>NC_141691.1:1855943799-1865663799 GCF_964263255.1 Lissotriton vulgaris | reverse complement strand
ACATTAACACACACACACATTAACACACACACACATTAACACACACACACATTAACACACACACACATTAACACACACACACACATTAACACACACACACACATTAACACGCACACACATTAACACACACACACACCCCCCCCCCTCTCTCTCTCTGTGCTGACCGAACATTCCCTAGCGTCCAGAAACACCCCTGCACCCTCCCTCTCTTACCAGCACATAGGAACATTAAAGTTGTACAATCTTTGAATTCAGTATTCTGGGATTACCGGTGGCAGGCCGTGGGAGTTTGCAAGGAGCCCCAGTAGCTGAAATGTTTTGGCTGGCGCCCCCCAGTGCCAAGCGTATCTGTCAGCAGTATGTATGGAGCGAAACGCGGCAGTTGGGTGTTCAAGTGTCTATCTATGTCGTCTATTACCTGCAACCAATACTGTTGCAGCTCAGGACATTCTCACAATATGTGCGTCCGGGTCCCACGCTACCAACATCCCCGCTAACAGTCCGTGCTATGTGTCAGCTTGATCCTATGGAGTCTTGCAGGGGTGTAATAGTATGTGGTGACTTTTGTGAGGGTTTCGGTGGGGATGTTGCTGCTGGCTTTATGGCGAGCCCTATATGAGATTTCTCCACATTCCTTATCACTCAGTGTCCTCACTAATTCCTCCTCCCACCTGGCTTGCCCCGCATTAAATGTATACTTGTTAGTTTGAATTGTGAGTGCGTACAGTTTAGATATAAGGCTTTTATCCGATGTCTTGGCAAGGAGCCATCTCTCGTACTGAGTGAGGTGTCTTTGTGCATTAGGTCTGATTTCGGGATGTGTGATCCAGTGTCCGAGTTGTAGGTAATGGTCTTTTGGACTCCCGGGGCCCGTATTCTTCACGTATTTGGGGGCAGGAGAGTAGGCCCTCCGCGTCGAAGAAGTGACCCGTGGAGCGACAAGCCGGTTGTCTCCATTCAGCAAATCCCTCCGCCCCCATCCTGGGGAGAAGTCTTTATTATCAAGCAGGGGGTCACCGGGGACGGAAAGGTGGTCAGTCCAAATCTGGTGCTAGTCTGGTCCCAGGTTATCATAGTCGACCATGTTACCAGCGAGCGGTATAGATTTGGTGGTCTGTGTGCCCGCCGCAGGGAAGGAACCCTCTTGAGAGACCTGCCAGCTATAGCCCCGTCCTGAAAGAGCCAATGCTTCTCGGACTAAGGCCGCCCCCACTCAAGTAAGAAGCGTAGCTATGCAGCCTGATAGCAGAGATGGAGGTTACGGTATACCCAGGCCTGCAGCTTACGGTGGGAGTTAGCTCAAAGTTTTCTTTATACGCGGTTTCTTGGCTTGCAGGATGAACTGTAATAGTTCCGCCTGGAGTTTAGCTATCACGCCTGGTGGCGGAGGCAGAGGGAGGGTTTGAAAGAGATATAGTATCTTAGGTAGGACGGTCTTTTTGGTTGCCACTATCCTCCATAGCCAGGAAATCTGGAGGTGGTTACACCTTCCGAAATCGTGACGGATTTGCCGGAGCAACGTCTTATAGTTGACAGCTGTTGCCTGGGTGGTTGTGGCTAGGTTGATCCCTAAATAAGGGGTTTGTCTCCGTGACCTATTGAATGGAGTAGTGGTTCACAAGCTGTTCCATTGACTAAGACATTAAAGGAAGATTAAGGGCCTGTGACTTCCCTACATTGATCTGAAAACCCAGGTCAGCCCCAAAAGATCCGAGCTCCCCTAAAAAGGCCGGCAAGGACTTAGCTGGCCTCTCCAGGGTCGCCAACCCGTCTTCTGAGTAGACTGATGGTTTGTTGGTCGTCTCCAAAAGGCACCTCAGTAATTTCTGGGTGTTCGCGAGTTCTCTGTGCCATTGGCGCCATGTATAGAGCTAAGAGTATGGGAGACAGGACACCCTGGCGAGTCCACCTGTTTATCGGAAAGGGCGTGGATATGAAGCCATTAAGTCGAACAGTCGCCGTGGGTGCATGATAGCAATTAAGAATTTGTGTCCTGCATTTTTCCCTAAACCCAAATTGCATAATGACTTGTTACAGGTAGAGCCAATGAACCCGGTCAAAGGCCTTTTCTGCGTCGATTTCTAGTAACTTATATTCCCCGTGAGCACGGGTGGTCTTTTCAATGATATGGAGCATGCGCTTAGTGTTATCACTAGTTTGTCTCCTGGTAATAAGCCTGCTTGATCTAAGTCCACTAATGAGGGTATACGTACTTTGAGCCTGTGGGCAATAATACTTCTGAATGTAGATTTGAAACTATTCATCAGGGCGATGGGTCTATACGAACTGACTAAGACACCATAGAGAAATATTCCGATAACGTGTCAGACCGGGTGGAAAGGATGGAATCTCAGTACTCTAGATTAAGGACCCTTCGTGCGCGGTCAGAAGCCTGTATTCCCATAACTCCACCGGCGAGGTGTCGGGGGTGTTGTGTGAGGTAGTCGTTGATTGTTTGCAGGATCTGCCTAATAACTTCTTGACGGTAGAGCATGGTGTTGTGCAAGCACCAGTGTCTGGTGGGGGGGTAGGGGAGGGACATCAAGATCATAACAGCTCCATGATTTGATAACGCAGCTGTTAATTTCTATATCTTTTGTAAGTGTCCGAATACCCTGCATGCCTTAACAGTAGTCAAGCCTTGTGTACGTCTTGTGTGCATTGGAGTAAAAGGAGTATTCCCTAGCCTGTGGGTGATTAATCCTCCAAAGATCTACCATCCCCAGGTCTCTTAGCCATGCGTGTCCCTCGCTACATAAGGCTCTTGTCTGTCCATGTCTTTAGGCTTATCTAGCCAAAGAGTTGTCAAACACCAGGTTGAGGTCCCCTCCCAGCAACACCAGGTTATCTTCGGTCCTCAAGTCCCTCTCGAGTGCGTTATGTAGGAACACCTCCTGTCTCTTATTAGGAGCATACATTGAGCCAACCACCAGGTATCTGCCCACAAGGGTGAAGTGGTATATGAGAAATCTGCCTCTGAGCTCTTCACCTTACTGTTACTCCTTTCCCCGAAAGGAGTTTGCCATCAATATGGCCACTCTGACTGTTTTTGATGAGGAGGATGATTAAAATTGCTGGGGGCAGGCCCTAGGCTTAAGTCGATGGCAGACTACCGCAAGGAGGTGAATCTCCTGCAGGAAGCAGATATCTGCTCTTGTGGTCTCTAAATAGGTAAGTACTGCCCTACGCTTTATTGTATTTTTAAGGCCTCTCACGTTAAGTGTGAGGATTCTAAGAGGAGTACCTGTCAAAGATAGATTTTAAGGGGGTGCTGTGTGCTCCCGACTTTGTCGCTTCTCCTCTCCCTCTGAAGTGATAATGGATTTTGGTAAGACTGTTGCTGCCCGGTCGGATGCTTGGTAGTGTACTCTATGTGAAGGTGAGTGGGTACCCCAAATGTAACTTAAACAATAAAAATAATAATATACATCTTCGAACATTCTTGCGTTCAGTCCTGCAGCCGGGTGGGGCTGGATGGTCAATCCAGTGGGGTTCAAAATGTGTCCAGTGGTCCCATCTCCTGCCCCTGATACTCTGTGTGGTGCTTTAAAGTGTCCCAGGTTTCAAGACCCCTCAGGTCTCGCCAGAGCGGATGGAACTGCCTCCAAAGCTGCTTGCTGGCCTTTGGCGATCTCCTCCTGATCGGGTCTGTTTGTACGTCGTCGTTCCAGTCTTCTCCAGCCTGTTACTCTCTCCCTCTGAGGAGGAGTGTCCCCTGCTTGTTGCTCTCCTGGAGGTTCAAGTCCAAGCACTCAACAGGTCTCAGTTAATGATTGTAGTTGATAAAGCCACCCTTCCTAGTGGAAAACCAGGTGAAAAGGATGACCCCACAAGTAGGATTTCCCGTAACTGCGAAGATGTGTGGTAGCCGGGCAGACTGTTCTTCGCTTCTGTAGCGTTAGGGCTGCCAGATCCTGAAAAAGGGTCCGGGATTGACCCTGGAAAGTGATGGGATGCATGTTGCGTCCTTTGTGCAGGATCTCTTCCTTGACTTGGAAATTGTGCACGCAGACCAGGATATCCTGAGGGCTGGTTGAGTTTAGTCAGGTTAGACCCACTCGGTGGGCCCGATCAATTTGGATGCTGGTTTCCGAGTGGCTGCAGAGGATGTGGCAGGAAAAGTCCCTGACCAATCCACAGATGTTATCTCCTGGTACTAAACTTCACACCCCTTATTTGTATGTTGCCCCGCAGGACCTATTTTCTAAGTCCTCCAGGTGAGACTGAAAGTCTGTGCTTTGCTCCAGAAGGCGGGGGACCTGCTGTTGGGAGGGCCACGGTCTTCTCTTGCTGACCCCCGCCTCACCACCCCCACCCCTCCTTGTCTTCCAGTCCCACAACGTATTCTCCCAGCTCATCAACATCTCTCCGGACCTCTTTGATGTCTTGTGAGAGTTCGTGGTTTAGTGATTGGAGGTCTTCCCGGAGGGTCGTAAAGAGCTCCTCCAGAAAGGTGCTTATTACAGGCTCTTCGGTGTCTGGTCGACCCGATCCCCTATTTGTTCTAGTTGCGGGGCTAGGCCAATCTGCCTGGTGAAATCAAGTAAGCGTGACTAACTCCGATCGCCTATGGGCCCCCCTTGTGCCCGGCGTTGCTCCTCACTTGGGTGCACGGCCTAGGTCATTCTCGCGGGTCGACCACGATGTCGGCTGGCTCACGCTCAGCCCTGCTCTCCGCCTATTTCTCCGCCTGGCCTGCGTCGCTGTTGAGCGGGGCCTGGCCCTTGGACCCTGCCCCACCATCCGTGTTCTGTCTTGCGGTCTTGGCGCTGCTATCATTCAGAGGTCCAGACCGCCACTCTCCGGCACCGCTACAAAGCTTCTTGCCCGGGCTCTCGGTGCTCCCGGGCTGGACCAAGTTTCATAGAATATTTCGTCCGATCCGGACTGATATCCAGGGCCAGGGACACGGTTTTGGCCGGCGTCGGGCAGGAGAGACGACGAGGCACGTCCTACCTCGGTGCCAACTTGGCCACACCCGCTGAAATACTTTTAAGGACAACTATATTGTCAAAGTGTTTTCTTTTTTTTCAGCCATGTTTTACTGTAGCTCAACTGCTTCGCAGTGCTATTGAGTTCTGAATATAAGGTAGCGGGAACCCATCTAAATGCAGGCCTGACACATGTCTGATATTCATTGCACCATACCATCTAACTTGTTTTATGTTGTTCATTGTCTTAACTTGTTGCAAGTCTTTAACCAAATGTCATCTTAAAGCGTTCCGTTTTTCAAGAGTTTTCTGAAATAGAGATGATAAAGTTCCTCTCTGAAAACAAAATTCAAATAATTCCACAATGTGGATCCTGACATTCCAGTGATTTTTCTATGTATTTATTTATTTAATTTGGAGGTGTGTTGTGTTACGCGCAGTCTTTCTAATCTTTGATTCCTGGATGGGGTGTAGTGAGGAGCCAAGTTTTGAAGAAATCTGGGACCATTGTTGCAATAAGCCTTATGCACAGTACATAATAGCTTGAATGTCCGCCTCCACTCTACCAAGTGCCAGTGAAGTTGTTTTGGGACTTATTTTGCTTGGTTATGTTCCCACAGATTGATGCATAATTTGGCTGTCTGGCTTTGTACTCTTTGTAGTCTGTCACTAGATTTTCAAGTACAGAAGGCCCATTACTAAAGATCTGGTCAGCGCTACTGGTTTGTAATTGTAGGAGTAGTCTCTACTCACTACTACTGCATTGAGTTCTGGTATGAATCGTAGATATGTTGAAAATGACTGACTTGATCAAGTAGCCCTTCTAGTCACATGCCTAAGAAATGGAATTGTCTCAACTTGTGGCCACAACTTGTATAGTGGAGCCTACCAAGAGTGCAACAATGCACCCCGATATATTAGCCAACGACCCTCTTTGGCTGCTTTACTGCCCTCTCTCCCAAAGTCTTGAATTTCTCTGTGCATACCACATGGTGAATTAAAGCATTCTACTAAAACCCAAAATAAAAATGCAATACATTTTAATGACTTTTTACATCGAATTTAGGTTGAGACCTTTATTGATCTGTATAGGGTAAATCCAATGAAATAACTACACAAGAAAGCATTGCTTTTTTGTAATAACAGTGTTGCAGAAGGAGAACGAAGCAATGGATTGCCAATGAATCCCCAACTTGCAAGATGTGGTATGACAATATCAGACGAAGAGGACAACTGGAGTCAATGACAGCTCAACACGCACATTTGAGTTTAGCTAACAGAATTTAGTGGTATTGGTGAATGAAATCTGGAATGTGAAATTAGATAAAATTGTTGAAATTGATAAATGCAATTAAATTCATAGTCTATGATAATACAACTATATATCTCCCATACGGTGTGTCCTTTATAATGCAACAAAAACTAAAACGAGAAAATCAAAATTGCAGTTTATTACTCTAGAAAAGCTAATGTGTAATCTTAGAAAGTTGTCCATGTACAGAACTGAGCAGGCCAAACTTTTCTGCCGAAGTCTAACTCTTTAAAGCCATTACTGTAAAATATATGAATTGGCATAGAACATTTTGTAAATTCAAGCATAGGACATTGTTACATCATACACCTCCAAGTTGCAGATGTTGAAAAGGTTACCATCGCCATCCAAAGACCTGACTAAGAATGACTACAGATCCCATCCCTAATCGCAATGTATTTGTTTTTGCATCATTAGCAACATCTCATAATCGCAGCTTTTGAATCGCATTTATAATTGTGATTGAGAGCACACACCAAGCTGCCATGAGAATGCTAAGACTTCTTTGGACACACTCAGTGACCAGTTGCCACTAGACTGACCTTTCCTCCAAGAAAAAGATTAACTGCTAAAGTAACTTTCAGTGTGACCAATTCCTTTCACATGCCAGTAAGCCCCATCTTTTTTTTTTTTTCAAATAACAAACTTTTTTAATTTTTGGCATGGTAAAAACAATCAATCAGAACATTAAACTCGACCCTGTTCAGTATGGAAGGAGCAAATCCATTATGGTCTGTAATCCACAAAGCATATGTCATAGTTTTGCACCCACCTGACATCTCCGAATAGCCCCACCAGGCCCCAAGACCTACTCGTGTTTGAGGGCAGCCCCTCGCACTGTACATCAGCTCTTCCATCTAGGTGCACCAGACCATTGCCCTCCGCCACTCTGAGAGTGTTGCCAGTTGTGTACATGACCAGTGGCAGGCTGCGTCTCTTTTGGTTGGGAGTGTGGCCAGTCCTACCAGATAAAGCTCCACTCAAGTGGACCCCATATTCTCCAGGATCCAGCGAATAGCCTCCTTTGGAGTTAAACCCAGAGGGGCCTCGAGGACCCCAGAAAGCTCTAATTCAATGGATCGCTAATAAGGCGCAATTACTGAGCAGGGCCACATTACGTGAAAGTAGTCTGCGTCTGTGGAGGCACATCGATGACCGCAAAGAGATTGTTAGCTACCCGCAAGCCTAAGTCTGCAGGGTGTAATTTGTAGTGTGGAGGTAGTTCAGTTGTAAGATACAGAGCCATGAGGAAATGGCCAGGGTGCAGAGTGCCATCTAGGCATCTCTCCAGTCTGCATCCTGCACAGCTTGCACCCATCGCTCCCACTTGAGTTTGAAGCAGGAAAACTTGTCTGGTGTGTTAAGGATCAAGGATTCGTAGATTTGCTAGATCCCTCCTTTCTCCAGTGGGCTTAGTAGGAGCATGACCTCTAAAGGGCTGAATTCCAGAAGATCCTGTAGAAGGGAGGAGTAAACGGCCAGGGCATGTTGCAGTTGGAGTTATTTATGGAATTGGTGTTAGATAAGGAAGTTTGCAGATCCTGAAAATACTTTGTTGCCGAACCCTGCCAAACATCCCCAAACTTGTTCCACTTGGCAAGCACTTCCACCTGGGAGTCCTGATGCAGCCATGTGCATCCAGAGCGGCACCTGGGCCTCCTGTACTAACCCATCATCCGAGTCGGCGTCCTCCATGTATGGAGGACTACTATTGTTGGGAGGGGGATCATCTCGGATTGATTACCCCCCGTACAGTAAGTGCAGGATGCTGGCCAAGTCCAAGAGTGAGAGCTCAGCTTCGTAGGCCAGGTCTCCTCACCCCCTATTAAGCCAGCTGTTAATCACTAATAGTTGGGAGGCCCAGTAGTATAACCTAATGTCAGAAATGCCAAATCACTGTCATAAGTCGACTGACAACACTTATCGAAAGCTATGCATGGGTCGTTTCCCCATAAAATACCCGCATGGTCGCTGTCAGACGGTGGAACCAGGTGGACGGAATGGGTAAGGGATAATTTTGTAAGGCGTATAGGATGCAGGGTAGGACTGTCCTCTTCCCCAAGAGGCCATAATGGGATGGTCACCCAACGTTGAATATCCTCTTATACACCACAAATGGTTATAAATTGAGGTGCCAGGTTAAAGTAGGCTCCCCAGATAGCAGAAACTGAGTTGCCTCACCAGGATGTTGGCTCAGCAGGATTCCACTTCTGCGCCCCCATCCATTGTGATCATCCAGGATTTGGCCCAGTTGGCTCAGAGGCCTGAAGCATCCCCAAATAAGTGAAGGGTGTGGAGAGCTCGGGCCGGACTTCTGGGGGTGGGTAAGCTAAAGGAGGGCATTGTACTCATATAAGGCAATCCACTCTGCATGTCCCATGCTCCAGTCCCACAGCTGGACATCACAGTGGATAAGACAGGCCTGGGACTCAATAGCCAAAGGCAACACGCGTTGGCATAGCTAATAGGTCTTGCCGTTGTAACCTCATAAGTGTATAGCCAGAGCCATTGGCTTTGCCAAGGTCCTTGAGCTATGTCTTAGAGCATTGTAGCTGCTGTGCAGCATGTTGGAAAGTAGAAAAAGTGCTCTTGCTACCAGCCTGTAATGGGTGAAAGCTTAACAGACAAGCGCCGTATGGGACTGGATCAGAATCCGAATCCGAATCGCCATCGGGTACCCTAGCCAGAGTAATGGGGGCAGCGAGAGCCACGCTCAAAACCGGACCAAATGAGCAGGCACAGTGCAGTGTGGCAGCGCTGAAAGTTTCTTGTAGGTCCATGTAGGATACAGTGTTGGACTGCAGCCAGCAACGGAAATCACCCAGCCCGGCGTTGGCGAAGTGGAGCCACGAGTACCTGCTCATTTCTGAGAAGTGCTGGTACTCTCCAATTGAACGGATTACGTTTACACTGCATACAACCCTGAGCAAATCAGATTGGCCGCTTACAAAGACACCACAGACCACCTCCCATACCATCCCGCCATACTTACATGTTCGCAAAAAAGTGCTCTTGCTACTAGCCTATTACGGGTGGAAGCTTAACAAACAAGTGCTCCTGTAGGAGGTGTGCTAAAAAAAAAAATAACTTTCGGTCTCCGGCCCGATTTTAGTAGCATCCAGCGTGGTGGCGGACACTTAAGTGGTCACGATGGAGTTCCACCCTTATTTGAAAACCGCTTCTGAATCAAAGTGAATGGCGGTTTTTATAAGCATTTGGAATATTGTTGAAAAAAACGAGAAACAAATATAAACCGAGACAGAAAAACTTCACAAATTGGTTAAATACGAACGAAGAGTGACGGCGAGGTGCTGACTGGAGGTCACACAGGTAAAACCTCTCCTTTGCGTCCTCCTATTTTTAACACTTTTAGATCCTGTCGTGATGAGTTAAAGGCCATATCCATAATATTTAAAGCGATTTCATGAACTTCAGGTTACACCGTGCTTCAGTGCCCTGATGATGATCCCTTGATTTTACGCAGGGATTAGAAATGCGTCGGCCTCTCCAATATATCTGCCACATAGGGCATCAATTAATTCTTACGCTCCAGAATTAGGGTGTACAATGATTTATGCACCCGGCAGGGGTTAAGAAAAATTGCCCATGTGGTTATAGCATCTCCATGATAATTGGCTAAATGTTAGGTCAACGGAGTCCATGTTATGTAAATTTCGTGCTGGTGTAATTTTCTGAACAATTTCTTGTATTTTGTTTATGTAAAATTGTCATATTGTATTATTTGTCTATTTACTTTACCAATACAGTTTCTGGTGGATGTGAGTTGTAATGTATCTCTGGCTTGAAATGAATGTTTACTTTTAGTAACTGCTATGTAAAAAAATGTAAATCATATACACTGAACATATGAACCGAACGGTCATTGCTACTTCTCCGCATAAAATAAATAGCGGTGAAATACATAAACCAGGTACTCTCTTTTTGTTAAATAGTTTGGGACAGGATCAGCATCTCAATTGAGTGCCGTAACCAGGAGAATGGGGGCAATGAGAGCCAAGCTCAACACCAGACAAAATGAGCAGGCACAGTGCAATGCTTCTTTGAACAAGCATTGGCCACGTGGCCGCGAAAGTGATACTAATCGCGAGTGATGAAAGCCGCTGCAAGTTTAAGGGTGGAAAGCCAGATGACGCCTGACTGCGACCGCGCGTGTAACCGCAAGCTCTTGGCCATGGCAGTATTTTCAAAAGCGCACTTACTAAAAGTCTCGCAAGACAGCGCATGCACCACCATTCAGAGTGTAGTGTCTAAATGGTGGTGTATTGAGCAGGCGGTCTGGGCGACTAGATGATTCTATTTCCGGGATTGTATCGGGAGGCTTCAGAGCCTTGTTCTAGTTCGATGTGAGGTAAGATTTGCTGATAGCAGCAGCTTCCAGTGCGAATATAGGGCTGTGAGCACAATGAGGTCTGTGGGACTGATGACACAAGAGAGTAAAGAGCCAGAGGGTGCGATGTTAGGACGTTGGAGAAACTGCGTGGGTAGGTAATTTATCACCATCAGGAGTGTAAGAAAGTGGTAACTTGGCCTGGGTTGCAAGGTCCTATCTTAGATGCGCTGTCATTAGCTAGGAAGTAGAGTTTTTGCTCCATTCGGTTCAGGAGCTGGGCATGTGTAGTTGATGCTTCCTGCAATTAGAGTAGGAGGGTACGTTGCAAGTCCGGAGTATTCGGGAGGAGAGAACTCTGCACTATGGGGGTGGCCATTGTCGCTGGGACTGGGAGTGTAGACCGTCTGTGTGAGCCGAGTTGGATCTGCATTCGAACATAGGCATTTGTCCGCTTAGAGTTCAGTAGCTAACAGTCTGTAGTTGAGGACCGCATCATCTGGCTTTGGGTATGCATCATCGTGTTTTGTTACCTTCTGACTGCAGTTTATCTAGTGGGTATTTGCCGGTGGTGTGTGTTAATGGGGGGGCGGCAGGATTGCAAAGTGTCGGGGGAGGAAGGGGGGTCACAGCGTTGCATAGCGAATCATTGGGGAGAAGAAGGCATGGCGGTTCGGAGTTAGTGGCCTGTTGTAGGGGGAGAACTGGAGTTTGGGCAGATGGCCCTGTTTGAGTGAGATGATGAGTGATGGGAAGTGTTGATCAAAGATGGAGAGGTGAGTCAGTAGTTTGAATAAGAATGTTCCCTGTCCTGAAGATGGAAATAGTGATTTTCCTTCTAAAGGATGGGAGGGGGACGGTGGTGAGTTTTGTTCCATAGGGTATTTTTATTGACTCAGTAACTTGTAGGTGGAGAAGTAAGATGTTTTTCCACTTTGCAGGGGGCTTGCAATAGAAGACGAAGTCAGTTTTCTTGTTGCAGTTGGTTACACAGTAGTAGGAATCGGCCAATAGTGTTTCCAGGTGTAGTTTTGTTAGTCTGTGTTTGAAGTTTTTTTGCAATATTAGAGGCATTTTTTGGATACGTAAGGCTCCATGAGTTGGTGCCATCGCTCACAAATGCAGTGTCAAAGTTTTTGGGGGTACATAGTTTGAGACATTTAAAATTTCTGATTACAGTTAAACTGCAGGGTAGGTGAAGTAACGGAGTGCTATAACCTGAGGTGTTAGACAGCTGGGCCGTAGGCAGTGAATGAGAGACTTTGTACAGTGAGCAATGAGTTAGGGTCTGGTTAGGTTGGTTAGCAGGCAGAGCAGGGCACTGTCGGAATGAAGGTGAACAGTGAGCAAAACGATTGGCAGAATTAGACGCTCATGTGAGCTTCAATTGTGCAAGTCGCTTATTAGCCAGTTGACTGGGAGTAGAGCAATTATGGAGGTGTACAATATGCATTTTTAAATCATAATTGAAATATCAAAAATGTAAGGATAGTGCTCAAAAACATCATAAAACTAAGGATAAAAAAGAAATGAGATGGACTTATAGTAGTTGGTTAAGAAAGGTAATGTGCGACGTAGATCCTAGTTAAGATGTGGAGGTATACAATATGCACAACTAAAAGTCAGCTAAGTAAGGAGAATATACAAGAGCTTCAGATCAGGATAAACAAGCAAATAGTATGGACAATAGAAAATAAGCACAACAAGCATTGAAAATGCAATAGGTCGCGCCTTTTATTAAGTTAAAGCCATTTGCTTTTCTATACAATGCCATTAGCATAGCAAATGGCTTTAACTTAATCAAAGGCGAGACCTATTGCATTTTCAATGCTTTTTTTTTTAAATATTCTGAATACAGGCTTGGAACCCAGATTAACCCCTTCGCTGCTAGGCCTTTTCCCCTCCTGTGCTAAGCCTTTTTTTGGCTATTTGGGGTAGTGCGCGCTTAGGCCCCTGTAACTTTTTGACCACATAAGGTATCCACACCAATTTTGCGTCCTTTTCTAACAACATCATGGGGATTCTAAAAGTACCCAGGGTTTGTGGGAGGGATCCCAGAAATTAAGCAACATACAATAACATTTTTGTTTTTTTCAGAAAAATGGGAAAAACGGGCTGCAAATGAAAGCCTCTGGGTTTTTCCCTGCAAATGTTATAAAAAAAAGGGGTTGTGGGGCTGAAATCACAATTTTCCCAGCTTTTAGGGAATGACAGTCTTTTGTCAGAGAACTAGCATTTTTCTGGGACATAAGCTATTTTTGCTATTTTTAGTGCTTTCAACCTCTTTCCAGTTAATGGTAAAAATGAGTATGAATGCAATAATGGATCCCGGAAAGCAATACATTTTAGAAAAGTAGACAAAATTCTGAATTCAGAAAGGGGTCATTTGTCTAAATCCATGAAGGTTTCTTTATAGAAACTAACAGTTAAATATTGGAAAAATTGAAAAATAGTTGAAAAAACCAGCCTTTTGTGTCAACGTTTTCACCTGTAACTTCTTGTAATTATGACAGCTCTTTGAAAGCAAAATACAGTTACATCCGCTGGACCTTCCTGGTTGTGGGGATATATAGGACTTGTTGGTTCACCAAGAACCTGACGAACCCAGAGCCAAAAACTGAGCAGCAACTTGCAATGGCATTTTATTATGTACCGGGTGTAGAGCAATTATTCTTGGAAAATGTATACATGGAAAAATCGGTATGAAAGACACCTATGTATTTCTGAAATGGGTACAAATTATAGAGTTTAGAAACAGTACATATTTGCACATTTTCAAAATTGGGAATACTCATACTAGCATGGGAATAATTGGTCATTTTTCAAAATGACTTCTTTTTTACACAATGTCTTTCATTTGGAATGGAGAAATGCATGAAAACTCAATAGGTAATAACAGATGATTTACAAATCTGAATTACCCTAAGTCTCCCGGAAAGAATGGTACCTCACTTGTGTGGGTCGGCCTTGTGCCCGCGACAGGAAACGGCGCAAAACGCAACGTGGTCACACCTCAATCTCGCAGTGAAAAATTATCCTTTTTTAGCAGATTGCCTAGCTGTAGTTTTTGTACACTAGCTCTGCCGGCACCTAGGGAAACCTAGCAAACCTATACATTTTTGAAAACTAGACACCCTGGGGAATCCAGGATGGGGTGACTGGACTGCCTCCCACCAGGTTCTGTTACCCAGAAACCCTTGCAAACCTAACAAATTGTCCAAAAAAACCCCTAATTTCCTCCACATTTGTGGTGGAAAGTTCTGGAATCTGCGTGTATCCACAAATTTCCTTCCACCCAGCGTTCCCCAAAGTCTTCCGAGAAAAATGGTACCCCACTTGTGTGGGGCGGCCTAGTGCCTGTGACTGGAAACTGCGCAAAACGCAACATGATCACACCTCAATTTCACAGTGAAAAATGACTCTTTTTTTGGCAAAGTTCCTAGCTGTAGTTTTTTAACCCTAGCTCTGCCGGCACCTAGGGAAACCTGGCAAACCTATACATGTTTGAAAACTAGACACCCAGGGGAATCCAGGATGGGGTGACTTGGCTGCCTCCCACCAGGTTCTGTTACCCGGAAACCCTTGCAAACCTAAACAATTGTAAAAAAAAAAACAAATTTTCTCCACCTTTCTGTGGTGGAAAGTTCTGGAATCTGCGTGTATCCACAAATTTCCTTCCACCCTGCGTTCCCCAAAGTTTTCCGTGCAAAATGGTACCCCACTTGTGTGGGTGGTCCTAGTGCCTGCGACATAAAACGGCACAAAACGCAATGTGGCCTCACCTCAATTTTGCAGTGAAAAATGACCCTTTTTTTGGCAAAGTGCCTAGCTGTAGTTTGTGAACCCTAGTGAAGAACCGGTGTTTAACCCAGCGGCGTCAGGGGCACGCCTAAGATCTTCGAGTTCACCTGTCTTGGTATACAGAGACACGGAACACTTCTGGAAGACCAAGTTTATTAGCTGCAGCTAGTAACAGTGATCCTAGAAATACATCATGGTGTAAAGTCTCAGTAGACTGCTCATTTTACTAAGGCGAGACGTCTCCTTTTATACCCAATATTCACATTATAAATGTACACCCACTGCACAAAATTCTAGCCAATAAGGTACATTTTCAAACAAAGTATCACATAACAAAAACTCAATTTACAGGATCCCAACCCAAAAGTTAATTATTAGGAATGTCCCAAATTCAATCTCCACAAGCTGGACAAACCTATAATTGAAAGCATTACCCAAGTAATGAAGAAACATAAAAAAGAAACGGTAGCAGATGCTGAACAAGATAAGGCATGTGCAAGGAAACTAAAAGTTAACAATGTCCTTAACATTGATTGGCAATCTCAGACAAAGATCGATCAGGGAAATTGGCTTTGCGAGGTCAGTTTCAGGTGAAGAGGTCAGTTTCTTACAGTTCATTTCAGAGTCAAAAAGAAACCTAGTTGATGTATACATGAACTAAGAAGGCCAGGCCACTTTATTCGCCAGGCTACCTTCACAGGCCTACTTAAGGGCAACACAAAATGGTGGCACAGAACAAAATAGAGCCAGACTCGAGAATTACAAAACCTCAGACCCTCCTTTTGCCATTACGTAGGCAATAACCTAAGACTCATGTTAATCTGAATCTAGGTCTATGTCGATATTCATTAGGTCATCAAGGTGTTGCTGTAGCATAATCTTATTATTCTCTACTTCTCTCTAGACAGGTCTCCGAACACACATAGTAGCACAAAGACTACAACTGGCGGGACCACACTGGATGCAAAGACAACAAGAGAAAAGAATGGTTAAAACCATACCAAGGAATGTCAGAATCTTCCATCCCCATTCGGACAGCAGTCCCCAAAACCATCCCGTCAATGACCAGTCTCCTTCGTCTACATGGATAGACTCAGATTTTATACAATCTAGAGATGGCTTGGTACACTGTAGGGGCATTATCCGGTATGTAAACACAGCAACTGGATCCAATCCATTTACATACTCCTCCTTGATCTGCAAGTATGATGTCTAATACCATACGGTTCTGCAAAGTCATAAGGCGGTCCGCTTGAAGCTCAGCTGTAACATTACTAAGAGCACCTGCTGTCTCATTAATAGTAGCTTCAACAACGCGGACAAGCTGTCGAATATACCTACTATTGATCATAGGACCCCAAAAGGGCAGGAAGCCCTTGAAGAAGTCTCCTACCTCGTGTGCTGCAGTATCTTCCTGATTGAAGACACCTCTACCATATCTCGTTCTATGATAGTCTGAAGCAGTAGTGTATGTAGGGGGAAGTAGAAACGCCACATAACACGTTCCTGAAAAATCAGGTGGCAACCATGTGTAGGCTCTGTCATGACAAACAAAATATGTGCCTTTAGCTGGCACAAACGGTGGAGAAGTCCGAGATGAATAGACCTAGGTTTGAGCACACACACTCTTACCTAGCTGAGCTTTCGGATTCCGACCATTACCTTGCAAACAAAAATGGTCTCGTTGGGGTACAATCCAAATAGGGGGGAGACCTTTTTCGTCTCTCCTTCTCTGTCAAGCTGGTACTATATCCAGTCATGTATATGCATCAATATCTCGGATCATAGCTACTATTCCCCTTAAGGCACTATTGCTCGAGTTATCTTTAAGGGAACGTAAGGGGCGTAACTCATTTGCATAGATAAACATGGTCTGAAAAGCCCACACAGACCCATTATAAGAAAAAGGCAGAACCCAATATGGCATACCTTTTTATATGTCGTATGAGGCATAAGACCACAAACCCAACAATTAGTGGTATTTACTACTAACTGATGCTGATGCAACAACTGTATAAACTAGTTGTTGACAAATTCTGATCTCCTTGTCTGTTCATGTTCAGGCAACGTATAAAAATGGTGCAAAGAAACGGTAGTGAAAGAAAGCATAGGTTGGGAGGTGGGTGCAGATGTCTGTTGTGTAGCATAGACAGTGCAACCCACACAAGCTAATGTGATACTTAAAAAAAGCACAATATTATAAAACATTTGCTATGTATCAATGTACAGAATCTTGTCTTAAGATCTATTCCCTCAACATCTCTTTCAGTTATAACAGACTCCATCCTCTAACGTGCTGCTCGCTGCAATTTTCCTTCTTCACTCAAGGGTGCGTCCAGGCGTCCTAGACGTCCCTAGAACCGTAGACCTTTCGTCAATACGCGGGCCACCCCTTAAGTCTTATACCGTGACCCTGCAGCTGAACCCGGATGGTGGTTCGAAAAAGAAAAATAGTCTCTTGTCTGAAAGAGGTGTAATTCACAAAAAATTCTGATTTTATTTGTCCTTTTTAGACCTTAAGTTGTAGCGTTCTTTACCAGGCACAGTTTGATCCTGAAAGAGTGTCTCTGGGTGCGTAGTATCAAGTCTCAAACACGGCGGCACAGCTTCTTGCAAGACTTCATCATCCGCACGTTCTGACTGAGTCCATTCCAGATGTGCAACGCTAAAAGGTACAAATCTCGGAACCCTTTCACTCTCTGAATCGGCAACACCTTCCCGGACCCACTTATCGTATGGTAAGGGCAAAGGTATCTTCTTGCAATGGGTACCATGTACCCAGTTTTTCTTGCCGAACACCTTAATAGCAGTCCGAGTTGATAACAGGACTTGGTATGGACCGGTACATCTTGGTTCTAAGTTCTTTGACCTCTGGAAATTCTTGGTTAGAATCCAGTCGCCAGGTTGAATCGTGTGGCCTGTGTCTACAGAAACTGAAGGCAAAGTGTCATAAACCTGTTGGTGAAGAACACGCAATTTAGCAGTCAAATCATGTAAGTAGTCAACCAACTTAGGGTACTCGATATCACTGTACTTCTTAGGCCTCGGCACACCCCAGACATTCGCCGGGCGTCCAAAAACAATCTTGTATGGGCTAAGTCCCACACGAGAATGTACTGTCGTTCTCGCGGACAAAAGTGCCAATGGTAAGGCATCGGGCCATGTAAGACCAGAGCTCGCTTGCACCTTGGCCGACTTCAGCTTCAGAGTGCCATTATAGCACTCGACCAGGCCTGCTGACTGGGGGTGATTCGCAGCGTTAAATTTCTGTTTGATACCCAGACCGCACATACTTTCTTCATAATCTGACCCACAAATTCACTTCCATTATCACTCCATACCATCCTCGGCAAGCCATATCTGGGAAAGAAATATTTGAGCAAAACCTTGGCTGTAGACAAGGCAGTATTATCCTTTAGGGGGTAGGCCTCTATCCATCTGGAAAAGGCACAAACAACCACAAGGACATACTTCAAGTTCTTGCATCTTTCCATATGAATATAGTCTATCTGTAGTACCTCGAACGGATACGTTGGAGGAGCAAAATGACCCACTGGATTTGGGGTTCCCTTTCCAGGATTATGCATCAAGCAAATCATGCAGTGTTTAACCAAATTCTCAGCACACTAAGGAATTCCACCATTCTGCCATACCGGAGCCAACAACTTGCATATCCCTTTTGAACTAATGTGAGCCAACCCATGAGCCATAGTAACCACCGGAAGCACATATGCATCCGGCAACAACCATCGCTGGTGCTCTGACAACTCAACCCAACAGCCTGTTGAATCCAACATTCCCGTACTCTCTCTCCACATACTCAATTCTTTCTCAGGTGCTTCTGCCTGAATCATCTTCACACTTTCTGTTGTATCTTCACACATTCCTCCTTCCACAACCCATCTGGCAGGACCTGCAACATACATCCGACTCGTCACATCTTTCGCCGTTTCTCTCGCTACTTCATCTGAAAACGCATTCCCTCGACCCACATCATCCGTAACCTTCTTATGCGCACTACACTTCACTATCGCAATTTGGGTCAGCAAAGTAAGTGATTAAGAAGTTCACTCACTAATTGTCCATGCTGAATTTTCGTACCATGGAAAGTAAGAAATCCTCTCTTTCCACAAGCAACCAAAACTGTGAGCCACGCCAAATGCGTATTGGCTATCAGTATAAACATTCACTCTCTTTCCTTTTGACAACACACACGCTCTAGTCAATGCTATCAACTCTGCTGCTTGTGCGCAATTCTGTGCAATACGTGCTGTTTCAACAATCATGTGCAAAGTTGTGACAGCATATGCTGCAGTCGTCTCTCCATTCGGAAGCTTAAAGCACGAACCATCTACCCATAGGGTACCATCAGGATTCGAAAGAGGAGTATCTTTCAGATCAACTCTGCCCTTCGTTTCCTCCTCTGTCCTGAGAAAACAGTCATGCTGTTCCTGAGCATCTGTCTCTACAAAAATCGGCAACAATGTAGCTGGATTCCATGTGTTGCACCGCTTGATGTGCACATGGCTAGCCAAAAGCGTGAACTCATAACCTGACAAACGCGCACTGGTAAGATGTTGAGTCTTTGTTCTGTTCAATAGGGTATTCACTGCATGTGGGACCATCACAATCAATGTATTATCCAATACCAAACCAGCAGACTGTTGGATAGAAACAGCCGCTGCCGCTGTAGCTCTTAGGCAACGCCCTAGCTACCGGATCTAAAGTAGCTGAAAAATACGCACATGGGCGCTGCTTGTCTCCAAATTGTTGCGTCAACACTTACAACGCACAACCTTCTCTCTCGTGTACATAAAGTGTAAAAGGTTTACTGTAGTCGGGGGTACCCAACACCGGAGCAGAACACAATGCATCACGCAATTCAGAAAAACTCTTCTGACATTCGTCAGACCAAGGAAGAGGTTGTGGTGTGTCCTTAAGAGTAAGTGCCAACAAAGGTTTCGCTAGCAAAGAAAAATTCGGAATCCACTGTCTACAATACGAGGTGATACCTAAGAAGGCACGCATCTCTCTCTGTGTGCATGGCACAGTCATTTAGGCAATCGCTTGAATACGATCTGGGGTCAATCGCCTTCCCTCCTTCGACAAGAGATGACCTAAGTAGGTCACTTCTTGGCGGCAATACTGCAACTTCGAAGGTGACACTTTATGATGGTCAGACAGGTGTCGCAACAAAGAAAGAGTAACTTCTTTACAAATCTCTTCATACTCAGCAGCAACCAACAGATCATCAACATACTGGATAAGAGTAGCACCAGAAGGCAATGCAAGAGTATCAAGCTGAGTTTTCGAAGCCTGACTATAAATGGAGGGACTCTCACAATAACCTTGAGGAGCACGCTTAAACCGGAAACTTCGGCCTCCTAAAGAGAAGCCAAAAATATAACTAGTTTCCTCAGCAATAGGAATACTGAAGAAAGCGTTCTTCAGATCAATAACAGAAAACCAAGCAGCTGAGGCAGGGATCATAGTCAATAAAGCAGTAATGTCCGGGACAACAGGAAACTGTGGCACAACGATCTTATTGACCTCTCGAAGGTCGATCACAAACCGATACACAGGTGGCTGAGAAGAGTCAGTACGCTTAAGGACCGGCAGAACAGGACTGTTACACACATTACCTCTCGTTTCTTCAACCACACCTTTCTCAACCAAATCATAGATAATCGCTGAAAGAGCACTTTCGCCATCACTAGAAATTTTGTACTGAGGAATGCGAAGTAATTTAGCATTTGACTTAAGGGTAACAACGTAGGGTGGAATCTGCAAGAGACCAACATCATTGGGACCTTGTAACCGGCGGGGTAGGGAAAGGCAGGAGACGTGTCTTAGTGATGTTCAAACCAGGTTTTATTTGGTGGAACAAACGGTCTGTACAAGGCTTCCTGGCCGCGGCTCTTCTCGGGGATCAGCTTCTTTCTCGCCGGCACTTTCGGAGCACACCTTCTTCCTGCCGTCGAGTCGGGCTCCTCCTCCTTCTTCCTTCCTCGGGCTCCGTGATGACCCAGGCTCCGCCGAAGGGGAAGACACGAGAGGGAGTATCCGGTACAAGCTTGCACAATCGACAGTCTTAGGGAAAGGGGGTGAGGACAACCTTGGTGCTCGGGGAAGTGTAGGGCAGTGAATGACGTGAGTACCGGGGTTTTAATTAGGGCTACGGGATACCTCTACCCTTTTTACCAACCCAACCTGCTATCTGGTCACGTACCTCGGTTAGCCACGCCCCTCCAGGGGAGCGGCTGGGCGATGCGTGAAATCGTTGGCCTCCTGGCTCCGTTGACCCTGCTGCTCTCCTTCGGACTCCGGCCTCTCGACGCACTGAATTCTCCTCTGCCTGGGCGTCCTCCGTCCCGTCCTTCGTGACTGTTCTCGCCTTCCCCTCCGATGCTGCTCTCGCCTACTCCAATCTCGATCTTGCCTCCTCCTCCGATGCCGCTCTCGCCTCCTCGTCCGCGCTCTTGCTCCACGCTGCTCCTCTCCCACTCACTGACCGCTCCTCCGGTGTAAAGACACACCTGAGTTTGCGGGCGGTCGTCCTTTAAGGCATGTCCTGACTCCTGCTCTGCGATACTCCCACCTGGCTACTTAAAGGTCCCGAGGCCCATCCTCGTCATCACAACTATACCGCTCCTCATGCCAGTTCCATGCAGGGGCCGTTGACGTCTGTGGAGACAAGAGGGAGGGGTCCCAGGTTACGGGCTCACTCCAGGGCACGGGGGCGGGGGCCACCCGTCCTGGTTACAGACCTGTAGCCCAAAGTGTATCAGGGAGAGAACTCAGTTCCAGTGGAAGGTGATTCTTAGACAGATATATCGGGGAAATCACTTTCTTACCCACCGTAAGATGTACTCCCGAAGGAGAACAATGTAATGTTGCATGCAATCTTTTCAACAAGTCCAAACCCAACAGATTCTCGCCACAGCCAGTCGTTAGAATAAGGGGAGCCTCCAATTCACAGGGACCAATAGAAAGGGGCAAAGGACAAGAAACCGGGTTACGAACTGGGGCGCCAGAAAATCCTACTGAAACATTGGTCAAGCCAGACAAAGGTGCGCCGGGGAGTTTAGAGTGCATGATAGAACTCTTTGCTGCACCAGTATCCAAAAGAAAAGGTTCTGCCACACCTGATGTAATCACTTCAACATAAGGTCCACTCTGGTCTACTGGAACTGACACTACTCCCTCCCTTTGTCCATGGCTGTCCTAACTATCATTAAAACCAGCACTCTCACTTCCAACATCATCAGTGTAGTACTGAGCGGAATGGACGGTCGGAAAATTCTGTTGGTCAAAATAATTCATAGAATTCTGAGGGGAAAAGGAACGTTTATTCTGGGGAAACGTACCACGCCCCCTACCCCTAGGTACTTGTTGGAAACCGCCACGACCTCTCAGACCAGACATACCATTCGCACGCTGTAGCAAGATCGAGCAACTATTCTTGAAGTGACCTTCTTTACAATAAGCACACTGATTTGGGTCTTGCGGGAGTCGCGAAGCAAAAGACTCAGGCTTCTGCAACAGTTTCTGAAACTGTGGGGGTTGCTGAAACTAGGAAGGTTGCTGAAACTGACGCTGATTAGGGCAATGCGGATAAGCCTGCTGCAGAAGAACTTTCGTTTTTAATTCTCTAGTCTTCTTCTCTACTTTATCTTACTCATCTTTATCTCTATTCTCATAGTATTGTGCAGTAGCCAATATCTGGGCCGAAGAAGAAACAGCCCATGAACTCTGAGTCCTTTAACTTATTAGAAAGTTCAGGAAGTAAATTAAAAACAAACCTATCTACAAACAACCTCTGACCACCTTCTGTACTCATGTCCTGACCACTATGATCAATGAATGTTTCCTCAAACCTAGTGAAGAAATCAGACACATTCTCGTCTTTCTTTTGTTTGCATGCTGCTAACTTGTCCCAATTCACCCCCAGAGGAGGCATAATAGTTTTCATTAAATTAATAATCCTACCAGATAGTTATGCAACTAAGGGTTCAGGTTTGGCACCTCCTACCTGCCAACCATCTGCAGCAGTAATATTAACCCACGTATCTCCTAACTCTGGCGCGTGATCCTCGTGACGGATCTTCGCCCACAAGGGTTGAGGAACTACATTGCCCATCAACATATCTGTCAGCTAAATTCATAACACATGCATCAACTGTCTGAGACAACTCCTTGTAATAACCAGCAGGATTTTTACGGGGGTCAGGCAAGGTCTGCTTAAGAGCCAGGACCTCAGCTCTCTTCCAAGGGACATGCACCCACACTCGCTGAAAATGAGCCGGTGCAGCCGCAATACCATGAGCGGCATCAGCCACAACTGCCTCTCTCCATACAGGGGGAACCTCTCTCATAGGATACTGCTTCACTTTTCTCCTAACAGAAGGGTCAGGTTCGAACAATGACTGAGGTGGAAGTCTAGACCTAAAAGTGAGTAGTGTCTCTACCGCTTCCTCCACATCGGAACCCACTATCGTCCATTTAGCAAATTCAGACTGAACATTAAGCAATTCCAGTGGAATTGAACCCAACACATTATCTTCCCACTCCTGACGAAGGAAGGTACACATGACATCAAAAACATACCTTTGTTTTGGTGCCTCCCACTGTAGGAAGATATACATAACCACTTTTGGACTTTACTTGGAGGTATTCGAAACCCATCTACGAGCAAGGAGATCTAACACTGCCCGCTCTTCGGGACCAGGGAGCTGACTACGTCTCTGCTTACGCTCAGAAACAGGGGTCATATTCAGTGACCCAAAGAAAGGAGACAAGACTAGTGACAGTCTCAGTCATTCGTTGACATGAGGACAGGAGACAAAGTGTTTTGTGGTGACAGAGACGTAGGGACAGAAATAAGAGAAGTAGAAGATAAAGGAGTGTAAGGCAAAGAAGTTTGAGGCAAGGCTGGTGGCAAGGCTGGCAGCTCTGGAGGGGGCTGCGCCGGGGGAGGAAGAACCACCTGTGAAGAAACGGGTGGCTGAACCACAACAGGGGGTTGAACGACAACAAGGGGTGCAGCAACTGGAGGTAACGGAGGTGCAGTAGCACCCTGCACATTAGGGGGTGGTAATCTCAGTAAATGTGACATCAAAGGATCCTTTTCAGGGTCTTCAGTCACATTTGAAAGGGGGGGTGGCAAAGCCGGGTAACATTTGTCAATGGCCATGCAATGTTGTCTATCTGACACTTCAATCGCACGATCTTCTTCATCTTCCTTAAACTGCCAAGCAGCTTGCATTACTGATATATTCCTTTCCTTCCTATCTCTCTTAGCTTGCTTAATTTCTCGGTGTTTGGCTTCCTTACGCCAAAGGCGGAAAGAGTCAAACATCGCCGGCCGGGCTTTCTTCTTAAATAGCGCAACTTCTAGGTTATCTAAAACATCTGATTCAAAACTACCATGTTGAAGCCATTGTAAAACACTATCTTTCCTTGTATAACGGACCCATACTTCATTAAAGGTAATGGGACCTCCACCATGCTTTGAATAGAGCTCATAAGTTGGAGTTCCAACCGGAGGTATCAGACACAAGTCCTCCAATCGGGAATCCCTATTACAACTACAACAAAACCATTTCCTATATTTGCTAAAACCAGGCATCTTTTAGCTCACTAGTCTTGCTTCATACTTCAAGGGGTTATCAAAAATAATACACTCGCAAATATACGAACCCCTCGGCTTCGACTATTGCAATGGTCAAATCAAAACCAAGAAACAAAACAAAGTCGTGGGAGCGACCCACTTATACTTAACCAAAATGTCTGTCACACCACCAGAAGACCGTCTAACGTCTCGCCTTACAAATCATCACAAGAGGGTACAGGACAGGGCGACAGTCAGGGCAGCAGTTCTTCGCAGCCGTCGGAAAGGGGAAGCCTCGCAGAAAAAACCTTCGGTCCACGGTGACCCCCTTGCAAAAGCTGGTGGTTTTGAGATAGGCAGTTTTGATGTCGCCTCACAACGTTTTGGGCCCTTGCCTGTCGCGGGTACTTGGTCCTCCAACACAAGTGAGGCACCATTGTTAACGGGAGACCGGGGAGAACACTGGGTAGTAGGAAATTTGTGTGAGTCCGGTGATGCCACACTTTCCCAAACCAAAATGTGTGAAAAAACTAATTCTTTTCAGCTAAAATTGAGGTTTGCAAGGGATTCTGGGTAAAGGGACGTTGGAAGATCCACGCAAGCCATACCTCCTTGGAAGCCCCCGGGTGTCTACTTTTCAGAAATATGTGGGTTTGGTAGGTTTCCTTAAATGGCCGCCGAGCACGGGGCCAAAAACCCAGGTGACCCCCCTAGCAAAACCAGATAGATTTGACGAAATTAGTTGTTTAGTTCTGCAGCGTGACTATTTTGGCACAATATTGCAAGGAAAATGTGACAGACATTGTGATTTTTGCAGGATATTATGGATAAAATAACTTCTTAGAATTCACCAGAGAGACATCACCATGTACTCCCTTGGGTTTTCAACAATATCTACATTTGGTAGGTTATTCTTAGGTGGAATGTACACCTTGGCAGAGAGACTAAAAAGACAAAGATTCCTGCACAGCCATCTATTCCTCGAACACACACACACACACACACACACACATACTTGGTTGGATTTGGCACGAGGGCGAGTGATGGTTCTGATATAAAATTTTATTAACAAGAAATTTCACAAAAATAAAAATGCAGTGTCAATTAAATGGACAAAAAAAACTAGCCAATGACTCGCAGCTCGTGAGCTGTAAAGCCACTTCAAGGCACCAACCACTTAACAGGCCATTCACACACCTTTCATACTTGATACACAGAAGACCATTCACACCGCTGGGCATGAAAGTAACACATCACAACATTCACAAAAAAGGGACAAGGGGCACCCTGCTTCAAAAATAAAAAATTACTGCACAGCCATCGATTCCTCAAACACACATACATACTGGTTGGATTTGGCACAAGGGTGAGTGATGGTCCAGTATATACAATTGTATTAGCAAGTGATTTCACAAAAATGAAATGCACTGTTAATAATTGAAAAGACGAAAAACTGAACCATTGACTCACAGCACGTGAGCTGTAAAGCCACGAAAAGGCACCAACGTCTTTACAGGCCATTCATACACCTTTCATACGTGAGACACATACAGAACATTCACACCGACAGCCGCGGGCCCATCACATTACAACACTTCCACCAGCAGACAGCGCCATTCAAGGGCCATCACTTTAACACGCCCACATTCCTGACACAGCAACTACACAAACTGATGGATTGCATGGAGTGGCGCTCAGCTAGCAGTGTGTGTAGTGACCAGCATCAAGTCTCTACTCACACACCGCCAGCAGAGCGCCACTCCACGCACACTGACAGCCAAACGCCAGTCCGCAAGCCAAGCGCCAGTCCACGCACACTGCCAGCCAAATGCCAGTCCACGCACACTGCCAGCCAAATGCCAGTCCACGCACACTGCCAGCCATATGCCAGTCCACGCACACCGACAGCCAAGCGCCAGTACAAACACACTGCCAGTCAAGTGCCAACTTTGAAACTGAACAGAAATTGTTCAATAATAGAGGCCAGGCAGTTCACTTTACCACTCATGGATGCTCCCAAAAATTCTTTTGCGTGTGGTACATTCTAAAACAAGCAGGCACGCACAGCCCAGGGTTAGTAGGACACTATGGGCAGTACATATGAACCTCCTTCCGCAAACCTCTTCGCCAACAGACTCTACATCTCCTCCTGGGAAAGTCTTTTGAGGATGTAGGAGGAATGTGATCAGGAAAGTGGCGATCTTTCAATCTAGCAACATCCTCCACCACTCCCAACTCTAAGAGCACTTGCCTGTTCCACTAAAACAAGGCTGCCTATTACAGACTCCTGAAACTTTACAACAGTCATCTTTGACTGAGGACAAGATTCCTGGAACACAACAAAAGCATTAAAGTTTGCCAAGTGGAAAAGATGGATAGCCAACTTCTTGTACCAAATGTAAACCTTACGAAGAGCAGCATACGGTTCCAACCTCTGATCTACTCTGTCAACACCACCCATGTGCCTATTATAGTCTAAAATGCACACCGGTTTGCATGCTTCAGCAACCTCACCCCAAACAGTCACCGGTTCAGTGCTTTCATCATGGATGGTAGTCAACACGTAGACATCTCTCCTGTCTGAAAACTTCACAGCTAGAAGCTCCTCGCAAAGCAATGCACTGCACTGTCCCCGGACAAGCTTTTGACAAACAAGTTTGTTGGACCCGGCCTCATGGCGTGGTTCCCCTCCTTCCACATGGCAGGCCCTGGACGACATCGACCCCTATCCCGGGCCACCAGCTCAGGCCCCGACTCCATCTTGGACCCTCCACATCCGGCCCCGTGGCCTCGGCCTGACCCCGGCCGTGGCCCCAGCGAAGCCCCGACATCGAGGCACCAAGATCCGACCAGGTGGTAAAACGGCCACTTGACTTCGATGGCCCTCCAGCCGTCCCCGGATGCCTGGTTTCGATCGCCCTCCGGCCTCCCTGGGCGCTGGCTCCACCCCCCTGCGGGGTGTCTGGACATTCTCATCCCGGCCCCTCTGACCCCCAGGCGCGAGGGTCTGGACATCAAAGGACTCCAGACCTATATCTGGGGCAGCTCTGGACTGGGTGGGCAGTTGTATCCTGGAGCCGAGAGACCCTGAGAAGAACTCGCAACTTTGAATCCTGAAACCATCTTTGGAGCCCTGCTGGCGCTGCCGCGGCCCGACCTCGCTGAAACCACCTTTGGAGCCCTGCTGGCGCTGCCACGGCCCGACCTCGCTGAAACCATCTTTGGAGCCCTGCTGGCGCTGCCGCAGCCCGACCTCGCTGAACCATCTTTGGAGCCCTGCTGGTGCTGCCGCGGCCCGACCTCGCTAAACCATCTTCGGAGCCCTGCTGACAACGTCGCGGCCCGACCGTGCGGAACCCCCAGCACGAGGACCGCGAGCTGAGGGTAGGGTATCCCTGTACCAGCCTGATACTAAGACTGTCCTGCTACCCTATTCCCCCAGTTGCCGAGACATTAAGGATCCCTCGATCCGATTGTACCTATTGCTGAAAGAACCTGCCTTGATTGCTGATAAAGACTCTAAGAATCTATCCTTGTGTGGTGTCAATTTGTAGTGGTGTGATTGCTCGGCGGTACGATTCTAGGAGAGGAACCTCGCCAGGAGGCCTCCCAACGGCGCTCGGCCAACTCCAGAAGGAAAGGTGGGTTTCGGGGAGGTCGGCCAGACAACTTCTGCCTCCCCCTAGGATCGCCTTTCTAACAAAGTTCTTTTGGGAAACCTTTACGGCCACCGTGTCCACTTTGGCCAATTCCCTGAACAACCGCAAACCAGTGTAGAAGTTATCTACATATAATAATGGCCTTTGTTAAATAATCCTCTACCAAGTTTCTACACAATTGTCTCCATCACTCCAAAAGTGGACGGACAACCAGGGGGATTAATCCTGGATTCCTTACCGGTGTACACCCTGAAATTGGAGACATATCCAGTCCGACTGTCACACAGCATATACAGCTTAATTCCATAGCGTGCCCTCTTACTAGGAATGTATTCCCTAAAACCCAAGCGGCCCTTGAACAACACCAAAGTCTCATCCACTGCAATTTCTTTCCCTGGAGCATAGATCTCAGAAAATCGATCAACAAAGTGATCAATGACAGGCCGAATCTTGAAAAGACGTCACAATCAGGGTGATCTTGTGGCAAAGCTAAACCATTATCGACAAAATGCATCATCCGAAGCAGAAGCAAATACCTATCACGACTCATGAATGCCGGAAATATAGCAGGTGCCATCAAGGGACTAGTAGACCAATATGAAGCCATTGATGGCTTCCTTAGCAAGCCCATCAACAAAGTTGAACCCAAAAACTTCATCTCTTCCAGATTTGTGGGAGTCCACCGGGTAGCTCTAGAGTGGAGCTTAAGGTTGGCACTGTTCTCCCTAAAAAACTGTTCGGCATACAAATTAGTCTGCTCAACAATCTCTGCCAAAAACACATCATCCATAAACAACTGAAAAAAATCAATTGGCAAAAAGTTTTCAGGGTTCACCCTACACCCTGAAACACCAGTAAAGTCTGGAAATGCCAGCTGCACCATGCCTGGGGCAACCCAGAGGTCAGCACTTTCAACGGGAAGCCTTGCAGCCCCAGGGTGCCGCCCAGCTGCCTCTTGACTCATTATACCAACGGGAAGTCTTGCAGCCCCAGGCTGCAGCCCAGATGCATCTTGTCTCACTATACCAACGGGAAGTCTTGCAGCCCAGATGTCTCTTGCCGCACTAGCGGCACATCAATGTCCTCCTCTAACACAGGCACTTCATCCACACCAAAAATAGCTTCATCTGCACTCCGAGTATCTTCATCATCAGATGATGCCATGTGGAGAGAGAACTCACTGCCTGAATCTTCCCCTCCCACCTCTGCATCACAATCGAAGTCAGTCTCTGGACCATGGGCAGAGGAAGAATCAAAAAGCATTCCAACAACTTGCTGAGCTGTAATCCGGCGGCTAGCCATTATCCTTACTAAGCAAGGAGACTGCACAAACAAGTCAACAACCAACACTGTGCAAAGTAAGTAAAAAAATGTGTGCCTTTATCACAAATATCTATATACTGATACTATACAATTCACTTACAAGGGACAGCTACACTCACCAGCACCTACTCTGCAAAGACACAGCAAATAGTCAACGATATCCCACTAGAAAGAAGAAGAAAAAATTAATCTACGGAAAACAAAATACACATCAAACACAAATGCAAAACATTTTTTATACACTCAAAAAACAGAAACCAAACATACTGGTATTATTACACACTTTGCAAAAAACACATTTACATTGAAATTGTACAAAAAAGGTCTCTTACCAAACACATGCAACTACACAAACAGCAGAACCACCAGTAACGAAACTGCAACCTGCAACAGTCTAAAGAGCAAAAGCCTTGAACTAGAACAAAAAAGGGGGAAATAAAAAATTACAATTCACAAGAAATAAAAAGAATACACATTATAACAGACTATGTCACGGGCTAGGTCACTACACAAATGGGGGCAGAAAGGGCAAATAAACGGGCTGAATACACATAAACAACTATAAGTCCCCTGGAAGCAACCAATTTATTTATTTTTACATCCCTGGCACCAGTGGGCTTTTCTGCCCCCCTCCCGAGCCAGAAATGGCAAGAATATAGCTAATCTGGTTGGGGGCGGGGGGGTCAGAAAAGTCTAACAAATTAATTAGGCCCATAAGGAAGTGACCCTTGCCCAAGGGTTCGCATTCCGCTTCAAATGAAAAACACTCCCTGGTGTCTAGTGGGGTTTTCTGCCCTCCCCTGGGGGCGGAAAGGCCAAATAAAGAAACCAATCTGCCCCCCTGGGGGGGGTCACTTCATTAAAAAAAAAAATCCCTGGCTCTAGTGGGCTTTTCTGCCCCCCCCCCCAAGGAATATATATATATTTTTTTAATTGGGCCCCCTGGAAGCGACCCTTGCCCAAGGGGTCGCTTACATTAAAAAAAAAAATTTAATTCCCTGGTGTCTAGTGGGGTGTTCTGCCCCACGTGGAATAGAAAAATGAATATTCTTCAAAAATATTTTGGGCCCAAGGAAGCGACCCTTGCCCAAGGGGTCGCTTCCGATTTTTCAAAAAACAAATTCCCTGGCTCTAGTGGGCTTTTCACCCCCCCCCCCCCCCCCCCCTGGGTCCGGAAACGGCCGATCTGTCTCCAGGGTGGGCAGAAAAGTCTGATGTGCCCCCTAGGAAGCGACCCTTGCCCAAGGGGTCGCTTCCTTTTTGCCAAAAAAGACATCCCTGGTGTCTAGTGGGGGCATTCCTGGTGCACGATCGCGACGCTGTGCGCGATCGTGTACCAGGAATGCCCTGCATTGGGACATCAGGGGAGAGGAAACAGTTTCCTCCCCCTGATGCCTCAAGGCACAACAAAATGCCCCCCGCCCCACCGGAGGCCCAAACTCACCTCCTGATCCTGGACGAGTTGAAAACAAATGGTTTCCAGCGAGTCCAGCGCTTTCTGATGACTTCGGAGCGCGCTGACGTCATCAGGAAGCGTCGGGGGCTCGGGTGGCAGCAGAAACTCTTCCACTGCCAACCCTATTGCTGTGGGCACGATCGATGCCCCGGGGGGAGCACCAGCTCTTCCCCCGGGAGCTGTGCTGATGACGGAGCGGTTCCGTCATCAGCACAGCCCAACCGATGCTGATGACGGAACTGCTCCGCCATCAGCATCGAAGGGGTTAAGAGAAGAGTCGATGGACTGAAAAATATCCCACAAAACAAGCATAACACAAACTAACTCTAATTCATGAGACAGAAGTGTGTGTGGCCGGACTATATAGACCTATGGTCCAACGAGAGAGACTTAATTAATAGTTCCCTGGAAAAAGAGTACAGGAAATGCCAATATTCCTCTACACAAAGAAAATCTGCCTTGAGGAAGGAAGACTGGCAATATAATGAACAATAGGCGGTTTTGGGGGGCTCCGAATGTGGATAAACCTAACTGATGCAGAGGAAAGAAGGGCCATCAAAAATACAATCTGGGCTTTACCAAACAATCAATGGGGCATGGTGGCTGGTGCTCAGAATCGTGTAAACATGCCTACTAAAATGTATGTACATGAGTAGTCTTGAAAAAATTGCATTTCAATAGGCTGTCAAAAGGGGAATGCACCCCATCCTTCTGGCTTTAGAAGGGAAGAATATCATAGAAACCTCAGAGCAAGTAATAAAAATAGACAAATTAAAATGAGCTAACCCTCACTACCTAAAAAATGGTTTGCAACTTCGCCTCAAACCTAGAAAATAGCTAGCATGCAGCATGTCCTGCCATGAGAAGTCGCAAGAAGCCACATTATTTACAACAACCCTCGAAGAGAAAACAAATCTTCAGAGGCTTCCTAACTTCGCTACAACATCTAAGTACATGGAGAAATAATCCAATGAATAAGTTGGTATCCATTTAGCGCTTTGCATGCGTAAAGTATAGATAGCGCAATCATACATTTGCACATTTGTGATGTCACCAGTATCCATTTTGCTTATTAAAGGACTGTTTGTTTTACCTAATAATGCAAAAATATTGTCATTTCGAAATGTAGCAAAAACATTTTTTAAACTTTATACTGTAGCGAATGATGGCACCCCTTACTACCTGTAGCGAGTCCTTTATAATGACAAAGCTTCACATACGTTTGGTCCACTTTATCTGCGTGTGGCACACCGAATAGAGCCGCAGGCAGGAGTGAGAGAGGTTGGAGCGTGGGACTGTGGAGGAGGATCAGAGAGACATGAGGTGGGCGTGGAGAGGAAGGGTGAAACAGATGGCCGGCTTGCAAACTTTGCATGGCTGCATGCACAGCGGCGGGCACAAGCAGGGCAAGGCGACAGGGGAGGCTACACCCCACCCTTTATTGGCCCCTTGTAAAGAAGCTATAGAACTCTCCTAACAAAATGTTCTTTAACACTAGCAGAAGAAAGCGGATACAACACCATATTGCCCGCTTTTCCTCCTATGCTCTTTTTAGGTCTTGCCTCTCAATGCGCATGCGCATTGAGCAGAGCGAGATTATAGCGACTTAAACAGACTTTACGCAACTAGTATCCCAACTGGCGATTTGGTGCAGTGCCCGTGCGCTTTTAGGTCAATGCGCAAGCGCATTGACCTAAAATGCGCGTGCACATCATCAAATCGCCATCTGTTCCCCAGCAGCACTCCTCCCACACCTTTGAAGTGAAGCTTAGCTTCACTTCAAAGGCCCCTGCTGCTTCACACCCTCATCGCCGCTCTCCCCGCTCCGCCCCCTCCCCTGCCCGCCGTGTCGCAATTCTCCTCCCCCCTCCCCTTCTCTGCCTTCCCTCCGTCTTGTTATTTATTATAATTTGGCACGCAGTATCTTATTGTGAGTCCCTCAGCTCTCCCACTGCGAGTGCACTGTTTATTCAATTTGGCACGTTTTTCTTTGTCGTTGGTAACACATTCAGTTTTTTAGTGAGAGAAAATAGGCAGTGTTGGTACACTGTTATACGGGGCGCTATTACTCGCTTCCAGGCACTCAGTATCAGACTTTTTTCCAAATGCAGGCAAAACAGACGCATACAACAAGCGTTCCTCTCTTACCCGGTGCCTCGCAGTCGTTTCTTTCTTCCTGTTCTCCAGGCGCTCTATGGGTACGGTCGCTCTTAGAAGTTTACTTCGAGCTGCTCCAGTCGCTTACTGCTCTTCAGGTGCTCTCCGGGTGCGGTTAGTCTCGGAATTTTACTTCGAACCGCTCCAGCCGCCCACTGCTCTCCAGGTACGATCAGTCTCAGGAGTCTACTTCGAACCGCTCCAGCTGCTTACTGTTGCCCACTGCCTGTGTCCATATGCTCGTGCTTTTTTTTTTTTTTTAAGCGAGGGATGCATTACGTCGACTTTTGGGAATTCCCAAGCAAACAAATTGATCCATTTTGATAAACTTTATTAGCATTCCAAACCACAGCCTTATTTTTTTTACTGCATGCCTTTCATCAAAGGGCACCGCCTGCCTCCAGTTCTACACGCATGACTCAGTGCAGGTATGTTTAGAGTGCCCGGATAGCAACACGCCAAGGGGCCAACGTTGTCGCAGCCCTGGCCTTTCCTTTTTAGTTGTCATCATTACAAGGTTCGTTAAATCGTATGGTTTCCTTTCAACCAAGGAAAGACTACATCTCCCAGAATGCGCTGATATGTTAGATGGCATTTGCATACAGGAAGCATGCTGTCAAGGTGACATGGAGGCACCCTATGGATTGTTCTTGATAAGTCTTTTTTCTCCTTTTCCGTGCCCCCATTTATTTTTTGGCTCGGTGTTTCCCATACCTTCCACATTGTGTTCCGTTTTTATTTTACTTTCTCTTTCACTAGTGTCCCCACTGTCTTCACTCTCTTGTGTACCTCTCTTTACTTCTCTCCTTTGCACCTGTCCCTACATCCTTATTCTCACTCTCCAGTTCTCTTTTTGCCTATCTCTCACTATTCCTCTTTCTCTCTCTTCCCTTTCTCCCAGTCTCCTTTCTTTTGTTGTTCTCACTTTCTTGCATTGCTTTCTTCCCCACTGTCCAAGCTTCTTTTGCAGTCCTTCTTTCTGCTGCTTCATGCCTCTTTCTGCATTGATGTCAAGTGTTCCCTGACAGGTGAGACACATGCAGACAGTCCCGTTTTCTTTAACCCAATAGAACATGTATTTAAAGGCCTATTCCTGCAACGGAAATTCACCCTCACTCTATCTATCTATCTATCGCCCTTACTCTATCCATCTATTGCCCTCACTCTATCTATTGCCCTCACTCTATCTATTGCCCTCACTCTATCTGTTGCCCTCACTCTATCTATCTATCTATCTATCTATCTATCTATCTATCTATCTATCTATCTATCTATCTATCTATCTATCTATCTATCTATCTATCTATCTATCCCCAATCTATCCCCCACACACACACAACCCCCACACACACACACACACACAACTCCCCCCCCACACACAACCCCCCCCCACACACACACAACCCCCCCCCACACACACACACAACCCCCCCCCCCACACACACACAACCCCCCCCACACACACACAACCCCCCCCACACACACAACCCCCCCCACACACACACACAACCCCCCCCACACACACACACAACCCCCCCCCCCACACACAACACCCCCCCACACACACAACTCCCCACAAACAACCCCCCACAACCATCTATCTATCTATATAAAGATCTATCTATCGCCCTCACTCTATCCATCTAGCTATTGCGGTCACTCTATCTATCTATCTATCGCCCTCACTCTATCTATTGCCCCTCACTCTAACAATCTATCTATCGCCCTCACTCTATCGATCGCCCTCACTCTATCGATCGCCCTCACTCTATCGATCGCCCTCACTCTATCTATGGCTTGCCCTCACTCTATCCATCTATCGCATCACCACATCATCCATCAGCACCACTACAGAATCACTCAGGGGCACCACAACATCACTATGCGCTACCACAGCATTACTGAACGCCACAGCATTACTGAACGCCACAGCATTACTGAACGCCACAGCATTACTGAACGCCACAGCATTACTGAACGCCACAGCATCACTCGTCGCCACCACAACATCACTCAGGACCACCACAGCATCAATCTGTGCAACCATTCAACAACAACTGGTTCAAATATGTTCTCTCAATGTTACAAGCTTTATTACAAATGTCACAAAAAGATGTTAATATTTCACTTCTGTTCTTGGATTTTCGTCACAATAAAATACACTAAACATAATCTTCACAAAAGTTTAAGCTATTGCCATTATAAATTACAATCACTTTTATTTAAGTATTAATTATTTTAAAAAGTTAAAAGCCATTGTTATTTGCAATATCAATACATCTAAGTCACATAAATACAAAACATGTTGCGTTACAAATGCTATAGGTGTCACATTTGCGAAAGTTAAAACTATTGGCATTGTAAATGACAAAGCTATTAATTTAGATATTTTAAAACAACACATAAATAAAAAGTTATTTATAAGACCAATAACTCAAACTTTCCTAATGCGAGACCTATTGCATTTCCAATGCTTGTTCTATTTGGGAACACGTGACAGTAGCTGTGTGGGAATCTGCTTGTGGGGCGCACAGGTATGCCGCTGAGAAACTGTGGGCTGCATTATGGGCACGAGGGGTGAGCTCCACGCGGGGTTGCAGGTGCAGAAGGGGCGGACTCGGAGGGAACGCATGGAAAGTGTTGGTGTCAGAGTTGTACACCACTGGGCTTTCTACTCCCAATCACGCTGCAATAAAAGTAAGATGCTTTTTGGTTCTGTTGAGTTCACTTCTAAAGCAACTCATCATTGCTCGTTTAACTGAACCCAACAAGCGCAGGCGAACAAGAAGTCCTTGCGCTGCATTCCGGTAATACGGCCAGGATACTACTACTGACAAGCCATAGACCTTTGTGTCACTCAATGTATCCTTCAAAATAGATTGTGCCTCGCGTACAAAAACACATACCGCCTAACATTCAGCATGTGACATCATAAAATATTATACCATGCACAAACACATAAAGAAGTTTGGGTATCAAATATGGCGAATGAAGGCTTGGAACGTGGTTGTGAAAACCAGCGTTTCTTGTGACCGAGTAGAAGCTTGGAATCAAGAGCTACGGACCCTATGCTAAAATCAATGTAATGTCGCCATTAATACATGTCCTTACCTCTTGCAAAGTGCCCCTTTGGTTGCAGAGACATCAATATTATCAGGGCCTATTTGAGTGACGGGGCATTTATCCAGCAAACTGAGATGCCGTCTCTCATCCGAAAGGAAATATGTTCTGTATTTACATAATAAAATGTGCGCTGTGCCAGGTCCTGGGAGGGCTAACTTCATGAGCGCATGGCATTGGCGCTGTGCCAGAAACAAAGATGGCGTTGGCCTGTCCACATGGGCCGCCCTACAAGTGGACAAGGCGGTAATCGAGAAGCCCGCTTTCGAATTATGCGCCATTGTTTAACATGAACGATGACGTGCACCAATTGGAAAGAGGGGTGGGCGGGCCTTTACTTGAGTTTGGAAACTGTATCGATAGCAAAAGGCACTTGCATGGCGAGACCGCGCATGCGCACTGCTAACGCCAGGCAAGACCTAAAAATGAGGGATGATGTTCATGGTTATTGCCACAAGGTAGCTAGTCAAGTATCGAAGACCACAGAAGTGGTTTGGTTGTAAGGTTGCAAGGAGAACGGGAAAATGGCTACCCCTGAGCCGAAAGCACTGAGGGTTAGTATAACAAAATGTTTTATATGTTCACAAATGTAGGGTTACAGGATTTACATTTTTGCAACAGCCAGGCCACGCTCGCCCACTCGATATGGCGAGTCCGATTTTATCAGCTATATTTAGAGCCCACTCTCCCGTTCTGGCGAGCTAATAAAGAAAAGGTGTTCTGTTTTCTCAAAAGTTGAAGAGCAATAAAGATGTCTTTAAATCTTGTCACATTTGCTCTGTTTTCAGATACAGAGGTCAGAAGCCAGTTTGTCTTCTTACAATTACTTTTCTTTCGCTGACTGCAGAATTCAAGTATTTTGTAAAGTGCTTTGTCTGACATGCTGTACCAAGAGTGTGAAATTAAACACTTTAGAGAGTCAGGTTTTTTTCCTAACACAAGACTTGAAATAGCTAACAAGTATACTGTACGAACATTTCGAAATATATTTCAATAGTTATAAAAGCCAATTTCTTAGAATTGTGTGATGAAAAAATGTTTTAATAGGACAACTACAATGCAGAACACTTTACTTGGTAATTTGAAAAATATAAATGTTTGCTGAAACCCAATTTTCACAGAATAATGTTTACTTATTATACAGGTTTATCAGTAAATCTGCATATTAGTGGGAACGTTTTTGGCTATTTTAGTAGGGAATTTACTGTATGTAAATGACATTGTACGAAGACACAAACTGGCTTCTGGCCTCTGTCTCTAACCACAGAGCAAATGTGACAAGACAAAAACAAGATTTAAATGCTTCTTTATTGCTCCTTCACTTTTTGAGTGAACAGAACTCTTGTTCTTTATTAGCTTGCCAGGGTGATCGTCATTATCCAACTTTTATACAGCAAGGGCATCTTAACACCGGTGAATGAATCAGGACTACTAGGGTGGAATGTGCGTGCTAAACAACACTAAGATTAGCAGAAATGTCGAGGTTTCCTGAAGACAATGTGTTTTTGAAAGTAATGCATGTGGATGATAAATCCACAGCATAGCACTTAGGTTTGAAAGAGCTTGTCTTGCCGGCTGTGAACGTTTATTGAAGGATATTTGAAAAAGCAGGAGATCAGCTGCAGTTAGAGGGCCAGCCTAGATGCCGAAGCAGCAATACAGGCAACATCATTTATGCCCAAAAAGGAATTCTGCACTAAGCAGAAGATTTAGTCATATCGTGGCTTCATTTGTTGCCACTCGAGATGACTATGGGCAGGGCAGACCTGATACAATTACTTTAATCAGACCACGTTGCGAGCTCCTTACTTTTGAAACCAGTTTATGGGTATGTCTGAAAGACTGAAGTGAAAGAGGACTCGTGCAATCCCATTTTTGGATGAACGCAAGGAGGGAAGTATGCTACCCAGTAGACTCTGCATGGGGGGCCAACATCTTTAAGACAGCAGTACATCCTAGAGGACAGACCAGAACTTCACTGTGCATGCACATACACCAGAGTTTTAACGAATTTTGCAATGTTGCTGCTTGGTATGCAATGCACGAGTGAGGCCTATGCCATTTCTGCTTGGAAAGACCGTGCAGTACAGTATACCCTAGTTTTCTCATAGTTTCCAGCTACATTAATTGATGCCTCTATTGTGGAACAGCTTGCTGATTCCATTGTTTATAAAAATGTCTAAAGCTAAAACCTTAGTCCATTCTGTCTTGTCAAAGATAGGGGTCTATGACCTAGCTTCGTTGATCCATACCTAAATATTAATTATGCACCCCACTGCCGCGATAAGGTGATCCAGCAGAGGGACAATAAAAGCATCTGCTGGGATACCTTTAATCTGCCTTTTAGTATTAACTTTTTAATTGAGCAGACGTTCGCGTATTTTTCAGGTGGATGTCCATGTTTTATACTTTTTTTTCCTAATCTTATAAATCTGTAATTAGCATATGCATCCCTTAAGTTTGTAATGCTAGCTTCTTGTCAATTCATTTTTTTTATTGTGCTGGGCCAAAACCTTTGTCTCTCAATTTGAATTGTACTTCTTCTAGCCGAACTTTGATTTTGAAGTTCGTAGGTGCTGCTCCAGAGTAAACATTCATATCTGGTAATGCAGTATAAGGGCACCTTGCACCTCATCTGATCAAATGGGAACCGTTTATGCTGAGCCATTTTTTGTGATTTAGTGCACTTCTCCCTAAGTCCTCCAAACATTTATATCACAAAAGGTATTCAGGCCAATTATGCGTCTTCCCCACCCCAACATCTTGAGCATGTTAAAGGTGGATTCGCCTGAGGGATCTAAGAATATAGCTAAAATGTAGGAGACATTTTGTTCTTTCAAAAATGGGAGAAAGGGCTGTGCAGAAAGTGCCCCCTGCACCCACACCCTAAAAATGGTAAACACAAAAGGTTTACTGTGCTGAGCTCACCATATACCCAGCTTTCTGGTTACAAATCCATTTTTACCGCAGTGTTTGCATTTTTTTTTTTTAGTTGAATATTTTTAAACATGTTATTTTGTGTTTTCTACCTACTTGCACTGTGTGGTAGAAATAAGTGTGAAACCCACTGCTGAAGCCAGAAAACGAACCATTTTTGAAAAGTTGACTACATTTCAAATTGAGATAGGTCATTTGTGTAAGATCGCTCTTGGTTTTCCCAAAGACCTTAATCGTTAACATGAAAATAATGAAAATTAGTTGGAAACAAAAAGAAATAGGTGACCTTTTCTTTTGTAATGTTTTGCCCTAGTGCTGATTTACAAAAGTATTGTTAGTCTGTCAGACCCTCCAGGTCACTGGCATTTATTGTGTTTGTTGGGTGTCAAAAACCAGGCTATTCCCAGAGCTAGCAATTGATCTGCAGCTTAAAATGATATTTTATTGTGTATAGACCATGCATCAAATCATATGGTAAAACTTAACGAATGAACAATTAGAAGGGAGGAAACCCATGTATTTTTTTAGTGTGCCATAGATACTCAGTTTAAAAATAGTGGTTATTTGTAAAACTCAGAATTACTCATAATCTCATGATGCAGACGACACTTTGCAAAATGTTTTCTTTCTTGCACTCTGGCTGACTTTTGGAATCCAAAAATGGAGAGAAAATCAAAAGTTACTAATGTTCTACTATTCTGTATTACCATGCTTCTCCTGATTGAAAACACTGACCCACTTATATGACTGAGCCTATTGCCCTTGAAAGGGAAGGGCCCAAAGGCAAAGTGGAGACAGCAAAATGTTTGTCCTGCAAACTGACCCATTGAGTACAGGCCAAAATTGTTGCAGCCAGCTTCCAACTAAGTAAACCTAACAAACTATCCCTTGTTGTCTTCTTACCGAGAATATTCGGCAACTGTCCACCTTTGGCTAAAATCACACATTTCCTTGTGGGAATTTTCCACAAGCATTGAGAATTCACAAAAATCATACCACCCAGCATTCTCACACTTTTGGACCGAGAGACTGTTGGGGCTTTAGTGGTAGGGCTACTGCTTGACGTCAGGCCGAACGGTCCTCTACACCTTTTTGTTTTTTTCCCCTTGGCATGCAAGTGCCTGTACAGGGGTCCCATTGGAGGTAAATCTTCTACTATTACCCTCTGGGATTGTGGCAGAAAGACTGTTCGGTCTCTAGAGATGCAGGTCCGTCTCCCACTGCATTCTTTTTTTATGATATATTTTATTTTTTTGAGTGTAGATGGGGTTCTGCTACTCCTCAGGTGGGTGGGGGAAAGGGTCATGGCCCGTACAACTATCATCTAAACTTAAGCCATATATTTCCTTCAGCGATCTCCACAGCAACAACCAGGCCCTTCACACAGATCTTAAAGCCAATCCTCATGATATGGTTTTCCTTTTTTATTACAAACTTTGAAGGCATGGCATTCCCTACTCTTGTTATGAGACTGACCTCCACATACACTAATTCCCAGGAAAATGCAGAAAACTAGCTTGTTTGACTGGATATGTTTTGTAGGGTCGGTGCAAAGAGACCCTGACTTATGCTCTAAAGAAATGTCAGTTATTCTGTTTAACTGTTATCACCTTGAGGCTACCACTTTAAACAGGGAGGCAGGCACCCCTAAGAAAGACTTTCGAAGCCCTCCACACCATATTTTTCTTTTGTACTGAGCCTTTATTCTATCTTAGACACATGCTGTATATTTGAATATATCAAACTTAAGACGGCACTGTTGTCCAATGACTAGGCTAGTTTACGAAACCTGTACTATGTTTTCATCTGTTTCTTGCATGTCTTTAAAGGGGAGTAAGCGTACTGTAATAGTTGTCAGTGTCTCCATTTTTTTTTTTTTTGTAAATATCTTTTTATTGCAGCTATGATGGATAAATACACAGTACAATTTATGCCATTCCCCTTGATGCTCAGTGTGAGTTCCGCTCCCACTCCCCGGTATCACACAGCCATTCAGCTCGCACCCCGGAGGTCGAGCGGCAGAGTCGTAGGTACCTAGGAAACTGCGTTAGAACATTCTGTGCATGGCTACAGCCAACAAGTGGATGGGAAACGGCAACGCTGCTTTTCGGACCTAACACTCCCTCTCCTCTGTCCCAAGTCCAGTGGAGGCCAAGAGTTCCTGTGCAACTCCCTTGAACATATCCCCCTCCCCTTCCCCTAAACCCCCTCAACTTTTCCTACCCCGCCATCCCCGTCCAGGATTCCCCCCCCCAACTTTCCCTGCCCCCTACCCAGCCCCCCCACCCCCCCAGGCGTGCCAGAGTATCACCTAATTGAACTCTCAACCTTGTCACCAAGATCAGACCCGAAGCATGGTACCAGGATCCGTCTGCAATCATCCGTAAAACTGTCAGTGTCTCCATGACCCTGATCAAGAAACAGTTGATTTGAATGCAGTTCTAGATCTCGGCAAGTGATCACCTTTAATCCATATCCCAGTTGCAATAGAGTGTGCAACACCTCATTTGTTTCAATTTCGCAGTTAACTGATGTCCAGATCATTTTGGCGGTCCTTGTCAAGAGGTGATCTGCCAGGAACTGTCCCAACTGGAACTGAAAAATGTCTGATCTTGTATTTCAGGTAATGGTTTACAATGGGTGTGATCTTTTGAAATGTGGTGGCCACAGCAGGGCTCCCGGAGATCATGGCGTGGTATATTTCGTCCTGCTCTCTCTGCTTTTAGTACAGCATTTTGCTGTCACAATCACTATAGGTCAGGATCACCAAGTCTCCTTTCTTGTAATATGGCTGCCAGTAGTTCGATGAGATCTGTGTGATTGGCTTTTATGATTCTCTCTTGGGCCATATCCACCAACACACTTTGCACAGCATACTCTTGCTTCGTTGCTAAATAATACAGTTCCACATTGTGTGAACCTAAGCTTCCCATCCATAAGAAATAGTAGCTTTTTGTGGACCCTTGACACCGTACACCAAGTTGGATTATGAGAAATTCAGTTCCCTGAAGAAATGTATCCTCGGTATTGCAGGTATTTACTGGAAGTGACTGTAGGGAAGTTCCTTACTGCTGCCACTGCAGATAGTTATCCTTGTTCATTTAAAAAAGGAGGTGGGCTGCCCAAGGACGCTGCGCTGCCCTGACAAACCTGCTGCCATATCTGTGCTCAAGGCCCGGGTTGAGGACTTCAGCCCCCAGGGTGCACCAGGCCACCTCCAGCTGCTGCGAGTGAGGGGGAGGCGTGACCATCGCGCTTAAAGCACTGCCTCTCCACCCACATCGCGGGATGAAGCACAGACGAAGCCCGGACCAAGGGCGGGCCCGTCTGAGACCGGCAGAGACTGGACTGGGCCACCCCCCTAAAATCCAAGTTGCAAGTATATACCAGTAGTGTTATTTATTGTGTGTTTATATACTGAACTTAATTTAACATGAACAGGCGGAAGATGGGTTCTGAGGTTATGGTACTTAAGATGCGTTCCTCTCCAGGGCGGAATCTGCCCTGATTCATGAAATACAGCTTACTGAACGCAGATTATCGTTGGAGCCATTGCAACCTTTGGATAGTCTAGTGTCCTCAACCCCCGCTGAGAGTACCGTTAGTAACAATGCTGCTCCATTGAGTAGCTCGATTACATCGCCCTCATTGTTGTTAATGAACCCAAAAAACATTGATACGGGTAACTTATCACCAGTCTCAGTCCCCAGCATTCCCATGGTTAATACAAGAAGTCACAAAACAAGACAGCATCAATGTGGGGTACCACCTTAAAAAAAAGGAAATTGCTGGCCCCCCCAAACTCACACAACTCGCATCAGAACCCATTATACGGAAGGAAGGTGATAACAGGTGTGAAGACTGTATTAATGAAAAAACAGCCTCCACAAATCTATGTATGACTCCTAATACTGCTGCTGTAACAGATCCCACAACCTGTATGTTTGAGGATGATTTCCTCACTCCGATAGGTAATACACTTGCGGCCTTGATCAATCCACTATTGGATAAATTGACCCAGATAGAGGGTAGGCTGACAAAAATAGAGCAGACTATATCTAGTGTTAGGAAGACCAACACCAATACCAACGAGGGACAAGGAGAAGGATTGGTCACCCAGAATGAGAACCAACCATGCACTTGTGTTCGTACTGACACCCTGCCATGCCCCAACCACAGTGTTAACCAGGACTAATCAACCCCTGAATTATATCCATAGCTGTACCAATTCCTCTTGCCCTTGTTCCGTTGTGGATAGGTGTTCCAGGATGTCTCATAGTAGGAGTACTAGCATCACCCCACATAATTACAACACATTGCATCTGCCCCCAGATGCAACACCTTACACTGTGGTTCTGGTCAATGTTCCAGTTACCCAGCCCGCGGTACAGGAACACTGGTCTTCACTGAGGATTTGGGGCACTACATCTTCTGACAGCTAGGACTGGTATTAAGCATGAGCTTTTTCCTAATTTTAAAATGGTTCGCAGGATACCATGGATTGGTAGTTCACACAAATCTCTACCAGGGGACTATGTGGTGTTAAGTTTTGGTTCCCTAGGGCTCGTTCAACACATTTTGGACATGGCTGGCAATCTTCAAATCAAGGATACGGGTATTAACATCTTCCCTCCGGGCTTTTTCTATCAACCAACTATAAACAGAAGGGGAATAAATGGGGGGCTGGTGCGACAAGCGCATGAAATACCAAGCTATCCAATCCCCACATCTAACCACTATGGGGTGTTGAACTCTTTGGAAGACATAGGCTGACTTGGGCGTGGCATTGATCCATCAATTCAAGGTACAAAGAATTCCATGGGTATCCAAAAGAACGGGATTGCATCCCACTTTGTTTCCACCAAAATACCAACTCTAAACGGGAACAACAGACATATAGAGGTAGGACATGTGGGCGCTATTTCAGGCAGGATGGGAAAGGGAGTTGATGGGGTGAACTTGAGTAATGTAGTAGAAGAGGTCTGCTCCAACTCCTTGCCCTGTGTTAAGCCCCATGTAGTGGGTTTTTGAGTCAAATGATGGAAGTATTCAAGGGGCTATATAGATGACCCTGTCTCCCCCAACCGCCCTGATGTATTTAGAACACCAATACCAGGGTATCGTCAATCCAATCTTTCACTGGTAAGCTGGAATATTGCTGGTAAACAAACTCCTCTGAATGGTCAACATTCATTGATAAACATGATATCTGGGCTTTTCAATAAACCTGGGCGTTTGATCAAATTTGTCATCCAGGCTTCCTAAATTTCTTTAAGCCTGCAATGAAGGGACAAAGGGGTAGACCAAAGGGGGACTAGTTATTTGGGTTAAACAGATTGCGGGATACACAGCAGAGGAAATTAAGATAGATAGTGGGGACCTCTTGGCTATAAGACCTCGGATGGGTAAGGTTTTGAACATACTGTTCATTAATGTATATGTAAGAAGGACCCCTGGAGGTAAAGAATAGAGTATAGTCACGATACTGGATTGGGTTTTGGATAGGTATAGGGGACACAGTAGCCTGATTATTGTCTGGGACTTTAACTGCACCTTTGAGCCCCTAGACTGTGAAGATGGTAATCTTCGTAGCGAGGAGGATGCACAATGGGACATTCCTTCCCTTTTTTTTTTATTTGCAGAGTTTTATATAGCCCGAGCTAGACCCAAACCGAATCCGGTATCAGAGCGCTTTACATATCACCAGTTACGTTACATGAGGACACACATTCATTTTAGGCACGGGGAGATTAAGTGATTTGCCCAGAATCACAGGAGGTTTTGGCGTCGTTACCGAGACTCGAACCCAGATCCCCAGAACTCCAGCTGAAAGGGCTGTGCTTAGAACGGGGCATAAGGGCAGTGAACGGGAGTTCACGGTCCGATAGGCGGAGTATACACTTCTTTAATAATGGCACGAAAAGTAGTAGGATTGACTATATCTTCCTTAGTTTGGAACTATGGTCGTCTTTACAGGACATGGTAGTTTTTTAATCGGCTTGAATGACCATAACCAGTTAGTATTGACCATGCAGGTCCCAGGCCTATCCAATGATGAATGCCAGGAAACAGCAAAGTTTGTAGTAGAAGTGGAGTCCTCCAACGATCCCAGGAGAGTCAAATGGGTCAGTGTGGCAACCAACTAAGGGCACCTAAGACAGATGGAGGCACTAGTTGAGTGTTCCCTGGTAACTATCCAAAACTGTGACACTCAAGAGGAAATACATTCAATTGTTTTGCAGGTTTACATTGACTTGTTTTCAAAACTTAAACCTTTTTTTGTAAAGAAGTTAAAAAAACTGGAAAGGAAGTTTAGCCCAAAGGCAGCTCCCTGGTACACTAAATTATGTATAGAGGCTTATAGGAGATTACCTAGAGCAATTAGACTAAGGAATAAGGAAGATATTAGATTGGAAAGGGCTGGCTATAAGCAAGCTTTGTTACGAGCTAAACAGGAATGGGACGAACACCACTGGCAAAATCTGCTCAGTGCAAGCCAAGAAAAAACACATGGCTAATTTTTGGTATCTTGTTAAATGGGGTAATGGTATATCAAAACCACTCCCCATCAATCACGTTGCACCTGAAGTGTGGACCTCTCACTTTGAGACCCAGTTTGCTGTCAGTATTGATTATATAGCCCAATTTCCTAAGCCCAATCCAACTACCACCCTGCATTTTTTATACAAGAGGTCCAAAAAGCCCTCAAGCAAATTCCAAAATGTAAGGCGACTGGACTGCATTCCAGCGGACCTGTTCATGTATAATAGTGATAAGTGGGTGAGTTATATTCAGACTCTTGGCAATGCTATAGCAAGTGGAGCCCCCACCCCAGAGACGTGGTCAGGAGCAGAGATCATCCCGATTGTTAAGAAAGGGGATCAATTGAAACCTGGCAATTATAGGCCTATAAGCCTTTTTGATTGTATCTAAAAGATCTTTGCTAAGCTTGTCTTAAGCAGACTCCGGGACATGGATGGATGAAACAGGCATTTTATCATCCATGCAGGCTGGGTTTCGGCCACCATCAGGCACCATTGACCAGGTTCTCAGGTTTGCGATCATCTACTGGAGGGTGGTAACCCTAGGGGGTGGCTTGCTATTTGCTGCCTTTATTGACTTAAAATCGGCTTTCGATTTGGTGCCCCGAGATAAAATGTAGAGCACCTGCCATGATATGGGGATGCTGCCTGAATTGTTGTCTGTTTTAATTACTTTGCATCATTCAAACTTTGCCCATGTACGCTGGGGTGCGAATGGGGAAGTTACGAACACGTTTCCCATCAGCAAGGGGGTACGTCAGGGGTGTGTGCTTGCCCCAACCCTGTTTTCCCTTTTTATTAACAGGGTCGTGGAATACTATTCAAACCGCCCAACAGATGCTCCATCTCTAGCTGGCCAGAAAATACCATTGTTAATGTTTGCGAATGATACTTTAATATTATCCAAGACCTAGAGAGGGCTGCAGCTAGCCCCCACCAGGTTTGAGGAGTTTTGCCGCGACCATGACCTTGAGGTTAACGTGGAGAAGACAAAGTTTATGGTTCTCCACAACCGAAAGGCCATTAAAGGGAGGGTCTTTATGAATAAAGTCCAGCTAGAGCAAACTGATGTTTTTACATATTTAGGAGTAACCCTTGAAAGTAAATTAAAATGGAAACCCCAGATTAACAAATTGGCTCTTAAACATGCCCAAGGAGCAGAGACTGTCCCATACAAAACCAGTGGCTCCTGTGCTGAAGATTTACAATTCTAAAATAAGTTCCTCAGTACCATATGGGGCGGAACTATGGGCTTTTCAGATTTAACACCCCTAATTGTAGCCCAGAACAAGTTTGTGAGAACACTACTTTCCGTTCCTCCGTTGCCCCCCCACCCCCGTTGCCTCTCTACCTTGATTTGGGTTGTAACCAGATAGGAAAATTCTCGCTTTAGACCTGTGGCACTATGGAGAAGATTATGGGCTACTCCTGACCTGTCTCTGTATGTCCAGGCACTGCTCGAACTCAGACAGGCGGATATCTCCTGCAAGATCCCCTGGTTGAGAAGGATTAAAAGCACCTTGAGTGACACTGGGATGAGTGGTATATGGGAAAATCCTGAAGGCAACCCTTTTCCCTCTAAGAAAGAGTTTGATAGCCTATTAGAACATGGTTAGGATGAAATGTTTTTCATCCACCATGAGTCCAACCTCGACGAGGGATTTCCTGGAGAGGAAGCACGAGTACCATTACGAACCCTATTGGGATAATATAACTGTATCACTCAACAGAAACTGTATCATCAATACAGAGTGGGCTCACTTCCAATTAAGACTTTTACCTGCAAATGGCATCCTCTGAATGATGATAAATGTAATACATGTCTGTTGCAGAGGGAAACTATAGCACACATATTTGTCTGTCCAGTCTACAAAGCCCCTCGTAACAGATGGCTCAATCTCTGTACCAGGGAGGACATAGAGGCATTAATGATTTTAAAGACAGACACTAGTGAGCCCATAGTAACTGCCCTAGCGAAATTCTTGGTCTGGATGTGGGCCATTCTTAGCAAAATTGTCAAGGCTCGAAATGTAGCTAACATTTAAAGGGTCCATTCCCTCATAATCAGGCCATCGTAGTTATATTCAAATATGTCTATATCCAGGATGATATTAAAAATGTCCTTATGTAATTGATTTTACACATTTTCATCTTTTTAAATGAAAATATGAATGTATAGCAGGATGAATTGATTAATGGTTTTATGTGAATTATTTATACTGGTTTCATTAATCTTAAAATATTTGTATTATCAAGCTGCTATAAATCTTAGCTTATGGTGGAAATTAACGGCCCACAATATGAATTTATTGATGCACTGTTGTCTTCCGCCGGCAGGCAACTTGTTACAAACACCCATTATTTAATTGAAGCCTTGGATTATTTTGAGACACTAGGGATTTCCGCTTTGGTTTTGTTATTAGATGCAGGAAAAGCTTTTGATATTGTGGTATGGGAGACACTGTTTATTATTTTGGAGCACTTTGGTATCTCGGGCAACATTATAAATCTAATTCGAAACCTTTATTTCGAGGCCAAAGCGAATGCCATTATAAATACGGCATTGGTTGGGTCTGTTTTAGTCAAAAGCGGTACGAGGCAGGGTTGTCCACTCTCGCCAGTCCTCTTTGCTTTTTTTATCGAACCGCTCGCGGTCGCATTGAGGAACTGTGCGGAAGTCCTAATACACAGACGATATCATGCTTATGATCAAGCCTGAATTACGATCCCAAGCTAAAGTATTCCAGATTTTTGAGGATTTTGAAGCTCTGCGGGGGTATCGCATAGATAAAAAGCAAACAGAAATTTAGATTTGTGGCAAAAATCCGAAATTGCATCCCGATTTGCGTAGTTGTATTAATACTAAGCCTAAGAGATATCTCAGAGTCTTTTTCTCAGCATCAGTTAAAGATCTGTATGGTCTAAACTTTGACCCCTCTCGGTGGAATGCACTGCCATTGACAATTTTGGGCCGGGTGGCCTTGATAAAAATGTCTGTTCTTCCTCTATTTAATTTTCTGTTTTCTACTCTTTCATGCTTGTTACCGGGGTCTTTCTTTACCAGGGTAGAATCTATGTTTTCGTTTTTTATTTGGGCCAAGAAGACACCCCGTATTGCAATAAGTACTTTAAATGAGGAGCTGGATCATGGAGGGCTCGCTCTACCAAATCTTAGAGATTATTACAACGAATATTTCGCGCAGTTCCTATCAAGATTTAAAGGCCAAACTACTGGCAGAAATCTATACTAAACTTTTTTTAAATCTAATGTGCACAGAAATACAGATACCACCACCTCTGCAGGTTCTTAAATCTCCTAAATTAGTTGGTTATAAGTCATTATTATGGTTTCTCAAAAGATGCTGTACCTTTTTTAAAAGATACTCGCTTCCCCCGATTAATGTAACAACTTTATTGGCTAGTATTTTTCCGTTAATGGGAATAGAACAAGGTTTAGAATTAGCGGAAAATTGGCCGGGGTAGGATTTCTTAAAGTTACTGATTTTTTTTTAAGAAACGGAGTTTGGATAACCCCGATGGAAATGTTGCATTTAATCCATAGGAATGTTACGTTAGGGGCTTATAATATGCTTTTATAAATTTTTGGTGCAACTGGACATTATACAGCTAAGTCAATCAAGCCAATTAGTCATTGATCTCCTAGCTAGCGAGATGGATAGATAACCTGGGGCTTGGAAGCGATGCTTAGCACAGAGTAGGAGGAGGATTAAAGTTAAAAAGCGATCAAAAAATGGCAAGAGCAGGAAAATCATGTATTGTCGTTAAATACACGGACAACTAAAACAAAAAAGATGCACTGTTGTCTTTACTGATTTGATAATCGAAATAAAGGCTAAATAAACGACACAACTGTAGGACCAGGAATTCGGCCCCTCGCGGCGGGATGCCTGGCTTTCACCTTGTGGATAGCCTGCCGGGGTTATCTCACAGGGGAATACCAGGACGGGTTCCCTAAGCAAGCGCCGGGAAACCCTTTGTGGGTAGCTGTGCGCTATATAAGCTCAAATACATTTACATTTACATCACCAGGAGGAGGAACCACACCAAAATGTGAAGGAACCTCACTAAGCTCCCAATGCCCTAGTTGCCTCCAACGAGACTATCATCTCTTTCATATATCGAATTTCGAACATATTTTAAGGTGTGTAACACTGTTATTTTTGAGCTGGGAATACTTTTATATCTGAAAGCTAAAGAAAGCCCTACGCTATGTGAAAACAGTGCAATCGTTCAAGTGGAATAGATCAGTATCTTGCTAGAAGGGTAATCGGATATATTTCTTGGAATGAGTGGGAAGACCACACGTTTGTTTGTAAATATTGGTGCTATGTTAGACCCTGGAGTAGAGACCACTATGGATACATCCAGCCCGGAGGTAGTCCTCCCCCCCCCCCCCCCCCCCCCCGACGCCCCCCCCCCCCTCCTCCCCTCATTCCAGCACAACCGCCCAGAACACTCTAGTTAACGGTCGTAGAAGGTTTACAGCAAAGTTACCCCTTTGTTAATTGGTTGTGTATTACTTTATGTAGATTATTACTTGTGAGATTCTGTCTGTACTTGACCCATAAGGCTCTCCGTTATATTGTGTTGCATGTTCTTTGAGGCGGGTTATGTATGGTCCCTGGCGTTGACTGTGAATGTGAAAAAATGCAAAAATGTTTAAAACGATTTTCCCCACAGCATTTCATAGTCACCAGAACATATTCATAGGAAGGGATGTAGAACATTCTGTAAAATATATTGCAGTGTGTGCAGCATACCTATTGTGAAATCTAGATTGTTACACTGCATGCAAAATGCGCAGCATCAGCAATTTCTAAATAGCAATTAAAAAAAATGCAAGTTACCTCTCAAGTCACATCTAATCTGAACATATCTAATACCATAGCATCATCACGTTTATAATTTCCACGAAGCCTGCATTGAAAACATAGCAACCAGATATATTTTTTATAATGGCATTATGTACACTTATGACGCTGACAACTGTTAAGAATTTTCAAATTTTGGGAGACACCATGTAACATTGGTAAACATTTGGATGGGAGTAGTCCATAATTGTTATTTCTTGAAGTGGTACCCAGACACTGCTGAATAATGTGCATTGCTCAAAGGAATTCTAACTCGAACTGGTAATATTGCAAGGTAGCAAAACAAAGAAATATAGGAAGTTGTAAGTCGACTTATCGAGTCTTTTCTTTATCGAAAGCACCACATTAGGATTTGGTAGCAGTAGCTCGTTTCATTGGCTTTTTCACTAATTTTTTGGCTAGGCATTATATTGTGCTCATTATAGTAAATATATGTTATCTCGATGTAGGGTTTTTAGTAGACGGGAAGCTTGGGGCTTGGGCTGATATGCGTAATGTATGAGATGAAGAGAGTAAGCACGGTGCTGCCAGGTCAGGGGAAATATCCTGTAACACGAGTGGATGTGTGGGTTGTGAAACCCACCCCAGTCAGTGCTTAATTTGTAAAATATTAGGTGCAGATGCTCAAAATATTTTTAGGAGGCGACACCCACTTCCTTTGCTCCACCTACTTCCTCCACTGACTGACTAAGTACAACAGTTTCCCAACTATGCAAAAGTAACAGCAGAGTGCCAGACATCACTGACTCACTCTTTCAGAGCTGGCATTAGCAAAGGTGGTGCCGAGTGCAAAAAACCTTTTTGGTGCATCCTTCCCACCCCTCCAATGACCACCTTCTCCATGGATTCCCTTACTACCACTCTCCAACTGTGCCCCTTATCTCTGCATAGTTCCTCTCTCACAAACATTTCATTTGTTTTTATAGTGCTGCTCATACCGTTGCAGGGTGTCAGAGCACTTTATACCACAGACACATTGAGCAGAAACAATGAATTACCCTAGGAAGTGTTAAATAAATAATGAGGATTACAAGGTGTAGGACTTGGGTACTCACAAACTTTCTCTCCGGGGCCAAATTTACAGTGTGGTTTGTGTCTGAGGGCTGCACCGGTGGGGGAGGGGGCGGGGTTAGAGCAACAAAAAAAACTGTGACCATGAGGTTGATCACAGGTCCCTGCAGCGGACGCCTTCGTCCACTGAGCCACCAGACCCGGCATCCACACATCTCTCTCTATCTCTCTCTATCTCTCTCTAGTGCTTTCTAGCTCTCTTTAGCTCTCTCTAGCTCTCTCTCTCCCTCCCTGTCTTCCTCTGCCTCACTCACTCTGACTGTCTCTTGCCCTCCCTCCCTCTGTCTCCCTCCCTCTCCCTCGCTCTGTCTCCCTCTCCCTCGCTCTGTCTCCCTCTCCCTCGCTCTGTCTCCCTCTCCCTCGCTCTGTCTCCCTCTCCCTCTCTCTCCCTCCCTCTCTCTCCCTCCCTCTCTGTCTCCCTCTCCCTCTGTCTCCCTCTCCCTCTGTCTGCCTCTCCCTCTGTCTGCCTCTCCCTCTGTCTGCCTCTCCCTCTGTCTGCCTCTCCCTCTGTCTGCCTCTCCCTCTGTCTGCCTCTCCCTCTGTCTGCCTCTCCCTCTGTCTGCCTCTCCCTCTGTCTGCCTCTCCCTCTGTCTGCCTCTCCCTCTGTCTCCCTCTCCCTCTGTCTCCCTCTCCCTCTCCCTCTGTCTCCCTCTCCCTCTGTCTCCCTCTCCCTCTCCCTCTGTCTCCCTCTCCCTCTGTCTCCCTCTCCCTCTGTCTCCCTCTCCCTCTGTCTCCCTCTCCCTCTGTCTCCCTCTCCCTCTGTCTCCCTCTCCCTCTGTCTCCCTCTCCCTCTGTCTCCCTCTCCCTCTGTCTCCCTCTCCCTCTCTCTCCCTCTCCCTCTCTCTCCCTCTCCCTCTCTCTCCCTCTCCCTCTCCCTCTCTCTCCCTCTCCCTCTCCCTCTCCCTCTGTCTCCCTCTCCCTCTCTCTCCCTCTCCCTCTCCCTCTCCCTCTCTCTCCCTCTCTCTCCCTCTCCCTCTCCCTCTGTCTCCCTCTCCCTCCCTCTGTCTCCCTCTCCCTCTGTCTCCCTCTCCCTCTGTCTCCCTCTCCCTCTGTCTCTCTCCCTCTGTCTCTCTCCCTCTGTCTCTCTCCCTCTCCTTTCCTTCCCTCCCTCTCCTTCCCTTCCCTCCCTTTCCTTCCCTCCCTCCCTTTCCTTCCCTCCCTCCCTTTCCTTCCTTCCCTCCCTCACCTTCCTTCCCTCCCTCTCTTTCCCTCCCTCTCATTCCCTCCCTCTCCTTCCCTCCCTCTCCCTCTGCCTCCCTCCCTCTGCCTCTACCTCCCTCCCATTTTCTCCCTCTTCATCTCACCCTGCCTGTGTGTCAGCCCGGGTTGTGACTGCTTCCCGGGCACAGACAGCCCTGAGCACTTCACAGGTCTTGAAAAATACCATTTGTATGTTAATGAGGCTTTATTGTATTTCACCTCTTCTTAGGCCCCTGCAGCTCCACTTTGACCATCACTAAAATCACCCGGCGGCCGGCCCCCACAGAGCAGCAGAGTCTCTTAGACTCTTGCTGCTGCAACCAGCAGGGTTTGCAGACCCTATTCTTTTTTTTTTTTAATACACGGGTATGATGACTGCAAGCGGGCCGTACTATGAGTACATGTGGTGTAGGATCACGTCATCCATACTGGTAGGCAGTATATTGTAAAAGTGCTCTGGAAAAGCATCAGGATTTAAAATCTGCCACAGTACTTGTGGTTTTCTTTACTGATAAGAATGCATTTCTACCCAAACTAACAACAGTCTTTAGGCCAGTGTGTGGATTACGATTGTAATTTATGAATTGCATGTAACCAAAGAGTTTCTGTTAAACAAGCAATTGCAATGCAATAGGTCTCGTAGTTACACAAGTTAAAGCTATTGGCATTGTAAATGACCATGCCTTTTATTTAGGTTTTTAAAACAAAACCAAATCTAAAAGGCATTGTTATTTGCAATTTCAATAGCTTAAACTCACGAAAATGCGAGACCTATTGCATTTCAAATACTTGTTAGAATTTAAGACTGCCAGAGCGCCCCAGGCGTCAGCTCCATCTATATAGATCATGAGCCCATCGAATAAGTTTCCAAAATCCCAGACCAGTATCTTTATAGGAAAAGCATGCTGCAAGCAGTTAGACACGTACTCTAAGGTAAACAACTTGAACATGAGCTTCCCAATAACAGTAGCATAAAAGTCGCTAAAACCATTTATATCAGCCCACACGGTCTGTCCATCCACAAAAATTCCAGGACCCCACTTAATGTTGAGGTAAAAGAAATTCAAAGCCACTACCCACAACGATAAACCAAGACCCCACAGTGCTAACTTGCCATAGCCCTCTTACCTGGAAGCAGAACGAGTGTTTCTCCCTCTTGGTGTCCAAGCTAAAGTATCCTTCCACCGCTACAAATATACGGGGCTCCGCCGCCAACTCATTAGCGGCATCCAATCCGTGACAACCATTCCAGGAAATAAAAACACTACCATCTGGGTATCAAAAAAACGGGGGAAAGAACGGCCGCCATTTCGAAGAGGAATAGACTGCCCATAAGTCAATCCATATGTAGACACTCACCTGTGTAATAGATTACATTAAAACCGAATCCGGTTATACAACGATATGTGAATAGGTAAAGCGATCAACATTTTGCGAAAATCAGGCGGCGGGCCATTAATAACAGCGTTTACCATTGGAACAGAAAAAGGGGGATGGCCGCCATATATAAGAGGTCTGACTATACCAAAAAAGAGCACACTTCTAAGTATATATCGAAAAACGGGGAAAGAAACAGCTGCCATATCTCGAAAGTATAATCTGTCCCAAATGCAGTCAATACAAGGGCACTCCATCATTTAAGGGATAGAGTTCACACGTGATAATGTAATGTAACAATTGCACATGTATGCATTATTAAGTCGATCCATAATTTTTGAAACTCAGGCGCCGGTCCCTAAAATACAGCGTATGCCCGTGGAATGGAAAAATCGAGGGCCGCCATTTCTATGTGAATTATTCCAACCAAAAATCTAGTACTATGGCGTTCTGTTTTAATGTTCAACAAATGGCAATACAAAAGTGAAATGCACATGTTGCCCAATTGTCCCAAAATCAGTCCATTATTAATTCAAGAGCTTGGTTGAGGTCCGAGTACTTCGCAGCGTTATTCCGTATACTTACTCACCCAACCGTGCAGTGAGGGTGAGGCAGTGAAATGTGATCAGCAAGTACAAACAAGCGCTCGCCATTTCGTAGACTTTTCTGTTTTTCTGCCATCCCACTTGGACGGCCTTGCCTGCTTTCCTTCTGAAGTAAAAGGTTTCTTATCTTTATGGGGCCATGTGTTTGGCCCCATAAAGATAAGAAACCTTTTTCAGCAGATGGAAGGCAGGCGAGGCCGTCTAAGTGGGATGGCAGAAAAACAGAAAAGTCTACGAAATGGCGAGACTGCAGACAAAGAGAAAAGTATACGTCATCAAAACCGCTTTCCCAATGGCTGGCCACCGTTTAGCATAAACGATGACACCGGCCAATGGGTAAGAGGGGTGGGGGCTTAAAGCCCGATACTGAAGCTCCCCTTAAAACATAAAATCTCGCCAGCGAGAGTGCGCATGTGCGCAGCCCATGCAAGCGAGACATAAAAAGTTCTAACCCACTGAAGTATTCACATTAAATACGATTTTGTGATATGCAAAATACACATTCTTTGAAGCATACATGTTAGCCCCCTGTGCTACTGGTGAGTTCAAACTTGCACTAAACAAAACTCTGATCCTTCTGCAGCAGGAACACCATGTTATCTTTGACTCACCAAGGAGTCACTGACGGTGGTGGGTAAATGCCTGCTGCCTCGATGGTCGATGTAGCTGTAGTTTGTGGAGTCATTGACCGTGACTGGCATAGCCCCCCAGCAACCCTTCAAGAGAAGGGCAGGGCAGCACATGTCAAGAAGGTCACGGATGTTCCTTACTTGAATTTCTCCGGGGTCAATAGCAATTCCTTGTGGCTCTGGCTGGCTGCACTAGGAATCTGTAATGAAAAATCCTGCTAAGATCAACAGTAGTGGGCGCCTGATGTGTAGCAAAACAGAAAGCAGCAACACATCTACGTGAGCTGGGCCTGGCCTGCGCAGAGCAGATTCTGTCTCCACCTCTGTGAGAATGCACCGGATCCACTTGTCCTAGAGGCTGCTGTCGGTCCGCAACAAGGCAGATTTTCTCTTATATATCCGGTGCCAGCCATTTCAAAAACAATGTGTCAAAGACACTCTTCAAATCCCCTGAAGCGGCCATCACCTTCCCATGTGATCTCTGAGGCAGCTAAATCAAGTTTATGGATGCACAGAAGCGCTTTTCTTATTTAATTGTGTCCAGGCCGCAGGTCTTCATTGCGCATGCAATTTGGCTAGATGTAAGTGCGTGACTAATACATTTTAGTGTGGCGATGCGGATTCTGGCACTAAAATACATTAGTTGATCCCTAATGGTTGTTACTTGGCAGGGCTGCCCAATGCTCAGTGAGGGGGAAAATACAATAACCCCGGCCCTATAAAATAAGTGCCGGTGCTGAGCACCGGAAAGCATCGGCACAAATTAAGCACTGACCCCAGTAAATGAGAACAAAGTCCTGGGAACACGTAATGAGGATAAAACACTGGTAGAAATGTTGAGTATTTATTTTTAAGTGGTTGATACCAGTGGATTAGTTAGAAAGTTTTAATGATACAACAACAAAGAAATGACCAGCCGACACGTGTTTCTTCACAAAGCGGGAAGTATCCCATGACTCTTCAGGGCTGTGTGGCGGTGAAGGAGGATGGTGTAATCAGAGAGCCGGTGGATAAACCAGTATCAGACCACAGGAGGTAGCCCGTAAACCACAGAGAGACTGGGGCAGTAAATTATATCAAACTACAATGTCTCAACATGGGTACCATTTGAAGAACAAATAAAGTTAGCATAATTAATTTCAATGGATTAAATCTGAATGGGGAGAAACACAGGGAGACATATGCATGTAAAGGTTAGCTAAGCTTGTAATAGAATCTTTTAAAACGTGTGAAAGAACGTTTCTGTCATGGGGAAGTGGCACGCCATTAAATTGGCGGCAGTGTGGCGCGGACATTGGGGAAAAGGGGGCGGACAGACTTACTCCCAGTAAGTCCGTCCGCCCCCTTTTCCCAGCTGTCCGTGCCACACTGCCGCCAATTTAATCACGTGCCACTACCCCAGCACAGAAACGTTCTTTCACACGTTTTGTGACCCTTTATAGCTACCTTTATAGTACTGCAGCGCTATTTTTAATTATCCAGACCCTGCTAGGGCCCTTCCAGGCGCCCCAGTTGTTGTCTCCACTCCCAGCAACGCGATCTTGTATCCATAAGCGGTTTTTAGAGATCAGTCCCTTCCCTCACTGCAGCCATAAGTGACTTTAATCATAAGCACATTCTTTCCCTCAACCTACTTTTCTGCCCCTCTGTGGTCCACACCACCCTGAGATAAGTTTCCTTTCACCCTTAGGTCTGCCTTTAATTTGTATGTAACCAGTCCTGATGGTGGCCTAGACTCCCGTAGGCCAAAACGCTGTCGACTTCAACAGCGTAACTTCTGGCGCCCCTCTTTACGGACATCCTACCCTTTGTCTTCTGTAATTTGTGCATCATGTACTGCTTAGATGTCTTGAATATGTAAACTTTATATACCACTTTGTTCTTAGTCGTGCCCAACACCACCGCTGTATATACCACATCACATTCCACTTGCACCATCACAAACTTCACGAGCACTTGTGCACAGTACCCTGTTGGTTACATGTTAATGTAACACAGTGCTATCTTACAATGTGCTTGTACATATGATGTTTAATATGTCCAACATGTTTTAATTGATTCCAATACAAGCTAACATTTACATGTATATGTCTCCCTGCTTTTCTCCCCTTTCGGATTTAATACATTGCATTTAATTATGCTAACTTTATTTCTTCTTCAATGGGAACCCATATTGAGACATTGTAGTTTGATATAGGTGGATAAACCAGGGCGGCCAAGGGGTTTGATGAACCCAGCGGTCCAAATCAGGAAAACAAGATTGAATTCTTTAGGCTTCACATCATCCCAGAGTGCCTTCTGAGGGGCGGATCCGTGCGAGCTCTCCCGGATGCAGGAGCTCTCACTGACCCGATATTCGAATCCAGTCTTCGACTGACGTGAGGTGTCCGGCACACCCGCCTCCTGCACCCTCCAGTTACTGGCCTGTCATTACACCTTCTGGCAACCTGCTTTCCTGTGCACACAGCACACCCGCCCGACTGCATCCGTCCCGTAATTGAATTCCAGCAGCATACACTGCTCATTGGTGTCTACTACCCCAGGTTTTTACCACCTTCACTACACGTCACAGAGAGACGTTCTCATACCCTCAGAAGGCACTCTGAATTCTTTGGACTTCACGTCATCCCAATCTTGTTTTTCTGATTTTGACTGCTGGGTTGATCAGCCCCCTTGGCCGCTCTGGTTTATCCACCGGCTCTCTGATTGCACCATCCACCTACACCGCCACACAGCCCTGAAGAGTCACGTGATACTGCCCGCTTTGTGACGAAACACGTGTCGGCTGGTAATTTCTTCGTTGTTGCATCATTAAAACTTTCTAACTAATCCCTTGGTGTCGACCACTTAAATACAAATACGAGACATTTCTACCAGTGTTTTATCCTCATTACGTGTACCCAGGACTTGTTCTCCTATAGTCAATAGATGTTAATCCTGCTCACTACTAGAACTGTTACCACCTTAGTCTGCATACCTTTTATGATGTGAAAGGTTTCCACCGATCCCCAGGCTACGCGCAACATACTTTTTATGCCTTTGTTGAACAGAAATTCGTACTTCAGTCTGAATTTGCTGGTTGCACTACAAAGTAGAAGAATATTAGCTTGTGCTTGTTTGATGTGGAAAAGGCTGCTACTGAGACATGTTCTCTTATTTGCTTTCTTTTTTTTTAACTCAGCAGACCACTCCTACCGCCACAGTCTTCTGGATTACCACCTAATTCTACCACTTCGTTCTTGACCCTGAGGATGCCAGACAAGGAATGGAGGGTTCGAAAAGAGCGGTGCAGAAGCTGCAATTGCAGAGGCAACCCTCTACACTCCTACGTTGAAGAGTGGTAATAAATGAACACACCAAGAAGTGCATTAAATGTAATTGTTTGCCCAGAAAGAAGGCAGAGTCTAATATCGTTGCTAATCCTTGATAGCATTCAAAATTATTTATTTATGGTTGAAATGTCCTGTGCTCGTGGTTTTTGATGAGATGCAAAGGGCAATAAATGCATTACTACCTTGCAGGAATCTTATTGTAGGGTGGAGCACAAAGAAAATGGTGATGGGAAGAAATGCATATTTGTAATAGTATCACTCTATATTTCATCTTTAATGCATAAAAAAACCAGATGATACTGTCTCCAAAAATAAGCTGTAGTCTTCAGATATTTACATTGCATTCGTTTTGCCATATGCAACTTTTCCTGATGGTAAGAAAAGCCATTTATTTATTTATTTTATTTATTCAAAGTTTTATATAGCGAGAACAAGATCTTTGCAGATATCAGAGCGCTTTACAGAAACAAGGGGTAGGGGCAACAAGAGGGTGATTAAACAAACTATTGGGTACAGTATAGTAGTCGGCAGTAAGTGAGTAGCAGAATAGGATAGCAATCATGTAAAAATATAATACCAATAAACAATCAGGTAACCAATAATACAAAAACGGTGCAAAGTCTTTGATCCAACAACAATAGAGTTCAGGTGAACTTGGCCATAGGATGGCTTTTACCTCTTTCTTAAAAAATGCAGTGGAGGAGATAAGCCTGGTTTCAGGAGGGAGTGCATTCCAGATCCTGGGTGCCATTCCTGAGAAGGAGCGTTTGTATGTTGTATTGTACATTCTAGAATGTAAACGGGCCTCCACATAAGTACTGCAAAATCTTCCTGGACTGCTTGAAAAGAGGGCTGAGAGAAGTTTGCTGGGTGTGCGCCAAAGGATGGCAGCTTCTCCTGGGTAATAATACATTAAAGAAGGACTGTCCTGTATATGGACACCTGGGTCATGAAAATAAAGTAAGAGCAGCCCAGAGTATATAAAAGGAGATCCTGTCTAGTGGCTGCTTTTATGGAAAAGGGGCTGAAAGTAAGGAAGATAAATGGAAACCTGTTGATAAGTGGTGAAAGAGAATAAAAGGTTGTTATTAAGAATAACAAATACAAGAATCCCAAATGAAAGAAAAAAGGTGCTACAATGAATTGCCGCAATGTACACAATTGATGTGAAACGTTTGAAACCCCCTGGGGCCTACCCAGAAATGCACATAAATAAATTGCTTTTGTTTTGTTTTGTTCTCATATCCCAATCAAGCTGCTTACGCTGAGACAAGGCACATCCTTCCGACATATGTGGCATGTGCCATCGCTGGCTCTTTCTTTTTTGCTTCTCACTTTTGTGGATAGCAATATCCCCGTTTCAAGCAAAGACAGATATGAAATCAGTGGACAGTTGCGGTATTGTCTGCCAAACCAGAAAGGGCTTCCATCTCAGCTGAAGGGGACTTACATTCTACATCCAGTCTACTAATCTAGCTGACGGAGCACACCCATTCTGACGCTGTTTGAGCGCTTCATATGTAATGTATTTCTTGCAGATTTCCCTTCTAGCGAGTAGTATCAGGAAAAAGACTAATCACAACTGCACCTTATTTAAGTGGCGACCTGAAGATGTATCTACCGCAAATAAAATGAAGCACAGGCTTACCTTAATTTCGCAACCCACATTTCTTGAAGGATTTTACTTACATCCCTCCAAAAAGATCAGTTACGGGCACTCCACAAACATATGCTTTTTCTGTCTCTTCCTGCACTTATTGCATTTTTGCAGATTCATTGGGGGAAGAACAGGCTCTATTGAGGTAAACAAATAGTTATTTTTGGTTGGTGCATGTTTTACAATAGAGTATAGTAAATCTAAAGATGCTCTCCATAATTGCTCCTTTTCCAGTTCCGGATTTTTTTTTTCTCGATGTGAGTATGGGGGCTCTCATTTTTTCGTCTGCTTCGGTGATTGCCCTGTACCATATTGCTACCTATTTCTTGAGTTGGTACTGGGTCCTGTCCATTCAAGGAAGTCCTCTTGGACCGGATAATTCACTTCCGATAGGCGTTGAGATGTCCACCAAGAGTCAGGTTGTAGATATTTAAATTTTGAGACTCCTTTCTTCGCCAGATCAGAAAACTCCTGTCATGAAACCAGCTGATCACATTTCCAGAAGTCTCCCCAGGTAGAACAGTTCCCGTTCCTGAGGTGCAGACTGTTTATCCCTGAGCCCCTTAGGGGTTCCGGAGAACACTATAATGGTACTGTTTCTGTATAGTAGTGTATCCCAGGAGCTTTCCTAAAATAGACCCATACCTCTAAAGTAGTAGAGAGTAGCTTCAACCTTATGTGTTTGAAGAATTTCTGAATTTTAACAGAAATTTACCAGGACCAATGTGCTTCAGCATAGCATTTTACAGTTGGCCACTATAAGAGTTTACAGACAATGTCCAGTCCATTAGGTTAAGGGACAACATCTCTTTGCCAGCTCAAATTAAATTAGTCCATTCCTCCTGTCGGTTTAGCCTGGTTTTCATGATGTCCATCTTCAGAATCCATCTTAGTTCTTCTTTATTAAGCAATTGTTCTATGTTCCCTCCTCCTTTCAGGTAATCTGACAACACTGATCACTTGCCATTGCATATTAGTTTCTGTCTGGCCCTCGGTTAAGTAGTGTTCTACTAAAGAGGCAGTGGGGACCTTACAGCGGCTACAGCTACAGTGTTGACAGATTCGAATACATTTTTTGTGTGGTTGTCCAGTGTAAAGTTTGCCACATGGACATGTTATTAAATACTACACATTAGAAGTGTTGCAGATGTAAAAATGTTTAAGGGATACCACAACGTTATGTACAAAGATTTTGTATTCCACCAAAAAAGGCATACACTACAGCTGCCACATTTGAAATGCCTTATGGTTAGGGGTAGGTCCCAATTTTCCACCAGTGTTTTGGATGATTTAGCTGATGTCGAAGCGAAAAGAACAGTTGATGAACAAAATGCAGAAGTATGTCATACATTCGCCCCAGTACAGAGATCTTGGCTTAAATCCATCGTTTTTTTCCTCCCCATGCCATTCCAGTTTGAACCCAGCCACATGCAAATCAGTCTTGACCCTGTGCCCAATTGAAACAGTCCAGCCCGAACTACCAGGCCTGGTCCTCTCTGGACTGAAAACAAGCATCCTAGGACCGGTTTCGGGGTTTCACCACTCATCAGCCAGGATAGCATGTCTCCAGTGGCACGGAGAGCACTGGACTCGCGTCTGGGCATATCCGTCCCACTCGGGATGACAAATGGCACCTAAAAAAATAGGTCTTCTTGTATGGTAAGGAATCCCTTGGGTAACAAGGGTGGAAAATCTAATATTGCAATAATTTATTCCACTCTGTTGGTTTACGGTAGAGTGTTGTGTGTAATGTATTATTTTCTGCTCCATTATGTTCAGGAAAGGGAATTTATTTGTATCACTTGTTAGGCTAAAGGTCGGTCCATTGCTGTTTACAAAGGACAGCCCTCGATTTAACAAGGAAATGGCAGATAAGATGTGGAATGCTAAATTGAAAATGGGAATAACTTTGAGTCCGTTAATCCTGGGGTGGTCTCCGTTGTTAGTGCTTCCAGTGTGTCTGTGTCTCCCCTGGGGTATGGCGATATCGGATTCCTCCTTCATCGTCTCTATACTTGTTGTGGTTAACCTAGTCCTAAAAAGTAGCCCTGCCCTTTCTTATTGGTGGCCCCACTTTTACCCTCGCCTAGGTCTGAACGATAACTGGACACCTCTGAGGTTTCAGAAATGGATACAAATTTCTTCTGTTAAACCTCCCCAACATTTGGCCCCTTCTCATGTTTCCAATGCATCAGTATATGTTGTCTGTCTAATAATACTCCCAGCGGAACTGTGTGAGATTTCTCTATGGTCTTGCATGTAGGCCCTGTATTCACTATTGCTCTTTCAAAAGGTGCCTTTATAGCTTGTTCCTGAACAGGGTTTGTAAAGGCCTGATAGATACAAGAATATTGTTTCAGATCCTGGGTGCATAGATAGAGAAGGTCTGCCATATATTTTTTTTCTTTTTTTGCACATTATTGCCTCCTGTCTGATGGTTCCTGGTTGGATCTCAACACTAGTTGCAGAGTTCTGTACTCAGACAAGAATTTTTTTTACAATAAAAGTACACCATTTCATGTTGCAAGCAAATTCCCTCCTCATGCAGGCACATTCAAATTCCTAAAGAAGGTGGATAAACTCCAAAATAGTGTGGACCATGCCACAGGAAAACGTGTGTTAATTGGAGACCCTACCAGGGTTGCGGACCTACCTGGAGTGTGTTTAGTGGGACAGAGGTGAGTTCACTACTGGGGTCTCCTTAACAGAGGCCGAAAACAGCAAACTCCTTAGTTTCTCCACACCCTACCATTCATGTTCTCACCACCCCAAGTTATCGAACAAGAAAAAATGTTTACACTTTCAGCCAGGAGTCACTGTATATAGTTCAGCCTTGTCAGTTTCTGGGCTGGCATAACTGTGACTGGAGGTGCTCGGTTTTTTGTGGGGGTCATGGGAGCCTTATAAAGCAAGGAGAGCTGGACCTTAAATAAGCAATAAGACAAAGACTGTGCATTCCTTGCTTTTTATATTGTTGATCCAAATAGAAACTAAAATGTCAATTTGTTTGAGAGATTCACTTTTGCGATCAAATGTTCATGTTATACAAAACGTTTTATGAGGTTACGAACAGGACAATAGAAATGTGTGCATTTAAGATATTTTACAATATATGTCTTTGGTATTAGTCTTTTGAAGTTTGTCATGCTCAGAATGAGCGGATTATGACAATTAAATATTTTGTTGGTAATTATTTGTGCAAGGACCGAAAATGGGAGACCATCCTCAACGTGAGCGAACCAAAGCGAGAGAGGGGGGAAAAAGGGCAAAGTTTATTAGAGATACATTTGTTTCTTGAAAGCTTCCCATAAAAGGCCAATCATGGCTAATAATGCCCAGAAAGTGATGACACTGGCTCTATACAGCCCCTCCTCCAACAGCAGTCTGGTCACTGTTTGCCTTAAATCAGGACAAGGGCAGCGCGAGCCTCTGAGCACCTTTCAAGAGGGCTTTCCCAGGCCTGCGTACGGCTCCCATCACCGCATTTCTTGCACACGCAAAATGATGCAGGTCAGAGCAGCAAATGCTGTTACAGACGAGAGGGACTAGTAACATTCCCTTCTGTACTAGGGTGACCAACCGCCCGTTAATTTTTTACGGACAGTCCGTAATTTTGGCTGTCTGTCCGTTGTCCGTGAAGGATTCTTTAACGGACGCCATTTGTCCGTAATTTTAAGCGGGCACAGCTTGCACCCACCTCTTTTCTTCACTCCGATGCTGCACCAAAGCTCCTCAGATGCCCCGCAGCATTGGAGAGGCACAGCGGGATGGCAACCCTCACACCTCCAGCCCTTGATGAGCTGTTAAGAGGTGCTTGAAGGTGACAGAGGGAGGGGCTGCAGGTTCAGGAGCAGGGGGCATCCATTCTCATACAAACAACCCTGAATGCGTCTTGTATCTGCTATTTAGAGGGGGGCTCACACATTCCATTTTTACCCAGGGCCCCAAACATCCTAGACTCGGCCAGATTACACCCCTGATTACACCTGCTTCTCTTCACCGAGCTTAATTACTGTCACTAATTTGTAAGCAAACCTCGGTTCTTCAAACATGCAGTCTTTAATGTAATACAATAAAGAAATGGCACAATCGCACCAACACTGATTAACAAAGTATGGAGGACAATCAGTTCAATCAGTTCTCTTAGAGTATCCCCTGTAAGTACTGTACATCACAGTGGGGGGATGGCATTTTGGACAGAGAGCCTGTCTACTCGTTGTCTTGTGCAGGAGGGGGTGAGAAGCCCAAGATGATACTAGAATACTGCATGCCCACCCATGTAGATCACGTTCCCTCTCCTGTAGATCACGTTCCCTCTCCTGACCGGTTGGTCCCTCCTTGCTCCTCTCCCAGTACTGCTGCTGTCTTCCTGGGGATCTCCGCACTGCTGAATAACTTCACGGTATCGCCTGCATTCTGTAATTTAGCAGTATCGCCTGCATTTGAGCAATTTGCGCTGTTTTTAAAATCTCATAGCTCACAGCGCATGTGATTGTAGCGCCGCCCGCCCTGCATTACGTGTGATAGTAGCGTCGCCCGCCCTGCACAGCATTTAACTGTATTTGCCCACCTGGCAGCAACGTGCATTATTGTATTAATTTTCGCTGTCCCAAGTGACCTACTGCCCCTGCCTCGCCTCCCCTCTGACCTCCATCTTGTTTGCTGTTGTTGTTTTCCCTGCCCCTCCTCCCCGCTACCGCCTCCCAGCTGCTGACCCTCCCACGCTCCGCCCCCTCCACCATCCATTTATGGCCAATGCCTCCACGCGCAGCGTCCACGCGCTACGGACACGCCGAAGGTGCGCCAAAGGTAAGCCCGTCTACGCCCGTCCGCGCCTGGACCGCGCCCAGCGCCATACCCCCTGGCCCTCGCATTGCCCAGCCCTCCCGCATTACCTATGATGCCGCCACCCTCCTAGCCCTTGACCCCGGTCGCGCCCCCAACTGCGTCCAAGCCGCTCCTGGACACACCCATGGACCTTTCTCTTGCTACTCCTGCAAATTCAGCGGCACCGTCCACATCTCCGCCACGACCACATCACAGATCCCCGACCCCAACCACCTACAATGCATCCTTCTCAACACCCGATCAGTCCACAGGCACGCCATTGAACTATGGAATCTACTAGACACCATTTCTCCGGACATCGCCTTCCTTACGGAAACATGGATGAACGCTTCCTCCGCACCAGACATCACCATTGCCATCCCTGAAGACTATAAGATCACTCGCAAAGACCGTACCAGCCACACAGGAGGAGGGATCGCTATCGTCCATAAGAAATCAATCCGCATCTCAACCAGCTCTGACGCCAACCTCGCCAACTCCGAACACCTTCACTTCCAAATACACATCGACCCCAAGACCACACTCAGAGGAACCCTCCTCTACAGACCACCAGGACCCCGAGCTAAATTCAGTGAAGACATCACGGACTTCATCACTCCACACGCGCTCCCCTCCAAAGACTACATCCTTCTGGGAGACCTCAACTTTCACCTTGAAAAGATCAACGACCGCAACACCGCCACCCTCGTGGACAACCTCGCCAACCTCGGACTTAAACAACTAGTCACTTCCCCCACCCACATCGCAGGTCACACACTCGACCCAATCTTCACCTCCAGCAACCATGTCTCCTTCAGCCACACCACGGACCTCCTCTGGACTGACCACAGCTGCGTTCACTTCACCTACAACAAACCAAAACCCAACATCCACCTCCAACCTACCCTGCAAAGAAACTGGAACAAAATCACCACGGACCAAATCTCCGCATCGCTCCTTCGAAACTCCCCAGCCCTCTCTTCTAACGCCAACGAAGCCGCCGCCAACCTCACCCTATGGTTATCCAACACCGCCGACACCTTAGCACCACTGAAAAAACGTCAAAGCAAACCTGGCAGCAAGAAGGCCTCATGGTTCAACGATGATCTCAAGAAATCCAAGAAACTCTGCCGCTCCCTTGAAAAGGCCTGGAAAAAAGACCCAACCACCAGCACCAAGGACGCCTTCAAATGCGCCACCCGCACTCACCACCAATTGATCCGAAAAGCCAAGAAAACAGCCTTCAAGGATCGACTTGACAACAACGCCCACAACAGCAAGGAACTTTTCAACATCGTCAAGGAATTTTCCAATCCCTCGGCCAACTCCAACGACATCACCCCCTCTCAAATCCTCTGCGACTCCCTAGCCTCATTTTTCCACAACAAGATTGCAGACATCCACAACAGCTTTGACAACCAACCCGGAAACCAACCCACCCCACCATCTGCTGATCATCTACCCCCCGTGAACACCCTTAACAACTGGAACCCAATCTCCACTGAGGACACCATCCGCCTGATGAATTCCATCCACTCAGGATCCCCCACAGACCCATGCCCTCACCACATCTTCAACAAAGCAGACTCCGTCATAGCACCGCACCTCCGAGACGTCATCAACTGCTCCTTCAACTCCGCCACCTTCCCGGAAGACTGGAAACACGCTGAACTCACCGCCCTTCTGAAAAAACCAACAGCAGACCCCACCAAACTAAAAAATTACCGCCCCATCTCGCTTCTTCCATTCCCGGCCAAAGTCATCGAGAAAGCTGTCAACAACCAGCTCGCCGCCTTCCTCGAAGCCAACAAATCCCTCGACTCCTCTCAATCTGGCTTCCGAGCAAAACACAGCACTGAGACCGCCCTCATCGCAGCAACAGACGACATTCGAACTCTATTGGACAATGGAGACACAGTCGCCCTCATCCTCCTTGACCTCTCTGCAGCTTTCGACACAGTCTGCCACAGCACCCTTTTACAACGCCTCAATAACATCGGAATCCAAGGAAAAGCACTTGAATGGATCACCTCGTTCCTCACCGGAAGAACCCAGAGAGTCCGCCTTCCTCCATTCAAGTCCGAGGCCTCTGAAGTCATCTGCGGCGTACCACAAGGATCCTCGCTCAGTCCCACCCTCTTCAACGTATACATGAGCCCCCTCGCGGCCATCGCACGCCAACACAACCTCAACATCATCTCTTACGCGGACGACACTCAACTGATCCTTTCCCTCACCAATGACCCCAGCACCGCCAAAACTAACCTACACGAAGGAATGAAAGAAGTTGCCGAATGGATGAAACAAAGCCGTCTGAAACTGAACTCGGACAAAACAGAAGTCCTCATCTTAGGTACATCCCCCTCTGCATGGGACGACTCCTGGTGGCCAGAAGCCCTCGGAAAAGCACCCATCCCGACAGACCACGCACGGAACCTAGGTGTCATCCTGGATTCTTCACTCTCAATGAACAGACAAGTCAACGCCGTATCCTCTTCCTGCTTCAACATTCTTCGCATGCTCAGAAAAACATTTCGCTGGATCCTCTCCGAAACAAGGAAAACAGTCACCACGCTCTGGTCACGAGCCGACTGGACTACGGAAACACCCTCTACGCAGGTACCACCGCAAAACTCCAGAAGAAACTCCAACGAATCCAAAACGCCTCAGCCAGGCTCATATTAGACATCCCACGCAACGAACACATCTCTGGTCCCCTTAAAGACCTCCACTGGCTACCCGTCAATAAGAGGATCACTTTCCGTCTGCTTACCCACGCACACAAATCACTCTACGACATCGGACCAGATTGCCTCAACTCACGACTGTCCTTCTACATCCCCTCCCGCCAACTACGTTCTTCCAGCCAAGCCCTCGCCACTGTACCTCGCATCAACAAGACCACCATGGGAGGCAGATCCTTTTCATACCTGGCTGCTAAAACATGGAACTCACTCCCCGCTTACCTTCGCCTTACCCAGAACCACCTAGCATTCAGAAAGCAACTTAAAACATGGATATTTGACAAGTAATCCTCCTCCCCTTCCTAAGCGCCTTGAAACCCTATGGGTATGTAGTGCGCTATACAAATTTCATGACTTGACTTGACTGCTCCTGTCCCCCCATGTGGTGGCTCCAGTCCACCCCCTCACCCCCCCCCCCCCCCCGCCTGTGAAGGCTCCTGTCCCCCATTTTGTGGCTCCAGTCCACCCCCGCCTGTGATGGCTCTTGTCCCCCCCCTGTGGTGGATCCTGTCTCCGCCCTGGGTGGCTTCTGGCTCCTGTAGCGAGGGTGAAGTTCTTGATGGGCCTCTTCTCAAAAGGGCTCAGCTCAAAATTAATATGCAAAGGTGGGCGAGTAAGTAAGTGAAGGGATGTGTGAATGGCTGGATGAATTAGTGAAAGGGTGAATGGATGAATAAAAGATTGAATAAATGGATAATGAGAGAGGATAGATGGATTGATGAGTGAGGGGAAGGATGGAGAGAAAATGTAAATAGCTGTATGTATGGGTGGAAGGGTAGCTGGATGATTGATGAGGGGAAAGATGGATGAGGGGAAGGATGATGGATGAGGAGAAGGATGGATGGATGGATGGAGGGGAAGGATGGATGGATGGAGGGGAAGGATGGATGGAGGGGAAGGATGGATGGATGGAGGGGAAGGATGGATGGATGAGGGGCAGGATAAATGATTGGGATGGATGGATGGGTGGGTGAGGGGGAAGGATGGATGAAAGGAAGGATGGATGAGGGGAAGGATGGATGGATGGATGAGGGGTAGGATAAATGGATGGGATGGATGGGTGAGGGGAAGGATGATGGATGAGGAGAAGGATGGATGGATGAGGGGCAGGATGAATGGATGGGATGGATGGATGGGTGAGGGGAAGGATGGATGAAAGGAAGGATGGGTGAGGGGAAGGATGGATGGATGACGGGAAAGGATGGATGATGAGGGGAAGGATGGAAGGATGGATGATGAGGGGAAGGATGGATGGATGGATGATGAAGGGGTGGGTGAAAGGATGGATGATGAGGGAATGGATGGATGATGAGGGGGAGTGAAAGGATGGATGGATGGATGGATGATGAGGGGTGGGTGAAAGGATGGATGGATGGATGATGAGGGAATGGATGGATGATGAAGGGGAGTGAAAGGATGGATGGATGATGAGGGGAAGGGTGGATGGATGGATGATGAGGGGGTGGGTGAAAGGATGGGTGGATGGATGATGAGGGAATGGATGGATGATGAGGGGGAGTGAAAGGATGGATGGATGGATGGATGGATGATGAGGGGAAGGATGGATGGATGGATGGATGGATGATGAGGGGAAGGATGGATGGATGATGAGGGAAAAGGATGGATGGATGATGAGGGAAAAGGATGGATGGATGATGAGGGAAAAGGATGGATGGATGATGAGGGAAAAGGATGGATGGATGATGAGGGGAAGGATGGATGGATGATGAGGGGAAGGACAGATGGGTGGATGATGAGGGAAAAGGATGGATGGATGATGAGGGGAAGGATGGCTAGATGATGAGGGGAAGGATGGCTAGATGATGAGGGGAAGGATGGCTAGATGATGAGGGAAAAGGATGGATGGATGATGAGGGAAAAGGATGGATGGATGATGAGGGGAAGGATGGATGGATGATGAGGGGAAGGATGGATGGATGATGAGGGAAAAGGATGGATGGATGATGAGGGGAAGGACAGATGGATGGATGGATGATGGGTGGGTGAAAGGATGGATGGATGGAGAGTGGGTGAAAGGATGGATGGATGGATAAGTGGGTGGGTGAAAGGATGGATGGATGATGAGTGGGTGGGTGAAAGGATGGATGGATGAGTGGGTGGGTGGATGGTGGGTGGGTGAAAGGGTGGATGGTGGGTGGGTGAAAGGATGGATCAGTGGATTGGATGGTGGGTGGGTGAAAGGATGGATGAGTGGGTGGATGGTGGGTGGGTGGATGATGGGGGGTAGGTGGATGAGTGAAATGATGGATGGATTGATGGATTGATAAGTGCAAGGGTGAATGAATGGACATATGAGTGAAAGGGTGGGTGTAAGGATGGATGAGTGAATGAAAGGGAGGGTAGATGGACAAAAGGATGAATAGATGTGTGAAGGAGTGAAATGATAGTTGGATGAGTGTTAGGGGCAATGGATGGATTCATGAGTGGATGAGTAGATGGATGGGTGGGTGGGTGGATGGATGGATGAAAGGAAGGCTAAGTGAAAGGGTCGATGGAGAGGGAAAGGGAGGATGGATGGATGGATGACTAAGAGTGGATGGGTGGAAGGATTAGTAAGTGAAAGGATGGCTGGATTGGTGAAAGGGTAAATGGCTGAATGGATAAGTGAATGGATGGATAAGTGTACAGATGGATAGGGTGTATGGATGGATGGATAAGGGAGGATGAGTGAAAGGATGGATGAGGGGATGGATGAAGGGATGGATGAGTGAAATGATAGCTGGAAGGATACATGATGGATAGGTTTGCAAATGGTGGAATATGTATGGAAATGGCTGGGCTTACTTATATACTATTGCGCGACCTCTGATGTGTCTGTAAAACGTACCTATTGTCCTGAAGTTTTGTCCTGAATTTTGACCTCCTGTCCTGAATTTGTGTCCTGAATTTTGACCCTTTGTCCTGAATTTTTACACTCACCGTCCTGAATTTGCACCAATGCCAGTTGGTCACCCTATTCTGTACTCTCAATAAAGGATGCTCTGCTGCAATCTTGTGGAAAACATTCCAGGTTTTATGCTTTTACTGAAAACCTCCCATTTCTCTCCAGATGGTAATTCGCTATTTCTTGAAACCGAAAATTAGAAACCCTTGGTGCACGGCGCCCCTGGTTAGTTTTGAAAGCACACCGGGGTGCTGTGGCACACAGCTTGTGAACCACGCCCCTAAGCCTCAGTGCTTCATCCAGTTGTTAAACCCTGTGGCAGTCTTGTGTGTGTAGGGGCTAGTGTGTCTAGAGAGGTGCAATGATCCACATTTGATGCATATATGCAGGGCTTTAAGTGGGATAAAAAACTGGGGGGTCTCTCAAAAGGGCGTGGCCAGTGTAATTAGGGGCGTGGCTTTAAATCACTTACGCAAAAAATCTGTGCTTAGCATAGTGTGCCGCCCGACTTGTATTTTGCTGTTTCCGTCATTGCATCCAGATATTTGATACAAGTAACATCATACCTACAATAAGTAAGTAATATTGGCTTTGTCAATGGTTATTACTTGCAGAAGATATATAAGCTGCAACTATAACTTGTATATAATATTGACAAAGCTTCCAATTAAATCCTTGGTGACCCTACCACAATGTTGCTGCTCCTCAGTTTCAGAAAGAGAAGGGAAATCCAGAAAGAAAATGACTCTTAAAGTATTTCCCTTCCCCCACAACGCTCCCCTGGCATGACGTCATGCTGTAACTTCTCTGCTACTGAGAAGTGAGCAGTGTGAGCAGCGCACATCCATGTGCCTGGTGCTGTCTCGAAACGGGTCTCTATCAGGCTTTGTTTTGAGCCATGGCACTTTTTTTCCGGACTGCAGTGACAGCAAACAGCGGTCATTGCAGTCCGGGAAAAAAAACGAGCTGCCTGGGGCAGGGCTCAAAACAGAGCCCGATAGAGACCCGTTTCGAGGCACCCTGAAAAAAACTGCCGGTGCCCAGACCCCTTGAGACCCGGCCCACTTAAAGCCCTGCATATATGTTTAGAAATGCAGAGTCTTTCCCATCCAGTTGCCCCGCCAGTAAGAAACCTCGTCCCTCTCGATCTATCACCTCCACGTGAGGGCTGAAGGGGACACCCAGTCGTACGTTCAACAAAAAGTTGGGGAGGGTCTAAGGGCAGGTTTACCGACCAACCAGATATAAGCCCCGGACTCAATACACAACAACAAATAATATCTGGGGGTCAAAGAAAGGGTCAGTAAGTCTAGCAAGAAGGACCACTATACCAAATGCATGCAAAACAGTATCAGTGAGAAACAATAGTTAGTGACCGGTCAAGTCAAGACTCAAGAGTACATGGAGAAAAATGTATTGTTCCCATCAGAAGCCACACTGTACCGCCCTTGTTGTCATCATTTGGGATCTCCTTACCCAGGAGACAAGACGGCCAGTAAGTAATTACCGTGACCGAGATGTGATGTGAGGGCAGAGCAGAAGGGTATGATAGTGGCTAATGACAAAAGCAGTGTATGGTGATTGGAGTGAAAAGGTAAAGGGTAATAATAAAATTAGGTGAATTGGGTGGAAAAAGGAAAATTTATTAATATCCCCCAATCCCTAAGATTAAAAGGCAGGTGTGGGTGCAGGTTTTAAATAATAACCGCACTTAATGGTGGTCGACATGTTTCTGCATTTCACAAGAAAAGATTTTCTAATGCATTCTTCAGGACCTAAAAAGGTACACTACTGCTTTGTAAATATAAATAAGATGAAATAATAAAAAGATATCACCTGGACATCCAGGCGTACTCAACCGTATACCTTATGTGTAGGTTGAGAGGCTTCACCCCACCTGGCTGCAGCGCAGGTAAAAGGAGCACCGCTCTCTCCGTCGGTGTCTCCGGGCAGTCTTCAGTACTGAATTAATATCCCCCAATCCCTAAGATTAAAAGGCAGGTGTGGGTGCAGGTTTTAAATAATAACCGCACTTAATGGTGGTCGACATGTTTCTGCATTTCACAAGAAAAGATTTTCTAATGCATTCTTCAGGACCTAAAAAGGTACACTACTGCTTTGTAAATATAAATAAGATGAAATAATAAAAAGATATCACCTGGACATCCAGGCGTACTCAACCGTATACCTTATGTGTAGGTTGAGAGGCTTCACCCCACCTGGCTGCAGCGCAGGTAAAAGGAGCACCGCTCTCTCCGTCGGTGTCTCCGGGCAGTCTTACTGCCCGGAGACACCGACGGAGAGAGCGGTGCTCCTTTTACCTGCGCTGCAGCCAGGTGGGGTGAAGCCTCTCAACCTACACATAAGGTATACGGTTGAGTACGCCTGGATGTCCAGGTGATATCTTTTTATTATTTCATCTTATTTATATTTACAAAGCAGTAGTGTACCTTTTTAGGTCCTGAAGAATGCATTACAAAATCTTTTCTTGTGAAATGCAGAAACATGTCGACCACCATTAAGTGCGGTTATTATTTAAAACCTGCACCCACACCTGCCTTTTAATGTTAGGGATTGGGGGATATTAATAAATTTTCCTTTTTCCACCCAATTCACCTAATTTTATTATTACCCTTCACCTTTTCACTCCAATCACCATACACTGCTTTTGTCATTAGCCACTATCATACCCTTCTGCTCTGCCCTCACATCACATCTCGGTCACGGTAATTACTTACTGGCCGTCTTGTCTCCTGGGTAAGGAGATCCCAAATGATGACAACAAGGGCGGTACAGTGTGGCTTCTGATGGGAACAATACATTTTTCTCCATGTACTCTTGAGTCTTGACTTGACCGGTCACTAACTATTGTTTCTCACTGATACTGTTTTGCATGCATTTGGTATAGTGGTCCTTCTTGCTAGACTTACTGACCCTTTCTTTGACCCCCAGATATTATTTGTTGTTGTGACACCCAGTCGTAGTCAAATGAGCACGCCCCTCGCGTGTGCTCAATATGTGGGGCAATACACCTTGCCTCTCCATCGTTTAAGTGTTGACTGTGCCTTAGATAGGAGGGTCTTCTGCAGGAAGGCCACCTGTACCTTCCAACGCTTAATACATGTCTGTGCATTGTATCTTTTACTAGGGGGAATTAAATCCCTGCACATTCCATGTTTTGACTTTTATAGACAACATCATGTACAATATGTTCCTCCTCAGAATTTGTACTGTAAACTGTAATATAGTTAACTCTGTTTCACTGTTGCCCTATAGCATCCCCAAAGAACGCCTTCTCCCAGGGCTGAGAAGCTGAGACTCTATGTGCAAACAAGTAATAGATGTCTTTCTGGTGCAACAAGCGTGATCCCCATCACTGCACGATGCAGGTGGGGACCCATCTCTGTATGCAGAGGGGGTCAGGACCAAGTTCAACCAGAGACCAGCCTTACAATCCTGATAGTCCAAGTACTCTGGAGTGTAGGCCTGCGCAGCCCTGCCCCCTCCCTGTAACACTCCTATACCTGACATCTTCACAGTTACAGGGTGTGCTCCAGCCTCCAACCCTAGAGGTCATCAGTCAGGCGATGCTTCCGAGCCAGGCTCTGCTGCTGGAGTCCATCTGAGGACCCCGACCCGCTGGCCCTCCCCTCAGAATCTGAGCCATGCTCTGGTGTCAGCAGATCAGAGGTTTTAGTGATAATGAAATACTTCAGGTATCGCCTGCTCCCTGGCCCAAGCTGCCAGATCCTCTGAGGGGAGGATTTCAGGCATATCGTCATAATGGTGCCAATTGATCAATCAATTAATGGAACTAGCTTGTACCTGCAGTAGTACATGAAGCATCTTGGGCTTTGGCCAACACTTTATACATGTGGGCTTTGTACCTCGTAGGTGACTGATGTATCTTAAAGTAGAGAAATTATTCATGCTCAGTTGGATGCAATATTGAATTCTGTTTTTCAGTTAACCCAGTCATTGCAAAGGAGCCCACCAAAAGCGCCAAGCAGTTCTTCAGTGACCACCGCTCTCAAATGGAAACATTGCATCAGCAGACACCTCAGTCTCTCCTGCACAGTAAGCTCTCTAAGATGGCTTTGCTATTCAATGTGCCAGTATTTTTGAGCCACCAGCTTAGTTCTGTCTCTCAGATGTTGTAAATGTACCAATAAAGTATCTTAGAATTTGTATTGACCCATCCAGAAGGAGTTATAAAATGTAAGGTTTATTTAAGATCAATTTTGAATGTTCTAATTATTTTGGTCTATTCACATTTTTGCTGATTTTTATAAAGGGCCAAAATACTGTATACATGATGGTTATGTTTGTATTAGTGTTGAGAATTTACAGGATGTTGTGAACAGTGGAGTACCAAAGGCCCTGCAGCCACTGCGAAAGTGCCCGGGGGGGGGGGGGGGGGGGGGGCGGGCTCTTTGTGGTTTGCAGGGGGGGGCTCAAGTTTCATTATCCTAGTGGTTATGAAACACTAACAATGCTATTTATTAAAAAAGGAAGTAGCTTAATTGAAAATAAGAAATGTATTTACCAATGGAAATGTAATATAAATATAATAAAGTTGAATTTGGAAAATCTTTTTTTTTTTAAATTTCTGTAAACGATGTGCAAACCCTATGAACTCTGTGTTACTGCCACCGGCTTGTCAATCTTAAAAATATCAAGGTACAGAGGACAGTCCAATTTTTAGGAAGGTAAAGTCTCATACCTTCTTAGTCCAAACGAAATATTAAATTATCCTATGAATGAGTGGGAGATAAAGAAGTGTAAGAGCTTTTTTTAGGTCTTCCCTTACCAACTGGTGGATTTGAAGACTTATGAGCAGAACGTCCACACTTGGCACACTCCCTTGTTTTGAGTCCTCTAACAAAATACCCTGTGTGTAACTATGAAAGTCCTTGAATCTTTCCATGATGTTGATCCTTTCCATGATTATGATCCTTTCCATGATTATGATAATTCTCCAGTTTATGATAACCATTGATCTTTTCGCACACAAAGGAAACTATGCTTCCTCTTTCTAACCACCTAATGTGGGTTTGGGGGCGAATGGTATAGATCAGCAGATGGTGCTATTGTTCATGAAGTCTCTAGTTTCCGAATGGAGTAAGAAACACTGACCAAAATGGAAGATATCTGCTCCTGGCACCCTGTTTGAACATCTGGGAGCTACAAGAGCAATGTCGCCTGCAAATCAGCCCTGACCTCTGTGAAATATTTTGGAAACCTTCGGCAACAGCCTTTTTTTTCGATCATTGATCCTAATTTACCGAGCCTTTTTACCACCTGTGTGTGAACCAGTGTTTGCCAATTTAGCTCCTTCTGCCAATTTGAGGCATTGTTCAAACTGACCAAGTTTACTAACTTATTCTGACAGTATTACCAGGACCTGTCAGTTCTTAGGATCTCTGGCATACTTAAATAAAAGTGAGCCTCCTGGGGGCTGACCTCATTGTTGAACTGATGGGGTGTCTGGTTTACTCCCCTCTGTTCCACATGTCCTGCTCCATCATCTTCCTGAACCCATGTTTCACTTACATCATTTGCGTGATGCTATTGAGATGGCTTGTCTTGCCCAGCGCTTTTGCATTCCTATTGGTTTTTCAGATCAGAATCGAATACTTGTATCCTGATTCAGACAATCTTCTGGCGCGTCATTCCCTGGTCTAGTTTCCAATTAAATAAAGCTAATAGCGTTTTTTATTTTTTCATAATATCGGAAGGTCATTACAATAGTGTTGATTAAGGCTCTTCTTATAATGTGCTTACGCTGTTAATAGAACTTTGTGTTCTAGATCTCCTTAATAGAAATAGCTTCATGAGTGCATGAATTGGTCATGGAAAAAAATAACACATGGGTGGAGTGAAGTTCTTAAATGTATTTCGTTTTTCCAAGCACGAATGCATTGACATTCATGCCATGTGACATTTGATGCCATCAATATGAGCTCACATAGTGAAGGATACAAAGCCATATAATATCCACTCGGTTCCCCGAAGTGCACTTTTGGTCCAATTGGTATTAAGTAATACTTGCAAAGAATTACTTTCAGTGCTGTATAAATTGTTTGAAGTTCAGATACCTGGGCAACATGGTTCCTATTCGGCTTGGCAGGCATGCCACCCTGGAGCCAACTTCCTTGTTACTTCACAATTCAGCTTGTCAAAATGGACACTCAAAATAGATGTACAGCTTGTCATTTTAGATAGTAAAATGTTCCCTTGCTCAGCCTTATGGGACAGGATTTCTTATAGGTTTTTCAGGGATTCTTCTTCTTATGAAATGGTAATTAGCAGACTAGGCGACAGTAAAAGCAGACTTGCCATCAGAACATTTCATTGATAAAAAATGCTCCAATATTGGTTTTAGGAGAACACTAACTGTACTATTCAAGTTCAGGGCTCTCGCACAACCATACCTGCTATTTTCCAGATCTCCCGGAAGTCCTCTTATCTTGTCCATTATTAGTGAACCAGGTACATAACGTTTAGTCTGAAATGGGTTAAAGGATATGAAAAAGCAGGTATCAAAGTACAGTGATAGTCTCAAATACTGGCTGAAACATCCCTGTTTAAATCATGTCAACTTAGTGATTACTCATCCGTTGGCTAGGTAGCATGTAAGATTAAGGCTAAAGCCTTGTAATTGACATTTAATAAATAATTTAAAGAGCTCAGTAACTTGGTAAAAGATGAAAACCTGTTTAACCAGTTCTCTTTTAAAGATATCTTCATTAAAATTCTTAAACACTTGATATCTGTCCAATAACAAAAACAAATCAAAACATCTATCGGCAGCTTTTTCATTTTTTATCTTTTAAAACAAACCCATCTACAAAAAAAAAATTGGAAAACTTATTGCAGGATTGAAAGCACATGAAGTAAAATTTCGTGTTGAGGCCTTTTTATTTTTCTTCTTTTAAAGGAGTTACAAAAGAACGCTTGTAGAACCAATAATATAGTTTTAAACCTGGGGATTTGGGAATTGCACAGCCGCAGAATGCATCGCAGTACACCCCAAGTCTATTTTGACCATCTACTGATGGACGCAGGCAACAGGAATCTAATCTCTAATACTTGTGAGATCAGCAAATTGATTGTTATTGCATTAGGCGGCAAACACATGTTTACAGTTCTTGGGAGTGTCAGAAGTGCAGCAGTAAATGGTATATAAAAGCACGTTATTTATTAAATGCAATGTCCACGAGGGGACATGGTGTCACAGGTAAGGTTTTTTTCCACCCTTAGTTGGGATCTTCAATAATATTCATTAACATGGCAGGTCCATCCCTTCACAGATGAGGTGGGAGAGCATAACAAACGAATCAGAAGAAATACATGAAGAAATAGACTAAGGTGTCATAAGCACACTTAAATTAATCTATTCACCTCAACACTGTGGTGCTTCGGAACATCTTTATAGTGTAAAACGAGAATTCATATCTCACTGTGCTGCAACACGATTGTTCTCTGGAGGAGCTCAGTTTCTGATGAATACTTCCAGTGGAGTCCTCGCCTTAGAAATATCCCCCCCGGTGCCAGCCAAGATCTGAAAACCTTTTCCCAGGAAATAGTTTTCCAGCGTTTCCAGGTGGCACAATGCTGCCTAGTCTGACACTGCCTTCCCTAGAGGTGACAACATTAAACTGTACACAGCACCACCTGGCACACTGTTAGTCAGTTCCTGTGTTTTGCACCTCATCGATGAGGGCCCAAAGCTCTTTTTGGGGCTTCACTAGTTAAACTCTTTAGATTTTCAACAGCCAGTAGATCAGATGTCTCCTCTTAAGATTTCAGTGCTTAAACCTGTTTCAGATTATGTATGAAGATGATGTTGATCCCACATGACGTCTGCATGTGGTGTCTTCAATCCGAACAAAGATACAAGGCATGCGACTCCTGTTCCTTAATGCACCCTAAAGCCCTCAAAGTAAAGGATGAAAATCTAATTTTGACCCAGCAGGGATATGCCAAAGCGTTCCGCTTATCTTTCAGTTAAGTCTCCCAACTCGAAACAGCTTCTTACCCAGACCTACAAAGAAAGGAGTAATTTTCTTCTTCCGCTCGGAAATTATCCCGCTTCCAGAATGTTTTGGGTCTCAATACAGTTGCCTCATGCCTTGTTAATGGAACAGATTTCAACATAAAAAAAAATTTAAACAGAATGTCTGACTTAATTTGCTAATTGTGTGCTAATCAAAACTATCCAGCTAGCCATGCAGAATCTTTTCATGGTGGTTCCATTACCTTCTGGGCCACTCGCCAAGGGCTAATCTGACCCTGCAAGTTTGACGACTCCACCGTTGAATTCTCCTGACAAGTGTAATTTTAGGCCATGTACTCTGTGCCTCCAAAGAAGTGGGTGTCCTTCACAATTACATTCCAAGTGTGCTCCGTGCCACGTACAATGCCGGTACTGACCTTGAAGACATTCATGGTGCTGCCATCAACACAGTTGGAAATCAACTAACCTTATTCTAGTTGGAGAAAAGATGGTAAAGGACGATTTTCATGATGAGTCCAGAGATTTGCCCAGTTAAAAAAATATATATATATCTAATGCTCTTGTCCTAGCTGATGAAGGCTATGGGCTTATAGAGGACAGGGACAACGAAGGCTGATAACTCTCCTGTTGCACACTGACATGGGACTGTACCTGCATTTACCAAGTTAAAGTGCTTTGAATTCTTTTTCATTTGGGGATAACCCTTAATCCTATTCGTTCACTTCAGTGGTGTGAAAAGCAGCATTCGGATTGGAGTGGCTTTGCCCTCCCTGGGCATCAAATGTAACGTTTTGTCAAATCTTGTTACCTCCTTTGTGGTTTTAGAAATTTTGTTATCTGATGCTGGCTGTCTAGGAGAAACTGTTCTCTGGTCCGGTAGCCCATAGACAAATAGCCAAACACATGCCTGCTCTATGTAATCTAGAGTTCGTAGTCAGAACCTTCACAGAAAAGTCTATTGCTTTTAGCACATCTCCTCCTGGCCAAAAGTCTAAGACTAGACTTAATGGGCCGTAAGGTTAATTTCTTTTTACAGTTGTGCGCTCCACTGGGCTAATGCTATTACCTTTTGTGCTGGTGCCCTCAGTAAATTGTCAAACTGACCGGCATTAGTCTCCTTGACCGCATGCAGAAAACATTTTCATTTCTGGCCACTGATGGGTTTGATGCTTCCAAATATTATGTAACCGTGGTTGTGCAGGCACTGTGCCTTGGCTGTCCTGCTTGGATGCATTCCATCAGCAGTTCTGAAGATGTCCAAGTCAGGCTGAGTACAAGCCCTTTGATGACCGCTTTTCAGTGAGTTGGTTGACTTCTCCTTGGTTAACTTCAAGTTCAGCAAAGCTACAACTCACTTGCTGGGCTTAGCTACCCTAGTGACATTATTCCAACAACTGTACAAGAAATGGCTTAGCTATTCCAGGGACAATATACAGAGAAGCGACCACCTTTGCAACTGATCCAGATGCCCGAACATGTAACGCTTCTTTTGGGACAGGATGGATCTAGAGGACACCATCATCAGCCGCAAATCCAGTCCTTGCAATCCTCTGTTGGCTCTGCTTCCTCAACCTCTCTCTCATCCTCCTCCTCTTATGTCATGAGTGACCTGAGGGGGGGAAGGTCTCACATTTTCTTGCAGTCGGGAGACTATTGCAATGCATCGGTGGGTCATCTAGCTAATCCACAAAAGCTACCCTGTTCCCATTCTGTCCTCCCCTCTGGACTGCCCACTTTACACCAGAGCATACTGCCTGGCACGTGCCTATGTTTCGAGTTTGGAGTTTGTTCCCTGCTTCACTACGGGCCGTCCAGGTTGTGCCTCTGGCAAATGGGCAGAGGATCCTCCTCTTAGTAGATGCCGAGACGTCCAAAACCATCCTGGACTTTCACCACTTGAACCTGCTCATTTGACATGACAAGTTCAAGATGTTGTTCCTCTGCCATGTCCTTCTGAACCTCCATGTGATGCGACCTCCAGGATACCCATTTTCCACTTCTAATCCTGCTTGTCAACAGATGTTCCTTGAAGTTGACCATGAGGTTCCAACAATATCAGATCACAGTCCTGCCATTTGGGCACCATCCGTTTTTCTAAAAGGGCTGGCAGTTGTGGCAAATTCAAAGTGGAGTCAGTGTATTTTTGTACTTAGATGACTGACTCATGAATGTGAGAGCTCTGCCACTGGATCAGGAACATCTTCAATACACTATGATCCTCCTTCACGACTTGGGTTTGATGGTCAGTGCCCAGACGTCTCATCTTACACCTGCGCGGAGGCGGACCTTCATAGAGCCAGGATTGGACAAAAACCACATGAGAGCGTTTCTGCCTTCTCAGAAAATTGCAGTTATTTGGGTAATGATTTCATGGTTTCCGACATTGACCCTGGTTCTTCAATCCTAGCCTGATGGGTCGGTTAGCCTTGGGCATCATGTTTCTGCTGCATGCCAGATGGTGAAGGAGAGCCCTTCAGTGGTTCCTGATGAAGTGGTGGCTTCAAAACAAGGGAAGCCTATGGCTCGGGTGCAGATCTTAGTCCATCCAGATCTGCAGTTGTGGATGTTTTCATCCAGTTGGTTGTTGGGTCGTTCCTTCAGTCCTCCGGAGGCGCAGGCCACCGTGGTAAACACCTCCTCATCTACATGACTTGATAGCGTAGTGTCTTTGGTCCATGTCAGAGCGCCCCATGTTCTGGGACCGTGGGCGGTCCATCTTACTATGAAGGCTTTTCTCCCTTACATCTCAGGGAGCAATATTCAAGTCCTATCCGACAGTACCACCACCATCAACAGTGTGATGGGGTAGAGGAACCTATGCTGGGACGAAAGTAGATCGTGGGAGAAAAACGAGCAATGTTTTTTCTTTCTTCCTAGGGGTTGAACACCATTTAGGCTCCCTCCGTGCGAGAGTGGATGCTGAGTTTCCTCTTCATAGAGACCATGTGTATGAATTTCATCTCAAAATGATGGAACTGATCGCATCCAGATCCATGCGTCTTTGCAAGGGTCTTTTTGCCACTACCCAGAACAACAGATATCCTCCATTTTGTCCTGCCCTTCCCTATGAATAGTTTCTTCTGGCAGATAGGGAAATATCATGCATGATTGATCTCGATTGGACCAGGTTGGGCGAGGATGAGATGATACGCCCATTGGTTTGGACTGAGCATCCAACCCTCCCTTACTCTACTACATCTTTCCTTTCTCCTCTCTGTGACTAACTTTCCCTGCTGCCGGCTTAATGCCCACTCCTGACACACCACACTCCTTTTTTACTTTTAATGTTGAGCTCCCCTCTTCCTTTGTCCTCTCTTCATCCTGTGATTGTATATTATACATGCTGTGTATTTTTGACAACTGCTTTAGTAATCACTTTTCAAAATGTGTTTAATATTTGCGTTTTGTTGTCAAATTTTTGAAGAGGTAATTACTGACATGTTAACTTGCATGTTAACTTTACTACGAATCACTTTCAACGACCTACATTTACCACACATTTTTGCATTGCATGTTCGTTGATCTACCTCCGACCATGCCAGCTCAAGACCACAACTATACACAAAATCTTATATTTGGACAACCTGTGGAGTAACTGGTTTAGCAGCCTATATAATAAGAAATACCATACCGGGCCCTGCAGAGCTACCAGCTTACGGAAAACCATAAAGCTGCACGTCTGTCTTGCACACTTCATAATCTACCACAACAATGCGAAGTACTGCGTCCCATAACTCGCTAACCCCACCTTGGTGGTCCTCAATCATGAGTCATGACTTGGAAACATTTCAAACATAGGATCAAAACTTAGACCACATCCTTCTAGCCACATACCCTACAAGGTTTAGCCTACTACATGTAGGCAAGAGCCTGCAGTACAATACACTGCATGCATTTACATCGCATGCATTTCATATAAATACTCATTAATTATTAATTACCTTGAGAAACAGTAGATGGCAGAGTGTGATTAAAATAACATCAGTTCAATGCTAAGCTAACTGTGTGTACAGATGTTCGCAAAATTTAGTGTTTGTCTAATGTGATGCTTCTAAAAAAATGTTTGTTCATTAAAAAAATTAAAATAAGTTAAAGGCTTACAATTAATTACATTTCGATCTAAGCATAAATCTATTAGGAGAATAAAATTATTTTAAACTAAATTTAAAATTATTTTCAGAATTGCTGAACTCGTTAACTATTTTGGAGAAAAGGGTTCAACGAATTAAGTTTTAAAGTTAATTTAAATTTAAAAAAGTAAAAAGGAGTATCATTTTGACATTGTCCAAAGCAATCTTGAATTAAGTATACTTTTTACAATGCTACTCTACAATTATTTCTTAATAAGCATAAAACATTATAAAAATATAGTCCGTTTTACAAATAAAAAAATGCAATGTACACAAGTGAGTGCTACGCAAACAAATGATGGAAGGAATGCTGAATAAATCATACATTCACCCTCAGTCAAGAGATCTGGGTTAAATCCATCGTTCTTTTGCTCACCATGCCACCCCAGTATAGACCCAGCCATATGCAAATCAATCTTGACCCTGTGCCTCATGGGAACAGTCCAGACCGAACTGCCATGCGGGGACCTCAATGGACCGGAAACGAGCATCCTGGGACTGGTTTCTGGATATTACCCTTCATTAGCCTGGCTAGCTTGAATCCAGTGGCACAGTGAGCAAGGGACCCACGTCTGGGCATACCCATTCCACTTAGGGTGAAAAGTGCTACGCAAACAGATGATGGTTTTCAGAAACCGGTCCCAAGGTGCCTATTTCCGGTTCAGGGAAGACCTGGCTTGGCAGTAAGGGCTGGACTGTTCCCATGAGGCACAGGGTCAAGACTGATTTGCATATAGCTGTGTCTGAACTGAGGTGGCAAAATGAGCTAAAGAATGATGGATTCAACCCAGATGTGTGACTGGGGGTGGGTGTCAGAAAAGTTTCAGCGCTCCATCCATCATCTCCTTGTGTTTGCTTTGTTCGCCCTAAGTTGGCAGGGTATGCCCAGACGTGGGTCCCATGCTCACTTTGCCACTGGATTGAAGCTAGCCTGGCTGATGAAGGGTGTTACCCAGAAACCGGTCCCAGGATGCTTGTTTCCGGTTCAGGGAAGACCTGGCTTGGCAGTTCGGGCTGAACTGTTCCCATGAGGTACAGGGTCAAGACTGATTTGCATATAGCTGGGTCTGAACTCTGGTGGAGAAGTGAGCTAAAGAATGACTATGGATTCAACCCAGATCTGTCACTGGGGGTGAGTGTCTGAAAAGTTTCAGCGCTCCATCCATCCATCATCTCCTTGTATTTGCTATGTACACAAGTGAGGCAGTGTTGTAAACGTTGACTTAAGTTACCTTGAAATGCGTTGTCAGTTTATAGGTTTTAAAAAATGTATTGTGAAGAAATGACTGATATTCATAAACACCAACTCCGTAATTGTTCTCTGTAAAGCACACAAAAACCTCTGAGGTAGAATAAATAACTCTTTAACTCCTTTACAAGATCATTTAAAATAGATGAGTTCAATTTAATAGCCATGCATGTGGTACGCATATGTATGAGGTAAGGGCGAGCGCACAAGCAAAGGCCTGATGGAGCACCATCTGAAAGCTTTTAGAGTTTGGGAGGTGGGGGTGAGGGGACTACGTTATGCCAGACCAGTGTATTGGAAAGGACTTATATCAGAGTCCTGCATGCTGGTACTGTCCTAGGAGTTGGATAGAAGCAAGGCCAGCTGTAAGAACAGTGGTATAAATGTCCAGTCAGTTGCACATGACCCAGTACTGGTAGTTAGTGCTAGCTTTAGAATAGAGGCGATAACATTCACTTCCTATAGTAGATCAGTTGTCCTGGTTCCAGGTTGGGGTGTTTCTCATTAATAGTTTCAGGATGATTTATTGCATACATCAAGGCTTATCCCCAGATAAAGTGTCCTGGGCTATTGTTTTTATTTTTTTATTAGCTTGGAGCATTTAGAACCTGTCTGGTGCTGGTTCTCTGGTACTGGACCCCAAATGTGTTTTCTCGTGTAATTCTAGAGCTTTTCTGTGATCTTTGTTGTCTTTCGTAATGTTTGTCTCCCCACATGTTTGTATAATACCTTACATTAGAAAGCTGGCTATGTGCCTCCTTGATGTAGTAGCTGGTATACCTTATCTCACCTTGTGCTCTCTTGTTTGCTGATATTGATGCTGTTTTTACTGTTAAGTGACCAGATGATATTTTAAGATGATTGGATTTGAAGATTAAAACTACCACATAGTTTTTTGTTGTGGAAAGAAATGGCTGTATAGTTACCACTCTAGTAGCCCCTCTTCCAGTCTATCAACGTTATTTTGCCTCCTTGCTCTAAGCTTTTAGGCGTTTCCAGACAAAATGGCAGTTGGTTATTCAAAGGGCTTTTACAGCTTTACTAGTCCTAGTGTTGGAGCAGAAAGATGCTCGGGTGGTCAAGTAAAAGGTTTATTTGTTCCACAATGAATATAACGAGCATTTACAATGCAACGGTTTCGCCTTTGGAAAAGTTTGAGCTATTGGCATTGTGAATGACAAACCTTTTATTTATGTGTTGGTTTTGAAAACAGATAAATAAATGGCATTGCCATTCACAATGGCAATAGCTTATTCTCTCGCAAATGCGATTTGTATTGCAACTATTTCAGTTAGCATTTTGCACGACGATGAAAACTGGCTAAAGATAGATACAAAAAACAAGTCTTAGCTAGGAGGTAATACTCACCAGACAGACACCCGGCAAAAATGACTTCACTTAAACTATCATATGTACAGCACTAAACATTGAACATCCTTCGTTGAATACCTGTTTGTTTACTGCACTAAAGATTGAAGATTACTCTAGTGTTATTTCTATAGTGCTCACAGGCTTCAGAGCAAAGAGGACTCTAGGAAAAACACTTGTAAACAAATAATCATCGTGGGGTAAATTATAGTCAGGCATTGTAGAATTACAGTTCGTTTTGGAGCATGTAAATGCTATAGACGGGAAATGGTTAAAGGTGCTGGTTCAGAATTTGTAGCTGTGGTTCTGTGCATTTGCAACGGGTGCATTTAGTCGCAAAGTTTCAAACTAGAAGACATGGAATTCATTCCTAGCCTAATAAACTGATCAAATTGTGTGATCCTGTGTAAATCATGTTTTGCCACTATGCTCTATTTCACTTTCGAGTTTGTGTTGGGCATGAAAATACATAATTTTTTTAGAGGGGCCGGGCAAAGCTCCCACTCAGCCTGACCCAGGCTGTATGTCTCTTTCACAATAACTCCTCACTGCTCCAATATCTACAATCTCAGCCTTTCACCGAAAGTGCAGCAGACTCGGGTGAAATGTCGGTCCGATTACAGCTAGACGCGCCCCCGCGTATTCTTCCTGTGGCCCAGTCCGCTGGCACACACTCTTATTATATAGCTCCTCACTAACTCTGTTGTGGGAATTAACAGGTGGGACAGCTGTATTTTAAATAACTAAACTGAATCTCCAATTATTGAGCGCTATAATACCGAAACTCAATTGCTTTCGGGAAAACGAAACACAGAATATAATTTCTTTTAATGTAGCATTGTTACGGGACATCCACTAAATTGTCTCTGATTATTACAATTCGCTCTTCAATGGATGGGCGTCACCGAAGTTAGGCCCAAGCAACGTTTTGTAAAGCGCTCGCCTATGAGAGGACGAGATGTAGCAATTTAGTTGAACTGAATATTGTTAAGCAGACTAAACAGCTTAACTAAAGAAGACGAGTATTCATTCCACTCAGGTCATGTTTGGACATGTAGGATTGTAAATAAGATTTGGGCATACGTGTCTATAAACGATATTTCAGCTATCAAGTGGAAATATTACTCATTTAACACTGGCACTCGTACAGCAATGCAAGGCATTGAAGATCATACAGACACACAACGATCATGTGACGTTCACAAGTATATACACACACACGTATGCATGTTTGTAAATAATAACCATGGGGCCTCCAACGAGAACAACTGCATTATCTGAAACATGTCATGATTGGCACTGAAGACGAAGGCTCTACGGGTATCACAACACTTGACATCTCAATTCATCTGCCTCAAAATCAATCACAGTTAGTGAATCGTGTAGATATATTTGGAGTAAATACCGTATTTAATGTGACCTGGATTTAGATAATATGTTGATTCGCGAGGAGGCGCACCTATGTTTCAGTAAACTTCAAAAACAGAAGGTGCCCCTCAATCCAAGCCAACGTTTTCAGAGCACAATGCTGCTTCCGCCGCCTACCTATCGCCTACGCTGTACCTGACAGAATAAATGCCTTCGACGAGTGTCCAGTGAACAAACATACCCCAAGAGGAGGAGGGGATCAGAGAACAGAGGCAACAGAGGAGAAGAGATCACAGGAGCGCAGATCAGAGCACATAGGCAACAGAGGAGAAGAGATCAGAGCACAGAGGCAACAGAGGAGAAGAGATCAGAGCACAGAGGCAACAGAGGAGAAGAGATCAGAGCACAGAGGCAACAGAGGAGACGAGGTCAGAGCACAAAAACAACAGAGGAGTAGGGAGCAGAGTTCAGAGGAGCAGAGATCAGAGGGGCGCAGACCAGAGCCGCAGCCAGCAGACCAGCGCTGGCAGTCCAGATGAGGCGTTCAGAGCGCGGGGTCGCCTCAGCAGCAGCAGCAGCGTCGGCTCAGCAGCAGCGGAGGGAAAGTTTTCCGAAGCGGCTGCAGGGGATCCAGAGCCACCAGACCCGGGGCTCTGGCTGGTATCCAGCCAGGAAGGGATCCGGCCGAGGATGCACCCGGGGACCCACCGCCCGCACTGCCTTCAGCCGAGCCCAGCCACCGACCCAGCCAGCAGCTCCCGGCGAGGGAGAGAGAGGGAGGGAGGAGGGAGGAGAGAGTAGAAGAGGCAGAGGGAGGGCCAGGGGGAGGAGGAAACACCCGACACGGAGGAGGAGAGGGAGGGGAGACGGGAGGGTGCGGGGGCACAAGAGGGCAACAATGCTATGGGAGACAGAGCGGAAGGAGGGAGCAGCAGGAGGAGAAAGGAGAAGGGACCGAGGGGACACACGGAGATAAAATCAGGAGAAAGAGAGGAGAAGAGGCAGAGGGAGGGCCAGGGGAGGAGGAAACACCGACATGGAGGGGGAGAGGGAGGGGAGACGGGTGGGTGCGGGGGCACAAGAGGGCAACAGTGCCATGGGGGTCAGAGAGAGGAAGGAGGGAGCAGCGGGAGGAGAAAGGAGAAGGGACCGAGGGGACACACAAGGATAAAATCAGGAGCGGGTGAGGGAAAGGGGAGGAGAAAGAGGCTGGGGAAAGAGAGCATTGAGAGGAAATGAGTCGGGACGAGGGGAGGGGGCGGAGAAGAGAGAGATACGTACTGAAGAGAAAGAAACATATGAGGCAGGTAATCAGTGGAGAAGACGCCTGAAGCAGGAGGGTGAAGAAGAGAGGAAACAGAAAGAGAACGGAGGAAGAAAAGGAAAGACAACAAAAACGGGGGGGGGGCGTGGCCGGGGGTCAGCGCAGGAGGAAAGAGAAAAAAGACACATTAGGAGCACGGCCGAACCTAGAAAGGAAAGAGAAAAAAGGCACATTAGGAGCGAAAGCTTACCGGTGCAATGGAGCTCACGAGGCAAAGTAGAGAACAGCTCACCCGACACAGCACATAACAGCTCACCCGACACGGCCGAACCTAGAAAGGAAAGAGAAAAAAGACACATTAGGAGCAAAAGCTTACCGGTGCAACGGAGCTCACGAGGCAAAGTACGTAACAGCTCACATGACACGGCCGAACCTACAAAGGAAACAGAAAAAATACATTAAGAGCTAAAACGTCAAAATACGTAAACTTACAAAGTGAAAACACATTTATAAACAAAATGCTCCTTACCTGATTGCCTCGTGGGAACTCGAATCTTGCAGCCAACTCCAACAACAAACACTTGTAAAATGAAGAAAACAGGCCCACTAAAAAAAAAAAAAATAACACACACCCACCGCCGCAATGACGATCCGAAGTGGGTGGAGAGCGAAAAAATCGCGGTAACGCCCCCGAATCTAGTCCGGCCTTGACGGACAGATCCGGCCCCCCCTTTCTAGCCTCCATTTATGGAGCTAGCCAATGGGAGCCTGGGGATGTTCCTGAAGTCCTTATTGTAAGCAATGGATTTCGCCTGCGCCGAAAATCTGCGCAGAGCGCAGCCTTCGGCAGGCGAAACCCAAAAAGGAATAAACACAAGTATAACATTGATCCAAGATCACTGCTCTTATTGAGGGCAGAAATATCGCTTTGATTTAGGTCTGAGGGTAGAATCTTCTTTTGCTGTTGCACCAGCCTGATGTAATCCCACTTCACCTATAAGCTATTTAGCACTGTCTCTCCATATTTTGTTTGATCGTATATGCAGAGCTGCCTGAAAAGAAATGCTCTTTTGTGCCAGGTTTGGTGAACTAATACTATACTTGGCGAAAGCTTGCTTTCTTTCCAATCATTACACTCATCTCTTATTCATCTTTGTTTATTGAGGACTTCAGGTTATAAAGCAATTTTATTTAGAAGATTAATATCCTTTTTTTTGACTGGGTGTGGAATGATGGATGAGGGAAGCATGTTGGAGTTAGCAGTGTAGGCAAGTGAGTTAGGATGGGAAAAGCAAAAAACTTCCAATTATGTTACATTACAATTTCTTCATCCCGAATCGTGGCTGACCAATCATATTTACTCAGTATTTGTTGTTGTAGGATCCAGGAGCCACACATTATTAGCATGTTCCATCTTTCTATTTGGAGAAAATTGCTTCACCCTTACCGATTCTACCTTGAGTCTTCCTATTCCTACTTTAGTTGAGCATGTGGGTAGTGTCTCTTGCCGCTCCTTTTATGAGGTACAGTCCAACTCTGCCACTAGTACTACAGTGGGGAGACATTGGAAAACACCTAAGCATAATATCTACATATTCCTTTTAAAAGTAATTTTTTTCTGTGCATATTTCTAGTAACTATTTTTAAGCTATATTGCCAAATGAGCGTTGAACTTTGGTGTCCATGGCTTGCTCAGAATTGGACACATTTGTTTATTTCAGCTCATGAATGCTTCACCTTCCGCGGATCCTTGTGTATGTCCCATCTTAATTTACAGTGCATTATTAAGCCCAGATGAAGGAAGTTCTCTCCCAGTGTAGGGCAATTGAAATTTGAATGCCATTCTTGAGATAAATTCCCTACATCAGGACCATTTGATCTCTTACAGTTTATTGCCAACTTGTTTTCATTTGTTAATCTCTGGATTGAAAGGTAGATTTTGCTGTGCTTTCAGGGATTTAGTTATTAGAACAGAATCCTCACATAAAGGGGTTACTGTCTTTCCAGTCAAATAGTCTGTACATTTCATGCGTACATAATGTGTTGTGTAGATAATTTGTATTTCGATGGCTGGTTGTCTCCAGGTAATCCGGGTCCAGAGAGGAAGTGTCAGCACAAGTCGCGCACAAGGATCAAGCCGCAGTAGGCATCCCTGACTCCCTGGCAACCCGTTGAAGCGTGAAAAACTTTCATAAGAGGTACAACAAGACCCTTCTGATATAAAGGACTAATACGTCCCTTAAATCTCACTTCTCATTGTATCAAGAAATTCTTCTATAGCGAGAATACCCACATTGAGACACTCACTGTCTTCACCCACACTTCACCTCGGTCCTGAAGAAAGCCTACATGACCTGACAAGGCAACCAAGGGCTGAAACATGTCGACCTTTTCAAACCACGAAATGTTAAGTGCGTAAGAATCATAATCATTCACCACAAAAAGTTCTAGACATTGTTCCTTTGCTCTCACAGGGACGACCACTGCTGTGAGTGGTGATCAGTCTGCTTCACCGCTAGTCCCCGCCAAAAACAGTACCAGACATTTGAGCTTTCGGATGATGAAGGATTTGAAATGTTGGGCTGAGAACACACCTTCAACAGCCCTTCACCACAAACCTCCTAAATCTCTCCCCTCCACTCCCTTCAATAATCTTTGTTGAAGACTTTGAGGTTTTTGGTCAGCTACATCCCAGTTTGATGCCTTTTCTTGTTTTGTAGTCAAGAGTTAGAAGTGTTGAGACATAATTGTAAAGCCCAGATTATTAAACTGAATGACTCTTGCACCCTTGGTCCTACTGCCCTCCTTCTTCTGGACACTCTAATAGCATATAATGTTGATGGATAAAAAATAACGAACCTGGTCAAAGGTGCAGGGGCAGTTGCAAGGGATGTGAGCTTCAGGTTTCCATCGTTGTGTTTTCTTCTTTACTGTTTCAGCAGAGGGCAGTTGTAAACTAAGGCATGTAATAGTTTCTAAACTGAAGGGAGTAATGTGCACTTTAATTTAACATGGTTTTGTTAATGCTGCAACAACTACAGTTTCAGACTGAGAAACAGGGGGTTTAGGGGTGGCCCTTGTATGCAAGTGTATAATCAGCTGTTTTGTTTGCTCAGCCACCCTGAGTTTACAGCCTTCACAATTCTCTATCCTGAAGGAAAAACACATGGTTGTATTCTACTATTAACTTAACTCTGCTTCAAGATCATTCTCCACCTCTGAGTTCATAGCACAGCTGATTTCCTGATATTTCCTCAAAATTAATAAGGGTAGAGTTAGAGATGCTGATTAACATATCAACTTCTGTGTGGATTTAAACTTGTGTATGCAACTCAGTTTAGTACTAAAGCTAATTCTGCTTATTTTGTCATGTACTAACTTAGGTTAGAGGTGGAACGGGGTTTAACGGTTGATTGATCACCACCAAATTTCATCGGTATGTAGCAGAAAGGTTTGCTCTTCAGAGAAACTTTCTCCACAGAGAATCATTTTACAGTGTGGAGAAAATATTTCCTGCTTTATTAGGATAGTCATTGATGGTCATACATTTTTGAATGGTCTCCCTCTCCCTCTCTCTCTTTGGATCCAGAGCACTGTACCATAGATATGATGTTCATACATGCAACACATGGCTTGAAGAATTCAGTGTCCCTAGGATGAAGGAGAGCACCCTGAAGTGATCTATCAAGTCAAAAGGCTCATCCTGATAACGTTTTAAAACTACATTTCAACATCTTTGATGCAAAGGCATGTAAAATGTGAAAAGGTGTTGATAAAATGTAAATTGATAAATATATCCTGTAAACAAGAGTGAAAATAGTAATTTCCCTTTAAAAGCTCTTGTAGGCCCCTTTACCCATGATGCTTTATGCGTTTTTATATAGCGCAAACTTTACCGAAGGTGTCAGAGTGCTTTACAATAGAACCAGTTACCTTACATAAGGACTTCTGAGTACATGAATTGCATAAAAGATACAAATAAATAAACTCTACATTTACATAAGAATGGTAGTAAGTACATAAGCCTACTACAGATTCTAGTTAGACTTACATATATACAAGTTGCAAATTCACTCAAGGTTCAATTTTAAGAAAAGCTGAAGCGATTAGGGTTGAACAAATATATATTACATATTTACACAGCATGATCTTCTCACCATTAATTGGGGTTCTTGCTTTCAACCCGACATTCAGGAGGATGTTGCACTCTTGGGCGGTGATCTTGGGCCTGGAGGGATCCTCGAGCTGGTGATGACCAGATGTCCTCCACACATACATAGGGGAGAGCAAGCCAGCCTGTAGTGTACGTGCCCCAGGTGGGACAACCTTCCTGGTTGTCCCCTGGTACTGCACCAGGCATCAGATGAGCATTGAAGCTGAATCGCAGAGGTGCACAGCGACGGTCTCCTCACCTTCAATATGGCTGCCATATTATATACTATTTTTATACTATTTAGTCCACCGGGGCAATCCTCTCGATTCACTGGCCGCTCCCAAACAGTCCACAGGCCACATCAGGAACCAGTTAGCATGTGCAAACCCCCTAAAATCACTATGGAATTGCCCCTACACTCACCTGTACAGGCCGGGCCCTCCAGGTTCCCAACATTCGGCGGTAGCCTCACCCTCTCACTCCATCACACTTCCAGTCAGTGGCATGTTTTTCACTTTCTTTGACCCCCTCAACTGTTTGGACTCCAGTTTCAAGCGTATCACCAACTTCAGTAATGAGACCACCATCTGAAACACCAGCCAAAATGCTAGGAGTAGGCCTTTAATAACACTGGATTGTCATCCTTTACCAATCAGGCCTATAAAACCAATTATTCAGTTTGAAGATCCTCTTCTCGAAAGACTTCATCCTTTATAATGATCTCCTCTCATAATTGTGTCAAGGACAACTTCTATGTCTCCACTATGTCTACTAAGACCTAGGCGTTCACCTGAGAAAAGAGTTCGTAGAACTCCTTCAATATCAAGATCCCTGTACTTTGATATGGATGATACCCACTCAAACACACCAGCATCTCCAGCTCATGCTTCCTCAGTGGATGACATGAATCCATTCCATGATGACCTAGCAAGAGGTGCATCTAAACTAAATATCCCACTGGAAGCTTCCAAGCCAACAGTCTGTCATCCTCAAGAATCTGCAATCTCAAGCAGCTCTAAAACCTCTGGTCCCAGGACTTTTAGACATAGACCAAGAGAAATATGTGATGCCTTTGACAAAAAAATCTGCCACTCCAAGGTTTTTAAAGAAATACAAACCCCACAATAGGATCTAGATTTTTTAAAAGGTGATATCCAATCGCTTCTGTCAGGTGGGGAAATGCTTCAGCCCCAGAACCATCTGCTCCTCCTAAAAAAACGATGGCAAGAAAAGGGATTTGGCAAAATATTTGTGGTAGAGATAGTCGACCATAAAAATGCCAGCAACACTGCTCTCTTGGGTCGTTAACAGATGGACATCCTGGTGTGTATGAAGACCTTTGTATATGATTTTTGGAAGCATCATCCGCTGGATCTGTTAGAACTATCATGCTCAAGTTCACTTTTTTCAAACCAAGTTAGTAGTGCAGCAGTAGCAGACTCAGTAGATCTGGCATCTACTTCTTACTGTCGTGGTGTAGCAACCGGAAGGTCTTCTTGGCTTCGCTTGGCTTTTTTAAAACCAGGCGCACAACTAAAAGTTAAGAAAATAGGCCTTCAGATGATCAGAAATCTCAATTGCTTACTTTTTCCAAGACTGACCCGTTTAGGGGCTGATCTGGAAACAATAAAGCTAAAGTGTAGCCTTTGTAGGAGAGCGTATTCTCAATATAGGAGACATTAAATACTCTATTAGACGCAGCCAGTCCGACAGCAAGAGAGATAACATTGTTTCTGGGGTCTCAAGGCATCTTGTATGTCCTGAATGCAAGATTGCATACGAGACCTCTACAACAATGCCTAAAAACCCAATGGACCAATATAAGCACTACATTGGTGGCATGTCTGTGACAATCTGCTACAAGGCATTCCTTTTCAAAAAGCGAGAACACTAAAAACTATTGCTATATAAACCTTTATAAATAAATAAATAAAGATGCCCCTCTCTTATGATGAAGAGCTCATCTAGATCTTACCATTCATGGTCCATGATCGAAAAAGGAAAACATCTTAGTGCATAAATCTGTAGAAATGAGAGCAATTTATTTGTCTCTCAAGATGTTTATTTCATCCCTGAAACCCAAACCACAATCAGAATTCAAACTGACAATATCACCTGCATGTTTTATATCAACAAGCAGGGAGGCATCCGATTGAGAACACTGTTATTGGAAGTGCAGACAATCTGGCATTGGGTGTTAGCAAGAAAGTTGACAATCACAGCAGTACATATACCAGGTGTAATAAACTGACAAGCAGATTTTCTAAGCTAACACTGTGCAGAAAGTCACGAGTTGGTGTTGGACAAAGAAGTTATCTGCAGCATTTGTGAAGAATGGTGTACTCCATCTATAGACCTCTTCGCTATGGCTGAAAACTAAAAGTGCTGAGACTTTTAATCCGGAATACTGGTCAAAAAGGCAATACTGTTTTGATGACTTGGTCTCAAGAATTTCTGTATGCTTTTGTTCCCCTCCCTTGATACCTCCAGTAATTCCGACACTACCCATATTGCCAGAAAATGTGATCCTGAGAGTGCCAGAAGGGCCAAGACAGTGGTGGTTCGCTGATCTCCTGTCCATGTCTACCACACGACTCCAATCCAATCTGTTATCGGGACCTCTGAGCCAAATTCTACATCCGAACCTCACATTGCTACATTTGGCAGCATGTCTCCTGAAGTCATACTGTACGTGTATTTAGGATTACCTCCTGCCTCTATGCATATTTTAAATGATGCAATGACGTTATTTAGTGAAATGGAAGGGGTTTTGCATATGTTTCTAAAACAAGGTTCAGTATCCTTTTACGTGCCAAGAAGTTATGCTTCAGTATTTACTGGATTGATCCAATCAGAACGACAATTCTCTTCGATAAAAATTCATCTAGCAGCCATCACTGCCTAAAGATAATCTTTTTTGTACCTATTTTTCTTCAAAGTATCAGTAGTTGAAGATTTTCTGTAAAGCCCAAAAAAAGTATTCCCGCCAATTTAAGGGCCTTCTCCTCCACAGGAACTTAATTTGGTGTTAAGAAAATTAATAGGCCCCCTTTTGTAACCCTTTTATAAAGATAGATTACAACATCTTTCTTTGAAAGTAGCTTTTTTTTAACTCGTTGTTACCTTAACCAGAAGGGTTGGTGAAATACAAGCAATCCTGTTAATAGAACCTTATACTATTTTTCACTCAAATAGAGTAGTTTTGAAGGCAAATCCCTCTTTTCTACCTATGGTAGGGTCAGATTTTCATATTTCCTACACTTTCACTTTGCCAACTTTTTTTGCTCAAACCCTTCCACTCTAGCTAAGTAGCCCTTCGAACTCATTAGATATCAAAAGGAGACACCTAATATACTCTGCTATTTGTTGCATATGGTTTCATTAGGCAAGAAACATTCTCCACTAAACAGTCTGTTGCTAGGTGATCATAATATGCATCACTGCCTTTTTTCAACTAGCAAACCTACCCCTTCCAGGTGGACCAAGGGTAAGGCAGCTTCCACTGATTGCCTGCGAACGGTTCCTGTAGCAGGCAGTTGTAGATCAACGACTTGGAAATCCACTCATACCCTTACTAGACACTATTGCCAAGATATCAACATTCAAGCAGAATCTTGAGTACGTTAAGGAAACTATCCCAAAAAAATCTCTTCAAGTAAGAAGAGGTTTTTAAAATACTGTTCACCTTATGTAAGCTTGTGCATAAAATGTTTAGCTGAAGAGAACTTTATTATATAAATATTTGTGCATATCCATCTATTCATACTTTTATATAAAAATATATATAATAGTTAGTTTCCTATACTGACTCCTTTAGATATTTACAGAGGAATAATTTATTACAGTATTTCATTCTTTCCTTCTGCTAAACAGCCAATGGAGAAATTCTGAAGCTTGCAACTCTAAACGTTTATGGCCATCAATAAATATCCTATGATGCAGAAGAAAATGTTACTTACTTTTAGGCCTGGTTCTGCATCTTAGGAATCGTAATTGAAGTTATTATTGAACGACCCATCTACCAAACTCTTTGGATTTGACCATAGAACAGCTTGATATTCTTGCTATTTCCATAAAAAGAACTGAGTGGGCGAGGCAAACTGCCAGTACAAAGCATTTTGGGTAGAGGGACCTACCTGAGGTTTTTAAAGGAATACTCTTTTATTGTAGAAGTCTATCCTGCTACACTTTTCTACACGTTTTCAGATTTTTACATGCCTTTGCACCTAAGATGGTGGAATGCCCTCCCCAAGACTTCAGAACATCCACCATGAGCACAACATTCTGCAAGAAACTGAAAACATGGCTCTTCGAATGTTGCCCCTGACCTTCCGCACAAACTCAGCGCCTAGAGACCCTCACAGGTGATTAGTCCCTGCTCTGCCAATCCTTTTACATTACTATGTAGTTTTAATGTTATCAGGATGAGCCAATTATTTATTTATTTATTTTTTAAACACTATTAATAGACTACTTGATGGTGCTGTCTTTTATCCTGTGGACAGATGGATTTCTCCCATTCTGTTTTGTTTTGCATGAACAGCATATCTATGGTACAGTGCTCTAGGTCTACACATCTAACGGGAGATCATTCAAATGTTTCTGACTTAAGTAGACATTCCTATGATGCAGTATCATCAGCATTAGTTTATGAATTTCGGATTTCCTACTTTGTTCTAAATGTGTATGAATCGGGCCATTTTATTTGTTTACATACATAAAAGTGTAGTTGTTTCAAAACGGTAAATCTGCAGTAACATCGGCATACTTAAAAGCAAAAACAATAGCATTAAAAAATTGTACCCTGCTCGTGTTTACTCGGACCTTTTGAATTTGGTACGTCATGATTACTTTTTCAAATGTTTACAACTTAAAACTCGTTTTTTTCAATTCGTAGAGTTCTGAAATTGTGTAGACTACCTCTGAGGACCTGGAAACCATTCATTTTAGATCTCATTGATGTTGTTTCTTTATTTCTGCAGGTGCTAGGCTCGTTCCTGATTTCTCAGTAACATTTCACCCGGATTGCAATGCATCATATTTCACCTTCAACAAACCACTCTTTGAAATACTCTTAAATATAAAAAGAAAACTAAAATACACTGGAAGCACTAAAGTAAATGGCTATTTAATTGAAAGTTCAACTTCACTCATGTTAGTCACGCTTTTATTCTCCTGGCTATAAACTGTTGCTATCACAGAATGGCAAGTAAAAGAAAATCTACAACACCTTGCATGGTCCTTCCTAGTGAGCCAGACCCGGATCTGGAAGGGCCCCGTGAGTTAGATGAGGTGCCACCTCTGCTTACGCCAGCAGCGACCATTGCATATGAGAGCATGTCAAGTGATGAAGATGCTCCAGACAATACTACTGCAGACAATCTGGAAAATAAGGTTGAAGGTGGCTATGAATGTAAATATTGTTCTTTTCAGACTGCTGAACTCAATCTTTTTACTTTGCATGTTGACTCTGAGCATCCCACAATAGTACTAAATTCTTCCTATGCTTGTGTGGAATGTAACTTTACGACCAAAAGATATGACGCCCTCAGTGAGCACAACATCAAGTCACATCCTGGGGAGGAGAGTTTTAAACTTGAGATCGTTAAACGTAACACCGAGACGATCTTTGAGCAGACTGTCAGCAAACAGACTTTTGATGGTAATTTTGTTCAAGAAAAATCTGATACTGTGGTTTCTGACGACGTATCCGGTGATGCTGCCTTTTCAGGAATTTCAATTAGCAAAACCCCTATAATGAAAATGATGAAAAATAAAGTTGAGAATAAACGAATTACGGTCTCTCACAATGTAGAAGAAATTTCTGATGAAAAGGAATCTGACAGTGTCCTAAAAGAAGATTGTGTGGCTTCAGTAGTGGAACCAACCCCTGTAGTTTCAGGGTCTGTACACACTTACAAGTCAGTTGTTACAAGTGCACATGATACATCTGCCTCTATAGTTACACCAGCAACTGTTTTTCCACCTGGATTAGCACAGATGCTAACTACTGTGCAAGCACAGCAGAACTGTAACTTGGTTTCAAAGGTATTAATTCCACTAAATAGCATTCCATCATATAATCTTGCGTTAGATAGCAATGCGCTCTTGCTAAACACTTATAACAAGTTTCCATACCCTACAGCTTCTGAAATATCATTGCTTGCTGCTCAGGCTAAATGTTCTGAGGAACAAACTAAAATATGGTTTTCTGCTCAGCGCCTTAAACACGGTGTAAGCTGGACTCCTGAAGAAGTGGAGGATGCAAGAAGAAAGCAGTATAATGGCACAGTGCACACTATTCCCCAGACCATTACTGTTTTCCCTGCACACCTCTCTTCTGCAGCCAATGGTCTACCTTCCATTCTGCAGACATGCCAAATAGTTGGTCAGCCAGGATTGGTCCTCACACAGGTCGCAGGCACAAGCACTCTCCCAGTAACGGCGCCTATAGCTCTGACAGTATCTGGGGTTCAAAATCAGACTCAGTTGCAACAAAACAATGTTCCTTCTGCACAGCCTCGTATAGAAGCAAAAAAAATGTCACCTGTAAAGTCCCCTCCACAGTCGAAGCCTGATAATTCACAACTAAATATAGATCCTTTCGGAATGCGCTCAAAGAAAACAAAGGAGCAATTAAATGCACTGAAACTCAGTTACCTGAAAAATCAGTTTGCCTCTGATTTAGAGATTGATAGGCTCATAAACGTTACAGGTCTAACAAAAGGAGAGATTAAAAAATGGTTCAGTGACACTAGGTATAACCAAAGGAATTCAAAAAGTAACCATGGCATCCATTATATTAATGACTCTAACAGTGCTATTCTTATTGATTCTAGTGATGAGATGACTGAGTCCCCTACAATGGTTACGCCACAGCGAAGGCAGTCTTGGAATCCTTTTCCAGATTTTACCCTACAAAAATTTAAGGAAAAAACTGCTGAACAGTTGCAGGCTCTTGAAGAGTGTTTTGTTAAAAATCCTATTCCTGGGGATGAAGAAATGAACAAATTAAGGGCATTAACCAAACTTACAAGACGAGAAATTGATGCTTGGTTTTCAGAAAAAAGGAAAGGCAAGGACATTAAAGAGGAGGATGAAATGGAGATAAATGAAAATGACGATGCCATGAAAGAAGATACTGAAGAAAAAACATCTGACAGTGTATCCTTAACAATTAAGTCTGAGGGTTCCATGACCAAAGTTGCTAAAAAATCCCCTGAACAGTTGCACATGCTTAAAGCTGCATTTGTTCGTTCACAGTGGCCAACCAGTGAAGAATATGACAAGATAGCACTAGAATCTGGCATTCCGAGGAGTGATATTGTGAGTTGGTTTGGTGATGCAAGATATTCCTGGAAAAATGGAAACTTAAAATGGTACTATTACTACCAGTGTGGTGGTACAAATATTCAAAATGGCCAAACCTATATCAGGAGACGGGGAAGAGGAAGACCTAGAGGTCGAGGAAGAGGAAGACCTCGAGGAAGGCCGAAAGGAACCAGAAGGACCCGCTGGGATAGATCATCCTTGGCAATAAAATTTAAGACTGGAAAAGCAATACTTAAAGATTATTACTTAAAGCACAAATTTCTTAATGAGCAGGATCTTGATGAACTTGTTGCCAAATCTCATATGGGTTATGAGCAGGTCAGAGAGTGGTTTTCAGAAAGAGTAAGAAGAGAAGAGTCTGGTATGGAGCTTTTTGAGGAAAATGAAGACCATGAGGAGGATGAAGATGATTTGATCGATGATGTTGATGAAGAGGAAGATGGTGAAGAATCAGACAGTGACACATGGGAGCCCCCAAGACATGTTAGACGTAGACTGTCAAAGTCTGATGATTGATATGTAAGTGTTGATTATTTTAGCTTGCATGCTTCACAAAAACAACTTATGTGGATAATGTTTGGTATAGCTATAGCTTTATTTTTCCTTTAATGAAAATGTTTTTCAAGAATGTCCAGACATGGTTTCAAAGGTGTATTATGTCTCTGGTAATAACCTTGTGCCAGCAGAGATTTGTCATAAAATCCATTTGGTCTCTGCAAAGAGGTGCTATCGATATACAGGAGCAACAATTACACTGGTATAATCTAAAACGCATCTTATTTGCTGATTCAATAAAATATTCTACACTTATGTAAAAATGTATCAATGTAAGCTATGATTATGTACTTATGTTTGTGCTTTCTATAGGTATGTGTTACACATTATAGAGGGCACATAACGTGCTACTATTTAACATGGTCCACTATTGCTTCCAATAGGTTCTGGTGTCATAAACCACAAAGCGGAAGTCCAAGTGCTTTGCAAATGTCACCAGAACCCTGAAATTATAATTTGGACCATAACAAACTTTAGCCAGTTTACATATTTGTTTGTATTACATGTTTATTGTGATATACTTAGCTTGAAAATATTTTTCTTTCCAAATAACATTTTTATTGGAAAAGGTAAGAGAAAAAAGCACTACAGTGTTTGGCTGTCTGAGTACAATGCCTGTGTAGCTAAGAATGTAAAACATTCGAAACAATAGCCTTTAAGATGTCAAAAAAATATTCTGTTTTCTAAATGAGATGTTCTAAGCAGTTCCCTTCAAGGTCCAGCTAACAGTGAAACCGATTAGAATTAAAATGTTTAGGTTTTCTTTACCTTAAAGGAATATATTTTTGGTGAAAAATGGACAATAGTTAGAGCCAGTGGAATTACCTGATTCTGTTGCTGTGACGTTTAATGCAATATTATGGATTCACCACATTTAACTCGTATATTGCTGTCTAATTTGCAGATTTTAACAAAAATAGCTTTGAGCTCAAACGGATCGAAATACGGCTAGAGTATTTCCCATAAAATTCTGAATTGTTTGATTTTTCTTGTCGATAACCTAAATAATCCTTCCAAAGAATTGGTTCTCTGATGATGCATAATTCTAGTGGCCCTGAAGAGGTTGAGGTTCTGCAGTGGTATTTTTCATAGTTCATGGGTCTATGGAAAAAATGGGTTTTATACCACTGCATGTTGTGCTATAAAAGCTGTCATGCGTGTAAAGAGTGTGTGTGTGTGTATGTGTATATATGTGTGTGTATATACAAATATATTAAAAAGAATAACCTACTGGCAGTCACCACTATAAATAGTTCGGACCTTGTTTTCATAGGAAAAGCAGGGTGATTTGTCAAGCAGGTCCCGAGTAAAAGGGGAGTAGGGTCCCAAAATGGATTTCACCCATGCAATTTCTCATAGGGATTTTAGACACGACTACAGCCCGAACCGCAAAATGGAATTGCACCAAATTTGGCAGAAAGCTAGATCTTGGTCCAGAAAAAGTGCTTTTTGTAACTTAGTGTAAATCTGTTGAGTAGGCTTGGAATTATTAAAGAAAAAAGATTTATATCTAGAGATGCGGATCCACCACGGTGGAAGCCCGTGCCAAGAGCCATATCGTGATTGCCTGGCCGCAACCTTGGAGAATAGTTGCAGCCTCCATTTTGTCGATTGGGACACGGTTCCTGAAGGGAAAAAATAAAGTGTCAATAGGATAAAAGAGGTCAGGATATAGAGGTATCCTGAAACCCGTGGGACTGATGGAGGGGTCTGTGAGGGAAACCACATGGGCAAGAAACTGTTCAAAAATGTTTTTGTTGTGGCGTGCAAGGATCCGCGGATCCACTGTGGCGCTCAGCGCGGCCCTCAGTGGGAATTTGCAACAGATGTAAAGAGCCACAACACAATTAAAAAAAAAATACTCCAACTCAGATACTCCCACCCACTCAGAGACCCACAACACAACTCACACACCCACTTACACACTCATAAAGCCACTCACACACCCACTTACACACTCATAAAGCCACTCACACACCCACTAAGAGACCCAGAGAACCACGCACACACTTGCATACCCATGTACACCCTTATAGCCAGTCACTCACCTGCTCAGACCTACACAGTCATTCACACACCCACTCACAGATCCATGCAGCCAATCACACAGCCACACCTTAGAAATTCCCCAAAAATCTGATTAGGTTCAGATTTCATACACACAAAATCCTAGAAATTCAGCAGTTAGTTATTTTTTGAGCACATGTTGCAGTGATATTATCAGTGATGTCATAAGTGATGAAATATATAGGGTAATTAGCAGTGCATGGTGAAGGCGCATTTTATAGTGAATTTCTAAGGTTTTAAAAATTCTGTTTTACTACTAGAATGTCCCTGTAACCTTTGGCTTTTTTCTGTGAATTTCAGTTTTTTAACGTAAAAGCAATATTGAATTACCATTCGTTAATCCAACTGCCTCCATGCGCGGCCTGCGGCAAGCCCTCTCACATTCAGCCAACCCCATGCATGAGGTTAACCCCACATCGTGTACGAGAGGGCGTTGGCTGCAGGGCCTGGCCTGTAGTCAGGCCCTGCAGCCAGTCTCATGCTGTGCATGAGGGGGTTGACTGCAGGCCCTGTCCTACCCCCCAAAGGTAGCCGACCTGGGAGGAGTTCTCAACCCCCCCTCCCCGGGCCATTTTCTGACCTGGGGACCCCAGAACCTGCCACATTTGTTTATGGAAGAAGGATATTTGGCCCTGGGGTTCCCATTCCTCAGGGCCCACTGCTTAATTTATGGGGGAGGGGAGCCGCAGCCCTCATCCATGGGTAAATTTTGGCCCCGGGGACCCTTTCCCCCATGGCCCAGCAAATAAAGTAAGGGTGCCCCGGAGACCACCCAACGCACCCTCTGCATATTTGTTGGGGGTGCCCAATGGCCCTGCAGCCCCAGCCAGCTCAAGTCCCTCCAGTGGGACCGGCATTGCTCCCGCTCGCAGGGAGCAGGTAAAAACGCAACTCCCTGCAGGTGGGAGCAATTTTTTCATCTGTTTCTCTACCCACTTCACAGCAGGCAGGAAAACATTAAAAGTCCACTCCCAGCGAACAGGAGCGTTTTTCGTGCTCCCACCCGCTGGGAACAGGCTTAGTGTTTTGCTCTCCATGGCAGGAGCTTTGAAAATGCTCCCACCAAGACAGAGCAAACACCGGTTTCCCCGCCTGCACCACTGTGGACAGTGAAACCGCTATGACCCAGGGATGGGCACCTTGGGACATAGCTGAAGCTAGCCCTTGGGGATGAGGTGTCCAGGGCCAATAATGGCTCTGAGAGCCCCCTCACCATTTAATGTATGGCTGGATCCTGTTGGAAGAAGTCTCCGTGTGGCCCCCCTCCTCCCTTTGTATATATTGTTCGTGCCCTGGGCGTGGTGGTCTCCGAGGCTGAAAGCGGCCTGGCAAGGGGGAACTTGCACCCCCTCCCTCGCCAATTATTTTAGCATAAATTACTCCCGGGACTTGGCCCACCTGGGTGCGAAATAAAAAATGTGTGGGAGACAATTTTTTTTGTTTTACATTTTTGTCACGGATTTGCAGATCCCTCATGATTTCGCGGCAAAAATGTAAAAGAAAAAACCGCTATTGGACTCGGCGGGGTCTATGGGGGACCCGATACCAGGCTTAGGGGGTTAGGGTATTCATACCTTGCCCCCTTGTCTTATTTTTTAATCTTTTTTTCTTGGTACTCGGAGTCCTGGTTGAAGTGCTGGCAGCCACTTGGATCTAATGTTGTGCTCTGTTGGATCTGCGGCAGATTCACGCCCAAAGATATCTATAAATCTTTTTTTCTTTAATAACTGAAAAACTACTGAATAGATTTACACCAAATTACAAAAAGATCTTTCTCAACCAAGATCAAGTTTGCTGCCAAATTTGATGTAATTCTGTTCAGCTATTCGGACTATAGTTATGTTCAAAATCTGTACGGGAAATTGCATGGGGAAAATGCTTTTTGCTCCCTCTCCTTTTTCTCAGCCACGGCTTGCGGATTCACCCCAAAACTTTCCAGACAGCAGCTGAATTGACTGGCACACTAGTTTTGAAAATTATGTGACGATTAGTCAAACGGCGCCAACCTTATTAGCAAAACAAAAACCCTGTGTCTATGGAAACTATGTCCTAAATATATATATATATATATATATATATATATATATATATATATATATATATATATATATATATATATATATATATATATATATATATATATATTCACAGAAAAAACCATAGGTTATAGTGGATATATAGTTAGGAATTTGCATTTACAAAACCTTGAAAATTCAATGAAAAAACCATTGGTTTTAGGCCATATATAGTTAGGGATTTGCATTTACAAAACCTTTTTTTACTCGCATAAAACCATTGAAATTCCATATATAGTTATAAGCGCTAACTATATATCGCGCACCCGCAATCCACTGCTGATGATGTCACATATTACATCATTCATGACATGGTTAGTGACATCACTGATGACATCACTGATGACATCTCAAATGACATCACTGATGACATCACTGATGACAACATCCAGTGACTGTATGTTTCTGTAAAGTAAAAATATGTCTTACATATTGAAGAATGAGTGGATGTATAAGTGTCTGGATGAAGGATTTAGTAGGTGCATGTCTGACTGTATGAGTGAGTGATTAAATGTGTCTCACTGAGTGCATGGGTTAGTGACTAAACTGTCTTAATTTGTGCATCATTATGTCTGTTGTTCTGTAAACTGCTGAATGTGTTGATCAGTAGCTATATGAGTAACTATATGGGTTATTGATTGGTTGCCCAAGTATTTGTATGGGAGACTGAGTGTGTGTGTGGGTGGCTGGGAGGTGTATGACTCTGTGCATAGATGTGTGAGCAGTTGATTCACTAGATGTATGGGTTCAAAAGTGCATGTGGAAACAGCTGTATGGGCGGTTGACTGTGTGCATGAGTGTATTGGTGAATGAATGGATATGTCAGTGCTACATGTCAAAGTAAGTACATATGTAAAACACAGTACATGTGAGAGTTGACATATATAAATAACTGTGCATAAGAGCCAGTGAATGTGTGAGTGGCTGTATGGATCCTTGTGAACTTGTATCAGGGATTGTATAAGAGAGTAAAGTAAATATGTGTTAGTATATGTTTGAATAAGTAAGGTGTGTATAACTGTATAGTTGAGAAAATGGAGGTGTGATTGATTTTTGGCATAACTGACTAGGTGTGTGAGTAACTCCATGGATGAGTGACAGTCTGTGGCTGTCTGTTTACACTGATTGTATCTAAGGTTATATTAGAGTCTGAAGAGGTTCATGGTATTATCACATGAATGATATCATCAGTGATGTTATCAGTCATGTCAAATGAGATGTTTTCAGTGATGTCATCAGTGATGTCATTTGAGATGTCATCAGTGATGTCATCAGTGATGTCACTAACATGTCATGAATGATGTAATATGTGACATCATCAGCAGTGGATTGCGGGTGCGCGATATATAGTTAGCGCTTATAACTATATATGGAATTTCAATGGTTTTATGCGAGTAAAAAAAGGTTTTGTAAATGCAAATCCCTAACTATATATGGCCTAAAACCAATGGTTTTTTCATTGAATTTTCAAGGTTTTGTAAATGCAAATTCCTAACTATATATCCACTATAACCTATGGTTTTTTCTGTGAATTTCATTGGTTTTTTAATAGCAAATATGAAAAGCTTTAAAATGTCAAGTACGTGATAGATAAAAACATTTTCGTATTTATGCACGCTGATGTGCTTTGAACGCTGCCCCCCCCCCCCTCCCCTCTTTTCTCTTAGTAGTACTCTCTCTTTGCAGATAGTGAACGGTAGTTAACGCAGGCCTTTGCCCCCGTTGTAATCCGTCGTGCCTGCTTGTCTCTCCATTTGATTGATTGTTATCCAAGCATTTACTGTTTTAGAATTGGTTCTCTTTGGATCATTCTCTATTTACAAACAAGCACAAAGTCGCAATACTCTGTTTAGTCTTTGCAGATAGTGAAAAATCGTGTAAAAAAATAAAAGTAATCGAGCAAAATCAGTAGGCCACTAATTGGATCTCTTTTTGACCTCGCTAAAATAGAAATATTAGGAACAACCCTTCATGAGAAATACGAAAATAGTGAGATGAACTGAGCTCCACACCATGAGGGCTGCAAGACAGCTCGACTCCGTCACCCACCCCGCCCAAAATAACGACAAACCCTATGCAAATATTAAAAATATAGACAACACACCAGCAAAGAAACAGGGTAAAACATTTTATTAAATAACTATTTACATAACTATTTTATACTTTTTATTGCCCGATCCGGCTAGCTCAATCGATCGAGCATGAAACTCATGCACTCTGATAGCAAGCGTTGCTACTGATGCTATGCAGACCAAAACTGGTTTTCAGTTTGTACATTTTTCTAGATTTTTCAATCCAAGGTTGGTTGACTTTGTAGAACGATGGCTTCAGATTTTCAACATACGGTGTGGTGGCGCGGACTGGGAGGGGGCGCTTCGCTCCTGCCCCCTCCCCAAGTAAGTTTTTCATACGTGAAAGTACGTTAATGGTTTTGGTCCCTGAGTTGCTTCAATGTCACTGCCATTCTCAAATGGCATACGTTCTGGATGTTGGGTGCCATAGTTAAGAGTTCTGAGCAGTGCTTGTAACACTGTCTGAAGCTTATTTCCACCTACTGCAGCTTCACTATTCTCAAAGTAAGTGAGTGTCGTTTGTGGATCTGACTGCATTAGAAAACAATGTGATATGTTACCTTCCTAAACAGCTTGACGGAGGCCCCTGAGGGGCGGTGTGATGGCCATGGACTCGGAGAAGACGCTTGGCTCCGACACCCTCCCCAAGTCTTATAGCACTGGTGTAGCCTGAGATCGCCCCCGACATAAGCGGCCGGCTCCCGGGGTCCGGCGGAACTTTTTGCCTTTTGATGACTCTTCAATTCTGGACCTTGTCCCACAATCCGTTTGACCTGAAGACACGCTGTAGTGGGGCGCCCCTTTACCGTTTCAGTTGCCATTCCGCCCGCTTTTGCTACACTGTGCCTCTTCCGCCATTCTGCTGTTTACCGCCCGCTCTTGCGACTACAGCGTCTCGCTCATCATGTAGTTGAGTTGCTCCCGCTCTTGCGGTGCAGCGATAGGCGGCTGCCACAGGACTCTCAAAATGGCGGCCGGCTCTTCGGTTTTGGACCTGGTCCACTAAACTGGCCCTGGGACACCTTTGAACTCGGACGCTTCCCTGATAGGGCTTGGGTCCCATTCTCGAAAGCGTCCCCTCAGCCGTGAAGATTCTACAAAAGTCTTGGGGGCCTCCGACTCCAGCAGGCTTCTGGTGGGGAGCGGCTGCCATGATTGCTCGTGGAATGGCCACGACGGAGCTACGAGATGGTAGTGCTCTCATGCTGACGCCAGCTTTAGTCTGAAACATCCAGAAACACTTTAGACTACCAATTCGATCAGTTCCGGTAGCGCCCCAACATGACCCGGAAGAGAAGAACTTGCCCTCCCCTCTTTGACTGATGGTTCTTCTTGCCTGTCCCCTCTGTTGTCATTTAACAGAACTTTTTGGACTGCTGAAAGGGGTTGTGTTCCGAACGCTGGTTGGTGGAGACATTTTGACTATATTCTTGACCTACGTTGTCGCGTAATGCGTTATATGACACGCCGCGTTAGCGCACCCGGAAGTGATCCGAGGCGCGGCGCGCAGCGCGTAACGTAAGCATAACAGGTCATGTGACTTGTTAATAAAACTTTTCATTGGTTCATTTTGCTTTTGTTATTTTAATGATGAAAAGCTTGGTCATATGACCTAAAAATTACGCTTTTTATTGTTTTCGAACATTATTTTTTTTAAAACATATATGTTATAATATTCCAGGCTAATGTACTTTCCCGGAAAATTTACAACTGTCCTGCAAGTAAAATATATTCCTTTTTCGAGAAAAAGGGCGTTTCTTCGTTCCATGACGGAGCCGTTGAGTAAAAGAGACTCGGCCTGCTGTCTTAGTCGCCGATACGCCTGATTATCAGATTCTTATCGATCACTTTATGTTGCAGAAATGAAAAACACAACTGCCCTTGACCATTTATCTTTATTGCATTCCTACATATTATACCTTTTATCCGTCATGTAATTGGACTGCTTTATTTCACTTGCCTTTTACTGATTCGAAAACAGTGACTAAAAGTAAAAACTTTACCAATGTAAATACTACTACCGTGTTTTGTTTTAAAAACCTTTATTGTGAAAATATCAGTATACAAATACGGGCCTATAACCACGTGGGCCGGCCACGGAGCAAACTGAAATCGTATATGATGAGGAGACATTTACACTGTAGAGGAACGTAACGAGCGGGCCATTAGGTTGCAAGAACAAAGGTGTCTAACAGTTGCGGAATCGGTGGACGTACATTTTGTAATTAAAATACGACAGGGCCACTTACAATAACATTTTCTAGATATACATTTGCGGGCAAGGAGTTACGAGTCCCATTTATACCGGCGCCATTTTGTGCGAGGCCGGGCAGGTCCAAGATATAGTCAAAATGTCTCCACCAACCATCGGCCAGACCAGAACCCCTTTCGGCCCTTTATGCTACAAGATGGTGTCTTCCATTCAGAAAATATTGTTGGCAGCATTTTGAAAGGAAACAGAAACAGCCGTTCTCCTAGTGAGTTTCACATTGTTACATTTAGGAAGAATGTTGAAGAGTAGTATGTGGAAAATCTGAAGCCATTTTTCTACAAACTGTCAATCAGACTTGGATAGAAAAAAAAATCCTGAAGAATGTACAAACTGAAAACCAATTTTTGTCTGTATAGCATCAACAGCAACGCTTGAGTCAGCTTTGTGTCAAGCCGCCATTTTCATTCAATCAATAGCGTCCCCCTGCACACATTCAGGGACCTGGTCGTGTCTTCAGATGAAACGGATTGTAGGAAAAGAAGCAGAAAGGAAAAGGAAAAAAGTTCCGCCGGACCTCGGGAGCCGGCCGCCTATGTCATGTGCGACCTTTGGCCACACCAGGGCAATAGTGAAGCTGCAGCAGGTGCACATAAGCTTCAGACAGTCTTACAAACACTGCTCAGAAATCTCAACTGAGGCACTCAACATCCAGGACTTGCCATTCGGATCTTGGCGCCTTGTGCTGGTTCCGACCTATTCACACATCGGTCCACTACTGACATCACCTCATAAGCCAACGGGGCACCCCACGCCGACTTTCGGCGCAGCATTGTAGGATGGCCACACCAGTGCGGCAACTTGCTGGACACCACCTCGGTGCCATCCGGATCTCGGCGCGTTCGAGTCACTGTGCCGGAAGAGTGACCGGAACTCAGCTGAACACGCCGTCTTTCGGCGCAGCATTGTAGGATGGCCACACCAGTGCGGCAATTTGCTGGACACCACCTCGGTGCCATCCGGATCTCGGCACGTTCGACTCACTGTACCGCAAGAGTGACCGGAACTCAGCTGGACACGCCGTCTTTCGGCGCAGCATTGTAGGATGGCCACACCAGTGCGGCAATTTGCTTGACACCACCTCGGTGCCATCCGGATCTCAGCGCGTTGTGCTGCCTTCGGCCTATTCGCACATCGGTCCGCTACTGACGCCGCCTCACGTGCCAACTGATTTTCTACGCTTTTTGTAGCCCTATGCCGCATAACAGGTCATGTGACTTGTTTATAAAACTTTTCATTGGATCATTTTACTTTTGGTTTCCTAAAGATGGAAGGCTTGGTCATATGACCTAAAAATAACACTTTTCATTGGTTTAGAACATTTTTTTTTCCCAAACGATGAAAGCCCCACCTTGTTTCTGGATCATTCAGACTGAAGCTGGCGTCAGCATGAGAGCACCACCATCTCGTGGCTCCGTCGTGGTCATTCCGCGAGCAATCATGGCAGCCGCTCCCCACCGGAAGCCTGCGGGAGTCGGGGGCCCCCAAGACTTTTGTAGAATCTTCACGGCTGAGGGGACGCTTTTCGAGAATGGAGCCCAAGCCCTAGCAGGCAAGCGTCCGAGTTCCAAGGTGTCCCAGGGCCATTTCAGTGGACCAGGCCCAAAACCGAAGAGCCGTCCGCCATTTTAAGAGTCATGTGGCAGGCGCCTATCGCTGCACTGCAAGAGTGGGAGCAACTCAACAACATGGTGAGCGAGACGCTGTAGCCGCAAGAGCGGGCGCAACTCAGCTGGATGGCCGCCACCTGGGGAGGCCCGTTCACGCCGCCTCCCCCACGCGCCCCCCCCCGGCCGCCGCACGCAAATTTTCGGAGCAGCATTGTAGGATACCAAAACCAGTGCGGCAGTTTACTGGACATCACCTGGGTGCCATCAACATCTCAGCGCGTTCTGCTGCCTTGGGACTATTCGCACAACAGACCGCTACTGACGAGGCCTCCCCCCGCACCACCCGGGACGCCCCACGCCAATTTTCGGAGCAGCATTGTAGGATACCAAAACCAGTGCGGCACCCAGGCGACATCACCTGGGTGCCGTCCAGAACTCTGCACGTTGTGCTGCCTTGGGACTATTCGCACAAAAGACAGCTTCTGACCATTGTTGCTTTTTTGGGTGAAAAATGTTTAAATGTTTTTACAGTTTTTGTTCCGTTCATTATAGTTAAATGTTAATAAAGTTTTAAAATCTAACTTTGTTGGAGTGCTATATATGTTTAAAAAATCGGGTGAATGGGGCCTTGAATCGGATTATTGTCATGTGTGGGCTTTGCAAGTGTACTGCTACAAGATCGGACATTTTAAACTCAAATGCACGTTCTTTTTCTTACCTTTCCGAAGCATGGAGCGCAATAGCAGGCAGAGAAAGGGTGATGCACGTGTTGAACACTGCCTGGCCTGGCAAGTTGCTGGCAGTGCCCCCCCCGCCCGCTCCTGAAAGAGGGCACACACACACCGCCGCCCCGAGTACTTCATAAATCTTTAAAAGACCATGCGCTTGTTCATGAGGCTTAAATGGTTTATCACCCCTTCTAGAACCCCTGCATCGACCCTCTGACGTTTCCTGGAAGAATTAGCACGTAACACAATACCAAGCCCTGTCAGCTGAAACCCCCGAGAAATCATGGGGCATATTATCAAGGGGGGTTATTTCCGCTTTTTTGGCTTTAAAAGCCAAAAATAAAAGAGATAAAATTATCTCCCTATTACCAAGCTGTCGCTAACACCAGTTAGTGACAGCTAAAAGGAGATAGCGACCATCTTGGGCCCCGCTTTGCATATCAGTGATATTTATCACTAATGACATGCAAAGTGGGCGTGCCAAGATTTTAGCGACTGGAAACAGTCCCTAACCATCGCTATCTCCTATTACCAACTTTTGGAGATATTCGCGCTAAGCGCGAATATCTCCAAAACCTAACACCTGCCCTGAGCAGTTTTAGCCATGTTATCCAATGGGAAGTGGATAACATGGCTAAGAGCATTTGCTGGATAATGCATGAATATCACTGACTTTTCAACGATATTCATGCATTGCGGCCGTTTTTTATCGCATTTGCGATAAACCTTGCTAATAGCGAGGTTTATGTGCGATAAAATTCGCCGATGTGCGGCGATAATTTTTGTCTCTAAACAAGTTAGAGACAAAAATTATCGCTAGTTGTTGGTAATATGCCCCCGGGTTTTTGCTTGCAGGAATCGGGAGGCGGGAGACTAGCACTGAAATCAGTAGTCTCACGCCTGAATCGGGAAGGTTGGCATGTCTGGATACTCTACAGCTGGGGCCATAAACTACATCCGCAGGGCTAGGTGATAGCCTAGGTCCGGCCTGGACAATCGGACACAGAGGAAGAGGAGTGTCAGAGGGTGCGGTAGTGAATAGGGTGAAAGGGAGGTGTCGGGCGGGCACAGGGTGTGATTCTCAGAGAAGAGCAGCGCAGATGGGTGGAAGTATATGGCCCATGCATGAGAGAAAGAGCGGGGGTGACCAGTGCGTGGGGGAGATGCTTGCGAGGGTGGGGAGCCATGCTGAGGATCGGCGGCGTGCAGAGAGTGGCCCTGGTCAAGGCATCTAAAATGGCTGCCGTGCACGACAAAATTGTGGCATTGGACAAAAACGCAAGATGGCGCAGACAATGTTTATCAATAAGGATTCATTTATAACAAAATATTTACGCGCAGTGACAAAATGGTGGTCAACACTTCCTGATTTCCATCGAATCGAACGTTAACAAACGTCACGCAGCAAAAAAAAAAAAAAAAGCTCACGCACAGAGCAGTTTTTAGCCATGTTATCCAATGGAAGGTGGATAACATGGCTAAGAGCATTTGCTGGATAATGCATGAATATCGCTGACTTTTCAGCGATATTCATGCATTGTGGCCGATGTGCGGCGATAATTTTTGTCTCTAAACAATTAAAACGAAGCACAAAATGGCGAATTCCCGTTTCGCCACCAGTTTGCGGCCCAGTTCGCGGCCCGTGAAGCGCTTCTACCGTGAAAAATCATATTTTTTTTATTTTCCCCACGGGACCCTTTAATAACCCCAACAACATTCCTAGGGGGTCAAGAGGAGTATACCTTGCCCCCTTTCATTAAATTCCCCCTTCGTTTTTCACCTCTTTTTCTCTCTCGATCCTACCGAGAGATAAGATGGCGGCCGCTCCGGACTGTTTAGAATGTTGACAGACACCGGAGAGCCAATCAGCTTTCTGTTATCCAATGGAAGGTGGATAACATGGCTAAGAGCATTTGCTGGATAATGCATGAATATCGCGGACTTTTCAGCAATATTCATGCATTGTGGCCAATGTGCGGCGATAATTTTTGTCTCTAAACAATTAAAACGAAGCACAAAATGGCGAATTCCCGTTTCGCTACCAGTTTGCGGCCCAGTTCGCGGCCCGTGAAGCGCTTCTACCGTGAAAAATCATTTTTTTTTTATTTTCCCCACGGGACCCTTTAATAACCCCAACAACAATCCTAGGGGGTCAAGAGGGGTATACCTTGCCCCCTTTCATTAAATTCCCCCTTAGTTTTTCACCTCTTCTTCTCTCTCGATCCTACCGAGAGATAAGATGGCAGCCGCTCCAGACTGTTTAGAATGTTGACAGACACCGGAGAGCCAATCAGCTTTCTGCGCGCAAAGTTCCGTTTCGCGAAAAGTAAGCGGACCGGATCGCTGCCCGGAGCGCTGTTACAGATATATATCTTGTTTTGAACGTTAATTTCTCAAAAACTACTGGAGCACATATATTGAGACCTAGCAAAGGCACATCGGGCTAACAGTCCCTACAATTTTGCCAAGTTTCGTGAAAATCCATTCAGCCGTTCGGGCTAAAAGTGAGTCCAACCGCCCTATGGAAATTAACATGGGAAAAACGCGTTTTGGGACCCCCCTTTTTTCTCGGCCCCCCCTTGACGACCCCCCCCCAAATTTCCAGGAGCTGCTCAGAAACAAAATGTGCCATTTTCCTGAAAATTTCAGCCGATTCCGTCCACAAACGCCAAAGTTATTAGACATAGAATTTTCAAAAATGCCATAGGGAAAAAATCCTAACTATATATACCTACTGGCGACCGCCAGTAGGTAATATATATATATATATATATATATATATATATATATATATATATATAACGCTCCAAATCCTCCTCATATGCGAGAGAGATGACAGCACTCGGGGGTTACTTTTCAAAAAGTGCAGGTTTATTTATTCCTTGCAGGCACCCTCCACAAACGCGTTTCGGCGTGCTGCCTTCGTCAGTGTGGTAACAACGTTATGCATTACTCAGTGGATTTAAGTAAAACATTCTCAGTTTCTAATTACAATAATCATAGTAGAAAACGACAGAGGACAACCCCACTGTGGTTGCTGTAGGCGCCATCTTTGAGTGTCAATGTGCGCAACCTAAAGATGTTACACAGGTTTTGCATTGTAGCCCACAGATGGGCAGATCCATACAGAGCGTGGGTATACACAAAAATCATACTGTTCAAGGCATAAACAGAGTGAGAAATTAAGCCGTGGATCGGCTAAGGTCCTCTATCTAGTGCATGAAATAACAATCCACCAATATACTGCACGAAAATGCCATCATATGTTACCGAAAAAAAAGATCACAAAATCATTTTGCTGTACAAATCCAAATCTCAAATAATAATTGTTTACAATTATCACAGGGTAATTGCATCTTACAATGTGCGGCAAACAAACCAACAGATACATGCGTCGGCATACGTCATGTTCAACTTCTCATTCCAGCCACAATGAGGACCCTGTGTATATTCTATGATCACCTGGAATATCTACTCCAATCTACCCAAGACGTTATGTTATAGCAGGGAAAGGGTATGTCCTACGTATGGCCTATGTACACTGTACATGGTTCTATTTTCCCAGATGGAACGCCATCTCCTCCCCCGCATTCAGACCCCTGGGATACTTCGAGGAAAGGTCTATAATGAATCTAGATTCCAGTCTGCGGAGTCGTCTCAAACGATCTCCGCCCCTCGCGTTTATGGGTATGGTGTCTAGACCGTAGTACTGTAGTAATTTACGGTCCCGTCCATGTACCTCCGCGAAGTGGCGGGCCACTGGATAACTGGGGTCAGCTTTGTCGATGGCTCTCAGGTGCTCCATGACCCTCAGTTTCAGTTCTTTGATCGTGCTGCCTATGTAGCGCAAGCCACACGGGCAGTGCAGGCAATAAACTGCATATTGTGTGCTGCAGGTAATAAACTTTCTTATGGGCATGCTCTTTCCTGTGTCTGGTATGATGTATGAGAGAACCCTTTTGCTGTTTGCACAGGCTTTACATCTCCCACAGGGGAAGAACCCTTTTTGGTCCTTCAAGGTATTTACCCTTGGAGGGGGTTTCTCCAGATGGCTTGTAACGAGCATGTTACCTACAGACCTCGCTTTGCTGAATGTCACCAGCGGATTGGGGGGAAGGTCGTCCTTCAGTACAGTGTCTGTTTGTAAGATATGCCAGTTCTTTTTAAGCATTCTTTTTAGGTCATTGGCCCCAGTGGAGTAGGGGGTGATCATTCTGAATTTATTGACATTGGTGTCTTTGTTTGCATCACGGCCTGAACCAGCCGGTCTGGCGGTGAGCAAACTCCTTCTCGATGTCTTTCTAACCCTTCTCAGTGTGTCCTGTAATAGGTCTTCACCATATCCCCTTATCATGAAACGGGATATGCATTCAGAGGCAGCCGCCTCGAAATTTCTCACTCTGTTTATGCCTTGAACAGTATGATTTTTGTGTATACCCACGCTCTGTATGGATCTGCCCATCTGTGGGCTACAATGCAAAACCTGTGTAACATCTTTAGGTTGCGCACATTGACACTCAAAGATGGCGCCTACAGCAACCACAGTGGGGTTGTCCTCTGTCGTTTTCTACTATGATTATTGTAATTAGAAACTGAGAATGTTTTACTTAAATCCACCGAGTAATGCATAACGTTGTTACCACACTGACGAAGGCAGCACGCCGAAACGCGTTTGTGGAGGGTGCCTGCAAGGAATAAATAAACCTGCACTTTTTGAAAAGTAACCCCCGAGTGCTGTCATCTCTCTCGCATATGAGGAGGATTTGGAGCGTCATGTTTTGCGGCGTCCTGCGAGCCGCTGACAGCACCCACCCGCGAGTGAGCAGTTTCACTGCAGGAAAGGAGCATATATATATATATATATATATATATATATATATACCTTGTTTCCATAGATGAAGCATTTGTGTATAGATGTGTGTGTAAATGTATGTCCAGATGTGTGTATATATGGTATATAAGTGTTTGTGTATATCTATGTGTGTGTTACAAGCCTATAGAGAGAGGTAACAGATTGGGGAAATTCACCCCGCCCACCCTAATTATGTTTCACGTTATGCCAGACATCAGATGTATATATGAAGCATTAAACATAAACAGCAATAGAAATGTAAACGTTCCATTGTATTTCAATTGTTACACAGGATTCAAAATTAAAGCCCATTAAATGAACAACTCCATGTCAAAAGTCTGTACGCAGAATGCTCATGAAAATCGAAACAAAGTCCATTTTGTTGCAGAAGGAGCATTTGAAACGCGCTCCCCCGGGTAGAGGCGAACGAGGTTTTCATGTAACTATCCATTTTTGTTTTATAAACAGAGTATTCCATGGATGCTACTTCGAATGGGGCTGAAGTATTCAATAGGAAAATATCGGATTGAAGTGCACACCTGTTCCATGGTGTTTATCAATTAAATCATTTTGAGTTGCGGTCAGCCCTACAGCCACATGAAAGATCAAGGCAATTAGTCGAGAACGAAGTCGCTCCCATTCCGTGAGCACTGTTGCATTGCAAGAAATATATGCCACAATTAATTTCCATTCAAACATTTTATTCTTGTTGTTCCAATCTTTTAAGTCTTTCAGTTTTCCAATTCGTTCTATCACATGAAATCCATATTATGCGTAAACATCTGATGCTGAAGGTATGCCTATCCAAGCCTTTTCCCAAAATGGGGGCAGAAAGGTTAAATAAACGGGCAGAAATGCCGGTGATCTGTCCCCGGGAGGGGTAAAAAAGTCTTACAAATTATTTAGGCCCATAAGGAAGTGACCCTTGCCCAAAGGGTCGCTTCAATTTAAAATTTAAATGACTCCCTGGTGTCTAGTGGGGTTTTCTGCCCCCCTCTGAGGGCAGAAAGGCCAAATAAACAAACCGATATGCCCCCAGGGAGGGCAGAATATACTTATTTCAAAATATGACCCCTGGAAGCGACCCTTGCCCAAGGGGTCGCTTCCAATTTAAAAAAAAAACAACAAATTCCCTGGCTCTAGTGGGCTTTTCTGCCCCTCCTGGGGCCAGAAACGCCAAAAAAATCAGACTATCTGTCCCCAGGTGGGGCAGAATATAATCTTAAAATACATTTGGTCCCTGGAAGCGACCCTTTCCCAAGGAGTCGCTTCCATTTCAAATTAAATTCCCTGGTGTCTAGCGGGGTTTTCCAGCCCCCCCTGGGGGCAGAAAGACCAAATAAAAAAAACAATATGCCTCCAGAGAGGGCAGAATATACTTTAAAATTAATTGGACCCGAGGAAGCAACCTTTGCCCAAGGGGTTGGTTCCAATTTTAAAAAAAACCAAACAAATCCCTGCATCTAGAGGGCTTTTTAGTCCCCCCTGGATCCTGACACGTCCAAACATCGGCTGATCTGTCTCCAGGGGGGCAGAAAAGTGTAAAATAAAGTTTCCCCCTTAAGAAGCTTCCAATTTGTAAAAAAACCAAATGACCAGGGGGTCGCTTCCTTTACACAAAAAAAAAGAATCCCTGGTGTCTAGTGGGGCATTCCTGGTGCACGATTGCAACGCTGTGCTCGATCGTAAGCCAGGAATGACCTGCATTGAGACATCAGGGGAGAGGAAACAGTTTCCTCTCCCCTGATGCCTCAAGGCATCCTTATGTGGCCCCTCGCCCCACTGGAGCACCAAAAACTCACCCTTCCTCTGGACACTCTGGAAAGACATGATTTCCAGCGCGTCCAGCGCTTCCTTATAACGTCGGCGCGTGCTGACGTGAAGGGGAAGCGTGGGGGGGGGGGGGGGGCATCTTTGCTTATGGAGGCAGCGCCAGCGCTTCCCCCAGGGGCTGTGCTCATGACGGAGCGGTTCCGTCATAAGCACAGCCCAGCCGATGCTCATGACTGAACCGCTCCGCCATGAGCATCGAAAGGGGTAATAGGTTTGCACAGACTTAAAAGGGCATTCCAACCCTGAAACTGTTGCATACCATTACTTTCAGCCCCAGTATGTAGATCTGCGGAAACATGGCAACATAAGGGAATTGCTAGTATTCAAACCCTACTATAGAGGGAGCCCTGACTTAATCAGAGAGACTATTTCAGAGCTCTTATATAATGAAATTGCTGCCATAATTTGTCGCCGCAAGGCGATTTTGTTACAGGATAAGTAGATTTATGAAGCAAACTGCCCCACGGACTGTGAGAAGTTAGCCTGGCATATGATGTCCACTAGCTTTATTGGGCACCTTGCACCAGTCTAATCGGCCCTTATTGATGGTGGTTGTAAAGTCAACCTTATAGAAAGCTATCCTAGGGGTGGCAGTGGCGAGCAGTCTTCATGCTAAGACTTCAGAGAGCAAATTAAGCGAGTTGTTTTTTTTACCAATTATAATCCCTTGAGGACCAAATGAAAGCAAACCACACAAGGTATATATCAAATATATATGTATTTATTCTAAACACAACCCCTCTGCACTCTTTATGAGGTCAGAGGTAAAAGTACAATACAAGTTACTTAATTGGCATACAATAAGTTGCACAGTATACGTTTTGCCCTAGGGGCCTCACAAACCATATACTAAAATAGTGGTATAAGATCCACGTGAGAATTAGAAAGCAGGCCTGGGGCCTGTGGAATCACTGGGGATACTCTAAACAACCAAAGGTTAGGATGTAGAAGCCCCACGGGAGATGCATGCAGTGACTAAACACAGCCGTGGGTTACCATTGACTTTCTATTATAAACGAACAAGTTACAAATTTACAATTTAAGGGCACTTCTAAATGAACTACGATGGAACCCTTTTAGACTTGGACACTAGGAGGGCCAATACCCTCGAGACTACCAGAGTACTCGTGTTACCTCACCCATGGAAGCTGGTTGCAAAGTTCTCTTTTGGTGTCGGGTTTCGTTGTCGATTTCAATGGAGATCTGCAAAGAAGTGCTGCAGGCGACCAGAGGAAAAGTGTCCGGGTGGATCGAAGATCTGTAGAACCTGAAAGCAGAAGGAACAGAGTCTGGGCTACTTGCCAGTGACCAGGGCGGCGATAGGAAGATGCCACCAGATGTCTGGTTATTTCAGGTAAGAAGGTGAAGCTTGTCTCTTCAGCCACGAGGAGCAGGAGGCGTCGACGGCGACCAGGAGCTGGATTCGAGCTGTCCCACAAAGGATATAGTTGACTGCGGTGTCGGTATCCGCATTGGACACTACAAACCTTGGCAAACGCAAACCACGCAGGAAGTCGAGATGAGCTTCGGTGCAGACCAGTAAGGTCTGGGGAACTTCTCCTTTGCAGGGAAGTTGGAGCAAGCCTGGAGCAACCAGGAAAGTTAGTTAGATTCAAAGAAAAGTCTTTGGGGGGTTCACTAGCCAACGGGCAAGGAACCGCAAAGACTCGTCGAGCTGAAATGCAAAAGCAGGGCCCACAGACACTTGTGGAGTGTGGGCCTCTGAACTTCAGTGCAAATGGTGCTCGGGTCTCGGGCTTTAAGCACCCAAATGCACAACTTAGAGATACCTAGTAAAGTAGGTGCAGCTTGCAAAATGCAGGAGTTCCAGTCCCACGTCTCTTGTGTCTGCCATGGGTCTCAGCTTTTCTGTGAGCGAAGGTCGGGGTCAGAGATGTCTGGAAGTCCGTGTCCTGTGTCGCAGATTCTTCGGGATCCGGCGGCATGCTTGAAAATGCAGACCGGCAAAGTTGCTGTTGGTGCCTGTTTGAAGAGTTTCATCCAGGGTAATATAAAGCCTAGGTACTGGGATCCTATACTTATGCTGAGTTTAGGGTTTGGACTAACTTTAAGGTCCCTCCTATGGGTGGACCTGGGGTGGGGGTGGTTACACCCCTTCCCCTTTGTCCAGTTTCGAGCCAGAGCTGGGGACCGTTTTGGACTGGGAAATGCATGGAGCACCTAGTGTGCCCCAGGCAGTGTCTGGAAAGCATTCACTGAATACAGCCCTCCCTGCCCCAATACACTAAAGCCTGTCTGGGGAGGTGCCAGCACCTCTCTGGGCAGGAAACCTATTGTCCAGGCCTCCCCTGCTGGAGTTTCGTCTAGCAGCAGGAGGGCAGACTCATGTCTGTGGCAGTAGCATCCATTTTGTGATGCTGAGACTCTGTTTAACTTTAACCGGGTAAACCAGTAATTACATGTCTTTTCCCTCTAGAAGGTTGGAATGCTACCCCCGCCGCCAGAACTGGTGCGGGGTAGTATTCCAAAGTGTTTCACACCTTACACAACATGTTTTGATAAAGCCAAACCGAAGTTAGCATTACCCGTGAGGATTATAATGCACTTAAGAGTATATGGTATGGCTATATCATGGAACAGCTATAAGGAGATGGTTTCGAAAACTGCAGAGGGGCTCATCTCATGCTAGGGCACCCTCTCACATAAAACCAAGCACTCTGCCTCCAGGATTGTTAAGGCCTGCCATAGTAGTGACTTATAGGTGTATGTGTCTATATGTATATATAGATATAGGTATACTACATCTAAGTATGGGGTGATTACACCACCTTACTCAGGCTGTGTGAACAGACCTGTGGTGTCAGTTTAGAAGGCAAACCAAGGGTGACACAATACATGCTGCAGCCCCTGGTAGGCCTAGTGGTTGCACTCATTTTTGTGTAATTATGAGGAAGGAGTTTCTTACAAATCTGTGAGTAAAAGAACACATTTATAGTCTCAAATAGTAATACACAGGGTTGGACTTGGAAAGAAAATAGAACCGGTACTAAAATAATAGTGGCCCACATTTCGCGCCCACCATTGTACTTTTGAAAACTTATTTATACACAGCTTTAACATCAGTATGTAAAGCAATCTCACACATTAAAGGCGCACCTGCAGCTGCCCGCGCGCCGTAGCCTTTAACCCGCTGCTGCATCTATCACTCTTGTCCCTCCCCATGCCTCTATCCCCTTTCATTAAATTACTTGCTATCACTGTGGAATATCTGAGGGCCAGAAACTGCATATTTGTTTCAGGGCAGGGTACAGGCCAGGATCGAAAATGTCTTTTAATTAATGCATGCTTGGGCCTTACCTGCGCTGCCTGGTCAGCTCTCTCGCTCCTGACTAGCTGCACTGCTGTCGCTAGGTTTTAAAATAACAATGAGTGTAATCTTCGAAAACAACGCATCAAGGTTGCATTCTCGGACAAGTAAGGATAAAAAAAATATTCTCTTCACTTCAGAGCAATATTAGGGCTGACCTACTTCTACAGTCTGGAGCTGGACTCAAGGCCGGACTGGCTACCGGGCGGTTGTGTGTGTTGCCGGGCTGGGGGCTGATTTAGTTGATTGGGACCTGCGTGTGCTGAACAAAATTCGTTGTGCTTTTTTTTATTTCAAAGCGCACGCAGGTCCCCATCAATGACATCAGCCCCCACCGCAGAAAAATCAGCCCTCCAGCTCGGCAGCACACAAACGCCCGGTAGCCAGTCCAGCCCTGGCTGGACTGTCTCGGGACTCGAGTCAGTCATCTCTGCAGTCCGTGCCCGTCTAGCTCTTGCTGGAGTTGATGACTGTGTAAATGGCTTCCTTTGCTTCTTCCAGAGAGTTACACCACAGAGTGCAGACACACAACGCGGGAAGCAGTGTGATGTCGAGTCTGCGCAGACTCGAATCCTCTGCTTCCCGCCTGCCACACCCCTTTTCCAACTCGTCACAGGGTGGGTCCCACCACGCCCTGTAATGAGTTGGAAAAGAGCTGGGTGACAGTCTCCACTCCCTGATTGACGTGGAGGGTTAGCGATCCCGGGCTTGGAGTTAAAACGCCCTGGGCTAACTCTACCTTCACGCCTTCAGGGGGTGAAGACTGGGCCTTCAGGCTCAGTCTTTGCCGAGCTGATGACATCACAGCCTTCAGTGCTGTGAGGTTCTCAGCCGGCAAACACTACAAGGAGCATCAGTCACCTCACGTGACATCCAGACTTCACTACGCCCACTGTCATGGCGCGGGTAATACAGTGAGTGGGCTTCTGGGGCAAACAGTGCCCTGTCTGTGTTCACTGTAATAATGATTCGATTATATTGAAAGAGAAGACATAAAAACACCGGTATTTTTTTTTAATTAATTGCAATTTGAGCAGTGAGCACTTTTTTCAATGAAACGGTCAATGTAACGGGCGGAGCCCCAACGTCCTTGGTGAGAAATTGCCACTGCCAAGCACGCTGGGGACTGAGTAGCGAACTAACAGATTGCATTCCAATTGAACAGGGAGTCAGGCAGGCAAGTCTGTGTGCTCGCTCCTACTTTGTTTTCCCTCTACCGAAATGATGTATTCAAGGATTTGGAAAATTGTGTAAATGACTCCCCAATGCTGAATAACCGGAAGGTACTGATTTTATTATTTGTCGATGACTCGCTACTCATTAGGTCTCGCCTACGCAGTACGCATGCATTGCAAAGGAGAGGACCTTTTGCAATCGATCAGCACTTTGCCTAAAAACGTGCACGTTTTGCATTGCTTTCTATTGCAACACGTGCACGTTTGGCGTTTCCCTTGCGGAAGCAGTGCCATCTGTTAGTAATTATCTTGAAAACAGATGGTGCTCCTGCTCTCTCCCGCAAGGGAAACACTGTGTGTGTCTGGTCCCCATGCACGTGCCCTCTACCCCACCTCCACAGTTTATTTTAGTCTCTGCGGGCTCTCACCGGGCTTGTCCCGATCTCACGCGGAACAGGGCACTCTCCTGTCATACCGTGCAAGTCAAGCGTGTGAAAAGCAGTGGAAAGGAGCACTTACTATACCGCAGGCCCTTAAATCTATATATCCACCAGTTAAATAAAAAAAACTGGTCAATATAATGCTTCACCAACACGTCAAATAGAAAGATAGACAAAAAGAAAGGGGATCAAAATGAGAGCGCAAAAACTGATAGGTTCCTGAACACCCACAACGGCAACTCAGTGCAGCCATACACCTCACCTGAAGCAGCAGCTCTCTCTCTCTGCCAGGTACACATTCCCCCAGCTCCCCCTGGGGCTTATATTGGAGGCCCACCCGTCTACCATTACCAATGAAGTCACACGCGTTTCATCCAACTGGGGGCCAACATGCAACATTCGGAATCATTTCTAACCAACCCCAGCCCCACCGAAATGAGGGCATCCCGCTTTGTGACTTTCAAACACCGGGGTGGACCACTGGAGGGTCTGTACATAGTTTTTCTTGCAATGTTTTACTACTCACACAAACTAGTACAGTCGGAATCTGCACGCAAGTATCATAGTATCAACCACGTGCGACAAGGGAATGTGTATCATCCCACGTGGAGTTCAGGAGTGCTCTTTAGTTTCCCAGTTCGACAGGTAAGTATGTCTATCGAAGCTAGTTATTCTGGTATTTGTAGTTCAGTTGATACTATTTTAATAGCAACACTACAAATACCAGAATGCAAAGAAAAACCTGGTTTGGAGGAACTGCTGTTCAGTGGAACTCAGCAGTCTTTTATATGCAATTATAGAAGTGCAGATACTCACTATTTAGAGTACCTGCTGCCTCCTGAAAAGTGCTGCCTCTCTCCCATTAGATCTATTGTAGCAGTGCTAAAAAGTGCAGGCACTAAAATCAAAGATGTGCAGGTACTCAGTACTGGGCAGTACCTGCTTATTTAAAGCACGGGAACTGGGGCGTAGAGAATAATTGCTCTGATACCCCAGAATGCGCTTGGAAGCCTCTGCAAAAGGTATGAAGGTGAAGCACTATACAAAAGCACATATAATGCAATGTCACACGTGACACCTTCCCCAGCCCTGACTTTAATGTCTATAGTGCTTTTCAAGGATTGCTTATTCCTGTGGACAACCCATTAGCATTTTAAAAATTGTATTCTGCTTGGATACACTGTTGTTTTTAAGCTGTACTTTAGTCAGGCATTTCCCCTTCCCCCATCCGTACCTTGCACTTAAATTTTAACAGTCGAATAAACGACTCAGCTTGATTTTACAGCAATCCATGTAACAAGGCTCCCTCTGCTGTGCTTTGAGGAAGGCAGGCACTTAAAGAAAATCTGCACCAAAATAGCAGTAACCAACCGCAGTAAGTAATAACAAGCATTGGCATAGCCAATCGTTCTCTTGGGACCTTATAAATGTTTAGCCATGCAACAGTTGATGTTGTTGCACCAAGGATATTGTGCTGGATAACTAAACAATTATAAAGTCCCAAAGGCGAGGCCTATTGGCTTTGCCAATGCTTGTTAAGTCTCCCATGGGTCTGCAGACCCCGATAAACGCATTTTTAGGCTACTTCAATGAAAGGGGTCTCGAGTTTAATGTTAATAAAACAAAATTCATGATCTTGGGTAAGGGGGCCAGGAGAGGTAAAACAACTATTCAGGTTGGTAATGAGGTCCTTGAGAGGGTTGACAATATAGATTATTTAGGAGTACGTTTCAGGGATAGTTTTAAGTGGCGTGGCCAGATTATGAAAAGTAAACTCCTTATCGAGCATAGGTCTAATGCAATTCTGAGGAGGCAAAAGAGAACAGTGTCCCACATAGTATCCCTAGTTCTGGAGATTTATCGTGCCAAGGCGCCAAGGGGCTGCTCTCTAGGGGGCTAGGTTGATGCGCAGCCCTTGGCACTATTAGAAAATAGTTTTGCTAGTAAAGTATTGCTTCTCCCTCATAGCACACCTCTTATCCCATTGTATTTAGAATTGAGACTAAAAAGAATAATTGATTTGGCTGCCCTGAAAATACTGGTGTACTGGGTCCATCTCTGGTCTACACCAGAGCTTGTAGATTATAGGGATTCTTTAATTGAAGTTCTTAATCTATCAAATGCTAGATCGCTCCCATGGATCTGACGTGTTTTTGTGGATGGGAAAGTTAGGTCTCCATAGATTCTGGGCTGATCCCACTAAACTAAACAAAATTGACGTACTCTACTGAAAACTACCTATTGGTATTTTATCAATGATGGTTTGCTAAGAAGTAGTTTTGTGGGATCTCTGACCAATATATTTCTTGAACTTAAAAAATCTCACCCATTTTTTTAGGAATACCTGGATTTTATACCCTCCGCTTTCCCTAAAAAGCCTTTATTTACGGTTTTGTCTGGGGACACAAGCGATAAGATGGTTGAGGCATAAATGGAATAAAGTACATTTTAAAATTGACATGTTCAATGTGTAATCAGGCTGACGAAAACAAGTCGTGAACTGGGGGGGGGGTTACACATTATCAAATAGCCCTGAGGTTCTTAAAGACCGATCTCTCCTTTAGAACTGTTTTAGCAGTTAGTAAATTTTTAGAGGCAGTTTGGTGTCATTTTAAATAAGCATTGGCATAGCCAATAGGTCTCACTTTTGGGACCTTATAAGTATTTAGATATGCAGCACAATATCCTTGGTGCAATAACATCAACTGTTGCATGGCTAAACACTTATAAGGTCCCAAAAGCGAGACCTATTGGCTATGCCAATGCTCGTTGCATTTGTCACCCCGAGTGGGACGGGTGTGCTCAGATGTGAGTCCCGTGCTCTCCATGCCACTGGAGCCGAGCTATCCTGGTTGATGAGGGCTGAAAGCCCGAAACCGGTCCTAGGAGGCTTGTATCCAGTCCAGGGAGGACCTGACCTGGAAGTTCAGGCTGGACTGTTCACATAGGGCACAGGACCAAGACTGATTTGCATATCGCTGGGTCCAAACTGGAATGGCATGGTGAACAAAAAAACGATGGATTGACCTTGTTCTGCATTCTGTCCATCAATTGTTCTTTTTCCACATGTGATCAGACATGTAACTTACATGGCCCAACGCCCCACACTGTTTGAAGTGGTGAGGGGAACAAAATGTGAATGACCGTTGAACAGGGTCTGGTGCAGACGCTCCGATTGCTTAGAATGGAGAAATTAATTGCATGCTGTCAAGCATTAACAGGTAGTAATTGCCCGTCTCTTCATTATGTACATTTGGCTCGGGCCCATAAATGGGCAATTACCAGCCATCATTGTTAACGCTCTCAGAAGCGGGTATAACAGGTCTACCTTATGTGTGCCAAAACCTGCACTTACACCCTGTGGCAATGCGGGGTGACCGTAGCACGCATCTAAGACCAAAACAAACAGAGCATATCCTAAAAAGTAAGCGCGAGTGTGGTATTTCATGAACAATAATTTAACACCCTGCCATTCCAACAAGCCCCGGGTGGGGTGTGTACAGACACTGTTGAACTTCGTACCCCTCCCTGCTTTTTTCCCCCTTTTTGTACGAGTGAAAGTCGGTATCAGCATCTGCAGAGGGCTTTGTGTTTCTCCCCTCCCACCACCTACATTTATTTTGTCATGGCAGGCTTAGCACAAGCCTTCCCCTGGTGTCTGCTTCACAGCAGTGGACATTTCCATAGTTCTGATAAGTGGCGGAGGTAGGGGCGGGATGAGGAAGCGAAGATGCCACCGCATATCTGGGCTGGTGCTTGTTAGGAAAAAGTGTGCGACCTTTTCATACCTGAAGACACATGGAGCCTGTGGCAATTTGATAAGTCGGCACCCTCACATAAAGCTTTCACATCGAGGAGAAGCAAACGACATTGGTGCAATGCTTAGAAACACCATTAACAGGCGGCTGTTATAAAGACTTTTACATTTTACAGTAAATTGGTACTTCTGTAAGAAATGAAGCATTTGCAGGGTACGGATCTCCGTGGGTGTGAGGGGGTCACGGGATGGAAGTGCTGTAAGACAGGCACAGCCAACCACGAGATGGGATCTTATTTTAAGCCCAGTGAGACTGAGAGCGGATTCTGCTTTAGCTCCAAGTGAACTCATGAACCAGAGGAGGATGGCTGGTAAAATTCCACTCATTCTGTCACCAGCGAACTGAGCTGGTTTTTTTCTTCAGGTGCAAGTAAATGTGGTGTTCAGATGCTGGGATGGGAAACCCCCTATCTAGTCATTTGATACTTTCAAGGCTGGCTGGCTAAAGGAAGGAGAAACAGAACAAGTATTGGCCGGGCAGCCGTGAAAGTGACGCGGCCGCGAAATAGAAAGTGATCGTGATGCACTTAATAACCCGTGACGGAGGAAAGACAGATGGCGGCTGCACGCGTGCACGTGCGTGTTACCGCAAGCTTGAGGCCAGCAAAAGCCTGTGGTAGCACTTTCAAAACCCTCTACTAAATGTCTTGCAGAGCAGTGCATGCGCTGGCTCAGGCGAGACCTAAAAATAAACCAGTGTAATGATTGAGTCCTATTTTTGTAATAATGAATTGTTTCCTCTTTTGTATTGATTATATGGCGTTTTTATTGTAGTTTAAACATATATTTATTATGGTTTTTATACTGTTGACACTTATGATGCTATCTGTTTGAATTTTGTTACACTAATGTGGTACCAGATGTCAACTGATTTTGATATACTAGGCACTTTAAACCTAGGTATGTCCCTTATGAGGGTCGATACCATTTACTCCAGTATTGGAACTTTCATAGATTCACATAGCTTGTATCATTCCCCGTCGACGGAATGGGAGTCCCTGGTAAATAGAAAATACCATAGTAATCGGTACAAAAAAAGAAGGCCTAGGCCTCAACTCATTTTGTAGCATATCCACCTTTTTTTGTAGAAGAGACCAAATAAAATGAACAGCCAATCAGAACAGCGTCACCCCTTAGAACCTTCCTGAGAGAGCCTCAGATTTTCTACCGCACGTTGTGCAAGGGAGTCTCCACTGAGCTCTGCTCAGTTTTTCTTCTACAACTTTGTTCATCCCAACTCTTTACAAATCTTCATTATGTCTGACAAGGAAAAGAAGGCTCTGTTCAAGTCTTGTGCCTCCTTTATGTGGAGGACAAACCTAAAGACTGTATTTATTGTTTGTATCCGGACCACAAAGCTACTGCCTGCAAGATCTGTCAGACCTTCTCAACTTAGACCTTGAGGGACGTTTTTGCTCATTTGGCTCCAGAAATTAAAGTCAAGAAAATATCATGTTTCCAGTGACCGTGATGATGCCTCCTCTGCGACTTCTTCGAGGAGATCACAAAAAAGGGGTAGGTCTTCATCTTCTACTTCTTCAGACCCCCCCTGCCAAAGCCTTACAAAAGACCTCTGATAGGTGTGACGGGCGTAGTCCCATCATATCTCCTCACCGAGGTGTAAAGGAGAGGGAAGGACTAGTTGTTGAAATGGCATCTGTAAAGAAGACAAGCCATGGGTCTTCTGTGTCTTCTCCGCCTTCTGAGAAGCAAAAAACTTTCAAGAAACCAGCTTCTGTCCCACCTGAGGGGAAAGCCGACGGAAAGTTCGTTCGTCGACGACGACAACATCAATACAGTCAACGATGGCTTCAAAAATCCTACTGGTATCGACTTTGGCTCAGTCTACGAGAGTTTCCTCGTCTCCATTGGCTTCGAGGATAACTTCAACGATGACGCCACATACTGAGGTACCTTTTATTCTGTCTATGTCTACTGTGACAACTTCCATGACGACGCTGATGGTGTCGACGGCGACAACGTTGACAGCTTCCAACCTGATAACGACGGTCCCGACGACTGTCCCGACGATGGTGGCTCTTTCCTCATCGACGGTTCGATTATCGGCGCCGGCGGCTCAGTCGACGACCTATGATACAAAATGTGGCAATTTCTATATGGCGATGTCGCATTACTCCGGAAATGACTTCTCCAAGGAAGGTAACACCCATACCTCCTGTTCTCCTTGTGGAAGAGAGGTTTTCAGAAGATGATGACGGTTCTTATGGTGATGCAAATAGCCCATCTCAAATGCATGTTAAATATCAGGACTCAGAGGAGTATTATATGGAGCAGCAACAGTATGTGCCACAATCCAGATCTCAGGATCAGTATCAGCAGGACATGGTCTGCATGCCATTTTCCCTCATTACAGACCTGCAGTTCATGCTTTCGGACTACAGGAAGAGGTTTCCAACCAAGTCCTCTGGCCAAGAAACAGGGCAAGTGCCTCAAACTCACCTTGCCCATCTGGTTACACCTCAGCCTCCTCAAATTCCAGTACCGGAGTTACCAAATCCGCAGCAGAATGTTGTCACAGTCCAGGACGACACCTCTGACGATGACCAAAGCACCTTAACAATGCCTGACCCGCACAGGGAATGGGATGACTACATCATTCCGGATCCTGCCTCTCCTGTGCCTGATCCGGCGGATTCTCCTCCTGCTGATATTGGAGGTTTTCACAATTTAATGGAGAGGGCTTCTAAGCGTTTCGATTTGCCCATTCCATTAGTGCAGTCCGAATGTTTTTTGTATGACTTCAAAGAACCATACAGAAAGTCTGTTCGCTCTATCCCTGTCATGATCCATGTCTGGGATGAGGGAATAAAAGTGATTAAGTCGCCGGCCACGGTCATGCCTGTGCTTCCTCATCTGGAAAAGATGCACAAAGCTCCGGATGACAGCCCCGCTTGTCTCGTCAGTCAGCCGAAACCGGACTCTGTGATTTCACAAGCGGCCCAGATAAAATTGAAAAATCTGGCGGCACCTCTTACTATGCCACCTGATAAGGAGGGAAGACGTTTGGATAATGCTGGGCAGAGGTTCTCTTCCATATCCAGCCTCCTGGTCAGAGCGGCCAATGCCTTGGCTATTCTTGGACGGTATGATCACCAAATGTGGTGTGATCTGTCTCCGTATCTGGACCAGCTGCCCAATGAAGCTAAAGCCGAAGCCAAAAAGATTTTGTAGGAAGGGGAACTAACCTATTCCGAAATAATTGACTGTGCAATGGACATTGCCACTATGGCTTTCCGCTCTCTCGCAGGGGCAGCTGTCCTTCGTCGACAAGGTTAGCTTCGTGCCACTTGGTTTCATCCAGAAGTCCAGAACAAGATCCTGGATCTTGCTTTCAACGGGGAAATGCTCTTTGGGAAGCACATTGATGATGCGCTGCAAGACATAAAGAAAGACACGGAAACTGCAAAGTCCCTTGGGACTCTACAATATATCGCAAGTTTCCTTTCCGTGGAGCGAGAGGTAGAGGTTTTTCATCACAAAGAGGCGGATACCAGTAACAGCGCTATTCCTCTTACTCGCAGCCTTCTCACTTACAGGCCACAATATTCACAATGACAAAGCCAGTCGTCTTCTTTCTCTCGTTCATCCTGTAGAGGAAGGCAAGGGCACCAGGGGAGGGATTCCACTAAGCGCCAGTAGCTGCTTCCTGGCTCTTCCTACTGTTCCTTTTTCCCCTGTAACACCAGTGGGGGGGGGGGTGAGGGGGGCAGGATATCCCAACACTTCCACAACTGGCAACTTATAACATCAGGTTGGTGGGTTCTCAATATTGTTTTGTCAGGCCATACTCTGGAGTTTCAACATCAACCACCATCCAAAGCCCCTCGCGCCACCGAATCCAAACATCTACGCCTTCTACGTCTAGAAGCCCACCAACTACTTCTCAAGGGAGCGATAAAACTGGTTCCTCTATCCCAGCGGGGCAAAGGATTCTATTCCATGTTCTTTCTTGTTCAAAAGACCGTAGAAAAATGGTGCCCAATTTTAGACCTGAGGGAGCTAAACACCTATCTCATAAAACTCTCTTTTCGGATGGTCTCCTTAAAGGACATTTTACGGCTCCTCAATCCAGGAGATTATATGGCCACCCTGGATCTCGAGGACGCATACTTCCATGTTCCCATCCACCCGGCCCACAGGAAGTTTTTACGCTTTACAGTAGCCAAGAGCCATTTTCAATTCAAGGTCCTGCCTTTCGGACTCAGATCTGCACTGCGGATTTTCACACAGGTTCTAGCCCCAGTCGCATTGTTTCTCAGGAAACAGACACTCCTGGTCTTTCCTTACCTGGACGACAGGCTGGTGAAAGCTCCGTCTCATCACACAACAGAAGAGGAGGCCAGAGCATGCACTTGGCTCTTCTGTCACCTGGGGCTTCAGTTCAACATGGAGAAGTCAGTCCTATAGCCGGCCAAATCAGCCAAGTTCCTGGGAGCCATCCTGGATACAACTTGTTGCAAAGCGTTCCTGTCAAAAAGAAAAACAACAAAACTGATGGCCTCTGCCAGTCGGTTGCAGAAAAGGTCACTTTCAGTTTGCCTCTACAAGTCCCTTCTAGGTTCGATCACGTCCTAAATGCCCTTGATTCCACATTGCAGTTTACGAATGCGCCCCCTCCAAGAGCAAATGGATTTGCAGTGGCGTCAGGCAGAAGGCTCTTACGAAATCAGGATCACAATAACTCAGCCTATGAAAGACGCGGGCAACTGGTGGACGGTGAGAGACAATCTCTCTCAGGGTCTTATCTTCACGGTCACCCCAGCTCCTCTAATAATTACAACAGACTCCTCTCCTAGAAGGCTGGGGAGCAGTATTACAAGACCTTCAGGTGAGCGGCTGCTGGCTACCCCTGCATCGCCTTCTCCACATCGATCTGTTAGAACTCAGGGTGATTGGTCTGGCCTTACAGGCTTTCCTTCCGCGAATCTGACAATCCACGGTCCTGGTCCGTACGGACAACACGACGGCCATGCATTATGTAAACAAGCAGGGAGGAACAAGGTCTCATCTGCTATCCAAAGAGGCTCAGGAGATTTGGGAATGGTCTAGTCAACAACAAATATCTCTGTCGGCGGAGCATCTTCCAGGTGCCCTCAACAAGACGGCAGACACACTGTCGCCTCAAGTCGGTGAACCATGAGTGGGAATTAGACCAACACACTCTAGAAAGGATTTTCAGTCTCTGGGCACTCCACCCATAGATCTCTTTGCCACTCCAGAGAACAAAAAATGCTGACTCTCTACGCAAGCAGGGAGCACCATCAGGGATCATTGGGGAATGCGCTTTCGATGGCCTGGTCAGGCGCCTTTGTTTATGCTTTTCCTTAGATTCCACTAATTCCCAGGCTTATCAGGAAGCTCAATGCGGAACCCTGTAGGATGATTCTAGTGGCCCCAGCGTGGCCACGCCAGCTTTGGTTTACGGAGCTTCTCCTACTCTCCTTGGATCATCCAATTCATCTGCGCCCAATTCCTTTTCTGCTGACGATGTCCCAAGGCCAAGTGGTACATCTGAATCCGAGCTTGCTTCAGTTAGCAGCGTGTCTCCTGAGCACCGAGAATTTCATAATCTAAATATCTCTCCTGAGTGTAGAGAGGTGCTAGCTCAAGTACAAGTAAGACGTATCGCTTGAAATGGAAGCGTTTCTGCTTATGGTGCAGGCAAGAGAGTCCTCGGCTCCTCATCAAATTTTGTCATACATTTTGGCATTGGCTAAATCAGGTCGTGCTCATTTCTCTATCAAGGTGCACCTGGCAGCCATTTCTAGATTCAGACTAACTTCTTCTGGACCTTTCCTCTGGTCAGCAAGAATCGTGAAACAATTTTTAAGAGGTCTCTTTAGTGTTTTTCAACCAGTTCGACCTCCACCACCTCTGTGACAGCTGAACTTAGTCCTTACTCAACTCATGAGGCCACCTTTTGAGCCAATTCATAGGGCGGACTTTAAATTCCTGTCCTGGAAAGTGGCCCTTCCTTCGCCTTAACATCGGCCAGGAGGGTAGGTGAACTGCACACACTATCAAAGCTCCATTCTTGCAGTTTAAGAAGGAAACTCTGATTCTTAGAACGAATCCCAAATGTATCTAGAAGGTCCCTTCAGACTTTCATTTGAATGAACCTGTGATTCTCAAGTCCTTTTTTTCCTCGACCCACTACTCCAGCGTAGAGGGCTCTTCATTTGTTGGATGTTCAAAGGTATTTGAAATTTTATCTCTAGAATACCAAAGATTTCAGTAGATCTACACAGCTTTTTGTTGCTTTCAGTGCCCCTCGCAAGGGTTTCCCTCTTTCAAAGCAGGGAGTTGCGCGATGGATTGCCAGCGCAATCCAATACTGTCACAAAGCGGCCGGTAAGCCCCAAGAAGGGCGGGTCCGGGCGCACTCTACGAGATCCATATCTTGTTCGGCAGCTCTCTTCGCAGGGGTGCCGATCAAGGAAATTTGCAGGGCAGCTACTTGGAGCAGTGCCCATACTTTCACAAAGCATTACCGCTTTGATGCAGCCACACGTAGTGATGCTGCTGTGGAACAGGCAGTCCCGAGGAATCTCTTCCAATAAGTGGTGAGCTTTCCCTTCTAACCCTCCTTCCTTTAATTGGTTTCGCACATTTTGTAACTCAGGATGTTCACTGACTACTGTGGTGAGAACTTGTATCTCTGATGACTGTATTCATCTTGAAAGGTTGATACAATGTATTATTACACAAAATGTGCGTTCTGACTGCTGGCTGTTCTGATGCAAGCTATGGGAATCTATGAAAGTTCCAATACTGGAATAAGAAAACAAGTTCCTTACCTGTAACTTTGGTTCTCCACTATTGGTAACTTTCATAGATTACCACGTGCCCTCCCTCCTCCCCGGTAAAGCTCAGCCTCTAGTATCTTTTGTTATACTGTTACACAACTGCTACGAAAATCTGAGGCTCTCCCACGAAGGTTCTATGGGGTGAGGCTGTTCTGACTGGCTGTTCATTTTATTTGGTCTCTTTTACAAAAAGAGGGGGATATGCTACAATATGAGATGCGGCCTAGGCCTTTTTCTCTTTTTTGTACCTATTATTATTGTATTCCAAAGACGGGGAATGATACAAGCTATGGGAATCTATGAAAGTTGCCAATACTGGAGAACCAAAGTTACAGGTAAGTAACTTGTTTTCATATTGCCAATTATGGTGCTATCTGTTTGATCGTTGCTAAAATATAGTGGTACCTGATGTTAATTGATTTTGAAGCACTTGGCATTTTAAACCTGGGTATGTCCCGGGAGAGGGTAGACACCATATATTGCTGCTACCATTTTATAGGGGTACCTGTTTTTACCCATGTTTTATCGTCTGGTTTTTATTGCTATTGCACCGTTTGTATTGGAAGTGGCACTTGAAATAAGTTATTTTCCTCTTGTGCTGGGGGTGCATACATCCTTTAACCTTGGCTGAAATGTTGTATTTGGCAATAATACGATCTATCTCTATGTATTGTTATTGATATTTTAGTGTTTTGTTGGATGGTTGTAATAACCAAATGAAGTAAAGTACTACTACTTGTAATGTAGGAATTATTTTTGAAAACCAGCAGTCTTTCAATCCCCAGCTGGTTTAATTTACATCTTCCTATTTCTTCCGTGTAAGGGTTCTGAAGAACATTGTGCCATACTTTCCCAATCCTTCCAGAAGACTGTCATACAATAGCTTATTTCAACTAGATTTCATTACGAAAATGGAATTTATCTGGATCTTACCTCTTCCATTGTGTATCGGTGATTCGCTGATTCGGAATACGGCAGCTTGCCTTGCTGTGTCCCTTAGGAAAGACATTTCTTAGCACTTTAATTCTCTTCACTAGTTGCTGGAACTCGCACCTTTTCTTTTCAAAGCTGGGTGCATCTGCCACACAGCATTGACAAACAGTGGCAATGGCTTCCCTGTTTCTCCTTTACACAGGACACATGTATACTCATCATGTCTGTTACCCACCTGAGCACTCCTTAACAGTGTGTGCACCCTCCTCAAGATCACCGTTTTTCTCTACGCTTTCATTTTCATTCATTCATTTTTAGGGCTCGCGCCCTGCATTGCACTGCGCAGCAGTGCTCTCGCAGTGCGAGCCCTTTAGTAGGTGAAAAACAGGGTTTGAAAGCTGCCCTAGGAATCGCACATGCTCGTGCGTGTACTTTTCCTTTTGTGGGCAGCTATTGGCCTTTGCGTGCGTCTTTTTATAAAAAACTGCACGCAATTGGCCAAAGGCGGGCGCATTGCTCCGCCCATGGCCTATTGGTGTCTATTACGCGCTTGGTGTGCTTAATAGACACCAATAGGCCATGGCTCGCCGTGGCGAGCGCGCACCACTCGCAGGCTTAAGCGGAAGTGAAAGCAAAGGCTTGAAATACAAAGCTCCCAAGACAGACCCTGCGTGGCACTGACAAGAGACCAGCCACGAGCCACTTTCACAGACAACACCCACCACACAGCTGCATCCGCAGTTCAGCACAACCACACGCAGGCTGCATCCCCAGTTCACCACAACCACATGCAGCCCCAGACCTCTCTGCTCACGGCATCGCCCTAATCTCAAACATACTGGTGCCAACCCAGCTGCCCTGTCCAGGAAATACTCATTTTCAAGCAACAGGCACAACTTTGATAAAAGCACGTACCAAGCTAAAGGGACGCCTGGATCCGAGAGGGGCCCACCTGACTCTGCAGCACAGTCTTGTTTGCAGTTGTTTGTGACTCCTGTTTTCCCCTTTTTGATGTGTTTTTTGGTTGAATGGAAGAGTAAACATGCATTTCATTCTTAGTTCTTATTGTGTCTCATCGAAAACGTTTTCATACTGTTTGGTAGCTGCTTAGTAGAAAACAACTTTACTTTTCTTGGTGTTTAAGGAGGATGCGAATGTGTTTATTTCAAGCGTTCGGGACGGAGCGCCCCTCTGTGTGAAGTGGGCCAGCCCTGGGGATGGCGCGCATGTCCTGGGTGTTAGCTGGGACCGTCTGCGCCTCTGGAGTCTCTCAGCCCTACCTGTCAGTCTGAATAATAAAGACGTCTTCCTACAGCGCAGTCACTTCTCTAATTCCGTGAAATGCCACTGTATGCAAATCTCCAGGCTGTGTACGAGCTCTGCCGTCCTTCCGCTAATGCGAGCACCCAGACCCCGCTCTCTGACCTGCGCCTGCCCCCACCCCGCTCTCTGACCTGCGCCTGCCCCCACCCCCACCTCTCCAGCAGAGTAAACTCTCCTTTTCTGGTATATCCCACTGCTTTATGTGGCTCTGCTGTGCACAAACATACATAAACCGCACACCCACACTGCATAAATACTCAGAAAGGCACAAGCAAACACAGGCACATAAAACACATCCGCACAAGACACTAATACAGAAAGGTACAAGCAAATACACATATAAAACACACCGCATTCCGCATATGATGCGCAAACACAGAAGCGCTTCAATTCAGCAGGCCCGGTTATAGCAGGGGGCCGGGTGGGCCAAACCCACACAAAGCATGACAATTGGCCCACCCAGTCAGGGCAGAAGAGGGCATGGAGAGGGCACCTGTTAAATGCTTCCTCCATGTTCAACACCAGAACATTGTGATATATTTTTACTGACTTCACTTTCATTATCAGTCCCCTATCAGTGCTAAGACATCCACCCTCCTGAGGCGGAAAGCCGGGAGTAGGCAACCTTGCACTATATTTTTAATATTGTATTTTACTCTTACTTACTGCATCATCTGCTCCCCTTGGGGCCACAATCTCCAGTCCTCAGCGGACTTAGCGCTGCTTACGGGACCCTGGGGAAAGGATAAACACCCTGACGCCATTACCGGTGAGATTACAGGCCACGCCCCCTTTTTAGGCCACGCCCCCCCCCCCCGCCCTCGGCATTTACGACCTCGCTGACTACGAGCGCGGTCTAAGACATCCACCCTCCTGAGGCGGAAATCCGGGAGTAGGTAACCTTGCACTATATTTTTAATATTGTATTTTACTCTTACTTACTGCATCACCTGCTCCCCTTGGGGCCACAATCTCCAGTCCTCAGCGGACTTAGCGCTGCTTACGGGACCCTGGGGAAAGGATAAACACCCTGATGCCATTACCGGCGAGATCGCAGGCCACGCCCCCTTTTTAGGCCACCCCCCCCCTCATCTGCCTTTCGACACCCACAAAAATGTGCCATTTCAGAAAGCGCAGCGGACGAGCGCAGCGGGCGCGCCGTTTGCACGCCGAAGGCGCGCCTAAGGCAAGCCCGTCTGCGCCCGTCCGCGCCAGACCGGGCCCAGGGGCCTGTCAGGCTGGCCACATCATCACATATTCGGCCACTTCCCTAAGGGACTTACAGTCTCCCTCTCCCCCTCTACCATCAGACGCATCCTCGCGGCCGGCATCGCCCAGCCAGATCGGCACCTTACCAACTCGGCTGCATCCCTTAATCCGCCCACTCAAAGTAACACCACCATTAGAGTTCTCTATCTAAACACTCGATCTTTAGTAAAACATCAGGCCGATATCTTTATCCTTCTCTCTAACGAAAAACCTGACGTTCTCCTACTTACTGAAACTTGGCTGACTATGGACTCACTCCCTGACATCTTGGCAGCCCTCCCCCCAGACTATTACATCCTTCGCGCCGATCGGCCAGGAAATCGCCCTGGGGGTGGGGTAGCAGCCATAATCTCCAAACACTTGAATTCCACCTCTATCCCATCTATCTCCCTCCCGGGTCTTGACAATCTCATCTTCAGCTTGAACACGGAAAGCAAGGCCTTAACCTTTCTCCTTCTCTACCGTCCCCCTCAACCGATGCCAACCTTCGCGGTCACTCTGTCTGACCAGTTGATCAACCTCCTCACTTCCCATCCCAGATTCGCCCTCTTCGGCGACCTCAATTATTGGTTCAACGACATCAATGCAGGGACCCACGCCTTGGAGGTCTTCGAGGCCCTCACCAGTTTGAACCTGTCTCAACAAATTCTTTCGCCTGCACATATCAAGGGCCGCATCTTAGATCAAATTTGGACCCAAAACGTCTCTTTTTCCCCTCCCTCCGTCTCACCCTGTACTTGGTCTGACCACCATTTAATAGACACCACTCTCATGCTCAGTGGCCACTCCCCCATCCCTCTGATGGCCGGAGGTCTATCCCGCAAATGGAATGCCTATGACGCTGAAGGATTCCTTGCGAATCTGTCAGACACTTGCCCCGCCGCTGGCCCATGCATTAATGTGGATAAACTATAACATGACATCACTCTTTGGCTACAGTCAGCCAGTGATAAATTCGCCCCTCTCACTAAATTTCCCCCGACCAGACACCAAAACTCCCACAGATGGTTCTCGGATAACCTCAAAAAACTGAAACTAAAGGTACGTCAATCAGAAAGGGCATGGAGAGGTAACTACTCCGAACTAACCAGACTACAATACATCTCAGCTCGCCAAGACTATAAAACTGCCATAGTCTCTGCCAAATCCTCCCATTTCTCGGACCGAATTTCTTCCTCCGACAATAAATCCAAAGAAATTTTCAAAATTATGAATTAATTGACATCCGACGACAGAACCCTCCCAGGCCAGACTCCCACCCAAGAAACCTGTGATGCCCTTAACCTTTTTTTTGTCGAAAAAATCAACAAAATCAAGGCATCGATCTCCACTGTCCCCCAGATCATCACTCTGGAAACCCCCTTCAATAACACTTCTATTTTCACTGAATTCCCCCCTATCAACCCTACCTCCCTCGGACAGCTCGCCTCCCGGGTAAAATCAGGTTCCCCGAACGACGGCTGTCCACCCTCGGTCTTGCGTAGTCACTCCTTACCTGATTGCATCTTACCTCTCTTGAACAGTTCACTCAGCACAGGCACTGTCCCGAGACCCTTCAAAGAAGCCATTCTTGTCCCGCTATTAAAAAAACCTGGCGCGGAACTCTCCAATTACCGCCCCATTTCGCTTCTGCCTTACTTCTCAAAACTCCTTGAAGCACATGTCACCAGCTGCCTCTCCAATTTCATTGAGTCCTCCCGCTATCTGGAGCCTAATCAGGCTGGCTTCAGGCCCTCATTTTCCACCGAAACCGTCATATTGGCTGTCTTCGACATGCTAAGAAGAAATGCAGACTCAGGAATCCCCCAGGCTCTCGTCCTCCTGGATCTCTCGGCCGCGTTCGACACGGTTGACCACAACATCTTGCTCAACCGTGTCGAACAGGCTGGCATCCAGGACCCCGCTCTCGGCTGGATCCGGTCTTTCTTGTCTAACAGATCCCAAGCCGTCCGCCTAGGCCCCTACACAGCCCCCAAGACCCCCACAACCTGCGGAGTCCCTCAGGGCTCCTCCTTATCACCCCTCCTGTTCAACTTGTACCTCCGTCCCCTACTCCATTCACTCCGCAAGTGGGACATTACAGTCTTTAACTATGCGGACGACTTGCAGATCATCTTCCCACTCAACTCCCCCAATGCAATAGACAATTTTCACTCCGCCATGCTCCACATTCAAGATTGGATGAACTCCAACCAATTGAAGCTAAACCCCGGGAAAACTGAGCTTCTTCTCCCAGGTTCTAGCCCTTCCTCTTAGGGTACCCAGTTCTGGCCTCACGCACTGGGACCCCCGCCGGCCCCCTCCACTTCTGTAAAAAGCCTCAGCGTAATAATTGATGCCGACCTTTCTCTCCGACCTCATATTAGCTCCGTGATCTCATCCTGCTCCTTCCAGCTTAGAAAGATCCGGAAGGTCAGTCATCTGCTTCCCACCCCTGCTTTGACTCAGGTCATCATCTCTCTTGTGCTCTCCCGTTTGGATTTTTCCAACAGCATCTATCACGGACTTCCCAAAACTCTCCTTCACCGTCTTCAGGTGATCCAAAACCAGGCAGCCCGGATCATTTTCAAATCCCCAAAATGGCAATCTGCCAGACCTATGATGTACAAACTTCACTGGTTACCAATTGAACAAAGGGTGGCCTTCAAGCTGGGCTGTCTCACATACAAAGCCCTCAATAGCCCCTGCCCTGCCTTCCTGACCTCTCTGATCACCCCCTACTGTCCAAACCGCAACCTCCGCTCTATCCATCTTAAATCTCTTACCACACCCAAAATTAGAACTAACAAATTTGGTGGACGTTGGTTTGCCTTTTTGGCTCAGAAATTCTGGAACTCCCTTCCTTTGAACATCAAATCAAGCAGCTCCCTCCTGCATTTCAGGAAGTTGCTCAAAACTTTTCTCTTTCCCCTTCCCTGCTAACCCTGCACCCAACCTCAGCTCTGGAATCCGATGTCTTATAGCGCCAGGAAACTCATGGTGTCAGTGCGCTCTACAAATTTCATTTAATAATAATAATAATAATAATAATTTATACCGTGTGTCTCTCCTTTTTGGAAGCCACTGAGCCAGCCGGCACACAGTGTCTCCTTCCTACTTTACCGCCACCTACAAGGCTGCGCTGGTACTGCTGTGCGGGGGCGGGACTGGCTTTAATCAGCAGTGTCAAGTTTAACCAATTGACAAGGCAGAGGAACTCGTACCCTAGTCTCACTTTTAACCTGTATATTCATGTGGTCCCTTTTTGTACTTTCCGCTTTGCATAAAAAGCCCCCCTCCTTTCAATCGCTCTTTTCTTGTTCCCACACTTTTTTTAGGTCTCGCGACCTATCAATGCGCGCAAGCGCATTGAGCGGAGCGAGAATTCATGTCCTCAAAACGCTCGTGAAACCAAGGGTTTAGTTCGTGCGGTTTTCATTAAGTTCATGTGAATCACGTGACCAAACAAGCACGCGCATTCACGGCCGCACAGCACATCAAAGGGCTTCGCCCAGCGTGTGCTGTGCGGCTTCTCCTCCCCTAATTACCAGCTTCCCCCATGTCTCCCTTGTGTGCTTCTCTCGTAGGCTCTCCCGCCCCCATCCGGCTTCCCTCCGGCCATTTGCCACACTCCTTGCCTCTGTCTTGCCTCCCCCTCCATTCTCCTCCCCTCGCTCGCATTCCCGCCCCCCACCAGGCTCTCCCGCCCCCATCCGGCTTCCCTCCGGCCACAGTACTGGCACTTTAATTTTAATCTCCTCTCTAACGTGAGACTTGTTTGAATAGAACACGAGGGTAAAAGGAATCCGTCCAAACCTCCCATTCAGATTCCATTCAAATCACTCCAGATCCCGTAACCAGTGTCTTTAAACACACAGTGCAGCGCTTTTCACCCAGGCCATAGCAGCACTCCTCCCACACCTTTGAAGTGAAGCTTAGCTTCACTTCATAGGTCCCTGCTGCTTCACACCCTCATCCCGCTCTCCCCGCTCGGCCCCCTCCCCGCCGTATCGCATTTCTCCTCCCCCCTCCCCTTCTCTGCCTTCCCTCCGTCTTGTTCACATCTTGTCATCCTATTTTTATTGCTGATTAAATTGATTACTATGCAGTACGTTATTGCCGTTTTGTAGCATTCTAACACATTCGGGTAATGTCCGCGCTATTCAAACGGCATAAGTAAACGTAAAGCAACACACATCACAATATATTTTAATCTTACCAAGATATGGGTGCACCACACAGGTTTCAAAGGGTACAAATTACCATATTCCGACCCCTCTCCAGGTGCACTCTCGCCTGACCTCATGTTTGGAAACAAACGCTTCCGGTTCCGTAGCTTGTGAGGCTCTTAGTTTCAGAGATGAAAAGTGGACGAGCATCACAGCGTGTCTAGCATAAGAAAAATTCTGCAGTGCCTTTTCAGGGAAATACTGAGGGCTAGACTTGCGACAAAGATAATAGAAAATGTGAAAGAAAAACGCAATCCTACGTAAAAGCCGTAAATAGTTAATATGGTGCTTGGCAAACTGAGCAATAAAATCGCTAACTTTGCAGCAGTATGTGGAGCTTGAAATGCATATTGCTATTACCCAGTGTACTTTTTAGTCGCACATAAAGTTAATAGTTTAAGTTGTAAGTTTCACAATGTGACACCAACACCCATTGAAGGTTCTACAGGCGAAATTTCAGCATTTCAAGATGGCCGCCTTTATTACGAAAACTAGATGAACGCTCTTCTGCGCTAACTTGCAGTTCCGTCGTTGCTGTCGGCGTCTGACAGAGTTCTCCTATAAAACCACTCCCAGTAGTAACGATTGTTCTCATGGTTTTTTATGGTGGTTGTAAAATCAGTTTTATTCTTTTGAACTTTTATACAACACACCTACAGTTCAGAAATTATATGCATAGCTGACACGTTTTTAAGATTGTGTGTTTTGAAAGAGAGTCAGTGATACAACCAAACGTGCAGCCTGCGGCACTGACACCAGGAAAGCGCTTTGATCTATATCTCTTCCCGTCTCCCACTCCCTCCTCCCACTTGCTCCTGCTGAGCCTCACAAGTGGTTGCATCTCAGCTACAGACTTCCTGGCTCGCACGCGTTATGTTAAAAGACCAACAGTGTATTTAATGCTGCCAGCTCCCTCAGTTTCCTACCAGGGCACCCATCATGGGGCATTACAGCACCTCATCCCTTTGCATTGATAACTGTGTCACAGCTCACCTCTCGTTCCTAAGCCTCCCGCAACGGCCATATTAGACGCCGCTTCTCATTCTTGTGCCTCACCCCCTGCCCCAACAGGGGCTCGCTTTTTTGTCACAGCATTGCCGTCCCATGCCTCAGTCTTACAACTGTGTAACATAATCACACCACGGGACACTCCTCCATCAAGCGCTTCGCATCTCAATCACCCGAGAGGCATATTTGGTGCTTTTTTAGCAGCCTGTGTGTTACAGCACAAGTCAACATCTCAACAGGAATAGTAAGGCGCTATGTAAATAAATATATACATCCAGTTCATGCCACCCTGTTAGCCTATTGCAATTGCGTCACATTGCATGGCAATACTGCATCTAGCGCTTTGCATCTCACCAGACACCTCTAACTGTGTCAGAGGTGACCTCAACAGTATATATGGTGCTTCCCAGCCTTGTGAGTGGCACTCAACAGGACACACACACAACCACACACACAACCCCCCACACACGCAACCCCCCACACCCCCCACATACAACCCCACACACACATACCCACACACACACACACATACCCACACACACACACACACACACACAACCCACTCACACACAACCCCCTCACACACTGCCCCCTCACACACTCCCCCCTAACACACTGCCCCCTCACACACACACAACCCCCCCCACACACACACAACCCCCCCACACACACAACCCCCCACACACACAACCACACACACAAAACGGCACACACACGCAAAACCCCACACATGCAAAAAAACACACACAACCCCACACACACACACATACACACAACCCCACATACACTCACAACCCCACACACACAACCCCCCCCCCCACACACACAACCCCCCCCACACACACACAACCCCCCCACACACACCCCCCACACACACACACACACAAACACATACAACTACACTTACACACAACCCACTCACACATTTCCCACTCACACACTGCCCCCTCACACACTGCCCCTCACACACTGCCCCCTCACACACTGCCCCCTCACACACTGCCCCCTCACGCACTGCCCCCTCACGCACTGCCCCCTCACGCACTGCCCCCTCACGCACTGCCCCCTCACGCACTGCCCCCTCACGCACTGCCCCCTCACGCACTGCCCCCTCACGCACTGCCCCCTCACGCACTGCCCCCTCACGCACTGCCCCCTCACGCACTGCCCCCTCACGCACTGCCCCCTCACACACTGCCCCCTCACACACCGCCCCCCACACAAAAACACACAACCCCACACACACACAACCCCCACACACACACAACCCCCACACAACCCCCACACACACACAACCCCCACACACACACAACCCCCACACACACACAACCCCCACACACAACCACACACACACAACCCCCACACACACAACCACACACACAGACACACATAACCACACACACACACACACACAAGGATAGCAAAACATAGCATAGCAAAACAAAACAAAACATAGCATAGCATAACAAAACATAGCATAGCATAACAAAACCTAGTATAGCATAACAAAGCACATACACTCCAAATACCACTCAGTGCCACATAATTACGCGCAACCATTCAACAACTGGTTTAAATATGTTCTCTCAATGTTTCAAGCTTTATTACAAATGTCACAAAAAGATGTTAATATTTCACTTCTGTTCTTGGATTTTCATCACAATAAAATACACTGAACATAATCTTCACAAAAGTTATTTACAAAAGTTTAAGCTATTTCCATTATAAATTAAAATCACTTTTATTTAAGTATTAATTATTAAAAAAAATTAAAATCCATTGTAATTTGTAATATCAATACATCTAAGTCACGTAAATACAAACATGTTGCATTACAAATACTATAGGTGTCACATTTGCGAAAGTTATAACTATTGGCATTGTAAATGACAAAGCTATTAATATAGCTATTTTCAAAATCAACACATAAATAAAAAAATTGTCATTTATAAGACCAATAGCTCAAACTTTCCTACTGCGAGACCTATTGGCAACGCCAGTGCTTGTTCTAGTTTACGTCAGCATCTCACCTTTTCGTGACCCCTCCTTGCTTCTCGAGTTCTTGCTTCCCGCTCCAGTGTGTCTCGTTTTTTTCTTTCACCTATTGCCACACCACCTATTACTGCCCGGTCTCTAAAGTGACCAGGTGACACCTTGTCATCAGAGATGCCGTGTTCGAGCCCAGAGTTTTCCATTTCACTATCGATATTTTCAGGCATGTTAGTGACAGTGTAACTGGTTACGCTGACGTGACCCAGGGATACAAGTCACATCATTTAATAGATTTATTTATGAAGTGCCAACAGGACAGAGTGCTGTACGAATAGAAGGGGGGCAAGCAGCCCTACACTAAGCTTGGAAGTTAAGTTGTAAATCATGAATGCACAGCACGGAGAATGTTTTCCCTATGGCGTGCAGTAATCTTGCAGCATTTACACCTGCTGATGGTGTGGGTCGGTCACATGAGTGCAGTGTGAGCTTCTTCCCTCTTGCCACCCCTTCCGCTGCTAAACTGTTCAGGTGCGATGTGTGCCAGGAAGGGTTGGTTTCTGTTCATGTTAGTCATGGTAGATAATAACATGATACAATCCCGCGGAAGGACAGGCGGCTGAGACGAACTAAACGCACTTCCTTTGCAGGTTTGGGACACTCCCCTGATGCCTTTGTTGTTTTGTGTGTGTGACTTTGGACAGTAGAATAGGGACAATTTTACGCATACCTGTAATGGTCTGTGTAGTAACAGATGGGGACAGTAGTGCGAACCCCCAATGACTGCAGTCCTCATGCAGCTACCAGTGTGGGGCAGTTGTCTCCTGTTCTATACCTGTTAAACAACGCCCGGCTAACTCCAGGGCCTTGGCGTTGAGGACCATAATGGATGCCGGTGCTGTCCAAATTAAGTAAAAGACAAATTATGCAGCACATTTTGTGGTAGTATTATTTAATTACTGTCCTTTTTAAAATGATTAACACTGTTTGGATGCAGGTTTCACCTCATTAGTACCAGTATAACATCCAGATGCATTAATAATAAACAGAAAGGTGACCAATCAACGTTTGCGAAGGTACTTCCACTGCACAACAAAACGTGTCGCTGCATATTTGGTAACTTTTGCAGATTATGCATCAGATGGTGGCTTATATGGCAAATGCGGTAAATTACTATGTATATGCGGAAAATGCAGCAGCTGCATATTCGCATAATTCCTGTGGCCATTCTTATATTGGTATGTTTTACTTCTGTTTTAGTGAGAGTATGGCATAGTTTGTTTTAAATCTCGCTAGAAACTCTATTTCTTTCTATTTCCCTGCATTGACAGTTCCGACCGAACCGTCGCATTATTAAAGTTTGAGCTATTGGTGTTGCATTATTTATCAATGCCAATAGCTCAAACTTTAATTATCTCAGCCCTATTGCATTGCAAATGCTTGTTTGTTATGCGGTGATCTAAACAAATGTACTGATCATGGCTTTTAAAGTTAATATAAGATGTGTTGGATTTTACAACTGTATGTTTACCAGTCTGTTTTAAACCAAAACTCCTTAAAATATTTTGACCTACTTCTCCAATTAGTCTTAATGGGAAACGTTTATTCTATGTTGCAACAGTTATAATTTGGACATTAGATGGCAGCAGAATTCTGTGGAGACGCAACTATTGCTGTTGTCAACGCAAATACGATCTATCCTAAAAGGTCAAAAAAAGTTATTCCATCTCAGCCATTGGTTGTTGTGTTGTTCACAGATTGATCTGCTCATATTTAGAAGGCGGCGAGTGGTTGTATTGTAACTAGGATTCATGGGGAATGGAGTTTTGATGTAGCATGTTTTGGTCTGGTAGTAAACATTTTATCTATCGAAGTACATGATGGGGTTACACTTGACTTTAGTTAGCCTCATCATGAGGAAAAATGTCTTGTTGCTCTGAATACATACACAAGTGCCAAAATATTTTCCCCTGAAAAGGGAGGGACCGCTTTGTCGTACAGTACCAATTGAATCTTCCAGTAAAACAGTTGTTTCTTAGTAACATTCCCACTGGTATGCCGGTAGTGTCTGGCTTTCAACATCCAGATAGCGGTCTGTTTATTAGCATGGTGTCTGTATCTGTAGCTGATGGCAATACAGTGCGTCCTGTATTAAGATACAGGATGATCGAATAATCATGGCACTTGTGTTTGGAGAGCTGTGTTTTTCTTAGGGAGAGTGGTGGTTCAGTGGCTTTCAGACACTAGGCTAAAGGAGTGTAGTCCGATTCTAAGTAATACGTAATATTTTTAAGAAGTGTTACTCATATCTGATTATCGCTAAGGTGCTGCTTTCTTTGAACCTCTATTATCACACAGTGGTTATCAATATCAACCTTCTATTTTAATTAAAGGAGCCAATCTTTTATTCGAGTAACATTCAGACACTGTAATGCCTTAAAAGTGTCTTAGAGAACTAGACAAGTTATTGTGTTTGTATTTCTCTGGCAGCAGCACAGCTGGGTGGACGGCAGTCCTTAACCTCCATAGATTTTTAGGTCTGGCTTGAGAGTGCAACTGTGACTTACCTTTTTAACGTACACCAATATTATTTTACATTTCGCACAAATACATATTCATTCCCAAGCTTTTTACTAGTAATGCTTCACATTGCCATACAACATTCCTTTATAGCCAGACCTTTTGCAAAGGCCAATGCTTGTTTTGTTATTTGGGGTACTTTGCATATTTTCTTTCTCATAAGCTTGCATCTTTTTCCCTCCTGGCATCCTAAGGCTTCTAAAAGTACTCGGGGTGAAGAGATTCCTCTAGAGGGAATCAAGAAAAAAGCCAAAATATAACAGCATCTTGATATATATACAAAGATGAGAAAAAAGTGCTGTGCAGAAAAGTGTATTTGTTTCTAAAAATTGCATGAACGAAAGGTTTATGTGAGAAGATCACCACCTTCCAGGCTTTCAGGAACAAAGAAGGACAAGGGGAACCCATAAAATCGCTCGGGACCATGGGTGGCAAGTAATTATCAAAACAACAAGTGGTCCTGAGCTTACAAGAATGTGGGAAACAAATGTATATAGATCACAATGGAATTCTATATAATACAAGATTCCTTGGCCAGCCGGCCAGGGAATGTTTATTAGTTCAATAAGAATAGAATCTCAGAATACAATATGTAACCCAGAACATAAGGGTTACATTAGGGCACAGTCCTGTGCCAGGCGAGAGGAAGAGAGGTGAGAAAGTGAAGGCAAGTGAAGAAAAATATCAGGCAAACAGAGTGAGCTTGCAGGTCACTGGATTAAATTTGCATTGACAGTGTATCCTGGAGTCATTCATACAAACAAACAATAGTATCAGGGAGTTAACTGTATGAATTACTCTACGGTCGTCGACGTTTCGATCCCCAGCTCAGTTACAACGGGATCATCATCAGGACAAGTAAAATAATTTTGCCTGAACAAAAGTCAATTACAACACCTGTTTTCGAATAAAAAGGAGGAAAAAAACAGAAATATATGTACAGTCATTATTAGTCTTGTCAGCGCTCACATTGTAACTACAGACTTTGCATTCGGAATCGCAGTGTTCGGTGTTGCCGTGAGGCGTGAGTCTTCTGTGAAAGGCCTCTAGTACTCATGCAATTTTTCAAGGTATGCTTCCTTAATTTGTGAAACGCCACACATACATTTGTGGTAGTGAATACTCAGTTGGCTGTGACAAGTGAGACCGGTTGTTGGAAATAAGGGTAAGCCGTGAAGATTGTGAGGCTTGTGGTAGTGAAACAATTGTGGTGTCATTCGGGCGTACTGGGGCCAGTGCTATCGGGTCGGGGCGTGTGACAACTGTTGGCTAATCGAACCTACCAAGTTGGTGGGTTGAAGTACGATTATCCTCAACGGGCAGGTCTGTTTTGTGTCATCAACGCGTTTTGTTCTGTTGAAAATAAAAGATATCAAAGAATGTCCTTTGCAGATGGAAAGTGGGGACATAAAGCCAATTCTGGCCTATTTACCATTATATGGGAATCGTTCCTTTTTTGGGGTTGCAGTCAACCGGAGGTTCTGTGCAGGCGCAGGGATTAATGTAGAGTCACGCCTGATCTGTAATAGATATTAAAGTGACTACATGTATTTTGCGTCAGGAAACACTTTCTCTTTGTGGCCAAGGTAGGGGTAGTTAAATTACCATTTGTCTTTCAGGGGAGTATGCCACCGAAAGAACGTCTTGTGAATGGTCAGCCAGGAACTGTGGTCCTTAAAAATTACCTGGCTGTAGAGATACACAATGCAGTTAAATAAGGCAATCTACTGATCTCAGAGGATTAGAAAAACGTTGGCGGGGCAGTATTACCATGGTTAAAATTGGAGGTTTCAGTGGTTTGCAGAAGGTCTGATTAGTTGGCGTACAGTTTATACAGCCAACCTCTGTGGAGAGAGAAATAAAGGTTTTTAAAGAAATAGTAAGGGGATCAGGGGGCCACCAAAAGTAGAGCGCTAAATTACCGGCAGCCTCTGGGCAGGATCGCCTTCCTCCAACAGTATAGATAACCGACGAATAAAGTCGTGCGGCCAGGCGGATCCCTGGTCCGCTCTAGGACAAAGTAACAAATGTTAAAAGATACCCGTGCAAGGTTTAAGCTTGCTGCTCTGCTTAGATGTAGTGGTTTCACGATCTTACCGGGTTGCAGTGTTCAGTTCTCCTCGGGAGCTGCTCTCGATGGGGCGCTTCCGTGTGTGGAGAAACCTCCCACGTTATTGGTTGGGTAGGGATTCACGTGATTCGGGCTGGCTGGGGCTTGCTTGATTTCATTGGTGGACCGCCGGACATGTGATAGGGGGGAGACCAAGAGCCAGATCGGCTTCATTGTTCAGACGAGTGGACATTTTGGGCAGGGAAAAGTATTCTATAGAATGCGACAATTAAATACTTCCATCAGTTCGAGGGAGTGGAATTTAGCAGAATTATTTGTGGGGTTGTGAGATTTTAGGTAATTAAAGTGAAAAGAAGTGCTCATAATGTGACCAACAACATTTTGGTGAAAACTTATAAGGAAACTTAGACTTATACATGAGTATAACACAATATGAATAAAAATATTTTTCAGATTTTTGCCAAAAAGTCCTTTCTGAATTGCGGCTGTTCTGGGCCAAAGTTTATAATTGAGGGCACTTTGTAGGCTTACAACAGGGTTGTCCAATCCTCACTTCTGTTGAGCCCTGTGTGGATGGTATCAAATTGTATAATTGTCTTTAGTTCCTCTCGATTGAGGAGTTGAGCCAGGTTGCCCCCTCTTTTTGGAAGTTTCACTGTTTTTAACACCGTCCACTTGATGTCATCTGCCGCATGTTTCAGTTCTGCATAGTGTTCAACGAGGGGTGCATTTGGAGTTCCGCAACGTATACGGCTTCTGTGCTGGCCGATGCGGGTCTTTATTTTCTGGGTGGTTTGGCCAACGTACATTTTTGGACATGGGCACACAATGGCATAAATGACATTGTGGCTATTGCAGTTGGCGAAGCTTTTCATTGTCAATGTCACATTATTATGGCTAAAATTTCGTGCCTCAATAGTGAATTCACACATTGTACAGCATCCACACTTAACGTGCCCCAGGATAGGAGGAAGACCCCAGTTAGTTTCAATTGTGGTAGATGGAGTGGGAGCTGGTAATGCCGCTCTTACTAGATGGTCTTTCAAATTTTTACTCTTTTTGAATGCAAATAGTGGCCTCTCTAGATGTATTGGGCCTGCATTTAGAGTGGGCCAATGCTTGAGAATGGACTGCCGTATTTTATTGGAGACAGGGGAAAAAGTGGTTACACATGCTATGCGTTCAGTTTTGTCTCTTTGTTTTGGTGTCAGAAGGGCTTCTCGGGGGCAGTACCAGGCCCTTTTAGTGGCTGTTTTGACCAGTCTCCTCGGGTAGCCGCGTGCTCTCAATTTGCTCGACAGCACCTCTGCTTCCCTGAAATAATCTGCTTTAACTGAGCGATTTCTTCTGATTCGCAGGAACTGGGAGTAGGGTAGGGAGTCCTTTAATGCCCTAGGGTGGTTGCTGTTGTAGCTCAGAAGTGTGTTGCGTTCCGTAGGCTTACGGAAAAGACGTGTCAATAGTTCATTGTCATGATGGAAAATGGTCAGATCAAGGAAAGCTATCTGGCTTTTGTCATGGGTCAGAGTGAAACTGAGGCCGGCACAGTTGTTATTCAGCCAGTGATTAAAGGAATGCAGTGTGGGTATGTCATGATTCCATATAAGGAAGATATTGTCTATATAGCGACGCCATAAGCAAATCCCTGTGTAGAAGGGATTGCTTTCGGTTAAGATGCTACCAGTCTCTAGGGCATCCATGAATAGGATTGCCAGGTTGGGGGCAAAAATAGCCCCCATAGAAGTCCCCTTTACTTGTTGGTAGTAAGTATTCTCGAACAGGAAATAGTTCCTAGTGAGGCACAGTTCAAGGAGCTGTAGGATGAAGATGGTGGGGACCCTGTGGGGACGTGGTCTCGAGTCTAAGGTTTTTTGGATGACCAGTAAAGCCGCTGTCTGTGGTATATTAGTGTACAGCGACTCAACGTCCATTGTACATAGGGTATGAATCGCTGGGTCGAAAGGGTGATGTTCCACCAAGTTGATCATCTGCATACTGTCCCTCACGTAACAGATAGTAGATGGTACAAACTCTTTAATGAAAAAGTCAACATAAGAGCCCAAGGGCTCTAAAATTGAACCACAGGCGGATACTATGGGTCTACCTGGGGGGCTGTTGATGCTCTTATGGACTTTTGGGAGGGTATAGATAACTGGCTGGCGTGGGCTTTTTATATTCAAGAATAGGTGTTCCTTCTTACTCAGGAAGCCCTGGGAAACTGCATCCGTGGTGATCTTAAGTATTGTCTCTTGTATACTTTTGGTAGGGTTGCCTGGTAGCCTCTGGTAATGCTCTGTGTTCCCTAACTGCCGTAAGATCTCTAGTTTGTAGGAGTCGGCATCTTGGAGGACAATTCCTCCGCCCTTATCGGCACTTTTGATGACAAGAAGAGAATTGTTCTTTAGTGATTTAATGGCGTCTTTTTCTGCCCTAGATATATTATAGGGGACATATAGTTTTTTCTTTTCGATAGCACACAGGTCTTTATGTACCAATTTTTCAAAGGTTCTGACCTCTGAGGGGATCATGCTAGCCGATGGGAGGAATGTGGAGGGTGGACGGAATGGGGTATTAGCGTTGGTTGCTGGGGGAGGATGTAGTTGAAAAAAGGCTTTCAGTCGGATTAGTCTAAAAAACCTGAGAAGTTCGGTTTGTAACTCCATAAAATTTGGACGAATGGTAGGTACAAAGGAGAGGCCTTTCTTTAGTAAGGCTATCTCCGGGAACAAGCATGGTTGTTTAAAAAAATTAAATGCCCTCAGTTTTGACATTTTTCTAAGAGGTAATGTTTATGGTTTCAACTTACTTGCAGTTCTGGTGTGAAACCCATGGGTGATCCCGGAAAGCTATACGTTTCTAAGAAGCAGACAAAACTGTGAATTCAACATGTGGTCCTTTGTGTAGATCCCTAAACAGTTTCTCAAAGAAACCAATTGTTGAAATCCAAAGTTAATGAAAATAGGTACAAAAAATACCAATTGCTGACATTTTCAGCTGTAATTGTTGTTATGCTGGGCAATTTACAAAAGCAATACCATAATGTCCATCAGATCCTGCTGGTCACAAAAAAAACTTATAGGGCTTGGCAGTTTTCCAAAAACATGTGATACCCAGAGCCATTAAATGAGCTGCAGCATAGGATTTTTTGTTGTGTACCAACCATGCAGTTATTCATATGGGAAAAATATAATGATCGAAAATTGAGTATGAAGGCAACCTATGTGTTTCTGAATTTTGCAGAAGACAGTTAAGGAACCCTGGTTATTTGTACACTTCTAAATTTGGTAATACCCATACTATGATCCAGAGTGCCTTTTGCAAAATGTGTTCTTTCTTGCACCCTGCCTTCTATTTGGAAGCCAAAAAAGCATAGCATTCCAATTGTCAATAACAGATGTTCTACTACTCTGTGTTCCCACACATCTCACGATTGAAAACGGTACCCCTTTTGCCTGGCTGGGCCTAGTGCCAAGAACCTACAGCGCACGAAAGCGCAACCTGTAGATATCACATTTAACCCAGCAAAATGGACCCTTTTTAGGTCTCGCCTAGCGACGCAGCAAAGCTGCTCTCTAGCGAGGTCTATTGTCTTCGACTTGAGTTTGGAAGGGGGATAGGAGATGTGCACTTTCCCAGACAGCCGTTGTGCACGCTCACGGCGTGTCTATGAGCTTGGTCCTGTACAGCACATGGGCACGTGTCTTACAGCTTGCGCCCGGACATCCAATGTGCACGCTTACACACTTACGGCGTCTCTTGTAGGTTGCGGCTGGACAGCCAATGTACACGCTCATGGCGTCTTTTTTTTATCCTTCGCTCGGTGGAACCGAGAGGGTGCTGTGCCTCTTCGATGCTCCCTTGCCCTGCCAGCAGCACAATTTAAGTCTGCTTCCTCTGCTGCCTCCCTTCAAACTGAGTGCGGCGCCGCTTCACAGACACCTCGCTCTGTTTACTTGTATATTTCTTAACTTTAGCACCTAGGGCCGGTCCTCTCCACTTCTTTGGGAGTGTCACCGAGAGACAGCGACAGGAGCTGAGAAGCCAGAGCGAGGGCCAGTGTGCACAGCATAAGCACTAACAGACTCTCTTGTGCTAACCAGCACAGGCGCCAAGTGGCATTCCCAGGTGCTAGCAGCATAGAGGATCTGCACCAGGCAGCTGCGCAGATGTCCCACCGGGCTGGGGAGCTCACTCAGACCCCCCTGCAGAAGATCTGGATTTTGCACACCAGCAACCGGCTGACCCAGCGCTGAAAGTGTAAGTGGGGGCTTCTGAGGCGTGTCAAGGGCTGGATGGCCCCAGGCGCTGTCCACTGCGCCTGCATCTGGTGGTAGAGATAGACTGACTGCAAGCATAGTGTGTGCAGTTATGTACGAGGACAGTGTGCTCCCGTTGGTGTGTGCGACTGCAGTGAGGACACTGTGCTCCCGTTAGTGTGTGCATGAGGCCTGTCAGTGGGTGTGCACGCTGGTGAGCTCAAGCTAGGGTTACACACGCGGGTCTGGGAATCTGTCCATCCATGGAGCAGTGCACTCAGAAGAGGTGTTTGTGTCATTGCAGGGGTGTGGAACATAATACAATTTCTACTTGTCCATGGGGCAGGTTGCTTCATAAATCTACTTGTCCTGTAACAAAATCCACTTGTCCCTTTGGTGCCATGTAGTGCAGCGACAAATTATGGCAGCAATCTCATTTTATAGAGCTCTGATATAACCCATCTGATTATGCCAGGGCTCATACTATAGTAGTGTTTGATTACTTGCAATCCCCTTATGTTGCACGTTTCCGCAGATCTACATGCTGGGGCTGAAGGTAGCGCTAAGCAATAGTTCAAGGGTTAGAATGCCCTTATGAGTCTGTGCAAACCTACTAACTTGCATGTTTTAAGGGTTTTCAACAACTCTTCTCTATTTCCCCATACTGAGAAATGTTGGAAATTTACTCCTGACAATGGTAGACGTAAACTTTTTCCAGAGTTGGGGAAAAAAGTGGTTGGAGGGAAAGTGAACTTGCAAACTCAGATTTTCGTATGAGCAAATCTACACATGCATATTTGCTCATGCTAAAATGCAGTTCGCAAATATTTTCTAGGAGTGCTATTTCTTCTACGTCTGTAAATTCTTGGGAATTCACGAAAGCTGTATAGCTGCACTTAATGCAAGGACCTATACCATGGGTGCACTTTTGAGACTTTTGTGTTTATTAAAATTCTGTTTCTCTGTATTGGCTGGCTTCACTGTGAGTGACACCATTCTGCTCTTTCACAAGGAGCAAAGTAGTTTTATTCGGTGCTAGTAACTACTGTGGCAGTGTGTGCTTTTTGAGACCAAAAACTATTTTGCTTGCCAATGTTTGTTATAATGTTGAAGGCCTGGCAGCTCCCATACCAATAAAGTTTACAAAAACCATGCCAAAACAAGTCACACATTGACCAAACTAAAAAGCTGACCACCAATTTAAGACCTACTGGCTTTGCCACGGCTTGCTTATTTTTGATTCCCATAATTTTATTGAAACTGATTACACTAATTTTCCATTGTGAATATTTTTGGGAAATACTAGCACGCATTGAGTGTTACTAAATGAAGCTGCAAAAAAAGGTGCCTGAAGTTTTACAGTAGTTTAGCCAAATGTTTTTTTCCTGCTTTAATTTTTTTATGAACATTTCATTTTCAAAGCAAAGAATCATCAATCCCTCTTTCAAGCTTCTGCAAATATTTGCATCAAATCAGAGCATTCTGAGAGTATTATACATAGCCTCATGTTGCTAAACTTTGAAAACGTGTATACATATTTTTATACTGGAACCACTGTCAGCAGTGCAGTCAGAGTTTACAGCATTTACTTGGAGCACTCACCCTAATATTAAAGGCTTTCAATTATTGAACCATGAATACAAGTTTGAACAGCATTAACATGTGGAAACAAATATTACCTTAACTGCAGATAGTGCCCTTCCCCATAATATGGTACTGCAAACTGGCAGCCAAAGGGTTTGTGCTGCAGGGTGTTGGGCCTACTTGGGCCTCGCAATCCTCGACGACGAGAACAGTATCTTCGTCGGCGCTTCCATCGTCGACGCAGTCCCATAAAGAGTTGCTGTCGACGACGACGACCTCGTTGACGATGTCGTCGTCGACGGAATCATCTGAAAAACGTGTTTTTTCACTCAGAAAGAAGCTGATAACGCCAGAGATGACGTCTCCGCGACAGGTTCAGAAATTTCCACCTAATCTTCTGTTGGATGACGACTCTGATGAAGAGACTTTTAGTGAGTTTGGACAAGCATATAGCCCATCTGACCTACAGGTTAAGGTTCAGGATGTTAGTTCTGAGGAAGGAGAGATGGAACACCAACACTATGTTCCGGAACATTACTATGAGGAGGAGCACGCTACTACCAGGCAAATACCTTTGCAGCAGCCTACACGTCAGGTACAAGAAGGGATGATGGCGATGCCGTCCAGTTTGATTGCGGATCTACAACTTATGTTGCAGGACTACCGGAAACATTTCCCTACTCCTCAAGAAACTCAACGAGTGCGTCCTCCGACACCTCCGCCTCAATCGTTACAGCCTGTGGCAGACCACTCTTTGCCTCCAAAATAGCGTACCACTGCGCCTGAAGAGCGCCCACAAGATGTGGTACAAGTGCATGATACAGATGATGACACTGCTTCTTCTGATGCGGACCAACAAGTGGATCCTGATCAGGATCAACAGGCGGATTGGAATCCGATTGACCCAAGGGATCCAGACATCGCAGATCCAGACAACGCTACCTCGCCTCCAGCGGACGTTGGAGGTTTTCACAACCTAATGGAACGGGCTTCCAAAAGATTTGGTCTCCCAGTGACCACGGTTCAATCAGAATGTTTCTTATGACTTTAAGGAACCGTTCAGGAAATCTGTACGGTCCATACCAATCATTGAGCATGTCTGGTCTGAGGGCTTGAAGGCTATGCATAACCCGGCCACAGTCCTCCCGGTACTACCAAGACTAGAGAAAAAGTACAAAGCACCAGATGGCAGTCCGGCATGTCTGCTTGGCCAACCAAAACCGGACTCGGTCATTTCTCAAGCCGCCCAAAGCAAATCTAAAAATCCATCCACGCCACTAACGGCACCACCAGATAAGGAGGGCAGGCGCCTGGACAATGTAGGTAAAAGATTTTCAGCAATGGCCAGTCTTCTGGTTAGGGCAGCCAATGCTTTAGCAATTCTAGGACGTTACGATCGCCAGATGTGGTGCGACCTTGCTCCATTTATGGAGGAATTGCAGGATTCTTCTAAAGAAGAAGTGAAGAAGATTTTGCTAGAGGGGGAGCGGGCCTCTTCGGAGGTCATTGATGTTGCAATGGATATAGCGACCACAGCATTTCGAGCACTTGCTGGTTCGGCGACGCCAAGGGTGGTTGAAGGCCACATGGTTCAGACAGGAAGTGCAGAATAAAATCTTGGATCTGCCATACGACGGAGAAATGCTGTTTGGCAAACATGTCGATGACGCCCTGCAGGGCATAAAGAAGGACACCGATACAGCCAAGTCCTTAGGAACATTGCAGTATCGCAAAGTACCCTTCAGAGGAGCAAGAGGTAGAGGGTTCTCCTCTTATAGAGGAGGAAGTCAGAATCGCTACTCTTCCGGCTTACAGTCTAGCCAGACATATAAACCTCAGTACTCTCAGAGGGGTTCTTTCTCTCGCCAACAGCCTAGAGGACGTCAAGGGCAGCAAGGAGAGACAACACCAGGAAACAATAGCGGCCAGGTGGCTCTTTCCACTGTTCCTGTTCCCTCATTAACACCAGTGGGGGGCAGGATTGCCCATTGCAACTGGATGGTCATTAAATCGGATCAGTGGGTCCTACAGATCATCAAAGAAGGACACACGTTGGAGTTTCAAGACCTTCCTCCAACAAGAGCGCCAGACGCCTTTCCTCCCAAACATCTCAAGCTCCTTCATCTCGAAGCCCACCAACTTTTCACCAAGGGGGCAGTAGAGCCTGTACCCCTTTTCTCAGAAGGGGAAAGGGTTCTATTCCAGGTTCTTATTGGTTCGGAAGACAAAGGACAAGTGGCGTCCAATTTTAGATCTACGGCAGCTCAACACTTATCTCGTCAAGTTGTCCTTCAGGATGGTCACTCTTCAGGACATCCTCCGCCTTCTCAATCCAGGGGACTACATGGCGACCCTAGATTTGGATGACGCTTACTTCCACGTTCCTATTCATCCAGCTCACAGGCAATATCTTCGATTTACAGTGGGCAAGAGCCACTTTCAATTCAAAGTACTGCCATTCGGTCTCCGGTCCGCTCCGCGGATCTTCACAAAGATTCTGGCTCCAGTAGCAGCCTTTCTCAGGGGACAAGCTATACAGGTTTTTCCATATCTGGACGATTGGCTGCTGAAGGCTCCATCTGCCCAGGAGGCGTCCAAGGCAGTCAGGTCATGCAAAGAACTGTTCGAGCAACTAGGTCTTCGACTCAACAAGGAAAAATCTGTTCTATGCCCCTCCAGGACAGCGAGGTTCCTAGGGGCCATCCTGGACACAGAGTTGCCTAGCCTTTACATCGGAGGAGCGCCAAAGCAAGCTGATTTGTTCAGCCCGCTTTCTTCAATCTCGAAAAACACTGACAGTTACAAATCGCTTCTCGGATCGATTTCATCCTGCATACCATTAGTTCCACACTGCAGGCTCAAAATGCGTCCACTGCAGGAACAATTGGACAAGCAATGGCGACAGGTCACAGGATCCTTCGACGACAGGATTGTCGTTACCCCGGTAATGAGAAAGGCAAGCGGCTGGTGGTCGCTGAAAGACAATCTTTCCAGGGGTTTATCGTTCCAACTTCCACCATCTCCCATTGTTTTGACAACGGATGCTTCCATGGAAGGATGGGGAGCGGTCCTCCAAGAGCTAAAGGTTAGTGGCCATTGGAGTCCAGTCCAGGTCAAGTTCCACATCAACCTTCTGGAACTTCTCGCTATCCGTCTGGCTCTACAAGCTTTTCTTCCGAGGATTCGCGACCGTGCAGTGCTGGTTCGTACGGACAACACCACAGCCATGCACTACATAAACAAACAGGGCGAAACAAGATCCTCCACCCTCTCCAGGGAAGCCCAGACGCTGTGGAATTGGGTGATCCAGAACAATATCTCTCTCAGCGGAACATCTAGCGGGGACACTCAATGTCAGGGCAGACGCTTTGAGTCGGCAAAGGACTGTCTCTCACGAGTGGGAACTAGACCAGACCGTTCTGGAGGAGCTCTTTGCACGATGGGGGACACCATCCATCGACCTGTTTGCAACTCCCCAGAACGCCAAATGCCAGTCCTTCGCAAGCAGGGTTCACCATCGGGAATCCTTGGGGAATGCACTTTTGATTGCTTGGTCCGGCGCCTTTGTTTACGCCTTTCCTCCCATTCCGCTGATCCCGAGGTTGATCAGCAAGCTCAAGGTCGAACCGTGCAGGATGATTCTGATCGCTCCAGCATGGCCCAGACAGTTTTGGTACTCAGAACTTCTCCTCCTCTCCCAGGACCAGCCAGTTCTCCTGCATCCTGTTCCAACACTGTTGACAATGTCTCACGGACGGGTTCTACATCCGGACTTGAAGTCTCTGCGATTGACAGCGTGGCTTCTGAGTTCCGAGAGTTCCAAGGTTTAAATCTCTCAGGGGAATGTAGGGACATTTTGGCCCAGGCCCGGGCGCCTAGTACCAACAAGACCTATCGGGCTAAGTGGAAGAGATTCTGTGTTTGGTGTCGGAAGGAAGGTTTACACCCATATACTTCTGCTCCGCACCAACTCTTGCCTTGCATACGGTCTCTGGCTAAATCTGGATTGGCTCCATCTTCTGTGAAAGTACATCTAGCGGCCATTTCTAGATTCAGACGTTCATCTTCAGGTCCTTCTCTATGGTCCGCAAGAATTATCAAACAATTTCTGAAGGGTTTATTCAGGGTCTTTCCTCCAGTCCGGCCGCCGCCACCAGCCTGGCATTTGAATCTAGTCTTGTCATATCTCATGAAAGCCCCTTTTGAGCCTGTTCATAAGTCTGACCTTAAGTTTCTCTCGTGGAAATTGGCTCTTCTCTTGGCCCTGACATCGGCTAGAAGAGTAAGTGAGCTCCAAGCTTTCACAATTGAGGAACCCTTTCTGCAATTCAAGAATAATGTTCTTATCCTAAGAAAAAATCCTAAATTTATCCCAAAGGTGCCTTCAGAATTCCACCTAAATGAGCCAGTGGTCTTAAAACAGTTCTTTCCACACCCGCGGAAAGAACTTTGCACTCTTTGGACATTCACAGATGCCTGAAATTCTACCTGGAACGGACAAAACAGTTCAGAAAATCTTCACAGCTTTTTGTTTCATTCAGTGCTCCTCGCAAGGGGTGTCCAGTTTCTAAAGCCTGTATTTCCCGCTGGATTTCCAGTGCTGTACATTTTTGCCACCAGGCGGCTGGAAAACCACTGCAGCGAGCAGTTCGTGCTCACTCTACAAGATCAATGGCTTCATCGACAGCTCTATTCGCAGGTGTCCCAATCAAGGACATTTGTAGAGCAGCGACGTGGAGCAGTGTCCACACCTTCACTCGCCACTACTGCTTGGATTCTTCTGTGAAAGGGGATGCGGCAGTGGGCCAGGCGGTTTTAAGGAACCTTTTCCAATAAGTCGGTGAGCTTTCCTTTCTATCCCGCCTTCCTGTTTGCATATTTTGTATTACTGTGTTATTGTCATGTTTTATGATTCTAATGTGTATCTAGTTTTCTGATCAGAAATGTGTGACTTTTTCAGGTTCACAAATTGCAAAATATGCTTTTCTATTTACTGCTGGTTACTCTGATACAAAGCATGGGAATCTATGAAAGTTCCAATACTGGGGCAAGAAAACAAGTTACTTACCTGTAACTTTGGTTCCCCAGTATTGGTAACTTTCATAGATTCCCATGCGCCCACCCGCCTCCCCTGGGAAAGCTCAGTCTTATTGTCTTGTGAGATAGCTGTTTACAACGGCTACGAAAATCTGAGGCTCTGAGCTTCTCTCAGGAAGGTTCTATGGGGTGAGGCTGCTCTGATTGGCTACTGCAGAAGTTTGGTCTCTTTTACAAAAAGAGGTGGATAAGCTACAAAATGAGATGAGGCCTAGGCCTATTTTTTCACTTTGTGCTTACTACTATGGTATTTTCTATTTACCGAGGCTCCCATTCCGACGACGGGGAATGATACAAAGCATGGGAATCTATGAAAGTTACCAATACTGGGGAACCAAAGTTACAGGTAAGTAACATGTTTTCTTCTCGGTTGTGAGTGAGTGCTCTCAGGGGCGTCTGTGTGTTTGAATGTTTTGGTTTGTGAGACCAGTTGTTGGAATGCGTTTGCCGGTGTGAATATCATGTGTGTGCAATGCCTGGCTGTGCATGTGCTTGCCTGCCTGTGAGTGTGCAGAGCAGCGTGTGAGAGACCTGGCTGTGCCTAGCAGTAGGCGTGTTAGTGTGTGTATATATGTGTGTGTACAAAATGATTCCCATAATTGTATTGAAACTGATTACACTGATTTTCCATTATGAATATTTTTGGGAAATACTAGCATGCATTGAGTGTTACTAAATGAAGCTGCAAAGAAATGGTGCCTGACATTTTACAGTAGTTTAGCCAAATGTTTTTTTCCTGCTTTAATTTTTTTATGAACATTTCATTTTCAAAACAAAGAATCATCAATCCTGCTTTCAAGCTTCTGCAAATATTTGCATCAAATCAGAGCATTCTGGGAGCATTACACATAGCCTCATATTGCTAAACTTTGAAAACGTGTATACATATTTTTATACTGGAACCACTGTCAGCAGTGCAGTCAGAGTTTACAGCATTTACTTGGAGCGCTCACCCTAATATTAAAGGCTTTCAATTATTGAACCATGAATACAAGTTTGGACAGCATTAACATGTGGAAACAAATATTACCTTAACTGTAGATAGTGCCCTTCCCCATAATATGGTACTGCAAACTGGCAGCCAAAGGGTTTGTGCTGCAGGGTGTTGGGCCTACTTGTCCCAAGGACAAAATACACATGTAAACTTGCTGCCCTTGACCCCAAACAATGTGTCATAGGCGTCGGGCTATGGGAATTCCACATCCCTGCATTGTTGGTGCGGGTTTGTGAACTACGCAAGTGGATTCGGCTACGGCATGCTTGGGTGACTGACTGCATGTAGTAATTGTAGGGGTGCCGTCTATATGGGTCTGCGGGTCGGTGAGTCTGTGGTAGGTCGGTGAGTCTGTGGCATGGCAGTGTGTGTATATGGGTCTGTGGTAGGTCGGTGTGTCTGGAGGGGTCTGTGGTAGGTCGGTGTGTTTCAGTGAGTTTGTGGCACTGCAGTGTGTCTAGATGGGTCTTTGAAGGTTGGTGTGTTTCGATGAGTTTGTGGCACTGCAGTGTGTCTATATGGGTCTGTGGTAGGTACGTTGTATCTCGAGGGTTCTGCGATAGGTGGGGGAAGCTGTGGCATGCCGGTGCAAGTCTCTGGTAGGTCGATGTGGCTTGCTGTTCTTGGTTGTGAGTGAGTGCCCTCAGGGGCGTCTGTGTGTTTGAATGGGTCAGTTTGTGAGACCAGTTGTTGGGATGCGTTTGCCGGTGTGAATATCATGTGTGTGCAATGCCTGGCTGTGCATGTGCTTGCCTGCCTGTGAGTGTGCAGAGCAGCGTGTGAGAGCCCTGGCTGTGCCTAGCAGTAGGCGTGTTAGTGTGTGTGTGTGTGTGTGTGTGTGTGTATATATGTGTGTGTACAACCATGAATCTGTGTGTGCAAAATGTAGGTGTGTAAGCGTATGTGCAAGCATGCGTCGGTGTGTGTGAAGTTGTGGGTGATCGCATGAGCACGTTGGTGTGTGTGTATGTACGAGCATAAGTCAGCTTGTGTGCAAGTATGGGTGTGTGCATGAGTGTGTCAGCATGTGATTAAGTGGTGGGTGTGAGTGTCGCCTGTGTGCAAGTTGTGTGTGTCCGTAAGTGGTGTGTGTCATCGTGCGCATCAGCACAAGTCAGTGTGTGCAAAAGTTATGGGGTGTGTGTGGCGTGTGTGCAAGTTGTGTGTGTGTGGAAGGATGAGTGTCTGCATGAGTGTGTGAGTGTCGGTGTGTGTGTAAGCACGAGTCGGCATGTGTGCAAGGTGTGGTGTGTGTGTGTGCCAGCCTGCTGCGTTGTCTCTCGTGTTCCCCAGTCCAGGCGAGGAAAGCGCTCTCCTCCCACATCCTCAGCCAGCCTCCTGCGTCACTCCCTCTCACTCTCTCCTCCTGCTGCCTCTCTCTCCCCAGGGACAGCGGGCCTGCCCTGGCCCATCCCCCGCCCGCCCCACAACCTCACCCAGCCTCCTCAGTCACTGCTCCCCACCCCGGCCTCTCCCTCCCCAGGTACAGCGGCCCTCCCCTGGCCCATCCCCAGCCCACCCCACATCCTCCCCATCTTCCATCATGTTCTTCCCTTGTCGTCTTCTTTACTAAGATGTCAGCTTAAAAGTAAATGCTGCCGCCATTTATTTATAATTTATTTATAATTTATTTTAATAAATAACTCAAGGACGAATTTCTATAAATCAGCCTCTGTGGATACTAATCCAAAGGGCGTCCTTTTTACTGGTAACAACTGAATAGTGTAACAGACTCCAGTAAACTTTCTGCTCTGGATGCAGGTACGTTTGAAGGTATGCCATTGATAAATCAATTGTGATAAAAATATTTAGGTCCAATATTTAAATTATCCTTGGTGAATGGAATTTGACTGTTATGCTCTTGTTATCGTCTCTAGGGTTGAAGCGTAAACAGATGTTGCCATTGAATCCTCTCACACCCGCAAGAGGAGGTAACAATTCAGGGGAATCTATTGGTTCTTATGGCTTTCTGTGGTATTTCCTGTCCACTAGTAATGCCATTTTTGATTCTTCTATAAATATTCCTTGCTGTGAGTGTTTTGTTTTGCATCCTTTCTCATTATAATAGAATGTACGTATCTCTTCTGTTTGCCAATTCTATCACTGAAAGTCTTGGTTAACTCTTGTATTATTCTTTCCTAATTCCGTTACCGGATATACAGTTGGCATCTAAAACGATAAGGAACACTCTGTCCCATGAATCACAAAACTGGAGTTGTCCTATTATTTACATACATGCTTCCTATTGCTTAAAGATTCTTAAACCTGAATACTAGTGTGCTATACTCTCACATCTCAAATGTTTCTCCACTATATTCTTCTGGGTGTTTGCTGAACTTGTTGTTCCATACTTTTTCTTCCATTGTTGAAAAAAGAAAACTGAACCTGTCACTATGTCTAGTCTCACTCATCTTGTAGTTCTGGACATGGGTTTGTTACATTTCTCTTTGACTTTCACACTGAGTCTGATCCTTAACATAAAGAAGCATTTGCAATGCAATAGTTCTCGCATTTGCAAGAGTTTGAGCTATTGTCATTGTAAATGACTATGCCTTTTATTTGTGTTTTGCAAACCTGCAAGCGGTGCGTAAACACACAATTTGTACAGATAGTCCTTGCTTAGGAGAAGCAAGGCTGGCCGTAAAAGAGGCGCAGTTATTGCCAGCCTTGCTTCTGGTAAGCAAAGGCTAGAAGTAGCGAGTGCATGATTACGTACCTCTTGCACGTTTTCAAAACACCTAAATAAAAGGCATTGTCATTTACAATACGAATAGCTCAAACTCTTGCAAAAGCGAGACCTTTTGCATTGCAAATGCTTGTTTACAATATGGGTAGCTGCTGAATGTGGGCCCTTGCTTAGTCGCCACCTACAGAAACCTACCAAACCTAGACATTTCTAAAAACTACAAACCCAGGGAAGTCCAGGGTGGTGCAACTCCTGTGAATCGCACAATTCTGCTTATGCTCTGCAGCTTAGGCTTAAAACAGACATTTTCCACGCATTTCTGTGAGGAAAAGTTTGGAAATCTGCGGTACTCCACAAATGTCCTACCACCCAGCATTCCCACAAGTGTCCTGATAATAATTCCACTGGTGTGGCCTAGTATGTTGCCCAAGAGTGCTTCCATACTCCCTAAAAATACACATTTGTTTGGGTGACCATTTTCTCAAGGAAATCCACATCCAGAAAGAGATGGACGTAGTCAGTAGGAAAAAAGCTTGCAATATTAACTTTACATCCGGCGTGTGCAGTGAATGGTGTGAAATTAGGGCTGAACTAAACTGGGGGCAGCCAAGAGGCCACTGTTTGGTGCCGTACCCACTAGCTTTCTGGATTGGGCTACTCTGCTACTGCTTTTCCACTGCACAGATTGTGCTTGCGGAGGGACATCACAACTGCCACAACCATTTTCCTCCACATCACTAGAAGACAAGTCATCGGGTGGAATTCCGCCAACTTAAAAATTTCTTCCAGGTTCTGCACATTATCTTCTCCCTCTGATGCTGTCTCTGGATTAGATCCTGCCTCAGAACTGTCCTCCATTACTCTAATTAGGACCTGTGCAACAGCAGTCATACACTGTGACACTATTTCTAACAACTGTCTAAAACCTTTTGAAAACCTTCTGAAATATGTCCTATGTAGAAGGCAGAAGCATGCTTACCAATAAGTGGGTGGGTGTCTACATAGGTCTAACATAGTGAGAAAGCAAAACAAGCACTTACCTCTTGATGCTGCGATTCAAAGAGCTGCTTCAAAAACTACTCAAATATGCCAGAAAAGACAAAAAATGTACTTCAAATTGCCATCCGGGCAACACTACTGCATACTTCTTGGGACAAGGATTGAGTGCAGCCACTGTTCATGTACCATGGCTCTCACAGGGTTTCCAATCTTATGGGCGTTTATTAACTTTTTTCTATTCTGGAACAGCCAACAACTCCTAGATGAAAAATGTCAGGTTTGGTTTTTAGGTCGAGCCTGGGCAGCGCATTCGCTGCTCTATGAAGCATACTGTATTCAGGTAGGGACTTGACGCTCTGCCCATTTCCCACCCATCTTTTCATTTGGCCTTTGGTACGCTTAGTAGTCCCTCCTTGGTACCGCCTTGGCTGCATTTGTGACCTCCGATGAGCACTGGACTTTTTACTTGTGTTGTTACACTGTCTGCTTTATCTAGTCTGTGAGCACTATTTTCTTTAATGATTTTCCCCTATCCCACCCGCGAAGTGCTTTCCTTCAAGACACCACACCGCCCGCTGTCATATTTTAATTACTAATGGCAGTCTGCTTTAACTATATCGGCAGCGCTTCTTCTTTGTTTAATTTACCAGCGTGGTCCGCTGTTATGGCCATGCTTCTATGTTTATTTATTGTATTGGTCTGCGCGGCCCGCTTAAACTTCAGCGGCGCGCTACGAAAACTTTTTTTTTCCCAGTGAAAACGCCCATAACATGCCTTCACTTTAATATTGGTCACGCCCCCTTCTTTAGACGCTGCTCCCCATATTCAGGTTACAACAAGCGTGTCTAAACAAAGGGGCACTGCAGCCATTAAACTGAAAGCACGGCATGGGGCGCTTTTACAAAACATAAACAAAATACATTTGTTTGTGAACTTCACAAACAAATGTTTTTTTGTAAAAGCCCTCCATGCCGTGCTTTCACTTTGATGATGGCCGCCCCCCTTTCTTTAGATAATAATCCACATTTGTAAAGCGCACAATCACCCGTAAGGGTCTCTAGGCGCTGGGGTGCGGCTCGCTGTACCCTGAATACGGCGAGCAGCGTCTAAAGAAAGGGACACAGCCACCATTAAAGTGGTATCGCATTCACGAGACTTTGAGCTATTGGCATTTGAAATGACAACGATTTTTATATACGTGTTGGTTTGCAAAACGTATAAATTAAAGGCATTGTCATTTACAATGCCAATACCTTATTATTAAAATGCGCGACCTCTTGCATTACAAATGCTTGTTTAAAACAGGTACTGTTTTTATAAAAATACAAAACTAATCCCGCTGACAACCATTAACCTCTGGATTATTTTCTAACTTTGGGGGGTGTGTTGCCTGCTTTAAAGTGCTTCAACACCACATCAGAAATGAAATACGATGCATATTAACATTTTGGAAATGTAAAGCGGTAGACTTGGAAAACAAAGGTGAAATCTTTTCACCATTGATTTGCATTGCGGTGGAGAGCATTCTAGGCAGGCGACAGCTAAAATAAAGCCCTATCAGAATAGTACAGGAACAAAATTATAGGCTGTGGCACCACAATAAGAGTTTCCCCCATTAGCAAGCTGTATAGTTAAGCATTGGCAAAGACAACAGGTCTGGCATAGACTACCAGCCTTTTAGCTTTGTTAGTGTTTGATTTGTTTTGCCATGGCATTCGTAAAAACCTTATTGTTGAGGAAGCTGCTGGGCCCGTGACAAAATATATATATTGTTTTAAAACACTCCTGAGAGCAAAACATCTGTCTTGGGTCTTAAGAAGAACTCATTGCCATAGGAGCCTCTGGAACTGAAGAACTTTGTGTGTGGACGTGCTTCTTGTCAAGGGTCAGAATTCTGTTAATCACAGTGTAGTTAGCCAGTGGCTGAAATGGGCTGACCCATTGCCCTTGCTGTATGCTGTAGTGGGTGACATCCTCATGCAGGAATTAGTTTGGAAAGGGGGAGATTCTCCCCTTTCCAGCGATGCTACCCACACTTGTAGGGAGGCAGATGGCGCATAGTATCTCCCACAAGACTTACATGGGAGCAATATACCTGCACCTTCCTGGCCACTCTGTGAGTATTTGACACATCCGCACGCATTGTGGCGCACTAACTTCACAGGTGGTTGGAAGGAGAAAAGTCGAGTCTGAAGCAGAAGTAATCTGCTTCAACCCTGACTTAGTTTTTGAAAGGAAGTCTCAAATGTAAACACCAGAGGTTTCTTTTAAACCCTCCCTAGTGTCGGCCGAGGTCTGCACTAGGAAGGTAGTGTGAACTAATAAGGCTAGTGAACGTAATCTAGGTCAAATTTTGTAGCAGTATTTTGTCACTACAGTTTATGTGCTCGTATGGCCCTGTGCCAAAATAAAGATAATTGAATTGTATTTGGTCACTGTTGAAGATCACTGGGTTTTGCCTTTCTTAACCAAACCTTTTGGTTCTCCGGCACTCACTGCTCGTGTCATTTGAGATCTCCTTTGTTTCCCCCTTCACTCTCCCCCTTATTTTGGTATTGTGGTCTCCTCCTCTGATCTGGCCTTTTGTGTTCAGAGACACTCGTTGCTGTTCATTGCCTGCACTTCGATTCCGCTCTGCCAGCATCTCCTTTCTCCAGTGGGCCCTCCTGCTGCAACAGTCTCCATCCTCTGTAGGCCATGCTGAGAGCTGCTGTCTCACTGAGCTGAGCGTCGCAGTGCTAGCGCTCTGCTTCACTGGGGATCAAAGGGAGCAGCTTCAGGTGGGAAGGGGTAGAAAAGCTCCAGAGGGTGCCAGGCCACTGCGTGTATGGCTTTTTTTCCTTTACTTTTTTTAACATTTTGGAATGGGTTGGGAGAGGGCGATTTAAATTTGACAAGGGCCCAGAGCGATATATATATATATATATATTTTTTTTTAATACATTGTGGGATGGGATGGGGTGGTGGAAGGAATTTTTACGAGTGACGTGGGTGAGCAGCAGGATACCTGGTATTGTTGTTGTTTTTATTTTTTTAAGTAACATTTTGAGATTGGTTGGTTGAGGTTGTTACATTAGTATGATGTGGTTGGTGGGTGTAGGAGACGAAGTATTGTGTATTGGATTTAAATGTCAGCATGGGGTGGGGGTGTTTCTGAATGCTCTGTGAAAGGGTGGCAGAGTACCGGTATATTTTCCATAAGTGGGAGGATGGTGTTTTGAGGCAAAGGGGTCGGGTTGGAGGACATTTCCGTTAATGCTGTTTTAAAATTATTTGTTTGGCGGTGGATGAAGGGCCCGAGGCCAAGTTGTGCCTGGCTTCTCTCAGACTGCTCTTCTCGACAGCTCATTCAAATAATAATCTGTGAAGTAGAATACGTTTGGAGAGACATGCATAACAAAACATTTAGTTGGATAGCTCTAAATAACCTAGAGTTTTCACCTCCGGATTCCACGTCACATCATAGATAACTTGACGTATACTCTATTAGCATCATTTGCAACCCCTTGGTTGAAAACAATCATGCTATTGACAGCTACCCGTCCATTTTTCTGCAAATTTACACCTCAGACATTGTCTGGAATTCATGCAGTATACAACTGCTATATATTATATCTGACGAAGCCTTTCTTTATGGCCTGAAAGTCTTCTACAATTTTAAGTAATTTACAAAAAATGTTTAGCTGGTGTACACATCTGTACACACCAGGCTTTTGACTTCTTTTAGCAACTACCAACCTTTTTCTAAACCCATGTTTTAATCGCCGTGCTTCAATGGGTGAATTAGTCTGAAGCGTTTTACTCAAATGCATTTCATTTTGGAAACTCCTCGGGATATGTTTTCATTTCAACTGACTGTCTGATTTTTAGATATAGTAAGCTGATCTTCTGACCTTTTGTTCATGAGATTTCTCAGTGCACATTAGACACGGCCCCTGCCGTGCACGGAGTGCTTCGGGTCTTATGTAAGAGACTCCAAGGCTTCCTTTCAGATCAGAGTGGACAATCCTTTCTGTAGGATCGAATAATGAATAGGATTGGTGCATTCCTCTTCCGATGATTCACTTCTCGATGCCATGTTTAGATTTCTTTCGATGCTGAATGTTGCTACTGCACTCTGAGAACTTTCTTCCCCCGCATATCCACGTTTTCTTCCGAGCTCCTTGCTCGGTCCTCAGTAACTCTCCCTACCCCACTCTTCAAGTGTTCCCTTCTTATCACCCAGTTCTGTATATAGAGTAGAATATTTATTTTTAATTTTTTCTTCAAGTAAATATTTTTTTTGTATTTCCCAAATTTTATTCAACATTTTTACAGGACCATCTTGGCGGTTCTGTTACAGGGTTAGCAGTGTTGTTTCAGGCACATTTTATACTTGGACATGTAGGGACGTGCAAGTCCCAAATGTTTAGCTAACCCCACCTGACGTAGTTGGAGAAGAAGAGCAAGGGTGAGAAAGGGGAAAGGAGACAGGAGACAGGCAGTAAGAACTAAATTTCTTAACAATTCCATGTGGCCTCTGTGACATATGACACCCTATGGGGTGATTGGCATCCATGTAGGATGCGTGCTAACGGTACCTTATTTTCTCGGGGGTTTGTAAGAGTCCAGGTACGTATCCAGCGCATTCCACATTGTCCTGGATGCTGGTTTCCATGGTGAGTTCCGGAGTGCAATGTTGTCCGCGCCTCTAAGATGTGTGATCCAGTTGAACCAGCCTTTGTAGGTGGTTTTACTAGTGTCTTTCCAGTAGGCTAGGACCATTTTCACTGCCGCAGTTAGTAACAGGTCAAGTAGGTCTTTGTCGGGTGCAGTTCTTACGTCTGTACTCCGAGGCCATGGTAAGTGTGAAAATTCTTTAGTTAGTGTACTATCAAACAAACCATTTATGAACCCAAATATTTTCCCCCAGAATGAATTGTGTTGGGCAGTGGAGGATGAGGTGTGCTAAGTCCCTGGTTTCTCGGTTACAATTCCAGCATATCGCGTCATCCCTGATGCCTAGTGAGAATAGCCGGGGTCCAGAGGGCCTTGTGAAGCAGCCAAAATTTTGTTTGTGAGAGATATCGCGGGGGATATCTTGTTACATGAGGGCGAGCTCCATATTGCAGCCCACACTTGTTCGCTATGTTTGACGTTCTTTTAAGCATCCCGGTATGCAACTGTCTTATCATTAAGCTTAGAGGAATTGGGGCGGAGGAGTTTGTTCAGGTGTGAGACCTTGTGTCCCAATTTATTAATGTTCAAAACAAAACTGGCGATTGATGGTTGTGAAGCGGAAAATTTGGTTCTAGCGAGGGCCGTTCTAATTTGTAAGAAGTTATAGAGTTCTATGTCCTCTAGTTTGTATCTTGTTTTAAGGTCTGTGAAAGTGATAGGGTATGTTCCGTTATTAAGCTGGTAAGTGAAGTGGATACCTTTCTCAATCCATACCTCGAAGGCAAGGCTTTTCCCTTTGTATAGAAACTTGCTGTTGGCCCAAGTGATTCCATTTTCGATCCTTTTATGCAATTTTCCAGTTTCTTATCTACTTTTAGTAGTGCTATTTTTGTGTTCTTGAAAATGGATTTGGATGTGTGGGGGTATCTATTTGCAGTAAATAGGGCCAGGGTTGTTAGGTTGTTCAGGGCGGCCCTCTCTATCTGTAGCCATACCGACGTATAGTCGGCTTGTGGTGAAATCCAGTAAGTGCCTTGTTTAGCCAGAAAGGCTAGCTGGAATATTCTGAAGTCTGCTAGGTTTACCCCTCCTTGGTTTTTATCCAATCTTAGCTTTTTGATGGTTATACGCGCCTTCTTCCCTCGCCTTAGAATTTCGAGATCCCGTTGTCAGTTTTGCGGTGGTGTTCATCCCGTTGGAAATAACGGGAGTATGCTGATCAGGTAGTTGATCTTTGGGGTGATCATCATTTTAATGGTTTCGATTCTGCCCCACCACGTTATGAATTTTGGGGACCAGGAGTCTAGGAGTTTCTTAATCTTTTATAATGTCATTAAAAGTGTCCATCTTAAACTTTTGAACACTTGATTTGTCTGAAGCTTAATTTCAAGTATATGTCAGTTTGGCATTTTAAACCTAGACTGTACAGCACAGGTTGTTATGAGTATCAAAACAAAGTTATTCTCTTATTCAGCAGCGATTATAAATTCTGATGATATATTTTAGATTAGATGAAAAATATACCATTTGAATTGCATTTTTAAATGTGAGCATGCATAATGCTGTATCATCCGTGAAACAGCATTTACTTAAGTGAAAGTTCCTTTTAGATTCACTACGCTTTACTCTCTTGACACCTGCTGGAGCCTTGGTTGGATTCCATGTTGTCACTTGGACATTTGTTTTCAATTATTTTGGACACGTTTAAAGTAAGTTTCACAGTTTAGTTAGAAACTCCTCCAATGTTAGCCTGTGTACTGTTTTTTTTTTTCTAAAGGCAACCATTTTGCCTTTCAAAAAAATATTTTTGGGGTTTGGTGATTCCCAAGGAACTATCTGAAAATGTGTAATCTGTGTTAGCTGGTTGGCTAGAAATATCTTAAATGGCCAAATAAATATTCTGCTGTTGATTATGGTGGTCAGAAAAGGCCATTTAGGAAGAACCTATGCTTTCTGAAAAACTATTTGAATGTCTTTTAGAAGCAGGCTCTTCTCTCATTACAAGCTTTACAAATGTTCCCCTATTTGTCTGAGGGTATCCGATTTTGTTGATTTTTTAAGTGAATTAGTCATTTAACAGGTGTATGCCAGTGTGGTCTAAACATGATCTTCCTCATTAGGGGCATAGCCCAAGATGTGTTAAAGCATCTGCCTTACTATCTGCAACGTGTTTCTCTCAACATTCATCATGGTTCATACTCGACATATCTTCTGTTTTCAGTGTTTGTTCTGAATGTGCAATTGCTTTTGTTCATCATTTTCCTTTTCAGTATGTGGTACTCTTAGTAAGAAGTGGGTCAGGGGTGGTAAGAACCTGCTTCTTTTGAATTTTGAAAGTACAACTGTGCTCAGATTGGTAGAGTTTATGCTTGCTGTATAAGCACAGAGTTGCCTACTTTTAGGGCACAGTTGTACACTTCTGCCTGCCCAGTCTGCATTGCTTTTTTGTATTTTTGTGAACGGCCTGTTAAACCTGAAGGGGGATAAATCTTCTTGGTTCAGATATTTTGTTTAATGGATTTCAATAAAAGGAGGGATGAAACCCATAAAGGTGAGAAATCTCCTGGTAATACGTGTATAATTTTGTTAATATGTTTGGGGCATTGGGAGGTAACACTGAGAAACATCAAATAAAGACCAGATACATTTTTATTGAGGGTTTTATTCTGTGGAGATGTCCATGGTTGCTCTCACCGTGCACAGCTGGTGCATGGATCAGCTTAGTTGGATATACACAACGCACAGTTGTACATGGGTGGATATAAATCGAAATATGTGCTGCCCAGTAGTTTGAAGTCACCAAATACTAGTGGTTTCTTTCATTTATAAGAATGTGGTTTTGAAACTCTGAATCCCTTCCTGCAACGTTCACCAGATCTCAGTCAGTGATGATGGGGATTCCTCACCAGTCTGGGAGATTGGTGTTCTTGGGGACCGCATGATGCAAAAGTCCCTGATTAGCCAAATCTTTTTTTATTAAACATTAAAACCGAAACCATGCATGACCTGTCGTGGTCAGATCTTTTAAACTTGATTCAGTCTCTACTTCTGAAAGAGCTATAGTTTCTGTTCTCTCTTCTTAACTGTTATTCGTTTGAGAATGTTATCCCACAAGTTTGGAATAGGAGAGGCAAATATAAGAGTAGGACTTAGACAATCTCCTATTATCAATAGTCATTCAGAAGCCATTCTCCTAATCAGTCTGTCGTCATGTGTCTAACTGTTATGGTAAAGAGGAACTTTAACGCCTGCCTAATGCATATGAGAGGTGTTGTACATTTCAGTACTGGAACGTATCTTTGGATTTAAAAGACTGAGAATCTATGGACAAATGAAGAATAACTTACTGTGCACGGAACCTTCCGAGAGCTAACAAGCAGGGCTTAATTAGTCCCTAACTGAGCTGAAGGAACAAGGTGGTAGAAGTTAAAGAATCTGATTTGGACAAAGTTTGCTTCAAAAGTATAATATGGACAATGGTCAAAGAGGAGACAAGAACAAGGAGCGGAATGTCTCAGTACAAAGTTTGAGCGCATGGACAGTAAGTCCACAACGGGGACAAAGGTCCCAAGGCAGACTCTAGACAGTATGTCCACATTGGGGACAAAGGTCCCAAGTGAGAGTCTGGACAGTGAGTCCACAATGGGGACAAAGGTCCCAGGGCAGACTCTAGACAGTATGTCCACATTGGGGACAAAGGTCCCAAGTGAGAGTCTGGACAGTGAGTCCACAATGGGGACAAAGGTCCCAGGGCAGACTCTAGACAGTATGTACACATTGGGGACAAAGGTCCCAAGTGAGAGTCTGGACAGTGAGTCCACAATGGGGACAAAGGTCCCAGGGGAGACTCTAGACTGTATGTCCACAATGGGGACAAAGGTCCCAGGTGAGAGTCTGGACAGAAAGTCCGCAGTGGGGACAAAGGTTCCAAGATTTACAGCAAAGATGGTCGAATCCATCTTTTGGAGTGAAATCTTCAAGAAGGAAAATGATTTTCTTCACATCGCTTGTGATACTGCTCTTAGTAATCTTCAGGAGTACCTACGTTTGGAATCTTCTAAGTTTATGTAAGAATGTGGTATCTATAAAGCATGAAGGCGTTTGTTGAACTCTATCTTCAACTCAGAGCGTAATGTGTTGCTGGACGGAAACAGATTTTGAGAGAGTGGTCTTTCTCTTCCTGTTTTGCTGGTCAAAGACAGTTTGGAGGGAGTGCACTATGTTTTTTTTCCGGCCTATTAGTTGTTTTAAGTGTTGTGTCTCACCTCACACTTCACTTTTACACTCTTTGCCTTGCCCCAATATGCTCTTTTGCCTTCATGGTTGTAAGTCCAAGGTGAGTCTCTGGACAGTAAATCCGCAACGGGGAAAAGTTCCTGGTGAGACTCGGGATGGTAAGTCCTAAGTGAGTCTCTGGACTGTAGGTCCACAACATTGATGAAGAATCCAAGTTAGTTACAGGGAAAGGTCGATGTGTGCCTCGGGACCGGAAAGAGACATGGATTTCAGTGTCTAGCTGGGAGAGGACAAAGTTTACCGTCAAGTGGCCGGGACTGAAATTGTACTGATGGTAACTTCAAAACTTAGTAAAATCTGAACTGTGAGTCCTGAAGCATGTCACTGAAGCAGGGTGAGGATTCTGTGTCGGAACGAATCCAAGAGGTAAATTTGAGACTGAAGGGTTTCAAGATCTTCAAGGTCTAAGGATTTGCAACAGCGAGTTGTTACAGAGAGGTTCTGAGAGGAACCAGGACTACGAGCTGTTGTCTTGTTGTTAGGCAGCTCATTAGCTTGTATTTTGGGGGTCAATGTGGAAAGTGTATGGCTGTTTTTTTCCCATGGCAGTGTCTTTTACCCAATGGTGTACCCTTCTTTGGGGAGGGGGTGGGGCCAGTCGGTACCCATGGTATACTCTATGTAGGGCGTGTTGGAGTATAAATCCCAAGGTGTGAACCTTGTGCAACGTTTGTTGTCACCCTGTTTTGTTGTGTTGTTGGTGGTAAGGTCACCGAGTTTTTTTTTTAGTAAATGTTGCATGATTGTGATATGAGAATGCTTGAAATAGATCAACACCAGGTATGTGATGACGGTTTCATGGGTCTGTTCTCCTTTTGTATTCTTTATTATGAGGTTGCACTGACATCTGGTGCCTCATTCTAGCCTGCAGGGCCATTTCCCCCGATGTACTCTATCTAGGAGGTCTTATGTGTTTTTTTTCCTGATGTGTTTAACCTTTTGAGCGTTTTGGGGGTCAGTGTGGAAAGTGTTTTGAGAGCTGTTGTGGCTCTACTTTCCTATGGCGGTGTCTTTTACCCAATAGTGTACCCTTCTTTGGGGAGGGTGTGGGGCCAGTTGGTACCCATGGTATACCCTATGTAGGGCATGTTGGTGTATAAGTTCCAGGGTGTGAACCCTGTGCAACCTGTTGTGTGTTATTGGGGTTAGTGAGGAAAGTGTATTGAGAGTTGTTGTTGTACTTTCCTATGGCACTGTTTTTACCCATTGGTGTACCCTTCTTTGGGGAGGGGGTGGGGCCTGTTGGTACCCATGGTATACCCTTTGTAGGGCATACCTATATTAGTTCTCAGGTTGACTGGTTTAGTATTTCTGAAATGGGTAGTAGTGTTAGTCCTGCTCTTATTAGTCATTGCCCATGTCAGTTCCCAGGTTGTCTATCCTGAGGGGTACCCTGTTTAAGGAAAGTTGTGTTATTACTTTCTTGTGGTATGTTGTGTTTCTCCCAAGGGTCTATGTTTATACCTACCTTTGTTAATAGGGTTTCTACCCGGTTTCCCTGAGGGAGGGGGATGGAGTGTAATGATATTTCGGATACTTGGTGTGGTACTTAATTGGTGTTGTGTATCTTGTTATTGTACAACATGGGGTAGGTGTTGTTTGGTTGTTTGAGTGTTTTGTTTCACCTCACTCTTCACTCTTCATCCTGTGTCTCTGAATACTCTTTTGTCTTTGTGGTTGTCGTTGCATTCTCTTGTATTGTAATCTTTGTTTTCCTTTATTTCTTTTCTTTTCTATAAAGGAGGGAGATGTGTTGTACATTGATTCTTCATGTAATATGGTTGTCTTTTGTCTTAGTCCTTTCTTTGTGTTTTCTTGTTCTCTGTCTACCACAATGCCTATGTATGTTCTGACTTCTACCTGGAGAATTCCACAAGTGTCAGTTGGTGGTCTGGTCAGCTGGCGAGGTTTGTGTGCTCAGCTGTGTCTTACAATAAATCTACATGTAATCAACTAGAAGTATCCTGTCATCTATGACCATCCTATTTACAACAAGAGGAAACAGGGCAGATTCCTGGCACCCAACTACGCACAGCTTTACATTTAGGAGCTTGGAAAAGTCGCATGGTTAGGAAGGGTTTTATTTTATTATTTTGATGTATCCTTAAATTTGCACTTGATACGCTATAGGAATGTTCCACTTCATAATTTACTTATAAATTATTTTTTATTTTAATGCAGTCTCAACCTGATAAAATGTAAGATGTTGTAAACAATGAGTTATTTGCTGACGTTTTTCTTTTTCATTTTCTATCAATGTTAAGGAAAACAGCTGAAACAGATGAGAATTTCTGATGTACTGTGAATGGCCCTAGTCTGTAATGAGACCACCGCTTTCTATGAACCCACCTTCAAAATACAGCTCTCCTGTCCCCTTTGGGGAAGAGAAATGGAACTTGGTGCTGTGCCAAAGTTAATTGCGAGAGGATTTGCTACACTGTAAATAAGGTTGTTGACAAGACATGTAAATAAAAATAATCCTGGTTTTAATACATTTTTACTTGGACACAAGTGTGGGAAATGGCTTGTCGTGGGTATTGGAGGGAGGATTCTGTGACCACTATATTTTATGTCCTCCTATATTTTGTCCAGCATACCTTGTACTATGATAGATTTTTCTGCCTGTGTATTTGATATGTGATTAAGCTTATAGCTTTGAGCGACCAAACATTTTACAAAGTAAAAGTACTGAGAAATGTATTACATTATTTCTTTGTGTGTTATTTATTAGGCTCTGCACTAACTTTTAAAGTTGTACATACACGTGTAAAGTATTCTTATCCAATAAATTTAGCTTCTACTTTTAAAAACTTTGTTGCAGTACTGACATTTTTGTTTTAGCAGGTTTCCAGTAAGATATTTAGAACTGTAACTTTTTTTTGTAAGTTTCATCCTCACAGAAGAAAAAAGAGAACCTCGATATTTCAAAATAAGCACTTATTCTGCGATTATTGTTTTATTCTCAAATTATAAAAAAAAAAAATATATATATATATATATATATATATATATATATATATATATATATATATATATATATATATATATATATATATATATATATATATATATAATATGGTTCAAGATGTGACCAAAGCGAGCTTGCCAGAAATTGCGCATTTTATTGTTGATCCACTTTTCCATCTACAGTTCATTTTAGCTATCCCCTACCCCGAGGCTCGCAGCTTAAAACTGGCAGATTTGTATCCTAATAAAAGATAGATAGATTTGTTTCTAATCTGTTATTTTTAAATCAAAGAACTCCCAACGCTTCATGTTTATTAAATGCTATCTTCAGAGAAGATAAGCTGAAGTTAATATATTCGTTTATAAGGGCATTCCAGCATGACTATGTGAAACTACCCTGCTGTTTGTTCTTACTGTTTTTAATATGATTGTAGTTGATCATGAAATACAATGTCATCTAATCCAAAGTTATTGTAGAGCCTTAAAATATGCATGCTGCTTATTAAACAAACTTTATATAAGCAATCTTTATCAAGTTCTCCCTTTTGTGATGTTCAGACACTGTAGCGTGATTTATAGTGCTACAGTAAAGATGTCAAGCATTGTTCTGTTTTATTTTGTTTCACACTATTGCCAATTTTAGAGGTGAGCGAAGTTTTAACCTTTGCCTAGATCTTGGGCAAAGTTGGCCAAGTTTCTTATTTTCCCGAAAAACTAACTTTTGGCAGTTTTCGCTCCCTGTTTTTAAAGCTTTGCTTACTTAGTGAAGTATGCAAACGTTTTTTACAAAAATCACACATTCTTTTCACTAATTTTCGTACAATGTAAAGTTTACAGAAGTTTAGTGCGATGCGTTTTTACATTTCATATAGAGCACAATTCTGTAATGTTAAAATTAATCTCCTTTTTGTAAACCTTGCTGATTGTGGTCAAATTTTACTTGACGAAAGGTTTTTAAACATATGTTCTCAAAGTAAATTGGTGTATCAAACTGGTTACAAAGAATCCTTTGAAGATACTTATTTGTTTCCACTGCAATAATATTGACAATTTACTGTTGTAAATAGGTATTTGCTAATTTGTTTCCTTTCATGCTCCGTGCAATGTAAATTCCAAATTTGCCAGCAGAAATGTGTATTTCTGAGTAACATCAACTACATAGCATTTGTCCTTGATTCCATAATAAAGGTCAGCATTCTAATGTAAATGCTCTATATCCATTTCCTTTACAGAAGAAATATTAATAATGAGAGCATGTCTTTTATTCAACAGTCCTAATCTAGAGTAGTTTGTTATATGTCCATGTTTGATCAGTACTGAATTTATTTCGTACATGTCAATGTTTCCATTGTGGTGAGAGCATGTGCAGTTGAATTTATTTAGAAATAATTTACATTCATACAGTTTTCAGCTGTTTTTAATTATTACTCTAAAACATGCAGATAACCCTCTTTAAATTGATCAGGTACTTTTTTGTAGCCTATGGGTACATATTTCTTCGTATCTTCAATATCCCTGAATTTAAGACTGATAATGTCCGTACAACAGGTCAAAGGAGTAAAGCACTTCTCACACACCATAGAAGCTAAAGTAGTTTGAGATTCCTGCACCCTGTGTGTTCTCTAGCTGAGTCAATAACAAGCATTACTTTTGCACGTATCGCTTGGATTATGGTTCTTGCTCTCCCATCTTGTTGTAAGCGTATGCATGTATATGGCATTTCTACACTACAAATAGTGCAAATCTAGTTAAGTCAGTAGAGCGCTGGACCGGGTCAAAGGCAAAGATAAAATCAAGTGATTGAAGGGGAAGCTGGGTTCTTAGTGATGTAGTGTTCTTTAAAGAAGGGTGTCTTCAGCTCTTTCCCATATTTGAGTAGGGTTGGATGATCCTGATGGATGGACTGTTGCTTTGTTTTTTTGTGGTTTTTTTCTGCACTTTGTCTCCAGTGGTAGGTACCCTTTCCTGCGGTATGCAGAGAACCACTCAAATGGCTAGGCTTGTCAGCCAGGTATGTAAGAATGCTGACTGTGATGGCCTCATATAAGATGTTACATGCCAGTAGGCGTTTTTTCATTTTAGGTGTAATGTGGTCATAATTCTTCAGCCCCTTAAGGGGGGTAAGATGGGGTCAGATAGCTGTGGAGCAGGGTGTTGCCACTATGCAGATGTGAGAGTATGAAGGCTCGAATTGAAGCTCTTATGTCTCTTTCTGGGGAAATGATTTCAATGTGTTCAGTACAGAGAGAGCTCTTAAAAGGCGGCATTTTTCTTTCATTAATTTATCATAGGAGGACAAGGTTGGTGTCCAGAGATAATCTGAGAGAGTTGGCATTGGGTGAAAGTCAAGGTTCGAATTAGTCAAGTTTTATAGGTGGTGAAAAGAAAGACCACAATAACAGCTAATGAGATGATTTCACTCACCGGAAAGAGATGCCATAAAGGAAGCAGAAATATGTTGTAATTGCATTGATATAGATTTATTAATTTGAAACTGAATATTTTCATATTAGATTGAAGAGTTGGGTAATTCCTCAGGTGTTGGTGAAGGGTTTGCCCTTATGTTTGTATGTATGTGTGTGTGTGTGTGTGTGTGTATATATATATATATATATATATATATATATATATCGACAACATCCTTCCTCACCTCTCTTAACCCTACTAAGACAATCGAGGAAGGCTTACAATAAAAGCATTATTAAATCTAAAAAAGTCTTTTTCAAGAAAGAACTGGACAATGCAGTAAATGGACCCAAGAAACTCTTTGATCTCCTTAAAGAACAATCCAATAAATCTGCTAAAGTAGCACCAGCCATCAACATTAATAGCCTAAATAGTGAGGATTTCTCGACCTTCTTTACAGATAAAGCTGACTCGTTGGAAACAATCAAAGGATGGAGTTGATGCCCATGCGCACGATCGTCCAAGGGAGGAGGCACCCATCTCGTGACTACAAAGACTTCGTCCAAGACGACAACAACATGCAATCATCCGAGCCCAACACCAGGCTACGAGCTAATGCTCAGTGTGAGATCTGCAGCTCATATGCCTCGAACAGCTTATTCCATATTCATTTAACCCCTTGGATTTATCAGCACTCGTATCAGGTAGATGCTCCTAGACAATGTTGCAATAGTTGCAGACTTCCTCTCTTGACCCATATTGGGCCCACAAACAATAGATTACATGTGAAATACTTTTTTCCATTTGTTCCACTTCATTGGTGATACCCCATGGAACATTAAAATGAATAGGGAAGGAGTAACACACTGCATACTCATTTGATGTCACATAAGATACCCCATCCCGCTTTCTCCAACCCCTCTACCCTCACAACCCAGTTGGGGGCTAAGGTATCGCAGTATGTCAAAGCACAACATATTCACACCCTGAATTACTGTTCTCCTTTTATCACTGCCAAAATCAGCATTGTATTCCTCAACTGCCTCCAGGAGATGCTGGCTCTGTTTAGACAGCAGAGTGCTCTGAAGCCTGGAATCAATGAGGCATGTGCTCCTTGTAGGCTTAGGACAAAACGCAGGAACTGCTGGGCAATAGGTGGCGTACCAGCTAAAGTCTTCTCAACACTCCTTGCAGCTGTTGCCCCCTTCCAGGCTGTTGCAGAACCACAGAGAAACAAGGATGCCGATTGCACTCAAGAAGGCAGATTTAAGGAAGGCAAGTGGTCCTACTGGAATGAGAAAGTACTTCGGGTTCTTGGGTGCCGAATTCTACTCATAGTGCAGCATCTGGAATGAGTTAATGGTGGTGAACCACTCATGCTCACACCAGTTTAGCTGCTTGGGCTCTATGTCAATCGCGTTCACATTAGTTCGTAGCTGCTTGTGTGACATATTCTCATGTACAGTGCGCACTCCCAGCGAGCAAGCAATATTAACGGGGTGAATTTTTTTTGCGTGCACCCATCGCACTCAAAACAGTTTGTTGTTGCGTGTATGCAGCATCAAACATGCTCCCAAAAGTTTGTGGTCACTTATGTTCAGCGCTACTAGGGGGGGGATTCTTCATGTGTAGTGACATCCACTTCAGAAAGCTGCAGGCCCCTTCACGCTGACATCGGGAGCAGAGAGTGCCGTCAGACAGTTAACTCGCTCTCAAAATGTTGACATGCTTGACAGAGCTTAAACTCACGACATCCCTCTGGCATACAGAGTTCTCTCCCAAGTCAATAACTCAAGCGGTGAACAGGGGTCATGTTGGGATGAGTGATAAGTGATCACAGCGACTGCCGCTAGTAGCCACTTACTCACTGCTCAGGCTCACAGCCAGAGACCATCCACTAATATAATCACTGGGTATCAGAGTCAGTTTGACACAACAATCCTGGGCTCAGTAGTGTGACCAGGGTAATTCCCTTCAGTTTCTGATGCATCAAGTGTGACTGGATGTATATCGTTTTTGTTGCCAATGTCCAATGCAAGATAAGAGTTACTCAATAAGCAGACCAGAGTCAGGGGTGTGGAATTCCTATAGCTCAACATCCAGGGCATATTGTTTGCGGTCACTGCAAACAAGTTTTCATGCTTGCTTTGTCCTTGGGACAATCGGGCTCAATCCCCTGCATCACAAACCTTTTGGCTGCCACATTAGAGTACCACATTATGGTTCAGGGAAGGGCATTTTCTGCAGTTTAGGTAATATTTGTGTTCACCAGGTAGGTCGCTCCCCCTCCGCACAGCACCGCCTGTGTGTCTTTGCCCCAGCTGCCGCTGCTGAGGAAGCTCGAGGCCCTCCACCACCCGCAAGCTACCACCTGCGCCTCATCCCTGGTGGCCAGTGGTAGGCCATAGGTTTGTTCATCTTCCGCTTTATTGTTTTATTGTATTGCCTGTATTTCAATATTGTGTCTGTGACTGCTGCTGTTCTGTCTTCCCCCGCTGCCTGTTCGTGGTGCGTGCCCGTATTCCTCCCTCTGTCCCCCTCGCTGCCCCCGTGTCTCTCAGCCCGGTTTTTCCTTCTGTATCCCTCGCTGCCCATGTGTCTCTGCCCGTTTTTTTCCTTCTCTACCCCTCGCTGCCCCAGTGTGTCTGCCCGGTTTTTCCTTCTCTACCCCTCGCTGCCCCTGTGTCTTTGCCCGTTTTTTCCTTCTCTACCCCTCGCTGCCCCAGTGTGTCTTCCCTGTTTTTCCTTCTGTACCCCTCGCTGCCCCCATGTCTCTCAGCCCTGTTTTCCCTTCTGTTCCCCTGCCTCTCTGCCCGTTTTTAGCTCGAGCTGGAGAAAGCAATGCAAAGCATTGCGTCCAGCGAAGTATCTAATGTTGTCCGCCTCCTGGGAATCTGAGACAGGGCTCGGGCACGCGCGGCGATTGGTGTCTGTGGACGCGCACGACCAGGCCGGCGCCGTGCACATCTCCTGCCTCAGATTCCCTGAAGTGCGCCAACACACACATACACACATGCACACACACACGCGCAGGCAGGCACACACACGCGCACACGCAACAGCCACACTCACGCATGCATGCACACACACACACACACGCGGAGGGAGGGTGGAGTCTGCGTCTATGGGAGTCCGCTCCTGCACAGGCCCCCGCGGGGCCTCCCTCGTACCTGCTTCCGATAGCCGCTCCTCACTGCTGTTGGGGACAATCATTTCTGGAGCGCCGGTGGCGGCTGCACGACTCTCGCAGCATTCCCTTAATTACGGCGGCAGATCCAGGGACAGCGCATGCGCGAGCAGCCCTCGCGCCCCCACCCCAGTCTCCTCCCCGGCCCGGATGTGGGCACTAGCCGCAGATCCAGTGACCGCGCATGCGCTAGAAAACAAGCAGCCACCGTAGATAGTAGTTTGTTGGTGCATTGGGACACTTAAGGGCAGGAATGCAAGGCATCCAACCAGTTACGTAATATGCCCGCAGTGGGTATGCTGCATGTTAATTGAATGTCATAAGGCAGATTATTACTCCATCGTTACAGACAATGGTACCATTGTCTCATCAATAGTGCTGCTTAGAAGAGATACATCAATACCTCCGAAGACTGCAGAGGGAGCACAAAAAATGAAAAAGCCCTCCAGAAGGCTCGATATCCCGCTAAAGCTTTCCGTTTTTGGGGGATGCAAAGACATTTCATGCCCAAGTGACCCGGGGTTTTAATTGGACGGAATCAACGTTTATTTCATGAGGCTGGTGGCGTTTGCCAAATTCCATTACCTCTTTGGCGGATAACCTGTCACATGAAACAGGCTTCCGCCCAATCTTTGTCCACTTCTTCAATTTAAATGTGCTTTTTTTCAAACTCGTACAATAATGTATAAATCTGGGTTAGGTCCACCCCTCACTGCCAAAGACCCGCCCCGGGGCTCAGGCCCTCTTTAAAAGGTTTATAACAGATCATGGCATCGGCCTTGGCCACAAGTCCTGTGATGTACGTCTTACAGGCAGTTGTCTAGACCCTCATAAAGAGGTGCTGGAGCACAGGATTAGGGACAGAGGACAAAAAAAGTCACCCACCAGCGGTTTGTGGCAAAGATAGCGATTGATGGTCATTTTAAAGGCAAAGCCATTTGTTGTTTGTTCTGTCATTGGCTTAATATCTCCTGTGCGGCGTTGAGCATGCCCTGGCCACATGGACCAGTCCTGAAATGAGGCAAACCTTGGTGGCTACTCAGGGAAACACATATGAGAGAGCGCAACAGAGACACAATCAACACAAAGGGATTGACAGCAAGCAGCCTGCAAGTTCCATCCACTCCTACAGGACTACCGACTTTGTGCGCTTTCGGTGAGCGCCCCAGATGCAACGACGACTCTTGGTGCGGAGCCCTCTTTACAGTAAAGTACGTGTGTCCAGCGTTGGTCTACAGAGGTTCCCCTCTGACTGAGTATCTGACTCCTATCTCAATTAATTCTTTAATATCCATTCATTGTGTTGCTATCCTCTACCTTAAATGCAATCTGCTAGTACGGAACATTCGTTTCTGCCCACTTTCTGCCCTCTGTTAGACTCGTTTTTTGTGCCCTTCTGCCCTCTGTTAGACTCGTTTTTCCCTTGTTTTTCTGCCCTCTGTTAGACTCGTTTTTTTGTGCCTTTCTGCCCTCTGCATCACCACATCACTCAGCGCTACCCCCGCGTCTCTCAGCGCTACCCCAGCATCACTCAGCACCACCAAATTATCACTCAGCACCACCACATTATAACTCAGCAGCACCACAGCACCACTCAGCAGCACCACTCAGCACCACCACAACATCACTCAGCAGCACCACCACAGCACCACTCAGCACCACCACCACAGCACCACTCAGCACCACCACATTATCACTCAGCAGCACCCCAGCATCACTCAGCAGCACCACAGCACCACCACCACAGCATCACTCAGCACCACCACAGCATCGCTCAGCACCACCACAGCACCACTCAGCGCAACCACAGCACCACTCAGCGCAACCACAGCACCACTCAGCGCAACCACAGCATCACTGGTTTAAATATGTTCTCTAAATGTTTCAAGCTTTATTACAAATGTCACAAAAAGATGTTAATATTTCACTTCTGTTATTGGATTTTCATCACAATAAAATACACTGAAGATAATCTTCACAAAAGTTATTTACAAAAGTTCAAGCTATTGCGATTATAAATTACAATCACTTTTATTTAAGTATTAATTATTTAAAAAAATTAAAAGCATTAACAAAAAAAAAAAATTAACAAAAAATTAAAAGCCATTGTTATTTGTAATATCAATACATCTAAGTCACGTAAATACAAAACATGTTGCACTCTTGAGTAGCTGAGCGCTCAATAAAACCTACGATAACATAACATAACATTACAAATGCTATAGGTGTCACATTTGCGAAAGTTATAACTATTAGCATTGTACATGACAAAGCTATTAATTTAGCTATTTTCAAAAACAACACATAAATAAAAAAATTGTCATTTACAAGACCAATAGCTCAAACTTTCCTAATGCGAGACCTAGTGCATTGCAAATGCTTGTTGCCTTCTGTTTCTCAGCTGCCCCTGTATTCTTGTGCCCTCCTGCCTTCTATGACACTCGTTTTTCCTGTATTTCTTTGCCCTTTTAGGTCGAGTTTACTCGAACCTATTACTGTGAATCCAAAAAATTCCTAACAGGCGGATTTCAAACAGTTCACGAGAAAAAAATCACGTGACAAGCTCCTCCTGCACGAGCCTTCCCCCTGCCAGCAGCATATCTCCTGCACTCGGCCCACCCCCCTCCCTCTCCATATGGTGCGCTCTGCCTCAGGCCAGCATCTCTCCTCCCATAATTATTCATTCACTGCAGGGCCTGCGTCTCGTCACCCTTCCTCCCAGTCCCCACAAGCAGGCAGCAGCTTCAAAGGCTCTGCTCCCCCCCAGTGCTTGTTTTACCTTTATCTGTCCATGTCCACACGAACAACATCTTGTTGCTCAACATATAAGTGTTGCTTTATAAGTAGCGGTACTTTCATAGATACACTTACGGCCACATTGGAGAACTTTAAAGATGTCTTTGCTGACGCCATAAGGAAAGCATGATGACATCAGTAAGACAGGATTTGGAGGAAGTAATGCAATGTTGACAACTTTTTGGTGATTTTATTTTTTCCTAAAGTTACATGCTAAACACATTGCTCAGGTAACGTATGTGCGCGCATGCGGGAGTGCGACAGCACGTGCGCGTGATTTAAGTGGTTTACAATATTAAACATGCTGAGCAACTTGGAAAGCAGAATTGCTAAAGCGCGAGACAGATCTTAGCCTCGGGCCTCCATGGCACACTTGTATATGTGTGCATCAGTAATGCAGGCGATGCTCTTGCAGAGGCTTCCCTGACAAATAGCTCCAGGCAAGGCAATTTTTTTTAACATGGATGAAACCTGAAAGCCGCTGCTTGGCTTACGCATGCTACCAGCTCCCACCATCAGGCAGAAATGTATAGCAATTTAGAACGGAAGCCGTTTTAAGCATATCTCTGTCACACTCATTTAGTTCAGGGTGAAGGTACATAATAAGGTTAATGAGAAAGGAAATAACACAAATTTGTTTTCCACACTTGGAGCAGAACTAAATCATGGCAAGTGGGAAACAGATGTTCTGGACTCCTGCCGAGGAGCTGGTCGGGGGAGCTGTTGATTACCTATTAATGAGAGGTTTCTTCTGCAGTGCGCTGGTGTAACACTACAGGCTGCATTCAGCGTGAAGCCTCTGTGCATGTGAATCACTGGGCTGATCACATCCCCCCAGTGCCCCGAGGGCTGTCATGCACCAGTGCTCTCTTATCTGGCTATGTTAATGAGACTGGATTTTTCCCTGTAAGTAAATATGTACAGTATTTAATTAAACTCACACGCTGAGATTAGTTGTCTGTTTTGATTTGTATGCAGTTTCTGCTTCCAGCCTCTCGTCGCAGCTGACTCCAGGCCTTGGCATGCAGCTGAAACAAGTCAGGAGGCTCTGACAGCAGTACCACAATGGCACCGGCTTCAGTTAACACTGTGTGCATGCCTGCAGACTGAATGTATAATAGCTACAATATTAACAGTCATAACATTGGCGTTCTTGCTATTGCGTCTACAGCTCATGTCAAGTTAATGATATGGAAAGCAACTCATGTCGGATGTGGGTGTGCATGTTTGTCGTGCTAACAGAACTCAGTGATACCATCCCTTTCAAACTTCATTGCTCTCACTCTCCATCTGTTGACACACGCACTAACCAGTCAGCCCACCCCCTCCCTCTACCACATCAAAGGCAGCCCAGCCTCCTTCCCCCAGCGTGCGCTCTGCCTCAGGCCAGCATCTCTCCTCCCATAATTATTCACTGCAGGGCCTGAGTCTCATCACCCTTCCTCCCAGTCCCCACAAGCATTCTTCTCCAGTGGCTGCATGCAAATCTGAGCCCCAACCTCTCTGACATCGCATCTCTTTCCATTTGTCTTCCCCAGCTTCTATCTTTCTTTCTGACTATTTTTTTTCTTTCTAGTAGCAGCTCTGCCTTTCTCCTTCTCTCTCTGATGTATTAGGTTTGCACCTATCCGCAAATCTTTACTGCTTGTTTTTTTTTCCGTCTATCTTTTTTTTTCTCTCTCTGTCGATTGGCCTCTGCCCGCCTGCGCCCCTGTGCCTTTCAGCCTCGTGGGGTTATCTAAGCAGCTGTCAGTTTCCACTGCTTCCACTTCGCTGCAGCTATCGGTGTGTATTTGTCAGGCACTCGGTTCCTGTTGCTTTCTGTTTGTGGTCCACCGGTGACTGACTGTCACTCTCTGCCCCTGTGCTGATATGCCTGCCAGTATCTTCCTCAGTTTATTGGCGTCGGTCTTTACTCTACTCCTTCTGTCCTGTCATTTAATTTCACTTCTGAGACATATTTTGGGTAAACAGGGCTCTGTGACACCCTCAGCCTCATACTTTAACTACCGCTGAATGTACTCACCCCTCAGCCTGGCCGCCATGTTAGCCCTCACTCTACCGCCCTCACTCTACCGCCCTCACTCTACCACTCTACTGCCCTCACTCGACCGCCCTCTACCACCCTCACTCTACCGCCCTCACTCTACCACTCTACCGCCCTCACTCTACCACTCTACCTCGCTCACTCGACCGCCCTCACACTCCAAATACCACTCAGTGCCACATAATTACACAGCACTCAATGCAACATACACTCCAAATACCACTCAGTGCCACATAATTACACACCACATAATTACACTGCACTCAATGCAACATACACTCCAAATACCACTCAGTGCCACATAATTACAAGCCACATAATTACACTGCACTCAATGCAACATACACTCCAAATACCACTCAGTGCCACATAATTACAAGCCACATAATTATACTGCACTCAATTCAACATACACTCCAAATAGGACTAGGTGCCACATAATTACAAGCCACATAATTATACTGCACTCAATTCAACATACACTCCAAATAGGACTAGGTGCCACATGATTACACGCAACATAATTACACTCTACTCAATGCCACATAAATACACTTAATCTGTCGAGCGAACTATCGCCCTCACTCTGTCTATCTATCACACTCTATCCACTCTCCCCTCCCTCTCTCAAATCCCACTCTCTCCTCACTCACTCCTCTCTCCCCTCTCCTCACTCACCCCTCTCCTCTCCCCATCTCCCCTTTCACCACTCAACACTCTATACTCTCCCCACTCACCACTACACTCCCTCTCCAATCCCTCTCTCTCTCCTCACTCACCTGTCTCTCGCCTCTCTCCCCTCTCCTCACTCACCCCCCTCCTCACTCACCCCCCTCCTCACTCTCTCCAGGCCTGACTCTCTCCTCCCCTCTCCCCTCTCACCACCACTCTCCCCTCTCAACACCACTCTCCTCACCACTCTCCCCTCTCCTAATTGCATTTTTTCACGGCCGCCAGGCCGTCGCACCACATCAAAGGGCTTCTCTTCCCCTAATTATTTTTTTACGGCTGACCGCCCGTACTTTAAGTTTTACGCCCGCCATACAACATACAACCACACATACAACCACATGCAGAACCACACCGTCGGTGCACAGTTTCACCAGGCACAGATACCATCAGTCGTCAGTGCATGCTTTCACCGGGCACAAACACCACCAGCTGTCAGTGCACACTTTCACCGGGCACAAACACCACCAGCCGTCAGTGCACGCGTCCACCAGGCACACAACACCAGCCGTCAGTGCACGCTTTCACCAGGCACACACACCACCACCAGCCATCAGTGCACGCTTTCACCAGCCACACACACAAACCACCAGCCATCCGTGCACGCTTTCACCAGCCACACACACACCACCAGCCATCAGTGCACGCTTTCGCAGGGCACAAACACCACCAGCTGTCAGTGCACACTTCCACCAGGCACACACCACCAGCCATCAGTGCACGCTTTCACTAGTCACACACACACCACCAGCCGTCGGGGCACGCTTTCACCAGGCACACACCACCAGCGTCAGTGCACGCTTTCACCAGGCACACACATCACCAGTCGTCAGTGCACGCTTCCATCAGGCACACACCACCTGCCGGCAGTGCACACTTCCACCACAGCACCACCACAGCACCACCACACCACCACTCAGCACCACTACAGCATCACTCAGGGGCACCACAACATCACTATGTGCTACAACAGCATCACTGAACGCCACAGCATCACTTGTCCCCAAAACAACATCACTCAACGCCACCACAGCATCAATCTGTGCAACCATTCAACAACAACTGGTTCAAATATTTTCTGTCAATGTTTCAAGCTTTATTACAAATGTCATAAAAAGATGTTAAATGTTTTCACTTCTGTTCTTGTTAAAACATCGTGATTTGTCAGATCAATACATGTAAGACAGGGTAAAACTAAACATGTACCTTTACTAATGCTATAGATGTAACATTTGCTAACTTTATAACTATTGGCATTTCTAATAACAAAATTAATACTTTTATATTTTGAAAAACAAACAAAAAATTAAAAAATGTTTACATTTTACACACCAAAAGCTTGTTTGCCTTCTGTGCCACTCGTTTTTCCCTGTATTTCTGTGCCCTCTTGCCTTCTGTGCCACTCGTTTTTCCTGTATTTCTGTGCCCTCTTGCCTCTGTGACAATTGTTTTTGCTGTATTTCTGTGGCCTTTTTGCCTTCTGTGGCACTCGTTTTTTCCTGTATTTCTGTGCCTTTTTTGCCTTCTGTGCGACTCGTTCTTTCCCTGTATTTCTGTGCCCTCTTGCCTTCTGTGCCACTCGTTTTTCCTGTATTTCTGTGCCCTCTTGCCTCTGTGACAATTGTTTTTGCTGTATTTCTGTGGCCTTTTTGCCTTCTGTGGCACTCGTTTTTTCCCTGTATTTCTGTGCTCTCTTGCCTTCTGTGACACTCGTTTTCCCTTGATCTTGTGCCCTTTTGCCTTCTGCTCCCTTCATTGTCCCTCACCGCCCCGCCGCTGCGGCCCCACCCCCCTGACTGCCCACTCGCTGCCCCCGCTTCCTGCCTCCCAGCTGCTCCTGCCTCCCACCTCCCCATATATGCTGCTGGCGCGCCTGTGGCAAGCCCGTCCGCGCCTGGACCGCGCCCAGTGCCTGAACCCATGGCCCCCGCACCGACGACCGCCTCCACTGCGACACCAGCACTCTGCACGCTCTCAACTACGGACGGGCCCACACCTGCTTTAAGGCCGCCCCTAAACGCACACACGGTCCCTTTACCTGCTCGAACTGCAGCTACACCAGCCTCGGAGCCGACAAACCACCTGCCAAGAAGGACCCCAACCACCTCCGATGCATACTACTGAACACCCGCTCAGCACACAAACACTCCGTCAAGATCTGGGACCTGCTCAACACAATATCCCCGGACGTCGCCTTCCTGACAGAGACCTGGTTGAACGACTCCTCCGCACCCGTTATCTCCATAGCCATCTCAGACGGCTACAAGATCACCCGCAGAGACCGCACCAACGGAGTTGGAGGAGGAATCGCCATCGTCCACAAGAACAGCATCAGGGTCTCGCCTAGCACCGCCCACGCGCTCAGCACCACCGAGCACATGCACTTTCAGATCCACCCATACCCTAACTCCACCCTCAGAGGCACCCTCGTCTACCGATCCCCCAGACCCCGTCCAGCGACTCCATCGCTGACTTCATCAGCACGCATGCCCGGGCCTCCACCGACTACATCCTCCTCGGAGACCTGAACTTGCACCTTGAGAACAACGACGACAACAACTCCACAACCCTGATCAATAACCTTGCCAACCTCGAATTGAAGCACCTCGTCACAATGCCCACCCACTCCACCGTCCACACGCTCAACGCAGTCTTCTCAAGCCTGCACGTCTCCGTCAGCCACACCACCGAACTCCTCTGGACCGACCACCACTGCATCCACTTCGCCTACCAGAAACCCACCACACACCACCGCACCCAACAGATCCCCCGCTGCTGCTGGAGCAAAATCACTGAAGACCAACTACATGCAAACCTCGCTCTCAGCCCAACCACCGAACCCTCCAACACAGACGACGCTGCCCACAACCTCAGACGCTGGATCGAGGACTGCTTCAACACCCTCGCCCTGCTGAAGAAACCCCCCACAGAGACACCAACAAGAGGGCCATCAGGTTCACCCCAGAACTCCTTGCCTCCAAGCAAGCCTGCCGGAAACTAGAGAAGGAATGGGACAGTGAACAAACTCCGGACAGCCATGCAGCACACAAGGACGCCATCCGCAACCACCACCATCTCATCAGGGCGGCCAAGAGGACCTACTTCAAAGACCGCCTTGACAACAATGCACACAATAGCATGGAGCTCTTCAACATTGTGAAGGAACTCTCCAACCCCAGCTCCAACACCAACGGCATCCGGCTATCGCAAACCCTGCGCGACTCCCTCGCCACCTTCTTCCACCGCAAGATGGCAGAGATCCTCGACAGCTTCAACACCCAGACAGCCCCAACAGACAAGTACACAACAGAACCTCTGCACACCATCGACCACGACCCCCTGCTAGCCTGGGCCAGCGTGAGCATCGATGACACCATCAAGACCATAAGCACAATCTACTCCGGCTCTCTGTCAGACCCATTCCCGCACCACGTCTTCAACAAATCAAGAAGCTCCATCACACCCCACCTGCACAACGTCATCAATCTCTCCCTCGAGACCGCAACCTTCCCAGAGAACTGGAAAAACGCCGAGATTAACGCCCTTCTCAAAAAACCTAAGTCAGACCCAAGAGACCTCAAGAACTTCCGGACCATCTCTCTGCTCCCCTTCCCGGCCAAGGTCATCGAGAAAATAGTCAACAGACAGCTAACCTGATACCTCGAAGAAAACAGAATCCTGGACCCTTCCCAGTCAGGGTTCCACAGCAACCACAGCACCGAGACTGCCCTCATAGCCGCCACCGACGACATCTGGACCCTGCTGGAAATGTGAGATCGCAGCACTCATCCTCCTAGACCTCTCCGCCGCCTTCGACACCGTCTGCCACCGCACTCTACGCGCATGCCTCCACGCCGCAGGGATCCGAGACAAGGCTCTGGAATGGACCACCTCCTTCCTCTCCGGCAGAACCCAGAGCATACGCCTCCCCCCATTCTGTTCCAAAGCCTCCGAGATCATCTGCGGCGTACCCCAGGGATCCTCCCTCAGCCCGACACTGTTCAACATTTACATGGCCCCGCTCGCACACGTCGCCCGACAGCACAACCTCAACATAATCTCCGACGCCGACGACATTCAACTGATCCTCTCCCTCACCAAGGACCCCATCACCGCCAAAGCCAACCTCCACAAAGGAATGAAGGCCATCGCCGACTGGATGAAGATCAGCCATCTGAAGCTGAACTTGGACAAGACGGAGGTCCTCATCACCGGCTCCAACCCCTCAGCCTGGGATGACTCCTGTTGGCCTATGGCACTGGGGGCAGCCCTGACACCCACCGACCATGCATGCAACCTGGGAATCATCCTCGACTCAACGCTCTCAATGACCAAGCAAGTCAACACTGTCTCCTCCTCCTGCTTCAACACCCTCCACAAGCTCCGCAAGATCTACAGATGGATCCCAACAGATACAAGAAAGACAGTCACGCAGACCCTCGTCAGCAGCAGACTCGACTACGGAAACGCCCTTTACGTGGGAGCCCCGTCCAAGCTCATCAAACGACTACAACGCATCCAAAACGACTCGGCACGACTGATCCTGTACATACCACGACACAGCCACATCACCCCCCACTTGAGAAACCTGCACTGGCTCCCCGTCAGCAAGAGGATTTACTTCAAGCTCCTCATCCACGCACACAAAGCACTCCACAAGACCGGCCCAGCCTACCTCAACAGACAGCTCTCCTTCTACATCCCCAACGGCCAGCTACGCTCCGCCGACCTCTCACTCGCCACCGTACTGCGCAACCAAAGAACCACCACCGGTGGTAGATCCTTCTCGCACCTCGCCGCCAAGACATGGAACACCCTCCCACTGAGCCTAGGACAGACCCAAGACCTGCTGACCTTCAGGAGAATACTCAAGACCTGGCTGTTCAATCAGTAGCGGCTCCCCCCTCCCCAGCACCTTGAGACCTTCGCGGGTATGTAGTGTGCTTTACAAATGTTTGATTGATTGTATGTTAATGCTATTCAAACTTTACGGTTCATTGATACAAAGCCTTTATTATTAGGGTGAGCGCTCTAAGGAAATATAAGTTCAGACTGCACTACTGAAAGTGGTTCCAGTATAAAAATGTTTGCAAAGTTTCCCAATATCAAGGTATGTGTAATGCTTCCAGGATGCTCTCCGATTAGATGCATATATATTGAAAACCTTTGCATTCAAAATTAAATGTTCACACAAAAAAAAACACAACTAGGGAAAAAACGTTTTGCTTAACACCTTAGATGCGGCGCAAATATCCCTCCCCAGTGCTGCGCTGTCCATTGGAACTAGTGCTGAATGGAAGTCCAATGGTCGTGCGCAGCACTGGGGAGGTAGTGCTGCCGTCGGCCAACGCCCCGACGCAGCACTTAAGAGGTTAAGTATTGTGAAATGTTGGGTACCATTTGTGTAAATCATCTTTTAGTGAAATGTGTTAATGCATGCTAGCATTTCCCAAAAATATTCATAAGGAAAATTCAGTGTAACCAGTTTCAACGAAATTATAGCAAACATGAAAATAAACTAGTATTGGCAAAGCCAAAAAGTAAGACCGCAGTGGTTAGCCTTTTGGTTTTGTCAATGTGTGCCTTGTTTTGACATGGTTTTTGAAAAGCTTTATTGTTGTGGGAGCCACCAGGCCCTCATTTTTTTTTAAAGATATAGTTTATTGGTTTTTGTGCATAAAAAACACAAAAAAACAGCATAACATTTCACATTACTATTACCATATCAATTTCTTAGTCAAGCGGCTGCCCCCGCCCACTGACCCACATCCATTATAATTATGTCAGCTCCATACATTCAATTCACCAAATGAAAACAAAGTCCCTTCAAAGTTTAGACCCTCAACTCCCCACTATCAAAACATGTGCCCTCCCCTTCCCTCCCGATCCCACCCCATCACCGACGCCCATAGACTGTTCTATACCCCTTGTGTCGGTTGCGTTGGAGTCACCATATATGCTATTGTAGTATGTACCTGTCATGCTCTCTGGTTATTCTCTGCCCTCTGCGTCTTCCGCTCCCCCATCCTGCGGCCCATTAGCTCGCAATGCCTGCACTAACATCTCCCATGCTGTCGCAGCCTCCAACTTTTTCTCATTGTTCTTCCTATGCGCCATCTGATATCGCAACGCGCTCTCGCTGGCGGTCCATTGTAAGAACTCGCTCTTCCACCAAATATAGCTGGGTTCTGCTGTTGCTTTCCAACGCCTCGTAATTTCTCGCTTTGCTAAAATGAGACCCATGTCCATGAACTTGCTCGTGATCTTGTTCTTGGATGTGTGGGGGAAACAGTGTAGTATGCTGGTGGCCATATCTATCTCTAATCCCCTCTCTGTAATCGCGTTCAGGGTATTTCCCACTTCCTCCCAGTAACTGTCCAACATAGGGCAGGACCATAACATATGTTCGATTTCCGCCCCAGCTTTCGTGCATCTAGGACAGGCTGCCTCAGCCGCCCTAAAGTACTTCTGAATTTTCCCTGGTGTCAGATATGCTCTGTGCAGAATATAGAAGTGTATTAGTTGAAACTGTGCATTTCTTGAGCTCTTCCAGGCCCTCCTCACTATCTGTGCCCAGGCAGCTTCGGGAATGGGTTTCCCTAGATCTATCTCCCATTTGCCTTTTAATGTCTCCAAGGGAGCCAACCCTTCATTGAGCATCCTGGAGTACAAGCAGGTAACCGCCTTGAACGTCCCCGCCGCCATCCTAGTATATTGACATGCCAGTGACGTTTTAGGTTCTATCAGCCCCTCCCGCCAGTGCGCCTGTGTCGCTCTCACCATCGCCGCATGCAGCAGGAAACCTCCTCTCGGTAGGTCAAACCGCTCTAGTAGCATCTGATAGGGCAACATAGTGCTGTCCTCATATAGGTCCCCTATCATCTGGAGTCCCATTTCCTCCCAAACCTGCAACTGCGACCAATCACCCCCGTGTGGCAACGCCGTCACCATGCCTAGCGGGATCTCAGGTGCGTACGGGTGTAGCACTCCCGCTCTGCGTTGGGAGCAATTCCAACAGAGCCTGAGTGTTTTTTCCTCTGTCAGGAGTTCCTTAAGGTCGAACTTCTGTTGCAGCGTTATGAAAGACAGGACATGGCGCTGCATCCCTGTGCCTCTCTTATGATCCGGTCCCCTTAATTCCCGTGCCACTTCCTGCGTAAAGATCTGTAACTGGGCTGCCAGATAGTACAACTCGAAGTCAGGGACTGCCAACCCGCCCTCTGTTTTAGGCAGTATAAGTGTCGCCTGCGCAACCCTCCATCTGCCTACACCCCAAAGAAAGGATATTATGAGTGATTTCAGTGTTTTAAACATGGAGCTCGGTATCCACACTGGTAGTGTCCGAAAATAATATAGGAAGCAGGGGAGCGCTATCATTTTTAGGAGGGCAATGCGGCCCATCACCGATAGTGGGAGAGTGGACCAAAAGGCCATGCTGCCCTTAAGCGCTCTCACCGCGCGACCCACGTTGCCCTCCAGCATATCTGTCGGCGCGTGATAAATATATACTCCCAAGTATTTTAAACAGGTGGGCTCCCACCTCACTGCTTGGATCGTAGCGGGACGGGGTACTCCTCTTCTCACCGGGAACATACACTTCTTGGACCAATTGACCCTCAGACCCGAGATAGTCCCAAAATGGGAGAGCAAGGCCTCAGCTCCCATAAATGTGTCGTCAGCATTCTCAAGAAAAAGAAGCATGTTATCCGCATATAGCGATACGTGTTGTTGTCCAGCTCTGCCCGCAAGTCCCCCATAATGGGCTCCTGTGCGAATCGTGATCGCGAGGGGCTCTACTGCTAAGGCGAATAGCAATGGGGATAGCGAGCAACCCTGCCTCGTCCCCCGTTCTACCAAATATTGCGAAGATATCAGCGCACCCACTTTCACCCTGGATAGCGCCGATGTATGCAAGACCTTTGTCCACTTTAGATAGCCATCGCCCGGGTTAGACCGCCCCACTGCTTTATACAGATACTCCCACTCTAGGCTGTTGTATGCTTTCTCTATATCTACCCACAGTACCACTGGCTGGCGCGCATCAGGGTGGTATTCCTCTAGAATGCGCACTAATCGCCTAATATTTGCGGTCGTGTTCCGCGTTGGGATGAAGCCAGCCTGATCCTCGTGTACTAGCGCGGTCATGTATTTTAACAGCCGGGTCGCTATTATACTGCTCAGTATTCTATAGTCCATTGTTAACATCGATAGTGCTCTATGGGAAGCCTTGTCCCCACTTTCTCTCCCTGATTTCAACAGAGGGATCACCAACGCTTCCCACATTGATTGGGGCAGCCGCCCGTCTCCCTGGCCTATTTGTAGACTTCTTGAAGTTTGGGTGCCAGCAGGTCAATATATGTCCCATAAAATTCTATGGGGAGTCCATCCAGCCCTGGGGTTTTGTTGCGGGCCATACGTTTAATGGCCCCTCGGATCTCCTCTAACTCTGTTTCTGCCTATTTCTATCGCCTGGTCCTGCTCTAATTGTGGTGGGTTCACACCCTCCAGAAAACCATTGACTGCAGGGTCACCAGGTAGTAGTTTGCTCTTATAGCATTCCGCATAATGGCGCCTGAAACAATGCAGGATCTCGTTCTGGTTGTAGACCTCTGCACCGTCTCCTGTTGTTAGAGCTAGTATGGGGGAGCTTCTCTTCAAGGGGTTGGCAAGCCCGGCCAGTAGTGTACCTGCCTTATCCCCTTCCGCTTGCGCCCTCATCGTGTAGGCCTTGTAGTCAAATCTATGCAATCGCTCCACCTCCGCCGCTACCGCCTCTTCCGCTGTGCTAACCTCCGCCTGTAATTCAGGGCGACCCGGCCTCAGTAGCTCCACCTGGCGGAGCTTGTCATCGGCCGTGGCCAAGTAATCGAGCAGGACTTTCCCTATACAGAGCCCCCGTAGGACCACCTAAAAGGCATCTCATTCCATGGCTCGTGACTCAGTCGTGCCAGCATTTTCTGCGAAATAGTGGGTGATCCCTTCCTCTATCGCTACTCGAAAGAGCGGATCGTCTAGCGTTACGGGGAGCAACCTCCATGTGGGAACACAGGAGATTCCGGTCATCCATTGCATAGTGGCCAATAGCGGGTTATGGTCCGATAGCTTTCTGGCTAGATATTCAGTCCTCACTATAGCTGGCAGTACCGCGGGCGAGCACAGCACCGCATCTAACCTTACATGTAACTTGTGCATGCCAGAAAAATATGAATAATCTCGGTCTCTTGGGTGCTGCACGCGCCAAACGTCTGCCAGTCTCCAACGTGTCTGCCAGTCAAGTGCACTCTTGGTCAAGCGATGCGTCGAAGAGTCCGGCAATGGGGGGTGCGCCCTATCCAGGGGTACGTCCATAACAGAGTTGAAGTCCCCCCCCCCCCCCCCCCCCCCCCCCCCCCCCCTCCATTAGCAAGGGACCCGCGAGATAGTGTGCCAAGAATCCTGACATCCTTGCTAGGAAGCCCAACTGATCTATATTTGGCGCATATATACTACAAAAGGCAATATCTCTACCCCTTAGTTTGCCTTCTATGGCCACAAATCGGCCCTCAGGATCTATCAGTTGCTTAGACAGTTGGAAGGGGACCCCCGCTCTAATCCAAATTAATGCTCCCCTAGCAAAAGCAGAGTATGTGGTACTATACACCTGGCCCCTCCATCTGCGCTGCAGCGCTACACTTTCGGCTTTCGTTAGATGTGTTTCCTGGAGTAGTGCAATGTGCACCCCCCGGCGGACCAGATAAGCGTGGATCTTGTGGCGCCGTGTCATTGTATGCAACCCCCTCACATTCCAGGTCATACATCGTAGGTTAGTGGAATCAACCATTCTCCCATTGTTCCCTGCTCGAATGCAACCTCGTCTCCATGCTTGCGTCAGTGACTACCCTTCCCCAACCTCCCCTCACATATTCAACCCCCCCCTCCCAAGAACAGGATCCAGCATCTTCCATCTAGTCCCCATCCAAACCTTGGCACCTAACAAAAAACGACTAAGTCCCACAGCAGTAGCTGTAGGGATGCCTTAAGGGCAATGAGGGGTGACTATGCACCAACCCGGAGCTGCACACCCTCTCGGACTTCGTGAGGCAACCGAGCCCATCATGATCAGAGACTTCGGATACCCCCTCTCCTCCCAGATCTTATAAAACCACAACCCCCAATCAGGTCCCAGCCAGGGGTCCGCACCAGCTTCGAGTTCACCTCCCAGGCCACCCCTCAGGTCCAATCACCCCTCGTCCAGCATTCCTTCTGCCGTTTCTGGAGTTACCTTCGGCAAGTGTTCGCTGTTCGTTTCAGAATGTTCTGAGTCAGACCGGCTGCCTTCTTTTTCTGAGTCCGTGCCTTCTAGTGAAGGGGGCCCCTGCACACCTGACAGCGTGGCCACCACCTCTAGCACATCTCACCAGGCCCTCATCATATAACAAACATTGCTAAACACAAAAATACTTTTCATCTCAAAAACCACACATTGCCACAATAGTTCCTGGCACTGAACAAAACTAATTTGCAAGCCGATATGCTCCTTTTGAAAGAGCAGAATGCTGTCACTCGCCGTGAAGGCAGCCAGTAGGCAGAGCGAGACTGAATTTTAATAAAAACAAAAGGTCTTGGTTAACGCCAATCTCAAGGAGGTGCTCAAGAAAGTCACAAAAGTGCACTCATGGTACACGTCCTTGCATTAGTGCAGATGTACGGCTTTCATTAATTCACAAGACTTTACAGATGTAGGTCAGTAAATCGTACTCCTAGAAAATATTTGTGAACTGCATTTTAGCATGAGCAAAAATGCATGTGTAGATTTGCTCATGCGAGAATCTGTTGAGCGGTAACCAGTTTGCATTCCCACCAACTACCTTCCCCCCCAAACCCTTGAAGAAGTTTTACTTCTGCCCTTGTCAGGAGTAAATTTCCACACTTTCTCTGCATGGGAAAATATTAGAGACTAGCTGATGAAAACCCATAAAACATGCAAGTTAGTAGGTTTACACAGACCAAAAAAGGCATTCCAACCATGGGGAAATATTGCTTACTGCTACCTCAAGCTCCAAGAAGTAGATCTGCGGAAATGTGGTAAAATAAGGGAATTGCTAGTATTCAAACTACTATGGTATGAGCTCTGGCATAATCAGAGAGGCTATTATCAGAGCTCTTATATAATGAGATTGCTACCATAATTTGTCGCCGCACTACATGGCACCAAAGGGACAACCTAGGTCTGTGAAGGCAGTGCGTCTTTGCAAGTTTACAAGGCTGGCTTTGAGGTGTAGTGACTAAAGCCTGCACTGCAGACGTTTCCCATCATAACTCCTTGTGATAATTATCTGTTTTTTCCTTGGTCCCAATTGAAAGCTTGACATTTAATAGATTATCCAATCGCTGGTAATTTGCAATTTTGTTTTGTGTTTTTATGAATGTAATAATGCTTCCTAAAAGGCTTGAGTTCTTTCATATTGAGACCAGAGCGTATGACCTTTTCAATTGCCTCCTGCCCTGTCCCTGCTATTTGTACTTTGCACTCTCATGACTTCTTTTTCTGCAGTCTGGTGCAGCAGTGTTGCAATTATTTATTTGGAAATCGGTGATTTCTTTTTGTGCTTTTGCAGGCTGTTTTTAAGCTTCATGACAATCGTTAGCTATTAAACTACGGCTATTGTATTGCCCCATAACGCCACAAAACCATCCATCCACTAGCCCAACATAGTCTGTTCGCGAATGAGGGTGTGCGCACAATAGTGTGTGCTTGTGCATGTCTGTATGTGTGATGGTGTGTGTATGCATGTACCTATGTGTACGTCCTTGAGTATTTTTGTTCTGGAGCATATGATTGTATGTGTGCTAGTGTTTTTGGTAGTTTCTGTATGTGTTTTTGTGTGCGTGCGTCTGTGCATATATGAGAGTGTGAGCACATCTGTGTGTGCTTATGCTTGTCTGTGCATTTGATGGTGTTTGCGTGTGCATGTACTTGGGTGCTGTTGTACTAGATTTTATGTGTGCTTGTGTTTTTGGATGTTTCTGTATATGTGCTTGTGTGTGTGCGTATGTGCGCATATGAGAGTGTGTGCTCACATTTGTATATGCTTTTGCATGTCTGAGCGTGTGATAGACGCTAGATTTGTTATTCTCGGGCAGCCACTGTCATGGATATTGACTAACTGCCAGATGCCTGACCCTAAGATGGCTACCAGTGTACAGTACAGTCCCCTGCCTGACCCCAAGATGGCTTCCATAGTGGTCCCCGCCACAGTGTTTTACTTCCCGGGACAACAATTGGACATTGGCCAGACATTGAACCTATCCCCTAACCTGCTTACACATCAGGACTTCAAACATGCTTAACTTACCCCAGACTGTAGAGACTAAGCGATTTGGCTGATGCCCGGTGGAGCTACCATATAGCTAAAGAGGAGATGGGTTGTGGACTCCTCACCCCCCCCCCCCCCTGCCATCACCTACCCAGCCGGACCTTGGGCAAACTTTCCCCTTGTCTCTACGTCCTATCTTCCTCCTACCCCTTTACCCGATCCCCTTACCCTCCCTTGCGCCATTCACCTTGTCCCCTATGCTATTTAAATACTTTTCTTGATACTTATGTAACTTTTAACTGATGTAAATTGCAGCATTATTGTCCTCATGTAATGCGCTCTGTTTCCTTCGGGTCTAGCCAGCGCTATATATTAACTCATTAAATAAATATGTTCCCATTTAGTACTCGTTCTCTCTGTATCTACTTCCCTATCCCCTCTCCACCCCTGAATCTCTCACCTTGCCTGCTAGTCTGCCTAGCCCCCTATCATTTGTGACCTTTTGACTAAGCAGTCTGTTGTATCCTGAGTTTTACATTACCATGTAAATCAGCCTAGGTCTTCCTAGCTGCTCAGCCAGAGCAAGAGATGGTGACGGAATGTTGGCGTGCCTGTGATGAATGGAATGCCTGGGTGCCTGTGTGTATGAGTGTGTGACAGTTGGAGATGGGCTGAGCAGCTAGGCAGGCTGCTCCTGGTGGGGCTGGCAGGGGCTGGCATAGGAGTTACTAGAGCTGGATTACAGTTGTGCTTGCATGATCCCTGTTTGATGTTGCTAGACATGGATTATTAAAGAAGACTTCAAGAACCCTACATCCTGACCACAAGTGTCTTCTTGTACAACATATTTTTGGCGACGAGGACCAAGGGCCAAGACCCAAGCGTACTTAAGGACTGAACACAAATCCAGAGACTCCTAAGAAAACTTTGTAACCAGCGTAACTTGAAGGAAAAAAAAGTAAGCAAAAGTATGGAGTAAAAGGCAAGTCAGCCCCACCAGTGTCCTGTCATTGTGTGTTTAGCCACCTTGCCTGCTCTTCATAATAGTCGAAAGTGTTTTTTGTCAAAGACTAAGTACATTTTATTCACTGCTGGCAGCCTACAGTCCACAGGTTTGGTATCGGACTTAAAGGTAGAGTACAGTGCCTGGATAATCGCACCGCAGGTGAGCCCATCTTATATGCAGCGTTTTATCTGAGTTCTCTCTCTTGTGTTTTCACACCCATGGTGGCACGGCACATTGCACTGACATTTAATTTGTTTTTATTATTTTCAACAAACTTTCATTATGGCCTACCATTTGGCAGTTTAACCGCCTTGCCACATTCAAAACGCGCTTTAGCTCCTCACCGAGCGCACGCACTCAGCGTATGCCACCTCACCTGCTTTCCGTGCCAACGTCATTCTCCTCTATGACGTGAGTCTGCTGTCAGTGTCATTGGGGAGCACGCTATTGACGGGAGCCTTCCGGTATCTCCCATGTTGACGCCGATGTGCCGCCATTTTGATTGATACTTTTCATCATTTCATCATCTCATGTGCAGTCTACAGTCCATCTGCCATCTTTGCATTCTTTACAGCGATAGGCATGCTTTGTTATTAATTTGCCTATTGCATGTCCGCATTCTCTACAGCGATAGGCACGCTTTGTTTTTGTCTTTTCAAAATGCATTTCAGCATTTTCATCAGAGCGATAGGCACGCTTTATTTTTCAGTGGTATTTTTTCACAACAGTTTTCCAACAGCGATGGGCACACTTTACTTTGTTTGCCTATCACAGTTCAGTGTTATTTTTTTACAATGATAGGCACATTTTCCACTGTTCTCCGCTGTACCTATATTTCGATTTTGACTCCAGGACCTCACTGTCCTTCGCTGTGCCTATATTTTGATTTTGCTCAAGGACCTCGCATTGATTTATTGAATCTTTCGCAGGTACTTATTTCCTTTGTGGTTTGAATTTGGATGACTCCTCACATAAAGCTCATGTTAATCTGTCTCCTTGGAACTTTTGACATTTTTGACAACTGTGCTATCTGCACCATCTAATGGTTATTTTAATCGTTTGCACTTCAATAAGGAATGATAGTGACTTAAAATGCAGATTTTCATACCCATGATTTCAACAAGTTTTTTTTTTGCTCCATCAGCATATGTTTTCTATTACGCAGATGTAATGAGCTTTAAAGTCATAATTATTCTTGCGTGTTTTTCTTCCTACTGTAATTTTAATTATTTTATTTGTCATATTTGAAAAAGAATATGTATTTTATATATATTAGGGGGCATTTCACTGTGTGCTTTTACTCTTCCATGTGGTCATTCTCCAAATTTGTTCATAATTTTCAAACCTGTTTTGAGGAGCATCTTATTATTTCATGTGGTCTTTCTCCACATCTGTTCATAGTTTTCCAACATGTTTAGAGGAGGAATTTATTATTCTATGTGGTCATTCTCCACGTTTGTTCACTGTTTCTTTCCAATATGTTTTGAGGAAAACCTTAATGTTTCGTGTGGTCGTTCCACACCCAAGTGGTCTTTCTCCACTTCACAGTTTTACTGTTCTATGTGGTCATTCTCCACACCCAAGTGCTCTTTCTCCACTTCACAGTTTTACTGTTCTATGTGGTCATTCTCCACATCTATGTGGGCTTTCTCCACATCTATTTCTGGTGCATGTGGGTTGTCCCACATTCGTGTGGACATCTGTGTACACATCTGTTCACAGTCTCATGTCGTACACTGTGTCATGTGTCTTTTAGCAATTTTTTTCTCAAAATCTCAGTACCTTATTTGTTGTTCATTTTTCTCTTCTTTCTGCACTCTTTACACTATTCGTGTCAGCCTGGCCAGTTTTCATGGACTGTGTATCTAGTTTTTGTTGTTGTTGAAGTGAGGGAGTGTGTGTGTACTCTTTTGTGTGAGATAGTTGATGCAAGAGTGTGTTGTCTTTTGTGCTTTCTGTCTGCCCTGTTGTTCTATTTTCTCTACTGTCATTCTATTTTTATTTTTCTCTATTAGTCTCTTGACGCTTTCACTTGTTTCCAATTTTCATTGTACCTTGCCTAGCATGTTCTCTCTTTTCAATTTATAGGAGGGAGATGTTGTAATATGTTGCATTATAACTTGCCTTATTAATTTCTCCCTTTTCTTTGTAAAGGAGGGAGATGTTGTAATATGATGCTCAGCATTGTGATTGTAGTTTAGAATGTTAGTATTCAGAACGTTAGTGAGAGAGTTAGGTCAGTTCTTGAAGGGGCTGAGCATGATACAGGCTGCTCCTGGTGGGGTTCAAATTTATATACTTAATTATCTAATAAACATCTTGGAAACATCTTCTACTGAATTCTACTTGTTTGTTCATCATACTACACCTAGGCTGCCCAAGGTGCTCTCCCTTTCACTTCTCCCACTCCTGGGAGCGCAGATTACAAACTGCGTAAGGGAGAAGAGAGCAAATGCAGGCCTGTCAGAGCAGCAGCGGGTGTCGGTAAGAAAGGTAAATAAATGTAAAAAATCTTTCTTCATGTGCATACGTGGTAGGTTCCCGTCTGAGTGTTTGTGCATCTGTAAGTGGTGCATGTGTATCTATGTATGCCTCGGATGCAGGTTTGTGTTTAAAAAAACGTGAATATCTGTGTGCTGGCGAGGACAGTTTTACCCTTTGCCCTCGCCTGAGAAATGCTTGGTCTGGTACAATGATGGCAGATTCTGGTAAAATGCTGACTCTAGCAGGTTGCTGGTAATCCCTGATAACGTACTGGTCCTGGCACAAGGGTGGCAATTCCTTGCGGCATACTGGACCTGGCATGACTGTGTTCATCCCTGACTTACTGTTTCTGGCATAGTGGTGGTAATGCCAGGCAAAATGCTGGTCCTGGCACAATAGTGGTAATCCATAGTACAATGCTGTCCCTAGCACAATGGTGGTAATCCCTGGGCACATGCTGGCCTTGGCACAATTATGGTAATGCTTTTTAAAATACTGGATCTGGAAAAATGTTTGCCCTGGAAAAATTATGGGGAGCCCAAGCAACATGTTCGACCTTGAACATTGAGGTTAATAGCCATCAACATGCTCTCTGTAGAATAATGGTGATCATTCCTGGTAAAAAGGTGGCCCTGTGACAAACTTTGAAATCACTAGCAACATGCTGACTCTGGCACATTAGTGGTAATTCTTAGCAATATGCTGGCTCTGCTAAAAATGGTAATAATACTCCAAAAAACAAACAGAACCTGTTTGTATATAAGGGCGCACTAGTCACATGCCCTTACGGTGCTCTTTTAAGTAAATGATAAATTCAAAATAATCTATGTTATTTGTAACCTATCAACAATACTTATGCAAATATGTGGTTGCAAATATATTTCATATGAGTTTTCACATGAAGTTTTACACAAAGTAACACAATTTAAAAAAAAAGAAAATCTATATTAAAAAAAATATATATATATATATATATATATATATATATATATATTTTTTTTTTTTTAAAGCAGGCCTCTAATAATGTTACTAGACCTGCAGGTCTAGTTACTTAAATAATCTACTCAACCATAATGCTCTTGACCCATACACTGGTTGCAAATTATGTGATCCTGGGCAAGTATTTTAATTCAATTGAGACTCTTTTTTCTTCTTTATCACACATGAGAGCACCTTTAGAATACGCGAATTCAGCAAGTCTGCTGTACAGAATTTTTTTTAACAGACTAAACTTTTCTTCGATATATCATACGATTCTAGCCACATATAGGATACACATGACCACTGACTTGACTAAATTCATACTTGTACTATTCATTTACAAGCTGTTTAAATGTTGTGTTAGAAAATAAAATCCAACATTTTACAGCCTTTTGATTCACAATTATTGCCGGATAACTCACTTGACAAAAAGCACTAACTATAAAAAAGAGAATAGAAATTAAACACCATTTTCCAGGAACAGATAAGCAACAAGTAATAAAAAGATAAACTGACATCTGACCTGACCTTGAACAGACAGCAAATGTGTCAAGACAAAAACAAGATTTAAAAGCTTCTTTAGTGCTCATTCACTTTGACGATTAAATGCTAAAAATAGCTCGACCTGATAAAATCTAACTCTGCCTAGCTATTGTGAGTGGATTTTTCGAAGCCTAAAAATAAAGATTAAAAAAAACACACACCATATAGCTGCCTTCACCTTCATGAATGCCCTCACTGCCAGTTTTAAAATGTTCGTATTGATGCGAGTTTTCTACTCAAGTATCTTGAATGAAGATAGAAATGTATTGTTTTGATGATCCCAAAAAGCAGTAAATTAATTGTTACTTTAGTGAGCATTCATGGTGGCCACTTTATCACACGTCATTGTTAAAGATTATGCTTAGCTGTTCAGAGTAACGTAGTGTTGTGACTCATCACGACCTGCTCTAGTGGTCACGATGAATTGTGGGAATTTCCCACACTTACTGGTAGTCCAGATGTGCACTCAATATAGTTAAGTGAAGTGGGCTGCAGAGCTTCAGTTTCTTAGCCAGCGGTCTCAAAAGATTGACGGGACTGAGATACTTAGTTGCCAGGCAATGCTGGAAGTTGCGAGCAGTCAGGTATATTTAATACAGTTTGTTTTTTTCTATACAGGCATGAATGGTAGCAGTTTGTTTTTGAGTGCTGCAAGAATTGAGTTATTCCTTACCCTGCTGTTACATAAGTGAGCTAACAGAGGGTAACGTGTCTGCCTAAAGACACCATTTGGCGGTAGGGCCCGGTGTTGACGGTGTGGGGCCTAAAACCCAGCAAGCATCACAGTGGATACAGCCCTTAATATGACAGAAATGGTTGTAGAGGAGACATTTGCAGCATGGGAGAGTCTTCCTTCCGCTAAAATTTCAAGACTGGTGGCACCTCATTAGGGCTCTATGGAGAAAAACATGGAGGACATTTTTCGTGCCTGTTTTTTTCAGATGTCTAAAGGCCTGCAGCATATGAGAGAATCTTTTTTGTACCTTGTGCATCAGATCCTTCTGAAGGGGAGCAATATCAAAATAAAGAACCTGAAAGTTTACAGTTACGTTTAGCAGTCACAAAAAGTTCTGGACTATGAATGGAAGGATGCGGAGAAGCAAAATATTCTGAGATCTCTTTCAAAGCATTGTGCTCTACACAAGTTGGCAGAAGAGTTTCCACTAGTTGCTAATGTGGATTCTTTGATGGCTGGGTTGTCCTTTCAAATGGTAATCATTTCCGAGGAGGCGACCACACCAGATGCCATGGATAAGAAAATGGAGGCAGAGCTGAAGAAAGCTTAAGCAGACACTAATTTTTCTATCAGAATCAGTGCTTATTCCAATTACCCGATTTGCGGGTTACTGAACTAGATTTTCAGACTCAAGCCAATCAAGTCCAGCAGCAAGTGGACTTTTCTAATACTCTTTTGATCACTGTTCAAGTCTATTTCCTATCAGATATCTCATTTGATGCTATGGAAACATGAGCAGCGTAAGGAGCTACAAATGCAGTTAGGAGGCACCTATGGATGTGATCAATAAAGGCAGATGCATCCCAAAACACCATGCAAATAAATTAGCCATCTTCAGGGGCCAAGCTTTTAGTCATTCGCCGGAGAGGCTGGTAAAAGAAGTCAGCACAAGATAAAAAGCTGTTGGCACCAGTCAAGTCTTCCTTTAAACAGAAAAGCATTGGGTTTCAAGATCCCATTTAGTTGAAACTACAGCAGAAAAAAATGGCCAGTTCTTTTGAGAAAAGAGTCCTAGTCGGGGGCCCCTATGGCCGACAAGTCTCAGATCCAGCCAATGCCTTTAACCACCAATCCTCAGCCCTCGAAAGCAAGACTCTGTTGCCAAGCCCTAGGCCAAGTAGAAGACCATTTAAAATATTAGGCAGCAATCTAGGAATTGAAAATTCTGGACAGATGGGAGGTGGAAGTGGTCTAGCGGGGGGGGGGGGACAGAATGGAGTTTGGGCCCTACACAATACTTTTTTTTTGCTGCACCAAGTCAAGTCAAGTCAGAGAATTTATATAGCGCACTACATACCCAGAGGGTCTCAAGGCGCTTAGGAAGGGGAGGAGGATTACTTGTCAAATATCCACGTTTTAAGTTGCTTTCTGAATGCTAGGTGGTTCTGGGTGAGGCGAAGGTAAGTGGGAAGTGAGTTCCATGTTTTAGCAGCCAGGTATGAGAAGGATCTGCCTCCCATGGTGGTCTTGTTGATGCGAGGTACAGTGGCGAGGGCTTGGCTGGAGGAACGTAGTTGGCGGGGGGGGGTGTAGAAGGACAGTCGTGAGTTGAGGCATTCTGGTCCAATGTCGTAGAGTGATTTGTGTGCGTGGGTTAGCAGTCGGAAAGTGATTCTCTTATTGACGGGTAGCCAGTGGAGGTCTTTCAGGTGGCCAGAGATGTGTTCGTTGCGCGGGATGTCTAATATGATCCTGGCTGAGGCGTTTTGGATTCGTTGGAGTTTCTTCTGGAGTTTAGCGGTAGTACCTGCGTAGAGGGTGTTTCCGTAGTCCAGTCGGCTCGTGACCAGAGCATGGGTGACTGTTTTCCTGGTCTCGGTGGGGATCCAGCGGAATGTTTTTTTGAGCATGCGAAGAATGTTGAAGCAGGATGAGGAGACGGCGCGGACTTGTCTGTTCATTGAGAGTGAGGAATCCAGGATAACGCCTAGGTTCCGTGCGTGGTCTGTTGGGATGGGTGCTTTTCCAAGGACTTCCGGCCACCAAGAGTCGTCCCATGTAGTGGGGGATGTACCTAGGATGAGGACTTCTGTTTTATCTGAGTTCAGTTTCAGACGGCTGTGTTTCATCCATTCAGCGACTTCTTTCATTCCTTCGTGTAGGTTAGTTTTGGCGGTGCTGGGGTCCTTGGTGAGAGAAAGGATTAGTTGAGTGTCATCCGCGTAAGAGATGATGTTGAGGTTGTGTTGGCGGGTGACCCACAATATCCAGTCCGGCAGAGAGCTCTTTAAGATGGCACTCTGACATAACTTGACAAAATTAGCAATCGTCCTGGTTCCAAGAGAGGGGCATGGATTGCTGCTCCATCATCTTCTATGTGCAAACGCGGTTCTGTGAGTTGTAACTAGTGCTAGGTCTCAAGAATGTAAACAAGTGCGTTCCCTGCCAGTAATTCAAGATGTTAACATGGCAATACTATCACTTGTAACGAGGGAGGACTTTCTCAGATCAATCTATTTGAGAGATGTTTATTTGAATGTACCAATTCACAGGAGCTCCCAATGTCGTAGCAAGGGATTCGCTCTTCCTTGCTCAGAGTCCTCAGACCAATAGTAAGAAGTTGGCACAGAACCTGGAATAGAAATCAAAGTATTTATTAAACCTCAAGAGGTGGAACCACAACCATACAACACCCTTCGGTAGTGTATGAAGTAGCACACTGACTAGAAGGAGCTTGGTCCTTTTATACCCACACAGGGGGTGAAATGAAGACGGTACAAGGCACGGTGTGTTGGTTTCAAATACATATAAGGTCGGGGGCGTGGCTAGCAGCCGATCATGGCGGCAGCATAAGGGACGAGCTCCGCGGCTGAAGCGGCCTCTTCGTCGATCCGACACAAAATCCGTCACTTCTACAAGCCCTACAGGCAGGTACCAGAACCCAGGACCGGGTGGAGTAAGCAGCGACAAGCGGCGACAAGATCCGACGTCCGCTGCCCGAGATACATCGAAGCCTCGGATCGGCCTGCCACAACCTCCTGAGCCGGGACCTCCCCTGGCTGTCGACCCAGCAGGAAGTGCACGCTGACCAGTGGATCCAGACCGGAAGTGCCCATGAGGCGGAGGAGCAGATAGACCGAGTACGTCCTGGAGAGTCGGATGCAGAGATCCGCACGGACCGAGGGAGTGGCGATTAGCGAAGTGGTCTCTGGCACCCCGACCGACTCTGCGATCGTCACCAGCAGCACCGAGAGTCCAGGAGACGGGATCGAAGTGGGCGTCCGCCATCTTTTTGATCGGAGTCGTCGCTACGCGTCTGGCGGCAATCGGCGCTTCTCGCCTCCCGGAGGACGCCGCTGAGACCTAATCTTTGCCACACCGGACTGGACAAGGGGTCCACACCGCTTCTCACATCCTGGAACGTAGGGGCACGAGGAGCACGACTTTTAGCGGCATGGCGGGGAAAGGCCCCAAGGGCGGCGTCACACAGACCCGTATTGACCGATTTACCTCCGACAAGCCTACTGTCTCCCCAGCGGGGAAGGAGCAAGGTGGCAAGGCGGCCGACTCTCCGGGAGGAAAGAAAGCGACACTAGACGACGTCATGCTCGCACTGGCCCAACTGCAAACGACCGTTGGCGGAATCTCCACAGATGTCACCCTACTTAGAGCGGACCTCCACAAAATGTCGGAGAAAGTTAAGAGCATGGAGGTGGTCACAAAATCCCTTGTAGAGGACGTTTCAGAACTTCAACGAGAAATGGGGAAGATGGCGCAGGACAATAGAATGCTCCGGGAGAAGCTGGATGAGCAGGAGGGGCGTTCTAGGCGAAACAACATCCGCATTATAGGGGTGCCTGAATCAGAAGGCGTAAAAGCTATGGATCTCTTCGTAGAGAGCCTGATAACGAATCAACTAAAGCCGAAGGGACTGTCCAACTTTTTTACAGTGGAAAGGGCCCATCGAGTCCCGGGAGGTCAACCGAAACCGGGGGCTACCCCACGACCCATAGTGGCACGCTTGTTTAATTTCCGCGACCGGGACGCAATCTTGCAGGCAGCCAGAACCTCCCCTCCTCTCAAGATTCCGAACGCCACCGTTGCCATTTTCCCCGACTACACAGCGGAAGTCGCCCGTCGGCGGCGATCGTTCTTTGAGGTGAAAAAAGAACTGAGGTCCAGAGAACTGCCTTACTCAATGCTCTTTCCTGCGAGACTGCGGGTGGTGGCGGAGAACAAAACGTGGTTCTTCGACAACCCTGAAAACGTACAGGAGTGGCTCGAGGGATGGAGACCGGGTCAGAACCACAGACGGACAAATCGTTTCAAGAAAGATCGAACTGGAGGCCAACGCCAGGACTCCCAGGCTTCGGGAGGGGGACCGGACAACAGCGACTCTTTGGGAGCGGAAGGTGGCAGGGAAGAGTTCGAGGAACAATGACCATCTGGACAACTTTCATATTTGTTTTGGTAATGAGACTTTAATGCTGCACAAGCGCTTCCCGCCATTGGACACTGGGTGAAGGGCCTCCGAGGGTGTGAATGAGAGACTGCCGGCTGCGGAGAGTCCCTCACCCCAACGCGCAAGTACACTGTTTGGGGGAATGGGGTATGCACTCTGCTCAGTTGGGGGGGCGGGCAGTTTTGAGTCCGTGCAGCAGGGGGGCAGGGAGGGGGGGGGGGGATCAGGAGTTGGGTAAGTTTGCACTACGGGACTTTTTGGTCCTGCAGGTTCAAGTTCTAAGCACACATATGTTTCTAGGCATGTTTTACGTAACTGAAAGCATCTGGTCTATTCGGGGCACTGGGGGAATGGACTGTGAGATACAGTCACGCCTGCCCTACACCTGCCTCTACCTGCCACCTCGCCAACGGCGAGGGGGCTTCATGGCAGATCACTGTTTCTCTTATGGCCGCAACGGATAGTCACACCACAGCAAACCCACTGCTTGTTATGTCCTGGAACGTCAGAGGTCTAGGGGATAAGATTAAGCGGGGGCTGGTGCTGCAGGGGATAAGGAGACGGGGGCCCGCTCTCATTCTCCTACAGGAGACACACTTGACAGGGGCGGCCACAAAGGCCCTAGATAGGAGAGGCTATCACATGATAGTACATGCTGAGTTTACTTCGGGGTCCCGTGGCACGGGTATCCTGCAGAAGAAATCGTCCCAATTTATTGTAAAGTCTACAGCAACCGATGCTCATGGCCGATTCACGGCAGTTCATGGCCAGTGGGAGGGGAAACTTCTAAACGTAGTTTCTGTTTACATACCACCAGCGCTACATTCTGAGGCTTTGCCAGATCTTGGCAAATTCTTGTTGACCCTCCCTGATAGAGACCTGATCATAGGTGGGGACTTTAACATGGCACTCACGACCACTTTAGACCGTTTCCCCCCACGCACACACACAGAAGGGCCCAACAGGCTCCAGACGTTTCTGATTGCACAGGGGTTGGTGGACATATGGCGTACACTACACCCTAACCAGCAGCAGTACACGTACTACTCGGCCACACACAACAGCCTCTCTAGGATAGATTATTTTTTCGTTTTGATTAACGGACATCTTACTGTAGCCGAGACAAGTATTCAGCCACGGGGTGTCTCAGATCATTCACCACTCACTTTGACGATCACCACCACGTCCACGAAACGACAAAGGTTATTTCCGATCTTCCTGTTAGGGGTGTTACCGGTCGTCTTAATTAGATTCAGACCCAGTTTAGGCTCAGTGTACGCCTTGTGAATAAAAGGGTTAATTTAGTTTTGAGGGTACATTTAGTTTATTATTTAAAATGTTAAACTTTAGTTAGAATCCTTTTAGTAACTTTAATTTCAATAATTGCCTTTGGCAATGCTTGTTTGTTTTTAAACTAAGTTTTGAGCAATTCCCAGATTGTGCGCTCAATTGAGACAGGCTCGTGTCAGCCCTCGCGCTTGGAGTAATGATGTGTGAGACTCGCGCTGGGTCTCGTGGCTGAAGCTATAAATACATGCTTCTGCCAACTGCCAAACGCTTTGTCTCTCGTTGTACTTGGCGAGAGCTTCTGCCCCCGCGTTGGAATTCCTCAGGTCATGTTAATTCCTGTTCGCCCCTTGGTTCATCTTGCCCCGTTATTCCTTCCCTGAAAAAACCTGTTCTGTGAGGTCCCGGAAGTCCTGGCTGTCATTGTCGCTGATGAATGTATTGAAGACGACGTGACTGGATTCTCCGAGACAGCCGGGAGGTTTGTTTACCCGCTCTCCTCTGCCGGCTGGCAGTTCGAGTCTCCTGTCAGCACATCGCTGCTACTCGAGAAAAGGAAAGTAAGGAGTTTATTTATTTTCTTTCAATTGCCACGAACATTCGGCTCTATGTGGAAGTGGCAAGGGTTATTACAGAAAGACGCTCTAGACGCTAAAAGGGATTAGCGCGTCTTGGAGAGCAGATCAAAGAACAAGCCTTTATCAAGGCAAGTCACTCTGAAAAGCGAGCTGGGACTAATATCTTTAGCGCGTGATTCACGGAGAGTTACTTAACAAGACTTGAAGAGACATTGTCAGCAAACGAACTGTGCAAAATATAGAACTGACTTATGTGCTCATTAAGCGGATTGTAGACATAAACAAGCCTTGATAAAGGCAGCGTGTTTAATAGACAATCTGAATCTATCTGAACTTTTTGGTGATAAGTTTATTTAATAATTTAATTTTTGAAGGAAGGTTTACACATTTATAAGTGTTGTCTGGAATAACAACCTTAGATAGTTTTGAGAATTTAGATAGGCTGTTATTTCCTGTCTTCCTACTGCAGAACCACCAGACAGAAGATTTATTTAAAGACTCAGGTGTCAAGACTCAGAACCAGAGCTAAACTACTTAAAGTGCGAACAAGGGTCAGACGAATTAATGGTCAGTAAGCACAATGTATTGTTAATTTGAGTAGTTAGCCTTAAAGTCGTCTGCTGAGTAATTGCTGTTAATATTGCATCACAGTGTTGCGTGAAGTCAGCGCAGAACTTTCCTAACTGAAGGTCCACGGCCCGGAGCACTTTCAAGAGAGAGAGACAACTGAAGATTTAATCTTGTATAATTTGTTGTGAGTCTCTCTGTCCACTTCCCCTTTCCCTGGGGGAGAAGTCAATCCAGTCAGTGTCAAGTTCCTGACTGGTTGGTTGATCCTTGAGGGAGTTGGGAGCTTGCAGCTCGAAAGGAAACGTCAGAAGAGTCTCGCTGGACTCCTCAACAGTAGACAAAGCCAAAACTTCTCTTTTTTTTAAAAAAAAAAATCGTTTCCTTTCGAGTCTGTAAACTCACCCTCATGGATGCTACTCAGTTGTCACAGCTGGTCCAGAAGTTGACAGTGGAAATGGAAAATTTACGTTTGGAGAATCAATCGCTTCGTCAGGAGCTAGATGAGACTAGGGCAGGTTTCTCGATTTGGAGGGATTCCTCTAAGGAGAGGAAACCGGTTTTAGCGCCAGCTAGATTTGGAGCTGACGTGGTTCAGCCTCATACCTCAGAAGATGGGTCTGAAAAACAACCAGTTCAAGTTACTGTAGTTACTCCTACACCTGTCCCTTTGGCCAACCCTGAAAGGTTTACTGGAGATAATAGCAGATTTGCAACCTTTTTTAGTCAGTGCCAATTGCATTTCATGTGTAAACCTCAAATTTTTTCTTCTGATTCTGCTAAAGTTGCATTTATTATTTATTATCTGGGAGGGGTGGCTGCGAATTGGGCCATGCCTTTAGTAGACAATAATGACCCTTTGCTTCATAATTTGCAGAATTTTAAATTGGCTATGTCCAATTTATTCGCCAAACACACTTTAATTCAGCCTTCTGATAACGAGTTATTGAGTCTTCGTCAAGGGACCAAGGATCTTATCTCTTATATGACTACCTTTAATAGACTTCTGTCCGAAACTCATTGGCCTGAAGAAAAGAGAATTTCTTTATTTTATAGAGGTCTAAAAGATGATTTAAAGGATTCTCTTGCACACATAGTGAATTTGCCTGATGGGTTTAAGGAATTTCAGGATCTAGTGGTTAGACTTGATCACAGATTAGGTGAACGTAGAAATGAAAAAACAAGGAGTGATTTTAAAAGTCCTCTAGTTAAAGTTGAGAAAAAAGAGTCTGAAGTTAAGAATGTTTTTGTTGAACCTGTTGTACCGAGTGGGTTCAAAGGGCCTTTAACTCCTGAAGAGAAAGAAAGGAGACGTAAGGGCAATTTATGTTTGTATTGTGGCAAACCTGGGCATTTTGCCAAGGATTGTTCTGTAAAACCTGCTAAAAAGAAAGTTCTAGCTATTGAAACCCTTCCTATTAAGCCGTCGGAAAACTAAAATTCTCGAGGGAAGCAGAGATCGTTTCCTCGAGTAAAATTTCTTCAAAGATCTCCAAATTTGTCACCAATGTAACTACACATATTCCCAAACATTTTACTATTCGGATGGTTTTTATCTTAACTACTCTTCAAAGACATAGTATTCCTGTACTTTTGGATTCTGGGGCTACTGGGAATTTTTTCGATATTGGATTTGCCCATAAATTGAATCTGAAATTTGTTACTAAGGAGGAACCTGAGTCTGTGAGAGCTGTTGATGGTTCAGTTTTGTCTTCTGGCATGATTCAATTTAACACTGAACCGTTGACTTTGGTAGCAGATAATGATCATACTGAGAAAGTGGTTTTTGATCTTATTGATGCACCAAGTTTTGGTGTCATCTTAGGCATTCCTTGGTTAGAATTACATAATCCCAAGATTGATTGGATTAAGAGGACGGTTACCTTGGAGTCTTCCTTTTGTAAGTTACATTGTTATCAAGAAACCCAAGATCCTGTGATGCCCCTTTTTTGTGCTGCTCTTACTGCTGAAGATAGTAAACTCCGTGTAGAGTATAGAAATTTTTCTAAGGTTTTTGATCCTGTTGAAGCAACCAAATTACCACCACACAGAATTTTTGATTGCAGGATTGATTTAGTTCCGGGTGCTATTCTACCATGTAGTAGAATTTACGCCTTAACTGAACCTGAAAATGTTTATTTAAGGAACTATTTGGATGAGCTTTTGGAATTAGGTTTTATTCGACATTCTACTTCTCCTGTTTCGTCTCCTCTTTTCTTTGTTGCGAAGAAGTCTGGGGATTTGAGGGCTTGTATTGATTATAGAGCGGTGAATAAAGCAACCATTAAGAATAGGTATCCGTTGCCCTTGATTCCAGTGCTTCTTAATCAAATTAAAGGTTCTAGTGTTTACACCAAACTGGATCTTAGAGGTGCATATCATCTAATTAGAGTCAAAGAAGGCGACGAGTGGAAGACCGCTTTTCGTACGAAATTTGGTCTTTTTGAGTATACGGTTATGCCTTTTGGTCTTTGCAACGCCCCAGCGGCCTTTCAATACTTTATTAATGAGGTCTTGCATGATCTATTGGATGTCTGTTGTATTGTTTATATTGACGACATCTTAATTTATTCTAAAAATATGGAAGAGCATATACAACATGTTCAGTTAGTATTACAGAAATTGAGAGATAATTCTCTTTATGCTAAATTGGAAAAATGCGTTTTCAATGCTTCTCAAGTGGAATTTCTTGGCTATTGTTTATCACCTGAGGGAATTCATATGGATCCAAAGAAAGTTGAAGCAATTTTAACTTGGCCAATTCCTGCTTCAATTAAAGACACACAAAGAATTCTGGGATTTGCACATTTTTATAGGCGATTCATTTCTAAGTTTTCAGAAATTGTTACTCCTATTACCCAGTTATTGAAAAAAGGGAAAGTCTTTTCTTGGACTGAGGAAGCCGACCTAGCTTTTTCTTTATTGAAGAAGGCTTTTACCTCTGCTCCTATTTTGGTTCATCCTGATCCTGACAGGCCTTTCTTTGTGGAAGCAGATGCTTCACAGACTGCTATTGGTGGTGTGTTGCTTCAAAAGGATACAAATACTGGTCACCTTCATCCAATCGCTTTTTTCTCTAGGAAATTACTTTTGGCTGAGCAGAATTATACAATTGCAGAACGAGAATTGTTAGCCATTAAAGATGTTTTTCAAGAATGGAGGCATCATCTTTTGGGGGCTAAACACACTATTACTGTTTATTCTGACCATAAAAATTTACAATTTTATTCCACTGTTAAGGCTTTTACTCCTAGACAAATGAGGTGGTTACAATTCTTTAGTGAATTTGATTTTTTGATTATGTATCGACCAGGGAAGAAGCAGCTGTTATCTGATACACTTTCACGTTTAGTTTGTGAAAAGATTTAAATTCTATGAAGGATCCTCCCAGCATTTTGCCTTTAGAAAAAATTGCTGCTGAAATCCATTCAGAAAGTTTCTTGGATTCCGTTAAAAAGGAATTAGAGAACTTTGATGTTCACGAATGGTTATTAAAGAAAGGTAATTCCATTAGAGATGGTTTTTTTTATCACAATGACAAATTGTTTATTCCCACAAGAGATTTACAGAATAAGGTCATGCGATGGAATCATGAGTTGGCAATTGCTGCACATCCAGGTATTAACAAAACCCTGGATTTATGTCAACGTCATTTTTGGTGGGAAAAAATGATTTCTATGATTCAACAATTTGTGAAAGCCTGTCCAGTTTGTTCACGTCAAAAGGCTTTACATGAAGTTCCAATGGGTTTACTTCGTCCTATGACTATTCCCCCTCATCCCTGGCATACAATCAGTTTAGATTTTATTACTGATCTCCCTAAGTCTAATGGTTTTACTACAGTTCTTGTGGTGGTGGATCTGTTATCTAAAATGGGACATTTTATCCCGTTACACAAGATTCCCTCTGCAACTGAATTCAGTACTGTATTTTTATCTAATATTGTGAAACTTCATGGTCTGCCCTCAAAAATTATTTCGGATAGGGGTCCTCAGTTCATTTCTAAATTCTGGTCACAACTCAGTAAAATGTTGGGAATCGAGTTGGCTCTGTCTTCTTCTTTTCACCCACAGACGGATGGTCAGACAGAGAGATTGAATCAGCATGTTGAACAGGGTTTAAGATGTTTGTTAACTACATCCTCTTACCCTTGGGATGAAGTGTTACCATGGGCAGAATTTTCTTATAACAACACGACTCATTCTGCTTTGGGTTGTTCTCCTTTTTATTTTCTCACTGGTCAACATCCAAGATCTATTCCTATACTCTTACCTGATGAACAATTGTCTATGCCAGCAGTTACTGATAGGTTGACTCATCTGTTGGATATCCAAGATAAGGCTAGGAAACAATGGGTCAAAAGTAAGTTATCCATGAAAAAGACTGCTGATTCTCATCGTAAAGCTGCTCCTTTGTATAAGGAAGGTCAGTTGGTATGGTTATCCACTAGAAACATTCAGTTGGAGGGTCCCAGGAAGTTGAAGCCTAGATATATTGGGCCTTTTGAAATTAAGAAAGTTTTGAACCCTGTATCTGTGAAATTAGTTTTACCCGAGGAATATGCCATTCACCCTGTTTTTCATGTTTCTCTGTTGAAACCTTTTGAACCTTCTACTCGTGCTGATAATCCACCACCGCCAGTAATTGTCGGTGACCATGTTGAGTACGAGGTTAAATCCATTCTTGATTCCAAAAGGATTCGGGGTGCCTTGTTTTATTTGGTTGACTGGAAGGGTTATGATCCTTCTGAGCGATCTTGGGAACCTGAAAAAAATGTTCATGCTCCTAGACTTGTTAGATCTTTTCATGCTCTGCATCCTGATAGATTTTAGTAACTTTAATTTCAATAATTGCCTTTGGCAATGCTTGTTTGATTTTAAACTAAGTTTTGAGCAATTCCCAGATTGTGCGCTCAATTGAGACAGGCTCGTGTCAGCCCTCGCGCTTGGAGTAATGATGTGTGAGACTCGCGCTGGGTCTCGTGGCTGAAGCTATAAATACATGCTTCTGCCAACTGCCAAACGCTTTGTCTCTCGTTGTACTTGGCGAGAGCTTCTGCCCCCGCGTTGGAATTCCTCAGGTCATGTTAATTCCTGTTCGCCCCTTGGTTCATCTTGCCCCGTTATTCCTTCCCTGAAAAAACCTGTTCTGTGAGGTCCCGGAAGTCCTGGCTGTCATCGTCGCTGATGAATGTATTGAAGACGACGTGACTGGATTCTCCGAGACAGCCGGGAGGTTTGTTTACCAGCTCTCCTCTGCCGGCTGGCAGTTCGAGTCTCCTGTCAGCACATCGCTGCTACTCGAGAAAAGGAAAGTAAGGAGTTTATTTATTTTCTTTCAATTGCCACGAACATTCGGCTCTATGTGGAAGTGGCAAGGGTTATTACAGAAAGACGCTCTAGATGCTAAAAGGGATTAGCGCGTCTTGGAGAGCAGATCAAAGAACAAGCCTTTATCAAGGCAAGTCACTCTGAAAAGCGAGCTGGGACTAATATCTTTAGCGCGTGATTCACGGAGAGTTACTTAACAAGACTTGAAGAGACATTGTCAGCAAACGAACTGTGCAAAATATAGAACTGACTTATGTGCTCATTAAGCGGATTGTAGACATAAACAAGCCTTGATAAAGGCAGCGTGTTTAATAGACAATCTGAATCTATCTGAACTTTTTGGTGATAAGTTTATTTAATAATTTAATTTTTGAAGGAAGGTTTACACATTTATAAGTGTTGTCTGGAATAACAACCTTAGATAGTTTTGAGAATTTAGATAGGCTGTTATTTCCTGTCTTCCTACTGCAGAACCACCAGACAGAAGATTTATTTAAAGACTCAGGTGTCAAGACTCAGAACCAGAGCTAAACTACTTAAAGTGCGAACAAGGGTCAGACGAATTAATGGTCAGTAAGCACAATGTATTGTTAATTTGAGTAGTTAGCCTTAAAGTCGTCTGCTGAGTAATTGCTGTTAATATTGCATCACAGTGTTGCGTGAAGTCAGCGCAGAACTTTCCTAACTGAAGGTCCACGGCCCGGAGCACTTTCAAGAGAGAGAGACAACTGAAGATTTAATCTTGTATAATTTGTTGTGAGTCTCTCTGTCCACTTCCCCTTTCCCTGGGGGAGAAGTCAATCCAGTCAGTGTCAGGTTCCTGACTGGTTGGTTGATCCTTGAGGGAGTTGGGAGCTTGCAGCTCGAAAGGAAACGTCAGAAGAGTCTCGCTGGACTCCTCAACACTTCCCTGGCTATCTAAAGGTTCCCCAGATCAATAAAGACCTGAAGAAGGCAACGCGGCTCTACTTCGAGGAAAACCGGTCCTCGGTAGACTCCCCCTCTACACTATGGGAAGCGTACAAGACAGTGTTCAGGGGTCAGGCCATAGCCGTAATTGCGAATCATAAAAAGGCGCACAGAAGAGAGGCCTTAGACATAGAATTGGGCCTCGAGAGGGCCAACACAGCCCATATGGCTAACCCCTCGGGTGACACTCTCCATGATCTCCAAATCCATCAGCGTCGCCTCACTGACCACCTGCGAAGGATCACGGTGTCGGACATTGCGGCAACGCGCCATAGGGTCTATGACATCGGGGACAAGGCCAGTAAACTGTTGGCATGGTTGGACAAGAGGCAGGGGGGAGGGAAGAACATCCTACAACTTACGGACCCACATGGCAACAACCACACCCGCCCCGACGAGATAGTGGAAGTCCTCGCGGATTATTTTACCGAGGTGTATACCCCAGAGACGGTGGTGGGAAAAGATGAGGTCCGGATTGCCCTTGAGCACGTTCCCCTGCCGGAATTAACGGCAGAAGCGTCAAAAGACATAGATGCGCCCCTGACGGTGGAGGAGATTCAGTTGGCTATCGGCGCCCTTCATCCGGGCAAGGCTATGGGCCCCAACGGGATCCCCATTGAATGGCTTAAACTTATGTCGGAGTCCCTGAGCACACCCCTACTTAACATGTACGAAGAATCTAGAGTAAAGGGCACGCTGCCGCCGGATCAACGGATGGCAACTATCGTAGCAATACCGAAACCTGGTAAACCCCCCAGCGAATGCTCGTCTTATAGACCCATTTCCCTGCTGAACCCAGAGGCCAAAATTATCGCTAAGGTGTTGGCGAGCAGACTCCTGCCGTGTTTACCCCAATTGATCCACCCGGACCAATCCGGCTTCATGCCACATCGTAGCACTGCATTGAATCTCCGCAGGGTGCATGGTGTAGTGGCACGAGTCCCACTGCTAAGGGAACCGGCCGCGATCCTTTCACTGGACGCCAAGATGGCGTTCGACATGGTGGAGTGGAACTATCTCTTTGCAGTGCTAGCACGTATGGGTTTTGGCCCGGTGTTCATTTCATGGATACGCTTGCTATACAGAGACCCCGTAGCCAAGGTGGTAGCCAATGGCCACATTTCCAGAACCATATCCCTAGGCCGAGGCACGCGACAGGGGTGCCCGCTTTCACCCCTTCTCTTCGCTTTGGTTTTGGAACCGCTGGCGGTTACGATTCGCACCACGCAACTCCTAAAAGGAATTCAATGGACCCCGCAATGGGAGGACAGAGTGTCCCTCTACACGGACGACATGCTGATTTATCTTACAGACCTGGGAGAGAGCCTCCCTAACCTCCTGGCTCTCTGTACGGCACATGGGTGAATCTCGGGATACACCATTAACTGGGCTAAGTCCATAATTTTCGAGCTACGGGGACCACTTCCGCCACTCCCGGACTCCTGCCCGTTAGAACTAGCACGCACGTCATTCAAATATCTTGGGATTCATATCACCCGGGACGAGGCCGAGTTCGCACGACTGAACTTGCAGCCTCCCTTAGTCCGTCTCCGTGGTGATGTACAACATTGGAAAGAACTCCCCCTAACACTACTAGGACGGGCAGCGCTCTTTAAAATGATGGCTCTGCCACGCTTCCTGTACGTCCTTGAAAATGCTCCGCATTTGGTGCCAGATGGCTACCTCCAGAAAATAACGGCACAGATTTCAGGCCTGCTATGGGGCAACCAGCCAGCCCGAATCTCACACGCTAAATTGAACCGGGGGTGGTATGACGGGGGCATCGCGCTACCCAACACGCAGCTGTACTACTGGGCGGCTCAGCTCAAAATCATTAATCAATGGTTACACGCCCCGCAAGAGGATCCAGCATTCAGGGCAGACAGGGCGCCACTGGGTACGAACAGTTTTCTGGCCCCACTGTACCACCGGGGTGTGGCGGCAAAACTTACTGGGCCTACGAAACACACAGTTCGAGTATGGTACAAGGCACAGGCAAAGTTGAAATGGGATGGGATCGTCACGAAGCTCACACCTCTGTGGGACGCAAAGGCGTTGGGCCACCTGCGGCGCTCCAAGGGCTTCACGCAGTGGGACAACATCGGCATCTCCACAGTGGGGGACATGTGGACGAGGGAGGGAGTAATCTCCTTTGCGACTCTGCAGGAGCAATATGAGCTGGGGGACACAGAGCTGTACAGGTACATTCAGGTCAGACATGCACTACACGCTGCGATCCCGCCCGACACATCCCCACCCGAATCCTCCCCGCTGGAGGACCGTCTACTCACTGACTACTTGCAGGAAGGGGCGACATCGATGACATACCGCAAATTGGTTAACAATATGCCTGATCCACTGGGGAAACTGAAAGACAAATGGATGCTGGAGGTGGGTGATCTAGACGAAACCGAGTGGAACGCAGCCATGGCATCCCCAGGTGAAGCAGGCATATCTTCCAAATTCCGCCTGGTGCAGTTAAAAATTCTACACAGGATTTATTACACTCGCACGACGCTACACAAACTGCACAGGGCTGATCATCCGTACTGTCTTAGAGGTTGCGGAGCGGAAGACTCTTTCCTGCACACGGTCTGGGAATGTCCACTGATTGTGAGTTACTGGCAACGGGTATTACGCACCATGGCCCAAGCACTACACACCTCCCTCACTCTAGACTCACGACTGTGCCTGTTGAATATCTGGGGGCCGTCCGACCTCACCTTTTATGCAAGAACTTGGGTTACGGTGGGGATGGTGACAGCGAAACGAGATATAACCCAGAAATGGGGGTCGGCTGAACTCCCCACACTGGCCCAGTGGATCCGCAACATGGACATGCTCATGCTGACGGAGAGGGCGGTGTACAAACTGAGGGATAATCCACGCAAATGGAACGGGGTATGGCGGCCCTGGAACTCCTATAGAGGGGATATATGTGAACCACTGGAAGAGGACGATCTCGAGGGATCTGAGAGTGACGAGGACCTCTGATTGGGTGTGTGGATGACTGCTGGGTGATGTACACGGGAGCGGGCGGGACCTACAGGGGGTTTAGGAACAACTGATTGGCCCCTTTATAGATGGACTGTGATGCGAGATACTGTTGAAACTACCTCATGTACGTGCCGAACTATGTGTGCTCTTTTTACTGTTTAAGTTTCTTAAAGGCAAAACACAGACAAAAGACGAAAAACGGAAAAAAACAAAAAATGCAAACTGTATTTTCACGATACATGTATATTCCTTTTCATCATGTCACCAAGATGGCTGGACTCGCATCAGGACCTCAGAGGGTTGTTACATCTTCTATCTTTTTACGTTTACTATGTAGTTTCAGAAGACCCTACGAATGTATATGAAAATGTGACTGATGATGATGTTGATGCTATCTCTGTTTTGCACCAAAAATAAAAATTTAAAAAAAAAATACATATAAGGTCATACAGAGAATGTGCTAGAAACAAGTGGGAAGGGCTGACAGTAAGCTAATTCTGGTGGGCACATCTTGGCAGTTACAAGTTAGGAACAGCTGTAAGCTTTACTGGGTATGTGCAAAGCAAAGGAGGATAAATATATCTTGTCTCTAGGCAGATTTCAAGAGCAGTTAACAGGAAGGCAGGACAGTGCACATGGTGAGCACATGGCGAACAAAATGGCTGACAGAAATACAAAATGGATTTCATAAACGGACAAGATAATCTCTAAATACAGAATGTCTTCTGCTAATGCTTAATTCAATAGCTGTTAATTTACAACAGACGACCCTTTCAGCATTAGCTGAAGACATTCGTCTTTCTATAGTAATTTAGATCTGCATCCTGTACATTATTGTTCATCATCTCAGTAACTTCACTATTTAGCATTTTCAGTGGCGGATCCTCCATGGGGGCGTTTGGGCGCTGCCCCCCTGCTTTCTCGCTGTGCAAGAAGGCAGAAACAATGGTGGTTATTAACTTCCATTGTTTCTGCCTGCTCGGCGAGAAAGCAGAACTTCCTGGTTTAGAGTGGGGGTGTTCCTCGAGGGCAGGGGGAGTGGCTTGCCCACTGTTGTTAATACTGACTGTTTGGGCAGCCTGAGGCCGCCCAAACAGACAGTATTAACAACAGTGGGAAAGCCACTCCCCAAAGCCACTCCCCCCTGCCCTCGAGTAACACCACCCACTCACTCTCCCTGTTCTCTCTGTATGCTGCTGCAGCAGCATACAGAGAGAAAATGACGTAGCCTGGGGCAGCCGGCTGCTGCGGTGGAGAGGGAGGCTGCCTGCCGCGCCGCCTTCCTGATGACGTGCTGCCTGCAGGACTTTAACCAGGACGGCAGGAGTCGGGACGGAGTCTCTACGGACGGTAAGTTTATTTTATTTTATATATATTTGTTGTTTTGTTTCCAAACCCCTCCAGCCTCCCCCCCCCCCCCATCCCCTCAGGTCGTCGCAACATTACCACTGTGCTGCAGCAGTAGAAGCACAAGGAAAAAGTATTCATTTGAAACGTTTCCACTGCTCCTATCCTTTCATTTCTTGCTGCCCACTCAGCATGCCCTCCACCCCTTCTTTCGCCGTTGCTCCTTGCTCGTGCACAGCCGTCTACGGAGTTTTTTACCGGCTGTGTCTGCCGTTATCTTCCAGATGAGATAAGGCTTTATCGAGCCCCACTCTTCTTTTCGTCCTCCACCCGGGGTTTCTAGGCCACTCTATCCTTGGAGCACGAAACATGGTGTCACATTTCTGTGCATCACGCGCCCCCTCCTCCGCGTCTCCAGGCACCCTCGAGCGACAGACCGCATATTATTTACCTTATCTTTCCCTTTTCGAGGACATGAAAATTATCCTCGGCTCGTCCTCTAGACCACAACCCCAAAATGTTTTGCTAGTATCAAGGTTTCCATGTATTATTTTCCGTTGTCTTCTCAAAAATCATGCTGAAAAAGTTTATATGAAGAACAAGGAGGGGTTTGGCCCAGTAGGGAAGAGGGTAGGTAGGGCCCGTTAATAGCGAAAAAAGAGAATTTACCTAAGCCTCTATGCACATATTTACAACATTTAATGTCATTAAAGAGTAAACCACACTGTTAGTCAACTCAGACAATGATTTATGTCAGTTATTTATCAAAACTCATGAAAAATTTATACTTTGTGGCAAGAGAAAAATACATAGTCAACTTGACATTGAACACACAAAAAGAGATTTTTGCAAGGGATAAAGCAAGAATAAACAACATATGAACCAAAATTGTGTAAATTATCGTGAACAAATCGACAACAAGTGCAAATACATTATACACAGTGAGTAAATATTGTCAAAGCAACAAACAACAGTTATACAAAAGTTTGTGTTAAATTCACAATAAACTACGGGGATACGTCTTATTCAATGTTTGCCCCGTTGCCTGTAAAATTGTTAATTATAAGTACTGTGTTGTTTACAGGACAGAAACTTGTTATAGAACCAAAGATAAATTGGGACTAGCCCAGAGGTTTGGGCGAATCAATGTTGATAAATGCCAACGCGTTTCGAATGCCAATGTGTGGGTCATCGGATTCTCATCAGGGCGTGGATTGAATCCATTTGTAACTGTTGGGTAAAAGGAACAAGGGGGTTTTAATTAAAAACTAGGATTTTGACTTGCGAAAGCTTGTCCCATGTCAATGCTTCTGCTGTCACATACCTTATGCGACCAAATTGTTTTGGTCGGTTGGGTCTTTATTTATGAAGCCAGTTATCCTAAGCCGTGGAAGTCAACCTGTAATTTAGTGACAATGGCATAATCAGTGTTTGTGCACTTAAGTACAAGCAAGCACGGGCATGTGCATGCATTATGAGCAAAAGTTACCTCTCTGTAAGGAGCAGCCGCTCCGAGGTTGAGGCTGGGGCTTTAATGATTTCCCTTTGATTGTAATCTGCAAACACAAAGGGATGGTGTGCTTAGCGAGGGAAAATTCTTTTTTATGTAGTGACCAGAAGAGTTTGATGAAAAAGATATTCTTACTTGTGTCCGTAGGCAAAAAAACGACTCTTGATCGAATTCTGTAAAAAAACGGGAAGGAAACGGGGAGCTGGTGAGTGCCCTGCGTTTAATTTTAATTGCAGAAACAGAGTGAGAAGGACGTGCGCCGGTTGGCGTCTTACCGTGGCCTGGGACCCTCAGCGCATCGGGTCCACCGTCTGTGAGGACGGAAGCGTCTCTTGTTTGAAATTGATTCTGAGGAAAAGACGAGAAACCGAGCGAATCAATATCGCGGTCATATTCAAAAAGAAGCGCGTGTGTATGCGCTGGTGGCAAAAAAAGGGGTCTTACCTTGTTTGTAATGAAAGCGTTTCATCTGTTTGGGTTCTGGGAAGACACAACAGCTCGCCGTTGTGATTGAGATGGACTAAGTTGAAAACTTTTGTCACATGATGCCAGGAGCCAATCGGTTCCAGGGGCCCCCTCGCTAAGGATTGTGGGACATGTAGTTCCACATGCATGAATTATATCCTGGTAACTTCACTAAGGACATTAAGTCCATTATTAACAGTGTTAAACTTCATGATCAGATAAGCCTCCTTGCGTAGTAATGCTGCCTCAATGTCCTGTACATATTGTTTAGGGTCCATCCATGCAAGGACAGTCCATTTGAAATCAAGTTCCCCATGGTTATGGCTCATGAAATGTTCTACCATGGGTGCAGAGCACACCTTTTTCTTTATTCTGGATCGGTGCTGTGTGATACGTGAATTAATAGGTTGACAGGTTTTACCTATGTACACTTTGTCACAGGGACAAACCACGGCGTAGATAACATTTTTTGTACGACAATTGGTGAAACTATCATGTTTCCACGTGACCCCGTCATGGTCAAATGTACTACCTTCCAAGGTAGAGGAACACGAAATGCAATTGCCACACTTGTGATGCCCGCTAATCGGTTTTAGTTTCCATTGTGCAAGTAAATCACTTTTGGGTTTCGGAATGTAGCTGTCTGCTCGAATCAGTTGTTGACCAATGCTTTTATTCTTGCGCATGGCGAAAATGGGCTTTTGTAATGGACTTGGTAAATCTTCCAATAGATGCCAATTGTTCAATATGATTCGTTTGAACTGGTTAGTGTGTGCTCCAAAAGTTGTGACACACACCAACTCAGCCTGTTCATTTTTATCCTTTTTCACCAGGAGGTTTTCCCTGTGAGTGCATCTGGCACGTTTTTTGGAATGGTTAAGGAGTTTTTTGGGATAGCCCCTTTTGGCCATTTCTGCGCAAAAGTTTGTGGCATGTTGATCAAAATCCGATATCTCAGTACAATTTCTTCTTATTCGTAACAGTTGCCCAAAAGGAAGGTTTTCTTTCAGGCACTGTGGGTGCGAGCTTTTAAAGTGCAGAATAGTGTTTCTGTCAGTGATTTTTTTATGTAGGGTCGTGGTTAGGGTGTTTTCGCGGACCCCCACTGTGATGTCCAAAAAAGTCATTTTGCTTGTGCTGGATTCAATAGAAAAACTGATGTCTCTATGCCTGGAATTAAGCCAATTGTAGAACTGGTCAAGTTCTGCCTGGCTCCCCTGCCACAGGAGCCAGACGTCATCAATGTATCTTAGCCATTGGGTGATCTGGCCAGAAAATGGATTGTTCTCGAATATGAATCTTTGCTCATATTGTGCCATATACAATACCGCCATCTCAGGTGCATATGGACAGCCCATGGCGATGCCCTTTATTTGGATAAAAAAAGCATTCTCAAACTTGAAATAGTTGCTGCGTAGTGTGATTTCAGCAAGTGAAAGGATGAAGGAGGTGGGAACCCGGTGCGGTCTTTCACGTTGTTCAAGATATATTTCCAAGACCTGCAATGCTTCGTCCTGAGGGATTTGAGTGTATAGTGAGGTGACATCTAGTGTCACCATCAACTGAGTTGTTTCATCAAATGGTTGTCCCTCTACCTTATTGATGAAATCTGTTGTATCCCTGAGATACGACTTGACCTGCGGTAAGAAGGGTTTGAGAAAGAAGTCAATGTATTTTGAGACCGGTTCCAGTGCGGAATCGCACCCCGACACAATGGGTCGGCCAGGCGGTGTTTTGTCATTTTTATGAATTTTTGGTAAGAAATACAGGACCGGTGTCCTTGGTGTCTTTTTGTTTAGGAACTCAAATTCCTTAGGGCCTAGGAATCCCTCATCAAGTCCTGTCTTGGTTATGCTGGCAATTTTAGATTGGATTGCATGAACAGGATCCTCTTTGAGTGGTCTGTACCAGTCTGGGTTGTTAATGTGCGCTGATCCTTCCTCAAGGTACATGGTGCGGGGCCAAATCACGACTGCCCCGCCCTTGTCTGCTTGCTTAATTAGGATGGACGTATCAGATTTAAGATTTTGAATAGCAGATATTAAGCCTTTGTGCATGTTCTTATTAACAAACTGTTTTTGTTTCTCAAGTTTTGAGAGGGAGGAAAGGACGGCTTGTTCGAAGGCCGTGACCTGTTTTGGAATATTTTGGGTCGGAGTAAACCTAGATTTGACCCTAAGCCCAGTGGTTTCTGAATTAGACATCACTTCTGAGTCCGCGAAAAACACCTTCAACCTAATCTTGCGGCAAAAGTCTAATGCCTCCAGTTTAAGTTGGGTGAAGTCTGTTCTTTTATTGGGGACAAACTTGAGGCCCAGGGATAGAAGTGTTATTTCATCCTGAGTCAATTGCTTATCTGAAAGATTAACTATGGCTGATTTCTCTAGCTCTTGTAAGTTTTGTTGCGCGTGCGCATCTCCCATGGCTGTTTGAAGCGGACCCGTGACTGTCCGCCTCTGGCTAAAAAAGGAGTTGATGCAGCAGCCCCACGTCTTTTGGGATTGTCTTGTCGAGACTCAGATGACGAGTCAGACGATGTTGTGTCTGAGAAAGTGAGGAACCTGTTCCTGGATCTACCTTGGAACGAAGTTAAAGCTCCTCGTGATTCACCTGACGTGTAAAAGTCCTCCTTCAAGAATGGATAGACTTGCTCCAATTTGAAGGATTTCGAGTCCCTTTCAAATTGGGCTACTTTAGCGTTAAGTGTGTTGTCTTTAAAGAGTTGTATTTCTTTTTCAATCTTCTCTAAAAGATTCTTAGCTTCAGTCACAGTTTGGTTGTCAGATATGGCCTTGATTAGCTCCTCTATTTCTTTTTCCTCTTGGCTGCAGATACGTTGGGCTGTCTGTATGGTGTGGACCATGAGGTCCCGACTACATTTGGTATTGATCTGACTAAATCCCTTTTTATATTCTGCGTCCTCGTTGAAAATCACCGGGATGTTCTTTACCTGGAGTCCCCAAGGAATAGTCCCAGCTTTCAGGTGTTTGAGTAAAAAGTGGCCATGTAATTCGGTTCGAATGTGTTTCTTTTGAAGACGGGTCAATTTGTCTGCCTCATTTTGTTGTTTGGCTGAGGTACTCAATGTTATGTTGGAAAAAGGAGATGATTCAATAAGACTCGCAATGTGGCTCTCCGTGAAGGACAGCGTGTCTTTCTCTGCCATACTATGCAGGAGACTTGTCCCCCGCAATGGAGTGAATCAGTTATAGATAAGGATGACGATCAATGTCAACCCCTACCCACTCGGGTAAAAACCCGCACTAGTAAATGAAGAACAAGGAGGGGTTTGGCCCAGTAGGGAAGAGGGTAGGTAGGGCCCGTTAATAGCGAAAAAAGAGAATTCCACGGCTTAGGATAACTGGCTTCATAAATAAAGACCCAACCGACCAAAACAATTTGGTCGCATAAGGTATGTGACAGCAGAAGCATTGACATGGGACAAGCTTTCGCAAGTCAAAATCCTAGTTTTTAATTAAAACCCCCTTGTTCCTTTTACCCAACAGTTACAAATGGATTCAATCCACGCCCTGATGAGAATCCGATGACCCACACATTGGCATTCGAAACGCGTTGGCATTTATCAACATTGATTCGCCCAAACCTCTGGGCTAGTCCCAATTTATCTTTGGTTCTATAACAAGTTTCTGTCCTGTAAACAACACAGTACTTATAATTCACAATTTTACAGGCAACGGGGCAAACATTGAATAAGACGTATCCCCGTAGTTTATTGTGAATTTAACACAAACTTTTGTATAACTGTTGTTTGTTGCTTTGACAATATTTACTCACTGTGTATAATGTATTTGCACTTGTTGTCGATTTGTTCACGATAATTTACACAATTTTGGTTCATATGTTGTTTATTCTTGCTTTATCCCTTGCAAAAATCTCTTTTTGTGTGTTCAATGTCAAGTTGACTATGTATTTTTCTCTTGCCACAAAGTATACATTTTTCATGAGTTTTGATAAATAACTGACATAAATCATTGTCTGAGTTGACTAACAGTGTGGTTTACTCTTTAATGACATTAAATGTTGTAAATATGTGCATAGAGGCTTAGGTAAATTCTCTTTTTTCGCGAAAAAGTTTATATAGCACGGACCAGGACCCAGGAGACCCCAAAGCGCTACAAAGGAGATATTAGAATATACTGCATAGTGCGAACACAATACAATCATTAACTCAGAAATCAACATTTAATACAGTTCCTGGACTGTTAAACTTCAGCAAGAACAGATAAATTAGTTTGAAAACAAATTTCAAATCTGGCACTTTTGAGAGTGCTTTTGTGTCCCCGGCGAGTCTATGAAACAGGCGAAGCCTTAGAGAGCAATGTAATACCTCCAGCGATTAATGGCACAAGTTTAGCTGCAGTAAAATACTTACTTTTCTCATGCACTATAGTTTTTATGCATCTGCTCTCGCTTTTTCCCATGTTTGACAGAAAAAGTAAACCATCAGAATAGAAATGGAGAGCTATTAGTTGGCCAGAAACGTGATCTGTGTTATTTTAATCTGAGTGACCTTCATGAATGTGGCTGTAGTAAGCTTGCTGCCCCATTTATTTCCAAGATCATGGATGCTTATGAGCAGTTTGCTCATGCTCCCAGTGTGGTTTACTTTTCAGGGAGTGCTTCATCGTAATTTCAAGTAATGTGTTCTGGGACTGTAGGCACCTCTATTCCATTACTCTCCGAGGGGCATACCAGACAGTATAAAACACCAGGCAGTCGAGAAGATGTTTGAGAGGTGATATACCATGAGGGCTATGGTGTTTAGGAGGTATCTCCTGGGTACCTCCCGTAGGTGGTTCAGTCTCGCGAGCTTGCCGCAGTGAAGTACGACAATTGTTTTATGCCCCAACTCTTTCAAATGTCACCAGCCGCCAACTAATCAGAGCTGCTCTCCCTAAAAAACCAAACCCAGACTTGAGGACCATGCTAAATTTTCCACCTATCCAGGGACACCACAAATGCGGTACATGTACATGCTGTGACACCACAATCGAAGGTTCTGTGTTTACCTACAACAACATCAGTTGGAAGCACGAAAAATTTTCCAACTGCAAATCACGCAATGTGGTGTATGGGATTCTGTGTCCTTGTAAATTGGCATACATTGGGAAGACTAACCAGGAAGTCCGCCTACGGATACAACAGCACAAATCCAGAATTCACAACAATGTAGCCACGGCTCCCTTGGTAAACCACTGGAAAGAGAAACAACATAATGAGACAGACCTAATCTGGACAGTCATCGCTAAAGTGGAAAGCGACACGAGAGGCGGCAATCTTGAGGCGAAACTGACAAGGATGGAAGCAATTCTAATAGTCAAATACAACACAGCATTCCATGGGTTGAACGAAATGTCAGAAATGTATAAACTCTAATTTTCCACAGTTACTCAAAACACCAGCCAGTACAATCGTATAAACCACATCAAACCAACATGACACCTAGCTCTATCATGCTAAATCTCATGCGACAACTTTCCACGCCACCTTGGACTAACGACTTTGTCCTGATAAATATCCATACAATAGAAAAAATAATCGCCCAGTGACATGTCCAGACATTGGATGACGTCCCGACTTCCTCACACCCACACACCGTCACAACGTGTGGCAAGCTGAAACTTCAAACAAATCAACCCTGTGCATACGATCGCAAAAGATCACAACTAAGCCGATTGTTCTAAACTGGAACACCTTAAACACACTATTGAAGTTCACCGTGTGCTCCCTCCAAGCCATGTCATTTCTAGCTATGCCTCACCCGGCTGCCATTCTCATAATTCTGAACTACTATGGACTTTGAGTCCGCTGATATGCATGACTATCTCGTAAACAATCGAGTAACGTGATAAGTTTGAGCGCCTAACCAACTAGCCGCTTAGCCCTTTAAAAGAACGTAAGCATTCCACATCAGGCATCCGCCCACACTCCCGGGATCCTTTGCGGACCCGGAAGCGCCGCGCAACACTGACGACCGGCTAGGGAAACGCTGCTCGCGCTCTTCACACAACTGAAAAAAGGAAACGCTGCACGGCAGCAGGGCATCTGCGACAAGGTAAGATTCACTCCAGCCACGCGCTCGCCTTTTGACGAAACTGATCGCACCCATTCTCCTTCTCTAAACAAAGTCTGCTTTCTTCGGTCCCCCAGACTCAGTCCTTACGCGCAGACGACGCGTCCCAACGAGACTTTGCATCTAATCATTGGGATAATTCTACGGATCGACGGCTACACAGGTGAGATTACTTTCTCTCCTTCCAGCCACATGTTGTGCCCTGAATATAAAATAGCACTCAGATTACTTACAATACCCCTCCGTTTTTCACAAACAGCCGGACCACATCACCTCCCATCAGTACGGAGCTCGGACCCATTCATGTAAGCATGATATGAATATTTGTGGCATGATTGTGGTGAAACATGGCTTCATATTGATAGATTTTGATGAAATTATCATCATTTTTTCAGACGTTTTTTGGTGTCAAGACAACTTTACTTGTACTTCTGGTCCCTCCAGTGACTGAGAGGTAAGAGATGGAAGCTAGCAGTAGGGGTAGTCAGTGAGGTCATAATAAATAGCATACCAATAAGTTTCCCCTTCTCTCTTCACAGACCTTGGTCCTGACGAGAACTCATCCATCTATATGAGTTCGAAACGCGTAGACTTTTCAAGCCTTTAAAAAAACAAAAAACCGGTGTTATCTATTTTTGAAATGTTTTGAAAAATATGATTGCTCTCTAGGCTTCTTTGTAAATCAAAGTGATTACATTGTAGATACGATTTATATGTTCTTTGTTGTGTATGTATAAATGTAAATAGTGTGGTTTGTGAGTGGTATGATTGAATGTATGTTGTATATATTGTCCAAAAAAGTCAAAAAAATTTCATTCATGACAAAAAAAGTTTTTTCCTTGTTTGAATAGTAAATCTTTTGTTGTTGTACATAAGGTCTTAAAAAAAGTTTTTCATTAAATTTCCAAATGGGTGAGATCTAAAAATATAAAATAACTATTTCTAAATAAAAGAACTCAAATCAAAAGGACACATCTTGGTCTTTTGCAACATTTGCTTTATGGTCAGATGTTCAAATTAAAATAAGAGAGTAAGTGATAGGCAGCACCTGTAATTTCTGTTGTTGTTTATATAAACTTTTTCAGCATGATTTTTGAGAAGAGAACGGAAAATAATACATGGAAACCTTGATACTAGCAAAACATTTTGGGGTTGTGGTCTAGAGGACGAGCCGAGGATAATTTTCATGCCCTGTGAAAGATAACGAGGTAAATAATATGCTGTCTGTCGCTCGAGGGTGCCTGGAGACGCAGAGGAGGGGGCGTGTGATGCACAGAAACGTGACGCCATGTTTCGTGCTCCAAGGATAGAGTGGCCTAGAAACCCCGGGTGGAATGGAATGGAATGAGGATTTGTAGAGCACGTTGGCTACCCAGGGGCGTCCCAGCGCTGTAGGGAACTTGAGCTAATCCGGAGGGGTAGGAAGAGGGAGGCTAGTTTTCGTTTTAAACAGAGGTTTTGCTGAATAACCAGGTTTTGAGAGTTTTTCGGAAGGTGAGGAGGTTGGGTTCGGATATGAGATTGAGAGGGAGGGAGTTCCAGATCTTGGCCAGGTTGTAGGAGAGCGAACGATCACCACATCTGGCCTTCCTGATGCGTGGTACTGAGGCGAGGTAGGAGGTCGCAGATCTGAGAGAACGAGTGGGCTGGTAGGTTTTCACAAGGGGAGAGTTAATGGGGGGCCTGTTCCCCAGTAAGAGCGGTGTGCGATGCACATGCTCTTAAACTCAATTCTAGATCTCACCGGGAGCCAGTGAAGATCTCTCAGTCTGGCTCTTACTGACGTTCCGCGGGGGATGTCCAGAAAATTTATGCTGCGCAGTTTTGAATAACCTGGAGTCTGTTGATTGTGGATTGGGGTGCTCCAAGATATAAGGCATTTCCACAGTCGAGGCGGGAGAGGATCAGTCCTTGAACCACGATTCATCTCGAGTGGAATGGAAGCAAAGGGAGAATTTTGCGGAGCAGTCTCATCAGGCCAAAACAGGTCGCAGCTAGCTTAGTGGCCTGATGGTTGAAGGACAGAGTGTGGTCAAGCCAGATGCCAAGGCTCTTGATTTGCTCCTTGGGTTGTGGGAGTTTGCCTAAGCAAGAAGGCCAGATGGGGTCAATGGTTTTGGCGATGTTATTACCCAGGAGCATTATCTATTTTTTCCCCGTTAAGCCTAAGACAAGAGCTGGACATCCAGGTGGCGACTGCTTCCAGACATTTGTGTAGGCTGTGTTGAGAGTTTAGGGGGGGGGGGGGGTCCAGAGATACCACTAGCTGCGTGTCGTCCGCATAGGAGACGATCTTCAGGACGAAAAGAAGAGTGGGGCTCGATAAAGCCTTCTCATCTGGAAGATAACGGCAGACACAGCCGGTAAAAAACTCCGTAGACGGCTGTTCACGGAGCAATGGGGAAAGAAGGGGGGGAGGGCATGCTGAGTGGGCAACAAGAAAGGAAAGGATAGGAGCAGTGGAAACGTTTCAAATGAATACTTTTTACTTGTGCTTCTACTGCTGCAGCACAGTGGTAATGTCGCGACGACCTGAGGGGATGAGGGGGGATGAGGGTTTAGGAAACAAAACAACAAATATATATATAAAATAAAATAAACTTACCGTCCGTAGAGACTCCGTCCCGACTCCCGCCATCCTGGTTCAAGTCCTGCAGGCAGCACGTCATCAGGAATGCGGCGTGGCAGGCAGCCTCCCTCTCTACCGCTGCGTTTTTTATTGGTGCAGCCGGCTGCCCCAGGCTACGTCATTTTCTCTCTGTATGCTGCTACAGCAGCATACAGAGAGAACAGGGAGAGTGAGTGGGTGGTGTTACTCGAGGGCAGGGGGGAGTGGCTTGGGGGAGTGGCTTTCCCACTGTTGTTAATACTGTCTGTTTGGGTGGCCTCAGGCTGCCCAAACAGTCAGTATTAACAACAGTGGGCAAGCCACTCCCCCCTGCCCTCGAGCAACACCCCCACTCTAAACCAGGAATTTCTGCTTTCTCGCCAAGTGAGAAGTCAGAAACAATGGTAGTTAATAACTACCATTTGTTTCTGCCTTCTTGCACGGTGAGAAAGCAGGGGGCGGCGCCCAAACGCCCCCATGGAGGATCCGCCACTGCCCCTGACCAACCAACAGGTAATTGGTAATATCCAAATGTATTACCGCACACAAAATAGGTGTTGTGCGAAGATATAAAACTACTATTATTTATGCCCTCAATGTTCAGTACAGAAATACATTCACTTCATCCTACGGGAATTCTCCCAACACTGCCAATACATAAATCTGCTTTTGCTTCGGTTACAGAAATCACAAAAGGTCCAATGTTCTTCATATTCCTCACATTTGTGAAGACATATGGTGTCGAAATATTGTCCGGTTGGTATTCATCCCATTCCCATTTAGTCCCTTTAGCTTGAGGGTAACCATCTTTATCTTGGTAACATTCTTTATTTAATTTGAAAAGTATTCCACCTACTGAAGGTTTTCCATAAGCAAACAACAGGGCATACCAAGCTTGACATGAGCCATTATGGGAAAACGGTAGAGGAGTAAAAGGCGTTCCTCCTTTCTTTTGGTGTGCAGGTATCATCCCACACACCCAACAATTGGTGGTATTCGTGGCATTATGTGTATGATGCAACATCTGGATATAGGTGTTACTTAGGTAGGATTGTCGATGCTTCTGTTCATGATAGAGAACCGTAAAATAGTTATGCTCCACTGGAATGGGCGTAGTGGCAACAAAAAGCTGTCGAGCAGGAGCCACTTTCTCAACAAACCAGGTGATTATCGCCATAACCACCAAAGCAACAAAAACCCTACAGCACAAATGATTCGCTTGTTGAGCAGTGATAATTTTAATATTTCTGCAAACTCGTTGAAACACTCGCTGGAGCTCTTATCCCGTGGGCAGCCTCTGATTTCTTCACCGAAGATCAAGACGGGTGTCACTACACTGCGCAGGGCTGATTCGCCCCCCCCTCCCTTGTCATATCGGCATTCCGTTTCCGCTAGCCCAGGGCAGTAGATCAACCTGTCTTTTTCAAAACTGCAGAGTCTTTTCTTGGTCTCAAGTCATATCGCGATGCTCCAGGAATCGTGTGGTCTGGGAAGACCTCCGCAGATTCGTACGGTGAGATAGCTTGACCTTTCTCCGTCTCCAAAATCTCTCGATGATCAGTCAGCACAGCAGGTTCCACCAAGGCGGGCGATACACGCTTGCAGTGCGTGGTATGGAGCTAATTCTTTCTGTTCATCACTCGAACAGCAGTCCTTGTAGCCAACAGCACCTGCTCCGGACCTCGTCACCAAGCTGTTCGATCTGTCGAAGGCTTTGATCATCACCAGGACGGAGGTCATGGGTCTCACCTGTAGATCTGTCTGGAAGAGCTTCTCGAACCTGTTGATGAATAGAGATCAAACTGTCCGTTAATTGTGCCAAATAATCATTCAACAGAACACAAGGTACATCATGTATGGGGCGCAGCTTAGGAACTCCCCAAATGTTCATTGGTCTTCCAAATACCACTCAGCTTGTGATTTTACTACGTACATAGATGTAGAGTTTCGCTGTATTGCAGTTTCACTAGCTACACGATCTGCAAAGGCATTCCGTTGTCCTATCTTGTCAGTGATCTTCTTTTGTGCGCTACACTTCATAATGGCAATTTTCTTCGGATATGTAAGTGCAGTCAAAAGATTATATACTAATTCTCTGTGCATTATCTGCATCCCATGGGATGTAAGAAAGCCTCTTTCCTTCCAGAGTAGGCCAAAATCATGAACCACTCCAAAAGCATAGCGGCTCTCTGTGTAAATGTTCACACATAAATCAGTACTAAGCTCACACGCTCATGTCAAAGCTATTAGTTCAGCTGCTTGAGCAGACTTCTGTGGAATGCAAGCTGTTTCCACTACCATTTCAAGAGTGGTGATAGCATATGCAGCTGAGGTTGTGCCATCCGGTAACTTTAAACAGGACCCATCAACCCACAGCTCCCCATCTACATCGGTCAGGGGTGTATCTTGCAAGTCAATGCGACCCTTTGTCTGTTCCTCAGTTAGGAATATACAATCATGAGGCTCCTTTGATTGAGATTGAGTCGCAGGATATGACAACAAAGTGGCTGGGTTTAATGTTGCACACCTCTTCAATGTAATATGAGGTGCTAACAGTGTCAATTTGTATCCTGTCAGGAGAGCACTAGTTAAATGTTGCGTTCTAGTCTGATTCAAAAGGGCATCTACTGCATGGGGTACTAGCACCAACAGTTTGTGTTACAAAACTATCCCTTCACTCTGACGTATGGACACAGCTGTCGCTGCAACTGAACGGAAACATCCAGGCAACGCACGAGCAACAGGGTCAAGAACTACAGAGAAATATGCACAGGGACGCTGCTTGTCACCATGTGTCTGTACTAAAACTGACAATGCACATCCATCTTTCTCGTGTACACAGAGTGTAAAGGCCTTCATATAATCTGGTGTGCCTAACACTGGTGCAGAGCAAAGAGCTTGTTTCAACTGACGAAAAGCTTTTTTACATTCATCTGTCCAAGGAAGAGGAATCGGAGTGTTCTTAGTCAAGAGTGCTAGCAATGGTTTAACAATGGGTGAAAAACCCAATATCCATTGCCTACAAAATGAAGTTAAACCAATAAATGCACGGACATCTTTCTGTGTGGACGGTACTGGAGTGTCTAGAATTGCTTGAATTCGATCTGATGTCAATGCACAGCCCTCCTTAGACAGAAGGTGTCCTAAGTAGGTCACCTTCGGTCTACAATATAGTAATTTCTTCCATGATACTTTATGGTTATATGTGGCAAGGAAAGAAAGTAAGGACAAGGTACATTGTTCACACTGCTCAGGTGTATCAGCTGCCAACAATATGTCATCGACATATTGTATGAGGGCCACTCCTTCAGTCAAAGTAAAGGAATCAAGTTGTCGTTTCAAGGCTTGACTATAAATACTAGGACTCTCAGTATAGCCTTGAGGAACTCTACAAAATCTGTATGATCGATAATTCAAAGTAAAACCGAACAAATATCGGCTATCGGGATGAATAGGAATTGAGAAGAAAGCGTTCTTTAAATCCACTACTGAAAATTTAGTGGCTGTTGGAGGGACCAAGGTAAGCAATGTTGTTATGTCAGACACTACAGGGTACTGTGGTACTACAATCTTATTGACTTCTCTCAAATCAATGATAAATCTATACATTTTAGTGTCAGTATCTTTTTCCAAAATGGGAAGAATCGGACTAATGCAGACATTATAAGGAACTTCTTCCACCACCCCCACTTCAATCAGGTCTTGTACAATATGTATAAGTGTTTCTTCTCCTTCTCGAGAAATGTTATACTGAGGCAATCTCTGCAGTATAGCACCCTCCTTGACACTAATATGTACTGGCGGAATAACCATTTGTCCTACATCAGTATGTGAAGAAGCCCACAGAGTTCTAGGGAGTGAAGCTAGGGCAATGTCCTCTTTAACAATACAAGATCTCTCAATCATGGGGTGGTTGTCATTTAAAATAACCCGTACTCCTTCCGGAGAACATCGTATTTTGGCCCTGAAATCTTTGAGCATGTCAAGACCCACAATATTGTCTGGTGTATTTAGATAAAGCAAAAACGGACATGGAGCAGTAAACTTATCAACATGAAGTGGTAGTGGCTGTGACAATGGGCTAAGGAGTGATGTTCCATCGAAACCTATTGATGTAAAAGTTAAGCCAGACAGGGGAGCCCTTGGAATCAAGTGTTTAGACAAGGCGCTACGAGTAGCTCCTGTATCAACCAGAAACTGATCAGCAAAACCCAAAACATGTGCTGTAACATAGGGACCCTTCTGATCTACTGGAACTTCAACTGATTCCTTACCTTATCATTGGCAATCCTATGCATAAGCAGAATCTTGCAAATTAGACGGCTCATAGTCGTACATTTGATATTGATTCTGTCTGTCAAAAGTATTAGCCCCCTCTTGTCCACGTGTATTGGCATCAAACCTAGCACGATCATTTGTATTTCCTCTAGGTCCTGAATATCCTGACCGATTTCTCACTTGTCCCCGACCACGTAAACTCTGCTGAGCACGTAGCACTGGACAATTAGAAATCTAATGTCCGAATTGTCTACAATATGCACACTGATCAATAGACAAATCTACACAAGGATAGGGTGGAAAAGACGAACCATAAGATCCACGTCCTCCTCTATTATTACCTCTAGATGGTGGGCCATAAGCTTGAGCCATCATAACCTTTGTTTTTAACTCTTTAGATTTTTTATCCTCTTTACCTTAAGCTTCTAATTCTTGTAGTTCATAATACTGAGCCATAGTTAAGAGAAACCGGAGAGGAGGTAGTCCATGAACTTTCACTCGCCTTTAGGCGACTAGCTATTTTTGGCAAAAGGTTTGTGACATATTTATCGACAAACAGATGCCTACCCGTGTCATCTGTCAATGTCTGACCACTAAAATCGTGGAATGCTTCTTCAAAGCATGTGAAGAAGTCTGAAACTGATTCATCTATTTTTTGCTTACAAGACGCTAACATAGTCCAATCTATCTTTTTAGGGGGAATAATCGTCTTTAATTTAACCAAGATAGCTGCTGGAAGATCTAAAATTAGCTGACATGGTTTCTGTGCAGGTCTCCTATCTTTATCTAATTGTTCTATATCTGACCACAATGCCCCAAATACCGCACAATCATCGACTTTACACACAGTTCTCCACATATCAGGCGGTAAAATTAACCTAAAAAACAAATCAATGTCAGACAAAGACATTGTACAAGAACTAATGGCACCCTCAATTTCTTCATAAAAGGCTGTCGGATTCTTTCGCGGATCAGGCAATGCATTTTTAAGAGCCATGACATCTGCTTTATTCCATGGAGTGTAAACCCAATTATAAATGAAATACCCTTTTGCGTCAGCAGAAGTCTCTTCGTCACTCATACCCGCTCCTTTAGGAGGAACTTATAAAGGCGCTGCTTCCCGCATGGGTTTCACATTTACAACTTTATCTGTTTGAGCGTCGGAGCTCGTGCCATGTTGACTCGAGATGTTTGTGCAGCTGCGTCGGCTGCCTTTTTCTCCTCCCGCAAACGGACTGCCTCATCACGTTGTTTAACCAGGCGTCTGATCGTGTCAGCCACCTGGGAAAAGACAAAAGAACCTTCACGTAATTGCTTACAATCAGCTGCTATATCATCTGGCTCTAGGTCCACCAAATGTTTCCTAAATCGCTCAACAACCTCTGTAGCCAATATCTCCGTAAAATATTTTAGTTTTTCCACCCAATTCTTAATAGTATCTAGAAGTTCAGAAGCAGTGAGAGTACCACAAACTGCTTTTCTCGCCGCAGATCTAATCTCAGAGGAACGTTCGGTAGTTAACATTGAGCGAGTGTCTCAGGCTTTATCCTGATCTGTAGGAGAGTCCTCATCTGACTCATTAGGAGCAAAAGGGAAAATATATGGAGGTGGAGAACGCTCTAATAACAAGAACGGTACAAAAGGGGGTGGTAATGGACGGAGCATCTGAACCAAGGGTCAGACTGATTTGCATATAGCCATGTCTGAACTGGGGTGGCAGAGTGGGCTAAAGAATGGTGATGGATTAAACCCAGATCTTTTGACTGGGTGTGAGTGTTTGATTGTTTCAGATGCTCCGTCCATCACCACCCCCTTTTGTACCGCTTTTGGCCGCCATAAGTGTGACAGGGTATGCTCAGACGTGAGTCCCTTGCTCACTTTGCCACTGGTTTCAAGCAAGCCGGGCTGAAGACGGCTGGAATGCCAGAAACCGGTCCTCGGAAGCTTGTTTCCGGTCCAGGGAAGACATGGCTTGGCAGTTCGGGCTGGACTGTTCCCATGAGGCACAGGGTCAGACTGATTTGCATATAGCCATGTCTGAACTGGGGTGGCAGAGTGGGCTAAAGAACGGTGATGGATTAAACCCAGATCTTTTGACTGGGTGTGAGTGTTTGATTGTTTCAGAGGCTCCGTCCATCACCACCCCCTTTTGTACCGCTTTTGGCCGCCATAAGTGTGGCAGGGTATGCTCAGACGTGAGTCCCTTGCTCACTTTGCCACTGGATTCAAGCAAGCCGGGCTGAAGACGGCTGGAATGCCAGAAAATGGTCCTCGGAAGCTTGTTTCCGGTCCAGGGAAGACATGGCTTGACAGTTCGGGCTGGACTGTTCCCATGAGGCTCAGGGTCAGACTGATTTGCATATAGCCATGTCTGAACTGGGGTGGCAGAGTGGGCTAAAGAACGGTGATGGATTAAACCCAGATCTTTTGACTGGGTGTGAGTGTTTGATTGTTTCAGATGCTCCGTCCATCACCACCCCCTTTTGTACCGCTAATAACAAGAAATCATCTTGAGGTTTATTAAGGCTAGGATAAAGAGGCCTACGAGTAGCGTATTGGAGCTCCCTATCTTCCCTTTCTTTAATTTCTTTAATCTCTTTATCTTTCATTTCTAATGCTTTTGCAGGCACACTTTTACGCTGTTCTTTTTCAATCAAAGCCTGTTCATGCTTCATTCGCTCACGCACTTCTTTCTCCCACTTTCGCACACAGTCAAACATGTCTTGCCTAGCCTTCCGCTTGAACATCCGTTGCTCCACATACTGAATCTTTCACAAATCAAATGACCCATGCATAGGCCAACGCAACTCAGGATCCTTACGGGTGTATTTATTCCACAATGTGCTGTACCTTTTGGACGAAATACCATAATTAATATACATATCCCTATTAGGGGTCCCCTCCGGGGGGGGTGGGGGGGCGGTTGTCTTTCATAGAGTTTAAAACTGGTACCACTACAAAAGCAACACATCTTACGAAGTGTGCTGGAAACAGGCATGCCAAAAATAGTGCAAAATATGCAGTATTATAATCAAAGTAATGCTTAAAGTACTCTTCGTACGTTGCGCCATTCAAATATTCTTAGAAGTAGAGAAAAATCTCCTCATTACCTGCCTATATGTATTGCAACACATATATGTTCATAATCATAGAACAAGTTAAATATTTGGCCAATACAAATACCACAGTGTTTCTAAACTACCTTACCAATCCAAGGCTTCAAACTTACAACAAATGCCGTAAAACGGCTTTTGCCAATCAAATGGTGTCCAGGTTCCTACTGCCAAGTTCTCAAATCAACCAAACGGTCACTGCACGGCGAATCAACAGAAGAGATCTCAGTCGAGGACCGGCACCACCTGGATGGTCAGATCAGAAAGAAAGGAAAAACGCCGTGGGTACCAAGATTTGGGTCTCCTCAGGCAGCGATCGCGTCCAAAGTGAGATTCCAATCCTTCGTCGCGACCAGTCATTCGGACATCCGAGTCGCCGATGAGCACCACGTTGGAGCGCCAATTTGTCGTAGCAAGCCTCAGCAAGGCCTGCCAGTGCTAGGGATTCGCCCTTCTTTGCTCAGAGTCCTCAGACCAATAGTAAGAAGTTAGCACAGAAACTGGAATAGAAAACAAAGTATTTATTAAACCTCATGAGGTGGAACCACAACCATACAACACCCTTCGGTAGTGTAAGAAGTAGCACACTGACTAGAAGGAGCTTGGTCCTTTTATACCCACAAAGGGGCTGAAATGAAGGAGGTACAAGGCACAGAGTGCTGGTTTCAAATACATATAAGGTCATCCAGAGAGTGTGCTAGCAACAAGTGGGAAGGGGTGACAGTAAGCTAATTCTGGTGGGCACATCTTGACAGTTACAAGTTAGGAACAGCTGTAAGCGTTACTGGGCATGTGCAGAGCAAAGGAGGATAAATATATCTCGTCTCTAGGCAGATTTCAATGCAGTTAACAGGAAGGTAGAACAGTGCACATGGTGAGCACATGGCAAACAAAATGGCTGACAAATACAAAATGAATTCCATAAACGGACAAGATAATCTCTAAATACAGGATGTCTTCTGCTAATGCGTAATTTAATCGCTGTTAATTTACAACACCAAAGGTACATATGTTTCTGCATGGAAAACAAATCTTATTTTCAGGTTCTACCCCTTGGTTGGCATCGGCTCCAAGAGTTTTCACGAAGCTGGTGGCTTCTATAATGGGTAAAGTTAATTCCAGGGGGATTTGGAGTTTTTGTGTATTTGGGCGATTGGTTAATTGCCTCTCCTTTTCTTAAAGGATTTTTATTTATTTATTTTATTTATTTATTTGAAGGGTTTTATATAGCACTAGCTTCCTCCGGGGTATCAGAGCGCTTTACATCAACAACGGTAATAAACAAGAAAACCAACATAGCTGTAGAAGAAACAAGTTAAACAAATGTTCATACATAAATAAAAGGAATAATTAAGATAACAGATTGAGAGAAGTGCATATAAGATAAGCAGGAATCCAACTGAAAGAACCAGAAAAGTTATACATAGTATTTTTACAGTATGCCAAGGAGGACTTTGTGGACATAGTATGGAGAGGGAGGGTATGGTGGTGGGGGGGGGGGGGGGGAGGTGGTGTGAAGGGTGTCGGGAGGGGGGTGATAGGGGTAGGTAGGGCTGTCTAAAGAAGGGGGTGTATTCAGAGAGGAGAACAGGGTTTAATTGCCCCAAATGTGGAGAAAAGGTGAATTTTAAGGTTACTTTTGAAGCTGTCAAAGGAGGGGTTGCATCGAAGGTCTTTGAGGAGGGCATTCCAGATGGTTGGGGCCGTGCCAGAGAAGGAGCGGGATTTCAAGGTTTTTTTTTTTTTTTTAAGAAGAGGGGGTATGGGAAGAAGAGTGTTGGTGCTTCTCAGCGTTCGGGCACAGCCCGCTTTTTTGAGTTTAGTTGTGAGGTAGGTTGGAGTGTTCTGATAGAGGGCTTTGTGAGTAATACATGCAATTTTATAGGAGGATCTGCCTTCGATGGGGAGTCATTTGAGGGTCTTAAGGGCAGGGAGATGCGGTCAAAGCGTTTACAATTTGTAGTTTGTCTAGCTGCGAGGTTGAGGATGGATTTGATGGGGGCAAGGTGGATTTTGGGAGTACAAGAGAGAAGGGCATTTCCGTAGTCTATTTTGAAAGGACCAGCGATTGGATAATTATTTTGAAATCATCAGCTGGGATAAAAGGTTTGATTTTTTTGAGATGCCGGAGTGTGAAAAGTGCACTTTTTGCTGAGTTTTTTTACATGGGAGTGTGTGTTTATTGTTGATGGTGATGCCGAGTGATTTGACAGATTCGGGGAGGGAAAGAGAGCAGTTTAGGGCATTAAGGTCATTGATCCATGTTTGAATGGGGAGAGTGTTGTTTTTGGGAGAGAAGAGGATGATCTCAGTTTTGTTAGGGTTAAGTTTAAGATAGTTGTTTTGGAACCAGGTTTGGTTCTTGGTTAGTGCAGTGTTAAGATGCAGGATATCGGCATGGGATTTTATTTTATAGTGTAAGTTAGTCAGTCATTGCACACCCTCTTTTTAAAGAAAATCTATAACCTCAATCTATTGTTTAATTAAGAAGCGTGCAGCTCAGTTGTAAGGCAGCCAGCCTATGAAATGCACAATGTATCTGGAGAACAATCACCAGTATACCGAGCGCACAGCAAAAATTAAAGTATATGTTTTTTACAATGCTCACTCAAATTTAAGCAAAACGTACTCAAATGTTCAAAAATGAATTTACTTTTCAATTTGTTGACTCCGTAAGATGCCAAATGTACTCATAAAAAACACAAAAATTTCAACAATGCATTAGCTTGAACATGAGATCAAAAATGAAGATAATACAGAATGTTATGAACAATGCATGTTAAAACGAGCACTACGTATTCATATCCATGCCCAATGCATTTCGGGATCGAAAACAAATCCCTTCAGGGGCCACTGTAAAAAAAATTTTTTTTTAAAAAAATCAATATGCTGTTCATTCGAAAATGTATCCAAAACATTACTCGATACACCGTCAGTGTTGGACTTGGCCCTTCTGGCAGGTTCACCCCTGAACTTTTTGCTTTTTATATGTGAATTGGTGGTAGTGATTTTTGGTTTCTGCGCACTTTCACTGTGTCCCAGGGGAAAGTACGTGCGCACTCTGAGTGCGTGGAGTAAGGTTGGCCTGTCCTCCTGTAGGAATGCATGGGGAATGTCTGTGTCCCTGGTTGTTCCTGATGAGTGAGGTGTGCAGGCTCGAGTTTGGTATGTGCGGACTCGTGTGATTGAATGCTGCGCAATGATATGTGTGGCGTGAATGCGTCTAGTGTGGAAGTGCTGCTTCTAGACATGGGTGTGCGTGTGTAGTGAGTGTGCTGGCACATGATTGGCTGGAGCTGGCTGATGAGCCTGGCTCCAGGAGTCTGGATGGGTCTGCCCGGTGGTGAGTGTGGAGATTAGCATGTTGATGGCTGGGGAGGAGTGCACCTGGGTCCTGAATAGGGCTGGGCTTTCCCCACACAATGCTGACTCTGCCCCCTGTGGTGCGACTGATGTCCCTAGCCCTGCCAGTGAATAGAGTGAGGGGCTGAGCCCATCACAGTGCTCACAAACCAGCTGAGACTGGTTTTTCCCCTCACCCGGAATCCAGACAAAGGATTTTCTAGTATAAGAAGGGTCTGTGTCCCCTTACAATTTGTTCTCTTCCCCTCACCCTGAATCCAGACAAAGGATTTTCTAGTATAAGAAGGGGCTGTGTCCCCTTACAATTTGTTCTCTTATTGATCCTATCTAGAGGGGGGCTGCTGCTGTGGCTGGGTGCCAGGAGGACCGCCACTAGGGATTGCCTTCCTGCCTGGAGGGCCCAGTGAGCTGGCTCTGGTCCCAGCCTTGCCCCCCTGCCTACCTGAAGGACTTTGCTGCTGACTTTTTGGCCTAATAGCGCCTGGGAGCGCTTTCTTTTGGCCCCTAGCGCTTGAGAGCGCTTTATTTGTACCTCTAGCGCCTGGAAGCGCTATATATATATTCCTCTGGCGCTGGGAGCGCTTTTAGTTGCCTCTAAGCGCAGGGAGCGCTTCATCTGCTAAAAGCCGGTGCCCACCCGGCATTGCCCCGTGTCTGCGAGCGAAATCACACCCGCCGCAAGTCAGGCAGGCCGAGGGCGGGGCAAAGGGACATCCGGAAGCCCAGGCAGGAGCCTACCCCGCACTGGGAAGTGCTGCGAGAGGAGTCCGGGACCTAGCGAGGCTCCCCTGAGGAAGGAGCCCCGCCCGCGGCACCAGGGGAAGCGAGAAGAGCCGCCGCAGAGCCGGAGACGAGACCTGCCTCCACAGCCTCGTCACCGGAGAGGGAGCCCCGCCTCCGCCTTGAAGAGGAGCCGGGAGAGAAGCGAAGTCCCCGGAGAGAACAGCCCGGTGAGTGACCCGGGCTAGGGGGAGTTCTGGGCGTGAGCCTGAGTGACTAAAGAAGGCACAGTTCTTTCTCGAGTTCCCCAGAGGGGGAGGCTCCAATGGCTGGCCTCCTTTCTTCTAGAAGCCAGAGAGGCTTTCAGCGGCATCAGCATTTTGAGTCCCCGGAGAGGGAGACTCCAACAAAGGCTTCCGGGCACATTTCGTTATGAGCCCATGAGGCTCGCAGGGGCGCATTCTTGCAGAGAGCCCAGAGAGGCAGCAGGTTGCTCGAGCCCACGAGGCTCACAGGGCCACGAGTGTTCCTGGCCAGAGCCTGCAAGGCTCCCACGTATCTTGCCCATTGGATTCAGCTGCCCAGCACTTAGTGGGCAGCTGCCACGTGTAGGCTTGGCACATTTCTTCTTGGCTGCCTACAGCCTGCCCCAACTTTGGGACACAGGGCGTCCTAGCCCTAGAGAGGCCAGTTGGCCTAGGGACTGCCAAATGTTGTGGCTCATGTGAGTTTTGCGCAATTGTGATCTTTCCCTGCACCTCTGAATGTGTTTTGATGCGTCATGTGCCTGGTTCTTACACCGCTGAATGTATGTTATCCATCATCCTTTTAATTTTTCGCGCACAATCAAGACTTCACATGCACAAGGGTGGCTTCTATCAATCACGTGATCATCTGTGTCTTTATTTGCCTTCAGTAAGATGTATATAAGGTATTTCACCATAAAGTCCTTTGTTTACAACCAAGTAGTTATGATGACATTCTGACGGTGTATCGAGTAATGTTTTGGATACATTTTCGAATGTACAGCATATTGATTTTTGTCTTTTTTTACAGTGGACCCTGAAGAAGGGATTTGTTTTTGATCCCGAAATACATTGGGCATTGATATGAAGGGCATGGATATGAATATGTAGTGCTCGTTTTAACATGCATTGTTCATAAAATTCTGTATTATCTTCATTTTTGATCTCATGTTCAAGCTAATACATTGTTGAAATTTGTGTTTTTATGAGTACATTTGGCATCTTAACCCCTTCCATGCTCATGACGAGCTCAGCTCGTCATGCAGCACAGTGCTTCTATGCTCATGACAAGCTGAGCTTGTCAGGACCACACCAGCTTTTATTGCTGTCCAGCACAGCAGGGGAAAATCTCTAGCAGCGATGTGGTTAAGGAGTCAACAAATTGAAAAGTAAATTCATTTTTTAACATTTGAGTAAGTTTTGCTTAAATTTGAGTGAGCATTGTAAAAAACATATACTTTAATTTTTGCTGTGCGCTCGGTATACTGGTGATGGTTCTCCAGATTCATTGTGCATTTTATTATATATTACAGTTGGGTGTCGTTAGCGTACAAGTGATAGTTGATTTTAGCTTGTTTAAGTATAAGGGTAAGGGGTTCCATAAAGAGGTTGAAAAGGGCGGGAGGATGGATCCTTAAGGGACACCTATGGAGACAGAAGTGGGTCTAGAGAGGGTGTTTTGAATTTTAATTTGTTGGGTTCTATGTTGGAAGTAGGATGTGAACCAGTTAAGGACAGTGCCATTAATGCTGAAGCGATCTTTGAGTGCATTGAATAAGGATGGGTGGTAGACAGTGTCAAAAGCAGCGGAAAGGTCGAGGAGGACGAGTAGGTAGGTCTCGCCCTTGTCCATGGCTAAGCGGATATCGTCAACTATGTTAAGCATTTCCATTTCAGTGCTGCTACTTTTGCGGAAGCCAGATTGAAGGGGATCTAGAAGGTCGAATGTGTTAATGTGTTTGTCCAATTGTTGTTGTGGTGCTGTATCTGAAGCTCTGGTAGCATTTGGGTTTCTGATAAATACAGAGAACTCCAACCACATTATTTCACAGTACCATCAATTAATCAGAGGCAAGCTAGACACCTCTGTGGGGGAAAGTATTTTTGACGGAGCACAGGAGATATATGAATCCGAGTAATCAAGAATACTGGATGTAACCGAATCATTCAAGAGAACATACTATTTCTTAAGCTTACCAGACTCCCCACAACACTTTAAACATCTTACTGCCCACCTGCGCATGGGCATCCGCAGAAATGTTTCGAGGGGAGGGGGGGGGGGAACTAACCTGGCAAATGAAGGGGCGTGGCTGTTAATCAATAGGGGTGGGGCTAAAATGGCAGACAATCAGGATCAGGTAATACTCAGGCCAAGCTGGGGGAAAAAAAGTGGTGAATTTTGCATTGGAAACTGGACAACAATTAGAGCACATTTATGAACCCTAATATTACCCCACTGGCCCCTTAAATCTCATACATTCCCTGATCCCTAAAATTAGCCCCCTGGCACCCCAAAGCCCATACCCGCCCTGACCCCCAAAACCCATACTCGCCCTGAACCCTAAAATGTCCTCCCTTGCAACCCAAAACCCATACCCACCCTGAACCTTAAAATTACCCCTGCCCCCCAAAAACCCATACCTGCCCTGTACCCTAACATTACCCCTGGCACCCCAAAACTCATACCCACCTTGAACCCTAAACTTATCACTGCCACCCCAAAACCCATACCCACCCTGAACCCTAAAATTACCCCACTGAAATCCCAAAAGCTGAACATTACGGGGCAGATTTACAAGCCCTTTCCGCCACTTTTGCGTCACTTTTAACACGGGAAAAGTGAAGCAAAAGTGGCCCAAGGGGCTTGTAAATCTGCCTCAACAAGCTTACACTACATTTGCATATTCGGAGGGGACTGTCGTCCTTGACGTTTCCATGCATGTAAGTCTAAAACACCGTAACCTAGATATCCCGCCAGTAGGTAATGCTGTAGAATGCATTAAAGTTACTGGAACTTACTTAAAAAACTGCTGCCTGCTCTTCTGATACTATTCAGTGGAGTCGGACTGATCAGCAGCACTGTCGTCCTGGCATCCAGCCCCTCCTGAAGGTCTCACTTTCTAGATAGATGTGGGTAAAATGTTTCCTGGATTCTCCTTGACTGGGCCTCCTCTGCTTCTTCATCAGTGCCCTTGGATGCAAAAAGAGACAGATCCTTGGCCCTGTTCACCATTTATCTAGGGACGAGCTGCTCGGGTGCTTTTCTTCCTTCATGTGGTGGTGATGAGTGGGTTGCAGGGTGCCTGCACTTGTTGCCTCGGTCATTGGTAGCCCCATGCTTCCATCTGATTGCAGAGGATCACCGCCTCCCCCTCCTCAACCACGGCACCTGGAGGGGTTACCGTGATGTCTAGGGTGGCCAACTGACATGGGTGCAAATTCAGGACAGTGAGTGTAAAAATTCAGGACAAAAATTCAGGACAGCGTGTCAAAATTCAGGAAAAGGTAAGGTTTACAGACACGTCGGAGAAGGTTGCGCAATAGTATATAAGTAAGTAAATAGACAACCACTAAAGTACAAGTGAAAATAAGTTTATTTTAGGTTGAGACAATTGTGCACTTTATGGTTTATCAGTATACACGCAGCTTTAAGCAAATGTGCAGGTTTTTTGTGGTAACAAAACCACCCCCACCTTTCCAGCACACAGAAAAAACACCTGATGCCCGGTCCGGCCAGTCTGGCCTTGATACCACCCTCCAATGGCGCCCCCATCTTCACATAGAACCTCTCTCATGTGTATTTAATTTCTTCTATAGTGCTACTCATCCCAAGTATGTGGGGCAGAGTTTTGAGTGTGTTACAACACACTCATATCATAAAGAGACAATCACTCATATAAATGGGAAAGTCAATGTATAGGAAATGTTGCTTAAGATAATGGGGCTTACAATGTGTAATCATACTTTCATCCATCATTCAGTCTTTCACCATTCATTCTGTCCTTCCATCTGTGTGCCCATCCATGTCCATATTCACCCATTTACAAACCTATCCATCATGTTTCCTTCCATCCATCATTTCACTTATCTATCCCTCAATCCACCCTTTTACTCATCCATCATCCATCCACTGTATCCATCCATACTCATCCATCCACTCTTCCACCCATTCATCCATTAACACATCCATCCATTCACCCGTTCACCCATCCCCCTTTCAATTCCTCTTTCACTTAGCCATCCATCCTTCCATCCACCCATCCATCTACTCATGAATCCATCCACTGAACCTATCATTCATCCATCCATCCTTTCACTCCTTCACTCATCCATCTGTCCATCTACCCGCCCTTTCACTCTCATCCAGCCTCACATCCACCCTTTCACTCATCCATCCACCCTTTAACTTATCAATTCATCAATCATTTCACTCATCCACCCACCCATTCACTCGCCCGTCATCCACCCTTTCACTCATCTATCCAGCATTCCATCCACCCATCCCTTCACTTACTTACTCACCTTTTCACATTAATTATGAGACCTATCAAGAACTCCACCCTCGCTGTAGTTCCTAAAGCAAGGGGTAGGGTGGAGCAGGGTTCACTATGCCCCTGCACATAGGCAATCTGAAAAAGTGGAAGGCATGAGTCATGCATGATGCACAGTGCCTTGACGTGGGGCGACTATGACATGGTGTTGTTTCCAGAGCTTTAAGTGGGATGAAACAACTAGGGGGGGGGGGGGGGTCCTCTCCAAAACGGTGTTTGATGTAATAAAATACGTGGCTTAAAACACATGAGCTAAAAATCTGTGCTTCATATAATGTGCCGCCCGACTGGTATTTTTGTTGCTTCTGTCATTGCGTCCAGATATATAATACAACAAGTAACGTTACACTTAGAACAAGTAATTTTACACCTACAACAAGCCAGAACTATTGGCTTTGTCAATGGTTGTTAGTTGAATAAATAAAAAACACCAACCATGTCTGCTATTCTAGAACTATTATCCGTTCCTTTGAACTTCTTTCACTGCCTTCCTTTGGCTAACTGTGACAGAATGCCCTGCCCTGAGGCTGTAGGCCGCCACCACATGTTGTGCCAGCCCAGACTGACCCATTGTCATTCTGTATGTGGCAATCAGCCCCACACAGAACGATAATGGGCGGGGTGGGCTGCTCTCGTGCTCAGAGGAGTGCGAGGTGGCCCCATCAGGGAGCTGAGGGTGAGGCCTTTTGCAGGGGGGAACACCTCTGTTCCCTGCAATGGCTAAAATTAAGGCGGATGAGCCCGGTGTCAGGCCTTTCTCCGAAATGCTTTTGCGCACATGGGCGTGCACGGGGGGCAAGAAGAGGAGCTCCAGGGGCGGGGGGGGCGGGAAGCACCCCTCCTTGCCCCCCCCCCCCCCCGCGGACGCCCATGCGGTGACCTGCGTATTACCGCAACTGTGCTAACTTGCATCTCTCAACGTTAAGAAACAATACAAAATCAATCAAGCTAACGCAAGATACCAACCTTTTGCTACTTGCCGACCTGCTGCCATTCTTTGCTTGTGGAGCACCTGGGATTGAGAGCAACACCTGTGGACGTCTCGCTGCTTGTCTCCCGCCGCCCTGCGCTCTCCTACCATCAGAGCGGGGCCGCCGAGCGGAGACGAGCGCGGTCCAAACTACAATCCCCAGCAGCCCCAGTGTCCTGCCTCGTCACCTGCAAGCGCCAGGAGGCGCTCAAAAGCAGCAACCCCACGATCGAGTGGGGGAAACCTTTTGCTACTTGCCGACCTGCTGCCATTCTTTGCTTGTGGAGCACCTGGGATTGAGAGCAACACCTGTGGACGTCTCGCTGCTTGTCTCCCGCCGCCCTGCGCTCTCCTACCATCAGAGCGGGGCCGCCGAGCGGAGACGAGCGCGGTCCAAACTACAATCCCCAGCAGCCCCAGTGTCCTTCCTCGTCACCTGCAAGCGCCAGGAGGCGCTCAAAAGCAGCAACCCCACGATCGAGTGGGGGAAACCTTTTGCTACTTGCCGACCTGCTGCCATTCTTTGCTTGTGGAGCACCTGGGATTGAGAGCAACACCTGTGGACGTCTCGCTGCTTGTCTCCCGCCGCCCTGCGCTCTCCTACCATCAGAGCGGGGCCGCCGAGCGGAGACGAGCGCGGTCCAAACTACAATCCCCAGCAGCCCCAGTGTCCTGCCTCATCACCTGCAAGCGCCAGGAGGCGCTCAAAAGCAGCAACCCCACGATCGAGTGGGGGAAACCTTTTGCTACTTGCCGACCTGCTGCCATTCTTTGCTTGTGGAGCACCTGGGATTGAGAGCAACACCTGTGGACGTCTCGCTGCTTGTCTCCCGCCGCCCTGCGCTCTCCTACCATCAGAGCGGGGCCGCCGAGCGGAGACGAGCGCGGTCCAAACTACAATCCCCAGCAGCCCCAGTGTCCTGCCTCGTCACCTGCAAGCGCCAGGAGGCGCTCAAAAGCAGCAACCCCACGATCGAGTGGGGGAAACCTTTTGCTACTTGCCGACCTGCTGCCATTCTTTGCTTGTGGAGCACCTGGGATTGAGAGCAACACCTGTGGACGTCTCGCTGCTTGTCTCCCGCCGCCCTGCGCTCTCCTACCATCAGAGCGGGGCCGCCGAGCGGAGACGAGCGCGGTCCAAACTACAATCCCCAGCAGCCCCAGTGTCCTGCCTCGTCACCTGCAAGCGCCAGGAGGCGCTCAAAAGCAGCAACCCCACCATCTCACGGGACGCCGGGCGAAGCCCGGGCCAAGGGCGGGCCCGTTTTAGCCCGTTCTAGACTGTGATAGACTGGACTAGGCCATCCCTCTTCGCCCTCAACCCCAAATGCACCTGTGGTAAGGCGATATATACATCTGTGGACACTTCATAAGTTGTGTACTACCTCTGTTGTAATTCTATTCAGTGCTGTGTTACACAGAGCTTTGATCGGTTACTATGTCGAGACAAAAAACCCCTGTCACCCCGGCCAATACAATGGACAATTATTTAGTCCAGGTGGTGGCCAAAATCAATAATGAACGGAGGTCTTCCCTGGGACTTATGGACTCTCCACCTTGTGCTCAAATTGATCCACTAGGTGTATTCCATCCTGCCTGTGATGATACAAACATTACTGACCTTATCGGGGAATCTAATGATTGTTCTTCGACAAATGTTTCCATGGTATCTATTGTTCACCAACCCGATCCTGTTGCCGACCTCTTAACCGTAGAAGAATTAAATAATTCTGATACAATCGTAGAGTTAGACACAGAGTATTTCCCCTCCTACTCCTGTCCCCGCACCAAGAGTTAAAAGAGGGACCACTAAGGTTCCGCCTAAAAGAGATGGATTGCGTTCCAGCAAGAATAAACCCGCAACCCCACCTAGAAGAGCAAATAGAAGGGCGGTAGAAGGAATAAGGGAGGAAGAGAATGATAGTATAGCCTGGGAGGACATGTTTTCAAACAAGCTTATGGGTATGCTGGAGTCCAAAATATCAGGGTTAATGAAACCCCTTATATCCAAAATAGACCAGCTTTCTAATAAAGTCAATAAATTAGAGACCCTCCTGAAAAAAACAAATGAGGGTGTGGGGGTAATACCAAATCTAATAATAAATAAACTTGAGGAAATGCATGCCACAGGAAACATGCTTGGGGGGAACCCGAATGATGGAACAGTAGACATACCTGCCCCATCCCAGCAAGCTAGCTCCAGACCCGGTGATATCCCTAATATCCCTCCAATCACAGAATCAGTGCAAATTCCAGGCAACACTACAAGAGATAATTTCAATTCAGAAACCAGTCCTGTCGAATTAATTGTCGAAGCTTCACCACTGATTCTAGTGCTTGCTAATACTCCTCCACTGAAAATAGGGCAGATTGAGTCTCCAGATTCTTTACGAAACAAGGCTCTACAGTGGCTGAGTAATAATATGCATATATCTCCCTGGGGCAAAGAAAAGTTATCAGACGATCTGCTTACAGCGAGACGGGTAAAGTGGATAGGGACTAAAACAAAGAAATTCCAAGGGGATTGTGTGGTTTTAAATTTCAAAGGCCCCGAGGTATTACCAGATGTCTTGCGGAATATCTTTCCACCCCAGCATAGAACAGCAGAAATTATACCACTGACACTGGACTTCTTTTATAGTAGAAGAGGTCTTGTGGCAAAACCAAGCATACTGAGAACCAAGTGGACAGTTGTGGGAAACAGAAGGGCTAGGAATGGCCCAATATGCGAGTGGGGGCTAAACTTGGAAAACCACTATTCTGCCCTATCCGACCTAAACGAGTGCGACTGACTCGTGGGCTGTGTTTCTGCCCCCCCTTAAAGCCAGTTGCTCCTTGGGTATGGTAGGACAGAAAATCTACATGAGCACCTATCAGGAAATCTGATCTTGGCCCCTAAGGAATCCTAAACCCCGGTTCCTGAAGAACTAAACACAGTTTTAGAGGGTCAAACTAGAGCATTAAAGGCGACCGAGAAGATCCCAATCCCGAGGGAAGGACTAATATTAAGCGTAGAAACTGAAGAAGTAGTAAAAACACCTGAAAAGGGCCAGTTACATCACCAACAAGAGACGCCATCAATGTCACTTGTTTCTTGGAACATAGCCGGTATTGTAAACAAGCTAAGTATTCCAGAATGGGTCGATTTCATTGACCATTATGATATTATTATGTTGCAAGAAACTTGGTCACTCACCCCAACTTTCCTGCAAGGGTATTTGAATTTCCATGTGCCTGCAGTTAGAAATCGAGTGGGCCGCCCCTCTGGGGGCCTGCTAATTTGGATACGCCAGACATTGAATTGCACAATCAAGCAAAGGTCCATACCTTCTAATGACATCTTAGCCCTTGATATCAGCTGGCAAAATGGACAACAACTTGCCCTGTTTAATGTCTACGCCAGGGGAGTTGGTGGGGGTAAATCGTCAGAGGCTATATCAACTTTAGAGCATCATATTGAAATGTTACCTCATGTAATAGTAGGCAGGGATTTTAATACCACCTTTGAATCCTTGGGCGAAGAGGATAGGATCCTGGCCGAAGAGGAGGATGCCAAGTGGAGAATTCCTCACCTAGAGGTACCAGCCATTAGGAAATGGAGCACAGTAGCAATCCAGTTAAAGAGTCTTTGCCTCTCAAGAGGGCTTAGAGCAGTAAATGGACGGACACCCTCTGATTTAATGGGGAAAAACACTTTTTTTTTAATTTTTTTAAATTTTTATTTTTGTTGTTGCTATCACATGTTAAACAATGGCAAGCAATCGTTCTGTAGAGCAGCGTCAACATTCAGCTGTCTACTATCAATAGAGCAACTTTTTACATTTTACCCCCCCCCCAACATAAAACTTGCTACTTCAAGGGTTGTAATGCATGATCATGAGTTGTATTCTAGTGCAACATCGGTGTGTATCTAGGCGTTCAGCAGCCCTAAGGACATTCTCTGGTGATTACATTCTCTCCATCATTTATGTTCCCCAGGTCCCGGGTCAAACTGCGCATCTGGGCCTCCCCCCGCCCTTCGCTCATTACTCCAGCTCCTCGTCTTCCCCTGAGCTGTCCCCATCTTCCTCTTCGGGCAAAGGCTCACAAATGTCCCCCCTGTATGTGTTCCATGGAGTCCAAATTCTGTTCCATTTACGTGGATTACGTCTCTGTTGATACACTGCCCTCTCTGTCACCATGAGCACATCCATATTCCTGCACCATAGCGCTAGCGTCGGTGCCTCTAGTGCCCCCCAGTTTTTCGCGATATCACGTTTTGCCATCATTACGCCAATGGTCACCCAGCCTTTTGCATGCAATGACAAATCTGTTGGGCCCCATATATTTAGGAGACATGTTCTGGGGTCAGGCGTAAACGGGTTCTGGAGGGCCTGACTGATCGTGCGTGTGACACGCCTCCAGTATTCCTGAATGATTGGGCAGGTCCAAATAGTGTGGAACAGTGTACCCTCCTCCCCACAGTTTCTCAGGCAATACGGGTGTTCTGCTCTGTGTATTTTGTATAGTGTGGTGCGGGTGTAGTAGACCCTATGAAGTACTTTGAGTTGTATCAGCCTAAATCGGGTGGAAATACCTGCCTCCCTGGGCGATGCTAGGGCTGCGTTCCAGTCCGCCTCATCTAGGTCTCCTATCTCGTCCTCCCAGTAGCCCTTCAGCTTTCCAAGGGGATCCGGTAGGTTGTTCATCAGCTTGCGGTAAGTGAGGGAGGTTGCACTGGACTCCATATAGTCCGTAAGCAAACGGTCCTCTAACGGGGCCGATTCCGGAAGCGCCACACCTGGTTCCAACACTGACAAGAGTGCGTGCCTAATTTGAATATATCTGTACGTTTCGGTCACCTCCATGTTATACTGCTCCCTCAGGGTCGCAAAGGAGAGCACGCCCTCTCCTGTCCATAGGTCGCCCACCGAGGAGATCCCAATGGTATCCCATTGATCAAACCCCTTGGAGCTGCGCAGGTTGCCGAGGGCTTTGGTGTCCCATAGTGGCGTGAGTTTAGTGATCACTCCCTCCCAGGCCAGTCGCCTTTGCGCTTTGTGCCAGATGGCTACCGTGTGTTTGGTGGGTCCCTCCAATTTTCTCACTATTCCTTTGTTGTAGAGTGGGGCCAGAAGGGTGGACGTGCCCAGCTGGTGCCTATCTGCCTCATACGCCGGGTCGTCGTGTGCCGCGTGTACCCATTGGTTGATCACCTTGAGGTGAGCGGCCCAGTAGTACAGTTCGAGGTTGGGGAGGGCTATCCCCCCACTGTACCAGTCTCTGGTTAACTTCGATTGGGCAACCCTAGCCGGTTTGTCACCCCACAGTAGGCCAGACAATTGTGCTGACACGTGGCGGAAGAATGATACGGGGACCACTGCCGGCGTGTTTTCCAAGACATAGAGGAAGCGAGGCAGCGCCATCATCTTAAAGAGCGCTGCTCTACCTAATAGAGTTAAGGGGAGATTTTTCCAGTGGCGCACGTCCGCCTTCAGCCTGTCTAGCTGGGGTTTAAGATTCAGGTCGAGGAAGGTTGAGTGATCTCTCGTGATCCGTATCCCTAGGTATTTAAAGGAGACGCGTTCTATGAGTAAGTGGCAATCCTCAGGCAAGGCTGGGGGGTCACCCTGGACCATGAAGAGTATGGACTTGGACCAGTTAAGTTTATATCCCGAGGCTGTACCGTGGGTTTCGCACAGTGCCAGTAGGACCGGGATGCTGTTCGTGAGGTCCATGAGGTAGACGAGCATGTCGTCGGCGTATAGGGACACTCTATCTTCCCAGCCACCTCCCCATTGTATGCCTTTCAACAGCTGGGTGGTTCTGATAATTGTGGCTAGGGGTTCCAACACCAGGGCGAACAGTAGTGGCGAGAGTGGGCACCCTTGCCTCGTGCCCCGTGCCAGCGGAAACTCCCTGGATACGTAGCCGTTTGCGGTTACCCGCGCCATGGGTTCGATATACAGTAATCTGACCCACGAAATAAACTTCGGGCCCATACCCATGTGTTCCAGGACCGCAAAGAGATAGCGCCACTCCACCATGTCAAACGCCATTTTGGCATCTAATGAAAGTACCGCCGCTGGTTCCTCCAACCGCGGGGCTCGGGCCAGCACCCCGTTCAGCCGTCTCAGGTTCAGCGCCGTACTCCGGTGCGGCATGAAGCCCGATTGGTCCGGGTGTATCAAATACGACAGGTGAGGCAGGAGTCTGGTGGCCAACAGTTTTTCCAGGATTTTGCTCTCGGCGTTAAGGAGGGAGATCGGGCGGTACGATGCGCAATCCTCAGGGGGTTTGCCGGGCTTGGGTATCGCGACAATTGTGGCCGTGCGTTGATCAGGAGGCAGTCGCCCCTGTTCCCGACATTCCCGGAACATATCGAGCAATGGTGTGGATAGTGTTTCGGACATAGTCTTGTACCACTCTATCGGCACACCATTGGGGCCCAGTGCTTTCCCCGGGTGTAGTGCTGCTATGGCTAACTGTATTTCTTCCGCTGTCAGGTCGGAGTCAAGCTCATCCCGTTGGTCGGGGGCGAGAGTGCGAGTCGGCACTCCGTTGAGCGAGCTCTCTGCCATCTCCCGTGTGACCTCATATTCGGGGGTGTACACGGAGTGGAAGTGGTCTGCCAGGAGTTCCACTATTCTTGCCGGACTGGTATGCATCTCGCCAGTAGGGTCTTTCAGCTGGAGTATGGCCCTCTGACCTCCCCTTGCTTTCTCCAGCCATGCCAGGAGTTTCCCTGCTTTGTCGCCTATGTCATACACCCTACTCGTGGTTGCCGACATGTGTTCCCTCACTTGGCGGCGCAGAAAATCGGTATGGCGTTGCTGGGCCATTCGGAGCGCGTGCTGTGTGTCCCCGGTTGGGTTCCTTTCGTGGTCCTGTGTCGCCTCAAGTTGTCCCTCCAGACCTGTCAGTTCCTGACGCTGTGTGTGTTTGTGTCGTGCGATCACTGAAATCGCCTGTCCGCGGAGCACCGTTTTATAGGCCTCCCACAGGATCGTAGGCGACGCCACTGAGCCCACATTTTCGGTGAGGTAGGATCGTGTAGTTCTTTTCAAGGCCTTGGCTATGACAGGCTCCCTAAGGTAGCCCGGGTAGATAGGGAAGAGTCGCCTACGGGTCCGTTCCTGACTGGAGAGAGTCAGTGTTAGTGGGGAGTGGTCGGAGACCCCTCGTGGTCTAATCTGAGAGTCAGTGTAAGTGAGGAGACCCCCTGCCAATGTCAGGAAATAGTCAATCCGCGACATGCTGTCGTGGACCGCTGAGTAGTATGTGTATTGCCGGTCCACCGGGTGGAGCCGCCTCCATATGTCCACTAAGCCCTGCGCTTCCACGAAGTTCTGCAATTTGGAGTGTGCCTGTGTTTGTGTACGCATTGGGTATCGGTCTAGAGAGTCTTGAGCCACTGCATTAAAATCCCCTCCCATTACGAGCGCCCCCTCTGGAAGGTCCAATAGGAATTTACCTAGTTCCGGGAAGGCTATGGTGTGCAGTGCCGGCGGGATGTATACTGATACTACATTAAGTGGTTTTCCCTCCCACTGTCCATGCACCGCTGCGAAGCGGCCCTGTGTGTCCACTGCTACTGATTGGACTACAAACCTGGATGAGCGGTGAATTAGTATCCCAGTGCCCCGGGATCCCCTTGTGAACTCAGAGTGGGCCACCATGCTATAGCCCTTCCTGTCTAGGGCCTTTGTGGCCGTGCCTGTGAGGTGTGTTTCTTGTAGTAGGACCAGGGCGGGATTCAGTCTTTTTATACTGTGCAGGACCAACCCTCGTTTAATTTTGTCGCCCAGACCCTTCACATTCCAGGACATAAGGCTCAACGGGGACGCCCGCCCTACATCAGTGCCCTCCCCCATTGTGTTCGGGTATGCGGAATGAAAAGTCGTGCTCGCGGAGGACCCGGAGGTCTGTGTATTGACTCCGCGTGCAGTATCGTAACATTACCATTCTGTGTTCATGCGCCCCTATGTAGCAATCTTGACCCCGAGTAGAAACTAAGAACCATAACCCCATCCTACCCCCAACTCCCCCCCTCCCTGCCCCCCTGCTCGACGGACTCAACACTGCCCGCCCCCCCAACTCAGCAGAGTGCTTGATCCCAACCCATAACATAGTACTTGCTCGCTGGAGTGAAGGTGTCTCCGTGGTCGGCGGCTCCCTTCCTCAGTTGCGGAGGCCCTTCCGCCCAGTGTCCAAAGCGGCCTTGTCAGTCTATGTTGTTCATCGATTCTTCCATTCAGCAGCCGCGATTCATAGCCCTCCGTCAGCACTGTCCTCATGATGATCGGTCAAAGGAGAATGTATCTCTGCGTCTTCGTCGTTGGCTTGTGGGCCCTGTCGAGAGCCGGCAGTACGGTGCTTGTTCTGTCTGTTGGACCGACGGGGGAGGCCTGTCGTTCTCCATCCCTCCAACCAATCCTGCGCCACCTCCGGGGAATCAAAAAACCAGGTCTTGTTGTCCGCCACGACCCGGAGCTTGGCCGGGAAGAGCATGGAGTACGGGATTTCCCTGGCCCTCAGTTCTTTTTTGACTTCAAAGAAGGTTCTTCTCCTCCGTGCAACCTCGGCCGTGTAGTCAGGAAAGAATGCCAGCGTCGCGTTTTGGATCTTAATGGGAGGTGAGTTCCTCGCCGCCTGTAGGATGGCGTCCCGATCCCTGAAATTGAAGAGTCTAGCTATTATCGGTCTGGGGTTGGCGCCCGTCTTATGACGTCCTCCCGGTACCCGGTGTGCCCTTTCCACTGTGAAGAAGGCAGAGAGTCCTTTGGGCTTCAGAGTCTCTTTGATCAAGTTTTCCACGTATAGGTCCATCGCCCTCGTGTCTTCCGATTCTGGCACACCTATTATACGGATGTTGTTCCGCCTCGAGCGCCCTTCCTGGTCATCCAGCTTGTCGCGAAGTTCTTTATTTTCTTTTGAGATGCGCTCCATGCTGATTTGTAGTTCTGACACGTCTTCAACCAAGGATTTGGTCACCACCTCCATATTATTCACCTTCTCCGTCATTTTATGAAAGTCCGCCCTTATAAGTGTAATCTCAGCTGAGATCGACCCCACCGTGGCTTGCACCTGTGTGAGGGCCCGCATGACGTCGTCAATTGTCGCCTTCTTGCCACTGGGCACGTCGGCCGTCTTGCTTAATTGCGATTTGGGTTCTTGCGAGGGAGAGCCGGGCTTTTCATACGCAAACCGGTCCAGGCGTGATTGGGCCGCTCCGTTTTTAGGCCCTTTGCCGGCCATTTTGGCGTCCCTTGGGCCGGCCTGATGTCGTGAGGTCGCTTCACCCCAAGTTCCACTGGGGGCCGTGCCTGCCTGACCTCCTCAGACAGGTATTCGGGGATTGCCTCGGGGTTTTGAGGGCCAAGCTAGGTGCTGCGTCCCTTAGGGGTACCAGGCTGGTCAGTGCTTCGGGCGGTCGATAGTGTGAGGCTGCCAGTAGGGTTTCGGGCTAGTTTGCGTGATAGGCAGTCAATCGGCGGCGCCCTGAGGGAACTGTCTCTGCCCTCCGTTATGTCCACGTGTGCCACCTCCTGCTCGTGGCCGTCGGACCCACTGCTCGGGACCTCTGATGTAGGTGTGGGGCCCCGGGCGCCCGACCCCACCGGGTAAAAGATGAGCGCCTCGTGTAAATGTCCGTCAGGTGTCAGGGCCCCAGCCTTGCGGGGGTGTCTCGACGTCCCTCCTGCACGCGGGCTCTTCGCCGCTCACTGCGCCTTCGGCGGCGGGGGGGAGTCACTGGATGGTGCGGTTTCCCGATCTCCTGCCCCAGCGCTCAGGCCGCCGCCGGCCAAGATGGCGGTTGCCGGCTCTGTGCGCCTGTCTCCACCCTCGTCGGGTGCCCGCAATTGTGTCTCTCTCACCTCTGATGCGTCCCACTTCAGGAGTCGCGGGCCCCCGATGTCCGGTGCAGGCGACTGGGTGCTCCGGTTCGTCAATCGCTGTTCTCCGCAGCCGTGCACTTCCGGTGGATTTGGTGCCCACGACAGGTCACTTCCTCCCGGGCCCGTCGCTCACTGTGGTCCCCGGTCTGTATGCCACGTACAGGCCCCTCCTGGATTTTGTCGGAACCGTACTTCCCGACCTCGGATTGAGGTCCCGCTGGTTCGGTTCGTTGCCGCTTGGTCCTGGGTGTCTGTGCCTTCCCGCCCGGGAAGTTTTGAAACACGGATAGTTGATCGGATTGATCCGGGAGCCGCCTCAAGCACGGAGCTCTCCTTCTAGGCTGCCGCCATCGCCGGCTGCTAGCCACGCCCCTGGGGAAAAACACTTTTGACAATGGCCGAGCAGTCAGCAGAATAGACTACCTACTACTGGATGTAAGGGCTTGGAGCAAATTGGTAGATATGGAAGTGAAAGACAAAATAGAAAGCGACCATAATCCCTTATGCCTGACACTCCACTCCTACCAAGAAGTCTCCGAGCACTCAAGCAAAAATGAAATGGTGACGCAAGATGTTGTGTGCTCAAATAACCATCGCCACCTGAAGTGGAATATGCTTCTAGAAGATCTATCTAAATTAGAGGTTCTTAAAGAATTAGTAGTGGATGAAGTCTCTAAGATCAAGTCCTACTGTGGGAAGTCTGACTTTAAACACTACATGATCGAGGCCCATGAGAAGCTATTCTGTAAAATCCAAAGCTTCTTTATTAAAACTGTAGATCCTAATAAAAAGAAAAAGGTTCAAGAGAGCCAAAGATGGTACGATAAGAGTTGCAGGATAGCACAACATAATCTTAGTACGGAGTTGAGAAATGGAAACGCAATAACAGTTAGGTTGGCGAGAAATCAGTATAGGCAGACCCAAAAACAGGCCAAGAAGCGATGGGACGAGGACTGCTGGCATGAACTTAAAGAGGCCTGTGCTGCAAAGGACTCCAAACGTTTCTGGGCTACAGTAAAATGGGAAAAGGGGGGGTATAGCTGCCCAGCCTCTAAACCATGTTCCGAAGAATAACTGGATAGAATTTTTCCAACCGCAGTATGCCCGAAATCCAGCCTTCACCCATGATCGCCCCCCCCCCCAAATGTTTATTACAAATTTCCAATATTTGTTGAAAAGGATGTATGCAATGTATTGGATTGTGTAGCAGGGGGCAAAGCACCGGGTATGGATGGAATTCCGGCTGACATATTCCTATCAGACCGGAGCTCCTGGTGTAGTTATTTTACAATGTTGGCCAATGCGGTGGCAATGGGAGGGGAAGTACCTGCCTCATGGAAGGGAGCTGAAATTATTCCCATATTCAAAAAAGGCGATAGAACTCTGGCTAAAAACTATAGACCCATTAGTCTGATTGACACAGCGCAAAAACTAATGGGCCGTCTAGTCCAAAATAAACTGCAACAATGGATTGATGAAAAGAATATACTGTCATCATACCAAGCAGGGTTTCGCCCTTTAACTAGTAGCGTTGATCAAGTTTTGCATTTCTTAACCATCTACTGGAGAAACGTTACACTAAAGAAGGGGACATTGTATGCAGTTTTTGTGGACCTAAAAGCCGCTTTCGACCTGGTCCCCAGAGAAAAACTCTGGCAGACTCTGGCGGATGCAGGCCTAAGCCAGGAACTCCTTACCCTCCTTGTTCGTCTCCACGAAAATAATTTTGCCAGAATCAGATGGGGCAAGCAAGGAGAAGTAACCGATCCATTTCCGATAGAACGTGGGGTGAGACAAGGGTGCGTCCTAGCCCCGACTCTATTCTCAATCTATATAAATGGTATTGTGGAATATCTACAGAAAATTCCTAGTGACGCCCCAATTATTGCAGGTTCCCGTGTCCCCGTCCTGATGTTCGCGGACGACACGCTTTTACTTTCTCGCACCCCCAGCGGTCTCCAAAAAGTGGTTGATGCCTTTGGTGAATTCTGTGATGGTAGGGGCCTTGAATTGAATACCACCAAAACCAAATTCATGTGCCTTAACCAGCAGTCCACCTTCAAAGGTGTAATAAAATATAAAGGCACTCCCCTAGAAAGGGTGGACTCTTTTTCTTACCTAGGCATCATCCTTCAGGAAAATATGAGCTGGAAATCGCACATTAATACAACCATACTGAAGTTTAGACAGCTAGCAGGTGCAATTGCCTTAAAACATCGAGCCTCGCTAACTAAGCCGGTAAACTGTGCACTGGAAATTTACAATATGAAAGTACTGGGGGCCTGTTTATATGGATCTGAACTATGGGGGTTTTCCAACCTGAGAGAACTGGGACGTGCAGAAAATAGGTTTCTGCGAGGGCTCGTAATGGTCCCTCAAAGCACACCTACAACTCCACTAAAACTGGACCTCGGTAGAAAAAGTATAGAGGACATAGCTAGGCTGCGGCCTCTTCTATACTGGAGACGGCTCATGGTGACCCCAGAACTAAGCCACTATGCGGCGGCTTTGATGGACGTTATTAAGTTCGATTGTTTTCATTGTATCCCATGGTTAAAGGAACTCCGGAAACTTCTTGTAAAACTGAACTTGGAATATCTATGGGATACTAAAGATGTGGCTAGTTTCCCCACGAAAACAAAGCTGAAAGAACTATACTGGGAAATGGTGTATCTTACAATGTTTTGTGAAGGCTCCAGTTCTAGACTAACAACTCGCTTTTTGGATGTAAAAATGTACCCTTTATGCGAACCATTTTGGGACGTTATTGAACGACCATATGATAGAAAATTATATTTCCAATTTCGCATAGGTACACTTCCGGTGAATGCCTTCAAGAAACACTAGTCCCCAGCTTGGGACGAACATTGCCACCATTGCAATGAACAAACTGAGCACATTTCCCATTTGTTGTTCTGTTGTCCATTGTATTCGAGTCCAAGACGCAAATGGCTAAAACCAGTGTGCCTAAATATGGGCACTCGTAGTCAATCTGTAGCCCTTAGGATACTTGAATCCGATTGTTCCACTGTGTTTGTGGTTGGTGTAGCAAAATTTCTGGCCTGGGCATGGTTAATTCGTACTCGTTCGCTAATGGCAATTACACCTTAATGAATTATGTTTATTACTACTCCTGCACCTCGCTACATGAATTATCATATTATATATTTTTTAAGATCAATATTTTATATGAATTGCACTAATGCTTTGTATTTTACTATGTATTTATTCGACAACCCATGTTTAATATGTTTTTTAGAAAGTATTTTTATCTGTAGTATTTATTGTATTAGGGTTAGGTGAATGCTTTTATGACAAATGTCGAATAAAGCTTTGAAACAACGATACCATGCCTCACACTCTCTGTGTACGGTACATTACACTGCACAACCTAGTAAACTTTAGGATCACTGTTCTTTAAAGATCAACACTTAATCTTGAATCTCAGTCACTGACAACTTAGCGTAGGAATTGGTTAACGTTCTAACAAACAAACATGTATCAGAACAAAGAAGCTAGGGCGAGACCGTTCTGTAAACCTTGGACACAAATATGCTTTTTTATGAGGCTTTATTGGTCTCATACCTTAAAATAACATTAGTAAACAATGCTAACATGAAGCACATCTAAACTAACGTATTGGCCAATTAAGATGCTCTAAGCACAGGCACGTTCTAGCTCAGAATGTAAAACATTTACTTTCTCACACTGGTCTGGTGATTGCCATTCCGGCACAAATTAGCCTGTTCGCGCTACTGTGTGAATTTGCGGCGTGCACCTTTTCCCCCTAAGGCAGCAGTTCCCAAACTGTGCGCCGCGGCGCCCTGGTGCGCCATCAAAACTAGCCTGGTGCGCCGCAAGCACTAATTGGAACTCAGTGCTTTGACGTTTGAAGGGGTTATTGAGGCGCGTGCATGACTGAAAAGAAATGGCCTAGCAACAGTTCTGAGACGGCAGCAACTGAAAACTCAATAAAACCACAGGAAAGGACTGGGTGCCTGGAGCCGGCAAACATAATCTGAATTCCTGGACTAGAAAAATCGCCGAGTCGTCTGCTCATCGACGAGGCCACACACATAGAATCTGCTCGTATACTTGCGGAGACACACTGCAGAGCAGCAGATACCCCAGCAGTCGTGGAAAAGCACAAGTAGTCCCTCATCTCAGGACGCCAGGTGAAAGGAAGACCTTCACCCTTGCCACATGCCCTCAGGCATCAGTGTATGTCAAACGGCATGAGTCATTCGTCTAACAAAGTCATTTAAATCCCGGTAACAAATGTTTGCAAAATAAAAGGGCAACATAGGACACTGAAGCTTTGCTTCCTTCAATAACAGAAATAAGGAAGTGCGAGCTCTTTGAAGTGTGCACAGGTGGTAGAGTTCAGGGGAAGGCAGGGTATAAATGCATTTGAAGTGTGGCCAAGCAGAGAGTGGCCATATTTTACTCAAAGGCTGCTAGCCTGTCTGGCACACAGTAAGTACAAGAAACCTTTTTCTTTTTTTGCAGTTTTTTTTATATAGTGCTTTACATGGAGTACCAGTTATGCTAAACAAGGATACATTTATTTTTCGATAGGCACAGGGAAATTAAGTGATTTGCCCAGGTAAGGAATGGACTATTGCTGTGCCTCCTTCAAACGTAATGCATTAACAACCCTTCTCATCAGCACGTAGTGATGGCACAACTCTAGCCAGAGCAGCCAGTAATCAAATATGCCTCATAACCAATAGAGCGTACTGCAGTACCTTAACTGAGGAGACCACATTCCCCGGCTTACAAAGAGAACATAATGAGGACTTATACGAGACCACTTACAGATGGGCCACAAGCTGAGTCAAGGTATGTGTGCAGCCACCTTTTATCTTCCAACTACTACTTGCTACATCACCCAGCGCTCATCTACCCAGACACTCGATGCGCGTTTCACCCAACACACAGACATCTCAATAATTTTCAGGGAGAACATTTGAGGTCTCTTGAGGCTGGGCTTACACCCCACTACCCACCCACAAAAAGTAACGTAATGGGGAGTCACGGCCAACGTCCAATAAGTCTAGGGAGCCGCTGGTCTAAAACGTTTGGGAACCACTGCCCTAAGGTACAGCAGCGGTCGGGGAATATTCAGTCCATCCTCTCTTTAGTCTCGAGCACTGCACATGGCGCATTCGTCCACTTTAACCAATGAAACAGGCTAGCGGCTGTACACTCAGTCTCCTTTGTTCAGCCCAGTTAAGTCTCGTTGAACTATTTCATATAATAACCGGCAATTGATCAACAGAGAGTTAATGTGCTGTCGCCGCCCGCTAGGATTCAGCGCCTTCGGCCGCTTCGGTGTCCTCCTCGGGGTCTCCCGGCAGCAGGGTGCTGGCGGTCTCGATGAGCTGCTCAATCTGCTCCTCCGTCAGCCGCTCCTCGCTCTCTTCCACCATCAGCTGGATCTCCACCGCGGTGCGCGGCCGGTGGTTGAGCAGCTGCAGTTTCTCGGCCTTGGTGAGCCGGTGCGGCCGCAAGCCTCCCAGGAAGTCTCGCACCACGGCCGGGCTCTGCAGCCGGCAGGGAGTCCCGGACAGATACTTGAGCGTCTCGTACATGACGGTATTGAGGTTCTGCTGCCCAGCCCGGGGCTTGTGTTTGCCGCTCTCCTGGCGCTGCTCTTTCAGGTCCGTCAGCAGCTGGAATACCTCGTAGTTACTCAGCATTGCTGCGTTCGCGTCTTTCACCTCCATGGTTGCTAGAGCTCTGCTTCAATGCTTTCCTGTTCCTGCCGTTGGTCCTTTTTTGATACCAACTACCACGACACAGATACTAGAACATTACCAAATTCGCACAAAAAAGCAAGACCCATGTCCTCTAAAAATACGTCGAAACAAGTCCAACACCACACAACAATAACAGTAGTTAGCAAAAAATACAAATTCCCCCTTCATTTAAAACACTAGCCAATGCCTTTAAAAACCTTTACCGAGTAACCGTTAAGAGGAAATTGATGACCCTACAACAGGGGTCTCAAAACCGGTGCCCTACAATATCTTTTTTGAACGATGAAGTAGGCGTTTGTAGTTTCTTTAATCCGTGATTTCTTTGTTTTATTTAAAAAGTGAATGTTGTCCATTTGAAAACGATGTCGACGTCGTTATGAAGCTGTTCGGATATTTTTTACAACAGCTTTGGCTTATATTTGGGGCAGGATCCGAGCACGCTGCGCAATGGAGATCTTGGGTGGGGAGTTTGAGGACTCTGTGTTCATCCAAAGCAGGGACCGGAATGCTACCAAGTCCGAGCCATACAGCGCCAAACAGTGCGAACCCCAGGTACCGCCCACTAGGGTGTTCCATTTGCGTGCATATGAGAAATTCTTAATTGTTAGAGGGGGACGAGCCACCAAAAACATAATAATGAGAACTGAGACAGAGCCGAGCCAAGGCAATGGGTTGGTTGTTAGAACAAGTGCATAAGCCAAGTATTAACATTTTGGTACGCACATCTTGCAGGCAAAGTCACGTAAAATATGATAACATAGGAGATAATGATCTATCTTTAACTCTTGGAGCATGCATGCCGTTAGAGCTTTGGTAAAAGACACGAAATTGATGAGGGGAATGCAGCACAAATCAAAACATTCACCCCCAGTCAAGAGATCTGGGTTAAATCCATTATTCTTTTGCTCACCATCTCACCCCAGTTTAGACCTTGCTATATGCAAATCAGTCTTGACCCTGTGCCTCATGGGAACAGTCCAGCATGAACTGCAAAGCCAACCGGTTTTGGGGTTTCACCCCTCATCAGCCAGGATAGCTTGAATCAAGTGGCACAGTGAGCCCATGACCCACGTCTGGGCATACATGGCGCACTTTGGGCGAGAAAGCAAAAAACACACACAGTTGATGGATGGAATGCAGAACAAATCATAATATTCTCCCCCAGTCAAGAGATCTGGGTTAAATCCATTATTCTTTTGCTCACCATGCCACCCCAGTTTAGACCTGACCACATGGCTTTAAGTGGGATGAAAAAACTGGGGGTATCTTAAAGGGGCAGGTCAATGTAATTAAGGGCGCTGCTTAAAAACACGTAAGCTAAAAATCTGTGTTTAGCACAGTGTGCCTCCCGACTTGTATTTTGCTGTTCCTGCGTCCAGATATATGATACAAGTCACATCATACCTACAAGTCAGAACTATTGGCTTTGTCAATGGTTGCTAGTTGCATAAGATAAATAAGCAGCAACTATGGATTGTATATAATATCGAAAAAACTTCCACTTAAAGCCCTGGTGACACCACAACAATGTTGCTGCTCCTGAGTTTCAAAAAGAGAAGGGAAATCCAGTGAGAAAATGACTCTCTTTAAAGGATTTCCCTTCCTTTACAACGCTCACCACACACACATTATGTGCCTCCTGTCACCGCAGTCCGGAAAAAAAAAACGGACCGCCTGTGCCAGGGCACAAAGCAGAGCCTGATAGAGACCCATTTAGAGGCCCCCTTAAAAAAACTATTGGTGCACAGACCCAGCAAGACCCGGCTGACTTAAAGCTGTGCCTGGCTATATGCAAATCAGTCTTGACCCTGTGCCTCACGGGAACAGTCCAACCCGAACTTCCAAGCCAGGTTCTCCCTGGACCAGAAACAAGCCTTCTAGGACCAGTTTCGGGGTTTCGCGACTCCTCAGCCAGAATAGCTTGAATCCAGTGGCACAGTGAGCCCGGTGACCCACGTCTGGCATACCCGGTGCACTTAGGGCGAGAAAGCAAAAGACACACAGTTGATGGACGGAATGGAGAACAAATCAAAACATTCACCCTCAGTCAAGAGATCTGGGTTAAATCTATCATTCTTTTGCTCACCATGCCACCCCTGTTTAGACATGGCCATATGCAAATAAGTGTTGACCCTGTGCCTCATGGAAACAGTCCAGCCCGAACTGCCAAGCCAGGTCCTCCCTGGACCGGAAAAAAGCATCCTAGGACCAGTTTCGGGGTTTCACCTCTCATTACTCATTAGCCAGGATAGCTTGAGCTTTGGTGGTAGGTAGAAACCATAGTGTTCAAGGGCACAAAAGACATCAAGATGAGCCACAGCCAGATAACTGGCTCCAGCCTTCAGTGGCTCGCTCACCTCTACTAATTGCGCAGACCCTTCTTGCTGAAGAGACACAGCATATATTTAAGGAAAACATGAATTCAAATTACTTGTTTAAAATCAGGTGAATTTGTATTTAATAAGTTGAAATTGGAATATAATATTAAAGTTTAAAGTCTTTTTTCTTAAAGCCGTGCTACACTGATTTTCAGATTGACATATTGGCGCGCCGACGCTTGCATGTTATTATGCAGGATTTTTTATTTAACCTAAATAGCGAAGGCCACAATTAACTACACTAGTGTAGCTCACTTCACAAAAAGAAGATGGGCACAAATATCTAAAAGTTATATGTCAGAATGAGCGGGGCCACTGGAATTATGTGATTGAGCGGCTGTAGCAAATTTCACATAATCCGTCATCTGCCACATAATCTGCAGATTTTAACTACACATTTTTTTCGTTTGAAGCTCAAACGGTTCAGAAGTTACTAAAAATGCAGCAACATGTGTTGCCGCTCAGTGGCAGGCCGTTTGCAAAGCTGGGCTGGTAAACTTACTACTGCTTATTGCCATATCTCCAGACAGTGTTACCAAGTTTAAAAATACCAAATAATGAAGTACAACTGTTACAAAATGTGCTGTATTATGCCACATAATTTAATCAACCCGGACGCATAATTTAGCCCTCTGCTGCTGCATAATTCTAGTGGCCCTGACAATGAGCTACAGTCCCTCTATACTAACATTCTGCTTAATACTTACGTTCGTTCTGTACTAACAATCTGCTAATACTTTGAACATAATAGTGTTTATATTGGTATTTCATAACAATAAAGTAGATTAACCCCTCCCATGCTGGTGACGAACCCCAGCCGTCACGCCCCGCGGTGGGCGTGTGCTGATGATGGCTGGGGTTCGTCACGGGCCGCCCTGTTCTTTTGTTTACCGCACAGCGGTAAAATCGCAGCTGCAGCGAAGGGGTTAATATGGAAATCATAATGATTTTCATAAATAGAGACATAAACATTTTAGTATATTTTCTATATCCCATGTTGAGAGTAGCTTAAAAGCAACAAAACAAAAGAATGAAATCATTTTTTTCCTATCTTCATAACATATTTGATAGTTGATCATCTAAATAGATGCATTATTGTATTCTTCATGTTGGAAAGGAGGTTCAGTTGTTGAATTTAGTCCCCTTCTGATTCTGAAGGGCCCTGTATAGTGTTGTTGTTCGTAGCGCTAGTGAGATGGTGTTCCATAGTTTTGGTTCAGCTTCCAGGAAGGACCGGTTAAAGGTTTTTGGTTTTTGGTTTCTTAAATTTAGGTACGTTAGAAAGCATTTCTTTGTTCTAGAGTTTCAGTTTTTCCCAAGAATTTTTAATTTCTGAGTTGCATAAACATGTTGTGATGGGGCTGGGGCTATGATACAGGCAGTGCTATTTTTAGGTCCCAACTACCAGACAGCTTGTGACAGTTTGGTTGCAAAAGACCTATTGTGGGTTTATCAAAACCATGTAGTGGACTTAAAGGTCACCCATTGCTTACCATTGGTTGGCTTTATTGTTCGTTTCATTTGCTTGTTTCTTAAGTGATGGCTTGTCTTGTCCATTGTGTGTTTGTCCCTCCCCTGGAGCATAGCGTCTGTCCCATGTTTTTGATAGACTGACTTGTATTCTTCCTCTACCCACTTTTAGGAAACTACATAATTACTTTTTTTCTTTCAGCACTCCATTTAAAAAAAAATATATATCCTTTATTTGGTTCACAGGATAAAACAAGCATGTATCATACAGTATTTTGTTACATTAAGGCTCAGAAAAAGAAGAAGTGTGTCCATGGATCACGGAGCGAAACATAAAATACATTGTAATCTTACACAGAGAAATACAAAGGCTGAAGCATTGCTCAATCATGCCGCCCATGTTATCTTGTCGTGTTGGATATGTAAGGATAATAACAACAGGGAGGAACAGGGTTACCAAACTTGGGGGTGTATGGCGTGCGGTGAGATGGTCATGGGATCCTGCAGGGGGGAGGGGGTGGGGGGGGGGCCCAGTGGTGGTGTCATGATTGGTCCGTGCCCATCTCCGCAGGACGGAGAGGGCGGCACGGGGCCAGCGGTGGGCGCAGTGCACAGGCGAAGCGGGGGGAGAGGGGGGGGAGGGCGCGCAGGGGGCAGTGCCCGTCTCTACTATGCGTCGGGTGCATTGGCAACCTGTCTAACTTCTGCGGTGTCTGGTGTGGGGCATCGATCTCTGTGTTCTCCGCCTGGGGAGGCTTGTCCCTCGGATGCTTCTGGCGTCTGGAGTCCGTTGTGGAAGGAGTGTAGAATTTCGTCCCAGAGCGCCGCTATGGGGAATTTACGCAGCCCTGCCGTTTCCTCATTATGGAGGGATATGCTTTCTGCCTTTGCCTAGTTGTCCAGTGAGGTGCGCCAGTGCTCTACCCTGGGCGGTTCTGCACGCTTCCAGTGTTTAGTAATGAGTCGCTTTGCAGTGATGAGCCCGAGGTCCCAGAAGCGGGAGGGCACCCTATTGTGTTTAGTTCTGTGGAAGAGGCCCAGCAGGCACGCCTCCCACGTGAGTGGGATCGGCATCGCTGTGCTACGCTCCAGTAGCGGCAACACCGACTGCCAGTATGTCCGGATCTGCGGACATTGCCACAGCACGTGTAGGAGGTCCGCTCCCTCTGTGTTGCATCTCGGGCACCCAGCTGCCGCACCTGGAAAGTATTCTTTCAGCACTCCATGAGTGCATATTTTTCCTAGCTCTGTTATTCATATGCTGCTTTCCTGCCCCTAACACCCAACCCACACGCAATCTCATTGTGGGAAGGGGTAAGGTGCAGGACCTTGAAGGTGCTGGAAATAACGGTAGATTCCACACCGCAGTTGGTGGCCCTGAGAAACTGGGAGGAGCAAACATTGGTCAGATACACAATGATTTTCTGTATTGCTGCTCTCATGGTAGCTAGCCAAGATTTGATCCACAAGTGGAGTAGCGATATACTCCGACAGCCCAGAAATGGGAATCCAATATGGATTGATGCATGAGAGCTGAATGATTAGTGTGTAAAACCAGAGATTGTCCCGAAAAATTGACAAAGTGTGGGGCCCCTGGAGGGTGACTGCGGAAGCAGACTTGTAATGCAAGACAAGAGCAGCTGAACATGAGTGGGGGTGAGGGACGCAGGGAGGGAAGCGTTAAACTAATTCTGATAGTTTGATATGTAGAGGTTAAAGTTCACCAGATAATGTATTCATGATAATGCAAACATGTGATTTATTGACAATGGGATCATTATGTCTGAAGTTTTTTGTTTCTGGTTCCAAGGTTATGTGGGGTTTGATGTATTAAAATGTACTATAAAAGTATGTATAAAAAAACACACGCAATCCATGTTTTTCTCGCTTGTGTATGTTTCTCTCTCTCTCTCTCTCTCTCTCTCTCTCTCTCTCTTGTGCTCTCCACTCATCTCCTGTGCACTCTGTGTTGCTTTCTCTCGTGTATGCTGCTCTCTCTCACACATGTGCTTCTCCCCCATGCTCTATATTCCTCTCCTTCTTTTTTGCTGTCCATCCATCACTTTGATCACTTTTTTGATCACCTTTCTTTTGACAAATCTAAGTGGCGCCTGCTATCTTTGATCGGTCAATTAAAATAAACCAAAAATAAAAATCCACCGTGGCGCCCATAGCATCCTGTAGACATGCGCCTGCTTTGTGAGACATGTGCACAACTACAGAATGATTGCAACCACGACTGCATCATTTCACTTTTGTTTCTTTTTGTTTTTTGTCTGATATATTGAGTTTTGAAAATAGCACTGGCAAAGCAAATAAGCAAAAAAGGCGAGACTTATTGATTTCAACAATATTTGTCTCCATTGGGAGCCAGTTCAGAGATGTTAAAACTTTATAGATATGCTCTAGGGAGAGTATATATCAAAATATGCATCCCAAGTCAAGACGTTACTGGTGATTTCTACATGCAAATTACTTATAATCCAACATATATCTTTCAGTTGGCAAAGAAAATAAATGCTTCCATTGCAATACTTGGAGTTCGGCATTCGATGTAACGGAGTGTGCGTTGATGCACTTTGTGCATGAGAAGTGATGAGCTGAGTAGCACAGTGCTGAATGGTTGTCTGCTGTCTCCTCTGTCCTCTCTATCCCACTCCATTTACTAAATACTTTGGGCACCTCCCACCTAAGCCTTTGTCAAGATGGGTCAAACTACCTTTCCTATTGTGTCCCAGCTTTCCTTTCTGTGTCTCATTCGGCATTTCCGTACCTCTGCTCCACTCGGCCTGTGTCTCTTGTGCCATTTCTGTATGCCCCCATTTCTTTTGACAGGCCCTTTTCGTCTCGCTGGCACTATGCCCCTTCTCATGTCAGGCGTTCACATTAGCCTTCTCTGACCCGACTCTGTGCTGCCCAGCATTTCCATCCTCCTCATGTGCTGATTGCCTTGTTCAGCACCTTATTTGAAGTCCTCTGTCTTCTTGTTGTGACGGTTTTAAAAACCCCACCCTCCTGCATCATATGTCTCATTTAGCAGTCTTTTAATTCCTGCTTGTGTCCAGTTAGCCCTCCCTGACCACGCCCTCCCTTATTCTGTTCTATTTTGAGACATTCACCCTACCGTCAGCACAGTGCTGCTCTAAACTCACCTGTAAACTGCAAATTGAAGAAACTCTCCAGGACTTCTCGGCTGTCCTTTTTAGGTTTTGCCTGGCGAAAGCTGCGCACTGCGCAGCTTTTTCGCGCAGGCGAAAACCTAATCAGTATAGTATGGGGCTTGGAATCCGCCCCCGTCTTCCATTGGCTAGCTCCATAAATGGAGGCTAGCCATTGGAAGACACGTTTGTCCGTCAATGCAGGACCAGATTCGGGGGCGTTCCCGAGAATTTTTGGCTTTTGGCTACGTCACGCTACGTCAGCCGAAAGCCAATTCTCGGGAACGCCCCTGAATCTGGTCCGGCATTGACGGCACCTGCCTTCGGCTACTAGATCCCTTGCCGACCACACCCACAGACTCCGACAGAGTGGATTTCAGCTCTTGTCTAACACTCGGGCTTTAAAACATTTCTCTACAAACTGGGGTAACGTAATATGGATTTAGCAGGGGGAGGTGAGCGAACAACGCTAGCCGGAGAGGACAGGGGGAGGAGACCAGAGCAGCAGCCGGAAACAGGAGCCCCGAGGGAGCCGAGAGCAGGGGGAGGGGACGAGCAACAGCACCAGCCGGGCCAAGGCCGCGGGAGGCGGAGGCAGCCGTACTGAGGAAGCGGCTTGCAGGGGAAGCAGAGCAACCGAAGCGAGGACGGGAGGGGAGGCGGCTTCAGCAGGCTGAAATACGGAGGGACGAGAACCGACCACAACAACAGACAGGGGAAAGAAAAGCACGAGTTACGGAGAAACGGGAGAAGGTGGCAGCCAGAACGACTGGATGACCGAGGGAGACCAGGCAGCCGTAGCCGTCGAGGGCACACCGAGGGGCTGTGCTTCACTGAGGTAAGGAGACCGCTGCGCATGGAAGGGCAGAGGGGGCCGCGGGCAAGGGTTGAGGGGGCCGCGGGCAAGGGTTGAGGGGTGCGCATAGACGGGCTGAGGGGCCGCGGGCAAGGGTTGGGCTGAGGGAACCGTGGGCAAGGGTTGAGGGGTGCGCATGGACGGGTTGAAGGGCCACGGGGAAGGGTGGTTCTGTGAGGTAATGAGCTCCGTGAGCAGGGGAACGGGAAGCCCCGGGGACGGCGCTCGGGGAGGCCTCGTGGGATGTAAACGAAGCCGTTGCGTGCTGCGTGAGGCAGCCGCGGGCGCGAGGCTGTGCTCTGGCGGGTCGCTCTACCGGTCCCACGATGCAGGCCTCGGCCCGACTCGCTCTCTCTTACACCGCGCCTCTCTTCTTCACTTTGTATATTTTTTTGGCTCCCTGGGCCATATCTCTTTGGTGCCAGCACACCAGAGCTGCTGGGTAGACTTTACGCTCCCTTGCTTAGGCTTGCCCACACTCGTCGCTTGCACGGTTTCCTCTTGCCCACAGACCGGACCTCTGAAGACGGGTTCGCACTAGGAGTCGGTGTTCTGCCGGTATCCGCACCCCGGCTGTATGTGTAACACCGGCGTCCACCCGTGCCCCTCTCATTTCCCCGCGGAAGGTGTTTCCGCCCAGGTCCCTGCCTTTCACACAGAATCGTCCTCTTCTGAAGTACATGACGTTCAACCGTCGTTAGAGGGGAGGAGGCGTCCCTCCCTCTCTTTAAATGTACCAGAAGCACCGCGGTTTCCGTCTACCACGACCCCCCGGGTCTCCCACTGACAAGCCTCCCTGTTGGGCCCCGGTCGGGACCAAGCGCAGCTCAATCCTGGCAACGAATACGGAGCGCCGCTGTTCCCGGTCGACGCCCGGCCCTCTCCTCCACAGCCCGGTTGAGACTTCGCCCCTTTCTTCGGTCGACATTTCCTTCCCGTACCCCAACCATCCCTAACCCCGGGCTGTGCAACGGGCTGGGCCGGAGACGGGGTTTGTCCCGCCCCCGCCTGGCAGAGCCTGTACGGATAGGGGACGAGGACCGGGCGGGAGGCGCGTCGAAGAGGCCTTACCCCTACCGGGACCTTTAACCCTGCAGGGCCCAGAGAAGGGACATGGGGCACCCAACTCCAGGGGTCAAGAGCGGGCTAAACACACCTAGGTTAGACGAGAGTGCAGAACAGCCGCTTCACTGAATACCCATGAGGCAGGGGCAGATTGGCAATGGAGAAACGGGGCTTCTCAGAGCACAAGTTAATAGGCTGGCGCTCATTGTGGCAAAGGCTAAGTAAGAGTATAGCATCCAGCTCACCATAGGCCCACGACAAACCATACCACCATTCCCGAAGCCATTGAACCTCCGAGTCACGACCCAGCACAGGAGCCATAAGCTAGACAAGGAGACGCTCTTTAGGAGAGGCCAGGAGAGAGGTCGCCCATCTTCCGGGCAAGGGGATAAGGTACCCATGGCAAAGACTAGGCGAGACCCAGACAAAAATAACACCGGCACTACTAAAGAACTACTCCGCATAGGAACGAGTAGAGAGATCAATGCACGCAGGTCATGTTCAGCACAGGAGCCACACGAGAGACTTCGGCTCTTCTCCCAGCACAGGAGACATAAGAGAGGTTAAGGCACCCACCCAGAACAGGGAGGAGAAGTGGCTAGAATAAATACCAAAGATATTCACCTTACGGACCAGAAGAAGGTCATTCTATACAGGTCAATGAGAGAACAGAGGCAAGCAGTGGTTCCAGATTAAAAGAGAGGCCATGCATGTTTGAGCATGGAGAAAATTAGAAGACTGGTGACACTCGAAGCAGGAGTGGCATGGACCTGAGTCATACCAAACACAGCCAACTAGGGACCAAAATATCCAGCCCAGGAACTATGAGACACAAGGGACGTCTATCTCAGATGGCAGATGCATTAGTGCCCAAGCAACGCAAAACTGGCCTGGAAAGACAGTAGGGACTACTGAAAAAGCCAGAAGGGCATCCGCAAGCACAACTCTTTCAGGGACACTTGGCACAGGGGTCAGAGGAGAGGTTCACAAGAGGACAGCAGCTTGGATAGTACATCAGCGAAAGCATATAGACATCTGAAGTGCTCTGATGAGAGTTTAGTACCCCATAAAGGGCTGGAAGAGAGGGTGGCCAATGACACCCTGACGCTCATGGAACCCAAATAAAGTCTGAGTACTGAGCTTGTGGCCCAAAGAAATATGAGGCACTCCGCTTGGGGACCCTGATGAGACCTCCAGCTTAGGGTCCCAACAAGATATTGGGGACATGCGATAGTATGTCTCAGAAGTGTCCCAAGAGCCCAACTCGGCCTAATCAGAAAATCCATTTAAGGAGTCGAAAAAGATGGTGTAGGGACAATCCTAAATCAGTTACCCAGCTCAACGGCCAGAAGATGTTAGGGGCCCAGAAGACCAGATGGACAAAATACCTGGGGACCCAGAAGAGACCAGCTCAATGTAAATAAACAAGCTATGACCAAGCAGCCTGGTGCCCAGAAGAAGCAGCTGCTCAAGGGCCTAGAAGAGATGATTGTGACACTAAGATTAATTGATTAAGAGGGGCTAGGAACACCAGAGTAAGGGGCACAGGAGATCAAATTTTGAGGTCGAGAAGAGATGGTATGGATGAGGTCTAGAAGTTACTGCAGCCATCCAGCTAGGAGGACCAGAGTGCTTAGTGTCATCCAGCTCAAGGGACCAGAAGTCCTGAAATAATTTTGGGGTAGTTAAAAGAAACAACATTTCCAGATTGGGGGGGCGGGGGGGGGGTCGGGGAGGTGTTGAAAGGTGCATTATTTAGCATTGACCAGTGCTGTGCTGAGAGCATCAGTGCTGGCCAAAAACAAGTGATACTTTCCTTGACTCTCTGCAGCAATTTGTATTTCGTGAAACCAAACTGGTGTCAGTCTATTTAGCATTTCATGTGTTTCTTTTTTACAAATCGGCGTCCATGTCAAAAACTAAATTCAACTTCTCCGGCTTGTGTTTCATACCACAACATTTCGGGCTCCGGTGTAGTGAGGGCTGCCGCGCTGCAAATCCTACAGAAAGTGGGGGGCATGTAGGCTTGCTGGCAAGGCCTGGCGGACTTTATTTTGCGGGGGGGCTTTCATGTTTCACGACCGGCACCCGTTTCAGAGGGCGGTCCCCTTTCCCCCTCCTCTACCCTATCGGGTATGGACAGTTGTGCCAGGTATGCGCCTGCCTGTCCTTCCCGGGGACCCGTGCATCTCAGGCTGCTAGTGAGGTCCGCATGGGGTGCCCCGGTCCTTCATCAGCGGATAGTGGCCATCTTGTGGGGCCGCCATTGCTGGCCACCTGGGTCATTTGCCTGTGCGGCCATTTTTGGGGGTCTCGACCTGCTCGGATAAGGGGGAGGGGCGGTGGGAGCAGCCATTTTGGTCACCTCCACCTCTGGCCTTCCAACTGTTTTTCAATCTAGTGAAGTCACTGTGCAAGATTGTGCCTATGCATGCTTCTGTGTGTCATCCTCATGTGCCTTATTGATGTCTTACAACAATACGTGCACTCGCATTCTAGGACCTTGACCTCACTGTGTATGTGGTTTAAAGAAGTTTCTAAGCAGCTGCCTGCGTCCATCTGAGAGTGGCTTGTATGAGATATATTGTCCCCCATAACATTTGTAATATGAGCAATTCAAGTCACCAAGGAGCATTGTGACCTTCTAGAGGAAAGAGTCCGAAAGCGGGTTACTTAAAAAGGTCTTGGAACTGCAGGTATCTTGCAATATCATTTTAATGTATAGTTGTGAACGAATATATTCTTTATAATGAACAGTTGCAGAATAACTCTCTCCAAAGCTGTATAGAACTCTGAGGGCCTGATGTACATTGCCAGACAAGGGGGGGCTCTCTGCGTGTGGGCGGGGGGGCTCTCTGTGTGTGGGGGGGCTTTCAGTGTGTGGGGGAGGGGCTCTCAGTGTGTGGGGGAGGCTCTCAGTGTGTGGGGGAGGCTCTCAGTGTGTGGGGGGGGCTCTCAGTGTGTGGGGGGGCTCTCAGTGTGTGAGGGGCTCTCAGTGTGTGTGTGGTGCTCTGTGTGTGGAGAAGGCTCGCAGTGTGTGGAGAAGGCTCGCAGTGTGTGGAGGGAGCTTGCAGTGTGTGTGGGGGGCTCGCAGTGTGTGTGGGGGCTCGCAGTGTGTGGGGGGGCTCGCAGTGTGTGGGGGGGCTCTGTGTGGGTGTGTGTTGGGGGGCTCTCTGTAGGTGTTTGTGGGTGTCATTTGCGAAAGATAAAGCTAGTGGCATTGCAAATGACAATGCCATTTATTTATGTTAAAAAAAACATATATAAAAATAATGTCAAGAGCCTTGCCAATAGCTCAAACTTTAACAAAGGCAAAACCATTGCATTGTAAATGCTTGTCTTTGAGAGCAACAGAGAAAAAGTGCTATCAGTAGTTCAACCAATCAATCAATCAATCAGGGAATTGTATGCGCACTACTCACCCATGAGGGTCTCAAGGGGCGAGTGGGGGGGTGGTTGGACGACACAGTAGTTCTGTTCAGTCGAACGGCTAGGACTTGAGCACCTAAGCTTGCTGTGTGCTGTGGAAACATGGTTCCAATATTTGCTGCCCTTCTACTCCGATTTTGTGACACTGAGCAAACTATGTTGCTTATTAGCCCTCGTTAACTGTAAAAAATAGACACTGCTCAGAAAAGAGCCAACCCCATTGAGTGCAGTTTAAAAACTGCGTTTTATATTTAACGCTGTTTATTTGATGAAAATTGTGTCTATATTCTTGTTTCTTTTTCTTATTGATACTTACCCATATTTATTTGTGAAAATATTTAGTTGAAACTAATTTATTTCCATATTTATTTAACCGATAATAACTGATTAGATTTCAGTGTGCTAAGTAGCTACATTCACCCGAAAATATATGCCTTGTAGTGCTAGCACATGTTCCTATCTGCAGCTTGTGCATCTCATGCCCTAAAGAAGAAACTATTTAGTCTCTTTCTTGTTTTAGACATAAAGACTGGAAAACAGATTGTTTGCCATCTAGATTTGTATGTAAATGTCAGTAAACATGGAAACTGAAAGATCTATTTATACTAAACCCAATGTCTTTGATCTTCCTGGCCTGAATTGTTCACCGTTTGATTTCTCTTTTTTTTAACATTTGTTCAGTAACTTAGAAGAGTTTACAGATATGCACAAAAGAGTGTACATAAAAGAGTGTATATATAAGAGTGTACAGATATGCAAATATCCAGGCAAATTCAAATTTTCTCCATCGTGTGCAGAGTGGCATTACAACACAGGGCAGGACTAGCCCTCAGCAAGATTAGTTAAATCATTCAGCTTTAGATTTTGGTCTCTCCCATGATTTTTCAATTTTAACCCACTTACTAACTTCGATTTTAGGGAAGAAGTTTCTCTGGTACTTTTCTATAGAAATAGCTTCTTCTACACTTTGCAAAGATACATGCACATTTTTTAGAGGCTAAATTACAAGGAAAAATATATTCCACAATTAATGGAATCTATTTTCTTCTATAATTTATGCAGGATAAATAAAAGTGCACATATACCTGTGTAAAGTGAAAGCAAAGCCACTTCTGTAGAAAATAATCAGCAAAGTTCCTTCACTAAAACCCAAGTTAGTAATCATGTTAATACAAATAATATGAGAAATAAAATAAAAATAGCTAGCAGAAATCCCTCAGTCAGTCATTCATTCAAGGATGCAATATTTCTTAAAGAGGTTTTTAGGTCTTACCAAGTCAGCGCTTGCTCTGTCTCCACGAGACATGCTGTATTCAGAATATGGGCTTTATGCTCCGCCCATCTTCTGCCCATGTTTTTAATTGGCCTCTTTGTCTATCTTTTGGAAATGCTTAGTTTTCTTTGCTTAATGTGTTTAGTAGTCCATGCTTTTCTGCTGTTGTAACCTCCCATGAGTACTGCCCCTGTTACATGTGACCTTACTCTGTACGTTTTATTTACAGTTTCAAGTACTTTTTAGTTAATGAGTTTTTCGTCGTAGGAACGACAGTTAGCACTTCCCTGACCCGGACTCATCAGATGCTTCCGAGAACGTCTGTTCCGTGTACTTCCCCCTCCCGCTTGTTTTTATTTGCTTCAGGATGGTTTGTTCAGCGATCGTGTAATTGTACATATTCAACCATTGTTTAATTATATTTATTATGACTTAATAATTTTTTTTTTACCATTGGCATGTTTTTTGTACAGTTTTCGCCGAGACTCAAACCCAGCTCCCCAGGCCCAAAGTCAACATCTCTGTTTGTTACGCCACATCGCTAAGGGTCTCCTGTCTATCAGGTGCATTAGGCCACGCCCAGTGTCCTGGCAAAGCGCCTGCTTCATGGACACCATCCTTGCATTTCTTTTTTTATTATCAGTGCGACTGCCGCCGCGCTTTATCTTTAAGTTCCAGTCCACATGTAGATCCTTTCCAGACTCACTGGTCTACCCATGATATATGTCTTTACGTTTAAATAAAACCATTGCGTGCGGCGTGACTCTGTGCTCTTTAAGCTTTAATAAAACCATTGTGTGCAGCATGACTGTTTTCTTCCCCTCTTTTCCTTCACTCATTCCCTGGGGGTTCCTAGCTCCTCTTCTTCTCCTGATTACCTACGGTCTAGCTCTTGACTGTCGGGTCACACCACTTAACTTCCAGGTTTGTTCCCCAGCTGGGACGCTCCCGGGGCAGCCATGCGCTATATAAATCCCGCTTTCATTTCATTTCATTTCATTTCATTTCATTTCAAGTGTGAGTCATAACGCTTTCGGCAGTGACTTCCTACACGCCTGATGACCGGCCAAATGTGCCCTCTACTCGAAGATTGGTTTCCTTCATAGTATGCCCTTCCCCACACAATTGCACTCCTCCTGCTCTCCCCCTTGTAACTTCCTTACATGAATGCACTACTATAGACCTCCCTGGGAAAACCCTCCCATCTTCCAAGAGCCCTGGCATGAATTCTTAATGCCTCTGCAGATGTAGGCACTGCGCACATCTTCATCAGTGCCTCACAGGACTGCACCCGCACCGGTCAGATTATGGTGTTGCAGCCTTCAGGTACCTTGCTCGCTCTCCTAGGGTTCGTGAGCCCCTGGCATTGGATCTTGTCGCTAGATATCAGATGGAATAATAGTGCCCGACGCAAATACACATGCACCGGTTGGATTATGGTGCCACTACCATGAGATACCTTGGTCACTCACCAGGGAGGGGGCGGAGCGGGGAGAGGGAACAGACAGAGGGAAGGCCAGATAAGGGGAGGGGGGAGGAGAAATGCGACACGGCGGGCAGGGGAGGGGGCGGAGCGGGGAGAGGGAACAGACGAAGGGAAGGCCAGATAAGGGGAGGGGGGAGGAGAAATGCGACACAGCGGGCAGGGGAGGGGGCGGAGCGGGGAGAGGGAACAGACGAAGGGAAGACAGATAAGGGGAGGAGAAATGCGACACGGCGGGCAGGGGAGGGGGCGGAGCGGGGAGAGGGAACAGACGAAGGGAAGACAGATAAGGGGAGGGGGGAGGAGAAATGCGACACGGCGGGCAGGGGAGGGGGTGAGGGGGGAGGAGAAATGCGACGTGCGGATGAGGGAACTGATGTGCACGCGCTTTTAAGCTCAATGCGCATGCGCTTTGAGCTTAAAAGTCACGGGCACTGCAAGGAATCGCCACGATTCCTTGCAAGTTGGATAAAGAGTGGATAAGCCCCCATAGTCTCGCTTGCTCAATGCGCATGCGCATCGACAGGCGAGACCTAAAAAAGTAGTGCTGGAAAATGTAGCAGTGGAATGACCCCCGTTATGCGTCCATGCTCCAGGGGAGGGACAAACCCAGAATAGGAGAGAATTCTACTACAGCTGAGCAATAGCAAAAAAACAAATCAAAAGGAAGCCAACTAATGGTAAGTAATGGGCTCCTCTAAGCCCACTGTCAGTTAACAATATGTCTTGAATAGGCAGCGCGGGCTCTCAAGTCAAGACCTAAAAAGAAAGCTGTACGCAAAATGCCTGAAGTGCTTTGTTTTTCTACATCTTTGTATTGCAAAATACAGCTTGCTGCTTCTTGTCAAAGCCAAGTTACCACTAACCTATAAATCCAAATATTGCTGCACCCACCAACCTCCTTCCCATTAACAGTGCTGAACATGTCTCAGCGCCAGGAAGCCGTTTGGCCACCGTGCGCTCTATAAATACTTTCATTCATTCATTCATTCATTCATTCATTCATTCATTCATTCATTCATTCATTCATTCATTCAATGTGCTTGAAACTGATGGCAAAGAGGGGCTAAAGGCAATAGGGATGTGAGAGGAGGCACAAAAGTAACATTGTCTGATTGTAAACACTCATTTCGTCTTATCAAATGGAGGCACTGTCACATGTACTGCAGTCTCTCACGAGTGACTGCTCTTTTATAGTAAACAAAACACAAGACTTCTGTTAGTCTATGCTATTACATCAATTTCACTTGTATGCAGATCTTTCTTTGACACGGATTTCACAGAACAGTAACATTCTACAGAAACTGAAACAGAAACGGAAAAATACCAAAGAAAGTCTAGCACCAGGTGTATTGTTCAAATTCTGAAGATATCGATGCCACAGTACCTTTTTCTTACTATCTTATTATTGTGATACTGGTACTTTTCTGATGTCCTTAAGACTGTTGTCATGACTGGAGGCACGCAGGATTTGTAAATAACTCTGTGACGGTAGATGAGAGAATTGTTACAATGCAGTGTACAAGGTAAGGCAGAGGTCCGCTATGTAGTCTCATGGTACCAACTGTAGTTTCACAATACAAACAAATGTAACTCTGCCTAGGTAATCAGTGCTGAAAGAGGTCGAAGAATTCCAAGAATAGTATGGAATTCTCAGAAAAATTCCAAGGATGCTAGGAAATTCTTTCACGTGATACTGTACAAGAAGTCCCAAGATGCACCACAAGCCGAAAACTTAGAAGATAAACTTACTGTCCAGCTTGAAGATCGTCTCAGTTAGAACCAGGAACCCATGTGGAAACGGATCCGAAGCAGAGGCTTCATTTCAGCAACAGGGAGGAAAGTCAGGCTCCTGCCACATCCTGGGTGTGGCTTTTATAGACTCCAGGGACCTTGAGTCTTGGAATATATTGTCAAATCCCGGGATCCTTGAAGCCCTGTGGTGGATCCTCGAATCCCACCGATGCCTGCCTCCTACGACGTGGGTTATATTGTCATAGCTTTTGGGGTACCAACAGGATTGGCGGTGCTGTGGATTTGGGGAAAAGGAGGTATAGCAGATGGGCAGCACACATGTGTCAGTCTCTATTCTGGGAGGCATGACTTCTGGCTCCCCAGCATGGTTAACATCATGACTGACACAGTCCTGAGCACGGGGTGGAACGGGCGGCAATTAATGCTCAGGACTTGAGGTTTATGGGAGTGGGTGGCGCATCTTTTGGCAAGCCATTTCACTTGTAGTTTAGACACTTTATTACTAGATTGGCCAATAAAAGAGGGGTTAAACTAGATCCCTGGGTACCGTAAAGACCCTGGGGAATGTGATCAGACCCTGAGAACAATCTTTATGAATTGAGATCACCAGTCCAGGAAGGAAGAACACTTCCAGAATTCGATCTTACTGGATAAGATTTGAGGGCCCCCATATCAACAATAACAAAAGTAGCTACTTCATTCAAAGGAACTTGGAGATAAACCCTTTCACCTATTAGTGTCTTGGTGTTTCAACTCGATCGGAACCCAGATAGATAGGAGCTTGCTTAGTGGGAGATGGGTTAGGTCCTTTCCGTTTCATATTAGGGCACGAGTTTGCAAGATCAAGTAGGTAAAGAGCATACTATTTCAGAATTGGTTGAATGATGCATTCTGAAACACAATACGACTATTTTAATCACTAATTGTATAGGCAATCAATAGACTGTTGGGTGATTTACCAGCTGTCTGTCTGACTGACGATCATCCGAACTGTCGAGATGGTTGTATGTTTTACCTAAAACGTTAGTTGCAAGAGCAGTGTTTCCCAAACTGTGGGAAAGCAAGGAATAAAGATGCCTTTATTTGCTGCATTTCAGACACCGAGGTCAAACATCATGCAATGTCTTCCTACAAATTGCTGCACCATGAGGATTGGTGTTTACAAACTCCTCTCACTTTGCAGTCAGAGAAAGAAAATTAAAGTGATTTATAGTTCAAATCTGTTTAATTGCTTTTCAGTAGCACAAACAAGAAGAGACCACACAACTAGAAGTGAGAAATCGCTCAAAAATAGTGCCAAACCAAAACACAGAGAGGAACAACCAACCCCCTCCCACCTAAACCCTTCCCCTGGGTACTCACTCCAGAAGTCTACGCCTAAGAAAATCTAGCGCCCCCTGCTTGTAAGCCTTGGGTCTGCACCCCGTTCCTCTGTGAGGTGTCAGGCGCTGTCATGCGCAATAAGTGGAGGTACCAAGGGCAGGGCAGTTCGTGGAATTCGGTAAAGACAACAGCAATGTATGTGTGTCAAAGCTCCCGGTATAAGTCCATATGGTTAATCAGTGTAAGGGTTACCCGCTCCATCCCTATGATATGCCAAAGTCTGTGGAACCATTCAGTGTGTGACTGGAGTTTCTCCGTGCCCCCGTTGGAGAGGATGGTGTTAAGGGCCGCTTCTAGCGCTAGACCAGTCTGGCGCCCCTTGCAAGATTCAAGTAGGAATGTTAGGACATTCGGTAAGACCAGGATAACGTATGCCTGAAAGCGCTGTAGCTGCGTGTCAAAGTGGGTGTCAATGTCCAACAGGATTGTGTCCCAGTAGCGTGTACGCTTTGGACAGTCCCACAGGAGATGAAGTAGAGTCCCAGGGGATCCACACCCTCTCCAGCAGTCAGTACAACGCAAAAGATTTCCCCGGTGAAGTCGTGCAGGGCGAGGTACCAATAGGTAGCTATTTTAGTAGCGGTTTCAGTGCTTGCAGTGTTGGGCACCATATGTTTTGCTCTGTATCAAACCTCTTCCCGTTCTCTTTGGGACAATGTCTGCCCCAGTTCTAGCTCCCATCTTTTCTGTCCTGCTGTTTAACCGCTGGTTTGGCCACTGTAGGATAGCGTATAGATTTGTCATAAAGCAGTGGTCATTACTTTTGGATGCAAGTAATTTTTCAAAGGGTGTAAGTGGCTGATGTGCCCCCTTGCGAGTGTTTGGATGGGTAATCCATTGGTAGACATGAAGATAATGCATCCTCTTCGGCAGCTCAAAATCCCTCTGGAGCTGCCCAAAAGAGACCGGGCCTGTGGCGCCAAAAAGGTGGCGTATAGATTGGCAGCCTGCCGTTTGCCAGGCCACAAAAGTGGTCTGAATCATCCCTGGGGCCAATTCTGTATTGCCTACAGTGCTCGAAGTGGGGCAAAAAAAGTAGGGGAACTGTGGGTGGAGAATCAAAGGGTGGGAATAACCCAAGAATTGGATCAGTGGGCGGAGCCAGTGGTGTGGTCAGAAAGTGCAAACATCCCAATTTTTAGTATTTGTTTGGCATTCCACCGCCCAGTTTAATCAACCAATGGATACACATGATTATTTAAGATCATATTGAGTTATTGACATTAAAACACATTCACAAAGTGGGATATGCTTCTAATCGCAGAATGTCCTAAATACGATAAAATGTGGAAGCACAAGCCATTTGTCGCCAAGTCATGGAGTTTGTCATCAGCACTTCTCCCTATTTCCACAACAGCAGTTCAAACACGAATGGCAAAATATCCTAGTTTGCAAATGTTTTCTATATAATTATGGCTCTGCCATATTTGCCTCATAATGCAAGATTTGCTGCATGATCTGACCATTTAAACTAATAAATTGTTTATAGCTCAAACGTATCAAAAGTTAATACCAAATGTGACTTGTTTTGCTGCGGTGTGGATGGCTTATTGGAAAGGTTGACTTATCACCTTACTCACTGTTGCATTTGTATGTTAAACTGGTACTAATAAGGCAAAATCTTTCCAGAGACTGTTAGCATGTATACGCATGTCAAAATAATAAAATATCAGAAAATATACTACATTACGAACAGCCTTTTTTTAATGCATAATTTAATCAACACTGCGGCAAAATTTTGTCCTCCTTTGCTGCATAATTAATTCCAGTGGCCCCACAGCAAGCATCACATGTTAAAAGTGCTTGTGAATGAAGCAGAGAGACTGTGAAGTTTGCGAACTTAGTTCGGTGTGCTTGCAAATCCTGCATTGCCAATCCCTGGTGAGTTGCAGCTACTACTTCTGAAACAAGGCGAATGGAGGTACATATGGGTGTGGCAGACTGGCCTCAAGGGCAGGGTTGGCCTTAGCAGTGATGGTGCCCTGTGCATTAATGTTTGTTATTGCCCCCCAATGACCACCTCTGCCATGGATTGCCTCACTACCACCCTTTAACAGTGCCCCTCAAGTCTCCATAACCACACTCTCTCTCAGATGCATTTAATTTGATTTACAGCACCACTCATACCAGTGTAGGGTGTCAGAGGACTTTACATCACACACATTACTCAGAGACAATCAATATGTGTGTAAATCACTGTATAAAAAATGTTACATAAGACAAAGGACTACAAGGTGTAGGAGTCACATGACAACCATACTAGTAGGCCGTATAGTTTAATAGTGATTGGTCTGGAGAAACACAAACTCAGAATTTAAAACGTAATACCTATGGTTGGGGGTTCTCTATAATAATCAGAATTGATTTATGTGCAAAAGAACACTTTTTACAACATTAGGATAATCAAAGACTGGGGGAAAAAACAGAACTCTCTAATTTATACCTTGCAGATTGTATGTAGCTCTTAGATGAAAGTTATTAGCTCACTGTTCTATGTTAGGATTTTAACTTATAAACTGCAAGTAACAAAAGAATCTCTCTGACAAAAGCAGTAGCCCACTGACCTATTTACATTATGTGCACTTTGTGATCTGCATGGTACATGTTCATTGCAGCAGGCACATTAACCCTCTGAGCTACCTTCACATGAATCAAAACTTCCACTAGACAAAATGATCTCTCTATAAAGAACATTAAACACCAGAGTCATCATGGCATTTTTATTAGTGCGGAAAATTGCTGGAGGCCAGAAGGAGGCATCGAGCGATTTTAAAACCTTAATATACTTGCAAACATAATGCCTCCACCCAAAGTCAGCACCCGGTGCGGTCACACCTGTTGCACTGCCCTAGAGCTGGCCCTTCTCAAGTGTCCTGTGACCACAGTGACCGAGTCACTGTTCTGGCTGTGCTGCTTCATAGGCCTGTCCACAAGACTGGAGGTGAGCTTCATTATGGATTGTGGTGTTCAAAACCCACACTTGCCACTGCTAGGGTCCAGCAGCTGGTGCCACGATACCAGGGCTTCTAAGGTCTTGCGAAGCCTTCTAAGGTCTAGCATGGGATTGTGCTCTCAGGAGAGTGGTCTGGTGGACTGGTTATTAAGGCTGAACCTGGTTCCCCAGATCGAAATCCGGCAGCTCTGTCCATAGTGCCACATCTCCCCCCCCTCCCCCCCCCCCACCGAACACCATACTGCCCCTCTAAGAAAAACTCACACTGCCTTCAACTACAACCCAATTGTTGCCGGCTATAAACACCTGGATGTGGTTCAATTTAAATGACGCACTAGACGAGCAATATGCGGCCTACAAAAAAAAGTAACATCATCATGGAAAAAGCAAACGCTCCTAGGGAATGCAAAAATTAGAAAACCATGTGAAATGTTAGCAGGAACAACATGGTTACCTTAACGCTTTTACACTCACTATTCAGAAATCAGTGAGTGCTTTTGCCTGAAAAGTTAAGGACATGACTACGGGGCTCTGAATGGACCCATTCCAATGTCCATTGCTTCTATTCTTACAAAACGTAAGCAGTATGGTAAAAATACCACATCACTGGACACAGAGCAATGTGTGGATTGGAAAGCAAAATGTGTACTGCGGCTCTGCGTCCAGGGATGTGGTCTTTTTACCATACTACTTACGTTTTGTAAGGATAGAAGCAATGGACATTGAAATGGGTCCATGCAGGGCACTAATTGCAAGCCCAGGAAAAATAAAGACAAGAAAACAAAAATAGCGCTTCACTGGCAAACTCTGTAAAAGTGGTGCTAATGTGTTTGGGTGTGAATAAAATCAATCTTTGCTACCACTCTGTCTTACTTTATTTAGTTATTTTTCATAATTTTAACCTTTTATTCCTGATGCTGCAATGTCAGAAAAATAAGGCATTTCCAGCAACAATGTTTATCTTTTTTGGATCTGTTTGAGGGGAGCAAATAAAAATAAGGTGAGGAAAGAGAGCGAGAACCCCGTCTTGAAGTCACAGTTTTCAGTATGAGAAGAACAGCTAGACAGAAAGAGGGAAGAAGGAAAGAGTGGGGTGGGGGAGCGCAGCTGAAGAGGCAGAGCAGAAGTGGACACTGTTTTTTTCTTCTCTGGGCATGAAGGAAAAGACAGAGTCCTGTTACTTCTCTGCCGCCGTCCTTGGACGCCAGGAACGCCCAGCTTTATTTATAGGTGATGGCGATTTCTTCGACCTGGGACGCATTTTCAAAATAATAAAGTAGGGGAACGGAATCATTGGAATTGAAGAAGTAGGGGCACGCCGTGCCCTGACGATCCCACCCACTTTGACCACTGATTGCCTAGAATTGGGGTCAGCGGTCATGGAAGTGATGTCACGGCCGTTCGTGTAGCCACCCAGTCCCAGACATCGAGGATGGCCCTAGTGAAGGGGGAAATTAAGTGAATTATGGGACAGTCTTGCTGAAGTACAGGCAGTGTTTAAGGGAAGGCTGTAAGATGTAATGTTTTATGCACAAGAAAATGTAAATATCTGTAAACAAGCATTTGCAATGCAATAGGTCTCGCATTAGGAAAGTTTGAGCTATTGGTATTGTAAATGACAATTTTTTTATTTATGTGTTTTTGAAAATAGCAAAATTAATAGCTTTGTCATTTACAATGCCAATAGTTATAACTTTCGCAAATGTGACACCTATAGCATTTGTAATGCAACATGTTTTGTATTTACGTGACTTAGATATAATTGATATTACAAATAACAATGGCTTTTAATTTTTTAAAATAATTAATACTTAAATAAAAGTGATTGTGATTTATAATGGCAATAGCTTAAAGTTTTGTAAACAACTTTTGTGAAGATATGTTCAGTGTTTTTTTATTGTGACGAAAATCAAAGAACAGAAGTGAAATATTAACATCTTTTTGTGACATTTGTAATAAAGCTTGAAACATTGAGAGAACATATTTGAGCCAGTGATGCTGTGGGGGTGCTGAGTGATGCTATGGTTGCGCTGAGTGATGCTGTGGTTGCGCTGAGTTGATGCTGTGGTTGCGCTGAGTGGATGCTGTGGTTTCGCTGAGTGGATGCTGTGGTTGCGCTGGGTGGATGCTGTGGTTGCGCTGAGTGGATGCTGTGGTTGCGCTGAGTGGATGCTGTGGTTGCGCTGAGTGGATGCTGTGGTTGCGCTGAGTGGATGCTGTGGTTGCGCTGAGTGGATGCTGTGGTTGCGCTGAGTGGATGCTGTGGTTGCGCTGAGTTGATGCTGTGGTTGCGCTAAGTGGATGCTGTGGTTGCGCTGAGTGGATGCTGTGGTTGCGCGGAGTGGATGCTGTGGTTGCGCTGAGTGGATGCTGTGGTTGCGCTGAGTGGATGCTGTGGTTGCGCTGAGTGGATGCTGTGGTTGCGCTGAGTGGATGCTGTGGTTGCGCTGAGTGGATGCTGTGGTTGCGCTGAGTGGATGCTGTGGTTGCGCTGAGTGGATGCTGTGGTTGCGCTGAGTGGATGCTGTGGTTGCGCTGAGTGGAGGCTGTGGTTGCGCTGAGTGGAGGCTGTGGTTGCGCTGATTGGATGCTGTGGTTGCTCTGAGTGGATGCTGTGGTTTCACTGAGTGGATGCTGTGGTTGCGCTGAGTGGATGCTGTGGTTGCGCTGAGTGGATGCTGTGGTTGCGCTGAGTGATGGCAACAGGGGAAACAGCAGACCTTATAACACGTGGGAAAAGAGTCCAACTAGTGTGGAAACGAGCGTGATGTGCATGCGGATGAAAGGCTACATGTATTTTGCAAAACATTACTATTTGATAATATCCAAGTTTTTCATGCCCTTGTTTTTACAATGTTGCTCCTTAACATTTGCGCTCATGCACTTCCAGATCAAACACTGCAATTAGTACAAAAGCCCCCAGAGCGCCACTGCGGGATTGGGGGCTCAGGAATCCTACCACCATCCCGGGTTTGCACCTGCCACAGACCATGGATTCTGTAGTTTTAGTCTGGTCTGACAGTTGGTAAGTGTCCCACTTACACTATGACTTTGTTTACACCATCGATCACTGGCATAATCATTGGCGCTGCTCGCCCATCTGGGATGGCATTTTGCGGACCACATCTACTTGAAAGGCTGGGCGTTGGGGGGGGGGTGGGGTGGCGGGCGTAAGCATTTTTAATTTGCTACTTTCAGACCTTCGGTTTCCAAGCAACTGGGCTACTATATTAAGGCAACTTTTTTTTCGTTTTTAAAATACACATTCGCAACAGTCGATCGAGTACAACACTAACAGCTTGGCAAGGTCCAGTGAACGCTTGATTACAGTCTCAAGTATGTGCCAATTACATTTTTGGTGTGGGGGGTGGGGCGGGCAGAGAATCGAATGCCTAACATGGTTTGAGGCTGTCTGAGCCCGGTATAGCATAAGCACCTTGGGGGTAGACTCTTTAGGGCTCTACAAGTACCAGAATGCTTGGTGTTACATGAAACCCTAGCCTGCATATCGTCCCCTTTACAGGGTTGATCGATTGCTAGGCCATTGTAATATTAGACTGGCTCAGCAGACTCCGTATGGAGCAGGGAGGGGTGCGTTAACAAGGACCCACACAACCCACTAAATTAGTTTTTTAAAATCCAACAGCACCTTTGCCAAATACGAGAAGTGGGAATAAAATGAGGCATAACTCATTATGCACAGATCTAGATCGGTTTTGCAGGTGGAGTTTACGAGTTTTGTTGTTGTGCCCCCGGGTGACATGCAAGGTAGAGAGGCACGTGGAGCACCGCAGGCTGCCTGTTTACGGACACAGACACACGCCCACAAACATCTGTATACAGACAAACGCACACAAACACATCTACATACTGAGACACGCACACAAACACTTCTATATACGGACACAGACAGGCTCACGGAAACACATTAGTATACTGACACACTCACACAAACACATCCGTATACTGACACAGACACGCTCACACAGATTATCAGATGCACACATCAACACGTTCAGTCTGACACTCAAGCACATCTGTACCACTTCCAAACCAGCATCCACGCATAATCATATCTACACACCTACAATCTGATAGGCACGTGCCGAAAAATACACCTAGATTAAAAAAAACACTCCTTGACGCTGAAACCTAGACAAAAGCACATGTGTAATGTCACTGAGAATTACAGTTTCCAAAAGACACACACACTCATCTGCACACAGATATCTGTTTGGACACAGACACTCACAACTCCACGCACTAACACACCACACAGTGCTAAGAGGGTACACAGAAACACACAGTGACAGACACGCCCTGGTGCGGACAGGCGTCTGCTGCCTGTCACCCATCTGTTCACACACACATGCTACAGTCATATGTGCTCACGCTCTGGCTGCGAGGTGAAAGCTTGCTGTCGGCATCCGTGCCAGAGGGGGCTGCTCCCTGGCACCTACAGCCAGTGAGCCCCGAACTGCATGCACTACACAGAGGCTCCCGTGAAGGAGACGCGCGCGCACGCAGGTCTGGATGTAACGACAGAGCTGCAGAATTGCGGAGGGGAAGGGAGGGCTCTATGCTAAGCACAGGGTTGTAGCTTAGGTGTTTTATGACATGCCCTTATTAAATCAGCCACGCCCCTTTGAGAGACTCCGAAGTTTTTTCATCCCACTTAAAGCCCTACCTTTACTGATTACTGACGCCGCATTTCTTCACAGATGAAATGCTGAGTCTCTGGCCTGTAACTAGACAAGGACGGAAGAAGCGCAGCCCAGTGCTAGTCTGCTTCTGCTACGGCTGCCCCCCACAGAAATGAAGAGCAGAAGCGAGGCACAGTTTGATTTGCCCGTTCTCCCTCGAACACAGTGAGGCCGGTCTGCGCCCCAGCCCCTCGATTTAAAAAAGAAATTAAAAAAAAAGCTCACTGAAAGTCTGTGCTTTTGATTCTGCGACTGTCCGCAAACCAAAAACAAAGAACAGCAAAGTTTAAGACTTATGGGAGTAACAGCATGCTATCAGACAAACACCGGGACCGGGTAGCGTGTTCAGAGCGTTCGGGACTTCGGGTTGAAAGAAATGTTAAAACCAATTTAAACAAGTACTCTGCTGTATTTTATTTATTAACTTAATCCAAATGTTCTTGTAACGTGAGGTTTGTGACGTACTTTCCAGAAGGCAGTCAGAATTTTAGCTCCGAGGCGTGGAACGCAGGCGAGAGAGGCGGGCTCTACTTCGATAGGCAGGAGCCTGCGAAGTTCCGGCAGATTCCCCGCCTCTGTAGCAGGGTAGCGGTGACGTAGGTCGTCCGGAGCGCGGCACCTTGGAGGCAGAGGGAGCCCACAAGCAAACCGGGATTCCGGGAGAAGAAAGCATGGATTCCAGGAGTATTGCGGTTCTCGGTAGGAAATGCATAACGGTGCGAGGAAGCAAGAAGAGCCCGGTGAGTGGGGGGGTGGGGCGCGTGTGTGGGTGTAACTGTGTGTGTGCGCGTGTGTAGCTGTGCGTGTGTATGTATATGTGTGGCTGTGTGTCTGTTAGCTGTGCGTGTGTATATGTGTGTCTGTGTGTCCCGATGGATTGTGCCTGCGTGGGTGTATGTGTGTGTGCGCATGCGTGAGTGTGGCTGTGTGTGATTGAGAGAGGCTGTGAATCGGAGGCAGGCAATGTGCACGGCGCCGTGCGCGCCCACGACGACAAATGTGAGACAGGAGAGGCGCGTGGCCGAACGCTGTCTCAGATTCCCAAGAAACTGAATGCAATAGTTGTCGAGCTAGACCGCATGCTACGCATGTGCAACTCTAGCTCGACCTAATAAACTGTACACACTCAGCACTTAGGAAAGCACAAATGAAGTCATTTTTTTGTAATTCTGAAGTCTGAGAGAAACAAAGATTTTAAAAGGTCAAAACAAATTAAGACACTTTATCTGGTGATGCACAAATGATAAATATTTAAGAAAACCTAATTTCCACACATTGTAATTTGTGTGCAATAAAGTTTTAGCAGTAAAACTGTATGTCTGTAAAAAGTTATTGCCTATTTGAATATAAAATGTGCTGACTGTAAATTACAGTGTGCTGCTACACAATGCTTTTGTTACATTACAAAAATCGCTCTCCTCATGTCCATTAAAGCTAGGTGGGCCGCCAAAGTTTGTTGTTCTAAAAATGTGTTTGTTGTTCTAAAAAGTTTGGGAAGCAGTGTGCTAGAGTAATGGTGGACGTTTTTGTAGAAATAGATAACGCATAGTCTGTACCAATGTGGCATATAACAGGCATACATTGAGTATCACAGTTTAAACCAGTTCCTATCGACAGAATTAATTTGTTTTTCCAATGTGAGAAAGGAATCATCCCATGCTCTTACTCTTATTTCAAGTATTTCCTAAGAGGTGTGAATTTATTGCCCCACACCACGTAGAGTGATTGTAACGCAACAATGTAATTTATGAAAAAAGTTATTTACGGATATTATATTTTCATAAAATTAATGAAAAACTTATCTGAAGCAATGGATTTTAACATGAAGCTGAATTTGTTTTATAAATTCTCTTTATTTGCATTATACCGCCATCTAGTGGGTGCAGTCGGATTAGCAGTCTATTTATTGTACGTTAAACATTTTGGTATCTGCAAATAGTGAAGTCGAAGTGGCTCGTGGGAAACTACACTGCCTCATACTGTAGATGCGATCTTCAGGTTTTATTTTCCGTGCCACTGTGTATTTAGTTTTTTTAACAAACAAGGGAACCCGTTAGGTCACTGAGGACCACGGGTATTAAGTATTTTTTAGAAAACAATGGTCCTAAGTAAACAATTATATTCAGAAAAAAATCGATATAGACCTTGTTGGGTGCTATATATATTCAATGCCCAGCCGGACAAAGACTTTTTAATGTGACAATGTATCAAAATGGTAAAGAATACACAAAAAGAGCATTATATCGGCACGCAGTCCTGCACCCAACATAAGAGGGGAAGTGAGGGGAAACAAAATACAATTACACAAGTAAACAAAAAGATGTTACAGGCAAAAACTAGGAGCTTTGGTAGCTTGCATTTAATATTACAATAAGGCAAGCTTAACCAAATAGTAACCACAATAATTGCACACATTGGACCATAGTGGTACTATTTTGAAATGTCGACGACGTTTCGATCCCAAGCTCCTTAATTGGAGGGATCATCATCAGGACTGGAATTAAACAATTGCCTGGTGTATAACAATGACGCCACAATGCGGATGAAGATTGTGACACGTAGGTTTAACGCTGAGTTAAGGAACGGCAGGTTCTCCAAGGCTGTCAATGTTACTTGTTTCCTGAACACACCATGAAACAAAACACTTCCAGTTCACGGAATAACAACTTCTGGCTTATTTCGAAATGTGGACCTTTCAAACAAGAATACTCTAAAACCTCAAGAGCCCCCCACTAAGGTTTACTGAATATGGGGGTCTAACTTTTTTTTCTAGTTAAAGACTGGTGGACTGTTAGGAACATCCTACATGTTTGCCTTACATGTCCTCCAAGTGTAAAAACGATTTCTGTCTGGCACGTGTCTGTGGTAACAAAACAAGTGTCATGTGGCAGTGGCTGCCATTCTTGATGACTTGTGGTATACTTGAGAGTAGGGGAAAAGTTAAGGCAAATGTCCAATAACAAGTCATTTGTATCCATGTGATCCAGAAAGTGCTTTCCTTGAGGCACAGCCTGAGCTTTTTTTGCTTTCTTCTGTTGCAAATAAGTTGACCTCTGTAGATCCTCACCATGAATATATTGTGAATGGCTGTATCTAACTTCCACTTTTCAGTATTGCCCTTTTCCCTGCCAAGTGTATCTACAATGTTATGCTCTGCTGGCGTGCAAGTAAGTGCCACTTATTCTTGATTGCCTGCTGCTAAATTATGTAATGCGGAACAGAAGAATCGATCTTATGTTTTGCTTTTTGAATTAAATAATATAATTGCCGTATTGTCTCTCTTTTTATCTAAGATGGTGCCAACCCCACCATCTTCAGGTCAAGGACATCAGTGTGCATTTCTTTGCTGTTATTGTCCTCTGATTGTCATTTCTTTGCTGTTATTGGCCTCTGATTGTCATTTCTAACTGTCGACGATTGCACTATCTGGCAAAGAGAAATTGTATTTTGCGATGACGGATTTCTCACTGTTCGATTTGACACCATTTTCACAATATCTGCCTTGGCATATACAAGTGTCAATTGCTGTTACAGGGCTTGGGAGGACTCCTGCAAACTCACTGGAAGCCAAGCAGCACTAGAAGCTCAATATATATCTCTTTGCTGAGCTAACCTGGTTGAAAATGATTCTTATTCACGAAGATTGCTGAGGTGGAGATACACTTGTATGGCCCCTTTCAGCATAAACAGTTACTACTCTAGAGGGTCTGTTTACTAATATTTAACTCAGTGGTTGCATTACAAAAGTGACGCAAAGCGATGCTAAAGCTTTTTTTAAACTAATTTACTTTCCAGTGCTAAACTTGTTTATGCTGGAAAAGACAGGAAAGTAGCGGATAGCACTGCTTTGCATTACTTAGTGCCAAAGGGGCGTACTATGGGTGGTGCACAGGCATTCCCATGCAACCATCCAAGGTTTCTGATGCTAAACCCGGTTTACTTAAAAAAACAGGCAGACTTTAGCATGAGAAAATAGCACCCATTTCAAATAGGCACTGGGAAGGAGAAATGCTCTCATATCTCCTTTTTGTTCCTACTTTGTATGTGTGCTGCACTGTAGAGCATGCATACAAAGTGGGGAAAGGTTTCATGTTCGTCTAAGCATGGTATTTTGTACTGGAATTGTTTCCTTCCAGTACAAAATATCTACTAGACTCATGGAGACAACCTTGCACTGTAGTGCAATGGTTAGTCCGTGGCGCACGGCAGCATATTTCTGTCCAGGCCCAAGTGAGAGGGGATGGAGATTGCCATATTTCTGTAAATATGGTTCTCTCCTGCTCTCTCCTCATGCCGTGCAGCAGTTGCGGCTACTGCACTGCGCCGCATGAGAAACTGGAAAATCTACCCCTTGGTGTTGATTTGATACGAAAGGCAGCACAATGAATTGGTAATATCTGCTTCTTATGGATTTGGAAATATGCATTGTAGAGATTGATTGTGCAAAGGAAATCCCCACTGCCTAAGTGTAGGATTACCTCCTCCTTTGTGGATAGATCTGTGATGATCTTATCAGATTCAATTATGGCCCCTTCCCAATGGCCAATGAAATGTTTAATGCTCACATCTCTGTTGCGTTCTTGAATCTGTATATATTTCAGTTTGCTTTTTCAGCTGTTACAGTAGGTTCATTCCGCAAAAAAATGTAAAAAAAGTGCTTTATTGTAAAAAAAAAAGTGCAGTACAAATGGAGCACCCGTGCAATTCAAACAGCCTAAGACCAAGGTGCAGTAGAAACAGTGACCTTTCAAAGCACGGATGAGGATACACCACAAGAGGTGTCAGGCCTTCGAAGCTTGTGACCACTTTACTTTGTCTCCTCTTAACCGTCTGTTGGCGAAGGACTGAGAAGATGTGATAAAAAATAGGACGTAACCTCAGGCAAGTGGTTCCCTAAGGAAGCGCAAAACTCGCAGGCCAAAACACTCGAACCAGGAGGGAAGATCGTCTAGTCCTGTTGAATGCGTTGCAAGCGTTACTGAAGCTGGGGAAGTGGTGGTTCAAGAAATGGACAAGGAATGCACACTTGCTGTGTTGAGTAATCACACAATTCTGATTCAAATCGCTCATGGGAAAGAGTGCATACTTCAGAAGAAACTTAGGTCCTTGATATGGAATTCAAGAATAGATAGTGCGCATGGTCGAAAAATCAAGTCACTGACAAACACATTATATAAGGTTTTCATCTGCAAGAATATTTGTGTGAAATGAAAAACGAAATTGATTAAATTTTTAGTGTACATACTCCAGAGTTTAATTAAGTATATTTATGATGGGCGTTTTCACTTATTTGGCCTGGTAATCTGAGGCAAAATCTGTCCACAAAACAACTGTGCAATTTAGTCACTTTATTTAAATGTCTCCTCCCCAAAACTGAAAAGAACTACACCCAAGTTCCCTTAATTGTCTTCATTGACTACACCAGCTCCAACATATATCAAGCGGTTTACCGCACCATTGGAGCACTATTCCTATCTAACATCCTGAGGGAAGGGCAGCCTTTATATCAATTCTTAAGAGGACTGTTTCCTTGCAAGGATGACATATTCCTGGGAACTGTACTAGTCCAGCCAGGCTGCCTCACCTCGCTGCTGCTGTTTTCTGGGAAAGTTTGCTGAATTTTAATATAAAAAGAACAATTGATGGACAGAATGCAGAACAATGTCATACATTCACCCCAGTACAGAGATCTGGGCCTAAATCCATCGTTTTTTTGCTCACTCTGCCATTCCAATTTGGACCTAACCGTATGCAAATCAGTCTTGACAATTCGCCCAAGGGGAACAGTCCAGCCCGAACTGCCAGGCCAGGTCCTCCCTGGAAAGTGGAAACAAACATCCTAGGACCGGTTTCGGGCTTTTAGCCCTCATCAGCCAGGATAGCTTGACTCCAGTGGCATGGAGAGCACAGGACTCACGTCTGGGCATACCCGTCCCGCTCGGGGTAACAATTGATGGACAGAATGCAGAACAATGTCATACATTCACCCCAGTACAGAGATCTGGGCCTAAATCCATTGTTTTTTTGCTCACTCTGCCATTCCAATTTGGACCTAACCATATGCAAATCAGTCTTGACAATTCGCCCAAGGGGAACAGTCCAGCCCGAACTGCCAGGCCAGGTCCTCCCTGGAAAGTGGAAACAAACATCCTAGGACCGGTTTCGGGCTTTTAGCCCTCATCAGCCAGGATAGCTTGACTCCAGTGGCATGGAGAGCACAGGACTCACGTCTGGGCATACCCGTCCTGCTCGGGGTAACAATTGATGGACAGAATGCAGAACAATGTCATACATTCACCCCTGTACAGAGCTTTGGGCCTAAATCCATCGTTTTTTTGCTCACCATGCCATTCCAGTTTGGACCCAGTCATATGCAAATCAGTCTTGTCCCTAGGCCCAATAGGAACAGTCCAGCCCGAACTCCCTAAATCAGCCTTGACCCTGTGCCTCATAGAAACAGTCCAGCCGAACTGCCAAGCCATGTTTTCCCTGGACCAGAATCAAGCATCCTAGGACTGGTTTCTGGCTATCAGCCGTCATAGCTTAACTCCAGTGGTGTGGAGAGCACAGGACTCCCGTCTGAACATACCCGTCCCACTCGGGGTGACAAATGCAAAAACAACAGTTGTATGACATTGTTCTGCATTCTGTCCATCAATTGTTGATTTTGAATTTTAATATAGGTTCCATAGTGTGTTGTTGGCCGACGCTGTGTGCACCTGCATAGTCTTCATGGATAGGTGTGTTTGTGATGCGGCATCTTGCTGGTCTGTTGTAGCAGGGTTGGGGTGGTGGTGTTATATGATCATAGTCTTCTTGTCAGCCTCCATTATGTGGATTCTTAGCAACCCCGCTCATGGGACCATCTGTCGGGGTTGGGCATACCAAAGTCCTGAGTTGATTAGTTTTAACTTGTTTCACTTATTAAATCAAGCATAAAGTTGCCAACACCCCAACATGTGTTACATTTCTGTTTGATTATTGAAAATAAAGAAGGATGTTAGTATTTGTCCTTCTCTTTCCATTACCAACCCTTACTTACTCAGTAGCTCTCTTTTAAATCTAGTTCACCTCTTAGCCTTCTCTCCTCCTTCCAGATCTCTACTAGGGATAGGATGGGAAGTGTTACTAGGAAGTGCTGGACCAGTCATCCTCAGAGGTGTGCCTGGGTTAGGGAATCACTGAAGTCTCTGCTTCTTCCTCGAGCACGCTCACCTGGAAACATACAGAAACAACACAAGTTAACCTGAAAGTTCACCCTAAAAGCTGTTTGTTCCCAAGGATTCTGTTGATATGGCACCTGACCAGACAGGTGAAGCCTGTGTGAGTGGCCTGGGACCAGAAAGAAGCACAAGAATTCTCATAACACAAGAAGCCTCTTGGGCTTGACTCACTTATAAATGCATTGAAATTTACCAACAGGCTGATGGTACTCACCTCACTGACAGTCTCCTCCACTCCAGACGTACAATGCCTCAAATACTACCTGCACTTCATTCAGTCCTGGAAGTCAGCACCTAACTGAAGCTCAAACCCATCAAGATTAAATTTGTTATTTGCCAAGAACAGCAAGCAATAGATAGACCAAACCTGGCTCAAAGTGATGTCAATGTCATGTCTTTAAACCACAATTTTCAACCAATTTATCCTGGATACCAACCTCACACTCAAGGGACACATTGAAAAAAATGCAAAGACAACTTCGTTTCCGCCCTATCAACTGAAGGCAAGCCTCGACAAATCTACTTGCCCACTCTTTCTGGCGAGTTAGTTTTTATCAGTGCGAGCTATATTTAAGGCCTACTCGCCTCTTCTGGCGAGTTGACACCCAGCAGGCATTTGTTCACTCACAAAGTGAATGAGCATTAGAAATGCCTTTAAATCTTGTTCTTATCTTGTCACATTTATTCTGTGTTTAGAGACTGAGGTTAAAAGTCAGTTCACATCTACAATTCCTTAATTTTTCTGACTGCAAAGTTTGAGTATTTTGTAAAGTGAACCGTCTGACAAATATGCTGTACAAAAGGTGTAAAACGATAGGCTGTAGGCTATCATGTATTATTCTAACAAACATTTCTCATTTAAATAGCCAAAAAATTAACTTTACAAACATTTCAATATACATTTCAGTGGTTATGAAAGCCCTTGTTTTGTTAATCTGCATGGTGCAAAAAAATATTTGAATAGGATGAAAATAAATTAGAACACTTTACCTGGTAATTTGCAGATGATAAATATGTTTACTGAAACACAATTTCCTCTGAAACACAATTCCCACAGACTGATTAAACACTATGAGCCTGATTATGATATCGGTCGGAGTTGCCTCCGACCGACATCTCTGCAGTTTTCAAATAGACCGACCTCCAGTCGGCTTTCCAAAACCGCAATTGCGATCGCAAATGGTGTAGTTGCAAACTCCCATTTCCCTATGGGAGCTTGTGCGGTGGTCAGACACTGGCCGCAGCACAAGCTCCCATAGTGAAAGTGGAGTTACTGTAAATCCCTGCACCGTATGGCAGGCACCTCATGGTTTACAAGGGGGCACCATAGGTGCTCCCCTGGCCCACAACTGGAGACCGCAGAAGGAGGGGGACCCTGCTAGGGGCCCCCAAAGTCGCTTCTCGGCAGGCTTTCCATGTCGAAAAGACTAACATGGAAAGCCTGTGGGAAGCTGACATCATAATCCCGTTGGCGGAAACACCGTCCGTAAGAGATTATGTGGCGGGTCCAACTGGCCAACGGGCTGCTTGAGCCAGTCGGCAGCCTGTCGGATTGACCGCCTGGTTTAAAATCGGACCGCCGTCATTGAAATATGGCGGTCGGACATCAAACCAATGATGTCGGTCGGAATCCTCCAACAAGCGGTCGGAGGCTTACCGGCCGACATCCTAATCAAGGCCAATATAGTTTTATACGTAAAACTGCATTTTAGTGGGAAAGCTTGGTGCCATTTTAATGGAAACTAAGAGGCAAGTCAGGGGTCATGTGTACCCTATACGAGGTCTAGATTCTTATTATGCTTAGAGCAAACATTTAGTCTATTAAATCATACCAAATATTTTTTTTATGTTGAGCAGGAATGCTGAACGTACACACATTGGAAGGTGCTCTCATATGTGATAATGAAGAAAAAGGTGATTGCAACACAAATTTTTTCCTGGGATGACATAATGAGAACAGTTTATGGGTCAAGTACATTACAGTTAGGTCGAGTAGATTATTCAACTGCTAGACCTACAGGTCTAGTAACATTTTAATGATTTTTCAAGGCCTGTAAAGTGCAACCGTTCTTCCCAGAAAGCGAATTCTCCTCTCTACACAACTCTCCTCCCCTTTTTTCTCTCTTTGCTCTTTGATACTTTATTTCTCCCTCTCATTTTCCTTTCTTCCCATCTATCGTCCCTTTCCTCCTCCACTTTTTTCTCATTCCCTCTCACTTCTGTTCTCTCTTTATCCATTTCTGCTCCTCTCTATTCCTCTGACTTTTATTCTCTTTTGTTTGCTCCTGTCTCTCTTCTTTTCTTACCCTCCTTTCTTCCCTTATTCTCTCACACCTATTTCTTTTTTCTTTTGATTTTCTCCCAAACTCTTGTGCGTTTCACCCTTCCCACCTATTCTCTCTCCCATGTTTATCTTTCCCTTGTTTCATCTTATTTCTTCTCCTCCACTTGATCTCACATCTTCACTACTCCCCTCACCTCTTCTTTTTGTCTCTCCCCCCCCCCCTCTTTTGGCTCATTTTACCAATTTTACTCTTCTTCTTTTTCTTTTTCTTCTGTCTTCTCCTCCTGCTTTCTTTTGAAAGTGACTGAAGATCTGTGGAGATTGTTATTCATTAGAAGAAATAATGCGAAATAATTGTGTTAATGTGCTTTTTAATTTATTTACATTAATAGACTGAAGTGAAGTAAACCCGAGTGATTTATAATTAAGTGGCAGTTTATATTAACCTGTTTAAATACCTTCATTTTGTTTGTTGCCTACAACTCATTTTTCTGTCATTTTGCTTGCGTCTTAAAGCCAAGGTAGTCAGCTCAAGCTGAGATCTTTTTTCAAGTAGTAGATTCTTTCCAACATAAACTCTTGCTTTCGTCGAAACCTGTTGACTGCCTTTGATACCTTTTTAAAACCCTGTTAAAAGGTATTTTGACACAGTGTCACTGCTCTGCCTTTGAAGGATATTAGTGGTATTAGTATCTGGCCTTCCAGCTATGCTATTATCACTCGTCTATTTTCATGTTTTTACAGATCATAAGTTGAAAGGAAGTGGAAGACTTTTGACTGCAGTTTAACTCTTCTGTATGTTAATACACCAGTCTTTCAACTGATGTAGAACCATGCACAGAGACAAAGCTGATAAGTTTGTTTACCTTCGTATTTTTCCAGCTCCACGCTGTGACATACCTTATTGTTCTTTCGTTGGGAGAAACTTGCCACAGCTCAATTTCTTTACTTGAAGGAATGTGCATCAGACAGTGTCTTTTGTTAATACTGAGAGACCCCTAACTCAGGAAGTGCTAATTTATTTAATACCCAAGATCACTGTGGTCCTTGGGTCGTGGGTTGTGCTGGAGCTGCGAAGGACTCAACTGGTCTAGAAGGATGAGGGCGGCCTATGCTGCAAAACAGACTCGGATTAATAATGAATTAAACAAGCATTGGCATAACCAATGGGTCTCGCCTTTGGGACCTTATAAGTGTTTAGTTATCTAGCACAATATCCTTGGTGCAACAACATCAAGTGTTGCCTGACTAAGCACTTATAAGGTCCCAAAGGCGAGACCTATTGGCTATGGCAATGCTTGTTTTGAGTGAGTGGCTCGTGCAGGTATGCCACTGTGAGGTAGAGATACTGCGAGTGCTTTTACAGGAGCCCCTGTGACATTACGCCTCTTTAAAATGTATCTTGGGTCTGGTGTAATACTTCTAGCTCCTATTCCCGTCTTCTCGCATCCAATGCATTCTTAAATGTCCTACGTACAGCCGGTATGGACACTCCTATTACCCCTGCCCTCCAGTGACACTTTACCTGTCACAGGTAGTGGTGGTGGTGGTGCTGGACGTGGTGGTGCTGGACGTGGTGGTGGTGGACATGGTGGTGTTGGATGACGTGGTGGTGGTGGATGTGGTAGTGATGGATGACGTGGTGGTGGTGGACGTGGTAGTGGTGGACGTGGTGGTGGGGTGGACGTGGTGGTGGGGTGGATGTGGTAGTGGTAGACGTGGTGGGGGTGGACGTGGTGGTGGACGTGGTGGTGGTGGACGTGGTGGTGGTGGACGTGGTGGACGTGGTGGTGGTGGACGTGGTAGTGATGGACGTGGTAGTGATGGACGTGGTAGTGGTGGACGTGGTGGTGGTGGTGGTGGACGTGGTGGTGGTGATGGACGTGGTGGTGGATGTTGTGGTGGTGGACGGGCTGGTGGTGGTTGTGCTGGACGTGGTGGTGGACGTGGTGGTGGTGGACGCAGTGGTGGTGGATGTGGTGGTGGTGGTGATGGACGTGGTGGTGGATGTTGTGGTGGTGGACGGGCTGGTGGAACTGCTGATGGTGGTTGTGCTGGACGTGGTGGTGGACTTGGTGGTGGTGGACATAGTGGTGGTGGGTGTGGTGGCACATCTTTTCTTATACCTCTTCTAACCTCCCTAACACCTGAAGCGCAGTTGAAAGGTTGTCATTATTTGCAAATATTTGAATCCCATACTATTAAGCTTTCAATTATTGAATTGTTGCACTTCTATCATATCCTATCCCATATGAATAGCTGAACAGTCATGGCGCCACACATCAGGGAATGTTTAGTTGAAAAGATGTTGGATTGTAATGTGATGTATGGATGAAGAGTTTTGATATTGTGTATTACGACTAGAGTGGTGCTCTTATGCTGTCATCTCTTGATGTAGTGGAGAAAAGGGAGCTGAGGAACAAATCTCTTCAACTTAATTTTATTGTTGTGTCCAGTTGGATGTGATCCCAGGCCATATGAAGCCTACGCTTACCTTATGTGTAATATGGAGCCTTGTTAAGTGGTTGGTATGAACCTACATAATCTATTTGGGAAAAAAACTGGACTTAAATTCTTTCCTGCATTCCAAGACTTTTTGGATATTTTTTTTCCAGGGCTAGTGTAATTTAGTACTTGTATGAAGAATATTTCCCCGATGGGTTTAACCGATCAATAGTCTAGAGCAGATGGCTGTGTTCTGTAAGTATCTTTAGAGCCTTTATTGACTGATGCATGGGCCCTTGCCATGGATGGCCCAGTGTACAATGCAGAGTGTTAAAGGCTGAGCTTTTGAAGCACTAATGTGATGCATTCTTATACACAAATGTTTGAGAACTGTTTTACTGGCACGTTTTTGATCCTTTGCAATCGATCGTTATATAAAGAGCAGGGCCATATGAAAAATCTAGTTAGTACATAGCAAAGGTCATGCTGGCCTGTAGAAATTATGGAAATGTAGATGAGGGATGATGTGTCAAACAGTATACATGGTGTAGAATACATTTCTTGTTAGTAGAGAGAGGCTGGAGTCCATGTTTACTCTCAAACTTTAAATTGAAAGCTGATTTTGCTGGCAGAGTCAAGTTCTTGTGCCAAGATGGTTCTTGGTTGGTAGTTCGAATTAAAGTTACATTTAGGGTGCTTACTCTATATTTGATGATTGTCTCCTGTAAGGAAGTGGTCACATTCTCAGCATGTAGATTCTTCAGGCTGTGCAACTTTAGGGTGAACTACATATTGTTGGCTTAGTTAAGCAAATTCGTTTTGAAGACTTGTTGAGATCTGATAGCAGGATGAAGTAGATGTTGAAAAGGAGTGATGAGATGAACATGGGTGAGATATGTTGAAGTTGGTGCTGGAAGGAGCTGACATTCAGATGGGCAGAGAGATGACGCTGGACCTTCTGTATATGTAGGAGACCAGTTGAATGTTTCCTCTGACGGCAAGTTCATCTAGTATCAGTAGTGTGCATAAGTAGTGTTTAAGTGTGGGAAAAGGCCCCACCACCCCAGGTAGGATTCAGGCATGTGGAAAAATGTTTACTGTATGGGGTGGAAAAAAGAGAATCGTGCTCATGTACATCATCCCGACTTGCCGCCACTGGATTGAACATTCTGCAGAAGTGTTGGGGGAAACAGGACTGCACAACAGAAACCTTAAGTCTTAAGCTTTCCCGGGCTGTGTCTCGAACTATGATTTGTTTCCTGCAGCTCACCCCAAAATACCTTTTAGAGATGACAGTAGCTCATGCATCAGTGGTCGCTGGGAAGGCGTTCGTGTTCAACAACATGGAAACGATAGTAAGGATTTGAAAACTAGAACGATGCATCTCCTTTGAAGTCTTACAAAAAACTAAGACATTAGTTACAAAATTAAAACTAGGTGAACCATTTGAAACCTCTTGTAAGTCATCTTTACTAGTTAAGACGTCTAAGCTGTATAAGCCTGGTTGCTCATGGATATCATTTATGCTTGTTACTTTATACAAAATCTACTTGTGCATGAATCAGGACTGTATCATTGATACTTATTTTGTTTTTGAATGTTTTGTTGTTTTGGATTGTGTATTTTTGTTTCTGTAAATTTGAACTATTGAACTTCACGTGGCTCCTCTAGGAACTCAGTCCCACAACAAGTTAACTGTGATGCTTCAAATAGTAAAGCTATATTTCCAAATGTTTATGAAAAATAAGATGATCTGATTTCTTCTTATATTAAGATGAAGATTGTAGTCAACGTGCTTGCTTCAATCGCGTATTGTACTGACAGACAACCTAAAGCACAGTTTACTTGCATGTCAATATTTTCAATGTTTACCACAGTTGTTACCTCAATCTTAATTTTCAGTGGTTCTGCGAAGAAATTAGCAGCAAAGACTGCACAGAGATAAAGTTTTGTGGAGATCTGGCATACCGGCAAAAGGACTTTCAGGTACCAAAATATCTTTGCCCTACTAAATAATTTGCCTGTAAAATGGTGGAGGATGTGCACTGCGGGTTAACTGTTCCTTTTGGTGAATTAAATGCTTGAACACCAACTCTGTGACGTTGCTGTGGTAAGAAAGCGATGTGGTATCCACAAACGGAGGTTAAATAGGCTCTGCACATAGGTCCTATAGTCCTCTATTTTTCAGCTATTTAAATTATAGCCCTTCCAACAACAGCGCTTTTTGAGCACTGAGGCTGCTATTTAAACCTCTAAAATTAGTAACCGCAAAAGGTTTGCGAATGGCCCTGTATATTGATAGCCAAAGCTTAATTTGCTAGTATAATAACAATAAAAAATTGCATCCCTTTGGGACACGAGTATTTAATAGATATGTCGATATGTAGCAAATGTTCTAGTGAAATATTTAATAAGGGAAGAAATTCAATGCTACACATCAATCAATTTCAGCCTTTTCAAATAGTTTAGAACACGCAAAATTTCACATATGAATGCGCGAAGCGCCCATATCGCACTACAGCTCAACCAGGCAGGGAATGCCCCTAAAGTCCTATATCAGATTCTCAAATCCTTCACCAACCCAAAGGCTTGCGACGATGAGAAGGCTCCCTCTCAAGTACTCTGTGATAAAATAGCAATGCATTTTACACAGAAAATTGAGCTGATCAATGTTAAAATCACCTCAGCTGGGAGCTCTCGGCAGGTTCTTACATCTTATACCCCACTTACACTCACATTTAAAGGCCCCTACAGAGGAGTTATTCGACTTCCGACTTATTTTTCTACTACCCCTCCTGAGCAAGTTACTGGAAAAACACATTAATACACACCTGTCTGACCATGTCGAATCTACTGGAAGCCTTGATCTTTCTCAATCTGGATTTAGGCCCAGGCATAGCACTAAGTCAGCCCTGATTGCTGTCACTGACAACATTATGCTATCCCTGGACAGCAGACAATCATTATTACTCGTGCTGCTTGACCTCTCTGCGGCATTCGACACGGTCTCCCACCAAATCTTGCTCAGGTAGACTGAAGGAAATTGGACTCTGAGGATTGGCTCTTCAGTGGATGGCGAGCTTTCTCTCCCTCCACTTCCAGACCATTAACCTAGGTGCTTTTCTTTCAAAGACCATGGCTCTGACCAAGGGAGTGCCCCAGGGCCCTTGCCTCAGCCCTACCTTGTTCAACATTTATGTCGCTCCCCTGGCAGACCTACTTAGGACATTAGGTTTCACACCCATTTTATACGCTGGTGATACTCAGCTTTTATTCTCGTTTAATAAGTCCACTCTTAAGGCCCAGTCCACCTTCTCAGAAGGTATGATAGCCATATGAAACTGGATGAGGAGCAATTTCCTTCAGCTTAACTCAGGGAAGACCGAGATTATGCTCTTCGGAGATGCACCATTGTTGTGGTCACCAGATTGGTGGTTGGTGGATCTAGGTGACTCCCCTGTAGCTAAGACTGTTGTCAAGAACCTTGGCATATACCTAGACCAGGCACTGACTATGAAAGAACATGTGGCCAACACTGCTGGCTCCTGCTTCCATGTGGTAGGACTTTTACTGCGAGTCATTAATTTTTTCCCCTTGTCTACACCGAAACCTCTTATTCAGGCATTGATTGGTACTAAGCCGCCTAGACTACTGCAACGCCCTTCTGGTCTCGGCTAATAAGTCCTCACTGAGCAGACTGCAGGTAGTACAAAACACTGTGGCGCGCCTTGTCTCGAATGCTCCACCCAGAACGGCCTCCCTTGCCCTCCGACAACAGCTTCACTGGCTCCCGGTACGCTAGCCAATCAAGTTTAAAATTTGCTGCATCGTCCACAAGGCCGTGAATGGCAAGGGCCCCATCTATCTTGCAAGAAAATTCAACCACTATACACCTACTAGGTCTCTTCACTCCGGAACTAAATCTCTTCTACTTGTTCCTCGGTTCAAAAAATCGAGGATGGGTAGGAAAGCTTTCTCTCACCCTGCCCCCCTCTACTGGAACCAGCTCCCTACCTACCTGCGGCAAAGCCTTAACCACTTCAATTCAGAATGCACTGAATGTATGCACCTTCAGGATTGTGGTAATACTTTTGTGCCCCTGCAACATTTCTCAGAGACTGAAACCTCTCTTTCCACTCTTTTATGGTATGCACATCTGCCTGAAAGCTTCTTTCCAGGAGGCCACTTCTCCTTGATCTCCTTGAACCTTGCCTACATCGAATAACTGAGAAGCCTCCTTATTTACTTACTTCTCGTTATGCTAACAGGAATGTAGGCCAGCATTGAATTATTCCACTTCCATCTTTCTTGGGCACATTTCTGTACTAGCTGTGGTTCAGTGTATTCATTTCCATTTCCTCAGTTCACATCGCCAGGATGTTCTTTGGCCTGCTTTTGTTCCATTTGCCTTCTGGGGTTTCTTGGAGAGCTGTTCTTGTGATGGAGCCATCTCCACTTGTAACTTGGTCCCACACCTGCAGACCATGCCAAGAACATTGGAATCATCCTGGACACCAAACTCTCCATGAGCAGACAGATCAACTCTGTCTCCTCATCATGGTTCCCCATCGTGTGAATGCTACACAAGATTTTCGAATGGATCCCACTAAACACCAGATGGCTGTAAATCCCTGAGTAACATAACCAGATGCAGGCGGTGTAACTATAGGGCAGAATTGTTGGCACATCTAATATGTGCTGCCCTGCTCTACTCCAACACCCCTGTAAATTGTTAAAACCAATATTTCTAAGGCATGGTATCAGAAAATACATTGATTCAGTTGCCTTGCTCCAGTCCCGCACAGTGCCCTCGGACCTGGCCGAATTTGGCAAATCCATGAACATGGATCGAAGGGATTTAATAGAAGGCAATACAGACGCAAACTGTGTGGCCACAACTGCGTGGAATCCTGTTGGCTTAGAGTACAAACATTGAGGCTTCCCACAACTCCCAGAAACAGAAACATGAGGGGCCCATGAAAACTAACACATTACGTTGAATCTTTCGCTCACAGTCAATGATCATATAAGGGACCCGGACAATTTTTTATCCGCAATTTTAACCCACTCATTTTGTAGGGCAAAACCCCATTTCACAAAAGGTTTGAGACCAGTTTAAATGTTATTTTTGATACAGGATTTGGTACATGAATAACAAAGGTGTGAGGCATGTTTTTAAATATTAACTTTGACACTGTATGACAATTTTGCAATGATTTTAAGTAATTATGTAATAAATTATTTAATTAATTCATACTTGCAGATTGATGAGGTCGGGATAAGTAACGGGCCCCCATCCATGTTGTCTCTAATGCAGTAGCACATGTGGAGATACTTCCAGTTTTGTGATTGCACTAGGCAGTATACCAAACTTCGATCATGGAATGACTTAAAAGTGGCCCCCATGTGTATCTGTTGATTGTCTGGATGGCACTTTGCTTCCACTCCAGCCATTTAACCCAAAACCCCTTGATTTATAACCCTGCATTGTTCCAAACTGGCACTGAAACATATAACCATAGGTCTACCTTCAATATAGTTTAAGCTGTTTCCATATTTGGTGATGGGAGGCTGCTTGCAATAAGTCTAATCACTGGCATTCTCTCAGTATAGAACTCCAACCCATCGTTCTTTTGTTCACCATGCCACCTTGGTTTGGACCCAGCCATGTACAAATCAGTCTTGACCCTGTTGCTCATGGAAACGGTCCAGCCTGAACTGCAAAAGCCAGGTTCTCCCTGAAACGAAACATTAGCAGCCAACGACCAGTTTCGCCCTAGTTATGGTCTCATCAGCTGAGTACACATTAGTTCTAGTGAAACAGTGAGCATGGCACCCACGTATGGGCAGACCCATGCCACTTAGGCCGGTTCATGAAACACACAAAGGGTGATGGGAGGCTACTTGCAATACGTTTAACCACTGGCAATCGAATTGCTCCTGGTAGCACTCCAACCCATTGTTCTTTTGCTCACCATGCCCCCTCAGTTTGGGCCCAGCCATATGCAAATCAGTCCTCATGGAAACAATAGAGCCTGTACTACAAGCCAGGTCCTCCCTGAACCGTAACATAAGCAATCCATGACTGGTTTCACCCTAGTTATGGGTCCATCAAACCGGTACAGCCTGGTTCCAGTGACACAGTGAGCATGGGACCCACCTGATGGGAGTCAGTGGCGGAGATTAATTCAAGCATGCCATCCATCACCCTTTTGTTTTTGTGTTTTCATTTTTGAAGCATGGTAAGAACTATCGGGTTACTGACTGGCCGGTGGTCAGTCCTGTAATTTTGCCACAGTAGTGTCATCCTGATCTTTTGATGTATTTCTGAGCTTCGGCCTCACAAGAGCGGTCAGCAGATGGTGATCACTGCCGACATTCACTCCCCTCCTCATTCATCTTGCATTGAGCGTCTCCAGGTGCTGCTCATCACCATGTGGTCAATTTGGTTCCTGTCTCTGCCATTGGGTGAGCCCCAAGCTAGTTTGTGAATATAACAGTGGAGAAAGAGGGTACCTCTTTGAGTCTTCTAATGACCCTACAAAAGAAAATCCTTATTTTCTGTATTTTGCTTCTCCTGTGGTCTAACCTGCACCCTCTCCCACCCCTTTTCCGCCCAACACCCACTTTCATTTGGCTCCTAAGGCAAGAATAATGTGTCTAACTCGAGAGCAACCTGAGCGAAGAATGTCTTTTGCCAACTATTAAAAGGGGGAATGAGGTTGAGGGCTTTGGGATGCTGTTACTTTTGTATTGGGATCGTTGCAGAGGACTACCAAGAGCTTACCAAAGACCTTTTTGTTCAGAAGGTAACAAAAAGCTAATCTCTCCTGGGTGTAACCAAATTTACCTCAGTATAGGCTCAACAATAGTGGCACTGCTCACTATTGGAACTTGAATTGTCTTTGTAAAGCATACAAGCCCAAGTTCTCATAGGGTTATTAAGTTTTCCCCCTACTTTATTGCATGGGTTCCGACAGAGAAGCAGCGTTCTATATGATCTCCATCACTCCGTTATCTGGCATTGCGCTCAGTCTGAAGTGTCGTGTGAAACGAGTTTTTGGCGTTTCCTCACTTGTTGTGACATGTATGGGATTTCCGTGAGCCGCCTGGAGCTCGAAGGTTGGGCATGCAGTATGTCAAAATTGGACTTCTTCATATCCAAGCTCCATGATCTGGAAAGGGGCCGAAACAAACTTTGCCATTATGGTGATCTGTCCATTGGAGAATGTCTGTGTATTCCACTCCAAACTATTGCAAAGTCTTTTACTATGATGTCCGTTCCTGTTTGAACAATATATGTACAGGAAGCTATGTTGCACTGCATTAAATTCCCTGGCACTTCATCTCTGCTACTATTTTTGTTTCTGATTTTTGCTTGTAGCAGGTCGGATCATTTTCCTTCTGGATAACCTGGGATTTTTCTTATTTCATTTTAGGAGGATTTAGAATGGTTTGCTGTTTTTGCCAACACTATTTTAATCTACAGTCAGAAATAACAAAATTGCAAAAGGAGATTTTTGTTCCACTTTGTGAGGTTTTATTCCTACCTTTGTCCATCGAAAAGAGATACTTGACACCATTCACATATGTTATTCTTTGCTGGGTGGCGTTCCACTTTCCTTGGGCAATCTAAAAGACAGACTTTATCACTTTTCAGTCGTTGACCAATATAAGGGAAGCTCATGCACAGGGAAAAAGGTTACAGTGAAAGACTTGGTAGGAATGCAAAACATTCAATAGGATGGGCCTTCCAGTAGGTGGAGGAAGATGTTGAACAGGAGGTACCGAAATGGGAGTAATACCCCAAAAGAAGGGCATGGGGTTTAGAATCATCCAAAAAACAAAAACTAAAAAACAGGAGTAATAAGCATGCAGTATTTGGCAGAATACCTACCAAGATCAATCTAAAGTAGAAGTCGCAGACAAAACCAGAGGGTAAAAAACCAATAGCAGATGTTTTTCAGCAAAAAAAGCTTTCAGCAGGTTGATTTAGTCAGCCTGGTTATTGTAATGGTGAAAATTATGAACAGACTAGATCCATGAAAATAGATAGTTGAAGCCGGTTTAACCGGGTTTCTTTTTTTCGCATTTCATGTGCATCCATTATCAAGAGTTTTTACATGCAACATTTCGGCCCTCCTTTCTTAAAAATAGGGGCCCAGATAGTTCCTATCTTTGGGGATTTTCATTACTGTTTCCTTCTCTAAAAATCATAGTCTTGGGATGTATTAAGCTATGTAGTTCTTTTTTTACTTGATAACTCTCTTGACTCTTGTTTAAATTCCTGTTGTGCAGTGAGATAGACCTGGCCTCTCTATCCTATTCTGACAAAGCTAGGACATGGTTCCGTTCCTCCCAACCCCACAATGTTGAACCTATACTCAATGATTGGTAAGATTTAGTCAAATTGTTGAAGTAAATACACATACCATAATACTGTGCAGTAATACCAGAATAGTCAACGATGAATTCATATTTCCCACCTAAACCATATAGTTTTCCTGGAATATCACCCATTTCTCTCCATTTAAGCACCACAAGGTGATAACAATAAAAGCAGCAAAGAATTGCCAATCAAAAAGTACGTGGAAGACTTGATTCCATTCTTCAAACGTGATAACCTGTGCATTGTATACTGAACATTTAGCTTTTGTGTCCCAAGATTAGTGCCACCTAAAGCAAAAAATAAAATTCACCAATTGTACTGTGATCCTGCTATTTCCTTCACTGCTGGAATCAGTTTAAGGCTGTCTTGGGGAGAGGCATACACAGTAACTAAATAAAATGCAACCTAGAGGGGGAGGAGACACGCCAGCGACCAAGATGGCCGCTTAGAGACCGGCTCCGGCCGACCTCGTCCACCTGACTCGCCATCCTGTCAATAATCCTTGGCCCCGTCCCACCCTCCGGGTGGGGGAACTGATACAGCGCCTTCGGGCGAAACCCCGGATCGTTTTGGGGCTTCGGTGGCCGAGTTACGCCGCCCAAGGGTTTGCGGCCTACTGAGATCATAAGCCGGGACCTCGGCTCAAGTGCGTAAACATCGGCCGCCATGCAGTCTCGAGTCTTTCCGGTCGGAGGTTGTGGGAGACGCGGACTGGAGCTGAGGCGGGCGCTCCACTGGTGATTGTCGGCCCCTCCTTGCCTGCCGATTTGCAGGGGGCGGCGCCCTGCTGTGTACATCCTGCCGCTTCCTGGTTCTGCCTGTCGGTCGAGGGGGAGACCAGGCGGCCATACAGACAGAGAGGTGTCTCCCTAGGAGCAAGAGGAGGGCCCCACTGGTTGCACACGCTGGCGCACATATAAACAGCAGTGACAGAGGCGCGGTGGCGTTGGGGGAGCAGCTCAGTGCTGGGAACATACTGGGGTCCCTCTTAGCGCCCCTGTGCAGTGGACTTGCCGGAAGCACCACAATAAGAAGAGGTGAGGTTTGACTATATTGCTGCCTGCCACAGCGGCCTGCCTGACGGTGTCTCGTGTCCCAGGGGGTGCAGAGGAAAGTCATGACTGCCCCGCGGAGACAGGTGGACCCATGGACGCAACAACAGGGCCGGGTAGCTACGGTGAGGCTCCTAGGCTGTGTAGACTTCTGGAGCTGTGAGACCGAGGCTCCCGGAAGCACCCCAATAAGAAGAGGTGAGGCTTGAATATATCACCACCTGCCACGGCGTGTCGTGTCCCCGGGGGTGCAGATGGGAGCCGGGGCTGTGTGACTGGGGCTCCTGGTGGATTTCAGACATCCTGGGCACCGTCCAACTGGTTCACGAAGAGGTCTGTTGCCTGCGCCCTATTGCAATTGCCTGTCGGACGGAGCGCAGCTCTTTAGGGGACGAGATGGCGGCGAAGGTGGATCCGGATAAATCTCTGCCTAAATTGACTAGAGGTGCCAGGCAAGTCCAGTCAAATAAATTGGATAGATACACGCTGCCTATAGAGTCTCCGATTGATTCGAGGAGGGGCCCAAGGGGAATTTCCGAGGACCCACCTGCAGGGTAAGAGCAGACGCTGAAGGACCTTATGGTGGCCATAATTGGGGTTCGGACCTCCCTAGGCCAGAAAATGGAGGCCTTGGACGGCAAACTGGACACTGTCACGATTGAAATGGGACTGATCAGAGCGGATCTCACAAAAGCAAGTGAGAAAGTCAAATCGCTGGAGGTCAAAACGACTAGCCTCATAGATGATGTCAATTTTCTGCAGCAGGAAGTGAGTGATCTTAAGGCCTCCAGGGAATCTACTGAGCGGCGGCTCGAGGAATATGAAGGGCGGTCACAACGCAATAACATCCACATCCTGGGAGTGCGGGAGAAGACGGAGGGTCCGGCGCCGGATCTGTTTGTCGAAAACCTTATCCTTAACCACCTCAAGCCTAAGGGTCGCAGCAACTTTTTTACAGTTGAATGGGCCCACAGAGTCCCGGGAGGTAGGCCTCGGCCGGGGGCGAACCCCCGCCCAATGATCGCTCGGGTCCTCAATTTCCGGGACCGGGAGGTAATCCTCCAGGCGGCTTGGGCTGCGGATCCCTTGGAGTTCGAGAATGCGACCCTTTTGTTCTTCCCAGACTTTACCCAGGCGGTGCATAAGCAACAACAGCTGTTTTTCGCGGTTAAAAAGATGCTGCGGGACAAGGTTATAAGATATGCTATGATATTTCCGGCTTGCCTGCGAGTGTAGCTCGACGGGAAAGCCTTGTTTTTTGATAAGCCTGAAGTGCGGCGGACTGGTTGGATGGGGTCCAGCAGCCGGACTCTGAGACTCGAGACCAAGGGGAGGTGGATAAACAATGACGTTGCTGAGTGTGGGATCGATTGGGGGCAGTGACTTGTGGGGTTTGGAAAGCGGTCCAAAGGGGGGCAAGTAATGGGTTTCCCTGCCTGGATACGTTTATAATGCTTATTGTTGTGACTGGGAATGCGCAGGGATATCCTCATTGAGTCGGGGGGGGAGGGGTGGTGGGCCCACGGATAGGTCCTCCTCTGTTTTCTACTTTTAGTTAATTGTAGACTAGTTGGGGGCGACAGGCACACTGCTAGTTGGGGATGATAGTAAGCTACACGCAGGGGTGCAGGGAGCGAGTGCGGGGGTTTCAGTATTCGGATTGTTTATTTTTTATTGTGTGTGTTTTTCTTTTGCATTGGGTGCCATCACTTGCTTTGGAAATGTCGCATTATCACAATGTCTATTGGTAAGCGGGGATTGGGGATTTCCGATCTCAGTTGGAATGTGAACGGGCTGGGGGATAAGATAAAAAGAGGTATGGTTGTCCAGTTTAACCGGAGGCATTCACCGGATGTGGTCTTATTACAGGAGACGCATCTCATGGGTAAGCGTTGTATGGCACTACACAAAGGGGGGTACAAACTGGTGGCGCATGCTGGCTTCACTACTGGATCGAAAGGGGGGCGTATTCTGGTCAAGAACTCCTTTCCTCTAGCCGTACAGGCCACATGGGCTGACAATAGAGGTAGATATGTTGGTATTTCGGGGCTGTGGGAAGGGAGAATCGTTACCTTTTTGTCTATTTATGTTCCACCGGCTCTTCAGATTGACACCTTTCATGATTTGTGCAAGATTTATTTGACGTTGCCTGTTGGGGTGCTGATTGTGGGGGACTTTAATGCGGTGATGAATGGGGACACGGACAGACACCCAGCCCGGGCTCTGCCGCCGTCCCGCAGGTGGTTGTCTGATTTTGTGTAAACTACTGGCCTGGTTGATGGGTGGAGGTTGAAAAATCCTGGCGAACATCAGTACACACATACTTCGGCGGCTCATAATTCCCTCTCGAGGATAGATTATGTCTTGGTGCCAGTGTAACAGGCGGTATGGGTCCGGGAAGTGCGACATTTGGCTAGAGGAGTCTCTGATCACTCGCCGGTCTGGCTTGGCTTGGAGCTTGGTGGGGGGGATGTGGCTAGGATGGCCCCGATTAGTGCTTGGCGATTGAGGGACCCGGATACTAAGAACGAGATTGTACAGATTGCTGACAGGTACTTCCAAGATAACATGGGCACAGTGGACTCACAATGTTCCCTATGGGAAGCTTACAAAACTGTTGTTAGAGGGGAATTGCTGTCCATCATTTCAGGGAAAAAGAGGAAGAGTATGGCCGAGGTCGGTAGGGTGGAGGCTGACTTGCTGGCCTTGGAGAGGGAGGTGTTGACAAATGCCACTTCGGAGGCAATGCACCGCCTCCGACTCCTTAGAGACGAGTATAAAATCTGGCCAGGGATAGGGCCAAGATGCAACACGCAGATACCCAGAGTAGGGTCTATGAACACGGTGATAAGGCTGGGAAATTGATCGCGTGGCTGGGGAAAGGGGAGTGGTCGTCGCGATTAGTGCCGGTTTTGCAGACTGCTGGCTCGGGTAGAATAACGGATCCGTAACAAACAGTGGAAGAATTTGCAGACTATTATAAGGCGGTGTATACAGCCGAAAGCAGGTTCACTGAGTCTGAAAACGCAGACATGATACGTGATATTCCGATGCCCACCCTATCAGATGAGGACAGGGTTTACCTGGATTCCCCATTCACGATCGACGAGGTGGCGCAGGCCATCAGAGGGGTCCATTCCGGGAAGGCCTCTGGCCCAAACGGGCTCCCCATTGAGCTCTATAAGGTTAATGTAATGCTAATAAACTGGCACCCTACATTAGAGCAATGTTTCTTGAGAGTAGAGAGAGGGGTTGGCTTCCTTACGATCAGCGAGTCGCCAATATTGTAGTTATACACAAGGACGGTAAACCAAAGGTGGCGTGTTCCTCTTATCGGTATGGAGGTATGGAGAAATGCCACAACTGTGGCCATTGCAGCAATGTTATGGTTGGGAATGTTTTCCCACACCCACACACAGGCAAACAAATACAATTGAGGCGCACGTCCGACTGCAACACCAGTATGGTAGTGTATGCCATTAAATGCCCCTGTGGGCTGGTATACGTGGGGAAAACCACTAGGAAGGTAAAAGTCCGTATCACGGAGCATAAGAGCATGATTAGAACTAGCAACCCTAAGTCCAGCCTGGCTATGCACTGGAAAGAGAGACAGCACACCATTCCACAATTGCGATTCACTGTATTGGAGAGTATAGATGAAATGTTACATGTTGACACTAACCGCCAATTGTCTCAAAGAGAAACATATTGGATTCGGAGTCTGAATACGCTTGAACCATGTGGTCTTAACAATAAAATGGAATTTACGTGTTTTTTATAATCTGTTAGAATTATTAGTGATGTAATGTGTACAATTCAGATATTGTATTCAATTTGGTCATGTAATGTAACTTTGTCAAAATCAGTACCGATTGAAATGTGCTAGTCAGACATCATCACTCACAGCCACTGTCTACACTTATCATTATGGGCCAGTCAGTAGTTTCACATAACCATCATTACAGGGGGGTGAGTCCACCCTGATTATCACCTGAACAGTTTACCACACAATAGTCCAGTTTTCATTTTCCCTAGCCGGCACGGTCGTGGAAGAACCACACTGTTTTTTCACGATCAGGTCATTTTAAGATGGCGCTCGCCACTAGACCAGAAGATTAGTCCGTTTACAGTGTCTAGTAAGAGGGAGATGGCCACATATAGGAAATAGGGAGCTGTTCTACGACAACGCGGGACGGAGAGAGGCCGGGCGGAGCTGGTGAAGCTAGGTAAGCGGCGGCTGTCGCGTTACTGCACCAAGCGCCGATGTGAATTTGGGCGTTTCAGAATAGGGTTTAACACAGTTTCTTGGCTTGTAGGACACAGAAGAATTAGCGGCGAGTGGAAATTAAGACACAGGGCAAACGGGACATCTAAGGACAGTGGGCTCGACAGGTAGGCGGTACATTGATACCATAGTTTACTTCAGAAACGGTAATCACTGTCAGCATATATTGCTACCATTTTGTTTTCCAGATAGGAACTTAATATATCGCATAGAGTGGCCCGCAACCGACTCAGCTGTTCAGGTATGAAAACCTGTGATATTGACCGGCATGAGGTAGTATGGTGACACTGGGCAGGTTGGCATGCTAATAGTCACAGAGATTGCACAATAGGAGCACAGATACATAAGCACGTATTCTGATTCGGGACTTGTTATGACAAAATTACACAACGTTTGCATGTACACGGGGTTGGTTCCAAAACTTCCTAATTTCTAAGTTTAGATAATTTTCGTTATGTTGGTTTTAATTACAGTATTCCCCTGACGAAGGTATTTCTATACCGAAATGCATTGGGAGTGACTGGATATGTTGCCGTGACGAACATATGTACATGATGTAATGTACACAAGAGAAATATTCAAGAAAGAAAATTGTCATTAAAATATGACATCTTCAAGGATTTGAATTTTTGAATTTTCGATTTTGTGGTTACAACAGATTGTTGCACGAACATTGAGTTTGAAAGTGAACATTTGGTTTATCTTTGTATCGATTGTGAATTTAATAAGCTGTGCTTAACATTAGCATCCCACGGGGGCTTGTGAATAGTGCACCACTCTCAAACAGTATCTGTTTGTTAGTTTAGTAACTTGATGCCCCCATTGGCTAGGCTCCGGAGGGATGTGGTAAGATGGAAATCCTTGCCTCTCTCCCTGGTGGAACGCGCCGTTCTGTTTAAAATGATGGCCCTTCCCCGCTTCCTGTTTGCCCTTCATAACTCCTTAGATCCGGTACCCTTATCATATTTTAATAAAATTGAGTCCCTCCAGAGGCAGCTTCTTTGGGATGGCAGGCCGCGTATTGCGTTTTCAAAGCTTGTGCTGCCATGGTATGATGGGGGGATCGGCCTGCCAAATATCCAGAAGTATTATTGGGCGTCCCAGCTGGCGGGGATCAATCAAGGAATTTATGGATCACAGCTTGACCCCGGATACGCCATGGACCGTGGCCAGATGCCCGGCGGTGAATATATGAGGGCTTTGTACGCCAGAAAGGGGCGCTTAACCCTGGTTGGACCTAAGTCGGTTGCAGTGCAGGGGTGGCATGAGGCTAATCGCTCTCTTAACTGGGATGGGAAAATAACCTTGGCTACGCCACTGTGGAGCGCTGAATGTCTGGAAGGCCTATGGAAGACAAAAGGTTTTGACAGGTGGGATCTCATCGGGATTTCACAGGTCAAGGATATGTGGGGGAAGGACGGGCTCCTAACATTTGAGGCTCTGCAGGAAAGGCATCAATTGCGGGAGAGCGAGCGATTTCGGTACATGCAGATTAGGCACGCGTTGCTGGCCAAAATCCCCCGTGGAGTTACGCCCCCTGAGGCCTCCCCTTTGGAAGATCGAGTGTTGGACGGACATCTTCCGACTAAAACAATTTCCCTGATTTATACAAAACTCATTAACCATACGGAGGATCCACTAGTAACTCTTAGGGCACAATGGGGAGCAGATGGCCTGGTTTTGGATGACGAAGACTGGAGGGAGGCCTTATCCTCCCCAAGAGTGATCGCAATCCAGATGAGACTCAGGTTGGTGCAGTTGAAGGTCCTTCATCGCTCTTATGTTACGGGACCGCGGCTGGTGCGAATGGGTCTTGCTGTGAGTGGAGAGTGTCGGAGGGGATGTGGTGAGGCCGGAACGTTCATGCATATGTTGTGGGAATGTACTGATATACGGAGTTATTGGGTCAAAGTCCATGACAAGATGCGTGAAGTGTGGGGTGTGGACCTGGGGTTGGAGGCACGCCTTTTGTCTCCTGAATGTTTGGGAGCCCGCCGACCTCACCGCACATGGGAAGATATGGGTTACACTGGCGTGTGCTGTGGCCAAGCGCAATATCGCTCAGCTGTGGGGGGCCAGTCAGACCCCCCAGATTAGGAAATGGATGGAGGATTTACACTGAGCGTTCTCCAAACATGCACCAGTCTATGTTGCCAGGGGGAAGCCCGGAAATGGGGGAAAATTTGGGGTGCCTCGAACGGATACAGAGGTGATATTTTTGCTCCCCCAGTAGCAAGGGAGGACGTTGTTGTGTCGGAAATGCCCTGAACTCTATTATTATAGTCTGTTTATTATTCCGCAATTTGGAAGTTGTATTAACAAATATTGTATGCTTGGATGTCACCCATGCCTCTTTTTCTTTTTTGTTGTTGTATGTGTTAATACATTTTTATTTTTTTTAAACTGCAACCCAGAATGTTTCGTACTAACATGCAATATAGAGACCAATAAATACTTACTAAAAAAAGAAGTACTGGACACAAATCTAAACAGGAGCTTGTGGAGAGATGGGTTAAAAGAGCATCACTTGGTAAATGTATGCATTCTTTAGACGTAGTTTTAAGTCATAAGCTTGCCTTTTTCTCAAGTTTCATGGAGAAGCATCGCCTTTAAAAACCAGCAAAGGCTTTTCACCATCTGATACTGGTACATGATGAATTAATTCAGTAACATTCCAGAAAAACAAGGAACAGAAAATCTACTCCTGTGTCGAGGTCTAACTAACCGTGGTTGAAATGTCCCTGTAACTGAGGAACACTGGTGATATTCACTCAAAGAACCATGGACCTCTCATTCAGGAACATCTTTTCATCCCTGCTCTAGAATTTAAGCTTCAAAATCCTTCTGGCAACTGATTGAATAGTGGATACCCAGGCTGTTTCTCTTTGTTGCCACAATCTTTATCCTGACAAAAACAGCACTAGTTTCCTGTACTGGTTTTAGAGTTGTGTCGGATGTGGATTGTTATTTTTATATTCTGGATCCCTAATTTTTTTTTTAAAGGATTGAGCTTTACGGGAAGAATATGAATCCCAAGAACCAGTAGTCTGTCCTGGAATTTAACTCACGGAATCCATGACATGGTCTCTTGTGAAATCAGTCCTGGTCATCTGTCCTTTGCCCTTTAGATCAGGAGTCACAAACGCAATCTGGCCAATATCCGTAGGTGCAATTGCTTTTAGTTTTTGACCTTGGCGTAACATTTGCGTAGCAGTGACATTTAAATCATGATCATTTGGAGAGTAAAAGACAGAACTCAAAAACACTACCTTGAGTCTACTGTTTGAGGCTTCAAGAACTTTGAAATTGTCTTCATCAGTCATGATTTTATCATTAAAAGCTTCGATTTGATACCTATCCCCTTCCAAATGAATGATATGCTCTAAAGAAGCCAAGTTGTTTACATTTTACAGCATTCTAGGTTGGGACACTGTTCTCTTTTTGGTCTTGGATTCCTTTTCTCACTGTTTCCAGAGATCAGAATAAAGCGAGTCTTCCTTCTTATTCTCCTTCTTATTTTGCTTTTTTCTTCTCTCCTATTTGCCTTGTCTAGGTCCAAGAGGCTATTACTACTAATTTCTGCATTGCCACTATACTCCTTTGCCACCCTGTTCAGGGTTCACCTCGGATGCCTTCCACAACCTTACGTTTCCTATTACTTTCGTCAAGTGGTGGCTTTCACTGTGTTTGCTGCTACAATTTACATTTTATTTCATTCTCTTTATAGAAAGCCCTCCAGGAGTACACGACCTGCATTATGCTGTTGGCCTCGAATAATCTTGCCATGAGAAGAGATGTACAGGAGAGCCAGGCTAGATGTTTGTGTCATCTTGGAAGACATGGGGAAGCACTCGATATTGCCCAGAAATTGGTTAGTTTTCTCCATGCTTCACTTTGCTTAATGTCCATCTCACATATCAGAATAGATTCATTCTTTATTTCCATACACTGATACTACCAGCATGGGGGTAAACTCTTTAGGATTGGGGGTTCTTTCACTCACTTTACATTCACTGCTCAACCCCATATATTATTGGAAATTCTTGGGAGAAATGCTACATGTTAAGTACATTAATCCAATAGCATAGCATCCTTCCATTAGTACTTCTAGGAAGTCATCAACAAAGTAGCCACAAAATGTAACACTGCATAAAACACAAAACATTGTAAAAACACAAACAGTAAGTCTGGTCCTGTGCTAAGCATAGGATGTGTAAGATGGAGCAGAGTCCCTGAGTGGTGCACTTGAGGGTGGGGCCAACTGATCTAATAAGTCCAATGGGTCCAGGAATGTTTGAAGGGGATTGCTAGCTGAAAGGTGCATACAAAACTGTGGTATGCTGTGTAAGTGCCACGCTATGGTGGTCTTGTATCCTTACTGGCATTGCATTGGAATGCAAGATGCAGATCATCCCAGGCGGCTGCAATGGGGTGTTTCTGGAATCCTCGTATTTCCGCTAGGCGCAATGCCACAGACTCTGTTGCAGCCCAGTTGAGAACTGTAGCTTGCCACTGAGGCTGCCAGCAGCGATGAGGCTTTCCATTTCATTGCAATTGCGTGCCTGTCCAACAATAGCGCCAAGTCTATAAAGGAATTGGTTGCTCACCCAGCCTTCTGGCACCTATAGAGTCCCAGTATACAGCTGTTGACTCGACATTTAGATCCTGACCACTTGTGGTGCATGAGAGAATCATGCATACTTCATCCCAGAATGCACATGCGATTAGGCAGTCCCAAAACATGTGAAGCGTGTCCTCCCATGAAGTGCGGCATCTAGGGCAATCTAGCAACGCCACAGGGAAGGTTTTGTGGAGTCTAGGCAGTGTCAAGTAGGCTCTGTAGTGGATATTTTGCTGTACGTACTGAAATTGAGCGTTGCAGGAGACCTTACATGGGTATTTGAGTGCCCATTCCCTTTCCTTGGGGGATCAGGGGCTTTCCAATGTCTAGCTTTCAGTTCTGTCTTATCTGGTATGGCTTTAGCAATCCATGAGACGAGTCTCCGCTCAGAACCCATTGTGTACATGACTTGGGAAACTTAGAACTGAGCAGTGGACCTGAGCACAGCTGAGACACTTGCACCGTAATTTCCTTTTTAGTCTCAATAGCGAGTAGATAATATTCTATATCCTGTCTGCACTAGTCTGTATGCACTTTCTGCCCACAAAGTGCTTCCCACCGTGGTGGAAAAATTCATACAGATACAAGGAACATAGATGCACCACATACAAATGAAAGAACAGTGTTAACAAATCAATGTTTCATAATAACAATAAGTCTCGAGTGGTTCAGTGGTATTCTTAATTTAATATTGTTTCATATAAAAAGTTCATAGTAAACCAGCCAACGCATTTGGTCCAATAAACAATAGACTTCTTCAGGGCAGAAATTCATTGGCATTGGATAATTCCAATCATGTCATAGTTGTAAAGGCAATAATGTTTCCTACATGTGAGCCTTTTCTGGTGTGGCAACTCTATAAAATAAATTATTAGATGTGCACTTTAAGAGCAAGGTTTTCAAGTAGACCCCCAGGTATGGAGCTCGGATTATCACAATGGTTAGTTAGTGTATCTATAGATGGATGCATGAGTACAAAGGTCAGTGAAGAGTGCATGTATGAGGACTTATGGAGTGTCTAAAGATATCAATGAACAAAATAAATTTTCATTGATAAGCCAGAAAGAACAAGTAGCATTACCAATGCTTTTTATGTTTTTAATAGCACTCGTTAAAAGGTAATAGAATTAAACAAAACTGCATAGGGACTAGTCCTCAATAAATATTTATGGAAAGAAATTTCACAGAAATCAAAGCTTAGCAGCATAGTAGTGCTTGTCAAATACATTGGGTGGAATTGGGCTGGGAATGGTTCCTTTTGCAATGTACAAGAAAGCTCCAACTTGGGCTTGATTGTCACAAGTCTAACTATTGCCCCTGTTCACAAATTCCTCTATAACAAAGTTAGCATACTTTACAACTTTCCATATGGTCTCAGTGATTATGGATTGGACTTTTAAGTATTCTTCCACATGCTCTTGCATCCAAGTTAGCATATATTTCAGCTTCCATGATGCCTTTTCCAGTCTGCACAGTTTCCTGGTTTAAACATCTCACCTGAATCCTGTAACTTCTGAAGTTTCCTTATGCCAGTGGCCTTCACCCAGCTAGCATAATTTCCATGTACCAACATGCCCGAGCCCCAGGCTCGATCAAAATGCATACCTAAATTGTGTGAACCTTGTGAGCAGATCTGGAGTCCTCTTTGGTCTTCCTTTATAAGTCGACTGCCACTTTTCCATAATATTTATGGCAGTCCTCTTTGGTCTTCCTTTATAAGTCGACTGCCACTTTTACATGATATTTATGGCAATGTAGCTGCTTGCTGGTGTGCACCATTTTTAGGAACACCGTCGGCCAGTGATAACCATCTGACTTGGTATTTCTTTTGTTGGAGCATTGTTTTCATCACATCATAAATTGCTTATAGAGATCAAGCTCATCTGTCTCTTTGGTGAAAGCTTGGTGAAATAGTCTGGCACTGGTTAAGGCACCTAATACAGGAGCTAGCAGCTTGTGACACCTCTGATATGACAAAGTGAAACAGATATAAGGTTTAAACCTTTTACTGAGGCACTCATCAGTAGACAGTGCCGCAGAAAGGCTTGGGCAAGCGGCTGCTGACCAACTGCCACCACATGGAATTAGGTATATGAGGTTGCTCTTGTGCACAGTGCTAGCATTCCAAGCCTATCTGTGCAAAACAAACTTCACAACAGGCACATTGATCTCCTAGCTGAACATAGTGGAGGCAACACCCCACTTGGTCGTCCTCCCGGATCGCACAAACTCAGACCACACCGGTTATTCGTTTTGGAAGAATTGAGGCTGAAGTTTATTAGGCAATTTCCAACTTACAAGAGATTTCTTTTCTTTACTCACTGAGCCTGTGCGTTCCTTAACATACCCATGAGCACTGTGTCGTACATTCAGTGCTTCTTACCATACTCATAAACACTGTGCCCTACATTTAGTGCTCTTTAATTGCCTTGGCCCACATGCCAAGGGCAAGCATATCATCTGCTTCCAGTCATGTCAGATGACCTTTTACCTCTGATCTAACCTTTTTACCTTCTACTTTTGGGCAAGTGTCTGCTTCCAGCCCATTAAGTGACCATTCAATTCCAATGTACCATTTTACCTTCTTGTTCCAAACAAACATATGCTTCCATTCCTTCCAGCCGGTGGGTGTCCTTTCACTTCTAGCATAACCTTTTAACCTCTACTTCTGGGCAAGCGCTTGCTTTCAACCCAAAAGATAGCCAAAGGGGTATTTTTTTTATCATTTATTCGGCCAGTGCTGTACCGGGGCAGGAATTAAAGAATGTGTATACCATTGTTTAATCCTGACTTTTCAATTTTTCTATTTGTATAAAACAATGTTATTTTGTATTACATAGAAACTGTTAAAACTCTACAGCATTTTTCATGCCACAGAAAGACTTTAATGTGTATGTCCTTTAAAAAAAAAATATTTATATATAACTGTACTCTCTTTTTGTTTCTTAACTAGAGATATGGCTCAACAAATACAGATCATTTGACATCTGTACTAAACTTGCAGATTTCTATTTATCATAGTACGAAGAATGTGCAAAGGGTCAGCTCTTGCCTACAGCAGCTAATAACTTTGCACCCTTTTAATCCATGGTATTGGAAGATGCTCGCCGAGGCATACATGGACATCCTGCAAGCTACCCAGGCACCTTTTAATGCAAAGAGTAACTTTGAGGATACAGTAGGCCAGACTGAGAGCAGCCAAGGCGAAAACATTATGTCAGTTGGATTATGTAATGGCGAAAGGACTGATTCCCAATCTCATAAAGAGCACCTCAGTAAGGAATCCTCTGGCTCAAGCACCTCCTTCTCGACCTCTAGTTGTAAGAATGACCAGCAAGCACCAGAAGCTCCATTCCATCCTTCTTCGAAGAATGAAAGTACTCCTCTACCTTTAGAAGCCTGTGCACAGAAGGATGGTAAAGAACTGCGGATGAAAGCTTGTGCTTCTTTAATCAGGACAAGGTAATATTATTTAGATTTCATTAAGCAAATAATAGTCTTAATGGCATTTTGGCTTGTTAATAATGAAAGTGAGCCGGTACCTACCAGTTGGTTTTAGTTGGTCTTACCAGAAACTTTAATTTTGTATATTTTATTTTTTGCCTGCTTAAAAAAACACGCATTGGCGTAGACTGGAGTGTGTGTTGAGAAGGGTAGAATGGAGTGGGGTGGATTGCAGCAGATAGGAGTGGGGTAGATTGGAGTGGGAGAGTTGGATAGATTAACATGGAAGATTGGGGTCATCTTTGTTCGCAACACTATGGACACTTCTAATGTCTAGTATCATGTCTTTAATTTTTTCACAGTCAACTTTAACATTAACCTTTTCACCCACCTGTGCCACTTGTGTTTTGGGATTATACTTTGTATTCTTACATTTTTGGCAAAATAACCAAGATTACCACACACTTTGCATTAATTGCCGACAGTCGAACAGTTCTTGAAAAATGCAACGTGAAATGAACTGCCACATCGATAACAAGCTAACCTACTTCCACTATTCCTTTCACCACTCATGTCTTTTTTCGATCCCTCAACAGACACGGTGCATATATCCAGTATTTCCCCCCCCCCTTTGTCTTCATTAGCTTCTCTGACCCTTGCATGACATTGATTTTTCAATGACTTTTGCTGTTTTAATAGTCACCTCTAATTTAGGATCACCCAAAATCCACAACTGTTACTGAATCCTTCTATAATTAGTATTGACTATTAACTGATCTCTAATCATTTCTTCCTCTGCAAAAACCAACATTATATGACTTGGCCAGGACCCTCAAAGCAGTGAGAAACTCATCAAAAGATTATCTGTGCTTTAGTATAAAAGTGGCACCTTTATAATGTCACACTACTTCTGTGTTTTACCATTTCTTTCTAATCTTTGCATGATTTCATCATACTCATAAAATCTGTTTCATCTGCTGGCGCACTGGGAGGTAGTGGTCTAAAAACTGCTTGACCACCTGAACCGAGGCAATGTAATAAAATGCATTTTTCTGTCACCATCATGACAAATAGTGCTCCTTCCGCATCTTCCAAGGAACAGGTGGATCACCTTTTGATTGGAGGATTTTTTAAGGTGGGTCAATTGGCATGTTGACAGGGAACTACAATTTTGCCATGAAATTATAATAATTAAATGATGAAAAATATATTAAATTAACAGTGTGAATGAGTAATACACAACCTCAAATAGGTAAGTGTATCAAATTAAAGAACATTGTACAAAATTGCATGTAGATATTGAAATAATAATAAAGCACTTAATGTTCAAGATATGAATGACCCTTATAAATGTGTATATATCAACAAAGGAAGAGTGTCCGTCAGTGTGGCGTTAATATAGTGGAGATAGCACGTAAAAATATGAAGCCAGCTGTGGTTGTTCACAAAGCTGGCCCAGCTTTCAAGAAAAAATTCATGTTTTTTTCAGGAAACCCTCACTCACCCTAGTGGTGACATGCTTCATCATCGGGTCCACTAGGGAGATCGAGTACCTCCCCAGTGTGCTACGACGCCAGGAGACTGCGGAGCAGGTTTTGTGAGAGTGAAGAGTGAAAAAGGTGTGGTTAAAAATGTCAGAGGTTGTCCCAAAAAATCATTTATTCGCTGGTCAACTTGACATATTAAAATTAAGAACTATGTGCAGGGAAACTATCCAAAAGAAATACTGGTGTTTCCCTGTTAGGGGAAGGTCAACATGTTTCTGCCATTTAAGTGTGTGAATTTACAGGGCTTTCGTCAGGACCAGTAAGCGAGTGTTGCCTCAACAGGTATAGGCGCGCTAAGGCCTACCCTGCCGTAGGCAGTGAAAGTTAAAAAGTTGTACTATGTGTAAAAATTGGTGCGTGAAATACAAACCAAAAGGCTAGGGGATTTACCTCTATTGCGAGGAGCCCAGAAGTTTGTATTCAATGTGAGCCACGCCCCATAGATTCAGGGGGGGGGGGGGGTGGGAGCGACAATGGCACACCGCCCGCAACGCTCTGCACCCTCTCGGCACCTAGCTGTCCCCCGCTGGATCTCGTGGATAAATGTGTGACAATGATGATGATGATGATATTAGTGTGTGTGTCCGTTATAAATAAAATGTGTACATTGATGAAGAAAACTCGAAACTAAGTCGAAAATTAAATCATATATTAATGTACATAAATTATAGAAATGTCTTCAAATGCCAATTATTAAGCAAGTGAGCACATCGCTGAAAAAAATAATTGGAGGCACAGGGAGAATTTAATAAACAACCTAAAAAGGGTGGAGGGTACAACATGGGTGTGGAGCTGGGAGGATAGCTCTCAGGGCTATGAAACACCCAAATTGTTTAATAAGCCAGCTTGTCGCCATTTGTAATGATAGATCTGAGAAGAAAAGCAATAGATTCATTCAGAAAATTATATATAGCTCTATCCTTCCCCTGACATACATCAGTATCCTTCTCCAACTGGCTTACAATCCCCATCACCAACAATTCATCAGATGGTGTAAACTAAACAGACTCGAATGAGAGTTGCGTGGAATTGCTCAAAACAAAACTTAAAGTGAACGGGAAACAACCTTTACATCCCGGATTTTACACCGTAATACATTCACAACGCGGTCGTTACAACGACTCCGTTGTTACAACGCAGTTCCATTACAACGCAAGTCGTTATAACGACTTGCGCTAGATGGCGCTCTAGACTAAGGAATAGTATGATTTACTATTCCAACACCTTCCCTACTGTTGCACACACTGGAGTTGGAATAGTAAATCATACTATTTCTAAGTCCTGCACACCATCTAGCGCAAGTCGTTCTAACGGCTTGCGTTGTAATGGCACTGCATTGTGAATGTATTGCGGTGTAAAATCTGTGTTGTAGAGTGCTATATTCAAAATGAACACTGTTTTTATACATTTAAAGGATTACATATAAATATTAACAAATAATGCTTCCCTGGTTGCCAGTTGAACTGTGGTAAATTAAATTTACTTATTACCTCATTTCTGAATTTCTATGCTTAATAAATCATAATTTCTTGTCTATGCAAAGCGAGGAGTCCGTGGTGCTCAAATGAAGGAGGAGGAGACCAATAACTCGAGTTAAGGGGAGCGCTTCCAGCACCAAGCGGGCACAGGAGCAATCTCTCAAGTCCCTCTCTTGAAGTGGGGGTTTTATTTTTAACAGCAGAACATTTTATACAGTCTTGGTCACGAGGCAAAATAGAGGAACAAACAGGGCGTGGCAGATAGAGGAACAAAGATCAGCAAGAGGAGCAGAGTGTGAAGAAATGGGGGCGTGTCTTAGGCTTCGTGAGGGGACTTGCGATGTGAAGTAGTCTGACAGTTGGAAGGGGGAGGCTTCCTCATTTGGGGTTTGTGCTCGTGCTTCATGTCAAGAACAGGAACCATCTTGTGTAAAACTGTAGCTATCTTGCTGGTTCTGGGAATTGGCTGAACCACAAGAGTCAAAAAGAGGAACTATCTTGTGTAAAACAGAGACCATCTGCTCTCTGGCTTGCAGTAACTATTTCTTAAAACAGGAACTATCTGCTGGTTCTGGGAATTGGCTGAAGCACAGGAAGGGGTGGTCAATGAACTAAGATGCCAGGTGCAGGGTGTCTTACAGTTAAGAACAGGAACTATCTGCTGCTGGTTCCCAGAATTGGCAGAACCACAGAAATGTGTGGTCAATGAAGGGGGTGCCAGAGGCAGGGTGTCTTGCTTGTGGGTCTGAAGACAAAATGGAGGATACACACAAAATGGGTGCTTGTCTGAATGAGAAAAATGGCTGTGAGGCAGAAACAGGGAAATGATGGGGCACAATTGTCAATTTTATTTCCACATTCCCTCCTTGCCCCAGAGTGTACCTACATTATATCTCAATTTGCATGAGATCATTTATACATTCTTGTAACATGATTCTTTCCCTTTCTCTCTGCTGGACAAGTGGTTTAGGAATGCATTTTGCAGCGCATAGACCGCACAGGGCAGGGCCACATTGGATGCAAAGGCAGCATCCAGTTATTATCAGGAATATTATACCTGCTGCTGACAGCAGTTGCCATCCCCAGGACGAGATTATCTTCCAGAACCAGTCAGACCACGTCCAAGTGCCAGGTTCTTGATGTAAACGTACGGCTATCTTTTGTAATTTTGTTATGGCCGTGTATACAGATGGGGAATTATCAGGAATAAATATACAGCAGCTAGAGCCTATAATTTTACAGGCTCCGCCTCTGTCGGCCAAGATGATGTCAAGGACAAGGCGATTTTGGAGAGTAACCAATCGTATGGCAGACTGCTCCTGGGTTAAGCTCCCCAGGGCAGACGCCATCTGGTTTACAACAGCCTCTAAGGTCCTTGTCAACCTGCGTATAAGCTTGCTGTTCTGTACAGGGCCAACAAAGAAGAAGAACCCTTTGTTAAAATCTGTATACTGTTCCCATGAGGTTTCCGTTTGGTCAACCAAGGAGGTATCGATCGTTCTTTTATGTCTGACATGGGGCACTAGGAGGTCTCGGTGGTAAGTGGATAGTGCCACAAAGACAGGGGGTAACAGAAATGCTATATAGCAAGTTCCCCCCCAGTTCAAGGGCAGCTGCACATAGGCCGTTTGGCCACAGACGAAATAAGTATGGCGAGATGCTAGAAATGAGGACTTTCCTCTGTCTTCAAAACTTATAGTGGTATGACAGTCACTGTGTCCTAATGGAACAGAGCCATTTTTCTGGATGCACAGGTGTCCTTTTACTGGTGAGACCGAGATGGAAGGGGGACCAGCATTCTTTTTAGGTTTGGTATTTAACATCTTGTAGGACATGGTCATGTTCCCTTGCTTGTATTCTTTACTTTCTAGGACTGTACCTGTTGCCTGAGGATCTCCCTCCTTATTAGGGTAACAGGCAGTATTGAGTACCTTGTTTAAATCCCCCCAAGGCCACTCATTCTTGCATGAAATATTTCAGTCAGGGCAGGAGGTGGGGGTAGTATCGTCAGCTGTTATTAGGGTGAACCAGGCTTCACAAGTTCCATTATAAGAGAATGGGAAAGGAAAAAGAGGCATCCCTCCCTTTTTCTGACGAGGTGGGATGCGGCCACATATCCAACAATTGGTGCTATTACTGGCCTGCTGAGTGTGGTGTGACTTTGGACATCCTGGATGTCAGAAAAGGGGTCTCGTATTGTATATTGGCTGGGTGGTATACTTAATTCTGTGTTTGCTGCTAACTTGGCTGCACTGTCTGCAGAATCATTTCCTTTTGATATTTCATCTGTTCCTTTTGTGTGCGCTTTACATTTTAGCACGGCGATTTTCTCTGGTAACTGACTGGCCTCTAATATGGCAGTGATGAGTGTAGCATGCTGTATTCTGGACCCATGTGATGTGAGAAATCCTCTCTCTTTCCACAATGTACCGAAGTTGTGTACAATTCCAAAGGCATATCGTGAATCAGTGCAGATGTTAACTGACTTTCCTTTTGCTAAGTGACATGCTCGTGTTAGGGCTATGAGTTCTGCTGCCTGTGCCGACAGTATCTCTATCTTGTGTGCTTCTAAAGTATCTGTACCATTTGTGACGGCATAGGCTGCTGCTAATTCTCCTGTGGGGAGTCTCATACATGAACCATCAACAAAGAGTGTCATTTCTGCCTTAGCAAGGGAAGTATCTTGTAAATCTGGTCTTGGTTTGGTCACTAAATCAATTATGTCAATGCAATCGTGAATTTCTTCAGTAGGAGAGGTCAGTGGCAACAGTGTTGCTGGGTTTAAAATGTTGCAGCGTCTAATCTCAATGTGTGGCTGAAAAAGTGTCATCTCATATCCGGTGAGTCTGGCTATTGTCAGATGCTGTGTTTGTGTTCTGTTTAACAGAAGTTCTACAGCGTGTGGGACCTGAACTATCAGATGATGTCCCAATACAATAGAATCGCTTTGTCTAATAGCTTGTGCAGTAGCTGCTACTGATTTTAGACATGCAGGCAATGCTTGTGCTACTGGATCTATTGTGCTTGAAAAATAACCATATGGTTTATGTTTGTCTGCTTGAAGTTGGGTCAGAACTGATAGTGCTGTACCTGAGTTTTCTGTTACAAATAATGTAAAATCTTTGGTGTAATTAGGTGTTGCCAGCACTGGGGCTTGACACATAGCTTTTTTAAGAGACTGAAAGGCTTGCGTGTGTTCATCTGTCCAGGGTAATTGTGGAGTAGCGCCAGCTTCGAGTGTTGTCAGCTGCACTAACGGTTTGGAAATGAGTGCAAATTGTGGGATCCACTGTCTACAATATGAGGTGAGACCAACAAAGGCTCGAACTTGTTTCTGTGTTGTTGGTTGTAGTATGAGCTGGATGCATTCCTGTGTAAGCTGCCTACCCTCCTTTGACAGCAAGTGCCCTAAGTATGCCACTTGCTGTAAACAAAATTGGAGCTTACCAGGGGAAACTTTATGGCCATTTACAGCTAGGAATTCTAGTACTAGTAGTGATGCTTCAGCACATGCTGCGTCAGATCTGGCCGTAATGAGGATATCATCAACATATTGTAGTATGGCTGTATCCGTGGGCATTTGAACAGTATCTAGTTGTCTTTTTAATGCTTGGCTATATACGCTTGGACTCTCTGTGAAACCTTGAGGAGCTCTTGTGAATTGGAAACTTCGTCCTTGTAAGGAGAAGCCAAAAAGGTATTGACTGTCTGGGTGAATAGGTATGCTAAAGAATGCGTTTTTTAAGTCAATGACTGAAAAATGCGTTGCTTCCGCATCTATGGCTGTGAGTAGGGTGGAGATGTCTGGAACCACAGGGTGTTGTGGAACAACACATTTATTGAGCTCTCTCAAATCCACCACTAGTCGGTAGACAGGTGGTGTTCCTGGTTCCACTTTTTTATGGACTGGTAAAACAGGGAAATTGCAAATGTTAGAAGTTGTTTCTTTAATCACACCTGACTGTATTAGGTCCTGAATAATTAACATTAATGCTTGTTCAGCCTGAGGTGGAATTTTGTATTGCCTTATGCGTGGTAGTTGGGCTCCCTCTTTCAGTGTAACCTTGTGAGGTGTTATTTCCATACATCCTACTGTGGTGGAATCAGTGGCCCAAAGGGTGTGTGGCAAATCTTTCAAACGCTCGTCTAATTCTCTACTTGTGTAGTGGCCCTTGAAATCTCGCAGAAATAGTCTGACATCTGTAGGTGAGCACTCAAACACAAAAGGAGCTAAGAGGGAATATGGACAGGGTCGCCCTCCACTCACAGTCAACAATACACAATTAGACCCAGTCCAATGGCGAACTCATAAATCAGTGACTCAAGGGGGGTCCAACAAGTCCTACTCCCCACTACTCTCCTATCCACATTATAGTGAGGTAATGCACTGTACTCCGCCGTATTTAAAATACCTGTTCTCCTAGACAACACGCCAGAACAAAGCACTCAGAGTGACCCAAATTGTAGTGGTTCACAATAGTCCACACTCCACATTGGACCTTACTCTAAATAGAGGAGAAATTGTGCGAGAAACAAGTGACCCCTCACGGAAACACCACCAACGGGGTAACTGGTATGCAATTTCCAGACAGGCCCCTGTCTCATCATCGGTGGTCACCCGCTTCTCGGAGAAAAATAAGATGAAAGGAAAGAAGAAGTGTCCAAAACAAACAACATATAAAGTGGCAAAGTGAATTGCAGAAAAGGCTGCTAGTGACAAACACACACAAAAATAATAACTGAGTGCCTAAAAACACACACAGTCCACCGATCCCTTAGCCAATTTTATTCGTAGGGTGGTGATCGTGTGCTATTGATAATTAAAAAGGCTGGTAGCTAGTCATGCATACCATTACCTACAGTGCCGACATGTTTCACTGCTGTATTGCGTAGAGCAGTTTCATCAGGGCTGCACTCAAGTGCTGCCACTTCACTCTCTTTGGACACTTAGGTCTGTTTCGTGCTGCCAAGGGAGGACAGGTACGTAATTAAAAACATGTAGACTCAAGGATGGCCAGAGACATACTAGTAGGGGATACATAGAATGGTAATGTGTGGAAAATTACCCGGGAGCAGCAAAGCTATGCATACCAGCCACTCCGGTATCAACAAGGCCACTAGGTACTCCTAACGTGAGTTTGCCCCTTGTTTTTTGGTAAAGATATTTTATCTGCAGAGGGAGGAAGCATATAAGTACATGTAAATTGCATTGAACTGCTGATTTCCAACATACCCCGTCGCACTTTATATGAGATACACAGGTGCCCCATGTGAAGCACACAGTGGCATGTATATTCAATGCTGCCCCCACAAAACAATGTCTGAGATTGTTGTTCCCTAGGACAGGAACCAACTACAGCGCTAGTTGTAAATACCGCTGTGCAGTACACATAGTACACTGAACCCGAACAGACCATAGACAGTATAGTCCAAACGGTCAAAACTTCCCTTGCATCGATCGTGACAAACTACGCTCAGGGGATGTGACCCAACGAGGAGATTGCGGCCATACACATGTAGCAAACAGCCCAACAGCAAAGGTTAGCACAATACTTCCCGGGCGCGTGGTTAAAAAACACCGCCTCACCGTGACAGGCTCGGAAGACGCCTTTCCTCAGCCGTGCCGGTAGCCCCGTCCCTGTGCAGTGAAATGCGGAACGCCGGAGAAGCCACGCCCATGACGTTACGTCATGTGATCACGCCACCAAAATCAGGCAGCATTGAATATACATGCCACTGTGTGATTCACATGGGGCACCTGTGTATCTCATATAAAGTGCGACGGGGTATGTTGGAAATCAGCAGTTCAATGCAATTTACATGTACTTATATGCTTCCTCCCTCTGCAGATAAAATATCTTTACCAAAAAACAAGGGGCAAACTCACGTTAGGAGTACCTAGTGGCCTTGTTGATACCGGAGCGGCTGGTATGCATAGCTTTGCTGCTCCTGGGTAATTTTCCACACATTACCATTCTATGTATCCCCTACTAGTATGTCTCTGGCCATCCTTGAGTCTACATGTTTTTAATTACGTACCTGTTCTCCCTTGGCAGCACGAAACAGAACTAAGTGTCCAAAGAGAGTGAAGTGGCAGCACTTGAGTGCAGCCCTGATGAAACTGCTCTACGCAATACAGCAGTGAAACATGTCGGCACTGTAGGTAATGGTATGCATGACTAGCTACCAGCCTTTTTAATTATCAATAGCACGCGATCACCACCCTACGAATAAAATTGGCTAAGGGATCGGTGGACTGTGTGTTTTTAGGCACTCAGTTATTATTTTTGTGTGTGTTTGTCACAGCAGCCTTTTCTGCAATTCACTTTGCCACTTTATATGTTGTTTGTTTTGGACACTTCTTCTTTCCTTTCATCTTATTTTTCTCCGAGAAGCGGGTGACCACCGATGATGAGACAGGGGCCTGTCTGGAAATTGCATACCAGTTACCCCGTTGGTGGTGTTTCCGTGAGGGGTCACTTGTTTCTCGCACAATTTCTCCTCTATTTAGAGTAAGGTCCAATGTGGAGTGTGGACTATTGTGAACCACTACAATTTGGGTCACTCTGAGTGCTTTGTTCTGGCGTGTTGTCTAGGAGAACAGGTATTTTAAATACGGCGGAGTACAGTGCATTACCTCACTATAATGTGGATAGGAGAGTAGTGGGGAGTAGGACTTGTTGGACCCCCCTTGAGTCATCTGTAGGTGAGCAAACAATGACAGCTCCTAATTCTTTGAATGTTTTTATACCAAGCAAGTTTTCTGGACATGATTTTGTCAATATAAGATCTGTAGTTGTCGTGAGGGGACCAACCTGCAAGGGCAGTGGTTTTGACGTGGCGTTTGTCACAGGTTGACCCGAGAAACCCAGAGAAATACTTTTTGAACCCGAGAGAGGAGCCTCTGGGACCTCTTGATGGCTTATTGTTGTTTTACTGGCCCCAGTGTCTAGTAGAAATTTCCTATCCTCCCCAAGAAGTCGGACCTCTATAAATGGACCCGTCTGATCTACTGGAATGGGGATTAGGGGCAGTTTGTCATCTTCTCTCTCTGGGCAAAATCATGAGAAATCTGGGTAATATTCAGTGTAGTCGCTGTCTATAATGTTCATTTGGGCCATTTGTGTTGTCGGTGGAACTGAAGGTGTTGAACTGTCTTGGGAAACATTCTGTTTTGGCTGATATGGGCGTGGCTGGGTCTTACCAGTAGCCAAATTGTGCTTTAAGACTGGGCAATCTTTAACAAAGTGTCCCATCTTCTTGCAATAATTACAAGTGCTTTTTATATTTGTCTGGCTACTTGGTGTCTGTTGACGCTGGGGTGCAGTTTGGGCCACTAATGCTTTCATCTTTGTGTCTTTCATGCGTTTCTTATCATTTTGTTCTTCATCCCTAATGCGATTTTGGTGATATTGGAGCATTTGTAACACCTGTGGTGGTGTACGTGCTTGCCAGGTACTTTCTACTTTTAGTACTCTGTCCTTAATGGCTGGCAAGGCGTTATCTACTAATTTGGAAACAAACAGATGCGGGTAAGCTTCACTTGTCGACGTAAGGCCGCTATTTACCGCAAAACATTTTTCAAGTCTGGTGTAATAATCTCCTATGTCTTCACCATGTTTCTGTTTGCAGGAGGAAATGGCATCCCAGTCCTCCTTTTTCACTGTTAGTAACTGGTAGCACCTTTGAAATAGTGCCAGGAAGTGCTTTTAGTCTGTCTCCTATACCTTGACCTGCTACTCTAGTATTTTCGTCATTCTGAAGTTCAGTCCATCTAATGTGTTCACCTGCTACTTCCCAATCCTTTTCTCTTAGTTCGTCATATATACCTGATGGCAACAATAATTTCAGAATTGCTGTGATATCAGAAAGAGTATATGTTCCCATCATTAATACATCTCCTAATTCCTTAAAGAATCCAGCAGGATCCTTTGAGTGGGAGGGAACCATCTCTTTCATCCTTAGTAACTCAAGTTTTGTCAAGGGTACATAAATGAAGACGCGTTGTAGCGCTCCATTTGTGTCAGTTCTGGGGTGGACCTCTCTCATGGGGAACTGGCGTGTTTGAGGAAGTCTATTAGTTGATCCACACGTATTATGGGGAGATCTATATCCAGTCACTTTCTGGTATTTCTGTCTGAAATCTATAAATGTGTTGAGAAAAACTGAACTATTGTGGAGGAACATGTTATCAGCGCAGTCAGACAGAAAATCTTCTAGTCTTTGATCATGTTTAAAATGAGTGTCATTGATTGTGATGAGATGTTGTACCATGTAGAGACTTGCTAATCTTTGATGTGAGCGTGGTAATGCTAGAAAACAGCTGGGCTATGAGATCATTGTCATATATCTTATATTGAGAGACCCATTGGGTCGCAGTTCTGGCTATTTCCTCCTCCTCTGGTGTAAGCGGAGGTTCCTGGTCTAACCAGTAGTCTAATGCATTGGATGTATTTTCAAATAACTCATCTGGAGATGACCGTTCAGAGTGACCTTGGAGGAATGTAGGCGGGGGTGTTCGTGAATTAGGGGCGGAAGAACGAACGGGTAGGACTTTTTCAGTAGGTTCAGTAATTTCCTCCTCAAGTTCCTTATTCTCTTCATTTGTTTGCAAGTTTTGTAGAATGCGGGTCACGTTACGGGTGAACCTGTCTAGTGCATCATTTATAAGTTCTAGACTAGTGTGGTTGGATGCGGAATCTAATAAGTCAAAATGTGAAACTGGTACATTTCTTTCCTCTGCTTGTATGTGTTTTATGAAACAGCAAAGGAGGAACCTATACGTGTGCATTTTTACAGGGTGTGATCTTCTTGTAGTCATAGCGTTAATGGCTCGTGAGTTCTCTCCAGTACGAAGAAACTCAGAGGCCGCTTGAAGAAACGTGTCAATTGCTGGTAGATGTCTTATTTCTTCCCAGGAGTCATGAAGTATTTTACTTATTCGGCCCGCCTCCCCTGTGTTGCTCAGAGTCGGGTCATAGGGGCAGTCGGGAATTGTTTTACCTGGGTCTGGACCTACGGCACCCACTTCTGGAGTGAGAGGTGGTGCGTTATGTTTTAAAAGGGGTGGCCGAGGCAGAGGGTGTTGAATTACTGGAACCTCATATGGAGGTGGAGTATCTAAGAGGAAATTGGTGAAAGCATCCTCTGGTAGTGGGGCTGTAGGCTGTGCTGATGCAATGTTAAGGTTTTCAGGTGCAGATGGCAATACAGGATAAAAACCAGTAGAAATGGCTGATTGTTCCCTTTTATTCCTTTCACTAACTACTTCTTTCCCTATTTCTTGTAACTGTTCTTTCTTGGCCTGCTCTGACATTCTCTTACCCTTTTCAACTTTATGCAATTCCTTCTGTTGCCTCCTATGGGCTTCTTTTCTCCATAACTCTACTGAGTCACTCTGTGACTGGCGGACTCTCTTTTTCTTCCACAACTGTTCCTCTAATTTCATAATACACTCCGTATCAAAACTACCATTTTCAGGCCATCTATATCTGAGTTCTAGATCTTTAGTATATTCTACCCATAGATCACAATAAATAAGTGCACCGACACCATGTTTTGCATACATGAAGTGTCCTGGAGTATCCCGAGGAGGAAGGGGAATTTCCTTCTCAAGAATACTCCTTTTTGTTGCCATCTTACGTATTTTCGAGAAAATAGGCATGATGGCAAGACTTTCAAAGATTTTAGAAGTGAGAAAAACACAAACAGAACAAATATCTTTATCGTACCCACGAAAGAGGTGAGTCAGTCTTTTATACTAGTTTAGTAGTCCTCACAAAATAAGTGAGAAACCCACAAAAACATGTATCTTTACCGTGCCCACAAGGTAGTGAGTCCGTCTTTTATACTAGTTTTAGTAGTCCTCACCAAAGATAGGTGAGAAACCAACAAAACGCGTATCTTTACCGCCCCCACAAAAGCTGTGGGTTCGTTTTTATACTTTTCAGCAGTACTCACCGAAAAATAACTGGAAGGCCTCTTGAAGATTTTGGAAAAACGTGGCGCGCAGTTTCAAGGTGGGATTTGTAGAACCTCGGACTCGTCTGCTTCGCAGGTTGGGCTTTGGTTCAGGACATTCCGCTATTTCCTCACCGCCTCGTGTGGATGCTGGGCCGCAGTCGGTCCCCCTCTTCGCCTCGAGGGAGTTAGCGGGAATTCCCCGCGTTGTGCACTTTTGAAGTCCGTCAGCGGTCAGGAGGGGACAGTACCGGGTCCAATATCGCCGGTGCGTGGGGGAAAGGGAATGTCCCTGTTCCGGGCACCAATTAATGTGGTAAATTAAATTTACTTATTACCTCATTTCTGAATTTCTATGATTAATAAATCATAATTTCTTGTCAATGCAAAGCGAGGAGTCCGTGGTGCTCAAATGAAGGAGGAGGAGACCAATAACTTGAGTTAAGGGGAGCGCTTCCAGCACCAAGCGGGCACAGGAGCAATCTCTCAAGTCACTCTCTTGAAGTGGGGGGTTTATTTTTAACAGCAGAACATTTTATACAGTCTTGGTCACGAGGCAAAATAGAGGAACAAACAGGTCGTGGCAGATAGAGGAACAAAGATCAGCAAGAGGAGCAGAGTGTGAAGAAATGGGGGCGTGTCTTAGGCTTCGTGAGGGGACTTGCGATGTGAAATAGTCTGACAGTTGGAAGGGGGAGGCTTCCTCATTTGGGGTTTGTGCTCGTGCTTCATGTCAAGAACAGGAACCATCTTGTGTAAAACTGTAGCTACCTTGCTTGTTCTGGGAATTGGCTGAACCACAAGAGTCAAAAAGAGGAACTATCTTGTGTAAAACAGAGACCATCTGCTCTCTGGCTTGCAGTAACTATTTCTTAAAACGGGAACTATCTGCTGGTTCTGGGAATTGGCTGAAGCACAGGAAGGGGTGGTCAATGAACTAAGATGCCAGGTGCAGGGTGTCTTACAGTTAAGAACAGGAACTATCTGCTGCTGGTTCCCAGAATTGGCAGAACCACAGAAATGTGTGGTCAATGAAGGGGGTGCCAGAGGCAGGGTGTCTTGCTTGTGGGTCTGAAGACAAAATGGAGGATACACACAAAATGGGTGCTTGTCTGAATGAGAAAAATGGCTGTCAGGCAGAAACAGGGAAATGATGGGGCACAATTGTCAATTTTATTTCCACAGAACTATGGTCTAATATCCACAGCTCCCCAAATTGGATAAAAAAAGATTTGTTTTTCAGTAGAAAATGTTGTTCTATCCATGTTGCATTTGGGCCCTTTCCTACTGCGAGCGTTAGGCCCACCAAGAAAAGTGGAGTATCGGGGTTATCGGGAGACATTTGGGAATGTTAGATGGTAGGAAATTTGTAGATCCACATTAATTTTGGAATACAAATGTGAGGAAGTGAGTAGTTTTTTTTTGCCAAAGGTTGAGGTTTGCAATGGCTTCAGGGTAAAAACAAAACATGAGATCCACACAAGTCACACCACCCTGTCTAGTTTTAGAAATGTCAGGGTTTTGTAGGCTTTCCTGTGTGTGGCTGAGCAGCTACCTACATTGCAAAAGAGGGTTGGTTTTGAGTGTAAAAACTTGATCTGTCTAAGTTCCGTTTTGGGCCCTTTCTTGTACCTTGTAGTATCTTTACCTACACAAGTGGCATACCATTTTTATTGAGAGACTTGTTGGAATGCTGTCTGGTAGTAAATTTGTGGATCCCTAAAGATTCTGGAATTTTTCTTCACGGAAATGTGAGAAAAATGTGTGTTTGTAGTAATTGTGAGGTTTGTAAGAGTGTCTCGGTAACAAAACTTCATGAGACGCTTACAAGTCACACCACTCTGGACTCCCCTGTTTGTTTACTTTTCAGAAATGTCTGGGTGTTCTAGGTTTCCTTGAGTGGTGGCTAAGCTAAAGCCCAAAATCCTCAGCTACGAACACTCTGAAACAAAATATTAATTTTGCTGGGTGAAATTGTATGTCTCCAGGTCATGTTTTGGGACATTTTGTGTCGCAGGCGCTAGACTGAGCCATTGAAGTGGTATACTATTTGGAACTCAGAATAGTAGAGCATTTGTGATTACAATCAGATTTAGTAACATTCATGGCTCCCAAAAGTAAGCCAGTGTCCAAGAAAGAAGAAACTTTTCAAAATGCCCGCTTGAGGCACATAAACTTATTGGTCACTACAAATTCAGTGATGTACAAATAACTACTGTTTCTAAACTCAGTATCTTGTGTACATTTCAGAAATACATATGTTTTCTTCATTTTTGTTAATGCTATTCAAGTTTAAGCAATCATGGATAATATACAACAATAACTTGATGTTTTATTGGAACAAACAGAGATCCATAAAGCAAGAGATGGCACCTGGATAATGCCCTTCAGATACTTCAGATCACGTTCCTTGTTTAAAAGTGAGATGCACTCTGAGAGCGTCCAAGCAGTCTTTCTTCTCTTTGCTGAGGGCTCGCATCAACTACGTGCCATACACCTGCACCATAAGACATAACAGAAATACATTTAGGTTACTAAAATCCAGTTCAGAGGTTTTCTGTCTATTTATATTGAAAAAGTATAGACTGTCTGCATGGACCTAATAAATTGCAGTCATATTTAATGGATCTGAGAAGCCCAGTTGATTACGTTAACAAAACATACACCAGAGTATGCCAAATTTGGTTCTTTTCAGACCCCCATCGCAGGCTGGTTTCCAAATGTTTACGGCTACATGATAACATTTTGGCCAAAATTGGTGATATTTTGCCTCAAGGGCACAATGAGTCGGTCTCAAAAATACTGTGGCCCAACCATCAAACCAGCATCGTGCAGCAATCCCAAGCTGGAAAGAGTGACTTTTGTTGCCAGAGAGTGCAGATTTCAATTTAAAACTTGTGGTCTCTGGCACCTTTCTGAATGTCTCTTACCAGCGTCAAATACATTCTATTGGAGGGAGCTGTTAATGTGGCTTCCTCCATCCCCTCATTTTATTGTAAAGTGGGAGGAGGGCGGAGGGACTATTTAACAGCTTCCTGCAGTTGCATATAGTTCATGTTGCCCAGAGGATGAGGGTGGTGCAGGAGGGGAAAGAGTGGGAAGGAGGCTAGAAATGGTGAGATACTGCTGGCCATTTTCTGGTTTGTCATAACTTCAATTTATAAGCCTTTCAGGCTTCCCTTTTGCATCAACTTTTTAAAATGTTTTTATTGACATTATCAAGAAATAGGCACACTCTGCTACCAAGTGGTTGCTATTACATGCTTAATCATAACTGGTCTTACAAATACATAATTTGCGAGGTAGGATTGAAATGACAGTCTGCTTAAGAGACTTGGAGGAGGCTGGATTTGCTCTGACTTTTTGCAGATGTGTAGAAGTGTCAACACCGGTGTATGAGTCCAAGACATTCACCATATCCACTAGCCATATAAATGATAACCATTTACATTAATCTGAAGGTGATTTATCTCATTTGGGTATCCTGAATATGTAACCCAATCAGGGAAATTCTGGGGAAAAAGGTGATGGGGATGGGGTGAGAAAGAACACAAATGCAGACTGGTGCAAGGGCGAAGTGGTGAGTGCAGGTAAGTGGTGGTTCGTTTAAGCCTCTTCGAGGCTGGGTCTGCCTCTAGGAGTGCCGTTATTCGCTCTGCACAGCAAGCGAGAGAATTAAAACACCGCTTTCCTGCCCACCAGCCTTTTACTGACCCAGTACGACAGCCAAGGGTCATGAAAAGGTTGTTATAAAAATGTTTTTTTGAAGATTTTTGTGGGGAATTTTGTACAAGTTGCAGGATTTTTACAAAGTCCCAATGCTGTGATTTGTTTGCAAATCGCAGAATCATGGAGGGTGTGTCTTTTGTTAACACATGGCCCTTGACAGAAATCACCCTAGACTTAGTGGCATAAGGACCCGGAGTAAATTCAAAAGACGTATTAAAGTTGGTAGACAAGTTTAGGTCATCCATAAAGCCTACTATCAGATGCTTTAGACCTTTGGCCATTCTGGCCTATAATTAAGTGTCATCTGCATTGGGAAGTACTGGGATAGTTCTGTTATTTATTCTCTGAGTATTGTGGTCTAAAATCTTCAACAAGACTTCTAAGTGGTTGGCATATAATGCAAACAATAATGAGCCAACATACATCCGTGGCGTACCCCCTCTTAGAACAGGTACTGAGAGCATATCTCATTCTAGAATACATTCCACAGAGAATCTTCTGTAGAAGCTTCACAGTGGGCTCTTTTACTACCATAGTCTGTAGGATTTCCCACAGCTTTAAGTGGTTCACTCTATCAAACACAGTTGTTGGGCCAATAAAGGCTAGAGGTAACAAGTCACGTAAAGCATTGGTATATTTAATTGAAAGCAGATATAAATTGAAAGCCACCAGTTTATATTTCCCATACCCTGGTGAAAGCCATAATGGCAATTGTGTCCGCCCAATTATTAATCCTATTCATTAAAACCCTTCCCAATACCTTCATTGATGAGTTACTAAGTGACATTGGGCAATAGCATTTAGGATTGCACCTTTCACCCTTCTTGAGCACAGGAATTATAATTGAAGCTAACCATGATTGGTGTACATAGTTAAATGAAACAAATAATCTAGTGTATTTAATAACAAGAATTTGCAATCCATAGATCTCGCATTACTGAAAGTTTGAGCTACTGGCATTGCATTATTATTTGCAATGCCAATAGCTCAAACTTTCAGTAATGCAAGACCAATTGCATTGCAAATGTTTGTTCTACTCGGTTTTGTGGAAAGGCTTGATACCCATGGGGTGAAGTGTTTTCTTTTGTCAAGGAAGGCTATGTGTCCAGGGCATTGTTGCTCTTATGCAGTGAGAACTTTGTTATTATAGACCAAGATGTATTATTTGTGTATGTTTGCCCCATTTTTCATGGGCCATCTTGTGCACAGGCTTCTGGAACCAAAACCGGATTATTGGCTGGACTCTCTTTGTTAGTTTGTTGGCTTGCCCACCTCTACAAGAATCTAGAGCGACGAAAGAAGTAAGCCCAATGTATCCCACACCCATTTACTAGAGAAACCGATCACGTATCTTTATCGAGGAAGGTAGTATGGAGTGTAGGGATGGGGAAGCACTATTTTGCAAGTCATGGAGTAATGTTCAACTTTAAAAGCAAAACAGGCAATGACCTTACTGTCATTATGAAGGGCCATTAAACTGTAACTAATAGCTTTACTAGGTTTCTAAGAGTAAGAGACATGCACACCAAAACATTTTGCCTTGGTGTGGGATAATATTCATGCTGGAGTAATCGGTCTATAGTCGATAAAAATGTATATACTACTAAGGTATGTTGCTGGTTTAAATAACATGCAAGGATGCTGAATTAGGCAAGGACACATGAAGGTGAAATTAGTTCAAAGTTTACATTTGTTATTATTTACCAAGTATTTCACCTTATTTTTCAAAATATTTATGAGTTTTTGTGATACTTCATGTGCAGTTACTACAAATATCATCTTTTTACAGTTGTATTCACCAATGTGACATAACTTCGATACCTCGTCAGGGGTATTAAACATTATTTAAATCCAATTATAATCACAATAACAGTATTCACCTTTGTAGTCCATGATTTATTTCACCTATTCTCTAACCTAGTGACCGAGCTAGGAGCAGCTTGCAAAACCAGGCTCTATGGCTCTACAGTTGAACTGGTGAGATAAACAGACGAGAGGCTTCTCCTTTGTTTTTTTATTTTTTTATAATTCTTTTTATTAAATCAAGGCATCAAAGAAAAGGACACAATACAGATGAATCACATTATAATCTGCAATACATTAGAAGAACAGGAGGAAGGGGGACGAGGGAGAGGAGCAAATCCCAAAATATATACATACATATTAGAGGCATCACGGGGAAGGGGGAACATCAAACACTGAATCTCTAGGTGGTGTACAAATTTCTCCCCTATACTGATTCCATTGAGTCCAGATTGAGGCCCATTTTCGGGGACGCCCTCTCGCAATATACACAGTTTTTTCTCAGAAGATACTAGGCTTCTCCTTTTAAAAGGCATCTTTGTTTTCTCGTAAACGAACACAGGTCCTTGAATGAATGAATATTCAATTTATAAAACGCTAAATTAGCCCAAGGGCGTCAAGGCACTACAGAGGACGATTGTACAACCGGATAAAAATGCTCATACTAAAGTCTGTGTAAAAAGCCAGGTTGTCAAAGCCTTGCGGAAAAGAGAATGAGACCCAAGACCAGATAAACCAACCAGGAGAGAGTTTCACAACCTAGCAGCGGCAGTGGAAAAGGCCCTGCCTCCCCACCTGACCCTTTTATACCTGGGAACTACTAGCAAATTCTTGCTAGCAGACCTGAGTTGCTTGGTCGGGGTATAGCGCTGGAACATCGCTTTCATGGCATCAGGGCCTAGGCCGTAATAGGCATTGTGGGTCAGGCATAAAGTTTTGATAAGGATTCTTTGATCCAGGGGTAGCCAGTGCAGCGAGATGAGGGAAGCCAAAACTGAATGGTACTTCGACAGGTCCATCACCAGTCGCACTGCAGCATTCTGCACAAACTGCAATCGTCGCACCAAGCATTTGTTAATGCCCAGATAAAGGGCATTACAATAATCAAGTCTGGACATTATCAAGGCGATCACTGTCTGTTTTCGTGATGCAAACGAGAGGAACTGGGAGATTTTTCTAAGAAGCCTGATTAATCCAAAACAGGTGGACACTGTTGTGCTATTCTGAAGGTTTAGAGACAAAGATGTGTCTATTATAACCCCCAGATTCTTCCCATGGGGTACAGGAGATGGGCAGCTGGCCAAGGTATCAGGCCAGCAGTCATTCAAACAGATGTCATGTTGGTTCCCAAAAATCAAAATCTCAGTCTTTTCCCCCATTCAGTTTCAGATAGTTTTCCACCATCCAGGATGATACTGCCTGCATGCAAATTTTTAAAATTTGCGGCAGATTCCCTAATGCTGTTGGTAATGGACACCATGACAATACCTCAAATCCAAAGGATCTCACTACCTTGGCTAGTGGGGCAACGTAGATATTAAAAAGTGTTGGGCTTAAGGAGGAGCCCTGCGGAACTCCACATATCAAAGGGTTTAAAGCTGAATAGTATTGACCCATTTTAACTATCTGTGCCTGCTCACTAAGGAAAGAGGCAAGTTGTTCAAGGGCCGTGCCTCCGATCCCTATCTCCTTGAGACGCTTCACCAGCCTCAAAGGAGACCGGGTATCAAAAGCTGTTGTAAGGTCAAGAAGAACCTGCATCAACCTGGACCCGGATGTTGTAAAAAACACTGTTATCGCCGACTCAGTGCTATGATGGCTTCTAAAGCCATGCTGCGAGCCATCAAGCAACTGATAGTCCAACAGATAGGAGCTAAGATCTGAGTTCAGGTACCTTTCCATGATCTTGGCTGGAATTGGTAACAGAGAAATGGGGCAATAGTTTTTTAATTCCGTAGGATCCAGAGAGGGATTTTTTAAAAGCGGTTTGACCACAGCGGTTTTCCAAGAGGTGGGATAGGGCCCCTCTAAAATAGCCATATTCAGTACTGAGGTAAGGTGGGGGCCAATAACGTCACTACCTATTTTTAAAACCTTTAAGGGGCAAGCATTCAAGGGGGACCCAGAGGTGACTCCTTCTAGCAGGCGATGCGTCATTTCAAGTGATATGCAAGGGAAGGTAAGAAGCCCCGGTACATCTTCCATGGTTTCTGAAATATTTGTGTCAAATTTAGGAAGAGTAGTTATAGCAATTTCCGCATTATATTCCTCCAAGGTGGAATATATATCAGTAATTTTTGTGCACGAAAAAGTCTGCCATTTTGTTACAAAGATCTTGAGAGAAATCAGATGAATCAGCAACAGGAGGGGAAATAAGAGAGCTGATAACATTAAAAAGTTCTCTAGAAGATTTAATTGATTCAGTAACCTTAGAATAATACAAGCTTTTTTTCTTCAGTAATGGCAGCTTTGTAGTCCCTCAAGCATTGTTTATGTAGCTCTCTGCCTGCCGGCGCCAGATCTGTGCGCAATCACCTTTCCTGTTTGTGGCAAGATTGTCTCCGTTTTCTTAGTCTATCCGAGTACCATGGAGCAGAGGGTTTTTTCCTCGCTATATAATGTTTTGTAACAGGAGCCAAAGTATCCATGGCTCCTAGCAACCATTTAGAAAGTTCATCTGCTGCTAAATTAGCATCCAGGTGTTCAGAAAATTAAAAATTCAAACAATATTTAGCAAGAGCACCCTTACTAATACGGCTCAGATTTCTCTTTTCCCCCCTCACTCTTTAACAGCTAAGACAGTGCTTAGTGCTGAGGACTGAAGTGTAAAGGGGATGGCATAATGATCAGACCATGAGAGAAGTATAGGCACTCCCACCTTGATCCGTGAATTGTTGGAAAATATAGCATCCAATGTATGTCCAGCAGTATGGGTGGGACTAGAAACTAACTGGGGAAACCCACAGCAGCCTAAGGTATTCAGAAGAGTTTGAGTGTCTTTACATAAAAATGTATCTAAATGAAAATTTAAATCCCCCAACAAGGTAAGCTTAGGTCTTGACAAGTAGGGTTCTAAGAGATTGCTAAAATCTTGGCTGAAATGAGATCTGGAGCTGGGCTGCCGGTAAGATAGGACCCCAGAACAGAAAAACTTTCAGAGGGAAGAGTATTTATAGAGAAATATAGTGCCTGGTACAGGTCAGAAGGTGTAGTAAGAGGCTTGGTGCGACAGGTATAGACCTCCCTATAAAGAATACCCAACCCCTCTCCCATTTTGCCTACTCTATCTAGTCTGGCTAAACTATATTCGGAAGGGATTGCTTACACAAGATCAGGACCAGAACAATCCCCGGCCCATGTCTATGTGATAAACATCCTATCTGGTTTACGAAGTGAGACAAAGTCCCTGAAAGCAATTTTGTTCTTAATCGGGGATCTGGCATTAATGAGATGCTCCTGGGGAGGTGATATAGGTTTCTGTTCCTCCAGTGGGGTGCAACCACCACCTACCTGTGCAGAGCAAAAACTGCACAAGGAACAGGCAAAGGGCGGATTCAGAATTTGGATCTCAGGGTCAACACTATGGTGGCAAAGGGCTCTGCCCTGCCGTAGCTCCAGATAACAATTTTAGACTGTTCTATCGTAAAATCACCAGCCTCCCTGCCACAAGGCACACTCTTGTCGTGGACAGGTCCATAAAACAACCGCACAGGCAAACAGAAAAACTTGTGTTGTGACAAATCCAACAGATTTGCACCTCGTTGCTTTCTACACCTGCGATGAGTACCTCGCCATGGCAGCAGAGAGCGAGACCCAGCAGAAGTGCTGGTACCAGGCTGCTGCTTCTATCCTGTGCCATTTCGCAGGCTAGTGATGGGGCACTGGGAGGCCTTGGTTTGTTGATAAAAAAAACAATAATGATCATTGTGGGCGCCGTGCTACAACATCAAGCACAGCGCCCGTGCATATTACATTTATTTGCATGTTGATGCAAATAGGCGAGGAGACGCCAAGCACTGGTACCTCGTCTCTCTCTACACTCGAATGAGTACATCATGATGGCAGCAGAGAGCGCGGTGGAGCAGGAGGGCTGGTACAAGGCTAGTACCAATCGCAGTGTCCATATCAGTTGTGCGGTCACGGAAAGAAGTCATTTAAAAGAATCAAGCATACCTAAGGTGTTAGCTAAACTGCTGGCGACCAGGCTGGTCAAGGTCATATCGGCCCTGGTCCTCCCGGATCAGTCTGGACTTCTGCCGCGCCGGAATACAGCCCTCAATCTGAGGAGACTGCATGGGATTCTGGGCGGCGCGTCGAGCATACATGAACCAGCAGTCCTGTTGTCATTAGATGCGACCATGGCCTTCGATAGGGTCGAATGGCCCTACTTGTTCGCAGTCCTAGAGAAGATGGGTATCGGTAAGGAGTTTATCGACTGGGTCCGTCTCTTATATGCTAGTCTCTTTGCCAGGGTTGTGGTAAACAACCATAAATCGGTAGACTTCCCTTTGGAAAAAGGCACATAGACTTCCCTTTGGAAAAAGGCACAAGACAGTGATGTCCTCTATCCCCATTGCTATTTGCGTTGGCGCTTGAACCGCTGGCGGCATGGGTCCGTTGGGACCGGTCGATTCGTGGGCTGCGCTGGACACCCGAGTGGGAAGACAAGATCTCGCTCTACGCAGATGACATCCTGCTCTACCTTACCAATCACCGGGCATCTTTGATAACCTTTATGGACGTCCTGGCCATATTTGGGAGATATTCTGGTTTCGCCATTTTTTGAGTGAAATCGGTGCTTTTTAGGGCTCGCCTGCTGTGCGCATGCGCACAGCTGGAAGCTCTATAGGGGCTTATCCAGTGTTTAACCACCACTGGCGATTCCACTGGCGATTCCTTTGAGTGCACGTGCTTTTTAGGTCATTGCGCAAGCGCAAGCCCTAAAAAGCGCGTGCACAATGCCACCAGCCATCTGCCTGCCTGCCTCGCATTACCACATCAAAGGCAGCCGTCCCAGGTCATTTGTCACCTCCTAATTATTCACTGCCTGCCGTATTTTCAGTTTCGTCTCCTAATCTTCCCGCCCCTTGCTGCAACAACTGTTTATGCTCTGCTTGAAAAGAAACATGGAATGCATGCTGTATCCAGGACCACGAATTCCATGCTTCTTAAGAGGGCTTTTCGGAGTTTTGGTTTAAGTACTGAGTGCACTGTGTAGTAGCTAGCTAAGGCGCAGTTATGTTGCCATGTGCTGTTGCCGTGCCCAGACAACATTCATATATATTTTCTTTCCTTTCTGCACACATTGTTGCGATTTATTTTGCCCTGCTACTTATCATTTTCTAAGCAGACCTTTAAAATTCGTCATTCCTTAAAATATAGTGTAGCTTCGGTATTAATTAAACACCGACAGGTTTAACAAAACCTTCTCCCAATGCAGATGTTAACAAACAAACCTCTCTCATTTACGGTTCGTACTCTTTTCTTTTCTGTGATTTAGTTTTCCTTCCAGAATAACGTCCTACATATTTTTCTGCATGTATCTGTTGGAACAGTAGCAAGCACTTGTCATAATTTATCCAGCATCGTTAAAGGATAGATTTTTTTTGTTTTGAGAGTTGTAATTTCCGTTAAGGCTCCCACCACACAGCTTCACCTACACAGCTCCACCGAGGCACCCACCACACAGCTCCACCGAGGCACCCACCACACAGCTCCACTGATGCACCCACCACACAGCTCCACCGACACAGCTCCACCGATGCACCCACCACCCAACTCCACCTACACAGCTCCACCGATGCACCCACCACACAGCTCCACCGATGCACCCACCACACAGCTCCACCGATGCACCCACCACACAGCTCCACCGAGGCACCCACCACACAGCTCCACCGAGGCACCCACCACACAGCTCCACCGAGGCACCCACCACACAGCTCCACAGATGCACCCACCACACAGCTCCACCGATGCACCCACCACACAGCTCCACCGATGCACCCACCACACAGCTCCACCTATGCACCCACCTCACAGCTCCACCGATGCACCCACCACACAGCTCCACCGATGCACCCCCCACACACCTCCCCCGATGCACCCACCACACACCTCCACCGATGCACCCTCCACACACCTCCACCGATGCACCCACCACACACCTCCACCGATGCACCCACCACACAGCTCCACCGATGCACCCACCACACCGCTCCACTGATGCACACAGCTCCACCGATGCACCCACCACACAGCTCCACCGATGCACCCACCACACAGCTCCACCTATACAGCTCCACCGATGCACCTACCACACAGCTCCACTGATGCACCCACCACACAGCTCCACCGACACAGCTCCACCGATGCACCCACCACACAGCTCCACCGATGCACCCACCACACAGCTCCACCGATGCACCCACCACACAGCTCCACCGATGCACCCACCACACAGCTCCACCGACACAGCTGCAGCGATGCACCCATCACACAGTTCTAGCGATGCAGCCATCACACAGCTCCACCGACACAGCTCCACCGATGCACCCACCATACAGCTCCACCGTTGCACCCACCATACAGCTCCACCGTTGCACCCACCATACAGCTCCACCGATGCACCCACCACACAGCTCCGCCGAGGCAACCACCACACAGCTCCGCCGAGGCACCCACCACACAGCTCCGCCGAGGCACCCACCACACAGCTTCGCCGAGGCACCCACCACACAGCTCTGCCGATGCACCCACCACACAGCTCTGCCGATGCACCCACCACACAGCTCCACCGATGCACCCACCACACAGCTCCACCGATGCACCCACCTCCACAGATGCACCCACCACCCAGCTCCACAGATGCACCCACCACCCAGCTCCTCAGAGCCACCCACCACCCAGCTCCATCGATGCTCCAACTAAGCTCCACCAATGCACCCACCACACAGCTCCACCAATGCATCCACTAAGCTTCACCGATGCACCCACCACACAGCTCCACCGATGCACCCACCACACAGCTCCACCGATGCACCCACCACACAGCTCCACCGATGCATCCACCACACAGCTCCACCGATGCATCCACCACACAGCTCCACCGATGCACCCACCACCCAACTCCACCGATGCACCCACCACACAGCTCCACCGATGCACCCACCACACAGCTCCACCGATGCATCCACCACACAGCTCCACCGATGCATCCACCACACAGCTCCACCGATGCACCCACCACCCAACTCCACCGATGCACCCACCACACAGCTCCACCGACACAGCTCCACCGACGCACCCACCACACAGCTCCACCTACACAGCTCCACCGATGCACCCACCACACAGCTCCACTGATGCACCCACCACACAGCTCCACTGATGCACCCACCACACAGCTCCACTGATGCACCCACCACACAGCTCCACTGATGCACCCACCACACAGCTCCACCGACACAGCTCCACCGACACAGCTCCACCGATGCACCCACCACCCAACTCCACCGATGCACCCACCACACAGCTCCACCGACACAGCTCCACCGACGCACCCACCACACAGCTCCACCGACACAGCTCCACCGATGCACCCACCACACAGCTCCACCGATGCACCCACCACACAGCTCCACCTACACAGCTGCAGCGATGCACCCATCACACAGCTCCAGCGATGCAGACACCACACAGCTCCACTGACAGAGCTCCACCGATGCACCCACCACACAGCTCCACCGATGCACCCACCACACAGCTCCACCGATGCACCCACCACACAGCTCCACCGATGCATCCACCACACAGCTCCACCGATGCACCCACCACACAGCTCCACCGACACAGCTCCACCGATGCACCCACCACACAGCTCCACCTACACAGCTCCACCGATGCACCCACCACACAGCTCCACTGATGCACCCACCACACAGCTCCACCGACACAGCTCCACCGATGCACCCACCACACAGCTCCACCGACACAGCTCCACCGATGCACCCACCACACAGCTCCACCGATGCACCCACCACACAGCTCCACCGATGCACCCACCACACAGCTCCACCTACACAGCTGCTGCGATGCACCCATCACACAGCTCCAGCGATGCAGCCACCACACAGCTCCACCGACACAGCTCCACCAATGCAGCCACCACACAGCTCCACCGATTCAGCCACCACACAGCTCCACCGATGCAGCCACCACACAGCTCCACCGATGCAACCACCACACAGCTCCACCGATGCAACCACCATACAGCTCCACTGATGCAACCACCACACAGCTCCACCGAGGCACCCACCACACAGCTCCACCGATGCACCCACTACACAGCTCCACAGATGCACCCACCACACAGCTCCACAGCTGCACCCACCACACAGCTTCTCTGGGAGGGCAGACCCCGTATTGCTTTCTCCAAGCCTACTCTTCCCTGGTACGATGGAGGGATCGGTTTACTGGACCTCCGGAAGTACTATTGGGCTTCCCAGCTGGCGGCAATAAATCACGCTATTTATGGGTCTCCCTTGGACCCTGGATATGCGATTGACCATCGTCAGATGCCTGGGGGAGATTTCACTAGGGCACTGAATGTTAGAAAAGGTCGGGCCGGAGGCTCTTGCGATTCACGTATGGCAAGCTGTTAATCGATGTCTTCAGTGGGAATGGAGACTTACTATGGTGATCCCACTGTGGAGCTCGTAGAGGCTAGGTAGCTTGTGGAAAACGAAGGGCTTTGATAGATGGGACCTCATTTGAATCTCGCAAATAAAGGACATGTGGGGGGACGGATGGGATACTTACGTTTGCCGCCTTACAGGAAAGACACCAGATGCAGGAGTGCGAGCGTTTCCGATACCTCCAGGTCAGACACGCCCTGCTCGCGAATGTTCCCAGGGACACTGAACTCCCGGAGGCCTCCCCACTTGAGGACCGGCTACTGGATGGTATTCTTCCAACAAAAACTATTTCATTGATATATAAAAAACTGATCAACCACATGAGCGACCCCCTGGTGATTGTTAGGGAGCAGTGGGGCGCAGATGGCCTGGTTTTGGATGATGAAGATTGGAGAGAGGCAGTTTCCTTCCTGAAAGTATTAGCCATCCAAATGCGACTCAGATTGGTGCAATTGAAGATTCTACACAGAACCTACATTACAGGTCCACGGTGGATACATATGGGCTTGGCGGAAAGCGGGGAATGTAGGAGGGGATGTAGGGAGATTGGAACGTTCATGCATGTTTTGTGGCATTGTGTGACAATACTGGAATATTAGGTCAAGATTCACGAGAAAATCCGAGAAGCGATGGGGGTGGATTTGGTGATAGATACCCGACGTTGTATATTGAATGTCTGGGAGCCAACTGATCTGAATTCACACGGGAAACAGTGGGTGACCCTGGCGTGTATGATTGCCAAGTGTAACATAGCTCAGAAGTGGGGTGCCAGTCAGGTGCCGCAGATTGGGAAATGGATGGAAGATCTAGACTGGTGCATGTTCAGGGAACGATCTGTGTACGTTGCCAGGGGGCGACCCCGGAAATGGGGGAAGATTTGGGGAGCTTGGAATGGCTACAGAGGGGATATATGTACTCCACCGAAGGTTGGCGAAGAAACACCAGCGTTGGAATCCCAGTGACCCTTACTGTCATCCTAAATGCATTCTGATACATGGAAATGTATAATTGATCACTGTGAAAGAGATGTATGTCACCTGATGCTTTTTCTTTTGCTTATGTTAATAAAAAGAATAAATAAAAAAAAAGAATCAAGCGCAGCGGGTGGACGTGAAGCAGCAAAGCAAGTGCCGGAGTGCTGCGCTGTGCAAAAGTAAACAAAGGCTCGTGATTGCTTAAAGAGAAAGCAACTAATGTAAAAGCCTTATCAAATATAAAATGCTGCGGCTGTCCGCGAAGGGGGAAGAGGCATCTTTCAAAGATGATGCTCACAGTCCATGATCGGGCACCAAGCTGTGAGGCAAACGGGACGTGTTGGGGCGGCCGGTCACGTCTGCAACAGCAGCTAGAAGAAAAATTTAAGGGACTAGTGATCAAAAAACGTAAATAAAACATACTGAGTAACAAGACCTGTAACAGGGACAGTTCTTATGGGAGTTTACCACAAGAGATAAGGAGGGACTACTAAGCCTATTGACCAATGAAAAGCCACCATTTACAAAGTGCAGTAACAGGAGCCAATTAAAAAGATGGGTGGAAAGTGGGCAAAGCTTCCTGCCCATATCCTCAATACTGCATGTCTCGAAGGGACAGCGCAAGTGCTGCCGAGACAAGACCTAAAAAGGGAGCCCCAAGTGTGGAGGAGGTATGCTTACAGTTTCCGTTGCTGACAAAATTCCCATTACTCTTTTGCCAGTTCTGAGAAGGGTTTAGATGGCAGACTCTCTAGCTGATTTATGTGGTTGTATGTGATTTAATGGAAAAACAATTTGATGGCATACCATTACTGAGAAACCATTTCAACTGAATGGTTTAATGGAAAATTTCAGGATAAATGGCATTTACTCATAACCTATCCTGAAAGGAGCGCCTCGGTTCCCAATGTTCACAAATCTATTATTCAAGTAATGGTTTTGTGCAAAAAAAGGGGCTCATAGGCAGTCTTTGATGAATTTCAAACTTTGTGGTTTATTTGAAAAAACCTTTCAAATTGTTAGATTCACACAATATAGTATCAAATCAATCAGCCAACGCGTTTCGTCCACACTTGGACATCATCCGGGCTCTTATGTATTGATGATCTGCTCCAAATTTCCAGTTCCTTCCATCCCATTAAAGAAGACGTTTTCTGGCTAGTAGCCCATTCAAATCCAGCACGCCTTCTCTCTCGGCTGGATCGATTAATCCCGCCATGACATGAATGGCATTTACCATTTCATAGAAACTAATTAATTAAATACCTGGTTTTTTAATGGCCTTTAAAAAAAAAAAAATTTTAAGGTGTATATTAAATGGTTGCTGGTCTTATTTTCAGAAACATTTTTGTCAAACGTATTTATTTCAATCCTTTATGTCGGGGCATTTTTTCGGATTTATATCTTTTTCATTGTCAAACAATTACTGAACCCTCACCACTCCTAAACATCATCCATCTCTGCCTCCTAAAAATGTCTCCACATAAATGAACGCCCTTTCTAACCCAATCTCCACCCATCCCAGAACCCTAAAACACCCTGACCACACTTAAATGACACCCACATCAGACCTCTAAACTCCACCCATTCCTGAACCTTAAAACCCCTTGCTACTCCTGAACTCGACCCATCTCTTTACCTAAATCGCCGTCACTACCCCTAAACTCCACCCATTCCTGACCCCTAACAAACCCTTTCTGCCCCTAAATCCTACCCATCCCTGATCCATTCAAAGCCCCTCACCACCCGTAAACACCACTCATCCCTGAACCCTAAAAAAAACTAACACCACCCATGAAAGCCACCCATTCATTACCCCTACAACTTCTCACTACCGCTATACTCCCCAACCATAAACCCTAAAAACCCTTACTACATATTAGCATCAATTATCCCTGAAACCTCAAACACCCACACCACCCTAAACTCCACGCATTTCTGAACACTAAAATCCCTGCACTACACCAAAACTCTAGCCATCACTGAACCTTAAAAGCACTACCCTGCCCTAAACTCAACCCATCAGTAAACACTAAAGAACCTCAACACCCCTACACGCCACCCATCCCTGAACCCTAAAGACCCTCGCCACCCTAAACTCACTCATCTGTGAACCCTAAAATCCCCATCACCTCCCTAACCTTCCCCTGATCCCGAACAAAACCCTCATCAACCCTAAACTCCATCCATACATGAACACTAAAAACCCTAAAAGTCCCTCATAGCCCCTAAACATCACCCATCCCTGATCCATAAACACTTGCTACCCCTAACCTTTACCCAAGTGTGTAAATTTGGATACTTCATTTAAAATTATCTTTCCTTTAGAACTTTTCCTCTAATATTTGATTTATTTGTATTTCCTTAAAATCATCTTCACTTAATATTGTTTTTCCATCATTTGGTTTTTCAGTTTTCGTTTTTTATCCATAATTCACTTTCATCAGATTTATGTACCTGACTTCTATTATTTGTCAAACCTCTAAATCATTTAAAAAGAATGATGGATTTAACCCAGATCTCTTGACTGGCATGAATGTTTTGATTTGTTCTGCATTCTGTCCATCCATTGTGTGTCTTTTTGCTAAATAATTAATATGCAAAGATGATTTATTTGAGGGCAATGTGCTTCATGTCAAGTACCGCTCACATTTGGTGCTCTGCTCAGTGAGAGTTGCACTTAATTCTAATACTAGATCTGAGACTGAAGCAAGAATAGTTCTTCCATTTCAGGCATCTAGTTGATCTTGCCACTATTAAAGCTTCTGCTGCGAGTCCTGATCCAAATTAATTACATCTGAATAACTGGTATTTTGAACTTTGCATCCTTCTCAGTTGCTTTGTTATTGAAATCTAATATATTTTTGTTAAATCAAAGGAATTACTCCTCAAAAAGAAAGACCTTTTCAGATAGAACAAATCTTGAACCTCCTGTATTGAAGAGACCGCTTATATTGAAGACAGAAGGCCTACAATCTTTTCCAGAAGTTTGAGGGAAATTACAGATTTGTGCAAGATTTGCTTTATTTTGGACTTTATAGCCAAAACCTTGGATTGAGGTAGTTGAAGGATAGACTCCTTCGAATTGATCAGGAAGCCCAAAATTTCAATTTGGCTTGAAGAGTGAATTTCTCTGAATTGAGAATGAAACATAGATTTTTCATTAAGTTAGTCACTATTCTTAAATGCTGGCAAAAGATCACAGGTTTCTGGACCATTAACAACATATAGTCCTGTATTGTAAAAAATAGAAGAGCAGAAGAGCAGAAACACAATAATAAATACCACAAAAACTCCCGCCCAGTATATATAGAGGGAGCAAACAAACCAATTAGCCGCCATGGAGGAAGGTAACCGAATAGGCCGAAATAAATTTCAAAACGACCAATCCCAACGCCGGAAAAAACTCCCAGGGAAGGACAGGCTTGAAAACCTCAACCGGAAAATGAACCCGGTAACGTGCAGAGAGAAACCAAGCCGCCGGCCAATCACAAGGGAGGCCGTAGCAAACCAGGAAACCTACGTGAGAGTAAGGGGCGTCGACCAAAAGAAATCCGTGGCCACGGAATAACAGCAAGCATGGGCCGCCAAGGCATCCCGCTGCAGGAAGAGTGCCCATTGTAATGACAGGCGTGCCGGAGCCCACCAAGGCGCCCGTTGGAAAGGCAGTGAGTAACGACACAGGGGGAGGAAACTGATCGAAAGCACGCCCAAGACACGGCCAAGCGCTAAGACAGTAACCGCCTACCTTCACCTTTACTTGCAGCAGGACCGGCACATTCACTCAAGAGTTACTGGCCTCCAGATGAAAACGGAGGATCACCACGTAGCACGAAACCGGGCATCAGGAACATGGAGACCTGTGGAGCCACGCAACACAGGTCTCCTGAGCCCAGGAAGAGATGGGGAAGCTCTGCAGCCCCCATGACGGTCCAGGGGAGCCCCCAGAGCCCAGCAGAGGAGGAAGCCATAGGACAAGCAAAGCAGGTAAGTGCCCGGCACTCAGCCAAGCGTCTCCCATCAAGTAAACCACCAACAGGAAACAAAACAGGATGTGCTTCTAGTGGTTGGGAGTAATATAGCACCTGGCAGAAGGGGGGGGTGGAGCCTTAAAATCGTTTCCTGTTTTGTTTCCTGTCTTGTGGGATACCTCATGAGTGATGACTGGGTCGAGGACGAGTAGGACTAAGAGTAATGGGGATTACCGAAAGTAATCATAGCATGCCCCTGCTGCAGGACGCTAGCTGCAGTCTGCAGGAAAAGGAGTAGAGATTTGGAAGCACGCGGCCTGGGCGAGGAGGGGCAAGGATCAAAGCAAACCAGCAGGATTACGCTAATGTGGAACAAAAGCATATCAGATGTCCGTTCAGTAGCGATGTCATGCCTCTGAACCTCGGGAGTGGCACAAAATGGCGCCCGCTCAGAAGACCAGACCTGACATAGCCTGCCTACAAAGGAAGGACAGCAAATGCACACGAACGCGCTTGAAGGAAAGAAACCGGATTATGTGCAACGGATAAAAATAATAAGGCCAGAAAAGCAGAAAGGGGCATAAATATTCATCAATAAAATACTAAGCAAGCAATACTTATCTTGACAGTGAGCAGAAAGAAAAGAGGGCTGCTTGCTCACAGTTAAGGATATTGTTTAACTTGGAGCTATCGGAGTGGCCTATCTACTGTTTGTTCCACTGTGACCTGGTTTTTTTCTAGGCTTTATAGAAACTAATGTGCATTTTCTTGGCTGCTATGGTAATTTACGATAGAAAAGGAACAGACTAATATGAGCTTCCATTATTATTGTTCTAAAGTTCTGTATCTTTACCCGGAAAGTGACTTATATAGTAACTCTGTCTTTGAATGACGTATGGGAAGTTTTTAGACTCAAGTTTGTCAGCATTTTTTCCCCTATAATTGGTGAAATTTAAGTTCTTGACTAGATATTTCCATTGCACGTATGCCAAACCGCCTCGCCGAAGCCCTTGTGGGTAACAGACGCCCTCAGTTCATTCAGCACGCGTACCTGTGTAGGGTGGCCTTACAGATTGCTAATGGGAGTCAAAGTGACATAATTATAGTGTACGGAAAATTCACACCTACTTGTTTGTGGGAGGATGAGAAAGCGCATTTGTTGTAAGTGACCGTGAGAATGAAGGTATGATAAGAAGGTTAGAGTGAACATAAGGGATGGGAAAGCAATGTTGTGGTGCTCTGCGAACGAAGTTAATACAGGACATGACATCACGGAGTCTGAGGCTGAGCTTTTGAGGTACATGGTGGTAGAATGTACCTCTAAGAACAGCCGAGCCGGCACAGTCCAGTTCTTAGGGCTTCAGATGCTTGTGCTGGTGTTTGTTAGGTTGCAGTGGTGTTTGGTTTGCATTCTTCTCTGGTTACTCTGGATAATTTGAACACTGCACATATCTGTACTCGGTATCACCGAACTCAGCTTAAATAGGAAATCACAGGTATAATATTTCCTTCTGCACTGAGCCTGCTTTTCATGGTATTTTTGGACTGAGTGCACAAGTGATAGTTCATATCCAAGGTGCCTTGAATGAGTGTGACCTCACGGCTAACACAAGTCGAATCGCGGCGCTCACTCACATTAACCTGTGTTGCAGTCGAAACGGATTTACATACATGACTGTATATGGCTTTGAGTTTAATTGGATGCCCACCCTAAAGAAACATCTGTGTGCTTGAAGCATTGCCATCTTCTGAACATGCGAGCTTTTAATTCGTTACAAGTTTACCTTATTAAAAATGTACATGTGTTTGTTTTGTATGCAGGTGAGTCTTAATGTCTGAGAAAGGCTTCGCCCTGGATACGTACTTTGTGCCGTTCCGCTATTATTCTTTTTTCCAGCTTAATTACTTGTCCAAAGTGCGGTAGATATTTTTTTTATTTCCGTATTTATAGAGCGTGGATCCAGCCAACTAGGGCCGTGGGGCGCTTTACATAGTTTACATGCTGAGATTTGACAGAGGTTGAAGCAATATTGATACCCTACTACACCAGACCTGCCAACTTTAACGAGGTTTTCACCAGGTGAGAGAGCAGGGGAGGGGCGGCCTATTGTGAGGGGCTGTTGCACTATACTGGGCACGGACTGAGACCCACTCCCACCTCTAAAACACAAACAAACTGAGATGACAACATTGTTGCTGGCCAGTAGTTGTGCATCGCCACTTCACATGAGCTGGAAATCCACTCTTGGAAGAGGTTTCATTCTCACCTGGTGTTGCACCGTGTGATGAGGGTGCTTCACCAGGAGACTGCTGATATCATGTGACACACGGTGGCACTGTATGAGCTGCAGCTCTGCTATGCAATTGTGGTCCTCTGAGTGGCGGAAGCGTCCTATTTCATAAGCAAAGTGGGATATCTGAAGCTCAAGCCAGGACGAGTCCATGTATGCAGACAGATCAGGTGGAGAGGGTGATGTTGGGAGGAGGAGAGATGATTGTAGAAGAGGAGGGTCCTGAAGCTCAGGAGTGGAGGAGGCAGAATCCCCGGCCAGTGTGTCTACAGGCTGGGGACGAAAGTAAAGCATATGGTTGTGTTATAATTAAACTGTGTTGATATGTTTCCATATCTGTCTTTACCTTTTATTTTCTTTCATGTACTTCTCTTCTAGCAAACGCGTAGTTATCCCCCAGAATATGAAACTCTCTTCCTTATGACTTAAAATTCACAAACACCAAGACTTTTTTAATGAATAAATAAATACTCTCCTGTTGTCTTTGGATAAATAGACCGCTAATTGATTCTGTCTATTGCTTTTGTTTAGTGCAGTGTATCAGCTGTGCCTCGTTAAACATGGCTTAAAGCATTATTGCTGGATGTTCTTCTTTTTTTAGGCTGCGGCCTAGTGGTGCTTTAGTGCCACTGAGCATTTTTTAGGTCGAACCTAGACACCGAATGCGCTGTCTGGAAGACATGCTTTATTCACTCTGTGGGCTTAGACCATGCCTCCAGCTTCTCCAACTTTGGACTGGCTTTTGTCAGTGTCCATTAAAAACGTTGCGTCTAATTTGATAATAGTTCCTGCTTGTCCTTACTTTCTGCCACTTGTCGACTCCCCTGGAATATTGCCCCAGGATTTGTATGCTTCCGCTTTTTGATTTTACAATCTGTTCCAGAACTTCTTATATACATTCTGAACAGCTCTTCACATATGTGATCGTGTTTAAGTGCTTGCCTTTTTAAAATTATGCGCAGCACCCATGTGCAGCACAGCAGTGTGCTACTTGCATTTTTTTTCAACGCGGCCCCATGTGCAATGCCACCGACACTGCCACAACTAACCCCCCTACATTTCAGGAGCAGAGCCCCGCCTCCAGCACCACAAGCTCTGTGCCTGGCTCACCAATGGCAGGAGCATCAGCTCCCATCTCCGGTTCATCTGGATGCCACTCACTGTGCCGAAATTCTCTAGAACCACAGAAGCACATATTCGCTACTTGCTTGCCCCTCCCAGGTCGTTGCTTGAACAACTCCCCTCACATCACTGCTTGCCCACATCCCCCAGCATTGCTTCTACCTGAAAGAGACTATTTGTTACATATTCCTTACCGTAGAATTACCCCTAGGTGTCAGACTAGATCTGGAAATGGTTTTCTAAGCAGTACCCCTGCGCGTCGGTAGGTGGCGTCAGTCGACGCTACGTCCAGCGTCGTGGTCGTCAGTTCTTTCTTTTTCCACGCAGGCAAGCACAGATCCAGAGAGAGTTTGCCCCTTAGTCGCTTTGTGACAAACCTTTTTTCGAATTTTTGTTGACGTCTTTTGAGTCTTCCGACTCCTGGTGCACGAAAGATGTCCACCCGTTGGCCCGGTTTCAAGCCTTGTGACTCATGTCACAAGTTGATGTCGGTCACTGATCCGCACCTTATGTGTCTTTGGTGTCTGGAGCACGACCACGACACAAAGTCGTGCTCTGACTGCTGTCCCTGAACCCAAAGTCTTTGCGGGAGCGGTGTCGAAAGCTTCTGGCGTCCCGGCATGCCGCTTGAGGTGCTGGTCGAGGGGAAGGTAGCGGGACAGGTTGCGGAGCTATCACCATTCCTCATCGAAGTCTTCCCACTCCTCGGGTAAGTCGAAGCACATAAAAGAAGACGAAGAAGCACCATTACTTTTTGCCTTCTCCCCGTCAGTCGGCCGATGAGACACGGGACCCGTAGCGGCGTCGCTCTCCGGCTTCTTCCTCGGAGCCAGCTGTGACGGCTCCGTGCTTCCCTCCTTTTCTCAGAGCTGGAGCGTTCCCTGCCCAGCTTCGTCAGTGTTACGAAGCGCTGCACAGCATCTTTGGGTAGCCCGACTCTGCAGGCGTGCCTTCGAGCCCCACGGAGTTGGCCGGGGGCCCTGGGCCTTCGATGCCTGCGGCTCTGGCACCACAGGGTCCTGTGAGGATCCAGACCTGGATCCGGATCGGTGCCGGCCGACCTCATGGTACCTTTCCCGTTGCCGATTCTAGTGACAACGCCCCCGACGTCGGTTGTGAAGATGTTTTCTTCCGCCAGCTTAGGACTGCGGTCGGTGAACACCGCCTGTCTTCAGGGCCGTTACACACACACGGTCTGGGAGACGGTTGCACAAGTGCTGCCACAGTGCCCGGAGGAGGCCCGGGCCGTGCTCACCCGCGTAGTGGCTGAGTGTTGAGACAGCGCAAAGTTCACCATCCGGTGTGGGCTGGATACCGCCGACTCACTGGGTAGAACGGTTTGCACGGCGGTAGCCCTGAGGCTCTGCGCCTAGCTGAGAACCTCTGGCTTCTCTGGGAATGTCAAATCTACCCTTTTGGACATGCCCTTTGATGGCCGTCGCCTGCTTGGTGACAAGGTGAACAATGCGCTTGAGCATTTCAGGATCTCTAGGGCTAAGGCCAGATCCTTGGGCCTCGCAGCAACTTCTCGCCCCATGCAGTCTGCCTTTTGCCCCTTTCGTGGCTACGGAAGGGGTGCCCCACCACATTCAACCCAGAGCCACAGCTCTGCGTGGCGCGCCTCTGCGTGGCCGGGAATGTAGGACCCAGCATCGTGGGTCTAGGGACCAGTGGGTGGGCCAGTCCACCAAAACCCCCTTCTGCAGCCTCCAAACCTTCCTAGTCCGACCTTCAGGGCCACCAGTTGCTAGTAGGCGGCAGAATTCGCCATCACCTCTCCCACTGGCGCAACATCACATCGGACAGGTGGGTTTTGCAAATAGTCCGAAGGGGCTACTCCCTCCTCTTCAAGACTGCCCCACACTCCATGCCACCTAAATTCCATTGCATGTCGGAGGATCATTTGACCCTTCTCTGTCAGGAAGTTATGGCTCTCTTGGCCAAGGGAGCTATCGAACGCGTCCCTGTGCCAGAAGTAGGTTGTGGTTGCTACTCCCACTACTTCCTGTTACCCAAGAAGGACAAAGGCCTGCGTCCTATCTTAGACCCTAGGGACGTCAACCACTTCCTCCAGAAGGAGAACTCAGGATATTAACCTTGGGTCAGGTCTTGCCTGCCCTCGACCCTAGAGACTGGATGGTAGCGTTGGACTTGCAAGACGCATACTTTCACATCCCTGTCTTGCCTGCCCACCAGCGTTACCTACGGTTCGTGGTAGGCCACGAGCACTTTCAGTTTACCATGCTCCCCTGTGCCCTTACCAGCGCCCCTTCGGGTGTTCGCGAAAGTGATGGTGGTGGCCGCAGCTCAGGTGCGCAGATCAGGTCTTTCCCTAGCTCTATACCTGGCTATAAAAGGCGGGCTCGCCCCAGGCTGTCGTCACCCACCTCCAGACTACGGCAGACCTCCTGCATTCGCTGAGGTTCTCAGTCAACGTGCCGAAGTCACACCTCATTTCCTTTCAGAAGCTCTTTTTCATCGGAGCAGTTCTAGCCAAAGTGCTGTTTCGAGTCTATCCTCCCGAGCTGCGAGTCCGGGATATTCGGGCTATGATACCGATGTTTCAGCCTCCTTCCCGGATTTTGGTGAGAATGACCCTGAGGCTGCTGGGCCTCATGGCATCCTGCATCCTGCTGGTGTATCATGCCAGATGGCATACGCAGGCTCTGCAGTGGGACCTTAAGTTGTAGTGGGCGCAGCATCAGGGGAATCTTTCTAATGTCATTCAGATCTCGGAGGGGCCTGCAAGTCAGTTGCAGTGGTGGCTCACGAATCAGGATTGGGTCAACGGCAGATCCCACTCCCTTCCCCAACCAGAGTTCACAGTAGTGACAGAAGCATCCCTTCTGGGATTGGCCGGCCACATAGAAGAGGCGAAGATCAGAGGTCTCTGGTCTCCGACGGAGTCCGGGCTCCACATCAACCTTCTGGAGTTCCGGGCAATTTGTCTTGCACTGAAAGCTTTCCTTCCTTCTGTCAAAGGAAGAGTAGTGAAGGTGTTCACGGACAACACCACCGCCATGTGGTACTGCAACAAACTGGGCGGGGTGGGGTCGTGGACTATGTCAAGAGGCTCTTCGCCTTTGGACATGGCTGGAACATCAGGGCATGACCCTGGTGGTTTAACACCTGGCAGGTTCCCTGAACACCAGGGCGGACAAAATCAGGTGCTGGTGCATGATGGATCACGAATGGGGTCTTCACTCGGAGGTGGTGCAAGGTCTCTTTCAGCAGTGGGGAAGAGCCTTGGTTACATCATATATTCACCAGCAAAGAGAACGCGCAATGTCAGCAGTTCTGCGTGTTGGAGTTTCCAAGGTGGCACTCGCTCGGTAACACCTTTTGTCGTAAGTGGAATAGCGGCCTCCTGTACACCTTTCCGCCTGTACCATTTCTGCCCAGAATGCTGAAGAAGATTCAGTGTGACTAGGCCCAAGTCATTCTTGTGGCTCCGGACTGGGCACGAAGAGTCTTGTACCCTGAACTCCTGAGCATTGTCATCGATTATCCGATCCGACTGCCTCTTCTTCTGCCATAGCAGCAGGGGACGGTCCGCCACCGGAACCTGTCCAGCCTCCACCTCCTTGCATGAAGATTGAGGGACAACAGTTGACAGCTTTTGACCTTCCTCCCGAAGTCTGTAATGTCATCTTGGCAGCCCGGCGTCCCTCCACTAAAACGTCTGTAGATGGAATACATTTGTGGCATGGTGCACAGCAAAGGCCGTGGATCCCCTTTCTGCCCCTCTTTCAAAGGTTCTGCTCTTCATTCTTTCTTTGGCCCAGCAGGGCTCTGCTCTGGGCGCTCTTAAAGGCTATATTTTTGCCATTTCCACCATGCTTCGCCTTCCTGATCAGACCTCTCTTTTCAAGTCCCCTATTGTAAACAGATTTCTGAAGGGCATTACTCATCTCTTTCCTCCTTCTCCCTTGCGTAATGCACCAGCGGGACTTGAATCTTAGCCTTACTTATCTTATGTGTGCTCCCTTTGAGCCACTACATAATTGTCCTCTATGTCTTCTTACTTTAAAGACTGCTTTCCTGCTTGCCATCACCTCTGCTCGCATGTCTTCTAAACTTCCCTTTCTTGCTGTCCATCCTGACAAAGTGGTCCTTCGTATTAGGCCCTCTTTTCTGCCCAAAGTGGTTACCTCTTTCCACATAGGTCAGACCATCACATTGCCCACCTTCTTCCCGCCTCCAGACCCTTCCAAAGAGGAGGAGAGACTCCACTGTCTGGACCCAAAATGTGCGCTGTTCTTCTACCTTAACCGCACTAAAGATTTTCGGCTGGATGGTCAACTCTTCGTGGGTTATGTGGGCGCCAAGAAAGGTCGGGCAGTGCACAAACGTTCCATCTCTTGATGGGTTGTCCTATGCATTAAGATCTGCTATCCTTTAGCTAAAAAGGTACCTCCAGTAGGATTGTTCGGCCATCTACCAGGGCGACAGCAGCCACTACTGCTTTGGGACGTGGAGTTCTGTTACTTGACATCTGCCAGGTTGCTACGTGGGCATCCTTGCACACGTTTACACTGCATTACTGCCTGGACAGCCAAGTCCAAAGAGACAGCTTTTTCAGCTGTTCTGTTCTCCAGGACTTCATAGTGTGTTCTTGATTCGCTGACCCACCTCTGGGGTTGGTATTGCTGTGGTATCTATCCTAAGGTAAGGAATCTATAACTAATAGTCTGTTTTAGATGAACAAGTTGCTTACCTTCGGTAACAATGTATCTGTAAGAGACATATATTAGTTATAGATTCCTTACCGCTCCACCCATCCTCCCCGTTCTGAGAACTGACTTCTAGGGAGGCCAATCTTTTAGCCTTCAGGAAAAATCTCAAGTCGTGGCTCTTTGTTCAGTAAGAGTGTCACCATCCCCGCCACGCTCCTTTTTGGGTTTTTGTTAGCGCTGGGACACTCTTCGGAGTAGCTGAGCGCTATATAAAGCATTTCAATAACATAACCTAACATAACAGGGATAGGGATTCCCCTTTCAGGGCCCAAGTTTTGTACTAGTGGTCAGTGTCTTGCATGGCTCTGCGCTTCTGGCGTGGAAAGTCGTGTCAAAACTGATGTCAGCGTGCAGGGGCTGCGTCTAAGTAGACACCATGACGTCATCCTGGCGACCACGACGCAGACGACGGACGCGGAGTCAACCGACGTGCAGAGGTACAGCTAAGAAAAAATTTCTTTGGATCCAGTATGACGCCTGGGGGTAATTCTAAGGTAAGGGATCTATAACTAATATATGTCTCTTACAGATACGTTACCGAAGGTAAGCAACTTGTTCTTTAATGCACCTTGACCACATCGCTGGTTGCCATATCCCTCTCGCGCTTTTGAGCCAGGAGACAGCGTCAGTGATTTCATGCAGTGAGTCTAGGGCCTTTTGGGGCATTTTCTCTCGCCTCCTGGCGGCATCCTTTAGGGCAGACTGCTCATGCCTTTGTGTTTTTAAGTTGATCTGGCTTATCATTGAGCAAAAACATCCATGGCAGGGACGACAGCAAATTACTTCACTCCCTTACTTTTCCTAATGTTCTTTAAATGCTCCCTTCGGGGCGCGGGGCACATGATTTATTTAATTACAATGTCTTTGCCCGGCTCCCCTCGCTCTAGCTTAACTGTAGCACGACCTCGGAGGGGAGGAAACAGGAGGGTTTAACTTGTGCTTGTTGCCTGGCATATTCAAGCAGGCCAATTGTTTGAATGCCACATGCGTAATCACACTCCCCACTCGCATTCCTGTTTCTCCCGCCTCCCAATCACCCTCCTCCCGTTGTTCCTTGCCTCCCCCCACCGTGCTCTTTTCCTCCCCCCTCCTGCTGCCCGTCCTGTTCCCAAATAGCCTCACGTCGTTTCTTACTGTCCTCCCAACTAGCTAGAAAACATCACAATGCTTTTACATTTATTTTGTAGCTTTATATAATGTCTATACGATCAGAACGTATTGGACCACTTTACGTGATCATCAGTTACTTGTACATGGTCCCTCCCTCTCACGCCTGCTTGAGATGAGTTTATAGCAGTCCTCGCACTGTCATTGTTTTTAATTCTCCTCACCCTCCCATTGTTTACAATTCTTAATCCACCCTCCCACCGTTGTTTTAAGTTCTCGCACCTACCGTGCCATTGTTTTCAATTCTCCCCCTCCAGTGGGAGAGCCAGCTTGACCCCAATAGCTATAGCACAAGCCGAGCCTGGAAAGCATCGCTGTGTAATACGCTACTTCCCACGCATAAGCTGAGATCGGTCCTGGACCAGGGTTCAATTCCCCGCCTCGGCGGGTCTTGGGCTAAAAATTCCACTGACTCGATAATTCTCGCTCCGGTGCCTTCTCGACTCAGGGGTTCACACTCTGCGACTCTGGGCAATAGCTTGCTTAATCTCCACAACGGCCCCTCGCGGCGGGATGCCTGACTTTCACCTTGTGGATACCCACTGGGGCTATCACACAGGGGAATATCAGGACGGGTTCCCTAAGCAAGCGCCGGGACACCCACTGCGGGTAGCTGTGCGCTATATAAGCTCAACTACATCTACATTTACATTTATTAACATTAATAATGCAGCCACAAATCTTTACCAGAAGTTGAGTTTTACACCTCTGGCTGTTAACATCTATCCAGCGCTCACTGGCAAACAAAACCGGCTCAACTGGGCACAGCACTGCTCCTCCAACAGAATTAACACCATAGAAGGGTATCAACAATTTGAACAGATGTCAAGACATGGATAAATAACAGGCTCCATCTCCTTTCACAAATACAAGTAAGTATGGCTCTTAAAAGGCCACGAACAAGGTGGGAGGAATCCGTAGCTGTTACAGTCACATGAAAAGGGACTTTAGTATTTAAAAAAAACAAACAAACATGCTTTCCGGGCACGTTCATGTATAATTTTTGTGATATAACAGACAGTGCACACAACTGTTAAAACAGACTCTTGCAGCCCCACTATTGCCTTTCGTGACGCTGTCAGAATACATCTCATCATCCCAAGGGCTCTCACTAAAGTATCATTCAGTTGCCATTTACATTGGGTGTCCCTGTTGGCAGCTTTCAATACGCATTCATTTAATACTCCAATAATGTTTCATCGTAGTATGCAGACTGTCAGACTGGTTTGCCTCCCTGCTCCCAGGGGAGAAGCTGCATTCAGCGAGACCGTGCCATTGCCTAGCCCTAAGCTCTCATCTTTTGCTAATAAATCTACCTGTAATTCATAATGGTAGAAGTTTGCCACGTAACAGGAGAACTCACACACAAATAGGACTGTTGCCATGGTGACCACTGATAGCTTTTAAATTAAGTATGTTTTTTTGATAACATAACATGAACACATTGGCAGAGCCAACTGTGCTGCCTAAACACTTACAAGGTTCCAAAGGCGAGACCGATTGCATTGCAAATGCTTTTTTTAATTTAAGTTGCTTGAAGGGCATATGTTGTTGGTGCTTAAATACCTTATACCTGAGCGCTAAGGTTAGATGGACTAAACATTAGGGGGAAAAACAGTATGATACAGCGCATCATAGTGTTTTTATTCTGGTGGGATGGGCGGGGATAAGGGATAAGTAACAGTGAGGGAGAAAGACCGATTCTTCATTCATTCCAGTCACAAATAAAAGTGGGGGACTGTCTCAGGCGAGACCTAAAAATTGTTGCCTGTGCAACTTTTTGACCTGTCACTTTCTGAGACCAGTATAGTGTGTTGAAGTACCCCAGCTTTTCCAGCTTTTCTGTCCTCCTTTTCAATCTCACATTGATCTGAAAGGGATTTTGTTACACTTCGAAATTTTACCAAAAAAGATCATATGCTGAAGGTATTATTGTCCTGAGAATCCAGTGCTTTACTTTTGTGCCTGCACACTACCCTTGGGATATATATTGACCTCTTTAGGGGGCCTCCATCTTGAAGTCTTTCAGACTTTTTATTTGTAGCATTACAATAGTTGTTTTAGGTGGATGGAGATATTTGGGATAAAAGGGAAATCTAGCAAGTCTCGTTAGTTCTTAATGTTGATCTACTAGCTTCAAAACTTAGGTCTTTGCTCACTTGAAGGTCTGTGTTTTTGAACACAGACGTTGACTTTATTTAAAACATATTTTAAAATAATCTATATCTCCCATGAGTGGCATAACCACGCGGTAGCCATTCGTGACTAGAAGAAGGATAAAATGTTATGAATGGGACTCGGGAGTAAGAACCAGTCTCCATACTCGTTCTTGTACTGCTAGTGCTTTAGTATCTGCTTCTCCAGTGGACCCATCTGCAATCCTACCTCTTTGTTGGCATTTCGTTGATTGCGTTCCAAAAAAGGACAAAGGAACTGATCCGAGTGGAAGTAGACTAGCAAGTAAGGAAATGTGGTACTCTTGTCCCTCCCACCTACCAGATGTACTTGTGCACAGGCGCTTCCAATTTACGACTCGAACACAGCAAGAAGTTGTGTAAATCCTCTTAAAGTCGAGAGCACGGACCCTTACCATTCTTTTGGGCCGTTACTCTGACAGGTTGTCACGCGGTCCAAGTCTTTTGGGTAAGCCAAAATCCCCCCCAAAAACTACAAGAAGTCCTGGCAGGCGATATTCCAGTCTCACCACTCTACTTTTTTGTTTTCTTTTCGTGAAATTAACTTAATTCTATTTTTCTGTATCTTTCTGAAATATTTCAAAAAAGTTTTGATTACACCTGGAATGTCAGTCTCCCCTTCTCTTCGTGCACACAATTTTGTACCCCTAATTTCTCTTTCCATGTGGTTTGTGATGTGGTGATCTGGTTTCCAGAATGACTTCATATTATTCTAAACTTTCAAGTAGCTGCCCTCTTCTTATGGAGATCTTCTGACTGAGTCTCTCTGTTTGGTAGGTTTTCAGGGAGTGATTCTCATGTCTTTGGGCCTTGATTGGTCGGGGAGTAGCGTAAAGTACACCTCATGACAGTTGTAACAATATATCATGTCTTTTATCCAACTTTTAACATCAGGGCGTCTTCTCTCTACATTTTGCAACTATTCTTTTGACTAGCAGTAGTGATATTGCTGTGTATTTCCTTTTCTTTATCGTTTCCGTTTGCAGAGATTTCTGTAGTTTGTTCCTACAGTATCTCCATTGTTATATCAGTTGTGTGTGTGCCAGGATCTCTATCACAGCTGCCTCTGATTCCAAAAGGGCATCGCAGTTCACTGGCTTGGGACAGATTATATAGTTTAGCTGCGCTATGGGAGTGGTCCTCTATTGTCCATACATATTCCAAAGGCAGGAGAGTATATGGCTTCCAAAGTTAAGGTTTATGGTATCAAAATTCACCCACCGGCAGTACAGAGTCCTTTAGGAGATGAATTGGTTTCTGTGAAACCTATATTTGCCATCTTAACTTTTTTATTTTCCTAATGGTTAGACCTCCTTAGGCTCCATAGTAGGGGGGGGGGGGTTGCTGTGTTATTGTTCAGTGGCATATACAGTGTATGGTGCCTCCAGTACCATACTTTTACGTGGCATGTCCCATGTCTTATCCATGTAGTTTCCTGTATTGATATGTTTTGTGTCACTATTGCTCAGGCACGCTCTGGAGTCGCGCTAAATAAACTTCTTGCATCCTTCGGGACTTTTATGTCATCTTTGGACATGAAAATTAACACAGACAAATCACATGTAATGATTGCTGGCCCCGCAGGAAGGAAAAAAAAGTCACTAACTTTCTCCTGTGCAGGAAAGGAGGTAAAGAGAGTTTCCTCCTTCCCATACTTAGGTGTCATTTTTGACGATAGGGGTACTTGGGGCCCTCAGCTTTTGGCCAAAAGTAGCGCTGTCGCTAGAGCGGCCGCAGGGCTGCTGGGCTTTGCCAAAAAGCTGGGTGCTCGCCCAATGGAAAGCATCATTAAAGTTTATAATTCCAAATGTTTGTCAGTTGCCCAGTATGGCTCGGTAATCTGGGGATATACCAGCCCAGCTAAAATACAGATCGTAGAGAATAAATTTTTGAGATCCTTGCTCTCTGTCCCCCAATCAACTTCGACCTTTGCAATACACACAGAGCTAGGTGTGGGCTATATCTCAGACTTGTTAAAACTAGCTCCAGTGATTGGTTGGATAAAAATATGGCTCAACCAGGAGCTAACTTTAAATCATACCATCCTAAAAGATTGTTTAGCCCTGGATAGAGCCCTCCACATTCCCTGGTTGAGATATGTTAAAATGCAGCTTACCCTGGCAGGTCGTCCGGAGCTTTTTTGTTCTCCAGAAGGAATAACTTATGGCGATATAAAACTAGTTAAAAACACCCTGACAAATTTATACGCCATGGAAAGGGAAGAAGCAGAGCTAAAAAAGACTATGGTAAGGAAACATTGCACGCTCTCTTTAGCCCCAGGAATGGAACCTTATCTCCTCTTTACCACAAATTCCTATCACCGCTTTCTCTTAACGAGATTTCGCTTCGATTTAATTCATTTTGTACTGGGCAACTTCAAATCTTGGTCGCGACCCGAGGACGCCGATCCATGCGACTGTGATCACTTCTCGACACAGGACACGATGCACTTTATTATGTTCTGCGGACATTACACTGAGCTCAGGAAAAGTTATCTGCTCCCTATTTTACGCCACCAGGGCTTCATCCAGGTTAAACCAGCCCTGTTGTTCTTGCAGCTCCTCCCCAATGTAAATGTAGCTTTTTCAGTGGCTAGTTTTTTGGTTGCAGGCGCACGTAAAAATAAGCACCGCACAAGGCACAGGCACTTTATCTTTGACAAATGAATTTCCTCTCTTCCTCATTTCTTAAATGAATTGTGCTTAATAAACCCTTCTTTTTTTAGCTTTTTTTAGATATTTATGTATGTTGCATCGTGGCTTATCTGTTTTATAATATTGATTGAATGTTTCAAATTTGATAAATTGTTTCTGTGCTTCATTGAAATGTACTGTAACCAGGATATGCAAAATGCTTGCTCTTTTATGATTTTAAATAATCGAATAAAGAAAATTGACTGACTGACTGGCCATCTTAACTTTTTTATTTTCCTAATGGTTAGACCTCCTTAGGCTCCATAGTAGGGGGGGGGGGGTTGCTGTGTTATTGTTCAGTGGCATATACAGTGTATGGTGCCTCCAGTACCATACTTTTACGTGGCATGTCCCATGTCTTATCCATGTAGTTTCCTGTATTGATATGTTTTGTGTCACTATTGCTCAGGTAAGTTAGTATGCCCTTAACTGTGACTTAACAGCGATGTCCGTTTTAACGTGTGGTGCCAAGTGCATTCGGGTGAAACCAGTAATGGACAATCTGTACCTGCACTCTTAGATAATATAATTCGAAATACAACTGGAATTTCAAGCCCTCCCTCAGCACATGGTTTCGTCCATTTTATTCTGGGTTGTCCGACTCCCCACCTTCACTCTATACTCCTCTACTTAGTGTATTTTGCAAAGTTACATAGAATGGGTGTGAAGATTAAAAAGGGATATTATGAAAAAAACTAACAAATTCAGGAGAACCGCCGTTTTTGTCAGGGCAATTCTACCTCCCATTGTAGGTTAATCCTCCAGTCTGTCCGATACGTTTTGGCATAGCTACTCCATACTTTTCCCTCAATATTATCCTTGGATCCTGGTGAATTTTAATTTCCAGATATTTCAGTTCCCAGTTCCCAGTTCCCAGTTGCCAGGCCAGTGAAATCTCTAGCTGACATTTCGAGTTTCCGCCTTGACAGGGAAAAGAAGGTAATATTGAGGCCTGAAATCCCTCCAAACCACAGAAACACTCTAGTGGTGGAACGTTGAATAAGGGATCTCTAACAAATCGCAAAATGTCACGAGGATATATGATACGAGCAGACAGCGAGAAGTGAAGTACAGTCCCGACTGTGAGTAGTGCTGTTGGAGCCTGCACGCCAAAGGCTTGATTCCAGTCTCAAATATAAGTGTGGATACTGTGCATCAATGTCTAGTGCTGCAAGCTATTTTCAGTGAATGAGTGTTAGAACATGGGGTGTATTTTATCGCTATTTCCAGTAAATGGGGTGTATTATATGGTGTATCAGTGCAACCTCACTGTGTAATACAATCACCAACCCCTTTAGGACCAGTATGTTTCGTTTACCAAATCCTTAGCTCAACTGGGTAACTATGGCTCTGAGCACTCAGGCTTACTCAGAGGAACGAGTGTATAGCATTTAAACAGCACCAAAACAATTAAAGAAGAAATACATGACACTCAGGAAATCCAACACCAGTTTATAAAAATAGACTGTATTTGAATTTTTTAGAAAAAGATCCACTGGAGGTTTCCAGAGATACCGTCAGCTACAGTAAATATGTACTTTTTACTTAACCCCCAAATAAGCATTTGTAAATTCAACTAATCTGACACAAAAACTTTTTCAAGAAAAACGTAGGTAAGCATCAATGTAGTTACTTTGAGTTAATTTAGGTGACCAACTCCGGTAGGGAGCCAGTCAAGGGGACCATGTAAGCCCTCAGAAGCTGTTAATTTTGAAAGAAGAAACAGTCTTCAGTTAGCTCCAGGCACTTTTATCTCCTTGCCGACGACTCCAATGGAAATGGTGCTAATGCAAGGGATACAGTATGCGGAGGATGCTCAAGGATGCTGTGAATGTGATGCAGTTGATATGGGTCTTCTTGAGGTCTTCTTGAGGCTACTCCTCAGTCCACAACTTGTTGAGGTGGTCCTGGCCACTGGGGGGAGGGAAGTGGGGTGAATGTGGATGTCCCTTGAAGTCCTCTCGAGCCTGTTGAAGTCCAATCGACACTGGGCAATCAGTCGCCCACTCTACTGGTCATGGGCAAATACTTCCTTGGGCAGTAACTCACCTTCTGGGCAACCAAGCTGCACTGCAAGGACTCTCCTCGGTCTAGAAGATTCAGGAGCAACTTTGAGTATTGGTTCTTGGCCCCTGGTGTTCCACGGCCATAAGGAGCAGGGATATGAAGATGTATGCTACCAACTCGCCCCAGCAGGTTTCTTCAGTTGTTGTGGCCTTGTACTGCAGGAGGTCAGCCAACTGATCCTTGGAGTCTTTTGCTTTGGCTGGGCTCGGGGACGACTTCTCCACTAGCAGCAAACAGCAAGCACAGTCCCCTCTCCTTTGCTAGCCACTAGGTTAAGCAGGTGCAGTCCATGCTGGTGCGGCCTGTCTTCCCCGGTCCTTGGTGCAGCAGGGCAGTCCTCCTTCAATCATCTTCTCTTATCTGAGTTCTGGGTGCCAGAGATGCCCCTTTTGTATCCTAAAAACGCTGTCAGCGAAGGTTGGAGTCAGTAGCCAATGGACTACTAGGTTCCCTCCCTCCTGATGACCACTTCCTGCAAAGTGTGGCATCTGGCTATCCCAGAATTCTCCATTCTGCTCACTTCCAGTATGGCAGAACCCTTTCTTGGCATGTGGAGCTCCTTAGCACAACCGAGAGGTGTGGCTCTCAAGGGGCCAACACGTCCCTGAAAAAGTGGTTTAGTACTGGTTTTCCCTCTCCTTCCCAAGTGCCAACCTGTCTACATAAACAATGGAGCATCCACTCTCCCAAGTGTTCACCACATACCCTTAAGAAGAGGCTTCTCCTTCGAAGCTCGCCTTTAAGGCTAATACTCTGTAGCTTTCTGCCAGGTAGAACTAACCCCTCTCTCCCACGCAGGCTTTTATTGTCTCCTCTCCTATGAGTCATTTACACGTCTCCCCAAGAGGGCAGACAGCAGTATCGGGTGCAGACCCCATATGCAACTGTGGATGTGCCTCTTGAACTCGCTTGGTATTCAGCACTGACTCTGGAGCTGACTCTATGTCCGGCACCAGGATCCATGCCCATTCCTGTCACCTCGATGCTGCAAGACGCCAATCCTATTGTCTAATCTAACTTCTAAATCAGTCTCAACGGGCTACCAAAAGCACATCCCAGGACAGTTCCAATGTGCTTCTGAGTCTGATGAAACAGTGCTATACCTAGGAGCTGCCCTTCAGTGCTCCAACAAATTTTCAGATTAGACTCTAACGAGAGTCAGCCGGCTGGTAACAATGGAGATGAATCTTTCCCGCAATATGATGATCACAATACTTTTTGGGAATCTACAAGAGGACAGTGGATTGGACACTTCCCCTGACATGGTGATGGTTTCGCTCCCCTGGCCCTGCAAAAGAAGAGAGAGCCTAATTCACTCTAGTCATAAGATGTGTGGCTGATTACAATTACCGTCTATTGAGATGAAAACCTGCAACCTGGGCAGACCTCATCCGAGCCCTTGCTGCTGTTCAACGAAGCCCTGACTGATTAAGCCGTGTTCATACCTGCCTGTGAATAGACCAGTAGCACAACGCCACAGACCTGCTGCAGTGGACCCTGCTTTCCTAAAAATCTTAAATCAGCACCCTTCTCCTGAGAGCCTGGTAGTTTATGCATTGACTAGCAGGATCCATCCCAATATTCGACCCATCCTCAACCCTCCGTCCCTGACAGAGAGTAGAAAAGAATCGAGGAATTAGACAAAAGGATATTCTCATCAGTTAGCCTCTTCTTTTGGTCAGTCAACCCCTGTTTTTTCCTGGGTTTATGCTCCCATGCATTATGGGACATAGTCATGAAGTTGTCTTGTCAGCAGTACTAGAAGTTGCGCCTATTTGGGAAGAAGACTGACTCCACTCTAGAGAGCTTTAAAGAAGGTAGAGCCACAACGTGCTACCTCGGTCTTTCTACACCGGCAAGGCACTATCCCCAACAGCTCTAGCAGTTTTACCTCTTTTGAGACATCACCAGGTACTTCCCACACAGACAGTGCAAAAGCAGACCAATACAACAAATGCTGAATACTTGAATTGGTTATGGCGACAGCCTCTAGGCTTCATTGATTCATTGGAAGTAGTTACGGTATGTCACATGCCATTTGACTGATCAGTTTATTTTGAAATGTTGTGACAACAGTTGTATGCCCAACATATTTATTGTGAAAATTATATATTAAACCAAGAAACCTTTAAACGTGGATCGTAATTACACAGTGTAAACCTCATAGACGGGTATAATACAAAGGAGAATGCAATGCCTGCATAAAACCTTTTCTCTGATTTCCTTATTGCAATTAAATTAAGATCACAATATCTTTTTGCAACAACTTACTAACTGCTCTTTGATGTTTATAATTTTACATTACATGTTCTGCTTTTATTCGTCATGTCTGCAATCATTCAAAAATGAAAAAAAAATACATCAAGGATTGAAGCTCTTTGTGAGAAGCGGGATGATATTACGATTTATTGTAAGGAATTAAGTATCCTCTGCCGTTCATTAAAAAGATATTTAAAGCTCCATCGAGCCAATGACCCTATAAAGAGACTCTCCCTTCTGCCTCTTCTTCTGTATTGTTATGGCATTTTTCAGTCTCTTGCAATATCCTTATAAAGTACAGCAGGGGATAATTTATCACATAGTTTTGTTAAATGGAAGCTCAAGATTAATTTAGTAGTAGGTAAGGGTTTTTATATTGTTTATCTCCTCTGACAAACCCTGGGGGTAGACGATTTGCACTCTGAAAATCATTGTTAGGCTTTTGTATTTTGTTTTTCCAATTGTAATTTTGCGTACGACTGTAATTTAAGGATTATATACCTGATAGCTGCCTTTTGGGGAAGGTAATTCTCAATATTGTAGCCTGGATTTGTTATGGCGAGAAGAAAACAATAAAATCATTAGGCCAGATTGGTTCATTGGGGAAAGTTCTGTAGGATCACATAAGTCTGATTTGTTTGTTATGGAAAGTTATGACAAACACAGTGGCCTGACTTATTTATTGCGAAAAACATTTATTATTAGCTATAGGCCTTTAAGGATGAATTGGTAGTACGCTGTGGTGTATACTGCAGAAAGGTGGTTTGTTACATGGAATCACATAGATGACTCTAATAGGTAATAATGTTGGTTACTCCCCTTTCAAAATGGTTAGGAATGGTAGACTTGAACTCTAATAATCCTAGTTAGGTCCTCTTAGGAGGGATTTGATTTTTGTGCGAAATTTAACTTTGGACATATTTGGAAATGTATATTATATTTTATATTTGTAACATTTCCAACACCAATGGGTTGCTTATGACAAGAATGAGAGCTAACATCTCAACAGAAGCCTAAGCGTTTTCTCTTGCTAATTGCATGTATATGTTTGACTGTTGAGCCCAGTTCGTGTTTTTTATGGGGATGTACATTTGTGTGTGTAGGTCTGGGCTTACCATGACAGACTGACATTTGATGGGTTACCTCAGTAAAGACCTGGATATCTGATCACACAATGGCAGTGGTGATGGCGATATCTGAATATGTGAAGGCAGTGTCCAACACATAATGAGTGTAGACTGGCATGGTGGCATGTGATGGTGGCAACCAGGCGCCTGATTAAAATGAATGAGGTGGTACTAGGGCAAAGGATGACATTGAATGGCAAATTTTGTGGAACCTGGTAATTTACTGGCATTGAAAGCCATATATTTGTTTACTAAAATGAAAGAATTGTAGCTGGGGTCATTAGTGTGTTTAAAAAACATGATTGTTATCAAATGCTGGTATTTGGGGGAAAATATGCATATTTTAAGAACATGACAAGATGAGATTGCAAATAACACGAATGCATTTGCTGAAAAAATTAAAAATGCACTTGTGTACACAATAAGCATATTGACTGAGAACTCATGTTGACAATTTGCCATAACAAAGTATTATTTTAGAAAGCTACAAGTTGATGATGAGGATCAGTGTTCGTTTATTTACTAAAATAATTAAAGAATGGTATGCTGTTATAAATGTAAGGAATTTACTGAAAATGAGAACATTGCGTTTGGGGACGAAGTTAATGTTTTTCACGAACGAGGATAAATTCAATCTGTCAGGAAATGACAAGCGAATGTTTTGGCCACCCTGAATTATTTTCCAAAATATTTCAGGTTCATAGTTGAGTGATAACTAATGCTCATTTTGGAAAACCTGTTTCTAATGTTAAATCATAATGTATTGCCCTTAAAGCTTCTTTTCTCGATGCCTCCATGCCAGTTCCATGGCTCTTGCAGAGGGAGACATTTCATGGTCGAGCTCGATATAGCTGTATTTTAAGGTGCTGTCTTGGGTTTGGACAAGAAAGATTGTTGGCTGATTAAAAGGAGAAATACGTCTGTGCCCTGAGCCGTAATACTGCTCTCTGCTGGATTCTTATCTAACCATTTTGCCCCCTCTTTGTAGGTTCCTAGTCATGCTACTATTAATCTCTGCAGCATGTGAAATGAAAACATAATGTAAGGTACAAATGAAGAGAAATGCTTTATATTATTTAAAAGTTATTGCAGCTCATTGAACTGACTGTACAATTTGGGTCACATTTCTTCCATTTTTTTTGGGTGGGGTGAGGAGGACTAAACCATGCACCTTGTGCCATGGCCTTGCTCACTCGACAGACTATGAAAAATACCAATATTTTCACTTACGCCTCTGCAGAACTGCCTGTAAAACAATGACAATTTTAGCCAATTTGCTTAGAAGTGGGTTCCATAATGCACTATTCTAGCCGTTTCTTTGAAATACTGTTTTTAATTTGGCCCATAGATCTCAACAAACATTTCCTCTGTGGGTCCAACTGTCACTTGGTACTCATTGTACCAGGATTTTAATTTGATGAACAACGATTTGTTTTCAGTTTAGTTCGTACAAATTGAATGTTCAAGGACACATATCATATTTCACAAGTGCAGAGCTATGGATTCTCCATTCATTAACAAATTTAGAGTATCTCAACTCTAAGGCATTTGCTGTGTTGTATACTAAGCTACACAAACCTTTGCTCTCACAGTAAGAAACACCCGTACTTGCACTCTACACTATCACAACAGCAGTAGGTATAATTTGACTAGCTTGTAGAACTAATACTAAAACTCCTTGATAGTGTCTACCCGTCGTACCTTGCCCAAACCAAAGTTTGATTCATTGCCTTGGCTGCTTAAAGCCCCAAAAGCTCATCTCTTCATTCTGACTCCCTGCTGGGTAGAGTGACCAACTCTGTGCTACAAGGCAAGAGATGATAGAAAAAATAACACCTAGAAGTCTTCACCACAAGTGTAAGACACAGTACATTCCCCAGAAGCATCCCCTACCGTCAGCATCACAGCGTGACAGCCATTTACAAGAATAGATACCTTTCAGAAACCTTAAATACTCTCCAGGAATTTATTTCACTCCTCGGGCAATAAAACAGACTAGAACTCTACACTTGCATGAAAGTTCAAGCTTGCAGAGTATCTAACAATGTTTTTATCCCTCCCCCGCCCCCCTCCACCACAGGTAGATAGATGTTCATCAGATATCGTCTAGGTGGCAGCAAACGAACTAGAGATTGGCTGACTGAGATCACTCAGAAGGCCATAGAGGGCAGGGTCTGCCTACTGTATGACCCTAGACCTTTCTCGTACACTGCCCTGTAAATTGAGTAACTCGGGACACTCCGCTCTAAGCATTCTACAAGGAAACCGACCTCGAAAAAAGTTAATATGCAAAACTCTGCCTCAGTCATTTGGGGAATCCTTGACAAAAGCAGAAAGGGCAGCCTAGTAAGTGTTGACGTGCTGGCAAAAGGGATGTGACAGAAAAAGCAGGATTTCAACAGGAAAAGCCTGAACAGGCAATGCACACGTGTCACGTATTTATACTTGCAATGTAATCCGTTTACCTGCTTTCCTATTATTTTCTCCCTTGGCATAATAATAAGGCATATTTGTATTGTCTTGTATAACAGTCAGCATATGCAGAAATAAGGACATGAAAAATGTAAAGATTCAAACAGAAGCGTTATGGTCTTGCCAAAAAGGTTTAGGCAAGCTGGTGTAACCTTATCTCGTGAACTTAATTAATCTGTGACCACACAAAAAAAATTGTTTTACCTTCTTCATAAAAGGAAGGGACTATTGTCCTTTTCTGAAACTCGGTCCTCCACTGGTACTAGGTTGGGGCTGTGACCGTCATGGTCCTTCTAACTGCTTCTTCTAGATCGCAGCATAAGGCTTCACAATCCAAGAGAGGTCCAGTCCATCCAATTCTAAATGTGCAATGGATTTGCCTATTGAACTTATTCCCCACATCCAACTCCTTGGTAGACTCAAAGAACAGAATCAGCAGGCCTCCCATATGGGTGAATGTCAGAGTACTTGTCAGTGTGGAGGCATGCCTACTGGGAACCATGGGTACTTTCTGTATTTGGTGCGAGCTATCAGCTTCAGATTCCTCCCGGCCTCATCCTCTTGCTGCCATTTGTTCTCCATTGAGCTGTTGAAAGACATCCAAATGAATCTAGGTCTGACAGCCATCCGGCTAGTCCATTGAATAAAAGTGAATAATGGGGCTTTACTTTTTCTTTTTTGTGGTATAGAAAAATTTAGGTATCTGCACTCTTCTAGGCCTTTGACTGTCTGACTTAGTCATGCCTAAAGGGGCATTCATAATCCAGTCCCTGGTCCATATTCTTGCCATTCTTCAGTCTGGAGATGCTTGCATGTCCTAGCCCTAACTACACTTACTTCCACATTGCTGCCTGGTCTCCTGACAAGAAGCTCTCGATGGGGGAATAGGCCTATCCATATAGGGTGCTGTCATTCAGCCTGAATTTAACACGTAGGTGTCTACCTTCACCTAGTTCATTGGCTGGCGAGGACACCATTCCCTCAGGCCTCCCTTGCGTTTGAGCTTTGCTTATCAGTGAACGTTGAGATGTTCCCCTCGCTTCTCATGAATCTGTCAAGAGACCCTGCTTTTTTGGAGTTCTTATGGATTCAGGGGAGTGTGGTGATGAGAGCGGCAGTGTACTCCTTTCGAGTATCAAAAAGTGTTGTCTGTTCCAAAGACTGATATGTGCCTCTTATCTCATAGAGAGGCTTCCTTGTGAACTATCCAGAGGATGGTTCAGCTTCATTGCCTCTTGTGGATGGCCGATAATTGTACGTTGGTTGCATATTAAGGCTGTATAGCTGGTTCTAGCCCTGTGAAGAGCGTAGATTGATTTGGGATGTGGGAACAGATTTCAAATGTTACTTGTTCACAAGGCATGCATCTTGACACACCAGTATTATGCTCAATGACCCTCATACCTCTACCAACATAGAAACAGACAAAGTTGATCCAGCACTTCCACAGGGTCCGGAGACAAAGAAAAGCAATAACCCAGCAGAGGGTATCCGTCAATGAACGCAGGAGTATATTGTTTGAATCAGTTAGAAATATAAAGGAAGCAGTTGAGGTGGGCAATTGTAGGTTGGGGCTAAGACGGGAGTTGACGGAGGTAGTACCCCAGTGTCTCTAGACACCTTTGGAAGCACACTGGATCAATGATGAGGGGTGCACGGGGGTTAGTCCAAGAAACGTTAGATCTGTTGACACTTCTACAGGTCATCAACAGCTTCCTAGAGGATGGTCCGGCTTTGTTGCCTCCTGGGGATAGCAGGTAATTTATAGGTAGGTTGCATGTTAAGACTACATAGGTGGTTCTAGGCTCCCTGTAGAGAGTGTAGATGGATTTGGGATGTAGGAACGGATCTCAAATATTACTTGCCCACAAGGCATGTATGTGGACACCAGTATTTTGTTCAAGGACCCTCATGCCCCTACCAACACAGATTCTTTAGAATACTGTGTTGGTGCTACCATGGACAGTGTATGAACTGTGGTCTCTTCAAGGTGGAGTTTTGCACTTGGAGGTCCTAAAAATAAAGGCAATATTCTTAGTGGTGAGATCCCCACTCTCTACTTTAGATTGGAAGCGTGTGTTGCTATGTTTTACATAAACTATCTGGGTGGACGTATTAGCCACAGTTGCGAGTTGGTGGTTGAGTCCTTGCAATGGCCTTTATCACAAAGTGTTACCCATTCACCTACTTGCGTGAATTCACAGTAAACAGACAGACTGCATGTGTGGGCTTGTTTACTCCCTATACCACTGAGAAGCCTATTTCTAAATAACCTGCATATTGAATATTACTTAAGCATGTTGTAATGTAGCCTCTAGGCATGTTGTAATGTAGCCTCTCTCAAAGAGACCCAGTCACTTCTGGGACTTGAGCTTGAGGAGGAAAATAACTACCATCAGACAGACCACAGAGAAATGACACAGATGAGGGCGAGAGATATGGAGATGCATTACGTAAAGACACAGGGACACTCAATCCAATACCTCCAAAGGGTCAGCAGGGAGACAAAGGAACATAAATTGGGGGGCGCACCTAAGTTAACACTAGGGGGAAAAACCTGGCTCGAGGACTCGGGCTTGGTAGAGATACTGACGCCCCGAATGATAGATCATTCCCTCATCAACGTAGAACATCAAAATACACAGAAAGTGACTATTCCCTGCCAGCTAAGCATCTTTTACACTTAATAGACAGGGTAGCTCAGAGTCCCCAGACACTCTCTGACAGCATGCCCAGTGTCTCTTAAATAGCAAGCAGGAGATAGCTCGTGACGCCTACACAATTTCTCATCATTGTACATGTAGAGACATTTCTTATCTTGTACTCACACAGGTGCACTGCTCTGTCTTTGCTCATACGAGCACACTATTTGGAACAACCTCCCCATTAGGAAGGATATAGCAGCCACTTTTTAAGAATCGGTGATGAAGAGTTGTTTGTTTTTTAGTTGGCAAATCTCTTTCAGTGAAGGCGCACTGTCATCTTGATGCATGGAAAGCGTAGCTCCTACTCCCACCCAGCTGTTGTCCCTTTTTAGTGTCTCACCGGTAGTCTTACACAAGCTTCACAGAGATGGTGATCTGGTGCGCAGCCATCAACTGCTCCAACCACCAGCGGCAAGGTATTCAGGGATCCACCTCATTTCACAGGGTGACTCTTGTTGCTGGAAAATAGATGACTGAAAATTATACATTCTAATAAGTAATCTTGGAAACATATCGTGCTCTGAAGAAGTCCTATTGTGTAAGGGACAAGACATGTTTGCGGTGTTCATATTGTATTCACAATAGTCAAATGAAAATAAAGAACAACCTTTTTTCTGTTCAAAAGATATTTGACTCATGTTCTAAATAGATTGTACATTGTATTAATATATATGACATACTTCTCCCGCACCTTCGAGCTATAGGTCTCTTTCTTATTTTCACTTCCAGCTTGACCCAAAAGAAAGGCCTCACTTAAAGGACCATCGACCCTCCTTTTGTTGAGGCTGGCAGCTAGCTGTAGCCTAACACCATAACACCAATGTAGTGGGGGGAAACAAAGGAACTCAATGTGTAATCACTTCACACAAGCTTAAAAAAAACGTCCTTATGTTAGCAGAATTGTTGACTTTGTTCATTCTCTTTATGTTAAAGATATGCGTGCACTATAAGAATGTCAAATGTATTGGTCTATATGAGCCACAACACATAACAATGTAAATAGGTCTTACTAATTTAGGTACTATTATAGCACTACTCATCATAGTGTAGGGTGTCGGAGGGCTTTACATCACACACATAGGGGCCAATTACGATGTCAGTAGGATGTGTCGGTCCCACCAACTTTTCTAACCGCGGTCAGACTGCCACATTTGTTCAAGCAGCCAAACTATGGAATTCATTACCCCCAAACAATAAGTGCCAAGGATATATATCTTATGAAGACTGTTCAAGAGTTGGCTCGTTATATATATATATATATATATATATATATATATATATATATATATATAACGAGCCAACTCTTGAACAGTCTTCATAAGATATATATCCTTGGCACTTATTGTTTGGTATTAATACCACACCAAACTTCACCATCCAAGAAGGCACTGACTCCGTGTATCTTAGTTCAAGGGTCTTTATTTTACATCAACTTCTGCTCATATATATATATATATATAAACATATAGTTATTCTGTAGGTCTGCTTAACAAAGTGTGTGTGTGTCGCCATGTTGAGTCCCATAGTGACAATATCTCAATAATTTTTTTATATATATTGATGCCAAGTCATTTCATATGCATCTAACAGTCCATATAGAGTTCACTTTGCTACAGTCTTTGAGGTGTACATGCCAAATCATTTCTTTTGTATAGTGTGTTGCACTTACATTCTTCTTAACAATTTTATAAATATCCACAGAATGTACATAGATATCTCATAAGGTGCAAATGCGTATTCAAATATGCCATAATGATCAATTTGTGTGAAGACACTGATATTAGGACATTATGTCTTCATATGCTTCAGTTTTTTGGTCACTCACCAAATGTATATATAGAGATAACTCATAAAGTGCAAGTGCATAGATGTGAACAACCATGCTCATTTGCCCTGTGCTCCATGAAAAAAGTTTAACAAAAAAGTGTTGATGCATAGAGGAGTTTACCTTAAGCCAACAGCATCATTATAGCACCATATCCGAATATATACACATGCCGCCAGGGTTGGTATCTCATTGGCTGCCTGCAGTTTATTCCACATCCAATTATCCACAGAAAGGCACAAAGATGTTGTAAAGTGCAAATGCCAAATACAAATATATGTCAATTGACTCCATATCCCAATTAAATATAGTATATTTGGTCATAATAAATATAGCTATCTAAAGTGCAAGTGCATATGTGCAATCCTTATTCATATGGCTAGGTGAGACTCCTCATGGTCATATGGAACATATTGTGTGTCTGTTGTTTCTAATACGGTCATACAGATAAAGTGCAATTGCAGAATAGGGATTTCATCTCAATAAAATGACACTGTTGAAGGCTACTCCCAAAACAAGTTAGTCTTTACTGCACTCTTGCACTTTGATTATGTGGAAAAACGAATAAAAGGACAATCTTGGAAACACAGAGCTGAGCTGCTTGCTTTCTTCCGGTGCTGTCAGTGGAGGTATGTGAAGCTTCAATTGCAAAATATATATATTCACTGAAAAAAACAAAGGTTAAAGCAATGTTGTGGATGAATTTGCCTATTTCATCATTAACGTTTTGATCTAAAAAAAACACAGAAATTCACCAGTTACATTTTACAGCACTAACTGGAACTTGTGCTGCTGCCATGCACTGCTTGCGACTTCACGTATGACATCACTCATGACATGTTCTACGACTTCTATTATGACTCCACTGATGACATCTCGGGGGGAGGAGGGCACGCGGCCCCCATTCCTCTGCCGATTTAGGGCCCAGGGACCCCATCCCCCGGGGCCCTCACTTACATTGTCATTGGGGGTTGCCGGTAGACCACCATGGCCCCTGCCAGCTCCCCGTATACAGCAGGAGCCGGCATTACTCCTGCCCGCAAGGAGTAGCTACTAATGCTGATCCCTACGGGCAGGAGCAATATATTCATCTATTTCCCTACCTGCTTTAGTGCAGGCAGGTAAATAGATCAGAAGTCTGCTCCCCAGAAGCCGGAGCGGATTTGGTATTTAGTTCCGCTTGGCTGGAGTTTTGAAAATGCTCCAGTCAAGTGAGAGCAAATATAGGTTTCCTTGCCCATGCCGCTGCGGGCAGGGAAACAACTATATCCTCTGGATCAGTGTGGCCTCCCCAGGACATAGTCTGTGAGCCAGCCTGGGGCCATTAATGTCTCAGGGAGGGGCAACCATATTCCCCTCTACCTTTAAGGAATCAGGCCCGGGCGGTGAGCTCCCTGGGGCCTTTAGATGCTCGAGGAGGTGGCTGCGTGGCCCCTTCTCCCTATTTTAGAAAACTTCGGTCCTTGGAGGGGTGAACTTCCTTGGGCCTCCCATGGCTCAGGGAGGGAGGGGCGTGCAGCACCATCCCCATAAATAAAATGTTTGGCCCCGGGGTGGGCTCCTCTGGGCCTTTGGACACTCGTGGAGGGGGGGCATGTGTTCACCCTCTCCATAAACATTGTTTTTGGCCCGGAGGGTGGGCTCCCTGGGGCCTCTGCAGGCTCAAGGAGGGGGGCCATGCAGCCCTCTTCCCTTTTCGAACACAGCCCTTGCAGCTTATAAAAAATAAATGAAGCCCAGCTGCCATTTTTTTCCCCAATCTTGCGAGTATCTCATGGGTTTGCAGCTTTTTGTGTCATTTTTTGGGTCCCCCATGGGGCCTAGGGGGAAAGGGTATCCCGTATTCCTACCATGCCTCCATATATCTTTATTATGTTTATAACTTCAGAGCAGGGGACTCAGTCCTTGAATCCTGTAACGGCTGGCAGCAGCATTTTTCTAATTTTGCAGGCAGCCAGTCAGAACGCTTGTTCTTGCAGGAGCAAGATGGACCTTAGGGAAATAAAGCTCCTTGGGCCAATCAGATCACTTTATTTTTAAATGTGCGCTCCCGTGAGCCAAAATGTAGAATTATTTTTTTACCCTAGTTTTCTCAAAAACAGCTAAACAAATTTACACTAAATCACAATCTGTGGACCAAGATCTGGCTTCCGGATGAATTTGGTGTAATTCTGTTTAGTAGTTTTTGCTGTAGCCTGTCTTAAAGAAGTCTGTGGAAAAATGCATGGTGATTTTGTGTTTTTGGACCCGCCCTTTTCTTTTTTGGCCTCCGATTGATGGATCACCCCAAAACTTTCCAAGAAGAAGCTGAGGTGGATGAACTTTTTTGATTTTTGGGGAGTTTTGTGAAGATTCTTCAAATGGGCCAAAGTTATTAGCAAACCAAAAAACACTCTTTCTATGTAAAAGCAGACCTAACTATAACTACCTAGTGGCAACCCCCACTAGGTAATAACATTATTTTATACTTAACATGTTTATAGGTCACTGGATAGTTTTCATATAAGTTATTTGATTAGTTGCTTATTGGTCTCTGTTTATTTTATTTATCAATCACAATATGGAAATATAATCATTACAATTGTATTTATAAGTGCTTCACTATTAAAATATTGAGAACAATATTTAAAAAATATATATTATAAAAATACACAAATTAATAAGCTTTACGTACAGCAACAACTGAATAGTCTGGATTTCTAACACTCCAACCCTACATGCACATATGGAACTTTATGCAATACAATTTTATATCTCTGTTATTTTCCTAATACATGTATACATTTTCTATGTAGTTATGTATCCATATAGTTATTACTTTACTTCTACTGTAGAAAGAAAGAAAAGAAAGCCCTTCACCTCCTTCCAATGCACTACTGTCTCATCCTATACCTCTCTCTAATTATCTTCTATCTCCACTCTGACTCATCTCAACCTCATTCTCCTACAAAGATCTCCCTAAGGACCCCTTCTTGACTGTAACCTCCTCCATCCCTCCTTGACTACCCCTAACCTCATTCTACTACTGTGGTCTTCCATATAACCCTTTCTAGATTCATCCATTCCCTATCTCTTTGTGACTCACCCCAACCCTCATTTACTAGTATGATCTCCAAAATAACACTTCTAGACTCTTTTCTCCGGTATCCCTCCTTTGTCTCATCCCCTACCTAATTTTACTACTATGACCTCCCCTATCTCCCCTTTATCCTATTCAATCAAACTAACAATCTCACATGTCCACCGCTCAAATTAACAACTTGTATTTCCCTATACTAATCCATCTCTAATCCTTTGGGTTCCGGGGTATCATGCTACTCACCAAAAAGCGATTTAACGCTTCATCAGGGGTAGTAAGCGCTATATAAATACAATTACAATAACAAATATATTCCCGTGCCTGAAAAAACATTTGAGGGGCAAATCCGCTATGTTTTGTTGGTTTGTAGATTTGACTTTCATAAACATTTGTGTGAACAGTCCTCACAGTCTTTGTGAGAAACTTCTATTTTTCTCTTTTTTACCTGCAAGGATATGGTGCCACATTTAGGGAGCGGCTTGTTTTCTTTTTATTTTTTGCAGTATTAGTTTACAAAAAAATATTTGCAAAAAAACAGAAACATTGCACACTTGTGCCAAGTTTCAGACATATAGGCTTCCCCAGGGCTTGTTTTCTTTGTAATGGCCATTGTAAATTATATAGGTATGATTTGAAGTATGTTGCCATGTAAATCTAAGAAAGAAAAAAATGTAGTTGAATTTGCATACCAACTTATCCAAATAAAACATTTTTTTCCCTGAATAAAAGAGGTTGCCTGTCCCACCGCCTCCCCTTAATGCAGTATATTTTTGAATGTTTAGAAGAAGCTTTAACAGCGGTGCTTTCTTGAATAAGTCAGTTTCTCACAGCTTTTTCTCTTTCAGGCTTCTCCTCCAGCTGGTGCAACCTCAACAGGCCTCTTTCATTCTGGAGAAAAACCTGAAGGAACAATCGGCCATTGAAGAGAAGTTAAAAGGCTTCGGGTTGAATGAAGCCTCTTTGATCCTGACTGCTGAGGTATGTGTGCAGCTGGCGTTTTCCAAATACACATTCATTGAACTCTACATCTCGTTTTGAAAGTGAGTGTGGCAGTGTTTTCACCCTCTCAGCTCCTAACACTTTGCCCAGCTCTGGCTTAGGGAAGGTGAAAAGCTTCTGATGCATTCGGTCTGAACTCAGGTGCGGCCCCTCTCGCTCGGTTTACACTTATCCTTCTCTCCCATAACCCCAGTATAGATTACTTCCCAGACTGTCACATTTTCTGTTCTTTTGGGTCTCACCTATGCTTATCTCTGCACAATACCCTCCAAAGTTCTCTCATTAACCCCTCCAAGGCTCTCACCCCCTCCTGCCTTTTGCCACTGTTGAGTCTCTCTCTCTCTCAACTTCCCTTTTACTCCAGCTTCTTTGAACGTCAAATCTTCATCAATCCGGAGTCTTATGGCTCCGCTTGCAATATAAATAAGCCTGTGGAGGCTCCCCTGTTTGAGCGGAGGAGCATCACTCCACAGGCCAGAGCTAAAAAATGAAATTGTAATAAAGTGTATTTATTACCATTTTTTTTTGCAATCGCCCCGTCCTGAACTGAGTGACAGGACGTGGCGGGCCAGTGCTGCCATGCCTGTGACAGCAGCAGGGGGCTGTGCGCTTTAAAATGCACATGTCTCCTTCGCCGGCCATCTTGCGACGGCCAGCCAGACACGCGCATTTTAAAGTTCTCTAACATAGCTGCCAAGTTAGAGAAAGGGCAGGCCTCCAGTGCTCTTAGGAGCATCGAGAGAAACTTCTCTAGCCAATCCTGGCGCTGCTCTCATGCTGTGAGAGCATTGCCAGGATTGGTTAGTGCAGTTTCCTGGTCTCACTGGAAGAGAGACGACCGGTAGAGGAGGACGTCGCATCGTGCCTTAAGGAAAGTGTTTTATTTATTTTTTCACCCCCCTTGGTACACCAGTGCCAGTTTAAAGCTTTGTATTCCACTGGCACTGCCCTTTTTTTTACGTGTCACTTTGCTAATTATGTCAGCCTGTGCTGACTACACATTCTGCTTGATATTTCGCAGCTTCCAATACAGTTTACCTCCCCACACTACTTTAAGCAACCTTGGCATCTCCAGCATTGCCGTCAACCAGGTTGCCTTCTACTTGCCTTATAGGTAGTTCTTTCCCATTGATTCCATCTTTTCATCTGCTCCGCTATCTGTTGGTCTTCTCAGTGCTTAGTTCTGTTTCCTTCCTCTTCCATTTGTGAACTTTATCCCTGGTTGACATGATATCCGCTTTTGATTTCTCTTTGCTAATGCTCAATTCTGTCATTCTTTCTCATCTTTCCTTTTACCTCAGATTTTTCTTTCTGGTTGCCTAACAGCAAGCCAACATTAACCCCCTTCCACGCGGGGCTAATTCCCCCGGGATACGGGGGGAAGGAGGGCCGCGCGCGGCGCAGCAGTACTCATGACTAGCCCAGCTCTTCATGCTGCACAGCGGAGCTGTGCTCATGACGAGCTGAGCTCGTCATGACTCCACCCCTCCTGTGGAACACCCGCACAGGAGGCGAATTAGCCCTGCGTGGACGTTCAGCAGCAGTTATGACGAGCTCAGCTCATCATAAGCGCCAAAGGGGTTAAATGGTTTTCTGGTCACTAATGCTAAACATGGTGATACCAGCTGCACCCCACATCATCATGCATACTTTCTGTGGGAAATTACTTGCCATCGTGAATTCAAGTATACAATAAGCCTGTTCGTGTTTGTGGGTGTTTCCTTGCATCGCGGCCGGGATTAGCTCCGACCCCGCCCTCACCGAACGGCCGGGCTTTGCTCCGCCAGTCCAGTGCCAGAGACCACTTGCCAGACTGCAAGCCACAGGGGCTCATTGCGCATTTCCCACGCGCCAGGAGGCGCATAAAGACTCGCCTGCAGCAGAGTCCATCGGTGTTCGTGTTTGTGGGTGTTTCCTTGCATCGCGGCCGGGCTTAGCTCCGCCCTCACCGACCGGCCGGGCTTTGCTCCGCCGGTCCAGCGCCACAGACCACTTGCCAGACTGCAAGCCCCAGGAGCCACAGGGGCTCATTGCGCATTTCCCACGCGCCAGGAGGCGCATAAAGACTCGCCTGCACCCTCGTCCCGCGAGGACGCGCGCGGGACGCGCCGGGCTAAGCCCGGGCAAAGGGCGGGCCCTCTGTGGCCTGAGGAGGCCTGAGGAGGACGGGACGGGCCACCCCCCTTGGTTCCTCGACAAGAGGAGGTACATCAATTTGAACTATACATTGACACTCTATGGACAGTTTATTTTCCCCTTAAAGCCATCATCATCGTTTATATAGTACCACACTGCATTATGACACGCAAGGGGACCAATAAGAAACCCAGGTCAGGGGACCTTAAATTTTACCGTGACCAGTAGAACATTGTCCACCTCTAGCGAAGCTGAGAATGACCCGCGCCAATCCATAGATACTAGGCAATCTCCCCCACTGATCCCTGATAGTCCGCAGAACTTGCCTTTTTGGGAGGAAATAAATGCTTTGTGTGGCACTAAGTATGCCCCAGTGGTATCACCATCCCCCGTAAAAGGCATCAGCACCATTACCCCAATTAGGAAACCTTGTGACTCATCTTTACCATCTCAAAAAGACAATACCCAAGGTATTGCATTGTTTCAGGGCCCAAACGCTAAAAGGAAGCATGACGGGACTAATGACAGTCGGAATCATCCTAAAATACTAAAACTGTGCGCTGGTCCTACATCACCAGTCACTAGCCCCACCTTAACTACGGTGGAGGCTGGAAAATGTGACGACCAAGTATCTTCTCCCCGTTTCCCTTTATTGTCTCAGTTAGAGCTATTGTTAAATTCTATCGTATCACCATTGGTAGAAAAAATTAACGCCCTGGGTGATAGACTAACAGGTATTGAGAAAACCATTCAAGCCAACTCTCCACCAACCACTAAAGATCTATCTAGTGGGGGAAGAGCCCCTTCGCCAACTACCATAAGAAAAGAGAAAACCACTAAAATCAACTCTCCGTCCACTTCTAAGAAGGTAATACCCAACGGTTCTGACTTATTTATTGCCCCCAATGCTCCTTTGCCTATTAACATAAGTAAATATGCCCAAACCCCTCCACAATCTCCTAACAAAACCGCTACAACTGCCCCTAAAGTCGCCCCTAAATCTGGGTTTACTAAGTATACTGCTGCCAGAGTGGACCCAAACAGAGCAGCATCCATACACTTACCCCCAGAAGCCGCCCCATTTGTCCTCGTTCTCTCAGGAATACCGGCACCCTCCCACGGGAAACCCGAAAGACGGCAGGAACTTTTAAATAAGGTCATATTCTGGATATCTAATAACAGACCACTCACACCCAATCACGACGGTGGAATCCTGTGTGTTAGAAGAGTGGGCTGGCTAGGGTCTCTAACCAAAGACATCAGCGGGGACCTGGTTCTAGTGAAATTTAGAAATAGGAACATTGTCCCCTATCTACGATCCAACCCACCCCAAAAAGGAGACGGCCCCATATCTGTGTGGGACTTACATGATTTCTACCCAAGTACCCCATATATCCCGCCAATAAGATCAAAGGCAGACCATACCTATCTGCTGGGAAGGGGTCCTCATGCTCTCAGTGGTAGTAACTTTTTTGCATCTAAGAGACTTGATTCGCGGTATAATAACTGTAACTGCTGATGAAATTGTATAAAGGGACAGCCTCATGTATTAGCTTAGTTGGCAATCCCAATTTTAAACACAGCACGTTTTTAAATTTGGATAGTACTTCAAAAGTCTGGGCACATGTTTTTTAACTTGTAGTTATTTTAACCTGTAGATATTTGACTGCATTGTATCACTGTCTGTATGTTTGCTGCCTTTTTAAGTATGATTGTCTTTTATTTGTACGCTTTTATGATTTTTGAAACAAAATCGAATAAAGCATTATCTGATCTGAATAAGCCTGCGCAATGCAATAGGTGTTGCATTAGTGAAAGCTTGAGCTATTTGCGTTGCAAGTGATGTTTGTTCTTTTTTTTAAAAAAATATCACAGCAGTAGCATAAGTAATAAACGAAAATCCACGAAGAAAGGAAAGGGTGCGGTACCACAGGCTGTTACGAACCTCTATTAGCCACGTTAGGTACTGCAGCCTTAATGCAATTATAAACAGAACAAAATGCAGCTGAACATACGTTTCCTTTTCCATGTTTCTTATTTTAATTGGGGGAAGGTGGATGCGAAGCCAGTGGAAATGGAAGGCACAGACTTAAGTTTCCCATCAGTTACCACTAAATGGAAGTGGTGCCTGGTTTTGGAATCAGGAGATAAGTCCGACAGAATTTAGGTATTCATACTGGAGACAAAGATTGAGAAGCAACAAATTAAACCTGCAGGAAGCGCTGACACAGCAGTGGCAAAATACTAGACACTCTCCATGCCTCCTGGCACCTAATAAAATCCAGATATAAAAGCAAGTATCTCTCAAGCTACAGAAACAGCGGACCTTTTAAAACCTTCTAGATCACCAGTATAAGTGATGCTGTACTTTATGGTTTTTTTTTTTTTTTTTTTAATTTTTGAAAACCTTTATTGCACAATAGAATCATACAAATTCGGGCCTACAACCATCCGGCCGGCCTCGGCAACATCTGAAGCGCAATAGCAACTGGTAAATGCGTCCCGGCAACATAGGAGCACAAGCAGGATAATACTAAGTTACACTGGAGACATATGTGCCACCGGGAAGCAGGAGAGGTGAGGTTTAATTTTAAAGTTTTTAGTATGTCCATAAAAAGGGGCTAGAAAGGATCTGAGGCAAGATAGACCATCCAGGACATAAGTGGGCAAGTATCAGCATCATGATTAGGCAAACAATATCCGCTCAGCAATTGACCGCAGAAGACCGGACAGGAGAAAATGTAAGCTAGCATTACTACGGTCGGCAGTTACCACCCACACCATATCGATCCACCCAAAAACCCCAGGAAAAAGTGGGAGAGAAAGAGTAGAAGTAGGAGAATGAAAACCAAGGCCCATAGTAACAAAAAAGAACATAAGAACACCCGCCCCACCCTACACACATGCAAAGGCTACGGCCTACCCCCCCCCCTCGCAGAGTGTCTGTCGCCCCAAAAGAGTACCCGAAATGCAGAAGAGAAGAAAAGAGAGAAAGGAAATCACAGAAGACCGGGGGAGGGCCCAGGCAAAGGAAACATACAATCAACAGATCCACCCTCGGCCATCCCTCCTCGGATCCCGACCCGACACCGTAATAGCATATACCATCCCAACAGTTCCAATTTTCCGTCAATCATGTAGCATCCGACCACATTCAAAACATAAAGATAGTGTCAGCCTTGTCCCCGTCGATCCAGCCGAATAATGAAGTCCAGGCGGGCAGCGGCCATCTTGGACAAGAGGTGCAGATGTAAAGACCACCACCAGTTCAAAAGCCCCTCGCAGAAATCTGTCCCACGTAGTGCCGAACAGTCAGTAGCTACCCAGTAAAGGTGGAAACCCAGCAGCAGTACCTGAAGGCCGACTGGCCAGGGCCGTAGCAACAATCTCCTGGCAGAGCAGGGGGGCCCTCCGGGGGACCCCAAGGTGGGCACAGGGCAGGTCGACCAGCAAGAGCTCTCCAGCCGGTGGGCAGGGTCCAGCGTCCCACTCCCCAGCATCTCCAGAGTAGAGGGCCCAGCAGCCGAGTCGTCCGGGGTGTTCCGAGTCTCGACACACGGCGGGATACGCAGGTCCCCACCGCCGGCCACCGGGTGCAGTAGGTCGGCGGGGAACAGCAAGCAGCACAGTCTTCCGGGAGCTCACCAGGCAACACTCCATCTAGTCGATCTTTCAGGTCTCGGGCGCACGCCCGCATAGATGACCGCAGGTCGTGCAGGGCAATTAAAACATCTGCAAGGACAATGGGCTCCACAGCAGCAGAGTCCCGCACCCAGAGGGCGTCGCCATGTTGTCGTCCCCTGTAGTGTCTGCCAGAGCCCATCTCAAAGGCAAGCCGATAGTGTGAGCAATGAGCGCAATCACCACGAAGCCACGGTGCAAGTTGATCTCCCGCTGTTCGGATCCTGCCGTAAGCAACTTGCGTTATGGAGAGCGTCTCATGGAAGCCCCCGGGGACTGCCAACCGAGGTGCAGGGCGCCTGGTAAAATGGCGTCTACCGCAGCGCCAAAGGATAGATAAGTCACCCAGCGCCGAACCTGGGACGGATGAGGGATACAATGTAGCGCCTGCTACAGTATTCAAGCAAATGTGGAAGCGCGGAGGGCCGGGCGGCACACTGTAGCAATTGTTGCAACAGTATCACAGCAGCCTCCGGCCCCTCCCGCTGCAGGCGTCCGCTGCTGCCGAGTCAAGGGGCAGCCTCTCCGGAGAACAAAGACCCGGTCCCTCACACGCCGCGGTGGGGCTGGACGAGGGCGAATCTCCGGCTCCACAGCGAGCTGGCCGACGGGGAACACAGCATCCGGGTCGGAAGCCCAGCCCGGTTCCGAAGCGCCGACTTTCGTTCAGGATAGAGATCAGGATCCGCTGCGCTTCGGACAGAAAGCGGGCGGGTCAGCGGAGCCGAGGAGTCAGGCGGCCATCGTGGTTGCTGGCTTGGCTCCTCCCCACTTTATGGTTTTAAGAGTTGTTACAAGAGGTATGTTCGAAGGGATTAAAGCAATTATAATTATTACCAAGTTTTGCTCTGATGGATGGCAATGGCAATTTCTAGTGAAACACGTGCTACTCTTTTGCACTTTTTCCAGTTACTCATCACACATTTACTTAAATGTAAATGTAAATGTGCTGGACTTGTAAAGCGCACAGCTGCCCGTAAGCGTCCCGGCGCTTGCTTAGGGAACCCGTCCTGGTATTCCCCTGTGAGAAACCACGGCAGGGTGTCCACAAGGTGAAAGCCAGGCATCCCGCCGCGAGGGGCCGTAGTGGAGATTAAGCAAGCTATTGCCCAGAGTCGCAGAGTGTGACGCCATGAGTTGAGTAGGCACCAGAGCGAGAATTGTCGAGTCCGTGGAATTTTGAGCCTGAGACCCGCCGAGGCGGGGAATTGAACCCTGGTCCACGGTCGATCTCAGCTTCCGGGTCTGCCGCCTCTAACCACTGAGCCACGCTTCTCCACTTAAACCTCCAGGATGGAATTTTTCTTTAAATATTAAAGAGCTGTGTTTTGGCTTTAAGAGTGTCACGTTCTACAAAAAAGTACAAATAAATGCCAATGCAAGAACAGACACAGATTAAATTCATAAATATTTGCCTTGTTAAGGCATTATGTGCCTGCCTCCAGTAAGCTGAATTGCATTTTCTGAGTGGAACATTGCCAAAACTTTATTTTGCAGTGTAAGCAACAAAATGGTAACTAGAACACAAATAATGGCCACTGAATAACTAAAGGATGAATAATCGCTTAGGCAACATAAACTGGGTGTACCGATGAAGAAGAAAGAACAAGCAGTGTTGTGAGGGTGCAGTACCACCGGCTGTCATTAGGTGTCCCTTGAGACCTCTTTTGGCCACATATGGTACTGCACCCTGCAACATGGCTAGAGAAAGGAGAAGGCGCAGAAGTGAGAGCTGCTGACTGGTGAGCTGGGGATCAGTGTTCAAGTGTGGTGTTGGCTCAATATCCTGTGATATTGGACTGATTGTTTAATTTCCCCCGAGACCATGGCTAGGTGCGCTACATAAATAAAAGTAACACATGCAATATAACCTATTATATAATAAGAATTTAATGCAGCGATCTCAGAGGCGTGCAGGGGGTGGAGGTGGGGGTAGGGGTAGGGGTATATGGCAAAGAGATATTAAATAAGGGCACTGCACTGCAAAGTATGCCTAAAGTAATGAAAACAAAAAAAAAAGCAAAACAGAGGTGGCCTCGAGGGGTGGTGGGGACCTGCGAGCAGTGTTGTGGGAGGGGGAGGCACAGGGAGATTAAGGGACATGAAGGGACCGAAGCAGTGTTGTGGGAGGGGGGAGGGCGAGGCATAACAGGATGGCAAGCAAATTATTGACCAAAGTTTCATTGCACAAGTAAACACAACAGTTAATGAGCAAAGAGGCAGGCTAACTAAAAAAAGAGTTCTCTCTAAGTATAAATAACCTGAACAGTAAGAACACATGTAAGAGGGGCAGTCCTCATGGGGAGATACACACATTTCAAAAGGAGTGTCTACTAAGTGTATTCACCAATGAAAAGCCAGTATTTCCAATGGACAGCAAAATGAACCAATGAAAAAGAGGGGCGTTTTTTCAAGCCCATATCCCAGATACCGCATATATAGCGCAAGAGCTGCCTAGGCAAGATCAAAAAAGTATGTGAGTGGGATGCTTGAATTAAACTCGCCCACTGTTAATTGCTAGGGCTACAGTCACATGATTGTTTTTACCCAGCATGCCACCTCTGTTTGGACCTTGCCATATACAAAAACGTCTTGACCCAGCTCCATTAGGAGCATTTTATCCCAAACTGCCGAGCCAGGTACTCCCTGACAAGAAACACATGCAACCGAAGACTGGTTTCGCTCTAGCTGGGACTATTCAGTCAGGTGCAGTTGGATTCCAGTAGCAAAGTGAGCATGGGACCCATGTTTATGCATACCCATAACACTTGTGGCATCGCACTGAAATAAATAAAAAAAAGCGCTGGGTGGGTATCTTTAAGTAATCTCAGCCACTTGTAATTGCTCTGTATGCATCCCAGTTCAGAGTTTTTTGCATCATGCCACCTCTGATTAGACCTAACAATGTGCATATCAGCCTCGATCCTGCTGTAGGAAAGCCCTGCCTGAACTGCAAGGTTAGGTCCTGTTAAATAACAGGAAAGGTCTATCCAGTCCAGATAAATGGGGTCCCTTGTCTCCATCATGTCTGGGACATGTAGGCAGATTTTGCATATGTATGTGGTTCACGGATCAACTGGTGATTGACTGGGTTTATTTGATTCTGTGTGCATACTACCAAAAATAGCAGTAATTTTATTTAAGCTGGCTATGTCCATCTCGGATATACCAGCAGGCACATATTCCTTTCCTGTACCTCCTATTCGAAATCTGTGTGCCTGTTGGGTGAATTCGGTTTCCAGCCAGTTTCCTTTGTCTAGGGAAGGTTCCTCTTTGTCCAGAGTAGTTTTCCCTGGTTCTGGATAGCTTGTGAACCGGTTCACGGAGGACGCTGCTTGGCAGTTTGGGCTGGACTGTTCCAATTGGAGCAGGATCAAGACTGATTTGAATATAGCTGTGTCCAAACTGAGGTGAAATGGTGTGCAAATAATGATGGATTGGGATGCAGCCCAGAGTAATTACAAGTGACTGAGATTAATTCAAGAATTCAATCCATAACTTTTTTGTATACTTTTCTGGGTGATATTTGATCATCTCACTTGGCAATGGGGCCAGATTCCCAGCTGAGTCTAAACCTGACATACATAACACATGTGAATAACCGATGAACAGTCACAGCTGGTCTGACTTTGGACACGGGGCTCAGGCGTCCACACAGAGTGAACAGCAAAAAAGATAGGATGCCGGCAGAACTGGAGGCTTCCAGAAATGTTCGAATGTGACACCTCCTGAGGTTGGCTTTGCGTTCCCTCTTCCACCACCAGAGAAGTTGAAGTACTGGACCCTACAGCCAATACTGGGTTTGTTACTCATTGTCAGGACACTGAGTAAGCCTGTGCTCTCCAATGCCGCAGCAGAGAAGACATCGGGGCAGCTGAGGGACCTCCGTGTAGTTGTCCTTCTACCTCTAGAAAGGGCCCGAGTCCAGGCAGTCTGCAGACTCTCGTTGATACCGTGGTCTGTGGAAAGAGGGCCTACCTGCACGAAGCTTCACTGCATAGGCTTGAATGTGCCAATATGATTCATGGCAAAGTATGCACAAGGACCCGTTGACTGGAAGGCCTTTTGGGAACATCTTGCTGGACGAGTGCTTAGTAGTTGTAAGGTCATCGCAGCCCTGCTGTCTAGAAGGAGCTGTGACCCAAAGAAGAGCATCACGATGGTTGAGGAGCTTTTACAAAGCCTGTCTGCCACCCAAGGGTGGGTCGGCACTGCTGTTGGCTCATCTAGTACTGTATGGCTGCAATTGTTGAAGTCTAACGCTATCACCGGGTCCTTTTTGGTCCTGGTTGAATTAGTGACTCCTATATGTGGCCCTGTTCCAGTCGCCCCCCCCCCCCTACTGGAAAAAACTCACCTGTGACCTGTAGTCCCCACAGACCCCCATATTGGATGTCAGGGGCACTACCTTGCGGGAGGGGAGTTTATCTCTCATTGAGTCTGTGCTAATGTGGGTGTCCGTTTGATGTCCTTTATAGTGTTTTTTTGTGTACCTGTAAAATAAAAAAAATATAAAAAAAGAAATTCAGACCCCAGAAAGAAACATGCATTTGATAAGCAGTGGCGGGGTAGTCCATCTAGTCCTATCCAAACCTAGAACTATCAGCTGGGCACTTATCTGTTGGCTGAACTTCAAAATCTTTGGACTTGTGGCTGTGCACTTTACCTTGCTGTGGTGACCGAACAGTGGTGTCTTCATGACATTACCAATAGAACTCCGCAGAGCAGCAGAGAATTTGCTGGGTGTGTTCTAGTTGTTTGTACGAAGGGCTTTTAGGTAACCAGATTTGGGGGGATGCCACATTTTAATCTGACCCATACGCTTTTTTAAGGGTAACAGCTGACATTACAATTGTTGTCCCTTGGTGGTACCCACATTTGGCTCAAGAGAAGAGTGTGGTCTAGAGTCCTTTCATTTGTTCCCCTTGCCCACTTTTTCAAATTGTTTTGAGGTAGGTTAGCTCTCTAAAACCCAAGGACCCGGACAAACCAAATGTTCCCTGAGTAGTCCAGAAACAAGAACTTTGGGATAACATTGATCATGTGACCAACATTGTCAGAAACATTGTGTTTGCTCTGAGGACACTAATAAATTAGGGTTTTTTCAAAGCCCCAGAAGGTGTCATCTTCTGTGTTTTACTATCGTGTTTTCAACTGGACTACTCGCTTTTTGATGAAATTGTCCTTTTCTTTTTCTAAATTAAAGCACTGACCACACATTGCAAATATTGAGTTATGATCACTGTGTTATACTACATCTCATTTTCCAACCCCCGCCGCCTCTTGGCATAAGCCCTGAGCGTCCTGGCTACCCTGGAGGGCCAAGTTCCCAAAGAGATTAACTTGTGTATCCCATTGGTGCCCCTAGGACACTGGTGGTAAACAACATTACGTACACGGAGTCCTACCCTGTAACCACTGACTGCCCCAGGAACCAGCAAAAGGCCCCTCACAGAGCAGCAGCTACGTGTGCCCCTTGTGTACTCCAGTGACGCTTTACTTGAAGTCTGATATTGGCTCCTCTGACTACTGTCTTTTCATACCGGGCAGTGGGTTTGATATGGAAATTATTGAATGGCAAGGCGCAGCTCTTGTGGACACTAAAGCGTCATTTTGATCATACACGGACATAGTCTGCGCAGAACTGCGCGTGCATGCAGGCTGTCGCATTTCTTGGAGCGGGGGATTATTTTTCTTGCAGATCGTGTTTGTGAAATATACTCCAATAAATCCTTGCTCCAGCAGCAGAAGTGTGCCAGTCTGTAAGGAACTCATATGTAGGAATCTGAACTTTATTGAACTACGAATGAAAGTTCTGAATGGAAAACCTCCACAGAAGAGTGACCTCAAAACAAAACCACTGAACAGGTACAAATAAAACCTAAATGACTCTGTGCCCGAATTCTCACCCTGAGCTGTCACTGTGATGAATGGGCTGTCACCAACAGAATCCTGCTGTGGGAAAGGGCTGTGCTCGCTGCATTTGATTGCTCGTCAAGTTTAAGTTACAGAGGTGACTACAAAGGAATCCATTGTGCCCTCGTGCTAAGAATAGGTGGCCATTCTGATCCGTATGTACCAAAGTTGTCATGTTTTTCTGTTTACATGTGTGGTTGCCATGGAAAGCATTCTTTTCAACCCTTGCTCCATCCTGTTTGCCCCGCAGGTGACATGCGTGAAACATAGTTGTCATGTGTTTTTTCTTCTGCATTCCAGATTATGGGAGAAGATCTTGCGCAAGAAAAGCTGAAAGAAGAGAGTCAGGCCGAGGGGAAAGTGGGTGTTACCGCCGCACTCGCATCTTTTGTTGCGACCTCCGAGTCCGAATTTGAAGGCAGATGGTTCCAGAAGGCGAAGAACATTCGGGAAGACTTTGCACCTTGTTTGGAATGAGACTTACCGGTGCTCACAGGTGTTCCAGGCCGAAACAGCATCTTTGTTTTTGTTTGTTCAGCCACAGGCATGGTCCTGTGACGTCAAGGAGCACCTCCATCTTGTAAAAGAGTCGGTAGTGCGGTCTCCGTGACCTTTCCCATTGAGAGGTCGTGAGCAGACATTGCGTTCTGCATTCCAGCCCTTCCCCGCCTTACATTTGGCGCAACGAGCACGTAGTGTGGCCTACACGACACCCCACTCCCCGATACGCTGTAATGGCTGCACCAGGTAGTCTGTCCCCATGTCATTTATTGGAATGAGTATGTTGTGTAGCCCACCTGCTTTCGCTCCTTATTTAGAGGAATAGTCGAGCAGTGGTGTGTCTGCGTGTCCATTTTACTACGTTTATATTCACGATAATAAAGTATGTTTCAACCACACTTTTCTCGCTCTCGCTCTCCCATGTACTGATATTTCGATCTTCAAACAATTTTGCGACTTTTTGAGCAGATCAAGATAAAAACCTAAAGAAAGTTGTCAAGGAACTAGAGGAGTCATCATTTCTCTCTGGTTTGCGCGGTTTTGCTTTTTGACAAATTGAATTTCAGGTGGTAAATGGTTGACGATACTGGAAAGAAACTAGAGTGTAAATACTTTCATGTCGTGCTCCAACAAAACGCTTGCAAATACTCACTAAAGAGACTGCAACTGATGAATAGTATTGCTTTCATCATGAAAAGCTTCATGGCATTTGCAAACACCTATTATCTCAACTATGATGTGGAGTCTCAGAGCATTTCTATAAAGAGAACGATCTTCTAAATAAAACATTTTAAAGGAAACATTAAATTAACTACATTTAGTTTTCTTTCTAAAACAACTGCTAAGAATTTGAAAATAAACTCTCTCCACCAAGATCGGCTAAACCCTCCTCAATTCCTTTTTTTCAGCTTTTTAAAAAAAAATAAATCTGTTTTCTTGAAGAAAACTGAAGCGGATAGATGCAATCCAAAGAGGCGTTAAGTTGTTGTATGCGTTGCCAAACATCCAGTGACAACACCATACTTTCTTAATAGCATTTTAATTAGATTACTACCATTGTATACATCCGATACCAATTTCTTCTTTACATCGGCTGTAGTGTTTACCAAACCCACAATGAGGAGGGAAAAACGGAACAAAAGTAAGCCTCCACTTTAAATGCTTTTCTAGCCGTATGATATATTGAGCTCGTCAAAAGGGGTTTCTTATTCATTTATTACTTAAAATAGAGCCATAACTTTTAAAAATAATCTTGACCTTGCTGAGCCCATCCTACCACTTCTATCAAAATAACAGCACAAATACGGACTATTTTCACACTACTTGTCTTTCCAGTCCTGTCCAATTGCACTGCAGTATTGGCAGCTCTTCTAACAAGCATTGGCTAAGCCCAAAAATGTTGCCTTGGTGATCTATTGGCTTTGTCAATGCATTTTTCAATGCTCTATTGCATTGCATGACTGTGCCGCTGTATGCGCATGCAAAGAACGGCATGAGTGACATTTTCTGTTTGTCAATCTAATATACTATTTAGGGTAGTATATAAGATATTGGTAAATAAAAAAAAAAAAACCTGGGGAATGTGTTTGCAAAAAAGCACTTTTGGATAGAGGAGCAACCAAGCAGCAACTGGCAGCTACTAAAATTGCCCCCCCACCCCCAAATGTCTAGTAAAAAGAAAAAACAGTCAGTCAGTCAATCAAAGCTTTTATTTCGGTTAAAAACCATAAAAAGACATATTCCAAATTCATACGTTGATATAAAAAATACAAGTTAAAAACATTTAAAAAGACTTCATGATAAAAGCTATGTCGCGGAATAAACAACAGGACAAGTGGGGACAATATAGAAACACACACCCGTATCGTAATGTCAAGCATGGAAAGTGTGGATAGGGCCCCACACAGGTTTCCCAAAAGGAGAATGCCCCCACCATAATCGAGATGAGCACCCTTAGCTAGTGGGGCGTGTTCTAGAACTTCCTTTTAAGGTTGCACACCTAATATACCACATGGATAAAAGGAATCTTGATGTTGCGAACACCGCCAGGGCCGAGGTGTCCGTTTTTAGATTTCTCAGCAGTTCCCTAAAATCTCTGAGACCCCTGGACCTGCAGTACTGTACTATCCACTTGGCCCTCGCCCCCTGGTACGTGGGGCAGAAGAGCAGAACGTGCTGATCTGTCTCCTCTGCCCCCCCCCCCCACCCGGGGCATGAGCTCACGAGGTGTGAGGTCCCAGACCACCTGTGCGTGAGGCCCCTAAGGGGCAGTGCGCCGTTCCTGAACTGGATGTACAGTTTTCTGGCCAGGGGCGGCTGGATGTCGTCCAGGAATTTCTCAACTCTGGGGAGAGCCTTAAAATCCAGGAAGTACTCAGTCAACCTACCCATGGAAGGATTTGTGACAACACTAGCAAGACGATGTTGATTTAAAGCTAGACTCAAAGATTTTTTGGAGATCTGAGGGCAGGCCACCTCCGGGGATGACCACAAATCCCCCATTCCTAGTGCTAGAGTGAGGTGTTTAATGTGGCTCAGCCATGATATCTTTCCCACACCACTTCTAGACAGGAGATCGCGCAGGCCCTCTCTGTAACTCTCTAATTCTAGAGTGGACCAGAGTCTTCTCCAGTATAGGAGCGGGCCATTCTAAACAATTTCCTGTATGGGGGCTAGGCCAAGGTCAAACCTTAAAGGGGTTAGGGGGGTGCTCCTAGGGAGTCGCAAAATGCGTCTAATGAAGCTGTTCTCCGTGTGGGAAAGCGAAGGAGTGTTGACATGCCCCCAGAGATCAGCTCCATAGATCGCACCCCCTTGCGCCTGCACTTTGTATATTTCAACCGGCGGAACTGCCAGTTTCTGGGGCGTTTCATTAAAAACTTTTAAAATGCCACCGAGGATTGTGACAGTTTCAGATTAGCCCTAGCTACGTGGGAGGTCCAATCCATTTTATCATTAAGGGTAACCCCCAAATAGTCAAATGTGGACACTCGGTCCAAAGACAATCCATCCATTTGAGGGTGGGGACAATTTGTTTTCTTTGGATAATACACCATGTATTTGGTTTTGGAGATGTTAATCTCCAGGTCCTTCTTCTTACAGAAGCCGCAGAAAGCCTCCAATGTTCGCTGGACACCCCCGAATGATTTAGACAATAAGAGGTTGTCATCAGCGAACATTAGGGCCGGTATCCTTCGCCCTGCTAGGCGAGGGGAATCCAGGTCCCTAGCCCCAGCTAGATGCGCCTAATGTGGACCAGCTTGCCTTCCTCTCCAGGTTATCGGGTTCGTTGGCCCATTTCCTCTCGGGAACCCTCCTCCTCGGTGGCGATTTCAACTCGGTAGTGGACGTAGAGGCCGACCGCTCCCACCCCCCCCCCCCCCCCGGACTCCCCGGTCCGTCGGGTGGCGAAGGGGCGGCAGAAATGGCAGTCACACTGGGGGCTCACGGATGTTTGGAGGGCACAGCACCCGGGTACTAGGGACTACTCCTTTTTCTCTAGCTTGCATGAGTTGCACGTGCGGCTGGATGGGTTTCTGGGATCGGCGGAGGTGGTTTCCGCTGCGGTCCGTTCTGAGTATTTAGCCAGGACCATATCGGACCACAACCCCCTCCTGATGGACCTTCGTTGGTTTCCCGGGGTTCCGGCTGTGCCCACCTGGAAAATGCGCCCGGAGATCCTAGAGGATATAGTCTTTAAGGCGGACTTGGGGGACAGAATCTCGGAGTACTTCGGGCCAACGGGGGTACTGCGGGATCGAGAGCGTTGGAGTGGGACGCCTTTAAGGTGGTGGTCAGAGGCTATTGCATTTCTAAAAAAGTGGGCATGCGGCGAGTCATCCTTGATGACCTAGCTACGGCTGATCGGAAGCTCCGCGAGATGGAACTCCGCCGCCCCGGTCATCCGGAGCTCCAGGAGCGCACGGCGGCGGCGGCGGCGAGGGAGTCGGTGGCGGTGGCGGTTGAACGGCTGCGCTGCTTTGACTATAAGGCCTATACTACTAGGTCGCTTGCGGAGGGGGATAGGTCGAGCGCGTTGTTGGCGTGGCTGGCCAATCCTACGCGCCAGACATCTTTGACGACGTCCATGCGCACCGCGGAGGGTGCAGAAGTGCACACTCAACCGGAGATTTTGAGCTGCTTCCTGCGCTACTATGAACAATTGTACCGCAGTGGCTCTGCCAGGGACCCCGACCTGATTGGAGAATACCTGCAACCCCTAGAGCTGCCAACGCTGGAGCCGGACGTGGCGAAGGCGCTGGGCTCCGACGTTGAACTGGGTGAAATTCGCAGCGCCATTAAAGGGATGGCTAGTAACAAGACCCCGGGCCTGGATGGCCTCCCAATTGAATTTTACTCCGCTTACGTTGACCTCTTGGCGCCTCGGCTACTAGTGGTATACAGAGAGGCGAAGCGGTTGGGTCGCCTCCCCAGCTCGATGTGTGAGGCTTTAGTGGTTCCCCTCCTTAAACCTGGGAGAGAATCGGCTGACCCGGCGTCCTACCGACCTCTATCGATGCTGACGGTCGATTATAAGATCCTGAGCAGCATATTGGCTTTGAGGCTGTTAGGGCACATGCGCTCATTGGTGCACAAGGACCAGGCGGGATTCATTCCCAAGCGGAACACAACCATGAACATTCGCAGGCTGTTTCGCTTACTGGGGGATTTGCATTCGGACGCCCCGTGCCCGGTGGTCCTTTCAGTAGACTTGGAAAAGGCCTTTGATAGCCTGGAATGGGACTACCTGCGCAGTGTCCTGCTGCAATTCGGCCTGGGTGAGGGCTTTGTCAGGTGGACCACGGTATTGTATGCCTCGGCGTCGGCCAGGGTGAGGGCGGGCCCACTGATCTCCTCACAGTATCCGGTGGAGAGAGGCACGAGACAGGGGTGCTCACTGTCCCCGCTGCTCTTCGCGCTAGCGGTGGAGCCCCTGGCGCTGCTGCTCCGGTCTGAGGTTTACTACAACGGCTTGCGGACGCCTTCTGGCTCGCACCATGTCTCCCTATATGCCGATGACCTGTTGCTCTTCCTTGAGAACCCGGTTGCTGCCTTGAGGGGGGCCGCGTCGGCGCTGACAGCTTTCGGAGAGGTCTCGGTCCTTCGGGTCAACTGGGCCAAAACTTGCCTATTCCCGGTTCGCAGAGGAACGCCCAATCCAGACGTCAGTGGGGGGATTAGGTGGGAACCCGACTGTTTCAAGTACCTGGGGGTTTACATATACCACGACCCAATTGACCTCCTGGATGGGAACATAGCCTGTTGCACTCGCGCGTTGCGCGGTAGCATGGACTTCTGGGCTACCTTGCCGCTCTCGTTGGCAGGGCGGATCGCCCTGTTGAAAATGGTGGCACTCCCCCGGCTGCTCTACTACTTTCGTGCTTTACCGATTTGGATCCCGCCGGCCACCTTTCGCTTATTGCGATACTTGGTGGTGGGATTCCTCTGGGGTTCAGGCCGCCGGAGAGTGGCTCTCAAGACCCTGATGAGGCCAAAAACTGAGGGTGGCCTGGCGGTACCGGATTTCGAAAAATACTATTTGGCGGCGCAGTTACAGACCTTCACCCAGGAGGTCGCGAGAGAGTTTCGCGGCCCGGAGACTGGGAGAGGTACGGGGATGCCTAGGCATGTTATCTCCTTCATCACACTGCGACAACGTCTGGCCTTGCAGGACCTGACACTCGAGGAAAAGACCATTCGTTTGTGTTGGAATCGAGCCCACGCCCGGGGACAGCTGAGGTTGCCTTATGCACCTGAGATACCACTGGGTATGTTGACGGCCCTCCCTCACGGGGGAGACTGGTCGCGCCTGGGACTCTGGGAGGACACGGGACTGCAGCTGGTGGGGGACCTTTACGAGGACGGGGCGTTATTGCCCTTCCAAGAGATCATAGACCGCTTTGACGTTCCTCGGGGTGATTTCCTTTTGCACGCAGCTCTGGTCCGAGCGATACAGACGCACAGGAAAAGCGGGCTGGAGGAACCGCCTACATCCCCGGTGTGCCAATACGTCATGATGTCCGTGGGGACGGTCAAAACGGTCACATGCCTGTATAGCAGATTGATTGGCGAGGGGTTGCCCCCCCTCACCACTTTACGAACCCGATGGGAGGCAGACATAGGGAAGGAGATACCGGAAACGACCTGGTCACAACTCATGAGGCGGGCCTGGAAGGGCACGCGCCATGCCCGCTTCCAACTGGTCCACTTCTATGTGCTCCACAGGGCCTATTTGACCCCGGCGAAGATCCAACAGTACTTTGCCGCGGACTCTGCAGAGTGCCCAAGATGCCGGGCGTCTGAGGCGGATCTCCTCCATATGCTGTGGTCTTGCCCGGCGCTGTCCTCCTATTGGCTTGGAGTAGGAGACACCCTGAATAGGGTGACGGGGAGGTCCCTGTCGGTCGACGCGGCGGTGGGGCTCCTACACTGGTTCCCACATACCCCCAAGAATAAAATCTCAAGCAAATTCATCGATCTGGGGCTTCTCCTCGCTAAGCGTGAGGTAACCAGGAATTGGAAGGCAAGGTCTGGTCCAACAGAGGTTAGGTGGCGCGGCGAGCTGTTGAAATGGGCGGCGGGTGAGAGTACACTGCGATACCAATTGGCTAGGCGACAGCAAAACGAGAGAGCGCTAGAATCGGCACTGGAATGGGAGACGTTAGTGCAAGCCCTCAGAGACGATTGCGCTTCCAGCGATTCCGAGAGTGAGGATGCGACACGTCCCGAGTCCCGATAGATAACTTTATTTCAAAGGTCTATTGGCTACTCCGGGGTACTTCACATAGGCCTTCCTACATACACTACCACACACACTGATGGCGGGGGTTGGGGGGGGTACATGTAGAACCACTAGATTTTTGGGGAGGGTTTCTTTTACTTTTTGTAGGATGATTTAGAAAAGCAGACGAAGACCCTTAGATCGTCCAGACCAGCTTTGACCTTATACCGGATCCCCTTTGGTGTTCGCCGCCCGGCCCTCGGGTTGTGGGCTGAATGGCTGTGTACTCTTGTCGCTGGCCAGGGGAATGTGGACAATACTAAATGTTTTATGATTACGATTATTTTGCTGGCCTGATATGTAATTTTCACTAATTCCTGCAATAAAAATATATTTAAAAAAAAAAAAAAAATCAATCTCAAGGGCCAGGGAGGATTTCACCATTATACCCACTCCCCGGGACCCGGAGGTGAAACCTGCGTGAGCGACCAATCGATAGCCCCGACGGTCAAGAGCTTTACAGGCATTACCGATCAAGTGCGTTTCTTGAAGGAACACGACATCAGGGGCATGACGCCTTAGAAATTGTAACACAATGCCACGTTTAATCCTATCACCCAAACCGTTGACGTTCCAAGAAAGAACCTGCATCTCACCCCCCCCCCCCCCCCCATCCCAGGAAAAGCGACCCGATCCAACCCCCTCCCACAACCACAGATCCAGAATACTTACAATCAGTGACATACCATGAAAAAAGAGAAATAACAGAAAACATGAAACACAACCAAGTCCCCAGAAACCACCCCCAACCAAGAACCCGTTACAACACCCCCCACCCTGCACCCCTGCTGACTAAAAAGCCACCCCAAACTGCAGTGTGCCTGTCGCCCCATCTGATCTACACAAAGAACCCCCCAAGGAGGAAGGGAGAAATCACCCGTACCCGCACCACCACGGGCATCACCATAAAGCATACAGTAAAAATTACTCTGTAAAGTTCATAGTCTCAAGTCGGACCTCCGGGGGCCCACGGTAATCCTGGGCCGTCGCACCACCAGGGCCTCCACTCTCGGTGTCATCTTTCGGCAACGAGTCCAACCAGTCACTAGCACGATCCGGCTGATCGAAAAAATAAGCTCGTTCTCTGAACTCAATCCGCAAGCGAGCTGGAAACAGCATGGCGTACTTCAGTCCCAGATCTCTCAGACTACGCTTCACTTCAAGGAACCCTGAACGTTGTCGTTGCACTTGGGGAGTGAAGTCAGGATAGATAGAGACAGAGTTATTATCGTACTTCAACGGGCCGTGTTTACGAGCGGCCTGCAGGATAGTGTCTCTGTCCCGATAGTGAAACAGCCTAGCGATGATAGGCCTCGGAGGGCCTCCTGGCTTCACCTGACCACCTGGGAAGCGATAGGCACGCTCTACCGCAAAGAACTTGCTGAGACCTGCGGGAGCGAGTTTAGCGACAATAAGTTCCTCGACCAGTAGATCGATCGAGGCGGCACCATTGCCTTCCGGCACTCCGACCGAGCGTATGTTGTTCCGCCTGGCCCTATTATCGTATTCTTCCATGCGTTTGAGCAAGAGGTCGTGTGAGGAACGCAGATTCCCTATCTCGGCTTGCGCCTCCGCCATGTCAGTCACCAAACTCGATGCCTTTAAGTCCAGTGCCTTTACCCTCTCGTTCGTCTTGGCCAAGTCGGCTCGAATAAGAGTAACATCCACCGCCACTGTGTCTAACTTGAACACGATGGCTTCGTATTGTTGACTCATATCGGCCTTGAGTCCAGAAATGGCGGCCAAAAGATCCTGAAGGGACACTTCTGAGGAAGACGACATGTCGGTCTTCGGGTCCCCCAAGCCAACACTGGTAGCACCGGGGGAGCCTCTCGGTTGGGTGTAGCGCTCGATCATATTGGACTGGATCGACCCCCCGCGAGTAACGTTCTTCCTGCGTTTCTCAGCCTCAGGTTTCGTCGCCATGTTGCATTCAGCGTCGGCCGGGGACACCCAGGTGTAGCGGGACGGTGTCAAGTCCCAAAGCTCAAAAGTCTAGTTTCACGAGAGGATGCCACGGGCCTCCTTGCCAGCACAAAGAAAGAAAGCGTGCGCTGTGAGAGTGGCAGGCCAAGACAAAGTAGGAGGTCCCAAGGAGTCAGAGACGAGAGGGCCGGAAACCGAAAGTGAAAGTGGCACACCACCGGTGGGCCAGATGCCAGGCAGCCGTTGTTGTTGCATTACAGCTCGGCCATACTAGGCAGTTGAGACCCCGGTCGACTCGGGGGTTAGGCCAGAAAGTTGGAGACGATATAAAAATGGTCCCCGAGGTCCGATTTCGACCAAAAAAGGATCGACAGCATCAGTGAGAGTAGCACTCCAAAAGCCCGTCGAAGTGACCAGGATATCTGCAGGATAGATAAAGAAGGGCGGCGCGGGTCTCAGGAGCTCTCTGCTCACGCAACCATCTTGGATGCCCGCGTAGCTCCTCCTCCGGACTTGGCCTCCTTGACTATATTTTTATAAATTAGTCTTGCCTTCCTAATCCGTGTGGGTGACCCAGTTTTTACCTCTTTTACCAGTGCAGTTTTTACCGCCCTGCAAGTTTTGTTAAACCAGTGCTTATCGTTCTTCCAGGCCCCAGACCTACCAGGCTTAGTAGTGTAGAAGTAGTCTGCCAGTACGGTAAGGAGCTCGTTATGAGTGTGCTGGAGGGCCAGAAGGCTTGATGGATCTAAGTTAGACCCTGACAAGTCACTGGCCACTGATCGAGCCCCAGCTACATGATTGTAGATTTCAGCTAGCGTATCCGGGGCTAGTGCCACCTTCGCCCAACGGATTTGTCTGCCTCCCGCGGTTTGCAGGTAGTTCTCATTATGTGAGGGTTCCACTGCAGTCTGGGTTTCATGCGCCCCTAGGTAGGTAACCAGTTCCAGCGATAAGAGATTGTGGTCACTCTCAACCCTGGGGATAACCTTAAACGTTTTTACTTTTGCACAGAATTCCACATTAACCAAAATGTAATCTATTGTTGTATTTCTGTCTGGTCTGTTCAAGGTGTGGGCTCCCAGTATATCTGGTAGCAGTCTGCCATTACATGCACTGAGGGAGTTAGATACCACCAAGTTGTTAATGGCAAGAGCTAGTGGCGATAATCGCTTTACTGGATACATATGACATTCAGAGATTGACCAAATTTCGTCCTCCTCGGCAGTTACCGAGGGGATCCCCCCCAAGTGGCTCAAAGTGACAGTTGAGATCTGCACCTATCACCGTGTTATAGGAAGAGGGGAAGGATGAGAGTAGTGCATCCAGGGCCTCTAGAGTTGATAATCTTATCTTAAGTGGGATCGGGCGTAAATAGATGTTAATCACAGCCACCACTGAAGCGTCCTTAAACGTAAGGAGAATACAGAGTATGTCTGGGCTGAAAGTCTCAACTACCTTAGCTGAGCACCTCAGGTGCACTGCCACCCAGGTGCACAATCCACCTGATGGTCTTCCTCTGGGCCCCTGCACTGCCGGTATATGGTAGGACGCGAATCCTATCCTTGATGGAGCAAGCAGGAGCCAAGTTTCCTTAAATAGGCAGAGGTCGTAGCCATCCATCAAATCTCCCCACTCCGGGATCATCAGTTTTACCCCAGACCTGCGATATTCCAGGACCCAATTAAAGAGTGGCCATGGGATTCCTGCCCAACAGGAGTTTCCGGTAGTATGTCTAAGGGTGGGAAAGGGCCACCCTGACAAATGCCCGGCTCTGGCCCCCCCTCCAAGACCGTTCAGGGTCAATTATGACAATGGGGGTGAGACACCAGCTACTGTGGGGCACTGGTTTAAGTTCTCAGGCACAGTCTCGCCACTTAGGCCTCCCTTAATCAGCCTCTCTGGGGGATGTCTAACCTTGGGGTCATCAATCTTGTGTGGTGATAGTCAATCAGCATGGCTCAGGACCCTAAACCTATTGCCCACTGGGAGATTGTACTCCAGGTCATACCCACCAAAGGAAGGGGGAGGCTGCACCATTGTCTGTGGATAGAAGTACCCCAAGTGGTGAGTACGGATTTTACTTGTGTTTTCCAGTCCCCTATTGCCTAAAATGTGTTTGACCACCTTTCTGTCCCTAAAATTGACGATCACACAGTCGCCTCCTATGTCCTTGTGTCTAGTGCTCCGCCAGCTGACTCTACGAGCAGATAGAATCTCCCCCTGCCCAGGTCCCTCTATAAGCCTATGCCGGTTTAGCCAAAATATGACTTTATTTTTTAGCTCTGGGTAGGATTCGGTGGTGCTTGTTTCTAGGGGCGGAACTCCCGTGAGCACTACCACGTAAGGCATGGCCTCAGGCGGTAGCTGAGGTCGAGGAGCAGATTTAGTTGTGCTCTCTACCTGCCGTTTCTGGGGGGCAGTGGGCATAGGTTTGCCGTCTGCGCATGGCTGGTTCGCAGAAGCTACCAGAGGTGGAGGCGGGGCACAGGTTGGTGGGACAGTTGTGTTGGGGACATCTGGGGGACAAGGAGAGCCTGCAGGTTTGTTCAATACGGAAGTAGATTTGTGCACTACTACACGGGCCATAACATGCGTTGGTTTGGCTGCTTGTGTACAGTTCTCCAGACTCTTGCCCACAGTAGCATTCAAGATGGAGACTGGGCCCTCTCCCTTATCGTGGTTCCCCTGTGTGCTGGCTAGGTGGGGATTCCCTGGGCATTTGTTAGTGATAAGGGAAAGGATTCTGTCTAATCTTGATGAAAGGGCTTTTACATGGGTACTAATGGTTTGTTCTATATGTGCCTGCAGATCAATCATAAGATGTGTGACCCAGAGGGGTGGAGCAAAGGAGGGGTGGGAATGTACTAGCTCAGACTGCACACCGGTAGGTGGGTCTTTTTTCTTTTTCGCATATTTTCTTGTAGGTTTAAGTTTTTTCCTTTTAGGACTAGGCTTGGGGTCACTAGTTTTAGAAGAATGTGGGGCCAATGGGGAGGGTGGGGCAGAGACGATCACCTCCGGTATCATCTGGGCGCACGGTAACCCAAAGAAGGAGGGCATTTGGAATGCAGTCGATTCAAACGGGTTGACAGTTACCATGGAGGCATCCGTTTCTAGCTTGGGGAGGGTTAATGCAGGGGTTGAGGATAGGCGCCTTGCCGTGTCTTCAATGGCCGTTGCTACTGTTCCTATAGTTTTCTGGAGCATTAGATCAATAGCTGTGAGGGTTGGGAGTGGTTGGGACATAGCGGCCTGTTGCCTGGTCCTAGGGCGTGGGAGGGAGGGCTTGGTGTTTTTCCCCATGCTGGTCATGACCAGTAATGGAATGCCTCAATCACTTCCAAAGCTGCAGTTAGGAAGTGGGATGGGAGGGACTATAGTTTTGGTTAAACCCCTTTCTACACAAAGCCTAAAGAAATAAAAATATTGAAACTAAAGCTTGACTGTATATGACAGAGCCCAGTTTGTACACAGGGCCGATAGTAAGGCTAAACTTTTGACTTGGAATTAGCAGCGGTTAATAAAAAATAAAAGTTAAGAGACCAAAAGTTTATAGCCTTTAAGTCTTACAGTTCTGTGATGAAGTGACAGGGGGGGTGGCCCAGCCCAGCCTTGTCCTGCCCCGGACTGCCTCAGACTGTCCCGCCCTTGTCCCGGGCTTCTCCCGGCGCTGCCCGCGCGCCGGGCGGGAGGCGTTCCGCTGTTTAGTAGCGCCCCTGGGCGCAGACTGTGATGTCACTGGTGCGCCGGTGAACCCAGGGGCACCTGGGAAATGGAGTCTTTGGCCGCGGTGTTTCAGCCGTTTCCCTCACGGCGGTCGGTAAGTGAGCTGAAGTAATTAGGCCGTTGCCCTCACGGTGCGGTCTCCAGGAAATGCAGACAGGCGTGCCTCGCCCCCCTCTGAGCACTCGGCGCTCCGCTGTTTAGTAGCGCCCCCGGGCGCAGGCTGTGATGTAACCGGTGCGCTGGTTAACCCTGGGGCACCTGGGAAATGGAGTCTTTGGCCGCGGTGTTTCAGCCGTTTCCCTCACGGCGGTCGGTAAGTGAGCTGAAGTAATTAGGCCGTTGCCCTCACGGCGCGGTCTCCAGGAACTGCAGACAGGCGTGCCTCGCCCCCCCTTGGAGCACTCGGCGCTCCGCTGTTTAGTAGTGCCCCCGGGTGCAGGCTGTGATGTCACCGGTGCGCCGGTGAACCCCGGTGCACCTGGGAAATGGAGTCTATGGCCGCGGTGTTTCAGCCGTTTCCCTCACGGCGGTCGGTAAGTGAGCTGAAGTAATTAGGCCATTGCCCTCACAGCGCGGTCTCCAGGAACTGCAGACAGGCGTGCCTCGCCTAAAAAACTAAAATGGCCGCTAGAGGTGGGAGAGCAACAGACAAGGGGGAGATATTTTGGGGTATTGGGTAGCGGGAGCAACCAAGGCACTCAAAACCAGTTTTTTTTTTAATTTTGAGATGCTGTTGGGCCCTCCAAAAAAAGTAAAAACATGATTTAAGGTATTTATTTTGGGACTATGAGGGATACAGGAGCACCAGAGGGTTAAGGGAAAGGAAGGGTTGTAGGAAGTATATCACAGAGAGCACGAAACTCATATTCACAATCATTGAGCGATTTATGAAAAAGAAAAAAAGTAGTTTCCAAAATGTGAGTAGTGGAACGATACAACTCAGCCGTTCAAAAGAATGGAAAAGAGACTATGCTCCATTAGAAGACCAAACACAGGAAGAGGAAGGCAAACCATTGAATCAAAAGGAAGCAAATGAGAGTGGCAATAAAGCCAAACAATAGTAAGCAGTGGGCGGGCTTGAAGCGTACTGTAAGTTTGGAATGATTCACAACAAGCTTTCTCCTACAGACAGGTGTCTGTAGGCAAGTCTTAAAAATGACAATTTGGGGGGCGTGGCTTGGCGGCTGAAGATGGCGGTCGCATAGCTGTAGGGCTCCGTGAGTGAGGCAGCGACCCCACCACAATCCGACCACTAATCCGACCACAAGTAACCTCTGTTCGGAGGAACCCGGCTCCAGGACTGAGCGGGAATCACCCGGAGGACAAACGGCCAAAATCGGACGTCGGGAGGCAGACTTCCGGCATCCGTCGTCAGGGGGCCTATATCGACCCAGCAACACCGGGCTCAGATAGATTTGGAGGCCGGGCGGAAGTGAGAGGGACGCAGCAGAGGGCGACCGGAAGGACGGGTTACCCGGCCCCCCCCCCCCAGCAACACTCCGAAACCACTGACCGAAGCGCTCCCCTGGCTCCCCCGAATGACTGCGCTCCCAATAGCCCACTGATGATAAGGGGCGCCGAACGGTGGCGGAGCAGGAACAGCATTGGCGCATTCAGGCGGTGAACACTGACGACGGTAGGGGGAGGGCGGAGTTCCCGTTTGGCGGGGGCCCCTATGGGACGGCTCTCCGTCTCCCCCCCCCCCCCACCCACCCCCCGGACTACGAGGACCTGCACACACGCGAATCGCGGCATCCGCCGCTGCAAACAGTGAGTTGGCGCCACTTTGAAAACGCACGTATTTTGAAAGGAGGCGGACTTTGCCGTGTACACGGCTGGGGGGGAGGGTGGAGCTGAGGAGCGGCAGTGGAGGGTGCGAAGGCCCGGGAATAAACGCAGGCACGGGCGAGGAGCCCCATAAACGGCATAAAGCCCCATAAACTGCCGGTGGTCAGGGAGAGACTTTCACTCCACATCACTCAGACACAGCAGGCACTGGAGTGGTGGTTTGGCGAAGCATCACCAGATACCACAGATTGAAGCGGAGGGCGGCGACCGAGGGCAGGGTGGCACAAAGAGTGTCAGGCAGGCAGCACGGTGCACTAGGACTGACTCGGGCCTGCCCTTGGACTAAAGCCTTCTCCTAACGGAGTTCCTTGTCCAGGATTTCGCAAGATACATTGCCGTCCATGGATTACCCGCTCACCAAGTAGTGGAAGTGAGTGAGCGAAGCTACCGAGGTCCACCTTTCACCTGTTGGACACTGACACCCCCCATCTGGGATCACTGGCCTCTGGGGGCAATTATAGACCACAAGGGAGCCGGGATGGAACATGGCTGGCAAGGGCCCGAAAAACGCCACGTCACAGTCTAAACTGGACAAATTTGCATATGAAAGACAGGTGCACTCTCAGGCAGAACCGGGCACATCAACGGGAAAGACGCCGGAGACCGATGGGACGAAAAAAGCAACGCTTGAAGACGTGATGAGGGCGCTGGCACAAGTACACGCAAAAGTGGGATCCACGGCCACTGAAGTCTCGCTCCTAAGGGCGGACTTTCAAAAAATGGGAGAAAGAGTGAAACAGGTCGAAGTGGTCACTAAATCTCTGGTGGAGGACGTATCCGACCTACAATTGGCAATGGAACGGGTGGCGGCTGAGAACAAGACACTGAAAGAGAGGCTGGACGATCAGGAGGGGCGCTCAAGGCGCAACAACGTAAGAATTCTTGGGGTCCCGGAATCGGAAGGAACTAAAGCCATGGATCTGTACGTGGAGGACCTGGTCAAGACACAGCTCAAACCCAAGGGTTTATCGCAATTCTTCTCCGTTGAAAGGGCACACAGAGTTCCAGGGGGACAGCCCAAGCCTGGAGCCGCCCCTAGACCCATAATAGCGAGACTCTTTAACTTTCGGGACCGGGATGCGATCCTACAGGCTGCTAGGATGGCAACGCCACTGCAAGTTCAGAACTCTACGATAGCCTTTTTCCCGGACTATACGGCGGAGGTGGCGCGCCGAAGGAGGACCTTCCTTGATATCAAGAGGGAACTGAGAACTAAGGAACTGCCGTACTCGATGCTGTTCCCGGCCCGGCTGCGAGTGGTCGCGGACGGTAAGGCTTGGTTTTTTGACACGCCAGAGTCAGCGCGTGAATGGCTGGATGGCTGGCGTCAAGTAGGATTACCCCGCCGCTCTCAGAGAACGAACCAGAGCCAACGAGGAGACAGCCAGCCGAGATCCCAAGCGTCAGGTGGATTTGAATCAACACACTCCCAGGCGCAGGACAACACCACCACACTGGAAGAAGTGGAGGAATAGTCCCCCGACAACGAACGGAATGGACATTGCCATGACTTCGTGGGTGAGACCCGGCTTAGACACTGGCCCGGGGGAGACCGGAGAGGGCAGGGGTCATGTCTACTCCGGAGGACACTTCACCCCAGCAAGCAAGTACTGTTTAGGGGTTGGGTAAAGCACTCTGCTGAGTTGGGGAGGAGGACAGTTCTAAGCCCGTCTGGCAGGGAGGCAGGGAGGGGGGGTGAATGGGGGGGTAGTTTAACTGTTCAATGTGAACCGCAACTTGTATTAAGCTACACGTTTCTCCAGGATCAGATGGGGAAGGGAGAAGGGGAGTTAGTTGAGTTTTTTAGAGATCTACAGGATTGGTCGGGTTGTGCTGGCGGATACCCGCGATGCTTCATTGGGTGGGAAGGGTGGGTCACAATGACCGCAGGACACACTGGTCACATGAACAACCACGCGATGGACTATGGCAGATTGCTCACAACGTAGGGGGGAAGAGGGTGCACCTAGATCCCTGGGAGCACCCCTTCGCATACTAACATGGAACGTACGGGGCCTGGGAGACAAGGTAAAACGAGGGCTGGTACTCACTGCACTGAAAAGACAGGGGCCGGCTCTAGCACTCCTACAAGAAACTCATTTACAGGGTGGGACTGCTAAGGCGCTTGATAGAAGAGGCTATCGAATGATGGCGCATTCAGAGTTCACGTCTGGATCCCGGGGGACTGGGATTTTACTTAAGAAATCCTCACAATTTATACCACTGAGCACGAAGATAGATGGGCAGGGTTGCTTTGCGGCCCTACAGGGACAGTGGGAAGGAATGCTTATTAATGTGGTCTCGATATATATCCCACCGGCACTTCATTCAGTCATGCTTCCAGCTCTGGGTGAGTTTCTACTGGCCCTGCCAGAGGGAGACGTTATACTTGGGGGGGATTTTAATGCCACTGTAGACGGTACACTTGATAGATTCCCGATCATGGGCCCGTCCGGGGGTCCCTCACGCTTCCAGCGTTTTTTGACTACTATGGGCCTGGTGGATATATGGCGGCATGCCCACCCTAACATGAATCAATACACTTTCCACTCTGCTGTCCACAACAGTCTTTCGAGGATAGACTACTTCTTGGCACTGGGAGAATGCATACAACACGTGGACACCATAGACATTCAACCCAGGGGCATTTCAGACCACTCCCCGATTCTCTTACACTCTCCACCCAGGTGAAAACACGCAAACGGCTCTACCCCATACAGGCAGCATACCTCAAGGTGCCTAAAGTCAGGAAAGCACTTAAGACGGCGACGAAGCTTTACTTCGAAGAGAATCTAGAGTCAGTACAATCAGCAGCGACCCTGTGGGAAGCGTACAAGACAGTGTTAAGGGGGCACGCAATAACTACACTTACAGGCTATAGGAGGGAAAAGGCGCTCGAATTGGCCGAAATAGAGCTGGCACTGCGAGAAGCGACAGTAAGACACAAAACACACCCCATGCCGGACACGGCCCACACACTGCACCTCCAACAACACACATATACGGAATATCTGCGGCATCAAGTCAGAGGGCAGATAACGGAAACTAAGAGCAGAATTTATGATATAGGAGACAAGGCGGGCAGGATGCTGGCCTGGTTAGACAAGAAGGGAGGGAGCTCAAGAGGTATCCAACAAGTGAAAGACAGGAGAGGTACACTACACACGAGCCCGGAGCGAATCGTAGACATACTCGCTGACCATTTTGAGGGTGTTTACACGTCTGACAGGGAGGTGACAGTAGAAATGGCCAGGGCAGCACTAGAACCGATCCACACACCGAGGCTGCAGCCGGAGGCTTCAGCGGAACTAGAGGCAGACCTAACTGTGGACGAAATCCACATGGCGATACGAGCGATAAAACCCGGCAAGGCGATCGGCCCCAATGGCATCCCGATAGTGGTACCAGGCCACGTCGGAAAGGCTCAGTGAACACCTACTGGCCATGTATACGGAATGCCTAACGAAGGGCGAGCTCCCACCAGACCAAAGACTGGCAACCATCATCGCGATACCTAAACCCGGGAAACCACCGGAAGACTGCAATTCATATCGCCCCATATCCCTGCTCAATGCAGAAGTTAAAATACTAGCCAAACTCCTAGCTACCCGATTACTGGCACACCTGCCGGACCTCATACATCCCGATCAGTCCGGGTTCATGCCGCATAGAAACACGCAAACACAATAGAAACACGGCATTGAATCTGAGAAGAGTGCACGGAGTGTTGGCGGGAGCGGAGTCGATTCTCGAACCAGCGGTTATATTGGCCCTCGATGCGAAAATGGCATTCGATCTGGTCGAGTGGACTTACCTGTTCGAGGTCCTGGCACACTTAGGGTTTGGACCCAAATTCATAGCATGGGTCCGGTTGTTGTATGCGGGGCCAATGGCACAGGTGGTAGCGAATGGCCATATCTCGCACACATTTCCCTTGGGAAGAGGGACCCGACAGGGCTGCCCCCTGTCGCCACTGCTCTTGGCGATCGCCCTAGAACCGCTGGCACACCTGATACGTTCCACCCCACTGATTAGAGGGATTTCCTGGGCTGGGGGAGGGGAGGACCGCGTCTCACTATACGCGGACGACATGCTTGTTTACCTCACTGACCCGGAGCATAGCATTCCAGCGCTTCTGACTCTGTGTGATGATCACGGGAAAGTCTCGGGATATACGCTGAACTGGAATAAGTCGGTACTATATGTGCTGAAGGGACCAGGCCCGACACTGGATGCTCGTTGCCCCTTGACCGAAGCCGGTTCATCCTTCAAATACCTGGGCATACATGTCACCAAGGACCCGATAGAATTTGCGCGGAAAAACCTGACGCCACCTATAGAACGGCTTAAACAAGAGGTTGGGTTCTGGGCCGGACTGCCCCTCACGATGCTGGGTAAGGCAGCATTGTACAAAATGATGTCACTGCCCCGTTTCCTGTACATCCTGGAGAATACGCCGTACCCGGTGGAACCAGGTTACTTTAGGAAAGTGTCAGCGTTGGTGGCGAGTCTCCTGTGGAGTAACCGCCCGGACCGCATCGCGCAGGCCAAGCTGCACAAAGGGTGGTACGACGGAGGGATTGCGCTACCAGACCTGAAACTGTATTACTGGGCGGCGCAGCTGAAAATCATAAATCAGTGGATCCACGCCCCCCAAAATGACCCAGCATTCAGAGCAGACAGGACACAGTTAGGAGCTAGTACCCTACTGGCCCCCTTGTACGACCAACGTATGATACGCACACTTCAGGGACCCACAAAACTCACAGCAGCGATATGGCACAGGGCGCAGGCGACACTAGGGTGGAAAGGGAGAATAACGAAACTTACTTCCCTATGAGACTCCCGGATGCTAGGGAACTTACGGAACAGTAAGGGCTTCTCCCATTGGGATATGTTAGGCCTGTCCACGGTGGGGGACTTGTGGGAACGGGGCACCGTGATTCCATTTGCACAACTGAGAGAACAATACGAGCTAGGGCCACAAGAAGCATTCTGATATGCCCAGATTCGACACGCACTACTTACAGCCATCCCCCCAGAAACGGAGGTGTCAGAGGCCTCACCACTTGAAGACCGTCTCCTTACGGACTATATGCCAGAGCGAGCAACCTCGCTCACATATCGTAAGTTGAGCAACAATTTGCCGGACCCCATGATCAAACTTAAGGAAAAGTGTAAGGGGGACGTGGCAGCTATGGATGAAACCTAGTGGAACGAGGCAGTGGCTTCACCAAAGGAAGTAGGTATCTCAGCTAAATTCCGGCTCATACAGCTCAAAATACTACATAGAGTATATTATACTAGAACGACACTACACCTCATACACCGCGCGCAGCACCCATTTTGTCTCCGAGGGTGTGGGGAGGAAGGGACTTTCTTCCACACAATATGGGACTGCCCACGCACTCAAGAATACTGGAGAAGTATACTACGCACTATATCACAAACTGTGGGGACCTCCCTGATCCCTGAACCACGTAAATGCTTACTTAATGTGTGGGAACCCAATGATTTGTCCAGGTACGGATTGCAATGGGTCACCTTGGGAATGGTCATAGCTAAAAGAGACATAGCACAGAAATGGGGGGCCATAGAGGTACCAACGAGATCACAATGGTGTGAGAATATGGACAGGGTAATGATCACAGAAAGGGAGGTGTATACTAGCAGGGCTTGCCCGAGAAAATGGAATAAGATCTGGACCCCGTGGAACTCGTACCGGAGGGACATCTGTGAACCCTTACCAGAGGACGAACCAATATCATCTGATGAGGAAGGAGAGGACGATTAGCGTTCCCAAGAAGAGGTAGAGTGGGGGAGGGGTAGGGATAGTGGGAGACCGTGGGAGACGGGAGGGATGAAACGGATGGGCTAACAGGGCGAGTACCCCGTAGGACTTCCATGTACACTTATCATTAGTACTACTTAATATGTGTAACCGTGAGAACCTAACTGCAGACCAATTTGCCAGGAACTTTGCAAGGCACAATGTATGCGGATTCACTTCAGCACGTGATGACCTACCTGTGATTTCTTTGTTGATTTTTAAGGTTGTTTATTGTTTAAAACGCAAAAACCTAAACCTCTGTAAATCAGGACATTACTTGTGAATAATGCGCCTTTCCTAAAGAGCGAAATAACCTGACCACGGACACAGCATCTAATGTACAGGTTTTTCCGATAATGAGGCTCATTCAGCCATGTTGTAGCGGCCGGCCCGCTGGGTTGTGGGCCAATTGCTGTGTAAGACTAAAAGGTGCAATAAAGGTTTTGGGGGAAAAAAAAAATGACAATTTGTATTTACCCCTCCATAACCAGCTCATCAAGATTTCCAAGCTACATAGTTCCTGCAAGAGCTGGGACTCGACATCAACCTCAATATGTCTACCATGGTGCTAGCACCGAAAATTCAGTGCTTAGGAGCTACTCTAGATTTTCAAGAGTGTTTCACTCAGAAAAGGGCCTTTTTTTCCATCCAAAATATATTTTCTTCAAGCACACCAGATATTCTCCGTCTATGTTCACTGGCATCCTTTGTATTCATAGTCATGTGAGATTTTTGGTTGTTAGTTTTGGAAAAAGGGGACCCCTACAAAACTAGTATACTCGCTATACATAGGGCTTAAATATTAGTAGGTAAAGAATTTATAGCAATCATCAGTTGCATGTGCCAACTTATTCTAGATAAACAAAAGTCAACAGTAGTAACCACATGTTAAATTTCACAAAATAGGCCAAGGCTATCATTTGGTTTTAAAAATATATTCATACTTTTAATGATAATTATAACTCATTTTTTTGGGTATATATTCACGTTTTTCTTTATCTTTTTAGTCGTTTCATCTTTTTTTATAGAAATATAAGAGAATATTGAAAACAGTACAATATCAATAAATATAGACAATGCGGAAGCTTCCATCTACCGCATTGCCTGCATCAACGATACATCGACCATATTTTCAACACCCTTTTTTTGAATTAGATAATATGTTTTGTTATAATGGCTAAGGATATATGTGACCTAATATTTTCTTTTTCTGTCTATATTTATTGATATTGTACTGTTTTCAATATTCTCTTATATAGAAAAGGCTTCGGTCCCATCCACCGGCTCAGATTGAGTCGACCCAAGACTGGTACCGAGACAAAACGGTCAGGCTTGAAGACGAAAACTGCTTTGAAGCCGAAATCCTTGACGCTAAAGTCAAAGCCTCCTTCGGCATCAAAACCTTCAGCACCGAAAAGCGATTCCACCCCGGCACTGAAATCCTCGGCGCCGATATCTAAATCTGTGCCTCCAAAGCGGCAGGATCTGAATTTCGATGCCCCAATACCCAAATCAGACACAAAACAGAAGGAACTCCACATAAATCCTAATACAGGAAATGTTCCTACTAAGTCACCTCAAAAGCGCAAACCTGAGTTAGAAGAAGAACCTTTCTTCATTCCTTTCAAGAAAAAGAATGTGGGTACTAACCTTCCTCCACCTCCTCTTTCACCACATTCCCCTACACCAACCACTCCACCTTTGGGTCATTTACTAATTACACCAACTAACTCTCCACCACCTGATGATGATGTGGATGGGGGCGGACAATATTCTACTGATAGATGCCTAAAAGGATTATCACACAGATTCTCCTACAGATAACATCCCAGATCTTTACTTCCCCTCCTGACGACAATGAAGGACATATAGAAATACTTTAGAGAGCTGCAGAATATCACGGGGTGCAGTTACACAAGGAATCCTTGGAGAAAGATATCCTATTTGAAACCCTCAGTACTACACATAGGGCTACTCACACACTGCCTATGCTGAAAGGTATGATGAGACATGCCGATGACATCTTCAGAGATCCAGAGATCTGCAGTCTCCCTCTAATCGGGGCTCCTTTCGTTGCTCCTTCTACGGTGGGGGGTCCAAAAGGATGTCCTCCGACAATACTGCCACCTCTTTCAAGGGTAACAATCGATCTTCCTCTACAAGAGGCTTCTTTAGAGGAGGATATAGATGTAACAATAACAAAGGTCAAGGCAGGGGTTCCGCACCACGTAATTCTCCCTCCCAAAACAAGCAGTGACTTCCCTACACTTCCACCCGATCATTTAACACCTGTCGAGGGACGTCTTCTACAATTCCTCCCCATTTGGCATTCTATCACCACAGACAAATGGGTGTTAGGAATTATCCAACATGGTTATTGCCTGGAGCTTACCAACAATCCTCCAAACATACCACCGCCTTCTCTCAAAATGTCAACAGAATATTTACATCTACTTTAGTAAGAAGTACAGTCTCTCCTCCCCAAAGTAGCTATAGAATCTGTGCCGTTGTCACTTCAAGGGACAGATGTGTACTCCCTGTACTTTGTCATCCACAAAAAGGACAGCTCCTTAAGACCTATTCTGGATCTCAGAGAACAAAACCTCGACGTACTGTCAGAGCATTTCCACGTGGTAACACTTCAACAAGTGTTCCAGCTTCTACAGCAGGGTGATTTTTACTCTACACCAGGGGGCTCCAAACCGGTCCTGGAGGGCCGGATCCATGCCAGATTTTTTGGATATCCCCATTGAGATACATGTAGTTATTTTAAAAATCTGGCATGGATCCGGCCCTCCAGGACCGGTTTGGAGACCCCTGCTCTACACTTAAAAAATGCATATTCCCATATTCCAATTCCTCCTGCTCATCGCAAATACCTCAGATTCATCATAGCAAGTCACCATCACCAATTCAAAGTGCTTCCGTTTGGAGTCACCACTGCTCCCAGGGTATTTACTAAATGCCTGTCAGTAGTCGCAGCACATCTGAGAAGACAACACATCCATGTCTTCCCATATCTGGACGACCGGCTCATCAAAGTCAGTACTTATCAAATGTGTCTCCACAAACCACTATTCAAACCACTATTCACTTACTTCACCAACTAGGGTTTACAGTGAATGCGTTGAAGTCTCATCTACAGCCTTACAACACGCAAACGTATCTTGGAGCCACAATCGATGCTCACAAAGCTTTAGCCTCTCACAATACAGCCAGCATTCACAGTATTCAGTCCCTTCCCACTCAATTTCAGCCCAACCAATCGTTGCCAGCAAGTCACTGTGCAACTACTAGGCATGCATTACAATTGTTCCCCACGCAAACCTTCACATGTCTTGTCTTGCGTGGTCAGTGGAACCAGTCGCTGGGTTGATTTACCCATCTAGTGTTGGTAGATGGCCACACCCATCGCTCTCTGCAGTGGTGGAACCTTTAAAATTCATCCAGAGGATGGTTCTTTTTCGACCCTGCTCCACAAACCGTGCTAACAGCACATGTATCGCTCACTGGTTGGGGCGCTCGCCTACAAAGTCACACAATCCAAGGATTATGGACTCTAAAGTACAGGAGCCTTCATATCAATCACCCAGAGTTACTAGCAGTGTTTCTAGCGCTCAAAGCCTTTCAAACTCACCTAATAGGTAAAACTGTCCTAGCCCGCACATACAACATGACAGCTATGTATTACATACAAAAATAGGGGCGGGCATACTCTTTCCAGCTGTCACGCCTAGCACAAACCATTTGGAAGTGGGTCATACATCACAACATTTATCACCAAGCAGAACACCTTCCAGGAGTAAACAATAAAATTGCAGACCTTCCCAGCAGATAGAGGCAGCAAATTTACGAGTGGGAACTTAATACCAAGTTTATAATATTAGTAGTAAGTCTCACCAAAGCTGTATGATTTTTCATTCAAATATCCGCTTTAAATTCAACCATTCTTCTTTAAACATCAGCTTATAAAGTCTAAAAAGACTTACATTTTAGTCTAAAATTCATACTTCTCAATTTTGGTATACATATATTAATTAATTCAACCAAGCAAAAGCTTCTAATATAGTAGGCTGGTCTGTACTCAGGAGAGCTACTTACAGGTAGCGGAAGAGCTTCCATTCGTTAACAGTCTCTTGTTGGAAAAGCCTGATGTGCATTACGCCAATGCGGGTCAGCCTCTTTTTGAAACACACAAAGGATAGGTTCATTCTTGCTTTCCCTATAAGTTTGTTTTCTAATTACATTTGTTTTCAAAGAAAAATAAATATGTTTGGTGGTGCTGGCATTACACTGTCATGAAATCAAGAATATAAGTTTTGAGAACAGTCATTTCTCTTATTAAGAGTGCTATGAAGTCCCTCAGTTGTGTGGAATGTTCAACAGTTTATAATTCATTTAAGCTACCTATGAACTATGATTAAACATAAGTAAATATTTTGTCGATTATGAACCAAATGAATCATGAAAGTAATAACACCCATTTTAAAATATGTTAAAACTTTATACATGGAATAAATTCAAATGGAACTGTCTGTTAAGGTATGGCAATAAAAGATCTTGCTCAATTCGTGCTTTTTAGATTTCAGTTGCTTGAAATTAAAGCTTACAAATTACTTTGCTTTGTTTGAACTTGCAGTGTGTTTTAAGGCATTCCAACTTCCTGTCACATACCAATTAATTTAGTATTGTTGCTAAACAAATGACTGGGTGGTGCAAAATACATTATGATCCTGATCAAATTTTCTTTGAACAGAGGTTCTTTTGTTTACTTTCCCAAAATTTCCCTTTCCAGGAATAATACAACTAGAATCGTACGTGTAGTATGTTGATATATTGAAAGACTGTCTAAAATATCGTAACACATGACAGAATTATAACTAAATTATTATATTCTGGCAACTATTGGCGTTAACCTCCTCATTGCTGTACACTACCCATCATTTATCAGGCACTTCCCTACAGCCTCGCTTTCGTTACCCGGACAATTGATATTATTGCTTTCTACATTGAAATTAGTAGCCCACTGTAACTCTTTACACTATTGCAGGATTTGATAGCAATCTAATCTACCCTCACCTTTTATTTGCTAAATGTCAGTTACTGACGATTACTTTTTACCTGGCAATTCCTCACTTCAATTGCAGATTCTACATTGCATGTTTTACCCAGCCTTAGCTAAAATTTCCTAAACCTGCAATCACAATTGGAGCCCTACTCAAGAAAACTATATCCCTTCTTTCTGTCCCTCACTTTTTAAAATGTTACAAACTGTTCAATTGCTTATTTTAGGAGGCACTGAAACAACTGAGCTCTGCTGACAGGGCACCCTTGCTACCTAATTTACAACCTTTTTTTACCAGTTGGGTTCCAACACCAAAATCTAGCTTTTCTCACAATCCCCCCTAATCTTCAACATGTCTTTAGTGTTTACACTGAGTGTGTTTTATTTCAGGGTGCCCTTGCCAGTCAAACCTTGCCTCTCTCTTCCCTGGTGCGTTTTCTCGCCTATGTTCATTCATTTTAACTTGCATGTGAAAAAAAGTATATATGAAAAATGCAAGGATCAGAGCAGTATTGTGACAGAAGATGGCGTACGCACTATTAATATTATATCATTTCTGTCCTCATTTTCCTTTTATGTTCTTGACTAATCATCTATCACTTGCTTGTAACTCTTCGCTCTCTTGTATCTTTATTCATCTTCATCTTACCTCCATTTTTGATCATGTTGGACATACTATTCTACTACTGTGCGTATCTCTGTGTTTCCACATCTGTCTTCTAAATTATGTTACTGCTTTTATGTAGTGCAAAGCTCTCAGTCTTCATTTACGCTTTTTATAGTGCACATATTTCTCGAAAATATTAAAGTAACAGAACATTTAGCAATAAATCTCAGTAGATGTAAAAAGAGCAGGAGGGCTTGAACCCCTCAAATTCACTCTGTCTTCAAAGTCTAGTCTGTTTAGGCCATCATCCCATTTATTCTTGTCATCCAGCCTTCTTCGTGGTCACACATAGCCTCTGAAGTTAGGCTCTCTTATGCCCATCAACCACCACACCTACCAGTAGGAAGCCTTCCGTACCATTGATGCCATACCTGGTTACACGTTGGACACCAGAATATAGGGAAAGCAGGCCAGAAAAGATTAGGTTGGAGTACAAGCACAGATAACGGAGCGAAAAGAGAGAAAACAAGGGTAGGATCAAAAAGGTGGGGGAGGGCAGAAAAAGGTAAGGCTAATTGTTTTGAAAAGTCTGGACATAATGGTTACGTCCCTAAGTGCATATCACAGTTACTCTAAACCTTTGTGGTGTAGAATCCCTTCAGCACCAAGAGAGTGTTCTTTTTATTGCATTAACAGGCCTAGAAAAATCTACTTGCCCACTCGCAATTGGGAGTAAAAGTTTATCAGGTTGAGCTATTTCTAGCACCTACTAGTTCCATTTGGGGAGTAAACTTAGTCTGGAAAGGAACAGGTGTTCTGTTCATTCAGAAAGCCAATGAGCAATAAAGATGCTATTAAATCTTGGTTTTATCTTGACACATTTGCTATCTGTTCAAGGAAAGAGTTTCAATGTCAGTTTGTCCTTTAGCCAACTGCTGCTTGGAAAATTAGGTTTATTTTTCTCTTACTAGAGTTAGAGGTTTTTGTCAAGTGAGCTGTCTGAAGATGTCACTCTTGTTGTTTGCGGTGGCCAATTACATTTATGGGCAGGGGCTCTTCATCCCGCTGGCAGCCTTCACTCATTCAACTTCAGATCTTCTGGCTCCCTTTGTCATGGAGGCCGGTGGCAGTGCCTTTTACCGCTGTGGCTCTCCAAGGCCCTCCCTCCTTTAAAGGGCCTCCAGAATCGCCTTGATGCGTCAACTCTCTCTCTCATCAGGTTTGACATTGCCAACCGCTGTGGCAATGTCACACATTTCCACTGGTATCACCGCATTCGTGCCAGCGGACCAGGTCCAGCAGCCCCTCTATCACCACCGGGAGGTCCTCATCTATCAGTTCTTCATGGACACATGACCTGCTCATCTGCCATTTCTGCCACTCCTTACTTCCTTTCCCTGTTTGAAGCATTTTAATGTTCTTCTGTTCTTAGTCCTTTGATGCTCTCTATCTGAATCATTTCTTTCTTCTGTGACACTGTATCCCATTCCTTGCTTTAAGTCTAAGATCTTTCTTTTCTCCTTCCTTTACTTTGATTCATGCACTCGTTGCTGGAAGCCTCTCTCTTCCATTCATCCTTGAATGGGCAGACAGTACTCTTGCCTTATCCGCTTGAAAACAAATCCTTGTCTTCCTGACGTTGCTCCTTGACTGCTATCTTATTTTCTTAATTCTCATATCCTTCCTTTGTCCTCTTCTTTATCATGCAACTAATCCAAAAGCCAATATAAAATGTAAAGGATTGTCTGATACATGAATGTTGCACATGTATGCCCATGTTGCTGGAGCTGTTTGAGGTCCTGATTTGCCCTACAGCACCAGCATATTCTAAATGCATCTGTAGGGCAATGCATTCTGGAAGACCAGTTGTTTCAGTGCGTGGGAGACCCACACAACAACGTAAGAGACCGAGAATTTTTCAGGTGTTTTCTCACTGTTCTAAGTAAAAGCTGGGAGAAGGTAGAACAGGGCGCTCCCCTCAATAACCATGTATTTTGAGCTCCAACTGCGATAACACTTTGCCTGCCGCCATCTTTCAACTGTGTTGCGAAACAGTGCCTGAATATAAAGATATTAAAACTGCTTTCAGCATCATCCATGAAAAAAATGATTTTTATTTTTTTAAAAGAACTCTCACCCACTAACCTAGTCTATGATATGCTTTATCATCGGGTTCCCACCTAGGGTGCTGAGTGCATCCTAGGTTTGCTTTGACGCCTGATTACAGAAGAGCAGGATTTTTCTTCTTTTGTGTGTCAATTTGTGAAAAGGGTAAGTTAAAACTGTCTCCAGGCTACCCCACCTAGCCAGCAGAAATGTCATAATGGGTACCTGTGGCAGGGTTAAAAGCAACACGTGGATGTGAAGGAGATAAAAATGGTCTTGCACAGCAAGAAATTGGTCTACATGTTACAGCCATATGTATTTGATTAAAAAGGCTTTTTTCTGGACCAACCGTGATGTGCCACAAAAAAGAGGCCCCAGAGGTGTATGTGCACATGCGCGAAGGTGTGCGGTTTTAACCCAACACATCGTACTGTTGTCGCTATGGAATTTAGTGACATGGATCCTGGTGGTGGTCAGTGCCTATAGTCACCCTTTCATCAAGGTCAGCCGCCTGTGTGGATAATCTACTGCGTCCCTCCTCGTATTTGTTGTTTATTATGATTGTCGCGGGGAGAAGGACGAGCACGTTTTTTCCTTGCTCGCTCTATTAGTTTAAAAACATTATTTATTTATTCATTATTTTGGTAGAGTGAACCTAACCACGTGGTCAGCAGAGCACTTCACATACAAGCAGGCAAGCGATGTACAGAATTTTGTGGACTTCACCGGTAGTGGTATAAAAGAGGAAGGCGCAAGAAAAAGGAGGCACTCAAACTTACCACAACTTGGTACGTTTCCAGGGCCGTCTGAGATACATAACCGGTCTGCAATACATAACCGGTCTGCAATATTTCGGAGTTATCAAGATAAAATATTTCAGATTCTTGATGCAGTGAAGGATTCGCCTTTTGCAGTCTTTCATTTTAGGTAGGCAGAGCTTATTCAGTGTATTTGCTTCTTGAGGAACTTTTTCGCCATCGAGGTGTCTGGCACGTTTGAAACTGTAATGTATAGTTATGTGGCATCTGCATGTTGAAAGGCGAGGATGCCATTTTCTGTCCACATCCGAGCCAGTGGCTTCATGTATCCTTTAAATCGATAGCTAGATAGGGTGATGGTTTTAAGCATAGAGGCGATATGCATTTTTAGGGTAGAGTGGTAGACCTTAAGGAATATTGTATCACATTATCCTTTAAAACGGAAAGGATTGCAAAAATATCTAATGACCCATATATTTTTACAGGCCTAATTTGGAGTGGTGAGGGATCAACATTTCTGTAGATGTAGCTGTAATTGAACATGTATAACATGACGTGCAAAAATGTAAATTTTTATACCTAGGCATATTACATTTAGTTCAATTCCATGCACAATGAGGGTAAATTGCTTCCTGCTTTTTGTGCCTTCAGCAGAGCTATCCAAGCATCTTCCATAACTTGGCTTGCATGGCTGGAGTGTTTGAGCGTACCTGAGCCGGGGAAGTGAGTCGGATTTCGTGAGAGCAAAAACCTCTAGCATCGCTTCGCTGTAGAATTTGACTTCCTTACAGGCAATGTTTCTGTTCCAAAACAGTTGGTTTCTCTATGGCGTTGAACAGAAAGTAAACAAGGCTAGTAGTCCAACAGCATTTGCTTTTTGTTGCTCCCACTCTACCCATCATCTGTTCTTTAAGTAGGAAATAGGCTCTTGAAGGGCTAAGGATGGGGCGGACGGACAACCCAATGAAGTCCTCTTGTCAAGGGGTGCATGATGTCTCATCCTCATCCGTTGGTATTTCAGTGAATCAGCGCCCACGCTTGAAACTTCCATAAAGTCAGACTTTTGCAGGGCCATTCACTGTCTGGAAACACAAGTAAATCTACTTCCAAAAGGTAAGATTTAATGTGTTTCCATGGTGGTAACAATTGAGGAACATACCCATATTTACTTGGGGTTTAAGGGAAAGGCTTTCTCCAACAGTACAATTAATGAATAGTCCTCAGGTGTTAAGCATAGGGTAGTAGATTTACACAATTAAATTTATAATTTGCGTAGATCTCCATCCACAAACTCCTACCTTGAATCCTACCCATCCAGTCTAGCACTGATCTGGTTTGGCTTTCAGACCTTACCCTGGCACGGTATGCAGAAACATTGAGGCCAGGTGAGGTGAGGGAAGCCCATTTCCTGGCACGAGGATTAGGCTTTTTAAGTGAAGCCTGAAAGTTCAACCTCTAAAACTAGAATAGTCTGTTTGAGTAAAATATTAAATTACTTTATGTTTGAAATGTAATGTAACATTTTGTTGCAATAAAGTTTCAAGCTAAGTATTTTCGAAATTGTTTCCATTTCACCAACAGTAAATGTATATTTTTTTACAGCCACTGCCCATACTGTAGGGTATACACTTTCTGTAACCCTTTAGTTAAACCCATCATGTACACACTGCTTTTATATACTCTATTCCACAACACCTAACCCCCAAGATTAGCTAACGTTTTCATCTCACCTCGCCCTAATTCCACCCAACTCAAATGATAATCCTCCATCCCATCCTTTAAATAAAAAATAAAAAGTCCAAACATTTGGCTCGAGCTTTAGACCCAACACCGGCTTTTGACATTGTGCGTTATACACCGCCTGTCACAAGGTGTGTAGTATTTTCTTCGAAGTGAGCCTTTCTGTTGTGATGGCAGAAGAGACACCCCTAGAAGCAAATCCATCTCCCGCCAAATGGACAATTGATCGACACAGATACCATTCGATGCAAGCAATGTACCAGATCATGTAGGAGCTCATCATTGAACAGCCAACTAATCATTCCTCAGATGATTCAATGACCCACTTTCAGATGTGTTTATCATCTAGGAAACAGGCTGTGCTCTTATGTGAAAGGTTGACTAAGTTTCTGATGCAGAAAGTTTGTTTCTTGAGTTTGGTGTTTTGCCTGCCCAGTGTCCTCCCTACAGTTATTTCCTGCACCCCATTAAGCCTTTGGGCAATCTTGGTTTTGGCAAGTTGTTGCAGCAGGTGGTGCTTGGATTCAGCAGGAATCTATCAAGTTGATTTATCCCACAGTTCTAAAGTCACTATCAATTCTGTCACTCAGCAGCCCGCGCACAGGAAGTGTGGGCGTTGCACGTCTGTTTTTTTAACCCTGAGGAAGGCAGGATTTGCTTGCTCTACTGACTACATAGCTTGCGCGTGGTTGCTTGGTGGGCACATAGATTTGCTGGGCAGGCTGGCTCGTCACCAAAGGAACAACTCTCTTAGCTCTGTGGTCAGGGTATTTATTAGACGATTCAACTGATAAAAGAAAAAAACTGTGCCCGCCTTTTTACTTGGCTTGACGTATACAAGTATTGTGCGGCAAACAGAATAGATTTATCACAACAACTTGCGTTTGACAGACTAATTGGCCGGATTATAATTACCAACCTTCTTTGCAGTTTCCAAGCTTCAACGTTTTCCTTGAAATCATTACTTGGCCGCTGCTGCTCTAAGAAAAATGCTTTATAGTTTAATGCAAATGGCATATTTGAAGAATGATTGCCTTTAGGAGGTTCCAATCATGAGCTTTACACTCGGAGGGGGTCTCTTTTAAGAACCCAAATTCTTTTTAACTAACTTTAAGTCCTGTCAGATAGCAATTCGCTTGAGCATTAAGCCAAAAAAAGCCACAGGATTCGAAAAAATATTAATCCTAAATTAACTTGCACTCAGCTTTCATTATTGCTGGCATTAAACCCAGTCCCATGATACCATTTCACCCTGCCTAAAGACAGGCCAGTACAGTGGGGTCGATGGACTTGTTAAGTGCCAATGATGTGCTGTGCATTTTTCGGAAACCCACAGCAGCATCCTCTCATGTTTCATACTCCTCACCTCTGCAACCTGCAGTTACTTCAGGCACATAGTTCTGTCGTCGAAGGCAGCAGACGCTCACAGACCTCGTCCAGCACCAACTTGACCAAAAGCATAAGGAGGGTTGTTAGTAGGGCACACATTTCAGCCTCTATACATTTTATTCAAGAATGGAAGAGGTGATGAGTAACTAGCCACAACCTGCTGTTTCCTTCAAAACAAGATCACAATAGAAACAAGTGAACATAGTGACAGAGATAATAAGGATGTAGAAAACATAACAAAATACAGGATGAAGAAGAAAGTAATGCAAGTGGAGGTGGCCCGTCATGGGAAGAGTAATAGGAGAAGATGCGTGGCACAATTCAAATGTGCCACAGTATTGGAAGTGAGTATTGCATCAGTCAGGTGCCTTGCAACGTGTCTTGTAAAATGTAACATCACATAAACAAATGACACAAGTTTCTGTTTGATCCTGTTAAATACACTTGCTGTTCAAGGGAAGGACAAGGTTCCCACTGTACAAGTACTTTGAAGTCACAGGCATCTGCATTGTATGTCTACATGGATCATGTTAGTACTAGCATGTTTAAGTTTCCTTTTTGCACGTTTTGCGAATCGCAATACATGGAAAGAACACTACCGTGCTTAGTTGGTGGTTACATTCTCGCAGGACTAGAAAAGGCAGAGACCATCCAGTGGTACATACTGAATTATTATATGGACCATGAGCAAATACGTCAAGGGCCCCATTAGGAAGGCAGGCGCCAAAGGGACGGTCCGCCATAAGGGCGGGGGTCCCATGGCTGCCATTAGGATGCGACCGCCACAGTGGCAGGCGCATCCTGCATTTCTAACATTGTGGCGGGCGGTGCACTCAGCAACGCCCGCCACAGTGCCAGGAAGGCATGTTGTGCATTTCCATGCACAACATGGCAGGCACCGCGCAGTGCCTGCCATGTTGTGCAGGAACTGCTGGGGGGTACCATAGGTACCCCCATGTGCACCCCCCATCCCCCAGAGTCCCTGGGGGCCGGCAACAGGCCCCCGCAGTCTATTCCTGCATGCCTTTCCGTGGCAGCATTGCCCCCACGGAAAGACATCTTTCCGCACCCATGGTAATACGGCTGGCGGTGTCTAGCAGACACCGCCACATATTAAACCCTTTTCCTCCCGGTCAGCTCGTTGACCAGGCAGAAAAGCGGCGGTCGGTCTTTCCGTCCGCCACGGTCCCCCCGCCATAGTAATATGGCAGGGGGCAAATGGGTGGAGGGCGAGGAAGGATTTTGGGCGGATCACCACCGCCATGCGGGCGGTGGCGATCCGCCCGAGATCCTAATGGGCCTCTTAGTGTTTAGGTGCTGTCATCAAAGAATCACATTATAGATCAGAGGACTTCAAACTTTTTGATGCTGAGACCCCCTTGTAAAAACTTTTTAGGCATAAGGACCCCTTCCAACAAAAGTTTCTAGAAACTGGTACTCCTCATCATCAACAACTATCGACAACCATAAATGCGCCTGTTAGACCTCATCACATCCATCTATCCATCATTTATCCACCCACACTTTCACACATCCATCCATCCATCCTTCATACATCCACCCTTTCATCCTTCCATCCATCCTTTACCCATCCACCCTTCCATCCATCCGCCCTTCCATCCATCCACCCATCATTCATCCACCCACCTTTTCACACATCCATCCATCCATCATTCATCCATGCAACCTTTTATCCATCCATACATCCTTCATCCATCCACCCATTCATCCTTCCATCCATACATCCATCCTTCATCCATCCACCCTTTCATCCATCCTTCATCCACCCACCCTTTCATCCATCCACCCATCATTCATCCCCCCACCTTTTCACACATCCATCCATGCATCATACATCCATGCAACCTTTTATCCATCCATGCATTCATCCTTCATCCGTCCACCCTTTCATCCTTCCATCCATCCATCCTTCATCCATTCACCCTTTCATCCATCCACCCACCTTTTCACACATCATCCATCATTCATCCATGCAACCTTTTATCCATCCATACATCCTTCATCCATCTACCCTTTCATCCTTCCATCCATACATACATCCGTCATCCATCCACCCTTTCATCCATCCATCCTTCAACCATCCACCCTTTCATCCATCCATCCACCCATCATTCATCCACCCACCTTTTCTGTGACTCTCTCATGGGGGGGTCAGTATCTCTCCGCGTTTTCTTCCTACTTCTTCCTCTCTCATGGGAGGGCATCTTTGTGCCTCCCTGCTGGGGGCGGATAGACAGGCTGTAACAACATCTCACCGTGAAGAAAAGACTCTCAGGCACATTTCTCCCGCACAGGTGCCAGGTATGAGGGCTCGTGGGACTTGAGCCAATGATTTATTGGACGTGTCGGAGGGGGGGAGAGGACCTTTCACATGCTTTACTGGCGGGACCCTCAACTCCAGGCGCGCAACTTCCATTGATGATTTTCCAGGATTAATTTCCATTCTTTCCAGATCGTAGTAGGGAGGACAGAGACATTTTTGTTTTCAGTGAAGTTTCTTTATTTTTATTTTTATTCATAGGACAAGGACAGCCGACACGTGTTTCGCCCCCTCTTAGCGATTTGCACCGGGGCTTTCTCAAGGCTAGGTTAGTTTAATCCCATAAGCAGTTTGTCACTTCCAAATATTTACAGTGTCCAAAATACGAAAATATAGTTCTTCATAGGTAAAACATATTTTTCTTAGGCTATTGCCCCTGAGCCTACAGTCCTTCCGACGTGGTGGTTCTTGGGTTGAATCCCAGCCATAGCTCAAGCAGTGTCACACACAGCTGAATGGGAACAACTGACAGAACTCAAGCGTGACAGAATAAGAACCATACTCCATGGCACAATACTTAAACAATACCTCACATCTAACTCAGCCCCAAAAGGGTTGTTGGTCACTAATGCTCCAAGGATATTTTTAAATGATGCCATATTCAGAAGGGATTGGGCCATGATTGCATGGCATTGCACAAGAGATTGGCTAGTGCTGATCATAAAAACAGCCCTCCGCCTATCAGAAACTCTGCAGGTTGAAATCCAACAAACAGAAGCCCAGTTCAAAGCCACGATAACTGGTTATAAGAAAAAGTTGGACGAAATTAATAGAGACCTCGTAGAGTACAAAGACAATCTGATGCAGGCCAAACTGACAATTTCAGAAAGATCTAAAAAAAATTAAATTTGAAAATGTTTACCCCTACTCTGATCCTAACTATAGTGCACCAAAAAAGGATACTAACAAATCTAATGACTCAGACAGCCACTCTTCAAGTGGGAGCACTACGAGCAATCAAAGCCCCAAACAAAAAGGACGTAGAGGAGGGAGAGGCAGATTTAATTATCCAACACAACAACCAAGATGGCAGAATTATGGTCATCCAAACAACGGTCCCCCACCTTTGTTTTACCAACAACCCCAGTTCCCGATGATGAACTGGAACCCTTACATGCAACCTCTTTTTCCCCAAAATCACCCACCTATGCCTTTTTTAGGGAGAGGCGGGCGGGGACGGGGACGGAGCAGAGGCAACACACAAGTGACCTGGGAGGACGAAGACGCAGTGGGGAAACACACTCGCAGCCGAACAGCAACAGCCAGCACGAGTGCGGTTTAAGTCTTGTGACAAACCTTTCAAAGAAAATTCTAACGTCGGAAGAGACTAAAGTCCTGGAGAAGGGTTTGGGTTTTGTCCCTACCTCACGTCCGGACAAATTTTGACTCCATTGTGAGCTCGCACAATTTTTTAGAAAACTCAAACTCAAGGCGTTTTTTGAGTCAAAAGAACAGTCTGAAACTAATGAACAAGAGTTTGACACTAAATTCAGACCTAAATCTACTTTCATGCCACCACCACATACAATACCCGCAGCAATCACTACTTTCGAACAGGCTGTCACTAAAGATCTGGAAACCTTTGAAAATCCTAAACGGTTCAACAATTTTTCAGCGGCAGAACACAAAGCCCTTGAGAACTTAAAAATGACAAAGATATTACTATAAAACCAGCCGACAAGGGCGGCGGGATTGTTATCCAGGACACTGCGGATTATGATAAAGTATGCCTGACACTTCTGAATGACAGAACCAACTACACTCCTCTTACTACAGACCCAACTGCTGAAATGAAAGCACGAATAGCCACGTTTGTACGAGAGGCAGAGCTGAACGAGCATATTTCCCCTCACGAGGCGGCATACCTTATGGCAGGGGGTCCAACTATCCCGTATTTTTATACACTGCCAAAAACACACAAAAATGTATTGCCGCCACCAGGTCGCCCCATCGTATCTGGTATTGGCTCCGTGCTGGAACCCCTATCCACTTTCTGAGACCACTACCTAAAACCTATAGTGCAGAAATCCAGCACTTATTTGAAGGACACAAAAAGCCTTCTCAGGCTATTCAATGACATCTCTTTTGCACCAGACTCTGTCATCCGGGTCACTATGGACATAGAGAGTCTGTACACCAGTATCCCGCAGGAAGAAACACTACGGGTACTGGCACAAGCACTTGACACAGTTAGCTGGGAATACACCACACCAAAGGCTTTCATTCTACAATATGCTAGGATGGCGCTCAGAGAAAACTACTTTGAATACAAGGGACAACTGTACCTCCAATGCACAGGGACTTCAATGGGCAGCACCTTCGCTCCTAGCGTAGCGGGGTTGTACGTCTATGACTTCGAAACCAAGCACATCCTGCCTGCATCCAACCCCTTTGCCTCCTCCATAGGATTATGGAGGAGGTATATTGATGACATTCTCATACTGTGGACCGGTAATGAAAATAGTCTCATCGAGTTCCTGAGCTGGGTCAATACCCTTGACCCTTATCTAAAATTCACTCACAACCACAGTAAAGAATCAATTGTCTTCTTGGATGTAGTGATAAGGATCGAGGGAACATCTCTCACTACTGTGACCCATCATAAACCTACGGCAAGGAACAATCTTCTGCAATTCAGCAGCTTCCATCCTAGGCCACTGCGCGAAAACCTGCCCTATGGGCAATACCTGCGCTTGAGAAGAAACTGCAGCAGCACTACTGACTACAAAACACAGGCAAAGGACCTGACCGTTAAATTGAGGCAAAGAGGCTACCCTCAAGGAATTCTTAACAAAGGCCAGACCAGGGCCCGGAATCAACCTCGGGATGCCCTCCTCGAAGAAAATGTGAAAACAGACACTGATGTACCATTAACATGTGTGACCACCTATAGCACGCTCTCAGACAATGTCAAAAAGTCTATAAATAAGAACTGGAGAATCATCACCAGTAGTATGGGCAATTGGGAAAAAACGCTTTTTTCCTTTAAAAAGGGCAGGAGTCTTAAGGATGCCCTGGTTCATACAAGACCTTCCTGATCGTTGCGGACCCCCGGCGTTTTGCACGGAAAGATTTTACCGTCTAAAAGATAAACTTATACTACCAATAAAGAATATCGGAAGGCCATTGATCGTATATCATGTAAAAAAAGACAATAGAACCGTGCACGACCGAATAAAATATAAGAGGACCTCAACAGAATGATGGCTTCCTTCTGAAAGGAGATACCACGCAGATAACACTATTCCCTATACAAGGACGTGATCGTTACATCCTTCCCTTCTTATACCAATACAATTGAGAGTATCTAACTGGAACATCACAGAAACTAAGGACTGACTCCATGAGTCCAATAGACTTCCTGCTTTTGGATTGGATAGAATAAAAGGCACCATAGAAGAACGGAATTCTTTTTCCACCCTATGGCACAGAACAGACCAGACATTAATTATTCAAGATTTTAAATATAAATACCTCAATAATTTACGTTGTATTATGTCAAGTTTTGTGTTTTTTTGTCAATGACGGGCACCTGACGAAGGCTACTGGCCGAAACGCGCGTAGTTGCTATATTCCACCGCTTTGCCTACTTCACTGCTACATCGACCGGAGATTTTGTGTTTGGTTTTGTATAGTGTATTTTTGTATTGAATATTGTATATATATATCAATGTATGGAATGTATGTATATGTTACAATGAATTATTTAAAAGATGCAATATATTTATAAAAAGAAAATAGGAAATATCTAAAATCAAAATAAAAATAATCTAATCAAACAACAACTTTTTTTATCAATTGATGTTACTATTGAGAAAGGTCACTTTGATTGTCACGCATTTTATGGGCAGTTAATAACTTCAAGCTTTGCTAGTGGGAGTGTTGTGTCACTCTCATTTTTTCATAAATGTTCATACAAGACCTTTATCATACCCGTCATCACTCACCAGATCTGTCACTGAACCATGGCACCTACCCCCTATCTCTGGGCATTTTCCATGTACTGACTGCAGTGTCTGTCATTTGACCACCCACACCAAACAGTTAAATCTGGAACCGGGCAAAGTATGGATCCAAAAATCTCATACTAACTGTAACTCCACCAATGTAATATATCTGATTACCTGCCTGTGCGCTAAGAGATATGTGGGCATGACAACCCGGAAAGTCAAGACACGCATTGGTGAACATTGCAGCAATGTTCGCTGCAAAAAAGTAACCACTAAACTCAGTGAACATTTTCTGCAGGCACATCATACCCCCAATGACATGACCTGGACAGTGATCGAACAGGTCAATAATCCCAGGAACAGAGAGAACATCCTGTTTGAAAAAGAGCAGCGCTGGGTCTATAGACTCAATACACACATCCTGGGATTAAATGATCAAATACCTTGGGCCAGTGTTCTAAAACAGTAATAATGATCAAAAGAAGGTGTTTTTGACCAGAAGCACTTGATAGCTGCTTACCTGTAAGCACCTATTCTGCAGCTCTTCTATGTGAAAATAATATGCCACATCTCTACTACTATAGAGATTATTAAGCTTTGAATCTGAAAATATTCCTGGTGTAATACTAACATAGTGATCCAAACAAGATATTGTTGAAATTATCTACCAGCTATGGGCTTTGATTGCTTTAAAGACTTGTCTTGCAACTCAAAAACGGACTCCGTTATAAACCTTTTCTTTTCTGCAGTCTCTTAGGCTTGCTTGTCAAGCCTCGCTTCCAATATGCATAAAATAAACCCTGCCTCGAGCCTTGCGCGCGCATGCGCGCGGAGCTTGTATTCCAAGCCTCGCTTTCGATTCACCACTCCGAGCCTACCGCTCGCGTGAGTACAGAGCTTGCTGTTCAAGCCTCGCTGTTAATCCAGCGTCTCCGATTGGCGGACGCCCTACGCCTCCCCCTCTTAGCGCCCGGCTTGCCCCTCGCTCAGGATCCACGAGATCCAGCGGGGGACAGCTAGGTGCCGAGTGGGTGCTGAGCGTTGCGGGCGTAAGATTAACTCTTTGGACATCTCCTTAAGATAAGTTTTTGTTTGTGAGACCCTGCCAGGTCCCTAATACTCTCCGGTCTGTTGTTTGTTTTACCCTTACCTCAATAGGGTGTGCCATTGTCGCTCCCACCCCCCCCCCCTGCATCTATGGGGCGTGGTTCACTTTAAGTACAAGTGAGGATTGTTTAACTTTTATGTTTGATTACTTTGCGTGCTTAATCAGTACTCAATATCCACGGCCAGCAGGGCTACGAGTATCTACTACGTAGCTCTGTTTTTTGCGCTACACCTCGGGGAGTAATTCTCCGCCGCCATACCACAGGTAGTGTTATTATTACGGGCAGCCGTCTGGCTTCCCACACGGATGGACTTAGCACTGCAAGCCTCCATTTAAATTGCCTCACCAATTGTGCAACGCCCTGTGCCAGATTACACTTATTTGGCTCTAGTTGAGGCCCATCACCTTGGTTTTTGGGCACAACTACTTTTCTGCATTGTCATCCATCTCGGCCACGGCCATTGATAGGTTTGTCAGCACGTATCACGCCACAATATGAGTTGTATGGCCATAAAACTTGATCAATAGTGATTGATTTTTTTGTCTATATGTTTTGTGTGTCTTTGTATGTCTGTTTATTATTTGTTTACAGACATCTAGGCTCCTCGCAACAGAGGAAAATCCCCTAGCCTTTTGGTTTGTATTTTTAACGCACCATTTTTACACATAGTGCTATTTTTAACTTTCACAGCCTTTGGCAGGGTGGGCCTTAGCGCGCCCTCACCTGTTGAGGCAACACTCGCATACTGGTCCTGATGAAAGCCCTGTAAATTCACACACTTAAAGGGCAGAAACATGTTGACCTTCCCCTAACAGGGAAACACCTGTATTTCTTTTGGTTAGTTTCCCTGCACATAGTTAATCTAATTTTAATATGTCGGGTTGACCAGCTAATAAAATGATTTTTTGGAACAACCTTAGACATTTTTAATCACACTTAACTTTTTTCACCCTTCACTCTCACAAAACCTGCTCCGCAGTCTCCTGGCGTCGCAGCACACTGGGGAGGTACTCGATCTCCCTAGTGGACCCGATGATGAAGCATGTCACCACTAGGGTGAGTGAGGGTTTCCTGAAAAAATCAAGTATTTTTTCTTGAAAGTTGGTCCATACTCCAATCCAAACTTTTTATTTATTTATTTATTTAAGTTTTGTATAGCCCTAGCTGGACCCGAAGGTATCAGAGCGCTTCACATCGAATACAAATAAGCATCAACAAGACAAGTAGGTCGAAAGCATGGCAGGGAGAACAGGGGGAAGTAAAAGTCTATACAATATCAGCAAGAGCGCACAACATGGCGGAGATCAAGGGTGAGTCATCCGGTTCTCTTTGGGAGCATAGAGATAGTGATCTATCAAAGACAGGCGAGGGGTTCTCGTTACGGAATCACTGACAGAATTTCAACTACAGAAATATCGAACTACAAGAATATCGAGTCAACAATATCGAGGGCAAAAATATCGACATCCTATCTACAACATGGTAAGTACAAAAATATCGAGAAAAAAAATATCGATGTTAAAAATATTGTTTTTTTAAAAATATAAATGTAAAATTAAGTCTATAAGACTAATAAATAAAATAAACATATTTAAAAGTATCTAATAATGTTTAAAAGTAATAAATAATACATATATTTTAAGAATACATTAATTAAATATATACAGTAAATATGTAATATATATGCACTGAACAATAAGTATTAATAATTATTTTACAAATTTATAAATTAATGAAATATATTCTAATTTACTAACACATTTACAAACGTAAAAGAGTAACATAAATAAAATGTAAGTAATATAAAAAATAAAATAAACATTTGATATTTTAACAATTAATTAAATAAAACGTTGGATAGCGTAAGGGTAAAAATTTCTATTCCTACTCCAGAGAGTGCAACAGTAGGGAAAACTGACCCTGAACTCAAAAAACACCCCTTTACCCAAGAACTGAAACTGACCCTGAACCCTAAAAATACCCCTTTACCCAAGAACTGAAAACTGACCCTGAACCCAAAAAATACCCCTTTAACCAAAAACTGAAAACTGAGCCTGAACCCAAAAAATACCCCTTTACCCAAGAACTGAAAACTGACCCTGAACCCTAAAAATACCCCTTTACCCAAAAACTGAAAACTGACCCTGAACCCTAAAAATAACCCTTTACCCAAAAACTGAAAACTGACCCTAAACCCTCAAAATACCCCTTTACCCAAAAACTGAAAACTGACCCTGAACCCTAAAAAAAACCCTTTACCCAAGAACTGAAAACTGACCCTGAACCCTAAAAATACCCCTTTACCCAAAAACTGAATACTGACCCTGAACCCAAAAAATACCCCTTTACCCAAAAACTGAAAACTGACCCTGAACACTAAAAATACCCCTTTACCCAAAAACTGAAAACTGACCCTGAACACTAAAAATACCCCTTTACCCAAAAACTGAAAACTGACCCTGAACCCAAAAAATACCCCTTTACCCAAGAACTGAAAACTGACCCTGAACCCAAAAAATACCCCTTTACCCAAGAACTGAAAACTGACCCTGAACCCTAAAAAAACCCCTTTACCCAAAAACTCAAAACTGACCCTGAACACAAAAAATACCCCTTTACCCAAAAACCCAAAACTGACCCTGAACCCAAAAAATACTCCTTTACCCAAACTTAATTAATATTATTTAATTAGCAATTAATTATTAATGAACAATAACAAATAAAGTAAATATATTAGCACATTAGCTGTAATTAATATAATTTAATAATTAATATTATTTTTCCCCAATTAATTAATTAACAGTAACTAAAAATTATTTATAAATAAATTACTCTAATTATTGTAACTAATTAATATTATTTAATTACCAATTAATTAATAATTTTAAATATGTACAAAATTATAATAATTAATTAACTAATTAATATTAATTATTTCCCAATAAATTAAATATAAATTTTTAAAAACATATATTAATTAATTAATTATTATTAAATTACTCCCCACCCCATTCCCCTATAAACCCACATCCCGCTACAGAAAATATATATCAATTAATCAATTAATTTTTTCCCCAATTAATCAATATTAATTAGCAATTAATTATAATTAATTAATCCTACTAATTATTAATCAACTTACCATAATTAAATTACTTCCCACCCTATTCCCCTATAAACCCACAACCCGCTACAGAACATATATATCAATTAATAAATTAATTAAAATGATTTTCCTATTATTTTCACATAATTACCAATTAATTATAATTTATTAATAAATCCTACTAATTACTCATCAATTTACCATAATTAAATTACTTCCCACCCTATTCCCCTATAAACCCACAACCCGCTCCGGTACAAAAACATAAAATTTACTTATAAATTTATTTATTAATATATAAAATGTATACACATATAATAGTAATTATTTTAAATACTTAAATTAAACATATAACACATACATAATAAAAAACTATACAATAATACAAATATCGATATTAGTGTCATCGAAATTAGTAACATCGATATATATGCTATCGATATTACTAACTTCGATATTACTTACATCGATATTAAGTATTTCGATATTATTTACCTTGGGTCGATATTCTATCCTACGATATTCTTGCCTTCGATATTATGCACCTTCGATATTTCAGACTCGATATTATGGTAGGTCGATATTTCCTACTCGATATTTTGACTGTGTACCCTCGTTACGATCTAGCCCGTTCAAGAAAGAGAGCTTTGAGTAGTATCTTGAATTTCGGGAATGAGGCGGTCATCCTGATGTGGGGGGGGGATGGAGTTCCATATCTTGGGAGCATTACCCGTAAAGAACCTGCAAGATGTTTTACGTTTCTGGGATTTCTGAGGATGAGAAGCAGCGTGTTAGAGCTTCTGAGGTTCCTAGACTGACCGGCTCTATTGAGTTTGTTGGGCAGATATTCCGGTTTTCCTGTATGCAGGGCTTTGCGTGTGGGGCAAGCTGTGCGGAAGCTGGCTCGTAGGTTAATAGGAAGCCATCTCAGATCCTTAAGAGCCGGGGTGATGTGCTCATATTTCTTAGTTCCCGTGACCATTCTTGCTGCTGCATTTAGGGTAGCGGTCAGAGGTCCCAGGTGAGATTTGGCTGTTCCAGTCAGAGTAGCAATGCCATAGTCAATCCTGGAGAGTACCGGTGCCTGATTGGCCTGTTTAGGTCTTTCGAGGGGAGGAAGGGTTTTAGTTTGTGGAGAAGTTTCAGGCTAAGGAAAGCACTTTTGGCAGTTTTAGAGATGTGTTCTTTCATGTCCAGTTTGGGGTCCAGAGTGATCCCCAGTGATTTGGCGGAGGTTGTAGATACAAGAGGAACATTGAGGGCGTTTAGGGCTTTGAGCCATGCAAGTATTTGGGGATTTTCATCTTTGTTTGAGATGAAGAGCACTTCTGTCTTTTCTTCATTAAGTTTGAGGTGGTTAGATGAGAGCCAATGTTGGACCTCTGTGAGTGTGCCATTTAGTCTGTGGATGTCTGCGATCTAAGTGGTTTCCAGGTAGAGTTGTGTGTCATCCGCATAGACATGAAAGGGGATATTGGAGTTCCTTAGAATTGTAGTGAGGGGCTCCATGTAGATGTTGAAAAGTTGTGGAGAGAGTACTGACCCCTGTGGGACTCCTCTAGTAATGGGGAGGGGGTCAGATTCGAAGTTTTTAATTTTGATTAATTGTGTGGGGTTGTTGAGAAAGGAAGCAAACCATTTGAGAACTGTCTTTTCCAAACCCGCTCTCTTCTGGAGGACATTGAGTAGTAGGGTGTGATCCAAGGTGTCAAACGCCGCCGAGAGGTCTAAGAGGATGAGGAGGCTACATTGGTTGGAGTCGAGCGACATGTGAAGGTCATCCATCACATTGAGGATTGCGGTTCTGTGCTGCAGCCCTTTCAGAACCCTGATTGGTGTGGGTCAAGAAGATTCAAGATTTCTAGGTGATGGGTAAGCTGAGACAACACACATTTTTCCATAATTTTCGATAAGAGCGGAAGGTTTGAAACGGGTCTGAAGTTGTTCATGACCTTAGGGTCGAGGCAGGTTTTTTTTAGGAGTGGCGTGACTTGACCTAGTTTAAGGCAGTCAGGAATTGAGCCATCGCTCAAAGAGCTGTTGATGATCTTGGCCCAGATAGGGTCTAGAGTAAGTTTCAGGTCTTTGGTCAGTCTCGAGGGTAGCTGATCAAGGGAGGGTGACGAGGGATTAGCGGTGGAAATGAGATCGCTTATCACTTCAATTTGGATGGGTCTGAAGGAAGACCAGCGAGTGGCTGCGGTTGTTGGTCTTGAGTGGGTAGAAGCAGTGGGGAGCAACTCTGTGAGGGCGGAGGGCATGACGCTAAAAGATCGGTCAATTGAGGCAATTGTTTCGTTGAAGAAGTTAGCAAAGTCATTGCACTGGGATTTGGACGCTGTTAAGCTCTCTGTCATAGGAATGGAGGTTTGGTTCCTTATGATATTAAAGAGTTATATGGGGCGGTTTTTAGCAAAATTCTGAAGAGAGGGTAGAGAAAAGAAACAGCTATGACTGCCTCCTAGTAATTTTAAGGCCACTGGACTGTTTTAGACCTGTACAATTCAATTAGGAGCGGAGTGTCTCTTGGGGAGCCGCCATCTTGAAGTCAGGCAGCACGTGAGGACATCAGCGTTAGGAAGTAGCATTGTGAGTGGTCTCTGAGCCGGTTCACAAATTCCGCAGCTTGGTTGAGCGTGTGAGATACACATCGCACATTGCAGGTAATCGTATGCTGACTTACTTGGTCATTTCTGTTTGATGATCAATGCGCTATTGCCTGTTCTTGTTTGGGACCGTCGGCTATTTTGTGAGCCGCTTCTTCCCAGGCACTCGCTTCCACAATGTTGATGCAATTAACTTTTCCTCAAGTAGTTGAGGATTGATGAGGCACTATTCCTGTTCCTCCATACTTCCGATCGCAGGAACGGTGTCTTGCGCTGCGATCGTGATGCTTATTGACCATAATTTCTTGGATAAAGGTCCACAACTGCAGGAGCAGCCAGTTCAAGCTGCCATTCACCATGCCGACCAAGCCAAAAATTATAGGCCAATACCATTAATTAACCTAGATGCAAACATTTACGCTAAAATACTATGTAAAAGATTGGAACCCCCTACTGCCACATCTGATTAGCCACTCGCTGGTGGGCTTCTTGAAAAACAGACTTTCTAACTGCAACACGTCTTGTGTGTCACATCCTTGAAAGAGCAAAATGTTCAGGGTCAGATACTGTGGCGATAACTTTGGATGCCAAAAAAGCTTTTGAACGTTCTTACCCGAAGTTCTCCTCAAATTCAACCTGGGAAAAACATTCACAAGAATAGTCATGGCGCTTTATAGTGGCCCTTCTGCCAAGGTTCATGCAGGCGGATTACTATTCTCAGATCTAAACTTAGGTAGGGGAACCAGACAAGGCTGTCTGCTTGCTCCCTCCCCCTTCTCATCTCATCACTGGAACCCCTCAATTCATAATATCCAGAATAATAGATGGATCTCTGGAGTCACCTTTGACAACACCTCTATCAAGCTGCCGGCTTATGCCTAAGACATCTTGATCACCAATGAGAATGCCAAAGACTCAATTCCGGCATTACTTGAAATGAGTGATAATTATGCTCAGGTGTCTGGATACAAACTAAATAAAGATAAGTCTGAAGTCAAAGGCCTAAATTATCTATGCACCAGCAGCATTGTATCAGACTCTGGCGTCACATTGCAACCTCTTTTTATAAAATATTTTGCCCTTGAGTTTGGGTCGAACCTGTTGGACACTCTTCATCAGAATGAAAAGGTGATCTTTAAGAAAATAGAAAACTTTTCTTGACAGCTGGCATCACAAATGCCTTTCAAGGTGGGGCCGCATAGAAAAGATTAAAATGATGGTACCTTCAATAGTTAATTACCTCATATGTATGCTGCCATTTGTCCTGTCTGAAGGCTTCCATCAAAAGCTTGACAAATTATTAAAAAATGTTTTATGCCAAAATAAAAGACCAAGCATATCTATCAAGACACTAAGCCTCCCTACGAGTTGTGGCGGGGTCAATCTAGCTAATTTCAGAAAGTACCAAACCACATTTCTGGCTAAACGGCAGGGTACTGCATGGCTATATCACGACCTGGCTTACATTCCCACATGAATTTCTGTATAAAGAGAACTCCTTGGGGACTTGCACCACATAACTTTACTTCCCAGTTAAGTACATCTTTAATAACACAAAAGGGCCCTCCTAAAAATAGGCAGCCTCCGTGAGACCTCAATGGCGCACTCTAATATGACCTCACCTTGGAACAACCCTAAAATCAAAATTCATAGCTCCCCAATATATTGGCAGTCCTGGGCATCTGAGGCTATACACTAGGTTCATATAAGTCCCCCCTCCTCCAGGGAACTGCAACAGCAATGCAATCTGTCAGATATCGACTTTTACAATTTCTTTTAAATTCAAATCCTGCCTCTCAAAGTTGTACGGCTGCAATGCAGACCCGTCGCTCCCTACAATCATCTCCCCATTCAACAAACTCGTACACCAAGCACCGAAGATATACCATCTCCTGCAACCAAAATCCACATGCTTAATATCTAACACTTCAAATAAGTGGAATGCAAATGAGAACATCACACCAGACGCCTGGCGTCTAACCTGGAAATTAGTATTGTCACACAAAATCACCCCAACTCTATCCCAAACAAAATACTGGCTTCTCCGCAGGACATTTTGGACTCCCTCGCACCTACATAAATTGTCGCTGAGTGAGAGCCCAACATGCTGGAACTATAACGGTGACCTCCCACACCTCTTATTCTATTGTGAATCCATCTCCCTTTTTTGGAAACAAGTATTAGATTTCATTTGTTCCCTACTGGGAATTCAGCTAAAGTTTGACGTCACTACACTTGTTGAAGGATTCCTAGATCCACAACTCAGTTCATCCAATGATAGGCTACTTGTGTATATTTTACTGACTGCGGCCTGTAAATCCGTCCTAACTAATTGGAAAAATACTGCAGCTACTACTTTCAAGTCATAGATAAATTGGATACTTTACCAACAAAATTCTCCCTGTAAGCCTCAATCTAGACGTGTTTGGAAATTAGACGTCTATTTCGCCCATATTAAGCCCGCGTGAACCACGTACTCCAGTAATACTCGGTGACATAACACGTCATTGCCAGAACTTTAAAAGCTCTCTTCCACCGATTTGCATCCTCTCCAGTTAGATATTACATTATTCTAGCTCTAAAATTGTCTTGCCTTCTATTTCAGCTCCTTTCTTTAATCTCACTTGAGTTGGCTGAGTCGACATGATCTGTCATATTATATCTAGATATGACCTGTTACTAAGAAACTGTTCTGCATCAAGACCATATTTTGTCTAATTGGGTGTTTATTTATTTATTTTATATTATGTTATTCTCTTTTCATCATGTTATTTTCTTTTCATCATTTTCCATAAGATACAATGTGAATTATTACAAAAGCATAGTACATTTTACCTGTTGAATCCACATGCGCTCTGTACAACTGTACCATGAAACCTTCTGTTTGTCTCTCTTTTGTCATAAAAGTTTACAGTCTTTGAAATAAAAAAAATTAAATTATGTCTAACTGTCAAGCTGCCCCAACAATGGGAGCCGTTATTGAAGACATTGAGGATTTTTGAGCTGCTTACAGATTTTAAGTAACCTTGCAGAACTATGGTCAGCTTCTTCGACCAGTTTGGTATAGCAGGTTTTCTTACTGCAGCATTGTACAGCTTCATAAGTTGTCGCTGGGCCTGGCTGTCTTACTGCGTTGTACAGCTTTGGCTTTCTTGCTGCAGTGTATAGTGGTGGCTTTCCTACACTGGGTTGTGGCTTTCTTACTGGAGTGTGTAGCTTTCATAAGCTGTCACGGGGCTGTGGCTTCCTAACTGTGGTGTATAACTTAATTAAGCTGTCATGGGCTGTGGCTGTCTTACTACAGTGTATAGCTTTCATAAGATGTCACGGGGATCTGACGTTCTTATTGCAGTGTGTAGCATTCATAAGCTGTCAAAGGGCTGTGGCTTTCTTACTAAGGGGTATGGCTTTCATAAGCTGTCATGCGGACCTGACTTTCGTACTGTAGTGCATAGCTTTCATAAGCTGTCATGCGGATGTGACTTTCGTACTGTAGTGCATAGCTTTCATAAGCTGTAAAAGGACTGTGGCTTTCTTATTGTGGTGTATAGCTTTCATAGGGCTGTGGATTTCTTACTGCGGTGTGTACCGTTCATAAACTGTCACGGGACTGTGGCTTTCTTACTGCAGTGTATAGCTTTCATACGCTGTCATAGGCTGTGGCTTTCTTACTGCGGTATATAGCTTTCATACGCTGTCATAGGCTGTGGCTTTCTTACTGCGGTATATAGCTTTCATACGCTGTCATAGGCTGTGGCTTTCTTACTGCGGTATATAGCGTTCATAAGTTACAAAAGGACTGTGGCTATCCTACTGTGGTGTATAGCTTTCATAAGCTGCCACAGGGCGGTGGCTTTCTTACTGCTGTGTACAGTGGGGGCTTTCTTGCTGCAATGTATAGTGGTGGCTTTCTTACTGCGGTGTACAGCTGTAGCTTTCTTACTGTGGTTTACGGCTGTGGCTTTCTTACTGTGGTGTACAGCGGTGGCTTTCTGATTCCAGGGTACAGCATTGGCTTTCATACTGCGATGTACAGCGGTGGCTTTCTTACTGATGTGTACAGTGGTGGCTTTCTTGCTGCAGTGTATAGTGGTGGCTTTCTTACTGCGGTGTACAGCTGTGGCTTTCCTACTGTGGTTTACGGCTGTGGCTTTCTTACTGTGGTGTACAGCGGTGGCTTTCTAACTCCAGGGTACAGCATTGGCTTTCATACTGCGATGTACAGCGGTGGCTTTCTTACTGATGTGTACAGTGGTGGCTTTCTTGCTGCAGTGTATAGTGGTGGCTTTCTTACTGCGGTGTACAGCTGTGGCTTTCTTACTGTGGTTTACGGCTGTGGCTTTCTTACTGTGGTGTACAGCGGTGGCTTTCTAACTCCAGGGTACAGCATTGGCTTTCATACTGCGATGTACAGCGGTGGCTTTCTTACTGATGTGTACAGTGGTGGCTTTCTTGCTGCAGTGTATAGTGGTGGCTTTCTTACTGCGGTGTACAGCTGTGGCTTTCTTACTGTGGTTTACGGCTGTGGCTTTCTTACTGTGGTGTACAGCGGTGGCTTTCTAACTCCAGGGTACATCATTGGCTTTCATACTGCGATGTACAGCGGTGGCTTTCTTACTGATGTGTACAGTGGTGGCTTTCTTGCTGCAGTGTATAGCGGTGGCTTTCTTATTGCAGTGTATAGCGTTGGCTTTCTTACTGCAGCATTTAGCTTTCATTAGCTGTCACAGGGCTGTTGCACACAGTGATTAAGCCTTCTTTGCTCTGACTTTCAACTTTTAACAAGACCCTCCTGCACACTGTTCTATTTGTTTCAAGTGGGAGCTGCAAATTCAGCACAGTAGAGTTTTGCCAAAGCAACCTACTATACGATATCCGCAGACTTACCTCAGCAAATTGGGATTTCCTACTATATTTACGTGAGGGCTGATTTTGTTCTATCATGGATTAAATAAGCCATAATTAAGCATCTGTAAAACCTTTGCTACATCTAGGTACTCATGGACTGCTACAATGGTTGGTATCTTAGGAAGCTACCCTCCATAAACGCTGCTCTGGCGCTAGAGGAATGAACCCCTTTCACTGGGTGTCCATGAGGGAGCCCCTTGGGTCTATCACCTAAGTGGTGTGAGATCTTAAAAAAGTGAAAGCCTTTTTAAGCACAGTACAGTTAAGACTTTCCAGAAGTGTTAAAATCATGTTTAGTCTTTCTTCAGTCTAAAGAACTCTTGAGGGCTATAGTGCATAAAATCAAGGACACATATTGTTAGATCCTTTTTTTTTCTTCACACAGATTTTATTGACGTTTATTGCATCAACAAAAACAGACTACAATCTTATCCGCATCATTAATACCTTGCAATACATCATAGTTGTCCTCAGTAATTCAGAGTTCAAACGTCCCAAACTCCCCACCCTCACCTCCCCTCCCCTCCCCTCCGCTCCATAAGCTGTGCACTATGTTGAGAACATATAAGCATTTGCAAATTCTAATTGCAGCTACAACCATATTCAAGGGGGAGCCTCAGTGGGTGAGCTTCCTGGTGTCATCAATGATGACGAATGGTCTGGATCCTTCAGGCAATCTACTAGAGCTTCCCATGCCCGTATCCATTGAGCCTAGGTCCCATCTAGCCTCTCGCAGCAATACCTCCTCCTCATATTCAGCCCTATTTGCAAGCTCCCTGCACCAAATTATACTTTTGGGACCCCCACGAATCTTCCAGTGTCTAGTGATTTCCCTTTTCACCAATATGTAAGCCAAGTCTTGGAATCTACTGGTGACCTTAGTCCTAAAAGTATGTGGTAACCAGTGCAGGAGACAATGTCCAGGAGAGCATTGAACTGCCCTCGATATGACATACGCTACCACTCTTTTTACCTCCTCCCAGTAAGTAGTTAGAGAAGGACAAGTCCACATCATGTGCATGAGTTCAGCTCCCACCTCCCCACATCTCAGACAGAATGCCCTGGTCAGATTACTATATCTATTAATGTGCCCTGTTTTCAAATATGCCCTATGTAGGACAATAAAATTGATTAACTAAAACATTTCTTGATACCTTTGGTATTTTCTGTAAAATTGTCTCCCAGTCTCCGTCCGGTATGGAAATCACCAACTCCTCCGCTCCCCAATTGATTCTCAAGGGGTTGACGTATATCTTCCCGTATTGCACTATATAGGTATGCGACTTCTTTAACGGTGCCCAATGATGTTGAAATATACTAACAGGATTTATGAAAACGTGGTTCCAACGGGCCCAATCTCCAGTGTTCGTGGATCGCTGTTGTTACGACCCTATGAAGCAGGAAGTGGCCCTGTATTAAGTCAAACTCTGTATGAAAATCTTTATGTGGGAGTAGCTCCCCCTTCTAAATAAATCCCCCATGATCATTGTCCCAGCTACAGACCAATCTCTCAGCTTTTCCCAGTTGCCTCCATGAGGTAACATCTTCCGCATGGTTATGGGTATATCTGGGGAATATCTGTTGCATCCTGACTCAAAAATGTAATTCCTTGGGCGCCCTCTGTTGCATGAGGTGAAATATTATTTAAAAAACGGAATCTAGCTCATAGTCACAGGAGAGTTATCCTCGGGAGCTATTAGATATTTCAATTAAACAGCCTCCCTTTCATCTTTCAGTTGAGCTGTTGTTTTATGAAGTTGAGACAGATCTCTTTGGCTGTAGAGCACTGGCTCCCTTGCCCTGTGTTTTTCCCTGTGTGCAGTCGCTGTGTATTTGAAGACTGCTGTTTTCCAGGCTATTATCTCTAATTGCTAGCTCTCATATCAAGTTGGTAACTGAACCAACACGGAGAGCTATTGGTCTTCGTCGTTGAGTTTCTTCAGCCCAGATGTCTGAAGATTTCATTGAGTTGCCATAGAATTCATCCCTAAGGCACTGGTGTGCTCTGGGTGATTCTTCAGTGTAATACATCCCACCCGGGAAGCCTCTCTACTTCCAGCATCAGCTGTTCTCTCTGACCACATGGCCTCCTTTGAAGAGACCTGGGCGAAAGCGTGCACTTCACTCTTGGGGTTCACAAATGGATCTACATGGGAGCTCATGAGCTCCACAGGATAACACGTGGCCATAGTAAATATTAACCCAAATATTGTTGGAAGTATCTGTATTGTTGAACATTCTGCTGAATATCATATGAAAGTGTTGTGCATTATGAACCTTGACACATTGGGAGATGTCTTTTTGTGCAGATCTCCATCCCGAATGATCAGTTTTCCACTACATCACTCTCACTGGTGTAACGAAAATTCAGGAGGCCTCCCTGCAAGGTACCCTGGAGCTTGGAGTCCCCAGCACTGCGGGGGCCTGGATTATGCCCCTGATCACTCTTTATTTTATTGCTTAGTTGTGGGTGAATTTAAAGTAGGTTTTTTTTTCAAAGTAAAACACTCTGCCGCACAATTCTGTGCTAAAGGGGTGTACATCGGCATTGGTACAATAGGAGGGAGACTCCAGTACTCCTTGACAGCCCTGTACCCTCAACCCCCTTGCAAGTTGCCACACATGGGCTTTCTGAATTACACAACTTTTCTTGACACAAACTGGCAACCTAAGGAGCCTAAAACCTAGATGAGGCGTGTAGCCTAGGCTGACTGTCCCCCTGCGCCTGTGACACAGGTCATGGAGCAAGCTATTCAGGGCTTCCAGCAACCAGCCTTTTCTAACTCAGCACTAATTTTGGAAATTGTAAAACATCGTTTTTTGATGGTATTCAAAGCTATTGGGTCAAGGCTCATGTAAAAGAGAGAGTTTGCACGTAACCAGCCTTCTTAATCATAGTCGTCTGTGGTCTCAACATGTTCCATGGGGCTTAATCCTCTTCTTCGACACCCAGACAAAATTGCTAACAACAGTAAATATTTAGAGCAATAGGATAACCGTCTTGTGAATTATGACTAAATGTAGTTTGTAACAGTGGTAGGGGTTACACCCCCCTTAAAGGATACACTCCGTAGATCATGGTGATGGCTAGGAAATGCCTGATGGCTTAGAGTTTGGTAGGGAACTTCTGAAGTCCACCAGTGATGCTATGTCTATCGCAGCAAGTGTCATGGCTCATCAGGAAACATGCTTGCCTGAAGACATGCAAGCCGGCACAGGTGGAAGGTACAGGACTCAGTGCCCGTTTGAGTATTTTTTCTGAAACCACGATTAATGCCCTTAAAGCTTTTTGTTTTTCAATGATCTTCCAGCAAGATGGGCCAGCCCATGTTTTTGGGTGTCATAGGGAAGGTACAATATTTGAATCAATGTCTACATTTTTGCTATGTGTTCTTTATCATGGGCAACAGGATTTGCGATCTGTGTATGCAATTCTGGGTTTGTTTACATTGAGCTCCTCTTTTCTGTGGAACAAGATGGTGACATTGATAAAAGTCCTCTCCTTCCTTCAAGCTGGTTTCGTCAAGGTACCTAGATATTTGTTTATTTCACAATTAAGAAATGCCGTAGCATTATGATAAGCTAGGCTTGGATTCAGCCTTTCTTGAGAATCCTTTCCATGGTTATCATATAGTACTGTAACTGCACTTCATATTCCTAATGAGGGACCACACTACATTAGTAGATGGATAGTACTCTACACCATGACGATTGCTTGGCTGGAAAAGTGTTGACTTGCAGTCTGGCCTATGTGGTAAGCATTTTAGCGTCATGCTTGATTGACTTGATTGATGATCTTACCCTGACAAAGGTAGCTGATTTAAGTGGGTCTCTATACAGTTGCCCCTATACTCAACTGAGGAAAACCCTTCAGTATACACAGGATGCACAAAGCCATGATATATGCTCTATATCAGATATCCTCACAAACATTTCCTAAGAGGTCAAAACTTTTTTTTGGGTTTGACCAAGGACCGCATTGATTATTAAGGAAAATAAGACTGAAAATATCATAAATTAGGTACTTCTACTGAAACCTTCCTAAAGCGAAAAAAAGAGTTTGAAGGCAAGTTCTTTTTCCAAGAAGTGCTTGAGGCTTGTTAGTCATATAATGCATCGTATAAGTACCAACAGCTTGTTCCAAGAAGCACAAGCTTGAAGCGAATTCCAGTGAGGGGTTCTAGGAACACTCTGTGAAAAACACTGGTTAATGATTTATAAGAAAATTGAGTATTTTATTTGTATATTTATTTTATTTTGAGAGTTTTATATAGTGCTAGCTAGACCAAAGGGTATCAGAGCGCTTTACAAGACGTGAGAACAGGTTCCAAACAGCGATAAGAGGGTTCTTAAGAGTCAACATACTATAATCAGAGGAAGTAAAACAATACATCAGTATAGGTACATTCAGAGAGTATAGGATAATACAGTGATATAGATCAGTGGCGTAAGCGAAGTATTTAGCCACTGAGTGTTGGAGCGATTGTGACGAGTGATCCTGTCTGTGTGGTGGGAGCATAGTTACGGCAAATCAGGTTGGCAGCGGTCTGTTCAGCAGTAGAGATTTGAGATTCCATTTGAAATAAGTTAAAAGTTGATCTTGCCTACCACTTTCATGCATAGTGCATACGTTTCAAAGATTACCACAAAGGGGACCTTAGGAATCCACCCCAATTTTTCTTTTTTTTAAAAAAAATACAGCAAAATGTATTTTAAAGTAGAAATCGCCGACAAGTTGGTCAAAAGATCTTAGATTCCAGTATCACCTAACTTTTAGAGGTCAACTAAGAAACTTTTTTTTAATTAACCCTGGTAGCTCTCACCTTATCTGGAAGGATTATAATTTTATAAAAGCTGTGCTGGCATGACCCTGTTGTTTTCACTTTATACATTTCATTAAATACTAATAAAACACTTATTCACAACTCCAAAGTACACATTTCAGCCAAACATCTTTGCTAATACCTCTTTTCTTAAGCTCCTTCACTGACACCATGGAGGCAGCCTGAGCCCTATGCATAAGGACCCAGTTTAACAATCACTCCCTCCAACAGGAGCATGTGTAAGAGAATCCCAGCCTAGACTCCAGTGTCAGAGATCTTTCAGGAGCCCTTTCTAAGGGATCACAAGATGCGTAGGATCCATATATAAGGAATGCAACATGCACATTTAGGGAATTGAACCAGCCCATTGAGCAGGTGTCCTCTCTCCTTGATGTCCATGCCCTGGTTATAGAAGAATACTATGTTGTAAGTAATAAGCACAGACAACCAGGTTAGAAAGGGAAGGGGCAGGCTTTGGGAAGCACTCCCATTCCCTGGGCAATAATTGTGCTGTCTGTCCTGGCCCAGAGAAGGGATGAGCTTCAAATTCCATCTGCCCCTGAAACCCATACAGCAGCTTACTGCATCTGGAGCTCTGATCACAGATCCAATCACTGAAGCACCGACAGTGACATGATCACCTGCACACAAACAGCAACACCTTGCGTCTCTGCTAAATCTGCATCCAAGACATAACGCAAAAGCAGCCCGCCACTACTCTTTGCACACCAGGAGCAGTAATGAGAGTCTGCACTTAGAACCTACTGTTAGTGAGCACAGCATCTTCTACTCAGGTTCCAGTTTCAGCATCCTAGCCCATGGTCTATATATGTATGTATCTTCAGCAGCACACTCCATTTCCCTTTGTGTCTTTTCCAACTTCCAACGAGTGCCCATCACTTATCTGCACTGGAAATAACATCTCTGGATTATCTGCACAGGGAGTGACATCACCGATTTATCCCCTCATCCATCAGCACAGGAAGTGACATTTCTGTTTTCCCTTTTAACCTGTCTTTGAAACAAGAAGCAAAGCAAGAGGACTTCATTTACTATCGTCTATCTGCAAAGAAAGTGACATCAATGAATTTACCATAACTCATCTGCTTAGGAAGTGACAACACTGTTCCCACTCACTGCACCCTGCCCTCCTCCCGCCTCCCAGGACCTACTAAATGGTGGCTGCAAGATGGGTGTGCCAAAGACAAGCTAATCTACAACAATCTACACCTAGACTGTGCCCAGCGCCGGCAACCCTGGTCTGCCCCCTAACCATCTCTATTCTGCTGCTCTCCTCTGCAATTCTCAACCCCTTCTGCCGCTTGCCACACTGCTTACACACCACACAACATGGAAGAAGCATTCACATACACCATCTGCACGTTCTCATGCACTCTCCCACATTCTACACCCACCACACCCATGCTAACAGCTCCCAGCACCCCATTCATTCACACACGCAAACAGGCCAAATGCTCAGGCTCACATAGGCCAAACACCACCCACACAACACATCACACTCTCATGCAAGTTCCTTAACACCCACTTGCTCACCAAAAACATCATGAAAAAATAGGACGTACTGCACTGCCACGCTTTGAACCTGCTCTTCCTCACCGAAACATGGCTCAGCCCAGCCTGTGCACCAGACATCACTACAGCCATCTCCTATGCCTAGAAAATCGCTGGTCAAAACTGTCAGCATAAGCCCAGAGGAATTGCTATTATATTCAAAAATACCATCAGCTGCACAACCTTCACTCCTACCAGCTCAATAGAACACCTAACATTCAAGATATGCATCACAGCCAACTTCTTCTTGGGCTGAACCCTCATGTACAGACCACCAGGATCCCATACTAATTTCCCAGGGAATATCACAGACCAAGTCATCATCAATCCCAGCACCTTTATCCTCTTAGAAGACCTTAACTTTCACCTAGAAGACCACACGAACTCAAAAAGCAAGCTAGCAACTTGCGGAAAGCCACCAAGAACTGCATCAGCTGGATCACAGGCATGTGCCGACACCCTAGCTTGCCTCAATCGCAACCTAATGACAAGAACCCGACCACAGGCCAGCTTATATAGAGGAGGAACTCAAGCTGACGAAATGCCATTGCGAGCAACTGGAGCGCAAATGGAGAACAAGTCAAGATATCACGGGTAAAGACATCTTCAAATAAGCCCTAAGATGCTACCACCAGCTGATATGGAATACCAACTACACAGTTCTTGCAGATTGTATTGATGCAGGCACTAACAGCAGCAAGGAAATCTTCGCTACCATCAAAGATTTCTCCCTGACTCCAGCAACATTACCCCTTCACACAACCTTTTCAACAAGTTCTTGGAATTCCTCTGTAACAAAATCACCTCCTTAAGCAGCAACTTTGACCCTCAACTAGACCGCATCACTGTTGCAACTCAAATGGCCGAAAGCGAACCCTGACCTTGTGGCCCACCATCCCCACCATCAAAATTGCTTCTACCAGGAAGGGCATTCACTCAGGGGCCTCATCTGACCCTTGTCACCACCACTACACCAAAGGACTCCTACCCATCAGCGAAGCACTAACACCCATTTTCAATGCCTCCATCAACTCAGCCATGCTCTCAGACACCTGGAAACATGCCACTGTCATGCGACTGCTCAAGAAGCCATCCGCTGACCCAGCCATGGTTTCTTTCTACCAGACCCAGCAAAAGTCTTAGAGAAACTAATCAACTGATGCCTCACTGACCACCTGAGCAACCACCAGCTCCTCAATGCCATTTAGTCCGGATACACGGCCAACCATTGCGCAGATGCAGCACACATTGCCGCCACAGATGACATCTGCATGATCCTTGACAGAGCAGTCCTCATTCTCATGAGCCTCTATGCAGCATTTGGCATGGTCTCACGTTCCATCCTCATCAAGCACCTACATGAGATTGTCATCCTAGGACATGCTCTCTGTTGGATCTGCTCCTTTTTAACCACATGGCTGCTGGCCGTTTCCCCCCCCCCCCCCCCCCCTGTGCTGGAAAATGCCATTTTAGTGGCACCATGACGAGCTCAGCTCGTCATCAGCACACGACACCCGTGGGTGATGACGAGCTGAGCTCGTCATCAGCATCGAAAGGGTTAACAGATAAAACACAAGTTGTTGGGCTGGCCCTTTACACCTCACCAGGGGACTCCAAATGGTGGCTGACCAAACTCGGATCAGGATCCACACCAGCACCCATGCCAGGAACCTCAGAATAATCATAAATTGTTTTTTTTTTAACTCTTTATTCAAGACTGATTACATCAAGGTGACAATAGCTCATATTAACATATGTTACTTTCATCAGTCCCATTTTCTCTTTTCACCCTCCCCAGGAACTGCATAGTTAGTCATCTGCAAACAAATCAAGGAAATAACAGCTTCCATCTCCCTCCCTCCCCTCCCCAACACGCCCACCCCGTCCCACCCTCGTCTCCTGGTCGCAGTGATACAGCTATAGTATAGTGTCTTCTGATTCCTCACAATACTAAGCAAATTCGAACGTAGGCCTATGTGTGTTCTGTGCGCTGCCCTGGGTGCCAGACTAACGTGTCCCTCCAACTTCACTCTCATTGTAGGCATCACTCCCCACCTCCTTGCGACTGTATAAGATCAACCCTCTCCAGATCCATCAACATCACCTCCCAGCCCTGTGCAATGAGATATTTCCTCTGTCCCTTCTCGTCCTCCCTTCGTAGGGCCGACCCCTCCGCCCGGCCCCATTTCACTAGGTCTGTCTGCCATACGGACGTTTGGGGTATCCGGGGGGATTTCCATCTCATTGTCAAGGCCCTGACCGCTAATAGGAGCGCCAGATTTAGGAATTTCAATTTGGCCTTCAACTGTTTAGGTCTTTTACGGAGTCCCACTAAGCAGTATAGGGCGTCTTCTGGTACCAACATCTGAGTAACTGTCCCCAGCACCTTACAGATTCCTGCCCAATAACCCCGTAGACGTGCGCAGGCCCAGAGCATGTGGAGGAGTCCGGCCTCTTCTTCTCCGCAACGTGGACATGTATGTAGGGAGTTCGGGAACATCCTGTGCAATCTCTTCGGGGTTAAATACGCCCTATGCAGCACCATTGATTGTATGAACCTAAATTTAACATTCCGAGACAAACGCCTGGGGTGCTCTACGATAATTTGCCAAGCCTTATCAGTCAGTGCTTCATCCGTGGCCCGGGCCCACGTGTCTCTCAGTGTGTTGAGTGGGATGGCTGCATGTTCCCTGATCACTGTGTACAACCATCGCACCAAGTGTCCCCCTGTTCCCATGTAGTATATTAAGTGAACCAACTCATGTTGTGTGGGCTGGTGTCGCTGTGGCGCCCAAGTGATCGGATATAATGGGAAACCGCAGCATGCCGTAAATACAGTCTGGGGGAGCACCAGTGATCTGTCGGAAGGACTCATGATCCAGCAGGGTCCCGTCCCCAAAGAATGCTCCTAAATCCTCAATCCCATTCTCTGACCATGGGTGTAGTATCTGCCTGGTAATCCTACCTTGCGGTATCAAGATACCCAGCAGAGGAATGTTCGTCGCATATGGCTTTATCGACGAGGTGTATGCCAGTGCTCTTCTCCAGCATATTAGGGCTGTGTGGAGAAGCGGGTGACTGTCCAAAGGGATCCTGCTTTTTGGCAGCAACAGTGATTGTAACTCTCCACGCGCCAGTCTCTCCGGCGTGAATTCAGTCTCATGTAGGTTCCTGCCGGCTACCCAGTAGGAGAGCCATTGGAGTTGGCTGGCATGATAATACCCCCTGAAATCAGGGACTCCCAGGCCCCCTGCCCTGGTTCCCAATTGCAGCTTCCGGAGACTGATACGTTGTCGCCCAGAGCCCCATATAAGATAAAGCAGAATGGTGTTGAGCATGGTAAATATCTGTTGCGGGACTACCACGGGCAAATTTACAAAGTAATACAGTAAGCGGGGAAGCATGACCATCTTGGAAAGTGCGACTCTCCCCATAACAGACAGCGGCAAGGACGTCCAGAATCCTACACTGCTCTTAAGACGTGTTATAGCTCGCCTAAGATTACCATCTAAGGTATCCTCTGGCGTCCTGTATACCTACATCCCCAGATACTTAAACGTGGTCTGGGCCACCGGTATGTAGTACCCACCAAAGCTTATTGTTGCGGGTCAAAAAAATAGAAGCCGTCCGACTTTGCAGAGTTAATTGCCAAACCGGATAGCACTTCAAATCGGTGGAGTATTTCAGAAAGTACCTCCAGGTCTTTCAGGTACAATAAGATGTCATCTGGAGCCACAACATGTTACCCCCCGCACTGATCCGTACGGTCTTCCATCCTGAACACAGATTACTGCCTTTGAATTTGGACGCACCCACCCTGATTCACCCTTCGTGTGTTTTTACACAACTACTAAGGCTCGGCAAGTTCCAAACCCGTCCCCCCCCCCCCCCCCCCGTTTTTTTCACTAGCAGCGGGTATAGATGATTACGCCGCCACTTCGATCTACATCTCAATAGGAATATACAGCCTTGATGAGTCACATCTTTTACACGGTGTGACAAAACATGTGTCGGCTGGCTATTGTCACATGATCAAGATTGACTCATAAATCTTAGAACTTAGCACTGGGTAGAATTAGCACTTGGAACATAGAATATAAAATCACTGTAGCACAAATTAGCACACAACCAGTAACTACTGGTAACAGGTAAGTACCACCTACGCAACCCTAACCACTTTAGGAAAATGTCACGCAGGGAACCAGGACCTCACTAGCAACACCTGTACTAGCAAGAACAACCACCTAAGTATCACAATACATGTAGGGGTATAGGCACATTACACATGATGCATTACAACACATTCAGAGGTGTAGGGAAGGAAAACACATGATGCATAACATACATTCAGCGGTGTAAAAACAAGGCACATGACGCATAAAAACACATTCAGAGGAGCAGCACAGGAGAATACATGATGTATAACCAACACATTCAGAGGTGTAAGAAAACACAATTGCGCCAAACTCTCATAAGTCACCGCCTGTGACTGTCCCTAGGCCCTCTGGCCTTGCAGGGGCTAGGACGCCCTGTGTCCCAAAGTCAGGGGCCCAAACGGAGCAGCTTCCCACTAAGAGCTGGGCAGCTGTGGAGATAATGAGGGGGCCAACTTGGGAGCCTCGCAGGCTCTTCGCCACTGACTGGGCCCTCAAGAGCCTCTCTGGGCTCTAAACACAATGTGGGCTGTGAGCCTCTCTGGGCTCTAAAACAACAATGGGGCCCCGGAGTCCCGGGCTCCTAATTACAAATGCCCCCCTAGAGCTTCTGTGGCTCTGACAACAAATCTGGCGCCTTGAGCCTCTCGTGGGCTTCGCAGAGCAACTCGAACTGCCCCCTGAGCCCTCCGGGCTCTTAGTAAATGAAAATGCCCCCTGAGATCGTGGGAGCGGCCCGCTGCCAACCGGGGCCGCTCTGAGGACACTACACGTTTCCCCCACTCGTTAGAGCCCCCCCTCCTGGGGCTCGAAATCGACTCCTGCCACTTAGAGCCTCCATGGCTCTGGAGAAGAGGATTGTGCTTGTTGTCGTTAGAGTCCCGCCTCTGGGGACTCTGCAAAACAAGGGTGCTGCCCGGGACTCGGAGCTCCCGCCCAGCCGGCTACACTTACTGGCACTTCTGCAGGCGGGGGCTCCTTCCGGCGGTCACGGTCCTCTTCGCCGGGGACTGCGGGGCTCTCCTACACCACAGGAGCCTCGCTGCAGGACAGGCGGCTCCTTCTCCTCGCGCCGCGGCTGCAGGGCTCTCTTACGCCACGGGAGCCTCGCTGGCCGCCGCCTCTTTGCTTCTCTTAGGCTGCGGCTCCTCTGTCAGGCGGCGGGGCGGGACTTCCGCCTTTGCACAGTATTCCTTCCGGGTCGCCGCGGGCAGCGCGGCGGCCTTCCCCCAGCACACACAGGCGGCGCTTCGACCTAATGAGGGGTGGGCACCCTCGAGGCAGCAATCCAGCAGGGCAATGCCGGGTGGGCACCGGCTGTGAAAGATAAAGCACCCCCAGGCGCTAACAGAAAATAAAGCGCTCATAGGCGCTAGCATAAATTAAAGCGCTCCCAAGCACTGTAGGGGATAAGGAAAGCGCTCCCACGAGCTACAACAGCAAACAAAGCGCTTCCAGGTGCAAGAAGCAAAGTAAATCGCTATTAAACGCTGGGGGCCAAAAAAACGCTCCCAGGCGCGAGTTGGCTCAAAAGACAGCAAAGGTCCACCAGTAGGTGGGGGGGGGAGGCTGGGCCCAGAGCCAGCTCACAGGGTTCTCCTAGGCAGGGAGGCAATCCCTAGTGGCGGTCCACCTGGCACCCAGCCACAGCAGCAGCCCCCCTCTAGATAGGATCAAGAAGAGAACAGTTTGTAAGGGGACACAGCCCCTTTTTATACACAGTATTCCTTTGTCTTTGCTCAGGGTGAGGTGAAAAACCAGTCGCAGCTGGTTTGTGAGCACCCTTGATGTTCTCAGCCCCTCACTCTACTCACTGGCAGGGCTAGGGTCATTAGACGCACCACAGGGGGCGGAGCCAGCATTGTGTGGGGAAAGCCCAGCCCTATTCAGGACCCAGGTGCACTCCTCCCCAGCCATCAGCATGCTAATCTCCACACTCACCACCGGGCAGACCCATCCAGACTCCTGGAGCCAGGCTCACCAGCCAGCTCCAGCCAATCACGTGCCAGCACACTCACTGCACACGCACACCCATGTCTTGAAGCGGCACTTCCACACTAGACACATATACGCCGCATACATCATTGCGCAGCATTCAATCACACAAGTCTGCACATACCAGACTCGAGCCTGCACACCTCACTCATCAGGAACTACCAGGGACACAGACATTCCCCATGCATTCCTATGGGAGGGCAGGCCAACCTTACTCCACGCACATTCCACTGGGACACAGTGAAAGTGCGCAGAAACCAAAAATCACTACCACCAAATCACATAATAAAAGCAAAAAGTTTTAGGGGTGAACCTGCCAGAAAGGCCAAGTCCAACAGCGTGTGCACAGGAAGTTCTTAACATCAGAGGAACTGACACACAAGCCCTAGTCACTAACCTGCTGGACTAAGGCAACCCACTCTACTCAGCAATCAACTCGCACCTCCTGAAGAGACTTCAGACCATAAAGAAATTCTGCGGCCAGACTCATCCTCAACCTCGCCAAACGGACCCCCACCCCCCCACCTTAAGAAACTCTATTGGCTCCCCATTCAGAAGAGATGCAACTTCAAGATACTGATCAACACATACAGAGTCCTGCACAACAAAGGACCAGTATACATCAACCATCACCTGAATTACCACCAACCCACCAGACAACTTCACTCCGCCTCCCTTCACCTCACTCACCCCCCCCCCCCCCCCCATGCATCTAAGCTGAAGCAGAGGTTGTTCCTTCCCCTGTCTTGCAGTCAAGTCCTGAAATGACTTGCCTCTCCACCTCTTGACCTAACCCTTGCTACTGGAATTCAAGAAGGGACTATAGACCTGGCTGTTCGACTGAGCCTCCGCAGCAATATACTGAGTGCCTGGATACCCACACAAGTGAGTAGCTGCGCTTTACAAGTCTCGATTGATAACTGCTTCATTTCGATAGCACCATTAATATGTTTAATGACTGACGGATAGGGTTGAATTGCCAATGTGCATAAGTCGAAAGTATAATTGAGGATGTGGATGAGTGGTGATGTCTTAGGACCACCTATGCAGGGTTTTCTGTTAAGATGAATATGTCTATGCTGAAGAGAATCCAAAGAAGAAAACATAGAGCAGTATGGGTGAGCATCTAGTTATCAGTGGGTTCTGGACACTAATCCTGGTAGCAAGCATGGTGTAATTATAGACGGATCATTTAATAGGAGTCTCAGTACTCGATTCTTTAGTCATTCCCATACAAGACACTCATATAGTAAAGTGTTATGCCAGAATACATTGCCTAGTGTAAGAAATAACCCCCGGAACAAGGTGGTGGTCCATAGTCCCATTGCCCTGATCCTGTATGTGGAGATGTCCAGAAACAGTGGGAGGCTCACCATAAAAATGTTTGGATTTTGAAACCCAAGACTGGTCTTGGGTGGCTTGAGTGGGCCTTATCTCCCTCATAACAATCCCACATTAGGTAACCAGTGTCTGAATTTTTGAGGTAGAATGAGATGTACTTCTTGAACTGCCACAGTCCAAGTGGAGACTCCAGAATATGTTCTCTTGGGACTGGAGAAATTCGCACTTGTTAACCTACACTGGTTGGGACACCTTATCTCACTTATAGAGGCACGGAAGTATGAGGCAACATTTTCTCTCTAAATACATTCACGAGATGATGATTTGGATGAAATGAGGAGCATGTGTGTAACTAGATGTCTGTCCCTGGTCATGTCCTTGACTCCAATGTTCGCCCTGCTAGGAAGGAGCCAGAATAGAACCTTCTAAGTTAATGTGTGTCATTTGTGTGGCTACCCGCTGGGAACAGGGTTTCACAATTTTTGCAAACTATGTCACATGTGCTCTACATTTTTGCATGTTGTTCCTGGAAGCAAACTGTGTGTGTTTTACCTGCAACTGAATGTGGAACGGGAAGTGTGGCTGCCCCCTTATGTAGCACACAACTGACAAGTTCACTACCTACTTGCAGAGGCCTTAAATCCATCTTGAAGGATGTGATGATCCTGTACCTTCTCTAATAACATTATTTCTGGAACCCATTCAAAGTCATTGGGTGTGGATATCCATCTTCGACCTATGTGGTGTTAACACAGTGCACTCTTTTTGTGAACAAGTCAACTAGTGCACGAAAACAAGCATAACCCACACATTTGAGGCTGAGCACCATTTGATAAAGCAGCAACCTTAGTTCAGGTTCTCACTTATTCCCAGAGGCACATAATAGGGACCCAAAGTGCACTAGATATGAGCAGGCTGCTGCCAGGCCATGCATCAGTTGCTATGAGAGTCTACTGTATGTGCTGGATATTACAATTGGTGCCTGATTGCCACATTTGAGATGTATGCATGGACACCATCAGTGTAGACTGATGCAAACAACCCCGGCATCAACCGGAGGCACCTCACAATCGTAGATCAAGTCTTTGCCTGGGTCCAGTGCTGGTAGCGTGGGCGATTGACAAACCCTTCTCCTACTTATGCATACAGATCTATGACGGCAATTTTGAGAATTTGAGACCCATCGCGGGGTATACGGATCACGATTGAGAATTAGTTGAATGTCTACAGTAGAGAACCGGAAGGATCGAATGAATTGTTGCAAAGATTTATCATAAACATGAAACAGTATTAGAGCGCATAAGGATCCCTGAGAGACCCGACATTGAACCACAGAACTGGTAGACACGTAGGGCGGCAAAATCAAAGATGGATTGGGACCAGTATGCCACTGTTTCCAAAATCCCCACCTCCCTAAGTCTGGCAATAAGAATACCATGATCAACAGTGTCAAGCACAGAGGATGTCTAACAATGTAACTCTATTGTGCGTATGAGGGGGGGGGGGGGGGGGGATTTCGGGTGGACTTGGGGGGTCCAGAAGGGGGGGAGTTTTGTAATGTACTTCGGTGACAGTGTCGCAGTTAGTTGTTCCTGTTACTGTTTTGTTGCATATGATCATTATTAGGACTGGGATGCACATGTAAGGCCTGTTCCCTCGTGCAGGGAGATGGGGTGTATTGAATCTTACTCACCATTTAAGGACACACCTGGCCGCTCATGATTCTCCTGCGGACTAATTGCTTGTATTACTACGGCGCCTCTATTTTTTTTTTTTTATTTGTTTTTATTGCAGAATTAGAAACCACAGCTTACAATTGCTCAACCAGTCCACTCATGGTGTCCCCCCGCATCAATCGTGAGAGCGTGTACCATACACAGCCATTCAGCCCGCATCCCGGAGGCCGGGTGGCGCAGTGTCCTAAATAACAGTAAGACATCATGGTGAGCATCCCTATGGGACAATGGTCGAAAAAACGTTTTACGTATCTGCATTTTACCCCCCCAACCACAACCAATAACAACATCAGCCATCCTACATGTGCAGTTCAATGCTACAAAGCCGCTACCGTTCCACCCCCGTGCTCTGTGAGGCCCATCATGTCTGTCCCGTACCCCTCTGCTACCTCCCGCTGTCCACCTATGCCCCACAGGCCCATTCTCAGTCCCAGAATCGCCACCACGGTCAATCTACCTCCTGGCTCCTAACCCACCCCGAACACCCTCTAAACAACCCCCTAGTGCCCCCTCCCCGGCAACCGCTAATGGCGTGTGTCATGTTCCTGATTGTAGTATGGGTCCCGCTACAGTGTCAATGGTAACTCTGAACTAGTATGCCTCGCGGCGTCCTCAGGTCCCATCCACTCAGTCCTCATCCTCTACTAATGAATCACGCAAGGCCTGCACCACCAATTCCCACGCACGCGCTGTATCCAAGGCTTTTTCATTATCAAGCTTGACAGCCTGCTTCATTCGGAGCACACTCTCACACTCGGACCACCGCAGCAAGCCATTCTTCCACCTCCTTACTGACGGCCCTCCCTTGTACTTCCAATGCCACGAAATCTCTCTTTGTGCCAGTATCAACCCCAGGTCAATGAATTTGCTCGTCACCTTAGTGTGTTTGGTGTGCGGGAACCAGAGCAACAGACACGACGCCATATCAAAATCCACCTCCCTGTCAGTCACTTCGTTTAGAAGGTCCCCCACCTCTGCCCAATAGGCCTCCAGATTCGGGCAACCCCAGAACAGGTGATCCATGTCCGCCTCCGGTGACAAGCACCTCGGGCACCGTGCGTCCTGCACCTGGAAGTACCGTCGTATCTTTTCCGTAGAGGGGGGGGTATTGGTATACAAGGGAACCCGTAAAAATTGGCCAAGGACCTACGGGTGGAACTACGTATTTTTGTTATACAAAGGTCCTAGGTTTTGGTTGCTAGTCCGAGAAATAATTTACACAGGCTCAAGATAAAGGCTGTGTTTTTCCTTTTCTTCCGAGTCCAGCCGGACCTGGAAGTGTTTATTTTGGAAAACAATTTATAAATATAAATAAGATAGGCGAAACCAAGTCGCACATGAGTAACTGGGCACACGCCTGTACCTAGTCAGGAAAAGACAATACAGGGGAAAAGGAGAAAGAATAAACAGGCAAACAAGGAGAACGGGGTGGCTTATAATACAGTGTATACAAATTTGCATAAGCACAAACCCACAGTATCTGCCGTAAAAATTGCAAATCATAAAACAAGCAGTACTGCAAAACAGTCGACGAACGTTTCGATCCCTATCTCCAGAAATAGTGGGATCATCTTCAGGACTAAAATAGATTTTGCCTGATCGTTTTGAGTGAGCCTGCAGGGTTTAAACAGGGAGGAAAGAAAGGGAAATGAAAACCATTCGTTTGAAAAAATAGTCAGTCATCACTCTTTTCATGCAGGGTGCAACGCGTGCACATGCAGTTGTATGTTCCAAAGGGCACGGGTGGGTATGTGCGCATATTTGGAGTGTTGATGGCCAAGTGGGACATACCGCGTTTGTTCATTAAAAAAGTGCTCGGAGACGTGATAACCGTGTGTTTGATACGGAAAATTGGACAAGGTGAGGGAGTGTTGGACAAGTGGGTCACAAGTTGTGTGGAGAGGACCCAATATTTGGAGAATCTAGTTACCACGAGCGAGGCACGGTGGGCTGTGCGTGGTCAAGAACACTTCAATGGGTATTCAGTTCCTGAGCGGCCGATGCCTAGAAAATTAATTTCAATCAACCGTTTGAAGTTAAGGGGTCAGAGTCAATGGAAATTGGTAACCATATTTACCGTTTATCGCCTAGCACAGTGTGCGCGGCGTCAGGGAGGGTATCGGTATCTGTCCAGTTGGATCAGTTCAGAAAGGGCCTACAAAAGAAATGTTTAGGTCAGAGAATATTGGGTGTGGCAGTGGTGGTAAATTGCTGTGAAAGGTGGTGGACATTTACCGTCGCAGTCCTGCGTGTCTTGCATGGACTTTGTGAGAAACTTCAGTTGAGTTGAACCTGTGAAAAAAGATGATCGATAAGTGGGCTAGGCGTGCTAAAGGGTGACAGTGAGGGCGGCGGGTGCACGCAGATAATTACCGTTAATTACGGTTCGTTATGTCCATAGGTCGCTCAATGGCGTTGGCCTTTTCCGTGCGAGCCTGTATAGGAGAAATGAATGCCATGAGGCATGTTGGGCTGGACCCGTGCCACGAGGGGGCCAAAGGGTTGTATCCAGTCAAGGCTTACCGCAATCTGCTCGTAGTGGGGCCGAAATGGGGTCCCGTCTGGAGGCTCAATGGCCTGGTGCTGAGTGTCTGCATGCAGCGGCGTTTTTTTATAGTCCGTGAATTGGTGATGGAAAGTGAGAATGGACTAGTTTGGCGTGATAGTGTACGTTAAAAGTGGGTGCCATCTTGGAGTGGAGGAGTGAAAGCCGTGTGAATGATGACTTGGGTTATAGTGCGGTTCTCTGTCTCACAAGGACTCAAGCTACATAAAAGACAACTGCAAATGGAGAAAATTAATTTGCGGACATAGACGATTAAAAGCTCATTTCAGAAGAACATTATATTAGACTAGTCCAATCCTCTGTTCTGTTGAGGTCGTCCTGGATAGAGTTGAACTGTATGATGGACTTCAGCTCTTCTTTGTTGAGTAATTGTCCCATGTTGCCACCTCTTGGTGGGAGTCTTAACACTTTCAGGACAGTCCATTTCAGATCGTTGTCAGAATGTTTCTGGTCCGCAAAATGTTCCACCAAAGGGGCATTCAGGGTCCCGCACCGAATGCGACTTTTGTGTTGCCCAATGCAAATTTTTACCTTCTGACTGGTTTGTCCAATGTACACTTTTTGGCATGGGCATAGGATTAGATAGATGACGTTGCAGGTGTTACAGTTGGAAAAGGAACGACATTGTACAGTAACATTGTTAAAGGTAAAGCTTTTTCCTTCCATAGTACTGTCACAATTATTACATCCACCACATTTAGCATGCCCAACAATGGGGGACAGACCCCATACATTATCAAGTGTTGCGGAAGGTAGAGAATTGGGCAAAGCGGCCCTCACAAGGTGGTCTCTGAGGTTTTTACTTTTCTTGAAAGCAAAAACTGGTTTTTCAATAGTCAGGACACCGGTGTTGAGTATTGGCCAGTGCTTCAGAATTGTCTTTCTCAATTTGTTGGAAATTGGTGAGAAAGTAGAGACACATGCTATGCGCTTCGATTCAGTTTTTTCTTTAGGTGTGAGTAAGGCTTCCCTAGGACAATACCAAGCCCGCTTGGTAGCGTTTTTGATTAATTTTTTAGGGTATCCCCTTTCCTTGAGTTTGGATGCCAAGGTAGCAGCTTCTCGGAAGTAATCATCTTTACAAGAGCAATTCCGTCTGATTCGCAAAACACAAAGAAGTGCACTTGCTGGAAACGCGCATTCCTCGTGCCTTTCCACGTACGCTGTAGAATATGGCTCCATGCCGTGTCCGGAATGGGCCTACCCACACTCTCCTCCCACTTCGCCTTGAGCCCCAGGAGCGGTTCCAGTCCCTCGTGCAACATCCTATTATGGAGGCAGGTCACCGCCTTAAAGGTGCCCGCTGCCATTACTACGTACTGGCATGCCATAGTCGTGTCCGGTTCGATGAGCCCTCCCCTCCTGTGCTTATGTATAGCCGCCACCACCGCCGCGTGTAAAAGGAAACCCCCTTCAGGTAGCCCGAACTGTTCCTGTAGTACTCCGAAGGGCACCAAGGTCCCATCGACATACAGGTCCCTCACCACTTGAAGTCCCGCCTCTTCCCATTCCAGCAATGGGGACCAATCGCCCCCATGTGGTAGGGCTGTCAGCATACCAATCGGTATCTCCGGCGCATACGGTCGAGTCGCCTTCGCCCTCCTGAGACTCCTCTGCCAGCATAACCTGAGCGTCCGTTCCTCCATAGTGAGGCCTCGCAACTCCAGTTTCTGCTGCATGACGATATAGGCCAGCACATGGCGCTGTATCCCCAACTCTCGATCACACTCCGGTCCCCTAAACACCCGAGCCACGTGCTGCGTAAGAACCTGGAGCTGCGCCGCCAAGTAATACAGTTCAAAATCGGGGACGGCCATCCCCCCTTCAATCTTGGGGCGTAGCAACGTGCTCAGTGCCACTCTACGGCGGCCATGTCCCCACAGGAAACCGATAACCATCGTCCTTAGGTCCCTAAAGATCCTCTGAGGAATCCAAATGGGCAGCGTCCGAAAGTAGTACAGGAGCCGGGGGAGCGCCACCATTTTCAAAAGAGCAATCCTTCCCAGTACCGTCAGTGGAAGGGTTGCCCAAAAAGACATACTACCTCTCAGCGCCCGTACGCACCGTCCAATGTTGCCCTCTAATAGGTCCGCGGTCACGTGGTAGATGCGGACTCCCAAATAAGTGAAGCAAAATGGCTCCCAAACCACCCCCAAGTCACGTGCAGGGCAGGGCGACTCCGCTTGCAGCGGAAACACACAGGTCTTCGCCCAATTGACCTTGAGGCCCGACAACTGGCCAAACTCCGACAACAGGTCCATCGCCCCTTCTAACGCCCGCTCCGTGTCGTCCAAATACAGCAACAGATCATCCGCATACAGCGAAATGTGGTGTAGCCACCCGCCGCTTTCTATCCCCGCGTATCTATCTCCCGACCTAGCATGGACCGCCAAGGGTTCCATCGCCAGGGCGAACAGAAGGGGGGAAAGGGAGCACCCCTGCCGCGTGCCTCTACCGACCGGATAAGCCGCGGACACCAAGCCACCCAGGCGTACTCGCGCCGTCGCCGAGGAATACAGCACCTTCGTCCATCTGCGGAACCCCTCACCAATACCAAACCTCTCTAGCACTCCATCCAGAAAAACCCACTCCAAACTATCGAAAGCCTTCTCAATGTCCACCGATAGTACCGCCTGGGCCCCGTTCTCATCCACCACAGCGTCCATTATCCCAACCAGGCGACGAATATTCAACGCCGTACTCCTCGTGGGGATAAACCCCGCCTGATCCCTGTGCACCAGGCCAGTCATATGTGGAGCCAGCCTGGTGGCCAAGATCCGGCTCAGTATTTTGTAGTCCACCGTTAGCATGGACAACGGTCGATAGGACCTCACATCCGTCGCATCCCTGCCGGGTTTTAGCAGCGGCACTATCAATGCTTCCCTCATGGATCCGGGCAAACCCCCTGACTCATAAGCTTCCATGTACACCATCAGCAGTCTGGGTGCCAAACTATCTACAAACTTCTGGTAGAACTCTATCGGCAACCCATCCACACCGGGTGTTTTATTCCGCGCCATATGCTTAATGGCCGCCCTTATTTCAGCTAGTGTGATCGGTCCGCCCAGATCTTTCGCGTCCTCATCGTCAAGGACCGGAAGCTGCCTCGCCTCTAGGTACTCTGCAATTTCGTGGGCCTCTACTCCCAACTGACTCTGGTACAATTCCTCATAATACACACGAAAGCACTCCAGCACCGCTGCCTGAGAATACACCGTTTCCCCCAGTGCGTTGTTGATGCTAAGGACCGGGAAGCCCCTAATTTCAGGATTAGCAAGTCTGGCCAGGAGCGTGCCCACCTTATCCCGTTCAGCATGCGCTCTGATGGCGTATTGCCTATAGTCGTAGCTCCTCAACCGTTCCGTTTCGGTAGCGACCACCTCCTTCGCTTCCAGCAACCGGGCCTGCAAGTCCGGTCGGGCCGGCCTGCGCCGCTCCAGGTCTCTCAGTTTCTCTTCCGCATTGGCAAGTGCATTCAACACAGACGTACGAGCATTCGAAAACCTACCCAGGCACACCCCTCTCACCACCACTTTCATCGCATCCCACTCAGTGGACCTACACGTAGCAGTACCCTCATTCTCACTGAAATAATGATCGATGCCCTGCTGGACCACTTCACTGAACACTGAGTCCTCCAACGTTTCTGGCCGGAGCCGCCATGTTGGAATCGCCGAGCGCTCCCGTTGCCACTGGACATGTACCAATAGGGGATTATGATCCGATATGGTTCTGGCCAAATATTCCGTATGAGAGATCAATGGGGACAGGGACCCGCCACAGAGCACTGAATCAATTCTCACATGTAGTGCATGGAGGGCTGAGAAAAAGGAATAATCCCTGGCATCCCTGTGCTGTTCCCGCCATACATCCAGCAACCCCCACCTATCCTGCCAATCCTTCCTGTGCATGGCTAACTTGCGTACCGGGGAATCAACAAGGGGAGGGTGAGACCTGTCCAAGACCACATCCGTAATCGAATTAAAATCCCCTCCCAGTATCACCGGGCCCGCCAGGAAAGAGGCCAAGGACCCGGAAAGGCCATTGAAGAATCGGGCCTGATCAGCATTTGGCGCATACACACAACAGAGAACCACATCCCGACCATACAACCGTCCCTCCACCGCCACAAACCTGCCCTCAGGATCCACCACTTGGTTCAGTACCTGAAACGGTATCCCCGCTCTCACCCATATCAGTACCCCCCTAGCATATGCTGAGTAAGTGGTGCCAAACACCTGACCCCGCCATCTTTTTTGCAGTGCAGCACATTCCTTTTTCGTCAAATGGGTCTCCTGCAGCATGGCAACCTGCACCCCCCTTCGCACCAAATACGCATGTACCTTGTGGCGCTTGACCATAGTTCGCAGCCCCCGGACATTCCACGTCAGGCATTTTAAGTTAGGTAACGTCCCCATACCAGCAGTGAACAATCAAAGTCAAACATTGCCAGTTCGTGCCCACACCATAGCAGTTGCCCCCCCGAAACAAACTTTGGAAAAGAAAACGCCCCAAACCCCACTCCCCAGGACAGAGCCTACAAACCCAGTGTCAGCCCCGATCCAAACCTCAAACCAAACACACATCCGTCTAACCTGTGGTCGCCACCACAGAAGGCCTTAAGGGCCCTGGGGGGGTGAGTTATTGCCGACCCCAGCGAGCGGAGCCCACGCCCCGCGCTCCCCATCCCATCATGCCAACGCGGCGCCCTACCCGGCAACCCACCCATCTCCAACAGGATACCACCCTAGCAAAAACCGTGTCCAAGTCCCAATGAAGCATCAACCATGAAAAATCCCATCAGATGTCTGGGGGGTGACCACCGGCCCCTTCGAACTCTCCGCCTCCGAAAGGTCCTCCCCAGTCCTGCCGCCTTCGTCGCCAGAGTCCGTCTCCGCCAGTTCACTTTCCTGCTGCGACCTCGTAATGGCCACCGTCGCTGCAAGCGCCTCTCTCTTGCCGCAGCCATTTGGGCCTCCCGTTTCTCCCGCTGGCGCCTATTGCGGGACCGGATCCGTTGTGATTGTCTGACCTGAGGTGGTTTAGGCCGATCTCGTCTACTTTTGTGAGACCTATCCGTCCCAGCCCTGTACGATTCCAGCCACTGCCATGCTTCGTCCGGGGACTGAAAGAAGTGCGTGGTCTCATCCAGGATGACCCGCAGCTTGGCCGGGAAGAGCAAGGAGTACTGGATGCCCTCCTCTCGCAGCTCCTTCTTCACTGCCAGAAACGATGCCCTATTCTTCTGGACCGCCTGGGTGTAATCCGGGAAGATTGTAACCCTGCTGTTCTCCACCTCATACGGGCCCGATGCCCGAGCCCTCTGGATGAGGAGGTCCCGGTCCTTATAATGGAGGAGCCGCACCACCATCGGTCGGGGAGGGCGGCCAAGCGCTGGCGGGCGAGCCGGCACCCTGTGGGCTCGTTCCAGGGTAAAGAAAGGAGTAAGCCCCTCTGGTGCCACCACAGTTCAAAACCAGTCCTCCATGTAGGCCACCGCATCCTCCCCCTCAATTCGTTCCGGCAGGCCTACAACCCGCACATTGTTCCGCCTATTGCGGCTTTCAGCATCCTCCGCTCGTCGTTCCAGCGAATCCAACCGGGCCAGGATGTCTGTTATCTTATGTTCCGCGGTCACCACCGATGGTTTCAGGTCCAATAGGAGTTGATCATGGTCCTTGACCTTATCCGCCAGCTTCGCATGGTCCGCTCGCAATAGCCCCAGCCCCGTGGCGACTTGTGCAATGTCCTGCTGCAACGCCTCCTTGGTCGAGGTGATAGCGTCCAGTATGGCATCCAAGCGCCGATTCAGTCGCTGCTCCTGGTCCAACATCGGCGGGGGGGCCTCGCCCGCCTGGGACAGCGCAGCCAAGTCCTCCTGTCCCTGCTCCATGGTCGCCGTTCCTCCTGCAGCCGCCATCTTAGGTTACTGCGTCATAGGCAAAGAGACTCGCCTAGTCCCGGCAGTCGCCTTGTGATGGGGCAAACGTCTCAATAATGTACAGGATCAAGTGCCACCTCTGATGCCCGCAACTCCAAGGACCAAATGGGCTAGCACCGTCCGACTTGCCCCCTCCAGATCCGGAGGGAGGAGGGGAAGGAGGAGGGATAGCGGTGAGCAATCGTCCCCGATGTCCGAACAGCGCCGGTTTCCCGGTCCCCCAATCTTCAGGACCGTCGCCACAGCCCCCACAGCGTCGATCTCACAGCAGCGGGTCCCCCCACCAGTCGGCGCCAAGACTGCTCAATGTCGTCGTCCGGAGCCGTCGGTCCGCTCCGCCGCCATTTTCTTCGCACTCTCGGCGACACCTCGGCCGTCGTTCATCGAGGTCTCCCCGGGGCCAGCGGTCCCCCAGCAGCTTTCCACCGATGCCTAGTGGCTCCCCTACACTTCGTAGGGCAGGATTATCGACCACGGGTCGCTCAGGGTGCAGGAATCAGGAGAATTAGCGGGATTCCGCGCGGAGCTGCAAGCTCACGCCGCCATCCCGATCGGCGTCCAAGCCACGCCCCCTACTACGGCGCCTCTAGTCATGTCATTTTGTCGGTGCACTTCTACCCAGGAACAGCCGCTAAGATGAAATGTGTGAAATGGAATACCTAATGTAATGTTCATCTTTATAAATGATAATAAAAAATATTTGACAAAAAAAAACCAATGTAACTCCAACTGCATCCCATTCATCGAGAGGCTTTCCATGGTCACCGACTGCTGTGACAAAGAGTCTCCATGCCTTTCCATGGTCAGAAGCCCAGGAAGTTGGGGTCCTCCGGGCAGGGAGCAAGCTGCCTGACTGTCTTCTGCTGGCCAGAAAATGAAGAAGGGTGATGGGATGATCATTCTGGAGCAGATGTTGAACTTTAGACTCAATCATATCCAATGTCCTTTGCAATCTGTTGGGAAACGTTATGGGCCGCATAATCTTGAAGGCACCTACTGGTGCTATTTTCACAGTTTTGCTATTTTTAAGTCATTATTTTTGCTTGCAACTTCTATAGTGTGGGAGGTTAGAGTTAATAATGGAATTAAACCAATCTGTGCGTGTAGTAAACACATACGGGCTACCAAGGGTAAATAGCTGTGCTGAGATATTTCCAGATTTTCATTGCTGATTTTGCAATCCCGACTTTGATCTTCCCACCCACTATGAGCAGGTCTGTGAGTACGTGACTGCAGAGGTGCAAGCTCGGTGCCGCTGCAGCGCGTGCAGGTCCTAGCCTGTAGCGTGAACAGTCAATCATTATTTCCTTAAGGCAAAATGTAAAATACATGCTAGGAGAAGCCACCCTGGTTTTCCCATGAGTATGTTCAACAGTGGCCAAACTGATGAACAGTTTTTATAATTTTGTAAGTAAAATCTGAAATTTTACCAGTGAGAAGGAGGTACCAGAAAAAAACATATCGAGGCAAGATAGGCTGATGTTTAAATGCTCCCTGGATTTGCTCGCATAATTAATACCAGATTGATCCTAAAGCAACCCTCTCTCAGAGTGACACACATGCATCTACTTTACACTTCTCTCACCCTCTGTGACCCTTTTCCTGATCTCTTGGCTCCCTGCCTTTCTCGGTGGTAGAATTTCTACCTCTAACACGTGGACCCTTGCAAGCCTATGATATATGAATGCCGTCAGGGATTTTAAAACATTAAAGTGGAGCACTCCTAAAATATGACATCCTTACCATGGGCTCACAGAATATTCTTAAAACTTGGTGAAACGGCAGAATTTAAAAACACAATGTCCTGGCTTCATTTCTAAAAACAGTAATAGTTTTTCATACAAAGCTTGTATGGATGAAGGTACTTTTGTGGGGCTTGGAAGTTGTTTTTCTCTACAGTATAGTCGACTGTATGCAGTTTATTGGAGGTGCGTGTACCACGTTTGTTCTGTGTAATTTGTCAGCAGAGATGGGTTTTGCCGATTGTGGGACAACCAAAGTGAACCCCCAAATTTAGTGGAGGGGACTACTGCCCCCTTTACCCCGGTTATGAAGATGCTCTGAATCCCTCAAAGGCCTCCTTGAATTGCATCCAGGGTTTACCTTCTAGCAACCGACTCATTCCCTCTGGCAGTGACTGAAACCACTAGGCTATTGGTATCAGTGAAGATTTAATTTAATAAATGGGTTTGAAACAAATGTTGACTTTGTCTCCACCAACTGCATGATTATAAAATAATGTATTTATTTTATAGTGGTTATACACTGTGTTGTCGCTGTGCTATTAGCCGTGCACTTTGGTGGATTTTCTGTTAATAGTTTGCACAGATTTCATCATTTCTTCGTGAGTTATGAAACTTGCTTCAGTCATTTGGGATTTTAGACTACCTTTATGTCACATTATGAAGTACTTTGTGGATAATCTGATGGACTGCATAAGTATATTTATACAGTTCACTACCCATACCTCAGCGTTCTCGTGTGTTATGTTCAAATCACTTATTGTGGTTTGCAGATGTCATTGACTGTATCTGCACATATATTAAACTGAATGCATGCTTGGCTTTTACAGAGAGAACTGTGGTGTGCATGAGTGCACAAGGAGGTGGTCTGCTTGAAGGTAGGGCTTTGGCTGGGTAGACATGACAGAGGTACAGGCCCTTACCCTCAGGACACAACTTTCCAAAAACTTACACTATCTTTAGCTACCACTCCTTGTCTTATACACTTTAGAAAGGAGTTTAGAACCCTTTCTGTTCATGTGGGGCTCCCTCATTGCACATTACCTGCAGCATATATTCTCTGGTCTTTCAAGGGGTCTTGGGGAAATAATGGGACCTTCTCCACGTGTGTTTTTCTGGCTTTTTATAGGATTTTGGGTGAGTCTGAAGGGATTGTACTCCTTCTTACTGGAATCGAAATTGTGCTGTCCAAAAGACACATTGCCAAACACTGAAATTCTTCCACACCTCCGTCCATGGCTAGTTGGAGGGCAACATTGGACAGATGCACAAAACAAGAAGAACCAATATATGTGTCCAGGGGTTGTCTTCAGAAACACAAGAACGTGTGGGGTAAGCAATTGCCATATCATGGTCTCGGCTGACGATTCCCTGAGTTTCTCTAGATTGTGCCTTATTGTGGATACTTCGCATTACGATGGCGGTGTGTTTACTGTGTTGCCATTGACGATCAATGAACAGTGGTTATAAAAAATATTCCTGTTCCAAAGACATTTTGGTTGAAACTAAGAATAATATGTACACAATTTATTAGGACAGAACATGCTCTAATTATTGCGTGTCATCACAGTTTAATATCCCTAAACCTCGGATGGATCCAGGTACTCTTGAAATATCACTAGATGCAGCCTTTAAACCCGCAGTAAAATGTCATTGCCGGGAAAGCTGTGCTCTGGTGATTAGAGATATCATGCTAAGTATGGCCCGCGGCACACGGCAAACTCTGTTTTTGGAAGTGTCTGAAAATTTGTGTGTCGAGTTTGACATGTGGGGGAAATGTTTGGGGTGGGGGAAATGTTTGGGGTAGGGAAGTCTTAGGGCTCCATAGACATTGTTTCCTACTTCTAAACCGAGCTTGGGTGTGCAAAAAAGCAACTGCAGTGTACTTCCCAAATCCTGATACACAGACTCAGTGTCCTTGAGCCCTTAAATCCGCACATGGGCCTCATTTATGAGGCTGTGCGTCACTTTTACGCCGCCGGTGCGTCACTTTTTGTGACGCACCAGTGGCGTAAAAAATGCACCTTGTTGCGCCGTATTTACAAAGTGACGCATCTAGGTAGATGCGTCACTTTGTAAACCCCTGCGCCACATTATACCTGCGCCAGGTATAATGTATACAAGGAGGGCGTATTGACGCAAGAAAGGTCGTAGAAGTGACGCAGTGGAATCTATGAGATTTCACTGCGTCACTTCTAGGCCTCACAGCAGGCGTAAGACTCACGCAGGCCCTTTCACATGGGGCTTGCCCCAAGTGAAAGGACGCATTGCTGGAGTTGCGTCACTTTTGTGACACACTCCAGCAATGCGTCACTACTGCTCTTACAGATACGTCAGAAATACTGACGTATCTGTAAGTCCTTGCGCAATGATGCGGCATATTGTAAATATGACGCATCATTGGGGTCGCAAGGAGGGTGCAATGAAAAGTGACGCATCGCTGTTTTCTCGCAGCGATGCGTCACTTCTCATAAATGAGGCGTTTACTAGCAGTCTGCTGAATTTTTGGCTGTAGTAAGTGCAGGGTTAGGGGCAGAAACTTGAATGTTCCAGGGGATCGCAGTCAGTTATGGGAAGGCTGCTCAAAAGGTTGTTATTGTGTGGGCTCCCTATGCACACACGCACAGACACGTCCAAAAAAGGTTGGAGTCGGTGTGTAAATCAGGAAGAAAAGTTCTCCAAAGATACTCATGTTTGATGAGGAAAATATGATCCTAGCCCCCCTTTACTACTCGCAACTATCTAGAAAGCAATTCTGCAATAGTTTGCCACCCCACCTTTCTCCACAACATAAACATCTCAATACATTTTCGCACACAATAGGTACAAACGAGGTAAAAGAGATTTGAAAGGGAAATGTACTTGTTCTTGTTACTATAGAACATAGAATCTACGAAGAGCATTTTTCTGAAATAGACTTCGGAACAGGAGATTGTCTCTCGAGGTCAGAGGGGGTGGTGGAGGTTAATGGCTGAGAGCATGTTTTCTGGCTCTTCACAATGCCTTGACATTAGAGCTGTCACACAGGCTATGATTTTCAAAGAATCATCAGCTCTCCCATCTATCAGTGTCAAGCTTACAGTAATGCAAGTGAGGCAATGTGGGTGTTAGATTACAGTAGTGTGAAGAAATCCACAGAGGGATTTTTACAACTCTCAAGAGAGTTTTTTTTACCTGCGGGCAAAACAACCCTAGCTACGAGTGTTGCGCAAATTCTACATGTGAGGCTTATAGGCAGCGTCCTGGTGTTGAGATGTGTGCAGGGGTGTCAACGCCTGTGATGCTGCACGTTCCACTAATGGGTGGACATAAAGTAAGATCCCTATTATTCCAAGCCCCCAAACTACTGCTGGAGATGACAGTGTGCCCGAATTCAAGGGGTCCTCAAAAGACGAAAGAGGGGGTTGTAGACAACGCACAGCCCTAAAACCAAGAAGCGGATTACAAATAGGGCGCAGACCTGGCTAATGCCAGTGTCCACAACACCCACACTTGATGCTTCCAGTGCTGACCGGCCCCATACACCAGATTACAAAAAAACGGTGCTTTCTCCTGTGTATGCGTGGCTCAAGTTGGTGATTGGTCTTTCACTGCAGGAGGACCTGACCTGACTTTAGGAAACGAGGAAGACTCAGCAGCACTGGTGGATTTCTGAATGTGGCCCCTGGAGATCCAAAGTGGCACAGGGAGCCACCCATATTCTCTCCCCAAAAGGCCTGTTTTGCTTATGCATACATATTTAAACTACAGGCAGGCACATGGCCAAATACACTCCAAATACACTCCCGGTGTGCGGCGGGCCCGGGGCCACATTCTGTGGGGGCCCGCTGCACATGGGGCACGCGGCGGGCCCCGGGGGCATATATTTTTTAAAAGTCCATTTTTCTTTCTTTCCGGTGCTTTTTGTCACAGGGTTGCCCACAGATTAATTTATTAATTCATATTTTATCTGTGCAGGTTTTGTCAGCATTATTTCTCCACCACTTTCAACTGTAGATGTTAGGTGGATTGATTTTGAAGCACTTGACTTGTATTTACCACATCTTGAAATGTGCTGCATGATCTTGGTATGTTTTCTCTAATTTGTGCAGGTTTTGCAATGTACTCTGGGTGTGCATTCGTTTCTATTGACTACAAATTTAAATTGATTTGATATATATATATATATTTCAATTGCTGTCCAAAATATGTGGGCCATGCAGTGAAAGGCATGGGAGGCTATCTATAGAAATTGGTGAAAATCTGAAAGTAGCTGTGACTTGATATTCTAAGTCCTGCATAAGAAATTGTATTGTAAACTGATGGGCAAGCTGTGCCAAAATTATTGTTCTGAATTTGGACCTTATCTACAGAATCTTGACCCTTTGGCATGAATTTTTACTTTCACTGTACTGAGAATTTTTATCCTGAATCTTGACCCTTTGTCATGAATTTTTACTTGCACTGTACTGAATTTTTGTCCTGAATCTTGACCCTTTGGCATGAATTTTTACTTGCCATTGGGCCAGCTGCCGCAGCGCACTGGTAATTTTGGGGTTCTGAGCACCTGTGGGGAATTTCATAATTGTTTGTTTTGGTTTGGGGCAATTGTTGTGTTCTCTGTGGGGAAAGGAACTGCAGTTTCACGAGCCATTGGGCCAGCTGCCGCAGCGCACTGGTAAGTTTGGGGTTCTGGGCACCTGGTGTTTCCTAACTCTTTATTTTGGTTCTTTTGCAGAGCATCACGGGGAAGAATCTGCTGTTGCAAGAGCCAAATGGGCCAGCTGCCGCAGTGCACTGGTAAGTTTGGGGTTCTGAGCACCTGTGGGGAATTTCATAATTGTTTGTTTTGGTTTTGGGCAATAGTTGTGTTCTCTGTGGGGAAAGGAACTGCAGTTTCAAGAGCCATTGGGCCAGGTGCCGCAGCGCACTGGTAAGTTTGGGGTTCTGGGCACCTGTGGGGAATTTCATAATTGTTTGTTTTGGTTTTGGGCAATTCTTTCACTTTCTTTGCACGTGGCTGACTGGGCACGTTTTGGTCCAATTTGTCTGTCTGTTTGCTCAACGCCGTTCGGGGACTGGCATTTACCATTGCAGTCATGGCCCAACAAGTTTGTCACTTTACTTGTGCTTCAGGGTTGCATGCATTTCTTATCATTGAGCACCGGCGGTTTCTGAACTTCCCATTCAACAATTGCCTTTCCCCCTTTGAGATGCATTTAGTAATACCAACTATCTTTGTAGGTGAGATAACTGACTGCGCCACAACAGCGAGATCTTCTGTATTCTAAGGGAGCAACAAGCCACCACAAGAAAAGCAGAATGGAGAAGTTTCTGAAGCCTGCAAATGGTGTGAAGCACAGATCACATCTGCCCAACCTGTGTTGCGCAAGTTTCTATGCGAGCGAGTACGGAATGGTGGAGCGATACCTGGGAGTCATCAGCTGCAAGAACGTTATCTCCCAGAGAGATATATAAGTGCCAAGAATGAGCTGAAAGAGCTATTGAAAGATCAGAAGATCAGTGTCATCTTTGATGAAACACCAGATGTCGAAGGGCGGTGTGTTTTGAATGTGCTAGTTGCAGTAGTCTCTCCGCAGATTGCCCGTCAGATCCATACCCACCTGGTGGACACAGTCTTTCTATCACAGTGCAACCATGGGACTGTAGCGCAAGCTGTTGTAAAGGTGCTCACAGAGTACAGCATAGACTTCCAGAACGTTATTTCCTTTAACACTGACAACGCGGCATACATGCTCAAGGCCTACAACACGGTGTTGAGGAATCTGTATACAAATTCCATACACATCACCTGCTTGGCACACATCATGAATCTTGTTGGAGAGTCATTTAGGAAGCCTTTTGTGGAGCTAAATGCTTTCCTTCTGTACTTCTCCCGCATTTTTTACATGGCTGGTAGCAGAAAGAGAAGGTACCTGCACCATCTTGCTGAGAACCATGGGATGAAAGCACGGGTGGCACCTGACCCTTGCAGTAACCACGGGAATTCTTGGTTCGCAGCTGTCCAGTACCACTGCAAGCACTTTGAGGCCTATGCTGGGTTTGTGGAGTCTGAGATGCAACTCAGCAAGTCGCCCCCAGATTCCCTTGAAAATCTACAGAAGATTTTGCATAGCGACCAAAGGGAGTGCATTAAAGTCCAATTGGACATTGTGGCAGAAAAATGCCAAACCATTTTAAACCTGATGGAGTTATTCCAGAGTCAGACACCAGTGACCATGAAGGTATATGATTATTTGGAGTACCTCCACATGAACCTAACCAACAATTCAGTCCTCACTGTGGAGTCACTACAGCCATTTCTACAGACCACTGCAGGGGCAAAATTAAGTCTGGCACAGAAAAAAAGGATAACCGCCCAGCTTAATGACGCTTTTAAACATTCACTAGAAAAGGTGGGCAAATACATGGGGGAGGCCCAGCCAGGCATACAATTCTTGAAACAAGTGCGCATTTTTAATCCTGCGCGAAACTGCATCCTGCCTAATGAGAAAAAGTGCCTATTCAGCCATCCCTGGTTTGAGCGAAGTTCCGATCAGGAGCTTCGCCTCTACTGTAGGCCCAGAAGCAGTGCAGGCATCTGTTTCTGGAGTGATTGACACTGACCTCTTATGGCGTGGGCTGGCTGACCGCATTCCAGTTCTTTCCCAACTTGCAGCTGTGTACAAGGACTGTGTGACCAGTTCTGCAGATGCTGAAAGGAGCAACAGCATCTACAAAATTATTCTCTCATCCAGACGACAGTCCCTTTCAGAGCAATCGATCCGGGCCTTATTGTTTTTACATTATAACCAGCAGCACAATACTGGTATAGATTTGGAGTGCTCAGAAGAACTGAACATACATGGTCAAGATTAACATGCCTTTTAACCAAAACAAATGGACTGAATTGTAAATAAACAAAATGTACATAGCTCCATGTTGTAAAATAACTCAAACAATAAGATATCTATGTTTGTTGTAAAAAAAAAAAACAAAATAAAATGCCGCTAAATGCCGCTAAATTTCCATTTTTGTTCCGCTAAATTTTCATTTTTGTGCCGCTAAATTTGCCAATCCATGCCGCTATATCCTGGGGGGTCTGTAATTTGTCACACTGTGCTCCCGAGGTATCAGGGATAGCTGGTGGGGGGGAACTTTGGAAAGAGTTTTACCAATGCTAAAGATCTCACGGGCGGTGTTGGATGCTGCAAAAAAATTATTTTCCTAGTAGGCTGCCTGTGCTGCCCTAATTCCAGCTTTGTAAAGATTAATACTTCCACTCTATTTTTTTCTTTTCCATTGTGAAGCTTTTCTTCCAGTCTCTCGCGAGTTTTTTGCAATTTTGTTTTAATACCCATATTGTAGCTGAGTACCAAGGTTTTTGGATATTTCCTATTTTGACTTTTATTCTTTTTACGGGAACGCGGACATCTAAAGATTTGTGGAGCCAGTTGTTGAAGTTATCATTGGCTGTGACTGCATCTAAAGAAGATGAAGGTATAGTTTCTTCTAATACTGTGGCCCAGTGTTCAGTTGAAAGTTTTGACCAAAGGCGTGTTTTTGAATAAATGAGAATCGTATGTGGAACTATATGAGGTGATGACCAAGTAACAGGTATAAGGAAGTTGTCTGACCACAGGACAGGGATGGGTTTCCCTCCTAAGTCCTCCAAATTTGAGAAGATGGGGTCTAATAAATGACCCCTTATATGGGTGAGCTCACTATTTTTTTGTAATGAGTTGGAAGGCTGCTAGGTCCTTAGTAGGTTCGGTAGCCGATGCCTGTATGGGGTCGTCAAAATGAAGATTGAAGTTCCCCAGTAGAGTAAAGTTAGCCAATGAACTAACTAGATTTGCAGCCAGGTCTGGTAATGAATTACATAATTCTTCTTAGGTACCCGGGGTTTGGTATATTAGAATCCCCGAGTAAGTAAGGGTTGGAGAGAATTCAATAGAGAAGGCAGCGTTCTCACAGTCTGGGACAGGGCTATCAGTCATTCGGCTGGTTAAACCAAGTTTGTAGATAATAGCTATCGCCCCCTTTCCCTATGGGCTGGTCCAGCCTCAGAATGGTATCATGAGTCAAGCCTTATTCTTCAAAACCATTGCCGCTCAGAACTGATAGCAGTTAAAGCTTCAGCAGTATTAGTAGCAAGACGGCACTTGATCCGCGCCAGGGCACCCTCCAGGGAGATCGTGCACTCCACAAATTTACATAACATGCCACCTACTACTTGTACAGAACTACGTTAATCTCGTCCATGAGTCACTTTCTCCTTATCATTGGCCTCATCTACATGATACATCTTGGGAAACACTAAAGCTAAGTAGCAGCTGCCAATCCAATTCACCGGAAGTTGAAAATAAGCGTTCTTCCACACACGTAAAAAACTCCTGAAATAACAGGAACCTTTCCTGAAAATATTTGCTGATCTAAAACTTCTGATCTCTGTACACATTCATTCCAATCCACCACCTGCGGTCTCTGAACTTGTTCTTTCTGTCTCATAAAGCACAACTTTCCCTCCAGTTTGCAAGTCCAAGTTTAACCTCGGATGTATTCCTGACTTTCATCATTTCCTCCTCCTTTTCCAGACCCATCGTTACTCCTTTCTTTAACCTTCTCTCAGTCTCCTAACTTCTTTCCTCCCACTTCCTCTACGAAATCCTTCTCAGCTCTAGTCAGTTTACAGTGTAACTGGTATCTTTACACAAAGCCCTAGCTTTGAAAAATGTGTGAATGTTAATTTCTGAGACAGTCTTCAAATAATGACCCCTCCTTTCTACAAACTTGGCTCCAGCATTTGGATGTCAATGTATAAACACAGGCACATAATCTAAAAACAAATCAAAGTCAGAGAAATAATATTCAAAATGACCTTGTTGTAAGAATACAAACTCACAGGTAAGCTATGTGTGAGAGAATAGGCAAGTGGTAAATAGTGATATCTCACACCAGCTGCAGTTGAGGAAGGTAAGTAGTAATCTTTCCCGGACAGCACTTTGGGATATTTATGAAGCAATTTGAATAACACATTCTCAGTGAAGTTTACTTAAAAAACATCTTTATGTAAAATGTTAATGTTAAGACTCACTAGTAAAACATTCATCGGTATAACTAAGGCAATTGCAACTACTGCAATTGACAAGTTACAACTTTTTTGTGTTTTCTATACCACGCCTTTCTCTCAAGTCAGATCGAAAAGAAAAAGGACATTAAGAATCGACTAGGTGATTCTACTGTGAAAATGTGCAAAACTTTCAGTTTGTTTCAATATAAATCTTCAGTTCAATTCAAAACTGGAAACCTAAAATCTCCAGCTGGATTCTCTAAAATGACAAAAGTCCCACTCTTCTACCAGAGCCCGAAGCCTAATTTCTTCACAGCATACTTAGGTTTCAGAACACGAATCTTCAGCACCTGGAATTCAGCAATTAAAAATCAAAATATCAATCAACTTTCACTATGGCAGGACTATTCATGTTATTTTTTTCTCGAAAAAGCTACAATGAGCCTCCATCTCATGTGTTTATAGATCAGACTCGCTTTCAACAAAGTAAATCCATTCAGGAGATGGGTACTTTCAACTAGGCACCCATTGTCTCTTTGATTTTGTGACTATGAGTTCTTCTGTCACTTTGTTCGAGTGACTCATTTCTGGGAGGAATTTCTTTGCCACAACAGCTCTGAGTCTCTCACCACTTTTGGGCCACCTTTCTGTTCTGTTCTCTTCTGGTCGAGGTGCTTGCATTTTCTTCTAGTTCAGGGTGCACATACTCGGTTTCAACTGCTTGGTATACTGTGGTTACTCTTGGTTCGTTCACTGCAGGCTCTGCACTTGTCTTGGCCTGACTTTGAGACACTTGTTTGCAGTCTTCTCCTCTCTCTGAATCAGTGGTGGCTGGTGAGATTTGAAAGTGGTGAGGTGTAAACTTTCTGTCACAGTGCACCGTGGCGAGCAAGCAAAGCGAGCGAGCCTGAACATCCTAAGGGGGGCTCGGGTGTTTCTTCCTCCTAGAAAATTTTGAAAAAAGAGTGGGTAAATGGTGCATTTTCAAGCAAATTTGAGAAGCCAGAAGGTTAATAAAGCAATTGTGAAAGTACCCTTGTTTGTTCTGTACAATCCACTGATGAACCCCCATAGGCCTCTCCTGTCCTACTTCACATGTTTCTGTACCACTACTGAAGTGTCTACAGCCCTTCCTACAAGCAGCAATGGTATTATTTGCATTGTGTACTGGTCTCCAGGTATGGAGACATCCAAGTGTACATTTGGACCGAAGCATTGAGACAACCAGGGCCACAGACGTCTCAGTTAATCAGTTAAGGTTGTTGTGTAAGAACTGGTGGCAACAAAGTGAAGGACTTACATAAGCATGCTTCCATGGCGCCATGACTCAGACGACTGAATCAGGTCAAAGCCAGACATCTAGCTGGGGAACATGCTGCACAATACCACAGCAATACTTTCTTTACTAGTGTGAAATATTACAAACAACAATAAGAATGAAACTTTGCTAGCTAGCTATGATAAGAGCGAGGTCTTCAAATATATATCGTATAAGACGTGCAAAATGTTGCTGTCTCAGATTGAAACCCCTTCCAACTCTGCATTTCATCCTTTTGTAAGTCAAGAAAACATGTACCACTGCTTATTAATAATATCACTGTTAATCTACTAAATAACCCACATTCAACTGCCTGACGTCTCCATGCACACTGGAGATACTCGACAGAAGCCAGAGAAGAGACTGTCCAGCAGCTCAACAGCAACACACATATCATCACCCAGCTGCGCACCACGGCACTTAGAGGCTTTTCATCATTCCATCATCAATCAATTTCCCGCTCATTAGCCTATCTCCAAATGAGGATTACTGTGGCTTGGTGATAGGCAAATTTCCAAAACAAACATCACACGCTGAATAATCATTACACAAATAAACAAAACTGCACAGGTCATTAAGCACTAGCAGGTTGCAGAATTTAAACTACTGGCAGTTTCCTGATATCAATAACCACAAGAGAGAGAAGTAGGGTCACAGGGATATTTAACCCCTTCACTGCGGCGGCTATTCCGCCACAGTGCTAAGGGGGCGGGGGGCCGCGCAGCGGGCGCATGCTGGTGACGGAACCGCTCTGTCACCAGCCTCGGTTGCGCTGTGCTCATGACGGAGCGGTTCCGTCACGGCCCCGCCCGCTCAATGGAACGCTCAGCGCAGGTGCGGAATCTGCACCGCGCAGGCGTTCCGAGCAGGCCGTGACGGAACCGCTCCGCCATCAGCACAGCGTGACCGGGGCTGATGACGGAGTGGTTCCGTCACCAGCAGGGGAGGGGTTAAAGACCAGCCCTGGTTCTTATCCCCATTTACTATAATACCAACAAAAAGTAGAACCTAGGGTCTAAAATCGACAATATAGCCGACTGACTTCCAATACTCCAACCAGTGAGCAAAAAGGAGTCACAGAAAAAAGGAAAACAAGGAGAGAAACAAACATGGAGCTAGAAATAATTAGTCAATAGTGAGATCCTGGAGCAACTATTTGGATTCCCATCAATATTAACATTGTGATCAATCTTATCATTTGGTAATCCACCTGTGAGGATGGTGTGTCTCTTGATCATAGAGACTATCTACCATCCATAGGCAGGGGGCGGTGGGTGACATTTCAAAGTGGTGCGGCGCAAAGTGATTTGCATCCAGCACCGTAGCGAGCGAGCGCAGCGAGCGAGCCCGAACCCCAAAAGGGAGGTTTGGGGGGATAACCCACCCCAAGAAAATTTTGAAAAAAAAGAAGAAAAATCGTGCATTTTCAAGCAAATTTGAGAAAGCAGGAAGGTTAATAAAGCAATTGTGAAAGTGCAGTTATTACATTAATAGATGGCATAACATAGGTAGCTGCTTATTCAGTATAACCACAGAGCTTCATACATTTCGTCCTATTACGCTCAGGTGCTGAATTCAGACTATAAGACTTTCATGAAAATCTCAGCTCTAAGAGTAGAAGAAGTTGCACGCAGTTGGGAAACAGCCTTCACAAAGCTTTGGGAAAATGAGAGGCAATTACTTTAAAGCAAACTGAAAGCAATGCATCAAGTAGTAACTTAAAGCAATGCATCCAGCAAAACAGTGTATGCAGTCAACCATACAAAAGTAAACTAAAGCAAGTGTGAACCTGTGAACCTTCACTTTGAAAGCAGGGTGCTAGTCAACAGGCCAGTCACATACATTTAAACTGAAGAAGAGTACACCTCAGCATGCAGGCACCAACATAAAAGCACCAAGCATGTCAAACAGTTTAATGAAAGAAAAATGAAAGCAATACATCCAGCAAACTAGACAGTGACTCAAAAGTAAACTGAAGCAAGTGCACACTGAAAGGAATGCACAGTCATAAGTCAGACATTCACATAAAAGCAACTTACCAAGACACCCAATCAATTACATGGGAAAAAACTTGAGTCAATGCACCCAGAAAACCAGACCAGCACACCAAAGCATCCCACCCCTGATAGGATGGCAGCTGTGCTCTTAGGGTCACCCCTCAGTTTTTTGGCAGGGTTGAGAACCCCCCAGTTTTATGCCCTGTGCGCCTGAAGAACAAGTTACTTACCTTCGGTAACGCTTTTTCTGGTAGATACAATATCTGCCTGTGGATTCCTCACCTTGTGAATATCCCCCTTGCGTCAGCAACGTTCGGAAAATTCTTCGTAGCACGCCGGCGTGGACGACGTCATAGGAGCACGGCTTCGCGCGCGACTCCGTCTGACGTCACCGACTCCACACAAGGCCCACGTGGGCGTGATGACGTCAGTTCCGCCCTTTTTTCCGTGCCTTCGAGGCACCCGGACGGACCAACAAGTACATATATATATATATACACAATGTACACAGTACATGCAAAACAAATGCAATCAAAGTGCAAAACTATACAAAGTCAGATAAAACCATAATTACATTTGCACATAACATCAGGTATAGCAGAGTGGACAACGGGGAGGCGGGTGGGTCAGTGAGGAATCCACAGGCAGATATTGTATCTACCAGAAAAAGCGTTACCGAAGGTAAGTAACTTGTTCTTCTGATAGATACATCTGCCGTGTGGATTCCTCACCTTGTGAATAGAGTCCCACAGCAGTCCCCACTCCCGGAGGAGGGTGTCCACTCTGCTACACCAGGAAGTCTTGGAGAACAGAGCGCGCGAAGTGGCCATCCCTCCTCACCTCAGCATCCAAGCAGTAGTGCTTTGCAAAAGTGTGGAGGGAGGCCCAAGTCGCGGCCCTGCAAATGTCCTCAACAGGAACACCTCTAGACAATGCAGAAGTAGCAGACTTTGCTCTAGTTGAATGAGCTCTAATACCCTCAGGAGGGTCCTTACCCGCCAGAGAGTAGCAAATCTTGATGCAGAGAATAATCCATCTGGAAAGTGTGCGCTTGTGCACCGATCTGCCCTTCTTGCAGCCAGCAAAACCCACGAAGAGCTGATCGTCTATTCGATAGTCTTTAGTCCTATCAAGATAGAAACTAACCGCTCTCTTCGGGTCCAGGCGATGAAGCCTCTCCTCCTCCTTGGAAGGGTGTGGGGGAGGATAAAAGGTAGGAAGGGTAATGGATTGACCTAGGTGGAAGGGAGTAACCACCTTAGGCAGAAAAGCAGCCCCGGTCCTAAGAACCATTCTTTCAGCATGGATGGACAAAAACGGGGGCTTGGAACTAAGAGCTTGAAGCTCACTTACCCTCCTTGCCGAGGTAATTGCAACTAAGAAGACCGTCTTAAAAGAAAGAAGCCTCATTGGACACTTGTGTAAGGGTTCAAACGGCGAACCCATCAGATAGGTTAACACAAGATTCAAGTCCCAATGTGGAACAATAAAGGGAGAAGGAGGGAACTTATTAGTGAGCCCCTTCAAAAATCTTAAAACCACAGGTGATTTAAAAAGAGAGGGCTGATCCGGCAAGCAGAGGAATGCCGATAAGGCCGAAAGGTAACCTTTGACAGTGGCAACAGCAAACCCCTGCCGTGCCAGAGAAAGAGCAAATAACAAAATATCAGATAAATGAGCCTTTAGCGGGTCAACATCCCTCTCCCTACACCAAGGCACAAACTTAGTCCACCTATACGAATAAATGGACTTGGTGGAGTCACGCCTGGCAGAAAGTATGACATCCACCACATCGTTAGGGAGAGAGAAAGAGTTCAGATTGCCCCGTTCAATCTCCAGGCATGAAGGTGTAATGTCTGGAGGTGGGGGTGTAGAACCTGCCCCTCCATCTGAGAGAGGAGGTCTGCCCTGAGAGGGAGACGGAGCGGCGGGTGAGAGGAGAGGTGGAGAAGATCTGTGAACCACACCCTTCTTGGCCAATCCGGGGCGACCAATATGACTTGGGCCCGGTCTTGGCGAATCTTCCTCAGAACCCGAGGAATCAAGGGTATGGGAGGAAACGCGTAAAGGAGCTGACCTCTCCAGCTCAACTGAAACGCGTCCCCCAATGCTCCTTGCATCGGATACTGGAGACTGCAGAATGACGGGCAGTGAGCATTCTCGCAAGTGGCAAACAGGTCCACCCGAGGAGTCCCCCACATCTGAAAGATGTAACGAACAACCTCCGGGTGAAGCCTCCACTCGTGGTCGGCAGAGAACTGACGACTGAGAATGTCTGCACGCACGTTCAGAACCCCGGCCAGATGATTTGCCATCAGACAAATCTGGTGGTCCTGAACCCAGGACCAGAGGCGCAGAGCCTCCCTGCAGAGACACTGCGACCCCACTCCTCCCTGCTTGTTGACATACCACATCGCGGTCGTGTTGTCCGTCAGGACTTGAACCGACTGACCGCGAAGGGAAGGGAGGAAGGCCTTGAGCGCCAGACGTATGGCCCGCAATTCTAGAAGGTTGATGTGAAGCAACCTTTCCTCTGGAGACCAAAGACCCTTGACCTCCAGAACCGCCAGATGAGCACCCCACCCTAGAGTGGATGCATCCGTTATCACCGTGGCCACCGATGGTGGAAGCTGAAAAGGCTTTCCTTGAGACAGATTGCCTTCCACGCCCCACCAAGACAGATCCGCTGCAGTCTCTCTGGAGATCTTCACTGACTCCCTGAGATCTCCGTTGTGTTGATACCACTGCCTGCGGAGGCACCACTGGAGTGCCCTCATGTGCCAGCGTGCATGGTTGACCAGGAGAATGCAAGAAGCCATCAGACCGAGCAGGCGAAGGACCTTCAGGACCGGAACAACCGCTCCATTGTGAAATAAAGGAATCATTTCCTGTATGTCGCGAATCCTTTGCGGAGGAGGGAATGCACGACATACAGTAGTGTCCAGTACCGCACCTATGAACAGGTTGCGCTGGGAGGGCACCAGGTGAGATTTGGGCACATTTATTGAAAAACCCAACCTGAACAACAGCTGCGATGTTTCTTGCAGGTGATGAAGCACCTTCTCGGGCGACTCCGCTTTGATCAGCCAGTCGTCCAGATAAGGGAATACCGGGATCCCTGACCTTCTGAGATGTGCTGCCACCACTGCCATCACCTTGGTGAAAACTCGAGGCGCAGTAGTAAGACCAAACGGAAGGACCGCAAACTGGTAGTGTTGCGATCCCACCGTAAAACGGAGATACTTCCTGTGCGACTTCAGGATCGGGATGTGAAAATACGCATCCTGCAAGTCGATCGACACCATCCAATCTTCTTCCAACAGCGCTTGAAGAACCTGCGCAAGAGTGAGCATTTTGAATTTCTCCTGCTTGAGATAGAGATTCAAAATCCTGAGGTCCAGGATTGGACGTAACCGGCCATCCTTCTTGGGGATCAGGAAATACCGGGAGTAGCATCCCTGACCCCTTTCCTGCTCTGGAACCACCTCTATCGCACCTTTCTTGAACAAAGCCAGGACTTCTTCCTGCAAGCGAACAAGGTGGTCCTCCGAACAAAAACCCTGGCAAGCAGGGTAATTGGGAGGGAACTCCTGGAAAGGAAGAGCATACCCATTTTCTACGAGATTGAGAACCCAAAGATCTGATGTAACCGATTCCCAATCCCGTAGAAAATGAGTAAGCCGACCCCCCACCGGAGCCACATGTTCCAGAATGGCGGATCTAGGGCTGCTTTGCTGCAGGGGGAGGGGGTTGGTTATTAGAGGAAGAGGAGGAGGAGGAGGAGACCTGGCGCCCACGACCACGGCCCCTTTGCTTTTCTCAGTAGGATTTATACAGAGGATTCTGGCGCTGCTGCTGCTGCTGCTGTCCTTGATTGTAGGGACGAAAATTGGGTCTGCCAAAACCCCTATACTTCCTAGTCGCAGAGCCCCTCGTCTGAAGGCCCAAAGACTTCGCCGTAGCCCGGCTGTCTTTGAATCTCTCCAGAGCTACGTCAGCCTTCTTGCCAAAGAGACCTGTCCCATCAAACGGTAAGTCCAGCAGAGTAGACTGAACATCAGAAGAAAAATCGGAGGACTTAAGCCATGCGGCCCTTCTTGTAGCAACAGTAGAGCCCATAATTCTGGCAACAGAGTCCACCGTGTCCATACCACTCTGTATAACCATACGAGCTGCAGCCTGAGTATCAGCGACCACCTCGTTAAAGTTCTTCTTATCGTCCTCTGGAAGCTTAGAAGAAAGCTGTTTAACAGAGTCCATCAACGCGTGAACGTATCTCCCCAAGAGGCAAGTAGCATTGGTGGACTTCAAGGCCATGCTACCCGAGGAGAAAATCTTTTTAGCAGACTGGTCCAACTTTTTCGAGTCCTTGTCTGCTGGCACCTGAGGGAAAGAACCCGCAGCCCTGCTGGAACAGGCGGCCTGCACTACCAGACTCTCCGGTGCAGGATGCGAGGAAAGAAATTCAGGGTCATCAGGAGCCACCCTGTAACGCCTTGCCACTGACCTGGAAACCGCAGGAGCAGATAAAGGCCTCTTCCAGACCTCCTTTATTGGTTCAGTTAATGCATCCGTAAAAGGAAGCGTAGGCTCCACAATTGAAGAAGGCGAATGCAATACTTCCGTAAGGATGTTGGGCTTGTATTCAACTGTGGGCAAAGTCAAGCCTAGCAACTCTGCAGCCTTCTTTATGACGACATGATAGGGTGCCAAGTCCTTAGATGGAGCGTCAGAAACGGTTGGCAAACCCCATTCAGGAGAAAGTTCCAAGCCACTTGCATCCTGAAGGTCTTCAAAACAATCCCCCTCTTGCAACTCTCCTTCCTCAACCTCGGAGTCCATAAACTCCTTCTCCTCCAAGAGGCGTTGTGCCCTGCGCCTCGACCACTCCATACGGACCGAAGTCGATGGACCCGGCAACGACTCCGACGGCGCCGGAGCCGACGTCGAGCGAGGAGCCGGAGGACGGGAAGTACCACGATCCGAATCCACTCGAGGCCGATCCGGAGTCGGCGAAGCTGCATGCGAAGTCGATGACCTCGGCGGCGCCGTACCGAGCCAAGGAGTGCAAGGCCTCGGCATAAACGGCATAAAGGGGGCCGGGGCATAAGCCTGGGGCACACCCAAATTGAAAGACAAAGGACCCATGGGACCCATAGGCGCACCAGCGGGGTACATCGCCCTCGAGCAAACACCAAACATGGCGTTTAAAAACTGCGAGGGATCCTGACCTGGACCTGGAAAGGGTGGGTACGAACCCAACGGCCGCTCCGAAGGAGGCTGATCCGGCAAAGGCGCACCCTGGCCCTCTTGTTCTTCAGGCTCCACAACCGGAGTCGGTGCTCGAGGAACCTCTTCTTCATGCACCGATGAATGGTGCGACTCCAGATCCTGTTCCGGCTCATGAACTGGAGAACCAACGTGAGATTGAGCTGGAGAAGGAGACACGAAGTCCTTGTGATGTTTTCGAGACTTCTTCCTCGAATCCGAAGACTCCTTGCCAGAGTGGTGTCTGGAGTGATGTTTACTCCTCTTATGCTTCTTTCTCGAGGAGCCCGAAGCATGGCCCGAGGCCGACTTGAAACCGGACCTCGACCTCCCTCTGGACCTTGATCTCTCTCTCGACCTCGACTTGGCCCTCGAAGCCGACCTCGACTTCGCCCTCGAAGCCGACCTTGACTTCGACCGCGACCGTTGTCTCGACTTCGAGCGCCTGGACACTAACCTCGAAGACCTTCCGGCTTCCCTTTCCTTCACCTTAGCAAGCAGAAGCTTCGCCTCCCGCTCTCGCAAGGCTTTGGGGTTCATCTTGTCACAGGAACGACAGTTTTTGACATCGTGTCCCGAACCAAGACACCACAGACAGTCGGGATGCGGATCGGTAATCGACATCATCCGGGAGCAGGAACCACATTGTTTGAAACCTGTCTTCCTCGACGACATCTTCGGCGATGAAGCGAATTCCAACAGAGAAACAATAACAGCTAAACAGCGAAAAGATACAAAAGTATCGCAGAAGATCCCAGAAACCGTTAGCGTCGACGACGCGGAAAAAAGGGAACTGACGTCATCACGCCGACGTGGGCCTTATGTGGAGTCGGTAACGTCAGACGGAGTCGCGCGCGAAGCCGTGCTCCTATGACGCGTCCACGCCGGCGTGCTACGAAGAATTTTCCGAACGTTGCTGACGCAAGGGGGATATTCACAAGGTGAGGAATCCACACGGCAGATGTATCTATCAGAAGGGGAGACAGGCAAAAGGGGTCATAATGGGACATCTGGCACAGCCACTTTGTAATCGAGGTCACCGACCCAGCTCAAGACTGAGTTACAGGCTGATCTTAAATCTTTAAACAACCACAAGGGTCACCAGCTAGTTGGTTCTTGAGCCAAAAGAGTCCTCAGCTCACTCTTTACATCGCGCCTGAGATGACATGACAATGTCCATTAATCCGGAGCAACTGTGGGGACTGGTCTGGGTCCGACTTGGTACGAGCAGGATACAAAAAGTAACGGGTAGGTGGTAACCCACTTCAAGTGAAGGAGCTGTAAGGAACCTAAGTGCACTGGTGTTGATACCACTAACAGGGCAGCTCTGGCTTTCTCAGGGTGGGTATCAGCTGTGTGATGAAACCAGCATGTGAAGCAGTTACCTCAAACAAACTAAAACCAATGCACTCATCAAGACAAGGAGTTACATGAAATCAAATAGAAAACCACCATCAAGCCAGGTAGTCACCTAAAGGCAAATTGAAGTGACTGCACACTATGGGAAGTGCACTTCACCAGCCAGCCTATTACACTAAAGGAAAATAAAAGCAATGCTCCCAGTCTGCTAATTAGCTTCCGCAACCCATGGATGGGTGGGGTTGGGAATGGGCATAAAGTGCCTTTTACTTCAACTATATCACTTCTGTAAATACAACACAATTTCCAGTAAAACCAATAGCATTAACATCACAACAATATGGAGAGGAAAACAGATGATCAGTAACAGTAAACACATTGACTGATAAGGCAATGTGCCTTTATGGGCAGGGAATGAACCCTTGGTAATGTAATGTGTACTCTGTTTTCATGCTGGTTTCATACCCTTTCTGCTAGATACAGGAATCAGAGACTGGCTGATTGTATAGCAGTCGTGAACATGTAAATGACTCTACCATAACTGCACTGGATGGAAAACATGCTGATTTCTTAAATTGCTAGTCCCTCGCTGTTGATTGCTAGACTAGTGTGTTACATCTTCTAATTTGTGTGTATGCATAGCCATGGACCAGAAAGGGATGACAGTTTGGAGCAATATGCACTTCAGTAAGAAGTTGAATATGAACAATATGAAAGTTATGTCAAGTATATCCTAAAAAACCATTGCAGAATGGATCTGTGAAGGTGTCTCTAAATTCCCCTTTATGTATCCCTTGTCTTTTGACAATTAGATATGCCTTGTCAATCGCTGCATCATTCATGCATCCAAAAGCATGTGGAGATCTAAATTCAAAGGTGAATTGCCAAAATTAAATAATAGGACACTTGCTGTCATAGCCATCATCTTTTGCCCAATCTCCATTGCTCCATCCTCAGCAAGACCAATATGTCACTAATCAATTATGTAGGAATCACAACCTGTAGTAAATACAACATCTAACATGACAAAATTGATATAAATGATAAACCTGGCCGGTCTGCATGCCACATTGAAAGGTATGCTGTCATCAACTCACTTCATAAATCAAAGGCAGATACTGCCCTTAATATGCATCCCTGGGTATTCAAGAAACCTGCAATACAGCAGTGCCTGTAGTGAGGGAAATGTTTGTGTTTCATCACTATTCTGAGCATACACAGATCTAGACCCAGCCAGAAAGCTGTGCTCATTTCATTTTTGAAACCCACTAGATACATAGAGTATGTGGCGGGCTGACTAAATTATGCTGCAAGAAGAGGCAAATTATGCTGTGTGATGCAGCATAGTTTGTGATAGTATCTGTTTCATTTTGTTTGCTCATTGGTTTCACCTCATTAGCACTACCTTAACATCCGCATGTGACAATAAACAACAAGCATTGCCATAGCAAATAGGTCTTGCTCTTTGGGACCTTATAAGAGTACAGCCAGAGCTATCGCCTTATATTGAGTGGAGAGTGGCTCTTGGGAGGAATTCATGTCACCATGAGCTTCTATCGCCCCATAAGACCTTGCGCTCAGCCTCAAGTGCACTCTATCGGCTGCAGAAAACTGAAGCGCACTCCAGTGCCAAAGAGAGTGTATCTGGGGCCCGATGCGCGAGACATTGATTTATACAAAGACGTACAGAGCGACCTACTGGAGCGGATGTCAAACACATTTTAAAAATTACTATAACACGTTTAAACTTATACATGCATAAAACAGAGTTTGTACTATTATGCAAAGATAGACTCGCTTGCGTACACCCCACATCTATTTTGTGCACCGAAAATGCAATTTTCAAATAAATATCAACATCCAAGAGTTTGCATGGATGTAACTTGAAACAATAAATACTCTCGATTGAAATGTGAAACCTAACAGTCTTTAAAAACTAACAAGATTCTTTAGTATAAGTCAAATAGAGCTTCGCCATTTAAAGGGCTGGGTTTTCAAGACGACCTAGAGTGAGGTCAGTGTGTGGGCCAGTTTTGTGGCTGTGTGTGGGCTGGGATTGTAAACATCTTGAAATCAGGACTAGAAGGCAGTAATAGGTAGTAGTGTGCAGCTGTGGTTGCTGTTATCTCGTGGCATGATTGGATAGACCAGTCACACTTTGAGGGTAGAAGGCAGGGATGTGTCAATGTAATTATCCTTTAGGTAGAGAAGGACTTGACTGTCACATTTCTTGAATATTATCACCCACATTGCCTGCAACAATCACAAAAACATGTGGTTCCCCACCCAGACATTATGCCTTAAACAGTCGAAAGGTGCTCGTATTGAAAATGTGGGCCACATTTTTTTTTACCACCAATTCATAAATATGGGCCACTTTATTTTGTTGCCAAGGCCTATTTTCTACCCCACTAAGACCCTGCTGCCCAGACGCAACCATTACACATTAAAACATATCCCGCAAAAAGGCCAAAGTCGACAGAAGGAAATAACCCCATTTAATCCCAAAAAGCAAAAGCAGGAGCGAAATGAAAGGGAGCCCTGAAGGACGGACAGACGAGGCTTTGCCAGAAGAAGGACGGCGGCAAGCTAATATGAATGAGCACATGCTTGCGGAGGGCAGGTCATTCCACAAGCAGCTTTACTAAGGGAGAAAAATTGACAGCTTTTACCGGAGCAAGAAATGAAGACAAAGTCTGCCACATTACCCATGCAGTCTAATAATCCCTCAAACGGAAAGGGTGACAAAGGAGACGGCTCGGATTATAGACCTCGTTTATCAACAGTGGCATAGCTTTGCTTACATTATTTAATGTAAGCAGATCCAGGAAACATAACAATATCTTCTTTCACAGCACAGGCATCAAGCTGTGAGACAAGAAATAAAATGCCTACTTCGATTGCCTGAGAAAGGAAAAAAAAGAGGCAGACAGTATTTTCACAAGAAGCTGGTTAGTCCTTGCAGCCCTCCTAAGGAGGCCACTGTGCAAGAAATTCTGCAGCAGGGAGGAATTAGTCAGCACCGCGTCTGCTGCTTTTCCCAATGTATTAGCTACGTAAGGGATTTTTAACCCCTTGTGCCTCAGTGCCTGACGCTTTCTTATATATGCATTGATCTTGCTCTCAAATACAAATTATGCTTACTGAGCAAGTCTGCCATTTTTAAAAAATCCTTAAATACGCCAAGCTACATGTGACTATTTGCTCACTACGCTACACAGACAGTCAAGAATACCAGGGATGGCTCTGCTGCCAATGTACAGCACATCTGTTCTTGAATGAGCTTAAAGATATAAACAAAAAAATACACGAGGCACCAAACCCGTGAGCCACAAGCACAGACATGTAGCATCAGAAGCTTAGCATGTTCATTTAGGGCTGGGGTTCTTATTTTACATAACTCTATGCTTCTGGCTTTTATGTGAAGTGCCTCCCCCCACAGACCGAGATGATAAAAGCGCAGTGAAACCCAAACACTTCATAGTTCCATACACAGGCAGGCCATGCTCTTCATTCATATGGAGATTGGGGAATTGTTTTTTCTACATTTCTGGCACTAGCGCTAGCTTTTGTGCACCACCAGCGATCAGGCAGCACGCCAGTTTACCGCACTTTGGATTTGGAGATAGATATATATTTGTTAATAGGGGGGGGTGCGTTGCCAACTAAAATGGTCGATTTGACATACCCTGCATGCCGTAACTCCCGATAAGTAGGGCATGACACAACCTTAGAATTTTTATTTTGAAAGCCATTGCAAAGAGGTTTTTGCCCAGTGTTCGTAAACAAAGCTTACAGCATCCAGAACATTAGGCTGATATTCTATTACTATTTTAGGGAGCCGAGGACAAACTTCTGTCAAAAGGTGGACAACAAGCACCTCACTTTTAAAGCGCGATCTCGGCCTGAAGGCATCAGAGCGCTTTACATGAGCTCCAGTCGCACACATTCATTTTATGAGGCACAGATTAATTGATTTGCCCAGAATCTCGGGCGTCTCTGCTGAGTCTCGAACCCGGTTCAGCAGCTTCAAGGCCGACCGCTGTAGCTGGATGTCATGCTCAGCCCCTCTCTCTTCGCGAGCAACGGCCGCCCACGCCATTACATGCCCTCCCGGCCCGCCCTCCTCCCGCTCCGCACTCACCTGAGGCCCGGAGAGAGAGTGTCGGTACTGCGCTTCTTCTGCTCCTGCCTCCTGGCCCTGCCGCTCGCAGCGCTTCCTCCTCAGCCGCTGCCCCTCCTCCTCCTCCGGGGGCAGCGCGGACAGTGCAGCCCGACCCAGGGGCCTCTAATAGGCACCCGACAGCAAGGGGAGCACAACGAGTAGTTCGCAGCATGAGCATCCCGCCTGGGCCCGGGCCCTGGAGCACCTCAGTGGGCACCTACAACACTACAGCACCCCCATTACCATTATACCAACGTTGACCGCGATCACAAAGCATGCCATCTACCAAACCCGGGACTCGTATTTTGGCGCGGTGGAGGACCAGCCAATCCTGGCGCGGCATAAGCGCCAGGATTGGCTGGGGGGTCAAACAGACACTCGCCCTGATGCTTCTCAACGGCGGGGCCCAGCCAGCGACACACCCCCTGGCTCCTTCGGTATCTTGACTGCTAGCACGCATGCGCGGGAAAGTTTCCGACTATTGCGCAGCAGAGTCAGTCGACTCAGACACTCTTACGTTGTTGTAACCTAAACCCAGCCCGGGCAGCCCCACCCCCTGCGCACTCCCTATTCCATCGGGACTGTCCCGGTCGGAACCCCCGATGGAAGCGCTGCATTTAGGTGCTCTGTGCTCTCTCTGCTTTAGCCGCAGGTGCGCCCACCAGGGTTAGTGGGGCTACGCCCCTACGCCCCAATGGACGCACCGCTGCTGTCCATAGGGAAAGTTCGCTCAGTTGGATCAAACCAAACTAGAGAACAGATAGTACATTCCCAATTACTCAGACCACAAGGGAATAAAGTGCAGTGCAAAAAACAAAAAAGGTGGTGATTTAAAATAAGGTGGTGAGGGAAAAAACACAAATTTTAATTGTATGGATAACCTCACCCCCTAATCTAACAAGCATTTGCAATGCAATGGTCTCGGCATCATTAAAGGTAGAGCTATTAGCATTGCTCATGACATTTTGTTTCTTTAAATCAAAAATAAAACTCTGCCCTCACCACTCTGCACTCACCACTCTGCACTCACCACCACTCTGCACTCACCACCACTCTGCACTCACCACCACTCTGCACTCACCACTCACCACTCTGCACTCACCACCACTCTGCACTCACCACCACTCTGCACTCACCACCACTCTGCACTCACCACTCTGCACTCACCACCACTCTGCACTCACCACTCTGCACTCACCACTCTGCACTCTGCACTCTGCCCTCACCACTCTGCACTCACCACTCTGCACTCACCACTCTGCACTCACCACTCTGCACTCACCACTCTGCACTCACTACTCTGCACTCACCACCACTCTGCACTCACCACCACTCTGCACTCACCACCACTCTGCACTCACCACCACTCTGCACTCACCACCACTCTGCACTCACCACCACTCTGCACTCTGCCCTCACCACTCTGCCCTCACCACTCTGCCCTCACCACTCTGCCCTCACCACTCTGCACTCACCACTCTGCACCACTCACCACTCTGCACCACTCACCACTCTGCACCACTCACCACTCTGCACCACTCACCACTCTGCACCACTCACCACTCTGCACCACTCACCACTCTGCACTCACCACTCTGCACTCACCACTCTGAACTCACCGCACTCACCACCACTCTGCACTCACCACCACTCTGCACTCACCACCACTCTGCACTCACCACCACTCTGCACTCACCACCACTCTGCACTCACCACTCTGCACTCACCACTCTGCACTCACCACTCTGCACTCACCACTCTGCACTCACCACTCTGCACTCACCACTCTGCACCACTCTCACCACTCTGCACCACTCTCACCACTCTGCACCACTCACCACTCTGCACTCACCCTCACCACTCTGCACTCACCCTCACCACTCTGCACTCACCCTCACTACTCTGCACTCACCCTCACCACTCTGCACTCACCACTCTGCACTCACCACTGTGGATGAGTAAAACATCCCTTATGTTAGTGTGAAGAAACCCCACAGGAGGCACCGGCATGTGCGCAGCTCGGAGGGTATAGTTATTAGCTCCTGTGCACTATTTTGATATGGCCGCTAGCATTGTACTCTTATTAGTGTGATCACAACATATAGGCTGTACAATATACTTACAGTGTGAGCTTTAACCTTCAATGCGCACTCCCTCTGTGAGCTCAATTTGGGTGTGTACAACACAGTATCACTGTGTGAACGCAGTGAATAGTTCACGAATGAGGACAATTTTCAGTGTATGTGTACCACACGTGTGTAAATTATCACGAAGTACCTACACCCAGATTTCCTAACTTTTGTTTCTCCGTTGACTAGGGTGGCTAAACCTTTATAAATCAAAAGATGATATGGAGGGGGGGGGGGTGTATAGTTCACGAAGCATGCACACAAAGACCTGCACTAACACACACCCCAATGACAGAGTGATGATGTGAGCCAATGGCTTGGAGTGGACGGCGTCATCCTTTCCCGTCTGGTGACGAGTGTAGCACTTATAGAACATTTCCAAATCTCTGCTGTAATATTGTTTCCCAAGTTCATCAGTACAAAGCGACAAGAGCCGCAGCGCCTCATAGGAAGAGAGGGGCCAGGACTGCTGAGTCACATCCAGTGCTGGAATGGTATGAAAAACCATACACTGGGTTTCAGTGTGCAGCAGAGAAAAGCGCGTGGATTCTCGCGAGGCAGACTGGTGAAATCAGGGTCTGACAGTCAACAAATACATTTATTTAAAAGAAAATAAATTGGCTGTTCCAGCTTATTCGTTCCCAGAGAGGCTGCGTTTAAAATCTCTCACAGGGTTAAGACACTCGCGGCCGCCCCGGAAGTCAGGCACGGTCGCCTGTGACGGGGGCGGGGCCACGTTCACACCGGAAGAGGAGGCAGGCGGAGTCGTAGCGTCTCGCGGCCCGGGGCTCCTGTGAGCGGTGTAGAGCCCCGGGGCCGCGCCAGCAGGAGGTTGGGCGCCGCGTGCTGAGGTAAGGTAAGTTCCAAAAGGCTGGAGCGCGATTGGTGCACTTGTGTGTGTGTATGCTCGTGTGTGTGTGTGTATGTATGTGTGCGACGGTGACGGCGGGGGAGGGGGAGGGGGGGCCTCGGTGCACTTGTGTGTGTGCGCGCGTGTGTGTATGAGTCAGGGGTGGTGTCTCTGTATGTATGTATGTGCGTGCGTGCATGGGCGCGTGTGTGTGTGTATGCGCATGCGTGTGTGGTGCTTGCGCTTCCCAGGAGACAGGGCCTGGCCACAGCGCGCGTTCCAGTTACAAATCGCCTGGAAGGATGCGCGTAGCCAGGACTGTCTCCTGGGAATGATAGTCGCTGACAAAAGATCTCGGCGGAGACGCGCTTCCGCGCGTTGACGCCGAGACCTAAAAACAGAACAGTGCAAGTGGCAGTTTCAACAAATAACTGCAAAACGTAAGGCCAACATGTTTCAGCCAGTAGGGAAACCATTACTCTCGGCTTTCTTCGGGGCCTCTGCTCTTAAACTTTGCTACTGTAGCAATTAGTATATAAAAATTAAATTATATAAGCAAAAAAGAGAATCTTTTTAAAGGATGGAACAAATACAGCCTATATAAATCGATCTTCCGCTTCAAGGGATGCAGATGGCATCAGTCTTCCCCGGGGACTGGACCTCACCTCACCTGGACCTAGCTCAGGATATAGAGGCCCCGCTCTGTCCGTTGTTGCCTCGGACTTTTGCTGAGTCAAGGGGGAGGCTAAGGAAGAGGTGAACAAACAGAAGCAAGCAGAAGTCAAGGATGGCGGGAAAGAATCTTGCAAGACAAACCAGCACGTGATGAACAAGGCTCCCGCGGATCTACATCATGGTTGGCACTTAGGGCATGTGTCTTGGCTGTGCCCTTAACGCCCAAGCATTCTGGATGCGTAACAAGATGACAGATTGTGCCACTGAGGGTGACCCCTACGTAACTACAATTCGGGGATAGCTCTGATTGTCGCAGAACATCAAAGGGTAACAGGAGAAGTCTTGGCTATCTTTCACTGGACACATGGCTATTTTGATGCTGTATAAGTGAGGCCAGCAACAACGGCAGTACAACACCATGGCAAAGACACACACAAATACAACCACGTCAACTGTGACATGATGCTGCTGCTGTGTGCCACCTAGTGAAGGAATCTCGAATAAGGCACATTTCGCCCATTAAATATAAGGAATTTCCTGAACAGGAATAGGAAAAGGATGACGGCCTTCTTTCAGTCCAAATGCAATGCAAGCACTGACATCAGGGTTTGTAACACAAACTATGTCCTTATCAACATGGTTCAAGCTGTTAATTATGTGGATTATAAATACGCAAAACTCTGCAATATTGCCAAAATGTAGAAGAGCACACTGAAAGAAGTGCACGCTGATACGGCCTCCACGTTTTGCAGGATCAAGGTCGCAAACAGCGAAGCAAATGTGTATGTCAAATGAAACTAAACACAAATCATCTAAATATCGCCTGCACATCCCGTCACACAGAAAACGTAATGACTGCCATGGCAGCTCACCTCAAGTGATAGTGGGAATCAGTTGGCCGCACATTCATGTCAATCAGGTAGCCATGGTGATGAAACGGGCAGGGAGGAAGCTGACATGTCTATTGGCTGCAGGTAAGACTAATGGGCATGGCTGAGGAACACGTGGCCATGTTTTATCACCAACTACTACTTCGAAACTGACCCAACCTCCATGGCCCAGGAAATGTTACTCATTTGCGCTCTTATTTGGAACAAATGAAAACGCGCCCGACAAATCGCGCTCTGCAGCCTGCTCAGAGCTGCTTAACTGTAAGCATCTGCGTGGCAGGTTCGAAAACAGCATCTCGAGCTGCCTATTCAAACACCAAAACACCGTGCCCCTTCTGAAGCAAAACAATATTTGCATACCAGTCAGACAACATATTTTAAGTAATTCTAGCTGCTGGGCTTTGCAAAGTTGAAAATCACGTCCGAGAGAAAACTGAGCACCCGTGTGATGATTCCTCCCCTCAATCTACCATACATTGTGTCTTGTTTTGTAGATTTTATTAGTGGGGGCGGAAGAGATATTTATTACCTCTTCTTAAACTCTGGAACCTGAGACAATGTAGACCTGCACTACTTAAATTACTTACCCTACCAGATGAAATGACCATTCTTGCTGTGTCCAGGTACTTGAAATTACGTTTCTAACAAGTTTGTGCTGCGTTGAACACATGACACGTTGTGACCAATCCACCGGGTACGTGACTCTGGAGCACGTTCTTAGGGTGGGAATACATATCCCCCTTTTGGTTAACCAAAGGCTAAGATGAGAACGCGCAGCCTTTGCGTGTGATGAGCAGTCGGCCAAACTATTTAATGTGTGGTGAGATAGGTAGCACCACCTCTCTTCAGCTTTGTAGCAAGCATTTTCACCTGAAAATCAAGCACACGCGGAAGCCATGGAAATACAAATGCTCACTGATTCGCTTTACTTGCAAACAATGCAATATTTAAAACTGACTTTCACAAATCAAATCTGTTCAGCAGTGGGCACAGACCTCATGAACTCTACCAATGATGGGCAGTTTTCTACTGTGCATGGCACTTGTGCACTATTAATAATGTCGAGACATTACGTTGATCTACTGGTGCAAAATAGAGCTAATGCTTCTTTGCAAATGCCACTGCAAAACTGCCCAGGACAGGCAATAGACTGTCAATCAGAACAGAATGCAAGTGCGTGTGCGTCATACCCTCCATGAACAAGCATTGGAAATGCAATAGGTCTCGCATTAGAAGAGTTGGAGTTATTGGTCTTGTAAATGACATATTTTATTAATTTGTTGGTTTTTAAAATTGCTAAATTGATGGCTTTGTCATTTACAATGCCAATAGTTATAACTTTTGCGAATGTGACACCTATAGCATTTGGAATGCAACATGTTTTGTATTTACGTGACTTAGATGGCAGCTCTGGTCGTTAGGCCACATCTCTAGAGAGCAGGAGAGTGCAGCAGGGGAGAGAAGCACAGCAATGCAATAGGTCTCGCATTAGGAAAGTTTGAGCTATTGGTATTGTAAAGGACACATTTTTTATTTATGTGCTTGTTTTGAAAATAGCGAATTAATAGCTTTGTTATTTACAATGCCAATATTTTTATCTTTCGCAAATGTGACACCTATTGTAACACAATATGTGTTGTGAGGGTGAGTGAGGGTGAGGGTGAGGGGTTGAGGGTGAGGGGTTGAGGGTGAGTGAGGGTGAGGGGTTGAGGGTGAGTGAGGGTGAGTGAGGGTGAGGGTTTGAGGGGGAGGGGTCGAGGGTGAGGGGTTGAGGGTGAGTGAGGGTGAGGGGTTGAGGGTGAGTGAGGGTGAGGGGTTGAGGGTGAGTGAGGGTGAGTGAGGGTGAGGGGTTGAGGGTGAGTGAGGGTGAGTGAGGGTGAGGGGTTGAGGGTGAGTGAGGGTGAGGGTGAGTGAGGGTGAGGGTGAGGCTGAGGGGTTGAGGGTGAGTGAGGGTGAGTGAGAGTGAGGGTGAGTGAGGGGTTGAGGGTGAGGGGTTGAGGGTGAGTGAGGGTGAGGGTGAGTGAGGGTGAGGGTGAGGGGTTGAGGGTGAGTGAGGGTGAGGGGTTGAGGGTGAGTGAGGGTGAGGGGTTGAGGGTGAGTGAGGGTGAGGGGTTGAGGGTGAGTGAGGGTGAGGGTGAGTGAGGGTGAGTGAGGGTGAGTGAGGGTGGGTGAGGGTGAGTGAGGGTGAGTGAGGGTGGATGAGGGTGAGTGAGGGTGAGTGAGGGTGAGGGGTTGAGGGTGAGTGAGGGTGAGTGAGGGTGAGTGAGGGTGAGGGTGAGTGAGGGTGAGTGAGGGTGAGGGATTGAGGGTGAGGGGTTGAGGGTGAGTGAGGGTGAGGGGTTGAGGGTGAGTGAGGGTGAGGGGTTGAGGGTGAGTGAGGGTGAGGGGTTGAGGGTGAGTGAGGGTGAGGGTGAGTGAGGATGAGGGGTTGAGGGTGGGTGAGGGGTGAGTGAGGGTGAGGGCCAGTGGAGTGAACATGTCTCCTCTTCATACCTCGAGCGAGCAGAGGTGGCACGTGTAGCTGTCCTTGGGGCTGCTGGTAGGCGCCACCCAGTGGAGCCAGCACGCTCCTGCAGCTCGGGCCTGTGCAGTAAATATGCCCCCAGGCCTGTGAGCTGGAGGATGGGGTGGGGTGAGAGAGGCAGAGGTCAGAGTTGGTCAGGTCACAAACCCACAGATGTTTTCCCAATGAAACCAAGCTCCTCCCAGGGAAGTCACTGAGCTGCGGGAGGTGCTAGATGGTGTTTTCATTTTTGTTACAAAAAGAGGTCAGCGTGGCATGGGGAGCCTGCGACAGTGGGGCAGGGAAATGTTAGTTCTAAAAGAAAATGTGTTTTATAGCCTGGGGAGAGGTTTCTTCGCACCATATATATAGATCGTGTCTGTTGGTGTGTAAAAATGTATTGTTCGCAGGAGGCTTCCGAAGACGAGCCCTTCGATCGGCTGCTTAGGCCCAGATATTAAACCCAATGTGGCAGCATTAGAGGTTTGCTTGCTTCGTATTGATTTCGAGTGCTCGGGGTGTAAAAGGCTGCATGTGACCCTCCCTGTAGTTGAAATCCATTTCAGCTGAGAGGTGCTCTGTAACCAGGATTGACCCCCAGCATGAGACAATGCAGCACAGAGACCAGAATCCCATAGAATGTGTTTCTGGGCCGCATGAAATGCGACACGGCGGGCAGGGGAGGGGGCGGAGCGGGGAGAGGGAACAGACGGAGGGAAGGCAGATAAGGGGAGGGGGGAGGAGAAATGCGACACGGCGGGCAGGGGAGGGTGCGGAGCGGTTGAAACCAAGCTCCTCCCAGGGAAGTCACTGAGCTGCGGGAGGTGATAGATGGTGTTTTCATTTTTGTTACAAAAAGAGGTCAGCGTGGCATGGGGAGCCTGCGACAGTGGGGCAGGGAAATGTTAGTTCTAAAAGAAAATGTGTTTCATAGCCTGGGGAGAGGTTTCTTCGCACCATATATATAGATCGTGTCTGTTGGTGTGTAAAAATGTATTGTTCGCAGGAGGCTTCCGAAGACGAGCCCTTCGATCGGCTGCTTAGGCCCAGATATTAAACCCAATGTGGCAGCATTAGAGGTTTGCTTGCTTCGTATTGATTTTGAGTGCTCGGGGTGTAAAAGGCTGCATGTGACCCTCCCTGTAGTTGAAATCCATTTCAGCTGAGAGGTGCTCTGTAACCAGGATTGACCCCCAGCATGAGACAATGCAGCACAGAGACCAGAATCCCATAGAATGTGTTTGTGGGCCGCATGAAATGCGACACGGCGGGCAGGGGAGGGGGCGGAGCGGGGAGAGGGAACAGACGGAGGGAAGGCAGATAAGGGGAGGGGGGAGGAGAAATGCGACACAGCGGGCAGGGGAGGGGGCGGAGCGGGGAGAGGTGCGACACAGCGGGCAGGGGAGGGGGCGGAGCGGGGAGAGGTGCGACACGGCAGGCAGGGGAGGAGAGTAGGAGGAGGAGGGGGGAGGAGAGTAGGGGAGGCACGGCCTAGCGGCCGTGCAATCAAGAAGTTAGGGGGCGGAGCTGGGGGAGGCTGTGACACAGAGAGTAGGCAAGGCAGGCGGCTGGGGGCATGTGCACGCGCTTTTAAGCTCAATGCGCATGCGCATTGAGCTTAAATTCCTCGTGCACTGCAAGGAATCGCCACGATTCCTTGCAAGTTGGTTCAAGAGTGGATAAGCCCCCATAGTCTCGCAAGCTCGATGCGCATGCGCATCGACAGGCGAGACCTAAAAACACAGCAGAAGACGGAACATAGGTGGACCCTTCGATTCTCTGGGCACACAGTACAGCCTCAGGACGGTCACAGTATTTAATAGCCCTCTTTAGGGAAGGGATCTTCTTCAGTAGTGTGTGAAATCAGAAACAGATAGTTCAACAGAACAGTTATATTTCACATCCCAATTCTGCACTCTTACGTAACAACAGGAGGTTGGCCACTGACCCCTGGTGCATGGATTCCCCTGGTGCAGTGAGACACTGGATGCAGTAAGCCAGCGTAATAGGAAGAACCCAGGTGCTGAAAGACCCCCGGAGCATGCAGGCCTCTGTCAAAGGAAGACCCTAGATGCAGCGAGTGAGACCCACGGTGTCGCAAAGCCTATTGTGGAGTTAACCCATGCGTGCAGCGACCCCCGTGATAGGAAGAGGGTCCACACATGACCCGGTCACCTCTTCACTCTTGTTATACCATTTTCACCACAATCATCAGGGTTTCCACCATTGGCAGCCATATACATCGGAGGGGGGGGGGGGGTCCTCTCTGCCACTGGGGGAGCAGCACTTGCCTGGCCACTGTTCCCATCGGAATTCACGGTGTCTTGTGACCCTCCAGCAGCAAGAGGGGGCCTCACTCTGCGAAGAGTGCAGAGTCATTGGAGAGAGTGACGTTCTCTTGAAGACTGGACGAGACTGAGGTCAGTCCAATGAGACGGGGGGCTTCCAAAGTGCTTCCTGTAGTATAGTTTATGACTGAGCCAAACGACTGCCCGGCAAGCTCGCGGGGAGGGGGATGTCTCGCTGGTGGGGAATACTAGCGATAGAAACATGAAACCTACGTAAATCTGGCACCACCGTCGCTCCTGGCAGGTCCGGTGTGATAGTGCAGCCGGGTCAGCGTGCAGGAACAGGAAGCAGCCACAGGCAGCCACCTTCCCTGGCCAGCCCTATGCCAATCACAATGCTGCAATGCCAGCATTGTGATTGGCGAGGCACAACGGAGAGCGCCACAGCCGGGTCCTTTTCTCTATGTAGGCTGCATCATGCAACCTACAGAGAGAACAAGCATTTACAATGCAATGGTCACGGCATTGTTAAAGTTAGAGCTATTGGCATTGCTCATGACATTATTTTTATTTATGTTTTTGTTTTTAAAACATATAAATAAATGGCATTGTCATTTACAATGCCAATAGCTTAATCTCTCGCAAATGCGAGACCTAATGCATTTACACCCACACACAGAGCCACACACACAAAGCCACCCCACACAGAGCCACCCATACAGAGTCATTCACATAGAGCCACCCACACACACACAGAGCCACCCATACAGAGCCACCTACACACATGCACAGAGCCACCCACACATAGAGCCACCTACAAAAAAGCTGCCCACACAGAGCCACACACACAGAGCCACACACACACAGAGCCACACACAGACAGAGACATAGTCACACACACAGACAGAGCCACACACACACACACACACAGAGCCACACACACAGACAGAGCCACACACACAGACAGACAGAGCCACACACACACAGAGCCTCACACACAGAGCCACACACACACACACAGACAGAGATACACACACACAGACAGAGCCACACACACAGACAGAGCCACACACACACACAGAGAAAGAGCCACACACACACAGCTACACACACAGAGCCACACAGACAGACAGAGCCACACACACAGACAGACAGAGCCACACACACAGACAGACAGAGCCACACACACAGACAGACAGAGCCACACATACAGACACACAGAGCCACACTCACACAGAGCCACACACACACACAGGGCCCCCCCGACACACACAGAGCCCAACACACACACACACAGAGCCCAACACACACACACAGAGGCCAAAACACACACACAGAGCCCAACACACACACAGAGCCCAACACACACACAGAGCCCAACACACACACAGAGCCACACACACACACAGAGCCCAACACACATACACACACAGAGCCCAACACACACACACAGAGCCCAACACACACACACAGAGCCACACACACACAGACATCCCTCAGTCTAGGTCAGCCACACGCCCATCTCTGCCCAGTAACGCCCCAGGGAACAGAGGCAAGAAAAAACACGATGACAAGCAGGGAACGATCAGAAGCAGGGAACAGAGGCAAGAAAAAAAATGATCAGAAGCAGGGAACAGAGGCAAGAAAACGATCACAAGCATGGAAGAGAGGACCACCGATTGGGTGCCGAGTACCTTCAACTTATGCATTGGTACGCTTCAGATAGAATAATTGAGCACGCATTATATTAAAGGAAGGGGGCGGGGCTGATAAGAGAGAACTGACTAGCTGGCAACAAATTTAAGCGCAAGTGCCTTAACAGTTTGAGTTGAGGAACTTTCCAAAAAGCTCAATTTCTAGAGCCCTCTGGATGTTATTAGTGGGGGCACAGCAATGGTAGTCAGGTAGCATTCTTCCCTAACAGCAGCCTCTCAGCTCACCGCCCCCTGCTCACCTTAAAGACCACACTCACGCTGCCTCATTGACGGCCCCCCAGCACCATGCAAACCTCGTATGCAGCTTTTGTCCTCATCTGCTGGTGGGGGCCACCCCGGTATTGCTTCTTGAGTCACTCCTCCCCCGCAGGAGCCAATCACGTGTTGGCTTGTCTATTTAACAGACTATTCACTAAAATAAACCACGGTAACGGCGGAGTGCTGTCAGGGTGGGGGTCTAGGGGGTGGGGTGGGGTGGGGGGAGGAGTAAGGCAAGGTTTAGACAACCCCTGGGCTTGCCACATCGTTTTAGTAAAACGGATGTTGCAAGTACAAAAGGCAAAAAGAGACTGTTGCTGCAGGGGCGTGCTCTTTTAAGTATTGCTGGCTGCTTGTGGAAAGTTTATTTTTCCGTCACTAAAGCGCTTACACCGAGCTGCGCACACCTCTTTGGCGCTAGAAAGAAGATCGCAACACAAGATGGGCGATTCCTGTTGTCTGCCCACTCTAAAAAAACAAGCGCTGGACGTGAATCTCAAAAGTATGATTTATGGTTGGCACTGCATCGTCACGAGGAGTCCTCTGGATGGAACTGAACCAAAACGAGCACAGGAAACGGAGGCTCGGCCTCGATGGACTGACAATGCAACCAAACTGTACGCAGTCGTGATTGATGCAGGATCATTTAAGCCCGGGTATACCGCGGCGATTGTGGAAGGGACGCCGCTGTGCTTCGCTGGCTCACGAGGGTGGATCTGTGCAAGACAGGGACTCGAAGCTCATGGCTGAAAAACACAGAACCATCATTAAGAGGAAGAAGGTCCAATATGATTTACTAAACAGATCAAGTAGAAAAGGTGTCTGAAAACAGAAGACGGACTGCGCCTGCAGAGCGCTGCCTGGGCCAGCCCCTGCTTCTATAAGCTGTGCGAGGCACAGTGGGTGAGACAGTCCGCAAGCAGGTTTTCAGGATAGCCACGGGCGAAGAAAAGAGGCTGAATTTAGAGCGTCGGTAAAGGTGCCTTATATGGATGTTACGCAGCTTTGGCCCGCGGCCAACACCTTTTCTCCAATACATAACTTGGGCATCTCTTCATTAGACCATAGGGTCTGGCAAAGGAAAGAAGGTATTGGACACCTACAGCGTTAGACCATGTTTCTCCGAGGCGAAGCAGAAATGCCTCGGAGAAACCACAGTAATTTTCCGGATTGAGGGGTGTGTTTTTCGTTCTCTCCTCTTCCCATTGGCTGGAATGTAAAATTCCATCCAATGGGAAGAGGAGAGAAAGAACCTAAAGAAACACGCCCCTCAATCCCAAAAACACGGGGCTTAAACGGGCAGACGCCCCTCTCCTCCAATGGCTGGCCTCCGTTTAAGAAGCCAGCCAATGGAGAAGAGGGGAGGGTTCAAGCCCCCTACTCTAAGACATAAGATCTCGCTGGCAAGACTGCGCAAGCGCAGCCTACGCTGTCCGATACCTAAAAAGGACGAGTGTGCATGACTGCTTTGTTCAGCCCTGGGGCCGACCAAACAGTCAGTACCCACAACAGTGGGAAAGCCAGTCCCCCACTGCCCTTGAGCAGAACCGCCTGTAGTGAGCCACCCGGCCGATTCTATACTTTGTATCGCAGTCAAATCCCTGGGCCGGGCTCGAACCGGGGAGTATTTAATAAAGGGTGACGTCAGCACACGTTGCTGATGGCACCTACAGAGCATCTGTGTAGACTTCCCTTACTGCTGCGCTGCCGTTAGTACTTAACACCCCCCCCCTCTTTTGGGCCCTGGCACACTGATATACTCAGGATATCACACCGCCCGCCCACAACCAGGCACAGGCATTTCTGCTTTCTCGCAATGCGAGGAGGCAGAAACATAAAATGGTAGTTTTACCATTTTATGTGTCTGCCTTCTCGTTCTGCGAGAAAGCAGCGGGGCAACACCCCCACGCCCCTATAGAAGAGCCGCCACTGCTCTGAATGTTCGTTTTGGGCACTAGTTTAACTCTACTAATCGGTGGTTGTTGGGACCACCTCTTCAATGGCTTGTCTCACTCTCTTGGTGTAGGAGGCATGGATCTAGCTCAGGAGACCCCCATATATCACAACAATGTTAGTCACAAGGATGACCTGGAGATTGGCCTCACCAGTGGGACTCCAAATAGGATTTCCTGTCTTGCTTCTTCAGTAGGATCCAGTTCACCGGACCCAGCTCCTGGCACAGTTCCTGCCTTGGAAGCTGGGTTGCAAAATCAACCTGGTGAGAGACTGAAATCACCACATCAGCCAATCCTTTGCAGTAGGCAAGAATCATATCTCCTGTTATATCCACAAGTGAAGCTGCTGGCATCACAGGAATTCTTCTGGCTCTCCACATCAGAATTTCATGGGGAGTCCAAACCTCTGATCAGGAGTGCTACGGAGGCTCATCAGAACCAGGAGATAAACATCAGGTCATTTCAAAGAAGTGGGGGCACACACCTTGACTAGTCAATACTTTTGCATCCTGTTGACCTGCTCCACAAACCTAGAAGCTTCTAGCCTGTAGCTACAATTAAACCTCTGCTCCACCTATAGTGCTACACACAGAAATCTCATAACCTTATTCTTAAAATAAGTCCTGCAATCTGACTCCAGAGAAACCGGTAGCCAAAACGAGCAATCAACTCGGGAAGGCTTCCAAGAGACACACCACCAACACTACGATATAGTAGTGGAATCAATTGCAAATGACATTTCCATGGAATCTAACTGTAGCTTTGTATGTGACTCATAGTCATGACTGCCCTCTTGCCTGCATTTGAATGCTGACAAGTAACGTACCTGGGACACAAACGCACTGTAATGACATGGAAATGGAAATTGTACCAATAGGCCTTGAAGAGATGGACCATGGCTTCTGCTCCTATATGGGTCGGACCGTGGGTATGCCTTTCCACTGGTGTGCAACTTGGCATCTGGTAGGACTGGCCTCCCATTTGTTGAAACCCAAACCTCATCCTGATTCTTCACACATCCTGAGCTTACTCACATTTCATTCTCAATTTCTTGTGCTTTCGTCTTGTAATGCCATCAAGTCTTCCCAAATATCTGTAAGATTCAACAGCATAATTGGAACAGCATTACTTTCCAAACTTCAAATGAGTCTCCCTAATTGAATGAACAGAATTCAAGAGCACAATACCATGCTATTTCATCAGCATTGCGGATTCCGGCAGTCACAAAATCCCATCCACTCCTATATGCTGCACATTTTACAACAGATACTTCTTTAGGAAATTGCAGTGAATCCAACAAATCCATAACATAATTTCCGTTTTGAATAGGGGAGCCAGAGGAAATCATGAAATCCAACTGGGACCACAACTGTCTGACATCATGGACCACTCCAAACTCGTACTGGCTATCAGTATGGATAGTGTCTCTCAAACTATTGAAAACACAAAATGCTCTAGTAAGAGCAATCAGTCCATCCACCTGTGCAAACGTTACTGTTGAACGTGGCCCTTTTTGCAGAGTCATCACTGAAATTTTTGCCTTCCTCCTCTACTTTTTCTGACCTGTTGTTGGCTGTTTTATCACTCTGGGCACTTTACCACTGCTAATCAGTGCTAAAGTGCATATGCTCTCCCTATTGTAAATGAATGTATGAATCAGTGGTTCCATGTTTGGCTATTTGGTTTACTTGTCAGACCCTAGTCTAGTGCACTGAGTGTGCCCAGGGCGTGTGAATCCAAATGCTGCTGGTGGGCCCGCAGCACTGGTTGTGGAACCCACAGAAGCAGCCTTGTAAAATTTGTCTTAGGTCTGCCATTGCAGTCTGTTACTGTCATGCTGACTTGGCAAGTGCACCCACTTGCCAGTCCTTAAACCTTCCCTTGTCCTTACTATGGTAGGCCCAAGTGCAGGGTGCATTGTAAGTATAAGGCAGGACAAGCCCTGATGTGTGTGGTATGTCCTAATAGTGAATTACAGCCATTTACGTTTTTCACTATTGCAAGGCTACCTGTTCTCCATAGGCCAGAATGGTCTGTTAGAATTGTTAAATTTTATAATCCTAACAGACTCAGAGAACATGGTAGAAATTCGAGTTTAGTATGCCTGAACTCAGAATAATAAAATACATCTTTTAGTGAGGTTGGTTTTAATATTCTGTGTTTGCAAATACCACTTTAGAAAGTAGGTATTTGCTTGACTAACCTTTCAAGCTTGCCTCTGCTAGGTTGTGTATTCCTTTGTCTGGAGTTTGAGTGACAGGGCTGGGGGATTCCAGGAGACAGAATTAATCAGCCCAGTGGTGAATAGAGAGATCTGTATCTAGATGGGAGGGAGGAGTTGCACCTGGGACCTGAATAGGACTGTGCCTGCCCCCTACAGTGCTGGCTACACCGCCTGTGGTGCGTCTGATGTCTCTGCCCTGCACAGTGAAAGAAGAGAAGGAGTCCTGTCATCAAAGTGCTCCAGGACTGCACTTGCCTTCCACAATGCTAGCTCCAACTCCTGTGGGGCGTCTGATGTCTCTGCCCTGCACTGTGAAAGGAAAGGAGACGTCTGGTAAACAAAGTGCTCAGGAACTGGTTTGGACTAGGCACAGGCCCCTCTCCCATCAGAGAACAAAGGATTTGGGGGTATAAATATTAGGACCCAGATCCCATTAAATTAGATCACTTTTGGACTACAAGAAGAAACCTTTACTGAAGAAACTGAGGAGAGACTATTCCCAAGCTGAAGTGCTGCTTGGGGAATTGGCCCTGCAGTGGTTGCCTTACTGCCAAAGGAAGGAGAAAGGAACTTTGTGTACTTTGCTTTCAACTTGTGAAGGATCTCCAAGGTCTTGGAAAAGAGCTTGCCTCCTGCTGAAGTCTCAGGGACAATAGACTTCAACCCCCAGCTCCACAGAGTTCTTTTGGAAGTGCCTGCTGCTGTTTTGGGCCTTCTGAGGAACTGCTTGTCGCAAGGAGCTGGAAGTGCGACTCAACGAGAAGAAGCGGGTCGCCGTTGCTGTGCCTGCCGTTGAAACTCCGAAGGAGGGTGTCGCCGCTGGAACCGTCGCACTGCATCGCATCGGAGAGAAGCGTGCCGCAACGAAGAGGAAGCGTGTCACCGTCGCTGCTGCCGTCGCAACTCCGAAGGAGGGTGTCGCCACTGTAGTTATCGCACTGCACCGCATCAGGATAAGAATCTCGCAACGAGTTTGGAGCGTGTCGCTGTCGCTGTGCCTGCCGTCGCAACTCCAAAGTCACCGCTGGAACTGTCGCATTGCACCGCATCGACCAAGAGCACCTCGCATCCCCGAGAAGCACGCAGCCGTCGGAGCTGCTGCCGTCGCATCTTGGATGTCGCTGCTGTAGTTGTTCCATTGAGCAGAAGCTTCACTCGTCGTGGGAGAAGAGCATCGCCGCTGGAACTGTTGTTGTCGCATCATAAGGGTGTCGCCGCTGCAGTCCACGCATCGAACCGAGAACTTCTTGCATCCCCTTATCCTGACTAAAGGCGAGGGTCCCTATTTGTCACAAGAACCAACCTTTGCCAACTAGAGACCCCCAAATCTAACATTTACTTATAACAAATAGGAGACTTCCACAACACCTTCTAAGGTGCACACAATATAAGCTGCTTTCAGAATTCTTCAACCTTCTCTCAAGTAAGAGCCATCCACAAACAAAGTAAAAGCTCTTCCAAATGGATGTCTCGACTGTCAGGTCAGGTCTTGACTTGGTACACAATTCCATAACATCTAGATAGTACTGATCATCCTCGTCATCATCTCCATTATTCACTGGATGTGACAAATGTGTAGAGGAGTTCAGTGTATCACATCTCTTCAAAGACACATTTTCAGTAGCGGAAATCACTTGTTCATATCTGGTAAGTCTGCTATTTGTCATGCATTGTGTTCGAGTGCAAGTAAACAAAATCTCAACTGGATACTCACAATAAGTGAGTAGCCCATACCAATGTTCTCCCACTGCTGAATGCAGACACCCAATGCACCCACCACCTTTGCACATTCAGGCAGAGCCACATCTGCTGGATCAAGTGAGGCAGAAAAATAAGCAACTGGTTGCTTGACTTCATTATGGGTCTGTGTCAACACAGCCCATGAGCACCCTTCTTGCTAATAACAAAAGAGGACATATTTCTTCTCGTAATCAGGCATTCCTAGGACTGGTGCATAACAAAGATTCTCTTGAAGCTCTAGGAAGGCACTCTTGCATTTGTTGTCCCAGGGTAGTAGATCAGACACATCATTGTGTGTAAGGGCCAGATGTATCAAAGGGTTTTGCCCATTCTGTGTCTATGGGGAAATGTGTTGATACATATGGCCCTAAGTCTCTGTAGAGACTTTGCAACTAGGGAAAAGTTGGGAATCCACTGGTGACCATAGGCACATTCCCCAAAAACATTTCTACTTCTCTCTGTGTTGTAGGGAGGTTCATTTTCAGGATTATGGACAGTCTCTCATGGGACACTTTCCTAGATCCTTTCTCAATGTGATGTCCCAGATACAGAACATCCTCTGACAGTTCTGTGATTTTGTAGGGTACATCTTGTGTAAGTTCTTTGCAAATGATTCAATAGGGCAATGGTGTCTTGCTTGCATGCATCTTATGTTGTTAACGCCACCAGTAGGTTGTTGATTTTGGGGTTGCACAGCAACCGTAAGGTCCCCAGATTTTTCTTCAATACCTGATTTAAAATTGAGGGTCTACCTGTATATCCTTGTGGGACTAGGCACCCTACTAGAATTTTCTAAAAAAAAAAAAAAACAATGCAATAAGGAATGGCCCATCACCAATCAGAGGAATAGAAAATAATGCTTGGAACAAATCAGTAACACAAAATAATTCAGCACTAGAAGGGATTTAGAAAATTTCCACGCAAGGATTTTAGTACCACAGAACAAAAATTTGATTCACCTTTCATAGGTCCTGAATTTTATTCCATTTTGTATAGTTTCTGCAAATTCATTACAGGTGAGTTTCAGGGACTCCCTCATATTTCCATTAGGATGCCTTGCTTCAAAATGGATTTAATCAAATCTTAGTTCCAGCCACCGCCTCAGGTGTGAGATTGAATTAGGGCATCAAGGGATAGGCAGCATCTGGCTTTATTGTTCTTAATCAGACCAATGTATTTGCCTGTAAAATCCCAGACTTCCTCTTCCACCGAATCTAAGGGAGGTAAGAATAACCCAGTGGTTGCTTCTCGTGATTTTAATTTGAAGTCTACATCCTTATTGTAGGAAGGTGGATATATGACTATGGTTGCCCCCAACTTTTTGCCTGGTGTTTTGCTGGTTTTTCGACTTAGTTGACCTGGGGCCCTGCTATTCAGGACCCCAGGCCCACTGCTCTCTCTGTAAAATGGATTCCATGTACTCTAGGTACATACCTAATTGGATACTGTGCACCTTATCAGTCCCTGTACAGCATACCTTAGGTATCCAGGGCATAGGTGTACCCAGGGCCTACCAGGGGCTGCAGCATGTATTATGCCACCCCTGGCTGGCCACCCAAATCTGACACAACTGGCTGCACGACAGCTGGGGCAAGGTGGTGTAATCACCCTTTGCTTTAGATATAGTATTCCTATATCTAACCCTAAAATGGACACATATATTCCTATCAGTCACTCCTATGGCAGGCCTTATCAATCCTGAAGGCAGAGTGCTTGGAATTATGTGAGATGGTGCTCTGGCATGAGCTGAGCCCGTTTGCAGCTTGCGGAACCAAGTCCTAATAGCTGTTCCATGATAACGCGTACCATATACTCTTAAGTGCATTATAATCCTCGCGGTTATTTGCTAACTTTGGTATCACATTATCAAAACATGTCGAGTAAGGTGTCATACGAATTGGAATACTAACCCCTCGCCAATTCTGGCAACGGGGTTAGCATTCCACCCTTCTAGAGGGACACGACATGTATGTAACTGTGAACCCCGGTTAAAGTTAACTCGAGCCTCAGCATCACAAAATGGATGCTGCCACCACAGACACAAGTCTGACCTCCTGCTGCTGGGAGTCCTTCCAGCGAGGAGGGCTCGGACAAAGGGTTTCCTGTCAGGAGCGGTGCTAGCACCATCCCAGACAGGATTTTGTGTATCCCAGGTAGGCAGGGCTGAGAGGAAGATGACTGCAAGTGGCACCTCGGTGCTCACTGTGCATATGCCGGCTCAAACCAGTTCCAGGGGCACCCCAGCCCCTAAGCTGGAGAGAGACCGGACAAAGGAGAGGGGTATAACCCCCCCCCTCCTGGTCCCACCCATGGGCAGGACCTAGTCGCGTGCCAGCCCCTTTTCTTAGGATAAAGGTAGGAGCGGGCCCCCTTCCCAAATTAGATAATCTTGAATCTTGAACTACTTTCCACGAAAGGAACTCTTGACATTCTCTGAAGACTCTCCCTTGTGGCTAAGGAGTAGCCACCCTGCACCAGCAGGCACCACCTAAGCGGTTGCGGTTTGCTGCACGTCCATCCTCCGGATCCAGACTGACCAGCTCGACGAGACCCGGATTCCCTGCCATCTCTGACCTCTACCTGCATCATCAGCCCAGCTGAGATTCGTGGGTGCGACGAGACCTGAGGGACCGGCTATCTTCAAGACCTGCACAACGCTTAACCAGCACGACCGCCGAGGGATCCTCGAGTGAGTGCACTGGGGTTTGAGAAGCCCCAACCCAGAGCAGCTCCAGCACCGAAGTCCAGCCCCCCAGCATCCACGAGATCTGCGTGGGGCCCTTCTGCTTGTTTGCTGCTTGCCACGTTGTCCGGTCACTTGCCCGTTGGCTAGTGGCCCTCCTGACGACGTACCAGGACGTTTCCACCGCTGGTCTAGGTCCTCTAGACTGGCCCTTGCTCCTTGTCCAACAAGAAGTGCCCTGGATCCTCCTGGTCCACTCCAGACGCCATTTTGACTCCACCGCGTGGGCTTGCCTTTGCCAAGGCTTGTTGCTCCAATTCCGGATCCAGCATCGCCGACAGCAGACATCCTCGTGGGACAGCTCGCACCTCCAGCCTGGTCGCCGACAACGCCTCCTGGCCCGTGTGACTACAGAGTCCAGCGTCACCCACTCACCTGATCGCGGTGACTTCATCCGGAGCCATCCTGGTGCCAACACAATCACTGGCTAGTGATTAAGAACTGAGTCCCCTCTGCTTTGAGGTCGTCTCCATTACCGATCCAGCCTTGCATCACACCGAACATCTTCACTGGTCGCCTGCCAGCAACATCTTCTTTCAGGCTTCATAGACTACAACGAGGATTCCCGACGTCATTTGAACCCTATGCAGCCGCAGCCCCTGGGCTTGGTAACCCGAGCATTTCGGTGCTCCAACGCAGGTTCACTATCCTAGTGTCTAGATCCTTTTTCGTTTTTAGTCTACCTAGTCGGATTCGTCCGGAAACAGTAACTTTAGAATTACTAGCATCCATAGACTTTGTCCCGCATCCCGCGTAAGAGTTCACACTCTGCACCCGAGCTCCCTAGGTTTCCTGCTCCTAACCTTAATTTAATTTAATTGTGGGTTTATATAGCGCTAGAATCGACTCCCGGAGGAGTATCTCCGCCTTCGACCGCTGGGGAATCCGTCCTGGCTCACCCTGAGAGATGGTCCCTAATGGGTATCTCTAAGGTGCGACCAAGCATCCCCGGCGGTCTGGGGGGGCCGTTGTGAAGATGAGGCAAGCTATTGCCTAGAGTTGCCGAGTGTGGGCCCTGACTGGAGTAGGCACCGAGGCGAGAATTATCGAGCCCGCTGACCCTGGTCCACGACCCTGCCGCTTCGGGAATCGAACCCTGGTCCCGGGCCGTCCTCTGCTTACAGGTCTGCCGCCTTTAAACAGTGAGCCACACCACTCCACTCCACCACTTGGTATTAGGGTTCAGTAAGGTAGCCCCAGCGGTCCTGAAGCCTCCGTCCTCTGCTTACGGGTCTGCCGCCTCTAAACAGTGAGCCACACCACTCCACTCCACTCCACTCCACCACTTGGTCTTAGGGTTCAGTAAGGTAGCCCTAGCGGTCCTGAAGCCTCTGGATCGTGTTACTTACCTGCTAGTATTTTGCATTCCACTTTTAGAGTATATGGTTTTTCGTGCCCCTCGGGCATTTGTGTTAATTGTGCAACTTGTAGTATTTTCTTAAGAATTTTGTATTGTGCTTATCTCCCTGACTCATAAAGAGTTCAGGGTAGACTTCTTATTAATAAATATCCTTTATTTTTATAACAACTTGTGTGGTGTCCTTTCACTTGGTGTTCAAGGGGTATATGTGATGGTGAAACAGCTGGCTTAACACGCCCTCTAGAGTTTAGCCTAAAGACTGCTCTTGTCCATGCTACTAGGATAGCTGGTCTATAAGGTTGACTTACAACCAATCATCAATAATGGTCGTTTGGAATGATACACCGTGATCACTAGAATAGTGAGCACTATATATCAGGCCAACTTCTCACACTTATCATGTGTTTAAAGTTTCATACTGTCCGGTGTAATGATTAAATTTGCAGAGTAAATTCATGCCCAGCAGATTGTCTGGGCTCGAGTCACATATTACAAAAGGATAGTCTTAATTTGAGAGGTTATATTTTCACAGTGACTTTAGCTGGAACTAGATTTATACTTTGCTTGTTGGAAATACCTACAAATTGGACTTGTTTTCCAAGAGGGTGGGTTTGGAACCCTTTGAAACAGGATTTAACACTGTACCCGCCACATATGTTTATTTATTTATTTTCACATTTTTTTAAAATAAAATTTTTATTTTGTAGTATGCAAGGTGAAATAGAAAAGGGGAGGGGAACAGAGCAAGGGGATAAAGAAAGAGAAAGGAGAGAAGAACAGGTGACAGTTCGCCACAAATCCCCACACAGGGGGTGCCAAAAAAGGGGAATATGTTCGCAAAGGGAGGGGCAGTAGAGCTTCAAAATCCACATCAAAGATGGCGGTAGCCAGGCAAAGCAACGGAAGCGCGGACAGGATGGTCCGTCCATCACAGCGTCCAAATCGTGCCTGGAACTCCAACAGTGGATGCATTGTCCTCGGCCAGGAAGAGCAGCCCAAGCCCCATCCGAGACTTAATGTCCATCCCGAGGGTGCAGCAGGTCGCAACAGGAGAGAGAAAAAAAGAAATAACTTCCCCAACTACCCCCCCTTCCCCCGTCCCTCCCCAACACCCACCTCCCACCCAGCGGTGGCGACCAGCATGCACACAATCCACAACAGTCACACCCGTAATCAAATTTGGAAAAGATGAAGTGCCCGCAGCGCTGACGGACAAACTGCCGAAGGCAGGCCTCGGGACAAAAACCTCACCAGGGGACCCCAATTGCACATAAAGTTTTTAAAATTCCCTAGGAAGATGTCTGAGAGACGCTCCAAGCTCAACAAACGCCACAGCCGGGCATGCCACAAGGAGACAGCGGGGGCAGACGGGGTTTTCCAAGCGGCTGCCAAAGTCAACTTAGCCGCACTCAAACACAACCACATAATGTGCTTATCCGCCCTAGTCTGGTGTTCAAGCAATGGGTCCCTAAGGCCTAGTAGAACAAAGTCCATGGAATCGGGGAGCGGGTAACCCAGAATATCCTTAATGTGGGAGAGAATCTCGGCCCAAAACGGCCGAATGGTGGGACAGTCCCACCAAATATGGCTAAAGTCCCCCAGCATCCCACAGCCTCGCCAACACCTACCCGAAGCCGTTGGAAATATGCGGTGTAGTTTAGATGGATATAAGTACCAATCGAAGAGGAGTTTCATATGGGCCTCCCTGAGGTCAGTAGAGTGGTTATGTGTCGTCACGTCCCGCCATAAGCCCCTCCACTCGCTGTCGGAAATGTCCCTCCCCAGTGTGGTCTCCCAGTGATCCTGATATCGCGGCCGCAGAGACATAGTAGTGTCTAGCAGCAGCCCGTATAGAAAAGAGATCGCTCCCTTCATGGTGGTGGTGCGAAGGAGGAAAGATTCGAATTTCGTCAAGGGTCTGGTAGCGGCATCCACTACCCCAGGCGACGTCGCCCAGTGCAGGAGCTGAAGATGTCTAAAGCGCTCCGTCGGCAGAACTCCATAATCCCTCATACAGTTGTGGAAAGTGAGGGGTTCGGTGCCATGGAACAGGTGGGTGAGGGCTCTGCAGCCACCCTCCCTCCAAGTCTCAAAGGGACCCTCCGTCAGCGCCGGGGGAAAGGTCGGGTTGAAATGAATCGGGGTGAATGGGGACGGGAATGTGGTCCACCGGTCATCGCCACTCACCGTGTCCCAAACCTTCAACACCGTGCTGGTGGGAGTGCTAATGTACGCGTTTCTGGGCCGGTCTACCTTAGGCTTCCAGGCCAAAATCCCAGACGGAGCGACCCGCAACACTCCGATCCATGTGGAGCCAATGCTTCTCCGAAAGCTGTTGGGACCACTCCACGAGGACTCTCAATTGGGCAGCCTTGTAATACAAATGCATGTCCGGAAAGCCCACTCCTCCCTCTAAGCGCGGGCGCCGGAGAACCGTAAACGGGAGCCGCGCCCGGCCACCTTGCCAGACATACTTCAGCATCACGGTCTTCAGCCGACGAAAGTAGTCCAGCCCTATCGGGATAGGCAAGGCTTGAAAAAGGTATAGGAGCTTGGGTAGAAGAACCATCTTGAGTGCATGAATCCTACCCAGCCATGAGATAAATTTGGGCTTCCATCGATCCAATTCAGCCCGGATCGATGCCAACATCGGGGGGAAGTTAGCCTGGAATAAGGTACCTATGGTAGAAGTCAGTCGTACTCCCAGGTAGAGCAAGGACGACGACGTCCGCGAAAGCGGAGTAAGCGGCCGGATCTGTTGCACCTCCCCTGGTGGCAAGGTCAGATTTAAGATGTAGGACTTGTCAAAGTTAACCCTAAAGCCCGCCACCGCCTCATAAGCAGAGAGTACCGAGTGGACATGGGGTAGCGACAGCGCTGGGTCACGAAGGGACAACAGGACATCGTCGGCAAAGAGCGAGATCTTATGCTGCTCGCCCGTAAAGGGGAGCCCTAGAATCCGTTCATTCTCCCGTATTGCCAATGCCAATGGTTCTATGCTAAGGGCGAGGAGGAGGGGCGAGAGGGGACAGCCCTGGCGCGTCCCTCGGGAATGGCAAAAGCTCCCGGACCTATGGCCGTTAACCAACACTAGGGAGGTAGGGCTACTGTAGTTGGCCTCAATCATCCGTATGAAATGGGGCGAGAACCCGAAGGCCACCAGCGTCCGATGCAAAAACCCCCAATCAACGCGGTCAAAGGCCTTCTCCGCGTCAAGCCCTACCAACACCGCTGGTATGCGGAACCGTTCCGCTTTTTCAATGAGATGGACGACGCGCCGCAGATTATCATGAGTCTGCCTACCCTTAATGAAACCAGATTGATCAGGATGGATCAAGGCAGGCATCAGGTCTTGCAGCCTGCCCGCCAAGATGGAGGAGTACAGTTTAGCGTCCAGGTTGAGGAGCGCTATCGGGCGGTAAGATGTACAGGAAGTAGGGTCCTTACCCGGTTTGGGGATAATAGTAATCAACGCTTCGGCCATGGAGTCCGCGGTCCTACCATCAGTCGCCATCGCATTGAAGAGGGAGACTAAGTAGTCGCAAATGTCGGATGCGAACGTCTTATAGAAGAGGGCCGTATAGCCGTCAGGCCCAGGGGCCTTATGCAGCTTCAAGGCCTTGATGGCATCCAAAACTTCTTCCCGAGTGATGGGGGAGGACAACAAGCCATTCCATTCTCTGGAGACTTTCGGGAGAGGCAGACCCTCCAGAAACTCGGATTGAGCCTCCGGGTCGAGAGCGTCGCTCGAGTAGAGCGCTGCATAGAAGCGACCAAATATGGCCGCCTTGTCCGCGTCTCTGTGCTGAACAGAGCCCGCGTGGTCACGCACTCCCCCTATATAATCCCTTTCGCGTTTGTCACGAAGTTGCCGAGCAAGATGGCACCCAATCTTGTTGCCTTGAGAGTAGGAGGTACGCCGAAGGGGCAGAAGAGTGAATTCCACCCTGTTGTTATAATGGGCCTTCAGTTTCCCTCGCACCGCCGTCAGGGGGCGCAGGGTCACCCTGGAGGGGTTCACCTTGTGGGCCTGTTCTAAAGCGGCAAGTTCCGTTTCCAGAGCTTCCCTCTCTTCCCGCCGCAATTTGTTCAGGCTCGCGTTGAGAGCGAGGCACGTGCCCCGCAGGGAGGCCTTGCAAGCGTCCCACGTGTTATACACCGACGTGTCAGAAGGAGGATTGAGGAGAAAGAAATCACTAATAGCCTTGCGTAAGGCCTTACAGGACACCTCATCCCTCACCAGAGCCGCCGGGAAGTACCATTTTCGCCAACCATCTCCCCCCGCGGCCCAATGCAGTCCCAGAACCACAAGGCTATGATCCGATAACGAGAGCGGAAAGATATCAGACAGCTGTATATCCCCCCGAAGAGCCTGGCTAACCAAAATGTAGTCAATGCAGGAGTATGAATGATGAACATGAGAGAAGAAAGTGTAGTCCCTAGCCTGTGCATGGACAAAGCGCCAACTGTCTACGAGCCCCATTTCACTCAATTGACGCTGTGTTTCCTCCGAGAAGACGCCAGTGTCCGCCCTGCGCGCCCCAGAACTATCCAAGTCCCTGTCCCACACCATGTTGAAGTCACCCAGCAGGATTAGGTGCCCATCCACAAAGTCCCCCATCTTATCTAACAAACCCTGCAGAAAGCCATTCTGACCTGTATTCGGAGCATACACTACAACAAAAGTACACAGGCGGCCATACAACGTCCCCTTCACCATCAGCCAGCGGCCCTCCTTATCAACACTCACTCCCAGGGGCTGAAAGTGGAGGGAAGCCCGGAAGAGAAGGGCCACCCCTCTATGCTTCGTGGGCGCGGACGCCCTGTAGATAAGGGGGAACTGCCTATGACGAAGTCTCATCTCGTCCCTCCTAGCCAGGTGGGTTTCCTGAAGAGCGACCACATCTAGGTGATGGCCCGAAATGTACTTCCATAGTTTCTGCCGCTTCTGTGGGGAATTGAGGCCCTTCACGTTCCAAGTGCCTATGCTAACAGGCATAATGGGGAACTAAAACTCCACGCCATGTATACGTCCAGACAGCCACGCTCCACTCCACTTTCAGATCCCCGACACACACCGGGACCCAAACCCATCGGGGATATCCAATCATAGGGAACCAAGGAAAAGACCCCAGCCACAACCACACTGAGGGGACCATACGCCTACTCCCCAAGCTTCCCAGGACGGCCCCTCTTCCAAAAAGCGCAAGAGCCGAGGGAGCACCATCATAGAGCAAAAGAAAAAACGCAAGAGTGAATATCATTGAAGTCACCAACATCATGCAGCCATCACACACGGTCGCCACCACAACCCCCCCTGCCCCCAACCCCAACCCCAACTGCCCTGCCATCGTATCTACACACAGAGCACCAACTGACCCACCCCCCTGCAACAACCCAAAAACCAAAGAAACAGAGCACAAGGCCCGCAACCTGAATCGAACGTTCGGCAGTTCCAATGGGCCACAGGTCACACGGTCCACATCAGACTGGAATCGGGGTGGGGGCACCAGATCGGGGGCCCGCAAGGCCAAGGCCCGGGGTGTCTTCTCCAAAAGTACCATAATACCCCAGGGCCGTAGGGACAGAGACCCTCCGGCGCCCAACCATCGAAGAAGTCAGGGATCATGCCGCTCCAGAGCTCTGCTGAGTATCCGCAAGGGTGGCCGAGGCCACCGACGCCACTGCCGACCCCCTCTCCTGCAAGCTGATAGAGTGGTCCGGTCGCAGTCGATCCGGGGAAGCGCCAACCCGGTGCCAAGATGAAGAGCGACGCCGTCGCCGTGATGGTGAGGACTGCGCCGCTTACGATAATGGGTCCTCCTCTAGCCCCAGCAGCTCCCTCGCAGCCTTTAGGGAGCGGATCTGCACCAACCTGTTCTGCCATCTAAATATAATCCGAAAGGGGTGACCCCAGGAGTAGGAGATGCCACGCTCCCTCAGAAAAGCAGTCACTGGCCGGAATTCTCTCCGTTTTTGAAGCGTGGATGCCGCCAGATCCTGGAACAGCTGCGGTCGATGGTCTCGGAAGTTCAAGGTGGAGATGGCCCTGGCCTTCCGGAGGATACGTTCTTTTGTTTGAAAGTCATGGACACACGCGAGGATGTCCGGGGGGGGGCCCCTCCCCGCCTGGGCAGGCCGACTCTGTGCACCCTATCCAACTTGATCTCCTGAACTTCCTCCTCGTCCAGCACTTGTAGGAAGAGGGCCTGCACATATTCCCTCAAGTCAACAGCCTCCCCGTCCCAAGGGACCGCTCTGATACGGATGTTGTTTCTCCTGGAGCGGTTTTCCAGGTCCTCGGCGTATGCTTGCAGGTTCAGGTTCTGGTCTGTAAGGCGAAGAACATCTTGTTGCAATTGGTGAACGTCATTCGCCATATTCAGATCATGATCTTCTAATGTGGCCACCCGCTCACCGATTCCGTCCACATCTCTCCGGACCTCCCGTAGGTCCGACGCTAGTTGAGCACGAAGCTCGGAGATATCCTCCTTGATCGAGGCAAAGAGTTCCGACATGAACGCCTTGGTGGCGGGTGCCTCCTCGTCCGACTGTCTAGCCGTGCCACTAGCTCCGGGGGAATTTGGCGGTTGCGACGCTTTAGAGGCTCCCTCCTTCACTGTCCTCCCCTTGCGCGGCAAGTTCGACGTCGCGGAGGCAAGGCCGCCCAAGATGTAGGCCGTTCAAAAGCACCTGCGTCACAAGCAGCAGTCGCCCGAGAAAATGGCGGCGTGAAGGCCTCCCGTCAAGGATGCAGAGGGACGGCAGCAGGCCCGGAATCCCCGTCTCACACAGCCGGGCACGAAGACAACCACTCGACACCGCCAATGCACAACTCAGTCCACTATCACCGGGCCGTGCGGGCCGGGTAAGCAGTCCGTGTGGCAGAGCAGGTTTCTGAATCAGCCAATGTCCAATCCCGGGCGCTCCGCACAGGCCCAACAACCCCGAGCTGCAGGCGATGCAGGGCACGGGGCCCCCCCAAGCAGTACAGTATTCACAGGGACGGGGAGGACCCTCCGATCCAGCAGAGGCCGTCGAGGGCGCCGACATGTCGGCAGGAGTAGCCACGATCAGATCGCTCGGCGCCGCCAGAGATCCGCAGCTCACTTTCCACGTGGTCAGCCGTCTGTCGAGCCTCTCAGCCCTTCAAAGCAAGGAGCTCACCATCAACCCAATGTCCCGCTGTAGAGGAGGGAACCCGATGGCTTGGGAGGGCAGAAGACTTCCGTCGTTCCGCGAAGCCACGCCCAGCCGGCGCCGAGTCACTACGCTCCACGGCGGCCTCGCTCCTACGCAAGGCCGGTGCTCAGCGGGCCCGATGACGAAGGGCTCCTGGTGGCGTTGTACGACCACTCCAGGACTCGCTGGGGACACCGGGCCACTCCGCTCGATGCCGCTGGCCTCTCCGGTCGTGTCAGAGCGGATTGGCGCCCTGAAGGCGATGCTGTACAATGCTTAGCAGGTCGGGCGCCAGAGCGACTCGAAAGCACGTCTTACTCCGACGCCATCTTGGCCACGCCCCTCATTTTCACATTTTTAAAGCGCACTGTTACCCAGAGTTGTCCTGGCGCTGGGTGATCACTAGTGAGTGTGTGGAGCGGAGTTAGTGAGTAAAGAGCCACGTCTTGAGGGCTCTCCTGAATGCCAGCAAGTCATGAAGCTGTCTGAGGCTCTGTGGCTGTGCGTTCCAGGTTTTATGCACCATTCTGATATCCTTTCTGCACCAATTTAGTCTGTGCTAACATGTATTTCTCATGAATCTTCTTCTGCTTCACCTCCAAAGTGGCACTGCAAACTTTTACGCAGTGCAAATTTGCATCCAAAGTATTTGCCAAGTAATCACATTCTGCTGTATATGGGAGCTAATTTCTAGATGCAACCAAGAACAAACTGTGACAACAAACACGTTCCCTTTTTCAACACCACTGTGCTGTCTGGAAACTTGCATCAACCTCTTATAATAAGCATGTGCAGACTCTTTGGTAGTTCTGGGTATTTTAAGCCAAACAACCTCTCTGCAGTACTTTCGTTTTCAAATAAACAAGCACCTGGCTATTTTTGTCCATAACAGTAGCAGAAGGCATATCAGTCTGAGTGTCTCCTGGCAGTTCAGAATCTGGCTAACCTATGGCCACTTTCCGTTATGCTCAGAAATCATTAGAGATGACAATGCTAAAGTAGCTATTTAAGTCCACCCAAAGCACCTTTGAAATCTTTACAAACCTCTCCACTTGAGTTTACCACTGGGTGGGATTATCATGCAAATTTGTAAACTGATTTGTGAATGTAGAAAGGTCACCACTCACCACGTCTCTAGGACGGGTGCACTTATCCTCCTCCATGCACCGCTCTCAATGGATACATTCTTACCTCTATATCGCTCTTACTAGTTTCTCGTTCTGGCTCACATATATATTCCTTCTTTTCCTGTTTCTTTTCTGGACCAACGGTCTTTGTCCTTCTTAGTATTTTCCCTTTTCTGATCCAACCTATTAGCTCCCTAACATGCTATTTCAAATCTGGTGTTTTCATATTGTTTATAATATCCTCATTCATGAACATTCTAAAATTCTTCAAATCAAGTCCAATCCCTCTAGCCAACTCTTCCAATTTTCCGTGAGGTTCACAAGCATGTCTTGCAGATTGCCTATTCCAAAACAAAAGCTGTTCTTCATTGTACCCATCTGTGAACCCTAACTCAAGATTTCCTTTGGCAAGCCCCTCAAACCTGGCCCTTAATCTTAAAATATCCAATATTGCAGGAGATGTCTCACTTTCTTGAATTTGCAACTCTGGATCTGCCTCAGCACCAACAACAGCAAAAAGAACAGCCTAAGGACGGAATGCTGAACAAATCAAAACAATCACCTCCGGTCACAGATTTGGGTTAAATCCATCATTTGTTTGCTTGCCACACACTTCCAGTTTGGACCCAGACATATACAAATCAGTCTTGATCATGGGATCAGTCAATAACGACCTGCCAGACCAGGTCCTCCCTAGACCAGAAACAAGCATCCTGGGACCGGTTTCGGGGTATCGCTCCTCATCAGCAAGGCTAGCTTGAATCCAGTGGAATAGCGAGCATGGGACCCATGTCTGGGCACACCCTTCAAACTTAGGGTGACAAATGCAAAACGAACAGAAGATGGACGGAATGCTGAGCAAATCAAACATTCAGCCCTAGTCACAGATCTGGGTTAACTACAGCATTTTTTTTTCTCGCCACACCATTCCAGTTTTTAGACTCAGCCATATGCAAATCCGTCTTAACTCTGCTCCCCATGCGAACCGTCCAACCCGAATTGCAAGGTCAGGTCCTTCATGGACCAGAAACAAGCCTCCTGGGACTGGTTTCTGGGTATCACCCCTTGTTAGCACCAACCAAAGGCACATTTATTAGGAGGGATCCTCCAGTATGAAGTCATACTCTCACATTTAGTGTGGTATCTGTCTCATATGTACTGGGGGCTGTGGTGACGATATATGCACCTGGAGTTGTAATGAGAACAGTAGTACTAGAGGCTGTTAATAATGGATCAAGAGTGATAAAGGGCATCCCTCTTAAGGGGAACTCTTATCAGAAGGTGCACATGCACCTGCACCCATGTTTGTTCCTACTCCTACAGCTCTCATTGTGGACTGTTGGTTCTCCGCAGCCTAATGAACAACATTGTATGGAGAGTGTCGGAAATTTAGCAAACCATCTAAGAATTCATCATCTGTCACTCACTCTCTTTCTTTTTGCTCCCACCTCCCTCTTGTAATCTCTTTCTTTCTGCTCTTCCCCTTGCTATCATAGGATACATTCCTTTGCACTCAATCATATTTTCATCACAACCCTGATTTTCTATATTCCACCTTGACTCCATCAGACTACAGACCTTGTTCCTCGCTTGGGTCTTACATTTCTCATTCTCTTTAGCATGCTTAGCTCATTCTCACTTGTTGGACTTGGCCCTTTTTGCAGGGTCATCCCTGAACTTTTAGCCTTCCTCCTATATTTTTCGCTGACCCATTGTTGCCTGTTTTATGACTCTGGGCACTTTACCACTGCTGATCAGTGCTAAAGTGCATATGCTCTCTTTTGTATATTGTGTAATGGATTAATGACTCCATGATTGGCTTATTTGATTTACTTGTCAGACCCTAGTACAGTGCACCATGTGTGCCCAGTGTCTCCTGGTGAGCGTGCAATCAATCAATCAGGCGAATTTGTATGGCGCACTACTCACCCGTTAGGGTCTCAAGGCGCTGGGGGTGGGGGGAGACGCTACTGCTCGAACAGCCAGGTCTTGAGTTGTGTCCTGAAGGAGAGATGGTCCTGGGTCAGCCGTAGGAAGGTGGGGAGGGAGTTCCATGTCTTGGCCGCCAGATAGGAGAAGGATCTTCCCCCGGCGGTGGTTTTTCGAATTCGCGGGACGGTGGCGAGGCTGGCGGAGCGGAGCTGGCGGGTGGGTGTGTAGAATGTGAGGCGGTTGTTGAGGTATTTGGGGCCCACATCGTGGAGAGTCTTGTGTGTGTGGGTGAGGAGTCGGAACGTGATTCTCTTGCTGACGGGGAGCCAGTGCAGGTCTTTCAGATGGGCAGAGATGTGGCTGTGACGGGGGATGTCCAGGATGAGTCTTGCCGAGGCGGTCTGTATGCGCTGAAGTCTTTTCTGGAGTTTGGCTGTGGTTCCCGCGTAGAGGGTGTTCCCGTAGTCCAGGCGGCTGGTGACGAGGGCCTGGGTGACCGTCTTCCTGGTTGCGGTGGGGATCCACCAGAAGATTTTTCGGAGCATGCGCAGGGTGTTGAAACAGGATGACGAGACGGCGTTGACTTGCTTGGTCATCGTGAGGGAGGAGTCCAGGATGAAGCCCAGGTTGTGTGCATGGTCCGTTGGCTTGGGTGTGGTACCCAGGGCAGGGGGCCACCAGGAGTCGTCCCAGGCAGAGGGGGATGGTCCCAGGAAAGAGGACTTCCGTTTTATCTGAGTACAGTTTCAGACAGCTGATCTTCATCCATTCCGTGACGTTTTTCATTCCTTCTTGGAGGCTGGCTCTGACGGTGGCGGGGTCGTTGGTGAGGGAGAGGATCAGCTGGGTGTCATCGGCGTAGGAGATGAGAGTGCAATGCTGTGCTGCTGGTGGGCGTGCAGCACTGATTGTTCAACCCACAGAAGCAGCTTGTAAAGTGTGGCTCAGGCTTGCCATTGCAGAGCCTGTGTGCAGCCTGGGGCTGCCATGTCGACTTGGCAAGTGCACACACTTGCCAGTCCCTAAACCTTACCTTTTCTACATATTAGTCACCCCTAAGGTAGGCCCAAGGTACCCCCGTGAGCAGGGTGCATTGTATGTGAAAGGTGGGACATGCCCTGATGTGTGTGGCATTTCCTGATAGTGAATTGCAGCCAATTTCGTTTTTCACTATTGCAAGGCTACCTGTTCCCATAGGCCAGAAGGGGCAGTTTGATTAGAACATCTTATAATCCTAACTGACTCAGGGAACTAGGTAGAAGTACGAGTTTAGTATGCCTGAACTCAGAATGTTAAAATACATCTTTTAGTGATGGTGATTTTTACATTCTATGTTTGAAAATACCACTTTTAGAAAGTAGGTATTTTCTTGCCTAACCATCCAGCATGACCCTCCTAGGTTTGTGTATTCCATGTCTGGTTTGTGAGTGACAGGGGCTTGCATGGCTCCAGGAACCTGGTTGAGTCAGCACTGGGCTGAATTAGACGTATCTGCATTTGGAGTGGTGGGAGGAGTAGCACCTGGGCCTGAATAGGGCTGTGCCTGCCTTCCACACCTCCTGTGGTGCGTCTGATGACCCTGGCCCACACGGACAAAGGCACCCTCTGCCTTCAGAGGACAAAGGATTTAGCAGTATAAATATTGGGGCCCAGACCCAAGAACTTTAGATCACTTCTGGGAATCAAGACAAACCTTTGCCAAGGAGAAGAGCCAAGGAAGCTGAAGGAGGAGACTGCCCCTGTGCTGTTTGTTGTCTGGGGTTGGCCTGCAGTGGTTACTTTAATGCCAAGGAAAGGAGAAAAATAACTTTGTGTGTACTTTTGCAATTTTGAAGAAGAATCTCCAAGGACTTGAAGTGCGATTGCCTCCTGCCTGAAGTCTCAGGGATACACACCTTCACCACCAGCTCTCCTGAATTCCCTTGCTGGAAATTCTACCTGTAGAGAGGTGCCTACTGTTGTTTGGGCCCTCTGAGAAGACTGAATGTCGCTGGAAGCTGGAAGCGTGATGCAACGAGGAGAAGCGTGTCGCCGCCGCAGCAGTTGCAGTTGCATTGCCAATAAAGCCTGCCGCCACAGCTGTTCGCCATTGCATCACAGACGAAGCGTGTCGCATCACCAGAGATGCGTGTCGCCACCACAGAGGTTGCCGCTGCATCACCGGAGAAGCCTGATGCAGGGCCTGTCACGTTTCAGAAGTTACCTTGTTCGCCGCACGGCTGTATGGCGTGCACGCATTGCATCCAACGTTGTCGCATCACATCACAACGCCATTTCGTCACATCACACCGGATCGTCCCATCACATCGAGGTGCCATCTTGTTGCATCATTACCGGGCAGCAGTAAGAAACAACGCATCAACTCTCCACACAGTAAGGAAGCGAGCCTCAACTCCTCTGCGCAGCAGTAAGGAACCGACGCATCCACTCCCTTGAGTGTAAGGAACGGCAAATCAACTTTCCTGCGACCCTTTTGTTTGTTTTGCGTTACGCATCCCAGGGACTTTGAGAGTAAAGTGTTGAATTTACAATTTAAAGTGACCTAAGCTATTTCTACCATTTTAGAGACTTATTTTGATTACAGTATTCACTGTATTACTGTTCGTATTCACAAATGCTTTACACACTGCCTCTGAGATAAGCCTGTCTGCTCGTGCCAAGCTACCAAGGGGGTGAGCTGGGGTTATTTAGTGTAGCACCTTACACTGACTAGTAGCAAGGGTCCCTATTTGGACAAAGGTGTATACCATTGCCAACTAGAGTCCCCCATTTCTAACACCACTCATATAAAAACCCTCACATTGAGCACGTTAGGGGGGGCTTCATCTCATACAATACAAGCCTTAGGTTCTTTATAATGTGCCATATGGGGGAAGTTGCAAATTGTGTTAATTCGCTGTGATCTTTTTCCATTACAAATACCAGTATGTAACCCGACCTGGGTAGTCATATAATATGCCGGTGTGCCCTCTGGAGGGGCCTCTAAGCCCTCACAGAGAGGTATTCTCACATCATTTCTCAACATAGTTCTTATTTTATGTACAGTATTTGTAAAGCACATGGCTGTCCAAGGGCTTCCCCGCGCTAGGTGCCGAATTAGATAACTATGCATGGTAAACGGGTAGTGGGAGAACAGCAAGATTTTAAGTTTTTTTCTGAAAGTGAGTTTGTTTTCCATTGATCTTATACCAAGTGGGAGACCATTCCACAACTCTGGTACCAAGTGCGCGAATGATGTTCCTCCAAATCTCGCTCTTTTGATTCTAGTAGTGCTAAGAAGATGTTGTTGAGATGACCTTAGGAGTCTGGCGGGGGCATAAGAAGAGACCAGATTTCTAAGCTTAACTGGACCATTATTCTTTATGGCCTTGTGTGCAATGCAAAGATATTTAAACTTAATCCATGCTTCAACCAGCAGCCGGTACAGCTGTTTCAGGAACTCTGTTACTGAGACATGACGTGGATGCTTGAGAAGAAGACTTGCTGCCCCATTTTGCACCACCTGAAGTATTCTTATTACATATTTTGGTGAGCCCACATAGAGAGAGTTACTGTAATTGAAACGGGAGACCACAAGGGAATCCCCGTTTTACTTTGGTGCTTCAGGATCAGTGCAAATATCTTTCTGATCATTCTGAGTAGACCAAAACAGATGCCAGCCAATCTTTTTACTTGGTGATCCATTAAAAGCTCTCTATCTAGCCACATTCCTAAATTGTTTGTAGAGGATGTGGGATCTGGAGGGTTGCTTATGCAATTTGGCCAGCTATCTAGTGGTTGGGGGATGACCATGTTCCCTAGAATCATTAGTTCTTTTTTATCGCTGTTCAATTTCAAACAGCAGTTCGTCATCCAATTGGCTACTCTTTCCAGGCAAGGTTGTTGATGTTAAAGATTCAGCCCTTTTGGCAGAAAAACCACCAACTGAGTATCATCTGCATAGGAGACAGCCGAGATACCGAACTCCTGTATAATCGTAGCTAGCTGTCGAACGTAAACGTTATACAGGGTCGGACTGAGCGACGAGCCCTGTGAAACTCTACATATGGATGGTAGACTTTCAGAGAAGCAAGCATTTTCCATGACTAGGTAAGATCTGTCTTCTAAAAAGGAGATGAGTCAATCCAAGGCTTTGTCCTGGATTCCTACTTCCCTGAACCTATCTCTCAAGATGGTATGGTCTACACTTAGGTCTAAGAGCAAAATTGTAGCGGACTCTCTGTTGTCCAGTATATCTTAAAGCTCCTCCATGACCACCAGTAGTGCCGCCTTGGTATTGTGTTCGGCACGGAAGCCCATCTGGGTCGGGTGAAGTATGTCATTCTCCTCCAAAAAATTGGATAATGTCCGGTTGACATGTTTCTACAAATGTTTTTCTACAAAAGGTAGTAACAATATGGGTTGGAGGTTGCCAGGTAGTGCTGGATCTAATGTGTTTTTTTGCCTAATCACTGGATGCTTCCAGTTTTTGGATTTTCATGAAGAATGTAATCTTTGCTCCTTACTCAACACAACATGGAATTTGTAAACTCCAAATTAAAATAAATCACAATACTCAATTCCAAATATTTCCAATCCAACTCTACTGAACCGGTCACTCGCTGTACAGCACCTAATGACGTAATGACCAACATCTGCATGTCACTCATCATCTATTCCTCCAGCCAAGGGCACTTCTATTGATCGCATGCTAGAAAGGGCGATAAGGGTCATTAGCACAGAGATAGCACTTACTCAAAGGAGGCTTTCTCTATGTATGGGTTCGGCTACTGTAGATACCAACAACAAGCTGCCCACAGTTAATTCATCTGGACATAGTCTGCCGCTTAGTCCCCCCTGATCTCTAATGCACCAACCTCCAATGTATGAATCCTGGCATTATGCGAACTTTTGATTAGTCAATTACAGCATCATGAAATACTGTCAACAGGAAAACGCTGGTTGGAGCTCATAGCAGGCAAAAACCAATGGCTAGTAATACCAACCAGGCATCTCAAACCCTGACTATGGGACCTACTCCTTTGGCTCCCCCAGCATTGCCACTTTAGGCTGGGTGCCTGGGGGATCCAGCCTTGAACACATTTTGAATGGATCACTTTGTGGAAGTCTGCTGCACTAAATGCAAAGATCTCCTTCATGCTGAGCCTCATTGATCGACTAAAGAACCTTGTATCACAAACTGAGCCCTTACCGAGGCAGCTGGTACATAAGGGGCCTGCTTCCTACTCTATGTCCAGTGATAAACCCTCAATGCCTGCAACCCGGTTATTACCTCGTAGTTCATCCATCTCCCACACACATGAAGCACCTGAACAACCATATTCAGGCACCACAACAACAACTCTCATGCTCCGTAGTTAGAGGGCACCTCTACCCATGTCCTTAATTTTAAATCACATGAGGGAATTAGAAACAACTTACTACACCCAATTCGCTGCCTTACCAGATCCAGCCCAGAATACATATACCCCCGCCTGTCCCTCTGTGGTAATTCTCACCAGGGTGAGTTCCCACTCTGCACCAAGTACAAGGGGAGACTAATGTGGAGCTATGCAATAAGGTACTGGACTGGCTTGCACGCCACAAGAGGTTCCCCTTTACTCTTGCCAACAACATTATATTGACTCGTAGAACTGGGTGGATAGGACCTGGACAAGCCACGCCAGGAGAGGACTGTATCATTGTGAATTTAAGGTCACCATTATTAGCGCAAAGTCTCTTGTTCAGGCCTATGAGTTTGTGCTCATCTTACTTGTCTACTTTATTTATTAACTAATCTGAAGCCCGTATTCTTATGACTTGATTATCAGGTTCTAGCCATTTTATACAGTAACGCTTATTATCATGAAAACACAACTTATATTAAATAGCCAAAACAACAACTATTAAACGGTGAAACAGTCTCACCTATTGTTTCTTCTCAAATGTTACTTTAATTTATGCCAGAAGTTTTATTTATTCACTGGCATTCATAGATGGCTAAAAAGGTTGCCAAATGTGGTATCTAATACACACAGAGAAAAGGAAAAAAGACTCATAATCTTTCATTTTCAAACTCCATATTTCCTGCTTATATTCAGAATACAGGAAATCTTACCTGCAACACAGTATGTATACTGATAGTATTCAATCTTCTAAACCAACACTGTGTACCTGCTAAACACTCTGTACCGAACGCCGTAACCAGTATCTGTTAAGTAGAAAGAATTCATATCCAGTCCCTCTACTCGTCCTCCCATTACTAGAGCTACCTTATAGTTGGTTATACCCTACCTTAAAGAGTTGCTGTTAGAAATGGGGGTATCTAGTTGACAAGAGCTGGCCACTGTCCAAGTAGGAACCATTCTTCCTAAGTCACAGTAAGGGGGATACACCCAAAGAAACTGTACCGATCACAAACCTCACTCTTTTTTTTTGACTCTCTTGCTCCCTCAAGCCTTGTAACGTGTACCTCTTACGGACTCACCCACCGTGAGCCGGATAAAGCATAAGCAATGTCCGAGCCCCTCCCTGTCGCCTGACACGCTAATGACATGTCCTGAAGTTCCGATCTGCGCATACTAACCCAGAAACAAATTCAGCACTGTACCGGGACACACTGTCTGCCCTGTTTGTCACTGGCCCCAAAGCCAGGCCCAAGCTGCCCCCAAAACACTGACCCGTGCCTACTGATAGCCTATGGAAAAAATAGCTTGGTAAATCTGTCCCCTCTAAGTACCCCCCTTTGCCACAGTATCAAATACAATGCCCCTGAGTGGCAGCCCGTACTAAGTCCAGCTGCTTTCCTTGTTGCAAAAGTGCTCAGCACATGCCCCTGAGCTCCCAACACTGCCCAGCCTTCTCCGCAGTCCGTGGAACCGGGCATATCCTCTCTGATGCCTACCTGAACACAGGACCTCCCTGATCACCGACCTCAATATCACACCCCAGGAATGACTGTGCCGTGCTGATCCGGCTGCTATCACGCTGTCACCTATGCCTCCCGTAACTGTCAAGCCCCCCTGGCACCATGTAACATGTCAGTCAGCTTTAATCGCCATCAATCAGCCATGCCTCCATGGCCACAGTATCATTGTTGATGCTCCTGCATGCCACTGCTGTTCTGGGTCACTTGATTTATATGTTGCCAAGGGAACCCCAAAATATCAACACAAACTCCTCCAACATTTGCTACTGACGTAGAGCCACCTGTCTGCTGTGTTGCCAATGGTACCCCACAAGTGCACTCTGAGCTCCTCAAGCCTTCCTAGCAACCTCTGGCAGCACTTGGAACCAGTGCTACACCCGGTCTGGGCCATGCATCCTCAAAGTTGCCATTGGTACCGCAAAGGTCAACTCTGTGCTCCTCGAGCGTATGCTAGTGCCGTACTGGCCGACTTGTCAAACTAACCGCATTTGCTCTATCACAATTAGTAACCAGGCCGCCCTGGCCCCAGGCTCCATCTCATCAGCCTGTATTGACAGACCCCAACCTGGGTCCAGCTGTATTTGACAGCCCCCAACCTGGGCCCAGCTGTATTTGACAGCCCCCAACCTGGGTCCAGCTGTATTTGACAGCCCCAACCTGGGTCCAGCTGTAATTTGACAGCCCCTAACCTGGGACCAGCTGTATTTGACAGCCCCCAACCTGGGTCCAGCTGTCTGCTCTCTTGCCCCAACTCACCAAATCGCCTATGATCCCCTATTGTGTTATGCTGTATCATAACCAGACCTCCGTGGCCACAGGATAGATCTCAATGTCCTTATATGCCAGTACTAAAACATGTCCAGCTATCTGCTCTTGCGCTCCCATGTACCTAACACCCACCTGATCCCAATCATGGCGGCTGTATCACCATGTAAACAAACCTCGCTGGGCACTGAATCCATCGTAATGGCTCTGATGTCAGAAATTACCCCTAAGACCCACCTGAACGCCTCAAGATATCCAGGCTTCCAGCAAAGACTGGCCACCCCACAATGATCACTTTCCCCAGTGGCATGTTATCTCAAAATGCCCCGTCGTCCATGACATTCCAGTTGGAAAAAATGTAGCCGCACCAGGCCCCATTCCTCCAGTGCACCTTCCAAGCGAGCCACCCCCTGCTTACTAATCTTGAATGAAAAACCACTATTGACCCTTACATTATGGAGAATCCCCCAAGCGTGAGCCGTTTCCCTTGGCCATGAACGTAATTTTGTGGTACTATACCTCCACAATCCAAAGTATTCAAAGATCCAAATTACTAGGTGTATTAGAAGCAGTTCCCATACGCCTGCCTGTGTTGATATGTCCCTGCCGCTGTCTGCCAAAACATTGGTAATAGAAAGTGTACCCCCGGGGCCTGCCTAACTACCTACAAAATACCTGGTGCCCTTCTGGTATGAAGGCTCCTGCCAGCACCACCAGTTTCCACTTTTCTCTTTAATTGCCAGCTTACGCCGTCTAACCACAGCCATGGGCCCTTCCTTTAGTGTAAACCTATGTTCCCCAGCGCAGCACTTGCCTTTCCTCGTACCGTAACACCACCTTGAACTCTCATGCCAGAGCTCATTCCTCAATTACACCCGACACCCAAATTATGCTGCTTCCGTTTTACCTGGTGCCAGAACTGGTGTCCATGCTGGAGCCCACCCTTTGTCCCCTTTTGTTCACCTCCTGTCGGGCTCCCACGGCTCTTCTGATGCAACTGACCTGTCTGTCCGCTTGCCCGATGAAAGATCCTGGAAAATGTCATGAACAAATGGTGAGATCCCTCCCCTGCCTCCAAATTATTGTCTAATAACTACTCCCTCATAGACCAGATTGTGATATTCCATGTGTCCGCCCTCATAAGCAGCAGCATTTCCCGCAATACCTCCTGCTCAACTGCATATCCTCATCATACTCTGACAGCGTCAACAGAAACCGGAATCCTATCTTTTGAACTTGTGACCCAAAACAGCACACCACTTACCATTTGTGCCATAGCTCCCTCCAAAAGCGCTCCACCTTTATCAATACACCCTTGCGCCCACATTGAAAACCGTACTGTTACATTCCAGCCAAACTATATCCTAAAAGAGCGTTTTTGTGTCAATTTCCGCCAGGGGGAGTTTTGTCCCTCTTGGCCCGGTACACCGCTGAAACCGTACTTAGCCTATGTGTGGCAGTACCATACCCTAAAAGCTGCTTTCTGAGTCGCTTGCTGCCAGGGGGGAGTACCATCCCCCTTTGCCTGGTGCATTGCCGAAGCCGCACAGGGCCTACGTGGGGCAGTGATCTTATGTTCCAGGTGCACCGCCGAAGCCGTACGGGACCTTCGTGGGGCAGTGATCTTGTGGTCCAATACCCTCCAGTCGATTTCGGCCAGGGGGTGTACTGTCCCCATTGACCTGGTGCAACGCCGAAGCTCTCAACCGCATTGCCTTCATCAATTTACCAACAACTGAATATTTCGTATATCACGGGGTTAATGTATATATGTAATTGTGTCTATGTAAATTTTTCTGTTCTCACTTATTAATGTTTCTTGATATCATGGAATACACATCAAGCTTCTTCTTAAATGTAAACAATGAATTAAAAAAGTAAATGAATTTTGCACAAAAGATATAAATAACAAACAAAATATACCAAAAACAAATAATATATAATAAACTAAAGGATTTCTGTATAAATTTTCGTTTCAGCACACATTTATTTGATTGTTTTAAAGGGTCTATTATTCTGTTTAGATTCTGATTCAAGGAGTATCTTTTCCCTTAGAGTTTAGCTACACTGCCTTTCTCTACATAGCAACGCCGAAGCTGTACGGGGCCTACGTGTGGCAGTGATCTTGTGGTCCCCCGATGCTCCAGCCTGGCCGCACTGGGCCCAGCCTTCTCTTCACCATGGGGTAATGGAGCCGTACAGTGCTCTCCCATGTCGGGAAAGCTGAAAAAATGATCCCGCCGCAAATATATGGTCCGGTGTGCTGGTCCCTGCCTGTATCCTAATCTGCCATCCGAAAGGACGCGGGGCCAGCCCCCAGCTGACTAACCCTACCGAAGTGGAGGAGGGAAAGCTGCTCCACTCTGAGAAAAAGATAATGAGCTGACCCCTTCACAAGTAATGCTCAGAATAAGGAGATAAGCGTGACCTGCGCTGACCCATCATTGTGGCCGCACTCTGCCAGACAAGAAGTTAAAGAAAAAAAAGGGGGGTCAGAGAAATGGTCATCCCCCCCCAACCAAAAAGCCCCCGCCACCGCTTGATGTAGCTCACTAAGGTTTAATCGCAAAAAGAAAGGGGGGGAATCAAGTGTTGAACGCCTAATGGGCTCTAAGGGTTCTAGCCCCCCACTCTATCGTGTGTGTCATCCCTGGCCGAGGAGCCACCCGGGACCTTGCACAGCTGCCCACAAATATCGCCCAGGGCCTAAGAAGACCATACTTGTAATGAGGCATTGGTGCTTTTCAGCCCCTCTAAAAAATCCCTGACTAAAAACTCTGAAGAATGATGGCAGAATAAACCCCCCCCCCCACAAAATGTTGGGAGCCCCGCACCAAATTTTGCTAGAGATGTGCCTCTCAAGAACCAAACTCAGGATGCACCCCTTCTACCCCCGAAAGGGAAATAATCTCTCGACCCCCCCATACCCAGAGACCAAAAACACAGACATATTCTCCAAATGAGGGGCCTGCGCCAACAAACCCCCATTAGGTTCGCCCTCCAGAGACGGGAGCCACCTGAGTCTCACCTGCGGTCACCTACCGACGAGTTTACCCGCAAGCCGTCGCAGCGCCCAAGCTTGCCTTCATATGGAGCTCTCCCGTGTCAGAGGCAAGCTGCCACAGCGAGGAGCCTCTCCTCCCTGTGGAGTTCCCCGTCTTCACTGACACCCGGCAAATTCCATGCCGCTCTAATTTATTTATTTATTTATTTATTTATTTGTTGTTTTGTATAGCGCTCGAATCGACTCCAGTTGGAGTATCTCTGCGCTTATGGAGTTGGTGGTAAACGGAAGTTATGATTGAGTGGGAATGAGTGGGAGCTAGATCTCATTTCTGAACAAAACCGTTTTCAAAAGTTTTCTGAATGTGAGATGTTCTTTACATTGTCTCAGAGACAGAGGAAGTTTGTTCCATAGAGTGGGTCCAGTGATAGATAGCGCTTTACTCCCATGTCTGGCTTTTTTGGCACGGGGGACCACTAAAAGAAGATGGTTGCTCGACTTAAGAGATCGAGTAGGAATGTAGGGAACAAATTTCTTTTCAAGGTAGGCGGGCCCTTGTCCATTTAGACACTTATGAATCAAACAACATATTTTAAATTTAGTTCTCTGTCGGATTGAAAGCCAATGCAGCTGCTCAAGGAGGGGCTTAGATGCTGTTCTCGAGGGGACATTGATAACAAGGCGAGCTGCAGTGTTCTGAATGACCTGAAGCTTAGCCAACACGCCTTCGTTGGCAGAAAGCAACAGGCCATTACAATAGTCAATCCGACTTAAAACCAAAGCCTGAACAAGAGTCTTCCTAACAGAGTCAGGTAGCAAAGGGAAGACTTTGCGTAACTGGCTAATGGTGTGAAAACATATTCCCGAGATATAGGTAATATGTTGTTTTAGTGACAAATCTTGGTCAAAACGAATCCCCAGATTCTTCACGACCTGTTTGGGTTCTGGAACTGCTCCTAGGTCTTGCGGCCACCAATCTGGAGTCCATAGAATTTTAGCTTCCCCAAACAACATTACCTCCGTTTTGCTGACGTTACACTGAAGGCAATTGACGGACATCCATTTTGCCACTGCTTTCATACCTGATGAAAAAGAGTTTCTTACATCAGCGGAGAGAGTCTTAAAGGGGAAGAGGAGCTGCGTATCATCCGCGTATGATACTGGGATGAAACCATATCTACGCATCACTCTTGCCAGGGGTGCCACATAGATGTTAAAAAGGGTTGGGCTTAAACAGGAGCCCTGTGGCACCCCTTTTAAGATCTCTACTTCCGCTGAACGATACGCACCCATGGTGACTCTCTGGGTGCGATCGGATAAGAAGCTCTTCAACCAGTCAAGGGCTTTGTTCTTGATGCCAGCGTTCGACAACCGATCAGTCAAGATGGTATGAGACACGGTGTTGAACGCAGCCGACAGATCTAATAGAACCAAGATCACTGAAAGACCCTCGTCCTGGTACATATGTAGATCATCAGTGACAGACAAAAGGGTGGATTTCGTGCTATATTTTGGCCTGAACCCTGACTGAGAGTAGTCCAGGGTGCCAGCAAGTTCGATGTATCTGGACAGGTGATGGTTTACATACTTTTCAGTCAGTTTCCCTAAAAATGGTAGTAAAGATATGGGTCTAAGGTTGGCTAGGTCAGTCCATGAGATGGCAGTATTTTTCCTTATGGGTCTGACAAGGGCCCGTTTCCATTCTCTGGGGACGGTACCTGAACTGAGTGAAAGATTCACCAGTTTTTCAATCGTGGGGCAGAGTTGTTCTGCTAGGGCAGGCATTATCCTAGCAGGAATGGTATCATCTGGACTACCACTTTTAATCTGTAGTATTAATGAGGAAGTTTCTTGTAAAGAAATAGGAGGGAAAATATCTAGAGAGTATGTATCCTGCTTCAGTTCTATATCTACCTGAGGGAGCGCCGAGTCTGTGGTAATTGCCTTGTTAGCGGAGACTATTTTATCGTAGATCATATTAATTTTGTTAGTGAAAAAATAGGAGATTTCGTCACAAAGCTGTTGAGAGGCCATTTTAGAGGACTCACATGCAACTGGCTTAACAAATGTTTGTAGAATTTGATAGAGGACCCTTGGAGAGTTCCCTGCATCTTTAATTTGTGATGCAATATAGGATTTGCGTGCTATACGAATAGCTTTATGATAAGTAGATAGTGCATCCCAATACTCTTTTTTGTCCTCTACCAGGTGGGAAGTTCTCCACCTCTTTTCTAATTTCCTGGCATTTCGTTTGAGTATCCTTAAGTGATCAGAGAACCAGATTTCGTGTTTGTTAGCCGGTCTAGGTTTGAACTGTTTTAAAGGGGCAATTATATCTATGGCTTCCCTAGTTGTCCTTTCAAATTTGTTAAGAGTGGTTACAATATTTTCCTGAGGAGTGAAGAGGGGGGGGGGGAGTTAAATTTTTCCTTGAAGGTGGTGTCAGTAAATTTATGCCACTGTCTACGTACACTCGGTAGTAAAATTGGGCGTGAGGGAGTGGGTTTAGAATAAGGCATAATAAATTCTACGATAAAATGTTCAGTTCAATTGACCTGTGTTGCGGGTGGGCAAAAAACGAATGGGACATTGGAGAATATCAGGTCCAGGGTATGACCTGCCTGATGTGTGGGCCCACTATTCCTCAGTATTAGTCCTAAAGAGGACAGATCAGTTAATAGGGATTGCGCCTTGCTACAGTCCGACCTATCGCTATGTACATTGAAGTCTCCAACTAGCATAAAGCCACTATCGTTGTTGACATGTGGGGCTAATAGCTCTATCAGCGTGTTGGAAAAGTTATTACATGAACCGGGTGGGCGATATACTAGGGCACCCTTCTGACTTTCTTTGGGGGAGAGTGTAATTTTAAAAACTAAAAGTTCGATTTCCGAGGTACTTAATTCTTCTAAGACTGAGATGTTAGTTTCTTGTTTATGTACAATAGCAATCCCACCGCCTATTTTAGAGGGACGGTCTAATCTGACTATTTTATAGTTACTCGGAATTCCCAATGTTATAGCAGGATTAGAGTGTGGTTTGAGCCACGTCTCTGTGAGATAACACATGTCGGGTTGTTTAGAAGAAATCAAGTCCCAAACCTCCGCGTAGTGTTTGGAGAGTGACCTGAAATTACAAAGGATGTTTTTCCTCCCCAAGGGAGTGTGTTTATTTTCAACAACATTATCATTGTTAGGAATCATTGGTTTTGGACATCTAGTATTGTAAGTCTCCCTCATATGTGTGGAAAACTGAGTGTGGCAATAGAGGCAGGAAAAAGGTCCTTCAACCTCAGGAAAATCCCCACACCTACAGCCCAGTAGCGGACCTGTGTTAAGTCCCAGCAGTACCTGAGGAGTATACGTTATACATTTAGGAGAAGGTCTTAGTGAGTCTGTTGTAACAGTCCCCATGGCCCCTGGCCGCGTCCTGTCGCGGACGGGCGCAGACGGGCACGAATCTGGCACGACTCCGGCACAGGTCCGGCGCGTCCGCTTCCCGCGGGATCCTAAAGGATCCTAGGGATCCTAAATCTAGCAGCCAAGCACGGTCAACAAGAGAGCCGGTATATGAAAGGGGGAGTAAAATGGAAAGGACCTTCACTTACTTAAATTAGAAAATGAAAAAATTCTTCACAGCCTATGCCCAGCCACCGGGAATACTTTAAAATGGTGGCTGGGAACACAATATGGAGACCTAAATATCACTTGGGCTATAAAATAGCCCAAAAAGCCCAACAATCCCAAAGGGGAGGGAGCAGAGGACCGCACCACTCCCATTCCCCAAACATCCTGGGGGGCAGACCTCCCTAAGCACGGCTGCCCGCCAAGACCCCGTACCGCTGGGCAGTGCCCTTACGAAGGCGTGCTGCACTGGTAACCACTGCTCAGCCCAGTCTGCCTTTCAGCTAACTCCCTCACCAGTACAATAATCACTTACCTCGGTCAGAGCTGGTACTGCCAATGTTGATAGCTGACCCCGCCCACCAGCTTGGCCTTAGTCTTTCAACCTTCCTTTCTGATGCTAGTGCAAGCTGTCACTCACCCTGGAAATTGGCACAGCAAAACAACATCAAACAGTTCTAAAATCTTCCGGAAGTTACGAAAAAAAGCATATCTGAATAGGATTCAGAAATCTGCATTCTTCACATAAAAATCGGTGTTGCAGATTTGCACTGCCCCTAGTCCCGGCCACTCGTGTGCATTTATGTATGTAGGAAAAGGTTTTCTTTTAATGGAACTCGTATTTATTTAATTAGATTAAAAAATGCCGGCAGGGCTGCTAATCAGACCCACCCGCCCCTCCCTAAACCGCCCGGGGGGTGGGGGGTGGGGGGGGGGGACCTCCCTGCGGTCGGTTGCCTCCTCCAAGACGCCCTTGGGAGGGAGTGGTGGGGGGTGGGGGGTGGGGGGGGGGGGGGGGGGGTGAGCAGACCACCAGGCAAAATTTGTGTGTGAAAAATGCCGCTTTATTGAAACAGGTGCACATTTACACAATAAAACCTCGGCCAATCGCCTTACAAAATTAGTCCTCACTCATTAGAATATTACCTTAACCCCCAATTACAATCCCCGCCTCTAAAACGTCATCAAACCCGACCCTGCCCGTACATAACATTATTACAATTCAAACAATGCAAAAACCCCGCATAATCATTTCAATTTATCCAATCCCCCAAACCATAACACAAACACCCCGGTTCGCCCTCCAACAACTCTTGGTACCCCAACCTATGTAACCACCCCAACAAATCATCCTGCCCAACTTCTCTTGACAATGCCCCAATTCAACAAATGCCAACTACAATCATGCCAAGCCTGGCAAAAACCACCAATTTCTGCCACCCAGAAAGCGGGGGGAAAAAACAAGACCCCCCTTTCTGCCCCTCAAACCAGACAACATCTGAAGATCATCAAAGACAAAGCTTAACCAGCAAATTCCTGGATTTGCAAACATCGGGACAAAACTTCTCTCAACTCCAAAAGATACAAATCCATACCAATCCTGGAAAGATGAACACCATCGCCCCGGAAAAATTCCAAAGTGTCATATCGAATATCGCTATGAGACACCCGACCAAAACCTAGACCTCTGCAGAAACCAGAAACCTCAAGATTAACCTTCTTACGTGCTTTATCGATCGCCTTGGGCTTAATCGCACCTCTCCAAGACCTCCGCGGGACCAACTCAGTCCACAAGACATGGCAACCTGACCACTGTTGTTTCAAAAGGGAAAGATCCTTCTTCATCGCTCTCAACAGAATTACACCTTTAACCTCGCATAACTCATTTTCTCCAAGATGAATTACCAACACATCTGGGCAGATACCCCCAACCAACCAGGAATTTAAAGCAGGAATTAACTCATTCCAACGCATGCCCCCTTTTCCTTTCCAAAGAACATCAAACAAATGATCATTGAAACCCAGCATAGGACCAAAATAGCTATTACATGCTTGAACATGGGCACGTTTCACGAAGGAATGCCCCACAATCCATATGGTCATAGCCGCTGCAAGAGGGCCAGCCACGGAACCTGAAAAAGAAAAGCAGTATCAGATTTTAAGATAAAGATGATGACGCAAGCGCCTCCCCTGCTTCATTTCTTACATAGCGCTGGAAACAATTAGACGACCACCGCCCTAAGCGCATAATGTCGTGTCGTGACCAACCCCTATTATTGGCTTCCTTTGCTGCTCCAATCCTAAAAGAATGAGTACCATATTTCTTATCATCAAGACCGATATAGCGTAAAGCTTTTCGCAGCACCATGCACAATTGATATTCTGTAACTCTGGAGCCATCGCCATGCTGAAATACACAAGCTTCTAGGACCCCCCCCCCCCCCGAAAACACCCACAAACGCCGAGCCCACAGCAAAGGACATGTCGTAGAAGGAGAAGACGCCTCCAACCAAATTCCCTTTCCCTTCTGGTCAGTTTTCGAATGAGATAGCCATAAATGCATACCCCTTTCAGACAAATGAACATCCCCCATCCCACCCCACCCATTCAATTTGGATCCTAACAATTCCGAAACTCTAAAAGCACCAAAAAACATCCAAACCATAAGCGTTTCAAAAAGACACGCTTCAAACTCATTCCTACAACTACATGGCAACACCTACAATACCCGGGTCAAAATCTGCCAAGACAAGGGGTTCCTAACCAAATTAGCCTTTCCCCGCTCCCGGGACCAACCTTCTAACATCCTCTTCCCTACCTCCCCAGCAGAGGGGGAGTAACCCCAAAACAACTTGCCCATGAACGAAATACCAGCTAACTTTCCTGCTATGGAGGCCTTTATCCATTAAATCAAGGATAAACTGAACTACATCTTCCGACCGTCTCCAGCCAGGTTCTCGTTTGCAAGCCCCAGACGACAAAAATTCTTTCCAAGCCAATTCATATGCCGCCCTAGTAGACGCTGACAGTGAACCTACCACCAACTGTATGACCCTGTGTCGCCTACATTCCAAAGGTGCTCCGGCATGGGGGTCGGTGTCCTGTCTGCCTCCGAAGCTAGACCATGGAATCTCTCCCACTGCGAACGAGACAAAGCATCCGCAATGTCATTGTCCACACCAGGAATGTGTAGGGCCCTAAAACTAATGTCATACCTTAGGCAACCTAACACAAAGACTCGGAACAGTTTCAAAATCTGGGTGTCCCTAGCTGACTGCCTATTGAAGATTTCTACCACAGCCAAGTTGTCAATGCGAAACAGCACTTTCTTGAGAGCAAACTCATGACCCCACAGCATCAATGCCACCACCACTGGAAACAGTTCTAAGAAGGCAATACTCCTACCCCCATTCATCCAACCATCGGGCCACCGCTCTGCACACCACCTGCCCTGCCAATACAGACCAAAACCATCACTGCCCGCTGCATCAGAGAAAATCTGTACATGCCACACCCAGTCCTCCTCCCTGTACAAAGGAACTCCATTGAACGAGTGCAGGAAAGCCACCCACATGCGCACATCTTCTCTGACCCCTACTGATAATCGCACTTGATGATGAGGCAAGTGGTGCCCGGATAGAGCCGTACCCAAGTACCTGCAGAAAGTTCTACCTGCTATGACCACTCTACATGCAAAATTGAGATGGACCAACAAAACTTCCACCTCTTTGACTGTGACCTTTGTTTTCTTCAACATTGACTCCAAAAGCTCCAGCATTTTGTCTTTTTCCTCAACCGGTAAGCGTGCCTGCATTGCATGTGAATCTATTTCAATACCCAAAAAAGACATGGTCGCGCAAGGACCCATTGTCTTTTCCGGTGCCAACGGAACACCCAAAAGGTCCATAAGCTTCTGAAATGTAACCAGAGCAGACCGACATTCTGAAGAATCTGGAGAGTCTACAAAAAAGAAGTCGTCTAAATAGTGTGTAACTAACTGATGTCCAGAATGTTGAGTGAAAAACCATTGCAGAAAAGTGCTAAAGGTTTCAAAGAGGGCACAGGACATAGAACAACCCATTGGCAATGCCTTGTCCACGTACCATTTCCCATGGAAATGGATCCCCAGAAGATTCCAATCTTCAGGATGGACTGGAAGCAATCGAAATGCAGATTTTATATCGGATTTTGCCATTTCTGCTGCAGGGCCCGCACTCACTACCAAAGACATGGCCACATCTACTGAAGAATAGGACACAGAAGCAGCTTTCTCGTCAATGAAGTCATTCACAGAGGACCCTTTCGGCCATGACAAGTGTTGTATAAGTCTGAACTACTCAGCCTCCCATGGCAGACAGGTGGGTTTTTCCTGAAAGGGCCGGTAAACTAACGGTAAGCCACTAGCAGTAATAATTGTCTTACCACCGGCCGAGGCGCCCATCGTATGTTGCCAAGGATCTGTGTCCACTTCACCCCACTTTGCCTCAGAGTCCCTTGCCATTCTTGCTCTAAACTTCTCATCACACTGTGCCCACGCAAAACCACTACCTGTTATCTGCGCTTTTCTTATAACGTCCATATACTTGAAAATGGCTACGCAGCGCTCAGGAAACTTTTCACAATATATCAAAAACACTGCCGTCCAATTCTCAATTGTCAGGGGAACTTTTGGGCGCTTGGCCAGCTCATATTCCTCCTCTTTTGAACCTTCTTTAGAACGTACTTCCCTATGCAGCAACTTCAATATTTCAACATACTCACCCTTCCAAATCCTCTCTTTTGTAGATAACATTAAATGGGCTCCTAGAGGCTTGGTAACAGCCATATAAGGTAGCTTCTTTATCTTTAGCTCCTTACTATGTGAAGTGTCTTTTACTATCTCAACAGCCTCCGTGTTCATGCTACTCTCAACCTTAGTGCCCAGACTTCCCTCCCCATCACTCGTACCCACACCCTGATGCTTAACATAACAACCTTTTTGCAATTTACCGTCTTTCCCTTCCGACACCACCACCCCCCGTCCCCACAGACATCATTTTTGGTTTGTCCCGTGGTTCAGAAGGCTCACCTGGGTGTAACAAAGGGGTTTGACCCGGACCCGATCTCCATTCCATATGTTCCATATTGTCCAACATCCGAGGAACCCTCACTGAAGGGCTGTGCTCTCGACCTGGTCCGGACACCCCCGTCTTTGTTCGCATCACCACCGGTGCCTGCAAAAGACTATGAGAAGCATGAAATTCCCCCCCCCCCCCTCCCCCCAGTCACATTGTCACGCATTTCACCTTCTTCTGGGCTATCATCATCATAGTCTAATCCCAAAGACTCCTCCATCTGTGGAGGGCCTGACACCATCAATTTCTTATTCACCTGCTCATAACTCTGTAAACCTGTATGGGTCCTACCAACCCTTTCTTGTACACTTGGCGGGGGAGCCAACTGTACCCGCCGGTACTCCCCCAAACGCTGACCACTCTTAAATTAATTATCTGCTGGTAAGTCCATCCGTTGATGCTGAAAAGACGGTGGGGCCAGCGAGGTCGCGCCAGACCTGCATTTGCTGACCGCACCGGGATCCCCCGATGGTACGGAATGTGCCGCGCTAGGCTCCACCCTCCCTTCTCCTCGGCGCAATTGGGCTGCACTTTGCCCTACCGAGTCCGCCGCTCCATGACGCTCCCTAACCTGCAAAGAAAAAGGCTGGACTGATGTGCCAGGTCCCTTACTACCAAAAACTCCAAACTCTCCAGTCCCCACTGCTACACACACCGTAGCCTGTTGCACCTTCACCTGCTCACCACGCTGAAAAACTGGACCCCTCGCCTGAACTGAGACGCTACGAGGAGGGGGGAAGGTGCAACCTCCTCCTCGCCATAACTCCAAGCCAACATTGCCTGCCCCATTGCTGACGATTGTCCCAAAACCTGACCACTCCCATCCCCTTTCTCCAGACGTGCCAAATCCTGACCCCCTTTTTTTCCGCCCCTACTCCCTACCCTCAAACCTGGAAAATCCAAAGTGCCGCCAAAACCGCCTTGTGAACCCAGCCCCATGCCACTCATTCCACAGCCCCCCTCTCGAACCTCTTCTACCCAAGAGGGAAAAACATCAAGCCCTTCCCAAGACCTATCCATCGCACCATGTGTCTTCTCCCGCATCTGAAAAGGAAAACCAGTATCCACCCTGGTGACATTCTGAGACATAGGCCTGCTAGAGGAAACAATGTGAGGGGGAGAATGTAAAATTCCAAATTCTGGACCTTGAGTCTCCAAGACATCATCCCAACCCACCAACCTGTGCTCACTCCCCCTCCCCAACAAAACCACTAAGAACAGACACCACCTCACCCCTATGAGAAGCTGTTGGAGAAAACAACAAGGGGCTAAAAGGCGCCTCTGTCTCATATTTATCGTCTGACATCCTTGCTTGGCGCTGCATTCCTTCATCTAAGAGCTCCTCGTCTTGCCTCCTGAGAGACAAACGGGTCGGAGTAAAGCTCGCCCCCTCCCCTTGTCCTGTAGACAAGCCCCTGACCAACCGGTCGCCAGCCGGAAAAACGATGCACCCCTCCCGCTCATCCCCAGTAAAAGACACAGACGCAGACCGAACACACGCCAGAGCAGCCTGAAGGTATGAGGCCTCCCCCCCACCCCCCTCCCGCCGGAATTTCCTGCTCGCGCACAGCGGAGGCCGAGGCAGAGCGCCTCTTGGCACCGCGCTTTTCCCCTTTCTTCACACGCTGGGCGGTGGCTGACACCGCACTCCTATGAGCCGCCGAGACCTGAAAAGTCTCCAGCGGCTCAACACCCGCCGCCGACATTGCACTCGGCGGCCGGGCAGTTACCAGCGCAATACCCCCGTCATTCCCCGGGGCATCCTCCTACAACCGCCGCACCTTCACACCCGGGGCCGTTTTCCTCACGCGAGAATGGCCCCGCTCACTTACCCCATCCAGCCTGGAATGCTTCGGAGTCAAGCAGGCCGCCACCACCGCCGCCACTCCGGCCGGGGCCTGCCCCTGAGGCCGAGACTGCCCAGCGACATCCCCAATTACCAAATCCAGCCTACCGGCTTAGCTAAGAAGCCTAATCGCCTCAACGACCCGATAATCTTCTGCAGACATGACTGACTACTACCAAAGAGAATAACTACAATTCACAAAAAAATCCTCACAAGAACCTCCAGGCCACCAGGTCACCAAACCTAAAATGGTGGCCGGGAGGAGGAGCCCTGCGAATTTATGGTTGGGCTCCCTTTGGTAGGCAAAAGGAGCCCAATTAGATAAAAAACCAGCCGGCAGGGCTGCTAATCAGCCCCACCCGCCCCTCCCAAACCGCCGAGAGGGGGGACCTCCCTGCGGTCGGCTGCCCCCCCAAGCCCCACTTGTACAATCCGTGTTTGAGAAAATCAGTTCATGGAGTCCTCGAACATAAGTATGGGATCGCCCGAGGGACCTGCATTCCTGTGGACCTTCCGACAAAATATGTCCTGTGATGGGAAAAACCTAAGCTGCCCTTCTACAGTAATTGATCTTTGATCGACTGACCCTTATTTAACAGGGTCGCTCCAGACTCAATGGAGTTCAATTAGTAAATGGCATATAAAACGCAAACGGCACTGTTGTGCAAACCTGCTGTGATACATAGACATGTTGACAGTTCAGTCAGAATAGTCTTTCCTTCATTTTCACTGAAATGTGAAGCTGCTGAAGCTCCTCTATGGTATCTCAAAGTCACGCTGCCATCCATTCCAGCACCACTGCCTAGTAATACCAACCTTAGATTTAGGGGATGGTGCCTGTGGGTCCTCTCATTTTGGCAACACATAACAGGGGGATTTTAACAGTGCAACCTTTGTCCATAAAACTGAACAAATTAGTCCAAGGACAAGCTCTTATCACACCCACCTGCAGCATATGACTGGAGACACGGGACATAGGAGATCTGAGTATGGATTCTTAGAATGAAAAGAATGTTATTTTTGACTGGGTGGACAAGGACATGGATCATTTAAAACTATGGTGGGGTCTGCTCAGGCATCAGTAAAGCTTTTGATAATGCTTAACACAGAAGTCTTGCATTCGGATGTTGTGGCATTGGGTTAGGTACTGACAAGGTGAGATGTTGCAAATATTTGTGGGAAAAGGGGGTCCGGACTTCTGAAGAGCATTAGGCGACAGATTCCTTATCTCGGGGTTGGTATACTGGTCTGAAGCTCTTCACTTTATTTATCAATGATTTGGTCAGGAATCTGAGAGCTACACTTAGTCTATTTAAGGGTCAGTCGAACGGTTGATTACAATGTAAAACTATATATATTTTAAAAAGTCTGGTGGTGTCTTAAGTTCAATTTTAGCATCCTTCAAGGTCTTGCACTTGGGGAACGGAAGTTGTAAGGTGCAGTGCAGGAAGTGGCGTGAGCTCTTAAAGTTGATTTAAAATGGTATCATTGTGGGGGCGTGGCCAACTGCCGAGCATGGCGGCAGCTTGAAGCGGGAGCTCCACCAGGCACACCGGCCCGCGTTATAAATCCGTAAACTGATCCGACTTTACACCCGCTCGAAGGAGCGACATCGGCTCGGGGACCCGAGCGGCACTACTAGATCCGACCCCGGTGGTGATCGAACACCGGGAACTGCTCCATCCTGAAGCAACGTGCAGAGGCCTGCGCCTGCCTGGCCGCACCGGCCTGAAGTAGCCAGCGAACCCGGGTGGAAGTCCATCCTCCTCGGCCCGGGCGCTGTGATGCCGGCCGACCGCTGCTGAACCCTGTCACAAGAGGTACCGATGCGCGCCGCCTGTCCAGCGTCTACCCCTGTGTAAACCGAAGGAACTGTGGGGACCAGGATTGACTGCAGGTGCCGTCCAGAGGCAGCGCGATTACCAGAGGCGCCGAGGGTCTCCCGAAGCCTCGGGAGGCGCCATATTGAGAGGAACAGGCGACCAGACGTGCCGTATGTGCTGCAGAGTAAGACACTCTGAACCAGGAGCTCTGCCATCCCCCCGCGCTACAGCCGACCCGAGTCACACCCCAAATCAACGGGGGGCCAGTTTGAACCCCAATATCCTGGGGAAAGGGAGGCATCATGTGGGGGCTTTTATAGTGGTGCCCAACTCATGTGACATTCTGCTGCTCAGGCGATCCCACCCTAACGAGGTTGCGCTACTACACGGAGGAGATCTGGCATATTCCGCAGGGTGCCCCCTGTGTAGAAAAACAGCAACACAGCGGCTAGCAACGCTACAGAGAGCGCGAAGGAAGGGAGTGGCGGAGCAATAAACCGCGCAAGACCGCCTTAAAGTCCGGCGTGCTGATCGTCACGGCCGCCAGCTGCAACACGCCTGGGCCTGTAGGGGGTATACGGAACCCCTTGGTTCCAGTGGGACACACAATTGACTGCCTGGCGACCGGAGACACCACGCACCTCATAGGCCAAGAACGGACCCGACAGCCGAGTGCATATACTCCCTCCACCAGCACAACGACATGGCGGGCAAGGGTACAAGGAGTGCGTCGACCCAAGCGAAGCTCGATAAATTTGCGTACAGCCAGCATGGACACTCCCAGAGTGGCGGCCGCCACTCTGCTGGAACAGCCCCAGAAACGGGCGGAACTCCGAAGGTGACCTTAGAGGACGTTATGAAAACCCTTACCGAGGTCCGGACGACAGTGGGCTCCATCTCCTCCGAGGTGACTCTGCTCCGAGCAGACTTCAGGAAAATGGCGGAAAGAGTGTCCCAAGTGGAGGTAGTTACGAAGTCGCTCATTGAGGACACCTCGGACCTGCAAGTAGCCATGGAGCGCATGGAAAGAGTCACTAAACAGTTGCAAGAGAAGCTCGACGATCAGGAAGGGCGTTCCCGGAGAAACAACGTCCGCATCCTGGGCCTGCCGGAATCGGAGGGTAAAGCTGCAATGGATCTATACGTTGAGGACCTAATCAAAACCCAGCTGAAACCTAAAGGCCTATCGCACTTCTTTTCTGTAGAAAGGGCACACCGAGTTCCAGGTGGAGCGGCTAAGCCGGGCGCTACCCCACGACCAGTACTGGCTAGACTGTTCAACTTTAGGGACAGGGACGCAATCCTGCAGGCAGCGAGGATCTCCCCACCTGTGAAAATTCAAAACTCAACTTTGGCCTTTTTCCCGGACTACACGGCAGAGGTGGCTAGGCGTAGGAAATCATTCACGGACGTAAAGAAGACACTGCGAGACAAGGGCCTGCCATACTCAATGCTGTTCCCCGCCAAATTGCGCATTGTGGCTGAAGGAAAAACGTGGTTCTTTGACACACCAGAGGTGGCTAGAGAATGGCTTGATGGATGGAGACAGGTGGGCCAACCCCAACGCCCGCACAGGGAAAGACAACACCAGCGCAACGGAGGGCCGACAGATCATCCGTCCAGCAGCCCCGCGAACGAGGAAGGTGCAACGGGACTGGAATCGGATCTCGAAAGAGACCCACTTGACTCTGGACAGCCTGTTAGGGGCTGATTTGAATGGACTGCAGGTGGGACAGCATGTTTATAGCCCTTGGGAACTTGACGCTGATGGAGCTGAGTAGGGCGGGCATTGGCCGGTGCCTGTAGGGGTCTCACCAACCCCACGAGCAAGTAAGATGAACGGGGATGGGATAAAGCACTCTGCCAAGTTGGGGAAGCGGGCGGGAGTTCGTCCGTGGTGCAGGGGAGGAGGGAGGGGGCAGAGGGGGGGGAAGTTGTAATGTTATGGTTAATGTTCTCAGTCATCGTCACTTCAGTATGGACCACGGTACTACTACAGGCCGTACACTCATGGTGCCCTAACACAAGTCATTGCACATATGTCACACTCCACTTCCACACATCAGTACCACTAGACGTATACCTGAATGGCCCGACAGGATCGAGGTACACCCGCTGAGGGCGGCCCGCCAATGACAGTGGTGCCCCCCATAAAACTGCTCACATGGAACGTTAGAGGCCTGGGGGACAAAATTAAAAGGGGCCTGGTCATCCAAACCATCAAACGCCACGGGCCTGACTTGGTGATGTTGCAAGAAACGCACCTGGCTGGGTCAACATGCACAGCACTCGACAGACGTGGGTATGCCATGGCGGTACACGCGGAATTCACTACAGGGTCCAGGGGCACTGGGATACTCCTCAAAAAGAACTCCTCCTTTATGGTTGAGAGTCGTAAGACGGACGATCAGGGTCGATTTGCGGCACTGTTTGGCCAGTGGGAAGGGAGACCCCTCAACGTGGTGTCCGTGTACATCCCCCCGGCGCTACACTCTACGGCGCTGCCGGCGCTGGGCCAATTTCTTATTGACCTCCCAGAGGGTGATATGATCATTGGGGGGGACTTTAATGCCGTAACAGACCCCTTGCTAGACACCTTTCCCATACGGGACCGACAGAGGGGGACTTCCACGCTTCCTGGTTTTTTGACCGCGCTAGGCCTCACAGATGTTTGGCGTCAACTGAACCCCACAGCAACTCAATACACGCACTACTCCTCTACACACAACAGTCTCTCGCGCATTGATTACTTTTTCTTTTTGGGGGTGGGACTGGGATCAGTAGACAAACTAGAAATCCTACCCAGAGGTATATCTGACCACTCCCCAGTGTCCCTCCACATTACGACTAAAGAGAGGAAGCGCGCCAGACTCTATCCAATTTACCCCAACTATTTAACAGTCCCTGGTATCAGGAAGAAGCTTAAATCGGCCACATCGCACTATTTGCAGAAAATGCAGGGACGGTTTCCTCACCTTCAGTACTCTGGGAGGCATACAAAACAGTCCTGCGCGGCGCAGCCATAGCGGCTATTACAGGGCACAAACGAGACTCCCGAAGTGTACTCGCTCAGTTAGAGCTGGCACTTCACACTGCAAATGCCGCTCACATGTCAAACCCCACCCCTGACACCACACATACGTTGCATCTCAGACAACAGCAACACCTGGCCCATCTCACATCGGTTACAAAAGGACACTTGGCAAGCACCGCACACAGGATATATGATGTGGGCGACAAGGCCGGGAAGATGCTGGCCTGGTTAGACAAGCGGGGTGGTAGCAACAGAGGTATTCAGAGACTCCACACACAGGAGGGCCAGCTGCTGACACACCCTGAGCAAATAGTACACACCCTGGCGCGCCATTATCAGGGAATATACACACCTGTTCGGGCGGTTACAGAACGGGAGGCGTTGGCATCACTCGACAACATTGCTGTCCCCGCACTTTCACAAGAAGCGCAACAAGAACTAGACACTGACTTGACAGAAAAAGAAATCCAGTTGGCAATACAGTCGTTGCAATCCGGCAAGGCGCTAGGACCTAACGGGATACCCGTGGAATGGTACAAAGCATCAGCTCCCTTGTTGAGCAAACCCCTGCTGGATATGTATGTTGAGAGTATGAGCAGGGCAGAACTCCCTCTGGACCAGCGCACGGCCACTATAGTCGCCATTCCTAAGCCAGCCAAGCCGCCGACGATATGCGCCTCATACCGACCCATCTCTTTGCTCAATGTGGAAGCGAAAATCCTGGCGAAACTCCTGGCGAGTCGCCTGACCAAACACCTACACACCCTAATACACCCTGACCAATCGGGGTTCATGCCACATAGAAGCACAGCACTGAATCTGCGAAGGGTCCATGGAGTCATGGCACGAGCACATCTCCTATCCGAACAGGCTGTCATCTTATCCCTAGACGCCAAAATGGCCTTCGATCTGGTGGAGTGGGAATACCTGTTTGCTGTCCTTGCTCGTATGGGCTTCGGCCCGAAATATATTGCATGGGTACGGCTACTATACAAGTCGCCGATGGCGCAGGTGGTAGCAAACGGTCACATTTCACCGACCTTCCCCCTAGGACGCGGGACCAGACAAGGGTGCCCGCTGTCGCCCCTGCTTTTCGCACTAGTACTGGAGCCACTGGCTATCCTGCTCAGAGCAACACCACTGTTTCGAGGCATCGTCTGGGAGGAGGGGTGGGAGGACAAAGTCTCCCTGTATGCAGATGATATGCTGATCTACATGACTAATCCCAATGAGGGTATTCCTGCCCTATTGACCCTGTGCGACGAGCACGGAAAAGCGTCAGGTTACACCCTAAATTGGTCCAAATCTATAATATTTGTACTTAAAGGCCCGGAGCCGTTATTGCGGGATGACTGCCCCCTGCAATTAGCAACCGGCTCATTTAAATACCTGGGTATTTTCGTCACCACTAATGCGGCGGACTTTTACACCGAGAACTTGGTGCCGCCTCTGGCGCGTCTACGTGCTGACGTTAAGTACTGGGCTACCCTGCCGCTCACCCTCCTTGGACGAGCAGCGTTATAAAAATGATGGCGCTCCCTAGATTTCTCTACGTGCTGGAAAACACCCCTTATGTGGTGGCTCCACGCTACTTCCAACAGGTCGCTGCATTGGTGTCTGCTCTGCTATGGAGTAATGGCCCAGCCCGTATAGCACATGACAAATTAGTAAAAAGCTGGTATGAAGGGGGAATTGCGCTACCCAATCTTCAATTGTACTACTGGGCGTCCCAACTTAAGATAATTAATCACTGGATCCACGTCCCGCGGGAGGACCCCGCTTACAAGGCGGACTGGTCACAGTTCGGGACGGACGGCATGCTCTCAGTGTTGTACAATCATTCCCAGGTTCGGAAATTGATTGGACCGACGTTACATACAGCGACCCTATGGCACACGGCACAATCTCGACTGGGTTGGAAGGGAAAGATCACAATGATGACGCCGTTATGGGACGCGAAATCACTAGGAAACTTGAGGTCCAGTAGAGGTTTCGCACGATGGGACCAAATTGGGATTTCTGTGGTAGGAGACCTTTGGGACAAGGGATCGGTGGTAGCATTCCCACAACTACAACAGCAGTATGGTCTAGGGCCCACTGAGACGTTCAGGTATGGGCAAATCCGGCACGCACTACTACACGCAATTCCACCTGACACCACACTATCGGAATCGTCCCCACTAGAAGACAGGTTACTGACGGACTTTATGGAACAAAAGGCAACCTCTCTCACATACAAAAAACTGGTCAACAACCTGACAGACCCCACACAGAAACTTAGAGAGAGGTGGGTTGGGGAACTGGGTGACATGGACGACACAGAATGGAACGAGGCGCTTGCGTCACCAAGAGAAGTGGGTATCTCGGCTAGGTTCAGGTTGGTGCAGCTCAAGATTCTACACCGCACGTATTACACCAGGACACTTCTACACAAGATACAGCGGGCACCACACCCCTTCTGCCTGAGAGGATGCGGGGAGGAGGGAACTCTACTCCACACACTATGGGATTGCCCACTAATCCAAAACGTTTGGAGACAAATTATGCGAACAGTCTCCCAAGCCCTTGCGGTATCACTCCTGCCTGAGCCCCGTAAGTGTCTGTTGAACATTTGGGACCCTACTGACCTGAACAGATATGGACAATTATGGGTCACATTGGCTGTAACAGTGGCCAAGAGAGACATCGCACAAAAATGGGGTGCTCCAGAATTGTCTACGGTGAATGGATGGATTAGGAATATGGACCTTCTAATGGTGAAGGAGAGGGCGGTGTACGTACTGCGGGCCTGCCCCTGAAAATGGAATAGAGTATGGATGCCGTGGAATAAATACAGGGGGGAACCATGTGCACCCTTGCCGGAGGACGACGACTTAGAGTCAGAGGAGGAAGAAGACTAGAAGGGGCGAACTTGTATATTGAACTCAGGTTTGATGTTGGGGTGGAGCGAGAAAATGATAATGCCTTTGAAAATGTACTGACTATGTGCAATGGAAAACAACTAACTGTGAAAGGGTGCAACACTCTACTGAAGCGATGACATTAGTTGAGTTTATAGATGTAGAAATTTTCTTCTTTCTGTTAGTTGAACTTGATAAGAACAGATTGATGTATCGTAAATGGGCAGATTGCGAATTGAAATAGGATATGATGTATTGATGAGTGAGACTTTGTGCAAAATAGCTGCTCTTATTTCTTTTATATCCATAGTATGGAGATAAACACAGACGTTAGGTTGTGGTGTATTTTATCCGTAGCTTTGATACAAACATGTACTGATGTGAAACTACTGATCGCAAATGTCAATGTGAATAACTTCTATGCCCTCCTGACAATAAAGTATTTTTTTTTTTTTTAAATGGTATCATTGTATGGGTCTTTGCTTTTACAAATTGAATGATCTGAAATTGGGTGAACTGTGTGCTAGAGCCATGCAAAGTGCAAAGCATTATTGTGCTACAAGTGTAGATATCACTGCTGTGGCCTCATCTGTAGAAAGACATGTTCATAAAAATCCAGGCACAGGCTGACAAAAAATACATATTGCAAAAGGAGGCCCAAGATGGCCACATTCTCCTATTATGGCAAAGAAAACCTCTATGGAGCTATCAATATTCAAGGATTACATTAGAATTAGATACCTTATTGCTGGAATGGGGAGTCAGTGCATACAGCGGATTCCAGAGCAACGGTGTGGCGACAGCAGCTATTGAGAAAGTTGTAAAACGTTACCGACAGAAATAATATGAAGACTACACTGTCTAAGCAACGGGGAAAGCAACAGACATTATGTGGCAGGAGTATCCACAGCAGCAATATCAAGATTTGACACATTCAATTGAACGTACACCGGGGCACACACATGAACATGGGCCAGCTCACTTACAGACACCCATTTTTACAAAGTCCACAGACATATAGGCATCTGTGCACAAGAATCCTACTCCTATATAACCCTGTGGATGCGGAGACACATGGTGATGTAAATCAGGGAAGTACAGGGTGCAGAGCAGCTGGAAACACAAGGTGATGTCCCTTCTGGGATAGGGACCAGAGGACACAGCATGATGTAAAGGAGTGGAATATACCGTACAGTGGACTGGGGCAGCATAGGGAGTTGTGCTAAATATCTGTACATAGTAATGTGGTACAGATGAGTGATGGCTCATGTACCACGTAGGAGCACTGGGTGATAGGCCTGCTGTAAGGGCTGCTTGATTGTCTTGAAGGAAGACAACCCCACCTGCTGTGTTAGTGTAGGTTGGACTTTGCCCTACAGAGAAGAGCCTGTCTGGAGGAAACAAATCCAACTCTGGAGCTAGGAGCGAGGACCTATCGGAGATTGTGGGACGTCTCCGCCACTTCAGGGCACAAGTAGTTCAGGTGCATTGCTGTCGGAGGAACATACACCATCTGCCTGCATCACCAGGGCTGCATGGGACAAAGTGTCCCCTGCATTTTCAATGAAAATCATAGATTGTCCCTGACCCAGACAGTGTTGTGGAAAATCCTGCCAGGCCCCTGGTTGTCTCCAAGAGCCTCAAGGGCCCCCTTGCTTCCACCTTCTGGCCTTGGTAACTAGGCAAGAAGCCACTGAATCAGGAACCTGCAAGTCTGTTCCATATCAGCGTTTGTATCCTATGTCTGTGGTCTCCAGCGTTGTCTTCACCGTCCATGCCCCAGGAACCCTGGGCAGCCCTGGCAACATCCAACTGGAACCTGCAGGTCCTTTCTTTGGTAACTTTTTATTTTTTTACTAGCAGCCCGTCCCGACGTTGTCCGGGTATGAATTGCTGCCGGCCAGTAGTATATTGTTTTGTAGGATTTCGTTTTGATAGCATTTCTTATCTGTGACAGGCCTGTGAAATTCTCCGATTCACAGTGCACTGCTGATGCACTTAAGAGTGCGCGTTCAGTAGTGTGTGAACTTGAGTTTCCCTACTTTATTTTTCCTTGCAATATTATATAGAGCGAACTCGACAACATGGCATGAGCACAATTTACATTACAGAAGAACACATTCATTTGTGGTAGGCAAGTGGAGACAAAGCGATTTGCCTTGAATCACAGGTTGTTGAGCTGATGCCGAGATTCGAACGTAGCTCCCCAGCTCTAAAGTTCGCAATTCTAGAACTTGGGGCGAGAGGTGTGTCTAAAAGTGTATGTCGCTGCTGGCCATCAATGAGAGAGACCTGTGATTTTTCAAATGGGTGGTGAAAAAATATGAGTATGTTGCTGGAGAAATGGGCCGCCGTGCCACCAATGTACTAACCCGGGGAGGGTAAACACCCATTATTCCGCAACTTTCTTTCCGCATACCATCACTCCGCATACTTTCCTTACGAAAGTACCATGACTCCGCAATGCCATTACATTTTATATGCTTTTACCACGCATACATTTACAACGAAATTCGTTGTAAATGCATGAATGGTAAAAGCATGTTTTTTTTAATGTTTGGATAAGGTAAGTATGGGTATAGGGGTATATGTTTTGGGGTACTGAGGTATATGTTTAGGGGTGTTTGGGTATTTTAAGGGTTCAGATATAGTTTTGGGTTATGGGGTACAGGGGTAGTTTTAGGGTTTAGGGATAGGTATGGGTTTTGGGGTACAGGGGGTATTTTTAGGGTTCAGGGCTAGGTTTGGGTTTTGGGGTATAGGGGTATTTTTAGGGTTCAGGGCTAGGTTTGGGTTTTGGGATAAAGGGGTATTTTAAGGGTTCAGGGCTAGGTTTGGGTTTTGGGTACAGGGGTATTTTTAGGGTTCAGGGCTAAGTTTGGGTTTTGGGGTACAGGAGTATTAGGCTTCAGGGGTAGGTCTGGGTTTTGGGGTACAGGGTTATTTTTAGGTTTCAGGGCTAAGTTTGGGTTTTGGGGTACAGGGGTATTTTTAGGGTTCCGGGGTAGGTTTGGGTTTTGAGGTACAGGGGTATTTTAAGGGTTCAGGGCTAGGTTTGGGTTTTGGGGTACAGGGGTATTTTTAGGGTTCCGGGGTAGGTTTGGGTTTTGAGGTACAGGGGTATTTTAAGGGTTCAGGGCTAGGTTTGGGTTTTGAGGTACAGGGGTATTTTAGGGTTAAGGGGTAGGTTTGGGTTTTGGGGTACAGGGGTATTTTTAGGGTTCAGGGGTAGGTTTGGGTTTTGAGGTACAGGGGTATTTATAGGGTTTCATGGCTAGGTTTGGGTTTTGGGGTACAGGGGTATTTTTAAGGTTAATGGATAGGTTTGGGTTTTGGGGTACAGGGTATATTTATTGGGTTAAGATGGGTTAGTGTTTAAGGGAGTTGGGGTATTTTAAGGAGTAAGGGTGGGTTATGATTATGGGGTGCAGGGGTATTTAAAGGGAGCAGGGTGGGATTAGCACACTATATGAAACATGGAATGAAGGGCGGAACGTACCACACCCCCCCAGCGTTTGTCACGCCCCCAGCATACGCCCACAGCACAACGCAGACACGCCCACAAGGGACTACTTTGCTGGCAAGGTTCTTTTACCTTTTAAATGTATATGGTGGGCGTCTGCATAGCCTATGTCCTTCTGCTGCAACTGCCCTTTCCAACGCTGTATTGGGTGTTGCGATTGGTGCTGTGGTTCCTGAGATTACCCGCCTCAAAGGTTTGGGTTCTCTCTTTATTATATTAGTATGGAAAACAGAAGGTTCCACCCTGCCCCCACTGAGAGACTGGAAAATGTAAAGTTACAGTTCCATTTACATCACTTTTGATTGTTGCACCAATAGTGCAACCTGCAAGCACAGGTGGCGGTTTCTTCTTAGAAGAACGAGGATCTGTAATATTTCCACCAGCAGATAGAAACTACACCTGTAAAAAATCATAAAGTATGGTGTCTTTTTTGCCGTTATAAATGTAGGTTAAGATTGAATCTTTTCTTGAAGGGGAGACCCAAATGATGCATTTGGAAGCTAGTAAGCGCACACACGGTCATATCTTTTCACAAACCTGAATAGGTTTTTTAAACTCAATCTGTGCTATTCTCTTTTAGTACAAAGAGTATATGTGCAAATTAGGTTTAATAAATCCCCAAACACCTCCATTTTTCACCTGAAAACCTAATTTTCCTATGAAGGAGTACTTCCTGCTTTGACTCGTCCACCCACAGACAATCCAAAGAAGTAAGAGAGTTCCCAAGTTTCCTAGGCCCATGAGTGGGTAGCTCACCTGGGCCAGGTCTTTTACATGGCTGTGTCAGCTACTCAGGCATGCACCTGGGAACTCTAGAGAAAGTTTAGGGCAGTTGCAGAATGCATGCAAATCTGTAAAAAAAAAGAAAAAGAAATCACTACTTTTGCATTTATAATTCCAGGTTGTAGAAAGGATCAAGGGCACACTAGTTTATTTTTGTAGTTTTGTCTAGCGCGAACTTGGCCCTAAGGAATCAGAGTGATTGCGATAGACACCAACACAGCGGCAAGCAACCTCCACCAGTGGATCGCCAACTGCGCCAACACTCTCGGACCCCTCAAAACACCACGAGACGACACAACAAGAAAGTAAACTGGTTCACCACGGATCTCCTAAAATCCAATTGCTCCTGCCGAAGACTGGAGAAGACGTGGCCAAAAAGCAAAAACCCGGAAGCACCCTACCCCTACAAAACAGCCACCATAGCACACCACCAACTCATCAAATCAACAAAGAAAAACTTCATCCAAGACTGAATCCTCTCCAACACCCACAACTCCAAGGAACTCTTCGCCATCATACAGGACTTTGTCAAACCCAACAGCGAAACAACCAACGTCCCTCCCTCCCAAGACCTCTAAAACAAACTTCTTTCATCTCAGGGTCAAGACACTATGTGACAACTTCAATGACCAAGAACACTGCACTGTCCCAACCCCCATCCCCAACGACGCCACCCAGCAGACCTTTCTCACCTGGACCCCTCTCACCACAGAAGACACCTGAAAGACAATGAAGAGTGTCCAGTATGGAGAACCTTCTGACCCCTAACCCCCGCCACACATCTTCCACAGAACCGCCACTGACATCGCACCCAAGCTACACCAAACTATCACCTTCTCCATTGCGACAGCCACATTCCCAATAACTGGAAGTGCGCCAAAGTCAACCCTCTCCTTAAGAAGCCCTCCGCAGACCGGACGGACCTCAAGAACTACAGCCACATCTCAATGCTTCCTTTTGCAGCCAAAGTCATTGAAAAGGCCGTCAACACCCAGCTAGCACACTTCATAAAAACCAACAACATCCTAGACACCTCTCAATCTGGATTCCACAGCAACCACAGCATCAAGACCGCCCTCCTCACCGCCACCAATGACATCCTCGCCCTCTTCGATCAAGGCCATACGGCAGACCTCATACTCCTGGACCTATCAGCAGCCTTCAACAGCGTCTCCCACCGCATCCTAGCCACCAGGCTCCACAATGCCAGTATCCAAGGAAAGGTCATAGACTGGATACGATCATTCCTCTCAGACAGAACACAATCAATCAATCAAAGGTTTGTAAAGTGCAACTACTCACCCGGATGGGTCTCAAGGCGCTGAGGGGGCGCAGCTCCTGGATGTTGCCAGTGATTCGTAGAAGCGCCAGGTCTTGAGGACTTCAGGAACTTTGAGAGTATTGGTGTCTGTTGGAGGTGGAGAGAGAGGATGTTCCATGCCTTCGACGCGAAGAAAGAAAAGGAGTGACCTCCTGTTCTGGTCTCCTTGATGCACGGTACAGCTGCAAAGGAAAGCTGGGCTGAGCGGAGGGATTTTCGGGGTGAGTTGAACGAGAGGTGGCAGTTCATGTAGGTGGTTCAGTGTTTCGGAGGGCTGAGTGGGTGAGAAGTTTGAGGTGATTCTCTTCTTGACAGGGAGCCGGTGTGGTGTCCGCAGGTGTTGGGTGATCTGCCAGTGGCTCTGTAGGTTGAGGACTAATTTGGGGGAGGCGTTCTGAACATTCTGGAGTTTGCGGGTGAGCTTCTTGTTGATCCCGGCGTAGAGTGCGTTGCCATAGTCCAGTCTGCTGCTGATGAGAGCGTGGGTGACGGTTTTCCTGTGTTCGAAGGAAATCCATTTAAGGTCTTTCGCAGGAGACAAAGGTTGCGGAAACAGGAGGAGGTGACAGCATTGATTTGGCGGTCCATTTTGAGTTCAGGATGATTCTGAGGTTGGGTGCATGGTCAGTGGGGAAGGAGGGTTCCAAAGGGAGGGGGGCCAACAGGTGTCGCTCCAAGCTTCGTGGTGTGGGCCTATGAGGAGTACTTCGGTATTGTCTGTGTTTAGTTGTAGGTAGCTGTATTTCATCCATCTGGCGACAGCCTCGATTCCTTCTTGAAAGTTGTGTTTGGAGATGTTGGGTTTGAGGGATAGGGAGAGTTTGAGTTTTGTGTCGTCTGCGTACGATACAATGTTGAGTCCGTGTGATCTGACGATGGATGCGAGCAGAGCAATGTAGATGTTGAACAGGGTGGGGCTGATGAAGGATCCTTGGGGCCTCCGCAGGTGGTCGGTGTGGGATCCGAGAAGAAGGGAGGGAGTCTGACTTGCTGCGTTCTGCCAGAGAGAAATTAGTGGATCCAGTGGAGGGCTTTGTTCCAGATTCCTGCGTCGTGGAGTCTGCAGCTAGGTTGTGGGGTAAGACTGTGTTGAAGAATGCGGAAAAGTCTAGGAGGATGAGGGTCACAGTCTTTCACCTGTCAAGAAGGGAGCGGATGTCGTCTGTCGGGGCGAGAAGAACACAGAGAATAAGACTCCCGCCCTTCCTCTCAGAACTGACAGAGATCAGATGTGGAGTACCCCAAGGATCCTCCCTGAGCCCCACACTCTTCAATGTCTACATGGCCCCTCTCGCAAGCATGGTCAGAAACCACGGGCTCACCATCATCTCCTATGCCGGTGACACCCAGCTCATCCTCTCCCTCACCAAGTAACCTGACATCACCAGGCACAACTTCCAAGAAGAGATGCAAGCCTTCGCAATCTGGATGAGGAACACCTGCCTAAAGCTCCACTCAGAGAAATCAGAAGTCCTCATCCTCGGCTCCACCCCCTCTGCATGGGATGGCACCTGGTGGCCCCCCACCATCGGTAACCCACGCACCACAATGGACTATGCACGTAACCTCAGCATCATACTCGACTCATCACTCCCCATGAATTGCCAGGTCAAAGCCTTATCCTTCACATGCTTCAACACACTCCACATACTTCAAATGGATCCCCCCCGACTCAAGGAAAACCGTCACTCACGCACTCATCACCAGCAGACTGGACTAAGGCAACGCCCTCTATGCCGGAAATCAATAAAAAAAATCCTCTGCAAACTCCAACCATCTAGAACGCCGCAGCCAGACTTATCCTCGATATCCCATGGCACAACTACATCATCCAACCCCTCTGTGACCTGCACTTGTTCCCTGTTGAAAGAATAACTTTCAAGCTGCTCACACACACCTACAAAGTCCTCCACAACACTGGACCGCAATACCTCAATGCTCAAGAAACCTCTGCTCAGTCGACCTCTCCCTATCCACCGTCCCACGTTTGTACAGGACCAGAGCAGGTGGAATATCCTTCTCCTACCTCGCAGCCAAGACCTCGAACAAAGTCTCCCTTTTCCTCCGACGGAGCCAGACATTGCACCAATTCAGGAAGAACCTTAAGAACTGGCTCTTTGAATGACCCCAATGGAGCTGCGCACACCCTCTGCCAGCGCCTTGAGACCCTCACGGGTGATAAGTGCACTATACAAAATCCTGATTGATTGAGTAATTTACACGAGCACCAGATTACATAACAAAAGGTCAGATTTTTTTGGGTTCTTTTTTTGACGCAAGGAGATTAAGCTATTTGTCCAGGATCACAGAATGCTGCAGAGACACCGGTACTTGAACCTGGTTCCCCAATTCCAAAGTCAGCGGATCAGGTGGTTAGGCTACATCTCTTTTTCTTATCCAAAGGAATAGTACAGGCCTGCCATGCTTTAATGGCACAGTGTGGTCTAGCTGTACTTAATAACACCAGGTACTGTGAGACAGCGAGAACCTGTACTAGTACCATGGACGTCAATTGTGGGTTGCCAGGCGACCCAGGAGCGACCTCATGTCAACCAGTTGTGACCCCTGTTAATTTGCTTGCAACCCCTGACTGACAGGTGATCTCATTTCCTGGTGCACATTGCTGTTTCCTCTTGCGTTTTGAGGGTCTGTCAACTCAGCGGTACTGATCTTGAGCTTCCTTACAAGTCTTTATTTAGAAAATGTTGTGCAGGGGAGTGGCTGTACAGCTCTTTGGAGTGAATACACATGTTCGTGGTCACGTTAACCTGCGTCGTGGGTAGAAGTTGTGCTCGTATAACTTCAACCAGTGGATAAAGTGAGGGGCCCGTCAGTTTGGAATGGAGGTTTCTCATTGGAGGTGGCTAGGGCTATGCCCTTCCTTTTAATTGTGTCTCTTTAGGTTACAAAGTGCCCGCTTTTGTCAATGATCGCCCATAAATATTTGTATTCTGTAACGGAGTTTATTCAAGTCTTATCCCAAAACCAGACAGGCATGTTCTTACGGTTCTTTTTGATTGTCATGGTTTTGTTTTTTCCAGGTTAATATTTAAGTCATTAGCCTCAGAGTATTCAAACATGATATTCAGAAGGCGCTGAAGACCCACCTTTGTTTGACTGATCAATACTAGGTCATCAGCGTAGAGTAGGCATGGTAGTACAAGGTTCCCAATCTTTGAAGAATGTGAATTGCTGGCGTTTACATCTGCAAGAAACAGATTAAATAGCGTCGGGGCAGTAGGCAGACTTGCTTGAGGCCTTTTGTTGGAATTTTCCTCTATAGGGTTGACCCGCCACCCAGCTTTACTTGTACCCAGGTCTTAGTGTGCAGATTAATTAACTGGTTCAGTAAAGCCTGGGGAATGCCCCAGCTTGCCGGTTTCAACCAAAGCTTGTGACGATTTACATTATTGAAAGCTGCCCGGTAATCGATGAAGCACAGATGTAGTGGCGTTCTTGTAATCTCAGCCTGATTGATTAATAGAGCCATTGTTATTATGTTTGTTGTTGTCCCAACAGATTCAGTGAAGCCAGTTTGATTCAGGGGAATGACTGAATTGTCTTCTGCCCAGAGTTACAGTTCATCCAGCAACGTGCCGGCAAAGTATTTGCCTCATTGTCCAAGAGTGCAACTAACCGGTAACTCTTAGGCTGGGTCCTGTCACCTGATTTGAAAATTGGTGAAATTACCGAAGTCCACCAGGATGGAGGGAGTAGGCCTGTTGTTCTTATTTTCCTAAACAGAGGACTGAGTGCCTTCGCCCAATATTCTGTCTTGTTTATAGAGCACAGGTGGAATTCCATTGGGCCCCGGTGCCCCTTCTTGCCTTCCCTTCTTGATGTATTTGTTAATTGATTTTATGTAATAATTTAAGAGAGTGAGTCCCGGCGATTCTCCTTTATGCCATGCCTCCGAAGTTGCATTTCCCTCATTGGATTGAAGATTCAAAATGATAGGCTGCTGTGTGAAATCCATGCTAGTTTCTATGTACAATACGGTTTTTCCTTGATGAAAGTGGTTTCCAAGATATGTGGCCCAGACTTCCTCAGATATATTTGAAGACAGACCCTTGTGCATCGGATAGGTGAATCTTTTAATTGTTTCTCCAAATCTCGCACTGTTTTTCATCTTCGAGTCTGCATGCAGTTTCGCCCATAGGATATCCACGTTATCATGCCTGGCTTCCCAAATTGCTTGCTTTAGTCGTGTTTTATGCTGTCGTAATTCAGCTAGTTTTGTGATGTTGGATGGAGACCGGCGCACCTGCCGCAAAGAGTAGTGGATGGATTTTATTTTGCTCTTTTGCGGCATGGTGAAGTTAGTGTGTCCTCTATAACCCTGCTGTGATTTAGATTTGATTGGGGCTGAGAAAGATGTTGCCAAGGCATGTGTATAATTTGTCAATTTCTCTATTTCGTTGTCCCCTTCCCATGATTCAAATAGAAGTTTAGCAGCTTCCTGGAAGTTATCTTGCTATGCTTGCGTGAATTTTATTTTCCTAAAATTGATTGTAGTAGTTGTGCCTGGTAGGCCTTCCAGTTCATTAATCTTGGGAGATTTGTGCGCAGTATAAGTTCCTGGGGCTGGTGATCACTATCAACTTTGTCGCCCATACTAAATGAGAACATTTCTTTATAGAGAGTTAGGGACACAAAGGTAGAGTCCAGGGTTGAAATTATTGTTGATGATTGATAAGTGAATGCAGGCGGTGTATCGCCTGTAGTTCTGCCATTCGCTGCTCTAAGCATAAGATGTTCAAGATCCTCTATAAGACGCTGACCAATTTTTGAGGGAGCTGCTGATGAATTAGTAACCTGTTGTGGGATGTTCCATAACTGGTTAAGTATAGAAACTTCCTCCGCTTTTGATGGGCCAAGTAGATGCAAGTGGAGTGAGAAACAAAAGGTACTAAAGGGATAGTGAAACAGTTAATGAGCACATCGTGTAGGCAGAACACAAATCAATATAAGTTCTAAGAACCTTCCTCAGACTGTCCTCATGTGCCTATTTTGTGTTCCTTCCAAAGTGTCCCTACCGGCAACTTGCATATTCTTAATCAGTGAGAGCAACCAACATTATATACATTAAAACACAGAAGAAGTTTTTGTACAGCACACATTCTGAAGAAATGTATTTCGAAATCCACATATGTGGGAATGAAGGAAAAGGAGGGAATGTAAAATAAAACCATTCCGGGATCACACAATTTGGTCAGGAGGGAAAGCCGAGATTGTTCAATTCAGCCAGTAGATGTACATGCTTCGCTTCTCCTACAACCACCTTACACGCCCAACCGCTGCCACCCCACCCTGCACGACCACCCCCCACCCTGCCCTACCACCCCTGACTGATATCTGTGCTGCCCTCTGTCACACAAGAGACCAAATGTTTTGGCCCTTGGAAAAATGTTTGTGAGAATCCATGGTCTAAAATGTGGGTGTCACCAAAGGGTCTATTAAACATTCCTGTATTGTCAAGTGTACCAAAGCAAAATTTGCACTGAAAAAACTTGCCCACTGGAAGAGCTAATTTGCATAGAACTAAGGGGCATATTTACTATTTATAAGGCCCCTGCGCTACTGGTGTGTCACTATTTTTGACGCACCGGTGGTGCACAAAGCTGAGCCATATTTACAAGGCCACACAAGTCTACCCTACCTGGTTTTTCGTGGCCTTGTAAATATGGCCCCTTTCATGCATTACTCTACATGAAAGGGGCGTTCCATGGGGGTTGCTGTGGGTGTTCCTCAGCAGAGACGTTAAAGTGGTGCAACAAGGAGAAATACCTTTATTTCTCCTCGTTTTTTGCTTTTTATGTGTGCTGCATTGTGCAGCACACATAAGAGGAAACCGCCATCCATCAATAATTGTTTTTCGAGCAAGACCTCTTACTTCCCGGCCGGGAAACTCTGCTCTCCCCTCGCGCAGCTCCGTCGTTGTGCCGCTGCCCCAGCACCTCTCTGTCCAGGTAGATGTTCAAGGTACTCCTCCACCCGCAGGCTCTCGCCTGCGTCTCATCATTGGTTTTCCAGTGGGAGAGCCTTTTCTTCTGCTGGTCTGCTTGGTCAGCCTTTTGCTGTTTTCTACTTTTGTTGATTGGCCTGTTTTCAGTTAATTGTGCCTGTCTATCTGTTTTCTTATTCGTGTTTTATTTTCTTTTTATTTTTTCTTCCTTATTTTCTTTCAATTTCTTTTATTCTATTGTGCCTTGTTCTGTCCTTTTTTTGCCCTAGTGTCCTTTTCGTGCCATTCTTCCCGTCGCTCCTGCCCCCGTGGCCCCTCACCCCCGCCGGTTTACGCTCCCACCTCCAAGCTGCGCTCACTCCCTGTCCCCTACTTAATGGCGGGCGCAGCATGAGTAGTTGAGCAGGGCTTCTGATCTCCTGGTCAGGGAACTCTGCTCCCGCTCCCAGCTTCGCTCCTGCCCAGTCTGCTATTTTTTTTTTTTTTTAACATAAGATTTTATTGGAAAGAAAAAGCACAGTCAACAAATTAGTCACATGTAAAACGACACAATTGAATCAAAATACAGAGTAATCAGGATGATAAATCAGAGTACATTTCGACATAAGGGTCCAGCCCGGGTCATGGCTAATTCAGTTGTCGGAGATTCACAGAGTTCACCACGGTATTTATTCCAATGTCCCCATTTCTTATCCCACTTCGTGGGGCAACCTCTAATTTTGTACACTGTTTTTTCGGCAAGCATGCAGCGGTCCATCTCAGCCATCCAGCCCTGCACCATCTGCCTCTTGGGAGAGCCCCACTTCATAGCAATGGAGCACTTAGCAAGCAGGAAACCCAATGCCGCCCACTGTAGTTCCAGTTTGTTTAGGTCCGTGGCCCCCCATATATTAAGGACACTTTCTTTTGGCGACAGTGGGACTGGCTTACCCAGGCAGTTTCTCATTTTACGAACTGTTCCCCCCCAGAATTGTTGTATTACCGGGCAGTCCCATAGGATGTGATAGAAGGTACCAGGTAAGCCGCAACCCCTTAGGCACAACGCGTCAGGGCGCCTTCCAATTTTGGCCAGTATGGGAGCGGACATGTAGGCTCTATGTAAAACCTTCAGTTGGATTAGTCGGAACCAATGGTTGATTGCTGTTTCCCTAGGGGACATTAGGGCCGCCCGCCATTCCTCATCTTCTAAGAGACCCAGGTCTTCCTCCCATTTGTCCCGTAGTGGCTGGAAGGTGTCAGGGAGATTATTACATAGCTTATGGTAAGTGTAGGATATGGCCTTTGCAGGGAGAGGTAACGATAGCAGTCTATCCTCCAGGGGGGAAATCTCAGGTATGGAGGTGAGGTCAGGGATGGCGGTGTGGATGGCATATTTGATTTGGAGATAGGGGAAAGTTTCTGTCAGTGCAAGGGAGTGTTTGGCCTGTAGGTCCGCAAATGTCAGTAGCTTGCCCCTATGTACTAAGTCACCCACCGTCAAAATCCCAATTGTGTCCCATTTATCGAACCCCTGAAGGAAGCAAAGGGAGCCCAGTTGTTGCGACGACCATAGTGGTGTCGCTTCGGTAAGTTTTTCCGACCACCCCATACACTTGTTGGCTCTATGCCATATTGCGACCGTGTGTGCCATGTGTCCAACATACCTTTTCCTGACCGGTTTGCTGTAAAGGGCCCCCAAGTAACCTTCCCGCCCGGTCTGACATCTGTCAAGGAGGAAGGCCGGATTCATGGGCGAGCCATGTATCCAGTGATTGATGGCAACCAATTGCGACGACCAATAGTAAAGGCGCAGATTAGGCAAGGTGATGCCTCCGTCATACCAACTTTGGGTGAGTTTATGGAGGGCGATATGGGCTGCCTCACCGTCCCATAACAGAAGACGCATGTCACTCTCCACAGCGCTGAAATAGGAGTCAAGGACCGAAAAGGGACAGTTTTGCAGGGCGTACAAGAAACGCAGGAGCGCCAACATTTTAAATAAGGCCGCCCTGCCAGGGAGGGAGAGTGGGAGAGATCGCCAGTGGGCTACGTCACTGTGTAGCCTGCGTAGGGGCCCCCATAGGTTCCGATCATGGAATACTTCCGGATCTGGTGTAACAAAGATACCTAGATATTTAAATCCATTCGGGGCCACCGTGATGGAAAACCCTCGGGCAGCATGGGCGGGGGGCTGTGTAGCATGTATTATGTCGATTTAGACCAGTTGATCGAATAGCCCGAATATTTCCCGAAATTAGTGACGACATGGAATAGACTATTAATAGAGGACCGGGGGGAAGCTACATAGACCAGGATGTCGTCGGCATAGAGGGAAATTTTGTCTGTGATCTCGGCGGTCCATTGGAAGCCTCTAATGGAAACGTCCGTGCGGAGCCAGTGGGCCAGGGGTTCCAAGGTGAAGGCAAACAGTAGTGGTGACAAGGGGCAGCCCTGTCGGGTTCCCCTGTGGAGTCTAAACCGTCAAGACATATGGTTGATGACCCGCACTTGACCCAATAAATCTGTATACAGGAGTCATACCCATTGGATAAACTTGGGTCCGAAGCCAAATCTGCACAGGACCTCAAAGAGATAGGACCATTTGATCAAATCGAATGCCATTGTGGCGTCAAGGGACAGAATGGCAGCATCTTGTTGTATAGTAGGATGCCGACGCAGAACATTATTGACCCTTCGTAGGTTCAGGGCCGTGTTGCGTCCTGGAAGGAAACCCGATTGGTCATCATGGATTAGGGAGGGAAGCACGGCGAGGAGGCGATTAGCCAGAAGCTTAGCCAGATTCTTGGCCTCCGCACTAATCAGAGAGATCGGTCTATAAGAACTGCAATCGGTGGGTGGTTTATTCGGCTTGAGGATGACCGCTGTGGAGGCCAGTCTTTGATCGAGCGGCAGGCTACCACTATCCCGGCTGTCTACAAACATGTTTTTTAGATGAGGGACAATTCCGGGAGCCATACCTTTCAGAAATTCGATGGGAACTCCGTTAGGACCTATAGCCTTGCCAGATTTAACCGCAAAAAGTGCCGTAGTTAGCTCGTCCGCCATAATGTCGGCGTCCAGAGTCTCTTTTTCAGTCTCTGAGAGGGTGGGTAGGCGTATCTCCTCTAGGTGTTGTCTGGACTCCTCCGAGGTGTAATGCGCTCCAGCAGTATAAATTTGTTCTAGATGGTCGGCGAAAGCCTCCGCTATTTCCTGTGGATCCACGGTCGAGGACCCATCCGGTCTTACTATGGATGATACCCATCTAGTTCCCTGTTCACGCCGTTCCAGCCACGCAAGCATCTTCCCCGCACTGTCACCGAATTCGTATATGCGTGGCATGTGTGGAGTAACCGAGCCTGTGCCTTTTCCTGTGCCAGTGCTTTATAGACGATTTGCTGGGCTCAGAGACGGCGAGACGTCTCTTCCGAGGGGGCAGCGCTATGGGACATTTCAAGACTGAGAAGGTCTGATTCGGCCTGGTGGATCTGTTCGTTGTGCTTTTGGATATAGCCCATTTTAAGTGCTAATGCCACACCCTTAATAACCGCTAGGTATGCCTCCCAGATTGTGACTGCTGAACGCACTGATCCAACGTTTTCCTCAAAGTAGAAGTCGGTTTGCTCTATCAGGCTATCTTTGATGTCCGGAATCTGTAGAAGCCAGGGATTGATAATGATGGGACCTCGGGTGTATTGGCGATGATATGTTAGATCTACACTAAGAGGAGAGTGATCAGAGATGCCCCGGGGAAGGCCCTTTGGCTGTGTGAAGAAGCCAATGTCTGTTGTTGGGCAGAAGAAATAGTCAATCCGGGGCATGCTGTTGTGTGCGTTAGAGTAGTGCGTGAAATAGGGCGTTTCGGGATAGTGGGTTCGCCAAGCATCCTCAAGTCCCATCGCCTGTACAAAGTCTGAAAGGTCAGAACTATGCCTGTGTGAGCTGCGCCTAGGATGTTGGTCAAGTTTGTCACTCATTGTCATGTTAAAGTCTCCCCCAATGAGAACTGTGCCGGTGGGGAGGCCTATCAGTCGGGGCCCAATTCTCTGAGGGAATCTCGACCTAGGGATCGGTGGGAGGTAAGCCGATACGAGATTCAGAGGACGACCCTCCCAGGCGGCCTCAACTAGTGCAAAGCGGCCCAGAGGGTCAGCCCACGTCCTCGTGTAAGTTAGCGCTAAATTCTTTTTAGCAAGAATCCCCGTGCCACGGGATCCAGAGGTGAACCCCGCGTGTACCAGTAGTATGTAGCCTCCTCTCTGAAGTGTTTGACAAGTGTTGCTCACCAAGTGCGTCTCCTGCAACAATACGATGTTGGGGGAGTGGCGCCTTAGGTATTGAAGGACTATACCGTGTTTTATTTTGTGCCCCAACCCGTTAACATTCCACAACATTATCGTGATGGTCCTAGAGAGGGTCCGTGGCATGGTGGTGGAAAAAGTGGGGTCTGTGTAGGTGTGACAAGTGGAGAGGCAACGTGCACTGCCGAGTGGCCATGATAGGGAGGAACGCAAGATCAGGGGGTCTCCGGACCTCTCGGGGACTAGGTGATACCCGAAGGAGTTGACAAGCCATGATTGAACCCTGAAGTTGATGTGAATTGTGACAAGGAAAGACTCTGCTGTAAGCGCCAAAGAAAACCAACAAAACCAAAACAATCTTATCTACAAGAATAAAGAGAGTTGAACACTTACCAGCTGCTCCGGTGTATGTTAATTTTCAACATTTTGGCGACGTTTCTGCTACCTTCTCGTCCACGCAGTGATTTCAGTGACGGTGACAGTTTCCTTTGAAAGCGGTCAGTGACTGATTTGACGACTGTTGGTGTACCGTGCTCCAGCTCTTCACTGTTTGTCCCCGCTCGTTGGATGATTCGAGGTACTGTTTATTATTTCCTATATTTTGGGCCGGATCCTCACGCGCTTGCTATAAGCCGCGAGACGCCCCGCGCTTGTGCAGGTATTAAGACGCGTTACTACAGTTACCAAGTCAGCGTTAATACGTCATCATGCACAACGCTTGGAAACCATTTTATTGTCTCAGTTTGTTTTGCCAACCATTCTCCTTCGTTTTGACGCCAGTCATTGCCAATCATTTCTACGTTTGACGTGCAGCGGCCATTTTCTTCGTTTTTGCCAACCGCTTGCCAACCACGTTTTTCTCGTTGGACTTATAACCATTGACAACCAATGTTTGCCAATTACAAACTGTATTGTTTTATACAATAACACAGTAATACCGTTGTCTTTCTTATTAAAGTATTCCTGCCTCAGCCTAATTCCGCAAAACTTTTGATTTTAATTGTTTTTACATGTTTTATAAATGGCCGCTACAGCTAATCAAACAATTTCTCCACCACCTGCTTTTCTTATTGGGGAAATACCAGCTATTGAATGGGAAGAATGGTTGGCCATTTTTGAGAATTACTTAGAGGCTATTGATGGCCTTAGGTTTCAAGCTTCAAGGAAGAAAGCAATTTTGTTGAACTCTCTTTGGAAAGCTGGTCAACATGTTTTTAAAATTTTACCTGAACTTCTGAATGCTGATGGTCAACCCGTGGATAATCCGTACAATGAAGCTAAATTAAGATTGGAAAAATACTTTGAAAAACAAGTGAATATTGTAATGCAAAGACATCAATTCTATACTGTGCCACAAAAGGAAAAAGAAACTGTTGACCAAATGGTTACTCGTTTAAGAGAACTCTCCTTAAAGTGTGACTTTGGCGCTATGGCAGATCAACTTATCAGAGACCAGCTGATCGTTCAGTGTAAAAACAAAAGGATGCAACAGAAGCTTTGGGCAGCTAGAAACCCATCGTTGATAGAAGCCACTGCAACTGCCAAAGTAGTTGAAGAGTCTGATGAGTGCATGGAAGAAATGCGTCTTCTGGAACTTAAGAAAGAAGAAACAGTCAATGTTATGAACAAATCTGATAAAGATTCGTCCTCTAAAACACACAAGATGATGGACGGAATGTTGCACAATGGCAAAACATTCACCCCCAGTCATAGATCTGGGTATAATCCATTGTTATTTTGCTCACCAAGCCACCCAAGTTCAGACATGGCCATATCCAAATAAAGTCTTGACCCTGTGCCTCATGGGAACAGTCCAGCCCGAACTGCCAAGCCATGTCTTTCCTGGACCGGAATCAAGCATCCTAGGACCGGTTTCTGGCTATCAGCCGTCTTCAGCCAGGATAGCTTGACTCCAGTAACATAGTGAGCAAGGGACCCACGTCTGGGCATACCCTTCCCACATAGGGTGAACAGCAAAACACACAAGATGATGGACGGAATGTTGCACAATGGCAAAACATTCACCCCCAGTCACAGATCTGGGTTTAATCCATCGTTATTTTGCTCACCAAGCCACCCCAGTTCAGACATGTCCTTATGCAAATCAGTCTTGACCCTGTGCCTCATGAGAACAGTCCAGCCTGAACTGCCAAGCCATAGTGCAACATTCTGTCCATCATCTTGTGTGTTTTGCTGTTCACCTTATGTGGGAAGGGTATGCCCAGACGTCGGTCCCGTGCTCACTATGCCACTGGAGTCAAGCTATCCTGGCTGAAGACGGCCGATAGCCAGAAACCGGTCCTAGGATGCTTGATTCCGTACCAGGGAAGACATGGCTTGGCAGTTTGGCCTGGACTGTTCCCATGAGGCACAGGGTCAAGGCTGATTTGCATATGGCCATGTCTGAACTGGGGTGGCTTGGTGAGCAAACTAACGATGGATTAAACCCAGATTTGTGACTGGGGGTGAATGTTTTGCCATTGTACAACATTCCGTCCATCATCTTGTGTGTTTTAAAGATTCCTCCTCTACCTAATATCTCGGAGATGGTACTCTTGATGGATAAGGCGAAGTTTTTCAGTAAGCTTGATCTCAAGTCTGCTTACCACCAAGTAGCACTACATCCCGATTCTAGGAAACTTACTGCGTTTGTGACCATTGAAGGTGTTTTCCAATTTAAAAGGTTGCCTTTCGGTCTGGCTTCTGCGGCCAGTGTATTCCAACGCATGATGCATTCTCTACTTAAAGATTTGAAACATGTGCATTACTTTCAAGATTATATTTTGATTACTGGAGTAGATGAATGTGAACATAATAATAATTTAGCTGTGGTTCTTCATATTTTGTTGAATGCTGGTCTCACCTTGAGAAAGGATAAGTGCAAATTCTTAATGACTGAAATTGACTATTTGGGATACACTATTTCTCAATCTGGTATTAAACCCAAAGAAGATTCACTAAAGGCAATTAGATGTTCGCCTGTCTCCTCAAACAAAGAGCAATTGAAATCCTTTTCAGGTTTAGTGGAGTATTACTCCAAATTTGTGTTGATACGTTTGTGACTGTTGATGCCAGTGCTCATGGCATTGGTGCTGTTTTATCTCAAAGGAAGAATGGTGTGGAAAAAACAGTGGCTTTTGCTTCGCACTCTCTTAGTGCTTCTGAACGCAATTATGCAGTGATTGAGCGAGAGGCATTAGCCGCTGTTTGGGGTGTTTCCCATTTTCGTACTGATGTGTGGGGTGTGCATTTCGTCTTAAGGATAGACCATAAACCTCTTATTAGGATTTTATCACCAGGTGGGCCTAACAACGGTTCTCCTTGCTTGATGAGATTTGCTGCCAAATTATAAGAGTATACTTATAGTGTGGAACACATTTCTGGTTGAAAAAATGTTCAAGCGGACTGTTTGTCCCGTTTGCTTATTCAGTCTGGAGAGATTGATGATTTTGGTGAAGAAAATGTGTGTTTGATTGCAAGTTTGGATGATGTTTGTTCTGGGGAGTATAATTCTATTTCTAAGGATGAATGGCATCAGGCGGTCATTGAAGATCAAGATTTCATGGATTTAGTTGATACCATATGACTAGGCTGGAAACGTGAGGGAGAGGTGAAGCCTTCTTTACGCAGTTTTGTTAAATTTCAAGAAGAGCTTAGTCTAGGTTCTACGAATGATTTAGTGCCACGTGGCGAAAGGTTTGTTCCGCCAAGGTCACTTAGGAAAAAACTTTTTCTTCTTGCGCATGAGGGTCACCTAGGCCAAAGCATGACTATTAAACGTCTTAAAGTTTGTTTTTGGTGGCCTGGAATGGATGATGATGTTTGAGTGTGGGTTGAGCATTGTTCTTTGTGTAAAGAGAGCGAGAAAAGGTTAAAGATTTATTCAACTTCTCAGGGATCTATTGTTTGTGAGAAAGACTTGCCTTGGGATAAAGTTTGCTTGGATTTCATTGGTCCGATGGATTCATTGGCTAGTGATTGTCGTTTTGCAATGGTTTTGGTGGATGTGCCATCAAACAGCTCAGATCCATTTTTATAAAGGAGAGTTTTCCGCGAATTTTACTTACTGACAACGGTACTCAATTAACTTTGATGTCTATACTTTCCTTTCTTTCCAATCATGGGATTAAACATATGTGCACTTCCTTGTATAATCCACAAGGGAACTGCATTGTGGAGCGAATGAATAGAATGGTAAAGGGAACAATACAGATGTTGGTTCTGGGTCAATGTGATGTTCGAAGAGCGGTGAAACAGCTGGTCTGGTCATATAATACCACTGTTCATAGTGTCACCAATGCCGTCCCTTTTGAGCTCATGCGTGGTAGGGTTCCAAAAACCAAATTGGTTCCACAATGGTTATTGGAGAAGAGAGGTTCTTCGAGTAATGTTCTGGCTCCCAGTAACACAGGAGGAGTAGAGGTAGGTGACTTGATTAAAATTAAATTAGGTCGAAGAGAATATGGTGTTAATAAGTTCTCTGAACCTCTTAGGGTTAAAGAAGTTCGTAAGTGGCATGTAGTGTTGGAAAATGGGCAAAGTTGGAACTTTCGAAGAATTGCTTTATATTCCAAAGCTTCATATACAAACAAGCATTGGAAATGCAATAGGTCTCGCAGTAGGAAAGTTAGAGCTATAGGTGTTATTTTTTTTATTTTTTTTATTTATGTGTTGTTTTTTCTAAATAGCTAAATTAATAGCTTTCTTTTTACAAAGCCAATAGTTATAATTTTTGTAAATGTGACACCTCTAGCATTTGTAAAGCAACATGTTTTGTATTAACGTGACTTATATGTATTGATATAAAAAAAAAATCAATGGCTTTACATTTTTTAAAATATTTAATACGTAAATAAAATGGATTGTATTTTATATTGCTAATAGCTTAAAGTTTATTAAATATATTTAGTGAAGATTATGTTTATTTTATTGTGGCGAAAATCCAGGAACAGAAGTGAATTTTTAAGATTTAGTTTGACATTTTGAATAAATTTTGAAACATTGAGAAAACATATTTGAACTAGTGATGCTGTGTTGGTGCTGAATGATGCTGTGGCGCTGAGTGATGCTGTGGCGCTGAGTGATGCTGTGGCGCTGAGTGATGCTGTGGTGCTGAGTGATGCTGTGGTGCTGAGTGATGCTGTGTGATGCTGTGGCGTTGAGTGATGCTGTGGTGTTGAGTGATGCTGTGGTGTTGAATGACGCTGTGGTGTTGAATGACGCTGTGGTGCTGAGTGATGCTGTTGCGCTGAGTGATGCTGTGGTGGTGCTGAGTGGTGTTGTGGTGGTGCTGTTTGATGTTGTGGTGGTGCTGAGTGATGCTGTGGTGGTGCTGAGTGATGCTCTGGTGGTGCTGAGTGATGCTGTGCTGTTGAGTGATGCAGTGGCATTGAGTGATGCTGTAGTTTGGAGTAATGCTGTGGCGTTGAGTGATGCTGTGGATTTTGTTGTTTTTGTGTCGTTGAGTGATGCTGTGGCATTTTTCGTTTTTGGCGTTGATGGATGCTGGCTTGTTTTCCATAATTCTATCCGCACTTGGCACGCCCTGGTCCTGAAGTCACTTATTAGCGCACACGGACACTGCTCTGAAAGCTGGGTGGAGCACGGCAGGTAAGGATGGGGTGAATAGAACTATTGAGAGGTGTGAACCAGCTTCCGTTACTGTGACCATCTAGCCTTGAAAAAGTCACTGTTGTGACGAAACACATGTCAACTGTTGCTTGTACCATCTAAGAGAAATACATAAACATCTGAATAACATTGGAATTTGCAGTGTGGAACATGTCTCATCTACAGACTGCATCACACATGTATGTTTGACTATTTTAAGTTTGTCTACAGGAGTGCGTTGGTCTCTAGATTTTCTGTGTAACACGAGAGGCATTGCTCAAGTGGGTTTTGCATTTTGGGTAGTTGGATGCAAATGTACCCAACTGCCCCGTGAAAAATACAAATGAATCGAAATGTTATTTAAATTTGCACATGTCAAAAGAAGTGCGATCAGTTTCCCATCACTTCCCTTTTTTGTAAGTTGTGTAATTTGTATGGCATAATATTACTTCAATGTGGGCTGTATCATCTGAGATTTCTACACCATACAATGTTGCCTGGTAAAAGGTGTCTATGTATCGAAGATCCTAGTGACTTAAGGTGCTCAAGTCATACAACTTAAGAGGCTATAGACAACAGTGTTCTAATGCCATGGGTTTAAGACAAACAACAATTTGTAAGATGAGCAAAAAGTTTGTACGATTATAGTGTCTTCTCCTAAGGCAGCTACCGAGGGACACAAGAATGTAATGGATCAGCTATTTATTTATTTATGAGTTTTATATAGCGCCGGCTAGACCCTAAGGTATCCAAGCGCTTTACAGAATTAAGAGCAAGGCAATAACCCAGTCACGCATCCTCGACATGGTTTCCATTGCCTGAAGTTAGGCAGAGCATGATCAATGTCCAAAAACATACAAGGACTATTTAAGTTAAAGTAATTGCGCCTGCCATCTGTCACGCTTGCCTCAGTTCTTCATGAACAGGAGCACCTGGCTGAAAACCAGTCAGGCATCTTAAATAGCATCATATTAAAGATGGTGAAGGGGTGTTTGCGCCAAAGCGCTGAAAAATACATTTGGTCTGATCAAAGGGTATGTTCTGTCATTTTGTGGCCTAGCCCGGAAGTAGCATAGCTTGGATGCAACAGCCAGCAATTCAGCTTTAGAATCACTCATTCCAGAAATGCGTATTCCTTGGACTCATGATTTTAGGGTGTGACTAGTTCATACGGAAGTACTGAAGCCGGTATTTTTAAATTTTTATTTTTTTAACTACATTGTTGCTGATGTGCACAACACGAAACCTGGAACACCATCTTGGTCTTAAACGTGGCCTAAAGTGGCCAGGATTACATAAAAGATGGAATAGCTGAAAATGTCAGTGGAGGGACATACCGGAGGGGTAAGTTTTAAGAGTAACATTAAATAGACGCGTTTGATTCTTTGCTGCAATCAATTTCTACCATTGTTCAGGTTGTTTTGATTTAAATCCTTTAACATCCAAGCAATAAAAATTAATCCAAACATTCAGTTTATCACCAGTTTGGACAAAGTATATGCTGTTATCAAAGAGAATAAGCATTGACAAAGGCAATAGACCTGGCTCGCACATTGAGCACCGATTAAAATATTTTAAAAAGACTACTGTGATAAAAAAAACTAACATTTTCTGTATGCAATACATCATGAGATAAAAAACAGTGACAATTACATTTTAGATGTAAAACAGTCCTTTGTGCACTGCAATGGAAGCATTTAATAGAAGGGGAAAGGATACATCAAAGAACCAATAGCAAGAGGGAATTCATACTACCCTGATAGGTGTAAAAGACAGCTCTGCGTATTGTAAAGAATGTGTAGACTTTAGAGTTTCAGGCCTAAAAAGTGAAAACGGCTCTTAGTAAACTTTAGGCAAAAGAGTTCTGTCTATATAATGAATTTTAAATAATTCTCCTCCTGAGCAATTACTCAAGCAGTATCTTAGAATCAATTCACAAAAAGCATCCAATAAATATCAAAACAAGTCGGAAGAAATCAATCCAGTGTATTTCAAAAAACTTCTTCTTTATTTTTCTTCTTTTCCAGACACTCAGTACTTTTTCTTGTCTTTTTCTTTGCCAACACGTGTTTCGTCCTAACTAAATATAGTTAACGGACTTCGTCAGGGCAATGAATATCTTTAACCTATGGTATTGGCGAGACCTCAGATGATCACAACTTGAAAGTTCCTTCGTAAAATGATGTCCATTAGGTACCATCTATTATCATCATCTTCACTATCAGGGTTAAGTCACTTAGAATCGGATAAAACATACATGTGCCTCGATTCATGGGGGTCCTGGTGTGATCGGCGTCTAGCCTAGTAAACTTTACATCTTCCCCAAATAATGCACCTATCGCTAAAGTTCATTATAACAGGAAAAATACATTGAGCCAAAGTAAGAATTCTGAATTCTTAAGACGATTATGTTCAGTACTAACTCAGTTAAGATGCTACATCTGAGGAGAGCAGCCCAGTGGAATAAAAACACTTAGTCTATGAAGTACTTCACAAATCAAAGAAACAAAAGGGCTACTGTTCTAAGCACCCTTTTGAAATAAGCTCGTCGCCAGCAGCAAAAATTGTTCCCATCAGCTACACTGTGTGCCAATAGCTAAGACACGGCTGCCACCAGCAACCAGCATCAACTATAATAGTATACATTTCCAAAACGAGTTAAGAAAGACATACAAAACTACCAAATACAACTTTCTAAAATGACACTACCCCCTTCAGGTACGTGAAAATTAAGACAGATCGAAGTTTACATTGTTTAAGAGAAGGCACAGAGGCCGTAAAGAAGAGAAATGAAAAACCGAGGGAGAGCCAGGAAATTAAATCCAAGGCAAAGTGATGCAATTTGAGGCCATTCCAGGGCTCCACGGAGCTCCTGGAGTCGCTTAATTGTTATTCATATATATGCATGCCTTTGGCTGGGAATTTGCTGTGAGGACACGTTAAACAAGAGCTGCAGCCATGCCTGCCTTTTCTCCAGTGCGTTTCGGGAATTTTGAAGGCAAGTAAAAATGATATACCTTCCGACCAAACGGTTTTGCTCCTCTGTTACATAAAAAGCCATTGGCACTTTGCCCAGTTCTAAAACGATGCTAAGCATGGTTGTGGCTTAACGGCCAGAGCAGCGGACGTAGGGACTGGGGAACCAGATTCGAGTCTCAGCGTCAGCTGGGCATCTTGTGAGTCTAGGCAAAATCACATTACTCGCCCCCTACCAACCAAAATGAACGTGTCCTTGTGTAATGTAAACGGTGCTCACGAAGAGCGCACCAACACCTTCGGGCCGAGTTGGCGCTATATAAAATTGTTTAAAAAAATGTAGCCCACTGCAAAACGGAGTTGGGTTGTAAATCTACAGGCGCATGTAACTGTGTGTAATTGTCAATATGAGAAAACACACTATTCCCACCACACGTTGTACTTGTTCACTTCCCCCTACTGCACACAGCAAGCAACAGCTGCAGCGATTGCCTGCCTTTTCTCCAGTGCGTTTCGGGAGTTTTGAAGGCGAGTAAAAATGATTTAAAAACAAAATATTTTCCGACAAAATCGGTTTTGCTCCTCTGTTACATAAAAAGCCATTGGCACTTTGCCCAGTTCTAAAGCGATGCAAGACGGAGGGAAGGCAGAGAAGGGGAGGGGGGAGGAGAAATGCAACACGGCGGGCAGGGGAGGGGGCCGAGCAGCAATGAGGGTGTTAAGCAGCAGGGGCCTTTGAAGTGAAGCTAAGCTTCACTTCAAAGGTGTGGGAGGAGTGCTGCTGGGGAACAGATGGCGATTTGATGCTGTGCACGCGCATTTTAGGTCAATGCGCAAGCGCATTGACCTAAAAGCGTACGGGCACAGCACCAAATCGCCAGTTGGGATACTAGTTGGGTAAAGTCTGTTTAAGTCGCTTTAGTCTCGCTTCTCTCAATGCGCATGCGCATTGATAGGTCACGAGACCTAAAAATGCTACTGTTGGAATATTGAAGAAAGTAAGTCCTGAAAATGCTTCTCAGAAAATTCAACGACAATATCCTACACGCAATTGTCGTATTCCGAAAAGATATGATAATTTTCTTATGTATTAACTCATTAAAGTACTCTACATGCATGTGTTGTATTCCAGAAAATATTTTGATTTTCTTGTGTATTAATCCATCACACTTGTTCTTTCTGTATGATTTATTGGTTAATGTTGTTTACATGATGTAGTGTATGCTTGTTCATTTTCTTGCTTTCTGTGCATGACTTTTTTGTGCCTTTAGTTTTGTTTATTATAAGAAAAGGAGATATGTTGTGTTGTTTATGCATCTGTCGAACCTATGAGGTCATGAGAATTCTCTGAGTCACTCTTAGAATTGTAGTGGTTCGAGGTTCTCGTGATTCTAGGAAAGGCGGTTGCTGAGGCAGGATGATTACTGCTTGATTCCTGATCTTATCTACAAGAATAAAGAGAGTTGAACACTTACCAGCTGCTCCGGTGTATGTTAATCTTCAACATTTAGCATTACCATTAGTTACTCTTAAGCCTTTTAATGTTTGAAAATAATTAAAGACACATCATTATCTTTGAATTAAAACTAAAGATAGAAAGAGACACCCATCTAATGCCTAAATTAAATTTCACAACGTGAAAGTAGCAAAACAGGGATAAATCCTCACTTCCCCACTTGACCAAATTGTGTGATGCTAAGCCAGTATTTCTCTGTGCCTTGTTTTCCCTTATCACCACGTTGATTGCACCTCAAAATGGAAAAGTTCAGCGTGCACTGTAAAAAAAACATTCTTGTAATAGACTTTAATATTTCTCTACTTACAAAAACAACTTAGTCTGCATATTAGGTCACATATTAGGGTACACATGATAGACGGCACTGTTTACTAGTGATTCCTCTTCTGGCAGTGAGGAAAGTGACATGAATTCTAATTTAAAAAGCGAAACGCACTTGAGCTGGTCATTCTGTGCCCATTGACCTTCCCATTATACAACACATTTATTTGATATTGGGTGATTTGGCTTATTTTCCATTGTTGTACACTATTTGTTCTCACCTGATGCCGCTTTATTTCAACCCTGTATCTGAAGATATTGTTTGGTACTGACTCTGTATGTGGGAACATGTCAATAGGATTTGAAAAAACATGTTTGTGTACAGAGTATTTCATTTGTATCTGCAAGAGATTTTTCAACTTCTTTGTGTAAAGTAACTAACCAAAGCAAGATATATGTAAGGGGGCAGACCGCATGAATTTTGGGGGCGGCAGGCCTACCGTCGCTCTTACCTGCGGCCGTTGTGGAGAGGCGAATGCAGGAATTGGCAGCGCCGCTGCTGCCGGGCGGCAAAAGCAGTTGTTGCCACAGGAGGGAAAAGGTCTACGCCACTGGGCCAGATATGTCACTTCCAGTGATAGCTCTGGGGTAAAGGTCAGGCAATGTCATTTCCTGTGATGTCGTTTTGGGAGGTGTCAAAGGTCACAGAATAGCACTTGTAATGTCACATGGAATATCTAGTGATTCCATTTCCTGTGAGATCATTTGGGGGGGGTCAAAGGGTATGTGATATCACTTCCGCTATTCCAGGCATTTTGGTGAATTGACGCCCATGACTAGAACTTTTACGATTTCGTAACAATAACTTGTTTTCATGTAGCGCTTAGAACCGCGCAACTACCTTGTTTCTAAGAACTAAAAATAACAGGGTTTAATGTTCGGCAGTTTATGACCCCGTAAGGGTGAAAGTCAGAGGTCACTTATCAAATTCCAACACTGACCGCTTAACCGGCAGAGCTGCGTCACCTGCTAGGCCTGGTTAAGTAGCGTTAACGCAAAAGAAGTTCACGCATGGCAGAAGAGGGCGATAATTACCAATTTCCCAGCAGGAAGAAACCCCCTTCTGACTCCGTCTCGTCTTAATGCAAAACCGAAGCATGAAATGGCGGCCGCCAACCGCCGGTGGCGCTGGCGTACTGTGCCGATTTTACAGGTAAACACATCTAATTACAAAACACGACGTGCGACTGCCGTTCTTTTACTTCCCATGACCTCCACCTTTCCTCAGCCCAAAGTCACCCCCGCGCCTGTTGTCGGTAAGCGCCGGCCCTCCCCGCAGCTGCTGGCTGTTGTTGCGTGCCCACGCACCGCCGAAGGGACCGGAGAGCCCCGCCTGCACCAACTATTCACATTCGAGAGCGTTCATGCTGCACGCATGTTGGTTCAACACCCGCTAAAGCAGCTCTCGTTAAAATAAGAACATCGTCACATTTTCTATGGAAATGCGAAATTCCGAGTGGGCGAGAGGGAAGGCGTAAAAGCCCCGAAGCCACCCGGGAGAAGCAGGACCCCAGGCTCCCTGCTTGTTTCTACCCAGAATTTCTCTCTTTTCCAGGATGCAATAAATCAGTAAATAAACCCCAGGAACACAGCGTGATCGTCATGACAGGAACAATACGGGCATTCCTGAAAATAACGAAACACTAGACTTCGCTGGAAAGCTTTGAGGACTGTTTGCATGTGGGTAATTAATGCTGCACGCACCTAGGCCACGTCCCACCGTCACGCGATGCACGGAAAAGGCCATTAGCCCCTATGTCAGAGTGTCGCTGTGAGAAAGAAAAATGCACCAACAGTGGACAGATTGTGACAGGTCTCTGAATGTGACGTGTCTTGTTCCAGGATGCTTTGAGGGGGTAGAGGTCTCATTTTATTGTACTATATTTGGGTGTCTCCTACAGGTGTTGAAAGACCTGTGGACCACACCAAAAACTTACAGTGGGCTTAGAGCCAGCCTATTGCTTCCCGTTGGTTGGCTTTATTGTCACTCTCATTTGCTTGCGCCTTATTCAATGGTTTTCCTTCCTTCTATTGTGTGTTGTCTCACCTTTGGAGCATAGATTCGTTACCATCCTTTTGACTAATTGACTTCATTTAATTTCACTCAGCTTTATTCGATCATTATAAATAGACCATAAAAGCACAAGAATACATATAAAAAAATTCCAGATCAATAAATATTTATATATACATTAGTTAAAACATTATTAAACACATTTTGCTGTGATCTAATTAAAACCTTTAACATCAGTTATGTAAAAAGAACAGTTCATAATATGATTACAGGGTGCTGCTAGAAACTATGCCCATCCTTTTCCTCTTTCTGAGGCAGGCCCATAAATATGAGGCGACACAGAAACAGACAAATGGGTCACGTAGGGCTTTTAAGAAGTACATTGCGACCCGACATTGCCTAAAATTATGTTGACTTATTGACTTAACATCCATTCGTGGCTTGGATTCAAGGACTACTTTTTCTTAGACACTCCATGAGAGTGCACTCGATTTCTTGCTCTCTCCCTTGTGTGCTGCTCTCCCTTTCAGATACCCATCCCCAGCATGTTCAATTGCTCCCTCCCCACACCTAGTTGCTTCCCATCACCTGCTTTTCTGTTGCTCATCCTTTCCTGTTGGGCCTTAAAATATTTGTTTCCATTTTTTTTAAAGGGCCTGGCAGCTGCCATTTGCTGTCCGGCTATTCGTTAAAAAAAAGCCAAAAAACACTTTTCCACAAGTAAAAATGCACTTTTTTTATTTATTGCTCCAAGTGTTATCCTCCCTCATGGGGCGTTAAATAGAAAAAATAAATACAGTGGTGTCCACCTCATTCCATAGGCCTGTGCCTTGTGTAGTGACACAGACACGCACATACGTCTGCACTCATGATGTCATATGGAATGTGTCGCTCACCAGCAGCAGCATGACACATACAGTTTAACGTCATCAAATCTATTTTCTTTTCTTTCTTTCTGCTGATGCTGCACACCATTGGCTAAAAACAGTGGCAAAACAAATAGGTCAGACTGGCGAGACCAAATGGCTTTGCCAAAGCTTTTTACGTTGCTTAGCTAAAAAATCATGGACTGTGAAGAGGGACTCAAGAATTATTGCATTTCATGGTGTACCAAGCAAGCCTGATCTCTGTCCCCAAGAACACCTGGGGAAGAAAGGGTGGTAAATGTGAATGTTCATTCTTCTCAACAAAACTTTTGAAAATAGCAGAAAATCTATACAATTTTTTGGGGATACGCTTCTTAAAATATGAATAATAAACTACAGGTGGGATAAGCAGGACAGGCTCCCTACAATAGATTAAACATAACTGATGCAATACTGATTTTTTTAATTGCTTGTAATCCTACATTGGGTATTGTCCCTTTCATTATTACATAGCGCATTGCTCCCACAAAAGTGCTATTATCCGGCCATAGGAGGTACACAGGTGTATGCATTTATGGACAGGAAAGGTGTTGGCTGATATGACCTGTGGGTGTTGCTTGTGTGTTTATTGGTTGTGTTCCAATTACATTCTTGCATAAATGCAGCTTCTTGTGACGGAAATGGAGCATACGGATGCTAGGCAGGCAGTCTTAGAATACCATGGTGGCCAATGTGAAGCTGTGTATTGCAAGAGTGGTGTTGGGATATGGGTATACTCAGGAACCATGCGTAAGAGGGAGGTGTGTATTTCATAGTGCAGCATGTGAATGAGAAGTTAAGAGGGAGGGCTGCCTGATAAAAGTTAGGAGAGTTGTTTAGAAAATGGTATAGAGAGCTATTAGGTAGACTGTCATAGTAAACAATGCAGTGGAGTGGTGTGAAGGCTGGTAGTATATGTATGTGGTACTGCAGGTGGGGCCAAGTTTGTGTGTAGCTGCTGTACACGATTGCTAGGGCTGTTTTCCAATCCGGGTGCAGCAAACAATGAGTGCAGGTTGGTAGAGGAAGCAGTACTTAAACGTTCGCTAAACAGTAGTCTGGTCTTAGATAGCGAGCGAATGTGCTTGTCAGATTTGCTCTTCCAAGGATTTCTCACTGTGAACAGCTCAGGTGTGTGGGAGTAGTAGTAGTAGATACTCGCTGGTTGACTATGATGAAGTAATTCTAACACTGTTTTTTGATTAGATTTGCTTGACAAAGAGGTTCACTTACATTTTTAGGAACAGGCATACCTTCAAAACTAAGATTTATTTATTTATTTAAAGAGTTTTATATAGCACTGGCTAGACCCGAAGGTATCAGAGCGCTTTACATAAGGTTCCACATGGTTGCAAAATTACATCAGTTACAAGTTACCAATGATATCAGTAAAAACATTTAAGGAGCATAGAAGAAAAGAAAAATGGAGTGAGAAGAGTAAGGGGTAGAGGAGAGAGGGGTAGGGTATAGATCTAATGGAGAGACAAAGGGAAAGTCTGCCCAAGATCCGGCTGGGTAGGTGACGGCCGAGGGGGAATCTGCAGCCTATCTCCTCTACAGCAACCAGGTAGCTCCACCGGGCATCGGTCAAATTGCTAGGTCTCAACAGGAAAACATTAAAGGGATAGAAGGCAAGAAGAAGGGAGCGTAGAGGGGGAAGGGGGTAGGGTAAAGGGGTAGGAGTTAGATACAATAGAGAGACAAAGTAAAATCTGCCCAAAGTCCGGCTGGGTAGGTGACGGCCGGGGTAGATGGATCGTCAAAAGTTACAGGGTGGCTGCCTATCACGTAGCAAGGTGAATGGGTTCCCAGCGATAATGGGAACATTCCTAAACCTTCATAATGTGAGATTCCCTAAACACTGTGGACTCTCTCAGAAGGTTACCTGAGACTCCAGGGCAGAAATGCAGGATCTCTCCCCAACAAGGGGAGAAGGAGTACTTTGGCAAGGGGTACATTTAAATGAGGCCAATTAAGGCCTTTTCCAATAATATGTGAGTCCCAAGCACTGTGGACTCTCTCAGAGGGGAATCTGAGACTCCGGGGCAAGAATGCTGGATCCCTCCCCAACAAGGGGAGAGGGAGCACTTTGGCAAAGGGCACATTTAAGAGGCCATAAGGCGCCTACATCCCTAGAGCAGCTAACCTAGAAGGTAGAGGGGAAATAGATCAAAATCCATTCACCCCCAAGGTCTAAAATGAAGGGGCTAGCAGAAAAAGAGCGTGGACAGAGAAGGAAAACGTGGACACCTTGGGGAAAATGAATGCGGAGGGAAAGGGAAGATGTGGCCTGGGGAGAGAGATTCAGCTGCCATAATAAGGACAGGCCGGTATAAGCAGGCTCAACAGGGAACAGTTATCGGACCTGGCAAAAAACCCGGAGGAGTCAGTGTGCAAGCAGGGGTAATTGTTGTAGATGATTCTAGGACTCTAGTAAATTTTCCCGATTTCATGCCCTTATGTGGTTATATCAAATCATACCCTTTTAAATAGGCATAAGAATCGTACCCATATTAAGACATAGCCAATGCAGTCCAAATACGGCAAGGCTACTCCCATAGACTCCTAGAAAGCACAACGTGTTCTTAAACAAAGCAAGCCTCCAGCAGCCCGGGAATTCCCCCTGCTTCTGTATTGATTTGTCCTAGAACTCCTGGAGTCCTGAAAGAACAGTGAGTTCTTAGTGACGTCTTATGTCCAACCTTACGTCAAACTCTGCACCTTCCAGGTATAAATATACCAGCATCTGCCTTAAGCAACACACGGTGGTTTGGAGCAGATCGACTATCTACTTGCCTGACGCCCTGCTGATGCGAGTGCCGAAGGAAGCCGGCCCTCCTATTGACGCACTGAGATAGACGCTGTCTTTTCTCCTGCCGAGAAATCCAGCTCCAGTGTTTTCCGGTCACCCTTGTGGGTTTCTGGGGAATCGAGTCCTGAGAGTGAGAGATACAAGACCTCCTTCATTCTATAACCAAGGTAAGGAGCTGATTAGACCCATAGAGAATTCTTGATTCAGATTCTTGGCAAAAACTGTAACTCATCTACTCCTTCCCTGTACTAAGCTTAGGTTAGGTACACTGGGGTAGGCTTATCTTCGAAACACCAGTTGAGTACGTTTAGTCATTATTTTATCGTTGTATGTATTTTATCCATTTTAAGTATCTTATGGCTAAGGAACCATATAAATGCTTTTACGGTATTATTTCATAATACTCATTTTACTGTACGCACTTTACTTTATGACAAGTATTGCAATTGTAGCAATTCACTCTTCTTGCATGAGAAAGCAGACAGCTCAATAAATAACCCTTTTTATTGAAAACGCCCATCTCTCTATTTCTCTGCACTTCTGGTGAAACGAAGCATGCACAATTGACTGAGTGAAATAGCTATCTATTGTTTCCGGAACTCTGGAGATATGCTCCTTATTCTGGGGGAGCAAAGTTGACATGTTTATGCGGTTGTCAGAAGCTAATCTCTTCTTGTCTATTCAGGAAAGTTAATACCTTCCTGTTCACTCGACAAAGTTTCTAGTGACCTCTGAGCTAGCTGGCATTCATAATTAAGTCTAACATATTCAATAGAGACCTAGTCGACCTCAGTCCTACGTCTACACTATCGTTTATGTTATTCCAATGCGCAGAGCCTATTGGGACTATAGGAACTACACTACATGGCGCCCAACGTTTGGTTAGGCGATAATTTAACGCTAGATACTAGAGTAACTCAGTCGTGCTTTTCACACAGACACCTTTTTTTTTGCAAAAACTCCGATAGACGTCTGGAGTGGGTAAAAAGGTTAATATCTGCCAGAACTTAGTAGGAAAAGATTCCTATGTACTAATTTTTGGTTTAATCAACCTTGAAGGATACAGTGTTCCAAAATATTGTGCACCTAATCTTTGTTTCCTTGAAACTTGCTCTGCAAACTTTCATTAAACAATGTCGACTAACGGCGACACCAACGAAACCGGTGGAGCTGCAGTAGATGCAAATCAACCGGGTTTTGACGTTACAGGGTTTAATGAAAATGACCTGGATGTGAAAAACATCCCGGTGAATGTAAGGAAGAGTGTAACTATAAAACTTATAGAAAATGGTGTATCATCAAGAGGTGGTACAGTCATATTTGTGGTTGAGGCACATGAATGTCGGCAGACAGAGGTATTCTATTCATGGATACATTTTCCAGCAGCAAATGCTGTAACACACGAGTTCCACTACTACAAAGCAGGGGAACTACCAGCGGAATACGTCCCTTTCGATGACATTGAAATTCCAATAACTTACCAAGAGCATCAACTCTGGTTTAATGGCGCCCTAAAACATCAACATCACATTACCTGGCTCGGTCCACTAGGTAGACCAGGAGCCACATGGCCGGTTCTAGCCAGCTATACACCACATCCTGACATTGAAGAAATGTCAGACAGAGAACTTTTAGTTCAACTAAAACAATTAACAAAAGCATATAGGCAATTGACAATTGACGGTACAACCTGCCGCCAGAAATAAAAGAAACAGACATCGCAAAACAACCTTTTGAACTTGCCAGAAAAATTGAGAAATCCTATGAAGAGCTAGGTAGAGACAGTTTAGGTGGGAAACCACTAAAACCACAACTAACAGAACATCCTGAAAAAACTTTCATTAAAAATAACTTAATAACTCCTAAAAGGAAGTGGGAGGGTAATAAGCAAACCACTTTCAGAGAAAAAACGTTTCAGACCAGAAGAAGGTCTCCCCAACGGAGAGATAGATCTCCAGACGGGGGGGTGGGGGGGGGGCAAGTCTCCACAACGGGAGCCCTCTGATAAAAGATATAACCTTAGGAATAGGGAAAATTTGAGAAAACCTGACAGATATCAAGATATTGATACACGTCCCTCTCGATCTTTTCAGACTTCCTCACAGAAATCGGAAAGAAGAGGACGGTCAGAACATAAAGAAGAGAGCATCGAGTCCAAAGACAAAGAACCTGCTCATCAAAGTAAAAAATTACAGTTTCTCAAAAAGAAGGTAGCCAGTATTAAAGTAAAACATGCAGAGGATTCTGAGGACACAACTCAAGAACGGAAAATGGGCCCAGACAATGCTAGACAGCGCAGCTGAAGTGACCATAGCTCGCAAGATCCTGATGAATCTTCTGGAGACAGTGGACACGAATGAATACATTCAAGTGGAAACTGCAGACACCAGAGTCAGTGTGCCTCATAAATTATATGAAATAACATTATGTATAGAGGGGGACAAAACTAGGAAAATAAGAGGTCTCTTCTGGGAGAACCTTTCTAAAGGTTATGATATCCTTCTAGCAGAAAAGGACTGGCCACCAGAGTTTGTCAGGGAGTGCCCACATGGCAAAGAAATGATTATGCCTGCCTTTTCAAATCACATTCCAATTCATTAAAAAATACACATATGCTAGAAAATGGGCAGTAGCCCAAGCCCCTGCATTATATAAAAATCATGTAGGATGGGATGAGGATTCTCCTCACCATAAAATCCAGTTAAAAAATCAACCTACTGCACAGAGACAGTATCCTGTTAAGCAAGAAGCTAAAAAAACAAGCATTTGCAATGCAATAGGTCTCGCATTAGGAAAGTTTGAGCTATTGGTATTGTAAATGATTTTTTAAATTTATTTATGTGTTGGTTTTGAAAATATCGAAATTAATAGCTTTGTCATTTACAATGCCAATACTTTTAACTTTCGCAAATGTGACACCTATAGCATTTGTAATGCAATATGTGTTGTATTTACGTGACATAGATGTATTGATATTACAAATAATAATTGCTTTTAATTTTTTTTATAATTAATACTTAAATAAAAGTTATTGTAATTTATAATGGCAATAGCTTAAACTTTTGTAAATAACTTTTGTGAAGATTATCAGCCCGATTCATCAAGCAAAATTGCGCTCGCAAAGGGCCAGATTCGGAGAATCTGGCCCTTTGCGAGTGCAATTTTTGCATTTGGGATTCATCATCCCAAATGCAAAAATCGCTATTAGCGAAATCGCATATTTGCGAGGAATTGGATTTAAGAGATTCCTTAAATGCAATTCATCAACCAATTTGAAATTGCGAATTCGCAATATTTGGTCGCTATTTACCACAAAGTCTGACTTTGTGGTAAATTGCGAAAAAATAGAAAAAAGCACTTTAGTGCATTTTTCTCTGTTGCATGTTACACACACACATGTCCTTTGGACATGTGTGTGCGCAACACCTGTCTAAATTTGCATTTCAGGAGTGCTACAGGGTGTCCTTTGGACACCCCTGGCACCCTTGAAATCGCTATCTTATTAAAGGCCCATAGGAATGAATGGGGAGTTATTCCTTATTTGCGATTAGCAATTTGCTAATCGCAAATAAGGAATGTGTAGGAATCGCAATTTATTTTGCGATTCCTACATGAATCCCGTTTTGTGAGTCTGTAATTGCGATTCCTTATGAATCGCTATTAAAGACTCGCAAAACGGGTCTTTGATGAATCTACCTGTATGTTCAGTGTATTTTATTGTGACGAAATCCAAGAACAGAAGTGAAATATTAACCTCTTTTTGTGACATTTGTAATAAAGCTTGAAACATTGAGAGAACATATTTGAACCAGTTGTTGTTGAATGGTTGCACAGATTGGTGAACAGCTATGACAACGCGGGGATTACCCTGCACTGCCATTACAACGCAGGAATTACAACGAAAGTCGGTACAACGACTTTCGCTGGAGGTCGCTCTTGGAAAGGGAATAGTTTAATTTTCTATCCAACTCCTTCCCTACTGTCAACGTGGGCTGCAGTTGGAATAGAAAATTAAACTATTCCACAATCCAGCGCCCTCCAGCAAAAGTCGATGTAACGACTTTCGTTGTAATTCCACCATTGTAATGGCACGCGTGGTAATACCACGCGTTGTCATGACATACAACTCCCACAGATTGATGCTGTGGTGGCGCTGAGTAATGTTGTGGTTGCGACGAGTGATGCTGTGGCGTTCAGTGATGCTGTGGTAGCGCATAGTGATGTTGTGGTGAGTGATGCTGTGGTGGTGCTGAGTGATGCTGTGGTGATGCAATAGATAGAGTGTAATTATGTGGCGTGTAACTATGTGGCACTGAGTGGTATTTGGAGTGTATGTTGCATTGAGTGCAGTGTAATTATGTGGCCTGTAACTATGTGACACTGAGTGGTATTTGGAGTGTATGTTGCATTGAGTGCAGTGTAATTATGTGGCGTGTAATTATGTGGCATTGAGTGGTATTTGGAGTGTATGTTGCATTGAGTGCAGTGTAATTATGTGGCATGTAATTATGTGGCACTGAGTGGTATTTGGAGTGTATGTTGCGTTGAGCGCAGGGTAAATATGTAGCATATAATTATGTGGAACTGAGTGGTATTGACTGGAGTGTATGTTGTATTCAGTAGAGTGTAATTATGTGGTGTGTAATTATGTGGCACTGAGTGGTATTATTTGGAGTGTATGTTGCATTGAGTGCAGTGTAATTATGTGGAGTGTAATTATGGGGCACTGAGTGGTATTTGGAGTGTATGTTGCATTGAGTGCAGTGTAATTATGTGGGGGGTAATTATGTGGCAGGTAATTATGTGGCACTGAGTGGTATTTGAAGTGTATGTTGTATTCAGTAGAGTGTAATTATGTGGCATGTAATTATGTGGCACTGAGTGGTATTTGGAGTGTATGTTACATTGAGTGCAGTATAAATATGTGGCGTGTAACTATGTGGCACTAAGTGGTATTTGGAGTGTATGTTGCATTGAGTGCAATGTAATTATGTGGGAGGTAATTATGTGGCACTGAGTGGTATTTGGAGTGTATGTAGCATTGAGTGCAGTGTAATTATGTGGAGTGTAATTATGTGGCAATGAGTGGTATTTGAAGTGTATGTTGCATTTAGTGCAGTGTAACTGTGTCGCGTGTAATTATGTGGCACTGAGTAGTATTGTTTGGAGTGTATGTTGCATTGTAATTATGTAGCATATAATTATGTGGCACTGAGTGGTATTGTGGGGAGTGTGTGTTGCATTCAGTAGAGTAATTATGTGGTGTGTAATTATGTGGCCCTGAGTGGTATTTGGAGTGTATGTTGCGTTGAGCGCAGTGTAATTATGTAGCATATAATTATGTGGCACTGAGTGGTATTGTGTGGAGTTTATGTTGTATTCCGTAGAGTGTAATTGTGTGTGAGGGTGCAGAGTGTGTGAGGGTGCAGAGTGTGTGAGGGTGCAGAGTGTGTGAGGGTGCGGAGTGTGTGAGGGTGCGGAGTGTGTGAAGAGGGAGCTGTTCTGAGGGCACTGGAGAGGAAGAGCAATAGTAGGTGTTTCTAGTGGAGATAGTACAGAGGAAGAGGAGAACAGGACTTTGTACTAAGAGTACCTTGTTTAGGGAGGGTATCAAGGAGGACGAGTTTCCAGCAAGGCCGGACTGTTGTTTTACCGGAGGCTGGCATGGTGTTGGCTGTTTATGAGGCTAGTGGGGGGCCGATTTTATTACTGGGGGCCGGGCTGGCCACATTTCCTGGTTGTTTTTTTTCCTCGGTGCAGTGTTGTCAGGCATATTAGTATCTCTAGGATAGAGCACCCTAGCCATTCACTAACACGGTATGGCCATGTGTGCCTATAAGCCGTTGTTCATGCCTCGAAGACAATGTACTGCTGAATCGATTAAAACGCACTGGTGTAGCACTAGCAATGTGTTTACACAGACACACTTGTACCATTATTAAACACACACCTACAGAGACACATACAGACACACAACACAAGCACACATACACACACATAACGCACACATACAGACACATAACACAAACATACAGATACACAACGCACAAATACAGACACGGTACACATTCAGACACACAGAGACATACAGCACACAGACACACGTGTGCAATTGAGTCAGGACCCGAGAGCCGTGCACGCCCGGCAGTGCCCGTGTGTGCGTTTGACTGGCGCTGGCTCCACTGCATAGCGCAACAAAACAGCGTGAACTGGCGGAAATTACAGAAAACCGCTTCTAAAAATACACGCACCTGAGTCAATAACACGAAGGGCAGCATGCCGGGAATAGAGACACGAGTCCGGCTGATGGTAGGGACAGTCGGGGGCGGCTTGTAAGCACACGCGCCCGCGGCGGGAGCATAGAGGTGTCTGGTAGTGTGGCAGCACTCAGCCTTTCATCAATCCGAGGCCAGTTACAGGACTTCCTATGATGCCTTGCAAATAACAGCAGGCCAATGTAAGCACTTAACAGACCTACCACACGGCGGGAAGCGCGGTATAGGGCATTAAATAGAGACACAAGTCTGGCTGATGGTAGGGACAGTGGAGGGCGGCATGTAGGCTTGTCTCGGTCTCTCCCTGTAGGTGTGCGAGTGCGAGACCGCGGGCTCTTTTAAGCAAAACACATGTGGATCAGAGTGGCCATGGTGGAGTGGAGGGAGGAGGTCGAACAGAGCAGCAAATGCTGTGGGAGGAGTAGAGGGGAAGTGTTGCCACCTGATAGTGCCCAAATCTGCCTGAACATCGTAAACAATCACAACTCCTGTCGTGACCTGCCCCCGAAGCATATGTCAGCGCAAGCAGGTAGCAGATGGCTTCGGAAATGGGCAAGAGGAAGAAGACGGGCAGATGGCGACAGATGTAGCTAAAGGAAAATAAAATAAAACAAGCGTAACACTTCAGACTGTTTCAGGCCCTCAAAGCTACATGAATGGCTTGGTAGGCCAGCATTACTTGTTTAAAAGTACATTTAATTAACAAACACCTGCACTTGTGCTGACACAGGCTCAGGGAACGCCGTGCTTTATATGACACAGTCTGAAGGGATGCCCTCCTTAAGATGACACAAGCTGAGGGGACGCCGTGCTTCAGATGACACAGTCTGAAGGGATGCCCTCCTTAAGATGACACAGTATGAAGGGACTCTGTGCTTAGCAGGACGCAGTCTGATAGGACGCCGCCCTTAAGATGACACAGACCGAGGGGAGGCTGAGTTTATGCTGACACGGGCTGAGGGGACACCGTGCTTCAGATGACACAGGGTGGGGCAATTGGCAGGGGAAAGAGCTTGAGCACCATGGGGTGAATAGAGGGGAACCTGACACAGGCTCAGTTGGCAGTTGGTGCTGACTGGAACACAAGCAAGGGGCGGCATAGGACACACGCTGGAAGGGAGAAGTAAAGGGGATGAAAGAGATGGGGGGAGAGAGAAACTAATAGGGGCCAATGAGGTATGTGCAGGTTTAAGGGGCCAGGGGATGAGAACTATGTGAAATGGATAGAAAGGGGCATAGGCTTGGCTGCGCAGGCGAGATGGAGAGAGGATCTGGACAAGCGGGGTAAGAGGAGGCAAGCTGGATTTGAAATATTGTAAAGAAGGGTGCCAGGGTATGAGGTGCTGAACAAGACAAAGGGTGGCAACTTTTCATGATCATTTCCTGGGACACTTTGGAAGTGTGTAGATACTTTACCTTTGTAGAGACACTTTCCATGTGTAGAGGCATCAGAAGATGTTTTCTGGGGAGCAGTCTGGATTATGAGTCACAGAACTCATTAATGGGGTTTAATTCCACCAGTCCGTTATACAAAACATTCCCTTTTAAGAGATATAACTTGGCCGTCTGTTGAGCTTTTGAGCTTATCAAGGGTGATTACTGTGCCACACTACATTTGAGTTCCAAACCCTTTACCGCTAATGTAATTAAAGCAGGGGATGGGGGAGCGGATCCCTTTGAAGCACAGCCTCGCGGCCGTCAAAGAAGTAAACAGCAGGGATGTAATTAGGGGGGAGGAGAAGTCGCGCTGGAGTGAATGCCTGAGGCCAAATCCGGATCGTAAAAGTCAGCTTTGTGGATGGGCGGCTATAGGTCTCTCTGCGAGACCTAACAAGTCAGGGAGATCTTAGATCAACTTGAGTACCAGGGGGTGTCAGATGTCATCGCGCCTCAAGGAACCAGCGAGTATCGAGGGGGAAAGACTACAGTTCCCAGAAGGCTTAGCGGGCGAAAGGCGGAGCATAAATAGATGCTGCTTCCGGGAGCCGGTGTCGGATATTCCGGTTCGTGATTCCATTGCGTTCCTGGCGACTCTTCAGTGAGGTGTGTTCTGAGCTGTTGATGAATCATTAGCAGGTTGTTGTGTTCATTTCCGACGCTGCTTCGTCATTCCTGTCCTCCGTTGGAGAGCCTTGTCTTCGGCTATTGCGGAGGACGGTTGCTGGTTTTTGGCATTGTTTCTTCCGTTCTGTCCTCCATTGGCGAGCCTTGTCATCGGCTAGTGCGGAGGATAGACAGAGAGTTTCCCTGGTGTAAGGATCACGTGGCTCCGTTGGTGAGCTCACCCCCCCAGTGCTCAGGCTCTTGCGGAGTACACGCTTTGTTTGGTTTCTTCCCGTTTCCTCCGTTGGCGAGCCTTCTTGCCCCGGCTATTGCGGAGGAAACTGTTGTTTATCTTTAGTTATAAGACCCTCTGTTGGACAGCCTTCTTGCACCGGCTATTGCAGAGGGTCTTCATTATCATATTCCTTTGCTGGGACATAGAGATTACCTCATCGGACTTCAATGGCATACAGGTAACCTTTGTCTCCAGTGTTTGTGGGTGACGTAACCCTTACATTTACTTTAGGAGAGTAACTGTATAACTGCTTACCTTCTACACAATCCGTAGAACTTGATATACGTTTCTTCAGGGCTCTGAAGATCAAGAGTAGGGTACGTAGTGTTGTTTTCTTTCCCTCATATCAGTACTCACTAGTGCAGGGTCATAGGGGGGTGTTTTACTATCGTGTTTTATATTTACAGGGGAAGGCAAGAACAGGCTGATTTACGTAATCTCAGTATAGAGAGGCATCTTCTGAGTTCAGGCGGTCAGCTTTCTACATACAGGTATAGCAGGGTATAGTCTGAGTGGTATTGTGCCTATAGTGTATACTTATAGAATTGACACCAATCCCTTGTTTGTTTCTGTCTTCGCAGCTCTCCCTCCCTGCTGTCCCCATCCTATCCTCCCTGTTTATTATTTTTGCCCTCACCTGATCCTTCTCTAGCCCACGGCTATTACAGCATTCTGGGCTTGGATAGATCTGGAGGTGGCCTACTTGTACCACAAGCTGATCCTGAGGACGGAGAGGATAACAGGGGGTGATTGAAACATGCACCTCACAAATGAACAATCCTTTGTTTTCTGTATCCAAACCAGACAATTCATATTGTCTAGTATTGGACTACAGACACTTAAACTCCTGTTGCAAAACATTTGCAGTACAAAATTCACACAGTGCAGCACTGATGAATAACATTGTGCGCAAAAAATATAAAACGACATTAGATATTTCAAATGGTTTCTTCTGTCAAAATATAGCACCAGAAAGCAGGTATTTGACCGCTTTCTCCAGTATGGGGGCCCAAAAGCAATTTTGTCGTCTCCCACAGGAATTCAAGAATATCCCAGGATTATTTTCAGCCAGAGTAACCGAGTTACTACAAATATATGATGATGAGGCATTATCCTATGTCGACGACATCTATCTAACAGACGATGACCTGGAGACACACTTGAAAAGAGTGAACACCATAATAAATGGGTTCGCATCTGAAGGGTATAAATTTAACTTTAAAAAGTCACGAATTGCCGACCTCCCTGTCCTATTTTTAGGATATGAGTTATCAAGCGAAGGCAAAAGCCTAGCAGACAACTTCTTAGAGAAGTGTGCAGTACTCCAAGCCCAAAAAACGCTGAAAAACTTACAATCAATTCTAGGTTTACTGAATTTCGGGAGAACTTACATGCTAAATTATGCAGAGAGGGTTAAACCGCTCTATGAACTAATAAAACCTGATTTCAAATCAATTAATTGACTCAAACACACAGAAATTTTAAGATCATTACAAAAAGATATGTTAACTAAAACAAAACTGCAAACACGCGCGAACGAACGCAACCTTTTAATCCGAGTCATCCCAGGAAGATGCGAATTTACATACCTGACCTCTAATGAGGGAGAAACGGTACCAATAGCTTACAAATCACACTTGTACACACAAGCTGAAATGAAATTCAGTTCCACTGAAAAAATTCTAACTGCTGTAGCAAAAGAAAGAGCCCTGGCACAAGGTAAACGCATAATAATCGTTACACCGATACCTGCACTAGAAGCAGTAACAAGAGCAAGCATTCCGAATGCTAAAGCACTACATCCGAGATGGATACAATGGGTTAATTTTCTTGCTGCATCAGACGTTGTTTACGAATTTGATCATAACTTAAAAACGCAAGAATTTCTCCAATACGAATACGAATGTCCTCTGCCAGCAGAAATTCTACCTCTGGAACAGTACACCTGTGTAATCTACACAGACAGATTTGCACAACACTACGTTGTGGATAAAAAAGCATATAGTGCTACTTGCGCGATTGTAAAAGGTCGCTGGTGCATAGGTAAATTTAGACCGTTAATCACTAAAACTGAATCATTCAGAAACTGTACAGCTCAGCGAGCTGAAATACATGCTTTTAAGATGGCGCTTGAAAATGCAGATCGCGAATTCCCCACACTAATAGTGTGCGATTCACATTACTGCATCGAATCTTACAATAATTACATCCAGACCTGGATTGAAAATGGTTACAAAGATGAAAGAGGTTGCACAATGAAGCATAAAAAGCTTTGGAAACAAGTAGTTCTTTTACAGAAAGAACTGCGAAAGACTCACGTGATACATACGCAGAGTCTTCAGCGTGATGGCATTCACGTTGCAGGGAATTCATTGGCCAATAAAGCCACAGCGGAAACTGGTCAACCGGCTTCCGTAGCTACAAAAAAACGTTCTAAAAAACAAATAGATGGTGAAACGCTATTTGCAGTAAAAGCCTCTATGGAAGGCAGTTATGGGGCGTTACCTCTAAATTATCCACTCGGAAATACATACATAATCGATGCGAACTCCGTTCCTTTTGCTCAAATCCCTGGAGTGGGGGATCGAGTAATTCCAAACTCGAACCGGAGAGTCTTCTTGATACAACATATGGGAATGGGTCTGAGGCACCAAGAGATCCTGAAATCTCTAATAGAATTGCAATCGAGATACTGGTGGTCGGGAATGAGCGTGCAAGTTTATAACTTTGCAATGGATTGTCAGGACTGCAATAGAGATCGCAGTTATGAACCGGACCAGATATCTGACTCTAGCACAGTAAGACCAGCCCAGACACCTCTATTAGACAGCATTAGACTATCTACACGCAGGCGTCCAACCAGACAAATGCGATCCCATAAATATTAGGACGAGATTCATTTGGATGTGGCCCCAGCGCTCGGCTGATGCCAGAACTGTTATAAAAGATTTGCGAGTCTTTATCGGCACATACGCAATTGGCATGCTACATTCTGACCAGGGTCCTGCGTTTAGCTCTCGAGCTTATAAGGAGGCCATGACCAGCTTGGGCATTGCATTGCGGTACTCTAGTCCATTCCATCCTGAGGGAAATGCGGTAGTGGAGAGAAAAAAACGTGACATAAAGTAATCTATAACAGCGAGGGTATTAGGTTCGGGTGATGGGTGGGTCAAACATTTAATAGGTGTCCAACGTAGTCTTAATAATCTGCCAAGAAATTCTCTTGGTGGAATCACTCCGTATGAACTTTTATTTGGTACAAGAATGATAATCGAAGATCTCGATTGTCAAATTTCAGTGGTGGAACAAAAAGCGTTTGATATCAAAGATCGTTTGGCTGTTTTACAGGACTTGAATGAAACAAGAAGAAGTCTAAGTAACACAAAGCTAAAGCCAACGGCCACTGAAGAAAAACCACCTGTCCCAGCAAGACCTGTCTGGATTCCAAAGATTGGGGATCTGGTCAGAGAAAAGATCGCGGTAAAGAAGGAATTTGGGCCTTCTTACAGAAAAGCAGCACATGTCTTAGCTATCAGCGGAACAAGATCAGTCGTACTACCACCCCTTGCTGGTAAAAGGGAAAACAGAGTTGTATCAATCGACCTGGTAAAACCACAACCATGTGGCCAATAATAAGTAGTAGGCCCAGTGGACTCTCAAGAAATAGCAGAAGAACAAACCTTGCTACAATCCAAGAGGTTCAAACTGAGAGACTAATCACATTTGATAAGCCTGCAGAGAATAAAAAAGGACTATGCAACAAAGCCATGGAACTTGTGCCTCTTGAAACCCAAATTGCAACAGTTCGTCAAGAAACGCCTGTTTACAATGATGTAGCCTCGGACTATACAAATATGAAAAAGGAAGAAGCAACTAAAAAGATTAATAACAATCCTGATGCCATCCAAACCATTGACAGAACTGCATCTTGCTACTTCATCAATTTCGATGACTTTTCTGATGATCCAAGTGAACATGAAGACAAGCCAGCAAACAAAACTTTCAAAAACAAAAATTACAGAACTCTTTCATCAACTTGGGGAAACATATCTGATTTCACCGTGGATTGAATTGTGGATTGTGTTAGGTGTACTTTTCCTCCTGCTCTGGCTCATTTTAATTCTTAGTTTGGGAAGAATGATTGATGGAAAATACAGTACAATGGACACAGCAAGTCAGAACATCAACTTGGTTCTAAAACCTCACAGATCATCTCACATTGAAAAAAGAGAACTATCATCGGTGAACATCACAGCCATTCCTATACCTGGTGGTGTAGCGTGGGACACTACTGATTACGACATCTATGGCCCGGTTGAACTCTTGAAATATCTACATCAATTCAAGATTTCTTTAATTGACTTTGTATCACCTAGTACTTTCTATGATGATTGGATCTTTGGAAATATTAACAATATGATGTCAGATTTAGAAATGTCAGCAAAATATACAGAACATGATTATTTACAAGGTTCATCAAATTATGAAGAAATGTATTGCTATAATCATTATGGGCATCACTATTTGCATAAATTAGCAAATCCTGGAAATATTTTAATGTATAATCAATAGGAACATTGTCCAACTCCACCGAAAGGCAGCTCAAAAACATTTAAGGAAAAATTCCCATACTTTTCAGGATTTAATATCACTGATCCAGAAACGTTTTATTTTAAAATTATGAATAAGACAGGAATGAAAAACATTTTGACAAATACTAAACTGATTTATTCTGAAAAATGTTATGAAAAAATGTCTACGTTTGGTTTTGACTTTTGCAAAAACAACATTGAGACAAAAACAGTTTGGGGTACAAAAGAATGGCAGGTACAAGGTTTAGAATCATTATTCAGAGCTTGCATGATCCCAGAACAAATAATGTTCCTGAATGACACCATTCAACAAACGACCTGTCTTGGCCTAGCCAAGATAAAAGATTTAAACAACCCGCCTATACCAAAGCCTATACCTGATAGAAATAACACTACAGATGAGGGGTTAGACGTGTCCTATATTTTAAAACAAAACAGAACTAATCCTGATTGGAAAAAATGGTTGATCTGGCCCACAGACACTAATAACTGTCAAGATAGATTCCTGAACAAAATACAGGGGTTCAAACAGAATAGGCCAGACCCAAGATATTCCCAGAGACAACATCCAGGGATAATTACAACATATAGTGTAGGAAAACTATGCCTCCAATGGCTATAGAAATCCACACTACCTGAAATTAAGCAACACTTGACTTTACTTAAAGAAGGTGCTGACTTGGGAGATTTCATACTGGGACCTTGCAAACAGCGTCAAAAACGTTTCATATACTCCGGTGTATATACGCAGCTTACAATGAAGCTTGGAAGATAACACAAATTGAAATTGCAGAAAAAATACGAGAAATTGATCGTATTAATTTGGAAATATCACTTTCTGTAGAGGACAATGGGTTAACGACTCTGTCCTCCAGAATTTATTCACTGGACAGCACTGTATCATCTGCTATTGATATTATAGAACAGGATATGCTAATGTTACAACATGGCCAGTCCCAATTACGTTCTATTGTACAGTTAGGTTGGAAGTTACAAAATCTGCGTTCAGGCTACGTGCCATGGCGTCTGATAAACACAACGTCATTACTTTCTATCTATAACCTTACTGATAAACAAATCTCTTTGGCACAAAGAGGGGCCGATTATACGGTGCTGAGCATTGAAAAACTAGAAAGATTACCATTGACAGTCTCCGAAAGACCTGTCATTGCATGGATAATACATGGCACCATTACAATTCCGATAACGACTTTTCAGTTTCAATATTAGCAAAAGTATATACCAGCAGGCCTGTATGAAAGGTTGGGTAAAGGGTACATCAAGTCAACCTGGAACTTACCTTACACACATAGATGTTGGAGTGGGGGGCAAGAAAGAGGTATTCCTTAGTGGTAACAACTGTAAAAATTCACTAAGCGGTAAACTTCTGTGTCAAGGAATTAACTTACACGGAGCCTGCAAAGGTTCATCAAATAACCTTTCATGCCACCTGCACGGCACCCCTGCTACACAGATAGAGCCTTTTTTCAGACAGCTTTCCAACGGCAGCTACGTTCTAATAAGTGACCACAGCTGCTGTGGCATGGTGCCAGGAACGGCCTATCTCGTGAGCGTTACTTCCAGGGTCACTTGTTGTATGCAAGTATTGTATCCAAACAACAAGCTAGACATGGAGGCTTTGAAGGAAGTGAGTAACCCAATATACCCTTGCGGGCTTGGGCAATTAACACGTTTAAAAAATGGGCCAGCAAGGGGTTTGTTTATTAAGAATTCTCAGTTACAGCACAAGAGGGACTGCAATGAATTAAGTACCCACGCTACTAAAAATTAGTGGCTGAATGAAGTTTCACAAGTACACATCAATAATGTTACCACACTAACACATTAAAGAAGTGAAAGAATACAATAACCAGGTTTTTTTTAAATCAAAAGATTGTTATTTTCTTTGCAACAGGGAAATTGAATCAACAATACAGGTAGGGTACAGAAAAATGCATTTGGGATATAAAAGGGAGTGTCTTGTATGTTCCTAAGATATATCTCAAAATAAGTCTACACTGCTAACAAATAATGACACAATGATTTCAAATCAAAAATAAATGAAAATCAATAGTGGTTAATAAATATCAAGCAGAATTAGACTCAGTAGGCGACGTTTCGGTCTTTTGGAGATGATTTCATAAGACCATCATCAGGACTTGAGCTTTGAGCATTATAGTTGATGACCCTAGGACAGACACTTCCCGAAGGGGTCAGTGGTGCTACTTGAAATAAATCGACAGTGCTCTGTGAAGAATTTGATCAGGAGCATCTAAAGCAAAAAATGCTTGTGCATAGAATTCATATACACCACAAGAGAAGTCTAGATATCACTAGTGGATATTGCTTCAATAATAGTTGGTAGATATTCAAACTTTGAGAGATTGAACGAGGCAACACGCGATAACGACGTTGAAGGTGGCAGCGTATTTTCAAAACAGCTGATGACATGGAGGCAGCAATATGGCCTTCTTTGAATATCTCTTCTATTCAAATTGATACTTTAAGCAGAAGGAAGTCTATTCTTTTACAAACAACTGTGCCTTTAACCTCGTCTAGAGAAACGTATGACCTGCAAGTTGCAAGGACAGCAGCAGAGATACATACATTATTATCAACAAATTGCCCCGTACATTTCGTAGAAATGTTAAGCCAAATCTTAAACATGTCTGATACCAGTGGCATCGCACATGTATTAAGACAATTTTTTCGGGACTGTTAGCACCCTTTGAAGCAGTCCTGAGCATCTTCCCAAATTTCGTACACTCTGTGTTCGGCGGCCTGCCTCTCATCTTGGGACTCATAGCAGGAATCTTATTTTTGTTCCTTCTGCTCCGATATGGCAAGTCAAGTCACAGAAAAAACTCAGGCTACAATGGAAGACACGATCCTAGCAATACAATACCGAGAGCGGATTAATAAAGTCCTCGGCTTGGCTCGGGTAAGAGATCTGAATACTACTTGGTTTCTTTCATTCAGACCAATCTAGCAAGATTGCATCTTACCTGTTCTACGATGCCTGCTATGCGGAGAAGAATGCGTGTTGGACGTCTGTCTCACACTTCCATCAGCAGTACCTATGGATGTCGATACTTTGATTGGTTCGGTAACGGCTCATGCAACGTGTTGTCCCCAGCGGCTACCCATTCTGATGACGGTATTCGTTGAGACCTCACCATTACGATTAGGTGGCGGTGAGGTACGAGATGAAAGCGGCACACAGGTACAACCTTCTGTGAACATTGCTGATCCAGATAAAGCTGATGGTAATGCATCTCACATATGCACTATTTCCACTTTTTCGGAAATGGCCCAACTTTCACCTACTGTTGTAGACAAATTTTTTGCCAGCCTATCTGAATTAATGTTCTCTTCTAAGAACGAGAATAACTTTTGAAAATACGAGCACACAGCGTTCCCTGAACTCTGAATTCGGCCTTCAGTTTTGGTAAACAAAACCTAAAAAACTTTGGAACTATTTTTCCCCGGAGAGTGTAATTGATTTTTTCCAGTTCCCGAAATATTTACCTTTTTGGCACATGATAATCTGCTTAAAGTAGAACTATTATTAGAGAACAAGATTTCTATTTTAGAAACTCTGGAGACAATATTTATACTTAGTCTCTAGCACATGTACAGTCTTGTATAACTATGTGATGAAATGGTCTCGACCTTCTCTTCTGTATTAAGAGCCATTTCATAAATTTAAATTTTGTGATTCTAAATGTACGATATATGCATTATCTGAATGATACCACTGCTTGAAAACGTACAGTATAGTACTCATTTTTTTGTGTATATTCCATTTCAAATGCATTTTATGTATTTTGGGGTGGGATGCTAAACACATGCTTAGATATGCGTATACATTGCTTAGTAATGATGGACATTAGACGTGGAATGGTGTTGTAGATGATTCTAGAACTCTAGTAAATATTCCCGATTTCATGCCCTTATGTGGTTATATCAAATCATACCCTTATATAGGCATAAGAATCGTACCCATATTAAGACATAGCCAATGCAGTCCAAATACGGCAAGGCTACTCCCATAGACTCCTAGGAAGCACAACGTGTTCTTAAACAAACCAAGCCTCCAGCAGCCCAGGAATTCCCCCTGCTTCTGTATTGATTTGTCCTAGAACTCCTGGAGTCCTGAAAGAACTGCTAGTTCTTAGTGACGTCTTATGTCCAACCTTACGTCAAACTCTGCACCTTCCAGGTATAAATATACCAGCATCTGCCTTAAGCAACACACGGTGGTTTGGAGCAGATCGACTATCTACTTGCCCGACGCCCTGCTGATGCGAGTGCTGAAGGAAGCCGACCATCCCATTGACGCACTGAGAGAGACGCTGTCTTTTCTCCTGCTGAGAAATCCAGCTCCAGTGTTTTCCGGTCACCCTTGCGGTGTGCTGGGAAATCGAGTCCTGAGAGTGAGATACAAGACCTCCTTCATTCTATAACCAAGGTACGGAGCTGATTAGACCCACAGAGAATTCTTGATTCAGATTATTGGCAAAAACTGTAACTCATCCACTCCTTCCCTGTACTAAGCTTAGGTTAGATACACTGGGGTAGGCTTATCTTAGAAACACCAGTTGAGTACGTTTAGTCATTATTTTATCATTGTATGTATTTTATCCATTTTAAGTATCTTTATGGCTTAGAAACCATATAAATGCTTTTACAGTATTATTTCATAATACTCATTTTACTGTACGCACTTTACTTTATGACAAGTATTGCAATTGTAGCAATTCACTTCTCTTGCATGAGAAAGTAGACTGCTCAATAAATAACCCTTTTTATTGAAAACGCCCGTCTCGATATTTCTCTGCACTTCTGGTGAAACGAAGCATGCACGATTGACTGGGGTGAAATAGCTATCTATTGTTTCCGCGACTCTGGAGATATACTCCTTATTCTGAGGGAGCAAAGTTGTCATGTTTATGCGGTTGTCAGCAACGAATCTCTTCTTGTCTATTCAGGAAAGTTAATACCTTCCTGTTCACTCGAGAACGTTTCTAGTGACCTCTGAGCTAGCTGGCATTCATAATTAAGTCTAACCTATTCAATAGAGACCTAGTCGACCTCAGTCCTACGTCTACACTATCGTTTATGTTATTCCAATGCGCAGAGCCTATTGGGAATATAGGAACTACGCTACATAATGATAAGAGTCAAAATTAAACAGAGAGATTAAAGGAAAGAAGTGGTGCAGTACAATACGAACCATAGCATTAAAACATGCAAATAATGGGGGGGGGGGGGACATAACATGAGAGAATGGGGGGAGCAGTGGTATCATTAACAATTTTAATACAATGTGAATGTCCGTGGGGAGGAGAGAAGAACAATAATAGTTCGGGAGGGGGTCAGTGGGGCCGGCATTAGGGACCAAGATGGCGGTGCAAGACCGGAGTAACCATTGGAGATGGACCCAAAATGGGGGGGGGGGGGGCGATGTAGTTCAACCGTCTAGAGGAATAGTTTCTTCTTACCTCCAGATAAAACCTCCATGTTGTTCCACGCGTTAGACGGGAGGCAAGCCAGGAGGGATGGCAGTTGGAAACCCATCGGTGGCAAAGTCGGGAGGCAGTAGGGAGGGCTGGGGGAGGCGGGGTAAAGAGTCTCATACTCAGTTCGATTCATCGGCGGCCAACCTGAGGGCATCTGCAGTGTGGCAATGGAGTTCTCGGTGCGGCGCCATTGAGGAAGTCAGGCGGCGGCGATGAGTGTGGAGCAGAGCCCAAGGGGAGGGAGAGAAAGACGGCCGAGCAGAGCGGTGAGAGGCAAGTATTCCCTGTTAAGTGAGATTGATTTTAGAGTGAGTCTCGAGCGGAAGTGTGGACAAGAAGGAATCATCCTGCTCTCCTGACGGCGGGCGTTTCGTGGGCTATTTTGGAGGTAGAGTGATCGTGTAGTGTTGCCATTTAGATTTTTGGTCTCAATTGATGCAGCAACTACGCGTCGGTGTAACCACGGGAGAGAGAGGTGGGTAGACGAGCAAAAAAGGAGGCAGTTCTCTTAGTACCTGCAGTTTCTAATATGCGGAGGGTGCTCTGACCTCAGAAATGGCATCCGAGTCGGGCAAAGAATAGTAGGTGGGAGGGCTGAATCTGAGCAAAAGGGTCATGCTAGCTGTTTGCGTTGGCGGAGACCAGCTAGGCAGGCAAGGCGATGAGAGGCGGCCCTCTAGGTCAGGGCCTCGGTTCACTAGGTACTTCTTGGTTAATGTATTTATTTACTTTTTTCTCTGAGGGGGGGGTCCGCACCAGAGGGGCCCTGATGGACAGCCCCTGATGGAGCTGTGCTTCAGACTGCTCTCGCGGCCGGGGACTCTGTCTGTTCAGGCGAGCGTAACCCCAGGCGACGAGAACCCGCTCCTCCGCCCCAGAGGGCCCCAAATTGAGCAACCGGGCAGGGGGGGAGCAGAGGAAGGACTCACCGACCAACACAACGGTAATCTTTGGTGGATCCGTTTACTCAGCGGCTGCGGGGTCAGGATACAGATGATGGTGTACAGCTCCTTAAAGTTATCAGAGCCCGGGGGGTGCTGTGAGGCTTACTGACTCACCCAGCGGTTGCGGGGTCAGGATACATACGACGTGGCACGGCTCCTTCGGACGCGCTTTGAGGCTTTCTGACTCACTCAGTGGCTGCAGGGGTCAGGATTTCACCCAGGACGGCCAGCGGGACTGACCAGCCTCAATGGGACGGGACCCGGCCAACTCCAAACCAGTCACTTGGCAGGCATTGACTCAGTGGATCAACGGCCTCTTCCACGAATATTCGGGACAGTAGCAGGGAGAAACGGATATGCGTCTGACCAGCGCTTCTTTGCGAACGCTGTTAAAGTCCACTCCCTGGTCAGGAGCAACTCACGGGGGCGCCTCGTCTTCGTAGTCGGATTCTGGGCTTGCGGGTAACTTTCCAGGCGAAAATGGCAAACCACCGCCAAGTGGTTACAATCTTCACTGCTGCGGTGCCGAGCAAAGGGGTGGACGAACGGGCATAAGCTGGGATATTCACAAAAAAGTGATCCCTAGCCCTGGAGCTACTTTGCAGAAGTATTGGAACGGATTTCCAATGATTCTTTTCTGAACATGGAAAGTTCAGCCTTCAAGCCATGATGTACTGAATTAAAGTAGTTCCATACAGAGATGGATTTTAGGTTGGAAACATCATCTGGGCCAGTAGGTCTGCTGTTTTGTAGAGGAACAAGGACAAAGCTAACCGCTTTGCAGAACATTAGTTTTGGTTTGGAAAGCCAGTGCAAGGTGCAGAGAGCCAACATGGCTCCAAGGCGCTATATGCAGTATAAACGTTGCTGCAGTTGTTTGTGTGCCGGAGTGCGCAAACAAGATATTGAAGCATGCTGTAATGGAGGTGTTGTCAGAGTCCAGATACTAAACAGAAGAATAGTGAACGTTAACCCAACATGAGAGACCAGAGAACTGGAAGATTCTCCATAGAAGGCTGTTCAGTAACTGTGCCAGTGTGGGATGCCATAGACTCCTCTGGATGTCTTCTCCTCTCATGACCATTCCATCTGTATTTGTGACGAGCTTGTGCCAGACTTGCCAGAGAGAAGATAGCACATTCCCACACATTTTGGTTTGGTTCTTGTGCTCAGATAGAATATTTTTCCATGTGGTTTCACTTGCTGCTGTGAAGGTTAGTTCAAAGTAGTCGTCTTCATCTGTAAAGTGTAGTATTTCCATTATCAACATTGATTTTAGGAAGGCTCCGTTACTATTGAGTGATGGACTCTCACCTGCTCTTTCATGTCACATTTTTGACTGTTTATTATTTCATCTTGTTCAGAGGAGTGATGAAACAAGAGGTTGGCAGGGTTGTCTGTCTCTGATGGATACATGATTGTGAACCTGTACATCTGTAGCTGGAGTGCATCAACTTTGGATACAGGGAAAAGTTGCAATGATGTGCCTTAAGGAAGGGGAGGTGATCGTCCTCCCCTTAAAAAAGAAGCCGAATGTTAGTATGAGTCAACTGGAGAATTTGCGTCCTATCTCACTGCTGCCTTACTTTGCCAAAATAGCAGAGAAGGTGGTCAATACCCAATTGACAAGTCATTTCAGTAAACACAGCTTACTTCACCCCACTCAATCAGGTTTTCGTGCAACCTACTCTACAGAATCGGAACTGCTCCTATCGACAGAAATCATCCGAAAACTCGTAGATGAAGGACAGACTGTTGCCTTAGTCCTTCTGGGTCTCAATGCCGCATTTAACACTGTAGCCCATCAAACACTACTTCAGCACCTGAGGAAAGGAGGTCTGGCTGGACGAGCCATGAAATGGCTAGGGTCCATCCTACACCGCAGTTTTCAGGTGTCTCAGCAACCTTACTACTCCAAAAGTATCAAGATGGACCAAGGGGTCTCACAGGGCTCCACTCTCAGCCCCACCTTTTTTTAATCTCTACATCACCCCCCTGGCAAAGATTATCAGAAAATTTGGCGTCAGTGTTGTCATATGCTGATGGCACACAGCTGGTGGTGTCTCTAACACAAGCCCACGATAAGGCAGCCAGCAATTTCTCGACATGCATACAAGAACTGGCGTCCTGGATGGCTGACAACTGCCTAAAACCTAATGGGGACAAAACAGAAGTACTAGTGATAGGCATAGCACCCTCGATCTGGTCCTCATCTTGGTAGCCTCAGACCTTGGGTCCGACCCCTTTCCCCAGTGAACAGGTTAAGAACCTCCTTCTATCCTTTGAGAACCACACCAGGCGAGTGGCGGAAAATGTTTAGGGGTACTGCAAGGACTTCGAAAGACCCTTGATTTACTCTCTGTTACAGCAAGGAAAACAATGGTCCACGCTCTGGTGACGTCACGCCTGGATTATGGGAACGCCCTCTATTTGGGAGCAAATAGCAAATGTATGCAAAGACTCCAATGCAGTCAGAATGAAGCGGCTCGTCTCGTTCTTATGCTACCCAGGAGAGCTTCCTCTAACAGGGCCCTTGCTTCCCTTCACTGGCTTCCGGTAAGGGAACACATTCTTTTTAAAGACTTGTGTGTCAGCCACAGCATTCTTCAGAGTAAAGGGCCCAGCTATCTGCTTGACCTTCTCACTCACTACTCTCCGATCCGTCAAATGAGATCAAGTGGGGCAGGGCAGGTTAGCATGCCGACCATCAGAGGAGTAAGGATGGGTGGCTGCTCCTTCCGTTTTCTAGTGGCCAAACACTGGAAGAAACTCCCCCGGGGCTTCGGTTGGAGTCTTCGGAGACAATTTTTTAAAAAAAAGTAAAGACCTGGCTCTTTCCATCTTTAAGTCCTCATGTCTAGATTCTCCCTTTCTTTCACCTCATTGCCCGAACATGGTCTAATCACCGCAGTGCGGGGACACACTAGCTAGTGTAACCAGGCGCTTTACAAACTTTATTATTATTATTATTATTAATTAGAGCCGTCTGGTCTCTTAATGCCTTGAATTTGTGACTATGCAGCTATAGGTGGCAATGGGCCCAATCCTACTTTATGGCTAAGGCTTTACAATCAATTTGTAACTATCTCTGCACTGTTTTAGTCGGGGCGCTGCTGACAAGTTCAATCTGCTCCCATGTATTGTGAAGGTTTTCTTATAGACAGGATTCTGCACAGGAACAGAACTATGCTTTGGACCATAGAACATTAGCGTGTAGGGACTAGGTCACCATACCACCTCAGTATCTATGAGCTTGAGTCCGACTAGCTATAGTGGCTCAATTTCCCTCCTAACCTTTCCAGAGAAGCAAGTGAATTGGCACCCCAGAACACAATACTCTCGACCCTCTCAGGGATTGCGTTAACAAGACACACCCTTTTACTCTCTCACTCTTAGTTGTCCACAATAAGTTAAACAAGAGACACAAAAGCAGCTTATGGTATTTATTTAAAAGTATTGTGCTTTAAGGTGCAGGATTTGCACCACAATTAGACAGCAAATGCATACCAAAAATATCATTAGCATGGTTAACAAATCATATATCATACAAAGCCCTTTATGTTATAAAACAGATTAGCTTACCCCCCCCCCCTTTCTACTGAAGCTAAATGATTATATGTTACAGATCTCTGGGACTAGTGGCGGACCCCTTACCTTAGCATACATAGGTGGATGTTCTACATCTTAGCTGATGCAACAATCGTGCCTCAGGACCTTTTCTCAGTGTGTGTTTTTTCAGAACCCCTGTTCTCAGTTATATGAAAAGATATGTGTGTTCACAAACAGCAACTGCATTCTCTTGTTATGTCTAAGCGCTAGTGTCTGACCAGCGAGAATAACAAGGGGCATCGTTGTTTGACCTTGTCCAATGTGTTCAGACTAAATCCCAGGAAAAGAATAAAATACGAAAGCACGTGCAGGTTCTATATGAAAATAAAATGTTGCACAAAGGCAAGCGTGTTATATAGTAATATGTGCAAATTAAAAGTGCCCTACAACATACACAATTAGGCTAACCTAAGGAAAACAACAATGGGCCATGCAAGAAACACACAACAGCAGTACTGCTCCCAGGTGACTTTAAGGGCTGGCACCCACCACCAGCTCCGAATTCTCTCTTGGTTCAAGCTAATTCCTCATGATATCATGTGGTATGGTATTTTTTGTGTCGTTGAATGCTTTTTCTTCGGTCAATGGTCTCTTGAGCATTGTTTTGGCCTTAATGAGTTTTCTATTAATTTCTTTGAGCATGACTAAGATTGGAATGAACTGGCTTCAGTAGATCGCCATTTCCAGAATACTCTTCACTTCTGGGGAATACTTTAGTGCAGATACTCTTTGGATGTCACTGACTATTTTTAGATCGATGCTCCCTCCTTCACTTGAGAAGATGTAGCTAAGGGATTGAAGCTTCTCTTTTAGAAATGTGCACCTCCACTGTATAATTAATTGCAGTGTAGCTATTAGCCTTTGGTGATGTTGCTGCAAGGTTTGGGGTTTATTATAACATCACCATTGGTGTTTATAACCCCCTCTTGGGCATATATGGATTCCACAGTGCATTTTAACCTTTTAAAATCGGGCTTGTTTCCACATCCTACAATGTAGGTTGGGCCCAATTCACAGAGCAATTTGCAGGTTCAAATCAGACGAAAATGGCTTCATTTGCAAGTGCTAGGTATTTACAAACTATGACCTTGGACTTGTAAATCTTTTCATTCATGTGCTCAATCTCCCACATGATTAAGTAATACCATGCATATGAGTATTGGCTAACACTCTCTGACACCTTCCCACTTTAGGAATGGTTGAACATGTACTCCTACGAAGGGCAGGAGGAAATTCCTTTTCAGGGCGAGGAGGAGAAGAGAACATCATCAATATTGGTAAGGGTGCGAAGATTATTTCTCCACCAGCAAAAATATTTTTCCATTGGAGTGAAAATAGAAAACATATTTCTGACATTACACAATGGCATTTCACCATGCGTAATTGCATCTCTTCACCAATTTCACATCCAGAAGTATGTGTTGACCCATAGTATGTGGGTAGAGGCATAAGCTCATGTTATTACTGTCATACCCATTGTAACTATCTTGCAAAATAATAATTTCGTTAAATAAAAAAATATGCTTCCTGAAATGCCTTCGTTTGTCACAAAAACCTTCAGAAATACAACTGGAAACCTCCGATTGCTGCAGATTTTCAACCATTGCTTCTGGAAAGATTTGCAAATTCCAGAAATTCGTAAATGTGCAGTTAGACGAGTTATGTGCAGCGAATACCCCGGGCCCTCCCCTTTTAGGTGGTGACCTTCCATCTCAAATCTATGAAACTAGATACCCTTAGAATGGGGGGAGAGTTTTTGCAAAAGAATGTATTATATGTGGAAATGCTAGTAATGCCACTAATAGACATACTACCGAAGGGCAGGCGAATCATCGGTGCTCATTATATCATTTTATAATAATTTTTCCAAGTGCTATATCAAAGAGTCTGAGACTTTTACTGCGGGGCAGCTAGTTTTAGCCTAAAGATCCTTTGCATTTGCTGAGTGAACATGTTTCACAGCAGTACTTCGTGTTTCATAGTGACAAAAACAATGCAGTGTTCTTTGTATAGTTATTTGCTGTGGCAAAATATCAGCTAAATCATACAGGTAGCAGGAGTGACACCCAGTGCCCTTCGACCCCGCAGGGACAGCACAGGAAGTGACATCATAGGGCCTTTCTATCCTATGACAAGCCGCTCCTTTAAATAATATTTTTTCAGAAAACTGGAGACTGGATCGTGATAATAAACAGTGGCTAACTTTAAGCGCAAACAACCAGCGACCACAAAAAGACAAAGCATTATCATTTTAAAGGTTAAGCAGCCAGGTAGGTTAGATCACAGGCACAGCAAAGCAAACCTGTAGCAATTGCTTTCAGATGACGCTGCTTGGTATTTGTGGAATGTATATAAAGCCTTCTCGTTTGTGCCAGCAGTTTGAATTGAGACTGTTTTACCCTCGTTTAATCCTAGAACTTGAACTGGAGCTGAAGGTAACAGATTGCGAAGAAAGAAAATATAGTGGTTTGGAAACTCCAACAAACTAAAAAAACAAATGATTCAATTGCCAATGCGTAGTATCAGTTGAATAGATTGCAAATATGTGTAAGAGCAAAGGAATGCAAACAGAAAAACATATCTAGCATGAAGCAGAGGTCAACACAGGATCCTGTCAATCAAATGATGGAGAAACCAGAAATATTTCCTCAACCTCTGGGAGCTTCCGTCGTCAGTCACACTGACTCCACTCAATGAACCAAACACACAAAGCCTGATTTATGGCAAATATAAGTCCGCTGGTGTTTTATGAGAGCGGCTGTGTTACTACAGTGTCATTGTTTATGAAGGATGATCTTTTATAAAATGACTGTTTTTTTTATCAAGGGGAGCTTGATATGCACTCGTATATATTCTGTAGCAAACGTTTGTGGCCATAACGAAATAAGTATGGAATTTTATTTACTGTAGCATTGCGCTTTTTATTGCAGGGCAGATTTGTGCAAAATAGGCTTCCTGCTTCCTGTACATTATTTCCCTGGTTCACAGTCGACTCGTCAGTGGACTCGTCAGCAAATGCGCCTTAAAGGTTTCTCCTGAAAAATCAGGCATAATTGCCATTTGCAATTTGCCAGTCCAGTCACTATCACATATGATGTTGAGTAAGATTCATATAAGTCCCTTCGTTTGGGGTTAGGACATGCAAAAAAGTTGGGCAAAGTTGGCAGACTGCTCCCTTCCGAAAGCTACGCAAAGTTTCCACTTAAGGCTACGTTTAGCATCATGCAACGCCATGTCCTTGCAGCCAGTTGTCGTAACCATGGTTAGGGCACAAGTCCTAAAAAAAGAAGTGGGGGGACTCTCCAAGGTAGGCGTGGTCACAGGAAGTGACATCACGACAGGAAGTGACATCACAACAGGAAGTGACATCACAACAGGAAGTGACATCCCATGTAAGGCAGATCTATCATTTGCATATAATGCAAGATTTAACAATTGAAGCTGCTTGGTACTTAAGCCTGTGACTTAAGGTCCCTGTATGGAGGAATTAGCAGCCCAAATGTGGATGAAGTTTGGCGAAGGTGACATCAACACATTTTCAAAACACTACAGGAAAGTTTGACTGCAAGATTTTGTATACATTACAGGTTCCCAGAGAGGCTGCTTCCCACACTCGACAATGACTATTACACACACTAGGGCTCCATATTCACGTTATTCTATCGATGAGTGTTATATGTTATCTCCCCACCTATTGTAAACTAGCGACTCTGTATTACATAGTTTTGTCCCAGCTGCCTCTCTCTAGCTGTGGCTAGATTTATTTATTTTATTTATAAAGTTTTATATAGCGCGAACTTGATCCTGAAGGATATCAGAACGCTTTACAATTTGCAGCAAAGGTAACAAATCAGAACATTAGTCTAACATTGGGAATCTTGGTTGAAGACAATGGAGCTGCCGGGGCATTAACTTGGGTCAATGCCTAAATTTTAGATATATTAACTGGCCATTGTATTTATTTTAGCAGATTTATTTATTTCTATTTATTTTAGGAAATGTATTTAGTTTTGGTATATTTTAGTTTGACTTATTTGCCTTCATTTACTTCAGTGCAACAAAATATAAACATTGCTTTACTTTGTATTAATACTGTTTATTTTTGTGATAGTTCCTAAAAAAAGGGCGATTATGACTCATGCATTGTAATGGTTGTTTCCCCCTTTACAGAGACTACTTACTATAAAATTGGGCTGGGCCTAGCTCATGATGTCATTTTGTGGGGACCCCTTGAAGAAAGCGGGCAGAACCTTTGCAAAACTTTGTGCCCCCCTATCCAGTAGTGCAATTATCCAAACACTGACAGGATTGAGCCTAAATTAAAAATATACTGACATACGTAATGCCAAGTCAGACGTCATCATGGAGTCATGTTTAAATGAACAATCCAGCGCCATCCTACACCTCCCCATTCCACAAAATTATACAATTCAGACCGACAACACAAACTAGAAGGGGGCGTTGCTGTCATCATTAAACATTCCATGTGGAAACAGCGACACATGGAAGAACACACAAGGGTACACCATCATACTACTTACATTTTGTAGCCTGGTGTCAATTGTTCAATGCAGGGCTTAATTTGTGCCAGTGCTTAGCGCCGGCACTTAATTGGCAGGGCCGGGTCTAGTGGTACTCTGATTCTACACGCACGAGGCGCACAGTGCATGTAAAATGTTTTAATTTAACTTACAGCACACTTGCTAGTACTAATACTTAATTAACTCCTCAAGTCTCGTGCAGCCGCATCGCATTGTGTTTAGTTTTTCACATCTCAGTTTACCCTTAATTGTTCACGATCACTTGAATAATGAAATATTCTGAGTGGGAGAGCTCTTTGGCAGCACTCTGCCAGGTTTCTCTCTCGTCACTCTCATGCTGCTGTGTTAAAGAGCCTCGGTTCTACCGCACAAAGAATTAGGGTGACCAACTGGCATTGGTGCAAATTCAGGACGGTGAGTGTACAAATTCAGGACAAAGGGTCAAAATTCAGGACACAAATTCAGGACAGGAGGTCAAAATTTAGGACAAAACTTCAGGACAATAGGTACGTTTTACAGACACATCAGAGGTCGCGCAATAGTATATAAGTAAGCCCAGCCATTTCCAAAAGTATTCAACCATTTGCAAACCTATCCATCATGTATCCTTCCATGTATCATTTCACTCATCCATCCCTTCATCCATCCCCTCATCCATCCTTTCACTCATCTCCATTATCCATCCATCTATCCACCCTTTCACCCTATCCATCTGTACACTTATCCATCCACTCTTCATCCCATCCATCCATTCAGCCATTTACCCTTTCACCAATCCAGCCATCCTTTCACTTACTAATCCTTCCACCCATCCACTCTTTTAGTCATCCATCCATCCTCCCTTTCTCTCTCCATCAACCCTTTCACTTAGCCTTCCTTCCATCCATCCATCCACCCACCCACCCATCCATCTACTCATCCACTCATGAATCCATCCATTGCCCCTATCACTCATCCATCTATCATTTCACTCCTTCACACATCTATTCATCCTTTTGTCCATCTACCCTCCCTTTCACTCACTCATCCATCCTTACACCCACCCTTTCACTCATATGTCCATTCATTCACCCTTGCACTTATCAATCCATCAATCCATCCATCATTTCACTCATCCACCTACCCCCATCATCCACCCACCATCCACGCACCCACTCATCCATCCTTTCACCCACCCACCATCCAATCCACTGATCCATCCTTTCACCCATCCACCATCCACCCACCCACTCATCCATCCTTTCACCCACCCACTCATCATCCATCCATCCTTTCACCCACCCACTCATCATCCATCCATCCATCCATCCTTTCACCCACTTGTCCATCCATCCATCCCTTCACCCACTCTCCATCCATCCATCCTTTCACCCACCCATCCATCCCTTCACCCACTCTCCATCCATCCATCCATCCTTTCACCCACCCATCATCCATCCATCCATCCATCCATCCATCTGTCCTTCCCTTCATCATCCATCCATCCATCCATTCCCTCATCATCCATCCTTCCCCTCATCATCCGTCCATCCTTTTCCCTCATCATCCATCCATCCTTTTCCCTCATCATCCATCCATCCTTCCCCTCATCATCCATCCATCCTTTTCCCTCATCATCTATCCATCCATCCATCTGTCCTTCCCCTCATCATCCATCCATCCTTCCCCTCATCATCCATCCATCCTTTTCCCTCATCACCAATCCATCCTTTCCCCTCATCATCCATCCATCCATCCTTCCCCTCATCATCCATCCATCCTTCCCCTCATCATCCATCCATCCTTCCCTTCATCATCCATCCTTCCCCTCATCATCCATCCATCCATCCATCCTTTCACCCACCCCCTCATCATCCATCCATTCCCTCATCATCCATCCATCCCCTCATCATCCATCCATCCACCCTTCCCCTCATCATCCATCCTTTCACCCACCCCCTCATCATCCATCCATCCATCCTTCCCCTCATCTTCCATCCATCCATCCTTCCCCTCATCATCCATCCTTTCCCGTCATCCATCCTTCCTTTCATCCATCCTTCCCCTCACCCATCCATCCCATCCATTTATCCTGCCCTTCATCCATCCATCCTTCCCCTCCATCCATCCATCCTTCTCCTCATCCATCATCCTTCCCCTCACCCATCCATCCATCCTGCCCCTCATCCATCCATCCTTCATCCTTCCCCTCATCCATCCTTCCTTTCATCCATCCTTCCCCTCACCCATCCATCCATCCCATCCATTTATCCTGCCCTTCATCCATCCATCCTTCCCCTCCATCCATCCATCCTTCCCCTCATCCATTTATCCTTCCCCTCATCCATCCTTTCCCTCCGTCCATCTCCTCATCCATCATCCTTCCCCTCATCCATCCTTCCCCTCATCCATCCTTTCCCTCCGTCCATCTCCTCATCCATCATCCTTCCCCTCACCCATCCATCCATCCCATCCATTTATCCTGCCCTTCATCCATCCATCCTTCCCCTCCATCCATCCATCCTTCCCCTCATCCATTTATCCTTCCCCTCATCCATCCTTTCCCTCCGTCCATCTCCTCATCCATCATCCTTCCCCTCATCCATCCTTCCCCTCATCCATCCTTTCCCTCCGTCCATCTCCTCATCCATCATCCTTCCCCTCACCCATCCATCCATCCCATCCATTTATCCTGCCCTTCATCCATCCATCCTTCCCCTCCATCCATCCATCCTTCCCCTCATCCATCTTTCCCCTCATCCATCATCCAGCTACCCTTCCACCCATACATTCAGCTATTTACATTTTCTCTCCATCCTTCCCCTCACTCATCAATCCATCTATCCTCTCTCATTATCCATTTATTCAATCTTTCATTCATCCATTCAACCTTTCACTAATTCATCCAGCCATTCACACATCCCTTCACTTACTTACACGCCCACCTTTCCATATTAATTTTGAGCTGAGCCCTTTTGAGAAGAGGCCCATCAAGAACTTCACCCTCGCTGCAGGGGCCGTTCCAGGACTGGGATAGAAGCCACCCAGGGCGGAGACAGGATCCACCACGGGGAGGGGGGGGGGGGGACAGGAGCCATCACAGGTGGGGGTGGACTGGAGCCACAACATGGGGGGACAGGTGCCATCACTGAGGGGAGGGCAGGAGCCATCACAGGAGAGGGAACACAGGGGTGGGCATGCAGTATTCTAGTATCTTCTTGGGCTCCTCTCCTGCACAAGACAACGAGAAGACAGGCTCTCTGTTCAAAATGCCATCCCCCACTGTGAAGATGTACTGTACTTGCAGGAGATACTCCGAGAGAACTGATTAAACTGATTGTCCTCCATACTTTCTTATTCAGTGTGGGTGCGATTGTGCCATTTCTTTATTTTCTTACATTATAGCCTGCATGTTTGAAGAACCGAGGTTTGCTTACAATTTAGTGACAGTAATAAGCTATGTGAAGAGAACCACGTGGTGCCTGGGTGTAATCCGGGATGTAATCTGGCCGAGTCTCGGATGTTTGGGACCCTGGGTAGAAATGGAATGTGTGAGCCCCCCTCTAAATAGCAGATACAAGACGCATTCAGGGCTGTTTGCATGTGAATAGATGTCGCTGCTCCGAAGCTGCCGCCCCTCCCTCTCAGTCACCTTCGAGCACCTTTTAACAGCTCATCAAGGGCTGGAGGTGTGAGGGTAGCCATCCCGCTGTGCCTCTACAGTGCTGCTGGGGGTCAGAGCTTTCATACAGCATCGGAGTCAGGAAGAGAGGTGGGGGCAAGCTGTGCCCGTTTAAAATTACGGACAAATGCGGAAATTCTTTATTTACTTTGTGCGCGCCGCGCTCCCGTTTTTTAATGGTGGACGCGGTTTTGATTTAGCAGGGTGGACGGCGTCCACCCTGAAAAACCCTCAGAAATAAGTGGGGGGATGCCGTCCACCCGCGTGGTACCCCGACTCGTGCCCTGACCATGGTGGATGGGATTCTAGAATGAAGGCATTAACTGCTTAGTGGGAGGGGTTTCCACTGCCACCTAACGCAATAGCTGCCACTTGGAAACAAACCAGTTCCCTGAGCAAAAGTTTGAATCCGATTTTAAATCATCAGTCCATATACGACAAAAATATCAAGTGTTCGTCCTTGGTCTTTATTTCATATATTGTATTCTCAAGAAGACTTTTTTATACTTGAAACACAGTTCAGTTCTTTGATGACACAACCAACATACAATACATGTTTCGTCTATAGATAATACCCAAAGACTTTATCAGGGCCTGGACTGCTTTTATTTAAAATGGAAATTCAAGAGCAGTCTTCCATTAAAAGTTGTAGACACAGTATATCCAAAATTTACAGTGAGCGATGATAACATTTCTCTATATAAACTCTCTATTAATTCTTCAGTTGTCACAACCTCACTAAGCATAGACTGCCACGTTTTCTGCTGGCACGCATGCCACCTTAGCTTCACATCAACCTTCTCCCATTCGCCACGACCCTCACACCAAATTTCATCTCTAGATGATCGGAATTCTCTCATAAAGAGCGTCCCTAGAGCTTAGATAGGGCCTCTCATTAAAATGTATCTCCCTCTATACTAAAGGCATCAACCAGTAAAACGTAGGAACGATCTAGACTTTTGTACTAAACTTAAAGGTGATATAATACTATTTGCAAGAAACTAAGGGGCCGATTAGGATGGCGGTGAATCAGCATCCTCCGGGCCGGCGGAAGCCACCGCCGGCCTGGAGGATGCGGATTCACCGCTGCGGCCACAGAAAACACCCAGCGCCAGATTAGGATGGCGGTGGGAATGCGGTGGGACCAGCGGCGGACAGCAGGTCCGTCCGCCGCTGATCCGCGGGGTGTGGAGTGCTATTTGGTGGCGGGGGCTGCAAGACACCGTCAGCCAAATTACGATGTGCATTTAAACATGCTTTTCCACAGCGGCTTTTCCGCCGTGGAAAAGCATGTGGTCTTTGTTGTTTGGGGGCCCGTTGCGGGCCCAGGGTTTTGGGGGGTGGGGGTGCACATGGGTGGTACCTATGGTACCCCCCAGCATTTACATTCACAAAGCGGCAGGTACCGCGCGGTGCCTGCCGCTTTGTGCATGTAAATGTAAAACATGCATTTTTAACCTTGCGGCGGGTGCTGCTTGAAGCAGCACTCACCGCAAGGTTAAAGATACAGGATGTGAACGCCAGGGTGGCGGTCACATCCTAATTGCACCGGAGGGACTGCAGCTGCCCCTGCGGACGGTCCCTCCACCTCGGGGGTGGCGGACGGACGCAGGTCCGTCCGCCATCCTAATAGGCTCCTAAGTTGGTACGCAGAGATTGCAATCCCCTTCATTACGGAGGTATACAAAGCATCTCCGCTTCTCAGGCCAATAAAAAGAACAGAGTCATTACCCTGCTAACTAATAAAGCTAACCTAAATGTTGTGAATAATACCCATGACAATGACTGCAGGTGGCCAATCACTCAAATTAAAAATAATTACTTCTCCCTCTATATTTTCAATATATATGCCCCTATGACCGTCAACCCTGGAATTTGGATCAATCTAAACAAGCATGTGAATCACCAAATGACGCTAACATTCTTCTTGCGGGAGATTTTAACCTCCCTTGGGATAGTATCTTTACTTACAAATACAGGCCAAACAAATCACATAAACAAATGAGGAACTTGTGTAAAGCACATTGACTGACATTTGGCGCCTCCAAAATCTGGCTGAAAGCTGTGGCATATTTTACTCGGAACCCACACAATACTCTATCAAGAATTGATTATATCCTGACAAACAATATTCTCACACCTGCAGTCTTATCCTCCACAATTGAACCAATATTAACCCTTGGCGTGTGTCAGACTGCCGGCAACCCTCCGAAGCCACGGTGGGCATGTGCGTCGGATGGCTCCCGGCTGTGCTGGCACCCACGCACGGGGAAACTTTGGCGCACCCCCCTAGGCTGCTCCTTGGTGACTCCCCCACCAGGGATGGAAGCAGAAGCACTTCCTCTACATCGCCCCTCCTCCACAACTTCAGCGCGCACCACACGCTGACGTTATTACAGGTTGCCGGACGCACTGGAAGCTATTTGCTTCCAGTCCGTCTAGGAGAAAGGAGAGTTTCTCCTCGGGGAGGATTTTTATTTTTTGTAACAAAAAGGCATCGGGGGAATGGAAAGAGTTTTCTACGATGTCTCTTTGGAGCATTCCTGCTGCACGATCAAGCAAGAGGCCACGATTGTACAGAGGAAATGCTCACTAGACACCAGGGATTTTCCATTTCCATCAATTTTGGCAATGTCAGGTAGCGGCCCCTTGGGTAAGGGTCGCTCCTCTTCGGGGAGCACTTATTTTGGGCGTTTCTGCCCCTTGGGGGCAGATCGGCTTATATTTTTTGTCGGCCTGTGTACCCCACAAGGCCACCAGTGATTGTTTTATTTCTTTATGTTGGGAAGCGGGTCCTTGGGCAAGGGTCGCTCCACTTTAGGAGATGATTATTTTGGTCATTTCTGCCCCCCTTGGGAGCAGATCAGCCTTATGATTTTAGGCCTACCTGACCCCAAGCGGGGCAGAAACCACCTGCACCAGGGATGTTGGTTTCACTAAGTTGTTCGTGGGCAGTGGCCCATGGGCCAGGGTCGCTCCCCTTCTGGGAATTAATGTTTTGTCCATATTTTTAGGGCCATCTGACCCCCCCCCACGTTGTCCGGTGGATTGTGTGTAGACTGGCACATTATTTGCATTTGTGATTGTAATGTTTTATTGCTACTTTTGATTCCATTGTTGCGATTCCTTTTTGCAATTTGTGCAGTGGTTGATCTGCAGGTTGCATAGTTGCATGTGTTTGGTAAGAAAATCTTTTTTTATTGTGTTTGCTCCAAATGAGTACTATTGTCATGCATAAATAAATTATTTGTAGGTGGTGTCATAATAGCATCATATATATTTAGCTTATATTTTGGGTGTGAAATTCTCTTTGGATTTGTGCACAATGTATATTGTGTTGTCTTATGTTTCATTTTATTTTGTTTTTCTTTTTTAGTGGGATATCGTTGGTCCTTGCTGTGTCTGCGCGGAGTAGGTGGTGGTGAGTCTAGCTGTGTCTGGCAAGTGAGTGTTATCATTTTCGAGTATATAGGTCTTTGTGATAAAACAAAAAAAATGTCATTACTTATTTTAAAAGAGCATTTGTTGTTGCCTTGTTTTTCGAGTTACCTTTATTAGTAAGGATTATGGCTAGCCACATGAGTACCGCTCAGCATGCTGTTGGTATGCTTCTCGAATCTTCGTCTGACCATGATTATGAGACTCACAGTGCATCTGAGGCAGAGAAGGAACTGTAAGATTCTGGCATTGAATTTTCTGTCCACGATCCTCAGATGATGAAACTACTCTCAGTGCGGATGAAGTGCCTGTTGTAGAGGAGGACACTGATGTGCTGTTAGTGCAGCAAGAGACATTTGGATTGCAGCCTGGGGCTGCAAGGCTTCCCATTGTAAGTGCTGGACTCTAGCTTGATCCAAACATGGTGCAGACAGTTTTGTTTCCCTTTAGTGATGTTGCAGGGTATAGAGTGAACTGTGAAAAAATTTTGCCTATACATTTTTGTTTATGAACAATGTATTTTTGGCTGAGATTGGTGAGCAGACCAATTTGTATGCTGAACAGTATTCAAGGAACAGTGCTAGACTTGGGCCCACTATAGAGCTACCCAGTGGATTCCCACAAATCTGGATGAGATGAAGAAGTTTTGGGGTTTATCTTTTTTTGATGGGCTTGATAAGGAAGCCACCCCTTACTTCATATTGGTCTACCAGTCCCTTGATGTCATTGGCCATATTTTCTGCAATTATGAGTCTTGATAAGTATTTACTTCTGCTTCCGATGCTTCAGCATTGCCACAAGATCACCCTAACTGTGACCGTCTATTGAAGATTTGGCCTGTCCTTAATCACTTTGTAGATCAATTTTCAGAAATGTATGCTCCAGGGAAAGAAATAGCTGTTGATTAGTCTTTGGCCCTGTTCAAGGGCCATTTGGGTTTTTGGCAGTACATTCCTAGTAAGAGGGCATGTTAGGGAATTAAGATGTATATGTTGTCTGAGAGTAGCATAGGATATGTCTTTAATTTCCGGTTGTGTGTGGTAGGGATTTCACTATTAACCCTCTTAGTTGTCCATCCACTTTTGGAGTTAGTGAGAAAATTGCGAGGGAACTAGGTAGAGGATCTTTTAACAAAGGTCACCATTTGTACCTAGATAACCTCTACACTGTTGTGCAATTGTTCAGGGAACTGTTCAAAGTGGACACTGTTGCTTGTTGCTCAATCTGTTCTAACTGTAAAGATTACCAACTATAGAGGTAGTTTCCGAAAAGCTTGAGAGGGGACAGTGCAGTGCCTTGAATAATGATGAACTGCTAGTTGCAAAATTTGTGGACAGTAGGGATGTCTACATGCTGACCACCATCCATGATGAAAGTACTTCACCTGTGACTCATTGGGGTTAGATTGCTGAAGTGCGCACACCCAATCTCTAGTTCCATCAAGGGCAGCCCCCAGTCTGTCCCCATTGTTCCCAATAATTCAATTCTTGGGGGACTCACTATCTAAATCCATACAATTATGGACAAATAAGGCATCGTTTCAGAGGTCTGCAATCAATGCTGATGCAGGCCCTTTAATTCTTCTCTTTGTATTGCTCTGCCCTCGTACCCAGACCATTTGGTCACTTATTGAGTCCAAGTATTGATCTGCGGCCCTAAGGACTGCTTCCACATCAACCCCTATTCATCTCCTGGCCAAGGCCAGGTCCATGAACCTATTTCCCACCTTACGTTTGGGTGGATGAGGACATAATCCAAGCAGGCAAACCTCTGCTGTTAAATCAAGAGTACGCCCCAGCACATTCTTAATCTTGGACAGTACTGCCTGCCAAAAGATGTGTAGTTTATCACAGCTCCAGGTCATATGCAGGAAGGCTGCATCTAACTGGCCACATCTCGGGCAGCCTCTCTGCTCCCCCCTTCAAAGGCAGCGAAAAGCTGACGAGGAGTCCTGTATGAAGTTAATTTAGATATATATTAGTCGAGTATTATGAGAGATTTTCTTGGGGACTTCAACACTCTACTCCACTCTACATCAGTGAATTCTCTATCTAGGAGCCTCTCCCATTTGCCCCTCAGCAGCAACTGTGGGGTCAAGGAAGCCTCATGTAGTGGTGTGTAAAACCATTTGATTTGGTGGCCAGAGAAAGCAGCACCACGTGATTTTCTGGTTCTTCCCTGGTCGTAGCCCAAGCGTCTGCACAAGCACCTAATAAGTGAGGAACTGTGCGAGTGGAAGTCAACCAGCTCTGCAAAAGTGAGTAAGGTTTTGTCCTGATAACAGTCCCCTCGTGTTTCAATCCCGGCCTTCGTCCAGGCTGTCAACTGCTCGGCCGCAAGAATCGACTGCTCTCCCTGTATGGCAAACTCACCAGTGATAGTTCCTGGGAGAATCTCGGTGGGTCTGGTAGTTTAGTCATACGTTTCCAGCACTGCAAAACTGTGGTCTGCAGCATCGTGTTGTAGGGGACCCTAGCTGTACCATTCAGAATCTTTGACAACAGGAGGCGTGGGCGCTGGTTTGACTCCAAGCAGATGGTCCCCTCTTGGTTTACTCCCTCCAACCATTGAGCCACACTCAGTCCCCTCTCCCTCATGGGGCATCGTAGGCTTCATAGCGCACTCTCCGTCTCCCCAGATAAGGTCAGGCTCTAAAGCATCTAATGGGCGAAACCAAGCCGCAGGCATTAACACTGGTAAGTTAGCAAAGAAACATAGGAGGTGGGGTAGCATAACCATCTTAGTCAGGGAGACTCTGGCCATTATTGGGAGCCCCAAAAGGCTACACTGGACTGGAGAGATTGGATTGCCCTATATAGGTTACCCTCCTTCAAATCATCCAGTGAGTGGAAGACTCTAATACCCAAGTATTTGAATGTGTCAGAAGCACAGTTGAGATTAACAGAGAGCTCTTGAGGTCTAGGCAAAACTTAGCTACTTTTAATGCTTTGTTGTGTTCAAGGTTTGTTCGCCAGAGTCAAGGATGACTTTTGTTAAGTTTCAGGGGTCTGTGAAAGACAGCCTTGTCGTAGTGGAACAGCTAAGTGTTCATAGAGTTGGAGTGGTGGAGGATGTGGGTAGATTGAAAGATCGCCACTTTCCTAATTACATTTCTTCCACACCCAAAAAATCCCAATGGCAGTAAGAGATGTGGAGTTTGTATGCAATGAGGTACACAAAGGAGGAGTCTTATTCAATGCTCTGGTTGTACTTTTTATCCTGGGCTATGTGTGCCAACATGTTTTCGATTTTGTATCACACAAATAGGAATTTTTCGCCTCAATCGTAAGTGTAAAAGTGAACTCCATGGTCTGTATTGTTTTATATTCTTCAGTTTCACGGTTGGCGTTAGTGTGATGTATTTAGTTACAGCTGTAGTTATGGCTTTGTATCTACTTCCAATTGTTTTTCTTTTTTGTTAAAAATAATTGTGATGGCAGTGTGCTTGGACTTGCATTTGGCTGGCGGTGTGCATGTACTGGAGTTTGGCTAGAGGTGAGCATGGATTAGGGCTTGGCTGTTGGCATCCATGGACTGGGGCTTGGTTGGCTGTGTGCATGGACTGGTCCTTGCCTGGCGGTGTGCACGGACTGGGACTTGGCTGGTGATGTGCGTGGACTCAGGCTTGTCTGGGGGTGTGCGTGGACTGGGTCTTGGCTGGCATTGTGCGTGGACTGGTGCCTGGCTGGTGCTGTGCGTGGACTGGTGCCTGGCTGGTGCTGTGCGTGGACTGGTGCTTGGCTGGTTGTGTGCATGAACTGGGGCTTGGCTGGCGTTGTGCGTGGACTGGGGCTTGACTGTCGGTGTGTGTGGACTGGGGCTTGACTGTGGGTGTGTGTGGACTGGTGCTTGGCTGGTGGTGTGGATGGACTGGCGCTTGGCTGGTGGTGTGTGAGTGGTGACTTGCTGCATGTCACTACATACCCTGCTAGCCTAATGCCAGTGCACACACTCTGTCAACCGACAGCCGGTGTGATTGCTGTGTCAGTCATGTGGGCATATGAAAGTGATGGGCGCTTGAATGACGCTGTCTATTGATGTTAGTGTTGTAATGTGCTGGGCCCCCTGCTGTTGGTGTGAATGGTCTTGTGTGTGTCACGTATGATAGGTGTGTGAATGGCCTGTAAAGAGGTTGGTCCCTTGCTGCGGTTTTACAGCTCACAAGCTATGAGTCATTGGTTCAGGTTATCCACCCCTTAATTATTAACAGTGCATTTCATTTTTGTGAAATGTCTCGTTAATAAAATTAAAATTTTGAACTTTTCACTCACCCTCGTGCCAAGTCCAACCAGAATGTGTGTGTGTGTGTGTGTGCGTGAGGCAGAGATGGATGGGCAGTAATATTTGTCTTCACTGTTTTTCTCTGTCAAGGTATAGATTGTCTCTAGAGAAAATCTACCAACTCTAGATATTTTTTTAAACTAAAAACCCAGGGGAGTTCTGGGTGGTGTGCCTCTTGTGGATCAACAAGTTTTCTTACCTACAATGCCATGCAAACCTCAAAATGTGACTATAGTCCTTGCATTACTATACCATATTTTTCCAGAATAAAAAAAAAACACAATTTTCCTAAAACCCAGCATTCCCCAAAGTCTCCCAATAAAAATGGTACCTCCCTTGTGTGGGTGGGCCAAGTAATTTGACAGGGAAGGGACCAAAATGTATTGTGGATTCATCAAAATTATCTATAACAAAACGATCTGGTCATGCAAAAGGGTCACCTGCGTTTTTAGTCCCGGGCTAGTCGCCATGTAGGGAAACCTACCAAATCAGGACATTTCTGAAAACTAGCCACCTGGGGAGTCCAGGGAGGTGTGGCTTGCCTGGATCCACCAACGTTTCTTACCCATAAACCCCTTCAAATCTCAAATTTAAGTGGAAAACATTTGTTTTCCACATTTCCGTGGGAGAAAGTTGTGAGATCACTGGGCTGACACAATTTCCTACCACCCAGCATTACCCCGGTCTCCCGATAAAATTGGTAAGCCAAGTACCCCTAACAGGGAAGGACCCAAAAAGTATTGTCGAGACATCAAAATTATTTATCGCACAATGACCTATCGGGAGAACACTGGGTGGTAGAATATGTGTCAGCCCGTTGCTCACACAACTTTCCCGCACAGCAATGTGAGAAAAAGTAGATTTTTTTCCATTTAAATTTGAGGTCTGCATGGGTTTCTGGGTAGGAAAATGTTGGGGAATCCTCACAAGCCACACCTCCCTGGGTTCCCCTGGGTGTCTAGTTTTCAGAAATGTTTGGGTTTGGTACGCTTTCTGTAGGAAAGTAGGATTTGCTTTTATGGTTACCCCCACTTTTTGCCTGGTGTTATGCTGTTTCTAACTAGTCTGACTGGGATCCTGCTAATCATGACCCCCGTCTCTGTGCTTTCTCCCCTAAATTGGTTATGGTGAGTACTTGGGTACATCCTCTATTGGCTACTGTTGTACCCTTATAAGTCCCTAATATATGGTACTGAGCTATGCTGGGCATAGGTACACCTGGTGTCTCCCATGGGCTGAATCATGTATTATGCCACCCATGGGAGGCCACTCAAACTGTGACTACAGGCCTGCCATTGCAGCCTGTGTAAGCTAGTGCTAGCACTACTTATGACCGATATAGGTTTCCCTCTATCTGAGGTCACTGCATTTAAAACCCATAAGTCACTTCCCTGCAATTGCAGGCTTCTCAACAGAGATGGCTGGTCTGCAAATCCTGGGCTCCCACGGACTCCAAAGAGCCCAGTAACACAGGTGTTGGTTCTTCAACTCCCTCAAAGGCCTGCACTGTCTTCTCACCAAGTTTGAGGCCAGTATCCCTTGTTGCAACCGCATGAACTGAACCCTTGTGCACTGCGTTGACTTGTTGTTGCAAAGGCTTGTTGGCTCTTTTCCTCAGCTCTTTGGGCTCCAAGTAGCCTAAACCTCATGCATTTCCTGTGACCAAGATCTGTGTTTTCACTGCACATTTTGCACCGCGGGGAGCTGCTCGTGGTCCTCTTGCGACTTCAGTGCCTCTGGCCTGTGCGTCCTCTTGACGGCCTTCTTTGAATCCAGTAGGCTCCCCTGATTGTTCAAGGCCTACTCTGACACCTTGCTTGTCCCGAGACTGCACCCTTTTAGCTTGCTAAATTGTACATTGTTTGCACTTGCCAAGTCTTGTTGCTGCTCCCAACAGACCATGACCTCTCTCTCGACATCCCACATGGTGCCGCTCGTGAACAGCTCCTGGTTTTCCACAGCATGGCCTCGTCCACACAGATGCAGCTCCAATGTCCCCGTCAACTCTCCTGCAACACCCAACATTGGTGGGCATTCGTATTCCAAACCTCCTGGTCACTCCTGAGTGGCATAGACTCTGTCCCTTCTGCTTGCAGGAACTTCTCATCTTGAACCCACCTTTTGGGTTCCGCCGGACACTTTCACCTTCATCGCCAGCTGCATCTTTCTGAAGCCCTTCATTGAATTTGACGGCGGTTTCCAACTCCACTTCGCACCTATACACCTGGCTTCCCTGGTGTAGGTATCCTGGTTCCTAGGGTATCCATGGGTGGGGTGGCTCTCCAACCTTATGTCTTCCATGGAGTTTCTTCAGGGTCCACTGGGAAGAGTCCTTCTCCTTTAAACTTGCAACCACGACTAACACATTGACTTCAATTGAGCACCCGGTCGCATTACCATTCTGCACATGGCCTCCGTGTGGGGTTCCTGGATACTTACCTCAGGTGGTTCCGTGGGTCACCAGCACTTCTACGTCTTCTGGGTATAGTCTTGACTTGATTCGTGGTCCGCATACCACTATTTTAGTATATGGTTTTTGTCTTCTCCTAACGACTTCTGTGTATTTGTTCTACTTATCTGTTTTATATGCAAAGTACTGTGTGCATTGTGTATATCTCCAGGTAGGAGTTATTTGTATGTGTTAGTGAGTGTTTTATAATAAATAACTATTTTTATAAATACACTGTGTGGTTATTTTTCATTTAATCTATACCAATAAGATTATGTTCTGGTAAAACAAGCTGCTTTACGCTCCGTCTTTACTAAGCCTGAAGGCTGCTCTCCACAGCTATCACTTATAGAGGTTTCTAAGATTGTATAAGACCACTAAAATCACCATAGGCGTTGTCTCGATTAGTGCAGGCTGCCCACTTACATTAGTTTGCACAATATACTAAGACAGCCTCCTACACTTCCCTAGATGGCGGCCGAGCCCAGGATAAAAAACTCAGTTGACTCCCTCGCAAAACAAGTTAATTTTGTAATGGATCATTTTGAAGTCTTCACAGTACATTTTGGGCTGTTTCCTGTAGTAGGCACTAGGCCTACCACTCAAGTGAGGTACCAATTTTAACGGGAGACTTGGGGAATGCTTGGTGGGTAGAAGTTTCTGGCTCCCTGCAGTTTTCAGAGCTTTCCATCAAAGAAATATGAGGATTTTTAATTTTTTTTTTTAACCAAGTTTGGGGTTTGCAAGGGATTCTAGATAACAGAACCTGGTGAGAGCCACACTGGTCACCCCATCCTGCATTCACCTGGGTGTAATGTTTTCAGATAGTTACAAGTTTGCTAGGTTTCCTTAGGTGCCGGGTAAGCTAGGATCCAAAATCCCGGGCTATGCACATTGCTAAAAAAGGGTCAGTTTGCACTGGAAAAATATGATGCAGCTATGTTGCGTTTTGGACAGTCACGGGCACAAGTCCTACCCACACAAGTGAGGTACCATTTTTATCAGGAGACTTACGGAGAATGCTGAGTGAGTGGGAGTGTGTGACTTGCCGCAGTTTACAGAACTTTCCATTACAGAAATGTGAGGAACATGTATTTTGTTTTTACAAATTTAGAGGTATGTAAGGGATTCTGGGTAACAGATCCTGGTACGAGCCACACAAGGCACCCCACCCTGGATTCCCTTTGGTGTCTAGTTTTCAAAAATGTACAGGTTTGCTAGGTTTCCTTCGGCGCTGACAAAACTAGGATCTAAAACCACAGCTAGGCACATTGCGGAAAAAAAGGGTACGTTTTTGCTGGAAAAATTTGATGTGTTCACTTTGCGTTTTGGGCGTATCCTATCGCGGGCACTAGGCCTACCAACAGAAGTGAGATATCATTTTTATTGGAAAACATGGGGAAATGCTGGATGGGTTGAAGGTTGTAGCTCCCCCTCCCAGATTCCAAAACGTCCAAATACAGAAATGTGAGGAAAATGTTTCTTTTTCTTTTTTACAAAGTTTGAGATTTGCAAATGATTCTGGGTAACAGAACCTGTTGAGTGCCACACAAGTCACCCCATCCTGGATTCCCCTTGATGTCTAGTTTAACATTTTTTACAGGTTTGCTAGGTTTCCTTCGGTGCTGACAGAACTAGGATCTAAAATCCACAGCTAGGCACATTGCGAAAAAATGGTAAGTTTTCGCTGGAAAAATGTGATGTGTTCACGTTGCGTTTTGAGCCATATCCTGTTGCGGGCACTAGGCCTACCAACAGACGTGAGGTACCATTTTTATTGGAAGACTAGGGGAAATGCTGGATGGGTTGAAGTTTGTGGCTCCTCCCCCCAGATTCCAAAACTTTCAATTACGGAAATGTGAGGAAAATATTATTTTGTTTTGACAAAGTTTGAGATTTGCAAATGGGTAAGAGAACCGTGAGTGTCACACAAGTCACCCCATTCTGGATTCACCTGCATGGCTAGTTTTAAAAAAAATGGATAGCTTTTCTAGGTTTCCCTTGGTCCCCGCTGAGCTAGGGTCCAAAATCCACAATTAGGCACAATCTGAATAAAGGGTCAGTTTTACTGGAAAAACGTGATGTGTCCATGTTGCATTTTGGGCCATTCCTGTCGCAGGCACTAGGCCTACAAGTGAGGTACAATTTCCATTGGGAGATGTAGGGAAACACAGAATAGTAGAACAAGTGTTATTACAAATCGACTTCCTATAGATTTCTGCCTTCAAAATGTAAGACAATGTGTAAAAAAGAAGTCATTTTAAAAACTGTCCTCTAATTCACATGCTAGTATGGGTTCCCACAGTTTCAGAAATATGCAAATAACCCCTGCTTCTAAACGCTATTTTTTGTTCCCATTTTGGAAATAAATAATTTCCCCTATACCTATATTTCGCTCTTTATATTTTACCAAATGAATTGCTACATATCCGGTATACCGTGAAAAAACATTACAAGGCACAGCTCAGTTATTGGTTCTGGGTACCTCGGGGTCTTGGTGAACCTACAAGTCTTATATATCCCTCTAACCAGAATAGTCCAGCAGACGTAAGGTTATATTGCTTTAAAAAATCTGCCATAAGTTTCAGGTGGACGTTGGCACAAATGGATGTTTTTTTTCAACTCAATTCCCATATTTTTTTATTTCAACTGTTCGTTTCTATAGGAAAGCCTTGAAGTATCTACACAAATGACCCTTGCTGAATTCAAAATGTTGTCTAGTTCTTGGAAATGAATAGATTTATGGGCTCCATTATTCATTTCACACCCATTTATACCACTAACTTGAAGGAAGTTGAAAGCACAAGAAATAGCCTATTTTTCCTATGTCCCAGTAAAATGCCAAAACTGTGAAGAAAAGTTTGGTTTTCTGACAAAAGTCTTCCTGATCCTAAAAGGTGGGAAAATGGTGATTTTAGCACCACAAACCTTTTTGTTGATACCATTTGCTTTCTATTGCAGCACTTTTTTTCCAATTATTACCCAAAAACCCAACCCTTTCCTGAATTTCTGCAAATTTCTTAGTCCCCACTAAGGAAATTCTCAAACCCTGAGCATTGTTAGAATCCTCAGGATGTTGGAAGAAAAGGATGAAAATTTGGCGTTAATATCTTATGTGGACAAAAAGTTACAGGTGCCTAAGCATGAAATCCCCCAAATAGCCAAAAAAAGGCTTAACACAGGGATTGGGGGAGACAGGCCTAGCAGCTAAGGCGTTAATCTCAGATCATACTTGTATCTCACTTGATTTACAAATCGACAACAAACTACCCATTAGAAATCAGTGGAGATTCAACGAGGAGGTTGCACATTGAGAACATTAAAAAAATCTACAGTCTGCTTCTTCCTAGAAAATGACTCCAGTGATATCTCAAAAGAAACCATCTAGGACGCAATGAAGGCTACCATTAGGGGAGAACTCCTTAACATTATGTCCAACATAAATAAATGCTCTAACAAACGCATTCATGAATTGGAACACTCTATTAAACAACTTGTGAAGAATGTCTTTGTTAACTAAAGGCATGCACTCCTGAAACAACTTAAGAACCTAAAGTATGAGTATGACAAGATTTTAAGTCGCAGAGCTCACACATGGGTACAACACAACAAAATGAAACACTTTAAAGATGCAAAGAAGGCAGGCAAAATGCTAATGAACTACTTAAAACTTAAAAAGAGCCATAATTATATATCATGCATTAAGGACAAATCCAGATCGACCATCACTGACCTGATAGAAAAAGCCAATGTCTTTAAATATTTTTATAGCGACCTTATAACCTCAAAAAAATTATAACAATAGCCGAATGTGAGAAATACTTGGAGAAAATACAGCTTCTGGCTCTTTCAGAACCTAACCACACCTCCCTCAACCAAACTCTTTCCCGTGCGGGGATTGCAAAAGCAATACATTCCCTTAAGCTAGGCAAAGCACCTGGGCCGGATGGGTTCACAGCCAGCTTCTACAAAACATTCCAAGATGAACTAAACCCACATTTGGAATGCCTGTTCACTCACTTTGTAAACTCAGAGAAAATCACTGGGCCAACCCCTGAAGAAAGAAGGTAAAGACCCTTGGGATTGTAAAATCCACAAAAAAATTCTTGTGACCTAGACTAGAAACAATCCTACCATCCCTTATTCACAGATCACACACTGGCTTCATTAAAAAAAGGTATGGCTCTGATAACATCAGACCTTTCTGCCATAATATTAAAAAAGCTAAAATTACAACATCACTCACAATAGCCATGGCCCTTGACACAGAGAAGGCCTTTGATCAGGTCTCCTGGCCATTTCCTGAGAGCTGTCATGAGCAAATTCAACCACGGAGACACCGTCATTCTTCAAACATTTGCTCTATATGCCCAGCCCTCAGCCCATATGTGAGTAAACAGGACCCTTTTATCTAAAATAAACCTGGCTCAAGGAACCAGACGAGGCTTTCCCCTATCACGCCTCCTCTATCTTCTAGCCATTGAACTCCTTCTCGTTTCAATTAGAGCAAACAAATGCATAAAAGGTATCTTTTTGAGGACGTTTGTCTACAACGTCGCCTACGCTGACGACGTACTCATATTCTCACAAGAGGCTGATACTGCCATCCCAGCAATCCTGTCTGAAATCACCTCCACGCCCAAGTCTCAGGCTATTGCCTAAATCTGGATAAAACCGAAGTCTTCCCCTTAAAAAATCTAACTCTACAATCTGTCATGAAAAGCACCAAACTCACTGGCAGTCCTCTCAAATTAAATACCTAGGCATACTCTTCAAAAATAATCTCGAAGATACAAAGAAAACCAATGAGGAATATCTCCTACAGAAAAGCATGAATACTCTGACAACGTTGTCGCCGAAATACATGACTTGTTGGGGTCGTGTAGAATGTATTAAAATGATGATAGCCCCACAAATGAACTTTGTTACCTTTATGCTCCCAGTTTAACTTTCAAATTCCTCCTATAAAAATATTGACCCCGCAATTTCTGAATTCCTTTGGAAAAAAAGTGGAAGATTGGCACTCAAGAAGTTCAAACGAAATAAAAGCTCTGGTGGCCTTAACATCCCCAACTTTTTTACATACGAACTGGCTTTTCTAATCAAACATGCCACTTGGTGGTCACTTCCTACAACACCTGAAACCCTGCTTTGGGTTCTTATTGAGGAAGAATTGGTTAAACCATGCACCCTAATCTCTTTAATCTGTATCACTACATCCCTGTCAGTCAATTCGCAAGGGCACAGCCGCTACCCTCAAGTCATTGCACAAAATCCAAAACTCAGATTGTGCTTCCCTTTGGAACAATGCTAAAATTAAAATAGATGGCTCTCCTGCTTCTTGGTTATCTTGGTCATCTAATAATATCTTGTGCCTCAAAGACCTATGTCTGCCAAATGCCTCTATAACATTTTCTAAATTACAGAAATCCCATAACCTTGAAAACATTGAAATCTACAACTGCCTCTATATAAAGGTTGTGATAAAAAGAATATACCCCGCACAACTAAGGCCTAATCCCATTACTTCGTAACTATCTGCAACGCCTCGTGATGCATCTTCAATTTATAAGCCACTGAACTCTTCCAACACTAACAAAAGAATCGCATCAAAATTCCAATCTAAATGGTCAGAGCCAGACTACATCTCCTCTAACTCCACCTCCAAGGACCTTCCACTGAAAAACTTGTGGACATACTCTCTTAAAAATAAACCTCCCCCCCCCCCAACCTTTTACAATGCAAATACTGTTTGCTGCATAAAGCTTATTGGACTCCAGAAAAACTCTCCAAAGTCGGGCTTCTAGATTCGGACACATGTTGCGATTGCCAAAACTCCCAAACTACCCTCTCACATATGCTATTCTATTGCAACAAACTCCAAAACTTTTGGATTGAAATTTAGAAGACTATTGATGCAGTTTTCAATACTGATTTTGTCTTAAATTTCCATATGATCGAGTACGCCCATGGACATAAGGTGAACAGTTTGAAGCTAAACCAATCAGACATGAGTCCTTTGGACCTGCTGCTAACAATGGAAATCAAAAACATCCAATGTGAATGGAAATCTTTCCAAAAACTCTCATACCACACATGGTGGGCATGGGTCTGCTTCACGAGAAGCGGGGACAGTAATCCAGCTGACCATGCCTTCACCAGCCAGTTATCACAGAAACAATGGAATAGATAAGACCTTTATGGGCAAAAAATAAAACCTCCTTGAACCAAATCAACATAACCTCTATGTTTAGGTTACCACAACCCCACCTCCCGCTCTAGGTGCCTAGTTGAAATACACTACATCCTGTCGTATTACCAAAACCTTTCAGTTATAAACAACTCTCTCTCTCTCTTTTCCCATCTCTCTTCCTTTCTTTCTTTATCTCTTTCCCCTTATTCCTTTCTCTTTTTGAGGTGTCCTCCTCCAGTCTTCCCATTCCCAATCCCCCCATCTCATTTCACATCTCCCAATCCTCAGGGCTTAGCTAAATTAAGAGCCTTGTATTCTGATATGTCGATAGAACTACAATGGAATGATTATATTTGGGTCTTCGCTATAATGTTTCACAAATGTTTACCCTATTGTTACTGTCAAATACCCTGTAACTCTTATATCCCCCTTCTTTGTAGTCCCAAATAACAATAAAATACTTTGAGCACAAAAAAACGGTAAAATGTTACATGAAAATTCGATTATGCAAGCTTTTCCTTGAATGACCAGCCAGTTTAAAAAAAGAACCCAACCTGTAGCAGACATCCTCACCGCTTAACAATTGTAATAGGTGGTAGGATCCCCACATTACGTTAAACTGCGCTGCTTGAGTAATGGTATTAAAAACAATTTGATAAAAATGACATGAAACCCACAAAAAATAAAAAAAGCGAAGCAGGGTTTGCTCAGAGGAGTGGTCACAAGGGCAGGCGCCCAGAGAAGAGGTATTGCTAAAACCCAAAGGAAACTTAACAGATGATGGGCCGTTCCTGTCCTAAAATGAGCACGCATCACCAATGCAATAGGTCTCGCATGTATGCGAGTTTGAGCTATTGGCATTGTAAATGACAATGCCTTTTATGTTTTGGTTTTTAAAACCTAAATAAAAGGCATTGTCATTTACAATGCCAATAGCATAAACTCTCACAAATGTAAGGCCTATTGCATCCCAAATGCTTTAGGGCATCGCTGAGTTGCCCCTTCTGTCTCCCATGGCCCCTGAAGAGCTTCCCGTTTCCTACAAGTTAAATAAACATGCCGGTAATCACAACCGGGCACGAGAGACCCTCCAACCCTCCTGCAGTAAGAGAAACTCATTAAAAAAATAGTGCTTACAGACTAAAGAAGACGTACCGTGTAACAACCGGAGTAAAAGGGCCAGTGCTCATGGGAAGTTACAAATGAAGACAAGGAGTTACTAAGGAGGAATAAACAAGCCTAATAAGAAATCAGAAGCCAGCTTTTAAGAAGGACAATGACAAGCCAATGATGAATATGGGCGGAGAGTGGTTGGGTCTTCAAGTACATACTCCAGTACAGCATGCCTCGCAGAGCAACGCATGTGCTGCCCAGGCTCGACCTAAAAAGGAGCAACCTTTCCAACCTTTCCATAGCCCATGACTGAAAGGACTCCATGCCATCAATTTTTTTATATTAAGATAGCCCTTCAGTGATTGTAGAGCATTCAGTACATTCCCTTCTAACACGCATATTCCTCAGAGAAAAGGCTTTCATTGTTTTTTTACCTACCTTACATATAAGAGAAGGCGACTGTAAGGGTTTTGAGTGGCCAAGGTCTTTTAAGGTTGCTTCAACCTAAGCAATCCAAGGGATAGTTGGGCCCTTTTCTTGCGAAAGACAATACTATATGACAGCCCTATTCAAAACTGCCTTTACATTGGTCCCAATAGATAACTATAGTTAGTAAAACTGGTGCTAATTTTATTGCATCTCCCAAGTAGGAGAGACCTATCTCTCCATGGCAAATGAAATGGGAGCTAGTGAGGGGGGAAAGTTGCAACAAACATCTAATTAGGCCTATTCCTCAACTTGCAGGGGATAATTGTTCAAGTGTCCCCATAAACCAAATTTGCTATTGGGACACACTGAGACTTCTATATTGTCAAAAGAGGAATCAAAGCCTTTCGCACAGATGGTCAAGGCAGGTTACAAAGCTCAGCAAACGCTTTATGCAATTTTAGAGTGCCAATTGTAATATGTGAGTCCCGTGAAACAGGAGTCAAACATGACTCCCAAATATCCACCAGATCGAATGCAGATGAATACTCTACGCATGTTTTGTGGACTATTCATCTGCATTCGATCTGGTGGACAGAGGCATTCTTTGGAGAAAACTGCAGACGTGGGGCATTCCCAGCGGCCTCCTCAATGCCATCATATTGCTATACACAACTACCTGGGTGAGGGTTGAGCTGTCAGACACTGCGCTAACCAAGAAGATCAATACCACCCAAGAATCAAAACAAGGGTGCGTTGTTGCTCCAATGTTGTTTAACTTATACACAGCGGACATGTCGCGGGCGCTAACCAATGCTAATCTAATCTCCCCAAAAGTCGGCAACACAAAGATCACAATATTGCAATATGCGGACAATATCATCCTCCTTGACAATTCAAAAATAGGACTCCAGAGAGCATTGAACTCTCTCCCCCTATACAATAGTGTAAATAAATTGAAAGTAAACGAAGCGAAAACAAAGGTTCTATCATTTGGAAGAACGCTACAAAAAAGAAATAACAATTGGTCCCTGGGTCCCCTAAATCTCTGGAGCCAAATCCTATAACTATTTGGGCACATGGTTTTCTGCAAATGGCGTATCAACAACATATAGCGTCACTTAAAGAACAAGGCAGCGTTAATAACCACAAGACTGTGTCAACTTCATGCAGCCCTTGAAAGTCCTTCCTCAGCGCCAATTAGAAAGGTACTCAGGGCAGTATTACCATCTGCAATTACCTATGGCAGTGAGGCCTTTCCAGGTCAACTCACCAATACCATTGAAAAAGTACATCTAAAAATATACAAAAGAGTGTTCAAATTGCCCAGTTACACTAGGGGACCCTTGGTGAGACTTGAATTTGGCCTGGAGGGCATCATATGGTCAAGTATGGGGTCTTTTATAAAGTATTATCACAGAAGCATCACGGCAACACCGGGTACCCTGAAATTTATTTTGCAAGATATCTTCAAACATAAAATCAATCCATGGTCTACTTACCATACAAATCGACTTGACTACTTTCAATACTTCATCATTTACGTTTGCTGCAATAAAGAGTATAATGAAAAAACAGACTAGATCACTTTCCAAGACTATGGATGTGCAAAAAATTAATACCACTCCACCACTAAGGTCCCTGGCAGCTTCATACAACAATGAAAGTCAAGTTGGACTTAGGGCACAACCTTATCTCAATTACACTATAGGGAAAGCCTGTCTGACTAAAATCTTGGCAGTAAGGATGCTGGCACTACAAATCAAAGATGTTAATCCCAACTGGCCGCTGCTGTCTAAAGTAGTCAAGTGTAGACTCTGCGGCTACAAATCTGAATCTCTTCTACATTTCCTGTGCAGCTGTCCGATCTTGCTTGACTGCCGTCGAATCTTACTGAAGCCACTCTTTTTAATTCACGGCATAAGAACATGCAACCAAGCAATGAACTGGATTTTTAGTACAATGATCCCCCTCGAACTGGCAAGAATAGGTAATTTTTTTAAAGCAGCGCAGGACTTCCTAAAAAAGAGTTAGCTTATTCCATAATTGAGTCTTCTCCTAGTTGAAACTTTTTTTATTCATTTTATGGAAGGTTTTTTAATGTACTTTTACCCATTACCTTCATAATAGATATGTGAAAGGGAAGATGGTAGAGAGAAAGCCTGTATACCAAGTGCCTTCCTTCCTTGGGCACAAAAGCCATTCATATGATACGGTTTTGACATGTAACTAGCATTTTATTTTTGCTTCTGTACAATTATGTTTTTTTATTTTGTATTTTAAATATTTTCTATTGTCATGGTTTTAAGTAATCTACACAATAAACTTTGTATTGACTTGACTCCCAAATATTTACACACAATATGAAACATTATGAACACCCACCAAGTGTTCACTTGCACAGGCTAGAGAATTCACCTTGCACCTCTTAGTGCCACTAGCCATTATCTGCGATTTTCTAAAATTCATCAATAAATCCAGACTAGCCACAAACTCAACAAAGGATTCACAAATTTACACAATGCATTATGAATGAAGGTCAATAGAACTGTATCGTGGCATAGAACAGCGCAGGAACAGCCGTATTGTCTATTTGAGGAACATCCTTCGAAGCAGTGATTAAAAAGGGTTTCAAATGAATGAGCATAGCCAACCACTGAGGAAGAGGAACACTTGTTGAATTGGCTCCGACACCCGATTGCCTATATCCCCACCATCCGTACAATAATCCATTGCTAGCTCCACCTGCTGAAGTGCTAAACTTCAGATGGAGAGGGGAAACAGCTGTGATGCCTCAGACCGCAGGGGCAGCAGTCGGGGACTGACGGCAGACTGCAGCCTCCATCTGTGACTAAGTCTCTGGGCTCAATTTCAGGAGCAACAATGCCAGGAGTAAGGGGGAAGACACTGACCACATGGCTCCGCTTACCCTGGAAGAACTGAATGCAGCACCGATATGAGAGGTCAGAGGTGAGCCTCGGCTCCCAATCTGGCCCGAAGCAGGTTGTGCGCAGTAGGGCCTTCCAAGCCCGGATGCTGGGAACGTGGCACAGAAAGGGAGGGGCGTGAGGCTGGGGGCATTGGCCTTTGGTACCGCAGACTACTGGAAAACATTATCCTGAGAAGGAAATACTGGGAGAGGCAAAGAATCACCCTTACCCCCCCAAAAAACCCTACAGTAGCTAATGGGTCACTATCTAGACATAGATGAGGGATATACGCTGATGAACGCAATTTGCTGTGTCGGAGTGTCCATTAACGACAACACCATAGGAGGTCCTGGGAAACTAGAGCCTGTGGGGCACAGGGAAGAAAGTGGCAACAGCCTCAGCAGACAGCGGTGACTACCACTTACACACGGATGGTGCCTTAAAGGCGAACAGATGGACACAGGGACCGGTGTAAAGAAAGAAAGGGCTTGTGACAAACAAGACTCAATAGATATATCTTACCTAAGGCAGCAAATGAGACCTCAACCCCAGTGTGGTCCCAGGGAGCGAGTGCAGAAGCCACGTAGGACAAAAAGGAACTTGTCTTGAAAGACATAATGGAGGCAATCCGGGGTGTTCACAGCTCACTGGGATCCCAAATTGACTCAGTTATTACAGAATTCACACTCCTTTGGGCGGATCTGCACAGATAGGGTGACAGTCTTACAGAAAAGGATGTACCGCTCGCTATACTCCGGGTGGGGACTTGGAACAGATGCTCCGGCTCTTGGAGGATGTTGAGAGGACGGGGGCCAAACTTGAAGGCATTAAAGGCTGATCCAGGAGGACCAATTTCAGGGTCGTTGGGCCTTGGTGTGAGCTTAGAGTGGATCTGTTTTTTGGTGGACCTAATCATAAATACACAAACCGAGAGGACCTTCAAAATTCTTCTAGATAGCGGGCGACCACAGGGCCCAAGTCTCCCCGCTGTATCCAGGTGCGACACCAGAAACTATTATAGCTTGCCTTTTGGATCATCAGGACCGGAAAGCAATCCTACAAGCTGCTTGGAAAGTCCGACTATAAAATGTGAAATGCCACCATCAGCATTTTTCTGGACTTCACCCTCTGTGTGCAGAAACTATTGCACAACTTTGATGAGGTTACAATGTATTAAGACAAAGAGATCTCAAATACTTGATGATGTTCCCAGCAAAATTGAGAGTGGCGACAGAGGGAAGAACATGGTACTTTATGTCCCCCAATAAGGTCTGCAACTGGTTTGGCCGATGAATTTTACTTGGGGCAGGCGAAAGCAGCAAGAACGTCTCACACTGCCACGCAATACTGCATGAAATCCTGGAAGACTTAATCAAGAGTCTAGGTAGAGCAATAGCCTGACAAGTTCACAAATCCCTAGATGTGGATGCCAGCGGGAGACAGACTGAAATTGCCTAACGACAGAGAGACCGTCTCGTATCGAGATACATGGCAGTAACCAATACTATGGACATTTTAGCTGAAGGGTACCCCTTTCTTATGGTCTGGCTCTCGGCAAAGAAAGGTGATTAGTGAACAGGAGGAGGGGGGTTATGTTAAGCCGATCATGATGGCCAGGTTGCCTAGTTGGTGCACACTGACCTTTGTGTGACAGGCACTCTGCAATGGTGGTGGGGAGGGCGGGGGTTCATTCTAAGCCTACCATGTAGGTATGCAAAAGGGGATGGAGGGAGTTTTATGCAGAAGTTTCCTATTTATGATATTTTCTTTATGCTGTTAGAATTCACTGTTGATTCATGGAAAAGGAGGGCATTAACTCAACCCAAACAGGCCAGCAGTCAAGTCCTCAACTGTGAAGCAGAACTGGGTGGGTTCCATGTTCGAAACAGTAGTACTCTAACATGGCCAACATGACATTGTTGAAATTACTGGAATGTTAATAGTCTGGGTGATAAGATAAAGAGGAGAGTAGTCCTATAATACTTCAGCGGTCACCATAACCCCCCAAAGGACATGGGCAGACCAGCAGGGCAGACAACTGACTCCGTCAGAAGAATGAGAGGGACTAATGGTGAATATATGCTCTGTATATATCCAACCCAAACCCCATGCACTACCACTCCCACACGTGAGCTGTCTATGCCTGCAGTCACCATGCCACTGTAGTCAAGCTAGCCTGGCTGAGGAGGGGTGATGCCCCAAAACCAGTCCTAGGATGCTTGTTCCCAGTCCAGGGAGGGCCTGGCCAGGCAGTTAAAGCCAAACAGTTTCCATTGGGAGCAGAGTCAAGACTGATTTGCATAAGGCTGGGTTCAAACATGAATGGCATGGGAAGGAAATAAACAATGGAATTAGGCCCAGATCTCTGTACTAGGGTGAACATTCTCTCCATCCATGGTTCTTTTTGCAGTTAAAGGACAGCATATTGTTGCTGTGGGGTGACTTCAACATAGCGTTAAGAGAGGAATGGGACAGATTGACAAGTAGGATGACACAGGGCAATACAAGCCCACTCCATGATTTCTTAGCTGCTATGGGGCTGGTGGATCTGTGGAAAGTTCAAATCCCTCACAATAGACCATTTACTTACCATTCAGGTGCACATGGCTACCTTCTCGCATTTACTACCTCTGACCCTGGCATCCACAGGCACACCTATACTCAGTGGTACTTGGGGAGAACAGTTGGCTCAGCCTTACCTTATGGGAAGCAAACAAAATAGTGATCAGGGGGCCGGCTCACACCGTGATATCAGGAATCCACCGTGACAAGAGGACATAAATAGATGAGTTGGAGGGGGACATTATGAAACTAGAGTGCCTGCTGGAGGCCGGGACGGGTTCTGAAGTACCCATAGGCGGATACTCAAGCAATAGAATAAAGATCTTGCCAATAGTGTTCCCAGACAGCATATAGAGTCAGCACTCACCAAATATAGGACATTAGGAATAAAGTAGGTGAACTCCTGGCCTGCCTGGACAGTAGGGATCAGTACTGAAATTGGGAGTTAAATAAGAATGAGACAAGGGAATTAGTTAGAGGATTTCACGGATAGCCTATTACACCCAGATATTTTCCCAAGTGGTGACCAAGATGACTGATGAGTCGATGAACCTTCTCAAGTTCATCCGCCTCCCCCGACTGGCACAGGGCGATAGAGACTACCTAGAAACTGACATAGGGGTGGAAGAGATTGAGGCTGCAATACAAGAGCAACAGTCAGGAAAAGCCTTGAGCCCTAACAGACTTCCAGTGGAGCTATATAAAGCGATGGCTACTAAAGTTACCCCTCCCTTACTAACCATCTCCTAAGAGGACAGAATACACGGTACCCTGACACAAGACCAACATTTTGTAGGCTGATATTGTTGTTGAACACAGAGGTCAAAATATTAGTCAAACTACTGGCAACACAACTGAGAAAAGTGATTCACTCCACCGGGATCAATCTGGTTTTATACCTAACCAAAGCACAAGGCTTAATCTCCGGCGACTGTATGGAGTGCTTGGGCAGAGGGAGAATCTACATTTGAATGCACAATTGCTTTACCCTAGACATCAAGATGGCATTTGACACACTGGAATGAAACTATTTTTTTGTGGTATTGGACAGACTGGGTTTGGCCTGCATTACATACAATGTGTCCACTTGCTCTATGGCAGCCCATTGGCCAGGGCCAAGGCTCATTGGGCCTAAACAATGAGGCAACAGGCAGGGTTGCCCACTGTCACTTTAGCACTGAAGCCACTAGCCGAATAGTTGTGACAAGACCAGTGAGTCAGGGGCCTGGACTGGTGTGGGGTTTGGGAGGACAAAATATTATTACACGTGGATGTGTTACTCTATACTACAGACACTGAGTTGACTGTGGCCAGAATAATGCAAATGCTCATGAACTTGCTAAATACTAAGGGTATGTTATCAAATGGCACAAGTCACCACTGTGTGAAGTAAGGGGTGAAATACCAAGACTACCACCAGATTGCGGGATGACGAATGCATAGAGTGGGCTTCACTACATAGGAATTTCATAGCATCTGATGCTGAGCGCTTTCATGAGCAAAATCTAACCGTACATCTAGATAGACTGAAGGATGATGTGCAACATTGGCATACCCCACCACTGTCTTTTTAGGCAGGGCATGCATTATTTAAAATGAATCGATTAATATGGGATGGTGGCCCAGCCCAGATCACCTTGCCCAAACTGATAAAAGGCTGGTATGATGGGGGATTGCACTCCCAGATGTTCAAAAGTGCTACTGGGCATCACAATTAATCACGATCAATGATTGGGCCTTCATTGCAGAGACTGAGCCAGCATTACAAACAGTCATGTGATGGGTGACGGAGGGAATCCAGCAGCACTATATGGTGGGCGGCCACTGGGTGAGCTATACACCCCCCCACACACACAAAAGCAGTTATTAAAATATTGAAAGAGGTAATACCTTAGGTAGGATGGGGGGGGCAGAATTACACAAGTCATGCCAGTGTGTGACCATCGCGTGCTGGCAGCTCTGGGGAGCCCACAGCTCCTTCTGCGCATGTTTCCACAAAAAAACATGCTAAATCGTCGGCGAGTTCGTCGACTTTCGTTCCGTCGATCTGCCGTCTACAGCTCTCTGACAATGACAGTGGCGGCGACTTGTGCCAGCGGACCGTCGACGGCGGCTGCGTCGACGTCCTCAGTGTCGACGATGGTATGCGTGACCTTTAAATCTGTCTCGACGATGATTCCAAGCTCCTCGTCGACGTCAAAAACTTTGTTGATGCTTGATGTGAGGAGATCCTCTTCGTCGGAGGGTGCTCTGTCGATGTTGGCTCCATCGACGACGGCTGCATCAACATTGACTCCGTCGACGGCGGCTCTGTCAACGGCGGTGGTCTTACCGTTGACGGCTTCGTCGACGGTGGTTGTCCCGTCGACGCTGTTATCGTCGACGTCCACCTTTGCATCGTTACCTCTGGTGCCATTTTGTTCAACCAGTTCTGGGCCTCCTTCGGTTGACCCTCTGCACCAACGACGACAGGTGCCTTTGGCCCAGCTTCCACTTCTGAGTCACCCTCAGCCTCCATCACCTCTTTTTGCTACTGGTTCGGAGTACGACTCAGATTCAGATGAGGAGGACGATGATAGATTCCGTCAAGCTCGGAGCCCTTCGGAGCTGGTCATTAAATGTCAGGATTACCAGGATGACCAGGAAGATTCTTACTTCCAGGGGGAGGAGCCTTCTGTTCAGGTTCCCACAGCTCAGATACCTATTTCCCTCATTTCTAATCTCCAATATATGTTGGAGGATTACAATAGACGTTTCCCACCGTCTCATCAGGGGTGTCCTCAACCAACATTGCCTGTAACTACAGTGGCTCCTCCCACTACTTCACTGCCGGAGCCAACAGTGTCTTCTGCCCCATCTGCAACCTCTATTCAAGTTCGTGCAACTGTTTATGAGGATGATGTTGTTCGCCCAGATCGAGAGGACGGCGAAGTTGATGATGATGGGAACATAGCGGATTGGGGCGATTATCAGGTCCAGACACCGTCTCCGCCTACTTCGGGTCCAGGCGATTCCCCTCCTGTGGATATAGCTAGTTTTCACCTGCTTAGGGAATGAGCAGCGCAGCGCTTTAAGCTTCCTATGGTCACGAAGGATGAGTGCTGCTTTCTTTATGACTTCAATAGTCAACCTAAGCCTGATTCCGTGATCACGCAGGCAGCGCAGCGTTGTTCCAGGAATCCGTCTACTCCTATTACCGCTCCACCTGACCGTGAGGGACGTCGTCTTGATGCCATTGGCCGTATGTTTTCCACTATGGCTTCTACCACCGTGAGGGCCGCGAATTCTTTGGCCATTCTGGGGCGCTACAACCGCCAGATGTGGTCGGATATGTCTTCTTTTATCGACCTCATTCCTGAGCCCTCCAGATCAGAGGCTCTCAAGATTCTTCAGGAGGGTGAGAGAGCATCATCTGAGATTATCAACTGCTCTGTGGATATTGCGTGCACAAGTTTTCGTCAGCTGGCTGGAGCAGCCGTCTTGCGTCGTCAGGGCTGGCTTCGTTCCGCCTCTTTTCGCCAGGAAGTTCAGGCGAAAATCCTCGACATGCCTTATGACAGCGAATCGCTCTTTGGTCAGCATGTGGACAACGCACTACAAACAATTAAGAAAGACACCGAGACGGCTCGTGCCCTAGGCACTTTGCAATTCCGCAAGCAGTCTTTTCGTGGTGTGCGCGGACGCAGCACCTCCTCTTCCTTTCGCAGCGGGTCCACCCAGTGCTGCTTCTACAGACAAGGAAATCAAAAATATACCTCTCAGTCCCAGCAGTCTTATCGACAGCAATCTTCCAAATCTTACAGAGGAAAATCTTTCCACAGAGGCTCCGCTTCTAAAAAACAATGACTTACCTTCTCCGCTCAGAGTTGGAGGTCGAATCTTTCTTTACTTTTTCGAATGGTCATCAATCACCTTGGACCGTTGGGTTCTGGACATTGTATCTAAAGGCCATGCTTTGGAAATTGTCAAGTTCCCTCCAACCGGTCCACCTCCGGCTCACCTCAAGGAGCTATTTCAGCAGATTCGGCTCATGATTCAAAAAGGTGCCATCAAAGTGGTTCCCAAGTCTCAGAAGGGGATGGGATTCTATTCCCGGTTTTTCCTCGTTCTCAAGAAGTTCGGCGACTGCCGTCCAATCCTCGATTTACGAGCCCTAAACAAATATCTGAAGGGTCAATCCTTCCGCATGCTCACGCTTGCGGAAGTTCTCCGCTTTCTCTCAAAGGACGACTTCATGACCACCATCGATCTCCAGGACGAGTATTTCCACGTGCCAATACTTCCAAGACACTGGAAGTGCTTGCGCTTCCGGGTAGGGCGCAGAGACTTTAAATTCAAGGTGCTGCCTGTTTGCCTTCGCGTCTTCATGAAGATTCTGACCCCGGCGGTGGCATATCTACGTTTGAAGGGCGTTCAAATCTTTCCCTACCTGGACGACTGTCTCATCAAGTCGCAATCCCGCCATCAGGTGTCTCTGGACACTCGATTCTGTCAGACTCTTTCCACTACCTTGGTCTCTCCATCAACACCGAGAAGTCTCGGGTCGATCCAGCTCCCTGCAGGACCTTTCTGGGTGCCACTCTGAATAGTTCTCTGGCGATGGCATTCATGTCTCACGAGCGTCAACTTCGGATTCTACGCATAGTGGCTCTCCTCCTTTCAAAAGGGTCCGTTTCAGTTCGTGTATTGAAATCCTTTCTTGGGATGGCGTCCTCCTGCATCTCCCTGATCCCAAATTGCAGGCTCAGGAGTCGTCCAATTCAGGAGGAATTGGACAAGCAGTGGCGTCGGGTCACAAACTCTTTCAACAATATGGTCCGGGTGACCACTTGGATGCGGTCCGCTCTCCACTGGTGGGCTCAGCCGACAAACATCGCTGCCGGTACTTCTTTCCTCACCATCGCTCCAGAATGCTTCCTTACCACGGATGCCTCCCTGGAAGGCTGGGGCGCACATCTTCAGGGGCTGTCCATAAAGGGCAAGTGAACCCCGTCTCAACGTTCCTGGCACATCAACAGGCTGGAGCTAATGGCCATTTTCTGGGCGCTCAAGTCTTTTCATCTTCTTCTCTAGGGAGAATTAGTGCTCATTCAAACCGACAATACCACCAGTATGCACTATGTAAACAAACAGGGTGGCACCAAGTCACCGCTCCTCTCTCAGCTGGCACAGAGCATCTGGGACTGGGCACTCTGTCACCAAATTACCCTGACTGCGGTTCACCTACCAGGCATCAGCAACATCCTAGCGGATTCCCTCAGCAGGTCCGTGTCCTTGACCCACGAGTGGGAGTTACATCAGCCGACTCTGGACTGCATCTTTTGGCTGTGGGGTCAGCCCAACATTGATCTTTTTGCTATCCCTGTGAACTGGAAATGCCCGTCTTATGCAAGCTGGATTCCCCATCAAGGGTCGTCCGGGAATGTGCTTTTGATGGACTGGTGTAATCTATTCGCCTACGCTTTTCCGCCCATTCCGCTAGTTCCTCGAGTGTTGTGGAAAATGTGGAGACAGCCTTGCCACATTCTCCTGATCGCTCCCAGATGGCCTCGACAAGCGTGGTTCTCGGAACTGCTGCTTCTCTCCAAGTGCGAACCCATCCTCCTTTGTCCTTGAGCGGATCTCCTCACAATGGACAAGGGTCAGATCTGTCATCCGGACCCCTCCTCTCTCAAATTATCGGCCTGGAACCTGAGCACCTTGAATTTGGCCACTTGAATATTTCCCCAGCATGTAGAAACATTCTTGCCAATGCGAGAGGTCCGTCTACAATAAAGACTTACAAGCTAAAGTGGAAGACCTTCTGTCACTGGTGTGCGTCTGCCAACATCCATCCCATCCGTTCCACTCCTGCTCAGCTTCTACCGTTCTTTCTGCAGCTGGCTCAATCAGGACTTTCCCACTCCACTTTGAAAGTCTTCCTAGCGGCACTATCTAATTTCCAGCAGGATGGGTCTTCCTCTCTCTACTCTTCCAAAATCAATCGGCAATTTTTCAAGGGGCTGTTCAGGATGTTCCCGCCCATTCGGCGTCCTCCTCCTACCTGGCATCTCAATGTTGTTTTGGCACAATTGATTAAAGCGCCTTTTGAGCCCATCCACAAAACGGATTTAAAATTTTTAACCTGGAAGGTGGCCCTTCTTCTTGCTTTGACCTCTTCACGTCGCGTGAGTGATATGCACGCCTTTACCATAAAACCTCCTTTCCTTCAATTTAAATCGGACTGTGTTGTACTTCGCACCAATCCGGCATTCATTCTTAAGGTGCCAACTGACTTTCACCTCAATGAGCCAGTGTTCTTAAAGACTTTGTTAGCCAATCCTCAATCTCCGGCGGAGCAACGTTTGCATTAAAAGATGCCATAAATTCTACATCAACAGGACAGCGCGCCCTTTCGTAGGTCTGATCAACTTTTCGTTGCTTACGGAAGCATGCGCAAGGGGCGTGTTGTTACCAAGCCAACTATTGCACGTTGGATTTCCTCCACAATTTCCTTCTGTCATCAGAAGGCTGGCAAGCCTCTTCAATCTACAGTGAGAGCTCATTCCACCAGGGCGATGTCATCCTCTACTGCCCTGTTTGCTGGTGTGCCGATTCACCAAATATGTTGAGCAGCCACGTGGTCCAGCAGGTACACTTTCACGAAGCACTACTGCCTTGAGACGATCAACGAAGCTGATACAGCAGTGAGCCAAGCGGTGCTTCGCAATCTTTTTAAATAAGGTGAGCCTCTTTCCTTCCCTCCTCCTTTATGGTCTTTTTACTATTATCTGTCTTGCAGCTTTGTCATTTCATTGCATTTTCATGCTAATGCACTGCTATTTTGTCTTGCGGCCAGCTATTACTGCTCACTATTCTATTCAAGCATGTGAATCTATGAAAGACACCCCAATACTGGAGAAGAACAATTGTTACTTACCTGTAAACGCTGGTTCTCCAGTATTGGTGTCTTTCATAGATTCACATGCGACCCACCCACCTCCCCTCAGAGGCTCGCTTCTCCTCCTAGACTCTATTGTCACTCTTGTGCTACGAAAATCTGAGGGCCTGAGCCTCTGAGGAGAAGGTTCTAGAGGGGTGCTTGCGCCTGATTGGCTGTAGTTTGGACTAACATAATGACATGGATATGCTATAAAGATGTTCTTTTCTTCTGATGTATTCTTATGTGTTAATACTTACCTTAGTACTTATAAGTATTTATGGTTTTGGAATGTATGTAATTATGTTTTTATATACATATATTATTGGTTTTATTGCTATTTTATTTACCGTGGGGTTCCCACTTCGACGACGGGGAATATTCAAGCATGTGACTCTATGAAAGACACCAATACTGGAGAACCACCGTTTACAGGTAAGTAACAATTGTTCTTATTGATGAGGGACCCCTATTCCTGTGCAAAATACTTGTACCCAAGGTCCCTGATTGACCAAGTGGGTTCCCTTGTTCTTGTAAAACACACTTCTATCTGGTACATCGCATTTGTTTTATAAACTGCCACCTGCAAGTCCAATTATGTGTCTTTAAGTACTTTTGATTTGTTACTCATCTGCCATCAACATGGGGAAAAGAAAAATGACTAATAATGTCACCACACCATTTAAAGGAACTACGATTTACAAAATGTTGGAGGGGGATGAAGGGGTTATCTCTACCGAAGTGCACAAACTCTGTCTGGATCAGAGACCCAACTATGCTAATTTGGAAGCTGTAGCAATATAGTATGAAATAGACCTGCAGCGAAAATTGGTACATATTCCATCAGCTATTCTATTAATTTCCCCCGAGCAGGCGGTACGAGGACCCAGCCCTACCACATTCTTTTATTCCCACAATCTCCAGCCCTCCCTCCCTCAGTGTTCTGTGTACCATACACTAGGGACTTATAGGTAAGCTGGAGATGCCAATTAAGGGTATACCAATTTCATCAGCACTTTATTGCTGGTTAACAGAAGTAGATTGCACAGAGTCCTAAGGCCAACAAAAACAGTCAAGGCAAAAATCTTGGGGAAAATCACACACAAAAATGATCATCTTCAACAATTTACTTCCTAAAAAGCCAAGCCATAGCACCCATAAGGAAATTAATTAAGCCCCCTTGGCAAGGTAGATGTTTCAAAACCACCCTGACAATATAAAGGAGCCTCGTTCGAGTAATGCACCTTTCTGTGGTGACTAGACTTCATCAGATCCCATCCCTCTGCTTCCACCTTACACCACTTACTCATAATCAATAATGTATGATCCTATCTCTACCTTTAATGCAGCCTGCTTTAAGCACTGATTTATATACAGTATGCAATTTGATAAAACATAAATGCAAGGGTCCAAATTTTTTCTTAGGAGCCCGCTGCTTGCCAAATACCAGGGCTACCTACTTTTGATCCCACCTCATGACTCTTACTTCCACCACCCTACAATTATGGTCTCTATCTCACTCTTTCAGGTAATACTTCATCCTTGTTTTCTCCTTTTGTCACTGCTTTTCTTTCTCTTCCTTCTTCCATCCCTGCCTTTATCTTTGTTGCTCTGGTTTAAAGTCTGGTGATGAAAAATAACTCCTGCTCCCCAAAAATGGATGCTAGTGCCCACCACCTCCAACTGTCTGCACACATTAGGCACTTCTCAGACCTCAAGCCCGGTTCTTCGCTAACATCGAGGGGTGACTTAGGAGAGGCGATAGGTATTCATATCAGGCCTGAGCACTGTTTACAAAAGTGTCTGTCAAGCCCAGAGGTGTCTCTGACTGCGGTTACCCTAAAGTAGAACTCTGAAAGCAGTTAAATGGATAGGACTTTACTGTGTGATTCAACATCCGGGCTATGCACCGCAGGGCAAGAACGTAGGCATGCCCATTAGTCACAAACATGCACAATGTGCTGCACAAGAGAAACATACAATTGGTATTTACAGATATAGCACAAAGAAGCAAAACAAACTCTCTTAGTCATTGTTTTCTTTCATTACACTCACTGCAGTGTGCAGACAGAAAAAAACTCCATTATTTCCTTCTAAAGTCCGGCTGGCTTATTCTCAGCCTCGACTTCAAACATTTTCTGGTAATTTTTGCTTCAGATGTTAAACAGAGTTTCACAGCCTTGGGCTATCTCGTTTTGCCCTTTAATCCTTGAGCTGTTTTTCAGGAACTACAAAAAATCCAAAATTAGTTCATAGATTGTACAAGCAAGGCTTTGTTCCTTCATCCATTAAACAGAGTGAACAGTGCACTTTCCAGTCCCCTTGGGCTAGGTAGGCCAAATGTTAATGTCCCTGGTTGAGAAATGGCATGCTGTCAGTCATTTGAGGCTTGCGACATCTGCATGTCAAATGACGGTTCATGAAACGCCTGTTACAGAAGTTCATTTTTTCTTGAGACTATTTCATATAGGTGTCATAATATTATAGACGATCCGTAAGTTACGTGAATATTAGGATTTTTTTTTAACTCTTAAAAGGATGTTAATTGAGAAATGTTAATTATTATCGATTGTGGATCTGATTCACAAAGGTAGCATACACTTGGACTAAATTTGCACTCGAAAAATTACTCAAACAGTGTAGCTTGCACATCTCCACCAAACTGAAGGGTCGGGGGGCTTTTCATAAACTCAAGACGATATTCAGAAAGCTAACTTACATTTTTGAGTAGTATTCATGTGTAATGTACGCTCATGCTTTTGAATTAATTTACTCTCCAATTTTGTGAATAGCTGAAATAGTAAAGTTATTCAAAAGTGTAAGTTACATAGTTCCTGGTCAGGATCAGTCCCACTGTATGAGTTCAGGGACACAGTGGAACTCCAGACTCTCTTTTGTAAATTAATGACATACTCAAAATAGCGCTAAGAAACAGGGGATGATGTTCAGAAATGTTTATTTCGAAAAGTCAAGTCTAGTGCTGAAAATATAAACCGTAATTACACAGGATGAAAAATATAAATCCTGCAATGTATGACATGGCCATCGAAAACGAAATGCACATTCCTAAAATGACTAGCAAGTTCATCGCATCCTAACACCGTATTGTGACTTCTAAGCACTATTCTAAATAGTACCTGAAGCAATAAATGGCAAGCCTATCAATTCAATTTCTTAGGATGGATCACTCTGCAGACCGGGGAAAAAATAGTTGTCAATCTATTCCCCATCACAGCTCTTGATAAGCAACTTCTCGGCACTGCTCCCAGAGCCTCCTCTGAACAAGGCTGGTTGTCACTGCAAAACCATTGTGAACTCTGCCGTGATAGTCCTAGGAGGTGGCCCCACCAATTAATGGTTATATATCGTTTTTTTAATACTTTCTGATCAGCATGTATATAAAAATAAAACAGTACATGCTGATACTTAAGCATCAACAAGTCTAAAGAAAATTGGTGATAAATGCATCCTCTTGATTTGTTTGAAGATAATATGCTTCTAAAACAATAAAACATGTCAGTGTCCACACCTAAAAGTCTATAATTTGGCAAAGTCTATAACAAACACTTGTCTGAAACTTCACATTCTCTACTAAAAGAGAATGTCATGAATGAATGCCATATTCCCTTTTATCTGCATGGGGTGAAATATGTTTGGCACTAACGGACGTATGGGATGAGATGTGTAGCGGTAACAGATGTTGCATGTTGGGCTTACGTGCTGTTTATCTAGGAGACATCCAGCATTGGCCAGGGACCCTTGCATGGCTGATCAAGCCTAAATTGTTGAAGTGTGTTATCAGTGCCAATCCATTATATCCTAGAAGAGGTGGACATTTGCCACCAACCACACATCCAATGTGGGATGGGCATTCTTGTGTTGTGTGGCTGGTGGTGGGCCCAGCAAGTGAGCTTTATAGCTATGGCATCTATCAGTCTTCGTTCATGTTTGGTTGTGTAAAGTTCTTCCATGACATGTTTCAATTCTGCTAGCATGTTAGATAACAAATTCTAATAGGAGTTTGTCGCAGAGCTTCTGCCATTGGTACTGTGGATTGCTAAATGCTTCCGGTAAAAAAGGTCTAATGAACAAATCACCTACACTTATGTTGGATGGAGCGGACACTGCTCTGTGTCTTGACCTCTTCTGAGATCAAGGATCAACCATAATATTGTGTTTATATTTCACTTGTGGACCTACACTATACTTTTTCGATGAACTAGCGCTTTGACACCTTTGGGTAATTGTATCGCGCTCTATACATTTCTTTTTCATTTCATTTTCCATTCTATTGAAATAGTGTCCCCATCATTGGTAAACTCTCCCCGTTTTCTTGCTCTTCCCTTTTATCTGCTTTCCCGCATTCTCAGGAGCCATTACATACCTACATCAAGCACTGACTGTGTGCCAGTGCTTGCAGGCAGTGGACACTAGAAATCATTCTGGGGAAAGGGGATTATTTTTCTTCAACTCAAAGCAAGGGGACCCCTTCTCCTTTGTGACTGGCATCAAAAATATTTTCTAAGAGCAGGCAGTGGCCCAACAGACCCCTGCCTACTCTTCAAAAATGAAACAAACGTTTTATTTTTATTTTTTAAATGCATCCCATTGCTGCATTTAAAAAATAAACTGCTTTATTTCACCATCCATGTGAGTGCTGGCCATTCCCAATGGGGTGGCAAATTGCGACCTGCCTCATGAATATTAAAGAGGCAGGTTGTATGTGACCCCGTTGGGAATTGCAAACAGTGTCTGAGACACTGCTGTAAATTCCATTTTGCGAGTCGCAAATTGCAAGTTGCAAAATGCCGCAATTTGTGAATTGCAAATTGAGAGGGTCATACATCTGTCCTGTGGCAGTGTAACAAGGGGCCCAAGATTCAGGCATGGCCTAGGGACTTAGAGGAATGCATCTGAGCAGAATTGAGACCACAGCCAGACTGGGAACCCAAAGCAGCCCTGGAAATATTGATAGGACCAGTCCTGGGGAATGGGGTAGAGGGCAAGTGTGAAACACTGCTAGTTTTTTTACTGGGGGCCGATATTGTAGCACCACTGCAAAACTGGCCCCCATTGCTGCAAAACCGGCCCCCAGCCTCCCAGCAAAACACCTGATGCCCGCTACGATCAGTTCAGCCTTCATTGAAAGAAATGCGCAACTTTTAAGGATCTCCAAGGGCTTGAGAACAGAGCACGCCTCCTGCTGAAGCCTCAGGGATGATAGACTTCACCCACCAGCTCACCAGGAGTTCTTTTGAAGTGCCTGCAGTTGTGCTGGACTTTTTGAGGACTTGTGCTTCGCAAGGAGCTGGAAGCGCGACTCAAGAACAGGAAGCGTGCCGCCGAACTGCCGCTGCCGCTTCACAACACTAAGATTCAGAAAAGGGGGGTGGTGATGAACAGAGTGTCTGAATTAAGCAGACCACTCTTACCCAGTCCAAAGATCAGGGCTTGATCCATCACCGTTTTTTAGCTCACTGCACCATCCCAGCTCAGAACCTGGCTACATGCAAATTAGTCTGTTCTTGTCCCAGTGCATGATGGGAACAGGGCAAACCAAACTACCAAGCCAATTCTTATACTGGGAAGGAAACAAGCTTCCGGGGACCGGTTTCTGGCATTTCAGCTGTCGTCGGCCCGGCTTGCTTGAATCCTGATGGTGCAATGAGCAAGGGACTCACATCTGAGTATACCCTTTAACGCTTATGGTGGACAAAGCAAGCCGGGCCGACGACGGCTGAAATGCCAGAAACCGGTCCCCGGTAGCTTGGCTCCTTTCTGGTGAAGAATTGGCTTGGTAGTTTAGTCTGCCCTGTTCCCATGCTGCACTGGGCCAGGGACAGACTGATTTGCATATAGCCAGGTTCTGAGCTGGGATGGTGCAGTGAGCTAAATAACGGTGATGGATCAAGCCCTGATCTTTGGACTGGGTAAGAGTGGTCTGCTTAATTCAGACACTCTGTTCATCACCACCCCCTTTTCTCAATCGCTTCACAACACTAAGCGCCTCGCATCGCTGGATAAGAGGATCGACGTTGCAGCAGATGCCGCCGCATCACCAGGAAGCGTGTTGCAGAAGAATCGTTGAGTCAGCGCAAGGCCATCGAAGCGCCTCGCATTGCCAAGGGAGAGGCCCTGCATCACTGGGAAGCGTGTCGCAGGGCCTGTGCGGCTCTTCGCCGGGGAAGAGGTTCGACATCCCATCAGATGCCCCTGCATCTCCAGGAAGCGTGTTGCAGGGCCTGGCGCGGCTCATCGCCGGAGAAGAGGATCGACGACGCAGCAGATGCCACCGCATCACCGGGAAGAGTGTCGCAGGGCCTGTCACGGCTCGCATCGTTGTGGGCAAGCAACTCACATCGCCAGGGGAGAGGATTGACACCGCCGCATCACTGTGCAGCGTGTCGCAGGGCCAGTGGCAGACGCCGCCGCATCACCGGGAAGCGTGTCACACAAGAAGAAAGCACCATCTTTGTTTCTTTGCAACAAATTTTCAACGCATCTCAAGGTACAGTGACTCAAAGTGTCGCATTTTAAGATCTAAAGAGAACTAAGCTAATTCTACCGTTCTAAGTACAGTATTGTGGATTTTTGTCGTTTGTGGTCTTGTTTTAAATTCTATATAAAGAAACTTATTTTTAATACACAACTTGTGTGGTGTCTATCTGTAGTGTTGTCACTTGATTACTGTATGTGTTCACAAATGCTTCACACACTGCCTCTGAGATACGCCTGTCTGCTCGTGCCAAGCTACCAAGGGCGTGAGCAGGGGTTATTTTAGGAGTGCACCCCCTTACCCTGACTAGACACAAGGGTCCCCATTTGTCACAGTTACCTACCTGTAGCGGTCTAGTGTTTCTGTCCCCCTCGGGACAGAAACCCGGAAGCACCACTATACATTGTAGCCCTGTGGCCAGGCATGGCCAGCGAGGGTTTAAATAAAGAGACCGGAGTCACTGGGGGCTTCCGGTCCATGCAAATACACTAACGTGTCCTGTGTCAGTTATTCCCTCATGCCTGGTGACCTAGCTAGCCCCCTCTACACTGGCGACGAGGGTGGGATCAGGGTGGTTCGCAGTGACGAAGATCAGCCTTCTTGACGAACCATAGAGCGCGTCTACACTGGTTAGAGGCAGCGCTGCAGATCTAGAGACCGCCTGAGACACAGCCACGGACGTCGGGTGAGCAGAGCGAATAAGGTCCGACTCGCACAAGGTACCTACTGTAACTCCGGTGCCTGCTCGTACCCTCAGGAGTCCCGCGGCGTGTCCAGAAGCAGTCTGCAGCGCTACGGCATGTGCGCACATGCGCAGTGACACCAAGGGCACGCCTCACTCTGGAAACAGCGCGAAGGGAGCGCGCGAACCCGTGAATCAGCTGGCACACAGCCCCAGATCTAAGTTAAGCCAGCAAATAATAAGCTGCATCCCTGTGGCACCCCAGGCATCAATGATAGGACGTGCAGAGAGCAGAAAGGCTCTGGGACAAACAAGCACAAGGCAATATAAATCACTGGTGCCAGAGACAGTAACAGGCATTGGGAAGAACCATAACAGAGATCCAAAAAGGGCATGAGCAAGAACCCTGAGCCAACAAGCATTGGCAAGAACAAGTGAATTTAATCAAGAGTATTCAACAAGCACGAGCAAAGGCAAAAAGGTAAGCCAGGAACGTCAGAACAAAGGGCTATCACCACCAGACAATGCGCCATGTGAAATCAACCAGCCCCAGCAGAACAACAACAAGCCGCACCCCCTGCACAGCCACCACCACATCCAGTACACTCCCAAATTCACGCACTACCTCCATTTAGTGAACTGATTGACCCATCCACTGCTTCACCGAAGTGGACGGTATGGGTATGGCACCTCAACAACTACTTCGTGGCAACAAGAGAAACAGACGGAGCCGTTAAGAGATCATTACTCCTTCACTTTGCGGGAGATGAAATATACAAACTATTTGCGCACCTCCCGAACACTGGCGCGCCCAATGACTATGATACCGCAGTCAGAGCATTAAATGCTCATTTTGATCCACAGCTCAACGCTCACTACAAGCGTTTCAAATTCAGACAAACAAGACAAAGGGAAGGAGAGAATGTATGCCTTCCACGCGCGCCTCAGAGAGCTAGTAAGCACATGCACCGAAGATGATCCAACCAAGGAGATGACGGCGCAACTCGTCCAAGGCTGTCGCAACAAGACATTGCGAACACTCATACTTCGACAGCCACGCATCACCCTAGAGGAAATTCTAATCCTTGCTAGGTAGTATGAACTGGACATCCGAGCAACCGCAATGGAAGCCACGATTACGCAACAGATGGATCCAGCTATCAGCGTAAAAACAGAGCGGGTTGACGTCATCCGAACACTGACCCGACGTTAGCGAGGAAGGTGGCCCACCAGAACGACAAGACGGACGCCATGCGGATACTGTGGGAAGGAAGAGCATAACCCGAATGGATGCCCGGCGAGAGGGAAAACGTGTGGCATCCCCAACCATTTTGTGAGTGTGTGTCGAGGAGGATACCAAGGCAGAAGTAATCTAGGAAAGAAAACAATGACAGGAGTTGTAAGATAGCTCTCGCTTGAGTAGCCCTCAACGTCACATTCAACAAAGACGTTCTCTCACCAAAACCAGCGCCTAGATGATTCTTCGATAGATGACGAGGAGTGTTATTTTGTGTTGTTTGCAAGTGACTTAAAAAAAAGAAGATGACCGCAGCCTAAGTGCAACATTGAGATTGCTGGATCTTCAGTAACTGGTCTGATTGACATGGGAGAAACTGTAAACATCATGGGTGTGCAACATTACAAAAACCTCAACCCGAGGCCACCACTCACTCCATCCAAAATCAGAATTCTAACATATGGAAGTCAAAAACCGCTTCCCCTTAAAGGCAAAATGGTGGTTCAGGTAAAATCAGAAGACCAAGAAGTCACAACAACATTTCACGTTGTCGATAGAGAAGCGGATATACTGGTCGGAAGCCATACCGCTGAGGATCTCGATCTGATCACATCTGCCAACTCAGTGAAGGTACTACAGACAGAGGACATACTAGAATTATTCCCCCAACTATTTAAAGGTCTAGGAACCATCAAGAGACAACCAGTGAAGCTGCACATTGACAAGGCAGTACAACCTGTGGCATTGAGACACCAACTAATTCCTTTTCATCTCCTGCCACTAGTCGAGCAAGAACTCTTGAAACTGGAACAACAAGGGGTGATTGAGAAGGTAACAGGGTCCACTCCGTGGCTGTCACCCATGGTAATAGCAGAAAAACCGAAACAACCAGGAAAAATTCGGATTTGCATTGACATGAGAATGCCCAATCAGTTCATAAAACGAGAGAGACACTTAACGGCAACAGTTGATGACATTTTAGCTGACCTCAACTAATCGCAATGGTTCTTGAAGTTAGACTTAAATGCTGGATATCACCAGCTGAAGTTAGCTGAAGAGAGCAGATACATCACAATGTTCTCGACCCATCTCGGACTCCACAGGTATAAGAAGCTTAATTTCGGAATATCGTCAGCAGCGGAAATATTTCAAAATGCAGTGAGAGAGATTTTATCAGGCCTCCAAGGCGTTCTCAATGTAAGCAATGATATTTTGATCCACTCCAAGACAATCGAAGAACATCACCATCGACTCTGAGCTACTTTGCAGCAGTTAGCTGAATATGGCGTGACCCTTCATAAAGAGAAATGCCAATTCTTTCGTAAGACAATTGACTTCTTTGGGTACGTGTTCAGTTCAGAAAGTGTCAAAGTGGATCCCAGGAAGTCTCAGGCAATCCAACTTGCTCCTGCTCCGACCTGTGCATCAGAAGTTTCCTAGGGTTGCCAACATACTGTGCAAGATTCATTCCAAACCTAGCGACAATCACAGAACCTTTGCGAAACCTCACAAAGAAAGAAACACCGTGGCATTGGACATCCGATGAGGCAAAAGCGTTTAACCAAATAAAATCAGCCCTATTGGACAGCATCACAATGGCATACTTTGATACTACTCGCCCCACTGAAGTACTGGTTGATGCCAGCCCAGTAGGTTTAGGGGCGTTACTCACCCAAGAGACTGAACCAGGAACCTGGGTCCCGTTAGCCTTTGCGAGCAAAGCACTGACAGCGGCGGAAGCTCGATATTCACAGATAGAGCGAGAAGCACTAGCAGTCAAATGGGCGTGCAATCACTTTCACTTATATGTGAGTGGTCATCCCTTTCGAAAGGTGACGGATCATCAACCACTTCTACCATTGTTCAAAGGGACAGCTCCACACCATCTCCTAGGATTGAAAGGTGGGCAATATAATTGCAACATTACCAAATGGAGCTAATATATCGACCAGGTGCAAAGAATCCTGCGGATTTTCTATCTCGCCACCCGGCTATCACAGCTGAAACAGACGTTGACCAAGAAACAAAAACCGAAGAGTTTGTCTACATGATCTCCCATTGGTCGTGCCCGCGTGCGCTGTCGCTTGAGATAGTAAAAACACACATGGACACGGATGGAATTCTCAAGCGCGTAGGCGAGGCTTTGAAGAACGGATCTTGGGAAGGTTTTCTCAAAAATGTCCAAGGATGGAGGAGGCCGACAGAACCCGCCTAGGGAAATTCTGGAGAGTACGCGACAACTTAGTGCTACAGAAAATGGCATCGTCCTGAGAGGATCACGTGTCGTAATACCAAAAAGCTTACAAGAACAAGCCACAATTCTCGCACATGAAGGGCACCAAGGCACTGAGAGAATGAAATCAAGGATGAGGGAAAAGGTATCTTTCCCTGATCTAGAAGAAAGTGTGGACATGGTGGTACGTAACTGCAGGGCTTGCCAAATCACTAGCAGCTCAGAAGCCCCAGCTCCAGTAATCACGGAAGATCCGGCTCCGTCGCCCTGGTCGTGGGTGAGCCTTGATTTTGGAAGCTTCCCTGACGGGAGAGTAACAGTGGTCCTTGTTGATAGTTACACAAAATATCCGATAGTAGAAGTATCACAGTCTACAAGTTTTGCATACGACCGATCCCGGATAAGTCGTTTGCCCTATTTGGACTGCCTCTCGTCCTCAAAATGGACAACGGGCCTCTGTTCCAAGGTAGTGAATTCAAACACTTTCTGAAAGGACTAGGAATAAAGCACCCCCGAATTACTCCACAGTGGCCCAAAGCTAACGGAGAAGTTGAGCGGTTCATGCGCACCATCAATAAAATATTGCGCATTGCAGCAGCGGAAGACAAAGATCCGGAAGTAGCCCTTCAACATTTCTTAAGAGAGTACAGGAGCACACCACACTGCACGACGCAACGATCTCCCTGGTCGCTCATGCTGACAGGCCAGCGGCATGACATGCTACCAATGGCTGACAACTTGACTCCTAATCCCTATGACCCGGCAAGTACACAAGAAAGAAGGCGCAGTAACAACAACAAGGCCAGTTGTCGACGAATGGCGCGCACACGCTTGATGATCCCAGGGAGTGCTGTGCTAATACGGAACAGACGGGCTGGGGGAAAGTTCCGCACTCCATATGAGCCTAGGCCATGGACTGTGAAGTCAATGAAAGGAACAGCCATCACCGTGGAACGCAATGGGGAAGTGATAACGAGAAACATATCCTGGTTCAAGCAAGTTCCACCAGTAGTCGGAGCACCTCCAGTCACAGAGCCATCACAGAGTTTGGATTTTCAGTTGGACACTTTCGAAGATGATCCTGGTGAGTTCCCTGGAGCAAGTCCCGTGAAGCCATCAGCATCCAAGATTACTAGCCCCGAGGGCGTGGCGAGCGACAGACAATTGGTGAGTACTCGACAGGAGCAGGAGGTCCGCCAGCGTCCGCATAACCACAGACCGAATCCACGGCCCAGCCAGAGACTAGCAGATTTTGCATGTTAGAGTTTGTCATTAATTTTGTTAAAGGACTAATTTGGGATGGAATGTAGCGGTCTAGTGTTTCTGTCCCCCTCGGGACAGAAACCCGGAAGCACCACTATACATTGTAGCCTTGTGGCCAGGCGTGGCCAGCGAGGGTTTAAATAAAGAGACCGGAGTCACTGGGGACTTCCGGTCCATGCAAATATACTAACGTGTCCTGTGTCAGTTATTCCCTCATGCCTGGTGACCTAGCTAGCACCCCTACACTACCTATGCCAACTAAAGACCCCCAAATCTAACATGCATGTATAGTGCTATCTGCTGTTGGTGTGGCATTGCAGCATTTTGGTAGCCTGTAGCTGGGTTTCCAAACACATCAGAAGTTTCCATTGCTGAATGATGTCTGATTTGTCTAGTGAATAGAGTTCGATACCCTTCATAGAAAAAATACCACTCATTTAAGTTTTTCTATTTTGTCACTGCGGAGAGTGGGTAGGTGAAACAGAATGCGTGGAAGAGCGTGCTATCAGTAGTGTCAATAAGTGTGTTCCAATGATAGGAAAATATATTAATCAATCTGTTTAGTGGGCAAATATTAGTGAATATTCTTGGCGTTTGGTGTATCAATAATTTGATATTTGAATTTCTAGAATTGTTGGAGCTAGGTTTGCTAGGAACTGCCATCTATGACAAAAATGTCACTTGTGAGAAGGGGCGGAACTTTAGAGGGGGAGAGAACTCCTGCCCAAAAGTAATTAAGAGGCATTTTTGCCCCCCACCCACTCCCAAAACTCCCTCCTCCAAGAAATGAAAAAAGCTCGCTGAGTGTGGTGCCATGTCCTGAGGTGTTTTCACACTCCTTAATGGACTTCGACAGTTCGAAGCCTCTGAAAATGAGCTAGAAATCAAATGTTTTTTTTCAGTGGTTTTAGCTCGTTTTCCCTGCCACTGTGTGTTATCGTTTCTCTTTACAGGGTGATTTGTGAATGGAGCAGAAATCGTGTCACTGTGGCACCTTGTGAGAGATCAAAAAACACACACTATTTAAATGAGGGTCTAAGGGCTAGTTTTATGACTCTGAACTGGACACATGCCCCCAACATAAGACTTACTACAACAAAAGGTATCCAGGAGTCACAACCATGTTTTTATACTTTAGACTGACCACCATACGACCTACAAATTAGATTGTGAGTTAAATACTATTCGTATGTAAATACCATTCAACTACTCATACATTTAGCATGCAACCAGGGTAGGAATTTTTCCCATCAGTTGCCGTTCTGTACCACCACTATCACATCATTTGGGTCCTCCTTACCCAGGAGTTTGTACGAAGACAGTCACACTATTCTTTCAGTTGTTAATATCACACCAACACCATACTGACACCACCTAGTGAAACGAATAACATCAGTCTCCTCACTCACACAGTCCTCACTTTTCAAATAGTGTGACTGTCTTCGTACGAACTCCTGGGTAAGGAGGACCCAAATGATGTGATAGTGGTGGTACAGAACGGCAACTGATGGGAAAAATTCCTACCCTGGTTGCATGCTAAATGTATGAGTAGTTGAATGGTATTTACATACGAATAGTATTTAACTCACAATCTAATTTGTAGGTCGATGGTGGTCAGTCTAAAGTATAAAAACATGGTTGTAACTCCTGGATACCTTGTGAGAGATGGCTGTACAGGTGTTGTGATATCTTTGTAACAAAGATTGAAAGCACAGAAGAATTAAATATATATTTAGTTTTATTGTAAGATACAACGAGCTTGAGGAGAGAAGGGGAAGTGACTACGCAGAGTCACGGAAGGTTTCTCTCGTCACCGTGTGTTACCAGTGTGACGTCACTTAAAATATTGTACAAACATTCTGATGGTGACGTGTGTGCCTTAACCAATGACAGTGGGCTGGGTGAAGAGAAGAGAACAACTAGACCTACAACAAGAGCCTTCTGTGGATGTCTGCACAGAGGCTTCCCAGACAGGCCACTGTATCCCTTACACTATTAAGGGAAAATGGGGACAAGATCTGGAAAAGGTACTTCCAGACAAGGAATGGGGAAACTCTATTTGCTTTCCCCAAAAAGTGTCATGCAACACCAGATTCAAATGTATACAATTCATAATGCTACATAGAGCTTATTTAACACCACACATGTTACACAAAATGTACCCGTAGGTGCCGGCAAAATCCCAAGGTGCCCGACCACAGACGGGAATTTGATGCATATCATGTTATGGGTATTCTCGACCCTTTCATCCTTTTGTTCGCAGGTGTCTGACACAATTAGAATTAGAGAAGTGATGGTGGGGAATGCACTGGAATGCAACCGAAAGCTGTATACTGGGATTACACCGTCGACCCAAAAATCAAAACATGCAAGTGAAATTTGCGATCCAGCTCTACTCATTGCAACACGATTAATAACCAGAAGATGGAAATCAGCATCTCCAGATTGGATTGGCAGGAAGATTCGATGGGGGAAGGCAGAAAGTGCTGCAATACCTGGAAAGGAACACAGAAGAGTGCGAAAAACACCAATATCAGTGGAATGGGGCGTAATGTTAGAAACTTTTAAAGCCATTGATATACAAATACACTAACATCCTGAACACTTCTCACCCTGTTCCTAGCATCATAAGATAGAGCCTGGCTGCTAAGATGTATCTCTTAATAACAGAGCACCCAGTTGACGTTATAGCAACATAACCACAAAGCCACGAGCAGAACACATAAATGACAATCTCCGGACAATTCCCCCCAGCTTCACAGAAAAGCAGATTTTAGATCTAGTAAAACTTTGTCAATCATTACACTGGATACTAATGCTGAGATGCAACTCAACTACTTGTAACTGAACTCAATTAATATACATTAAACTGCATCCTGGCTGCGGACCTCGTCAATAAATTATGGTTATGTCTCGTGTACAGAAAAGATTTTGCGCTAAGTTAGTGGATGGAGGGGGGAAGTTTATAGGTTTATATACATCACGGACAGAAGAGGACACACTGGACTCATGTACAACAGACTACATGTACGAAGAGTTGATGTATAGCCATGGTATTGAATATATCCAAATGTATTGATATATATGTATTCCAATTATAAAATTGACAACTGCCAATATGAAACTGCTACACCAACATATACCGAATAAATTACAAAACCAATCAAGTTTGTGAGGGAAAAAACAGTGGCACCGTGTGAGTTGGCAATTCTGCTATATAAGTCACATACATTACATCAAACAAGAAAATATGTCATGGAGGAATGGTTGTTTAAACTAGTTTATGTTTTTCTGTACAATTAATTTGAAATTTGTGAATGTTAATGTTTGGAGGCTGCAGCACTAGTAACTTGTGAGAAGGATTGAGAAAAGTTTTAGAGTACGATGTTTCCTTTATTTCTACATTTCGTTATCAGTATCTCAGTTGCGTCATAAACCTGTCTGTAAACCTTAGCTTTGTGGTAATTACATCCATTATTTTTATGACCGCGTACCTGTGGCATGTCTGGTTTTGCTCCATTTGTCTGCGTGAGGTGCTTGTCTTTCCAGTAGTTGTACAGGGGAGCGTTTCAGTTGTGTTTCATCTTGTTTAACAGCTGGTACAGTAGCCTGTATTTCCGGGGGTAGGAAGTGTATGTGTTTATTACCTCTTTGAATGACAAGTTGCTGTCGGTATAAGATTTCTTACGGCAGCTACGAAAGTTTGTAACATAAGGGAGTTGTGTACAGAGGAGACTTTAGGTGAATCTGGGTGTGTTGTTTGGTGGGGTGGAGAGAGAGAGAAAAACGGATCAAGACCTGGTTTTATCTAAGTACAGGGCTGAAGGCCTAAGTTCTATTCAAGACGACCTTTCGAAAGGTCAGACCCATGGGTGGTTCTTTATGTGTTGGGTGTTGACTGTTTTGTGCAAAGGGCAGTTGTTCACAGGGGGTGAGCAACTTTGTGGTATGTGTGTCCGTTGGTCTTAAGTTCAGTAATGTCTTTGATGGATACAAAAAGCTTTCACCCACCGGCTTACAGGTCATCATAAACATAGTTTCGCTGCATAATAAAGCAAAGCACCCAACCCATGACCGTGCTGTATTGTTCTGCACGCATAATGTGAAAGCAAAATTACCCTGGGGCAGTCCCCACCAGTATTCTCCCCTCCGCACTACTCGAAGAACCTCTTGCTGGAGTGCCTGTGGGCATCTGTTCTAAAAAGACGTTTGACGCCAATACAGTGCAACAGTGTACTTGTAAACAGCTACACCGGAAGTACCTCTAGCAAGGTAGGGTTATGTTCTTAGTGTATAGATCAGCATTCCAAGGTCCATTGCATTCATCCTGAGCAGAGGGGTTTATTTCACAGCCAGTTCACCTTTACCTAAATAGACACTTATGTTGAAGAAAAATATGAGGATTTCTGGAAGTGCTAAATGTTAGTATATTTAGGAATTCAGGGTGGTCTTCACTGGCTAGGGACAGGTTTACCCAGTCTCTTTCTCAAGGTGCTCGTCATACCCACAGCCTCCTGTTCACCATCACACTGTCAAGGACCCGCCTCTGGTGGGATGCAGAGGCGACTCCTAACAAACTTTCACTGGAAGAAGACATCCAGTGCTTTGAAAGAGTGTGCTGAAGTCCTGTTGCCACCACACAAGTATATTTAGCATGCTTTTGACAAAGAGAAATCCAGTGTCTGCTGTCTCGGCCACCAAAAGAGGGCTTTCCTATACTGCAAATGCAGTGTGCATGAGACAACTATCATATAGGTGGTATTTCTGCCGAGCTATATTGAAACCTTAAACAAAAGACTACTGGGTTTGGGCTCCCAACAGCACTGCTTGCCACAAGCTACTAACCAACAACAGAAATTGCATGTGCTGCTACTAACTTAACTCTCTTAGTTTCAGTTTAAACATCTGAAAGTGAAACAAATGTTCCTGGTGACCAAAATGTGTCATTTATTTATTTTATTTTGAAGGAGAATTGTTTTATGTTTAGATCTCCACAGAAATTAAGATTTTTTTCAATGCAAAATTTAAGACCTTATATACAACACCAAAATGATGATTATTCAAAAGATAAACACTTTTTTTAAAGTAGAAATATTTTGAGACTATTTGAACAACATATAATACATACATTCAATCATGCCACTCTCAAACCACGCTATTTACATATTATATACAAACACAACAAAAAGAAAACATATAAGTTATTTCAACAATGTAATCACTTTGATTTACAAAGAAGCCAAAAAAACATTCATATTTTTTCAAAAACCATTCAAGAGTAAATATCACAGTTTTTATATTTTTAGGCTTGAAAAGTCTACGCGTTTCGAACTCATGTGAGTAAATGAGTTCTCGTCAGGACCAAGGTCTGTAAAGCGAGAAAGGGGAAACTTATTGGTATGCTGTTTTTTGTGCAACTACACTGCCTATCCCTACTACCAGCTAATGCCTCTTACCTCTCAGTCACTAGGAGACCAGAAATACATGTGAAGATGCCGGAACACCAAACCATCTGTCATGGGAAAATGTATAACATCATTATCTGCCAATGCCTCACTATTTTTCACCACAAGCGTACAACCACTTCTCTCATCATGCTTACATGGATATATGGAGAGTCCGGGCTCCGCAATGGGCCAAGGTGGTTGTTATGGCAGGCACCGGTTGTCTGTGGGAAAACGGGAACTTGTCAGTGAGCTGCAATTCGGATTTCAAAAGCGGCATTTCGCCGAGAGGTGGGTGTGTTCTCACCTGATGACCGTAAATGAATCCCGATAGCCGGCACCGATACAAGGTCTCGTGGGACGCGTTGTCCGTGAGCGTTCGGAATGTATCTGGGAGAACGGGACAGAAGGGTCCTGTCAGCGAGTGTGCGCCAGTTGTGGCGGAATGTCTAAGAGCATGCCACCGAGGCGAGTCTTACCTTCAAGTGATCACGTCAATATGGAGCAGGGTTCTGTTCTTTCTGCCAGTCGTCCACAATGCGCAAAGCTTCCGGGTCCGCAAAGGATCCTGGGAGCTGGAGCGGATGCACAATGTTCAGTGTTTTGAATCTCTTAAAGGGCCCGAGGCCTGTCCATTGGGCAATCAAAATTTCATAAATGCGGTAGACAGACTAGTAATCTATTTGTCCTTAATCCCATACGATTTTTGCTGAGCCTGAGTTGTGAACAATAGAGGACCAGTTGTATAAGTTTTTTTCGTTAAATTGATGTGCAAATGGGTTCTGGGAGTTGTAGTGCTCCATTTGAAAATGCCAATGATGACGACTCTTGAGAATTGTAACTATGATTGCGGTTGTAATTTTACGGTGGCTGCGTGGTCTATCCAATGAATGGTCATGTGAGATTGAATTGTATTGATTAGTGGTGACCAGGTGTCGGATGGGGACCCACGTGGCGGAACTCTACCACTACTGGTTGACTTGTTGTGGTGTGGTTATAGAAAGGTTGAGATGCAGGTGCATGGAAGAATCATAGCTGGTGTCCTAAGCAAGTACTGATGTTAGAGTTTGAACATTTCTGACATTTCGTTTAGCCCATAGAATGCTGTGTTGAATTTAACGATTAACATCGCTTCCATTTTTGTTAGTTTCGCGTCTAGGTTACCACCTCTGATGTCACTTTCCACTTTAGCAATAACTGTCCAGATTACATCTGTGTCTTTATATTGTTTTTCTTTCCAGTGATTTACCAGAGGAGCTGTGGCCACATTGTTCCGAATTCTTGATTTGTGTTGTTGTATTCGGAGGCGGACTTCTTGGTTAGTTTTTCCAATGTATGCCAATTTACAAGGACAAACGATTCCATACACCACGTTACGTGATTTGCAGTTTGAGAACTTTTCATGTTTCCAACTGATATGGTTATGCGTGAAAAGAGATCCTTCAACCGTAGTATCACAGCATGTGCATGTGCCGCATTTGTGGTGTCCCTGGATTGGTGGAAAATTTAGCATGGTCCTTAAGTCTGGATTTGTTTTTTTGGGCAAAGCCGCTCTGATTAATTGATTGGCGACACTGTAATTCTTTTTGAAAGCAAAAAGTGGTTCTTTATTGAAGGTTTGATCTAAATTACGCAGCAGGTGCCAATTTTGTTTCACTACTTTTTTCAAGGTGTTTGAATTGGGGCAAAATGTAGAAACAAAAACCAACATGTCTGTTTCATTTTTTGCTCTTCTTTCAAGAAGTGTTTCCCGTGGAGTCCACCAAGCCCTTTTGGCTGATTTCTTTAGCAGTTTTTTTGGGTAGCCCCGTGTTAATAGGTTTTCCGTGAGTTTGTCTGCATGCTTCCAGTATTCTTCTTTGAATTGGCAATTACGTCTCAGACGTAAATATTGCCCATATGGGAGGTTTTCCTTTAGACTCCGTGGATGGTTGCTGCGAAAGTGTAGTGCCCTATTTCGATCGGTGGGTTTTTTATGTAATGTTGTTATTAATTCACCTTCATAGGGATACACTTCTACGTCCAGGAACGGCATTTTTTCTGATGAGTGTTCCATGCTGAATTTTATAGTTGGTACTCTATTATTGATCCAATCATGGAATCTTTCAAGTTCCTCTGTTGGTCCAGTCCATATGAAAAAAATGTTGTCGATACCAATATAGACGACATTTTTTTCATATGGACTGGACCAACAGAGGAACTTGAAAGATTCCATGATTGGATCAATAATAGAGTACCAACTATAAAATTCAGCATGGAACACTCATCAGAAAAAAGTAGAAGTGTATCCCTATGAAGGTGAATTAATAACAACATTACATAAAAACCCACCAATCGAAATAGGGCACTACACTTTCGCAGCAACCATCCACGGAGTCTAAAGGAAAACCCCAAAAAACAAATCCAGACTTAAGGACCATGCTAAATTTTCCACCAATCCAGGGACACCACAAATGCGGCACATGCACATGCTGTGATACTACGGTTGAAGGATCTGTTTTCACGTATAACCATATCAGTTGGAAACATGAAAAGTTCTCAAACTGCAAATCACGTAACGTGGTGTATGGAATCGTTTGTCCTTGTAAATTGGCATACATTGGAAAAACTAACCAAGAAGTCCGCCTCCGAATACAACAACACAAATCAAGAATTCGGAACAATGTGGCCACAGCTCCTCTGGTAAATCACTGGAAAGAAAAACAACATAAAGACACAGATGTAATCTGGACAGTTATTGCTAAAGTGGAAAGTGACATCAGAGGTGGTAACCTAGACGCAAAACTAACAAAAATGGAAGAGATGTTAATCGTTAAATTCAACACAGCATTCTATGGGCTAAACGAAATGTCAGAAATGTTCAAACTCTAACATCAGTACTTGCTTAGGACACCAGCTATGATTCTTCCATGCACCTGCATCTCAACCTTTCTATAACCACACCACAACAAGTCAACCAGTAGTGGTAGAGTTCCGCCACGTGGGTCCCCATCCGACACCTGGTCACCACTAATCAATACAATTCAATCTCACATGACCATTCATTGGACAGACCACGCAGCCACCGTCAAATTACAACCGCAATCATAGTTACAATTCTCAAGAGTCGTCATCATTGGCATTTTCAAATGGAGCACTACAACTCCCAGAACCCATTTGCACATCAATTTAACGAAAAAAACTTATACAACTGGTCCTCTATTGTTCACAACTCAGGCTCAGCAAAAATCGTATGGGATTAAGGACAAATAGATTACTAGTCTGTCTACCGCATTTATGAAATTTTGATTGCCCAATGGACAGGCCTCGGGCCCTTTAAGAGATTCAAAACACTGAACATTGTGCATCCGCTCCAGCTCCCAGGATCCTTTGCGGACCCGGAAGCTTGCGCATTGTGGACGACTGGCAGAAAGAACAGAACCCTGCTCCATATTGACGTGATCACTTGAAGGTAAGACTCGCCTCGGTGGCATGCTCTTAGACATTCCGCCACAACTGGCGCACACTCGCTGACAGGACCCTTCTGTCCCGTTCTCCCAGATACATTCCGAACGCTCACGGACAACGCGTCCCACGAGACCTTGTATCGGTGCCGGCTATCGGGATTCATTTACGGTCATCAGGTGAGAACACACCCACCTCTCGGCGAAATGCCGCTTTTGAAATCCGAATTGCAGCTCACTGACAAGTTCCCGTTTTCCCACAGACAACCGGTGCCTGCCATAACAACCACCTTGGCCCATTGCGGAGCCCGGACTCTCCATATATCCATGTAAGCATGATGAGAGAAGTGGTTGTACGCTTGTGGTGAAAAATAGTGAGGCATTGGCAGATAATGATGTTATACATTTTCCCATGACAGATGGTTTGGTGTTCCGGCATCTTCACATGTATTTCTGGTCTCCTAGTGACTGAGAGGTAAGAGGCATTAGCTGGTAGTAGGGATAGGCAGTGTAGTTGCATAAAAAACAGCATACCAATAAGTTTCCCCTTTCTCTCTTTACAGACCTTGGTCCTGACGAGAACTCATTTACTCACATGAGTTCGAAACGCGTAGACTTTTCAAGCCTAAAAATATAAAAACTGTGATATTTACTCTTGAATGGTTTTTGAAAAAATATGAATGTTTTTTTGGCTTCTTTGTAAATCAAAGTGATTACATTGTTGAAATAACTTATATGTTTTCTTTTTGTTGTGTTTGTATATAATATGTAAATAGCGTGGTTTGAGAGTGGCATGATTGAATGTATGTACTATATGTTGTTCAAATAGTCTAAAAATATTTCTACTTAAAAAAAAGTGTTTATCTTTTGAATAATCATCATTTTGGTGTTGTATATAAGGTCTTAAATTTTGCATTGAAAAAAATCTTAATTTCTGTGGAGATCTAAACATAAAACAATTCTCCTTCAAAATAAAATAAATAAATGACACATTTTGGTCACCAGTAACATTTGTTTCACTTTCAGATGTTTAAACTGAAACTAAGAGAGTCGAGCTATATTGAAAGGCACATCACATTGTCTGAATAGTTTTGAGAAAGATCTGCCTAGCCCTTAACTGCCAAATCTGGAGCAATTGATGAACGCTACTTCAAGCTAGTCCCTGGTTGATGAGGGGTGTTACCCAGAAACCGGTCCTAGGATGCTTGATTCCGGTCCAGGGAAGACCTGGCTTGGCAGTTCGGGCTGGACTGTTCCGAAGAGGCACAGGGTCAAGGCTGATTTGCCAATGGCCATGTCTGAACTGGGGTGGCGTGGTCAGCAAAATAACGATGGATTAAACCCAGATCTGTGACTGGGGGTGAATGTTTTGCCCGTGTGCAACATTCCGTCCATCATCTTGTGTATTTTGCTGTTCGCCCTATGTGGGAAGGGTATGCCCAGAAGTGGGTCCCGTGCTCACTACGCCACTGGAGTCAAGCTATCCTGGCTGATGACGGCTGATAGCCAGAAACCGGTCCTAGGATGCTTGATTCCGGTCCAGGGAAGACATCGCTTGGCAGTTCGGGCTGAACTGTTCCCATGAGGCACAGGGTCAAGGCTGATTTGCATATGACCATGTCTGAACTGGGGTGGCGTGGTGAGCAAAATAATGATGGATTAAACCCAGATCTGTGACTGGGGGTGAATGTTTTGCCAGTGTGCAACATTCTATCCATCATCTTGTTGTGTGTTTTGCTGTTCGCCGTATGTGGGAAGGGTATGCCCAGACGTGGGTCCTATGCTCACTAAGCCACTGGAGTCAAGCTATCCTGGCTGATGACGGCCGATTGCCAGAAACCAGTCCTTGGATGCTTGATTCTGGTCCAGGGAAGACATGGCTTGGCAGTTCGGGCTGGACTGTTCCCATGAGGCACAGGGTCAAGGCTGATTTGCATATGGCCATGTCTGAACTGGGGTGGCGTGGTGAGCAAAATAACGATGGATTAAACCCAGATCTGTGACTGGGGATGAATGTTTTGCCAATGTGCAACATTCCGTCCATCATCTTGTGTGTTTTGGTGTTCAAAAGTTTCAGCGCTCCTCTGTGACTGGGGGTGAGTGTATGATTTTAAGTGCCTAGGACTTTACTGCTAAATCTGAAGCAATTGATGAATGTTACTTCAAGCTAGTCCTCTGCATTGGTTCTAATAGAAGTAACCAGCATACAAAATATGCAGTTCATTGCATCTATGCATACATTTATATTTGCAAGTCTTATGAAAACCCTTCAGTGGGTTCATGTGGAGGGTGGGCATGTGCTGCACACACAGATTTCTTTTGGGATGTTAGCCACTTATTTAGCTTAAGTCCACTGCATGCATTTTCCTTCCTTGCCCCTTACCATTATATCTACATTCCAAATAATTTTAGTACAAAGTGCACCCACATTCTGATTTGATTGGTGCAAACTTCAGAAGTGCTACATGCATTTTTCGAAGAAATGTGTGTTGGTCAGTATTAAGATTCCAACTCGAGATGGGGGGTCTAGGTGTGTTCCAATTAAGAGTAAATAGCAAGGGGATGTGGCTCGAGTATGTTCTGACCATATAATCTGCCGCCAACATTGTTTCTGGTTTGAAATCTATTTTATTATTTTCCACATACCTGTGTACATAGTTATGATACATGGAATGCTAATAACAATCTTACAAACATATAACATCCTGGCAGATCAATTATGACACTTTGTCTTCACTCAAGAGTCCACGGGGCCCTAACCTAGCATGGCAGTCTTGTACTATCCAATTAGTTCATGGACGAGCTTACTTGGCATAGTTAACCGGTTTAGATAAGTAAAATGGTTTCACTGCCAAGGTCTTTTTTTGCCAGAGTACAACAAAACGAACTGGGGGAAACAAGGGGAAGGCGGGGGTCCCTTAGAGTTGCCGCTTGAGGCTACTTTATAGCCCTTATTTGTCGTGGGCACTTGCAGTGATACTGGCAGGACTAAGAGAAGTATGTTGCAAGGATGGTATGTCAAAGTAATGGGGTATCGCCTGTATTAATATGGCCTGCTTCATTCTGGGAGCTCTGCCCCTTGCAGTAGCAAAGCGTCTTCAAATCGTTGCAGGGACCGCAGGAGGGAGAGAACTGCAGTGCTTCAGTTTAGACAAGTGTTTGACTAGGGGCTGCCATATTTGTATACATTTAGAATCAGAGTGAGTGATGTGGCTGGTCAGGAGTTCCATCGCCATGGTATACCAGAGCCGGGTGAGCCACACCTGAGTTGGCGGGGTCAGGGCTTTCTTCCAATGCAGGGCAATAACCTGCTTAGCTGTATGTAGCATGTGGAGAATCAAACACCAATTAGAGTGGGTCATGGCATTAAGAGATATTGGGATCGGATCCCGAGCACCGTTATCTGTGGCATGCTCGGGACGGGGAGCCCCACTTCGTCCCCGATGTGGCTCAGCACCTCTTTACCAAATAGAGTTAATATTGGGCAAGACCAGCAAATATGTATAAATGAGTCAGTGAGAGCGTTGCAACGCCAACACAGGAATGTGGGGGTGGGTAACATTTTCTGGAAGTGGAGTGGAGTGTAGTACCAGCGTGTCATAACTTTATAGGTCGTCTCCTGTTGGGCAATGCTTTTATATGTTCTGGGGATATCTCTCCACAGCTGCTCCGATTGCTCTAGAGGGGTGCCAAATGCTATGTCTGAATGCCATTTCTGCTGATATCAATGAAGGGGTACAGGGTTGGAGTTCTGCAGAACCTGGTAGGTACGTGAAATCAGGCCTTTGCAAGCCATCAAAGGACCGTACAAGTTTCTCAAATGAGGTGAGCTGGCGTGTGGCTCCTTGTGTATTGAGGGGTGTATGTAGCCAGTCTCAAATTTGATAGTATTGCAAGCGTGCCATGGCTGGAAGGTGAAAGTCTTGTTTACAGTGGTCAAAGGATTCTAAGACTTCTCCCCCAAAAAGGTCACTAATTGTGCGACATTCTCAGTCTACCCTGGCCAGGAAAGAACTGGGCTGTAAGACTGAGGGGAAGCCCTTTGTTGCGGGCAAGTGGGGTGTTGGGGGAGGGAAAGCAAGTAAGACCCTTGACTAATCGCAAGTCTATCCCATATATCCATGACCGTTCTCGTGGGGGTAGCGATGTAGGCACTGCGCAGCCTTGCTCTCTTTGGCAGCCAGGCCAAGTCCCACAGCGGGCGGCATGCCACCACCCTAACCATATGCAACCAATGTTTCTCACTTTTGCGGATTACCCACTCTGAGACATAGCGCAGGTGTGCCACCCAGTATTAAATAAGGAAGTTGGGATAGGCAAACCCCCTCTATCTTTCGGCGGCATTAGGATCCTGTTGAAGAATCTTGGTCTGCCTTCACCCCAAATGAAAGTAAAGAACATATTTGTCATCAAGGATAGCTGTAAAAACCTGACAAACAAGCATGATCTGCGGTTAACGGATCAAGCACGCAGAATCAGATGGTGTAGAGTAATCCCAGAAGAGTTTTTTTGTAACCTGTGCGAGAGTAGCAGGGATGACTTGATGTTGTGCATGGATGACCGGGCTGGGGATGGTGAAGTTATGGAGGCGTATAAAAAGGTCTGCACTGATATTCTCTCCAAATTGACTGCTCATGGTAAAGGCAGAACACAAGGGAATGACGGCTGGTTCGACAAAAAATGTTCAGCGGCAAACCGTAAACTCAAGGCCGCCCTTAAGTCAGAACCAGTTGATAGACGGCTAGTAGCTACCCTTAGGAGAGATTATAAGACCACAATCGAAAAAAGGCGGCGTGAGATTAGGGAGGACGCCTGGGCTGATTTAACCTCTACAGATGTATTAAAAAGCAGCGCCAAGTTCTGGGCGGTGGTAAACCAACCTTACTTCTCGGATTCCAACAACAATGAACTAGATTGTGGTATTCAGGAAGAACGATGGCACACGCACTTTAGCTCAGTTTATGAAGACGAGACCCATGCGGTAGAACGCCCGACCGCATTTCCTCAATCACCATACACCTTATCTATGAATGAGGAGGAGGTGGCAGTGGCTATTGGCTTGATGACCAGTAACAAAGCTCCTGGGCCTGATGGCGTCCCCTCTGACCTTTTTAAAGTCGAGACTCTATTCTGGTCCAAAGTTTTCACTAATGTTTTTAACAGAGTTTCTAAGACAGGCATTCCTGAGTCATGGACACAGTCGGTAATTGTACCAATTTATAAAAAAGGGGATAGGGGGGACCCTGGTAATTACCGACCTATATCCCTCATTGACTCTGCAGTCAAGGTCCTGGGGATGGTGGTTTTAGGTAAATTGACCACCTGGTTAGAGGAAACCAACACACTTTCACCTCTACAGTATGGTTTCCGAAAGGGACGCAGTACAATCGACCAAAGCCTAAATCTACAGTTGCTCATTGGGAAGTACACCTTAGCTAAGCCAGGATCATTGTTTATTGCTTTTATGGATCTGTCCTCGGCTTTCGACCGGGTAAACAGATCCAAACTGTGGGGCCAGCTCCTTAATATCGGGACAGACCCCAACATAGTATATTTCCTAGCAGACCTCCATAGGGATCTTACTGCAACGGTCCGTTATGATAGAAAGGGGAACTGCACAGAAAAAATTAGCATTATTAATGGTGTGAGACAGGGGTGCATTCTCGCTCCCCTGCTCTTTACACTATATATCAACGACCTTGGCAAAGCTTTGAGTGGAGTCTGTAAGGATATCCCGAAGGCTGGGAAATATTTACTGCCTGCCATACTGTATGCGGATGACGCTGCCCTCCTAGCTAGAACCGCAGTAGGACTCCCAACGCCTGCTGAACTCTTTCTATGTTTTTATGTATAACCTTGACCTGAGCGTTAACTTTGGGAAGTCTCATGTCATGGTAGTAGGTCACAAAGCCAAGTCTAGGAATAATGTGATGTCACTATTCTGTAATAAACACAAGCTGTCACGAGTTTCTAGATTTCCTTATTTGGGGGTGGTCTTCGATGAGGGCTCCACGTGAAACCCCCAACTGGTGGAGAAAAAAACCTCCCTGGCACGTTCAATTTCGGCAGTACTAAGATTCTCCCGTAAACTAGGAGTGAAACCCATTGAGGCAGTACTAAAAGTATATGCTTCTAAATGTACTGCAATCGCCACGTATGGGGCCGATTTATGGGGCTTTAAACAGGTTTCATCGCTCCAGGTCTCAGAGGATAATTTTTTTAAAACTCTTCTTTCCCTGCCAAATTCCACCGCAAACTACATAGTTCACCAGGAGTGCGGCATAGGCTATTTGGAAGACAAAATCGCCCTGGCCCCCTTATTAAAATGGTTGGCAGTTTGGCTAAACCCAGAGCTTGATGTAAATCATGAAATCTTAAAAGATTGTTTAAGTCTGGACCACTTGGACAAGATCACCTGGTTGAAGTATGTGCAACAAATGTGTGCAAAACTGGGACGACCAGAATTGTTTGATAAACCCTCAAGTTTGGTGAAAGGGGACATGAAATGGGTCAAAAATACCTTCTTGTTGAATAGAGGAATGGACAGAGAGGGCAGGGAGCTGCTTAAACCCTCTGTCAGGTCCCATCAGCTGATTGTTTCACCTGACCCTGAACCGGAACTGTACCTTAAAGTCGTGAATAATGCTAATCACAGGTACCTGTTAACAAGGTTCCGTTTGAACAAAATACATCTTTTAATTTCTGGCCGCCCTGTTTGGACTAGGAGCAAGGACCTAGTATTATGCAATTGTGATGGCTGCTCAATCATGGACACTGTTCACTTTCTGTTTTTTTGTGACCACTTCAAAGGTATCAGACTTAAATTTATTATACCGTTATTAAAAGGAAAGGGTTTTAGGCAAGTGAAGCCAGCCTTGCTGTACCTCCAACTGTTGGCAGAGATTTGGGTTATTTTCAATGTGGCTAAATTTTTAACCATTGCAATGAGACTTGGCAAAAAGATCGCTTGGCCTTAGAGGACTTTTTATAAATATAAACTACTGTTTGAAATCCCAAATAAGGTCACCAATGTGTACACTGTTGTTTTTAAAAGGAAAAAACACCCTGCCATCATGTTTTGTATATTTCTGCTTTTTATCTATGTTATATGTTATATTTTATCTTGGGCAGGTTGTGGATTGTTTTAATGCCTGCACACTTTTATGGTTTTTGTGACTTAAACCGAATAAAGTATCTTTTGAACTTTGAAAGCATTCACTTCCTTCTAGAAGCTTACGATATCTGTTTGGGGAACAGGCATCAGGAGTGGTTGGAAAAGGTAAAGTACCTCAGGCAGAATGGAGATTTTAACCACGTTAAGGCGATATAACCATGATATGGGTAGTGGTTTCCGTCGACTAAGGTCTTCCCAGACTGATCGCTTACAATCTGGCCAGTTGGCCTGAGACCACGACTCCAGCGTGGCTGTGACATTGAGGCACAGATACCGAATTGAATGAGGATCCCATTGAAACGGCGTGCGAGTGCTTAGTTTGAGAACCTCGTGAGGGGGGATTGTTAGGTTCAATGCCTGCGATTTAGCTACATTAATTTTAAGTCCTGAGATGCATTCAAGTTGACAGAGCAATGTGAGAATCGCACTAAGGGAGCTCTCAGGGACAGTTAGAGTGAGAAGGAGGTCATCTGCGAATCGCGTCACCTTGTGTTCATCACCTCCAATTGGTATGCCCTTGATTGCAGCAGACTGGTGAATAGTTATCGCTAGGGGTTCTACTTCCAAAGCAAAGAGCAGAGGGGATAGGGGGCATCCCTTGGAAGTACCCCAGTGAATATGGAGGGGAGGGGCCAGTAGCCCTTTGACTCTAATTCGAGCCAACGGGGTAACATAGGATGCCATGATACGAGACACCATGACCGGGCCCAATCCAATTCTCTGCAGTACCCCTGGTCCAGTCCACCCTATCAAACGTTTTCTCAGCATCGAGGGAAAGGAGAAATGCTGGGATATTGCGCCGCGTGGACCTTTTCCACCAGGTGAGCTACTCGCTCAATATTATCTGCCCCATTGCCGTTGGCATATGAATCTCACCTGACCTGGGTCTATCAGGCTGGGAAGGTATGGTTCCAAGCGTCGTGCCAGTAGTTTGGTGTATAGTTTGGTATCAATATTAAGGAGAGAAATAGGGTGATATAAGGTACAGGACCTCAGTTCTTTCCCTGGCTTGGGAATGAGAGCTATCTCTGCCATAGAAATCGTAGGGGTTAAGCTGGTACTGTCAGTGAAGGAATTGAATAACCAGAGCAGGGGGCCTGGAGTTGAGGAGGAAACAAGCAATAGAAGGAGACCATAGGTCCATCAGGCCCGGTGTCTTGTCTGCCGGCAAGCATTTTGGTGGCTCTTAGAGCTCTTCTAAGGTAAACGGGGCTTCCAACTGCTGTGCATGAGAGGGGTCGAGCGGCGATCAGGTACAAGAGGCAAGAAATGGATCAATCTCCTCCTTAACAATTTTGCCTTGGCTATACAGGGTTGAGAAGAAAGGGTGGAATGCCTGTTGCTTGTCCGTTTCTGAGGTAGCCCATGTGCCCTCTTTGGTCTAACCCTGGCAATATGGGCGCAGGAGATACACATACGGAGTCGGCGGGCCAGTAGGGAGCCAACCTTGTTACCCCCTTCATAGTATTTTTGCTTCAAGGTAAGAAGGGAGTATTCGGCCTTGATTACTCGGATCACATTCAGTTGGACGTGGAGAGAGGCCAGCCATTTTTGATGCTGCCGTGACAGCGTTGCGTGGTCCTTTTGTTTCAGCGGTTTGATATCTCTGGCTAATCCGGCCTCCACCAAGTGGGATTCTCCTGTTTGGGCGATTGCTATGGAGGTGATAGTGCCTCGGATGGTTTACTTAAAGGCATCCCATAGGGTATGGCTGTTAGTATCAGAAAGATCATTTGTTTCAAAGTAAGCTTCCATTGCCTGCCGTATTTCTGCTACATTTACCTGATCTCGTATAATGTGTGCGGGGAGCCTCCAATGTGGCAAGGAGCGAGGAATTGCTCCTATGCCTCCCATGGGAAATCTCAAGATGAGCGTGGTCTGATTTAGAGATGTTCGATATAGTCGCCGATTCTAAAGACCGAATGAGTGTCTGGGATATGAAAATTGAATCTATGCGGGAATATGAATGGTGAACTTGGGAGAAAGAAGTGTGGTCTCTTGCGTCCTGCGCCACATATCGCCAAGCATCTACCACGCCCAAGCAAGTGATATCTTGCTTTAGTGCTGCAGACATTGCCTCCGTGCCCTGGAAGGACGTCACACTACGATCTAGTTGAGGATCCCAGACCAGGTTAAAATCTCCCCCAATAAGCATTGGGCCCATCTCCTTAGAGGCAAGCTCTTTGAGTAGGTTCCTAAGATATGTGTCTTGGGAGTGATTAGAGGCAAAGATGTTAATCAGTGTGAAGGGTATGCCATTAAGTAGTAGCTTGAGCTTCAAACACCGCCCCTCTTTGTCTGGTACTATTCATTTCCCCTGCAGGTGCAGTCCTGCTTTAAGAAGGATAGCTACCCATGCTGTTAAGGTTCAAGAGGATGCCCAAATTTGAATCGGTTGTTTAGGATGTGTCATGCGATTTGTATCTGCGCGTAGGGGATGAGTCTCCTGGAGGAAGACAATGTACGGGTCCTGGGTCAATAGGTAGCACCACTCCTGTTGTCGCTTGTTGGGGGCATTTAACCCTTCCACGTTGAGGGTAAGAGATTTAACCTGAGTCATAGCTATTTGTGCGGGAAAAGATGTAAAGCCATATATAAGTATTGCCCATCTGGTTGCTGTGAAACACTTGTATCATCTGAAGGCTCGCAGCGGATGTGGATAATGTAAGAAGAGTGATAGTAGGAACCGTCCCAGTTATTTCACCCGGTATAAGGTAATGTGTCTCCAATAGTGAAGCAATGCAGAGATAGTAAGGTGCACTCTCCGCCACCCCCAGGGTGTTCAAGGATAGGGAAGGGATGAGAAAAGAGACAAGTAAACAACAATAACGAAAGTGAGGCCAACCAGGCCATGATAGTCCATTCCAGTCCTGGAACGCCCCTTTGGTATGTACCAGGGCGACTCTGGGGAAGTCACTCCTCCTTTACTTTCGAAAACTGGAACATTTTTCTTTTTGAAATCTGCTCATGCCCATTAAAGGAAAAGGTTTTGCAACACAGTCAAGTGAGCAATCAATCCAGAGGTCGACAGCATGGTTCAAAACTTGGGAATCATTTACCATTCCAACTCGGGGATCAGAAACTGAGCAATATATAGGGACCCCCCTTTCAGGTCTCCGTCTAACAATGATTTGTATTGGATCACAAAAGTTCTTTCACAAATCAGAAAGACTTTTTTGGCTCACAAAACGACTCTGATAGATTGTGAAAAGGATATTTGCTGGTGTCGTGAAACTCACTGTATTCTTGAATTGCTTCAATTGTTCATTTGTCAACTGTGACTCAATTTGCAATCATTTCTGTGATAAGGTTGACCATATTTACCAAAACTTCACAACCTTTAACAATCCAGCCATTACTGATGATTCCCAAAGCAATTCTATCTTAATCAACAATTCTAACACTTTGGATGACACTGTGCAGTAGAGTTTGGAAGGACTCCTTCACGCTGATGGCATGCTGCCTGCCGCATTTAGATGTGTGCTGGCCGAATCTCTGTCCACATCGACAGAATGTTTACCATCAGTTAAGCGGCTCACCTCTGCTGACACAGCGGACTCCTCTGCTGGCTAACATTACTCTTTCACTGACAGGGTGGTGGGATCGCACTGAGCATATTTAGATTTCACAGTTGTGCTGGTATTGTTCTATCAGTGGATTGCTGACAGGGATTTCGTTGTGGGATGTGTACAACATTGTACTATTCCTGTGGCTTTTGGATGGATGCTGGCATCACACATCTGATATGTTTTGTCTAATTGTTTTTGTCTGCATACCACCCTTTAAAACATACTCCATTTCAGAACAAGATCATTTGATATTTCACTGCAGGAAAAAATTATCAAGCAGAACTTTTGTCAATGAAGTTAATTATTTTTTTGCTTTCTTTGTTTCTTGTCCCATTTTTCCTTTCATGTATTTTCTTGTGGGGCATAACATGAATGTCATTGTTTTTTGGATAATGACATGGAGGAGAAGTTCCCATTTTACAGAGGGAGAATTGACATTCATGGTTGATGAAATTATTAGAGTCGAGCTACAGTTGTTTGGAGTCCAACTCCAAAATACAACTGCAGCCTAGAAAAGGAAAATGTGGACCAGAATAGTTGACAGAGTGAATGATATAGCATATAGCTTGTGAACACAGGAGGAAATAACACTTACCTGCCACGCCGCTCTGTTGCAGTTGGAGAAGCCGCCACCGCCGAGAGTCACCTTGCCATAGAGTCCCACGCCGCCGCTCCGGGAACCACAACACCCGGCAGGCCTCGCGGCGGCGCGTTGTGTGACGCGCGCAGACAGCGCCGAGGGGCCCATAAAGCAGGGCACACCCCGGCAGAGCGGGGGAGACCACAGCATAGAACACTTACCTGCCACGCCGCTCTGTTGCAGTTGGAGAAGCCGCCACCGCCGAGAGTCACCTTGCCATAGAGTCCCGCGCCGCCGGTCCGGGAACCACAACACCCGGCAGGCCTCGCGGCGGCTCGTTGTGTGACGCGCACAGACAGCGCCGAGGGGCCCATAAAGCAGGGCACACCCCGGCAGAGCAGGGGAGACCGCAGCATAGAACACTTACCTGCCACGCCGCTCTGTTGCAGTTGGAGAAGCCGCCACCGCCGAGAGTCACCTTGCCATAGAGTCCCACGCCGCCGCTCCGGGAACCACAACACCCGGCAGGCCTCGCGGCGGCGCGTTGTGTGTCGCGCGCAGACAGCGCCGAGGGGCCCATAAAGCAGGGCACACCCCGGCAGAGCGGGGGAGACCGCAGCATAGAACACTTACCTGCCACGCCGCTCTGTTGCAGTTGGAGAAGCCGCCACCGCCGAGAGTCACCTTGCCATAGAGTCCCGCGCCGCCGCTCCGGAAACCACAACACCCGGCAGGCCTCGCGGCGGCGCGTTGTGTGACGCGCGCAGACAGCGCCTAGGGGACCATAAAGCAGGGCACACCCCGGCAGAGCGGGGGAGACAGCAGCATAGAACACTTACCTGCCACACCGCTCTGTTGCAGTTGGAGAAGCCGCCACCGCTGAGAGTCACCTTGCCATAGAGTCCCGCGCCGCCGCTCCGGGAACCACAACACCCGGCAGGCCTCGCGGCGGCGTGTTGTGTGACGCGCGCAGACAGCGCCGAGGGGCCCATAAAGCAGGGCACACCCCGGCAGAGCGGAGGAGACCGCAGCATAGAACACTTACCTGCCACGCCGCTCTGTTGCAGTTGGAGAAGCCGCCACCGCCGAGAGTCACCTTGCCATAGAGTCCCGCGCCGCCACTCCGGGAACCACAACACCCGGCAGGCCTCGCGGCGGCGCGTTGTGTGACGCGCGCAGACAGCGCCGAGGGGCCCATAAAGCAGGGCACACCCCGGCAGAGCGGGGGAGACCGCAGCATAGAACACTTACCTGCCACGCCGCTCTGTTGCAGTTGGAGAAGCCGCCACCGCCGAGAGTCACCTTGCCATAGAGTCCCGCGCCGCCGCTCCGGGAACCACAACACCCGGCAGGCCTCGCGGCGGCGCGTTGTGTGATGCGCGCAGACAGCGCCGAGGGGCCCATAAAGCAGGGCACACCCCCGCGTCGCGGGACGCGAGCGGGACGCCCGGGGCTAAGCCCGGGCAAAGGGCGGGCCCTCTACGGCCCTCATCGGCAGGAGGAGGCAGGGGCAGGGCCAGAAACGCTGCTGGAAATATTTCTGTGATCCATCCCTCAAGTAAGTCTTGCTTTCACAAGACTCTATTAACTGTTCATTTTGTTTTGACAACATTATATTTGTTTATACTTCCAATTATGCCAAAAAAACTGATGAAGTCCCGCTAAACACTATTGACAATTACCTTGTTCAGACTGTTAAGAAGATAAATATGCAAAGGAGGGAGTCTTTGGGGTTGAGTCAATCCCCTGATTTACGATGTTTGTCCCCTTCCACATCTGTATCTATCTTGATTGATGACACCCAGCTGCAAGAAGCTCACAGTGTGGTCACTGCTACTGATACTACTTCCCAAGAAATACCTGGCACACTGGATAACGTAGCCCCGGCCCCTGAGGGACCTAATGCTGAGGCTGAGGGCGACACAGATATTGATACTGAATTTGAACAAGACAAACAGATTCGTGTCTCTGCGGATGAGCAGTCTCCTATAGGGCACGCCGCCAGGCCCAAACGACTATGCACTAGGAATCCACCAAAGCGAGGTGGGTTACGCTCAGGGACAAGACGGAAGAGGGCTACTACCCCAAAATCTAAACAAGCGAACAGTGTTGAGGACCAACCAAATTCCACTTTTGAGGAGGCTTTTTTTGAAAAAATTGCAGATTTCCTCGAGATAAAAATCAACACTATTATCAAACCTCTAATATCCAAAATTGATAAACTGCAAGCAGAGGTTAAGAAGCTGGGTGGACTTCAAAATTTGGTTGCAGGTGGTGTTGAAAATATAACTACGATAGTCACACATATGAGTAATAACACTGGGGGAAATGTTGTTGGAGGTGATGTGGGTGATGGAGATGGTAATCAACTGCCTGGGGAGAACTCATCACCACATCTACCAACTTTGACTGCTATTAATGAGGGTCCTATATTAGATAATATTCCAATAGACCCAACCTCTTCGGTCAATATTCCCCCAGCACAAGCACAAGCTCATTCAACGGATCCCCTGCAATTCATAGTTGAAGCCACACCTGCGGTTTTAGTCCTCGCAAATGTCCCCCCGCTGGAAGGGGGAACAGTGGAAAGCCCCACTTCTCTTTGCAGCAAAGCCCTACATTGGCTAACTAGTAACATGCGGCTAGCACCAGGGGGAAAGCATCATCTGGCAAGCGTAATTAAGTCAGCAACCAGGGTTCCCTGGCTGAGTAATCGGCCGAAAAAGTTCAAAGGGGACTGTGTGGCAGTGAGCTTTTCAAATCAAGACGTTCTTCCGAACATTCTTGCGAACATTTTCCCTCCCCAACGAAGACTGGGTACTGTGGTTCCCCTAACTTTAAAATTCTTCTATGGGGAACAGCAGAACGTCACTTACCCAAGGACCCCTGCCCTAGGGTGGGATAACAACTGGGACTTGAACTTCAGAGGCACAATGTAGCAGCTCATCGTCACCAACCATTATTGTTTAACCCAGTTACACAACCACTTGAACTGTTCAATCGCTATGCGCCGTTATCTTTCATGGATCAAAATGATTGACTTGTGCCAAAACAAGATAGCGATGTTGAAGGACCCCAGCCTGCTCCTGGTCCGTCAGTTCAGCATTCTGCAGGTGTTAGGGTCTGTAGAATTATGAGCTGGAATATTGCTGGCCTTAGAGCCAAATTTAACGACAAGAACTGGCTGGACATAATTAGATCCTATGATATTCTTGCCTTTCAAGAAACATGGGAAACATCAGACGGATTGGCCTTGGATGGTTTTTCTTACTTTAATGTACCCGCAGACCCCAGCAAAGCAGGAAGAGCAAAGGGGGGTTTGGCTTTATACATTTCACTAGATGTCCAAGGAAAACCTAGACATATTAAGTCCAAATCCAAAAACTGTTTAGCGGTTGAACTAACTTCATCAAATTCCCATCCTGTACTATTTGTTAACTTTTATAATTCTCCTGTCAGTCAAACTCCAATCGAGCATTTGGTAACTTTAGAGGAATTCTTGACTACCCACAGTGAGAACAGTGCCCACGGGTATGAGGTGGTCCTTATGGGAGACTTTAATATTCACCCATGCCATGTGGATTGTCACGGGGAACTCGAGGAATTCTCCCCCTATTCCTTCCCACCGCATTTCGAACATACACCACGTGGTGAGGCTTTGGAATTGCTCTTAGCTACCTTCAACCTTTATGAGTCATGTAGTTGCCCCACAGGTCCCATGTTACCGACATATGTGGGCAATGACTCAGGCACAATTATAGATTATATCTTTTTATCTCCTAGTATTCTGCCTGAAGTAATTAATTATAAGGTAGAAACTACAGTTTTTAGCGATCACAATCCTGTGATTTTAGAGATTATAGCTCAGGGAGTCTTGGGAAAAAGGAAGATCGACGCTTTATGCGCGACAGAACTAGTTCTGAGAGATCAGAATCGGAGGCTGAAAGGGGATCAAGTTACCCCAATCACCTTCTTACAGGAAACTTTGGCTAAAGTTGAGGGGGAGGTCGCTATCTGTCTAGATAATAAGAACTCTAGCGCCACTATGGTGGAGGCTTTTAATGTTATTTGCCGCCAGGTCAATTTAGATCTGACTGTAAAGGCAAAGCCAAATAGGTTCAAGGGCCCTAGATGGTTTGACACAAACTGCTCCAAGGCCCACTCAATCCTCCTAAAGGCACTAAAAAACAAACCTAGAGATAGAGAGCTGATAGCGTCATTAAGGAAACAATATAATCAAGCTATCAGGGTGAGGAAATCCGAGATAAAAAACGAGGCCTGGAGTGATTTATTATTGCCTGAAACACAGAAAGATAGTGCCAAATTTTGGGCAGTTATAAATCACCCATACTTTGCGGGATTAGATAATCAGAGAGCAGACTGTATTATTCCAGATGAACAGTGGGTGACACATTTTAGCAACATTTATAGTTGTACTCACACTACTTTAGAATGCGAATTGCCTCCCACACAACCGATAACTCCCATCTTTCCTTTTAGCCAAGATGAGGTGAAAAAAGCAATTAACGATACACTCTGTAAAAAGGCACCGTGGCTCGATGGGGTTCCCGCAGATTTCTTTAAGAGTGCTCCTGAACTAAGTTCCAAGATTCTCACTAATATTTTTAACGCCACAAGAGAGTTTATTTTTCCCTCTGGCTGGGCCAGGTCGACTATAGTACCAATTTTTAAAAAAGGACAGAGGACAGATCCGGCCTGTTACAGGCCAATTTCTCTCATCGACTCAAGTGTGAAAATCTTGGGAAGAGTCCTCTTAGGAAGACTGACCCTGATTTTAGAAAGGAAGGGCGTCCTATCTAACGCACAATATGGCTTTAGAGCCAAAAGAGGAACCTTAGACCAGTGCCTAAATCTAGAATTAATCTTAAACAAATACGTAACCGCCAAGGGGGGTTCCCTGTACATGGCCTTTATGGACCTCTCATCAGCTTTTGACCTGGTCAACAGGGCAAAGTTGTGGAGGATCCTTCTGGCCATGGGCCTCGACCCCCCTTTGGTTGGATACCTAGCTGAGCTACATAAGGATCTCGTGACCTCGGTCAGAGTAATTAGGGAAGGAAGATGCACTTGTCACTTTAAGTCAGAGAGGGGGGTTAGGCAAGGGTGTATACTTGCCCCCCTCCTCTTTACCCTCTACATAAATGATTTGGAGGCAGTCATGGCAACATCCCATATTGATATTCCGCGCGCAGGCGAGACGAAGATCCCTGTCCTCCTGTACGCGGACGATGCTGTCCTTCTGGCACGCTCCGGAGTAGCGTTAAATAAATTCCTTCTATCTTTTGGAGATTTTATGTCCTCGCTGGACATGAAAATCAACACAGAGAAATCTCATATAACGATTGCTGGAGCCGCAGGCAGGAAAAGAAAGTCGAAAACATTTTACTGTGCTGGTAAAGAGGTCAGGAGAGTCCCTTCCTTTCCATACTTAGGAGTGACTTTTGACGAAAAGGGCACCTGGGGTCCTCAGCATTCAGTCAAAAGCAACGCTGTTGCAAGAGCGGCAGCAGGGTTGTAGGCTTTGCTAAAAAACTAGGCGCCCGTCCCATGGAGAGCATCATCAAAGTCTATAAAGCAAATGCTTGTCCGTTGCCCAGTATGGCTCCGTTATTTGGGGGTACACTAGCTCTGACAAAATACAGAAAGTAGAAAATAAATTTCTGAGATCTCTGCTTTCTGTCCCCCAATCAACTTCGACCTTTGCACTACACACAGAGCTAGGATTGGGCTATATATCTGACATTTTAAAATTAGCCCCAGTGATTGGTTGGATGAAAACTTGGCTTAACCAGGAGCTTACTTTAAATCACACTATTTTAAAAGATTGTTTAGCCCTGGATAGAGCCCTTAACATCCCGTTGGTAAGACATGTACAAACACAGCTAATCTTAGCTGGACGCCCGGAACTCTTTTCATCTCCAGATGTGATCAGTCACGAAGACCTTAAATCTGTTAAAAACACCCTGACAAATATATATGCCCTGGAGAGGGAAGCTATAGAGCTAAAAAAAAACATGGTAAGGAAACACTGTATGTTGTCATCTGTTCCAGGAATGGAACCATATCTTTTCCTGGTAACTAATTCTTATCATCGTTTCCTTTTAACGAGATTTCGTTTTGACTTGATTCACTTTATCCTGGGCAATTTTAGAATCTGGAATAGACCCGATGATGCTGAACCATGTGATTGTGACCACTTTTCCACACAGGACACGATGCACTTTATCATGTTTTGCGGACATTATATTGAGATTAGAAAAAGATTCCTGCTTCCAATCTTACGTAATCAAGGCTTTATACAGGTAAAACCAGCCCTGTTGTTTTTGCAACTCCTCCCTAACGTAAAAGTAGCTTTTTCTGTTGCTAGTTTTTTAGTTGCAGGAGCACGTTTAAATAAGCACCGTACAAGATATAGGCACCCTATCCCTGAATAATGATTTTCCTCTTTATATCATTTATTCAAATGTTTTGTGCCTTAATAAGCCCCTTTTTTATCTTTTTACCTTTTTTTTTAATATCTTTGTATGACTCATTGTGATTTTAGTGTTTTTAAAATAATGATTGTTCGTTTTAACTTTGTAACAACTTGTGCTCTGATGAAATGCTGTTATGTAATTATGCTCGTTCTTTTATGATTTTTAATAATCGAATAAAGATAATTGACTGACTGACACTACTAGGTGACCAGGAAAACCCACAAGCCACCAAAATGAGGGATGAAATGGTAATGAGATTATCCAAAGAGGAGGAGAAAATCAAGACCAGGAAAATATATAAATTCAAAAGAGACAGAGATAACTATGCTAATGGCCAAATATTTACTTTCGCACGCCATTATGATAATCTGAGAGCAGCAACAGCCAGCAAACGAGGTGCAGCAAGCAAAGGAGTGGCTTCACCAGAGACAGGCGATGTATCGGTATACATCTCTGCCGCAGAGAGCGGTTCTGATAATGAGAATGCTAGAAGTAAGAGTAATGTTGTGTTAACCTTGGGGTAAGAGTTGGCGGTTTTAAAAGACAGCAGAAAAGCAACCCTAAGACCGCGCTTCCAGGGAAAAACAACACAACCAAATCCCAGCGCAGGAGGGGCAGGAGAAAAGCTGCCAAACAAAGGAGAGATGACCAAGCGCGGACGAGGCCGGGGGCGTGGAGGGACCAGGAAACCCCAGCCTTAGTCACAGATACTGTAGTGGATTTACCAAGTGGTGAGAGCTTGGAAAGACAGCAAGTCATCGACCAACAACAAGCTAAATCCATAATAAACCTGAGCACCGTAGTTTTATCAGCTGCAGAACGGCAGCTTTTAAGCTTAGGTCTAAGCTTCTGCCCCGAATCGAACTTCTCATATACTAGAACAAGGGCTGATATTTACCAGTACATACTGAAATTAAAACTAAAAAAGCAATTTGTGCATAAAACAGCTGGCCCAAATGTGGCACCAACTAAATCTGGGACGAGCACCTCTGAACTGGCAGTCAGCGATCTAAATCTGTTCCACGACATGTGCCAGTTGGGAAATGAGGAAAGTATGGGGACACATGAAATAATGGCGTTCAGTGGACAGAAGAAGCCAATCACCCCATTCAAGCCCAAATCCAAGCACATACCCCTGGCTGCACGTGATGGACTTGATGCTTTCAGTGATGCGATTGTACTACAAATTAAAAAGTTGGCTTTAAACAACAAGGAAAATAAACGACAATATACGAACAAAGAGAGAAAACTCAATCAATTGTCAATAAAGTTAAAGGATGCTGAAGTAAAAGTACGAAACTCTGATAAAGGCAGAAATATTGTCTTGTGGCCTATCACAGGTTATCTTGAGGAGGCGCACAGACAATTGGATGACATCCAATGTTACAACAAAAGCAACCCACAGAAATACAGGATTATGCTGGAAAATCTGTGCAGGAACCTGGTGGCATGGAAGGGACTTGGTATGCTAAGTGGAGATGAGTTCAAATACTTAAAGAAGCACCACCCACTGGTTCCATATATATACTTTATACCTAAAGTCCATAAAAATATCACCGCGCCACCAGGAAGGCCAATCATTGCAGCATGTGGCGGTCCCTTGGAAAACCTCTCAAGATATATTGACTATTTTTTGCAGCCACATATGAAATCCTTGAAATCGTATGTGCAGGACTCAAGCGATTTCTTGCGCAAAATTGAGGAGATTGTGTGGACACCAGATTTGTTGCTAGTCACATTGGATGTCAGCTCATTATATACATGTATAAAGCATAGGGATGGCCTGCGTGCATGTGAGTACTATCTTAGCCGCAGGCCAATGGAATTAGCCCATCACACCAAGATGCTTTTGGAAATGCTGACATTCTGCCTTGACAATAATTACTTCATGTTCAATGGTCAAATGTACCAACAAGTTCAGGGTGTAGCAATGGGGGCCAGTTTCTCCCCAAGTTACACGTGCCTGTTTATGGGATGGTGGGAGGAATTGGTCCTCAAACTTACATTTGAAAAATACTGCACTTCTAATATAACTTGTTGGCTTCGTTTTATTGATGATTTATTTATTGTGTGGCATGGTACTGAAGAAAGTATTTTAAATTTCATACAGGAAATTAATGAAAATGATCTTAATCTGCATTTTACCTCTAGTATAAGTAGGGAATCGGTGACATTCTTAGATGTGCAAGTTTTATTATCAAATAATGTTCTTATCAGTACCCTTTTTACAAAACCGACGGCAGGTAACACTCTTTTACATGCAACGAGTGCCCATCCACAACATTTGATCAAATCTATACCATACGGTGAGATGCTACGCATCCGCCGTATTTGTAGTAATAATGAAGACATGATCATCAAGCAACAAGAAAGCTCTATGAGATTTGTGGATAGGGGTTACAGTGCCAAGATAATACAAACCGCCATAAGAAAGTCACGGCTCAAAGCCAGAGGTGAACTGTTAACTTACAAAGAGAAACCCAATATACTGCAAAGTGGCAATGCCAACCCTGTAAGATTAATAATGACATACTCAAAGCAGGAAAAAGAACTTAGGAGTATTGTCAGAAGAAATTGGCATTTTGTTCGAGATGAGCCAATAATTGGAGAATTGATGCTCCCAAATCTGTTGATAACTTACCGCAAAGGTTTGAGTATGGGCACTATTCTCTCGAAAAATAGTGAGGAACATCTTGGCAAGGAACCATGGCGGCCAATCAGTAGGGGTTTCTATAAGTGTTTGGCATGTAAGGCATGCCAACATGGTGTGAACACCAAGAAATACACTACAGTAATTCCTAAAATCACCAGGGAAATAAAACAACATCTAACCTGTAGAACAGAGTATTGTGTGTACATATTGGAATGCGATTGCAAACTCAGGTATATTGGAAGTAGTAAACTGCAAATCCACAAGAGAATTTTACAGCACCTACGCGCTATCACCAATAAAGATCAAAGTTACCCGGTTGCCAGGCACTTTGAGGCATGTCACAACAGTAGACCTCAGAGCCTTAAATACTTTGCTATTGAATTGGTCCCGTTAACTAAAAGAGGGGGTGATAGAGAGGCTTGTATGCGTAGGTTGGAAACAAAATATATCCTTGAGTTTAATTCCAAATGGCATGGAGGCCTCAACACCACGGAGGACCTCCACACATATCTATAAACTGGAAATATGTACACCAAGTAAGACAAATGGATCATAGACTTATATCAAATAGCACTTTAGTTAGAGTATAAGAGGAGTTGGATTATACATTGCACATTTTGCACATCTTTGTATTTATACTGTGTAACATATATTGTCTGGTTTTTATATCGAAAGGATATTTACGACTGTGATGTATATTTATGATATGATTGATTTTAGCCGTCTTTTAGATATTAGGGTAGTTTTATCCTAGTGTTTTTTATGATAGCTGATTTTAGTCATGTCACCGATTCCCTTTTTTATAGGCTGGTTTTATGGTGTTGATGCAATTCATTTTAATGGTGTAATCAATTATGCGCTGTTTTAGTGAGTTCAAATATATTGTCTATTTCATTAGTACTGTATGATTTTAGCACACTAAAATGAGTCTTGAATCAAATGATCAATAATTTTCTATTAACATCTATGAAATTATTCCCTCCCTGTATATATCCCGTTGACGTTCTCCCCCTCAATACTAAGTCCTTGAAATCTCAATGCACCAGTCACTTTGATTATATTGCACTAAATAGCACGAGGTCACTTTATACTATAAGTCATTCCCGTGGCAATATAGGATGTGCAATAATGAATATATAAAATTAGAATATATATATATGCAAAATGATAATTATTTGCAACATTTTATAATTAAGTATACTCAGTGGCTGGACAATATCCCGCAGTTGAGCATTTCCTCTGTATGGTCTTTAGATATTGTTGATTATATTTTTTGATCTTTTCTATTATTATGTAATAATAGAAATTTTTAAAATTTTGTTTATGATTTAGTACACGTTGGTGAGCACTAGAATTTGAACTTTAGTTATGCAATGTCAGATGGATGAGGCTGTAATAATTAATCTGTGTTTTGGATGGTGGAACCAGCATTTATGCTGATATTTAATTGCACTATGCTAATCTTTTTCCAAAATACATTAGAGACATGGTTATTTATAATGTCGGTTAAATAATACAAGGTTGTTTTATGTATTTATACAGCTAGTAATGATGTTACCATTGTGAAAATATATGTATTTATACACTTTGCATTTTTTCTATGTCCATCAATTTGACATGTGATTGCACGTTTTCACTTTAAAAGGGGTCAAAGCACTCTGTAATGCCATGTGACCAAGGCCGCTGGGTCGGCCGAAACGAGTCATGACACCCTGTCTGTTGGCTAAATAAAGAATGCTGACAAAAAGGTGGTCCTTGCCTCGTATTTCGGTGGGAAAGCGTAGCTGCTGCGAGGTATTGCAGATATATATATATATATATATATATATATATATATATATATATATATATATATAATTTTTCTATGCCTTTGTTGATTGTTTGAATGCATTTTCTTGTACTTAAGATTATAGGTTTCAATCTCCATTACATTTCACATGTTGTCATGGTGATTGTAAGTGTTTTTACACCAAATAACATATTTCAAGTATGTATTTAATATTATAAATGTCTGTTTTATTTTTACTGCATATTCACACTAGGTATTTCTACTTGCAATTGTGCAAGTATTGTTAATGTTTAATTGAAATGACTACCATGATACCTTATTTTAGGTTTGTGAAAATATTACTGCAATGTCATCTTGCTCATTTCCTCTGTTCTATCATACTTTTTTCACATATGTTAAAGTGTTATGTATTTATCGATCTCTATTTAATGCTATGTTTTGAAATGTTTATAGGTTTAATGATGTATGTTGTCCTATCCTTGTTATTTCATTGAATTGATTTGAATTGTATCACAAATCCAAGCGTGTTGACCTTAAAATGTTAAGGTATTTAATTTTGTATGTTGAATATAAGTGTACTTTACTCTGCCATGTGTATATGATGGCTAATAAAGATCTGTAGCCTGCTAGGCCTTGGGATGGTGTGTTTCACAATACTCCTCTCTTCTGTGTTGTGTTGAAACGTTGGTATTTCATCTATACTTTCTATTTTTTTTTATTCATTTCAGGATTGTTTTTTACCTGCTTTATTGAAGTTGTTTTGTGTGTTATTTAAACTGTTTTCTAATTTATTATAACACCACTGAAAGGTACAATCAATAAAGTAATGTTCTTTTTCCTTTTAGCTTGCTTCTCTTTTAGTTTCAAGTCCATTTGATCTGTAATCCATACTATAACAATATTATTGGTTTTTAATTCGTAATAGTTTCAACACCCAGAGTACTTGGACAACCATCTGTCACTGAGGATACATACCTCTTCTCCATATCAGGAACAAGACTTCTGTGAGGAGTCCACTCCTGCAAGTCGGTATGACAAGGAGCTGCCTGGTCCATCTGATCTGCCTGGGAAAACCGCTCCAGTGAGTCTGGCTCGGCCCACACCTACACCTACCACCCAATATCTTACAACACCTGAGCCTATGGATACCTCTACTTCCTGTGTCCAAGCCAACATCACCCCAATCTTGTGCCCTCCAGTCCTGGCTGCTGTTGATCCAACACCAACAGCCAGAAACCAGTGGGATAGGGGCACTGGGTCAAGGCCACAGGGTAGTGGCGGTAGGGGTCATTGGAGGAAATCTGTGGGCCAGCATACTGAGGCCAAGGGTTCGCCCATTGACCAAGTCAGGGGAAGCCTCCATCAGTCCTAAGACATGATGGGCCAGGTTCTGACAGGGCTCCGGCAGTTGAAGCAGTTGTAGGGGGAGCACAATGTACAGATGGAAAATCTGAACTACAGTTTGGGCTCCCTGACTGGGGTGCTGCATGATATTTTTACTCATATATGCAAGGTTGTCCCAGCAACATCTTCACCTTTCTTTGGTCAACAACTACTAGGACAACTACAGCTGCCTCAACCACAGAAAGGGAGGCCCGGCCACAAGAGAAACACCTGCACCCACCTCAGTCCCAGCAACTGTGGATCCACCAGCCCCCCTCAGGACGGGACATTCATCCCAACCAGCAGGAGATGATGGCAAGACCTCCACCACCACTAGCAAGAGATGCAGAACCTAATTTCCTCTAGTGAGAGACTACCATTCAATCTGTGGACTAATTTCTGGCCTTTTACATGCCAGCTGTTATGTGGATATTGGAATCCAAGCACTTTAGGCCCTTAAATATCTGTTTCATTTACCATGATTGAGTTGTGTTTTCTTTTTTTTTAACATCCGTTTTAGTTCATTTGATTTTATGAATAAAAAAATAAAATAGCACAAACAGACTGGTGTAGTATTTTTTCTCAATTTGTTCACTTTTGTAGTTCTATCATGCATTTTAAAAATGTAAATTAAAAAGATTTATTCATGAATACATTCCATATAGGTAATGTTTCAAATTTTTGAAAAGATGACAACATTAACAAAAACCATATATAACAGACTAGGATATGTTTTATTTTGAATAAAGAAATGTTACTCTTATTCTCCTTAAACATTATAACCCATGCATAATCCAAAATTATCATACAATATTTGCTTTGACCGTTTCAGATCTTGCCACCATAGAAGAAAGGGAAAAAAAACCAAAAAATCTGATTTAATAGCCAAACACTTGTTGATCAATGTCATCAGCTGGACCCAGATCTTCTGTCTCACACTAGGAAACACACATCAATGGCATCTTTAGTGAAAATAATGGCAGTACTCCCTTTGGTGGCCACAGGATCATTCCAATATACTGTTTCAGTATCTTGTGGAATGTCACAACCAACATTAAGAAGGTCATCCTTCAGTGATGAGACAAATCAACAGCTTCAGCCAGTTCCCATAAAATGAGGATTTTGCCAATGTGAAGGGAGATTTTTATGTCTCAGGTCACCTACAACTTGTGGTTGGAGCAGATGATGGCACACTTAGTGCCAACACATGCCACAGAACAAGTGTGCTGTGATTCAAATTGTGAGGCAGGAAATCTGGCTCCAGCCGATGACATAAATCAATAATTCTTTGCCTTATCAATCTGAATTTTTGATAATATCCCATTCTTCCATGGTGGCAAAGTCTGGAAATGGCCAAAACACTTGAGGCTGTTTCCTCTCACTCTCCCTGTGTTCATATGTCTGCATTAAGAAATGGATTTTTTTAATAACATTTGCAAACCTTTTCATGATATATAACACAAATGTCATGTATTTGTAAATTATTAGGTTTCGTAACATAAGGGAGCAGAATTTTGCCACAAGTTAAGAGAGCTCTTGCGGCTGTCTTTCTATCCTTCATAATCCTGGTGCCCAAAGCTACCACCTTGATTACCTTAGTGCCCTAACAGTCCCCTGCTCACGAGGACTGCCAAGAACAGCAGAGGAAACACCCTCGGGGTGACCGCAGAGCTGTGGTGAGACTTGCGACCTATCCTAGGCCTCCACACACAGTGGTGGATAATGAGCTGGATGTGGCTCTTGATTGCTAGCGGCCCTCAAGTGTGCTGTAGCCCCAGCTGCAATGGATCAGGGTGAGTGAGGTTCGCAATCCAACTTGGAATGCACTGGGATCAGTGCCTTGTGAGCAAACTAGTGGCCGGAGCAGTTCTATGCAGCAGCGCCCTTGAGGGTTACATTGTGGCTGATGATCGGCCGCTCTGGAGGGAGACCCAGATGTCCTACTGAAATTACGAGTTTAAATTACTAAGAGACACATTGGTCCCCTAGTTCTGTCAGCATGTTTGCCAATATTGAACACACAGATGATTTATCTATACACTATCATTATTATTTAAAGAGCGCCATGCTTTACCTCACAGTTCTTTATGCATATTTGCCAAGAGTGAGAGTACGCCAATGTCCCTATTACCCCTGGCTGTATCTTTCTGTCACTAATGTATATCTATAGGAAGAAAAGCACGATGTCACCAGTGACATAGCTGCCCACGGTTTTTCAGTCATGGGTCATTAAGTTGCTTGTTCCTTTCTTTCAAGGCTCATGAAGCCTTACAGCATGCTCCTCCACACCCTTGCTCTCTGCCTGACCTACCCCTCCCGTACAGCCCTCACTACTCCCTCCCATGCAGCCCTTCTCCTCTGTAGCAACCCCCTTCCCTGCCTAGCCTTTCCTCATGACCAACTCATAAACCCAAAACACACACACAACCACACACAACCACAAACACAACCACACACTCCCACAGCCACAACCTTACACAACCACACGCAACCACAACCACACACACAACCACACCCACACACACAACCACACCCACCCACACACACAACCACACCCACCCACACACAACCACACTCAACCTCACACACAACCACACTCACACACACAACCACACACACAACCACACACACACATACACACACAACCACACACACACACAAACACCCACAACCACACACAACCACACACACACACAACCACACTGTTGGACCCGGCCTCGTGGCGTGGTTCCCCCCCACGAATCAGCTCCCCACCAGCCCAGCTCTGTACATAGGGACTTCCTAGCTACCCTACCCATGTCCGACCCAATGCCCATTGTCCGTATCGGCCTGTTCCCGGCCACCCTTCCAGCCCGCACGCCCCAGACCCGCAAGGCCCCATAGGCCCCTCGGCAGCCATTTTCCCTTCCCGAGATCCCTGACGCCGTGGGCCTAACCTGACCGCTGCCCCAGCGTAGCGTAGGCTCCAGACGCGCCAGCCCCCGTTGGGAGGGTGAGGGCTACCCTAGTGAGAGAAAGTGAGGAGTTTCGATGGCACCTCCGGCCTCCCCTGAGAGACCGGTTTCGATCACACCACTGATCTCCCCCCTGAGGACCAGTTTTGATGTCACCTCTGGCCTCCCCGAGTGCTGGCTCCAGACCTGCTGGGCGTCTGGGAATTCCCAGACGCATCCTCAAAGGGATCAAAGAACCAACTGCCGGACCTCGCCCCCGGACCGACCCCACAGCCTCGGACCCCCCGCTGCCAGGGTCCGGACATCAAAGGGCCACTGTCCTATATCAAGAGTCGCCCCGGAACTAGCGGGCAGTTGTATCTTGGACCAGGAAGCCCTGCTGATCTGATCGCAGCCGAACTGAACCTTGTGAACTCTTGAGCCCTGCTGACGCTGTCGCGGCTCGTTCTTGAAACTGAAACATCGGAGCCCTGCTGACCTCGTCGCGGCTCGAGCTTGAATCTTGAAGACATCTACGGAACTCTGAGCCCTGCTGACGTGGTCGCGGCTCCCCCTGAATCTCCTACAGAGCGAGCCCTGCTGACGCTGTCGCGGCTCAAGAAACATTCTAGTCCGGCTGGACTATCGAAGTCACCATCTCAACGAGACTATCCTCAAGTGAGTAGGATCACCAGTGCGTTTACCATCCTCCGTATCCCCCCGGCTGGAGAATTGACAGCTGTGCGCAGGGTACGCCACGTGCTGGGTTGCTACCCTAAGACTGTCCCGCTACCCCCATCCCTAAAAGACTTGAGACTCTCTGCTATCCCTTGATCATTGTACATAAGTGTGATATTGCTTTCTTCGTGTTTATAAAGAAGTTCCTAACTTACCCCTCGGAGTTGTCTGTTCATAAGTGTGGTGTGGTCCTCGTGCGTACGATTCACTACCTGAGGTCTTCCCCAGTGAAGATCTCCCATAAGGCTCGGCAGTATTGGTGGGAGAGGTAGGTCACGGAGGAGCTGGGTAGACATAACCCGACCTCTGGGGCCGCCCCTTGTAACACACACACAAACACACACACAACTACACCCACAACCACACACAACCACTCACAACCACACACACAACCACAAACACACACACACACACACACACACAACCATACACAAAACCACACACACAACCACATACACACAACCACACCCAACCACATAACCACACACACAACCACACCCACAACCATACCCACACACAACCACAAACAGACACACAAGCACACACACACAACCACACCCATAAACACACACTCACAACCACACACAACCAACCACAACTACACCCAACCACAACCACACAACCACACACACACACAACCATACCCACCGACAACCACACACGCAACCACGCACAACCACACACAACACACACAACCGCATACACCACACACACATAACCACACAAACAACCACACACACAACTACAACCAACCACACACACAACCACACACACACAACCACAACCAACCACAACTACACACACAACCACAACTACACACACAACCACACACACAACCACACACAACCACATACACACAACCACATACACACAACCACAAACACACAACCACACACAACAAACTACACACAGAGCCACAACCACACTCACAACCACACTCAAACACACAACCACAGACACAACCACACACACAACCACACTCACAACCACACTCACACAACCACACACACAACCACACAACCAACCACACAAAACCACACACACACAACCACACCCAACCACACAACTACAACCACACACACAACCACACACACAACCACACACACCCACAAACACAAACACATACAACCACACACACAACCACAATGTTGGACCCGGCCTCGTGGCGTCGTCCTCGCTGATCTCCGCAGCCCCGGATCTACGGGTGGAACTGGTTCCCGTCCACCCATAACTGTACATAAACCTCCTACACTGGACCTGAGACGATCAACAGACCGCGTGCCTGCACCCGTGCACGCGACCATCAGGCTCCATATTTGCCCACCCCGGCCAGCCGGCCGCCTTCTTTCCTTTCGGCAGCCCTGGCCGCTCCTGACGGCCGCTGAGCCTGCGCGTCCGGCGCGCCCAGGTCCACCCGGGGGGTGAACGACTCATCAAGTACCCGAAACCAAGACTTCCACCACACCTCCGGCCCCCTTCCGAGGAACTGGTTTCCCTCACACCTCTGAACTATCCCTGGGGGCTGGTTTCGATGGCACCTTGAGCCTCCTAGTGAGCTGGCTCCAGGTCCTGATGGGCGTCTGGGATTCCATGGGCGCATGGTCCAAAGCATCAAAGAACCAACCGCCCAGACGATCAGGCGCCTGGCCCTCGGACCTCCGGCCTCCTGCCTATGAGGGTCCGGACATCAAAGAGCTTGACGACTATAAGACAGCCTGCCTTGCACCTAGTCGGCAGTTGTATCTTGGACAAGAAAGCCCTGCTGATCTGATCGCGGCTGACTTCGAGGAGACCACACTCTGACCCACCGAGCCCTGCTGACGACGTCGCGGCTCATCCTAGAACCTACGGAACTGAACCATCGGGGCCCTGCTGACGCTGTCGCGGCTCCCTCTTGAAGCACAAGACTTGAACATCGGAGCCCTGCTGACACTGTCGCGGCCCCATCTACTTCCGAGTACGACAGAGTACTCCTGCCCAAGCCCTGCTGACGTCGTAGCGGCTTGACGAACTCTCTGGTCCGGCTGGACCCACGACGCTACCTTCCTGAATAGCTTGAACCCAAAGTGAGTAGGACAGCAAGTCCCATCGCCAGCCCCGTACCCCCCAGTTCGAGGATTGAGAACTGTGCGCCGGGTACGTGGCGTGCCAGCTGGCCCTCTAAGACTGTCCCGCTTCCCCGTTCCCCTGTTACGAGACTTTCGCGATCCCTCGATCGCTGTGTATTGCTCTTTAATGAATCTTGATAAAGTCTTTCTTGATAAAGAATCACAGTGTGGTGTCTGCTCATAAGTGTGGTGTGTCGACAGTGTGTACAATCAGTCCTCCCCGGTGGGGACTCCCCCCTCGATAAGACTCGGCAGTAATTGTGGGAGAGGAGGTCCCGGGTGGTTAGGAGAATCATCTTGACCCCTGGGGTCACCGCCTTCCAACACACACACACACAACCACACACACAACCACGCCCAAACCACACACACAAAACCACACACACAATCACACACAAAACCACACAGACACAAAAACAACCACACCCACACAACCACACACACAACCACACACAACAAACTACACACACAGCCACAACCACACACACACACACACAAACACACAACCACAGACACGACCACACACAGAACCACACACACAACCACACACACAGCCACACACACACACACAACCACACACACACACAACCACACCACACACAAACACACCCACAACCAAACCCACAACCACACACACCCACACACACAACCACACACACAACCAACCACACAGCCACACACAACCACACCCAACCACACAACTACAACCACACACACAACCACACACATACACAACCACACACGCAGCCACAAACGCACACACAACCACACACAACTACACACACAACCACACACACAAACACACAACCACACACAACCACACACAACCACACACACAACCAAACACACACACACACATAAAGCCACACAAACAACCACACACACAACCACAACACTTAACCGCACACCCAACCACACAACCACACACACACACAACCACAACCAACCACAACTACACACACAACCACAACTACACACACAACCACACACACAACCACACACAACCACATACACACACAACCACACACAACAAACTACACACACAGCCACACACAAACACACAACCACAGACACAACCACACACAGAACCACACACACAACCACACACACACACAACCACACACACAACCACACATAACCACACCACACACACACAACCACACACACAACCAAACCCACAACCACACACACAACCACACACACAACCACGCAACCAACCACACACACACAACCACACCCAACCACACAACTACAACCACACACACAACCACACACACAACCCCACCCACACAACCACACACCCACAAACACAACCACATACAACTACACACACAACCACACACACACACACACAACCACACACACAACCACACCTACACACACACATAGAAACCACACACACACACAAAACCACACACACAGTCACACACAACAAACTACACGCACAACCACACACACAAACACACGGAACCACAGACACAACCACACACAGAACCACACACACAACCACACACAACCACACATGTTTATATCTCCAAGTGTCTACCCAGTCAAGGCCTGTGACCACCGCATGCAGTCTGGTGGCGGGTCCCCTGAGTGGTATGTGTGCGTAAACCCAGAACGCTGGAGACACAATGCCTTCATACCAAGTAGATGAGTTTCATACAATAACAGAATATCCACCCCCGCCCTTCTGGCATACTGAAAGACCGCCCCCCCCCCGTTTGACCTTGTCCAACATCCCCCATACATTCCAGCTCAAAACGATCCACGGCCTACCCACCCTCCCTCCCCAACAGTGGACATTTGAGTAATACAGCATATAAAGAACTATCGTCTCCAAGACACAGCCGGTGCAATACATGGCAATCAGCAAGCGGCAAAACATGCACAAGCAATCCCCCCACTCCCAACCCCCAACACCAACCCCCTCTCATCCCCCCACCCCGTACCTCCCAAACATGGAAGCACCTGTCGCGTTCGGGTCGTAGTCTAGTCCCCAATGGGGGAACAAGAACCACCCCCTCCAATGGATCCCCCAGCGCCAGCCCATCTGAACGAAGCTGTCCCTCCCTCCCACCCATTTGGACCGGGATGGGCTCCCAGCCTTAAACAACACTGCACATGAGTATCTGCACCAACCATACACATAAACCTGTGTTCATGTCCCACAGCAGTCAAGGCACATCGGTTTGCTGTTCCTGTGCCGGGTCACCCCGGCGAGAGGCCGAGCCAGAGTGCGAGCCACGGCTAGAGCGTGATCTCCTGCGGTGCCGATGCTGACTTCTGAGGCCCTACCGGGCTATTCCACTTGAGGATGAGTCCGATTCTCCATCCCTGGCCGTGTTGACCCGAATCTTCACTGTTTCGTCCATCCACTGGAAGACCTCCTCCGGTGTGTCGAAGAACAGAGTGCGGGACTTGTAGATAACACGCAGCCGCGCCGGGTAATGCAACGCGTACTGGAGCTTAAGGCCACAGAGGCGGCCCTTGGCCGCAAGAAATGACTGGCATTGTTGCTGCACCAATGTTAGAAAAGAGAACACAGCACCAGGTTTTGTGCATACATTTAAAAACTAACCATACGTTGAACACTTCTAATTAAAACATAGAAACTTTCTATGAAAAAATATTCTCTTTATTATTCTTTGTATACATGTTTCTTCCTTTCTTTTTTTCTAAAATGTTTTTTTTGTACAGTTTATTATCTTGTCTTTTAATAATCTCATAAATGTTGATGGATTTCCAATCATTTACATATGTGTTCTTTCATCCACTAGATAAATAATACAGCACAATTTCAGTTACAGTCACAAATGATAGTTATACAGAACCAATCAATCCAATCAACGCGTTTCGGCGAATGCCTTCCTCAGGAGTTCTGTATAGCTCCAATAATTACTACGAAACAAGAGAATATATACATTAATTTATGTAAAGTGACAACGTAATGGAGATTTACTATTTACATCTTGTTCTAAATTTTATAAGGGAACATATAGAACAGTCTGTGGTGAGAGTTAATACTACAACATATCTATAAATTAATAAACAAAGAAAACATTCATTACTTTGGCTGTGAATCTTATTTAACAGTGCTGTATAACCAATTTATATCTACATGCCTTTGTGTGCAATACTTTCTACAAATCATATATACATTGCGTTATATATACACACTCTATTTACATATATTACAAAACATATTCACAGTTAAATTCCCACACGATATAAGCTCATCTCCTGAAATCTCTTTGTCTGTTAGGGAGATACACTAACTATATCTGCCTATATGGAGTTGATAAAAATGAGCTATTTCACATGGTCACGTGTGCCCTCCAATGCCAATTGGCTACCGACATGCACATGTATCCATGTGAAAGTCCATGATGAAATATTTATACCTCTCATCCATATAAAGGGTCGTGACCTCATAACAATTAAAATGCTTCTGTATGTTACCCCAAAACTCATCTGTATGGAATAGATACAACTTAACTCTCAATCGGTATGTCCACAATAGTTTAAAATCAATACCTGTAATCACTCTTGATAATGTGGCCTCACATAACATTCATGTATGGCACCTCTAGATATATCTCAGTTGGAGGATGTTTGAGTTTTATACCACGGGGTCCCACGACTTCTTTAGTATCTGAATGAAAGGTGAACAGGTATATTAAGGGTTCACTATCCTGTAGATTAACTCTGTTAGATGAGTGTTTCTAGGTCGATTATACATACCTAATAAACATGAGAGCTGTGCCTTAGATAAGTCCTCTTGTAGTTCGGTCGAATATGATGGATCCCACAACGTCCCGATATCTAGCCGCCCGTAAGTATCAGTTTGGTTCTCTACCTTGATGGTGCACTTAGGTTCTAGAACGCAAAGTATGACTATTCAGAGCATGTTCTTTTATGCTTCTAATTTATACACAACATATCCATAAGGCATATCATGCAGCCTCTCTGTCCTTCTAAAATAAACCCCATTATAGCTGGAGATATCAACTAATACATGTTTTGGTGGCGCAGGTCTAACTTAGGTAATAGTTAGGGCTGGATGGTCCATTTTCTTGGGGAAACAAAGTCTCCTGCAGGATCCCAAAGTGGTGCTAAAGAATAAAACAGATCTCTAGTTGCTATATATATTGAACAGAGATATGGTAGCTAAACACTATAATATAAAATATATAATGGGGGTGGAATCGATTGTATCTAGTTGCCCCTGTTGTAAAAATACAACATGTACCCAAAAGGTGTCGATTTATAAGGGTAAAAATCGCTGGTTCGAAGTAATTGCGCACCAGGCAGGTTCATGGGTCAGGTTAATATCGATTAAACCTCACAAGGACATCCATTACACCACTTCAAGGCAAAAGCTGCTGTTTATGCCAAGTCGGTGGGGGTTAACCAATAAATATTCCTGTATCACGTCTGTTCCTTTCCCCCATCTTATCCCACTATAAGTCAGCTTGAAACAAGGGGACCGATAATCCTAGCCGTGCGCTCTCCACTTACTTTTATTTCCGTCGTCCGTCCGAACGAGACTCCCCGGTGTAGTGATACACGCTGAGCGAGTCTCACGTTTGTTTCCGGTTTTTAAAGCCCGATATTTCGCGGGTTTTACTCTGAGATCTCGCGTGATGAGCTTCAACCCGAGTACGTACTCAGGAATGCCCTAAGAAAAGGGTACTTGAATCAGCTACCATTTTGAAACAGTGAGTTTGTAGCATAAAGCATACGTATCGCTTCACAATAAGCCGATAATGTATGAAGAGCTTACATCCATGTTGAGCTCAACATTGATTACGAACGCGTGTAGTCGATAATCGTTACTTAATCATGTATCCCTTTAAACTGGACAATTAATTCTATGTCATCTATATTATAAGCCTATAACAGAGGCCACGCTTTGTTATGATATAAGAAGGTATATGCATGTAATTAAATCACGCTATACCGTACTTTCTTAACGGGTGCAGCCGTGTAGTCCGGAAAGATGAGGATATTTGCGTTCTCATGTGTGCGTGTGCCCTTCATTCTCGCTTGCCGCAGGATGGTATCCCGATCTGAATAATTTAGGAATTTGGCTATGATCGGTCACGGGCGCACTCCAACTGGGGGTTTCTGCTTGAGCGCCCGATGGGCCTTCTCAACCACGAAGCAGCGAGATAAAGCGTCCGCCGGGATCCAGCCCTCCAACCATTGAGCCAGGAAGCGCTCCACATTGTCCCCCTCACAGCCCTCCGGGAAGCCAACAAAGCTCAGGTTGTTCCGCCGGGCGCGCCCTTCCGCATCCTCGACCCTCATAGCTGGGCCCTTTTGTACCTTCTCCATGGCCGCAACTTTTTTCTTTAGAATAGACACATCGTCTTCCACCTCCGAGAGGCGATCTCCGCTCCAGTGATGCACTCCACAGCGTTTCGTAAGTCCTGGTGGAGGAGGGTGAGGTCTGACCCAACCGCCCCAATTTTGGCGTCCAGCATGTCCCTTGATTGCCTGATTGCTGCCAACAATGCCGCGTTGTCGGGTATAGGCGCCTGCGAACCCTCCCAGGGCCGACCGCCTCCGTAAAATTGTCAATCGTCCCCTGCTTGCCCTGACCTCCTCCGGCTCCACCTCGCGTCATCTTACTCACGGAAAGCGTTCCAAACAGCAGAATTTCTGGTGCCCGCCCTATCCTGCAGTCCCAGAGTCGGCAGGGTCGGCCAGATAGATGTCCCAGCGGTCATTGCCCGTTGATCGCAGGCCCCGGGGTCCATGAACACCGCTACCAGCACTGACTCCCTGCTCCGCCGGTCCGGCTACCAGCAAGGCGGCAGGCGGGGACGCGTGATTGGAGCATGCATCCAGCAATGCCCAAGCAGCTCCAGGGGTCCCCACACACACACCCTCCACTGGTCTCCAGGCACCGCAGAATTCCCCCACCCGGGCCCGATCTGCCCCCCCGAGGCTCTCAGCCACCAGGCACACTCGACTCACCGCTGCAGCGATGACCCAGCCGGCCGCTTCAGCTCGTCCCCTGCAGTTCGGGCAGCCTTCGCCAGGTCCCACTCACTTTCCGCTCCTACGGGGGTGCCCACTGCTGTTTAGTATGGCCGCCCGGCTGCGATCCGCCGCAGGCTCACTCAAGGGCTCCAGGATTCTGCCTCTGCTCTGTCAGGCAGGGCACCGCTATTCCCTTTGCGGCTCCCCAGTGGGGGAGCACGGGGCCAAGTTACACTACGCCCCCCAGGTGTGCACGGGAGCCGCGTTCCACCCACTACTGCCGCCGGCTCCCCCGCTGGGGAGCCGTGAAGGGAACAGCGGTGCCCTGCCTGATGGAGCAGAGGCAGAATCCTGGAGCCCGCGCCCAGCCTGGGCCACTCCAAAATCGAGGTCCCGGCTTTGCAGGCCCCGCCGGACCCCGCATGCCTCGCCGCGTCGCCGGGCCAACGCTCGTCCGCCGGACATCGCCCCCAGACCAGGCAACAGCACAGGAGCATTCGGTGCCCTCGTGGATGCTCAGGGCCAGGATCTGTGGTCAGGATAGATTTAGGCTGGTCGGAGCTCACGCTCTACACGACCGCCATGATCGCCGGCTAAGCCACGCCTGTCCAAAATATCGATTTTTATTAAATGTCTTAAAAGTAATTTAAAATTAATGAAATAATAAATCTAATTAACTAAAACATACTTAAAAATACTTATATAACCTTAAAATAAATAATTAATGTAAGTTAAAAAAATAAACATACAACTTTATTTTTTAATACATATATATTAATTAATATTAATAAAAAATATAAAATATTTTTACCGTAGGATAGCGGGAGGGTAACATTTACTATTACCACTCCAGTGAGTGCAAAAGTAGGGAAAGCGTTGTATAGCGTTGGGGAAAGAATTACTATTCCCACTCCAGTGAGTGCAACAGTAGGGAAAGCGTTGAATAGTGGGAGGGTAAAAATTACTATTCCCACTACAGAGAGTGCAACAGTGGGGAAAGCGTTGGATAGCGTAGGGGTAAAAATTACTATTCCCACTCCAGAGAGTGCCACAGTAGGGAAAGCGTTGGATACCGTAGGGGTAAACATTACTATTCCCACTCCAGCGAGTGCAACAGTAGGGAAAGCGTTGAATAGTGGGAGGGTAAAAATTACTATTCCCACTACAGAGAGTGCAACAGTGGGGAAAGCGTTGGATAGCGTAGGGGTAAAAATTACTATTCCCACTCCAGAGAGTGCCACAGTAGGGAAAGCGTTGGATACCGTAGGGGTAAACATTACTATTCCCACTCCAGCGAGTGCAACAGTAGGGAAAGCGTTGGATAGCCTAGGGGTAAAAATTACTATTCCCACTCCAGAGAGTGCAACAGTAGGGAAAGCGTTGGATAGCGTAGGGATAAAAATACTATTTCCCTCTCAAGAGAGTGCAACAGTAAGGGAAGCATTAGATAGCGTAGGGGAAAAAATTACTATTCCCACTCCAGTGAGTGCAACAGTAGGGAAAGGGTTGGATAGCGGGAGGGTAAAAATTACTATTCCCACTCCAAAGAGTGCAGCAGTAGGGAAAGCGTTGGATAGCGTGGGGTAAAAATTACTATTCCCACTCCAGTGAGTGCAACAGTAGGGAAAGCGTTGGATAGCGTAGGGGTAAAAATTACTATTCCCACTCCAGTGAGTGCAACAGTAGGGAAAGGGTTGGATAGCGAGAGGGTAAAAATTACTATTCCCACTCCAGTGAGTGCAACATTAGGCAGACCCTCCAGGATTTCGCGATTTTGCGATTTGCCGCGAAATCGGCACTTTTGTAAAAATGCCGCGATTTTTACAAAATTGCCCGCGAAATCGGCACTTTTGTTGAAATCGCGGCATTTATACAAAAGCAAATGCATGCCGCTAAGTCCTGGGGGTTTGTTGGTTACAGAGGCAGTAAGGTACTACTAAATACCTTCAGGTACGATGTTCCTAGTCGATACATAACCTTCCATGAGATTCCTCTTCAGTCTCCCTTCTCCGCCTAGAGTCAGCACTGTTATTAATAAGATAACAAGGGTTGCAGTCCTCTGATATGCTGTGCGTGTCACTGTCGATACTCTCTGCATGCCTCTGCTTACATTAGAGACGGAGTTTCAAAGCCGCCCGCAGGGGCTGTGACTGTGTCAGACACCACAGGGGGCGCCATTGTTGCAAGTGAACACCCAAGTAAAGACACTTTCAGATCACGGTTTTTATTTATTTTCCAAACGTCATTCTTCCCTCTCACGCTGTTGTAAATGTGGTAAAACACATGTAATTGTTTGGAAAGAGAAGAGGCAGGTTGTAGAATGCGAGAGGTTGCACAAGCGTGGGCTTCGTGAGAGGGTGTCTGCTGTGCTAAGCAAAGAGTAAGCCCACAAAGGCTTGTGTGCTCACAGGATGAGTCAATGCCCCCCAGCAGCCCCCACCCCCACCCCCTCCAGAAAGGGGCCTCTTCTCTTCCCGGGGACAAAGTGTGCGACGGAAACCAGCCCAGTTTTATCTCCCAGGGTGGAAGGTGGGATGAGCGGTTGTAATGTCAGGACTCAGCAAAACCATCTCAGGCTTACAGTCTAGTCCCTTGTCGGAAGAGTAAACACCACAGGTTATTTCATACAGCAATTGTTTGAAATCAAGGATGCCCAACACGAGCCCAGGTGGGCAGGATCCATATCAGATTATTGGCAAGATCGTCACACAAGATGGATTCACACACTTCAAATCAAAACGGAATTTATTTACCAGGTTAGTCGATAGCCTGCCACAGATTTTTTTTTTGTAATGCAGATTTATATACATGCCTTTTAAGGCCTTGAGCACAAACAGCTTTTCCATAGAGCAGTCACAGGTCTCCCATGCAGGGGAGGTGCATACAAATTAATGCACACATTACACACATCACAAAAAATTCCCTGTCAACGATGATTTTTCACACCTAAATGACAGCAGAATAAGTATTTCAAATACTTTCCCTTTTTTCCTTCACCTCCGTGGCACTAGGCCAAGACGTGGCAAAGTAATAGCGTTGAGGCATTGATTTTACTGAAATGGAAAACTAAAGGATCGTGGGCAAAAATTGTCCCCTAGGTTTGCACTGAATGTAGATTCTACGAGTTTTGACTTCTACAGACAGCACAACGATTTCTACATCTTAAAAGGGCATTCAAGACATCAAACCGGTCGTTTAGCTATACAGTGCTCTTGGCCAGCATTTAAATAATTGTAACTATGTAAAAGGTGCTATAAATGCTTGACTGAAAATACATAGACGTGCTTTTAGAATTCATGTCTCCTCTTGTTTACGTACTGCTCTGTTCAACTAAGTTGAAACTGGTTACTGGTACTAAAACTACACTGTGGCTGTCAACAGGTCATCCACTGCATTCAGCTAAACACACATGACCATTTTGTCATCTGCTCGGAGTCTTCACTTAGGACCTCTGGCATTGACCTCTTGGTTCTTCTCTCTCTTGCCATACATATCGCGCTGACACCGCGCTATAAAGCGCCGCCTTGCCCCACGCAATGCGGGACGCCTGTAACGCTGTTTTGCTGCCTTGGGCTGCTGACGGGCAGTCTTTTGATTTTCGAGGGAAACAAAGTGTCTACATTGTAAATTAACCAAATATACATAGCTTCATGTTGTTAGATAACAAAAAAAACGAAGATATCTGAGTTTGTTTTAGGAAAAACGGCCAAATAAAATGCCGCAAAATTGCCGCTAAATTTCCATTTTTGTGCCGCTAAATTTCCATTTTTGTGCCGCTAAATTTGCCAATCCATGCCGCTATATCCTGGGGGGTCTGATTAGGGAAAGCGTTGTATAGCGTCGGGGTAAAAATTACTATTCCCACTCCAGTGAGTTTAACAGTAGGGATAGTAATGATTTAATATATTAATAAAAATAAATTAATTATCAATACCAATAAAACATTAATTAAAATGAATTACCAATTTAATATTATGTAATAATTAATCAATTAGAAATACAAATAAACATTAGTTATTAAAAATTGATTACCCATTCATAATTAATTAACAACTAATTAATTTTCAATAACAAAAACGAATTAATAATAACCATTAATACCAATTATTAATTAATTAACAGTAAATTAATTATCAATACACAACAAGTTTTTTTAATATGTAATTAATTACAATTAAATTACTTCCCACCCTATTCCCCTAACAACCCACAATCCGCTACGGAAAATAAAGTAATACAATTATCATAATTATCAATTAATACAAATTAATTACTAATTAAGAAAAATGAATTACCAATTACAAATTAATTAACAATAAATGAAAAATCAATACCAATAAATAAATAAAAATTATTTACTTTATTACAATTAAATTACTTCCCAGCCTAATCCCCTATAAACCCACAACCCGCTATGAAACATAAATTAATACAATTAACATAATTATCAATTAATCAATTAATAAAAATTCATTACCAATGAAAATGTAATTAACAATAAATTCACAATAAACACCAATAAATAAATAAAATTATTTAATTAATATAATTACATTACTTCCCACCCTATATCCCTATAAATATCCTACCCGCTACAGAACTAAAAAGCAAAATTAAATTAATATTAATTAATAATTTCTAAAAATGTATATTTAATTTAATATAATTAAATTACTTCCCACCCTATTCCCTTATAAAACCACAACCCGCTACAGAATTAAATTACGCAAAAAATAAGTAACATAAAATTCATTACTTAAAATAAATTAAACATACATTACAAAAATAATATACACTTTTCAAACATATACTAACATACAAAACACTTTAAAAAATTCGATATTAGTAAAATTTCAATATATTTTAATGCCTATATTATATACGTCGATATTTTGACTTCTATATTTTGACAATGGATATTACTTCCCTTCAATTCGATATTTTTCACTACTATATTGTGTCCTTTCGATATTTTGTCCATTCTATATTTTTACTTCGATATTATGTCCATTCTATATTTTTTTCTTGATATTATGGCTAGTTAATGGTTGCAAGACCATACAGTGGAGTTTTTAGGATTTTGATTAGTTACTTGTTTGAAGATGTTACTCTCTCCGATGCACCCCAGTCTTGTACTAAGGTTTCGTTTGACCTGACACCCGCCTTTCAGAGGTTCTTGCATCCACCCAAGTCCGGCCTGGCACTGGTGTGTCCCAGCCTGGCAAACACCGGTTGATGATCTCTGCACCTCCTTCTAGACCCCAGCTCACTACTGTTTGCCGTCTATCACTCACCCTTCACCTCCCTGGCACTCACCCTTCCCACCTCAGGCCTGGCTGTCACTCCTCGCACCTGGCACTCACCCTTCTCCCTTTCTGGCACTCAGCATTGACTCTCTGTGACACTCAACTGTCACCACCCTGACACTCACCCTCAACCCTCCTGGAACACATACTTCCCCTCCCTGGCATATATCCTTCACCTCCCTGACACTCACCCATGTCCCTCCTGGCATTCACTACTTCGACCCACCACCCCCCCCCCCCCCCCCCCTTGGCACTCACCCGTCACCTCCATGGCACTAGCCCTTCATCCCCCTGGCCTGGCAGCTACCCTTCACCCCTTGCACTCACTCTTCCCCTCGCTAGCAATCACCCTTGACCCTCTTGACTCTCACATCTCCCCTCCATGGCACTCAACCTTCATCTCCCTGGCACTCACCCTTCATCCCCTGACCTGGCACTCAACCTTCACCTCCGTGGCACCAGCCCTTCACCCCCCTGGCCTGGCAGCTACCCCTCACTCACCCCTGGCACTCATACTTCCCCTTCTCAGCACTTATCCTTCCCCTCCCTGGCACTCACCCTTGACCCTCCTGACTCTTATGTCTCATCTCCCTGACACTCACTCCTCACCTCTCTGGCACTCACCCTTCACCCCCATGGCCTGACAGTCACCCTTGTCCCTCCTGGCATTCACACCTCACCTCCCTGCTACTCACCCTTGACCCTCCTGGCACTAGCCTTGTTTCCCCCAAGAACAAAAAAGAACAAGCATTGGCATAGCCAATAGGTCTAGCCTTTGGGACCTTATAAGTGTTTAGCCACGCAACAGTTGATGTTGTTGCACCAAGGATATTGTGCTGCATAACTAAATACTTAGAAGGTCCCAAAAGCGAGACCTATTGGCTATGCCAATGCTTATTGTATCCATGCAGGTCAACATCCATCAAAAGAAGATCTGACAGGCCATCGTGAAAAAGGTGCAGACCCTGCGGTTCTACAAGCTGTGCAGTCTCCACTGCAGGAAGAGGTGGGAGGACCTACAGGCCTGAACTAAAAAGTCATCTGAATTACAGCTCTGCCAGTCCTCCGAACATGGGAAACACATGCACCGCAACTTGACACCCCTCATGGTCCGCAAACTTGCAGTGGCCTATCACCAGCTTGATGGGCAGTTGAGATCCCAACAGCAGCATTCCATCCAGCCAGTTGAGTAGAGGAAGATCTGTGATCCATCAAGTAAATGCTGTAGGAGATAAAGCTGTCCCAACTAGTAACAGATTCGCACCACTATCTGGTTTGTACAATAATGACTGACTTTCTTCTAGTGTTGCCAGGATACTGTTAGTGATCAGTAGATGTCATAGAAGCAAGAGGATGCCCTGTTGCCTGTAAAATTATAGTTCCATTTTTACAGGGTTGGTTCAAAGTAACCAAAGTGCAGCACACATGCAAAGTCAGAAAAGGAAGGAGAAATGAAAGCATTTTTCCTTCCTTGAGCCTACTTAAAAAGGGCGCAGTTTTCCCACGCTAAACCCAATATACTTTATTTAGTAAATTGGGTTTAATGTGAAAAATCTTGGGTGGTTGCATGGGAACGCCCATGCACCACCCTTGATAGGTCCCCAAAGCGCAAAGTAATGCAAGGAAAGTGTGCCTTCTCAGGAGAAAAGAAAGCATAGAGAATCAAACTTGATTCTTTAGAAAGACCTCACTCACCAACCTAGTTGGTGACATGCTTCAAATCCCTAAGTGGGATGGGTATGCCCAGACGTGGGTCCCTTGCTCACTGTGCCACTGGATTCAAGCTAGCCTGGCTGATGAAGGGTAATACCCAGAAACTGGTCCCAGGATGCTTGTTTCCGGTCCAGGGAAGACATGGCTTGGCAATTTGGCCAGGGCTGTTCCCATGAGGCACAGGGTCGAGACTGATTTGCATATAGCTGTGTCTGAACTGGGGTAGCAAAGTGAGCTAAACAATGATGATGGATTCAACCCACATCTGTGACTTGGGGTGAGTGTCTGAAAAGTTTTAGTGATCCGTCCATCATCTCCCTGTGTTGGCAATTACGAGTTGTAAATGCTCTTTTTGAATAACAAAAGTTGTAAAGTTAGACTTTTGTCTCAATTTACATTGGTGAATTGGCCCCATAGTTTTTGCTCTCTCTCGTTTTCTGATGGGTGCGGGAGAGTAAGGCACAAGATGTACATTTCCCATCAATAGTGGCAGTTAGTAAAGCCGTAACTAATATTAATGTTGGAGAATAGGATGTGTAATACATTTTCTAAAGTATTTATATATTTTAACCGTTAGCCACTGGCCAATCTACTTTATTGTGTAATAACTTGTACAGTTTAATGTGTAGTTATAGGATTAGCTGGTTATGCAATTATGTTAATGAACGCCGCCAGTCAGGGAGATACCTGGCACTTCTTGACTTATTGCATAAAGCTACCCTCTTGCAGGGTCCTGGTCTTGCACATTTTATATTACATTTCTTAACTGTTTTTTAAATTATTTTTTTAATGTTTTTATTATTTTAATTTCAATAGTTGACAGTAACACAGCACTTCATCCCGAATTCAATCTATCAATACTGAATAGATGCAGTACACTGATTAATTGAGTATACACAGCCATTTAGCCAACATCTCTACATGGGCAGGCGGCGTCAATCATCAAAACAGAGAAATAAACGAGACCGGGGAACCACACAGGTGAGGGGACAGTTCTTAGTACCCAGCGCTATGTTAGGAGGGAAGCCCTCGTAAGAGCAGCTCACTGATCCACCCAACATCAACAAAACCGCAGTGGACGCCTCCCTCACACACCCTAGGGCCTTAGTTTCTCCCCCAGTAGGTCATACACACGGCCGACACATTCCCGCCACTGCTCCGTCACACCCCAACACCTCCGTACGAGATCGTCAAGGCCTCAGCCAATCTCCTCGGCCTCATTCACACTCTCCTACCTTTCAGCATTTGAACCATCTACGTCATCATCCGCGCTTCGTTCCTCACGCTGCATGTAAGTGACATTCACGCCCCAAAACTTTTTTGGTCTGCTTCTGGGGGGCAGAAGCTCACTGTATGCCTCCGACTGTGTGGAGCAGTAAATCATGTCCCGGGACCATTGTCGCAGCGTCGGGGTGGCCCCCTCATCCAACACAAAGCCACCAATCTGCACGCCGCCTTGGGTAGCGCCTTTGTGTATCCCAAAAGTGCCATCAGTGGGTCCGGTGTAAGTGTCAGGTCGACCACTCTACCCAATTCCTCGTACACACTTTCCCAGAGGAATGAACTCCCGGGCACAGCCCTGCCAGATGCATAAAATATGCAACTGTCGAATCACACCTCTCACACCTGGCATTATCACGTAAGCCATATCTGCACAGCTGCACGGGGGTATAGTAGATCCTGTTCAGAAATTTAAAATGCACTAACCTATGCTGGCCATGCAGTGGCACTTTCCTGGTGTTCATGCAGCAGTAAACCCATTTGTCATCCTCCAATTGCACTTCCAAATCACGTTGCCATGCAAGTCTAGCTGCAGTGTATTTATGTGACGTGTGTGATATCTCTATGCTGTAGATAGACGTAACCAGTTTGCGGGGGGAATCGCTTTTGATAACATGCGTCAGCTCGAGTACTTCCAAAGGCTCCTCCATACTGTCACCCAATTGTGCTCTAAGCGCCCTTCTAACTCTGTGAAATTGGAATCTAGTCAGCAGTGAGACCTCTTCCATGTCACCCATCACCTGCTCCAGCGTGCAAACTACTCCATCGCGGAACAGATCACCGGCCACCCTAATGTTAAGGTCACGCAATGCCTGTACGACACCCCGTTTAGTGCAGGGTCCTATCCATCTCCTCCACTCTAGAGGCATGACCGGAGAGTACAGCAATGCACCCGCTTGATTCTGTAATAGGCAAAGCACGCATGCCGAGTGGTATTCAATGAGTCTAAAATGCCCGTTCTACGATCCACAGGCTCCAAGATAGTAGCTGGCAAAGGGATAGGGTCTGCAAAGAGTCTCTCTAGTCGCAAATACGGGACGTCTGCATCACCATGAATCCAAGCGTTTAGCTGTGCACCTTGGGCCGTCCTATAATATCATTCGAAGTCAGGCGCACCCAGTCGGCCCAGTCGGTATGGCAGCACAAGCACTCCCCACTTCACCCTCAGCTTGCCTTCCTCCCCACGCCAGCTTTAACATCAATTGCCTCAGTTTGTGACAGAATATGCGCAGCAGTACCAGTGGGATATTCGTGAAAAAAACAAGAGTCTGGGCAGCACCACCATTTTCATAATGGAGATACGCCCCATCAGAGACAATGGTAGACGGCACCACAGGTTGACCTCATCTTCTAGTCGGGAGAGGGCCATACCATAGTTTTCTCTAAAAACTACATCCGCATCAGTGTGCAGTCGCACTCCTAAGTATCGCACGGAGTCTGTGGTCCACAATAATGGGTAGTCCATGTCAAATTCTGTAGTGGTTGGAGTCAGCAGGAACACCAGAGATTTGCCCCAGCTAACCCGAAGCCCAGATAGTGCGCCAAATCGGATTACCTCCATAATGATCGGTGCTAAGTTGTTCCGATGCCTTCATTTCCATGATACTCCCTCAGTGCGCAAGCCAATGGCTCTGCCACCAGAGCGTACAACAGTGGGGACAGCGGGCAGCCCTGTCTTGTGCCTCTAGTAATATTAAAAGGGGCCGTGACCATATCTCCAATTCTCACCCTGGCCGTAGGTTTGATATAGAGTGTCCCTAGCATTTACAAAAAGACTGCCCCCAGCCCCATTCTCTGCTGTACTCGCGTTAAGGAAGACCATTTAACAGAATCAAATGCTTTTTCCATATCTAGGAAAACAGCAACCGCCTTTGTGTCCTGTCGGGTGTGTTTTATTACTCCAAAGACTGTACAGAGGTTATATGTTAAATTCCTGGACGGAATAAATCCCGTCTGTTCAGAGGCCACCAAAATATGTGCCATCAGATCAAACCTTGTGGCCAAGACCTTGGCAAATATTTTAACATCTACGTTAAGGAGTGACAACGGGCGGAGCGAATTGCACTCGTCCAACGGTTTACCCGGCTTAGGGATAGCAGCTAGCATAGCCTCCCTCATGGATGGGGGTAGTATGCCCTTTTCACACATGTCATCAAATAGGGTTGCAAGGTGCGGAAGCAATTGTTCCAGAAATGCCTTATAAAACGCAACTATCAAACCATCTTGTCCCCGGGGCACTTCCCGTCTTCATGCTGCCCACTGCTTTAATTATCTTGTTCCTTTCTATCGGGTGCATTAGCAATTTCCTGCGTGCATTTGGGAGAAAGGGAAGCTGAATATGCTCCAGGTACTCAACTATTTGTTCATCCGTTCCAGTCGACCGGGAACCGTATAACTCTGTATAATATTGCCGGAAGCGTTCAGCTACCTCCGCCTCTTCCGTCAAAAGCTCCCCTTCTTCCGACTTAATCTCAGTAACTAGCGTCTTGCCTCGTCTCGCCTTCATTAATCGAGCCAAGACAGATCCCGGCCTCTCCCCTTCACCATACACGCGCGCTGTGGCGTACTTGCCTAAATGTTTCACCTCACTATCCGCAGCTACATGATATTCCTTCAGCACCGCCTTAATTTCCTCATCCTACGACTCGCCGCCCCCTTCAAGTCGTCGCCGCTCTAAACCTTTTAGTTTCCCCTCAAGATCCGTCAGGGTCTTGCGTAAGGCTCTAAGGACCCCCGAATGCTTAGCCTCTAATGTATACATTAAACACCTCCCACAGTGTCTGGAAATCTTCCACCCAGCCAGCGTTTGTGTCGAAGAAGGAGTCAATGGCTTCTGCCATCTCCTCCCTGCTGAACACCGGATCTAATAAGGAGTAAGGGGGAAACCTCCACGTAAATGGCGGTGGTCGCCTACCCGGGGTCTCCAACACCAACAGTAACGGGGAGTGGTCAAAGAGCGTGCGCGGTAGCACCGAACAGTGCCGCACCTTATGAATCAGTGCATTTGAAACCATCCAGTAATCAATCCGTGTATGTATGTTGTGGTATGCCGAGTAGTCCGTGTAGCCCCCCTTCTCTGCGTTCCTTTCACGCCACACATCACTCACATCCAAACGCACTAAGACCTCTTCAAGCTTCCTGGCAGCTGCCGATGGGCTCCTGACAGGACCGGCGGATCTGTCCCTGTCCGGGTCTCTAACCAAGTTAAAGTCTCCTCCCCAGAGGATCTTAGCATCCCCCCCATTAGGTAACTATCCTAGCTATGTCTCTAAAGAATTCTGGGCAGTCAAAGTTGGGGTCATAATCATTAACTATAGGCAGGTCTATACCCCTGCCTACGCATTTGGAGATGACTGGTTAACCCAGTTCAGTACTCCCCTAGCATGTGTGGTGAAACCCAATGAGCTGATATTACCCATCAGCCCCCTGTGTTTCAACATAGGGCTCAGTTGTGGGTGATGGGTCTCCTGCAGCAGGGCCAAATCTACATTCTGCCTGTTAAGGTAGCTCAAAACCTTTCTGAGTTTACGATGATCATTGAGTCCCCTGACATTCCATGACAAAGACCTTATTTCCCTGCACCGTTACTGAGTCTCACGTTGAGCGTCTGCCATTCCTAGTGTACTGCATGTATAAAGCAAATCGTGTACTTTGGAACTTAGACGTGCTGTGCAGCATCAGTTCACCAATTAACAAACATCCACACCATTCCCCCCCTGTGGCACACCATCCCCACCACCCGCCCCCACCCACAGCAGACCTCCCCCAACATGAGCGCATGTAATACAATTCTCCATCCCACCGCCCCCAAGCCCCTCCTTTCCCTACCTACCTTTATAACACCATGACACATATTCAGGGATGGATGAGTCTTAATCATCTGAAACTTAACCCAGGCAAGACTGAATTGGTCTTCCCTGGGCAAAGTGAATTAAGTTGGAGTCCATGCTTCTGGCCTTCTAGCATGGGGGCTCCACCTACGAGATCGTCCTCGGTTAAAAGCCTAGGTGTAACATTAAGTGAGGATCTTTCTTTGAAAAGACAAGTAGGTACTGTAGTGTCGGACAGTTTTTTTCAACTTAAAAAAATAAGGAAAATAGCTCATTTTCTTACGCAGGCCGCCCTCACTCAGGTCATCATCACCCTTGTTCTGTCTCAACTGGATTTCTCAAATAGTCGCTATTTGGGACTCCCAGCGGGCATGCAAAAAAGACTTCAGCTGGTCCAGAATCAAGCCGCTAGACTTATTCTTGGACTTACAAAGTGGCAATCTATTAGACCTGGTCTGAAACAATTGCATTGGTTACCTGTTGCGCAGCGAATTGCATTTAAAACTGGGTGTATTATTTTTAAAACCTTACAAAACACAGCCCCGAAGTTTATAAAAGACCTTGTTTCTAGATACAACCCATCATTAAATCTTCGCTCTGCTCAAAAATCTTTATTGATTGTTCCATCTTTCAAAAAGAAACGTCTTGGTGGCTGCTGCTTTGACCATCTTGCAGCCACCTTCTGGAATTCGCTTCCTTTACAATTGAAATTGAGTGGAGACCTTCTCAGCTTCAGACACTCTCTTAAAACATGGTTGTTCATGCAGGCCTACTGCTAAGTTGTATTTTACTTTATATCTGTGTTGTGTTCCTTTTCCGATAGCGCCATGAAGCCCCTGGGCGTACGAGCGCTTAATAAATATATATTAACATAACATAACCTACCCATGAACTCTGTTATGCAAAAAAGGAAACAACAACAGTGCAAGGCACACGTGGGCGGAGGGAGCTCCACGCTCCAAACTTAGGGAAGTAGTAACAACTATCGAAAAATTGGCCCTGGCTCCGCTTTGCCGTAGAATAACAGTCACATCTGAGGCCATGAAGTCTCCAGCCCCAACAGATAAGTTAACAGGCACCCCCGATTTATCTCAGTCTGCATAACTCAGCTGGCTCCGCTAGAATCGCTTTCACGTAATCTGGTCCCAAGCCATCTTCTGTAGCCCCTGGTATGCAGCAGTCTAACCCGCAACCTGGTAACAAATACACAGTGTCGTAATGATCCTATCAAACCAATTGTTCCCTTCAGTGGTGTTCCCCCCCCGTCCAGGGGATCCATGTTCGTACATAAAGGATCATGGCCAGATACATTAAGCACCTCGCTCTATGTCCACCTGAACTTTACAGTGTTCTAGTTGCAGCCATCACGTAAATCAGTCCTGTTAGTCCAGTGAGGCCTCCTCCATCTCTTCTTGCTGCGTTCGCATTGAGCTGGTCTTTCAGTCCTAGGCCCAGTTCTTGATAGCCTGCTGCAAAACCATGGGGTCTGTATATATATGTGACTTCCCCTGTCTGTTAACTCGAAGCTTCGCCGGGTACAGCATGGCGTAATCCACACCCAGCTCACGCAATTGCTTCTTGAGGGGCACAAAGTGTCTGCGGACCTCCTGCACTCTAGCAGTAAAGTCCAGAAATAAGGAGAGTTCCGACCCCTCGTACTTCAAGGTGTTCTTTTCCATGGCCACACGCAGGGCAGCGTCCACAACAAACATCGCCGAGAAGACACCCTCCCCCAGCAGAGTGACAAGCAATTTCTCCATAAATTTTTCCATATTGCCTTTAGCTGCTGTTTTTGGAAGCCGCAGGTTGCAGCATCGGGAACGTGCTTCTATGTCCTCCGTCTTATCCTGCAGGATGCAAATGACTTTACCCAATTGCATATGATCAGAGTCCAGCGTGGTGTGAGCCTCCTCAACCTCCGTGAGACGCCTCTCGGACATATCCAGATGTTCGGCGTGTTTGTCCAATCGCTCCACCATTCTATCCATCCACTTTGTTAGCCCGTGCATCAGAGACGCCTGCCGATGGAAATACTTGTAGGGCCTCCCAGTCGCAGGACAGACCCGTTGCGAGCTCTATTGGTTCGGGCAAGCTGTATGCAAGCGATGGACGGCCCAAGGGTCACAATGCCACCATCAGCTCTCAGTTTCTCTCTCCGCACCCCATCCGTAGCTCGCATATATAGGACCAGGCCACACCAGGCTGGTGTCAATGACCTTCACACGATGCGCCCCTTTACCAAGTTTGCACTGGGTTCTGCTATTTGGGTTAGAACTGAGCTCCACTGGGGCAACGGGCATCTCTCCCACCACCAGGGATCTCACAGCAGCTTCCGACGTACCTCAGATGGCTCTCCTCAGCTCACAGGCCTCGTCCTCGTCTTCCCGCTGTGGCTGTGCCCTCCGATCACCGCAGCCACATTACATTCCTAACCATGCCGGGGCGGGCATTGCACCCTCCGTCGGCGATTCTCCGCCACCCCGTACTCACCGACACCGGGCTCCCCCACCGCAGCCGCACGCCTCGTCATGCAGTTCGGCCTCTCGAGCTACTGTGGACCGGGGATTCACGGCTCAGCTTCGGAGGTTCTTTCCGGCTCTTCCTGCCTCCGGGGAGCCAGCAATCATGGGACTGGCTAGCCACAACGTCTTCAGGTCCCCTCCGGCACCGCAGAAGAGATTTATTGTCAGCTGTAGGTTATTTGCCGGATTTTGTGTCGGCTCCACGGAGCTCCGGGCTTAAGCGACCATCGCCTCATGAGCAAGCTCAGCCCCCCTTTATTAACTGTTTTTATTGTATGTTTTTACCTTATGTGCTTTTATGGGTCACAGCCGAAGTAAAGATTTATTGACTGACTGGCATTAAGGGGGTAAGGTCTTGTTTAAATTGGAAATTTAACTAACTATTTTTCGATACAGCAACAAATTGTGCCATCAACATTGTTGTACTTGCCCTTTTTTGCAGGGTCATCCTCCTGTATTTTTTTTATGACCTGTTGTTGGTGGTTTTATGACTCTGGGTACTTATTCACTGCTGATCAGTATTAAAATCCATATGCTCTCTCTTGTAAACTTGGTAAGATTGGTCTACACCTGTTTGGCATATTTAATTTACCTATTAGTCCCGTGTTCAGTGGTATCCCATATTCCCAGGGCCAATAAATTAAATGCTACTGGTGGGCTTGCTACGCAAACAAATGATGGACGTAATGCTGAAAAAAAACATACATTCACCCCCGGTCAAGGGATCTGGGTTAAATCCATTGTTCTTTTGTTCACCATGCCACCCCAGTTTAGACCCAGCCATATGCAAATCAGTCTTGACCGTGACTGCAACTATTAAAATTTTCATGGGAAATGTTCATCTTGAGCCTTACTCTCCTACACCCTTCAGAAGATGAGAGAGAGCAAAAACAGTGTGGGCGATTCACAAATGTAAATTGAGACAAAAGTCTGAGCGGCATATTCTCAAAAACGTGTGATAACTACCGCAAAATTAGTTTAATGCAACTCTTCACATCACAGTCTATCACAGGAAAATAATGCTGTGTTAACATGGTAACATGTGATAGTCTCGCGATAACGCAGCAAATGAACACGTTAAAATCAACGCAACACCGCAAAAATGCAAAACAAACGCGAAAATAGTACCGATGACACCAATAGCAATACAAAAATCAGCGAAAACCAGCCACAGACCTGCAATTCCCACACATCATGCGCCAAAATGCACTATAAAAGTAGAAAAAAACATACCAAAAAGCCAAACCACAGCGAAGCACAATGGAGGCATCCGGAGCAAGTACAGAGGACAACCAGTAACCCAAAAGCCCCCCTGGATGACCAGCTGGGACCTCGGGGTCAGGGAAGGGCAAGGACAAGAAGATTAGTAAGAAGCGGTTCAGTCCACAGGAAAACAGGATACCGATAACGGAGGTGATAGAACACCATCAATTACTGTTCGTCACCTCCACTGTGTCACTGGGAACTAAAAATTGAATATGGCAGACCATGGTTGACAAGGTGAATGCAGTCGGAGTGCTGAAGAGGACAATGGAAGAAGTCAAGATGCGCTGGAATGATGTGAAGCGCAAAAGCAAGCAGAAACTCACAAACAGTTGGAAGGCAGCAATGCACACTGGAGGTGACAGTCCAGCGCCACAGGAGCAGCTGGACGAGATGGAGGAAATGGTGTCCATAGTCATCAGTGGGGAGATGGTGGCAGGGGTTGGCAGGGGCGTAGCTAGAGCTTGTGGCGCCCGGAACTATCCCTCAGATTGTGGCCCCTCTGGGGAGAGGGAAAAAGGAAGACGAGCACTTGAAAGAGGTCCAAGAGACACGTAGTATCGCCGCTAATAGTTACCTCGATCATGCAAGTTACATGCACATACATGACACGGTCCAAGGCTACACCCTGCATTATTTCTGTTGCCTACCAGGGTTCAGTGAAAAGTCCTGCAACACTGATTTGTGGTTTCACTCCCTTATTTAAACCTTGGGATTCTCCTGCCCAGAGATGAAACACTAAGACACAAGGAACTAAAGACTTCACACTATGCCCTCATCAGCCTTTTGTGGACAAAACAACAGGACACACACACCGCCTGCCAACTAGATGGGAGTCACACCTGAAAGAAACAAAGAATATGACATGGCAAAAGGCTATGACTGCAGTACTAACTGAACCTCTGTCTCCAAACAACAAACGCCACCTACTATCCTGAAAGGGATTACACCTCAAAGGAACCAAGAATAGGACATGGTAAAAGCCTATTCCAGCACGACTAGGACAGCTGCCTCCAGCCCTTTCATACTCTAGAGGTTGGCTCAACACAATAGTGCCAGGAACGCCAACAATAAATATCACTCACCTGGAAGGTTACTTCAGACCTACATTTTATTCATCTTCTCTGCAGTGGAGATCCCAAAAGTGGGCTTTTCTTTGTACATTTGTGCTTCTGCAACTGTATTTGGGTGAAAAGCCTGCGATACTGCTGTCTTGTTCTTTTTTTCTCTGTCAATTAAGCAAGATGGTAATGCTACAAATTGTGCACTACATGTTTCACTTCTGACTGTGTGCGATGTGTTTGAGGAAAGCCGGCTCTAGGTATTTAGGGACCCCGGGCAGAAGGCCTCTTCTAAATTGCATCCACGTCAAATCACAGGAAATGACATCACAGGAAGTCCAATCAATTGACTATTTTTGAGCGGTTTTGCAAGAAGCAATTTTTTCGGTGCGGATATCAGTAAAACAATAAAAGCATAAATATTAAAACTAATAAAATAAGTGTATTTATTTTAAAGTTCTAAACCACATGGAAATACATTATATTACCATGCACAATGCAAAGGGAAAGTGATAATAAAAACTATAAACGGTCCAAAACGCAGTGATTGCTGCCTTAAACCTGATGATGCAGAACCCTCAAAATCTCAATTCAAAATATGAATGATGAATACACTTTGGTAGTACATGCACCCATTCGTTGACAACAAAACGAAAAAGAAAAAAAAATGAAACAATGCCCCATGCATAATTATTCACCATTTGGTGTTGTATAAAGATGACTCCTGCTTAAGCGTGGAATACAACTCGATTTTTCCAGGAGGCTTCTGAGTTTTCGTAATATGCCAGTGCTATTTCAAACGCTCAGGGTGCAACATAACCAGGCGGGACAGAATGAGAATGAATGATCCGAAAGCACTACATTTTTTCTCAACACCTTTTCTTAGATGCACAAAGGCACGAATTTCAGGAACAAGACCCCAGAATGGCCACCGGGCGTGATCCGCGAGCCTCCAACAAAGTGAGTCAATGAATCATCCAAAGACACCTCAAAAATTAATTCACGCCCTCTCTATTATCTGAAGGAAGACCTTCCATTACTGAAAATTCTATTCTCCATGACTATGGAAGTGCCTTCCCAGTGTGTTCTTGTGGTTGGAGTGTTTGCAATTTACTGCAGTATTACCCTTTTACCTGTGTACTCTCTTGTAACATGCACACGCCACTTTTCTATTGTAACACACTGTTTGCTACCTCTTACATTTTGTTTGCGTTAGATACTTACACAATTGCTACCATTGCCTACGTAACGTTTGTTCTTGTGCCTGAGTGTCTAGCATATATTGCAGTAATTTACCTCTAATTGTACTTTGTTTTCTTTTTAACCTGCACACTTGTCACTTTTTACTCCTGTAATGCACTGTTTGCTACCTCATGTACTTTGTTTGCTCACAATTGTCACTTTTACCTCATGTAACTTATCGTCTGCTTTTGTAATTTGTTCACTTGTAATTTTCTCCTCATGTATCATTACTGTTCCTATTGTGAAGCACTCTGACGCCTTCAGGTAAAGTTCGCGCTATATAAAAACGCATAAATAAAATAATAAATAAATAAATAAACAAACGAGGGGCAGTTGAGTGTGCCCCGCTGGGCCAACATGATGCGAATGTCTGGGCAGGTGAATGCAAGTGTGGGTGGGCTGATATACACGTCACAAGCCGACTCCGATTTTAAAACTACAACCTGCCTCCTACCTCACAGTGTTGTCCGACGCAAGTCTGCCAGCTAGGTAAATCAAACCTGCCGCCTACCTCCTGAATGTCCTGCCTTGCAGCCTAGGCGGCCAATTACCCTGCAAGCAGTGAGTAATCAGGAAGCGCGCGCACCTTGATGAAAACAGCAACGACGACGATGAGCTGCAAAAGAAATCGGGCTGATTAGTGATGACGTTTTCTTTGGGGCTCACTGCTCCGGGATTAAATGTCCCACGCACTTCAAACAGGGCCGCGGGCGCGGCACTGGTGGTCCCTTGCGGCAGCGTTTATAATTTATTTGTGGACAGACACTGACACTACTGTAATTGACAGTAGTGTCAGTGAGAGTGTCCCACATAAATTATAAACGCAGACGCAACGGGCCATCAGTGCCCCGCGGCCGCCGCCCCAAAAATACTGCCGCCTGGGGCAGACCGCCCTCCCCTCACCCCCCTAGCTACGCCATTGGGGGTTGGGGGCCCAGACACTGCTCAACATGACCGGACACAACAGCAACAGAGTGAGTAATGACCAGGGACTGGGGGAGATGGGCACAATGACACACATGCACAATTAAGCATAGCACATCTACGGACAAACCATGCCCATATCCCCAAATCACACCAAGTAACCAATGCACCCAATCATGCAACATCCCAGAACTGCATAAGCACAGAAGCCAGAGGCACACCTCATGTAAAGGCTATGGGGCAGCCAAATCAGAGCTGCAGGGCCTACTCTCCCAAAATGCAGCACACACACATTACATGCAGGACACATCAACATTGACAACGATGTGGTACAAACCGCAACACGTCCACAACAGAACAGAGGACACAACTGGTGCCGCATGTGCGTAGAAACTGGCCAATCACATCTGGCAGTGCAGGGAAATGTGAGTTGACAATGTACAAGTACTAACACACATCCGTGCTGTAGTCGGACTATCCACTGTCCCGCATCTAATAGGCATCTCCCCCAAATAGTCGCAATGTACACTGTCATGCAGTCTGAATGTAAAAATGTACAATGCGTCAACATACATGTGAACTCAATGTTAAACTGCATCTCTCCTTCACATTGCAGGGGGAAATCCAACACCTCCTGCAGAGCAGTCCAAACCTCTCTTCCCTGATTATGAAGAGTACCACCATACCTTCAGCACCGATGCCCTCCAACAGATCGTGGAGAGCCTCCGCAGCCCACTTCCAGCAGCAGGCTTACCCAGCTGCTATGAGGAGAACCCACCCCCTGCACAGGACACACAGCAGGCAGCACCCACCAGCATGGCTGCCTCCCAGGACCTCCACGACAAACACATGGCCTTCCAACTCTGTGTGTTGGGGTGCCAGGAGAAGCTGGCTGAACAGGTGCAGGTTGGGTTTGACTGCATGGCAGCCAAATTATACATCATACGTGGGTGTCTAAGTCCCACCAGGGACCACTCACAGTCCCTAACGGACACCCACAGTCCGCTCCATGCTCTTCAACTAACCATGGCTGACATTGCCAGAGTTCTGACTCTGAGACAAGAAAGACTGTCTAGTCAAAGTGCCTCCAGCGATCTCGCCCAGTGTTGTATTTCTATCTAGGACCCTAATTCGATATTCCCGATTCATGCCCTTATGTGGTTATAACTAATAATATCCTTATAAAGGCATAAGAATCATATCCATATTTAGTAATAGCCCATGCAGTCCAAAACACAGCAAGGCTACTCCCATAGACTCCTAGAAAGCACAAAGCGTTCTTTAAACAAACCAAGCCTCCAGCAGCCCGGGAAAACCCCCTGCTTTTGTTTTGATTTGCACAAGAACTCCTAGAGTCCAGAAAGAACTGTTAGTTCTCGGTGACGTCTTATGTCCAACCTTACGTCAAACCCAGCACCTTTCAGGTATAAATATACCAATGTTGCCTTAAGCAAAGACACAGTGGTTGGGAGCAGAGCGACGTTCTACTTGCCCGGGAGCCCAGCTGTTATGAGAGCCGACGGAAACCGCCCCTCCCCTTGACGCACTGAGAGAAACGCTGTCTTTTTCTCCAGCCGAGAAAATCCAGCTCCGGTGTTCCCAAGTCACCCTCACGGGTTTCTGGGAGATCGAGTCCTGAGAAGCGAGATACAAGACCTCCTTCATTCTATAACCAAGGTACAGAGCTGATTAAAACCTTAGAGAGAATTCTTGATCCCGATACTTGGTAAAACTTAACTTAAAACTGAAACTTACTTACTCCTTCCCACGTATTAGGCTTAGGTCAGGTGCACTGGGGTAGGCGAATCTTAGAAGCTCCAGTTGAGTTCGTTAGTCAATATTTTTATGTATGTATATATTTTATCCATTTTAAAGTATCATATGGCTAAGAAACCATATCAATGCTTTTACAGTATTATTTCATAATACTACTTTTACTGTACGCACTTTACTTTATGATAAGTATTGCAATTGTGCCAATTCATTTCTCTTGCATGAGAAAGAAGACTGCTCAATAAAATAACACCTTTTATTGAAAATGCCCGTCTTCCTATTTCTCTGCAATCTGGTGGAACTAAGCATGCACGACTGACTGAGTGAAATAGTTGTCTATTGTTTTCACACGACTCTGGAGATACACTCTTTATTCTGGGGGAGCAAAGTTGTCATGTTTATGCGGTTGTCAGAAACTAATCCCTTCTAGTCTAAATCAGGACGGTTAACCCTTTCCTGAACATTCGAGAAAGTTTCTAGTGACCTCTGAGCTAGCTGGCAAAACTAATTAAGTCTAACATAGGCAGTAAAGACCTAGATGACCTCAGTCCTACGTCTACACTGCTGTTTATGTTATTCCAATGCGCAGAGCCTATTGGGAATATAGGAACTACACTACACGGCGCCCAACGTTTAGTAAGGCGATAAAACTAACGCAAGACGCTAGAGTAACTCAGTCGTGCTTTTCACACAGACCCCTTTCTCCCGTAAAAACTCCAATAGACGTCTTGAGTGGGTGAAAGGTTAATATCCGCCGGAACTTAGTAGGATGAGAATCCTATGTATTAGTTCTTGGTTTAGTCAACGTTGAAGGATACAGTGTTCCAAAATATTGTGCACCTAATCTTTGTTTCCTTGAAACTTGATCTGCAACAAAAAAACTTTCTCTCAGTAAAATGACGGAAAGTGAAGAAGAAAGAGATAGAGAAGCATTAGCAGCTCGACTCATAGCGGATGACACAACCATCCAAGAAACTGATCCGCATGCTATACTCATTCCTGTCAACATAAGAAGAACTATAACTCTTAAACTTATAGAAAATGGACTATCATCCAGAGGTGGTACGGTCATATTCGTGATAGAGGCACATGAGTTTCGGCAGACAGAGGTGTTCTACACATGGATACATTTTCCAGCAGCACACGCTGGGACAAAATATTTCCACTATTACACAATAGAGGAACCTCCGGCTATATATACTCCTTTCGAGGATGTTGAAATACCACTACCTTACCAAGAGCACCTGCTCTGGTTTAAAGGCGCCCTAAAACATCAAAATCACATCACCAGGCACGGTCCACTAGGTAGACCAGGAGCCACGGGCTGGTTCTAGCCAGCTACGCAACACACCCAGACATTGAAACAATGTCAAGCGAAGAACTCCTAGTTAAACTAAAAGAATTAACAAAAGCATACAGAGAATAAGTTCAATTGGCAAGGGACGATATAGAGTACCTTCAGACATTAAAGGAAACAGATATAACAGACCAACCATTTGAACTCACCAGAATCATAGAAAAATCCTATGAAGAGCTAGGAAGAGAGTTTGGGTGGGAAACCGGTAAAACCCCAACTAACTGAAAATCCTGAAAAAACATTTATTAAAAATAATTTAAATACTCCAAAAAGGGTTGGGAGGGTAATAAACAATCCACTCCCAAGGAAAAACGTTTCCAGTCCAGAGGAAGGTCTCATCAACGGAGAGAAAGATCTCCAGGCCGAGGAGGCAAGTCTCCCCAAAGGGAACCCTCTGAGAAAAGATACAGCCTTAGAGATAGGGATAAATTGAGAAAACCTGAAAGATATCAAGATATTGATACACGTCCCTCTCGATCTTTTCAGACTTCCTCACAGAAATCAGAAAGAAGAGGACGGTCAGAACACAAGGAAGAGCATATCAAGTCCAAAGACGAAGAACCTGCTCATCAAAGTAAAAAATCTGAATTTCCCAGAAAGAAGGTAGCAAGTCTTAAAATTAAACATTCTGAGGACACAACTGAAAAACGGAGAGTGGGCCCAGACAATGCTAGACAGCGCAGCAGAAGTGACAACAGCTAGCAAGATCCTGATGAATCATCTGGAGATAGTGGACACGAATGAATACATTCAAGTGGAAACTGCAGACACACGAGTTAGTGTGCCCCATAAACTATATGAAATAACATTACGTATAGAGGGGGATAAAACTAGGAAAATAAAAGGTCTCTTTTGGGAGAAACTTTCAAAAGGCTATGACATCCTGTTAGCTGAAAAAGATTGGCCACCAAAGTTTGTCAGGGAGTGCCCTCATGGCGAAGAAATGATTATGCCTGCCTTCTCAAATCATATTCCGATTCATAAAAAATACACATTGGCAAGAAAATGGGCAGTGGCCCAAGCTCCTGCTTTATATAAAAATCATGTAGGATGGGATAAGGATTCTCCTCCCCACAAAATCCAGTTAAAAAGTCAACCCACTGCACAAAGGCAGTACCCAGTTAAACAAGAAGCTAAAAAGCAAGTCAGGGAGATTTTACATCAACTTGAATATCAAGGGGTGATTGAAACATGCACCTCACAAATGAACAATCCTTTGTTTCCTGTCTCCAAGCCAGACGATTCATATCGCCTAGTTTTGGACTACAGACATTTAAACTCCTGCTGTAAAACTTTTGCAGTACAAAACTCACACATTGCAGCACTAATGAATACCATCGTGCGCAAAAAATATAAAACGACATTAGATATCTCTAATGGATTCTTCTGTCAAAACATTGCACCTGAAAGCAGGTATTTGACCGCTTTCTCAATAATGGGGTCGCAAAAACAATTTTGCCGACTCCCACAGGGATTCAAGAATAGCCCAGGATTATTCTCAGCAAGGGTAACAGAGTTACTACAAATATATGATGATGAGGCATTATCATATGTCGATGACATCTATCTTACAGACGATGACCTGGAGACTCACTTAAAAAGAGTGAACACCATAATACTTGGGTTCGCATCAGAGGGTTACAAATTCAACTTTAAAAAGTCAAGAATTGCCCATCTAACAGTCCTATTTTTAGGATATGAATTATCAAGTGAAGGCAAAAGCCTGGCAGACAACTTCATAGAGGAGTGTGCAGTACTCCAAGCACCAAAAATGATTAAAAATTTACAATCAATACTAGGTTTCCTGAATTTCGGAAGAACATACATTCTAAATTATGCAGCGAGGGTTAAACCTCTCTAAGAATTAATAAAACCTCATTTCAAACTAATAAATTGGACTCAGAAACACACAGAAATTTTAAGATCACTACAAATAGACATGTTAGCTAAAACAAAATTACAAACTCACGACAACATACGCAACCTTGTTATCCGAGTCATCCCAGGAAGATGCAGATTCACATACCTGACCTCTAATAAGGGAGAAACGGTACCTATAGCTTACAAATCACATTTGTACACTCAAGCTGAAATGAAATTCAGTTCTACAGAAAAAATTCTGACAGCGGTTCAAACTGCTGTAGCAAAAGAAAGAGCCCTAGCCCAAGGCAAGAGAATAACTGTTTATACAGCTGAATCAGCCCTTGAGGCATTAACAAGACCACGCAATCTGAATAGAGTGGCGTTAGATCCAAAATGGATACAATGGGAAAATTCTCTTGCTACAGAAGAAGTGAAATACTATTTTGACCCGAAACTGAAAAAACTAGATGATCTAGAATATGAACAAGAATACCCTCTGCCAATTGAAATTCTGCCTCTCGAACAATATACCTGCGTAATCTATATGGACAGATTCGCACAGCACTACGATGTAGATAAAAAATCCTACAATGCAGCGTGCGCGATTGTCAAAGGTCGCTGGCGCTCTGGTAAATTCAGACCTATGATTACCAAAACTGAATCACTCAAAAACTGTTCTGCTGAACGAGCTGAAATAAGATCTTTAAAGATGGCGCTTGAAAATGCGGTTCGCAAATTCCCCACACTAATAGTGTGCGATTTGCATCACTGCGTCAAGTCATACAACAGTGACATGCAGACATGGAGCAAAAACGGTTATAAAGATGATACTGGTGCCACAATAAAGCGTAAAAAGCTTTGGGAACAAGTAGTTCTTTTAAAGAAAGAACTACAAAAGACTCACATGATACATACACTGAGTCATCAACGTGATGGTGTTCACGTTGCAGGGAATTCATTGGCTAACATAGCCACAGCGGAAACGGTTCAACCGGCTTCCGTAACCACAAAAAAGCGTTCAGAAAAACACATAGATGGAGAAACCATGCTGAAGCCTCATTAAAAGGGGATTATGCAGCATTACCTCTCAACTATCCACTCAGTAATACATATATAATTGATGCAAACTCTGTTCCTTTTGCTCAAATCCCTGGAGTGGGGGATAGAGTAATTCCAAACACGAACCGGAGAGTTTTCTTGATTGAAGACGCACACATGGGACTGGGTCCGAGGCACCAACAGATCTTGAAATCTCTAATAGAATTACAATCAGAATACTGGTAGCCGGGGATGAGCTTGCAAATCTACAAATTTGCAATGGATTATCTAGACTGCAACAGAGATCGCAGTTGTGAACCGGACCGACTATTGCCAGGACACCTTTATTAGAAAGCATCAGGCGATCTATAACGCAGAAATCCAACCGGAGAAATGCGTCCCCATAATTATTAAGACAAAATTAAATTAAAAATGTAGACCACCAGCGCTCGGCTGACGCCAGAACTGTTATAAAAGATTTGCGAGTCTTTATCGGCACATACGCAATTGGCATGCTACATTCTGATCAGGGTCCTGCATTTAGCTCTCGAGCTTACAAAGAGGCCATGACCAGCATGGGCATCGCATTGCGGTACTCTTCTCCCTTCCATCCTGGGGGAAATGCGGTAGTGGCAAGAAAAAACTGTGACATAAAGCAATCTATAACGGCGAGGGTATTAGGTTCAGGTGATGGGTGGGTCAAACATTTAATAAGTGTCCAACGTACTCTTAATAACAGGCCAAGAAATTCTCTAGGAGGTATCAGTCCGTACAAACTATTGTTTGGTACTAGAATGATAATCCAGGATCTGGATCGTCAGACTTCAGTGGTAGAAGAAAAAACCTTTGATATCAAAGATCGTTTGGCTGTTTTACAGGACTTGAATGAAACAAGAAAGAGTCTAAGTAACATAAAGTTTAAGCCAACAACCACTGAAGAACCACCTGTCCCAGCAAGACCTGTCTGGATTCCGAAGATTGGGGATCTGGTCAGAGAAAAGATCGCGGTAAAGAAGGAATTTGGGCCTTCTTACAGAAAAGCAGTACCTATCTTAGCTGTCAGTCCCAATTGCGCTCTATTGTACAGCTTGGCTGGACGTTGCAAAACCTACGTTCAGACTACGTGCCATGGCGTCTAATCAACGTAACGTCATTATTTTCTATCTTTAACCTTACTGATAAACAAATCAGTTTGGCACAAAAAGGAGCAGAATATACGATTCTGAGCATTGAAAAACTTGAGAGATTACCATTGACAATGTCAGAGAGTGTCAAGAACGCTGTACCTGAACCTCCTGAGTTCTGTGGGGGCGATCAGTTGAAGGTCGTCTAGATGAGAATTTCCCAATTCCCAAACACCCCTGGTCCCAGAGAACTCTGAGCCCAGGAATGAGGGGGAAAGGGGAAGTGGATAACGTACAACAGAGAGACTGCCACACCCTGGTGTCTTCAGCTTACCGGCACCTGCAAGAGTAACATAACATTAATACATTCCCACAAGCTAGACCTTAGAAACCTCAGGCTATTATCAATCCAAATGCTGCTTCTCTTGTACCTGTAGTTGGTGTGGAATTTGCCTCACTCTGGAAGAAGAGATGAAGTTGGTAACTTGCTTCACCAAATGGAAGGAGATGAAGATTGCTGCGATGACTACACTTGGTGAGTAAGAGAATATGACTACATGCGCATATAGATATCCCCCTAAACACTTTCTAGTCAGTAAAGTTCTGTGTAGTGAAAAGGCAAATTCAGTTCTCCGATTAATCCTCTAGGTACATATAGTCAGGATTGAATGAACGAGACTGCTGATGTACGGGTAATAGCCATTACCCATATGCCAAGTCTTTATCAAAAGTCTTTTGAAATATGTTCTTAAGAATTCAGTGACGGAATTGGTACTTGAATTCACACAACGGACTAGCTCCAAGAAACTGCTTCTCAGTCAGAATTTCTCTATAAACAACTTGAATATCACAAAGTTCAATTGGTCTAAGGCTTACCGTTACTCTCGGACCAAACTGCACGGCAAAACGAGAGTTGAGAGATAACGGAAACAAGACCTTATTCACGAAGGCTTTTCACTGCAAACAGGACTGCTCACGAAGAATTCGTAGCTCTCGGGATCTTCTCCAAACTCGAAGGAATCTTCTTTTGACGAGCCGCAACAGAAATAGAGACGCCAAGGAAGAGGCTCTCTGGAACGCAATCGGCTCCGTCAAATACTTCAGTTGAAGTGCGCAGCACCAAAGCAGCGCGCGCACGAAATGGCGGAACTGCTGCAAAAGACTAGAACGCTAACCGAAGGTTGGCGTTTTCAGATAACGGAACAACTGGAAGTTCTCCACCTAAACTGCGCCACCAATTGACTCCAACTGGCAGAAGATTGGAGATGAGGTAAACTATTTCTCCGTCTTGGTGAAGACCAGGTTCCTAAAAGCTTCGACACCAGAGCGGGCTTGACAGTACCCCCACCAAAGCCCCCTCCCCAGGCTTCTGCGGGTAAGTCTTGTGAAAAGCAGACACCAACCTAGGAGCGTGAACATTACAGCTAGGCTCCCAAGATCTTTCCTCTGGACCGAAACCTTTCCAGTCCACTAAGTAAAACAATTTCCCTCTTTTAATCTTTGAATCTAGGATTCTCTTAACTTCAAACTCTTCCGAGGATTGGACTGGAAATGAAGTGGGTGGAGTTTCCTGTCTAAGATGGGGAGGACTTTTCCTGACCAAAGAGACATGAAAGGCTGGGTGTATTTTCATGGTTTTTGGAAGAACGACTCTGACACTAACAGGGTTGACCATCTTATCTACTGAGAAAGGACCCACAAATCTTGGTTGAAACTTGCGATTACCACGCAAACGCATATGTTTGGTGGAAACCCAAACCTGATCCCCAGGTTCAAAAATGGGACTTTCCCTACGCTTCCGGTCTGCCTGATCCTTGTAAATGGTCTTAGCCTTGGAAAGATTAGCTGATGCTGCCTGATAAGATTGTTGCAAATTTGATAGAACCTCCTGAACGGCTGGAACCTCAACCTCCACCTTACCAACCCACATATTATGATGCCTGCCTGAATTCAAAAAGAATGGGGAGAAACCTGTAGCTGAATGAACTGCATTATTGTAAGTGAACTCCGCAGTACTAAGCAAAGAGGGCCACTCGCCCTCTTGATCCATTAGATACATGAGAAGATATTGCTCTAGATCCTGATTCACCTGCTCAGTCTGTCCATCAGTCTCTGGATGGAAAGTGGTGGACAAACCAGAATCTACCCCAATTCCTTTCAAAAAGGACCTCCAAAAACGGGACACAAATTGTGGTCCTCGATCGGAAATCACCACCTTAGGAATTCCATGAAGTTTCAAGATGTGCTGAACAAATAAAGTGGGCAACTGGGGAGCTGTGGGAAGGGCTTTCAAAAGAATGAAATGACTCATCTTGGTGAATTGATCCATCACCACCCAGATGACGGAGGTACCCTGACTAGAGGGCAAATCCACAATGAAATCCATAGAAATGGTATGCCAAGGGGATGGGGCTACAGGTAATGGTTGAAGAAGACCCTGTGGAGACTGCCTTAAACTCTTCCCCTTGATGCACTGCTCGCATGTGGCTACGTACTGCCTCACCTGAGTGTCCATGCCAGGCCAAATAAAATCTCTTTTCACCAACTCCAAAGTCTTTGCAAAACCCTTGTGTCCAGCCAAAATATGATCATGGGACAATTGAATGATTTCATTTTGCAGATCTTCATTTGGAACAAATATCTTTCCATGGAGATAGGGCGTTCCCTCCTTGACCTCTCGATCTGGACCCTCGGACTTCCAGTCTTGAAACTTTTCCTTGGAAAACTCTTCGCGAATCCGTGTGCCCAAATCATCATCTACAGAAGTGGCAATAATCTTCTCTTTTGGAATGACAAAATGATCCTTTGGATGTTCAGCTTCACTCCCCAATTCCAGTCGTGATAAAGCATCAGCTTTAGCATTTGCTGCTCCAGGTTTGTAGGTTAAGACAAAATCATAGTCTGCGAAGAATAGAGACCATCTCAATTGTCGAGGAGTGAGGGTGCGAGCGGACTTTAGAAATTGTAAATTTCGATGATCAGTGAAAACAGTTATAACATGTCTGGCTCCCAATAAGTAATGTCGCCAGACCTGGAAGGCATCCTTCACTGCCAATAGTTCCTTGTCTGCTATTGAGTAGTTTATTTCTGCGGGAGACAATTTCCGAGAATGATATGCAACCGGATGGAGCTGACCAGTATTCTTCTGTCGCTGAGACAAAATTCCCCCAAGGGCCAAATTCGAAGCATCAGCCTCCACAAAAAATGGCTCATTCAAATCCGGATGTTGCAACACTGGAGCAATGGTAAATGCCTCCTTCAACTGCTGGAATGCTTCCTCCGAAGCAGGTCCCCAAACAAATTTCTCGTTCTTCTTTAACAATCGAGTAATGGGACTCACTTTGCTGGAGAAATCGGGAATGAACCGCCTGTAAAAATTGGCAAAGCCTAAGAAACTCTGTATTTCTTTGACGGATCGAGGAGCAGGCCAATTCTTGATGGCTTGAAGTTTTGAGTCATCCATAGACACTCTTTCTGGGGAAAGAATGAAACCAAGGAATTCAACCTTGGACGAATGAAAGACGCATTTCTCCAACTTCACATACAGTTGATGTTCCAATAGCCTCTCCAAAATGGCACGCACGTGAATCACATGTTCTTCCAAGCTGTTCGAAAAAATCAAAATATCGTCAATGTAGACGACCGCAAAACGATCTAAGTACTCACGAAGGATGTCATTCACGAAGTGCTGGAAAGCTGCCGGGGCATTACACAGCCCAAAAGGCATCACCTGATACTCAAATAATCCCAGCCTGGTGCGAAATGCGGTTTTCCACTCTTCGCCTTCTGCCATGCGAACCAAATGATATGCCCCTCGCAGATCCAATTTGGTGTAGATTCGGTCCTCTTTAACTTGATCTAGTAACTCCGAAATGAGTGGCAAAGGGTAACGGTTCTTTTTAGTGACCAAATTTAACGCTCTATAATCAATGCAGGTCCTCAAGGTCCCATCCTTCTTCGGAATAAAAAAAAGAGGGGAAGACACTGGAGACTTTGACGGTCGAATAAAACCACTCGCCAGGTGTTGATCAATGTATTCTTTCAAATGCAAATTCTCCGGTTCTGATAAAGCATATATGCGGCTGCAAGGTAATGCTGCACCTGGCTCTAATTCGATTCTGCAATCATAGGGTCTATGTGGAGGGAGCTTCCTGGCTTCTTTTTCATTGAAGACGTCCTTCAAATCTGAATATTCATTTGGAATCTCTGGAACTTCAATTGCACAAATGGTTTGGATCTGATTGGCTAAATTAGAAGACATCGACTGCAAAGCAACCCCGGAAGAGGCTTTGAAACAGTCCTCCAGACAAAATTCAGAGTTCATTTCTAAGGTGCGTGTGGCCCAATCAATTCTTGGATTGTGCTCGGTGAGCCAGGGCAACCCCAGGATGAGCTGGAACTGAGGGGCATCAATTAGGTTAAAGCGTACATAACTCCTATGCTCTCCGGGACCATGCACAGTGATGACTTCGGTATCAGCAACTATAGGACCAGATGATAAATTGGTGCCATCCACCGCACGAACAGGCTCTGGTCTCAGCTTCTTTTCAAAACGAATCCCCAAAGACTTAGCAAACTGAATATCGCAGAAGTTTCCAGTTGCTCCTGAATCTATCATAATGGAGATGCCTTCATTCTCTGTTTCTCCAAAACTAATTTGACTGGAAAGAATTAAATGCGGAGCTGAAGATTGAAGAGTATTTGCCAAGGATTGTGAAACTGGAGTTGAATCCGATTCAGTTCCCACCAGAGCAACTCCGTCTACTGGTGGAGCCGATCTTTTACCAAAGCCGCTGATTTGGGTTTCCTAAGACATTCTCGAACAAAATGACCCGATTGGCCGCAATACATACAAAGCTTGCCTGCTCGTCTTTTCTCTCTCTCCTCTTTGCTTATAGGACCTCGAACAGTTCCAATTTGCATTGGTTCTTCACTAGCGCTCCCTTCTGAACTCTTACTCGCATCCAAACGAGCTCGATCAAACCTAGGTGGGAGTACTCTAGTATCCTTTCGACGTTCACTGCGCCTTTCAAATTGACGTTGATCTATCTGCAAGACCAAATCAATCAACTCCGATAAATCGGTAGGTCTCTGCGGAATTTGGGATAACCCATCCTTTAGTTCATCCTTGAGCCCACGATAGAAGATGGCTGCTCTCTTTGCCATCGGCCAACCGGTTTCAACTATCAACTTATTAAATTGAGCAATGTAAGCCACCAGTTCTTTATTTCCTTGCTTCAAATCTAGTAACTCATTGTCAGTTGTTTGAGATATAGTTCTTCGGTCAAAAATTCGTAAAAATTCTGCCTTGAAGTCTTCATACTTGTACAACACAGGATCATTTGTCGATACCAAAGGCATCGACCATGCCGCAGCATCCCCACTCAGGTAAGACAGAACAAAAGCCACTTTGGATTGGTCCTCTTTAAATAAAATTGGTTTACACAAAAAATGCAGAGCACACTGCGTGAGGAAAATCTGAGCCTTATGGGGATCTCCCTGAAATCTTTCCGGAGGGGCCAAAGGGATTGTTGGGGACATAGCATGCACCACTTGAGTAGTTAACTCAGATGAAGAAGAAGATGGTGTGAAACCTTGACCCTTAATTTTCTCAAAACTGGGACTGGGACTGGGAGCTGCTGCTATCTCATCTATTCTCTGACGTAGATAACTAGACTCTAAATTGGACCTTTTAACTTCCTCCCTAGTTTCACTCAACTGTTTCTGCAGACTTTCCAGGACGGAGGTCAAAGCCTTAACGTCCAGACCCTCAGCCATCTCGCCCAGACAGAAGGCAACCTATTGGGCACTTCAATTTGTCAAGAACGCTGTACCTGAACCTCCTGAGTTCTGTGGGGGCGATCAGTTGAAGGTCGTCTAGATGAGAATTTCCCAATTCCCAAACACCCCTGGTCCCAGAGAACTCTGAGCCCAGGAATGAGGGGGAAAGGGGAAGTGGATAACGTACAACAGAGAGACTGCCACACCCTGGTGTCTTCAGCTTACCGGCACCTGCAAGAGTAACATAACATTAATACATTCCCACAAGCTAGACCTTAGAAACTTCAGGCTATTATCAATCCAAATGCTGCTTCTCTTGTACCTGTGGTTGGTGTGGAATTTGCCTCACTCTGGAAGAAGAGATGAAGTTGGTAACTTGCTTCACCAAATGGAAGGAGATGAAGATTGCTGCGATGACTACACTTGGTGAGTAAGAGAATATGACTACATGTGCATATAGATATCCCCCTAAACACTTTCTAGTCCGTAAAGTTCTGTGTAGTGAAAAGGCAAATTCAGTTCTCCGATTAATCCTCTAGGTACATATAGTCAGGATTGAATGAACGAGACTGCTGATGTACGGGTAATAGCCATTACCCATATGCCAAGTCTTTATCAAAAGTCTTTTGAAATATGTTCTTAAGAATTCAGTGACGGAATTGGTACTTGAATTCACACAACGGACTAGCTCCAAGAAACTGCTTCTCAGTCAGAATTTCTCTGTAAACAACTTGAATATCACAAAGTTCAATTGGTCTAAGGCTTACCGTTACTCTCGGACCAAACTGCACGGCAAAACGAGAGTTGAGAGATAACGGAAACAAGACCTTATTCACGAAGGCTTTTCACTGCAAACAGGACTGCTCACGAAGAATTCGTAGCTCTCGGGATCTTCTCCAAACTCGAAGGAATCTTCTTTTGACGAGCCGCAACAGAAATAGAGACGCCAAGGAAGAGGCTCTCTGGAACGCAACCGGCTCCGTCAAATACTTCAGTTGAAGTGCGCAGCACCAAAGCAGCGCGCGCACGAAATGGCGGAACTGCTGCAAAAGACTAGAACGCTAACGGAAGGTTGGCGTTTTCAGATAACGGAACAACTGGAAGTTCTCCACCTAAACTGCGCCACCAATTGACTCCAACTGGCAGAAGATTGGAGATGAGGTAAACTGTTTCTCCGTCTTGGTGAAGATCAGGTTCCTGAAAGCTTCGACACCAGAGCGGGCTTGACAGAGAGACCTGTCATTGAATGGATAATACACGGAACAATTACAATTCCGATAACAACTTTCCAGTTTAAATATTGCCAAAAATATATACCAGCAGGCCTGTATGAAAGGTTGGGTAAAGGATACATCAAATCAACCTGGGATTTACCTTACACACACAAATGTTATAGTGAAGGGAAAAAGGAGGTATTCCTTAGTGGCAATAATTGTAAAAAATCACTAGGCGGTACACTTCTGTGTCAAGGTATTAACCTGCATGGAGCTTGCGAAGGGTCTTCAAATAACCTTTCATGTCACCTGCAAGGCACTCCTGCAAAACAGATAGAGCCATTCTTCAGACAACTTTCCAACCAAAGTTACGTTTTAATAAATGACCACAGCTGTTGTGGAATGGTGCCAGGAGAATGTTATCTCGTTACTGTTACTTCCAGGGTCGTTTGCTGTATGCAAGTATTGTATCCAAACAGCAATCCAGACATGGAGGCGGCAATATGGCCTTATGTGAATATCTCTTCTATTCGAATTGATACTTTAAGCAGAATGAAGTCTATTCTTTTACAGACTACTGTGCCTCTGACGTCATCCAAAAAAACGTATGATCTGCAAGTTGCAAGGACGGCATCAGAGATACATACCCTTTTATCGACAAATTGCCCCGTGCATTTCGTAGAAATGTTAAGTCAAATCTTAAACATGTCTGATACCAGTGGCATCGCACATGTATTTAAGACAGTTTTTTCGGGACTGTTAGCACCCTTTGAAATAGTTCTGGGCATCTTCCCGAATTTTGTCCATTCTGTCTTTGGCGGCCTACCCTTAATCTTGGGACTCGTGTCAGGAATTTTATTTTTATTCCTTCTGCTCCGATATGGCAAGCCAATCCACAGACAAGACTCCATCAACGTTCGAAGAAACGATCCTAGCAATACGATACCGAGACCGTATCACTAAGGTCCTCGGATTGGCCCGGCTAAGAGATCTGAGTACAACCTGGTTTCCTTCATTCAGACCTATCTGGCAAGATTGCATCTTACCTGTGCTTCGATGTCTGCTATGCGGAGAAGAATGTATGTTGAACGTTTGTCTTACACTACCATCAGCAGTACCAATGGATATCGACGCTTTGCTTTGTCCTGTAACGACTCATGCAACGTGAAAGTCAATGGGTCGCACACTACTCCACCCACCAGCGGGTGTACCCCAGGAGCATCACTGTAAATGCAGTTCTTCAAAGCGAGTGCGCTTGTCGAGGAATTCGAAGTGTATAAGCAAAGTTGCAGCACCAACTCTGGACACCGGTGTTTCAGGATTGTTTTCCTTCATCAGCAGAGTATAGGTAGTGTTCAGGTGTTTGCTGTGCAGGCTGCCAAATATTATCAGGTCCGGTACCACTCGCGGCGCGTAGGTGCGTTATCCGAGCTCGTCAGCCCAATGGCTCGAGGGAGCCATATTAAAATGAAAGTCAATGGGTCGCACACTACTCCACCCACCAGCGGGTGTACCCCAGGAGCATCACTGTAAATGCAGTTCTTCAAAGCGAGTGCGCTTGTCGAGGAATTCGAAGTGTATAAGCAAAGTTGCAGCACCAACTCTGGACACCGGTGTTTCAGGATTGTTTTCCTTCATCAGCAGAGTCTAGGTAGTGTTCAGGTGTTTGCTGTGCAGGCTGCCAAATATTATCAGGTCCGGTACCACTCACGGCGCGTAGGTGCGTTATCCGAGCTCGTCAGCCCAATGGCTCGAGGGAGCCATATTAAAATGAAAGTCAATGGGTCGCACACTACTCCACCCACCAGCGGGTGTACCCCAGGAGCATCACTGTAAATGCAGTTCTTCAAAGCGAGTGCGCTTGTCGAGGAATTCGAAGTGTATAAGCAAAGTTGCAGCACCAACTCTGGACACCGGTGTTTCAGGATTGTTTTCCTTCATCAGCAGAGTATAGGTAGTGTTCAGGTGTTTGCTGTGCAGGCTGCCAAATATTATCAGGTCCGGTACCACTCACGGCGCGTAGGTGCGTTATCCGAGCTCGTCAGCCCAATGGCTCGAGGGAGCCATATTAAAATGAAAGTCAATGGGTCGCACACTACTCCACCCACCAGCGGGTGTACCCCAGGAGCATCACTGTAAATGCAGTTCTTCAAAGCGAGTGCGCTTGTCGAGGAATTCGAAGTGTATAAGCAAAGTTGCAGCACCAACTCTGGACACCGGTGTTTCAGGATTGTTTTCCTTCATCAGCAGAGTATAGGTAGTGTTCAGGTGTTTGCTGTGCAGGCAGCCAAATATTATCAGGTCCGGTACCACTCACGGCGCGTAGGTGCGTTATCCGAGCTCGTCAGCCCAATGGCTCGAGGGAGCCATATTAAAATGAAAGTCAATGGGTCGCACACTACTCCACCCACCAGCGGGTGTACCCCAGGAGCATCACTGTAAATGCAGTTCTTCAAAGCGAGTGCGCTTGTCGAGGAATTCGAAGTGTATAAGCAAAGTTGCAGCACCAACTCTGGACACCGGTGTTTCAGGATTGTTTTCCTTCATCAGCAGAGTATAGGTAGTGTTCAGGTGTTTGCTGTGCAGGCTGCCAAATATTATCAGGTCCGGTACCACTCACGGCGCGTAGGTGCGTTATCCGAGCTCGTCAGCCCAATGGCTCGAGGGAGCCATATTAAAATGAAAGTCAATGGGTCGCACACTACTCCACCCACCAGCGGGTGTACCCCAGGAGCATCACTGTAAATGCAGTTTTTCAAAGCGAGTGCGCTTGTCGAGGAATTCGAAGTGTATAAGCAAAGTTGCAGCACCAACTCTGGACACCGGTGTTTCAGGATTGTTTTCCTTCATCAGCAGAGTATAGGTAGTGTTCAGGTGTTTGCTGTGCAGGCTGCCAAATATTATCAGGTCCGGTCCGGAGAGGCACCTGCGCGCCTGGAGAGATACTGCGTTCCAAGAATACGGCAGCCTGCTCAGCAACCCCAAATAATTTTGCCTAATCTCTGCTGATGACGGATAATAATCCAGAAACACGTGTCCAGAGATGGCCAGCACTAATCTGCACCCACCTGGTGAAACACTCAAGACTTTCCAAGTGTACTCGCTTGTCGATCTGAACTGCATCTACCATGATGCCCAGGGGCGACTCTGCTGGAAGGTGAAGCAGTGTGCTCCCACACCAGTTTCTTACTTAAAGGCTCCCTCGAGCCGCTTTGAGCTGACGAGCTCGTGGAGAGGCACCTGCGCGCCTGGAGAGATACTGCGTTCTAAGAATACGGCAGCCTGCTCAGCAACCCCAAATAATTTTGCCTAATCTCTGCTGATGACGGATAATAATCCAGAAACACGTGTCCAGAGATGGCCAGCACTAATCTGCACCCACCGGGTGAAACACTCAAGACTTTCCAAGTGTACTCGCTTGTCGATCTGAACTGCATCTACCATGATGCCCAGGGGCGACTCTGCTGGGAGGTGAAGCAGTGTGCTCCCACACCAGTTTCTTACTTAAAGGCTCCCTCGAGCCGCTTTGAGCTGACGAGCTCGTGGAGAGGCACCTGTGCGCCTGGAGAGATACTGCGTTCCAAGAATACGGCAGCCTGCTCAGCAACCCCAAATAATTTTGCCTAATCTCTGCTGATGACGGATAATAATCCAGAAACACGTGTCCAGAGATGGCCAGCACTAATCTGCACCCACCTGGTGAAACACTCAAGACTTTCCAAGTGTACTCGCTTGTCGATCTGAACTGCATCTACCATGATGCCCAGGGGCGACTCTGCTGGAAGGTGAAGCAGTGTGCTCCCACACCAGTTTCTTACTTAAAGGCTCCCTCGAGCCGCTTTGAGCTGACGAGCTCGTGGAGAGGCACCTGCGCGCCTGGACAGATACTGCGTTCTAAGAATACGGCAGCCTGCTCAGCAACCCCAAATAATTTTGCCTAATCTCTGCTGATGACGGATAATAATCCAGAAACACGTGTCCAGAGATGGCCAGCACTAATCTGCACCCACCTGGTGAAACACTCAAGACTTTCCAAGTGTACTCGCTTGTCGATCTGAGCTGCATCTACCATGATGCCCAGGGGCGACTCTGCTGGGAGGTGAAGCAGTGTGCTCCCACACCAGTTTCTTACTTAAAGGCTCCCTCGAGCCGCTTTGAGCTGACGAGCTCGTGGAGAGGCACCTGCGCGCCTGGAGAGATACTGCGTTCCAAGAATACGGCAGCCTGCTCAGCAACCCCAAATAATTTTGCCTAATCTCTGCTGATGACGGATAATAATCCAGAAACACGTGTCCAGAGATGGCCAGCACTAATCTGCACCCACCTGGTGAAACACTCAAGACTTTCCAAGTGTACTCGCTTGTCGATCTGAACTGCATCTACCATGATGCCCAGGGGCGACTCTGCTGGGAGGTGAAGCAGTGTGCTCCCACACCAGTTTCTTACTTAAAGGCTCCCTCGAGCCGCTTTGAGCTGACGAGCTCGTGGAGAGGCACCTGCGCGCCTGGAGTGATACTGTGTTCCAAGAATACGGCAGCCTGCTCAGCAACCCCAAATAATTTTGCCTAATCTCTGCTGATGACGGATAATAATCCAGAAACACGTGTCCAGAGATGGCCAGCACTAATCTGCACCCACCTGGTGAAACACTCAAGACTTTCCAAGTGTACTCGCTTGTCGATCTGAACTGCATCTACCATGATGCCCAGGGGCGACTCTGCTGGGAGGTGAAGCAGTGTGCTCCCACACCAGTTTCTTACTTAAAGGCTCCCTCGAGCCGCTTTGAGCTGACGAGCTCGTGGAGAGGCACCTGCGCGCCTGGAGAGATACTGCGTTCCAAGAATACGGCAGCCTGCTCAGCAACCCCAAATAATTTTGCCTAATCTCTGCTGATGACGGATAATAATCCAGAAACACGTGTCCAGAGATGGCCAGCACTAATCTGCACCCACCTGGTGAAACACTCAAGACTTTCCAAGTGTACTCGCTTGTCGATCTGAACTGCATCTACCATGATGCCCAGGGGCGACTCTGCTGGGAGGTGAAGCAGTGTGCTCCCACACCAGTTTCTTACTTAAAGGCTCCCTCGAGCCGCTTTGAGCTGACGAGCTCGTGGAGAGGCACCTGCGCGCCTGGCGAGATACTGCGTTCCAAGAATACGGCAGCCTGCTCAGCAACCCCAAAGAATTTTGCCTAATCTCTGCTGATGACGGATAATAATCCAGAAACACGTGTCCAGAGATGGCCAGCACTAATCTGCACCCACCTGGTGAAACACTCAAGACTTTCCAAGTGTACTCGCTTGTCGATCTGAACTGCATCTACCATGATGCCCAGGGGCGACTCTGCTGGGAGGTGAAGCAGTGTGCTCCCACACCAGTTTCTTACTTAAAGGCTCCCTCGAGCCGCTTTGAGCTGACGAGCTCGTGGAGAGGCACCTGCGCGCCTGGAGAGATACTGCGTTCCAAGAATACGGCAGCCTGCTCAGCAACCCCAAATAATTTTGCCTAATCTCTGCTGATGACGGATAATAATCCAGAAACACGTGTCCAGAGATGGCCAGCACTAATCTGCACCCACCTGGTGAAACACTCAAGACTTTTCAAGTGTACTCGCTTGTCGATCTGAACTGCATCTACCATGATGCCCAGGGGCGACTCTGCTGGGAGGTGAAGCAGTGTGCTCCCACACCAGTTTCTTACTTAAAGGCTCCCTCGAGCCGCTTTGAGCTGACGAGCTCGTGGAGAGGCACCTGCGCGCCTGGAGAGATACTGCGTTCCAAGAATACGGCAGCCTGCTCAGCAACCCCAAAGAATTTTGCCTAATCTCTGCTGATGACGGATAATAATCCAGAAACACGTGTCCAGAGATGGCCAGCACTAATCTGCACCCACCTGGTGAAACACTCAAGACTTTCCAAGTGTACTCGCTTGTCGATCTGAACTGCATCTACCATGATGCCCAGGGGCGACTCTGCTGGGAGGTGAAGCAGTGTGCTCCCACACCAGTTTCTTACTTAAAGGCTCCCTCGAGCCGCTTTGAGCTGATGAGCTCGTGGAGAGGCACCTGCGCGCCTGGAGAGATACTGCGTTCCAAGAATACGGCAGCCTGCTCAGCAACCCCAAATAATTTTGCCTAATCTCTGCTGATGACGGATAATAATCCAGAAACACGTGTCCAGAGATGGCCAGCACTAATCTGCACCCACCTGGTGAAACACTCAAGACTTTTCAAGTGTACTCGCTTGTCGATCTGAACTGCATCTACCATGATGCCCAGGGGCGACTCTGCTGGGAGGTGAAGCAGTGTGCTCCCACACCAGTTTCTTACTTAAAGGCTCCCTCGAGCCGCTTTGAGCTGACGAGCTCGTGGAGAGGCACCTGCGCGCCTGGAGAGATACTGCGTTCCAAGAATACGGCAGCCTGCTCAGCAACCCCAAATAATTTTGCCTAATCTCTGCTGATGACGGATAATAATCCAGAAACACGTGTCCAGAGATGGCCAGCACTAATCTGCACCCACCTGGTGAAACACTCAAGACTTTCCAAGTGTACTCGCTTGTCGATCTGAACTGCATCTAACATGATGCCCAGGGGCGACTCTGCTGGGAGGTGAAGCAGTGTGCTCCCACACCAGTTTCTTACTTAAAGGCTCCCTCGAGCCGCTTTGAGCTGACGAGCTCGTGGAGAGGCACCTGCGCGCCTGGAGAGATACTGCGTTCCAAGAATACGGCAGCCTGCTCAGCAACCCCAAATAATTTTGCCTAATCTCTGCTGATGACGGATAATAATCCAGAAACACGTGTCCAGAGATGGCCAGCACTAATCTGCACCCACCTGGTGAAACACTCAAGACTTTCCAAGTGTACTCGCTTGTCGATCTGAACTGCATCTACCATGATGCCCAGGGGCGACTCTGCTGGGAGGTGAAGCAGTGTGCTCCCACACCAGTTTCTTACTTAAAGGCTCCCTCGAGCCACTTTGAGCTGACGAGCTCGTGGAGAGGCACCTGCGCGCCTGGAGAGATACTGCGTTCCAAGAATACGGCAGCCTGCTCAGCAACCCCAAATAATTTTGCCTAATCTCTGCTGATGACGGATAATAATCCAGAAACACGTGTCCAGAGATGGCCAGCACTAATCTGCACCCACCTGGTGAAACACTCAAGACTTTCCAAGTGTACTCGCTTGTCGATCTGAACTGCATCTACCATGATGCCCAGGGGCGACTCTGCTGGGAGGTGAAGCAGTGTGCTCCCACACCAGTTTCTTACTTAAAGGCTCCCTCGAGCCGCTTTGAGCTGACGAGCTCGTGGAGAGGCACCTGCGCGCCTGGAGAGATACTGCATTCCAAGAATACGGCAGCCTGCTCAGCAACCCCAAATAATTTTGCCTAATCTCTGCTGATGACGGATAATAATCCAGAAACACGTGTCCAGAGATGGCCAGCACTAATCTGCACCCACCTGGTGAAACACTCAAGACTTTCCAAGTGTACTCGCTTGTCGATCTGAACTGCATCTACCATGATGCCCAGGGGCGACTCTGCTAGGAGGTGAAGCAGTGTGCTCCCACACCAGTTTCTTACTTAAAGGCTCCCTCGAGCCGCTTTGAGCTGACGAGCTCGTGGAGAGGCACCTGCGCGCCTGGAGAGATACTGCGTTCCAAGAATACGGCAGCCTGCTCAGCAACCCCAAATAATTTTGCCTAATCTCTGCTGATGACGGATAATAATCCAGAAACACGTGTCCAGAGATGGCCAGCACTAATCTGCACCCACCTGGTGAAACACTCAAGACTTTCCAAGTGTACTCGCTTGTCGATCTGAACTGCATCTACCATGATGCCCAGGGGCGATTCTGCTGGGAGGTGAAGCAGTGTGCTCCCACACCAGTTTCTGACTCATGCAACGTGTTGTCCCAAGCGGCTACCTATTCTGATGACGGCATTCGTTGAGACTTCACCATTACGAGTAGGTGGCGATGAAGTACGAGAGGAAAGCAGCACCAAACAAGTACAACCTTCTGTGAGCATTGCTGATCCAAACATTGATGATAGCAATCACGCCACAAACTGCACAGCTACAGCATTTTCGAACTTGGTAGAACTTTCACCTGATGTTGTAGACCAATTTTTGTCTGATATGATGTTCTCTCCTAACAACGAGAACAACCTTTAAAAACAATGATCACACAGCGTTCCCTGAACTCTGAATCCGGCCTTCAGTTTTGTTAAACAATGCTACTGAAAACATTTGGGACTATTTTTTTTTCCTTCCCCCTGAAAGCAAAATTATTTTTCTTTCACTTCAAAAATATAAAATATTTACCATTTTTTTGGCACATGGTACTCTGCTTAAAGTAGAACTATTCTTAGAGAACAGAGCTTCTGTTTTTAGAGACGTTAGAGACAATATTTACCTCAGCTTCTAGCACATGTACAATATCGCATAAATATGTGATGAAGTGGTCTTGACCTTCTTTTCTGTATACAGAGCCATTTCATGTGTAATTTTCGCAATTCATTTGTTGGACAGGCCACATGACGGGCCGCTCTCCCCCGGCTCGACCAAGCCCGAGCCAGTCATACAAGCACCACACACCACCATTGCACGTCCTACGTCCCCTCAGGGACACCTGCCCTCGAGCATGATAACCTCGTGGGTCCGATCCACGGCCGACCCACGCGCCCAGCCCGGGCCGCCATCTTGGACACTTCGCCACGAGGCCGCCTGGCCCCCGATCGACCTCAACCCTGGGCCTAGCCCGGCCTCAGACATTCCGGCACCACCCTCCACCCAGGAGGCGAGCGAGCTACTTGGCCAGTCAATGGGAGAAAGAGGTGTCGATGGTTCTCCCCCGGCCAGTGCCGCTCGCCCATCGCCTCCCCGGGCGCTGGCTCCACCCCCCTGCTGGGTGTCTGGACTCCCTCATCCCGGACCTCCCGACCTCCAAGTGCGAGGGTCCGGACATCAAAGCACGCCAGCCCTATAACTGGGGCAGCTCCAGAACAGGAAGGCAGTTGTATCTTGGAGTCGAGAGACGAAAGAAGAACTCATCCTGGACGGACTACTGGCGCTGCCGTAGCTCTGTCCTGTGCACCATCATCCTGCCTGTTGGCGCTGCCACAGCCGTCGTAACCTTCATCCTTCACCGTCGTCCGGATCTGCTGGCGAGGCCGCGGACCGTTGTAACTGTCATCTGCATCGGGACCTGCTTGGCTTCTCCACGGCCCGTCGACCATCCTTCATCCATATCGGGACCTGCTTGGCTTCTCCACGGCCCGCCGACCACCCTTCATCCATCTCGGGACCTGCTTGGCTCCTCCACGGCCCGATCAGCAACCACGCCGAGCTCGAGGATTGAGAGCTATTGAACTCATTGGTAACTAAGACTGTCCCGCTACCCTTTTCCTCAACCAGAGATCAGAACCGAGGGGACCCCTGAGTCCAGACCTCCTTGTATTATATCAACGTAACCTAAGAAGTGCATATAAAGTCTCGTTAACCTTCAATCTTGTGTGGTGTCCGTCTGTGGGGGGGAAGTTACTTATCTGTACAGTCGTTGGAGACGGCTCTCCCTGGAGACCTCTCCCCGTAATCTCGGCCGACCCTCCCGGTCCGTCTAACATTGGTGGCCAGCGGCGCGATCCGAATCACCGCATAACGTACAGAGAGTAGCTCACCCCACAACGAACAACAATGTCGACTAAAGAGAGCGGATCAACTGAGAAGTTCCAAATGGAAAAGCTAGAGGAATACAGCCATCGTGAACTAAAGCAGTTCTGCATCGAACTAGGTATCGCTACCACCGGACTAAGTACCAAGGACGATTTTAAGCATGCCCTAGAATCTTGGGCAGAGACCGGGGATGTCGAAGCCCCGGAGCAAAGCACCGCGAAAAAGACCAACACGGCCCCTGAAGAGCAAAGAACGGGTCTCTCGCAAGACGAGATCCAAGAAAGAGAAAAAGCCCGACTACACGAACTTGAAATGGCCCGACTCAAGATGGACATAGAACTCAAATTGGCCGAGCAAAAAATAAACTTAGAGCACCTTCGCCTCCGAGAAGAAAGAGAGGAGAAACAGAGGCAAAGGGAGCTCGAGGAAAAAAGACTAACGTACGAGCACGAGCGGAACCTAGCCGAGATCAACCTGCGCAAACAGAATAAAGAATTAGGGGTGCCCGACAGACCGTCCACCCCCGGGACCACGGACAAAAAAGTGCACATCCCCAAGGATGTGGTCCGAGAATATTTTCGAGAAGACGACATCCAGCAATGGTTTAAGGCATATGAAATCGCGATGACTGCGCACCGGATCGATAGAGCCGACTGGGGAGCCGGCCTATGGGGCAAATTCCTCAATGAGGGCCGCGATACTCTGTTACAGCTCCCAGACCACCAGATGACCTCCTACGACCATATGAAAGCGGCCCTCCTCACTCGCTATGGCCTCACGCCCGAGATGTACCGTCAGAGGTTCCGAGACTGCACACGCATTCCAGGTACAACTTGGGTGGACTATGTAACGTACTTCAGCCGAGCCTTCGAAGGCTGGATCAGAGGGAACAACGTCACGACCTACGAGCAGTTGTTCAATCTGATGGTATGGGAGCATCTGTCCAACAACTGCTTCATTGAACTACGCCAACACCTCCTCGACAGCAAGTTAACCGATCCCCGGCAGCTCGCAGCCGAAGCTGACCGGTGGGAGATCACCCGAGTGGGCCGGAATGGGTCCTACGAGCAGAACAGGAACAACAATGGTCACCACCGATCCAGAGGAGGAGGAGGGGGCCAAGGACGAGGAAGAGACAACACTCCGGCCGCCCCCACTACCAGCACCACCCCCCCGGCCAACCGGGGCAGCACCCCGGCGCGACCGGGATACAGAGCCAATGTTACATGTCACCGATGCCAACGAGTAGGCCACTATGCAAATGACCCAAGCTGCCCGCAGTATCCGAGCCCAAGACCCCGCCAGGTGGCCGCCGCGGCACTAGGGGAAGAACAGATCTCCGAGGAACCAGAAACAGACGAGCAAGAGTATCAAGGGTGGGAGCCAGCCGCCATGACTCTCGCGTGCTTAGGGGGAAGAGACATGGTCCCGCGGGTCCCCCTACCCGCTAACACCCAGAAGTACAGCCAATGGGTGAGCATCAATGGACAACGGGCCGAAGCCCTTCGAGACACCGGGGCCAGTGTGACAGCCGTCCGCTGTCATCTGGTGACCCCAGAACAATATCTACCGAACATTCTCTGCCCTGTACGATCAGCCGACAACTCGGAGAGTCTGTGTCGGATGGCCTGCGTCCCCTTTGAGTGGGGAGGGGTCTCCGGCATGTTGAAAGTAACGGTCCGAGACGACGCCCCCGTGGACTGCCTCCTCGGAAATGACCTGGAAAGCTCCCCGTGGGCAGCCGTGGAGCGAAAAGAACACTTGGGGATGTTGGGCGTCCCAGACTGGGCGTGCGTCACCACCCGGTCTATGGCCGCCCGTGCCAACCATCACCCGGAAGAACCAGAATGGCCGGCGCCTCCGCCTCCGGTCGCCCCCGCCGAGACCCCCGACCAGGGCATCCCCCTCGAACCTGCTCAACCTTCCGACCTTGCTAATCTCGACCAGTGGGCTCAAGAAGGGGGGCCCACACAAGAACAATTTCGTCAGGAGCAGAAGACCTGTCCCTCCCTTGAGGGACTCCGACAACAAGCGCTCGCCCAAAGCGCAGGGGATACCTCCGGAACTCATTGGGTCTACTGGGACAATGACCTACTGTACAGCGAGCAACGAATCGCCGAGCTGGGGGCCAACCGAGTACTAGTGGTGCCACTCCGCTTTAGAGACTTCCTGCTAAATCTGGCCCACGATGTCCCCCTGGCAGGGCACCTGGGACAAGATAAAACCTACAGCCGCCTAGTGACCCACTTCTTCTGGCCAAAAATGAGAAACGATGTGCACCAGCATTGCCGATCTTGCCCCACGTGCCAAGCCAGTGGGAAGAGCGGCCGCAAATTAAAGGCCCCCCTGCAACCCTTTCCCGTAGTCACGACCCCATTTGAGAGGGTCGGAATAGACATTGTGGGACCCCTAGACCCACGTACAAGACAAGGCCATCGCTTCATCCTAGTACTAGTGGACCACGCCACCCGCTACCCTGAGGCTATTCCTCTCCGGACCGTCACAGCCCCAGTGGTCGGCAGGGCCCTGATGGGGATCTTCTCCCGTGTGGGGTTCCCCCGAGAAGTCGTCAGTGACAGAGGCACGAACTTTATTTCCAAATACATGAAGTCCCTCTGGCAACAGTGTGGGGTCACCTACCGCTTCACGACCCCCTATCACCCCCAAGGAAACGGACTTGTTGAGCGGTTCAATCGCACTCTAAAAGGGATGATCGGGGGATTGGAGGAACCCCTCCGTCGCCAGTGGGACGTGCTGCTGCCGTGCCTCCTCTTCGCCTACCGGGAGGTCCCACAGAAGTCCCTAGGCTTCAGCCCATTCGAGCTGCTCTATGGGCACCCAGTACGGGGGCCACTCAGCCTGATCAAAGAAGGCTGGGAGTTGCCTCCGGCCAAGAGTCCTCCAGATGTCTTCCGGTACCTCCTCACCCTCCGCAACCAGTCCCAGCGGTTCAGAGACCTAGCGAAAGCCAACCTAGAGGCCAGTCAAGAGGACATGAAGAGATGGTATGACCAGAACGCCTCATCTATTGAATTCGAGCCGGGGCAACAGGTCTGGGTAATGTCCCCCACAGAACCGTGCGCTCTCCAAGACAAATGGACGGGACCCTTCAAAGTAATCGAGCGCAAGGGACCCGCCACCTATCTGATCGATATGGAGTCCGCCCGGAATCCGCTCCGAGTCCTCCACACCAACAGACTGAAACCCCACTTTGCACGAACAGAACTCAGCCTCTTGATGGCCACAGACAACGGGGTTGAGGACGACTCCGAGCCTCTCCCTGACCTCTTGCGGACCCAGGAGCAAGACGGCTCCGTGGATGGGGTCCGACTCTCGGAGACCCTCTCCCAGGAACAACGCCAAGAGTGCCAAGCCCTCCTATCACGGTTTGCCAGCCTGTTCTCCCTCACCCCAGGTGTCACTTCCTGGTGTGTGCACGATGTGGACACCGGAGACAGCCCTCCTATCCGCCACCGGGCCTACCGCGTACCTGATCGGGTACGGGCCTGCATCCAGGCGGAAGTAACTAAGATGCTCACGCTCGGGGTCATCGAGCCCTCCGACAGTCCATGGGCCAGCCCGGTCGTACTGGTCCCCAAAGCAGCCGCCCCCGGAACCACACCCGAACTCCGGTTCTGTGTCGACTACCGGGGCCTGAATGAAGTCACCAGAACGGACGCACACCCCATCCCCCGGGCAGATGAACTGGTCGACCGAATGGGCGCTGCCCGCTACCTCAGCATCTTCGATCTAACGGCAGGATATTGGCAGATCGGCCTCACACCCCGAGCACAAGAACGTTCTGCCTTCTCCACCCCCGATGGCCACTATCACTTCACGGTCATGCCCTTCGGCATGAAAAATGCCCCAGCGACGTTCCAACGGCTCGTCAATCAGGTCCTGGCGGGGCTCGAAGAGTTCAGCGCCGCCTACCTGGACGACATCGCTGTGTACAGCCACCACTGGACCGAGCACCTCCACCACCTCCAAGCAGTGTTGCAAGCCCTTCAGCGAGCTGGCCTCACGATCAAGGCCAGCAAATGTCAAATTGGACAAGGGTCAGTGACCTACCTCGGACACCAAGTGGGAAGCGGTCTAGTGGCCCCTCTTCAACTGAAAATTGCCGCCATCCAGAACTGGCAACCCCCTAACACTCAAACTGAGGTGCGAGCCTTCCTGGGCCTCACGGGCTACTACCGAAGGTTCGTGAAAGACTATGGTACCATCGTGGGGCCTCTCACCGAACTCACGTCGAAAAATCAGCCCAAGAAGGTGAACTGGACCCCAGAGTGTCAAGCGGCCTTCGAACAGCTAAAGGCCGCCATGTGTTCCGCTCCTGTACTCCAGGCCCCAGACTACAGCCGGGAGTTCGTCGTCCAGACGGATGCCTCCGACCAGGGCATTGGGGCGGTCCTGTCCCAGGTGAACACCGAAGGCCTTGATCAACCGGTGGCCTTCATCAGCCGGAGACTCCTACCACGGGAGCAACGCTGGAGCACCATAGAGAGGGAAGCCTTCGCTGTGGTATGGGCCCTCAAGAAGCTCCGACCCTACCTTTTTGGCACCCACTTCCGGGTGCAGACTGACCACCGACCCCTGCAGTGGTTGATGCATATGCGGGGGGAAAACCCAAAACTGCTACGCTGGTCCATCTCCTTGCAAGGTATGGACTTTACCGTTGAACACCGGCCTGGGTCTGACCACGCCAACGCGGATGGCCTGTCCCGGTTTTTCCGCCTCGACGAAGAGAGTCCCCAAGAGGATGGGTAACTCTCCCCGCCTTCAGCTGGGGGGGACGCATGTTGGACAGGCCACATGACGGGCCGCTCTCCCCCGGCTCGACCAAGCCCGAGCCAGTCATACAAGCACCACACACCACCATTGCACGTCCTACGTCCCCTCAGGGACACCTGCCCTCGAGCATGATAACCTCGTGGGTCCGATCCACGGCCGACCCACGCGCCCAGCCCGGGCCGCCATCTTGGACACTTCGCCACGAGGCCGCCTGGCCCCCGATCGACCTCAACCCTGGGCCTAGCCCGGCCTCAGACATTCCGGCACCACCCTCCACCCAGGAGGCGAGCGAGCTACTTGGCCAGTCAATGGGAGAAAGAGGTGTCGATGGTTCTCCCCCGGCCAGTGCCGCTCGCCCATCGCCTCCCCGGGCGCTGGCTCCACCCCCCTGCTGGGTGTCTGGACTCCCTCATCCCGGACCTCCCGACCTCCAAGTGCGAGGGTCCGGACATCAAAGCACGCCAGCCCTATAACTGGGGCAGCTCCAGAACAGGAAGGCAGTTGTATCTTGGAGTCGAGAGACGAAAGAAGAACTCATCCTGGACGGACTACTGGCGCTGCCGTAGCTCTGTCCTGTGCACCATCATCCTGCCTGTTGGCGCTGCCACAGCCGTCGTAACCTTCATCCTTCACCGTCGTCCGGATCTGCTGGCGAGGCCGCGGACCGTTGTAACTGTCATCTGCATCGGGACCTGCTTGGCTTCTCCACGGCCCGTCGACCATCCTTCATCCATATCGGGACCTGCTTGGCTTCTCCACGGCCCGCCGACCACCCTTCATCCATCTCGGGACCTGCTTGGCTCCTCCACGGCCCGATCAGCAACCACGCCGAGCTCGAGGATTGAGAGCTATTGAACTCATTGGTAACTAAGACTGTCCCGCTACCCTTTTCCTCAACCAGAGATCAGAACCGAGGGGACCCCTGAGTCCAGACCTCCTTGTATTATATCAACGTAACCTAAGAAGTGCATATAAAGTCTCGTTAACCTTCAATCTTGTGTGGTGTCCGTCTGTGGGGGGGAAGTTACTTATCTGTACAGTCGTTGGAGACGGCTCTCCCTGGAGACCTCTCCCCGTAATCTCGGCCGACCCTCCCGGTCCGTCTAACATCATTCAGCTGATATATATATGCATTTAACTGAATGATAACCCTGCTTGAAAAGCGTACAGTACCAATACTAATTTTTCGTGTATTATCCATACACCATTTCAAATGCAATTAAGTATTTTGGGGTGGGTTGGAAAACACACATGCATCGTATGTTTAATATTGCTTATTATTTAGTAATGATGGACATTAATACGTGGAGTGGGTGTTGTATTTCTATCTAGGACCCTAATTCGATTTTCCCGATTCATGCCCTTATGTGGTTATAACTAATAATATCCTTATAAAGGCATAAGAATCATATCCATATTTAGTAATAGCTCATGCAGTCCAAAACACTGCAAGGCTACTCCCATAGACTCCTAGAAAGCACAACGCGTTCTTTAAACAAACCAAGCCTCCAGCAGCCCGCGAAAACCCACTGCTTTTGTTTTGATTTGCACAAGAACTCCTAGAGTCCAGAAAGAACTGTTAGTTCTCGGTGACGTCTTATCGCCAACCTTACGTCAAACCCAGCCCCTTTCAGGTATAAATATACCAACGTTGCCTCAAGCAAAGACACGGTGGTTGGGAGCAGAGCAACGTTCTACTTGCCCGGGAGCCCAGCTGTTATGAGAGCCGACGGAAACCGCCCCTCCCCTTGACGCACTGAGAGAGACGCTGTCTTTTTCTCCAGCCGAGAAAATCCAGCTCTGGTGTTCACAAGTAACCCTCGCAGGTTGCTGGGAGATCGAGTCCTCAGAAGCGAGATACAAGACCTCCTTCATTCTATAACCAAGGTACGGAGCTGATTAAAACCTTAGAGAGAATTCTTGATTCCGATACTTGGCAAAAACCCAACTTAACTTAAAACTGCAACTTACTTACTCCTTCCCACGTATTAGGCTTAGGTCAGGTACACCGGGGTAGGCGTATCTTAGAAGCACCAGTTGAGTTCGTTAGTCAATGTTTTTATGTATGTATATATTTTATCCATTTTAAAGTATCATATGGCTAAGAAACAATATCAATGCTTTTACAGTATTATTTCATAATACTACTTTTACTGTACGCACTTTACTTTATGATAAGTATTGCAATTGTGGCAATTCATTTCTCTTTCATGAGAAAGAAGACTGCTCAATAAAATAACACCTTTTATTGAAAACGCCCGTCTCTCTATTTCTCTGCAATCTGGTGGAACTAAGCATGCACAACTGACTGAGTGAAATAGTTGTCTATTGTTTTCACACGACTCTGGAGATACACTCTTTATTCTGGGGGAGCAAAGTTGTCATGTTTATGCGGTTGTCAGAAACTAATCCCTTCTTGTCTAAATCTGGATGGTTAACCCTTTCCTGAAAATTCAAGAAAGTTTCTAGTGACCTCTGAGCTAGCTGGCAAAACTAATTAAGTCTAACATAGTCAGTAGAGACCTAGATGACCTCAGTCCTACGTCTACACTGCTGTTTATGTTATTCCAATATGCAGAGCCTATTGGGAATATAGGAACTACACTACACCAGGAGTTGGGACTCATGCGGAGGCTCATGGAGAACATGGAGCAGACACGGGTGAAAAGAGCGGCTGCCACGGCTGCACACCAGCGAGAGGTAGCTGGGGCCCTCAATGCCCTAAGGACCCTCCTCATGGCATTGCTGTCACAAGGCCTGACCCTGATGCATGCTGCTCCTACCACTCCATCCACATGTCCGGCCCCGGATGTGTCAGTGCCACACAGTGCGGCAGACAATCCACCTCCGGCCCCCGAGGTGTCACTGCCACATTGTGCTGCAGACGGAACACCACCACCCACATGTGAGGCACATGAAACAGCAGAGGATGAAGATGCGGATGAATCTGCGTTGGTGGTGAGAAGAAAGCGGTAGCATTCATCTCCGCATTATGGCCTGTTCCTGCTTGGTTCTGCCCTCTGCATCATCACCTTCCACTGTCCTCTGATGCACTTTGTGACACTCACCTTGGACCTCGACATGGACTGCCATATTCTGTTTGGTCACCAATAACACAGCAATCAGACTGCAGACTGAACTCCTCCTCTTCTGATGTACCTGTCATTCCCTGACGGACTCTGGGTGCCCTTCACTGGCCAACAATGTGAAGTGGGGTTTGCATGCCCCTGTACTGCTCCAGCTTCAAAACTCCACTGAATGTGCAATTAACGTTCATGTTCGCCCAGATGTGTCATGTCTATGATCTGTCAAGTGTGGAAGTATGGATGAATGTGATTTCCCCTTACGTCCATGTTGCTCATATTATGGGACTTGGGTCACGGGTGACACATAACCGATTGCGGTCCGGGTGGCGCCGAGACTACAACAGAGACAGTCGCATTAGTTACTTACTTGTCCAACCCAGGACGGAACCACGCCTAGTGCCCAGGGGTCATTGTTCACACCTTTACACTGGACTGGCATATGCCAGGCCAGCCTACTCCACTTACGCTCACAGGGGGGGACGACAACGCTACATGTCCCAGGTCTTCCCTGTAGGGATCTGCTGCTCACAGGTCTAGTTGTCCGCATGCCACAGCCACTCCCTCACAGCAGGTTTATACGCACACCACACCCATCCAGCACAGGCGTTACAGGACATGTGACCTTGCCAATAAAAAGGGCCTGGGGCACGTGCTGGACGCCATTCCCACTCTCTTTAACTGGGTGTCTGTGTGGTTATCATTTATGCATATGGGCCTAGGGCTCTGCCACCTCACATTGGCTAGTGCTGGGAGTGACATGATGGCGTCCGCACCATGAGACTCAATCATAAAGGGTCCATGGCTTGCGGTGCACAGACTTGGTGGCACTGGATACACTGCGGCAGGCACAGGCACACCGCCATCGGACGGTATCTTTTGGTGCACTGAGGTCGGGGCACCTAAATTGCTGAGCAGGTGTGCAGCCTGGGATGATGTGCCATCCTGGCGGTCTGGATTGGTAAGGATTAGTGTGAGCCCTGCTGGATCACAATGTGGGCCTGAGCCAGCAGTTAGTGCGGGCATCCCGCCATGTGACGTTGCCTCGCGGTTCGCAGAGTTAATGGCACTTCAAGAGCTGGGTGGGTGTGCAGCCTGCAATGAGGTTGTGTGCACTGATGTGATCTTTGCCATTGCAAAATAAAGACCCAGAATCAAGTTTGTGACCTGGTGGCCCGCAGTGCAAGGCTACATGATGTGGAGGGTGCCATGGTCCGGGCCTGGGCTTGGAGCTTGCTTCGGCACGTGGTGGGTCCTCTTGGAGGCACGTCGGTGGCAGAAGGTCAGCAGAGAGGCCTGGGTGCACAGGGGCGGAGGGAGGGGCTGGGGTGAAGCAGCCTGTGTGTGCAGGGGCAGGCAAGCGATGATGGCGTGTGCAACTGTATGGACTCTGCCATTCATGTCTCTGGCAACTGTTTCAGATAGGGGACCTGGGGGACTGCAGTGTATACCGGCACGTGGTTGGAGACACACCAATGGCAGCATGTGAGCAGTGGGGCCAGGGTCCGCAGTGTCGGCACTCTCTCTCCCTCTCTCTCTCTCCCTCTCTCTCTCTTTCTCTCTCTCTCTCTCTCTCTCTCTCTCTCTCTCTCTCCTCTCTCTCTTTCCCACTTTCTCTTTCTCCCCCTCTCTCTCTCTCCCTCTTTCTCTCTCACTCTCTCTCTCTTTCTCTCTCCCTCTCCCTCTCTCTCTTTCTCTCTACCTCTCTCTCTCTCTCCCTTTTTGTATCTCCCTCTCCATCTCTCTCTCACCCTCGTTCTCTCTTCCTCTCTCTTTCTCACTCCCTCTCTTTCTCTCTACCTCTATCTCTCTTTCGCTCTCACTCTCTGTACTTTGATGTGCGCATGACACACCTTCTTATTTGCATTTTTGTCTTGCAGGCTGTGACTTACAGAATGTCCTGAGAAGATCCGCCATGACTCCTCAAAATTGTTGTTTTGGGTTTGGGTAGGGTCCAGGGGGTGGAGGGTGGTTGGATGGGCTCCTAGGGGTGGTAGCAGTAGGTGTTGTTGTCCTATTGGAGCTCCGGGCTGCACGTTCAGTTTCTCCTGGGGACATCTGTTCTTCATGTGTGGCTCTGGGCTGTGGTCCCTTGTCTGGTTCCGGTTTTCGTCCGACTTTACTCTAGGTAAGAGCAGGTGTTAAAATCCTGCAGCTAACACGCCTCATAGCATGTTTTGTGTTCTTATCGCCGATCTGGCTGGTCGTTGAAATGTTGTGGAGTGGTGTTGTTGCGGCTTTTTGCACAGGAACACCTACTCTGCATCTCATTGGCATTAATTGCCAGGGTCATCGATGGCGATGTTTCGCGGGTAAACTGGTGATATGGGCTGTTAGCACAAGCTTGTGAATGGGGTGATCAATTTATCGCGACTTTGGCTGTGATAAAGTGCTGATAACTCAGCGATAGATCATTGAGAATATGCCCCTAACTTTACGGCTTTTGGTATTCAATAAGAGCATTTACAACTCGTAAATGCCAACTCAAGGAGATGATGGATGGAGCGCTGAACAATGGATTTAACCCAGATTGCTTGACTGGGATGAATGTATGATTCATTCAGCATTCCGTCCATCATTTGTTTGCATAGCACTTTTCACCCTAATTGGGATGGGTATGCCCAGACGTGGGTCCGTTGCTCACTATGCCACTGGATTCAACCTAGCCTGGCTGATGAAGGGTAATACCCAGAAACTGGTCCCAGGATGCTTTCTTCCGGTCCAGAGAGGAACTGGCTTGTCAGTTCAGTCTGGACTGTTCCCATGAGGCACAGGGTCAATACTGATTTTCATTTGGCTAGGTCTAAACTGGGGTGGCATGGTGAGCAAAAGAGCAATGGATTTAACCCAGATCTCTTGACTGGGGGTGAACATATGATTCATTCAGCATTCCGTCCATCATTTGTTTGCATAGCACTTTTTGCCCTAATTGGGATGGGTATGCCCAGACATGGGTCCCTTGCTCACTGTGCCACTGGATTCAAGCTATCTTGGCTGATGAAGGGTAATACCCAGAAACCTGTCCCAGGATGCTTGTTTCCTGTCCAGGGAAGACATGGCTTGGTAGTTTGGGCTGGGCTGTTCCCATGAGGCACAGGGTCAAGGCTAATTTGCATATAGCTGTGTCTGAACTGAGGTGGCGAAGTGAGCTAAAGAATGATGATGGATTCAACCCAGATCTGTGACTGGGGTGAGTGTCTGAAAAGTTTCAGCGCTCCATCCATCATCTCCTTGTGTTGGCATTTACGAGTTGTAAATGCTCTTATTGAATATCAAAAGTCATAAAGTTAGACTTTTGTCTCAATTTACATTTGTGAATCAGCCCCATAGTTTTTGCTCTCTCTCGTTTTCTGATGGGTGTGGGAGAGTAAGGCGCAAGAAGAACATTTCCCATAAAAATTTAATAGTGGCAGTCAGTAAAGCGATAACTAATATTAATGTTGGAGAACAGGATGTGCAATACTTATTTAAATATTAGAGGAACATTTTCTAAGGTATTTATATATTTTAACCGTTAGCCACTGGCCAATCTACTTTATTGTGTAGTAACTTGTACAGTTTGATGTGTAGTTATAGGATTAGCTGGTTATGCAATTATGTTAATGAACGCCAGCAGTCAGGGAGAACCCTGGCACTTCTTGACTTATTGCATAAAACTACCCTGTTGCTGGAGCTTGGGCTTGTACATTTCATATTACATTTCTTAACTGTTTTTATTGTATGTTTAGGTCTCGCCTGTCGATGCGCATGCGCATCGAGCAAGCGAGAGTATTGGGACTTATCCACTCTTTATCCACACTGCAAGGAATCGTGGCGATTCCTTGCAGTGCCCGTGACTTTTAAGCTCAATGCGCATGCGCATTGAGCTTAAAAGCGCGTGCACGTCCGTCTTGGTTTACCCGCTCCGCCCCCTCCCCTTCCCGCCGTCTCGCATTTCCCCTGCCGCATCAAAGGCTTTCATGGCCGGCCGGCCATGCTTTCAGTTTCACGACCGGCCGGCCGTGTGAATTACATTCCAAAGCCCGCTCTCCCTGCTCCGCCCCCTGCTCCGGCCGAGACGCATTTCTCCTCCCTCCTCCCCCCTCCTGGGTCAGGTTACCCTGCTTTCTAGTTATCACTTCCAACTGTTCCCGTGTACTCTTTTGCCACATATCGCTGCCTCTGCCCCCCTGTGTTCTCAGCCCTCTCCTTGCCCTGTTTCCATCGCCCCTTCCTGCCCCGTGTTCCACTCCTATGTGCACACATCTACCATCCCAGCATCCTTCTGTTCTTGTATCCCCTCCTTGCACTGTATTTTAATCCCAACTTCCTGTGTTCCACTCGGTGTGCTCATCTGCCCCCTCACCCCCTCTAGTCATCCCTCTTTTTGCCCTGTTTTCATCACCCCATCTTGCCCCCAGTGTTGCACTTTGTGTACTCATCTGCCATTCCTCGCCTCCCTCTGCTTTCATCCTTTTCCTTGCCTGGTGTTTTCATCGCCCCTTTTTGCCCCCTGAGTTCCACTTCTCTGTGCACACATGTGCCACCCTCTCTTCTCGCCCTCTCCTTGTGTTTTCATCACCCCTTACTGTCATGTTTTCCACTGTTTGCTCATTTGCCACTAACTGCTGCCCCCTGTCCCCATCTGTTCTCCCCCCACTCATTGTCGATGTTTTCATCACTCTTCTCCTTCTCCTGTGTTTTTATCGCCATTTACTGTCATGTTTTCCACTGTTTTCTCATTTGCCACTAACTGCTGCCCCCTGCACCCCTCTGTTCTCACCCCTTCCTGCCCCCTGTTTCCCACTATGTGCCCTGTCTGCCACTCCTCGCGCCCCCTGCACAGCTCTGTTCTCTCCCTTCTTCTTGCCATGTATTTTCATCACCCCGTCCTGTCCCGTATTCCACTCCGTGTGCCCATCTGCCGTCCTAGTCATCCCTCTTCTTGCCCAGTGTTTTCATCACCCCTCTCTGCCTTTCCCAATACTCTAAACCCTATAGCTGAAACCTCCGACGTCACCACGCGCTTCTAGTTCCTCCCCAAAGCTAGCTTGGTTTCACGGACGCATTCTGTACTAATATTTTTTTTTAAGCGCCTCGCTCCTCACATTGCAATAAACTGTTTGCTGATGAAGTGCTGTGAACGTATTGACGTGTCCGTGTTTTCATGTATGTGCCTAGCATGGACGCGGTATGTTCCTTTGTGGTCACTGTCCTAATTCCTTAAGTGTTTCCAGCGCATATGGTTTATTGTTTTTGGCGATAGTGTGAATTTTGTGACGGGCAGTCCCCTCCATGGTGCTCGTGTTTTGCTGTTAGGTTTCGCAACCTTACCCCCTCACGTGTGTCTGGTTACAGCTGAAATGTCGTCATCGAGTTGGCGGGATGACTGGGCGTGTGAAGTGACCTACAGGTCACTAGGTCGAGTCCCTGCAGGGCCGACACAGCCCTTCATTCTCCCGAAGCCATTAGTTGAGCTCTATTAAATTGGTGTAATAGGTGACGCCTTTTCAGCACAGCGCTTAGGAGTTACAGTCTCTGTGCATATGAGCTGTAAGCTGAAACCTCCGACGTCACCACGCGCTTCTAGTTCCTCCCCAAAGCTAGCTTGGTTTCACGGACGCATTCTGTACTAATATTTTTTTTTAAGCGCCTCGCTCCTCACATTGCAATAAACTGTTTGCTGATGAAGTGCTGTGAACGTATTGACGTGTCCGTGTTTTCATGTATGTGCCTAGCATGGACGCGGTATGTTCCTTTGTGGTCACTGTCCTAATTCCTTAAGTGTTTCCAGCGCACCCTCACCCACACTCACCCTCACTCACCCTCAACGCCTCACCCTCACTCACCCTCAACACCTCACACTCACTCACCCTCACCCTCTCTCACCCTCTACCCTCACACACCCTCAATACCTCACCCTCACCCTCACTCACCCTCACTCACCCTCACCCTCACTCACCCTCACCCTCACTCACTCTCACCCTCACTCACCCTCACTCTCACCCTCACTCACCCTCACTCACCCTCACTCACCCTCACTCTCACTCACCCTCAACCCCTCACCCTCACTCACCCTCAACCCCTCACTCACCCTCACACACCCTCACCCACCCTCACCCTCACTCACCCTCACTCACCCTCAACCCCTCACCCTCACACAGTGCAATAGGTCTCGGAGCATTTGAGTTAGAGCTTTTAGAAATGTTTATGGCTTTTTTTTTTAATTCTTTAGCATTGGCTACAGGAAACAAAAATGCTAAAGATTTACAAAAAAACCCATAAACAATTCTAAAAGCACTAACTCTAATGCTGCGAGACCTATTGCATTTCCAAGGCTTGTTTTACCTTATGTGCTTTTATGGCTCACAGCCGAAGTAAAGATTTATTGACTGACTGGCATTAAGGGGGTAAGGTCTTCTTTAAGTTGAAAATGGTAAATTACTATTTTTTGATACAGCAACTGTGCCATCAACATTGTTGGACTTGCCCCTTTTTGCAGGGTCATCCCAGAACTGTTTGCCTTCCTCCTGTATTTTTTTTCTAAACCTGTTGTTGGTGGTTTTATGACTCTGGGCACTTTATCACTGCTGATCAGTGCTAAAGTGCCTGTGCTCTCTTTTGTAAACTTGATAAGGTTAGTCTACACCTGTTTGGCATTTTTAATTTAACTATTAGTCCTGTGTTCAGTGGTATCCCATATGCCCAGGGCCAGTAAATTAAATGCTACTGGTGGGGTTGCTACGCAAACAAATGATGGATGGAATGCTGAATAAATCATACATTCACCCCCAGTCAAGAGATCTGGGTTAATTCTATTGTTCTTTTGCTCACCATGCCACCCCAGTTTAGACCCAGCCATTTGCAAATCAGTCTTGACCCTGTGCCTCATGGGAACAGTCCAGACCGAACTGCCAAGCCAGGTCATCCGTGGACCGGAAAGAAGCATCCTGGGATTGGTTTCTGGGTATTACCGTTCATCAGCCAGGCTAGCTTGAATCCAGTGGCACATTGAGCAAGTGACCCACGTCTGGGCATACCCATCCCACTTAGGCGGAAAACTGCTACGCAAGCGTTTGTATGGCTGGGTCTAAACTGGGGTGGCATTGTGAGAAAAAGAAAAATGGATTTAACCCCGATCTTTTGACTGGGGGTGAATGTATGATGTATTCAGCATTTCTTCCATCATTTGTCTGCGTAGCACTTTTCACCCTATGTGGGATGGGCATGCCCAGACGTGGGTCCCTTGCTCACTGTGCCACTGAATTCAAGCTAGCCTGGCTGATGAAGAGTAATACCCAGAAACCGGTTCCAGGATGCATGTATCCGGTCCAGTGAGGACCTGGCTTGGCAGTATGGTCTGGACTATTCCCATGAGGCACAGGGTCAAGACTGATTTGCATATGGCTTAGGTCCCCGATTCTCCACAAGAATCTGATGCATTCCAGAAATTGTCTCAGCTGCGGGGCATGGTCGCAGACAGCTGCATTTTACCTGCTGTTAGGGGGCATTTTCTTGGCTGGCATGATGGGTTGAAAACCTCGATGGAGGTCCCCGCTTTATGGGTTGGGGTAAGGAACAGTCCGGTAGGCAATTCAACTGTGTGGTTTATGTGTCTAAAGTATTTAGCCTATTTTTTTTGTCCAGCCATGAAATGGGGGTGTAATGCATAAGGCTTTTGCCAGGCGCTTATGATTTATGTGAGCCCCAAACCTGCATGCTATGTACAGTGCTTGGGTGTCCTAACGATGATGTTTAGTATCATTGCCTTATAGCTAGGTGGTTACTGGGGGAATTGCTTATGGCCTGATCTGATTCACGTACCATCAAAGTACGTGTGTTTTGAGGTGAGGTTTCTACCTTTAATGGCAAAATGATGTATGACCTCTATGTTATGACCATTGCCTTATGGCAAAGTGCTTTATGGTCTATCTGATTATGACAATGGCCCGATTGGCCAAGTGATTTATGTAATCCCTATTAAGTCATGACAAGTGCCTAGCGGCACAATAGTATATGTGAGTGTGATCTAATGTGTTTTTATGGATAATACAAAGGATATTTTTGTATAACCTTGTGTGGAGTCTCTTGTGTGGTGTGTCTGGTGTGTCACTGCTGTGTGAGTTTTTTGCTCAAACCATTTACACATTGCCTCTGGGATAAGCCTGACTGCTCTGCCGAGCTACCAAGTGGGTGAGCAGGGGTTATCTTCGGTGTGTAACTCCCCTGCCCTGACTAGAGTGGGGGGTTTTGTCTGGCTTAGGTGCATACCCTAGCCAACCGGTACCCCATTTCTAACAATCATTAAGATCAACATCTGAGCAATGCACAAGAAGAGTTCTTGAAGCTGTAAGTTTTGCACAACGTGTATAATGATGTGTTGTATGTATATTAATTTGTGGGGAAAAGTCCCACCAGATTTCAGATGACTACCAAAGGACTGTTTTGAGCAGATACATGCCTGCCTAAGCAACAAATATACATGAGTTTTTTCGTGTTATAAGACTGTTGAACCAAACAGTCCACAAGTTATAATTGTATCAGGTGTGATGCTCTTTCACCATTGTGAATGATGTAACATTAGGCCTATGACAAGTGACATAGCATACAATGAGGGGTGGGTGGAGTTTGTGGAGTTCTACAAGGTGGAATTCCGTGGAGTTTACTAAACATTCTGTGAAATTCTACGGAGTTCCACATACGGCGGAATGCCACCCAGGCCTAACCAAATGAGAAAAAAGCTCCCAGAATCAGTCTTTCTGACAGTTTTTTAAATCATAATGATGCAGACGTATGTGTCAGCGCTGCTCCATGCAGCCGCACATCAGTGTAAAGATGGTGTCAGGTCTCTAAAATTTCCAATGCGGAGCCTGCTCCAAACCAAACACATTTAAAATGATAGTGCCATCATGATCTCTGGCAATGCGTATTCAGTCGCAGTGAAAAATAGAGAGTGCAGCCTCAATACAGCAGTAGAGGTGGCTGACAGATTGTGAAGCTGTAAAAATAAGAGAGACCTCAGCATGGCAGGAGGAGGGCACTCCATTATGTGCAGTCCAGAGTCGGCACTGAACCAGTCTTCCCATACTTCACGCTCTCGTCCATTCAGATACTAGCAATGCATCTTGAGTTCAGCACCTTAATCTACAATAAATTGCATGAGCTCGCATATGGTTGGGCAATAAAACAAAAACACAAAAACATTTAAGCACAAGAGTAAAAAAAGCAAATGAAATAAAATAGTTAAGTAACAAAACCTATGTACCATACCTTACCTGTCATCGTCGCAATCGACGATGCTGTTGTTGGAGCTCAGGCTGGCCGAGGCCTTTTGTCAGGGTCACTCTGGCGAAGCCACTCTCCTTCTTGGGCCCCTTGAACTGGAGTGGGGGCTGCAGGCTCAGCAGTGGCCTGTCCAGGCTCAGCTGCCTGCAGATGCAGCTCCCAGGGTGCTTTCCCTCCTGCGCAATCTTCTTTAGTTCAGGTGGGGCCCTGGGCTGCTGCTGCATTTGTGTCCTGGAGATGGTGGTCACCCGTGCTGTGTAGGGCCACGGTGAGCTGGGGGTGGCCAGGGCACAGAGAAAGAGCAGAGGTACGGCTGGGGGGAGATGCTGACGGGACGGCACAGTGGGCCCATCACTGGTGGCCCGGCGGCAAAAGCTGCATGATGCTGTGCCGTGGTTCTGCTCCCAGACTCTCTGCTGCTGCATCAAGCATGGCTATGCTGCTGGGTCACCTCCGGCAGCTGGGCAGCCATGAGAAGGGGTGAGCATGATGGCGGGCATCAGATTAAGTGGCTACGTTTTAGATTATAAACATATGACAAATGTTTTGAATCAAAAATACTGTGTAGTTCATGTTAACACAACAATGGTGTCCCCACACCATTGTCCAAGAGGTAGGATTGCCTCCGCTCCCCAGTCCTGAGCTATATTGCGCTTAGCCAACATCATTCCCAAGGTCGCCCAATCCTGGGCCGCATGATTGAGATCCGTCAGCTCCCAGATATTGAGAAGACATCTCTTGGTGTCTGGGGGGACTTTAGGTCCACAAACCTGCGTGATAGAGTACATGACAGACTCCCACTATTGCACAATTTGGGACATTCCCACAAGGTATGGTAAAAAGTACCCAAGGACCCGCAACCTCTCAGACACATCCGGCTGTCAACTCTTCCCATTCTGTATAGTGTGTGTCTTGTGTAATATACGCAGTGCAGTATTTTGAGCTGTACAAGTCAGAGTTTGGAGGGTATGGCTACTTCATGTGGAGACGCAAGAGACTCCTGCCAATCCGTTTCAACCAAGTCCCTGAGTTTGGACTGCCATTTGTCCCTGAGGGCTATCGTGGGATCATGCCAGTTATTTATAATTTTACGATAGGTCAAGGAGATGTCCTTTTTAGTCAGGTGGTCTGTCAGTAATCTATCCTCAAGTGGTGAAGACTCAGGGAGATCGGTGCCTGGTGGAATGGCTTTCGTGAGTGCAAGCATGATCTGTATGTAACAGTAGTGTTCTGTCTGAGCCATCTAGTAGGTTTCTTGCAGTCTGGAGAATGAAAGCATCTCGCCCTTCTCCCACAGGTTGCTCACCCTCGATATACCTATAAGGTCCCACCTGTCAAAGCCCTTGATGTTACGGAGTTTACCTAAACGTCGGGCATCCCAAAATGATGTTTGTTGCATTAAAACCCCCTCCCAGCCAAGCGCATGGAGTGCCGCGAACCAAATATGTATTGTGTGCGCAGTGGGTCCCACTAGTGTAGATTTGCGGGATTTATCATATAGTGCGCCTAAAATGACCGCTGTTCCAAGAGCATGCCTGTCCATGCGAAACGCAGGGTCATCCTGTGATGCATGTATTAAAATATATATATATTTTTTAACATTCATTTGACCAGTTAGCAGCTCTAAAAATATCCTGGAGCCCTCCACCAAACATAAAAGCTTTAGAAGCAGATGCGCCTCTAAGAGAATGTGTACCGAAAATAGAATCATCAACACCACTCTCACTCATTACTTCTTTCACCCATCTTGCGAGTGTGGAGGAAGAAACTGCTTTATGTGGGGATCTGTGAGAGATCAACAACTGAGTTTCAACTCCTCTCAGACTTACAGTTCTCCTTTCATGCTCTTTAAGACATTTGACAACACATAGATTTTCATTTAGTGGAAAAAAGGATAGGATGACATAGTTTTGGTTCTTTTCTTAAGGTAAAAACAAACTCCCTCAGGTTGGTTAGCCCTGCTAGTAACTTCTAATGCCTTAACATCAGAGGTTCTCCTGAAAGAGACCAAGCAAAGTAACACAGAAAGCTTATAGGAAATACACTTAAGAGAGAGGTTAACGTTATCTCCCCAAGAAGAAATAAGGTGTAATATGTTAATTGCATCCCATAAGGCTGTATATTTCGGAGTTGGAGGAATAAGAACCTCCATGCTTCTCATAATCTTTTTTGTTTAAAGGTTTTGTCCTACAGAGACACCATGGACTAAGGAATGTACTGCAGCTATTGCTGACCTATAGACATAAACAGTTCTATAACTTAGTCCAGAAGCAAACAGTTCCGAAAGAAAGTTTACTATGTGCAATAAATCAGTTGAAACAGGATTATAGTGTTGTTGAAGACACCAGCGAACCCATTTGTTCCATGCCAGTCGATATGCTGTCCTTGTTCCAGATGTTCAAGACTCAGATATGAGTTGGAAAGCATCCTGAAATCTTCCAGGCCGTCAGAACCATTAGACCTTAGTCTATAAGAGGTTGTGATTCTCTCTGAGGACCCAGGAGTAAATGCTTGAAAGGTGGTATTAGAAGAGGGAAGTCGACAGTCATTTCCAAGATGACTGGAAACCATGCTTGAGACCTCCAAAGAGGGGTTATCACCACCATGTTCTGTAGATACCGGTGAGCATGCAAGCGAAGACATGGAAGCATGACAAACGGCGGGAGGCATATGGCTTTAAGCCCTGCCAGTCTTGGAGGAAGGCATCAATCCCTGTTGCTTGAGTGTCCGGCTTCCAACTGAAGAAATTCGCCTTCTGAGGGTACAATCTGTATGCGAAAAGATCTGTCCCAAAGAGACCCTATTGTTCATGGATTGACATGAATTTCCCTCTGTTTAACTTCCAGTTGCTGGAATCCTTGAAATTCCTGGAGAACCAATCCGCTACCCCATGTTCAAACAAGGGATGTCTTCTGTTGTGACGGACAGACCCTTGTTCAAACAATAGCCCCAGAAACCCTTCGCTATTTCCGTAAGACCCTTTGAATGTGGTCTCCCCATCTTGTTGACGTATTTCACTGCAGAGACATTGTCCATGCGCAGCATTATACTGCATTTTATTGAGTTCTGGGTGAAGCTTCGAACCGCAAAAGAACATGCTAGAAGTTCCAAGCAGTTGATATGTAGTTCTTTCTCCTTGCATGTCCAACGACCTCCTGTTGAAGAGTTGCCACAAGTGGCACCCCACCCTCTAGAATCGCATCTGACTCGATTATCAAATCTGGGGTTTCCCCAAAGATGGCTCTGCCATTCCAGGCTTCTGCATTCATTAAGCCACCAAGATCGTTCTTTCTTCGAGTCTTTGTCCAAGTGTGTCATCTGGGTGTAAGATAGAGTCGAATCTCTGGAGGGCCCGGTAGTGTAGAGGACCCAGAAAGATCGCCTGGACGGTTGAGGAGAGGAGACCCAGGATCCTGGATAAAAATCTCAAGGGAAAGACCTCCAGAGATAGCATCTTCTTGAGTTATTTGCAGAGTTTCTTTTCCCTCTGTAATTTCAGTTCTGCAGACACTGTGTTCACCATGAAGCCCAGAAATTGGGTTTCCTGGCTTGGTGTGGTACAAGGTTTTTTGACATTGATGACAAAACCTAAATGCTCCAGAAGTCGAATAGTAAGACTTGTATGGTGAGATACTGATGCTTTGGACTGACCCATGATAAGGATATTGTTCAGATATATTATTAACCTTACACCCCTTTCCCTTAGCCAAGCTACTACCGGACGTAAAACCTTGTTGAAGCACCAAGGGGCTGAAAATAGGCCAAAGGGGAGACTGAAGACTTCCCAAAGTTTTCCCTCCAAGGTGAACTGGAGGAATTTCCTGTGGGGGGCCAAAATGGGATGGTTAAATAGGCATCTTTCAAGTCCAGACTTGTTAACCAGTCTCCTTTCCTTAAGACGTCCCTTAGGAGGTGTATTCCCTCCATCTTGAAGTGATGGTAAGATACCCATCCTTTTCATTTTTTAAGGTTATGACAGGTCTTTGTCCCTTGTCCTTCTTTTCTACTAAGAATATATTGCTGAGTAAACCTATTTCTGAGCTCTCTATTATAGCCCCTTTTGCTAACAAATCCCTTACTTCCTGAGATACTAGTTTTCTCTGTTCTTGAGAGAAGGTTATCTCGTGAGGTCTCTTTGACTGAAAGGGGGTATCCATGAATTCTATTTTGTATCCCTTGACAGTTTCCAGAACCCACCAGTCTTGAGTTACCAAGGTTCAGTTCCCAGAGAAAAGGGCTTGGTTCCCACCCACCTTTATAGGGGTATTTGACAGGTCTTTAAATATTCCTACCTGCAGAGAATCCTCTGTTTCTTCTCTCGCCTCGGAATGGTCTTCCCCTGCTTCTTTGAATTTGAGGGAAGTAGGGCTGGTTTCCATAGAAGGATGATTGTTAGAATCTTGATCCTCGTCCCAGAAAGGGTCTTGGGGTAGATTGGCCACAGCCGGAGAACCGACCCAGCATTCTCCCGGCCTTCCAAAAATGTTTTCTTGGAAGTTTTTTTTTTTGTTGCGCTGTCACTTTTGAATTGAACTAAATGCACCAACATATTTGGCCATGCCGCAAATGAAAAAATCCTCTCCAAAGAGGAGCCCCCTGTGAGGTGGCTCCTTTCCATGTTTGCTAATTCTATGAGTTTAGGGTCAATTTTGAGGAGTACTCACTTCCTGGGTTCATTAGAAATGGCAGTGTTTGCATTGCCAAGTAGGTAGATGATAGGTTGGACCCATTCACGTAGCTCCTTAGGGTCGATAGGAGTGCCCTCGATGTAGGCGCTTTCAGCCAAATCAAAAATTTTGGTTAAGGGTTCAATGGTGTCCAGAAGACGTTCTTGACATGACCGTAGGCTCTTGTCTATGCCTTTTCTAAAGGTCTTTTGCACCCGTTGCTTAAAAGCAACAACCTTAGGGTTGAGTTTGGGGGTCATTGCAATCTTGTCTGGAAGAGACGGGTGAGGGCATTCGGACCTTAGTCTAGATCTGACTTCTTTGGGGATCTCCCTTCTCAGCCAGAAACGAATGTAGTCTGCTACATGTTGGGAAGGTAGCCATTCGTGAGAAAGGGGATGTTTGATTAAAAGGCGGTCAAACATATTGTCCCTGATGGGGCCGGTAATGCCCATTTTGGAGCCTGAGGCCTTGCTTGCCTCGTCAGTGCTTCCCAACGTTTTGTCTCCCAGATCTTCAATGTCTGTGTCAAACCCTGATGAGCAGGAGAGATCTATCTCTGCCTCATCAGGTTTGTCACTGTCAATATGTATAGGGACTTCTGGGTCAGATTGTTGCCCTTGTGTGATGCCCAAGGCATCATTCTGGTCACGCCTAAAAAGCGTGAATGAGCTGCTTTTTCTGTTTTCTTAGTCTTTTTAGCACTTTTAACAGTGTGTTCTGGTGCAGCTCTTTTCTTTGGGGCCTTAACTGCCCCTTCTTTTACGGCAAAAGTATGCGCTGTTCTGGTAGCGGGTCATGCCCGTGACTGGGATTCACATTTTGTGTTAATAGTCTCATTAAATGCATTACTTTATCCATGGCCTTAGAGACCATTGATTCAATCTTACCTTCTAGGTTGGTATCAGCGTTGAGAAACATTGTAAAAATCCCTTTCTTTTCCCTTTTTTTTAATATAGTTAATTATGATTGTAAGGGATTGATAGCGTTATTCCCAAGTTAAAATAGTAAACATCCTATATGAATGATAAATTAGCCCTCAATGATTAACCTGAGGGGTTAATTTGTCAATGAATTGTGAAGATAGTGGTTACATTTCCCAGGTAGGGCATGTCAGAGATAATTTCCTCCTCGTCGACGAGTAGAAAACGATCAAACAGCAGCAACTAAGTATTGTCTGCTGTAGCTATGGTAACCACGCACGTCTCTTGAGTGCGTGGTTGCCTCACCTTTAGTGATTGTCCCCTCCGCTGTACGTGATTGAAAGCGCACCGCGGTAGGGGAAGAAGGGCCTACGATGTCTCCTGGGGCCTCCGGAGAGATGCAGGAACTCCACCGGACCACAGAGAAAATGCAGGAGCTCCATGGGACCGCAAAGGTATTTCCTCATGACTCATTAGGAAATTGTAGAATTGCATCAAGGTTTAAACAGTTGCATCCTGTGATTTGCATTTTATTTAAAAAGTATATATAAATCAGTGTATGAAATATTTACTATGATGTTGTACCAATTTTTGCCTAAAGTGGAAGCCGCCATATTTAAAAAATATTTTCACAATGGTATAACAAACTGGAAATAACTTGATATATTTTGGAGTCAAATGCTAAATGTTTTTGCTCTTTGTTAAAGTGGATTAGAAATGTATCAAGCCCTGTAGGAGTTAATTTTAAATAAACCCAAAAATATTTCTTAATTTAACAGCATAAATATATACATAGGGCGTGATACGTTGATAAGCAACTTCAATACTGAATCCTAATAACATTTTGAACATTATAAACATACTTAAGTTACATGAAGTAAGTATCACCATTGTGAAATGCCTGAACAAAGGAAACAGGATTTCAGTTTATACAAATATTGGTACAACATTGTAGTAGTTAACACACATTTATTCATACTTTAATTTGTATGAATGGAAATAATTCGGCTTTTTTGCCTTGTAAACACACAGTGTACAAAGGTATTTTCACTTTATATAATTTTTGGTGACATAAGTTCACTATTCTAAACAACAAATCAGAGCCGCTCAGAGTTATTAAAGAGTTCCTGGAGAGAATTTAAAATGGTTAAGAGACAAGATCATAAATTATGAAGGAGCAATAATGTGAAACTACAAAACTGTGAACAAATGGTTTCTGAATATGTTTCCTACATGCGTGAATTGATAAAACTGGACCAAAGTTTGAGAGCCCTGAGCAGGTAAAATATGAAAATGTGGAAATGTTTTGTCAATGAACAGTTCTATTTACACATATACAATAAAACGATTGTATATGTCCTTTCAGCATCTGCAGGAGCAGGTGAAGAGCACATTAGCGATGGAGGCAGGGAAGCAGCTGGCTGTTTTGGGTGTTGAGACCACAGACACCGATCAAAACAGTGGCACCAGACTGTCAACATCTTCGGAGACCTCTACAAGTGACCAGTCCCTGGTGGTGGTGGACCCCACAGGAACTGTACCACCTGCATCCTTGTCTGCCACCCAGAGACCCATCTCCACCCTACCTCTCGCTCCCCTCAAGTTGGCCAAACCCGACCCCCTAAAAAGGCTGGGGTCTCCTTCGCCATTGGTACCTCGCCCCCTGCCCCTGTCTCCTGACTGCACTGAGTTGAAAGCTATTGACCACTTACGCAGCATCTCTGTAGGTCAGACTGTGTAGTGAATGGCATCCAGGACCTTAGTTGCCAAATGCAACAGATGGCTGCATTTCTGGATGCCAGTAAAAGTTAAAGTTGTGACATGTAGAGATCACTTGCGAAGATAGCCTCCTCATTGACCAAAGCCTCCCAACAAGCCCAACCTTGTGCCCTTCCTCATCACAAATCACAAGTCCCGCACTAACCCAAGCACACTCCCAGCTTTGCAGGCACCAACTCCAACCGACACAAGCAACACACTCACATAAACACAAACACACAAAGAAATACAAGAAAACACCCAAACTACATACAGACACTATCAGCACTACACCCATGCCCACTACAACCACCACACCCACAACCATGACCGCAACCACAACCACCCCTACAAGCACCACAACCACCACCACACCCACAAGCACCACAACACCAACCACCGCAACAGCACAGTCGTCCAAACGCATACCGACAGGCAAAACAACACCGACCAAACGCACACATTTACCCGAATACAAAACATCTGAGAAACCACACACATCTAAACATACACCAGACACACATGCAACTGCAAAACATACACCCACACACATCATAACCACCTCACAGGACACTCATCCAAACCAACATCCTCACACACAAGCACATCAACATGAAAAACAACACCCACCAAATCGCAAATGCACACACTCATCCAAACAACATACACCTGCAAAGCTACGCAGACCCAAACATATACATCATACGCCAGACCAACATGTGAATGCAAAACCAACAGACACACACATCACCCACTGCAGTTTCCTCTACCTCCCAAACCCAATCCTCTCCCACCCCTCCTACCCGTACACCTCCTCCTGAATATGTCTTACCTTTCCCTAACCCCTATCAAACCCAAACCTACCCTTCCCAAGAAAGATCCTTGAGGTGCCTGCTCTGTGCCAACTAGATGCCCCTTCTTGAGGAGGTTCCCCTTTGGCAGTCTGTTTAAGGAGGCAAGTTCGGGCCAACACTACAGTATTATGTATTGGTGACAGTCACTTTTTATTACTGTTTTATGTTACACAGTAAAACATATTGATTTAAGAGAAGTATCTCATTTCTTAATAAAAAAATATTAATTTCATCAAGTTTACAGTTCATTGATTCTTAAAACTGTTAGTGATGAAATTGTGATTTACATATATTAACTTACAATTATGACAGAAAATGCCAAAAATAAAAATAAACACATATGCATTGCACCATAAAATAGTAATGACACAAATAACATTTAATAAAATGCAGTAAATGTACTAGACAAGGTTAAATATTACATTGATAAATATATTGAATAAAGCTTGGAACTAACATTGATTTTACAGTTATTTTAAAACAAACGTTTCACCTTTAGTGCAATTTCTACATTTAATTTCTCCCAATAATGTGTAATGCATGTGTTCATGATTTTATAGTTTTCGAAAATTAAGTTAACACACCTGTATGATCGTTTTTTGATTTTTTGATTGATGTCCATTTTTGGGTACGCATCCTTATCATGAAGGCAGCTTGCACCAAATTTAAAAATACAATAAAATTAATAAGGCGTGCTTCTTCAAATTTGTTAAATGGCAACATTAGACACATATGCATTAGACATTGGTATGTTATTGCGTATAATAGAGATTCAAACATGCATGAGTCCAGAGCAAATGTAAACAGACAAGTGAAAAGGTAACAAGTAAAACTGGAAGCTTACGTTCGAATTCGGCAACAAAAGGGTTGATTTTCTTCATGGTCAAGTAGCAACAGCAAAGGCAGGACTTGGACGAATGGCTCCATGGTGAAAAAGGAAATGTGTAACAGAAAGAAGGTAAGTATTGGCCTTATATCCGTTCCAATCCACCAACTCAGTTGTTGGTGTTTCCCCACCACATCTCATTTGGCAGTTAGCGTGAGGATTTTCAACACTTCTGAGATAAATGATGCTAATAGCAAGTTATCTCAGCGATAATTTCCGGCAATGCTTAGCAATAAAAAAATCGTTGCAAAGCCTAGTTAGCGATAAATATCGCTACTCGTTGGTAATATGCCCCATAGTGACCTGGGGCATATTACCAAGGGGGGCGATAGGCAATTATCGCCGGTTTAGCAGCCGTTTTTGGCCGCTATAAGCGGCGATAATTCTATCGCTATATTAGCAAGCTGTCGCTAACTGATGTTAGCGACAGCTTTTAGGCGATAGCGAGCGGTTTGGGGCCCGCTTTGCATGTCAGTGATATTTATCGCTAATGACATGCAAAGTGGGCGTACCTAACCTGTTAGCGACTGAAAGCAGTCGCTAACGTCGCTATCGCCTATTAGCAAAGTGGGCGTCGCGATGAAAATATTCCCGCTATCGCCAAAAACTAACGCCTGCTCAGACCAGTTCTTAGCCATGTTATCCAATGGGAGGTGGATAACATGGCTAAGAGCATTTTGTCGCTCATACGTGAATATCGCTGTATTCTCAGCGATATTCACGCTATCGCCGGAAAAATTAACGCTTTGGAGATAAACGTTGCTAATAGCACGTTATCTCAGCGAAAAATTCCGGCAATGCTTAGCGATAAAAAAATCGTTGCTAAGCCTAGTTAGCGATAAATATCGCTACTGGTTGGTAATATGTCCCCAAGTGTTTCTAATACCCTTGTTGCTAGAGTAGACCATTTAGGAAAGTTGGTGCAAAAATGTGTAGAATTTAGATACAAGCTTGAAATTTTGCATAATAATAAAAGAGATTCTATAGTTTATGAAAAATGTAAAACACATTTTGTAGTGTGAATTTAGAAAATTATGTACTTATATGAATATTGAGAACAATTGTGATAGTATGGTAGTTCTACTGTTGGCTATTATCATGTAATAATGTTTGGTGTAAGGTCTATATATTCCTTATTTGAAATGAGTTAATTTCATTATATTTGATATTGATTTAAAGTTTATTTAATTTAAAATGTGCAATGCCAACTTAAAGGTTTTTTCAAAAAATACTTTCTCTCTAATGCTGACTTTTCCTTTGGCCTAATAAAATGGGCCTGTTCACATTTCGTGAAATGTTGCTTATCTGTTCAGTATATGTATTATTTTCAACATTCCAAAATATTTTTTCAATGTTCACAGTGAATTATTCCTGTGGGAATAGAAGTTCAGCTGTTGCTATAGATTGTTACTTTCTATTTCCATTCCTACTGATAATAGGCCTTTGTGGACTTTCGAATCTTTCATTTTTCATGACTAGCATGGGAAAGCATCTCACTGTTACAAGTGTCCTAAATGGCATGTGAATCGGCACATAAGATAGTCTTTCGATGGTGGTGTGATGTCACATAATTTGGACGTTGCTAGAGACTCTAAAAGAAAAAACCCCAATGGAGTGGCGCCGCTATTCTGATTTTTCTACTTCGGACCATGGATGCAATTCTGATCAATTTTTGATGATTACTAAGAACTATCTTTTTACTTTTGGACTGCCTTGCGTATGCTACAGTTAGTAGCAGATAGACTGAACACTTATTTGTCAAACCATTGATTTCCATTTTTCCTTATTTCTTTATTCTATTCTAATGGACTGACCCTTAATGGACTATAAATCTGAACCCTTCCTTTTTTCCTCATAAAATTTAAGGTGTTAGACAACAAACTATCTTCCCAGCACGGGTAGAGTAGTAAGGAGAGTAAGAGTAAATAAAATGTTTACCAAGCTTGCGCTGCAAAACTCCCATCAGCAACAAGTAGCTGCAAGATTGTCCCCAGAGTTTTGGACTGATTTGTAGGGCATGAGTGCCAGATTTTCTGAGGCCTACGGGCGAAGAGTTATTATAGCTGAGTTTCAAAATAGCTAGGGTTTGGACAGGCATTGCAAAAAGAGTGTGGTAAGAAGAGATTTCAGTAACATGACTGCTTCAGGGTGCCAAAGAAAGGACTCTAAATTAGTAAATCTACTAAACTAATCAGTTTAGCAATTCTAATTTAAATGCTTTCTCATTAAGGGTTGTTGGGGCAGATGTATAAAGCCTTTTTGCGTTCGCGAACGCGAAAAATGCCTTTCTGATGTAGCAAACCCAATTTTGCGATTCGGTAACCTGTTAGCGAATCGCAAAATGGTTGCGCGATTCGGTATTAGGAAGGGGTGTGTTTAGGGCGTCCCTTCCTTATACCAAATTGCATCGTTATGTATGAATGTTTAGTGACCGTAAATGCGGTCACAAGACCGTAACCCATTCACAAATAGGAAGGGATCCCAAAGGGATCCCAAAGGGACCCCTTCCCCTTTGTGAATGTTTGTAAAACCATTTTTAAGAGCAGGCAGTGGTTCCCTTTAAGGAAAACAGGCTGCTTTACAAAAAAAGATTGCTTTATTCAAAAGCAATAACAGACATGGTTGTCTGCTGGCCACCATTCCTGTGATTTTTGCGATTCCTAGAGGGTCGCAAATTATGAACTACCTCATTAATATTCACGGGCAAGCTTTAATCAAATGAAATTAATATTTTCTAATTGCTATGCAGAGATGAATAAATCATGATCTATTAAGGACCTTTAAAATAACAGTGTTTTTAATATAAAGGATTAAAAAGAAGGAATCGATGTCAACATTGGTGGTACATTCAGTACGATATCGCTGTGCATCGGAGACACGGAAGATACTGACCTCTGAGATAACATCTTGTCCTGTGTCGCAAAGGGAGTAAACTCTGTAGTGCGAAGCCTGTTACGCCACCAATTCATGGAAGCCAGTGAGTACCAGGGACATTGTGGCCTACTTGGCTGGAAGGTCGAATAACCGGTTTTGACAGCTGTAGCTGCTACTCTGATAAGGGACATGAGTAGTGGAGCCTGGAGCCACCTGCTCCAAGTAACTGACGTGGCATTAGTCACATTCCCTCGAGGAGAAAGGTGAGGCAGGAGAATGGCTCTGCTGTTCCAAAACCCCAACCTGTGAGTATACCCCCTGAGCAACCATCAGATGTACTGTCAAGACATATTTGGAAGTGACCTGCAGAGTTGGTTTGCCTGTTCCTTCTCAGGTGACCTTCTGTAGAGAGTGCAGCCCCAGTAGAAGAAACTGAGGATGGACAAAGAGATAGGGATTTCCAACTTGATTTCTTTCAGTGGGTGTGAGTATGCAGCATTTCTAGTTGTCTTAACAAAACATTTCAGCCATTCAAGGTGGAAGATATCAACAACGTTAGTAGGGAACCTGAGTTTGGAAAGGGGAATGTCGGGGTAGTTAGTCATTAGATCTCCTTTAATAAATCATTGCCATTGATGAGCCAACAGTGCTTTCATTCCAACTGATTATGCAAACTTAAGGTTGTGCATTCACCCGTCGAGTAATATCCAGTTTTATGACAGTGTAAGTACAAATTACATAATTAATAGGATGCAACAGTTATTTAAATTAACAACGTGACTCTTAACTTATAGCGTTGTTTTAGGTAATTGTACCAACTGAATTTTCAGAGCGATCCTTCAATAAATATATTTGTAGATTGTTAAGGAAATATGCTTTCTCATTTATAGCCCAACATCTATGGATATTGATCAAGCGTCTTAAAGGGAGCTCGATTTTGTAAGGGCATAAACATATTTTCGGGACTTCATGCTGCATCTTTTGTTTTGCATATGTATGTTTGAGTTTCACCATGTAGCTTCCTTTACCAAGATTTAACCGCTTAACTATTGAGGCTTTATCACTCCAGTGGAGAGGCCTTTTTTTGGCTATTTGGAGTACTTCACGTTTTATAACTTTTTGCCACATATCAACGCCAAATTTGTGCCCTTTTTCCCCCCAACATCATGGGAGTTCTAAAGGTACTCAGGGATTGTTGATGCCCCTCGAGGGGACCAAGGAAATAGCTCAAATACAGCTAAATCTTACATTTTTGAGGGCACAATAGAAAAAATAGTGCTTCACAAATGTGTCTGTGTGGTGTTCTTAGCATCTACCTCTGTCAGCCTCAGCTTCTCGAATGCTGGTTGCCTAGTGTTGTTTGATGCTCATGTCAGTTGTGTCCTCAGCTCTCTGCTGGATGGGGTCTCATTATCATTTTGTTCTTGAATTAACTACCTTTGACCAACTCAACACGTCTGAGACTACTTCTTGGAGAAGACTAACTTCCACATTTTGGCGACGAAGATGGGAAGGACGCCAAGAGCACACACCGCGGACGAAGAAACAAACGCAGAGTGAGATGTAGAATCTTTCCACATACTGTCTTCCGTGTTTTTGATCCTGTCTCTCGGCGTACAAACCTCCGGGGGAAGTGCGTCGTGACTGCAATAATTAAAATAACTTTATTTACAAACTTTTACCTCCCAATGCTGTCTTTCTCACTGTGCATGCTCAGAGTCAACCACACTACCTTTTAAGTGTCACTGGAAACCAGCCCTGGAACGCAGCGACCATTTTACGGGTCGTCTTTGGCGGACATCTTAAGGAAGTGTTCCACCAACACGACATCATCGCCCTACCGTATATGCGCACAGCAGTTGTGTCAGCAGATGGTACGCATTTAATCGCTGACGCGCAGTGCTTCTGGGTTTAAAGTTATGCGCTGGCAATTTCTAGCACACTCGCTGGCACAGCTTCCCGCACAGCTCTTGCTCTAGCACTCGTTAATGCATACAGATTGCAAAATTCAAAATAAACACACAGCAGTTAAAACACTTCACTACATTGTACGCTGACGCACACAGCTGTGTATATCAATACTCGCTGATGCTCACAGTTTCTTTATTTCAAGTTTAACTGAGAGTTTGCTTTTTATAAGTTTGCACGCTGATGCGCACAGCTCCTATTGCTCACAGCTTATTTAATTTTTGACAACATTCGCTGATGTGCACAGCCCTTCTAATCTCAAGTCTTACTGAGAGTTTGCTGTTCACAAGTTTGCATGCTGATGCGCACAGCTCCTTTTACGCGCATGTTTCATATGTCATATGATTGAAGTATTCACTTGTTGTTTGCTCAAACACTGTAGTTGAGGATACTTCTTCTGTACTCACTAAAATAACATTATAGTTGTGTTACTTCTGTTAAGTTTCCTTTCATAACAGGATGCAGAATGTCACTGCACCTCCATTTTTTTTACCTCCCCAGGTGATCCTCCTCTCTCTTGGCAGAAATGGAAAAAGGTTATTATTCATTATTCCCGGGTCTGTGGGACTTCTTGAGTGCTGAGAAGAAAACAGCACTGCACTGTTTAGGCTCTGAAGGCCAGGAAGTATTTGAACACCTCCCTGAACTCTCTGATAGTGACTCTGCTTCATCCAATGAGTATGAGATCTGTGTAAAAAAACTGGACTTACACTTTCTTCCAAAAAATAAGTACTGTGCTCGAATGTTATCATTTTGGAAGGCGAATGCAGAGAGAAGAAGAGTCCATCCAACAATATATAACCAAATTACCAAAATTGGCCTCAACTTGTAATTTCGGTTCCACCCTGGAAGAACGGTTGAGGGATCAGTTCATGTTGGGTTGTGTCCATGAAAAGACTAGGGATGCTTTATGGCAAAAAGACAATCCTACTCTTCAAGAAGTCATTACAATAGCCAAGAGTCATGAGCATTCAAATGCTTGTGTTGATGTCATAAAGAAAGAGTCCTCTAATGAAAAGAAAAAGAGTTTGGATGTGAAGGTGGTGAGGGATAAGTCAGCAGACAAAGGGGTTAGACCCAAAAACACTTTAACTCAAAAGACAACCATTCAAAAGGGTTTTCAAGGAAAGTGTTTTAGGTTTGATGACCCTGGCCACATGGCTAATTCAAAGACTGCCCAGGGTGAAAGTCTATATGCAAAATTTGTAACAAAAGAGGTCATGTTTCCAAGTGTTGCAGATCTGGGAAGATTCACATGAAAGTCAGTGAGGTGGATCTCTTAATAGACGATTTAGAAGAAATTGTTGTTTCCCAAATTTCTGGGGATTCATCTGATGGCCCATATGAACTTGTAATAGTCAATGATGTGTCTGTTAATATGCTGTTTGACTCTGGTGCCAAGATTACGTTGATACCAAAGACGTTTTAAGAGAAAAGCTTACTAGGCAAAGTGACTCTTTCCAAACCTGACATCAGACCCAAAGGGTATGGTGGTGTTACTATAGACTTATTAGGTTACTTTTGGGGAACTATTGATTTCAAGGGAAGAATCATTCCTGGTAAAATGTATGTTTCCATGAAGGGTGATTCTCTTATCAGTTGGTTTCACCAGAGGGATCTTCATGTCTATCTTGATCCTAACAAAAAGCCACCTGTCTGTTTGAAAGAGTTGCCACCTGTAAGTGTGGTTGATGATTCAAATCATGATTGGATCAAAGCTTTTCCTGCTGTCTTTGGAAGTGATCTAGGCTGCTTAAAAAAATATGTCCATCGCCTTATTCTAAAGAAAAATGTTGTACCAAAAGTTGCAAAGGTGCGAAATGTGCCTCTCTTGGTAAGGGAAAGTATGAAAGTGAACTAGATAAACTTTTGAAGAAGGGAATTATTCAAGAAGCTAAAGCAACTGAGTGGGTTTCTCCGGTTGTGATGGCTTGAAAAGCCAATGGGAGGCCCGGCTTTGTGTTGACCTCAGAGATCTCAACAGAGTAGTGGTTGTGGATCACTATCCGTTACCTAACATTACTGAGATGTTGTGCTTTCTCGAAGGGGAAAGACATTTTTCTGCTTTGGATTTAACCTCGGCTTACCACCAGGTTAAACTTCACTCTTCTTCTCAAGATCTCACAACTTTTTTCACTTACTTTGGAACTTTTAAGTTTTCAAGGATGCCATTTGGGCTCATTTCAGCGGCCTCAGTCTTTCAAAGAGTGATGGAGAACATATTGGGAGGTCTTCAGGGAGTCAAAGTATATCAAGACGATGTGCTAATTTTTGGGGCTGATCTTGGTCAACATGATGCTAGGTTGAGGTCTGTCTTGAACTTATTACAAGATGCAGGTTTCACACTTCGTGCTGATAGCTGTAAGTTTAATGTTGCAGAAATAGAATATCTTGGTCATTTTGTCTCTGCAACAGGTATTATAACAAAGGCTGCTATGGTTAATTCTATTCTTAATTTACGCTCACCCTCGACTAAAGATGAGTTAGTCAAATTTCCAGAAATGGCAGAGTTTTATCCCAAATTTGTACCAAACTTTGCTGGGAAGACGCTATCGTTGAGGTCTCTTTTGAAGAAAGGGTGAAGAAAGGATGTGAATTTGTGTGGTCTAAGTGTTGTGAGGAGGAGTTTGTTTGCATAAAAGATGATCTTAATAAAGCCCCGTGTCTCAGTAGCTTTGATCCTGCCAAGACCTGTTATCTCATGACGGATGCAAGTGCGACGGGACTAAGAGCTGTATTGTTGCAGAAGATTGATGGGAAAGAGAAAACAGTGTTGTTTATCTCCAGACCTTTGAGAGGTGCTGAATGTGATTATTCAGTTGTGGAAAAAGAGGCTCTTGGTGTATACGCAAGTTAAGGAAATGTCTGTGGGGAAAGGAGTTCAGGGTTTTGTCTGACCACAAAGAGGTTTTTACAAAGAAGGGTTTTGATTTTGTTTCCCATCACATTCATAAATGGGTGGTAGCCTTCCAAGAATTTGAGTTTGATTTGTCGTACTTACCTGGTGCAAATAATGTTCTTCCTGATTGTCTTTCTAGACTTGGGTCTGCTAATGATGACACGGTTGACGATGTAGAATGGTTTGGGGGGGAGTACATTGAAGAAGAAGTGACTGTTTGTTTGATCAGTGAGGGTATTATAACAGAAACTGAATAGAAGGATTGCCTTGTGGGTGATGATGGTTCACAAACGGGCATTACAATGGTAAAAAGTGGTTGGTGTGAGAAAAAGGACTGTAGTGAGGTGCTCAAATGTTTTTGTCATGTAAAAGAATATTTGGCTGTAGTGGATGAACTTCTCTTGCGTAGAAGTAAACTTGTTACGCCATTTACGTTGCGGGATAAGCTAGTCAGAAACGCTCATGCATCGCGTATGGGCATTGCCAAAACCAAGGCAAGAATCAGAGAGGCGTACTGGTGGCCTGCCATGAATGTTTTTTTGGAAAGAATGGTTCGTGACTGTGCTGAATGTGCGAATTGTGACAAATTGCTTAAATGCAGAGCTCAACCCGTAATTGTTAGAGAACAAGTGGTTAGTCCTTGGTCTGATATTTTAATAGATATTTTGGGACCTTTGACGTTTAGATCTCATGATCAGTATTTAATTGTGTGTATGGATTTTTTCTCCCGTTGGCCTGTGATAAAGGTGGTGAATTCAGTGGAGGCTGTTGTAGTGATTGAATTTTTGGATGAGATTTTTTAAAGTGAAGGCTTCCCGCAAACTCTCTTGTCGGACAATGGCATTCAATTTACTTCAAAGGTTATGCAAGATTTTCTGTCCTTGAGGGGTATTAAGCACAAGAGAGATTCCTTGTATCATCCCCAAAGTAACGGTGTTGTAAAGAGATTTATCAAGGTTTTGAAGGAGTCTATGCAACAGGCAAGATCCTGTGGTGAAAATTGGGAGGTGGCATTAAGAAGGTCAGGGAGTATCGATTCACTACCCATTCATCTACTGGTGTGGCTCCTTTTCGTCTGTTCAAAGGAAGAATGGCAAGTACTGAAACTGTTCCCTCTTGGGTGTGTGATAAGAGGCCCTTAGTGTGTGACAATGTGGGCTGCACAGATGGCCGGAGAGAAAGGGAGAAAGGTATAATGGATGAACGGAAGGTTCGGTATGATGCAAGAAAGGCTGTCAAGAGTACTGTTGTCAATGTTTGAGACTGGGTCAAAATTAAGTCTCCAAGGAAAACTGAAGGTGTTTCCAGGTTTAATAAGCCTTTTCAGATCATTAAAGTGTTTCAGAATGCCATAAAGACTAGTGATCCCAAGATTTGAAACCTAAGCAGGGTTGCAAATTTTCGTCCTTTGCCTTCTATTGTGGAACTCCCACACGTGAGGTGGTTCCGGAGTCTGGTGCAGAAGTAAGGGGATCTAGACCGCTTCGTGTGAGGCGAGTTCCTCTACAGTTACAAGATTGTGTTTCCTGATGGTTTTCATGCTCTTTAGTTTTCGTATGTTTGTTATTTATTTTATCATTTGTAAAAGCTTATTTTTATAGGTTGTTGATTTGTGAAGGGGGAGGTGATGTAGTGTTCTTAGCATCTACCTATGTCAGCCTCAGCTTCTAGAATGCTGGTTGCCTAGTGTGTCAGTTGTGTTCTCAGCTGGATGGGATCTCATTATCATCTTGTTCCTGAATAAACTACCTTTGACCAACTCAACACGTCTGAGACTACTTCTTGGAGAAGACTAACTTCCACAGTCTGTTTTTTCTCCTAACAATGGCATCAAGTAAAGATTTGGTATGCTAAAGTCACTGTCTTCGAAGCTTTCCGGAACATGAAGAGCTGAATCGGAAAACATTCTTTTATCACAGTTTTGGCATTTTTTTTTAAAGAAGTAGCCAATTAAGTAGGAAGAAAATGGCCAATTGTAACATTTTCATCTGTAACTTTTTCTCACGATGGCCGATAAAAGCCAAGTACCATTATGCCCGCTAGACCCTGGTCTGTAGGTTGTCAAAAAATCAGAGGTACCCAGACCCAAAACCGAACTGCACCTTACAATGGTATTACATCATATACAGACTATAGAACAATTTAGTCAGTCATTAAACTTAATTTGGCCCTCAGGCCATTAAAGTACACCCAACTAAAAAGCATTTCATTCAATATAGCACCAAAAACTAATGTCACAACACAAAGCAATAAATATCCATAAACCCATCATAAAATACAATAACAGGAAGATACTTCATCATTAAGACAAACTATAATGTTATACATCATCAGATCTGGTGATGTCTTCCGATAAAAATGGTGCCTTGTTTGGGTAGGCCTAGTGCACATGACAGGAAACTGGGCAAAATGCAACTTGGACCTTTTTTACAAAATAATATTAGTTGTGGATGTTTGGCCCTAGAGAAACCAGCACCTAGAGAAACCTAGACAACTCAGGGAATCTAGGCTGGGGTGGCTTTCATGGCTCTCACCAGCTTTCCCTTCCCAAAATTCCTGCAAATTTCAAACTTTGACAAAAATACATTTTCCTCACATTTCTATGATGGATAGGTCTGAAATATGTGGGGAGCCACAAGCTTCTTACCACCTCACATTCACCAAGTCTCCCGATAAAAATGGTACCCAACTTGGGTGGATAGACCTTGTACCTACAAATGAAAATGGCCCAAATACCTGCAACAAGAAACGGGCAAAAACACAACATGGACACATCAAAGATTTTCACTGAAAAGTGACCCTGTTTGCAATGTCAGGTAGCTGTAGTTTTTGGGGCCTAGCTCAGCCGGCACCTATGGAATTATTGCAAATAAAGATATCTCTTTAGTAGGAAAGCCACGTAGGTTATGGAATGTATGTTTATTGAAGAAGATAACTCATAATTACAGGTTATACGATGAATGTATATGCCCCACCAGGAGCAGCATCCTACGGCTCAGCCTGCTCTCTCTAACTGATACTCTCACAGGCCAGGCACTCATCAAGTCCATTACATCACACACACTGGCTCAGCAGCAGTTAACAGGGAAGCTAGGGAAAAAAAGCATTACACCTAAATCAGAAAATCTTTCCAAAGAACAACGCAGTTTTAGGACTCAACCCTCACTCAAACAGTAGGAAACAGGTGGCCACCCTTTCCTATTATAAGAATGCTGGGCTCCAGGGGATGAGGTACTGGGGCCTAAATTGGCCTGAGGAAAGGGGCCACATGGCCCCCCTCCTCTAAATAAAATTTTAATTTAAAAAAAGGTCGGGCCCCAGGGGATTTAGGGCCAGATGTATCAAACAGTTTTACCCATTCTGTGTCTATGGGAAAATGTGTTCATACATCTGTCCCCGAGTCCCCAGTGATGAAATCGGTGGGAAGGGGGCGTGCGGCCCGACTACCCAATCCAAAAAGGCATGGCCCAGGGGATGGAGTCCCCGAAGTCGAAATTGGCCCAATGAAGGTGGACTTTGCGGTTCCCTTCCCTGATGAAACACACCATAAAATGTTTAAAGACAGCCCAGCAAGTTGCCTTAGGCCCGTCCCCTTTTACCAGCACTCAGCAAATGCACCTCCTGACGCACCACTATTTGGAAGATGAAGTCCCCGTGACTCCTGAGGATCTTTGGAGGCCAACAAGCCCCTTTGTTACCTCCAGTGAGTCCCACACAATTGAATTGCTGAGAAGTCATCGGAGGCCCTACCCCCTTTCGCCTCCACTCTTCAAACTTGCCTCCTGGTGAACTACTGGTTGGTGGATAAAGTCCATCTGTATGCTGAAGGTCCTTGGGGGCCAACACCCCCTCCTATTACCTCTAGTAAGTCCCACACAGCGGGATTGCTGAGAGGTCTTCGGAGGCCATGATCTCTTTCTGCACCACTCTGCAAACGCTCCTCCTGGCATACTACTGGTTGGGGGATGACGTCCCCTTTGCTGCTGAGGGTCTTTTAGTGGCCAACAACTCCTCCTGTTATCTCCAGTAAGTCCCACACAGTGGAATTGCTGAGAGGTCATCAAAGGCCATGTCCCCTTTCCCTACCACTCTACAAACACAACTACTAGTTAAAAAAACATAGAAATTCAGTTAAAAAAACAAAGGTTACAGTCATGTTATAGTTACGAAATAGAATTTAAAAAACATTAGAAATTCACTGAAAAATACAAAGTTTACAGGGACGTTCTCGTGAGGCTCAGATTTCACTCATACAAAGCCAGTGAAATTCAGCAGTTATAGTTACCTGAGCTAACTATAGCTTACACCCCCGCAATGCATTGCTTATGACCTCACATATTACATCAATCATGACATGGTCAGTGACATCACTGATGACATCTCAAATTACATCACTCATGGCATCATCCAGAAAACCACTCACACATTCACTCACACCCCATACAACCTTTTGTACACCCACCCACACTCCCACACAACCACTCACATACCCATTCACAGACCAATACCAGTACACACACACACACACACACTCATACCTCCATAGAGCCACTCACACACCCACTCACTTGTTCAGCCACTCACACAACCATTCACTTACCCATACAGCCACTCATACAACCTGTCACTCAGCCATACAGCCAGTCACATAGCCTCATATGCACCCATACATCTACTCACATACCCACTTATTTACCTACACAGTTACTCACACGTCCATTCATTCACCCATACAGACATTCACAAACACTCACTCTCTAATACAACCACTCACACATCCACTCACTTAACCAAACACCCACTCAAACAGCCACTCACTCCACCAAACAGCCACATACACACCCAATCACTCACTCAAACAGCTATTCAGACACCCACTCACTCACCCCTCACTCACCCATACTGCCACTGACACACCCACTCACTCAACAATACAGCACTCACACACCCAGCTATACACCCATACAGCCACTGACACACCCATTCACTCAAGGATTCCTACAGTCACACAGCCACTCACATAATATATGTTAGAAGTAGTAGGACACCTAGTACACCTAATTTAACTTTTGTAGTAGGTTAGTATATATGTTCAACAATCATAAACTCTTGGAAAAGACTTAAACTCACTAAATGATGTCATGAGTGATGTCATTTGAGATATCATTAGTGATGTCATCAGTGAAGTCACTGACCTTGTTATGAGTGATGTAAAATGTGAGGTCCCTGTAACCTTATTTTTTTTCAGTGGAAAATAAATATATAGATAGATATTTATTTCCTTTACATTTCAGTTATGAACTTTATTTCGATTTAAAAAGAAAATCACAAAAGTCAGCACAATATAAGAAATACAAGGTCTAGAAAATCAACAGCGAACAATTCATTACACTATTCCAATACCCGTGACTGAGGGATAATCCTATAATACAACCTTAAAACTATAAATATATAAAAACTATGTTAAAACCCACCTATGGGGTGGACCAGAAGCAGTTCGTATTTTAAAATACAATACTTTGAGACATTAAAACATATCGGCAGATAACAAGCATAGATGAATAAAAAAGGGAAGGTGAGGGAAGTGAAATGTAAAAAATTACAAACGCCTCCCTTCAGACCAGCGAATCACCCATTCTCGGCCCAAATACTTCGCAAGAGCTATCACAAAGGGGCCATCCTCAGCTGATTTAAGTAATCTAAATGCTTCATGATTATCCCTGGTCCCCATCAAAGTACAAATGGGTTTAAGCCAATAACTCCTCGGGTTATGGTAAACAGGACAAGCAAATAAGATATGGCCCACCGATTCTTCTCTAGCAGGGCAGAAAGGACAGTTGTTATTACTGACAAGTGGACCAGTCCACTTGGATGAAAAGGCCTTGGTCGGTAAGGTACCAACTCTGAATTGATGTAATAGTTTGCGGTCACGAGTTGAGGTGATTAGGTCCCAGTACTGTTCATAATGTGGTTCAGATTTGATGTGTAGAAAAGAGCTAGACAATGTGGGACTATTCAAGGATGCATACTGTCGTGTGTAAATCCAATCCCAGTATACTGTCTTTAACTCTTTTTTAGTAGGAAAGACACTATCCTCTTGGCAGGACCACAACCGAGACAGTCCCAGCTCAGTAAGAATAAATTTAACACCCTTAGACCACACTATTTTTTTGTTCAGATCCAAGTCCCGAATTTCCCGAACCACCAACACATAGTTGGATAGTTTGGGGGTCACCCAGAGTCTTCTCCAATGTAGTACTGATCTTAGTCGGGCAACATCTCTTAAGGAGTGACACCCCAAATCCATGTAGAGAGGAATGAGGGGAGTTGATTGTGGCAAACCCGTTATAGATCTTAGAAATGTATTTTGTGTGACCACCAGAGCTTCCAGATTTACATGTGCCCACAACTCTGAGCCATACAAAATTGCGGCACTAACTTTAGAATTGTAAATCTGTAGTACTGGGGCCATGGGTTTGGTGTAAGAACGTCTAAATTCCCTGAGCAACGCACCAGAGAGTTGGGCGTGTTTAACCAAAAGACAATCAAGTTGGGGCTTCCAACTCATCTTTTTGTCGAGGGTTACCCCGATATACACAAAGGTCTCCGTTTGTTCCAACACACCCTCCCGCATCCTAACTTCGCCAATTTTTTTCGCAGAGCATTGGAGGACCATAAACTTTGTTTTGTCAACATTGACAACAAGGTCAAAATCCTCACAGAACTCTTCAAATCTAATCAGGGCGCGTTGAAGACCCTGCATTGTTTTGGAAATGATGAGGGTGTCGTCGGCAAACATTAGGAGAGGGATCTTTTTTTCACCTAAACTCGGGGCATCCGTTGGGGAGTCTTCATAGTATTTTAGAACCCCATTGATGTAGATGGAAAATAAAGTGGGTGCAAGGACGCACCCCTGCTTAACCCCCTTCTTGACCGGAAATTTGTTGGTAGTATGACCGGCCAAATCCCACCTAACCTGGGCGTAGTTGTCTGTGTGGAGTTTAATTACAAAGGACAAAATCTCCCATGGCATGCCCAGCTTTAACAGGGCAAGGCATAGTTTGGGACGAGGAACTAGGTCAAATGCAGACCTCAAATCCACAAACGCTGCATAGATAGCACCATTCCCCAGAGTGACAGTGCGCCAATAGATAAGAATAAACCTTAGCACCTGGTCCACTGTACTAATGCATTGTCAAAAACCAGGTTGGAGATCTGAAAGAATGTGACAGTCGTCCAACCATGCCTGAATTCTCCCTAGTATCACTCGAGCCACAACTTTCTGCATGCAGTCGATCAAACTGATCGGTATATAGTTTCCTGGGAGTGACCGATCACCTTTTTTAAATATCAGGAGAATAACAGCGCCAGCCCAGGAACTGGGAACCGACCCCCCTGATCAATGGCATTCATTAGAAGTTGGATGTATCTGGCCCAGGAAGTCAGGTCTTGAATGAATAGGTCTGCAGGAATGCATTCAAGATCCGGCGCCCTCCCTTTTGGAGCTTTAATAAGTGCTGCTTCTACTTCCTTGCTAGAGATGCTTAATGGGGGAAGGGATAGTGGAACTACAAGAATATCCTGTGTACACGTATTAATTGCAAATTGGCCTTTGAAGTGAGAGACCCACAGGTCCGGCTCCACGTGATTGATGAGAGCTTTAGTTTGATCCCCACTCCCCCATTTCACCAAGTGCCAAAAGTCTGACATATCCCTTCCATAACAGGCATGAAGGAGTTCTGCCTAATGTGCCTCGTCCCCCTCCCGCTTTGCCTTACTTTTCGATAGCTTATAACCCTGCCGCATTACTCTTATGGAGTCCTGGTTCTTACTCCTAATTGCAGCTGCTAATAATGTATACAAAAACCACAGGTGATGGACAGAATGCAGAACAATGTCATACATTCACCCCAGTACAGAGATCTGGGCCTAAATCCATCGTTTTTTTGCACTCTACACCACCCCAGTTCAGACATGGCCATATGCAAATCAGTCTGACCCTGTGCCTCATGGGAACAGTCCAGCCCGAACTGCCAAGCCATGCCTTCCCTGGACTGGAAACAAGCTTCTGAGGACCGGTTTCTGGCATTCCTGCCGTCTTCAGCCCGGCTTGGTTGAATCCAGTGGTGTGGAGTGCATGGGACTCACGTCTGAGCATACCCATCCCACTCGGGGTGACAAATGCAAAAACAACAGGTGATGGACAGAATGCAGAACAATGTCATACATTCACCCCAGTACAGAGATCTGGGCCTAAATCCATCGTTTTTTTGCACTCCACACCACCCCAGTTCAGACATGACTATATGCAAATCAGTCTAACCCTGTGCCTCATTGGAACAGTCCAGCCCGAACTGGCAAGCCATGCCTTCCCTGGACCGGAAACAAGCTTCCGAGGACTGGTTTATGGCATTCCAGCCGTCTTCAGCCCGTCTTGCTTGAATCCAGTGGTGTGGAGTGCATGGGACTCACGACTGGGTCGACGTAAAGATTGCGGCCTGCACCAGCTTTGGAACCGGGGCCTTGAGCAATGGAGAGGCCGGAGGCAAGTTGAGCAACATCGGCCATGAGAGACCGAGAAGAACCGGTCGTCCCGGATCTGAGATTCGCTAATTTAACTGGTGGACCTCTAATTCGAACAGCAGCAACAGCGGAGTAAGGAAATATCACTCCGACTGTCACCGGAGTGCTTTGACCAACGACCCAGAAAGTGGATGGTACGGAGGCTGACTGCAACTTCGTCCGAATGGAGCGAGTGTAACTCGGAAGCAGCCTGGGGTATCCCGGACCTCAGCGAGATCGGTAGTTGGCCGTTAAATAGCGTTGGTCCGGAGATCTTGCATCTGGACGCGGATTATGATAAACAGACACAGTACAAGACATGGCGCCCGAAAGCGATTCGAGTGAAACCCAGACCCGCTCCACCAAAGGGACTACAGAGGCCCAAATAAACACTCCGGAACTAAATATCCTGCCCGAAGGGTCTCCGGTGGAGACGAAAACAGCCACTACTGTGAGAGAAGAGATGGGACCGACGTTGGGAGATGTAATTGCTGCGGTTATTGGATTTCACTTCTCAATGAGCCTGAGAATGCTAGCCCTGGATTGTAAATTGGAGAATATTGCGCCTGGGATTGGGCTAACAAGTGCGGACCCCGTTGAATCGAATGGTAAAGCGAAAGTCCTAGGACTCAACTTAGCTATGTTAACAGATGTCCGGAATTCCTTGGAGCAAGAGGTGCGGGAGACTGTGGACAGCGAGTTATCTGGCTTGAGGTGTATCAATGTGGCTCTTTTTTCTCTCCCAGATTTCTCGCCATTCACTCAACAGCAACGTCAGGGATTCTTGTCGGGGAAATGGGACAGCAGAGTAAACGGGGTCCAATATGCTTTGCTGTTTTCAACTGGCCTCCGGGCAGAACTTAACAGACAAGTATGATACTTTGACTCTCCTGAAGTTGAGCAGATGGGCTGGGGAGTCTTCATGCTCCTGAACGGACAGGCCAAGGTTGAGCAATATACGATTATTGTATGACATTAGTGGGTGGACTCAGTGGAGGTGCGGGACTCAATTCTTATATGATTAGTATGCGGGTGGTGAGGCAGGCGAATAATGATCCCCCTTGATTTGTATATTTTGACATTTTATTTATTAGATCTGTCAGCATAGGGGAAGCTAAGCTGTGGTGGGGGAGGAAGGGGGCTGGAAGACTGTTCCAAGGTCCTCCTCCATTTTCTATCTTTAAATATATTAGTTTAGTTTTGGGGCGACAGGCACACTGCTAGTTGGGGACGAGCAAAAGCTACATGCAGGGGTGCAGGGTGGGGGGATGGGGTTTGCGCGTTAACGTTGTTTATTTTATTTTATGGTGTGCATAATTATTCGTCATTTATCCTGATTATGTTTTCGAAGCTAGGGACAATCTAGTTTTCTTATCCTGTTTTCATGGCTAGCGGGGGCTGAGAGCCGAAGCGCATAGAACGCATTCTAAATTGTGTGTAGTCAAATATTGTCGAGCGATCATGGCGTCGGTGTCTCAGTAACCTCCCTCATCATCTTGCAGAAATCCTGATATCTGAAATTGTTTGCTTTATTTTTGTAACTGAATGTGCTGTTCCTGATACGTCTTTGTTTCATTTTGTTTTTGTATATAAATAAAAATAAATAATAAAAAAAAGGGGGGTTGGCCCAGCCCAGGCTTCTCCGGGCTTCAACGGGCGGGACGGGCACGCCCGCGCGCGTCCCGTGCCGCGGGAGGGCCGGGCTGGCTATGAGTGCCTCGGTCGCCCTCCTGCGGCGTCACTTCCCAGCGCCTCGCAGGGGCTTCTGGGGCTTGTGGTCTTCCTGTGCCCCGCTGTACGCCGCGCCGTTCCCCTCGCGGCTTGGGATGGCATCTCCTGGGCTCCTGGACTCCCGGTGATTACAGGGATACAAGATATTTAGGGGCTGCGAAAGAGAGAGAGTCCAAGGATGTGTCCCGCGGGAGGGCCGGGCCGCCCTCCTGCATCGTCACTTCCCTGCGCCTCGCAGGGGCTTCTGGGGCTTGTGGTCTTCCTGTGCCCCGCTGTACACCGCGCCGTTCCCCTCACAGCTTGGGATGGCGGCTCCTGGACTCCCGGTGATTACAGGGATACAAGGTATGCAGGGGCTGCGAAAGAGAGAGCGTCCAGGGATGTGTCCCGCGCCGCGGGAGAGCCGGTCGTCTATGAGTGCCTCGGTCGCCCTCCTGCGGCGTCACTTCCCTGCGCCTCGCAGGGGCTTCTGGGGCTTGTGGTCTTCCTGTGCCCCTCTGTACGCCGCGCCGTTCCCCTCACGGCTTGGGATGGCGTCTCCTGGGCTCCTGGACCTGATTACAGGGATACAAGGTATGCAGGGGCTGCGAAAGAGAGAGCGTCCAAGGATGTGTATTTTCTTTACATTTTCCCTAGTGTCTAGTGTGCTTTCTGCTCCCCAGGGGCAGATTGGGGGTAATTGCCCCTATCTACATCCACAGGGGGCAGAACGACTGTCTGCACCTTTTTGGGTCGTGGCATGCCATGCCCATAGTGGTCAATACCCTCACCCCCCCCATATATTAATTTTATATTTTCGGAAACTTTTCTCTGGTGTATGATTGGATTGCTACCATACCTGGGAATTCTACCAAAATGCTTAGTTAAAAAAAAATATTGAACCACACTTATATCGTCTCCACTTCTTCGGCTACTAACATATTGTCATGGTGAATAAATGTGGAGTTAAGAATAGTAAATCTATATTATGTATGTATACCTTGATAACATGTTGGCAGCAAACTTAAGTGCAGGTCAACATTATTGACCTCAAAATGTTGACATATAAATGCATACATGGCAACAAATCTGCTCCTAATTTCGTCTGGAATATTTTAACTTGCATTGCAATTGGGCCCATCTTGTGATCAGGAACAGTTTAATCACCTTTCATCGAGGACATAATATTACCTATTTGAACTTGTTGATTCAAGACGTTAACCAACTCTGGGTTCCACCCTTGGCTGAATAATGCATACGTGCCAATAGTGGTATAATCCACCCCTGGAGCAAGAGGTTACAAAATTTGAGCTTTCACACACACACACATTTCGTAATCGGATATGACTAGGAATGAGAAACAGTCACATCTCCTAGGTGTTTTTTAAAAAGCATGACTATGTTTCACGCAGTCACATTCGATGGAGAAATATTTGTGCTCCCTAAACTAGTGTATTATAAGTTTTTCCCATGGTTATTACATTCATTAGTGTTATTGATACATTTAGTTGCCTCCCTCCTACTCTTTTTCTCCCACATATTGTAAACCACAAAGCCCTACCGTAAAGTTGATGTGACAACGATCCGTGACAGATGATTGGCAGACAGGCCGCTGCCTCTCACGGAGGGAGAATGGCGGTGGGCATTTGCGCAGGTCCGAGAGGTTGCCAGCAATGCCTGCTTTAAACACATGTGGCCTTATTTATGAAGGCCTTGCGCCGCCGCTGCGTCACTTTTTCCCATGTTAAAAGTGACGCACCGGCGGCGCAATGCCTTCCTAAATAAGGCCCAGTTCCACTATTTACATCACACGTGTCTGACACCTCAGTGAATATTCAGTTTCAACGCAGCGCACTGTCCAGCATGTCCCCGGTGTGGTCTGGAACCGGCGATGTTCCTTCATGTGACTTGGACTATCACATGGTTGCAGAGTTTTTGGGCAGAGGTATTGCGAGTACAGCAGGACGTTACGGGCTACATATTGAGCCCTCGGTAAGCACTGTCTATTGGACCTCAAAAACTAGATAGCACAGGTATGCCCTGCTGGGGCTCATGTTGGCCAAGCGCCGCATTGCAAACCATTGGACACACCCCACCCCCGACTAGATAAATGAAGGGTTGATTGAGTGAGTGGGGAGTAGCCAAGGAGCGACGTCTAAAACTGATCCGCACTGATGGGAACGCAAAACGTGATTTAGAGAGCAGGGGAGGGAGGTATGTTGGAAGGACTGATGGTGGATGAAGAACTAGGGGTTGCACAGTGGTGTAACGAAACTTGAGGTGGCACCCAGCAAGGAACATGGAGAGGACCCCGCTCCGGATTTAATCAGGAGCTCTCATGCCACAGTACTGTACTGAGGGGGGCACTTCAGCTCAGAGGGCCCCTGCACCGCGGATCCCAGTTCCAGAAGGACCGGGTGATGATGGGGACGATGGGGCAGGTTGCCCACATCCCACTGCAGCTGCGGCAGGAAGGGCCCGTAGGAACACCATCATTGGCAATTACTTCTCATGTGCAAGTGACACTGTGGCCATCCTTGGCAATCATGGGACAGTACAAAATGCCCCAAAACACAGCATGTGTGAATAAAACACATTTGCAGGTTACAGGTTGTACTTGTACATTGTCATGTCACAGTTTCCTGCTGTGCCAGATGTGATTTGCCATGTCATACACATTTGCGGCACCAGTTGTGTCCTGTGTTCTGTTGTGGAGTGGTTGCTTTTTGTACCGGGATGTTGTCAATGTCGAGGTGCACTTCTACTTATGTGCGTATTCTCCACGGTGGTTGATTCGCTCCTGTGGCTCTGATTTGTCTGATATCATGCGGTGTGCCTGTCAGTTCTGTGCTTTCACGGTGCTGAGATGTTGCAGACTTGGGTAACTTGTGCTCTTTGTCGAGTTGTGACTCTTGGGCATAGTTTGTCCACAGATGTGCTGTTGACGTCACAGGTTGTTTGTGCAGGTGGTTGTGTCCAAGTTTACCTACTCCTTTCCGGTTATGGTCTGCACTCAGCCACCCTCTTTTGCGCCGTGTACATTGTCATGGTGATTGAACTGCAGCCATGCTACTCGTCATGTGGTGTCTCTTGCATTGTCAGTGTGGCTGACCTATATGCATGTTTGCTGTGTTTCGCACGTGTGCATGTGTTGGTTGTGTGCTGTTGATGTGTTGTGTGGGTGCCCCTTTGGGCACATGGTGTACATGGGACTACTTGGTGTTTGTGTGTGTGCTAAAGTGCAGTCCAGGGCCTCTGGTGCTTTTCCATTGTCCTCTGCCATGCGACGGCATTCACACGGTCCAAGGTGGTGTGCCATCTTTGCTTCTTTGTTGCAAATGACACGTTGGAGGTGACGTACAGTTGGTGGGGGTGTTCTGGCTCATCCGTGGCTATAAACAGGTTTTCCTGGCAACTGTACCCCGTCTTCCTCTTCCTCTTCTCATTGACCTTCCACGGGCCCTGTGTTCCTGGGTGTTCCTCCGTAGGGATTGTGGAGTTCATGTTGACCTCTGCAGTGGGTCAGGGTGCATCCATGGCACTACGCAGTTGATGTCTTTTTTAGTGGCATTTTCCGTCTGCTGTTCTTGTGCTTTTACCGCATTATGAATGGGGACTGCTGGCCTCTCGCTGGTTGTCACTGTTTTATTACTACGTTTAGACACATCGCATCTTTTTACGCATTGGGGTTTGTGTTTTTATCTCCATCGCAGTGGTTGTTTAGCGGACCTTGGCCGTGTTTTTGGCGGACTATCGCATGTTGCCGTGTTGTGAATTCCAGGTTAACACAGGATTATTTTCCCGCGATAGGCTGCGATGTGTAAAGGTGCATTAGCATTTTTGGGTGATGTTTAGCACACGTTCCTGTGACTATACCCCTAAATACACAGAAGTCTAATGCAATAAAATAAAAAAAATATTACAATGAGGTTTCCCTTTTTGCTTAGTCACAAGACCTAAGATACAGACAACAAGGTGAGTGAAAGAAAGAAAAGGACCACAGGGTCCACTGTGCTAATGTAATGGCCATTTTAGTTGAAAATGTGTTGTCTGTAATGGCAGATTTCTAGCACACCATGCATACTCCACTCTATGCCACGCCACTCCAATCTACTCTGCACCACTCCACGCCACTGCACTCTACTCTGCAGCACTCCACTTTACACCACTTCACTGCACTCTGCACCAGTGCACTCTACTCTGCACTACTCCACTCAATGCCACTGTACTCTACACCACTCTACTCTACTCTGCACCACTCTACTCTATGCCAATGCACTTAACGCAACTCTACTCTGCACCACTCCAGTCTAGGCCACTCCTGTCTACTTGGCACACCTCCACTCTACACCAACCCACTCCACTCTGCAACACTCCACTCTACACCACTTTACACCATTGTCTACACCACTCAACTCTACACCACTGCACTCTACTCTGAACCACTTCACTCTACCCTGCACCATGCCACTCTATGCCACTTCCCTCCTTTCTGAAACAATCTACTCTATGCTACTGCACTCTAAACCACTCTACTTTACACCACTGCACTCTACACTACTGCACTCCACACCACTGTACTCTACGCCAATGCACTGTATGTCACTGCACTCTACTGTGCACCACTCCTCTCTATGCCACTGCTCTTTACACCACTCTACTCTACGCCATTGCACTCAACATCCCTCTACACCAGTGCACTCTATTCTGCTCTGCTCTCCTACACTCTCCACTACTGATCTCTACGCAGCTCTACTCTGCTAAACTCTACAGCACTCCACTCTACCACACTTCACTCTCCACCACTGCATTCTATGCCACTATACTCTGCTCTGCACCACTCTATCCCACTGCACTCTATGCCACTCTACTCTGCAACACTAAACACCACTGTACTCTATGCCACTCTTCTCCACTCTACTGTATTCCACTCTACTCCACGCCACTTTACTCTACATCACTACAGTCTTACACCTCTCTATTCTATGCCACTGCACTCTATGCCTCTCTACTCTGCACTACTCCACGGCACTGCACTCCAATTATGCACCACTCTAATCTACACCACTGCATTCTATGATGCTGCATTGTACACCACTGAATTCTATGCTGCTGCACTGTATGCCACTGTACTCTGCAACATTCTACGCCATTGCATTTGAAAAAAGGCCAAGGTGCACCACATCAACATTTAGAGGAATAGATATTTTCAGCGAGGTAATCAGTAATGATCATATCAGAGAGATTTTTCTTCATATAATTTTGAAAGTTCTTTATTTAGTTCAGATGGTTAAAAGATATACAGGATCTACAGCCGACGCGTTTCGTCCACAAGGGACTTCTTCAGGGCAGGATAGTCAGATGGTGATGATGTCCCTGGTTTCTGGACCGTAGGTAAGGGATGTGAGAATGTGCCCGGATAACTATATTATCATCCGATAGTATCATGTATAATTAGAACTTAAATCCAATTGGATAACTGGCGTTAGAAGATTCAACCGCCTTCAAAATCGCACCAATGATATCAGGTATTGCAATGTCTTCTGTTCAATTTCCCTACACTTTCCCGCATATAAAGAAAAGATTTAAGTAGATATTACACGGAGGTCTCCATTACCTATCTACCCTGGTTCCACGACCATTGGATTATTGTCCTCACTTTCTATGTGGCTTGAACACAAGACATTGCAACACCTGATATCATCGGTGCGATTTTGAAGGCGGTTGAATCTTCTAACGCCAGTTATCCAATTGGATTTAAGTTCTAATTATACATGATACTATCGGATGATAATATAGTTATCCGGGCACATTCTCACATCCCTTACCTACGGTCCAGAAACCAGGGACATTATCACCATCTGACTATCCTGCCCTGAAGAAGTCCCTTGTGGACGAAACGCGTCGGCTGTAGATCCTGTATATCTTTTAACCATCTGAACTAAATAAAGAACTTTCAAAATGATATGAAGAAAAATCTCTCTGATATGATCATTACTGATTACCTCGCTGAAAATATCTATTCCTCTAAATGTTGATGTGGTGCACCTTGGCCTTTTTTCAAATCTAGTTATAGTTCATGTTTGAACCTGCATTGTGACAGTGGGTGTTCTTTGAAGTGTGCACACATACTGCCCCATGTACTAGTGGGCGAGATTTTTTGGAGAATAATTTGACTAGGTGCTGTCCCTTTTGGAATCCACCACTGTTACTTTCCTTTTTTGTATTCTACGCCATTGCACTCTACACCAGTCCACACCATGCTACTCCACTGTACACCACTGCATCACTGTATGCCACTCCATGCCACTGCACTCTATGCCACTCTGCTTTACTCTATGTCACTGCTCTCTATGCCACTTCACTATACTCTGTACCACTGCACTCTACTCAGCACCACTGTAATCAATGCTGCTGCACTCTAGGACAATGCATTCATTGCCACTCTACTCCACTGCACTCAACGACACTCTACACCACTCTATGTCACTGCACTATATGCCACTTCACTCTACACCAATCTACTCTACACCACTGCACTTTACACCACTGTATTCTACACCAGTGCTCTCTATGCCTCTCTACTCTGCACCACTCCACTCTATGCCACTCACTCTACTATGCACCACTCAAATCTATACCACTGCATTCTACGATGCTGGATTGTACACCATTAAAGTGTATGCTGCTGCACTATACACCACTGCACTCTATGCCACTCTAAACCACACTACTACACACCACTGCTCTCTACGACACTCTACTCTGCATCACTCCACTCTACACCACTGCACTCTGTGGGAAACATCCTTTACGACGCAACTTTTACCACGCAGTACCTTTACAACGCAGGTTTTTCAACGCAAATCATTACAACGACTTGCGCTGGGGGGCACTCTAGGATAGGCAATAGTTTAATTTACTATCCAACACCTTCCCTACTATCCACGGGGACTGGAGTTGGAATAGTAAATTAAACTATTCACTATCCAGCACCCCCCAACGCAAGTCGTTGTAACGACTTGCGTTGAAAAACCTGCGTTGTAAAGGCATGCGTGGTAAAAGCATGCATTGTAACAACGTACATCCGCACTCTGCAGCACTTCACTCAACACCACTGCACTCTATACCACTGCACTCTATCACACTATACTCTACTCTGCACAACTCTATTCCACTGAACTCTAGGCCACTCTAATCTGCATCACTGCACTCTATGCCACTGCACTCTACTATGCAACACTCTAATCTATGCCTCTGCATTCTACAACGCTGTATTGTACGCTGCTAAATTCTATGCTGCTTCACTCTATTCCACTGCACTCTACTCCTCTACTCCTCTTTACTCTGCAACACTCTACGCTAATGCACTCTACACCAGTCCACTCTATGGCACTCCACTCTATGCCACTCAACTCTACGCCACTCCACTCTATGCCACTCAACTCTACGCCACTCAACTGTATGCAACTCCACTCTATGCCACTCCAATACACAACATTCTATGCCCCTCCACCATATGACACTCCACATCAGTCTCTTTGGAAATTGAGGAGAGGTGGATCCACTGCAGAGGAATTTATCTGGCAGCTTTGAGTTGGATGACTAGTGCAGTCATTAGTATGGGCATCAGTTTGACAGTCCAGAAAGCATTAGACATAACTATAAGTACAATTGCAAAGGGAAGAAGAGTTGTACATCATGATCTCACCACCAATAAAATTATGCATTGCTACAATATGCTTAGCTGGAGCATCCAGAGGTGGGGCTCTGAGACAAACTCAGTAAATGTGGGCTGATAATAGTAGTAAATCTAGCCTCCTTTCTTGTGTACTGTTCTGAGCATACTACTCAGGGTTAGAATCTTATCCTTCTTCATTTGCAGTATAAAATCAGTACCAGTAGCCTAGCTAAATATTTTGGCCCAGATTTACAAATGCTTTGTGTTCACTTTGCTTTACTTTTGTAACACAAACCCGACACAAAGTGTTATGCTGGGATTTTCTATCCATAAACAACAAAGTTGCCTGTACCACAATTATTTTTTAAGCTCTCATTATTCTTGCTTATTGGTCAAACACAAATCCTTTTTGTTTGCACCACTATTTTATTTATACCTTTTGATTTAAAAAATGTGTATGTTTCCATTGACACATTTATGTATGAAAAGGAGAAAAAGAATCTACTATTCTGTACAACATTTACAAACAAATATACAAGTATCTACAAAAACCATTTGAAGTCCACATTTTCACTAAGACATGCTTAACATATTACATCAAAAAGTACAAACTTTTACACAAAACAAACAGACATTTATGACCTTGTTGAATTGCAACTGAATAAATCAATATCCAAATGTAAGACCAAATATTTATAGTCCAAAGGAGCAATCAACCAAAAATGACAATTAATTAATAGCAGACATTTATTTCTGCTATTAATGAGATTTGTGTTTTTTAGATCCGGAAGATATGTCACCCATTTGTGAAGTATGGCCACCAATAACAATGGGAGCTCACCCTAGGAGCAGTAAGCATCTCCCTCAGAGAGATATCCAAAGAAAGTTATGGAAGAGGGAAGCCAGTGGGACAAACCTGTTGAAAGACAAAGCAACAGTGCTAAAGTTATTCTCATTATGCATGTGTGGTGATCTTAGATGCCAGTTGGCCATGGCCTGGTAGAACCTAGACTGTCCCAGAATCCAGTACTGGCTAACAGAACTCTGCAAATGGGCTAGTTGTGAGAGTGCGGTATCAAAAAAGAGAAGCGGAGAGAGAGTTGCGACCTGGGAGCTGGGCTGGGGCTTGGACAAAAATGCTGGATGACCTGTCACAAGTGGGGAGGGTTGGACAGTTAGCGGGGCATGTTGCAAAGCAGTCAGACCCATCCTGAGCCTCACCAATATAGTTAGAACTTTTTATTATAACCTGCACCTTCCACACTACCCCACCCCAGGCAAGTGGAGACTTGGCCCTAGAGAACCGGGCACGACAAAGCATGTCTAACTCTCCATACAGCACATACCCCTCTCTAAGACTGTGGCTCATTCACTAGTTCCACGTTGACTCTCACAGGGCTGGTTCATGGTTTGAAATATTGTTATCTTGTTTTTAGTTTGACTCACCACAGGAAAGCTTGGTTTTCCATAGTTGCATCTACTACCTCCAGCTCATGAAGGGGTCGATACTGACATATCACAGGTGCTATGAGAACTAGCACACGTGAATGAGGTTCTAACTCAACCCTGGTTGATGTGAGGGAATGTGAAACAACGGTAATGACATGTAGAATACATGTAATGAGAAAATTCAATAAAGTATATTTTAAAAAGTGCATGTATGGTGCTCATCCTGCATATTTTCCTGCCATTAAGTTCCACCTTTCCTCATTATCTGTTCCTGTTCCTTTGAATGTTATTAGATCAAGTATGGTCTGTATGGACCTTGGATGTTAGCATTGTTGTTTTGTCCAGAGTTGTAAGTGCTCAACAGGTGAGCCATATTTTTTCTTTGACCAACTGCTGTGCAAGGGTGCTCCTATTGAAAACACCCATTTACTGGATCTGTGCTTGTGCTCTTATTACACAGCATGCTGTTCTCATAAGCTACACACCCAGTGCATTATCTCTAAAGCTTTCCAAGAAAAAGAGAAATGGATATACCTATCCTGAGTGCCAGACGACTCTTTGTTGCTATGTCAAGACTCTCTTGAAGACAGATGTTGGTCAAATTGATTTTGACGTGTCATGGAGGTTTCTTAACCAGGGTGTTTCTTGGAGGGAGACTTGCATTAGAGGCGTGCTTCATGGTGCATGCAATAGCTTGTAACTGAAGGCCCTCTGAGTCAATAACAAGTTATTTATTGGCTTGTCGGTGCCAAACTGCTGTAGGTTTCCTGATTTGATTAGATTGTGCATCTGAAAACCTGACAAATGTGCATGTGATTTCACACTTTGGAGGTTTACACTATTGTGCAAAAATAATTTCTGTAATTGAGGATCAATTGAAACAATTATGAGTTAAGATGCCCTAACATCGAATTCAGTGGTACCTGGAATCCCAGGTTGGCAACCTTTGGGCCTTCTGGAATCTTCTGCAGATTAACCCTACCAAAAGGGGGTTTTAACGGTTATGATGAGAGGAGCAGGAATAAAGCGTGGAGGTCAGATGAGTGCCCTAAAGATGTATTGGAATGCCACATGAGCACACAGCCGTGCAGGTAATATCCCACGACTACAGACAAGCTAGAAATGCAAATAGGGCTTCTTTTATAGTCGAGGAACCAGCAAAGTGGCCAAAGACCTTGCAAGAATTGTAAATCGAACAAAAAATCCCAAAATTGCATGAGACTTTTCTGAAAGAGTAAGCAAACATTGATGTGAAAATGGTCTAGTATCATCTGAACTTCTGTTTACCCAAACTGAGTTTAGTAACCCTTTCAGGTTATTGCAGGTCTTGAAGTTATTCCTATAATTTGTTCCTTTTCCCACCACATCACCCTAGTTTAATAGTATTCAAACTGCGTCCCAGTCATTTAAAATGATTTTGTCAGGGACGCCGAAGTGTTTTTATATATTTTTATATGATTATATTATAGAAATATAGCCAAATGTAACTATTACATTATGTTACATAGTTGCTCAACAGTTAAATATTTTTAGTGGGCTAAAGAGGATATACTGTATCAAATATATAAAAATCTGATTTGCTCTAGAGCTTAGCAATTTCTCAGAGCACAAATATGCAGGTCAAAAGATAGCAAGTGTGGGAGCAGAACCACTCCCCATATTTAGGATACTGCAAAATTCATATTACCCATACTTTACCTTCAGTCAGTTGTACCCCGGTTGGTCTTGCATGAAAAAGCGCCCTTCGCAACATCAATTTAGCAGAGTAACAAAAATAAGTAACTGGAGCCGCTCAATAACCTAGTTCGAGGTCAGATGAAAGTTAAAGGGTGTTATTACAAATTTTAAAAAATCAGGTGATACAAAATAAATGTAATGAATGCTCAAGTGCAGAACTATGCAGATTAGTTCAAAATCAAAACCAATCTAAGCCCCAAATGACCAGCACAATCATAAAGAAGTCGAGAAGCATCCCTGGTAGAAAAGGAAAGTCTTCCAAAAATCAGGCTAAACACCAGAATCATGGGCTTCTTAAACGCTGTTCTTGCATAACAAATTGGAGAACACAGCAGAATCCCTCGTCCTCCCTCCCCGCTTCCCGCCACCGCCGCTAACCCCACCCCTTTTTCTTCTGTACCCTCCCTGCTCCCGCCTCCCAGCTGCTCCGTCCCCCCGCGCACTTCGCCATATATGGCGACCGTGCGAACGCGCAGCGGTCACGTGCAGCGGTCACGCGCAGCGGGCGCGCCGATTGTGCGCCGAAGGCGCGCCAAAGGTAAGCCCGTCTACACCCGTCCGCGCCTGGACCGCGCCCAGTGCCAGGACCCCTGGCCCTCGAAGACCCCGGCCGACCCGCCTGACGTACACCACCGCCAACCTCAACACACTCAACACCGGTCGACTCCCAGGATGCTACCAAGCCACACCACGACGCACCCACGGACCCTTCAGCTGCCACGCCTGCAAGTTCACCTGCATCCGGACCTGCCTCGCACCAGCACCCGCCAAGTCGAACACCAGCAGCACCCACCTCAAGTGCATCCTGCTCAACACCCGCTCCGTCCACAGACACGCCATCGAACTCTGGAACCTACTCGACACCACAGCCCCTGACGTTGCCTTCCTCACGGAGACCTGGATGAACGCCTCTTCAGCACCCGACATCGCCATCGCCATCCCAGAGGGCTACAAGATCACCCGGAGGGATCGCACCGCCAACCAGATGGGAGGAGGCATCGCCATCATCCACAGGAACACCATCCGCATCACCGACAACACCCTTACCACCGCCGAACACCTGCATTTCCAGATCCACACCGACCTGAAGACCACCCTCAGAGGCACCCTGATCTACCGACCTCCAGGACCACGCACCCAATTCAGCGAGGACATCGCCGACTTCGTCAGCCCGCATACCCTCCCCTCCGCTGACTACATCCTCCTGGGGGACCTCAACTTCCACCTGGAGAACAACAACGACCGCAACACCAGCACCCTGCTCGACAACCTCGCCAATCTTGGACTCAAGCAGCTGGTGTCCACCCCCACCCACCTCGCCGGACACACACTCGACGCAGCCTTCTCATCCAGCACAGACATCGCCTTCAGCCACTCCACAGAGCTTCATTGGACGGACCACAGCTGTGTCCACTTCACCTTCAAAAGAACGACGACCCACCACCACCAGCAACAGGTTGCCCGCAGAAGCTAGAACAAGATCACAGCCGACCAGCTCGCCACCTCCTTGAGCCAGCACCCTCCTGCCAGCTCAGCGAACCCCAGCCAGGCCGCCGACAACCTCACGAAGTGGATCAGCAACTGCGCGGACGAACTCGCCCCGCTGAGGACCCCGCCCAGCAGACCCGGCAGCAAGAAATCCCCATGGTTCACCGACGAACTCAAGAGCTCCAAGAAGAACTGCCGAGCCCTCGAGAAAGTCTGGAGAAGGGAACCAACACCGGATAACAGGACCACCTTCAAGCTTGCCACCCGGAAGCACCACCAGCTGATCCGCACCGCCAAGAAAACTGCATTCAAGGACCAGCTGGACAACAACGCACACAACTGCAAGGAACTCTTCAACATCGTGAAAGAGCTTTCCAACCCCAGCGCAGGAAACAACGACATCACCCCATCGCAAGACCTCTGCAACTCCCTCGCCTCATACTTCCACAACAAGATCGCGGACATACACAACAGCTTCAACAACCAACCAACGCACACCACGACCGAACCACCACCCCCCACCACCACCCTCCTCGCCTGGACCCCGATCAGCACCGAAGACACCGTCCGCACGATGAACTCCATCCACTCAGGATCTCCGACCGACCCCTGCCCCCACCACGTCTTCAACAAGGCCGACGCTGTCATCGCACCCCACCTGCGAGACATCATCAACACCTCCTTCGACACCGCCACCTTCCCTGAGAGCTGGAAGCACGCCGAACTCAGCGCTCTACTCAAGAAACCCACAGCGGACCCCACCGAACTCAAGAATTACCGCCACATCTCGCTCCTCCCATTTCCAGCCAAAGTCATCGAGAAGACCGTCAACAAGCAGCTGGCCGCCTTCCTTGAGACGAATGGATCCCTCGACCCCTCACAGTCTGGCTTCCGAGCCAACCACAGCACCGAGACCACCCTCATCGCCGCCACCGATGACATCCGAGCCCTGATGGACAACGGAGAAACAGCGGCCCTCATCCTCCTAGACCTCTCCGCGGCATTCGACACTGTCTGCCACCGCACCCTAGTACAGCGCCTCAGCAACGTCGGAATCCAGGAGAAGGCTCTGGAATGGATCATCTCCTTCCTCGACGGAAGAACACAGAGAGTCCGCCTACCACCGTACAAGTCAGAGGCCACCGAAGTCATCTGCGGCGTCCCTCAAGGATCCTCGCTGAGCCTCACCCTCTTCAACGTCTACATGAGCCCCCTCGCGGCCATCGCACGCCAACACAACCTCAACATAATCTCCTACGCCGACGACACCCAGCTGATCCTCTCCCTGACCAACGACCCCGCCGCCGCCAGAGCCAATCTGCACGAAGGGATGAAAGAGGTAGCCGAGTGGATGACGACCAGCCGCCTGAAACTGAACTCAGACAAGACGGAGGTCCTCATCCTAGGCTCCTCGCCCTCCGCCTGGGACGACTCCTGGTTGCCTCCCGCCCTGGGCACCGCACCCAAACCGACAGACCACGCACGCAACCTGGGCTTCATCCAGGACTCCTCCCTCTCCATGACCAGGCAAGTCAACACCGTCTCCTCGGCGTGCTTCAACATCCTACGCATGCTACGGAAGATCTTCTGGTGGATCCCCACCGAGACCAGGAAGACCGTCACCCAGGCCCTCGTCACCAGTCGACTGGACTACGGCAACGCCCTCTACGCCGGCACCACCGCCAAGCTCCAGAAGAGACTCCAGCGGATCCAGAACGCCTCAGCCAGACTCATCCTCGACATCCCACGAACCAGCCACATCTCCGGACATCTCAGAGACCTGCATTGGCTCCCCGTCAACAAAAGAATCACCTTCCGCCTCCTCACCCACGCACACAAAGCCCTACACGACCAAGGCCCGAGCTACCTCAACAACCGAATCAACTTCTACGCTCCCAAACGCCACCTCCGATCAGCCAACCACGCCCTCGCCGCCGTCCCCCGCATTCGAAGAGCGACAACAGGAGGAAGGTCCTTCTCCTACCTGGCCGCCAAGACCTGGAACTCCCTCCCGACCGACCTGCGCCTGACCCAAGACCACCTCTCCTTCAGGAAGAAGCTGAAGACCTGGCTGTTCGAGCAGTAACGGCACCCCCCCACCCCCCAGCGCCTTGAGACCCTACGGGTAAGTAGTGCGCTCTATAAATGTCTTTGATTGATTGATTGAGAATCAGCGTGGTATAATCATAAATAACAATTCTCCTGGCAGAACAGAATAAGACACGTCAGGCCTTATTTATGAGGCCTTGCGTCACTTTTACGCCACCGCTGCATCACTTTTTGTGACGCACCAGCGGCGTGAATAATGCGCCATGTTGTGCCCTATTTACAAAGTGACTCATCTAGGCAGATGCGTCACTTTGTAAACCCCTGAGCCACATTATACCTGCGTCAGGTATAATGTATGCAGGGTGGGCGTTCCCCTGCAAAAAGCCTCCTCATAGAAGTGGCGCATTGAAATCTATGAGATTTCAGTGCGCCACTTCTAGGACGCCATTGCGTCAATATCGTACGCCTGCCTTACTGGAGGCGTTAGACTGACGCAGGCCATTTCACATGGGGGGACACATTGCTGGAGTTGCATCTGTTTTCAGACACACCCCAGCAATGCATCACTTTTGCGCCTACAGATACGTCAGAAATACTGACGTATCTGTAACTCCTTGTGACATGATGCATCATACAGTAAATATGACGGATCCATCATGTCACAAGGAGGGCGCACTGAGAAGTGACGTATTGCTGTTTTCACACAGCGATGCGTCACTTCTTATAAATAAGGCCCGTCATTTCTAAGTAATGAGCACTATTCCATTTTAAGAAGGCACCCAACATCTTCCATGCTACCTCCATCCGGAGATTTCAAGTCAATATGAAACATTTCAAGAATGACACTCCACAACAAAGAATACGACTAGGCCTACCAAAGAACTACAGTGGAAGGACCTTGAAAACTGCATCAGTTAGGAAAACTAGGAAGATAATCCACAGCACACACACACAATAAAAAAAAAATAAAACCAGCTTGTCTTTGCTTCTGCAGAGCTTGTGGGGACAGGGTAGGAGGGGTGAATATAGGAGTGAATGTTAGAACAGTATTCATGTTATCCAAGATGAAGCTTTTCAAAAAAAATTAGCACAGCCAAATTACATTAATTAACACACTATTATACATTATATTAAACTTCTTTCAACTGTAATCATGTAAGCAATAATTTTGTACAGGATCCAACGTAAAAGGTATTATTCGTTATTATCATTTTTCACAAAAACATAAGCCCAGGAAAAACGCCTCCTCACAAGAAAGTGACATCGCCAGGCAGATATACTTTTTTTAAAGTGTTTCCTAGAAGCAATTTTCTATCCTACTAAAGCTCACATGTATTATTGAAAAATAACTGTAAGCAAAGGAATCAAAATAGGCGGGTATGAAAGAAATTGTGACAAAAATTAAAGTTTATTCTTGCCTTTAATTTTGTTGTATTGTCATAAGCAGCTGGCAACTAGCTCCATGTCATGTGTGACACCTTCAGTCCTAGCATTTTACCTAAAAACACTTTGCCTGGTGGAATTTTTGAGCCCATTCTAACAAAATTAAATCAGAAAATAAGAGTCCCAAACTGCAATGCACTGTTCGCTAAAATACCAGGACTGGCTTGCGATGTTTCATAAGAAATGTGGGGGCATATTATCAAGGACGGCGTTAAAATTATCGCCGGTTTGGCGGCAGAAAACTGCCGCTAAAGCGGCAATAATGGGCTTGATAATATGCCTAGGAGAATTCCAATAGAAGCCCATGTTCACACAGAACATGGTCTTCTATTGGAATTCTAAAGGGCATAATATCAAGCCCATTATCGCCGCTTTAGCAGCAGTTTTCTGCCGCTAAACCGGCGATAATTTTTAACGCCGTTCTTGATAATATGCCCCATGGCCATTTGTTGGTTCCGAACGTTTAACAATACAAAATATTGGAGTTGTGTTCAGTTACCCCTAATAAAAGTGCAGTCAAGTACATGTTTCAATATGCTACTGTCAGACCTGTCACCCTTAAAATGCCTATTGCTTCATCCTTCATCAGAAATGAAGGTTCAGGTATTCAGTTTCATTTGGAGACTCCAATTAGACACCTACTCCCAGTCAGGATATGACTGACAAAAAGTTACTGATTGGCCATTGTAGAGTTGCTAACGTCCTCTTTCTTCCCTATAATCACAGAGCTGTTTATTAGGATAGTGTTTATCTATGCTGGGCATACCCAAAGCTCCTCTTGCACAGAGCCTGGTGCCTCTCCATCAGTTTAGCCCCCCAGGGTGGCCCTTCCCAAGTTTGAAGACCTTTGCTTTAGGTGAACAAAGGTAGCCAAAAAGATTCACACAACAGCCCCAGCCTGGAAGAATGTATTTAGCAGTCTGTGAGGGGTTCGCAACTAACCGGATGGTATATAGACGTTGGCGTCTGATGAATCCTGGTTAAAAACATTCACAGAAGAGGAGCTAACTGATGTGCCAGAGTCTGCTATATGGTTGATGTTGTGGTAATGTTCTTGTATAAGATAATGATGCCGTTGCGTATAGAGTTTGGGCCTGTGTTGGTGATGGTGGACTTGGCTCAGTGCTGGCCATTAAGGTGGTGCTTGTGGTGGTTGCTTCTTATGAATGCCTTGGAAGGCAATTAAATGCAGTTATCTCAATTCTATTTCTTGTCACTTTTTGGAAAGGGGCCCATGTGTCTATAATAAATGGCCTAGCTATGTTTCCCCTCCACACTTCTCAGTTCCATGTTTATATGTTACTCTCGGGGTACAGGATGGAGCCAGTAGGGGTTGGCAAAGGTCACCACTCCTCCTTTAAGGTTTTCTGTTGTCCTGGCTTGGGGTTTAAATTACTCACAGGTCCACCGGTGAGTTCCAATATCTTGCAGTGGTGAGCTCTGTCATACTTCACCCTGAGTGAACATAAAAACTTCCTGGCCTGGGCCTCCGATGTGTTTGGTTTGTAAGTGTTCTGAAGATGTTAGTAGAGGAGAAGCATCTCTCACTAAAGGAGACAGTGATTGATGAAGACCCCACAAGCGCAACTGCATTTATAGTTAACTCTTTCCCTTTTCAAGATTGACCAGAACCTGAATGTACAAGATAAAGCAGTGAGGTAGTTGCATTAACGGTTAAAGGGCTATTCTTGCGGTACCTCAGGTCAAAAGTCATACTGGAACGTGCTGGGCATCCCACTGAAGACTGGCTCTGGCTGTGTTTGTCTGTGATTTCATCAAAACAAAAAAAGCATGAAATACTATTACTGAGAAACCATTTCACTCAAATGTTCAATAAAAAATTTCAGGACCAATGGCATTTACCATTTCATAGAAAACAATTCACAGAATGCCCTTTTTATTGAAATTGGATTTACTTGCTTATTTTTAAGGTGTAAATACAATGGTTGTCGGCCTTACTTTCATTAACATTTTTATCAGAGGTATTTATTGTAGTGCTTTGTTAGGGGACATTATTATGGGTATATATATTTTGCACTGTCAAGCAATTACTTTGGATGCTTTTAATTTGCTGACCCTCCCCACCCCTAAACACCATCCATCCCTAACCCCTTCCCAGCCCTTAAACTCCATCCATCCCTGCCAACTAAACACCATTTACCCCACCCAAATTACATCCATCTCTGAACCCTTATCTCAACCCAGTCCTGAACAATAAAAGTCCTTTCTACCTCTAAACTCCACCCATCCCTGGTCCCTAAAAACCTCTCACCACACCTAAACTCCACCGATCCGTGATCCCTAAACTCCACCCATTCATCAATGCTAAAAGCTCTTTCTTCTCCTAAACTCTACCCATTCTTGAATCCTAAAAGCCTCTTTCTACGCCTCAATGCCACCCATCCCTGACCACTAAATGCTCCTGACCACCCTTACACTCCTTTCATCCATTTTTGAAAAATATTTTTTCATTGAGTTTTTTCAAACAAAACATGATCTGATGTCAATATCAAAAAATCGCAGCAGCCTCTTAACCATCAGTTGTTTCGAAACAGTGCTCCGTCTATTCTCCCCACTTCGAATAAAAGGAACATGAATACAAATCCCCTATATGAAATATCATCATGTATGTACAATGCGTGGGATATATGACTGAATGACGATTCAACACAGATTATTGTCCAGAAGGCACCTCTGCAACTCTTAAGCAACCAGAATCTATATAAATAAAAATGTAAATGTTTGTTTGTTCAAAATCACAAATCTCCGAAAGTTCTTCAGCGATTGCTTTGAAATTTTGACACAACGTTGGATTCGAATATGCGCGTGTTTTTATATACACAACGTTGGATTCCAATACACGCGTGTGTCGAATGCGCGCTTGTTTTTAATCGAAAGTCCGAAGAGACACATAAAAATGTCAATAATAGTTTGTTGAAAATCTCAAATCTCCGAAATGTCTTCACTGATTGCTTTGAAATTTTGACACAACGTTGGATTTGATTAAGCTTTTGTATATATATATATACACAACGTTGGATTCGACAACACGCATGTCCAATGCGCGCATGTTTTTAATCGAAAGGCCGGAGAGACCCTATTGATTTGGTTTCTGAGCAACAACTACAAGGGATGCATAGAGACAATAGTCCACATATATTAGGATGGACAGTTGGTGTCAGGATGGCAGACTGGGAAGTGGGTGGAGGGTGGGGGGAGGAGTTGGTTCACTTTGCAACATTAAGAAAGGACGCATAGAGACAACAGTCTACATATATTAGAATGGACAGTTGGTGTCAGGATGGCAGACCGGGAAGTTGGTGGAGGAAAGGGGGAGGAGTTGGTTCACTTTGCAACATTAGCGTGTCTTTATATATACACAACGTTGGATTCGAATACGTGTGTGTACAATACGCGAGTGTTTTTAATCGAAAGGTAGAACAGACCCTATCGATTTGCTTGCCTCGCAAAAACTACAAGGGACGCATAGAGACAATAGTGATAAAAACATATTGTATACCCAAGGCATTGTGAAATTAAACGTATTAGAATCGTGCGCTCACTCTTTTCTTTGTCTTCCATTTAACCAGACTGAGCCACAGCAACGCCTGGCAGGGTACAGCTAGTTATAAATAAAAAGGACATATAAACCCCTCCTCCCACCCACTCTCCCAACTCACCCATGTCCCCGGTGTGTCTTGTGCTACTGCAATGCAATATAATTCTGTGCTACACCTGGATCAGCATTATATTACAGTAGCAATTAAAGCCAATGTAGATCAGCATTCCACCGGTTAATGACCATATCAGTATTACAATAATCCCCACCAATCGATCAATTTACACAGAACTCAAGGCGAGATCCCTGGTGTGCTCACTGTTGAGGTTTCACCCGAGTCTATCTCAGGTGCTTGCAATGAAACCACCAGTGCTTCCCAGGCTCTCGCAGCCTCCATGGCGTTATCCCCCTATACTTGTCTAGCTAGTTGAAACATGATTGTACTTTCACTCGTGGCCCACTTAATCAATTCCATTTTCCATCTCAGAACACTGGGGCCCTCTACAGCCTTCCAGTGCGCCATAATAACCCTCTTGGCCAGCAATAGCCCCAAATCCAGAAATGTACTCGTAACCCTCGTCTTGGGCGTATGGGGGAACCTGTGAAGTAAGCACACTCCTTTCATCCATGAACCCTAAAAAACTCTCGCCATTCAAAACACCACACATCCCCGATGCCTAAAACCTTACCACCCCTAAATTCCACCCTTCTCTTAACCCTAAAGATTCTATCTATATCTGAACTCAACCCATCCGTGAACCTAAAAAAAGCTTGAACACCCCTACACTCCACTCATCTGTAAATGCTTGAAATGCCTCACCACCCCTAAATTTATCCCATTCCTGATCCCAAAAACAACCCTCACTACTCATTAAATCCACGCATCTCTGAACCCTTCTAACCCCTTTCAATGCCTGAAACCACCCCATTATTGACTCCCCTAAAAACCTGCCCTCCTGAACATCACTCATCCCTGAGCTAAAACAATTCCTCTCTTTCAGAGGCGTGGCCATCCACCGAACAAGATGGACGCTTTCTAGAGCAGCTCCACTAACAAATCTATCTAATTCCCTAAAAATCCGATATTCTATCCATTCCAACAGCAATCTGACTTGAGATCAGAATGTTGCCAAACGCAGAAACCAGCGAGCTCACCGATTTTCTAGCTGTTGCACCTGCTGGGCGAGATAGCTGCTGCACCTGCTGGGTGTGATAGATATCATAGCTTGCATGACGTGGTGAGGTCCCGGTCTCGAGTATGAGTTTGGCTGCAGCAGCTGCACTGCGGGCACTGAAGACGAAGAAGTGAGCACGACTTTGAGGGGGCTGCCCTAGGCTTACAGTTTCAGCAGCCTCTCTTGGGATCAGCCCTGCCTCTAGATGGGAGGAGTGGAGCCTTGGTGCAGCCTGGAGTTGCAAATGTACACCGCAGGACTACCAGCAGGCAAGCAGGAGCCCACAAGGGTGAATCAATAGATCAGTGCCAAAAAGCCGCCGACCTGTGTAAACCTGTGTCAAACGGAGTGGTGCGAATCCTTGGTAGTAAACCACCCGCAGAACACTGTGGCTTGACCCGAACAACGGACATGCTCTCGGGATCGCCGACACTGTGAACAACACAGACTAAGGAGGAGGCCGGTGAACCGCAGCCCGTAAAGGCATATGAAACGGATTGCAGTAGGCCTCCCAGCAGCCCCTTGCTTGCCTGAGCAGTAAGATATTGGTACAGCATGTCAAGGAGGACTCCCGACTGCTATCAATTGGCAGGGTTGAGGAGCTGGGAGTGTGGGGAGCATGCAGCAGGAAACCCAACAGGCCGTGTCGAGCGCTTGAGTTAGCCCGCAGGCAGCATCGAGTACTCTCCTCTCCCCGCAATCACATTTGGGAATACGATACACTACAGCCAGTAACAACAACCCTGATGGGCGGCAGGGGAGGGTGGAGTGCTCAGCAGACCAAGCTCGATAAATATGCACTCCCCAAGGAAGTGGCTGTACTGGAGGGAGCCCAAGACCAGCAACCTCCCACTATCCAAATGTCCCCTCGGGGGAAATACTTGTACTCCATGACATTATGGCTGCTATCTAAGGCATACACATATGCCTGGAAGACAGAATTGATTCGGTCACATTGGAGGTCTCACTGGTGAGAGCTGACCTCCGCAAAATAGGGGCACGGGTGAAAGAAGAAGAGGACTCTAGGGTTGCCCTTAAGGAAGACACAGCCACTTTTAAGGCTCAAGTCAACGATCTGCGGGCTACAACCAAAACCTTGGATTCTCGCCTGGTGAACTATGAAGACAGATCGTGGTATAATAACATACACATAATCGGGGTCACAGAGCATATGGAGGGGTCTATGGGGGACATATTTGTGGAAGAACGCATTCTCAACCTAGGCCAGGGTCCCGTCTCACCCAATAATAGCCTGCATCTCCAACTATTGCGACCGAGGTGTTGTGCCTCGGATGGCCCGTAGCACTCCACCATTGATTTACAAGAATGCCACCATAACCTTTTTTCCAGACTTTACACTCAAGGTCCAAAAACAACATTGTAGCTTTCTAGAAGTCAAAAGAGCCTGAGGGACAGAGAGATAAAATATTCAATGCTCTTTCCAGTCAAACTTCAAGTGGAAGCTGAAGGGAAAACCTGGTACTTTACGACCCCCTAAGATGCCTGGGATTGGTTTGATGCTGGCACTGGGCATAAAGCATGCCTAGGATGGTAGAGACTGCAACCTGACCTGGCGGCCCTGCAAGTGACAGAGAAAGGCAGTCAGGAGAGAGATAACTCCCCGCAGTCAGGCTTCTTAAAAACTTGCACTCTACATCTTGTGGTCTCCAATTTGATAGCTCCTAGTGTCGAATATGCCGGAGGTTCTGAGGAAGCACCCACTGACAGCATCCAAGTGAGCCGTTCGGGCCTGGACCGCTTTGATCAGAGGCCGTGGCTACCTTGGGTGGGACCGCAGGGGGCCTGTTGGGACCAGTGACCCAGGTACACTGTACGAACTAACCAACCATTGGTAACACTTGTTATTTCTTCTTGGGGCATAGATGGTAGGTGATTAGGAAAGGCCACAGCTACCTTTAGTTAAATATGTTGAGTTGGGGGTGAGAGGTGCTCTGCAGAGTTGCTGGGGCAAGCTGCTCCAGATCCGCTATGCAGGGAGGGGGATCTCTTAGTTGTTTTTCTAATATTGTTTCCTGTGACCTGGATTGGACGTGGGGGAATTGGGCAGGCCAATATGTTTGAGGGTTTTGTTCTGTTAGATTTACAGCAGGTATCCAACGCTACATCACTACGTATCTGGTTACACTACATACACGACCCATTCCCGATCTGTCAACCTGGCAATACTGATGTGTGGGGGGGGGGAGAGGGCATGTCCATTCTCCATTTACCACAATGGCAACCAAGATAAACACCTCTGCTATCCGGCTCCTGTCATGGAATGTCAACGTCTTAGGGGACAAAATCTAAACAGGGTATCAGCTACATAAAACGACACTCCCCAGATGTGATCCTCCTGTAGGAGTCACATCTTGTGAGCAATGCCTGCAAGGCGCTAGGGGGGTATAGAATGGATGCTCATGCTGGTTACACCTCTGGCTCCAGAGGGACTGGGATACTTATGAGGAAACAATTACCACTTACTATCCACTGCACCTGGTCTGATGTGCACAGCCAATATGTGGCCCTCTTGGGGGCATGGGAGGAAGAAACAGTTAACATACTATCAGCTTACAGCCTGCCCAACTTGCATGGCACCTCGCTCCCTGAGCTAAGCGCTCTTCTTCTAGGTTTACCGGATGGGGAATTCATTATGGGAGGAGACTTTAACTTGGCTCTCTGTCATATCAAAGACTGTTGACCTTCTAGACAAAAGGCATCATCTTGTCACCAGCTAGCAGATTTCATTTCTGCCATGGACCTGATTAACGTATGGCTGACCTTCAATCCCTCAGTGCAACGCTTTGCGTTCCATTTGGCAGCCTACAGCAGCATCTCACGTATTAACTACATCTTCAACCTAGCTTATCGACTTCCTAATTTCTGCAATGTCCAACATCTGGCTAGGGGCATCTCTGGCCACTCTCCACGTTGGGCCATCTACAGTTTGGGCAAGAAGCTGGACCATGGAACCCTCTCACTTAATCTATGGTATTTTAAAATCCCCAGTGTTAGAGGGTGCCTTGTGGAGGCTACAGAGCGTTACATTACAGAAAATTAGTCTTTTTGTAGCCTCCATCCAGACTTTATGGGAGGCATACAAAGCAGTCATCAGGTGCTTTCCCTGATAGTAGGGCACAAAAGAGATAAAGCCAGAATGGCTTGAGTGTGAGATACTCAACCTTGAGGTTAACCTCACGGATAATGAAATTAAAGATACTAAACACTCCTTGAGTCTTAAACAAAAAGAGTATAGGGATACCCCATTGGAGTCCGCTAATGCCTGGCAATGTGGCATCACCTCTGCAAGGTAGAAGATAGAGTGGGGAGACCAATAGCAGGGCTGACTCATCCAAATCATCTCCAAGCTAGTGCACTCAGATCAGTCTGACTTTATGTCAGGGCGCAGTATGGCTCTCAACCTACAACATCTCCACGGGGTGTTGGGTCGGGTTAGTGGAATTCAGGAAGATGCTCTTGTCCTCTCACTAGAAGCCAGCATGGCCTTTGATAAGGTTGAATGGGCGTATCTTTTCAAAGTACTGGCCCGCTTGGGTTTTTGGCCCTAAATTTTTGTTCTGGTTGTGACTTCTCAACACTGAGCCTCTAGTAGCCCAGGTCGCGATCAATGGGAGGACATCCAGAGTCTTTAATCTCCAGCGTGAAACTAGACAGGGCTGTTCGCTTTCACCACTTCTCTTCACCCTCATACTGGAGCCCTTGGCGGCCTGGATCTGAACAGATCAGTTGATCCGTGGTCTGTGCTGGACCAATCAATGAGAAGACAGAAGATCTCTTTACGCAGATGATGTTCTGCTCTATATCGTGGACCACTTTTTCTCCCTTCATAGAATTATGCAAATGTGGTCGCTATTTGTGGTACACAATTAATTGGTATAAATCTATCATTTACATCCTGCATGGTCAGGCGCCCGACCTGGCCACAGAATGTGAGGCAAGGATAGCAGTAAATGGGTATCGATATCTTAGAATATATGTTACCACTAGTCCTGACCTCTTCTTTACCTACAATCTACAGACCCCACTAATGCGCCTTTCAGAAAAACATCCAACACTGGCGATTGTTAGCATTATCTCTGCTCGGCAGAGCTGCGCTGTTAAAATTAACGGTGGCCTTACCTTGCTTCCTCTATGTGTTACAAAATATGCCCTACCTAATTCCTGCAGCTTATTTCAAGACCATAGAAGGTGAAATCAGGAGGTGGCTATGGGATGGGGGCCAGCGCAATTCGGCCTTGATACATTGAGTGACAAGAGGTTGGTACTATTCAAAAGTAATATTGGGCCGCACGACTCACGGTTATTAACCAATGGGTTCAGCACCCTGAAGATGAGCCAGCATATCGTATGGACCGATAGGTTCTGCGCCCGGGGAGTTACCTGTGAGCACTTTACACCAACCCGCAACATATGCCTTTTCAGAGACCCACAGTGCTCACGGTCAGGCTCTGACATACAACACTTAAAGCACTGGGCTGGGGGCATAAGATTACCCAATCCACTCCACTGTGGGATTCCAAAAAACCAGGCACCCTAGGGACGAGATCTGGCTTTGACAAGTGGGATCTTATAGGACTATTCAAAGTGGGGGACCTCCATGCCTAGGGAGAGGTTATCCTTTTCTTTGAGCTACAAAAGAAATACAAGCTTGTTCCCTCTGAAACCTTCTGTTACCTCCAGATACGACGCACACCCCAGGCGGCTATCCCCTGGGGAATAGACCTGAGTTGTCGCCCCTTGAGGATACACAACTTGATGATCACATATATCGTAAGGCAACCTCCCTCACGTTTCGGAGGTCGATCAACAACTCACCAGACACACTCCTTCATTTGCAGGAAGAATGGGATCATGACCTGGGGGGTGTAAAGATGATGAATGACCTGAGCACTTGTCCTCCCTTAGAGTGGTGGCCATAAGGGTGGGGTGTTGGTTGGTGCAGCTCAAAATACTACACCGATTCTACCTCGCATTCACCAGAGTGGTCAAAATGGGCAGGGTAGCAGACGCAAGCTGTCAGCGGCAATGTGGTCAGATGGGGACCTTCTTTCACATAATATTGTGCTGGTCAGCTATACAACACTTTTGGGACTCAGTGGTGGCATGCATGAATGAAGTGTGTGGGAGAAAAATTGCAATCTCCTTCCAAATGGTGTCTCCTAAATGTGTGGGATGAAAAGGACCTGAATCATATGGAACGGACATAAACGACTTTGTGCCTGGCGATTGCTAAACCTAACGTGGCATGCCTATGGCGGGGTGACACCTGCACCCCGTCCTAAGAGACTGGAAACGAGATATGGAATGGTGCATCATGGCAAAGTGGTATATCAAAATCTGGGGCAACTTGAACACCTATAGGGTAAGCTCATGTACCTCTCTCACTCTAACTGTCGCCATGGCCGTTGTTCCTCAGGACTTCACCTCTGACACGATTATGGTGGAGAGGGCGATGTGAGACAGAGAATGAGAATATTATATACTGAAATGCAATTTGTATATCAACCATGTGCGTGTACCTTGAGGTGTCCTTGCTGGCACTTTGCTTGCTGTGAATTAAAAAAAAAGATCTTTTTTTTTTTTTTTTTTAAAGAAAATTCCTCCCTATCCCTAATTCCACCTGAATTTGGGATTTTTCTTTAAAGTTAACTTTCCTTTCAAGTGTTTCCTTTAATTTTTCGATTTATCTGTATTCCCTCAAAATTGTCTTTCCGTAAAACTGGTTTTCCTTAATTTGATTTCCTCGAATAGGCATTCTCGGTTTTAATTTTTCCATTAATTCACATACATCATCTGACTGCACTGCCCTTGACGACGCTGGGATTCATATATAGAATTTTATCTTACCAATCCTTAGAGTCCCTGGTCGACTGAATCTCTTTATTCTGCAAAGAAGTGTAAAGGAAGTTCTCTAATTTCATACTTATGACAATTTACCAATGAGCAAATACATACCAAACCAAAGAACCACTGATTACGAAATACATTTTAAAGATTTATTACAAAGCCAAAAACAACTGAACATACAAGCACCTCAGCAAGAGGTTCAAGAAATAAACTGGCACTAATACAAACATAATCCTACGCAGGAGTCTCAGACGACTCAAAATAAAGAGCAACGTCAATTCAAGAAGCATTAGGCAAGCAATAACAGTTCCCACTGGAAGTCTCGACTGCATCTGCTCAAAAGGGAAAGAAAGAGATTAGTTTGTCCCTACACTAACTCTAAGGTGACATCCATACTTAGCATACCTCCCAGGCAAAAGAAAAAAGGTGTCAGATGTGAAGGCTCCCTAAGAAGCACATTCACTCATTCCAGGTAAGTAGCCTAAGCTACCGAGCTCGTTCTAAGATACTCCTTAATTTCTCCTGCATAGTTCCCACTGAGACCTCTGTCTAACTGCATCTCCAATTGGACTGTCTTAGACAGGACCCAGACTGACTTCACCCCTAAGCCCACTGCGACTAAGACTGACTCTGCGACTAACTCCTCCCTCAGGGCACTTTCCCTAATACAAAATCCCAAAGCAGTAGACACGCCTTTGTTACACCCACTCTTCCAGCGGGTGCAGCCCTATACTTTTCCAGCACAGGTCCATCTTCTTCCAAAAACTGTTGCTGTGTCCTTGGGTCCCAGGCACCTTCTCCGCCAAATGTTGCAGTTTGCATACCAGTAGACTCCCTTCGTTCTCACTCCTACCGGTCTAACTTCTAAACAATTGATCATTGTACCTAACGAGCTACATGGCCTTGCACCTGCAAAAGAAATGCATGAGAAACAATCCTGTACACGCTCTAAGTTACAATTCAAAATTCAACTGCAAACAGGAGCCTTTTCCTAAGGAAAACATTCAACCCTCCATGATGACTAAGCTATGAAATACAATTAGGTCTCTGCTGGCGTTTTCATGTCTCAGGCCTTTACGCTTTAAATGCATTTCCAATACTACAACATAAACGTTACATTAAACCATCCTAAAGCTTTACATTGATAATCATCCTAAAGCATTATTTCATTGCATTTCTAAACATTACTCTTTCTTATGTTAGAACACCACTTTCTTCTTTAGTGACAAACTACACATGCAACTTTAATATGGCATGTTCAAATCTAATACACTTTACACACATAAATATTTTTCTCTGCACTGCTTATGTCACTTTTCGATTTAAGCACTACATTAATTCTTCAAGCACTATTAACACACAACTACATATTGCACTGATCCCCGGCCTAGTACTACATTATAAGTCACACAATAACATGGCCCTCTAAATATACCGGCGCTGACTACGGGTGATTATGATGCACCCCTACAATTTTCAAAATAACATGGCGCTCTATCAGTCCCCCTCTTTGATGACCTGTGTCTTCACAAGCTACACCATCCTTGGGGAAAGAACCGACTTAAACAGAACATGTTGCCACTCTTCCTCTCCTGAGCATTTCCATGTTCTTAAGGTTACGATATTGACTGTCCTGCAGCCTCTCCATTCGTCTCTCTTGCACCTTCAGTGATCTCTCCAATCTGCTAGACTTATACCACTTGTAGGCTCCTTTCAAACCCCACAATCCAATCACACATGCCACAACTATGATAAGGGGTTTCAACACATAATCAAGGAATCTTTTTCCTAGGTTCGCAAGCCAACTCCCCACTTTGCCAAATTCCTTACCAACTTTTTCCCACACAGTTTCCTCAGTCAAATCCTCAATCTCATAATGAATGGCGGTGATGTTACTTATATATTTCTCCAGATCTTTGCTGTTGTCTGGTATATAAGTACAGCACTCTTGGACCTTCAAAGGTTTACAGACTCCTCCCTCGTTTGCCAGAAAGATGTCTAAAGCAAGACGCTTTTGTAAAACCATCGTCCTTATCGATAACATCTCTCATTCAACCAACACCAGTGACTTAGCTGTATTCATAGACAATTCGTCCACAACAGTCGCCAACCTTCTAATCTCCACATCATTCAAAATCACTCCCAAAGTTGGTATCATTGCTCCAAAAATATCTCCAACCACAGCTGCTGCACTTTCACCTCATTTCACTCTTACATGATGTCCTCCTTCTAGGAGCTCAAATTCTTGTGTATGGTAAATCTTTGGAAAAATGATAGCTTTGTAACACGTACCATACCATTTCTCAGGCAATCGCACATAGGCATACCTCCCACAAACAAAATACACAGTTGGAATTATCTGCACTATACTTTGCAGAAAGTCCTTCGCATAATACTCCAATGTAAAGGTATGCTCACTTGTGGTCTGCCCCACTTACACATTCTCGTAATATGTCTGTGGTCTACTTATGCACAACTTCCCCTTCTGCACCTTATCTAGAGCTATCGGGCCATAACTCCCCTTCGACTTGTGCAACTTCTCTTCATCTATCCAGTCTACTCTACCCTTTCCTGAATCTCGCAACTGCTTTTGTTTCCTGTATCTATCTTCTACTTGATCTATAAATTTCTTCTCTACATACGACAACAGGCACGTCAGATTATGGCGATGAGCATAAGCTGTATCCAACTCTTGAGTCAGAATGAAATAAGTTCTAAGTCTGTCTTCTGATTTGTAATAATCATACTTATTCAAATGCTTATAAGCTAGCACTTCATAATAACTGCATCATAATTTCAAAAGAAATACTCAAAATGATTTCGTCTGAGGAAATATAAATTTTTGGTCATGTTATGTTCCCTAGCGCGTACCCCACCGACTCCATGTACCAGCTTAAAGTGCATGTAACTTCTCTCCTGTGCCAGCTATGAAGACGCAAATACATTTGCGTCCAACGTTAACTTGTCCTCTTTCAGATCCACCATGAATGGATTGTATAGTCCGTTCCTAAGTATGCTATGCCACCGTCTTTTTGTAGTACACTTTACATGTTTTCCTGCTCTAGCAGAGTAGGCCCTGAATTCCTGTTACCGAGCCTCTTTTCTGGCTTTCGACTCTGACAGCTCCTGCCCAGCCTACCTCTGTACCCGTGAACTCTGACTTACTTTCAGCGCGGCCCCTCGCGCTCAGCTCAGCCTGCTTTCTGCCAAGACTGACTATAACCTTCGAGTTATCTGTTCCGCTCCTCGAGAATGCATTCCTGCCTACTAGATCCTGTAAACATCCTTTCCAGCTGCAGAGCCAAAGGGCCGACCTGTCTCAATGCAAGTAATTCATAGCCTCTGTTACCATGCTTCAATGGAAAGTCCCGTGCCCCACGCTTCACATGCAGACACTTAGGCGCTTATACACGCATCCACAGTTAGCATAGAATAGCTTCTGCCCTAGAGACCTTTCCGCCCAGATAGTATGGTTCCTAAACATCAGATATCAGATATGATAGTAGTACAAGTTGATCTGACATGCCAGACTTCTGTCTCTTTCCGTCAGTGTAAATGTCAAGTCCCCTGCACCCCATCAATCACACGTCATGCCGCTGCGCGCGCATCCAAGCTTCCGATTTCTGCTGACATTGCAACAATTCTGTTAGCACCACCTCTTGGTGCCACCCACTTGCGTCACCTATCAGTGACGTTTCTAGCACACACCTCTGGTTCACGCCTCTTGATTACGTACTAGTACCACGTGTATACTGTTATCTTGTCTTCTCTCAGCTGTTACGCCTCTTGCACTATTACTTATGGTATAAATCAAGTATATAAGCTATGGAATATCAATAAAGTTTGCTCTATCCCTTCTGACACCCCTGTGGTGGTCAGAACATGATATCCTGGTCTAGACCATTCCTTTATGAGGAATAAAACCCTTAGAAACTCTAACACCACGGACTCTGTCTTTTTTCATCCGATCTGAGTTATTATTGATTAAGTACTTACCTGCATAGAAATTAAGAGAGTAAATTAATTATTTACGTCATTTTGGCGCCCGAATAGGGACCCCTCCCCCACCTCACGCGCCGGTTGGTGCGTTGCAAGCTCTGTCCCCTGCCATCAGTTAGAAGGAACCTACGCGTACTGGCAGGATTTCCTGCATCTCCCTCTGACCCACGGAGGTGACGAAGACTGCGATCAGTGCCCAGACGAGGCGGTGAGGAGTGCGGAGGATCCCGACCAGAGCCTAGCCGAAAGAAGCAAGGTCCGAGGTGTCAAGAGGCCCACCAGGTTGCCGAAGTTTTCCGAAGTTTTCCGAAGTTTTCCGAGGTACCGAGTCGAGTCCAGTCGAGTTTTCCGAGGCCTTCTGTTTCCGTGCTTCCCGGTGAGTACCATTGCTGGGTCGTATCTAGACGGGTTTGGGTACGCAAGTCCGGTCTGCACTGTTTTTAGGCAGTGTATCTGTACTGTTTAGCAGTATATCTAGTATTCCGAATTTCTGCACTGTTACATCAGTGTATCTGTACTGTTGAGCAGTACATCCAGTATAGGGGGTTAGTCATTTATGTTTTAAATGTCTTCTTATGCGATTAATGTCGTGGTATGAATGTGACTGTTTAATGTGCATTTCTGTGTTTCTTGTATAAAATAGCTGTAACCAGTATTAAGTAATAAGGATAGAGTATTAAGTAACAAGTAAGCAAAATGCCGTTTTTCAACAAGTTAAAGCAGATAGGAACTAGGAAAGGGATACTGGAGGAAGAAATTCCTATTCCCCCTAGGGACACTCCCGGTAATTTTATGTACCACAAGCATGGCATAGATGCCATATTATATCTAGATTTATGGGCCGATTACACCAAACACCTAGACGAAAGACACAGATGGCCTGTTACCGGAACATGGGATGCCGAGTGCATCATGAAGGTAGAAGAAGCATTGTGGAAAAAGAAAGCTAGACAATCTCAGAAGGACGCCATAGAATTTTGGCGTAAGGAATCACATAAGCGTGCTGAGAAAGCACTCCGTAGAGAAGACAGACTTAAAGAATCAGAAAAAGCCCAAGAAAATGAATTAGTTATCGAAGGAATCCGAGTAAAAACAGAACAGATAGACCGTGCCCGAAATAATCTTGTAAACGGTATGTATCTTGCAGCAGATGGCACATCTGAGGCCCTATCAGAAATACCGAAAAACTTACCGCCACCATTAGTTCCAACTAAAGTAATGCATAAAGTTACTAAAGACATATTCCTAAATTCATATTTAGAGGATGTAGCACCAGCTTATACCAATCTGCCTGTTCGTACCCTGCCTACTGACAGGGATGGGGGTGGCACTACGCCCCCAGATCATGTTCCACCAGTACCGCGACAGACCTCCCCTGTTCCGCCAGCTCCGCCACTTCCCGCACCCAAGATTGACCTACCGAAACAAGTCCTACCTGATCCTACTAAACGACAAATTCAAGTACAGATCCAGACTCCGCGGAGAGATAATGCCCAAGCATCCGCCTCAGGAGGTGCGACTGCGGGTCCTCAGACCCCGCCATTAACACACAGATTCCATTTAAGGGACACGCAGAATCCTTTCCAGTCTCCCCACTTAACGCGTCTTGACGCATTAAAGGAAAACATGTCAGTTTGTAGATATGATCCAGTACCTGGAAGAAACGATCTAATGATATTGGCATCCCTTCGGTTAAGATCTGCCACCGATAGCTTGCTATGCTATGTAGGAATGAAGGAGCGTCTAGATAGAATATATGAGTTTGTTCAGACAGGGAAAGACCCTGACAGTGTCAAAGATGCCATGCATAAACAGAAAGTTGACATTCAAGCACAGATATTACGATTTTTCATAAATTGCCTAATAAGAGAACGAGACAGGCCTGAGACAGATCAAAGTGAGTTAGACGCATTAAACAAGTGGGGTCAAAATATAGCCGAAGGAAAACATGATAGGGGGGCTTGCATAGCCAGTATGTCCCAGAAAATTAGAAAGGCAGTATTAACTGCACACCAGGAAGGGAATGATAAAGCTTCCTCCGAGGAGGAAGAAGAACTTACAGAACAAGGAAGGACTACAGATACTATAGCATATGTAGGTAAGGGAAACTACCTTAGGAAAGGCATCCGTCCGGAAAATAAGAGAGTTTTTCTCTCTGCTTTAACAAACCCGAATTCTTCTGAACATCAGTTTCAGGAAACTGATAAAAGGCTTCGAGACCGAATGGGGTACCATGTACTCAATTCTATGGATGAACAGGAACTAGCCCGGTCAGCCGTGTTATGGGCCGAAAACCCAGACATATATAATGATGATACGTTAGCGCAGACATTCTTGAACCTTTCCCCAGAAGAGCAGAAAATAGCAGGTGTATACATGATTCAGCACCTCCTCATCAAGTTCAGAAACCATCATACCGATCCAGGTCCCTTACACGAAACATTAGAAGCACTACTCATGGATAGATGGAGAGGTTTCAGTACCAAGTTAATACAAATAATTCTAGAACAACGACGTAAATATAACACCTTTATAAGCTCTGAATATGTTCCCGCCCCGCCTCCAGAAAGAAAAACGTACCACATGCAATGCCTGAGTGGCATTGAAAGTCAGAACCCCTTACGAGAAGTACACCCAGTCATGGGTGCGGATCAGGTCTTGAAACGTGTATATGTACACACGCCACTGACTAAGTTAGAATTGTTAGAAATGAAGAAACTAGTTCCGTGCCATGATAAAGACCCTGCAGGTTTTCACAGAGAGCTTAAAGACATGTTACTGATGGGAGATTACACGTATGATGATATTATGAAAATGTTAAAAGTACTGTTGCCCACGGGCATTTACGAGAAATTAAAGGAAAAAGATTGGGAGGTGGGGGAGGCAAAGATAGCATGGGCAGAAATAGAAGACGAAGAAAGCAAACGAATCCCAGGGTTAGGCCTTGGGGACAGGACTAAAGCACTACCCGGATTAATAGTACAGGTTTTGCCAAGATTATTGACAACTAGAAAGGAAGATTGGGACGCAATCTCGTCCTGTAAACAGAAACAAGATGAAGATACTAGTGACTTTTATTCAAGATTCGAGAAATGTTTTATTATAAATAGTGGCCTGCAACCAAGCAGCGAGTCATATCCACACCTTTTTGTATCCAAATTAGTCGAGAATTCCCTACCATTAGTTAAAAATAGAGTGTACAAAGTTGAAAGTACTTGGCAGGCAAATACGCCATCCCAGATGTTACAAATGTTACAATATCATCAGAACAGAATTAGAGAAGAACAAGATCAGGAACAGAAACGTATGAAAGATACGAAGATGAAAATGTTAGTAGCTCAGACGGTCCCAGCCGACGGTCAGAGAAAGGGTGGGGCCCAGACAAATCACAATACAGCTCCTGTTAAAGGGACATGCAATTACTGCAAGCAGCCAGGTCACTATGTACATGAATGTCCAGTCCTGAAACATAACATCTCGACAGGAAAAACTAAAGAAAGACCGCATCCGCCTAGACACGATCAGGTCCAGCAACAGACCTCACAAAATGTACAGCCAATGCAGAACACACAGCCTATGCATGCTCCATCCCACCCAGCACAGACCGTAGCAGTACCGCAGCCACAGCCCATTGCCGCGACTCAGCAAGTCTCACAACAGATGTACCAGTATGCCCAATCTGCATATCCAGATTACCCCCGATATACATGAAACAGCCTAGAGAGGGAAGGTGGTTTGCCTCTTATTGAAATTCCTGTAGATCAAGAAGGTCCTTATGTACACAGTCACGTATTGGGAAAAGACAGAAAGTTTTTAATTGACACAGGGGCAAGTCGCACCACTATCAGTCATAATGAAGTCCCAGGGGCACCCCTCTCAGGCTCACAGAATGTTTCCCTTGGTTTTTCAGGACAGCCTATTGTAAATGAAGTATCGGAACCAGTACCCTTAGCTGTGGGTCCATTATCCCGAGTTACAGATTTGTTACTTACGAAATCATGTCCAGAAAATCTGTTAGGAATTAAAACACTGAAGGCTCTAGGAGCTATAATATGCTGTTCCCCAGAGGGAGTCAGACTCTTTCTACGGGATTTCAAGGGTCATTATGTTTTACGTGATTTTGATGTCAGATTGAAAAATGTACCAGATCACTTATGGGCAAAAGGCCCAGCTGATGTAGGTTGTATGCATATCACTCCATACCGTGTTACACTCAAGACAGGAGTTGTTCTACCCAGAATCAGACAATACAAGTTACCACCCGATGCTGTAGTGGCTTTACTGAAAATCATTGAAGAGCTTATTGCCCAGGGAGTGGTCGTAGAGACCAACTCCAATATCTGTAATTCACCCATCATTCCAATTCTTAAACGTACAGACCCCAATGCACCGCCAGTATATCGGCTGGTGATTGATCTTCGAGAGCTGAACAAATGTATTGTACCACAGTATCCTGTGGTCCCCGATATCTCTTCCCTATTGACTGCCATTGATTCAGAAGCAACGTTCTTTACTGTAATTGATCTCAAGAACGCTTTCTTCAGTGTACCTATTGATCCGGAGAGCCAATATCTCTTCGGATTCAGTTTAAATGGACGAAGTTTCAAATTTTCCCGCGCACCTCAAGGATTTACAGAAAGCCCCAGCATCTATAGTCAAGCACTGAAAAGACAACTAGATTGTATTCAAATGCCAGTCAACACCGCTTTACTGCAATACGTCGATGATCTACTGATCACCGCACGAAGTGAGCCCGAATGTGAACAAGCATCACTGACAGTTTTGCATTTCCTGGCCGACAAGGGACACAAGGTGTCCCCTTCGAAGCTACAATTCTGTGTTCAGCAAGTTGTGTACCTGGGTCACTTGCTGTCCAAAGTGGGGAGACAGCTCACTCCCGATCGCATTCAGTTAATTGTAAATATGCCACGACCCCAGACACAAAAGGAAGTGCGGGCCTTCATAGGCCTCACCTCGTACTGCAGACAATGGATTCCTCAATATGCATTTCTAGCTAAACCACTCATCCAGTTAACAACGCAGGAGGCAGCAACTTCGATTGCCCTCCCTTGGACTCAGGAACACACACAAGCCTTTGAGGAATTAAAGAAAGCATTATGCCAAGCACCAGTTTTAGCGACACCATGTTACAGCAAACCGTTTACACTTTTTGTTACAGAACGTGATGGTACAGCATTGTCTGTCCTCACTCAAGATCAAGCAGGTTCACATAAGCCTTGCGCTTATTTTTCAAGTACATTGGATTCCGTAGCCCAGGCACTCCCTGCGTGCTTAAAGTCAGTAGCAGCCACAGCGTTAGCAATAAGACAAAGCGACTCAATTGTTTTAGGTCATCAGTTAACAGTACAAGTTCCACATTCCGTAGAGGTTCTGTTAAACAGAACCCAGACTCAACACTTGACTATAGTACGACTGACAGGTTATGAATTGACACTATTCCAGCCACACATAGAAATCAGACGCTGCAGTATCCTGAACCCAGCAACACTGTTACCTACAGTTATGACAGATCCAGCCCCGCATGATTGCATAGAGATCATTAATGCAGTAACAAAGCCCCGACGAGATTTAACAGACATTCCATTGACAAATCCAGACTTGACACTTTATGTAGATGGTTCATGCATGAGAACAAGTACAGGAGAGTTAGTGGCCGCGTATGCAGTGACCACTGAAACTGAAGTTAAAGAAACACATCGTATTGATACACTGTCTGCTCAAGCAGCAGAACTTATTGCTCTGACCCGAGCCTGTATTCTAGCCAAGAACAGAAATGTCAACATATACACAGATTCCCGTTATGCATTCGGAGTTGTTCACGACTTCGGAGTACTCTGGCAGGAACGAGGTTTCCTGACCTCTCACGGTGCCAAGATACAACATGGTCCCCTCATTCAAGCACTGTTAGAGGCAATACATCTGCCTTCAGCCATATCCGTCATGAAGTGTAAAGCACATACTAAAGTCACAGATTCTGTTTCCCAGGGTAACGACCTGGCAGACCAGACAGCAAAGCATACAGCACTGACTCACACTCAGACAACTGATACGACAAAGACAACAGAACAGACAAACTGTATGACAGTCAGGGATCCCACACTAGATGTTATCGACATTCAGACACATGCTACTCCAGAAGAAATAAAGAAATGGATTGAACTAGGAGGGATCCAGACAGATCAAGGTTGGATGACGAAGGGAAAATCTACATGGTTTCTCCCTGACTCTATGGTTCAAGTTATGATAAATACAGCACATAGCCCAGCACACCTAGGGGAGAAAGCGATGTTAGACAGTTTACAAAATCTCTGGAACAATAAACACTTACGAGCAGCCGCAAAACAGAAAGTGCGTACTTGCATGATCTGTTGCCAGTTCAATCCAGGTAAAAGCGTCCCTGTAGAGCAAGGTGGATTTCATCCTCCCGATCATCCTTTTGAAGTCCTCCAGATGGATTATATCCAGATGGACCGTTGTCGAGGATTTAAATATGTTCTCGTAGTTGTCTGTGCTCTGTCCCGCTGGACCGAAGCATACCCAGTCTCAGATTACACTGCTCCGACCACTGCCAAGCAGTTGGTTCGTGAATTCTTCCCACGATACGGCCTGCCTCGTGTCGTGTACTCAGATAACGGTCAGCCATTCTCATCTGCATTAATGAAAGAAGTTTCTCTATTACTGGGATACCAGTGGAAATTCCATTGTGTCCGACATCCCGAAGCAGCAGGCCTTGTAGAAAGGCATAACCAGACACTAAAGATCCGCCTTGCCAAAATATGTCAGGAGAAAGGGGTCGACTGGATAGTCGCCCTGCCAGTGGCACTATTCTACATGAGAATGGTCGCCCATTCGAGATCAGGGCTATCCCCGTACGAGGTGGTCTTTGGTAGACCACCGAATATGTGGGGGACGCCCATTCCGAAAAAGATTACTGATGTTGATTGTAATATGTTGACAGATTACCTTGCCTCCTTGATGTCTGCACTCCAATCATGTCGTTCACAGGTTGCCGCAGCTTTCCCTGACAACACTGATGTAAAGCCACACGACGTCCGTCCTGGTGATATCGTGCTCGTTCGCAACTTCGACAGAAAAAGTCCGCTGGAGCCCCGCTGGAAATCCCCGAAGACCGTTCTACTCACCACCAGGACGGCCGTGAAAATCGAAGGAAGAAAGGGGTGGGTTCACACGAGTCATATAAAAAAATTCTCTGGACTGAAACCTGACCGAGACTCGTCCACCCCCACCAAAGACTGTGTTGAACAAAAACTTTGAAAAAACTCCTCAAGAAAATGATCGCATGAAATTACGATCTAGCAAGTCAGACAGTTTAATTGTTTAAGTCCTCCCCTAGGTGAATCGGTTAAATAGTTTCTGACATGTATCCCCTAGATCGAGATAGAGAGAGAGAGAGAGAAGCAAAGAAACGTACATATTGTAAATCACTTCGTAGTCACTGTATAGTGACACTAATAATTATGTTTATTCTCAGTATTTTAATTATCATTACTAGCATCCTCTTGCCTATCTACTACCCTATTTTCAAGCGTGAACAATCTGCCTATAATGTCTCTGCTGAACACACTTTTAGTGAGTTACCTCCACACGAGCTTTCCTACAGACTTGCGCTGCGCAACAATACATTCATTAGTATGCTACATCACTCTCATCAAACTAACAATGCTACAAATTGCTGGATATGTGTCCGACTCCCTCCCTATCAGAATTACAAGGGAGCTTTGCCTCTCTTTCCGTACCCATTCACTCACAATGGCTCCTGCGGAGCATGGTTCAAAATTATTAATTCCTTAGATCCTGATATTGCTGTTTTCGATGGGGGTTGGGTTTGGGGAAACCTGAACTTGGTCCTGCTCGACGTCTGTTACCCAGATAAGGAGGGACTTCCCACTAGAATAGGAACTGATCTAGAAAATGAAGTATATGGATTAGGTAATTATACAATTAGCCTTATGATTCTTACTGTTGAGTCCGAAGCTGCACCAGTTCTACCCATTATGTCAGTACTGCCAGTTACTGGTGAATTATGTATCAAGAAGAAAGGTTCAGTACACTTAGGTCATAGTAAATGCACTACTGTGGTCGAATTCAGTGATCGAGGTAAATCGTCTTTTAAAGCTATCAGTCATTCTTACTTTGTTTGTGGTCATACCGCATACATACGTCTACCTCCAGATTGGGATGGTATCTGTTACATTGCATTCCTTCTGCCACCTGTTTTCCTAGCTCCTCCTGATTACCATAGAAATACCAATCTAGTAAAGAATAGACCCAGAAGAGATGTCCCACTTGTCGACTACACAGAAACGGCATGGGAACAGTACACTGATTTTAATAAAGGATTCTTTTTCTTCTTAGGACCCGTTCAGAATAGTAAATTAATACGCAGATTAACTAGAACACTTGAAGCAGTAGTAAATGAAACTACCTCCGCCTTAGGTAACTTAACAGAAGAGCAGTCCGCCATGCGGGTTGTTGTTCTTCAGAATCGTCTTGTAATTGACGTCATCTTGGCAGATAGAGGTGGAGCCTGTAAGGTCATCGGGTCAAGTTGCTGTGTTTTCATACCACAAAACGCACCATCTGTATATCAAGCTATCACCCGTCTCCATAAAATTGCAAATCAGATACATCAGAATCCAGGCACCTGGACTTGGTCCGGTTGGTTCTGGACAACGTTAACAGCTTGGGGATGGAAGATCCTATCCTTCCTAGGCATTGGCCTAGTCCTAGTAGTCAGTTGCTGCCTGTGCCTACAGTGTGGGCCAGCGATTTGTGGACTGTGTGCCACCTCTTGTATTGAACATTCCAGTTTTCTCTCAAAACGTAAACGAAAGAAAGAAGAACAAATGATGTTACAAGAACAGACTGATATATTCATGAGGATCGATATTTCATGAAGGGTCCGTAGGGAACAAGGAGGGAATGAGGAAATATAAATTTTTGGTCATGTTATGTTCCCTAGCGCGTACCCCACCGACTCCATGTACCAGCTTAAAGTGCATGTAACTTCTCTCCTGTGCCAGCTATGAAGACGCAAATACATTTGCGTCCAACGTTAACTTGTCCTCTTTCAGATCCACCATGAATGGATTGTATAGTCCGTTCCTAAGTATGCTATGCCACCGTCTTTTTGTAGTACACTTTACATGTTTTCCTGCTCTAGCAGAGTAGGCCCTGAATTCCTGTTACCGAGCCTCTTTTCTGGCTTTCGACTCTGACAGCTCCTGCCCAGCCTACCTCTGTACCCGTGAACTCTGACTTACTTTCAGCGCGGCCCCTCGCGCTCAGCTCAGCCTGCTTTCTGCCAAGACTGACTATAACCTTCGAGTTATCTGTTCCGCTCCTCGAGAATGCATTCCTGCCTACTAGATCCTGTAAACATCCTTTCCAGCTGCAGAGCCAAAGGGCCGACCTGTCTCAATGCAAGTAATTCATAGCCTCTGTTACCATGCTTCAATGGAAAGTCCCGTGCCCCACGCTTCACATGCAGACACTTAGGCGCTTATACACGCATCCACAGTTAGCATAGAATAGCTTCTGCCCTAGAGACCTTTCCGCCCAGATAGTATGGTTCCTAAACATCAGATATCAGATATGATAGTAGTACAAGTTGATCTGACATGCCAGACTTCTGTCTCTTTCCGTCAGTGTAAATGTCAAGTCCCCTGCACCCCATCAATCACACGTCATGCCGCTGCGCGCGCATCCAAGCTTCCGATTTCTGCTGACATTGCAACAATTCTGTTAGCACCACCTCTTGGTGCCACCCACTTGCGTCACCTATCAGTGACGTTTCTAGCACACACCTCTGGTTCACGCCTCTTGATTACGTACTAGTACCACGTGTATACTGTTATCTTGTCTTCTCTCAGCTGTTACGCCTCTTGCACTATTACTTATGGTATAAATCAAGTATATAAGCTATGGAATATCAATAAAGTTTGCTCTATCCCTTCTGACACCCCTGTGGTGGTCAGAACATGATATCCTGGTCTAGACCATTCCTTTATGAGGAATAAAACCCTTAGAAACTCTAACACCACGGACTCTGTCTTTTTTCATCCGATCTGAGTTATTATTGATTAAGTACTTACCTGCATAGAAATTAAGAGAGTAAATTAATTATTTACGTCACGTCCATAGAAAATGCTAAACAGCAAATTATATGCAATACCATATGTCAATGGGAGATGATGGTATCTAATACCCTCATCCACTGAAGCTGGCAACTGCATACACACATAGCAATCTTTCGCATCCATTGCATCAATATACTCATACAACAACTTTGCATACACATTAAGCTTTAAGTTATCTCTAGACCTATCTGCATGTACCCTACGACTCTCCTCTAGTAGCAAAGCTCTTTCATCTCCTATTTTGACCTCTTTCTTGCTAGGAGAAGAAGGTGTAGAGGTTCCCTCTACCTCTACTGCCTGCTCGTGTGGTGCTAAATATGAAACTACGACTACTAGAATTATGAAGAGCATCACTCCTCCTATAAGTGTGCCTACTATGCACATAGCCCTACTGTTTGGGTTTCCAGCCTCCATGATCTCAGAAACAATTTTCAGCTTCCTTGTGCAGCAATAAACACTCAAAAGTCTGCTTTCTTCTTCTTCAGATGTCTGTGAACCAACTCGAACAACACCTCGGAAAGCTGGAAGCCCCATTTTAGGTCTTGCTGAACCAAAGCGCATTTCAAAAATGCTCCCAAAGTCTGCAGATCGGACACTGCATGTGCGCCGGGCACGCGCACCATTTGCCCGCCTTCAGGCTTTGGGAGCAATTTCGCGGCCGCTTTGATGTTCGGCCACTGAGAACACCAAAGCAGCCGCAAAATGTTCACTGTTTGTCACCCCCTCCCTTCCTGCTGGCATTCCCCCCTCCCTTCTCACCCAGTCCTTGATTCCCTTGTTTTTTCAAGAGATCGATCAGCCTACGTCTATGACAAGTTCACAGGCGACACGTAACGCCCCCTCTGATATCAGAACCTGCTCGTTACTCCCCAGTCCAAATGAATTGTTAGAGGAAATTGGCCGGTTGTTGTACGTGCCTAGAAACCGTCGAAGAGTCTCATGCCCATGCCAGATGACACAGGATTTCCTAAGCTACTTCTTTACTAAAGCTGTTGTTTTAGTTATCCCCATCGACATTAAGTTCCCTTCTTCCCACTTGGTGTATGTCCTGACCTTGCTGTTTCTTGTAAATCAGTGACATTGAGTGTTCTCCGCAGAGAAGTCACTGCTGTACCAATGTGTAATAACAAACTGTTTACCTCAGTTACTTTCTGGCTGCCACGCCTTGGTTTGGTTCGACACTAACTGCCTTACCACGCAGGGGGGAAAGGCAAGAGGACACATCTGCACCATCGTTCGCGGATGCTTCTGAAATGTTTTAAAGGCAGCAGTGTAAAGAGGTGTGTTTGTGTGCGCCTGGTACCTGACTTTTTACATCTCCTTGGCGCTTTCACCTTACCAAACCGCAGTGCTATATGTGCACAAAAAGTTACATCACAGCGCTTTAAATTCTGGTACGTGACTTTTTACATCTCCATGGCGCTTTCACTAGCTTTACCCCAAATGTCTTACCACAAATGTGGCACGTAATGCCCCCCATCCCTGCCAATTTACGACCTATTTGAGGACATTCTTCTTAAATGTATTTTCGAATTATTCATCAACAATGTTTTATATGCTAGATAGTAAATATTATAGCTCTTTACTAGGAGGTACTACAAAAAGGCAAATGGAATGCAAGCTCTGACAAATACATGGGGTACAGATGTACGGAATACGAGCAAGCCACTGGTCACTTCATTAAACCGCAGCGCTATGGGTGCGCAATGATGTTAGCGCTATAGTATAGATATATACAATAATTACTATACCACACAGGGGGGAACAGCCAGAGGCCACATCTGCCCAATCGTTCCCGGACACTTCTGCAATGTTTTAGAGGAAGCAATGTAAAGAGGTGTGTGTTTGTGTGCGCCTGGTACGTGACTTTTTACATCTCCTTGGCGCTTTAATTAATTAATTAATTGTGTGCTTATATAGCGCAGGACTCACTCCCGAAGGGGTACCTCCGCGCTTCGACCGCTGCGAAACCCTTCCTGGCTTCCCTGAGAGATGGTCCCTTAATGGGTATCTCCAGGGTGAGACCAGGCATCCCCGGCGGTCTGGTGGGGCCGTTAGTGAAGATGAGGCAAGCTAGTGCCCAGAGTTGCCGAGTGTGATCGCTGATCAAAGTGGGCACCGAGGCGAGAGAATTATCGAGTCCGCTGACCCTGGTCCGGAAACCTGCCGCGTCGGGAATCGAACCCTGGTCCCGGGCCGTCCTCTGCTCTCGGGTCTGCCGCCTCTAACCAGTGAGCCACACTACTTCACTTGCTTTCACTTCACCAAACCGCGGCGCTATGTGTGCGCAATGATGTACATTGCGGCACTTTATATTCTGGTTTGATAGCTGAGCGTACTAGTGTGCCTACGAACTGCAGGAATATGTGACACACCCAATAGTCACAGGCTCAAATTTGTGCTAGTACGCTTGGTCTATCAGCCTCCCAATGTTGATAAATCATTTGTAATTCATCGGACACGGCACTTAATCTTCCAGTGCTCAACACACATATATATCCTTTACACTTGCCATCTCGCCATTGTGTATTTGTGTGCGCCTGGTATGTGACTTTTTACATCTCCTTGGCGCTTTCACTTTACCAAACTGCGGCACTAGGTTTGGGCAATGAACACTGCACTCAATGCAACATACACTCCACACAATACCACTCAGTGCCACATAATTACATGCCACATAATTACAGTGCACTCAATGCAACATACACTCCAAATACCACTCAGTGCCACATAATTACACGACACATAATTACACTGCACTCAATGCAACATACACTCGAAATACCACTGAGTGCCACACAATTACACACCACATAATTGCACTGCACTCAATGCAACATACACTCCAAATCCCACTCAGTGCCACACAATTACATGCCACATAATTACACAGCTCTCAATGCAACATACACTCCAAATACCACTCAGTGCCACATAGTTATATGCAACATAATTACACTGCACTCAATGCAACATACAATCCAAATACCACTCAGTGCCACATAATTACACGTCACATAATTACACTGCACTTAATGCAACATACACTCCAAATACCACTTAGTGCCACATTACACGCCACATAATTACACTGTACTCAATGTAACATACACTCCAAATACCACTCAGTGCCACATAATTACATGCCTCATAATTACACTCTACTGAATGCAACACACACTCCACACAATACCACTCAGTTCCACATACTTATATGCTACATAATTATACTGCACTCAATGCAACATACACTGCAAACAATACCAATCAGTGCCACATAATTACACGCCACACAATTACACTCTACTGAATACCTCATACACTTTACTATCTATCTATCTATCTATCTATCTATCTATCTATCGATCTATCTATCGCCCTCACTCTATCTATCGCCCTCACTCTATCTATCTGTCTATTTACCTATTGCCCTCACTCTATCTATCTATCGATCTATCGCCCTCACTCTATTCATCGCCCTCACTCTATCTATCACCCTCACTCTATCGCCCTGACTCTATCTATCTATCACCCTCTATCCATCTATCGCCCTCACTCTATCTATCTATCTATCTATCTATCTATCTATCTATCTATCTATCTATCTATCTATCTATCTATCGCCCTTGCTCAATCTATCTATCGCCCTCACTCTATCTACCTATCGCCCCTCACTCTATCAATCTATCTATCTATTGCCCTCACTCTATCTATCACCCTCACTCTATCTATCTATCTATCTATCTATCTATCTATCTATCTATCTATCTATCTATCTATCTATCTATCTATCTATCTATCTATCTATCTATCTATCTATCCCCCCCACTCTATCTGTCTGTCGCCCTCACTCTATCTATCTGCCGCCCTCACTCTATCTATTTATCGCCCTCACTCTATCTATTGCCCTCACTTTTTCTATCGCCCTCACTCTATTTATCGCCCTCACTCTGTCTATTCATCGCCCTCTATCTATCTATCGCCCTCACTCTATCTATCTATCTTTCTGTCTATCTATCTATCTATCTATCTATCTATCTATCTATCTATCTATCTATCTATCTATCTATCTATCTATCTATCTATCTATCTATCTATCTATTGCCCTCACTCTATCTATCTATCGCCCTCACTCTATCTGTCTATCTATCTAGTTTTGCCCTCACTTTATCTATCTAACACCCTCTATCTATCACCCTCACTCTATCTATCTATCGCCCTCACTTTATCTATCTATCTATCGCCCTCACTCTATCTATCTGTCTATCTATCCATCGCACTCACTCTGTCTATCTATCACGCTCACTCTATCTTCCGCCATCACTCTATCTATCTATCTATCTATCTATCTATCTATCTATCTATCTATCTATCTATCTATCTATCTATCTATCTATCTATCTATCTATCTATCTATCTATCTATCTATCTATCTATCTATCTATCTATCTATCTATCTACCTATCTATCTATCTATCTATCTATCTATCTATCTATCTATCTATCTATTGCACTCACTCTATATGTCTATCTATCTATCGCCCTCACTCTATCTGTCTATCTATCGCCCTCACTCTATCTATCTATCGCCCTCACTCTATCTATCTATCGCCCTCCCTCTATCTATCGCCCCCACTCTACCTATCTATTGCACTCACTCTATCTATCTATCGGACTCACTCTATCAATCTATTGCATCACCCCAGCATCACTCAGCACCACTACAGCATCACTCGTCGCCACCACAACATCACTCAGCGCCACCACAGCATCAATCTGTGCAACCATTTAACAACAACTGGTTCAAATATGTTCTCTCAATGTTTCAAGCTTTATTACAAATGTCACAAAAAGATGTTAATATTTCACTTCTGTTAAAAGCCGTTGTTATTTGTAATATCAATACATCTAGTAAATACAACACATATTGCATTACAAATGCTATAGGTGTCACATTTGCGAAAGTTATAACTATTGGCTTTGTAAATGACAAAGCTATTAATTTCGCTATTTTCAAAACCAATACATGAATAAAAAAGTTGTCATTTTCAATACCAATAGCTCAAACTTTCCTAATGCAAGACCTATTGCATTGCAAATGCTTGTTGTTTCAGTTCCTTATTTACAGCAAGCAAAAGACAACCTTAAACCTTCTCTGTCCTCTGTGGAAAGTCCCTAAATTTCTTTTACTTACACTCGGACCTAGGTGAATTGCACTTATTTTCAACAAAGTCTCTTTAATCCAAAATAAGATTTGCTTCAACAGCTTCTATAACATGCTGCAAAAGTTCAAGACGAAGAACAATAGATCGTAAGATGGAATTTCAACTCCAAAGGAAGGGAATATCAGTCTATTCAAGATCAAGTTGCCAATTCTGCTCAGAATCGGAGGGTTTGGAACTGTGATGGTCAGCACTCCTTCAATTTCAAGTCCTGGCACTAACAACACCACATCCAGCTTCACGTTAGGGCTGGTACTAATCACTGTCACTGCCCTCACCCTCTCCAATCTCAGCACTCCTGGCATCAGTCACAACGTATGACCACTCTAGAGTTGCGTACTTTTAGGCAAGGCATTCACTTTTGTCTTGATCTCCCCAGACCTCCACGAGCTTGCTCTTCTTCGCCTTCGTCTGACTCTGACTCTTCAGACACAGGAGCAAGATCCCTCTCGGAGACCAGTCTCAAGTTCAGTCGCATCTGTCTCTCGGGCCACTGCTCTTCTGCTCTGCTTGTTCTCCAGTTTTCTCCTTGCTCACTCTGCTCACAACTTTTCTCAGCTGAGTCTGACTCTGGACCACTTTCACAGCAACTTCCCCTTTCAGAGGCAGTTTCAGTGTCGCTGTTGTCGTGACCCTCCTCAGCTCGGTCAAGTGAGAAACCAGCTCCTTCAGACACCCTCACAGCTTGGCCTGTCCCCTCCTCTGGCCCAGCCACTTCAGCTGGATTTTCATTAGGGAGAGGAGCTGTTTCTTTCAAGGGTGCTGAAACTCAACGGGTGTGAGAAGCATGCACCCAGTTCGGCAATCCTCCACACTTTACTGCAGTGTTCGTCACTAAGATAACTAAGATAACAACTCATCTGCCAACACTGCCTTTCCATCACATGAGACCCAAATGTCCACATCCCCTTTCACACAGCCTGAATTAATCACCACATTCTTCTCCTGGTCTGAAACCTGTTCCTGCAGGCACTTGAGCTCATCCCAAGTATCTGCCATGGCCAACATCATGTTGAACTCGGTTCTTTCTTGGCTCCCATCTACATGATTTTCAGTGAATGAACAACCTTGACACGAAATCTGTCTCTTTCCATGAGCCGGGCACTTAACAACTGCAATTGTCTTGGGGCGCTGTAAGGCCTCTAAGAGCAACCTCAAAAACTCCCCGTTTTGGATGGGTGATCCAGACGATGTCATGTAACCTCTCTGGGACCATAGTTGTGCGAAGTCATTAACCACACCAAACCCATACTGGCTGTCGGTGTAAATGGTAATTCGAATTTGGTCCGCTGCTAAGCAGGCACAAGTCAAAGCAATGATCTCAATCACCTGCATGCCTGGAAGGAGTAAACTCCTTTCAGGCATGCAGCTTCCACTACTCCTGTAATGGTACATACAGCAAATGCTGCTCTCAACTGGCCAACACTGTCTCTTAAGCATGAACCATTGACAAAGAAAATCTCATCAGGGTCAGGCAATGGTTCATCAACAATGTCGGGTCTCGGTTTGGTGCAAAGCTCAGTCATATCAAGACAATCATGGTTAAGCATAGGCGAATTTTGCGAATCTCGCGTTCGCGAATTTTGCGGATTTGCGAACTCGAATTTTTTTTTGTGTTTGCGTGGGTTTCTGCCAGTTCGCGAGGGTTTTGTATACTTTCGCAAATTGCGAACTTACCTGTCGGGTCGCAAGTTTCGCGAACTTGTTGTTTCTACGTGTCCAGCCTGTTTGGGACACTCTTCTTCATCACTGCCACTCTCTGTCACCACTGCCACTCTCTGACTACTCATGCCACCCTCTGGCCCACCCATGCCACCCTCTGTTTCATCACAGCACCCTCTGGTTGTCCAGTCAGTGTACATTATTGTGGCAACGCAAGCACACCTTCCCTGCCTCAAGTGACCTGAATTAATTTGGGGCTGATTAATGTGTCACAGAATATTTTTTTAGCTGGCACCTGCTTCCTTAGTGCTTCCTGATTAGTGATCTTTTGCACTTGCTAAGTGCTTTCATTGTTGCAAAATTAGTTACAACACCTGCCCTGCCCCAACTGACAATAATGAATTAGGGGCTGATTAATGGATTTGAACTTCCAGCCTGGCTCCTGCTTGTCTCCCTTAGCTGTAATTCAGGACCTTTGTGGCATATGTGTAACTATTCTGAGGTTCAGAGCAGGGTCACATAATAGTTGCAACTGGCAACTGAACTCTGGAGGGGCCCCTCAGGAAGCACTACAGGAAATGGCTACTAATGATGAGCCTGAACTTTTGAACCTGGTAAGTAGTTTCAGTTTTGCTAAGATCGTATTTCTGCAATTTTGCACTTATTCGCGGGGCGCGAAGTTGTACTGGGAAGCCGCGAACTCACGCGAACAGTGCGAGCAGTGCGAGCAAAATCCGCTGCTCGTAAATTTGCGGATTTTGCGGGAGATTCGCGAATCTCGCGGATTGCGAATTTACCGAAAATCCGCAAAATCCGTGAGCGAAACAGATTTTCCGCCCATGCTTAATCATGGTCCCCACAATCTTCATCAAGTGTGTGTGGCAACGGCAACAGTGTAGCAAGATTCAAAACAGAACACCTCCTAAGGGTCAGATTCTCCGCAGCAAGTATAACCTGCTCGTAGCGTGTGAGCCTATTATTGTTCAGGTGCTGTGTCTTGGTCCTAGTCATTAACAATTCGACAGAATGTGGAACATGCACAATAAAGGGATGACCCATGACAATACTCTCACACCTTTCAATGCTGACTTCCGTTGCAGCAACGGATTTGAGACATCCGGGCAACGCTGAAGCTACTGGATCTAAAGTAGCTGAAAAGTAGGCAACTGGTCTACGGACACCCCCATGATCTTGGACTAAAACTGACAGTGCTCAACCTTCTCGCTCACAACAGTATAGTAAAAAAGGTTTGCTGTAATCAGGCATCCCCAATGCAGAAGCACGACAAAGGTCCTCTCGCAACTCTAAGAATGCCTTCATACAGTCATTGTCCCATGGTACCGGATCGCTCACATCCTTGTGAGTCAGTCTCTGCAAAGGCTTAGCTTTCAATGAGAAGTTGGCAATCCACTGATGACAGTAGCCAACCATCCCTAAGAACATCTTGACTTCTCTCTAAGTAGAAGGCACCATCATTCCCATGATTGCCTCTATCGTGTCTGGTGACACCTTCCTCTTACCTTTTTCTACCCAGTGATCCAAATACTGCACCTCATTCAAGCAGTACTGCAGCTTATTTGGCGACACCTTGTGTCCATTCTCTGCCAAATGGTTCAGTGAGGCGATGTTATTGATTCTACATGCATCATCAGTCTCTGACGCAACAAGGAGGTCATCTATGTACTGAACGAGAACAGAGGGCCATATTATCAAGAAAGGGCAATACATTATTGCCGCTTTAAACGGCAGGAAACTGCCGCTAAATCGGCAATAATGGGCTTGATAATATGCCCTTGTGAATTCCCATAGAAGCCCAGGTTAACACCAGAACCTGGGCTTCTAAGGGAATTCACAAGGGCATATTATAAAGCCCATTATCGCTGCTTTAGCGGCAGTTTCTTGCCGATAAAAGCGGCGATAATGTATCGCCCTTTCTTAATAATATAGCCCAGAGTTCTGTGGCAGTACAAGACTCTCAAGGTTCTTTTTAAGATCTGAATAAAGATCGATGGACTCTCTGTATACCCCTGTGGGATACGACACCATGTTAAGACACGATTTTCTAGCTTAAACGCAAAAAGAAATTGGCTCTCCTCATGCAATGGAATCGAGAAGAAAGCCTGACAAAAGTCAATCCCGCTTGACATGGAACCTGAAACAGTATTACAGATGGATTCGGTACCACTGGACAACAGGGAACAACTATGTTGTTAACCCGGCGCAAATCCTGCACAATTCTGAATTTCCCACGCAGTTTCTGCAAACCCATAATAGGCGAGTTACATGGACTGCCTATTATCTCCTTCAGAATCCCTTGCTTGATCATGGACTCGATCACAGGTTTTATCCCTGCAACTGTCTCTGGGGTTAAATTGTACTGGGGCGTTCTCGGGAAATCAACGTTCGGCTTAACCTGAATCTTGACGGGCTCAACTCTTTTGATCAAGCCTATGTCCTCACCAGTGAAGTCCCACACTTCCTGTGAAGCCGAATCTCTTAAATCTAGTGGAAGCTCTTCCACTGTCACAACAGGATACATTGTGATGCACAAATGTTGATTTGTGACCTTAAGAGCAGCATCATCATCATTTGTTTGCAGTTCCACTCCTTTAGGGGTACAATAAATGGTGTAATTGAGTTTACACAGGAGATCCCTCGCTAGTAAACAAACAGGGCTCGAATCGCACACCACAAACTGATGTCTGTCTCGAAACGTTCCTATCTTCACAGGAATCGGTTCTGTCAAAGGGCTTGTTATTTTCTTACTTGCAACACCTACAACTTGGATACATTTTCCCGAGAGGGGTAGGTTGGGGACTACTGCAGATCGCACAGTAACACCAGTATCAACCAGAAAGGTGGTAGGGTGACCATCGACATCAGTCCCTGTCGAGATCCTCGGAGGCAGAGGAACCTGAACTTGCGGAGCCGAATTCCCCTCTTTTATTGACTTTGGCTTTGCCACTGTCTTTGTCACCTCGGGCGCTTGTACCTGCACTACCTCTTCCTCCTGCTGCATCTGATTTGCAGGATTCAAAGGACACTCGCGTCTCCAGTGTCCAATCTGATTACACTCTGTAGTCCTTTTCAGAGTTGCCAAATCCACCCTTGAACTAGAATCCTCTGTACTTCCCTTTCCCTTATTCTGGCCGACTGTTTCCTTCTCAGCGTACCTCCACCTGACTGTACTTGGCCTCCCTTATCAGCAGCTTGCATCTGGACCAGCTTTAGTTTGTCCTCAAGCTTCTTATGCTTCGAATCGACCTCATCACTGCAATATCTAGCGTATCTCAAAATCTCGTCCAGCGGCGTGTTCTGCCAACAAATCAAAAGCTGCTAGATCATAAAATAAATCTCAGGTCTCAATCCCAGGACAAACTTTGACACAAACTGTCCCATATCCTTAGGATCCATTACATCTAACCCACTGTACTGCTTAAAGACTTGCAACAACCTTTTGTAATACTCATGCACCATCTCCTTAGGTTCCTGAACTGTCAGATCTATTTTTACCCAGCCAATATCCTGTTGCGGTACCTTAGCGATTTCAACCACGTGATCACCTGCTCGTACTTTTTCATAACAAGGGGTGATGGGCCATTAGTGACAACATCCCTGTCTGGTTCAGAGGTGGGCCATCCGACTACAACCTTATAAGATACCCACAAGTCACTCGGAACCACAACGTCAAACATTGTATTCAAATAAATCCACAACACCTTCGAGATCTTGACAAACCTCTCAACCTGCTTGTACCACTTAACTGGGCTCTCTCTCAATTTTGGAAAGTCATTTGTGAATGCCACCAAATCTCCTCTACTCCAAGGCACATGCACATACCCTCCACTAGCTACCTCTCATAAAGGGTAGTTCCAAATTCCTTGTACTCCCCCTCTGGGAGGAGGGGGTTCTGCTGCATTTCTCTTAACACTCTTTTTCTTGGACCATCTTTCTTCCCACTTGTCACGCCTAGTCCATCCTTAAATCCCTATAATCAGTTCTCTGATATGGGTCTTCAGTCCAATTACCCTCTTTTCATCCAAATCTTGATCAGTATACTTTAACCGGTGACCACCCTGCAACATGTTCGTTTTAGACAAATCCACTTAATCCCTGTTTGCCAATTCAGTTAGCTTCTCATGTGCTGACCTTGTCTTACAGATCACATCCTGTGCCACAAACAACAACTCATCTGGCTCATAGAGTTCCACTCTCTCTACAGGCAAGTTCCCTTCAACAATCTCATCCACTTCTGCTTTCAATCGCATTACATCTAACCTCTTTGCCCTTATTGCTGTCCTGAGGGTGCCTCGACTACATGCACCACTCGACTATCTGCAGTCACTGCCCGGTTCTCTACACCTATTTACTTCAAATGTGTCCCCCTTATAGCCACTCTATTCTCGGCACTTCCATGATCCCAGTCCTCCCTTTGCCTGTCGCTCGGAGTGCCTTCAACCGACTCCCATGTTCTCAAATCTGACCTTAATTCTCCCAGGGATTTCGGTTTTGGTCCCCTCAGATCCATCTGTTCACTTGACGAATCTGCTGTAGCCGGCAACGGTGTGCTATACTCTACAGGCTTCGGGGATAGAACCAACTCATTCACTACACTGTTCCCTCCAAAGCCAGCACTTCCTTCCATTTCTGTCTGTGATGGACTTCCATTCCTCACCTGCTCTGGATTGTGCACTGACACTATGGGACCAATGGCAACCAGCACCCTAAGAGCCTCCAGTAATCTCTGAGAACTGGGGCTCTAATTTCTTTTCTCTTTTGAACAAATCCCGTAAAACTTTAAAACATTTCATGATGAAACCAGCGTTTCTCTTTTTGCAGCGCTTGTTTACTTCCTGATGACAATCCACCAATCCCTGCGCGGCTTCACACCAACCGCCGTATCACAGCACGGCACCTTCTGACGTCACTTTTCCCCAACTCGCAGCAGTTCCCCTCCTTTTCAGTTCGCTTCTCACTCACGCATACGTCCCATGCATACACTGAAATAATCACCTGTACGTCTAAGCAATTACTCTGCTGACTGTACGTCTACAGTCTGACTGTACGCCCACAGTCGTGTAATTGTCTACCGAAAACTGGCAACTGTCTGTCCACAAAACGACCGGACAATCACCTCAACTGATAGGTTACAACCACTCAGCAACCCACGACCAGCGTCAGTTACTCACAAACTCACACATTAATTTCCCCGATCTCGGTCCAGCGGACAATCGATGGTACCTCACGATTCCCTTAACAACGGCCGACAATTACTCTGGATGTCTGCCACACCCAACTGCTTAACCTACTCCTTGAGCCTAAGACTTTCCCGGGCTGTGCACGCTCACAGCCTGATCTCCTTTCATACAACAGGCATTCCAACTCCGCAAGACATCACAACACAAACACCACAATCTAACAACATATAACCCTATTCATACTCACTCTCCTACGAACTGCTGCTTTCGCAGCACCGTCACTCTCCGTCAGTTTCCATGAAACACCATCTTCCGCCGGTAATCCAATGAACGGTCATCGCCTGAATTCTATGGGCCTTGGGGAAACTCTTATCCTAATCTAGAACTCCCTTACTTCCAAAGACACACCGTCCTCTGGCTACCAACTGATGAGGCTGGGATTCTCATACAGAAATTTACCTTACCAATCCTTAGAATCCCTGGTCGACTGAATCTCTTTAGTCTGCAAAGAAGTGTAAAGGAAGTTCTCTAATTTCATACTTATGACAATTTACCAATGAGCAAATACATCCCAAACCAAAGGACCACTGACTACGAAATACATTTTAAAGATTTATTACAAAGCCAAAAACAACTGAACATACAAGCACCTCAACAAGAGGTTCAAGAAATAAATTGGCACTAATACAAACATAATCCTATGTAGGAGTCTCAGACGACTCGAAAAAAAGAGCAACGTCAATTCAAGAAGCATTAGGCTAGCAATAACAGTTCCCACTGGAAGTCTCAACTGCATCTGTTCCAAAAGGAAAGAAAGAGATTAGTCTGTCCCTACACTAACTCTAAGGTGACATCCATACTTAGCATACCTCCCAGGCAAAAGAAAAAAGGAGTCAGCTGTGAAGGCTCCCTAAGAAGCACATTCACTCTTTTCCAGGTAAGTAGCCTAAGCTACCGAGCTCGTTCTAAGATGCTCCTTAATTTCTCCTGCCTAGATCCCACTGAGACCCCTGTCTAACTGCATCTCCAATTGGACTGCCTTAGACAAGACCCAGACTGACTTCAACCCTAACTCCACTGCGACTAACACTGACTCTGCGACTAACTCCTCCCTCAGGGCACTTTCCCTAATACAAAATCCCCAAACAGTAGACAAGCTTTAGTTACACCCACTCTTCCAGCGGGTGCAGCCCCGTACTTTTTCAGCACAGGTCCATCTTCTTCCAAAAACCATTGCTGTGTCCTTGGGTCCCAGGCACCTTCTCTGCCAAATGTTGCAGTTTGCATACCAGTAGACTCCCTTCGTTCACACTCCTACTGGTCTAACTCCTAAACACTGGATCATTCTACCTAACGAGCTACATGACCTTGCACCTGCAAAAGAAATGCATGAGAAACAATCCTGTACACACTCTAAGTTACAATTCGAAATTCAACTGTGAACAGGAGCCTTTTACCACTCTACGCCCTCACACCCTCACTCTACCACTCTACCACCCTCACTCTACCGCCCTCACTCTACCACTCTACCGCCCTCACTCTACCGCCCTCACTCTACCACTCTACCGCCCTCACACCCTCACTCTATGGCCCTCACTCTACCACTCTACCACCCTCACACCCTCACTCTATCGCCCTCACTCTACCACTCTACCGCCCTCACTCTACCGCCCTCACTCTACCGCCCTCACTCTACCACTCTACCGCCCTCACTCTACCGCCCTCACTCTACCACTCTACCGCCCTCATGCCCTCACTCTACTGCACTCAATCTACCACTCTACCACCCTCATGCCCTCACTCTACCGCCCTCACTCTACCACTCTACCGCCCTCATGGCCTGACTCTACCGCCCTCACTCTACCGCACTCACTCTAACACTCTACCGCCCTCACTCTACCGCCCTCACTCTATCTCTCTACCGCCCTCACTCTACCACTTTACCGCCCTCACTCTACCACCCTCACGCCCTCACTCTACCGCCCTCACTCTACCACTCTACTGCCCTCACTCTACCACTCTACCGCCCTCACCCTACCACTCTACATCCCTCCCTCTACCACCCTCACTCTACCGCCCTCACTCTACTGCCCTCACTCTACCACCCTCACTCTACCGCCCTCACACCCTCACTCTACCGCCCTCACTCTACCACTCTACCACCTTCACTCTACCGCCCTCACTCTACCCCTCTACCGCCCTCACGCCCTCACTCTACGGCCCTCACTCTACCACTCTACCACCCTCACTCTATCGCCCTCACTCTACTGCCCTCACTCTACCGCCCTCACGCCCTCACTCTACCGCCCTGACTCTACCACTCAACCGCCCTCACTCTACCGCCCTCACTCTACCACTCTACCGCCCTCATGCCCTCACTCTACTGCACTCAAGCTACCACTCTACAGCCCTCACGCCCTCACTCTACCGCCCTCACTCTACCACTCTACTGCCCTCATGCCCTCACTCTACGGCCCTCACTCTACCACTCTACCGCCCTCACACCCTCACTCTATCGCCCTGACTCTACCACTCTACCGTCCTCACGCCCTCACTCTACCGCCCTGACTCTACCACTCAACCACCCTCACTCTACCGCCTTCACTCTACCACTCTACCGCCCTCATGCCCTCACTCTACTGCACTCAATCTACCACTCAACCGACCTCATGCCCTCACTCTACCGCCCTCACTCTACCACCCTCACTCTACCACTCTACCGCCCTCACTCTACCGCACTCACTCTACCACTCTACTGCCCTCACTCTACGGCCCTCACTCCCACTCTAACGCCCTCACTCTACCACTCTACCCCCTCACGCCCTCAAGCCCTCACTCTACCGCCTTCACTTTACCGCCCTCATGCCCTCACTCTACCGCCCTCCCTCTACCATTCTACTGCCCTCACTCTACCTCTCTACCGCCCTCACTCTACCACTTTACCGCCCTCACTCTACCACCCTCATGCCCTCACTCTACCGCCCTGACTCTACCACTCTACCGCCCTCACTCTACCGCCCTTACTCTACCACTCTACATCCCTCCCTCTACCGCCCTCACTCTATCACCCTCACTCTACCGCCCTCACTCTACCGCCCTCACTCTACCACTCTACCGCCCTCATGCCCTCACTCTACCACTCTACCTCCCTCACTCTACCGCACTCACTCTACCACTCTACCGCCTTCACTCTACCGCCCTCACTCTACCTCCCTCACTCTACCACTCTAACGCCCTCACTCTACCACTCTACCCCTTCATGCCCTCATGCCCTCACTCTACCGCCCTCACGCCCTCACTCCACCGCCCTCAGTCTACCACTCTACTGCCCTCACTCTACCTCTCTACCGCCCTCACTCTACCACTTTACTGCCCTCACTCTACCACCCTCACGCCCTCACTCTACCGCTCTCACTCTACCACTCTACTGCCCTCACTCTACCACTCCACCGCCCTCACTCTATGTTAGACGGGACCTGGAGGGTCGGCCGAGGACAAGGGGGGAGGTCTCCGGGGAGAGCCGTCTCCAGCGATCGTACAGACAAGTAACTTCCCCCCCACAGATAGGCACCACACAAAGATAAGATTTAACGTTCTTTATATGCAATCTTGAGGTACGGTAGAATGGTACAAGGAGGTCTGGACTCAGGGGTCCCCTCGATTCTAGTCTCTTGGATGGGAAAGGGGGTAGCGGGACAGTCTTATTACCAATCTGGTAGTTGCGATGAGATGATGGGTAGCTCACAATCCTCGAGCTCGGCGTTCTTGAAGGACGGGCCGCGGCAGCGCCAGCAGGTCCCGGGGTGGTCGAAGGTGGCAACGGTCCGTGGCAGCGCCAGCAGGTCCCGACGAAGATGGTAGTTACAACGGGTCGCGGCAGCGCCAGCAGGTCCCGACGAGGATGAAGGTTGCAGAGGGCCGCGGCAGCGGCAGGACGACAGTTCACAAGGCAGGGCTGCGGCAGCGCCAGCAGTCCGTCAAGGATGAGTTCTTCTCGGTGTCTCTCGACTCCAGGATACAACTGCCTTCCTGCTCTGGAGCTGCCCCAGTTATAGGTCTGGTGGCCTTTGATGTCCGGACCCTCGCACTTGGAGGTCGGGAGGTCCGGGATGAGGGAGTCCAGACACCCAGCAGGGGGGTGGAGCCAGCGCCCGGGGGAGCTGGGGGCGATCGGCACCTGGCGGGGGAGAGCCATCGACACTTCTTTCTCCCATTGACCTGCCAAGTGGTCCGTTCACCTCCTGGGTGGATGGTGGTGCCGGGATGTCGGGGCCTGGCCAGGCCCAGGGTTGGGGTCGAGCTGAGGCCATGCGGTTTCGTGGTGCAGTGTCCAAGATGGCGGCCGGGTTGGGCAATGGTGCTGATGGTGGCCCGGGCCCGTGATACAGAGATGTCCGGGAGTAGGAGTCCCGTAGGGGACGGAGTGTGGGTTGCTTCTGTGGGTAGCACCTGGAGAGCTGATGTCCGGGCTCTGTAATGCGGGGATGTACCACTCTACATCCCACCCTCTAGCGCCCTCACTCTAGCGCCCTCACTCTACCGCCCTCACTCTACTGCCCTCACTCTACCACCCTCACTCTACTGCCCTCACACCCTCACTCTACCGCCCTCTCTCTACCACTCTACCACCCTCACTCTACCCCTCTACTGCCCTCACTCTACCACCCTCACTCTATCACTCTACCGCCCTCAGACCCTCACTCCACCACTCTACCGCCCTCACACCCTCACTCTACCACTCTACCGCCCTCACTCTACCGCCCTCACTCTACCACTCTACTGCCCTCATGCCCTCACTCTACTGCACTCAATCTACCACTCTACCGCCCTTAGACCCTCACTCTACTGCCCTCACTCTACCACTCTACCACCCTCGCACCCTCACTCTACCGCCCTCACTCTACCACTCTACCCCCTCACTCTACCGCACTCACTCTACCACTCTACTGCCCTCACGCCCTCACTCTACCGCCCTCACTCTACCACTCTAATACCCTCACTCTACCACTCTACCCCCTCACGCCCTCATGCCCTCACTCTACCGCCCTCACTCTACCGCCTTCAGTCCCTCACTCTACCGCCCTCACTCTACCACTCTACTGCCCTCACTCTACCTCTCTACCGCCCTCACTCTACCACTTTACCGCCCTCACTCTACCACCCTCACGCCCTCACTCTACCGCCCTCACTCTACCACTCTACTGCCCTCATGCCCTCACTCTACGGCCCTCACTCTACCACTCTACCGCCCTCACACCCTCACTCTATCGCCCTCACTCTACCACTCTACCGTCCTCACGCCCTCACTCTACCGCCCTGACTCTACCACTCAACCACCCTCACTCTACCGCCCTCACTCTACCACTCTAATACCCTCACTCTACCACTCTACCCCCTCACGCCCTCATGCCCTCACTCTACCGCCCTCACTCTACCGCCTTCAGTCCCTCACTCTACCGCCCTCACTCTACCACTCTACTGCCCTCACTCTACCTCTCTACCGCCCTCACTCTACCACTTTACCGCCCTCACTCTACCACCCTCACGCCCTCACTCTACCGCCCTCACTCTACCACTCTACTGCCCTCATGCCCTCACTCTACGGCCCTCACTCTACCACTCTACCGCCCTCACACCCTCACTCTATCGCCCTCACTCTACCACTCTACCGTCCTCACGCCCTCACTCTACCGCCCTGACTCTACCACTCAACCACCCTCACTCTACCACCCTCACTTTATCACTCTACCGCCCTCAGACCCTCACTCCACCACTCTACCGCCCTCACACCCTCACTCTACCACTCTACCACCCTCACTCTACCGCCCTCACTCTACCACTCTACTGCCCTCATGCCCTCACTCTACTGCACTCAATCTACCACTCTACCGCCCTTAGACCCTCACTCTACTTCCCTCACTCTACCACTCTACCACCCTCGCACCCTCACTCTACCGCCCTCACTCTACCACTCTACCCCCTCACTCTACCGCACTCACTCTACCACTCTACCGCCCTCACGCCCTCACTCTACCGCCCTCACTCTACCACTCTAATACCCTCACTCTACCACTCTACCCCCTCACGCCCTCATGCCCTCACTCTACCGCCCTCACTCTACCACTCTACTGCCCTCACTCTACCGCACTCACTTTACCACTCTACCGCCTTCAGTCCCTCACTCTACCGCCCTCACTCTACCACTCTACTGCCCTCACTCTACCTCTCTACCGCCCTCACTCTACCACTTTACCGCCCTCACTCTACCACCCTCACGCCCTCACTCTACCGCCCTCACTCTACCACTCTACCACTCTACTGCCCTCATGCCCTCACTCTACGGCCCTCACTCTACCACTCTACGGCCCTCACACCCTCACTCTATCGCCCTCACTCTACCACTCTACCGTCCTCACGCCCTCACTCTACCGCCCTGACTCTACCACTCAACCACCCTCACTCTACCGCCCTCACTCTACCACTCTACTGCCCTCATGCCCTCACTCTACTGCACTCAATCTACCACTCAACCGACCTCATGCCCTCACTCTACCGCCCTCACTCTACCACCCTCACTCTACCACTCTACCGCCCTCACTCTACCGCACTCACTCTACCACTCTACCGCCCTCACTCTACGGGCCTCACTCCCACTCTAACGCCCTCACTCTACCACTCTACCCCCTCACGCCCTCAAGCCCTCACTCTACCGCCCTCACTCTACCGCCCTCATGCCCTCACTCTACCGCCCTCACTCTACCATTCTACTGCCCTCACTCTACCTCTCTACCGCCCTCACTCTACCACTTTACCGCCCTCACTCTACCACCCTCACGCCCTCACTCTACCGCCCTGACTCTACCACTCTACCGCCCTCACTCTACCACTCTACCGCCCTTACTCTACCACTCTACATCCCTCCCTCTACCGCCCTCACTCTATCACCCTCACTCTACCGCCCTCACTCTACCGCCCTCACTCTACCACTCTAACGCCCTCATGCCCTCACTCTACCACTCTACCTCCCTCACTCTACCTCCCTCACTCTACCACTCTACCGCCCTCACTCTACCGCCCTCATTCTACCTCCCTCCTTCCACCACTCTAACGCCCTCACTCTACCACTCTACCCCCTCATGCCTCATGGCCTCACTCTACCGCCCTCACTCTACCGCCCTCACGCCCTCACTCCACCGCCCTCAGTCTACCACTCTACTGCCCTCACTCTACCTCTCTACCGCCCTCACTCTACCACTTTACTGCCCTCACTCTACCACCGTCACGCCCTCACTCTACCCCTCTCACTCGACCACTCTACTGCCCTCACCCTACCACTCCACCGCCCTCACTCTACCACTCTACATCCCACCCTCTAGCGCCCTCACTCTAGCGCCCTCACTCTGCCGCCCTCACTCTACTGCCCTCACTCTACCACCCTCACTCTACTGCCCTCACACCCTCACTCTACCGCCCTCTCTCTACCACTCTACCACCCTCACTATTGGGACATTTGTAGAGCGCTGCGATTACGCACACCGGCGTGTCCACGCGCTGAAAGTGGGAGAGGCAGAAAAACAGGGGACACAAAAACTGCGCGGGCCGTTATTTAGTATAAAGAAATGTTTTTCGTTTCGCACGGAAGCTAGCCTCCACTGGATCCAGGCGCAAGTCCGCTGGCAGTTTATTCCAGTTAGCAGCCGCTAGGCATCTGAAGGACCTGCCTCCCATGCGGGCCTTCTTAATTCTTGGAATCTTCAGTAGGCCGCCCCCCGTGGATCTCAGCGCACGTGTAGGTTTGTACACTTCGATCAGTTTGGTCAGAGGGTCGGGTGCCCTGCCATTCTACCCCTCTACTGCCCTCACTCTACCACCCTCACTCTATCGGTCTACCGCCCTCACGCCCTCACTCTACGGCCCTCACTCCACCACTCTACCGCCCTCACACCCTCACTCTACCACTCTACCGCCCTCACTCTACCACCCTCACTCTACCACTCTACTGCCCTCATGCCCTCACTCTACTGCACTCAATCTACCACTCTACCGCCCTTAGACCCTCACTCTACTGCCCTCACTCTACCACTCTACCACCCTCGCACCCTCACTCTACCGCCCTCACTCTACCACTCTACCCCCTCACTCTACCGCACTCACTCTACCACTCTACCGCCCTCACGCCCTCACTCTACCGCCCTCACTCTACCACTCTAATGCCCTCACTGTACCACTCTACCCCCTCACGCCCTCATGCCCTCACTCTACCGCCCTCACTCTACCGCCTTCAGGCCCTCACTCTACCGCCCTCACTCCACCACTCTACTGCCCTCACTCTACCTCTCTACCGCCCTCACTCTACCACTTTACCACCCTCACTCTACCACCCTCACGCCCTCACTCTACCGCCCTCACTCTACCACTCTACCGCCCTCACTCTACCACTCTACCGCCCTCACTCTACCACTCTACAGCCCTCACTCTACCACTCTACCGCCCTCACTCTACCACTCTACCGCCCTCACTCTACCACTCTACAGCCCTCTCTCTACCGCCCTCACTCTACCACCCTCACTCTACTGCCCTCACTCTACCGTCCTCACTCTACCGCCCTCACTCTCTCTATCGCCCTCATTCACTGTATCGCCTTCACTCACTCTATCTATCTATCTATCTATCTATCTATCTATCTATCTATCTATCTATCTATCTATCTATCTATCTATCTATCTATCTATCTATCGCCCTCCCTCACTCTATCTATCTATTGCCCTCCCTCACCCTATCTATCGCCCTCCCTCACTCTATCTACGCCTCTATCTATCTTTCGCCCTCCCTCACTCTATCACCCTCCCTCTATCTATCTATCGCCCTCCCTCTATCTACCTGTCACCCTCCCTCCCTCTATCTATCGCTCTCCCTCCATCTATCTATCGCCCTCACTCTATCGCCCTCCCTCCCTCTCTCTATTGCCCTCCCTCTATCTATCTATCTATCGCCCTCCCTCTATCTATCTATCCCCCTCCCTCTTTCAATCTATCGCCCTCCCTCTATCTATCTATTGCCCTCCCTTTATCTATCTATCGCACTCACTCTATCTATCGCACCACCACAGCATCACTCAGCACCACCACAGCATCACTCAGGGGCACAACAACATCACTATGCATTAACACAGCCTCACTGAACGCCACAGCATCACTCGTCGCCACAACAACATCACTTAGCGCAACCACAGCATCAATCTGTGCAACCACTCAACAACAACTGGTTCAAATATGTTCTCTCAATGTTTCAAGCTTTATTACTAATGTCACAAAAATATGTTAATATTTCACTTCTGTTATTGGATTTTCGTCACAATAAAATACACTGAACATAATCTTCACAAAAGTTATTTACAAAAGTTTAACCTATTGCTATTATAAATTACAATAACTTTTATTTAAGTATTAATTATTTAAAAAAATGAAAAGCCATTGTTATTTGTAACATCAATACATCTAAGTCAGTTATTTGTAATATCAATACATCTAAGTCACGTAAATACAACACATATTGCATTGTAAATGACAAAGCTATTAATTTAGCTATTTTCAAAACCAACACATTAATACAAAATTTGTCATTTACAATGACAATAGCTCAAACTTTCCTAATGCGAGACCTATTGCATTGCAAATGCTTGTTAACTTTGCTCTGTCACATCCAGGACAACAGAAAGAAGCACAAGAAAATACATAACAATGCAAGAAAGAATATACCATGCCATAGTTGTGATGTGTGGTTATAAGGTGTAAATGAAACTAAACCTGGAGCTATATTTTTACGGAGCCTGCGCCCCCAGTGTCACTTTTCTTGATGCAGCTGTGGCGCAGAGTGCAGACCGATATTTGTGAGGCCATGAAAAGCCACTTTACGTGGCTTTTCATGGCTGCGTAGCTATGGAGTTAGGCAAAGCAGCACAAGTTGCTGTGTTGCCTTACTCTGCATCAAAGAGGCATTCCATGTGTATTGCGGTGGGATTTCCAATGCAACACCCATGGATTTTGAGACATTCCCAGATTTACAAGGACTCCCCAGGAGAGGTGTGACACGGAGAAATATAATTATTTCTCTTCCTTTTATGTGTGCTGCATTTTGAAGCTCACATAGAAGGAGGAAAACGCCCCCATTGATTGATTTTGAGCAGGAAGGAATACCTTCCTGCATAAAAACAATAATTCCACCAATCCATACACCCTTGTACCATAGTGCAAGGGTGCCTATGTTGGTGCTAGGCAGTTAATTGTGCACCAGCACAAAGGAAAGGACAGGGATGCAAGGTATTGTTGTAAATATGACGCATCCCTACACTTTCCGTATGGTGCGGAGCAGCAAGTTGGCTTGCGGTGCCCTGTTGTGTCAGTTTGTTGCAAACTTTCCCACTAGTTAGATAAAAGAAACAAAGTGAGAGACAAATCGAATGAGAGTGTAAAAAAACATCACAGGAACGTGCAGAGAAGTAACAAATAAAGCCAAGTATAAAGAAGGATGGAAGGAACATGAGAGGATTGGAAAGAAAGAAAGATGGAATGGAGAAAAGGGAAAGGAAGAAGCGTTGAGTAAAATGTGTCTCAGGGGACTAAAACCAGTGCACCATCCTAGAAAGGGACGGAATTGCATGCCTCTCTCACTCATGTAAGGTTCAAAATGCAAAGTCTTTGTTTTCTGGCTACTCCTTTGATGATCTCATCGGTCATCTACAGTGTAGATTCTAAACCTCTTTTTCCAAACTCACGAGGTACTGTGCTGCTCAAAACTCTGACGGACCCCATTATCCTTGGGGTTATTATTAATCAAGCTACTGACACCCATTTTATTTACATTTCTTTGAATTCGAATGGAAGGCTAAATAAACTCGCTGAGGTTCGAATGTATGACCACTACGCTGCACACTTCTCTCTTGAGCTGGTAGACCTTCTGGCTGACCGAGCTTGCAGGACTCGTCTTAGCTGCAGTTACACCGTTCAAGCTGAAACACCTATTTGTCACTTAGTTACTGCAGCTTTGTGCACGTGCTTGCGTAAGCCATCCGTCAGTGTTAGCGTTACATGTCTGTCACCAGGGTCCTTGTTGTTTTACTGGGTATGTTTGCTTAGCCAGTTCATCCAGTTTGGTTTCAGTGCTAGATATATTTCAGAGGTGAGTGTTTTTCACATAATCATAGTTGCAAGACTTGATGTTTTTATGCTATGTTTTATTGTGCAAATTCAGATTTTGCCTAGCTCTAGATGTGTCACAGTTTAGCAGTTGATCAAATTATTTATGAAAGGAAATGGGCCGATTCCCTGTGAGTGAAAATGTGTCTGAAGGTTAGTGGAGCCCACTGACTGCTGTGATGCTGCTGCAAACCCTCCAGGGGGCGCTGCAGATAGTGTGAGCATGGGTCATCCTGACATTACGGAGGTGGAGATGAAGAGGAGCTATATGGAATCCAGATCCACCATACTCCTGTGAGGCAGTAAGGGAACGACGCATGGTGCACCACTCAAAGGCCACCAACCCAAGTTGATGAAGGCAGATGGGATCACACTCCTAGGCATGGTTCAGGCACCAGGCCTTCTACACACACAGAAAACGAATCACTTCTCCTCCGAGTGGATCATAGGTCTGTATGACCATTTTAGTGTATCTGAGAGGGACACAGGAATGTTAGCTCCTTAGGTGGACACTAACTTCTCTGTCATTGATTACCTGATTCACTCTCCACACCCTATGGTGGGCTGATGTACCCCAGTCTTGAGCAAGAACCTGATTCTTGGTAAGAATATATAAATATACAGCCCCCATCTATGAGAACCCAGACCAGAAAATGCTCCAGGAGTGGGCCGCCAACAATGCACTGTCATTGCAAAATATGAGTAGGATCCTAATTAAATTATGCAAGCAAAATCGGGATAAAATCATTGACGAAATTAAAGAAATAGAAAATGAACTTAAAAAAGCGGTAAGCAAAGAAGCAATGAAGAAATTTGAGTTGGATTCGGGTACCTGCCTAAAGAAACACAAGCAGATAATAAGAGAGCGGAAAGCAACAAAATTTCAAAAAGACAGGCTGGACTATCAGCGAGGGCAGTCAGGAGGCAAAAGTTATCCAAATCTGCAGGCGCTGGTAGAAAGTAAGAGATGAGCAGCAGAGCGGTGGGGGATTGAGCTCCGAAGCAAGTTCCTCAGTGAGTTCTGACACAGAGAACGGATCGGAAGAAGGAAGTCGCAATCTCCAGCAACGCAATCCCCCGCCAGTAATTGTAATTGAAGATTTCGGTTTCTTTTACATAGACCGGACTCAAAGCACAAGGCTGAATCTGCAAGAAAAAGAAAAGAGCACCAAGAAAGCGCAAAAACCAACAACACAGGCATGGAACTACGATCAGGGACAAAGAAAAAGGACTCATATCAACGCAGAGTATGGAAGAAGGCACAACCGTAATTTACCTGACTGATTTGATGCTGACAGATGAGGAAACAAGGATACTATCAATGGGACTAACATTTTGTACTTGAACAAACTTTAATTACACGCAGACCCGCATTGACTTTTTTAAATTTGTAAGAAAACTAAAGCTCAAGAAATTTTTCAGCAATTGAAGCGGCAACTTTGAGAGAAAATCACTTGAGAGAGAAGAAGTAGGGAATTTGGAGGTTGGAGATATGGAGGTACTTCTTGATTTACAACAGCTTGAACGTGAGGGTGAGGGGTTACCAGCATTGGGGTCTATGAGTCAAACAGTAGATTTATTATGCTTGGATGTTTTTGATAGTACTGCAACCCCATTCAAACCTAAATCAACCTTTACACCCAACACCCCAAAAGATGCCATAGATGTATTTTCAGATCTGGTCATTAAGGATCTGAAAGACCTATCACTGGTCTCCAGTAAGACATTTTTGAAAGATGGCAACCAATTTGAAAAAGAGTACTATGCTGTAGTAACAAAAATAAAAAACAAAAAAGATATTGTGGTCCGAAAGTCGGATAAAGGTGGCAATGTGGTACTCTGGCCACTTAAGTCCTACACTGCAGAGGCCAAATTTCAGCTAAGGGACCACAACTGTTATTTTAAAGTACCGCAAAGTAACCTAGTGGAAGTGTAGCAGGAATTCTTGAAAGATCTAGCTCAGTGGGGGGACTAGGGCTGCTTTCACAAGCAGAATATCTATTTATGAGAATGGACAACCCAGTTATGCCCATTCTCTATCTAATTCCAAAGATACACAAGAATAAGTAAACCCCACTGGGCAGACCCATGATTTCTGCCAATGGCAGCTTGTTTGAGCCCACCCCTAGGTACTTAGACTCCTTCCTGCAGGTCATGTAAATGCATTACCAGCATATATCCAGGACACAAGGGATTTTTTTAAATAAAATTGCCAATGTGGTCTGGAAAGAATCCTATCTCCTGATCACATTGGATGTTGTAAGATTGTTCACAAGCATTGCTCATGAAGATGGTTTGCGTGCAGTCCGGTATTATTTGAATACACAACCCATCAACTTATATCAACATTCAGGCATGTTAGTGGAAATATGCAGATTGTGTTTGACTAACAACCACGTTATGTTTGGGGGAGACACATACAAGCAGTTACAGGGGACAGCGATGGGCATCTGCTTCGCCCCCAGCTATGCAAATTTGCATATGGGCTGGTGGGAGGAGTAGGTGCTCAAAACCAAACACAGCAGGGAATTGAACGATCACGTTGTAACTTGGATCTAATTCATTGACGATCTATTTGTATTGCGGGTTGGCTCGAGTGAGCGTGCTAAAACATTTGTTTGTGATATTAATGACAATAACGTGAACCTAAGATTTACAGATCACATTAGTAAGTCCAGTGTCCCATTTTTAGATCTAGAATTATACTTCAAACATGGGGGGATCCATACCCGTACATTTAGGAAACCGACAGCGGGAAACACCATCCTGCTTGCAGGTAGTTTTCATCCTCAGAGACTCAAAATGAGTATTCCGTATGCTGAGCATCTGAGGATTGTCATATAGATATACTTTGCTTATAGGCTGTGTTAAGTTAGCATGAGCTTATTAGGGGTTTAAACGCTATTTTACCTTTCTGCTGCTTCTGCACACGACACATAGCTGTTGCTTTAGCTTTGAGCCTAGTAGAATGTTTTGATTCATGCGAGTATACTATGTTGTTACTCTGATATCAACCTTTCCTGGTGAGCTGTGTCTGTACAGTGAGTGCAGAAACCTTCAAGCATATCTCAACACAGTGGTTGTTGTGAGGTCTGATCTTCGCACGTTCCTAGACATAACATACATGCATCTACAGTTACGAATAAAAGGAATACTTAAAGAAGAAACCTGACTTTGGATATTCTTGGGAGAACGATTGCATCCTTTTTGTGAACATATGCACATTAAGCATTTACATTGTGTTAACTAATTGTTCGGGTGTGCAGGGTCAACTTGTATAATTGTATGTGTAAAACAAAAATTTTTTTTTTTTTATGTTTTTGGGATTTAGGGGACTGTATCCCAGACCATCTGCACCCATATATATGCATACATTAGGAACTTGGTCACCAGTGCGGGCATAATAGCCTCAATCCCCTTTTTGCTTGAACCGAGTATAATATGTTGTTACTCTGATATCAGCCTTTCCTGGTGAGCTGTGTCTGTACAGTGAGTGCAGAAACCTTCAAGCATATCTCAACACAGTGGTTGTTGTGAGGTCTGATCTTCGCACGTTCCTAGACATAACATACATGCAGCTGCGGCCAAATTCTGGTTTTAGGCGCTTTTTATATTGCTTTGCATAAGAGCATAGAAAACACTTGATGGTGCTTCGCATGCAGAGAGCTGGTGGAAGATGATGTGATCCCTTACCACTAGGATCTTGAGGTATGGGCCTGCCCTGATAAAAACCCAAAGAGACCTTCTTAGATATAATATAATATACTAGCTAGGGAGGGTGAGAATTAGGTGTTACTGAACCCTATTCGTTTTAGCATTTTACCATGCTTTCACCTTTTGTGTTCTATGGACTAGTGACTATGCTGATTACTTTGTTTCTTATAATATGTTTGATTGTATTAGCTAAGATACCGCATTTGAGAACACTGCATTAGTGAATAAACATTTCAAATATGCACGTGTCCTCTTTTACTCCTTGTTCTGGATTGAAATGATTGTATAACGAAAGAGTGTTCATGTGTTCCACGTTACCTGAGGTGTACTAAGTCCATGTTCTGGTTTGTCTAAGCATTGGGAGTTTGTGATAACGAATGAGACACTGTAGCTAGTCTGGTAGGGGATTTTGGGTACTAAGGTGAGTAGGGGTAAAACATTTGCGGCGGTCTGTACAAGGTGTTACGGCACTCCGTCTATGACTGTCCTACCGACGGTCCTTAAACGTGTTCAGGATGAGGACGGACCTGAGGCTGCTGTTGAATTGGGTATGCGCCTCTGTGGCACCTTTGATGTGGTTTCCGATCTCATACTTGCTAATGTCAAGGGGGATGCAGTGAACTTTCAGGTTGCCAATGTTTTGCAGGCTATTCCCGATGCCGAAAAACCCCGACAGTTGGCGAAGATTATTGTGGCGGCTTATAAAACTGTGGGCCGCAATAGTAGGGGTCTCAAGCCTTTTTTTACTAAAGAGAAAAAAACAACCCCAAGGGCAGAAGTCAGAAACTGACGAACAGCCCAAGACCAAAAAACGAAATTGGCCGAAAAAACAAAAACAAGGAAAGCAACAACAACAGAAACAGGAGTCTCGTCCTGCATCTCCATTGCCTGCGCCCCCAGAACGTGTTTATGACTTGCGCGATCGCGCGATGATAAAATCACCTGATAATTTTCAGGTTTCTGATCAACGCTCTCCTCGTTCTTTTCAGGAGCCATCGGCCTTTTTGACCGGTGGTGGAGGAGGCGGCAGGGCTCGGGGTGGCCAGCAAGGACGCGACCATTCCTGCCCGAAACACGGTAAAGGCAAGTAGGACGATTCTACACCGAAGAGACCCCAGTTTCAGAAAAAGAAAGTCGCCGCTTTAACAGCGAGATAAGCCACAGATAGTGAGAACGCAGCTTCGGAATCAGACATGGGCTCTGACCTTGCTGGACAGCGCGGTGGAGATTACCATAGTGCGAGAGGCCCTGCGTCCACTACTGAAGGTGACAGCGACTGACCGTTATGTTGTTTTGGAGACAGCTGAAACTAGAGTAGCTCCCCCTGATAGACTTTATGAAATAGTCCTATTCATTGAAGATGACATTCAACGTACCATAAAATGGGTATTTTGGGAGAATCTTATGACTACCTATGACATTTTGTTAGCGGAGGCTGAATGGCCCCACCTTTTGTGCTCGCGGCTCCAAGAGTGGAGGAGGTGATCCTCCCGAGTTTCGCGCACACTGTCTCAAAGGAGCATGCGCTGAATTTTGCAGGAGAGTGGGCTAAAGCCCTCGCATCGGCTCTGTACTGTACACACTGTGGTTGGGATAAATTTTCCCCACACCACGAGATTCCTTTGCGGTCTATGCCACAGCCACAGCCACAGCCTCAACCTCAATATCCCATAAGACGCGAAGCTAAGGCTTCCGTTGCGGAAATCCTTGAACAATTGGAATGTCAAGGAGTGATTGAAACTTGTGTGTCACCAATGAATAACCCTCTTTTTACTGTGACCAAGCCTGACGGTTCATATCGTTTGGTATTGGATTACCGGCATTTAGACTCGCATTTCCATACCTGTGCAGTATAGAATACAGACGGCATTAGTGGATAGTCTTGTGCGTAAGCGGTTTAAAACCACGCTTGACATTTCCAACGGTTTTTATGCTCACCATTTGGATGGTCTGAGTTCCCAATGGACCTCCTTTACTTCCGGCGGTCTCCAAAAACATTTCAAACGTTTACCGATGGGCTATAAGAATAGTCCTGGGGTGTTTGCTGCCCGCACAGTCTCTCTCTTGGAGAGAGTTGACCCAGATGCTTGTTCGTATGTGGATGACATTTATCTCACAGATGACAAACTTTGGGAGCATCTGTGTCGAGTTGACCGCTTAATTTGTAGCTTTGCAGACTTCGGTTACAAATTCAACTTTGCAAAATAGCACATTGCGGAGTACACAGTGTTGTTTCTGGGTTACGAGCTCAACAATGAGGGTCGAGGATTAGCTCCTCACTTCTTAGAGAAATGCGCACAATTGCGCGCTCCGACAACTCTGAAAAAATACAGTCTTTGCTGGGATTTTTGAATTTCGGGAGGACATACATTCCTGAATATGCCCAGCGTATCAAGCCTTTGTATGCTTTGATACAACCAACTTTTACCAAATAAAACTGGCTGCCGGAGCACTCAGCTATACTGTAATCTTTGCAGGCTGATCTGCTCGCGTCTACATACTTGTTGGCTCGTGACAACCACACCAACCTGGTGATAAGAATCATCCCTGGGACGGTGGGTTTCACATACCTTACTTTTAATGAAGGAGACACAGTACCTATTGCTTACAAGTCGCACTTGTACACTTCGGCTGAAATGCGATTTTCCACTGTGGAGAAAGTTTTGACGGCTGTACAGATGGCGATTCTGAAGGAACGTGCTCTGTCACAGGGAAAACGCATGTTGGTTGTTAGCCCGTGTCCTGCTTTGGAAGCAGTTACGAAAGCCAGTGTACCTAATTCTAAAGCTTTGCACCCTCGGTGGATACAATGGGCAGCATCATTGACGTCTCCGTATGTCACGTTTATTTTTGATGCCTCCTTACGGTCGCAGGAGTTTTTGCAAAATGAATTTGTCCATCCTGCACCTTTGGCTATGCAACCTTTGGAGGATTTCCATTGCATCATATACACTGATGGTTCGGCGCAGGCTGCGCATGGTTCTAAACACGCCTACGTTTCCGCATGCGCCATTGTGGTAGATGCCATGGTGAACGATGAGTTCAAGTCCAGAGTCATGCACACGCAGACTCTAGGGGACTGTACCGCACAATTGGCAGAGCTTCATGCTCTGATGCTTGCATTGGAGTACGCAGATCCTAGTGTGACGACACTTATTGTAAGTGATTTTTACTACTGTGCCCAGTCTTACAATGAAAACTTGTTCTTTTGGATTCAGAATGATTTTCGTGATTCCAAGGGTAGCACAATAAAACATAAAATGATCTGGGTCCGAGTGGCTGAGCTTAAAGAGCAGTTGCCACTCGTGTTTGTAATTCATACTCTCGGTCATCAGCGCGTGGGAGTCCACGCTGTTGGCAACTTACTTGCTGATGAAGCAGCGAAATCAGCAGTATCAACATATTTAGTTGCAGCAGTCACACGGTCCAAAAGTAAGATTGATGATGATATCTTGGCGGCTGTTGCTGCCACTGAGAAGGGAGGTAAATATCCTACTGGGTTCCCTTCAAAGTACACATACCACTTAAGTCCGATAAGGTTCCTTATGTGAAAATTCCTGAAGTTGGGGAGAGATTGATTCCCAACTTGGATCGCAGACATACACTGATCACAGCGGCCTATGAAAGTGTTGCGTCTGCGCATGCGGACGTTTAAGCCACTGTGTCTCAATTACAACAACGTTTTTGGTGGCGGGGACTGTACAAACAGACGCGTGATTATGATCTTCAATGTGACATTTGCCAGCAGATTAATTAAGCCTTCAACTGCTACGCATCCGCCCCAAACACAGTTGTTCATTTCTAATAAACCATTAGGTTGTGTTTATTTAGATCACTGCGGCCCATTTTCTTCTGATACTGCGTATAAGTACATCTTAGTAGCAGTTGATTCATGCACACGCTTTGTATGGGTGTGGCCTCACCGCAGCGCTGATTCACGGACTGTCATAAGGGATTTGTGTGTCTTTGTAGGGATTTTTGCCTGTGGTACCTTCCATTCGGATCAGGGTCCTGCTTTCGCCTCTAAGGTGTACAAGGATGCCATGGCTTCAATGGGGGTCCAAGTCAAGTTTTTGTCTCCATACCGACCTGAGGGTAATAGTGTTGTGGAATGAATGAACCGTGACTTAAAGCAATCATTTACAGCTTGAGTTATAGGCACTGGCAGGAACTGGCTGGCCCATCTCAATGGCGTGCAGTGTGTTCTTAATAATCTCCCTAGAAGGTCTCTGGGTGGTCGACCCCATAGAAAATGCTCTTTGGTATCAAGATGTATGTACCGGACCTTGACGGTCTAGACTCGGTGGCTGTTGCTGCCTCCTTTGACGTATATGAACATTGCAATGTTTTACAGACACTACAAAAGACAAGAGACAGTCTTGCAAAGGAACATTTGCCCTCCAATTCGGATGATGCGTTGCAGATCCCGGTAGTTGGCTGGCTACCCCAAGTTGGAGAACTGGTTCGGTAGAAGATCGATAACAAGGAGGGATTTGGTCCCTCATACCGTGCTCCAGTTCCTGTGCTTGGTGTGAAGGGCACAAGAACAGTCATTTTACCACCACTTCCAGGTCGTAAAGAAAACAGGTATATCTCCATTGACAATGTCAAAATACACAGAGTGGCCGATTCTTCTTAGCATGACACCGGCAGTCTCATTTCCTTCGATGGTGAGAAATTCTGTATTGGCCACTGCTTCGGATCATGCGCCTGAGGTGGCCCTCGAGATGCCTGCAGTTTCTAGTCCTTTATTGAGTGCATTGCATGGTACTCAACTTGATGAAACTGACTACACATACCCAACTGACTTATCGATTTGCAAACTCGCTTAGCCACAGAATCCAGATTTTCATTTGACACTGTTTCATGCACTTCAGGAAAGCCCACAAGGATTAGGGCCTATGCATTATTGTTAAAAAAACATTTTTTGATTCCCCCTTGGACTTACATTTGGTTGGGGCTTTTTTCACTTTACCTTTTTATGTCAATTGGTTTTATGTTTTATTTTTTCTGATTCATTAATGAACACGATGTCGAGGAGAGAACATGCATTCGACATCTGAATGGAACATTGGCACCCCATTCCTCGTCACATTCTGCCCACAGATTGAAGAGATACTCGGCTTTTTTTAACATCACTGCTTGGCCTGTCCTGGATGGGATAGTCTGGAATGCTGTTAAATTTCAAATCCATGGGCCTACTGAAGTTATAAATGTCCCTAATGTGCTTAGAGTTAACATGGGGGATGTGGTTAAACAAAACATACGTTCTGATGATTGGGATGTTCAGGCCGTAGAGGCTTTGTTTTCTGATTTGAAATATTATGCTGCCTTTGATGCTGAAGATTTATATTTAGAATCTGCTAATTATGGTGATTTGTTTTGCTTCCAACATTTTGGCAATCACTACTTACATAAAACTAATTCCAGGAGGAGTACTGTAAATTATACACAGTGGAGCATTGCCCAGCTCCTTTGCGAGGCAGCTCAAGTACATTTTTGAAAAAGTACACTTATTTTACTGATTTTAATCAGTCCAATCCCGCTTTGTTTAAATTTTAGAATGACAGAAAAATCCAGGTCCAAAGTTAGACTTACCGATACTAAGTTATTGTACTCGAAGTCCTTTCTAGACCAGCAGCTGTTGGAGGCTATGAGTTGTGGAAGGAAACCATTGACCTTAAATCTGTTTGGGGTTCTAAAAGTTGGCAGGTACAAAGCACTGAGGCTTTGCACCGTGCATGTCTCATCCCAAATCATATGTTGTTTTTGAATTCTACCATCTCACAGACAACATGCTTTGGATTGGCTACTTCTAAAAAATGAAATACTCCTTCCTTCCCTGATTTGGAGGAATATTCAGGTTGGGAAAATTCAACAACATTTTCGATTAGAGAGTTGCAAACTCTGTTGCAAAATTTGTCCTTTAACATATCCATTTTGGATCCCAAGGGTTGGTTGATGTGGCACAGAAGTGCAGATTCGTGCCAGCATCGTGTTTTGGGTCTGGCTGATGGCTTTACACAGGTCAGGGTAGATCCCCGTTTTGAGAGTGACCATTCTGTTACTACTTACTCAGTAGGAAAGCTGTGTCAGAATTGGCTCAAACATTCTACATTGGCGTCAGTCAAACTACATTTGTCTAAATTGACTGACGATGTTGATTTGAATGATTTCATAAAAGGCCCAGCAAGAGGTAGGTCTAGAAGATGGATATATGCTGTTTATAATGAACTCTGGAAAACATCACAGATTGAGGCAGCTACCCGCCTTAGGGCTATTGATCAAGCTAATTTAGAGAAAGTGCTTGCAGTAGTGGATAACAGCATTAACACACTTTCCTCCCGCATCTACACATTGGATAATATTGTGTCATCTGTTGTTGATATTGTACAAGATGATGTGTCTGTTTTGTACCATGGTCAAAATCAATTGCGTTCTATTATGTAGTTTGCCAGGACCCTGCAGACGCTGAAGGCCGGGAAAGTGCCTTGAAATTACATGAATGTCACGTCTCTTTTTTCCCCATTTAATTTGACTGATAAGCAATGTTTGCTTTCAATGAGAGATGCGTCTTTTTCCGTGTTACACATTGAACGATTGCAGTCTTTACCATTTTCAGTGGCAGAGGCCACTACTGCTACGTGGCTTATCCACGGGTTAATAACTTTACCATTTGCACTTTTTCAGTTTACAAAGTGCATGAAATATTTTGCCATTGGTAGATACGAGCCTCTTGGTAGCTCCTATTTACATGAAGCCTGGTCGCTCCCTTTCACTTACAGATGCCTTAGGCACGGAAAAGAGGTTTATCTGAAAGGTGAGGAGTGCACAGAAACACCAGATCACTCATTAATGTGTAGACATATTCAATTGCATGGCTCTTGTAATCAGGAACGGCCTAATTTAGAATGTCTTTTAAAAGGTACACCCGTGCCCGCTATTGTCCCCACATTCACTTTACTGGCAAACGGTAGTTTTTTACTTTTAAATAATGAAGATTGCTGTGGGTTAATAAAAGGCATAGCTTATGTAGTTACAGTCAGTAAACGTGTGGTTTGCTGTAAAAATGTATTGTATTCACCCACGCATGGGAACTTGGATGTTTCCATCTGGCCGAGGATTCCGATCTTGAAAGCAGAGTTCAATAAGATGAGTCGAATAGAGCCCTATTGTCACAAAAAGACGTTGCCCTGACATCTGCTCGTGTAACATTTGTCCTTCACATAACTAACACCCGCACAGAAGTGCATGCTTTATTAAATACTGACCTACCATTGCATTTCGGTGAGCTGATTCATACTATCTTTAACGCATCCTCCACATCGGGGCTGGCGCACTTTTTTAAAGTAGTGAGCAGTGGTCTTGTGACTTCTTTCCAAAAGATATTTAGAGTCATTCCTGCTTTCTTCCATTCGATCTTTTCCAGCCAATTTGGTGGATATCCTGTTTTGCTGGCGCTGGGTGCAGGCTTTCTAGTGCTATTTTGTTTTATTAAAAATGGATGCCCGTCCTGTGTTCCAAGACGAGCAGTCGCGGTTAGCTCTGTTTCCCTACAGGATGCTTGAATACTATGGAATGCTGCCACTCGCCACCTTAAGTGCAGCATATGGATTATCGTTTCGATTTTCCGATTTCACATGTGTCCAGCCTGTCTTTCATTGCCTGAGCTGCGATTTCGACTGGGCCCTGGATTTGTGTCTCTGCAATATGGTGTCTCCTGAAGTGGATTTTAATCATCTCATGAGCCCCTTAGTTGCTCATGAATTGCTTTGTTCTGACCGAGGGAATATGGCCTTTGCAGCGATGCATGGAATACTGGGTCGTTGAAATATATTCGCAGCGGCGCAAGATTTCTTGACACACAGCTTCATTGAGAACCCGCCGAGTTGTCCTCTGATGGTACTAGAGGCTCCGGTTATTGAAGAGCATGTATGTTCTTTCTCACTATTGAATTGGATGGCTGAGTTATTTTCGGATGATAACAGTGACTTCCTTTTGGAAGCTGTTGCTGCTTATTTTGCATACTCAGTGTTAGGCTTACTCCTATCGAGGCCTTTGATATCATGAAACTTTTTCCAATTTTCTTTTGAAAATTATGATGGACATTTTTGGTATCTGACCTATTGACTTTAATTACCGTGAACACTAATTTGTCATGCTGGTGAGATTTTGTTTTTTTGGCAGACAAAAATATTTTTCCTCACCTGCTCGAATTCGAACTGACTACTTCATTGAACTCTGCATTTCAAAATTGATTCCCTTATCTTATCTTATCCGTGCTCGGATCATGGGAGGGTGTCATATAGATATACTTTGCTTATAGGCTGTGTTAAGTTAGCATGAGCTTATTAGGGGTTAAAAAGCCATTTTACCATTCTGCTGCTTCTGCACACGACACATAGCAGTTGCTTTAGGTTTGAGCCTAGTAGAATGTTTTGATTCATGCGAGAATAATATGTTGTTACTCTGATATCAGCCTTGCCTGGTGAGCTGTGTCTGTACAGTGAGTGCAGAAACCTTCAAGGATATCTCAACACAGTGGTTGTTGTGAGGTCTGATCTTCGCACGTTCCTTAGACATAACATACATGCAGCTGCGGCCAAATTCTGGCTTTAGGCGTGTTTTATATTGCTTTGCACGAGAGCATCGAAAAGCCTTGATGATGCTTCGCATGCAGAGAGCTGGTGGAAGATGATGTGATCCCTTACCACTAGGATCTTGAGGTATGGGCCCGCCCTGCTAAAAACCCAAAGAGACCTTCTTAGCTATAAGATAATATACTAGCTAGGGAGGGTGAGAATTAGGTGTTACTGAACCCTATTCGTTTTAGCATTTTACCATGCTTTCACCTTTTGTGTTCTATGGACTAGTGACTATGCTGATTACTTTGTTTCTTATAATATGTTTGCTTGTATTAGCTAAGATACTGCGTTTGAGAACACTGCATTAGTGAATAAACATTTCAAATATGCACGTGTCCTCTTTTACTCCTTGTTCTGGATTGAAATGATTGTATAACGAACGAGTGTTCATGTGTTCCACGTTACCTGAGGTGTACCAAGTCCATGTTCTGGTTTGTCTAAGCATTGGGAGTTTGTGATAACCAATGAGACACTGTAGCTAGAGTGGTAGGGGATTTTGGGTACTAAGGTGAGTTTTGGCACACCCTAATTCACTGAGGTTCCAAGTCTCTATGCACAGTTCTGTATGAGAACGGAATCCCTGCGACAGGATGAAGCGCAACTGCCGTGAGGCACTGAACCTAAGTGAAGCACAAGACTCACTCACAGAAAGATTTGTTCAGAGAGGGTACAAGTCTGAAGTACTGAATCAGGCACGTGATAAAGTGGACAAAACTGAAAGGGAAGTATTGTTAAATCCTGATCTAGAAAAACTGAAGAAAAAGACAACAGGAGACCAAATCAGGAAGATCACCGGATTCAATGCCTACCAGTCTAAATTGAGAGATAGTCTGTTTAGGCATTGGTATCTGGTAAAAAGTGACCCTATACTGAATGGTTTAGTTCCACGTAGAGTGACCCATGATTACCTTCAATAAGGCGAAGTCAAAGAGGAAGGACTTGTTTAATACTAGTCCAGAAGTGAGCAAAGCGGAACGTTGGTTAAAAGCCAGTCCCGGCTTCCATAAATGCTTTAAATGCAAAGAGTGTAAAATTGGTCGGAACGAAAAGCAGGTCATCTCACCACTAATGAATAGTCCATGGAACATGAGTGCTCATTGAATTGTAAAAGTGAGTACATTGTTTATATCTTACAATGTACATGTCCAGAAATGTAAGTTGGAAGTACGATTCGTATGGTGCATATCCGTTTACTGCAGCACCTCAGGGCTGTAAAAAACAATGATAAAAGCTATGTTATATGCACGACATATAAATGAGATACACAAAGGCAACATAAATGATCTATCATACTTTGCAAAGGACCAAGAACCCAAACCCAGAAGAGGTGATGAACGAGAAAGTAAACTTCGCTAACTTGAGTCAAAATAAATTTTGCTGTTTAACTCCAAGAATCCATTTGGATTGAATGCTGAGGAAGATTTGCACGTCCATTTAACTTAGGAGAGGTATCCATTGCAGATGGTTTTAATTTGAATTTAAATTTTAGCAGAGAAAAAAATGATATATAGTAGGTGGCACAGACAGATATCATCCAGATGAAATTCACAGTAATGGAATTTAGACTGAATGTGAAGTTTTATTGATATAACACTCAGGTTTTAATTCATCAAGGTGTTTTTATTTAAAATGAAATGATATGAAATGTGAATGGGATCATTTATGTACTCGAAATGGATAGACAAGGGTGTTGCACTTGTATTTTTATTGGTTCACTTAACCCAATTTACCGCGGCGGACATTCCGCCGCGGTGCAGGCGTCGTACTGAGTGGGCAGGGCTGTATCGGCCAATGGTTGTTCACAGCACTCGCAAGGTAGTGCTCGCGTCAGCCGTTGGACGACGCAAGCACGGAAGGGGTTAAGGGCCATAAGAGGTTTGTGTTTAAGTACTGTAAAGCATTTGCACTTTATTGAGTAAATTTGCACATACCTATAGTACTGTAATGCACTTGCACTTTATGATATAAATTTGTAAAAGACTTGAAACTACCAATTGGGAGTACTGTAATGAAGCATTTGCACTTTTGTTAATTTTTAGACACATCTTTAATCAAAATTGAAAACACCTGAACTCCACCAGAATGAAGAAAATGGAAATTCTAAGAAACGGGATGAATGGCATCTGCACTTTATTTGATTACTCTATATTTGTGATACGATTTTCGGTCTTTCTTTATCTCTCTTCCTAAATTTCCTTATGACTAAAATTTTGACTCAGTTGGTAATATTATGCACAATGATAAATTGAAACCGGACAAATGGGTGTACATTGTTTCATGCTAATTTTTAATGGGACATATGTAAGGAACTCATGAAGTAGGATAACCCATTCCTGTAATTCCCAATGAGATATATCATTATGTGGAACTATTGTATAAAAGGGCACATGCCCTGGAGTAGCATGTTTAAAATAATTGTGTATATTAGACATTTTTAAAAATAGTAGTCATACATTGATTATTAATGACAATGAATTGTTAAATTGTTGTTTGAATCAAGGAATTGAGTTAATGTATTGTTGCAAATTAGAGCATGACTAGTCAACAATATTATGTATTGAAAATTGAGCAAGGGTTTCCATAGTCTGGAAAAGCACAAATTCAGAATTTAAACTGTAACACCATTGTTAGGGGTTTTCTTTAACAACAAGAATTGTTTTGTACCCAAATGAACCCTTTTGGCAAGATTAGGATACTGAAAGACTGGGCAAAAAACATATAGCTCTAACATAATACTTGCATTTTACACGCAGCTGTTAGATGACAGTTAATAGCTCTATGTTCTGTATTATGATTTTGACTTACAAACAAAAGTAACAAAAGGAGCTCTCTTACAGAAGCAGTGACCCACTGACCTATTTACATTACATGCACTTTGTTATTTGCATAGTACACATTCTTAGTAGCAGTCTTTTTAACCCGCTGCACTACCTTTGGATGAGTCAAAACTTTCACTAGACTAACCTCTGTCTCTTTCCAGGAAGAAATTAATCACTGGATTTATCTTGACATTTTAATTGATGCCTGATAATTGCTGGAGGCTAGGAACGCGGTAGCAGGTGCTTTTTAAATGACAATATACTTGCAAAAATGATGCCCCCCTGCAAGTCAGCACCCGGTGCGGTGGCACGGCCCGTGTAGTTATAGTTAGAACCATATTTTCAAAGAAAATGCATTTTTTACTTGCCTATATCTTTGGTGCCAATTAACGAACCTTCATAAAATTTCCCCCAAAAAGTATCATAGTGAGTCTTGTTTGTGCAAGGAAAGCTTCTGGGTGATCTGTCCAGTCGGTGATGAGAAAATCAGGGAGGGGGGGGTAAAAAAAAGTGTTTTTGCAATGTTAATTCCCATGGTCATTTTGAACACGACTACAGCCCAAAATGTTGGATGGAATTACACTTACAACCCTACTCATACACCCTTACAGCCACTCACACACCCACTCAGTCACCCATACATAAACTCACATAACCACTCACTTACCCATACAGGTACTTACACACTCACCCCTACAGCCACTCATACTGCCACTGACTCACCAATACAACTACTCACATACCCACTCACTTACTCAAACAGCTACTGACACCGCCACTCAATCAACCATACAACCACTCACACAGCCACAGAACCACTTACATACCCATTCACTTACCCTTACAGTCACTCACACAGACATTCAATCTCCAATCCAGCCACTTACACCGACTAATTTACCTATACGCACACACTCAAACAGCTACTCGCTCACCCATACACCCATACAGCCACTCACACACCCACTCCCTCACCAATGCAGCCACTCACGCAGCCACTAACTCACCCTTACAGCCACTCAAACAGCCACTAACTCATGCATACAGCCACTCACACACCCACTCACTCTTCAATACAGTCATTCACACATCGACTCACCCATACAGCTACTCACATACACACTAAAACATCCATACAGCCACTCACACACCCATTCAGCCCCTCAGACATCCACTCACACACTGATTCAGACAGTCACACAGCCACTCAGGTGAGATATGTTACAAATAGTATGATTAATTACTAGTACAGAAAGAATAGTAATTTAACCTATGCTGTAGCTTAGTATATATCTTTAAGTCTCAGAAGTGTTTACAAAACCTACACTCAGGAATGATGTCATCAGTATTGTCATCAGTGATGTAATTTAAGATGTCATCAGTGATGTCACTGGCCATGTCATAATAGATGCAATATGTGAGGTCATAAGCAGTGCGTTGCGGGGGTGTAAGTTATAGTTAGCCCAGGTAACAATACCTGCTGACTTTCTATGGTTTTGTACGACCCATGAGGACTGGGGACCACGAGCCTGCCATCCAGACAAGCTGATATGTGGGAAGGGGACTTAGGATATAGGACTGCACAGCACGCCGAGGTCCATTCAGGATCTTTAATTGGACACTGTGATACTCAAAGTGCATCCATTCAGGATTTTAAGAGGACACACACTACATAGTCCATAAGAATGTGCGCCTTGCTCATTCGAGGAGCCCATTGGAGGGCATTTAAATAGTGGGTGTGTCGTAGCACAAAGCAATGCCGAGCCTCTGAGGAAAGAGCGAAGGGCTCTGAAACGCGCCAGGCTGCAGACGGCATCCTGCTGTGTTCAAGATTGGTGTGCCAAGCAGTTTTTACCTGAATAAACGCCTTTAACAGAGAGTCTCCTTCTGAGTGCGTCTCGAACTGGGGACAGTTTGGAGCTTTGATATATCGCGGCAGTCCCGCCGCGAGAGATGCACCGTACCATGAGGACTGGGGACCACGAGCCTGCCATCCAGACAAGCTCATATGTGGAAAGGGGACTAAGGATATAGGACTGCGCAGCACGCCGAGGTCCATTCAGGATCTTTAATTGGACACTGTGATACTCAAAGTGCATCCATTCAGGATTTTAAAAGGACACACACTACATAGTCCATAAGACTGTGCGCCTTGCTCATTCGAGGAGCCCATTGGAGGGCATTTAAATAGTGGGTGTGTCGTAGCACAAAGCAATGCCGAGCCTCTGAGGAAAGAGCGAAGGGCTCTGAAACGCGTCAGGCTGCAGACGGCATCCTGCTGTGTTCAAGATTGGTGTGCCAAGCAGTTTTTACCTGAATAAACGTCTTTAACAGCGAGTCTCCTTCTGAATGCGTCCCGAACTGGGGACAGTTTGGAGCTTTGATATTTCGCTGCAGTCCCGCCGCGAGAGATGCACCGACCCATGAGGACTGGGGACCACGACCCTGCCATCCAGACAAGCTCATATGTGGGAAGGGGACTAAGGATATAGGACTGCGCAGCACGCCGAGGTCCATTCAGGATCTTTAATTGGACACTGTGATACTCAAAGTGCATCCATTCAGGATTTTAAAAGGACACACACTACATAGTCCATAAGACTGTGCGCCTTTCTCATTCGAGGACCCCATTGGAGGGCATTTAAATAGTGGGTGTGTCATAGCACAAAGCAATGCCGAGCCTCTGAGGAAAGAGCGAAGGGCTCTGAAACGCGTCAGGCTGCAGACGGCATCCTGCTGTGTTCAAGATTGGTGTGCCAAGCAGTTTTTACCTGAATAAACGCCTTTACCAGCGAGTCTCCTTCTGAGTGCGTCTCGAACTGGGGACAGTTTGGAGCTTTGATATTTCGCGGCAGTCCCGCCGCGAGAGATGCACCGACCCATGAGGACTGGGGACCAGGAGCCTGCCATCCAGACAAGCTCATATGTGGGAAGGGGACTATGGATATAGGACTGCGCAGCACGCCGAGGTCCATTCAGGATCTTTAATTGAACACTGTGATACTCAAAGGGCATCCATTCAGGATTTTAAAAGGACACACACTAAATAGTCCATAAAACTGTGCGCCTTGCTCATTCGAGGAGCCCATTTGAGGGCATTTAAATAGTGGGTGTGTCGTAGCACAAAGCAATGCCGAGTCTCTGAGGAAAGAGCGAAGGGCTCTGAAACGCGTCAGGCTGCAGACGGCATCCTGCTGTGTTCAAGATTGGTGTGCCAAGCAGTTTTTACCTGAATAAACGCCTTTAACAGCGAGTCTCCTTCTGTGTGCATCTCTAACTGGGGACTGTTTGGAGCTTTGATATTTCGCGGCAGTCCCGCCGCGAGAGATGCACCGACCCATGAGGACTGGGGACCACGAGCCTACCATCCAGACAAGCTCATATGTGGGAAGGGGACTTAGGATATAGGACTGCGCAGCACGCCGAGGTCCATTCAGGATCTTTAATTGGACACTGTGATACTCAAAGTGCATCCATTCAGGATTTTAAGAGGACACACACTACATAGTCCATAAGACTGTGCGCCTTGCTCATTCGAAGAGCCCATTGGAGGGCATTTAAATAGTGGGTGTGTCGTAGCACAAAGCAATGCCGAGCCTCCGAGGAAAGAGCGAAGGGCTCTGAAACGCGCCAGGCTGCAGACGGCATCCTGCTGTGTTCAAGATTGGTGTGCCAAGCAGTTTTTGCTTGAATAAACGCCTTTAACAGCGAGTCTCCTTCTGAGTGCGTCTCGAACTGGGGACAGTTTGGAGCTTTGATATTTCGCGGCAGTCCCGCCGCGAGAGATGCATCGACCCATGAGGACTGGGGACCACGAGCCTGTTATCCAGACAAGCTCATATGTGGGAAGGTGACTAAGGATATAGGACTGCGCAGCACGCCGAGGTCCATTCAGGATCTTTAATTGGACACTGTGATACATAAAGTGCATCCATTCAGGATTTTAAAAGGACACTCACTACATAGTCCATAAGACTGTGTGCCTTGCTCCTTCGAGGAGCCCATTGGAGGGCATTTAAATAGTGGGTGTGTCGTAGCACAAAGCAATGCCGAGCCTCTGAGGAAAGAGCGAAGGGCTCTGAAACGCGTCAGGCTGCAGACGGCATCCTGCTGTGTTAAAGATTGGTGTGCCAAGCAGTTTTTACCTGAATAAACGCCTTTAACAGCGAGTCTCCTTCTGAGTGCATCTCTATCTGGGGACAGTTTGGAGCTTTTATATTTCGCGGCAGTCCCGCAGCGAGAGATGCACCGACCCATGAGGACTGGGGACCACGAGCCTGCCATCCAGACAAGCTCATATGTGGGAAGGGGACTTAGGATATAGGACTGCGCAGCACGCCGAGGTCCATTCAGGATCTTTAATTGGACACTGTGATACTCAAAGTGCATCCATTCAGGATTTTAAGAGGACACACATACATAGTCCATAAGACTGTGCGCCTTGCTCATTCGAGGAGCCCATTGGAGGGCATTTAAATAGTGGATGTGTCGTAGCACAAAGCAATGCCGAGCCTCTGAGGAAAGAGCGAAGGGCTCTGAAACGCGCCAGGCTGCAGACGGCATCCTGCTGTGTTCAAGATTGGTGTGCCAAGCAGTTTTTACCTGAATAAACGCCTTTAACAGCGAGTCTCCTTCTGAGTGCGTCTCGAACTGGGGACAGTTTGGAGCTTTGATATTTCGCGGCAGTCTCGCCGCGAGAGATGCACCGTACCATGAGGACTGGGGACCACGAGCCTGCCATCCAGACAAGCTCATATGTGGAAAGGGGACTAAGGATATAGGACTGCGCAGCACGCCGAGGTCCATTCAGGATCTTTAATTGGACACTGTGATACTCAAAGTGCATCCATTCAGGATTTTAAAAGGACACACACTACATAGTCCATAAGACTGTGCGCCTTGCTCATTCGAGGAGCCCATTGGAGGGCATTTAAATAGTGGGTGTGTTGTAGCACAAAGCAATGCCGAGCCTCTGAGGAAAGAGCGAAGGGCTCTGAAACGCGTCAGGCTGCAGACAGCATCCTGCTGTGTTCAAGATTGGTGTGCCAAGCAGTTTTTACCTGAATAAACGTCTTTAACAGCGAGTCTCCTTCTGAATGCGTCTCGAACTGGGGACAGTTTGGAGCTTTGATATTTCGCGGCAGTCCCGCCGCGAGAGATGCACCGACCCATGAGGACTGGGGACCAGGAGCCTGCCATCCAGACAAGCTCATATGTGGGAAGGGGACTAAGGATATTGGACTGCGCAGCACGCCGAGGTCCATTCAGGATCTTTAATTGGACACTGTGATACATAAAGTGCATCCATTCAGGATTTTAAAAGGACACTCACTACATAGTCCATAAGACTGTGTGCCTTGCTCCTTCGAGGAGCCCATTGGAGGGCATTTAAATAGTGGGTGTGTCGTAGCACAAAGCAATGCCGAGCCTCTGAGGAAAGAGCGAAGGGCTCTGAAACGCGTCAGGCTGCAGACGGCATCCTGCTGTGTTAAAGATTGGTGTGCCAAGCAGTTTTTACCTGAATAAACGCCTTTAACAGCGAGTCTCCTTCTGAGTGCATCTCTATCTGGGGACAGTTTGGAGCTTTTATATTTCGCGGCAGTCCCGCAGCGAGAGATGCACCGACCCATGAGGACTGGGGACCACGAGCCTGCCATCCAGACAAGCTCATATGTGGGAAGGGGACTTAGGATATAGGACTGCGCAGCACGCCGAGGTCCATTCAGGATCTTTAATTGGACACTGTGATACTCAAAGTGCATCCATTCAGGATTTTAAGAGGACACACATACATAGTCCATAAGACTGTGCGCCTTGCTCATTCGAGGAGCCCATTGGAGGGCATTTAAATAGTGGATGTGTCGTAGCACAAAGCAATGCCGAGCCTCTGAGGAAAGAGCGAAGGGCTCTGAAACGCGCCAGGCTGCAGACGGCATCCTGCTGTGTTCAAGATTGGTGTGCCAAGCAGTTTTTACCTGAATAAACGCCTTTAACAGCGAGTCTCCTTCTGAGTGCGTCTCGAACTGGGGACAGTTTGGAGCTTTGATATTTCGCGGCAGTCTCGCCGCGAGAGATGCACCGTACCATGAGGACTGGGGACCACGAGCCTGCCATCCAGACAAGCTCATATGTGGAAAGGGGACTAAGGATATAGGACTGCGCAGCACGCCGAGGTCCATTCAGGATCTTTAATTGGACACTGTGATACTCAAAGTGCATCCATTCAGGATTTTAAAAGGACACACACTACATAGTCCATAAGACTGTGCGCCTTGCTCATTCGAGGAGCCCATTGGAGGGCATTTAAATAGTGGGTGTGTTGTAGCACAAAGCAATGCCGAGCCTCTGAGGAAAGAGCGAAGGGCTCTGAAACGCGTCAGGCTGCAGACAGCATCCTGCTGTGTTCAAGATTGGTGTGCCAAGCAGTTTTTACCTGAATAAACGTCTTTAACAGCGAGTCTCCTTCTGAATGCGTCTCGAACTGGGGACAGTTTGGAGCTTTGATATTTCGCGGCAGTCCCGCCGCGAGAGATGCACCGACCCATGAGGACTGGGGACCAGGAGCCTGCCATCCAGACAAGCTCATATGTGGGAAGGGGACTAAGGATATTGGACTGCGCAGCACGCCGAGGTCCATTCAGGATCTTTAATTGGACACTGTGATACATAAAGTGCATCCATTCAGGATTTTAAAAGGACACTCACTACATAGTCCATAAGACTGTGTGCCTTGCTCCTTCGAGGAGCCCATTGGAGGGCATTTAAATAGTGGGTGTGTCGTAGCACAAAGCAATGCCGAGCCTCTGAGGAAAGAGCGAAGGGCTCTGAAACGCGTCAGGCTGCAGACGGCATCCTGCTGTGTTAAAGATTGGTGTGCCAAGCAGTTTTTACCTGAATAAACGCCTTTAACAGCGAGTCTCCTTCTGAGTGCATCTCTATCTGGGGACAGTTTGGAGCTTTTATATTTCGCGGCAGTCCCGCAGCGAGAGATGCACCGACCCATGAGGACTGGGGACCACGAGCCTGCCATCCAGACAAGCTCATATGTGGGAAGGGGACTTAGGATATAGGACTGCGCAGCACGCCGAGGTCCATTCAGGATCTTTAATTGGACACTGTGATACTCAAAGTGCATCCATTCAGGATTTTAAGAGGACACACATACATAGTCCATAAGACTGTGCGCCTTGCTCATTCGAGGAGCCCATTGGAGGGCATTTAAATAGTGGATGTGTCGTAGCACAAAGCAATGCCGAGCCTCTGAGGAAAGAGCGAAGGGCTCTGAAACGCGCCAGGCTGCAGACGGCATCCTGCTGTGTTCAAGATTGGTGTGCCAAGCAGTTTTTACCTGAATAAACGCCTTTAACAGCGAGTCTCCTTCTGAGTGCGTCTCGAACTGGGGACAGTTTGGAGCTTTGATATTTCGCGGCAGTCTCGCCGCGAGAGATGCACCGTACCATGAGGACTGGGGACCACGAGCCTGCCATCCAGACAAGCTCATATGTGGAAAGGGGACTAAGGATATAGGACTGCGCAGCACGCCGAGGTCCATTCAGGATCTTTAATTGGACACTGTGATACTCAAAGTGCATCCATTCAGGATTTTAAAAGGACACACACTACATAGTCCATAAGACTGTGCGCCTTGCTCATTCGAGGAGCCCATTGGAGGGCATTTAAATAGTGGGTGTGTTGTAGCACAAAGCAATGCCGAGCCTCTGAGGAAAGAGCGAAGGGCTCTGAAACGCGTCAGGCTGCAGACAGCATCCTGCTGTGTTCAAGATTGGTGTGCCAAGCAGTTTTTACCTGAATAAACGTCTTTAACAGCGAGTCTCCTTCTGAATGCGTCTCGAACTGGGGACAGTTTGGAGCTTTGATATTTCGCGGCAGTCCCGCCGCGAGAGATGCACCGACCCATGAGGACTGGGGACCAGGAGCCTGCCATCCAGACAAGCTCATATGTGGGAAGGGGACTAAGGATATAGGACTGCGCAGCACGCCGAGGTCCATTCAGGATCTTTAATTTGACACTGTGATACTCAAAGTGCATCCATTCAGGATTTTAAAAGGACACACACTACATAGTCCATAAAACTGTGCGCCTTGCTCATTCGAGGAGCCCATTGGAGGGCATTTAAATAGTGGGTGTGTCGTAGCACAAAGCAATGCCGAGCCTCTGAGGAAAGAGCGAAGGGCTCTGAAACGCGTCAGGCTGCAGACGGCATCCTGCTGTGTTCAAGATTGGTGTGCCAAGCAGTTTTTACCTGAATAAACGCCTTTACCAGCGAGTCTCCTTCTGAGTGCGTCTCGAACTGGGGACAGTTTGGAGCTTTGATATTTCGCGGCAGTCCCGCCGCGAGAGATGCACCAACCCATGAGGACTGGGGACCAGGAGCCTGCCATCCAGACAAGCTCATATGTGGGAAGGGGACTATGGATATAGGACTGCGCAGCACGCCGAGGTCCATTCAGGATCTTTAATTGGACACTGTGATACTCAAAGTGCATCCATTCAGGATTTTAAGAGGACACACACTACATAGTCCATAAGACTGTGCGCCTTGCTCATTCGAGGAGCCCATTGGAGGGCATTTAAATAGTGGGTGTGTCGTAGCACAAAGCAATGCCGAGCCTCTGAGGAAAGAGCGAAGGGCTCTGAAACGCGCCAGGCTGCAGACGGCATCCTGCTGTGTTCAAGATTGGTGTGCCAAGCAGTTTTTGCTTGAATAAACGCCTTTAACAGCGAGTCTCCTTCTGAGTGCGTCTCGAACTGGGGACAGTTTGGAGCTTTGATATTTCGCGGCAGTCCCGCCGCGAGAGATGCACCGTACCATGAGGACTGGGGACCACGAGCCTGCCATCCAGACAAGCTCATATGTGGAAAGGGGACTAAGGATATAGGACTGCGCAGCACGCCGAGGTCCATTCAGGATCTTTAATTGGACACTGTGATACTCAAAGTGCATCCATTCAGGATTTTAAAAAGACACACACTACATAGTCCATAAGAATGTGCGCCTTGCTCATTCGAGGAGCCCATTGGAGGGCATTTAAATAGTGGGTGTGTCGTAGCACAAAGCAATGCCGAGCCTCTGAGGAAAGAGCGAAGGGCTCTGAAACGCGTCAGGCTGCAGACGGCATCCTGCTGTGTTCAAGATTGGTGTGCCAAGCAGTTTTTACCTGAATAAACGCCTTTAACAGCGAGTCTCCTTCTGAGTGCATCTCTATCTGGGGACAGTTTGGAGCTTTTATATTTCGTGGCAGTCCCGCCGCGAGAGATGCACCGACCCATGCGGACTGGGGACCACGAGCCTGCCATCCAGACAAGCTCATATGTGGGAAGGGGACTTAGGATATAGGACTGCGCAGCACGCCGAGGTCCATTCAGGATCTTTAATTGGACACTGTGATACTCAAAGTGCATCCATTCAGGATTTTAAGAGGACACACATACATAGTCCATAAGACTGTGCGCCTTGCTCATTCGAGGAGCCCATTGGAGGGCATTTAAATAGTGGATGTGTCGTAGCTAGGCCTGGGCGGAGTTCGCGGAGTGGGGCTTCGCGGAGCTACGCGAAGTGGGCGAGAAACTACGCCCACCTCCGCACTCCGCGTAGCCCCACTCCGCAAAACCACTGGCCGGCAGCCCCGCAACCCGCCTCCCTCCCGCCCTCCCTAAATACTTTAAAATAAAAGAACGCAATAATTTTAAAAGCACTTACCTTGCCGCCGCTGGCCGCCGCGTTCCCCGGGGCTCGTTCTCTTCCGTCTTCCGTATTTTGCAGTAATGCGCATGCGCGGGCGGCCGCGCATGCGCATTTTCTCGTGAAAATGCGCATGCGCGGCCGTCCGCGCATGCGCATTACTGCAAAATACGGAAGGCGGAAGAGAACGAGCCCCGGGGAACGCGGCGGCCAGCGGCGGCAAGGTAAGTGCTTTTAAAATTATTGCGTTCTTTTATTTTAAAGTATTTAGGGAGGGCGGGAGGGAGGCGGGTGGCGGCCAGCTACGCTCCGTCTGCGGAGCGTGCGTAGTGCCGCCTGGCTCCGCCAGCTCCGCAAAATGCGGAGTAGGCGGAACTACGCACACTCCGCAGACGGAGCGTAGCTGGCCGCCCACGGTTAGTCGTAGCACAAAGCAATGCCGAGCCTCTGAGGAAAGAGCGAAGGGCTCTGAAACGCGCCAGGCTGCAGACGGCATCCTGCTGTGTTCAAGATTGGTGTGCCAAGCAGTTTTTACCTGAATAAACGCCTTTAACAGCGAGTCTCCTTCTGAGTGCGTCTCGAACTGGGGACAGTTTGGAGCTTTGATATTTCGCGGCAGTCTCGCCGCGAGAGATGCACCGTACCATGAGGACTGGGGACCACGAGCCTGCCATCCAGACAAGCTCATATGTGGAAAGGGGACTAAGGATATAGGACTGCGCAGCACGCCGAGGTCCATTCAGGATCTTTAATTGGACACTGTGATACTCAAAGTGCATCCATTCAGGATTTTAAAAGGACACACACTACATAGTCCATAAGACTGTGCGCCTTGCTCATTCGAGGAGCCCATTGGAGGGCATTTAAATAGTGGGTGTGTTGTAGCACAAAGCAATGCCGAGCCTCTGAGGAAAGAGCGAAGGGCTCTGAAACGCGTCAGGCTGCAGACGGCATCCTGCTGTGTTCAAGATTGGTGTGCCAAGCAGTTTTTACCTGAATAAACGTCTTTAACAGCGAGTCTCCTTCTGAATGCGTCTCGAACTGGGGACAGTTTGGAGCTTTGATATTTCGCGGCAGTCCCGCCGCGAGAGATGCACCGACCCATGAGGACTGGGGACCAGGAGCCTGCCATCCAGACAAGCTCATATGTGGGAAGGGGACTAAGGATATAGGACTGCGCAGCACGCCGAGGTCCATTCAGGATCTTTAATTCGACACTGTTATACTCAAAGTGCATCCATTCAGGATTTTAAAAGGACACACACTACATAGTCAATAAAACTGTGCGCCTTGCTCATTCGAGGAGCCCATTGGAGGGCATTTAAATAGTGGGTGTGTCGTAGCAAAAAGCAATGCCGAGCCTCTGAGGAAAGAGCGAGGGGCTCTGAAACGCGTCAGGCTGCAGACGGCATCCTGCTGTGTTCAAGATTGGTGTGCCAAGCAGTTTTTACCTGAATAAACGTCTTTAACAGCGAGTCTCCTTCTGAATGCGTCTCGAACTGGGGACAGTTTGGAGCTTTGATATTTCGCTGCAGTCCCGCCGCGAGAGATGCACCGACCCATGAGGACTGGGGACCACGACCCTGCCATTCAGACAAGCTCATATGTGGGAAGGGGACTAAGGATATAGGACTGCGCAGCACGCCGAGGTCCATTCAGGATCTTTAATTGGACACTGTGATACTCAAAGTGCATCCATTCAGGATTTTAAAAGGACACACACTACATAGTCCATAAGACTGTGCGCCTTGCTCATTCGAGGACCCCATTGGAGGGCATTTAAATAGTGGGTGTGTCATGGCACAAAGCAATGCCGAGCCTCTGAGGAAAGAGCGAAGGGCTCTGAAACGCGTCAGGCTGCAGACGGCATCCTGCTGTGTTCAAGATTGGTGTGCCAAGCAGTTTTTACCTGAATAAACGCCTTTACCAGCGAGTCTCCTTCTGAGTGCGTCTCGAACTGGGGACAGTTTGGAGCTTTGATATTTCGCGGCAGTCCCGCCGCGAGAGATGCACCGACCCATGAGGACTGGGGACCAGGAGCCTGCCATCCAGACAAGCTCATATGTGGGAAGGGGACTATGGATATAGGACTGCGCAGCACGCCGAGGTCCATTCAGGATCTTTAATTGAACACTGTGATACTCAAAGGGCATCCATTCAGGATTTTAAAAGGACACACACTAAATAGTCCATAAAACTGTGCGCCTTGCTCATTCGAGGAGCCCATTTGAGGGCATTTAAATAGTGGGTGTGTCGTAGCACAAAGCAATGCCGAGTCTCTGAGGAAAGAGCGAAGGGCTCTGAAACGCGTCAGGCTGCAGACGGCATCCTGCTGTGTTCAAGATTGGTGTGCCAAGCAGTTTTTACCTGAATAAACGTCTTTAACAGCGAGTCTCCTTCTGAATGCGTCTCGAACTGGGGACAGTTTGGAGCTTTGATATTTCGCTGCAGTCCCGCCGCGAGAGATGCACCGACCCATGAGGACTGGGGACCACGACCCTGCCATTCAGACAAGCTCATATGTGGGAAGGGGACTAAGGATATAGGACTGCGCAGCACGCCGAGGTCCATTCAGGATCTTTAATTGGACACTGTGATACTCAAAGTGCATCCATTCAGGATTTTAAAAGGACACACACTACATAGTCCATAAGACTGTGCGCCTTGCTCATTCGAGGAGCCCATTGGAGGGCATTTAAATAGTGGGTGTGTTGTAGCACAAAGCAATGCCGAGCCTCTGAGGAAAGAGCGAAGGGCTCTGAAACGCGTCAGGCTGCAGACGGCATCCTGCTGTGTTCAAGATTGGTGTGCCAAGCAGTTTTTACCTGAATAAACGTCTTTAACAGCGAGTCTCCTTCTGAATGCGTCTCGAACTGGGGACAGTTTGGAGCTTTGATATTTCGCGGCAGTCCCGCCGCGAGAGATGCACCGACCCATGAGGACTGGGGACCAGGAGCCTGCCATCCAGACAAGCTCATATGTGGGAAGGGGACTAAGGATGTAGGACTGCGCAGCACGCCGAGGTCCATTCAGGATCTTTAATTCGACACTGTTATACTCAAAGTGCATCCATTCAGGATTTTAAAAGGACACACACTACATAGTCCATAAAACTGTGCGCCTTGCTCATTCGAGGAGCCCATTGGAGGGCATTTAAATAGTGGGTGTGTCGTAGCAAAAAGCAATGCCGAGCCTCTGAGGAAAGAGCGAGGGGCTCTGAAACGCGTCAGGCTGCAGACGGCATCCTGCTGTGTTCAAGATTGGTGTGCCAAGCAGTTTTTACCTGAATAAACGTCTTTAACAGCGAGTCTCCTTCTGAATGCGTCTCGAACTGGGGACAGTTTGGAGCTTTGATATTTCGCTGCAGTCCCGCCGCGAGAGATGCACCGACCCATGAGGACTGGGGACCACGACCCTGCCATTCAGACAAGCTCATATGTGGGAAGGGGACTAAGGATATAGGACTGCGCAGCACGCCGAGGTCCATTCAGGATCTTTAATTGGACACTGTGATACTCAAAGTGCATCCATTCAGGATTTTAAAAGGACACACACTACATAGTCCATAAGACTGTGCGCCTTGCTCATTCGAGGACCCCATTGGAGGGCATTTAAATAGTGGGTGTGTCATGGCACAAAGCAATGCCGAGCCTCTGAGGAAAGAGCGAAGGGCTCTGAAACGCGTCAGGCTGCAGACGGCATCCTGCTGTGTTCAAGATTGGTGTGCCAAGCAGTTTTTACCTGAATAAACGCCTTTACCAGCGAGTCTCCTTCTGAGTGCGTCTCGAACTGGGGACAGTTTGGAGCTTTGATATTTCGCGGCAGTCCCGCCGCGAGAGATGCACCGACCCATGAGGACTGGGGACCAGGAGCCTGCCATCCAGACAAGCTCATATGTGGGAAGGGGACTATGGATATAGGACTGCGCAGCACGCCGAGGTCCATTCAGGATCTTTAATTGAACACTGTGATACTCAAAGGGCATCCATTCAGGATTTTAAAAGGACACACACTAAATAGTCCATAAAACTGTGCGCCTTGCTCATTCGAGGAGCCCATTTGAGGGCATTTAAATAGTGGGTGTGTCGTAGCACAAAGCAATGCCGAGTCTCTGAGGAAAGAGCGAAGGGCTCTGAAACGCGTCATGCTGCAGACGGCATCCTGCTGTGTTCAAGATTGGTGTGCCAAGCAGTTTTTACCTGAATAAACGTCTTTAACAGCGAGTCTCCTTCTGAATGCGTCTCGAACTGGGGACAGTTTGGAGCTTTGATATTTCGCTGCAGTCCCGCCGCGAGAGATGCACCGACCCATGAGGACTGGGGACCACGACCCTGCCATTCAGACAAGCTCATATGTGGGAAGGGGACTAAGGATATAGGACTGCGCAGCACGCCGAGGTCCATTCAGGATCTTTAATTGGACACTGTGATACTCAAAGTGCATCCATTCAGGATTTTAAAAGGACACACACTACATAGTCCATAAGACTGTGCGCCTTGCTCATTCGAGGACCCCATTGGAGGGCATTTAAATAGTGGGTGTGTCATAGCACAAAGCAATGCCGAGCCTCTGAGGAAAGAGCGAAGGGCTCTGAAACGCGTCAGGCTGCAGACGGCATCCTGCTGTGTTCAAGATTGGTGTGCCAAGCAGTTTTTACCTGAATAAACGCCTTTACCAGCGAGTCTCCTTCTGAGTGCGTCTCGAACTGGGGACAGTTTGGAGCTTTGATATTTCGCGGCAGTCCCGCCGCGAGAGATGCACCGACCCATGAGGACTGGGGACCAGGAGCCTGCCATCCAGACAAGCTCATATGTGGGAAGGGGACTATGGATATAGGACTGCGCAGCACGCCGAGGTCCATTCAGGATCTTTAATTGAACACTGTGATACTCAAAGGGCATCCATTCAGGATTTTAAAAGGACACACACTAAATAGTCCATAAAACTGTGCGCCTTGCTCATTCGAGGAGCCCATTTGAGGGCATTTAAATAGTGGGTGTGTCGTAGCACAAAGCAATGCCGAGTCTCTGAGGAAAGAGCGAAGGGCTCTGAAACGCGTCAGGCTGCAGACGGCATCCTGCTGTGTTCAAGATTGGTGTGCCAAGCAGTTTTTACCTGAATAAACGCCTTTAACAGCGAGTCTCCTTCTGTGTGCATCTCTAACTGGGGACAGTTTGGAGCTTTGATATTTCGCGGCAGTCCCGCCGTGAGAGATGCACCGACCCATGAGGACTGGGGACCACGAGCCTGCCATCCAGACAAGCTCATATGTGGGAAGGGGACTTAGGATATAGGACTGCGCAGCACGCCGAGGTCCATTCAGGATCTTTAATTGGACACTGTGATACTCAAAGTGCATCCATTCAGGATTTTAAGAGGACACACACTACATAGTCCATAAGACTGTGCACCTTGCTCATTCGAGGAGCCCATTGGAGGGCATTTAAATAGTGGGTGTGTCGTAGCACAAAGCAATGCCGAGCCTCTGAGGAAAGAGCGAAGGGCTCTGAAACGCGCCAGGCTGCAGACGGCATCCTGCTGTGTTCAAGATTGGTGTGCCAAGCAGTTTTTGCTTGAATAAACGCCTTTAACAGCGAGTCTCCTTCTGAGTGCGTCTCGAACTGGGGACAGTTTGGAGCTTTGATATTTCGCGGCAGTCCCGCCGCGAGAGATGCACCGTACCATGAGGACTGGGGACCACGAGCCTGCCATCCAGACAAGCTCATATGTGGAAAGGGGACTAAGGATATAGGACTGCGCAGCACGCCGAGGTCCATTCAGGATCTTTAATTGGACACTGTGGTACTCAAAGTTTATCCATTCAGGATTTTAAAAAGAAACACACTACATAGTCCATAAGACTGTGCGCCTTGCTCATTCGAGGAGCCCATTGGAGGGCATTTAAATAGTGGGTGTGTCGTAGCACAAAGCAATGCCGAGCCTCTGAGGAAAGAGCGAAGGGCTCTGAAACGCGTCAGGCTGCAGACGGCATCCTGCTGTGTTCAAGATTGGTGTGCCAAGCAGTTTTTACCTGAATAAACGCCTTTAACAGCGAGTCTCCTTCTGAGTGCATCTCTATCTGGGGACAGTTTGGAGCTTTTATATTTCGCGGCAGTCCCGCCGCGAGAGATGCACCGACCCATGAGGACTGGGGACCACGAGCCTGCCATCCAGACAAGCTCATATGTGGGAAGGGGACTTAGGATATAGGACTGCGCAGCACGCCGAGGTCCATTCAGGATCTTTAATTGGACACTGTGATACTCAAAGTGCATCCATTCAGGATTTTAAGAGGACACACATACATAGTCCATAAGACTGTGCGCCTTGCTCATTCGAGGAGCCCATTGGAGGGCATTTAAATAGTGGATGTGTCGTAGCACAAAGCAATGCCGAGCCTCTGAGGAAAGAGCGAAGGGCTCTGAAACGCGCCAGGCTGCAGACGGCATCCTGCTGTGTTCAAGATTGGTGTGCCAAGCAGTTTTTACCTGAATAAACGCCTTTAACAGCGAGTCTCCTTCTGAGTGCGTCTCGAACTGGGGACAGTTTGGAGCTTTGATATGTCGCGGCAGTCTCGCCGCGAGAGATGCACCGTACCATGAGGACTGGGGACCACGAGCCTGCCATCCAGACAAGCTCATATGTGGAAAGGGGACTAAGGATATAGGACTGCGCAGCACGCCGAGGTCCATTCAGGATCTTTAATTGGACACTGTGATACTCAAAGTGCATCCATTCAGGATTTTAAAAGGACACACACTACATAGTCCATAAGACTGTGCGCCTTGCTCATTCGAGGAGCCCATTGGAGGGCATTTAAATAGTGGGTGTGTTGTAGCACAAAGCAATGCCGAGCCTCTGAGGAAAGAGTGAAGGGCTCTGAACGCGTCAGGCTGCAGACGGCATCCTGCTGTGTTCAAGATTGGTGTGCCAAGCAGTTTTTACCTGAATAAACGTCTTTAACAGCGAGTCTCCTTCTGAATGCGTCTCGAACTGGGGACAGTTTGGAGCTTTGATATTTCGCGGCAGTCCCGCCGCGAGAGATGCACCGACCCATGAGGACTGGGGACCAGGAGCCTGCCATCCAGACAAGCTCATATGTGGGAAGGGGACTAAGGAAATAGGACTGCGCAGCACGCCGAGGTCCATTCAGGATCTTTAATTTGACACTGTGATACTCAAAGTGCATCCATTCAGGATTTTAAAAGGACACACACTACATAGTCCATAAAACTGTGCGCCTTGCTCATTGGAGGAGCCCATTGGAGGGCATTTAAATAGTGGGTGTGTCGTAGCAAAAAGCAATGCCGAGCCTCTGAGGAAAGAGCGAGGGGCTCTGAAACGCGTCAGGCTGCAGACGGCATCCTGCTGTGTTCAAGATTGGTGTGCCAAGCAGTTTTTACCTGAATAAACGCCTTTAACAGCGAGTCTCCTTCTGAGTGCGTCTCGAACTGGGGACAGTTTGGAGCTTTGATATTTCGCGGCAGTCCCGCCGCGAGAGATGTACCGACCCATGAGGACTGGGGACCACGAGCCTGCCATCCAGACAAGCTCATATGTGGGAAGGGGACTTAGGATATAGGACTGCGCAGCACGCCGAGGTCCATTCAGGATCTTTAATTGGACACTGTGATACTCAAAGTGCATCCATTCAGGATTTTAAGAGGACACACACTACATAGTCCATAAGACTGTGCGCCTTGCTCATTCGAGGAGCCCATTGGAGGGCATTTAAATAGTGGGTTTGTCGTAGCACAAAGCAATGCCGAGCCTCTGAGGAAAGAGCGAAGGGCTCTGAAACGCGCCAGGCTGCAGACGGCATCCTGCTGTGTTCAAGATTGGTGTGCCAAGCAGTTTTTACCTGAATAAACGCCTTTAACAGCGAGTCTCCTTCTGAGTGCGTCTCGAACTGGGGACAGTTTGGAGCTTTGATGTTTCGCGGCAGTCCCGCCGCGAGAGATGCACCGTACCATGAGGACTGGGGACCACGAGCCTGCCATCCAGACAAGCTCATATGTGGAAAGGGGACTAAGGATATAGGACTGCGCAGCACGCCGAGGTCCATTCAGGATCTTTAATTGGACACTGTGATACTCAAAGTGCATCCATTCAGGATTTTAAAAGGACACACACTACATAGTCCATAAGACTGTGCGCCTTGCTCATTCGAGGAGCCCATTGGAGGGCATTTAAATAGTGGGTGTGTCGTAGCACAAAGCAATGCCGAGCCTCTGAGGAAAGAGCGAAGGGCTCTGAAACGCGTCGGGCTGCAGACGGCATCCTGCTGTGTTCAATATTGGTGTGCCAAGCAGTTGTTACCTGAATAAACGTCTTTAACAGCGAGTCTCCTTCTGAATGCGTCTCGAACTGGGGACAGTTTGGAGCTTTGATATTTCGCTGCAGTCCCGCCGCAAGAGATGCACCGACCCATGAGGACTGGGGACCACGACCCTGCCATTCAGACAAGCTCATATGTGGGAAGGGGACTAAGGATATAGGACTGCGCAGCACGCCGAGGTCCATTCAGGATCTTTAATTGGACACTGTGATACTCAAAGTGCATCCATTCAGGATTTTAAAAGGACACACACTACATAGTCCATAAGACTGTGCGCCTTGCTCATTCGAGGACCCCATTGGAGGGCATTTAAATAGTGGGTGTGTCATAGCACAAAGCAATGCCGAGCCTCTGAGGAAAGAGCGAAGGGCTCTGAAACTCGTCAGGCTGCAGACGGCATCCTGCTGTGTTCAAGATTGGTGTGCCAAGCAGTTTTTACCTGAATAAACGCCTTTACCAGCGAGTCTCCTTCTGAGTGCGTCTCGAACTGGGGACAGTTTGGAGCTTTGATATTTCGCGGCAGTCCTGCCGCGAGAGATGCACCGACCCATGAGGACTGGGGACCAGGAGCCTGCCATCCAGACAAGCTCATATGTGGGAAGGGGACTATGGATATAGGACTGCGCAGCACGCCGAGGTCCATTCAGGATCTTTAATTGAACACTGTGATACTCAAAGGGCATCCATTCAGGATTTTAAAAGGACACACACTAAATAGTCCATAAAACTGTGCGCCTTGCTCATTCGAGGAGCCCATTTGAGGGCATTTAAATAGTGGGTGTGTCGTAGTGCAAAGCAATGCCGAGTCTCTGAGGAAAGAGCGAAGGGCTCTGAAACGCGTCAGGCTGCAGACGGCATCCTGCTGTGTTCAAGATTGGTGTGCCAAGCAGTTTTTACCTGAATAAACGCCTTTAACAGCGAGTCTCCTTCTGTGTGCATCTCTAACTGGGGACAGTTTGGAGCTTTGATATTTCGCAGCAGTCCCGCCGCGAGAGATGCACCGACCCATGAGGACTGGGGACCACGAGTCTGCCATCCAGACAAGCTCATATGTGGGAAGGGGACTTAGGATATAGGACTGCGCAGCACGCCGAGGTCCATTCAGGATCTTTAATTGGACACTGTGATACTCAAAGTGCATCCATTCAGGATTTTAAGAGGACACACACTACATAGTCCATAAGACTGTGCGCCTTGCTCATTCGAGGAGCCGATTGGAGGGCATTTAAATAGTGGGTGTGTCGTAGCACAAAGCAATGCCGAGCCTCTGAGGAAAGAGCGAAGGGCTCTGAAACGCGCCAGGCTGCAGACGGCATCCTGCTGTGTTCAAGATTGGTGTGCCAAGCAGTTTTTGCTTGAATAAACGCCTTTAACAGCGAGTCTCCTTCTGAGTGCGTCTCGAACTGGGGACAGTTTTGAGCTTTGATATTTCGCGGCAGTCCCGCCGCGAGAGATGCACCGTACCATGAGGACTGGGGACCACGAGCCTGCCATCCAGACAAGCTCATATGTGGAAAGGGGACTAAGGATATAGGACTGCGCAGCACGCCGAGGTCCATTCAGGATCTTTAATTGGACACTGTGATACTCAAAGTGCATCCATTCAGGATTTTAAAAAGACACACACTACATAGTCCATAAGACTGTGCGCCTTGCTCATTCGAGGAGCCCATTGGAGGGCATTTAAATAGTGGGTGTGTCGTAGCACAAAGCAATGCCGAGCCTCTGAGGAAAGAGCGAAGGGCTCTGAAACGCGTCAGGCTGCAGACGGCATCCTGCTGTGTTCAAGATTGGTGTGCCAAGCAGTTTTTACCTGAATAAACGTCTTTAACAGCGAGTCTCCTTCTGAATGCGTCTCGAACTGGGGACAGTTTGGAGGTTTGATATTTCGCTGCAGTCCCGCCGCAAGAGATGCACCGACCCACGAGGACTGGGGACCACGACCCTGCCATCCAGACAAGCTCATATGTGGGAAGGGGACTAAGGATATAGGACTGCGCAGCACGCCGAGGTCCATTCAGGATCTTTAATTGGACACTGTGATACTCAAAGTGCATCCATTCAGGATTGTAAAAGGACACACACTACATAGTCCATAAGACTGTGCGCCTTGCTCATTCGAGGACCCCATTGGAGGGCATTTAAATAGTGGGTGTGTCATAGCACAAAGCAATGCCGAGCATCTGAGGAAAGAGCGAAGGGCTCTGAAACGCGTCAGGCTGCAGACGGCATCCTGCTGTGTTCAAGATTGGTGTGCCAAGCAGTTTTTACCTGAATAAACGCCTTTAACAGCGAGTCTCCTTCTGAGTGCGTCTCGAACTGGGGACAGTTTGGAGCTTTGATATTTCGCGGCAGTCCCGCCGCGAGAGATACATCGACCCATGAGGACTGGGGACCACAAGCCTGTTATCCAGACAAGCTCATATGTGGGAAGGTGACTAAGGATATAGGACTGCGCAGCACGCCGAGGTCCATTCAGGATCTTTAATTGGACACTGTGATACATAAAGTGCATCCATTCAGGATTTTAAAAGGACACTCACTACATAGTCCATAAGACTGTGTGCCTTGCTCCTTCGAGGAGCCCATTGGAGGGCATTTAAATAGTGGGTGTGTCGTAGCACAAAGCAATGCCGAGCCTCTGAGGAAAGAGCGAAGGGCTCTGAAACGCGTCAGGCTGCAGACGGCATCCTGCTGTGTTCAAGATTGGTGTGCCAAGCAGTTTTTACCTGAATAAACGCCTTTAACAGCGAGTCTCCTTCTGAGTGCATCTCTATCTGGGGACAGTTTGGAGCTTTTATATTTCGCGGCAGTCCCGCGCCGAGAGATGCACCGACCCATGAGGACTGGGGACCACGAGCCTGCCATCCAGACAAGCTCATATGTGGGAAGGGGACTTAGGATATAGGACTGCGCAGCACGCCGAGGTCCATTCAGGATCTTTAATTGGACACTGTGATGCTCAAAGTGCATCCATTCAGGATTTTAAGAGGACACACATACATAGTCCATAAGACTGTGCGCCTTGCTCATTCGAGGAGCCCATTGGAGGGCATTTAAATAGTGGGTGTGTCGTAGCACAAAGCAATGCCGAGCCTCTGAGGAAAGAGAGAAGGGCTCTGAAACGCGCCAGGCTGCAGACGGCATCCTGCTGTGTTCAAGGTTGGTGTGCCAAGCAGTTTTTACCTGAATAAACGCCTTTAACAGCGAGTCTCCTTCTGAGTGCGTCTCGAACTGGGGACAGTTTGGAGCTTTGATATTTCGCGGCAGTCCCGCCGCGAGAGATGCACCGTACCATGAGGACTGGGGACCACGAGCCTGCCATCCAGACAAGCTCATATGTGGAAAGGGGACTAAGGATATAGGACTGCGCAGCACGCCGAGGTCCATTCAGGATCTTTAATTGGACACTGTGATACTCAAAGTGCATCCATTCAGGATTTTAAAAGGACACACACTACATAGTCCATAAGACTGTGCGCCTTGCTCATTCGAGGAGCCCATTGGAGGGCATTTAAATAGTGGGTGTGTCGTAGCACAAAGCAATGCCGAGCCTCTGAGGAAAGAGCGAAGGGCTCTGAAACGCGTCAGGCTGCAGACGGCATCCTGCTGTGTTCAAGATTGGTGTGCCAAGCAGTTTTTACCTGAATAAACGTCTTTAACAGCGAGTCTCCTTCTGAATGCGTCTCGAACTGGGGACAGTTTGGAGCTTTGATATTTCGCGGCAGTCCCGCCACGAGAGATGCACCGACCCATGAGGACTGGGGACCAGGAGCCTGCCATCCAGACAAGCTCATATGTGGGAAGGGGACTAAGGATATAGGACTGCGCAGCACGCCGAGGTCCATTCAGGATCTTTAATTTGACACTGTGATACTCAAAGTGCATCCATTCAGGATTTTAAAAGGACACACACTACATAGTCCATAAAACTGTGCGCCTTGCTCATTCGAGGAGCCCATTGGAGGGCATTTAAATAGTGGGTGTGTCGTAGCAAAAAGCAATGCCGAGCCTCTGAGGAAAGAGCGAGGGGCTCTGAAACGCGTCAGGCTGCAGACGGCATCCTGCTGTGTTCAAGATTGGTGTGCCAAGCAGTTTTTACCTGAATAAACGCCTTTAACAGTGAGCCTCCTTGTGAGTGCGTCTCGAACTGGGGACAATTTGGAGCTTTGATATTTCGCGGCAGTCCCGCCGCGAGAGATGCACTGACCCATGAGGACTGGAGACCACAAGCCTGCCATCCAGACAAGCTCATATGTGCGAAGGGGACTAAGGATATAGGACTGTGCAGCACGCCGAGGTCCATTCAGGATCTTTAAGTGGACACTGTGATACTCAAAGTGCATCCATTCAGGATTTTAAAAGGACACACACTACATAGTCCATAAGACTGTGCGCCTTGCTCATTCGAGGACCCCATTGGAGGGCATTTAAATAGTGGGTGTGTCATAGCACAAAGCAATGCCGAGCATCTGAGGAAAGAGCGAAGGGCTCTGAAACGCGTCAGGCTGCAGACGGCATCCTGCTGTGTTCAAGATTGGTGTGCCAAGCAGTTTTTACCTGAATAAACGCCTTTAACAGCGAGTCTCCTTCTGAGTGCGTCTCGAACTGGGGACAGTTTGGAGCTTTGATATTTCGCGGCAGTCCCGCCGCGAGAGATGCACTGACCCATGAGGACTGGAGACCACGAGCCTGCCATCCAGACAAGCTCATATGTGGGAAGGGGACTAAGGATATAGGACTGCGCAGCACGCCGAGGTCCATTCAGGATCTTTAATTGAACACTGTGATACTCAAAGGGCATCCATTCAGGATTTTAAAAGGACACACACTACATAGTCCATAAAACTGTGCGCCTTGCTCATTCGAGGAGCCCATTTGAGGGCATTTAAATAGTGGGTGTGTCGTAGCACAAAGCAATGCCGAGCCTCTGAGGAAAGAGCGAAGGGCTCTGAAACGCGTCAGGCTGCAGACGGCATCCTGCTGTGTTCAAGATTGGTGTGCCAAGCAGTTTTTACCTGAATAAACGCCTTTAACAGCGAGCCTCCTTCTGAGTGCGTCTCGAACTGGAGACAATTTGGAGCTTTGATATTTCGCGGCAGTCCCGCCGCGAGAGATGCACTGACCCATGAGGACTGGAGACCACAAGCCTGCCATCCAGATAAGCGCATATGTGGGAAGGGGACTAAGGATATAGGACTGTGCAGCACGCCGAGGTCCATTCAGGATCTTTAATTGGACACTGTGATACTCAAAGTGCATCCATTCAGGATTTTAAAAGGACACACACTACATAGTCCATAAGACTGTGCGCCTTGCTCATTCGAGGACCCAATTGGAGGGCATTTAAATAGTGGGTGTGTCATAGCACAAAGCAATGCCGAGCATCTGAGGAAAGAGCGAAGGGCTCTGAAACGCGTCAGGCTGCAGACGGCATCCTGCTGTGTTCAAGATTGGTGTGCCAAGCAGTTTTTACCTGAATAAACGCCTTTAACAGCGAGTCTCCTTCTGTGTGCATCTCTAACTGGGGACAGTTTGGAGCTTTGATATTTCGCGGCAGTCCCGCCGCGAGAGATGCACCGACCCATGAGGACTGGGGACCACGAGCCTGCCATCCAGACAAGCTCATATGTGGGAAGGGGACTTAGGATATAGGACTGCGCAGCACGCCGAGGTCCATTCAGGATCTTTAATTGGACACTGTGATACTCAAAGTGCATCCATTCAGGATTTTAAGAGGACACACACTACATAGTCCATAAGACTGTGCGCCTTGCTCATTCGAGGAGCCCATTGGAGGGCATTTAAATAGTGGGTGTGTCGTAGCACAAAGCAATGCTGAGCCTCTGAGGAAAGAGCGAAGGGCTCTGAAACGCGTCGGGCTGCAGACGGCATCCTGCTGTGTTCAAGATTGGTGTGCCAAGCAGTTTTTACCTGAATAAACGCCTTTAACAGCGAGTCTCCTTCTGAGTGTGTCTCGAACTGGGGACAGTTTGGAGCTTTGATATTTCGCGGCAGTCCCGCCGCGAGAGATGCACCGACCCATGAGGACTGGGGACCAGGAGCCTGCCATCCAGACAAGCTCATATGTGGGAAGGGGACTATGGATATAGGACTGCGCAGCACGCCGAGGTCCATTCAGGATCTTTAATTGAACACTGTGATACTCAAAGGGCATCCATTCAGGATTTTAAAAGGACACTCACTACATAGTCCATAAGACTGTGTGCCTTGCTCCTTCGAGGAGCCCATTGGAGGGCATTTAAATAGTGGGTGTGTCGTAGCACAAAGCAATGCCGAGCCTCTGAGGAAAGAGCGAAGGGCTCTGAAACGCGTCAGGCTGCAGATGGCATCCTGCTGTGTTTAAGATTGGTGTGCCAAGCAGTTTTTACCTGAATAAACGCCTTTAACAGCGAGTCTCCTTCTGAGTGCATCTCTATCTGGGGACAGTTTGGAGCTTTTATATTTCGCGGCAGTCCCGCCGCGAGAGATGCACCGACCCATGAGGACTGGGGACCACGAGCCTGCCATCCAGACAAGCTCATATGTGGGAAGGGGACTTAGGATATAGGACTGCGCAGCACGCCGAGGTCCATTCAGGATCTTTAATTGGACACTTTGATACTCAAAGTGCATCCATTCAGGATTTTAAGAGGACACACATACATAGTCCATAAGACTGTGTGCCTTGCTCATTCGAGGAGCCCATTGGAGGGCATTTAAATAGTGGGTGTGTCGTAGCACAAAGCAATGCCGAGCCTCTGAGGAAAGAGCGAAGGGCTCTGAAACGCGCCAGGCTGCAGACGGCATCCTGCTGTGTTCAAGATTGGTGTGCCAAGCAGTTTTTACCTGAATAAACGCCTTTAACAGCGAGTCTCCTTCTGAGTGCGTCTCGAACTGGGGACAGTTTGGAGCTTTGATATTTCGCGGCAGTCCCGCCGCGAGAGATGCACCGTACCATGAGGACTGGGGACCACGAGCCTGCCATCCAGACAAGCTCATATGTGGAAAGGGGACTAAGGATATAGGACTGCGCAGCACGCCGAGGTCCATTCAGGATCTTTAATTGGACACTGTGATACTCAAAGTGCATCCATTCAGGATTTTAAAAAGACACACACTACATAGTCCATAAGACTGTGCGCCTTGCTCATTCGAGGAGCCCATTGGAGGGCATTTAAATAGTGGGTGTGTCGTAGCACAAAGCAATGCCGAGCCTCTGAGGAAAGAGCGAAGGGCTCTGAAACGCGTCAGGCTGCAGACGGCATCCTGCTGTGTTCAAGATTGGTGTGCCAAGCAGTTTTTGCCTGAATAAACGTCTTTAACAGCGAGTCTCCTTCTGAATGCGTCTCGAACTGGGGACAGTTTGGAGGTTTGATATTTCGCTGCAGTCCCGCCGCAAGAGATGCACTGACCCACGAGGACTGGGGACCACGACCCTGCCATCCAGACAAGCTCATATGTGGGAAGGGGACTAAGGATATAGGACTGGGCAGCACGCCGAGGTCCATTCAGGATCTTTAACTGGACACTGTGATACTCAAAGTGCATCCATTCAGGATTGTAAAAGGACACACACTACATAGTCCATAAGACTGTGCGCCTTGCTCATTCGAGGACCCCATTGGAGGGCATTTAAATACTGGGTGTGTCATAGCACAAAGCAATGCCGAGCATCTGAGGAAAGAGCGAAGGGCTCTGAAACGCGTCAGGCTGCAGACGGCATCCTGCTGTGTTCAAGATTGGTGTGCCAAGTAGTTTTTACCTGAATAAACGCCTTTAACAGCGAGTCTCCTTCTGAGTGCGTCTCGAACTGGGGACAGTTTGGAGCTTTGATATTTCGCGGCAGTCCCGCCGCGAGAGATGCATCGACCCATGAGGACTGGGGACCACGAGCCTGTTATCCAGACAAGCTCATATGTGGGAAGGTGACTAAGGATATAGGACTGCGCAGCACGCCGAGGTCCATTCAGGATCTTTAATTGGACACTGTGATACATAAAGTGCATCCATTCAGGATTTTAAAAGGACACTCACTACATAGTCCATAAGACTGTGTGCCTTGCTCCTTCGAGGAGCCCATTGGAGGGCATTTAAATAGTGGGTGTGTCGTAGCACAAAGCAATGCCGAGCCTCTGAGGAAAGAGCGAAGGGCTCTGAAACGCGTCAGGCTGCAGACGGCATCCTGCTGTGTTCAAGATTGGTGTGCCAAGCAGTTTTTACCTGAATAAACGCCTTTAACAGCGAGTCTCCTTCTGAGTGCATCTCTATCTGGGGACAGTTTGGAGCTTTTATATTTCGCGGCAGTCCCGCCGCGAGAGATGCACCGACCCATGAGGACTGGGGACCACGAGCCTGCCATCCAGACAAGCTCATATGTGGGAAGGGGACTTAGGATATAGGACTGCGCAGCACGCCGAGGTCCATTCAGGATCTTTAATTGGACACTGTGATACTCAAAGTGCATCCATTCAGGATTTTAAGAGGACACACATACATAGTCCATAAGACTGTGCGCCTTGCTCATTCGAGGAGCCCATTGGAGGGCATTTAAATAGTGGGTGTGTCGTAGCACAAAGCAATGCAGAGCCTCTGAGGAAAGAGCGAAGGGCTCTGAAACGCGCCAGGCTGCAGACGGCATCCTGCTGTGTTCAAGATTGGTGTGCCAAGCAGTTTTTACCTGAATAAACGCCTTTAACAGCGAGTCTCCTTCTGAGTGCGTCTCGAACTGGGGACAGTTTGGAGCTTTGATATTTCGCGGCAGTCCCGCCGCGAGAGATGCACCGTACCATGAGGACTGGGGACCACGAGCCTGCCATCCAGACAAGCTCATATGTGGAAAGGGGACTAAGGATATAGGACTGCGCAGCACGCCGAGGTCCATTCAGGATCTTTAATTGGACACTGTGATACTCAAAGTGCATCCATTCAGGATTTTAAAAGGACACACACTACATAGTCCATAAGACTGTGCGCCTTGCTCATTCGAGGAGCCCATTGGAGGGCATTTAAATAGTGGGTGTGTCGTAGCACAAAGCAATGCCGAGCCTCTGAGGAAAGAGCGAAGGGCTCCGAAACGCGTCAGGCTGCAGACGGCATCCTGCTGTGTTCAAGATTGGTGTGCCAAGCAGTTTTTACCTGAATAAACGTCTTTAACAGCGAGTCTCCTTCTGAATGCGTCTCGAACTGGGGACAGTTTGGAGCTTTGATATTTCGCGGCAGTCCCGCCGCGAGAGATGCACCGACCCATGAGGACTGGGGACCAGGAGCCTGCCATCCAGACAAGCTCATATGTGGGAAGGGGACTAAGGATATAGGACTGCGCAGCACGCCGAGGTCCATTCAGGATCTTTAATTTGACACTGTGATACTCAAAGTGCATCCATTCAGGATTTTAAAAGGACACACACTACATAGTCCATAAAACTGTGCGCCTTGCTCATTCGAGGAGCCCATTGGAGGGCATTTAAATAGTGGGTGTGTCGTAGCAAAAAGCAATGCCGAGCCTCTGAGGAAAGAGCGAGGGGCTCTGAAACGCGTCAGGCTGCAGACGGCATCCTGCTGTGTTCAAGATTGGTGTGCCAAGCAGTTTTTACCTGAATAAACGCCTTTAACAGCGAGTCTCCTTCTGAGTGCGTCTCGAACTGGGGACAGTTTGGAGCTTTGATATTTCACGGCAGTCCCGCCGCGAGAGATGCACTGACCCATGAGGACTGGAGACCACGAGCCTGCCATCCAGACAAGCTCATATGTGGGAAGGGGACTAAGGATATAGGACTGCGCAGCACGCCGAGGTCCATTCAGGATCTTTAATTGAACACTGTGATACTCAAAGGGCATCCATTCAGGATTTTAAAAGGACACACACTACATAGTCCATAAAACTGTGCGCCTTGCTCATTCGAGGAGCCCATTTGAGGGCATTTAAATAGTGGGTGTGTCGTAGCACAAAGTAATGCCGAGCCTCTGAGGAAAGAGCGAAGGGCTCTGAAACGCGCCAGGCTGCAGACGGCATCCTGCTGTGTTCAAGATTGGTGTGCCAAGCAGTTTTTACCTGAATAAACACCTTTAACAGCGAGCCTCCTTGTGAGTGCGTCTCGAACTGGGGACAATTTGGAGTTTTGATATTTCGCGGCAGTCCCGCCGCGAGAGATGCACTGACCCATGAGGACTGGAGACCACAAGCCTGCCATCCAGAAAAGCTCATATGTGCGAAGGGGACTAAGGATGTAGGACTGTGCAGCACGCCGAGGTCCATTCAGGATCTTTAATTGGACACTGTGATACTCAAAGTGCATCCATTCAGGATTTTAAAAGGACACACACTACATAGTCCATAAGACTGTGCGCCTTGCTCATTCGAGGACCCCATTGGAGGGCATTTAAATAGTGGGTGTGTCATAGCACAAAGCAATGCCGAGCATCTGAGGAAAGAGCGAAGGGCTCTGAAACGCGTCAGGCTGCAGACGGCATCCTGCTGTGTTCAAGATTGGTGTGCCAAGCAGTTTTTACCTGAATAAACGCCTTTAACAGCGAGTCTCCTTCTGAGTGCGTCTCGAACTGGGGACAGTTTGGAGCTTTGATATTTTGCGGCAGTCCCGCCGCGAGAGATGCACTGACCCATGAGGACTGGAGACCACGAGCCTGCCATCCAGACAAGCTCATATGTGGGAAGGGGACTAAGGATATAGGACTGCGCAGCACGCCGAGGTCCATTCAGGATCTTTAATTGAATACTGTGATACTCAAAGGGCATCCATTCAGGATTTTAAAAGGACACACACTACATAGTCCATAAAACTGTGCGCCTTGCTCATTCGAGGAGCCCATTTGAGGGCATTTAAATAGTGGGTGTGTCGTAGCACAAAGCAATGCCGAGCCTCTGAGGAAAGAGCGAAGGGCTCTGAAACGCGTCAGGCTGCAGACGGCATTCTGCTGTGTTCAAGATTGGTGTGCCAAGCAGTTTTTACCTGAATAAACGCCTTTAACAGCGAGCCTCCTTCTGAGTGCGTCTCGAACTGGGGACAATTTGGAGCTTTGATATTTCGCGGCAGTCCCGCCGCGAGAGATGCACTGACCCATGAGGACTGGAGACCACAAGCCTGCCATCCAGACAAGCGCATATGTGGGAAGGGGACTAAGGATATAGGACTGTGCAGCACGCCGAGGTCCATTCAGGATCTTTAATTGGACACTGTGATACTCAAAGTGCATCCATTCAGGATTTTAAAAGGACACACACTACATAGTCCATAAGACTGTGCGCCTTGCTCATTCGAGGACCCCATTGGAGGGCATTTAAATAGTGGGTGTGTCATAGCACAAAGCAATGCCGAGCATCTGAGGAAAGAGCGAAGGGCTCTGAAACGCGTCAGGCTGCAGACGGCATCCTGCTGTGTTCAAGATTGGTGTGTCAAGCAGTTTTTACCTGAATAAACGCCTTTAACAGCGAGTCTCCTTCTGTGTGCATCTCTAACTGGGGACAGTTTGGAGCTTTGATATTTCGCGGCAGTCCCGCCGCGAGAGATGCACCGACCCATGAGGACTGGGGACCACGAGCCTGCCATCCAGACAAGCTCATATGTGGGAAGGGGACTTAGGATATAGGACTGCGCAGCACGCCGAGGTCCATTCAGGATCTTTAATTGGACACTGTGATACTCAAAGTGCATCCATTCAGGATTTTAAGAGGACACACACTACATAGTCCATAAGACTGTGCGCCTTGCTCATTCGAGGAGCCCATTGGAGGGCATTTAAATAGTGGGTGTGTCGTAGCACAAAGCAATGCCGAGCCTCTGAGGAAAGAGCGAAGGGCTCTGAAACGCGTCAGGCTGCAGACGGCATCCTGCTGTGTTCAAGATTGGTGTGCCAAGCAGTTTTTACCTGAATAAACGCCTTTAACAGCGAGCCTCCTTCTGAGTGCGTCTCGAACTGGGGACAATTTGGAGCTTTGATATTTCGCGGCAGTCCCGCCGCGAGAGATGCACTGACCCATGAGGACTGGAGACCACAAGCCTGCCATCCAGACAAGCTCATATGTGCGAAGGGGACTAAGGATATAGGACTGTGCAGCACGCCGAGGTCCATTCAGGATCTTTAATTGGACACTGTGATACTCAAAGTGCATCCATTCAGGATTTTAAAAGGACACACACTACATAGTCCATAAGACTGTGCGCCTTGCTCATTCGAGGACCCCATTGGAGGGCATTTAAATAGTGGGTGTGTCATAGCACAAAGCAATGCCGAGCATCTGAGGAAAGAGCAAAGGGCTCTGAAACGCGTCAGGCTGCAGACGGCATCCTGCTGTGTTCAAGATTGGTGTGCCAAGCAGTTTTTACCTGAATAAACGCCTTTAACAGCGAGTCTCCTTCTGAGTGCGTCTCGAACTGGGGACAGTTTGGAGCTTTGATATTTCGCGTCAGTCCCGCCGCGAGAGATGCACTGACCCATGAGGACTGGAGACCACGAGCCTGCCATCCAGACAAGCTCATATGTGGGAAGGGGACTAAGGATATAGGACTGCGCAGCACGCCGAGGTCCATTCAGGATCTTTAATTGAACACTGTGATACTCAAAGGGCATCCATTCAGGATTTTAAAAGGACACACACTACATAGTCCATAAAACTGTGCGCCTTGCTCATTCGAGGAGCCCATTTGAGGGCATTTAAATAGTGGGTGTGTCGTAGCACAAAGCAATGCCGAGCCTCTGAGGAAAGAGCGAAGGGCTCTGAAACGCGTCAGGCTGCAGACGGCATCCTGCTGTGTTCAAGATTGGTGTGCCAAGCAGTTTTTACCTGAATAAACGCCTTTAACAGCGAGCCTCCTTCTGAGTGCGTCTCGAACTGGGGACAATTTGGAGCTTTGATATTTCGCGGCAGTCCCGCCGCGAGAGATGCACTGACCCATGAGGACTGGAGACCACAAGCCTGCCATCCAGACAAGCACATATGTGGGAAGGGGACTAAGGATATAGGACTGTGCAGCACGCCGAGGTCCATTCAGGATCTTTAATTGGACACTGTGATACTCAAAGTGCATCCATTCAGGATTTTAAAAGGACACACACTACATAGTCCATAAGACTGTGCGCCTTGCTCATTCGAGGACCCCATTGGAGGGCATTTAAATAGTGGGTGTGTCATAGCACAAAGCAATGCCGAGCATCTGAGGAAAGAGCAAAGGGCTCTGAAACGCGTCAGGCTGCAGACGGCATCCTGCTGTGTTCAAGATTGGTGTGCCAAGCAGTTTTTACCTGAATAAACGCCTTTAACAGCGAGTCTCCTTCTGAGTGCGTCTCGAACTGGGGACAGTTTGGAGCTTTGATATTTCGCGGCAGTCCCGCCGCGAGAGATGCATCGACCCATGAGGACTGGGGACCACGAGCCTGTTATCCAGACAAGCTCATATGTGGGAAGGTGACTAAGGATATAGGACTGCGCAGCACGCCGAGGTCCATTCAGGATCTTTAATTGGACACTGTGATACATAAAGTGCATCCATTCAGGATTTTAAAAGGACACTCACTACATAGTCCATAAGACTGTGTGCCTTGCTCCTTCGAGGAGCCGATTGGAGGGCATTTAAATAGTGGGTGTGTCGTAGCACAAAGCAATGCCGAGCCTCTGAGGAAAGAGCGAAGGGCTCTGAAACGCGTCAGGCTGCAGACGGCATCCTGCTGTGTTCAAGATTGGTGTGCCTAGCAGTTTTTACCTGAATAAACGCCTTTAACAGCGAGTCTCCTTCTGAGTGCATCTCGAACTGGGGACAGTTTGGAGCTGTGATATTTCGCGGCAGTCCCGCCGCGAGAGATGCACCGACCCATGAGGACTGGGGACCACGAGCCTGCCATCCAGACAAGCTCATATGTGGGAAGGGGACTAAGGATATAGGACTGCGCAGCACGCCGAGGTCCATTCAGGATCTTTAATTGAACACTGTGATACTCAAAGGGCATCCATTCAGGATTTTAAAAGGACACACACTACATAGTCCATAAAACTGTGCGCCTTGCTCATTCGAGGAGCCCATTTGAGGGCATTTAAATAGTGGGTGTGTCGTAGCACAAAGCAATGCCGAGCCTCTGAGGAAAGAGCGAAGGGCTCTGAAACGCGTCAGGCTGCAGACGGCATCCTGCTGTGTTCAAGATTGGTGTGCCAAGCAGTTTTTACCTGAATAAACGCCTTTAACAGCGAGCCTCCTTCTGAGTGCGTATCGAACTGGGGACAATTTGGAGCTTTGATATTTCGCGGCAGTCCCGCCGCGAGAGATGCACTGACCCATGAGGACTGGAGACCACAAGCCTGCCATCCAGACAAGCGCATCTGTGGGAAGGGGACTAAGGATATAGGACTGTGCAGCACGCCGAGGTCCATTCAGGATCTTTAATTGGACACTGTGATACTCAAAGTGCATCCATTCAGGATTTTAAAAGGACACACACTACATAGTCCATAAGACTGTGCGCCTTGCGCATTCGAGGACCCCATTGGAGGGCATTTAAATAGTGGGTGTGTCATAGCACAAAGCAATGCCGAGCATCTGAGGAAAGAGCGAAGGGCTCTGAAACGCGTCAGGCTGCAGACGGCATCCTGCTATGTTCAAGATTGGTGTGCCAAGCAGTTTTTACCTGAATAAACGCCTTTAACAGCGAGTCTCCTTCTGAGTGCGTCTCGAACTGGGGACAGTTTGGAGCTTTGATATTTCGCGGCAGTCCCGCCGTGAGAGATGCATCGACCCATGAGGACTGGGGACCACGAGCCTGTTATCCAGACAAGCTCATATGTGGGAAGGTGACTAAGGATATAGGACTGCGCAGCACGCCGAGGTCCATTCAGGATCTTTAATTGGACACTGTGATACATAAAGTGCACCCATTCAGGATTTTAAAAGGACACTCACTACATAGTCCATAAGACTGTGTGCCTTGCTCCTTCGAGGAGCCCATTGGAGGACATTTAAATAGTGGGTGTGTCGTAGCACAAAGCAATGCCGAGCCTCTGAGGAAAGAGCGAAGGGCTCTGAAACGCGTCAGGCTGCAGACGGCATCCTGCTGTGTTCAAGATTGGTGTGCCTAGCAGTTTTTACCTGAATAAACGCCTTTAACAGCGAGTCTCCTTCTGAGTGCGTCTCGAACTGGGGACAGTTTGGAGCTGTGATATTTCGCGGCAGTCCCGCCGCGAGAGATGCACCGACCCATGAGGACTGGGGACCACGAGCCTGCCATCCAGACAAGCTCATATGTGGGAAGGGGACTAAGGATATAGGACTGCGCAGCACGCCGAGGTCCATTCAGGATCTTTAATTGGACATTGTGATACTCAAAGTGCATCCATTCAGGATTTATATATAACATTTCGGCCTGGAAACGGCCTTCCTCAGATGCCTTTAAAATATTCCTGGCGACTAGTTCACTCTTAAATAATGACAGCGCCAGTGTCCCATTGGATGCTGTTAGCCACACACCCTCATTCGATTTCTGCACACTGCTTGCCGTTCATTGGAACTACAGGCCCCAGAATCCATTGCCCAGGTAAGTGCTGCCTATGGTGTGTCCAAGTGGAATTGCGATGTGTGGCAGAGTCCCGGAGCAGAAACAGTCACAATTCAGTAGATGATTATAGCTGAGTGCTTCCTCCGGCCCCCATACTTTCCTGCCTCCCATTCACAGATGTCAGCCGGGCAGGGATCGAAACGACAATGCTAATTTACATCCTCTGTGTAGTCACGGTCCGCTTTGCAGCCGCCCTGGATTTCACTGTGTTGAGAGGCAGGCACGGGCCTGTTGCAATGCCTTGCACCAAAGAAAACCGCAGTAGGAGAAACCAGATGAGCCCAGGCCTCTTGGAAGAACGGGACCTCTGTAGCGCGTTTCTGGACACCGCGCTATATATATATATGTGTGTGTGTGTGTGTGTATATAATGTGTGAATACTTTCATTTATTTATTTTTTTAGCTAACTTGTAAAACATCTACCTTTCATTCTTACGATGCTGAGAAACTTATGCTAAAGATGACTGGAATTAAATGTATCTAAAAAAATAAGTTTTACGTTTCTTGAAGAAGGATAATTTCCATTTATCCTGCCCAAGCAGGACAGGAAGGGATAGCTGAAAGTGCAGCCTGTGATACCAGCTTTTTGGATTCTGGGAATACATCACAATGAAGCCTCAGCTGATCTTAAATTTCTTTTGGGGGAATAGGATGCAATCAGAAGGTACAAGTAGCTAGGGCCTTTGTTGTTAAGAATTTTATGGCTGTAGAACATGGCTTTAAAATCAATCCATTCCTTCAACGGGAGCTAGTGTTCCCATGTATGACCCAAACTATGAGTTGGGCGCAAACCAATTGCACCAGCTGGAGTGCCTTCAGATCAGACACTGAGGTAGCTGCAGCCGAAAAATCGGGGTCCTCAACATGAAGGTTCAAGTCTCCAATCACAGTGAAGTTCGGGTACCTGAAAACATAGCCTGGCAGAATGCTAACTAAAGAGGTAGTAAAAATGGAGGCCAACCCTGGGGGGGTGATATATCAGAAAACCTGTAAATGGGTGGTTGGCCGACATCGCGCGAGAGAAAAAAGCAGCTCCATGTGGTAAAAGGATGATACACTTCCTGCGATTACAATCTTCGATAAATTGCAGTGAAATTATTGTTTGAAAATAATAGCAATCCCACCTCCCTTATGTAAAGGTCTATCAAGCCTAACAATAGCGTATCCCTGGGGGACGGCTATGAGGGCATTGGAGCTGAGCTTTCCGACAACCAGGTCTCAGTTAGAAATATTGCATCTGGGGAATGATCGTTTATATAATGATGCAATTGCCAAAATATAGCTAAATAAAAAGTCTATGATTCACAGGGGATCCTTAGATTGGACAAAATTACCTTGTATGTAAAATATAGATATATTTAAAGATATATATTTATATTAGAGAGAGATCTGAATAAGTTATCTTCTGGTAGCACGCGAGATGGCCTAATTCCTCCTCAGTAGCACAATCCCAAATTGTGATAATAAACACTGGAATGTGGCACACAGCCTAAATTGTGGGAGTGTTTATTGAGTAATGTATGTGGGATTCCTGATACCATCCCAGATAAATGAGTTGAGACACAGACATGCACAATAACATGTTGCTGCATGGTAATGGCTATGATTTGCTCAGAGCAGTACAGATGCACGTTCCTATATAAACAAGTACACACACCCTAGTGGCTTAACAAAACTTAAGGGGGCCCACCTACAAAGTACATGGAGGGCCTTCGGACCCAATCGGGAGTTCTCAGGCTAGGGGCCGACCGCCCAGGCACAGTGCTGGAGGGCCCCCCTCCCACCACAGGGTCTGCAGGGCTAATATTACGCCATCTGACACACACACACACACACACGTCTCTCTCTCTCTCTCTCTCTCTGTCTACCTTCATCTCCCTCCCCCTTCTATCCCTGGCTCTCCCATTCTCTTGCCACCTCTCCCTGGAAAACATCATTTATGGTGCAGCCTTTACCACGCTGACGCTCTGCCATGAAGATAAGTACCACCTTTGCCATGCAGTCCTTCACCACAAAGTTAAGTACTTTTGTTTAAATTACATACTTTGGAATTAAGAAAAGTGGTTTAGGTGCAGGTAGCAGTAAAGCGAACTAAGGGAGGTGTGTGTGGTTTTAGGGTTTGGGGTGGATATATAAAAAGAGCATCTGCGGGGTAGGAGGCCATGTGGTGGGTGATTTATGGGCCCAAGAACGAGGTAGAGTGCATGGAATGACAGTAGCAATCGGCCTCCCTGCTGTGGCGGGGGGGGGGGGAGGGGGGGGGGGCAAGAGGGGACAGCAATACAGCGAGCACAATAAAAAATTTGCAAACATTTGTGACAAGAATTTTCAATTCTATTAAATACGCGGAGGCTAGGATTATGCTTCTCATTTCTTTACTGATATTTCTCAGCAGCCAATAAAAGAAAAGTAACCAAATACTACAATACCAATGAACCCCTTACAGGTCACATGACCAACCATAGAGTGTCCCCTATATAGGCTCCAGTCCAGGTGATAGAGTCCTCTTTCTTTGCTGCTCTGCAGCCAGTTAAGTACTTTCCCAATACTACTTATTGTTTTGTGGTTTAAACTAACAGTGGTTTATGGGTAAATATACTGATTGATTACTATAAAGAGACTCCCTTATAAGGGGATAACCTGCAGGTGTGCAGTTGATGGTAGCAACAAAGGAACAAATGTGGAAAGGGGAGTATATTGAGTATGTTAAGTTGTTGCATCAGGAATTGTGGGCCAAAGAAGGTTTGAAGGAAGGGGGGGTTGAGTTGGCAAAGAGACCATGGGTTACAGTAATGACTGAGAATTGGACTCCAGCATTCCTACTATATCCTAGCATGTATTGTGAGAAATACTCCGAAAGGTGTATGTGTTGCTTAAATACATGGATGTCGTACGAAAAGCTCACATTAATTTTAGTGGAGATGTGTGGGTGCATTATGAGGAGGAATTTCATGCATGACTATTGGAGGATGCTGAAAGAAAATGAAGGGAGCTGGATAATTATGTCTGGCTACACACGATGACACCTACTGGTCTGGTACCTACTTTGTTCACTGTAAGTGGTTTGCTTGTAGTATATTGACCTTTCAGGGGGTGCCCTACAATTAGAGGGGTGGGAGCTATGGACAGTGGGCATCATGGGCAGGTGGGGCCTTGCTGGGCTTTTAATAGGGGTTTTTACAATTGAAGTTATTGCAAATTCAACAAGACTGCTCCAAATGTGGAGTAAAACATCCTCTTACACAATGCCGAGTTGATGCAAGAGGAGGGCAAGGTCCCCAAGAAGAATTTTGGCAGCAACATAATCAGCGAGGTGGTGGTAGGGGAAAGCAAGGGCCCTTGGGGAAGACTTGATACTCCAGTTAAATTGCATAGATTGGCTCATTGGTTACAGTGAGACAATAGCAGGTTGGATGGACAAATACTATTGCTGAGTTTCCGCAAGGGGTTTAGGTTGGATTATGAAGAGCCAAAGAATAGGAGATAGGCACAGAATATGAGGTCTTATTAAGAACATCCGCAGGTCCTGAGGACTAAATTGTTGAAATAAATTAATTAGGGCAGAATGGCAGGCTCATTTCAAGAGTGGCCTTTGAGTCGATTGATTGTTTTATTGATTGGGGTGCTGCTCATAAAGGGCTGGGAGGGGCCATCAGTCAATCATTTCATAGCAAAGGATTTATCTTCTGTGACATACTCGTCAGTGGATGTAGCAATTTAATTTTTGAAGAGGTAGTGGTTGGAGAAAAAATTGCGAAGAGTTACTTAAAGGCTAGTTTCCGCCATGCGCCAGTGCACCCGGAAAACTATGAGTTACTGTTGAAACAATTTGAAGGTCAGTAGTTTGCGGATACAACATTTCCAATAGGTTATTCTTTGCACTGTGTTTTCTTTGACAAATGTAATTCCTTCATGTAGTGGCTATTTACATTCAGTACGTATTTGAAGATTGTGACCCATTATTTGGAAGATTTGTTTTTCGTGGGGCTGCAGGCTCATTGGACTGTCATAAGATGCTGACTGGTTTTACGGAGCTGATTATGGACGTTGGTATTTCCCAAGACGAAGAGAAGACAGTGGTACACAAACTATAGTGTGCTTTTTGGGAATTGAAATAGATTCAGTCAAAATGGAGGCCAAGCTGCTGGAACAGAAAAAGAAGGTAATACTTAAATTGTTGGATGTTATGTTGGAAAAAAAATGCGCCTGCAGGAGGTGCAGGTGCTTTTAGGACATTTGAATTTTGCATGCCCAGTGGTGAGTGCAGATAGGGCTTTTTGAAAGAGGTTCGGTTTGTCATTGTCAGGTTTTGTCTCTTCCCCATCATCAGTCAGGCAGGTGGGCAGGCCAACTTTAGGATATGGAGGTCTTTTTAGCACATTTTAATGGCATATCTCTGTGGGGTTGGGGAGAGGAGGTGAAATGAAATAGTCAGATTTTCTTGGATTCCAGAGTTTTTAGACAGTAATGCCAGGGAGAGTGATGTACCGATTCAACGACACAGGGAGTGCACAGCTTGCTTTTCAGGAATTTTCCCCTTGATTGGTTGATTCGACGTTATGAGGTAAGGAGTTTGCTAACAAAAAAGTAATTCTCAAAGTTGATAATCTGGCAGTGGTGAAGATAGTCAACTAGCAGTCAGCATGGGATAAGAAGGTGTTGCCATTGTTGAGGGTGTGTATTCTGGGCTGCTTGCAGTCCAACTTTACCTTTAGAGGAAGAGACATCTTAGGATTTGACAGTAAATGTGCAGATGGTTTGTCTTGTTTTCAGTGGAGGAGGTTCCGTGGGCTGGTGTTGGGAGCAGGCGAGAAGAAAACTTCAATGCCACTGAATCTCTGGGAAATATGCATGTAAGGATTTTGGAGTTAAGGAATGGTTGTGCCACCGACACACTGTCTAGGTGCAAAGGCATGGAAGGAGCTCATGGTCTCTGGGACACAGAGAAGAATGTGACAGTGACCGTTGAAAGAGAAGAGAAAAGTAAAACAGTTTATAATGGCGATGATAGACAACGTTTGGTCGCGTGTGACAATTGCGGTTCAGTTGACTGGCATAGATTTCCATTGTAAGTTGTTGTGGGTGTATGCACCCAATGTGGATGAGTTAGGCGTAGGATTCTTTAGGGGTGGTTGTGGGCATGGTACTTGAAGGGCGGTCTAAGAAGCCATAGTCTTGGCCTGTGCTGGCAAACATATTGGGTGTACTTCCCAGGATATGTTTGGACAGGACAGAGTTAATACTGGTTTTGATGCTGATATAAATATGACTGTTTTGAGGTATTCAGGCTGTTTGAGCTTCAGGCCCAAAGAATTTAGAGAGGTGTGGATTAGCCAGCAATAGGCACCTGGAGTCTGTCAACATGGCAAGCTCACATCATTTTTTGATACTGCCAAGAACAGATTCCTTGGACCCTGAGAACACTGCTAATTAATATATCAATCAATAATCAAACTTGTTCATACATTTTGCTACACATTTCTGTTTATGATTTGAAAATTAGTCATATATTCCTTTCTAATACAAAAACCACTCCTGTAGTCTAAAACAATTATATTGATAACATACAATTGTTTTAAATTGCATACAAATCATGACAACGATATTGTATTTATGTCATTCTGATCATCAAAGAACAAACTGCCCAATGCCCAATGCTTCAGAGGTTGGTGAATGTAACTGAAATAAAAACCAACAAAAAAAAACCTGCCATTCCTTTATCTACATAACTCTCATCATCAATGTACTCGTGATATGACTTAATTAACGATTTGTGGGTTTAGTGCATGTTTATGTGGAGAGGATGGAAATAAAAGCTGGTGCAAAAAAAAGAACCTGTGAGAATAAATGATTCTACCCCCTAAAGAAATCTGGAAATTACACAGACGTGTATCTGAAAATTTAAGTATAAAGAAAGGATAAAAAAAATATATATTTTAAGAGAAAATATAGAGTGAATCAACTTGCATGCAAAGCCAAGACCCAAACTAATGCATTGTTGCTGGACACAAACTTACTGACTCCAAATGTTGTCCACATAATCGATTATGCTAATAGCTGTAAATGTAATAATGACAACACATCTCCATTTAGCACTGTGAGTGCACTATCCACTCAATATGACAAAAAACGATTCCATAATATCCAAACCTACCCATTAAATCTTGAGCATTCTTCTACTATGCGTGCCGTTAATAAGCACGTTCTCTACAATTTCCAACCTAGCGAACAGACTAAAAAACAACAACATAAACAACTATAATCAGCCTGTAAACATAAACAAAGCAAAGAAAAGCAACATAAATAAACATTGTCCTCCTGTAGATGTCGAATTATTAAACTGTATCACAAAACCCACTTATAAAATACTATGACTGCCGGTCCTGTCGGCATACCAAACACCTTCTGCAGTAGAATTCAATCATATAAACAACTTCCTCTGTTTTTGCCACACGCTCCCCATGGAGATAGAAATTCGCCATATTGGAGTGTATACGTCTGAAGAGGCTGTGTTAATCTGAGTGACTCTTGAACTAGTACTTCTTAATCGGAAGAATAATGCCATATTTAAATATATAAATATGCCCTACTAATGTGTCAACTGTATCGAAAACGTCCTCACAAAATAAATATAGTTATACTGTAACAATACGACCTGAATGTAATGTTCCTAATTGTGTCTATATCTATAATGGTTACATAAAATAAAATAACACAGTTCACCTGTAATATGAATCTCAATTGCTGTATGCAATATTATGTTTCAATGGGTTTTGGCAATATTATGTTTCCATGGGCTATTCATCTACTATACGGTTGATCAAGTTTAAAAAGGAGATGTTTACTGTCTGTCAATCAACACTGGACGTGAAAATTCAGTCCTTCCAAAGAAGAAAGAACAAAGAGATTCTAGAGAAAAAGTCATCTGTGCTGTTGATCCCTGAAAGAATTGTGAGTGAAAAAAGAAAAAGACAAGAAGAAAGATGTTGCTCAAATGTGAATTCATATCACAGTATAAAATACTGTTACATACTAAGTTGTGTCACCTTATAGAAAGCAACTCATATCAATCCTATCGTTTAGACGTTTGAGAACCATTGTGTCCCAACATATAATCCAGTATATCTCTCTTTGTGACAGCACCTAAGAGTTTTTATGTCCAGTTAGAATGTCAACAGATTCTAGTATTTAGAACTGTAATTGTGAATTTGTGTATCTATGTCCCAGATATTGCAAAGCTAAGTGTGAGTTCACATTCTGATTGCTTATCGTGCTATGGTGTTCGTTTATACAAATCTCTACTTTTCGTTCTGTTTTTCCAATATAAAGCATGCCACATGGGCATTTTATGCTGTGAATTACATTGTGTGAATTGCAGATTGGGATGTGTGATGGTATCTCCAACAATCACATTACTACAATGTATTCAGTTGTGACATTGTCTTGTGAATGTCTTATTTCATTTTGGTGTTGCCTTAGTAAATTTTTGTCTTTTTTCAAATTATTTGTCCTGGTGCAAGCAAATATTGTTTTTTGTTCAAACAATCCTTTAAAATCAGGTTCATCTTGTAGTAATTACCATCTTTGGTCTATGATTCTTTTGATGCTCGTCACATGTGTAGAGTACTTAGAAACAAATACTAATCTTTTGGATTAATTTTGAGGTTGTTTTTACAACAGTTTTTGTCTGTCCAATGCCAGAACTATATGTTCAATGTTGTCCAGTAATTTAGATGGATACTTTCTTTGCAAGTAATTTTATTTGTGTTCTTTTATGGTCTACTTGCATGTTTCTGTTTCAAGAATTAAGAGAACAGTAGATTCTTAAGCAAATTCACCGGATGGAAACTCTGATATAGGAATATGTTGTTCATATTATAAGATTCTGTGGATGCTCCCCCTCTCCTCCCGCAGAACCGTAGTCCAGGCACTTGTAACATCACGCCTGGACTATGGCAACATTCTCTACTTGGGCGCAGATAAAGCCACCATACATGTGCTGCAGGTTGTGCAAAATGCGGCTGCGCGCCTGCTAAAGAACGTCCCTAGACGTACTCCAGCCACTGCCGCCTTGCGTGACCTTCACTGGCTGAGCATCCCTGAACGTGTTAAATTCAAGGCACTCTGTTACATGTTCAAGGCCAAGCAGGGCAGCGCCCCAGCATATATTCAAGGGCTGGTAAAACCCTACAGACCCCTGCGCTCACTAAGGTCATCGGACACTGGTAACTTCACAGTGCCAAGATGGAAGCTGACAAAAATGGGAGGCCGCTCCTTTTCTACTTTGGGTCCTAAATACTGGAACTCCCTCACTTTAGCACTAAAATCAGAGACCAACTTACTCCGCTTCCATAAGGCTCTGAAGACTCTGCTTTTTACTAAGCGTGAACAATAGTCGGCTGTGGCCTCAAGTCAGGTGATACACCCTCTTTCTTCTATAGTCTATCCCTGGCGCCGGGAAACCCATTGTGGGTATCTGTGCGCGATATAAGCTTAAATAAATAAATAAATAAAATAAATATTTGTGGGTTTCTTATGGACACTTGTCCTCAATCCCATTTCAGTTATTTGAATATAAACATCCAGAAATGATATTTCAGTGTGTTAGACTTGGCATCTTTTGGCGTGTTTCCCCTACGTTTTTACTATCTGACTTCCCTGTTTTTACTCTGTTTTTGCTGGCTTAGTGTCTCTGCACACTTTTCTCACTGCTGATCAGTGGTAAAGTGCAAGTGCTCCTGTTGTAAACTGTGTTATGGATTGGTGTTTCCATGATTGGCATATTTGATTTACCTGTCAGTCCCTAGTAAAGTGCAATGAGCGTGCCAGGGCCTGTAAATCAAATGCTGTTAGTGGGCTGCAGCACTGGATTCTGCCACCCAAGCAAACGGCCTGTAAATGTAACTCTGGCCTGCCATTGCAAAGCCTGTGTGCAGTCTGGGCCTGCCATGTCGACTTGGCAAGTGTACCCATTTGCCAGGCCCTAACCTTCCCTTTTCTTTCATGTCAGTAACGCCTAAAGTAGGCCCAAGGTACCCCTATGGGCAGGGTGCAGTGTATTTGAAATGTAGGAAATGCCCTGGTGTGTGTGGCATGTCCTGATATTGAATTACTGCCAATTTCGTTTTTCACTATTGCAAGGCTACCTGTTCCCATAGGACAGAATTGGGAGTTTGTTTATAACATCTTATAAACATAACTGGCCATGGGAACGCGGTAGAAAAATTATGTTTAGTACGCCGGAACTCAGAATCTAAAGATGCATCTTTTAGTGAAGGTGATTTTTACATTCTTTGTTTGAAAATACCACTTTTAGAAAGTGGGTATTTTCTTGCTCAGCCATCCCGTGGGGCTCCGCTGGGGTTCTGGATTGACTGTCTGGGTTTTGGAAGACAGGGGCTGGGCAGGAGCCGTGACTCCAGATTGTCTAGGTGGGTGGGGAAAGGGCTGAATAGAGCTGGGCTGCATTTAGAGTAGGGTGAGGAGATTTCCTTTCACCTGAATGGGCCTGGTCTACCTCTGCCAATGCCGTCTCCACCTCCTGCCAGGAAGCCACACCAGAGAGGGCAGAACTGGTTCTTGCTGGGCACAGACACACTCTGCCTGACAGGACAAAAGATTTTGGGCTGTAAAAAGTGGGGCCCAAACCCTTGAACTTTAGAACTCTTTTGGACCAAGAGGTCTGCCAAGAAGAAGCGCTGGAGAAGCTGTCAGGAGGAACTACCACTTTGCTATGTGCATTGCTGTGCTGGCCTTGAGTGGCTGCTTCTGTCTTGGGCAGTGAAAGGACTGGATTGAACATTCTGCCATCTATTTTTGTGAGTTTCTCCAAGGGCTTGAGGTAGAGCTTGTCTCCTGTTCAAGAAGTATCAGGAACAGCAAAGGCTTCAAGTTCTTCTGCCCTCAGCACTGGGGACTGTGGGCCATATTATCAAGCAAGGGCAATACATTATCGCCGCTTTTATCAGCAGAAAACTGCCGCTAAAGCGGCGATAATGGACTTGATAATATGCCCTTGTGAATTCCCATAGAAGCCCAGGTTCTGGTGTTAACCTTTACTTCTATGGGAATTCACAAGGGCATATTATCAAGCTCATTATCGCTGCTTTAGCGGCAGTTTCCTGCCGATAAAAGCGGCGATAATGTATCGCCTTTGCTTGATAATATGGCCATGTGTGTTTTATGCTGCAACAGAAGAAAAACCAAAGGAAATGATGGACGGAGCGTTGACAATACAAGCACTCACCCCCAGTCAACTGATCTGGGTTTAATCCATCACCGTTCTTTAGCCCACTCTGCCACCCCAGTTCAGACATGGCCATATGCAAATCAGTCTGACCCTGTGCCTCATGGGAACAGTCCAGCCCGAACTGCAAAGCCATGCCTTCCCTGGACCGGAAAAAAGCTACTGAGGACCGGTTTCTGGCATTTCAGCCTTCTTCAGCCCGGCTTGCTTGAATCCAGTAGCAAAGTGAGCAAGGGACTCACGTCTGAGCATACCCTGCCAACTTAGGACGAACAAAGAAAAACCAAAGGAAATGAAGGACGGAGCGTTGACAATACAAGCACTCACCCCCAGTCAACTGATCTGGGTTTAATCCATCACCATTCTTTAGCCCACTCTGCCACCCCAGTTCAGACATGGCCCTATGTAAATCAGTCTGACCCTGTGCCTCATGGGAACAGTCCAGCCCGAACTGCCAAGCCATGCCTTCCCTGGACCGGAAAGAAGCTACCAAGAACCGGTTTCTGGCATTTCAGCCTTTTTCAGCCCGGCTTGCTTGTTGCTTGAATCCAGTGGCAAAGTGAGCACGGGACTCACGTCTGAGCATACCCTGCCAACTTAGGGCGAACAAAGAAAAACCAAAGGAAATGATGGACGGAGCGTTGACAATACAAGCACTCACCCCCAGTCAACTGATCTGGGTTTAATCCATCACCGTTCTTTAGCCCACTCTGCCAACCCAGTTCAGACATGGCCATATGCAAATCAGTCTGACCCTGTGTCTCATGGGAACAGTCCAGCCCGAACTGCCAAGCCATGCCTATCCTGGACCGGAAACAAGCTACCGAGGACCGGTTTCTGGCATTTCAGCCTTCTTCAACCCGGCTTGCTTGAATCCAGTGGCAAAGTGAGCAAGGGACTCACGTCAGAGCATACCCTGCCAACTTAGGGCGAACAAAGAAAAACCAAAGGAAATGATGGACGGAGCGTTGACAATACAAGCACTCACCCCCAGTCAACTGATCTGGGTTTAATTCATCACCGTTCTTTATCCCACTCTGCCACCCCAGTTCAGACATGGCCATATGCAAATCAGTCTGACCCTGTCCCTCATGGGAACAGTCCAGCCCGAACTGCCAAGCCATGCCTTCCCTGGACCAGAAACAAGCTACAGAGAACCGGTTTCTGGCATTTCAGCCTTCTTCAGCCCGGCTTGCTTGAATCCAGTGGCAAAGTGAGCAAGGGACTCACGTCTGAGCATACCCTGCCAACTTAGGGCGAACAAAGAGAAACCAAAGGAAATGATGGACGGAGCGTTGACAATAAAAGCACTCACCCACAGTCAACTGATCTCGGTTTTATCCATCACTGTTCTTTAGCCCACTCTGCCATCCCAGTTCAGACATGGCCATATGCAAATCAGTCTGACCCTGTGCCTCATGGGAACAGTCCAGCCCGAACTGCCAAGCCATGCCTTCCCTGGACCGGAAGCAAGATACTGAGGACCGGTTTCTGGCATTTCAGCCTTCTTCAGCCCGGGTTGCTTGAAACCAGTGGCAAAGTGAGCAAGGGACTCACGTCTGAGCATACCCTGCCAACTTAGGGCGAACAAAGAAAAACCAAAGGAAATGATGGACGGAGCGTTGACAATACAAGCACTCACCCACAGTCAACTGATCTGGGTTTAATCCATCACTGTTCTTTAGCCCACTCTGCCATCCCAGTTCCGACATGGCCATATGCAACTCAGTCTGACCCTGTGCCTCATGGGAACAGTCCAGCCCGAACTGCCAAGCCATGCCTTCACTGGACCGGAAACAAGCTACCGAGGACCGGTCTCTGGCATTTCAGCCTTCTTCAGCCCGGCTTGCTTGAATCCAGTGGCAAAGTGAGCAAGGGACTCACGTCTGAGCATACCCTGCCAACTTAGGGCGAACAAAGAAAAACCAAAGGAAATGATGGACGGAGCGTTGACAATACAAGCACTCACCCCCAGTCAACTGATCTGGGTTTAATCCATCACCGTTCTTTAGCCCACTCTGCCACCCCAGTTCAGACATGGCCATATGCAAATCAGTCTGACCCTGTCCCTCATGGAAACAGTCCAGCCGGAACTGCCAAGCCATGCCTTCCCTGGACCAGAAACAAGCTACAGAGAACCGGTTTCTGGCATTTCAGCCTTCTTCAGCCCAGCTTGCTTGAATCCAGTGGCAAACTTAGCAAGGGACTCACGTCTGAGCATACCCTGCCAACTTAGGGCGAACAAAGAGAAACCAAAGGAAATGATGGACGGAGCGTTGACAATACAAGCAATCACCCACAGTCAACTGATCTGGGTTTTATCCATCACTGTTCTTTAGCCCACTCTGCCATCCCAGTTCAGACATGGCCATATGCAAATCAGTCTGACCCTGTGCCTCATGGGAACTGTCCAGCCCGAACTGCCAAGCCATGCCTTCCCTGGACCGGAAGCAAGATACCGAGGACCGGTTTCTGGCAATCAGCCTTCTTCAGCCCGGGTTGCTTGAAACCAGTGGCAAAGTGAGCAAGGGACTCACGTCTGAGCATACCCTGCCAACTTAGGGCGAACAAAGAAAAACCAAAAGAAATGATGGATGGAGCGTTGACAATACAAGCACTCACCCACAGTCAACTGATCTGGGTTTAATCCATCACTGTTCTTTAGCCCACTCTGCCATCCCAGTTCAGACATGGCCATATGCAAATCAGTCTGACCCTGTGCCTCATGGGAACAGTCCAGCCCGCACTGCCAAGCCATGCCTTCCCTGGACCGGAAACAAGATACAGAGGACCGGTTTCTGGCATTTCAGCCTTCTTCAGCCCGAGTTGCTTGAAACCAGTGGCAAAGTGAGCAAGAGACTCACTTCTGAGCATACCCTGCCAACTTAGGGCGAACAAAGAACAACCAAAGGAAATGATAGACGGAGCGTTGACAATACAAGCACTCATCCCCCGTCAACTGATCTGGGTTTAATCCATCACCGTTCTTTAGCCCTCTCACCACCCCAGTTCAGACATGGCCATATGCAAATCAGTCTGACCCTGTGCCTCATGGGAACAGTCCAGCCCGAACTGCCAAGCTATGCCTTCCCTGGACCGGAAACAAGCTACCGAGGACCGGTTTCTGGCATTTCAGCCTTCTTCAGCCCGCGTGCTTGAATCCAGTGGCAAAGTGAGTAAGAGACTCACGTCTGAGCATACCCTGCCAACTTAGGGCGAACAAAGAAAAACCAAAAGGAAATTATGGACGGAGCGTTGACAATACAAGCACTCACCCCCAGTCAACTGATCTGGGTTTAATCCATCACCGTTCTTTAGCCCACTCTGCCACCCCAGTTCAGACATGGCCATATGCAAATCAGTCTGACCCTGTGCCTCATGGGAACAGTCCAGCCCGAACTGCAAAGCCATGCCTTCCCTGGACTGGAAAAAAGCTACTGAGGACCGGTTTCTGGCATTTCAGCCTTCTTCAGCCCGGCTTGCTTGAATCCAGTAGCAAAGTGAGCAAGGGACTCACGTCTGAGCATACCCTGCCAACTTAGGACGAACAAAGAAAAACCAAAGGAAATGAAGGACGGAGCGTTGACAATACAAGCACTCACCCCCAGTCAACTGATCTGGGTTTAATCCATCACCATTCTTTAGCCCACTCTGCCACCCCAGTTCAGACATGGCCCTATGTAAATCAGTCTGACCCTGTGCCTCATGGGAACAGTCCAGCCCGAACTGCCAAGCCATGCCTTCCCTGGACCGGAAAGAAGCTACCAAGAACCGGTTTCTGGCATTTCAGCCTTTTTCAGCCCGGCTTGCTTGTTGCTTGAATCCAGTGGCAAAGTGAGCACGGGACTCACGTCTGAGCATACCCTGCCAACTTAGGGCGAACAAAGAAAAACCAAAAGGAAATGATGGACGGAGCGTTGACAATACAAGCACTCATCCCCCGTCAACTGATCTGGGTTTAATCCATCACCGTTCTTTATCCCACTCTGCCACCCCAGTTCCGACATGGCCATATGCAACTCAGTCTGACCCTGTGCCTCATGGGAACAGTCCAGCCCGAACTGCCAAGCCATGCCTTCGCTGGACCGGAAACAAGCTACCGAGAACCGGTCTCTGGCATTTCAGCCTTCTTCAGCCCGGCTTGCTTGAATCCAGTGGCAAAGTGAGCAAGGGACTCACATCTGAGCATACCCTGCCAACTTAGGGCGAACAAAGAAAAACCAAAGGAAATGATGGACGGAGCGTTGACAATACAAGCACTCACCCCCAGTCAACTGATCTGGGTTTAATCCATCACCGTTCTTTAGCCCACTCTGCCAACCCAGTTCAGACATGGCCATATGCAAATCAGTCTGACCCTGTGTCTCATGGGAACAGTCCAGACCGAACTGCCAAGCCATGCCTTCCCTGGACCGGAAACAAGCTACTGAGGACCGGTTTCTGGCATTTCAGCCTTCTTCAACCCGGCTTGCTTGAATCCAGTGGCAAAGTGAGCAAGGGACTCACGTCAGAGCATACCCTGCCAACTTAGGGCGAACAAAGAAAAACCAAAGGAAATGATGGACGGAGCGTTGACAATACAAGCACTCACCCCCAGTCAACTGATCTGGGTTTAATTCATCACCGTTCTTTATCCCACTCTGCCACCCCAGTTCAGACATGGCCATATGCAAATCAGTCTGACCCTGTCCCTCATGGGAACAGTCCAGCCCGAACTGCCAAGCCATGCCTTCCCTGGACCAGAAACAAGCTACAGAGAACCGGTTTCTGGCATTTCAGCCTTCTTCAGCCCGGCTTGCTTGAATCCAGTGGCAAAGTGAGCAAGGGACTCACGTCTGAGCATACCCTGCCAACTTAGGGCGAACAAAGAGAAACCAAAGGAAATGATGGACGGAGCGTTGACAATACAAGCACTCACCCACAGTCAACTGATCTCGGTTTATCCATCACTGTTCTTTAGCCCACTCTGCCATCCCAGTTCAGACATGGCCATATGTAAATCAGTCTGACCCTGTGCCTCATGGGAACAGTCCAGCCCGAACTGCCAAGCCATGCCTTCCCTGGACCGGAAGCAAGATACTGAGGACCGGTTTCTGGCATTTCAGCCTTCTTCAGCCCGGGTTGCTTGAAACCAGTGGCAAAGTGAGCAAGGGACTCACGTCTGAGCATACCCTGCCAACTTAGGGCGAACAAAGAAAAACCAAAGGAAATGATGGACGGAGCATTGACAATACAAGCACTCACCCACAGTCAACTGATCTGGGTTTAATCCATCACTGTTCTTTAGCCCACTCTGCCATCCCAGTTCCGACATGGCCATATGCAACTCAGTCTGACCCTGTGCCTCATGGGAACAGTCCAGCCCGAACTGCCAAGCCATGCCTTCACTGGACCGGAAACAAGCTACCGAGGACCGGTCTCTGGCATTTCAGCCTTCTTCAGCCCGGCTTGCTTGAATCCAGTGGCAAAGTGAGCAAGGGACTCACGTCTGAGCATACCCTGCCAACTTAGGGCGAACAAAGAAAAACCAAAGGAAATGATGGACGGAGCGTTGACAATACAAGCACTCACCCCCAGTCAACTGATCTGGGTTTAATCCATCACCGTTCTTTAGCCCACTCTGCCACCCCAGTTCAGACATGGCCATATGCAAATCAGTCTGACCCTGTCCCTCATGGGAACAGTCCAGCCCGAACTGCCAAGCCATGCCTTCCCTGGACCAGAAACAAGCTACAGAGAACCGGTTTCTGGCATTTCAGCCTTCTTCAGCCCGGCTTGCTTGAATCCAGTGGCAAAGTGAGCAAGGGACTCACGTCTGAGCATACCCTGCCAACTTAGGGCGAACAAAGAGAAACCAAAGGAAATGATGGACGGAGCGTTGACAATACAAGCACTCACCCACAGTCAACTGATCTGGGTTTTATCCATCACTGTTCTTTAGCCCACTCTGCCATCCCAGTTCAGACATGGCCATATGCAAATCAGTCTGACCCTGTGCCTCATGGGAACAGTCCAGCCCGAACTGCCAAGCCATGCCTTCCCTGGACCGGAAGCAAGATACCGAGGACCGGTTTCTGGCAATCAGCCTTCTTCAGCCCGGGTTGCTTGAAACCAGTGGCAAAGTGAGCAAGGGACTCACGTCTGAGCATACCCTGCCAACTTAGGGCGAACAAAGAAAAACCAAAAGAAATGATGGGCGGAGCGTTGACAATACAAGCACTCACCCACAGTCAACTGATCTGGGTTTAATCCATCACTGTTCTTTAGCCCACTCTGCCATCCCAGTTCAGACATGGCCATATGCAAATCAGTCTGACCCTGTGCCTCATGGGAACAGTCCAGCCCGAACTGCCAAGCCATGCCTTCCCTGGACCGGAAACAAGATACCGAGGACCGGTTTCTGGCATTTCAGCCTTCTTCAGCCCGGGTTGCTTGAAACCAGTGGCAAAGTGAGCAAGGGACTCACGTCTGAGCATACCCTGCCAACTTAGGGCGAACAAAGAACAACCAAAGGAAATGATAGACGGAGCGTTGACAATACAAGCACTCATCCCCCGTCAACTGATCTGGGTTTAATCCATCACCGTTCTTTAGCCCTCTCACCACCCCAGTTCAGACATGGCCATATGCAAATCAGTCTGACCCTGTGCCTCATGGGAACAGTCCAGCCCGAACTGCCAAGCTATGCCTTCCCTGGACCGGAAACAAGCTACCGAGGACCGGTTTCTGGCATTTCAGCCTTCTTCAGCCCGCGTGCTTGAATCCAGTGGCAAAGTGAGTAAGAGACTCACGTCTGAGCATACCCTGCCAACTTAGGGCGAACAAAGAAAAATCTAAGGAAATGATGGACGGAGCGTTGACAATACAAGCACTCACCCCCAGTCAACTGATCTGGGTTTAATCCATCACCGTTCTTTAGCCCACTCTGCCACCCCAGTTCAGACATGGCCGTATGCAAATCAGTCTGACCCTGTGCCTCATGGGAACAGTCCAGCCCGAACTGCAAAGCCATGCCTTCCCTGGACTGGAAAAAAGCTACTGAGGACCGGTTTCTGGCATTTCAGCCTTCTTCAGCCCGGCTTGCTTGAATCCAGTAGCAAAGTGAGCAAGGGACTCACGTCTGAGCATACCCTGCCAACTTAGGACGAACAAAGAAAAACCAAAGGAAATGAAGGACGGAGCGTTGACAATACAAGCACTCACCCCCAGTCAACTGATCTGGGTTTAATCCATCACCGTTCTTTAGCCCACTCTGCCACCCCAGTTCAGACATGGCCCTATGTAAATCAGTCTGACCCTGTGCCTCATGGGAACAGTCCAGCCCGAACTGCCAAGCCATGCCTTCCCTGGACCGGAAAGAAGCTACCAAGAACCGGTTTCTGGCATTTCAGCCTTTTTCAGCCCGGCTTGCTTGTTGCTTGAATCCAGTGGCAAAGTGAGCACGGGACTCACGTCTGAGCATACCCTGCCAACTTAGGGCGAACAAAGAAAAACCAAAGGAAATGATGGACGGAGCGTTGACAATACAAGCACTCACCCCCAGTCAACTGATCTGGGTTTAATCCATCACCGTTCTTTATCCCACTCTGCCACCCCAGTTCCGACATGGCCATATGCAACTCAGTCTGACCCTGTGCCTCATGGGAACAGTCCAGCCCGAACTGCCAAGCCATGCCTTCGCTGGACCGGAAACAAGCTACCGAGAACCGGTCTCTGGCATTTCAGCCTTCTTCAGCCCGGCTTGCTTGAATCCAGTGGCAAAGTGAGCAAGGGACTCACGTCTGAGCATACCCTGCCAACTTAGGGCGAACAAAGAAAAACCAAAGGAAATGATGGACGGAGCGTTGACAATACAAGCACTCACCCCCAGTCAACTGATCTGGGTTTAATCCATCACCGTTCTTTAGCCCACTCTGCCAACCCAGTTCAGACATGGCCATATGCAAATCAGTCTGACCCTGTGCCTCATGGGAACAGTCCAGCCCGAACTGCCAAGCCATGCCTTCCCTGGACCGAAAGCAAGATACTGAGGACCGGTTTCTGGCATTTCAGCCTTCTTCAGCCCGGGTTGCTTGAAACCAGTGGCAAAGTGAGCAAGGGACTCACGTCTGAGCATACCCTGCCAACTTAGGGCGAACAAAGAAAAACCAAAGGAAATGATGGACGGAGCGTTGACAATACAAGCACTCACCCACAGTCAACTGATCTGGGTTTAATCCATCACTGTTCTTTAGCCCACTCTGCCATCCCAGTTCCGACATGGCCATATGCAACTCAGTCTGACCCTGTGCCTCATGGGAACAGTCCAGCCCGAACTGCCAAGCCATGCCTTCACTGGACCGGAAACAAGCTACCGAGGACCGGTCTCTGGCATTTCAGCCTTCTTCAGCCCGGCTTGCTTGAATCCAGTGGCAAAGTGAGCAAGGGACTCACGTCTGAGCATACCCTGCCAACTTTGGGCGAACAAAGAAAAACCAAAGGAAATGATGGACGGAGCGTTGACAATACAAGCACTCACCCCCAGGTAACTGATCTGGGTTTAATCCATCACCGTTCTTTAGCCCACTCTGCCACCCCAGTTCAGACATGGCCGTATGCAAATCAGTCTGACCCTGTCCCTCATGGGAACAGTCCAGCCCGAACTGCCAAGCCATGCCTTCCCTGGACCAGAAACAAGCTACAGAGAACCGGTTTCTGGCATTTCAGCCTTCTTCAGCCCGGCTTGCTTGAATCCAGTGGCAAAGTGAGCAAGGGACTCACGTCTGAGCATACCCTGCCAACTTAGGGCGAACAAAGAGAAACCAAAGGAAATGATGGACGGAGCGTTGACAATACAAGCACTCACCCACAGTCAACTGATCTGGGTTTTATCCATCACTGTTCTTTAGCCCACTCTGCCATCCCAGTTCAGACATGGCCATATGCAAATCAGTCTGACCCTGTGCCTCATGGGAACAGTCCAGCCCGAACTGCCAAGCCATGCCTTCCCTGGACCGGAAGCAAGATACCGAGGACCGGTTTCTGGCAATCAGCCTTCTTCAGCCCGGGTTGCTTGAAACCAGTGGCAAAGTGAGCAAGGGACTCACGTCTGAGCATACCCTGCCAACTTAGGGCGAACAAAGAAAAACCAAAAGAAATGATGGACGGAGCGTTGACAATACAAGCACTCACCCACAGTCAACTGATCTGGGTTTAATCCATCACTGTTCTTTAGCCCACTCTGCCATCCCAGTTCAGACATGGCCATATGCAAATCAGTCTGACCCTGTGCCTCATGGGAACAGTCCAGCCCGAACTGCCAAGCCATGCTTTCCCTGGACCGGAAACAAGATACCGAGGACCGGTTTCTGGCATTTCAGCCTTCTTCAGCCCGGGTTGCTTGAAACCAGTGGCAAAGTGAACAAGGGACTCACGTCTGAGCATACCCTGCCAACTTAGGGCGAACAAAGAACAACCAAAGGAAATGATAGACGGAGCGTTGACAATACAAGCACTCATCCCCCGTCAACTGATCTGGGTTTAATCCATCACCGTTCTTTAGCCCTCTCACCACCCCAGTTCAGACATGGCCATATGCAAATCAGTCTGACCCTGTGCCTCATGGGAACAGTCCAGCCCGAACTGCCAAGCTATGCCTTCCCTGGACCGGAAACAAGCTACCGAGGACCGGTTTCTGGCATTTCAGCCTTCTTCAGCCCGCGTGCTTGAATCCAGTGGCAAAGTGAGTAAGAGACTCACGTCTGAGCATACCCTGCCAACTTAGGGCGAACAAAGAAAAACCAAAGGAAATGATGGACGGAGCGTTGACAATACAAGCACTCACCCCCAGTCAACTGATCTGGGTTTAATCCATCACCGTTCTTTAGCCCACTCTGCCACCCCAGTTCAGACATGGCCATATGCAAATCAGTCTGACCCCGGTTCAGTCTGACTTCCGGCCCAGGGAAGGCATGGCTTGGCAGTTCGGGCTGAACTGTTCCCATGAGGCACAGGGTCAGACTGATTTGCATATGGCCATGTCTGAACTGGGGTGGTGTGGAGTGCAAAAAAACAATGGATTTAGGCCCAGATCTCTGTACTGGGGTGAATGTATGACATTGTTCTGCATTCTGTCCCTCAACTGTGGTTTTTGCATTTGTCACCCGAGTGGGATGGGTATGCTCAGACGTGAGTCCCATGCTCTCCACACCACTGGTTTCAAGCAAGCCGGGCTGAAGACAGCTGGAATGCCAGACACCGGTCTTCGGAAGCTTGTTTCCGGTCCAGGGAAGGCATTGCTTGGCAGTTCGGGCTGGACTGTTCCCATGAGGCACAGGGTCAGACTGATTTGCATATGGCCATGTCTGAACTTGGGTGGTGTGGAGTGCAAAAAAACGATGGATTTAGGCCCAGATATCTGTACTGGGGTGAATGTATGGCATTGTTCTCCATTCTGTCCATCAACTGTGGTTTTTGCAACAGAAGAAAAAGCAACCCGACGCCGTCTGTGATGCCTCTGCCTACTCCGTGTCCTAAAGGCACAGCAGAAGGTACCGCTGAAAAGCCGCACCGCGACCCTGGTCTCACCAAGGACGCCTGCTGACACCGCCACTGAGCCGCTGCTCGCACCGTGATCTGTGGGCACCGCACTCCTCATTACTTCACTTCACGACGCCACCTTGGTATCCCTGACGACGATGCTCCACGCCAAAATTGACGCTGCTGCTTGCACCATGGTTCGAGGGCACCGCTCCTAAAGTTACACGACGCACCATCAACCCGCACCGCAGCCATGGCTTACCGATGCCGATGCCATCGACTCCAGTTCGTCAGCTGATGACAGTGCTTTAGCTTTAGCAACAACACCACTGCTTGCACAGTGACCTGCCAGCACCATGTCGAGGACCGCACCACTTCGCGATGCAACCCTGGTCTCACCGACGACGCCATCTGACGCCACCACGAGCCACTGCGCGCATCGAGACCTGAGGGCACCGCACGCCGCACCACTGCACATCGCAACGCAGCATCTGACGCCAGCCGACACCAGTGCTCCCGACTTCAACTACGAGGAGTTTGATCTGCAACGCGTGTGACTTCAAAGGCCTGACGACTCCTGCACCGACCTCTGGCACCAATGCATGCGGACGCCGTGCTTTCGGAAGCTCCACGAGAGGTCGCTGACACCCTACATTTCTAAAGGTACTGTTTGGTGGGTCTTCCAGAAACCGTTGCTGGCCTGCGACGCCGCGGTCAGCCAGAACTGTTTGGATTTGTTTGTTCACAACGCCGTAATAGCCCCAGAGGGAGCTATTGACTTCAAGGAACTGTTTTTCAAGGTTATTTTGATAACTGAAGATTTCTAAGTTCTGTATTGTGGATTTTTATCGTTTTTGGTCTTGTCTTAAGTATATAAAAATATTGGATATTTTTCTAACTCGTGTGGTGTCCTTTTGTAGTGCGTACGCTGTATTACTGTTGGTTATGTGCAAATACTTTCCACACTGCCTCTAAGACAAGCCTGACTGCTCGTGCCAAGCCACCAATCTGGTGAGCAGTGTTTTTTTAGGAGTGTTTAAACTAGGAAGTAGAGTCCCTACTTGGACAAAGGTGCAAGCCCTGGCCAACTAGAGACCCACATTTCTAACACTTTGTGACTGATGTTGCTGGTAAAATGCACTCTGAAATCAATTTTATTTAATTTGGCAACATGAAAAGACAATGCTTCAAGAGTACCTTTCTAAATTAGGAATGTTGTTGATAAAACGACAGTACATTACAACATTTTCTTGCTATGTTGGTTGTCTAAAATATTTTCAACTTCAAAATTAGAAATGAATATATTGGCTTAAGCCGGAGCCCCCGCAAATCCAATCGAAGTTCCTCTGAGTTGTAAATAAAATAATAAAGAAGCTGTGGTAAAGGCAAAAATGTAGTAGTTCTAATAAAAAAACTTTGTCAGCCTTAATCGTTGGTTGGTACGGCATTTGTATATACTTCAATATGGCGATATTCTTACAATTAAGGTGTACTAGTTCAAGAGTCACTCAGATGAACACGGCGTCTTCAGACGTATACACTCCAATATGGCAAATATTTGGTTAAGACTAATTTCTATGTCCATGGGTGAGGGTGTGGTAAAAACAGAGGAAGCTGTCTATGTAGTCGAATTCCACTGCAGAAGGTGTTTGATATGCCGACAGGACACGCAGACACAGGTATTCACTCGCTTCTGTGATACAGCGTTATAATTCTACGTCTACAGGCGGACAATGTTTATTTATGTTGTTTTTCTTCTGTTTGTTCACGTGTACAGGCAAATGATGGTTGTTTACGTTGTTGTTTTTCGGTCGGTTCACTAGGTTGGAAATTGTAGAGAATGCGCTTATTAACAGCAAGTTTAGTATAAGAATGCTCACAATTTAACAGGTAGGTTTGGATATTATATCATCTTTTTTTGTCATATTGAGTGGCTAGCGGGCTCACAGTGCTAAATGGAGATGTGTTGTCATTGTTACATTTACAGCTATTGGCATAATCGATTACGCTGACAACATTCAGAGTCAGTAAGTTTGTCCAGCAACGGTGCATGAGTTTGGGTCTCGGTTTTGCATGCAAGTTGATTTACTCTATATTCACTCTTTAAATAATTACATTTTTTAATCCTTTCTTTATACTTACATTTTTAGTTACACTTCTGAGTAATTTCCATGTTTATTTAAGGGGTAGGATCATTTGTTCTCACAGGTTCTTCTTTTTACACTGGTTCTTATTTCCATCTTCTCTGCATAAACAATATGCACTAACACCACAAATCCGTAATTAAGTCGTATCACGGAGAACATTGATGATGAGAGTTACGTAGATAAAGGACCGACTTTTGTTTTTTAGTTTATTTTTAAACTTCAGTTACATACAACAGCCCCTGAAGCAGGGAGTGCATCCCGAAATGCTTTGGGCAGTTTGTTCTTTGATGATCAGAATGACAGTAATACAATATTGTTGTCATGATTTGTATGCACTTTAAAACGATTGTATGTTATCAATATAATTATTTAGACTACACGTGTGGTCTTTGTGTTAGAATGGAATACATGATTAATTTTCAAATCATAAACAGAAATATGTAGTAAAATGTATGAACACTTTGATTATTGATTGATATATTCATTAGCAGTGCTCTCGGGGTCCAAGGAATCTGTGTTCTTGGCAGTATCAAAAAATTGAGTTTGTGTATGACAGACAACATACACACAAGGGAGGAACGCATTTGTTTTTAGCATGACTATCAAGGAGTAATATTGAGTACACCACAATCATCAATAGATTTTCCAAGTTCAGATCATTGCCTTCTTGTTAGCTACGACAGTCCACGATGTTCCTTACCATCATTTAAGGAGGGAGGTTGGACCTTTTACACACATTTGCAGGCATATAACAGAAAACAAAGCCTCTACCATACATTAAAAGGATATTGTCTGTCATTGAATTGTTGTTGTGACTTTATAGAGCAATGCATTTGAAGGCTGAGTTCCTTTATAAAGTCATGGAACTCTGAGGTGACTTGCATAATTCAAGGTCACTGCATCATCCTTTCCCAGATAGTTTAAATCCTTGGCTTGTACTCTGTCATATACAAGGTATAATACAGTTACCAGCATAAATACATTTGGGATTTGTAGTTCAAAATAAACATATCAATATGTTGCTAGTAATTTGCGGAAATTGATATTACAAGCAATTGATGTGAGTAATTCCAAACAGCTGTAGTTAAGAATCTGTGGTAACCTGCAGATAGAGTCCTGCTTTAGTATAAGGACCTCTAGCTTGGCAATAAACAAAGAGCCACATTTATCTCTTTGACTTCTAATGCCTGCTTGTTTTGAGAGACAATAGACCAGAAGATCTGGAAAGCTGGCTCTCTTGTTTATTCTTTAACCCTTTTACTGCTGTGGTGTTTTTCACCTATGTGCTAGAATCTTTTTTTAATGTTGTTGTTCAAGCATATGTACCTCTTTGGTATCTAAAGTGCAGTTATACATAATATATGCTTTTTGGCATATTCATGGCCATGAGTTGGTGCAACCCCTATATCAATGCTTCACTGCAGCCTGAAGACATGATGAAACATTGATATGTTTTCATTTTTCAATAAATGTGCTCAATATTTTGTTGCATTTCTCAAATGAACAATCAAATCCTGGATTGCTAACCAAAGGAAATGATGATATGTATGCCAGGAGTCAAGCAAAAATAACTATGTGTGGCGTTTTCTAGGGAATCTAGCCTGTACAATTAATTATGTGATATTAGCGACGGTATAAAGATTATGGAAGCATTGCTGTTTAAGGTATACTGTTCCTTTGATGACAGAAAGCAAGCTCAGGAATATATAGAAAGTAAAAACATATTCACAAACTTAAGTGACACTTGTGGGTAATTTACATGCGTTAATTTACTCTTATATTTCTGGGTATTTTTACTGCATTTGGATTTTCACAAAATTTGTGTTTGAAGTTACTCAAAACTGTAGACTTACATGCCTGCACCCCCAGAAAAATGGGGTGGACCCTAATTTACAAGAGTAAGTTACTACTAAAAAAAAACAGTAGTAAGTCTAACACCCACATGGCCAACCCCTTTTAGTGCAACACCCTCCCATAGAACATAATGAAGGCAGGGATTTAAATGTAATCCGCAAAGGAAATAATATTAATTTAAATTACATTATTTCAAATAGCTAAACATATAAATAAATATAATTTAATGTTAGAAAAATATAAAAATAATACACGTTTAATTTAATCTGTTAAAAATGTATGTACGCAGGCATTCGCTACTGTTTGATTGCTTGCTCCTGGTTAATAAAAAGATTTTAACCTAAAAATGAATGTAACAAATATTATTAAATATCACTAAGTTACTAATAATTCTACAAATCACTTTTAATAATTATTAATGCACATAATACTACATATTTATTTTATTTCTCTAGATGGGAATTCATTTTAGTATTTAACCTTAAGAAAAGTAATTTGAATGTAATTTAATATATTCTAGATAATTTCATTTTGAATTCAAAATTGAATTAATAATGCCGCACTCTCATTTTGCCGCTGTGTTGGCCTGGACACTTGGCATTTCCTGTACCTTCCTGCTGCTGCTGCCGGAGGAGAAGCCGGGGAGAAGCTGCAACATGCTGCTGGGGGACTACAACTCTCAGCCCCCTTAGCGCTTGGAAACGTGCTCAAAACAGCGACTCCGGCTTGCGACAAGTGTAGCCGCACTCTCATCTCGCAGATGTGTTGGCCTGGACACTAGGCAGTTCCTGTTACTTCCCGCCGCTGCTGCTGCTGGGGGAGAAGCCTGATTGAAAAGCAACTGTCCTGTATAGAGGCTCAGAGTGTACCCACACAGCACCCCTTGGACCCCCTGTGCACCGGGCCCTCATATTTAGTTGTGGAAAAAGATCAATTGCCAGCACGCATTGAGCGCAGTTTTTAAAGATCCTAAGAATCCGTCCCTTGATGCACATGGCAGGTGAAGACTCATGGTGGGAAATTCGAAAGTATCTTCGGATCCAGTTGCACTCACACTATGCCTTTACCTGAGATAGACCTCCCACTGCCAGGCAATTTAAATGTTTCACTCTCTGAAGTTAGAAGAGGGCTGAATGTCTGTATGCCCGGGAAAGCCCGGGCCAGACGGGATGCTGATTGACCTCTTTCAGGATGACTATGAACTGTGGGCTCCCCCACTAACTAACGTTTTCAACAGCATTGCAGTAAAATGGCCTCCACCATCCTGGAAGCATAGCGTCATAGTTCCATTATACAAGAAAGGGGACAGGGGCAGCCCAAAGAACTGCAGGCCTATCTCCCTACTGGACACCACCGCCAAGCATATGTGTCGACTCCTTCTATCCAGATTGGAGGAATGGGCCCAAGAAAGCAATATTTTGATGCAGGCACAATATGGTTTCCAGAGGGAGAAGGGTACCATAGGCCAATTACTTAATCTCTCACACTATACACACAATACACAAATCAAAAGGCGGGAAAATATAAATGGCCTTTATGGACCTGACAGCGGCATTTCACTGTGTGTCCCATCAGAAGTTGTGGCTCTTAATGGAGGGGATCGACCACCTTATAATTAGCTTCATCTGTCAACTATATGCTAATGTCACTACTTCAGTCCGCTTGTGTCCTACCTACCAAATCACCTTGTGCTTGGCACAAAAGCAGTCAGCCTTAACTTGGAAGCAATCTGTAAAGTATTTATGCAGTACAAAATCAGTAATAAACACATACTAATTTACAAAAATAAGCTAATTTTAATAAATTACTTGACACCAAAATGACAAAAAAACAACCAGTAAAACCGGAGTTATACATTTTAAAAACTTTATGGTAGAAACTAGCACCTAAAAAATCAAATAGACAACTGCAAACATCTATATAAAAAATAAATAAGGTCCAGTCTCTGCTTACTTTTGGACTTAGAAGAAAATCAGTAGAAAAATGTCTGAGAAGGTAAAGTTCGGTTGGGCAAGGCCGCTGGCGAATCCGAATAGGTGGCGTCATCTTTGGGAAGCTGCTTGACAAAATCTCCAGCAGGACAATGCGGCAGGCTGTAACCAACAAGGACTCCAAGAGCTTAAAGACCCCTTCTATGAGGAGCGCTGAACAGAATTTGCTGCAGCGGAGAAGAACGTAGCGGAAGCTGTCATTAGGTCAGGCCGACTGGTGATGCACCTTGGGTGGATTGCTGAGCAGGTAGGTTCCATTCTCCTCTTGTTCACAGGGCACCTTTAGTACCACTTTCAATGGTCCAGGGCTGGAGAGACACCACTTGAAAGGTCGGTACTCACTCATGCCGCGCCCAGGAGCTGGTTCAAGATGTCTGGAGACTTTTCTGTTCCTGAGGCTCTGATCAGGAGGCCAGTCAACTAGCCATTGAAGTCACTTCTGAAAGTCCTGGGTTTAAGGAGAAGAGCAGGGTTCAAGGAATAGGGCAGAGCTCTGGGGCTCAAAGCAGGCTCCAGGCAGTAGTGCATTCCTTCTAAGTCCTGCAAAGCAGTCCCTCTGAAGTGCACAGCAGGCCACAGCAGCAGGCAGTCTCATGATTGTCCTTCCACAGGTCTAAGAGTGAACTGAAGAGAGGTTATGAGGGTCCTATTTTTATAATTTGTGCCTTGTTTGAAATAGGAGACATTTCTACAGATTTCCCTTTCAAAAGTGCTTGGAATTTTCTGCCTTCCTTTCCTGGTCCCAGTCTGTCTGCAGGCAAAAAAGGCTTGGAGGAAGTTATTTGTGTGAAGTCGGGGCACAACCCCCTTCTACCTGTGATGGCCCATCCAGATATACCTAAACCCTCTATTGTGTGGCTGTTTGGGAGGAAAATGTAAAAGCCAAATACACCCAGTCATGTGACTCAGGAACAGGTGGCACGCAGCGAATAGTTAGGAAAGGAAAATGCCAACTTTCTAAAAGTGAGGTTTCGAAATTGTGACTTCAAATCTGACTTTACCAAAAAAGAGGATGGATTTTAAATTACAATTTCTCAGACACCAACCGCGTTGTGATTCCCCGCGAAGAAAAAGAATGCGGGATTTGATCATATATTTGAGTAGAGTAGCTACATAATTTTGTGCTGGATCTGCTGGCTCTGACAGGAGACGTGAGTCTAAATTCAACTATAATAAGTTACTGCAAAAGAGTGACTACATGCTTCCTTATCGTAGTTATTACTGATGTCATAAGTAGACTGTAATTAGAAAATTATTTTCAGGCTTTTATAACTATGTTAAAAGACACCATGTATGTTATATGGGACAAAGCATCCCCCAGGCATACATTATAAGAATATTACAAGTCTCCAAGGAGGTCTGTTCTCAAATATATATATAATATATAGTCACACCATCACTGTTCCACCACCCTATTGTTTTATTCTATTTAATAAATATATGGTCACACTATCACTGCTTAAATACTTGGTGGGAAATTTACTAAAATGTGATGCAATGCGGCATAACAACCAAAGTTGCTGCGCTGAGCCACATGGAGAGTAAAAACAGCCAAACTCTCCATTTGGCAAATTGTAATTTGCATTGGAAAGTGAATATCACTGCAATGTTTTGAGCTTGTTTTGCGTCACAAGAGTTACAAAGCTGGTGCAACGTGTTAGTAAATCTGGGCCATTGTGTCTTGCTCTTTCTTATGAAGGAAACAGTAAGTTTGCAGACATGAATAATAAAAGTTGACTGTGTGATGTGAAATTAAATATACCAAAAAGAAGTTACTAATTTGTTGCCAAAGATATTAGAATCAGTTTAATTTGTCAGATTAGAAATGCTAGTACTCAGAATGTGTAGAAACAGTATGAACAATTCCATCTTTCTTGTACTGGCCTGTAGTGTCCTAGAAATAAACACGTTGGCACAAATATTTTGATTCTGCTGATCGCTGTTCATTTTACAAACACATATCAGATAGAATGAGAAGCCAGTTTCTGTTTTAATTGAACAAACTACAGCTGTAACTATGCTCTGTGGCCTGCTTTTCACCTTGGCTGGTCCTTCTGATAGCAGGCTTTATGGCATCAAAACATAACTTTAATAACTTATTACACTTAAGCAGCCACATCATTTCACTATTGCAGATAAATTGAGACATCACAAATTAACTGGAACAAAGAAATTAGAGATCGACTTTTATACAGGGTTTACAGGCTCCCATGCATTACACGATGCTATTTAGATCCAGTTGCTGTCAGGAAACCTCACAAGACTCTGTAAAGGAATATTAAAATTATTTATGAAGTAATCAGTATAGTGCACATTGTTATTATTTACATTTAAGTGACACGAATGGGACATGAATCCACATGGGTAAATCTTGTGTTGCAAGTTGCTGAGATCATCTTTCTTTTTGCTATGATGAAGAATGTGGCCTCCTGTCCTGATAGAAGAGAGAGGTGCAAAGTGGTGACCTGCTGGCTCCTGCGTCATGCAAGTAACACTTTACGTGGTGCAAAAGTGACACAGGACTCTCATAAATAAGCTCCTAAGTCCTTTATCCAGGTTTGATCCTGTTTTTGTATCTGAGCACCACCCTTCACTTGGCCAGCAAACAGGCTAGTGCTATAAATTTCCTCACTCATTTCGTGATATTCTTAACAATCTCCAATAGTGTCACTGAAGGAGTGGGAGTGATTGCTTTAACTCCCATCGCAGAAAGTGTTTGAAAGACCAAAGCCCTGAAGGCTGTCAGGCATTGGCATTCCCATGCCAGATGGAAAAAGTCAGTATGAGGATCCGTGCACGTAATACATTCTCTGATAGGATTTAAAGTGTGTCAATCTATGTCTGTTGTTGAAGGATTAATTGCCAGTTTGTTCACAGCAATAGTGCCACATCTCCTCTGTCGACTCTCCACCCAACTCCTTTCCCAATTTCCCTTGGCACCGCACTACCAGACTTGTTGTGTCTTGCTTATAGATTCATACAATTCAGTGATCAAGCCTTTAGGGGAAGGAGATGTAAAAAATGCATCCAAGGCCTGAAAGCTTGAAGGTTTGGAGGAAAAGGTTGGAGAACAGGCTTTTATTGTAGGCCTCAGTCTAAAATAGAGGAACACATCAAGCGGGGACATGCCACCCTGGTACTTAAAGTGCTCTAGAGAGATGAAGATGCCATCATCGTACAAGTGTCCCATTTCCCCCATCCGTAGTGCAGTCAACTGCTGGTTCTATAGTGGGTATCGAATTCAGATTCACAAAGAGCAGCACATTGGATAAGTTCAGAGGGGCTTATTTATAAGGCCCTTGCGCCACTTTTGCGTCATTTTTAACATGGGAAAAGTGACGCAAAAGTGGCGCAAGGGCTTGTAAACCTGCCCCAGAGTCTTAACACTGATGATTTTTGCCAACGTTTATCAGGCATAGAACGTGGTAGCCATTGTAATGCACTGTTTGAGGACTAAGAAGAAGTGCGGGCCCAGGAAGGCACAGCCGGTCCCTATAGGGGACAGCAACTAAAGCACCCCCAGGGTGGAGGATGTCCAGTAGAGGACAGCCAGAAGCCGGCAAAATCCTTCTGCACAGCATTGGTCTGTGGGGTTCAAAATAACCAATCTAGTGGCAGAAGGAATGGTGGGCACACAATAAAAGGCAGCGGAGGGTAGCAGCAGATGATCAAGGATGCGATTGTTGCATGGTTGCCGCGATTGTTGCCCTCTGCTGCATTCCAGGCATCAAAAACTTTCAAGGATCACCAGCAATAGTTAAGGCAGAATCCCGCACTACCGATCACTGTTCCTACTGGCAACTAACTGTCCGGTGGATTCCTTGTTTTTAGGTTAAGCCTAGAGCCAGTGTGCATGCGCTGCTCAGGGAGACTTTTTGTAGTGGAGTAGGGAAAAGAAGCCCTACCCACTCTCCACCCATATTTGCCATTGGCTTCTGTCTTTGTCCGTACTAAAGGCTGGTTTTCTGGTTCATAAACAGGCTTGTTAGTCTCTCCTTAGTACCGCCTTGTCTTCATTGTCACCTTCCATGGTGACCTTTTAATTCGGTTGTTACATGGTACCTGTTATTTAGTCTTTAAGCACTATTTTCTTTATCCAGTTTCTTTTAATGCAGGTACGACGTGCTTTGGTGCCTTCTTTACAACCCTACCCTCCCTCCCATTGTTGGAGCCTTCTTTACCCTACCCCGTTGTCTGTGCCTTCTTTACCCCCCTGCCCTCCCCCCCTTGTCGTGCCTTCTTTACCCCTCTGCCCTCCCTCCCGTTGTCCGTGTCTTCATTACCCCCGCCCTCCCATTGTCCGTGCCTTCATTAACCCCCCGTGCACCCTCCGGTTGTCCTTGCCTTCTCGCCCCCCCCCCACATAGCCAGGTCCAGCAGAGTCCCCTTCCTCCCTTAACTCCCGCCCTTGGGGAGTGGCCACATTTCCCGGTGCCCAAGCTGCTCACCGCCCATCTTCCCCAAGGCAAAAAACATCATAAATACCAATTTTTGATTAAGGGTCATAAACCCCGGCCGTATTCATCACATAACAATTATCAAACATTACTATATTTACATTATATACACAATACGCAGAAAGTCTGTTCTGTTACGTTGATAGGTACAGTATGTCATTTGGCTAACCTTAACATGTTTCTAATACATAGCCATTCCTATCCTAAGCTAATCATTCAATAACATAATATTATCTTTCTGGGTATCCCTGTTTGAGCCTATGGCAAGGTCAATGACTGGCCCCAGATACTGATCAAGCTATGTCCCAAACTCCTCCTGGAGTGACCTTGTGCATGGGGCCCCATTCACCGGAAGGACCAGTGGAATAAAAGTATTTCCATATTCATCCTTAAATAAATGTCAATAAATAAAAAAATATTGCATTTCTATCGGCCTGTTGGGAGTGGATTTGGAATGTCGCACAGTCTTAGTCGAGAGTTGTTATAAGGCACCCCCTACGCACTGAAGACAATCTCCATAAGGAGTAATGCGCAGATTACTTGTGTCCTTGTGCCTGCATGGGGTGGCCATGCAGCCTACCGGAAGGGTAACTCCTCTCCCCGCACCCTTCCAGCCTACCAGCTGTAATCGCCCCTGAAGTTCCATGAGAGACCATCTGTCCCCCCTAGGGCACCCTCATTTAACAATGGCGACGCCTGCTAAGGACCATAAAACTATGCTCAACAATCATGACCTTACCGCTGACCAAGGAATAGCATCTCTAAACACGACAAATTTAACTCCTAAAATGAAAACCTGTTAATGACAAAATATTATCAAACATAACAAAATATTCTTCAACAACTTCTGCTTTAGGGGATGGTGGGTGGGTGAATTTGTTGGGACCTCCGAACTAGGTCCTGGTGTGTGATCTTCTGTGGAGCAGCAAGGAAAGATAATGTCCCTGCCGCTCCGCAGACTTTTAAACCCCCTCAGCGCCGGCAGCCGGTTCTGCTTCCAGGTCGCCGGCCGCCCGCCAAATCAGGGAAGGGCAATGTAGGCGAGAGATGCTGCGTCACGGCTGTGCGCGGCGCGACCCTGCTGGCTGTGGGGGACCGGCACGACCGCCAAAAGTGCGGCATGTCCAAGTCCGTCCCCGCCTTCGGCATATGGCCAGGTACAGCCAAGTACCCCTCCTCCCTTAACTCCCGCCCTTGGGGGTGGCCACATTTCCCAGTGCCCAAGGTGCTCATCGCCAATCTTCCCCCAAGGCTAACAACTTCATAAAAAATCAATTTGGATTAAGGGTCGTAAACCCCGGCCGTATTTATTACATAACAATAATCAAATATTACCATATCTAATTATAAACACAATACGCAGAAAGTCTGTTCCGTTACATTGATAGGTACAGTATGGCTAACCTTAACATGTTTCTAATACATAGTCATTCCTATCCTAAGCTAATCATTCAATAACATACATTATCTTTCTCACATCCCGGGCACCCCCTATGCTCTGAAGACTAGCTCAATAAGGGGCCGTGCAGTTATGCTCAGATTACTTGCGCCCTTGTGCGCGTGTAAGGCGGCCAACTAGCCTACCAGAAGCATAACTCCTCCCCCCGCACCCTTCCAGCCTACCCGCTGTAACTGCCCCTGGAGTTCCATGAGAGACCATCTGTCCCCCCCTCGGGCGTCCCCATTTTACAATGGCGATGCCCGCTAAGGACTGTAAAACTATGCTCACCAATAATGACCTTACTGCCACAGGCCAGTATAGTTGCCCGACTATTTGGCCTCCCACTCTGCCCCTCTGAAGGTCATGCTCCATTCTGTGTTCCTACTAACCAGGCAAGAAGGTTTTCCATGAACAGCTCATTACCCAGCTTAGAGAGGTGCATGCCATCCTGTAGGAAAACCGTCTCCCCCCCTAATGCACCCATGTGCTATCATCTGCAATTTTGGGGATCTGAATAGTCTATCATTCATGTTATTGATTCTTTTAACTGAATAGGTCAAGGCCCACATGGACTCCCCCCCCTCACTGAAATCTTGGAATCATATGTGACCATGCCAGTATAGCCCCAGGGCATCTTTTGGCCAACCACCCCACTTCAGGGATCAATGTTTCCACTAACCTCCTGATGTATCAGGTTGTTCCCCCTCAGGTGCAGAATAAAGACTTTAGGTGGAGTCCTCTCCCGGTCCAGCAGGCCTACCACCAAATCCCTGAATTGGCCAAAACGGAGGTCCCCCTGTCCATGAAAATAGAACCTTAAACCAGCCTGCCTTGCTCTAAGAAAGTAATTGACTGTAAGAAAAAATTGTTGCAACCTTTTCACATAAGAGTTGCCAATGACCCATACGTCGTTTGCTCCATGTTCCCAGGCGGGATCCTGGTCCACCGTAGATGCTGACAGACGACGAGCCACTGCAAGTTTCCCTCCCGCATGGCAGGATGTATGAATTGCAATTCAAACCAGAAGAAAACAACGTCAGTGAAACTTCCAACCCCTAGAGCATATGCAGCTGCACATATCGCTTGTAACTATTAGAGGACCACCTACCGATCCTCTGCACCTTGCTGCTAGTAAAACCTCTAGCCTCCGCTTCGGTGGCAGCCCCTATCCTGAAAGAGTCGGTCCCGAAACTGCTTTTGTATGGCCAAGCCCATGACCCTTCTGAACTGAAATCTAGTGAGAGGGATACCTTTCGCATGAATTAATAAAGATCCCCCCACACATTTAGGCCTGTGTTCCAGGAATGCCTCCAGCCTGATGATGGGGCAGCAAGCGCTCCCCTGTGCCCTTCGCAGCACCACCCCTTCCCTGCTGGACTCCTGATCAGTCTTGGACCTGGGGATTGATATGAATAAGGAGTCTCCTTGAACTTTCTCATAGCTAAACTGCAGCCCACCCTGCCAGTCCTGTGTATTCTTTGCCACCAGTTCCCCAATCCTGGAAGCGCTGTAAAATGCCAGCGAAAAGGCGGCTCTAAACAATAGTGTTTCGGTTTCTGTGTTGCAAACCTGACTAAGGGCCCGATGTAGGTAAAATGCATTTACCGATTTTAAAATACCGATTTATACCGAATCGGTATTTTGAAATCGGTAAATGATATGTAGATAAAAAAAATCGTAAAAATACCGATTCGGTAGCAATCGGTATTGTGATTCGATACGTACCGAATCGGCATTTACCGAATCGGTATTTACCGATTCGGCGATTACCGATTCGGCAAATACCAAATCGGTAATAGCAATACACCCCCATGGGCCAAAAGGCCCATAGGAACACATTGTATTACCGATTCGGTAGTAGCCGATTCGGTATTAGCCGATTCGGTAAATACCGATTCGGTAAATGCCGATTCGGCGAGCAAGTAAAACTGAAACTAATTACATCAGCCAATGAGGTGGAACCACCCTCCCCCACCCTAGCAGGGAGTGGCTACCCAGGCAGGTGCAACTCATTAGAACTTTCTGGAGAGGCAGCCTGAGCTGAGCATTCAGAGTGAGCAGCAGTGGTAGCAGTATCCAGATCTCTGTGAAACATGGCAAGCAGCTCTGAGAGCCAGAAGGCTGAGCGCAAGAGGAAGGCCAAGTTCAGCAGCATGGAGCTGCAAGTGTTGGTGGAGGAGGTGGTGAGGGTACACAGGCAGCTGTTTGGGAGGCTGTCCCTCACTGTCCCAGAGAGCACCAAGAGGAAGCTGTGGAGTGAAATAGGGGAGAGAGTGAACGCAGTTGGTGTCACCCCCAGGAGCCTGGACGACCTCAAGAAGAGGTTTTACGACATTCGCAGCCTCACCAAGAGGAAACTGGCCGAGCTGCACAAGCAGGCAGGACTAACTGGTGGAGGCAGGAACCCGGCGCCACCCCTCACTGACCTGGAGGAACTAGTGTCGACGACCATTGAGAGCGAGAGTGTGGTGGGAGTTGGGGACCTGGACAGCTCATCCAGAGCTACAGCCAAAGGTAAGAAGCATGCGCATCTTGACACACCCTATCAGACACCTCCCCTTTAGCCCCAATGCACAGCCAAACCCCAGCCCAGTACTGCTAGCAACAGACATGAGCAATGCATCATGGTAAATGTAGTCAGCAAAAGTAGTAAAAATTGCCAGTGCAGAAGCATAATGAAAGGAACAGTAAACCTGAATCAAAGTATTTGAAATGAGATGTGCAGTGCTTTAATTGTAGTGACTGTAATACATTAGCACTCAGTTCACAAATGCTTCTTTATACCTAGGGGCACCATCAGGCGGGGGAGCAGCAGCTACACCAGCTCCAGCTACAGCACCATCAGCCAGTGCAGTGGCAGGGCCAAGCACCAGTGTACCAGCACAGGAGGAGGAAGAGGAGGAGAACACTAGTGCCCTGGGCAATGAGGAAGACACTGGACATACCCTCACATTTTCCCACTCCCCCCGACTGTCTCTAACGCCCCCATTGCAGTTCTCCCCAGAGAACTCACCACCACAGAGCCACCCTGCACCTGCCACATGTCCTGCCAGGAGGATAAATGTAGCTCCATTAAACCTCATGGAGGGAGCAGCGGGTCAGGCTCCAGCAACCAACCCTGCAATACCTGTGGCACCCCAGCCCACACAGCAGGGCAGCAGCAATCCGCAGAGGCCACGCACATCCAGCAGTGCGCTTCCAGCACTGAAGGGCAGCGTGTTCCAAGGGCTGGAGGGGAGTATGGTCAGAATCCAGAGGATGCAGGCAAAATCAATCTTGGCTTGCCAGCGCCAATTGCGGGTGCACAACCTGCAGATGGGGGAGATGACACAGGGATTCAAGACATTTGTTGATAGCAACAAGGACATAGCAACAGGTCTTGGGCGAATGACCACTGCCATCACCCAGCTGTGCAATAAAATGGAGGAACACGAGCACTGTAGGCGCAGGGATGCCCGCGTGCAGAATAGGGCTATCAACCGCCTTGCTGCTGCAACCGCCCAGCTATGCCGCCGTGGGGCTAACATGGAGGACTGCCTCACCCAGAACACAGCAGAGGTGACTAGGGGCATGGCCCGCATCACCACTGCCATGGAGACACTGATAATATCTAACACAGTTTCTAATCCTGCCCTGGACCTGGGTGAGGCTGGGGACAGCAGCAGCCGCAGCAGCCCGGCCAGCGCAGTGTCTGAGCCGCGCCGGAGCAGCAGGCGCTCCGCTGAGGCTGCTGGACACTCAGAAGGGGGTGAGCCACATCCTAGTGGGTCTGCTAAGCGCAGCAAGAAGTAAGACTGCCAGGGCGGGTGAGGCAACCCGGACAATTAACATTTCCCACTGTTTGTTTGCCTTTTCATTTGTTGCACATCAGTGCAGTAATGTTGTTGCAACATTATTAAATCTTTTGTTTTCAAACATCCATTGACCTGTCAGTGCATCTGTACTCACTCAGAAATAGTTTTCTGTAATCTCCTCAGGTCTGTATCTGCCATCACTTGGCGTAGACACCCCAGCAGGTTGTGTTTGTGGCACAGCAACGTCGTCGTCATGGTCCTCGTAGTCTGACAACTCCACCTCAGTGCCCTTCTTCACCGCAAGGTTGTGCAACATTGCACAGACAGCTATGATCTTGCAGCAGGTGATGGGGGTATACTGCCTTGCACCTCCACTCTTGTGCAAGCATCTGAATCTGCTTTTCCAGATGCCAAAGGTCCGTTCTACTACATTCCTTGTGCTTTTGTGGGCCCGGTTATACCTCCTTTGGCTGGGTGTAGAGGGGTTGAGGTAGGGGGTGAGTATGAATGAGCGGAGGGCATATGCACTGTCGCCTAGAAGGAAAAGGGGTAACATTACTCACATGCATACATGTATTTTACATTGCTACTTTGTGTTATGGGGGTCTGATGATGTGTCTCACCTAGGAGGTATCCTTCACCAAATTCCCCAGCCGCCAGGCGTGCATAGATGCCGCTGTTTTGAAAAATGTATGAGTCGTGGGTACTCCCTGGGAATTTTGCTACCAGGTCTGTGATGGTGCACTTCGCATTGCAGATCACCTGCACATTGATGGTGTGCGTAGACTTCCTATTGCGGTATATATATTCTGTGTCAGCAGGGGGGCAAATCGGAATGTGCGTGCCATCTATGCAGCCGATGATTTGGGGAAATTGTACCATCTGGTAAAAGTCTGCTTTTGTTTGTACCAGTTCCGCATGGGTTGCAGGGAAAGATATGTATTGGTCCATCCTCTGTATCATGGCGTCAAGGAATTTGTGGAAAAACCTTGACAGGCTGCTCTGGGTCACCCCTCCTACCGCAGCTACTCCACTTTGATAGCTGCCAGATGCAAGCAGGTGTAGGCTGCATAGCACCTGCACGTGCGCTGGGATGGCGTGTGCCCTTGGGGTGGGGTGGTCCAACAGTGGTTTGAGGTCCCTGATGAGCTCCAGAATGGTGTGTCTGAGTCCAGCCTGTACCTCTGTAGGATCTCTGCCTCTGTGAGCATGAACAGGGTGATCCTCTGTCTGTAGACCTGCTCCGCTCTTAGCCATTCCCTCTCTCCTTCCTGCTGTAGCCGTAGCCGCCTTGCAATGACATAAAATGCCGCCATCCTGCAAGTTGCAATGCATTTTGGGTCTGTTTTTATGGGTTGCAGTTGGTTACCACCTGATTGTAATCCATGGTAAATACCGAATTTGAAATACCGATTTTGAGGCAAAATCGGTATTTCTGTGCTTCCCTACATCTCAATCAGAGTTTTGCCCTGTCCGAATCGGTAATTTGCCGATTCAGTAACTCTACCGAATCGGTAGATAATCCGATTCGGAATAATTACCGATTCGGTGTCTCTACCGATTCGGTACATGGACCGATTCGGTATTTTTATCGATTCGGTATGTTACCGATTCGTTCTTTTTACGAATCAGTGTATTTCCGAATCGGATTATTTCCGATTCGGTAACTATACCGATTCGGTATTTATAACGAATCGGACGATTTTCATCGCCCTACATCTCGATGGCTGGTTACCGATCGGTAAGGGCCGAAAATCGGTATTTTCGGCCGTTACCGATCGGTAAATACCTACCTACATCGGGCCCTAAGCACCTCCAATAAGGTGGCCAAAGTGTTAACCCCTATTGGTCACCTTGCGTCCAGCTGTGAACCTTGCAAACGCTGCCACCCTTTTAACGCTTTACTCACTATAAATGTACTACAGGGGATACCTTCTGCCCGTCACTTTAGCAAAAAAGGCGATAGCCGCAATGCGTCGCCGTGCAGATGCCACTGAGTGCCCCTCATCTCTCATTGCTCTCAGGTAGGAGATGCCACCCATTTGTTACCTAGTATGGTGCCAAACCCCTCGCTACCTGATGCATCTGTCATCAAGCCAATCTCTGTACTGGGTTTGGGAGGGCCGGGCCACAGTACCTTACCATTGAAGTCACACAGGAATCACATCCAAATCCTCATATCCTGCTTGATCTCACTGGATAACCTGGTGTGGTGGTGCTTTTCTTTGAGTCCTGACATGGCCTGTGCTATGGAGCATGAGAATGGTTGTGCCATTGGAATGACCTTCAGTGCGAAGTTTAACTGCGCCACTGATTGTTGAAGCTGATGCAATGTAACCTTCTCCTTTGCCAAGCATTGTTGCAAAGCTGACCTGAAACTTGTGATCTTTTCATTGGATAGACATGGAGACCTTGAATAGAATCCAACTTTATCCCCAGGACTTCTATCACACTGGATAGCCCGACAGTTTTACCTGGCGCCAGGGGTACCCCAAAATCCTGCATGAGCGCACAGAATTTCCATAGCACCCAGCCACAGTCCAGAGAGCCTTGAGCTCCCAGAAAGAGGAAGTCATCTAGGTAATGCAAAACGTGTTGGTGCCCCGTCACCTGCCTGAAAACCCACTCCTAAAAGGAACTGAACTTCTCAAAGTAAGCACAAGAAACAGAGCACTCCATAAGCATGCATTTATCCATGTAAAACTTCCCCTGGAATTGGAAACCCACCAGATGGAAATCAAGAGGGTGGACAGGCAACAGGCGAAAAGCTGACTTGATGTCTGACTGTGCCAAAGGGGCACCAGGGCCCAATCCTTTGAGCATCTAAAGTGCCTGATCAAAGGAAGAGTACCTGACCATGCACCGTTCTCCATCAATGGCGTTGTTCAACCACTGGCCCCTCGGAGCCGAAAGATTATGAATCAACCTGAACTCACCCAGCTCTTTTTTGGGGACCACCCCCAGTGGGGGGCAAACACAGCTGTCCACCGGAATGCTGTCAATTGGACCTGCTACTCTGCCCAGGCGCAATTCCTTTTGAATTTTTGTTGACGCCACCCCAGGATTAGTCCTCACCGATAGCTGATTCTGGCATTGTAGTCAGGTGCGGGGATTCTGAAGCCATCTCTGACACCTTCCAATAAAATTCTAGCTGACGTGGGGTAATTGTACCTGTTCAACCATGGGTTCAAAGCACTGGTTACTATGGGGGACCGGGCCTTCGTGAGGGGAAACACAATCATTTTTGCCTATTACCCCCTGTAACTTTTGATTTTTTAAAACACTTGGACTCAGTGTGGGAGGTGTTCACACAGAAGTAACATGAATGCTTGAAATTACCCGTGCCTGCTTCCCTGGTCCACGTACGCCTATTTAAGTCCCAGCATGCCCCCTTTTATCCCCACCACCCCCGAGCTAACAGGGGGTACTGACCGAAAGGACTGGCCTTTTGGGCTGTCCTGCTATCCATGCCCCAAGTGGTCTAACCACAAAATCATGTCAATCTGGTCCCAAGTAAGGGCAGGGTCATTAGCCTTTGCTCTCCTAAAGGGATTGGTGTCACTACAACGCATGCTTTTACATCGCATGCCTTTACAACGCGGTTTTTACCACGCAGTCCATTACAACGCATAATGCTTTTAGGCGCTGGATAGTGAATTATTTAATTTACTATTCCAACTCCAGTCCCCGTGGATAGCAGGGAAGGTGTTGGATAGTAAATTAAATATATTCCCTATCCTAGAGCGCCCCCCAGCGCAATGCGTTGTAATGGTATGCGTTGTAATGGTTGCGATGTAATGGTAGTGCGTTGTAAAAAATGCGTTGTAAGTGATGTTCCCCCTCCTAAAGTGCTTATCGTATTCCTTCCATCCTATACCACCATACTTTTCATGAGCGCCCGCGATCCTACTCTGGTAGTTTGCCATTTCCGCACCAAGCCCGGAAAGTGCTCTGACATGACTGCCATGTAAATTGAGAAAACCCTGATCCAGGTAACCAAAGACTCTTCATCCCTATATATTTGCAACCGATTCGTCCAATCCCTTGGGTGCATCCACTCTTTGTTCTTTTTGGCCTCCTCCCTTTCAGTCTCATCTAACAACAAGGAAAACATATTAACATAACTTCCCTTCCAAATTTTTTCTTTCATCTCTTGTGATACATATCTCACCAACTTTTCCCTGGACGAGCAAACTTCGCCTAAGCCTAACACTGGCAAGGTCGAGCGTACCTGTTCCAGCTGCTTCTGCTGATTTCTCCTTCCTGTGTCCAATGGTGTGCTTAATGCTCACGGTTCTTTTCTGTTCCCTGCAGGATCTACTCCACCTGTCGCTGCCCCACCTGCCAGAACTGACTGCCCCTCACTAGGCTTCCCACCCGCAGACTGCACCACCATCCTCGCTGCTTTCTCCAGTGCGGACTCCCCGCCACCCAACCCCCCCTGCTGCTGGGGTCCAAGTACCTGACTTCTCCAACCATGGCAGAACTACTGCCAGGCTTTTGCCACTAAATCAGGCTGCCCTGACGGCCCACCTGGGGCTGGAGTATTTGTATCAGACATCCCTGGTTGGCTCCCTGCTGGGCCTCCCACCATAGGGGTAACTGGGGCCTGAAGCGGGGGCGGCAGCATCTGAAACCCCTGGTAAAGTACACCCCGGAGGTGAGGTACCCTCTGCACCTGGCTGACCACCCCCATCAGTAGCCGGTGAACGCAGGGGGAATGCTACCTTAGAGGCCACCCCGGTTCGCCTGGGCCTGGCTTCTGGCCCATCCCGCCCATCTACCTTGTTCCTCAGTCCCGCTATACCCATGTCCTCTGTTTTGTGCATCATGGACTACATAAACTTGTCCATGCGCAAGCGCTGTTCCGTTTGCTTGGCCTTAAGAGCCATGGTACCACCTCAAGGAGAAACCCACCAGAAACTCACAATTGCGCAGCCACTAAATAGAGCACTAAGTGACCCTCAGGGAGCTTACACCCACAAAACCACAACAAGATGATCTAAATAATATGCTTTAAAGCTTTGCCACCTAGTACACACAGCTTGCTAGCCCCCTCTGCTACAGAACCCCTTCACACGAGGAATCCTGTGGATTGCCTGTGTGCCCGGGCACCCAAAAAGCACCAGCTGGAGCCGGATGTATGACGTTACAACGCAAGCGTTTACCACGCATGCCGCTACAATGCAGTTTTTACAACGCATACCATTACAACGCATATCGCTTTGGGGTGCTGGATAGTGAATAGTTTAATTTACTATTCCAACTCCAGTCCCTGTGGATAGTAGGGAAGGTGTTGGATAGTAAATTAAATCTATTCCCTATCCTAGAGCGCCCCCTAGCGCAATGCGTTGTAATGGTTTGCGTTGTAATGGTTGCGTCGTAATGGTAGCGCGTTGTAAAAGTTTAGTTGAAAGGCTGTTCACCGCTGGAGCCACCACCGCAAACCACCACATGGGACCGGCAAGTAATCTCAGCCTGCATGGCCCCAAGCTGGCTAAACAGGGCGCCCTGAGCAAGGGGCTGCTCACAAATGTTGGCCTGCTGTAGTTAGGACTCTGTAGGCTCCCCCAGCATTCACAGCACCAAGCGATACCCCCAACAGCTGCTCCAACTCTGTGTTGCAACCAACAGGGGAAAACAAAGGAGAAGAAAAGGTGGGGAAACGAGACAAGAGCTCCTGCTCCTGCCAGTCTAGTGACAGCCTGCAGAGGAAAACAAAAGGAAAATCAGGAATTCGTTGGGACCTCTGAGCGAGGTCCTGGCGTGTGATCTCCTGTGGAGCGGCAAGGAAAGAGGACATCCCCGCCGCTCCACAGCCCTTTAAACCCCCTCAGTGCCGGCAGCCGGTTCTGACCAACTTTGCCGGTGTTTGGACGACGAGCGACCCGGAAGCAATTCCTACCGCTTCTGGGTCACGCACCGCCCGCCAATCAGGGAACTGCCACGACTGCCATAAGCGCGGCATGTCCGAGTCCGTCCCCGCCTTCGGCATCACCTCACTCCCGTTGTCCGTGATGCCTGCCATTCGCCTGCCATGCCTGCCTACCTGCAGTAGGTCTCGCATTTACCCGAGTTTGAGCTATTGGCATTGTAAATGCCAATGCCTTTTATGTATGTTTTAGTTTTTAAAACATAAATAAAATGCATTGTCATTTACAAAGCCGAAGGTTAAACTCGTAAATTCGAGACCTATTACATTGCAAATGCTTGTTCTCTTTGTGATTTTTGCTGATGGACCCATGGGTTGCTCTTTGTTACTTGCAGCACGGAGCAGAAGAGCATGGAGGCGGATATGGAGAGCGGGTTGGCAGTAAAGAGACCTTGCCGCAAACCTGCACGCTTTTGAGAGGACTGCGGAGGTGACCTTGTACAGGGATCAATCACAGCAGGCTGCACAAGCACCGCCCACCAATAACCTAAGCCAGCTGATCATGCAGCTTAAGGTAGCAACCAAACAGCACATCCATCAATGGGTCATCCAGCAGGCACTGGGCATGACTTCTGAGGTAGCGGGAGAACACAGTGTGGACCGTGGTGGTGGGGCAATGAGGCGCCCCCGGCAAGTGAACAACAGAGGCATGAGCAGCACCGATAGCGAGAAGGAAGCGGAAGCATATGGAGGGAGGTGCTGATGGTGCCAGAACAGAGAGGACTCAAACAGCAGTGGAAAAGAAGACAGCTGCTGCTTTAAGCCGTGGAAGGGAGAGGGCCCAAGAAACAACTGTGAACACTTGAGCCCCTAGGAGAGAAGGGGCAGGGAGTGACGCAATACAGAAGCCACTGAGAGGTCATTCAGCAGCACAGATCAACTGGGTAAGGAGCAGCAGTATGTGGGCATGGAGTTGTAACGACAGCCCGTAGAAGAAGGCTTGCTCTCAGTACCTCACTGACCAAGCAAAAGGGTTGCGTGAGCACCCAAGAGCCCAAAGCCATCAGTGCCGGCAAGATATATGGACCCAGCACAGCAGTGCGACAGTGGTCAGGACACAAGGGCTGGAGCATCCTCTATCAGCAGCAAATGATGAGAACCCAGAAAGCGCAGTTAGTTGCATCTACTTGGTGGTCATGGCAAGGAGTCGAGGGCAATGGCCCTTCAACAGGCCCACAGTGTGCCTGGCAGGGCACCACTGTGTGGCCCAGATATGGGCTCGGGGACAAGAGCATAAGGGTGCAGCAGGGATAAGCATGTACCAGACACCCCGCAAGTCGCTGAGTTGGCTGCACCAGCGTAGGGCAACCAGATAACATAGCTGACAACAGCAAGGGGGACACCATAACTCGGAAGGAGCAGCAGGAACCCTAAAGGACTCTACATCAGATGGAACACTGGGCAACCAAACTGGCCAGGTGAATCCTACAGCAGCGGGCACTACATAGCTACTACTGGTAGCTCTAGAGCAACTTGATAGGCAATTGAGAAAAAAAGTTTTCAGATTGTCGGTGTTTGAACTACCAATTATACATTCGGCTTGTTCTGGAGAGCCCAGCCCCCCTCATGAAAGTTTGGAGTCAATTAGCTATAACTTGGGCTACAATTTTCATGTCTAAGTTCAGTCAAGACAGTGATCTATCTTAGACCCAATCAGTTAGGGACTTATCAGGTTTGAACAAGACTGCAATAATAGCCTCCGGCAATAATGGGAATGGAGGGGAGGAGCTGTGCAGACTATTTAGCATCCTTAAATACCTCCATCTAGTGCAAAATCAAGACATATGAGCATTCCTTATAAAATGTTGACATTAAACCGTCTGATCCACAAGTCTTCGTACTATGAAGTGCTGTAATCACTCTTCTTATCTCAGAAGGGGTCAGTTGTGTATTGAAGGACTCCCTTTCATGGGCCTCAGGCCAGCATTGTTTCAAATAAGTAGCCATTTTAAGTAACTCTCAGGGTTTTTGGTACCTTGCCCTAGAAGTCACAATTGAAGCTAGTAAATCGTGAGAGGATGCTGCAGCATGTACCATCGTCAACCCTGATTTCTATTATGTTCAGAGTAGACCATCTGTTGTGTGTTTCCTGCATGGCCCATTGTAGTTTTCGCTATGTTAGCCTAACTGTGCAAGTTGTAGGCCTCATTTTCCTTTGCACACGTTACTATATAAAAACATTTGCTTTTGTGCCACATTGTACTTTAACACAGAACCTACATATGTTTTTGCATTCTGCTCTTCTCCTGGGATTTAGTCTGAACACCATAGACAAGGTCAAAAAACAGTGTCCCTTGTTATTCTTTCTGGCCAGGCACTAGCACCTACACATAACATAGAAATGCAGCTGTAGGTGTGAACACATGTCCTATCATATAGATGAGCACATGAGAAACAAATAACCACATGGAACGAGGATTCTGGGACAAGAGTGCAGTGTCTGCTGAGATAGAGAATGTCCATCTGTGTATGTTGAGGTACGAGGTCTGCCAGTAATCCCAGAGATGTTTGATATATAAACATTTAGCTTCATTAGCAAGGGAGAGGAGCTAGGTTAGTCTATCCTATAATATGATGGGATTTTTTTTATAATATATGGATTATTAACTATGCAAACAGTAATTTTACTATGCATTTGTTTTTTTTTCTTTTTTCACAACAACATTTTATTGCTGACACCCAAGCCAGTCCTGGTACAGCCAGGATTACCAGTAATGTACAGTAATTGACAATAATACTGATATCAACATTTTCAATATTGAAATAACACAGTTTAGAGATTAAAAGTGTCTGAACGAAACACTTAAAAACAAACAGAAGTGCCATATCCAACATAAAAAGTCTGAAACACATAGTTCCGAGCCATCCAATTTGAAGACAGACATGATCGTAGTCCAGGCTGTCACCCAGTCCAGTCATCATGGAAGCCCCCAATAGCAGAAATGGGAAGTATACCTTCCAGGTAGAGCCCCCTATAATCTGCCCACCACTTCCATATTTTAGGATGTTTCTGAGGGCACCCCCTCGCCTTGAAAATGGGTATCTCTAGACCCATAGAGAAATCTAGGCCCTGCTTCCAAACTGTAACAGATGGTGGTGATACATCTTTCCAAGCCTTGGCAATATCACGCTTAGCTAGTGTAAGACCAAGAAACAACAAATGGCGCCTGTACCTGTTGCCGCCCATTCCCTCTGTTATATATGGAGTATGGCTAGGCATGGCGAAACTGGAATATCCCATTCCAAGACCTCTGAGAAGCATGTGATCCTCACCCGCCAAACCCTCAGCAAGGTCGTGCACTGTCACACTGTATGTAAGAAGGTGCCCTCTGCAGCCCCACAACAAAGACGGGGGGGGGGGGGCGAATAGTCCGGCGCACCAACACCTATATCTAGTGAAGTAGTCCCAATGGAGGTTTTAAATTGAATTAGTCTTAGTCATGCCGCAATAGCCGCACTGCGCAGGAACTCCACCGCTTCCACCCAGGCATCATCATCCATGGGGCCCAGGTCCAACTGCTAGGCATCTTAAGTTTTATTCAGTGTAGTGGGGATATTAGTCACAAGTGTGCGATATATCTTAGTTGTCTTGTGGTCACCCAGTTCCCCCATAAAGACTTTAGCACTAACAGTGTTGAAGTCAGGTATATCTTCTTGATGGGATAGGTAGGGGGAGAAGGCATGTCGGAATTGCAGGTACTTATAAAATTGCAAACAGGGCATGGCATATTCTGTCAGGAGTTACTGGATGAACTTTAGGTTCCGGCCATGTAAGATAGCTCCCACTGTGTCAATCCAGATGATCTCCCAGCCCCGAAACCCATACAACAGTGACAGTTGTGGCAGCAGGCCATTATGCCACAGAGGGGTTTCCTTTGTCAATCTCTTCCACCATCCCACGCTGCGCAGTGCCCACTTCCAAGTCAGAAATACTGTCCTGGTCGCAGGCGGCAGTCCTCTAAGTGTGGGGCCGGAATCGTATGTAGTGGTGTGGTATCCATCAACCAGCGTTCAACTGCATATAATGGATCTCATCTATCCCCGTACCACCAGTCATTAAGGATAAGGGTATGCCTGGATACTAGGAGTCGCCATACCCCCACAATATGTAGACTGGAAGCGAGTCCTTAAGGCCACTCGTGCTGCACTTTCCCCCCAAATGAAACGAGCAAGGACTGCATTCTGTTGTTGGAACCATGAGAGCAGTATCGAGTATGGGTGATTCTGAAGCTGATATAGAAGAAGGGGCAAAGAGACCATCTTAAATATGGCAGACCTGCCAAACAGGGATAGTGGTAAGTGCAACCACGAGTGCACCTGATCTCTAGTTTGCGTCCATAGTGGGGCCAGATTCCTGTCCCATGAGGTGGACTGAGAAGCTGAGAGAAACACCCCAGATATTTGAATCCGTTTGGGACTACCATCACCTCACGCGACCATCTGCCCAATTGGTCACCCCCACACAAGGGCCACAGGAAGAATTTACCCATGTTCATGTATAGGCCGGAGGTTTTGCCAAAAATGTTCATAATTCTTCAAAGGCGCTGGCCAGTTCTATTAGGCTGCATGAAAAAGAAGAACACATAACCTGCATAAAGTGCTATGCAGTTTGAGACCTCTTGTGACCACTCAAAGCCATAGATCTGAGCATCTATCTGCACCCCAAGACGCCAATGGCTCCATGGCCAGCACAAAAGGGTAAAGGGACAGGGGGCATCCCTGTCGAGTTCCCCGGCCAATTGTAAAGCTTCCCGAGATGGAATCAGCTACCCAGACTGAGGCGGTGATATCCGTGTATAGAAGATGTATTAATTTGAGAAGGCGAGGGACGATATTCAGGGGACTGACCAATGTGAAGAGATAAGTGCAACTGAGCGAGTTGAAAGCCTTGTCGATGTCTGCAAGGAGAAGTGCTGCTGGTCCATCAAGTCGGTCTACGGCCGCGATAGCCTTATGCGCACTGCGAAAGCTGTTTCCTGAAGCACAACTGTTTATAACAAAACACAAGGGAAACCCTAGTCACGGAGAACCAGGATAAGTACTGTGTAACAAAAACAGAGGTTCTTGTGGAAAAATAATGGTCTATAGTGATAATACAATGCGCAATCGCAAAAGGCTATGAGTCACGTGGATTTCAGACAGAAAGGATGCCGAGTGCATCTTGACTGAGTATTTACACTTTATATATCAAAGTATCAGAACATGCAAATATATACAACAAATAGTGCTAAGTGTCCCTAGTGAGAAAATGGAACCAAAAGGAAAACTGGTGACTTTGTGACATTTCATTGGTTTCCATTGAGCAGAAAACTACCAATTACAGCTATAAGAATGTTAGTAGCTACTGTGCTCAGTAATCAGTGCAGACACAATGGTTTGTTTTATACATCTGTCGATGGTGTTTCGACCCTTCCAGGGATGCAGGTTCTCTTCAGGACCTAATGATATAGGGACATCTAGAATTTAAAGAGAGGGTAAAGTGAGCTAACATACTGGGAGACTTAAATGAAATTAATAATAATGATGTATGGGCCAAAGGGTACCTGAAAAAGGAATTGATAAATGCGCGCCGCCACGTGTAGGTAGCGAGAAACACCGGTGATAGAAGAAAGTAAAAATATACTCACACTGGACCCAGCCGGGTACAACAAGAGTGAGAGAAACAAAAATTGAGGTTAAGGAAGAAAGGATATTAGTGAGAGTTCTATGTGGATACATTTTCGATACAGGTACGCTTACCACAGTGTGAAGGAAAGCGGTGGAGGCTGGCAAGTGAGGATGAGGCACGGTGAATGCCAATGCCTGTTGGGCCAGACTTCTTAGGAAAAGTATTCTGGAAGGAAAATAGGATATACAGTTGTGACTGATATGTTACCCCAGTCGTATTCAGTCAAGGGCTATCTGGCAAGCTACTTCTTAGTACTTGGCATGAAGCTGGCCTGGTCCGGGTGGATCAACTTAGTAATATGTGGGACTGAATGATTGGCAATTGCCTTAGCCAGGAGTCTTGTAAGATAAACAGGAGTATAACCCATAGACCGGTTCAGGACTGGGTAGGTAAGATGCAACTAGAACACAGTGTCCTGAAAGGTGGAAGTCAACAGATAATTATAGATAGCATGCACATAGCATTACTTGAGCGGACAAGAAGGAGATTACTCGTTTTTTGGTCAAAAGATAGTTACTCATCTTTATATGGTTACATTAGTTCCAAGGTCGGATGTATACAGTTAAGAACAGCACTGCATAGATTGGAATGACAACCACATGGAACTTGGTGCAAAAACGTGTATAAAAAGTGCAAGTGGCGACGCAAGTGAAAGGTGAACAGCGTTGGTGGCGCACTGTGCATAAAGTGCAAGTTATTTACAGTGAGTGGCTTAACGGCGCATGTGACATTGTGATATCACAGTGGGCACAGTTGATTTAATTTGAATATAGAGCCACAGAGAAGAGGTGCGCCTATTGATCAGGCTGTTAGGTCGACGGCGTTTCGATCCGGATTAGTTCAGATCATCATCAGGACTGGTTGTCTGAATGAAGGAGTGCTGTGAAGGAAGGGAGGAGATATTAGGGAGGGGGGGCCTTGAGAACCCGGATGGTGGGTAGGTAAATTAGGGGGGGGGGTTTGTTTACCTGGGAGGATCCTGGTTAAGTAGAATCCTTGCGACCAACAATAGGAGGGGATCTTTGGACAACTTTAGGAACCTCAGAATGAGTCGGTTCTGGGCTGCGGGGAGGAGCTGGAGAGAGAGGAGGAAAGGGCATGGCTGGGTGAGCAGAAGGAGATCGTATAACACGTATCGTTTAGCATGGGAGAATAACACCATGGTGGGTTGAGAATACCGGTCACGTACCTTGCTGGATACCTCAGCGCTCCCGCCGGCCATAGGGATCAGCCGTGCTCCGTGTGCACTGGAAAGGAAGTGGAGGGTAAGTATTAGCACCGTTACAGGAGTTGGGCAGAAGGGCAAAAGAATGGGGTCGGTGCCGATGTTTACCTGAATTAATCAGCGTGTCGCGGCGTTCACGAGTCAAGGCTGTTGTGAACCGAGCCGATCGAGGAATGCTGTTTAACTTTCGCGTTGAGGCGGAGTCAGGAGCAAGGGTTTGGGGCGGGGAAATGACGTCAGCGCCGGAGTGCTGATGTAGGACATCCGGGATAGGTCAAGGGGATGAAGGGAGGTGCAAGGGTAGTTGCAGTGGTGACGTATGTAAATGGATAATGGAACGTGGAGCGTCAGTTACAAGGAAACGCGGTCTAGTTATTTGGAAAACTAGAGCCACTCTTTATCACATTTCATTGTGTTAAATGACTTGAATTTGCAACTGTTTATCACTACCTGTTTGTCCACTATGCGCCAAATGCTTTATTCTCTATTCATGCACGTGCCTTAGAACCAATGAACTGTTATCACTCTCTGGCTGAATGTTTTTATAACTACTTTGTGGCTCTAGTTTTCCAAATAACTAGACCGCGTTTCCTTGTAACTGACTCGCCACGTTCCATTATCCATTTACATACGTGAGCCCAGTCGCCCTGCCGGTTAATCACCGGGACACGTCACCACAGCAACCACCCTTGCTCCTCCCTTCATCCCCTTGACCTATCCCGGATGTCCTACATCATCACTCCGGCGCTGACGTCATTTCCCCGCCCCAAACCCTTGCTCCTGACTCCGCCTCAACGCGGAAGTTAAACAGCATTCCTCGATCGGCTCGGTTCACAACAGCCTTGACTCGTGAACGCCGCGACACGCTGATTAATTCGGGTAAACATCGGCACCGACCCCATTCTTTTGCCCTTCTGCCCAACTCCTGTAACGGTGCTAATACTTACCCTCCACTTCCTTTCCAGTGCACACGGAGCACGGCTGATCCCTATGGCCAGCGGGAGCGCTGAGGTATCCAGCAAGGTACGTGACCGGTATTCTCAACCCACCATGGTGTTATTCTCCCATGCTAAACGATACGTCTTATACGATCTCCTTCTGCTCACCCAGCCATGCCCTTTCCTCCTCTCTCTCCAGTTCCTCCCCGCAGCCCAGAACCGACTCATTCTGAGGTTCCTAAAGTTGTCCAAAGATCCCCTCCAATTGTTGGTCGCAAGGGTTCTACTTAACCAGGATCCTCCCAGGTAAACAACCCCCCCCCCCCTAATTTACCTACCCACCATCCGGGTTCTCAAGGCCCCCCTCCCTAATATCTCCTCCCTTCCTTCACAGCAATCCTTCATTCAGACAAACAGTCCTGATGATGATCCGAACTAATCCGGATCGAAACGCAGTCGACCTAACAGCCTGATCAATAGGCGCACCTCTTCTCTGTGGCTCTATATTCAAATTAAATCAACTGTGCCACTGTGATATCACAATGTCACATGCGTCGTTAAGCCACTCACTGTAAATAACTTGCACTTTATGCACAGTGTGCCACCAACGCTGTTCACCTTTCACTTGCGTCGCCACTTGCACTTTTTATACACGTTTTTTGCACCAAGTTCCATGTGGTTGTCAATCCAATCTATGCAGTGCTGTTCTTAACTGTATACATCCGACCTTGGAACTAATGTAACCATATAAAGATGAGTAACTATCTTTTGACCAAAAAACGAGTAATCTCCTTCTTGTCCGCTCAAGTAATGCTATGTGCATGCTATCTATAATTGTCTGTTGACCTCCACCTTTCAGGACACTGTGTTCTAGTTGCATCTTAGCCAGGAGTCTGGCATCCACATTGAGGAGAGAAATCGGGCAGTATGAGGAGTGGAGTTCAGGCAGCTGGCCCGGCTTTAAGAAAACGACTATCTCTGCGTGCCTCCAATCCGGCGGGAGGCAGCCTCCATCCACAGCAGCGTTGAGGTCCACCTAATATGGCGTCATTGGTATTTTGGGCTGGGTGCTTTGCCCAAGCGCATATCCATCAAAGCCTTTTGCATCTCCTCAACTGACAGTGGAGCATCAAGGGCCTCGCGTACCGAGTCAGATAGAGTCCTTGGAGGTAGGTCCGTGAAGAACCTATGGATATTATTTGTGGGTAGAGTCTCCCTGGGGCATGCAGGTCTGTGACTTATTTGGCAAAGCTTGCCGCAATTTGAGATGGGTCTGTGAGCATCTACCCATCTGGGCTTCATATGCCTGGGACGGTCTGTGGGTGAAGTGTCTGTTGACAAAGGCGATGGAGTAGGGAGCTGGACTTGTCACCCCAATGGTAGATCCGGCTACGAGTAGCAAGCCAATGCAGTCTAGCTTCATCTAGCAATTCACTGGCATGTGTTTGTTACATGCTAAGCAATTGTCAGTGTGTGTCGCCCCGTCCTCCTCTCTGCTTCTATGCTCCAAGTCAACCAACTGGGCCTCTGTCTGTAACAGCTTCTCCTGGCGTTGTCGACACTGCGCAGAAGGCAACATCTACCCACAAGTGCAGACTTAATATCTTCACATACGATTGTGGGGGGTACGCATGTTATTGGAAAAGTAATCTGTGATAGCCATATGCATGTGTAGCCTATACTGCTCATCCTGCAACAGTCGTGTTGAAAGCCTCCAGCAAAACAGGGAGCTTTTGGGGTTAAGGCGAATGGTCAGAAAGGCCCTGGGGTAGAATTTCAGCAGACAATAATCTCTGAATGTTGGGTGCAGTTATGAATATGTAGTCTAAGCAGGAGAAGGACTCATGCACTCCAGAGATGTATGTGTATTTGTGTTCTGTAGGTTGTAGCCTCCTCCAGGAGTCAACCCATCCCATCCCCTGAGTCAAGGATAGTAGTTTCGACTCTCGCATAACTATCGGTCGCCCCACGCTACGCCCTATATCTCCTACTAGACACAATACATCATTCCAGTCTCCCCCAGCTATCGTCAGGCCAGGTGGGATCTCAGTCCAGAACGTTGTCAAGCACTCTACGAGGTTCCAGGCTGAGGGGAGGGGCATATAAAACTGCCGAGAATGAGGGGTTCGCCATGTAGATCCATAGAAATTACGATGACTCTGCCCTGCGGGTCAGACCACATCTTGTTGTAAATATATGGAACGCTGCCATTAATGAGAATCGCTACACTGTGGGAGCCCCTGGTAAACCCAGAGTGAAAGATTTGGGCAAATCCGAATCATGGCAAGCATGGTGTTTTAGCACCCAGTAGATGTTTTTTTTGTAGAAGAAAGACTTCTGCCCTATAGTGTTTAGCCTGTCGGAGTACAGCCCCCTATTGGATCTTGTCGAGAAGACCACGGACATTCCAGCGAAGGATCCGAAGCTCACGCCTTCCGGAGCCTATCATTGTTGATTACATGTTTGGTAGTGGGACACATGGACAGGTGCAGATTCCTGGGTGACCTGGTCAACCCAGGAACTATGTATATAATGACTGGATGTGGCACTAAAAAGGGAAATAAACAAGAACTTTCCATTAACCCCACAATCCTTCCACCCACCCCAATACCGCCATAACATTGAAGTATCTATTGCCGCATGATATGCATCCCACCCCCAACGGGGAGTAGAATCAGCATCAGCCAATGGATCCCCAATGAAAGTCCCTTGCACATGAAAGTGTCTAACATTAAGGGAATATATGTACAGTAGTAGCCCAAATGTTCCTGCCATCTGAATTGTTTGGCATCTATGCAAATCTTTGTGGAGTAGCGGGGTATACAGTCAAAATATCGAGTTTTTATTATCAATTTGCATTAATATTGATTACAAAATATAGAATGGACACAATATCGACTGGACAGAATATAGACTACAAACATATCGAATAGGATAGCATTAATATCGAATTATAAAATATAGGATGGACATAATATCGAATGGACAGAATGTAGACTAAAAAAATATAGAATGGACAGAATATAGACTACAAAAATGTAGAATGGACAGAATATAGACTACAAAAATATCGAATTTGAGGTAAGTAAGTTAATATCAATTTTTAAAGTGTTTTTTATGTTAGTATATGTTTGAAAAGTGTATATTTATTTTATTATTTTTATTAATTAATTATTTTTATGGTATTTAATTTTTGGGTAATATAATTCTGTAGCGGGTTGTGGGTTTATAGGGGAATAGGGTGGGAAGTAATTTAATTATAATTAATTGAATATGTTAATTTATTTATTGGTATTTATTTTGAATCAATTGTTAATTAAGTATTAATTGGTAATTAATTAAAATATAATTTAGGCCTCAACCAAAAACATCTTCACCAGCTGCAATGCGTACAAAATGCGGCAGCCCGCTTGGTACTAGGCCTTCCCAAAAGAACTTCTACCAAGACGGCATTGTCCGAACTGCACTGGCTCCCCGTAAGGGAGAGAATAAAATTCAAGAGCCTCTGCTATGCCCACAAGATAGCCCACAACAAGGGTCCCACCTATTTAAGAGGCCTCATGACCATCCACCGCCCTACCAGAGACCTTAGGTCCTCAGGAATGTCCCTTTTCAAACTCCCCCGCGTCCACAGAGCAAAAATTGGTGGCCGCTCCTTTCGCTACCTAGGAGTGAAATATTGGAGTGCTCTTCCGATTCATTTAAAAATGGAACCCTCCGAAACCCTTTTCAGAGCAAACCTGAAAACCCACCTCTTTCCTCAATAAACCTGTCATTCTTTTCCTCTGCTTGATTCTCTGTGAGTTTTTTCAGCAATCAGCGCGGGGATACACAGCTGTGCAGCCATGCACTTAATAAATGTTTTATTATTATTAATATTATAATTGGTAATTATTTTTAATTAATTGATTAATTGATAATTATGGTAATTTTAGTAATTTATTTTCTGTAGCGGGTTGTGGGTTTATAGGGGAATAGGGTTGGAAGTAATTTAATTATAATTAATTAAATATGTTAATTTATTTATTGGTATTTATTTTGAAGTAATTATTAATTAATTATTAATTGGTAATTAATTGAAATATAATTGGTAATTAATTAAAATTAATAGATTAATTGATAAATATGTTAATTTTAGTAATTTATTTTCAGTAGCGGGTTGTGGGTTTATAGGGGAATAGGGTGGGAAGTAATTTAATTATAATTAATTAAATATGTTAATTTATTTATTGGTATTTATTTTGAATTAATTATTAATTAATTATTAATTGGTAATTAATTCAAATATCATTGGTAATTCATTAAAATTAATAGATTAATTGATAAATATGTTAATTTTAGTAATTTATTTTCAGTAGCGGGTTATGAGTTTATAGGGGAATAGGGTGGGAAGTTATTTAATTATAAATAATTAAATATGTTAATTTATTTATTTGTATTTATTGTGAAATAATTGTTAATTAATTATTAATTGGTAATTAATTAAAACATAATGGGTAATTAATTTTAATTTATTTATTAATTGATAATTATGTTAATTTTATTAATTTAGTTTCTGTAGTGGGTTGTGGGTTTATAGGGGAATAGGGTGGGAAGTAATTTAATTGTAAGTAATTCTAATTTTAAATTATTTTTTTATTTTATCAATTTTTTTATTATTTTCTAATTGTTAATTAATTTATTGTTAATTGGTAAATAATTTGTATTAGTAGGTAATTATTTTTATTAATTAATTTTTATTTGCATTTTTAATTGATTAATTAATATATTATATAAAAGTGTTAAGTATTTTAATTAATTTGTAATTGGTATTATTATTTATTTTATTTTTATTTCTATATGAAGTATTTACTTTCCCTACTGTTGCACTCACTGGAGTGGGAATAGTAATTTTTATCCCTACGCTATACAACGCTTTCCCTACTGTTGCACTCTCTGGAGTGGGAATAGTAATTTTTACCCGTACGCTATCCAACGCTTTCCCTACCGTTGCACTCTCTGGAGTGGGAATAGTAATTTTTACCCCTACGCTATCCAATGCTTTCCCTACTGTTGCACTCTGTGGAGTGGGAATAGTAATTTTACCCCTACGCCATCCAGCGCTTTCCCTACTGTTGCACTCTCTGGAGTTGGAATAGTAATTTTTACCCCTACGCTATCCAACGCTTTCCCTACTGTCGCACTTTCTGGAGTGGGAATAGTAATTTTTACCTCTACACTATCCAACGCTTTCCCTACTGTTGCACTCTCTGGAGTTGGAATAGTAATTTTTACCCCTACGCTATCTAACGCTTTACCTACTGTTGAACTCTCTGGAGTGGGAATAGTAATTTGTACCCCTACGCTATCCAACGCTTTCCCTACTGTTGCACTCTGTGGAGTGGGAATAGTAATTTTTACCCCTACGCTTTTCAGCGCTTTCTCTACTGTTGCACTCTCTGGGATTGTAGTAGTAATTTTTACACCTACGCTATCCAACGCTTTCCCTACTGCTGCACTCTCTGGAGTGGGAATAGTAATTTTTACCTCTACGCTTTCCAATGCTTTCCCTACTGTTGCATTGGGACTGAAAAGCATACCCTAGGGCTGCAGCACCAGTTATTCTCCCCTAGGAACCTCTCACCTAGGCCATGCAAACTGCCACTGCAGCCTGCATGAAGAGAAAAATGACAAAATTGACATGGTACACTGCCCTGTATACCATGCCACACAGCACTGACTCAGGTATAAATATGTCTCCCCTTTAGCATGCCTTACAAGCCCTAAGGCAGAATGCACTATATCACAGGTGTGGGCACATCTGCTTTAGAAGATATGCCCCTACAATATTTAAGTATACTCTTAGATATTGTAAGCGCCAGGGAAGCCATAGAGAGTACATGGGCAGGACCATGATGGCTTCTCTGAACCCAGGAATGTTTGGTACCAAACAACCCCTCTTAATAAACCCGCACAGATGCCTTTGTCGGGTTTATTTAAACGTGCACAGAAGGCACCCCAGAGGTGCCCCCTGAAAGCCTGCCAACCCTGGTTGGTCACAGACTGGCTTTAGACAGTGTGCTACCACCAGACATGGTCCCGGACCCCTAGATCGAGAGCCCCCAATCTCTGGGACCAGAAACAAAGCACATCCTGGGCAGAGGTGACACACCTCTTCTGCCAGGATCGGCACAGTGCTCAAGAGGGAAGCCTCAAAAGCCTTCCGACGTTATAATGTTACTCCCAGCCTCTGCTGCTAGCTGCAGATGGCAACCCCCGGTTTAGCCCCCGACTTTGGGCAGGAACAACTAGGAAGAATAGGAGGTGTGACCTCCTTTGCCAACTTTACCACTAAGGTGTAGGAGGTGAGGTGAAGCACATCTTTCAGTCCCTGCCATCTTGAAGATGGGATTCTTCCAATCAGGGCCAGGACTTTGCCTCTCCCACAGGAGGGTGACGTAATTGAGGGTGTAGACACCCCAGGTAAGGTGCCCATTGGCCCTACCTGTCACTTCCTTAAAACACCCCTAAATCTATTATTTAAGTGGCTCCCATAGACCCTGTAACTAGTTCCTGCTGACCTAAGAAGAAGAAGGGCAGAGATGACGCTGTGCAGAGAAGACTGCAGGGGCGGCCGGTGAATTTTGAAAGTAGAGGGATGGAACGCTTAAAGTTTAACAGTGAACCTTCGTGATGGCAGTTCACAAAAATGTATAAAGTTCACTGCCGACCCGTGGTTGGATTAAAGGCAGGGTGGTGGACGTAAAGTCCTCGGCTAACCTAACTGCTTTACTCCATCAGCCACATGCTAAATTGGGTTCCAGCTGTTTTCATGGATGTATATGATTAAAATCCGACTAAATTAATTCATTCATTCACTGTCATAATGTGACACTAAAGTACAACAGCAGGGTAAACGTGCTGACCAGAGGAGCGCAATGCCACCTATTAATCACCTCTGTGGAGGGTTCCACTGCATACATAAGGCTGCCGAACAAGAAATCCCCTGTATCCGTGCAGACGAGCTCTGAAATCCTATCGAATGCCAAAGAAGATTAGCTGGGTAAGTCTGAGGAAGTTCTGTCAGCAGCAAGGCCACTGTGACCTTCAGGGCCTCGATATTAGGAAAACCCGAAAGAGGATTTGAGGGGGCATGACTAAGTATTTAATGCCAGCAGACGTTCTGCGCGGGACGAAAACTGTTGCTCATTCTTTTTTCTTGCATTCACGTTAGTATAAGATAAAACCTTTTTTGTTCTATTCAATTAACAGAGAAAGTACTCACCGTTTTCAGCTTGGTCACTGTGATGGGCACGTGTTTCTCCCAGAGTTGTCTCTCGGGCCCTGATGCATCTCGTTGAAGGAAGGAGGGAAATAGGAACCCAGCACAGACCGAAGGAAGAAGTGCTGGAAATCCCACCTCCTATTCTCATAGGCTGACAGTAACAAGGGTCAGACAGCCACAGGAGGAGGCGGGATCCTTGAGAATGTGATGAGCCACGTCATAGATCCGGTCGAGCCGAGTATTAGACCAAAGTCATGGCAAAACTGCTGCTGTAAGTAGCGCCTGCTTGCCCTCACCCCTGCCTCACAGACACACACTGCACATGCGTGATTTGGGCGGTATTGATGTCATCCACCTCGCATGCGCAGCCTGTGTTTGTACACGGCTGTGCTGCACTGCTACCAGAATGGACAGTGTAAGTGCTGCAGCCTCAGACATTCCAATCTCCTTCTCCGTCCTCCGAGACTGGTGATGCTCCGCCCCCTACGCCCTCATGCAGGAACCGCCACTGGAAGACTGACAACGCCCACTGTTTTGGCCCAAACCCTGATGGCCTTTCTGCAGCTTCGAAGGCCATGCGAAAAGAAAGACACCTGTCCTGCGGCCAAAGACCCCTACAACTCCTGTGAGGACTGCCTGCATTTGAGAAAGAACAGAACTCCTGAGGACAGTGGTTCTGTCCACCAGAAACCAACACAAAGGACTCTGGTGCCCTCCCGATCTGCAATCCTTGACCACTCTGCACCCAACACCTACGGTCTGTGTCCAGGTTGCCCAACGATCCTAAGCCCAAGTCCATTGTTGACTGAATCCTCTTGGACTCCACGACCACGCATGCAGTGTGAATCCAAAGGATCTCCCCCGACCACGACTGGCTCCAGTAAGAGAAACCCGACATCAAAGAACACCCCTGCATCCGAAGGCCCTGGGCCTTGAGGAGCTTAACTGACAGTTACCCTGGGACCTACAACATCCCATCGTATCTCTGCTCTTGCTGGAGTTCCTGGTAAAGCCTCCAGTTTTAATGCTGCCGCCAGTTTTCTAATCCAAATTTCTCCATTCACATTGCATTGGGCGCCCAACTCTGTGTTTGCACCGTACACCTGGCCGCCCCTGTGAGTGTATGTTTGGTGCTGCCTTGTGGCCCTCCTCTGTGCTTGTTTTAACCTCCAAAGCTTGAGCCCTGCAACTGATCTACTTACCTGCAAGTAGTGTGTCTTCAAGCACCCTAAGTCTCCATTGAGTAACACTGGACCTGATCTTCAACTTTGACCTCTGCACCCAGCCACCCATGCACCACTGGTGGTGCAAGGTTTGTGCTGACCTGAACCTTGCCCTGTGCTGACCCTGCAACCCGAAGACTGGATTTGTAAATTGCTTACTTACCTGTAAAACCACATTATTGTTTTCCTCCATAGGCTAACATTGTAAAGACTGAAAATTGCATCAAGTGCCCACTTTTGAAACGGAAAAGTATTTCTATTTAAAAAAGTACTTACCTTTTTGCGAAGATCTTGGTCTTAAAATAAATCTTGAGCAACGTTTATTTTTATAAAATTTGTGAGGTTCCCTTTTTTAGTTGTGTGTCATTTATTGGCTTTTTTTGTCTTACACTCATCTGTGTTAGACCTAAGGGTGCTCGCCCACACTACCACACATAGAGCACTTTGGGATTACATTGAGCCCTGTACACTTCTGGGGGAATCTCTGGACTTGGTGAACTGTATAACCACTTAGTAATATACCATATACAGAGCCAGCTTCCTACAGCATCAACCTATCAACAGCCTGTGCAGCTGGCGCTAAATCTCTGTGGGCCTTCCTGGGTCTATATTTACTTATGTCTAGAACTGTGGGGCATATTATCAAGGGGTTTTATCTCCGCTTTTTTGGCTTTAAAAGCCAAGAAAGCGGAGATAAAATTATCTCCCTATTACCTAGCTGTCGCTAACACCAGTTAGCGACAGCTAGTAGGAGATAGCGACCATCTTGGGCCCCACTTTGCATGTCAGTGATATTTATCACTAATGACATGCAAAGTGGGCGTGCCAAGATGTTAGCGACTGAAAACAGTCGCTATCATCGCTATCTCCTATTACCAACTTTTGGAGATATTCACGCTAAGCGCGAATATCTCCAAAAACTAACACCTGCCCTGAGCAGTTCTTAGCCATGTTATCCAATGGGAGGTGGATAACATGGCTAAGAGCATTAGCTCGGTAATGCATGAATATAGCTGAATTTTCAGCGATATTCATGCATGGCGGCGATTTTTATCGCATTTGCGATAAACCTTGGTAATACCAGGGTTTATTTGCGGTAAAAATCGCCGCAGCTCAGCTGTAAATTTTTATCTCTAACCAAGCAATAGCGATAATTATCGCTATTGCTTGGTAATATGCCCCTGTGTTCCTAATAGTATGACCACACTTGGCTATCAGGTACTCAAAAAAGGAGAATGCATCTTTGTTTGGTCCATATGAACGAATCCAGGTAAATCTATCTAGGCCAATCACACCAGCAGTTATACACTCCACATGGCGGAAATCCATCGTCCTCCTAATTGGCATCACTACTACCTTAGCTGTGACATTGTAGGATGTAAAGTATCTATTGGCTCCTCAACTCGTAGTAACCTCTGCCCCCTCACACACATGCGCACATTGTGGGCCTTATTTATGAAAAGTGACGCATCGCTGCGTGAAAACAGTGATGCGTCACTTTTCACTGCGCACTCCTTGCGACACCAATGATGCGTCATATTTAATGTATGACGCATCATGTCGCAAGGAGGTACAGATACGTCAGTATTTCTGACGTATCTGTAAGCGCAAAAGTGACGCATTGCTGGAGTGTGTCACAAAAGTGACGCAACTCCAGCAATGCGTCCTTTCACATGGGTAAAGCCCCATGTGAAAGGGCTTGCGTCAGTCTTACGCCTGCTGTGAGGCAGGCGCAAGATTTTGACGCAACAGCGTCCTAAAAGTGACGCAGTGAAATCTCATAGATTTCACTGCGTCACTATTACGAGGCTTTTTGCGGGGGAACGCCCCCTCTGCATACATTATACCTGACGCAGGTATAATGTGGCGCAGGGGTTTAAAAAGTGACGCATCTACCTAGATGCGTCACTTTTTAAATATGGCGCAACAAGGCGCATGTTTTACGCAAAACTGACGCAAGGCCTCATAAATGAGGTCCAGTGAGTTTCCAGCAAGTATGCCACGTCTAATGAATGCTAATAAGGTACGACCCTACCTGCCTACCTACCTTTTCTAGAATTATTTAATCGCCTTACATTCCACGTCATAAATCTAAGAGTTCTCTTGGAAGCCTGCATGTCAGAGTCTAATTATCCAGGTCTATATTCAAGGTCGTCTTTGGAGTGTATTTCTCTTTAATTTTAAGGGTCTTAGTGGTAAAGCACCCAGTATAGCATAGAGGTTTTTTTTAGATCGTGGACTACCTGCCCCTGATTCACAAAAACCTTTCCGCTCATAAATCAGGCTTATGCATGTAAAAAACTCGTGAATTCCGATGTTGGCTCAGGAAGGTAGGCCGCAGGGATGGCGTATTTTTGCATAATCCCATGTCATTTACGAGGTGAAAGAGGGAATGAATCTTCTTAAGCCTGGCTGCTATTGTTCAAATGGGTACCTGCCAAAACCGTTTGCCTGGAGCGGCTGTCAGCAGTGTTTATTATTTCCGCGTGCGCTCAGCCTGCAGTAAGGGCGGGTTTCCAAGATGGCGCCTTTCTCTCTGAATGTTGAACTCCCGGCTGGGAGGACTCGGAAAGGGTGTGCAGAAATGTGCATACCAGTTGCTACTGGAAACCATTCAAGATCTGTGCATTGAATGCCCACTGTTTCACGCTGGCTTCCTTGTGTTAAAAACTCGAGCTTTCAGTGTCTCCTTGCTGTGTGGTAGGAAGCTCTTTATAAGCAAAGCAACTAACTTCCAAAATTGGTCCTCGAGGACGAAACTTGCATACATATGACATTACCGATGCTGACGTCAATGCAAGTGCCATTATTTGTAGCACTCAGAAAGCCACTGTGCAAGCAAGCATAAAACAAGTGGTTGAAGACTTCAGACATCATACTGTATTTCCACCTACCTACCAATGCAGAATCAAAGGCTAGATATTGTGGGATTTACAAACTGCCCATGGTAAGTGAAAGTAATACTACTCACATACTACAAAATGCTATTCAGTAATCTATGTGCAGACACCTCTGCCACTCCTATCTTTTCTTTGTGCAGTTCTCTGCACCGTGTGCGGAGGTGGCTGCAGATGCAGGTATGCATTTTAGTAGTAAACGTGAGAGGGCCAGGGTAGTGGTTGGAAAATGAGTGGGTTTTGGGCAGGGGTGAGGAGGGATTTAAGATTTACATGCAAATAGTTATCATCCACCACAAAAGAGTAAGCCCACTGCCATTCACAGGGTCAACTGGCCTATGTGGCAATCAGGCAGTACCCAATTGGATGGTCAGGCAGGCCAGCGTATGGGCTGGTTTTTAGCAGTTTTTGGGCCTCTTATTGCCGGTTTTTACTATTGGATTCCCTGATATAACCACTAGCATTGTTTACAGCAAACTAAAATGCATGCAGTCTCCCGTACCTTGCGAAGCACATATACAGCTTAATGTTATAAAGATATATAATGAATATATAATAATGATATTATTTTAAAATGTAATATTCTTATTTTAAAGGTGACATGACATTAAAGTTTGTTATTCTTGTGAAAAAATGTATTAATTTAAATGTATTCTTCACAGAACTTTTAACAAAATGTAATACTTATTAAGAAAATGCAAATATACTGTGTTTGGGATTGTTCTAAAATGATTCTTAAACCAATAATATTAATACATTGAATATATATACTTTATTTAATACACATTTAATTTAATGAGTTAATGTGCTACATTTTTATTATTTTTATCTGTTTTTTTGTTTCCAAACAAAAACCATTGATATTATTATCTAACAGTAAACCGTAGTTCGAGGCCCACCATTGGGACATAGTTTTCACTCATATACATTTTTCCCTTTCTAGTACCACATACATAATTTTTTTTAAATAGTAGGTAAGTTTATTGTTTGATTATTTAAAAATCTTTACAAAAGAAACAATCCTAAAAACAATCATATCAGAATGGCAGTTAAAAAATAATGTGCAAAAAGCAACGAGCACCAATGAATAAATAGCTGAGTGTGAAATAAAATTCATACGAAAAAGCAGACGACCGTTTAAAAGCTTTCGTACATACATTTCTTGGAGTGGATAACTAAGAATGAATAAAACCCATACGAAGAGCAAACAAGTATTTTAAAAGTCTTTGTGCTTCAAAAGAAGGAGAAAGCAGGTGACCAGAAGATGAGATTAGGGCAGAACAGAGTTAAAGTGGATTGATTGTGTGGACATTACATACGTATAGCGTCATAGCCGTTTTCATTGCTGCCGCCCCTCGTTCCTCTCAAGTCAAGGGACGCCCTTCATACAGGAGACTGATCATCAAGCTGGACCCGGAACTTACCGCCAAGCTGGTAATGCTGGGCATGTGGGACAAACAGACCATGGACAAGTACATGCAACATTTTTGTAACGTGGCCTTGATGGTGGTTTGTTTGACATGATATAGTGCGATTTTGGGGGCATCGAAGACACCAACAGTTGTTGAGTGGGAATATGGCCTCAACTGGGGCATTCAACACGAATAACTGATGGGCAGGGCTCGTGGATACCGATGTAAATTCGACTAAGAGTGGGGTCGATGGAGAAATGAATAGAAGGACATGGAATAGGGCTAGATGGTCCAGGAGGGCAACTGGGTCAACGACCATTCAAGACTAAATGATGGTATCCCAGGGTTCCAGCCCAACTCCAGATAATAGAACTGGATTTGCTCTTCCCCACCAGATGATTAATTAATTTTTAGTTTTTCCTTGAATTAGTCGTTCCCACATTTACATTTTTTAACAACGACTTCATTATTTAACAACAACACCACAATATAATTATTTACAATGGGAATAATTATGCACCAACCTTTGCTATAGTTTTGAATCCATGTGGACCTGGTTATATACATGGTAAGGGGACTGGGCTGTTTTTATTGCTGCTTTTATTACAGACTTCTTATTAGAATTGTAAAATTGTAAAAAAAATTCAACATTGAAAAGGCGCACCTATAACTACTGAGTCCTTCCTTGAATCATTTCTATAAAATATCAATATGGAGTGGATCCTACTCTGTAGACCAATAACACAGGAGTATAATTTTTTTATTACAGGCACATCTACTGACTAAAATGTTTAGTTAAAGCCACATAGACTTGGGTGATTTACTAGCCCTGGGTACTACATTTCCCAGAAGGTGTAGTGTGGTAAGAGGTGTGGTAGCGCAATGACGTATCGGTGTCACGCTTTCCAAACACAGGTTGTCATGTTGTAAGATAAAAACCAGCTCTATACACCGCTCAGTGGCAGCGGGGAGGTGAGACGCGGATCAAGTAGGTGAATGGAGTCATTTTACCCTTGACTATGTAAGTGACCTTGTTATGCCTAAGGGTTACAAGATATTAGAGGATAATTAATCACTCGCTCTAATGACCTCATTGTTTCTCTCTCACTCTTGCAGATGTTTCCTTAGCCTGGCCTTTTTAACAAACCTGTGCTCTAGTATGTTAGACATCACAGGGGCATGTCCCGCACTCCTCCAAAGTAACCTAGTAGCTATATATAAGAGGGTAGGTAATTAACAATTTAAGCCGCCTACTTTGGTTTCTTCACATGTGCTCCAAGCATGTATCATATGTACTATTACTTGATCTCGTGAAATGTGTGCAGAGCTTTTATTGATGTGCACTTGGATCAATATTCAGTTTTTTTCTACGACGGTGCTGCTGTACTCATCGATTTGAGGGGAAGACATTAACAGTGCACCACAATAGGACATGTACAGTGAGTCACCACGGAAACATAAACAATTATTTCATTTTATTGTCTTTTGTCTTATAGGAACCCAAGAAGGGAACCCAATCAAAACAAGGGCACTACCGTCCTTCTTCCATGCCAGATGTGTGTTGCATGTTGTGTTTTGTCATGACTAAATATAGTTGGGTTTGACTGACAAACAAAGATTTTACTCTGGGGCATAGTTTCAGAGCCCTGACAAAAGCCCTGGATCTTTTGGTCACCTTGACGTAAGCCTGAAACATCTCGATGAGGACACATAGAGTGTAGGACCATTATCTCCACTACACCTCCTTATTATTATTTTAATCATACCAGGAACACCTCGAATAAAAGTGATACCTTGGTGTTTAAAGGTATTTGTAGCCTAAAACCTCGGCAGGAGAATTATCCCAAGTTCTCTCTGGAACATGGTTGAACCCATTCTGGTTCATAGGAACTAGGATGAGTCCCGATGATGAAGCATGACACCAATAGGGTGTGTGAGGGTCCACCTAACACACTGTGTTGTATGTCCAAACAATGTGGGTGTATCTTCACTTCAAGTGTACCAGCCATTCTCCAATATTCTCAGGAGGAACAGTTGAATGTGTAGGATACCTTATTGTAGAGGTCAACTTTTCTCTGACCTGCTAGAAAGGTCATGTAGAGGCCAGGTCTGAGTTCCAGACTTTGCATCTACTTCGCGGAGAGAGGGAGTGTGACAATCTGTTGAAGACAGATTTGTTTTCATCAAACAGTTGTGATGGGAGGCATTGAGCTTTTTTAGGGTCCCTACCAGAACACCCCCTCTGCATCTCTTAAAATTGTTTATACACACATGTCCATATGCACGTTAAGAAGTACAACAACTGTAGGAATTTTATGACTACAAACATTTTAAATATTTTTCCAACTGATTATTTGGACAGGGAAAAATATGAATGATTTATCATTACAACTTGCAATTATATGGAGGAGCCGGTCAATAAGACAGCCTTGCACAGTTATATTTCCAGAGGTGGAGCCAACAGGTAACTTGTCCCTTTTAGAGCTAGGAGATTTGCCTTTTGATTCCAAAGATTATTATAAGAGGTTATCATTCCCTACCCCTCTACTTGCTGTCCTTCTACAGTGTTAGCCACGCCTCCTCCCTATCCCCCAATGCATATATACCAGGAGGCACATGCTGGTCCCACCAGATAAGGCAGTACCACCCCAGTGATCCATGGGCATTGGGACGCCATTCCCACCAGTGATCCTCTTCCCTGTGCTCCTTAGTTGCAAATCCCTCTAGCCCTAACATCATGTGTTCTGTAGCCCATTTATTGCTGCCTATCCAAAGTCATTGTTCAGGGTGAAGAGCACCAACAGTGTTTTTGTGAGAAGGAGCAGGCCATTGGTCCTGACTCTTAGATCTCACTGCTGATAGTGAGCAGCATGCTAGGCCTGGGCAGCCGCCGCTCGTCTTTGGCAGTTACGGTCTGCATGCATTGGTGAGATACTCTGCTTCCGCAGTGTTGTCAGATCTTGCAGGTCACACAGCACGTCGACACAGTGGCAAAATAAGTTCTGTGGGTCACACTGCAGTAGTGCCAAATGGCACGCTGTAACTTCGGGGTTACCAATTCTTAAGGAAGTTCACCACATTAACCACGCAGGGAGATTTTGTGCCTCCTCACAGCTGGGGTCCCGGTACACGTCTGCTGTTTTGGTGCCTCACTTGCATGGAATATGGCTGGGTGTCTCTTCTGGAGAGTCTCTCCTCCTGAAGGGGCAATTACTCCCCTTCTCTCTATGAGCAGGCATGGAGCTAGGCTTCTAGGAGCTAGGCAGAATCATAGTTTCTCCACCAAATTACGCAGACTTTAGGTGATGTATCTTCTCTGGGTTGTCAGGCAGACACCAGCCCTGGATCAAAAGCTGCTCTTTGAGACCTTGGAACTGGACCAAAGTGGGATAGTTTGTATCCCACCTTAATACTCATTTTCCAGAGAGGGGATTTTGATCAACTGTTTAAAGTCAAGGAGCTGGTTTGGGGTGGTTATTTCTAAAAACAGAATTCTGACTGCAGTGCAGACACAGTCTTTGTGCAAAGTTATAGCTCTGATAACTCTCACAACAGGTAGTGACGATGCTGGCTCCAAGCAGGAGTATCCAAAACATGGTCGCAATGAAAAAGGAAGGCTACACCTTGGGTGTCAGTCAGACAATAAAACGTTATTTGTTTTTTTTACAACCATAAAAGTATATAATTAGCAGCATATCATTCGATTAAAAAGCATAAACAAGTTCGTATCATAAAAAGTGTAGTACATGCCTAAATAACACATTTCCTTTAAAATAAGAGGCAAATATCATTCTAAAATTGTTCAAAATCAAATAATTCATTCGTGTGCATTAAATCCTTCCGGTATATAGCCTAGAGCACTGTTATCCTTTAATTGCACAATCTCGTATTATTCTAAGGGAACAACTTACAATATTTACTCTGTACATTTGAGGAACACTTTAACTTTATTCATAAATTTCCCCATGGCACAGGCTATATCTAAATTCATCATTCCGACTAAGAGGTTAACAGCTTGCGTCCTATTCTTAATCCCGTATTTTTGAAATATCGGGCATAGAAACTCCCTTCATATATCTAAAATCTTCATACAATCTAATAAAATGTATAAAATGTCACAGGGGGTACCTAAAGTGCAAGTGCATTTACCATTACTGTCTATCATTACATTTTTAAACCCATAGCAGGGGTTTATCCCAATTCGCACTTTTAACACTTCACGCCTTAAACGGTAGTTAGGTAATCTGTCTACATAAGGATAATGTAGGTCGTTTTTCCAAGCCAAGGTCATGTGGGACACTGAGGTTTTTCGCAAGAGGTACTCCTGGTCATGTATACGAGACATTTCAAATCCCAGTGATCTAAGTTCTTTCTTATCTATTATTAAATGGAGCGACTGAGGGCATAGATTGCAGGTTGTCCTGAATGATGCTGCGCGACTAATTTTCAGGCTACCTAGAAGAACCCATCCCTCTCCTTTATTGCTTAAGCTACATTGGCTCCCTATTGAGCAGAGGGTGGAGTTCAAGAGCTTATACACGGCCCACGAGGCAATCTATGGGCAAGCCCCCGCCTATATTAAAGAACGTTTGGAGGTCTACAACCCCAAACGAATGCTTAGGTCTTCTGATACCCAGTTGTTGGTCTGCCCTTGATATAAGCTAGCAACCAAGGGAGGGAGATCCTTTTCGGTTTTGGTTCCACAGATATGGAACAAACTACCAGAATCGCTCCGGAGAGAAGTAAATCTCCTGCGTTTTAGGAAGCTCCTAAAAACGCTTCTATTTAGGGATGCGTTTGGCCCATTTAAATAGTTGCATTGTAGGCCTCTCTTTGCCTCTCTTACGCTTTGAATCATTGTTGTCTGTCATCGGTCTTGAGCGCCTAGAGACCTGTAGGTGATTTGGCGCTATATAAACCGAGGTTAACAATAACAATAACAATAACAATAACCTTAATCTAAGCACTCTATATGCTTCGCTTATTGAGGCTCTTGTCTCTTTTGCCCAGGACAGCTCACTGGTGGCAATTTCACCTTTACCCCACTGGGAGATTTTTTGGGCCTCACCTGACCCTAGACGCTGCCGAAAACGTATTAGGGCCATGCAGGCTGTTATGGCCCAAGAGGTGATTCCCAACTCTAGTCTTGCTGCTTGTACCATAGAGGATCTTGGCAACGAGAACAAGCTTTTTAGGATATTTTCCTCCTCTTTATCCCAGCAGTTTTTGCCACTTAAATAAAGTACCTCTGCCCAATAGAGGAATTGTGGAGGGACCATTGCTAGGTAGGCCTTTATAACCGGTCCAACTGACATTTCTCCATATACACTGTTACATTTTTTTAGTCCCTTCACAGAAGCCGATGCCCGCCTTTATAACTGGTCCATCCGACATTTCTCCATATACACTGTTAAATCTTTTTAGTCCCTTCACAGAAGCCGATGCCCTCATTTTTAAAGCTTCCAGGTAGGTATACCATTTCAGGTTACTCGCAAACCACATTCCCAGGTATCTATATTCTGTTACCTTCTCGAGTAGTTCTGTACCAAGATACCAGGAAACTTTATTTTCCTCCTACCGAAACATAGGATTTTGGTCTTCTCCATGTTCACTACAATTTTTTTATTTAAACCGTAATCCTTAAACATGTTTAGTTTTCTTTGAAGATCTATCTCCGTCTGGTCCATAATTACCAGATCATCTGCGTATAATAAGCAGGATATCTGATTTCCTCCTAGTTTCCGGCTAGCCCCTCTAACCTCCCTTAATTTTAGGGGCAGGTCAGCTAAGAACAGGGAAAAGAGCAAGGGGGCGAGTACGAACCCCTGTCTCAGGCCATTACCAATCTGGATCCTCCTGGACAATCCTCCCTCCTCATCCAAGATTTATACAAGGTACACCTTGGGTGGGTTTCCCACAATAGTGATCAGATAAGACAAACAGGCCCGGCCTAGAAAATTCTTAATCCTAAAAAACAGAATCCGCTGACCTCTTATCTCTTACAATCCACTGATGGCAGTGCCAGTATTGACTAAGCATCTAAATAGGTCCTCATGGAATATCTAAGGGTAACCCTGTCTTCATCCTTCACCCTCACATCTACCATAGAGCCACGGCCGCCATCGCACCCGAACTACAATGCACCATCAACACCACCTTAAAAACAGGCACCTTCCCAGACGACTGGAAGCGTGCAGAAGTCAATTCCCTGCTCAAGAAGCTCACAGCTGAAACCATCGACCTCAAGAACTACCGGCCAATATCGCTCCATCCCTTCGCAGCCAAAGTTGCAGAGAAAACAGTCAACAGGGAAATTACACGATTCATCAAAGAGAACGCTGCCCTTGACCCGTCTCAATCCGGATTCCCAAGCAACCACAGCACCGAGACCGCCCACAACAATAGACCCAAATACATCAAAGACAGAATCAACTTGCAGGTACCCAAAAGAAACCTCCATTCTTCCAACCTCGCAATGGCCAAAACCCCACGCATCCACAGAGCCAGAGCGGGCGGAAGATCCTTCTCTCACATTGCAGCCAAGACCTGGAACGAGCTACCCTGCAGACATCAGACACGCCCGCTCCATGAACACCTTCAGGAAGACCTTCAAGACCTGGCTCTTCGGCTAAACAGATCTGAGCCCCCCATCAGCGCCTTGAGACCCCCATGGGTGAGTAGCGCACTTACAATTCCCTTGATTGATTGATTGATTGTTTGTTCCTTCTTCACTTTGGTGTCTGGGGTGGCTCCCTTCAGTTCCAAAAATGCAAGCAATACAGTTCCACTGTCTGGGGAAGCTGTATGTCTTCCTCCGTCTTGTGCCATGTCAAACCAGACATTATCCAAAATGGATGCCAGTTGTCCAGCATTTAGACTGTCACAACGACATGGGGTCATGCTACCATCCATATTTCACATACAAGCACTCAACGTGAACACTTGATGTCAGCGCCAGGGTTGGGTGTTACACCTAAGTGGATGGTGCCTGAAGGCATTGCACTTTTCCTGAGCCAGGTTGGGGGGTTCAGTATTATAAATGAACAAAAACTGATATGTTGCCACCATCTCTTCATGTCAACATCCCACGGTATGGATAGTGGTCCTATGTGAATATTGAGCACATGCTTGATCCATGTCACTGAACAGGCACAGAGAGGAAATCACTATGGACAGGCCTATAAAACAGCATACATGCTAGATTAGTAAGTTAGCTGGGCGAAAAAAAACTAGGATACCAGTTTCACATGCAGCTGGGTCACTCTGGACAGTGGTGCATGCCTTTTTATCATGCAGGGGGCATTAACAACGCTCTAATAATAGGATGGTACCCATTTGAATACATTTTCTTTTTTTGACTGACTTTTTATCACAGAGACTTTTTTGGGAAAAGATGCCTCATGTATTCTACATGTGGCCTTTCCTAAGGGTCAACCCTCTGTTCTTAACATGTCTGATCGAGAAATGGTGTGGGAGACTAGCGGCTGTTGCAAATAAATGACTGCCACCCACTAATGTCAAAGACCATACAACACTGGAGTGTGTCTTTGCTCGTTGGCTGTTTATCTGACTCTACTTTCTCCACCTCCTTCTTAAACGTTTACCTACACTTACGATTCTCTCCTGGGTTCTGTTACAGGCATCTTAATCAATCACTCAAACCTATACAGCATGGTTCATCTCAGCACCTCATTGGACACGCCTGAACTCCATTACACAGCAGTGCTCATCGATGACCCTGAAGGTTTTTACCTTTCCAACTTATTTAAAAAATCATAAATGTAGTCACTGAACCAAATCAGTCTTCAGGACTTTTATGTGGTTCACTTATAGGACCTGCAGTTCCTATCTCAATAACAGAAAACAACCCGCTACATGAAGTGCCATCACATCAGCAGCTTAAATCTCAATATTTCCATCACATGGATCTCTCCATTGACATACACAAATACACTTACTAGGCCATGCAACCTCAACCTAGCTTCTGGTTATCAAGATCTATTTTCTGTGTCACCACTGGATTAACTGATGAATGTCTACCAATTTCACTAGTGGCTCTAAGAGACTTTTAATAAAGTGCTCTCCTCAACGCTTTACAAAACCCAGTTATATGATATAAAAACAGTCACTAGAACCCCTGCCGCTGACCGCGCGACACGCAGGGGACCATGGGCGGGACAGCGCCCTAGTCCCACACGACGGGCGAGCAGAGCCCTTGGCATGGCACCCCTCCCTGAGCCATCCTCTCTGCGCTAGTTGCCAATAGGGAGGGCTCACCTGGGGATGGGGGCGTTGGACTCCATCTTGTACTGGTCACTTTTTGTGAGAACAGGCATACGATTGCCGTAGATAGTGTGTGAGTAAACACATCAGGACTAGCTTTAGCATTGGTGGTGCCCAGTGTGACAATCTTCGTTGGGTCCTTCCAGACTCTGGTGAAATCTCCTCCGCAGATTCCAGCGCCACCACCCTCCAATGGTGCCCCTCGCACCTTCTTTAGCCCCTCCCTCACATTTATTAAATTTCTTTTATAGCGCCTGTTAAAATTGGGATGTTGGTTGAATGGTATTGGCCCTGGTCAAGCAGCAACCACAATCTTAGTCGGGGTAAGGGGCAGGCAAACCCTCAATTAACCTGTGCTCACCCACTGGTAGCTTGGCAAACTTAAAGGCAATGGGTAAAGTATTTGTGCAACACTTCAAACAATAAAACCTCCTCCCTTTGTTAGCGTAACCCAATGGTGTCTTGTCTCTTGCAGCCGGGTGTTGCGTGTGGGTGATGGGCCATTCTTACATTCCCAGGCTGGAGCAGTGGGCGTTATCCAGAAGATGGGATCTGGCTTTAGCAGAGACACGAATTCTATGGTTGGGTTTCCCTGGAATGAGATGGGGTCAGCTGCGGCGCAAGCTTGAACAATGCCTAGCAGCGCGGCGCGGTCCTCCCAACATCCTCATTATCCATCTGGGAGAATATTATCTGGTCACAGTGGGGAGGAGAGCCCTAATTGTAACCATGCAGAGGGATGTGACGGCAATAACCAACCGATTAGGAGCTACTGAGTTAATATGGTCAGAAATGGTCCCTCGCAAGGTTTGGAGGGGAGCTCGATCAGTTGTGGCAATAGAACAATGCCGCAGGAGGGTCAACAGGTCCATGCAGAAATTTATGGAGAGAAGGGGCCTGGGGTTCATTAGGCACGCACTGATACAAGAAAGAACTGAAGGATATTACGCGAGCGACGGGGTACACTTGTCTGGGCTGGGTATGGATGTCTTCCTCCTAGACATACAGGAGGCTCTGTCAGCGGCGGGTTGCAAGTAACTGGGTAGGTGGGGGGCTCTGTCATCGACGTAGGCCTCCTCCAGAGCTGTGGCGGAGTACAGGGCGATCTGGAAGCAGATGGACAGTAAGGGTACCTCTGCGGCAGAAGGATACAGTCTAGATACCTCTGCCTGGCACAGTAAGGGTGCCTGAGCCAAGCACCTGGAGCCGAAGGAGGTCCAGGAAACAGCGTTGGCACCCCGTTAGTCCTTCGGGCGGTCGGGGGGCCTGAACCGACCGGGGGTGTGCCTCATCGCTCCGCCCTGACAGGGGGGGCGGGAGTATAACGAAATGGTAATTTACTGCACCGTCAGAGCATTGACTCGCCGTGCAAGATGGCTCCTTAGGCATGCGGGTCAGCGAGGGGCTGCCGCTTTGGATCGCCTGTAAGATGACCCACCTTGATAACTACCTGTTTGTACGAAATAAACCTGCAGCACTGCTTTGCCACAATTATGTCTCATGAGTTTCCTTTGGTATATAAGTGTATAAAATGCAATGCGGAGCGAGCGCTGGCGATGTGGGCACTATGAAAGACAACGGAGAAAGGCACACAACATTAACATGAAAAATCGAATAGAGAGGCTGTGCAGAATAAAGAAGACAACTACCAAGAAAGCCAAGAGTTCTCATTATAGAGCACGTAATGTGCATCATGCTGATCCAAAACCTCTTAAAAATCACCTCTGAATTCATTAACTGTGACTGCAACCCAAAATGCAAGAACCAATCTCAGGAGGGCTCCACAACTCACTGGCAAATCACTGAGTTAAAAAAGCTCCCAAACTAGAGATTGACTTCAAATCAAGCAGACATCTCTTTTCCATTCAGGCAGAAAACTATTACAAAGATCACTCCTACCTCTGATGTTTGATACTATTTACACAAAAATGAACTAGTGACATAAACAATACTAAATGTGTATGTGTATAGCCAACTAATACATTCCATTGAAACATATTCACAAACATCCTCCTAGCATTGTCTGCTGCCATCATTTTCTCATTCCCTCTAAACTGGAGCGTTCCCCAATGAAATAAAACTGCATGAATAAATTAATTACTTAAGAAGCAAGGACTTCATTAATAGGTCCCAGCAAACACTGGCCTATTACAAACAGACCTTTCCTAGAAAACTTCATTAAAAAGCAACATCCAAATCTATAGTTTCGTCAAACAAAACAATCTCCCCTCGTTCAAACAGACAGATGTTTCTCCTTGGAAAGACACTCGCTCTAAACTAAATACTATTTGGACAACTTCAGATAACCTGTCAACTCTACTAGCTTGGCAGCCCTCCTCCTTCTTAACTTTACAATAGCTTTGACACTGCCAATCAATAATTACCACGGCAAAAGCTGAAGGACAATGGAATTCAAGGCACGGTTCTAATTGGATCAATACCTACCGGTCAGAAAAGGCCTAAATTGTCTTGTTTCCTCTCTTCTGTAGACCTGTATTCACAAATCTGCAGGTCTTCCACAAGAATCAATTATCACCACTTTGCTCTTTAATGTTTTTCTGCCCAAGAGTCTCGAAATATGACTGACTCAGCCAGTGCATACAAACTATAGACCTTGAGATGCTTTTCAACCACTTGAAGCCTATGTCCTAAGTGCAAATCCTGACCTGTAGATCATTAAATAAATATCACGTCACAACTGTCTGCCTAAAGAGATGCTGTCCTCTCTAAACACCTCTATGGAAGTAAAGAACCTAGCTGTACTCTAGAAGTCCAACCTCTGACTCCAACCTCAGGTTGCAAGTGACCAGTTATCAATTGCCAGCATGAAAATGGGGGAGGCCATTTTTTCCTCAATGGATATGTGGGGAGTGTTTTAAGAAGCAACTGTATGCAGAGCCACCGTCTAATGAGACATGAAGAACCATAGTAGAGATTGAGAAAGAGCTGAAGAAGAGTCGAACCCTACAGAACCATACAGGTCATTAAATACATTGAAGAGTAGAAAGAGGACAAAACAGTGATATGAAGTCTTTCTAACAAGATAGGACCCCTCCAGTCCATCACTCCGGTGCTTCAGATGTATCACAAGGAAAGAGCTGTAATGATGTTTTAGCCGATGAATTTAAAACTGTGTAGAAATGCTTTAAAAGAAGGATTTCTAATTATTTTTATGCTAACAGGAGACTTGTATGCATATCTCTTATTAGCAAAAGAAGACATTGACACCATGATTAACAATGATATATGAAATGTAAGTACAGCTGCTGAAATAGTCAACAGGTCAACTCTGAGAAGCTATAAATTAGGTTTGTTCGTAATCTCCATGGCAAATAAAATGAAATGTTACTATTTATTTATAGGTAGCCACATCTTAGCATGTTGTTGACATTTTTATTGATACTCCAAATGATAATGAACATTTCCTACAAATTGATAAACACATATTCATAAATTCCAACCAGTGGTTGTATTCATTGGAATACCCAAACAGATCATACGGTTGAACAAGCGAAAAGTGACTTAAAGACTCAAAATCTATCTCACAATTGCAAACCGTACTGGTTACCCTCTTAAGAAACGTTTGTAGTGCGGGAATATATCACTTAACAGCTACTTAATTGTATGACATTATTATGGTTAGACATATTAAGCATTATTTTGACAAATACTTTTGTGCTGATAATCAGGCATTTGATTCACTAAAAAAAAGAGAAATGCCAAATGTGCAGCACTTATTATGAGGTATGAGGATTAAGATCAGGCCACAAGATTAAATGTAACTATAAATAATATATTTTCATGGCAACAATTCAGAATAAGGATTAAATGAGATTTTAGGTGTTAGCAGCACATGAAACTTTGTAAGATTGTTCTGCATGACAGGGATTACTTCGGGAAACCATTGAGTAATGACTTATTATTTTATAAACTTCCATCTAACAGTTCTAAGAGTTTTGCGATGTACTGTATGTTAAATGCAACAAAATAAAATCTTTTTAAAAATAACAGTTATAAGAGTTAAAAAGGTAAGCCCTCGGTCAAAATGGACACTCCACAGGATGTGTCCTCGTCATATGGGGGCTTATTTACAAGCCCCTGTGCAGCCAGTGTGTCACTTTTTGTGATGCACCGGTGGCGCAACCTGCTGCCTATATTTACAAGGACAAGTAAAGCCAGCCTGCGTGGCTTTTCGTGGCTTTGTGAATATGGCCCCATTACATGCAACACTTTGCGTGAAAGGGGTGTGCCATGGGTGTTGCTGTGGCTGTTCCCACGCAACACCCATGGCTTCTGCCAGATTTACGAGAAATCATGAAACTAGAAATGGATCAGAAAGCTACGCCTCCCCAGGGGAGGATTAGGGAGGCACAACGAGGAGACATTTTTCATTTTTTCCCGGTTTTTCCCTCTTTCTGTACGTGCTGCATTCTGCAGCACACATAGAAAGAGGAAATCACCTCTTGTGATTGTTTTTGTGCAGGAAGGTGTCCCTTCCTGCACAAAAACAATCACCCCTATGACGCAGGCACATTGCACCTTGGTGCAAGGGTGCATGCATCGGTGACCCAGCGCAGGGGAGAGCAAAGGGATCCGTCATATCTTTGTAAATATGACGCATCCCTTTGTTTCGTAATTAACACAGCGCGGCTTAGCCAAATGGCCTTGCAGCACCGTACTAAGTTAATTCCTTGTAAATAAGGCCCATGGTCCTTAATAATTTCCCTAATATTCCTGCATGGTACCCACTTGTTCGCTATTCCAGACACATGGAGAGGGAGTATAGTTAAGCATATGCAAAATAAATGAGACCCACAGAACTGTCTTGATATAGAAGGGAACATGTTGCAAATATGCTTTAAAAATATAGAGAATTCTGTTTCGGATGAAGACATTTTGCCATTGAGCCAGGCCAGTTTCAAGGTAGGAGCATCTCCATCTGCGAATATTATTTTAGCGGGTGTTCTGGCTATCAGATTTCTATCCACAGATGTTAGTGGTATACTTGCGTGTTTTATAGATTAATATGCTGCATTCAGTAGGTTAGATAGGACTACCAAATCTACACTGCATAACTGGATGGAGTGTAAAAACTAAATATATACTCTAGAATGAATTCTAATGTATTTTTTCTGAGAAGCATACATAATTTGTCAACACTCATTTTCATCTGCTAACCACTCATCAATATCATTTGCTTCTTACCCCAAATGTCTTCTAAAATATTCAGGCCTTTGATCGCTTTTAATGTCGGCCTGCACATTGGCTTAAACTGAAAACTGGGCAGGTTTGAGTCCTGGTTACAGGTTCAAAGTCTTATATTACTTCAAATTACAGAAAATTCTAGTAATTTATAAAGCAAAAGTATTTCAGGAACAGGTGAATTGTTCCACATTCCTATAATGCAGCTGGCAGAGAAGCAGAAGCCGGGTGCACCTTGCTGCGGTGTTTCCTAAAGGTCAGGGTATATGATGTCTGTTTCCTCAAGTCTAGGACTGAGCTGACATCCTGGTGACACACTGATGGACTGCCCTTTACTGCTGGTGATGGCCTTGTTTGTATAGAAGTAGCCAGCTAATACAAAGTGTAATGAGATGCTAATATAACGTGTTCAAGAACCTCTCTTTACCTCTGACACGAGGTAATAGGAGGTTTTCCAAGATCCACCTTTAAGTGCAGGTGAGATGAACGGTGACACAAGAAACCTTCTTCCCATGCAAGTCGAAGCAGATTTGGGCAGGAAAACTCACATCAATCTAGAGAGGGTCATACAACTGTCACTCTGATCTGATGGTCCGGTGCGGGATGGGCCTTTGGAGTACAGGGGTTTTCAGTGCAGAGTCATCTGTGGGTTTGCAGGTTGAAATGTCCGCAGTTCCCCTTGTCTAAAACGGGTAGGGAAAATGTGAGAATGGCAGATGCAACATCCACCATTTTCATCCTGGTGGAAGGCCCCACATTCCCCAGCCTCAGAGTTGCTTTCCTAGGCAAAAGTTGGTTTTATCAAATTCAGTAAGAGGTCAGTGCAACTCAAAAACATAGAAAGAGCAAAATACTCACTGAACATTTCAGTATTACATATCTATGGGAAGATGTGTTGCATAAAAAAATCCCAAAAATCTTTACTGATTCACTGTTTACCTTATCAATGATGAATTAATTATAAAGTATATTGGCCTCTTATAGGTACATTGGATATTGCTCATATACCTCCAAAGCCATGACACCAATATCTGTCTAATTGTATTCTACAATCTCATTTAACAATCTTACTTCAATCTTGGTACTTTTTGGTCTTTCTGCTATTGTTGATCACTCCACTCTTCTTTCCTCACTTCATTCCATTGATATTTTGCATTCAGCTCTTTCCTGGTCCTCTTTTCTGTCATTTCCATTGTGTTCATGTCTTGAGAAACATCTAGGTTTTTTCTGCTGCACTGATGTATGATGTACGTCAGGTTGCGGTACTCGGTTCTCCCTTTACTATATATATTATTTCACTAACATCTGCCATTCCTTCATTTGGTTTTCCTAGAGGTTTATGCAGATGACACTCAAATCTATTCTCATTTCCCACCTTTTATTGAGACCATTTATACCATTTTTTCTGCCCATCTCTCTGCTATTTATACTTGAATTACTGGCTTCCCAGTTGCTCAGTTTAATCCATCTATGACTGAAATCCTGTTTTTTCCAGCATCTGAAACCTTTTCTCCTTCTCTGATCGCTTCTCCTAAAACATTCATTACACCTTCTACCTCTGCCGTGATCCAGGCATCATCTTGGAAGAGGTCAAATATTAGGCAGACACACTTCAAAAGACCAGCACTCTGCTCTCTGTGATGTATGCTAGTCTTCTCAACTGGTATAAGATAATAAAGCAAGGGGAACATGAACTCTTTTTTGGGATCTTGAATATGAATTTATTTATATTGTTTTTGAATCATCACTAGACCAACACTGTTAGACCTGACATCCTTGGTGTGGTATTACCCCAACCTTTTTCCCTTCACACTTGTTTGTTGAACTTGTTTTTGTTGGCTTTAGAACTCTGTCCACTTTACCACTGCTGACCAGTGCTAAAGTGCATGTGGTCTCTCTTTCGAACATGGTACAATTGCCCTACACTTAATGAGCGCCTTTTGTTTACTTGCAAGTCCCTAGTACATGGTACTAAATGCTACTAGTGGGTCTGCAACACGTATTGTGCCACCCACTAAAGAAGCCTTTAAAACATGTCTCAGGCCTGCCACCGCAGCCAGTAGTGCAGTTTTAACTAGCAAACACAACAAGTTATGTGTGCTCAATTTAAATAATATATGTCTGTACTTAAAAGGTTTTTTAGGGCTCGCCTGCTGTGCGCATGCGCACAGCTGGAAGCTCTATAGGGGCTTATCCAGTGTTTAACCACCACTGGCGATTCCACTGGCGATTCCTTTGAGTGCATGTGCTTTTTAGGTCATTGCGCAAGCGCAAGCCCTAAAAAGCACGTGCACAATGCCACCAGCCATCTGCCTGCCTGCCTGCCTCGCATTACCACATCAAAGGCAGCCGTCCCAGGTCATTTGTCACCTCCTAATTATTCACTGCCTGCCGGCCGTATTTTCAGTTTCGTCTCCTAATCTTCCCGCCCCTTGCTGCAACAACTGTTTCTGCTCTGCTTGAAAAGAAACATGGAATGCATGCTGTATCCAGGACCACAAATTCCATGCTTCTTAAGAGGGCTTTTCGGAGTTTTGGTTTAAGTACTGAGTGCACTGTGTAGTAGCTAGCTAAGGCGCAGTTATGTTGCCATGTGCTGTTGCCGTGCCCAGACAACATTCATATATATTTTCTTTCCTTTCTGCACACATTGTTGCGATTTATTTTGCCCTGCTACTTATCATTTTCTAAGCAGACCTTTAAAATTCGTCATTCCTTAAAATATAGTGTAGCTTCGGTATTAATTAAACACCGACAGGTTTAACAAAACCTTCTCCCAATGCAGATGTTAACAAACAAACCTCTCTCATTTACGGTTCGTACTCTTTTCTTTTCTGTGATTTAGTTTTCCTTCCAGAATAACGTCCTACATATTTTTCTGCATGTATCTGTTGGAACAGTAGCAAGCACTTGTCATAATTTATCCAGCATCGTTAAAGGATAGATTTTTTTTGTTTTGAGAGTTGTAATTTCCGTTAAGGCTCCCACCACACAGCTTCACCTACACAGCTCCACCAAGGCACCCACCACAAAGCTCCACCGAGGCACCCACCACACAGCTCCACTGATGCACCCACCACACAGCTCCACCGACACAGCTCCACCGATGCACCCACCACCCAACTCCACCTACACAGCTCCACCGATGCACCCACCACACAGCTCCACCGATGCACCCACCACACAGCTCCACCGAGGCACCCACCACACAGCTCCACCGAGGCACCCACCACACAGCTCCACCGAGGCACCCACCACGCAGCTCCACCGATGCACCCACCACACAGCTCCACCGATGCACCCACCACACAGCTCCACCGATGCACCCACCTCACAGCTCCACCGATGCACCCACCACACAGCTCCACCGATGCACCCCCCACACACCTCCATCGATGCACCCACCACACACCTCCACCGATGCACCCACCACACACCTCCACCGATGCACCCACCACACATGCCCCAACTACACATGCCCCAACCACACAGCTCCACAGATGCCCCCACCACACAGCTCCACCGATGCACCCACCACACAGCTCCACCGATGCACCCACCACACAGCTCCACCGATGCACACAGCTCCACCGATGCACCCACCACACAGCTCCACCGATGCACCCACCACACAGCTCCACCTATACAGCTCAACCGATGCACCCGCCGCACAGCTCCACTGATGCACCTGTGGTAAATATTTGATTTACCATCCTAATTTCTATGCAGGTAAGTACTTAAACAAAAATAACTCAATCGGAAAGAAAGACGCAGAGTCCGTGGTGTTAGAGTTCTTAGGGGTTTTATTCCTTAAAAAGGAATGGTTCTTGAACCGGATATCATGTTCCTGACACCACTGGGGTTCAGGAAGGGATAGAGCATACTTTATTGACAAGACATAACTTTTATACTTAAGGCATATACTGAAAACCAATACAGTAGGCGTAACAGCTGAGAGAAACAAGATAAGAGCACACACGTGTTAGCAATACGTAATCAGAAGGCGTGAACTAGGCGTGAACATAGAGGTGTGTGCTAGAAACGTCACATGAAAGTGTCACAAGTGGGTGGGTACATAGCAGAATCTTGCAATGTCAGCAGAAATCTGAGGTCTGGATGCGCGCGCAGCTGCATGACGTGTGATTGACGTGGAGCTGGAGGGTGCAGGGGACTTGACATTTACACTAGCGGAAAGAGACAGAAGTCTGGCATGTCAGATCAACTTGTACCTAAATCATATCTGATATCTGATGTTTGGGAACCATATTATCTAGAGGGAAAGGTCTCTTGGGCTGAGGCTATTCTATACTGACTGTGAGTGCGTGTATAAGCGTCTACATGTCTGCATGAGATGCGAGGGGGCATGGGCCTACCATGGTAACAGAAGCTATGAATTACTTGCACGGAGACAGTGAGGCCGGGCCCTTTGCTCTGCAGCTGGAAGGATGTTTACTTGAACTAGTAGGCAGGAATGTATGTTTGAGGAGCGGAGCAGATAATTCGAAGGTTGAATACAGTCTTGGCAGGCAGCAGGCTGAGCTAAGCGCCGTTAGCCGCGCAGGGAGTAAGGCAGAGGTCACGGGTACAGAGGCAGCCCAGGCTGAGGCATTCAGTGTCAGAAGGCAGGAAAAGGCTCGATGGCAGAATTCAGGGGCCTACTTCGCCAGAGCTGGAAAACGTGTGAAGTACACCACAAAAAGACGTTGGCATGGCATACTTAGGAACGGAATATTCAACCCGTTCGGGGTGGATCTGAAAGAGGACATGTTAACGTTGGACGCAAATGTATTTGCGTCTTCATAGCTGGCACAGGAGGGAAGTTACATGCACTTTAAGCTTGTACATGGAGACGGTGGGGTACACGTTAGGGAACATTTCTTGACCATAAAATTTATATTTCCTCATTCCCTCCTTGTTCCCTACGGACCCTTCATGATATATCGATCCTCATGAATCGATCATTCTGCTCTTGTAACATCATTTGCTCTTCTTTCTTCTTTTCGCGTTTTGAGTGAAAACTTGAATGCGGAATACATGATGTGGCGCACAGACCACAAATCGCTGGCCCACATTGTAGGCATAGGCAGCAACTGAATATTATGAGAAGGGCAATGCCTAGGAAGGATAGGATCTTCCATCCCCAAGCGGTCAACGTTGTCCAGAACCAACCGGACCAAGTCCAGGTGCCTGGATTCTGATGTATCAAACTTGCAATTTTATGAAGACGTGTGATAGCTTTATATACTGTTGGCGCGTTTTCTGGAATGAAAACTCAGCAACTTGACCCGATGACCTTACAGGCTCCGCCCCTATCTGCTAGGATGACGTCAATAACAAGACGATTTTGAAGAACAACAACCCGCATGGCAGATTGCTCCTCTGTTAAGTTGCCTAGAGCGGAGGTAGTTTCATTCACTACTGCTTCGAGGGTTCTAGTTAATTTTCGTATCAGTTTACTATTAAAGACAGTACCTAAGTAGGGGAAGAAACCTTTATTGAAGTCTGTGTATTGCTCCCATGCCGTTTCAGTATAGTCGACAATCGGGAGATCTCTTCGGAGTCTAGTGGTTACTAGATTTGTATTTCTGTGATAATCAGGAGGCGCTAGGAAAACGGGTGGCAGAAGGAATGCAATGTAACAGGTACCATCCCAATCTGGAGGTAAGCGTATGTATGCGGTATGGCCACAAACAAAGTAGGAATGACGAGTAGCTCTAAATGTAGACTTGCCTTGATCACTGAATTCGACCACAGTAGTACATTTACTATGACCTAAGTGTACTGAACCCTTCTTTCTGACACATAAGTCACCCGTGACTGGTAATACTGACATAGCAGGCAAAACTGGTGCAGCTTCGGATTCAACAGTAAGAATCATGAGGTTAATTGTATAATTACCTAATCCATATACTTCATTTTCTAGATCAGTTCCTGTCCTAGTGGGAAGTCCCTTCTTGTCAGGGTAACAGGCGTTAAGCAGAACTAAGTTCAGGTTTCCCCAAACCCAATTTCCTTCGAAAACAGCAATATCAGGATCTAAGGAATTAATTATTCTAAACCATGCTCCACATGAGCCATTGTGAGTGAATGGGTATGGAAAGAGAGGCAGAACTCCCTTGTATTTCTGATAGGGAGGGAGTCGGCCACATATCCAACAGTTTGTAGCATTATTAGTCTGATGGGAGTGATGTAACATACTAATGAATGTGTTGTTGCGCAGCGCAAGTCTGTAAGATAACTCGTGAGGGGGTAATTCGCTAAAAGAATGTTCGGCAGTGACATTGTAAGCAGATTGTTCACGCTTGAAGATAGGGTAATATATATGCAGCAATATACTGGCAGCAATAATCAAAAGACTTAGAAAAAACATAACCAATAATGTCACTATACAGTGACTACGAAGTGATTTACAATATGCACGTTTCTTGAGTTGTCTCTCTCTCTCTCTATCTCGGTCTAGGGGATACATGTCAGAGACTAATTTAACCGATTCACCTAGGGGAGGACTTAAACAATTAAACTGTCTGACTTGCTAGACCGCAATTTTGTTTTATACTCCTCTTGTGGAGTTTTCTCTCTCTTGGGAACTTTAAAGTCACTAGAATCGGGGCAGTCCTTTGAGGGGGTGGAAGAGTCAGTTTCTGGCAATAGTTCATTACATTTTTTAATATGACTCGTATGGATCCACCCCTTTCGGCCCTCAACTTTAATTGCAGTCCTCGTGGTCAGAAGGACGAGCTTCGGCTCCTGCCAGCGGGGCTCCAGCGGGCTCCTCCTATCGAAGTTGCGGATCAGTACAGTATCACCAGGACGGACATCGTGTGGCTTCACATCAGTGTTGTCAGGAAAGGCTGCGGCAACCTGTGAACGACATGATTGGAGTGCAGACATCAAGGAGGCAAGGTAATCTGTCAGCATATTACAGTCAACATCGGTTATTTTCTTAGGCATGGGCGTCCCCCACATATTTGGTGGTCGGCCAAAGACCACCTCATACGGGGATAGTCCTGATCTCGAATGGGGGACCATTCTCATATAGAACAGTGCAACTGGCAGGGCGACTATCCAGTCGACCCCTTTCTCTTTACATATTTTGGCGAGACGTGTTTTCAATGTCTGATTGTGTCTTTCTACAAGGCCAGCTGCCTCGGGATGTCGGACGCAATGGAATTTCCACTGGTATCCTAACAAGAGTGAAACCTGCTTCATGAGCTCGGATGAGAATGGTTGTCCGTTATCTGAGTACACGATACGAGGCAAGCCGTACCGTGGGAAGAATTCACGAACCAGCTGCTTAGCAGTGGTCGGGGCAGTGTAATCTGGGACTGGATATGCTTCGGTCCAACGGGAAAGTGCATAAACAACTACAAGGACGTACTTGAATCCTCGACAACGGTCCATCTGGATATAATCCATCTGGAGGACTTCAAAAGGGTGATCGGGAGGATGAAATCCACCTTACTCTACAGGGACGCTTTTACCTGGATTGAACTGACAACAGATCATGCAAGTACGCACTTTTTTTTTGCGGCTGCTCGTAAATGTTTGTTGTACCAGAGATTCTGTAAACTGTCTAACATAGCTTTTTCTCCTAGGTGTGCTGGACTATGTGCTGTATTTATTATGACTTGAACCATAGAGTCGGGGAGAAACCATGTAGATTTTCCCTTCGTCATCCATCCCTGATCTGTCTGGATCCCTCCTAGTTCAGTCCATTTCTTGATTTCATCTGGAGTAGCATGTGTCTGAATATCGATTACATCTAATGTGGGATCACTAACTGTCATACAATGTGTCGGCACTATTGTCTTTGTCACATCAGTTGTCTGGGTGTGAGTCAATGCTGTATGTTTTGCTGTTTGGTCTGCCAGGTCGTTACCCTGGGAAATAGAGTCTGTAACTTTAGTATGTGCTTTACACTTCATGATAGAAATGCCTGAAGGCAGATGTATTGCTTCTAACAGTGCTTGAATGAGGGGACCGTGTTGGATCTTGGCACCGTGGGAGGTCAAGAAACCTCGTTCTTGCCATAACACCCCGAAGTCATGTACGACTCCGAAAGCATAACGTGAATCTGTGTATATGTTAACATTTCTGTTCTTGGCTAGTATACAGGCTCGGGTCAGAGCGATAAGCTCTGCTGCTTGAGCGGACAGTGTATCAATACGATGTGTTTCTTTAACTTCAGTTTCAGTGGTCACTGCATACGCGGCCACTAATTCTCCTGTGCTTGTTCTCATACATGAACCATCCACGTAAAGTGTCAGGTCTGGATTTGTCAGTGGAACATCTGTTAAGTCTCGTCGGGGCTTTGTTACTGCATTAATGATTTCTATACAATCATGCGGGGCTGAATCTGTCATAATCGAAGGTAACAATGTTGCAGGATTCAGAATGTTACAGCGTCTGATTTCTATGTGCGGCTGGAATAGCGTCAGTTCATAACCTGTCAGTCGTGCTATAGTCAAATGTTGAGTCTGGGTTCGGTTTAAAAGAACCTCTACAGAATGTGGAACTTGTACTGTCAATGGATGTCCTAATACAATTGAGTCGCTCTGTCTGATTGCTAGGGCTGTCGCTGCAACTGATTTTAAGCACGCAGGGAGTGCCTGGGCTACTGAATCCAATGTACTTGAAAAATAAGCACAAGGCTTATGTGAACCTGCTTGATCTTGAGTGAGGACAGACAACGCTGTACCATCACGTTCTGTAACAAAAAGTGTAAAAGGTTTGCTGTAACATGGTGTCGCTAAAACTGGTGCTTGACATAAAGCTTTCTTTAATTCCTCAAAGGCCTGTGTATGTTCCTGAGTCCAAGGGAGGGCAGTCGAAGTCGCTGCCTCCTGTGTTGTCAACTGAATGAGTGGCTTAGCTAGAAATGCATATTGAGGAATCCATTGTCTGCAGTACGAGGTGAGGCCTATAAAGGCCCGCACTTCCTTTTGTGTCTGGGGTTGTGGCATGTTTACAATTAACTGGATGCGGTCAGGAGGGAGCTGTCTCCCCACTTTGGACAGCAAGTGACCCAGGTACACAACTTGCTGAACACAGAATTGTAGCTTCGAAGGAGACACCTTGTGTCCCTTGTCGGCCAGAAAATGTAAAACTGTCAGGGATGCTTGTTCACATTCGGGTTCACTTCGTGCGGTGATCAGCAGATCATCGACGTACTGTAGTAAGGCAGTGTTGACTGGCATTTGGATACAATCAAGTTGTCTTTTCAGTGCTTGGCTATAGATGCTGGGGCTTTCTGTGAATCCTTGAGGTGCGCGTGAAAATTTGAAACTTCGTCCATTTAAACTGAATCCGAAGAGATATTGGCTCTCTGGATCAATGGGCACACTGAAGAAGGCGTTCTTGAGGTCAATTACAGTAAAGAACGTCGCTTCTGAATCAATAGCAGTCAATAAGGATGAGATGTCGGGAACCACAGGGTACTGTGGAACAATACATTTATTGAGTTCTTGTAAATCAATCACCAGCCGATATACTGGCGGTGCATTGGGATCAGTACGTTTAAGAATCGGAATGACAGGGGAATTACAGATATTGGAGTCGGTTTCTACGACCACTCCTTGGGCAATGAGCTCTTCAATGATTTCCAGTAAAGCCACTACAGCATCGGGTGGTAACTTGTATTGTCTGATTCGTGGTAAAACAACTCCTGATTTGAGTGTAACACGGTATGGTGTGATGTGCATGCAACCTACATCGGTCGGGCCTTGTGCCCACAGGTGTTTCGGTACATTTTTCAATCTGACATCAAACTCTCGTAATACATAGTGACCCTTAAAGTCACGCAGGAAAAGTCTAACTCCTTCCGGAGAACAACATATCACAGCTCCTAGAGCCTTCAATGTTTTGATACCTAACAAGTTTTCTGGACATGATTTAGTCAGTAACAAGTCTGTAACATGTGATAATGGACCTACAGCTAGGGGGACTGGTTTCGATACTTCATTTACAATAGGCTGTCCTGAAAAACCAAGGGAAACATTCTGTGAGCCTGAGAGGGGTGCCCCTGGGACTTCATTATGGCTGATTGTTGTGCGGCTTGCCCCTGTGTCAATTAAAAACTTTCTGTCTTTTCCCAATACTTGACTGTGTACATAAGGACCCTCTTGATCTACAGGAATCTCAATAAGAGGCAAGCCAACCTCCCTCTCTAGGCTGTTTCATGTGTATCGCTGATAATCGGGATAATCAGATTGGGCATACTGGTTCATCTGTCGTGAAACTTGCTGCGTCGCGGCAATGGGCTGTGGCTGTGGCTGTGATACCGCTGCGGTCTGTGCTATATGTGGTGGAGCATGCATAGGTTGTGCATTCTGTGAAGTCTGTTGCTGGACCTGGTCATGTCTAGGCGGATGTGGTCTTTCTTTAGTTTTGCCTGTTGCTATGTTGTGTTTCAGGACTGGACATTCATGTACGTAGTGACCTGGCTGTTTGCAATAGTTGCATGTCCCTTTAACGGGAGCTGCTGCATTACCTGTCTGGGTCGTACCCTTCCTCTGACCGTCGGCTGGAACCGACTGGGCCACTAACATTTTCATTTTCGTGTCTTTCATACGTCTCTGTTCGTGATCCTGTTCTTCTCTAATTCTGTTCTGGTGGTATTGTAACATTTGTAACATCTGGGATGGCGTATTTGCTTGCCATGTACTTTCAACTTTATATACACGGTTCTTAACTGATGTTAGGGAATTCTCGACTAATTTTGTTACAAAAAGGTGTGGGTACGACTCGCTACCTGGTTTCAGGCCACTATTTATAATGAAACATTTCTCGAATCTGGAATAGAAGTCACTAGTATCTTCATCGTGTTTCTGTTTACAGGCTGAGATTGCGTCCCAGTCTTCCTTTTTAGTTGTCAATAATCTTGGCAAGACCTGTACTATTAAACCTGGTAATGCTTTAGCTTTGTCCCCAAGGCCTAGCCCTGGAGTACGACCTTTTTCCTCGTCTTCTATTTCAGTCCATATAATCTTTTTATCTCCCACCTCCCATTCTTTTTCCTTGAGTTTCTCGTAGATGGCGGTGGGCAGCAGTACTTTTAACAATTTCATGATATCCGTATACGTGTAATCTCCCATGAGTAACATGTCTTTAAGTTCTCGGTGAAAACCTGCAGGGTCTTTATCATGACAGGGTACTAGTTTCTTCATTTCTAACAATTCCAACTTTGTTAAAGGTGTGTACACAAACACACGTTCCAAGGCATGATTGGCATTCATAACTGGGTGTACTTCTCGTAAAGGATTCTGCCTGTCAAAATGACACATTTTTCTTTCTGGGGGCGGAGCTGAAACATATTGTGGGCCTAAGAAAGCGTTATATTTGCGTCGTTGTTCTAGAATTATTTGAATTAATCTGGTACTTAGGCCTCTCCATCTATTCATAAGTAGCGCTTCTAATGTATCCGGTAAGGGACCTGGATCAGAATGTTGTTGTCTGTATAACGTGATGAGATGCTGAATCATGTATACACCAGCTAATTTCTGCTCGTCTGGGGAAAGGTTCAGAAATGTCTGTGCTACTGTATCATCATTGTATGTGCTAGGGTTGTCAGCCCATAGTACTGCTGACCGGGCTAGTTCTTGTTCATCCATAGAATTGAGTACGTGGTACCCCATTTGTTCTTGAAGAATTTTATCGGTAACTTGAAACAGATATTCGGGAGAACTTGGTTTTGATATGCCGGAGAGGAAAACTCTCTTGCTTTCTGGACGAATGCCTTTCCTAAGGTAATTTCCCTTACCTACATACGCTATCATTTCTTTAGTCGTGTCTGGTTCTTCAGGTCCTTCCTCCTCGGAGGAGTCATTCCTGTCACTTTCTTTTTCTTTTTCTTTTTCGTGTATTTCTATTACTGCTTTTCTAATTTTCTTGTACATACTTGCTATACAATTCAGTTTATCATGGTTTCCGTCGGCTATATTTTGACCCCACTTGTTCAGTGCTTCCATCTCTTCCTGGTCTACTCCAGGCCTGTCTCGTTCTCTTATTAGGCAATTTATGAAGAAACGTAATATACAACCTTGAGTGTCAGCTTTCTGGTGAGCCAGGGCCTCTTTAATACTTTCAGGATCTTCCCCAGTCTGGACAAAATGATATATTCTATTTAGGTGTTCAGTCATTCCTGGAAATAACACTAGGTAATCTGCAACTTTTCGTAAGCGTAGTGATGCTAACAACATTCTATCGTCTTTACCGGGTACTGGATCATATCTGCAAAATGGAAGGGGTTCTTTAAGCATGTCGAGACGGGGTGATTGGGGTGTACGTTGCTTCAACATGTCCCTAAGGTTTAATCTGTGTGTTGCTGGCGGGGTCTGGAGACCTCCTGTCGCACCTCCTGAGGCGGAGGCTTGAAAACTGTCTGTGGAATCGGTATTGGTACCTGAATTTGTCTCTTATTAGGATCAGGCGCAATCGGATTTGGTATATTAATCTTAGATGTGGGAAGTGGTGGAGGTGGAGGAGCAGGTGGAGCAGGCTGTCGAACGGGTGAATCTTGTTGCGGCAATGGCGGGATATTGTCTTGAGGCGGATTGCCACCTCCGTCACCGTCAGTAGGCGGGACGCGGGCACGTGGGTTGGTGTAAGCGGGTGCTACATCGTCTAGATAGGAAGCAAGGAATATGTCTTTGGTGGTCCTGTGACTTACTTTAGTCGGAACCAATGGTGGCGGCAGATCTTTCGGTATTTCTGAAGTGGCTTCAGGCAAACCCTCGGCCACTAAGTACATGCCATTTATAAGATTGTTTCGCATGCGTCCTACTTGTTCTGCTTTTACTCGGATCCCTTCATTAACTAATTCGTTTTCTCGGACTCTATCCGACTCTTCTCTATGTCTGTCTTCTTTTCGGAGTGCTTTTTCGGCACGTTTATGTGATTCTTTACGCCAAAATTCTATGGCGTCTTTCTGAGATTGTCTGGCTTTCTTTTTCCATAGCGGTTCTTCTACCTTCATGATGCACTCGGCATCCCATGTTCCTGTAACGGGCCATCTGTGTCTCTCGTCTAGGTGCTTGGTATAATCGGCCCATAAATCTAGATACAGTATGGCATCTAAGCCATGCTTATGGTACATAAAATTTCCAGGAGTGTCCCTAGGGGGGATAGGAATTTCTTCCTCTAGTATCCCTTTCCTAGTTCCTATCTGTCTTAATTTATTGAAAAACGGCATCTTGTTACTTAGTACTGGATACTCGATACTTGTTACTTACTCTGAACACAGCTAGTTACACAAAAACACAATAATGTACATCAAACAATCACTCATACCACGACATCAATTACATGAAAACATTTTGAACACATATGACTACCCACGATACTAGATGTACTGCTAAACAGCACAGATACACTGTTGAGAACAGTGCAAGAACTTGAATAACTGATATACTGCTAAACAGTACAGATACACTGTCTAAAACAGTGCAGACCGTGTTTGTGTACCCAAACTCGTCTTTACCGGATACATAATAATGCACCCGTCTAGATGCGTCCCCAGCAATGGTACTCACCGGGAAGCACGGAACAGAAGGCCTCGGAAAACTCGACTGGACTGGACCGGACTGGACTCGACTCGACACGTGGATACTTCGGAACTGGTGGGCCTCTTGACACCACGGACCTTGCTTCTTTCGGCTAGGCTCTGGTCGGGATCCTCCGCACTCCTCACCGCCTCGTCTGGGTGCTGATCGCAGTCTCCGTCACCTCCGTAGGCCTGAGGGAGATACAGGAAATCCTGCGGGTACGCGTAATTGTCCGTCTTGACTTATGGCAGGGGGCAAAGGTTGCAACGCACCAACCGGCGCGTAAGGTGGGGAAGGGGTCCCTATTCGGGCGCCAAAATAATGTGGTAAATATTTGATTTACCGTCCTAATTTCTATGCAGGTGAGTACTTAAACAAAAATAACTCAATCGGAAAGAAAGACGCAGAGTCCGTGGTGTTAGAGTTCTTAGGGGTTTTATTCCTTAAAAAGGAATGGTTCTTGAACCGGATATCATGTTCCTGACACCACTGGGGTTCAGGAAGGGATAGAGCATACTTTATTGACAAGACATAACTTTTATACTTAAGGCATATACTGAAAACCAATACAGTAGGCGTAACAGCTGAGAGAAACAAGATAAGAGCACACACGTGTTAGCAATACGTAATCAGAAGGCGTGAACTAGGCGTGAACATAGAGGTGTGTGCTAGAAACGTCACATGAAAGTGTCACAAGTGGGTGGGTACATAGCAGAATCTTGCAATGTCAGCAGAAATCTGAGGTCTGGATGCGCGCGCAGCTGCATGACGTGTGATTGACGTGGAGCTGGAGGGTGCAGGGGACTTGACATTTAAACTAGCGGAAAGAGACAGAAGTCTGGCATGTCAGATCAACTTGTACCTAAATCATATCTGATATCTGATGTTTGGGAACCATATTATCTAGAGGGAAAGGTCTCTTGGGCTGAGGCTATTCTATACTGACTGTGAGTGCGTGTATAAGAGTCTACATGTCTGCATGAGATGCGAGGGGGCATGGGCCTACCATGGTAACAGAAGCTATGAATTACTTGCACGGAGACAGTGAGGCCGGGCCCTTTGCTCTGCAGCTGGAAGGATGTTTACTTGAACTAGTAGGCAGGAATGTATGTTTGAGGAGCGGAGCAGATAATTCGAAGGTTGAATACAGTCTTGGCAGGCAGCAGGCTGAGCTAAGCGCCGTTAGCCGCGCAGGGAGTAAGGCAGAGGTCACGGGTACAGAGGCAGCCCAGGCTGAGGCATTCAGTGTCAGAAGGCAGGAAAAGGCTCGATGGCAGAATTCAGGGGCCTGCTTCGCCAGAGCTGGAAAACGTGTGAAGTACACCACAAAAAGACGTTGGCATGGCATACTTAGGAACGGAATATTCAACCCGCTCGGGGTGGATCTGAAAGAGGACATGTTAACGTTGGACGCAAATGTATTTGCGTCTTCATAGCTGGCACAGGAGGGAAGTTACATGCACTTTAAGCTTGTACATGGAGACGGTGGGGTACACGTTAGGGAACATTTCTTGACCATAAAATTTATATTTCCTCACACCCACCACACAGCTCCACCGACACAGCTCCACCGATACGCCCACCACAGAGCTCCACCGACACAGCTCCACCGATGCACCCACCACACAGCTCCACCGATGCACCCACCACACAGCTCCACCGATGCACCCACCACACAGCTCCACCTACACAGCTGCAGCGATGCACCCATCACACAGCTCCAGCGATGCAGCCACCACACAGCTCCCCCGACACAGCTCCACCGATGCACCCACCATACAGCTCCACCGTTGCACCCACCATACAGCTCCACCGTTGCACCCACCATACAGCTCCACCGATGTACCCACCACACAGCTCCGCCGAGGCAACCACCACACAGCTCCGCCGAGGCACCCACCACACAGCTCCGCCGAGGCATCCACCACACAGCTTCGCCGAGGCACCCACCACACAGCTCCGCCGATGCACCCACCACACAGCTCCGCCGATGCACCCACCACACAGCTCCGCCGATGCACCCACCGCACAGCTCCACCGATGCACCCACCACACAGCTCCACCGATGCACCCACCTCCATAGGTGCACCCACCACCCAGCTCCACAGATGCACCCACCACCCAGCTCCACAGATGCACCCACCACCCAGCTCCATCGATGCTCCAACTAAGCTCCACCAATGCACCCACCACACAGCTCCACCAATGCATCCACTAAGCTTCACCGATGCACCCACCACACAGCTCCACCGATGAACCCACCACACAGCTCCACCGATGCACCCACCACACAGCTCCACCAATGCATCCACCACACAGCTCCACCGATGCATCCACCATACAGCTCCACCGATGCACCCACCACCCAACTCCACCGATGCACCCACCACACAGCTCCACCGATGCACCCACCACACAGCTCCACCGATGCACCCACCACACAGCTCCACCGATGCATCCACCACACAGATCCACCGATGCATCCACCACACAGCTCCACCGATGCACCCACAACCCAACTCCACCGATGCACCCACCACACAGCTCCACCGACACAGCTCCACCGACGCACCCACCACACAGCTCCACCTACACAGCTCCACCGATGCACCCACCACACAGCTCCACTGATGCACCCACCACACAGCTCCACTGATGCACCCACCACACAGCTCCACCGACACAGCTCCACCGATGCACCCACCACCCAACTCCACCGATGCACCCACCACACAGCTCCACCGACACAGCTCCACTGACGCACCCACCACACAGCTCCACCGACGCACCCACCACACAGCTCCATCGACACAGCTCCACCTATGCACCCACCACACAGCTCCACCGATGACCCCACCACACAGCTCCACCGATGCACCCACCACACAGCTCCACCTACACAGCTGCAGCGATGCACCCATCACACAGCTCCAGCAATGCAGACACCACACAGCTCCACCGACAGAGCTCCACCGATGCACCCACCACACAGCTCCACCGATGCACCCACCACACAGCTCCACTGATGCATCCACCACACAGCTCCACCGATGCACCAACCACACAGCTCCACCGACACAGCTCCACCGATGCACCCACCACACAGCTCCACCGATGCACCCAACACACAGCTCCACCGATGCAACCACCACACAGCTCCACTGAGGCACCCACCACACAGCTCCACCGACACAGCTCCACCGATGCACCCACCACACAGCTCCACTGACACAGCTCCACCGATGCACCCACCACACAGCTCCACCGATGCACCCACCACACAGCTCCACCGATGCACCCACCACACAGCTCCACCTACACAGCTGCAGCGATGCACCCATCACACAGCTCCAGCGATGCAGCCACCACACAGCTCCACCGACACAGCTCCACCGATGCACCCACCACACAGCTCCACCGATGCACCCACCACACAGCTCCACCGATTCAGCCACCACACAGCTCCACCGATGCAGCCACCACACAGCTCCACCGATGCACCCACCACACAGCTCCACCGATGCAGCCACCACACAGCTCCTCCGACACAGCTCCACCGATGCACCCACCACCCAACTCCACCGATGCACCCACCACACAGCTCCACCGACACAGCTCCACCGATGCACCCACCACACAGCATCACCTGCACAGCTCCACCGAGGCACCCACCACACAGCTCCACTGATGCACCCACCACACAGCTCCACCGACACAGCTCCACCGATGCACCCACCACACAGCTCCACCTACACAGCTCCACCGATGCACCCACCACCCAACTCCACCTATGCACCCACCACACAGCTCCACCGACACAGCTTCACCGATGCACCCACCACACAGATCTACCTACACAGCTCCACTGATGCAACCACCACACAGCTCCACCGATGCAACCACCACACAGCTCCACCGATGCAACCACCACACAGCTCCACCGATGCAACCACCACACAGCTCCACTGATGCAACCACCACACAGCTCTACCGAGGCACCCACCACACAGCTCCACCGAGGCACCCACCACACAGCTCTACCGAGGCACCCACCACCCAGCTCCATCGATGCTCCAACTAAGCTCCACCAATGCACCCACCACACAGCTCCACCAATGCATCCACTAAGCTTCACCGATGCACCCACCACACAGCTCCACCGATGCACCCACCACACAGCTCCACCGATGCACCCACCACACAGCTCCACCAATGCATCCACCACACAGCTCCACCGATGCATCCACCACACAGCTCCACCGATGCACCCACCACCCAACTCCACCGATGCACCCACCACACAGCTCCACCGATGCACCCACCACACAGCTCCACCGATGCACCCACCACACAGCTCCACCGATGCATCCACCACACAGATCCACCAATGCATCCACCACACAGCTACACCGATGCACCCACCACCCAACTCCACTGATGCACCCACCACACAGCTCCACCGACACAGCTCCACCGACGCACCCACCACACAGCTCCACCTACACAGCTCCAATGATGCACCCACCACACAGCTCCACTGCTGCACCCACCACACAGCTCCACTGATGCACCCACCACACAGCTCCACCGACACAGCTCCACCGATGCACCCACCACCCAACTCCACCAATGCACCCACCACACAGCTCCACCGACACAGCTCCACCGACGCACCCACCACACAGCTCCACCGACACAGCTCCACCGATGCACCCACCACACAGCTCCACCGATGCACCCACCACACAGCTCCACCGATGCACCCACCACACAGCTCCACCTACACAGCTGCAGCGATGCGCCCATCACACAGCTCCAGCGATGCAGACACCACACAGCTCCACCGACAGAGCTCCACCGATGCACCCACCACACAGCTCCACCGATGCACCCACCACACAGCTCCACCGATGCACCCACCACACAGCTCCACCGATGCACCCACCACACAGCTCCACCGATGCATCCACCACACAGCTCCACCGATGCACCCACCACACAGCTCCACCGACACAGCTCCACCGATGCACCCACCACACATCTCCACCGATGCACCCACCACACAGCTCCACCGATGCACCCACCACACAGCTCCACTGATGCACCCACCACACAGCTCCACCGACACAGCTCCACCGATGCACCCACCACACAGCTCCACCAACACAGCTCCAGCGATGCACCCACCACACAGCTCCACCTACACAGCTGCAGCGATGCACCCATCACACAGCTCCAGCGATGCAACCACCACACAGCTCCACCGATGCAACCACCACACAGCTCCACCGATGCAACCACCACACAGCTCCACTGATGCAACCACCACACAGCTCTACCGAGGCACCCACCACACAGCTCCACCGAGGCACCCACCACACAGCTCTACCGAGGCACCCACCACCCAGCTCCATCGATGCTCCAACTAAGCTCCACCAATGCACCCACCACACAGCTCCACCAATGCATCCACTAAGCTTCACCGATGCACCCACCACACAGCTCCACCGATGCACCCACCACACAGCTCCACCGATGCACCCACCACACAGCTCCACCAATGCATCCACCACACAGCTCCACCGATGCATCCACCACACAGCTCCACCGATGCACCCACCACCCAACTCCACCGATGCACCCACCACACAGCTCCACCGATGCACCCACCACACAGCTCCACCGATGCACCCACCACACAGCTCCACCGATGCATCCACCACACAGATCCACCAATGCATCCACCACACAGCTACACCGATGCACCCACCACCCAACTCCACTGATGCACCCACCACACAGCTCCACCGACACAGCTCCACCGACGCACCCACCACACAGCTCCACCTACACAGCTCCAATGATGCACCCACCACACAGCTCCACTGCTGCACCCACCACACAGCTCCACTGATGCACCCACCACACAGCTCCACCGACACAGCTCCACCGATGCACCCACCACCCAACTCCACCAATGCACCCACCACACAGCTCCACCGACACAGCTCCACCGACGCACCCACCACACAGCTCCACCGACACAGCTCCACCGATGCACCCACCACACAGCTCCACCGATGCACCCACCACACAGCTCCACCGATGCACCCACCACACAGCTCCACCTACACAGCTGCAGCGATGCGCCCATCACACAGCTCCAGCGATGCAGACACCACACAGCTCCACCGACAGAGCTCCACCGATGCACCCACCACACAGCTCCACCGATGCACCCACCACACAGCTCCACCGATGCACCCACCACACAGCTCCACCGATGCACCCACCACACAGCTCCACCGATGCATCCACCACACAGCTCCACCGATGCACCCACCACACAGCTCCACCGACACAGCTCCACCGATGCACCCACCACACATCTCCACCGATGCACCCACCACACAGCTCCACCGATGCACCCACCACACAGCTCCACTGATGCACCCACCACACAGCTCCACCGACACAGCTCCACCGATGCACCCACCACACAGCTCCACCAACACAGCTCCAGCGATGCACCCACCACACAGCTCCACTGATGCACCCACCACACAGCTCCACTGATGCACCCACCACACAGCTCCACCTACACAGCTGCAGCGATGCACCCATCACACAGCTCCAGCGATGCAGCCACCACACAGCTCCACCGACACAGCTCCACCGATGCACCCACCACACAGCTCCACCGATGCACCCACCACACAGCTCCACCGATTCGGCCACCACACAGCTCCACCGATGCAGCCACCACACAGCTCCACCGATGCAGCCACCACACAGCTCCACCGATGCAGCCACCACACAGCTCCTCCGACACAGCTCCACCGATGCACCCACCACCCAACTCCACCGATGCACCCACCACACAGCTCCACAGACACAGCTCCACCGATGCACCCACCACACAGCATCACCTACACAGCTCCACCGAGGCACCCACCACACAGCTCCACTGATGCACCCACCACACAGCTCCACCGACACAGCTCCACCGATGCACCCACCACCCAACTCCACGATGCACCCACCACGCAGCTCCACCGACACAGCTCCACCGATGCACCCACCACACAGATCTACCTACACAGCTCCACTGATGCAACCACCACACAGCTCCACCGATGCAACCACCGCACAGCTCCACCGATGCAACCACCACACAGCTCCACCGATGCAACCACCACACAGCTCCACTGATGCAACCACCACACAGCTCCACCGAGGCACCCACCACACAGCTCCACCGAGGCACCCACCACACAGCTCTACCGAGGCACTCACAACACAGCTCCACAGATGCACCCACCACACAGCTCCACAGCTGCACCCACCACACAGCTCCACCGATGCACCCACCACACAGCTCCACAGATGCACCCACCACACAGCTCCACCGATGCACCCACCACACAGCTCCACCGATGCACCCACCACACAGCTCCACCGATGCACCCACCACACAGCTCCACCTACACAGCTGCAGCGATGCACCCATCACACAGCTCCAGCGATGCAGCCACCACACAGCTCCACCGACACAGCTCCACCGATGCACCCCCCACACAGCTCCACCGATGCACCCACCACACAGCTCCACCGATTCAGCCACCACACAGCTCCACCGATGCAGCCACCACACAGCTCCACCGATGCAGCCACCACACAGCTCCACCAATGCAGCCACCACACAGCTCCTCCGACACAGCTCCACCGATGCACCCACCACCCAAATCCACCGATGCACCCACCACACAGCTCCACTGATGCACCCACCACACAGCATCACCTACACAGCTCCACCGAGGCACCCACCACACAGCTCCACTGATGCACCCACCACACAGCTCCACCGACACAGCTCCACCGATGCACCCACCACACAGCTCCACCTACACAGCTCCACCGATGCACCCACCACCCAACTCCACCTATGCACCCACCACACAGCTCCACCGACACAGCTCCACCGATGCACCCACCACACAGATCTACCTACACAGCTCCACTGATGCAACCACCACACAGCTCCACCGATGCAACCACCACACAGCTCCACCGATGCAACCACCACACAGCTCCACCGATGCACCCACCACACAGCTCCACCGATTCAGCCACCACACAGCTCCACCGATGCAGCCACCACACAGCTCCACCGATGCAGCCACCACACAGCTCCACCGATGCAGCCACCACACAGCTCCTCCGACACAGCTCCACCGATGCACCCACCACCCAACTCCACCGATGCACCCACCACACAGCTCCACCGACACAGCTCCACCGATGCACCCACCACACAGCATCACCTACACAGCTCCACCGAGGCACCCACCACACAGCTCCACTGATGCACCCACCACACAGCTCCACCGACACAGCTCCACCGATGCACCCACCACCCAACTCCACGATGCACCCACCACGCAGCTCCACCGACACAGCTCCACCGATGCACCCACCACACAGATCTACCTACACAGCTCCACTGATGCAACCACCACACAGCTCCACCGATGCAACCACCGCACAGCTCCACCGATGCAACCACCACACAGCTCCACCGATGCAACCACCACACAGCTCCACTGATGCAACCACCACACAGCTCCACCGAGGCACCCACCACACAGCTCCACCGAGGCACCCACCACACAGCTCTACCGAGGCACTCACAACACAGCTCCACAGATGCACCCACCACACAGCTCCACAGCTGCACCCACCACACAGCTCCACCGATGCACCCACCACACAGCTCCACAGATGCACCCACCACACAGCTCCACCGATGCACCCACCACACAACTCCACCGATGCACCCACCACACAGCTCCACCGATGCACCCACCACACAGCTCCACCTACACAGCTGCAGCGATGCACCCATCACACAGCTCCAGCGATGCAGCCACCACACAGCTCCACCGACACAGCTCCACCGATGCACCCACCACACAGCTCCACCGATGCACCCACCACACAGCTCCACCGATTCAGCCACCACACAGCTCCACCGATGCAGCCACCACACAGCTCCACCGATGCAGCCACCACACAGCTCCACCAATGCAGCCACCACACAGCTCCTCCGACACAGCTCCACCGATGCACCCACCACCCAAATCCACCGATGCACCCACCACACAGCTCCACTGATGCACCCACCACACAGCATCACCTACACAGCTCCACCGAGGCACCCACCACACAGCTCCACTGATGCACCCACCACACAGCTCCACCGACACAGCTCCACCGATGCACCCACCACACAGCTCCACCTACACAGCTCCACCGATGCACCCACCACCCAACTCCACCTATGCACCCACCACACAGCTCCACCGACACAGCTCCACCGATGCACCCACCACACAGATCTACCTACACAGCTCCACTGATGCAACCACCACACAGCTCCACCGATGCAACCACCACACAGCTCCACCGATGCAACCACCACACAGCTCCACCGATGCAACCACCACACAGCTCCACTGATGCAACCACCACACAGCTCCACCGAGGCACCCACCACACAGCTCCACCGAGGCACCCACCACACAGCTCTACCGAGGCACCCACCACCCAGCTCCATCGATGCTCCAACTAAGCTCCACCAATGCACCCACCACACAGCTCCACCAATGCATCCACTAAGCTTCACCGATGCACCCACCACACAGCTCCACCAATGCACCCACCACACAGCTCCACCGATGCACCCACCACACAGCTCCACCAATGCATCCACCACACAGCTCCACCGATGCATCCACCACACAGCTCCACCGATGCACCCACCACTCAACTCCACCGATGCACCCACCACACAGCTCCACCGATGCACCCACCACACAGCTCCACCGATGCACCCACCACACAGCTCCACCGATGCATCCACCACACAGATCCACCGATGCATCCACCACACAGCTCCACCGATGCACCCACCACCCAACTCCACTGATGCACCCACCACACAGCTCCACCGACACAGCTCCACCGACGCACCCACCACACAGCTCCACCTACACAGCTCCACCGATGCACCCACCACACAGCTCCACTGATGCACCCACCACACAGCTCCACTGATGCACCCACCACACAGCTCCACCGACACAGCTCCACCGATGCACCCACCACCCAACTCCACCGATGCACCCACCACACAGCTCCACCGACACAGCTCCACCGACGCACCCACCACACAGCTCCACCGATACAGCTCCACCGATGCACCCACCACACAGCTCCACCGATGCACCCACCACACAGCTCCACCGATGCACCCACCACACAGCTCCACCTACACAGCTGCAGCGATGCACCCATCACACAGCTCCAGCGATGCAGACACTACACAGCTCCACCGACAGAGCTCCACCAATGCACCCACCACACAGCTCCACCGATGCACCCACCACACAGCTCCACCGATGCACCCACCACACAGCTCCACCGATGCACCCACCACACAGCTCCACCGATGCATCCACCACACAGCTCCACCGATGCACCCACCACACAGCTCCACCGACACAGCTCCACCGATGCACCCACCACACAGCTCCACCGATGCACCCACCACACAGCTCCACCGATGCACCCACCACACAGCTCCACCAACACAGCTCCACCGATGCACCCACCACACAGCTCCACCGATGCACCCACCACACAGCTCCACCGATGCACCCACCACACAGCTCCACCTACACAGCTGCAGCGATGCACCCATCACACAGCTCCAGCGATGCAGCCACCACACAGCTCCACCGACACAGCTCCACCGATGCACCCACCACACAGCTCCACATGCACCCACCACACAGCTCCACCGATTCAGCCACCACACAGCTCCACCGATGTAGCCACCACACAGCTCCACGGATGCAGCCACCACACAGCTCCACCGATGCAGCCACCACACAGCTCCTCCGACACAGCTCCACCGATGCACCCACCACTCAACTCCACCGATGCACCCACCACACAGCTCCACCGACACAGCTCCACCGATGCACCCACCACACAGCATCACCTACCCAGCTCCACCGAGGCACCCACCACACAGCTCCACTGATGCACCCACCAGACAGCTCCACCGACACAGCTCCACCAATGCACCCACCACACAGCTCCACCTACACAGCTCCACCGATGCACCCACCACCCAACTCCACCGATGCACCCACCACACAGCTCCACCGACACAGCTCCACCGATGCACCCACCACACAGATCTACCTACACAGCTCCACTGATGCAACCACCACACAGCTCCACCGATGCAACCACCACACAGCTCCACCGATGCAACCACCACACAGCTCCACCGATGCAACCACCACACAGCTCCTCTGATGCAACCACCACACAGCTCCACCGAGGCACCCACCACACAGCTCCACCGAGGCACCCACCACACAGCTCTACCGAGGCACCCACAACACAGCTCCACAGATGCACCCACCACACAGCTCCACAGCTGCACCCACCACACAGCTCCACCGATGCACCCACCACACAGCTCCACAGATGCACCCACCACACAGCTCCACCGATGCACCCACCACACAGCTCCACCAATGCACCCACCACACACCTCCACCGATGCACCCACCACACACCTCCACCGATGCACCCACAACACACCTCCACCGATGCACCCACCACACACCTCCACCGATGCACCCACCACACATGCCCCCACCACACATGCCCCAACCACACAGCTCCACAGATGCCCCACCACACAGCTCCACCGATGCACCCACCACACAGCTCCACCGATGCACCCACCACACAGCTCCACGGATGCACCCACCACACAGCTCCACCGATGCACCCACCACACAGCTCCACCGATGCACCCACCACACAGCTCCACTGATGCACCCACCACACAGCTCCACCGATGCACCCTCCACAAAGCTCCACCTACACAGCTCCACCGATGCACCCACCACACAGCTCCACCGATGCACCCACCATACTGCTCCAACTACACAGCTCCACCGATGCACCCACCACACAGCTCCACCGGTGCACCCACCACACAGCTCCACCTACACAGCTCCAGCGATGCACCCACCACACAGCTCCACCTACACAGCTCCACCGATGCACCCTCCACCCAACTCCACCGATGCACCCACCACACAGCTCCACCGACTCAGCTCCACCGATGCACCCACCACACAGCTCCACCTACACAGCTCCACTGATGCACCCACCACACAGCTCCACTGATGCACCCACCACACAGTTCCACCGACACAGCTCCACCGATACACCCACCACACAGCTCCACCTACACAGCTCCAGCGATGCACCCATCACACAGCTCCTGCGATGCAGCCACCACACAGCTCCACCGACACAGCTCCACCGATGCACCCACCACACAGCTCCGCCGATGCACCCACCACACAGCTCCGCCGAGGCACCCACCACACAGCTCCGCCGAGGCACCCACCACACAGCTCTGCCGATGCTCCAACTAAGCTCCACCAATGCACCCACCACACAGCTCCACCAATGCACCCACCACACAGCTCAGCCGTGGCACCCACCACACAGCTCCGCCGTGGCACCCACCACACAGCTCCGCCGTGGCACCCACCATACAGCTCCACCGATGCTCCAACTAAGCTCCACCAATGCACCCACCAAACAGCTACACCGATGCACACACCACTCAGCGCAACCACAGCATCACTGGTTCAAATATGTTCTTTCAATTTTTCAAGCTTTCACGATTTATTACAAATCACAAAAAGATGTTAATATTTCACTTCTGTTCTTGGATTTTCGTCACAATAAAAAACACTGAACATAATCTTCACAAATGTTATTTACAAAAGTTTAAGCTATTGCCATTACAAATTAAATAAATAATTAAGTATTAATTATTTAAAAAAATTAAAAGCCATTGTTATTTGTAATATCAATACATCTAAGTCACGTAAATACAAAACATGTTGCATTGCAAATGCTATAGGTGTCACATTTGCGAAAGTTATAACTATTGGCATTGTAAATGATAAAGCTATTAATCTGATGCACACACCACTCAGCGCAACCACAGCATCACTGGTTCAAATATGTTCTTTCAATTTTTCAAGCTTTCACGCTTTATTACAAATCACAAAAAGATGTTAATATTTCACTTCTGTTCTTGGATTTTCGTCACAGTAAAAAACACTGAACATAATCTTCACAAATGTTATTTACAAAAGTTTAAGCTATTGCCATTACAAATTAAATAAATAATTAAGTATTAATTATTTAAAAAAATTAAAAGCCATTGTTATTTGTAATATCAATACATCTAAGTCACGTAAATACAAAACATGTTGCATTGCAAATGCTATAGGTGTCACATTTGCGAAAGTTATAACTATTGGCATTGTAAATGATAAAGCTATTAATTTAGCTATTTTAATAAAAACACATAAATAAAAATAATTCATTTATAACACCAATAGCTCAAACTTTCCTAATGCGAGCCCTATTGCATTTCCAATGCTTGTTATTTAGGAGAACCCTCACCCACCCTTAGGTGGCATGCTTCAATATTGGGTCCCTCCTCTCACCAGAATCAATTGTACCTGTGGTGGGCTACAACTCTCTTCAATGGAGAGGAGCTCTTAAGGTGTTTGAAATGATGCAGGCCCATGTGAAGGTAATGGTGTGGGTGAGGAGTGTTGAGTGCATGTCAGGCGAATTTAAACTACCTATTGGTAGGCTGAATCTAAACGTTATTCTAATGTCCCTGATGAAGTGATCGCCACAAAACACATTGGCCTAGTAATGATTCAAAATCTTCAGAAATAAATTCCTTTTCAAGATACCAAACAAGAGTTCATGGCCCTCTATTCTTTTTTCCTAGTTTCAAAATCTTGTTTCTGCTGCCTTAACTTTTCAAAATCAAATGTCCTTGATTAGTCAGGCATGCTACGTTGAACTATCCAATGTCTAGAACTTGCGGTCTTATATTTCTATTCTGCTGCTAAACTCCTTATTCAATCACTTGTCCTTTATTGCTGCTCTTTGTGTGTTGGCCTTCCTCAATGCATTGTTCTTCTGTTTCACTTTATTCTCTGTTCTTCTGTTTGCAGTCCATTTGGACTCAATAATTCTGTGCACATGTCCCTGTACTTACCTCATTCACTTTGGTTTGTTGTCCTGATTTTTTTTCAATGTAACTTCTTATGTGCCATTTTCAAATTTCCTGAGGCCCTGTGGACCTATAATGGTAAACACAGCATGAACACAATTCTAGTCTGGTGAGTTTTGGAAGGTCAAACCTGCTGAAATGTACAGGGTGAAAGCATATGGTAAATTATGCACATACCTCCTCAATTTAACAAAGATGTGGGGGTATTTACTGCACCTCCTCGGCCACTCATTAACAGGGACTGAAAGTGCCCGACCACTTCGTAACTTGTTGATGTCTTCATTCTTTATTAACTCATAGCCGATACTTAGTTTGACACGGTCCCCATCCTCACTGCGCTCTCCAGTTTCAGGTCTTTTCCCTTTTAGCTCTACCTGTGGAATGAGCCATCTGCTGTTATTCCAGCCCCGTAGTTACAAATTCTTTTAAAGGTCATCACCTCATATTAACATGTTCTTTTTTTACTTGTTTTATCCCCTAGTGATCTTCTTGTGGTTTCCTTTTTTATTCACTCGAATCTTGTACAGTTGTATTACTTTTTCGGTCAGCGCACTGGGTAAAAATGCTTTTAAAATAAATGAATATATAGTTGCAAAGGGAACACGAGTACATAAAATCATCTACCTAGCTGCATTCCCTAGTAGAAGGGTAGGGTGTGACCATAGGAAATGCTTGAAAGACTCAAAAACCTGGATCTTTGCAGGTAATCTCAGACGTTGTCAAAACACTCTGCACCCAAAACGAAGGCAGACAATTAATTTAGAAAAAAGTTGGGGTTTGTTTGCAATTGGCATGGCTGTGGCTCCCAAACACCCCATATTGTCTGCTGTTGTGTGAATAATGGATTTCTTCCCATGGTAAAAATATGGGCACGATCACATTTTTGCTTACGTTAAGCCCTTTGATTGGCTGCCTGTGGACAGTTTGCTGGAATACAGATATCGGGGGTGAAGGCATGCAAGCCATTTGTAATTTTCATAGATTTCAGATCTTGAACATAAATAATAAATCTATGCAAGTCTGAGCATAAGCATACAACACAGACTTGATCTTTTTTCCAGAATTGTCCTGTTTTTGTTAATACAATCAAAGGGTCCTTTTGTGTCCTTCCTATTCACTTTGAGGGACTCCCGCCTGGATTTACTTTTGATAGATGTTGCTGCAGAAATGGCCTGACTTGGCCTGTATCACGCCTGAGGATCTCCTGGAACAATAAAACAGGTTCTTGCCTAGTCCTGCTTTTCAATTAATTGAAATTGCTGCCCGGTGTCGATGGTGTGAAATATTAAAGCGAGTTTAATCTTCTGCTGTGGACTCAAGATGTTCTCATTAGGATAAACATTTCATTAATTCAGTACTACACACTGCCATCATTGCGCAATTATCATATGCTTCAAATCTAGGGTTTGGCTGCCTATTAATTATGACCTTGAATAATGCAACAGAACTATTCAATTTGGACTGGGAAAATACATTCCAGGCGTGGCATTGCCACTCTACTGCACATAAGTGCTTCATGGATGAGCCAAAAAGAGAAATACCTAAAAAAAATTCACAGGTTTTAACTGGTGCCACTGATTATCAGGTTATTTAAGGATGCAATGTTTTATAATACCCAATCCTATATATGGCTCTTTTGCGGCTCCTATATGGACTCATCAGGCATAGGCTATGACTGGATATTTAATGTTTTTTTTCCACTGCCACTTCTCCAGGGATATAGTATGACCTGTCATATAATTATTGCTTCTCTGCTGCTCCTCAGTGGACCCTTCACAGGTTATACAACAGGCGGTTTGCATAATGTCTATTTCTTTGGGTTGATCAACCGGTGCTCCTGAACATCACATCTCAAATAAGCAGTTCTCGTCATCACCTGGAGTGTTCCTATGCTCCATATTATAAGTGGTATATCTGTATGATACAGACCACTCCAAAGATAATAAGTACCTGTGTGCCCGACCACGTCTACATCTATGCCTGTGTGCAGCAACAAGCTTATTGTGACACAATTTGAGCAGCTGCTGTCATACATGTACAAAAGTCAAACAGTTCACACATAGGCTGTACACTTATACACACGGTCTAGCTATGAACCAGTATATAATGCTTCAGGGTCCCATCTCTTACTCATGTTCGCATTTAGGTCCCATGACTGGCACATACTTTCTACCCTTCAGTGCCATATGGGAGGTTTGCTATGCCTCATAATTGGAAATACAATCCAACAAATTACAATTTGAGGCTCTCCACAAGCGCTGTTCTGTTGGATGGAGATAGCCGTGCACCATGTCAAGGAAGACGTTTTTTCTATGAATGTACGGGCATATTAGCAAGAACCTCGTTAAAAGTATCGCCTTTTTAGCAGCAGGAAACTGCCGCTAAAATGGCGATAATGGGCTTGCTAATATGCGTTATAGAATTCCAATAGAAGCCCAGGTTAGATGTCCTGCACATCTGACCTGGGCTTCTATTGGAATTTTATAACGCATATTAGCAAGCCCATTATCGCCGTTTTAGCTGCAGTATCCTGCCGCTAAAACGGCGATAATTTTAACGAGATTCTTGCTAATATGCCCCGTAGTTTCTCTAGAGTAGCATAGGAATAGAATGAGCAATAGTCCTGAGCAAGCCCTTTCTCATGTTTGGATAAGGAAGGAAGCAGGCAGGCTGTATGGATGCTGGCGTCCTGATCTACAATCAGATCCTATATTCCTAGAACCCTCTTACCTTTTTAAACTTTCTTTTGAAGGGGTTTCGAATTTAGGGGTTTTACCCAAGCCAGGTTCTTATACATAGTTGCTTAAGTCCTTTCATGATCTAGCCCTAAAGGTCTTCTAGCACTTAGTTACACTATTGACTGTTCAGCACCTTGAAGCTAACTGTATCTATCAAGTGCACAATATAAATAAATGTTAGTCATCTATTTTGTTCATGTCCTTTTTATTTCCATGGTTATGGCATCTATTTTTCTGTATTCCTTTTCCTTTATTGACCATGGCCCAAACGCAGAACAATGAACAAGGGGTGAGACAATGGGGAGAATGCGTAATATTGGACAGAAAGATAACTGACTGTATTCTAACAATAGTTCAATAGTGTTGTATTTTCCAAGATAAGCCAGAAAATAGTTTTTCTGCGATTTTTGGGAGCTTGCGCATCCATTTCTGATGAGATAATGGCTTAGCTTACTAAACTGGTCGTTAAAACTCGCCTTCGAACCATGGTGGTTGGGGAGCTAGAAAGAGGATTGGTCTATGAAGTGGATAAAGAACAATGCTCTTTCAAGGACATGACATGCACTTGTTGATCGGATTTTCACTTGTAGTGAAGCTAACCATCTTTGCCCAGGGGTCGAAATTCACCACCACCCTTGGAATACAGCAGAAATCACATATATAAGGTAGCAGCAGTACTTTATTACTCTTACAGCAAGACACTCAATGCACCTAAATAGGCTCCAAGGCACTGAGATATTGTACAAATTATAAAACATTTTATATATTCGAATATGAATAAACAGTTCAAATACACGTTTTCACATAAAATATCAAATCCCTATATAGAGGACATCTAATTTACAACCAGATAATTTTAGACAATCAATATAATTTGTCATAAGTAGAAACATTTCTAGCAACATTTCAAATCTTGTTGAAGATGGCATCACGTGATATCTTTAGGGCGGTCGTTCCTTATTTTGGATCTTGGTCACATTAGCATTTTCTTCACATTAGACTGCAAAGTTCTAATAGTTCATCAAATTTAAATTATGTTTTTACAATAGTGTGCAACTTGCCCAGTTGCCAGCTCCCAGTTTGAACCCAGAAGCCAGACACACGCCTACTGCTCTGCTCTAAAACCCTATCCGCTATTGCTGCCATCAGTAACACTGTCACATTTCTTAAGATTCATACTGATCGTGTGGCTCAGTTACAATGCACTGTACTTTTATGCTTAAGATTGATTCAATTACCCTGGCAGATTAATCATGCAGAGTATTGAATGACTGTTGTTGGAGACTTCCAGGTATTGGGGAGAGCTTATTAGCCGGGAGATGTGGCTGTCTGCCTCTATTTCCAGTGCCATTAGGGAGAGCTACGGTTTTGTGAAGGTAATGGAATGCACCACACTAGGTTAGTCATCAGATCTAATATGGCAGCACATTAGCATTAACAAGTATTTGCATCAAATCCATAATTCACCATACCATATCCTCCATTAATACATGGTCCATTATAAGTCTATAATGAAGAGGACAGCCTTCGGCATAATTGGTGATGCAATTGCAGATTGTCTCTATGGCACAGCCACGAGTCAAAGTCCCTGAGAATATCACTTTTAGATCATGTTACTCTGCCATGTTTTCTCCATCTGGTACCAAACCAAAAATCCACGTATCCAGGTGAGTTATTTGATTTTTGATGCGCTGCTTAATACTGAAAAATTTGCAATCTAGTCTTCTCCGCCCAAGAAGGTACTTCAGGCACGCATAAGGGTATCAAATGTAGGTCCTCAAGCGCTAGCCTTTTCTCTGCTAAGAACAGGCATGAGACGGAAAGAGGCTGAGAGTAAAACATGATAAGGCACGTGTAAGTTAGGATACAAAAAATCACATTTGGAAAACTGAAAATTGTATCTACGTCATGGTCAGTTGACTGTCCTTCTCAAAACATTTCATCCTTTTCACTTTTTCTTCAATATTTCCAATACTGTGTGAACATCAAACACACTGCACAGTACGTAGGTGCTTGGTTTAGGTCTGGCACGCTGGCCTGTAACCCAGAGGAAGGTGGGGATGGAGCAATCAGGTGACTGTAGGCCTGGAGAAGGGCCTCCAGTTCTGAGTGAACCTGGACCCGCAGTTGTCCTCTAGCCTAGCTCTCCCAGGTCTGTAGAGGTTGCCGTTGTTAAAGAAGGAAGACGGGGAGTTTGTGAGGAAAGTCCTCTGGTAGTATTGTGTCTGCATGCTGTTTGGAGTCGAAGGTGACGTTATTGTGTATCCGTGGAAAGAGTTGACTCTCTGGAACGGTGAGTTTGCAATCGGGCTGCTGTAGACCGGCGACCTGGGGGGTTGCTTGGTTTGAGAGGCGCTGTGAGTTGAAGAGCTGCTGCTGAGCGGCTCAGAAGTGGTGTTGGCGCTTTCTGGGGTGCTGCTCTCAGACATACTGCTCTTTGCGACACTGTTTTCTCGCAGCAGCACTGGAGTCCTCGGCGTGATGGGTTTCAGACCCATCACTGGTTTGGAAGCACTGTAGAGATACCGGAATTCCTCATCAAAGAGCTCCACAGCATGGCCACAGAACTTAGACAGAATGTTGCGATGAACCTGGCCAGACAGCCACGTGAAGCTGTGAAGAGAGGAAAGAATGAACGTAACCACACAGTTCCAAATAACACACAGTTTTCTTGTCCAGAACATATTGTTCCTCATTGTTTTTGTTATCGTTGCATAACATTTACTTAGCCAATATGCAGGACTCTCATCTTTTCCTTAAAATGTATATATATTTTAGCACAGATTTTTATTTCTTTATAATATTTCTTTCAGGGATGGTCACTGAATACACTTTTTTTACGAAGTACATTGTGTCAATATTAGGACATCTAATAGGGGAATGTTGCAAACAAATACATTAAAATAAAAGAGAAAAATAAACAGGTAAGTTTATGTACTGTGGACCTGGTGAAGGCAGCATGCAAAGCCGTACTTCTGTTAGGAAGATGTTACACTTCCAATTTGTACAGCATGATAGAAAACAGACTGTCAACATTTCTCTGTCAAGTGCTCACAGGTAAAAGGGAACACAAAGCGTTTTTATAAAATTCCTAATACAATATACAGAAAAATGTATGGCCTGATTATAATCCCCAAAAATATACTGAACAATTCATATAGAAATTGACAATGTGGACATTATCCATCTCTGGGTATTCATTATGAGGAGAATGCATGCATCTAGGGGCTTGCAACATGGGCATATTGTCATAAGTTGTTACATTATAATCAATTGTATGGCACAATATGTGCTAGTTGCAGTCCTTTATTCATTACTATTATCCAGATTAATAGCGCTCAATGTGTTGACATTGAAAGGATTAAGGCCTGAGTCAGCCCTTTCGGGATTCGAACCTGATAAACAGAAAACGCATATATGTCAGCAGCAAATGTTTCACCCACTGAATCATCTGAACATACATTTTTTTCTTTTCCTTGTGGTTGACCTAGTCTGGGACAAAGAAATCAGATTTGTATTGGAAGCCTGTTTTTACAGCGAATTAATATTTTTTAATGTACCATAAGCCCCAGGTTTTTGGCAGCGTGATATAGATTGCGATGCTCTCTGCATTTATGTGGCACTACAACTCCTCTCAGCAAGTAAACACGTTCTTCTATCCAGCCAGATGAAGAAGGTACAATTAACCAAATGTTTGAATAATAATTACAAGAGGTAGTATAAAATATCATTTTATAACTTCAATCGATAATCACAGAAGCACAATTAAGAGCTCTACTCCCCCTTGAGTGTTGGCAGGAATGCAAACAGCAGTCACAAGGTGTTCAATAAAAAACATGAAGAACATCTTATAGTCCAATAAATTTACTACAAAGATCAGTCTGCACTTAAAAGAATTCTTCCAGAATCATGCGCACTATCAAGTAAGAATTGACAAACAGGCAGCTTTGCTAGACTTCCCTTTGCGGTAATTAGAATTCTAGCAACTAACATACTTCAGAAAAAAAGCATATTCCTAACTGGTCTGCCACTCTCCAAAATGTTCAAAGATGCTTCCGTTCATAATTCTCTGTTCTACTCCCAGGGTTTCAAACTCTCTGCATCAAAATATCTTTTTTCCGATTTTTGAGTAACCCAAGGCTAATACATGGATCCCACTGCCAGCGGACTAACTGGAAATCGCAAGCCCTTTGCCTGGAGCAGCTAGCAAAGCAGGGGCGTAGGTTAGGACACACCCCGGCGGCGCAGATGGGCCACAACTCTGTATTTACCAATGCCCCCAATCCCTATTGGGCCCCCGATTCAGCCAGAGTCCAATTCATATCTGTATGATCTGAGAGACTCCACGGCCCTTGTCAAGCTCTGCGTGGGGGCATCAATGTGCATTACGTCACTGCAGTACACTATCACTGACTCCTAAAATGCAAACACTCAAACAAACCAAACGCCTGGTAAATGCCTGCCGACGTCTGGAACAGTTGAATACGTGACAACTGGCACAGCGCACGTACGTCCTAAATGATACGGGCACTACAATGACGTGGAGGTGCAGACAAGCCTCTTCCACATCCGGGGCCTGGGGTCACGCCTGAGAGGTGACGAACACTTGTGCCACGCGCCGGCCTGCTTTCCATGACAACTAACGTGGGTTGTGGCGCAGAAATCACAGGTGCATTCCCGAGAGTGTGGCTTTACGTTTTAGGATGTTAAATATTTACAGATGGAATCTTGTGGGCGAAGATTTGGAGTCACACTACTGAGGTTTGTGATGCGAACAATAATCTGCTGGAGGACACGAAGGAGGCTTTTGGGCCCCACCCTGGGCGTGTTTGTTTGTTGGGCTGAGTCTGTGTTTTCAGCTTCTGGAAAGTGGAACCACATTCTTTGTCGAGTGTCTCGGTGTGCATTAATATGTTTATGAAGTGAAAAAAGGGCAGGGTAGGACCAAAAGCCCAGTTTTTGTGGCAGTTCAGCCAAGCGTGCAGTATACATGTCCACTGTACAGGGAAAGCACCTGTTCACGTTACTGCTCATGCACTCCCTGGTCTTTGGCACATTGCCTGTCACAAGTCAAGCACAGAAAGCCTGGTTAATTAATCATTCGAGTACATTAGTCACAATGATGAACTTCCATTAATACAGCAATTGCTTCCAATAATTTCTTGGAACTATTAGCAGAGGGACATTAAATGAGAACATTGGCGCCACCCATTCCCAGAATCAAATTAATTCCAGGTGAGACCCCTGCAGTTTTTATACATGGTAGTCCAGACGGGGACATCACATTTTTAGAAAAGAAGACCTAGATTGAACTTTGGGTTCATGAAGCATTTTTCATAGGATATACCACCAGCCCGATGGATTAGGCCTATTAACATTTTGCTGCCAACAGCGAGAGTTTAGGGGAGGTTACGGCATGAACAGGGGTGGGGATGAGGTAAGCTACAGAGTAATGTGTCCCACTAAAGGACATCTTTAGGAAATTAGTGCATATTGCATAAACATGTTTGGAAACTTAAATTAAGGACCAGAGTTGAAAGAACAGCTAGAAAGCAAAGCAAAGCATTGTTTTACATCACTGATTATAGAAGTCTGCTGGGACAGTGAAAAATTGCACAGTACCACGCGAGTACCTGCACAACCCTTAATAAATGTAAGCCATTCTATCACGAAGCTTCAGTAGAAAGATAATATGAAACGGACAGATTGTGTATGGTACTATATGGTAAGGTCTGGCCTAGTGTATTTGTACCAAGTATTATGAGATGGGGGTGTCAAAAAGGTAGTCTTGGGTCTTCCCAATGAAAAATCCAAAAAATTGAATGGCTTGCAATTCTTTTGGTGCAGGTCCACAAGATGTTCTCTACTTATGGTCTTGCAAACAAAACAGGTGATGGACCGAATGTGGATCAATGTCACACATTCATCCCAGTCAAAAGATCTGGGCCCAAATCCATCGTTTTTTTGCACTCCACACCACCCTGGGTTAGACAATGGCGATATGCAAATCAGCTCTGACCCTGTGCCCCATGGGAACAGTCCAGTCCGAACTACAAAAGCCATGTCCTTCCCAGAACGGAATCAAGCATCCGAGGACCGGACCGGTTTCGAGGTAACACCTCTCATCAGCCCGGCTAGCTTGACTCCAGTGGTGTGGAGTGCCTGGGACCCACGTCTGAGCATCCCCAGCGCACCCATGGCGGTATTGCAAACAAAACAGGTGATGGACCGAATGTGGATCAATGTCACACATTCATCCCAGTCAAAAGATCTGGGCCCAAATCCATCATTTTTTTGCACTCCACACAACCCTGGGTTAGACAATGGCGATATGCAAATCAGCTCTGACCCTGTGCCCCATGGGAACAGTCCAGTCCGAACTACAAAAGCCATGTCCTTCCCAGAACGGAATCAAGCATCCGAGGACCGGACCGGTTTCGAGGTAACACCTCTCATCAGCCCGGCTAGCTTGACTCCAGTGGTGTGGAGTGCCTGGGACCCACGTCTGAGCATCCCCAGCGCACCCATGGCGGTATTGCAAACAAAACAGGTGATGGACCGAATGTGGATCAATGTCACACATACATCCCAGTCAAAAGATCTGGGCCCAAATCCATCGTTTTTTTGCACTCCACACCACCCTGGGTTAGACAATGGCGATATGCAAATCAGCTCTGACCCTGTGCCCCATGGGAACAGTCCAGTCCGAACTACAAAAGCCATGTCCTTCCCAGAACGGAATCAAGCATCCGAGGACCGGACCGGTTTCGAGGTAACACCTCTCATGAGCCCGGCTAGCTTGACTCCAGTGGTGTGGAGTGCCTGGGACCCACGTCTGAGCATCCCCAGCGCACCCATGGCGGTATTCCGTGCTTGATTCCGTTCTGGGAAGGACATGGCTTTTGTAGTTCAGACTGGACTGTTCCCATGGGGCACAGGGTCAGAGCTGATTTGCATATCGCCATTGTCTAACCCAGGGTGGTGTGGAGTGCAAAAAAACGATGGATTTGGGCCCAGATCTTTTGACTGGGGTGAATGTGTGACATTGATCCACATTCGGTCCATCACCTGTTTTGTTTGCTCTACTTATGGTCTGCCTGACGGCGCAGCTGTTGGCAGACAATTATGTGAGAACGACCAGGAAAGAGATTTTGGCTCTGCCCACATTTTGGGAGCCAGGAGTACATTTTTTGATTGTGCAGAAGTTGTATGCTCCGACTAAAAAAGTGATTGCCCTTCACACGGCTGTGGTCATTTTGCTTATTTATCCACCTGCCTCAGCTTGAACATTCAGGGGCATACACATGTCATGGTAATGCTCTTAAAGAGTCTTGATAACTAGATAATTTATGGCGTATTTCTTTAGCAGCAACACAGATGGGATGAGGCAGTCAATAGTGTATATGGATTTTTAAGTCTAGCTTGGCAGTGCATTTATAAGCCAGACTTGTTGGCATTTTGCCAATGCTTGTTTTGTGCTTTGTGGTGGGAATGATGAAAAGGTTGGCCTTCATGGATGTAGTTATCAGTATTACAGAAGGTGCAGATGAATGGCCCACACACCTCATATATGATTGGCTTCTGATACCCAACTGTTTGCATAAGGGCCTATTGCATCTTAACTACGAGGGTAGTTGTCAAACTGTCGCTAAACCACTATTCTCTGGTATCCTTGGAAGTGGCTTCGAAATGCCAAATTGCTTTGTGGGTACTTCGCTCCCTCTCCAATTGGACGTATCCTTCAACTGGGAGTTTAGTGGAGGCATTTAAGTCTTGGCTTGCTGTGGGCCTGAGAATTCGCTAAGAAGGTTTGACTGGCCACCCGATTTAGTAAAAATTCAATGTTCTTGACTGCAGCTTTATGCATGTTTTAGTTGCTTGCTTTTACCCCGGCAATGCCTTTTAGGTCAAATCAACTAACTGAACAAAGCCAATTTGTGAAATAGATGAGCATGGCAAAATATGCAGTATTAAAAATAACACCCTTATTTACTGATCTTCTTGGCCACTAAATAGTGTTTTGGCGCTCAAACACCTGTGCACCTTCACTCAATAAGATCCTTAATGCGCACTTTCACTCTGAAGCGACTTTTGAAAAGAACAGCACAGAATTGCGATATAATGTGACTTTGAAAGTGCTTGTTTCACATTTTGTGCATTTTTATGGCAACCATTCCTTTCCTGTAGTCAAAACATGTTGTCTAAGTGCCTAATGCCTTATATGGATTTGCAAAACCATGAGAATATGCACATGGAGGTACAGTCCACCTTGTCCTTGTATTTTAAGGAACTTTAACTAAAATACACGTGTGCGCACACACACTCCCTCTCTTTCTTACTCTCACACTCACTTTTTCTAAGTAAGATGACCAATGAATAAGAAGAGAATACACAGCCTATGGTGGTTTCCAAATAAGCCAGAGCCCTTGACCTGACAACCTGACATCAAACAGTTGTGTATTCCAAGACAGAACCTGTTTAGCAAAATGTGGTGCACCAAAATGATTATGATCTGCAAGGAATGCAGTGATAACCTGCAGGTAACAGCAAGCCACCTACAGCTGTTTCACTAACCTTTTCATGACTTTTGACACCGTCGACCCAGTGTTCTCTCAAGAAAGCTGAATGCTCTCTGCTTCTATCTGAACGTTGTGTTCTAACTTGAATGGCAAGGCAAGAGGTCAATTTAACAAACACGAATGAAAAGGAAGTCCTAGGCGGGTAAGTGAGGTACTGAGAGCTTTAGATACCCACTGGGAAATGATAAAGTCGCTCAACCAATTAAATGGGTTAGTATTTGGCATAAACTTCTGCTTTTTCCTGCATTCCATGCTCAGGGCGCAGCGTCGCGAATCAGACCTAGCAGTGGTCATCTATGAATAGACGCAGAGCCACTGATGCATATAGCAGTATTGTCCACATGCAGCAGGGCATTAACATATGTTAAATGCCCTTTCTTTCCACTCATTATGCACTCTAGCTTTTGTCTCGGGCTTATCATTGTGGAGCAGCCCATTAACAGAGGCAAACACACTTGCGGGGAGTAATAGTATAACATTAGTTATAAAAAAGGCTTGAATACAAATCTGGCTTTTTAGTCTGTGCCTCTTAGGACGTGGGATCGTTTGCCAGTTTTTATTGGTTTCGACTAGTCCGGCATTGATGGTGATGGTTCTTTTTTTAGGGGCAAAAAGGGGTGAATTGATTAGACTAGAAGAACTAGTAATGTGTTTTTGGAGACTTGCTTAAAATTGTAAGTGCCTGGACAATGATTTGGACAGGTGGGGCATAAAACCTCGTTCTTTGCAAAATAGTGAAAGATCAAAGAATAGCACATGTAGGAATGAAAATTCTGCATCAAAGCATGGCTGTGCTGTCTATCATAGCAAATTAAAGGCAATACATTAGCACCAGGTGTGCTGTGACTGGAGGCAAGCTGTATACACAACCTGATAATATGGACTATGGAGAAACAGGCATGGAAGGAGAGGCTTCCTTTAGGATTGTAAACGAAGACCAGCAAATAACTCCCTTGGTTCAAGAATAGCATATTATTATAACCACACTCATGCCCAAGTCAAACGTGTCGAGATCTGTTCAATGCTCGGTAACGTCAAGAACAGTGAATAAGCAAGTTTAGCAAACCCAATAAAATAAGGCAAAACATGTTACCATGCAAAACCAATAAATATTCAGAACCGTACAATACGTTTTTCTTCTTTTGTAACCAAAACTTACTTTCTTTCTAGGTAAAAAGCTGGAACGCACTGTGTAGAATTCAGACTAGTTTTTACCATAGACATTTCTAATCTTTGCAGTAATGTATTCATGCTTCTCCTCAGGAACTCTTGCATCTTAGACATGTCTACGCCTTGAATTAGATAAACCTGCAGTTTGCTATGGGAACACTGACTGTAGTGTAAAGCCTCGAGGATTGGTTCTTCAATATATATTACTAAACACAGAAAAAAGTTATGTTGAAAAAAAATATGCAAATTTGACATGCAGCAACCTTGTAAATCCGATGGTCCGACTCCACCTGCTGACAATGTGGAGATCCTCTCCACCACCACATAACTCCCAGTTACAATCATTCCCTTAAATAGTAGTTCAACTGCAAATTGCGAAAGGAGACTTGATCTTTCAGCCAAGGAGGACTGGATTAAAGCATGGTGTACCCCTACTAACCACACAAGATACTGCGCTTCAACATGGGATGGCTGTATGTGAGAATTTCAGGGTAAAACATGCGGACCTGTCAAAATATTATGGCCACAATATCAACTACCACGATATCATGAAGGTAAGTATACATAGGTAAATGTACATTTACTATTCTTTACTCATCAATACTATTTTGATATCATTTATAAACAATAACATTTATTTAATGAAGTTCGCTGTTGAAAAAGCCATGCTAACTGTACAGTATCCCAAAATGGCCTAACAAATCTGTTGGGTTCAGTCAACCCTCCACTAAGCAAAACCCTTACTGCGCACATATAACAACATGGCAGCCTGCACCAACAAGAAGATAGGTTTGGAATAGAAAGAATTCATAAGTTCAAGTTCAAGAACTTGTATAGCGCACTACTCACCTAGAGGGTCTCAAGCGCGCTTGAGGGAATGATTGGTGCGTTACTTATCAAAAAGCAAGGTTTTTAGCTGTTTTCTGAAGGAGAGGTGGTTCTGTGTAAGACGGAGGTGAGTGGGGAGGGAATTCCAAGTCTTGGCCGCTAAGTAGGAGAAGGATCTTCCTCCCATGGTGGATCTATGGATGCGCGGAATTGCGGCGAGGGCTTGGTTGGATGATCGTAGTTGGCGGGTGGGTGTGTAGAAGGATAGTCGGGTGTTGAGGCATTCTGGTCCTAGGTCGTAGAGGGCTTTGTGTGCGTGGGTGAGGAGACGGAATGTGATTCTCTTGTTTACGGGAAGCCAGTGGAGGTCTTTCAGGTGACCGGAAATGTGGGTATGACGGGGGATGTCCAGTATGAGTCTGGCTGAGGCGTTTTGGATGCGTTGGAGTTTTTTCTGTAGTTTGGCTGTGGTTCCGGCGTAAAAGGTATTTCCATAATCCAGTCGACTAGTGACCAGTGCGTAGGTGACTGTCTTTCTTGTTTCGGTGAGGATCCAACGGAATTTTTTTTGAGCATGCGTAGGATGTTGAAGCATGAAGATGAGACGGCGTTGACTTGTCTGGTCATCGAGAGGCAGGAGTCTAGGATGAAGCCCAGGTTACATGCGTGATCTGTAGGTATGGGTGCTGTACCCAGGGCCGGTGGCCACCATGAGTCGTCCCAGGCAGAGGGGGATGATCCTAAGATGAGGACTTCCATTTTGTCCGAGTTTAGTTTTAAGCGACTGTTCTTTATCCAATCGGCTACTTCTTTCATTCCTTCGTGTAGATTGGTTTTGGCGGTGTTTGGGTCTTTGGTGAGGGAGAGGATCAGTTGGGTGTCGTCTGCGTAGGAGATGATGTTGAGGTTGTGTTGTCGCGCGATGGATGCGAGGGGACTCATGTAGACGTTGAAAAGGGTGGGACTGAGCGATGATCCTTGTGGTACGCCGCAGTTGACTTCAGTGGCCTCTGATTTGAATGGGGGGAGGCGGACTCTCTGGGTTCTTCCGGCGAGGAACGAGATGATCCAGTCCAGAGCTTTTCCTTGTATTCCAACGTTGCTGAGGCGTTGTATGAGGGTGCTGTGACAGACTGTGTCGAAGGCTGCGGAGAGGTCAAGTAAGATGAGGGCAACTGATTCTCCGTTGTCCAGTAGTGTTCGGATGTCGTCTGTAGCTGCGATGAGGGCGGTTTCAGTGCTGTGTTTGGCTCGGAAGCCGGATTGTGAAGGGTCGAGCGATTTGTTGGATTCGAGGAAGGCGGCGAGCTGACTATTGACGGCTTTCTCAATGACTTTGGCCAGGAAAGGGAGGAGTGAGATGGGGCGGTAGTTCTTAAGTTCCGAGGGGTCAGCTGTGGGTTTCTTCGGGAGGGCGCTGAGTTCAGCATGTTTCCAGCTTTCCGGGAAGGTAGCGGAGTTGAGGGAGCAGTTGATGACATCGCGGAGATGGGGTGCGATGATGGAGTCTGCTTTGTTGAAAATGTAGTGGGGACATGGGTCGGTTGGTGAACCTGAGTGGATGGAGTTCATCAGGCGGATGGTGTCTTCAGTAGTGATTGGGTTCCAGGCGTAAAGGTTGTGAGAGTGCTGTTTTGGTTCGGAGGTGGGTGGAATGGTCTGTTGATCGGTCTGGTTTTCAAAGCTGTTATGTATGTCGGTGATTTTGTTGTGGAAGAAGGAGGATAAAGAGTCGCAGAGGTCTTGGGAGGGAGTGATGTCGTTGGTGCCGGCGATGGGGTTGGTAAATTCTTTGACGATGTTGAATAGTTCCTTGCTGTTGTGGGCGTTGTTGTCGAGTCGATCCTTGAATGCGGATTTCTTGGAGGATCGGATCAATTGGTGGTGTTTGCGGGTGGCGTCCTTGAAGGTGGTCAAGTTGTCAGTGGTTGGGTTTTTTCTCCAGGTTTTCTCGAGGGTGCGACATAACTTTTTGGATTTCTTAAGGTCATCGTTGAACCAGGGGGCATTTTTGCTACCATGTTTGATCTGGTGGTTTTTCAAGGGTGCTAATTCGTCAGCGCTGTGGGTGATCGATTGTGTGAGTTTGGTGGCAGCTTGGTTTGGATCCGATGATATGGCAGGAGGGTTTTGGTTAAGCGATGTGAAGAGTTGGTCGGTGGTGATTTTGTTCCAGTTTCTTCGAGGAATAGGTTGTGGGGGGTTGTGAGTCGAGGTCTTTTTGTAGCTGAAGTGGACGCAGCTGTGGTCCGTCCAATAGAGAGCTGTGGTGTGATCGAAGGAGATGTGTTTGCTGGAGGTGAAGATAGGGTCAAGCGTGTGTCCGGCTAGGTGGGTGGGGGTGTCAACAAGTTGTTTGAGTCCGAGATTGGCCAGGTTGCCCAGAAGGGTGGTGGTGTTGCTGTCGTTTTTCTTTTCCAGGTGGAAGTTGAGGTCTCCCAGTAGGATGTAGTTCTCGGATGTGAGGGCATGTGGGCTGATGAAGTCAGTGATGTCTTTGTTGAATTGTGTGCGGGTTCCTGGGGGTCTGTAGATGAGGGTGCCTCTAAGTGTGGTCCTGGGGTCGGTGTGGATCTGGAAGTAAAGGTGTTCGGCGGCCGCAAGGTTGTCGTCGGAGCTGGTCGTGATTCGGATGGGGTTCTTATAGACGATGGCGATTCCTCCTCCTGTTTGGTTGATGCGGTCTTTTCGTATGATCTTGTAATTGTCCGGGATGGCTATGGCGATGTCGGGTGCTGATGAGGCGTTCATCCATGTTTCAGTAAGGAAGGCGACGTCCGGTGATGTAGTATCGAGTAGATCCCAGAGTTCAGTGGCGTGTCTGTTGACTGAGCGGGTGTTCAGCAGGATGCACTTCAGGTGGTTAGAGTCAGAGGTGTGTTTGGAGGAAGTGGATTTGGTGTGTGTCCTGATGCAGGTAAACTTGCAGGAGTGGCAGGCGAATGGTCCATGGGTGTGTCCTGGGGTAGCTTCACAGCATTGTGGTGTGCGTCCGGGGTTGAGGGCAACGAGGGTATCGGCGTTATAAGTGGTATATGCATTGTTAGAAGTCAGTTTCCAACATTTAGGCAAAACATGAACCAAGCAACGCTATATCAAAAACTCTTAAAAATATATATATATTTTTAAAGTGACAAAATCAGCAACACTGTTCAACCCAGAACACTCATTTAAGGTAGAATGCCACAACTGCTGTATTTTTAGGCAGCAGGAACTCATGGAAAGTCACCTGAAAGAATCAGCCTTCGCTAAAGATATCCGGTATTTTAGTGTTCATAACTGGGCGTTTATGTGTTGCGGTTATTACTGCTTCAGCTGTACACCCGAAGGTACTTGTTACTGGCAAACAGGTTACAACCATTACTTCTTTATAAACCTTCGCTGTCCTTTCCTCCTTTATTCGCCTCCCCACAGTCACCAAAGGGAAAAAAACACAAACACAGAAACTTCTTGTTCATGCCGTTGCAAAACAAGATCAGTATTGTACCAGCTTGATACTATCAGCCTGCTGTCAAGAGTCAAGACATAGCCCGCATCGCCTGTCAAGGACTTCTTTTTCTTCCTCAAAAGAGCACGCCTTGAGACCCCATGTCCGTCTCACCCACAGCCAGCAAAAATGTAAATAAACAACAAAAACTGGAACTTCTTATTTCAGCTGCTGCAAAACAAGGTCCACAATGTACCAGCATGATACTATCAGGCGGATTTTCAAGAAAGAGCCCGCATCCCCTGTGAGGAGCTTCTGTTTTTTGCTTCTAAAGAACTCACCTTGAGATCACATTCACCTAGAAAAGGCAAAACGATGAAAGTCTCCTTTTATATTCCATCCAGGAGACAGGGGCATAAGGGTGAGGGGATGTAAATGTATTTTCTGGTAAGTAGTTGGGTACAGGTGCTTTCAGTCGAGTATTGTGAGAAATAAGTTGGATTTCAGTTTTTTACATATACACAGATAAAAAGGCACACTCAATCTCTCGCTCTCTGGTTTGAAAGTCCTCAAAAATATTGGTTACTTTACAAAGTATTGTGTGTTCTCTCTTAGTTCTCCCACCAATCCGCATTCCTCTCCCTTTCCACTGCCCCTTAGGCCCCTTTCATGCGCCCTGCTTGTTGTATAATGTATTTCGTTCAAAGAAAAATTTATTAAGATAATTGAATAATGGCAACATAGTATACAGAGAGAAAACAACAAGAGTAGCATGAATATTAACTGAGAACATTATAAAAGTCGTGATGAAATAAAATGAGGGGAGGGGTAAAGAAAAGAAAGGGAGGGTAGGGGAGAGAAAAAAGAAAGGGAGATAACAATGAGGCTAAAACTTTAAAAAGTACAATCATTAAAACTACAGAACATTGGAGGCAGTGCACAATGTATAATGTATTTAAACATTATTTGGCAGCCCGATTGACGGAAAATCTGAACCCCCCCCCACCCCCACCCCCCTCAAATCTTACTGCCCAAGCTACGCACCTGCCTGGAGAGCCTTTAATTTCATTCAGGGGGCGCGTATCAAACCGTGATGAATAATGCTATTATGAGTACCGCTAAGACATTGATGTATTTTATGTTGGTGGTAATGTATAGTGGGCAAAACAAAGAATTAAGGCTAGGTAGAATTTAGCATTCATAGGTACCTGAGTAAGAACTGTAGTAGTATTTAGTGCTCTTAAACAAGACCGTAGTGTTATCCATCTTAAATTAGATGGTAGTAGCATTTATGCTCCTAAATGTGCCTGGTAGAATTTAGCCATGTTATATAAGGTTGTAATTGCATTCAGCACTTTTAAGTAAGACTGCAGCTGCATTTAGCCGTGTTAAATAAGACTGCAGTAGTTTGTTGTGCCCTTAAATAAGGCCACTAGCATTAAATGTCTTAAATAAGACGTAGGAGTGCTTAGAATGAGTGGAACATTAGTTCTACGAAAGGGGTTCTCCCCAATATGTCCCCAATAGCAAATTTAATTTTGTCTGTAAAAAACGTCCTCCCATATCAATGAAATTACCATGAAGGACCTTAGATAGAACAGTGATAGAAATAGAAGAAGTCAGAATTGTCTCCGCCAGCAAGCAGTCTGCTTGGAAGGTCAGCGCTTGCCTCTAAGACAGCGACAACATCCTGAATATTTTCACTGCCTCACCAGTGATTATTTTGTGTAATAACCATTTTTCGCTATCATATGGAAAGGGGCGACCACTCGGTCCCCCCGAACGTATGGCGGAGTACCTCGATCCCCCCGGGAAGCCATTTTTGGGCGGGAGGCGCGTCTCGGCTGGTATGCCCGAAGCGGCGTAGCCGGGGCGCGCTTTTTCCCGCCCTAGAGTGGGCTGGCCTAGACACCGACGTAGCCAGCCACGCCCTCGGGGCAGGCAGGGGCGGGTTTACGCCCGCCCTGAAGACGGATAAAAAGGGACGCAAGACCAGAAGACGTCCTCTTGTTCTTGTGCTCCGAAGCTGCACCTCCTCGCTACACGTGAGCTCGGGACAGAACGAAGAGCCAATTTTGAGCGTTTTGATCTTTTCTTTTGTCTTCTAGATACTTTGTCGGAGAGATGCCCAAGAAAGGCGCGAAGAGAATGACGACTGATCAGATGGTTCGGGCCCTTTTTAAGGATATGTCCGACATAAAGAAGCGGCTGGCGGAGCGAGACGGGGAGGAGGGATCGGGCCAACCACCGGCTGGAGGGAGACCCAAGAGGCCGAGAAGGGTTCCAGCCGGGGGAGATGTCCCGGTTCCCTCTGCCCCGCTCGAGGCGCCGACCCCGTTACCGATGGAGGGGAATCCAATCCCCGTTGTCATCACCCCGACATCCAATGAGGATATGCCCCCCGAGCTGGCAGCACAGCTAGCAGCGTGGTTGGGCGATAGTACTGAGGGCGCCACGGCTGCCGAGGCACAGGCGCTGATAAGAAAGCTGCGTAAGGAAAAAGACGCAGCCAAGGTGACCACGCCGGTGGCGGTGATAGAAAAGCCACAAGTGGCGGAAGCAGCATCCGGTTCAGGTAAGCGACCATTGCCGATCGCAAGGGATGAGTCAGCACCCTCTCGTAGAGAGAGATTGGGGCAGCATGTTCCTTTGGCAATAAAGGAAAAGATTTGGGCGGGGGAATACGTGAATATTTTCTCCTTGCTGGTCGATCATTATGAGGTGGAGCATGTCAAGAGTCAGAAGGACCTAATGCATCCGAGTGTTTGGCGCGCAAAAATGGCCGCCTTTAAGGTAAATGAGAATATTGGCAACTGGGGCAATGCATGGGGTATTTTTACATCGATTCTGGGGGAACGTAGGCCCGAGTTGCTTCCTGAGTTTCCCATTTATCAGTCACGAATTATGGGTTACTCGACAGCGTATCAAGGTAACCATTGGTTCTGTTATGACAATCTGTTCAGGAAAGAAAAGGAACATAACAAGAGTTTGACATGGGATTGTTACGATTCTGTGACATGGGATAAAATGAAAGAGTCAGGAATGTTAAAAAGGCCGTTGGTTGGGAGCAATGTTGTTGATTACTCCCGCCAAAATGCGGGGACGCCCTTTCGGCCAGGCACGAGCACCGACGATTATTCGAGACCTGCCGGCAATACAGGGAAAAGGGGTTTCTGCTTCAATTTCAACAAAGGTAAATGTACTAGGCCTCCGGGATCATGTAAATTCAAACACGAATGTAGTACTTGTGGGTCGTCCCATCCTGAGTCCTCGTGCAGAGCCAGAACGAATGAAAACGGGGGTAAGGGAGGCGCCAAACAGGTCTAAGTTAGTCCGAGGGGCGCCTTTACCAACCCCGATTGATACCTTGGCGATGATTCCTTGGCTCAGCGAATACCCGGATCGTACTTCTGCCGGGGTGCTGCGGAACGGTTTTTCATATGGTTTCCGCATCCCGGTGGGGGGCTTTCAGGGTGTAGGGACGTGCAAAAACCAACTTTCCGTCTTGCAGCATACATCTGTAGTGCAAGAGAAGATCCAGAAAGAGGTTAGCCGGGGACGGGTCGCCGGCCCGTTTAGTGTACCCCCTGTACCGTATTTTGTCTGTTCTCCGTTAGGGGTGGTCCCCAAGAAGGACCCAGGTGAGTTTCGATTGATTCATAATCTGTCAGCCCCACATGGTCTTTCGGTGAACGATGCAATTGATCCTGAGCTTTGTTCGGTGCGGTACGCATCATTTGATGAGGCAGTAGCCATCTTGAATCGCCTGGGGCCCGGGACGTTGATGGCGAAATCAGATATCGAGTCAGCGTTTCGGTTGCTCCCGGTACACCCAGACGACCAGCGTCTTCTGGGATTCAGGTTTCAGGGATCATATTACATGGATAGGTGTATGCCAATGGGATGCTCTATATCATGTGCTTACTTTGAGAAATTCAGTACTTTCCTGCAATGGGTGTTTACTAAGAAAACGGGTTTCCGAAATGTAATGCACTACCTTGATGACTTTCTGTTTCTTGGACCCGCCGGAAATCCCGAATGTGCCCAGGCCTTGGCTGAATTCTGTGTGTTGATGAGTCAATTTGGCGTGCCTTTGGCACCAGGTAAAACTATGGGTCCCACGACTTGCCTCGAGTTTTTGGGGATCGAGTTGGACTCTAGTGAGGGTTGTTTCCGTCTACCAGCTAGCAAAGTGTCGAAATTCAGGTCAGCCCTGCAAGTATGTTTAGATGCATCTAAGGTTACACTGCATCAGTTGCAACAATTGGTGGGGAAGTTGAACTTTGCCTTGAGAGTGAATCCCGATGGCCCGCCCCTTTTCCCGTTCAATTGCTCAAGCGATGGTTGGCCTAAAGGAGGGTCATCATCGCACGAGGTTATCGGCCGAGGTCCGCCAGGACATGCGTATTTGGTTAGCATTTTTGGCGGACTTCAATGGTCGAGTCGTCTGGAACAAGCCAGCCGTGTCCTCTGAAGAGCTTGGTCTATGGACAGATTCGGCGGGAAGCATAGGCTTTGGCGCCATCTTCGGCACAAAATGGTCGGCACAAAGGTGGCCCCCATGGTGGCATGAGGAGGGGCTGACGAGTAATATTGCTTTCCTTGAACTGTTTCCCATTCTGGTGGCCCTGAGAACCTGGCCCGAAGGGTTCAAAGATCATTCTGTCGTGTTCTGGTCTGACAATATGACCGTTGTAGAATGCATCAATAGTCAGGCAGCCCGTTGTAAACTGATTTTGAGGCTGCTCAAAGAAATTGTCTTACTTTGTATGCAACTGAACGTGATATTCAGAGCAAAACATGTCCCAGGAGTGATGAATCAGGCGGCTGACGCACTGTCTCGTTTTCACATGCAGGCTTTCTCGGGTTTCCTTCCCTCAGCGGACCCAGAGCCGGCACCCTTCCCCGAAGCTCTCTGGTCTCTCGGTGCCCCGAACTTCGTCACCTCGTGGGAGAGAGTCTAGCACCCAGGACGAGGAAGGCATATGAAGGGGCGTTTCGGGCCTATTTAGCCTTTTTGGGGACGGAGAGAGGGGGACTTTGGGGTCAGGAAGAGTGGGTAGTACATTTTCTGATGTCTTTACGTAGGGCTGTGAAGTCGGTGGCTACGGCCCAAAGGCATCGTGCTGCCATTTCCTTTGTTGCCAGGGCCCATAACATCCAGGACCCGACAGCGTCTTTTGTAGTACAGAAGGCGCTGCGCGGGTGGCAACGCATGGAGGGTCGCAGAGTAGATGAGAGGCGACCGATAGGTCTGGATAGGTTGTCCCAGTTGCTGGCCACACTCCCTACCACATGCTCGTCTCCTTTCGAGACGTGTTTGTTCCGGACTGCATTTACGCTGGCGTTTCACGGGGCTATGAGGATAAGTGAGCTGGTTGCAAGGAACAAACAGGATGTGGTGGGGGGGGTTGTGCCGGGAACACGTTCAAATCAGGGGTGATGCAATGATTGTCTCCTTTCTCAGGTCCAAGACCGACCAAGATGGGAGGGGGGACTGCACGATCATTCGCAGGATCCCCGGGTCCTCCATGTGTCCGGTTCAGTGTTTAGAAGATTACCTAGCACGAAGGGTGGCATCATGGGGGGGGACATTGTTGAGGCATGCAGACGCCACCCCACTGACGAGGTTTCAATTTCAGCGGGTGCTTGCAATGGCCATTGCCGCAGCGGGCTTGGACCCGGGCGAATTCGGGACCCATTCCTTTCGAATAGGGGCTGCCACCGAAGCTACAGCCAGGGGTCTTAATGTAGAACAAGTGAAAAGAGTGGGGCGATGGTCCTCCAATTGTTATAAGAGATATGTGCGGTTGCACATGTTGTGAAGCTGTAATAATGTACTCACGCTTCTTGTCTTTTGTTTGTTTTCAGTTGCGCAAGCCTACGAGGCAGGGCGGACTATGCAGTCGACCCAACACCAGGCCAGCGGTCAGACATCACCGGCTGTGAGACAGGAGGTGTGGGTCGTGGGCCACTCATACGTGAGACGTGCCGCAGACGTATTCAAAGCAGGTGACATGATTCACGTACCTGGGGAATACGGGTACAGAGTGTCCTTCTACGGAAGAGGCGGTCTCTGTATTGACCAGTTTCAAGCATTCTTTGAGGGTTTGTTAGGGCGGACAAGGTCACCGCCGTCTATAGTCATAGTACATTTAGGGGGCAATGATTTGGTCACCACCGGTAGACGACTTCTCCTAGAGGCAATGCTTTCCACGGTAAGTTGGTTAGCAAGGAAAGTTCCGGGGTGCATAATTGCGTGGTCTCATATGATTCCGCGAAAGGTGTGGCGGGGGGCTATCTCGATCCCTGCTTTGAATCATTCTGTTAGAAAACTTAATAACAAAGTGAGCAGGTTGTTCCGTTCCAAGACTTTGCATTCGATCTCGCATAGTTGTATTAACGATGACAGTATGTATTTGGGGGATGGTGTGCATTTGTCGAGGGTGGGTAATGAGTTACTCATAGGAGACTTCTTGGCTTGGTTAAAAACGTTAAAACATGACCTTTAGGTAGGAGTTTTGTGGGGGGTCCGGATAGCCGGTCAACTATCCGGACCTGTGGCGGTAAGGTCATGATCGGTGAGCACTAATTAGAAGATCCCTATGAGTGGGCGTCACCCAACACGGATGGGAGCGCTCGGGAGAGGTGGCCATTGGCCCCTCAATGGGGAGGCGGTCCCGTCTAAGGATGGGTCGCCGGAAGTAAAGGAAAGGCGGTCAAGGCCCCTTCCTTTGTAGGAGGGGTTACAGCCCCCTCCTGGTGAATTTCCCGGGGCCAGTGTCATCTGCGACGGCAGATGCTGTAAGTTGTGTGGGGTGGGGGGAGGTCCACGATACCTTCTAGATACCTCACACGAGTCTTCGAACGACCTTTAAATGGCGTCGAGTCTTAAGTGCCCCCGTCAAGTCAAGGGAAATTGTTAGTAGTTGCACTTGAGGTAAGCCTCTGTGCTGTCGCCCCTCCCAAGTGGGAGGGGTAAGTCTGGTTAGGGATCTTGACACCGGTTATGACCTTGCCGTTGGCCCTTAAACGTTAGGATGTACAATTTCAGTATTTCTAGAGAATGTTTTTGTAGGATGCTAGTTCGGCTAGGAGAACCTCTGTATTAGAGATTATGTTAAGGTTAGCCAAACATCGCAATGTGGTAATGAAATTGTACATAACATGAAACGTTTAATGTTTTTAATTTGTTTTAATAAATACGGCCGGGAGGGTCACTCCCTCTCACTTCCAAAAACTTCAAGAACTGTTTCCGGTTTCCCTCCTTTTGGGGATTGTGTTGAGAGGGGGTGGCGGGTATCTCAGCCATATGGAAAGGGGCGACCACTCGGTCCCCCCGAACGTATGGCGGAGTACCTCGATCCCCCCGGGAAGCCATTTTTGGGCGGGAGGCGCGTCTCGGCTGGTATGCCCGAAGCGGCGTAGCCGGGGCGCGCTTTTTCCCGCCCTAGAGTGGGCTGGCCTAGACACCGACGTAGCCAGCCACGCCCTCGGGGCAGGCAGGGGCGGGTTTACGCCCGCCCTGAAGACGGATAAAAAGGGACGCAAGACCAGAAGACGTCCTCTTGTTCTTGTGCTCCGAAGCTGCACCTCCTCGCTACACGTGAGCTCGGGACAGAACGAAGAGCCAATTTTGACCCACCCACCAGCCCCTGAGGACAGCCAGTTGTTTTTATAATAGAGTGAATTTATAAGTATGTTTTTTCCGTTTCGTTTACAGGTTGTGATGGTTTCATTTTGATGTTGATCATAATAAAGAATGGTGTATGTCGTGTAGGTTTTACGATTAAAGTGATTCGATATGCGGTTGCATTTTTAAGCATGCTCTTTCGGTCGTAGCGACCAATGTTTTCATAAGTTTGAGTAGAATTGTCGTATTTATTTTTGGTAGGCGGTAAGGTCATGATCGGTGAGCACTAATTAGAAGATCCCTATGAGTGGGCGTCACCCAACACGGATGTGAGCGCTCGGGAGAGGTGGCCATTGGCCCCTCAATGGGGAGGCGGTCCCGTCTAAGGATGGGTCGCCGGAAGTAAAGGAAAGGCGGTCAAGGCCCCTTCCTTTGTAGGAGGGGTTACAGCCCCCTCCTGGTGAATTTCCCGGGGCCAGTGTCATCTGCGACGGCAGATGCTGTAAGTTGTGTGGGGTGGGGGGAGGTCCACGATACCTTCTAGATACCTCACACGAGTCTTCGAACGACCTTTAAATGGCGTCGAGTCTTAAGTGCCCCCGTCAAGTCAAGGGAAATTGTTAGTAGTTGCACTTGAGGTAAGCCTCTGTGCTGTCGCCCCTCCCAAGTGGGAGGGGTAAGTCTGGTTAGGGATCTTGACACCGGTTATGACCTTGCCGTTGGCCCTTAAACGTTAGGATGTACAATTTCAGTATTTCTAGAGAATGTTTTTGTAGGATGCTAGTTCGGCTAGGAGAACCTCTGTATTAGAGATTATGTTAAGGTTAGCCAAACATCGCAATGTGGTAATGAAATTGTACATAACATGAAACGTTTAATGTTTTTAATTTGTTTTAATAAATACGGCCGGGAGGGTCACTCCCTCTCACTTCCAAAAACTTCAAGAACTGTTTCCGGTTTCCCTCCTTTTGGGGATTGTGTTGAGAGGGGGTGGCGGGTATCTCAGCCATATACGATATTTACATGCACACAGATAGGTTTGCAGAATGCATATATTTAGCAAACACTGCAATGAATCTGTTTACCTAGATATAAAACTAGCTAATGCTTTTATAACAAGAAAAAAACAACACAACTCTTCTTTTTGGTTCGTGAGTCCAGGAATGGTCCTAACTAATACGTCTTGTTACTAGGTGCACAAATCAGCCCTCTCAATACAGCTTTGGCAAATAGAATTTTCTATGTAGAATTATTTTGGTGAAGGAGAAAGCTGCCTTCACTGAAATTCTGTTCAAATTGTCACTTAGCACCACGTTCAGTTGTTACTTAACAATCTTTTTTTTTAAATGTACAGGTGAGATACAAAATTAAATCATCGAAATAATGATTAATAGTGAAAATACTAAAAGTATACATTTTAGCATATCGAAACATTAGAGTACTCTCACGAAAGATACATAGCAACACAGTAAATTTCAGCCGAGGAACAAGAAAACATTTTTGGTAAAAAGCTAAAGGCTAATACTGAAACGATGTCAAATATTTTAATCAATATGTTCTGAGCGAATTAGATTTGTTTCTAAGAAAATGCCATGTGAAAGAGATATTTCTGGAGAATCCAGGCGAAGGCGAAAAGTGTCTGCCTGTGATTGGTCTGCACATTTACTGCCTTCCTTTGTGATACCAAACAATCTCCAGGTCTTCACAAACGATCGGCTTCAGCCAGATCCAAATGTATACTGTCCACTTCTTGCCGCTCTTACACAGCTATCAGGAGAATCAACAAAACCAGGCAGCAAGCGGGCTTAAATCTTGCCCAGTCAGATGCCTTTGACCCCAAACCGAAAGAGAAGGCAAGTGCGCCAGATGGAACTTGCATTGTAGGCTTGGACTACAGCATGGTCTACAGATTCTTACTCAGGGTAGATAATTAAAATAGTAGAAAGACTGTAATGTAATTTGGATATCTCAAACGTTGTGCAACGTTTTGTTGGCATAACATGGGTGAAATAATAGAGGGTTGTGTATGGTAAGGACTGGGATGACCTGATGAGGAGATAGTTTCGCACCTCAATGACTTTTCTGCAGGCCAATTTAGCCGGATGATACCTGGCCACATTTGCACAGCAAAACTAGTTGGAAAGAGGAAAATTGTGTAGGAATAGGGTACAGTAACTCCGAGCACTCGTGTTATCGCTCATTACTAGAATGAAAACTCAGAATTGTGTGGTAATTTGCCCAAAGGAAAAACATCAAGGTGTGTAATAGATTTTCAGTGGTGTATCAGTATCAGTATCAATAAGCTTTATTCGGTTGAAACAAAGCAACCATAAAAGCACAGTACAGTTATTAAAATGCATTCATATCTATACATTAAAAAGGAAATACCATGCCAAAGAGTAAATATGTACATACATGCAATAAGTTTACAAAAATATAACAAACAGTTTTTAGATTATACGAAAAAAGTGCAAAGTGCGTTAACAAGGAATTTCATTCATATAAAAAAAGGGGTATACAACCCTCACTCAATCAGCATGTAACCGGTCTAGACGTAACATCTTTCCCCACTTAGTGCCGCCTCCTCTGCAATTCTAAGCAGCCCCAGGCATCAGAGTTTTGTTATCAGACCTTTCAAGGATCGAATTATCAGATCAATACGAAAAGTGATTCCTAGTGGGTAGCTTATAGTTGCTGAGTGTATTGTTGCCCCTACAGCGATTATTTCCTGTCTTAAATCTTACATGGGGCATATATGCGGCTCTGGGGTAAAAATCTCTCAGTTCCCTTACAACTATTGGGCCGTCCCCCCTTTGGGGCTGCCAGCCTAGAAGATAATGGACAACCCGAGGATCCCTAAAGTTTACAAGAATCATATCTCCCGCTATATCTTTGGTTAGAGGACCCAACCATTTCACCCTTCTGACATTCAGTATTTTCCCGTCTATGTTTGGTGGAAGGGGCCTATTCTTTGATAACCAGAAAGATACCTTGTTTGCCAGCTCTGTTTGTCCCTCGATTTTTTCATTGCTTAATTCAGGCACGCCTGATAGAATGCATACAAATGGAGCTGCCTCCGGCGGTAGGTCAATTTGATTAGTTTTTCTTTGCCTATAACCATTTTTTGAGAGAGTCCCCACTAAGGGTGTTGGATCTTTGGATGACCCTACTCCTTTATCAGAGTTCAATGGTATTACCATTTTTGGTGTAGTCTGCCGGGTATTAGATGGTAATGACTTTTTAGATTTATTAGGTGCAGATGGCTGGGTTGGAGGAGTACTGCTTTGTGTCATAGTTATTGGTAGATCGGCAGTGGCTGTGAGTTCAGCTTTGTTAGCTCTTACCAGACTTTCTAAAAGGATAGCGTTCGCCTTCGTTGTTTCTTCTATATAGGTAACTTTTTCCCCGATAACCATGATTTTTTTAACCAAAGGGGATATTAAAGATTTAATGATGTGTTCAATCAGGGTCAAAGGGTCAGTTGGTGTGGAAGGTAGGGGAGAATCAGAGGTAGAGCATGCCCTGAATGATTGCGGGGAAATAGTACAGACCGAAGGGGGACTTGCATGCCGCTTTCTTTTGGTGGGGGGTGTCTGAGGGTTTGTTATAAGAGTGCTATCTTTATCTGTAATTGAGGAGTGGTTTCCCTGGTGGGTTACTTGGGGGTTAGGTAGTTTGTTAAGACTAGGACTTATATTTAGTGGGGCACCAGTTCATTCGTTAGCCTCTTGAAACAGGATGTAATTGGTTTTACAAAGCGCATTAAGTTCTTCCAATAGGGATAGTGATTGACAGTAGTTAGTTGTTACTAAAGGGGATTGACGGCAGAAATTTACGTTATCCAAACTCCCGTTTCCAAGCCCCCCGCGGGAGTTAGTATTATTTATGACCCCTTTGTCAGCCATAATGTTGGTAGTTTTCGTATATAGCAGCAATATAGTAACAACGACAAACACCAGTACTGGACCAGTGTACAATGTCATAAATCCAATTCTGTTAGGCGGAAAGGGTATCAAGGCAGTCACGGTTATGAGTCAATATGATTTACCTCCTTTATCTAGTGGAAGGTAGGACAATATAACAACTCGGTACCTACTCCTTCGTAGTAGCCAAGAGGGGTGGCCCGTCCCAGCCTCCTTGTGCCTCTGAGGGCCACAGAGGGTCCGCCCTTTGCCCGGGCTTAGCCCCGGGCGCTGACCCGCGCGCGTTCCCGCGACGCGGGGATTCGCGCTGTCCTTTAGCGCACCTCCGGGGGCGGGACAGGAAGCGCGCCTTCCCAAGCGCAAGAGGTGTTGGGGGATGTAGTCCCCGGTCTGCCGCCTCGCCGCGTCCGTCCAAAGCGGCAGGCTGCAGGCAGCCCAGAAAATGGTGCAGCAGGGCAGCGCTGGGGCTGCGAGGGTCCGGTGCCCTGCTGTGTTGGCCCTTCCAGGTAGGTGTGTTGTCTGGCCGAAGTCCCCCGCTCCCCCGGGGCTCGCGCTGTCCTTTAGCGCACCTCCGGGGGCGGGACAGGAAGCGCGCCTTCCCAAGCGCAAGAGGTGTTGGGGGATGTAGTCCCCGGTCTGCCGCCTCGCCGCGTCCGTCCAAAGCGGCAGGCTGCAGGCAGCAGGGAGCCCAGAAAATGGGGCAGCAGGGCAGCGCTGGGGCTGCGAGGGTCCGGTGCCCTGCTGTGTTGGCCCTTCCAGGTAGGTGTGTTGTCTGGCCGAAGTCCCCCCAGTCAGTGGTGTTAAATTACTGTGTGGTAAATCCAACACACTCAAATTTAAAGTGTGAGTAGCATATGAACTGGCAAATATAAATTAGCAAAAGTCCCAAGAAATGTTTTAATAAATCCAAGCAGTTGGTAGCTGGTTACAATCTCTTAATTGGGTGCAGAACTATGCATCCCATGAGATGGCTTCATTCAGAAGACACCTGCTGGATCAGGAATATAAGTGCTTTAAAACATAAGCTACATGAAGCCTTCCCACCTGCCAAGTGAAAGGAATACTCTACCCCTGATGAATGGTAAAATCCATAAAACACATCAGCAGACTCCTGAAAGAGCAAGTATTTAAATGCTTTGTGCGAACTTGATCTACATCTACTATACTACATTGTGGGGTAACTGGTGCAACATGGGAGTATATAAACCACACCTTTAATATGTTACGTTATCACTAGTTTGTTTGGGTTCATTAAGTAGCTATGAACAGTGGGGCATATTTACAAGCCCTTTGCGCCGCCGATGCGTCACTTTTTTTGATGTACCAGCAGCGTTGTGTAGTATCTATATTTACAAGGCCACATAAAGCCACCCTGCATCACTTTTCGTGGCCTTGTAAATACGGCCCCTTTTTACGCAGCACTTTGTGTGAAAGGGGCATGACATGCATGTTGCCGTCGGTGTTCCCAAGCAACACCCATGGATTCTGCCGCATTCCCAGATTTACAACATTTCGTAAACCTGGGAATACATCCGAATCCTACGCCTCTCCAGGGAAGGCGTAATCTCCTTGTGTTTTCCTCTTTCTATGCAGGCTGAAGAAGCAGCAGACATAAAAAGAGGAAAACACCTCTTGTGATTGCTTTTGTGCAGGAAGGTGTCCCTTCCTGAAGGAAACAATCATCCCCGCAACGCAGGCATCCTTGCACCATGGTGCAAGGGTGCCTGCTTTGCCGCTAGGCAGCCAATTGTGCGCCAGGGCAGGGAAAGCACAGGGTTCCATCACATTGTTGTGAATATGACGCATCCCTGTGCTTTGGAAGTAGTGCAGCATGGCTTATGGGACCGCACCGCGTTACTTTCTTGTAAATAAGGCGCATTCTTTTTAATCGGATCACCTCAGATGCAAAGATTTACCTATGCTGGAACAGAAGAAAGGTCCACTGATGAGGCTAAAGTGGAGAATGTATAAGCAACTATTTCCCTCTGGAGAACAGGAATTGACAGACCATTGTAAGTTCCAAAGATATATTTAGACTTGCTTTGCCGAGTATTTGGCCCAGATTTATTAAAGTGTTGCACTAGTTTGGTGCAAAGTACCTGAACCAGCACAATAGCAACAACCTCCACAATTACATTTCATGTGCAAAAGGTAATTTGGGCTGATAGTTGACCCTCGCGCATTGCCAAATCAGCTTTGCACCATCTCCCTTCTAATTTATGCAAAGGGGACATGTTCATAGTTTTTTTGCTCAAAATCAGACCTACCAAAGCAGCATGATCTGACTTTGTGCCAGATCTTAATGCCTAGGGACACCCGGTGCAAACTAGCGCTTAAGTGGTAAATGGCCTAGTAAACCATTCATCAATGTGTACCCCATAATATTGTACAGATCTTGCACGTCTGACCACTGAGTGGTGGAGTACTTAGGAATTTGTACTGGAGGATGTACCTTCTGTACAAATCCTATGCTAGATAGTACTTGTTCACCTTTGCACCACAGTGTAATGCTAGCGTCACACAAAACAGCTATTTTAGCATGAGTGATTGGTGAGCGACTCTTGCTAAATCTGGTGCTGCATTTTTTTGTTGTCCATCATGCAATGCAGCACTGCAGTTTTTCATGCAGCCCTCCTTTGCATAAAGGGCAGTACACCTGGGCCATTGTGTACCCTTTGCTGTGGGGTGACCTGATAATGTATCAGCCGACGGAGGCCATTTTAATGTCAAATGTGTGTACGCTCTAGACGGGACCATGAATGGTAAGCCAGTGAAAGGCCTTTCAAGCCAAGGTATTGACATAAACTAGCATTTTCAGTGAGTACCTCAGACCTCATTTAGTAAAATCTCTGCTCATAAAAGGTGATGCTATTATTCAACGGTACATATTTATCAGCATCTTAAAGATGACAGACAGCCACTCTGCCGACATTTTAACCTGAGGACTGCAGCTTACAGAAGTCTTTGCAGTATGTGTCGATACCAAGCAGGCTGCCTTGACAAAGGTTATGAAGGGAGCCAAGACTAGAAACAAGGGGAACTGTCCATCACTGGGTAAACGGAAGTTAAACGAGATTGCTGTGCTATGCCGTGTGTTATGCACAGAACGACATCACACAACACCCAATCCCAAAGGCTGCTTCTTGGCATGGGTCCTGTGCTATAACCATGGACGCATTGCCGCATGTCTGTGCCTCCAGGAAGAAGTCGTATTTCTATGCTTACCCTGAAAAGTGTAGGAAAGATAGAAATGTCCCCCAGTAACCAAGAACAGAATATTTTGCTAGTCTAACTCCAGTCCTTAAATATAGTGGGGGGGGGGGGTGCATTTTCAACGCGCCTTGTTGTAACCTCTGCAGTTAGGAAGGGGATTTGTGTCTGCATTGGCTTGTGTAGTAGAGGTGGTAGGGGATGGAAAGAGAGGCAGCCTCACCAGATGAAGCACCCGTGAAGTACTCGATGTGATGTGGGCCAAGGGCAGCTGGCAGTGTAGCTCCCTGTCTCTCAGATGCACGTGCTTGCTTTGAGCATATTGATCGATGAACCTCACAGGAGAATTCAAGCCTGCAGGACCAGAGACGGATTCCTCTCTCTGTAGATGTAAAATAGTGATGTGAGAGCAAACGTCATCAGGAATACCTGCACGTCGCTGCCTGTTGGATTGTGTTGATGTGATTCGCTGATCGATAAGTGTGAGCTTCTCACTGGGGCACACATTCTGTCGCCCCCGTGGATACGTAACATTCGGTGCCATTGTTACGGCTCACGTCACGTCACGGTTATTGATGCGCTGATCACGCAGGCCTTGGTTCAGAGTTATCTGTGATGTGCTGAAGGACTCCTGGGTGTGCGAGCATGCCCAGACAAGGAAAAAACGAAACTGGTCTAGAGCCTGGGAAGTCTAAACAACATTTGCAAAAACATCTGAATGTGGCGATCAGCACTGCAGGAGTTCGCCAGCCGGTCACCACACAGGAAAGAAGAAACCCGCTGCCTCTGCAGGGTCGCAACCACAGTTGGCATAAGTCAATTCTCACACTATACTGGTCAAAAGGACACCCATTCTCAGAGCACAAGTCCTAAAAAAAGAAGTGGGGGACTGATCAAATTAGGCAGTATGCAAGTGACATCATGGAGCGTGCCATCACAGCACATGACGTCATAGTGCGTGACATCGCACGTGCCATCACTGAAAGTGACATCACAAGAAGCAACATCAGATATTAACCCCTTCGCTGCTGGCCCGTTTCCGCCACTGTGCGGTAAACAAAAGAACAGGGCGGGGCCATGACGAACCCCAGCCGTCATCAGCACACGAGCACCGTGGAGCGTGACGGCTGGGGTTCATCACCAGCATGCAAGGGGTTAAAGCCTCACACATATGTTTATCGTGACTACATTTAGGCATATTACGAGATTTAACAAATGAGATTTTGCGTCAAGGTTGTGACAAAAAAGTCGCGCAACCCCAAAGCAAAATCTGGGTCTCAACTAATACATTTATTTATTTTTAGAACCCTGCCACAAATAAATTGGCAACAAGGAGAAGCTAGACTACTAGGATCTGCTCTGCTTAGTTGGCTTCAAAGTCTACATATTAAAATATCTTATGTTGCAAAGTCACTTGCTGCAAAGATCATTGGGTGCCCATTAAATCTCAGGGAATAGTAATACTGGTAGGATAACTCTAGAGTTTAACGCTTTTGCTGAAGAGATCTGTGTTTTGTCTAGTTCCTGATTCGAATGAAAGTAGTGTATAGAAGCATAATGTGTCTTCTGCTAAACACATCATAAAACATGCACATGACAGATTTTTATTTTATGTAGATAGGTAAGTGGGTTACTACTTTCAACACAGAGATCTTTTTGTTACTTGCAGTTTATGAACTGTAAACCTTCTAATATAGCACAGTGAGGTATGGAGGACATCTGACTCCTACACGTTGTAACCTTCACTGTCTTATGTAACACATCTTGTACATTGATTTACACACTTACATGATTTATTGTCAATGTATAATGTGTATGTTACGTAAAGTGCTTGGACAGTCTGCATTGGGATGAGTAGCTCTATAAAGAAATAAAATTGTGCTATTTAAATAGTTGGGTAAATACTGGGACATTCTTACTTACATTCACGGACTGAACAAAGTCAAAAGCATACCTCTTCAGCACCTGTGAAGTGATAAGCCACATGCTTTTCTTTCTCCTCCATTGCATTTATATGCAATTAAGTGTGGGCCCCAGAATTCCGATGAAAGAAGGCCTAATGGCCCGTCAACTTCGGCCTTTATGTTTTGCCCAGCTGGAGGTGGAAACAAAAAAGCCCCCTCACCCCTGCACGTTGCTGCTGGGAGTGAGAAGCAGACAACGTGCAGGTGCTGCTGAACGTGCCTCGGTGTCTGAAAATGACACTGGGACAAGTTCAGTATATTTCTGTGGAGCCCAACTTCTTGGCAGGGTGGACGGCGTCCACCCTTTGAAAATAGTGGATGGACATGCAGTCTACCCGGGTTTACCCCCGACTTGTGCTCTGCCCTTGCTTTTAAAGTATAAATATGTGAGCTGGTAAGATCCCAGCTTAGAAGGAATCATGAAGCAACCAGTGTATAAAGCAAACAATATCCTACTTCTGTTTTTTATCTTGTGGCTTGTAAAACAAATGAAGTGATATGTGAGTCCTAAGTGGGATGGATAGGCCCAGATATGGGCACTCCGTCCGCTGTGCCTTTGGATTCAAGGTGTACCTCGCATATGACCCCCCCAACAAGACAGAAACATTTCTCAAGGTTGCATGTATTCCACTACAGAGGGGACATGATCTAGCCATTTGGGCTGGACCATCCCTTATGGCTCATGACAAAGTTTCATCATCATATGGTTGGCCCCTGGCTGTAAGCTAAAATATGATGAAATGGGATGGGAACCAGAGTAGGTACCAGTAGTTTAAAATTATTCTAGAGTTCTAAGGATCACCACTGCTTTACAAAATGAAGACAACGGACCACAGCGTAACTTGGGCAACAAAAGATTATGTAAAGTAAATGATATTTTATTGCATGTGATATAAAGTTGATACAGTTATGAAAAACGACCACCTTTCATCACTAAGGCCACATTCACTGAACATCAAGTCACAAAAACCATGGGAAATATCCACTGTGGGAAACCAGAGCCTATAGGCCTCAAAGGTGAGCTGGCTTCCAAACAGAACCTGTTGTACACAAAGAATCATGGATCCTTAGTAACAGGTGCCTCCCTGATTTCAGGGCACAGGCCGGCTCTTAAAAACCCAGCTTGATGAAGAGCGGCCCTGCAGGCATGTCCTATGATGAAGCATGACACCTGGTGGTGTGTGAGGACACCCCGTCACACTTTTGTGTGTGTCTAGGAGCAGGCTGGAAAACATGAAAAATTACAAAATGTGGTAGATTAAGAAAATGATTTAACAAATCACTCGGGGGGGGGGGGGGACTTTTTTGTGTATAACACGTTCACTGAAGATACTTTACTAGTTCTAAACTGGCCTACAAGCCTATGAAGCAGTGCTTGATGGGCTGGTCTGACAGAACACTGAATGGCCCTTTTTTTTTTAGCATTTTTGGGCCAGTTCCATGGCCAGGAGGGCCGATTTTTACTGTTATTTTCCACATATTATCACTTTTTTTAAACTATATGCTTCGCTAATGTGGGCCACTTTTATTTTGGTGCCTGGTCCTATTTTTTTTCCCAGGCCGACCATGCATGCAACAAACTACAGTTGAAAAGGTGCAGTAACACTGCACATACTATTGTACCTTCCAATACCTAACATAGTCTTCGACGATCGCTAGTAAGTAAATAAAATGCAAAAGCATTAGGACAATAGGAACACTGTCAGAAAACAATCAGAAGTACTTGTGCTACCCAAGATCAGCTTTTGTAAAACAAGTTCCCATCTTGTTGGGGCTATCTTTGAATCAATTCATTGCTTATCATTATTTCTTATTGTGTGATAACAGATACAGGTGGAGGGCACTTAGATTTGGGGAGCGGAGCTTTCTTCTCATTATTACTTCTTGACTCAGAGCAAGGGAGAGCAGCTTGGAAAATGAACTACAAGGACGAATAGAAAGATAAGAAAACAGTAACTAACAGAGAAAGCAGGGATGTAAAAGAACCTTTCTACCACTGAGAGAAATAGACAGTTATTGAAAGGTGGTAAAAAAAGGTGGCATGGGGTAGAGTCAAGGCCTTGATGCTTTTATATTTTACAATGCTGCCACTTTGCAGCATCGGTGGCAGGCTCCTAAAAAAACTTTGTGCACCCTGCAGTTATTTATTTATTTATTACGAATGAAGCTCTGCATAGTTGGCTAGCGGAAAATGAGCCAGAAGAGCCTATCACAGGGAACGTCTAACAAGCCTCTACTCTTGTCTTCCTAGTAACCCCAAGCATTCTAAAAAGAAATCCTTCCACCATCCCTATTTTATCAAGATCCCAAACTTTGTTCCCAGCAATGCCTGGCCTATCTAAGGAGTTGTGGAACTACATTATAAACTCAGTTTCCATCTCTGCAAGGCCAGGTTCAACATGGCGACTGACATCTAGCTTTAGAGTTTTTGTTTTAAATACCTAGAACTGGTTTATCTATCTGCAGTGTTTTAAAATAAGTATTCCCAATAAATGTTCTCAAGGAGTAAAAATGTTTTAAATTAGGCCCATGCCTGCGGGAGGCTAGCATGAAAAATACTTCCCCCTGGGAATCCCTTTTCCTTAGTTACATTTATGGTGAATGTGTAAGTGTATACATTATTGACACATTTACACCGTGAATCCGTAAGCGAGTGCGGAACAAGGATCCAACTCTTTCAAGGTCTTCCAAAAGGATTCACTTCCGGGATATTGATAAACGGATGATTTGACATTAGGAATAGTCAAATCTCATTCTAAAGGCTTTGGGGTAAGAAGTACAAAGGTCAAAGGTCGCACATCTTATTATTTTTTTCAGTGTGGACAAAGGCGAATTCTCAGATGTTCTAAAATTCATGAGGGGACTAACAATGTCACATGCATCATCTGGCTCCATAAAGGAGATGACAGCTTCTTAAGTGGACTTGGCAGAGAAAAGGTGTGGGTGAGAAGTGTGATGCCTGAGTCCTAAACATCTCCTGCATTATGAGAAATGAGCAAGTTTACAAAAGAGCAACATTTGTATTAATATTATCTTTAATGCAGATGTGATAAGGGGCAGGACAGAATTTTTTAATTTTTTTCCAATTTTTTAATTTCAGTTAGATTAGGTAAAGATTCACATTAGGAGTTTTGCGACCTCTGAAAGTATATCCTGTACATGTTTCCACACCTACAGGTTAGATAGGTTTCAGACTGTAACGACTAGGCACAATTGCTCAGTTACAGTCCACAGATCATGTCAAGCCTGCCACCATTGCACACCCACCCATAAGGGTCTGAGGGAGGAACCTTTGAAGGTAAATGAAGAACCAAGATTCCCATCTTAAATACTTTCTACCTCCAAGGTCAAATGGGAGACGTGACCCCAGAGGGCAGGGAGCAAAGGTCAGCTCAGATATAACATGAAAGTAAGAGAAGCCCAGCCCATGCAATCTATTGCCTTGCACAGCTTTGGCTTGTGAAAAAAATGAGTACATTCTTCACAAGTAATAACAAGTCGGCACTTTTTAACACATTTTGCTTTTATGGCTGAGAGAAGGCAGCAACCGATGTAAAAACATAAACTGCAATTTCAACATCTCTGGTTACCAACTTCAAGTGTTGTATTTTGTTGCAAGAGTTATCTACAAGTCCATCACAGATTGTAGATCGCAAAGGTCTATCCAATGGAATACACTGCAAATCACTGAAACGTAGCTCATGATTTTCTGCTGTTGGTTTTGCAAAGTTTCTGTTTTTCTGGCATTGTCTATTGTGTTATATTTATTTTACATTTCTGACTTTATGAGGTCTCTGTTTTTGAACAATAGTATTCTTATTGACAGCTTGCTTCAAAATGAGTGTTTGTAGAAGATTCTGCTAGTTAAAAGAAAGATGATTATTTGTATAATTTTGGGCCCATGCCAACTGAAGGATTTATGGTAGGCACTACATGTAGGATTGTGTTTTGTGGGAGCGGATGTTTCTGAATTAAAGGATATCGGACGCACACATCATTACTTTTAAAAACGCCACATGTGCCCGATGGGTTCAGTGCCCAGACCCTACTGTTAAGATGCAGTTGAATCGACCCAAAACGCAACTCTATCTCTTACCCCTGGCGTCTTCACACCATGTACAATTGCTACTACAAGTTTGTTGCAACACGATCGAGTCACCCTTCCTTACCTCACCCCACAATACCATAACATTTCCTTCAAAGCTCACATTATAAGCCCACTCCTTACCAACCAAACACAATGAACGGAGTAGGTTCTTATTGATCAACCCACAAGTGCTTCTTGGACTCGCAGGCGTATGCTCGCTATACAAATGCTGCAATGCAGTTCATCACCTGTGACATGAAACCATACTGCTCGGGCTACTTGAGTGTGCCGCTGTTAGCGTGCATGTTCAGGGTGTGCTTGATACCTTATGGCAAATGAAAACCTGCTGGCTTTGAACCAGAGTTCTCAAATGTCGCATCCTTTGCTAATTGAGGCTTTATGTTGGAGTGTATTACACATGTGCACCCCTGGGGATGGGGGCAACCAGTACTCTTGATAAAGCAGAGCAGCTTACTGTCTGGCACATCAGATGAAGCTCTCAATTGTTGCTAGAGAGCCCCGGGCAACTTCTCTTCCTAGAAGCACAATCATTGTGCATTATTGGCCCTCTTCCTAGAAAGAGCCAACGTCACTGGAGCAGGTTTGGGCATGGCCCTCCGGCTGGCCAGCTTCCTCACTCAAGATGGACCCTATTTGACACCATAAGGTGCACTTGGTTACATCATGCATTCCTCTCCCCTTCAACTGCCTGTTTATGTCACAAGGCATCACTTTAAATTATTTTGAAGTTGTTTGCAAAGACAGGAGATTGTGCCCCAACTTGCAGGAAACAGCACAACTCCTGTTGCAGCGCATGTTTACTAGACCTGGTTGAGAGCACCAAAAAGGAATATTTGTCTGCTGTGTGACTTGTGAGGAGGGGATATGAATGAGAAATACTTTGGGACACTGACAACAGCAGAAACATCATAATTAGTCGTATCAAATCCACGACTGCAGCAGGGCAGGTTGGGACAAAGTGCATCGGATCCGCTCAGGTCTTCATGTGAAATGGATCACGTGATTTCTTTGGGGTAAAACAGCAAGTGCCTGCTGCAATAGGGGTCAATTTGAGCTTCACAGACTTACAACGTAGGGTCTCAGGCATCAGATTACGATCCCAAATGGATTTTATTCAATTTAATAATGAAGGTTTCAACACCATACATAAATGTGTGCACCTAAATTCAACACATGCATAATATTATCCTATGTGTCTGATAAAATCACGTTTTCATACCACCCTAAGGTCGACAACTATCTAAACTTACAAGTGTAAATTCAGGTCTAAAATTTACAAAATATGAATTTATTCCATGCATTTACAAATGTAACATTACATTAGTATGCCTTAATGTTAAATAAGATTAAATCTACTCACAGGCATCGTAGTGGACATTTCTTGGCAGGAATAACCAGCAAATTCAGTGAACAACAAACAATTTGTGAGTTTATGAAAATCCATAACGTATTTATAGTCAATTCTGATCCTTGATATGATCAGAGAATTACTTGCCATGTCAAGGGCAGAATTAAAGCCATATGCTGGGCGCGAGAATGGGGGTGGGGAGAAGACCCCAAGTTGGTGAGTGTTGGAACGGAAAATTTCTCTGCATGGTAAATGACGTATACACCTGCCCTAAGTGGCCAACTGTACTTTTGTCTGGATTCGTAATGCAGATACTTGGCAAACACGGATCATGCATGTGCGCCATGACATAGCCCTTTCTCATGGATTGTGGTCTTGTTGGACCAGGAGGGGTGCCTAAATCGCTACCCTCATATTGGTGGAAGGCTACAGCCTTTGCCTAAGAGTTAAGTAACACAAGCGCAGTGGTGGCAGCATACTGTGTAGGGATCAGTAGGAGTGAACACGTCCTTTTTAGACTGTCACTGGAGTGAGGCCCACAGGCTCACTCACCTTTATAAAAGTTCTGCTTCTGTGTGTGAACTCATCCTTGACCTATGTCAGGATGAAGTGCAGAAGTAGTTACTCTGCACTGGATATGTGTGTGCCTTTGAAGGATATAGTACTGGGATAGACCTCTGTCGTGTAGTGCATGTATTGGGTTGATGTATATATGTGAGGGATACATTAAATGTGAGATGTAGTGCTGTGCAGCGAGGTGTATGTGTGCTTGCAAGAAGTGCAATACAGGAAGGGTGAAGTGTTGTGCAGCGAGCACGTGGTGAGAGTGTGCTTACAGTGTCTGTGTGTTTGCAAATAGCACAGTAGAGTACAGAGGAGCTGCAGTACTGAACAATGTGTGCTGAATGTATGTGTGTCTGTGGTGGCACAATACACAGGGGAAGCTCCTCCGCTATGATAGGGGGAGCATCGCCCCTCTGCTGTTAAGCAGTGAGAAACATAAAATGACAATAACTTAGATTTATTGTAATTTTATGTTTCGTGTCCTGGTGCTTTGTGGCGGGCGGGTGGGTGGGGCTGCTGTGCTCTCCGAGCAGTGCAGGGAAGGAGTGGTTTGCCCACTGCTAGCGTGCGCAGTAACTCTCGGGCCACCCAAAACAGTCATGCACACTTCCTTGTTTTCCATGCTGGTTGCATTAAAGCCTGCATAGAGAACATGCCCACACCTTCAGCCCCTGGCTGAGTGCAGTGTCACGGTGCTTAGACCAATCACAACTCTGCATTTCAGTGTTATGAATGGCTTAGGGGAGGGAGCCTGGCTGCCTGCTTCCTGTCGTAGGTAGGTGAGCCGAAGCAGAGAAGACACAGGACCCGACCTCGAGGTAAGTTTAAAAATAATTATTTCCGATCCCATCTCCCCTCTCCCGCATAACACCCAGCACCCTCCCACCCTGCACCCGCCAGCGGCGAGACATACCGGCACGACTGGCAATATATAGAGGTGAAATTACTGGCCAGTATGTGTGCTTTGTATGGGGACTGAGTGGAAGTATGCCTGCAATAGTACATTACATGGATGACCCTGGCTTCTATTTTGGGATCCCTGGCCTGCCTAGTGAGGACATGAGGAGTAGATGAATCCCCCCAGACAGCTTCGGTGTCTCTCCTTACTATGACAGGCAGAGTTTCAAAAAGAAAGAAGAAAGAGAAAAGTGCACACTGCAAGAGAAACACAACCACAACAAAAAAATGAAAGACTCAGACCATAAATCACATTTGGTGTCTGGAAATGGACTATAATAAGCGGAGGTTGAGACCTCAACATTTGTGCAGACACCAGATGGACTGTGTGAGAAGAAGAATCTCTGCAAGACTTCTGCCTGTGACCAGGACTCAGCCCAAGCACTGTGCGGGGAGCACCAAGCCTTTAGTCCCTCGTATTGGTGACCCTATATGTTATGGGAGTGGGGCCGGGCACTGTTGAAGTAATTGTGTGACTGGCACACCATGACTCATGAACGACTCAGCTGCAACCTAGTATGCCAGGAGGGGCCACTGTGGTGTGGACAATTGCTCTAGATGAGTCTGCATTGTGTCCGGAGGTACCACTGCAACCCTGTATGCCAGAAGGGGCTGCTGGTACTAAGTAGCCAAAGAGTTCCTGCCATTGCCTGGGAGGCTGTGACCAGCGGGTCGAGCCCTGCACATCGAGATCTGCCCCCCGATCGAACCCTGAGGACCTTAGAGGGTGCAGAAGAAGACCTAAAACTCTTGCTGGGCTCCAGTCAGAAACTGGAATACCAGCCCCCTCTCCCTCAATTGGGAAAGACTGACTTACCAAGTCTATGCAGACTAGAAGCATCTCAGATATCTGGGGAAAGCCAACAGTGCCGCTCGGGAGAGAGCCTGCGTCTGCTGGGTGCTGCTACGTGTACTGCAACAGCCAGATGTCATCAAACAGATCAGAGGTTGCGTGTTCCCCCAAGGCTGTTGGTCCCCGGGGGACTCGCTGCTGAAGGTGCTGCTGCAACATGGAAACTTTTGAATAATTCCTAAGAGTCAAAGGGGAACTTTTGAGTACGACCTACTAGTGAGCATTCCCTCGATGCTGCCACCAGCGAATAGAGATTAACCCCAACCACATTGCAAGGAAGAGGGTGGGACAGGGATTTGCCTGACAAACACTAGATCCCCAACCTTAAGAGGGATTGTGTTGTTGCTTACGAATATCATTATTCCTTTGCATGTGTTGAGTTAGAAATAAAATACTTCTATTGGCATGTGTAAAGTTAGAAATAAAATGCTTCTTTTTCATATAAAACGGTTCATTTATTTATTAACATTACTGTGTGCACTTTGAGGTATGAGCCATGTTCACTAATCTGTATCTACACCTCCCGCCAAGGGAGACTTTGACTGCTCGACCACAGCCACCACTGAGAGGCAAGTGCAGAAGGGGTACTTGGCCCAGTTGCTCGGAATCCCTATTAGGTCGGGTCCCGGGACATCAGGAATAACAGGCCTCAACCACCACGCCAGTAGCCACTGTGGCCCTCTGCAAGGGATTCTGACAGTGGGGTTTGAAGGGAAGGAGTTTCTTCATGGGGAAAAATATTTTCCTCACTGAGAAATACAAAAAAAATTGCATTTGCAATCTCATGCTCAATGTGCTGGGTTGACAAACTTCTGCTATGTATGTTAAAAAATATGGCAATGCCACTTTAGTTTGTGCCATTGGCAGCCGTGACCGATGTGCTACATCCAAACTCTGTGACCTACCATAACAAGACCATGTTTGAGCTATATCAAACTCTTCATTGAACTTTGTTTCGCATTCTTGGGCATGTATGTACATTATATGCTTCAGATAAAGAAAATAGCACGTTCAGATTTGCATTTTGTTTTAGATATGGGCCTCTCAGCTTTTAGTGTGAAAAGTCTTGCTACATATGAATAATTGAGATGCTAAGACTTTTTCCATGTTTCACTCTGAATTATTGTTTGTACCTTCTAGACACCTGAAGGAAGAATTCCGAAACAGGTAATAATAAGTTCCGGAAATGAAGAGGTTTCTGAGTGGGGTGGGGGCGTTGGCAGACTAATGACAACTTGTGAAAGAAACGGGGAGGAGGGTGACATCTGGTAACAAATAGTAGAAAGCAGCATTCCAATCTTCGGTTGTCAAGGTAAATATTCCCTCAACAGGACTCCATGACCCACAGATCTGTGTTTAGAAAGAGTCTTATGACCCGGCGGCACCAACCTCTGAAATGTAGATGCTGAATAGAGGAATGTGGGGGTGGGGGGAGGGGTGAAACAAATTCAGCTTCCGGTGATACTTCAAATACCAGTGGGCCAGCCTGGCTGCAGGACTAAGGACCAATGATTAGCTGACAGGAGAGTCCTAACTACAGGGAAATATAGATCTGGGGGTGGTGGTCATGCTCTTTACGGTTTGTAGTATGGAATATCATGCTACATATCTATCTATCTATCTATATATTATTTTTTTCTCGAAGTACATACATTTGGCTTTATAGAAAACCTATACATGCTGGTTAATATTTCTGTACTCAATATTTTGGCTACGAAATTCAGCTAGCACTATATTCCATACTCGATATTACGGACCCACACCCTTTTCAAATAGGTGCATGATGTTGTTGATTAAGGTGATGATGATGTTGTCATAGTCATCCAGCTTTGGGTGAAAAATTAACATGATGTGGCATAGTTGGACATTTCATCAGTGTGAGAAAGAAAGGAAGAGGAAGGGAGAGGGGGATAAAGACGTCAGACAAAATGTGTGAGTTGGTAGTAAAAGTCAAGGAAATAAATGACCTTGAAGAGGGTGGGTTAAGTGAAAGGAGCTGAGGCTAACCTACTGGTGGACTAAGGAGCGAGGATCACTATACCCGTAGCACTCCCACCTTGAATTTGAAAAAGTACACAATGTGAAGGAGCAGAGAAAGAGGGAAAACACTCAAGGTATTCCTCATTACAAACTTTGAAACTTGGAACAGTATGCAATACCCACTCAGGAGTAAAACTCAACCATGCCGTAATTGTATTTGTGCACATAAATGGGTGAATCTAAATGAGCCTAGTTTGTGTGTGTGAGTTTAGGGTCTTCTGTCCCTGATATGTAACAAGAACACAGTTAATGTCAGTAGGAGAACATTCAGCCCTTCAAAGAAGCAGGATCGTTCTGTAGAGCAATATCTTTTTAATGACATATGATTCTACTGAAATACCCCATTTTTTAGGTCTCACCTGAGCCAATGCCCTTGCGCATTGCTGGCGAGATTATAGTAAGTGGAAAAGAACAGTCTACCAAAACGGCGGATTAGACATGTGATCTATGCGCGTGCACAAACCAGCCACGTCACACCCCACCATTTGTCTGTGCCTCGCATCAGACTTCAAAGGCTGCTGCTCCCCCGCCCGCCGCACCAGACTTCAAAGGAATGCGCTCCCACTCCCCTGCCCCCCCCCGCCACAGCAATGCCAAGAGCTTGTACTTACACGGGATGCATTTTTTCTTTCCACTTTGGTCCCCCGTTAATATTTGTCAACTATAAATTCTGTTCATTTTGTTACTGAACAAAAAATCTCACAGGAACCATAGGGCAACAATATTTTCACTTGTTGTACTGTACCATCTGTATAGCACTTACTAGCCCACTGTGGGGCTGTGAAAAACCTAGCCACATGGAGTGCACACACACTACGTGAAAATGTTGGAAGCCACTGAATTCCAGATGCTTACAGGGCTAAGAACTATTCAGAGAATTCATAAATGCAGGGCATAATAAAGCACAAGAAAGTACTATATGCCCCAGAGGAATTCAGTTTATACCATACATCGCATTCCACACGTTACACAATCAGTCACCAACAAGGTCATGATTGGACCTGTGCATCTTCAGATCAAAGCACTGAAGACAATGCCAATTTCTGCAGAACCTGAAGTGCCCCCATCTGCCAATAGCCATCACACGCATATTACCTCATGCGCGCTAGCGTTATTCTGCTCGCACGCTGAGATTTTATGAAGTGCACTTTACATGACGAGCTGGGCTCGTCATCAGCGTGCGAGGAGGCTACGCCATGACGAGCCCAGCTCGTCATGAGCGTGGAAGGGGTTAATGATTTGACTAATGTTCCCATTTTGTAACGTCAACACTGTAGCAGTAGTGTCTGGGCATGTTGGCCATATCAGCAGGTTTATTAACAGTGCTTAATCTATAAAACCTATGCGTGCCAGTGTCAACCAAGTGCAAAGATTGAAAGATTAGAAGGATTCTCAGAAACAACACCCTCCTGCCTCAACAATTAGGCATACGGCCTTCCAGTTTTTAATAATGCCCTTAGGACAGGGAAGCAACCATTCTCTGCACGCGATTTACAACCAAACAAGAAATGAGAGAAACGCATTGCAGTGTGATAATGTAAAACACCAAGAAAACCAAAAAACAAGCATTCAATGGAGATATGTTTCACCGACTCAATCTGTCCAATGAAATATTGTAGCAGAGAATTTAACATTGTAACTTTTCAAGCACTTGTGCTTGAAGTAAGAAGTCGTACATATGGAACTTTAACAACCGTGAATGAAACAGATGAGTTTCCGCACCTTAGACCTCCACTTGTGCAAAAGCAAGCTCCAGCCATCATCGTGCAAGAGACGGGCCATCTTCGGAGCCACTAGGAAACCAAGGGTGAGTGCTAGAAACAAGATCTTGCCACTGGAGGTGAGGCAAATGCTAGGTCCATGGGCATTAAACACTCTTGACCTGATTTAGATCTTAGCGGATGGGTTACTCCATCACAGCGGTGACAGATATACCGTCCACCAAAATATAAATCTCATTAAATCCTATTGATTTATATTTCTTCGGATGGGATATTCATCACTGTTGTGACAAAGTAACCCATCCACAAGATCTAAATCAAGCCCTCTGTTGGTGGCTCTTCCTGAATCTCGATGCATGTGTCTTCCCAGAAGGCGATGGACCCAGGGCAATGAATTACCCCCAGGTCTCCTTCTAACTATACCTTCAGCTGTGGACCCACAGGTAAAACATCATATGAGGCACAGGCTGCATGATGGTTGTGATTGTAAATGCTGAGGAGAGCGATGGTGGAAGCAGTCTCTTGCCTCCCACGGGCACTCTATGACCGTACAAGCATGCCTCAGCAGTGTGCCATAATATCTCACTGTTGTGCTCTGGCTTATCTCACCCATAACCTTTGCCTCCTTTCCTCTGCTGTATCTTTTTGTACATTCTTCCCCTCGCCTTATCTGTACTATACCTCTCTTCCAATGATCAAATGTGTACGGTAGGCTCCCCAGAATGCACTACACCTTTGCCTGGAGGGAACACCAGGATTCTGGGGAAGGCAACTCCATCCAACGTCTCCCTGCCCATTCTCTCCATATTATCTCATTTTACCTCTAGTCTGTCCCCTTTTTTCTGTCTCCTCAGACACCATTAGTACTTGACCTGAAGCCATGAAGTACTATACAAATCACTAACAGTGTAGAATTTATTTCCCTACATCAGAGTCTTTATGATTGCTTATTTGATTAATTAATATGAACATTATTTAATGTAAAACTCAAAATTTGTTGCCTATTTATCTGTATTCCTAAAGTTCTCTGGACAGCGTACTGCTTCAAGAAGTGTACCCACACCCAAAAGAGTGCTTAAATTGTAAAAGATATTTACAACAAGGGGTGGTGAGGGACAGAGTCTCTGAATTAAGCAGAAAGCTCTCACCCAGTCAAGAGATCAGGGCTAGATCCAACACCGTTTTTTAGCTCACTGCACCATCCCAGTTTCAGAACCTGGCTGTATGCAAATTAGTCTGTTCCTGTCCCAGTGCATGATGGGAACAGGGCAAACCAAACTACAAAAGCCAATTCTTACACTGGGATTGGATTAAGCTCTGATCTGTTGACTGGGTAGGAGTGTTCTGCTTAATTCAGATACTCTGTCCATCACCATCCCCTTTTCCGAATCGTTTTGTCCACCATAAGCGTGGAAGGGTATGCTCAGACATGAGTCCCTTGCTCACCGCACCATCAGTATTCAAGCAAGCCGGGCCGAAGACGGCTGCAATGCCAGAAACCGGTCCCCGAAAGCTTGTTTCCTTTCCAGTAAAAGAATTGGCTTGGTAGTTTGGTCTGCCCTGTTCCCATGATGCACTGGGCCAGGGACAGACTAATTTGCATGTAGCCAGGTTCTGAGCTGGGATGGTGCAGTGAGCTAAAAAACGGTGATGGATTAAGCTCTGATCTGTTGACTGGGTAGGAGTGTTCTGCTTAATTCAGATACTCTGTCCATCACCATCCCCTTTTCCGAATCATTAAATTGTAAAAGAATCAGTGACAGGGCCCAAAGTTTTGTTCAGAAGCCCATGGTCAGTGCTATGGAAGGTCATGTTATAAAAGATCAAGCCTGTGTGGTCTTGAATCCATGTTATGCCTCTTTAATCCACCAGAAACTCCCGGCCTCCATATCTCACGCTTGCATATTAATTTTCATCCCTGCTATCTCTTTTCTCACAGTTTTTCCGACTTTCTCTTCCTTCTCCTTCCACCCATTTGTGTTTTTCTCTCATGTTGCAGATCTAAATGTGTTAAGGAAAAATGATTGTTCCTCAAAAATGAGTGCCAGTAGGCCTCGCCCGCAACCACCGCTCAAATTAAGCACTTCGTTATAGCACACAGCCATTGATCAGTCCATATACCCTAAGGGATTTTGAGTTTCTTTGCATACTCCTTGTCAGATATAGAAAAAGAAAAATTGCCGCTCTGATGTGCAGTGGATTGAGACCCTGCTGCAGAGATCTGTAGGCAACTAACCGGCCACAAATTCAACCTCCGACTGGGTCGAGTCAGCCTTTTATCGTCTCAAGTTTATAATATGAGTGCCCTTCATTTGGATGATGACTCAATCCAGTGTTGCTAAATCTAACATAATTGTTCTACAGTGAAGAACCTTGGAAAAGCCTTTGCAAAAGCAATTGCTCCCAATGGGGAATAATCTACACCGAGGGGTTGATTCTTCTTTGTTCTGCAACATTCAAGGTCAGCGCCACCAGGCAAGGTTAAGCTCCTTTGAAGATCTTTGTTGGAAGAGAAAGGCCAGGATGTCAGGAAATTCTTTAACCAAGCCAGTGAACTGAGCTAACTACTTACATGAAAGGAGATGACTCCTGAAGACTGGGGAAAGGAATGAAAGCTGCAAGAGCTGCATCTGCCACAGTTATATGGGGCCTCAAAGAAGGTGCACACTTCGTAAATGGTCTGTGCTGCTTTGTTTGGGTGCTACCACGATCTGTGTTTTGACTTCCTCTGGCTTGACCCATCATGAAATGACCACCTATAAGAGGCCTTAGCTGGACTGCAGCTGATGTCCAAGGAAGGGAGCCTTCCCAACCCATCAGGCCTCAGTTCAGTAGTGCTTGAATTCAGACTCAGCTGGAATACTGAGATACAAGCAGTAGTTGTCAGAGGAGAGTTTATTAGAACCTCTGGGTGAGACCAATGAGTAGTGGATACGTCACTGCTTCGCCGCGTATCATTGCCGTATGTTTGCATACACAGGACTGAAGAAGTCAAATATGGAAAACAATGAAGAAAGAAACTCATTTAACAAACATCAGCGTGGAGAGGAGGAGTAAAGCCTACGTCTCCAGTACTCTGAACTGCACAACTTTCATGAGCATTACATTTAAATCATGAAATTGTACAAGTGCTTAGAGGAGATCCAGTTTACAGTGGGCACTACACAGATATAGTTAATCAATTCACCTCTCCCAGCGCCACTGTCAACACACAAAATGTACACACACACATGCGCGCGCACTCCTACTATTAACTGATCTCTGGCATTTGTGTTATTCTGCATTTTGCACCTTCTGGTCTCAGTGAAGGGGGCTCTAGTTATTTCTGACTTATAGGATCAGAAGTGAGTCCGCATCCGGGTGGCTTCTCTTCCACGCTGTTGTTTTGAAGGGAGGCAATGAGTGTTTACACCACAGCCACTGTGCTTCCAGTGGTAACCTGTCCAGGTATGGGACTCACCTGTAGGACCCCGAGAGGACACACCTCCAGTCCGAGATCATGAACTTCTCCTGGATTCGCCCTGAGAATTTCTTTCCTGATTTTGCACAGTAGACTTCACCCGCCACACTCCTTATGGAAATATTCTGAAAAGGGCACAGAAGGGTCATGTTTAGACTCACACACAACAGCTCGGTGTTGACTATACGACAATGGTGTGTAATGTGTACACAAGGAGCTAAATTACACTCAGTACCATCGCAGCTGAGAGTGCAAGGAGATCAGTTACCAAGATCAGTTAAAGCTTATGAAGCTGTCAGTCTGCGCACTGAGCATGAGGGATGGCAAAAGGCACTTCTTTGCATTTGAGATCTGACTTTCAATAAAGTGGGCTCTGCTGTGCAGAGCATTTAACTCACCTGAGAGCTATGCCACAGCCTCCTGTAACACATGGACTCTGGTGGCAACCCTAAATGCTAATGACACCCGCCCTACACACCGTCAGACCTATGTGCTTGGGGCATGTCTAGGCACTGGCTGCAACCCTACACGCTAATGGCACCCACCCTACACACCGTCAGACGCCTGTGCTTGAGGCATTTCTAGGTCCTGGTTGCAACCCTACACGCTAATGGCACCCGCCCTACACACTGTCGGCCTCTGTGCTTGAGGCATTTCTAAGTACTGGTTGCAACCCTACACGCTAATGGCACCCGCCCTAAACACTGTCGGCCTCTGTGCTTGGGGCATTTCTAGGTACTGGTTGCAACCCTACACGCTAATGGCACCCGCCCTACACACCGTCAGACCTCTGTGTTTGGGGTATGTCTAGGCACTGGTTGCAACCCTACACGCTAATGGCACCCGCCCTACACACTGTCTGCCTCTGTGCTTGGGGCATGTCTAGGCACTGGTTGCAACCCTACACGCCAATGGCACCCGCCCTACACACTTGGGGTATTTCTAGGTACTGGTTGCAACACAACACACTAATGACACCCATACACAATGTCGGACCTCTTTGCTTGGGGCATGTCTAGGCACTGGTTGCAACCCTACTTACTAATACCAGTGCCACTCACTGATGGCAACTCGTCATTCTAGTGGAACTCTGTAATTTCATAAAAACCATGCACTAGTGAAAGTCCTACACACTGCGGCAGTCATACACACTGATGTCAGCCCTACATGCTGATGGCAGCCTTACACGCTGGAGTGAAATCTAGACATGGTGGGCAAACCTACATACCAATGGCAGTGCCACACACTAATGCTAACTCTAGTGGAACTCTATGCATTAATCAAAACTATGCACTGGTCATAATCCTACATATGGGGGTCATCATGCACACTAATAATGCCCTACATGCTGATGACAGACATACCCGCTGGTGTCATGGTTAGACACTGATGGTGACCCGACAGTCTAATGGCAGTGCCACTCACTGATAGCAACTCGTCATATTTTATTTTATTTATAATGTTTTATATAGCACGAACATGACCCTAGAGGGTGTTAGAGCGCTTTACATTACAATGTACGGAAAAGTTAGATGGTTGGTGGTAAAACACAGACATTCAGTAAACGATGTTTGATATCGAAAGATAAAGACAGTAGTATATAAGATTTCTAAAAAATGCTAACAGTGATATAAGGTTTAGGGTTTTATGGAATGCATTTGTTCATTAGAAGCTACTTCACTTCTTTTTTGAAGGAGGAGGAGGGTATCTCTGGGGGTAAGGAGTTCCAAATCTTTGGTGCCATACTAGAGAAGGCTTTGCAATACGTTCTCTTTTTGTGAAAGGATTGTGGTTTCAATAATAGTGAGCTCACACTACAGGAGTTTCTGCACCCTCCAGAAGGTACTAACTTTTGCCCTAAGTAGCTGGGGGTTTTGTGATGAAGGGCCTTATGGGTCAGGCAGGCAATATTTAGTTGTATTCTTGCCTCATATGGTAGCCAATTCAGTTCTTTTAAGGTCAGTGAAATGTGGTTATTTCTTTTTTTGTTCCAGAGACGAGCCTGGCCGCAGCATTGAGATAAGCACTCTCAACTGGTGGAACGCTATGCATTAATATAAACTATGCACTGGTGACAATCCTGTACATTGCGCTGGGGCAGTCATGCATACACTCATGTCAGCTGTACCCGCTGGTGTCACAGTTAGACACTGATGGTGACCCTACATACTAATGGCAGTGCCACTCACTGATAGCGACTCGTCATACTGGTGGAACTCTATACATTAAGATAAACTATACACTATTGACAATCCTGTACATTGCGCTGGGGCAGTCATGCATACACTCATGTCAGCTGTACCCGCTGGTGTCACAGTTAGACACTGATGGTGACCCTACATACTAATGGCAGTGCCACTCACTGATAGCAACTCGTCATACTGGCGGAACTCTATACATCAATGTAAACTATGCACTATTGACAATCCTGTAAATTGGGCTGGGGCAGTCATGCACACTAACACCACCCCTACATGCTGATGGTGACCTACTTGCTGGTGCCAGCGCTGGGCAATACTAGCAAACATCTGTGTTACTCATTCCTGAAGTTCTCCCTAGTGAAAAGAAACAGTTTAATGTGCACTGGAAGGGACAATCCCTGCTTCCCTAAACATATTCCTTCTGTGTAATTATTTCAACAATGCTTAGCATTTTACAATGTAATCCTGGTCAATGCCTGCACATGAAAAGCCTGCATCGTTAATTGAAGTTGCACAACTTATATAACAGGGTGCGAAGAACAGATGTAAAATGCACAGAAGGTGGAGTTACATGCCAGTGTTTCAACTTGCAAACGTATCATCTGCTTAGATTTGTTTTAATGCTATTTTTCGCCTGGACAAGATTGTAGATATTACTTAACAGTAAACACACAGCCATTTTACCCCTCAGTTCACAGAGATTAGCAGATATTCAATGTAAACCTCTCACAAATGTAAATTATTCATTTAAAAAAAGTTTAAAAGATCTGTAAAGCCTAAAACTGGAATTCTACTTCAGGGAATGTGTGTTCCATATGTTGCACTCGTAAAGAGTAATGTTTGTCACGTGCACAGCCTCTTAGTGCTGAGAACCGAAGCGCCTCATAGTGCGGGAGGTTAACAAAAGCATCTCACTGAAGGAATAAACAGGCCTTCTAGGCCACCTGTGTCTTCTGTGGAGTAGAGAGTGGTTGGTAGCAAGTGCCAGAGGGGCGCAGCCATGACAGAGGATGGTCGCCCTCCAGACAGTGGCATGAAGGGCTGTGGTACTTGTAAGAGGTGTTCACGTGAGACATAAAGCGCTGTGGTACTTGTGAGAGGTGTTGTTGTGTGTAGCGAAGGACAGAGGATGGTCGCCCTCCAGACAGTGACATGACGCGCTGTGGTACTGGTTTGTGGTTTTTCTCGTGAGACAGGAAATTGTTTCTGGTGTCCATTTCACATTTCCAAAACCCATGAAAGTACTTTAGTGCGTTATCTCTAATAATTGCTAGAATAAAAAATGCGATTAGACGTGCGAGGGTCCATTGGCTGTCCAGCTGTTGTTCAATTAATTTGTCAAAGACATAAACCATGCAGATGACCTGGAAGCCCACTTTAGTGGATAATATAGCCCTAAATGTCAGCTTGATGACGTAGAGGGTGGAATCCACCGACCACGCTCAACTGGACCCATAACTCATGCTTTTTTCCAAATTTACTATCAAAAGCTGTCCGTTTCCAGCTGTGCCGGGCTCCTTTTGGTCTAAACACCGGAAGGATGTGGATAATGGGGCCTTACAACAAGTGCTTGTTGTGTGTGGTCTATTAAGAAGGACTTTAAAAAAAGCATTCGTGCTAATACAGTTCAAGGAAACGTTCATTTGTTTCCTATTTGATAATAAAAGGAATTATAATTAGAACTGTGCCATGATAACCCATAATATTTGAAAACTTGATATTACGAATCAGTTATTTTTACTTTTTATCAAGGTTACTTTAATGATTGTATAGTTTCTTTGATTACTAGAGCCCTAGTAGTAGATAGCATTTCTTGAAAAGTAGTGGCAGAACTGTTTTAAACCCAATGTTCATGTGTCTGTCGCCAGGCACTGGGTCAGGTGCTCTTTTCATCAGCCTAAGCGTTGCCTTCCACAGAATACCTCAATTTCACTTCCATGTCGGCCACTGTTCTCTCCTTGTGCGTGATTGACATTCAGGACTATTTATCTGGGTGTTTTTATTTTTATTTTATTCTTACCCGCTTTACTTCTATTACTCCTTCTTTCTCCACGTGTTTGTACCCTTGACTCCACCCCTAGGCTCAATTTCCCTATGGCCCGCTGTGCCTCCTTGTGCTAAAGCCCCACGCCCCCCATGAGCCTGAGTTGAGCTGAATGAGCTTAGAGGAACTGACCACCGCATGTGGGGGCTTATTAAGAAGCGGCAGCGATAATTATCGCTGGCCGCGCCTAGTGCGAGTTTTTCTATCGCTGGCTATAGCTGGAATTCATCGACAAGCTAGCGCTGTATTTACAATACTTAGCGCATTGGCGATGAAAATTCCAGCGATAGCAGGGAAATGTCCCAACATGGCTGGAAGGAAAACAAGCGATGTTCCCTGCAAAACAGCGATGACCTTGCTGATACGACCCTGTGGTCGTAACCTCACATTACACCACCCATGCAAAGTATGCCTAACACTGGATTTTAGCAGACGTTAAAATCCAGCGTTAATGGCCGGTTAGCGCGATTTTGTTTATCGCTTTGCCGGCCGGGGCATTGTTGTAAATATTGCAAAGCAGCCTTTGCGATATTTTCCCATGTAGTCTATTGAGGCACGCCTACTTTGCATCTCATTAACGATGCGATGCAAAGCGGGTGCTAAATCACGTAAACACACGCTAGTGTGTCCTTGCTAATATTGTGATAAAATGATCGCCGCTTTTCGGCCGAAAACACGTACTAAAGCGGCGATAATTTGATCTCCCCCTCTTGTTAATATGCCCTGTGGTCAGATTCTGCCTTGTTGCTCTTGCACACTTTGGCTAGGGCAGATGGCGAGAACCAGCTTGGTAAATATTGCCACGGCTTGGTTGTTTGGATTGATCACACTTTGCCATAGCACTAATGCAAGTGTCTCCAGACAGCACCAAAGTATCCCATAGGGCGATATAAGATCATCGATTACTCCTATTCAATAGTGTGTGTGGGGGGGAGGGGGAGATGATGATGACTCATCTGCCCTTTCACCAGGAACTGTGCATCTTTCTGTGCTGCCGGGCAGCAAACATGACACCTATAAAAAGACAGCAAGTCATTCAACCCAGAGAGAAGTATGACACGCATAGCTAAAAGAATGTTCAGCCGTGACTGTGCTTTTTTACCAGTGAACACAAGAAAAATGTGATAAACAGGTTGCTCTGCGCTGCAGCTACCATGATGTTCTTGGGGAGGGGTGTTATAGGCTTACCAATCAGTGTGCGCCTGTGGAAATTTGATATCTACTTTTTCTCATGAAAGGAGCTGAAAAAGATCATTTGAGCTAGTGGTCCACACTAGAGCACTGCTGGGTTTTGACCACAGAAACTAAAGCAGCAGGTCGTGCACCCTCACCAAGATTGCTCCTTTCTGGCAAGTACCAAGGTACAGAACATAAATGTGCAAAGGGATGTCCCGCCCAGGATATTTTTGAATGCATCTGTAAATACTGCGAACAATTTGAGTTAGCAGACTTCACCAGATTTACAATGCACTTAGAGAGGACTGTCGCAGGCTTGCCGATCTGTGTGTGATCCATTTGGTGTGACATGTCAACAGAGACTCTAGTAATCTCCCTGAGAGTGGACTCCTGGTTGGTGGAAACATAACAATGTTAAGGCAAGACCTAGAGCTTACTCTTTACATCAACCAATTGAGTAGAGAGCCCTCAAAGGCAGGGCTTCTGGATCTGACTATGGTTGCAGGTGGGTATTAAGTTGGGACTTGGGGAGGAGCTTAGCGGGCGACCAAGATGGCCGCGTAAGCTCGGAGCTCCGTGGACCGTCCGATCCACCGCAATTATCCTGTTTGGAATCCTGGTCCACGTTGGTGGCACTGTATAGCTGACGGCCTGCTGAGGCGGGGGCTGCAATCGGATCCCAAATCGGTGGCTCCTGAGCGAAGTTACGTCGAGCTGAACTCCGCTCCGTAACGGTGCCATTGTCCATCCGGACTTCGTCACTTCGCCACTTCGCTCGATCGTACTGAAAGGGCCTTGCCTGCCATCTCCTTGGTGCAGACGCTGTGATCTGGCCTTGCCCTGGTCGACCTGAGTGGGGGTTTTTTCTGATCTGATTGACTCCTGGCTGTGGACCCGGACCTGAGACCACCGGTCCTTTGTTCTCGTGGACCCAACATGGCGGGCAGAGGCGATCCGGAGAGGGCATCTAATAAAGGTGGTCGTGGCAAACCACAGACGCAGAACAACCGCATGGAGCGGTATGTTAACCTCAAATCGCCACCTACGTCGGGTGCGGTCTCCAAGGGCACCTCAGTTACTGCCCCGCCGGACGGCTCGGATCCTACTCTGGTGGACATTATGGGTGCCATCACCAGCCTCCGTGCTGACGCACAACACCAGCACGAGATCCTGTCTCACAAGGTGGATTCCATGGCCATTGATATTGCTCTAATCAGGACCGACTTGGGCAAGACGAACGACCGTGTGAGAGCGCTGGACATTAAGACCACTAGTCTGACCTCGGATGTCTCTGAACTGCAAACGGAGGTCCGGAACCTACGATCGACTGCCGAGCAGTTCTCGAAACGGCTGGAGGACTTTGAGGGGCGAGCCAGGCGGCAGAACGTCCGCATAGTGGGGGTTCCGGAAGGGTCCGAAGATGGCGCGGCGGACCTCTTTGTGGAGGAACTGGTCAAGACGCATCTGGCGCCCTCTGGACTGAGCAATTTCTTTTCGGTGGAACGTGCCCACCGTGTGCCCGGTGGTCCACCTAAAACGGGGGCGACGCCACGACCCATTGTGGCGCGCCTGCTCAACTTCAGGGATCGAGATGCGATCCTCCAGGCGTCCAGATCGCACGGGCCACTACAATACCAAAACGCAGAGGTGCATTTTTACCCGGATTTCACCAGGCAGGTGCAACGTCAAAGGCTGAGCTACGCAGGAGTTAAGAGACGCCTCAGGGACATGGGTCTCAAATACTCAATGCAATTCCCTGCGAAGCTCCGTGTGGAATTCAAGGGCCGCGCATACTTTTTTGACTACCCGGACAATGTGAGCGAGTGGCTGGACACTGTAACACCAGAACGGGAAGAGCGAGAGGAAGATGTTGGAGGAGCCTCAGGCGGAGCGGAACGGCAAGACTGAACTGGGAGCCGGGGCTACCCTTGCCTCGAATGACCGCCGGGCTACTGCTTTGGTGTGATTATTCTCTCCTTTACTTATATGGTGGGTGGCGGGACGATTCCACGGTGATTCCTTCCTCCTCTGGGTCTTTGGTAGAATAGTTAATGGGGCGACAGGCACACTGCAGGTTGGGAGGGCTTTTTAGTCTAACGCAGGGGTGCAGGGTGGGGGGTTGGTTGGGTACAGTTTTGGTTTGTTGTGTGTTTCTCTTTTCCTTTTTCTTGTGGCACATGGACAATGGTGATCCTGGACTTTTATTGATGCAGGTGTCTTTGGGTGATGGGTGGGGCGGGCGGCGGAGGGATGAGGGGTAGGGTGTTGAAAATTCTTAGTTGGAACGTTAACGGGTTGGGTGATCGTATCAAGAGAGGGGTGGTTATTCAACTGGTTAAACGGCATATGCCGGATGTTGTACTTCTTCAAGAGACGCACTTGGTGGGCAATGCCTGTAAAGCCCTGAATCGCAAAGGTTATAAAATGGTGGCTCATTCGGGGTTCTCTTCCGGCTCCAGGGGGGCGGTGATTCTCATGCGCGCATCCCTTCCCTTAGAGATAGTGACCACCTTGATAGATGATAGGGGGAGGTACGCCGCTGTATCCGGGAGATGGGAAGGGCGTTCCCTCACGTTGTTGTCTGTGTACGTCCCCCCAGGGCTGCAGTCTAGTACTTTTCAAGACCTTGGTGGCGCCATTTTGTCTATGCCGGCTGGTCGTCTGATAGTGGGGGGCGACTTTAATTCGGTTTGCTCTGGTCTCCTCGATCGCCAACCGCCTCGCGACCTACGTGGACCACAGCTGTGGCTGCCGTCCTTTCTAGACTCTACTGGGCTGGTGGATACGTGGCGGCTTTTGCACCCCACGCTTCGTCAATTCTCTTTCTTGTCGGGTGCGCACAGGAGTCTCTCGCGGATTGACTATGTTCTTACGCTGGCCTCGGACGCACTAGCTGTGTCGGAGGCCCGCTTCCTTGCCCGAGGCATTTCCGACCACTCCCCGGTATGGGTATCCTTTGACTTTGGCGTGACTCTGTCGGAACGCCCGGCAGCGGTCAATCCTTGGTATTTTCGCGATTTTAAGACCCGCACCCTTTTGGCTAAATCTATCGACCTGTATTTTACCGAAAATGTGGGCTCGGTGGAGTCGGCCGTCACACTGTGGGAGGCTTTTAAGACGGTGCTCCGTGGAGAGGCCCAGGCACTCATTGCGGCCACCCGCCGTGATAGGGACTCGGCTATGCTGGCCATTGAGCAGGAGGTGCTACACCTCGAGACCCAGCTGCGCTCCGACCCGGACCCCCTGGCCCTCCACAATCTCTCGTTGAAGCAAGCGGAGTACCAGGCTTTGGCCACTAATGCCGCTCTTGTCCTCGCCAAGGAACAGCAAGGCCGCATCTATGATGTCGGCGATAAGGCTGGGAAACTATTGGCCTGGCTCGATAGGAGAGAGATGGCCAGCCGAGTGGTACCGGAGCTCCTTGGTGAGGACGGTACGATCCTTACGGATCCCAGCGCCATTGTGGACTCCTTCGCGGACTACTTCCGCGGAGTCTACGAGTCTGCCTCAGAGTTCTCGGAGGCGGATACTACGACCTTCCTCGCTGATATCGACCTGCCCAGTCTCTCCGAGGAAGAAAGAGAGGACCTGGATAGGGACATCACCGCGGACGAGATTGACCTTGCTATCCGCTCCCTTAATTCAGGCAAGGCCTCTGGGCCCAATGGTATTCCAGTGGAGCTGTACAAAATCCGATCGGATGCGGTTTCCCCGCATCTCCGCAAGATGTTCCTTGAATCCTTTGAAAGAGGCTCCCTTCCTCTGGACCAACGACTGGCCACCATCGTGGTCATCCATAAGGAAGGTAAACCACGGGACGTATGTCGCTCTTACCGTCCTATTTCCCTCCTTAATGTGGAACCCAAGGTCCTTGCCAAGCTCCTGGCTAACCGGTTGATTGGAGTTATAAGCGACCTCGTGCATCCCGATCAATCTGGATTCATTCCCCACCGTAACACCGCCCTGAACTTGCGCCGCCTTCATGGGGTTATGGCCCGGGCCCACACTCTCAAGGACCCAGCGGTGTTAGCGTCCCTGGACGCCACCATGGCCTTTGATTCGCTGGAGTGGCCTTACTTATGGGCGGTACTGGCTGAACTCGGATTCGGGCCGGTCTTCATCAGTTGGGTGAAACTCCTCTATGCGGACCCGATAGCCAACGTCACGGTCAATGGTCGCCTATCCGCGCCCTTCCCTTTGCGCCGTGGCACAAGGCAGGGTTGTCCCTTGTCCCCCCTGTTGTTTGCCCTGGCTCTTGAGCCCCTTGCGGCACAGCTGCGTTCCCACCCCGACCTGAGAGGTATCGAATGGGCCCCCGGCTTTGAGGACAGGGTCTCTCTATACGCTGATGACATCCTGCTGTACATGTCTTCACCGGGTAGATCCCTTATTGTGGCTTGTGATGTCATCAAACTATTTGGGCGATACTCTGGCCTGGTTATTAACTGGGCCAAATCGTCCCTCTATGTCCTCAAAGGGGATACCCCGCGCCTCCCCGGGGGCTGCGGCATCCAGATTGCGTCGCGCGGCTTTAAATATCTGGGCATATACATATCCGGCAACGCCAAGCTCCGATATGACAACAATCTGCTCCCTCCTCTTCAGCGGCTGCGACGCGACGTCGAAAGCTGGCGCCACCTGCCACTCTCTCTCCTGGGCCGTGCTGCCCTTTTTAAGATGATGGCACTTCCCAGATTCCTTTATGTACTACAGAATACGCAAGACCCTGTCCCGGCCCGATACTTCCGCGACATCGACGGCCTTCTTCGTAATCTCCTTTGGGAGGGCCGCCCCCGTGTGGCCCTCCACAAACTCACGCTTCCTTGGTATGACGGGGGCATAGCCCTCCCAGACGTGCGCCGGTACTATTGGTCATCGCAGCTCGCTGCCCTGAACCATGGTTTTTACGGCCCAGTGGAGAACCCTGGATATGCCATGGACAGGTGGCTGATGGGCGGCGGGAACTATTACCGTGCCCTATATTCCAAGTCCTTTGACCGCAAACTGACTGGCCCTACCCGCACGGCGGTTCGCATTTGGAAAGCGGTTACCAAGGCGCAGGGATGGCAGGGCAGGCTCACGAAGTTCACTCCCCTCTTTGACTCCGACATCCTGGGTAGGCTATGGCACACCAAAGGTTTTGACAAATGGGACCTCATTGGCATCAGCAGAGTTGAGGACATGATTTCTAGGGGTTTGATTAAGACCTTCCCCCAGCTACAGACTGAGTACCAGCTGGGCGCGACGGAATTCTTCCGTTATGCACAGTTGAGACATGCGCTGCTCTCGGCCTCCCCGCCGGATGGCGTCATTCCTGAAAGTTCCCCGCTGGAGGACAGGATCCTAGATGGGCATGTGCCGGACAGTGCGATTTCCCTTGCATACAAGAAGCTGCTAAATGTACGCACAGACCTCCTCCTTGGCCTGAGAGATCAGTGGGTGGCGGATGGCCTTGAGCTGGACGACGAGGACTGGCAAAGTGCGGTTTCCTCTCCTAAGGAGGTTGCCATTTCTTCCCGTCTTCGCCTCGTACAGTTTAAGATCCTTCACCGGGTGTACGTGACTGGGCCCCGATTGATGCGCATGGGTTTCTCCCCGGATGGTCTTTGCCGCAGAGGGTGTGGGGCTCCTGCCACCTTCCTACATATCCTCTGGGATTGCCCGGTGATCGCCTCCTATTGGAGGAGGATCCACCGCGTGATGGCGGAGGTTACTGGCGTGGCTTCCCATGCGGAGGCCCGTCGGTGCCTCCTGAATGTCTGGGAACCGTCCGATCATAATGTCGGGCAGACTAGGTGGGTTACCCTTGGGAACATGGTGGCGAAGAGGGACATAGCCCAGCGGTGGGGCGCTACTACGGCCCCTCTACTGGTGCAGTGGAAGGCCAACATGGATTGGTGCATGCTTAGGGAAAAGACAGTCTATGTAGCCAGAGGGAGGCCACGGAATTGGATGAAAGTCTGGGGAGCATGGAATGACTATAGGGGGGGTGTGTGCCAACCGCCTGAACCGATTGACCAGCAGGATGCTGCATTGCCCTGACCTGTGACGCCAACTGAGCTTCGAAGTGTTTATTTCTCCTGATGCCCTCCCCCACCTCCCTCGATCCTATCCTGTGTTCTTCCTTTTTTGATAGTATTCCTGCCTTATTCCCTGCCCATCCCCGGACATCCAGCGTCACACACTTTTTGCTTCTTGCCACTTTCGCGCCTACGGGCGCCAGTTGTTGTCTCTCTATTATAAAATTAACCTTTGATGATTATGTTTCTAATGTTGCACACTATTGACCTTCTTCATATTTTGCTGCCCTGCCTCTGGGATGTTGGGCTAAACAGCTGTGTGTCGTGCTCTCAAATAAAGGTTTTCAAAAATTTAAAAAAAAAAAAAAAAAAAGTTGGGACTTGGGAGGCAAAGCAAGATTACTTGTATTGGACCCAGGAGATTTGGGGCATGGTAAACTTCCTCATTCCCTACATTCAATCACTATGAGCTATTTCCCTGTGTCTGTAATAAAAGAAGACCTTTCCTTAAAAGATAGCTAGAAATATGACAGCTCCACTACTGATGGTATATTACCTATGGGGCAGAGGTGACATACAAAGGTCCTGCTATAATGTCAACAAAGCTCACCGGATGGCACTAATGCCATGATGCAGTTGGTTTCTTCATCCCTAGAGCTTATATGGTCCTCATCTATAGGAGTCAATGGCACAGCCTCTTTGGCGCAGCATTGACTACTGAAACACATCTTTGGTTGCGCACAGCCAGCCACAACCTGCTTGTTTCAGTTTGTTTGGTGGTCACATAGGCTCCATTTACTGTCTTTCTGATGTCTATTTCATCACCCTAAGACGGCCTTGGCATGAGAAGCCTCCCACTGATGACTTCACAGACCACCCTCCATGAACTGGACGTGCAGGAGTCGAGCACGTCAACTCATTTTTATATGTTTTAATCATATTCATTATTCTCTGGACATACCTTGAGATGAATGTCCCTGATCTGCAACTTTTCACACATATCTGTGAAGAGCTTAATATTGCTCAGGTCCAGTAATATGTAGACAACAACGTTGCGTTTGTTTGCCGCCTCCAGCACGTCGCAGAAGATCTCAGCATCGGTGAATTCATCCATTATGATGGCGAGGGCCTGAAACAATAAGAGAGATGGTTATGGACATATGCAAGTAGTTGGCGTGAAACTGCAGAACACATACAGAAGATGCAACGCACTGTTATATGTGGTAGCGGCAAATATCAACTCTTGGTAAAACCAACTCTCCAAACTTCACACTTTATGTGATATTTTAGGATTTCACAATACTGTTTTATTATTCTCTGATCAAAACTTTTGTTTGGCAACCAAAATATCCTATTACCTTACCAAAAGACCATGCAACCTCAACAGAACCTCACAGTCGATGTATTGATTGGTGGCTACCTAGTTATCTGCCAGGACTTTATCCCTCAGACAAGCCACCCATGTTTAAAACCAGGCAAAATATTTTGTGTGACAGGTAGATGAAAATGTTAATAGGTGACAGACACATGTTTTAATTGATGGATGACGCAACCTAAGAATGAAGGAATCCCTTGCATTAAAGTGCATGGCAGAATTGTGTTTCCAATTCGTTTAGCAACAAATCAGCATGAACTTTTTCTCTATTTTTCAAGGATGCTTTTGGGACTGTACTTACACATGGAAATGACAAAATACACCCTACTGCTATCAGTACCTGGAGGAGATGTGATCTTGTGGCTGCACTGTGGACATTAGACTATGGATGCCAGGGTTACAGCTCTTGGCTAAAACTTGTTTATTCGGGCAAATCACTTTATTTCCTTGTGTCTCAAATTGTAAATATGAGTAACCAAAATAAGTTTTAAAAAAAAACAAACAAACATGCAGATGTCTGCACAGTACGTCACAGTTACAAGCCCCCACAACTCTCTACCTAGAGCATCCTGGTTTCTATAATGTAAATATGTCAAATCAACGGTGCATGTGCCTGCATAGCATGCATCAACTGCATGCTCAGCGCCAAGATGCTCCCGCCGGAGCGAAAGTAGCGCTTTACAAATGCCAATAAATATCAAATATCAAATGTCCCCAGGCCCTCTCTACAGACAGCATCCTGGTTTCTGTGATCTGGTCCAACGAGACCCCGCATTTCAATGGTTGAGACGTTCTCCTTACTATGAGAATCTTCAGTGTACAATGAGGCTTGGGTCTGTGCTGCAGAACAAAAGATGAACTGCAGGCTAAGGAACAACATGATTGATCCCTGGCAGGAAAATATTTACACATAAACATCTGGAAGCAGAATAAGGGACTATTATGTGTACAATGCTCCTAAATTGTAAACACTCAAAGAATATCTTGAAACCATTACGGAATTTGAGCCCTACTTTACAAGTACAAAGCAAAGTTTTATACCCAGGTTTATTATTTTCGCAGACAGCACAGCCAGCAACCAAATTAGACGTGCTGCGTCGCACAAGGAGGAAACACAGCACACAGCCGTATCTACTGAGCTGTGCCTGCTGCGCCTGTCATCCCCCCTGCTTGCACTCAAACTAGGCTGCCTGGCACTGGGTGCAGAGGTGAGCGTCAGCTGCATAGCCCAGGATCTGTACCGGATGGTACCCTTTAAGTGCACATCTCTAGGTCTATACAAACGCAGAAGGTTCCCACAGCTGTGCACCGCAGCCCACATTCAGTGAGTCGCTTTTTAATTTTAAAATGACACATGCTCCCTTATTTACACTGGCCTCAAGTTTTGCAGCTAAGCCTGGAGCCCTGGAACAGCCTTCAAAAATCGGGTTTTATGTCAAAACCTAGGCTTTCTGTGCCGGAAAGTGGCGATGTGCTGCGAAAAGGGCGCTCTTCCAGGACACAATCTGGCAAAACATCTTTTGCGCTTGATTTTAAATACCATAAACCACTTCCTGTTGCTTTATAGCGTTAGTAAATCTGAGCCTTGGTTCTTGATTTGTGGCTGGGAGTGCAGGCGCTGCTGCTCGTTTTAGGACCAGAGGGACTGTTTTGTCTTCAGACTTTCACCTTAAGCAAGGAAGAGGAAGCAATTAAAGAGAGAACAGAGGGGACTAGAAAGAGTAAAACAGAGACACAAGATGAAAGACTGCGATGTAAAAGAACCCGCTGGAGTGAAAAAAGAGACAGAAAATATGGAGTGACGGAAGAAAGAGACATAAGGTTGAATCAAGACGAAGAAGCCTTGGCAGCGCCAACATTCGGCGGCGCTGGCGGCGGCTTTGGAGAAAAAAATGGAGGCAATGCACTATTTTTTTTTTATATATAGATTAAGCTCTGGACTCAACAAACTGCTAAAGAACCAAGAACAAGATTCTGAATTGCTACTCGGGGGCCCTTTTAGTGAAACTCTGATACCGGCGTGCAGGTTGAAAACTACTCTTTCTGCTAATATAGGTTGCCTCTTGGCGATTTACTACTGAGAGGTATTTGTAAAGCTATAAATGCTCTCTAAACGCATCAACGCTTCAGAGAAGGAGGCCCCGGAAGGATGCGGGCGTCAGTCAGTCAGTTGAGGCCATGAGCTCCTCGACAGCTATCTATCTACTGGCTGTGAGGGGCGAGTAATGCACATAACAGCCTCTGTGATTTCTCCAGCGTGAGCGTGCATGAAGGCGGCTCGGGATCACGGAGAGACTGGTCGATGTACCCAAGATCACACGCCCTGCCGCAGAGCCAGCGCGCCGGGCATAGGGAGCAGAGAGGAAAACCCATGCGCCAAATCCTATCTGTGAACTTGAACAGCATAACAATAAGAGTTAGCATTGCTTTTATTATTGTGATAGTCAGGCCGTAATGTAGGTTTTTATTTCAAACTATAATAATAGTTATTATACTTGTGTGCAATTTGGATTTGTACAGGGCACAAGCTGAGGCTGCAACTGTTTTGCACCGTCTCCTATGATATCATTATAGTTATTATTACTAATATTAATTCTATTATTATTATTGTTGTAACAAAAAGCAACACCACGATAATGAAAGCGCCAGCATGATATTAAGTTATTGTAATTGCTTTTACTATAGTTCCATGCATACCACGACGCATGCTTTTGTTTTAAACTGAAGTAGCAGCAATTAAACTGTTATGTATTTGGGTTTGCACAGGGCGCGATTATTAGAACTGTTACAAGGGCTACAGCAGCTCCTTATAATGATATTCATAGTAATACTGTTATTATTATATGTAGTATATTTAGTATCCCTGTTACATAGGGACGAGTGAATACCACTGCAATCAGCAGACAATAAGCACAATACTGCTGCTAGTAATAATACTACTAGTGGGGCACTCTTGTCAACGATACTATGTCATTTATAATCAAAACTACAGTGAGAATTATTATTGTTGAAGCAGGGACAGGTGTTACACAGCCAAGGTTATTACAATAATGAGCGTGCTCATATCATGTTAATAATGGGAATAACAATGAGTGGCGTCAGTGGACTAAACAAGCTGCCCGCGATATATATGTATTCACAGTGAGCAGCATTACCGCGCCTTGAGACCATCACGAGGGAGTAGTCGCGCTTTACAAACTCCTGATTGATTAATTGATACTCGCTGTGTCCTGGTTGGTCATTGCAAAGTTTGACCCTTGACCTCCCGTACACAGGGCATGTGCAGGAAATGTATGCCCTGGTTGTGTTGAATAGACGTGTTGGGCTGTCTTTGCTGAAATGGCTACTTGGTGAGTCCCAAACCCCAGCGGAAGGGGATACACTGAGGTGTGGGGGTGACTGTGCCCCTCTCCTTCAATGCAGTGTTTGCTGAGTCCCAAACACACAATAACGCCTGCTCCTATCAATGCCACCCCTTCCCCCATCCTTCTGCCAACATCTGCTCCCTAGGCTCCCAACAGGAGGTCACTTAATGGTCTATGAAGCAAGGGGCCCCCTAGGTGGTGTGGACAGCTGGAATATTACAGGGGACGTGTGAAAGGGGAAAGTATCCCAGGCTAGTGTGTGTAGCAAGGACTCCCGGATAGTGCATGAAGGAAGGGGCTGCAGGCGATGTGTGCAGGAGGATGGAGAGTGGTGTGTGCAGCGGGGACTGACTCTGAGGAGGAGGAGTGTGTGCAGTCCAGAAGAATATGTCATGTTATGGCCAAGTTGCTAAACTTGGAACTAAAACACCTGTGCGCTTATCTTTGATTTGGTGTTTACACAAAACATTGTGTGATTCTAGGGAAATGTGGCCCAAATAGGCTGACACTGGTCTGATGTTGCTTAGTGGTCCTCTCTAGAGGACCCTGTTTGGCTGTTCGAGTGAATCGAGTCTATTGGCTGGTCTCTCTGGAGCAGCAGAATGGACGCAGCATAGCTGGTCTGGAATGCGCCCAAGTAACTGGAATTAATTCAAGCTTTCCAGCATTCACTGTTTAAGGGCCTGATATGTATTTAGGTGGGCCGGCCGTCATTCCGCCATGGGTATGGAGTAAATGACTCCATCTCCATGGTGGAGAGGCTACCACCTAATTTATAAATGGCTGCCAATCAAGCGGTCATTTATAAAAGCATTGCCAGGAACCATCGGACTGAGGTTCCTGCCAGTGCACATTACTCTGTGCAACGGGGGTGCAGCATTTTCTTTTTGAACAGAAGAAATATAATGCTGCCCTCACAATGGAAGTTTGTTACCACCACAAGAAACAGTAAAAAATGACTACATGACTGCCCATCTAAATTGGGTGGGTGGACATGTAGCCATTTCTCCCACAACCCTTCCTCCCCAGGGCCGTCTGAGAAGTTTGGCCATAGCTAAGACAGAGTAGTCTCCACTGCGGGCAGACTGAATGTCCTCCCACATTTAAATGGGACGACCAGACGTTCATATTGGTGGTGTGTATACTCTGTTACCATTGCAAAGGAGTATACATGCCACTATGACAAGGAGATACTGGTTGAAACCCCTCTTCAAACGCCTGGGAACACGCATGCATTCGGTGGCTCTCCGAATTTTATTGACTGATACCTCTCCACTTATAGTTTGTGGTGTCTCCAAATTTTTAAAACGTTCTTGGTTGATTCGTTGCAATAGATTGACTATATCGATTTAATTCTTTTTTAGCTAATTTATCTCAGGGAGTTCCCTAAAATGTTACCTTTTAAAATGTATGACATACTTCTACTGCTTGTAAGATATCGAATAAAGCTTTCAACCACTATGACATAAATCAGGCCTTCGTTTTCTCACGGATGCTCTAAGAACAACAGGTATGCTCAGACGGGGGTCCTGTGCTCACTGTGGGCAGGACTCAAACTTTACCTCACTTGTGAGATCAAAATAGTCTGAAACTAGGTAGCATTCGCCTCTGGGGGGGACCTGGCCGATAGTTTAGGAGCGACCGCCCCTCTTGAAGCAGCACAATTCAGAGTTGCATATTGCTGGTCTCTGTGTGGAGTAGGGTAAAGACAAAAATTGATGGAATCACTGTGTTGGCTGGTGCCGCACCAGATACATTTCCTTCTACGCACCGTGTGCTTTTCCTCTGGTTTGAAATCTCACTCTGCAGCCAATAAAGTGCCCTCGGTGACGTAGCTGGACCTTTGGCTGCCCGTGGCGGCCCCTGAGTTTGCCGCCCCACGACGGCGGCAGGTAAGAGCGGCTGTGCTGGCGATCCCTCACGATGGCCGCAGGTTGGAGAGGGGAGTGGGGTGCTGGGAATTCCTGAATTTGCGGTGACAGCCACAGGAAAGAGTGGCCACTGCCCCCAAAATTCATGCCGGCCGGGGCACACCACCCCCCGCTACGCCACTGAGCGCACTGAATGCTCCTCGGGCAAGGACACGCTATTATTGCTAACATGTTTTAGTGATAAAGTAATTAGCAGAAGATAACACAATGTTGCTAAGTTAGCATTGGTATGCGTTGATATGTTGGACAGTTCAGACTACATCTGTTTGTCAGAGACATTTTAAGGCCTGGGCAAAGTGGGCTCCGGCCCAGGGCCCCAGACTTTCAGGGAGGCCCGGATAGAGCCAGCTCTGTTCTTGCACTGATGACCTTGAATCATTCTAAAGCAGATGGTTTTAAATATCCTTTTTCTTTCATTTATTTTTAATGTGATTGAAGTGTAAGTTTATTACGGACATTTTGCAGAGAAATGTGATGTTTGTTTCATGCAACACCCACATAAAAGTTTCTTTGCGCTCAAAACAGGACCTCACAGTTAAGAAATGTGAGAGTGTCACAGTGATTATTTACAGTAAGGTCGGTGAGCTCCTGATGTCGTACAACATTGAAAACACACGTGACGTCACTATCCTTGAATATTAGATGTAAACACATTTCCAATTGGGACGAGCGTGCCTGTCAGTGACCTGGCCATGAAATAGGTAAAACTGAATCCTACATTTAAACCTGTTCAGTTTAGGCCCCCCCAAAACAGTGTTGTCCCAGGCCCCAAAACCTTTGTATATGTGGGTTTTCAACATTCTCACGCCTCCGTGTGCAGGACGTCAAACAGCGACAGATTTTAACCTGGGGATGAAAAGTCCCAGCGCTGACGGTTGTCGCATTTCCTGTTCCTTTCAGTGAGTCATGGCGGTGAAGTGGCCGAGCTCGTTTGGCTCAGAATGGGCCACGATGCGGGCCCCGAGGCGGCGGCAGCTCGGTGTGAGGAGTTCACGGCCTCCACTCTGCCCAGTCAGAGGGCGTGTGCGCCCGCTAATGCCTCGCCGGGAGGCGGTAAAGCGGCGGTGATCGCTCGCATTGTGTTTCCACAAAGCCCTCGGGATCCCTCTGTCCCCGCGTCACGTCCACATTGTCTGCCGCTGACGCCTGATGTTTATCACACGTGATTGATGGTAAGAGAACTCGGTGGGTATATGCACCTGTTGTAGAGATCTGTGTTTCTCCTGTAAGACGCCGGTTCGAATCCAACCAGCAGATAGCGCTGCTGTCAAAGGAGCAGACCGCACATATTCATACATTTCTTAGTGGACTGGACATATGGCATTTAAAGTAACCCCAAACGAATATTTCGGTTTGGGCAACAGGGTGTTTTGATTGGCAGGGTCTTTTGCAGGTTCATGGGATGTGCGTGATGGACGAGGTCTGTCCCTGGGGAGTGTAGAAACAGACCCTGCATGGTGTGTGCTGCTCACAGAGGTCTTTCTCTGCAGTAGGTGTTCAGTGACAGCCCTGGGGCCGCACGTGCAGTGGGGGTCCCTGTATGGAGGATGCCGCAGCTCGTCCAAAAGTGCTATTTACAGCTGGGGTACTTACATGTGGGCAGAAGAAGTGTGTAAGTAGGGGGTTTTGTATGTTGTCGGCAGTGGGGATCCTCTGGGGTCTCTCTGCAGTGTGTGGCCTCCAGCTGCGTGATGTGTGTAGCATCCGGGTCTATCAGGGCAGCCAGGAGCTATTCCATGTGAGTGATTGGTGTGTGCATGTGCAATAAGGCATTTCTTCGTAGTATGTTCAGCAAGTAGTCACTGCGCGGCGTGAGCAGCTGTCGTTTCTGTTCTGTCTGTGGTGTCTGTAACAGGGTATTCTGGGGTGAGATGCGCAGCAGTGAGTCCTTCTAATTACGCATATACAGTGCACACCTCTGCGCGGTGTGAGAAGCAGCCGGTACCTGGCTGTTGTGCGCAGCGGTGGAAGGCTGTGTGAGACGTTCAACAGAGTTTACTCGTGTGGCCTGCCGAGTGCGAAAAACACGTGTGATTTGACCAATAACAGGTGTGAGTAAGTGGGATAAAGGCAGCAGCTGTCGGGTGGTCGCTGGTGTGTGACTGGGCAACAGTGTAGCCCGTTTGTATGTGGGCAACCGAACCCCTTTCTGGTGCGTGCAGGTTGGTGCTTGCACAGTCAAACATTTGCGCAGTGTGAGAAGCAGCAGATCCCGGGAGGTGTATGCACCAAAGTATGCAGCAGCAGATGCCGTGTGGTGTGTGAACCAGAGTATCCCGGGTGTATGCATGTCGTGCGGTGCGCAAAGGCCAGCGCAGCGTGTGAGCAGCAGATGCCGGGTGGTGTGTGCACCAAAGTATGTCTGTGTGTATGTATGTGGTACGCGCAGTACGCAAACGCCCGCACAGCATGAGCGCAGCCGTACCTAGGTAGTATGCTCGTGTGTATGTATGCATGCATGTGGTGCAGTGCGCGGCGTGAGCGCAGCCGTACCTGGGTAGTATTCCCGTATGTATGTATGTATGCATGCATGTTGTGTGAGCGCAGTGCGCGGCCTGAGCGCAGATGTACCTGGGTGGTCCTGTGGATGCAGCGGCGCACGATCTCCCGCAGGCTGTTGGCCTTGTCGCCCTGGAAGTAGACGGTGGTGGAGGACTTGTCCTTCAGGTAGGGCTTCTCGTCGGCCCCGTAGCGGTGCAGCAGCGCCGGCTCGCTGCCCTTCTCCGAGTTGTTCATGGGGTAGCGGGTGCCCTCGGAGCGGGCGTCGGCCGCGCCCCGCGCCTCCTCCTCGGGCCCGGGGCCCTCGCCGCAGCAGCTGGGCTCCCGGGCGTGCTCCGCGATGTAGGCGGCCTCGGCCGGGGACAGGAAGTCCACCTCGCCCTCCTCCTGCAGCGCGCGGCGGTAGGCCTCGGCGCCACCGTCCAGCAGCGCGTCCGTGGCCAGGCGCGCGCTCTCGTTGTGGCTGAAGTCCACCTTGGCCAGACGGCTCCACTGGTTCTTGGCCTCCTCGAGGCGCTTGCGGATCTTCCCGAAGTGCTTCGACCTGTTCATGGCCCAAGTGCACAAGCAACTAACGCAACACACTCTACTCTGCCTTGCACAGAGTTTGATGTTGGCCTAATAACAAAACTATTAAAACAAAAACCCTAACTCATAAGACGCTGCTGTCAATTCAGCTTAGAGATTGGCCAAAAAGTCAACCGTCCTATGATTGATCAATTTCACTTAAGCTAAAGAGTGACATCAAATAATCGAAAGTGTGACTGCGAGCCCTTGCTGTGGTGTGCGCTCTGCCAGGGCTTTCGCAGAGTGAGCGCCCGGAGCGCGAGCAGCCTGTCAGACCGCTCCGCAGAGGCACCTGTGCACAGCTGATCAGATTACAGCTGGGCAGGAAGCCGCAGCCCCACCAGGGCATGTATGTGACACGCCCACCCGCCCCGGGGCTTCACGTGTGATTCAGCAACGTATCATCCCAGGTATCTGAATCCGTCAGCGCTTCTTCTGCGAGGCTTCCCGGCAGGCCCGGCTCCAGGAATTTTTGTTTGGGTGGGCCAAGGGCGCATTTGGGTGGGCCACTGCGGGCTCAATGTGTCGCTTCTGGAGGTAGCCTACAAATAAAAAAAACTGTACTCCTGCGTGTGATAGAAGAGGATAACAGGAGATTCAGGGCCCTCCATTATTTTCCAAATCTCTTTCTAATCGTTAACACTCTCAAAAAGTGTTTTGATCCCATGTAAGGCCCTTTTGATGGGCAGAGGAGGTTTCTGAGGTGGGAGTATCAGGCAAGTAACACTACTCAGCCTGCCTCGTTGCCAGCCTTCAGAGAGAATCTCTCTTTATTATTACCTCTATCTAACCCCAGACTCTGCCGTACACTCCCTTCCAGGCCTGATCATCAATTTTCTACAATCTCTCCACCGTGCACCTTAACTCACAGCTAACCTTGGTCCCCAGCCCCATATCAGGCACCACCTGGTTTCATTCTCCATAATCCCACTAAAAAGATTTGTAAAATCACCTTCAAACTGAAAACCTGAATATAAGAGTAAATATAATTAGCACACACTTTAAACTATGTTACACAGTGGCCCTAATGACCCAACTGCTAATTAAATAAGCAAAAACATTACAGGGTCTATTATAGCGCCGGTGCAAAAGTATTTATTGGTGTCCCACCACTGACCTCTTACTCGATAGACACCTTTACTACCACCCTCCAACAGTGCACTTCATCTCTCCTTAGCCCCTTTCAGTCATGACCTCCTCATCAGACTCCCTCCTTACCTGCCACCCACCAGTGTCCCTCATCGCTCCAAAGCCCCTCCCCATGACCACCTCCTCAGACTCCCACACAAATACCCTCCACCAGTGCCCCTCATCGCTCCATAACCCCTCCCCCCATTGACCTCCTCCTGAGTCCCTCACTGCCACCCTCCACCAGTGTCCCTCATCGCTCCAAAGCACCTCCCCCATGACCTCATCGGATTCCCTCATTGCCACCCTCCTCCCAGACTCCCCCACTACCACCCTCCACCAGTGCCCCTCATCACTCCGTAGCTCCTCCCCATGACCTCCCCCTCCTCGGATTCCCTTATTGCCATCCTCCAACACTGGCCTTCATCTCTCCGTAGCCTCTTCCCCTCATGACCTCCTCCTCAGACTCCCTCCCTACCACCCTCCACCAGTGCCCATCCCTCAAAAGCAACCCCCCCTCATGACCGCCTCCTCAGAGTCCCTCCCTACCACCCTCCGCCAGTGCCCATCATCACTCCAAGCAACACCCCCTCATGATCTCCTCCTCAGACTCCCTTCCTACCCCTCCACCAGTGCCCCTCATCACTCCAAAGAAACTCCCCCTTATGACCTCCTCCTCAGAATCCCTTCCTACCACCCTCCACCAGTGCCTCTCATCACTCCAAAGCCCCTCCCCCATGACCTCCTCTTCAGACTCCCTCACAAACAACCTCCACCAGTGCCTTCCATCTCTCCGTATCTCCACCCCTCATGATGCCCCCTCGGATTCCCTCATTGCCACCCTCCAACAGAGCCCATCATCACTCCATAGCCCCTCTCTCATATGCATTTTATTTCTTGTATAGCGCTACTCGTAGTGTAGGGTATCACAGTACTGTACATCACACACACATTATGCAGACACAATGATTCATAAAAGTATCCAAATCAGCCTATAGGGAATGTCACATAAACTAATGAGGATTACCAGATGTAGGAATCACATCTCATCCATGCTGCTGGGCAATATGTATTAAGAGGGTTGGGTCTGGAGAACCACAAACACATGATTTAAAGCATACCCCAGTGGTTGGCTGTACTGATTAGAAATTATATCTGCCCAAACTCTGTATTGCAACATTAGAATAATGAAATACTGGGAAAATTCGAACTAACTAGCAATACAAAAAAAAAATCTAATTATACCATTCTGGTTTGTATACACGTCTTTGATCACACTGTCCTATGTATCAAAGGATCTCTGTGACAAAGGCAGTAACCCACTGAGCTATCCACGTTAACTACAGTTCTATTGCATTTAGATACTACAAACCAAACAAGCATTAGAAATGCAATAGGTCTCGCAGCATTAGAGTTAGTGCTTTTAGAATTGTTTATGGGTTTTTTTGTAAATCTTTAGCATGAGGTTGAGGGTGAGTGAGGGTGAGTGAGGGTGAGGGGTTGAGGGTGAGTGAGGGTGAGGCTGAGGGTGAGTGAGGGTGAGTGAGGGTGAGTGAGGGTGAGTGTGAGTGAGGGTGAGTGTGAGTGAGGGTGGGTGAGTGTGGGTGAGTGTGGGTGAGGGTGAGGGATTGAGGGTGAGGGGTTGAGGGTGAGTGAGGGTGAGGGGTTGAGGGTGAGTGAGGGTGAGGGGTTGAGGGTGAGGGAGGGTGAGGGGTTGAGGGTGAGGGGTTGAGGGTGAGTGAGGGTGAAGGTGAGTGAGGGTGAGGGTGAGTGAGGGTGGGTGAGTGAGGGTGAGTGTGGGTGAGTGTGGGTGAGTGAGGGTGAGGGATTGAGGGTGAGGGGTTGAGGGTGGGTGAGGGGTTGAGGGTGAGTGAGGGGTTGAGGGTGAGGGTGAGTGAGGGTGAGGGGTTGAGGGTGAGTGGGGGTGAGTGAGGGTGAGGGGTTGAGGGTGAGTGAGGGTGAGGGGTTGAGGGTGAGTGAGGATGAGGGGTTGAGGGTGAGTGAGGATGAGGGGTTGAGGGTGAGTGAGGATGAGGGTTTGAGGGTGGGTGAGTGTGAGTGTGAGTGAGGGTGAGTGAGGGTGAGTGAAGGTGGGTGAGGGTGAGGGGTTGAGGGTGATTGAGGGTGAGGCATTGAGGGTGAGTGAGGGTGAGGGGTTGAGGGTGAGGGTGAGTGAGGGTGAGGGGTTGAGGGTGAGTGAGGGTGAGTGAGGGGTTGAGGGTGAGTGAGGATGAGTGAGAGTGAGGGTGAGTGAGGGGTTGAGGGTGAGGGGTTGAGGGTGAGTGAGGGTTTGAGGGTGAGGGGTTGAGGGTGAGTGAGGGTGAGTGAGGGTGAGGGTGAGGGGTTGAGGGGGAGGGGTCGAGGGGGAGGGGTTGAGGGTGAGTGAGTGAGGGGTTGAGGGTGAGTGAGTGAGGGTGAGGGGTTGAGGGTTGGTGAGTGAGGGTGAGGGGTTGAGGGTGAGTGAGGGTGAGGCTGAGGGTGAGTGAGGGTGAGTGAGGGGTTGAGGGTGAGGAGTTGAGGGTGAGTGAGGGTGAGGGGTTGAGGGTGGGTGAGGGGTTGAGGGTGGGTGAGGGGTTGAGGGTGAGTGAGGGTGAGGGGTTGAGGGTGAGTGAGGGTGAGGGTGAGTGAGGGTGAGGGTGAGTGAGGGTGAGGGTGAGTGAGGGTGGGTGAGTGTGAGTGTGAGTGTGGGTGAGTGTGAGTGAGGGTGGGTGAGTGTGGGTGAGTGTGGGTGAGGGTGAGGGATTGAGGGTGAGGGGTTGAGGGTGAGTGAGGGTGAGGGGTTGAGGGTGAGTGAGGGGTTGAGGGTGTATGAGGGTGAGGGAGGGTGAGGGGTTGAGGGTGAGGGGTTGAGGGTGAGTGGGGGTGAGTGAGGGTGAGGGGTTGAGGGTGAGTGAGGGTGAAGGTGAGTGAGGGTGAGGGTGAGTGAGGGTGGGTGGGTGAGTGTGGGTGAGTGTGGGTGAGTGAGGGTGAGGGATTGAGGGTGAGGGGTTGAGGGTGGGTGAGGGGTTGAGGGTGAGTGAGGGGTTGAGGGTGAGGGTGAGTGAGGGTGAGGGGTTGAGGGTGAGTGGGGGTGAGTGAGGGTGAGGGGTTGAGGGTGAGTGAGGGTGAGGGGTTGAGGGTGAGTGAGGATGAGGGGTTGAGGGTGAGTGAGGATGAGGGGTTGAGGGTGAGTGAGGATGAGGGGTTGAGGGTGGGTGAGGGTGAGGGTGAGTGAGGGTGAGTGAAGGTGGGTGAGGGTGAGGGGTTGAGGGTGATTGAGGGTGAGGCGTTGAGGGTGAGTGAGGGTGAGGGGTTGAGGGTGAGGGTGAGGGGTTGAGGGTGAGGGGTTGAGGGTGAGTGAGGATGAGTGAGAGTGAGGGGTTGAGGGTGAGGGGTTGAGGGTGAGTGAGGGTTTGAGGGTGAGGGGTTGAGGGTGAGTGAGGGTGAGTGAGGGTGAGAGTGAGGGGTTGAGGTGGAGGGGTGGAGGGGGAGGGGTTGAGGGTGAGTGAGTGAGGATGAGGGGTTGAGGGTGAGTGAGGATGAGGGGTTGAGGGTGAGTGAGGATGAGGGGTTGAGGGTGGGTGAGGGTGAGTGTGAGTGAGGGTGAGTGAGGGTGAGGGTGAGTGAAGGTGGGTGAGGGTGAGGGGTTGAGGGTGATTGAGGGTGAGGCATTGAGGGTGAGTGAGGGTGAGGGGTTGAGGGTGAGGGTGAGTGAGGGTGAGGGGTTGAGGGTGAGTGAGGGTGAGTGAGGGGTTGAGGGTGAGTGAGGATGAGTGAGAGTGAGGGTGAGTGAGGGGTTGAGGGTGAGGGGTTGAGGGTGAGTGAGGGTTTGAGGGTGAGGGGTTGAGGGTGAGTGAGGGTGAGTGAGGGTGAGGGTGAGGGGTTGAGGGGGAGGGGTCGAGGGGGAGGGGTTGAGGGTGAGTGAGTGAGCAATTTATTGTACCGTATGTTTCTGCAGAAATACCTTCGGGCCGTGTTTGCGCTGTAAAAAAATGCAAACCAGACGGCTCCTCACTTGGTGTCAATGTCGCTCGAAATGAAATCTGTTTTGTCTCATCAGCAGAAACATCTAAGTTATTGGGGACAATTTGCCACTCAATACTCATCTAAAAAGAGCGCCCTCCATATACAATGGATACCTTTGCCTTCACCAAAATGCTGACCCCGTTATGCCTGTAATTAATTAGCACGGGTGGAGGGGTCAGGCAGAACAGGGCAATGACGAGGATCCCGATGTAATGGCTGGAGCGAGCGTCTTTGAAGCGAGGGAACCGGTTGCGAGCGAGCGCTGTGATACCTTTGGAGTGCCGGTACAAAAGTAAAAAAAAAAAAAAGTTTTAAAAAGTCGTGCATAAAACATGAAAGGAACAAGCAATTACTGAAAGCTACGGAAAAGCGTGTTCCCCATATTTGTTTCCCCACATTGTAATGTAAACTTGGTTTTCAAAATATCAGTGGAATGAAATGGTTTATTAACATCAAGGCATATTTTTGGACAACTGGCGTACAGCAAGACGAGCGGCCGCCATGACTGGTTGTTAAAACAAAAAAAAGAGTAGTTTGTGCGCTGTAAGGAAAAAAAAACAGCAATTACGGTGGGGTTGTGGGGGCGGTCAAACACGGGACAGGGAGACAAGCCTAACATTTATTTAACAAAAGAGAACATGCAGCGTGCGCATCCTTGCACGTTCCTGTCACAAAACTAGTCGCCCTGCTTTTAAATAAATATGTTCTGTGCAGTCAAGATCGAGTTAGGCGAGCTGCACAGTAAACGGGGCGAGGAGAGAGGCGGGGAGGAAAACAAGCATCAACAAGGCTAGCGGCAGGCAGGCAGGGGAAGAGAGGGGAGGGGGGAGGAGAAATGCGACACGGCGGGAAGGGGAGGGGGCGGAACGGGGGCGGAGAGGGGAGAGACAAGCAATTACTGAAAGCTACGGAAAAGCGTGTTCCCCATATTTGTTTCCCCACATCGTAATGTAAACTTGGTTTTCAAAATATCAGTGGAATGAAATGGTTTATTAACATCAAGGCATATTTTTGGACAACTGGCGTACAGCAAGACGAGCGGCCGCCATGACTGGTTGTTAAAACAAAAAAAAGAGTAGTTTGTGCGCTGTAAGAAAAAAAAAACAGCAATTACGGTGGGGTTGTGGGGGCGGTCAAACACGGGACAGGGAGACAAGCCTAACATTTATTTAACAAAAGAGAACATGCAGCGTGCGCATCCTTGCACGTTCCTGTCACAAAACTAGTCGCCCTGCTTTTAAATAAATATGTTCTGTGCAGTCAAGATCGAGTTAGGCGAGCTGCACAGTAAACGGGGCGAGGAGAGAGGCGGGGAGGAAAACAAGCATCAACAAGGCTAGCGGCAGGCAGGCAGGGGAAGAGAGGGGAGGGGGGAGGAGAAATGCGACACGGCGGGAAGGGGAGGGGGCGGAACGGGGGCGGAGAGGGGAGAGAGAGAGAGTAGGCAAGGGTAAACAAACACGGACGTGCACGCGCCCGTGACTTTTAAGGTCAATGCGCATGCGCATAAGCTTAATGCGCATGCGCATTGACCTTAAAAGTCACGGGCACTGCAAGGAATCGCCACGATTCCTTGCAGTTAGATAAAGAGTGGATGAGCCCCTATAGTCTCGCTTGCTCGATGCGCATGCGCATCGACAGGCGAGACCTAAAAAAAGAACGCTCTCCAGCAAGATCAACAATCCCCAAGGTTATTTGGACATTTAGTTGTCGTGCATCCTTGCAGAAACACTCATGAATGATACCAACGATTTAAACACACGATGTAAATGAAAATGAAATAAACACGCTAAGATTTAAAAAACACAATAGCCACACATTCTCTTATCTGCTCCTTATGAACTCTGTCACAGCTGGATCGGGTAAACAAACAGCTCAAGGGGTCAGGAAGGTCAGGAAAGGCAAAACAAACTCCTCTTTACCAGCAGAAAAGAATTAATTATCCACAAATCCAGTTCCAACGAAAGGCTTTGTCCCCTTCGCAGTGCCCCTAATGTACCTGCACGAGTCGGCGGGGACACAGCCCACCTGCCTAATAGGAGATGCGTGATTGGGGGTGCGAGCCCAGGCCCAATCACGCAACTCCTAAAGAAAGATAACGTTCGAAGAACGTTTTAACTTGCAGTGGCCATATTCTGCTTGCCTTGCTGACGTCACTGCCAGGGCCAAGGGTTATGTTTGGGTGGGCCAGGCCAAAGTTTGGGTGGGCCCGGCCCACCCGGCCCACCCTCTAGAACCGGGCCTGCTTCCCGGGCTGGGGTAGTATCTCTCTGCTGAGATACGGCGTATGCAAACGTTTAACTTAACATACGTTTACAGAATACACTCAGTACAGTACATGTTGTGAATCAACGGAATACATAAATACACCCCTTGGGTTCCCCTGGAGGAGACACGAACATACCTGACCGTTTTCCTCCTTCAGTCAGGTTGATGCTGGTGATTTCAGAGATACCATGCACCCGATCATTTCAAGGGCAGATTTAAAGTAACTTTAACATCTCCCGTGTGTCCTTACATATGTGCATGCTTCGATGGTACTCGCAGGGCAGATGATAGTGCGTGCTCGTGGCAGACTGTTTGCGGCATACAGGATGGCGAGGGAGAGCCGCAGAGGGGACAGGCCCTGCACTCTGTGAAAGCGGGGGCTCTTATGCAGAGAGTCCCAGCTTTCACACGGTGCGGGGCCTTTCCCCTCTGCAGCCGGGGTCCGGCTCTCCCGCTCTCCCGCTCTCTTCCAGGGGAGGGGGTGCTGGCTTTGAGGGCTCCTGCACTTGGATCAAGTCTACCAGACGAAGCCAGCAGTAAACGCCGCCAGCTGGAGATGCTGCAGGCGTGCAGGCTTTTCATCACCACAGGGCTGCTGATGGGCTTTGGGTGAGTTGGTGGAGCGCAGTGGGGTCAGAGGTCAGAGGACCACCCCAGGGACCTCTCCTGCAGGCACATGACCCGGCCTCAGCTCGTGAGACGCGCAGTCTGCTCGGGTTCAGTCTGGTCCTCGTGGGCGCCACTCCGGGGCGCTGCAGCGGCCCTCGAAGCCTGCAAAGGGCTCTTTGTAATCTTTCTAGTTTTTAACACATATTTTATTCGGTTTTAAGGTATTTATACTTGCCGTACAGTATATGATTTGATAAGTGTATTTTCAACCATGGGATACTTGATTTTACATGTCCAATCTTGCAGCTCGTACGATATGACTGGGATAGAAACACGCCGTTGCGTCTTTACAGCTATTACTGCCGATCAATTAGTACACACATGTGTCAGGATTCACTTTTTAAACGAGCAACGTGCTCAACTCCAATCCCCCTCCCCCTTGCAAAAACATAATAAAAACAAATACACCTTGCTACCGTGGTCTGGTCATCTGTTACTTCTATGTGGGGCTCGGCTGGCACTACGCTTTGTAATCTTTCAAAGGGGGCAAATCCCCAGCTCTGGGTTCAGCTGCTTCTGTCTGGTGTTGGACGATCACCACTGCTGGGTTGGCAGCACATTCCATCTCTCAGCAGCAGATTAGCTTCCAGGTCAGACGCCTGGTGGTGTGCCCTCTCCTCTTAGCAGCTGGCTGTCAGAGAGACTTCAGCTGTGGTTGCCCTGCAGTCTTCCGATTACTCTGCGGAGCACCCCTTTCCTAGGTAAAACAGTACTTGGAAATGGAACATTATACAGCCCAGGCAAAGCCCAAGGAGATTATTTAATTAAAATAAATTACATTAAAATTAAATTTAATTAAAATATTAAAATTAATTTTAGTAAATTAATTTATATTTAAAATAAAATAAAATTAAATTAAAATTAAAAATAAGTAAAGTAATTAAATGAATTTAAGTAGATTAATTTAAAATTAAATTAATATTATTTAAATGAAATACTTACCCATACTTATGTTGTAATGGCATGCGTTGTAATAGCATCTGCGTTGTAATGGCATGTGTTGTAATAGCATGCGTTGTAATGGATATTCCATTGCAAAAGTTTTGTTGTAATAATGGTAGTGCGTTGTGAAAGTTGCGTTGTGATGGTTGTTTTCCGTAGGTTCCTGCAGTGGGACCGGCTGTGTGATTTTATATCTTCTGTGATATACATGGTATTACAGCAGGAACACGGCTAAGCATGAGCCACCAAAATGAAGCAGTTATCTGATGATTGCTCTGGAAATAGGTGTCCCTCCATGGACTTCCAAACAGGGCCACGACTTGCTTAACAGGTGAATGTAATAAGGCCACTTTTTCATAAAATGTCTTACTTGTTCTTCAAATGTCAGTTGACTCTTGAACAGTACCCCAAGTGAGTTGACTTTTTGTGATAGGAATCGTCTTTCCTTGCAATAGTTTGTGCCAAGCGTAATTACCATGTTATTATAGCCAATGATGATCAGATCTATTTCAGTTGTATTCAGAACAACCCAGTTGCCTCCTATCCATGTCCGGTTAGTTCCATCGAAATATTCAGTTCATCAAAGCTGAGACTGCGGTTTGCGTCTAAGGTAAAAAACAGTTGTGTGGTTTTAGCGTAGATATAATGGCCGCCTCCACGTCTGCATATTTTTAAATACCATTGTGAGAAGCTGTATGAACTCAGGGGAGAGCAGGGTATGAACTTGTAATAGGCGGGGGGGAGGTTCTTCATACAAGAATCAGGAGTCATTCAGGTGGGAGGTAATTCCATGTTAGGCCCCTGGGTTACAGTCACAGCAGGTGGGCCCTGTTGGGTCTCCATTCTCCCTCCAGCGCTCATCAAATCCCAGGCTTCAGCCAGTACACAGACCCCCACAATCGACTGACTGTGTTAGGCTTGAACTCTGCAGTGCTCCGCTGCCTGTCGGCTGGGCTTGTGCTGAATGAATACCATATGCATACATGAATACAAGTAACTTGAGGGAGTCCTGCATGCAGAAGGTGTGGACCTTGGCACTGCACTTGTTAGAGATGCTTCTTGTAACCTCTGATGGTTTTCCAAGGAGGAAGGACTCCCGTTGTCTGCCAGAGAAGGACCTGAGCGAGTAGGTGCTACTTTGGCAGAGTGGAACATTAGCAAGGTGACAATGGCCGGTGAGAAATGCTAACACATACACAGTCTTAAAGGTAAAAGTCAATAATTATACACAGTAAGTGTGTGCTCAATGAGACAGATATCATTATGTCACCAACTAGTGTTAGGTGTATCCGGACAAAAATCCCAGATACCAAGCATTTAGAAATGACCAGAGCACCACACAAAGGAAAAGTAGATAGTCAGTCAGAGAGACAGGTCCAAGTAAGCCAAGTAGACTCCAGACGTAGAAACAGATGGTTCCATTCACTTTAATATTTTGTTCTGTTTTTTTGTACCGTGCAAAATCATACGACAGCCGACACGTGTTTCGTCCTACGAGATGACTTTTTTAATGCTCTAGTATTAATCAATGTGTGCACAATATATCCAAAGCTTGTAGAGAATCCACATTCTTGATCCTTGGAGCCCCGAGGTCCCACGATAAATGAGTACAGTTGGCAGAAACACAATACTTCTCCAGTGAATTAAATAATTCAAAGTCACTTTAAAATAAAGTCTTGTGTTCCATATCTGTGCAAAGCATAAATAACGTCAATTCGAGAAAAAGTAAGCCAAATCATTGAGCGCCACATAAGGCAAGAATCAGCCGTAATGTCAGAGATTGTCCCACAAAGGTAAAAAAAGCTACTACTTTGGAAGAGTAGCAGCAGCTATTACTTCTCTTTGTAGAAGCTCAGATCTGGTAGGCCTCACCTTTTAGCAAGTCGAAAGAGAGATCAGACAAGAATTTAGTCCCTGATTAGTGCTCATCGTCAAATGAAAATAATGCAATCAATAAATGAAATCACCAGGACACATCGCCAGACCGACAGGCGCTCCCCAAAGACGACCAACCCCAAGTCAGCTGATGAATGGCTGATCATTTTGGCAGTGGTTGGGGTTGTAGCTGGCCCTATACGATCATGCTATAAAAGGGCTTAGAGACATTTTTCCTAGATTCTCCCCGGGGGAGGCGGTTTGCTGCTGCTCGTCAACTTCCATAGGATTTGGGTCTGTCTTGTGCTGCACTATTAACCCTGAAAGGTACTTAGGGTCAGATTTACAACCCCCCTGCGCCACCAGAATGTCACTTTTTGTGACGTACTGGAGGCGCATTTCACTTCTCCATATTTACAAGGAGAGGAAAAGCCGCCCGGCGTGACTTTCTACTCTCCTTGTAAATATGGCCCCTTCACATGCAGCACTTTCCGTGGAAGGGGCGTTCCATGGATGTCGCTGTGGGTGTTCCCACGCAACACCCATGGAACGAGACACATTTCCAGATTTACGAGCAATCGTAAATCTGGAAATGCGTGTCAAAGGTATGTCTCCCCGTAGCAAGGCACAACATGGAAAAATATTTGTATTTCTCCTCGTTTTTTCCTCTTTCAAAGCGTGCTGCATTCTACAGCATGCATTGAAAGAGGAAAATGCCTGTAGTGATTGTTTTTGTGCAGGAAGGTGCCCCTTCCTGCACAAAAACAATCTCCTCATGACGCAGGCACCCTTGCACCATGGTGTAATGGTGCCGGCGCATGGCTGCAGTTTGTGCGCCAGCGCAGGGGGGGAGCACGGGAATTTGATATATGATTGTAAAAGTTTGCATTCCTGTGCTTCAGAAGTGCTGCAGCGTGGCGCAGCCAAAGGGCTTGCGTTGCCGCGCTGCTGCACTTCCTTGTAGATCTGCCCCTTAGTGAGAGAGGACCTTGGTTTAGTTACTGTGTACTTTTTGCTGCAGCATTGGTTTCAGCGTGGAAGCCTAGTAGTACTCTACCTTCCGATCTTTCCGATGCCACCTCTGCCCATTGGTTGCATCCTGCTGCGGATGTTCAGAGAGACCTAACCTTCCTAGTTGCTCTCGCAAGCACTAGAGCGGATCCCGCTTTTCTCACCCAGAGGATGGCATGCCATCTGCCACAGGAAGGATCCCGCACCCACTGAATGGATCTCCAGGCTCATTGCTCGGTGGACTGCGATGTTTGAAGGGGTCGTTGCAGTGAGACCGCCCTTGGTGCATCCCACCATTGGCTTTAGCCACTGAAGCACTGGGCGCCCAGACCAGGGCCTCTGTGCAAAGCCAGAGTGTGGTTGGTATGGACCAACGCGCTCCCGGCTTCAAGCTCTCTTAGCAGCTAGGGTTCCGGCAGGTACCGCCGTCCCACTACCACAGCGTTGCTGTTCAATAAACTTCATGAGTCTCAAGTCACACCGTCTTCTCGCCACCACCTCCAGACAGCATGGACTCCTACTCAACTGCATCCGCCACCATTGCATGGCAACATGCCTAACAGTGTGGGGAGCCATGCCCCCCTGAGGAGGTCTGGGGCAGGGGCTGTATCCAGGGTTCAGTCCTACACAGGCACAGAACATAGTTATTGTTTCTTTATTTATTGATACAAAGCAGTGCTGGGTTTCAAATATACAGTACATTTCCACAAGAATGTACAAATGTATTGTTCTTAGTTGTTATCCAACTCATTTCCCCCAAGTATCGTTTTCCCCTGGATTACGTATTGTTGATACATAATGCTTATGGTATTGTGTATATGCCAGGATTGTGAATCTTTCTTCCCAGCAGCAGGTGCTCTGTTTGTCGCTTTACAAACACTGAACCCCGAGGTGAAGCACAGGCAGTCACTTACAAGGGTGGAGAACCCTGTATAATGCATTGACATATCAAGGGTGCCATAAAAGGGAGGAGGAGCCAAGCTGGCGACCAAGATGGCCGCTTAGGCTCCCGGCTACGCAGACCTTCTCATCCTGCTACAAGATCCTGCCAGTTATCCTGTGCCTATGCAACTCTCCCGGGCAGATGAAACGAAATAACGCTACACCGAGTGACCCCGAAAGTTCCACCTGCTTCGAGAACGGAGAAACGTCGCCTTGAAGTTCGCGGCCTACATCAGCATTGAAGCCGGGGCCTAGAGTAAGAATGCAGCCGGCTTCTAGTTGAACAACATCGGCCATAAGAGTTCGGGAGGAGCCGGTCCACCGGAATGGAAGTACATTTTGTCCGATTTCAACATCAAATATCCGTATGCATTAGGCCGAAGTGGGGCACCTCAATGACACTGCGGATGCGAGCTGAATAATTGGTTGTTGGAGCCCGGAATATAAACGGCATGGTACCGTCTAAACTGCGACCCGATGGTTTCGGACATATCCTGAACACAGCTCCCCAATATCCTTGCATGCAGAGGGGTTGGAACGTGTGTCTTCGCTTCTGATTCTACTGGGTCTATCGGAAGTGCCCAAAGATAGACCGTGAACAAAACGTGCGAAATGGCGCTCAATATCGGCCTTCGTGTGAATCGGACCCGATCCTCCGAGAGGTCTGGGAAAATTCGAACGGATGACCTGGGGCGACATATCTTATCTTAGGGATCTCCGAGACCGGACCAGAATTTCCCTATCGAGGGGGACCAACTACTGCTGACCAGGGTTGAACCTACGCTTGGGGCTATAATGGCGACGATCGAGGGTCTTCATCTCTCCCTGAATTGGAAAGCCCAAGCCTTGGAGCACAAATTGGACGCCATAGCTTTTGGACTGGGAAATAGTGACATAGCTTTTGTTCAATTCCATGACACTGCGAAAGTAACAACATCCACACCACCCAGACTGATGTCGGCCAGCAACCTCATAAAACGAGTGATGCGAGAGACCCTGGATTGCAAATTAGCTAATGCCCGTGTATTGGAGGTCCCGGTCGTGTCAGTGCTCACAATATTATTATCGACTGAGGGTAAATCGCACCAGGCAATGTATCTGATGACTCATGTGATGACTCAGGAGTGGCTCGACAGGATGGCCCTTTCTCCCTTTCCGAACTCAGTGTACCTGAACTTTAAACAACATCCGTGGTTCTTATCGACACAGATGGGACCCGGTGACAATGAGACTGAGAAAGCCCAGCTATTTCCGGCTCGCTACTGTTCTTTCGAATTTTTCAAGATGGCGGCTGTTCGGTTGAAGAACATTCGTGTACCTGATCGAGCGGGTCAAGGCTGAGAACGGCCTATTGTTTCAAGACTTTTATTCAAATGGTGGCAGTGTGGGATTCACTCTATGATGTTGGCACCGGGAGGCAGTGTAGGCGAGTAATGTATCCCCCGAGTTTCGCTTGATAGTGAAATGATAATATATCCGTAATAGGGGGAGGCTTAGAACTAGCGGGGGGAGAGGCCGGGAGCCTATACGAATGGCCCTCCTCCACTTACTTCTTTTAGTATTTGTAGATTAGATGGGGCGACAGGCACACTGCTAGTTGGGGTCAGGCGTAAGCTACATGCAGGGGTGCAGGGTGGGGGGTGCATGTGTTGCGCGTGTTGTTTTTTAATTTTCTTTTCTTTCTTTACTTACTGGGTATCCTGACTTTGTTTTCAGTATTAAGGTGCCAATGCGAGCTCTATTATTTTGATTTGTCCATTTTTGCATACAAGTGTCTGTACTTTATCCTGTTTATGATTTTAGTATCGAGGGGTGCAATGATCACTGATATCCTGCTTTTGTGGGTGGAGGGGCCTGTGGGCAGCACACATTGATATAGGCTAACTCAGCTATTTTAATAATCTTGATTCGTCAAATGTGTGTTAGAGTCTCAGTGTCCTGCTTCAACGGCTGCTGATATTGCGACCTTTCAATTGTTTGATTCCTTGTATGTTTTGGACTGCATTGCACTTGATACGCTCTTATTGTTTTTCGTTTTTTTTTAAAACAATAAAAAGATTTACAAAAAAAAAAGGGTGCCATAAAAACATGCACACTCTGGGTATCATGATGGCCTCATACCTATGGACCCCAGGGGCACAGCTTCAGGGGGGTGCTAGGGTGTTACACCCCCCTAATAAATGTATAACCTGATAAATATTTGGGTACAGGCCCTTTCAGTAAGGTATGGTGATGTGTCTGTCGGATTTCACCAGGGATTTTTGCATACACACAGACAAAAACACACACACTTTCTCCCCTTCATTTTAAAATTCCTCAAAAATGTTAGTTATTCTAAAACATATTGTGTTTTCTCTCACTTGGTGCTCAAACATTCCACATTCCTCTCCCTTTCCACTGCCCCTTAGGCCCCTCTCATGCACACAGAGTATGGTATAATGCATTTGAACATTATATACAAACGTGACTGTTGGAACATCTGAAGCTCATGCCCCCCCCCCCAAATTGTACTGACCAAACTACACCCCTGATGGGCCCCAGTGCCCATTGGCATGCTGCATTAGAGACAGGGAACCCTGGTACAATTTCACAGGGAGGAACTTAGGCAAAGCTGTTCTTGCCAATCCAGACTTGTGCCGCCTACCAGTCATTGGGTCAGTCACCTCTAGCAAGGACGGAGATCGAGAAACCCCAGATTTATTCTAATCTCCACCAAGTAGTCCCAAACACCTACTACATCTATGAATAATGCTTTCTTATGGTATGTATAGTCTCTCGGTATGTAAAATGTCATCACTTGCCATGTTCTATGCTCCACTACCTCTTCTGCTCCATTAATCATAGGCAAAGCCAATAGCTTTGGCGGTGTCTGCCAGCCTTCTGGCAATTTTTCTTTCTCTTTGTCATGGTTTTTGCAAAACCTTATTGTTTAGAAATCTAGCGGGCCCTCATCAATCAAATTTTGTTTTGCTACAAGCAAAAAAGTTTTTGGGGTCTCCAAAAAACCACACATTACGTAGTACTCCCTAAGGAACTACTTTGTGTGTGGATGTGTTCCTTGTGAAAGGTCAGCATGCCATACCTCATAGTGAAGTCAAGCAATGGCTGAAGTGGGCTGATACACTGTCCGTTAATGCACGATAGACTAGGTGGAAGAAAACACATAATGACACCAACCACAGTCTAATGGATGAAGTCTGGCTGAAACCCCTATAAGTAACTATGTTATACACATAATATTATTAAAATCAATAGGTCTTGGCTAACACAGACAAAAAAAAAGTCTGGGATTGGCTGCAAGCCAATTGCCTTTGGGAAGAAAGAAGAAAGGGAAGAAGGCACGAAAGATAAAAAGTGAGAGACGGGACGAGAGAAGTAAATAGAGAAGAAAAGGAAAGAGCGATGGAAAGAAAGAAAGAGAAGGAAAGTATTGGGTTGGAAAAGTCCTCTGCATGGTAATGGACATGCAGCCTTGCACTGAGTGGCCAACTGTACTTGTGTCTGGATCCCTAATGCTGATTTTTGTTGTTATAGGAAAACACGGATCATGTGTGTGTGTGTCATGACACAGGCCTGTCTCATGTATTGCAGTCTTGTTGGATCTAGAGGCGTGCATAGAGCACTAGATTCATAGTGGTGGAAGGCTACTGCCTTCACCAGGAGTTAAGCAGCACAAGCGTGCTGGTAGCCGCATACTGTGTAGTGATCAGTAGAAGTGAACAGGTCCTTTTGAGCCTGTGTCACTGGAGTGAGACCTACAGCTGTGTGCTTAACTCATCCTTGGCGTACATCAGTTTGGTGTGAAGGGCTGCACAGTGCAGGAGTGGAGTATCTGCACTGGATATATGTGTGCATGGGAAGGGTACAATACAGGTATAACCCCTTTGTAGCGGGGGTAATTCCCCTGCTGTGCTGGGGGGCGGGGGGGGCGAACAGCGCCCCGGTGCTCATGACGAGCTCAGCTCGTCATGAGGCACAGTGCTCGTGTGCTCATGACGAGCTCAGCTCGTCACGGCCACACCCGTTTTCGTGGAACGTTTAGCACAGCAGGGGAATTATCCGTGTGTGTGAGCGTTCCACGGCTCATGACGAGCTCAGCTCGGCACGAGCACTGTGCCTCATGATGAGCTGAGCTTGTCATGAGCACGGAAGGAGATAATGCAGTACTAAGCAGTGTGTGCATGTTGGGTCCATGTGCTTGGGAATATGTGTGTGTATGAGTGATAGAGTACATGGAGCATGTATTTCTGTGCAATGAGTGTGTGGTAAATGCATGTGTTGGATGTATGTGTGACTATGAGTGGTAAAGTATATGATGGATACAGTGCATATGTGTTAAATGTATGTGCTGGATGTATGTGTGCCTATGAGTGGTACAATACACGCAGGATGCAGTGCTATGCAGTGTGTGTAGGTTGTAAATATGCACTGGGTGCATATTTTGGATGGTACAAAACATGGAGGGCCTGGGTTCCATTTTGGGAGACCCAGGCCTTCATGGTGAAACATGGAGCGGGGATAGAGAAATACCCCCAGACAGATTTATGTATTGCTGCTTTCCTGTGATCTTGATGGAACACGTACTAGAGAGGGGAGAGCCAGGCTTCCCTTGCACACTTTAAAGGGTGCTGTTTGATTCAATGAGAGGTCACAAGGAAGGGCTCTGGGCACATCTCAGGAGGGAGAAGGGGCTGATAAGGGAATCATAAAGAGTAGGGCTAGGAACCCTGGGCTAACCTTTTGATGCACGTATCACTGTGGCTGACATCCAGGTATGAACTCTACTCACCCCCATGGTCTGTGTTGTGGGACTACCAGCCATGGAGTTTCTCCTGCTGTGACAGACTGCTTTTGAAGAAGAACAGAATAAGCAGGAGTGGACACTTCAAAAGAAGCAGACCCACAACCTAAAACTTCAAAGACACTGACCCTAAATCACATTTGGTGCCTCGGAATGGAATATAAGAAGGGGAGTTAGAGACCCCAAACATTGTCATCTGCTAAGCAGCCCAAAAGGCTGTTTGAGGAGGGGAAGCTCTGAAAGACTTCTGCCTTTGACCAAGTCTGGGGACCAAAGCCTGCTAGTCTCTGCTTGGTAAGGGGTAATCACCCAGTGAAACCAAGACCACCTAGCCTGGAGCACCAGTGATTGCCAAGTGCAGTTTGCCCTTTGAGGAAGTGGAGAGAGCAATGTTGAGTGGGGAGCCCTGTCGAGTAGACTCCCTCTGCGAGGTGTGAAGAAACAACTGCAGCACTGATTGGATCATGACCAGTGTGCAGGGCAGAGTCAGAGACCCCTGTATACCAGAGAGGACCACCGTGAAGTTGGCCGTGTGTCCCACTGCACAGATTGGGCTAGAGCCCATGCGCAGTATCAAGTCAGTAGCCCCATATGCCAGAAGGGGCCACTGTGAAAAAAACGACTGTGTCATAATGGCTGTAGCCTTGTGCTTTAGCGGGCCACAACCCTGTATGTCAGGAGGGGTTGCCGTAAAGACTTCGCTGTGCCAATCGGGCTTGATCCCGTGTAATGTTAGATATGCCAGAGGGGGTCACCGGGTGCTTCAAGAACTGCTACCTAATCTGCAACCGCCTGCCAGAGAAGTGCGCATGCTGTGGGAGCACCTGTGCAGCATCAAACTGGCGAGGGACTCGCAATAGGATCATTGCAACCGCCCTCAGCGGGATTGGACATGTACCCCGCAGGAAGAGGCATAGAGAAGCTCTGGTCTCTTTGGAAGCGGGACCACGAGCTGTGTGCTGCCATGTGCTGCAGACTCACCTGAACTCAACTACATCAATTTCGAGTGCTGACTGACGAGGCCCACTCAGGACCTTCAGGAGTTACATGCCTGCCTGCGCAGCTAAGACTGATTTTGCACCTGTCGGCCCCTCTGGGCAATTTGCTGCTAGTTAGCACTGAAGTGCTGGAACACTATTGACTTTAATTTAGAGTCAAAGTGGACTCTTGAGACTTGGAACACTAGTGGGGCATACCTTGGATGTTACCGGTAGAAAAAGGGGTGGGACAGAGAATCACCAGTGAAACATTAGAGGCCCGACCTTAAGAGGGGACTGTGTAATTGTTTGTGAATGTCGTAATTCTTCTTTGTGTTGGTAGAAAATAAAACATCTCTCTTTTATAATAAATATGCGAATTTCTCTGGACAATGAATTATTGCTGCTGCTGCATCCATTTGGAGTTGTGAGCCTTTGCTCACTCCCGTGTATCCACACATCACCCCCTACTCCCTGTGGGAGACTGCTCGGACCACGCATACCCTGAGAGTCAAGTGCGGAAAGCGCACTTGGTCCAGTTACTCAGAATCCATAGTAAGTTGGGCCCTGCTTGCCAAGTGGCCTTCTATAAGAGCTCTGACAAAAATAAAGAAGCAAAGTAATAAAGCAAGAACGAAAGAAGGCAAAAGAAAGAAGGAATAGCAAGGAGGACAGAAAGGAAGAATGAATGAAGGAAAGAATAAAAGAAAGAAAATGGAAAGAAGGAAAGAAAAAAGAAAGAAGAAAAAGAGAAAAAAGCTAGAAAGAACAAAGGAAAGAAAAAATTAAGACAGAAAAAAGAAAGGAAAAGAATGAGAATGAAAAAGAAAAGTAAGAGAAAAGAAAAAAGTAATGAAAGAAGGAAAGAAAGAAGAAAAGATAAAAAAACAGAAAGAAGAAAAAGAAAGAAAGAAAAAAGTAAAAAGATGATAACTTAATCCAGAACAGTTTTCAAATGTACATACACTGATCCGATATGCTGTGAAATTGGAGAAGTCAGATTAACAAAACACTTCAAAAGGAATTTACAACAGCAAATGGACGGAATGTGCATCAGAAGCGTCCTGCTTCAGAATGCAGCATGCACAGAAAGAGTAAGTAATTGGGAAAAATAAAGATAATTCTCCTCAGTACTCCTCACCTGGCAAAGCGTAGCATTTTGACACATTCCCATTTTTACCACTGAAGGTAAATCTGGGAGTGTGTCAACATTCATGGGTGGATGTGTGGGAACACCAACGCTCCACCCGTGGAACTCCTTTCTAGGGCAGAGTAATGCAACGCCGCGAATTGCATTGCAATACTCTGGATTTATCAAGCCAGCGAGGCCACGTAAGATGGTCTTACATGGCTGGATAAATCAAACTTAGGAGTTGCATCACTCTTGCGCTCCGTTGCGTGGTGCAAGGGCAACAATAAAGGAGTTGCATCACTCTTGCGCTCCGTTGCGTGGTGCAAGGGCAACAATAAAGTCATTATAAAGTAAAAACAAAAACACTGGCATTGAAGGGCACTAGCTTGTGTGCGGATGTGCACCTTGTGAAAGAATAAAAAGCAGTCAACCAAAGTGAAGTTAACCAGAGGCTTGAGTAGGCTGACCCACTGCCCCATGCTGTATGCTTTAATGGGCAGAAAGAAGTGTCAATGACACAACAAAAGACCAATGGATGAAAAGAGGTGGCTGAAATTATTCTATGCATTTTGTATATGATCAAAAGGTCGTTGCTAATACCAGACCTAAATTTATGTGATAGGCTAAGGAGCTGCCCAATAAGAGTGTTATTTTCAGACTCCTAGCACCCCTTATTCCACGCTCGGCTTGCTTGGCAGTCCCCCCAGCGCGCAGCAGCTAAAGCAGTGGTCTAAGAGGTCTGAGGGGCACGATGTGCCCAAACTTTTTTCATTTAAGGAAAACCGTACCCCTACGTTTTGTGAAAAGACTGCTGTCTCGGGATGGGAATCCCGACAGTTGAAATGCTTCAGCAGAAGTGTAAAGCAGGGTATCTCCTGTGCTGTGAAACCGAGGGAGGGGCAGGCAGCTAGACAAGCCTTCTTTCCAGGGTGCCTGCTTGCCTGAAAGTAAATGTGCACAACTGGTTAATCTGCAAATGTAAAGGGTGCTTGGAAGTCATGTATTGGCTTTAATTGATTGAATCACTCGAAGCTTCCTGATAACACCGATTTATTCTTCTGAGTGGTATTGCAAGGAAGTTGTCTGCTGAGCTGTGAAGTGTGTGCTTTTAAAGGATACTTATTAAAAAAGGTGTACAACTACAGTCTGGCTATTGCTAAAATCTGTATTTTGAAAGTACTTTTTTTATCTTAATCCTTTTTGTGCATTTTAAAGCAGCTGATCTTATACTGCATGTAATGCAAGTTTAAAATAATGACTTACATATTTCCAGTGCTTTCTATCACAGACTTGGTCCTCGTAACACTAAACATACACAAGTCACTATTCTCCACTCCGCCAACAGGCTTCAATTCTGTGGCTCCCTGGTTACAGACACAAACCTCTATAGTACATTATCTAATAATGGTTTCATTCATAATGTACAAGAGTGCATATCCCACTGATTTAATTATCTTACATTTATTTTTCATTTAAGCTGTGCATTATTTTATATGTAGTTACCTGAAAGCAAGGGACCAAAAAAAGTTACACAATATTTTTTTTTAGCCATGCCTTTGACCACACCCGCAAACTCAGTCACCACACCCACATTGCACGCAGCATCACAGTTCCCACACTTTTTTTAATGCACTTCGACCAGTGAGTTAAAGTGACAAGAAGTCCACAGGGCTAGCCCTGCCCTTATTTCTACAATGCGTACTTCGTGTGATTACTTGTACCGTCAGGAAATGAGTTACCGATGACTACACGACCACGGAGGCTTGTATGTGGGTCAGAAGGTGGCACACAGCGAACTGGCACTAATGACAAACTATGACTCACACCTAATACATCAACAGGATGAAGAGCAAAAGGGAAAGGGGAAAATGCATTGTACTTTGCAGTGAATTACTTATAGTGTTCATAATGCTTATTTAGAGTGTGGTGGGCAACATACTCTGCTCCATACATGGCACATGACCCGTCCGCTGTATACAAGATCATTGAGGCCTATAGGACTTGTAATATGGTGGACAGGACATCCATCACGCTTTAAGGGAGCATCTCCTCCACAAACTCCAACTAATGCCCAAAGGGTCTCACACGAATTCTGGGCAATTATCCAGCAGTGGTGACTGGCATTAATGACTCTATCGTAATTAGGACCTTCTCTTCGGTGATGGCCAAGCTCATTCATCAAAAAAGCTAAACAGCACTATTTTCAGCAGAGGTAAACCGTGGCTCTACAGGTGACTTTGTGTTCATGTCCAGCTGTACCAAGGTTTCAATGGCTGCAGGGGCGCAGGTGCGGCTTTCAATGTGTAACCAGGCGATAATCAGAGTGTGATCCTCGTAAAACCTGGAAATAATGCTATGTTGAAACAATAACAGCAACGATTTATACCCTTGAGATAGGATAAGATAAGAAAATATACAAAGCTGAAAAAAGCCAGAGCGATCTGACATTAAAGGCATTAGACCAGAGGTCTTCAAACTTTTGGGTGCCGAGACCCCCCTGTCAACATTTTCAGTCATAAGGACCCCCTCCTGACAAACATTTCTAAACCTGTAGGCAGGGCTTCCTGAATTACGAGGTAGGTGAGGACCAAATTACACGGAAGGCTTGACTAAATTGTGTGAGAGGAAAATGTAAATGTTATGTGATGCCACGTTATTTTGGGATAGAATTGCTTCATTATTTTGACATTTCTTTGCTCACAATAAAACCGTACCAGTTTACAACCAAAATAGAGCAATTAACATCAGAAAGATGTCTAGTCAACCTTTGTGATGGGCCTTCCACTCCGCAGGAATGCGTGCTGCCACATTAGAAGTTCACCTGGCCCTGTCCGGGAGCAGCAGCGGTCCCTAAAACCCTGCCCTCTGTGGATGAGAAGAGTGCCCATGTGAGTGCACGGTGAGCGATGCAACAGTATGAGAGTAGGGAAAGAGGAGTGACTGCAGGGTGAGTGAGGTGGCCATATGAATTTATTTGAGTGTGGCTATAAGTGCAGAGTGGGATGAAAGAATGCATGGTTAATGATGGGCTTCTTTGAGCAAGTTGCAAATTGAGCAGTGAGGGGGCAGGTGAAGGAGGTGTCACATGAGTGAAGGATGAGTGCAGATGAGTAGCGTGACTGCAGGTTGAGGTACAGGGAGAACAACGCAAGTGCATTGTGATTGCAGAGTGATCACTACGTGTGCAGGGTGAGAGGGTGAATGATGCGAGTGCATGGTGATCAGTGTGAGTGCATTGTGATCGCTGTGAATGCAGGGTGAGCATGAAAGTGAAGTGCTAGAACAAGAAGTGAGTTCTCTGAATGCAGGGTGCATTTCCAGACACTTGAAGTAACTCAACATATTATTGACTGCGGCGTAGGGTTTAAGATGTAGGTTAAACTATTGCTATTATGACATTAATCAGGGATCGAGGGTGGAGGAAATAAATATTATGATCTTGCAACATACTTCCAGTTCTATGATTAGAGTTGCCTGCTCAATATTTTGATGTCCCAGACGGTACAAAAATAAGCAGTCACGTAAAACTGTATATTTCAGCACTCATCTGTGCATACTTGGAACAGCAAATATAAATAGAAAGCACTTTTAATTGTGTTCTAGGGCTGCCTCAATGATCCATGACTGATAAAGGGAACAAAGATCGAAAAAGTCACATTACGAATGTATTAATTTATGCGTTTTTATATAGCGCGGACTTTACCCGAAGGTGTCAGAGCGCTTCACAATAGGAACAGTAATGTTACATGAGGAGAAAATTACAAGTGAACAAAGTACAAAAGCAAACGTTAAGTTACATGAGGCAAAAGTGACAATAGCGAGCAACCAAAATACAAGAGGTAGCAAACGGTACGTTACAGGAGGAAAAAGTGAAGTGTGCAGGTTACAAAAGCATACAAAGTAAAAGTAGAGGTATAATAATGCAATAAATGGCACACTCAAACACAAGAACAAACGTTACGTAGGCAATGGTGGCACTTGTACAAGTATATAAAGCAAACAAAATGTGAGAGGTAGCAAACAGTGTGTTGAAAAATAGCTGGTATTTTTTTCTTCTGGCAACTCTACTTTTTATTATTTCTTTTCATGAAATACATTCTCACACTATTGTAGTAAATGTAAAATACAAATGTAAGAGAAAGGCTGAGTTGGGGCCCAGGGGGTACTGGAACTATAAAAAAAAAAAACTAAGCCTCAGTGATCAGTTGTCAAAAGGTATTTAAATATGCAAATGGCCGTTAACGACCTGTGAAACTCAGGGGTGCCGGGCTGTGCTGGAGATAAGACTGCAGACACAGCCCAGCGCAGCTCACCACAGCTGAGCTGAGACACACTACGGGGGAGGAGGAGGAGGGGGGCTGAATCCCTGTAGTCAGATGGGCCCCGGGCAGAAGTGTGATCGGGAATGCGCGACCCCCTTTCAATCACTCCGTGGCCCCCCTGGGGGTCGCGCCCCACACTTTGAAGACCCCTGCATTAGACTAATATGTCCGATCTCAGCCAATAAAAGCACCGGCAAGAATAGGGAGGAGGAGCCAATTCCAACATGGCTGCCCGGAGCTTCAGCTCCATGGAAACCCAGCGCACAACAGCCTAATGTGGCCCTTCAGGCCCCACAACATTTTCTGTGAGGGCCAAATGCCAAAATCGGACGATCTGGAGCGTCTGCCGCTGGGGCTGCCAATACTTTCAGCGGCTGCTCTGCCGTGATATCAGCAATATCCACCCTTGGTGATAACACTGCAAGATGGCGCCCGAGGTGAAACGGAGGAAGAAGCGGGGGGGCCGCGGGGAAACGGACCCACGTTATGCAGTAACAATGCGGGGCCGCGACATCAGGAGCGGGCCCCCTGCTGCCCTTTCATCTTCCTGGTGCAGCCCATGATCGCCGGATCTGCAGCCTCCATCCGCCTGTGCGGCCCGACCGCAGTGTGTGGATGGGGGCCCGCGGCCACAGCGGACAGGCGGGACAGGTTACACGACCGGGAGAAGATTTTCATTACAGTTCTCGCCCCTACATATGACGAAGCCGCTAACGCCCCCCTGGGAGAGCCAAGGTAGACATCAGCTTTTTGTCGAGCATGAAAGCTGGGTGGAGACCTGGGGATTTGTTTAAACACCCCTCCAGCCGATGACACTGGTGGACTGTGGTGCCCAGTACAGGAGCATAGGAGCATTTAGACCAGGGATCATGTGCTTGCAGCAGTGGTGAAAGGAGGTGCAAATACTGAAGATGCTCCTCCTTTTGATTGTCTGGCTCCTTTTCCCCTCTTGTTCTTCCTCCGTTGGGTCGGCTCCCTGGTTTTGTTTGGACTTGGCCCTCGTAACTTTTGGACTGGAACTCGTGTGCGCCCTGGGTTCCTCTCCTGTTGTCGCTCTTGCCCTGGGTGCATCTTGCCATGTTGAGATGGTTTCCATCGATGCCCACGACCGGGTCCGCCATTTTGTTGATTCTTGTCCTTTCCTTTGGTCCCTTGGATTCCATCCTGCTGACCTTCAGACATTTCTCTTACGCTGGACTGCCTTATCTCTTTCTCCCCCTCAGGCCCCCCTCTCTCTTCTCACCAATCTCAGCCTCCAACTCTTCTCCCCTACATACCGCTCTCTATCCCATTTTATTTGAATTTTATTTTATTTTTTATTTTTTTAATATTCTCTTTTCACTCTGTAAATATGTGATATATACTTGTCCAAGCCGAATCGCTGTTAAAATGGAATCCTGAGAAAATCTACTATTTGTATATATATGTAGATAGAGATAACTCTAACCATTAGTATACGTAGTAGACCTTTGTAAACCCTACCATTCCTATGTGATTCTTAGACTTTATCCATTTGTATCTCATCCTTGAGTGACTTTACAACTTGTACATTTAAATTTTTTTCTATTTGTACCTCTTCCCTGTGTGACTTTACAACTTGTACATTTGCAATGTTTTCCCTGTTTGTATCTTTTATGTAACTCATAAAAAATCCTAAGTCCTTATATATCGCAACTGGTTCTTTTGTAAAGCGCTCTGACACCTTCGGATAATGTTCGCGCTGTAGAAAATCGCATGAAATAAATAAAAATAAATAAATAAATAGTAAGAATCTGCCTCTCTGTGATATTAAGGACGGAAGCAGCCTCCACCCCAAGAAGGCAGGAAGGGCCTTCTCTCATCTTCACTCACAAATCAAAGACAAGACCGTGAGAGAGAGCCTTGAAGAAGGCACAAAGGCGCCTCTCTCCGTAGGGATACACACGGACACTTGAGAGTATGACTTTGTTTTTGAAGCACAGCGTTTTTCACAAGAAAACATTTTTTTGAATTTTTCTTCTGGGAGCAGAGGGTATCATTGTTTGTTTTGTAATAAAAACAGAGGAATTGTTGTTCACGGGGCCTTTTCTAATAAGCCCAGCCAAAGCAGTGGTGTATATTTTTTACTTACACGGCGCTTCAAATGAACAAAGCATTCGTTTTTAGGTCTCGGCCTGCGTAGGCTGCGTTTGCGCAGTCTCGCTGCAGAGATTTTATGTTTTAGAGTATGGGGCCTTAAACCCGCCCCTCTTCTCTATTGGCTGGCTTCCTAAACGGAGGCCAGCCATTAAACAAGACGGGCGTCTTTCCGTTTAAGCCCCGTCTTTTTTGGATTGAGGGGTGTGTTTTTTAGTTTCTTTCTCTCCTCTTCCCATTGGCTGAAATGTTACATTCCAGTCAATGGGAAGAGGAGAGAAAGAAAAACACGACCCCAGTCCGAAAATGACGCTGCGTTTCTCCGAGGCATTTCTGCTTCACCTCGGAGAAACATGGTGGTGTGCATGGCGTGGTCCGCTTTCCTGCCGGAGCTCGCTTTGGTGCTACTGGTGCCAGACCTCCCGGTTGTTCCTCCCAGGAACAACCAGGACATCCACTCTCGTTGGGGTAGGTGGGTGGACTCGTCGGGGCGCAGAAGTGTCACCCCCCAGGAAGCAGGTCTCCCGGAGCAGCAATCACTCCTTGGGGCAGGCATGACAACCTCCTGGGGTAGGGCCCCCACCCAGCATTGCTTCTAGAGTAGAAAGATCGACTTGATCCGTTCCCCGGAGCTGTGGGATTACTTCTGGAGGAGCAGCAGCAGCAGCGGCTTCATCCCTGGGGCGGGCGGCCTGCAGGGTAGAACTGCGGCCTGGCGGACCTCTCGCACCCTGAAATGGCTCTTGCGCTCCGGGACATCCCCGTACAATAATCAACCTCTAGGCCCAGGGCGGCGCTGCGGCATGAGGCGGCTGGAGACCCTTCCCACAATACAGTAGAGGATCCGGCTTGCCAGAGCTGAATTTTGGGCCTATCGGGCCTTGCACACATAGAGGGAGCTGTCGGGCTCCAGAGTCCCTGCACGGACAAGACATCTTGAGGGAAAGGAGGGCCGGTGATTGCGGCTGCGAGAGCGGGGCCTGCGTACCAGCCGGTGTGAGCGAGGAAGTTGCTGGACGCGGGGCCCCGACAGTAGACAGCGGGACTCTCTTGACTCTCTCCCCCAAGTAAGTGGGCTGGTGAGGACGCGAGGTGGTGGGGGCGGTGTAGGGCGATGACACTGCTGCCGCGAAGGCCACGCTTTAGATCTGACCAGGTCCTGGGTGCGGATGCCAGATCCCTGCCCCTCACTGGGACCGGGGAGGGGCATTGCTTTGGGGGCGAAGACGGGCCTGCCGATTGTCTGCTGTGACCCCTCATTCCCCGGAGTTGAGTCCTCGTGTGGGCCGGGAGGCTCGTCCTCTGCTCTGAGCGCCATCTCCTCCTCTCTCCTCTCGTTGATTTTGCCCAGGTGGACTGGGCCTGGGTCGCACACCGCTGCCGACGGGGGGGCTACTGTATGTGGGGGGGGGGGGACCTTGGCCTATTGCCTGCCCTGACGCTAGGAGCACTGGACTAGTCCCTGGAGTATCCTGGCTGAGCCCCCCTCCCCACTGCATCAATATGGGCAAGACAGATGGCAAGCAGCCCAAATTAAATGAACTTTGAAAGTAAGCGTCACACTAGGCAGGGAGAGACTGCGTCATTGGCGGAGGAGCAGGCTATGCAAAAGGACGGTGGAGCATCCCGCAAAGATGACCTATGGACACTCCTCCTGCATGTAAAAGCCAGTTTATGTACAATCGACTCCAAGTTCAATCAGCTGACAGACCAAGTGAAGGCCAGAGTCAATACCCACAAAGCAAAAATCACGCCATTGGAGGAAACCGTGTCAGGCAATGACGACGCCCTGGCATCCGAGAACCAGAGGATGCTAGAAATGGACAAAATATTAAGCCTTATCAAAGCTAAGAATCATTGTGATTGTTTTTCTGCCCTCTGTTCCCTCATTGTCATTGTTTGTCTGCCCTCTGTTCCCTTGTTGTGATTGTTTTTTTGCCCTCTGTTCCCTCTTTGTCATCGTTTTTCTGCCCTCTGTTTCCTCGTTGTAATTGTTTTTCTGCCCTCTGTTCCCTCGTTGTCATTCTTTTTCTGCCCTCTGTTCCCTCGTTGTCATCGTTTTTTCTGGCTCTTCTTGCCTCTGTTCCCTCGTTGTGATTGTTTTTCTGGACTCTTCTTGCCTCTGTTCCATCGTTGTGATCGTTTTTCTGCCCTATGTTCCCTCGTTGTGATCTGTTTTTCTGCCCTCTGTTCCCTCGTTGTGATCTGTTTTTCTGGTCTCTGTTCCCTCGTTGTGGTAGTTTTTTCTGGCCTCTGTTCCCTCCTTGTGGTTGTTTTTTCTGGCCTCTGTTTCCTCGTTGTGATCGTTTTTTCTGGCCTCTGTTCCCTGTGTGTGGCTCTGTGTGTGTGTTTTGGGGGCTCTGTGTGTATATGTGTGTGGGGCTCTGTGTGTGTGGCTCTGTGTGTGTGTGGCTCTGTGTGTGTGTGTGTGTGGCTCTCTGTGGGGATCTCTGTGTGTGTGTGGGGCTCTGTGTGTGTGTGGGGCTCTGTGTTTGGGGGGGGCTCTGTGTGTGTGTGTTGGGCTCTGTGTGTGTGTATGTGGGGCTCTGTGTTTGTGGGGCTCTGTGTCTGCTAATGCTCTCTACTACTCTCTAATGGCATGGCAATACTCATGGCAACATTTACGTAAACATAGCCTCACTTGACTATGAGAACCCTTACTCCACTCATCTTACCTACCATCCTAACACATTTTTGCTACCTCACTGCTCAGATTTATAGGTATAGTCTGTATAGTCTGTTCCTTTCATTTGACGTTTCTATCAACTATGTATTTCCATCACCCTTCAGACTGACCGGTCCGGTTCTGCACCTTATTTGATATGTCTTTCTAACTGTGATTGTCTATGCTGCTATTCATTATGGTCCTGCTTATCCTTAATGTTTGAATTATCCTTTGTTTTTATTAAGCTTTCTGTTGGTATTCTTTTGTTCCTGCTTAATTTTATTGTTTGATTTGTCTATGCACATTTACTGTAAAGCGCTCTGATACCCGCAAGGGTCTTGTCGCACTCTAAAAACTTTCAAATACTATTGCCATTGTAAATGACAATACCATTTATTTATGTTTTTAAAAAAATGAAAAAATGCCATTTGCAATGCCAATAGCTCTAACTTTAACAAAGACGAGACCATTGCATTGTAAATGCTTGTTTATCAGACTTGTTTGATTGTGTGCGAATTTAGCCAGCAAGGTCTTTTTTTTTTTTTACTAAATTGGTTTCACGCTTTATTTGTTACATTTCCTGACATTTTTCAAGAAAATTAATTAATATTTGCTCTTTGGTGGTGCATAAATACTTTACACATTTTCCCTGAGAGAATCCTGTTGCTTGACGCAAGCAGCCGTGGGTAAGACTGTAGTCCTCACCGGAGTCGGATTTTAGTTCATAGGCACTAGATTTTTTATTTAGTGGAAGCTGACATACAGATTGCATATATATTTAGGCATTTCACCTTCCCATTATTTATACATCCAGTTATGCACAGTGTCAGTAAATGGTCAAAATTGTTATTTTGTGGCGTAAGTAGTAAGACTCCCTGACCCTTCTCCCGAAGCCTAGTCAGCAAACTAGTTGGGGAGGAGGAAGATGCATCTCCCTCAGTGAAGAGCTCTTGGTACCCAAGGGAGGAAAGTCAAATCAACTGAAACAAGCATTGGCAAAGCCAATAGGTCTCGCCTATGAGAGCTCTGTTGGTTGTGCAATTTCTATTAGCCATGTTGTACAGCAGCATGGTTAAAAGTTAGAAGAAAAAAATGGACCACTGCCCCGCAAAGGGCAGTGATCTGTTTTCTTAACATGGGATTATTCTTTGCTTTTACAAACAATATTGAATTATCTTCTGTTCAAACTGAAGTTTGCCGTTTTGGCCCCCCCATGAGGACAGCGCCAAAAAGGCTATGCATATCAGAGAGTACAGTGCTATTTACAACTTTGTAACATTTTGACACTCGCTGGTTTGACTTTTAGATGATTTTTTCATGGAAGGACAGGAGGGGCAAGTAACGAAAAAGGAGGGGGTGGGGATGGACAGGGTAAGCAAGAATGGGGGAGGCACAGAGCGGGCTAGCAAAAATGCAGAGGGAGAATTAGGGGCAGGGCAAGCAACAATGAGGGAGAGTGAAGGGGCGAGTGGTGCAAAAGTAAAAGGGGGAAAAAGTGCCTCTGAAAGCAGAGAACAGTAAAAGTACACTAGGCAAGGGAAGCTGTCCTTGGCCATGCTTCAGGGTAGGGACAGAAACATGAAGAGGAAGTGAAACCGGCCCTAGGTGACCAAAGAAAAACAAAGGAATGAGAGTGGTGATGAAGCCAACCAGTGTAAGCAATGGGCGGGCTCTGAGCCCCCTGAGTAAACAAAATATCTTGCAATGGACAGCACATGCGCTGCCTCAAACGAGACCTAAAGAATTAGGTGTGGGTGGGGGGGTAAACTGTTAAAGATACAATGGTGCCCTCCAAACATACTGAATTGCATAAAACAATTGATAATGCCCCCCAAACATTTGTGTTCTGCCTGAGGGGAACAGTCTTTACCTTGCAGACTTTCCCACACAGGACCTTTACCACGCAGTCTTTAACAGGTAGGTAAGTACCACACAGGTAAGTATTTGTACCTTTACCACACAGGAGTTTTTTTTAAATAGCATACTTTTCATGTTATTTGCAAAATTATTTTAGGGTTTAGGGATGGTTAGAGGTAAAGGGAGGTAAGGGTGACTTGAGAGCTTGGGGTGGGTAGAGGTAAAGGGAGGTGAAGGTGAATTGAGGGTTTAGGGTAGGCAGGTGTAAAGGGTGGTGAGGGTTACTTGAGGGCTCAGAGTGTGTAACGGTAATGGGAATTGCGGGTGAATTTAGGGCTTGGTGGCGAGTAGAAGTAAAGGTAGGTGAGGGTGACTTAAGGGCTCAGGGGGTGGATAGAGGTAAAGGAAGGTGAAGGGGAGTGAGGGTTCAGGATGGGTTGAGGTAAAAGGAGGTGAGGGGGACCTGAGGGCACGGGGAGGGCAGAGGTAAAGGAAGGTCAGGGTGACTTGCGGATTCAGGGGTGGGTAGGGAGAATGGGAGGTGAGATGACTACAGGGTTCGGGAGTGGGTAGAGGTAAAGGAAGGTGAGGGTGGCTTGTTCGGATTGTATGATATGGTACGACCTGTCATTGTATAGTATGGTATGGTACGACCTGTCATTGTGTAGTATGGTATGGTGTGGCCTGTCATTTTACAGCATGGTATGGTGTGGGCTGTTATTGTATGGTTTGTTATAATTTGGCCTGTTATTGTAGCTTATGGTATGGTTTGCTATTTTATAAAATAGTATGTTATTGTCTGTTTTTTTATATAGTATTGTATGATGTGTATTCCATTGCATTTTTATTGTATAGTATATAATAATAATATAGTGGAGAAGTGTGGCTCACTGGTAGAGGAGGCAGACCTGGAAGCAGAGGTCAGCCCGGGACCAGGGTTCAATTCCCGGCTCGGCGGGGTCTTGAGTCCTAAAATGTCCATGGACTCGACAATTCTCGCTCCGGTGCCTACTCTATTCACGGGTTCACACTCTGCGACTCTGGGCAATAGCTTGCTTAATCTCCACAACGGCCCCTCGTGGCGGGATGCCTGGCTTTTACCTTGCGGATACCCTGCCGGGGTTATCTCACAGGGGAATACCAGGACGGGTTCCCTAAGCAAGCGCTTAGAAACCGCTTGGTGATATGCGCTATATAAATTCCTGTACATTTACAATGGTATGAGTATGTTATGGGGTGGTATAAGGTGTACAACCTATGAACTGCTAACAGCACACATTTAGACAACCTTCGATATCATCAGTTGGTACAATAAAAAAAAAGTAACTTACATTAGCTTTCCCAAACTGGGTAGGAAGCTAGCAGTACACGGAATGCATCCAAAACGAGGATGATTCATGAACAAGTGCACCCTTTAGTGAATGCTACTGCATGTAACTTTATTTAAATTTAACAAATGATGTTGTCATGTGGCTTGGAAAATATTGGCCAGGAAAAAGACACTTCAAGGAAAGTGAAGTTTTGAAAAATCTAGAAAGCAAACAATGAGCAAAGGGGGTGGCAGGGCCAAGATGAAAAAGCAACAATGAAGGGTCATTAAAGCAGCTAAAAACACAAGATAGAGTTGCATAGGAACGTGTCAAAAGAACATACAAACAAACAATTTACACTCACATAAAAGTACCACAATCTGAACCCAAGAAGAGCACTAATCAAGACATCAGTCTTGCCACAACAAGTAACTTGAAAACAGCACTAAGGGCACTCTATGGGGACCAACTCTGACAGAGAGCCAGTCAGAGGGACTAACATGGTCCAGTTGAACAGTTGTCGTGCAAGCAGAGCAGTCTCCATTCCAGTTCCATTGTCTAACCACTGAACCACCATTCGAGTCAATGGAGTGGTCCTGATGCAAGGGATGCAGGTTACTGAAGATGATTGAGGATGCTGAGGATGCTGCACCATTGTTAAGGATCTTCCTCTGGCCACCACTTGGTGCACAAACACTGGGGCGACTTTAACAAAGGGTGAAGTCTAGCACGAAACCAGTTGCCACTGGTCTCCTGTTATAACAAAACAAGCTGTTTTCTTTAACTTTCAGTAACTTCTGTGATATCTGACCAAATTGCACTCCGGCAACTCTCCCGGGTCCAGCAAACTCAGGTGCAACTTTTGGGGGTCAGATTCAATCTCCCAGGCAATGACTTTGAAGTCTGTGGCGGCGCTGCTGTTACCACTCTGGCTGGCGGACCTTCTCAAAAGGGCATCTGCTGAGATAGTGGCAGGAAAATCGATATCAACAAGATGGGGTGTGCTGCCTGTTCTAGATGCCTGGTATACCTACATGATTGAGTTGTTGGCTAAAACGGATGAGCGTCCTCCCTGAAAGGAGGAGGTGGGTCTTCTTCTTCATAGGCGTTTGGCGTTGATATGTGTCTTAGCGCCTCTCGCAGTCCTTGTGTCTCCCTCCGCCTCCTTCCTATGTGTTACATGTTTCAGTGATTTCTCCCTCCCCATCGCCTGCCTGCTACACAATGGGTTGCCTGCACATAGGCCCCCCTGGGTAGCCCTCGCTGCACAGACATCTTTGCTTTTGTTTTGTTTTCTTCATTTTCATGGTTATAGTTACATAAGTTCAGCTCTTACTGGTAGACTGGACTAACTTCTGAGATTTCACTCAGTCCTTCTTCCCTTCCCAGTGGGGTCTGCACTCTAGATGCCAAGGATTGATGACACTGGGAATTGGTTGCTGATGATGTCTCAATGTATTTTTTTTCTTTTGGTGTTATCAGTCTCTATTGATCATTTTCTGTATGCTCATTTACACTGGCCTGTACTGTATATGTTTGAACGAATATTTGCTGTACTACTGTAGTGAGCCTTTTGATATACAATGTGATATATTGCCAACTTGTATGTTACTGTTACCTATAATGTACACACCTATCAACATATGATCAAACCCTGAAAAATAAGAGTTATTCAGAAAAAAAGACTCAGTCTCCCAGGCTGCAGCTCAGTGTCCCACGGTGACCTGGCTTCTTGGCGCTAGGTTCTCAAAGGAGCAGGCTTCTCAGCTTTTATGGCAGTGGGGCTATAACAAAGAGTCAGCCAACTCACTTTTGGAGCCACCTTGTCTATCGGGGCATCAGGGACAATGTTTCTCCAAGCTGGACACCACAGGCACTGTCCTTTCTTCGCTAGCCTAAGAAGGAGCAGGTGTAGTCCAGCCTTTGGTGTAGCCCCTCTTTGTTGGGTCCAGGGAATAGCAGAGCAGTCCTTTTTCGGTCCTCTTTCCAGTCCAGCTATGATTTGAGATTTGGGTGGCTAGGGTGCCACTTTTATGCCCATTTCTTGCCCAGTGGGATGTGGCGACTAACTAGCCAATGGGCTACCAGGTCCCTTCCTGCCTGATGATACCTTCTTGAGAAATGTGGTATCTAGCTAGTCCAGAAATTGTATTGTGCCCACTCCCAACATTGCAAAACACTTCTGTTGGTGTGTCGAGCTCCCTAGCTCAACCTTGAGATGTGGCTATCTAGGGGCAACTAGCCCCCGGAAAATCTGGTTTAACAACGGCTTCCTCCTCTCTGTCTGACATGGCAGCCTCTCTGCTAAAACAAAAGAGCAGTCCCTCTTATGTGTGACTACCATTTGCCTATCAAAAGCGGTGTCCCCATGAAAGCTTACCTTTTGGCTCACCCCATCTCAAAGAGGTTACACCTCTTCCCGCGGCATGCCTTTTGGGTTTCTTGTAGGGGTGGCTGGAATTGGCGGAGTTTAATTCCATGGAGTTACATTAAAATTCTGCAAGATTCATCAGAATTCTGCGAAGGGGCGGATTGGGCATTTGGCACCGACGGGTATGCACTCTAGTGTATACCCCTCAGTGCCTTTCCATACTTATGTAAGGGCATTGAGGGGTATGCACTGCAGTGCATATCCCTCGGCCCTTACATGAGTGTGTAAAGTCACCAATGGGTATGCACTCCAGGGCGTTGAGAAGTATGCACACACTCAGCACCCTTAGCATTCCCCTCAGCACCCTTACATATCTAATATGCACTGCAGTGCAAACCCCTCAGTGTCCTTACATCCTTATGTAAGGGAAGTGCTATGCCTTGCACTGCAATGCTCTGTAGTGCATACCTCGTGCCCTTACATAAGAATTTAAGGGCACCGAGAGGTATGCACTGTGCTGCAGTGCATGCCCATCAGCTCCCTTACTACTGTGCAGTAGTGTAAACAGGGCTAGAAGGGAGAGCAGTCCCTCTGTTTAAAAACCACTGCAGAGTAAACGTAATCTGCAGTGGTTTTTAAAACATAGAGGGACTCCTCCCTCTTCCATGCTCTGTTAAATTAAAAACCACTGCAGATTAATTCCGCTGGCGGAGTAGCAGAATTTAATCAGTAATTCTGTGTTACAAGAGTAACGTGAAATTATCTAATTCCACAAGCGGAATTTCCGCCCATCCCTGGTTCCTTCCAGAGAGTTACCCGCACCTCTCCCCAGGAGAGCAGAAGGCCATCTTGAGGACAGCAGCTGTGTGCAATTGTAAACAGTCACTGGAACCTTTGGGCAACAAAGTGTGCACAAGAAACATTAAATTCAACTTGGGCAGCAAGTCAGGTTTAGTACAAGGATTCTTTTGATAAATTGAAGTATCATATTCAGTAGTCCGATTCAGAAGTTAGCACTGCTGAGTTTAGAGTGTGTAACTCTGTACTCGTCAAAGCGGCTACTAGCCTATCCAGAGTAAAGACAACAATGTGGGAACTTTACTGTCAGGATATGTAAATTACCAAACACGTTCAAATGTTTACTACCAGGCACCCTGTGTTTAGGGATCAGAAGGCCTGCCTTAGGGGTGACTTGTAAGTATTAAAAAGGAAGGTTTGGGCTGTGCCATTAATTTAAATGCAAAGTTGAGTTTGCAGATTAAAAACTGCTCTGCCAGCTGACAAGGGCGAGCTGGGAGACCTGCTTTGCTTTGTCACACTTGTGGTGGCACAGGTTCTGAAGTCCACAAGGTACACTTCACTTACAGGCCCTGGGTACACCTGGTACCATATACAAGGGATGTATAAGTAAGTTAATTTAAGCCAATTGTGGGTAAACCAATTAGACAAATATCGTTCTAAGGGTTGGAGCACTGCAGTTCTGAGTCAAAATACCAGCATCAGTCCAAAAACTTGGAGGTGATCAGGGAAAAAAGAGGCATTTCCTTACTAGAGTGTTAGTAAATCTGTGCCTTACAGTCGGCTTTGGGTCAGCCCATTGCTTTTCATTGTTGGGCTTCCTGGTCAGTCTCATTTGCTTGCTTTTTATTCAATAGTTTTCTTCTCTCTGTTTCTGTTTGTCTAGCCTTTTGTTTGACTCAAGATCCTTCTTGTTACTATCACCACCAAGAGTGAATGTCATGTCTCATACTTTTTCACACTACTCCTGATGGAAACTGTACCACTCAAGTGTGGGTTCAAAGACGGCGTAGTATAGAAAAGGGTTAGAATTGTCTGCACTGCCAGTGGATCCGGAGAGACAATATTGTCCATATTCAAAGCAAACACAAGGAGATGAAGGATGGAGCGCTGAAACTTTTCAGAAGCTCAACCCCAATTCACAGATCTCGGTTGAATCCATCATCGTTCTTTAGCTCACCTCGCTACCACAGCAATCTCGAACCAAGTTTGGTACAACACTCCTCATCAGTAGGGCGTAGCTTGAATCCAGTGGCACAGTGAGCAAGGGACCCACGTCTGTGCATACCCTGCCAACAAAGCAAACACAAGGAGATGATGGACGGAGAGCTGAAACCTTTCAGATACTCACCCCCAGTCACAGATCTAGGTTGAATCTATCATTGTTCATGGTTCTTCAACTCACTTCACCACCCCAGCTTCCTGGGACTGGTTTTGAAGTAACCCCCCTCATCAGCAGGGTGTAGCTTGAATCCAGTGGCAAAGAGAGCAAGGGACCCACGTCTATGCATACCCTGCCAATAAAGCAAACACAAGGAGATGATGGACCGAGCGCTGAAACTTTTCAGATACACACCCCTAGTCACAGATCTGAGTTGAATCCATCCTCGTTCATGGTTCTTCAACTCACTTCGCCACCCCAGCATCCCGGGACTGGGTTCGAAGTAGCCCCCTCATCAGCAGGGTGTAGCTTGAATCCAGTGGCAAAGAGAACAAGGGACCCGCAGCTGGGCCTACCCTGCCAACTCACTGTCCATATTCACACAAAGCTTGCTTCACGTGTCTCGCCAGGGGAGTTGACTTTTGGGGAAACCAAACAGTACACTACATTTCCAGAAAACAGGCACGCTGGAAAATCCAAGTTTCTGTGAGTGCCCTTACCTATAATGCAGTTCAAGGAGCAGAAATACTTAAGGTAATTTCAGCTAACAAGATTCTAATATAGTGTGGGATTAAAAAAAGTAGATCCCAATGTTTTGGTTTGACATTTGGAAACCCCCCACTCCAAATTAGCAAAGAAAACCTATGGTATCTGCTGTCAAGGTAATTAAACTCCATAAGCCACATTTGTTTACTGCGCACAAAGCCGCCGTTGTATGGAATGGGTAAAGCGGGAAATTGCTCTTTGAGCTGATCGCGAGTCGCGACAGTTCGAATTCTCACTGTAATTATGAGCGCATAAAAAAGATTCATGTTTAATTTGACAGCAAGGCATGCAACTTCAAAGAAAGCTTAGTCTGCATTCCCATGATCCTGCCAACCTTAAATCATGAACGTCCAGGTGGTTGTTGGCTGTAAAATAAAATAAAAATGTCTGCCTTCTCTGTTGTCTTAATTATTCTCTATTTTTTCCCTATCTCACTTTACCTGTTTCTGTCTATGTGCACCTTCCCCCACTGTCTCTGTCTCAGATTTCTCTACCCCACCTCTATCAGCTTCACTTTTTTCCCACTTCTCTCTTGAGAGCTAACTTCTCTCTCTATCACTTTCTGTGTAGTGGGGTCTGCTTCTAGGGCAGCGGAGCGCACTACATAAAAGTAGGGCAAAAATACATATAATTTTCACTGCAGACACAGATGGAAAAGAGGAAATGAAAATAATGTTAGATAGATACATGTTGAACAGGTGTGCTTTATATTCAGTATGGAAGAGTAAGAGGTTTTGGTTCAGTCTAATAGGATCAGGGATAGAATTCCAAAGCCTGGGGGCTAATCAGGAAAAGTCCTGTTTGGATGATTTTGCTCTTTTGAATACTGGAATTTCAAGAATTAGTCGGCTTTTTTCCTAGTATTACTGCGGGCCTCAAGTGAGCTGAAGTTTGTCATTCAGATATAAAGGTAAGCCTGTATATAATGCTCTATGGGTTAAGCAATCTTGCCAATTCTCACTTCCAGGGATAACCAATCGAGGTGTCTTAGAATGGGTGTGATGTGGTCTGATGTTATGATCAAATCTGCACATTTGTATTTAAAGATCACAGATACACTTGTCTACAACAAGTGGCTGACGAGGGATAAATCACACTGCACCAGCATACGGACAACAGTTAAAAACCCCTACCACTCTCCTCACACCCTTTTAATTTCACCAGCATTGATAAAGGTCCCAACAAAGTAAGGTCCTGGATTCAAGGCTAGAGCCTAAGAGGCTGCAGTTGCTGACACATGTCAGCACTTCTGTCATTAGATCTGATTGACTTCCCTTGAGTGTAACTTTCACTTGGGTCTGATACAGCGTGAACGCTGATAAGTCTTTACACAACATATACTCTTACATGAGAATGATATTTTACCAAAAAAAATGCATGTGCATCTTGCACACTAAAAAGAAGCACATGAATCAACGAGTAGAACAAGAACCGTAAAAGTGTGCTTAGATTTTAGAAATAGAAGAAAACATATATTGAGTGCCTAACATGCTAACAGTTCGAATTTGTATGAGTCCAAGATCATGTTAAAAAGCAAATAACTCATAAAATATTTTTTCTGCAATCTCACAATTGATGAAGAAGTTAATTTAGGTTGTCATTTATTTGTGCTTTGGTTATAATGATGTGTTCTTCCATTAATGATTTTGAATGTATTTACCTTAGCCAACCATTGTCATTGCTCTCATTGTAATGCTCCACTGAAAATTCGGTGCAACTCTTTAGTCAACAATGTAGAAGGGTGACATTTTGTGTGAATTGCCTTTAGAGCATATATGACTTAGATTTTCTAAAATGATTTTTTTAAAAATAATTATTAGCTAAAGTTGCATTTTAGTAATTTGAAAATATGGTAATAGGCCATACTTGCAAATGAACAATTTCATTAATAATATATGATATTCAAATACTTTATTAATATATTAATTGAAGTCTAACTGCTCATACCTAATGATCCACTTATATATGTATTTTTATTTTACTGAATTTAACGCTTTATATTAATTTATTTTCTGAAATTTGTACGTTCACATTATACCGTGGGAAATCATTTTTCTTCCTTTCTCACTCATGTAGCTTTCTATACTTTCTCATTGAAGTTTGTAACAATTGATACATGTTACCATACAGTGAACTGACGCAGTCATATAAGATGGACTTTTGTTTCATATCTATGGAAAGTTGTTTTTTGAATAAATTCCATTATGGACTAAGCCTGTGTATTCAGGATGAACAACTGGCTTCGACGAGCAACCTATGAAAGAATCCTGAAGTAACTACTTTGTGCATTTTGTAGCGGATGATAAGCTAATACCTATCTGACATTGATGGGTGATTGTCGATGTAACCTCCAGACTCACCCAACAATATGGACATTCATTCCCTACCTCTTTCCACTGCTGCTCCTGCTTTAAGCTCTCCTGATGTTTTGCCCTTTGAGAGTGGTCAATGGTGGAGCTGGCTGCGAAAGACCAACTGCTGATACTGCTGCTGCAGTAAAGACTGTCCCTTTGCCCCTATTTCCAGTTTCTGCCATGGACTCAATCTGGCAGGCTTGCTAGCTATTCCCGGACTAGCTTTCCTTGCTAATTTTACTGAACTCTGTACAGATGCTAAGAGACATTTAGAGAACTTTCCTCTGACTTGTAGGTGGCAAAATGTCTTCGATTAAATTGACTCTACGAACTCTTTAGTTGAACTAAATAATCTCAGATGTCATGTTATAAAATCTTTTTAAACTAATCTGTTGACTTGTAAATCTATTCTGATTTTTGGATAGATGTACAGTCTTAGACTATTCTGAGACTAATACTGAACCTATTGAATTAATTGCCTAATGACCTAATTTGCCTAATATAAAATTGATTTGAACTCTGTATTGTCTGAGTCTTCTCTAAACTCTCTAATGATTTTTCTACAAGGATTGTACATACGAGATTTAAATTCTAATGTTTAGTAGAGATAGCCACAGATTTTTTAGATAACAGTAAGTCTTACTCATTCTAATTTGAACTTGGTAGCAGAGTTGCTCGTTTGTATGATTTAGGCCAGACTAAACTTCTTTAAGGGGTTTCATTTCCTGATGCCATGCTATATCTGCATAGCATGGTATTGCGTATAGTATACTCAAATCTGAACCCAAATCTGTGAGTTAGTTACATATGTATGGTCTTCATTGAGTAGCCAACAGTGACACCTTACTTCCTTCACCCCTCAATGCGATGAGCAAGGTCCATCGGTTGGCCAACCTGGATGGGTGGTAAAATAACTCAGTCCAGTAAATAATAAATACATCAATAGTATAAAAAGGGCCCAGAAATGTTCACTGGATCAGTGCTATGGATAGTACCCTGAGGTACCGGGGATGGATGAGCTTTCTGAAGATGAGTGTCCCTGGAAGGATGCTCCTATCGCCTCAAATGCATCCCCTCTCTATTCTAAAGAAGTTGTCTCTATCCCCGGAGTATCTACATCATGTACAGCCATTCCTTGGAGTGAGGTTCTTTCTGTCCCCACAAAGCTGTGATGACCTGTCTTGTCCGCATAACACTAGTGATATTTGTTTACTCTTGCATGAGGGAAAAGGAAAAGTGTGCTTCTTAGATAGACTTGACAATGTGTACACAGGGTATCGTGGTATTGCGTATCCGAACATTGTGCCTGTTACATCAAGACATTGGTTCAACAAGCGTGAAGCTTCAGGCAATGCGAAAGAGGCTGATTGAAAGTGCCTGTTCCCCCACAGCCCACCAACATGCATCTTAGCCATTGGCATCCCATTAATGTAACTTGCTTGGTGTGCAGTACCAGTATTTCACTATTCTGTTATGACTGCCTCCGTCCCACCATGTAGCGTAAGATCTATCATGTCTCTCCCACTCTGTTTTCTTGAATATTCGACCGAGTGCCACCTCCTCTGTCTAGGGTTGTTTTCTGCTACACTCATGATAAGTGTATATATATGTCAGAGATAAGTTTCTTATCCTTCTCTCTAGTGATGAGTCACTTCTCAACGCGTGTTGGTGATCAGCAGGTCTGAGGTTTAATAGAATCCAACCCAGGGCCAAATGTCAAACGTGATAGTAATGGTACGTTTCTGTCTCCGCTGTATGTTATGTTATATAATTTGTAGAGCGCATGAGGCAGAGGGCTATACTGTGCTCTCTTATAAGATTTTCAATTGACGTCAAAAAGGTCACCCACCCTCTGGCAACCCTCAGTCTTCCATATGTTAAATGGTCCTTTCTCTGTTCTGGAGTGAATTCAAGATGATCTATTTATAGAGTGAGCAGGGAGGGCACTGTAGATGTAGAACATGCCCACTGCCCTATTCCACACTGCTAGCACTGTTCTTGCCGTGGGTGATGAATAAAGTCCCCAGGATCTGTATTTTTCACAAGCCACGGATCTTTCAAAATATTCATCTCTGTGACCAATGTTCCCTTTAACAGTTTTCCTGTTTGCTGGAATGGAATGCGTGTGTGACCCTTTTCTCGCTGTGTGCACAGCAGCATGTTCAGGTTAGCTATTATGTGAATAAGTGAACTATTACTTCAAAGTGAATGTTGTGCTGAACACTCCTCCAAGAACTTTTTGTTTTATAGTATGAAGCTGAATTGTAACTATTAAAGCATATATTTTCTAACTATGCTAGCTAAAAAGCCACACATTTTATTATTGTGACCATCTCACTTCAAGTCATGAACCAATCATGAACTTTTTACCTAAAACTAATTGATTTCAGGTTAGTTAGTCTAATTAGCTCAATGGAAGCAAAACAAGACTATAGCACCCATAGGGTATTATTTCTAAGTCCAGGACTAGAAGCAGTTTCCATAAGGATCTGTAGGGAGGTAGTCATCCTATATGTTTGGGACTATTCTAATTGAGGGCTCATGAACCCATCTACAACTCTCAAGATTTGCTCATAAGAATTACTCATCTGCATCAGAAAAGCTTTTACTTGCAAAGCGCAACATATTTGCCAGAGTCACCACAGACCATATTTGTAGCACCACAGTAAAAGTCAGGGCCATTTTAAGAAACAGCACAGATGTTGAGAGTCTGAGCTCATGTGCCTTTAGAATCATGACTCATTATACTTTCTGTGACAGAAGATGCAATACTCATTGTATTAACTTCGCCAGATTTGTACATCTGAATGCTTGTGGTTAGAAAATGTGTTTTTCAACTTTACCATGTCACAGATTTTGTTAGTCTGAATCCCATAGTGTCTCCTGGATACAGGTAATGTGGCGATAGAGCATGCCACCAATTACTTTGCTCTTCCATGCATTACTTCACAAGAGAATGCTGGCCATCAGGGTATCATAGCATGTCTGCCATTCATTTATTGTGCATAGAGATGGCAAACCTGTCAGGTGTATTGGACATCATAGGTGTCCCTCAAATGTTCCTGAACCAGCAGTTACTGCCAATAGAATTCTTCTCAACTCCCTACAGTGCCATTCATGTCATCTTTCTCGTTGTTTCCTTTCTACTTCCCCATATCTCCCAGCATTTGCCTCCAGCAGGCCTGTGTGGAAGTCTTTTCCTCCCACTCTTACTTCCTTTATATACATACCCCGGGTGTGCTCTCTAGCTTCATCATTCATGCTTTCATGTCATAGGTGCTTTCAATCTTTCCTACTTTAGACATTATTTCTTGCATTCCATCACCCATTGTTTCCATCAGCAGGGGTTTATCCTAGCCACTAAAATTCAGAAGGGTGTGGATTGAGGGAGGGACTCAAATGTTCCAACTAAGAAAACAGTGGGCTGCAGGGTGAGAGACCAAGGTTTGCATGGACTGCTTCCAGTGCCGGTTGCTAGCAGGAAAAAGTGGTGAGCAGCGCTGGGGAGAAGAATAAAACAAAAAGAAAAGAAAAATTACCTGCCGCCTCATCTGCTTGCCGTCTCAGTGTTATGCAGCCCCCAATGCACAGGCTTCAAGACTGTCCTGCGCCAATCCATACGCTGCTCTCTTGCTGGTTTTACTCAGCATGAGAGAAGCATCAGGATTGGGGGGAGAAGGCTGGTTTTGCGCTCCAACAAGGAATGGGAGCATGTGCCTGTTGTTTTCCATGCATCATGGAGACAGCTAAGTGTGCATGATGGTTTCGGCTTCCTAAGACAGTCGGCCAAACCGTCATGCGCACTTGCAGTGCCCTGTGCCCACCGCTCGTCCTGCTGCTGTCAGAGGATCGCCCCGCCCACAAGACCCGGCTCCGGCTCCTATTGTAAAAGAAAATGATATTAAAGAAGTTTTATTAATTACTTTATTATCATTTTACTTTACATATTGCATGTTTTCATTTTCTGGCAGTAGGGCGATGCTCCTCCACCATAACAGAGGAGCCACCGCTGAAAGTTTCCACAATGAACAAGGTCATTACTGATTTGAATTAGGTGGAATCTATATAGAATGGCACAGTGGGTGATGGGTGGTACAAAATGGGTCGGGATGCTATGCAAGCGATTGCCACTGGTTAGACTACTTGAAACCTTTCAGTTTGTCGTCTTTTGGGTTTTGATTGCCAGTAATATGCCTGGAAACGTGAGACTGGCACAGCTTTCCAAGCTCCCTAATGCCAATGTTTGTGAATTCATTTCCAAGCCTATTACTGTCAATGTTTGAGAAGTGAAAAAATATTGTAAATTTGCTCCTATTTAAGGAATACTTCTATGGGTGCAAAGTCACTACTCTTATTTTATCAGTCACTGGGGTATATTTACGAGAGGCTTCCGTCGCGTTTGCACCATGTAACATGGTACATGCATGATGCAAACCTCTACAACAGATTTATGAAGCCATGTAAAGTTACTTCGCATGGTACAGAAAGTCTCCAAAAAAAACTGCGGGGCATATCATCATAGCCATAATATCCAATGGAAGGTGGATATTATGGCTAAGTGAACCTGAGCGCAGGCGTAAGGAAAGTAGCAATAACCAAGGTTAGCGCTACTTTTCTTATCGCTATGTTCTTTAGCGTGCAGCTTGTAAATTGGAGAAATGTCGCGTAGCCCCTTTGCATCTCATTAGAGATGCAATGCTGGGCGTTCAGGGACAGGGCGTTGAGGCACGGATTCACGCTATAGCGTGACCTTGCTAATATAGGGCGATACAATTAACGCCGCTTTCTGGCCGAAAACGGCCGCTAAAATGGCGCTAATTGTCTTGATGATATGCTCCTGCGTTAGGCTACGCTGCCCTAGGTAGGCATTCCATGGGAGTTACTTGGGTATTCCCACGCAACTCCCATGGATTTTGACGCATTCCCAGATTTACAAGAACTTGTGAACCTGGGAATGCAACAAAATCTTACACCTTCCCAGAAAGAAGAATGTGCCTCCAGGAACTGTTGTTGTGCAAGAAGGTGCCCCTTCCTGCACAAAAAACAATCCTGTCTGCAAAGCATGCACTCTTGCACTCTGGTGCAAGGGTCCCTGCGTTGATGCCCAGGCAGCCAAAACGGCGCCAGTATAGACAGGAATGCTTTGTATTCCGTTAAATGCAGCACATTTTTGCCCTTTCCCTGTCACGCAGTACAGCAAGGTGACTTGCTGCATTACATTTTTGTTAATATGCCCCCAGATTTTTAAGATTTTGATATAAAAAAAATAAAAATAAACAAGTTAAAACCTCTTAGCCCTGCTAAATGCAGCCTATAAAATCTTTGTGGGTATTTTGGCAGGGAGATTGGCCAAATTAATACCTAAACTGATCCATGAGGACCAGAAGGGCTTCCTGGCGGGTAGACACATTGAAGACCAAACACACCTGTTGTTGGGGAATATCGACCTAGCGGTGGAAAAATCAGAACCCTTGGCCGTGGTAGCTTTGGACGCGGCCAAGGCATTCGATAAAGTCTGTTGGAAATATCTGTGGGAAGTCCTGGAAATAATGGGTTTTGGGCAAGTATTTATTTACACTCTAAAGAACTGCTATAAAGGTGCCTCTGCCAGGATTCTTTTAAACGGATCATTAACATCAGTATTTAATATTCAGCAGGGAACCAGACAGGGATGCCCCATCTCCCCATTGTTATTCAACCTATACATTGAACCCCTGGCCCAGGCAATCAGGCTTAATACTATTTGAACACCTTTCCAGTCCGGACAGTATAGTTCTGATTTTAGCCCTATATGCAGACGATCTGATCTTGTATATGAGAGACCCAGCTATAGTTATCCCCAGGATTGAGGATTTAACAGCAGAGTTCAGGGCACTATCGGGTTAAAAGGTAAATAGATCTAAGACCGAGGTCATGTGCTGGAATATAGATCGCTGGGTAAGGACAGAGAGTTTGGAGTTTAGATACCAGGGGTTTTACGTTGTGCATGAACTGGATCGGATCCCTAAGATAAATTTAGAAAGAACAATTAAAGAAATAGATCGCTTTTTTAATAGATGGAAGAACCTCCCTTTGACTATTTATGGGAAAGTGAATTTGGTAAAAATGGTTATTCTCCCCAAGCTTTCATATTTATTTTCAACTATCCCCCTATCATTTCCGAAGAAAGAGATAAAAAAGATACAGGGCAAAATTGGGAGCTTTGTGTGGGGGGACAAAGGGGTCCGCCTGACCTAGAAAAAACTTAGAAGGAGGCTACTAAAAGGTGGGCTAGCCCTCCCAGATATTAGCCTCTACGCAGTGGCATTTCAGTTTAAGAGCCTACGTATGTTACTCGCTAGACCTGATGATTCACCTTGGGGCAGATTGTTGCAAGAAATGGTGAGAGTGGAGGGGGGAAATGATGAATTTATGTATAAATTCGGATCTCCAAGATTTTTTAAGAGGGTGCGACTGAAGACTTTAAAAACAGCCCTAGAGATCTGGTACAGGGTAAGGATAGGTAGCGGGATTGGGTACTACTCGGAAACATCTCCAATTTTGGATTCGCCCGGTACTCCGGACTGTCTGAAAGATGCCCTGGCAATGCCTATTACAAGAGACAGAATCTTGAAATGGAAAGATTTAATGGATGAGAAAGGGATACACCCATGGGAGTATTTAAAGGTGAAGGTAGGGAATCACCTTTCAAGGTTTAAGTATCTTCAATTGGTGTCTTATTTATTTATTTATTTATTTATTTATTTAATTTGTATAGCGCGTTATAACCACCGGGGTCTCTAAGCGCTGTTTGTCCAGATTGCGTAGTGGGGTTCGGTATTTACTTGATCTTAGCACAACGCCTAGAGGCTGCTCCATGCTTGCTTGAACAGTACAGTTTTAAACTTTTTTCTGAAGGATAGCAGATTGCATTCCTTCCTTAGTTCTGGGGCCAGTTTGTTCCACAAAGCTGGGAGTGTGTTGGAAAAAGCACGTCCCCCCACCGTGGCCAGTTTAAAACGGGATTGGGACAAGAGGGTAGCGTCCGACGAGCGCAAAGTCCTGCTCGGTGTATATGGGGATAGGCGGGATTTCAAGTATCTTGGTGCATTACCATACAGCGCCTTATGTACGATACACAATCCTTTGAAAACAACCCTCTGCCGAATCGGGAGCCAATGTAGCTCCTGCATCAGAGGGGAAGAGTGGGTAGTCCTAGGTTTCTTGTAAATCAGCCGGGCTGCGTAATTCATAACCCCCTGTAGCTTATCCAGCAGCCGCTGGGGTAGACCAATATACAGGGAGTTTCCGTAGTCCAGCCTAGCCAGGATTGTGGCTGAGACCACATGTCTCAAGGTGGAAAATGAGAGTAGTGCAGAGATCTTCCTCAACTGTCGCATCAGGCCTATACAGGTGCCCACTACTGTGGTGACTTGTTTTTTCATGGAGAGTTTATCATCCACGTACAGACCCAGACTTTTGACTGCAGTCGCCGGTTCCGGTGGAACACCCAGCTCCACAGGCCAGAATTTCTCGCACCAGGGGTTGCCCGTGATGGAAATAGGCAACACTTCCGTCTTGTCTGGGTTGATTTTTAAGGAGTTCTCGGACATCCAATTAACCATGGCTTTGAGTATGTCCTGCAACCTGGTAGACGCTCCCGGGCCATCATCCAGCCGGATGATTATCTGGGTGTCATCGGCGTAGTTGTATACTAGGCAGTCCATCCTATTCAGGAGTGCAATTAATGGCTGCAAGTAAATATTAAAGAGTAGGGGTGACAGGGCAGAACCCTGTGGGACCCCACAAGTAATGGGAGCAGAGGTGGAAAGGAAGTCCCCCAACTGTACTCTTTGTGTCCTGCCCTGTAGGAATGATGTAAGCCATGCATGTGCTGTACCCCTGATACCAAAAGACCTCAACAGCGACAATAGTTGTTCATGACACACGGTATCAAAGGCCGCGGAGAGATCCAGTAGTACCAGGGCGCTCGGTGTTTTTATATCAGCTCGACTCCTCAATTCATCCAGGATTGATAGCATGACTAATTCCGTGCTATGGTTGGCACGGAACCCTGCCTGATTGGACTCCAGCAGGTTGTTGCTCTCTAGATGTCCTGAGAGCAATGCCAGCACATGCTGCTCAATCACCTTAGCCAGAAAAGGCAACTGGGAGATGGGTGGGAAGTTCTTCAAACACTTCGTGTCCGATCCAGGTTTTTTTAGTAGAGGAATCAGGCGAGCCTCTTTGAAAGCTAGAGGGACCTGTCCTGTGTGAAGGGAAGTATTCAACAGATGCAAAACTTCTTTCTCAATACCTGGCAGTGCCAATTTGAACACATCAGGAGGGTATGGATCAACCTGAGAGCCGGATTTGACTTGGTCCGTAATCGTAAGTAGTTCCTGTTTTGCAATTGGGGAGAACTCAGCTAACGGTATAATATCCGGCGGGGAATTGTGGTCAGGTGGGCGAGGACAGTCAAGGGGTGTAGTTGCAGCAATTTCTCCCAGAATATCGGAGATCTTGTTCACAAAGAAGTTCTGGAACCTCTGGCAATCCTCCTGGGCGAACTCAGTGCTTTGCTCTTTGTTTATCCTGAGCTCCGCCAGGACCCGAAAGATTTCCTTCTGTGGATTTCTAGCTGCAACTATTCTTTCCTCAAAGAAAGCAGCCTTCCTAGATTGGATGGCTAGTTTGTAGGTCGCTAAGGATGAAATATATTCTTTCTTGGCAGTGGCGTCATACTCTTTCCACCATGCTCGTTCTTTCCTCCTCACCTCACGTTTCATATCCCGTAAGGAGTCATTATACCAAGGAGCCCCAGCTCCTCTCTCCACCTTCTTCACTCTACGAAGGAGTGCCACCAAATCAATGGCTCTCCCCAGTCTATGCTGAAGGTGTCCACAAAGGGCATCAATATTAGTGTCCTGCTCCTTTACTGGAGGAGACTCTTCCAGGAGATGCACCATTTTCTCCCCATCAATGTTTCTCCACTTCCGGGCCATTTTCCAACCTTCCCCAGGCTTGGCACATAGCGGAACGGGGGGAGATGCGGAGCAACGAGGTAGTAGAAAGACTCAGTCGATCATCCACACCTATTTTAAAGGAAATTTCGGTATGGTAGCAACAGCTTTTAAAGGGTGAAGATATGGAGACACCACCGGCTGAGGGTGTATGGAACAATTCTACACTGGCATCACAGGCAGAGGGCATGTTTGAAACATCTTTGAAGATCTTATATAAATATGTTAAGCCTGCCTGCCTGAAAAAGAACCATTTCTTTGTAATTAATAGGCTCTACTATACCCCCTACAAAATAGGGAAATTCGCCCCTGTACCTCCACCACAATGCCCGAGGTGCCATGAAGTATTGGCGGATGACATTCATATGTTTGTAGATTGTAAAGAGCTGGAGAAATATTGGAAAGAGATAGGTCAGGTATTGTCAGGTCTTTTTAGCACTCTGATTAATGTAAACTCCTCTTTGATCATATTTGGGGATGATGGGGTGTTCTATCAGACAGTTACTTTGAAAGATAGAGGGCTCCTTCTCTACTTGATCCTACTAGCAAGGAGGGAAATTTGTAGGAGGTGGAAGGATCGCCTCCCCCGAGTAGCGAGGATTGGCTAAATGCATCATTTAATATGGCCCGGTTGGAATATGAGAGGGCAGAGGAGAAGCCGTCTAATATCTGGCACCCTCTTATAAGGTGGGGATGGAACTTAAGATTGATCCGGACACTCCTATGATTACACCATGTCCCTGGTACTAAAGGGGAGGAGGTCTGGTGACCCGAGTTAAAGTGTAGGCAGCCTGGTGGCCCATAGAGAGATAATAAGGCTGTAAATGTTCCACAAAGACTTGACATGGTGAGATGAGGAGGAAAAAAAACAAAAAAAAAACCTGTTAGCGAAATGGGAACGACGAGAAAAACCAACACCGGAATAGCGGAACCAACTCATAGCCTTCAGACCCAACTACCGAACCAAGAATGTATTTTGAGGGGTTTCACACCCCCAAACAACCCCGCTGAAGCTACACGCCAGCCCGTCACCCCGGGACCAGGCAGCTCTCCCTGGGAAATCATGACTATGGTCACATACAACACAATGGCTTGTAGTCCCTGCCCTGGGATCACATATTGTAAATCTATTTTCACTGCATGCACTCTTCTTCGTCTCTGTTACAAGACGCCTTGATGGCAGAGTTGTCAAGTTGGTTCACGCAGGCAGGGCTTCTTGTTTTAGTCTGCGCCCTTTAAAGATCATTGTATAAAGGGACTGACGGTCCATGTACTAAGTCAGAGTGGCAAGTAGAGGAGGGCACGCAACCAAATTCACAGGGCAAGCCAAGTCGGAGGAGAGACATAGGTCTGTGCCTGAGCCGAACCATGAAAACATTTGGAATGTATATCGTGCAAGAAAGGCAGGCGGATCTTTTTACCTTAGTGCATCAGATTATATCACTGCATAGGCAGACATGTATTAACAGAGTTTGTTTTTAGAAACATTCATACCTCCACCCCCAATGACAATGTAATTAGTGAACTAAGAGGCAAGTCAGTTGTCATACAAACCCTAAAGATGGCCTAGATTCTTATTATAGATGGAGCAACATTACAGTCTATTAAATGAAATATAAGAGGTACTTGTACAGCACACATCATGAGCTAAAGTATTTAAAAGTGTGCTTATATGTGAGAATAAAGAAAAAAGGAGGATGTGTGAGATGAAAGATTTGCCTAGGATCACACAATCTGGACAAGCAGGGAAGCTGGTATTGATTACATTATCTGATTTCACATTATGGAATTCAGCCACCAGATGGGTATCTCTATCGCTCTCTCCCCCATTTACATCAGAGGTGAGTGTTCTGACTTTCATTCTTGCTCACAAGGAGAAAAATCGACAGAGTTCTGACTCAGAGCTACAAAGCTAAGAATACATTTATTTGGGGAGTGTTACACCCCAAGCATTCCCCTGAAGCTAGGCCCCAGTCCATCAGTCTCTTTCTCGCGCTCTAACCCAATTTCTACAATTTACCATCTACAACACTCTCTTGCAATCTTTCTTTTAATAACTCTCTCAGTTTCTCTCTTTTGACTGGGTAACCTTTACTTACTGTAGTATTTGGATGGCAAAGTGGTATTAATGAAATGGAACCTTTGTTCATATAGCGTTAACATCTGTAAAAATGATAAAATACTGGGCTAATACTATCACAAAAAGTGCCACATTGTGCCGCATAATTTGCCTTTTCTTGCTGCAACATTCAGTCAACCCTGCCATATAATTTGTACCTCCCCTGCTACATAATTCTAGATCGAATGCAGATAACTCACCATTGAGCATGGAAGGTGAATGAAGACTGTTAGAGCCCTGAGTGCTGCTCATATATGCCTAAAGCAGATGCATATAAAGAACATTTAAGATGTTTCACACTGGAAACACGTTTCTTTCCACAGCAATATGGCATGTTATCATCTTTCGAGCGGCCGGAATAAACTTATGAGAACAGAAGGTGGAATAGATGATGGTTGGGAGAGGGTCATGTTTAGTTCTACATAGTGTTTACAGAGATGTGCAATATCTCAAAGTAGGAGCCAGAAAGCCAGAACATCACTGAAACTACGAACAGTAACAAAAGTAGCAAAAAGGTTGCTTTAAGAATGTAGTTGCTGCTTTTCCATTTTTTATTTGCTTTGTTTGTTTCCTGCGCGCCAGTGCTTAATTTGAGCCGGTGGCTGCGGGTAGGGGTCACATGCACTCATTTCTAGGGACCGGCACTTATTTTTTCTCATCATACATTTCTAGAGAAGAAGAGAGGGAACACACACAAACATTAAAGAAGGAGGGAGAAAAAGATGGACAAACAGTCACCTAGGGAGAAAGCAGAGACTAGCAACAGTGGAATAAGAGGGAAGGGAGAGCGTGGGAGTGAATTAAAGAGGCCTGAGGTGGATTTGGGACTATGCAGCCTTGATATTTGGCGTGCTGACATTTAACCCCTTCGATGCTCATGACGAGCTCAGCTCGTCATGAGGCACAGTGGAGCTGTGCTGATGACGAGCTGAGCTCGTCATGAACAATGGGAGTCATGAAAATATCAGCACAGGAAAAAAATCTCCCTAGCAGCCAAGGTGTTAATAATGCCAGCTGCTGACATCCGAACAGTGCTTTGGGCACCAGCACTGATAAATATCTCTTCTCCTGATCAACTTTTTATGGGACTGGAAAAGGCACACAGCGGGATGCACACTCGCCCCTGTCTACGCTAAAGAAACAACGTCTCCTACAGCCACACCACAGAACTCCCCTGGACAGATCACCACTGCATCCACTTCTCCATAAATAAACCACTGTGCACAAGCACACCCACCACCTCCCCTGTAGAAGCTGGAACAAACTCAAGAAGACCAGCTCACCTCCACGCTCATCAGCACCCCACCTCCGACTACGCCAGACACAAACACTGCAGCCCGCAACCTCCGCCGCTGGATCACGAACTGCGCCAACACACTTGCCACCCTCAAGAAAGCCACAGGAAGGTGCATCAAGAAAGCAAGTTGTTACACCCCTGCGCTCCAAGAATCCAAACACTCCTTCCAGTGACTTGAAAAGACATGAGGAACAACGAAACCCCAGAAACACGGGGCGCCTACAAAGCAGCCACCAACGCACACCACCATTTCATCAAATCCACAAGGAAGAAATCCATCCAAGGCAGAATCCGCACCAAGGCACACAATACCAATGAACTCTTCTCCATCATCAAGGAATTCACCAAACCCTGCAGCAAATCAACATACGTCCCACCCTCCCAAGACCTCTGCAACAGACTTTGCAACTTTTTCCACCTTAAGATCAAGATGATGTATGACAACTTCGAAAACCATGACCTCCACACCCCTCCTGCGCCCCCTCCAAGCAGCGGCACCCGACAAACCCTGCTCAATTGGATGCCGCTCACAGTAGAATACACCTTGAGGGCCATGAAAAGCATCCACTCCAGAGCACCATCGGACCCCTGCCCACCCCACATCTTCCACAGAGCCACCTCGGCCATCGCATTCGAGCTACGTCAGATGATAAACTGCTCCCTCAAGGCCACCACCTTCCCCGACGACTGGAAATACGCTGAGGTCAACCCCCTCCTGAAGGACGACCCGCTGGACCTCAAATACTTTAGGCCCATCTCTTTGCTTCCATTCGCAACCAAAGTCATCGAAAAGGCCGTCAACACCCAGCTAGCAAACTTCATCAATGCTAACAATGGCGGCGACATCTCCCAATCCGGATTCCACAGCAACCACAGCACCGAGACCGCCGTACTCGACGCCACTGGCAACATACGCTTCCTCCTCGACCAGTAGAACAAGGGGAGCTTGGCCCTTAGGGGACAAGTGAGGAGGCTGGGCCTAAATTTAGAAGTCAAACAAGTGTGCCTCTCACTATTCAATCAAAGCCAAAAATCAGGGCGTTTGAAGACGCTATTTGTCGTATTCAACACGGTATTTTTATTTTTACCAGTTACTTTTGTAGTTTATCAAATATTTGTCGCATACAACATATGATCAGCAGAAAAGACCTGTACAACACAGCAATTTTTACACAAAGTTTGAATCAATCATTGCCACACAGTGTCAAACTTAAACGTAAACCTGAATGCGGTCAACAGATAGAAACATTAAACATATGTGACAAAGTACATAGTGCAACACATATTTATATCAGTGCAAGGTTTGATTAAAGCAAAAGTATAACAAAGAAAGAAAGGGTTAGAAAAAATTAGAAAAAAGGAACACGAAATTGAATTCGAAACTATATATTGTCATCAGCAATGGCTTAAATTTGAATCGTCCTTTTCTAATTCGCCGACGCGTTTCCGGTAAAGAATTGTTTAAAGACCCAGTCTGTAACTTATTAGTACCCATACAAAATCCCTTTTTCGCACACAGCGCCACTGCCCTCTCATAGACAGCGAACACGCTGCGGAGCCCTCATCCCGCATCAAGCAGCCGTTTTGATCGACTCCGAACCCAAAAACGGTATGCTTAGTTGAGATTTGTTTTTTAAGTGTAAACAATCAAATGTACAATTTGTGCTAATATGTACGCCCACTTTAATTGTAGGCGCTCCACCTTTGGACCCAATCTTGAGTCTGCACTAGCATTCCCAGGCTGAACTCAGCTTCTTCTAAAAAGCGGTAGGTCAATGCTGATTGTCACAGCATAAGGAGAGTTGTTCTCACGTCAAACCATGACACTGAAACCCCCTTTCCCTCTTTGTTTAAATTCACAGATAGATTAACTATGCCCTGATGAGAATCCTGACAATTAATTTCTGGATTCGAAACGCGTCGGCGAATTAGAAAAGGACGATTCAAATTTAAGCCATTGCTGATGACAATATATAGTTTCGAATTCAATTTCGTGTTCCTTTTTTCTAATTTTTTCTAACCCTTTCTTTCTTTGTTATACTTTTGCTTTAATCAAACCTTGCACTGATATAAATATGTGTTGCACTATGTACTTTGTCACATATGTTTAATGTTTCTATCTGTTGACCGCATTCAGGTTTACGTTTAAGTTTGACACTGTGTGGCAATGATTGATTCAAACTTTGTGTAAAAATTGCTGTGTTGTACAGGTCTTTTCTGCTGATCATATGTTGTATGCGACAAATATTTGATAAACTACAAAAGTAACTGGTAAAAATAAAAATACCGTGTTGAATACGACAAATAGCGTCTTCAAACGCCCTGATTTTTGGCTTTGATTGAATAGTGAGAGGCACACTTGTTTGACTCCTCCTCGACCAGGGCAAAATGACAGCCCTCATCCTCCTGGACCTCTCGGCTGCTTTCAACACAGTCTCACACCGCACCCTATCCACAAGTCTCCATGACGCCGGCATCCACAACAAAGCCCTCGACTGGATATGCTCATTCCTCACTAAGAGAACTCAGCGGGCCAGACTCCTGCCCACCTATCGGAACTGACATAGACCAACTGTGGAGTGCCCCAGGACGACTCCTTCAGTCCCAGCCTCTACATGGGCCACCTCGCAAACATCGTCAAGAACCACAGGCTCAACACCGTCACTTACACTAATGACACCCAGTTTATCCTCTCCCTCATGAGCGAACCCAACATCACCAAACACAATTTCCAAGAAGGGTTGAAAGCCATCTACACCTGGATGAAGAGCCGCTGCCTGAAACTCAACTTAGAGAAAACAGAAGTCCTCATCCCGGGCTCCACCACCTCCACATGGGATGACTCCAGGTGGCCCCCCGCCCTAGGATGGACCATACACGAATACTTGGCATCTTACTGGACTTATCGCTCACAATGAACCACCAGATCAACGCTATATCCTCGACCTGCTTCAACACCCTCTGCATGCTTCAAAAGATGTTCAGATGGATCTCATCCAAATCCAGAAAAAATGCCAAGCATGCCCTCAACAAAAGCAGACTAGACTACGGCAACGCACTCTATGTCGGTATCAACAAAGAACTCCTTTGCAAACTCCAGACTGTACAGAACGCCTCAGCCAGACTTATCCTCTACATCCCGCCTTGCAGCCACATCATCCAACACTTCCGTGATCTCCACTGGCTCCCACTCGAAAGAAAAATTACCTTCAAGCTCTTCACTTACGCATACAAGGCCCTGCATGACACCAGACGAACATACCTGAACAACCGCCTCTCCTTCCACGCACCCAAAACACACCTCCGATCAGCCGACCTCTCTCTAGCCACCGTCCCACACATCTACAGGACCAGACTGGGAGGAAAGTCCACCTACTTCGCAGTCGAGGCCTGAAACGACCTCCCCCTCCACCTCCGGCAAGTCCCCACACTGTCCCTGTACAAGAAGAACCTCAAAACCAGACTCTTCAGATGACCCTAGCACTCAACGGAGCTGCCCCCCCAGCACCTTGAGACCCTCACGGGTGAGTAGTTGCACTTTACAAACCCTGATTGATTCATTGTAATGTACGCCCCTTAATGACCTCCTGCCCAGTGACACTCTGTCGGGGCACAAAGGAGCCACCTGCGCCGCCGGCGCGTCACTTTTAATATGGTAAAAAGTGCCCTATCCGCAGTTCAAGGGGCTTGTAAATAAGCCCTAAAATCTTTGACCACTGGACCACAAAGCACCACTGCTTCTCAGTCATCTCCACTCTTCTATGTAGAGGACGCCTGATCAAGTGGGCCAGAATAATTCAAGATCTGACCTTTTCATATGTTGATTTTGAATCGTGAGACTCTGTCCTCCTCCTCCAGCTCCCTCATCAAGTCAGGGCTAGAAGAAGGGTTGTTTAATGACACCAGTATGACATCAGCGTACATTGTTTGAGTGTAAGTTTCGCTCCCTATCTTCACCCTTCCTATGTCCCAGTTTTCAGAACACTTGATCTGCCCATCACTCCACAGCAAGTGCAAATAAAAGAGGGCAGAACCCTCCCCCTTGCCTGGCCCCCTCCTAAATCCCCAGTGGTGGAGAGGATCCCCATTTGATTCTGATTGGCTGCAGACCGCTTCTATCTGCAAAGAACCCACTCCCAGAATCTGGACCCAAAGCCAAAGGGTTTTGCTTAGGGAACTACCAATGTCCACATTGACACTGCATCAAGTTGATAATGTGCAGATTGTCATTGTATTATCTCAGTATTTCCTCCCACAGACAAAACCAGCTTGACCTTATGACTCAACCCTGGCAAGAACCCCCCAGGCCCCAGGCGAGTGGCAGTGAATATCTTTGCATCCACATTGAACCAGCATATTGGCCTGTAAGTGCTGCACAGTAAAATGCAGTTCGCAAGCTTAGGGCTGGAAGTTTCCACCTGTCCTATCTGTTATATATAGAGATAAGTGCCTCTGTGGCAGAGAGCTCCACACATGTAAGTATAGGACTTAGTAGTAAATGTGGGAGGGACATATGGGAGTGGTGGGAATATGGGGAATCATTACTGTTAATTGGGTGGAGTTAATGAAAATTTAGGCAAGGGTTGAGGGTGAGACACGCTAATGCAAAACAAACACCCACAAAAGAGTAAGAAAATTGGTATTCATAAAATACTCTGCTAATCCTGCCACAGCTGGAATAAAGACAATATAGGCTTAAATGTACCAAAGCCCGACCATGGATTAAGTCAGCACCTCCCACGGTCATTCATTGGTACTGCAGCAGACTCCCATGGAAAACAATGGAGGCAAACTATAACCAAACCCCCAGAATACAGCGATTTACAAAAAAAAAGTAAATCACAAATGTGTCACTTTATTAAAAATCTGGCTAGTTTTACAAAAGTGCCCAAAAATTTAGTCTTTTTCTTTTTTTATATCCTGCGGGGTCTGCTCCTTGTCCAACCCTGGGTAGCAGCTGCACTTCTGGCACACATTCTGCTGCTTGGCACAAATTAACATACGTGCCTTTCCTGCCATCTTGTGGTTACGAGAGGAACAGTAATTGTAACACGTAAAGAAATAGGCCCTCGTGATAGCTTGTAGCGGTGGCACTGGTAACAGGAAAATCAGGTGTTCTTCTGCACACCAAGCGTGGCCGACATGTTTTGTGATTCTACGTCGCTTTTCAAGGGCAATGTACGTGCTAACAAGACCATTTTAAAGAAGCCATGGGCCGCAGTAGGGTGACCAACCGTCCGTAAATTTCACGGACAGTCCGTAATTTCGGCCGTCTGTCCGTTGTCCGTGAAGGATCTTTTAACGGACGCCATTTGTCCGTAATTTTAACCGGCACCGGTCGCAACTCCCTGAAGCCGGCGCATCTTCCACCCACCTCTCTTCTTGACTCCGATGCTGAGGCCAGTGTAACAGACTCCAAGGCAGGACAAAAGCTCACATACCCAGCAGCATTGGAGAGGCACAGCGGGGTGGCAATCCTCACACCTCCAGCCCTTGATGAGCTGTTAAAGGTGCTTGCTTGAAGGTGACAGAGAGGGGGGGGGGGGGCGGTAGCGGCAGCTTCAGGAGCAGGGGCATCTATTCAGATGCAAACAGCCCTGAATGCGCCATGTCTCCGCGATTTAGAGGGGCTTCACACATTCCATTTCTGCCCAGGGCCCCAAGTAATAACGTGGCAAAGAGAATTTCTCTGAGGTGATAATATTAAGCCATAAGCGTCATTACTTCTAAGATTTCCACTAATCAGTGAGCAGCGGTAAAATAAAGTAGCAGCGTGCAAATTGGTCCGATCACATCTCAGGCAATCCCTTTTTGCTGTAGTCGAGCTGGGGCTGAGTCAGTCAATTGCCAGCAGGGCTGGAACTGAGGCAAGGGAGGGGGTGGCGGCTGAAATGGGGCGAGTGAGTCACCATAGAGAGCACTGCAAGGAGGAAAAGAGCAGGTGACACAGTGACAGTCTGCCTTTGGTCTGGCAGTACGTATAGATTCATTTTACAAACACTGTCCACAAAATAATTTGACATTGAGAAAAATGTGATAGTAAAACTGTTCTGCCTGGCCTGCCTTAATTTTCCAAAACCACAATTTAAGATTCCTTAGAGGGTTTAAGGCACCTGCTGCAGGCATCTCTCGGCATCAGGCAAGTCGAATGATATGCCAGTAATACAGCTTAGGTGGTTAATACAGCTCAGGTGGTTAATGCACTTGCTGGAGAGGTCTGTGTTCACTCTGATCATAGGTTTGAATTATAAAATAACTTAGAGGGTCAAAAGAACCTACGGCAGAATGTTGCATGTAAGTTGTAGTAGGTCACTTATTTGAATTATCGGTAACATTGCTCAGTGAGTTGTTGCATGTGTTCAGAGATGCATGTATAACCGGCAGATCACGCGTTACAAAAGTGTTAAAGTAGCTGTATGAGGTATGCACCCACTGCAAAACCTGTAAGGCAACTGAAACTTTTATTGTTTTAATGTTGGTTAAAGTGGTTATTTTTGACAAGTATCAATCCTTATTATAAAGTGCCAAAAACCAATTCAGTGTGCAGTGGTACAATGAATGACTCAGTGAGTTGAACACTTGCCGATTGAACCTTCCGTACCTTATAGCTCAGGAGTGCAAATCTGAGCCCTCAAACTTCCACACACTTCAGTTGACAATTGGCTGAGTTGCTATAGATGATGTTTTGAACGCTCTGTGTGTTCATGCCATATTTAGAGCGCCTAGAGCGTGGCCACATAGTCCTCCAAGCGCTGTCTTGTTTACAGTCGGAGATGCCAATCCTAGGGAAAAGGGGATCCCATGTCCCAGGTTTTTCCCTCCAGTGCCTGATCTTTCAACTGTTGCTCATTTAAAATTCCAGTCACAACCCGTGCTTTTAATAAAGTTATTAAAGCAGTGGCGAAGCTATTACTAATTAAAGGGTCGAGTTTTTCTGGTGAGGAGGAAATTTAAAGAAAGGGCGCAAAACGAAGTGGCATGTCCAAGATCACACAGTTCTTGTCACCCAGGGAGGCGAAGGCTGAACGTTGGTTCCCCGGCTCTGCCGTCATCGTTTTAGAACATTGTGTATATCCGGTATGACGATGAAGCACCGAGATACAATGCTATTTGTTGTTATGTGTGATGTAAAAGATTAACACCAGCAATAATACCATTTATGTATGAAATGTACTGCTCCGATTTTAGACTCCCTGGTGTAAATTGTATTTTAACTGTGACAATTGTTCTTGCTGTGTCCAGCTAGTGGGGTCTGTGAGAGCAGAGACAGACAGGAGTGATATGCAAGGGCACAAGAAGAGGAAAATAAACAGGAGTGATATGTAAGGGCACATGGAGAGGCAAAGGCACAGATGAGAGATATGTAAGGACACGGACAAAGGAAAGACACACAGGAGTGATATGTAAGGGCACAGGGGGAGCAAAGATACAGATGAGTGATATGTAAGGACACAGGGAGAGCAAAGGCACACATACTGAATAAGCAGCTACCTATGTTATATGACATCTCTTTATTAATGTAATAACTGCACTTTCACAATTGCTTTATTAACCTTCCTGCTTTCTCAAATTTGCTTGAAAATGCACCATTTGTCCACTCTTTTTTCAAAATGTTCTCCCCCGAACCCTCCGTACGTTGTTCCGGCTTGCTCGCTACGCTCGCTCACTGCGGTGCATTAGGACAATATAGTTATGCCTCACCACTTTCAAATGTCACCAGCCGCCACTGGCCCCAAACATCCTAGAACTGGCCCTGATTACACCGAGGCAACACGTGGTTCTCTTCACAGATTGTAATTACTGTCACTAGATTGTAAGCAAACCTCAGTTCTTCAAACATGCAGTCTATAATGTAAGAAAATAAAGAAATGGCACAATTGCACCCACACTGATTAACAAAGTATGGAGGACAATCAGTTAAATCAGTTCTCTTGGAGTATCTCCTTTAAGTACTGTACATCAGTGTGTGGGGGGGCAAAACTAACATTTTGGAAATAGAGTATGTCTTCTCGTTGTCTTGTCCAGGAGGGGGTGAGGAGCCCTACCCCACCCTGGAAAGAGACCAAGATGATACTAGAATACTGCATGCCCACCCCTGTGCCCACCCTGGTGGATCCTGTTCCCCCTCCTGTGATTGCTCCTGCCCCCCACCCCCAGTGATGGCTCCTGTCCCCCCAGCCCCCGACCTGTGATGGCTCCTGTCCCCCCCTGTGGTGGATCCTGTCTCTGCCCTGGGTGGCTTCTGTCCCAGTCCTGGAATGGCTCCTGCAGCGAGGGTGAAGTTCTTGATGGGCCTCTTCTCAAAAAGGCTCAGCTCAAAATTAATATGAAAAAGGTGGGTGAGTGAGCAAGTGAAGGGATGGCTGGTTGGCTGGATGAATTAGTGAAAGGGTGAATGGATGAATGAAAGATTGAATACATGGATAATGAGAGGATGGATGATAGATGAGTGAGTGGAAGGATGGAAGAGAGAAAAGGTAAATAGCTGGATGTATGGGTGGAAGGGTAGCTGGATGGGTAAAAGGGTGGATGGATGAGTGAAAAGGTGCATGATGAGTGAGTGAGTGGGTGGATGCATGAGTGAAATGATGGATGGATTGATGAACTGATAAGTGTAGGGTGAATGGATGGACAGATGAGCAAAAGGGTGGATGTAAGGATGGATGAGTGAGTGAGTGAAAAGGAAGGTAGATGGCCAAAAGGATGAATAGAGGAGTGAAAGGATAAATGGATGAGAGAAAGGATGGATGAGTGATAGGGTCAATGAATGGATTCATGAGTGGATGAGTAGATGGGTGGGAGGGTGGATGGATGGATGGGTGGAAGGAAGGATTGCTAAGTGAAAGGGTCGATGGAGAGAGAAAGGGAGGATGGATGACTGAAAGGGTGGAAGGATGAGTGACTGAGTGGATGGATAGTAAGTGAAAGGATGCCTGGATGGGTGAAAGGCTAAATGGCTGGATGGATGAGTGAATGAATGGATGGATGGGTAGAAGAGTGGATGGATGAGTGTACAGACGGATAGGGTGACAGGGTGGATGGATGAGTGAAATTATAGATGGAAGGATACATGATGGATAGGTCTGCAAATGGTTGAATATGTTTGGATATGGCTGGGCTTGCTTATATACTATTGCGCGACCTCTGATGTGTCTGTAAAACTTATCCAATTGTCCTGAAGTTTTGTCCTGAATTTTGAACTCCTGTCCTGAATTTGTGTCCTGAATTTTGACCCTTTGTCCTGAATTTTTACACTCACCGTCCTGAATTTGCACCAATGCCAGTTGGTCACCCTAGGCCGCAGTGAACAGGACTAGGAATGACCCCTTCAGAGGTTCTTGTTTATTAAAGGCATCCATACCAACGCAAATGTGTACTTTTTGAAAGACTGTACAGATTGCCCTGAAGGACAAACCGGTCACAGTCCAATTGTAAACAAGGTTATATCGTGAAGAAGTCTTAAAATATCTACTACTAATTATGGAAATAAGAGATCCATATCCAACTGACCAATAGCTTGGTAAAAAAAATAATGCATATTGCTACCGTAACTAGTGTGTTTAACCACACACAAGTTATTAAACTTGTTTACTCCTACAGCACTTACTACATTTTACACAGTGTGAAAAACATACCATAGAGTGAACAGGCAAAACCTACTCTGTACTCAACTATGCAACCAACACATGATTAGTTTTGTTTAAGGTGTTTGTTTGCAAAGAATACAAATTCATAGTCCGAGCATGTAATCAAAATATCTGCATTTTAATTAATTGCAGAGCTGCAAAATCGCATTATGTATTGCATAACATGGCACACATTAACTTTTACCTAGCAATATTTAGCATGCTGACAATGTTTAATTTGAAAGGGAGAGTACCAGCGCTTCTTAAAAGCACACAGATGCTCTTGGCCAGTGAGGACCTACACTTCTGTAATTCAATTACAACCACTGGTCTAGGGGAGCTTCCCTGGTGAGTGGGGATGAGGTGGGTAGATGAGTTGGGTAAGTCCCGAGCTCCTCCATACCTTCTGCTCACCCGCTGAAAGAGTAACATCAGGTGAAACCTTCTCCCCACCACCACCACCCAAAACGCTATTCCCCATCCTGCCACCCGACACCCAAACACGACTGTAAGAAGTTGGAGTATTTGTTGATAGGTGAAAGAACTCCCCTCAAGTAATTGTCACAATCCTTGTCAGGGTGAACCGCTAAAGAAACAAATTAAACCTGAGCTCAACTCTCTGGTAGCTATGGCACAGAGCACACAGGTTTAACTTAAAGGCAAAGTGTGACCATGGCAAAATAAATTGCCGCTAAATTTCGGTTTTTGTGCCACTAGATTTGCTCATCTATGCTGCAATATTCTGGGGTGTCTGTATAACACCAATACCCCATAGTGAATAATTTAAATTAAATTAAATAACATTTTTGAAATATATATATATATATGAAGCAGTTGCAGCCCATTTGTGGCGTCGGCGCTCTGTTGTTGGCGTGGTGCGTATTTTCTACGACTGGGCCAGTCGTTTTAATATTGCTCAAAATTCCCCCAGGGAAATGAAAACGCACTCTCCCGTCTTGTTAAGTATACAGCGGTTGTTCACGGGAACAAGCTTTGCAAGAAGCGAAACACGTTGGGTGAATAAACCGCTGTATACTTAACAAGACGAGAGAGAGCGTTTTCATTTCCCTGGGGGAATTTTGAGCTATATATATATATACGAACTGCAAAATGTTTAGAAGCCAATCCAGAAATGAGTTACTGTGCATTATGGGGATTGTAGTACTGGAAGACTACTTTGGACTCTGGGAGTCTTCAAAAGGCGCGCCAGTAAGCGGATTACGCCACAATCCTGAACTCACCTGTGAACAAGGCTGCAAGACGGCTGAAACGCGTCAGGTTTCACGAAAGGACTTTGCTGTTATGTTGCTGTACCAATTGAAATAAACCCACGTTTGCCTGCAAGTCCAGTGAGCAGTGCATTTCTTTCTACAGTAAGGAGGAAGTTTGGTGTTTATATATATATATATATATATATATATATATATATATGAACAGAAACAATCTTCAAAAACACCACACTTCTGTGGAACGAAGACACGGACCCAAGGGTTGCAATCAAGGAGATTTTATTTCAAACCTCTCCGGTTACGCGTTTCGAGCAACTCGTGCTCTTGGTCACATATATATAGAATATGTAGTATTCGTATGTATATATATATATATATATATATATATATATATATATATATATATATATATATATATATATATATATATATATATATATATATATATATATATATATGTATATATATATATATACGAATACTACAGTCACAATAAGATGTTATGTGAATTAATACACTGGTGTTTGCATAATAATTTTTTCATGTTTGCTAAAGAAGTCTGGAAACAAATCAGGGGTGTGGCGATGGGATCATTCTTCTCCCCCAGCTACGCGTGTTTACACGTGGGCTGGTGGGAGGGGCGTGGTCTCATCGAAACACCTGGATTTAAACATGTTAAATACTGGACGCGATTTATAGATGACGTGTTCTGCATATGGGAAGGTGATGAACAAAGCGCTTTAAATTTTGTTGATGCTTTGAATGTCAATCAGGAAAATCTTTTCTTCACCTCCAACATAAGCAAAGTGCAGGCAGATTTTCTGGACGTCCATATCACCATTGATAGCAACAAGGTGACGACATCGCTTTTCCGGAAACCAACGGCCGGGAATAGCATATTGCATGTCAGCAGTAAACATCCTAAACATGTTATTGCCAATGTTCCTTTTGGAGAATTGCTGCAGATTAAAAGAATTAGAAGCACTCCCGAGGTTTTTGAAAATGAGGCTCAAAATACCATCACCAGACTTAAAGCTAGAGGATACAATGATAACATTTTGGAAAGTGCTCTGAGGCGTAGTCGAGAAAGATCTAGGGAGTCTCTGTTAAAATCTGAAGCACAAGAATCTGAAAGTAATAACAATACTCCTCGCTTGATTTGATCCTTTAGCAAACAGGAAAGACAAATTAGGTCTATTATAAAGAAACATTGGCCAATTCTCATGACCAATGGGTTCTTGAGTGATATATTGCCAACCACTCCTACAATAACCTATAAAAGGTCTAGAAGCATGCATAACAGTTTGGTGAAATCTAGTCCAGAGCTAGGTGGTGGCAGCACCTGGTTCAAACAGAAAGATGGTTTTTACAAATGCTCCTCATGTAGGGCGTGCAAATTTGGTGTAAATACCATGCACTACAATACGCCTTTCAGTCCAATTAGCAAAGCTATTCATGGGAATTTTAATTGCCATAGTGACTTTGCAGTGTATGTTCTGACGTGCACCTGTGGCCTACGGTACATAGGTAGTACCAAGCTGCAGGTGCACGTCAGGATTTTACAACACATACATGCAATAGTCAATAATGACAGTGCATACCCCGTAGCTCGCCACTTTAGATCAACTCATAATAATGATCTGAGCAACTTGACATATTTTGTCATTGATGCAGTGGCCCCTCTGAAACGAGGGGGTGACAGAGAAAAACTTCTGAGGAAGAAAGAGACTGAATATATTGTGGGGCTGGATAGTAGATACCCTAATGGACTAAACACCGCAGAAGATTTACATCACTTCTTGTAGTTGGTTTAACTGTATATTCTTGTATGTGTGTTTCAGTATTTCATCATGGGTTGATGTAGTACAAATGTATGTTTTTATTCTTTAAGGACTTCCAGAAATGAATCTCATTAAGAATTTTGTAACCTGATTAGCCCCTGTTGCCACATGGGTGAACAAGTTGATTTGAAAATTCAACTATGATGAAATTTGCAGCTGATACAATTTATCCGATATTGGTAAACATCCAGATGAAATGTTGTAAATATTTTTTTTTTTTTTTTTTTTTTTTTTTGGTGTAAAACGTTTATTGAGTACTGTCAGGGTTACACAGCGTCATGCCTACAACCCGGAGGCCGGCCGCCATTAGTAGAGATCATCAGGATGAAAAGTGAAATTCAACAGTCAGCATCTGTAGTATTGCGTAATGAGCGCATCAACTCAATGACAAGTACAAACATAACTTAGACACATCAATCCGTCTTACATTTTCTGTAATTATTGTAAGTAACTTTAACATGTGCGATAACTCAGTCACGAAACTGGAGAGGCATGTGCCCCGGTGTGATGGCATGTCTACATTCAAAGGTGGTATGAGACCTTACAGTATCTTAACACATCCCCACATCCTCCAAGTGTGAGGGGGGTAGCAAAGCAAATTCCCAGTATTCCAACCTCAATCCTCGGCATCTATTGGAGACTCTGTGATTAAATAGCAGTGTAGCGGGGCCCAAACATCAGTGGGTCTGGAAGCGGGTGGCAGCAGTTCAGTGTAAGTGTGCAATTGTTCTTGGCAGTACACCATGTCTCTCATCCACTCCTTAAATTTAGGCGCCCTCCCCCTTCCCCACCCGCAGGCTACTCTGCGCTTGGCTAATAACATGGCCATCGCCACATACTTGCGGTGTGCAGCTTGGAGAGGTTCAACGTAGCCTAATAATGCCAGTAATGGAGTGGGCGCTACCGGCTCATCGATCATTTTGGAAAGTGCCTGGAAGATCTGTTCCCAATAATGGTATACAGGAGTACATTCCCATGCAAGGTGTAAGAAGTCAGCCCCTGGGGCCCCGCATCTGTCACAAGCGTCACTAGGCCTTAGCTGGAATCGGTGTAGTCGCGCAGGCGTATAGTATAATCTGTGAATGAATTTATAGTGAACGATTCTATATCTACTGCTGGATGAGATGCGTTCCGTTTGCTGTAGGCAAAATGTCCATTGTTTATCAGTAAGGGCTACGGCTAGTTCCTGGTTCCATTTCTCCCTAGCAGGCACCTCAGTGTATTCCATATTAACACGCACCGACCTATATAACGTGGACACCAGTTTGTTGGGGCTATCAAGTCAAAGCATAAGCTGCAGAGGGAGAAGAACAGGAGGTTCGCGCGGGAAATCAGGTGTAACCGCCTGCAAACCGTGCCTAAGCCTGATATAATAAAATATCTCCAGCGGCGTCGGTTGTATCCTGGCATATAGTTGGTCTTTAGTTTGAAAAGTGCCGTCTTTATACAAATCTCCCCACGTTTGGACACGAAGTTTTGTCAATAATTTACGAAAGCCTGCCTCCTGTAGGAGCGGCAGCTGCGGGTGGTATGTTAAAGGGAGTAGTGGGGCATACAGCAGTTGCAGGTCCAGTTTCGAATTAATACGATTCCACGCCGTCACTGTGCTGAGAACCGTGTTTGGGGTTTTATCTCTACCTTCAACTGGGGAGTAGAGTGCTCCTTCGATCGGTGTTGGGTGTGCTAGCCAATGTTCGGCCGCCACTTGGGGCATGTATCGAGGCTGCCGTATCCAAAAATAGGCGAAGTGGGCCTGGGCAGTCTGGTAATAGAGTTCGAAGTCCGGGACCCCAAAACCCCCCTGCGAGTAAGGCCTAATCAGTATCTCCCACCTAAGTCTGGCCGTCTTCCCTCCCCAGACCAATCTTAGTAATTCCGAGCGCAGCTGTTTAAAAAAATATGCCCCAGGATCAAATGGTATGTTCATAAATAAATACAGGAGCTGGGGGAGTATCACCATCTTAACCAGCGAAGCTCTCCCCGCCATAGACAAGGGGAGGGTTATCCACCTGGAAACATTATCACTGATTTTATTCATCACCGTCCCATAGTTGGCACGCATAAGGCGTCCCTATCCTTTTCGATATGAATGCCTAGATATTTGAAATCTCCCTCGCACCAGGCAAGGGGATATTCCAGCTGAAACTCACGTGTCGAGGCAGTGAGTGGAAAGATGCAGGATTTGCTCCAGTTAATTTGCACACCAGAGAGAACTCCAAAACGGACGAACTCCCTAAGTATGGGGTGCAGATTCTCACCGGGGTGGCGTACATAGAGTGTAATATTGTCTGCGTACATGGAGATGAGGATCTGCCTTTGATAACACCTCAGCGCACTATCCCGATGATGTTGACGTAATTTAGCTGCAAGGGGTTCAGTGGCTATAGCGAACAGGAGCGGGGATAAGGGGCATCCCTGCCTAGTCCCCCGTGAGACAGGGAATTCTGAGGACAACTGCCCGTTAATGAGTACTCTAGCCACAGGACGGGTATACAGCAGTCTGATCCAGGATATAAAAATAGCAGGGAAGCCCATCCGCTCAAGCACCCGGAATACATAATCCCACTCAAGCGAGTCAAACGCTTTAGTGGCGTCTAAAAAAATGGCCGCCATTGGCAAGTCCTCATGAATAGAATTATGTACTGAGAAAAAGGTGCGAAGATTGTGCGAGGTCGCCCTGCCAGGGATAAACCCAGCCTGATCAGGAAGTATAAGATTTGGCAGTAGAAGACTAATGCGCGTCGCAATTAGCTTGGCGAGTATCTTCACGTCACAAGTAAGTAAGGAAAGGGGCCTATAGGAATCGCAGCGTGAAGCAGGCTTCCCAGGTTTCAGTAGGGATGTGATAATGGCAGTTCTCATGGAAGCGGGGAGGTACCCAACCTCCAGTGCGTCTTCGTACACCTCCCGAAGGACCGGTGCCATGAAGTCGATGTACGTCTTATAAAACTCTATGGGGATGCCGTCATGCCCAGTGGCTTTGCCCGATTGCATGCACATGATAGCCTCCCTGACTTCATCAAGTTCAAACGGGGCACTTAAAAAGGCCCTTTGTGAGTCGCTCAGCCATCCCAAGGAGACATCCGCCAGGTAGTCCTCAAGGGTCAGTTCCCCCGTTCTGGTGGAGGTGTAAAGCGCACTATAATGACTCACAAATTCATTCAGTATTTGTGTGGTATCCCTAAGGAACACCCCCCCAGCAGTTTCTAATTCCAGTATGATGGTGGGCGAACGCATAAGCCTAACCGTGGTAGCCAGAGCTTTCCCAGGCCTCTCGCCCTCTCCATATCGTCGCGCTACCCAGTATTTGTTTCTGAATTTCACCTCGCGGGCAGCCTCATCGGTGTATTCCGATAGCTTTTCCCGTATCACAGCGAGCGCTTCGCCCCCAGGGGTTGCTCTAAGGTCCCTTTCAGCTCGCCCTAAGTCAGCTTCCAGGGATCTCAATCTATTCAGTATGCTCTTTAGGACCCCCGAGCCCTTCGAGATGCAAATGCCTCTAAGAGTGACTTTAAATGCATCCCAGATGGTGTCAACATCCCTAACCGAGTCCTTATTACGTCGAAAGAAGTCTAAACACTCCTCACGAAGCTCCTCCTGGAATACCATATCTAGGAGCATTGAGGGCTGCATGCGCCATGCCGTGACAGGGGGGCCCACCTCGGCACCTTTCAATGCGATCCGAACCGGGGAGTGGTTAATAACAAAAAAAAAATTCTTACGTTTTTTCTTCACTGTTCATATTCACATTTTTTTAGGTAATTTTTACTCATTAATTAGTTATGGTTATCAGTATTACATAGACATCTAGGGCACACCGAGCACTTTATAGTTGACAGCAATAAGATTGCATTTATCATATACAGGGATTGAAACTGTTTATATATGCTTTTGATCTTAGACCTGGTTGAGTTTTGTGCAAATTGAGGCCAAAATATTAAAAAAATATTTTTTTTGGCATTCTTGTGTATATAGGCATATTAGGTGTAACTAGTGTAAATAGATCTATATTTATTTATTTGTATATACATTGTTTCATTTGATCGGATTTATTTATATTTGCATGTCCAGGGTATTTTGGTATACTGTATATGATTGAAGGATATTATGCATTCATGCAGCAATATTGTTTTTGTGTGCCCTTATTTTTCTGATTTTTGCATTTATGCGGTTTATAATATAGTATTTCATTCGTGTCTATGTAACACGTGACTCACTTAAGAGGTGGAGCATCACTTTAAAAAAAAAGTATTTAATGATTAGCTGACCAGGTGTATGGTGTGTGATCAAGAGCATTCGTTGCTCGAAACGCGTCGCCTGAGAGGTTGAATAAAATCTGCCTTACTACAGCCTGGGATCCGTGTCTTCATTTCGCCGAGAAGCTGGAGGTTATGGAGATTACGCTATATATATACATATATATATATATATATATATATATATATATATATATATATATATATATATATATATATATATATATATATATATATATATATATATTAGTTTCCAAGAAGGGTCCTTCCGGGATCATGCTCCCATTGTCAGGTGGCACGTTCTTTCGGCGAACCCAAATGCCGAATGGTTTAATCAATTCACAGTTTGCTCGGAAGCACCACGTGCACTCAGGAGTATGGATGCTCAAGTTTTTTCACAGAAAACCGTGAATCTGTGAATAAACTTGAGCATCCATACTCCTGAGTGCGCGTGGTGCTTCCGAGCAAACTGTGATCAAGGCGAGTTTCCTCGCTGAAACGCGTTGGGTTTTGTGATTCCATGACTCATCACGATGCTGCACTTTAAATAAATATGAACTTTTGGAAAAGCGCACTTTGCTGAGGATATTTTGATTCCTGATCTTTCAAGGGGAGTGCATTTTACGTAGCTTTGCTACGTTTTGTGGACCTGCATATATATATATACATATATATATATATATATTCACTGAAAAAACCATAGGTTTCACACCAGTTATAGTTAGCTGGAAATTTTACTGATATAAAACCATTGAAATTCCCACGTTATAGTTAGTCTGACTCACTATAACTTGCGCGTGCAATGCACTGCTGATGACATCACATATTACATCACTCATGACATGGTCAGTGACATCACTCATGACATCACTGATGACACCATCCTTGTGACACAGTCACAGACCTCCTCTCAGTGTAAAGTAACCCTTGAGACACATATTCAAAAATAGAAACTGAAATTTTTTAAAAATGGACATACCTATATCAGTTACAACAAGCAATTCTGTACTTCCACTATCTATATACACATCCACTCATTCACCAACAGTTCTATATAGTCACTCATACATATACTCACTCATCATATGAAGAGATACACCTATACATCCTGTTACACACCGACATTCATCCAAAAGTTACTCACACACATATTCACACGTGCAAATAAACTATTGAACAACCATTTATTTGAATATAGAGTTATACACACACTTCCACCTTACTTCTACTGAAAATTACACATATTTATTCTCTTAAACAATCACTTATAGAAACACATACTTATTTAAACAGGAAATCTTACAATCTCTTACTCTCACATATACTCACTTATATACATCAATATTCATATATACTAGATTAAAACATATGTAGTTACTGATAAAGACACTAGTGAGACAGTCATTCACTCACTAACAAACACATATAGACACTCATCCACCCATACAGTCCTGTACATATGCTGTCTTCAAAACACATACAAACAAAGAGTCAGTCACTCATGCATCTATGTGCTAAGTAATACCTCCACCAAACCATATAGACACTCATACTGATACTACTAAAAATATCAAATAACCCATATACATACGCATGTAGCTACTTATCAACACATGTAGCCACTTATACACAAAGTGAAACACTAATATATGTATTTAAATATTTAAACATAACTCACTAATATTTATTTTTCAGAAAGACACATATTCACTGGATGGTGTCATCAGTGATGTCATGAGTGATGTCACTGACCATGTCATGAGTGATGTAATATGTGATGTCATCAGCAGTGCATTGCACGCGCAAGTTATAGTGAGTCCGACTAACTATAACGTGGGAATTTCAATGGTTTTATATCAGTAAAATTTCCAGCTAACTATAACTGGTGTGAAACCTATGGTTTTTTCAGTGAATTTAATAGGTTTTTTAAATGCTAATTCCTAACTATAACTGGTGTGAAACCTATGGTTTTTTTCAGTGAATTTCAAAGGTTTTTTTAATGCTAATTCCTAACTATAAGTTTCACTTTATAAATAAGACTGTTAGCACTCTAGTTGTTCTTTTTAACACTCTGGTACATTCTGTCATTGGGCTACAGTTGGGCTACATCTAGTTGAATTTTGGGCTACATTTACAATTTTTGATCTCTGGTGGCCATCTTTGGGCTACATTGGGCTACTTTGGGCTACATTTGGGCTACATTTTGGCTCTAACATATATTAAGCCCAATGTAGCACAATACATATTTTTATAAAGTTAATTTTTTTACAAACCACTTCAGAATAGGGCTACCTGTCTCTACAATTATCCCATTTTTTTTTTTTTAATTTTTGGGGGGAGCGCTCCCAGAGCGCGCCCCGGAGTGCGCCCCGAAAAGCGTATTTCTGAAAAGCGCCCCCGGGCGCGCTCCGGGGAGCGTCTCGTGAGCGCCAATATCGCAAACGAAAACATGATCGTGACGTATCGCGTAGCCGCGACCGCGTGATACGCACGGCGTAAGCGCACCCGGAAGTACTCGAGCGAATACGATCGCACAACGTAAACTTCCGACGCGCTTATGCTGCGCGCCCCCGTGCGCGTAGCATAAGCGCGTCGGGTCATGTGAGCAGAAAATAACACTTTTCATTGGTTCATAACAGTTTTAGTTTCATAATGATGAAGCCCCTGGTCTTGTGACCTGAAAATAACACTTCTCATTGGTTCAGGACAGTTTTTTTTTCTAAATGATGAAAGACCCCACCTTTTTTCCTTATTCTGACTTTGTCCTTTGACTGAGGAAGACCTGTTTGTTGCTCTCTCTACTTTTTTGCTCCAAATAATGGCTTCAGTAGTAGCATCAGCTGGTGCATCTGCCCCACCACCACCACCAAGAGGACCAGCTCCAAATTATATTGGTGGTCAAGAACAGGAGGAGGAGGAAGAGGAAGAGGAGGAGGGGAGAAGAAGATGGCTGCCAGAAGAAAATACACCTTACAAACCCAAACCACACATTGTTTGGCAGTTTTTTTCAATTCCAGAGGGGAAAAAAAAGGTGAATGCTCCCAAGGTGACTTGCCTCATCTGCAATGATGAACTTTCACGGGGCAACCCAAACAAGAAATATTCTTTTGGTAACTATACCATGATTCGGCACATGACAAGAAAGCATCCAAACAACTACTCTCGTGCAGAGTTCCGGGAACTGGCCAGTAACCTCCCCCAGTCATCAAGGACCCCCTCCCAAAGAAACCAACCCACTTCCTCGCAACCAGAAACATCTGAGGTGATGCCTTGCATTCAGCCGAGATTTGCTGATTTTAAAATTACTTGTACTGCTTGTGGCAAGCTTATCTCCTATGGGGAACAAAGTATTAAGCTCATCGTCCTTGCAGGTGATAATCACAAGTGCCCCAAAAAGAAATAATTTTTTGGGTTTTTTTTTGTCTTTTTGCTCCAGTTGAGCCAGTTTCAATTCCCTTTTTTTGTTTCTCCCCCTAAAAAATACAAAAAAAAATATAAAACTGTTTTGAAAAGCCAAAAAAAGTTCAAAAAGTTCCAAAAACACAAAAAAAATATAAAACAACAAAAAGAAGAAAAAAAAAAGTTCTTTTTAGAACTACCTCCAATTTCTAAATAAAAACTTCATTTTTTTAAAAACTCTGTCATCTTTTTCCCTCATTTTACGCTCCCCGGTGCGCTACCTGGTGCGCGCACCGGGCGCTTCCCCCGCGCAAAACGAAAAAAAAAAAAATATTTTAAATGCCCCGCGGGGCCCTTTTATAGCCCCCACATCAAACCTAGGGGGTCAAAGGGGTCTATCCCTGACGCCTTATGGTCAGTTCCCACTTTGTTTTAGCCACCTCTTATGTCTCGATTTTACCGAGACACAAGATGGCGACCGCTCTGGACTGTTTGGAATGTTTACAGACACCCGAGAGCCAATCAGCTTTCCATGCGCACCTCGCGTCACGCGCCCTGAGCGCTCCCAGGTGCGCGCACCGGTGCGCTGCTATAGATATATATATTTTTTTGAACCTAAATTACTCAAAATCCACTGGAGCACATATCTTGAGACATAGCAAAGGCACATCGGGCTACCAGTCCCTACAATTTTGCCAAGTTTGGTGTAAATCCATTCAGCCGTTCGGGCTAAAAGTGAAATCGACCGCCCTATGGAAATTAACATGGGGAAAACGCGTTTTGGGACCCCCCTTTTATCTCGGCCCCCGCTTATTGTATCCCCCCCAAACTTTCAGGGAAGGACCGGAGCTTGACGAGGCAATTTTCATGAACTTTTCAGGCAGATTCGTCAACCGGTGCCAAAGTTATTCCAAATAGAATTTTGAGATTTAACATTGAAAAAAATCCTAACTATAACTACCTACTGGCGACCGCCAGTAGGTAATATACATATATATATATATAAACATCCAACTTGTCGCCAGCAACCGTCGGCAAGCAAACAGGTACACAGACTTCAATTGAATTACCCAAGCCAGTCTTCTCTTTTCCCAAAAAGATTTATTTCATTTGCATGGTGGTGGTGGTGCTAGTCATCAGACGCGTTTCGGACTAGCGTCCTTGCTCACTGTATACTATATATATATATATATTTCTAAGTTAAAAAATGTAAGTGTATTTAAAGCTGAATATTATTTTATCAATTTAATAATGCACTTACAAGTAAATAAGATCACATTTTTAACTTAAATAAAATCTCTAAACCAGCATTTCCCAAACTCTGGTGAGTCGGGAAAGTCCAAGTAGTACATAAAGATGCCTTTAAAATCTGTGTTTCTCTTGTCATAATTGCCAGAGCTTCAAAAACAGAGGTGAAATGTCAGGCTATGTCTTCTGACAAATAGCTGCTTATTCTTTTAAAAGAACGATTGGTGATTACTTTTCTTTCTTTGACTGCAAAGTGAGAGGAGTTTTTAAACAGTCACTGTGGGCATCAATCGCAGGATGGTCACGTGAAGGGGGAGGGGGTATAATATATTTTTTAAATGTACCTGTCCACGGGTACCGCGTTTTCCTGCTCTCCTGCCTCTGGCAAGAACAGGAAGCAGGCAGCCTCCCTACCCTCCGCGAAGCCAATCACAACACTGCCAGGCACGTATGGGGAGGCGATTTTCCCCATGTATCTAAAGCAATGGGGTAACCCATGATCCGCAGAACCTGGGCGTACATGATACAAGTAACAATTGGTTCTATCGGGTCAAACTATTTCTGTGCAGTTTTCAATATTCAATGAAAACAACGTGATTGAATTAAAGCGAACAACTTGAACCCAAAAGAGAATAAACTAATTTATCTCATTCATAAAGAAAAAAGTATTTAATTAATATTTACTAATCTCTGAATAAAGTCAAGAATGATCATGACATGAGAGCGGTCGGATAACTCAATTAAAAAGGTGGCGCATGTGGGCGCATGTGGGCGTGATTATAGTGACATTGTGAGTGAAGTGAAAAAGTGAATCAATATTGTACCAGTGATTAGACAAGGAGATATTGAGAAATAGGTCCAATTACACATCAAATAGTGGCGGTCACCCTAGCTTTGTCAATGAATTACATAAAATGGTGTGCTAGTTGGCCTAATGCATGGACCAAAAACCGTTGACATTTCGAACCTGACAATCTGCATTAATTAACAATGTCAACATGGGTCTTCTTTGCGTATACTACAAGAAATTCAGGAGTACCGGCTGTCCATCATGTTTGTTTGCCTTCAAATTCTGGCCCTCAGCTTCTTCTGTTAGGCCTTGTATTCACATATTCCCCCTTCTTGGGTAGTTCTCCACCTCTTCACATTTCATAATGGTCAAGTTTACTTTTTCCTGCAGTAACGCACTCAATCAAAATGCATCTGAGCTTGAATAATCTAATCGTGCCACTTCATTACTAAGATTCAGTTTGCTCAGGCCCACATAATCAACATAAAGAGTTCAGCCTGGTGTTCTGTTCTCAATTTTTGATAACTTCCCTTGATAGATCTTGATTCAGTTCCTTCTTCAACACTTTCTTAAAGATTACTAAACTGTCAAGCATATTCGTCTTACTGAGAGCCATTTCAGAAATATGTGGGAGTTCATTTGCCACCAAAGTTGGGGTCCCTATTCTAGGCTCCACAGATCCTGCCATGGCTAGGTATTAAAGCAAACCTTTATGAAGGTTCTTTTTAGCAGAATTCCAATACCAAATGGGGACTAGTTCTTGTTGTGTTTAGCTGGTGGGGGGGGGGAGCAGTATTTCTATATTAACTCAGAACAATCGAAATTCTGTGTTATAGCTTTAGTTTATATTCAGGACTCCGCTAAAGAAACACAATTAAGAATGACACATAATTCTCGTACACAACCTAATGCAGGAGAGGAACCAAGAATCTGATATTTGGGAGAGGAGGTTAATATTTGCCACAATTGCATAAGCAGCGAGGACCTGGATAGGTATCAGACAACCTGAGTGCTGAAGTCACACTTAATGTCTGATTGGAGAACTGTTACACAAGATGATTAGAAGTGGCAAAAACCTCCACAAGCTGTGCTGTCAGGTGGAAGCACACCATTTATTCCTTACCCACCAGATGATCCAAAAGGCTGATCAAATGAAGCACACACTTGTCACTTCCATGTGGAAGTGCTGTCAAAAGGGATCCCACAGCATTCCCAATGGACTCCTCTGGTTGCCCTTAGCCACTGACACACTCACCTCCACAGTCTGCAGGCTCAACTACCTTAGCAAAGGGTTCCGCTCTCAGCCCCCAAAGTCATGGGCACCATTTTCAGAGTCTCCGGCGGATAGTGGCCACAACTCTAGCTCTGCATATTGCTCTAGCTTTTGGCTCTGTATGCCAGCAGGCCCCAACAGAGGAACTCCTCTCTCTTCCCGTCTTATATACAGGCCATCAGGAGCTTTTAAAGTAACTACAGATGAAGTAAATTACATTGTTTCAATAGGGCAGACTATTAGTCAATGAGGGATATGTCTGCAGAGCTTAGAGCCATTCCCGATGAGCTTTAAATCCTACATGTTGTGTGGGATGGAGGGTCAAAATCAATGATTGAAAACCATGCTTCCCTCTGTCCACAAATGGCATTTGACATTTAAGTTACAAGAGCATCTAATGAGCATTTTGACCTGAGGCTAAATGAGCCAATTGGTGTTTACTGATCCTTTTGAATATTTAGCTGTCAAGGTCAATGCACTGTGAGCTATTTAGCAGAATCCTTACCGTTCCCACCATTACCGCCAATGCCCAGAGTCAAAATATGCCATCATTCTAAGTTCATAAAAATAAGAAGTCATGGAGACCACCCAGATAGATGTATCCCTACAATACTTTTTTCCAAAGATCAGCAGGATCAGAATTATATGATCAGTGTACCCCATCCAGGGTTTAAATAGTAAATCTGTCAGATTTACAGTCCCAAAGCATCACCTAAGGCAGCCGCTAATACCACAAAAAATTCTTCACCAATCCGTCAAATGATGGAGCATATGTCCTTTCATGCTTGGCGGGAGCGTGGTTTTTAGACTCAGGAAGACGTACCCAGGCAAATTATTTTATTTATTTTTTATTTATGAGTTTTGTAAAGCGCACGGCTACCCCCAGCGGGGGTCTGCCGGCGCTGTGGACGACAACAGCAAAAACAAGGAGTTCGTAGCTGGAGAACAGCCATGTCTTGAGTTTACATCTGAACTGAGATTCTAGCTCAATCAGTCGAATACTCAGCGGGAGGGAGTTCCAAAGCTTAGATGACACCACCGCGAAAGATCTGCTTCCTTTTCTGGAGCGGAGGAAGCGTGGGGGTCGTAGGAGGCGGAGGTGGTTGGACCTGAGTGCCCGTGATGAGTGTACTAACTTCAGCCTACTTCTTAAATATCCAGGACCCTTCCCATTCAAGGCCATGAATGTAAGGACCAGGGCCTTAAACTGAATGCGAGCGGATATCGGAAGCCAATGCAGGTTCTTTAAATGGGGGTAAATAGAGTGGCAGTAGGGCACATTGTAAATCAGCCTGGCTGCCGCATTCTGCACAATTTGCAACCGATGTAGAAGTTAGGCTGGATCGCCCACAAAGAGGACGTTTGAATAGTCTAGGTGGGAATTTTTGGTTAAAAAATTAGAACCTCCGTTTTATCTGTGTTTAATTTCAAGGTGTTGAGTGTCATCCAAGCAACAATGTCAGAGAGGCAGGTTTTAAAGTTCCAGAGTGTATTGTCAGAGTGGTCTCTGAAGGTAAAAATAAGCTGAGTATCATCAGCATAAGAGACCACTCTGACTCTGTGAGCCTCTATTACATCTGCTAAGGGAGACAGATACATGTTGAAAAAAAGTGGGCTAAGTGCCGATCCCTGGGGGACTCCACAGCTAAGGGTTTTTTTGTCTTTGGAAAAATAGGGTCGGCACCACACCTGTTGAGTTCTATCCGTCAGGAAGGATTTAATCCAGGCCAGAGGGGTATCTCGTATCACTACCTCATGAAGCCGGTCTAGTAGTATGGAGTGGGAGACGTTATCGAAAGCCGCGGACAGATCAAGGCGCACCAGCATAGTTACCTCGCCCCTGTCCACGTACTCCCTGATCGTCTCTGTGACTTCCAAAAGGGCTGTCTCCGTACTATAGCCGGCTCTGAAGCCGGACTGTGAGTCGTGAAGGAGATTTTTTGTCTCCAGGAATTCTGCCAGTAGTTCTTGAACGACTTTTTCTAGTATTGTAGCTGGTTTGGGGAGGAGCGACACGGGCCGACATTTACTAAATACTGAAGGGCAGCCTCTGGTTTTTTAGGTCTCGCGACCTATCGATGCGCGCAAGCGCATCGAGCGTAGCGAGAATTCATGTGGCGAAAACATCTTCAAACCAAAGGGCTTTCAGCCCCGCGGTTTTCATGCAGTGCCCGTGTACATGCACGCGCATCGCATGCAAGCCCAGCCCAGTCCTCCCCTTATTCACGCCCAGCCACCAGGCTCTCCCGCCCCCATCAGGCTTCTCTCCCAATCCGCCTGCCTCCCCTCGCGCATTCACGCCTCCCACCAGGCTTTCCCGCCCCCATCCGGCGTTCACGCCCACCCACCAGGCTCTCCCGCCCCCATCAGGCTTCTCTCCCAATCCGCCTGCCTCCCCTCGCGCATTCACGCCTCCCACCAGGCTTTCCCGCCCCCATCCGGCGTTCACGCCTCCCACCAGGCTTTCCCGCCCCCATCCGGCTTCCCTCGTAATCTGCCTGCCCATATTCGCCAACGGCCTCACCTCCCTGTTGGTTGGACGTTGGATGGGGGATGGTTGGCAGCCCCCTGTCTCTTTCTGCACTCCTTAGTCCCACCAGGGAGCTCCACCCGATGCTTCCCTCAAACCTCCTGTGTTTTCCGGACCCGTCCAGCCCACTTAGCAGATTATGGAACGCTGTCTCCAGTCCCCGTTGTCCCAGGAGAGGTTATGGTGCCAGAAGCTTCCTAGCCCACCTGAATCCTCAGGGTGGGATCACGGGCTGTTCGCCTGGCTGCTTGCCTCTATGCTCTGTGGGCAGTGCAATTTCTGGCTCAGCCTGGCCCTTCCTCCGTTGATGCCTGGGGCTCACACTGGGTCTCCCACCATCACGTTCTCCAATTTCACACTCCACTCCGTCCATTCTCGCACTGGCCGGTATGGTGTCTGAATTGTCTCCTTCATTACCCGTTTCCCCGGTCTGTATCTTGAGCTTGTCGTGGGCCCTCTCACTCCCCTCCACAGTCTCTTTCTTCGGGGTTCTCCATGCTTTACCAGCATGCGACTGCAATCGTTGGCCCTGGGGCGCTTCCCACTATCCCCCTCCGCAGGCTGCACTACAGTCTTGTATTGTGCCCCCTCTCATCCCTCCGGATGAAGGTCAGTCCTCCACTTGCGGAGTCGCCTCCCACCTGAACTGCTGAAGGCCCCTCACCACCGCCGTCCTGTGCACTTTGCAGCTCCTGCTATCCTACGGCAGAGTCTCTATTTCTGCTCCTAGGCTCCTCTTCCGACTGCGTTATTCACTTGCGCCTTCTTTGTGATCCCTGCACTGTTTCGGGCTGCAGAGCGTGGCAGGCAGGGCCATGAGTTCTCCAGGCCTGTGGTTGCTCCAGCTCACCTGCAACACCTCTCCATTTCAAGCACCACTCGCGTTCTCCCATTCATCACAACCTCCTCAGCTCTTCCTATACTTGCGCGTCTTGGGGATATCTGGAATCCCTACCCCCGTTATTACCTCTGGACTCAGACATCCAGTGCACTCCCTGCAGCCCGCCTTCGCTGCTGTGATTGCGCCGTCTCCACGCCTCCGATCTCACTGAGTACTCTGCCCGCGGGCTCTCGACTTCAGCACTCGTTCTGCATGGCGGGGCGCCATTTTGTCTGCGGCCTCCCGGGATCTTCCTTTACCTAATCCCGCTTTTCTCGCAATCTGCGGCACGAGACTCCCCCAAGTCCTATATTACTTGCTCTGGAATCAAAAATACATGAAACACTTCAAAGTTGCCAACTTCAAATTAATCTCACACAAACTCAAATACTTATTACATAGTTTAAAAAAACATTACCTCCATCTCAAATAACTATACCCAGTCCTTCTTGCCTACTTTAATATCATGCTCTTAGGCACTCTGCGAACTCAACTATTCTTATTTATCAACCTGTTTCTAACAAAGAATGACTGGCCACTACAGTGAACGTATAACAAGTCACAGTCTTAGAACTCAATCCGTTACTATACAACTCAGAGAGAAAATTAACCAGATTTACCACAGAAGCCTCAAGAAGAATCAAATTCCTCCCCAAGCACCAGGGTACCCACGTTCTCCATGCCTGTCCTTATACCTTCAACTGCTTAATTCCAGATATCCTCTAAGAAAGAAGATTCTGTGTCTCTGTTCTCTTATAAGTTAATTTTTATTCCCCATCTACACCTCTTAAAAGCTCTTTGTCAGCTCCGATTAAACATGTCTCCTCCTGCACCATCGTCATCACACATTTGTAAATCATGGCTGTGACATCCAAAATGGTGTCACCACCATCACTCAACACACTCCCTGCCTCATCAACAGACTCTGAATCTAATGGAGGAAAAGGATAACCCATGCTTTTGCTCCAGTCCTTAAAAAGTATCTCTCACCAACACGGCACTCAGGGACACCAACACAGCACTCAGGGACACCACCACATCACTGATGTACACCACAAAATCAATCAGGGACACCACCACATCACTCAGGGACACCAACACACCACTCAGGGACACCACCACACCACTCAGGGACACCACCACACCACTCAGCACCATAACACCATCACTCAGCACCGTCACACACCAGAAAAGTCACACACCCTCACTCACCCTCACCCTCACACACCCTAAAAATAACACACCCTAACGCTCCCACCCCCTTACACTCACCCCCTCAACCTCACCCCTCACACCCTCACACTCACTCCCTCAACACCCCACCCTCACCCCCCTCACCCCCCCTCATTCACCCTCATTCACCCTAACACACCCTCACCCTCTCACACACCCTCTCACACACCCCTCACACACCCCATCACTCACGCTCTCACACACCACATCACACACCCCCTCACTCACCCTCTCACGCACTCCCTCACTGACTCTCTCACACCCGCTCAGCCTCACCCTCACTCTCCCTTACACTCCCTCACCCCCTCAACCTCCCTCACTCTGCCTCCCCTCCCCTCACACTCACCCTCACCCTCAACTCCCTCATACTAACACCCCTCATCCACAACACCCTTAACAATAACACCACTCACCCACACCCTCACCCCCCTCACCCACCCTCAAACTCTCACCCTCACTCACCCTCAAACACTCAGCCTCACTCACCCTCAACCCCTCACCCTCACCCTCACTCACCCTCACCCTCACTCACCCTCACCCTCACTCACCATCACCCACCCTCAACACCTCATCCTCACTCACCCTCACCCTCACTCACCCTCAACCCCTCACCCTCAACCCCTCACACTCAACTCCTCACTCACCCTCAACCCCTCACTCACCCTCACTCATCCTCACCCCCTCACCCTCACCCTCACACACCCTCAAACACTCACCCTAACTCACACTCACCCTCACTCACCCTCACTCACCCTCACCCTCACTCACCCTCACTCTCACTCACCCTCAACCCCTCACTCACCCTCAACACCTCACTCACCCTCACTCACCCTCACTCACCCTCACTCACCCTCACACACCCTCACCCTCACTCACCCTCAACCCCTCACCCTCACACAGTGCAATAGGTCTCGGACCATTTGAGTTAGAGCTTTTAGAATTGTTTATGGCTTTTTTTATTTGTAATTCTTTAGCATTGGCTACAGAGAACAAAAAAGCTAAAGATTTACAAAAAAAACTCATAAACAATTCTAACAGCACTAACTCTAATGCTGCGAGACATATTGCATTTCCAACGCCACTGTCAACTACGCAACGCTACTACTCAACACAACTACGCAATGCCACGAAAAGACGCAACACTACTCAACTACGCAACGCCACTCAACTACGCAACGCCACTCAACTACACAACGCCACTCAAGTACGCAACGGCACTCACATACGCAACGCCACTCAACTACGCAACGCTGCCCACTCACCTACGCAACGCCACTCACCTACGCAACACCACTCACCTACGCAACACCACTCACCTATGCAACGCCACATACCTACGCAACACCACTCATCGACGCAACGCCACTCATCTACTAAAAGCCACTCAACTACGCAACGCCACTCAACTACGCAATGCCACTCAACTACGCAATGCCACTCAACTACGCAACAACACTCACACATGCAACGCCACTCACACATGCAACGCCACTCACACATGCAACGCCACTCACACATGCAACGCCACTCAACAACGCAACTCAACTACGCACACGCAACGCCACTCACACACGCAACGCCACTCACACACACAACGCCACTCACACACGAAAAACACTCACCTTGCCAATAGATCGCGCAGTACGACAGGTGGAACTATTACAATGGCAAATAACAATGCCTTTCACTGTTGTTATCATTTTGAATACATAAAGGGCTTTGTCATTTACACAACCAATAGCTCAAACTTTCCTACTGCGAGACCTATTGGCAACGCCAGTGCTTGTTTAGGATGGGGATTACTGTGGCCTGTTTCCACACAGAAGGGAAGTGACCGGAGAGAAGGGAGGAGTTCCATTTGGAGAGAAGTGGTTGAATAATGACCGGGGCCAGGGAAGTGAACATCTTAGCAGGAACCGGATCAAGAGGGGAGCCTGATTTACATTTCTGCATTTTCAGAAGGGCCGTGTCTAGGGGGATAGGCTTGAAGGTTCTTCCTCACATATGAACAGGTCTTTGATGTGTTTGCTCTAGAACAAGGACAATATTTACATTACGCAGGACTTGCTGATACTGCCAGGACAATTTGGCCCACATATCTGGCTGTCCACAATCCACATGTACACTGGACGTTCTATTGACCTGTGGTGCAGGTCGTCACCTGATAACCCAACTCTACAGGGTCATGAGACACTCCTTTATGTTGCTTATTGGGGCCCGATGCAAGACCGAAAATGCATAAAATGGCTTATAAATTCTTGCACCTTGCCTCAGTATTAGCTAGACGTAGGCTTGATTCTACGTGGAAGGGACAGCATTACTCCACAGTGGACTATTGGCGACCAGATGTACTGGAATGGGCCTTTGCGCAAGAGTCGCACAAGAAACTAAACAGGTGGAATGACAAATTGGTTGATGACCTGGGTGTTTGGAGCAATATCAGTAATGCTGTTATTACGCCGGATGTAAGCACTGACTTTGCAGACGATCGTAGCTCAGATGGGAGTGTAGAAGAGGATGAATGAGTAGGGCTGATCATTAAGGTAAATAATGTATGTTTGTTGTAATATGCGGATGTGATGGTGCTTGAAGCGCCCCTCCCTGGACGGTATCCTGATAAATACAATTCTAAGTGTACTCTTTGCCTCTAGATGCCCTAACTGATCATTGCTATTTAATCATCATGTATTGCAGCCAATTTATTTGAAAATGAAAATAAAGGATTTTTTAAAAACAAAAGTAAAAAAAAAAATCCACCAAAATGCAGGTGGTAAACACATGGGGGCAGATTTACAATAACTGGCGCATCCCCAGGGATGCGCCAATTATTGTGCGCCGCAGCTCCGCCACCCATGGTGCGCCGCATTTACAATGCGGCGCTCCATGGGGCAAAAACGGCACGGATGCGTGAAGCATCTGTGCCTTAAAGGAGGCGCATTGCTGGAGTTGCATCGCAAGCGCGACGCAGCTTCAGCAAGGCTCTGGGGTGCCCTATCTGTCCAATGCTGCGTCAAGCCTTACGCCTGCTTCAAGCAAGCGCAGGGTTTTGACGCAGCATTGGCCTAAAAGTGACTGAGTGAAATCTTGTAGATTTCACTCAGCCACTTTTAGTAGGCGTTCCTGCGCCGGAACTCCTCCTTATGGCGCAGGGCTTTACAACGTGCTGCATCTCCCAGATGCGTCACGTTGTAAATACCCCCCACCATGGCGCATCTTTTGCGCCGCCGTTGCGTAACAAAAGTGACGCAATGGTGGCGTAAAAGAGGCGCAAGGGGCTTGTAAATCTGCCCCATGATACACTATAAAATGCCGTGCATGAACATGCTGACAGAAGTAAACTGCACTATAGCTGAGATACAGCATGTTTTGTAGTGAGCATAGATCAGGTGACAACTGAATTTGCCGGGCTTATGACTATTTACTAAGGAGCATATTTATCATTGTTGTTGTGTTGCGCTTGCACCATGCAAGGGGCGGTAAGGGCCACGACAAAGTCAGATTTATCAACCCATGCAAGGCGTGGCCCTGAGTGGCTGGAGGAATCTAGAGTAACGCGGGCAGTGCGAATCGCTGGGTTCAATGGGTGGAGCCTGGGTGTTCCCACGTATCCATCTATGGACCTTGGAGCATTCCCAGATTTACCATTACTGTTAGACCTGGAAATGCATCAAAATGCTACGTCTCCCCAGGTGAGGTGTAACGAGGAGAAATATCTTTATTTCTCCTAGTTTTTTTCCTCTTTCTGTGTGTGCTGCAGAATGCAGTACTTATATAAAGAGGAAAATGCACATGAGGATTGTTTTTGTGCAGGAAGGTGTCCATTCCTGCACAAAAACAATCTTGCTTACAACGCAGGGTGCCTGCATTAGCACTAGACAGGCAAGAGTGTGCCTGTGCACGGAAAGGACAGGAATGCGCCGTATGAGGTTAAATATGGCGCACTCCTGCACTTTCCCTTTCACACAGTGCAGCGCAGCAAGGTGGCTTGCTGTGTTGCACTGCACGAACATTTTACATAAATATGACCCTAAACAGCCATTAGAAATGTTTGATGCCCTGCTTCCCTGGAGGGAGCATGTATAATGTTTTTCACAATACTGAAAATTCTGGAGACAATCATCATTGACATTTTGTTCTGCTATTTTCATTACATTAATTCAGTGTTTAAGTACAGGTATTTGTACACCTCGCATATGTGCAAAGGCTGTTTGCCTCCGTTTTTGCCTTTTCTGTTAAATAAAGCCCTGTGAGGTATACATACTGGCGAGTGAAGGATAGTGTAGCTTTCCTCAGCCAGGGATTACCAGGCACTCTACTACTGTCCCTAAGGTTTCAAAACATAAACATGTTATGTATAACCATGTTCTTGTGAAATAAATCAAATTCAAAAAGTTTCTTAGATACTTTCAGAGTTAGAGTATATTGAAGTCCATGTGTAAATGATATATGTTAAACCAGTACATTAATAGCAGTTAAAATTCACTGCTTTTAGCCTTTGGTATACTTCGTTTCAAGACAATGCATTGCTTTTTCACGTCAAAAATACAAAAGAAAATGTCACACTTTTTTAAAAACCCAATCCATTTCGGGTTCCGAAGAACCCTTCTTCAGGGGATAAATTTCCTTGTATCTTGCAAAAGTGTTGATTATAGTCCTGCTCGCGGACACTACAAAAGACAACAAACGTGTAATACTTATTTAGAGACGTGCCACATGTTTTTATACATTCACAAACATAGGATTTGCACAAAAGCAAAAGTGAAAAAGAGTGCCAGTGCTCTGGAGTCATCCGAAAAAGTAAAGTAACCTTCAACCAAACGCATTAAGTATTTCACCCATATAGAATGCCTCACTGGGTGACCATAAGTGCTGCTCAAGAGAATAAATGAGAAGTGCTCCACTCTAACGCTGTATGTTAAGATGTTATTCGTGCCAGATTAAGTACAAATGGCTCAAAATATACTCACGGACGCTGTATGCCCAAGAGGAAGACTAAACACATATTATAAAATAGAAAAAACATTGAGAAACAACCTCTCCTACCAATGTGGAGTTCACTATTAGCGATGTTAATCACATCTTACCAATATGAAAAGTCCCACTCCATGAAATCCAGCATAACAATCTAATTCTACCACGTGGACAATACATTGTTTATGTTTTGAAACCCTAGGGACAGTAGTAGAGCACCTTGCAGACCTGGGTATTCCCAGGCCTTGACAAGCGCATTTTCCATGGTAGGGGTTTGGGCTACACCCCTTAGCAAGGCTGCTCACAACACTGAGTACAATTAGTTTAGTAAGAATTAGAAACATTAGGAGTGCAGGTCTACACACTTACAGAGCTTTCCTCAGCCAGCCAGCTTGCTTCTGCTGAAGTAACCCATATTATCACTCCTGTGGTTGGTCGCAACTCTTGTTCTGTATGATAGGTGAGCTGGAAAAGGCATAGCTGAGCTGGAGAAGACATAGGTGAGCTGAAGAAGACATTTAGTGGTTTGGTCACATATTCCCAGGGTCATTGGATGATCATGGAACTTTTACCAACCTTTTTCTTTTTTTTTTTTTAACAGAGTTTTAAATAGCGCGAACTTGACCCAAGCACCAGTTGTGTTACATGAGGATACATAATTTTTTATTAGGCACAGGGAGATAAAGTGAGTTGTCCAGAATCACAGGATGTTCAGCATCATTGCTGAGACTCAAACCCAGTTTCCCAGAGTGGAGGTCGACCACCCTAGCCGTTAGGCTAACTCCTCGCCTCAAAAGTCCTTTGATTACTTTCCCTGTCTATGTGGTACACTGTGTTGGTGGCTGTCATGTTTAATGATCTAGACAGACAGATCCATTCACAAACCTTTTTCCTCAATTAGCTGCACACCAAAAAATTAGAACAGCAATTTTTTTATTCCTGATTCATAAAATCCAGATTTCTACTGTTGCAAATGAGATTTAGTAGTACGCATTGGCACTCTTTCGGCGAGGGGTGGGTGTGTGGGTTTTGCATGGAGCTGTGCATGTAAAGGTAGGTGAACAGCCACAAACTCACACCTTTTTTTTGATGTTCACATACCCTTAGCAGGTAATTTCCCATCTTGAAAACACTCACAAGACTTCTACTCTTAGGGGCAGAAACAAATGGGTTCAGAGTAAGGCAATAGGTTTGTAACACCCCAATCATTAACATCAGTAAAAAAGAAGGGTTTTGCCCAAAAACAAACAAAACATTTTATATGGCTAATAGTTCATATTTCTGATTCTTTTCCCTGTGAGAAATGTTCTCCTTGGTGGAAGTTCCAAATATGTAATATTATAGATCTGTTAGTATTCCCCCCAAAATATATTATTGACATATCTTTCCAGGAGCACTCCTAGAATTCTTTGAGAGTTCTATAAAGGCTGGAAATTCGTGCCCAACACTTAGGGGTATTCCTACGGAAGAACATTTCTGACATGTCCACCCTGCTCTTTGTGAATGGGGACAACAGTTTGGTCTGTGGTGCGACTACACCAAAGCATCGGCTGGCTGCCTACTAGACTGACTCTTTTGGTCAAATTAATGTTTCATTGTGCTGTTCTTGAGAAACTTTCTGCCTCAGGTCTTGTACCGTGATCTTATTGACCCGCTGGAAAATAAGCCGTGTCGAGGCTCCAAAGACAGCAATATAAGCACCAGAGCAAATATGGCCAGAGGTGCAGAGGATGGTTTACAGGCTACTGTGACTCAGTGACTCAGACCTTTCTAAGCACACCACAATTCAGACAGGTTGCCACTATGGCTTGAATAAACCTGATTTAATAATAAATGGCCCAATTCAACATTTTATTGCAACTTCCAATCCTGATTTGCAGAATTAAGATCACCGTTCTTAGACCCAGTGAGCTTAAATTTAATCCTGCGTCCAGGTGAGAAAGGAGCTATTCTGGGGCAGCCGTCCCGCAAACTCTTGGGTGAAGGGTATTCACAGAGTTGTGCAGGTGTTTTGAACACTTGGATAGCCCCCTGAAAGAACAGAACAGAAATAGGTTGGCTGCTTCCCAATATGTCATGTTATTTTAGAGGAACAGATTTTCCGCAAAGCCGTAAACGTTTTTCTCGTGGAGGACAAAGTAGAAAGAGTATTATAGTTTTTCACCATCCATGCTCCAGGCATGTACACACACTCCTCTGGAGTATGCACACCGGACCATCCACATATCTGGAAATGAGAACACCTTGTGTATATTTCAATGTACACTAATTTGGAAACTGAGGGGCATATTACCAACAACTAGCGATAATTATCGCTATGTTGGTTTAGCGGCGATATTTTTATCGCTGAGCTGCGGCAATTTTTATCGCTTAGGAACCTTGCTATTATCAAGGTTTATCTCCTAAGCGATAAAAATCGGCCGAAATGCATGAATATCGCTGAAAAGTCAGCGATATTCATGCATTACCGAGCTAATGATCTTAGCCATGTTATCCACCTCCCTTTGGATAACATGGCTAAGAACTGCTCAGGGGCAGGTGTTAGCTTTTGGAGATATTCGCGCTTAGGGCGAATATCTTAAAAAGTTGGTAATAGGAGATAGCGACTGTTTCCAGTTGCTAACATCCTGGCACGCCCACTTTGCATGTCATTAGTGATAAATATCACTGACATGCAAAGCGGGGCCCAAGATTGTCGCTATCTCCTACTAGCTGTCGCTAACTGGTGTTAGCGACAGCTAGGTAATAGGGAGATAATTTTATCTTCGCTTTCTTGGCTTTTAAAGCCAAAAAAGTGGAGATAAACCCCCTTGATAATATGCCCCTGAGTCCTTCAAAAAAGTGCAAATGTATGCAAACTCCAGACCCAGGTCAGCAGTGCGTATAATCACATATTTCCAAGGAGTAGAATGTGTTCAAAACATGATTGAGTGAAGCCTGTGTCCGCCTTTAGCAAAGAGACAAGAAAGTGATTCAGGAGTGAGATAAAGGGAGTTACTATCTGGCTGAAGAAGCAGTGTCTTAGAGAGACGCCAAAACGTGTACATAATTGGTGGACTGTCTACTCACCATGGGAACCTGGTAACAAAGGTGAGTCGTGCTTTCCAACGAGAACAATGGGCGCGCGTCAGATGCCGAAACTTTGCTGCACTCACAGATAGCCTGGCTTTGCCGTGAAAGCTGAAGTTTCGGTAAAAGAGCTTTTACTGCATGAAGAGACTTAGGAGTGCGTAGAAACCGTTGTTTACAAAGCATTGGTTCACATGTGCTGATAAACAGAAACGGCCGCGTGGTGTTACAGCAATGACTGACCTGACCTCACCATGACCTTTTCGCACAGCGTGCTCACGTGCAGGCTGCACTGTTGTTGAGAATACCCTTTGCATGGTACACCACGGAGTTCAAAGATTCCCTATAAAGGAACCCTAATTGATCAGAGCTGCACTCCTGAAGTAAGAAGTGATATTTAAAATATATTACAGCATACAGCAGATGTCAGAATCATACACAGGATTCACATCAGGTCACAAGACACAGGGACACTGCTCAGGGCACAACAGAACACACTAGATTATTGAGTGCTAATATCGTCCCACAAAAATATCGCAGCCAAATTATCGATTACCAAAACATTGTAAAGAGAAGTATAAAGGTAATTATAGATTTACCATTCTTAACTCCACATATATGTACCTTGATGATATATACATAAGTTGTTTACAGAGTGGAGGAAATACACCTCTTTTTTAATAACCATTATCGTGGAGTACTGCATCATTTTTGACCCACAATTCTTCCCCTACTTTGTCACTCCTACACTCTAACATAAATCGGTCGCATATCCTTTCCTCAGTGTTTTCTCCAAAGTTGTACTGAGCAGCCAATTTTCTAAGGACAATTACGTCATTTTCAAATGATTCACCTTAATTTTGCTTTCTTTTCCCATAATAAAATCTTTGTACTATTATAGAAATCTTGGGCAAATAGTGCATATCTAATTTCTTTACAGCAATCTCAAATTCATTTAACTCATCACCATTCGCCTCCTCACTTATGTCAGGTAATTTCTCAAACACATCTTGGCCTTCTGCCCCTGAACAAAGTATCAATTCAATTCAATTCAAAGAAAACTTTATTCGGATTGCAAAAAATCCATAAAAGTCACATAAACATAAAAATACATCTTTAAAAATAATTTTACACAGTTACCATAAAATGGTTAAAAGGAAAGAGAGCAGCAATGATGATGTAAACAGTCAAGATCAGGTTATTAAAGTGCATTCCAATGTACATTACAGGTAACCAAAGTGCTGTTGCATAGGAGACATTCTTCTTGGGTGCATGGGCATTTCAGGGAGGTTCCATAGATTTCCGTGCATGGAAAATAACTTTCAGAAATGAGGTTGCACGAAAAATCAGATCTACATTGTCTAAGTTTAAAAACATAAGATATGATTGAATTAGGGAAACTGGCCTTTGTTTTTTAAAATATGGAGCTAAAAACCACTTGATATATTTCATAAAAAATTTACAATGAAAAAAGAAATGCAGTTCATTTTGTCTACTGTGACCATCACAGGGGCAGGGGCTTAGCTCGTGCCCAAAGTTCGAAGTGCTGTAGCCCATGGGAAAGCAGAGTGAGTATTTTGTAGATCCAGCTCTTAGGCGAAATAACAGCGACCTCTCCCAGTTGGTCAGAGGGAGTCTGAGGTATAAAGGTATTCGTTGTGGGGATAGATCATTGTTTATATTAGTCACATAAGATTTAACAGTTTGTTTTTGTAGTTCTATCTCCAACCTCTTTTCCCTAAAGAGGGCATAAAGTTCGGTTTGTATGTCCTTCTTATCTGAGTTCTTAATCTGGGCAGGGTCGTTAAAAAGATTGATTTTCCCAATACTGTCCAGGCTTTCCTTTGTTGCCCGGAGCCACGGGATGCTCATGCCCTTGTCACAGTTTAAAACAATGGCCCAACCCGAAATCGATTATAGGCTCAATCAATCAGTACTCACAGTTCATCATTTTTAAGACTGAATAGGTGTTTAAAGTTATTCACCTCTTGTAGATTTTATCAAAACAACTTAGGAATGCATCCACCTTGGAAAATTCATTTGTTCAAAGAATATATTTATTCAAAAAATATATATTAGGAGTTTTTCTATATTACTCCAACACAGCGAAGAAAATTCATATGTACATTACTATACACTTTTTAAAATAACGAACGGTAGCAAAGAGAGCAACGTGCTTCTATACAGGTGCCAGAAAAATAGAGAGAAATAGTGATTTTGATAGAAAGGGTGTAAGCCTCAACAGAATAGTGACATAGGGTTATTTATAAGATTGAAAAAAACACAGTGCTGTACAAAGGGCAGCAAAATTATGTACATAAGGCCACTAATTGCTTATTTAGCTTTTAACATTTATACATTCTTTTACTGGCATGTATAATGTTTGGAAAGATAGTGGTCCTGTTTTGGGGGGAGTTTTTGCGTCGACGTTTCGACCCGTCTGGTGGTACTTGGGTAGCTGGGGACCTCGACCTGCGGGTCTTCCTCAGGACGTATGTGGCACAAAAAGACTCCGTACCGTGGTTATTAAAGCTGTGGGCCCAAAGTTTCTTTGTGGGATGATCAAAGAACCTCCTACTCGTGGATAACTGAAGGGTCACCGTCTCGCTCCTTCAGTACCAAGCAGTGATCGTGGGCCTTCCACCAAGATTGTTCAGTAGTGGGTGTCAACAGTAACATATACGATTTAATCCGTTACTTTTTTTTGTCCGTGTGCTGGCATCTTAATAATTCTAGGTGCAATTCAATGGAAGCGCCGGAGTTCCTTGGGGGATGGCGGCTTCCACTTAAGGATTGTTACCAAACAGACGTTCTCAACCGGCAATCAATGACACGGGAGTGTGGCGTTCCTGGCGGCGACTACTCGAGTCAGATGCCAGCACACGGACAAAAAAAAGTAACGGATTAAATCGTATATGTTACTGTTGACACCCACTACTGAACAATCTTGGTGGAAGGCCCACGACCACTGCTTGGTACTGAAGGAGCGAGACGGTGACCCTTCAGTTATCCACGAGTAGGAGGTTCTTTGATCATCCCACAAAGAAACTTTGGGCCCACAGCTTTAATAACCACGGTACGGAGTCTTTTTGTGCCACATACGTCCTGAGGAAGACCCGCAGGTCGAGGTCCCCAGCTACCCAAGTACCACCAGACGGGTCGAAACGTCGACGCAAAAACTCCCCCCAAAACAGGACCACTATCTTTCCAAACATTATACATGCCAGTAAAAGAATGTATAAATGTTAAAAGCTAAATAAGCAATTAGTGGCCTTATGTACATAATTTTGCTGCCCTTTGTACAGCACTGTGTTTTTTTCAATCTTATAAATAACCCTATGTCACTATTCTGTTGAGGCTTACACCCTTTCTATCAAAATCACTATTTCTCTCTATTTTTCTGGCACCTGTATAGAAGCACGTTGCTCTCTTTGCTACCGTTCGTTATTTTAAAAAGTGTATAGTAATGTACATATGAATTTTCTTCGCTGTGTTGGAGTAATATAGAAAAACTCCTAATATATATTTTTTGAATAAATATATTCTTTGAACAAATGAATTTTCCAAGGTGGATGCATTCCTAAGTTGTTTTGATAAAATCTACAAGAGGTGAATAACTTTAAACACCTATTCAGTCTTAAAAATGATGAACTGTGAGTACTGATTGATTGAGCCTATAATCGATTTCGGGTTGGGCCATTGTTTTATATGCCAATATTGACTACCCAGGTCCAAAGAACCGTTTTGGGTTACCCCATTTTTTATAATGCTTGTCACAGTTTAGGCATTCAGACAGAATGTCCTGTGTTAAGGTGGCACGTTCATTAGCCCAGATCGACAGCCAAAATGTTGCGGGTCGCGTGGCAATGAAGTCGGTTATGTAGGGCAGATTGAGCTCGGCGTGACAGATGTACCCAGAGGAGGAAATCGGAGCTCCTAAAACTTTTCTACAGAACCGGTTTTCTTCTGTCTGCAGGCTAGATGGGCTCACTATCCCCCAAATTTCTGCTCCATAGGTTGCAACCGGAACACATTGCAATTTGTAGATTTTCATAATTGCCCCGGTTGTTTCTGACCTTTTTGGTCGTGGCAAGGCAAGGATGGAATTTATGGCCTTTGAGAACTTGCCTGTGGCGTGGGCGAGATGCCCACTCCACAGGCCGTTCGCAGCAAAGACCATACCTAAATATGGGAATGATTTGGTGGAGTATAGCTTCTCTGATCCAATTGAGATGGAGTTCAGTTGTTTAGCCCCTGGCCCGCATGTCATAACAAATGATTTTTTAAAGTTCACCTTCAGGTCCAGTTTCCCCATAAAAAGGGAAAAGCTCTTGACCAGGGCACGGAGAGCATTCGGTGTTAAGCCCATGATCACCGCATCATCTGCGTAGAGGAGTGCGGGTAGCGGGTTCCCTTGGATTTTCGGGACATCCGTTGTCGTCTCTTTCAGGGAGTCACTCAGACCGTTTATGTAGATGATGAATAACAGGGGTGCTAAAACGCACCCCTGTCGGACGCCTCTTTCTACCTTAATTGCCCCCGAGGTTTCGCCCTCCATTCCGATTCGTACCCGAGCTTTAGTGTCCGCATGTAGATAGGCTAGGAAGTATACCAAGGGTTCATCAAGGCCATAGGAGAGAAGTGTCGCCCACAATTTCGACCTATTCACAAGGTCGAATGCGGACGACAAGTCCATAAAGGCTAGGTAAATAGGAGCAGCCTTGGCTATGGTGTATTTGCCTATTATAAGATTGAGATTCAGGCATTGTTCTGTTGTCCCGACCCTACTTCTAAAGCCCATCTGACATCTGTCTAGCACCCCTGTTTCTTCGGCCCAATCATTCACTCTGTTGTACAACACCCGGCCCAAGATTTTCAGGGTGTTGTCTAAGAGTGAGATGGGCCTATAATTTGCAGGGTCAGATCTTTCACCTTTTTTGTAAATAGGCACTATTGTGCTTGTGGACCAGGTAGCAGGGATGGTGCCCAGCGGTACGCTGTTGAAAACATTAGCCAGAATGGGCCCCCAAAATTCTGGTCTATGTTTGATTAAATCAATTGGGAAGCCGTCCGGCCCAGGTGCCTTGTTCCCCAGGCTTTGATTAATGGCCAAGAGGACCTCCCCCAGGGTTATGTCAAGTGGGCTCAGCTTATCAAAATTTTGGTTTTCTACAGGAGCAGCGGGGTTAGCATATATATTGGAGAAATGTTGCTCCCAGTTCTGACTTGAAATGGTGCAGCTGATTGGTGACAGCTGTTTGCCCATGTCCCGCATCTTCCTTACAGCGGGCCAGAAAGTTGCACTATTTCCCATAGTAGCAGAGACTGATAGATCTTTCCACTGATCCTCTACCATGGCAGCCTTCCTTATCCCAATGGCTGTTTTGTAGGCATGCCTGGCGGTCCGTACATCAGCAAGGTCTCTCGGTTTGGAATTTAGTGCCTTGCGAAGTGCCTTGTTTGCCGCTGAGCAACAACTGTCGAACCATCTGGGTTCGTCGTTATTTTTCCTGTGGGGGACTGTCAGAAGGGTTTTAATGACATGGCACAAATTTTCAAAGTCTTCAATTATCCTATGGTAATTCCCATCCGTAAGTAGGCAGGAAGCAACTGTTGGTTGGTGATTGTTTGTAATTATATCCATAATGGATTCACAGTTCACCCCTTTCCACTTTAACCTAAGGTTGTCTGTTGATGTCGTGATATCTCTTGCTCCCAAAGTGCGGGGAGGTATTTGGGTCGGGCCCATTCTTAGGCTGAGTTCAAGTGCGTTATGGTCGCCAAAGACTGTTTCTACTACTCCAGCTTGGATGACTTTGTCTAGTAGTTCCACAGAAGTGAAGATGTAGTCTACTGTGCTGGAAAAATCTCTCCCTCTGAAGGTTGGAATATAAGCAGTATCACTATGTGTAAATGTGTCCATTATATTTGATAGGGTGTGGGTATTTATGAAATTTTTCAATTCATTCCCGCGTTTGGTGGCCCTATCTAGTTGGTTTGTACTTGCTTTAGTTCTTGATAATTTAGCATTAAAGTCTCCAGCTAGGATGATCCCGTTGCTTGCGCAGTTCTTGGTTGATTCAGTTATCCTTGTTATGTTCTCGAATAGCTCTATATAGTTTTTATTGGGGGTCGAGTGAAAGTCATTATTATAAAAGTTGATCAGATGTACCGATGATCTACAAGTAAACTCGATGATTTGAATATTTAGGCTCTTAGTTGGTATTGGCCTGATAGCCCCCCCTAGAGTTATTCTGAACCCAATCAGCAAGCCTCCCATGGGGCGACCAAAAGCTGGCTTTTGAGCACAGATGCTGTAGCATTCAAAGCCCTCTATGGTTATTTCCGAAGTAGCCCATGTCTCTTGGAACATTATAATATCTTTGTTAGATATGAATTTTAACCATTCCTGGTCCAATACCCGTTGTTGGAGTCCGGCTACATTCCAGCTAACAATCGTTAGTACACTATCAGGGTTTTTATGAATATGTGGGTCTGGAAGGATAGTTGTTTTACATCCTACAGTGTTATCCATTAGTTTGTCTTCCCTTACTAGTGGCAGTGTCGGGTGGTTTTGGGCCAGTTGGGTACCTAATGTTTCCTTATCGACCATCTCTATATTTTTAACCAACTCAGCGGGGCAGCCCTGTTTTGTTCCCTCCAGTTCAGTGTTCAGCAGCCCCGGAAGAGATGGGGGAAGTCAATCAACCATATCGAGACTGCTGAATCTGTTAAAAACTGGTATGCCCCAGTAAGCATCTCTGCTTGGTATATTCCTATAGGGATGTCTATAGTTATTATCTAACCCCCACTCACCCTAGTTGTTTCCCTCAACTTCTTGCCCCGTATGACACCAGTTTCTCTCAAAGGCATTATGGTGCTGATTGAATCTCCTAGATGGACAGAAAAAGGAGAGATGTTTTGTTTCTATGCCTTCGCTATACCCCTCGCTTCTCCATGAACAGATATGTTCTACAGTGCGTGGGTCATCGAAGTTAACAATCACACAGTCACCATGTGTTTTCTGTATTTCTCGGCCCACCCATGGTACTCTTCTAACTGTTAGGATTTTACTCCTACAGTATGAGGGTAGGGGTCTGTTGTTATTCAACCAGAAGCTGACTTTATTTAATAGAGACCAGGGTGGCTCTTCGGTGTTGTCCGGTGTCTCAGGGACACCCGTCATTACCACTACATATGGACTAGATCCGGGTGGCAAATTAGCATGGAATCTTCTTTGATTGCCTTTATTCCTGTCCTTAGAGTTGCTAGTGGTATCCCCCTTTGATTGTGTTGGGTTAGGTTGTTTCCCCTGTGTGATTGTGTTTGGGGTGGGTGTGGGTGTGTTTGGCTTATTCGTGACTCCCTTTGGGGGTAAATTTTGCTTATGTGTGATACTAGGGGCTGGGGCTGGGGCTGGTTTTTTCACGGCTTGCCCCGAAGGAGGTTGAATGTGTGGTTTTGGTGCCACTAAGACTGGAGTATCTTTGGGTAGTGGGCTTTTAACTAGGGCGCTTAATTCGTTAAGTTGTTTTTCCATATTCCCTAGTCTCTTTTCGATGGTGGCAAGATGGGCAGATATAATTTCCCCAACCTTTGTTATAAGTTGATTTGTTGAGGAGCAGTCTTTATATGACCCCTCCTTAGAGGATGGATCTCCTTTATTACTTAATCCTGCGTTAGATTTTTTACAAGCCTTTTTTTGGTTATTAGGTGGGTTTTTCCCCTGCTTTCTTTGAGGGAGAGGGCTTCTATTGGATGTGGATATATTTGGGCCTTGGGGCGGTTTCTGCTTCTGTACCGCTCCTTCCCTTAACCCTTGCATTGCTCTTGAGTTAGGGGTTGAATCCACGAGTATATGTGTAGTAGCTAAGGCTCGTGGAGGGGAAAAATTTGTAGCCATGGGGTCGAGGTCTGTAAACAAAATTGGGTCAATAGCATGATCACGTGTGGTCTCAGTTAGTGAGGTAAGAAGTTCTTGAGACTCTACAATGGGTATGATATCCGAGTTCTCAGGAAAACTCATTGCAGGAATAGAGTTTGTAACGCGATCCAGTTCTGTGTTAAAATTATCAGTAACATCTAAGTTAGGTGATTTCTCCAGACTCCGTAAGGAGTCAGAGAGAAGTTGTGTTACTGATAAATCCACGGTGTTAGGCATGGTGTGGATCTCTGCGTTGGCATTAATGATGGCGACGCCATCAGCAGAGTTGTGTCTAATGGGTGTATTTGCTGTGGCAAGGAGACCCAAGGAGGAGCGTTTGGCTTGGGCCAGTTCCAGGGATACTCTGCGCTCCAATAATGAAATGCCATGATCAATTGCTTCATTGGCCTTAAAGATGAAGTTGTCAATTGGCCCGGTGACTTTCCCAGCTCCTGCAGCGGTCTTACTGCGACTGCCCCTTGTGGACATTGTAAAAGAGTAACGATACAATCTCCGATAGGGACAGCGTGCGTAGGAGACTTACTTGGGGAGTGTTCTGCGTTGATGGGTGTCAGCGGGGTGGCCCGTCCCGTCCTCTGAGGTCCTCGGAGGGCCACAGAGGGCCCGCCCTTTGCCCGGGCTTCGCCCCGGGCGTCCCGCTCGCGTCCCGCGACGCTGAGGGCTCTCGATCTTATGCAGCCCCTCCCGTCGCTTCTCCCGCGTCGGGGAACGCGCCGCCGCTAAGCCTGCTGGGAAACGTAGTCCCAGGCGGCGGCGCGACTGGTGGCGGGATCCTGGCTCTGTTCTCCGGTCTGTGCCTGGCTCTCCGTGTGCTATTCTCCGCTGAAGTAAGGCTTTGGGCACTTAGTTATTTGCTGCTTGCTATCACCAAGGACTTTTTCCTTTTTGCAGAAAAAGTTGAACCACATGTTTTTAAATAATCAGTAAAAACTTTCCTCCATTTTGCCCACATTATTGGGGGTTCTCCAGGAGTGGAAAGAAAGAAGGGAGACGGAGTAACATGCTTCATAGTGTGAAACAGAGAAGACTAGCAAGAAAAAGAAACATCTTTAGGTTAGCAAGGAGAAGAAAAGAGAAGAGAAAAATAAAAGAGTGAAAAAGAAGTGCAAAATAAAGGGAATGCAAAGGAAGATGAAGAATAAAGATAGCAATTAGTGAATGCCAAAAAAGAAAGAAGTAAAAACATCTACTCTAAACGTAATAAAAGACACAGAGAAGAAATCAACAGTGCATAGTATTGCACTCGAAGTCCACCTAAAAACCTAATTTTATATTAAAAGAAATAATTATATTATAAACATTGCAATAAATGAATGCATCCTGCAATGCTAAAAAGCACTACACCTTGTACAATAGTCCTTTTTTAGTTCCCCTTGTACAATGTGTAACCTGCAGAATGAGTTTTGGTGAAGAAGTCCTTCCTTGCTTTCCATGCACCATAGTAAAGTTGAGTAAAAAATGTGCTAACATTTGTGCCAAGAATGTTCAATTCTATTAAGGACAGGAGGCAAGGATTATGCTATTCTCAATTCCTTTACTGAAAAATACAGCAGCCAATCAGCACACAGTAAAGTAAAAAACAACTACAATACCCATGATACCTGGGTAACCATAGAGTACACAACCCTATATAAAGGATCATAGAGGTCACAACTTCCTCTTTCTTTGTCCATAACAGTCAACACAGGAAAAAAGTCAAAAGAGCAAACTCAAATAATCCACGAAGGACGTCCAGAGGAGAGGTCAGCAACAGGTCGAAGCGAGGAGGCAACATCCGAAGTCCACCAGAACAACCATAGATCATCCAACAGGAGAAGACGGAACGATACTTAATTTAAGATCGGAGCCTGAATGGAGTAAAACAGAGCCGTAAAATCCATACCCATAATGGAATAAACTCAGAATCCAAAATAGGGCGGGAACATTGCATAGAACATTCAAAAACATGGCACAGTAGAAATGCATAGAACAATGCAACCAACAAGTAGAAAACACAAGGGTGGGATAATCCTCAGCTCCTGTCCTTAATAGAATTGAAAATTCTTGGCACGAATGTTAGCACATTTTTAATTCTATGGCAGGACGGAGGCTCCGATTATGCTTGTTCGAAGCTTAGCCACAACTACTGAAGCAACATTCACAATTGGTTTAAAATAGAACGTCTTAAACACAGATTCAGAAGACCAATCAGCAGCCTTCATGATGTCATGAATACTGACACCATGGAAAAAGCCTTGGAAGCCATAGCTCCTCGTGCCGAATGGGCACCAAAGAGGGAAACATCAATGCCTGCCTCCAGCATGAGCCATCGTAACCAACGGGCTAGTGTAGCAGGAGTAATGGGCTTAAAAGGCTTCTGCAAAGCAATAAGTAATTGACCTTGTAAATCATGTCGAAAAGGTGCAGTGCTTACCTCGTAATCCTTGACACATTGGACCACACACAGTTGAGGGTTGTGAGGAAAAGAAGGATAAGTAACTGAAGATGTATTACACTTAGTCCGTCTTGAGATAACAAAAAAGACGCCATCTGGGGAGAAAGTACGACCTGCGAGGTCCAAGGCCCGAACATCAGAAACCCGTTTGCAGGAAACCAAACACAATAACATAGTCAGTTTAGCTGAGAGTTGTTTACGGGTCAATAAAGAGTTTGAAGGCCAGGAATTCAGGAAGCGCAAAACAACTGACACATCGCACAACGCAACATATTTAGGGCAAGGAGGTTTTACCATCCGATGCCTCTCAGTAATTTAGATATCAAGGGATGTTCTCCAGCGGGTTTGCCATCAATAGACACATGACCCGCAGAAATAGCAGAACGAAAATTGTTAACCGTTCTAGAAGCTAGCCCAGACGAGGCCATGGAGGCCAGGAAATTGATAGTCAAAGCGAGATCTGCTGTAGCGGGATCCATCGACCTTTGTGAGCACCAATCACACCAACGTTTCCAACTTGACGCATAACGCTTGTGTGTGTTGGGGGCCCAAGCTTCACTGATAAATCGGGGAGCGTCTCCAGATAAGTGGAGAAGTGTGGCTCAATGATTAGACATTTGCTGGATGACTCAGTACTGAGAAGGAAGCTCGCCGCACCATCAGTTCCAACTGAACTTGAACTCTTGGAGCGTACGGCCACACCAATTCAAACTGCGGCCACCCGCCTGAAGGAAAGAAATCACGCTTCATGCGAGGCTGCCTTCTCCCCGAAAAATACACCATGATTGCCATATAAAGTCAGACAACGTGTGCCCTTTCGAGGCTGCTGCCCCCACTCACCGCGACCATGAAGTCTACATTCAGCTACGGCCCCACCCAGTCCAAGTCCTGAGGAGAACCCTGAATCGCCGTGTGGTTCGAAACGCATTGACCCCGAGCCAGGGATAAAGAGGAAGGGTGCCACCTGGGACATAAACAATACCATGCTCTCTGTCCCTAGCAGTGCAACCTTACAAACATCCAATCTCTGGCTTAGCAAGACTAGCAGGCACTCCTAACGAACTGTGTTGTCCGCCCGTCTTGGGTTCTATTATTTGAAGGACTGGTGCCTATTCTAAATATTGAATGTTAGGCATTTTATTAATGTAATTCATTTATTTCTTGTAATGTGTTTCTGGTGTTTGTGGAAATTGAGTATTGATGATGTACATATTTGAACACATGTATATATTGCGCACATTTGTCTTTTGAATGTATTCTTTATTGTTTGACAAACTGTCTTTTCCTTTGATACAAAAAAACTAAATATATCACAAATTTCAAAAAAAGAAAAAAACTGAAAATAAAATCCTGACCGCTCAGTACATGTGGGCTGAGTGTCTCTAATTTTGAAATAAGTAAAACCTGATTGGCCCCTTTATTTGTTTGGTACATTGGAGTGGTCCAAGACAGTCAGTGATAGGACCCGAACCTTCCTTGCTGCCCTCAATGATTAGAGCGGCAGACCCTGATGCAGAGGTCTAGCCCGGGACCAGGGTTCAATTCCCCACCTCGGCGGGTCTTGGGCTCCACAACGGCCCCCAAAACGCTAAGGATGCCTGGCCTCCACCTTGGGGGTGCCCAGGAGTGGACGCCTCACAGGGAAAGCCAGGATGGGTTCCACAGCGGTATTCGTACAAGCGCCTTGAGACACTTGCGGATGAGTAGTGCGCTATACAAGTATCAATTTATCAAGTTACATTTACAGATAACCCTGGGACTTTCCAGCGTCCCCTGAAATCCTCCATGCTACCAGATGGAGCTGACCCGACAGAACTAGGAGTAACATGCTCGTGAAGAGGGTCCAGCAACAGGATCCATTTGTGAGGAAGGAGCGGCGACGAGAAGCTCATCTCCAGAAGAACCGGAAACCAAGCCTGAGCCCTCCAAAGAGGAGTGATTAGAATGAGCTCTGAGGAGAACTGTCTCGCGTGGGCCAGAACCCGGGGAATCATCATGAATGGTGGAAAAGCATAGCACAGGAGAGGAGGCCAAGGCTGGAGAAAAGCATCCGTGGCCAGGGCCTCCGGATCCGGACGGCAACTGTAAAACTGGGGAACCTGTGCGTTGAGGCATGAGGCAAACAAGTCGAGGTGACAACGCCCCCAAATCCTGGACAACATTTGAAAGATACGAGGGTAAAGCCTCCAATCGCTGTAATCTCTCAGATGACGAGAGTTCCAATCCGCAATCCGATTGTCTCGGCCCGACAAGTACTCTGCAATAACTATGATCTGACATTGCAGACAAAGATGCCAGAAGTCTTTCGCAATCTCTGCCAGAAGTCTGGACTTGGTACCCCCCAGTTTGTTGACATAACGCACTGCCAAGATGTTGTCCATTCGGAGAAGAATGCAAAAATTCGTCCGCTGAGGAGACAGACACCGAATCGCGAAGGAGCCCGCTAGAAGCTCGAAGCAATTGATGTGAAGGGACAACTCCTCCTGAGACCATCGACCTCCCGTTGCAACCGGACCGCACTGGGCTCCCCAACCCCAAAGGCTGGCATCGGATTCGATCACTACATCTGGCGTCCTCCCGAACAGCGCACGGCCGTTCCAAGACTCTATGTGGTCCAACCACCACAACATCTCCGCCCGGGCATCCTCCGTCAGAGGAACGTGATCCGAATACCGAAGACCCTTCTGCAGGTGTCTGATTTTGAGACGCTGCAGCGCACGGTAATGCAATGGGCCCGGAAAGATCGCTTGAATCGAAGAGGACAGAAGACCTACTATTCGAGCCACTGATCTCAAGGAGACAGTCTGTTGAGTTAAGAGCAACCGCAAGTCCCTCTTGATGGACCTGATTTTCTGTCCGAGCAAGAGGAGTTGACAGGAGACCGAATCTATCTGAAAGCCGAGGAAGTCCATCGACTGAGACGGAACAAAGTCGGACTTCTGAGGATTCACTAGAAACCCCATAGATTGTAATAGATCTATGGACCAACGTAAATGAGTCTGTAGAACAAGAGGGCACTGAGCCAGGATGAGAACATCGTCCAGATAAACTACTAAATGAACCCTGTGCGCTCGCAAAGACTCCATCACTGGACGAAGAAGCTTCGTGAAGCACCACAGAGCCGATGAGAGGCCGAATGGAAGGACTGTGCACTCGTACCAGGTCCCGAGCCACTGAAACTGGAGGTAACGATGATGAGGGGCGTAAATCGGAACCGATAGATACCATCCTTCAGATCCAGACGAACCATCCAGTCGCCCTCCTGAAGCAGGTCTCTCAGAAGATGGATACCCTCCATCTTAAAAATAACGATACACCACTCCGCCATTGAACTTCTTTAGGTTGAGGACCAAACGAGCACCTCCTCCCTTTTTCTCTACGAGAAACACGTTGCTGACGAATTCCTGCGGATGAGGTGTCGTGGAGACGATGGCCCCCTTGGCCAGAAGAGAAGCGACCTCTGCGGAAATGAAGTTCTGATCTTGTTGGGAAAAAACAAGTGGAAGAGGCCAATGACGTAGGTGAGGGTGACTGTCACCGTCTCCAACAACCAGGCAACGTTTGAGATTAATCGCCAATTTTGGAAAACAAATCGCAGCCTGCCCCCCAAAATCACATCTGAAGCGAGAATCAGGCTCACCTGAGGTTGAGGAGTCTTGACACCCTCCCTGGTTGCCGTTGTAACCGCCTTTCTTGTATTGTCCTCTGCCTTTCCAAGAGGGGTAGAAATTGGATTTTCCGGAGGAGTAATCCTGACCACCCTTTTGGGACATGAAACCTCGTTGAGAGTTTCGGTCCGAACCACGGCTGAACGAGCGTCCGCGTCGTCCGGCCCTGCCAAAAACTGGGCGAAAAGCCCGGCGCAGATTAGATTGGGCCTTATCCAAACCACTAAATGCGGCCACAAATTTGGTGAGTTCTTTAAGGAAAGGGGATCCAAACAGCAAACCTTGGGCTTGGGAACCTGATTCAGAAGAAGCCAAGTCCGTGAGCTTGGGATCTAGTTTCATCAAAATTGAGCGACGACGCTTAGAAGAAAGAGCATAGTTGGCATTTCCCAAGATACAAATAGCACGCTGCGACCAACCTACTAATTCATCTGGATCAATTAGTGCCCGGATTCTTTGGCCCGAAAACCGAAGTCAAGAATTTTAGACAGGGGACCCAGAAGGTCCAGCATCTTGTCCTGGCAGGACCGTCAGGACCGGTCCAAACCCTTCTTGGGGTCTTTAGAATACTTCTTCATATAAGTGAATATAGTGGGGTCCACTTCTGGGGTGTCCGCAAGCTTATCTGCGAGGTCCGGACGCGGACACTTGGAGCGCAAACGCGCTCGCACATCCTTTTCAAAGGGTTGACAAATATGGTTTTGGATATAATCCGCCACCTTAGGAGAGGGTAACCAGGACGAAGAATTAGGATGAACAATGTTGGTCGGGTCAACAGTGAGCAACTGAGGCGTAGAAGGAGCATCAACAAAACATTCCTTGCGTGTTTTCTTGAAAGGAGGAGGTTTTACTGGTTCAGAGGATGAAGAAGAAAATGAAGCATCATCATCAGAATCAGAAATGGGGGTAGAAAGGCCAGACTTAGCAGGTTTCTTGATTGGAGGTGCAGAAGACAGAGTCTTTGCCAGTTTTGCGAAATCAGAATGATGGGGATTCTTGGGAGACTTCTTAGTGCGCCCAGAAGACTGAGGCAACCAACCCTGTTGTGCAGCATATTCGGACAAGTGACGTTTCAGAGGGGCAATAGCCTAAAACAAAGCCTGACCCATGAAATCATCCACAGAGCCAGAAGGCTCTTCATCTTCATAATCATAACCTTCCTCACCGTAATAGTCTCCCATGGCGACAATAGTCCGCCAATGAAATGCCCACTTGAAGGAGAAAGTTAATTTCAATAGCCAAGGCCAATTCAAGGGGAGTGGAACCCCAAAGCAAGCCAACAATGCAGGAAAAACCTGTCAAAATATATATCAAGAGTGGAGGGAGGGCTTGCTTAACAAGAAGGAATAAAGCCACTCTAGGCAGAGCATATGCAAATTTTACAACCCCCCAACTATACTGTTAGAGGGCGTAGATGGAGACCAGACGACAGGCTTGTGGGCACCCTGAAGAAACAGTCGTCAAAATCGCTTCCTGACACAAGCACCGACAAAGGAACACCGGGCCTGTCAGAGCGAAGGTAAACAATGCTGACGCGCACGCGCGAACAGCTGTCTGCCGAAGAGGGAGACGCGCGACTGCCGGTCCCCTATCTCCCGCTCCACAAAAAAGAACAGCCGCGGACAACGCGCGCCTGCACAAGGGAGATGTCACACGCTCCCAGAACAAGCGCCAGCACAAAGAACCGTGTAAGCTGAATGAACAATAAGTACCTGCAAAACCGCTACAAAGCGGAACAAGAACAAGCGTACAAAGCGGCAAAAGTACAAGTAAGAGCAGCGCAAAGGCAATACATGTATAAGTAATAAGAAAATGCACTTAACTGGCTGCGAAGCAGTAAAGAAAGAGGAAGTTTTGACCTCTATGATCCTTTATATAGGGTTGTGTACTCTATGGTTACCCAGGTATCATGGGTATTGTAGTTGTTTTTTACTTTACTGTGTGCTGATTGGCTGCTGTATTTTTCAGTAAAGGAATTGAGAATAGCATAATCGGAGCCTCCGTCCTGCCTTAGAATTGTTATCTTCAGCTGCAAGATGGTGCACTCTGAAGACAGAAACATATTCCACAAGAAACAGGACAGCAAGCGCCAGCAATCAAGTGGGCACCAGACGACGAGCGTTGACCCCAAAAGACGTATTCCCACAACCGAAGCATCCTTCCACACTGCAGCTGCCGGACAGGTCCAGAAATGAGGTGTGCTGGCAACCAAACTGAAGAGACAGCTGCCGCACGGTGGGCGCCAAAGGGTGAGGGGCGATCCAATGGAAAAGGAATATGCGCAACTATTACAATGAAGCCATATCCAATATAAGAAGGAAAGCAGGTTTATTGCAGCACGGCTAAGGCGTCCGCCCAGCTTGATATAAAGATGCAACTGGAGATCACTGAGTGGAACATAAAGTTACAGGTACTCCATTGAGAATGTGGAACACACTGTGAAAATACATAGAGCGCATGCTAGCACAAATGTAATGGGGAGAGAAATACACATAAGTGAAATGCAACACCTCCCCCTCATTAGGAAGAAGAACAAGGGAGGGGAAAACGGAGTATAAACAATGCATATGAGCATCAAATACAATCCGTAAACAATTTTGGAATGCGTCTCAATCGAGAATTTCGTTTTGACCCTATGAGCCATAGTCTCATTGTCCTGTCCCTTAGAAGGGCTTCCATTTTGGTGATCAATGTTCCCAGAGCCATGCAACCAACGATCAGGACATTTAGAAACCCTCCTGGGTTTCCATACTTTACCATCCTGAGTGATTATACTGTTACTGAAAACTTTCTTGACTTGCAATGCCTTCCCATATTTATTGGAACCTTTGTTTATCAGGCCAGGTTTTAAAACTTTGACCCAATCACCTACCCTGACACCTACCCAAAATACCACATTTTGGTTTTGTCTTGTTTAGCTTCTACCCTCTTGGCCATATCATGTATACATTCTTTCTCTTGTGACAAACTCTTGTATTTTTCCCTAAACCACCAGGGACACACACTGGATGCTGGATTTCTACCTTTGAGTAATTTAAATGGACTGACTTCAGCAGTGGAATGTGGAGTGATGCGATATATCTACAGGTGTTCCCTAAGCGCACTCAACCAATTTCCACCTTGCTTGAGGGAATCAGTGCCAAAATTCTTGAGGATTCGGTTGAAGCGCTTGACATGCCCATATCGTGTGGTTCATAGAGTGAGGTGAGCTTATGCTTAATGCCACAACGTTTGAGAAACACCTCCATATCAGACGAGGCGAGTTGCACCCCATTATCTGAAACTAAAATGAATGGGCATCCTCCATGCGCAAATACTTCTTTAAGGAAATTTATAACAGCATCATTAGTGGCCTTGGTAGCAAACTTCACTTCTGGCCACTTTGAATGATAACCAATCAGGACCATAGCGAAACGGAAACTCTCAGGTAGAATAATAAAAGGGCCTGAATGTCAAAGGCAACCTTCTGCCATGGCTCCTCAGGCCACTTGACAACTTTCAAAGGAGGGGTATGGACTTTTAGCATCTTCTCACTGGACACACACTCATGGCACTCCCTGACTATTTGATCAATAAACTTGTCTATGCCAGACCACCAGAAGTAATTTCTGATGAGACGTTTCATAGCCGAGATACCGGGATGTGTCTTGTGCGATAACTTCAAAATAATATCCTGTACACCTTTGGGAGGAATGAACTTCCCCGCTTTGAGAATAAAATTCCCTTCCATCGCTAATTCATCTGTAATATTGTAAAAAGGTAATAAATCTGACCTCACATCACTCTTCCATGGCCATTCTCCGAACACAAATTTCTTAAGATCACTCCACTCCCCCCAGAGTTGCTCTGTGATTTCCTGGTACTGCAAAGGAATAATGTCACTAATTCCCAGCACAGCCAACTTCCTTAATAACGTTTACATTGTCGTGACTGCATGGTGTGCATGACAAACAATCAGCAGTCACATTTGTCTTGCCCGGAACATATTGAACTTTAAATTTATACTCTTGGAGCCTTGATGCTAAACGAGCAATTCTGGTGGTAGAATTCCATCTACCTACTATGGACAGAATATGTACTAACAGTTGTAGTCTGTCCTGAGAACGAACTTGCTGCCCCACACATAAATTCTGTAATGTTCAACAGCCCTCTCGATTATTGCATATTTGGGTCCAGTTTAATTGAGAGTCCTTGACGCAAAGGCAACGTTCCATTTATCCACGCCATCCTTCTGAGATAACACACTTCCAAGCCCATACAAACTGGCATCCATAATTATGATACATTCCTTCCTCATGCGGAACGGTGTTAGGGTAGGAGCATTAATAAAGTTCCTTTTTTATATCCTCAAAAGCTCTTTGCTGTTCTTCTTTCCATTCCTACGTGACACTCTGCATAAGCAATTTCCTCAATCGCTCCATTTTGGTGGCAAAGTTCTCAACACATTTACTGTAGTACTCACACATCCTTGAGAATGACAAAAGCTGTTCTTTGTTTTTTGGAGATGGAGAATTCTGAATTGCGTTGACATTGGATTTTTTGGGAATCACGCCCTCACCAGACAGCGTGTGTCCTAAACACTCAACAGAGTGCTTGAAGAGCTTGCACTTGTGGGCCTTGAGAGTAAGTCCGCAACATTCAAGCATCTTACATACCTCATTCAGATGGGCTTCATGTTACGATTAATTTCTAGAGAATATCAAAATATCATCTTGAAAGCGTTTAACATAAGTATCAATGTCCCTAAATATCTGAAACATTACCCTTTGAAAGACTGACGCCGCCGACGGCAGTCCAAAGGGCATTCTGGTATACTGAAAAAGGCCCTATGGAGTGTTGTAGGCAGTATACTTTTTTGACTCCTCTGTAATTTCTAGTTGGTGATATGCAGACAGTAGATCGAGAGTGGAGAAAATCTGCGCTCCTTCTAACATAGAAACAACCTCGTTAATATTCGGAAGGGGATGGCAATCAATAACAATGTTAAAGTTCAATGCCCTCAAGTCAACACACACTCAGAGTTTTTGATTGGGTTTGCCCATTAGACTATGGGACAGTACGTAACATCTCCTTAAAATATTGTGTGGTGATAATTGTCCACGGTGAACCAGAGTCTACCATCAGCTCTACATCAATATCTAAAACTTCAAAAATACATTTAGGAGAATTCATGTGGAGTTCCTCTCCAAGTCCGCTGTTTATGATGGACACAACATAACCTTTGTTATACTCAGGAGTCTCTCTAATACTGGTAACTTAGTTGACTTCAGAAGCGCCAGCACTAGGACTTCGTGTCTGATTATTATAGCGCTTGTCTCTACATACACTTCCAAAAAGTTCCATCCTGCCACAAACTCTGCACTCTCTGTTCACAGCGGGACATCAGTGGAAGGATGCAACATGGAATCTACTGCAAATTAAATTGTCATTCCTCTTATTGAAATAACTGTAGTTAGTAGGAAAATTTTCTTGTGGAAATTCAACTTTTAAATCATTTTTTGATTTAACTACACATATCTCCTTCTCAGTTGGCAATTTATTGGAATTCTGTTTAACAGTTTCCATCCATTTTTCAGAAAGTTTTATGGCTTTTGCTGTTGAAATTGCCTCAGCTAATTTTGGGTCTTCCATGACCCATACACTATCCTGTATCTTCTTATTCTTTACGTGCACTATGATTTGATCACAAATCATTTAACCCGTGATAGAACCAAAATTACAATGAAGACTCAAAGATCGTAAAGAAGTCACAAAATCATCAATTGATTCATCTTCTTTTTGAGATCTAGCGTAAAATTTAAATCAATTTAAGGTAATGTTAGTAGTAGACTTGAATCTCTTTCCCATCCTGGCTAACGCTTCAAAACAGACGTTTATACCGTCTCCTTCGCCTTCCCCCGCTTGTGCCGTAATTTGAGGCAATGCCTTGAAGGTTACCTGTCCTTCACAACTAAGGCAGTGAAGCAAAATGCTTTTTTTTTTCTTTCAGTGTCCATGCCCTCACCATCTATTGCCTTCATGTATGTAATGAACTCTTCCTTCCACCTTGCCCATGGTATAAAGGTGGATCTCCCTGGTTTTGAATTTTTTTTGCGGGGGGGATCATATTGCATTTTGAACATTAAGTAGAGAAAGAAGTTTATATACCCATAAATGTCACTAGTGTGGAGGGTAATGCTGTGTTTAAATCAAGGATCAATAAAAGGTAAAAGGATGGATGGTTTCTTATCAATGTTAGTACACTTGAAGGAAAGAAAGTTCAAAATGGCACAAAAGAAGATATGATGTATAAATTGTCACACATATGTCCATATTAATGCGGCTGTAGAAACTTTTGTAAATCAATGTAGGCAGCGCGTACAGCAGTGTGTATTACCACACATGAACACACTTGCCGATACGCGGTGATTCGTTATCAAGGTAACAGCAATATGGCTGCTACGCACGTTGCACGCCCAAGATAGCACAATGAGCATACGTGCTTGCCTGTATGCGTTTTCACGAAGATCCACAGGGTTTCAGTCGTCAGGAGATAATGCAGCTGCGTCGAAGACTCGATGGCAAGTGGCAAAGTACAGCGTCAGGTAAGAGGTTCATTGGTTTGCTTATTTTCAAGGTAGTCGCTTACCGGAACGCTGAAAACGTGGAAATGGTGCCAAAACAGCTCAAATCAGTCGGGAAACGATCGGAGGTAAAATGGAATACCAGGAATTGCAAGGTGGATGATATCCAAACGTGGCAATTAAAAAAAATGTACTAAGTTCGAAAAATCTTCAAAATTAAGTGTAATCCGTGGGTCCACCATGAACTACTCCACTCCCGTGCTGCGGTGTAGGTAGGAGTTATGCTTACGCACGAAGCCAATAGTATAAAGATGCCAAATCCAATATAAGAAGAAAAGCAGGTTTATTGCAGCACAGCTAAGGCGTCCGCCCAGCTTATTATCCAGATGTAACTGGAGATAAATGAGTGAAACATACTGTTACAGGCACTCCATTAAGAATGTGGAACACACTGTAAAAATACACATAGGTGAAATGCAACAGCAAGAGAAGAGAAGACACCACGTGCCGTGTTGAATTTCAACAAGCACCTCTCGAGGTAAGCATTTTGGGAAAAAACAAGTCTCCAACTGTTAGCGAGATGAAGCATAAATACACCTTGCCAAGAAGTGCACCATCGCCAAAAAGTCAAGGCAATACTGGGGCAACAATATTACTATTACAGCAACCACGAATATTTCAAAATCTGATACAAAGTCATATGCGTGAAAAATATAAAGATGCCCGCACTAGTGTAGATCAAAATGTAGCAGCAGTGCTTTATGTCCTATGGATAAAAAAAAATACACAGTTGTAGGAAAGTGCCCTTTTTTGCATGATTACCCCCCCCCCCCCTTTTTGCCTGATATCTGATGCAACCTGACTTAATGTGCCCTGGGTCCCTGCCAATCAGGTTCCCAGGGCCTGTTCTTTTTGCCAAAACTGTACCTTTGTACCCACAATTGGCACATCTCTGGCCAAAGGTAAGCCCCTTGTAAAATGTACCATGGGCCCAAAGGGCACTGTGACCAGGGAGGGCGTCCAAGAACTACAGCACCTGTTCTGCCACCTTTAGAGGACCTGCACCTTAACACCCACACCCTGCCATTGCAGGCTGCGTGTTTTGGTGCAGAGAAAAGTGAAGAGTCAACGTGGCACACATGTACCATGTCTACAACCCACTCCCTGAGACCTAGGAAAGTCACCCCTCTACTAGGGTGCACTAGCCCTCAGGTGAGCCTCATACTCCTACTGTGCCCAAGTCCATCCTTAGACATTGAAAATGTAGTAAAGCCATAAAAGAGTATATGGTTTGGGAGATGGTTATTACGAATTCAACAGCTCAATAATGGCTTTACTAAAAACTGGGAAGTTTGGTAGCAAACATCTCCACACATTAAATGCACTAAGAATGCACTTAGAGGTGCCCCCTGAATGGCTATTTACTCGGAATGTGGGCAGTGGACCGGGGGCGTGGTTACGGTGCGAGGCGGAACGGCTGCCTCTTGAGGGAGCTCTGCACACCAGACCCACTTATTTGGTGAATACCATGCGTTATAGACACTTGTGCCGCTAAAACACTAAATGCAGAGGTAACTACATCCCCTAGGCAAGATCAGGGAAGTTTCTGCGCCTATTGGTGCGGAGAAACCCACTGAAATCGGCAGTTGACTCTCCTGTTCGGCTGCTAAGAAAATGGCGCCCGCCTGCGACTCTGCTGTAAGAGAGTATTGCTGACAAGGGAAAGAGGCGCGGTGCACACACTAGTTGCACCGATTCTTGAGAGTCGGTGTACTGCATCACACGAGACAGCGCTCTGCCGGCAGTGAGTGATTTCAGAGTCGGGCTATAACCAGCGTGGTAGGAGATGCGGCTGAGGCGGAGGGAGCCCCAGACACCTACAACTGTTGTGGCGAGATGGGAGGAGCCCTGCTGAGAGCTGCCTGCGGACCCGACCCGAGACGGAGCTCAGCACGCTCTGAGACCCGGTAGAAGTGCAGTAGGTGCCTGGTGCAGGTCGGGCTGCGTGGCCTTGCTCTGATGCCCCTGACATAGTACACAGGCAGTTTTTGAGAGGGCCAGGCGGGGCTGACTATGTCGGGCGTGGAGTAGCGGTACCGCCATTGCTTGCTAGAGGGGAGTTGTGCAGGCTTGACACCCCGTGGTGTGGAGGTGCCGGTTTGAATGCCCTGGTGCATGGCTGGACCTGCTTTTGCGGGCTGGGGTGTGCAGGGCTCTTCTGGTGCTTTTGAGCTGCGGCGGGCCGTGGGCCAACCCCGAGCATGTGTGAGGGTGATGGTGCAGCCTGGGAGCATCCTGGGTTGTGCGGACTGAGTCGCTGGCGGCAGACCGTGTACATGGCAGAGCGGCCGTGCTCCTACTAGAAAACAACGAGGTCTGTAGTGCCAATTGTTGGACTTCATTGTGGCGCTGCAGGGTATATCTTAATAATACCAGAGACGCATCCTGTGTGAGGGGCGATTCCTGAGGCCTGATTTGCCGTTGTCTAGTTGGTGGTGATTGCAGGAGATGTCTGAGGGCTATGGTCACGACCACGCTGACCCCCAGAGATTGACCACGGCGGGCACCTTTACAGGTCGCTATAATTGCCTAGCTGCTGCGGGGCGCTGCGAGGTTGCTGCACTGCTGGAGAGCTGAACTGTTGACACAGCGGATCTGAGCTTTGGAACTCTGACCACGAGGAAAGACGTGGAGGGAAAGGGCGCATTGTACCCTGCTCAGATACTGCCACCCTTATGGGAAAATCTCACCCCAAACAGCCGAAACTCCAGTTTGAAAGGTAACGTAATACACAGGCAAACAAAGCCATGGGGGATCAGCCTGGAGTGCAGGGTGCTTCAGGGACAGTGGAAGATTCGGAGGACGACACCAGGACTATTTTGCTAGAACTACGCTCTGGGATGAAATCAAAAGACAGTAAAATAGATGCACTAGCGACTGGCCTTGACGTGGTGAAGAAGAAGGTGGACAAGCATGATCATAGACTAGATGGCCTGGAAAACAGATTATCGGACACGCAGGCGGAATCCCGGACCCAAATCCTACAAATGGAGAAGGTTTAATAGGTCATGAAGGCAAAAAATGAGGATTCGGAAGCGCTCTTGGTGCAACAATCTTCGCATAATTGGCCTGCCAGAATCCAACAGTGTTGGACGTGGCCCTTTTTTTCAGGGTCATCCCTGAACTTTTTGCCTTCCTACTGTATTTTCTCTGACCTGTTTTTGTTGGTTTTATGACTCTGGGCACTTTACCACTGCTGATCAGTGCTAAAGTGCATATGCTCTCCCTATTATAAGTTAATGTTTGAATTAGTGATTCCATGATTGGCTGGTTTAGTTTACCTGTCAGACTCTAGTACAGTGCACCAGGAGTGCCCAGGGCTGGTAATCCAAATGCTACTAGTGGGCTTGCATTACTGTTTGTGCCACCCACAGAAGCAGCCTGTAAAAATGTGTCGAAGGTCTGCCATTGCAGAGCCGGTTTGCAGTCTGGTACTGCCCTGTTGACTGAGCATGTGCACCCACTTGCCAGTCCCTACACCTTCCCTTTTCTTCATATCAGACACTCCTATGGAAGGCCCAAGGACAGGGTGCATTGTAAGTGGAGAGGTGTGGCTCACTGGTTAGAGGCGGCAGACCCGAGTGCAGAGAACGGCCCGGGACCAGGGTTCGATTCCCGACGCGGCAGGGTCTTGGACCAGGATCAGCGGACTGATAATTCTCGCATCGGTGCCTACTCCGACCAGGGAGCACACTCGGCAACTCTGGGCATTAGCTTGCCTCATCTCCACAACGGCCCCACACAAACGCCGGGGATGCCTGGTTTCACCTTGGAGACCCCCAGGAGGGACTATCTCACAGGGAAAGCCAGGACGGGTTCCCCAGCGGTCTATAGCGCTACGAGGCCTCCGGGTAGCAGTGCGCTTTACAAGACACAACAATTTACAATTTACAATTTAAGTATAAGGTAGGACATGCCCTGGTGTGTGTGGCATGTCCTAATAGTGAATTACAGCCATTTTTGTTTTTCACAATTGCAAGGCTACCTGTTCTCCGTATGCCAGAATGGGCAGTTAGATTATTACATTTTATAATCCTAACCGGCTCAGGGAACATGGTAGAAATTCGAGTTTAGTATGCCTGAACTCAGAATGATAAAATACATGTTTTAGTGAAATTGCTTTTAACATTCTGTGTTTGAAAATACCACTTTTAGAAAGGAGGTATTTTCTTGTCTAACTATCCAAGCCTGCCTCTGCTAGGCTGTGTATTCCTTGTCTGGAGTTTGAGTGACAGGGCAGGGGGATTCCAGGAGACAGGGTGAGTCTGCCCAGTGGTGAATAGAGAGATTTGCATCTAGATGGGAGGGAGGAGTTGCACCTGGGACCTGAATAGGACTTTGCCTGTCCCCCACAGTGCTGGCTCCACCCCCTGTGGTGCGTCTGATGTCTCTGCACTGCACTGTGAAAGGAGAGAAGGAATCAGGTCATCAAAGTGCTCCAGGGCTGTGCTTTCCCTCCACAATGCTGGCTCCACCTCCTGTGGGGCGTCTGATGTTTCTGCCCTGCACTGTGAAAGGAAAGAAGAAGTCATGTCAACAGAGGGCTCCAGAACTGGTTTGGAATGGGCAAAGGCCCCTCTGCCCTCAGAGGAACAAAGGATTTTGGGGTATAAGTATTGGGACCCTGATCCCAAGAATCTATATATCACGGTATTGTGGATTTTTGTCATTTGTGGTCTTGTGTTATATCTATATAAAGAATACTTATTTTTGATATAAAACCTGTGAGGTGTCCATCTGTAGTGTTGTCACTTGATTACTGTATGTGGTCACAAATGCTTTAAACACTGCCTATGAGATAAGCCTGCCTGCTCTTGCCAAGCTACTAAAAGGGGGTGAGCAGGGGTTATTTTAGGAGTGTCCCCCCTTACCCTGACTAGAGGCAAGGGTCCCTATTTGCCACAAGCACCTACCTGTGCCAACTAGGGACCCCTAAATCTAACAACTGCCATATCCAAAAGTGAAACATTCATTGATGGCCTGCTGCGCGAACTGTGTGGCTCAGTTTTATCCAAAGTAATGATTGTTGAGAGGGCGCACCGCTCACTGGGCCCCAGACCTAAACCGTGGGCACCGCCTCGCCTGATAATAGCTTGCCTACTGAACTATGCTGACAGGGATGCCATTCTGAGGGAGGCCAGAGCTAAGGCCCCAATTAACTATAAGGGAGACAACCTGTCTTTTTTTCCAGGCTACACCCTAGCGGTGCAGGCAGGGTGTAGAGAATTTGTGCCGGTGAAGAAGCTGCTGCAGACTGCCTCTGTCCCATATGCAATGTTGTACCCTGCCAAATTGAAAATTTCGCACGAGGTGCAAGCACATTTCTTCACAGACTCGAAGTCAGCCCTGAAATTTTCAAAACATATCTACAAATCTAGGTCCCGACAGAATGGGCAGGGGAGCCCATCAGCCTCACAGAATAATAGAAGACACAGATTAGTGATGGTGACATTGTTTTCCTTTTGATGGATAAGGGTGGATTTATAATGGAGCTGCAGGCGATTGCTGATCTGATCCTGTGCGTTTGAACAGTTGCAGATTGGGGACGGCTCCCCTATATATATGTCATATGTTTGCATGTAGTTGCATTTACTTGTGCCGGGTCGGCGTATTAGACATTGACTACATTAATGATTGATGACGCACAGGTGTGCCACACAATTAAAGTCTGGCAAATCTCACCACGGAGTGAGTGTTCGCTGCCATTCCCACCCCCCTAGTGGGTGTTCCCCAATTGTTGAGTTGTATGGAAGATGGGGTTAATGTGTGTGAGGGGGGTGGAGTTGGTCTCGACCTAATTGGGAGGTTGGAGTGGGTGGTGGGCGGTGGGGGGAGTGATGGGGGTATGTGTTGTATTTTATTTATGTGACTGCTGCATTGATGTTGGTTGGAGTGAGAGCTGATCTTTATGGTGAGTTGGTCGTGTATGGCACTGGCATTGCCCTTCTACTGCCAATCACGTTAATCATTAGGTTGTCAGGGGTCATTAAGATCTGATTTGGGTGAGCGATACCGGTTGTTGACTTGGAATGTGAGGGCCCTCAATTTTCCTAAGAAAGTACGCCAGGTGGTGGCCTATTTAACTCGCCATGACATACATATAGCTTTGTTGCAGGAAAGACACCTGACTAAACATACAGAGGCAAGTATTGCTGGAAGATGGGCGGGATTTAAACTGGCGTCTTCTTTTTCGTCATATGCCAGAGGTTCGCTGATTTTGATTAAACGGGGGGTCGCATTTCTGCCTGCCCGGACATATCTAGATGAGGGGGGGCGATGCGCAATGGTACAGGGGAAGCTGGGAGGCTCTTTGGTAACTATAGTCTGCATGTACGGGCCTATTGTAGATGACCTGGAGTGTTTTTTACAGATGTATGCTAAACTGAGGGTCTGGCCGGAAGCAGATATTTTGTGGGGAGGGGACTTAAACACATTCTTGAACCCTGAACTGGATAAGTCCAATCCAATGTCACACCAAACTCCCAGAGTAGCCCAAAGTGTGAAGAATGCTATGATAGAATTTGGATTGAGTGATGTGTGGAGGGTGCGAAAGGCCCTAGTGAAAGAGGGAATGCATGCGACACCGCTACATAACAACTGGTCGAGATTAGGCTATTGGCTGCTGGGTTGGGATGAGATAGAATGGGTCCTGGAAGTCGCAAACTTGCAGCGCACATTATCAGATCACAATCCGGTACAGTTAGACATAAAGATCTAGACGGCCATATATCGCCCATTTACGTGGCAGCTGCGATCGGAGGCATACTCGATCCGGTGTATGATGCTACAGTGCGGGAAGCCATAGAACAATACTTTCTACTCAATAAGGGTTCAGTGGATGATGCCTCCACTCTGGGGGAGGCTTTTAAGGCAACAATTAGGGGAGTATGCATTGGTACTGTGGCAGGCATTTTGATAGATATTAAAGCGCAGCTTCTCAAAGCTGAGACCACGCTTCAGGTATTGGAACGTAGCTACACAGTGGCTCCATTGGCTGATACCATGGCCTGTATACACAAGCTGATCTGCTGTATGAAGGGATGTGGGCTAAACGGCTGTGTATGACAAACAAATGAAAGAATGTTGAGGCGGGTGTTAACAATGGAAAAAATGTATCCTGATGGCTGTACTGAACATTTAACTCTGCAATAAAAACGGTTTAAAAAAAAAAAATGATACCTTAGCTGAAACTGAAATACGATACCTTTCTCGTAGACAGAAGATACAGAGAAGGAGGGAGACCAGGGCATACACTAGCAAGCAAGATTAAAGATCGTATGGAGCAACCTCATATATATAAGATCACAGACCCACATGGGCAGGAGCATTATCACCCACTCATAATTACCGAGCAATTCCGCGACGTTTATGCGGACCTCTATACGTCCAAAGGGGAGGCGACGGCGGCTGAGTTGGAAGGATACTTGGAGGACGTGATGTGCGCGTGGTTGTCGGATGCTCATAGAGAATATTTAAACTTGCCTATTGACGTTGAGGATATTTAGACTGCTATACTAGCCCTTCCCAATAGTAAGGCGCCAGGACCAGATGGCCTCACGATTGAATTTTATAAAACATATGCTGATTTGATCGCTCCGTATCTGCTAGAGGTGTATGCTGAGGCACATGAGTCGGGGAAGCTACCGCCATCGCTGCGACAGGCGCTGATTATAACATTGCTAAAGACAAACCCCGGAGGCGTGGCCAAGATGGCGGGGTGAGCGGACGCTTCCTCCCGTAGCTCCTCCGGCCCGGCTCAGCTCGAGCCCCGATTCCTGCGCTTCTCTCCCCCCGCGGATGCACTGCGGGCGAGAGAACTGTGCCGGAGTTCTTGGGGCACGTTTTGATACCACTTTGACTTCTGTTGCCCCGGGGGAAGTCCCTGAAAAGTTTGTTCAACGATCGACCCGAGGAGGGGAGCCTGGGTCGCCCCGAAGAGAAGGGCCTGGAGGCGGAGCGTATTGCGGCGCTGTCCGCGCGCCTCGGCGGAGTCGAGTGCTGAAGGCTGGAGATCCCGGGGGACGGCCCAGACAAACTCCGCGGAGTGTGGAAGCTTCCCGGCCGGCGCCCTGGTGGCCGGGACCATCGCTAGACGACGGACCCCTGCCCTGCGACGACGATCTACCCCCCTGCCATGAGTATCGGAGTGTGACGCCTTGCGGACCCCGAGCCTGGAGGAGTGGAACGGTGAAGCCTGAACGGAGCCCGGACCGGGCGTATTGGCCGATGGTACTGGGAAACACTGGGTCCGCACTTCCCCGACCAGTTGCCATTTGAGGGTCGCCCATAGATTAGCTGGCCTGGGCTGGCATCCTGGGTTCCGCCCTCCCGCCATCTTGTCTTTGCGGAACTGATGCTGGTGACCCTCGCCCGCACCCTGGTTATACGAGCGCCTTGGTGTCTCCTGGTGCCTACACATCTGCTGCCCTCCCTGGGAGCACACAGCTGGAAGCCTCCGACTTGGACATTGCTGACCGCCCTGCCTGGCCCGGTGGTCGTCTCGCCCTGACCCGGGCCGCCATTTTGTCGCCTGTGACGCACTACCCTTGTCCTCGCCGAGGACTTCACACCTGGTGCCCACGAGCGGCTGGACGCGTCTACAACGGCCGGCTCTAAGCTTCGACCACCGCGGAGACCAGGATGGCCGGAAGACGAGGCGCGGCACGGGGAGATCGCACTTTGCCGGACATGCTCGGCAGGGCCCAGCAACTGCGCGACAGGGCGCAACCATCCCCGGGGTCCTCCGGGCCTCAACGGACGCCACCGGGGGCGAACCACCTGTCACGAGGTCCTTCATGGAGGACTTATTCAGCTCCCTCAAGGAGGAATTTCAGACTCTCAAGACCGAGGTGGCGGGTGAGGTCCGTGAAGTGCGAAGAGAAATCGAAGGCCTGGGCGAGCGTGTCGACACTGTGGAAACGGCGGCCCAGCGCCGCGACGAGGAGATAGTTCATCTCCAGCAGGACGTCCTCCGCCTACGGGAGCTGTGTGTCGAGCTCCAGGCCCACTCGGAGGACCTTGAGAACAGATCCAGGCGGAATAATATCCGGGTGTGGGGAGTTCCGTCCGCGGATGAGGGTGCGGACCTAGTGGCCTATTTGCAGGACCTGTTCCGCGACATCTTGGGAGAAGGAGCGGACTTCCCGATCCGCATAGACAGAGCACACAGGGTGGGCCGACAGCGCCAATCTTCGGCACCCCCGCCTGATATCCTGGCGTTCTTGCCGGATTTCCCCCTAAAGGAGCGCATTATGACAGAGGCCCGCAGGAAACAGCCGCTGTCCTTTCGAGAACGACCCGTGGCGCTCTATCAGGACCTGTCCGCCATCACGCTGCAGAAACGCAGGTCTTTCCGCATCGCCACGGACTTCCTGCGAGAGCATGAGACGGCCTACTCCTGGGGTCACCCCTTCCGTCTTATTTTTCGATGGAATGGGGTGTTACATCAACTGCGCTCCTTACAAGATGTTTGTGGGGTACTGGGACTCACAGCTACGGAGGAAGAAGGAGTCACACCCGCATGGCGGCGCCCCGAGCGGCGGGGCCGACGGAGGTCGAGGAGGCACCAATCGTCGGCGACGGCGAGTCGCCCTGACTCCCCTACCATCAGGGCGGATATGGCGGAAGCCCTGAGGACTGCAGCCAGGAACTTGCCCGATTCCAACGGCGTGGCCCAGACTGCCTAACTTTACTCCGGGGGGAGAACTCTTAGCTTCTTCGATGCTGGGTTGGGGCTGGGGGTTGGGGGGGAGTGGTTGGAGGTGTGTGGCTGGACGTCCACTTGACTGTTTTCTGCAGACTCGCCCATTTGGGCTAGACTGAGACTATGGGGTGTTTTTTCTTGTTTTTGGTTTTGGCTGGTTGCCATGGGTTGGTTTTGGGGGGGTTTCACAGTTGGTTTGGTGTTGGGGGGGTCCCGTCCGATGCTGTCCGAACGTATGCGGTGCCGATTCTGGCCTTCCCTGCACCCCTGCCCCGCGCGCCCCTTCCACTGATCCCGAGCTTGCCGCACGGCGCTTCGCTTCCCTGGGAATGATGCCGCCCCTGAAAGTAGTGACCCTTAATGTTAAGGGTCTGAACAACCCTGTGAAGCGTAGGGCGATTCTTTCCCTGCTGGAAGGGTCGCAGGCGGATATCTGCCTCCTGCAGGAAACCCATTTACTCTCTAAAGATTGCCATAGGCTGCGCTCTGCCAAGTTCCCCACGCAACTCTTTTCCTCGGCTGCGACTAAGACTGCAGGGGTAGCCATTCTTCTAGCCAGCACCTTCCGAGGTGAGGTGCTGTATAAACATGCCGAGCAGAAGGGGAGGCTCCTAGTGTATCGCATGCGTCTAGGGGGTGTAGCCTTTACGGTTGGTTCCGTATACAGCCCAAATGACCACCAGGATCGCTTCCTTGAATCTGTGTTGGTAGACGTTACTGCCTCGCCCGACCGCCACGTCATCTTGGGGGGAGACCTGAACATGGTCTTCGACTCCACCTTGGATAGGTCGGCCCAGCGCTTTCCGCAGACGGGGGAGCTTTCTAGAGCGGTACAGGACCGGATCGCAGAGATGGATCTACATGACCTCTGGCGCATGATGCACCCCGCCGATAGGGACTACTCATACTTCTCCCACGCACACCGCACTTACTCGCGGTTGGATTACCTCTTGGTGAGTGGACCGCTCCGTTCAGCCGCCACGGCGGCTGACATCGGGGTTTTGTCTCTGTCCGATCATGCGCCGGTCTCCGGAGTTTTTGCTGGGCCGGTGGCCCCCCCCTCCAGAGGGATGTGGCGGCTTCGGGACACACTTCTCCATAAAAAAACGGTGGTGCAGCGAGTGGAGGAGGTCATTCAGGAGTACCTGACTCACAATAGCAACCCCGATACGTCCCTGGCAACGCAGTGGGCAGCTTTGAAAGCGGTCATCAGAGGGGAGTTTATCTCCATCTCCTCGGCGGAGAATAAGGAGCGTCAACGCAAGAGGGAGGAATTAACGGCGCAGGTCAGGGAACTTGAGCAGGTTCACCGCCGGACAGGGGCGCCTCGTGTTTGGAGGCAGCTGAAGGCGGCGCGGAAACTTCTCTCTGCGTTGGACCTGGACCGGGCGGAGTATGCGGCGTTGCGCCTGAAACATGCCTTTTACACCGGCGGGGATAGATGCGGTAAGCTCCTGGCCCACCGGCTCAGGGCTGCGCAGCAACGCAACGTCGTAAAGGAGCTAGTGGGAGCAGATGGAGTCCCGGTTTCCGGTGACGCGGCGGTGGCGGACTCCTTCCGTGCCTTTTACGAGGCGCTGTACGCGGCAGAGCCCTCCCCACCGGGAGAGGCTGAGGCCTATCTGGAATCAGTAACCCTCACCGCTTTGGACCCCACCCAGGCGGCCCACCTGGAGAGGGATATACACGTGGAGGAAGTCATCTCCGCTATTGCACGGCTGAAACACGGCAAGGCCCCGGGCCCGGATGGCTATACGGCCTTGTTTTACAAGACCTTCTGTCCCACTGTCGCGCCTCTCCTGGCTCGCTTATTCAACTCCTTCTCCGAACCGGGAGCTATCCCGCCGGACCTTCTTTCGGCGACCGTGTCGGTTATCCCGAAACCGGGAAAGGACCGGACTCTGTGCGGCTCGTATCGGCCCATCTCGCTTCTGTATGTGGACCTCAAGCTGTATACGGGGATCTTGGCGGTCAGACTGGGTCTACATCTACCAGGCTTGGTGGAGGCGGATCAGGCCGGCTTTGTACCCGGTAGGCAGACGGTCGACAACACCAAGAGGGTGACACACGTGCTAGAGAAGGCCTCACGCGTCCCGGGGGAGCGGATGCTGCTATCGGTAGACGCGGAGAAGGCCTTTGATAGGGTTCATTGGCCGTACCTCGAGCTGGTTCTTGGGAAACTGGGGATCGGCGAGAGGTTCCGCACTATGATCTTTAATTGCTATAAGAGGCCGTCAGCATCGGTGCGTGTCAACGGACACAGCTCTGGCAGCTTTGCCATTGAGCGCGGCACGAGACAGGGTTGCCCCCTTTCACCGCTCCTGTTTGCCCTCTATATGGAGCCGTTTGCCCAGAGGATTCGTGATAACCCGGACGCCATCGGAGTGAAGATGGGGCAATACACGCATACTGTTAGCTTGTATGCGGACGATGTCTTGCTGACCCTGGATGACCCTAGGCGATCGCTCCCTGCCTGCGTTCGGGAACTGAATACCTTCGCCCACGTGGCAGGCTTCAAGATGAATATGTCTAAGTCGGCCGCCCTGGATGTGTCCCTCTCTGTTGACACCAGGCGGGACCTCCAGCGTCTTTTTCCTCTGCAATGGTCCTCCTCCACGGTGCCTTACCTGGGGATCTTGCTTGCGCCTTCCCTACCTGCAATGGTCGCTGCTAACTATTCCTCTCTGGGCAAAAAGATCAAAGAGGAACTCGGCCGATGGAACAAGGGCCTGCTCTCGTGGCTGGGCCGTATCGCAGCGGTGAAGATGACCATACTGCCTCAGATCCTGTATCTTTTTCGCGCCCTACCTCTCCAGCTCCCTGTAGGTTGGATACGACAGGCGCAGGCAGACATCTCCCGCTTTGTGTGGCAGGGCCGTAAGCCTCGGATGAAGCGGGTCCTCTCCATGCTTGCCCCGGAGGCGGGGGGTCTAGGGGTTCCGGACCTCCGGAAGTACTTCCAGGCGGCACAACTTCGGTATCTGGTGGAGTGGAGCCGGTGGGAATCAGACAAGCACTGGCTCTTTCAAGACCAGGCAGTTGCGAGCCGTACACTCCAGGAAGTCCCGTTCCTGCGGCGCGCTCACCGTCCGCCGAACCTCTACGCCTCTTTCATCACCCGGGTTCCGCTGAGAGTGTGGGACGCGGTGTGCGAGCTTCGCGAGCTCACCACTTTTCCATCGCCGTTCACTCCCATTGCTGGCAATCCAGACTTCACTCCGGGCCTGGAACCGGGGGCCTTTTCCCACTGGGTGAGCGCCGGCTGCAGGGCGCTTTTCCAGATCTACGGGCCGGAGGGCGTACTCCCCTTCCAGCAGCTCCGACAGGAGTTTGGCCTGACGGAGGGGGACAGATTGCGGTATATGCAAGTTCGCCACTGGGCTCTTCAACCCCCGGTGCGCGACGTCGCTGCCCGTTCGATTACGCCCTATGAGCGATGGCTGGTAACCCGGACCTCGGATGCCAAGCTTATCACCGACTTGTACAAGTTTCTCCAACCCCCGCCGTTCCATTACCATAACCCAGGGAGGGAGCGCTGGCACAGGGAATTGGGCAGGTCCTTGAGCCACAAAGAGTGGGACAGGATTGCGTATCGGGCGAGGCACTCTGCGTACCACACTGGGCTGACGGAGACCTTTACTAAGGTGTCCACCTATTGGTATTACACCCCGGAACGGCTCTACGAGATGCGCAAAATCGGCGATAAGGGTTGCTGGCGCGGCTGCGGACAGGAGGGTACCCTCACGCATATTCTCTGGGAGTGCCCGGTGCTGTCGGCCTATTGGAAAGAGGTCTTGGATGAGGTGGACAGGCATTTTGAGATTGAGCTCCCGCGCTTCCCTGCGTATGTCTTGCTAGGCCTCCCCAATGACCTGATGTACCCGCTGAAGTCCCGCAGGGGTAGGCAGATTGCGATTGCGCTGGGCTCCGCGGTTCAAAACATCCTGGTGCTCTGGCGTACCCCCACTGCCCCCTCTATCACTGGTTGGTTACACAGGCTCTGGCAGGTACTGGGCATGGAAAAGATGTCGCTGACGGTAGCTGGGAATGTTGACCAGTTTGAAGAACTCTGGCATCCCTTTTTGGCACTGCTATCCATGGAATTTCGCGAGCTCACATGCCCACGGTACCTGCGACTTCTTAGGCTGACGCCGCCGGCGGCTCCAACGGAATGAATGTGCGGGATTAGGGGTCTGGGGCTGGGGGCAGGGTTAAATGCTTCTAATGCTGACCTTCGGACGGGGATGTTGGGGTATTGTTTTCTTCCTTTTCTTTCTTTGCTTCTCTCTCTCCTAACTTTCCGGGGTTGAGGGGTTGGAGGGATGGTGTGTTTTTTGCTGTGTTGCGGGACGCTATTTCAGCTCGGCCTTGCCGAGGGAGTGGGGGTCTACTAGGGGGTCATTCACGATGCCTTATTGCTTTAAGACTTATGCCTTGTTACCCTTTGGGGCTTCCTGTCTCCCTACTTTCTTTCTGAACCGCTGCAAACCTCGCTTTTTGTACTGTATGTTCGTTTGACCTCCTATCCCCTTCCCCATGTTTTTTTATACCTTAATAAAATACTTTAAACCTAAAGACAAACCCCCAGATAAATGTGACTCTTATCATCCCCTGTCACTGATTAATATAGATTCCAAGATCCTTACCAAGATTTTAGCGGTTAACTTACAACCCCTGATGCCGTGCCTGGTGCTGTCATAGTAAATACTATGTTTTCTATACATATCCTTTGTCGAGAGTCGGTTTGACATGCCGGCATAACGACAACGTTTTCATCATGTTTTTAAAAAATTAATAAAAACAATGTGGTTACATACAATACAATTCATATTGTTTCGTAATATAGCCGTGGATCGGCAATTGCAGCCTTGTTGTGTTAAGGCTGCTAGTCCTAGATTACCCAATAATTTACGCAGCGTATCGGCCCCTAGACCCTGTTTTCCAAAGACTTTTTTCTCTCTCTCTCTTTTACAATACATTGATCACATGCAATAAATACACGTAATCTAGGACTAGCAGCCTTAACACAACAAGGCTGCAATTGCCGATCCACGACAAAGGATATGTATAGAAAACATAGTATTTACTGTTCAAAGATGGCGCCCATCCAAATGAAGGGTAGACACAGTCCGTTGTTGATTACCTTTGTGTAAATGGCCGCCAGTAACAAACATTTGTAAGCACGACACTGACGAAGGATGAAATCCGAAACGCGTGTGTCCAAATAAACTGCTGCCGAGCTAACGAAACCTCGTGAGTGCCATTCTTTTCCTTTGTTGAGAAGGGAATTTCGAGCCGGATATATATATATATATATATATATATATATATATATATATATATATATATATATATATATATATATATATATATATCCCTCTGTGTGAGTGCATAGTGATGCATGCATGTTTCTAGCACTGCATACTTTTAGATATGCATGTGCGTTGCCGCTCAGTGCCTAGATACAGGTCATTCACAAAAGCGCTGTGTTTTCATTCTCATACCTGGTGATGCATGTGTGTCTTGTGCTGTGCACATCTACCTTTGCTCGGCTAGGCTAGCATTACATGCTTTATCTACAGATGCACAGGGGTACATGCAGCATTGCCCACTCATGCCATGGGCCACATGGCTTATCTGCTGTAGCACTCAGCAAATGCACCTCTAATTTTTGGCTCACAGTTGTGTTGCACAGACATTTTTCGGGCAGCTACCAGTCCAGGATTCCTCTTCTACAAAAATGCATCTGCCACCATGCTGTGCCTAGAGGCTGGCCCACATTAGGGATTCTGGGAAAGCCTCTAGGGCCTCCCAGCCTGTCTGGGTGCATCCAGTGCCCACCCCTCTTCATCCTTGTGTGCTTTAGTGTCCAGTGTCTTCCAGGGCCACCCCGCCAAAAGCAATTACCAAAGCTAATAGGACCCAAAGGCGAGACCTATTAGCTTTGCCAATGCCTGTTTACATTATAACAACCAAAGTCTCTAGCAACGGCGATCGAAGATAGAGAAAGGCACCTATCTTCAACCCCTGCATTAGTCCTTCCACAGGTGAAAGATGACGCCTCTACGACAATTGCCAATCCAGATTATACCGGAGGTGATTGTCTCTGATCCACCTTCCCCATTGGCTTCCCATCTAACAGAATCCAATATCTCTGTGTCTAGCCCCAAAAGGAAAAAACCAAAAGCGACAAGAAAAAACATGAAGAGGAAGAAAACACATTCCCCTTTGAGAGCACAGTCTGAGCCAGCTCCCCCTTGCACCTCCTCTGCACCACCTCTTTGGGTCACACACTTTATGACTGATTTGCAGGCTCACATAGAACAAGTAATTAGTTCTTATGTAAAACCCTTATCATCAAGATTAGATAGAATTCTTTCTCTTGTTACCAACAAATGCCCAGGGAAGTCGCAGCGAGCTAGCTCACAGGGGAACAACGATATGGGAGAGGGCATAGCATCTACCCCAGGCACTTCTGCGGCCACGGGTTTGGTGGGCAGTACCCCCGCACAATTAACCAAACAATCTCATGTTATGGCCCAAGTAGTTGTGCAGAAATCTACTAGTGTACCAAATAGATCTGCAGGTACCCTTTGTCCATCTAAGGCACCTAAAGCCAATGTTCCATCAAAATGTGTACAGCCCCCATCCTCGGCAGCACCTGTGATACGGCCATGTGCTGATGGTAAACCCGTGCCCCCTGCCCCCCAGAAACGGCAGGTAGAGAGCTCAATAAAATCTGCTCCCCGCCCCCAGCTTCCGCCTGAGGACATGCCTTACGTGGTGGTGCTTACGGGAGTCCCACCTCTGGAAGCAAGTTCCACCGAATCCTACTTAGAGCTAAGAAATAAAATCATATTTTGGCTAAATCGACATAGACCAATAGTAGGTCCGGGGCAGGGGGAGATTCTATTTGCACGCAGAGTTAGCTGGCTGTGTACTAGTCACAAGGACATAGGAGGGGACTGTGTGATCATTAATTTTAGGGACACTGAGGTGGTCAAACACATCCTAGGCAAAGGTGGGCTGGAAAACACGAGCAAAATTCGTATTCACCACTTGGGGTATTTTTACCCACAGACCATGGCTCAACCCTCTCCCCATTTAGGTGGTTATGGTTTGGAGTATAATGTGCCAGTGGCTAATAGATATAGGGTCCTGAGCCACGTTGACTGACTAATACCACAAGGGGACGACAATATTATGGCCAACTATCCCTCGGAGACGTTGAGTGAGGGAGGCTCTAGTAACAAAATAGGGTCTGAGGATCCAAGACAGTGCCCCATAGAGGTCAGTTCTTTATTCCCATGCCCACCAACGAGCCTGAATGTTCCTGGGGGTGGTCGGGACCCGGGTGTTTGTCAGGGGGGTTTACCTTTACCACCAGACTCACACCCGGAATCTCCTGCTGGACAGGGATCCCACAGCTCTTCTTTGATTGGGTCCGAATGTCGCAGGTCTGGGGGGAAAACTGTCGATCCCGGAGTGGGGAGACCGGATGGATGGCTATGATATATGCCTATTCCAGGAAACCTGGCTCTTGTCCGCCCCATGTTTTGCATCCTATCACACACCGGCAGTGCAGGGTCCCAGGGGAAGACCATCAGGAGGACTATGTACTTGGGTAGCAGTACACTTGGGGTGCTCGGTCAAGATAGTTGACGCACCTAGCTTGGACATCCTATGTATCCTTCTTACACTCAAGGATGCCTCGGTGGTGGCCGTGATTAATATTTATTTACGCCCGACCCCACTCAAGCTAGGATTATCAACCCTAGAGGCCCTGGAGGCACTACTCTCATCTTTCCCCTCCTCCTATAATAAGGTGATAGGTGCAGATCTTAATTCCCATTTTGAGCTACTCTGGGGGATCCCCTCGGTTACGATTGATGAGGACGAGACTTGGTTAATCCCCGAATGCCATATGTATCCAACAAAGCGTTTATCCCCATTAGCCCTTGCAATCAATAATTTGGTTGTATCTAATTCCCTCAGGGCATGTAATGGTAGATTGTTACCAGATATACCAGGTGCTCAAACTTTTAATAAACTAGACAGTAGCACCACAATAGATTACATTCTGGTTAACGTAGAATACTGGGCAAAAGTAAAAACGTTTAGGGTAATCCCCCGGGTCGAGAGTGACCACAATCTCCTAACGCTGGAATTGGATATCCATCTAGGGGCACACAATACACAGATGACAGTGGAATCCTCCCAAAATGAGAACTACCTGCAAAAGGCGGGAGGTAGACGAATTGGCCGTGCGAAGGTGGCATTAACCCCGGACACGTTAGCTGAAATCTACAACCATGTAGCTGGGGCCCTATTGGCGGCTAGTGACTTGATAGGGTCCAACTTAGACCCATTGAGCCTTCTGGCCCTCCAGCATATCCATAACGAGCTACTTTCTGCACTGGTAGGATACTTTTACACCTCCAAGCCGAGTAGGCCCGGGGACTGGAAGAACGAACAACACTGGTTCAACAAAAACTGCAGGGAGGCGAAAACTATCCTAGTAAAGGAGGTTAAAATGGGGTCACCCAGTCGGATTAGCAAGGCCAGACTAAACTATAAAACTCTAGTTACAGAGGCCAAATCTGAATGGGAGGCGGATTGGTGGGATAGGGTGAGCAGGGCCCTCGCCACCCGGGACTATAGATCCTTCTGGAACCTGGTCCGGGGGGGATTGGTGACAGAGAAGCCAGCTATATCACCAAGCCTCAGTGAGGACACGTGGCTTGCCCACTTTAAACCCCTATACTCGCTTTCTCCCCTAGTTGAGCCAACTGCTGTAATGGAACTAACAAGACCATTGGCTCCTGAGCCCTCGAGGGGTACAACCCAAGTTAAGTACCCGTGCACATTGATGGAAGTAAATGCAGCGCTAAAAAAGCCTGGCTGCCGGGAAAGCACCAGGTCTGGACAGAATCCCTGGCGACCTTTACCGATCTGAACAAAGGGTCTGGGCGCCTTACATGTGTGTCCATTTTCAACGCCATTATGCAGGGTTTGGATATTCCCCGTACATGGTTGGGTGCGGAAATTATCCCTATCTACAAAAAGGATTCCCCCCTCGATCCTGCAAATTACAGACCCATCAGTTTGATCGACGTATTGCAGAAGATCTTCGCTCGAGTGCTACTGTTCAGGTTGCAGAACTGGATGGATGACCATCATATCCTAACCTCCCTAAAGGCTGGATTTCGGGCAGGAGTATCTACGATCGACCAACTGTTCAGGCTCCAGCTTATATACTGGAGGACTGTTGTTTTAGGGAAAGGTAGTTTGTTTCTGATTTTTGTGGACCGTAGGTCCACATTCGACTTAGTTAACAGGGACAAGCTTTGGGCCCTGCTTTTGGAGCTGGGTGCCCGACCTACTTGTGCGATCTCTTTAGACGAATGCATGAGGGCAATTATGCCAGGGTCAGGTTTGGAAAAGGTGGGGAGCTGACGGCCCCGTTCCCTGTTGACAAAGGCGTGAGACAGGGGTGTGTTCTAGCCCCCACGCTCTTTTCCCTATATTTTAATGGGTTGATCGCACATCTGGCGGGGGCTAGGGACTTGGACTCCCCCTGCCTGGCAGGACGGAAGATACCGGCACTAATGTTCGCTGATGATACCCTCCTATTATCAAAATCTTTCGGGGGTATCCATCGAACATTGGAGGCTTTTTGTGGTTTCTGCAGGACGAGGGATTTGGAGATCAATGTCTCCAAAACCAAGTACATGGTGTACAATCTTAAAAAAAAATCAAATTGCCCCCATCCTCATATGAATGGACTGCCTCTGGACCGAGTGTCAACATTTGACTATCTGGGGGTTACCCTTAATGATAAGATGGACTGGTCCTCACACGTAGCCAGGGCGAACCTGAAATTATCACAATCCTCTGGTGGTATTTTAAAAGTTTTCAACAAAACATCCCAGAAACTAGTGGGTCCGCCGGTTGTAATATATAAAGTGCAGGCACGCGGGGGCGCGATCTATGGGTCGGACCTCTGGGGGCATGCCAGCACTCCCTCACTCTCCCTTACGGAGAATAGCTTCATCAGACGGATCATGCGATTCCCCAGTAGTACTCCGCTAACCTGCCTAAGGTTTGACCTGGGATTAGTCCCTATACAGGACATCATTTTGAACCGTCCACTGCTATACTGGAGACGGCTATGGTCCACTCCAGAACTAGAGAGTTTCAGAGAGGATTTGCGTGATCTTCTGTCTGTAAGTGGAGCGGGAAAGATCCCATGGCTGAGTTACATTAAACATCTAACTCTAGCACTTGGAATGGGGGATTTGTGGACGTCTCCTGAGGCGGCATGCACCGAGATTTCTAAAAAATCTTTGAATCTGGCCCTAAACCAATATCGTCATGCCAGTGTATTTACAAATCCTTCCATGGGCAGGCTGACAGAGCACTTTCTTGATTTTAAGGTACTCCCAGGATTTGAGAAATTCTTGGACGATATTCAGCCCCCACTGGCCAAGGAGTTGTACATCCAATTCAGGCATGCCTCACTGCCGCTTGGGTGTTTCACCCATAACTGGACTGGGAGTATACAATCAGTGAGCACTTGCCCCGGGTGCGGGGCTGCAGAGGAGACAGATCAGCACGTTCTGCTCTTCTGCCCCACGTACCGCGGTGTGAGGGCCAAATGGATAGGTCAGTTTTGCAGGTCCAGGGGTCTCAGAGACTTTAGGGTAGTGTTGAGAATTCTAAGAACGGACACCACGGCCTTGGCCGTGTTTGCAACATTAAGGTTTCTTATATCCATGTGGTATACTAGATGTGCAATTCTAAAAGGAAGTCCAAAAACACTACCCAACAGCTAAGGGCTTTCCCCCTGAACATGATAAAGGTATTCACTGTGTGGGGCCCTATCTACTACTCTATGTCTGTTATTATGAGGTGGGTGTACTGTTTTGTTTTCCTTTTATCCTTTTGTACATTTTATGATACAATTTTTATTGTGATTTCTTTTAAATAGTTTTTAATTCTCTTTTTTAAATCAGACTATGAAATTGTAAATTGTCTTTTTATGGTTCTTAACTGAAAATAAAAGCTTTGACTGACTGACATATTTTTCACAACATATACAATACAAAGATCCTGCATTTGTTACATTTCTGAGTAGCTCATAAAGTTATGTTTTTCCTTGCGCTGTCAAACTTTTCAATTACAAATGTAAATTTACAAATATATTTGTGCTCAGAGGTCAAGTAAAACACATAACAAATTGCAAACAAAAAAATAGATTTATTAGCTTACACTTGGGTTCTCATTTGTATCTAAGCTCAGTTTTGTATATATTTACTTGTATTCCTGGAACTCCACTGAAAATCATGCTTGTCAATTTATTATATTATGGGTGCACTTCCGATTACTACAACTAATCTGTTTCTTCATCGATTTGATAACATTTTAGTTACATTCAAAGATGTTGGTCAATAAGCAATTCCTTCTTTAATAGTCATATTTTAAATGTTTTGAAAAAAAATACACTCCACTCATGGTGTAAAAAGAATCATTTCCATGACGCTTAGCAATGATTTTCATTGTTCTTCATGCTTTCCAATCAACATTTATAACTTTATTGCTTAACGCCATTGAAAACCTATACACGTGTTTGAAAGCAATACATAATATTATTTTGCAACCCCTGTGAATACTGCATGCTTTTTGTTGTGATCACTTTATTCGTAGTCTGCCTTTTGATGTTCTGCCCCTTACTGATGAGCCTGCTCATGAAATACATGTTTGAAAGAGAAGAGCACAATGTCAGAAAGGACGTCTTATTAACATTTTTAAGCACATCGAAAATGCTGTGTGGCAGATGTATTGTTAAAAAGTCTCAGCAATGCAGAGTCTCCTATAATTTTATGCAATATATTTGTGACTCTAGGGAGCCGAACCCTAGTAATGTATTGCACCCCAATATTTGGGTCATCCGTATATATTTACCTTTGGCAGCACAGCTCTGGCAGCCATGATCTTGTGATAAGTCACCACTCTCATAGACATCAGGCCCATAATCTCAAGTAATTAAAATAGTGACTAGGACCACTCCAGTACTGAATTCTAGATCAAAAAAGTTAAAGGGTTTTATTGCAAATCTCAATAGAGGCATTACAGAGAAATGCTAAATATATTCCATGATGGATCAGGTACAGAGTACATAGAAATCTGGACTTTTAAAGTCCCAATAAGCAGCAAAAATCATACGTGGGATGGTCAGCATCCCTGGGAGGAAAAAGGAAAGGTTCTTAATTTAACTGTCAGAATCGCAAAAGAAGCCAACAGCAGCTCCAGTAGAAAAGAGAAAGTCTCTCTGTCTGTTGTAAAGAGAGACGGGCCAGTTGTGAGACAACATGGTGTCCCTGGCAAAATTTTGAAAGATTCACACTTTCCTCTTCCTGACCTCTCACCCCGTTTTTAGGTCTCGCCTACGCAGTACTCTCCCTCTCTCTCCCTCTACCTCTCTACCTCTGTCTACCTTTCTCTCTCTACCCTTCTCTACCCACCTATCTCTACCTCTAAGTGGCAGTAGGAGCCAGACAGCACAACAACACCCCAAGTCCTCCCCTTTACTAGTTTAGTAGCCCACACCTGCACCCACTCATGGTGTCGATGGGAGGAAGGGGCCTGTGATGAAGCATGCCACCTCAGGGAGGGTGAGTGTTCTGTCCTTTATATAGAGATATCTTAGGTTTCCCCTGCCACTGCACTCAGTGAATACCTTTAATTTGAGCTGACCATTACTTCTTCAGGAAGTTGATGTGAAGATGGTGTCAGCAGGTTTCCGGAGGCCATCTTGTAGGGAATGTTGATTGTGCTCAGCACACTGCCACTGTAGGCACTGAGATTCAGAGGGTCCTCTAGTGCTGTGTTCAAACTCATCGCCAATAAAAAGATGGGAGGTGCGCTTGTAGCATGTACAATTTCCGCATTTGTTTGAAGAAGCACATAAGATGTAAACCACCAGCTCTCCACCGCAGGCAGCAACTGCCAGCATAGAGAACCCTCACTTCTAAAAATATACTGGAACTTTATTACCTCACAACATGTTTGGGTCTCTTAGTCCGCTCATGTTACCAGATTGTGGACACAGTTCGGGTCTTCTTCTAGTGAGTCTGGAGAACTACACTGGAACCACAGTCTTCTTACACAGAGGAGTGTTGTAAATGTATTTGCTTATCTCTAGTTTGACCCTTTTCTCTGTTGACAGGAATTGTTTTGGTGGTGGTGATGCTTCTGATTCTTGTTCCTCGGGTGTTCCTGGTACTCCCAGTGATAATTCTTGTACTCAGAATTCTTCACTTGATGTTAATACCAGAGTTACAAGGTACCGTAAACCACCAGCATATCTTAATGATTATTATTGTGATTAATCTTTTGCTTTTTGTTTTCTTTTGTACTCTTTGTCTTTCTTTTTGTAAAGAAAGGAGATGTGTTGTAAATGTATTTGCTTATCTCTAGTTTGACCCTTTTCTCCCCATGTACTTCTCGTGCTTCAGAATTCTGTTAGTTCTAGTTGTGCACTCTGTGTTCTGCGTTGGTCAGTTTGTGCTGGTCGGCGGACGCTGGAGTCGCACTCTACTGTTCTCCTACAATAAATCTACTAGAAGCTAACATCTAACTGGCGCTTTATTTACAACAAGGAGGAACCAGGAAGTACCAGGAATAACAAACAAACATCCATGAGGAAAACAAAAACAAACAGTGGCATCAAATGCCTTTCTATACAAATAATGTGTTAGAAGTTCACTAAACGACAAAATCTGGTTTCAAACTAGTGTCACAAGCTTGAGTCATTAAATGGTCTAAATCAATGGTTTTGCTACGATTCTTTGATTAGTTAACTAATAAGACTCACAAAGATGTTGCTGTGAGTAGATGTGAGTTATTCTTGTATTACTCTTTTCTCACTATTGAATTCCAGAGGAAAGGAAAGAATAAGTCACAGAAACATCTTTGGGATTCGGGGCTGTGTGTTGCAGCTGACACAAGGAGCCTGTTGTTTCTGTTGTCTTTTAGACCAGGAACTGCCAAACTCAATGCACAGAGTCACTGGGAGACAAAGAATCACCTTCAAATGTGGACTATAAGGGATTTGTTTACTTATTATTTCCCTCCACCAGCTTGCCTTAAGAGTACTCCAAAAATTGCCACATGTGTACATTTCTTTGTAAACTCATGTAACAGGCATTACGTATGTCTAATAAGACAAATTCTGCCTAGACATCCACTGCGTCAATGGTAAATATTAATGGTTGAAACTCTTTCTACATGAACCTGGAGTTACCCAACTACTTGCTGTTCTAGAAGACTTAACGATGAAAGGTTTTTCCCATATTGTCCTAAAATTGAACTTAAACCTACTTTAAGTTGTTTCCCACAGCATCTGTGTTCTCCGGTAACAGCCGTTGTGAGATAGATCTACATGTTAGTGATTCGCTTGCACTGAAAGTTTGGTTGTCTTCCACTATCCTAAAGACTCAAAGTTGGTTGTGCCTCTTAGAGTGGACCACTAGTGAGAAACATCTGATGCAGGGGCTCAATAAACGAATCTCAGACCTTTCAACATCTCTGAACCATATGGTCAATGGTTGTCCATGGACACAGAATTACATTTTATCACGGAAGCAGGCATTGTATGCTTAGGATGGGCTTTAGAGAGATGCAACTCGGTCAATAGATTGATCTTACTCTCTGCCCACAATAAATGGGATTTCAAACCAAATTGAAGAACACTTCAAAGATCTGATTGGTTGTATTTAAATTCAACACTGCTTAAGAGAGAGGAAAATTAAACATTATGTGAAGCCGGCCAAGCCAGTGGCACAGGTTTTAATGCTGGCATGGTTGACGGAGACTCTTCTGTTTCCAAAAGTTGATATGAAAATCATACCACGATTAAACATGAGTATTTCATTATAAATTCCTGGGATTTACTTTGCATTCTTCACGTACTTTTCATTTGCACATTAGCAAATTTGTTTCCTCTGACCAGAAGTTCCTGCATTTCCCAGAGCCGCACTACACCCCTGGCACTCTTTACACTAAAATAAGAAGGTTGTAAAGTGGGCACCTTAATGAGTGAGATGGAGATCAGCCTGTAATCCCCCCATCTCCAAGTTACCAATATCATGGGTTGGACAGTGTTAGACAGGGTAGCCTCCTATTCCTTTATTACAAGAAGGAGTCTGAGGGCCCATCACGAAATGAGGAATTACTAGGGGAATCTTTATACCACATACCTGATTCCTGCATTAATTCCCCATTTTCGCTTGGTTTCATCCAGACACTTGCTGCTCTGAGCATCAGGGATAATGTAAGACCCACATTACTTCCATGCAACCAAACTTATGTAATAGATCTCCTGCTACACATACATTTTGATGCCTGTCTGAGACATAAAACAGCTAGCCTATGGTCAAAAGTAAACCAGCAGATGTTGACTCCACCTCTGAACACATAACAATATTTTAAGGACAAATGAGCACCCGTAAGATGGGTGGGGGGAGCTTAAGGAGTTGTATCCTCATTTTCGAAAGCCAAGTTTCTTTCGAACCATTTCTGGGGCTCTGGGATGCTGAAAACACAGCCTCACTTACTGCTGAGGTTTGCCCTAAAGGTTCATCGAAAGGATTAGTAATTAGTCACCACGCCAGGTGTGCTCATTTATGTGAAAAGTGATTTGCTCAACTTAATTAGGCATCGGAATGACAGCCTGTCAGCATCAATCAATCACAATGCAGAGGCAGCACCTTTGCAATTCTTCAAGCTGTTGGCACAGTTTACCGACTACAGGACATAACATGCTTACACCGTGCATACAGTGGGTACAGAATACATGCCTAGTGGGGGGAAAGGTGGTGCAAAAAGAAATATACACCACAACATTTTATTTTTGGATTAGTTTCATAGTGGATGGTGGTTTTGATCATATAAAACAAATATGCGGATTAAAGTAGATTTCCCTTCTTCATCATCATAATCTTTATTTCGGATCTCAAAATATTCAAAAAAGCGGTCAATAAAAGAATTAATGACAAAGGCCCAGATACAACATCTTTACGAATAAAAAGGCTAAACCTACAATCAATATAACATTCATAATGAACAATCCATACGATTTATAAAATTTGCACAGCAATTAAAATTCACGTCCAACATGTTACTGAAATTTCTTTTCTCCCTTAATTATCCTCCTTCAGGAAGGGGACAATTGAAAAACACACTCATTACTCCGCATTTATAAAAAGAACACGGCAGGCGTTCCTGTCGAAATCCTAAACGTTAAAGGAGAGATTTCCCTTCTTAATGTGAAGGGAAAGTCATATTTTTCTTCAGTTCAAAGAAAGCAAGGAATATGTTCAAATGCCATTTCCTAATTTTTGAAGTAGCAGAGCTACCTAAACTCTTATAATTCCCATAAATACATGGAAAAATGTATAATTATAACGAAGATAAACATATGGTCGACTGCATCCCAAATGAGACCCGGATGGCCATATGTCCCCAGTAACTCATTTAGGCCTTTCTTTTTAGTTTTTTACTCTGATGCTCATACTGAATCTCATGATGCCCACTGGGTGTCATGGCTGTGTATAGGGCCATGCTGCCAACTTTATACCCATTGCCGAGTTAGAGATTTTTTTTATACATTTGTGTTTCCTGGCATTATCAGCAACGTGCAAAAGGTGGTTTTACACTTGATTCTATAAGTACATTATGATTAAGGCTCCCTGTTTTTCGTTTTTACTGATTTTTACAGATAAATACAGACAGAAAAACATTTATTTTCGTGTCTGTATTTATTTTTAAATGTGGATAAAAACGGAAATTGGGTGTTTTTTGAGTGATTCTAAACACACTTTCCCATGACTGCCAGGCCAATAACTGTGAGGATTGATAGGTAAGGGTGATAAAAAAAAGAAAGGAATTTTAGTAAAGAGGCTTAAACAGTAGTAGATATGCACAAGGCTGATATATTTTCATATACGTGCATTGATTTATCTTCTGTGTGTGTTCATATCACGGAAACCTGGCAGGCATTCAAACATTACTGTATATTTATTGGTTAAATAAATGTGGAAATATACCAGTTTCAGTTTTTTTTCCACAAAACCCATAATAAATGTGGATAAATACAGACAAAGTTGACATAAAATAAATATGGATAAATACAGACGGAAATGTCAAAATAATAAATACCAAAAAATCGGGAGCCATAATTATGATATAGTGCAGATTTCTTTCAAACAAGTTTTTGATGAAATTCAGAAATATGTTTCCCTGACCATTGTTAACTAATCCTCAATTAGGGACTTTCAATACATATCTCTGCTGAGCATTTCCAATGATTTCTACGTATGTACAACACTATTCCATCAATCCAAATAAATTTAGTAATTGTCCACAGTATTTAGATTCCAGAGTTTCCAAAATCAAATCCAAATTAGTAGAGTTGCCTCTATTAACCCCTTCGATGTGGCCGCGATTCCCCTGGTGTGCTGTAAACAGCACGAACAGGGGCAGGCCGTGACGAACTCCAGCCGTCATCAGCACACGAGCACCGTAGTGCATGACGGCTGGGGTTCGTCATCGGCATGGAAGGGGTTAAAACACCAAGGTATGTTGTTACAGCATCATTTCCTTTTATTTCAATCCTGTTTTCCTGTTTTCCATCAATCAAGAAATAGCAACAGGCACGTGTGCGCTGTGGACTGAAGGGTGAGTGCTCTGCTGCTTTCCCGATTAAGAGCGGAGTCAGGCAAGGTGGTGTCCTGGCTCCGTTTCTTTTCAATCATTATATCAGAAGGAGTTCCACTGGCTCCCCATCACAACAAGCACAATTCAAACTCCTCACCCGCACTTTCAAGGCACTAAATAACACTGGGTCAGAATACCTCAACAGTCACCTCTGCTTTCAGAAACCTTCCAGACACCTCTGCTCATCCGTACTTTAACATGCACATATCCCACACATATGGAAAACCAAATCCCATGGTCGAGCCTTCTCCTACATCACTCCTAAAGCGTGGAATGACCTGCCATCACATGTAAGAGCCTCCTCCTCACTTCTGAAATTCTGCAAAGAAGCTGCAGATCTGGCTTTTTGAGTAGTCCCACTAGGTCCTAGGTGTGGCTAGACTCACACCTGCTAAACGCAAGGATATAACATATGGCAACATTTTGTGTGCTAAATACAGTAGCTCATTCACACATTTGTTTGGTCAAGAATAATTTTGTTTATACAGATGTAGGAATTACAATTGTGATAATTTGAATCTGCCATTTTAGGATCCCTATCATGTGTTCACAAATTCTGACCCACATGTCAGCCAGTATATCTCTACAAGTCCCTTTTCCATTGCGTCTATTCTTTATAAGGTCTAGAGGATACGAGTCCCCCAGATCCCTCCATAGACTCTCTCAACCTACCCCCACAATGTTGCTAGTACTCAGTGAAACCTATAGCATCACTAGCACACAGCATTAGGCTCTCAATGCAGCACAAAATATTTGTCTTATTTCATGGAAGGTTGCTAGACAGTCTTCCAGTAAGAGTCCACATATTTGATTTAGAATTTTCTTTTCATCATCTGACAATAAGATCTTCTATTGTCATTTCAAAGCTCAAGCATACTTATAGTGGGGCAATTGGGTAGCATGGCTGTGGAAGTGTCAATATTATAGTGGATCTATGCCAGTTTTCTTATGCTTGTCTAACCTCTAGTTTGACTCTTCGCCTCCCTTCTGGCGGAAAAGAAGTTATTTCATTCCCCTAGGGGACATTCTGCATTCCAATAATCACTCCTCTGCTATTACCTACTCTCTCAGCCATTGGACACCAATTGGCAGCGATAAGGTATATGCCATCCGGGAGGCACACTCCACCCTGCGGGTAAGACATCGTGATTCTTCACGTTCTGTTTGCCCCCACACATCCCACGCGGAGCATGACCTATTCATGAGATGGTCTAGCTCAGCAAAGATCCTGGTTCCAAGATAGATCAGGTGTATATGCAGTAGGGCAGGAGGCACAGATATCTTGCTAAGAGCAATACAAATCAGTAATCCACCCCAGCCGAAGCCTTGTAAGGAAGTCTACAGTATTCTTTAGTATTTGCACAGCTCAGCTTCCGTTGTGGTAAAAAAAAACCTAGATTACAGTCAAAATCTAAGGTATCTGAATTTGTCCATTGCCAATTGAAGTGGAACCTCACCATCTGTGAAGTGGAACCTCACCATCTGTGAACCTCTGCAACCAAAGAAGAAATTGGAAACACGTTGGACTTGTAAATATGAATCCTAAAGCCAAGCACTATCCCTCATTGTTCTGTCTTTATGGGGTATTCTGAAATGGATAACCAACACAGTGAATGATATAATCTGCAAACAGAGACATCACTTGCTTGCCTCCAGCTACCTGTTAAGTTATGTGATGTGAATTATACTTAGAACGTGCTTGGACGTAACTGGCACTGCCTGGGAATCCATAGCATGACTGGTGTACCAGCATCTCCTACAGATTGAAAAACAGGTATTCAGTCTTTTCTTGAATGAACTGGAGCAGGCGATGCACATTTCACAATGGTTGAAGCTGCTGTAGAGAAGGCCCTACATCGCTCAGCGCTTAGAGGCCCCGGTGGCTATAACGCGCTATACAAATCAAATAAATAAATAAAAATAAATACATCCAGTTCCTACATATAAAAGAGAAGAAGGGTACAGACTACAGAGTACCCAGAATGAATCAGACTTTTGTATAATCGTCATTCTTATTATTAATATTGTTGTGCTCTCCTTGTTACTGTGGGTGATGACTACACGATGCACCAACATAGTCAACACTTGTTTTGCCCGGAACACTTAATGTGGCCAGGGATTCCTCAAGGCTGAGACAGTTATAATATATTTATGTGAAATGAAAAAGCTCGCAAATTATATATTGCATAAAAATATTTCTGAGGCGCAGCAAACACTAGGTACACCGTTAAAAAGAAAAAGGTGAAAGCACTCATGATAGTGCACAAGTAATAAACATTTTTCATAATTGTCAACAGTTATATGGCATTTGTTTAGAAACTAACAATGAAGCATTATTTATACTTATCATTTTGTATTTCTCTTTTATACTATCCAGTGTCAGTCCTACATACATGTAATGCATGTTTATTGGAGACTAACTGATATGGGTATGTGAACAGGTCATAGTGCATGTAAAAACATTTTCTGGTAGGCTGCTAGAGTACAGTAAGATTTCTTCTACTTATTGGTTGCTTTAATTAAAAAGAGGTGTGCAAGAGGCTCTGTCCCATCTAATTTAAAGTTATAATTGGACTTGCCACAGGAAATATGTACATATCTCTGAATGGCACTAAGTGGAATCATATGTCTAAAGACTCTAGATACTCATGGCCTAATACCGTGATAAAGGAATTTTCTGAAAATAGCTACCACCGCTACCACATATGGCAAAATTTAAAAATAGATAAGAGAACAGAGAAAATAAAATAGAGAAAGTATTGAATCCAACAAGAGGAGACATAGGAAAGAAGCATATTCCAAACATAACAGAGAGAGCATTAAAAAACCAAGAAACCACTGAATGGTGGGAAGCCACTTATTTAGAAGCAGACAGGAGCGCAAGGGGTCCATGGATCCCGATATTTATCACCCAGTGCTGCAGTAGAAACTACTTATCCATCTAGAATTGAAAAACGAGCAGACAAGGTATGTATAGCATTGAATAACATAAGACAACTGATAGAAATAGCAGAGGAAGTATGTGAAAAATACAAAAAAGCAGTGGATTATTTTATGCAAAGAATAGAAGAAAATTGTGGGAAATTACCAAGAAGAATGATGAGATTTCAAACAAAGTACTTGATGGTTTAGAAGAAGACATTATCAAATGTGACAATCATAAATTCAAGAGAAACCCGCTAGATTACAAATTAGGGAGGGTGCACCTTTACAGAAAGACATCAAACCAGATAAACCGAAACCAGTAAACAAACCAGTTTTCATGACATCACAATCAGACACTGATTCCGTGACCACCCTAGCAGAAGAAGCTACAACATGAAGGATTAGAGTGAGTATTTTAAAGGAAGTAAGGAGACATCGACAAGGAACATCAAGCAGAAATCGCAAAGGGTACAACACTTCAGATACAAAAACCAGTTTAAAGCCAAACAAATAAAGAAAACACCAAGTCCACTATTCTAGGAAATTCAACGAGGGTCGAGAAGAAAGTAATCGAAAAGAAGTCAACACAAATGAACAGCAACTAATCACTAACTGCTGCAATTTCTGTTACATTGTCTGTGACGTTGCTCCGCTTTTTATTTCCCCTCTCTTCTCCTTTTACCTTATAGCATTGTTATTTACTTACCCTTTAATAAAATGTGTCATTAAAAAAAATCACCTAATTATTAAACTATCTTTGAAAGACATAAATAATGAAAGTCGAAATCATGAATGCAGGAGTCTCCTTTTGCCAAACAGCAAGATGGGATCTAACACACACTAAAATTAACCACAATAAGTGTCTAAGAAAGTTGAAGTTCAATGCATTTATTAATGATAAACTGACACTAAAGTTTGTTCAGTCTCCTTTTACCCATCATTATTAAGCTATCTTTGGGAGACTTTGAAGACACGCACTCCTGCCTCCTATAACAGAAAGAAGAGAATTAGTGCAGAGGGAAATAATTTACATAGCACTGGGTCTAGGCACTGATAAAACAACTTCAATTGAAAACCGAAATCTATATCCACCCCTTCCTTACAGCCAGGAAATTTGATTGACCTATTTTGATTATTGGTTAGTAACAATCTTGAACATTACTTCAGAAGTAACAAATACCTTCCTTAGAATGTCCTAGGAACTACTCCCTCGGCATGGGACAACACCTGGTGGCCCACCGCCCTCGGCAACCTCACCACATCCACGGACCACACCCAAAACCTCGGCATCATACTCAGCTCCTCCCTCACCATGACCCGACAGATCAACGCCGTCGCCTCCACCTGCCGCAACACCCTCTGCATCCTTTGCAAGGCCTTCAAATGGATCCCCCCCGAATCCAGAAAGACCGTCACCAGCGCACTCATAACAAGCAGACTGGACTACGGAAACGCCCTCTACGCTGGAGGCAGCAAATCCCTGCTACACAAACTCCAGACCATCCGGAACACCGCGGCCAGACTTGTCCTCGGCATCCCACTATATGAACACATCATCCAAAACCTGCAAAACTTCCACTGGCTCCCCTTCGAGAAGAGAGTAACCTTCAAGCTACTCACCCAAGCCTACAACTCCCTCCACAACACCGCACCCCAATACCTCAACCAAAGAGTCGCTTTCCACGTGCTCAAGAGAACCTCTGCTCCACCGACCTTGCCAAAACCCAGCGCATCCGCAGAGCAAGAGTGGGTGGAAGAGTCATCTCCTACATCGCAGCAAAGACCTGGAACGACCTCCAGATCGACATCAGACACCCTCCCCCAGTCTGCACACCTTCAGGAAGAGACTCAAGACCTGGCTCTTTGTCTGACTTGGAGCTGAACCCCTCTCCCCCAAGTGACTTGAGACCCTCGCAGGTGAGTTGCACGCTTCACAATTCCCTGATTGAATGTAACTCCAGAGGAGAGCAAAACAGTTAAGAAACATCTTAATTAATATTACCATCAGGGCTTTATTGATTTAGGTGAAAGTGCCACAAGATCAATAAGCTAATTCTTACATTTGACATCATTTGATGTAAGGCCTGACCTTTTTGAAATAATAAACATTTATTTAAGCTGGGTACAGGCAAGTGGAAGGCAGAGAGGAATTCTTCAACTTCCTAGGAGACCAGATCATCCAAGCAGAAGCTGTAAAGACCATTAGTGAAGGCCACAGGATGGCATCTCGGAGCCAGGACAGCCTTATCTGCATGCTGAGATACCGAGCAGAGATAAGCAATGGCCTTTTTCACAAAGTATAACACTTTGGAGTTCAACTGAGGTATGCATCTGAGAGGCAACTGTAGAAACTCATAGAAGCCCTCATGGTGCTAAAAGAGCTTATCTACAGCCTGGCAAGAAGGGAGGGCTTAGGTGTTAGAAACAGACTCCACTATCACGCAAGAGAATTCTGAACTACTGCTACAATGTTGCAATTGTTATTAATAATCAGTTTTTAAATATTTTTAATTGCCAATTTTGCTAATTTTTATAGTTTCAGCTATACATATTTAATGCAGCAGAAGAGAACACTGGTTTTAATAAAAGGCATTTCAAACAAAAAGGCCTTGTATTTCTTCGTTATCTCCTTAAGTTATGCATTTGAGTAGCGAACATGAGTACCCTAGTTGGAGACACATTGCTGATTTAATGGGTAATGTGTGCAAGCCACTTCACTGTATGGACAGTTAATGCCGGTCATTTAAACTGCATCCCAGATGTCATGATGTTAGCATACTAGTGGTTGGGAGTGGGTGGAGCCAGGGGGCCAGAGGAAGAGGAGGAGCGGACACAGGAAGGGGACAGTTAGAGTAGGGACAGGGACGAGGATGGATGTGCAGTAATAAAGCTCCAGTGATAGCAATCCATGGTGTCTGTGGTTATTGTAGCAGGATGCTACAACTGGCGACGAGGGTGGGATGGGCCTGAACCCAGCCCACAGAACCCCACAAGAGAGCCCTGTCCCTGGCAGCCTCGAGGAGAAGAAAACGCTGCCCAAGGGAAACGAAGTTGCTGCCCGAGACGAGAAGCCAGCAGCAGGTGACCCTGTTCCCCAGCAGTTGAGAGGGATCCAAGAGGGAGCCGAGGCACCGAGCGTTGAAGCGCTCGAAGAAGAAGAGACCCTTCGCGCTAAAACGCGACTCACGCAGGAAGCGTGTACAACTAGTGAGTACAGTAAGAGCGCTGTTCGCGCCAAAAGAAACTGCAAGTGCCCGAGTGAGGTGAGGGCTGAAACGGACTAAGCGAGGGATCGGGAGCCCAACCCCGACCCTGCCGTGCTGCCCGAGTGTGTGGAGCCCTGCTGAGTAAGGCGTGGACATCGCCTGGAGAAGAGCGCTGCTGAGCGCTAAAACAAATGCACCTTTGGAAAGCGCGGTCGAGCGCTAGCATCGGGAGCCCCGTGTGCAGAGGTGGGGCGTCCCGTCTGAAGTGCCCAGAAGTGCCCACCGGGAGCTTACCCCGGCGGCAGAAGTCAAGACAAGTTGCCTACCTGAAGCATTGACTCCAGCGGTGGATCCTGGCTGCAACCGGCAAGTGGTGAGTGGAAGCGCTAAGAAATACAGTGATTTCGGTGAAGAAACGAAGAAAAACGGCCGAAATCCCGTCGAAAACGAGATTCCCGCGCGGCCATTTTGGAGTCAGGCAGCAGTGTCCAATCCCCTGCGTGGGATCATCGGCGGCCATTTTGAGGTCAGGCAGAAGACCTGAAATTGCAAATAAACATTGGCGAGTGCCACAGGGCCCAAAAACAAGCACTGGTAAGTGCAAAAACAAACATTGGTAAAAACAAAAGGAAAAACAAACATTGGCAAAAGGAAGTCAACAAGCATTGGTGCATACAAAGACAAGTACTGGCTAAGAATAAACAAGCATTGGTACATACAAATAAACAAGCAGTGATACATGCAATTAGACAAACATTGGTACATGCAATTCAACAAGCATTGGTGCATGCAAAGACAAGTATTGGCTAAGAGTAAACAAGCATTGGTACATGCAAATAACAAGCATTGGTACATGCAAATAAACAAGCAGTGATACATGCAATTAGACAAACATTGATACATGCAGATCAACAAGTGTTGGATAAATCGCGACAAAGGAAGAAAACAAGCATTGAGGAAGGCCAAACAAGCATTGGCGATAACCATACAAGCATTGGCGAACATAACAGAATCAAGCATTAGCAAAGACCAAACGAGTACTGGCGAAGGCCAAACAAGCATTGCCAACGTCCCAGCACATGACCAGACCGCAGGTTTCGACTAAAGAGGATCGACTACGAAGACGAGTGAACAGCCCGTGCCCTGCGAACATGATCCATCAAAATCCTCCTCTCATGACGGGAGGAGACGCGGCACAGCGGGTCACTTCATACAGTGAAGTACCGCCTCCAGCGATGCAGACTGATGATTGGATCTCGGATCTCAAACGACACCGGTGGCTCGAAGCATTAGAAGATTTCTTAAAAGCCAATGGTGAGCAAAGAGAGAGAAAATGTCTGATGCTACTCCTCCATTTGGTGGGTCCGGAGGGCCGATGCCCAATCAGGACATTTTCCAAAAAGGATACAGAAATCTATAAAAGACTCCAAAGGGAACTCTGTGCCCATCTCAACGCACAGACAGATGTGGACCATAATCGCATGGTTTTCAATACAGCACGGCAGGAACCTGGCGAACCGTTGCCAAACTTCATCACTCGGTTGCAAAGTATGGTACGAGGCTGCCACTTCAACACTTTTACAAATGAGGATGCGGTTCGACTTCGGATAATTGAAGGCTGCACAAACCCTGACACAAAGCGCAAGATCCTGCAAGGGCATTGGTCGTTAAAGGAAATCATCAAGAAGGCCGAAATTGGAATGCAAATCAAAGCAAGAGAAGGATTGAAGGACGTGCACCTAAGAGCATACCATCAAGATACCTGGGAAGACAGAACTCAGAAAACAAACAGAACTGAAAGGAGAGAGAGGGAAGACAGACCAGCAAAAAGACAACGGGAAAGATACAGTGACAAAGAAAATTACACGGATTACTCAGAGTCAGATGACCCAGAGTCAACCACCCAAAAGACAATTCCAAGAAGCTATTCACCCCCCAGGAGTTCCTCAAGGAGTCATTCAAAGTATGACACACCATACTCTGATGAGGAAAGAGCATCAAGTGGGACCGATCGCACTCCTGGACAAGAAGACATCCTACACAGCAAGTGGGAGAGAAAGACTAACCATAGAAGAAGGGGTCGCACTGGTCAACACCGGAAGTCGGCACAGGAACAGCAGTCGACAAGCAGTGAAGATGAGTCCAAGGAAATATCTGGCCAGAGAACACATAAACCCCAAATCAGAGGTGTTAAAGCATCAAACAATTGGGAAGGAGAACCAGATCACACAAGACGGACTGGTCCCTCACAACAACAACAACAACCCGCAAGAAAAGATCCATGCATTCATGGGCCCCAAAGCATCCATGGGCCCGCGACAACGAAGAAGCAGAGCGTAGATGTGTAACATCAGGCGAGAAGGACGAAGAGGCAAAAGCTTGGGATCAAGCACAAGGAACAAGCACGGAATCTTCAAACAATCTCCCAAATGAGACAACATTGAAGATGTTCCAACAAAGACACACGGAGAATCTTTTCAAAGACACTTCTGAGGTGGAAAGCAGCTCGTCACGGACTACCCGGTTCCGAAGACCACCTGGTAAGACATTCCCAAAGGAACACTCACAGAGGGAACTGACGGAGCACCCCTCTGAGTCAGAAAGCACGTCGGTCCGATCCTTTGAGTCGGCAGAGTCGTGGTCCCGACAACGACCACGCGCAGCATTCTTAAAGAAACATTCTCAGAGGGAAGTGAGGGAGAACTCCTCTGATTCAGATAGCATTTCGGTCCGATGCTTTGAGTCGACAGGGTCGTGGTCCCGACAACGGCCATGGAACCAAGCACCTGAACACATCAGCGAACCAAGGGACACTCTTCCCGTCAAGAGCGACGTGTCCCACGCCAATGTCAATGCACACTCGATCACTCCACCAGACAACCTGTCACATCGAGCACAGGTGCATCGCGACACTAATACTACACCGTCACCCCGGGTAGGGGCAGCAAGGTTGACTCGAAGGCCCTGGTCCTGGTCCCATAAAATGGAGTCAGACATCGTGGCCATTAGCACCCAAATAATAACGGACAAACCAGTCGATCTGCAAAGGAAGCAAGACATGTCAGGAGAGCCAAAGCATCATCGGATGAGAACAAGACACGCAAATATTCAGCCGGTTCCAGGGTCTGTGTGGTCTAGGCGCGAGCGGGTGTGGGAGAGACAACCCGAGACAGCAAATCAATCTCCAAGTCATACCCAGATGACCTCCACCGTTCATACCCCACCGGCTGGCATCCCAGACTCGAAACAGGAAGACAGTGTTGTTCTTGACCTGACAAAGCAAAAGGAAGTAAAAATACATGGAGACACTCGCCAGGGAACTAGGATAACATCCCTTTGGAAGAGAGGCCGATCGTCACATGAGCAGGAGCCACAAAGGAGGACAGACTGCCGATATCAAACTGAGCTTGCTAAAAGCACCTCAGACACAGAAGGCTCCATCTCTCCAGACATCAGCAATAGAGCTTGTCTATTCAAAGACGAACCACTGGCAATCATGAAGAGGAAAGAAACTATGTTGACGGCGGAGTCCGAGCAGTTTGAGAAGCTGTCACAGGATACCTCCGGACTCCTGATGAGTGAAATGGACACGCCCAGTTCGGATGAACTGCACTCAGATGATCGTGAGAACACTGCTTCGATCATTGAGACACTAAGTAATAATAGTCCGAGAGCCGGGTCGCCACGACCTCATCGTGACATACATCCACTCAAGAGACTGATCGTGGAGACGGACTGAGAAGTCAGTATGTTTGTTTTTTGTTTTGTCACAAAGGGGGGAGATGTCATGATGTTAGCATACTAGTGGTTGGGAGTGGGTGGAGCCAGGGGGCCAGAGGAAGAGGAGGAGCGGACACAGGAAGGGGACAGTTAGAGTAGGGACAGGGACGAGGATGGATGTGCAGTAATAAAGCTCCAGTGATAGCAATCCATGGTGTCTGTGGTTATTGTAGCAGGATGCTACACCATCCTATGTGGATGTGTGGCGCCAGTCAACAAACTCTAAACTTACAAATAGAGGATGCACCTTCCTTTTGTATGTGTATGGCTCATCACTATATGAGCCCAATTTTAAGTTTTATGTCCCAGAATCTGGAACTTGATCACTCCAGAGGTATGCACGAGTCCTTCATTCAAATCATCCACGAAGAACATCAAAGTCCCACTGAGCCAAAATCACCTAAGTTAAGTACCCCTACATAACGTTACTATTTGTGAATAGAAGAGTGCCTCTTTTCCTGTGAACTTATGTAACCTGGCCTGTATGTATGCCTCCCTATCTGGTGTAACATTTCCTATTGTAATGTGCTCTGCCAGACCCGGGTCCAGCCGGCACAGACCACATCTGTAAATTTAGATCTCCGTTTAAATCTCATTGTCACTTTTTTCTCCCATTTTCTTTGTGTGTATATGGCTTTTGAATTTTCAGAAATAGAGCTTCCTTTCGTAATTGTGTGTGTTTGTGTGTGTGTGTCGGTCTTTCTGTCTGTCTGTAAAGGTTCTCGGTCTGCATCAGCCGCCCGAACACACGACTTGTTCACTGCAAAGCAGGCTGGGATAGAGCCTGCCGTTTTATGTATTTCTATTGGTCGCATTTGCTACCTAGGGGTCAATCGAAGTACAGGGTTTTGCTGCTGTTTAATAAAAGGCAAATGATTTGCATCCATAACTTTATTAGAATTAGGCCTTCCTTCATGAAGTTTAGCAAATTGTGCATCGTAAACCAAGCATATTTCCTTCTTTCACCTTTGGGGAACCATGTTTTCTCTCTATTTCTCAGGATATAAACGAAGCATAAATTAGAATGCAGCTACTAGCAATGTTCCCAGGTGACGATTTGAATAAAGTGGTACAACACTGCCATCTACGGGTGCTGGTAGTTTAACACCTGACAAAAATACATCTATCGCGGTGCGTTGACATTCCATTCGTGGTCTGAAGAATTCATGCTTGTGTAATATGGGCATATCATTTTTCATGGGCGAAGCACTTTAAAAGAAAAAAAAGAACTTTAAACATAGCTTAATATCTACCAAACTATCCACCGAAGGCTGCCAAGTTTTCTGTTCGCTTATATTTGACATTCCCGGTTTTCAGGGTCACTATGTGTGACTTTTCACTGCCCTGTGTGTGACACGATTTATGAGTCATCGCATCCTTCAAATTACTATGTTTAGTGCAATATTATGGTCTATAAATGCCACTAAAAGAACCTCAACAGACCAGGCGTACTTCTAGACGATCACTCACCTGTAACCCTTTGGAATATGACCATTTTCTTGCACTCTAAATCCTTTGTTTTGTTATAAGGAAGAATGGGCTCAATCAGGCACGCGATGCAATGGATTAGTACAAACAAGTCTACAAGGGCCTATGAGTGACACGCACAATTGTTTACATTGGACACTGGCAAGACAGGCTGGGGTGATAAGCTATAATGCATATTGTAGCTTCAGAACGATGCTTATGTTTAGTGATGCCTTTAATGCAGCCAGCGGAATTTTAAGGACCAGTCCATTCTTTGGAATAGTGTGAATATAAGTCCAAAAATGCTTGTTTTGCTAAAAATCCAGGACGGGCCACACAAGTCTAAGCCACATGAGCCCATGGGCGTCCATTCACCAAAATGCCAGGTGTAGCGGAAGTGACATTACATTGCAAGTTACCTTAACTTTGACTCACAAACACATGCTTACGCATACACACACATTCACATACTCTCTCACTAACACTCACCTGCAATCCTACATAAAACATACATTTAAAAGCATGTTATACTTACCTTAGATGCCAGTTAGGACCAACGTCCAGCTAACTGTAGTCCATTTTAATTATACTAATAGTGAATAACATAATTACATATAATAAAAAGTGACAGAAAAAAAAGGAAAGTAGAGCCCCAGCCGGCGTCCATTAGGAAGAGGTGCCCCTGTGTTCCAGGCACTGATTTAGCCACTCAGGCCAGGGGTTGCAAGGGGTAAGCCAGCAGTCGCAGCGGCCACCGCTGGTGCCCTCCTAAACGACGCCCATGCATGAGTCACATCCACTCGGCAGCCATTTCTTGGACTTACTACACCTCATCATCATACACTGTGCACCATAAACAAGGAGTCACATTGAATAATGGCTTCTTTTTCTATTTCCTTATAATTTTTAACTAACAATTTGTCCTGTAAACAACAATATATCATACTCCTTTTGTCAACTTAGATTTCTATTCTTAGTGTGATCCTCGCACAGTCACTTTCACTGTGAAGAGCTGGAATCTACCTGCTGGCTTCAAGTCATCATAATTTGGCAGGTGAGCTGGTGCCCTGCACATGTGCCAAAAGACGCCCCATCGTCTGTGACATGCTCAGCTGGTCACGACTTTTCTCAGCCAATATTATATTATGTTCTGGAACATGTACCTTTCATATGCTGTCGTCTAAAAAGACAGAACTTGTTGAAGATGTCACAAACGTCAACTTAGACTATGGTAAATAACTGTTCTTTTTCTTTCATTGAAGGACAGGTAGTAAATGTTGTTAGGGAGTCAGAGGGTGCACTGCACACCTTACATTTTAACATAGCAATGCCCTTAGAATCAGCAGTATGAAAGATTAATAGCAGTAGCTTCTCTGACCAACAATGCAAGAGAGCATGAAAAGTGTTCCTTCCTAGTGGTAGTTGTTGGCCACATGCTGCTGGGCCCATTTGTCCTTCTCAATGACACCATCTATGTAGGACACTAAACTGCAGGACATGCACACGACTCAGGAATAGCACAGTGGCTAACCTGCCCTTCACCCAGAGCTGGGGTACCCATACAAAGAGACACGCGGAACTATCCCTGGTGCTGAAGCCTCTGAGAGATCCCCAAGCCACCAGTATCAGCAGGCAAGGCCACACTGAAAGACAGAGCCACAGAAACATTCAGTCCGGCATGAGAACAAGTTCTGCAGTCTATGCACAATAAAACACGCAGAGAACAAATTACAGACAGAGTTTGGACGTCTGTTCAACAAAACAAAAAGCATAAAACAATGTGATGCATATGCGAAGCTTACACCCTTCCCTTAGGGAAAGTATTCTAAGGAAACAGGAATGTAAACCCAAAAATATCACAGTAAAGTGAATAGTGATGCTTTGCAGGTGGAGACTGGTGAAACATCTGAGCTACTCGTCCCCAGCACTAGGTGGTTTGTATCTGTACCGCTGCTTACCACGGTGCCCACTGCTGGGGTGCGAGCGGCGTCTGAAGTCTTCAGGAGCACAGGCACTGTTGCAATGAGCACCTGATTCAAAGTACCCTAACAATAGCACCAGATTACATCCACACCGACATTTCTTCTCCCACGTGGGAAAGCTGTACGTAGCCCCCTCCTCTTTCTTCTCCCTTACAGCTTTGAAAGCTCCTGTTGCTCTTTTGATCCACAGCCCCCTAATAATCTCTGCTCCGACCCCAGCCAGCAGCTAACGTCTACCAGTCAGCAGAGGCTACATTTCACCCAAGAAGGGTCTGCATTACTGTAGGAAAGTAGGATTAGCTGTCATTGTTACCCCCCACTTTTTGCTTGATATATCTGTTTTTGGCATAGTCTGACTGGGATCCTGCTAATTAGGACCCCAGCCACTGTGCTTTCTGTTATGATCTACTGTAGCCATTCCCCTGTGTGCACGTTTGTGGAGGTCTACGGGTATACCGGGGAGTTTGAACCTACACGTGTTTGATGGGACGACTGCTTTTATGCGAGAGTGGGAGTGTCCGTCACTAGAAAAAAAAACTGACAAACCAACTTGTTATCTATGGAACAACATTTATATGGTTTGGGAATTTACATTTACTTTATGTATAGTTGCCCTTTGACAGTTGAACTGCTCATAAGCATTCAAAAGGTGCCACGTGAACACATATAGCTTGTGCACACTTACCATTGTTTTCAGCTATTCTGCGAAGCTTCCTTTCTGTCCTCTATGATGTTTGTTCAAAAGGGATTTTGGCGGTGGTTGATGTTTTGGTGCATAAGGAGGCCTGGAGCCATCCAGCCCAACGTAACAAATGTGCAGCCATTTTGTGCTTGGAAACAGCACAGGAAGATTACTGCCAACCACGTTTTTAACTTAATTCAAACGTTGCCGTCATGACCGGGGATTAAAAATGGTGTAAAGCGTGATATCCCCGGTCATCTTGTTTGCATTCTTCGGTAGGAAAAAAAAGCATGATTTTGTCTCACAAAAGTTTGACTAAACTGGAAGGAACCTTCTCTATGTCCCTACTGTCGACGAGGTTTGATGAGAGCTGAACTGCAGATGCTGTGCCATTAATAAGGACTTCATGGATGGAAGTTCTCGGGTGAGAAGTCGCTCACCAGTCATTTTGACTGTTTTGCTAATCTTCTCAAGTGTGACATTTATGTTATTTCCATGATGTCTATTGCCATACTAACATTCTTTATTGTTCTCATGACTGTGAAGCTCTTTAAAAATATTTAGAGTGTTGTGTGCAGGTTCCCATCAAAAGTATAATAGTATACAGAAGGAGGAATTAAGTATGTGTTATCCCAAGTCTTGCAGTTATATTAAACACTGTTTTGGTGGTGGTGGGGGGGAGGGGGGGGGGGGAGGGAGGAGTGTTTACCCTCGTAATGCCTATGCCTCTACTATTGTATGGAAAAGGGGAGGTGAGTGTGTTGTGTTCCTGGTTACCTTAGTGTGCGTGGTTGTCAATATACTCTGTGTGAGTGTAAGGTCTCACACTATTTTTAACCCTAGTTTTCTGTAGCCTTTGGTTTATCAACCACTTATTTGTGGTTATTTGTTGATATGATTGTGTTGGTGTCCCGTACTGTTAGATTGTGTGGGTGAAAGGTTTTAGGAGAAGACACCTTCTTATGAAGCTTCTCTGTGTGTACCTTATATGAGTTTGTCACCTGTGTGGGTGAAAGGTTTTCCCTGTTTGGACTGTGTTAGGAGAAGACACCTTCTTACGAAGCTTATCTTAAAGGTTATCCCTGATGAGATTGTGTTGGAGAAGACACCTTCTTGCGAAGCTTCTCTGGTTTTACCTTGATATGAGTTTACAAAGCTTTTATGGTTTTTCTCATGTAATGTTTGACTTGAATATTCTAGTACTGTCTAAGCCTAATGCTTTTCTTGGAACTCTTTCATTCTGATTCTAGGTGTGTGATTTCGTTGGCATTATGAATTGTCATGCATTTCATTTGTTCTATGTGTCCTTGATTCATTTGCTCAATGTATTTCATGCATCTTTTACAATCTAATGTAATCTCTATTTTGATTGCCTTATGTACTTTTAATTATTCTAGTTGTGTTTTGGTTTCCTTAGGAAGGGGGATGTGTTATGATCCACTGTTGCCTTTCCCCTTGCCTATGTAACTCTTATCTACTGCTCAGCCAGAATGAGTGTTGGTGTGCTTGGAGATGTCTGGAATATTGGATGATTGATGTCGTGGAATGATGGGTGCCTGGTGAGGTTGTGAGTTAGTTGGAGTGTGCAGGCTGAGCAGGACAGAGGCTGCTCCTGTTGGGGCATCACATGGACCTAACATCTTCCAGTATTCTTCCTGAGGCTGTTAACTTATGAATAAATCTTCAATATATTTCTATACATCACCTGGCTACAGAAGATCTTTCATTTACAACACTTTCTCCCTAAATTGACCATAGTAACTGCTTTTGTACATCTACAATTGGCTAAGGTGTACCCTTGTAAGTCGTTAGTATATGGTACTAAGGAATTCAGGGTACACCAGGGATCTCCCTTGGGCTACAACATGTGTTGTGCCATGTATGTAAGTCCACTAAAAACAGTGATTCCAAGCCTGCCACTGCAGCGTGCGTGAGTTGGTGCTTGCTCCTCTCACAACAGATGTTACCTTATATCTGTGGTCACAACACTTAAAACCTATATTTCACCCCTATGGCAGGCTCCTCAGTACTGAGGGCAGGGTGCTTGGTTATAAGTGTGGGGATGACCCTGCATGAGAAGGACACCCCTACAGACCCCGGAGTCGATTCTCCAGGCTTTGTAAGTACGGTCAGCCATTTTAATACATATATTGGACAACAGTCATTACGATATGTCCAACTATATAGTGGCTGCCCAGAACCCGGTAATGTTTGGTATCAAACATGTTGGATTCATACCCAAGCACAGATTCCAGTGTTCGAAGTATGTTCCCATGTACTGGGGGCTCCCCTAGGGTACCCCTACTGTACTCCCGGTAACAGCCTTTCAGGGTCTGACAGCAAGCTAGTGCTACTGCCCTCCTGCTGCTGAGCTAAGCTCAAGCAGGGGAAGGTAGAACAATAGGGTTCCTGTCGCAGGGAGGTGTGACCACCTCCTAGACAGGACTTAGTGAATTGGGGTGGGGGCGCTCGCCAGCACCACCAGACTGCTTTGAAAGACACATTAGGTGCCCTCCTTGCATACTCCAGTTTGAGTCAGTTCAAGGGAACCCTTGTCTCTGGTGGTGCAAAACTGGACAAAGGACATGGGAGTATCCTCCCCTCTGTCCAGCCCCTCCTCTGGGTGGGACCCTTGAGTTGTTCCAACCCTTACCTTAAGGTACTTAAAAACGTACCTGTGGGTGGGTCTCTAGATTCATCGTAAGACAATACTCAAGACTGAAACCATGCCATTCTTCAACCATCTAGACACTTGGACTTATCCTGGAACCGAGACTGCATCAAGGAAGACTCCTACTGCTTCTGGTCTCCATGTTTTGCAAGTCTACTTTGCCATCTGTGTCTGTGCTTCATGCAGGTTTTTTGACAGACCTGTGGGCATCAAGGAAACCTGAAGTAATCTCTCTTGGAGTGATGGAGTAACTCACCTGCATCTGCAGGCACCACAACCAAACTGACCGGTCTGCTGCTCCTGTGGTCCCACGGACTTCCTGAGGCCCAGCAACACAGGTGGTGGTTCTTCAACTCCTTTGAGGCCTGACCTGTCCTCTCTGCAATTTTGAGGCCAGTATCCCTTATCGGAACCGGACCCCTGTGCACTAGTGGGCCTTCCTTCTTGGTGAGCTGCTCAAGGTCCTTTTGCGTCTCCTGTGCCTTTGGCCTGTGAGTCCTTCTGAGGATCTCCTCCTGCTTCAGTGCGCTCATTCGCTTGCTTGGAGCCTACTCTGACTCTAATGCTGTTGGTGAGCCTCTTGAACCTTGCTAGTCCCTACATTGCACCTTCTTCGCTCTCCACAACAGTTGCGGCTACCAAGGCTTGTTTGTGCTCCAGCCGTACACCGACCACCTAGTCACCAATGTGGGACAGCTCATGCACAGTTCCTGGTCTTCCTTGGTGTCGCCTGGTCCTCACAGCTGCAGCGACACGGTAACCGTCAACACTTTTGAACTGTCTGACATTGGTGGGCATTGCACTTCTGTGCCTCCTGGTCGCTGCTGAGTACCATAGACTATGTTCCATCTGCCTACAAGTTCTTCATTTCAAGAATCCACCCTTGGATTCCACTAGTGTTTTTCACCTTTGTCTCCTGAGGCACTTTTCTCCAAGTCTTCCATTGCCATATAAGGATGTTTTCGACGTCTCATCATCCCTATGCACCTGGCTTCCCTGGCATAGCTAACCAGGTCTCAAGGGCATCCACAGCTGGGGGTGACTCTCCAACCTTCTGTACTCCAATAGAATTCTTTGGGGTCCTCTGGGAAGGGTCTATCCACTGCAAAACTGCAACCACGACCTCTCCGTTGACTTTCATTGGTCAAGCGGCTATGCCTACATTCTGCACACATCCTCCGTGGGGTTCCTGGGTACTTACCTTGGGTGATTCCTTGGGTCCCCGGTTCATCTGGGTCTTCTGGTCCAAGTCCCGTCCTCTTCTGTAGTTTGCATTCTACTTCCTTAACATGTGGTCTGGTCTCTCCCTGGAGACCACTGTATTTTGGGTGACTTACCTTATTGCAATTGAAGTATTATTCTGTATTTGTGTTGATATCTCCAGGTAGGAGACATACCAAATTGTTAGTGAATGTTGTGTAATGAATAGAAGTATTTTTATATACGCACTGTATGGTTTCCTGCCAGTTAACTTGTATCCTAAGGTTAAACTGGTAAAACAAGCAGCTTAACACTCCTTCAAGGTAAGCCTTATCTCCAGAGCTACCACTTTAAGTGCTTTTTATGGTGATCAAAGAGCACTAAAACCACCATAAGGGTTGCCTGGATTAGTGCAAGGTGCATCATTTCAATAAGTGTGCACCTTATACTAAGCCACTCTTCCACACTCTCCATGACTTATGTATGATTCATGTGGGACTCCTTGAGTAATACTTCATTGTAAGAGGTACATTAGTGAAATCCAAGCACTGCCAAAGCCAACAGATGTGGCTTTAATGAGAACACACGATAATGTAAACAACATTGGCTCATGCATGTTTGTCTATGGTCTTTAAAGCCAGGCCTACGGACTTTGCCTGTGCTGGTCTCTCTCCAGATCCTGGAAAGAGACAAGCATAGGCAAAGATCCCATTTGTTGTTTTTAAACTCTATTATATATTTTTTTTTATAAAGAATAAACATATTTTCTCATACAGTTCTCACAAAAAAGCTAAAAATGTAAACACAAATGTTCCCTGTGCATAGACATGATAGATGTTGCTTAGTTTGGAATGTTTTTCCTCTCCACTTTAGCGGTGTTCCCTGATGCTGCGTAAGGGTCGAGGCTTGGCTTTTTCTCCCTAACTTTTCCGTTACTCCCTGGCATTGTGATTACAACCGCATCAATTTCATTTTAAAACAACCGAGGCCGTTTCATACAAGTGGAAGCCACCTCACCTGTACAGATGCTGATAAGAAATTAATGATAAGCAGGGTCCTAATATTTTGGCTTCATAAAGTGTGTTACACAAATGCTAAAAATGCCATTTTGCGTCCCACCAAGAAAATCTAGTTTCATGCACCAACATGCTGATCTAGCTGTTTTGGGGTGTTGTGACAGCTACACTCAGGTGAAATGACATAGTTGAATTAAAGAACCCAGAAATTAGGGGAGGCGGTCGGCGTGGGGTGGTTTGGTTGGTGTCGAGGGCAAACGATAAGGGAAAACCTCATAATTCCTAATGCGGGGCACTGAAAGCTGACAAAAAGGCAAAAACGTTTCAGGGCACATACAATACCCACTGCTCAGAACCTGAGGAGAGAAGGGAGGGGGCGAGCAGCCCTTGCAGTACAAACCACATACAACACCTCAGCAGGAGATATGTGCAGGGCATGGGCATCCGCGGGGGGGTGATGGGGGGGACAAGGAGGGGCGCTTGCCCACCTTGGAGTGCCCCTCCTTGCCCCCGCTGCAGATGACCATCACCACGCGGCGTCTTCAATCCCTCGTTCACCCCTCTTTTAAACCTCATGTCAACTTGTCGCACTCCTACCTCTACCTACTTTAAACAGAGGAGCAACCAGAGTCAAATTTCAGGGGGGTGGGGGTGCTAATTCATCCAGCCATATGCAGAGTGGAGATGCAGGGGCTCTAAGAAGGGGTGAAAACACAACAAAGCCTCATTAACAAGTAAATGGTCTTTTAAAGACCTGTGAAGTACTCGGGTGTAGCTGTGTGTGTGCCCGGGAAGCTGTCTCAGCCGGGCTGACACACACGACGAGGGGGAGCTGAAGCCCTTTGAGTGCAATGGGCGTTGCACGCCTGAATTAAACACTCTGCTGTGCCTTCCAAGTTCCACCCCTTCTGTCATACACCGCTCCTTACACCCGTGCCTCAGCAACTGAGACTACAAGGAACGAGAGGAAAGTGCCCTAAATTCAGATTGTGATGCAAGTATGTTTGGTAAGTACTGTGTCCTCACACAAGCACATAGTGTCACAAACTCGCTTCGAACCGCCACTAACACTTTTATTAGAACTCTTCAGTTCTTCCATGACAGCCACCTCCACTCTTTGAAGCCTGGTATCTGTAGTCCTTCATACAGGGTGGAAGAAGTAAAACAACAAGACCGACATGCAACGCGTTACTGGTCACCTCACAGCTGCCAGTGCTGCATGATGACTTAAGTAACATTTGCATATAAACAACAAACATAAAATCACGTTTTAGAATGAGAAGGGCGAATGGAGATGGTTATTACAGGGCTGGGCTGTAGTTCATTGGTTCAGAACGCCCCGCCCGTAAGATAGCCAGGGTTTCAAATCTCTGCTCCTATCCGTCGTTTCATCTGGTGTAACCCTCACACCAACGCACCCACCCCCATAGTACCTCTGGTCATTCTCATAACATTCACACCCCTCAGAATGACAAATCGCCACTTCTAGCTGCCTCGTCATGGGGTGGGAGTGGGAAGATGTGCACAGCAGGGAAAAAGGGATGGCCAATGCAGGTGACGCTTTTCTTTTGTATAGGAATTTCTGCTGGTGTCATAGCCCAGGGTTTGCGGTCTGCACTTGTATAGATGTGTATTCCATACAAGTGCACAGACAGCAAACCCTGGGCTAAGACGCCAGCAGGAAGGACTTTACAAAGGAAAAGCGTCACCTGCACTGCCATCCCTTTCCCCCTGCTGTCTGTGCACTTGTATGGAATACACATCCACGGTGCTGCTCAACAGATAAATGGTGAACATGCCATGGATCTGTCTCTTTTTGCATACAAGGGCACCAACGAAGAAGTAGAGGAGGCCCTGGCAAGGAGAAACCAGGATACATTTGACCCACACCTATCTAGAAAGTGAGACCTTCGGGAAGGGGCTGGATGCCAGGACAGCAGTGCTGCTGATCAGCCCGACTCCACTGAATAGTATCAGAAGAGCAGGCAGCAGTTTTTAAGTAAGTTCCAGTAACTTTAATGCATTCTACAGCATCACCAGTATTACCTACTGGCTGCATATCTAGGTTACTCTAAGTGAACAGTGTTCTAGACTTACATGCATGGAAACGTCAAGGAGGACAGTCCCCTCCGTATTATGCAAATGTAGTGTAAGCTTGTAGGGGCAGATTTACAAGCCCCTTGGCCCACTTTTGGATCACTTTTCCCATGTTAACAGTGATGCTAAATTGGTGCAAGGGGCTTGTAAATCTGCCCCGTTGTGTTCAGCTTTTGGGGTGCCAGTGGGGTAATTTTAGTGTTCAGGGTGGGTATGGGTTTTGGGGTGCCAGGGGGTAATTTCAGAGTTCAGGGTTGTAATGGGTTTTAGGGTGCCAGGGGGTCATTTTAGAGTATAGGGTGGATATGGGTTCTGGGCTACCAGGGGTAATTTTAGGGTTCAGGGAATGTATGGGTTTTAAGTGGCCAGGGGGTAATTTTAGGGTTCCGTGTGGTAATGGGTTTTGGCGTGCCAGGATGTAATTTTAGGGTTCAGGATGGGTATGGGTTTTTGGGTGCCAGGGAATAATTTTAGGGTTCTGGGTGGGTATGAGTTTTGGTGTGCCAGGGATAATTTTAGGGTTCTGGGGTGCCAGGGGTAATTTTAGGGTTCAGGGTGGGTGTGGGTTTTGGGGTACCAGGGGGTAATTTTAGGGTTCAGGATGGCAATGAGTTTTGGGGTGCCAGGGGGTCATTTTAGAGTTCAGGGCAGGATGGGTTTTAAGGGGCCAGGGGGGTAATTTTAGGGTTCATGGCGGTATGAGTTTGGGGGGGGGGGTAATTTTAGGGTTCAGGGAGGGTATTGGTTTAGGGGTGCCAGGTGGATAATTTTAGGGTTCATTGTGGGTATGGGTTTTGGGGTGCCAGGGGGTAATTTTAGGGTTCAGGGAATGTACGGGTTTTAAGGGGCCAGGGGGTAATTTTAGGGTTCCGTGCGGTAATGGGTTTTGGCGTGCCAGGATGTAATTTTAGGGTTCAGGATGGGTATGGGTTTTTGGGTGCCGGGGGTAATTTTAGGGTTCAGGTTGGGAATGGGTTTTAGGGTGCCGGGGGTAATTTTAGGGTTCAGGGCGGGTATGGGTTCTGGGGAGCCATGGGTAATATTGGGGTTCATGGTGGAAATGGGTTTTGGTGTGCTAGGAGGTAATTTTAGGGTTCAGGGTGAGTATGGGCTTTGGGGTACCAGGGGGTAATTTTAGGGTTCAGAGTGGCAATGAGTTTTGGGGTGCCATTTTAGGGTTCAGGGCAGGATGGGTTTTAAGGGGCCAGGGAGCTAATTTTAGGGTTCATGGCGGTATGAGTTTGGGGGGGAGGGGTAATTTTAGGGTTCAGGGTGGGTATCTGTTTTGGGGTGCCAGGTGGATAATTTTAGGGTTCATTGTGGGTATGGGTTTTGGGTTACCAGGGAAAATTTTAGGGTTCAGGGTGGGTATGGGTTCTGTGGTGCCAGGGGGACAATTTTAGGGGTCAGGGCGGTTATGGGATTTGGGTTGCCAGGGGCCTAATTTTAGGGATCAGGGAATGTATGAGTTTTAAGGGGCCAGGGGGGTAATTTTAGGGTTCAAGCGTGCTCTAACTGTTGTCCAGTTTCAAATGCAGAATTCCCCACTTTTTTTTCTCAGCTTGGCCTGAGCATTACCGAATCCTGATTGTCTGCCATTTTAGCCCAACCCCTATTGATTAACATTAGCCACGCCCCTTCATTTGCTAGGTTAGCCCCAACCCTGAAAAAATTTCTGCGGATGCCCTTGGTGCAGGGATCTCCTTTCCAGTTATTGGCCTCCCATTGCCTTTTATTCTAACAGGGTTTTATAAAAAGGCAGGGCATGTAGTCTTTTGATGTGGCACTCTTTTTGAAAGGCCGGTTTTGGATCTTGCTGGAGAATCGGATTGCCATTCATTCAGCAGTGACCATGCAGGGCGCCGTCGATGACGTCCACAGACAGCCAGGCCGTCCCTCTGGGGAATGTCAACGATGATCGATAACATCTTCAGCAAAATGGCCTCAAAGATTCCTGGTGCACTTTGGGAAAGCTCAACAGGTCAACTGTAGGGCACAAACCTGAGTTCTAAAGGAGTAAGCAAAGCTGTATCCATAAGATTCACAACTCTTTGAATCAGAACAGCACGTAAAAGAAGAACACAACTCTTTATGGCAAAAAGCTATGCAACTGATTACAAAATCAATAACACAAGACATTAACAACAGCTGTTTTCTTACTAGAAATCCTTTTTAATTTCACAATAAAACACTTCTTTGGTAATAAAAAATATTTAATCAAAACACTACATTCATATAAAATATTACATTATTCATTTTTAATTTACAAGTAATTTAAAATGTGCTGTACAAAAGCGGACAATTTCAAAGTCATTCATAATTACAACTTGAGCAGTCTTGGGGTTCAACGCTAACCAGTGCAGCTCGAGTCTCACGTAGCCCACGTCGTCATTGAGAAGGGTGGTGCGGGGTATCGACCCCGCGCCTGCACCGCCAGCTTCTTCCGCAGTTCCCGCACTTCCGTCATCAGTTCACGTTCTCTGCATTCCAAATCGCCTCTTCCACGGTCTAGGGAAACTTAAAAGGAAAAACGGGTTTCAATTAAAAGCGGTCAAAAGTAGAAAATATCTCTTAAGTGTGAGTTATAAGTAACATAACACTTAGAAAGATAGCATTAGGAGAAAATATTAATATTTAGGATTTATTTATTTTACAGTATCTCTGAAGAGCGAATGTTAAGACGTTGGCATCTTGGCAGGGTTCAGTTTGCATAGCCATTGTAGAATAACCTCCAGCATAAAAATCAACATAAACAGCATGGTTTTTAAGAGTTTTCTAAATTTAAGTAAGCTTTTCTGCTTTTGGAATCAAAGAAAGAATATTCCATACTTGAGAAGCAGCCTCCACAGAACACCCCACCCCCCCACCCAAACCCCACCCACCACCACCACCAGGAGTAGAGCAGTGGTCGTCAACATTTTTAATGCCACAGCGCCTGAGGTGTAAAGAAAAACCAACAACAAAAAAAAACACTGTGGCCCCAGTATAAAACCTTTTTTTTTTTCTTCAAATTATTCTATAACACAGACAATCTTTAAATATGTGTAAACAAGTTTAAGCATTGCATATATCCATAAAAAAAATACAACCAAAATACATGATTGCAAACATACGATTCTGGTCAACCAGGTTTTACTAAAGTGTAAAAGTATCATTCAGTGACCCACCCCCTTTGACACCTACTCCCAGTCATATGAATGACAAAAGATGTTAGTAATGGACCATTACAAAGTGGCCTCCTGTCCCCTTTTTCTTTCAGTAAAATTAAAGCACTGTTATCAGCATGATGATTCTCTTGGACAGTGCCTGGCGACCCCAAATACCCCTGTGTCCCTCCCCGCCCAACTCCCACTCCCCGACCAGGAAGAATTAGGGCACCCAGTTTGAAGACCTCTGCCTAGAAGATTTTCCAAGCAGTGTTCAGTGCTGCATCTCTATGACGGTGTGCAGGCAGCTGAATCGAGGTTCGAGCTGGGCACAGGGCTCTGGCCGAGTAATGTATCCCCCCCCCCCCCAACATGGGCGAGCCTGTGCCTATGGAGTTCCCAAGGGGATAGAGCCAAGTTGAGCAAGCCTACGAGGGAAAGGCCAGCGGCTGACACAGTGCACAGAAGCAGTGCACAGAAGCGGTTGGCTGGAGCCGATGTGGCTTGTGCTGCCGGTGATCTTATATTTCCCTCCATCACCAACTCCCCCCAAATACCCATCAGGCCTTATGCTCCAAAGAACAGCTGCCAGTCTTTAGCATTAGCCTCATCACACTGCATTGGAGACGCTGGCCCTTGCAGCATGGCGGGTGGGCAAAGTTGAAGGAGTACCAACTACCAACTGCCCATGCTCAATACTCAACCTTCGACTTCTTACTCCAACTGACCCTAGCTAGTACTGCACCAGCTCTTCAGGTTGAGGTCTCTATACTACCCCAGCTTCTGGTGTGGATGCAGAGAATCTCGGCCTTTGGCGCTGAGGCCCCAGGCGACTTGTCTGCTCGTGCATCCTCTTAGGTCCTCCAGAATATACCTGGTCTCATTGACTACCTCAAAGTCCTGTGACCCATCTACTGAAGGTCTAAGATCATTACAGTATTGGGACCAAAGGGTCAAGCTGGGTCTGTCGGCTCAAGGCTGGCTCAATGGCCCTGCAGATCATTCCTTCATAGCTCATCTCAGTGCATCACCACAGCAGTCTCAGTTACTGTCCAGGGCTAGGTCCAGGTCTGGGTAGGCCATTGGAAGCTGCTGAGCACTACTGGGCTTCCCAGAACAACAAAAATAATCAGTTACCCTCATGTGCAGGAGCTCAACATGACAGCACGTCACCAACTGCATCAAATTAAACAACATGAACCCATAACCCACTCCATGGTACCTGACATGGATAACACTGCGGAGCCACAAGCATACGTGCACAACCATCTCAACCACTACACTACTGCAGAAATCAATCCAGTTTGCTGAAGGTTACAGAAGCAGCGCTCTTTTCTAAACTCAAATTTAGACTCGGATTCCATCTATGGTCAAGAAAAACAATGACAGACCACTCTAAGTCAAAGCTGCCCATTAACCGAGAAACACAAGATACTTACCTTCGGTAACAATATATCTGTAAGAAACATTAGTAGTGATAGATACCTTACCTTAGAATTACCCCCAGGCGTCAGACTGGATCCGGAAAATTTTCGTCAGCAGTACCCCTGCACGCTGGTAGGCGTCGTCGCGCGGCTCTGGGTGCGTCGTTGGCGCCGGGATAACGTTGATGGAGCTACTTAGACGCGCCCACGCGCACTGACATCAGTTCTGTACACAAAGTTCTGCGCCAGGAACGCAGAGCCATGCAAGAAACTGACCACTGGTGCCATCAACTAGGGCCCTGAAAGGGATAACCTTAACCCTAGAAATCAGTTCGCAGAACTGGGAGGATGGGTGGGGCGGTAAGGAATCTATCACTACTAATGTTTCTTACAGATATATCGTTACCGAAGGTAAGTAACTTGTGCATCTGAAAGAAACATGTAGCGATAGATTCCTTACCTTAGAATAGATACCCCAGCAATACTAACCCCGGTGGTGGGTCTGCGAACCCAGATCACACCAGAAAGTCCTGGAGAACAGACCGGCCAAAGAAGCTATCTCTCCGAACTTGGCTGTCCAGGCAGTAATGCTTGGGAAATGTGTGCAGCGAGGCCCATATAGCTGCCTGATAGATGTCATGGAAGGGAACTCCCCGTCCCAAAGCAGTAGTGGTTGCCGTCACCCTAGTAGAATGGGCACGTAGCCCCACCGGAGGCTCCTTTTTAGCCAAAGAATAACAAGCCTTGATGCACAGAATGACCAATGGAGAGATGGTGCGCTTATGCACCGCCCGAACTTTCTTGGTGCCCACGTAGCCAACAAAGAGCTGGTCATTCACCCGGAACTGTTGTGTGCGGTTGAGCTAGAATGAGAGCTCATGTTTTTGGTCCAAACGGTGGAGCCTCTATTCCTCTTTAAAATTATGCGGAGGCAGAAAGAAGGTGGACAATGTGATGGTCTGCCCGATGTGAAAGGCAGTGACAACCTTTGGCAGAAAAGATGGACAGATCCGTAGAACAACTTTGTTCGGATTGACTGACAGAAAAGGAGGTTTAGAAGAAAAAGCCTGGAGCTCACTCACTCTTCTGGCAGAGGTGATGGCAACCAGGAAAGCAGTCTTTAAAGGGAGAAGACGAAGAGAAGAGTTGTGAAGTGGCTCAAAAGAGCACACATCAAATAAGTTAGAACTAGGTTCAAGTCCCACTGAGGCATTATGAAAGGAACAGGAGGGAAAAGAGAAGTAATGCCTTTTAAGAATCTATTTACAACGGGGGACTTGAAAAGGGAAGGCTGATCTGGAAGCCGTAAAAAGGCTGAAATGGCAGAGAGATAGCCCTTGATAGTGCCAGGAGCAGAGCCCTGCTGGGCCAAAGAGAGGAGAAATAGATGGACCTTTGAAAGAGGGGCAGAAAGGGGATCCACAGCCTTTGCTGTGCGCCATGCCACAAATTTATTCCACCTGCAGGCGTATACCGTTTTAGTGGCGGTATGCCTGGTTGACAAGATAACGTCACACACTTCGGGAGGCAGGTCGAAAGACGTCAACTGCCGCTGTTCAATCTCCTCGCAAGGAGGTGGAGACTGGACAGGTTGGGATAGAGAACCCTCCCCTGCTGCTACGACAGAAGATCCTTCCGAACAGGCAGACGGATCGGGGGATCGATCACCATGCTGAGTAGCTCGGGATACCATACTCTTTGAGCCCAGTCCGGAGCCACAAGAATAACTTGGGCCCGGTCGCGCTTGATCTTCTTCAGCACTCTGGGTAGAAGTGGTATAGGCAGAAAGGCGTATAGTAGACCGTAACTCCACTCGCGATGAAAAGCGGTGCCTAGTGAGTGCTGCCTTGGAAATTCCAACGCGCAGAACTAAGGACACTGCACGTTCTCTTCGGTGGCGAATAGATCTAACCAAGACATTCCCCACTGCTGAAAGAGACAGTGCGCCACATCCGAGTGCAGACACCATTCGTGATCCATCATGCACCAACGGCTGAGTTTGAGAACCTGCCAGGTGTTGAATAACAGGGACTTGCCCTGATGTTTCAGCCATGTCCAAAGGCGCAGAGCCTCTTGACAAAGGGTCCACGATCCAACCCCGCCCAACACCTGCACTACTCTCTCGACTACAGAGGGAAGGAATGCCTTCAGTGCAAGTCGGATCGCCCGAATCTCCAGAAGGTTGATATTGAGCCGGGCCTTCGCTGGAGACCAGAGGCCTCTAATCTCCACCTCTCCCATGTGGCCACCCCCATCCCAGGAGGGACACATCCGTCACCACTGTGTGCTTCGGTTGGAGAAGGGAGAGGGATCTGCCATTGACCCAATTGCGATTTGTGAGCCACCACTGCAAGTGTCGTGCAGTGCCCTACGAGATCTGGATGTGATCGGACAGGTTGCCCTGATGCTGTGCCCACTGGAACTTCAGGTCCCACTGCAGAGCTCGCATATGCCATCTGGCATGATCCACTAGCAAGATGCAGGAGGCCATCAGGCCCAGTAGCCGGAGGGTCATCCTGACCGAAACCTGGGATGGAGGCTGAAAGATCGGAATCATAGCCTGAATATATCGGGCTCGCTATTCGGGAGGATAAACCCGAAACTGCGCAGAGTCCAGAACCGCTCCGATGAAGAGGAGCTTCTGCGAGGGAATGAGGTTAGACTTCGGCAAATTGATGGAAAACCCCAGCAGATGCAGGAGGTTGGCTGTAGTCTGGAGGTGGGAGACGACTGTCTGAGGCGAGCCCGCCTTCAACAACCAGTCTTCAAGATAGGCGAAGACTGAAACCTCGATCTGCGCAGATGAGCTGCGACCACCGCCATTACCTTCGTGAAGGTATCAGGTAAGGCCAAAGGGGAGCATGGTGAACTGAAAATCTTGTGGCCTACTGTGAATCGCAGGTAACGCTGGAGGGTCGGCAGGATGGATATATGAAAATGAGCGTCCTGCAAATCCAACGCTATCATCCAGTCTTGCGCATCTAGGGCAGACAAGACCTAAGCAAGCATGAGCTACTTGAACTTCTCCGCCCGGAGGAAGCGATTGACGTTCTAAAGGTACCAGAAAGTAGTGGGAGTAACAACCACGACCTACTTCTGGCGTTGAAAAGCGCTCAATGGCCCCCTTGGCCAAGAGGGCCGCAACTTCCTGCTGGAGAAGTGCCAAGTGATCCCCCGACATGCGGTGGTACTGAGGTGGAATGGCTGGAGGGGTAATCGGACAATTTGCAGCACCTACTTGTCAGATGTGATGTTGCACCAGTGGGGGAGAGGATGGCGAATTCTGCCGCCCACTGGTGTTTGGTGGGCCTGAAAGACCGGACTAGGAAGGCTTTGTAGTGGATGCTGCGGGATGGAGGTGGACTGACCCGCCCTCTGGCCCCCAGAACCACGTCGACGGTTCCCACGTCCGAGGCCACGCTGAAGTTGTTGTTGCTGTGTCCTGTGGCCCTGCGAACGTGGTGGGGCACCCTTTCCGTGGCCACAAAAGGAGCGAAAAGCAGAAGGCGGAGGAGGCAGAGTGGCCGACAGGCCCAAGGACTTGGCCATAGCCCGGGAGTCCTTAAAGCGCTACAACGCACTGTCTGCTTTATTGCCAAAGAAGCAAATGCCATCAAAGGGCATGTCCATTAGTGTGTTCTGGACATCCCCTGAGAAGCCAGTGATCCTCAGCCAGGCGTGGCGCCTAAGCGCCACAGTCGTGGAAATCGATCTGCCCAGCCATTCGGTGGTGTCCAGCCCTCAACGTATGGTGCACTTAGCTGCGTCTCTCCCAGCAGCAATAGCCTGGGCCTCCTCCGGGCAGTTAGGCAGCACCTGCGCAACCGTGTCCCACAGAGAGTGGGAATAACGGCCTAAGAGGCGTGCGGTGTTCACCGACCACAGTCCTAAGCTGGCAGATGAAAACAGCTTTTTGCCAAGCTGCTCGAGCTTCTTGGATTCCCTTTCCGGAGGGGCGGAAGGGAACGCACTCTGGGAAGTAGAGGCTTGGACAACCAAGTTCTCAGGGGTGGAGCGTTGGGAGAGAAAGAGGGTGTCGCCCGGAGCCAGGCGATGGCGTCGGGCCACGTTCCTGTCCATAGAAGCCCCTGTGTTGGGCCTTGACCAGGTCCCTAAAAGAACATCAGACCGTGCTTCATTAACGGGCAGCAAGGGCTCCGAAGAGGCTGTCGCCGGCTGGAGAACTTCTGTCAGGAGGTTAGTCCTGAAGGCCACTGTAGGGAGTACAAGGAGGAGGGCCTCGGCTGCCCTACGCAACACCACTGCGTAACTGGCTTCCTCCTCCGTAGCAAATGTTTAGTGGAGACAGCATGCTAAGGTCAGGTGAGGTGTCACTGGCCTCCCCAAATCCTCTGCCCAATACGGATCATAAGCACACTCCTGTGCTAGAGGGTCCTTAGACCCCTCCCAGTCCTTCCCTTCCTCCGAAGTCTGTGGAACAGGCTGAAAATAAGGAGGAGGGACATAAGGCAAAAGGGCCCCATCGGCATCGGAATAGGCGCCGGGTGGAGCCCCGATCCGGCACCGTATCCGATTCGGGGCTGAACATGGGAACGACGTTGTCTCGAGGAGCGGACGACGATGTAGACGTTTGGACCACCAAGCTCTCAGAGGTGGGGTGTTGGGTGAGGAAGTTTGGGTCCCCAGGTGAAGGGAGGGTGAGGGGTTAGGGGGGTGGCGGCGGGCGGTTGTCCTGTTCACTGGGCTGTGCTGGGCTTGGACCAAGTTTCCAGTAGGGCATCTGTCAGTGCGTCATTAAATGAGAGCAGCTGTTCGGAAGTGGAAGCTCCCGCTTGTAGCACTTGCGTCAAGATGTTAATCTTGACTGCCACGAGGGCAACTCGAGACCCAGGACCTCAACAGCCCTCTTCACCTCCTCTGTAGCCACAGTAGGGGAGAAAGCACCTCAGTATCGGGGGATGTGTACACACAAATGGAATTACTGAGTTCCCTATACCATTCTATACCTTCCTAACTTTTTAACTGGTATTCTAAAGGGTCCAGTAAACCCTCTCATTCTTCTCCGAGGCCTATGCCTTCAGAATAGGGCTCAGGCGCCAACCTAAGGCACGGGTGTCCTTCCTGGCGACGCCAGAATTGGCATCAGTCGTCTCCGTTCTGGCTATGTGTCAGAGTCATGGATTTAAATGGGTCTGGCACCGTCAGTGGGTGCTGATGGCACTGGGAGCATCAGTATCAGAGCCAGAGTCAGGAGAGGTCACTGTGGCACGACCGACGCCAGCCTAGATCTGGGAACGGCTCCACGAGGGCCCTTTGAAGCAGAGGCCAAAGTGGCCGGCGCCGAACCGGATGGGGCCCCCTCTGACCAAGAAGGGCCTGGAGTTGTGCCAACGGGTTTGAGCCACTCATATACACGGCGCAAAGCCTCATAACATTCTTTTACCTGAGAGGGGGTCGCTCCGACTCCTGGAGAAGCTTGGAGGCTCGGAGTTGGCCCTTGCATCAATTCTGAACCACAGTGCCTTGAACCGTGATGCTCCGTCATCGTGTCAGCCAACAGACAAGGAGAAGTTGAAGCATGCTTAGACTTCTTATGCTTTTTGCCCGAATATGCCGATGAACTGGAATGGGAGAAAGATGACTTGGAGCTCCTTGAGCAGTCTCGCAACCTCCCTCTTGATCGAGATCGCTGAAGAGTCGTGCAATACAGCATCGCCTGCCGAGCAGCTAGAAGCTTCAGGGACCATTCCCTCAAAACCTTCGGAGCCATGGTCCAGCAGTCAAAGCATAACTTGAGTCGTGGCTGCGCGTGAGACACCGCAGAGACACGAGGTGTGGGTCTGTAACTGACATGGTGCAATGACAGGCGCAACAGTTTCAACCATGTCTTTCTCAAAGTCATCCTCAACATAACCAGGAGGAAGAATTCCTCAAAAAAGAACTCGTCGAAAATATTCTGTCAAAAACCGACAGACAGTTAGCTCTTTGTCCAGATCAGTGCTAACTGCCTAGGAAAGAAAAGAGGTGGCATCAGCATGCTGAGTTGGGCATATATAGGTGATGCGGACGCCCCTTCCAGTGCGGATGACGCAAACATCGATTGACACCACCTACCGGCACGCAGGGGTATTGCTCAAGCAAATATCTTCCAGATCCAGTATGCCGCCTGGGAAATTCAAAGGTAAGGAATCTATGGCTAGATGTCTCTATCATATTTAGGACTACTGAAACATCACTAAACTGGTGGAGAACATGAACCAAACTGTACAGTCCTTTGGACAATGCATCTCCAAACTTGCACACCTGAATGACATCATTGATTTAATATAGCTGCTACCCATGAAACTTCACTTAACCAACTGGCAATAAAAGTGTCCGGGGGTGTCTGGGCAAATTTCAACTGTATATGAGTAAGAAACACCTGAAAAAATTAAGGAAGCGAAATAAAAACCTGACTGGATCATCAGCAAAGCCTTGCGGGTCTCCGACAATGAATGAGGCAGGGAGAAGGAAGGCATTTCCACTATCTAATGTAACAGAACGCTCAACAATACAAACGTCAAACAACGAAGAATGTGCTAAAACGTCTAAGAGCAAACAACATCTTCTTCAAAGTCTTGCTTTCCCAGTATGAAATCTAGAGACAGCCAAATAGTTGCTAACAGCCTTCAACATCAACCAGTGCTGTCCAAAAAGATGTCCCATACAAATCAACTGTGCCTTCCTGCGTGGGCCTTGGATCCAGGCCCAATAAAGATTTACTTACCAACTCCTCACCACCACGACGGTACACATAATGAGATTAAGCCCAGGTCAGTGAGTTATACCCTAGACCCAGTTAAAACCGTTGCAGACGGCCTGGCTTTGATCCTCAAAACCCTATCTAACTCTTGCAACTACTCTCAGGCGCCACTACTTGTCTGGTCAGTCAAACTGAATGCACTGATCATCTTTAGTCAACCTCATTAATAGGAGAGACAGCAACAGTTCTCCATCCAAAACGGCAACCATCAGGCTCTCTGGGTGTAACTCCCAATCTCTCACTTCCCTGATGTAGGCAAACACCATTCTATAGAGATTGATTTCCACCCAATGTACAAATCTTAAGGGAGTCATGACATCTTCAATTGGCAAAATATTATTAGCCTGTTTTTGTCACTTTCCAAAACTAGAAGAAGTCAAGTCAGTTGACTTAATTAGTTAATTATCGTGTTTATAGACAGGATATATAACATCAATGCTCTTACGCAGACAACCTGGGAATCCACCATGTTTACATCAAGAATTTGGGGGCGCTGCACAGACCTGGAAGCCTGGGGCATACAAATCACTGAGGACGACACTCTGATATATCCTGTGAGCACGCTACAAAATCACAACACGACCGGATAGGCTTAAATAACAAACTTCTACCAAAGTCCTGACAATAAACCCACAAGACAACATGAACATTACCATCCCGAAGGAGCTTCCTCAACATGACTATCAACTTTCCTACAACTGGCATTCACCCATCATCAAGGGGCAATACACCTTCTACCTAAAGGCACAGGATCCATCAACAATGAGCCCAATCATTTGCTCCGAATCTGCTCCTAGAATATTGCTGGCATTCAACGACAGCTGAAACATGGTGAGGCCAATTTAACAGCTTTTTGTCTTTAGCAATTCTGACATTGTCTGCCTATAGGAATCTTGGGACCATTGTCACTTCCATCTAACAAACTTTAATATTTTTGAAGTCAGAGACAAAAAAACACGATGAGTTGAGCAACTGGTGGCATTCTGATGCTAATTAACAATCCCCTCAGGGTCAATTGTGCGCTAATTGGTCCCACCTCAAACTATTTCTTAACTGTCCTACTAGGGACCCCAGACAAAATAGCACTAAAGAACAAGTTACTTACCTTCGGTAACGCTTTTTCTGGTGGACACAGTATCTGCCTGTGGATTCCTCACCTTGTGAATATGCCCCTGCGTCAGCAATATCCCCCTGCGTCAGCAACATTCGGAAATTCTTTTGTAGCTTCGCGCTGACGTGGATGACGTCATAGAGGCACAGCATCGCACGCGGCTCCGCTGACGTCACCGACTCCATAATAGACCCACGTCGGTGTGATGACATTAGTTCTGCCCTTTTTTCCGTGCCTTCGAGTCACACGGACGGATCAACAACAGTAGATATACACACCAAGTACATAGTACCAAATAATCAAAATAACACACACAGTGTGTAGCCAATGCAGGAAAGCAATTATAATAACACATTTCCTTTGACAACAAAATATCAACATTACAGTAAATCAGGTATAGAAGAGTGGACAACGGGGAGGCAGGTGGGTCAGTGAGGAATCCACAGGCAGATACTGTATCCACCAGAAAAAAGCGTTACCGAAGGTAAGTAACTTGTTCTTCTGATGGATACATCTGCCAATGGATTCCTCACCTTGTGAATAGAGTCCCACAGCAGTCCCCACTCCCGGAGAAGGGTGTCCACTCTCCTATACCAGAAAATCCTGGAGGACAGAACGCGCAAAGTGGCCGTCCCTCCTCACTTCGGAATCCAAGCAGTAATGCTTCGCGAAAGTGTGGAGGGAAGCTCAAGTCGCCGCTCTACAAATGTCCTCTACAGGCACACCCCTAGACAGAGCAGATGTAGCAGACCTTGCTCTAGTGGAATGAGCTCTTAAACCTTCAGGAGGTTCCTTATCCGCCAGAGAGTAGCATATCTTGATGCACAAGACAATCCACCTCAACAGTGTGCGCTTGTGCACCGCCTTGCCTCTTCTGGCACCAATGAAACCCAGAAAGAGCTGGTCATCCACTCTGAACTCTCTGGTCCTGTCCAGGTAGAAGCTCACCGCCCTCTTAGGGTCCAGGCGATGAAGTCTCTCCTCCTCCTTGAAAGGGTGAGAGGGAGGATAAAAGGTTTGAAGGGTAATGGACTGCCCCAGATGGAAAGGAGTTACCACCTTAGGCAGAAAAGCAGCCCTGGTCCTGAGTAACATTCTTTCCGCATGAATGGTCAAGAATGGGGGCTATAAACTAAGAGCTTGAAGCTCACTTACCCTCCTTGCCGAGGTAATCGCAATCAGGAAGACCGTTTTAAAAGACAACAGTCTCAAGGGACACTTGTACAAAGGTTGAAAAGGTGAACCCATCAAGAAAGTGAGCACAAGATTCAAGTCCTATTGAGGTACAATAAAGGGAGTAGGAGGACATTTATTTGTAAGGCCTTTTAGAAACCTCAAAACTACAGGAGATTTAAATAAAGACGGCTGATCCGGCAAACAGAGAAATGCCGACAATGCTGATAGATAACCTTTGACTGTGGCTACAGCAAACCCTTGGTGAGCCAAAGAAAGCGCAAACTGAAGTATGTCAGATAAACGAGCCCTCAAAGGATCGATGGACTTCTCTCCACACCAAGCAACAAATTTAGACCCCTATAACAGTAGATAGACTTGGTGGAGTCACGCCTGGCCGATAAGATGACATCCACCATATCATGTGGTAGGGAAAAGGAATTTAGGTTGCCCGTTCAATCTACAGGCATGAAGGTGTAAGGTCTGGAGGTGGGGGTGTAGAACCTGCCCCTCCATCTGAGAGAGGAGATCTGCCCTGAGAGGGCACGAGGAGAGGTGGAGAAGATCTGTTTACCACACCCTTCTTGGCCAATCCGGGGCGATCAATATAACTTGGGCCCGGTCTTGGCGAATCTTCTTCAGAACCCGAGGAATCAAGGGTCTGGGAGGAAACGCGTAAAAGAGTTGAGAGTCACAACTCAACTGAAACGCGTCTCCCAGCGCTCCTTGCATCGGAAACTGGAGAATGCTCACTGCCCGTCATTCTGCATTCTCGTGAGTGGCAAACAGGTCCACCTGAGGAGTCCACCACGTCCGAAAGACTTGACGAACCACCTCCGGGTGAAGCCTCCACTCGTGGTCGGCTGAGAACTGCAGACTGAGACTGTCTGCACGCACGTTCAGAACCCCGGCCAGATGATTTGCCATCAGACAAATCGGATGGCCCTGAACCCAGGACCATAGACGCAGAGCCTCTCTGCAGAGGCAATGCGACCCTACTCCTCGCTGCTTGTTGACATACCACATCGCAGTCGTGTTGTCCGTCAGGACTTGCACCGACTGACAGCGATGGGAAGGAAGGAAGGCTTTGAGTGCCAAACGTATTGCCCGTAACTCTAGAAGGTTGATGTGAAGCAACCTTTCCTCTGGAGTTTAAAGACCCTTGACCTCCAGATCCCCCAGATGAGCACCCCACCCTAGAGTGGATTCATCCGTTATCACTGTGGCCACCGATGGAGGTAGCTGAAAAGGCTTTCCTTGATATAGATTGCCTTCCACCCTCCACCAAGACAGATCCGCCGCAGCTTCTCTGGAGATCCTGACTGACTCCCTGAGATCTCCGTTGTGCTGATACCACTGCCTGCGGAGGCACCACTGGAGCGCCCTCATATGCCAGCGTGCATGGTTGACCAACAGAATGCAAGAAGCCATCAGACCGAGCAGACGAAGGACCTTCAGGACTGGAACGACCGCTCCATTGGGGAAATAAAGGAATCATTTTCTGTATGTCGCGAATTCGTCGTGGAAGAGGAAATGCCCGACATACAGTTGTATCCAGTACCGCACCTATGAACAGGTTGCGCTGGGAGGGCACCAGGTGAGATTTGGGTATATTTATCGAAAAACCCAAACTGTACAACAACTGAGTTGTAACCTGCAGATGATGGAGCACCTTCTCTGGAGATTCCACTTTGATCAGCCAATCGTCCAAATAAAGGAATACCGGTATCCCTGGCTTTCTGAGATGTGCCGCCACCACAGCCATCACCTTGGTGAAGACGCACAAGTTACTACTTGTGTAACGATATATCTGTAAGAGACATTAGTTAGTGATAGATTCCTTACCTTAGAATATTCCCAGGCGTCAGACTGGATCCGGAAAGTTTTGCGTAGCAGTACCCTTGCGCGTCGGTAGGCGTCGTCTGCGTCTCCGCGTCCGTCGTCGGCGTCGTGATGACGTCGGAGTACTTAGACGCCGCCTCCGCGTGCTGACGTCAGTTCTTAGTCACAGCTTTTCCGCGCCAGAAGCGCAGAGCCATGACAAAAACCGACACTGGTGCCAAGAAACTAGGGCCCTGAAAGGGGATGACCTTAACCCTAGATATCGGTTCGCAGAACGGGGAGGATGGGTGGGTCGGTAAGGAATCTATCACTAACTAATGTCTCTTACAGATATATCTTTACACAAGTAGTAACTTGTGCATCTCAAAGAGACACGTTAGTGATAGATTCCTTACCTTAGAATAGATACCCCAGCAATACCATCCCTGTGGTGGTGGGTCTGCGAACCAATATTTACACCAGAAAGTCCTGGAGAACGGAGCGGCCAAAGTAGCCGTCTCTCGGGACTTGACTGTCCAGGCAGTAGTGCCTAGCAAACGTGTGCAACGAGGCCCACGTAGCTGCCTGGCAAATGTCCTGCAAGGGCACACCTCGGCCCAAGGCAGTTGTAGTGGCCGTGGCTCGAGTGGAATGAGCCCGCAGCCCAACAAGTGGTTCCTTCTTAGCCAAGGAGTAACACGCCTGAATGCACATGATAATCCATCGAGAGATGGTCCTCTTGTGCACTGCTTTCCCTTTCTTAGCGCCCGCGTACCCAACAAAGAGTTGATCATCCACCCGGAACTGGCGTGTGCGATCCAGATAGAACGAGAGCGCACGTTTTGGGTCCAGACGGTGGAGCCTCTCCTCCTCTCTCGAGGGGTGCGGAGGCGGAAAGAAGGTGGGCAATGTGATGGACTGCCCAATGTGGAAGGCCGTGACCACCTTTGGCAAGAAGGAGGGCCTAGTCCTCAAAACAACCTTGTCCGATGGACTGACAGGAAAGGAGGCTTACAAGAGAGGGCCTGGAGCTCACTCACTCTCCTGGCAGAGGTGATGGCTACCAGGAAGGCAGTCTTCAAAGAAAGAAGGCGAAGCGGACAGTTATGAAGTGGCTCAAAGGGAGCGCACATCAGAAAGGTTAGAACCAGGTTCAAGTCCCACTGAGGTATCACGAAAGGAACAGGAGGAAAGGTATGAGTGATGCCTTTCAGGAATCTGTTAACAATAGGGGACTTGAACAAAGAAGGTTGGTCAGGCAGCCTCAGAAAGGCTGAACGAGCAGAAAGATAGCCCTTGATAGTGCCCAGAGCAGAGCCCTGCTGGGCAAGAGAAAGAAGGAAGAGAAGAACCTCAGAGAGAGGCATTGAGGGGATCCACAGCCTTTGCTGTGCACCATGCCACAAATCTGTTCCACCTGCAGGCGTATACCGTCTTTGTGGAGGGACGCCTGGCTGCCAGAATGATGTTGCAAACTTCAGGAGGCAAGTCAAATGGCCTCAACTGTCGCCGCTCAATCTCCAAGCATGGAGGTGGAGACTGGACAGGTTCGGGTGGAGGACCGTCCCCTGCTGCTGCGACAGAAGGTCCTCCTGAAGAGGCAGACGAATCGGGGGATCGACTGACATGCTGAGTAGCTCGGGATACCAGTACCTTCGAGCCCAGTGCGGAGCCACAAGGATGACTTGTGCCCGGTCGCACTTGATCTTCTTCAGCACTCTGGGCAGAAGAGGTGTATAGGCGGAAAGGCGTACAACAGACCGCAGCTCCACTCGCGACGAAAAGCGTCTCCGAGCGAGCGCCGCCTTGGAAATTCCAACGCGCAGAACTGATGACATTGCGCATTCTCTTCGGTGGCGAATAGATCTAACCAAGGCTCTCCCCATCGCAGAAAGAGGCCTTGCGCCACGTCCGAGTTCAGACGCCATTCGTGATCCATCGAGCACCGACGGCTGAGTTCGTCCGCCCTGGCGTTCAGAGAACCGGCCAGGTGTTGAACCACCAGAGTCACGCCCTGATGTTCCAGCCATTGCCAGAGACGCAGAGCCTCCTGGCAAAGGGTCCATGACCCCACTCCGCCCTGTTTGTTGCAGTACCACATGGCGGTAGTGTTGTCGGTGAACACCTGCACTGCACTCCCTCGGACAGACGGGAGGAATTCCTTCAGTGCCAGACGAATCGCCCGCAGCTCCAACAGGTTGATATGGAGCCGGGACTCCGCCGGAGACCAGAGTCCTCTGATCTCCGCCTCTCCCAAGTGGCCTCCCCAGCCCTGGAGGGACGCGTCCGTCACAACTACGTGCTCCGGTTGGGGAAGGGAGAGGGATCTGCCGTTGACCCAATCGCGGTCCGTGAGCCACCACGGCAGCTGTCTCGCAGTGCCCTCAGAGATCAGGACATGGTCGGACAGGTTGCCCTGGTGCTGGGCCCACTGAAACTTCAGGTCCCACTGCAGAGCCCGCATCCGCCACCGTGCGTGATGCACTAGAAGGATGCAGGAGGCCATCAGCCCCAGAAGCCGCAGCGTCAACCTGACCGAAACCCAGGATAACGGCCGGAATACCGGAATCAGAGCCTGTATATCCCGGACCCGCTGTTCGGGCGGGTATACCCGAAACTGCGCCGAGTCGAGAACCGCTCAGATGAAAAGGAGCTTCTGAGAGGGGCACAGGTGTGACTTCGGCGCATTGATGGAAAATCCCAGCTGGTGCAGGAGATCCGAGGTGGCTGACGACTGTCTGGGGCGAGCCCGCCTTCAACAACCAGTCATCGAGGTAGGGGAAGACTGACACCCCTAACCTGCGCAGGTGAGCTGCGACCACCGCCATCACCTTCGTGAACACCCGTGGGGCGCTGGTAAGGCCGAAGGGGAGCACGATAAACTGAAAGTGCTCGAGGCCTACCGTGAACCGCAGGTAACGCCGGTGGGCCGGCAGGACGGGGATATGGAAGTATGCGTCCTGCAAGTCCAACGCTACCATCCAGTCTCCTGGGTCTAGGGCAGCCAAGACCTGAGCCAGTGTCAGGATTTTGAACTTCTCCTTCCGGAGGAAGCCGTTGACGTTCCTCAGATCCAAGATCGGGCGTAGGCCCCCTTTGCCCTTCTTGGGTACCAGGAAGAAGTGGGAGTAGCAACCACGACCTACTTCTGGCCCAGGAACGCGCTTGATGGCCCCCTTGGCCAAGAGGGCCGAAACTTCCTCCTGCAGGAGCCGCAAATGATCCCCCGATACGCGGTGGTGTTGCGGTGGCATGGCTTGAGGAGTCGTCTCGAAGGGGAGGGAGTAGCCCCTTCGGACGATCTGCAGCACCCACCTGTCCGAAGTGACTGTGCGCCAGTGAGAGAGGTGATGGCGGACCCTGCCTCCCACTGGCGTCACATGGGCCAAAAAGCACGGACTAGGAGGGTTTGGAGGCGGATGCTGCGGGGGCAGGTGTGGACTGGCTCCGCTTGTTCCCCCGACCGCCTCCACGGCGGTTTCCACGGCCGCCGCTGCGCTGGACGACAGTTTGCGGCGAGTGGCTGGCGGCACGCGTGGGGACGCCCCTTCCTTGGCCACGAAAGGAGCGAAAGGCACCCATTTGCTGGCGCAGGACCGAGAGGCCCAAGGACTTGGCCGTAGCCCTGGAGTCCTTAAAGCGCTCAAGCGCGTGGTCTGCCTTGTCGCCAAAGAGGCGACGGCCATCAAACGGCATGTCCATTAGTGTATTCTGGGCGTCTGCCGAGAAGTTGGCGGATCTCAGCCAGGCGTGGCGTCGTATCGCCACCGTCGTAGCCATCGCTCTGCCCAGCGAGTCAGTAGTATCCAGTCCGCACCTGATGGAATACTTCGCTGCGTCCCGGCCCTCCACTAGGGCTTGGCCGAGTTTGGCCCGTACCTCCAACGGGCACTCCGGCAGCACTTCCGCCACTGTTTCCCACAGAGAGTGGGTGTAACGGCCCAAGAGGCATGCGGTGTTGGAGGACCGCAGTTCCCAGGCTAAGGGACGAGAACACTTTCTTGCCGTAGGCCTCGTACCTCTTGGATTCCCGATCGGGGAGAGCCGTCGGGAATGCGGTCTGGGAGTTAGAGGCCTGGATAACCAGACTCTCGGGGGTGGGGTGGGTGGACAGGAAACTGGGGTCGCCCGGAGCCGGGCGGCGGCGTCTGGCCACGTTCCTATCTACAGGCGAACCTGTAGCGGGCCTGGACCAAGTGCCCAAAAGAACGTCCGTCAAGGCCTCATTAAACGGCAGCAGAGGCTCCGCGGAGCATGACTGCGGCTTAAGGACCTCAGTGAGGAGGTTAGTCCTCACGGCCACGACGGGGAGCTCAAGGACCAAGGCCTTGGCAGCCCTCATCAACACCACACCATAAGTTGCACCCTCCTCCGAAGCCACGGTAGGAGGAGAGACGAATCCAGTTTCTGGAGAGGTCTCCAGGCCACTGGCCTCCCCAAGATCTCCTGCCCAGTCCATGGTAGACTGACATTCCCTTGTCAGAGGGTCCTCAGACCCCTCCCAATACTCCTCTTCCCCCATCTCCTGATATTCAGGGTCATAAGCGAATGAGGACGGTTCACAGAGATGAAAATCTCCGACCGGCGTCGAGAGCGGCGCCGATAGGCATCGTCCCGACGTCGGAACCGATTGAGAGGAGGCATCGGGGACGGCGCCGGCCGAGGCCGACGCCGGAGGGGACACCATACGGACCGACGCCGGAGGGGTCGTAAGGTCCACCGGTGACGATCCATCGCCCGAGGAGGGCCCAGCGGAGCCCTGCGGCGCTGAGCCCGAAGGTGCCAACGACTCCGGGACCGCTGCACCCTGCGGCGCCGGGCCCGAGGGCGCCGGCGGTGTCGGGATCATGGAGCCCTGCGGCGCCGAGCCCAAAGGCGCCGGGCGGCGTCGAGGAAGAAGCACCCGACGGCGTCGGGGTCGTAGCCCCCGAACCACTAGGGCCCCCAGACGGGTTCGCTGGGCCCGAAGGCGCCGTGGAACCCGTCGGAGAAGAAAGGGACCTCATGGCCATGAGGAAACGCTCAATCTCCTCCGGCGTCGCGTTCAGCCCAGGGACCGGGGGGTATGGAGCCGAACGCGGCGCCCGCAACTCCCGAGGAGCCGCGTGGGCGGTGTCACTCGAACCCCCGGCCGCGTCGCGCGAGCATCGGGGGGAGTCAGAAGAGCGATGATGTCTCTTCGACTTCTTGTGTTTCTTACCTGACGACTTGGACCCAGAGGAGTGGCGCCGACTCCCGGAGCTGTGACGGCTCCGTCCCCGCGACCGGTCCCTCGACCTCGCGTGGGACCGGGACCTCACACGGCGCGGGGCCGACTGGCGGATCTCGAGTCGCCTGCGGGACCGCTCCCGCCTGGCCTTCCTCGACAGGGCCCGACAGTCGGAGCAGGCCTCGTCGTCATGGTCGACGCCCAAACACATCAGGCACAAGCGGTGGGGATCCGTGACCGACATGGTTCGGTCGCACTCGTCGCAATGCTTGAAGCCGGGCATCCCTAACGGCACCGTCGGAGTTGTAAAGACTTCGAAAAGGGATCAAAAAGATCACAAAAGGTTAGTCAAAAAGTGACTAGGGAACTGCTCTTTCCAGATCTGCGCTGGCTGGCGCGGAAAAAAGAAGAACTGACGTCAGCACGCGGAGGCGGCGTCCAAGTACTCCGACGACGTCATCACGGCGCCCTCAACGCCGACGACTGACGCGGAGCCGCAGATGACGCCTACCGACGCGCAAGGGTACTGCTACGCAAAACTTTCCGGATCCAGTCTGACGCCTGGGGATATTCTAAGGTAAGGAATCTATCACTAACGTGTCTCTTTCAGATTCGAGGCGCAGTAGTAAGACCAAACGGAAGGACCACAAACTGGTAATGTTGTGAACCCACCGTGAAACGGAGATACTTTCTGTGCGACTTCAGAATGGGGATGTGGAAATAGGCATCCTGTAAGTTGATCGACACCATCCAGTCTTCTTCCAGCAGCGCTTGAAGAACCTGTGCAACGGTGAGCATCTTGAACTTCTCTTGGTTCAGGTAAAGGTTCAAGATCCTGAGATCCAGGATTGGACAAAGTCTGCCATCCTTCTTGGGGATCATGAAATACCGGGAGTAGCATCCATGACCCCTTTCCTGCTCCGGAACCACCTCTATCGCACCTTTTCTTAACAGTGCCATGACTTCCTCCTGCAGGAGCAGCAGGTGGTCCTCTGTGCAAAAGCCCTGGCAAGGAGGGTAATTTGGGGGAAGTTCCTGAAAGGGAAGAGCATTCCCATTCTCTTCGAGATTGAGAACCCAAAGGTCTGATGTAACAGATTGCCAATCACGCAGAAAATAGGTAAGCCGCCCCCCCACAGGACCTGCATGATCCGGAATGGCAGATCTAGGGCTGCTTTGCTGTTGTAGGATGGGGGTGGGTAGAGAAAGAGAAAGAGGAAGAGGAAGAGGAGGATGAAAGAATGAATGGTTTTTAGATGTCAGAGAAAAGGCGCACTGCCAGTATGGAAGCACTTTAGAACTAAGTAGGGTGTGGTGCAACTGGGTGAGTGGATAACCATATAACCACTCAAAGGATAGTTTAGCGAGCTATACTATTCCAACGTTACAAATAGAGACATACCCTATGCACACACTTGAAAGGTATAAATAATGGGCACAAAGTGTACAAATACAGAGGTTCAATGCAGTGCAGAGAAACAACAATGATATGCAAGTTGGTGTAAATGAATAGACGAGTATTTGTATAGAAATCTTGGTCTCCTTGTTTTAATCAATAACAGCTTGTGAACAACCAGCCGACACGTGTTTCATCGCATCTCGCGAATCTTCAGGGCTGGAAATAATACAAAAAACAAGGGGCTGTACTTGCGGATATTAACAGAAGTATGGTGACCTTTAGACACCACCTAAGGTCAGCATTCGAGACAAGCCTCTCATGTGATATTCATATGCATAAGTCTGAGCTCTTGAGATGGTTAAGGGAAAACATCCTTTAGTGTGCTGAGGTGCTCTCCGAAAGCTCATTCAATTCATGCACTAGTGTGAGCGGTTGTGCACTTAAGCACCCTAAATGATGGCGTGGATTCACATATCTAATCCGAGCTAATATTTCCAAGATGTGAGTGGTGAAGTGTTTCACTTATTTTATACCGATGTGAGAGTATATGCATGCAATAGGTGCATAGTGATATAGCATAAGTCAAAATTCTGACACATACCTCCAATGGTTGCGTTTGGACCAAGCGGTCTGCTATAGTATTGGATGTGGGTGGTATTGAAAAAACAAGAGAAGAAAAAGGGGCAATGGAGAAAAGGGAAAAGAAAAAGAGGAAAGGTCGGAAAGTTAGATTTTTGAAAAACGCAAGTATTTCTATCTAAAACATTTGACTAGATGCAGACATAGAGTCCTATCAATAAATCCCATTGAGGGCCATTTTTAACCACATGGGTATAACATAAGTAAGCAATTAAGCTGTGACATAAGGAAAAAATATAGTGGTCTCACCGCTCTTCCGGTGATACTTCCGACCCGGAAGGGCCCAAAACCGTCAAATTTCAATCTCAAATTGAATTAAATTGGCTGCAAAAAATTCAAAGAGAAAAGATATATATATATATATCTGAGTACGAGGAGAGTAAGCTAGTTGAGCTATACATGGTCCTACATTACTATCCGAGAATTGTCCAGTATTACATTGATGTTTTTGTACGTTCACGTTCTTCTAATTTGTGAACGCTGATTAGTAAACAGTGATTTTATGCAAAACAACAATGCAACAGCTCATTGGAGCCTGCATGAGTAGGGTTCGTCAAAGTTGCCATTAAGGAAAAGAGCGCTATTCATTTAGTCCATTAGAAAAAAACCTATTTTTACTTGAAACGTAGACGCCCCTGTTTGAGTAAATACTATTGGCATACTGGGTTTTTGAAATAATATTCGCTTTCAAGCGTAATGCGCTTGTTTTGGGTGGCCCGGGAGAAGGTGTAGCAGTCAATCACTTTATATCTGAAATGTGATATAAGTGAATGGTATTAAAAATAGAATATCTATATGTTAGCAAACAGCATGTAGACTACATAATCCATGGGACATTATTCTAGGCAGCTTACCTATCTTCTTTTGTATCCCGCGAATATTAGCAAAAGCTCGATGGCCGCGTCCGGACTCAATGTCTGTAATACAAACATTCCGGCCAGGAGTTTAGTGTCTCGAGCGGTATATACTTGTGAGCCATGCCCCTCGGAAGGTTGTGTGACTATCTTACCTTGTGGACGTCTTATCCCTCGTGTATTCTCCCGGGTCTCTGTGTTCGGAGTGCCGACACGTGACCCGGAAGTGCTTGTCATTAAGTAGCGTCCGGCCTCCTACGTGACGTGATCGTCATTTCGGCAAGATGAGTTAAAGAGACAGTAATAATAGGGGGAAGCCAAGAAAGCGGTGTGCGTCCCTCAGAATGTTGATACAATTAGATAGTTGTTTCAGGCAAATAATTAGTGCCCAAAAACGGAATATGTGTAGATATTTACGTACATTTTATAAAGAGACATGTCCATTGTTTCATTCTTGGTGAGATGTGTACATGCTGGTGGGGCATATCCTTAATCTTTGTGATAGTGATGGTGCGCAGAATATAATGCGTGAATACGATATGCTCCCACAACGCAGTGCTGATAAAAAGAGAAAATATACATGCTTAATGTAGATATCAAGTTGTAAGTGAGCCGTAATTCTTAATTACGTCCAAGACGATGTTGCATTGATCTCGCATAATATCATATTGGATGTGGAAAACGATATCTTCCCAACCTCTCTTACAATTCTAAACACCTCATTGTTTCAATCAGATTGTAAGCAGCATGGATATGGTGTAACCAGGATGCAACAAAAATCATCTACATTCTAGTTAACACATTTGTGTGTGGAAAATAAACAATAGTTGCGGTATGATGAACCGGCTCGATATCTAGTAGATATCCCCATGACAAACAACAAATTCAATAGATGTTAATACAATCTTATGATTTTTCAAACAGTCTCCTTGTATTTAGTGTTTGATTGATTTGTGTGTCTATTTAATGATTGGTATCGGTGAAGACTTCAGTCACCTAAGAAAAATTGAAGCTCTGAGTCAAAGTTAAGGCTTAGGCCGACTGCGTACATTTTCATGATCCACATAGCTTCCGTGCGTCTCAATTTTAGTTCTCTATTGCCTCCTCTGATTCCCAGGTTTACTACATCAATGCCAAAGAAGGAGACAACTTTATCATTTTCTGCACTTTGGCAACTTGCCACGTGTAGGGCTACAGGATATTTGGGGTCTTGTTTGACAATTGCCCTCATATGTTCCGAGATTCTATTCTTAAGGGCACGTATGGTGCTCCCAACGTATTGTTTCCCACACTTACATTCAATAATATATACTACATATCTGGTAAGGCAGTTGATGTTGGTGTTTATAGAGAAACATTCGCCCTTGGGATTTGAGAATTGTTTAGTTTTGTGTTTCGCCCATCTGCACATGGCACAAAATCCACATTTAAAAAAACCTTTGCTTTTTGTAGAGAGCCAATCCGTTGCCTGTAGACCATGTGGAACAGTGGGACTCAATCTATTTCTGAGGGTGTTACCTTTCCAAAAACAAATTTGGGGCTTGTCTGTGACAAACGGAGTTAAAGATTTCTCCTTTTTCAGTATACCCCAGTGTTTGTTCATGCTTTTTCTCAAAGTGTGGTGAAAGAAATTGAATTCTGTGATCAACCTAATTGTGTTGTCATTAGACGGAGGTTGTTTTCTAGGTTGCAAAGTGTCTGTTCTCCCAGTCTTGTTAATTTTCTTTTCTGCATGTTTGATGACATTACTGGCATAACCTCTTTTGGCAAACCTGTTTTTCATGTCATGTACACAGTCTTTAAATTGAGATTCTTCACTACATAGCCTCCTAGCTCTTAAGAATTCACCATACGGTATAGACTTTATCTGGTGCGGAGGATGTGAACTGCCTGCGTGTAGTATAGAGTTGCATGAGGTGGATTTCCTAAATAGTCTGCTATGCAAATTGTTGTTTATGACATACAACTCAATGTCTAGAAATTCTATTCTAGTTTGACTATGTGTCATTGTAAATCTGATTTCCCACGTATTATTGTTCAGGTAGTTGAAAAATTCCATGAGTAGTTTTTCCGAGCCTGACCATAGGAGAATGCAGTCGTCTATATAGCGTCCCCAAAAGATTATGGAGTCAATGTATTGTGAGCCTTTTTCCCCCCAGATGAGATCAGATTCTAAATTACCCATGAACAGGTTGACAAACGATGGGGAAAATTTAGATCCCATCGCCACTCCCTTCTTTTGGCGATACCATTTCTTGTCAAAGACAAAAAAGTTATTGTTCAAAACCAAATCCATCATTTCAGAAAGCATTACAGTGTGTTGGTATAGTGAGGCTGGTCGGTTACCTAAAAATCTATTCATAGCAAGAAGTCCCAAGTCAATATTGATGCTCGTATATAAGGACACAACGTCCATAGTAACAAGAAATGTATCTGGTTGCCATTGAATATCAGAAAGAATGCTCAGGATGTGTCTGGAGTCCTGAATATATGAAGGAAGGTTGTGTACTAGTGGGCCAAGAAAGAGATCGATGTATTCTGCCATCCTTTCCGTTGGACCCCCTATGCCCGAGACTATTGGTCTACCAGGAGGAAAGGGCTGGTTCTTATGTACCTTAGGGAGTGTGTATAGCCAAGGGTATGTTGGTCGAAAATTTTTTAAATAGTAGTATTCTTGGTCATTTAATAGACCTGATTGTTTCTAAAGTAACAATTTATCGTTGATCTTGGTTGTTAAAGGACCTATCAGTCAGTTCAGGGTTGCCGCCTAGCACTCTCCAAACAATCCCACTCAAATTGTTTGTTATCATCAGACCCCTAACAGAGTAAGCTTAATGGATCGCGGTAAAGCGGCAGAGGAACTTTTTGATAATTTAGCGAAAGGCATGTCCACCATAACTGCCACTACAAGTACTAATCCTCCACGAAAGGAAGGCCTTAGAGACAAGTTTATCAAACTTGAACGCCTTAAAAAACAAGAGAATGCGAAGTGGTGGGACGGCACTACTCTTAAACAATATCAGAGATTAAAAAGAATACCCAGAGGTCTCAGAGGCCAAATTTTTCCTACTTATGATGACTTGGACACAGATCTTATGTCTAAGTGGGAAGATTCACTTACTGTGAATTCAATGACCCTTATTGACATACTAATAGAAAGTTCGGACCGCAAGGTTACTAAATTACAAGCTGATATTGCTGTGGTCGAACAAGAAATTAAAGATCTCAATATACCTGAAGCGACAATGAAAAATTACGATATCCTGGATGATATCCTTCTCAAGCAACAGAATGACATCAAGAGTAGAAAAGCCAGACAGATTAGACGTGATGAGAATGACTACCAACAAGGCAGGGTATTCACCTACGCCAGTAAATACGACTCACTTATTCCCAATAGCAAAACTAGAAATGCTAATAATCCACCCACAACAGGAGCTAGTTCCGTTTCATCCAGTAATGCCTCAATTAGCAGTGCAGGACTAAGCAGTGGGGAACCTGAGACCTTGGCGACTGGCAGTGTGGCGAATTTTTCTCAGGAGGTTCAGAGAATAAGGAGAGGCAACAGGTTCCCGGTCCAGAGAGATCCACCCGATCCAAAACCCTTAGGGGTAGAAGATCAAAGAACAGATTACAGAAGCAAGCTCAGATCAGGAATGAACAGGAATTGAACCCAGATACCCAGACAGAAGTTCAAGTAGTTAACCTTTCCTCACATGAGCTTACTCCTGACATGATTTCACTTTTGAGCAAAGGCCTTAGTTTCAATCCTTGTGCCATAGGGGATCTCTGTAAACTCAAAATAGATCTGTTTAAGTTTATTAGAAATTTAAAGCTGAAAAAACATTTTTCTGACAAAACTAATACTGATGTAGGCAGTAAGAATATTGCTGTTTTGACCAATACAGACGATTTTCTTTCAATAAAAGATGTACAAGCCACACATTTGCTATTGTCAATTACTGATATGGAAGATTCACCATACGACATGAATAGACTTTTAATGGAACTTGACATAGACCCAGACTATAGTCTCTCTAGTGGTTTGAAAAACAAATCTAGATGGATACCTACACTTTCAGGAGGTAATGCCATAGATCAATTTTATAAAAGAGTACTAGAAGACATTGACAGGCTAAACACTAACAATCTAGCAAAGTCTTTAAAATATCATGACAACCTAACTGTAGGAGAACGGGCAGCCCTCACATCTCTCAGTAGTAATGAACATATTGTCATCAGAGAGGCCGATAAAGGCGGCAACGTAGTGGTGATGAACAAAACTGACTATGAAGGTGAAATCCACGGCCAACTTGCAGACACCACCTGCTATGAACCAATACCCTTCAATCCAATAGGTCCTTTAACAACCAAGATCAACGATAAATTGTTACTTTGGAAACAATCAGGTCTATTAAATGACCAAGAATACTACTATTTAAATTTTTTTCGACCAACATACCCTTGGCTATACACACTCCCTAAGGTACATAAGAACCAGCCCTTTCCTCCTGGTAGACCAATAGTCTCGGGCATAGGGGGTCCAACGGAAAGGATGGCAGAATACATCGATCTCTTTCTTGGTCCACTAGTACACAACCTTCCTTCATATATTCAGGACTCCAGACACATCCTGAGCATTCTTTCTGATATTCAATGGCAACCAGATACATTTCTTGTTACTATGGACGTTGTGTCCTTATATACGAGCATCAATATTGACTTGGGACTTCTTGCTATGAATAGATTTTTAGGTAACCGACCAGCCTCACTATACCAACACACTGTAATGCTTTCTGAAATGATGGATTTGGTTTTGAACAATAACTTTTTTGTCTTTGACAAGAAATGGTATCGCCAAAAGAAGGGAGTGGCGATGGGATCTAAATTTTCCCCATCGTTTGTCAACCTGTTCATGGGTAATTTAGAATCTGATCTCATCTGGGGGGAAAAAGGCTCACAATACATTGACTCCATAATCTTTTGGGGACGCTATATAGACGACTGCATTCTCCTATGGTCAGGCTCGGAAAAACTACTCATGGAATTTTTCAACTACCTGAACAATAATACGTGGGAAATCAGATTTACAATGACACATAGTCAAACTAGAATAGAATTTCTAGACATTGTTGTATGTCATAAACAACAACTTGCATAGCAGACTATTTAGGAAATCCACCTCATGCAACTCTATACTACACGCAGGCAGTTCACATCCTCCGCACCAGATAAAGTCTATACCGTATGGTGAATTCTTAAGAGCTAGGAGGCTATGTAGTGAAGAATCCCAATTTAAAGACTGTGTACATGACATGAAAAACAGGTTTGCCAAAAGAGGTTATGCCAGTAATGTCATCAAACATGCAGAAAAGAAAATTAACAAGACTGGGAGAACAGACACTTTGCAACCTAGAAAACAACCTCCGTCTAATGACAACACAATTAGGTTGATCACAGAATTCAATTTCTTTCACCACACTTTGAGAAAAAGCATGAACAAACACTGGGGTATACTGAAAAAGGAGAAATCTTTAACTCAGTTTGTCACAGACAAGCCCCAAATTTGTTTTAGGAAAGGTAACACCCTCAGAAATAGATTGAGTCCCACTGTTCCACATGGTCTACAGGCAACGGATTGGCTCTCTACAAAAAGCAAAGGTTTTTTTAAATGTGGATTTTGTGCCATGTGCGGATGGGCGAAACACAAAACTAAACAATTCTCAAATCCCAAGGGCGAATGTTTCTCTATAAACACCAACATCAACTGCCTTACCAGATATGTAGTATATATTATTGAATGTAAGTGTGGGAAACAATACGTTGGGAGCACCATACGTGCCCTTAAGGATAGAATCTCGGAACATATGAGGGCAATTGTCAAACAAGACCCCAAATATCCTGTAGCCCTACACGTGGCAAGTTGCCAAAGCGCAGAAAATGATATAGTTGTCTCCTTCTTTGGCATTGATGTAGTAAACCTGGGAATCAGAGGAGGCAATAGAGAACTAAAATTGAGACGCACGGAAGCTATGTGGATCATGAAAATGTACGCAGTCGGCCTAGGCCTTAACTTTGACTCAGAGCTTCAATTTTTCTTAGGTGACTGAAGTCTTCACCGATACCAATCATTAAATAGACACACAAATCAATCAAACACTAAATACAAGGAGACTGTTTGAAAAATCATAAGATTGTATTAACATCTGTTGAATTTGTTGTTTGTCATGGGGATATCTACTAGATATCGAGCCGGTTCATCATACCGCAACTATTGTTTATTTTCCACACACAAATGTGTTAACTAGAATGTAGATGATTTTTGTTGCATCCTGGTTACACCATATCAATGCTGCTTACAATCTGATTGAAACAATGAGGTGTTTAGAATTGTAAGAGAGGTTGGGAAGATATCGTTTTCCACATCCAATATGATATTATGCGAGATCAATGCAACATCGTCTTGGACGTAATTAAGAATTACGGCTCACTTACAACTTGATATACATTAAGCATGTATATTTTCTCTTTTTATCAGCACTGCGTTGTGGGAGCATATCGTATTCACGCATTATATTCTGCGCACCATCACTATCACAAAGATTAAGGATATGCCCCACCAGCATGTACACATCTCACCAAGAATGAAACAATGTTACCTTACCTCTCCCTGTCGCTCGCTCATCGTGGTCTTTGACCTGCTGGGAGTCTTTGGGTCGTACTCGGGGTTGGTGATCAATTGGTCCAAATCCTCCCTATACACGGTGCGTGGAGATACCCCGCGCCTCCCCCGTGGGTGCTCGATTCAGGTAGCCCAACAGGGCTTCCGGTACTTGGGCATCTACGTGTCACTGGACCCGCGTGCCCGCTACACGCATAATCTTTTGCCACCGTTGGAGCGCCTGAAAAGGGATGTCGAGATCTGGAAAAAGCTGCCTATCTCCTTGATGGGTAGGGCGGCACTGTTCAAGATGATGGCGCTACCTCGCTTTCTCTATGCCCTGCAGAACTCACAGGATCCGGTTCCTGCCAAGTATTTTGGTGAGATCGAATCCCTGCAGAGGACGCTGCTGTGGGATGGGCGGCCGAGAATATCGTTGCCCAAGCTGACTATTCCCTGCTATGACGGTGGGATAGCTCTACCGGATATGCGGAGATACTACTGGGCAACCCAGCTTGCGGCGGTCAACCATGGCTTTTATGGCCCAGTGATTAGTCCGGGCTATGCTATGGATCGTTGGCTGGTTGGGGATGGCAACTACTACAGAGCTCTCTACTCTAGGTCGCTGGACCGTCGATTGACGGGCCCAACCAAAACGATGGTACGTGTATGGCGCACGGTGACGGACACCCTTGGCTGGAAGGATAAGGTCACTTTGGCTACTCCCCTGTATGACTCCGACGTGCTGGGGAAATTGTGGAAGACCAAAGGCTTTGATCGGTGGGACACCATAGGCATTTCTAAAGTGGGTGACATGATTGTGCGGGCGGTATTAAATCATTTGCCTCGATGCAACACGAATATCAGCTGGCGCCGACGGAATTTTTCCGACACGCCCAGCTCAGTCACGCCCTCTCCCCTCACGTCACGGACGGTGACGCCATCCCTGAATCTTCCCCCCTGGAGGATCGGGTACTGGACGGCCATATGCCGGACAGTGCCATTTCCTTGACCTACAAGAAGCTGATCAACGTGAGGGTGGACTTGCTTGAACGGTTGCGAATGCACTGGGTGAATGACGGTATAGAACTGGATGATGAGGAATGGCAGTCGGCGGCGTCTTCTCCCAGGGAGGTGGCCATATCGGCGAGACTGCGTCTGGTCCAGCTGAAAATCCTTCATAGGGTGTATGTTACCGGCCCCAGGCTCATTCATATGGGGCTTTCCACGGATGGTCTGTGTCGGCGGGGTTGCGGTCTGCTGGCCACCTTCCTACACGTTCTCTGGGAGTGCCCTGGTGTGGCCCGATATTGGAAGCGTGTGCATGATGTGATGGAGGAGGTGACGGGTGTGGCCCTGCCAGCCGAGGCTCGTCGTTGCCTCCTCAATGTGTGGTGTCCGAATGACTACAGTGTAGCCCAGACTCGGTGGGTAACCTTGGGTAATATGGTGGCCAAGAGGGACATTGCCCAGAAATGGGGCGCGCCCGCACCCCCGTCCCTTACCCTTTGGATGAATAACATGGACTGGTGCATGGTGCGGGAGAAAACGGTGTATGTGGCCAGGGGCAAGCCCAGGGCGTGGAGATCTGTGTGGGGAGCATGGAACTCTTATCGGGGCGATTTGTGTGCACCCCCGCCAGACCCGGAGGTGGACGTCCCACCCTCCCCATAGACTGCTACCCTTCCCGTGATTCCAGACAGGTCATCCTGGAATGAGACCCCTCGTCGTGATCTTGTGCTTTACATATATACCTGAGTTGAGTAGGATGTGCGGCCCCCGGCCCCCTTCCACGGTGCCCCCTAAATTATGCTTGCTCTGTCCTCAGCCTCTTTTCTTCTCCCTTTTTCTTCTTTCTAACTCTTCTGTGCTCCGACACTACTTTTTCGTGGCCTCTCGAGACCATTTTCTCTCTTTAGGTTCCTATACTGTTTTCCATTATAAAAATTAAACCTGATTGCTTCTGCGTGTTGTTGTGTACATGACCTTCTGTGCTATCTTAATGCTGCCTGGCCTCCGGGATGTACGGCTGAATAGCGGTGTACTTTTTCTATAAATAAAGGTTTTTCAAAAAAAAAAAAAAAAAAAAAAAAAAGAATGAAACAATGGACATCTCGCTTTATAAAATGTACGTAAATATCTACACATATTCCGTTTTTGGGCACTAATTATTTGCCTGAAACAACTATCTAATTGTATCAACATTCTGAGGGACGCACACCGCTTTCTTGGCTTCCCCCTATTATTACTGTCTCTTTAACTCATCTTGCCGAAATGACGATCACGTCACGTAGGAGGCCGGACGCTACTTAATGACAAGCACTTCCGGGTCACGTGTCGGCACTCCGAACACAGAGACCCGGGAGAATACACGAGGGATAAGACGTCCATAAGGTAAGATAGTCACACAACTTTCCGAGGGGCATGGCTCACAAGTATATACCGCTCGAGACACTAACCGCCTGGCCGGAATGTTTGTATTACAGACATTGAGTCCGGACGCGGCCATCGAGCTTTTGCTAATATTCGCGGGATACAAAAGAAGATAGGTAAGCTGCCTAGAATAATGTCCCATGGATTATGTAGTCTACATGCTGTTTGCTAACATATAGATATTCTATTTTTAATACCATTCACTTATATCACATTTCAGATATAAAGTGATTGACTGCTACACCTTCTCCCGGGCCACCCAAAACAAGCGCATTACGCTTGAAAGGTACGCTACTTTCATACGAATATTATTTCAAAAACCCAGTATGCCAATAGTATTTACTCAAACAGGGGCGTCTACGTTTCAAGTAAAAATAGGTTTTTTTCTAATGGACTAAATGAATAGCGCTCTTTTCCTTAATGGCAACTTTGACGAACCCTACTCATGCAGGCTCCAATGAGCTGTTGCATTGTTGTTTTGCATAAAATCACTGTTTACTAATCAGCGTTCACAAATTAGAAGAACGTGAACGTACAAAAACATCAATGTAATACTGGACAATTCTCGGATAGTAATGTAGGACCATGTATAGCTCAACTAGCTTACTCTCCTCGCACTCAGATATATATATATGTATATATCTTTTCTCTTTGAATTTTTTGCAGCCAATTTAATTCAATTTGAGATTGAAATTTGACGGTTTTGGGCCCTTCCGGGTCGGAAGTATCACCGGAAGAGCGGTGAGACCACTATATTTTTTCCTTATGTCACAGCTTAATTGCTTACTTATGTTATACCCATGTGGTTAAAAATGGCCCTCAATGGGATTTATTGATAGGACTCTATGTCTGCATCTAGTCAAATGTTTTAGATAGAAATACTTGCGTTTTTCAAAAATCTAACTTTCCGACCTTTCCTCTTTTTCTTTTCCCTTTTCTCCATTGCCCCTTTTTCTTCTCTTGTTTTTTCAATACCACCCACATCCAATACTATATCAGACCGCTTGGTCCAAACGCAACCATTGGAGGTATGGGTCAGCATTTTGACTTATGCTATATCACTATGCACCTATTGCATGCATATACTCTCACATCGGTATAAAATAAGTGAAACACTTCACCACTCACATCTTGGAAATATTAGCTCGGATTAGATATGTGAATCCACGCCATCATTTAGGGTGCTTAAGTGCACAACCGCTCACACTAGTGCATGAATTGAATGAGCTTTCGGAGAGCACCTCAGCACACTAAAGGATGTTTTCCCTTAACCATCTCAAGGGCTCAGACTTATGCATATGAATATCACATGAGAGGCTTGTCTCGAATGCTGACCTTAGGTGGTGTCTAAAGGTCACCATACTTCTGTTAATATCCGCAAGTACAGCCCCTTGTCTTTTGTATTATTTCCAGCCCTGAAGATTCGCGAGATGCGATGAAACACGTGTCGGCTGGTTGTTCACAAGCTGTGATTGATTAAAACAAGGAGACCAAGATTTCTATACAAATACTCGTCTATTCATTTACACCAACTTGCATATCATTGTTGTTTCTCTGCACTGCATTGAACCTCTGTATTTGTACACTTTGTGCCCATTATTTATACCTTTCAAGTGTGTGCATAGGGTATGTCTCTATGAGGAAGAGGAGGATGCCCGACGTCCCCGAGGACAAGCTCTTTGCCTGCCCCTGTAGGATTTATACAACAGATTTTGCTGTTGCTGCTGCTGCTGTTGTGACTGCTTGTAGGGACGAAAAGAAGATCTTCCAAAGCCCATATACCCTTTGCTCACAGATCCTCTAGTTTGCAAACCCAAAGACCTGGCTGTTGCCCTGCTGTCTTTGAACCTCTCCAATGCAGCTTCAGCCTTTTTACCAAAAAGGCCTGAGCCATCAAAGGGCAAATCCATTAAAGCAGCCTGAACATCTGCAGAGAACTCGGACGTCTTCAACCAGGCAGCTCTTCTGGTGGCAATCGAAGACCCCATGACCCTAGCCACTGATTCGGCGGTGTCCATTCCGCTCTGTATGACCTGCAGAGCAGCAGCCTGATGTCAGCAAGCACCTCATTAAAAAAATGTTGTCCTCTTCAGGAAGTTTAGGGGTCAATTGCTTTACAGTATCCATCAAGGACGTGGATATAACGACCCAGGAGACAACTGGCATTCGTAGATTTAAGGGCCATACTTGCTGATGAAAAAACCTTCTTCGCCGATTGGTCCTGCTTTTTTGAATCCTTATCACCAGGTACCTGGGGAAAAGCACCTGCAGATCTTTTAGAGCAGGCCGCCTGCACCACTAAGCTCTCTGGCAAAGAATGAGAGGACAAAAAGTCTGGGTCCCCAGAAGCCACTCTATATCGCCTTGCAACTGCCTTAGAAACCGCAGGAGCCGTAAGAGGCCTACTCCACACCTCCAGGATAGGATCTGTTAAAGCATCAGTAAAATGAAGCAAAGGTTCCACCACATTCATTTATACTCCACAGTGGGCAGAGTCAAATTCAGCAGATCCGCTGCCTTCTTGATAACCACATGGTAGGGAGCCACATCTTTAGAAGGGGCATCCGACACCGAGGCTAAAACCCAATCAGGGGACAGTTCCAATCCACTTGCCTCCCTTAAATCATCAAAATAATCCTCTGATTCTTGAAGCTCACCCTCTTCAAACTCAGCTTCTCTAAATCTCTGCTCCTCCTAAAAGCGCTGGGCTTCACGCCTCAACCTCTCTTTCCGGAGCGACGTCGTCGGATCCGGCGTTGAACACGAAACCAGAGCCGGCGTCGAACACGGAGCCAGAGCCGGCGTCGAACTCAGAGTCTGAAGACCATGCCAAAGATCTCGAGGTCGGTCTGGAGCCCGTGACGCAGGAAACTGCGTCGATGACTTCGGCGGCGCCGAGAGATGCCAAGGCTGTGTCAGCGCCGGCATAAACAGCAAGGAGCATAAGCTTGGGGAACTCCCAAATTGTATGCCAATGGACCCATGGGACCAGCCGGTGCTCCAGAGGGGTACATGGCTCTTGCATAAACACCATACATGGCATCTAAGAACTGCGAAGGGTCTTGTCCTGGACCCGGAAAAGGAGGATACGAACCCATCGGCTGCTCTTGAGGAGGCTGCACCGGAATCGACTCCTCTTGTTACTCGGGTTGGTGAGCCGGAGTCATCGAGCCCTGAGGAACAGGAACCTCTTCCTCCTCCTGAACTGGAGACCGAGACGGAGCCGGAGAGGGATTCGACACCTGAGTCCGTGAATGCTCCGGCGACTCCATGGGCAAGGCCTCACCTTCCCGATCCCGTGCCGGAGAAGGCGATAGCATATCCTTTCGATGCTGTCTACTAGGCGACTTCGCTCTCGAATCAGACTCCTTTCCTGAATGGTGCCTTGATCCATGCTTCCTCTTCTTATGTTTCTTTTTCGTTGATCTGAAAGCATGCCCCGATGGCTACTTCGAAGCAGACCTCGACCGGGACCTCGACCGCCTGGAACGCGACCTCGAACTCTTCTTGGCCTCTTTACCTTTTAATTTGGCAACCCGGAGCTTTGCCTCACGTTCACGAAGGGCTTTTGGATTCATCTTTCTACAGGAATGACAACCTTGGATGTCGTGATCCGAATTCAGGCACCATATGCAGTCATCATTTGGGTCCGTGATTGACATCATCTTCCCGCATTCACGGCACGGCTTGAAACCAGTCTTCTTAGTCGACATCACGACAGGAGTCAGAAACACTGGAAAAGACACAGAAAACGACAATAGTAACAAAGTTACTATCAACACTACAGAGGATCCCTTGAAAACCGTTAGCGTCGACGACGTGGAAAAAAGGGAACTGATGTCATCACGCCAAAGTGGGCCTATTATGGAGTCGGTGACGTCAGCAGAGCCGTGCGCGATGCCGTGCCTCTATGACGTCGTCCACGTCGGCGCAAAGCTACAAAAGAATGTCCAAATGTTGCTGACGCAGGGGGATATTCACAAGGTGAGGAATCCACTGGCAGATATATCCATCAGAAAATGATTTATTTATATCTTACCCCGAACATGCTTAAGAATTGGAAATGTACTTTAGTAATTTTCCAAGAAATCAAAGCCATTATTGAGACATACTGCAACTCTACAATCATCCTGACAGGGGTCTTCAACGAGTACCTACTAGAACCGCGGTCAGCAGATACACGCATCAAGGGCTCACCTGACGTGGCCTTCAACATACCACCTCAAGGCAAATCAGAAGGTCTGCAAAAAGGCTAAATACATTCTTAAGCTACTAAGCGATCATGGCTTTAGCCCACTGAACAATCAATTTGGTTGCAACCAATTGGCAAAATTTACCTTTGAGACCAACGTTGCCAAATCAAAAAGTGATTATACCTTTCTTCATTATTCCAAATTCTGCACCTACAGAAGTTTGACAATCTCCAGGAATGAGCACAACTACAATCCCAAACAAAACCTTCTGCAATTTCCCCACACAAGACGGCCAGCTTTCATTCTGCTTTCCAGAGGAAACATATTTCAACAAAAACAGAACACTGGTCTGGAAAAGCCACTGTGAATTGAAACTAGTGGCACTGGAACAGCAAGCTTTTATCAATCCAGCTTATATGCAACAACCTCATTTGACTGGAGTAAGTAAGGGTAACTGATTATCTACCTGGAAAAGGCTGGTCAAAGCAATTCTTCTTTATGTATCCTTAAAAACCAACTCTTTTGCCACATCTGATAATTTAATCATCTAATGCGGCTAAATCACACCATCTTTTCACCAGCATAAAACAACATCACAGGAAAGCTTTATGGAAAGTACTATCTTCACCTTGCACAACTGATCTTCCTAACTCCTTCTGGCCTTAAGACCCGACTAATGAACATGAATCTATTTAATCTTGCCAACAGCCTATCAACGCCTCTAAAACAACATTTCTGAAATTTGGCAAAAAGGGGAAGCATGTAGGTTGGCAGATAGGCAAACACCAAATAGACATAGTTCGCAACTATCAGGCATCATAATTGACTCTAAATAAAACCTAATCGGCTTACCCTGACAAGTTAAAAACAAAGCTCTCACAGTCACTAAGGGAGCCAAATGTTTCTCCACCATCTATGACAGACATACAATCACGTCTTCTCTTCTGGCCTTGAATGTCAAACTCCTTCTGCTACTTCTCTATGCCACAGTTGATTTCCAGCAAAACAGATACATATCCTCAACACCCTCTATATCTACAACATCAGGCTTTTACTCAACCTAAGTTCCTCCACTTCTCAGACAATCCTTTGCCTGGAATTGAACTTATAATAATAAGCAGCTGATATTTAACTTCTCTCTTTGTTATAGACACAAAGATAAGCTAAAAACATTGATCCTGATGGAGCTATCGATCAACACATAGCACCTCTAATCTCTGTCATACTGGAAAAACTCTTGGAAGAGCACAATTTGCCTTCTCTTGACAATTTATCCAAGAGGCATTCACAAACATCTAATATGAACATCTCTTCACTTAGGTTGTCACAATAACCTAAAAGCAGTTCTTAAACAAAAACATACCCATCTAGTGTTTGACATTTCCTGTGCAACAAAACACTTTTCCCTCGACTCAGACCTGGAGGCAGTCCTAAAAATCAAATATCTACGGTTTCACCATTTTTATATCTCCATCACTGAAATAGAGGGCTTCTTGACTACAACACTGTGTCCACGTGCTGGGTGCTGGCTATGCGGCTACAGCTCAGAAACCTTGGAACACATACTAGGTATCTGCCCAAACATACTGGATTTGAGGTGAAAATGTCTGTTGGAATCTTTCATTGAAAACAAAATACGAGCGATCAAAGAAGCAATGAGCTGTTGCTTGTCTCTGCAGAAAAACGGCTTCATCTGTATACTGGTGAAATACATTGACTTTACCTATCAGAGGCTTGCCTCTTTCACTGCCATCGCACCTTAACTAGGTGTCTCACTCAGCTACTGAATCAGGGCCAAGCATAATGTTCCAGGTTCAGGGATTCGTTTTTATGATCATTTGTTTACTGTAAGTGGATCTTCAGACAATTTCTTTATGATTAATTGATATTTTATCCTGACTTATTTGCATTTGATTGATTTTAATACAAGAAATATTTGTTCATTATTTCATTCCTTCATAAATACACTTTCCCACCCTCCAGAGAAGTTGTGCGAAATCAGGGACCAGTCACAAAAGTGGTCTTTTCAGTGCAAACTGTGGCCTGGAGCGTAAAAATTATACCTCGAGCTGTTTTTGCACCATCCAACTCAGAATCTTAGACATGCAATTTTGTAAGCTTAAAGCACAAACCTCAGGATCCCCATGTAATGCAAATAGAATGCGGGTATCATCAGCATACATCAAAGATACAAAGCGATATTGCTCTATTAGCTGACCTAAAGGGGTCACATAAACATTAAATGGCATAAGGGAGGGAACAGATAGCTATCGGTAGGTTTTGGGGCAAACACAGGCCCTAAAACAACTGTGGGCACGTTGGAGCGGCCCACTGGCAGGCAGGCCGCTCAGGCTCAGGGCCCCACACGGGGATCTTCAAATAGAAATGATCCCCCATACGTTGGAGCGGCCCGCAACAGCCGGTTTGCTCAGAATAGAGGCAGTGTCACTCTGCCTGGACCAGCGGGAATACGGAACAGATGGAGCCCATCCCCAGCCCGTCTCACTTGCCGGGCTATTTTGCAGCTGCCTGCGGGGCTCTGGTTCTTCGCGTCTGGCCACGGGGTTGGGGGCAGGCACCGGCATTGTGCCTCGTGCCCCCTCCATTTCCTCTGGATGGTGGGGCTTTTCTTGTGGAGCCTCCGAGGCTCCAGGGACTTAGGCGGCCCGCGGGGGTGTCTCTTCTTCAACCAGTCCCGCTTCTGGGACCGGGACTTCACTGGGGAGTGGGCAAGACTCCAGGCAGCGTCTTGCGGAGGTGGGGTGGGCTCCCGTCCTCTTCCAAGTCTCGCAGTCACCCTCGGCAGCAGGCGGCTTCCTTTCCGTTTACAGAAGCGCGCAGTCGGCTCCCGTCCGCTTCCTGTTTTTTTCCCAGCACTTCCGGGTTGCCGCAGGTAGCGCAGCGGCCCTCAAGGTTCCCGGCAACCTCTGGCTGCAGTACGGGGTAGGCACCCATTTAAATCCAAAGACCCTGGAGGGGTGGGCACTGGCTAGGGATATAGACAGTGGCACAAGTTCCCTGGCGGAGTGGGCACCCACTAGGGAAATAACCACGCCAGATATGCGGGGTAGGCACCCACGCCTGGAGAATGAGGGGAGAATCCCACATGAGGCAGCTTCACGCTGCAGGCCCCCAGCAGTCCTCCTGGGCCGAGCACAGCTCTCCTCAGGACAGCAAAGCCCCTTTTAGGAAGAAAAAGTAAGCGCTCCTAGGTTCTACAGGCTAAAGAAGTCCAGGGGAAGTCCTTCAGAGTGCAGGGGGGCAAAGGCAGGGCCCAGGGGCCAGCTCACAGGGCCCTCCAGCAGGGAGGCAGCACCCAGTGGCAGTTCCTCCTGTGCCTAGCAGAGGCAGCAGGCCCCCCCTTAAGTCAGGAACAGAGAGAACAAACATGGGGTCACAGCCCCTCCTTATACAGACATTACCTTTGGCCAATCTCACAACATGCACTCAGAGTGCGCACGCACTTTACACTGGGACACAGTGTTAAAGTGCGCAGAAGCCAAAAACAACTAACACCAGGTCACTTTTAAAAGCAAAAAGTTTAGGGGTGAACCTGCCAAAAGGGCAAAGTCCAACAGGGGGGAAGGCAAGAAACTTACATTTCTCTGCCAGGGTTAAGGGGTTATCAGGAGGAGGTGGGAGGTCAACAGGGACCGAGTTATGGATCCCAGCATTGTGAGTTTCTAAGGCAGAATATATTTCTGTGATCTTAGAATGGAAAAAACTAGCCATTCTGTCACATAGGTTCTGGGACCTGTCCATGTGACCAGAGACTGAAGGGAAGGAGAGAGAGGTAATTCAATTAAAAAGCTCCCTACGAGATCTGAAGGATTCTGTAACCTTGGAATAAAAAGACACTATACGTCTATATGCATCTCCTTTGCCCGGGTGCAGACTCTGGAGTGTTGAACATGCGGAAAAACGAACACGCTGTTCACAAGGGTTGACTGAGCCCAGAAAACTCCAGAGTCCACACCCGGGAAAAGGAGACGCCATATAGACATTTAATAACTTGAATTTCCTATTCACTTTTCTACAGTTTCTTGAAAAGATACTAACGAATTACAGTCCTGAGGAAGTCTTAGGGTAACACACCCATTGATGCAACACATGTTGGCTGGCAGAAGTAATCCAATAAAAAGAAGAATACTAAAAGCTGTGTTTATATAATTTTGTGTGTGCTGCGAGACTTATGTTCTTGCTTGCTTCATGTTGGATGCAGGGTTGACATCCTTTCTCCTTTAGCACCGTATTAATATGAAACTCTAGAAGAACTGTGTGTACTGTGCCAGATCACCTTTAATCTACCCTGTATAATTATCAGGCGTGGAAATATTTCAGGCAAGAAATATTTCCAATGCGCGTCAGCAACACCCCTATCTGATGACCATCATGAGTGCCATTTAACAAGGTCCACTCCCAATTCCGTTACCCGTGCTGAAGATGCGCCGCTAGCTAAAAATAGGTCCATATGAGGGACCTCCATGCCACCCTTGTCCCATTTTCTCAGGATGGTTTTAAGGCTTACCCTGCTGTGTGTACCAGCCCAAAGGAGCTCCACAAGCAAGCGAACACCAGGACCACCACCTTTATAGTGATATTCTCCCCATCAGGGTCAATTTCAGCGGGTTCAAGAATGCTATACAGGGGTTTAGATTCTGAATCACCGGCTCAAGATTTAAGTCATACGCCTATTGTTCTACGTGGGTAATGAACAAGTTACTTACCTTTGGTAACGCTTTTCTAATGGATACAGTATCTGCCTGGGGATTCCTCACCTTATGAATATCCCCTGTGCCAGCATTCGGCAGAAACTTTTTCCTAGCATTCCACGCCGACAAGGTTGTCCCAATGCCTTGGCTCCGCACTCGGCTCCGCATGACGTCACTGGAGCCATAAGAAGACCACGTCGGCGTGATGACATCACTTTCAACCATTTTTTTGTGCCTCCGAGGCAAACGGGCAGACCGACCATAGCGACAATGTATACATAGTACACAGTATTCCCACAAATACACATAGTGTAAAGTGAAATAGGAAAGCAAACATTTCCTATAAGCCTATACAAAGGCAAATAGAGGCAATACAAAATGACAATATGAAACAACCATATTAACCAATACCTCTTTTAATGTATAAAAGGGTGGACAACGGGGAGGTGGGTGGGTCAGTGAAGATCCACAGGCAGATAGTGTATCCACCAGAAAAAGCATTCCCGAAGGTAAGTAACTTGTTCTTCTGATGGATACATCTGCCTGTGGATTCCTCACCTTAGGAATAGAATCCCACAGCAGTCCCACTCCCGGGGGAGGGTGTCCACACTTCTATTTCAAAAAGTCCTGCAAAACAGTACGCGCAAAATGGCCGTCCCTCCTCACTTCAGAATCCAAGCAGTAATGCTTCGCGAAAGTGTGGAGGGAGGCCCCAGTTGCGGCCTTACAGATGTCCAACACAGGAACACCCCTGGACAAGGCAGAAGTAGACGATGTAGCCCTGGTGGAGTGAACTCTAATGCCTTCAGGAGGCTCCTTACCAGCCAGAGCATAGCAGATCTTAATGCACAAGATGAGCCATCTGGATAAAGTGCGCTTGTGCACCGCCTTGCCCTTCATGCATCCAACGTAGCCCACAAAGAGCTGATCGTCCTGTTGCAAGTCCTTCGTTCTATCCAGAGAGAAACTAATCGCCCTCTTTGGATCCAATCGATGAAGCCTCTCCTCTTCCTTGGAAGGGTGAGGGGGAGGATAGAAAGTTGGGAGGGTAATGGACTGCCCTAGATGGAAGGGAGCTACCACCTTAGGCAGAAAAGCAGCCCTGGTCCTGAGGTCCATCCTTTCAGCATGTATGGTCAGAAACTGAGGCTTTGAACTCAAAGCCTGAAGCTCACTCACCCTCCTGGCCAAGGTGATAGCCACAAGGAAGACCGTTGCAAATGACAGCAGTCTCAAAGGGCAACTATGCATAGGCTCAAAAGAGGAAACCCATTAAAAGAGTTAAAACGAGATTTAAATCCCACTGGGGAATAATGAAGGGAGCGGGCGGAAACATGTTAGTACGCCCCTTAATGAACCTTAAAACAATCGGAGACTTAAAAAGAGACGGCTGATCAGGCAAACAAAGAAATGCCGACTAAGCCGACAAATATCCTTTAACAGTAGCCACAGCACAACACTGCTGTGCCAAATGCAACGAAAAACAAAGAACATCAGAAAGATGAGCTCTAAAGGGATCAATAGACTTCTCTCCACATATTTTAACAAATTTAGACCACCTGTAGGAGTTGATAGACTTGGTGGAGTGTTGCCTGGCCGATAATATAACATCCACCACGTCAGACGGGAGAGAGAAAGAATTTAGGTTGCCCTCTACAATCTCCAAGCATGAAGGTTCAGGCTCTGGAGGTGGGGGTGTAGAACCTGCCCCTCCGACTGCGAGACGAGGCCTACCCTGAGAGGGAGACGGAGCGGAGGGTGCAATGAGAGGTGAAGAAGGTCCGTGTACCACACCCTTCTTGGGCAATCCGGGGCAATCAATCGGGGCAATCAATTTAACTTGGGCCCGGTCTTGGCAAATCTTTCTCAGAACCTGAGGAATCAAGGGTATGGGAGGAAACGCTTAAAGGAGTTGTGAGCTCCAACTCAACTGAAACGCGTCCCCCAACTCCCCCTGCATCGGAAACTGGAGACTGCAGAATGAAGGCAGTGTACGTTGTTGAGAGTGGCAAACAGATCCACCCAAGGAGTCCCCCATGTCCGGAAGATGTGTCTAACTACCTTCGGATGAAGCCTCCACTCGTGGTCGACGGAGAACTGTCAACTGAGACTGTCTCTACGCACGTTCAACACCCCAGCCAAATGATTTGCCATCAAGCAAATCTGATGGTCCTGAGTCCAGGACCGGAGTCGCAACGCCTCTCTGCAGAGAAGCTACAACCCTACTCCTCCCTGCTTGTTGAAGTACCACATTGCAGCAGTGTTGTCCATCAGGACTTTAACCGACTGACCGCGAAGGGAAGGGAGAAAGGCCTTGACTGCCAAATGAATCGCCTGCATTTCCAGAAGATTGATATGAAGCAATCTTTCCTCTGGAGACCAAAACCCCTTGATCTCCAGATCCCCCAGGTGAGTACCCCACCCTAGGGTAGAGGCATCTGTTATCACTGTGGCCACCGATGGAAGAAAATTAAAGGGTTTTCCCTGAGACATATTGCCCTCCAAGCTTCACCAAGACAGATCCGCTGCAGCATCTCCGGCGATCCTGACTGACTCCCTGAGATCTCCGTTGTCCTGATATCACTGCCTGCAGAGATACCACTGGAGCCCACTCATGTGCCAGCCTGCATGGTTGACCAACAGAATGCAAAAAGCAAACAGACGGAGCAGACGAAGGACCTTCAGAACCGGAACAATCACTCCTTTGTAAAACAATGGAATAATTTCCTGAATGTCGAGAATCCTTTGCGGAGGTGGGAAAGCTCAACACACAGTGGTATCCAGTACTGCCCCCATGAACAGGTTGCGCTGCGAGGGCACCAGGTGAGACTTGGGCACATTTATTGAAAAATCCAATTTGTACAACAGCTGGGTTGTGACCTACTGATGACGACGAACCATCTCTGGCGACTCTGCCTTCAGTAGCCAGTTGTCCAGGTAGGGGAAAACCGGGATCCCCGACCTCCTGAGTTGGGCAGCCGCCACAGCCATCCCCTTGGTGAAGACTAGAGGTGCAGTAGTAAGACCAAACAGAAGGACCGCAAACTGGAAGTGTTGCGAACCAACCGCAAACCGGAGATACTTCCTGTGCGACTTCAGGATTGGAATGTGAAAATACACATCCTGCAAGTTGATGGACACCATCCAGTCCTCGTGTTGCAGTGCCTGAAGAACCTGCGCTAGGGTGAGCATCTTGAATCTCTCCTGCTTGAGAATCAGATTCAAGATTCTGAGGTCCAGGATAGGATGTAACCTGCAATCCTTTTTGGGAATCAGGAAATACCGGGAGTAGCATCCCTGACCCCTTTCCTGCTCCAGAACCACCAACATCGCACCTTTTGGTAACAGGACAGAAACCTCCTTCTGAAGGAGAAGTAAATGATCCTCCGTGCAAAACCCTTGGCAAGAAGGAGAAGGAGAAGGGAATTCCCTTAAGGGAAGGGAGTAACCATTTTCTACCAGATCCAAAACCCAAAGGTCCGAAGTGATCAATTTCCAATCGTGTAGAAAATGGCTAAGCCGGCCTCCCACGGGACCTGCATGATCCAGGATGGCGGATCTAGGGCTGCTTTCCTGCAGTACCAGAGGAGGAGGAGGAAGAAAGCTGACGTCCAGCTCCGCGAAGGCGACCTCTGCCCTTAACCCTGTAGGACATGTACAAGGGGTTTTGCTGCTGTTGTTGCAGCTGTGGATGTCTGAAACTTCGAAAGGAAGACTTCCCGAAGCCACAGTAGGGAGTAGTTTCTGTCCTGTAACTCCAGTTCTGTAGTAGGGGTATCTCTGTTATAGTCATAATCTAGTGATTAGTCCCGCCCATGTGCTTGGACCCCTGCAATCAAAAATAATCTCTTAAGTTGTCAAAATAATGCAGAAACTGCAAAGACACTTAAGAGAGAATTTAAAGACAAATAATGCAGCCTATATCCACAGGCTACACTGTCCAGTACTTCAACTAGAAATTCCACCAAAAAACACTACACATAAAACAGCCTGCAGTTTCTAGCATAGAGAAACTTGCCTCCCCCAGTCAAGGACTCTGGAATGATAGAGAGGAAGGTAGGGACAGACAAGCCCCATAGGCTGCCATTATGTGGCTTAAATAGGATACTGTGCCTTTCAGAGAACTTTCCAGAACTTCTCCCAGTATCCCAGAATGCATAGCAGGTCCCTCTACTTTCAGTTCCTTTTGAAGGCTAAGCACACCAGACCTGTCGCATTCCGCACATGATCAAATATCTCCACCGGGGAGGAGGGCGGCGCTTATGACTATAACAGAGATACCCCTACTACAGAACTGGAGTTACAGGACAGAAACTACTCCTTCTGTAGTAGGGGATCTCTGTGTATAGTCATAATCTAGTGAATAGAATGGCAAGCCCATCCCCACACCAAAGCGGCGGTGGAGAATAAACACATAACGCCACTACTGTGCGAACAAATTCCGCAGCGAAGCCTGCCCAACCTGAGCGTCTGCCCTGGCGTCAGTATCCAGGCAGTAATGCTTAGCAAAGGTATGAACCGACTTCCAAGTGGCTGCCTTGCAGATTTCAGCAATCGGCACATTACGTAGCAGAGCCGTCGTGGCAGCTTTGCCCCTGGTGGAATGAGCCTTAGGCTTACCTCCTAAGGTCTTATTAGCCTTTTGGTAACACAATTGTATGCAGGACACAATCCACCTAGAGATGGACTGCTTTGAGGTCGCAAGACCCGTCCTAACCGATCCATAATTGATGAATAACTGGTCAGACCTACGAATATCTTTGGTTTTATCCAGATAAAATTTCAACACCCTCCTAACATCCAGGGAATGGAGAGACCTCTCCGCTGGGGATGAAGGGTTCTGAAAAAACGTAGGCAAAGTTATAGTCTGGTTGACATGAAAATCAGAAATAACCTTGGGAAGAAATTTAGGGTGAGTACGCATAACAACCTTAGCAGCATGAAATACAGTATAAGGTTCATTACAACACAACGCCTGAATTTCACACACCCTGCGGGCCGATGTAATGGCCACGAGGAACGCCGCCTTCCAGGACAGGTGCTGCAACGAAGCCTTATGAATAGGTTCAAAAGGTTCCTTCATCAATCTGGACAGCACCACATTCAATTCCCATGAAGGCGAGGGAAGCCTGACAGGAGGGAATACTTTCTTCAATCCTTCCAGAAAATCTTTGATCACAGGGATCTGGAAAAAGGAAGTCTGTGAAGGGCATTTCCTGTAGGCAGTCAATGCAGCCAGATGAACCTTAATGGAATGCACATTAAGGCCAGACTGCGCCAAATGTAAAAGGTAAGGAAGGATGACATCTTCCTTACAGGTCGTAGGATCATGGTTCTTAGACTGGCACCAGATACAAAACCTCTTCCACTTGTAAGCATATGAAGTCCGAGTGGAAGGCCTCTTAGACTCCTTCAGTATGTCCATGCAATCATCTCAGGAGCCATGCCGCCAAACTCAAAGACGAGAGGTTGGGGTGTAACATCCGTCCCCCGAACTTCGTGAGAAGGTCCGGCCTGCACGGCAACCGAATGTGAGGAAGGAGAGACCGGTGAAGTAGGTCCGTGAACCACCACTGTCTGGGCCACTCCGGGGCAATGAGTATCATCCGGGCCCTGGACCGGGCCAGCATGATGAGCACTGCCGGAATCAGGGGAATGGGAGGAAAGGTGTACAGAAAGCCGTTCGTTCAGTTGATCCATAACGCATTCCCCAGCGTCCCTTGCTGGAAGTACCTGGAGGCGAAGTTTCTGCACTTGCTGTTTTCGGCGGTGGCGAACAAATCTACGTCTGGAGTTCCCCACCTTGCGAAGACTTCTCCTAGTACTTCGTCGTTTATGACCCATTCGTGGTTTTCCTGAACCAGTCTGCTCAGTGCGTCTGCATGAACATTCTGCACACCTGGTAGATGGGTGGCCGTTATTGTCAATCCTCTGGCTAGGAGCCAGTGCCAGATCGCCTGCGCCTCCTGTGACAGAGTGCGTGATTTCGAGCCCCCCTGCTTGTTGAGGTAATACATCGTGGTGGTATTGTCCGTCTGTACAAGCAGAGAGTTGGTCTGGAAGGACGGAAGAAAGGCCTTCAGTGCCAAGTGAACAGCCCTGAGTTCCAGGAAATTGATGTGATACGTGGCCTCCATCGGCGACCACGTTCCTTGAATCTGTAGAGTCCCGGAATGCGCTCCCCATCCCAGGAGAGAAGCATCCGTCACGACAGTCTGCGTGGGAATGTCCTTGTGAAAGGGAACCCCTCTGAGGAGATTCTCCGCCGAACACCACCACTTCAGAGACTGAAAAGCATGCAGCGACAGTCGAATCTTGTCGTCCCAAGATCCTTTCCTCTGATCCCACTGGTCCTCCAAGAACTCCTGCAGCGGTCTCATGTGCAGCCGTGCGTGTGGCGTCAGGAAGATACAAGAGGCCATCGATCCCAGTAGAGAAGACACCGTCCTCACTGTTGTAGATGGAGTCGTCATAAGAGCCTGAGCCTTCCGAAGGAGTGATAATCGTCGCTCTTCCGAAGGAGACACGCTTGCTGACAGCGTATTGATGGAGGCTCCCAAGTACTGTATGCATTGGACCGGAGTCGGGACAGACTTGGCCATGTTGATGTGCAGCCCCAGCTTGTTCAAGAGAACGCACGTCTTCTGGAAGTGTGCTCGCGCTTCCGAGAAGAGGATGCCTTGATCAACCAATCGTCCAGGTACGGGTAGACGAACACCTTGTTCTTCCTCAGGTGCGCTGCTACCACCGCCATGCACTTCGAGAATGTTCTCGGCGCAGACTTCAGTCCGAATGGGAGTACTGTGTATTGATAGTGATTGGTGCCGACTTGGAACCGCAGGAACTTCCTGTGTTTGTGTGCAATGGGCACATGGAAGTAAGCATCCTGTAGGTCTATAGCGCATAGCCAGTCTCCCTGTTGCAACTGAGGGTAAATCTGATGCAACGACAGCATGCAAAACTTTTCCCTGCGAATCCATTTGTTTGCCTGCCGCAAGTCCAGAATGGGCCTGAACTCGTTCTTGTCCTTCTTGCGAACCAGAAAGAACCTGGAGTACAGACCTCTTCCTCTCTGAGACAGAGGTACGTCTTCTATCGCCCTTTTCCTCAACAGGATATCCGCTTCCGCCTGAAGCTCGCGCAGCTGAAACTGCGAGCTGACTGGGGGAATTGCTGGAGGAGGGCTGGTGAACCGAAGACTGTATCCATTTCAAACAATATTCAGCACCCACTTGTCCTGAGTAATTTTTCTCCACTCTGCCAGAAAAAATTGAATGCTTCCCCCTACCGGAGTGGGTAACAGATCCGGGGGAAGTAGGTTCCTAGGGCCTAGACCCAGCCTGGCCCTTGGGCGCCGGGGCCGACTGCTGGCCTCCCCTGCCCTTCTGGAACGGCTTACGGAACTGATGTTGCTGTTGCGATTGTCCCGAAGCCTGGCCTCGTCCACGGCCTTGCCCGCCGAACCGCCGCTGGAAAGGGCGGTAAGTCTTCTTGGTCTATTTAGGCTTCTCCAGGCCCACAGCCGTTAGCGTCTCGGCCTCTGCCTTCATGCGGGCCATCTCATCATCCGCATGCTTCCCGTAGAGGGTCTCACCGGAGAAAGGTAGGTTGGCCACCCTCTGCTGTGCGTCCGGTTTCAGGGACGTAAGCCGGAGCCATGCGTGGCGTCGTTGGTTGACTCCGTGGCAAAATCCGTGAGCAGCCAACAGGGAAGAGTCACCGCAGCGCTGATAATCTAGTTCGCCACCAGCATCCCCTCATTCAGCACTTCCATGAAGTCCTCACGCTTCTCCCGAGGTAAATGCTCAGCAAACCGCTCGAGGGAGTCCCAGAGGGCGCGGTCGTATCTGCCCAACAGCGCCGTGGCACTCGCAGCTTTCATTGAGGTAGCGGAAGTTCCACAGACTTTCCTACCCGCCGAATCCATCCACCTGGACTCCTTATCCGGGGGAACCGTGGAGGAAGGAGTGGCGGCATGTTGCTTGCGGGCCGCCGTCACAATGACAGAGTCAGGAGGGGGTTCCGTTCTCAGAAAAGCCGGGTCCGAATCGGGAGCCCGGTACTTCTTCAGCAACCTCGATGGAGCCGCCCTCGTCACCGCAGGGGTGAGAAACAGGGCCATAGCCGGTTCTTCCAGGCCCGGCACCAGAGGCAAGAGAGGACGAGACAGGTGTTTTTGATGCAATGTCTCAAAAATGACTGAAGTCTTCGGAGTAGGCACCGTCAGGGATATGCCCAACTTCGCAGCTCCCCTCAAAAGGACGTCATGGAACGCCACCAGGTCATCAATCGGGGACACCCTCGTGTCCGGTGACCCCGACAGGGTAGGAGAATAGTCCCGGGTCCCCGAGGACCTCGTGTGTGAGCGAGATTCGCGCCTCCTATGGCGGCGTCTCGACCTCGTGGATGATCTGTGTCGCGATCTCTCTCTTATCCTAGAGCGAGAGCGAGACCTGCCAGCCCGTGGCCGCTCCGCCGGCTTTCGTGGCGGGGTCTTCCTTGGTTCCTCACGGGGTTTCGGTTTACGGGTCCCCTTAGGAGGAACAGGCAAAGACGGCAGGGAAGTGGACCTCGGCGGAGGAACCTTCGGCTGTGGGGTGGGCCCATGCGGAGGGACAGGAGGTGGTGGTGAGTCGCCTGAAGGAAGTGGCGGCTTGGGTGGAGGATCCTCCTTAGGAACAGGAGGAGGAGTCCGAGGCCGAGAAGGCGTGTACACCTGAGTACACCGAGCCCAGTGACCTTTTAGGCCAAGGGGGCGGAGAGCCAGCCCCATCAGCAAGTGATCGCTTCCTCTTGCGTCCTCCACTGGAAGCAGCGTGACTTCTGGGACTAGAATCCCTCTTGCGCCGTTTCGGAGAGGCTGAACGACTCCTAGACGCCGACCGCTTTCTGCGAGGCGCAGAGCGTCGCTTTTCTGGCGTCGAACGACGCTTCTGTGACTCCGGCGTCGATCGCCGCCTCCGCGACGTCGACCTTCCTTTCCTCGACGCCGAACGCTGATCCCTCGACGTCGACCTCTTCCTCCGCGACGTCGTACGCCGCCTCCGCGACGTCGAGCGTTCCGTCCTCGACGACGAGCGTTGCCGTCGTCTTGATGTTCTCGACGTCGAGGAGCCCCTCGACGTCGACCGGTGCCTTGACGGCGATCGACGGTGTCGCCTCGACGGCGATCGACGGTGTCGCCTCGACGGTGAGCGTCGATGCTTGTGACTTCGCCTTCGGCGTCGATAGGAAGACCTTGACGTCGACGAAGACGATGACGTCGACGGTGGCTTCGACGGCGACTTCTCCATGATCTTCGACGTCGAGCCATCACGCCGTCTCGACCCGGAGCCCCGGGGAGAAGGGGAGCACACCGCCGTCATCCCTCTCGACGTCGTCGTCGATGCAATCGACGGAGACCGGGAACGTTTGCTGGACTTCCTGCCCCTGGGGAGCCCCCCAGAGGCGTCAGCAGAGGCAGAGGGAACCTTCCCAGCCTGCCCAGACCCACCTGCAGCCTGCAGACGCCTCTCCTCAAGGCCAGAAAGCCTGATCTTCAGTCTGTCCCTCAGAGTCCGAGCAGAAAACTGCTGGCAGATGACACAATCCTCAGGGACATGATCTTCAGGGAGGCAGACGATGCAGACATCATGGGGATCGCTCTTGGCCTTCTTCCTCCCACATGCTGGGTACTTATCAAAAAGGCCGGGCATTTTAGAGCCCTAAAACGCCTGAAACAGCACAAAAGAGAGAAAGAAAACGCCAAGCAAGTAAACTGAAACCCTTTTAGAACACAAAAGTGCCAAAATATCCAATAAACCCTTGAAACAAGGGAGAGCTCAATGCCAGGGTCCTGTAAGCAGGAGCCGGAAAAAAGAACTGAAAGTAGAGGGACCTGCTATGCATTCTGGGATACTGGGAGAAGTTCTGGAGAGTTCTCTTAAAGGCACAGTATCCTATTTAAGCCACATAATGGCAGCCTATGGGGCTTGTCTGTCCCTACCTTCCTCTCTATCATTCCAGAGTCTTTGACTGGGGGAGGCAAGTTTCTCTATGGTAGAAACTGCAGGCTGTTTTATGTGTAGTGTTTTTTGGTGGAATTTCTAGTTGAAGTACTGGGCAGTGTAGCCTGTGGATATAGGCTGCATTATTTGTCTTTAAATTCTCTCAAGTGTCTTTGCAATTTCTGCATTATTTTGACAACTTAAGAGATTATTTTTGATTGCCGGGGTCCACGCACATGGGCGGGACTATTCACTAGATTATGACTATACACAGAGATCGCCTACTACAGAACTTCTATATCCATAACCCCTTGCCTGAGTCTGTAGACCCAAAGACTTCGCTGTGGCCGTAATGTCCTTAAATCTTTGCAGACCAGTATCAGCTTTCTCTCTAAACAGTCTAGACCCATAAAAAGGTAGATCGAGAAGGGCAGCCTGTACATCAGGAGAGAACCCAGAGACCTCAACCAAGCATTTCTTCTTGTTGCAATGGATTAACCGAATCTGCTGTGTCCAGGCCAGACTGGATGACTTGGTGAGCCGCAGCCTGTGAGTCTGCCAGCGCCTCACTAAAATGTAATCTATCTTCCTCAGATAATTTAGGAAGAAGTTGTTTGTTAGAGTCAATAAGAGCATGAATGTATCTACCCAACCAACAGGTAAAATTGGTAGACTTCAGAGCCATATTAACCATTGAGAAGACCTTTTTTGCAGATTGTTCCAACTTCTTTGAATCCCTGTCAGCAGGAGCCTGAGGAAAGGCACCAGTGGACTGCTTGGAACATCAAGGATTGGCTCAGTCAAGGCGTCATTGAACAGCAAGAGTGGTTCAACCACCTCTGAAGCACCTCTGTGAGCAAATTAGGCTTATAATCCGCCATAGAGAGCTGCAGATCCAAGAGCCCTACAGCCTTCCTTATCACAGTATGGTAAGGTGCAACTTCTTTTGAGGGGGAAGCATTCTGTGAAGCAAAGTCCCACTCCAGGGAAGTATCAAGTCCACTTGCCTCACACAAACCCTCAAACATATCCTCTGCATCATAGATTTCACCTTCCTCCATCTCTTCAGCCTGGTACTGCCCCTCCTCCAACAACCTCTGCGCTTCTCTCCTCGAGCACATCTTCAGTTGCAGCGTTGATGGCTCCAGGAGCGGCATCAAAGGAGCATCCGCGGTAGTAACTGGCGCCAATCAAATCCGAAGAAGGTTCACAGGATTGAGCCGGGGACTGCCCGTACGGAGTCGACATCCTCGGAGCCCGAAACTGCCAGGACGGCGTCCTCGGCATAAATGGCACAAAGGGGGCCTGAGGATACTGGTGAGGCCCACCCAAATGAAATGCCATAGGACCCATGGGACCCGAAGGTATGAGGCTCTGGCAAACACGCCATACATAGCATTTAAAGAATGTGATGAATCCGAACCCGGTGCCGGAAAATGTGGGTACTGAGCCGGTTCAAGATCCAAACAAGGCACCTCTGGAGTCGGAGCCGCCGGAGCCACAGGCGGAGCCGCAGGAGCTGAACGAACCTCATCATCAGCCGGATTCGACACACCCTCTGGAGTCGGTGAAAATCTCAGCATCTGTGACTGCGCCGGAGTACCCTTGTAAGATAGAGAATGAACCAGAGTCACCTGAGGAGACACTGAAGGAGAAAGAGACAAAGTCCTTTTCTCAACGTCAAGGTGCTGGAGAAGGCGATCTCGAAACCACAGCCTTCGACGAATGGCGCCTAGATGCAGGTCTCTTCTTCTTCTTATACTTCCTCTGGGAGTCATGTGACGTTGACTACCTTGACTTCGATCGTTTACGACTTCATTTTTCTTTTCTTGCCTTAGACATATACAACATGGCTTTCTGTTCCTTCAGAGCCTTCGGGTTCATCTTCATGCAAGAAGAACAGCCCTCGACGTCGTGGTCAGACGACAAACACCACAGACAGTCCTCATGAGAGTCAGTGGTCGACATATGACCCCGCACTCTTTACAAGGCTTAAAGCCCGCCTTCCTCTGGGCAGACATGCCAAAACACAGAAAGATACAATCTAAATTACAAAGTATCCAGTCGAAAGTATGGAGAGTCTCACAAAAACCGTTAGCGTCTACAGCGTGGAAAAAAGGGAACTGACGTCATCACTACTCCTACTACTCAGATCCTTCTCCTACCTCGCCGCCAAGACTTGGAACACTCTCCCTACCGGCCTACGACAGACTGGGACCTGCTGGCCTTCAGAGGACTTCTCAAGACCTGGCTCTTCGATCAGTAGCAGCATCCCCCCCCAGCACCTTGAGACCCTCACGGGTGTGTAGCGCGCTTTACAAATGTAATGATTGGTTGATTGATTGACGGCGACAAAGTCTTCTTATGGTGTAGTGTAGTTACTATATTCCCAATAGGCTCTGCGCATTGGAATAACATATCCTATAGATTTGACGTAGGACTTCTGTCTACTAGGTCTCTATCGAATTTATTAGACTTAATTGTGAGTGCCAGCTAGCTCAGAGGTCACTAGACACTTTCTCGAATAAATAAGAAGGGATTCGTTTCTGACAACTGCATAAACATGACAACTTAGTTTTCCCAAGAATAAAACTGATCTTCAGAGTCGTAGAAACAATAGATATTTTTCTCAGTCAATCGTGCATGCTTCGTTTCATCAGAGGTGCAGAGAAATAGAGAGACTGGTGTTTTCAATAAGAGGTGTTTATTGAACAGTCTTCTTTCTCATGCAAGTAAAGTGAACTACTACAATTGTAAAACTGGTTGCAAAGTACAATGTGTACAGTAAGAAGAGTATTATAAAATAATACTGTAAAAGCATTGTATGGTTCCTAGACCATGGATAAATACATAAAAAATAACAAAGGCTAAAAGTACTCAACTGGTGCTTCTAAAATACGCCTAGGCCCAATGCACCTAACCTAAGTCTAGTACGAGGGAAGAAGTAAGTGAGATGTAGCATAGGTTTAGTTTGTCTTTGCCAAGAATCTAACCAAGATTTCTCTTAGGGTCTAATCAACTCCGTACCTTGGTTTTAAAATGAAGGAAGTCTGGTATCTCTGTCTCAGGACTCGATTTTCCAACACTCCGCAAGGGGAGCTGGGAAACACTGGAGCTGGATTCTCAGCGAGAGAAAGGCAGCCTCTCTGTCAGTGCGTCAGCTGGAGGTGGGCTTCCTTCGGCACTTGCTGTAGCGAGCTGTGTCGGGCAAGTAGATAGTCGAGTGTGAGAAGTTGGCCTGATATATAATGTTCACTATTCTAGTGAGCACTTTGTATCAGTCCAAACAACCCTTATGGTGATTGGTTGTAAGTCAACCTTATAGACCAGCTATCCTAGTAGCGTGGATACGAGCAGTCTTCGGACTAAACTCTAGAGGGTGTGTTAAGCCAGCTGTTAAACCATCACATATACCCCTTGAACACCAAGTGAAAGGACACCACACAAGTGTTATTAAAATAAACAGTGTATTTATTAGAATCACAACAGCCCTGTACTCTATATGAGGACAGGGTACTAAGCACAAAACAAAACTCTTACGAAAATACTTGAGTTCGCACAATTTACACAAATGCCCGAGGGGCACGGAAAACCATATACTACAAAAGTGGAATGCGAAATTACTAGTAGGTAAGTACTGTACTAATAGGCTTTGGAATCGCTAGGACTTGACTACTGAACCTTCAGATTACTAATAGGAGGCCTAGGGGACTCGGTGCAGAGTGTGCACTCTCACGCGGGATGCGGGACAAAGTCTATGGTAGCTAGGTTTCACAAAGTTAGTGTTCTCGGGCGAACCCGACCTGGTAGGAGGAAAACGAAAGTGGATTCTGTCCCTTGGATAGTGAGGCTATGCTGGGGCACCGAAATGCCGAAGTTACCTAGCCCAGGGGCTGCAGCTGCATAGGTCTGAAAAGACGTCGGGAATCCTCGTAGACGGACCAGGAGCCTGAAGAAAGGAAGTTGCTGGCAGGCGACCAGTGAAGAGAGTTTGTGTGATCCAAGCCTGGATCGAAGAGGGAAGACACCTGAAAGCAGAGGGGACCAAGTTCGTGACTACTAGCCAGTAGTCAGGTGGCACCAGGAGGGCACCGGATGGTAGTCACCTCGACTAGGTGAGTGGGCGACGCTGTGCTCTGCAGATCTCACGGACCAGGAGGCGTTGCCGCCGACCAGGATGGAGGAGCGAGCTGTCCCACGATGGATGAAGCTGTCGACGTCGCTGGACCCAGGATTGGGGCAACAAGTCTTGGCTAAATCAAGCCCACGCGGTGGACTCAAAATGGCGTCTGGAGTGGACCAGGAGGGTCCGGGGTGCTCCTCTTTTGGAAGGGAGCAAGGGCCAGTCTGGAGCAACCAGACCAGCAGCAGTGATGTCGTCGGGCGTCGTTAAGAAGGCCACAAGCCAGCAGGCTAGTAGCCAAACAACGCGGTGAGCAGCAAAAAGCAGAAGGGCCCCACGCAGATCGTGGAGATGCTGGGAGGCTGAACTTCGGTGCTGGAGCTGCTCAGGGTCGGGGCTTCTCGGACCCCAAAGAACTCACCAGGGGATCCCTCGGCGGTCGTGCTGGAAAGAAGTCGTGCAGTCTTGAAGATGGCCGGTCCCTCGAGGTCTCGTCGCACCCACGGTTCTCAGCTTAGCTGTAGAGGTGGGTAGAGGTCAGAGGTGCCAGGGAAGCCGGTTCTCGTCGAGCTGGGCAGTCGGATTCCGGAGGAAGGACTTGCAGCAGACCGCAGTGTTCTTAAGATGGTGCCTGCGGATGCAGGGTGACTACTCCTTAGCCACAAGGGAGAATCTTGAAGAAGAAATCTTGAAGTCCTTTTGTAGAAAGTTGTGTCTTGATTCCAAAGATGATCTAATTTGGAAGGGTCCCCACTCCGCCTTTATCCTAAAGAAAGGGGTGGGTACGCGAGTAGGTCCTGCCCTAGGGGTGGGACCAGGAAGGGGGGTGGTTACACCCCTCTCCCATGCCGGACTTTCCCCAGGCCAGGGGCTGGTGTGCCCCTGGAACTGGTTCTAGCCGGCAGATGCGTAGTGAGCACCGGGGTGCCACTCAGCAGTCACCTTCCTGTAAAGCCCTGCCTACCCAGGATACACAAAACCCTGTCTGGGATGGTGCTAGCACCGCCCCTGACAGGAAACCCTTTGTCCAAGCTCTCCTCGCTGGAAGGACTCCCAGCAGCAGGAGGTCAGACTCGTGTCTGTGGTGGCAGCATCCATTTTGTGGAGCTGAGGCTTCGTTTAACTTTAACCGGGGTTCACAGTTACATACATGTCGTGTCCCTCTAGAAGGGTGGAATGCTAACCCCGTCGCCAGAATTGGCGAGGGGTTAGTATTCCAATTCGTATGACACCTTACTCGACATGTTTTGATAAAGCAATACCAAAGATAGCATTTAACCGCGAGGATTATAATGCACTTAAGAGTATATGGTATGCTTTATCATGGAACAGCTATTAGGACTTGGTTCCGCAAGCTGCAAACGGGCTCAGCTCATACCAGAGCACCATTTCACACGATTCCAAGCACTCTGCCTTCAGGATTGTCAAGGCCTGCCATAGGAGTGACTGGTAGGAATCTGTGTGTCCATTTTTAGGGTTAGATATAAGTATACTATATCTACAGCAAAGGGTGATTACACCACCTTGCCCCAGCTGTCGTGCAGCCAGTTGTGTCAGATTTAGATGGCCATCCAGGGGTGGCATAATACATGCTTCAGCCCCTGGTAGGCCCTGGGTACACCTATGCCCTGAGTTACAGGGTCTGAGAAGGTGGCCCAGTTCCAATTGGAAATGTACCTAAGGTACATGGAATCCATTTTACAGAGAGAGCAGTAGGCCTGGGGTCCTGATTGGCAGGGTCCCAGGTAGACTGTGTCAAAAACCAGCTAAAACATAGGGCAAAAAGTTGGGGGCAACCATAGTCAGGATTTACCTTCCTACATCGAGCTGCTGCGAAGCAACGTGTGTTTGCTAGGGCAAGTGTAGACATATTTATACCTTGAAGGTGCCTAGTTTGGCGGACATAATAACGTCATCAAAGAACCCCAAGGGAATGGTAGTTCTTTGAGAACTCCATTATTTCTAGGACAAATCAATATTCAAGCAAGGGGATGTCCCCGACTGCTGAAGATGAGTTTTCCAAGAAATCGTTGTGGCTTTTTGGAACTTGTGGAAGTAGCCTTTATTTGCCATGCCTGTATTTGGACTGGATTGGATATGTCTAAATATGGGCATGATTTCTATGTCTATATAAGGGCAATGTGATTTATACCTATATAAGGACATGAATCAGTAATTTACGCTTGGATTCTAAAATGCTACACAACACCCACTCCACTTTACTATGTTCGATATTACTAAATACTTAGCAAGTAAAACATATCCAAGCATGATGTGTAAAAAAAAAATACCACCCAGAATACATAAAATGCATTTGAAATGGCTGTACACGAAAGATGAGCATTTGAGCTGTACGCATTTTAAAAAGCAATATTTTCATTCAAAGCGTGTAGGGTGACATCGAAAAATGCTTATCAGAATGAGTCATGAAATAACATTTATGAAATGGCTCTTACATACAGAAGAAAGGTTGAGACCATCCCATGACAGAATGTATACGCTTTAGGTTGTGGACAAGGTCAAATATTGTAATTTGAAAGTGTTTCAAAGAATTCTAGTTCTCTAAGAATAGTTCTACTTTAAGCAGATTACTTTGTGCCAAAAAAATAATTCAATTTTGGAAAATTCAAATCGCAGAAAAATAGAGTTTTAAAGTTGGAAGTTTTGTTTTGAATAGTGAAGGTCGAATACAGAGTCCCATAGAACACTATGTGCTAACTTCAAGAGTCATTCTCGTTTTAAGGAGAAAACATTAAGTCTTCTAAGCTGGAAAATAAATAGTCTACCACAGTAGGTGATAGTTGGACCACTTCGTTAAGTAAACCGATAGCACAAAATTGTGAAGCATCGCCGTCAGTGTTAGCCGTATTAGCAATGTTTGTCGGAGATGGAGCTGGAGGTGGTACCTGTGTGCCTGTCGATCCACGTATCTCACCATCAGCAGATTGAGTATGTGAGATCTCAATGAATGCCGTCATCAGGATTGGTAGCCGCTGGGGACAACACGAGGCATGGACCGTTACTGAACCAAGCAAGGAATCAACATCCGTTGGCAGTGCTGATGGAAGTCTTAAACAGACGTCAAAGACCCATTTTTCTCCACATAGCAGGCATCGTATAACAGGTAAGATGCAATCTTGCCAGAATGGTTGGAATGATAGGAACCACGTGGTATTCAGGTCTCGTAGATGATCCAGGCCCAGAATCTGTATCATGCGTTCACAACACTTCATTGCCAGGACAGTGTTCTCTATGGTAATCTGGGTATCGCTGCTGACCGGACTTGCCACATCGGAGCAGAAGGAACAAGAATAGTATACCTGCTACGAGTCCCAAAATGAGAGGCAGGCCGCCGAACACAGAGTGTACGAAGTTTGGAAAAATGCAGAGAGCTGCTTCAAAAGGTGCTAACAGTCCCGATAAAACGGTCTTAAATACATGTACAATACCACTGGTATCAGACATGTTTAAGATATGACCTAACATTTCTACGAAATGTATTGGGCAGTTTGTGGATAAAAGGGCATGTATCTCTGCAGAGGACTTTGCAACTTGCATTTCATACGTCTCTTTAGACGAGGTCAGTGACACAGTTTTTGTAAAAGAATGGCTTTCATTCTGCTTAAAGAATCAATTCGAATAGAAGAGATGTTCAGTGAAGGCCATAACGGCGACTCCCCGTCTGTCTTAGCTTTAGGAAACAATACTTGCATACAACAAGTGACCCTGGCTGACACAGTTACGAGATATGGTATTCCTGAAATACTTCTTTTCCCCACTCCAACATTTGTGTGTGTATGATAATTCCCAGGTTGACTTTATGTATTACTTACCCAACCTTTCATACACGGCAACTAGTATATGTTTCAAACAGTATTGAAAATTGAAAATTCTGACAGGTAGAGTGATTATCCTGTGTATTATCCATTCTGTTGCAGGATTTTCTGAAACAGTTAATGGTAATCTTTCCAGTTTTTCAATGCTAGCACTGTATAGTCTGCTCCTCTTTGTGCCAAAGTGATTTGTGTATCTGTAAGGTTAAATACAGAAACCAATGACGTGGTGTTGATTAGACGCCATGGCACATATCCAGAACGAAGATTTTGCAACGTCCAGCCTAAAAGCATTATAGAACGTAATTGTGACTGTCCATGCTGTAGCATGAGCAAGTCCTGTTCCTTTATGTCTATGACAAAGGATACTATGCAGTCCAAAGAATAAACTCTGGATGACAGGGTCGTTAACCTTTTGTCAACTACAGAGAGCTTTCTCTAAATGAATACAATCAATTTCTCATATTCTACCTAATGAGGACAGCTAGGCATAAAAGGCTACTGAATAAATTTGCTTTGTATTGGTTAACATACTTTTCATTCCTGTCTTACTAACATTTTTAAAGTAAATCGTTTCTGGATTTGTGGTATTAAAACCTGAGAAATATGGAAATTTATCATAGAATATCTTTGAGCTACCTTATGGTGGCATTGGACAATGTTCCCATTGATTAAGAGTATACATATTTCTAGGGTTTGCAGATTTGTGCAAGTAATGATGACCATAGTGATTATAACAATACATTTGTGCATAATCTGATGAACCTTCTAAGTATTCATGTTTTGTAAATTTTGTTGCAGACATCTCTAAATCTGACATCATATTATTAACAGTCTCAAAGTCCCAATCATCAGAAAATGTGCTGGGTGAAACAAAGTCACTCAAGGAAACCTTAAATTGATGTGGAATCTTCAACAGCTCTGCAGGACCATAGATGTCATAATCAGTTCTATCCTATGCTATACCACCAGGTATAGGATAGGCTGTGATGTTCACTGATGTCAAGTCTTTGTTCACGATGAGATGATTTGTGTGGCTTCAGGAGCAAGTTGATGTTATTACTTGCTGTGTCCATTTGACTATATCTTCCATTTATCAGCATCTCTAAAGTTAATACCATGATTAGCCAAAGTAGGAGAAAAAGTACGCCCAACACAATCCAAAATTCAACCCATGGTGAAACCAGATACTTTTTTTCAAGTTGCTGAAAAAGTTCTGTTACTTTTTAAAAAAAATGTTTTATTTGCTGGCGTAGTTTCAGGCTCACTGGGATCCTCAGAAAACTTATCAAAGTTTATGAAATAGCCAGAGGCAGTTCTGTCAATTGTTGGAATTGCATCAGGATTTTTTTAAATCAGTGGGGCTACCGGATCCTTTGTCATATTAGTATAGTCAGATGCTACATCATTGTAGAGAGGAGTGTCTTGATGAACTGTTATTTGGGTCTCAAGAGGCACAAGTTCCATTGCTTTATTGCTTAGTCCTTTGTTTTGTGCTGCAGAGTCTTCATATGTTATTAGTCTCTCAGTCTGAACCTCTTGGATAGTAGCAAGATTTGGTCTTCTGCTACATCTATGTAGCCCACTGGGCCTCCTACTTATTATCGGCCACATGATGTGGCTTGACCAGGTCGATGGATACGAACCATTTCTCTTTTCTTCCAGGAAGGGGCAGCAGTAACACTGTTCTTGATCCGTGGATTGCTAGTTTTCTGTAAGAAGGCCCAAATTCCTTCTTATCCGCGATCTTTTCTCTGACCAGATCCCCAATCTTTGGAATCCAGATAGGCCTTGCTGGGACTGGTGGTTCTCCTTCAATGGTCGCTGGCTTCTGTATTGTGTTGCTTTGACTTCTCCTTTTCTCATTTAAGTCCTGCAAAACAGCCAAACGGTCTTTGATATCAAAGGGTTTTTGTTCCACCACTGAAGTGTGATGATCGAGGTCCTGGACAAGCATTCTAGTACCAAAAAGGATTTCATATGGAGTGATTCCACCCAGAGAATTTCTTGGCAGATTATTTAGACTACGTTGGACACTTATTAGATGTTTGACCCACCCGTCGCCCGAGCCTAATACCCTAGCTATTATAGATTGCTTTGTCCCGTTTTTTCTTTCCACTACAGAATTTCCCTCAGGATGGAATGGACTTGAATACCGCAATGCAACGCCCAGATTGGCCATCGACTCCTTGTAAGCTTTGGAGCTAAACGCAGGACCCTGGTCAGAATGTAGCGTGCAGACTGCGTATGTGCCAATAAAGACTCGCAAATCTTTTATAACAGTTCGGGCGTCAGCCGAGTGCTGAGGCCACATCCAAATGAATCTCGAGCATGAATCCACTGCGACCATGATATATTTATAGTTTCCATCCCTCTGTAAGGGACCGCAGTGATCCAGGTAAACGCAAGCTTTATTGTTTAAAAACGCAATGGTTTATCTGAAATTAAAAGGGGCGTCTGCGCCGGGCGTTTCACTGCTGAAATCTTTATTTTCTGGCATATTTCACATTCTAAAACATAGTTTCTGGTCTGTTTCCTCATGCGCGGCCACCAGTATCCTTGTTTTAATAACGACACTGTGGCGGAAACACCTGCGTTTTTTCTAGAGGCAAGCCCTTCATGGGCTGCTAAAATGAGTCCAAATCTATGTTCTATGTTTGGAATTACTCTATCCCCCACTCCAGGGATTCGAGCAAAAGGAACATTACTTGCATCAGTTAAATATGAGTAATTGTGTGGAAAGCCTTTTGGTAATGTTTTACCGCTGTCCTTATTGGAAGCGGCGACAGCCTGCATTATTTAGCTGTCTATTTTTGTTTTTGAACGAATGATTGCAGCTACGGAAGCCGTTTGCACAGCTGCCTTTGCGGCTTCATCAGCCAATGAATTCCCTACAACGTGAACGCCATCACGCTGATGACTCAGTGTATGGATCACGTGAGTCTATTGTATTTCTTTCTGTAATTGAACTACTTGTTCTCTAAGCAACTTATGCTTGATTGTGCCACCTTTTGCATCTTTGAAACAGTTTTGAACCCAGTTCTGCAAGTATTCATTGTAAGATTGAACGCAGTAATACGAATAGCACACTATGAGTATGGGGAATTCGCGATCAGCATTTTCAAGCGCCATCTTGAAAGCCTGTAGTTCAGCTCGCTGAGCTGTACAGTATCCGAGAGATTGTGTTTTTGTGACCATAGGTCAGAATTTACCATTGCGCCAGCGACCTTTAACGATCGCGCACGCAGCACTGTAAGCTTGTTTACCCTCAATTGCAAGCGGTGCTGATCCGTCTGTATAAATTGTACATTTGTATTGTTCCAGAGGCAAAATCTCAGTGGGCAGAGGACATTCTTGTTCGTATTGTAGAAATTCTTGTGTTTTCAAGTAGGGGTCAAAAACGTATTCAATGTCTGTTGCAGCAAGAGAGTTAACCCATTGTATCCATCTTGGATGTAAAGCCTTAGCATTCGGAATGCTTGCTTTTGTCACAGCCTATAAGGCAGGTACAGGAGTAACGACCATTATGCGTTTACCCTGTGCGAGAGCTCTCTCTTTTGCTACTGCAGTTTGAACCATTGTCAGACTTTTTTCTGTTGAAGTGAAATTAATTTCAGCGTATGTGTACAAGTGTGATTTGTAAGCAATTGGTACTTTTTCACCTTCCTTAAAGGTTAAGTACGTGAATTCGCATCTTCTTGGGATGATTCAGATTACCAGGTTGCGTACGTTTACAAGTGTCTGTAGATGTGTTGTTGCTAACATGTCTGTTTGCACTGAACGCAAAATTTCTGTGTGTTTTTGAGTTTTTACAATTAGTAGTTTTGAAATCCGGTTTGATCAATTCGTAGAGAGGTTTAACCCTCTCTGCGTAGTTTAGAATGTATGTTCTTCCGAAATTCAGGAAACCTAGAATTGTTTTCAGCGTTTTTGGAGGTTGGAGCAGCGCACACTTTTCTAAAAAGTTGACTGCCCGGTTTTTGCCTCCACTTGATAATTCATATCCTAGAAAAAGGACGTTGAGGTGGGCAATTCTTGATTTTTTAAAGTTGAATTTGTACCCTTCAGAGGCGAATCCAAGTATAATTGTATTCACTCTGTTCATGTGCCTGTCCAAGTCATCGACCTAAGATAATGCCTCATCATCATACATTTGTAGTAACTTTGTTACTCTGGCTGAAAATAACCCTGGACTATTCTTGAATTCCTGGGGGAGACGACAGAAATGAGGTTGTGTCCCCATAATTGAGAAAGCGGTCAATTACCTGCTCTCAGGTGCAATGTTTTGACAGAAGAAATCCCTGGAAATATCTAATGTGGTTTTATACTTTTTGAGCACAATGTTATTTATCAGTGCTGCCTGCACTGAGTGCATTTTGTACTGCAAAGGTTTTGCAACAAGAGTTCAAATGTCTGTAGTCCAAAACTAGACAATATGTATTGTCTGGTTTGAAGACCGGAAACAAAGTATTGTTCATTGATGAGGTGTATGTTTCAATCACCCCTTGGTATTCAAGTTGGCCTAAGATCTCCTTGACCTGTTTTTTTAGCTTCTTGCTTAAGTGGATACTGCCTCTGTGCAGTTGGTTGTGATTTTAACTGGATTTTGTGGTGAGGAGAATCCTCATCCCATCCCACATGATTTTTATACAATGCGGGAGCCTGGGCTACAGCCCATTTTCTGGCATAGGTGTATTTTAAGTGAATTGGAATATGATTCGAGAAGGCTGGCATAATGAGGTCTTCGCCGTGTGGGCACTCCCTGACACATTTTGGTGGCCAGTCTTTTTCAGCTAGAAGAATGTCATAACCCTTAGAGAGCTTTTCCCAAAAGAGTGCTCTTATTTTCCTAGTTATGTCCCCCTTCATCCGGAGCGTTACTTCATATAACTTATGGGGTACACTAACACTGTTATCCGCTGTTTCAACTTGAATGCACTCTTTCAAGTCCACTGTCTCCAGATGATCCTTCAAGATCTTGCGAGCTATGCTGATTTCTGCTTCGCTGTCCAGCATATTCTGGGCCTACTACCCGTTCTTGAGTTGTGTCCTCAAGATCCTCGGCAGGTCTGATTTTTAGACAGGCTACCTTCTTTTTGGTGAATTGGGTTTTCTCATTTTTTGTGTTGATCGTCTTTGGACTTCACGCGTTCTTCCTTGTGTTCTGACCGTCCTCTTCTTTCCGATTTCTGTGAGGAAGTCTGAAAGGTACGAGAGGAACGTGTATCAGTATCTTGATATCTATCAGGTTTTCTCAAATTACCCCTGTTCCTGAGGTTATACTTCTTTTCAGAGGGCTCCTTTTGAGGAGACCTTCCTCGGGACTGAGAAAGCTTCTCATTAGAGGTTTGTTTAGTATTTTCCCACTTCTTTTTAGGAGTAGTGAGAGTATTTTTATTAAAGACCTTTTCAGGACTTTCTGTTAGTTGGGGTTTAACTGGTTTCTCACCCAAACTATCTCTTCCTAGTTCTTCATAGGATTTTTTAAATTATTCATATGGTTGCTCAGTTAAATAAATTTCCCTTAGTTTTTGGCGGATCAACACTGATGCTGCTTCACCTTTAATATTAGCTAATATTATAGCTGAGACCCGTTTGAAATCTTTCAGTAATTTCATACGTAGATTTAAAGCAGGCTCTGCCCTGTATTCATTTTTAATCTGTTTCAGGACGTCTGGTATCACCGCCATAGACGGAACACTATGTTTTTGTGTAGATTGCAGCAAAGACTGTACCCCAAGTGTTGCTGTCCTCCAGGTGTGGTGCGATCCCCATTGGTAAACAGATTGTTACAATTCTGTGTTTCTCATGAGGTTTACTGTCAGGAAATACTGCCTCGATTTGAGTAATTTTTTGAGCTATCCAGAATGGAATTTGTTCCCTTTTTGCGGGCAATCTACCAATGACTGATTGTATAGTCTGTGGTGTAATTTTATTGGTGTTCCCCTGGTGAGGGGTTGTGGTGGGACCCTTATAGGAAGTTGGACTGTTAGTTAGCATGACATATCGAACCAATTGTCTATGTATTTTAATTAGTTGTTTTAGTTGAACTAATAGTTCCGCACCTGACATTTCTTCAATGTCAGGGTGTGGTGTATAGCTGGCTAGTACCGGCCATGTTGCTCCTGGTCTACCTAGTGGACCGAGCCTGGTAATGTGATTTTGATGTTGTAGGGCGCCTTTAAACCAGAGCTGATGCTCTTGGTAAGTTAGTGGAATTTCAATGTCCTCAAAAGGAACATATTCCGTTGGATTATCCTCTACTTTGTAGAAGTGAAACACATGCGATACTGCATTTGCTTCAGGGAAGATTATCCATGAATAGAATACCACTGTCTGCCGATATTCGTGTGCCTCTATGACAAACATTACCCTACCACCTCTTGGTGATAGGCCATTTGTTTTAAGCTTTAAAGCAATGGTTTTCCTTAGGTTTTCCGGGATGATTATAGCATTCGGGTCGGTTTCTTGGAAACTGGTAACGTTAAAACCCAGTTGGGCAGCAGTTCTTGCAGCTCCACCGTTCTCTTTGTTACTCATTTTGTTGACTGAAAGTTTGTAGAGCAAGTTTCAAGGAAACAAAGATAAGGTGCACAATATTTTGGAACACTGTATCCTTCAACGTTGAACAAACCAAAATCTAATACATAGGATTTTTGTCTTACTCCGTTATGGCGGGTATTTTATCCTTTTACCCACTCCAGATGTCTATTGGAGTATTTTATGGGAAAAAGGGGTCTCTGTGAAAAGCACGACTGAGTTATTCTAGTATCTAGCGTTAAATTAGTGCCTTACCAAAAGTTGGGCGCCATGTAGTGTAGTTCCTATATTCCAAATATGCTCTGCACATTGGAGTAACATATCCTATAGATTTGATGTAGGACTTATGTCTACTAGGTCTCTATCGAAAATATTTGACTTAAATGTGAGTGCCAGCTAGCTCAGGTCACTAGAAACTTTCTCGAATAAACAAGAAGGGATTAGTTTCTGACAACTGCATAAATATGACAACTTTGTTTCCCCAAGAATAAAACTGATCTTCAGAGTCGTGGAAACAATAGATAGATATTTTACTCAGTCAATCGTGCATGCTTCTTTTCATCAGAGGTGCAGGGAAATAAAGAGACGGGCGTTTTCGATAAAAAGTGTTTATTGAACAGTCTTCTTTCTCATGCAAGTAAAGTGAATGGCTACAATCATAATACTGGTTGCAAAGTATAATGCATACAGTAAGAAGAGTATTATAAAATAATACTGTATAAGCATTCTATGGTTCCTAGACCATAGATAAATAAATACATAAATGAAGGCTAAAAGTACTCAACTGGTGCTTCTAAAATACGCTTACCCCAATGTACCTAACCTAAGTCTAGTACGAGGGAAGAAGTGAGATGTAGCATAGGTTTAGTTTGTCTTTGCCAAGAATCTAACCAAGATTTCTCTTAGGGTCTAATCAGCTTCGTACCTTGGTTTTAGAATGAAGGAGGTCTGGTATCTCTGTCTCGGGACTCGATTTCCCAACACCCCGCGAGGGGAGCTTGGAAACACTGGAGCTGGATTCTCTGTCAGTGCTTCAGCTGGAGGGTCGGCTTCCTTCGGCACTTGCTGTAGCGAGCTGCGTCAGGCAAGTAGATTGTCGAGCTGCTCCGAACCACCATGTGTTTGCTAGGGCAAGTGTAGGCATATTTATACCTTGAAGGTGCCTTGTTTGACGGACATAATAACGTCATCAAAGAACTCCAAGGGAATGGTAGTTCTTTGAAAACTCCATGATTTCTAGGACAAATCAATATTCAAGCAAGGGGCTGTCCCTGACTGCTGAAGCAGAGTTTTCCAAGAAATCGTTGTGGCTTTTTGGAGCTAGTGGAAGTAGCCATGCTTACGCTTGGATTCTAAAATGCTACACAACAATGGCTCCAGTGAAGTCATGCGGAGCCAAGGCATTGTAACGACCTCGTCGGCGTGGAGAACTAGGAAAAAGTTTCAATGGAATGCTGGCGCAGGAGATATTCATAAGGTGAGGAATCCACAGGCAGGTGTATCCATCAGAAACATATGGCCAAATATTTAACACTATCTACCTGCCATGGTATTCCAATGTCCGGCAATTGGGAGGAGATATATGTCCCATAGTTTCCTCAGGGAGAAGAGGGCCCACTTTCCTCTGTTGAACTGGAGTCCCAAGAATTCCCAGAATTCACGCATCACACTGAGTGATATGAGACGATACATCAGGTCTACAAAGGATATTATGGCGTCACCTGCATATAATAACACTACATGATTTTATCTGCTAATATGTATGCCCCATATATGTAGCGTCTGTCGGCGGCGACACGCCAGAGGCTTCATTGCCAATGAAAATATGGGAGTAGGGGGCATCCCTGTTTTGTGCCTATCTGTAGAAGAATTTCAGTGGAAATATATCTGCCTATTTGTACTCTCGCCCTCGGGCAACCATACAGATGTATTTTTCCAGCAATTTAAATTATGCCCCAGCCCCGCCCTATTCAGGACCTACCAGATATGGTACCACTGCACCAAATCAAAAGCTTGCTCTATGTCCAAATAGGGTATCAAAAAGGGGGGTTTACCCAAAGCAAGTCACTGGGACCTGGGTCATATTGTTACTGAGAGGGAAGGGGTCCCAGTGAGAATTAAATAATTATCACAATTTAAATCAAATTAGGAAACACTTAATGAGTCTATGTCCAAATAGGCCAGAGTACACTGGTCCTCTTATAATACCGGGGCATTTATAACGTGCACCATATGGCAAAGGTTTCGCGGTGTTTGCAGTGTGGTATAAAGCCCGACTGGTCTGTGTGGATCAACTGGGGGAGATGTGGGAGCAACCAGGTCGCCAGGGCGTGTCTTAGGATCTTTAAATACCCATTCAGAATGGAAAAAGGCTGGAATGAGTTTGCCTCTAGGGGGGTGCTTCGCTGCCTCTGTATTAGAACAATAAATCTTTCATTCATGGAATCCGCGATCACCCCCCTCTCCAATGCCTTATTGTACACCATTAACAAGCGGTCCACCAGTGTCCCAGCGAACAGTTTTATATAATTGTGCCAGGAGCTCATATTTCCATGATTTGCTGTATTTCAGTGCTCCCATGGCTGTCGTCAGTTCCTGTCATGACAACTGGCCCCAAAAGAATCCCGGTCTTCATGAGAAAGAAGCGGCAACAGGAGATTTTCCAAGTATTCAGGAAGCTGGGCAAAACCCTCCTCGCAGGGCATCGCAGCATAGAATGCCCTTAAATGTGCAGCAAACACATAATTTATCATTTATGGGTAAATATCGTATTTCCACCCCAAGCGCCAGAACTGGGTGGATAGCCATGTCCTACTGGATCAGATTCGCCAGATTTGACCTTATTTGTCTTCCTTCATGTACCAGCGCCTCCGTCCAGTGTGGCGGATATGCTTCTCCAGCTGATCCCATATATAACACACCTTATGACTCTGTTTATCCCAATCTCTTAGCATGGCCGGGTTTTCGGAACAAAGTCTCTCCAATCTTTCCAATTCAGCTTCCGGACATGTTTAGTCCCATTCCAATGTGCGACGTATGCCTACCGGGTTCCCATACATAATCTCCTCAATACCGCCTTTATGGCATCCCATTCAGTCACCCTGTGCCCTGTACTATTCTAATTAAGCTCAGAATATTGTGTTATGTCCTCCGACACTGCATTCTGGAATACCAGATCCGACAGGGCTCAGCATTAAGTGTCCACAATGGTACCCGCGGCAGAGGTCGCTCCAATGGTGATCAAGAGCGGAGAATGATCAGAGATATAGCGAGCTAAGACTTCTGCCTCAAAACTCTATGTGTGTTGCTCGTATAAATAAAGAATGAGTCCAACCTACTGTATGTATTCGCCACTGGGTTGTAACATGAATACTTTAAGCCTTTTGGATGGCGAGTTTGTTAGCTCCAAACTTGTCTGTGCCTGTATCATCTCTGCTGTCATGAGCGGTTTAGCACCCTGGCGCCAAGGTGTTCTGTCTACCCGGCTATTCAAGACAGAATTGAAAACCCCTGCCATGAGGACCTCCGCCGTAAGCAAATCATGTGCCTCCACTAGCACATTCCTATCAACCTGTGTTCGGTGTGTCTGAATGGAACTCCTTTGAGCAATCCATATCAAAACCCCTCTGGCATATTCAGGGTAGGACGAGGCATATACCTGTCCCCTCCAGCATTTCCTCAGATATTTAATACAGTCCCCCCATAAGTGGGTTTCTTGCAGGAATGCTACTGCTATTCCGTAAATCCAGCGGTAGACATACACTTTATTGCATTTCATCTGGCTAGGGAGAACTCTCACATGTCAAGTTAACATTTTAAAGGTAGGCCCCATCCATACAGTACTGCATTCAGCATATAGATATATACTAGAACCCCCATCACATGCAGCCAGTATCACAGCTTAAAAACAGTGGTGGAAGCAATCCCCTTATACATTTCAAATTATAACAACTGTCCCTCCCCTATCTCACCCATAGGCATAATCAGTGGTACCAATGGCTCTTCAAATGGTCACAAGTGACCCAAAATCCCATCCCCACTCACCCGCCCATCCCCCTCAACTTATGTGCCTAAGGGCACTTGATGCTGTTGCTATTTTCTCACCTTTTTGGAGGCTTTAGGACTCTGGGCACTTCACCACTGCTGACCCGTGCAAAAGTGGATGTGCTCTCTCCTCTAAACATGGTATAGTTGCTTTACACCTGTTTGGCATATCTGATTTACTGGTAAGTCCCTTGTAAAGTGGTATACCATATACCCACTGCCTGTACGTCAAATACTACTTGTGGGCGCGCAGCACTAATTGTGCCATTCACACAAGTAGACTCTCAAACCTGCCTTGGGCTTACCACTGCAGTGTCTGTGTGTGCAGTTTGCTACCACTTCAACTAGGCATTAAAAACTAAATGCCAGCTTGAAACGCTCCTTCTATTAGACATAAATGACCCCTAAGGTAGGCCCCAGGTAGCCCTAAGGGCAGAGTGCGGAGTAAGTAAAAGGCAGGACATGTACTTGTAAGTTTTATATGTCCTGGTAGTGACAAAAAGTCTATTTTGTTTTTCAATACTGGGAGGCCTACTCCTCTGATAGACTAGCATTGGGAATTCCTTAATACAATTTTTTCAGCTGTAATTCCAGATCAGGTAAGAGTAGCTTTTTCATGTTTCATATGTTTTGAATGGTAATGACAAATCCTCCTTACCGGTGAAGTTGGATTTAACATTACTGTTTTAGAAATTGCACTTTTAGAAAGTGGACATTTCTCCGTGCTTATAACTCTGTGTGCTTTGCAGCCTGTCTTCACTACACGTCGTGATTGGGTGACAGCTACATTTTGCACATTCTGTCTAGATAACCATAAACAAAGGAAGGTGAGGCTTGTCTGCATTCTGAGCCTTCATCTGCATTCTGATGAGTCTTTCTGGATGGGGAGGAATGGGAGGGGCTGACACTAGCACTTCATTGGGTATTGTCCTGTCCAGTGTCATGTTCACACACAAAGCACTGAATTCCCCCCCCCCCCCCCCCTTACACACACACACACACACACAGATAGCCTAGAAAACAGCACTGGGCTGATCCCTGTGCACTTCAGAGAGCTGCTTTGAAGTCGCCCCCTACATCAATGGCACTTTTGAGTTTAAGTACTGGGCCTCCAACCCCCAAAAATCAGACACTTCTGGATCTTGAAATGAATCTATATCAGATGGACTGTTCTGCTGCTTAACATACACAACTGGACTACTTTTCTGGAAGGGCTGCTTTTCTGCTTGTTTCCCTGCTGTCTACTGCTCCCGGACTCTGCTGAGGGAGAGCTGGGCTCTGCCTTCCCTTGAAGTGATGTCCAAGGGCTTGTTGGTTGCCTCATGTTTTCTAAAGTCTGAGGGACACAGAAGACTTCCTACAATTTTGCTGGTGCTGATGGACTCTACCTTCTGTGAGTTTTACCCATACCTGAAGTGCCCACTCCAAGTTCTGGGCCTAAGAAGTGGGTTCTGCAGCTGTTTGGCAACACAGATTTTGACGCAGCCCCTCGACTGTGTGGCTGAATTCAGCACATCTTTCAATCCCTCTCGACTCCGGCACCTGTCTTCAAAACTGACACATCGCCTGTACTACGTTGAGAAGATAGACGCATTCTGCACCTGTTGGACTCGACATCGACAAATCTCGCTGTTTGCGACCAGGAACCATATTTTGTTCACCGGGCCTGCGTGGGTCCTGTAGAATTTTGGTTGTCTTACTGAGATAAATATTCTCTATTTTTCTAAACCTGTGGTGTGTTCATTGTGTTACTATGTGTGTGTTGTAAAAATATGTTACATATTACTTCTTTAGTTTAGCCTGAGTGCTCAGTGGCAAAATACCAGAGGGTGAGCACAGGTAAACATTTAGTGTACATCTTACTTACCCTGACTAGAGTAGTGGGTATTGCCTGGTCTGGGTGCATAGCTCAACCACCAAGGAATCCCATTTCGAACAATGGTTTATTGCAAGGCTTTGTTTGAGATGAGTAGACTAAGTGTCCGAAGCAGCCTGAGAAGTAATGAACATGCATAATGCGAGCCTTCGGCCTTGACTTGAAATGTAGATTCACCAATTGAGAGTGATGGAAAATTCTGGATTATCATAGAATTGTAAGAAATTTGTAAAGTAAATTCATGTTTTTTGGTAAGAGGTGAAAGATTTGTTATAATTGATTTGTTTTTATCCATTTGGTTGACAGAGAATAACCGTGATGTTTTGAGCCCAAAGAAAAGAATGTTAGTCTGTTGATTAGACAAAGAGTTCTTATTCGTTTTTGCTGAGATGGGAGACTTAAAGCAGATAAAAAGATAGGGACTGTTCAAGGGCTTAAATTTACTCTATGTTTGTTCCAATACCATAATGTTGAGTCTGGTTGATGTATATTTTAAAGCTCTGTATTAAGATTAGCAATAAAACGAGTTATGCATAATGATAAACTCAGTGTCTTCAATAAAATCCAGATTCTCCTATCACACTTATTTGGAGAATCTACATTCTCAAGCATTGGATGGACTATTCGCAGCCACTAAGTTGACGTAACAATCCCATAGATGACTTGACTTCCTGGATGCTGGTGTCCATACTGACTGCACCACAAGATGAAGCTGTGGAACTACTGTATATGCACTCTGCATAGGGTCACTGAAGCTGAACATTCATGCTTCCACCCCAGATAAACTCTCTACAAGCTTACAAAATGCTCAGCCTTTGTGGAATGGAGAGCTGTTTGACATCAGAACTACACTGTGGAGTAGGCAGGGTGGGTGCCAATGAGGGAACAACTGAGTCATGATATAGAGGATATCACTTTTGAGTAATCAAAAGTACCCATAAAGGGCAATCAGTACATTAGACATACTGGAGGGCAGAGCCAAACCATCTTTTGAAAGTCTCTCACTGATGACTCCAGAATTCTCTCACGACGAGAGGAATAAGTCCATATCTTCATCTTTTTTTTCCTGAGGTATGCCTATGTCTGATAGCTTGGGATTCATTCAGAGTCTCCATCCTCTTCTTATGTGTCCACAAATGTAAAATTTAATGACTGGTTGAACCATTCTACATAGCTGGCACATTACTCTTAAGTTCCAAGACCTGGGTGTGGAAAAGGGGACGGAAAAAGCCAAGCAACACTTTCATTTCTGCAACAGGGTGTTGTCATGTTCCACCAGTATACAGCAGCAACAGCAATGTAGCAATAAACTCCACCAAACATGCATAGCTTTTACTTAGCACAGTATTTCCCTTGCAGTACTTGAATTGAAAAACGTTTCAAAGAAATTACTGTTTAGCAAAGGCAGTTCTATGAGATGTTAACTTTAATAAAAAAATACAACTAGTCAGATCAGATAAGTACGGAGTACGGACTGCAGAAGTAGACATCTGGCACCAAACAAATTGAAAGTAAAATGTCCTGTGAACAAACTCTATTCAGCTGCAGATTCCCTACCTTTTGAATATTCCCTAGGCATCAGACTGAATCCAGAATCTTTACCACAGTACCTCTGAGTGCCAGAAGGTTGTGCCATGCGGTTCCACACTGATGCCATTCCGCTCTGGAAATGACAAGGAGGGCCTATATAGGTGCCACTCATGCACGCTGATGTCAGTTACTTTCGAGACTGTTCATGCCCCTACACGTTGAGCCCCAAAAGGAAATCGATAGACCAGTGTGCAGATTCCTAAACGTGGGTTATTACTAATGATTAGAATTCAATCACAGAATGGGGACAATAGGAAGATCAGTGGGGAATCTGCAGCTATATCGAGTGTCTACCAGAAAGAGTGTAACCAAAAGTAAGTAACTTGTTCTTCTGACAGAAACTTCGAGCCGCAGATTCCTCACCTTTTGAATAGGTAAAGCAGTACCTATCTGAAGCAGGCCAGTGAAAGCTCCAAATGGGTAAAGTACCCTTCTCTGTGAATGTATGGAGGGACGACCGTGTAGCTGCATGCCAGATGTCTAGGACAGGAACTATGCATAGTAACGGAGTGGTAGCAGCTTTGGCCCTAGTAGAATGGGCACACAGTCCTTCTGGAGGCTGTTTTTTTGCCAGTGCGCAGCAGATCTTAAGGCAGAGCACAATCCAGCGCAAGAGGGTATGCTTCTGCACAGCCTTGCCCTTTTCTGCTATGGAAAACCTCACAAAAAGCTTATCGCCCTCCTGGTGGCCTTTGGCATGAACATTGTAGAAACTGGCGTTCTTTTGCGTCCAAGCGATGGAGTTTCTTGTTCTCCTTAGAGGGGTGAGGTGGAGTATAGAACACAGGCAGGGTGATTGTTTGACCAACGTGGAATGGCATCACAACTGTCAGTAGAAAGGATGCCCTAGTGCACAGAACCAGCTTATTGTGGAAGAAGCGCACTCACAGTTTGTGGCAAGGTGATGGCCATGAGGAACACAGGCTTGATGGTGAAAAGAAGTAGGGATCAGCTGTGGCGTGGCTCGAATCGAGTTCACATTAAATATGTAAGGATGAGATTGAGGTCCCATTGGGCATCATAATCAGGGAAACCGTGCAACTCTTTTAAAAAGCGCACCACAATAGTGATTTAAACAAAGGAGGCTGATCGGGCAGCTGTAAGGAGGTTGAGAGGGTATAAAGATAACCGATCACTGTGCCTAGAGCAAAACCTTGCTAGGCGAGACAGAAAAAATAACAAAACATCAGATAGTTTGGCCTGGAGAGGGAAAATAGAGTGTTGCAGCAAACCACAAATTACTCCCACGACAGGTTATACAGTTTTCATCGAGGGATACCAGGCTGGCAAGATGATGTCAACTACCTCTGGAGGAAGATTCAAGGTGTTCAGCTGTCATTGTTCAATCTCCAAGCATGAAGGTGGAGATTGCAACGGTCTGTGTGCAGAACCCAGATTTACGGCTGCGACTGCAGACCCTCTTGAAGGGGCAGCCTGATCGGAGGACAGATGCCCAAGCATTCCGGATACAATACTCTCCGTGCCCAGTTCAGAAGCATTAGGATGACTTGGGCCTGGTGTGTCCTGATCTTCTTGATAACTCAGGGCAGGAGTTGTGTCAGTGGAAAGGCATACAGGAGTCCGGAGTTCAACTCAAGGCAGCATGCTTCTCTAAGCGAGAGACGCCTTGGAAACTCCAGCGCGCAGAAGTGCTGACATTGCCTGCTCTTGGTGGGGCTAACAGATCGAGCCAAAGCTTTTCCTATTCATGAAAGAGGCCTTGCGCCACCTTTGAGTGTAACTGCCACTTGCCAGGCACTGGCAGCTGAGTTTGTCCACCCTGAATTCAATGAACCCGCCGGGTGGTTCACCACCAGGACGATTACCTGGCGGTACAGCCATAGCTAGAGGTGCAAGGCCTCCTGGTACAGGGTCTGTGACCCCACCCCGCCCTGTTTGTTGCAATACCAAATAGAGGTGTTGTTGTTTGTGAGCACCTGTACCAAACTCCCCTTGAGGGATGGTAGGAAGGCTTTCAGGGCCAAGCGGATGGCCCTCTGTGATCCAGAAGGTTGATATAGAAATGGGACTCCGCCAGAGACCAGAGGCTCTACTCTTCACCTCTCCCAGGTGGCTGCACCAGCCCAGAAGTAATTCATCAATCATCACTGTCAACTGTGGGTTGGGAAGGGAGAGAGATCTGCTCTTTATCCAATTGCTGTGCAGTAGCCACCACTTGAGATCTTTCAGTCTCCTCCAAAACTTTCAACGGGGAAGGAGAGAGCCCCATGATGTTGGGTGAACTGGAACGCCAGATCCCACTGTAGAGCTTGCATTTCCCACCTATCGTGCTAATCCAGTAGGATGCAGGAGGCCATCAGTCCCATCATACTCCGAGTGGACCTCACTGAAATCCAGGACCAAGGCTGAAAGATTGGGATCATAGCCAGAATGTTCAGAACTCAGTGGGAATGACACAAAACTGGACTGTGCCCAGAATGGCTCTGATGAAGGGGAGCATCTGGGAAGGAGGCAGGTATGACTTTAGCAAGTTTATACTGAATCCCAAAGATGACAGGAGGATTGCTGTAGTCTGGAGGTTGTGGACTACTGCCTGGGGCGAGCCTGCTTTTAACAGCCAGTCGTAGAGGTTCGGGAAGTCTGGCCTCGCAGACCTCTGAAGGTGTCCTGCCACCACCATCATCACTTTTGGGAACACCCAAGGTGCACTGGTGAGACCAAAGGGAAGCACAGCGAACGGAAAATTATTTTCTCCCACAACAAACCACAGGTAGCGCCGATGGGCCGGCAGGACGAGAAAATGGAAAGATATGTCCAACACTACCATCTGGTCTCCAGGGTCGAAGGCATAGAAGACCTGGGCCAGGATGAGTATTTAGTATTTCTCCTTTTAGAGAAAGAAATTGAGAGCGTGCAGGTCTAGAACAGGCCAAAGACCTCTATCTTTCTTGGGCACTAGAAAGTTGTAGGAATAACAACTGCGTCCTACTTTTAGTGTTAGCACCCTCTCGATAGACCCTTTAGCCAAAAGGGCTTGCACTTACTACTGCAAAGAGGAAAGATGCCCTCTGTTAGCCGTTCGGTAGCTGGTGCAAGGAGTAGAAGGCACGAAATGAAGGCTAAGGCGTAGCCTTTGCAAACAATTTGGAGGACCCACCTGCCCGATGGTATCGCTTGCCAACCCGGACAGAATGGGTAGATGTTTCCTCCAACCAGGAGGCTGTGACCCTGTAAGGGTACACTAAAAAGTTTGCTTGTGTGGTCAGGAGTAGAAGCGGTGGACTGAGCAGCCTGAAGACCATGGCTACAGGGGTGGTGGACAGGCACCACGGCCTCTCCCATGAAGCTGCTGGGTTCCCTGTTGGGGTGAGACAGGCTAGTGGTAAGGAATGCCTTGTCCAAAGCCAAGAAAGAAACACTTGAATTGTTGCAGGCAAAGAGGTAGAAAGGCCCAGCCAGCGAGTGGTAGACCGACTCTCCTTAAAACATTCAAGGGCAGAGTCAGACATGTCCAGGAACAAGCAAGTCCCATCGACCAGCGTGCACATCAGGGAGGACAGGACATTACCAGTTGATTGCAGCCACCCATGGCGTCGAATGGCAACTCTAGGGCCTATAGCCCATCCAAAGGTGGTGTCCAAACCATAACGAATTATGAACTTGGCTGCATCGCGACCATACTTGAACAGCCTGTGAAAGAACAGGGTTAAGGTCTTATGGAGCACCAGGGAGGACTTGTGCCACTGAGTCCCAAAGAGCATGACAACAGCGGTACAGCAAACAGGACGTGTTGATCGACCGCAGGGCCAAACTGACAGAGGAGAATAAACATTTCCCAAAAGTCTCCACTTTCTTTGATTCCCCGTCAGCGGCCCTAATAGAGAAATTGTTGTTGTTGGCCCAGCTAGTGCAAGGTTGCTCCACCAGACTCTCTAGAGAGGGGTGCAGTGACAAAAAGGCCGGGTCACCCTGAGTAGGACGATGGTGCCTACCAATTTGCTGATTAACTGGAGAGCTGGTACAAGGCTTAGTCCAAGCCCCTAGGAGGGTATCCGTCAAGGCCTTGTTGAAAGTGAGCAGAGGCTCAGAGGTAGCCTGGCCACACTGCAGGACTTCAGTCAGGATGTTTGTTTTCACCTCCATAGTGGCGAGGTGGACGTTCAGGACGTCAGCATAATTATGGCATGCGATGCAGAGTCTTCAGTGGCTGGGACTGGAGAAGAGAAAAGGACTGTCTCTGAGGCAGCATTTAGCCCACTCGCTTTTTGCAAGTCATCATACCAATTGTCATCGGCATAGGGTTGAGTGAACTCCTCGCCTTGGTAATAATTATTATAGATGCTGAAGTTGTCCTGCTGAATTATCCGCTTCATGAAAATTTGCCTCACACCTGCCAAAAAAGAGGCACTTGAAGCAAATCAGACAGCCTGCACCAGAGCCAAGTCCTTGTCTTTTGCACTAGCAAGAGGCATTCCTGTTGCAGACATATGCAAGGCAGAGAAGTGGGTATCCCTAAACACTTTCACCAAAGACTTAGAGGTGCACAGAGACAAGCGCTTTGCCAGGTCTGTGCTACTAGTCTTCCCTATTTCACCATCCATCAGCCTCCAGGAAATGTACTGCTTGGGAATGTATTCAACAGGTGAGGAATCTGCAGGAAGACATATCTATCAGAAGAAAAAGTTACTTACCTTCGGTAACTATCTTTCTGCTAGCTACACTACCTACCTCAGATTCCTCCGTGATCTCACCCATCTCCCCATCTAATAGCTGTAAGTACAGAGATTGCGTAATAGAGGTTCATTAGTCATTTGGCACTACACTTTCTACAGTGCTCATTTTAAGCCAGAGATTGCCAGTAGGGGCCACCGTCACTTATTTTCATCGACTGGCAGTTACTTTCCACATCAGATATATACCGAATGCAAAAGAGGGAAAACACACATATCAGAAATACAGAGGAAGAGAAAGACAGGAAAAATCTCACAAAGGGGAAATCAGGGACCTGTACAGTGCAATAAAGGGGCAAGGAGTGCCTGGCAGTCGATTACAGTGTTATTAGATGAGTTTAAGACTACAAGGCTTGGTATTTGGCACAGCAATGTTTAATTACACCGGCCATGGGCCTCTAAGCAGAGTTTTGGGCACTGGCACTCTTTCTTTTACAAATTAAACACTGACTTTACCTAATCAATGTTTCTCAGTCTGCTACCCTCAAAGGCTTGGAAAACATGGATGGAACCGGATGTTGTTGTGCCAGGGAAGTAGGACTTTCTTCCAGCGTAGATACGAAGTCAGCACCCCTTACGGTGACATAAAGCTTTGAAAATTTCCAGATCTTTTCTGATGTCTAGGATTATTTAACTGGTGAGGAATCTGCAGGTAGAAGTATCCATCAAGAAACACATACACTCCAGTGGAGTGCTGAACACCAAAGGAAAAAAAATAGTCCTCTCAAGAGACCAGTGGAAGGATACAACCCATTCAATCAGAAGGCAATGAGACCGAAATGCTCCAAGGTAGAATGAACACAATAACTGGGAGGCAAACTATAAAAACAAAAAGCCGACACGAGATAAACAACAAAGCCACCCAATCATGAGCAAGGGGCTGACCCAAAGCCCACTCTTAGTATTTGCTCTGTATTGGAAACAGTAAGTCTGCTAACAGACATCTAAAGCTGCTGTAGTGGAAACCTAAAAAGTGATACCTGTGAAAGAATTATATGCTCAGTTAATTTTTTTTTAAACTACACCCAGTGAAAAATCTGTTCTCAACTTTACCAATTGTTTGAATTATTTTGAGAATACACCTTTAAATACCATACAGTTCTGGCAGTCAGAATCACCTGAAGATGCTCTACTGGCTCCCATTTACACACAAGCACAATTCATATTCCTCACCCACACTTTCAAGGCACTAAATAACACTGGCCCATCCTACCTCAACAATTAAATCTGCTTTTACAAACCTTCCAGACACCTCTGTTCGTCCACATTCCTACTTGCACAAATCCCATGCTTTCAAAAAAACAGATCTGGAGGTCGAGCCTTCTACATCATTTCTAAAGCATAGAACGATCTGCTACTACACATAAGAGCCTCCTCCCCACCTACTGAATTCCGCAAGAAGCTGAGGACCTGGCTTTTGGAGTTGTTCCACTATGTGCCTCGACTCACACCGGCTTAGCACCAGGATACCCTCCCAGGTGATAGTGCGTTTTACAAATCTGCAACGCATTATACTTTGCAACATATATACGACGGTGTAGATGTTTCGCTAACCACCACCGCAAAATGTGAAACTATGAAAGAGCCCATAATGTTGATACAAATGTGAAGGACACTTAAATCAAGCAGAGGCTGACGGTAACTGACCTAAAGCCTACACTTTGTGTATTTTTGTGTGTTTATGACATGATTTCAAGCACACTACTAAAGCAGTCTGCATCCAGAGATAAAGAAGGAAGATGAAGTAACTAGCATTTCAGAGGTGGAACTACCCAAAAAAGGTAAACTACTTACAATGACTTGAAGTCTCAACTGATGACAGATCATTCAAGCAGGCATTTCCAGGCTTTTGTTTGGAATCATAGTTGTGAGGTTCCTGAACATTCTGCATTGTTCCAATCTTCATATCCCGAAGCCTCTCTGTAGGAAAAAATAGATATGTCAAAATTGCCAAAAGGTTTGTGTATGCACATTTAAATGCCAGTCATTATTGGGTGATACCCAGCTACATTTTCACTTGCCACAAGATGGTGATGAGAAGAAGTATATCTAGACCTTGTGGTTGCCTTCTGTCCTATATGATGAAAATGTAAAAGTCTGAGTACTTGGTAATTGCCGAAAGAAATGGAATACGTCCATGATTCAAATTAGATATATAAAGCGAGCAGCTGTCCTTTGGGCATCCTGGTACTGAAATTAAGCAGTCCAGCACAGGAAAAAGAGAAGAGGTACCATCATTCAAATAGCCTAGTCTTCAAGAGTCTTCTAATGAGATCTGCATTGGTGTTTGTTAAAAGGGAACTATTTAAAACATTTTACACAGCATTTCTTTCATCCTGCTATGACAGTTATAAAAGAAGAGATGGAGTTACTTACCTTTGTGAAGATTTTTGTTTCCCATAAATCATTCATCTCAGTCTCCAGACTGTGTAAATTCAAAGTAGAGCAGACAGGACATCTGCCAATTTTTGGTTGTTCCTCCACATTCGCCAAACCAGAAATAACCCATTAGTTCTGACTTTCGATACTGGTTCGCCATTTGAGCTCCTACATTCTAATCTGTTTAAGTTAATAAACCTTTTATCTTTTTGCTCCTACCTGTGCAAGGTGATTAGGTGAGCTACATTGTAATACAGGGAGTCTCCATTTTTTCTTTTGTGCTGGACTTCATTATGTGTTTAACAGTACTCAATTTTAGCATGTGGTTGGCAAAGGGAGGCATCATCACTCATTTCTCCCCACGGGGCTTCTATAAGCCTCCAGCAGCACAACGCCTAGACAGGCCTCTACTTCCTAACAGAACTTTGGGAATAGTGTAACTTTTCGAGGAGGTTTTACACTAGACTTCCCTCTCCTTTCCTAGACAACAACCTGCCCCATCTGAGTCAAATTGTGTATCCCGGAGATGCGTACCACGTGTTGCATTCAGTTCCCTCCCTCTGTGGAGCTCTCTCTGTCCGATGGTATTCCTGGCATTGTGTGAACCACTGCAGTACTTCTCTGGACTATGTGGTGGACTCCCACCCCCTTCCAGTGCTGGCCTACCCAAAAGGTCTATACTCCTCCTTGAAGAGAACAGGAGTCAACAACAGTATCCCGCTAGGCCTTACCTAAAACGGGGTGTGACAGATTAATTTCTCAGGATGTGTTGCTATACCTGCGACCCCTAACCTGCAGCCTGGGCTGCCAACGTGCTCCAACAATGGCTGTGGAGCTCAGGTGAGGAAAGTGTGGAACCAGCTCAGTCCCATCAATCCACCCTTCCTCCCTTGCTTGACATGAACGTTCCCTCAATGGCTAATGTAAGGGGGAGGGGTTTATTTATTTATGCAGTTTCATATACCGGGGATATTACACAAAGAAATATATCATTATATGAGGCATGTAAGGAGAATGAAACCCTGTAAGCATCTGTTCACAGCTTGTAGTGCTGCAGATTGATATGCTTTGCATACTCCCGGCATTAAGTGTTGAGCTCGAACATTAAAAGCTATTTTTTCTACAAAGAAGCTTCAAGCCCCTTAGAGTTCAAATGTGTATGGGCACCGATTCCATTTTGCTCAGCAGGTGAAATGGAGTGTGGTGAATATTCGGTATGTGCTTTGCACTTTGTCTTGGAGAAGATATTTGTATTTATTGCAAGAAACGCGTGCTATAATTGCTCACTTCCACGAAGGAGGAGGATGCATGTGAATAATCCACACTAAAGGTTACACCAGATGCTTACAGGGTAAATAACATTTTCTATTTGGAGCATCTGTGTCTGGAGATGCACATGATTTGCATCAACTCTAAAGCAGTTTCCTGCTTGCAAGTGATTAAGGGGCAGATGATGCAGATGTTAAAGGAAAATGCTACTTACCAGTATGCATCTGTTCTTGGCATGTAGAGCTGCACAGTCTCACACTGTGCATTAGATCGCCACCTGGTGTTGGGCTCGGCTGATTGCATGTTGTTCTCGTCTTGGAAGAAGTCTTTGTAGTCACGAGATAGGTGACTCCTCCCTTGGACGATAGTGCGCATGGGCATCGGCTCCATCCTTAGATTGCTTTTCGCCATGATGGGAAATGGTGGAGTTAGTAGAGAGAAAAAAGGATGTCCATGCGTGTATATCTAATTAAGATAGAACTGGAACAGATACAGGTCCCGGGGAGGCGGGTGGGCGTGTGAGACTCTGCAGCTCTACATGCCAAGAACAGAGGCATACTGGTAAGTAGCATTTTCCGTTTGAGGCATATGAGCTGCAGATCTCACACTGTGCAATGATTGTACAGCAGTGTCTCCCCTAGCAGTGGTCACCTGTATCTGTTGCAGTAGTTTGAAAAAGAGTTTTGAGGACAGCTTGGCCTACAGCAGCTTGCTGCTTGGCTTGCACACCAACACAATAGTGTTTAGTGAAGGTATGCGTTGTAGACTATGTTGCTGCTTTGCATATGTCTTCTAGGGGAATATTCCATAGTAAAGCCATAGATGTTCCTAGTTTGGGTGTGGAGTGCACCCTAGGAGGAATTGTTAATGTACGTTTTGCTTTTTGATATCATATTTGTATGCATTTTACAATCCACCTTGCAAATCCAGCTTTAGAGATGGGGTTGCCTTTATGTGGTGGGGAGAAAGATAAAACCAATTGTTTTGTTTATCGAAAGGATTTGGTCCTATCAATGTAATAGAGAATGGCTCTTTTTACGTCTAGGGTGTGTAGAGCTCTCTCTGCTACCGAGTCAGGGCTTTGAAAAAACACTCGCAATTCTACTGATTGGTTTAGATGAAATGGAGTAATGTCTTTAGGAAGGAATTTGTGATTTGTTCTTAGGGCCACTTTGTTACGGTGTAATTGTAAAAATGGTTCTTGTATAGTGAAAGCTTGAATCTCACTCTCCTGAGAGAGGTAATAGCAACAAGGAAAGCTGTTTTCCATGTGAGAAATTGTAGTTCCCATTTGTGTAAAGGTTCAAAAGGGGGTCCTATGAGCCTGGTAAGAACAATGTTTAGGTTCCACACCGGAGAAGGTGGTAACCTAGGAGGAATGATTCTTTTTAATCCTTCCATAAATGCTTTAATTGCATGTACTCTAAATAATGACAGATGTCCATTTTGTAGGTACGCAGCAATGGCTGCAAGATGTAATCTTATGGATGAATATGCTAGGTTACATCTTTCTAAGTGTAGAAGGTAACATATGATGTTCTGGATGGAAGCATTCAGGGGATCAGATTGATTATTGTTGCAGTAAATGGCAAATCTCTTCCATTTTGCTGCATAGCAAGCTCTAGTAGTAGGTCTTCTGGCTTCTTTATTGATAGTCATACAGTCTGGTGGTAGGTTAATGTAACCAAACTCTTAAGACTTCAGAAGCCAGATCACCAGATTCAATTGACTTGGATCTGGATGCCGGATTTCTCCATGGTTCCCCGTTAGCATGGATGGTGTCAGGTACAGTCTTTGGTGTGGAACTAGAGAGAGTTCTAGTAGCGTTGTGAACCACGGTTGGCGTGCCCATGTGGGAGCTCCTAGGATCATTTTGAGAGACTGTTGTTTTAGCTTGCGCACTACTAGTGGTATTAGAGGGAATGGCGGAAAAGCGTATGCAAATCTGCCTGACCAGTTCATCCATATCGGATTGCCCTTGCACAGCGGGTGTGGAAACCTGGCGGTGAAGGTTGGGCATTTTGCGTTTTCGTGTGTGGCAAACAGATCTATGTCTGGTTGACCCCACATGTGAAAGAATGGAAGAAGAACTTGTGGATGTAGTTCCCATTCGTGAATTTGTTGTGTCTGTCAACTTAACAGATCTGCAATCTGGTTGTGAACCCCTGGAAGGTGTTCTGCTAGAAGATGTATGTTTTTTTGGAATGGCCCATCTCCAAATGTTTTGTGCAAGCTGGGACAGTTGCAGAGAATGTGTGCCTCCTTGTTTTTGAATGTAGTACATGGCTGTCATTTTGTCCGTCCAGATTAAGACAGCTTTGTTCTGTACATGTACTTGGAAGGACTTGAGTGCTAGGAATATTGCTAGCAGCTCTAGGTGATTGATGTGGAGCGCTTTTTGTTCAGTGGTCCATTTTCCTTGAGTTGTATGTTGTAGGAGATGGGCTCCCCATACTGTCAGGGATGCGTCTGTTGTGAGTACTATCTGTGGAACTGGCTCGAGGAACTGCCACCCTCTGGACACGTTTTTGGTGTTCCACCACTGTAGAGAGCGATGTGTGCATCGGTCTACCCACACCAGGTCTGTAAGTTGTCCTTGAGCCTGGTTCCCCTGTTGTTCTAGACATTCCTGCAGTGGGCGCATTTGCAGTCTTGCATATGGTACAATAAAAATGCAAGATGCCATCATGCCTATTAGTTGCATGAACACTCTGGCTGGGAGAGTGTTGGCTCTGAAACCTTGCGATTAAGGCTTGAATGCTCTGTATCCTGGCTGGACTGGGACAAGTTAGAGCTGTAGACGTGTTTATTGTGGCCCCTAGGTATTGATGTACATGAGAGGGCTGAAGATGCGACTTGGTGTAGTTGATTGTGAATCCTAAGTCGTGCAATGTTTGAATTGTTTGAGATATGTGTTGGACACACTGGTTGAATGACTTGGCCTTTATGAGCCAATCGTCTAGGTATGGGAAGACATGTATGTGTTGTCTTCTGAGATGTGCTGCTACTACTGCTAGGCACATTGTAAACACTCTTGGTGCAGTTGTGACCACAATTTAGAAACTTTGAACTGATAGTGTTGTCTTGTAGCACAAACCTTAGATACTTCCTGTGAGAAGGATATATGGGAATGTGGAAGTAGGCGTCCTTCAGATCTAGTGTAGTAAGGAAATCGCCATGTTGCAACAGTGGGAGCACTTGTTGTAAAGTGATCATATGAAAATGATCTGAGTGTATATACAGATTGAGGGGCCTGAGGTAGAGAATTGGTCTTAGTGTCCCATCCTTCTTGGGTATTAGGAAATACAGCAAGTAAACCCTGGTCCCTTGGTGTTGTAATGGAACTATTTCTATTGCGTCTTTTTGAAGCAATGATAGAACCTCTTGGTTGAACAGCGCAAGGTGTTCTGTAGACATTGGACGCTGTCTCGGTGGTATATGTGGAGGGGTAGCTGTGAGTTATAGGCAGTAGCCATATTGGATACTCTATCTTACCCACTTGTCTGTTGTGTTGGAATTTCAGACAGGTAGGAACTGTGCTATTCTCCCCCCCCCTGAGGAAGAGGTGTGGCGCCGCGGCCAGGGTGACTGACACTGGATGCTCTGGGTCACGGTTCAATCCCCGGCTCCGGCGGCCGGTCAGCCCAGCACCATGCGACTCTGGGCAAATGCTTGCTTAATCTTCCAGACGACCCCCAGCGCCAGGACACCCAAATGGGTAGCTGTGCGCTTTACAAATACTGGTTTTACAGGAGTGGAATATTGTTGGGGGAGCGGAAGGAAGTCGCTGCTTTGTGTTGGGAGAGGTCCGATTGTTGTTATTACCTCACCCTTTGTTGTTATTGCCTCTGTAGCCTCCTCTAAAGTATCCTCTATTGGAAGATGATTGGGTATTGTTTCTAAAAGAAGCTGAGTGGTCTGCTCCAGCTTCTTTGGAACCTCCTCTATAAAAGGAGCGACAAAAGGAGCCTCTTGTTTGTGTGGACTGCAAAGCTCCCAAAGATTTGGCAGTCTCCTTATCTTCTTTCATTTTTTCAAGTGCTGTGTCAACAGCTGGGCCAAAAAGTTGCTGTTGATTAAATGGTTGATTTAATATGGTAGTTTGCCCCTCTTGCTTAAATCCTGCGATGCGTAGCCATGCATGTCGTCCGAGGAGGACGCTAGTATTTATTGCTCTAGACGCAGTGTCTGCTGCATCAAGTGCATACCTTATGGAAGCATTAGAAATTAGCTTACCTTCTTGGATAAGGTCATTAGCTTGTGCTTTATATTGGTCAGGTAGATGTTGTAGGAGTGTTTCTAGCTGATCATAATAAGCCCTGTCATATCTTACGAGGAGGGCTTGTGTATTAGCTATGCACCATGTGTTACCTGCTTGGGCAGCTATTCTCTTGCCTGAAGCATCTATCATCTTTGACTTTTTATCAGGAAGTGGTGCATCACCCGATGTTTGTGAGTTTGCTCTTTTTCTAGCGTTGGAAACGACTAGTGAGTCTAAAGGTAACTGTCTTTTAATGTGTGCAGGATCCCCAGGAGCAGGCCTATATTTCTTTTCTATTCTGGGGTTTATGATCCTAGGTCTTTAAACACTTCTGGTGCGTGTTTAATTACTCCTTTGATCATAGGTAGAATTTGCACTGACCTCTGGGCTTGCTCAAAATTGTCAAGTTGAAAATCCTCTTCTGCCTCATCTGACTCCATTATGGATGGCAGCTCTATTAAGTTAAGTGTCCAAACCCAATATTAACTTCAGGAGGAGAAGGCTTGGATAGGTATGCATATAGATCAGGAATATCTGGTAAATCCTGTGGAATATCTGGTGGGATTGGGTACTCCCAGACAGGTGGATCTGCTGGGTAGTTAAAAGTGCCATTTGGGTCGTTCCCTCCCCCCATAATATCATCATCATCATTATTATGAGGTGGTGTATGATGTGGTGAGAAATGAGGTGGAGAATTTTGAGGTGGTGAAGGAAGAGGAGAAGAGATAGATTGAGGTATAGGAGAAGAAGGGTGCACAGGTGACGTAGCAGAGTCCTTCTTTTCAGGGACTGGATGTAGAGGTGCTGTATCCAATTTCCTCTTTCTGTGTGGCCCAGTAGACATGTCCTGTGTCAATATAGATCTTTTTCTGTCGAGGATCAGGGTGAAAAAGCTCCTCTTCCTTGGGAACCGCTTCCGTGCCGATTTTTTTGGTTCCGAGCGTGGCTGTGTCTTTAGCCTTAGGAGTTGTGGCAGGGTCCTTTGGCGTGGATCTTGGCTCCGAAGATTTTGGCTTTGAAGCCGAAGCTGGTTTTGTTGCCGTGGAAGCGTCGGAAACAGTCTTTTTTATACTTGGAGCTGATTTATCTTTCGGAGTCGACGGTTTCGTAGTTATTTTCGGAACCGGGATTTCTTTCGGTTTCGATGCAGATGGAGCTGGTGGTACTGGCACATGCGGTTTGCTCGGTTCCGAGCTACCGGAAGGCTTTTGTATTTTCTTCGGAGACGAGTTAGAAGGCGGGTCTTCTGAAGTCGTTTTTCGGTCGAGACTGGGCCCTGGAGGCGGAATGTTGACCTTTGCCTTCGATTTGGGTGTTGGGGATGGGTCAGGGGCAGTAGTACTCACGCATTGACCCGAAGGTATGGAGTGATCGGAGTCGTCTGCCCTAGATACGATTTCGAGATCTTCGGAATCCTCCTCGGGGACATCTGGACCTTCGTCAAAGATGTCGTCTGGTTCCGGAGCTGATCTCTGCATGATTTGTCGACGGGCCCTTCGATCTCGAATAGTCATCTTGGATCGAAAGGATGCGCAGGCCGGACAGCTGGACTCGTCGTGTTCTGGTGATAAGCACAGGTTACAGACCTTGTGATGGTCACTGTGCGGGAATTTTGCTCCACATTGGGGGCATTTCTTGAACGGTGTCCTCTCCATGAGCTGTAGGCCTAACGGCGTGGATAGGCCCAACGGCCCACGTCGACAACCAGAATCGAGCGGATGATATGTATGTAGTCGATCTTTCCTGATGTTGAAAGTTGTTTAAAAGAGAGTGAAGTAAGTTTTCTGATGCGTCGAACTACTTAGAAGTAGTTTCGAACCGGAGCGGAAAAGTTGCATCTGAACCCAGTGGCGGAAAAAAACTATCTGAGGATGGAGCCGATGCCCATGCGTTCTATCGTCCAAGGGAGGAGTCACCTATCTCGTGACTACAAAGACTGACGACAACAACATACAATCATCCGAGCCCAACAGCAGGTGGCGATCTAATGCACAGTGTGAGATCTACAGCTCATATGCCTCGAACACAATGTTTTGAGTAGAGTCTGGCCAACAATGTCTTGTTGAATAGCTAAGATGTCTACACAATAATGGTTTGTAAATGTGTGTGGTGTTGACCAGGCAGCAGCATTGCAGATATCTGCCAAAGGAATGTGAGCTAGGAAAGCTGTAATGGCTGCCTTTTTGTATGTAGAGTGATCTATTGGTGGTTTAGGGAGTATATGTTTTGCCTTTGCACAGGCAGTGTGATTTCCTTTTTGAAGGCAAGCCTTCTCTTGTTAGGTAGTAGTGGCGATGTGTTGGATATTTTACCCTGGGGTGTTGCAGAAATCAAGCCTTTATTGTCTTGCATCCAAACCCTCTCACACTCTGGGAGAGATTATTACCATGGGCAGAGCACAGAGTATCCCTGCCTGTGCTATCACTTACACAAAGTGTGAACGCATGCATGGCTAAAGATATTAGAGGAAGCGGGAATAAGGAGCACATGATGATGACTGAGGAGAGGACAAAAGAGGACTAAGGATAAAACCCCCGAAGGAGGACAGACAACTAGAGCCGGAAGGAGCTCAAAAGTTGAGCCTGGGGACCTTTCACAATCACTTCTTGAAGTAATCCAATCATGAAGGAGAGTAAAACTTGAATGTATTCATCTTAATTAATATCCTATGTAACAACTAGGTTGCACAGCCCTCCGCTAGTTTCTCTCTTCTCTAATTTCCTCTAGAAAAACTCACACCTTATGATGGAATACGGTGCTCCAACAAGCCAGTCATTATATTCTAATGACACATTACTAAAATACAACAGGACCCTCCCAACTGGCTAGCAAGGTCATTGCCCCAGGGTTTGAGACAGACAAAAAATTGACTACAGAGCTACTGAAACACAAGCTCACTCCATGTACTGTGAAACTGGAGTTTTAAGGAGTTTTAGCTGAAATGTCATATGTTAATATGTGTATTATTATGTTGCACTGTTTTAGTTCAGAGGAATGGGGTAAGGGTCTTCTGGACTTTTCCGAAGAGAGGAAGATCTCTCGAGTGAGAATGAACTGAGGTGTGTCTGTTTACAGAGAAAATTCTGTATGCAGAAGGTTGTGACATGTTATAAAAGCATCAACAGAAGCGCCCTAATGGTTTGGTACATTAACGTTCTAACTCGCTTGCAATGGACCAAAAAACTTGTGGGCAGATCTTTGCTTTATTGTACCTGTGCAAAAAGTAAAAAAAAATATTTTTTATTCAAAACAACATACCTTGATATAGCAACTTTGGAGCAGTATATATATATGTATAAATTGAATCAACGACCCACTAGACTTTCAATTACAGAGCCAGATAGCTCATGCTGATGTGAGAAGGCAGTTTCAAAAACCCGGATAGGGAGACCAAAGTAAGTGCAAAAATATAACGTTTATACACTATATAAACATTCAACAACAAAAAACAACTAGTTTAGATCAGAGCTATAATGCGCCTGTCTGCAGTGCAAATAAGGAGAGTACATCCATCAATGGATAAAGGTAACAGGTTGCAACTAGTGCTACTTTAGTAAAACAGAAGCAACCTTAACAGTCATTAGTGAAGTACAATAGCAATGTCCAGCAATTTGCAGACTCCACCTGCCTCAGTCTACAAAAAGAGATCATTTATATACAAACATTACAATGGAAAAAGGAATCTCAAGTTGTGCTTTAACTTTTAAGACCACTGCATCGGGCTGTTAATTTAGTATGATAGCTTACTGGTGTAATACATATGCCATACCAATCCAACTCAGCCCATTTGGTCATCAAATATATTGTTTTTATAGAGCACCAGTATGAACACTGACGGCAGAGCCTCAAGGAGCATTGGGACAGTACAGACAAGAGGAAGGTTACAGACAGTGGAACCTTTTGGATCAGCGTGTGTACTTGGCTGCCCAAGATGGCCTATAGTAATGCCTCCAATATAAGTATGGAATCCTTATACCTTGTGAAAGTTCCAGCTAACAAGTAAAATTAGGGTTCCACTGGAGCCAGTGTCTGGCATTAGGAATCTAGGGCAACCACTGAACTGATCAGGAGAATTTTCATTTGATTCCAGTTGCAACTGTGAACTGTTTTGGTGTTTAATGATACAAAAGCCTGCATGCACATATGGTACAATGTAGGAAGCCAATTTGCTGCCACTGGATGCAAAAGGAACCATCTGTAGTTGGTCAGGCCGCATTTCCTTTAGGGTTTTTTTAAAATCAGATTTGTGAAATTAATGTGAAAGAGTGGGTAGCAAATAGAGTACAAAAGAAATGAGGTAGCTCAGTGTGCTTATGAAATTGTTTACTATTTTAAACATTTTGCACAGCATTTCTTCTATCCGGATACGAAAGTTATAAAAGAAGAGATGGAGTTGCTTACCTTGGTGAAGGTTTTTGTTCACCATAAATCATTCATCTCAGTCTCCAGAATGTATACACTCAAAGTAGAGCAGACGGGACATCTGTCAGCTGCAGGTCACAACTTCCACTCATGGTAAGTCTGACTCAACCTTTCATACTCAAAGTCGATAAAATGAGAATCTTTAAATTGGGTAGTGGGCGAGAGCTATAACTTAAAACAGCATTTACTCAGTTTGTATTTCTCCATCCGCTGAATCACTTAAGGTGAGAAAGGCATACCTTTTCTCTCCCATTTCTAACAGCTCCCATGTTTTTAATTTCAGAACCCACCTCTCGGTGTTTGATTTATGATCTGGTATACAGGCTAAACCATAAGAAGGTCAGAATGATACTCCAGAAGAGTATTACCTCAAAGAACCTCAGAAACCACATCAACTTGTCTATCTCAAAGACATACGGTCCTAGAAATGTAACCCTTACTTTGTCTAAAGAAGTGGAGATGAGAACTCTCCCTAGGAATTCAAAAGCAAGAGATCACAAGAACCGCCATCCGTACCTGATCTAGTTATCTCTTGACCACTAAGTCTGGGGCTTGCATCTCTGGTGTTTAGAAAGCGTATACCCAGACAGAACCATGACCCAGGATCCCTTATATTCAGTCCTTTCAGGGACATTACGTTGGGCAGGATTATGTGTTTCTGCCCAATATAGTGGACATTTGCCATAACTCTGGGGCTACAGGTTTGTTTTTTCCCTGTATGTCTACTGAGGACTGTGTCAAATTTCTCCTCATCAAAGAATAACATTAACCATGTCTTTTACCATTAATTCCACTTATCCCTGGGTCTCCCCATGGCCCTCAGATACCCCCACCTCACCCCCCCAAAAAACAGTGACTCACTGTTATACAGTTTATAATATAGCATATACAAACAATACATATGAAATACAGGACCTCATGCTGTTACAGAAGCAATGCGAGGGTACTGAGTCAGCTTGCATCGTTACTGCATCACAAATTCCAGAAATATTTCAACATGAATAACAAAGCTCAAAAGATACATTCAGGGAGTCTGCACCCTTCTAAAATATTTCCTTGGTTTTAAAGATACTTGTTTGGAAAATGTGCTTTGAGAAAGAGTTTGAGTATCAATGTATTTTTATAGCAGGTGAGATTAAACTACTTGAGTGGGTTAAGCAGTCTAAGGCGCCTCATATCTTAGGTGTACCCCGAGTAGAAACTGGCAGGGGAGGGTGCTTTCATACAAATGTTTGCTCTGCACGCAATAGTTTGCTTTGCATCTCACCCTGTGTGAGGTCCTGAGGATGGTTTATTTCTATGAGAGATATTTAGGCGTATTTAGTTGTCACGCCTTGCAAATTAAACTGCCAATTTAATAAATGTGCCTTGCTTCAAATAGGAGCCATTTTAAGGAGAGTAGCGGAGAGCTATGTTCATATCTGCTCGACCATTGAAAAAAGCCTGAGGGCAGCATGCAGAACAATAGCCTTTAAAGGTGCAAGGCTTGAAATTGTGAGTTCAGTGAGAAGAGCTTTTTCATAATTCGGCAACAGAGAAATCCACTGCAGTTTTTAGATCATTTATTGGTAGGACATGATTGCCGCTTTGAGGAGTTTCAGTCGGATGAACTACCCCTTGGCTGGATTCTTAATGTGAGCTTCAGGATTGCTTCTGTCTTAATGTGACATCTAAGAATTTGGCAGATTCAGCAATTCAAGGCTGAAAACCTGTAGATTGAACCGCAGTTATCCAATTTTTATTTAGATGAAAGTCAGGTTTTGTATAGGAGTGGGCGGGAAACTCCGCTCACCCCGGCAAAGTTTGCAGAGTTTTGCCCACTCTGCCAAAGGGCATGTGGCAGAGCTTTTCTCATGCATGGCTTGCCAACGTTAAGTGCTAGGACAAGTCCTGGCATGATTTCTCAATGCGGACGGTCACAACAGGCCCCTACCGTTCGAGAGAAAGCTTCCTCTCAAGTAGAAAATCTACTCGTGTGGCAGAAAAAAGCAGTGCCCTCTGGCACGCTACTTGGTGCCGTTCGCACTGATTTTGCAGGGCAGAACAAGCTTCCAGGGCTGCAGATGTTGGCTCCCCAGCCTAGAAGAGAGGCGTCTAACCACTTTCACCTTTTACCACAGCTGGCAATAGGGCTGACTGCGAGTAGTATTTATTTCCCCAGACATGAACACCAGAAATCCACACAGTTTCTGGGAGATCAGGATTACTACATACTACTCGCCTCATGCTTCCTACAGTGGCGACTGATTGCCCAGTTTCTAGAGCAGACCTTATTTTCTAGTGTACCTTAAAGGCAAGGAAAAATCAGAACCAGCCCTGCCTGAAAAGATGGACCGGACTGTAGACTTGCTGAACCCTCCCACTGGGGACAAACTCTCCCAAATTATGCCCAGAATCAATCTAATGAACTAGAACCACTTTCAAGGCCGCAAGAAAGACTTAACACATGAGAATGCCTCTCTACAAGGAAGCTAGGGTTGACTGAAAGAAGGGTGAAGCTACCGGAGGACAACATCCATTTCCCAAATGCCTTGGTCCTCCCCAACTCTGTCTAGCGTGGGTTGCAGGGAATGAGTTGGGATTAATACTGCTTGTAGAAGCCTGAACTACCAGGCTCTCAGCAGTAGGGTGCTGCTTCAATAAATCCAGGTCACCAGGAGTAGGTCTGTGGCATCATGCCTTCTGTCCATTTACATTTGGGCAGGGCCAAGGTTTAGCCCAGTTAACCTAACAGTGTCAGTCATGGATTCCCTAGACAGAAGCAAGGGCTTTGACAAGGTCTGCCCAGGAAGCAAAACGTCAGTGAGCACACTGGTTTTCACCCAAACAGATAGCAACTGTAAGTCCGGGCCTTCAGGTGCTAATCCTACAACTACAGTAAATTAGGCTGTCTGCACTGTTGAAGGCCCAAGGGAAAGTGTCTAATTCACTGGCCTCTTTTAGGTCCAAATAGAAAGCCCATATCCTATTTGGATGGGGAGAGGGATTGGATGGGAGGGGGAGTTCCATCCCCATCACTTCACCAAAACTAGTTGACTTTGGTCAGAGTCATTGAAGGCTGGAAAGATTTTCAAATATCTCCCAAAAGCATCTACAATGCATCACAAGAAATGAAATCAAATGAAAATGAGATTTGTAGAGCGCTGCAGCTGCCCTGAGGCGTCCTGGCGCTGGAAAACAGAAAAAGCCCTCATAAGGTTACTATTCATTAAACATTAAACAGGAGAGTTTTTAGCTGTTTGCGGAAGCTGGCTAGGTTGGAATTGTTTCTCAACTGCAGAGGGTGGGTGTTCCAGAGTTTGGAGACATTGTACGAAAATGAGCGTCCTCCTGCTCTGGCTCTACAGATTCTGGGAATTTTGGCTAGGAATGCCGCTGAGGAACGAAGAGTCTTGTTGGGTCTGTAAGGAGAAATCGGGGAGCGGTTGATATCTGGACCCATTTTCCAGAATGTCTGGTGGGCAATGCAGAGCGCTTTAAATTTTACTCTGTCCCTGACAGGCAGCCAATGTAAGGTTTTTAGGCCAGTTTTTATTGAGGACCTCCGAGGGATTCCCAGCAGCGCCCGGGCAGCGCAGTTCTGGGTGCGTTGAAGCTTTTGTAGGGTGTAGTCTGGTGCTCCAAGGTAGAGGGCGTTGTTAAAATCCAGACGAGATTGGATGAGGCCCTGTATAATTATTTGTTTGGCCTCGAATCGGAGGAGAGGAAGGACTTTTTTAATCACCCTAAGGAGGCAAAAACAGGTGGCTGATACCTTAGTAGCCTGTGTATTAAGGCTCAGAGATTTGTCGAGCCAGACTCCTAGGCTTTTGATGTTATCTCTGGGGGGTGGGGCCATACCCATGCTTGATGGCCAGATCAGCTCTATGGTGGCGGGGGAGGCCGGGCCCAGGAGCATGAGCTCAGTTTTGTCATCATTGAGCTTCAGGCATGAGCTCATCATCCAGCTCTTTACGTCCTCCAGGCAGGCCGCTAGTTCTGGTGGAGACTGGAGGCCGCTCTTCTGTGCAAGGAAAACCACCAGCTGGGTGTCGTCCGCATAGGAGATGATATTGACACCATGCGGACGAACAATTCCAGCCAGTGGCTTCATGTATGCATTAAAGAGCGTAGGGCTTAAGGAAGAGCCCTGCGGAACTCCGCATCCCAGAGGTGTACTGGATGAGCGGGATGTGCCGTCGAAGACCTGGAAGGTTCTATCTGATAGAAAAGATTTGAACCATGTCAGGGCATCTCCGGTCACTCCTAAGTCGGCAAGGCGGTTCAGCAGGATTTTGTGGTGTACTGTGTCAAACGCGGCACTCAGATCGAGGCAGGACTCACAAGACAGGACTCAAAAGACCTTCAGTGAAAAAATTTAGTTTTGATTAAGTTCGGACACCGTTAACTGGTGTTGTCTTGTGTTTAAAACTCTACAGACTTTAAGCAGTGAGGAATTTGGTACCCTGGTGGTAATAAGCAATTAAAACATCAAAATGTTTTTTAAAACCCACCTAAAAATGTGGCTAGCCATGGACACCCGAAGCCTGCACCTCTATCGGCCATATACTTCACTTGCGATGATGTCTGTGTGTTTCAGCTCCTCTATTACCTCTGACATTGTCTAGAGCCTGAACAGCAGAGCAGAAAAAACTCTACAGATCCAGCCTGGCATGGAAGGATGTTTCTGCAGCTGTGAGTCTACATCAAGTGTCTATTACTGTGATAGAGTGTTGCTTTTTATTTTATATACAGCTCAGGAAGCATGTATGGTCTTTTCCCAACATACCTTAGTAAAAAAACACACACGTGTGAAAGTGACCTTTCAAAGAGATGATTCAAAGGACATTAAATACAGTTAGATGTTTCAGCAAACCAATGCTTGCATTTCACTTCAATAAATGGAAGTTGTAACTGTACTGAGAGTAATGTCAAATCTAGAAAAGAGGAAATATCAAAACTTCATATCCTGCTGATGGAGCACAACTTTTACAAAACTTTTCATGCAAATAAAATTGTCTAACCGGAAACAAATTTAATAAATGGTGGAAATAAGAATCTTTTACGAACCAAAACACTCCATTTCAGTACGACCGTCATTTCCAGCAAATTCGACCACAGGATTGTTTTCATCATCTAATAGACCCTTTCTTCGAGCTTCCAAGACAACAGTTTGAAATTCTTCAGCCTCAAGCTGAGCTCTTGTCTCTGCAACCTCTGCCCACTAAAGAAGAATATATTCATTTAAATGATCACTAATAACTTCTCAGATACATGACATATACCACTTGAAGCACTGTTTAAAGGAAAAAACATGAACTGCCACCCTAATAAAAGCACTATAAAGTATATCAAAAGAGCATTTAAGAAATAAGAATATTATATATGTGTCCATGTTCTCATATAGTGTTCCTTAAGGCGCTTGCTTATCTATTTCTTACAAAGTGATATTAAGATCATGATTTTGAAGATGAAAAAACACATTGGAACACGCCAGTTATGGTGATCTACACCACTTATTTCACCCCAGTTCAATGACCATCCCCTCACACATGATGTCAAAGATCACATCACAGATCATTGGTGACATCCCATATCATTTCAAAGAACACATTACTTACTTTCGGTAATGCTTTTTCTAGTGGATACGGTATCTATTTCTCACCTTTTAAATATCCTAGTGCACCAGCATTCCATGGAAAACAGCATTCCACTGAAACTTTTCTTTACAGCTCACCCACTTCGACAAGGACCTCATAATGCCAGGGCTCTGCATGTCACTCTGCGTGATGACATCGGAGCCATGAGAATCCCTCGTAGGCATGCTGATGTCAGTTTCCACCCATAATTCTCGCGTATTGAGGAGAACAGGTGAAACCAACAGTACCCAAGTGGAAGCACATGGTAGGTCTCAAATGAAAGACTTAAATATATTCATACCATATATGCAGACATACAAATATCTATTTATATACATTACGAAAAATAAACCAAGTACTAAATAAACAATACACAATACCTTTCATTTTTGGCAGGCGCAGAATTGCAACGGGGAGGCGGGTGGGTCATTGAGGAAGCCACAGCTAGATACCGTATACACCAGAAAAAACGTTACCGAAGGTAAGTAACTTGTTCTTCTGATGGATGCACATTCCTGTGGATTCCTCACCTTTTGAATAGAATCTCCAAGCAGTCACGCACTTAGAGGTGGGTGCCTGTCTCCCTATACTAAAAAATCCTGCAACACTGAGCGGGCAAAGTGATCATCCCTCGTCATTTCAGAGTCTAACCAGTAGTGCTTCGCAAAAGTGTGGAGTGAGGCCCAAGTTGCCGTTTGCGAATGTCAATTACAGAGACACCTCAAGTCCAAGGGGAAGTAGAAGGCTTAGCACTAGTAGAATGAGAATGAGCCTTCAGTCGGTTCCTTGTTAGCAATGACATAGCAGATCTCGATGCACAGGACAATCCATCTGGACAATGTGCTCTTATGCACTGCTTTTCCTTTCATCCTGCCCACATAGCCAACAAACAGCGGATCATCCAGATGGAGATCACGAGTTCTGTCCACATTAAAGCTCACAGCCCTTTTAGGATCCAAAAGATAAAGCCTCTCCTCCTCTTTAGATGGATGCGAGGAGGATAGAATGTTGGAACTGAGCCCAGTGGAGTGGAGTGACCTGCTTTGGCAGGAATGCATCCCTGGTTCTCAGTGCCAACTGATCTGCATAGAAAGTAATGAAAGGAGGTTTTACACTTAATGCCTGCAATTCACTAACATGCCTGCATGACTTAACGGTCAACCAGAAAAATTGTTTTGAAAGTAAGCAACCTCAAAGGACAACTATGTAAGTGCTCAAACAGAGCAGCCATAAGGAAGGTTAGCACCTAATTAAGATCCCACTGAGGCATAATAAACGGACTGGGAAGGTACTTGTTACTAAGTACCTTAATAAACCTTAACACAATAGTGGAATTAAAAAGGGAAGGTTGGTCTGTTAAACAGAGGAATGCCGAAAGGGCAGACAAGTATACCTTAACAGTTGCAAACTTGCTATGCTAAGGCCAGTGCAAAGCACAAAATGTCAGAAAAATGGGCTTGGAATTTCATTCAGCATACATAGGGATAACATTGACTTACAAGACCGGTCTTCAGAAGGTATGGTATGTATTGTGTAAGGTTCAGTTTAGCATCAACAGCGCACCACCAGTGGCACAGGGGCGGCAAAGTACAAGTTCTAGGTCAGGTGCCCAACACAAATCAATGAGGATTGGGGGCAAATGGTCAGAGGCTGCTTACAAGTGAATAACAGCGGTGTCTGGGGGGGGGGGCAGTCTCTGGGTGTTGAAGCAAGCACTGGACGGGGCACAAAGCAGCACCAACACTACACCACCAGGGGCACGGGGGCGGGTGCAGGGTGCCAACACAGCGTTGAGGGTCCAAAGTAAAGCAATGGAGAAAATCAAAATTGGAACAAGGCTGTAGGTTGAGGCCAGTGAGGCCAGTCGTAGAAAACTTACAGCTGCAGAGGTAAGTTGTGATGCTTGGGGACATAGGGACACCTTTTGGCCTCTTCACCAAGTCCTAGGACAGACGGGCGGGTGCAAGGGGGCCTTTTGGTGTAGGAAACGGCTAACTGAAGCAGGTCGCCGTGGGGGAGAAGGAGTTCCGTGCAGAGGCTGCATGCAACATTGAGAAGGTTAGGAGAGGTCATCTTACGGTAGACTCTGGCTCTGGATACCAGTGGGAGACGTGAGGAGCAGAGGTGGAACAGGGGCAGGCATCAGCAGTTATTTAGGTTGCACAGTTCTTCCTTTAAAGATGGTTGCTTGGTGAGCAGTTCCACATTTTCAGGAATCTTGATCTTTATTAAAGGCAGTTCAGTCCTCCCAGGGTTCTGGAGGCTGCTGGGCTGCAGTATGAGTCGTTTTCTGGGGCTGGCGACAGGCCAGTAGGGCTGGGACCAAGTCAGTTGGTCTCTGCTGGTGCGGGTCTGTAGTGTCCTGCTCTTCTTAGCTTTACCGCCATTTTTTTTTTTTTTAAATAACCCAGGGTTCATGTCTAAATTTAGCATTACTTTAATTTAAAACAGGCATAGAAAGGTTGCTCACCAGAACCCACTTAAATGAAAGATGACGTGGGCATCCTTGAAATTAAAATCCTCTAGCAAATCTGAATAATATTTAAACCATTTGACACCCAAAACTGAATTTACTTATTTATCTATCTATTTGGCAGATAAAGTATTTAGAACAGAGATGCTCTACAAGAGAAAAATGCTGCCCACAGAAATTGAAACAAAGTCAAAGTAGACAGCGTCGTTTTATCAGAAGAAACAGAGAAAACAGACATACATATAAATAGAAGTCTGCGGCTGCGAATTTGGACATATAGGCATTGCCTGAGGCCTACGTGTGTAAGATAATGGACTAACTGGATGGCTTCTGTGAAGAAGTATTTACGAATTAAACTACCCAATTCCTGAAGAATACGGCTGGCAACATAAACCAATCTAAAAACTAACTATGAACTTCTCACACCATGGCTCATTTGAGATATTAAATACCACAACATTCTAACCAACATTATACCACAACATTATAATTAAATACTTCTTTTTGGGCTTCAGGGCATTTATTAAAACCAATGCCCTGAAACCTGAAACAAGGGAAAGATGTCTATGATGTGGCTCCTTAAATACCACCTTAGTGGTAGCAATTCTTAGGTTGGACGTTGTGAAAGAAGTTAAAGGGACCCGTCTAAACCGACCTGTCCAGTGAATGTTTACCCAAAAGATGAACAGTGGTGGGATTGGATTAAGTATATACAATAGTATGAATTATTTAACTGCGTTTAGCACTCACTTTTTTTAGTTCCACTTCTTTCATGACATTTAGCAGCTCTTTCTCTTTGGCTCTGTTGGTATCGGTGAGGTTCATCAATTCTTCATAATGATCCCCTCGGTCCAAGTCATCGCACTGTTGTTTGTGCAAAGCCTTGATTTTCCATTCAGCTTCAGCACGCATTTGATCAGCTTGCACTAAACTTTCCTCAAGCGCCTAGAACAGAAAAACATTTTTTATTACCACACACTGTCAAATTTCAATTCTCCTAAAGAGTGCAGACTTTTTGACTTGTAGGGAGAAACTAAATACTATGCTTTACCTCATTAGAACAAGAATTTCCCAGTTCACAGTGGTGCCACTCTCATCATAGAGTAAGTTCCAACAATCTTTTACCAGCTACCAGAGTTCCTTTACTCGAGTCACCCTGATTAGAATAGATTGCAAGCATTTCCTAACCCAAAAAAGTCCAAACCATTGCTTGAAGCTGTGAACATGTGCAATACCCACAGTTAACAGTTATATTTTGCCTGATACTTTCCTCATGCACCTTGACTTCTCATCACTCCCTCACCACCCTCGGGTCTACCCCAATCAACCATCTTTATGCTCATCCATGCAAGAATCCACATCCCGGTTCCAACTTTCCATCTAGTCTCCATCAGTCTTCCTCAAACCCCTCACTCCCACCTGCTCCTGGCAGCAGCTCTACTCCACTATCTGCCACCAATCTTTGCACAACCACTGGTCCCTCTCAGCTCTGCCTCTTCACCCTCCCAAACCCACCACTTGAGCCATCACATTTTGCCACCTCATCTCTATCCACCATTTACCTACCCTAAGCTCTACCTTCTGGCCACAATCAGACTACAACTATTCACCTCCCTCCTCCTGATGCTTTTCCCTCCATATCTCTCCTTCAAGTCTAATCCCAGTGAGTATGCCTTATGCCCACTAACCTGGACTAAAGCATATATCAGTAACCCACTCTTGTTTCCCCATCATCTATCCTTCCTCCCCAGGTCTTCTTCATCATGCTGGTTGTCTGCAGGCGGCTGCTTTGTTCCGAGCCGTAGGAAGTCTTTTCTGGACAACACCTATGACGAGCTATAGCATGGCTTACTGGGTGAACCTGCAAGCAGGGCAATATAGGACTCCACTGCGGCACAGAATAGATCTTCAATGCTCTGGTACATAGGTTTCACAAGAGTACCTAACTGGTGCAGTTACCTTCGGAGTGTGAAAGTGGCCCAGGCACATAGAATCCCTCCTAACTGTACCCTTGTACAGTGCCTTTATCGGCAGAGGGATTCAGATAGTACGTAATAAAGTGCCTATTCACAAGTTGCAGCATAAGACCTAAGTAGGCAAAGAGTCCTCTTTAATGCGGTCACTCAGCAGCATCAGAATTTTCCGCACCCTTCCAGTAGCTGTGCGCACTGGCCTAACCTGCTCAGCATGTCAATAGAAACTGCTGCGGACATGAAAATAATTTTTCAAACATGAAAAAGCAAAGCGAAATCCTAACATGTTGAATCCCACTGTGCCATGGCCATGAGAGTTATGCAAATTAAATCACGTATGCAGTTTTTAGCAAATGTATTTGAATCCTTAATAAGCACTTTGCTCCAGTGAGAAGATCAATATATGGAGGGATCATTGTTTTTCAATGCAGTGTTTGGATAGATTAAAGCAGCTGATTTATGAACCCATTAAGTCAGGATCACTAAAGAAGACGCTGCATACCAAGGATTGCTCATCTTTACTCAACCCAAACTCATTCTTCAACACCTAACAAGATTGTACAGTTCCATTCCTCACATCTCTCAAGCAATTGATACCACACATTTCCCTTCAAACATAACAAAATAGGGGGCGTGGCTAGCAGCCGACGATGGCAGCAGCAAACTAGAGAGGCTCCCGTAGCAAGGCGGCTTCCCGCATCAATCTGCATGCCTATCCGTTCAAAAACGAACCCAGAAGGGGTGCCCCGTGTCCGGTGACCGAACGACATTCGGTGGAAAAGTTTGGGAGCATCGACGCCCCGGGAACGAGAAGAAACGACGACCTCAGTGTGCGGCCTGGTGGCGTGAGTGCAGCCGCGGTGGCTGGGTTGGGACCTGCCCGGGCGGAAGTGCAGCCTTGTCGGCGCTGTAAACCGGAAGTGCCCGCAGCGAGCGCAGACCCACGACAACGGCGTTGGAAGCCTACAGATCCTTCCACATCGAATAAGGATTTGCATTATCGCTCCAACGGCAAGACACTACAGTGGACGACGGCGACACTATGTGCAACTGAAGTCGGGAAAGTAAGTGCGTAGTCACTGCCATTTTACATCCCGTCCCCCATTGTACGCACGAACTTTCTCGCCGAAGGGACCGGACGCCCTCTTTGGAGCCAAATTCTGAATAACTAGTGCGTCTGTTGTACAGAGTGTGGGCCTGACGGTGGGAAGTTCAAAAACTAAGAAGACTGGGCACCGCTGAAGCTCGGGCGGCCTAAAAGACCATCCGCGGGAAACAATCCACCGACAGCACGCCGCGGCTGGCTGAACGCACCAGCGTGTCACTATGGCGGGGAAAGGACTCCGAAATACCACCACCCAAGCTAAGCTTGATAAATTCGCTTATGATAGACAATCACTCTCCCAGCCGGAGCAGCGCAAATCTATGGGCAAAGGCACGGAAGGAGACGGTGCGAGGAAAGCTACCCTGGAGGACGCCTTACACGCCTTGGCCCAGGTACAGGCAACGGTGGGAGCGACCGCAACAGAAGTGACCCTGATACGGGCGGACCTCCAGAAGATGAGCGAAAGAGTGAAGCAGGTGGAGGTAGTAGCTAAATCATTGGTGGAGGATGTCTCGGATCTAGAGGTCACAATGGAGAAATTGCAGGCCGACAATAAGCTGCTCAAAGAAAAGTTGGACGATCGTGAAGGTCGTTCCCGGCAGAACAACGTCCGCATTTTGGGGGTCCCGGAATCTGAAACCACAGGAGCCATGGACTTATATGTGGAAGACTTGATAAAGAACCAACTAGCCCCAAGGGCCTTTCAAACTTCTTCACCGTGGAACGGGCCCATAGGGTACCTGGGGGAACGCCTAAGCCAGGGGCCTCACCGCATCCGATCCTAGCGAGACTTTTTAACTTCAGAGATCGTGACCCCATCCTCCAGGCGGCCAGAGTGGCACCAGCCATTCAAATTCAAAACTCGCGAATATCCTTTTTCCCGGACTATACAGCGGAGGTAACAAGACGGAGGAAGACCTTTTTGGAAGTGAAAAAGACACTGCGCGAACAGGAACTGCCATACTCTATGTTGTTCCCAGCCAGGCTACGGGTGGTCGCCGATAAGAAAGTTTGGTTTTTTGACTCCCCTGAGGCAGCGAGAGACTGGCTTGAAGGATGGCGCACAGTGGAACGCAAATCTGATAGACTGCGCAATAGACACCGGAACGATAGCTGGCCTGGCTCACAGACTTCAGTTGGAAGAAGCGCGAGTGCATCACCGACGCTGGAACTGTCTGGGGCTGCCGGGGGCAAATAATGTCATCAGACCGTGAATTATTTTGAAACTGCCCCAGGACTCCCTGACACACTATTTGCTCATGCAGGTCGTTATTGGACGCCGGCCTGGGTACTCCGAGGGCAGCAAGGGAGCTGCCTGCTTAGAGAGACACTCTCCCCCAACGTGCAAGTACTCTGTTTGTGGGATGGGTCAAGCGCTCTGCTCAGATGGGGTGGCGGGCAGTTGAAGGTCCGTTAAGCAGGGAGGCAGGGAGGGAAGGGGTGGGTTGTTATTTTTTCGTTGGAAATCCACTAAGTCGGTCAGAAACTGGTGCTTACATTGGGTGTGGTGTAACTAGAAAGGTAAATCTACAGGTACGATTGATCCTTCTTGGATGGTTTGTATGTGGCTGGGTGATTGAAAATGGCGGATGAACAACTAGTTGACACGGGGAACGCTGAGTCACGATCGAATGGCTCCTCCCTTAGAATACTTTCATGGAATGTGAGGGGACTAGGGGATAAGGTGAAACGCGGCCTGGTACTAAACGAGCTGAGAAGGCACAAACCCCAATTGGCGCTCTTACAAGAGACACACTTGACAGGAGGGGCCACTAAGGCCTTGGATAGGAAAGGGTACAAGATGATGGTGCATACGGAGTTCTCATCAGGCTCCTGGGAAACGGGTATTTTGATTAAAAAATCCTCACACTTCATTCCAATAAGCACAAAAACTGATAGTCAGGGATGCTTCGCAGCATTGCAGGGGCAATGGGATGGTCGCCCTCTTACAGTGGTTTCAGTATATATTCCGCCATCCCTTCACTCGATAATGCTTCCAGCCCTTGGTGATTTCTTGTTATCTCTCCCCGAGAGTGATGTTATTTTGGGTGGATATTTTAATGCAGCGGTAGATTTACAGCTTGATAGGTTTCCAGCGACAGCTTCATCTGGGGGACCCTCTCGGTTTCAGCGATTCCTAGCAGCAATGGGGTTAGTAGATATTTGGCGTCACGTCCATCCTCAGGACAAACAGTACACGTTCCATTCCACAGTCCATAACAGTCTTTCCCGGATAGATTACTTTCTGGCTTTAGGAGAAGGAATACAGCGCGTAGATACTGCAGACATACACCCTCGAGGCATTTCAGACCACTCCCCGATAACTCTAACCATTTCCTCTCAGACAAAGTCGCGTATCCGCATTTACCCCATTCAAGCACCATATCTCAAAGTCCCGAAAATCAGGAAAGCCCTCCAAAAGGCTACAACGCACTATTTTGATGAAAATGTGGCGACGGTGACCTCCTCCGAGGTGCTATGGGAGGCCTAAAAGACAGTACTAAGGGGGCAGGCTATAAGCTCTATCGCGGCCCACAAAAAGGAACAGGCGGCTGAACAGTCTACACTTGAGCTAAAACTACGTGAAGTAACAACTTTACACGAGGCTACCCCTACAGATGACACGGTGCATACCCTTGCACTCCATCAGCGATTATACACAGAACATGCTCGTCTCACAGTGCAGGGGCACATTACTGATACACAGAATCGGATATATGACGTAGGCGATAAGGCGGGAAAGATGTTGGCCTGGCTCGATAAAAGGGGGGGTAGCTCCAGAGGGATTCAACAGGTGAAAGATAGAAATGGCGTGACGCACACCAACCCTGAGCAGATAGTAGAAGCACTGGCGGCACATTTCGAACAGGTGTATACTCCAGAGAGGGAGGTGAGCGCGGTCATGGCCCAGGATGCATTGAGTAGTATGGACATCCCAGTATTACAACCGGAGGCAGTAGCCGACCTGGATGCGGCCATAACCAGTGATGAACTACAGCTGGCCATACGAGCGCTCAAACCTGGAAAGGCTCTCGGTCCAAACGGCATTCCAGTGGAATGGTACCAGTCCCAGTCCGAAGACCTAAGTCCGTACTTGCTCGATATGTATGAGGAATGCCGAGAGAAAGGTGCGCTTCCACTGGACCAGAGGACGGCCACTATAGTAGCAATAACCAAGCCCAGTAAGCCACAGGAAGAGTGTTCCTCATATCGCCCCATCTCCTTATTAAACGCAGAAAGCAAAATCCTGGCTAAACTCCTGGCTAACCGGTTGATGGCTCATCTGCCTGATCTTATCCATCCAGATCAGTCAGGATTTATGCCTCATAGAAACCAGGCACTAAATCTTCGCAGGGTTCATGGGGTGCTGGCGAGGGCGGACCAGATTCGTGACAGCGCAGTTATACTGGCCCTGGATGCGAAAATGGCTTTCGACCTGGTGGAATGGAACTACCTTTTTGAGGTGTTGTCCTGTATGGGCTTCGGCCCGAACTTTATATCGTGGATTAGGCTGTTATATGCGGAACCGATGGCACACGTGGTGGCGAATGGCCACATTTCACGTACATTTTCGCTGGGAAGAGGCACCCGACAAGGCTGCCCCCTATCTCCTTTGCTTTTCGCGCTAGCCCTAGAACCACTGGCTAACCTAATAAGACAAACACCTTTGCTTAAAGGGATACAATGGAAGGAGGGGTGGGAAGACCGGCTATCCCTCTATGCAGATGACATGTTGGTGTACTTAACAGATCCCGAACAAGGCGTGCCGGTTCTTTTGAACCTGTGTAACGAGCATGGCAGAATTTCGGGATACACAATTAATTGGAACAAATCGGAGTTATATGTACTGAGAGGCCAGATCCCGACGCTCGGGTCGGACTGTCCCCTGAGATCAGCTGGTTCCTCTAAGTATTTAGGGATGCATGTCACGCGGGATCCACCGGAATACATGAAATTAAATCTGGCACCACCATTGGAACGTCTTAAGCAAGACATCAAATTCTGGGCGGGGTTACCATTGACCATGCTGGGAAAAGCAGCATTGTATAAAATGATGTCGTTGCCCCGCTTTCTGTATATCCTAGATAACACGCCCTTTTCGGTGGCGCCGGGATACTTTAAAAAGGTAGCCGCAGTTGTTTCTAGGCTGCTTTGGGGCATTCGTCCGGCACGCATAGCACACGCCAAACTACACAAAGGCTGGTACGATGGAGGCATTGCGTTGCCGAACCTGCACCTATATTACTGGGCGGCGCAGCTCAAGCCCATTAATCAATGGATACATGCCTCACAATCTGATCCAGCTTTTCAAACAGACAGGGCGCAGCTAGGCACCAACAACATGCTCGCCCCACTCTATGACCGACGTAAAATAAGACACTTAACAGGACCTACCAAACTCACTGTGGAACTATGGCATGTGGCGACGGCCGCGTTGGGCTGGAAGGGGAAAATTACCAAACTCGCCCCGCTCTGGGACACACGTGCCTTGGGAAACCTGAGATACAGCAAAGGCTTCTCTCACTGGGATTCCATTGGAATATCCACGGGCGTCATGTGGGAGCGGGGCGAAGTCATCTCATTCACCCGCCTGAGGGAATTGTATGACCTGGGGCCACACGAGTCATATCGTTACGTACAAATACGCCATGCTTTGCTTGCAGCCATCCTCTCCGGGTCGACTCTACCAGAGTCACCCCCGTTGGAAGATCGCCTCCTAACTGACTTTATGATAGAAAGAGCGACATCACTGATGTTTCGCAAACTCCTGAACAACTTGCCTGACCCACTGGTTCCCCTGAAGGAGAGATGGGAAAGGGAAGTAGACGCCCTAGATGAACACGAATGGAACGAGGCATTGGCGTCACCAAAAGAGGTAGGCATCTCAGCTAGGCTGAGACTCGTCTAACTCAAGGTCCTACACAGAGTATACTATACAAGAACACTCCTACATCGCATCCACAGAATACAGCACCCCTTCTGTCTACGTGGCTGTGGGGAGGAGGGTTCCTTTTTTCACACGCTTTGGGACTGCCCACGAATACAAAACTACTGGCGGCAAATCTTGCGCACTGTATCACAGACCTTAGAGACCTCGCTCCTCCCAGAACCAAGGCGATGTCTCTTAAACGTGTGGGAACCAACAGACTTATCCAGACATAGCCAACTCTGGGTGACACTAGGCATGATTGTGGCGAAGAGAGATATTGCTCAGCGTTGGGGGGCGGCAGAACTACCAACGAAGTCGCAGTGGTGTATGAATATGGACAAGATAATGATAACTGAGAGGGCGGTATATTTAAGCCGTGCGTGCCCAGGCAAATGGAATAAGGTATGGTCCCCATGGAATGTGTACCGAGGTGACATATGTGACCCTCTGCCGGAAGATGACCAGTTAGAATCGGATGATGAGGGAGGGGGGGGTAGATTGAGGGGAGAGGGGAGGGATAGGAAATACCACAAGGATGAACATAGGGGTGGGGGTGCTGTCCTCCCTCACTTCGGGTAAGGTCTCCAGACAATAAATAGCAACATATACTGCCATATGAATCTTTCGTACACCTAAACTGCACTATTACTTTTCTTTGACCGCATTGTGATTTCCTGATTGTTCTTTTTGTTATTTTCATAAAAATCAAAAAACAAAACCTTACTTAATTTGCAAGGTGATATTGGCTAACTACCTTTCACTCGATTTTTTGAAATGCCCTTTTACAGTAGCAATGTGAATACAGTGCGGACTCCTTTTATGCATGGCTATCACTGCTCTTTATTAGCGGCTGGCCCCTCGGGGTTGTAGGCGAACTGCTGTGTAACTATGTGAAGGTACAATAAAGGTTTAAAAAAAAAAAAAAAAAACATAACAAAATTAATATATTTGTATTTCTAATGACAAATACTCCAAAACTCAACTCCAGATTAACCCATAAAATAATCCTCAAATTTCTTATTCAACGTGACGTTCGCTTGTTCAGCCCCTCACAGACCTCGAGATTACACATTAGACAGGGTATACTGATTACGTCACAACTACAACCTGACTCACCCCCATATCCAGAAATATATTGGTCTCTTCTTCTACCAGTACTCTTTCTGCTGCCTTACTTCCAACTTCGTACTGAAACTCTTTTTGCTTCAAATCTTCCCACCTCCATTTTTGTAGCCTATTTCAAAACTCTAATCACTTTCTGTGGATTCGACCAACATGTCAAACATTTCCTTACCAACTCAGGTATTTTAACCCTGACCATTTGACCCACCCAAATGTTTGGCCATTTATCACATGCAACCCACAACTGTTTATTTATTTTTCATTTTTTTATTTATTGAAGTTTTGTATTGCGCTAGCTGGACCCGAGGGTATCAGAGCGCTTCACAGCATGTACAGTTATGAACAAGAAATTTTGGGTGGAAAACAAGAACAAAGAGCAAAAAGAGAAATAATAGTCTGCAGATCACCAACGTAAGAGCAATATGGAACAGATTTCGAGAGCGAGTCTTAAGCCTGTGGGATTTCGAGATGGGGAAATAGAAGTCCTTTCCCCAGTCAATAGTGGATTTGTCGTTACGGTCGAGAGCGCTCTAGGAAGAGGTCTTTAAGTAGTATCTTGAATTTTGGGAAGGAGGTGGTCATTCTGATATGAGGGGGGGATGGAGTTCCAGATCTTGGGAGCATTTCCCGCAAAGGATTTATTTGAGGTTTTGTGTTTCGGTGATTTCAGTGGGAGGAGTAGAAGCATGTTGGAACTTCTGAGGTTCCTGGACTGACCGTCCCTTTTGAGTTTGGCGGCCAGATATTCTGGTGTGCCTGTGTGCAGGGCTTTGTGCGTAAAGCAAGCTGTACGGACGCTGGCTCGTTCCTTGAGTGCCGGTGAGATGTGCTCGTATTTCTTCGTTCCTGTGAACATTATTGCCGCGGCGTTGAGGGTAGTGGTAGGAGGCCCTAGGTGAGATTTTGCTGTCCCGGTCAGTGCTGCGATACCGTAGTCAATTCTGGAGAGCACCAATGCCTGAGTGGCCGTTTAGGATCTTTCTGGGGGAGGAAGGGTTTTATTTTGTAGAGCAGTTTCAGATTAAGGAACTCACTTTTTGAGATGTGTTTTTTCATGTGCAGTTTGGGGTCGAGGGTAATCCCTAGGGATTTCACTGAGTCCGTTGGCGCAAGGGCACCATTGAGGGCGTCTATGGCTTTGAGCCATTCTACGATTTGGGGGTTTTCATCTCTTTTAGAGATGAGGAGCACTTCTGTTTTCTCTTGGTTGAGTTTGAGGTGGTTGGTTGAGAGCCAATGTTGGACTTCAATGAGCGTGACATTAAGTCTGTGAATGTCTGCGATCGAGGTGGTTTCCAGATAAAGTTGTGTGTCGTCCGCATAGAGGTGGAAGGGGAGTTTGAGTTCCTTAGGAGTGATGTGAGGAGTTCCATATAGATGTTGAAAAGTTGTGGGGAGAGAACTGACCCTTGTGGAACTCCTCTGCTAACGGGTACTTCTGGTACTTCTTGACTTTTTCTCTAACTTCATCATCTTTCCCCAAATTCCACTCAACCTCCTGTCTTCGAATCAACCAGCAAGGTAGCAACTTAGTAGTAGGTTTAAGTCTCCCAACAATTCAAAGGGGTATTTCCTAGTAAATATGTTAGGCGTAATCTTATTTGACAAGGTTGCTTCCTGCAGCCCAACACAACATTTAATGCAAACTGCATAGACTCCTTAGTTACTCTACTAAATAGCTTGACACCACATTGTCCTCCGGTTTGTTCAATACCACCCTAGAATGTTTCGCACAACTTTTTACTAAGCAATCCTGCATTTTACACTAAATAAATTGCACTCCATGATGGGAAATCTGATTTACGGAATGCGATCGAATGAATAGATCTTGTAGGAAATGTATCACTATTTCAGGATTTACACTACCTACCATTCCAACCTCTGGCCAGTTGGTATTATAATCCACAGGGGCAATGTTAGACGGACCGGGAGGGTCGGCCGAGACTACGGGGAGAGGTCTCCGGGAAGAGCCGTCTCCAACGACTGTACAGACAAGTAACTTCCCCCCCACAGACGGACACCACACAAGGTTGAAGGTTAACGAGACTTTATATGCAATTCTTAGGTTACGATGATATGATACAAGGAGGTCTGGACTCAGGGGTCCCCTCGATTCTAGTCTCTGGTTTGGGGAAAGGGTAGCGGGACAGTCTTGTTACCAATGAGTGGAAAATAGCTCTCAATCCTCGAGCTCGGCGTTCTAGATGATCGGGCCGCGGCGGAGCCAGGCAGGTCCCGAGATGGACGAAGGAAAACGACGGTCCGCGGCGGAGCCTGCAGGTCCCGGTGAAGATGGCGGTTACAACGGTCCGCGGCCACGCCAGCAGGTCCCGACGACGATGAAGGTGATGAAGGTTGCGAAGGCTGTGGCAGCGCCAACAGGCAGGACGATGGTGCACAAGACAGAGCTACGGCAGCGCCAGTAGTCCGTCTAGGATGAGTTCCTCTTTACGTCTCTCGACTCCAAGATACAACTCCTTCCTGCTCTGGAGCTGCCCCAGTTATAGGACTGGTGTGCTTTGATGTCCGGACCCTCGCACTTGGAGGTCGGGAGGTCCGGGATGAGGGAGTCCAGACACCCAGCAGGGGGGTGGAGCCAGTGCCCGGGGAGGCGATGGGCGAGCTGCACTTGGCGGGGGAGAGCCATCGACACCTCTTTCTCCCATTGACTTGCCAAGTAGCCCGCTCACCTCCTGGGTGGATGGTGGTGCCGGGATGTCTGAGGCCTGGCCAGGCCCAGGGTTGAGGTCGGCCGGGGGCCAGGCGGCCACGTGGTGGAGTGTCCAAGATGGCGCCCCAGGATGGGCGCGTAGGCTGGCAGTGGATCGGACCCACGAGGTTGACATGCTCGAGGGCAGGGGTTCCTGAGGGGACGGAGGACGTGCAAGGGTGGTGCGTGGTACCTGTGTGACCGGGTGCAGGCCGGGTCGGGCCGGGGGAGAGTGGCCTTTCATGTGGCCTGTCCAACATGCGTCCCCCCCAGCTGAAGGCGGGGAGAGTTACCCATCCTCTTGGGGACTCTCCTCGTCGAGGCGGAAGAACCGGGACAGGCCATCTGCGTTGGCGTGATCTGGCCCAGGCCGGTGTTCGACTGTGAAGTCCATACCTTGTAGGGAGATGGACCAGCGTAGTAACTTCGGGTTTTCCCCCCGCATCTGCATCAGCCACTGCAGGGGTCGGTGGTCGGTCTGTACCCGAAAGTGTGTGCCAAAAAGGTAGGGCCGGAGCTTCTTGAGGGCCCATACCACAGCGAAGGCCTCCCGCTCTATGGTGCTCCAGCGCTGTTCTCGTGGTAGGAGTCGTCTGCTAATGAAGGCCACCGGTTGATCAAGGCCTTCGGTGTTCACTTGAGACAGGACTGCCCCAATGCCATGGTCGGAGGCATCCGTCTGTACGACGAACTCCCGGCTGTAGTCGGGGGCCTGGAGCACAGGGGCGGAACACATGGCGGCTTTCAATTGTTCAAAGGCAGCTTGACACTCTGGGGTCCAGTTGACTTTCTTGGGCTGGTTTTTCGACGTGAGTTCTGTGAGGGGTCCCACTATAGTACCATAGTCTTTCACGAACCTTCGGTAGTAGCCTGTGAGGCCCAGGAAGGCTCGTACCTCGGTCTGTGTGATGGGGGACTGCCAGGACTGGATGGCGGCAATTTTTAGCTGCAGAGGGGCCACCAGGCCGCTTCCCACCTGGTGTCCGAGGTAGGTTACAGACCCTTGTCCAATTTGACATTTGCTGGCCTTGATCGTGAGGCCAGCCCGCTGTAGGGCTTGTAGCACGGCTCGGAGGTGGTGGAGGTGCTCGGACCAGTGGTGGCTGTACACAGCGATGTCGTCTAGGTAGGCGGCGCTGAATCCTTCGAGCCCCGCCAGGACCTGATTGACGAGCCGTTGGAATGTCGCTGGGGCGTTCTTCATGCCGAAGGGCATGACTGTGAAATGGTAATGGCCATCGGGTGTGGAAAAGGCCGAACGTTCTTGCGCCCGGGGTGTGAGGCCGATCTGCCAGTAGCCCGCCGTCAGGTCGAAGATACTGAGGTAGCGGGCAGCTCCCATGCGGTCGATCAGTTCATCTGCCCGGGGGATGGGATGTGCGTCTGTTCGGGTGACCGCGTTCAAGCCCCGGTAGTCGACGCAGAACCGAAGTTCTGGGGTGGTGCCGGGGGCAGCTGCTTTGGGGACCAGTACTACAGGGCTGGCCCAGGGGCTGTCTGAAGCCTCGATGACCCCGAGTGTGAGCATCTTGGCTACTTCTTCCTGGATGCAGGCCCGTACCCGATCTGGCACGCGGTAGGCCCGGTGGCGGATAGGGGGGCTGTCCCCCGTGTCTACATCGTGCACACACCAGGAAGTGACACCTGGGGTGAGGGAGAACAGGCTGGCGAACTGTGATAGGAGAGCTTGACATTCCTGACGTTGCTCTCCGGTGAGGGTCTCCGAGAGTCGGACCCCATCCACGGAGCCGTCTTGCTCCCGAGTCCGTAGGAGGTCAGGGAGGGGCTCGGAGTCTTCTTCAGCCCCAGTGTCTGTGGCCATCAGGAGGCTGAGTTCTGTACGCACAAAGTGGGGCTTTAGTCTGTTAGCGTGGAGGACCCGGAGTGGGTTCCGGGAGGATTCCATGTCGATGAGATAGGTGGCAGGGCCCTTGCGCTCGATTACTTTGAAGGGCCCCGTCCATTTGTCTTGTAGGGCGCATGGCTCGGTGGGGGACATCACCCATACTTGTTGTCCAGGTTCAAATTCAATGGATGAGGCATTCCGGTCATACCACTTTTTCATGTCCTCTTGACTGGCCTCTAGGTTGGCTTTTGCCAGTTCTCGGAACCGCCGGGTCTGGTTGCGGAGGGTTAAGAGATACCGGAAGACATCTGGAGGGTTCTTTAACGGAGGCATCTCCCAGCCTTCTTTGACTAGGCTGAGCGGCCCTCGCACTGGGTGTCCATATAGCAGTTCAAATGGGCTGAAGCCCAGGGATTTCTGGGGGACCTCTCGATAAGCGAAGAGGAGGCACGGCAGCAGCACATCCCACTGGCGACGGAGGGGCTCTTCCAACCCCCCGATCATCCCTTTTAGCGTGCGGTTGAACCGCTCAACGAGTCCGTTCCCTTGAGGGTGATAGGGGGTCGTGAATCGGTAGGTGACCCCGCACTGTTGCCAGAGGGATTTCATGTATTTAGAAATAAAGTTCGTGCCTCTGTCGCTGACGACTTCTCGGGGGAAGCCCACACGGGAGAAGATCCCCATCAGAGCCCGGCCGACTACCGGGGCGGTCACAGTCCGCAGAGGGACAGCCTCAGGGTAGCGGGTGGCGTGGTCCACCAGCACCAATATGAATCGATGGCCTTGTTTTGTGCGCGGGTCCAGGGGCCCCACAATGTCTATTCCGACCCTCTCAAACGGGGTAGTGACCACGGGAAAAGGTTTAGGGGAGCTTTTAGTTTGCGGCCGCTCTTCCCACTGGCTTGGCACGTGGGGCAAGATCGGCAATGCTGGTGCACATCGTTCCTCATTTTGGGCCAGAAGAAGTGGGTCACTAGGCGACTGTAGGTTTTATCTTGTCCCAGGTGTCCTGCCAGGGGGACATCGTGGGCCAGGTTTAACAGAAAGTCTCTAAAACGGAGGGGCACCACTAATACTCGGTTGCTCCCCAGCTCGGCGATTCTTTGCTCGCTGTACAGCAGATCATTGTCCCAGTAGACCCAATGAGTTCCGGAGGTATCCCCTGCGCTTTGGGCAAGCGCTTGCTGGCGGAGTCCCCCGAGGGAGGGACAGGTCTTCTGTTCTTGGCGAAATTGTTCTTGCGTGGGCCCCCCCTCTTGAGGCCACTGGTCGAGGTTAGCGAGGTCGGAAGGTTGAGCTGGTTCGGGGGGGATGTCACGGTCGGTGTTTTCGGCTGGGGCGACCGGAGGCGGTGGCGCCGGCCATTCGGGTTCTTCTGGGCGGTGGTTGGCACGGGCGGCCATGGACCGGGTGGTGACGCACGCCCAGTCCGGGACGCCTAACATCCCCAGGTGTTCTCTTCGCTCCACGGCTGCCCACGGAGAGCTTTCAAGGTCATTTCCCAGGAGGCAGTCTACGGGGGCATCGTCTCGGACCGTTACTTTCAACATGCCGGAGACCCCTCCCCATTCGAAAGGGACGCAGGCCATCCGACACAGACTTTCCGAGTTATCGGCTGACCGTACAGGGCAGAGAATGTTCGGTAGATACTGTTCTGGGGTCACCAGGTGACAGCGGACGGCTGTTACACTGGCCCCGGTGTCACGAAGGGCTTCGGCCCGGCGTCCGTTGATGCTCACCCATTGGCTGTACTTCTGGGTGTTAGCGGGTAGGGGGACCCGCGGGACCATGTCTTTCCCCCCTAAGCATGCTAGAGCCATGGCGGCTGGCTCCCACTCTTGATGCTCTTGTTCGTCTTCTTCCTGCTCCTCGGAGATCTGTTCTTCCCCTAGGGCTGCAGCGGCCACTTGGCGGGGTCTTGGGCTCTGGTACTGCGGGCAGTTTGGGTCGTTTGCATAGTGGCCGACTCGTTGACATCGGTGACACGTGACATTGGCTCTGTACCCCGGTCGCGCCGGGGTGCTGCCCCGGTTGGCCGGGGGGGTGGTGCTGGTAGCGGGGGCGACCGGAGCGTTGTCTCTTCCTCGTCCTTGGCCCCCTCCTCCTCCTCTGGGTCGGTGCTGACCATTGTTGTTCCGGTTCTGTTCGTAGGACCCATTCCGGCCCACTCTGGTGATCTCCCACCGGTCAGCTTCGGCTGCGAGCTGCCGGGGATCCGTTAACTTGCTGTCGAGGAGGTGCTGGCGGAGTTCAATGAAGCAATTGTTCGACAGGTGCTCCCATACCATCAGATTGAACAGTTGTTCGTAGGTCGTGACGTTGCTTCCTCTGATCCAGCCCTCGAAGGCTCGGCTAAAGTATGTTACATAGTCCACCCAAGTTGTACCCGGGATGCGGGTGCAGTCTCGGAACCTCTGACGGTACATCTCGGGTGTGAGGCCATAGCGGGTGAGGAGTGCCGCTTTCATATGGTCGTAGGAGGTCATCTGGTGGTCCGGGAGCTGTAGCAGGGTGTCGCGGCCCTCATTGAGGAATCTCCCCCATAGACCGGCTCCCCAGTCGCTTCTATCGATCCGGTGTGCAGTCATAGCGATTTCATAGGCCTTAAACCATTGCTGGATGTCGTCCTCTCGGAAATATTCTCGGACAACATCCTTGGGGATGTGTACCTTTTTCTCTGTGGTTCCTGAGGTGTGGGGTCGCTCGGGCACCCCTGCTTCTTTATTCTGCTTGCGCAGGTTGATCTCGGCTAGGTTCCGTTCGTGTTCGTACGCCAGTTTTTTTTCCTCGAGCTCCCTTTGTCTTTGTTTCTCCTCTCTTTCTTCTCGGAGACGCAGGTGCTCTAAGTTGATTTTTTGTTCGGCCAACTTAAGTTCAACGTCCATTTTGAGTCGGGCCATTTCCAGCTCGTGTAGTCGGGTTCTTTCTCTTTCCTGGATCTCGTCTTGCGAGAGACCCGTTCTTTGCCCTTCAGGGGCCGTGGTGGTTTTTTCTGCGGTGCTTTGATCGGGGGTTCCGGCAGCCCCGGTCTCTGCCCAAGATTCTAGGGCATGCTTAAAATCGTCCTTGGTGCTTAGTCCGGTGGTAGCGATACCCAGTTCGATGCAGAATTGTTTTAGTTCACGATGGCTGTACTCCTCCAATTTCTCCATTTGGAATTTCTCGGTTGATCCGCTTTCTTTAGTTGTCATTGTGATTTCGTCGTGGGGTGAGCTACTCTCTGTACGTTTACGCGGTGATTCGGATCGCGCCGCTGGCCACCAATGTTAGACGGACCGGGAGGGTCGGCCGAGACTACGGGGAGAGGTCTCCGGGGAGAGCCGTCTCCAACGACTGTACAGACAAGTAACTTCCCCCCCACAGACGGACACCACACAAGGTTGAAGGTTAACGAGACTTTATATGCAATTCTTAGGTTACGATGATATGATACAAGGAGGTCTGGACTCAGGGGTCCCCTCGATTCTAGTCTCTGGTTTGGGGAAAGGGTAGCGGGACAGTCTTGTTACCAATGAGTGGAAAATAGCTCTCAATCCTCGAGCTCGGCGTTCTAGATGATCGGGCCGCGGCGGAGCCAGGCAGGTCCCGAGATGGACGAAGGAAAACGACGGTCCGCGGCGGAGCCTGCAGGTCCCGGTGAAGATGGCGGTTACAACGGTCCGCGGCCACGCCAGCAGGTCCCGACGACGATGAAGGTGATGAAGGTTGCGAAGGCTGTGGCAGCGCCAACAGGCAGGACGATGGTGCACAAGACAGAGCTACGGCAGCGCCAGTAGTCCGTCTAGGATGAGTTCCTCTTTACGTCTCTCGACTCCAAGATACAACTCCTTCCTGCTCTGGAGCTGCCCCAGTTATAGGACTGGTGTGCTTTGATGTCCGGACCCTCGCACTTGGAGGTCGGGAGGTCCGGGATGAGGGAGTCCAGACACCCAGCAGGGGGGTGGAGCCAGTGCCCGGGGAGGCGATGGGCGAGCGGCACTTGGCGGGGGAGAGCCATCGACACCTCTTTCTCCCATTGACTTGCCAAGTAGCCCGCTCACCTCCTGGGTGGATGGTGGTGCCGGGATGTCTGAGGCCTGGCCAGGCCCAGGGTTGAGGTCGGCCGGGGGCCAGGCGGCCACGTGGTGGAGTGTCCAAGATGGCGCCCCAGGATGGGCGCGTAGGCTGGCAGTGGATCGGACCCACGAGGTTGACATGCTCGAGGGCAGGGGTTCCTGAGGGGACGGAGGACGTGCAAGGGTGGTGCGTGGTACCTGTGTGACCGGGTGCAGGCCGGGTCGGGCCGGGGGAGAGTGGCCTTTCATGTGGCCTGTCCAACAGGCAATAACAAAATATTCTCTCAGGAGGTAATGAAGATGGACTAATAACATCAATGGCAAATTTCCTATACAGACCAGCAGGTAACTTGACTGGGCTACCAGGAATACTAGACGCATTTCAGGCTAATCACTTTTGTCCCAAACTTCACATTCTCTCATAAATTGACAGATGCGTCAATACAAGGCCACCAAAAGTATTCCTTAGTTTTTCTCTTTGTGCCAGATATGTCACAATTTCCATCATTCCATCATGACACATATTAATGTTCTCAGAATGTAAACCACTAGGCAAAATCATTTCATCTTTTTTTGTTGTTGTAGTTTTATATAGCGCAAACTTGACCCGAAGGTATCAGAGCGCATTTCATGTGTTACACAATGGTACATTGATTTTTGTTAGGCACGGGGAGATTAAGTGATTTGCGAAGCACAGGATGTTGAGCGTCCCTCCTAAAATTCAAACCTGGTTCCCCAAATTTGTGATCAACAGCTCTAGCTGTTAGGCTACATCCTCTCCCCAATCTTTCATAATGATATCTTCACACACCATCAGTTGCTCTTTCACCTTGCCATAGCTCTGACATTCACTTTGTAGATCTTTTTAATCTGGACATTCTTTCTCTAAAAAGGTCTTTCATCATTCAAATTGTCATTTTTCTTCACTTTTCTGATCCAGCCTTATTCCAATAAGACTTTGTCATGGAGTCCTCCCAATTCCTTCTTAAGATCCTTAAATGTAGCTACCACTTACCACTCTGCCTCCATTCCCTCAACACTATATCCGTCAAGTGCTAATCTAGACAACCCATCAGCTTGACCAGGTCCATATAGAATCCTGAACCGACAGGCCAGCAATTTTGAAGCTAATTTCACCTACCTACGTGTCTATATCATTCCTCCACCCAGAGCCAAAATATTCACAGGGAATTTAATGAACTCTGCACATTGCAAAACTGGTCCCCCAAAGATTCATCCTTAAATGATGTCCCAGAATGACAGAGTTATTTTTATCTGCTGGTCTAAATGCATGTGATCAATACGATATGACGTACTTGTTTGCTTCTTTTTATTATGCATCAATACCACACCCAGATGTATCCCAAACCACAACACATTCCACACCGGGAACCAACTATTTCAAACATGGTACTCAAATCACATAACTTTTGATATTTTCAATACAATTGTGTCTGCCAAACTTTCATTTACTCTTCTTGACAGTCAATCGTGCCTTCTGCAATACTCTAAGTACTTCTTTCAAATTTGAATGATGTTATTCCATGTCCCGTATTTTAACTAGTAGTCCTTATGTAACCCCTTGAAAACAGATGCCATAGTCGCCAAACCAAAAGGCATCCTTTTGCACAGAAATGAAATGTGCCTTCTAACGTAATGAAGACAGTTAGGCAACTGGATTCCTCTTCTTTCCCACTCAGTTCGACAGTATGGACTGGCAAGGTCAACCATGAAGAAAATGCCAGGTCCTAAAATGTATGTTAAAAGCTCCTGTAGATTTAGCAAAGAAAACTATCCATCCAGATGCCTCATTAAGTCATTGCAAATTAATGCAGTCTCTCAAAACCCCTGGACTTTTTGTTCTGAAATTGCTAAAGGGGATAACTAATACAAGCTTTCTAATGGATCTATAATGTCTCTGAAGCACAAACCCCCAAATGTTCTTTCAGTTTAGATCACTACAAAAATGGTACACTTGTGACTAGCTGTCTCATGGGAAGGCTACCGATTTAAGTATTATTGTGTGCCTAAATGGATTAAGTTTACCAATGGTGGAAGAGCCAAGATGGCGACTTGAGCAGACGTGTAAGCTCCCGGCTCCACCAGCTCTCTTCCTCCGCGCTACTATCCTGATCCCTATCCTGGTGGTTTGTGGCGGCGGAATGTCCGCTATGCTGTGCTGATCTGCAGCGTCGTTCCCAGGCTTCTCGACTCGCCTGGCAGCCGGAGATAGCTGCGCAAAGATTTTTAGCCCTGGCCCCGTGCTGAACCGCCGTCCGTCTCCGAGTCTGGGAGGCTTGGTGAGGGCCGGGGTTCCCGTGCGACACCGAGGACGTAAAGGTGGCACCATCCTCCCGGGACGGAACCCTGACTGCGCTGCCTGCCACGGAATAATGCGAGCTGTGCCCTGTGCGTGATCGCCGTGTAGAGCTGCTCTCCAGGTACGGCGTCTTTGTCCGAGGCGGAGTGCGAGCGGAATAGATTGCACGGCCATGTTTGGCAAGCATCGGCTGAATGCTTCTCTATCCTGGTGCTACGGCATGAAGCTGTAGGGTTCTCAGTCTCGAGAGCCCGACCTGAATCATTTGTGTTGGCAGTGAGACTTGTATTGTTGCCTGTTCATGCCGCTCCCGCCTCGGCGGCTACTCCGTGGCCCTACCAATATGGCCCTATCTGGTGCCTCGGGGAACGTGAGAGAGTGCCCGTCCCAGTCTGCTGCCTGGGACACCCTGCTCGTGCTGGGAGACTGCTCGCCAACGTTTCCCCCGGAGTTTGATGACGAGGGGTTACCATTACGACTCTCTAACGGATCTATCCTGGCCGCCCTGTCTGACTTTCGCTCGAAAATGTACATGGATTTCCGGGTAATAACCGACTGCGTAGACAAAATGGTGCCTGATCTACGACAGGGGCGCGATGTTGGGAACCAGCTACCCTTGGAACTGTCTCCTTTAAACTTTGCTGAGGATACAATGTTTCTTTTTGCCCGCGGAGGTGATTTGACTGCTTCTGCCTCTACCTACGCTCAACACCAGCCGCCCGGTGGACTCGCCTGTGATACTTTGTTTCCCCTGCCTCCGGGGTCTGCCACATTGCTGCCTGAAACATTGTTATTGCCTAAAGACCTGGACATGCAGCCTCCGGCCCTGCCGATGGAGTTTCCCTCGTGTCCTTCACCCGCTACGCTGAGGAGCCTGTACTTTCCGGATGGACTAGGGAAGCAACTCGTGAGGGACAAAGGACTGTATGGTGATATTCGACGGCCATTTTATGCTTCCACTTTACTCTCCTTCTTTATGCGGCCATGTTGTCTCTTGTTTTCAGAGGGGGCGGGCTTTCTCCAGGAACTCCATTTGGGGACGTACCCGAGATCGGGCCAGGGCTAGATTGCTCTTCTGTGTTATCGGTTGATTGGCTGGTTGAGCTGAGGCTATCACTGTTTATGCAACTGTTCAAGTCACGCTTTGCGAATTGTCTTTCCCCAACTGTCTCTGCATTGCTATTCCCTTCTTTGCTGTCATGAACAGGGTGGGGGTCGTGATTTCGGCGGAGGGGCTGGGATCGTTTAGAGTTGCTTCTCCTCTAGTTATACTCTTCCCCTACTCTTTACTTCCATCTCGTCCCTTAGTTGTGAAGGGGATTGATATTTGACGAGGGGTTCGTCCCGGGGGGCATCTGGGATCGGGCTAGGGTTCGGCGGGCTTTTTGTTGTATTGCCGTCTCCCTTTCTCCCGTGGTTGTGACTTCTTACGGGGGATGGATATATGGGGCCACCCAAGATCGGGCCAGGGCTAGGTGATTTCTTTAGTGTTATAGACGCATTGACGGGCTGGGGTGAGGATGGGTCTGCCTTTTGTCTGATTTATCCGCAGATTTGGGAATGATTTCCCCACCTGCAGTTCCATTTGGAACCACTGTTTTACTGATGATACTTTTGGTGGGGGATGCTTACGGGGCTGGTGGGGACCGGGAGTATGTTGAATTTTCCTCCTCCCACCTCTTCTGAGAGTTGGGGAGTGGGATGTCTCTTCTCACTCTCTGTATTCTCTTTCCCACTTGGGGGTTCTCTTGGGGCGACAGGCATGCCTATTGGGGGTGGGGGGGGTGGGCCGTGGCCTTCCGCTGGTATGCAGGGTGGGGGGATGGGATGTGTTTTATGTTTTCTCTTTGTTTCTGTGGCCCTCTTTCTCTTTCTCTCTTCTTCTGTTTCTTTTTTCTTACGTTTCTTTGCTTCCTTTGGGGTCGGGGTTCAGTGTTCCTTGAATGATGATAGCTATCCTGGTCATTTATTAGCCTCTACTCTCTTTGTACTGCTATAATTTGTACTAGACAAAATCATAAAATTAAACCTTTTTCTATCCTCTTACTATGGTTCGCGGCTCCACACGATACTCCTTACTTAGAGACGGCTTTAATGGCGTTCTGTCCTATTAGCTCCTTTTTATCCTTTTTCCATGTGTCATAGCGGCCGGCCCTGCGGGGTTGTAGGCAGACGCACAAGTTACTACTTGTGTAACGATATATCTGTAAGAGACATTAGTTAGTGATAGATTCCTTACCTTAGAATATCCCCAGGCGTCAGACTGGATCCGGAAATTTTTGCGTAGCAATACCCCTGCGCGCTGTTAGGCGTCGTCTGCGGCTCCGCGTCCGTCGTCGGCGTCGTGAGCGCCGGGATGACGTCATCGGAGTATATAGACGGCGCCCATGCGCGCTGACGTCAGTTCTGATAACACAGCTTTTCCGCGCCAGATACGCAGAGCCATGAGAGAACTAACACTGGTGCCATGAAACTAGGGCCCTGAAAGGGGATGACCTTAACCCTAAATATCGGTTCGCAGAACGGGGAGGATGGGAGGGCGGTAAGGAATCTATCACTAACTAATGTCTCTTACAGATATATCGTTACACAAGTAGTAACTTGTGCATCTGAAAGAGACACGTTAGTGATAGATTCCTTACCTTAGAATAGATACCCCAGCAATACCAACCCCGTGGTGGTGGGTCTGCGAACCAATATCACACCAGAAAGTCCTGGAGGACGGAACGGCCAAAGAAGCCATCCCTCCGGACTTGACTGTCCAGGCAGTAGTGTCTTGCGAACGTGTGCAGCGAGGCCCACGTGGCTGCCTGACAGATGTCCTGCAGGGGGACACCGCGGCCCAAGGCAGTTGTCGTTGCCGTGGCCCGAGTGGAGTGAGCCCGCAATCCAGCCGGGGGCTCCTTCCTCGCCATGGAGTAGCATGCTTGGATGCACAAGATGATCCACCTGGAGATGGTCCTCTTGTGTACAGCCTTTCCCTTCTTCGCGCCCACGTAACCAACGAAGAGTTGGTCATCCACCCGGAATTGGCGAGTGCGGTCCAAGTAGTAGGAGAGCGCACGTTTTGGATCCAGACGGTGGAGCCTCTCCTCCTCTTTCGAGGGATGCGGAGGCGGAAAGAAGGTGGGCAAGGTGATGGACTGCCCGATGTGGAAGGCCGTGACAACCTTGGGCAGAAAGGAAGGTCGTGTACGCAACACCACCTTATCAGGGTGAACAGACAGGAAAGGCGGAGAAGAAGAAAGAGCCTGGAGCTCACTCACTCTCCTGGCAGAGGTGATGGCAACCAGGAAGGCCGTCTTCAGCGTAAGGAGGCGAAGAGGACAGTTATGAAGTGGCTCAAAGGGAGCACACATCAGATAGGTGAGAACAAGGTTCAAGTCCCACTGGGGCATCACGAAGGGAACAGGAGGGAACATGTGTGTGATGCCCTTCAGAAATCTACTCACTATAGGGGACTTGAACAAAGAAGGCTGATCAGGTAGCCTCAAGAAGGCTGAAAGAGCAGAGAGATACCCTTTAAGAGTGCCCAGAGCAGAGCCCTGCTGGGCAAGGGAAAGAAGAAAGAGCAGCACTTCCGAAAGGGGTGCAGAGAGGGGATCCACAGCCTTTGCTGCGCACCATGCCACAAATCTATTCCACCGGCAGGCGTATACCGACTTAGTGGAGGGACGCCTGGCTGCCAGAATGATGTCACCGACTTCGGGAGGCAAGTCAAATGGCCTCAACTGCCGCCGCTCAATCTCCAAGCTTGTAGGTGGAGACTGGACAGGTTCGGGTGCAGGACCGTCCCCTGCTGCTGCGACAGAAGGTCCTCCCGAAGAGGCAGACGAATCGGGGGATCGACTGACATGCTGAGTAGCTCGGGATACCAGTATCTTCGAGCCCAGTCCGGAGCCACAAGGATAACCTGGGCCCGGTCGCGCTTGATCTTCTTCAGCACTCTGGGCAGAAGTGGTATAGGCGGAAAGGCGTACAACAGGCCGCAGCTCCACTCGCGACGAAAAGCGTCTCCGAGCGAGTGCCGCCTTGGAAACTCCAACGCGCAGAACTGCTGACATTGCGCGTTCTCTTCTGTGGCGAATAGATCTAACCAAGGCTCTCCCCACTGTCGAAAGAGACCTTGCGCCACGTCCGAGTTCAGACGCCATTCGTGATCCATCATGCACCGGCGGCTGAGTTCGTCCGCCCTGGCATTCAGAGAACCTGCCAGGTGTTGAACCACCAGAGTCACGCCCTGATGTTCCAGCCACTGCCAGAGGCGCAGAGCCTCCTGGCAAAGGGTCCACGACCCCACACCGCCCTGTTTGTTGCAGTACCACATGGCGGTGGTGTTGTCGGTGAACACTTGCACCACGCTCCCCCTGACAGAGGGGAGGAATGCCTTCAGTGCAAGACGAATCGCCCGCAGCTCCAGAAGGTTGATGTGGAGCCGGGACTCCGCCGGAGACCAGAGGCCTCTGATCTCCGCCTCTCCCATGTGGCCTCCCCAGCCCTGGAGGGACGCGTCCGTCACAACTACGTGCTCCGGCTGGGGTAGAGAGAGGGGTCTGCCACTGACCCAGTCGCGGTCCGTGAGCCACCACTGCAGTTGTCTCGCAGTGCCCTCCGAGATCAGGACATGATCGGACAGGTTGCCCTGATGCTGGGCCCACTGAAACTTCAGGTCCCACTGCAGAGCCCGCATCCGCCACCTGGCGTGACGCACCAGAAGGATGCAGGAGGCCATCAGTCCCAGAAGCCGCAGCGTCAACCTGACCGAGACCCGGGATAACGGCCCGAAGACAGGAATCAGAGCCTGAATATCCCGAACCCGCTGCTCGGGTGGGTAAACCCGAAACTGCGCCGAGTCGAGAACCGCTCCGATGAAAAGGAGCTTCTGAGAGGGACACAGGTGTGACTTCGGCACATTGATGGAGAACCCCAGCAAGTGCAGGAGGTCGGCCGTAGTCTGGAGGTGGCTGACGACTGTCTGGGGCGAGCCCGCCTTCAACAACCAGTCGTCGAGGTAGGGGAAGACTGACACCCCTTGCCTGCGCAGATGGGCTGCGACCACCGCCATCACCTTCGTGAACACCCGTGGGGCGCTGGTAAGGCCGAAGGGGAGCACGGTAAACTGAAAGTGCTCGTGGCCTACCGTGAACCGCAGGTAACGCCGGTGGGCCGGCAGGACGGGGATGTGGAAATAGGCGTCCTGCAAGTCCAACGCTACCATCCAGTCTCCTGGGTCCAGGGCAGCCAGGACCTGAGCCAAAGTGAGCATCTTGAACTTCTCCGTACGGAGGAAGCCGTTCACGTTCCGCAGATCCAAGATAGGGCGTAGGCCCCCTTTGCCCTTCTTGGGTACCAGAAAGTAGTGGGAGTAACAGCCACGTCCTACTTCTGGCCCAGGAACGCGCTCGATGGCCCTCTTGGCCAAGAGGGCCGAAACTTCCTCTTGCAGAAGTCGCAAGTGATCCCCCGACACACGGTGGCATTGAGGTGGCATGGATGGAGGGGAAGACTCGAAGGGGAGGGAGAAACCCCTTCGGACAATTTGCAGCACCCACCTGTCCGAAGTGACTGTATGCCAGTGGGAGAGGTGATGGCGAACCCTGCCTCCCACAGGCGTCACATGGGCCTGAAAACTCGGACTAGGAAGGTTTTGAGGCGGGGGCTGCTGAGGGAGGTGTGGACTGGCCTCGCCGCTGACCCCGACCACCGCCACGGCGGTTCCCACGGCCGCCACCGCGTTGCTGAACATTCTGCGGCGCGTGGCTGACGGTCCGTGGTGGGGCGCCCCTTCCGTGGCCACGAAAGGAGCGAAAGGCACCCGATTGCCGGCGTGGGGCCGCAAGGCCCAAGGACTTGGCCGTGGCCCTGGAGTCCTTAAAACGTTCCAGCGCATGGTCTGCCTTGTCGCCGAAGAGGCGACGGCCATCAAACGGCATGTCCAGGAGAGTGGCCTGGACATCGGCCGAGAAATTGGCGGACCTCAACCAGGCGTGGCGTCGAACCGCCACCGTCGTTGCCATCGCCCTGCCCAGTGAGTCCGTGGTATCCAGCCCACACCGGATGGAAAATCGTGCCGCATCTCGGCCGTCCGCAAGGGTTTGGCTGAGTTTAGCCCTGACCTCCTCAGAGCATTGTGGCAGCACCTCCGCAACCGTGTCCCACAGAGTGTGGGTGTAGCGGCCCAAGAGACAGTTGGTGTTGACTGACCGGAGCCCTAGGCTCACAGACGAGAAGACCTTCTTCCCGAACTGCTCATATCTCTTGGATTCCCGATCGGGCGGGGCCGTCGGGAATGCGGTCTGGGAAGTGGAGGCCTGGATGACCAGGCTCTCGGGGGTGGGGTGGGTGGACAAAAAGCAAGGGTCGCCCGGTGCCGGGCGGTAGCGTCTGGCCACGTTCCTATCCACAGGGGGACCTGTGGCGGGCTTGGACCAAGTGCCCAGCAGAACGTCACACAAGGCCTCATTGAACGGCAGAAGGGGCTCCGCGGAGCCGGACTGCTGTTTGAGCACCTCAGTGAGGAGATTAGTCCTCACGGCCGCGACGGGGAGCTCAAGGTTTAGGGCCTTAGCTGCCTTCGTCAACACTACGCTGTAAGCAGAACCCGCCTCCGAAGCCACAGTCGGGGGCGATGTAAATCCAGTGTCTGGCGAGGTGTCAATACCACTGGCCTCCCCAAGCTCATATGTCCAGTCCTGATGTGACTGGCAATCACGTGCCAGAGGGTCCTCGGACCCCTCCCATTGCTCCTCGTCACCCAGCTCCTGGAGACCAGGATGAACAGCCAGGGCCTCCTCGTGGAGATAGAATTCTCCGACGGCCGATGGAATCGGCGCCCAGCGGCGCCCCTCCGACGCCTGAGGCGGACCGTAGGAAGCATTGGGGTCGGCAACCACTACGGCTGCCGGGGACGACACCTGAAGGGACGGCGCCGGTGAGGTCGTAAGGTCGACCGGCGAGGTCCCGGATCCGGAGCCGGATCCAGCGAGGTCGCGCGGCGCCGGGACCGAAGTCGCCAGCGGCGCCGGGCCCGAAGCACCCGACGTCGTCGGGGCCGAAGCGCCCGACCCGGAAGGACCTCCAGACGGAGCCGATCGGCCCGAAGGCGCCACGGGAACCGACTGAGGAGGGAGGGCCCTCATGGCCATGAGGTACCTCTCGACCTCCTCCTGCGACGCGCCGTGCCCAGGGACCCGAAGGTGTGGGGCAGGCGGCGACGCTTGCGACTCCCGCGGAGCCGCGTGGGCGGTGTCGCCCGAACCCCCGGCCGCATCGAGCGAGCGTCGGGGCGGGTCGGAGGACCGATGGTGTCGCTCCGACCTCTCATGCCTCTTACCTGAGGACTTGGATCCAGACGATCGGTGACCACTCCCGGAGCGTCGATGACTCCGACCTCGCGACCTGTCCCTCGACCTCCCGTGGGACCGGGACCGGGACCTGGAGCGGCGCGGGGCCGACTGCCTCAGCTCGAGACGCTTGCGGGACCGCTCCCGCCTAGCCTTCGACGTCAGGGCCCGGCAGTCGTCACAGGTTCGATCGTCGTGGTCGAGGCCTAAGCACTTCAGGCACCGGCGATGGGGGTCCGTGACCGATATGAGTCGGCCGCACTTCGAGCAAGGCTTGAACCCGGGCATCCCTGGCACCGATCGTCGAGAATCGACGAATTAGAGGATCAAAAAGATCAAAAAGTTTTCAGTCAAAAAGTGACTGGGGGTAGAGCTTCTTCCGGATCTGCGCTAGCTGGCGCGGAAAAAAGAAGAACTGACGTCAGCGCGCATGGGCGCCGTCTATATACTCCGATGACGTCATCCCGGCGCTCACGACGCCGACGACGGACGCGGAGCCGCAGACGACGCCTAACAGCGCGCAGGGGTATTGCTACGCAAAAATTTCCGGATCCAGTCTGACGCCTGGGGATATTCTAAGGTAAGGAATCTATCACTAACGTGTCTCTTTCAGATGCTGTGTATTGTGCATTTTACAAATAAAGGTTTTAAAAAAAAAAAAAAAAAGTTTACCAATGGTATCCTGGAAAACCTCACAGAATTATTTTTTAGTATTTTTAACCCCCCCCCCCAACCCCCACCCCTGAAAAGTAACAGATCATCTCCGACCTTTCAAAATGCTATACACAGCATACACAGGAGATCTGCTTTTGGGTTTAACTTTATCCACAATTGTCACCATAGAATTGACTCTGCTTACAGTCACAAACTTTACTTCTAACCCTTGCACCTTTAAAAGACAAATCAATCCAAAAATACCCTTCCTAATTTACCTAATGACTGCTATAACGTATCTGACGAATCTCCATATGTGTCAAACCTTCTACCAGGCTACAGTCTGTCAAATAACGATTTTCTCATAATTGTACCCAAGCACATAAATCATTACAGTGTCATTTTACTTCCATAAACTCTCTTTCTCAAACACTCAAAATGTGACAAGCCTTTGATAGTGTTCTGCGCTGTGTGATGCGCCCACCTCAACTCCCATAGTGCCTCCTTGACCTGAGCTTTCTAGAAAAGTCATCTGTATATATCTCCTAATTATTTGAATCAATCGCGCAACTAGTACATTTGTATTGAGTGAATGCAACACAGTCATGTGGCGCATCATAGCCAAACTTCAAAAACTCTTAATTTCACCACAAACAAATTGCACACACTAGTCTGTGATCACAACTTCTGGCACTCCTTCCTGTTAAGTTCTTCTTTTAAAAACTCAATCAGGTTTGCTGTGGTAAGAGTACTCATTTTCCTCCTCACCACTCACTTAGATCTGTAATCCACCAAGACTAGCAAAACCCTCTCACTGATCGGTAACATTTCAAAAGAGCCAAGCCTACTGCTACTTGCTCTTGCTCCAAAAGGCAATGGGAAATGGTACTGGATGGTAACTTTACTTTATAACTTGTAGCACACTAATGACATTCTCTGATCAGCAAATCCACTATAGATTCCACTTTAGGCCACCAGAAAGCACTCACTATAACCTTAGTAATTCTTTGCTCCAAATGTCCCCCATGAACCAGATCAACTACCTTCTGCAATGACTCCTAATGTATATTTCTACTTTCACTCCTGGGCAAGGCCGAGTGCTAGAATAGTGCGCGCCGCCATTATGGCGGTCGCACCGGTCCCCGGGGACAAGGTGGTGGTGGGAGCACTCCCACCTCCCGTGAGGGTCCCATAGGCGGTGTACAGGGGGACGTGAACCGGAAGCACTTCAGTGCTTCCGGTTCACGAGGGCGCCCCATTTGTTGGGGTAGAACTAGTTTAGAGCGGCCTGGCCTGCGCCCGCCATTAAAAGGGGGTGCGGGGAGCAGAACAGTCTCTTGTTCTTTTGCTCCCCGCAGGCACAGCACCCCAGCCAACAGCGGCCCGTAATTTGTTTTCCCTGCCCACCATTTCCTAAGTCAGGCATTTTAAATGTGTTCTCAGTAATGTGGTGCTTTGTTCTCTTAACGTGCATTTTAAATGTGTTCTAGTAATGTTTTTGCTTTGTTCTCTTAACTTCCATTGCAGGTATCTCAGGAGAGAAGACTGAATGTAAATATGATGATTTGGTGAATTTGTAATAAAAGTGTTGGTATTTGTGTCAGTACAGGAACTTTTAATGCAGAATTAGGTAGTTGAAATGTGTAACATTTATTAAAATCTCAGTACATGAAATTTGGTTTCAGGCAGTAATGTCGTACTTAGTTGTGAGTCTCCGGTCAGGCGGTAAGGTCATGATTGGTAAGCATAGACTTTGGTCCTTAGCAGTCAGAACCATGTATCTCCAGGGGCAGTGACAGCCGGTAGGTAGGCTGTCGTGGTGCGGGGGCCGGGGGAAAGACACTCTTCCCAGTGGGCCTTTGGACATCCTCGCACACGCATGCACATCAAGGCGCAAGTATACAGAATTTTGCAGCCCCCGTTTATGGAGTGTAAGGCACAGGGTATAGAAGGGGCCCGGGGGAGAATATACGTCTGATAAGCTGTACCCCCTGCGCAAGCCTACTCCGGCGGAGTCATTTTTGAATTTAGTTGGGATCTAGAAGCTGCCAGTAATTGACCTTGCTGTAGGCTCTAGAGGGGACACGCAGAAGGTGAATATATGCATTGTTAGGTTTACGGCAGGAGTGCTGTGTGTATTAGAGTTAAGGTTAGCCACTTTACATCATCTGTCTAACAATGTATCCGGACTTTCTGCGTAATTGTACATAATATGAATACATTTTTTCATTTTGTAATAAAACACGGCCGGGGGGGGTTACACCCCATAATCCAAAAAAAAAAGTAAAGTTGATGTGGCCTGATTGATTGCCTTGAAGGAGGGAGGGTGACCACCTCCGTAAAAGGGCTGCGGGTACAAAAGGCAAATAGGGGACTGGGGGAGTACCAGACCATATTAACTTTCAACCATAAATGTTCAACTCCTGTCTCACATTCCAACATTTCCTTTCCTTCAACTACTCAATTCAGACCCCAGTTCTCGCGTAAATGCGAAAGCTATTGCATTGCAAATGCTAGTTTGTCATGGACGGGCCCCTCATATGCATATAATTCCCATGCCAGCCCTTCTTTAGGGGCCAGTACTAGCAGCAGCTGACCAGCATTCCATGTTTACCAAGAGCCTAGCCTTGCACTGGCTTCTAAGGGACTCTGCTCGGGACACTTCTCTAGGTGCCAGGGGCTGCAGGGACTACTGATGCCAACCCGCCCTCCTGCTCCCACCGGAACTCTGGGGAGGGAGGCAAGTTCTTTTCGGTCAAGCTCTGCCTCGCCTGATTCTTGTCTTCTCCTGTCAGATACCTTCTGACAGTGGTGAGTTTTTGGATACCGAGGCAATAGCCTCATTACTCCATATTCGTTTGGAATTTTGTAGTCGCTGTTTCGGTTGTCTTACTGCAAGTCTCCTGTTTTTATAACGGACGGGGCCCTCATATGCATATAATGCCCATGCCCCGCCCCGCCCCGCCCCTCTGTGCATATAGAAGAGTGAGTGAGGCGGCGAGGGTCGGAGTACTGCCTGGGTCCAGGGCCCTTAATGTCACTGGCCTGGCTCTCTGCCTCACCACCCCGCTGCTCCCGGGCTGCTGGGGGCGGCCAAGAGAGGGGGGGCCTGGAACCGCAGCTGGGGCCGGCGCAGCCCATCAGCAGAAGCTTGCAGCAGCTCCCCTCCGACCGACAGAAGAAAAGCCTTAGCTGGGGGTCCTCTGTTGCGTCATTCGACAAAGGTTTTCTACATTTTCTTTCAGATTTCGAGTGGAAAGTTAAGAGCCACGCGCATGGTCAACTTGTTTTATTTGATGTCAAAACGTAATCTTTATTTTGTGCATTTTACTTCTAAATAGTGCTATACAACATCAGTGGTGACAGCATCAAGAAATAAACAAAACTATTAAAATGTGTTCTATAGTTGAATACACTCTGCTAATGTTATAGACTTTCCATAGAACGCAAAAGTCATGTGGCATAGCACTGCCTTTTAATAGCCACGTGATAAGTATTTATTGTGGCTCACATGCTGAAGTGTTTCTGGATACCCCTGCCTTTTAGCTGTTGGTGGGTGTGTGATGTGATAATGGCATTTTTGACCCCTGCCGACGTCCACCTGTCCACATTAATTAGGGCATGCCATTGCTTTTTAGGTCAAGCCTTGCAGCTCGCATGCGCTGCTCTGCGAGGCATGGGGCATCTACTCTGGTGCCACAGACCATGCCCATCACTTTCCATGTATCCCTTCCTATGCCAGTCAAAATTGCTTACTTTTCTTTGACGAAACGCTGCTTGTTGTCCCGCCATTGGGTGTGTTTTGACTTTGGTGGCGACTGCCCTGGTCACATGTCGCCTTATTGATTGCTTAAAATATTGTGTTTGGTGCAGGGCTTTAAGTGGGCCGGGTCTCACCGGATCTGAGCACTAGCAGTTTTTTAAGGTGGCCTCGAAACGGGTCTCTATCGGGCTCTGTTTTGTGCCCTGGCAAAGGCGATCGTTTTTGTCCGGACTGCAGTGACAGCAGGCACCTCGATGTGCGTGTGCTCACACTGCTCACTAATGGAGAAGTTAAGGCATGACGTCATGCCCCGGAAATCCTTTAAAGAAGAGTCATTGTCTCTCTGGATTTCTCTTCTCTTTTTGAAACTCAGGAGCAGCAACATTGTTGTGGTGTCACCAGGACTGTAAATGGAAGATTTATCAATAATATAACACGCCAGAGTTGCTGCTTATTTATCTTATTCAACTAACAACTATTGCCAAAGCCAATAGTCCTGACTTCTTGTAGGTATGATGTTACTTGTTGTATCATATATCTGGATGCAATGACAAACAGCAAAATACAAATCGGGTTGCACACTATCAGGGCACAAGTCCTAAAAAATGAAGTGGGGGGCGCGGACGTCACAACAGGAAGTGACGTCAGGAAAGGTGGCTTGCACCATCACTCATTGCCTCCCCTCGCTCACCCCTTAGATGCGATTGCATCAGAGAAGCCAGCACATGATCAGCGTTCTGAATCAGCTCCGATCTCACCCCAGAGAGGCCAAAGAGTGAATGTGTGGTTCAATTTGCTCCAGTTATCGAGCTCACGGTAAAATAAGTGGGGGGACGCCGTCCACCCGTGTGGTACCCCGACTTGAGCCCTGCACACTATGCTAAACACAGATTTTTAACTTAGGTGTTTTAAGCCACTCTCTTAGTTACATTGGCCATGCCCCTTTATGAGACCCCCCAGTTCGTTCATCCCACTTAAAGCCCTGGTTTGGTGCACTCATTTTTTACATTGAATGGTCCTACGCTGTGCCTTGTTGCTGCCTGCCACTGCTTGTTTGTGCGGCGTTTCATCGTTCTTCACAGCCAATGGCTGTCATGCATACTTATAATGGTCGGTCTTCAGGCTAAACAGACTCTACCATTTATTTACACGCATGGTAAGAGCCTCCCAGCGGCCGAGTGGAGAGGACGAGTGTCGCTTTTTAAAATGCACACATTAAAAGGATAACAAAGCTACTTTATAAGTGGGAGCAAGTTTCAGGGGGGGGGGGGGATTAATTTAAACCTGCTTATTTGTTGTTCCACTTAGGATAATGTGCTGCATGGCTACACACTGATAAGGTCCCAAAGGCGAGACCTATTAGCTAGGTCAATGCTTGTTTCTTAGATTGCTGCAGGTCACATGTATGCCCCAGTCCTAAGGGGCACTGTGATAATTACTGTGCTCTGATGACTACCACAGATTTGTAATTTAGAGTTGGTTTTCATGGCACAGTAAACCTTGTATATGTGTGTGTTTGTTGTTGTTGTTTTGTTTCAACCAATGCCTTCGTCTTAATCTAATCATAGAAAGCCTTCACAAGAAATAGGATACGTACTTCTGAGAATACCGACTTGGACCGGTCTGTTTTGGAGAGCGCTACACTGGGGACAAAAGTCATTTGTGTATATGTACACATAAAGAAAGACATTCATTCATTCAGTGGGTAACTGCTCAACTGCAGCCTACCGTTTCCAGAGATGCCATGTCTGTTTTAGGAGATCACAATAGCTATCTTGTATCATTGATACACATTCCTGTTTGCATCGCTGGAAATCACCAAATGAAAACGTTTAATTGAAATTTAAACGCACAAATCGATGGTTGACCCTCAGCGCACGCCCTCCAGTCCAGTCCCCCACTTAGCACCCTTCTGGAGACAAGAAAGTTTAAGCAATCCAGGAGGATGTGCACACACGCTACACCCAGACCTGTAAAACACATATATATATATATATATATATCTGGGGAATCTCTACACAGACACACCACACTCCCACTCTGATGACCGTGTGTCAGGGAAGCAGAAGAGAAATGTAAACAGTAGTAAACATACGTCCTAATTCTGATGTTTCTGTTTAGTACAGACTTTGTGGCTTTCTTTGACAAATCACCGCTCTGAGCATGTATTCTTCCATTATTGATAGTCAAAATATATCATATTTCAACTTGCTCGGCTATTTGGGGCGAAGGGTAATACGCCTTGAATTATGCTAAGAAATATTAATTCAAAGTACAGTGGAGCGCAGATTAAGATCTGGGCACTACCTTATTCGTTCTACTCCTGAACCGGGTAGGGATGTGCTGGGCATGGTGGTATGGCCACGTGTAAAAATGGTGGGCAACATAAAGATGTGACCTATAGAAAATGTTGGAGCAACCAGTCAGAAGGTTTCTTTTTCAGGTCTCCTTTAGCTGTCTGTTTCCAAAGATCACTGTGAACAGTACAATCTATAGAGCGGGCTTTGGGCCAGGACCCATATTCAGGGCTGCAAAACATTCTGGTCTATCTTACTTCCTCCTCCCAGTTCAACCGCTTTCTTCCCTGGTCTCGGGTTCAACTCGCCCAGGTGCGTTTCTGTCTCACAGTATTCTGATTGAATAGAGGATCTCTCCAATACTGGCATTAGTCTTTGCATTGCGGTGCATATTAAAGGCTATTCTATACCTGATCCCTATTTCTCCTCCCCCTCTTTTCTCTTTATTAAAAACTTCCCAGGTGAAGCCTATTGACTTTGCCAGTGCTCGCTTCATATACTTGTACGTGTTGCAATAATACTTTCCTTTCGTTGTGTAGAGGTCGAGCCCGGGAAAGGAAGATTTGTCAAAATTGGTGTTCAATAAGCCGTTCTTCTAAAAAATGGCATACAATTGTATCAGACTGGTAAATCACAAAAACCTTTTCACACAAGACAAACGGTTTAAATGCCCATTTTTCTGACCTTCTGAATTTGAAAGTTCTCTGTCCCACCAGCTTCCATCAAACGCCGAAACATTTGCTCTTCGAGTTCAGCCTTTTTTCGATTAGCATCCTGCACTCCTTTTACGTCCCGAGTCCTAGTTTCATGATCTTTGGAAAGTTGCTTGGAAAAATGAGCCAAAGTAATATTATTAAATTATTGCAATACTTATATTAATTCGCCTGTTATCTATTACAATGACAAATTAGCAATCAAATAAGTAAAGTCTTGCTCCTGAGTGACAACATGGGATCCACATATATCTCCATAGTTTACACCTTCATATACATTCGCGACCCTTTGCTCTGTAAAATTTAAATGTCAAAAGTGCATTTAAATATCTACCACGGCCAGGGGGAGAATCCCAAATTTATTAAGGTAAATAAAAACTGAAGCAAGAGTAGTCACATATATACGGTAGCAATAATAAATTCATCTGCTGTATGTAAAAACTTGGCAGAAATGTGGACTAGTAAAAGTGTTAGATCGGACAACCTTAGGGTGGTCTTCCGCCGAACATTTTGCCGGCTTGCCTCCAATCCTGCTGAATTCTTTTTGTTGGCCTTAGGACTCTGAGCACTTTACCACTGCCAACCATTGCTAAAGTGCATGTGTTCTGAACTAAAACATAGTTTGATTGACTTATCCTCAATTGACATATTTAATGTATCTGTAAGTCCCTAGTAGAGTGCACTACCTGTGCACAGGGCGTGTAAATTAAACGCTACTAGTGGGTCTACAGCACTGATCGTGCCACCCACACAAGTAGCAAATTAAATATGTCCCAAACCTGCCACTGTTGAACCTGTGTGTGCAGTTTACACTGCAATGTCGACTTGGCATTTAAAAGTTCTTGCCAAGCCTTTAACTTCACTTTTGTTACATATACAAGTTACACCTACGGTAGGCCTTTGGTAGCCCATAGGACAGTGTGCTGTGTAATCAAAAGGTAGGACACGTACCTCTAAGTTTGCATGCCCTGGTAGTGAAACACACCCACGTTTGTTTTTCACTACTGAGGCCTACCCCTCTGATAGATTAACATTAGGAATTCCTTATGACACTTATTAAGGTATAATTCAGGATTGAGAAGAAATACAACCCTCATGTTTCACATCATTGGAATGGTATTGATAAATCAACTTAACTGGTAAAACTGAATTTATCACTACACTTTCAAAAATGTCCCTTTTAGAAAGATTCTTTATGCAACAGGGCAATCCAATCTTCACTCAAAGAACTGGGTAAACAACGCACAAAAAAGTGTTCCCAGAGGAATTATTTATACTAAATTCAACAATATGTTGGTCAATGCAGAGGTATGCATCCTGTCCAAGCAGGAACCATGGTCCTAGTCGGGGTAAGTCAATATGTTGGTCAATGCAATGATCCAGCTGTGAACCATCAATATAATTGACATATTGTATAAACGGTGTACTGTATATGAATGTACTTCTGGTCCCGAAAGGAAGCTTCTCCCCTCTGAAACAGGTCGCATGTCAAGACCCTCAGGCAGGTCTTGTTCTAATTCCTCCTCAGATCCTGACCCTACCTCCTAATTTTCTGTGTGAGTATCGTGGTTCTCTTCCCATGCTCTCAAAGCTATTTCGAGCTATGCTTTCCTTTTTTTTAATTACACATTTTATTAAGTTTTGGAATCCACCATGTAAAAGACATTTACATCTGTACAACACAGTCAAGTTACAAGTGACCTGATAGCAAGTCAGATCCCCAAACCACAGTAAGCCTCACACCTCCCTGGAACTCTGCTTTCATAGCACTCCCTTTGGTAAAAAGCCTCTTCTCCTGGCAAAATACCTTACGCTGGGCCACACTGTAGCTCTCTGGCTTGACCAGCTCAAACTCAATCTTGGCAGCTGAGGTCACAGACACAACAGTAGAAAAATGGGATATGGGAAATCATTGGAAAAATACAAACATTTCAATCAGAGTAAATGTACTCAAATTGGTCTAGATATGGAGTAGTAGTGTACACCATGTCCCTGTATGACACTGCACAAACATAAGTCCTATCTTTACCATTGACCACTGATCCTGGAAATTGGGTTTCTAGTTGGCAGAGGTATGCATCCTATCCAAGCAGGAACCATGGTCCTAGTCAGGGTAAGTCACAACAAACCCTAAATTATCCTGTGCTCACCCTCGGGTAGCTTGGTAGAGAGAAGGCAGTTCTCAACTTAAGAGGCAATGTGTAAAGTATATGTACAACACTTCAAAAGGTGATACAGGGGCAACAAAACTCCACACCAGTTTAGAAAAATAGTTTGATTTTATAAATAGAACAAGATCAAAACGACAAAAATGCAATAATCATAAGTCAAGATATACATTTTTAAAGATTAAAAAAGAAAAATGGTGTTTAGAAGCAATAGCATCTAGAGGGTTAGCTGGCCGCGGTGGACAAAGGCAAAGTCAAGAGTTCAGGCCAACCGCAATGGAGCGCGGGCCGAATACAGAAGCCACGCAAGGCCCGATGAACAACAGTAGCTTGATCCTGGTTACAAATAGCGAGATGCAGGGGGCAGTAGAGCGATGCAGTGTGTCAATCTGTATCTAAAGGTGATGCATCAATTTTCTCCATGAAATGATGGCAATGGGCTGGTTCGAAGATGCGTTGGTTCCAAAGCCAATGCACCAGGTTTATCTGCACAGTAAAGGGGATGCGTCAATAGTCTCTCTCTGCAGTGGCGCCGATGGCGATGTGCTGGTTCCAAGTGCGATTTGCCAGTTCAGTTTCCACAACAGCAGCGATGCGTTGATTGTGCTCAAGCAGCAGGGGATGCATCAGTTCCACTGCAGCAAGTACCTGAATCCACTTCCAATGGACCAGGCACAGGAGCAGGGTGTAAAAATTTGAAATCCCCGAGTCTTAAAACAGGAGGCAAGCCAGCATACCCTTCGGGATCACTCTAGTTTCAAGCGAGATAGTCCAGTTCTTTCCCAGCTGGGTAGCGGGTAGCAGGCAGCAGGGCAGAAAGGTAGAAATGCAGTTCTTCCAGAGCAGCAGAGGGGAAGTCCTTGTAGCAGCTCAACAGTTCTTCTTCTTGGCAGAGTTCTTCACAGATCCAGTAGTGTCTCATTTAGTAGGATCTGAGACCCAGTACTTGAACACAGTTGTGCCGATGAAGTGGAGGTGACTTCAAAGAGGGGCTTTAAATTGCACAGATGTCCCTCCCTCCCAGCTCTGGCTCCAGACTTACTCAAGGGGAATGCAACCCTTTGTGTGAGGACAGAACACAGCCTATTCAGGTGTAAGTGTCAGCTCCTCCCTCCCATCATGCTAAGGATTGACCAATCAGGATGTGGACGGCCACTCAGTCATACCTAAGATCCATTTGTGTGTGGCTGTTTAAGGGAATGCGCCAAGTCCAGCTGTCACCCACCCTAGATGTGTATTGGAGACAGGCTGCAAGCACACAGGGATAAGAGGAGAAATATGCCATCTTTCTAAACAATACAAAATAAGACCGGGAACTTCGTGACCACAACGGGGAACTACATTCTTTCCTTTCAGGTAATGGATTGGATTATCGGATGGGGGAATATATATATGAATATATATTTTGTTACATGCCTGCATATATACAGTCTTAGCAAGATGGTGGAACTTTTCATTCAGTTCACTGTCCTGATATTGCTAATCCCTTACATCTGCTTCTGTCTATTGCTCATTGCAGCACAAATATTTGATAGAATAAGCACTTTGGTTCAATAAATATTGAAAACGCCCCACTGTGTATTCCTTGTATATTTCCTCGAGAGAAAGAGAGCATGAGTGACTTAGCAAAAGGGTTCTAGGTCTGGCAACACGATCTCTGGGAGAGCTCAGGGTTGGCATGTGTTGTGGTTCCCTAAACCAGTTGCAACCCATCTAGGTTTAGAGGTGCATATGGTAGTACTGTGGGCTAGCTGGTCTTTAGGACAACACATCCTGAGGGGGTCAGTCTGGCACAATTCCTCTCTTTATGTTGCCCAACAAAGCACAGTTTCTACTGGGAAGTGGGGAACTACACAACAGCATATGATTAGATGTGATTTCTGGAAGAGAATGGTAAAGCCCAAGTCATGCAGGAGGATCATGGTGTGATGAAGATGTTATGAGCCTAGAGCAGGAGACCAGTGAGTTATCCAAGCATGAAAATACCTCAGCTTCTGAGGGAAGCATTCACCAGGGCCAACACTTGGATGAACACTATGGTTCCAGACCAAAATACAGAACCGTCAACTAAAAGAGGTAGATCTCCAGATGAATAAGAAGTAGCACCCGTTGGTGGAAAGAATTGGCAGATCGAAGCAGGCATCAAGTATATCTAGGAACACACACCATTCTCATGCATTGGGGGCCAACAGAAACTGGCTCAAGGACAGCATGTTGAACTTGTTCAGCTGAAGGAATAGATATAGGAGATGAACATTAAAATCCCATGCTCTTCTTATCCACAAGTACCACCAGTATGGCTCATTTGTTCAACAGAGCGAGACTCCGTCTCCAAGTTTGAGGCAAGCGCCAGAGAGCACATTCATGAGGAAGGTGGGCATTATTGGTAGAGAGAAAGGATGGGAATGCTGTAACAAAAAGCCCCTATGTATGGTGAAAGTAATTTGTTTCTGGACTGAGGTGGCTGGTTTTATAATTACACACTGGGACACTGCTAAACAGGCCTCAGTGCAAAAAAAGTGTCAACATTGGGAAAACTCCTGATTGGCATTTTTAACTTACCTACAAGTCCCTAATATATGGTACAAAAGTGTACTTAGGGCATGTAAGTTAACTCTCACTAGTGGACCGCTGCACATATTGTGCCTCCACTAAAGTGACAATGCAACACATGTCTCCAGGCCTGACCCTGGAGCATGGGTGTTCAGTTCTAAAACTGTCAGTTCAACATGGCAAATTCAAACTCTTGCTAGGTCTAAACCTTCATTTTTACTACTTATAAGTCACCCCTAAGGTAGGCCCCAAATGCCCTCTGGGCAGGGTGCATTGTATTTAAAAAGAAGGGCAAGAATATTTTCAGTTTATTATAAGCTGGTAATGAAGGTCCTCCAAAGTCGTTTTCACTGTGGCAAGGCTGATTCTCCCATACGAAAGCACTGGGTTACATTATAACACCTTAAAATGCTTAACTTCAGGTTGGCAGTAACTAGGAACATGACAAAAAGAGTTAATAAATAAATGTTTTAATTAGTTAATAAAATATAATTCATAGTAATTAAAAAATCTAACTCAATGGTAAAGTCAGATTTAATTTTAATATTTTCAAACTAACACTTTTAGAAAGTTGTCATTTTCCTTCTGTAACAGAGTGGCAGTACAGGATGACCCCGTATACATTAAAGAGACATTACTGGACATTTTTCCCCCTTCAACACCCCTCTCCTACCCTTCACAGAACGTCGAGACCAAAGACAGCACGCAGGAGATCGAGGAGAGACACTGGCCCTTTAACGAGGAGATGGCAGAGGAATGGGCGGGGCAGTATGATGAGGCGGAGACGTCTTATACAGAGGAATGCGAGAAACAGGTGTGCTTGTTCACCCGGAGAGAAGAAGACGTATGGAGTGAAGCTGACGAGGAGCGGAAGACTCGCAGTGTGACGAAGCTGTGAGCTCAAGAACGGAAGAGAAGCAGGAGGCCAACGTCTTCACGAGTTGCCCCGCCACACACCCAGGGGAGGTGTGTGGCTTACTCAGGTACGCGAAACTATCCGGAACTGGGTGGGACGCAAGGGCGGTTCGCCTAATCAACCCTGATCCCTCCTTGACCCGGTGTACCTTTTCCCGAGCACTACCCTACACTTCCAGTAGTCCGTCGCAAAGAGTGTTACACAGGTTATTGTGTCCTCACTCCCTTTCCTCTTCACGTATATATATGTAAAGCACCCATCTCACGAAAGACTATTTCTGTCTGTTTAACCCGAGAGTCAAAACGGACCCAGACGTAAAGCCACGACGGAGTCCGGAGGTGTTTCGCCGACTCGATCCGTCTGAACGTCACCACAGGCGGCCCAGTAGAAGTAGATCTCCACGACGGAATATCTCTTTAAGGAAAAAGTGTACTGACCACTTGTACAATACAATAAAACCTGTTAAAACTAAGACCCGCCTATTGCCGATTCCTCTTGACCCCGTCATAGTGGTGGAGGATGCGGGCACTAACACCATCTGGATAGAAAAGATGGAAACAGTCGTTCAGCAATTGGTGAAGGGTCAAGAGAGACTTGAGTGGGTAGTAGAACAACAATTATCGTCTGCACAAGCTGACCGAGAGATATGGAAGAAAGCATTTGAAGCACGAACCGGAGTTCTTCCCCCATGGACTGACCCAGTACAGCGAACGGGGAATGTAGAACGACCCGTCACACATGGAGCACCAGCAGTTTACCTGCAAAAATATCAACCGGGAGAAGACCCCGATTTGTTCTTACTGAACTTTGAACGAGCCGCTAGAGCAGGTGGGTAGCCAATCAGTAAGTGGCCCTTCTTCCTAGCACCCTTACTAGGAGGTGAAGCACAGGCCACATATCAGGTAGCGAACCCCACCGGAGATACTCCTTATAATGACATAAAGAAAATAATATTAGACCACCTAGGTCTCGATGCAGAAGCCTATCGACTGCGATTCCGAAAAGAGAGAGGGAACTCTGGAGAAAATCCAAAAACTCTTTTTGTTAGACTAAAAATGGCAGCTGATAAATGGCTCACTCCAGCAACCAGTAGTAAGGAAGAAATACTAGATCGTATCTACCTTGAACAGTTCCTAGAAGCTCTCCCATATGCAACTCAGAAATGGCTTAGACAACACCATAACCTGACAACCAGCCAAGCCATCGAGATGGCCTCCACTTTTTCCCGAGCTCAACCTAAGAAAAGGAGTTGGGATTATGAAAAATCTTACAAACCAAATCCAAAAATTGAAAAACGTTTAACGGGACCAGTGGACCCTCCGCGGTCTCGCACATGGAGAACGGAACATACCGGACCATCGGAACCACAATGTTTCGACTGCGGTAACTGGGGTCATATCGCCAGGTTATGCCCAAAAAGAAGAAATTCAGAAGAACCGATGGAGGTGGGCTATCTACCCCGAGCTGTATTATATTCTGCAGAAATGGGAGCTGCATACAGAGTAAGTGTTAAAGTGAATGGTTCATCTGTACAAGCACTCTTAGATTCAGGCTGTCGACAATCAGTTATCCAATCACAGCACGTACCCCTTGATCAGTATATTCCCTAAAAGAAAGTAAATATCAAGTGTGTACATGGGGATATTAAACCTTACCCTTTGGCCGACGTACCAATCCAACCCACCCTGGGAAAACCTCATACTATTAGGGTAGGAGTCCTCGCGACTCTCCCTGAAGATTTGATTATTGGGACAGACAACCCAAGGTTTTTACAAATGTTTAAAAAAACTTTGGAACAGGATTCATACGTGCAACCCCAAGACGTTTTTCGAAAAAAATTGGACTCAAAAGGAACCAACTACAAAGAAACAAATGCTGTTGTTCTACGCTTCGTAAAATTGTCTAACAATGCCACTACCCCTACAAAAGGCTCCAGTAAAGCAGCTGGGTATGATTTATACAGTGCCTATGAGTATATAATTCCTCCACAAGAAAAAGCACTCATAAAAACCGACATTCAACTTGCTGTTACGGAAGACTCGCCCCACGATCTGGACTGGTGGCAAAACATTTCATTGATGTAGGCGCTGGAGTCGCTGATGAGGACTACAGAGGAAATGTGGGAATCATACTTTTTAACTTTGGAAAAAAAGAGTTTCAAGTAAAAAAAGGTGATCGAGTAGCACAACTGATTTATGAACGCATATCATATCCCACCTTGGAGGAACTAAACGTTTTAGATGTCACTGAACGGGGTACAGGAGGTTTTGGATCCACAGACAAACAACATGGTACATTTCCAGCATTGCTCTCCCCAGATCCATGGGTCTTAGACAAAAGTTTTCGTTTCGCACAATTCAACGATCCTACCCTCTACAATGCATGGGAACAGGCTCATGAAACTCAGGGTAAATATATCAATGTATATCCCAAATTCGTGATACAAAACAATCTATTGTATAGACATGGAAAACCAGATGATTATCTACAGCTCCTAGTACCCGTACCTTTTCGGGACCAAGTACTATTTTTCTAACACAGTCATTTGATAGCCAGACATACAGGGACTGAGAAAACTAGACAAAATATCCTAAATAATTTTTTGGGGCCGGGAATATATAAGGACACTGCTATATACTGTAAGGAATGCGCGATATGTCAGAAGAAAAACATGACCAAACCACCATCGGTCCCGTTTCAGCCATTGCCTATCATTGGTAAACCATTCGAGAGAGTCGGAATGGATCTTATTGGACCCTTGCCCAAGACCAGAAAAGGTTTCCAACACATACTCGTGATAGTCGATTATGCCACCCGGTTTCCCGAGGCTTTTCCATTAACAACCACTACGTCTAAACAAGTTGGTGAGAAAATTACTGAGTTATTTAGCGAGTGGGATTCCCCAAGGAGATCCTAACGCATCAGGGCACGCAGTTTGTGTCGAAATTGATATAAGAAATTTGCCACAACCTGAATATACACCAGATTCGTACCTCCGTATACCACCCTCAGACGGACGTTCTGGTGGAGCGTTATAATCGCACTCTGAAGTCGACCCTCAGGAAGATGATGGAAGTCAGCGGGTCAGACTGGAACAAAATGCTACCCCTAGCATTGTATACTATATGGGGTCAGAAACATAGCAGTATGGGAATGTCCCCCTTTGAACTCCTGTATGGTCGCCTTCCGCGCTCTCTCCTGGAGATGACCAAAGATGCATGGGAGAATGAGACTCCGGAGGAAACGGCTGCCCTCTAGACTATGCCAGAAATCTGAGATCCAGACTGGGTAAACTGAGAGAATTGGCTTTGACTCAACTTGAGGAGAGTCAGAGACGTCAGAAAACGGCCTATGATAAAGGAAAAAACAAGGAGACAGCTTAACGTGGATGATTGGGCCCTCGTTCTCCTTCCTTCCTCCACACAGAAATTTCGAGCTGAATGGGTCGGACCCTATAAAGTGGTTGAAACGATTGGAAGAACAAGCTACAAACTGCAGGTGACCCCGACCAAACAGCAAACATATCACATCAATTTGCTCAAGAAGTGGTTGGGCCCACTGCCTACAGGAGTACACATGGTATCAGATCCGCAACTAAGCTCCTCTACTCGTGATCAACTAATCCTTAATGATGAACTTAATGGTCAGCAACAAAAAGACCTTCGGGACATACTGTTGAGACATGATTCCCTGTTTTCGAACACTCCAGGTTAAACTACTCTAGCTGAACATTGTATAGACACACATCCCGGTAAGAGAATGAAGAGTTCCAGAAGCGAGACGGGCGGCCATCAGAAAAGAAATCAACGAAATGTTGGATATGGGGGTTATCCGCCCCTCCAAGAGCGACTGGTCGAGCCCCATTGTCTTGGTTCCGAAGCCCGACGGGAGTCAACACTTTTGCATGGACTTTCGTGCCCTTAATGAAATTTCAACGTTTGATGCATACCCGATTCCACGGGTAGACAAACTTATTGAGAAACTGGGTGATGCCCAATACATCACCACGCTGGACCTCACGAAGAGGTATTGGCAAGTGCCCCTCAAATAGGATGACATGAAAAAATCTGCCTTTTCCACTGAAGATGGGCACTTCGAATTTACAGTACTTCCCTTTGGCCTGCACGGGGCCCCCGCCACGTTTCAGCGCCTAATGAATACTGTTTTGAAAGGTTTGTCGGACTTCACTTCGGCATATCTTGACGACATTTTCATCTACAGCCCAGATTGGTCCACTCATGTATCACACTTACACACTGTATTCAAAGTCTTGGAGAACGCCGGATTGAAGATCAATGCAAAAAAATCCAAAGTGGCCTTTCAGAAAGTGAAGTACCTGGGCTATTTACTCGGACATGGTGTTATTGAGACGCAGATAGAAAAAATACGGGCCATAGCTGACACACCATTCCCTACGAACAGAAGAGAAATGAGGGCCTTCCTAGGGTTGGTTGGATACTACCGATGCTTTATACCACAGTTTGCTCACGTGGCTGCCCCTCTCACTGACTCACTGAAGCAACAAGGGAAAACAACGTGCCCTCCTCGGTGAACATCCAACCAGCCTCTGGATCGGCATCCCGCCGCACTGGTATCTCTCTCGGAACAAGGATTCAGCTACCGGATGGCAGGCTGATCATTTGAAGACCAATGTCGCCTTCCTCCGTTCCGGCTTTGCTGAGATTAGAGCTGTGATTCTCTGTGCCAATGATAATGCTAAGATGGCGCCAGGTGCCCGGGATGCTTTGAGATCACTCCTGGGGCCGAATGAAGTGCCACAGGATGCCTCTAACCTCCGCCCTTTTCCATCGAGAAACGCCCCCTACATTCGGCCCACACCCAAGTTGCCAGCTGACCCTCCCCCAGATTACCACGCATTATGCCACTCGTTTTTTTCCTGCACTGCCACCGAGTTGCGGGTGCGGCTGGAGGGGGAGGGGGCACGAACCTGACTTGCTGCATCCCAAAAGAACGGACTTCCACCGGGGCCCGAACTCGGTCGTGACGGGAGGAGGAGTGGCCCACAAGCCGGACCTGGAGCGTCCTACGAGACCGGACTTCTATCGTGACCCGCACCCGCTTCCGAGGTAAGGTTGCGGCTGGAGGGGGAGGGGCACACAAGCCTGAATCGCAGGTGCAGCAACCCATTAGACCGTTCCTTTGCTGCGGTCTCAATCCGCACCTACCTCCGTGATATGTTTTGCAGCGACTATGGACGCGAAGAATGCAGTCTGCAGGGCCTGTCTGTTAATGGATATAGCGGACCGGGAAAACAATAACTGCATCGTGGTCCTACAGCCTGACCCCCGCTGGCACACCTCGGATGCCTCCGGGCAGCACACCAGCTTTACAAAATGGCGCTCCGTGAGTCCTTTATAGAGCATGTGTGAAGGTCTGACCATCCATGCTTCAAACAGCCCGCCTCATGAGGGCAAATTAAATATGTACCAACCCCTGCTGCTCCGAGTTTCACCTTGCGGGTACCTGTCTGCCAACTAAGGAGGCGCAATCCCTGAGACCCTCTATGGTTTGAAGAGGCGAAGTGCCGCACGACAAGCAAGTGGTTGCCCTGTATGTGTGACTGCACTATGCACTCACTGTGGCGCCAGGACCAAGCCAGCCTTTATTGATCATCCCACGGCCAGCTTCTATAGTCCTACTCCCTTGAGCCCAAGACATCTCTCTGCCACCAAAGCGGGGTCCTCCTGGGCCCGCCCATATGCCGCCAAAGAAGACGGCCAGCAAAACACCCAACAAGCTCTCGAACTTTTTCGCACCGGCGGACAAGCGCCCTTGGCCGAACCCTGCGGAGGTAGCGGACAACATGGCCCTGGCGAAAGACATTTTTCTGAGCATGTTTAGGTACTTTAAGACAAAACTTCGGAAGGACCTCAGCCAAGACATCCAGTAATTGTTTATAATCATGTAAATTTCACTGAACTACCTACCCCCAACCCCTCCCCGCTCTACTCCTCTCCACTTTCCTGCTACTGATTTCTGTCCTTACCTGTCCTGGCCCTAGTCCCCACCCTGTTTACCTGTGAATTTTCCCGCGTCATTTGAGAGCTAGCTATTCTGTTTGATGCCCGATGGAGCTACCTGGTTTAGCTATAGGGGAGACAGGTCGAGGATTCCGTCCTTGGACCTCACCTACCCAGTCGGTCTTTAGCCAGACTTCCTTTCGTCTCTCCTGTCATCTCTTCCCGCTTCCTCCCTCTATTTATTATCTCTACTTCTCTATTGAGACTGAACTTTTATATCTGATGCCGATGGAGCTACCTGGTTTAGCTATAGGGGAGATGGGCCTTGGACTCCCTTCTTGGTCGTCACCTACCCAGTCGGCCTTTAGACAGTTTTCATTTTGTCTCTCCTTGTTGTCTCTTCCCCTATCCTCCCTTTCTCACCTTCCCTGTCCCCTCCCCTCTATACTCCATTTATTTTGCCATCCATGTTCCTTAAATTGTTTCTTATTGAGACCTAGCTATTTGGCCAAAGCCCGATTGAGCTACCTGATAGCTATAGAGGAGATGGGTTTTGGGACTCCCCCTCAACCATCACCTACCCAGCCGGTCTTTGGGCAGACTTTCCTTCGTCTTTCTGTCGTATCTCCCTCCCATCCTGTTTTTCTGCGAACCTCTTCCCTCGACACCTGAGACCAAACTACTTTGTCTGATGCCCGATAGAGCTACCTGGTTTAGCTATAGAGGAGATGAACTGTGGATTCCCTCCTTGGTCGTCACCGACCCAGTCGGTCTTTTGACAGACTTCCTCTCATCTCTACGGTTGTCTCTTCCCTTATCCTCACTTTCTCACCTCACCTACCCCCGACTTATTTTCTCTCTCCTTTCTCTCCTCTCCTAGCGTATTGCTGTCTGTTTGTTGTAAGGTATAATTGTTTATCTTTTTCTGTTATACTGTTAAACTACATTGTTGCACTTCCTTTCGTCCCTCCTGCTGTCTCCTCCCACATCCTCCCTCTTTTTATGTCTCTCCTTCACCCTTCTCTCAATGTATTGAGACTGAACTTTTTATTTGTCTGATGCCTGATGGAGCTACCTGGTTTAGCTATAGGTGCGATGGGCCGTGGATTCTCTCCTTGGTCTTCACCTTACCCTGTCGGTCCTTAGACAGATCTCTTTTCCTTTCTCCATATTGTCTCTACCCTTATCCTCCCTTTCTCACCTCGCATGCCCTCTCCACTACCTCTCTCTCACCTTTCTCCCCTCTCCTAATTGTATTGCCTATTCTTTTTTGGGGGGATTTATTTTGTAATTGTTGAACTTTTTCTGTTACATTGTTGATTCTCATGTAAAGCTCTCTATTACCTGCGGGTCTAGCCAGCGCTATATAAAACTCTTTAAATAAATAAAATAAATAAATAGTGAGTTATTCATTTTAGGTATAGGTACTTCTTTGTGACAGAGTAAAGGAATAGAAAACCTCTGTTACTTTATTTTGAAAAAAGCTTGCAAGAGTATCACAGAAGGTAGTATTTACAGTGACATCTGTTTTGGTGACCATTTTTGATAGTTTTGTTACTATACTGAAGAGTTCTTTGGCTGAGTTTTCTGCTTGGGGAATTTTATCAATGAAGTACTTTGTTTTCTCACTGTGGACGAGAGTTTTATATTCAGCAATGGTTCTTTTGTAGACCTCTCTGTCATGAGGTGCATACTTGGATCTCCATACTTGCTCTTGTTTCCTACTTAGTCGTTTCTGAGCCCTCAGAAAATCAGGTTTCAGAGTGGATGGTGCAGCATTTCTTTTGCATTTTTTCTGATGCTAGAATATCCATGGCCTTTTCTTACCCATGTTGTGTACCTCTGTGTAGCTGTTTCAACATCTTGATAAGGATCTACACTAATTATAGGTAGCGTGGTTAGAAGGGTCTTTTCAAGTTTTACAGTGTTAATTCTACCCCATGCTCACATTTTCTGGGTCATTAAAGGTGTGAATGGAAGTGTGAGTTATATTGTATGGTACTTTCAACTTTTTGGGTACTTCTACATGCTTTACACATTGTCTGAAGGTATAGCTACCAAGGGGTTGAGCTCTGGCTTAAATTGCTGAAACCTTTGCAGGACATAAGAAGAACAATGACATTTCCCTCCACCACAATAAAAACCAACTTTCTCACATTTGCCCTTTGGAAATGGCCCACGGACAGTTGTACTGATGCTGAAATTGCCTTGTCATGGAGTCCAGGCCATGCGAGGTTGACGTGGTGAGGGTGTTCTGAAAGCGTTCCAGGGCAGAGAGGGCCATTTCCCAGAAGAGCTGCCTGCTACTGAAGTGTATGCTAAAATTGGTTGCCTGGAACTGTTCTGAAAAGCCTGTGAAGCATACAGACACATCTGTGCAGAGTGACTGTCACAGTCATGGACCGAGCCACTGTAATACTATATTACTGGTGTGTGGCCTTGTGGGCTTGAAACGGTGTTCAAATCTGGCCCAGAAAGTGCCTCAGACAATGAGCGATAGTTCCCATATTTTCTTTGAGGATTGAGTGGACCTGGTAGCAGTCCGGTAACCAATGTTCTTGTTCGATGTTAATGCTTCTACCTATGGAAATGGTAAGATTACTGTGATTGATGCTTGACCTGGTGTCGACTGCCCTGGACTCGGTCTGAAAGGTTTTTACAATGTAGTAAAAACTGGTGCTTTTAAGATTCGGCTGAAGCTCACAGTCACAAGAGTTAACATAGTCAAAAGGTGTATACCTGATATGAGAAGAAGGTGTGCCCAAAGATGTCCACAGAATAAAACATTTGTTAAATTTCTCTTGACCATTCCCAGTAGCAGAATCGTAAGGAAAACCACTGCATACATATGCACTGTACTGTATTAAGACTACATTGCAGATTGCCCTCAATGTGAACTTTCACAAAACCACACAAAATTTCATCAACTAAATATGGCAAAATGCCACTAACAAAATATAATGACACTAAATCACCTTGAATCCAGTTGATAAGAATCCTAGAACCAAACAGAAATGGGTCCTAGGCTTCAGACGTTCTAGGGTACAATACAAATATGTTAGATACATGTTGATAATCTGACACAAAATTGATGGACGGAATGCAGAACAAATCAAAACATTCACCCCCAGTCAAGAGATCGGAGTTAAATCCATCATTCTTTTGCTCACCATGCAACCCCAGTTTAGACCTGGCCATATGTAAATCATTTTCGACCATGTGCCTCATGGGAAAAGTCCAGCCCGAACTACCAAGCAAGGTACTCCCTAGACCGGAAACAAGCACCCTAGGACCGGTTTCAGGGTTTCAACACTCATCAGCCAGGATAGCTTGAATCCAGTGGCACAGTGAGCCCGGGACCCCTGTCTGGGCATACCTGGTGCACTTAGTGCGAGAAAGCAAAAGACACACAATTGATGAACGTAATCTGACAGCACATTGTTTTTCTGTCTTGGGACTGGACAATACATTTTCTGGCAGCCACAGAACTATCCATATTGCTAGAAGATCTCGCTTCAAGGTAAGCCAGGTAGAGCCCCAGTGTTGAGCGTGTAGCTGGTCCATTAACCAGCAGCGATATTGTGAGGCTGGAGCTATAAGGATGGCTGCAAGACCTGTGTTGTTCTTACATTTCTGGATACATCTCAGGATAAAGAGTGCCAGAGGTAAGCTACAGAGGAATTTCCATAAACAATTCATACATAACAGGTTTTAAAGGAATCCAATATGTGAGGCTCTTGCATTTGATCCACAGTGCATCGCCAGGTCTCAGACGGGCCCCAGGCTGCAAAATGGAGAGAGAACTGCCTGGTTGAGATACGCATCATTAGGTGTGAACATGCATCTGGGTCTGTTAGACATGGCCCTTTTTGCAGGGTTACCCCTAGATTTTTGCCTTCTGTTGCTGAGTACGTTTCGGTTTCCATTAGGACTCTCTGCACTTTCTCGTTGCTAACTAGTTGTAATGGGCTGTGCTCTCTCTCTCTCTAAAACATGGTACAGTTGGCATCTACCTGATTGGTACGTTTCCTTTTCTTGTAAGTTCCCAGTAGATGATACTGCATGTACCCAGAGCTTGTGAAATAAATATTAGTAGGCCTTCAGCACTCATTGTGCCACCTGCTAAAGTAGTCTTTCAAAAAATGTCTCAGGTCTGCCACTGCAGCCTGTAGAGCAGTTTTAAGCTGCCATTCCAACTTGGCAAATTAACTCTCTAGGTCCAGTTTCTAGAACAGCTACAATGGAATGAATAAACTTGGATGAAAACAAAGCTTTTAAACCTACAACGAGAACCCTAAATTCAAAATACGATGAAAAACCATCACTGAGCTGGATGCGATTAGGTTTGAGATAACGTTGTTGTCAGGCAATTAACTAAATAAGAAGAGGAGTGTATATTGTGGAACCACAAGATGACTACCACAGGCCCACTATATTTTTTTTAGCTCATCTGGATGTGGATAAAGACTTCATATTCATTAGGCTCATATTGTATAAAACCTATGGGCTCAGTAGGTAGGCATATGAAAGTAAGAGTAGGCATGTCCAAAGATCTTAACCAGTTGTGTTGTGTTTCTGCGCAGAGAACTTTTCAGCTCAAACTCGGTCACACTAATGTTCAGCATCATAAGCATCGTTTTAAAGCAACTACTGTTGGATATTCCATCTTCTCCTTCTCTGTTTGGATCTGCAATGGTTTTATTACAAATTTAGCATGGATCTGTTGCCAACAGTTCAGAGAAACTGTTCCACATCTGCAAGAATCCTCATTGAATAGCATTCCGTACCTTGTATATAACACCTCTGTATGGTATTATCACATCACACTACCATCTTGCACTAATAGCTATGTACTTTTTGAAGAACTGTATTCAACTTGTTGGAAAAGTTACTATTCACCACTGTTTTCTTCAAGTTTTAAACACCATATTAAAAGAAAACAGTTATTTTCATTTTGCTCTTCTCGGCACTCAATCTCCACTGGGCTCTCTGAAGAGGTATGTTTTTGGCCTCCACAACATGAATGCAAGTTCTAGCAGATTTAAAGCAATCGAAAAGACAAATGTCGCAGATCACTTTCTAGTTGTACAGAGTATATTTAAATACAGTACAAGTAGATTCTTAAAATGTAAGCGTTCCCAAGACTTACATTAGCATGAATTATAATGATACAAATTTAGTATTTCAGAAATATTTCAAAATCACAAAGCGCAAAGGTTTGAAAATCATAATTGCTAACCTGTTCGAAAAATCGCCTTTGTGCTTCAAGTTCCAGCTCTCTGACTTCTATATCTTGAACTACAGCGGCAGTTTCCTGTTCACGCATATGCATCTAGAAGATATACATGCACATTACAAACAGTGTAGTAGCAATCCGGATTAAATCAAGTGTTGAATGAATTGGACAGTGCATAATACATTTTGAAATTAGAAAAGGCCAAAAATACCTTATTACAGAAAATTAGCGGAAAGAGTGTTATTTTCAGCAGGATTTAGACTTTTATTTTTAAATTTTAAGTTATTCCATACTCCAGATTCAACTGTACTGCACGAGTTTCTATTTCGAAGATGTAAAAGTAAAAACACATTACTGGTGATGGTAATTCTCATGGACACTTACATAGCACAGATTACAAATCTCTGTACCAAATAAAGTAATGGATGTAATTTGAAGTTTATAAGGACCATGGTTGGTTTGCTGTGCAGCGTAAGTTAGGTGACTTTTCTACCCTAACCTTTAAACTTAGTCGGAGCTCAGTGTAAAATAACTTAGATTCAACAGTTTCTTGCACTTTAATTAATTGGTGCCAATGCTAATATTTGAAGTTACAGTTAAAAAAAGTCTCGAATGGTAAAGTCATCAACTGTGCTCGTACTTTGTCAAAGGGCCACAGCACAGAAATTTAAGGTTCTACAGGCAGTGTTTTCACCAAACCTTTTAAGGGGATCATAAACAATAAAAGCTCCTGAGGAAGGCAGAGTTAACATTTTGGATTAGATAGCTGCAAACATTCATTACATGGCTGCAATGGAAGCTCAAATACCACCATTAACAGGATCAATGGTTACTGTTCTACCAGTTCCAGAGTATCAACCACCTGCTGGAATTAAAACGTTTCATACTTGTATATCTAGCCCATACAGCCCGAAAATAATAACCTCTCAGAATCCTCACACAATTGGGAAGGAAACAAGGGCAACTTGTAAGGATTCTCTTGTCTGAGGGAAAATAGATACTTCTTCCATACCCTCCTGGTAGAGTTCATTGTCATTAGTGTCATGGTTATCTGATTTTTTTCTTAATCCGGATAGTTTCACAAGACTAATACTGCATCACTCGGAATCCACTTTGTGAGTTCCATAAATCCACAACATCCTCAAACAACTTTTGGGTAAAAGTGCCACAACCTCCAAAGGCAGCTCAGAGCATCCACCTGGACCTTGGTAGCTCATTTTAGATGAGCAGCATAAATGACTGCCTGATGCAGACCAAACAGCCACACTTCTTAGCATGGTGCATGACAGGTGTAATATCTTTAAGTTTCAACACTTGCCTCCTCCATACCAGAGGGAAGAACATAGTAAGTGCCTGACTACTTTGAAAGTTTCAACTGAGCGGTCTCACCCTGTCCGACAAAGGACCACACACATAAATAACTGTCAAGTAAGGTTACTATCCTATTAATGATGCATCTAATACCGCCTGAATTTGAGGGTTAGAAGAATAAATGTCAGACCTTCCAATAGATTTAAATAATATATGGACAAATAGTTATGTTAACCACCTAGTCTAACAACCTAGTCAGGACCAACTGAAGAGGCCTTACATTCCAATAGATTACACAACATCAGGAGGTATATAAACATCTAGACGTAAGTTGCAAAAGCTCAAATTGAAATAAAAAGCAGGAATCACCACCTATACGTACAATGTAATGTCTGGATGCAGAAATGTTTTTTTTAAAAGAAGTGTTCATCATGGCTCCAATTCTGTGACCTCTGGTTTAAGAGACAATCTTCATTATGGAAAGTTTTGAAAAAACGCTAGTTCGTATAAAAGAGTTAGTTTTTTCAGACAATTGAGCAAAACACAGGTATATAAAGTCCTTTGATATTTTAGATCAGTTGGGGGGAGTGATCATCTACATATGAGGTGAACAATCCAACTCTCATGTACGATCACCGCTCAGTCTACCAGCCCTACCTGCAAACCTCCACTTCTCCTCTATACAGATCTGTCATATACCATTAAATAAGAAATTTGGGGGTCACATTTAAAAAACCGAAAGGCAGATGTTAACAACAAAATGCGCATCTTAGCAACTATGAGAACTCTTTAAAGCAGTTTAAGTAGGCTGTCTGTTAAGTGAAGTCGGAGGAAGATGTGCCAATCCAGGCCTTGTTCTGGAGCACGCCAAAAGAAGGCCTGAATTGACATATACGTTATATCTGTTTAAATACATGTGAAATGACAAACAAACGAACCAAAATGATGAGCAACTGAATTGTTGGAGGATAAGGAATAAAGCAATTTTGAAACATGTTAGTGTTATATTTGTGAAAATCATGAATAACGCTGTGCGTCTGTCAAAGGAGTGAAACTTCATTCCAGTTTTTAGGTCTCGGCTAGCGTAGGCTGCGCACATGCGCAGTCTCGCTGGTGAGATTTTATATTTCTTAGTAGTGAGGGTAAGCCCTGTCTTTTTCGGACTGAGGGGAGTGTTTTTTTCGTTTCGTTCTCATTCTTTTCCATTGGCTGAAATGTAACAACAACAGTCAAAAACACGCCTGTTGTTTACATTCCAGCCAATGGAGAAGAGGGGAGAAAGAAAAACACGCCCCCCAGTCTGAAAAGGACGGGGTTTGGAGATGGCGAGCGCTTGTAATTTATGGCTTTCACCTCCTTGATTTGATGCACTGGAGCTCTGGCTGCTGAGGTGCGGCAGCTCTTGAGAGCCATGTGAATAAAACATGCTGACTGCGGGCCGTGCGTGTGCTCGCCTGTGCAGCGTGTGTTCACTGGGAGACTGTGGCTGCACGGGGCGGTGTGTGTCCGGTAGGGCTGTGCTGTTGGCTGTGAGGAGGAGCGCCCAGGCCCAGCCTCGTCAGCCGGAAGGAGCGCAGCGCGAGAGGCCGCAGCACCTCTTTCAGCTCCCGCCGGCATCCTCACACAGCGCTGAAGCGGAGCCAACGAAGCGCCAGGCCTGGGGAGGGGACACAACAAGATGGCGGGTGGGTGGCTGACGGCTAGAAAGGTGGCCCCATGGCGCTTCTGCCTCATGCCCTCGGGTGTTCGTAGTCGCCCCAATGATTTGCCTTGCACATACAGACTCTGTTGAGCCCCAGCTGTAGTGCGGGTGTGTGTCACTTTACTGGGCTGAGGGGAGAAAGAAAAACACGCCCCCTTAGTGCCTAGTTGGCATTAACACAGAAAACGGGCTTCACTTTTTTTCTCATTTTGGATTAGACTGCTATCTTTGAGTGCCGGAATCGAGGAGAAAGTAACCAGACGTGTCAGTTACGGCCATGCTTTGTGAAAACAAAACACGTTTTAAAGGTGGAATATGGACATAATTTCAACTCGAGGCATGACTTTTGTCACATTCAACACGTTTTAAGATGGCCGATAATATTGGTTATGACAGTGGTTTCTTGGGCATCCCTTAACGCGAGTGCGCATATCACATTGCGAAGCAGTAGTTGTCACACAGCGGTGTTCAATGGAAATGACTGGAGAGTCGGTTAAGGACTGTGCCTGTACGCATGCGCAGAGTTGTCTGGAAAGTTGATATCGTCACCCGTTAATGTCACCGCAAGATACGTCACCAGGAGGCGACCAGGAAGTGAATTGTTTTTAGCGGCTGAGCAGGTCAGGTTATGTTTGGGGCTCGGGATAACGGCAAAAAATGGGCAAAAAGGAGGCAACCTGTTAAGGATGCGCAACAATATGTTAGGGGAAGGATAAATGATCAAAGAGGCGAAATGAAAAATGACTTTTGATTCTGTTTTGAAGCTATCTTCTCTTATGGAACTCAGGAATAAAACTGACCCTGTTAGTAGCTCACCCTTCGACTTTTCCGTCTTGTCCGATGTACGAACTCGTATCAGCCTGTCCTCTTCTAACCGTCCCCTCTGGTTTCTCTGGTTGCCAGCGCCCATCCGTTCACATGACAGAAACTTTGAGGATTCACTGAAGAATCCCTGATATGCCCGGGGAAATCTTCAGTTTCTTTTCAGTCTAACATCAGACACAATGAATGCATTATTTATTTCAATGTACTGATCGTTGTAAGAGGAGCAGATTTTCATTTCTTACATTAGGGCAAAATCTATGCTATGGATTTATGAAGACTGCTGCCTTCCTTTGATTTTGTATGATACTTCATTTACCTTTGTACTTCTTTGTATCTTGTCACTCTATTTGCATTGGTGATGTAATTTACTATTCCTATGTAAACTGCTGCTTTTTTTGTGAAGTGCTCTAACATCATCAGGTTCTGTCTGCACAATATGAAACCCCGTACATAAGTATTTTCCAGAGAGTTGTATAATGCACACGTTTCTTGGCCTTCTATATGAATTACAGTGTGTCAGTTATAGGTCAGGCTTGTTAGATAGCATCTGCAATTCAGGACTAGGAATTAACGTTCCTGGTGGAATTATAGTATGACTGAATAACCGTGCAACACAGCGACTTTGGAGACCCATTTGAATGTCAAACTGTTTGCCAAGTGAATAGAAACGGGAAAGCCAATAAATTAATACGGTGATCTGAACCAGAGTCAAACCAATGTTCTTTATTGTTGTTAAGAGCCATACCACTAGCCAAGCCATCAACACGGTTGGCATTTAAATTAAGCAATGAATGCCATATAGTAAAATGATATACACCCTTCAGAAGTAAAAGCAGTGTATGTCTTTCCATTTATTTCACTTACATTAGATTGTATCAGCATATACAGATTATTTATTAGAAATGATGGTTTCTAAACTTAATGATCATATTGTTAGTGAACCAAGAGGCAAGTCAGTTATATTTACCCTATGTGGCCTTGGTTGTTATCGTAGATGGAGCAACATGTATCTTTTTAAAATCTCTACAAGCGAGATTGTTGCACAGCACACATCCTCAATTGATATGTTCCAAGGTGCTCTCAAATGTGATTGATCTTGGGTTTCATGTTGAACAAATTAGCAATTGGTGGGTTTGTCTCTATCCCATTCTTTAATTCTTATATGTACCTGTGAAAAGGTATTGACTACTCAGTGTGTTCCTGTGTGTGTGTGGGTGTGGCTCTGTGTGTGGCTCTGTGTGTGTGTGTGTGTGGCTCTGTGTGTGTGTGTGTGTGTGTGTGTGTGTGTGTGTGTGTGTGTGTGTGGCTCTGTGTGTGGCTCTGTGTGTGTGGCTCTGTGTGTGTGTGTAGCTCTGTGTGTGTGTGTGGCTCTGAGTGTGTGGCTGTGTGTGGCTGTGTGGGTGTGTGTGGCTCTGTGTGTGTGTGTGTGGCTCTGTGTGTGCGTGTGTGTCTGTGGCTGTGTGTGGTTGTGTGTGGCTTTGTGTGTGTGTGTGTCTGTGTGTCTCTGTGTGTGTCTCTGTGTGTGTGTGTGGCTCTGTCTGTGTGTGGCTCTGTGTGTGTGTGTGGCTCTGTGTGTGTGTGTGGCTCTGTGTGTGTGGCTCTGTGTATGGCTCTGTGTGTGTGTGTGGCTCTATGTGTGTTTGTGGCTCTGGGTGTGTTTGTGGCTCTCTGTGTGTGTGTGTGGCTCTGTGTGTGTGAGAGTCGCTCTCTGTGTGTGTGACTGGCTCTCTGTGTATGTGTGTGCAAATGCAATAGGTCTCGCATTTGCAAGAGATTAAGCTATTGGCATTGTAAATGACAATGCCATTTATTTATCTGTTTACAAAACCAACACGCAAATAAACATGTTGTAATTTACAATGCTAATAGCTCTAACTTTTGCAAAGGCGAGACCGTTGCATTGTAAATGCTTGTTTGAAATTTCTACAAGTGTGTGGTATCAGGGTAGATCATGCTGTCCAGGCTGCACCCAAAAAAGTTTAAATAATTGAAATGTTTACTTGAAAGGGGATTAAACAGTGAAGTTGGTGTGCACTTGATCACTCATGTTTGGAACAAAAGATTAACAATGCCATCAAGAATAAGGATCAAAGTAATTTTGGAAACTAGTAGTTGATGGTTTTACAACACCAAGACACCACACTATCTCCCTGATCTGAAAGAGCCTGTTAGTTATAGATTCCTTATCTTAAGGACTAGATCCAGAGAATTTTTTCTTAGGAGTACCCCTGCGTGTTTGTAGGTGGCATCTGTCAACTCTGTGTCCGGCGTCGTGTTCGCCCGGATGGCGCCTCATGTCTACTTAGACAGAGCCCCTGCGAGCTGACGCCAGTTCTTCCTTTCTCAGCCCCAGCCTAGTGCAGATCCGTAAAGAGCTTCCCCTTTAGTCGCTTTTTGACTAAGCTTTTTTCGACTTTCTTTTTGAGCCTTCGGCTCCTGGTGCGCGAGGGATGTCCCATTGTTGGACCTGCAACAAGCCCTGCGAGGCCGGTCACAAACTGATGTCTGTGACGGACCCACACCTCGTGTGTCTCTGGTGCCTGGAGCGCGACCACGATCCGAAATCGTGCTCCGACTGCTGGGCCACGAATCCAAAGTCTTTACTGGAGCGGTCCTGAAAGCTATTGGAGGCCTGGCAGTCGGCTCAGCGTTGTTCCCGGTCCCGATACACATAGCAGAGCCTCATAATCAGGCAGTCACTTATGCTGCTCATCTAAACTGAAAAAAAAACACTAAACTGAGCCACCAAGGTCCAGGTGGGTGCTCTGAACTACCTTCGGAAGTTGTGGTACATGGTTTGGCGCTCCGCCTGGTTGAGGACGTCTGGCTTTTCGGGGGATGACCAGTCAACTTTGCTGGACATGCCTTTTGATGGCAGTTACCTTTCTGGTGCCAAAGCAGACTCAGAGCTAGAACGCATTAAGGATTCCCGAGCTACGGCCAGATCCTTGGGCCTTGCAGGGTCGTCCCGTCTACCTCAGTCTGCTTTTCGCCCCTATTGTGGCTACGGAAGGGGTACCCCACCACTTCCGGCCCAGTGCAGCCACCGGGTCACGAAAGATGCCCAGCTTTTGCGTGGCCGCGGATGCAGGATCCTTCGACAAGGGTCTGGGAGCCAGTGGCGGGACAGTCCACCTTTTCTCCCCATGCATCCTCCTCCAAGTCTTCCTAGTCCGACCTTTCAGGGTCACCAATAGCCAGTGGGTGGCAGTATTCGCCATTACCTCACCCACTGGCAAACCATCACGTCGGACAGGTGGGTTTCGCAAATAGTCTGAACGGTCTACTCCCTCCCCTTCAAGACTAGGGGAAAGACTGTCTTTCGATTGCATGTCGGAGGATCATTTGGATCCTCTCCACCAAGAAGTCTCTGCTCGCTTGGCCAAGGGAGCTATTGAGAGGGTTCCTACACCGTAAGTAGGTTGTGGTTGTTATTCCCGCTACTTTCTGGTGCCCAAGAAGGACAAAGCCCTGCATCTTATTTTAGACCTTCGGGCCCTCAACCGCTTCCTCCGGAAGGAGAAGTTCAAAATGCAAACGTTGGCTCAGGTCCCGACTGCCCTCGACCTTGGAGACTGGATGGTGGAGCTGGACTTGCAGGACGCCTATTTTCACCACATCCCGCTCTGCCAGCTCACAGGCACTACCTACGGTTCACGGTAGGCCACGAGCATTTTCAGTTCACTGTGCTCCCATTTGGCCTTACCAGTGCCCCTCAGGTGTTCATGGTCGAATTTCGCCTGCGCAGATCAGGTGTTCATCTTCCCCTATCACGATGACTGGCTGTTGAAGGCCGGCTCGCCCCAGGCTGTCGTCTCCCACCTCCAGACTAGGGCAGATCTTCCACCCAAAGTCTGTAATGTTATCTTGGCAGCCTGACGTCCATCCACGAAAATGGTATACGCCCGTCGATGGAATACGTTTGTGGCACGGTGCACAGCAAAGGCTATAGATCCCCTTTCTGCCCCTCTTTCAGTGGTCCTTTTGTATATACTTTCTTTGGCCCAGCAGGGCTCTTCCCTGGGCACTCTTAAGGGCTATCATGCGGCCATCTCTGCTTTCCTTCGGCTGCCAGATCATTCAACTTTGTTCAAGTCCACTTTTGCAAATAGGTCCTTTAAGGATATTACTCATCTCTTTCCTTCAGCTCCCTTTGTAATGCCCCAGTGGGACTTGAACCTTGTTTTAACTTATCTTGTGTGTGCTCCCTTCCAGCCACTTCAAAACTGTCCTCTCAGGCTCCTTACTCTGAAGACAGCTTTCCTTGTTGCCATCACCTCTGCTCGCAGAGTGAGTGAGCTCTTTTCTCTAAGTCCCCTTTCTTCTCTGTGCATCTGGACAAAGTGGTGCTTAGGACAAGACCATTGTTCCTTCCAATAGTGGTTACACCTTTTCAAATTGGACAAACCACTACTTTGCCCACCTTTTTCCCACCTACTCACCCCTCCAAGGAGGAAGAGAGACTCCACAATCTGGACCCTAAAGGGTGTACTGTCCTTCTACTTGACTGCACAAAAGAATTCGGGTGGATGATCAACTCTTCGTTGAGTACGTGGGTGTCAAGAAAGGTCGGGCTGTTCAAAAGCTTGCCCTCTCTAGATGGGTTGTCCTTTGTATTAAAGTCTGTTACGCTTTGGCGAAAAAGGAACCTCCAGTGGGGCTCCGAGCTCATTCCACCAGAGCTACAGCTGCCACCCACCACTGCTCTTGCATGCAGAGTTCCACTCCCTGGCATCTGTCAGGCAGCCACGTGGGCATCCTTGCACACGTTCACCAGATATTACTGCCTGGACAGCCAAGTCCGAAGGGACGGCTATTTTATCCTTTCAGTCCTCCAGGACATTCTGGTGTAAGCTTGGTTCGCAGACCCTCCTCCGGGTTGGTATTACTGGGGAATCTGTTCTAAGGTAAGAAATCTATAACTAACAGTCTTTTTCAGATTAACAAGTTACTTACCTTCGGTAATGATGTATCTGTAAGAGACATACGTTAGTTATAGATTCCTTACCGCCCCACCCATCCTCCCAGCTCTGCGAATTGACTTCTAGGGACAGGGGCTCTCGTGCAGGGCCCTAGTTTTAGCATACCAGTGGTCAGTGTCTTGCATGGCTCTGCACTTCTGGCGTGGAAAGTTGTGTCAAAACTGACGTCAGCACGCTGGAGCAGCGGCTAAACAGACACCGCATCTTATCCCGGGCGAACACGACGCCAACGGCGAACATGGAGTCGACCGATGCCACCTACCGATGTGCAGGGGTACTGGTAAGAAAAAATTTCCTGGATCCAGTCTGACGCCTGGAGGTAATTCTAAGGTGAGGAATCTATAACTCACATATGTCTCTTACAGATACAGTTACCGAAGGTAAGTAACTTGTTTGTCACAAACTCCCTGGGAGAATAATATCAAGACAAACTGTATGCGGCATCACTTGTGTTGAGACAATGTTTTGAAAACTTGGATTTGCATTTTAAGGACTTCGATTAGGTAGGGAACAGTCCAAAGAAATTAGGAAGACCGTCTATACGACTAAGTCGAGTAAAGTGGCCAGATCTGATCACAATCCAAATGTGGTTTACAAGAAAGGGCAAGAAATATAGTCACATTTTCTATGTCGACATTTTAATCACATACAAAAAGCAGTTAGCCCTGCAAGAATTTGAGAACTAGGTAACAACTAGTTCCCTCATACCCAAGGTTCAAGCAGGGTTAAGACCAGGACAGCTCACATCACAACTTTGAACTGAATTACATTACATGCACAGCTGTCTACAAAGGAAGTTTGTTGATGTTAAATCAGCCTCTGATGCAGTACGCCAAGGACTCCACTGAGCCAAGTTTGAATATTGCAAGTAGCATACTCAAACTCTTAATTGCACTTCACACAAGCACCTAGGCACAAATTACAGTAGGACCTTGGAGTACACAGGCTGCTAGGGCCACAACTGTTTTAAACAGGGGTGCGTGCTGTCACCACTTCTATTTTCCTTGTTTGTAGATGATCTACCTTCCTCCTTGAAGAAAGCTATTTTTTATCCACCTGTAATAAAACTGTTGACCAGTGTTAGATTTGGGGGTCTCTAGTTGGCACAGGTAAGTACCTGTGACAAATAGGGACCATTGCGTCTAGTCAGGGTAAGGGGGTACACTCCTAAAATAACCCCTGCTCACCCCCTTGGTAGCTTGGAACGAGTAGACAGGCTTATCTCAGAGGCAGTGTGTAAAGCATTTGTGACCCCATACAGTAATGAAGTGACTGCACTACAGATGGACACCACACAGGTTTTATACAAAAAATAAGTTTTCTTTATATAGACTTAACACAAGACCACAAACGAAAAAAAACCACAATACTGTACTTAAAATGGTAGTTTTAGCTTAGTTCTGTTCTTAAAAATGCGACACTAAGTCAATGTACCTTACGATGCGTGATGCTTCCACAACAAAAGTGTTGCAGCGATGGAAATGCGGCTAAGTTCGGGTGCAAAGACGTAAAGACGTGAAGATCTACCAGATGCAGCACGCTTCTTCGATGTTGCGAGAAGTCTCGGCTCGATGCGTCAGCTGCAGCGGCGACACCCTTTTTCAGAGATGCGACTATGGCGGCGACACTCTTCTCCCTTGATGCGAGACGCTTCTGCTCAATGCGGAAACTGCAGCTGCAACACCCTTGTTCAGAGATGCGACGACAGCGGCACGCTTCTCCATGGATGCAAGGAGCTTTTCTTGATGCGGTGCAATGAGTCAGCTACAGCGGCGTCATCCTTGTTCAAAAATGCGACGGCAGCGGCTGCGACACGCTTCTTCTTCGGTGCAAGATGCTCCGCACGATGCAGTGCAATGCGTCAGCTACAGCGGGGACATCCTTGTTCAGAAATGCGATTGCAGCGGCTGCGATGGCGACACGCTACTTCTTCGGTGCGAGATGCTTCTCTCGATGCGGTGCAATGAGTCAGCTACAGTGGCGACATCCTTGTTCAGAAATGCAACGGCAGCGGCTGCGATGGTGACACGCTTCCTCTTGAGTCGCGCTTCCAGCTCCTTGCGATATGCAGTCCCTCAAAAGGCCAAAACCAGCAGCAGCCACTTCCAAAGAACTCTTGGGGAGCTGTGGGTTGAAGTCTGTTGTCCCTGAGACTTCAGCAGGAGGCAAGCTCTTCTCTCAAGCCCTTGGAGATCCTTACAAGTTGAAATAAAGTACACAGAGTTCCTTGCTCCTTCTTTTGGCAGTCAGGAAACCACTGCAGGCCAATCCCCCAAGCAGCACTTCAGCTCGGTTTCTTCAGGTTACTCTCCTCAGTAAAGGTTTCTTCTTGTTTGTCCAAAAGTGATCTAATTTCTTGGGATCGGGGTCCCAACATTTATACCCCAAAATCCTTTGTCCTCTGAGGGTAGAGGGGCCTTTGCCCAGTCCAAACCAGTCTGGGGCACTCTGTTTACATGACTCCTTCTTTACTTTCACAGTGCAGGCCAGAAACATCAGATGCCCCACAGGAGGTGGAGCCAGCATTGTGGAAGAAAAGCATAGCCCTGGAGCACTCTGTTGACATGATTCCTTCTCTCCTTTCACAGTGCAGGGCAGAGACATCAGACGCACCACAGGGGGAGGAGTCTGCACTGTGGGGGGCAGGCACAGTCCTATTCAGGTCCCTGGTGCAACTCCACCCTCCCATCTAGATGCAGATCTCTCTATTCACCACTGGGTTGACTGAGCCCTGTCACTCAAACTCAAGATAAGGAATACACAACCTAGCAGAGGCCGGCTTAGCTAGTTAGGCAAGAAAATACCTACTTTCTAAAAGTGGTATTTTCAAACACAGAATGTTAAAACCAACTTTACTAAAATATGTATTTTATCATTCTGGGTTCAGGCATACTAAACTCGAATTTATACCATGTTACCTGAGTCAGTTATGATTATAAGATGTAATAATCTAAATGCCCATTCTGGCCTATGGAGAACAGGTAGCCTTACAATAGTGAAAAACGAAAATGGCTGTAATTCACTATTAGGACATGCCACACACCAGGGCATGTCCTACCTTATACTTACAATGCACCCTGCCCTTGGGCCTACCATAGGGGTGTCTGATATGAAGAAAAGGGAAGGTTTAGGGACTGGCAAGTGGGTGCACGTGCTCAGTCAACATGGCAGTACAGGACTGCACATAGGCTCTGCAATGGCAGACCTTAGACATATTTTTACCGGCCGCTTCAGTGGGTGGCAAAACCAGTGCTGCAGGCCCACCAGCAGCATTTGGTTTACAAGCCCTGGGCACACTCAGTGCACTGTACTATGGTCTGACAGGTAAACCAAACCAGTCAATCATGAAATCACCAATTCATACATTAATTTATATTAGGGAAAGCATATGCACTCTAGCACTGATCAGCAGTGGTAAAGTGCCCAGAGTCATAAAATAGCCAACAACAGGTCAGAAAAAATATAGGAGGAAGGCAAAAATGTCAGGGATGACCCTGCAAAAAGGGCCAAGTCCAACAACCATTAAATGCTTTATCATATGGTGATAATTTGGTAATTTTTGATTGCACGTCCATAAAGTTGTAAATACACTTGTATTCCCTGGAAAATGATCGTAAAATTGATTAATTATTAATACAACCTAATACAAGGTAATGCAGCAAGGGAAGAAGCCCCTTGACCTTGCTGGTAGGTCGCTCCCCCACCACACAGCTACGCCTGTGTGCCCTGACGCTGCTGCTGATGTAGACGTTTAACAGCAAAACACACAAGATGATGCACGGAATGTTGCACAATGGCAAAACATTCACCCCCAGTCACAGATCTGGGTTTAATCCATCGTTATTTTGCTCACCAAACTACCCCAGTTCAGACATGGCCATATGCAAATCAGCCTTGACCCTGTGCCTCATGGGAACAGTCCAGCCCGAACTGCCAAGCCATGTCTTCCCTGGACTGGAATCAAGCATCCTAGGACCGGTTTCTGGCTATGGACAGAATGTTGCACAAGGGCAAAACATTCACCCTCAGTCACAGATCTGGGTTTAATCCATCGTGCCTGGATCGTCCCCAGCGGCAGAACCCCTGGTCCCTGCACCCGCCACGACGACCACCACCGTTACGATGCCAGCACACTCCACGCTCTCAACCCCGGACGGACCCACACCTGCTTCAAGGCCGCCCAGAAACGCACACACAGTCCCTTCACCTGCCAGAACTGCAGCTACACCAGCCTCCAAGCCGCCGAACAACCCGCCAAGAAAGACTTCAACCACCTCCGATGCATCCTACTGAACACCCGCTCCGCACGCAAACACGCCGTCGAGCACTGGGACCTGCCCGATACATCATCCCCGATCATCGCCTTCCTAACAGAGACCTGGATGAACGACGCCTCCGCACCCAACATCACCATAGCCATCCCAGATGGCTAAAAGATCACCCGCAGACACCGCACCAACGGAGTCGGAGGAGGAAGTGCCATCGTCCACAAGAACAGCATCAGGGTCTCGACCAGCACTGACAACACACTCAGCACCGCCAAACACATGCATTTCCAGATCCACACAGACCCCAACTCTACCCTCATAGGCACCCTTGTCTACCTACCCCCATGACCCCGACCCCAGTTCAGCTACTCCATAGCCGACTTCATCAACACGCACGCCTGACCTCCACCGACTACATCCGCCTCTGAGACCCGAGCTTGCACCTGGAAAACAACGACATCAACTCAACAACCATGATCAACCTCAGACTGAGGCAAATCCTTACAAAGCCTACCCACTGCGCAGGGCACACGATTGACACCATCTTCTCCGCAAGCCCACTCGTCGCCTTCACCCACACCACCGAACTCCTTTGCACTGACCACCGCTGCGTCCACATCTCCTTCCAGAAACTCACCATACACCACCGCACCCAACAGATCCCTTGCCGCTGCTGGAGAAAAATCACCGAAGACCAACTACACACAAACCTCGCTCTCAGCCCACTCACCGAAACCCTCCAACACCGACGACGTGCCCGCAACCTCAGACGCTGGATCGACAGCTGCCCCAACACCCTTCCCCGCTGAAGAAACCCCCTCACAGAAACACCAGCAAGAGGGCCAGCTGCTTTACCCCAGAATTCCTAGTCTCCAAGCGAGCCTGCCAGAAGCTAGAGAAGAAATGGCACAGCGAACAGACTCTAGTCAGCCACGCAGCCCACAAGGACGCCACCCGCATCCACCATAACCTCATCAGGACTGCCAAGAGGACCTCCTTCAAAGACCGCCTCGACAAGAACGAACACAATAGGAAAAAGCTCTTCAATATCGTGAAGGAACTCTCCAACCCTAGTTCCAACACCAACCACATCCCGCCGTCGCAAGCCCTGTGCGAATCCCTCGTCACTTTCTTCCATTGCAAGATAGGAGACATCCACGACAGCTTAAACACCCAGACAGCCCCAACAGACAGCAACACAACAGTCTCTCCACACACCATCGACCACGACCACCTGCTAGCCTGGACCAGCGTGAGCATTGATGACATCATCAAGACCATGAGCACAATCCACTCCGGCTCCCAGTCAGGCCCATTCCCGCACCACTTCTTCAACAAAGCCAGCAGCTCCATCGCACCCCACTTGCGCAACGTCATCAATCTCTCCCTCGAGACCGCGACCTTCCCAGAGAGTTGGAAACACGCCGAGATCAACGCCCTACTCAAAAAACGTAAGGCTGACCCTAGAGACCTCAAGAACTTCCGGCCCAACTCTCTGCTCCCATTCACTGCCAAGGTCATTGAGAAGATTGTCAATAGCCAGCTAACCAGATACCTCGAAGAAAACAGAATCCTGGACCCTTCCCAATCAGGGTTCTGCAGCAACCACAGCACCGAGACCACCCTCATCACAGCCACCGACAATGTCAGGATACTGCTGGACAACGGTGAGACCGCAGCCCTCATCCTTCTGGATCTCTCCGCCGCCTTCGACACAGTTTGCCTCCGCACACTACACGCACGCCTCCACGCCGCAGGGATCTGAGACAAAGCCCTGGAATGGACCACCTCCTTCTCCTCTGGCAGAACCCAGAGCTTCCGCCTCCCCCCATTCCAATCCGAAGCCTCCGAGATCATCTGCGGCGTACCCCAGGGTTCCTCGCTCAGCCCGACACAGTTCAACATTTACATGGCCCCGCTCGCACACGTCGCCTGCCAGCACGACCTCAACAAAATCTCCTACGCCGATGACACTCAACTGATCCTCTTCCTCACCAAGGACCCCATCAACGCCAAAGCCAACCTCCACGAAGGAATGAAGGCAGTCACCGACTGGATGAAGACCAGCCGACTGAAGCTGAACACGGACAAAGCGGAGGTCCTCATCCTCGGCTCCAACCCTTCAGCCTGGGACGACTCCTGGTGGCGGACGGCACTGGGGGCAGCCCTGACACCCACCAACCACACACGCAACCTGGGAATAATCCTCAACTCAACGCTCTCCATGACCAAGCAAGTCAACTCCATCTCCTCCTCCTGCTTCAACACCCTCCGCATACTCCTCAAGATCTACAGGTGGATCCCGACAGATACAAGAAGAATAGTCACCCAGGCCCTCGTCAGCAGCAGACTCGACCCCGGAAACGCCCTTTATGCGGGAGCCCCGACCAAGCTCATCAAATGACTGTAAAGCATCCAAAATGCCTCGGCACGACTGATCCTTGACGTAACACGCCACGGCTACATCACCCCCACCTGAGAAACCTGCACTGGCAGCCCGTCAACAAGAGGATATCCTTCAAGCTCCTCATCCACGCACACAAGGCACTCCACAAGACCGGCCCAGCTTACCTCAACAAACTACTTTCCTTCTACACCCCCAACCGCCAGCTCCACTCCGCCGACCTCGTACTCGCCACCGTCCCGCGCATCCGAAGAACAATCACCAGCAGGAGGTCCTTTTCCCACCTCACTGCCAAGACCAGGAACAGCCTCCCACTGAACCTACGACAGACCCAAGACCCCCACACCCCCCAAGCGCCTTGAGACCCTCACGGGTATGTAGTGCGCTCTACAAATATTTGTACCTCATTTCTCCAATTTTAAATTAGAGGAGATACAATCCTACAAAATATGTGGTGGTGGTATTTGATACGACCATGCTCTTCAATGGAAATGCTAAACAACCTTGGTGCAAGCAGCCTTGTCTGGCTTACACATATTCAATTGAAAATATGAGAGTTCCTCAGATCTACCATTTCTAACGGCGTATCTCACAAAGGTTGTACCTATGACCTGTGGTCATTCTACATTGTTTTTAAGCCCATCTGCAGATCTCAAAGCTTCTGAAGGCCACCCACTTCGTAAGGTGTTAAACTTCATCAAGCAAGGCCAGAGTGATTTCAGACAGTTCTCTAGTTACCTCAGTAGAAGTGGCTGCAATTACATTTACCTCAGCTTTATCAAACAGAGTCCCAGTCGCTCGCTACGGTGTAAAAGCAAGTTTTTATTTGCACACAAGACGAGTTAGCTTGCCCAAACTGTGCTCTAATCACAGAGTGATAAATAAAGTTGACAATTACGAAATGGTAATCAAATAATAGCACCTAAAGGAACACTCAAGTCAAAAAAATTGTCTTTTAACAATGACTTAATACATAATAACAATAAAACGGCTCTTGAACACTTCCACAAAGTGAAGCTTACTCATGGAATCTCGCCATGTGTAGTCCCAGCCCCAATATGCGACATGAAAATTCTGCTCCTAAGATTGGGAGCTCAACAAAAATCAACACATTGAAGTAAGGGCAAACCTTTTAGCAAAGTGTCATTGTTCTTCACAGAGACCTGATGGACTTGTGCATATTACGCTGCTATGGATGTACCATGTTACAACGCATACCGTTACAACTACCTACCATTACAACGCGACCATTACAACGCATACCATTACAACGCATAGCGCTTTGAGGTGCTGGATAGTGGTAAGTATAATTTACTATTCTAACTCCAGTCCCCGTGGACCCTAGGGAAGGTGTTGGATAGTAAATTATACTTATTCCCTATCCTAGAGCGCCCCCCAGCGCAATGCGTTGTAATGGTATGCGTTGTAAAAGTCGCGTTGTAATGGTAGTGCGTTGTAGGAAATGCGTTGTAACAGGTGTATACCCGCTGCTATGCCAGGTTGTTTAAATATTACGGGTAAAGTATTTAAAACCTTTATTTATTGAAAATAAAACCCACACAGTCACTGCCGCACTTACATTTTTGATTGAGCTAAGCACATAAAGGATAGAAAGAGTGGCTGTCCTATTTCTGAATGATTGCAAGAAGGTTTTAACAAGATTTCTTTTGTGCTTGATCTTAATATTTAGCTGTTGGGTGGATGTGTCTGCTTGTGCTGCTTTTATTATTTAATTGTACTTTTAATTTTCTTATGCTACATATCATCAAATGTACCATACTAATAAATACAAATAAGCTTAAATAAATGGTAAATTGTGATGAGGACTACCAATAATAATAATAATAATAATAATAAACCATTTATTGAGCGCCTGGTTACACAGAAGACAGTGTGTCCCCGCGCTAATTGCTGCTAAGATTTCAAAAAGACAGATGATAGTAGAGCCATAGGGAGGAGGAGGTTACATGATGGGAAACAGGAATGTCTTAAGTTTACCCCGGAATCTAGTTTCCGAGGGTTCCATGCGCAGATATAGCGGGAGTGCGTTCCACTGTTTAGAGGCCAAGTATCTAAAAGAGCGGCCACCCATCCTGGCCCTCTTTGCTCGAGGAAGTTTGAACAACATTGTGCCGGAGGATCTTAAATTCCGGGTGGGACGATGTATAGTGAGAAGGTTCTGCAGATAGTTCGGGCCTTTACCTTGTGCAATGCGATGAGCAAAGCAGAGGACTTTAAATTTGATCCGCTCCCTAACAGGGAGCCAATGAAGCTTTGCCAACGCGGTTTTACCAGAGGCTCTGCGAGGAAGTCCAAGCACCAGTCGTGCAGCAGCGTTCTGGACACACTGTAGTTGATGGAGTCCTTTCACACTCAAGCCTGCTAGCAGGGCATTTCCATAATCGAGGTGGGGGGTCACCAAGGCATGGACAATAGTTTTTCTGGCACCAATGGGGAGGAGGTCTAGAACCTTCCGAAGGACCCTTAGTACGCTGAGATACCTGCCTGTCACCTTATTGACGTGTGACTTGGAAGAGAGATCAGAATCAAGCATCACGCCAAGATTTCTTACCGAATCCACAGGGGTGGGTGGGCTACCCAGTTCAGTAGGCCACCACCTATGCGACCAGGCAGATACTGCTTTCCCCACCACTAGCAGTTCTGTTTTTTCGCCATTTAGGCGAAGGCAGTTATTGTTCATCCATGATGCCACTGATGATAAACAGTTGGAGAAATTAGTGGCATCATCACTGTGGTCGGGCGTGAGCTTGAATATTAGTTGGGTGTCATCGGCGTAACTAACAATGGTCATCCCGAATGCCTCCACCACATGAGCCAGGGGTTCCATATAGATGTTGAACAAAGTAGGGCTCAAACTTGAGCCCTGAGGAACCCCATGGCTTACCTTCCTAATCGATGACCTGAAGGGTGGACAATGAATTTGGAAGCTCCTATTGACCAGAAAGGAATGTATCCACTCCAACGCCGATCCCTCCACCCCCATCTCAAAGAGTCGGGACAGCAGCGTTGTGTGCAGCACGGTGTCAAATGCTGCGCTTAGATCTAATAACACCAACGCTGCTGTCTCACCCTCATCTACTAGCCTTCTGAGGCACTCGGTGGAATAGAGGACGGCCGATTCCGTAGAATAGCCAGGTCTAAATCCTGATTGGGAGGAATGGAGGAGGACTTCCTCCTCTAGATATGCCATTAGCTGCTTATTCACAACCTTCTCTACAACTTTGGAGCAGAAAGGTAGAAGGGAGATGGGGCGTAGATTTTGGAGTTGAGAGATGTGGATGTTTGGCTTCTTTTTAAGAGGGATCACTTGGGCAGTTTTCCACGCTTCAGGTATATAACATTCCTGAAAGGACAGTGTCACCATATGGCTAATATGGTCAATTAGCATACTTTCCATAATCTCTTTGCAACGTGCCGGAGGGCATACGTCGCTGGGAGAGCCGGATTGTATGCTATTGATGATAGCTAGTAGGTCATGTCTTTCAGGTGTTTTGAAGCATGTAAGATGAGATTTCCTAATGGACCCCGAGCTGTCTCTCATGCCGCTTTGGTGGCCTGAGACATCGACACTGGGTTTAAAAGTGGCATGGATTTTATCGACTTTCTCTAAAAAGAAGTCCGCTACAGAGTTACATATCTCATCAGAGAAAGTATCTTGGGCTTCCAGTCTAGTGGGAACTGTAAGCTCCTTATAAATGACGAAGAGTTCTTTAGTGGGATTGTCTGCCAGCTCAATCCTATTTTTAAGATAAGTGCTTTTCTCAGATCTTACAAGTTTTTAATATTTTTTTAATTCTAGTTTATAAAGAGCTTTATGTTCTGGGGCATAGTTTTTTCTCCATCTCCGCTCCATAGTTTTACATTTAGATTTAGCCAATTTCAGTTTTTCTGAAAACCATGGTGCGGTTTTGGATTGCCTTGGGTTTGGTGGTCCAGGGTGCTACTTTATCCAAGGCATTGGACATCCAACTTTCAAAATTGCTCCATACCTCCTGTAAGGTATCACCTAAGGGTAAAGGATGTTCTGATAAGGCGTTTCCAAACATTTCTGATGTAAATTTCTTCCATTCCCTACGTTTCAGAGGAAGATGTATCCTAGATCTAGTATCTGGGGGCACATTCTTAAGTTCAAACGGGACGATAGTATGGTCCGACCAAGTTATTTCAATTGGGGGTAGGACTTCAATACCTTCCCAGTTGGCAAAAATGGGGTCTAAAAGATGGCCAAGTTGATGTGTGGGTGCTGTGGATAACAAATTAACCCCCAGGGGTTTCAGTGCCATAAGCACAGCTTGCGCCTCTCTACATTCTATGTCATCGAAATGGATGTTTAGATCACCCAGAATGAGAAACTTTTTATATCTTAGCACTGATTGGGTTGTTAGTTCCAGGAGTTGGTTCCCAAAGTTAGCAGCACTTCCTGGCGGGTGGTATATCAATAGTCCATTAATAATATTCTTAGGTCCAACTCTTATAGTAAAGAAACCACTCTCACTATTAAGTAGTGGGGTCTTGACTAGGGTACATGCCAGATGTAATTTGTAGATAAGGGCTATACCACCTCCACGTTGTTTTTCTCTGTCCAGTCTTAGTAGACTGTAACCAGGGGGAATAGCTTCGAGAGCATCTGGAGATGAGGCGTCATCCATCCATGTCTCTGTAAGAAACATTGCTTCCGGCTTTTTATCTCTTAGAAACTCATAAATCTCAGTTTTGTGCTTAGCCATAGATCTACAGTTTAATAATATCATATTTTACCAATGAAAATCTCATCCTGGAGAAGGTAACGTTATTTACCGGTATTCCTTGTTCTCCTTCATGGGAACCTCCACTAAGTCAGGCAGCCCACACTCCTTCAGGGTAGTGACAATGAGATGATTATTAGAGTTTGTTCACGATGCCAGGGTTTAGTAAATCAGCAGACCATTGCGCTGCAGCTTGCCTGAAGGTATGGTATGCACTTTCAACTCGGCAAACATAGCGTTTGTCTCACCGAATTCACTGTTACTTATGTCAAATTTTCATTTTAAAAATGATTCTTATTTCACGCATTCGCAGTTTCATTCCATTGCAGAGAGAGGTTTTGTTTGGTGGCGATTAGTCATTATTTGTTCTAAATAAAAACACATTTGCCAAATGGAAGCTAGTAGACAGATAAGACTTGCACAAATAATGCATGGGAAGCAAAACTTAACTGCGTCTAAGAATAAATAAATACATAACAAAAAACAGACCATGGGATAGAAAAAAAATGGAGTTTCTGTGTTACCATAAAGCAATCTGGGATGTTAGTGTCTTCCACACTTGAATTCTATTCAGATGCTTTTCATTCTCATGTGTTTTTATTGGGAGGTGCAGGATCACAAGAAATGTAGTTACACATCAGGGGTTTATGGTTTTTTTTCAGCTTTAGGGCCTGATTATCAGATTGTCAAGCACACTGCCAGCCCGCCTGCCACATCCAGAGCACTCTATCAGGAGTTTAGAGCAGGGCTTGTGGTGAGCCGGTGGGGCAGCACGGCAGTGGCATGCTTTAGCTCTGATACAGAGCCTGAAGTCTTTGTCGGCCATGCAGCACTGCCTCCAGTAAGCCGGGCGCACTGTTTCATGCAGCACATACTACAAAGGAAACAGGGCATACAAATGACCTGACGGCATAGGGGCAAACAGTGCTGACACCCTTCAGAAAGTATGTTGTGAAAGTGGACACACGTTGCATGTCTAGACGGGTGAGGTACACTGGTAAATCCTCAAATATACATGCACCACATGAGAGTAGTTTTTCTGAGGATTATGACCACTTGAGTGAAGATACTTGCAACAGGAAAGCTGACACTTCCTCTGGTAGATGTAGGTCTCTGCCTGTGAAGCTAAGAGACTATGTCTTATGTTCATGCAATGTTTCTCTTGTACCATGTTGCCAACTTTTCTTATTTTTCCTTCCTGCATTTAAATATTTTTGTTCTTTTTGTTTAATTGTTTTCTCCCTTATTGAAAGGGGGATGTGTTGTAATCTTAGAGATGCATGGAACCCTGCCATGTCATGGAATGTGGTGATGCATGTCATCCCATGAATCACTCATTCCAGAGAGGGGCATACTGCTGTAAAGTTTGTGCTGTGCTGAGACGCGGTTTACCTGACTAAACATATGAACTTGGAAATACAGCGTCTAGACTACATCATTTCAACACCCGGCAATATATCTCGAGGATGAACTAGGCCTGGAGACAGTTGTACCACCCCCCCCCTCCCCCCGCCCCCATGCCTGCCTTTCCACCGACCTTTTCATGGCGGTGTCCCAGCCATGAAAAGGTCGGTAGAAAGGCAGGAAATAATGCCTCAGTGGTGCTGATGCTGACACCACCTCCATTGACCACAGCTGTCCACACTGCGGCCGCCATGGGAGCTGCGATCTTGTGGTGGCGGCGGTCGTGCAACCACAGACCTTATAATCAGGCGGTCGGACCACCAACAACGGTCCCATGAATCGGGCCTTTAGTATTTACTACTCCTAGACTTTGCTACGGGCTACTGTGGGCCCTTCCTTGTGCAAAGCGTTTATCCTTTTGAACAGATGGTTGTCACTGAATGTGAAGGCGAGATGTACACACCTTTCTTTCAATCTCATCATCCAGCCTCTTGAGTTCCATTTTGCGTTGATCCTGCTGGTACTTCAGAAATCGACGTCTTGCAGCATCCAGTAACTGGAGCTCCTTGACTCTCAGCTCCTTTTTCATTGCAGCCAGTCTTCAGGAAACAACACATGAGGCAAGTTTCATAAGTAAAAACTCAAAACCCAAGTACTATCAGCAAATGTAAAAAACACTCCTTTTCTCTTTGTTGTGAATAACTTTCAGTAACAGTATCACACATTCAAGAATACTCCACAAATCTCAAACTAAAACCTATTTAAAAACACAAAGGCTTTGAAAAGTCCAGAAACATTGCTAATTAGCAATACACTTGGTAATCCCATGGATTTTAAAACAGTTGTGATTTTCAGAAAATAGACTACAAGGTAAGTGTTATTGAAATCTTTACTATTGGTGCATAAGTAACAACAGATGTAAATAACTATAAAAATGTCAAAAATGCTTTTAAATAAATTGTTTCCATCAGCACTAGGTGGCTCCTTCCCTAGAATAAGACCAACTGTTCTGATGCCTCTGAGGGAGGGAGAGAGAGGGAGAGAGAGGGAGAGGGAGGGAGAGAGGGAGGGAGAGGGAGAGGGAGGGTGAGGGAGAGGGAGAGGGAGGGGGAGGAGGAGGGGGAGTGGGAGGGGGAAGTGGAGGGGGAGGGGGAGAGGGAGAGGCAGGGGGAGAGGGAGAGGGTGAGGGCGAGGGTGAGGGAGAGGGAGATGGAGAGAGAGGGAGATGGAGAGAGAGAGAGAGAGAGCGTGTGTGTGTGTGTGCTTGTGTGTGTGTGCGTGTGTGTGTGTGCGAGAGAAATGTGGTGCACACAAGAAAAGTTGTGGTGCGGCATTCAGAGATAAAGTTCAATTCACTACTGTATAGGCTGTGTGAAGAAAAACTACTAAGTTTGCGCCAAAGGCAAACGGCCTGAGTTCTCCACTGGTTTCCTAGTTGTGATTCAGGGTTGCATCTTTATGTGGGTTAGTCTGAGGGTGACACAGGGCCATGTGGAACAACTTACTTACCTTCATTAACATTCTTTCTTGTGGACACTCTAATCTACTCTCAGATTCATCACCTTAACAATATCCCCAGAAGCCAGAATGCATCTGGAGAACTTTCTCAGCAATGCTCCAGCATGCTAAAAGGTGGCGCTATGCAGTTCCACAATTACTCCATACCGCCCGGAAAGTGGCGGAACAGCAGGTAAGCACCACCCCTGCGTGTTGAGATCAGGCTGTTTTTTTATTTTTAATACTTCAAACCCTTAAGCCCTCAGACGTGCAGTACTATGAAAAAACGTAGAAGCCAGTAGACCAAAATCTAACTTGAATCCTTATTATGGTCTACGGGAGTCCACTCCACAGAATGGGGAGGTGGGCGTTCAGTGAGGAACCTGGGGTTAAATAGTGCACCCATCACCAAACGTAAGTACTTTGTTCTTCTGATGGATATGGCAGATTCCTCATCTTAAGAATAGATACCTTCCAGAAGTGGAGGGTCTGTGGAGTGGACTCATATCAGAAGGTACTTCAGGACCAAGTGGGCAAAATGGCGGTCCTTTCAAGGTCGCAATGTTTCGTGAATATGTACACGGATGACCACGTTGCAGCCTAGAGGATGTCCAGAAACAGCAACACTCTTGCCACTTCCATTGTAGCAGCAATGGCTCTGGTTAAACAAGCCCACAGTTTGCTTTCCGGCCAGCCCAACAGCAATTATTTAGGCAGAGGACTATCCATCTTCACCAGCTTTCTATACTGCTTTCCTTTCTTTGCTCCAGAAATCAACACAAAGGTCTTTATTGAAGTCAATGTAAAAGCTTAACAGCCGTTTGGGGATTATGTGATCTGATAGAAGAGTGATAGACTGCTCTACCCAGAAAGGCGGTACTACTTTGGATAAGGAAGTTACCGGTGTTCTCAACACAAACGTGTCTGCAAAGACGGTGGTGTACAGCAGATTGCACTGCAAGCACCTGCATTTCATTCACATGGCACGCAGAGATGATGGCAATTAGGAAGACTGTTTTGAGCATCATCAGTCGCAGTGAAAAGCCCATCATAGGCTGAAATGGCATACACATAGCACATGTTAACACTAAATTGAACTCCCTTGCAGCATGAAGAACAGCTTCAAGGAAAACAACGGAGGAAGACGTTTGCTAAAACCCACCACAACAGGCGATTTAAATAGTGAAGGTTGAGCAGGTAAGCACAGAAAGTTCCAAAGGGCTAATAGTTAACCCCTAACTTTGCCCATTGCAAGGCATTCCTGGGCCAGCAAAAACCCAAACAAACCACTCTCCGAAAGTTTGACCTGCCAAGGATCGGTATGAAGAGCACTGCACCAGGCAACAAATTTCTCCCAGCGGCGAGCATAGAAGAACTTTGTCGATGAGCGTTAGGCTGCAAGGATAATATTATTCAGAGAGGCCGGCATACAAGATGCATTCAACTGTGCTGCTCAAACTCCATGTACAGAGGTGTGGGTTGCAGAGATTTGGTGCAGAATCCACCCATGGTGCTATCAACATAACTTGGGCATAGTCGGTTCTGAATTTCCTCAGAAACTGAGGCAGGATAAGGAATGGTGAGGACGCAACAGGAGTCCAGTATCCCTACAAAATGAGAGTGTATCTCACAGAGACTTTTCTGGAAGAAACTCTAGCATGCAGTAGAGATCAAAATGTGTGTTCTTGCTGGTGGCAATCCGAACTAAGCAGGGCACACTCCAATGATCAACAATACCCACTGCCACCTCAGAGTGGAGATGACACTTGTGATCTGCCTGCTGACATCTGCTCAACTTTGTCGCCTTTGGCACTCAGAGATCCTGCAACATGTCTGGTTACCAGAAAGAAGTTCAGCTGGTCCAGGCACAGCTATAGACATAGGGTCTCCTAGCATATGACCAATGATCCTATTCTTCCTGATTGTTGCAGAACCACGTTAGTCGTGTCTTCTGTAAAGACATGCACCAGCCTGTTCTTGATGGCTGGCTGGAAGGCCAAAAGCGCCAGAGAGCTGGATCCGCGCCAGAGACCTCTGATCTCACCTTTCCCTGTGACTCATACCCCAGAAGTCATATGTCTCTACCAACTATGAAGCTTAGGTCAGGAAAAAAGAGTGGCATGAGCAAGTCATGTTGACACAAACGCATTTTCAATTTTTCTTATTTAAACAGTTGGTTTCTTTAGGAAAACCTTGTCGGATCTACACAAATGATCCCTTGCTAAATTCAGAATTAGGTTACTAAATATATAGCTCTCCCCCCTCGTTGAATGGCAAAAGGAGCTGAGAAGAAGTTGGATCTGGTTGAAGGTTATCAGTTAACAAGTATGCCTTAGTTTCAACAGTATAACTGCAACAAATGATGGACAGAATGCTGAATGATTCAAGCATTCTCCCCAGTCAAGAGATCTGGGTTAAACCCATTGTGCTTTTGCCCACTACGCCACCCCAGTTTGGACCCAATCATATGCAAATCAATCTTGACCGTGTGCCTCATGGGAACAGTTCAGACCGAACTGCCAAGCCAGGTCCTCCCTATCTTCAACAGTTGGCAGCTGTAAATCAAGTACTTCTGGTGCCCTTTGCACAGCTTCTGTAAAAGAAGCACTTTCTTCCATTGGTGATCGAGGTGGAGAGTGTAGCATAGTCTCATGGAATGCATCCAGCCCACTGGCATTTTGTGAGTTCAGGTAATAAGTATAGTAAGGGGGAGCAGATTATCCACCTCCTCATCATCAGTGCCATGTGGAACATTTTGCACCCCTTGAACCGTATCAGTCTGAGCCACAGAAGACTGTTAGCCTCAGATAATACTGGCATTGAGGCAGAGGCTGAGGATTAGAATCCAGCCATGCATTTGAGATCTTGTAGCACAAAATAGGCCTGGCACAAGCCGATGATGGGTTAGGGTCAAAGACTAGTGTCAGAACCAGTTCTTAGCCTGGCACCAACAGAATATGTGTCGCTGAGGATACAGAAGTGACAGACATCGGCCTTGTTGCTGGAGTATGATATGAACCGGCATCAACATAGATGCCGCAGAGACTGATGGCACAGAGGGATGCTACCTGGAAAATCTCTAACTTCAACTCCTTGGGGTTCAGTGAGGCTCGAAGGTGCACCAGAGGGAGCCAGAAGTTGCTGAAAGAGCTGCAGCATAGTGACCTCCAGAGCGGCAATTTTCGGGTTGGTGGCGGCCCATGGAAATCATGGTACACCAGAATAAACTGCAGAACTGGATTGGAGGCAGAAGAGACCTTTGATTGATGACTTCACACCCTCTTATCTGATTTTAAGTAGTAAGATGGGATTCAGTCGAGCTTGACCTTTTTGCACTTATGGCTTGTTTTGAACTTACTGAAAAACTACAGGCGGGAACAGGACTTTGCATGGGACTGACTCCTTGAAATGGATTGCGAATGGGCCCGCTGCTTGGAAGAGAGTGCGATCTATGTTTTAACTGCAACCTCTTCTTATGTTTGGAGATGCTGACTATTGCCTCCTGTTCCTGGATCACTTTTGGATGCATTAGAGCACACCTATCACACTACTTTGAATCGTGACATGAGCCAAAGAAGCACGAGCCCTTATTGTGCAGGACTGCAACCAACATCTGCTACCTGCAGTCACGACAAATTTTAAATCCTCTTGTTTTTGGCAGTATCATCATCCCTCGAATACCCAACATAATTTAGAAGTCATTTGAAAATCAACAAAGCTGGAAGAGGAGCTCTGGATCTGCAACAAAGGCAGTGGAAAGAAATTAACTAATGTCAGTGACAAGGGGTGGGGCCTACATGCAGCTCTGCTCCATCACTTTTGAGGGCTGTACAGACTTATCGCTGTGCCACATGGGTGGGAGCAATGCTGGGAACATTCTCTAGATCCAGTCTGGCACCTAGGGATATTTTGCAAGCGAGGAATATGCAGTTAGTAGTATCCTTCAGAATCTAGGTGTAACATAGGAGGCAGGGGTTCTTTGAGTTCCTCTGTCAGAGCCGTAGAAACGTCCAGTTCTGTGGTTCACTTATATTTTAGTACCTCCCTCCCTGGAGAACCTGGAACTGAATGAACATGCACTTTCAGGGGTCAGTCGTATATTCCTTTCTGTGGTACGAAAACAGAATATGGGGTGGCACATCAAAGGTGTCTGTTATTTTTTTCCCCGGCTTGTCTGCCCTATATCACTTCCTACAGGGGGCCCCCTCTTTCTTATTGGTTGTCTGTCATTGCCATCACCTATCCGCTCATACTACTAAGGAAGCAGAGATGATTTGTGGTCCTGATAGCGAGAGAGAGAGACTGCATACACCAGCTTAAAGAACATCAGTCTCTAGAGAACAATACTCAAAAGCCAATTCATCTAAGCTCCCAACCATCCAGTATCTTAATATTCTAAGATTCACATTAGCTGCAATAAACATCCAACATAATGCATCTTAACAACATGGAAAACAGTCTTAAGACAGTGGTAGAAATAAAGTTGCCCTAACATGGCTTCACCAGAGGAGACATTGTTAAAAGCTGAAACTCACCATGAAAGGGAGGTGGTTGGATAAAGAAATAGGCTTCATAGATGGGTTTAAAACAAAGACAGAGAATGTTCTAAAATGCCACATGCCTATTGAGACTGGGAAAAGAACACCAAAACCGATATAGTCATCATTCTCGAGACTCATGACAATAACGCTGATGCAAGGTTATCTGGGCAGGACAGGTGATCTAAAATAAAGGACTATTTATTCACCATAGTACCAATGCCTGGGACTAAAAGCCTCCTCACTATTCCTATTTCCAAGTTGTTAACACAGCTATACAGACTCACAAGCCAGGTATGTTAGAGGCTTCAGTGCACAATAATTTCACTCATTGTCTCCTGTCCAGTATGTATTCACCAACCTGTCTTGCATATAGGATTATGATGCCACCAATCTCTGCAGTTCTAGTGTCCATAATTCCCATATAAACAGCAGGGTCCTGATTCAATGCCAACAGAAGATAAATGTTCACTGATCAGTATGAAGCAGTTGTGAAAGGTTCACTGCTTCAATCACTTGTTTTTAATGCTTTGCTCAGCCACCTGTTCGAGAATTCAATAGCAGTGAATTAGCTTTCAAACCGATACATGCAATGATTCCGCTGAGAAATCACTGGACGTTTGACCAAAATTAGCCATGTTGGACTCATAACCGACCAATCCACACTTTGCAGATTAGGAAGTGGAGATTGGAAGCAAATACTTGACCATTTAAATTTGTCCTATATGACCGAGGTGCTATATGGATTGATTGATAATGGCTCGGGGTAAGCATTTCTGAGATCGCCCGACATGCCTAGAACAGGCTTCTGTGTCTGGTGAAAGGCACAGTTAAAGTCCTCACATTTAAGAAAAACGTGAAGATATTTGTGTTCAGAATCACAGATCCCATGAATGGCTTGTTTGCCACAGTTTTATTTTGCACTATATAAACAATTTTGATTGATTTATTGAAACTCCGCAACCGCTGTTGCTGGCCTAACTGGCAAATAATGTATTATGACAAAGTGGGGCCTTCGACATAAAAGCTTCAATGGTAAATTATGCTATTTTTCTGGATTCTAGGACATGCCCACTTTATAGGGAATTGGTTCTTTAAACTGATTATTGTATTCAGTTACAATTCAGTGCCATGTACTCTCTTTTTTGTCGGGCACCAGCTAGCATATTGCTGTAATCAAACCCTAACTCATGGAAGTAGCTATGGCTAGTTTTTGTAGAATACGTTACTTACCTTCGGTAAAGCCTTATTCAGTGGAGACAAGACCTAGCTGTAGATTCCTTAACTTGAAATTATTCCCAGGTGCCAGACTGGATCTAAGAACGTTTCTACAGCAGTAACTCTGCGCATCGGTACAGAGTGTGGAGCGACTCGGTAACTATGCTGTCCACCGGATGGGATTTTGGCAGAGTCCATATAACTTCTCCCGCGAAGCGCGGACGTCAGTTTCTTCCGTGACTACTTCCCGTGCTAAAACAAGGAACCACATACAGAAACTACAATGGAAACTGTGTGCCCAAAAAGAATCTTCTTTTTGAAAAATTGTCAATTTGTTTCAGTGTTATATATACATATTACTTTTTTTTTTTTAAAGAAGAGATAATTAGTTCGCTGAGCAAAGAGGGTGGGAGTGTAATAAAGGAATCAGTGGCTAAATCTTGCCTTCTACCAGATGAGGCATTACCCAAGGAAAGTTTAGTTATTCATCTAATAGAGACGTCTAGTCGCAGATTCCTAACCCCAAAACGAGATACCCAAGTGTGAGAAAATAGGGTTCTGTAGCAATACTCACCCCACTTTTTGCCTGGCTTTTGATACACCGTTGACTGTACAGTACTGGGTCCCTGCTGTCCAGGTTTCCAGTACCAGCTTTTCCCCCTAAAAACATGTCCATAATTGGTACTTCTGCCCCCCTGTAACTCCCTAGTAAGTGGTACCCTAGGTACCTAGGGCCTGAAGACTGAAGAAGGCCCCCTGGCACCCACTCACTATGACCATGACACTGTCCCTGCAGCTGGCATGCCTATGTGAGGTAAAACAATGACCAAGTTGACATGGCACGCTGCCTATGTGCCATGCCAGCTAGCATTCCCTAAGATAAAGGCAAGTCATCCCTCTAGGAGGCCTTACCAGCCCTAACACAGGGTGCACTATATCCCAGGTGTGGGTATATCTGCATGATAATATTGTAAGTGCCAGGGAAGCAATATAGAGTACATGACCTGGGAACTTGACAACTCGAGTTCCACAGCATCATGATGGCTTCACTGAACCGAGGAGTGTTTGGTACAAAACAGCTCCTTCTAATAAATCCTCACTGATGCCAGTGTGAGGTTTATTAAAACTTGTACCCAGAGGGCATCTCAGATGTGCCCCCTGAAAACCTGCTGACCCTGGTGTGGGCACGGACTGGATTTACGCAGCCTGCCATACACAGACATGTTTCTGGTTCCCTGGGTGGAGAGTCTCTGCTCTATGGAACCGAAAACAATGCACATTCTGGGCAGAGGTGCCAAATCTCCTTCCCAGGATGGTCCATTGCTCAAAGAGGGACTCTTCAAAGGCCTGCTGCCTTTGTAATGAAACCCCAGCCTCTGCTGCTAGCAGCAGATGGCAGCCCCTGGTTCACACCCCCAGGAAGGTGGCATAATAGAGGGTTTTCCCACCCCAGGTAAGGTGCCCAATGGCCCTACTTGCTATTCCCCCGAAACACCCCTAAATCTAATATTTAGATGGCTCCCCCAGACCTGGAAACTAGATCTGCAACGACCTAAGAAGAAAGAAGACACCATGCAGAAGAAGCCAGAAGACCCCAACTGCATTGGCCCTACCGGCCTGTCTCCTGCTTTGCCGACCCTGCGACTTGTCTTTCAACAGTCCCCTCTGAAACCCCTGGGTGGAAAGTTGCCTTCGAAGAAGACTCCAATCTCTTGTGGACAGTGGGCCTGTCCAGAAGAGACCGACTCCATAGACTCCATATCAATGTTGATCCACGTCTCCTTCTCACTCTGCACCCGACACCCACGGCCCGAGTCTGAATGGCTCACCTGTGCAATGAAGTTTCCCCGGCGATCCTCACCTTCTGCCCATTAGTGGGTGACCTCTCCTGCACTCGACAACGGCACCTGCAGTGTGAATCTAGAGGCGCCCCTGAACTCTACCAGCTGTGGTAAGAAGACTCCGACGTTGAAAGACACCCCTGAACTCGATTCCCCTGGGCCTTGGTGAGCTGAACCGAAGATGCCCCTACAGCCTCCTACATCCCAACTTATCTCTGCTATCGCTGGCCTTCCTCTTGCAACCGCTGGTGCAGCCTCTTTACTGTCAGGAAGTTCCTCATTGAAAAGCACTGTGCTTTTGACGTCAAATATGCACCTTACCACCCTGTGCCGCAGGTGGTGTATGTTTGGTGCTGCTTTGTGGGCCCCCCAGTGCTTGTCCGAACCCCAAAGACTGGCCCTTGCAATCGATTTACTTACCTGCAAGCAGTGTGGCTCCAGGCACATCCTGTCACTATTGGAAAGAATTGGGTCGAAATAAGATTTTGAACTCTGCACCGGGCACTCCTATGCCGCTGGTGGCGCAGTTTTGGTACTTAAACTAACCCTTGGCCCTTACTAACTTTTGGTTCCGAAGATTGTAAGTTAAATACTTCCCTGATTAAGCGCAATATTGTTTTCCGCATAGGATAGCATTGAACTGTGTGAAAAGGTTTCAAAGTGTTGATTTGATCAAAGTGAAAAGTGTTTTTAATTAATATTGTCCTTGCCTTATTACGAAGACCTTGGTCCTGAAATAAAGTACAAAAAATATTTTTATAAAATTGGTCTGGATCTCCTTTTTGAGTCGTGTGTACAATATTGATCATTGTTGTGAAATAAATGTGTTACAAGCCTCTATGTTAGGCCTAAGGCTGCTCACCCACACTACCACTAATGGAGCACTTTGGGTTTTAAATTGATCCCCGCACAGTATTACCACCTACTGATATTATCATATACAGAGCCAGCTTCCTACACTAAGCAATACCATCCCCGGAGGAGGGTCCGAGAACCTGATCTTAGGAAAGATCCCCAACTTTACTAACTGGTCTGAAATAAGAAAAAGAGAGACTGGCTGCCAAAAAGAGAGGTGAGGAAGAAGACCTCTCAAGTGAAAATTGAGGAGAAGCCTGTATGGAACTGAATAAGCAACTTGAAAAAAAACCTTGGAACAAGATACTACTGCAGAAGAGTAAAGAGGAGTCATGAAGAACAGTCCGTAGAACATTCATATATTTATTTATTTTTGTGACTTATAAAGCACCCAAATCACTCCCAAAGGGGTATTTCCCCGCTACGGAGGTGGAACAGGTAGGGAGAAAAAAAGATTTTCAAAAATGCTCAGAGCTTACGGAAAAGGAGATAGGCTGGATATTTTCGAAGATGGCTGGGAAGTTGGTTCCAATAGGAGGGGGCTAGATAATAGAAGGCTTTCCCACCTACGCGGGATTTCTTAACACGAGGTACCAGAAGAAGCAACTTATAGCCTGAACAGAGTGTTGTGGAAGGATGATAGCGGGTGAGTCTATCAGCTAAGTAGCTTGGGCCATTGCCATTTGGTGCCTTGTGTACAGTGCAGCAGACCTTACATCTGATTGAGTTGTGGATTGGTAACCAGTGTAATCCCTGAAGTAGCGGAAAAGAGGCAGTCCTGGCAGGGTAGTTGGAGACAAGGTGAGCAGCTGTGTTTTGGACCACTTGCAGTCTATTGAGGGAAGACTCGTTATCAGAAATCAGAAGAGCGTTGCAGTAGTCTAGGCGACTTATTACTAATGCTTGGAGGAGTGATTTACTTACTGTCAGAGGGAGAAAATGAAAAACCCTTCATAAAAGGCTTAGAGTATGGAAGCATGCGCCTACGGTGGTGGTGATGTGCTACTTCAGCGTGAGTTTTTGATCCAGATGTATGCTGAAGTTTGTTTCAACAGCTTTAGGGACTGGGGTGGCACCCAGTTCAGTAGGCCACCATTCTGGTGACCAGAACAGAGGAGCTTCTCTGAATAACATGATCTCCGTTTTCCCTGCACTTTGCTGCCGGAAGTTGTTCCTCATCCAGGCGGTAATGGCTGTCATGCCTTCGGAGAAGGCCAACAGGGTGTTGGGAGAATTGTTATCAAAAACCATTAAGACCTGGGTGTCATCAGCGTATGAGACTGGAATGACGCCCCGTTCCCTGAGTAAATCCGCTTGAGGAGCCACATAAATGTTAAACAGAGTGGGACTGAGGCAGGATCCCTGTGGTATTCCTTTGGTCAACTCTAAAGTTTGAAAACGGAAGGTGCCAAGGTTGATGGTTTGGATATGGTGAGTTAGAAAACATGAGAGCAACTTAAAGGCTAGGCCGTGTATTCCAATATCTCTCAGTCCGTTAAGTAGGATGGAATGGGATATCGTGTCAAATGCTGCTGACAAATCCAGCAGCTTGTCCGTTGTCCAGGGAGTGTTTTAGGTTGTCAGTGACAGCAATCAGTGCTGACTTTGTAGTAAACCTAGGCCGAAACACAGACTGAGAGGAGTCGAGGCAACCCGTTGCTTCTAGGTACTTGGAAAACTGTTTATTAATGTGTTTTCCAAGAGTTTACACAAAAACAGTAGAAGAGAGATAGCTGGAGAAATCTTCCAGCGGGGCGTTGGATTTCTTCTGGATGGGGATTATTTGGGCAGTATTCTGTTCGGGAGGTAAATGGCCCTTGCTCAAGGAAAGATTGAGAATTGAGCAAATAGCGGGTAACAGCGGTTTATGCAGTAATGAAGATATTTTAGCAGGAAGGATATCCCGAGGAGAGCCTGACTTGACCGTTTTCAGCAGAATCTCCACAGTATTCGATGTAAGAGGGGGGAAGCTTTCCAGAGAATGCGTATTGGGTAGGAGTGAGGGACAGCAGGTTGAAGTGTCCTTCAGCAGGTCCCTGTCTTTAATGATTTTATCATAAATAATCTCAATTTTCTGAGTAACTTACCACAGAATTTTTGTGATGGAGTTACTTCATTGAGACAGGCCTTGGGATTTGTGAAGGAATTGAGGATGCAGTAAAGTTCATTGGAGGATTTCCCTGCCTGATTAGGTTGCGACTCAATATGGGCTCTACGTGCATTCTTTAAGTTCTTATGGTAATGGGCTAGAGAGATATTATGCCTATTTTTATCGTTAGCATCATTAGAAAGACGCGAGCGTCTTTACAGCTTTTTGCAGAGGTTTTTTTCCTTCCTTAGATCTGGCGAGAACCATGCAGCATGCGTGCATCTGGTCAGATTGGAGTAGGATTTTCATGGGGCTAATTGATCTAAGGATGTTTCTACTATAGTGTTGTTACTAGCCAACCAATCCTCGATATTTCCGAATGACAGGTTGGCATTGGCCGTAAATGTGTCCGTTAAGCAATCTGGCGTTATTTTATGCCATTGTCTTTGAAAATTACAGGAGGCTTTGGTGAGAGCAGAAATGGCCCTATGTCTTGCTATTTGAAAGTTAAGTAGAGAATGATGAGACCAAATGAGTGGGCAGGGGGCCTCGCAGCCGAAGTTAGAAGAGTGGTCAGGATAAGATCTAAGGGGTGACCCGCAATGTGTGTGGGACCTACATTGATCTTATCTAGTCCCAAGGCAGGTAGGTCCGCCAGAAGCATCGAGGTGTCTACATTGGTGGCGATCACGCTATGTACATTGAAATGTCCTAATAATAAAAAAGGTTTAGTGGAGATAATATGGGGGGCAATTAATTGCTTGAGCTGTAGCGAGAAATCCTGGAGGGTGCCAGGAGGCGGTATATAAGCACACCTTTCCAACAATAGTGAGATTGGAAATCAATTCTGAATATAAGGATTTCTATTGTATTGCTGCTACACTGTTCAAGTATAGATACATTAATAGAGCCCTTATAAACAATGGCTAGACCACGGCCAACCTTGGACTGCCTATCAGGCCTTTGGATACGGTAGCCATCAGGGATTGCCACCGCGATTGCTGGGGTAGAGCGAGGGTTGAGGCAGGTTTTTGTCAGAAAACCAATATCGGTATGTTCTGAGGAAAGCAAATCCCAGATTTCAAAAGCATGTTTGGGCAATGATCTGACATTAGCTAGAAAGCAGTGCCAGTATAGGCTAGAATTACTACATCGTTATCTCAAATTCAGCCGGGCCAAGAAAACGGAATGGAAGGCCAAGGGCAGTAGCTAAAGCTACTGAGTCAGAGCTCCTAGCCATAGAAGCAAATAATGCAGAGCACACCAACCAATAGGATAAGAGAATCATTGCTGGCAATAACAACAATTAAGGCCACAGACAACACATGGACAGATTGAACACTCTGAGAGGGAGAGGAGCTCTCTGGGACTGTTCAACATAAGATTCTCCGACGGTGAGGCAGAGAGCGAGAGCCAAGTAACAAACATATGGAGGCCTCCCCAGTTACGAGGGAGAGTGCAACAATGTAAGCAGAAACACACTCCTCCATAAGATAGGTAGGAGAAGATCATTCACTGTAGAGATACCCAACAAAGGAAGGTATGAAAGATCAGGAAAAAATAGACATATGTATGGAAAAAAAGCACATACATAATATATATATATATACGTTCCTGCATAGTGCCCAACCCCCTGCCTTTATCTCGGATTCCACCGAGAACGACCCTGAGCACCACTCACCTGGGAGCCACTGCTGCTTTCTGGGACTCTGAGTCTTTGACTTTCACTGACCAGCAGAACTGAGATAATTGAAGCCTAGGGGCGGAGCTGACACTTACACCTATCGCAGTGCGGTTGGACTCATTTAAACTGCAGCAACGCGGGGCTCTTCAAACATTCATTGCAGGCGCTGACGAAGGCCACACCGGCCGAAATGCATTCGCCTTGAATTGCCATTAAAATGGAGCTGCCTTTCACCCCCGCTGAGGTTTCTGCTTCTTTTTACTTGAAAGGAGATTGTTGTTTTATATATATATATACATATATATACACACACACACACACACATATACACAAAATACCTGAACACAAGTAAATAACTTACCAAGTCTACAGTAATTTAAACATTTTGGCATCACCCACTGGAGGGTTATTAATATACACTGGACAGTGCACCACAAGTACCAGCATGCAATGCAAACAGCCCATTGGGTGTCCACCAGGGGGCAAAAACTATAAATGGATGCAATTGTCATGTGGTGGTTATTCAGCAGCTGCCAAGGCTTACTTTTGATAAAGGTCAGTGTGACCGAAACGCGGCAGGACTGCCGATGCTGTATACTAAATAAATCAGACTATCACCATTGAGAGTTCGGCTTCTTCTTTTCGAAAGGGGAAAGCTTGTTTGATGTTTAGCGGCCTGGATCTGCCGCAAGCGACGTACCGCCAGCAAGAGCGTAACTACCCAAGAAGAACCGCCTTGCAATTTCGTGGTAACGACAATGGGCAGTAGTGCAGCCGCCGAAGCCTGACTTCGGCATGGCTCCCAGCAGCCTCGAAAATAGGAATGCCACAGAGCAGCGGTGAGCTGAAATACAAAATACCTGAACACGAGTAAATAACTAACCAAGTCTACAGCAATTTAAAAATGTTTGCATCACCCACTCGAGGGTTATTAATTGACACTAGATAGTGCACCACAAGTACCAGCATGCAATGCAAACGGCCCATTGGGGCGTCCAACAGGGGAAAAAAAACTATAAATGGATGCAATTGCCGTTTGGTGATTATTCAGCAGATGCCAAGGCTTACCTTTGATAAAGGTCAGTGTGACAGAAACGCGCCAGGACTGCCGATGCTGTATACTAAATAAATCATAGACACACACACACAGACACAGACACACAGACACAGACACACACAGACACACACACACACAGACACACACAGACACACACACACACACACACACACACACACACACACACACGCACACAGACACACACACACACACGCACACAGACACACACACACACACGCGCGCGCATACAGACGAAAAACTGTATAACCGGTGTCCGAGAAGGGCACATATAAGCTGCCACCATGTCAGGCATGGGTCAAGATAGAACAACAGTGAGCTGGCAACCAACCACAAGGTCTTGTCCAAAAGGAGAAGAAGCAGAAAATAACATCACCAACTGAGCATGATACTCAGGCAGCTGAGAGATCAGAGAATAGAAAAACAACAGTGGAGAAAATCTGGTTAGAATAGAAAAATAAGACCACTATGGTAGAATTATCATAGCAAGCATGGATTAAGATTTCGCTCCACTGTGACTATCCCGAAAACAGAGTAAAGTGGAATCAGCTTGAGAGCCTAACAGATATTGAACATCAAAAGGCAGGTCCACCAAGGCGGACTGAACAACCTCAGAAAAGCCAGAGGGGTGCAGCCATGTACGTCGGCGAAGAGCTACCGAAAGAACCATGGCTCGTCGTATCCATGTCACAAAGAATCAGCAATTTAGCCGCCTGACGGCCATCCTGGACCAGCTCAGTAAGAGTGTCTGAGTGTCACCAGGGAGAGAGGGCACAAGACCCAGTCCTACAACACGTCAGAAAAACAGCCCAAAAAAGCGGTATTAAGGGACTGCAAAGTGGAGGTGGTGGCAGAAAAGAGATACTGACCAAGAGCATCTAGAATTTTAGACTCCCTGTCTGGAGGTGCGTCAGGCACGGCGCCAATATCGTAAGAGGCTCTACCAGCCTGAACCACAAAACTGTGCAGAGTAGACTGGAGGAAACGGAATATCAGATCTCCAGGGGCAGGATGGTGCCTATCAGCTGCAGACCGGTCCACGGAAACGCTTGAAACAGGTTTAGCGCAAGTGATCAACAGAATATCAAAGAGGGCTTCAATGAAGGGGAGCGCAGGTTCAGTCCTCATCTGGCCCGGATTAGGCACACCAAGTAGGGGACCAAAGGCCACATTCACAGAAGGAAGCTGCAGTCCCAAAACCACAGGAACTCTCTGCAAAAGCGGAACCAGCCCCAAAGCAAGGCTAAGAGGAGAAAACAAGGCTGCGGAAGGGGAACAAATCATAGCCAGTTGCCTCACCAAAGTCAGACACCCAGTAAAACCCTGAAGGAGGCTGAGGAATGTCAGTTACGTCATCACCGACATCACACAAAATACTCAGGTCCCAGGGGAAAAATAGCAGGGGGCTCCTCTGAAAGCAGAGGAAGGTAGCCCAAAAATAACTATTCCACCAACCCCGTTCCCAACGTCTACCGACTTCAAAGAGGCGACACCTCGGAGTTGGGGAGGAGAGACCAAGAAGAGACGATCGGCGCCCTCGGATCCAACACTGGTATCACAGGTGGGATCTCTGAAGGGCTGTGCATCGGAGCTGATAAAAGTTTGATCACGGATTCATAGGGCCTCAATGACATTGAGGGAGGTCCCGCCGATTGGTTTGAAGTCGGCCATGGCTTCACCGACCTCATTGGTGCCGAGACGTGCTGCAAAATGGCATGAAGGGAGTCAGATGAGGGAAGTATTCCCTCATCTGAGCCAGAGTTGCCTCAGTGCCAGGAAACACCGGAAAGCCTGGGATGGAGTCTCACTCCAACCTCTAAATCGGAGAAGGTGGTCAGGGAAGCTTCGCATACGCTGTAAAGTCGGGGAAGGTCATGATGCTGACTGCCTACAGCATGACTTACCAACCGACAGCGAGGGCGCAGGGACTTCAGGAGCTGGCCCTCGAGGTGTCCTTGAAGACAGAAGAGGACTGCGACCAATGAACGGCCTTCAACCACCACACTGCTAGCAGTGTCATGCAGTGCTCCTGCAAAGCAAACGTCTGAAGCTGAAGACATGAGCCACACCGGTTGGTGTTAGGGTGCTCGACCAGAAAAAACATGCATATTGACTGAGGAAGCGGGGTCGACATCACAGTCCACAGGACCCCAAAAATATCCAGAATAAGCACACTGTTCCTTCGACAACATCGAGTTATGCAAAAAAACGGCCAGATGTACCGCTCTCCAAATCCGCGTGGAAGCGCGGAAAGGAAAAAACGGGCATCAACGCATCTGGAGGGCTTATACGGACTCTGCCGACATCACATCTGGTGGACTTCGTCGTTACGGAGTCGCTCGACGCCCTCTACAAAGGCGCATAGGTACTGCTGCTGTAGAAAAGTCTGTGGAGCCACTCTGGCATTTGGGGATAATTCTAAGTTAAGGAATCTGCAGCTAGTCGTCTCTATCAGATATAAATGTAACAGTGAAAAGATGATTTTAACTCTATAGTTAAAGCTGGGCTGGGCTGGGCTGAGGATAAAGTTAATTAAATTAAACTGAGCCTCCGGTTCTTCAATTTCTCTAAAATGTTGATATTTTCCACAAGGAAAAGAGGGACCTGTGAAATCTGCGATTTACATTCTTAATTCCTACAAAAATAACCTCAAAATTTCACTATGAAACTACATCATACTGTTCTTCCACCACTTTTCCACAAAAGGTAAGGAAGAGAAAAAGTCCTCTATTTTGTTTCAGAATTAATGAACATACAAAGTTAGGATTGTCAGTGTTGGATGAGTAGGTGTAGATTATGCTTGTCTAGCTGCTCCTTTAGTTGGATCACAGGATCTCTGTGACTTTGGAAATCATATGATTATAATCGGCCATGTTAATAATCCGTGGTTCAGTAGAGCCATGACAATGATATTTGTAGTAAATGACAGCAACAGCTCCGCCCCTACTTTTACTAGATAGCCATTATTTTCAGAAGATCAAAGTTCTTTATAATATAGACCATAAAGTTAGTTCTGAAAATGGAGAAATCCTTATTATGCACTTTGGTTGGGAGTAGACAATCAGCATTGAGGGTGTTTGAGCTGGAATCAAGGCAATCCAATGCACATTTTAAAAAGTTTTACACTAAGGCAGATCTCCAGGTGCCGGAATACGTAGAATGAGCTCCTGACAGACCCTTCATACGACAGCAGGCAATAATTTCGAGGCACTGCTGCGTGGTGGGCAGGTACTGGGAGAGATGGCGAGATATGGGACTAATATTGTGATATGTACATCACCCCATAGGAAATGGAAATTTTGTGAGATGCAATTTTTTCCCCCTCCTCTTTTCCCCACCTTCTCCCTTTTTCCACTACTACCTCCTCTATTGGTGCTCATATATCACCCTTCCCCTCCTACCCCTCCCTCAGTTGTGCTTTTCTTTGCTTTATTGCATTTCGTGATGTTGAGTACATATGTTATTGCAACCACCACGGTGCGTAATTACATGGAAAATGTGAAAACGAATAACTTGATTGTTGTGATACATAAAAATAGTAAAACTAATAAAGAAAATGAGACTAAGGCAGATCTCCAGGAAATTGAACAGATGGGCTGAAAAGCTCTTTGTCATTTATACCAAACATTTTTACCAAACATTTCAGTGCATTTCCTCCCACAATTTCGGCCATTGTGCTTTATCAGTATATTGTATCAGCCCCCATAATAATTTCAGTTTGATTTTCCTTTCAAATTCGCTACACAGAGGAAGCACATTGTGTCGTTCACCAATCAATAAAGCACTTCTCGATCCTCATCCGTGTAGGTCTCAAATTGTGATGTACAACAGTGTCTGAGACACTTTGCGATTCCCAAATGGGTCACAAATGACCTGCCTCTTTAATATTTATGAGGCAGGTTGCAATTTGTGACCCATTGGGAATGGCCAGCACTCATAGAGATGGTGGCCTTCTGGGGTTAGCAGACCCCCATGTCTGTGACTGGTTTTTAAATAAAGCAGTTTTTTTTTTGAATGCAGCCAATTTTCCTTAAATGAATACAGGATGCATTTAAAAAAGAAAAATTAAATGTTTCTCTTTCATCAGGACCCCTTCCCGTTTGCCTGTGGCTTATCACCTACTTGAAGTAGGTGCTAAACTATGAGTGTTTTGCAACCGCATTTGGAGTCGCAAAACAATCAGACATACTAGTGCAACTCACTATTAGGAAGGGACGCCATTGGCACGCACCTTCCTAATAGCGACTTGCAAAACTTATTTTACGAGTCGGTAATGGGTTACAGACTCGGAACATAGGGTTTGTATATCCCACACACTTTAGCAGTCGCAAACAGTCCCATTTCCCATTTGCGACCGCTAAAATGGGTCATACATCTCGCCCCATAGTAATGCCAGTACACCGTTTGCTATGCGAAACAGATTTCAATGTGGATATGCATGTATGAGTATTTATAGCATGCAAACTAATCGATGTAGCAACAGGGTACTGTACATGAGAAGACTAAGGGATGCAATGTGAGGGGAAACAGGACCTGCTTACCTGGAAAGGATTATTTTAATTAGCATCTATGTCTGATGAACAGTCTATGTGGTTATTTCATGAGAAGCTGATTTTATATGCATATCTTCACATAATTATATTTTCTTCAAAACTTCACATCATTTTAATTATTACAAATACTTGAAGGGAACAAATCATTTAACCTTACAATTATAATCAAATCAACTCTGCAGACATGGGAACCATAATAATGTATTTTTACTTTCTAGCATGTTAGAAATGGCTAATTTTTCAAGAAAATATGGAATAACTTTAGCAAACTGAAATCGAAAGGGGTTTTTTTTGTTTCATGAATTAATGAATAATGTGTGGCAAACAGCATCATGGAACTACCTTTGCCTCTGATCTGCAAGCTTTTGTTCTTCTTCAAACACAATTTTTCTCCTTTGTTCTTCTGCTCCCTTAAGAAGTTCTTGCTGTTGGTACCAAGCATCATCTTCCACTTTACGTTTTAAAGCCTCAGCTTGAATTTCATGCGTCATCTGCCTATACAATATAAAATGCGATGCATCAAAGACATGGAATGGTATAGAAATGTCATCATGAACTTCATAAACTAGATCAAGGTCTATCTCATACATCTTTTAATGTTGTCTACATCTGACATGACAAACAAGGAAATCAATTGTGACAGAAAAGTTCTGTGTACAAAACAAATGGCTAGAGAATACAGAATTGCTTGTTCTCCAACATCAAGAACCATGGTTGGAACAACCCTAAGACAGGCATGTTATTGTTGATACTGATAGCACGATGCCACTTTCATTCTATGTCCCGTTTGTCAGTTCAGAATGCAGAGAGGCTAGTGAATTGCAAATGTAATGTAGTGGGACCCATTCACTCTTTTTATTTTAACTAAAAAATATATTTGAATTTTCAAATTAGGACAGAAAAAGAAATACACACTTTGTTGAACCAATTGCACATAATTTCTAATATCCAGAATTCCCTTTACGAGTGTATGTTTCACATCTCACATCTGTCACGTGTTGAACATCTTGGATTTCTGGAATTTAGGCCTGAGGTGTATGGCTGAGGAAGACATTGCTTATTTTCAAGACAGAGCTTGGCTACAGGTATATCTGCGTTGTGGGTGAACATACATTTATGGTGACGGGATGCACTTCTAGTTCTAGTGCTAGTTCTCTGATGTCTGACGAACCTCGCATCAGTTCATGTTTTTACAAGAGGCCGGAAGAGCACAGTCTAAACATTAAGAATATTTGAAAAAGGCGTTTTTGACCGCATGTGGGAATTAAATTGGAAAAAATAAGGATAAACTGTGAAAAACGAAAAGAAAGTTTAAGAAAAAGATTGGAAGAATAAATGACTTACTGCATCGCTAATAGAAACATGCTTATGCAGTGCGTTTGGCTGGGGCGTACAAAAGCCCCATTTCAACATGTGTTGTGGGTGACATTTCTCGACTGATTTTTGAGTAGTAAGGCAGCGACAATAGGTTAGGGCCTTCTTTTCGGTTTCTCTGATGGTAGCGTTTTAGGTCTCGCCTAGTGATGCAGCACGAATGTGCTGCCATCCTTTTGCGAGGTATACAGTATACACTATAGTGTGGAATCTTCGTTGACGCTCTGCCCACTATCCGGCCCATCTTCTTCATTGGCCTAGGTTATAAATGGTGCCTTCTGATTGGTTTTGAGCTTGTTAGTCCTTCTCCATGACAGCCATGTCAGTCATTTGTATCCTTCCATGGCTACTGACCCCTTCACTACACAGACTACTTTCTTCCCATCCCTCCCTCCCTCATTCCGTGACTACTTGGGGCCCTGCCCCCCTCCCACACACGCCTGGTCGCCCACACTCCATTTCCTGTGTGCCGTTTAGCTACGTTCCTTAGGTTCACTTTTTCCTGTTGTGTGCACGTGATCTGCTGCAGATTCAGTTTACTGACTGGAGTCCGTGTACAAACTCACAAAATCCTGTTTAATCATCGATACATCTACGAGCTGTTAACTCTGTAGTAGCTCTTTAGCTTGCGCAACGGGGTGAAAAGGGGCGGAGAGTGAAAGCCGTAGTTCATTACAACACGGACTCCTTGAGCTTGGGAGATCGTGAAGACGTCCGTCTTTGACTTGACACAGGAGGGGCGAAGCAACATCCTCTGCACCGTGCAGGTCTGCAGGAACGCGCTGTCTGACCTGCCGGCTCCCAATAAGATTCACGGTGTTCAGGTGTGCTGTCTCTGTCTGATTACTCCCTCTTTATCGCTCGGAAGTGCAGACTTGCTCCAGCACCGCATTACCAAACTGCCGGCCCTCGTTTCTCTAGTGACCGTGTAAGCAACCTTCTTCAGCTGTTTTATAGCCATTAACGATCTATTTACCTTCGTTAGTGCGACTCTTCGTCTATGGAAGTTTTAAGTTTTATATAGCTGAAACTTGGACCAAAGGCATAAGATTCCACATACTTTAAACACGGGGAGATTTAGTGATTTGTCCAAGATCACAGGATGCTAAACCGAGTACAGGACTCGAACGCGATTAGTTCTAAAATCGGCAGCTCTGGCTGTTTGGCCAGATCGTTTCCCTCCTTCACGTCCAGGTCCACTTCCTTCTGTTTCGTGAACCCATGTCTAGATTCTCAACACGTCTTCCTGTCTACGTATCTGTAGTAACCATGCTGACACAGGATAAGTTAAGCTGGTTATTTATTGGCTACATGGATAGCAGAGCCAGGAGGACCAGCTCTGCCAACAGCTCAAACAGGAATGTCTTGGCTCAACACGGTTGCCAAGACACCACCATTCTAGAGTCCTAGCATCATCACTAGGATACATAAGATAGAGTACAACATATCTTCTCTTCCTCCAAAACAAAAACAAAGCAAAATAAAAACAGGTTCAACAATATCGCTAGAATTTTTTCTTTACAAAATATTTGTTCAACAAATTAGAAAAAAGCATCATGACCTGTACCTGGCAGGTTTAACAATATCTCTAGAACTTTTTCTACAACATTTTTGTTCAACAGGTTTTGAAACATTTTCCTCAAAAGATGAAGAAGCATTCTGTACCCGAATCTTCACTACCCTATTTAGATTCCACCAATGACCTCCCTTGACCATTATTGCATTTCCAAGAATCTTAGTAACCTTGAAAGGTCGACTGAACTTACTATCACCTTTCTTGGCATGCACAGCATTCTTGATGTTGACCATGTCCCCCACTTCAAGCGAGCCACTCTTACACCTTTACAGGAATCACACGAGATCTTCTGTCTAGCTTGCGAAACTGACACGTTTTCTCTTGCCAACGACATTAATTGAGCAACATTAGATTCAGACATGACCCACTTACTCATCCAAGCAGATCTGAAACTAGTGTTCGGTTTCCTTCCCCACAACAGTTCGAAAGGAGAATGAGGTGTAGTCCTATAGAACTAGATCATGGCATCTAATGCTTTACAGATATCATGACAACCAGCCCTAGCCCACCTAATACACTCCCCCACCACCCGATTCATTCTCTCAACCAGGCCATTTGTTTGTTGGTGATATGGTGAACTCTTGTGATGTTTCACACCAGACTCCAAAAGAAAAGCTTCAAACTCAGTGCTGATAAACTGCTTGCCATTATCAAACAATAAAGCTTCCGGACAACCCTCTCTTAACCAAACATTTTTGAGAAACTCAATAACAAGCGTTGTGTTGGCTTCTTTCACCAGTTTAATTTCAGGCCACTTTGACGTGTAGTCCATGAGTACCAAAACAAAACGAGACCCACCTTCATAAAGCCCCATTACATCGATGCCAAGTTTCAAGCAGGGCCCTTTGGGACACTCAATCGGCATCAATGGTGGAACAGAGACCTTCAAACGTTTGTCAGCAGCACCACAGACACAGCAATTTGCAACAACAGAATCAATTTCTCCATCCATTCCCGGCCACCAGTAAATTTCTCTGGTACTCCGCTTGGTGAGGGTAGAGCCAAGATGACCATCATAAGCTCTTTCAATGATAGCTTTATAAAAAAACACTCGGGGCACAAACTTGTCAGCTCTAAGTAACAAGCCATCTTCGATGGAAAGTTCACTTTCAACTTTCCAGAAAGGTTCGAGAGAGAGAGGAAGTGTTTTTTTCTCCGGGCCATCCATTTCTGATAAAAGCACAAACTTCACGTATCACACAGTCAGATTCAAGAGCTTGCACCCAATCAGTCTCAGAACCTAGACTCAGATTAGGAAGATCTAGCACAGCAACGAGACAATCATCACAATCTTCACTAGCAAACTCATACAAATTGACATCATCACTCTCATTCGACTTGATGGGAAAATGTGATAAGAAATCTGCTCTTCCATTTTTACCACCAGAATTGTGCTCCACTCCAAACTGATATTGAAGAAGTTTCGTCACCATACGCATGATCCTAGGTGAACAACACTTACTTATAGTCCAACCTAAAATGTTTACTAAAGGCTTGTGGTCAGTCAAAAGCAAAAAACGTTTTCCCCAAATGTAAGGTCGAAACTTCTCAATAGCCCATGCACACGCCAATAACTCTCAACACTCTGGATGCAAAACATATTGTGTTTTCACAGTTATTGTCCCATTGTGTTAAAGTTGCACCAATGCCAACTTGAGTGGCGTCAACAGTAGCACTACAAGAAAGACTAGGATCAAACGGTTTCAGGCAGGACCATCACTTAAAGAAGATTTCACAAATTTGAGGGTACTAATACAATCATTGCACCATTCGAACTTTACACCATTTTTAAGAAGGTTACTTATAGGACGCACAATGGATGCAAAGTTAGGAATGAACTGTGAGTAATACTCACATAACCCCAACAACGACTTAACACCGGTTTTGTCCACTGGTTCTGGTGCATCAATTATAGCTTGAAGCAATCCTGGTCGGGGACTTATTCCATCTTGAGAAATAACGTGTCCCAAATATTCAACCTAAGAACACTAAAATTGACATTTCTCCTCTTTCAAAACAACACCTTGCTTCTTGAACAAAGTTAAAACTTTTCCTATAACCACTTCATGAGAAGCAAGGTCGTTACCGAAAATAAGAACATCGTCCTGAAACACCTGAAACTCCTTCAATATTACTGAGAATATTGCTCATAATCCTCTGAAGAATGGATGCAGCTGACGCAAGCCCAGAGGGCATACGACAGAAGCGAAAAGATTCCCAAAGGTGACACAAAAGCAGTTAGATGGCGTGATTCAGGGTCCAGTTCTACCTGATGGTAAGCACTAGCTAAATCAAGTTTAGTGAAAAATGTTGCACCTTTAGTGGAAGAGAATAAATCACTGATTTTTGGTAGGGGATGAGAATCTACCCATATCTCTTTATTAAGAGATCTCAGGTCCACCCAGACGCGAAGATCTCCTCCCCTTTTTCTGTCTACAACCAAGGGAGAAAGCCATAGTGAGGAATCTGTAGGTTCGATGATCCCTTTGGCACATAGCCCCTTCAATTCTTTTTCTAAGTCCTCCCCCGCACTGAATGGCACACCTCTGAGTTTAAGTTTCCCGGGAAGAGCACCTTCTTTAACAATTATTTTGTGTATAAAACCTTTGATTTTTCCTACATTTTTGCTAAAAACTTAAGGGAATTTACTCTGCCATTCAAAACCAGTATCATCACAATCGACAACCAAAACTTGCTCTTTTGCTCCAGGCTAGAGTATCATGCCGAAAAGGCCTTGGTGAAACCAACCTAATATGTTGAGACATTTCACTGCAACGTATATTTTCCCTTTTATTCTCCTCCCTTTAAATTGTAATTCATCCTCAAAAAACCCTAACAAATCTATTTTTCGTCCCTCAAAGGAGACAGGAGAACGACCAGGTGGTTCTAAAACTTGAGAGCCCTTCCAAGTCTCTTCAAATAATTTTGAGTTATCTTTGTAATCTTAGCCCCCGAGTCGACTAAGAGTTTTACAGTGTGATTACCTACTTTGATGTCCACTATTGGATCAACACAAGAAGAGGGATCCCCTTCAACAACCTCCTTCCGGAATTAGTTTGTAAAGATTCCACTTCTTTCTTTTTCTGACAACAGAAACAACTTCTGGATCAGACTTGTTATCAGATTCAAGTTTCCATTTCTTCTATCTTAACCACACTGACCGAATGATCCCTCTGCTTTGTTACCACTGTTTTGCTAATTTTGCCTTGCCGCCTTCTGTCAACCTTCAGTAATAGCTTTACCTACACACTCGTATTTTCTATTTTGTATCTATGGTGTGGCCTGTCTGTAATTTGAAGAAAATAGGATGTTTCCACTTTCTGAGGATATTGACTATGCATACTGAAGACAAAAGTTCTGCATTTCTAAAACTGCTTGAAAACGTACGGTTCTCTTTGTCATAGCTGCACTTTGAATACGAGTTACTGAGTGGCGTGTGGTGGAATCTCCTTTGCTCCCGCATGTCTACATAGCACCTCCTAGGAGGGTCACACAAATTGCTCTCAGATCCTGGTTTAAGCATGCACTCCATGGACCAAATTGCAGTGGCAGAAGAGTGCAGTAAGAGCAAAACTGCGGGTAGTAAAATACAGTTTTTGTTGTATATTCGTTACTGCACGGGGCAAATCTTGCAATCCGGCACAAAACCCAAACCAATGCTGAACGCTAGCAGTATTTGCCCAGATGTTTTTGCATATGATTTAAGCAGACACTTGCAACGGGGCCCTGTCATCAGGCCCCTTAACACACCCTCTTGATTTGCATTCATTGTTTTAATGTTCACCTGCTCAGAGGCATGTTTGTGCGCAGTGTAGTTTAATGAGACGAAACTCTACAATGTACGGCTGCAGTGTATGTACATCAGGTTACCCAGGAGACATGCGGCGAATGAAATGAAGCATTACAGTTCCCAACACTTATGTTTTATTGGTTTTTTAGGTCTCGCGACCTATCGATGCGCGCAAGCGCATCGAGCGGAGCGAGAATTCATGTGGCGAAAACAGCTTCAAACCAAAGGGCTTTCAGCCCCGCGGTTTTCATGCTGTTCATGTGAACCACGTGATAACATGCACGCGCATTCAGGGCCAGCCAGCCCAGCACATCAAAGGGCTTCTCCTCCCCTAATTATTCATGGCCGGCCGCAGGCCGGCCGTACTTTCAGTTTCCCGGAACGGCATATTAGCGGAGGAGAAGCCCTTTGATGTGCTTCACACCAATGCGCCTCAGTCATTCCTCTTCTTTGTATTTGCTTCCAGACTCCGATCTGCTCATGTGCACAAGACGCTTTACACATTACACTCATCTGCCTGAAGTGGGAGTTTTAAACAAGCAAAGCTGGTCCTTCTGTACTTGCAGTTTCACTTCTAATGTGTGTTGTTAGTTATCATGATTTTTAGCTGAGGTGTATCACGCTCGTTCATGTGTTTGATCTCTTCATACTGTGAAATGTTTTCTAAGTTGTTTTTGATTGTCTTACCACTGGAGGTCTCCCTGTGCTACATTTAGCCTCTGACACACGCAACGCCACGCAACCACGCAACGCCACGCAACCACGCAACGCCACTCAACCACGCAACGCCACTCAACCACGCAACGCCACTCAACCACGCAACGCCACTCAACCACGCAACGCCACTCAACCACGCAACGCCACTCACACACACACGCAACGCCACTCACACACACACGCAACGCCACTCAACCACGCAACGCCACTCACACACACACGCAACGCCACTCAACCACGCAACGCCACTCAACCACGCAACGCCACTCACACACGCAACGCCACTCAACCACGCAACGCCACGCAACGCCACTCAACTACGCAACGCCACTCAACTACGCAACGCCACTCAACTACGCAACGCCACTCAACCACGCAACGCCACTCAACCACGCAACGCCACGCAACCACGCAACGCCACGCAACTACGCAACGCCACTCAACCACGCAACGCCACTCAACCACGCAACGCCACTCAACCACGCAACGCCACTCAACCACGCAACGCCACTCAACTACGCAACGCCACTCAACCACGCAACGCCACTCAACCACGCAACGCCACTCAACCACGCAACGCCACTCAACCACGCAACGCCACTCAACTACGCAACGCCACGCAACTACGCAACGCCACTCAACTACGCAACGCCACTCAACTACGCAACGCCACTCAACTACGCAACGCCACTCAACTACGCAACGCCACTCAACTACGCAACGCCACTCAACTACGCAAAGCCACGCAACTACGCAACGCCACTCAACCACGCAACGCCACTCAACTACGCAACGCCACTCAACCACGCAACGCCACTCAACTACGCAACGCCACTCAACTACGCAACGCCACTCAACTACGCAACGCCACTCACACATGCAACGCCACTCACACATGCAACGCCACTCACACATGCAACGCCACTCTACGCAACGCCACTCTACGCAACGCCACTCACACATGCAACGCCACTCAACTACTCACACATGCAACGCCACTCACACATGCCACGCCACTCACACATGCCACGCCACTCACACATGCCACGCCACTCACACATGCCACGCCACTCACACATGCAACGCCACTCACACATGCAACGCCACTCACACATGCAACGCCACTCACACATGCAACGCCACTCACACATGCAACGCCACTCACACATGCAACGCCACTCACACATGCAACGCCACTCACACATGCCACGCCACTCACACATGCCACGCCACTCACACATGCAACGCCACTCACACATGCAACGCCACTCACACATGCAACGCCACTCACACATGCCACGCCACTCACACATGCCACGCCACTCACACATGCCACGCCACTCACACATGCAACGCCACTCACACATGCAACGCCACTCACACATGCAACGCCACTCACACATGCAACGCCACTCATCTACGCAACGCCACTCATCTACGCAACGCCACTCATCTACGCAACGCCACTCATCTACGCAACGCCACTCATCTACGCAACGCCACTCATCTACGCAACGCCACTCATCTACGCAACGCCACTCATCTACGCAACGCCACTCATCTACGCAACGCCACTCATCTACGCAACACCACTCATCTACGCAACGCCACTCATCTACGCAACGCCACTCATCTACGCAACGCCACTCATCTACGCAACGCCACTCACCTACGCAACGCCACTCACACACGCAACGCCACTCACACACGCAACGCCACTCACACACGCAACGCCACTCACACACGCAACGCCACTCACACACGCAACGCCACTCACACACACAACGCCACTCACACACACAACGCCACTCACACACGAAAAACCACTCACGGTGCCAATAGGTCTCGCAGTACGAAAGTTGGAGCCATTACAATTGCAAATAACAATGCCTTTCACTTTGGTTATCATTTTAAATACATAAAGGGCTTTGTCATTTACAAAACCAATAGCTCCAACTTTCCTACTGCGAGACCTATTGGCAACGCCAGTGCTTGTTTAGGTTGGTGTCGGGTACCCATAACAAATCTCGAGGTTGTTTAAGGCATAAGGGAAGGATTAAGGGATTACTCAAAATTCCCATTCCAGTGTTCCTTTGTGGAACTGAATCACGTCTGTTTATCAAGATAAATCATTTTTGCAGCTGCAGCACTTGTTTAATTCCTTCAGTCACTGTAAGGGGAAGAGCACATGCTTCAATGTTAACCGTGTACAAGTGACAGGAAAAGCATTTCAGTTTTACCAGTGGGGACGATATGAGGAGTAAACAGAAGAGAATCTCATGCTCCCTGGTGTCTGAGGCAAATTGATCTGAACTCTTTGAACCCATGTGAAAATCTGCTCAAGAATTACATTTTCTTAAAATAAAGCACCACCCCTCCAACTGTACCTACTTGAACCCTTTTAACTGGCAAAGGCTTCATTCCAAACATATAGCGAGTGTCACTCTTGCAGTTACTAAAGCACTGCCTTCTCCTGAAGTCGGAAGGAAGTACTCAAAACAGTATTTAATTTAACAGGCATAAACTGTAAAACACTTTACTTGACATGGTTCTCTAATGTTCTTTGAAGTGTATATGTTTGCCCTAAGCCCTCTACAGACTTAACATTTCGGATATGTTGATTCTGTCAGATGCATTTGTACAAGTTAGGACTTAATCAAAGGCAAATTATTAGTCATTATTATGCCCAATAATTTGAAGGGGGTGGGGGGGTAGAAAATTGTGTACACTAAAGTTGGAAGAAAACAAACAATCCCAGAATCTGAGGATTATTGGGTACATTTATATCTTTACAGGTGCCCCTGTACTTTCATAGTACTGCCCTGCTGATATTGCACCAAACATGTAAAAAAATATCACTGCACTGTGGGATTAGTAAGTGGTGATGGTGGTAGAGAAGTGGCTTCAGCAGGAGAGACAGTTGGCCTAATGTTTTGTGGAAAATGCAGTGGTGAGGTGGATAATAGTAGCAAACGTGGGCAATAGGTTGGCCTGACGGCCGTAGTTAGTGCTCAACAAGACGGGGTATTTGATAGCAATGGGCTTTAACTAAAAAGTGAGTGCAGGTGGTCCCATGTATAATATGGTGAATAGCTAAATTCTTATAAGGTCCTAAAGGCGAGACTGTTGCATTGCAAATGCTTTTTTTGGTTGCCTTGAAGATGTCCTTGTCTGTTTCCCTGGACTAAGCTGTGGCAAGTTGCCAACCCGTGGACCTGGCTCGAGGCACCTACCTTATCTCCCGTTCTCACACGCTCTCTCCCTCTCGGACCTCTCTGCCTTCTGACTCACGGTCTTTCCCTTCTCCCTGTTCTGACATTTGTGCCTTTTCACATTTTGCTCTTTTCATTCACCTCTTGCTCTTTTTATCTTTTGTGCAATTTTTCCACTCTTTGCTTTTTTTTGTTGCTATTTTCGATTCTTGTGCCTTCGGACTCTGCTCTTTTTGCCTTTTGTTCCTTTGACTTTTGAGCCTTTTATCACTGATTTTTTTTATCTTTTTCCTCTCGCTCTTCCCTCTCTTGCTTTCTTGCCTTCTGTGCCTTTATCTGACTTTTGCCATTTTTTTGCGCTTTCATTTTCCTTCTTTTTCTTTGGCATTTTCCCACCTTCTGTGCCTCTTCTCCTACCCCTATTACTTACCTGCTCCTTTTCGCACCTCCCGCTGCACTCCTCCCAGGACCTACTTAGTGAAACACTGACGCAAAGCAAGTCTGACTGCGGAAGGAAAGAAGGATTACATGAAAAAGAATTACAGAAAGAAAGGTGGAAAAACAAAGCAATAATTCATTAAATGAGAAAAAAAGAAAGGAGGAAGGAAGTAAAGAAAGAGGGAAATACGTGTTTTACAATGGCATTAGCAGGGAATGGAATCTGATAAAGCTTGAATGTGCCCTGTGTTAACTTCAAAAGTGTTCTGCTATCACACCAGGCTCTAAATACAGAGGCACCGTAAAAAGTAATTACAAAGTAAAAAATAAAACCACTGGCACTGAAGGGAACTATCTTGTGTGAGGGTGTGCTCCTTGTGTAAGAGCACAACGCAGTCGCTCAACGTGAACTTAACCAGTGGCTTAAGTAGGCTGACCCTTTGCCTCATGCTGTATGCTATAGGGGGCGCAAGTAAAAGGTGAATGACACAACAATAGACCAATGGAAGAAGAGAGGTGGCTGAATGCCCCTTCAGTAAGTACAGTATACATATAATTTTTGTAAAATCAAAAGGTCTTGATTAATGCCAGACCTAAAAATAGGGGTAGATTAGGAGAGAGGAATTTTATAGAATTCAAAGCAAATTTGTAGATTCTAACGCAAAATTTAGGAGAGAATTTGATTTCATGAAACACAAAGTGATGGCAAGATTACTAAACATGGCCACATGATCTGAGACTACAATTGAAAGTGCAACCTCTGCAAATGAGGTAGAAAAGGAGATTTCTTTTTTTATATAAACTGAGTGCTGTAAAGAATAATGGGGTGAAATTGTTGTTTAGGATTCAGGCGCCTTCAATCACACTAAGACTTTCATGCTCGAGGCACCATGTTTTGAGATTTGAGTTTTTAAAAAATCTGAGAAATTGCTGACCTCACAGCTATCATGTAACAATCAGACTAATGCCCCCAATCTACCCTACTTACACACTTCACATGCTGTGCCCATACAGTAGCATGGACACTTTTTTTTGCGAGAGAAATATTTTGCTCCACAGGGCATTAAATGGCTCCTTATATATTATTCAGGGCAGCTTAGTGATCACAAGATTTATGGCGTCAATTACGAGGAACCAAATTGTCTAGCCCCTAATATGTAGCATAGACAACATTGATCCTGGCAGTGGGCCTTCAGGCATCTGGGTCTTTTTTCCTATTTACAAAGAATGGCCATAACCTCTTTGCAGTTCCCTATTAAAAGAAGCCTACTGTGTGGTGCTGTATGTTTCATTTATATCCTTAGTCCTTTTTGAGTGGAGGTCTGTTTGAATTGCTCTCCTACAAGATTGTATTCCTGAAGAGAATTACAGAGGGTTACTAGGCTGAGCCAGTGTAAGAGACAAAGACCCGATCTTGTCTGTAATTATCAATGTTGATAGTTCTGAGGGATCTCTAATTGCAGACGTGGACCACAATGTCATTGCTTTGTAGGAAATTGACTGGGCAAGCTTAGTTTGTAAGGTTATTGTCTTCAATGGTGGTGGCACGAGATCACTGGAGTCTGTATGTTTATTTCTAGCTCAGCTCCTTAATTTCCAACAGTAAAAAATGTCTGTGTTATAGGTTAGAACTATGAACACTAATGTTTTGCACAATGTCTTATCCATTTGGACTTGCAGGATGGGAAGCACTAAGGTTTGTCACCTGTGCTTGATTGGTGGCTGCTACCAGATCCAAACTGACCTTCTAGCTGAAGTCCTTCCTGCTCTCCATTTACCCTATTATACACCCCTTGCGTGGGTAGATAAGCCAGTCCTCCTGTGCAGATTGCAGTTAGGGATCCCTACAGGACATTATAGTTAGCACTGTGACACTTAAAAGTTGTTTCTTTCATATAAAAACATAACAGTTTTACAAGGCACATAGAGATCGCAGACTTCAGCTCACAGCAGTGGTGAACAATTCAAAATGCCAAATAAAATAGGATATATTTTTTTACGTATCCCTTATAAATTGATGCAATAATTACCAATCAATGTAAATGTTTACAATGAAAGAGAACTAAATGTGAGGTTATATTTTTGACATCTTGTGTATACTCTAGATATAAAATTTCAACTATGGTTAAGTATTTGTACTTAAGGCTACATATTCCCATTGTTTAACCAAAGGCATTTTTTTTTACAAAGAACTAATAGGTTACCTGTAGCTGAAGCCACCTGTCTTGCACTGTAACTAGTATAACGCTTTTTTAAATACACAAACAGTTTGAGAACCGGCATAGAATATAAGGTAGATGGGTTTGTTATGTTAAATCAAGAATACATAATATATTTTAAAGATGCAATAAGGTAATGCATTTAGTTTTTTTTACTCGAAACACCTTAACTTTGGTATGTTTTTTCAACCTTCTAATATTGTCACTCTAAAGTTTAATTGGCGATAGGAAGTCTAATTTATCATTGGGGAAGCCATGTTCCCACAGACACATGCACACTTATGGCATGGTTTCTGTGCTGTATCATTCTGGGATTAATTCTTGTAGTGATTGCCCATTGTATCCTTTACTTTTTTTAAGGCAATATTTCCTTTCGGTTAGTTGTAGTCAACAGTTGAGTATGAAACATATTTGATGGAAAAATGCAAACATTCCAACTGTGGAATTCAAATCTTTGAGGTCCTTTTTTTATATGGCTTCTCTTACAGCAAAACGTGCACAGGGAATACATTAATGTATGGGGAAAAACCCAAAGAAATTACAGATTTGGTTAGTAGGGGATATAGACAAATATGAACAGATTTTTTCAAGTTAAAAAAATACAAGTTGATAACCAATAAAGCAAACTATTAAACAAATTAAATAAATGCATTTTGTCATGCCCAACACATACTTAAAGTGGGCGCTTTGAGGAGTAATTTGAGATGAGTCCTAATGGAAATAACATAAATCTAAATACCTTTCACGTAGATATTCCATTTCCTCCTGCCTGATTCTTTCTCGCTCCTGATTTTGATAGTCGACCACAAACTTGGGGTATTTGTTGTACACTGGATACTGTCCCTTAGTCAGAGGCACAAAGTCTTCAAGCAACCTTTGGGGATGGATGTCTGCAGGAGTGGCATTCATAAGGTGATAGGTCTCTTTAATCATAAGATTTATATCCAAGTTGTTCCGGTGATGAAAGAAATACTGTCAAACAAAGTTTGCTCATGAATTAGTTCCAGTAATCCTGAAACATTTTTCCTACATTTATAGAGTACACAGCATAGATTCTATTGCCATAATTAATGTTTTCAAGGCACTATTACAACCTTCATTGCTATGTTTTACTTTGTAGACATACTGCTGAAGTGTGCATTCAGAGTCTCACATATATGTTTCATGCTATGGGAATTTTTAAATTATCAAATTTGCATAAGATGGCGACACAACCTTACCTTGGAAAGTTGCAATGCTGAATCTTCAAAGGAAATTACCACAGCAGTCCCCATCCAAAATATTATTTTACCCTAGCATCAAGAGGCCTTGACATGACCTTACGTCATGCTATATCAGTAGACCATATCAATAGACCATACCACAGCAACAAGTTCAGATGTCGACAGTTGTTTTATTATTGCATTATTTGGATAAAACTTTTTTGATGTAGCACCTTTTATAATAGCAACTATTGCACATTAGATTTGTGAGGAGGGGAGGGGTTCTCAAGTGAACATGTACAGTAGAACATACTATAAAAGCTGTACCTATTGATTCTTAGTCTTGCATCCTTCAGACTCATGGGAATCATTGGAATCTTTAAGGACATCAAGAGTGCAGGTAATCTTATTAGTCTTAAAGTCATCTGAATACGTTCTTGAGGACATCCTGACATAGCTGAGCATCAGTTCATGAACATACTTTCGCAGAGCATTTATATGAAATCATGTGATAAAGCTCACACGGCCTCTTGTAGATGATTGTGCAAATGTCCTTTACAAATCGATACCACCAAAATTGTGATTACCAAATGAGCGGTGTAAGGCTCTTAGGTCTGTTTCCTAGAATGAAAAATAAAACAATCAAATATTTTTGATATACTACTGTCTAATTGAATCATTATTGTTTATGTAGTTAATATCTGAAATGAGGTTGAAATAAGGGCGACAACACTATCACTGGTTTGCTAGATACTTACTTTCTCAACATGTGTCTATATATTCCCTACGATTAGCAAACAAACTAGTATGTAGGGGTCCCCATTTTTTCCAAACTACTGTTTCCTAGAAGCAGCCACCAGAGGTAACAAATAAACTGGGACCATAGGGTATCACTCCCCCAAGAGGATACTTCAGACATTATCTTAAATGACCTCCTGAGCACTGACACTTGGTGGATGGTAGGGGAGGGATAGGTGTAGCAGCAGATTTAGGCTATTCCTTTTACATTTTCTTGAGTGCTTCTTTATGAAGGCTGATTCAGGAGTTCAAACTATTGTGCTCGTCTGGTGGATCATCCTGCTTGGAGCAAGCATTGTCACTACCTACTGTGAGACCCATTACTGTGCACCAAGGGGAGGGGGAGATCACCAGAGATCCACACAACTTGCCAGAAAAGTGGAGGTCTTCCTAGAAGGAAGGAGCGTGACATGGTGCTGGGGCCACACCTATAAATGAATGAATTATTATTCATAAAGCATGACAGCTGCCTCAAACAGGAGTCCCGGGGCTTCAATAAGGAACACAGCATCCTATGGAACTCAATCACTTTCAGCACTTTTTACAATTCATTTCAGAAAGCAGTATGAATCTTGTGCACAAGTAAACTGCTACCAATATATATAGTGGTATTCATCTACGGACTGAAGTGGACCGACGTGTTTCAGTGCACAATTTGGAAGTCATGCACTGATTTCTCCAACAAAAATTGTGGTGGGGAGACTCACAAGTGTAGAGTACTTTGATTTTGACAGATTTCACCTTGTAGTACAAATAGATTTGCGTGTTTCCCTGGGCGGTGAACTCCGCTCGCAGTGTTTTCGCACTCTGCGTTACTCTCGGTCGCGTTCACAACGGCAAGTTCCAATGGATCTGTGTCTAGAGAGACGGTGGAGGGCAACCAGTAACAATGATAGGAAGAACTTGTGGGATTTGTGAAGAGCTAGATTGAGAAACCGGGCATTGGGGAAAAAACTGATATACTGTCGGTAAGGTACCATGGTAGCACCCAGACAGGGAGTGCTGTTAGTGCTCCTAGGCCAGGTCTTTTCCAGACATACCCCACGTTTGTACCCAAATTTGCTTTCTGTTGTTAACCCCAAAATATTCTCCCACTCTTGGATTTCAAGGGCACCAGTGTCACCAAATCCAAGGGTTATTCCATTGGGTATGTTATGTCGTTGTTTCGATCGGTTAGGCTGAAAGGCCTAGGCCTGAGAGATTGAGAGGTAGAATTGTAATTAGCTTGCTATGAACAAGAGGAAAGGAGGCAAGAGATACAGGTGGAATGATTCAAAGAGGAAAGGTAAGAGGAAACAGGAGAAGCAAAAGGAAAAGTAAAGAAAACAAGAAAAAAATGGAGAGAACGAGAAAAAGGATAGCCTTGGATAAAGGTACCCTCAGGATGGAATCAGAGACAGCTACTTCTGGAAAAAGCAATTCTATGAAACACTCCCGTACATGTTCGAAAACAGCTTCTGCACATATATGTACAACATCAGATCAGTTTGGAATGATTTATAAGCATTGACATTGCTTGCAGTTGACAGACTTTAAATTAAATTTCTACGGCAAATGTGTTAATGAGCTGCTTGCCTATGGAAGATACAGCGGTCATTGGGGGCATGTCGGTGACTAATGAACAAGTTGTTTACTTTCAGTAACGTCTTATCTGGTTGAGACTATCTAGTCGCAGATTCATTACCTTTAGAATTTTCCCGAGATGTCAGACTAGATACGGAAACATTTTAATGAGCAGTACCCCTGTGTGACAGTAGTTGGCGTCATTTGGCTCTGTGTGGCGTTGGAGATAGTGCTCATATAGGTGCCACCTCAGCGTGCTGACATCAGTTTCTTTTCATGACTTTTCACAGCAGGAGCGCAGCCATGAAGAACACTCACAGATAGAACACTGGCAAGAAAACTGAGGATTATTGCTCAGGAGACCTTACCTTCTTTACACTATTAGGAATCCCAGAAATGATATATTAGGAAGGATTTTTTCTGATAAATTCAACTGCATCTATTTATCAATAAAGAATCCCACCATTCTTGGAAATTCTTATCTCAACCAAAGAACTGAGGTTTTAATTTGGGTGATTGATAGCACGCTACGGGGGATTCACACCACGAAATATAACTATTCTCCATCGGAAGGCCTGCTTCATTGGTATTGATACCACGTCATATTTTAACCCTGATGAAGTCCTTTTACGGACGAAATGTGTTGGCTGGGCTGAATTCATGCTCACTTGGCCACTGGATTCAAGATAGCCTGGCTGATGAGGATTATGAATCCGAAACCGGTCCCAGAATGCTTGTTTCCGGTCCAGGGAAGACATGGCTTGGCAGTTCGGGCCGGACTGTTCCCAAGAGGCACAGGGTCAGACTGATTTGCATATGGCCATGTCTGATCTGGGTGGCTGAGTGAGCTAAAGAATGGTGATGGATTAAACCCAGATCAATTAACTGGGGGTGAGTGTTTGATTTGCTCAAACGCTCCGTCCATCATCCCCTTTTGTATCGCTTTGTTCGCCCTGAGTTGGTGGGGTATGCTCAGACGTGAGTCCCTTGCTCACTTGGCCACTGGATTCAAGATAGCCTGGCTGATGAGGATTATGAATCCGAAACCAGTCCCAGGATGCTTGTTTCCGGTCCAGGGAAGACATGGCTTGGCAGTTCTGGCTGGACTGTTCCCATGAGGCACAGGGTCAGGCTGATTTGCATATCTGAACATATGTCTGAACTGGGGTGGCTGAGTGAGCTAAAGAATGGTGATGGATTAAACTCAGATCAATTGACTGGGGGTGAGTGTTTGATTTGCTCAAACGCTCCGTCCATCATCCCCTTTTGTATCGCTGTCTTCAAAATTCATTTGCAGAGCAGGGAGGATGGGTGGGTCGATAAGGAATCTACGGCTAGATAGTCTCAACCAGATAACGTGTTACCGAAAGTTATTAACTTGCTTATCTCATAGAGACTCATAGCTGCATATTCCTTACCTTAGATACCAAAGCAATACCTTCCTTCCCTTAGGTGGGTCAGCGGAAGCATTTCACACCAAAATGTCCTTAAGGAATGAATGGGCAAAGTGCCTGTCCCGACAGACCTGACTGTCCAGGCAGTAGAGCTTAGTGAACATACACAGAGAGGCCCACGTTGCTGCCTGGCAGATGTCCAGGACCTTGACTCCCCATTCTAAGGTAGCGGTTGCAGCCTTATCTCTGGTGGAATGAGCATGCAAACCCTTTGGAGGTTGCTCCTTGGGCAATGCGTAGCAGATTTTAATGCAGAGTACGATCCATCTGGACATTTGCCAATGCACGGCCTTCCCTTTCTTGGCCTGACATACCCCATGAAGAGTTGATCGTTCAACTGGAATGGGTTTTTGAGGTTAAGGTATAAGCGACAACGCTCTTTTTGGGTCCAGCCGGGAGGGTCTCTCTTCTTCTTGAGGCAGAGATTAAAAGGTAGGCAAAGTGATGGACTGACCGGCTTGGAACGGGGTGACAACCTTTGGCAAGAAGGATGCTAGAGTCCGCAGAACCAGTTTGTGGGAGAATAGCGAGATGTAGGGAGGCTGGGAGGACAGTGCCTCTAGTTCACTGACACTCCAGGGCAGATGTAATTGCCACCAGAAAGGCCGTCTTGATGGTGACGAGCCTAAGAGGATAAGAATGAAGCGGCTCAAAGGGACTGCAAATTAGGCAAGTAAGAATCAAGTTAAGGGGTTGTATGATGGAGCCACACATGCAATTACTTTGCATGCCTTAACAACGTAGTCTTTACCACAACCGCGACTTTACCATGACCGCTACCTTACCACCCATGGCTTTACAACAAATTTTGTTGTAAAGGCATGATTAGTAAAGCTAAATAAGTGATAAAGGTTACACCCCAGTCCTGTACCCTGATAACTATCCTGACTGTAGCCCTTAAAACACCCAGCTCCCTATCCTGAGCCCTAAAACTGACATCCAGCCCTGACAACCCTGCCCCCAGCCCGAAAAAACTACCCCAACCCCAGCCCTAACCAAACAACTACTCACCAAGCCGCAGGCAGGAGAAGGAAGCAGGAAGTCTGAGCAGTAAGTCTCCACACCTCCCACCCGGCCCCATTAGCTCCAAGTCTAGAGCGCTAATTCCCTTTACCACGCTTAAGCCTTTACAGCCTTTTCAACGTAAATTGTTGTAAAGGCATAGGCGTAGTAAAGGCAAGCGTGGTAACGCTTGCGTTCTTACCCCTGTGTGATTCCGACCGAGTTGTTAATGCTGTTTCTCAAGTTATGGTCCCATTGAGGCATTACAAAGAGAGCTGGGAGAACATGTTGCACACCTTTAAGAAACCTATTTACAATAGGGGACTAGAAAAGAGACGGATGATCTGGCAGCCGAAGAAAAAGTGGAGACAGCAGATAAATAACCCTTTAAAGTGCCCAATGAAGTGCCCTGCTGGGCCAGGGTAAGGAACCTGAGAAAGGTGGGCAAATACAGGGTCAACCTGTATCTCAGCATACCATACCATAAATTCCACAAAACAGCCGGAACTGAGCTGCCAAGATAACATCACAGATTTCAGGCGGAAGGTCGCCCTTAATATCCAAGCATGATGGCGGAGGGTTGACGGGTTCAGGACCTCCCCTGCTGGGACACAATATTCTCCTGAAGTGGTAGCCTGATCGGACGGCCGATGGCAATGACCAATAACTCGGGATACCAAACTCCGAGCCCATTCTGGAGCCACAATGATGATTTGGGCCCAGACATTCCTGATCTTTTTGAGAACTCTGGGCATATGTGGCATACAGGAGGCCTGCACTCCACTCAAAATGAAAAGCGGTTCGGAGCTGGAACTGCCTTAGAAACTCCAGTGCGCAAAACAACTGACATTGTGCATTCCCAGCAGCGGTGAACACATCTCACCAAGACCCTGCCCACTGCTAAAAGAGACCTTGCACCACCTCATGATACGCAAGGTATCTGTGGCCGGGTTTGTCCACCATAGTGTTCAGAGAGCCTGCCAGGTGTTGAACCACCAAGGATATGCCCTGGTGTTACAGGCATGTCCAGAGGTGCAGGGCCTCTTGACAAAGGGTCCATGACCCCATTCCACCCTGCTTGCTGCAGTGCCATATGGTGGTGGTGTTGTAAGTGAACACCTGCACTGGCCTTCCTTTAATGAAGGGTAGAAACGCTTTCAATGTCAGCCGGATCGCTCAGAGCTCCAGCAGGTTGATGTGGAGGTCAGGTTCCGCCAGAGGCCTCCGATTTTCACCTCTCCCAGATGGTCGCTCCATCCCAGGAGTCACTACTGTCGGATCCGGTTGGGGAAGGTAGAGAAGTCTGCCACTGACCCAAAAACTGTTTGTTAACCACCACTGCAGATCTTTTGCAGTACCCTTTGAGATCCGGGCCATGTTGGAGAAATTTTCCTAATGCTACACCCACTGGAACTTCAGTTCCCACTGAAGAGCTCACATATGCCAGAGGGCATGTGTCACAAGCACAATGCAGGAGGCTATAAGGCCCAGCAGCCTCAGAGTCAGTCTCACCGAAACCCAGGACAGAGGTTGCAACATTGGTATCATAGCCTGATACACGGACTCACCATTTGGGGGGAATAAATCCGAAAATGCACTGTGTCCAGAAACGCTCTGATGAAAGGTCTGAGAAGTGGTCAGGTATGACTCTGCATGATTATAGTGAACCTCAGTGAGTGCAGGAGGTCTGCCGTGGTCTGGAGGTGGGAGACGACTGCCTGGGACAAGTCCCCTTCAGTAGCTCACGTCGAGATAGGGAAGCTGGCACCACTGACCTCCGCAAATGTGCTGCAACCACTGCCATAACCTTGGTTAACACCTAGAGGGGCACTGGTAAGGACAAAGGGGAGCACGATGAACTGAAAGTTTTGTGACCTACTGTGAACCGCAAGTAACGTCTGTGGGCTGGCAGGATGGGGATGTGGAAGTATGCATCTTGCAAGCCCCAACAATACCATCCAGTCTCCCGGGTCTAGGGCAGATAGGACTTGTGCGAGCGTGTGCATTTTCAATTTCTCCTATTTCAGGAAGAAATTGATAGGACTAAGGCCTCCAACCTGCTTGGGCACCAGAAAGTAGTGGGAATAGCAACCATGACGTGAATTTGAAGCTGGCACACTCTATGGCTCCTTTGGCCAAGAGAGGGCGCATTTCCTGGCGGAGTAAGGAGAGATGTTCCTCTGTCAGCCTGTCATAAGTTGGTAGCATGGGTGGAGGAGTGGTCACAAAGGGAAGGGAGTAGACTCTTTGGACTATTTGGACAACCCAGCGGTCAGATATTATTGACCTCCAGGCATGGCCTGCTGCCTACTGGTTGCCCATAATGTTCAGAGGGCAAACTAAAGAGTCTTGAAAGCAGCGGCTGCATGAGGGTGGTGAACTGGGCTGACCTCGGGCTGCCTGACCCACGTTGTCATTGGGTACAAGGTCCTCAGCATCACAGGGGTTTGGAAGCTTGCATGCCATTGTGTCTGGACGGGTAGAGATGCAGCCGAAAGCCCCTTCCGTGGCCGCAAAATGCGGACTGGTGTTGACAGGAGGCCATGAAAAGGCCCAAGGGGACCTGGCTGTAGCTGTGCTGTCCTTGAAACGTTTCAGTGCTGAGTCTCGGGGTCTAGGGGCTGGTATTCTTCAGGGCCCAGTGGCCGCTCCCCATCTTCCCCAAGTCCCAGCCCATAGGAATAAGGCTCAGGCTCTGTCCCGGAGGGAATGGCTACAGTCTGCACCAATGTCCGCATTGGGCGACACCCTTCAAGCTCTGTGTCGGAGTTGTGGATAAAAATGGGGACAGCACCACCGTTGATAGTGGGACCAGAGCCAGGAAGGTTGAGGTGACCAGACTTGTCCTTCTGTGGATTCAAGGGGCCGACTGGTGCTGAGGGCTGACTCACTGAAGAGGAACCAGTAGGTCCCCTCCCGAACCTGTGAAGCCCAAAGAAGCTATCGCGGGGACAACATAAACAGTGGGATTGGTGTCCAGACTGCCTCCAGACACCCCCACCGGATATGTTCGCGTGTATACCAGCTAGCTCACAGTGCCACTATGAACTCCTCTGACCAAGGAGAAAATAGTTTCTAGCAACTATCCAACATGACAATCCTGTACCCCTCAGGGATCGTGGAAACAGTACAGTACTTTTCGCTCAGTCACTCGTGATCACTTTGGCTTAGAGGGATGCACAGAATAAACAATGGTGATGTTTTCATTAAGCATTTATTGAGCCAGTGTCATTCTAGTGTAAAATATGTGTGCTCCAACAACCAAAAAGCAGAAATAGATATAAACCGGTAAAAGCACCAAAAGAGTGAATGGATAGTAGAGTTCTACCATAGTGCTAACACAATAGATACTGGTAGGTATATAGATACATGACATAAAAATACGTACTCCTTCGATGCTAACCCTAACTAGATGTACCTAAATGTACCTAGCCTGTATGTAGATATATAGCCAAAACTTCAACTAGGATGAAGCCAACCCCATTACCTGAAGTGAGAAACTGTAGGACCCCGTCTTGGTCTCGAGATGGACACCCCGCGAGGGATGTCAGACTACTACGTGCTGGAGTGTCTGCGTGCAGGAATCCCAGCATCTTGCATCAGTGTGTCAGCATGGAAATCTTTTTGCTCTGTCTGCCCCAGCAAAGATATGGTGTTTATATACCCAAAAGGGTGTCATGTCGGCCAAGGACGATGAAAGGGATGGCCCTTAAACATAGTTATTATGCAGATGATGGTAATTCTGCTGTGATTCCGAGAATCCACATGCATAATAAATTAGGTTAGTTTTCGGGGAAAACCACACGACAATGATGTAGCACCTAACTAGGTACAAGGTCAGCGCAAACCTGTTACATTGTATAATGGCATGGCAAAATGTAGGTCAAAGGTTAGGTGACTTCCTAAGCCTATGTTGCGGTGCCTTGCAAATCATAACAGTAGAGAGAAACCGGGAGCTGCATATTTCTTGGGCAAACAGTAGATTGTGCCCAGATTAGTATCAAGAACAGAAGCCAACATGGCTAGGACCACATCAGCAGTGCCGACCACAGCATAGGCTGCACTTCTGTCTCACAACTGGAGACTGATATTCTCAGATTTGTAGCAACCAGAGAAGGGTAGAAAGCGGATCAGGGCAGATTGTAAGAAGGCAGAGGCCATGGTGACCATTGCCCCTGGTCCAGACAGAGAGGGGGATGAGGCATCTGAAGCATACCAAGTGCTGTATTCTACGTCACTGCCAGAGCTGTAATGTTTCTGAGCTGATTGATAACCTATCTCAGAGGAATTCAGTTAGGCACAACTTAAAGGTGCTACACTTGTGGAACCTCGAAGGAAACCCAGGAACAGGTATGCACAGGAGTGGTTGAATAAGTTCCAATGGCTGGAGGGAGGGAATGGTTTATTGTGGGTCTGTTAATCCTGAGCTAGGAGCAAGCAGGAGTGTGGTAAATATTTTACCGTATACGAGTTTGCCAGATAATATAAAATAAAATAGCTCAATCAAATGAGAGGCATAGTCCGTGGTGTCAGAGTCATAAGGGCTTTAATCATAAATGACTAAATGACTCGAGTCAATGGAGATCTAATCCATCAATACAAGGGTTCGGGTATGCAATGATGGCAGGAAAAGATGTCAACGATTTATTCACAGTACATGACATATATAGTAAAATGACACAATAGCATTGAATACAGTAGGCGTGACAAGTGAAATGTATATGATAAGAACACATGTGCGTAGCAAAAAGGCGTGAACATGGGTGTGCACAGAGGCGTGAGCTAGAAACGTCACAGGAAAGTGTCATAAGTGGGTGGATGCTTAGAGAATTCTTGCAGAGTCAGCTGAAACCTATGGCCTGGATGCGCGCGCAGCTAATGTGACGTGTAATTGACGCACATCTGGAGGAAGCTAAGAGTCTGACTTTTAACACTAGTAGAAGAGACAGAAGTCTGGCATGTCAGATCGACCTGTCCCTAAACATATCTGATATCTAGTATTTGGAGGATGTTTAATCTGGAGTAAAAGGTCTTTCGGGCAGAGGCTATTCTATACTGAATGTATGCGTGTCTAGGTGCAAATGCTCGGAGCCAGGGGCCTATCATGGTAACGGGAGCAATGAATTTCATGAGGGAGGACAGGAAGGCTTGGCCCTTTGCTCTGCAGTCGGGGATATGTTTTCGTATTTCACTAGACAGGAACGTGTTTTCGAGGAGCAGAGCTGACTATGCTGATAACTTGAAGGCAAAATACTGTTTTTTTTTTGGGCAGGCAGACCAGGCCGAGCCGGGCACTGCTCGCTTGGCAGGAAGTAAGGCAGAGGTCAGGGATGCGTCTCCAGGCTGCAGCTTTCAGAAACAGAGGCAGAAGTGGCTTGAAGACAGAAATCAGGGCCTAGCGCGGCAGAGCCAGGAAAAACGTGAAAGTGCACCACATAAAGACGGTGGCACGGCATACTTAGGAACGGAATTATCGATCCATTCATGGTGGATCTGATAGAGGACATGTTAACGTTGGACGCAAATGTATTTGCGTCTTCAGATTCGGTTGTGGAGGGAAATTACATGTACTTGAAGTGCGTACATGGAGCCGTTGGGGTCTACGTTAGGGGACACACTTGACCATAAAAATTCCAATTACCTCATTCCCTCCTTGTCCCCTACGGACCCTTCATGATATGTCGATGTTCATGAGACCATCAATCTGTTCATATAACATCATCTGTTCCTCTTTCTGTTTTCGGGAATGGGAACGTGCACTTGAGTGGGGAACACATGCTGTGGCGCACAAGCCGCAAATCGCCGGCCCACATTGTAAACATAGACAACAACTGAATACTATGGCCAATATGATTCCTAGGAATGACAGTAGTTTCCATCCCCAGGCTGTTATTACACTCCAGAGCCAACCGGACCAAGTCCATGAGCCTGGATTCTGATGTATCAGATGGGCAATTTCGTGAAGTCGGGTAATGGCCTTATAGACTGATGGCGCATTATTTGGAATAAATACGCAGCAACTGGATCCGATGACTCTACAAGCCCGCCCCTATCGGCCAGGATGACGTCAAGGACAAGGCGGTTCTGAAGAACAACAAGTCTCATAGTAGACTGCTCCTCTGTTAAGTTGCCCAAAGCTGAAGTAGTCTCATTCACTACCGCTTCAAGTATTCTGGTTAATTTGCGTATCAGTTTACTATTGGAGACAGTTCCTAGATAGGGAAAGAATCCTTTATTGAAATCTGTATATTGTTCCCATGTAGTTTCAGTCTGATCAACTATTGGGAGGTCTCTTTTGTGTCTAACAATATTAAGGCGGGAATTCCTGTGATAGTCAGATGGGGCTAGAAATACTGGTGGCAATAAGAATGCAATGAAACAGGTACCATCCCAGCCTGGAGGTAAACGGACATATGCTGTCTGACCACATATAAAATAGGAATGTCGGGAAGCTTTGAAAGTAGACTTGCCTTGATCACTGAATTCGACCACAGTAGTACAGTCACTGTGACCTAGATGTACTGAACCATTCTTTCTGACACATAACACACCTTTCGCTGGTAGAACTGATATGGATGGCAAGTCTGGACTGGTTTCTGATTGAACATTTAGAATCATGAGGTTAAGTGTAAAATTGCCTAATCTATACACTTCATTTTCTAGATCTGTCCCTGTCATTTGTGGAAGACCTTCTTCGTTTGGGAAACATGCTATGTTCATGACTGTGTTCAGATTTCCCCATATCCAATTGCCTTGGGAAACCTTAGAGTCGGTGTCTATAGAAGATATTAAACTAAACCAGGCACCACAGGAACCATTATGTGTAAACGGGTAAGGAAAGAGAGGCAGAGCTCCCTTGGAGTTCTGATAGGGAGGGAGTCGGCCACATATCCAACAATTAGTAGCATTGTTGATCTGGTGAGAATGGTGTAACATACGAATGAATGTATTGTTGCGCAGCGCAAGTCGATAAGACAATTCGTGTGGGGGTAGAGCACTAAACGTGTGTTCTGCAGTGTTATTAGATGAATGTGCAAGAGGAAAATACATATAAAGCATCCAACTTAAAGCAATAATCGTAAGACTCAGAAAAAACATAATAAGTAATGTGCAGATACATCTGCTCCAGAGACTTTTACAATATTTCCGTTTCTTGGTCTCCTGTCTATCTCTCTCTCTATTTGGGTCTAACTTATACATTGTCAGAACTGCCTAACCGCTTCACCCGAGGGGGACTTAAACAATTAAACTGTCTGACTTACTAGACCTCAGTTTCTGGCGATACTCCTCTTGGGGAGTTTTCTCTAGAAGGGGGAGTTTGGTATCAGTCACTGGTACGTGGGAGTTCTGGGATTCGGAATTTGGAGGAAGTCCATAAAAGCGTTTGACGTGACTGGAGTGCACCCACCCCTTACGCCCCTCGATTTTTACTGCAGTCCTTGTTGTTAACAAAACAATCTTCGGCTCCTTCCAGCGGGGCTCCAACGGGCTTGACCTGTCAAAATTCCGAACGACCACAACGTCTCCCGGAACCAATTCATGGGGCTTCACCTCGGTGTTGTCTGGGAAGGCTGCCGCGACCTGTGAACAACATGATTGTAGTGCAGACATCAAGGAAGCAAGGTAATCTGTCAACATAGTACTATCAACATCGGTAATTTTTCGCGTCAGAGGCGTCCCCCACATATTAGGAGGTCTACCGAAGACCACCTCATACGGGGATAGCCCTGTCCTAGAATGGGCTACCATTCGCATATAGAAAAGTGCAACTGGCAATGCTACTATCCAATTCACTCCCTTCTCTTTACACACTTTTGCAAGGCGAGTTTTCAGAGTCTGATTGTGTCGCTCCACGAGACCTGCTGCCTCTGGATGTCGGACACAGTGAAACTTCCACTGGTACCCCAATAGAAGAGAGACCTGCTTCATGAGTTCGGATGAGAATGGCTGACCGTTATCTGAATACACGACACGGGGCAAACCGTATCGAGGGAAAAACTCACGAACCAACTGCCTAGCAGTGGTCGGGGCAGTGTAATCTTGGACGGGATATGCTTCTGTCCATCGGGATAGGGCACATACGACTACGAGGACATACTTGAATCCTCGGCATCTGTCCATCTGGATATAATCCATCTGGAGGACTTCAAAAGGATAGTCGGGAGGATGAAATCCACCTTGCTCTATGGGAATCCCTTTTCCTGGATTGAACTGACAACAGATCATGCAGGTACGCACTTTCTGTTTTGCTGCTGCTCGTAAATGCTTGTTGAACCAAAGATTCTGTACACTGTCTAACATGGCTTTTTCTCCTAAATGTGCTGGACTATGTGCTGTGTTAATGATAACTTGAACCATAGAGTCGGGGAGAAACCATGTGGTCTTTCCCCTCGTCATCCATCCTTGGTCTGTCTGGACCCCTCCTTGTTCAGCCCATTTCTTTATTTCATCTGGAGTGGCATGTGTCTGTATGTCGATGACATCTAGTGTGGGGTCCCTGACTGTCATACAATGTGTCAGTGAGGTTACATCTGTCTTGGTCATGTCCGTCGTTTGAGTATGAGTCAGTGCTGTATGTTTCGCTGTTCGATCTGCAAAGTCGTTACCCTGAGAAATCTTGTCTGTGACCTTTGTATGTGCCTTGCACTTCATGATAGCTATAGCTGTAGGCAAATGTATTGCTTCCAATAGGGCTTGAATGAGGGGGCCATGCTGGATCTTGGCTCCGTGAGAGGTCAAGAAACCTCTTTCTTGCCAGAGAACACCGAAGTCGTGTACGACTCCGAATGCATAACGTGAATCTGTGTATATGTTTACTTTCAAGTCCTTGGCTCGTATGCAGGCTTGGGTCAGAGCAATGAGCTCTGCTGCTTGGGCTGACAGAGTGTCAATGCGATGTGTTTCTATGACTTCAGTTTCAGTGGTCACGGCATACGCGGCCACTAACTCTCCTGTACTTGTTCTTAAACATGAACCATCCACATAAAGTGTCAGGTCTGGATCGAGTAATGCGACATCTGTCAAGTCTTGTCTGGGTTTCGTAACTGTGTCAACTACTTCTACGCAGTCATGTGGAGTGGGATCTGTTGTGCTCGATGGTAAAAGTGTAGCAGGATTCAGTGTATTACAGCGTCTGATTTCTATGTGTGGTTGGAATAACGTCAATTCATAACCTGTCAGTCGTGCTACAGTCAAGTGTTGAGTCTGGGTTCTGTTTAAAAGGACCTCTACAGAATGTGGAACTTGTACTGTCAATTGATGTCCTAATACAATGGAATCACTTTGTCTGATTGCTAGAGCTGTAGCTGCAACTGACTTTAAGCACGCAGGCAAGGCCTGGGCTACTGGATCCAATGTACTCGAAAAATAAGCACACGGTCTGTGTTTGTCTGCTTGTAACTGAGTGAGAACCGACAACGCTGTGCCATCGCGTTCTGTGACAAAAAGCGTAAAAGGTTTACTGTAACATGGTGTTGCTAAAACTGGTGCCTGACATAAGGCTTTCTTTAATTCGTCAAAAGCTTGTGTATGTTCCTGAGTCCATGGGAGAACAGACGAAGACGCTGCCTCCTGTGTTGTCAACTGTATGAGTGGTTTAGCTAGAAATGCATATTGTGGAATCCATTGTCTGCAATAGGAAGTGAGTCCAATGAAGGCTCGTACTTCTTTTTGTGTCTTGGGTTGCGGAAGATGTGCAATTAACTGAATGCGTTCAGGTGTCAACTGTCTACCCCTCTTGGTCAGCAAGTGCCCAAGGTACACCACTTGCTGGGCACAAAATTGTAGCTTCGAAGGAGACACCTTGTGTCCCTTGTCTGCCAAGAAATGCAAGACTGTCAATGATGCTTGTTCACATTCTGGTTCACTACGGGCGGTGATCAATAGATCATCTACGTATTGGAGTAGGGCGGTGTTAGCAGGCATGTGAATACTGTCAAGTTGTCGTTTTAATGCTTGGCTGTAGATGCTGGGGCTTTCTGTGAATCCTTGAGGTGCGCGTGCAAATTTGAAGCTTCGGCCATTTAAACAGAATCCGAAAAGGTATTGGCTTTCCGGGTCAATAGGAAGACTAAAGAAGGCGTTCTTGAGATCGATTACTGTAAAGAACGTCGCTTCAGAATCAATAGCTGTCAGTAAGGACGAAATGTCTGGGACCACGGGATATTGTGGTACAATGCATTTATTCAATTCTCGTAAATCGATAACTAATCGATAAACTGGAGGTGCATTTGGATCAGTACGTTTAAGAATTGGAATGATAGGGGAATTACAAACATTGGAGTCGGTCTCTACAACCACTCCTTGTGCAATGAGCTCGTCAATGATTTTCAGTAAAGCCACTACAGCATCTGGTGGTAACTTGTATTGTCGGATGCGTGGTAGTACTACTCCTGGCTTGAGTGTGACACGATATGAAGTAATGTGCATACAACCTACATCAGTGGGGCCTTTTGCCCATAAATGTGCAGGAACATTTTGTAACCTGGGGTCAAAATCTCTCAATACATAATGTCCCTTAAAATCACGAAGGAACAACCTTACTCCTTCCGGAGAACAACAAATTACAGCTCCTAGAGCCTTCAGGGTCTTTATACCAAGCAAGTTTTCTGGACATGATTTCGTGAGCAGTAAATCTGTAGTGCGGGACAATGGACCAACTGCAAGGGGAACTGGTTTCGATACTTCATTAACAATAGGTTTTCCTGAAAATCCAAGGGAAACATTCTGTGAGCCTGAGAGGGGTGCCCCTGGAACCTCGTCGTGACTGATGGTTGTCCTGCTTGCCCTTGTGTCAATCAAAAATTTTCTATCTTTCCCTAATACCTGACTATGTACATAAGGGCCTTCTTGATCTACAGGAACCTCGATAAGAGGCAAGCCAACCTCCCTCTCTAGGCTGTTTCATGTGTATTGCTGGTAATCGGGGTAGTCGGATTGCGCATACTGGTACATCTGCTGTGTGACATGTTGAGTTGCGGCAATGGGCTGTGGCTGTGGTACGGCTATAGTCTGTTGTGGAACCTGCATAGGCTGGACATTCTGTGGAACGTGTTGTTGGACCTGGTCCTGTCTAGGAGGACGCGGTCTCTCTTTAGTTTTTCCTGTGGCTATGTTGTGTTTCAGAACTGCACAATCGTTTACATAGTGGCCTGGCTGCTTACAATAGTTGCATATCCCTTTAACAGGAGCTGCTGAATTATTGGACTGTGTAGTACCCCTTTTATGACCGTCAGCTGGAACTGACTGAGCAACTAGTACTTTCATTTTCGTGTCTTTCATACGTCTCTGTTCATGATCATGTTCCTCCCTGACTCTGTTCTGGTGGTACTGTAACATTTGTAACATTTGGGAAGGCGTATTAGCTTGCCAGGTGCTCTCGACTTTCAGTACACGGTTCTTAACCTGGGCAATGAATTCTCGACTAATTTGGATACAAAAAGGTGTGGGTATGACTCGCTACTTGTTTTCAGGCCACTATTAATAATAAAACATTTCTCAAATCGGGAATAAAAATCACTAGTGTCTTCGTCGGGTTTCTGTTTGCAGGCTGAGATTGCATCCCAGTCCTCCTTTTTAGTTGCTAACAATCTTGGCAAAACCTGTACTAACAATCCTGGTAATGCTTTAGTTTTATCCCCAAGACCTAAACCTGGGGTTCGAGTCGTTTCTTCGGCTTCTAATGCAGCCCAATCAATCTTTTTGTCTCCCACCTCCCATTCTTTTTCTTTGAGTTTCTCGTAAATACCGGCAGGCAATAACACTTTCAATATTTTCATAATGTCGGGATAGGTGTAATCTCCCATGAGTAACATGTCTTTTATTTCACGGTGGAAACCTGCAGGGTCTTTATCATGACTGGGAACTATTTTCTTCATTTCTAATAATTCCATTTTAGTTATGGGCGTGTATACATACACACGTGCAAAGGTATCATCAGGGTTCCGAATTGGATGTACTTCTCGTAAGGGATTCTGTTTGTCTAAGTGATATGGTTGCCTGACTGGGGGTGGAACGGAAACAAGATGTGGAGTCAAGAATGTTCTATATTTATGGCGTTGTTCTAAAATTGTTTCAATTAGATCGGTACCTAGACCTCTCCATCTTCTCAGGAGTAGGTCTTGCAATAAACTATATAACGGACCTGGATCAGATGCTTGGTTTTCATACTGTATAATGAGGTGTTGGGTCATGTATATACCAGCTAGTCGCTGTTCTTCTGGAGTAAGACTTAAAAACGTTTGCACTACTGAATCGTCTTTATATATGCTGTCATCTCCGGCCCACTGTACTGCGGACCGGGCTAGTTCCTGATCACGTAGGGTATTGAGTTCGTGATAACCTACCCTTTCTTTCAGTACTTTATCAGTAGCTTGAAATACCTGTTCAAGAGTACATCGCTCTGGTATCGGACAAAGGTAACGTTTCTTGTTTTCTAAACGAATGGGTCTGTCGAAAGGCCTATCAAGAGGATACGGTCTAGGGAGTTTCTCTCTACCTACATATGCCACCATGCCTCTACTTGGTAGTTGCGAGGTTTCTGCTGGATTCTCTGGTTCATCCTCCTGCGAGGAGTCCTGATCGTCTGATTCGAGTTGTTTTTCAGTTTCTCGACGGGCATGTATTGCTATTATTTCTTTACGGATCTTTCTAACCATGGCATGTACACATCTCTCTCTATCATGTCTACCCTCTGAAATGTTTTGACCCCATCTGTTCAATCTATCCATCTCAACTTGTGGAAAGCTGGGCTGATCTTGTTCCCTTATCAAACAATTAACCAGAAATCGCATTATCAAACCTTGAGTCTCAACTTTCTGACGTGACATGGCTTCACCAACACACTCCGGTCTTTCTCCTGTTCTAATAAAATGATACAGATTGTCTAGATGGTCTGGCATTTCTGGTAACAATATCAAATAATCTGTAACACGTCTTAAACGTAGAGACGCTAACAACATGGGTCCTGTTCTACCAGGCACTGTGTCATATCTGCAATCTGTGAGCTGTTCTTTAAGCTTTTCGGCTGGGGCACCTTTTGGTGTCTGCGACATTGCGAATTCTCTCATTGTCATTCGTTGTAACTGTGGCGGGGTGCGGTAACCTCCTGTAGCACCTCCTGAGGCGGAGGCTTGAGCATAACCTGGCTGTAGGGTCGGTATCTGCTGTAACGGGGTTGGAACCTGAACCGTGCCAGACCCAAAAGGATTAAGCGGATGAATAACAGGGGGAACAACAGGTACGGGTGCAGGAAGCGGTGCAGGAGGGGTCTGCTGTTGCGGACCCGGGGGCAGATGATCATGGGGTAGGTTATTGTCAGTAGGTGGTACGGGTACATGGGCAGGTACATTGGTATATGCGGGAGCTACGTCGTCTAGATAGGAAGAAAGGAAAATGTCTGCCGCGGTCTTATGACGTAATTTAGTCGGAACCAATGGAGGGGGCAGGTTTTTCGGTGTTTCCGGGGTCGCCTTGGGCAGGCCCTCGGCCAGGACTGGATACAGTCCTGTCATAATGGCATTACTCTGTCTATCGTGTTGTTCCATTCTAACTCATTCTCCTTCTTCTAGTAGCTCTTTTTCTTTGGCTTTTTCAGAATCCTCTCTACTTTTCTCTGCCTTTCTGAGTGCTTTCTCTGTCCGTCTATGTGATTCTTTACGCCATAATTCAATGGCATCTTTCTGTGACTGTCTGGCTTTCTTTTTCCACTGCGCTTCCTCTACTCTCATGATGCACTCGGCATCCCATGTCCCTGTAATGGGCCATCTCTGATTCTCTGCCAAGTCTTTCGCGTAGTCCACCCACAAGTCGAGAAATAATATGGCATCTAAGCCGTGCTTGTGGTACATAAAATGCCCAGGAGTGTCCCTGGGTGGGATGGGAACAGCTTCTTCAAGTATCCCTTTCCTATTTCCTATCTGTCGTAATTTCGAGAATAAAGGCATTGCTACCTCGATCTAGACACTATTCACAATAAACACAGTAAGAAAAATGCAAACAATCACTCATACCACAACATTTAAAACACATTGAAACATTTCGAAACGGACAATAATAACTGTATAATTCAATACTAGATGCACTGCTAAACAGTACAGATACACTGCTAAAACAGTGCAGACCGGGTCTGTGTACCCAAACCCGTCTTGACCGGACACAAATTAATGCACCCGTCTAGATGCGTCCCCAGCGACGGTACTCACCGGGAAGCACGGAACGGAAGGCCTCGGAAACTCGACTGGACTGACGTCACTGCTTCTGCTGCGCACTACGCATGCGCCTCGACACTACAGGTGGGCCTCTCGATACCTCGGACACTGCTCTCTCGGCTGGGCTCTGGTCAGGATCCTCCGCACTCCTCACCGCCTCGTCTGGATGTCGGCCGCAGTCTCCGTCACCTCCGTAGGCCTGAGGGAGATACAGGAAATCCTGCAGATGCGCATGGGGTCCGTCACAGCTGTAGTCGGGGGCAAAGCCTGCGACGCATCACCGGCGCGTGGGGTGGGGGAGGGGTCCCTATTCGGGCGCCAAATTATGTGGTAAATATTTTACCGTATACGAGTTTGCCAGATAATATAAAATAAAATAGCTCAATCAAATGAGAGGCAGAGTCCGTGGTGTCAGAGTCATAAGGGCTTTAATCATAAATGGCTAAATGACTCGAGTCAATGGAGATCTAATCCATCAATACAAGGGTTCGGGTATGCAATGATGGCAGGAAAAGATGTCAACGATTTATTCACAGTACATGACATATATAGTAAAATGACACAATAGCATTGAATACAGTAGGCGTGACAAGTGAAATGTATATGATAAGAACACATGTGCGTAGCAAAAAGGCGTGAACATGGGTGTGCACAGAGGCGTGAGCTAGAAACGTCACAGAAAAGTGTCATAAGTGGGTGGATGCTTAGAGAATTCTTGTAGAGTCAGCTGAAACCTATGGCCTGGATGCGCGCGCAGCTAATGTGACGTGTAATTGACGCACATCTGGAGGAAGCTAAGAGTCTGACTTTTAACACTAGTACAAGAGACAGAAGTCTGGCATGTCAGATCGACCTGTCCCTAAACATATCTGATATCTAGTATTTGGAGGATGTTTAATCTGGAGTAAAAGGTCTTTCGGGCAGAGGCTATTCTATACTGAATGTATGCGTGTCTAGGTGCAAATGCTCGGAGCCAGGGGCCTATCATGGTAACGGGAGCAATGAATTTCATGAGGGAGGACAGGAAGGCTTGGCCCTTTGCTCTGCAGTCGGGGATATGTTTTCGTATTTCACTAGACAGGAATGTGTTTTCGAGGAGCAGAGCTGACTATGCTGATAACTTGAAGGCAAAATACTGGGTTTTTTTTTGGCAGGCAGACCAGGCCGAGCCGGGCACTGCTCGCTTGGCAGGAAGTAAGGCAGAGGTCAGGGATGCGTCTCCAGGCTGCAGCTTTCAGAAACAGAGGCAGAAGTGGCTTGAAGACAGAAATCAGGGCCTAGCTCGGCAGAGCCAGGAAAAACGTGAAAGTGCACCACATAAAGACAGTGGCACGGCATACTTAGGAACGGAATTATCGATCCATTCATGGTGGATCTGATAGAGGACATGTTAACGTTGGACGCAAATGTATTTGCGTCTTCAGATTCGGTTGTGGAGGTAAATTACATGTACTTGAAGTGCGTACATGGAGCCGTTGGGGTCTACGTTAGGGGACACACTTGACCATAAAAATTCCAATTACCTCAGGAGGCTACAAGTTCCCAAAGCACAGAGGAACTTCTTGATGTTCATGGCAAAGTTGGAGGATTTACGATAGTGAACTTTGATTTACTGGTCAGGAATTCGCAGGGACAGAGAGGTTATGCAGGATCGGTCATCTGTTCCAAATGAAAGGTAAGGGAACATCACTGATCCGCTTGCTACCCTTCTCTGGTTGCATGATGGGAACGTACCAGAGCACCTCAGGAGAATGTGGGAGTATCTTTTACCATGTTTCTTACTTGCCAACAGGGAAAATATAAAGAAGGGAGTTGGGTTCAATTCCTTCCATCACCTGTTTGGGCACCCAGTTTATGCCCCACTCACCTTAGTCAGAGAAGGTTAGGAATGAACTGCAAAGCCACCCTAGAAGGACGTTGTGGACTATTTTACTGGACCCCGGAAGATGATGGCATAGATCATGGGTAAGGTGAAGAAATATTCAGGTAAGCCGAGAGCTGATGTAGGGACTGTATGACCATACAGTGATGCTGACTGGGTACTAGAAGAGACCGGAAGTGTTGGTGAGGAAGCCCATTTATAAACAAGATTGGAGGTGGTGCAAGACATGTAAGGTGGTGTAGAAGATTTCTGAAGTAAATTACTTGGCGCCCACAGGAATCAAGAAGGATGCTCTATGTGAACCAGCTGATGTAATGCCCCTAAAAGGACTACTGTAAACATACTCACAATGGCAGAGGAAGTGCAGGAGGACAGTGAGCCACTTCCCAGCCTACTGTAGAGTGATGGGAAAGAAGTCTCGATAGAAAGATTACAGTTTGTCCGCAACTTGACTAATAAGTAGCAAAAGAGGTACTGGGGCAATTGTAAAATCTCTTCTCACTGACCCAAGGCTTGATACTCATCTGTGCACATGACTGAGACACAGGATAGTTTGCTATGAAAGAGCATTGTGCACATGATGACAGACTGGGTACAGGAGTGCTTCAAGGCACAGGTTAATCTCAATGAAGTCACCAAGACCGACACACACCCAATCCCAATGAGCAGAGGAATTGATTTACCGAACGGGTGCTGCCTGCTTCATGGAATCTTTGGTCTGACCAGTGGCTACTGGAAGATCGCACTAGCTCCTCGTCCCAGGGAGGACACAGTAATGATGTTGGAGGATCTGTTTCAGATTAGGGACATGCTTTTTAGGTTCACAAATGCTTCTGGGCACTTTTCAGGGTCAGGGGAACAATGTTCTATCAGATCTTGAAGAGTTCCTTGGGACCTACTTTGATGATACTGCCATCTTTGGCAATTTGTGTGAGGACCACCTGAAGCACCTATAACAAGAGACAAAACTTACCATCCAGGACACCAAGTGGGGCAGTCCTCTCTGGGCTACGACATCATGTGGGCAAATGGGATTGTCCACCTGTTGGATACCAATTTCCAGTCTTTATAGAAGTGGGACACACCACTACCTAAACCCAGGTGAGAGCCATTCTAGGATATTACATGAACTTTGTTTCCAACTATGGGTCCAGCCCTGATAACCAAAAAGCAGCCTAGGAGAGTGATTTGGACAGAGGAACGTCAGAAGTCACTTAAAGGAAACACAGTGCAATGTTTCTGTGCTGAAGGCACTTGACTACAGTCAACCACTCAGTGTACAGACTGCCGCCTCAGGCATGGGTTTTGCAGAAGTCCTAGCTCAACTTGACAAAAAGGTAGGGAGCATCTGGTGACATTCATCAGGTGCAGGCTGCAGACTAGGGAACAGACCTGGGCTTCCATTGAAAAGGGATGAATTGAGATAGTGTGAGATTTTAGGAGTCCCCAGCTTAATTGCTAGGTAGGAAGTGTGCGGTCCAGAGAGATCACAAAGCACTGAATTGGTTGATGGAAATGAAGAGTGAGAATCGAAGTTGAAGATATCCAATGAATGAAAGAACTAAGCACACATTTGTTTAGATTCCTTAAATATAATGAAACATAAGTTAGGTTTTTAGACACAGCTGTTCATTTAAGTAAACAAATCCTTATGTAGATGGTCCTTGAAGATGAGAAAGTGATGTGACACAGTGCTTGTGGAAGGTGGAGAAAAGTGTGCAAGAAATAAAAAAGAAGCCCCAATAATAAGAAGGAGCTTCAGAAGGAAAAATAATAGCCAACTCGCTCTCCACTCATAAATCACTTAACAACAATGGCCCTGGTTATGCGGGACAAAATCCACTAGTGATTTTATGATACCCTGTCCCCCAGTCATTCGTGCTACAGTGTATACAGTTGGCCCTGCAACGAAACTATTTCAGCTATAAAAACTAGATGTTAATACAAGTATCCAGAACATCTATGGGCGCAACTATTGTGCCTAGTCTGGCCTGCATTTAAGTGGGCCAGTTTGAGGAACACTATATTCACCATGCATCAAACCCCTTCCAAAAGAACATTTGCCTCTGGAAGAGGTATATAGATGGTGTGCTGTGCATACGGCCTGGCTCTGAAAGCTGTCTTCTTGAGTTTCTGAACTGGCTTAATGGCTTGTATGTATGTCTTAAGTTCACCTGGACTATGAGTAACCAACAGGCAGTCTATCCTGATTTAGACATCTCGGTGGTGAATAATAAATTTTGCACCACTGTTCATCAGAAATCCACAGATAGAAACTTGTTGCTTCATTACCAGTCGTTTCATCCACGAGCCTTTGCGTGACAATCTTCCTGTGGGCCAGTTTTTACGAAACCGTAGGAATTGTTCAACCACAAGTGCCTATATGCAGCAGTCTGAAAACATAGTTGAAAAGCTGGTATAGAGAGCTTATCCAAGAAAGGTGGTGAATAAAGCACAGAAGAGAGCTTGAAATACACCTCTGGAAGATTTTCCTGAAAGGAATGTGAAACATACTAGTGATTGCCTGCCAGTGGTCATGCCCTTTGACCCTTTGTCATTGAAAATCCATCAGACTATAAGGAAACATTGGTAACTACTGTCTACAGCTGAGTTTAAGATGCCACAGCCGAGGTTCGCGTTTAAGCGCACATGTAATTTGAAGGATAAACTTGAGCATTCACGGCCTGTGCAGCGCATCAAAAAACACATCTATTCCACCTGGACACTACCCACGTGGTAGTTGTTCAGTGTGTGAACTGACTGAAAAGACTAGTCACCCCATTAATAAAAAAAGCAGGATTAGATGTAAACAACCCTGCCAACTATCGACCAATATCCCAGTTACCTTACCTCTCAAAAGTGCTGGAGAAACTGGTCAATAGACGGCTATCCACTTATTTGGAAGCCAATGAACTGTTGGATGTCTCTCAGACAGGTTTCAGGGCGAACAACAGTACTGAAACAACACTTCTGGCGGTGACGGATAATATCAGGGTCCAGGTGGATCAGGGTAAGACAGTCGTCCTGATACTCTTGGATTTATCGGCGGCTTTTGATACCGTACCACACGACCAACTACTGAAAGCCCTGGAAGGGAAAGGTATTCGAGACAAGGCATTGGGATGGCTACAATCCTTTTTGGCGGATCAAACACAATCAGTGTGTCTGGGTGATTTCATTTCTCCCCAGCGAAACATTAAATATGGGGTTCCTCAGGGGGCTTCATTAAGCCCAACCCTGTTTAATGTATTTGTTTCCTCATTGGCAGCCATTGGAAGAAAGTGGGGTGTTGAAATGTGTTCTTATGCTGACGACACCCAGCTGATGGTCACCATTGATGAGAAAGATGATCCTAAAACTCGACTACTAAAATGCCTGACTGAGCTGGCCAATTGGATGCAAGAGCACTGTCTGAGATTAAATGCAGACAAGTCAGAAATCCTCCTGTTTGGCAAAAATCCCCAGCTCTGGGACAACAGCTGGTGGCCAAGTAACCTGGGCTTGCCCCCAAATCCTACCATAAAAGTGAAAAACTTGGGTGTGGTACTGGACAGTGCTCTGTCCATGAAATCACATGTCTCCACTGTCTGTGGCAGAGGCTTTGCATTATTGAAAATGCTCAGACGAGTCTCCCCCTGGATTCCGACTGAGTGTAGGAAGACCCTGGTCCAGTCGCTGCTGATGAGCAGACTGGACTACGGCAACTCTCTGTTTGTTGGAATGGCAGACTATCTTTTCTCTAAACTGCAGATAGTGCAAAATGCCGCGGCAAAGGCTGTATGCAATAAGAAGAGATATGATTCGGCCAAAAGTTGCATGCGAGAACTACATTGGCTCCCAATGCGACAAAGAGCCAACTTCAAATTACTGTGTATCACACACAAGGTACTTTACAATACAGGCCCTACCATTCTACACAATAAAGTCAAATTCCATAGACCATCGAGGAACCTTCGATCCAGAACTTCAGGAAGAGCAAACACTACCCACGTGAAGACTGTCAGGATGGGAGAGCGGGCTTTCTCTCATCTAGCTGCAACCAAGTGGAATGATCTACCTCCCAATCTCAGACTGACAGAATGTCTCTTATCATTTAGGAAACAATTAAAGACACTACTCTTCCCTAAACCAGAATAATCAGTAATCAATGCGGTCACCGTACCCCTCAGCACCAAACCTCAGCGCCGTGATATCCTACCTAGGATGATTGTTAGCGCTTTATAAATAAATTAAATACAAATACAAATACTAACAGTGTACAGTTGCTGAGTGAAAAGATATGGCACTTGATCAAATTTAGCAACTGTAACACTGTTAACGTGATATACAGCCACACGTGTCAATGTGGGTTACACCATATAGGTCTCCCCACATGCAAGACCAAGACACATATTCAAGAGCATCGGAGTACAATAAAATCAGGAACAACACCATGATTATAGATCATTGAAATGGGTCGTGCTGGAAAATGTAGGGGGAGAGACATGTAATCTTTTATTTAATTTTTAACGTTTTTATTAGAAAGCAAATACAATCTGCATATACATTTCTTACAATCGAGATGACAGTTTTAAACAGTCTATCTGTAAACATTCCACACAAAGATAATACAGCTTCAATGACCTCAGTAGCGTTATAACTCATCATCGGAATCATGATCCAATATCAGAGGTGTACATATGTTCCCCATGTAGGCATTGCATTTGCCCCGTACTCTTCCCCATTTCTTTAGACATCCTCTGTTAATGTATGGAGCCTTCTCGGCTGCCATCCAAATCCCTACACCACTCGAGTAGAGTTGGAGCATGTGCCGTCCCCCATTTCTGTGCTAGATTTCGTTTGAAGTTGAGTGCGCTACTGGGGTGTACGCGCATCCCTGTGGTGGGCACACTTGTGTGGAACTGTGTGTCGCCTGACAACACAGTGGATTCCAAAAGATGTTCAAATAAAGTTCCAAAAAACTTTCAAAGTTTTCGTAGTTTAATTAGCGTTTTCATCAATGTGTCTCATATTCTCTTCATATGAATGAATAAACAATTGTTGTTTACATCATCAATCATGAAAAAAGCTCCAATGCATTTCGGACATGCCGTCCTTTTTCAAGGAGCACTGCAACAAAGGATATACGAAAATCGAATCAATGTGGATACTTAAATGCCATAAACACAACAAGGTAATTGCACTAGGATACGTGAATCTGTGAAAAACAACCTCATGCGCCCATGTGATGGGGACTACGATGCACGTTTGTCTAAGATCGGGAACATTATTATTTGAGCAACAGTGTCAACCCTATTTTATTTTCGATCGGATTCGAAGCACGGACACCACTTCTAATCTAGGTTACCTTTAATCTTTGCACACAGGTGATTTTTTCTCCTTCAGACCACATCGTAGTCCCCATCACATGGGCGCATGAGGTTGTTTTTCACAGATTCACGTATCCTAGTGCAATTACCTTGTTGTGTTTATGGCATTTAAGTATCCACATTGATTCGATTTTCGTATATCCTTTGTTGCAGTGCTCCTTGAAAAAGGACGGCATGTCCGAAATGCATTGGAGCTTTTTTCATGATTGATGATGTAAACAACAATTGTTTATTCATTCATATGAAGAGAATATGAGACACATTGATGAAAACGCTAATTAAACTACGAAAACTTTGAAAGTTTTTTGGAACTTTATTTGAACATCTTTTGGAATCCACTGTGTTGTCAGGCGACACACAGTTCCACACAAGTGTGCCCACCACAGGGATGCGCGTACACCCCAGTAGCGCACTCAACTTCATAATTATTTGACGCACTTGAACAGTTGCGTCACCTGCAAGGAGCACCTTAAATCGATTAATTTACTCCACCTTTTCTACAAACTTCCACACGCTACCACAAGCTGTGCGCCGTGCTTAACTTCTCCTGCTCTAGATTTCGTTTGGCAATCATCATTCCCGTTATTGCCCACTGACGTTCAGCATGGTTAAGGTCAGTAGGCTCCCATACATTCGAAAGGCAGCATTTAGGATTGAGCGGGACTTGTTTCTCGCTGACCTCTGTAATAGTGTCCATCACTGCTGCCCAGTAAGGTGTAAGCAGTGGGCATTCCCACAGAGTGTGAAAGAATGTACCTATTTCACCAAATAGGCGTAGACAGTGCAGGTCGAGACATGTAATCTTGATGAGATACTCAATATAAAAGAAGCCTGCTGGATTTTTTATGAAAAGGCTGACCAGCTTGGATTGAATGATTTTATAAAATTGAATAAGATCAGCAGATAATTTGATCAGGTGCTGAGGACTCTCTTTACATACTCTCTCAAGAATCCTTTGAATGGAGGAGGGATTACTGCCTTGTTATCAGTGATGCTCTGTGATTAATGGTGAACTTGATGTCCTATAAGTGGAGACATGGCTATGTGTCCCTGTCTTTTGTTCTAGAACATGATCTTCATAGTTATGGACCTGATGGGTTCTGTTACATAGAAATATAATTTTATATAAAATCAGCATTTTACACATTTCAAGGACAGTCCACAATATGGATATATGCTGGCAAATAAATTTGCCAGCACATATCCATGATGATTATACAGGCCCTTAAGTAATGCTTTTGATTAATATGGATTAATCATTACATTTTCTTGAGATACGATCTTTAAGGATATTTGCTGCCAGTGTCATCACCTTAGAAACTCTGTGATGCAAAGTTGGCGAGAATAATTTAAAAATGGCGCCCAGTGTTGTACCTTGTTTAATGCTGTTGCGCGGTGACCGGAGGATTAGTCACATGACCTTATCCATCGGCACACACATTTGAAAATGGAGAGCCGGGACTGCGTCTGCATGCTGGGACGAGACGAAGCTCGCCATACGTGCGGACACGGCAAGACTATGTGTGCACTGTTGGTCACTGGTCGGGTTTCCCCGCTGTTTATCTTGCTCTTGGATACAAACGGAGAGAGTTGGGGAGCATAATAGATTTGTAAGATTCGGTCTATAAAAGCATACAGTCTGTAAACGAAGGGTGCAATTGGCATACAACCCCTTGATATGAATGAGGATACTCAGGATGCTTGATAGATTTTTAATATTTTGATTTTAGCGTTCATTGTGTGAACGAGGGGTGTAAGGCATACAAACCCTTGTGAGTGGAGAGAGTTAGGACGGTTGCCGGATTTCTAATGTTTAGATTGTAAAAGCAGTCAATGGGCAACACGAGGGTTGTAATTTACATTTAAACCCATGTTAAAAATAATGGGGTGATAAGATCACCATATTTTGACCCAATGAGATGATTAACGAATGAATAGTGGCTATATGTCTTCACAGGTGCAATCTAGGCAACAGAGAGTGCTGTAAGGGGATTGATTGTTTAAGAAAAATACCCTTTTGCATGTGGGAAGCTGGTAAGAGGGCCATCAGGTACCACCTGGTAAATACATTTTGAAATTAATGAAGTCGGGGAGAATTTCTGACCTGACCTACCAGTACCTGCTATGTAGGATGTCGGGTCAATTGCTGACCTGACATACCAGTACCTGCTATGATAGGATGTCCTAACTGGTTGGTGGTTTTAATCAGAACAATTTGTGTTTGTCAGTCACTCTGTGTACAAAGTCAGACGCCCAGTGAGGTGATTGTCGACCTCGTGCCCTGACGAAATTGCCGCAACGAAGGATAGGCAATGATACATGTTGGCCCACCTTGAATTGGTCTTTAACATGCAGTTTTTTATTTTTGAGTAAGCTCACGATTTTGAATTAAAGGGTTATGTCATATATGTGAGTCTTACCTCAATTTTTTATTAAAGATATACTTTATCTCTTGCAAATCCTGGGTTCTTTTTCTTTGTTGATACACGCAACACCATTTTCACCTCTTACCTTTATACTGGAAACACTCTTTATTTTATAGGTGAGAAAGTTACCAATGATGAGAAACGTGGGCACGCTGGTGAAAACTGGCCAGTAGCTCCTTTGGGGTTGCACACGTTTTTCTGTGTTTTTAGGTCTCGCCCTGGAATTCGCATCCGAAGGATGCGTCCAGGGTCGGAGACTTATAGCTGCCTGACACCGGGGAATGAGGGACACAAAACTGTGACGAGCGTGGATTGAGCTGCGTGCACGCGCGTCAACATTCACGCATGCGCACATCACAGCCGCGCACATCACAGTCACAGCCACACCTCCTCCCTCCCCCCCCCTTCGCCGCCGCCGCCGCACCTACACACACACACACAGAGCAGGCTGTTCACAACACATGCACACGCAGGCAGACACTAGCGCACACATACAGACACACACTACACCTCCCCAGGCGGCCCCCCCCCCGCCCGCCGCCGCCGCCGCCCCCCAGCCGCCGCCGCCCCCGCCCCCCCAGCCGCCGCCGCCCACACACGAGAGTACACGCACAGACAATCCCCCCGCCCCGCCCCGCCTGCAAGCTCTCACTTACCGGCTCGGTGTGCAGGTTCCTGGGCCGTCTTTTGGCACGCCGCAGGGGTCTCCTCACCACTCGGGAGCCCCGTGTTGCCTCTGTTACCATGCAGTCTGCCCTCGCTCTTTCGCCCGGTCTCTCTGAAGCGCCCCGGGACTTCAGCGTGAAGCCTGCATGTTTCGGACGTCCTCCTCGGCAGTTACTTCCTGTTTCTTTGACGAGCCCCGCCCACGTCCAAACAAAGGCTGCCTGACTTCCAGAGTGCGCCCGCGATGAAGAGACGGCCATTTTGTCAGCACACAAGCACCTAGCACTGTGTTTATTTGCATACTGGACTGTCACTGTGCTTTCGGTAACGACGTACAGCTTCGGAGACTGCACACGTTGTAAGCATATTGTGGTGCACGTACAACAGACAGCTGAGTGCATAATCAATCTATGTGAGCAAAGAACATGTTTTCATAACCCTTGCTATCCTTTCCATTTAATTGTTTTGTTCCATTATTTGATTACATTTCCTGATATTTGACAAATGATTTCCGTGTACATGCAGAGGATTAAGCAATTGCAGTGAAAGGACACGCTTATGATGCTATCGCTAATTCTGTGGTTTTATGTATGTCCTGGTGAAATTTCTGTTACACAGTGTAATCTCAGTTAATTTCTGGCATTTGCTTTACATTTGTGATGAAATCATGGCAATTACGTGATTACACCGTGACCAGATCAAGTAAAGAAGCTTCTGTTCGGGTCAATATCCCATGGCATAAACACAGGAAACAAGGTTTGCAAAGAGAACGTGTGCAGATGCTGTTCGTGCACGCGTGATTTTGCGACTTTTTCTTAGTGCAAAATATGTCCTTGTATCCAAGAATGAATGCGAGGATGTACATGGCAAAACAGCTGCCAAATGCTGGACCGATGTTTTTTTGTTATTTCGTGTACTTATTGAAGAATTCCATGTATTTTTTGCAAAAGAATTTACGCAAATATCGCACACTCCTAATATTATATTACATTTCCTATTAATTATCACACACCATTTGCACACAATTGCTAAGGTTATTCTTTCTGAAGGATTTATCTTCATGTTGGGTTTTTTGTTTTCATTATGACGGAAATGAACCTCAACTACGCAGCTAGGGCATGTTTAAAAAAAAATTATTTCTGAATGCAGTGCACATTTTGTGCCTTGCTTCTCTTGGAGCGTGGGGACGCAGAGCCTACATGGAGTGGCTGTATAAAGGACATAGCACCACTTTTTATTGAATAGAAGGTCAATATTTTATTAAGCGTAACATGAGCATACGTGCATAGAGGATGGGCTGGTGGAAGGCTGGGAGAGAATTACAGGCAGTGATGCGGAGAATTTCCCCGTGTTCGTTGATTACAGTTTCCAAGCAGCTGTGAGCACCAAGAGATTACGGTGCGTCCGCTCTTGTTCCTTGAAGACTCTTACTCTAGCGCTCTCTAGTTTGCTGTCTTGCCTGTGGGCATTTGTCCCCAGCCAGATTGCATCTTTAATCTGTGTGGTTTCTGCATGTCGTAAACTCTATCCCAATATTAATAGCTTTTTCGTTTTTTTTCCTTTCTAATTTACATGCGCTTAATTTATTTCATGCCAGCCTTTTAAATCAGAAACGCGCTCCGATTAAGGTCCATTGAGAGCTTTACATTACTGTTGCATGTGTGAGTGCAGAGTGCGTGCAGAGTGACAGTGAGTGCAGAGTGCGTGCAGAGTAACAGTGAGTGCAGAGTGAGTGCAGAGTGAGTGCAGAGTGACAGTGAGTGCGGAGTGACAGTGAGTGCGGAGTGACAGTGAGTGCGGAGTGACAGTGAGTGCAGAGTGACAGTGAGTGCAGAGTGACAGTGAGTGCAGAGTGACAGTGAGTGCAGAGTGACAGTGAGTGCAGAGTGCGTGCAGAAACAGTGAGTGCAGAGTGTGTGCAGAGTGCAGAGTGCGTGCAGAGTGACAGTGAGTGCAGAGTGACAGTGAGTGCAGAGTGACAGTGAGTGCAGAGTGACAGTGAGTGCAGAGTGACAGTGAGTGCAGAGTGCGTTCAGAAACAGTGAGTGCAGAGTGCGTGCAGAGTGACAGTGAGTGCAGAGTGCGTGCAGAGTGACAGTGAGTGCAGGGTGAGTGCAGAGTGCGTGCAGAGTGACAGTGAATGCAGAGTGAGTGCAGAGTGACAGTGAGTGCAGAGTGAGTGCAGTGACAGTGAGTGCAGAGTGACAGTGAGTGCAGAGTGACAGTGAGTGCAGAGTGACAGTGAGTGCAGAGTGACAGTGAGTGCAGAGTGCGTGCAGAAACAGTGAGTGCAGAGTGCGTGCAGAGTGACAGTGAGTGCAGGGTGCGTGCAGAGTGACAGTGAGTGCAGGGTGAGTGCAGAGTGACAGTGAGTGCAGAGTGACAGTGAGTGCAGAGTGACAGTGAGTGCAGAGTGACAGTGAGTGCAGAGTGCGTGCAGAAACAGTGAGTGCAGAGTGCGTGCAGAGTGACAGTGAGTGCAGAGTGCGTGCAGAGTGACAGTGAGTGCAGAGTGCGTGCAGAGTGACAGTGAGTGCAGAGTGCGTGCAGAGTGACAGTGAGTGCAGGGTGAGTGCGGAGTGACAGTGTGTGCAGAGTGACAGTGAGTGCAGAGTGCGTGCAGGGTGACAGTGAGTGCAGAGTGCGTGCAGAGTGACAGTGAGTGCAGAGTGCGTGCAGAGTGACAGTGAGTGCAGAGTGACAGTGAGTGCAGAGTGACAGTGCGTGCAGAGTGACAGTGAGTGCAGAGTGACAGTGAGTGCAGAGTGACAGTGAGTGCAGAGTGACAGTGAGTGCAGAGTGCGTGCAGAGTGACAGTGAGTGCAGAGTGCGTGCAGAGTGACAGTGAGTGCGGAGTGACAGTGTGTGCAGAGTGACAGTTAGTGCAGAGTGCGTGCAGAGTGACAGTGAGTGCGGAGTGACAGTGCGTGCAGAGTGACAGTGCGTGCAGAGTGACAGTGAGTGCAGAGTGACAGTGAGTGCAGAGTGCGTGCAGAGTGACAGTGAGTGCAGAGTGTGTGCAGAGTGACAGTGAGTGCAGAGTGCGTGCAGAGTGACAGTGAGTGCAGAGTGCGTGCAGAGTGACAGTGAGTGCAGAGTGAGTGCAGAGTGACAGTGAGTGCGGAGTGACAGTGAGTGCGGAGTGACAGTGAGTGCAGAGTGACAGTGAGTGCAGAGTGACAGTGAGTGCAGAGTGAGTGCAGAGTGAGTGCAGAGTGACAGTGAGTGCGGAGTGACAGTGAGTGCGGAGTGACAGTGAGTGCAGAGTGACAGTGAGTGCAGAGTGACAGTGAGTGCAGAGTGACAGTGAGTGCAGAGTGACAGTGAGTGCAGAGTGACAGTGAGTGCAGAGTGCGTGCATAAACAGTGAGTGCAGAGTGCGTGCAGAGTGCAGAGTGCGTGCAGAGTGACAGTGAGTGCAGAGTGACAGTGAGTGCAGAGTGCGTGCAGTGACAGTGAGTGCAGAGTGCGTGCAGAGTGACAGTGAGTGCAGAGTGCGTGCAGAGTGACAGTGAGTGCAGAGTGACAGTGAGTGCAGAGTGACAGTGAGTGCAGAGTGACAGTGAGTACAGTCACTCAGCACCACCACATTATCACTCAGAACCACCACAGCACCACTCAGAACCACCACAGCACCACTCAGCACCACCACAGCATCACTCAGCACCACCACAGCACCACCACAGCACCACCATAGCACCACTCAGCACCACCACAGCATCACTCAGCATCACCACAGCCCCATTCAGCACCACCACAGCCCCATTCAGCAGCACCACAGCATCACTCAGCACCACCACAGCACAAATATGTTCTCTCAATGTTTCAAGCTTTATTACAAATGTCACAAAAAGATGTTAATATTTCACTTCTGTTCTTGGATTTCGTTACAATAAAATACACTGAACATAATCTTCACAAAAGTTATTTACAAAAGTTTAAGCTATTGCCATTAAAAATTACAATCACTTTTATTAAGTATTAAAAAAAATTAAAAGCCATTGTTATTTGTAATATCAATACATCTAAGTCACGTAAATACAAATGTTGCATTACAAATGCTATAGGTGTCACATTTGCGAAAGTTATAACTATTGGCATTGTAAATGACAAAGCTATTAATTTAGCTATTTTCAAAACCAACACATAAATGAACATTTGGTGAATTACCATTAAAATATTTGACTTTTTTACTAAGATATTATTGTACTCTTTTATGCAAACAAAATTTAGATACTGCATAAATAACTTTAATAAAACATATTTTATATATAGCTTTTTATGTAAAAAAATAACTATAGCACAAAGCAAAAAACAATTGCCATTTACAATGCTAATAGCTCAAACTTAAATAATGCGAGACCTATTGCATTGCAAATGCTTGTTCTATATACCTTCTTTAGTTAAGGGTATTGTTGTAACGTGTTGACTGACAAATATCACACTTAAAAATATCTAAGCTCGCGGGTATTTAGGACTGGATTAGACTGGTGAATTGCCTAGACCAGCGGTGGGATAGAGGTAGATAACCCCACCAAACACCAGCCCTATGTAAGGAAGTGGATTTTGTCCCACATAACCAGGTCCATTGTCGTTATCAAGGTATCTAAATGGTGTAAAAGCATGGCTTAACAGGTGCAGTAGAATTGCTGTAACTAAATTTGGCTCAGAAAAGATCACCACAGCATCAAAACTGGTGGCTTCCCAATATTTTGAAAGGGGCCAATGCAGTAACCCCCAGAGTATGAGATGTGACCATAAGAAAATGTAACAAAAAATAGTTACATTTTTCCAAGTTGACACAGGAAGATAGCTGATGTGCCAACACAACAAAATCCGTGTGAATGGTGTTGTCCTAGCAGCGGGTGAATGAACTATAAGGTTAAAAAATGCCACATAGTAAAAAAACAGGACTGATGGTTCAAACTCATTTATTTAAAGATATAGTGGGCCGCAAGCCTGCATATCCTGCACTCTGGATTGTGTCAAAGTTTCACCCAGCTGCAGTTCCAAATCGCTGAATGTTGCTCTATATAAGCACAGACAGGAGCCGCATGTCAACATGCATCCGAGTAGCAGCGAGGAAATACAAAGTATCACCTTACATTGTATCACAAAGACCGAAATTGGAGAGCTCTTGAATCTCAATATATTCCGCAATGAGTAGTGGTAAAAAAATTAAAAATCTAATAATGGAATAACCATCTAGCAAAAAAGTTTTTTTTCTATGGTAGAAACGAAAATAGAAAAATACTTCACAATGGTACGGGAATGCTACATCTGAAAAGTGTACTATTCTTTTTCCAATTACCTAAACTTCACATACTGTTGTACACTATAGTTCAACAAAGACATGTTGCAGATGGTAAAGTAATGAGCAGGAAAAATACTAATTCAATCCCCTGCAAAGCCTTCTGAACAGAGTTGCTCCCGACACTGAATTGTGGAAGGAGGTAGACAGAGCTATCATTAGAAATTCTATGAGGATCATTTAGCAGGTGATTACTGATTAGTCTTTGGTATATGGTAGAGTACGGGGTCAGTCAGCAGATTCTGTTGTTAGAGGTAGGGAAGTTTCTAGGCAGAGCCTGCTTTTGTGTCTTTCCTTGAGTGCTACTTGAGGAAGGCTTATGACACCTGATAGGCAAAGACGTATTTCTGATACCTGGTGCCAACATCATTACTACCTGTTGACAGCCATCCACATGAATAAAGACTGTTTCTGTACTTCAGCCAGGAAATTAAATACGAAAAGGAACCACCCCAAATTGGTTTCTGAACTTTAGTAAAAAAGGTAAAACTCATACAATCCTGCTTTTTTCCAGTTCCAAGGTCTTCTTGACCTGGGAAAGGAGTACTTTGTAGAGCAGTCAAAAATCTGATCCAGAGTCCGAGCTTCCCAGGGGCAGGAGTCTGGCGGTAGGTATGTTCTTTTGATGTTGCTTTATTATTTGTTATACAACTATCGTGGAATGGCCATCTCAAAAGGTTTGACTAATTAATGTTCAAACTCAATAAAATATGTTAAAAAAAGAAAAATCGGATCCAGAGCTTGGGTCTGCCAAAGAGCCAGCATTTCAGAGGTGAGGAACATCACCCGAAGTATGTGCCACTTGTTGGAAAAGCTGTGGGTCTGCCTAGCATCTAGAAGACGGTCTGTCTGCTCAGAGTGGGAAGGAGTGTGCCTGGCTAGGCAGGAAGAGAGGAAATGTCTAGGACGAGAACATGTTTCTGCAATGAGGAGCACCCAGAAGAGTGGACTTCTTAACAAGAGTGTAATCATCAGTGACCCAAAGTGTGAGGGGTCACCTGGCCTCTCCCTGCATGGTTCATGTGTGGAACTCCAGAGCAAGAGCGTGTCATTGGTCATCACTGAAACATGACAAGAAAGCCCTCTTATGCTGCTGCCCCTAAAGTACTGCGAGTTTGGACAACACTAGCGAGGCATGCTGTGTTTCTTCCCCCATGGCAACATCCAAGAGGCAGCGCTACTATCTGCCATCCCACTGATGTTTGGAGGGGCTGACTGCAATTGCGAAGGGCACACCACTGAGCTCTGATCCGCAAAGCAAACATGTAACACGGATCCTCAAGTGAGAGGCTCAGATACTACGACTTGAACTTAGTAAGAAACTTCTGCATGTTTGGGAGAATAAGTGTCCGAGGGAAGTGTCCGAAGACGCATAATGAAATGTCCTATACTCTAGAAGAATCGCTGCTAGCCCAAGCCCAGTTGTGAGCTTGTACCTGTGCTTGATCGTGCCTAGGATCTGTTCATTCTTACTAGGTCCAGTAGGTGTGAGAACTGTAGAACCAAGCTTTCGTCACCACTCGCTATCCTCAGTGTCAAGTACGGAAGGGGTAGATTTGGCCCAATATGCAGCTGTAGCAGGGCAGACCCCCCCCCCCCCCACCCCCAACAGCCATGCAGTACATTTACACATAAGTACAATAGCCAACAATTGTTGATAAGAACTTTTAAGAGAATATAAAATACTATCAATGGTATTTCTCATTGGAGCACAATGCCCATTTATATATATTCAGAGTTTATTTTTGTGGATTTCAGTGGAATTTTCCAAAACATCCAAAATTAGTGCTTTTTATTGTTTATTTAGCTGCCCAATCTTCCCCTAAACACACAAAACTGTGTTTTTACACTGTTTACTAAACATGTTGCTCTTGCAGGAATTGTTATATACCACACATTTAACCTACAGGAGAAATAATGTAGGTATGTAGTGTCTTCCTAGAGCCAGTATGTCGAATAGACTTGTGTTAGACTGGTTTAGGAATAGAAAGTCTGTATATTGCACTCTCACTCACATCTCTTTACCCCCTCTCACATCTCATTTACTCTCACACTCACTCTGACAGGACTCTGGGTCTGAATTAGATCTTGGCGGATCTGGTCCCGATGTAACGTTTCCGACGGTTTCACCCCACTCCTACTTGGTGTTAGGTCAGAGCGAGAGGCCTAGCAGTTGCAAGATCAACTGCTTCACTTATTGGGTTTTCTAAAAGGCTAGGGGCCAGGCCGATGCAGGCAATGCTAAATATCTATAACACCAAATGCGTTGCAATTGCAAAATATGTTTCCCCTTTATGGGGTTACATAAAAGACGACACCATCCAGAAGGTGGAAAATAGGTTTCTACGATCGCTGTTGTCGGTCCCTCAGTCTACCCCAACCTTCTCAACACATGTGGAGCTGGGGTTGGATTTTGTTTTCGACAAGTTACGGCTAGCCCCAATAATCTTTTGGCTAAGGACCTGGTTGAACAGCGAATTATCCCTGAACCATTCTGTTATGGCTGACGTCATGTCCTTAGATCATTCCAATAGGGTGCCCTGGCTGGAGTACATAAAAAGATCCTTAGTTGAGATGGGTCGCCCGGAACTTTTTTACTCACCCTCTTGTATTAGGAAGGAGGACATTGGCATGATTAAAAAACATTACATGGAGAGGGCCAGACTGGCACGAGAAGAAAGGGAATTGATGAAGCCAACCGTCAGAAGGCATTATTTGCTTCTACATTCCCCCTCAATGGGACCATATCTTGCCATTGTCACTAAACCATTTCACAGGTTCTTGTTGACTAAGTTTCGTTTTAATTTAATCCACTTCCAGTTGGGTAGCTTCCCTAAATGGGCGAAACCGGAGGCAGCCCCATTTTGTAAATGCGACAATAGATCTGTACAAAATACATTGCACTTTACTATGTTCTGCAGGTTTTTTACTGTGGAAAGGGCTACATTTTTGTTACCTATCTTAAGAAAGGAAGGCTTTTCTCAAGTAAGGCCTGCTGTAATTTACCTTCAGCTCCTAGGTAGCACTTATGTTATATTTAGTGTTGCGAGTTTCTTGGTAGCTGCGATAAGAACGAAACCTTGTTTAACAAGAACAGGAATTTATTAATACTTGTACTGTTCACATTCCTTGAATTAAAATGAAATTTTTATAGTTAATTGTACCTTTTATAATTCCTGCTGCTAATTTGTTTTAACTATGTGTAATCTTGCATTTGGAATGTATGTACATTGAATTTTATACTTTTTATGATTTTAACAATCAAATAAAGTGTACTTGACTGACTGACTGACTGACTACTTGGTGTTCCACCCGCTCTATTTAGATGTTGGCGGGTCTATGGACGATAGCCTGTCTGAGTGCCGCCGTCCCCGCCAGAATTTTCCTCCAACGTCCACAGCATCATAGGCAAAAGCAACTGTTTGAGGGAAACCAGCCAAGGTTACAGTTGACCCAATCACGATTGGCTTTTCCATCGAGGAAACTGTGGCGTGGACACCTCTAAACTTGAGTTGGCAGAATCGAAGGAAATGAGGTAGAAACACTATCAAGTCCGCTGTCGCCAGGATCTAAGGTAAGCTTCTTTTTCACTTGTCTTACTATGACTCATGTGTTAACATTCGCTTTGACCTTATGTATTTTTACATCGCTCTTACATGCAATTTTTTTCTTATGTGTAATGCAGTAGTGTTCATTTTATAACTTATCAATGTAAAATGAACACACCTGTATTGACACTTAAAAAAATATTTGTTTGTGTGGTGCTGATGGGGGTACATTAGTGTATGTATGTTGTCTGTGTGCTATGCCTCAAATAAAATAAGCTCAATAAACAATGGGGTGACCCTGTGTCCCTCAGAACCTGGGTATAGTAATGCAAAAGGTACAATGGTTCTGTCGGGTATAACCACAATATTTCGTATAATTACAACTCAATTTCAAGAACAAGTTATTTTCTGCAAAGGTTGAATGTGAAAAGTTTTGAGGTAACACACAATAAAGGCACAGTACCCACAATGAAATCGGGTTTTCTGGGTGCTAGGATATTTTATATAAATTTCATCATTTATATTTACCCACATATAAGGAATTTTGTTGCATACACGGCTGCCAACAACGTGAAAAATAAAGTGAGTTGTGATCAAGTGACATGGTGTGATCAGTGACACAATAAATGCGTGATATGTACAAGGTGGTTAAAATATATACACATTTGGAATAGGTCAGGGTAAACACCAACACAATGACCCTGCTGCTCTATTCAATTTCAGTGTTTTGCGTGCAGGGCCTTGAACTGGACCAGGAGGTATCGTCGTTGTTTAAACCCTATATGCGCGATATCAAATGGCTAAGGCGGGTCTTCTTCAGGACTGGAGTGGGGGAGAGGGATGGCAGCCTAACAGTAACCAGAGAGATTCCTGGTTTTTGGCTCAAGTCAGTGTTGTTCGAGGGCCCATCAAGTTATTTTCTATGCAGATCTTGTGTTGAGCCATATACGTGAATCAGAATTCCAAAGTCGGGTGATATTACTTGTGAACGTCTGTAGGGTTAGTAGTGGATTCAAATATGGGATTTCAAGCACAAGGGCAGTGGAGACTCCTGCCGTGTAACTGCAGAACAATAACCGTGTGTATTTTTACATTGCTCTTACAGGCAATTTTTTTCTTATGTGTAATACAGTAGTGTTCATTTTATAACTTATCAATGTAAAATGAACACACCTGTATCAACATTTAAAAAAATATTTGTTTGTTGTAGTGCTGGTGGGGGTACATTCAATAGTGTATGTATGTTGTTTGTGTGCTATGCCTCATAAAATAAGGGGTACAAAACATTACTTACATATATTTTTGAAGCAAAAACAACATACATATATGTAGTGTTATATTAATAAGTTGTACTTACCAGTAACTACTCCACCAGGGACTCACACTGCCAGGAGCCCGCTGCTAGGACAACACCAGCACAACAAGGAAATCGAAATAGGCTTTGCACAAACCCGCCGGCCTGATGGCGACGGAGTACTGTTAGCCAGGAGAGAAGTCTGTCACATCGACGGAGGTGCGCCGCTTACGCAATAGTAGACAGTCTGTTGATTGCGGACAGCAATTTAGCCGGCCCAGGTCTAAATACAGGGGACAGGACCCCCGTCAGATTGACGGAGTACTTGTAACCTACACCACGGAGGGACAACAGGAGCCCCGGAAAGGTCTAAATCAGGCCCTCTGCCTGGTTTACTGGTCTATTCATGTATTTTGTGAAACTTTTCATTAAACATATTCCTGGACTAAATTGTGGGTTATTCACTTATTTCTTACGGAATATTATAACATTATATGGGGGTCAACCCTGCCAACAGTATAGTAACTTGTAAAGCTTTATGATTGTGACATGACATACTGAAATATCCAATTGGATGCCTATCACCACATTATGCCACCACACAGCCACCCAAAAGAACACTTGGGGCTCATATCAGGAATACCTAGCACGCATCCAGGATCAAGGAGATGCATATGAAGGGTTGAATGGCATTTAAGGAGGATTCATGACTTAATGCTGCCTGAGACTGAATATACTCGTACTCTGCAGGATTGTGTTTTGCAAAGAAAACTCTCCTGGTATAGATGCTGACCACTGCTATATAAAAGCACTCTGGAAATGGACACCCCCGGTGACTGTGTAACAAACATTTATGTCTCTGTTGGTAAAACCTGTGATTATTGTCATATGTATACTCCTGCACTTTGTATTTGGCCAGATCCGCAGCCTGTAAGTCACATATTTGCGATTAATCTTCAATTTGTCTGTAATGTCACACCTGTGCTGGAATTTCTATTCCATGTGGCCTGATTGTTAATGTACTCAAAATGTAAATAAAGTTTGTAAGAAAACATTGTGAATTACATCAGATTAATTTGTACCTCTCTAATCCAAGGCACCTGAAACTTGATGCTTCAAGCAAGCTCACTGCTGCTTTTCGGTACTCTTTGCTGAACTACATTAAGGTGATGCTGCTGTTGTGAGGACATTCATAGCTGCGAAGTATCCCCATGGCAAATTACTTACTTTGAGTCAGTCCTGACCTTTTAACAGACATCTCATTGTACTCTGGGACTTGAAACATTTCTGTTTATATGTAAATATGAGCTAAAAAAAAAAACCAGCAGTGAAGTGTCATTGGCAAAAAGGCAGGATTAGCTGAAGGTATCATACATATCAGCAGGATACCTGGCAACTATGAATTTTGTTGTTAAGTGGAAAGTATTGTTTTATGATTTTATCACTATCCCATTATGTCAACACTCTTTTCACTGTTACTTGTCACTACATGCTGCTTTGCAGGTTTACAACCTGGGGTATTTGGCAGTTGACTGGTTATCAGTACTGCTTATTATACTGCTTATTATAAATAGAATATGGCGTTTCAAAGGGTTTCTGTGTGTGTGAGTAAATGTGATAGTAAATATTGGCCAAGATTCGTATGAGCAAACCATTTCACCAATCAGTGTAAGAATGAAACACAGTCAAAAGATCAAGCATGATTTTAATATTTCTAGGTTCTCTACAGTATATAAAACAATTTGATTGGACCTAAAGCATGCTTTGCCTCACAGCCTCAGTTCTTTTGGAACGGGAGAATATGACATCCAGTAAGGTATGATATCAAGAAAAGATAGCCTACATTGACAGCTGGGGAGGAAGGATTGTTTATGACTTCAGTGAGAATACCTATGATGCAGAGCTAGGATTACAAGTAACGTTTCCTTCTGAATCGTAGGATACTCACTGATATCCGTAAATGTAGAACAGAGTAGTAGGCATACCCCACTATGCAACAGTCAATGTAAGGAAACACTGTTGCTCATTGAGGCATGCACTATAGGTGTGGTAAGCTTTGGGTGGCTAATTAATTAAATCATGCTGAGTTGCCTGACCCACCAATGCGTCAGCTCGAGATTTTTCATCAAGACAGTATTATCTATTGAACGTATGAATAGATTTGTAGCTTGTTGCCATACAGATTTCAACAAGGGGGCGCTATTGATCTAGCAGGATGGGCTTTGGATTTGCCATTTAGAGGTTTGTTTGCTACCAGGTAAACACCAACACTGCAAGAGAAAATTCATAGTACACACAAAAAGTGACAACACGAATGCTGGCAATCACTCAGGGTAACATTCCAAGCCACCAATCTTTTGCCCACCATATCATCTCAGTTTGGACCCAGTTGTATACAAATAAGTCTTGACCCTGTTCCAAAAGGAATAATACAGCCCGAACTGCCAGGTCGGTCCTCCACAACCCAAGACTTGTTACACCCTCATTGGGGCTGTTCAGTCAGGTGTAGCTTGGTTCCAGAGGCACAGTGAGCAAGGGACCCACATCTGGGCACATCCTTGCCACTTAGGGCATTACTATCCTGTTGAAATAGAAAATCAAGTAGGACTCAATAGTGGATAAAGCCTGCAACTCTTAATCCTTGTTGATGCAATTGCAACTAAAAAAGCTAATTTACCCCAAAAAAGTTGCTGCGATGAGGCCCTATAAATAGGCTCAAGGGAGGAGTTTAAAAAGAACCAGATTTAACTTCAATGGTGGAAAAGGCACTTTAAAAGGGATGGGAGGTCTTTTTTCATTCTTCCATAATGTCTTTGATCACTGGGATGGTGAAGAATAACCTTTAATTTGGGCCTTTGTGGTAAGTGTTTATGTCATCTAGATGAACTTTGAGAAAATTGAATAGTCTTTGATAAAAGAGAATTGAGGTTTTTACTGAGCCAAATACAGCAGGTAAGGAAGAATACTTGTGGAAGAATATGAGTGGGTCATGATTGTTGTTATGGCACAAAATCACAAATCATTTCCACTGAAAGCATAGGAGCTGCTGGTAGACAGTCTCTTTGCTTCATTAAGAATCTTCATACAGTCTGGCGGTAGATTTAGTTGATACTATACGACCTCAGGAGGCATGCTGCTAAATTTAAGGATTGTATACCGGGAGGCGCATCTTCCCACCCATCCTGGAAAGTAGATGGTGGTTGCATGGCAGTATCTTGTGGGAATTAAGAAAATGGGAAGTACCTCTGGAAACCATTGTTGATTCGGTCACTCCAGATCTTTGAGGATCAGCCTCATGAAGGATCCTTTGAACTTCATTATGACTAATTGCTTTAGTGGTAGCGGTGGAAAGAGTACAGACATCTGTTCAACAAAGGCATCAAATTGGAATTACTCGACTGTGGCTCCCACACTATGTTTTGTGCTTTGTCCAATGGCAAATGTCTATTTTTGGGAAGCAATCCTGTAGCCAAACTCCCACTCGTGATTCTTGTAGAAGTATCTGCTGACTTAGTACATCAGCATGATAGTTTTACAGACCTGGCAGATGCATCACTTTTAGAGAATCCTTGCCAGCATACCGTATTTTCCGGCGTATAAGACGACCCGGCGTATAAGACGACCCCCGACTTTGGCAGAAAAATTTTAGGTTTAGTGCTATACTCGCCGTATAAGACGACCCCCCACTTCCAGCGCAGCATAGCCATTCCGAGTGTACCGGTATTTTGAACTTACCGTATTAGTCTAGTCCTCCTCCCTGTGGGTGAGCAGTAAGGCTTTATCAGTGGGCAGTGGGTACCTATAAGCGTTTATTTTACAAACTGAAAGACTGAACGCAAAGAAATTGGTTGTAGAAACAATCTTGCTTTACTCGGAAACATTTTATTTAAAACCATATCAAAAACTGTCACTTCTGAATAACGGCAAACATAAATAACGTAGTGCATGAAACAGTGCAAGTGCATTAAACGTTCCATAACTTCCCATAAATCCAAGCGATTTCTACAGGATTTATAACGTTCCCTTTAAAAACCTTCAAAATCCTCCTCTTCGTCATCTGATCTCATAAGTAAGTCTATGAGATCTTGTGGTACATCTGTAAGGCAGTCATCGTACGGATCTTGTACCAATTCCGTATCAGATGATGTGGTCTCTTCTTCGGCATCCTCTTCACCTTCCCACAGATAGTCGTCCTCCATACCATCTAATGAGTTCGATATGCCACACTTCTTGAAAGACTTTATGACTGTTTCTGCATCGATGTCGTTCCAGGCCTTTATGACAAAGTTGCACAAAACATCCAACTGTGGCGCACGCATGTTTCCTCCTTTTGTGAATGTTTTTTCACCGCTAACCATCCACTCATTCCACTGTTCTCGGATGCGATCTTTAAATGGCTTGTTTAGGCACACATCCAGTGGCTGCACCAACGATGTCAGTCCTCCAGGTATAACAGCAGCATCCGTTTTCAGTCTTGCCAGCCTTTGCTTGGTGTTGGGAGTTAAATGAGCCCTGAACATATCCCACACCAGTAGACTACGCCTTTGTAGAAGTCCACCTGGTCGCCTGCTCCATACGTTATCAAGCCATAGCTTTACCCCTTCTTCATCCATCCATCCTTTCTCATTAACATGCACAAAACAACCAGCAGGAAACTTGAGTTTCGGCATTGTTTTCCTTTTAAAAATAACCATTGGCCTCAGTTTGCCACCATCAGCTGTGCATGCAAGTACCACAGTGAAACTGGACTTCTCATGTCCTGTTGTTTTTATTAAAATTGTCTTTTCGCCTTTTTGATGGACAGTTTTGTTGGCGATCATATCAAAATTCATCGGAGTTTCATCCATGTTTCCGATGCTACTTAGCGCATACACATGTTCATTGCGCAGCCTAATGACGTAGCGATGGAAGCTATGCATTTTGGCATCAAGATCCGCTGGTAATTTCTGGGCAATTTTTGTCTTTTGCCGCAATACCAGATTATGCCTTCCCAAGAATCTGGTACACCAGGACACAGTGGCCTTAAATCTGTGGCTGAGATCGGGATTAGATTTGGCCCACTGAAGTGCAACCAAGCGGATTTTATTTCGGGTCACGACATACCCGCTTTGCCGATGCTCGGCCACCATGTCTGCTACATGTTTTTCCAGTTCTGGCCAATGTGCGGTGCCTCTTCTTAGTGCACACTTGCCCCTTGGCATACTCCGCAATGCTTGCTCATTTGCTCTCCAGGCCCGAACCATCTTCTCTGTCACTCCATATTGCCTAGCAGCAGCACAGTTATTATGTTCCGTGGCAAAAGCCACAACTTTGAGTTTGTAGCTGGCTTCATATTTTCTTCTCCTTGCCACTGCTGGAGCCTTGCTGAGTTCTAGACTGCCAGCCATTTGCTCTGGATGCGCTGCTGGAGCCTTGCCGGGTTCTTCGCTGTCTGCCGTTTGCACGGAATGTGCTGCTGGAGCCTTGCCGGGTTCTTGACTGTCAGCCATTTGCACTCGATGTACGGTACTGGTGCTGTACAGAATGGACAGGTGCAGAGACTGTCTTCAACACCACACGTACGGTACGGCAAATACGCTATCTGGTCACGAGACTGTTTTTCCTCTTAGCAACAACCAGCCAATCACGGCAAGTGCTCTACTGCCTTCGGGAACATTTGGGAACATTGTACAGTCCCCTTTCTATGCCACGCCCATGCCAAGGGGAGAGGTGAGCGTGCCAAAACGTGCCAAACGTGCCAAACGTGTCAACACACCGGGCGCTGCCATCTTCGGCGTTGGCTGCCCATTACCATGTACCGTGTTTCGGACGTCCTGCTGCCTCGTCCTGCTGCCTCGTCTGCCTGGGGATGTGCAAGCGGTTGGAGGCGCGTGTACAGCGGCAGCGGCAGTCGAGGTAAGACTCATGGCGCCATTTGCTCGCTTGTGAAGCGGTTTGACACCTTCGAGTGAAGTCCTTGCTATGAAAAAAACGCTCGCTTTCGATACTTCATGGCGCGGGGCCTGGGTGTGGACGCTGCCAGGGTCGGTGGCTGTATTTTTTGACATAAGGTGTGTTGTTTCTGGTTATTTCCTATTGTGAAGCGGTCTGACACCTTCGAGTGAAGTCCTCGCTATGACAAAAACACGCTCGCTTTCGATACTTGCACAATTCATGGCGCGGGGCCTGGGTGTGGACGTTGCCAGGGTCGGTGGCTGTATTTTTGGACGTTGCCAGGGTCGGTGGCTGTATTTTTTAACATAAGGTGTGTTGTTTCTTGTTATTTTGTATTGTGAAGCGGTCTGACACCTTCGAGTGAAGTCCTCGCTATGAAAAAGCGCATGAAAAAATACCATAAAATTTTGTACCCGGCGTATAAGACGACCCCCGACTTTCCAGAAAATTTTAAGGGGTTAAAAGGTCGTCTTATACGCCGGAAAATACGGAAAATCACTTAGGCTTCCAATGGAAGACGTTTGACGTTGTTTCTCCTTTTTTTGTTGGCAATAATTTTCAATAAAAAATACCAATGCCATGCTGATTCCATTACTCTGAGCAAATGTGATGCTCTTCATTTTAAGCTCACTCTAAACCCCAATTCTACTATTACTGGACTTTTAATGTATTGTCCCCCTGGCACTATTAATTCTTGGTACACCCAATTTTTGGACTACATAGCTTCTGTGCTTGTATCTTCCAGTAACTTTTTTGTCATTGGTGATTTAAATATACATTTGGACAACCCCAATGATAAGGCTGCTGATAGCTGCATCACCGATCTCACTGCTATGAACTTAACTTTACATAATACGGGCCCCACCCATAGGGATGGACATCTTTTAGATCCCATTTTCTCAAACTCCTCACTAATAACATGTTTTCCTGCCCTACCTGTCCCTTGGTCAGATCATTATTTAGTTAAATTCACTGTAGCTATTAATAAGACTCAGACCACATCCAATTCCTCTCTCAATTTTAAAAGGAGAATCTGGAAGAATTTGGATACTACAGCTCTCAACTCAAAACTGCTTGATCTTCTGCCTAAATATCAACTTAACTTAGATAACATGAACTCAGCTGCTAATTCGGTGAACTCTTGGCTCTCTGATGCTATAAATATCTGTCTTCCTCTTACAGACAAAAAAAATGTTGTCCATAATTCTCCCGCCCCATGGTATAATGAAACTCTTCGTCTACACAAAGCCCAATGTAAGAGACTAGAACGGGCCTGGAGAAAAGATTACTCTACTGCAGCCGGGCTTTCGTATAAAGCCGAACTGAAACTATACCACAAGGCCTGTGTCCATACCAGAGCCACCTATGCTACAAATCTGATTACAGAAGCTATGAATAAATCAAATGTTTTATTTAAAGTGGTAAAAGACCTTGCTGGCTCACAGACCACTGCTATACCCCCTCCTCTTTCGAGTAAGAAATGTGACAAACTTGCTCAGTACTTCACATCTAAAATTGATACAATCTATAGAGATATCAAATCTCTTGAGGAATCCACTGCCTGCCCTTGGTCACCCCCTATCACCACTTGCCCTCCCCTGGCTTCTCTGCAGACTTGGCCTGACCTTGTACCGGCCACTCTCTTAGAAATTCTAAACAATATCAAATCTGGCTCACCCATGGATCCCGTACCTATTTCGGTTTTACGCCAGCTTGAATCTTCCCAACTTGAAGTGATCTGTTCTTTACTCAACGCTTCCCTTGCTTCAGCCACGGTCCCCCATTGCTGGAAGCATGCAATGGTTACCCCACTACTTAAAAAACCCACTGCAGATCCTAATGTTGCTGCTAATTTTCGGCCTATTTCATTGCTGCCAGCCTTTTCAAAAATTTTGGAAAGACACATTCATCTTCATCTCTCACGTTTTGTCACTTCCAATAATCTTCTTCACTCATCCCAATCTGGCTTTCGCCAAGGCTTCTCCACAGAAACCACCCTATTAGGTGTTACTGAAAACATTTCCCAATTACTGGATCAGGGTCAAACAGCTGCACTGATTTTGCTAGATCTCAGTGCAGCTTTCGATACTGTCTCCCACAGTATTCTTCTCGATAGCCTTGCCTCTTTTGGCATTTGTGACAAAGCCTTACTCTGGTTTTCGTCCTTTCTTTCTGATAGGACTTTCCAAATCTTTTCTAATACTTCCACTTCGAACATCCACAATTCCCCTCACGGTGTTCCCCAGGGTTCTATCCTTAGCCCTCTCCTCTTTAATCTTTATGTTGTTCCGTTAGCTCATGTTGCTCAGCTTTCTGGTCTTAATCTTTTCACTTATGCTGATGACTCTCAGATTGTATTTTCCCTATCTCAAGCTGACCCTTCTTCACCATCCTCTCTGCAATCCGGTCTTAGTGACATTTCCCGCTGGATGAGCCGTAACTTTCTAAAGCTTAACAGCGAAAAGACGGAGGTACTTGTCTTCGGCAACAAGCCTGACCTTTGGAGTCCGGGACACTGGCCGTCAACCATGGGCGTTCTACCGATTCCATCTGAACGTGCTAGAAATCTCGGTGTTCTCATTGACAGGGATCTGACGATGAAAGACCAAGTCAATAAAGTCTCAGCCACCTGTTTTACTATTCTCAGATGGCTGAGAAAGATCTTCTGGATTCTGCCATCTGACACCCAAAGATCTGTTGTGACGGCATTAGTGACCTCTAGATTAGATTACAGTAATGTGCTCTATCTGGGGGTTACCAAGGCGATCTTGCGTCGTCTCCAACTGGTTCAGAATGCTGCTGCCCGGCTCCTGTGTGGATGCCGGAAATATGATCCAATCACGAAAGCAACTTCATTGGCTTAATATTGAAAATCGTGTAAAATTTAAGGCATTGTGCTTTATGCATAAGATTAAAATTGATGTTGCTCCCATTTACCTTCGAGCACTCGTCAAGCCTTATTTACCCACACGCTCACTCCGTTCTTCTTCCCAATATTTGTTCTGCGTACCTAGGTTCAGGCTTTCCAGAGTGGGAGGCCGTTCCTTTGCTGTACTGGGACCCAAACTGTGGAACTCTCTTCCTATGGATTTACGAATGGAGCAGTGCCATCTCCGTTTTCGAAAAGCCTTAAAGACCTGGCTGTTTGCCCAATAAATCCTTTCTTTTCAGGATCAATCATGTTGTCATTGTCAATTAGCGCCGGGAAACCCTTACGGGTAGCTGTCGCGCTCTATAAGATTAATAAATAAAATAATAAATAAATAAATAAATTTGTTCAAGTAGTACATTGTGGTGGTATGGTCTGTCTAGTCGGCCTGTGTGCAGCAGTGATAGGAAAGCCCTGAGGACATGGAGGACTGCCTTGAGTTTGAAAACTTTAACGTGGTATTGTTGTAGTTGCCCTGACCCTGAATTGTGAGATCGTCCAGGTGTGCTCCCCACCTGGTGAGTGAGGCATTAGTCACAATGCTCTAAGTAGGAAAATCCTGATAGAATGGACTCCCTCGAGTAGATTGCATCTGTCGAGTCATCACGGAAACTGTGCTTGTTGATATAAGCAGATCTTTTTATTCTCAGTTGAATGTGACCATTGGACTTCCAACCACTGTTGTAGTAGTCTAATGCAAAGCCAGGCATGGGGCACTAGCTAAATGCAAGAGGCTATGAACCCTACCAGAGAAGGGACTTGCCTCACTGTCGGTATAGTGGCATGTAATAACTGGCTGACATTTTTGGGAAATGTTACACGAAGGAATCACTTCACCTCTGATGGTGTTCAGAGATGCTCCCAGATAGTTCCGAAATTGAACCCAGAGATGTGATAGATATTTCTACATTCACATAGACCTAGTCAGTCTAATCATGCAACAGTGAAGATGTCCTTTTATGTCTGAGAGGCAGTGTTTGACTCTATTAACCGGTTCTCTAATTATGGGTAGACAAAGATTTTGGTTTTTCAGAGATGGGTTTCCACTACTGCCATGCATTTTGAGACTGTCTTTGAGGACGAATCCAGGCCCAAAAGGAGAAACTGGTATTGGTTGTGAGCCTTGCAGAAAAGGAATCTGAGACACTTTCTCTACTTTATTGCTACTTGGATGTGGAAATAAGCATCCTGAGGATCCACAGAGCTCATCCAGTTTCCCTTCATGAACTATGGAAAGATCTGATGCAGTGCAAGCATCCTACAATTTTGCCTTAGATGTACTTGCTGGCATGTCTTGGGTTCAATATAGGTCTAAATACTCATTTGGGGGCTTTCTGGGGTACCAAACAATACTTTTTCCTCTTTGTGATGACGGAACAGTTTCTACTGCATGCTTTTGGAGCAGTGATTTTACTTCTCCCCACTGTTGGCGCAACTTATGTCATGGTACTCAATACGGTGGAATCCTGGATGACAGATATTTGAACTGGATGTTTTAAGCCGCCCTGAATAATTTTAAAGACCCGTTTGTTAGTTGTGATTCTTCTCTACTCTACTCTGCCTGGTGTTTAGTCAAACTCCCTCTCACTGGAGTGGAAAACAGAAAAGGTGTGTGACTTGTTATGGGAGCCTGTAACACTGAGGGGGCTGGTGTCGTCTGCCATGACTTGTCCTCCATGTACACTATGATAGTTGATGTTGTGTACGTTACCCCTTAGATTGGGGGTAGTAGGTTATGTTATGTTATGTTAATAAATTCTTGGTAAAGCACAACAACTCTTCTTAGGAGGGGCGTCTTGATACTGAGGCTCAGACAGATAGAGAAGCAGCCATTAGTAGGGCCATTGAGGGGGCATTAGAGCCCTCTACAGTTGCCTGGTATCCCGTAGGTGTAGAATGGGATCATGCACCTGGGGCAGAAACAAGATTTACTCATAGAAATTGAAAAGAGTCCAAAGGGCATCACTAACTGAGAGATCTGGACACAATCGGAAAGATTCCCCTAATGCTGTGCCCACTGGAACTTCAGGTCCCACTGCAGAGCCCGCATATGCCATCTGGCATGATCCACCAGCAGGATGCAGGAGGCCATGAGACCCAGCAGCCTCAGGATCATTCTGACGGGAACCCGGGATAGAGGCTGAAAGATAAGAATCATAGCCCGAATATTCCGTATTCGCTGTTTGAGAGGATAAGCTCGAAATTGCACTGTATCCAGAACCGCCCGATGAAAAGGAGCTTTTGAGAGGGAATCAAAAGGAGCTTTTGAGAGGGAATCAGGTGCGACTTTGGCACACTGATATTGAACCCCAGCGAATGTAGGAGGTCCGCCATAGTCTGAAGGTGAGAGGCGACAGCCTGGGGCGAACTCGCCTTCAACAGCCAGTCATCGAGATATGGGAAGACTGGAACCCCTGATCTGCGCAGATGAGCTGAGACCACTGCCATCACTTTCGTGACCCCCCGAGGGGCTCTGGTAAGGCCAAAGGGGAGCACAGTAAACTGAAAATCCTCATGGCCTACCGTAGGTAACGCCGATGGGAAGGCAGGAGAGGATGTGAAAATAGGAGTCATGCAAGTCTAACGCTACCATCCAGTTTCCAGGGTCGAGGGCAGAGAGGGCCTGAGCTAACGTCAACATTTTGAACTTCTCCTTCCGGAGGAGGCGGTTGACGTCCCTGAGATCCAAGATAGAATGCAGGCCTTTGTCCTTCTTGGATACCAGGAAGTAGTGAGAATAACAACCACAACCTACTTCTGGCACAGGGATTCGCTTGATAGCTGCCTTAGCCAAGAGGGCCGTAACTTCCTGATGGAGAAGGGCCAGATGATCCTCCGACAGGCAATGGAGTGTGGGTGGCATGGAGGGAGGGTTAGTCTTGAAGGGTAGGGATAAGCCCCTTCGGACTATCTGCCAAACCCACCTGTCCGACGTGATGTTGTGCCAGTGGGGAAGGTGATGGCGAATCCTGCCCCCCACTGGCAACTGGTTTAGAGGCTGCTGCAAAGGGGGCGCTGGTGGACTGGCCCGCCCGTTGGCCCCTAGACACACGACGCTGGGTCCCCCCGTCCCGGCCGTGCAAAGGCTGTATAGCTTGTGAAGGCCATTGGCTCTGGGTGGAACGTGGTGAGGCACCCCTTCCGTAGCCACGAAAGGGGTGAAAAGCAGGCTGCACTGGCCAAGAGGTGGTAACAAAGCCCAAGTATCTGACATTAGCCCCAGAAACCTTAAAGCCTCAAGCGCGTTGTCCGCTTTGTCGCCAAACAAGCAATTGCCATCAAAGGGCATGTTCAAAAGAGTCGATTGGACATCGCCCGAGAAGCCAGTGGACCTCAGCCAGGCGTAGCATCTCAGGGCTACTAACGTTGAAATCGTCCTGCCTAGGGAGTCGGTGATGTCCAGCCCACATCGTATGGCGAACTTGGCTGCATCTCTACCCTCAGCCACTGCACGGGAGAGAGCGGCCCATGCCTCCCCTGAGCACTGTGGCAGCCCCTGCGCGACCGTATTCTACACAAAGTGGGTGTAATGCCCAAGAAACATGCGGTATTCACCGACCGCAGTCCTAAGCAGGCGGAAGAAAATGCAAATGCTACTTACCAGTATGCATCTGTTCTTGGCATGTAGGGCTGCTGACATTCATATCTGTGCATAGTCCGCCACCTAGTGTTGGGTCCGGATGATTGCACATTGTTGTCCTGGAAGAGTCTTCGAAGTATCACGAGATAGGTGGCTCCTCCCCTGGACTACAGTGCGCATGGGCATCGCCCCCATCCCCAGATTGTTTTTAGCCATTGGCAGAGATGGAGTGAAGAAAGTGAGTGATGACCATGCTATGAGCATATGTGTGTATATGAATACATACTGCAGCTGCTACAGGCGCCGGGGAGGAGGGTGGGCGATATGAATGTCAGCAGCCCTACATGCCAAGAACAGATGCATACTGGTAAGTAGCATTTGCAGTTCGAGGCATGTGGGCTGCTGAATTCATATCTGTGCATAGAATACATAGCAGTCCCTCCATTAGCGGCGGCCGCCCGTGCCAGCTGCAGCAGTCTGAAAAAGCGTTTTTAGAACAGCCTGACCAACAGCTGCCTGTTGTTTGGAATGCACGTCTACACAGTAGTGCTTAGTGAAAGTATGAGTGGTAGACCATGTGGCTGCTCTACAGATGTCTTCTAAGGGAATGTTACCTAAGAAAGCCATAGAGGCCCCCAACTTCCTAGTGGAGTGGGCCCTCGGTGGGATAGTGAGAGTGCGCTTAGCTTTAGCGTAACAGATCTGAATGCACTTTACTATCCATCTAGCGATTCCTGCTTTGGAGATTGCATTTCCCTTGTGTTGTGTGGCAAAAGCAACAAAAAGTTGTTTGGTTTTGCGGAAATCTTTTGTCCTGTCCACATAGTACATCAAGGCCCTCTTCACATCAAGGGTGTGGAGCATACGCTCCGCCAGCGTCTCTGGGTTTTGGAAAAACACCGGCAATTCAATTGTTTGGTTTATGTGAAACTGTGAGACCACTTTGGGTAAGAACTTAGGGTTAGTGCGGAGCACCACCCTGTTAGCATGTACCTGGAAGAAAGGTTCTTGGATGGTGAGCGCCTGCAGTTCGCTAACCCTCCGTAGCGATGTGATTGCTACTAAGAACGCAACCTTCCAAGTTAAAAACTGGAGCTCACAAGAGTGCAGTGGCTCAAAGGGAGGACCCATCAGTCTTGTAAGAACCACATTGAGGTTCCATTCTGGAGCTGGTGGAGTCCTTGGTGGAATGACCCTTTTGAGTCCTTCCAGAAAAGCCTTGATAGCAGGGACCTTAAAGAGTGACAGGTGCTGCCTATTCTGGAGGTATGCTGCCATAGCCGACAGGTGAATGCGGATGGAAGAGTAAGCTAGATTACTACGATACAGGTGAAAGAGGTAACATATGATGTTTTGAATGGAAGCATCTAGCGGGTCAATGCTGTGGTCCACGCAGTAGACGACAAACCATTTCCATTTAGCCGCATAACAAGCTCTAGTAGTGGGCTTCCTTGCCTCCCGAATGATGTCCATGCAATCGGGAGGAAGATTGAGGTAGCCAAACTCTAGGACTTCAGGAGCCAGATCGCCAGGTTGAGCTGTTGCGGATCTGGGTGCTGAATGTCGCCATGGCTCTGCGTCAGAAGGCTGGGAGTGAGATGAAGCCTTTGATGCGGTACCACGGAGAGTTCCAGAAACGTGGTGTACCATGGTTGGCGAGCCCACGTTGGAGCAACCAGGATGAGCGTCATCGAGTGTTGCCTGAGCTTGCGTGGCACCAGCGGTATCAGAGGTGCTGGGGGAAAAGCGTACGCAAATCTGCCTGACCAGTTCATCCACATCGCATTGCCCTGTGATTGGGGGTGTGGGAATCTGGCGGCGAAGCTTTGGCATTTTGCGTTCTCCTTTGTGGCGAACAGGTCTATCTCTGGATGACCCCACCTTTGGAAGTACGGTTGGAGAACTGATGGGTGTATCTCCCACTCGTGCATCTGATGGCTGTGCCTGCTGAGCAGATCCGCCATTTGATTGTCCTTGCCCGGGAGATGCTCTGCCATGAGGAAGATGTTCCTCTGAATGGCCCACTTCCACATGCTCTGAGCCAGATGAGACAGCTGTGGAGAGTGTGTACCTCCCTGCTTCTGGATGTAGTACATGGCCGTCATGTTGTCCGTCCGGATCAACACGACCTTGTTGCACAGATGTACTTTGAACGCCTTTAAGGCCATGAAGATTGCCATCAGTTCCAACACATTGATGTGCATCTTCCTTTGCTGAAGTGTCCATAGTCCCTGCACAGTGTAGTGGAGTACATGCGCTCCCCATCCCTGGAGAGAGGCGTCCGTCGTCAGGATGATCTGTGGGACAGGCTCTTGGAATGGTCGGCCCTTGCAAAGGTTTTGTGGATTCCACCAATGCAGAGAGTTGTACGCCCGACCGCTCACCAACACTAGGTCTGTCAGTTGCCCATGAGCCTGAGTCCACTGACGTGCCAGGCACTCCTGAAGCGGACGCATATGTAGTCTCGCGTGCGGGACAATGGAGATGCAGGAGGCCATCATGCCTATCAACTGCATGAACACCTTCGCTGGAAGCGAGTGTTGGGGTCTGAATCGTTGGATCAGCGCCTGGATACTGGCGATTCTCACTGAACTCGGCTGCGCAGTGGCTGCCAGAGTGTTGATTGTCGCGCCCAGATACTGTCGCACGTGGGCGGGCTGGAGATGGGACTTTGGGTAGTTCAGAGAGAATCCCAGATCGTGCAGGAGGTGAATGGTGCGTGACACGTGGTCTACACACTGCCGTTCCGTCTTTGCCTGAATAAGCCAGTCGTCTAGGTATGGAAAGACATGGACGTGCTGGCGACGGAGATGCGCCGCCACAGTCGCTAGGCATTTTGTAAATACTCTCGGTGCCGTGGTGACCCCGAACGGCAGGACTCTGAACTGGTAATGCTGGTCCAAGATCGTGAATCTGAGATACTTTCTGTGGGAAGGATGCAGGGGAATATGAAAATAGGCATCCTTCAGATCCAGCGTTGCTAGGAAGTCCCCCTGTTGAAGCAGGGGAAGCACCTGCTGCAATGTGAGCATATGGAAGTGCTCCGAGTTGATGTACCAGTTCAGGGGCCTGAGGTCCAGGATCGGCCTGAGTGATCCGTCCTTTTTGGGGATAAGAAAATACAGGGAGTAAACCCCCGTTCCCCGTTCTTGCAATGGAACGAGCTATATTGCCCCTTTTTGCAGCATGACCAGAACTTCTTGCTGCAACAAGGTCAAGTGCTCGTCGGACATAGCACGGCTTCTTGGCGGTATGTCCGGTGGAATGGACGTAAGTTCTAGACAGTACCCGTACTGGATAAGAGACCTCACCCACCTGTCCGTGGTGATGGACCTCCACGCCGGCAGGAACTGCTGGAGTCTCCCCCTGACCGGTGTCGTGTGATCGGGGGGAAGTGACAAGACGTCACTGCTTGTTGGTGGTGGTGGACCTGGATGCATTGTTTCCACGTCCCCTGCCTTTGATATTATTGCCTCTGTAGCCACCCCTGCCCTTGTTGTTGTTGTTATACGAGGACTGGGTGTTACCCTTGTAGTATTGTGTGGACTGGGATGCCTGTCCCCTCGAGGTGCCTCTTGAATTGGAGCGGCGAAAGGAACCACCCCGAAACTGCTGACTTTGTAAAGCCCCCATAGACTTGGCAGTTTCGGTATCTTTTTTCATCTTTTCTAGGGAGGCATCCACCTCAGGGCCGAACAGATGGTCAGGATTCACTGTTTGACCCAATATTGTGGTTTGTATGTCGGGTTTGAACCCCGAAATTCAAAGCCAGGCATGGCGTCTGAGTAACACACTTGTATTGATAGCCCTGGAGGCAGTGTCTGCCACATCTAGGGCACATTTGATGGATGCATTTGTAATGAGTTTACCCTCCTGAATGAGCATCTCCCCCGCCTCCTTGTATTGGTCAGGCAAGTGTTGCAGGATGGCCTCTAATGTGTCATAATGGGCCCTATCATAACGTGCAAGCAGGGCTTGAGTGTTAGAGATCCTCCAGATGTTCGCTGCCTGTGCAGCAATGCGTTTGCCTGATGCCTCAAAGATCTTGGACTCTTTGTCTGGGGGAGGAGCGTCACCAGTAGTCTGCGAATTCGCCCTCTTTCGAGCGTTGGAAACCACCAGGGAGTCCAATGGCAAGTGTCCCTTAATATACGTGGGATCCGTGGGCGCCGCTTTATATTTCCTGTTGATGCGAGGATTGACCACCCGCGCCCGGGTGGGCTCCTTGAATACCTCCTGTGCATGCTTCAGCACCCCTTTAAGCATCGGTAGTGTCTTGACTTGTTTTTCGGCTACCGAGAAGGTGTCGACTAAGAAGTCCGCATCCACGGGGTCTGAGTGCAGTTCGACGTCATGGTTCGCTGCAGCTCTCTCTATTAATGCATTGAAGGCCGCCGAGTCCTCTGTCGGGGACGTCTTTGCGGCGAAAAGTTGAGTGTCCTGCCCCGACTGCGGGTCGTCTGCGTCGCCTCCTGCTGTCCAGGGCACATGCTCCTCTTCCGGATCCGAGTACGCAGGATAGGTGTACTCGGCCTCTTCCTCGTCCACATCAGGCACGGGGGAATGGGCCGGCGAGTGTTCCAGGGCTTGTGGAGACAGAGGTTCCATCAGAGCCGAAGAGTCCGCAGAGTACCTCTTGTTCTTGAGTGGAATCCTAAAAGGTTCCAAGGCCGGCTCCGACGTAATCTTTCGTTTGAGGAGCGACAATTTTCCGGTGTTGGCGTCGATGATCACCTCACGACGTTCCTCCACCGCAAGCGGCTGGAGCCGAAGCTTCGACACCACCAAGGCAGCTTTCGGCGTCAATACCTCCTGTGAGTGTCCGCCCTGTTTAGGCGCGAAGGCCTTCGGCGCCGACTTGGGTGGAAGGGTAAAACGAATGGGCGTTTGTTCCTTAGCAGGCTTCGGCGTGGGTCTAGGCACTACAGTGTCCTGGCTGGGAACCACAGTGGACTGTTGGATCCGCTTTAAGGATTCCCCCACCTTCCTTGTAAGGGATGCCGAGGGCTGAACCGGCTCGAGCGACTCTTCGTCTCCGAGAGCCCGATCGCCGGCAGGCCTCTTCTTCGGGGCCGACGCCCCATGGCTAGGCGCACCGTCGGCGTGACGCTTCTTCGAAGCCGTCTTCGGGTCCGCGACCCCTTTCGGTGCCGACGCGGCCGCGTCGGAGGCCTTCACCTTCGGCGCCGACCCAGAGGGCTTCGGGTCGGCCATTTTGGCGTGGCTCTTCTGGTCGGCCATTTTGGCGTGGCTCTTCAAGTCGGCCATTTTGGGTTTCGTGGAAGTTGACGCCTCCAGAACCTTCTTCACCAACGCCACTTTCGGTTTCGGTTTCGCATCCGAGGGTGCGAGACCAGTTGGCTTCACTTTCGGTTTCTTCTTAGAAATGTCCGTGACCGGGCCCGGAGGCGGGGACGTAGGACTCATAGTTAGATCTTGGGTAAGGCCCGAAGGCGATCCCTCGACCTGGGCCGTATGACGGGGAGTAACCCCGGAGTCTGGTTGGGGATGCTCTTCCTCCGAGCTATCTCCCATCGTGGCACAAGCCAGTTCGTCGTCCCCTACCTCGCCGGAGACTTCGTCGTAGGCCTCCTCATCCGCGTCGTAGGTCTCTTCCTCGGACGCGGGGCCAGAGTCCGACCCTTGTACGTCGTCTTCTCCCTCGACAGATTCCTGGAAGATGTCATCAGGTGGGGGTGCCGAAGCTGACAATTGAGCCTGGAGCCGATTAGCCCGGCGAATCTTTAAAGTCTTCTTACTTCTAAATTTCGAACACGCCATGCAGGTGTCTTCACGGTGATCCGGTGACAAGCATGTATTGCACACGGGGTGCACGTCGAGGTGCGAATATTTAGAGTGACACAGCGGACACTTCTTGAATGGAGTCCGCTCCATAGCAAAGGGTGTAGTGTAGGCCCGTCCGCGTCGAAAGCACGTGGAAGGGCAGTAAGAGATCGGAGCTGAGAGTCAGTAAGAAACCCGAACGCAACTATACCGACGCCCAGCCTAAAGACCTTTTGGTCTCGAGTAAAAAGTAGAACAACTATCGGTTCCGATAGAGGGAACCGAAACACATCCGAACCCAATGGCGGAAAAAAACAATCTGGGGATGGAGGCGATGCCCATGCGCACTGTAGTCCAGGGGAGGAGCCACCTATCTCGTGATACTTCGAAGACTCTTCCAGGACAACAATGTGCAATCATCCGGACCCAACACTAGGTGGCGGACTATGCACAGATATGAATTCAGCAGCCCACATGCCTCGAACCATCTTCTTTCCAAGATGATACAGCTTCTTGGATTCTCTATCTGGTGGAGAAGTAGGGAACGCGCCTTTGGAAGTTGAGGCTTGGACCAAAAAGTTCTCGGGGGGTAGTGTGTTGGGTGAGGAAAATGGGGTCGCCCAGGGCCAGGCTGTGGCGTCTGGCAATCATCCTATTTATAGGAGGCCCTGTGCTGGACTTGGACCAAGTGCCCAGAAGAATGTTCGTGAGGGACTCATTGAAGAACAGCAGGGATCCGAAGAGGCCGCTTCCGGTTGAAGCACCTCGTTCAGGAGGTTGATCCTGACCGCCACTGTAGAAAGCTCAAGGTTCAAAGCCTTAGCCGCCCTACGCAACACCACAGCGTTAGAAGCTCCCTCCTCCGTATCCATGGTAGGGGGGCGAAAGCATGCCACGGTCTGGAGAGGTGTCCAGACCTCTGGACTCACCCAACTCCTCTCTTCAGTCCAGTTCATCCATCTGGTCTGCCAAAGGATCAACAGACCCCTCCCAGTCCTCTTCACCCTACTCTGGTTGCCACTCTGGGCGATAAGAAACACCAGGGTAGACCAGTGGTACAAAAGTACCGGTCGGTGCCGGGAAAACATCGTTCAACGCTGGTCCGGCTCCGTGTCAAAGTCGAGAAGGCCAGGGCCTAAGCTGGCTAGGGACACAACCGGCATCGGAGAGGACGGAGGTGTTGCCAATGAAATCTGTGCTGGAGGAGGTGTCGTAAGGTTGAGCGGCACTGATCCGGATCCAGGCCAAGATCACTGGAGGCCCTGCAGCACCTGGGCCAAAGCCACCGGCATCAAAGGCCTAGAACCTCCAGCTGAGTCTGCAGGGCCCGAAGGCACGGAGTCGGCTGCCCAGAGATGGAGTGGAGGACTTCGTAAAGCCGATGAAGTTGGGCAGGGGTCACTCCAGCTCCCAGAAATAGAGGGAAGCTCAGAGTCGACCCAGTAGGCTCCGTGGACGTAGACAATCTTCCTCATCCAGCGTCGCCCAAGGAGAACGGGAAGAGTGACGGTGCTTCTTCGCCTTCATTTTGTACTTTGACTTACCCGAAGACTTCGAAGAGGAGTGTTGATGGTGACTTCGCGACCGGTCACGCGACCTCCCTCTCGACCGGGACCTCGGGTGTCGCGGTGCTGACTGCCGGGCCTCCAGAAGCTTTCGGGACTGCTCCTGCAAAGCCTTCGGATTCATGGCCAACAGTCTGAGCACGACTTTGGGTCATGGTCGCGCTCCAGACACCAGAGGCACACAAGGTGCGAGTCTGTAAGCAACATCAATTTGTGACAGGAATCACATGGTTTGAAGCCAGTCTGCCAATGAGGCATCCCTGTGCACCAGGAGTTGAATGACTCGAAAAAGATGTCGACAAAAAGTCGAAAAATTACAGTCAAAAAGTGACTAGAGGTACCGCTCTCTTCGTATCTGCGCTGGCTGGCGTGGAAAAAGAAAGAACGGACGTCAGCGCGCAGGGGCAGCATCTAAGTAGATACCACGACGTCATCCCGGCTATGACCGACACTACCTACCGACGTGCTGCGGTACTGCTCTGAAACATTTCTACGGATCCAGTCTGACACCTGGGGGTAATTCTAAGGTAAGGAATCTATAACATAGTCTCTTTCAAAAAAATTTTTATTTTGCATAAGCTGTTGATTTTGCTCTTAGAAGAGAGGCATCTAGTCTCGTTTGTCATTACAGTGCAATTTAACAGTGTTCAAATAACCATAGTGGAACTTTAGTTTTAAATGCAGCTGGTCTGTATGTTAGTGGTGGTGTTTGGGTGAAGAACAGAAAAGGCGCGGTCTGGGAACATATTTTCTTCTTACAGATAAAATATACATGCACACTTTGATAACAAAAAATACCTCAAAATCTTCTTTCTGTTTACAGTGAAGCAATGGAGCACGGAAACATATGATGTAGGCTGCTACTGCCATCACAAAGAAAGAAGGGTGGTTGGAAAATATATTATCGAACAGTTTCAGCCACTCCTCCCTTGTTAGAACCTCAGAAAACAGGGTTTCGAGAAGAGGCCAGGCATAGATCTAAAACAGAAAACGATATTTCAGTGCTTCACACTAACAAGATTTAGCAAGTTAAGTCGAAACCCAAAGACCCGATAATAAGTAAATGCACTACTTTATTCCTTAAAATGGAAATAATTCTATGTTGTTGTATTGAGAAAGCCACCCAATACCCTCAAGAAGCCCAAATCATATTAATAAGAAAGAGAAAGAGTGTCAACGATATAAACATAGTATAACATAATTAAAGCACAGACCCAGCACCACATAAATACAACCTTTGGTATGAAGGGGACACAAATTTTTATTTGTTAAACATATTTTATCAGAGAGACATAATTTTGCAGATTTATCCAGATTTTCATCAGGTAACGTAAGAGATACGAACAAGTGATTTCAGGCACATTGTAAGTTGATGTTCTACAGATAATTAGGTCAAGGGGTACAAGGGAATACATTATTGGACCCTAGAATATATAGTCACTTACCCATCCCTCCATGGACCCACGTGTTTCACTGCCAAAACCCTGGCACGTTTCTCCAACATACAGACACCAGATCTCAAATCCACAACATGTACCATGGAGCCCACATTTTACCCCAATTACTAGGAAATCCCATTACCTCATGTGCTGCTTTTGCAAGGACATGCAGCTATTCATTCTTCATTCTCCACATGTCTATGTCAAGGACCTTGGTACTATCCCACACACATGCTATGTCTCTACAGTTCCACAGTAGACATTAAGCACACAAAATCCTTGTGTACTTATGAGGTCAATCTCTCCCAACATGGTCATGAATGGGAGACCGGCGGGGGTGTCTGTTTTCTCAACACCCAGGACAGCCATCATCTCAATGTTCAACTTATGCAGGAATGATTAACCTGAAGTACGCCACCCAAGTTCATGAACAAAGATCTCCTTATTACACAATTAAATGCTTTTATAAAGCACTAACCATAAAGCATGCAACATACTGAGGTGTGGAGTCTGATTTGATGAGTTCGAAGAAATGTTTACCAAAATGAGGAACCAACGTATAAAACAAAGCAGGACATGACAAACCTGTCATAAGAATATTATATTCCTGTACGTAGCATCCCTTAGACACATGTAGGGCTTTACTCAACAATAAAAAAGTTTGCCAGATTATTAGAGATAACAGTTGCTGTTAACAGCACGAGACATTAGTAAATCAACATTCTAGAAGTCTCATTAAACAATTCAGAAGAAAAGATATTCAGTCCCAAACACCACCCAAAAAGAAAAAATATCAGAAGTCTTGAGAATCTTATATTAGCCACTGATTAAAGTTATTATTTGTGCTCAAATCAATGCCTGGTTGAAAGCTTATATCGAATTATAATAAAGTGAATGTAAATATGAAAATCAATATATATATAGAAATCAAACACAGAAATAAAAATGTAATTTGCTTTGTCCTTACCTGAGAAGTGACTCCATGATTTACGAAATGTTTAAGGATTTCCTTGTCATGGTGGGTCAACACATTTTCAACCATACTAAGGATGTTGATAGGAGGGTTAGGAAAGTACTCAAACCAATGTTGGCACCAATTAACTACATGAAGGATAAAATAAAAGGCAGATTTTGTGTTTGCTCTATTATAACACTGTTCAAGGCCAATACATATTTAATTGGTGCATCCAGTGACTGTTAAAAAAATTAGCACCATCTGCTTTTCAACACATGCCAGGGAGACAATATTGAAGCTCTTGTTAGGTCAATAATATACATCTCTATTTAATTGAACAGATTTAATTGTATGCAATTTATATCATAAATGGTTTCTTGGCCAGAAAACTGCAGCTGCTGTGTTGAGACATGTGGTACAGTCCTTACCTGATGATAGAGCACTTTCATTAACTCAGTGTTAGGGGGGTCATACCGCAAAGTAATTGTCATAGGGGCAGACTTAATCGGGAGTTTGGAAAATTGTGCATGAGCTGCTTGGAGCCACCCTTTGTGCTCTGCATTTGATGGCTACCAGCTGATGTGTGACAACTCTTTTGAAAGTGAAGGAACATTGAACTACACTACATGACCTTAGAATGAGTGAGGACGATGCCTCTTGTTTGTGCACCTGACTTTCCATGTCCTCATCAAGACTGTCCTAGCAACTAATTTCTACACAGGCCTAGAAGGAAGCAATCATCCCCCTCAACTGACACCTGAAAATGCCAGATGTGAGACTTGGTGAGACCGTGAAGGAGCTGTCAGCAATTTGTTTTAAGGTGGCCACAACACTAACAGAAGGCCAACATTACATCAGTATGAAGATGCGGAACCTCAAGTACCACAGGAACAACCAGACACTCTTTCCTCAGGATTTCCATTCCAGGCACTCCTATTAAAGTGTAAGTGGTTACTTGTATATCCTGACTGCTCAGGCATGATGTTGAGTAAAATGCTTATGTGTTATTAATTTTATGTATGTTGGATATCTACTCCAACATTTACAAATTATATCTGCACTATTGGTATGCTGATGTTAGTCATTATAGTTAGACCAGTTGCCCCAACATGGTTCTTTTGAGCACTGGAGCACTGTTAGGGACCTTCACTTCTGTTTGAATGAAACCTGCCCACTGATTCTTACAGTTTGATAAACCCACATAGATGGCATCTTACTGGTCATCCATTAGACTTCCCACTTAATATTGCTCCTTTGTATCCTTGGACCCTCTACGTTCACATTTGTACTTTCCCTGGTAGTCCCAGCAGGTATAATGGAAGAAAGGCCTACAATCTAAATCTACTCACCCTTGTAGTCCAACTTTTGCCTTTCTTTGTCCTTTATTTTTTAGCGTCCTTGACTCGGTTATATCCTGTGGCCCTTACTCTTTCTCTATAGCCAAGACATTTTGTGTTCCCACAGAAATGATACAATATTTCTACCTAGACCTCTTTTGCTCCACATGACAAAGACCGCTTCTCATTTGCAAGAGGCCCGGCATCTGTCACTGCTTTCACCACTTGCCCATTTGGAGCATGCACCCAGTTACACCATGAACCTATAGACCTACCATATTAGGCCTCTGTGTTGTTGTCTAGGATTGTGAAAGGTATGTCCACTGTACTAAGATGAAGTATTATGATATCTTAATTGGGAAGGTGGGGCGCCTGGCATAACTCTCATGCAGGAAACACCTACTGTAAAAAATAGACTGTCCCCAATGCAGAACCACCAACTCCTGGCAGTGCCAGGATATGTTGGGTCACAATATTCATCAGAAAGTCCCTGCCCGATGCAGTTTTTAGTTTTTTGTAAGGCCCACAAGGGAAGTTAAGCCTTTGTCAAAATGAGAACAGTTGCAAGGACCCTGGGTCTAGATTTTGTATACTCACTAATTCTAACAAGATGAGTTTTAACTCCGTCAATACAGACTGCTCGCTGAGTTGGGTAGAATGAGGGTGCTCCTGATGGGCGACTGAACCTCACTAATGAACAAATGACAGACAAACTGGGTTCTACTGATAAATGCAACCATGTTGAAAAGACACTACTACCCAGCCACATCTATTTAGATGTGTGGAGCCTACTCAACCTGTTGACAGGGTTAACACATTTTTCGACTTTGTCCTTGGCATGTCCTCATGCTTTATCTGTTTAGGGTGCTTTACTACTGGTGACTTTTTATTGTGAGATAATGTAAGTAGGCATATCATATTAAGCCCTCATTCAGTTTGATATTAATCTGAACTATGAAGCGCTACTACAGAATACTGAAGATCGCAGGTTTCTAGATACAAAATGCTATATGAGAAAAATCCATAAACCTACAAGTGCAGCTCTATAATGAAGAGCATGAGAACTTGATTTTCCTTGAACAGATGTTATGGACACCACCCCATCGCGCTGACGTCAGTTTCATTTCCCCGAATTTCCATGCAACGGGAGCACACTGCCACGAAAAACACTGGATACCTGGTGTGCAACAATAGGGCCCTAAAGAGGGGTAAAAACCCTGTCCCTAGGAATCTGCTCTCAGAGCAGGGAGGATATGTGGGTCAGTAAAGAATCTGCAGCTAGACAGATTCTCTACCAGATAAAGTGCTAGCGAAGGCGAGTAACTTGTTCATCTGATAGAGACTTCTAGCCGCAGATTCCTTACCTTTGAATAGATACCCAAGTAATGCCTTATGGAAGGTGGGTCAGCGAAACAGGATCATACCAAACTATCCTACAGGACTGAACAGGCAAAGTGCCCGTACCAACATACTTGACTAGCCAGGCAGTAGAGCTTTGTGAACATGTGCAGAGAAGCCTGCGTTGCTGCCCAGTGGATGTCCAGGACCGGAACTTGGCATGCTAATGCAGTGGTCTCTAGTTGTTGCTTCTCAGTCAATGTGTAGCAGATTTTAGTCCACAGCACAATCCATCGAGGGATGGTCTGTTTCGGCATGTCCTTCCCTTTCTTGATGCAGACTTACCCCACGAAGAGTTGGTCGTGCACCCGGAACTCTTCTGTGCAGTCAAGGTAGAACAACAATGCCCTTTTTGGGTCTCATGGGTGAAGTTGCTCCTCTTCCTTACAGGGATGCTACAGAGCGAAAAAGGTAGGCAGGATGATGGATTGACCTACATGAAAGGGAGTGCCCACCTTCTTAAGGAAGGAGGCCCTAGTGCGAAGGACCAGCTTGTAAGGAAAGATGTTGAGTTAAGGAGGCTTAGATGACAAAGCCTGGATCTCACTAACCCTCCGGGCAGATGTTATGGGTACCAGAAAGGCTGTTTTGATGGTAAGGAGCCTGATAGAATAGTTGTGTAGTGGCTCGAAGGGAGTGCACATGAAAAAGGGAATAATAAATTTAGGTCCTAATAAGGAATGATAAAGGGTGAAGAAGGAAACGAGTGTTGGGAACCTTTCAAAAACGTATATACAATAGGGGAATTGTATAGGGATGGCTGATATGGCAACTGCAGAAATGGCAGAAAGATAGTCTTTTAAGGTGCCCAAAGTAGAACCATGCTGGGCAAAAGAAAGAATAAACAGAAGCACCGAAGAGAGGGGAGCAGAAAGGAGGACCAAGAGCAGACGTATACTGTCTTGGTGGAGAGACTCATGGCTGCCAAGATGACATTACAGATTTCGGGCAGAAGGTCGAAAGCTGTCAACTGTTGCCACTCAATCCCCATGCATGAAGCTGAAGCGTTGACAGGCTTAGGCGGAGAACACTCCCCTGTTGCTGTGACAGAAGATCCTTCCAAAGGGGCAGTTTGATCAGAGAAAGAATGGCCATGATCAACATCTTGGGACACCAAACTCTATGAGCCCAGTCTAGAGCCACAAGATTGACTTGGACCCGGTCGTTCATAAGCTTCTTGAAATCTCTGGCTAGGAGTGATATGGGAGGAAAGACTTACAGGGTGCCTGAGCCCCACTTGAGACAAAAAGCATCTCTGAGCGGAAGCGGCCTTGGAAACTCCAGCATGCAAAACCACTGACATTGTGTGGTCTCTGCGATGGTGAACAGATCTAACCAAGACTCTCTCCATTGCTGAAACAGACCTTGCACCCCCTCCGATTGAGATGCCATTTGTGATCTGCTAGGCATCTGCGGCTGAATTTGTCCGCTCTGGCATTCGGAGAGCCTGTCAGGTGTTGTACCACCAGGAATATGCCCTGATGTTCCAGCTATGTCCAGAGGCACAGGACCACTTGAGAAAGGGTCCATGACCCCCACCCCACCCTACTTTTTGCAGTACCACATGGTAGTGGTGTTGCTTGTGAACACCTGTGCTAGCTTTCCCTTGATGGAGGGTAGAAAGGTTTTCAATGCCAGCCAGATCGCTCAGAGCTCCAGCAGGTTAATGTGGGGAATGGATTCTGCCGAAGACCAGAGAAGTCTGATCTCCACATCTCCCAGGTGGCTGCCCCATTCCAGGAGCGACACATTTGTCACTACTATCATATCTGGTTGGGGAAGTTAGGGGGGTTTCCCACTGATCCAATCGCAGTTCATTAACTACCACTGCAGATCTTTCCAGTACCCTCAGAGATCGGGACCATGTCAGAGAGATTTCCCTGATGCACCCTCTGGAACTTCAGGTCCAATTACAGAACCCACATATTCCAGAGGACATGTGTCACATGCAGGAGGCCATGAAGCCCAGTAGCCTTAGAGCTAGTCTCATGGAAACCCAGGATAGAGGCTAAAACATCGGTATCATAGCCTGTAAAATCTGGCCTAGTTGATCAGGAAGATAAGCCAGTCATTCAGATAGGGTAAGACTGCCCCCCCCTGATCTCCGCAGATGAGGTGCAAGTACCACCATTACCTTGGTGAACACCCGAGGGGAACTGGTAAGGCCAAAAGGGAGCATGGCAAACTGAAAGTGCTTGTGACCCACCATGCAAAACTGGCGGAGTAAGGAGAGATGGCCCTCCGTCAGTCTGTCGCAAGTGAAATGCATGGGTAGAGGGGTAGTCACAAAGGGGAAGAAGTAGCCCCTTCAGACAATCTAAAGAACCCAGCAGTCTGATGTTATTGACCTCCAATGGTGCAGGTGATGGCATATCCTGCCTCTCACATGTTACCCCGGATGGTTGGAGAGCTTTGAAGCTGCGGTGCCGGGGGATGATGGTGGACTGACACAGCCTCTGGCTGCCCGACCCAAGGGTGGTTGTGAGTACAGCGTCTATGGCCACACAGGAGCTGGGAAGCTTGCATGCTGTGGTGGTTGGGTGGTTAGGAGCATGGTTGGAAACTCCTTCCATGGTTGCAAAAGATGGACTGGGGTTGGCGAGGGGCCATGAAAAGATCCAAGGACTTGGCTGTAGCTCTGCAATCCTTGAAGCGCTCCAGCTCAACGTCCGCATTTTCTCCGAAGAGACAGGAGCCATCACAGGGAATATCCATAAGCAAAACGTAGACACCTCCTAAAAAACTAGTCCTCTTCAGCCAGGCGGGTCTGTTCTGTGCAGCCCACATGTGATCGTGAACGCGGGTGCAACTTTCCCGTCAGGCGGGACCATAGGCAGCATCTGCGCATCGGAATCACAGAGTGAATGGGGGTAACGGTCCAAAAGGCATGCAGTGTTCACAGACCGCAGTGCCAGGCTGGTGGAAGAAAACATTTTCTTGCCCAAGTTGTCCAGCCTTTTGGATTCCCTATCCAGTGAGGTGGTAGGGAATGCACCAGCGTTTACTCAGGAGGTGGAGGCTTGGAACACCAAGTTCTCCGGGGTAGGGTGCGGGGTGAGGAAATCGGGGTCACCTGGGTAAGCAGGCAATTGCTTGTTCACAGGAGTCCCTGTTTAGGGCTTGAATCAGGCCCCACGCAGGATGTCCGTGAAGGCTTCATTAAATGGAAGAAGTGCTTCTGAGGGGTGACCCCCGGCTGAAGAACCTCGATCAAGATATTAGTCTTGACTGCCAGAGAGGGGGGCAGGTTAAGGTCCAAGACCTCTGCCACCATCTTCACCACAATAGAAAATGAGGCTTCCTCCTCTGTAGCAACAGTAGGAGAAGAAACAAAGCCAGTATCTGTGGAGGTGTCCAGTACACTGGCATCCGCCAATTCCTCACACCAAGTGTCCTCATTGGGGTCTAGCGATTGGTATTCATAGGGGTCCAGTAAATGGCACCCATAAAGAAACGGTGCACGTCACTTCTGGCGTAGATAATGCCATGCGGTGCCGAACGATGCCTCCTACCGTCATGAAGGGGTACTGCTAGCGAAACTTTTCCGGACAATTCTAAGGTAAGGAATCTGCATAAGATGATTTCTTATTCATCTACATTGCAGCAAAAGCTTAAGTAAAGTTGAAGTTGAGGAGCTACGAGCGCTGCCAAAAAGTGGGTAGGTTGATTACATTGAAATAGTTCCAGGGAAAAGACATCTAGCCATACCTGCTATATGTAGCAATGTGAGGTGCATACTGACACACTATGAGGAGAATATAGATGACTGCAGTTCATGAAGAACTGTTTAACTCAGACACTCTGTTCATCACCACCCCCTTTTTGTAAATCGGTTTTGGCCACTATAGGTGTGGCAGGGTATACTCAGACATGAGTCCCTTTCTCACTGCTCCATCAGGATTCAAGCAAGCCGGGCCGAAGAAGGCTGAAATGCCAGAAACCGGTCCCCGGTAGCTTGTCTCCTTTCTGGTGAAGAATTGGCTTGGTAGTTTAGTCTGCCCTGTTCCCATGATGCACTGGGCCAGGGACAGACTGATTTGCATATAGCCAGGTTCTGAGCTGGGATGGGGCAGTGAGATAAATAACGGTGATGGATCAAGCCCTGATCTTTGGACTGGGTAAGAGTGGTCTGTTTAACTCAGACACTCTGTTCATCACCACCCCCTTTTTGTAAATCGGTTTTGGCCACTATAGGTGTGGCAGGGTATACTCAGACATGAGTCCCTTTCTCACTGCTCCATCAGGATTCAAGCAAGCCGGGCCGAAGAAGGCTGAAATGCCAGAAACCGGTCCCCGGTAGCTTGTCTCCTTTCTGGTGAAGAATTGGCTTGGTAGTTTAGTCTGCCCTGTTCCCATGATGCACTGGGCCAGGGACAGACTGATTTGCATATAGCCAGGTTCTGAGCTGGGATGGGGCAGTGAGATAAATAACGGTGATGGATCAAGCCCTGATCTTTGGACTGGGTAAGAGTGGTCTGTTTAACTCAGACACTCTGTTCATCACCACCCCCTTTTTGTAAATCGGTTTTGGCCACTATAGGTGTGGCAGGGTATACTCAGACATGAGTCCCTTTCTCACTGCTCCATCAGGATTCAAGCAAGCCGGGCCGAAGAAGGCTGAAATGCCAGAAACCGGTCCCCGGTAGCTTGTCTCCTTTCTGGTGAAGAATTGGCTTGGTAGTTTAGTCTGCCCTGTTCCCATGATGCACTGGGCCAGGGACAGACTGATTTGCATATAGCCAGGTTCTGAGCTGGGATGGGGCAGTGAGATAAATAACGGTGATGGATCAAACCCTGATCTTTGGACTGGGTAAGAGTGGTCTGTTTAACTCAGACACTCTGTTCATCACCACCCCCTTTTTGTAAATCGGTTTTGGCCACTATAGGTGTGGCAGGGTATACTCAGACATGAGTCCCTTTCTCACTGCTCCATCAGGATTCAAGCAAGCCGGGCCGAAGAAGGCTGAAATGCCAGAAACCGGTCCCCGGTAGCTTGTCTCCTTTCTGGTGAAGAATTGGCTTGGTAGTTTAGTCTGCCCTGTTCCCATGATGCACTGGGCCAGGGACAGACTGATTTGCATATAGCCAGGTTCTGAGCTGGGATGGGGCAGTGAGATAAATAATGGTGATGGATCAAGCCCTGATCTTTGGACTGGGTAAGAGTGGTCTGTTTAACTCAGACACTCTGTTCATCACCACCCCCTTTTTGTAAATCGGTTTTGGCCACTATAGGTGTGGCAGGGTATACTCAGACATGAGTCCCTTTCTCACTGCTCCATCAGGATTCAAGCAAGCCGGGCCGAAGAAGGCTGAAATGCCAGAAACCGGTCCCCGGTAGCTTGTCTCCTTTCTGGTGAAGAATTGGCTTGGTAGTTTAGTCTGCCCTGTTCCCATGATGCACTGGGCCAGGGACAGACTGATTTGCATATAGCCAGGTTGTGAGCTGGGATGGGGCAGTGAGATAAATAACGGTGATGGATCAAGCCCTGATCTTTGGACTGGGTAAGAGTGGTCTGTTTAACTCAGACACTCTGTTCATCACCACCCCCTTTTTGTAAATCGGTTTTGGCCACTATAGGTGTGGCAGGGTATACTCAGACATGAGTCCCTTTCTCACTGCTCCATCAGGATTCAAGCAAGCCGGGCCGAAGAAGGCTGAAATGCCAGAAACCGGTCCCCGGTAGCTTGTCTCCTTTCTGGTGAAGAATTGGCTTGGTAGTTTAGTCTGCCCTGTTCCCATGATGCACTGGGCCAGGGACAGACTGATTTGCATATAGCCAGGTTCTGAGCTGGGATGGGGCAGTGAGATAAATAACGGTGATGGATCAAGCCCTGATCTTTGGACTGGGTAAGAGTGGTCTGTTTAACTCAGACACTCTGTTCATCACCACCCCCTTTTTGTAAATCGGTTTTGGCCACTATAGGTGTGGCAGGGTATACTCAGACATGAGTCCCTTTCTCACTGCTCCATCAGGATTCAAGCAAGCCGGGCCGAAGAAGGCTGAAATGCCAGAAACCGGTCCCCGGTAGCTTGTCTCCTTTCTGGTGAAGAATTGGCTTGGTAGTTTAGTCTGCCCCTGTTCCCATGATGCACTGGGCCAGGGACAGACTGATTTGCATATAGCCAGGTTCTGAGCTGGGATGGGGCAGTGAGATAAATAACGGTGATGGATCAAGCCCTGATCTTTGGACTGGGTAAGAGTGGTCTGTTTAACTCAGACACTCTGTTCATCACCACCCCCTTTTTGTAAATCGGTTTTGGCCACTATAGGTGTGGCAGGGTATACTCAGACATGAGTCCCTTTCTCACTGCTCCATCAGGATTCAAGCAAGCCGGGCCGAAGAAGGCTGAAATGCCAGAAACCGGTCCCCGGTAGCTTGTCTCCTTTCTGGTGAAGAATTGGCTTGGTAGTTTAGTCTGCCCTGTTCCCATGATGCACTGGGCCAGGGACAGACTGATTTGCATATAGCCAGGTTCTGAGCTGGGATGGGGCAGTGAGATAAATAACGGTGATGGATCAAGCCCTGATCTTTGGACTGGGTAAGAGTGGTCTGTTTAACTCAGACACTCTGTTCATCACCACCCCCTTTTTGTAAATCGGTTTTGGCCACTATAGGTGTGGCAGGGTATACTCAGACATGAGTCCCTTTCTCACTGCTCCATCAGGATTCAAGCAAGCCGGGCCGAAGAAGGCTGAAATGCCAGAAACCGGTCCCCGGTAGCTTGTCTCCTTTCTGGTGAAGAATTGGCTTGGTAGTTTAGTCTGCCCTGTTCCCATGATGCACTGGGCCAGGGACAGACTGATTTGCATATAGCCAGGTTCTGAGCTGGGATTGGGCAGTGAGATAAATAACGGTGATGGATCAAGCCCTGATCTTTGGACTGGGTAAGAGTGGTCTGTTTAACTCAGACACTCTGTTCATCACCACCCCCTTTTTGTAAATCGGTTTTGGCCACTATAGGTGTGGCAGGGTATACTCAGACATGAGTCCCTTTCTCACTGCTCCATCAGGATTCAAGCAAGCCGGGCCGAAGAAGGCTGAAATGCCAGAAACCGGTCCCCGGTAGCTTGTCTCCTTTCTGGTGAAGAATTGGCTTGGTAGTTTAGTCTGCCCTGTTCCCATGATGCACTGGGCCAGGGACAGACTGATTTGCATATAGCCAGGTTCTGAGCTGGGATGGGGCAGTGAGATAAATAACGGTGATGGATCAAGCCCTGATCTTTGGACTGGGTAAGAGTGGTCTGTTTAACTCAGACACTCTGTTCATCACCACCCCCTTTTTGTAAATCGGTTTTGGCCACTATAGGTGTGGCAGGGTATACTCAGACATGAGTCCCTTTCTCACTGCTCCATCAGGATTCAAGCAAGCCGGGCCGAAGAAGGCTGAAATGCCAGAAACCGGTCCCCGGTAGCTTGTCTCCTTTCTGGTGAAGAATTGGCTTGGTAGTTTAGTCTGCCCTGTTCCCATGATGCACTGGGCCAGGGACAGACTGATTTGCATATAGCCAGGTTGTGAGCTGGGATGGGGCAGTGAGATAAATAACGGTGATGGATCAAGCCCTGATCTTTGGACTGGGTAAGAGTGGTCTGTTTAACTCAGACACTCTGTTCATCACCACCCCCTTTTTGTAAATCGGTTTTGGCCACTATAGGTGTGGCAGGGTATACTCAGACATGAGTCCCTTTCTCACTGCTCCATCAGGATTCAAGCAAGCCGGGCCGAAGAAGGCTGAAATGCCAGAAACCGGTCCCCGGTAGCTTGTCTCCTTTCTGGTGAAGAATTGGCTTGGTAGTTTAGTCTGCCCTGTTCCCATGATGCACTGGGCCAGGGACAGACTGATTTGCATATAGCCAGGTTCTGAGCTGGGATGGGGCAGTGAGATAAATAACGGTGATGGATCAAGCCCTGATCTTTGGACTGGGTAAGAGTGGTCTGTTTAACTCAGACACTCTGTTCATCACCACCCCCTTTTTGTAAATCGGTTTTGGCCACTATAGGTGTGGCAGGGTATACTCAGACATGAGTCCCTTTCTCACTGCTCCATCAGGATTCAAGCAAGCCGGGCCGAAGAAGGCTGAAATGCCAGAAACCGGTCCCCGGTAGCTTGTCTCCTTTCTGGTGAAGAATTGGCTTGGTAGTTTAGTCTGCCCTGTTCCCATGATGCACTGGGCCAGGGACAGACTGATTTGCATATAGCCAGGTTCTGAGCTGGGATGGGGCAGTGAGATAAATAACGGTGATGGATCAAGCCCTGATCTTTGGACTGGGTAAGAGTGGTCTGTTTAACTCAGACACTCTGTTCATCACCACCCCCTTTTTGTAAATCGGTTTTGGCCACTATAGGTGTGGCAGGGTATACTCAGACATGAGTCCCTTTCTCACTGCTCCATCAGGATTCAAGCAAGCCGGGCCGAAGAAGGCTGAAATGCCAGAAACCGGTCCCCGGTAGCTTGTCTCCTTTCTGGTGAAGAATTGGCTTGGTAGTTTAGTCTGCCCTGTTCCCATGATGCACTGGGCCAGGGACAGACTGATTTGCATATAGCCAGGTTCTGAGCTGGGATGGGGCAGTGAGATAAATAACGGTGATGGATCAAACCCTGATCTTTGGACTGGGTAAGAGTGGTCTGTTTAACTCAGACACTCTGTTCATCACCACCCCCTTTTTGTAAATCGGTTTTGGCCACTATAGGTGTGGCAGGGTATACTCAGACATGAGTCCCTTTCTCACTGCTCCATCAGGATTCAAGCAAGCCGGGCCGAAGAAGGCTGAAATGCCAGAAACCGGTCCCCGGTAGCTTGTCTCCTTTCTGGTGAAGAATTGGCTTGGTAGTTTAGTCTGCCCTGTTCCCATGATGCACTGGGCCAGGGACAGACTGATTTGCATATAGCCAGGTTCTGAGCTGGGATGGGGCAGTGAGATAAATAATGGTGATGGATCAAGCCCTGATCTTTGGACTGGGTAAGAGTGGTCTGTTTAACTCAGACACTCTGTTCATCACCACCCCCTTTTTGTAAATCGGTTTTGGCCACTATAGGTGTGGCAGGGTATACTCAGACATGAGTCCCTTTCTCACTGCTCCATCAGGATTCAAGCAAGCCGGGCCGAAGAAGGCTGAAATGCCAGAAACCGGTCCCCGGTAGCTTGTCTCCTTTCTGGTGAAGAATTGGCTTGGTAGTTTAGTCTGCCCTGTTCCCATGATGCACTGGGCCAGGGACAGACTGATTTGCATATAGCCAGGTTGTGAGCTGGGATGGGGCAGTGAGATAAATAACGGTGATGGATCAAGCCCTGATCTTTGGACTGGGTAAGAGTGGTCTGTTTAACTCAGACACTCTGTTCATCACCACCCCCTTTTTGTAAATCGGTTTTGGCCACTATAGGTGTGGCAGGGTATACTCAGACATGAGTCCCTTTCTCACTGCTCCATCAGGATTCAAGCAAGCCGGGCCGAAGAAGGCTGAAATGCCAGAAACCGGTCCCCGGTAGCTTGTCTCCTTTCTGGTGAAGAATTGGCTTGGTAGTTTAGTCTGCCCTGTTCCCATGATGCACTGGGCCAGGGACAGACTGATTTGCATATAGCCAGGTTCTGAGCTGGGATGGGGCAGTGAGATAAATAACGGTGATGGATCAAGCCCTGATCTTTGGACTGGGTAAGAGTGGTCTGTTTAACTCAGACACTCTGTTCATCACCACCCCCTTTTTGTAAATCGGTTTTGGCCACTATAGGTGTGGCAGGGTATACTCAGACATGAGTCCCTTTCTCACTGCTCCATCAGGATTCAAGCAAGCCGGGCCGAAGAAGGCTGAAATGCCAGAAACCGGTCCCCGGTAGCTTGTCTCCTTTCTGGTGAAGAATTGGCTTGGTAGTTTAGTCTGCCCCTGTTCCCATGATGCACTGGGCCAGGGACAGACTGATTTGCATATAGCCAGGTTCTGAGCTGGGATGGGGCAGTGAGATAAATAACGGTGATGGATCAAGCCCTGATCTTTGGACTGGGTAAGAGTGGTCTGTTTAACTCAGACACTCTGTTCATCACCACCCCCTTTTTGTAAATCGGTTTTGGCCACTATAGGTGTGGCAGGGTATACTCAGACATGAGTCCCTTTCTCACTGCTCCATCAGGATTCAAGCAAGCCGGGCCGAAGAAGGCTGAAATGCCAGAAACCGGTCCCCGGTAGCTTGTCTCCTTTCTGGTGAAGAATTGGCTTGGTAGTTTAGTCTGCCCTGTTCCCATGATGCACTGGGCCAGGGACAGACTGATTTGCATATAGCCAGGTTCTGAGCTGGGATGGGGCAGTGAGATAAATAACGGTGATGGATCAAGCCCTGATCTTTGGACTGGGTAAGAGTGGTCTGTTTAACTCAGACACTCTGTTCATCACCACCCCCTTTTTGTAAATCGGTTTTGGCCACTATAGGTGTGGCAGGGTATACTCAGACATGAGTCCCTTTCTCACTGCTCCATCAGGATTCAAGCAAGCCGGGCCGAAGAAGGCTGAAATGCCAGAAACCGGTCCCCGGTAGCTTGTCTCCTTTCTGGTGAAGAATTGGCTTGGTAGTTTAGTCTGCCCTGTTCCCATGATGCACTGGGCCAGGGACAGACTGATTTGCATATAGCCAGGTTCTGAGCTGGGATTGGGCAGTGAGATAAATAACGGTGATGGATCAAGCCCTGATCTTTGGACTGGGTAAGAGTGGTCTGTTTAACTCAGACACTCTGTTCATCACCACCCCCTTTTTGTAAATCGGTTTTGGCCACTATAGGTGTGGCAGGGTATACTCAGACATGAGTCCCTTTCTCACTGCTCCATCAGGATTCAAGCAAGCCGGGCCGAAGAAGGCTGAAATGCCAGAAACCGGTCCCCGGTAGCTTGTCTCCTTTCTGGTGAAGAATTGGCTTGGTAGTTTAGTCTGCCCTGTTCCCATGATGCACTGGGCCAGGGACAGACTGATTTGCATATAGCCAGGTTCTGAGCTGGGATGGGGCAGTGAGATAAATAACGGTGATGGATCAAGCCCTGATCTTTGGACTGGGTAAGAGTGGTCTGTTTAACTCAGACACTCTGTTCATCACCACCCCCTTTTTGTAAATCGGTTTTGGCCACTATAGGTGTGGCAGGGTATACTCAGACATGAGTCCCTTTCTCACTGCTCCATCAGGATTCAAGCAAGCCGGGCCGAAGAAGGCTGAAATGCCAGAAACCGGTCCCCGGTAGCTTGTCTCCTTTCTGGTGAAGAATTGGCTTGGTAGTTTAGTCTGCCCTGTTCCCATGATGCACTGGGCCAGGGACAGACTGATTTGCATATAGCCAGGTTCTGAGCTGGGATGGGGCAGTGAGATAAATAACGGTGATGGATCAAGCCCTGATCTTTGGACTGGGTAAGAGTGGTCTGTTTAACTCAGACACTCTGTTCATCACCACCCCCTTTTTGTAAATCGGTTTTGGCCACTATAGGTGTGGCAGGGTATACTCAGACATGAGTCCCTTTCTCACTGCTCCATCAGGATTCAAGCAAGCCGGGCCGAAGACGGCTGAAATGCCAGAAACCGGTCCCCGGTAGCTTGTCTCCTTTCTGGTGAAGAATTGGCTTGGTAGTTTAGTCTGCCCTGTTCCCATGATGCACTGGGCCAGGGACAGACTGATTTGCATATAGCCAGGTTGTGAGCTGGGATGGGGCAGTGAGATAAATAACGGTGATGGATCAAGCCCTGATCTTTGGACTGGGTAAGAGTGGTCTGTTTAACTCAGACACTCTGTTCATCACCACCCCCTTTTTGTAAATCGGTTTTGGCCACTATAGGTGTGGCAGGGTATACTCAGACATGAGTCCCTTTCTCACTGCTCCATCAGGATTCAAGCAAGCCGGGCCGAAGAAGGCTGAAATGCCAGAAACCGGTCCCCGGTAGCTTGTCTCCTTTCTGGTGAAGAATTGGCTTGGTAGTTTAGTCTGCCCTGTTCCCATGATGCACTGGGCCAGGGACAGACTGATTTGCATATAGCCAGGTTCTGAGCTGGGATGGGGCAGTGAGATAAATAACGGTGATGGATCAAGCCCTGATCTTTGGACTGGGTAAGAGTGGTCTGTTTAACTCAGACACTCTGTTCATCACCACCCCCTTTTTGTAAATCGGTTTTGGCCACTATAGGTGTGGCAGGGTATACTCAGACATGAGTCCCTTTCTCACTGCTCCATCAGGATTCAAGCAAGCCGGGCCGAAGAAGGCTGAAATGCCAGAAACCGGTCCCCGGTAGCTTGTCTCCTTTCTGGTGAAGAATTGGCTTGGTAGTTTAGTCTGCCCTGTTCCCATGATGCACTGGGCCAGGGACAGACTGATTTGCATATAGCCAGGTTCTGAGCTGGGATGGGGCAGTGAGATAAATAACGGTGATGGATCAAGCCCTGATCTTTGGACTGGGTAAGAGTGGTCTGTTTAACTCAGACACTCTGTTCATCACCACCCCCTTTTTGTAAATCGGTTTTGGCCACTATAGGTGTGGCAGGGTATACTCAGACATGAGTCCCTTTCTCACTGCTCCATCAGGATTCAAGCAAGCCGGGCCGAAGAAGGCTGAAATGCCAGAAACCGGTCCCCGGTAGCTTGTCTCCTTTCTGGTGAAGAATTGGCTTGGTAGTTTAGTCTGCCCTGTTCCCATGATGCACTGGGCCAGGGACAGACTGATTTGCATATAGCCAGGTTCTGAGCTGGGATGGGGCAGTGAGATAAATAACGGTGATGGATCAAGCCCTGATCTTTGGACTGGGTAAGAGTGGTCTGTTTAACTCAGACACTCTGTTCATCACCACCCCCTTTTTGTAAATCGGTTTTGGCCACTATAGGTGTGGCAGGGTATACTCAGACATGAGTCCCTTTCTCACTGCTCCATCAGGATTCAAGCAAGCCGGGCCGAAGAAGGCTGAAATGCCAGAAACCGGTCCCCGGTAGCTTGTCTCCTTTCTGGTGAAGAATTGGCTTGGTAGTTTAGTCTGCCCTGTTCCCATGATGCACTGGGCCAGGGACAGACTGATTTGCATATAGCCAGGTTCTGAGCTGGGATGGGGCAGTGAGATAAATAATGGTGATGGATCAAGCCCTGATCTTTGGACTGGGTAAGAGTGGTCTGTTTAACTCAGACACTCTGTTCATCACCACCCCCTTTTTGTAAATCGGTTTTGGCCACTATAGGTGTGGCAGGGTATACTCAGACATGAGTCCCTTTCTCACTGCTCCATCAGGATTCAAGCAAGCCGGGCCGAAGAAGGCTGAAATGCCAGAAACCGGTCCCCGGTAGCTTGTCTCCTTTCTGGTGAAGAATTGGCTTGGTAGTTTAGTCTGCCCTGTTCCCATGATGCACTGGGCCAGGGACAGACTGATTTGCATATAGCCAGGTTGTGAGCTGGGATGGGGCAGTGAGATAAATAACGGTGATGGATCAAGCCCTGATCTTTGGACTGGGTAAGAGTGGTCTGTTTAACTCAGACACTCTGTTCATCACCACCCCCTTTTTGTAAATCGGTTTTGGCCACTATAGGTGTGGCAGGGTATACTCAGACATGAGTCCCTTTCTCACTGCTCCATCAGGATTCAAGCAAGCCGGGCCGAAGAAGGCTGAAATGCCAGAAACCGGTCCCCGGTAGCTTGTCTCCTTTCTGGTGAAGAATTGGCTTGGTAGTTTAGTCTGCCCTGTTCCCATGATGCACTGGGCCAGGGACAGACTGATTTGCATATAGCCAGGTTCTGAGCTGGGATGGGGCAGTGAGATAAATAACGGTGATGGATCAAGCCCTGATCTTTGGACTGGGTAAGAGTGGTCTGTTTAACTCAGACACTCTGTTCATCACCACCCCCTTTTTGTAAATCGGTTTTGGCCACTATAGGTGTGGCAGGGTATACTCAGACATGAGTCCCTTTCTCACTGCTCCATCAGGATTCAAGCAAGCCGGGCCGAAGAAGGCTGAAATGCCAGAAACCGGTCCCCGGTAGCTTGTCTCCTTTCTGGTGAAGAATTGGCTTGGTAGTTTAGTCTGCCCCTGTTCCCATGATGCACTGGGCCAGGGACAGACTGATTTGCATATAGCCAGGTTCTGAGCTGGGATGGGGCAGTGAGATAAATAACGGTGATGGATCAAGCCCTGATCTTTGGACTGGGTAAGAGTGGTCTGTTTAACTCAGACACTCTGTTCATCACCACCCCCTTTTTGTAAATCGGTTTTGGCCACTATAGGTGTGGCAGGGTATACTCAGACATGAGTCCCTTTCTCACTGCTCCATCAGGATTCAAGCAAGCCGGGCCGAAGAAGGCTGAAATGCCAGAAACCGGTCCCCGGTAGCTTGTCTCCTTTCTGGTGAAGAATTGGCTTGGTAGTTTAGTCTGCCCTGTTCCCATGATGCACTGGGCCAGGGACAGACTGATTTGCATATAGCCAGGTTCTGAGCTGGGATGGGGCAGTGAGATAAATAACGGTGATGGATCAAGCCCTGATCTTTGGACTGGGTAAGAGTGGTCTGTTTAACTCAGACACTCTGTTCATCACCACCCCCTTTTTGTAAATCGGTTTTGGCCACTATAGGTGTGGCAGGGTATACTCAGACATGAGTCCCTTTCTCACTGCTCCATCAGGATTCAAGCAAGCCGGGCCGAAGAAGGCTGAAATGCCAGAAACCGGTCCCCGGTAGCTTGTCTCCTTTCTGGTGAAGAATTGGCTTGGTAGTTTAGTCTGCCCTGTTCCCATGATGCACTGGGCCAGGGACAGACTGATTTGCATATAGCCAGGTTCTGAGCTGGGATGGGGCAGTGAGATAAATAACGGTGATGGATCAAGCCCTGATCTTTGGACTGGGTAAGAGTGGTCTGTTTAACTCAGACACTCTGTTCATCACCACCCCCTTTTTGTAAATCGGTTTTGGCCACTATAGGTGTGGCAGGGTATACTCAGACATGAGTCCCTTTCTCACTGCTCCATCAGGATTCAAGCAAGCCGGGCCGAAGAAGGCTGAAATGCCAGAAACCGGTCCCCGGTAGCTTGTCTCCTTTCTGGTGAAGAATTGGCTTGGTAGTTTAGTCTGCCCTGTTCCCATGATGCACTGGGCCAGGGACAGACTGATTTGCATATAGCCAGGTTCTGAGCTGGGATGGGGCAGTGAGATAAATAACGGTGATGGATCAAGCCCTGATCTTTGGACTGGGTAAGAGTGGTCTGTTTAACTCAGACACTCTGTTCATCACCACCCCCTTTTTGTAAATCGGTTTTGGCCACTATAGGTGTGGCAGGGTATACTCAGACATGAGTCCCTTTCTCACTGCTCCATCAGGATTCAAGCAAGCCGGGCCGAAGAAGGCTGAAATGCCAGAAACCGGTCCCCGGTAGCTTGTCTCCTTTCTGGTGAAGAATTGGCTTGGTAGTTTAGTCTGCCCTGTTCCCATGATGCACTGGGCCAGGGACAGACTGATTTGCATATAGCCAGGTTCTGAGCTGGGATGGGGCAGTGAGATAAATAACGGTGATGGATCAAGCCCTGATCTTTGGACTGGGTAAGAGTGGTCTGTTTAACTCAGACACTCTGTTCATCACCACCCCCTTTTTGTAAATCGGTTTTGGCCACTATAGGTGTGGCAGGGTATACTCAGACATGAGTCCCTTTCTCACTGCTCCATCAGGATTCAAGCAAGCCGGGCCGAAGAAGGCTGAAATGCCAGAAACCGGTCCCCGGTAGCTTGTCTCCTTTCTGGTGAAGAATTGGCTTGGTAGTTTAGTCTGCCCTGTTCCCATGATGCACTGGGCCAGGGACAGACTGATTTGCATATAGCCAGGTTCTGAGCTGGGATGGGGCAGTGAGATAAATAACGGTGATGGATCAAGCCCTGATCTTTGGACTGGGTAAGAGTGGTCTGTTTAACTCAGACACTCTGTTCATCACCACCCCCTTTTTGTAAATCGGTTTTGGCCACTATAGGTGTGGCAGGGTATACTCAGACATGAGTCCCTTTCTCACTGCTCCATCAGGATTCAAGCAAGCCGGGCCGAAGAAGGCTGAAATGCCAGAAACCGGTCCCCGGTAGCTTGTCTCCTTTCTGGTGAAGAATTGGCTTGGTAGTTTAGTCTGCCCTGTTCCCATGATGCACTGGGCCAGGGACAGACTGATTTGCATATAGCCAGGTTCTGAGCTGGGATGGGGCAGTGAGATAAATAACGGTGATGGATCAAGCCCTGATCTTTGGACTGGGTAAGAGTGGTCTGTTTAGCTCAGACACTCTGTTCATCACCACCCCCTTTTTGTAAATCGGTTTTGGCCACTATAGGTGTGGCAGGGTATACTCAGACATGAGTCCCTTTCTCACTGCTCCATCAGGATTCAAGCAAGCCGGGCCGAAGAAGGCTGAAATGCCAGAAACCGGTCCCCGGTAGCTTGTCTCCTTTCTGGTGAAGAATTGGCTTGGTAGTTTAGTCTGCCCTGTTCCCATGATGCACTGGGCCAGGGACAGACTGATTTGCATATAGCCAGGTTGTGAGCTGGGATGGGGCAGTGAGATAAATAACGGTGATGGATCAAGCCCTGATCTTTGGACTGGGTAAGAGTGGTCTGTTTAACTCAGACACTCTGTTCATCACCACCCCCTTTTTGTAAATCGGTTTTGGCCACTATAGGTGTGGCAGGGTATACTCAGACATGAGTCCCTTTCTCACTGCTCCATCAGGATTCAAGCAAGCCGGGCCGAAGAAGGCTGAAATGCCAGAAACCGGTCCCCGGTAGCTTGTCTCCTTTCTGGTGAAGAATTGGCTTGGTAGTTTAGTCTGCCCTGTTCCCATGATGCACTGGGCCAGGGACAGACTGATTTGCATATAGCCAGGTTGTGAGCTGGGATGGGGCAGTGAGATAAATAACGGTGATGGATCAAGCCCTGATCTTTGGACTGGGTAAGAGTGGTCTGTTTAACTCAGACACTCTGTTCATCACCACCCCCTTTTTGTAAATCGGTTTTGGCCACTATAGGTGTGGCAGGGTATACTCAGACATGAGTCCCTTTCTCACTGCTCCATCAGGATTCAAGCAAGCCGGGCCGAAGAAGGCTGAAATGCCAGAAACCGGTCCCCGGTAGCTTGTCTCCTTTCTGGTGAAGAATTGGCTTGGTAGTTTAGTCTGCCCTGTTCCCATGATGCACTGGGCCAGGGACAGACTGATTTGCATATAGCCAGGTTCTGAGCTGGGATGGGGCAGTGAGATAAATAACGGTGATGGATCAAGCCCTGATCTTTGGACTGGGTAAGAGTGGTCTGTTTAACTCAGACACTCTGTTCATCACCACCCCCTTTTTGTAAATCGGTTTTGGCCACTATAGGTGTGGCAGGGTATACTCAGACATGAGTCCCTTTCTCACTGCTCCATCAGGATTCAAGCAAGCCGGGCCGAAGAAGGCTGAAATGCCAGAAACCGGTCCCCGGTAGCTTGTCTCCTTTCTGGTGAAGAATTGGCTTGGTAGTTTAGTCTGCCCCTGTTCCCATGATGCACTGGGCCAGGGACAGACTGATTTGCATATAGCCAGGTTCTGAGCTGGGATGGGGCAGTGAGATAAATAACGGTGATGGATCAAGCCCTGATCTTTGGACTGGGTAAGAGTGGTCTGTTTAACTCAGACACTCTGTTCATCACCACCCCCTTTTTGTAAATCGGTTTTGGCCACTATAGGTGTGGCAGGGTATACTCAGACATGAGTCCCTTTCTCACTGCTCCATCAGGATTCAAGCAAGCCGGGCCGAAGAAGGCTGAAATGCCAGAAACCGGTCCCCGGTAGCTTGTCTCCTTTCTGGTGAAGAATTGGCTTGGTAGTTTAGTCTGCCCTGTTCCCATGATGCACTGGGCCAGGGACAGACTGATTTGCATATAGCCAGGTTCTGAGCTGGGATGGGGCAGTGAGATAAATAACGGTGATGGATCAAGCCCTGATCTTTGGACTGGGTAAGAGTGGTCTGTTTAACTCAGACACTCTGTTCATCACCACCCCCTTTTTGTAAATCGGTTTTGGCCACTATAGGTGTGGCAGGGTATACTCAGACATGAGTCCCTTTCTCACTGCTCCATCAGGATTCAAGCAAGCCGGGCCGAAGAAGGCTGAAATGCCAGAAACCGGTCCCCGGTAGCTTGTCTCCTTTCTGGTGAAGAATTGGCTTGGTAGTTTAGTCTGCCCTGTTCCCATGATGCACTGGGCCAGGGACAGACTGATTTGCATATAGCCAGGTTCTGAGCTGGGATGGGGCAGTGAGATAAACAACGGTGATGGATCAAGCCCTGATCTTTGGACTGGGTAAGAGTGGTCTGTTTAACTCAGACACTCTGTTCATCACCACCCCCTTTTTGTAAATCGGTTTTGGCCACTATAGGTGTGGCAGGGTATACTCAGACATGAGTCCCTTTCTCACTGCTCCATCAGGATTCAAGCAAGCCGGGCCGAAGAAGGCTGAAATGCCAGAAACCGGTCCCCGGTAGCTTGTCTCCTTTCTGGTGAAGAATTGGCTTGGTAGTTTAGTCTGCCCTGTTCCCATGATGCACTGGGCCAGGGACAGACTGATTTGCATATAGCCAGGTTCTGAGCTGGGATGGGGCAGTGAGATAAATAACGGTGATGGATCAAGCCCTGATCTTTGGACTGGGTAAGAGTGGTCTGTTTAACTCAGACACTCTGTTCATCACCACCCCCTTTTTGTAAATCGGTTTTGGCCACTATAGGTGTGGCAGGGTATACTCAGACATGAGTCCCTTTCTCACTGCTCCATCAGGATTCAAGCAAGCCGGGCCGAAGAAGGCTGAAATGCCAGAAACCGGTCCCCGGTAGCTTGTCTCCTTTCTGGTGAAGAATTGGCTTGGTAGTTTAGTCTGCCCTGTTCCCATGATGCACTGGGCCAGGGACAGACTGATTTGCATATAGCCAGGTTCTGAGCTGGGATGGGGCAGTGAGATAAATAACGGTGATGGATCAAGCCCTGATCTTTGGACTGGGTAAGAGTGGTCTGTTTAACTCAGACACTCTGTTCATCACCACCCCCTTTTTGTAAATCGGTTTTGGCCACTATAGGTGTGGCAGGGTATACTCAGACATGAGTCCCTTTCTCACTGCTCCATCAGGATTCAAGCAAGCCGGGCCGAAGAAGGCTGAAATGCCAGAAACCGGTCCCCGGTAGCTTGTCTCCTTTCTGGTGAAGAATTGGCTTGGTAGTTTAGTCTGCCCTGTTCCCATGATGCACTGGGCCAGGGACAGACTGATTTGCATATAGCCAGGTTCTGAGCTGGGATGGGGCAGTGAGATAAATAACGGTGATGGATCAAGCCCTGATCTTTGGACTGGGTAAGTGTGGTCTGTTTAACTCAGACACTCTGTTCATCACCACCCCCTTTTTGTAAATCGGTTTTGGCCACTATAGGTGTGGCAGGGTATACTCAGACATGAGTCCCTTTCTCACTGCTCCATCAGGATTCAAGCAAGCCGGGCCGAAGAAGGCTGAAATGCCAGAAACCGGTCCCCGGTAGCTTGTCTCCTTTCTGGTGAAGAATTGGCTTGGTAGTTTAGTCTGCCCTGTTCCCATGATGCACTGGGCCAGGGACAGACTGATTTGCATATAGCCAGGTTCTGAGCTGGGATGGGGCAGTGAGATAAATAACGGTGATGGATCAAGCCCTGATCTTTGGACTGGGTAAGAGTGGTCTGTTTAACTCAGACACTCTGTTCATCACCACCCCCTTTTTGTAAATCGGTTTTGGCCACTATAGGTGTGGCAGGGTATACTCAGACATGAGTCCCTTTCTCACTCCTCCATCAGGATTCAAGCAAGCCGGGCTGAAGAAGGCTGAAATGCCAGAAACCGGTCCCCGGTAGCTTGTCTCCTTTCTGGTGAAGAATTGGCTTGGTAGTTTAGTCTGCCCTGTTCCCATGATGCACTGGGCCAGGGACAGACTGATTTGCATATAGCCAGGTTCTGAGCTGGGATGGGGCAGTGAGATAAATAACGGTGATGGATCAAGCCCTGATCTTTGGACTGGGTAAGAGTGGTCTGTTTAACTCAGACACTCTGTTCATCACCACCCCCTTTTTGTAAATCAGATCAGACATGACACTAGAAGAAAAATGCTTGAGCCCTTTGTCCCCAGACTCATTGAATTCGAAAAGGAGACTTTTCCTCAAAGGCAATATCACCATGGAAGAATTCACCACTGTGATTTCTGATCAGCTAACCAGTAGATCTGCCTCGGAGGAGGGCTACCCTAGAAAGTTCTGTACAATGTGCAAAACTCATAGTGCCAATGTTCTATAAGGATTTGAAAGTGGCCAAAAAGACTGGCTCTCTAGGCCCACTTTGGAACAAAGTCATCATAAGTTCTATTTCTAAAGACGGAAAAGACATAATTGAATGCAGTAGTTGTCAGTCAATCTGCCGTATCAATGATGGTACCATAATTCTGTACAAAATCTTGGCCACTAGGTTGTGTAGAACCATTCCATCACTGGTATACCCATCCCAAGAGGGGTCTGTACCTGGACAGACTTCTAGGTACCACTTGACACTTGTACATCTCTTGCGCTTGCTTCAGGGTCGCCGAGGTTGATATCCTCATTCTATTACCTGATGCTGGAAAAGCATTCAACCATGTTACATACATAAGTCAGAGAGATTTGGCTCAGGTAACGATTTTATCTATATGGTGAAATGATTATATAATCACCCTATTGCCCAGGTGATTTGAGTGGGAATTCCATCTCAACCTATAACAAACATGGCACAGGGCAGGAATGCCCTTTATCTTCACTCCTGTTTCTGCTTATACCATAGCCTTTGTCATCTCGCGATTAGAACTTTGGTGCAGATGCTGGGGGTTCCCACCCCTGCAGGCACTGTAAAATCCTTTCTATATGCTGATCACATTCTTAACACCAATGTCTCCTAAATCTTCCCTATTTGTCTTAATGTCCATAATAGGATTTTTGTCTCCTTTCTCTGAATATGAAGTTAATTGATGGGAGAGGGAAATTGGAGGGGGCTTTGTGAGGTAATGCCCATGTTCTATGCTACATGCGAAACCCCACAGTAGATAAATTTGGCATGAAGAGGGCACAGATTATCCTAACTCTACTCAGGGAGACTAAACAACAGAGGTCTAAATAAGACAGTTGACAGTAATCTACAACACCTCTTAAAAAAGACCTTTAACAACTGTGCGCGTTGGCCACATCAACGTCTCCCACTCTGGGGGAGGGTACGAGTAATCAAGATAGTAGTAGGGTCCAGATTCAAATAGTTGTTTGTACACTGCCATTGTTGATCCAGAAAATGACTCTGAACTACATTGGTTCTGAAATCAAAATGTTTAACTGTAGCAGAAAGAAACTGAGACTGGAAACCTAGCAAACTACAAGTCCATACTGGTTCCGGAAGACTCCACCTTCCATATACGGGGTATTACTACATGGCCAACCAGCTGACCCAACTGACATGTATGTTGGTCGGCGGTGAGATTAGCCTTCTGAGCTTCACCCAAGGCTTTAACAGGCTGTACAAGCACATGTCACTACCAATCACAATTGAAAATCTGACATTAAAGACCATGTTGGGCAACTTGAAAATAATTTTAAAATATTTAAAAGTTAACCTGGATTTCACAGTCCATCAGTGGAGATTTGACCTTAAGAGACAAGACCATTCAACAGAACACTTGGGAGACTGAATGACTAAAAGAGTTGGTATATGGGACGTGTCACTCACTCAATTCTTAAATGCTCTCTGCGTCAAGTTTTGGCTTATCTCATTCGTGTCAAAGTCAACTACCCCATGGTATTAAAGGTTGTCTGGGGGCAGACCCCTTGGTCATTTTAGTCTCACATACAGAACTATCTCCATAATGGAGGATGATCAGGGTGTAGTCTTAGTGCCATACTGAGTTCCTATTGATCACATTCACGCTAAACCTGTTGTTTTGGCCACTAGAGCTTTCTGGCAGTCGACACTGTAAAATTACTCGCATACAACGACTGGATGACTTTGTTTACCTCCCATGACAAATCCATTAGAAAGATCAATTCATACATGGTGCTCACTCACCTATTACAGTGGCAATAACTTCAAAGCAGATCAGTTGGTTGTTCTGGAATAATTTCACAAATGGGAATGCAAGTAGTGGAAGGTATTGTGTCTCACCAAAGATGGCTGACCAGTGAGACAATGCTGACAGAGTTCTGTAGAGAGTGAGAAAAAGAAAAACAGTCCAATTGCTTGGTTTGAATGTGACACACATTTCAACTTTAACTTTGATAACTTGATAAAAACACTATTGAACTGAAAATTGTACATAATGTTCTTTTTAACTGGCACTCTATTATCTGGAGGGTCTATACGAAACCCTGACCGGAGGGGATAAAATCAGCCTGAGGGACTTCGTGGTAGATCTCTCAATCCCCTAGTGAGGAGGGATGCGAGGAATGTTTTAGAAGCAGGGCACACGAAGATAGAAATCTCGGAGGTTATGGGCCAAATGAAAGGGCAGAAATCTCCAAGCCCCAATGGTCTGCCTGCAGAGTACTTCAAGTGTGTTCAACACTTCGTGGCGGCTTCAATACAAGATATGTTTTACAAAGCCCATCAAGACTAGGTCCTTCCGTGGGATCCAAGAAAGGCCACAATATCGCAGATTCACGAGTTGGGGAAGCCCTCTGGGGAGTGTGCCTCCTATCGGCCAATCTCCTGGCTCAACCTGGAGCCTCAGACTTTGGTGAAAGTCCTTGTAAATCGTTTGATGAAAGTGATAGACTGCCTTGTGGAGACAGACCAGTCTGGAGGCGTTCAACTCCCTTGAATGGCATTTGCCCAAACTATATGCCCTGGGTCGGGCTGCCCTATAAACATTCAATCGCCAGTTAAATCGGCGGTCTCTACGGAATTCAGCCTCAGCAGCAGCACTTGCTAGCCGCTTATATCCTATACCTTTTGGGTGGCAGTTGAACCACAGGCAGTTTGGATCCACCAGGACACACTCCTTAGGGGGATGCGATGGGATACTGGGTGGAAAGATTTTATATCCCTTTATGTGAATGACATACTGCTGTACCTGTCTGACCCATACCACGAATTCCCACATTCTGACTTTTTTGGGTCTTACTCAATACTCTACATCAATTGGTGCAAATTGAAAGTCTACCCACTCTCGCAAGAGGGGAAGAAAGGAGCCTTGAACTATAACCCTAGATGGACTTAAGTACTAGGGCATTTTTATGGCCACAGACAAGGAGCTATTTATCTGGGAAACACCAGGGTCCTGGATAACTACAGAGGGGATGTGGGTTGGGGGTGGAAGCTCCTGTTGTCGCTGCTCAGCATAGCCGCCCTTTTTAAGATGATCCGCCTGCCGACATTTCTTTACATCCTACAAAGCATTCCCTCTGAGGTTCCAGAGGAGTTTTTCAAAGCATTGGACGGTGTGGGCAGAACCTTATTGTGGGATGGGAAGCACCGCGAGGTTAGTCCTGCTCATGCTGACAAGGAAACCCCTAAAGAGGGGGAGTCCACTTCAAAACTTGAGTCTCTACTACTGGGCGACCCAGCTCCAGGTAGTTAATGATTGGGTTTTCTCATCCCAACAACAGCCATTACTAATGGTAGACCAGCAGACAATGGACCCTGAGTCTCTGGAATATGGAGTCCTACGATCTCCCCAGATTAGTTCCACTGTAAGACAAATATACTCAACCTTGCTACACAATAGTCCTTCCCCACTCCACTGCATAAGGGGTAAATGGGAGGAGCTACCCCGTAAGGTGGCGATCAGGACTGGAGTCCAGCTGATAAAGTTGAAGATTCTGCACAGGGCATACTACACAGGGACCAGGCTGTTTCTTATGGGTAGAATAGAGACAGACCATTATCCATGGGTATTGACACAGAGGAACACTACTCCATACGATTTGGAGCGACCCGAAGATTCAGGGCTTTTAGAAGGAGGTGCGGCATAATATCTCAGATACTCTGGACATTGCGATACACCTCTCACCCCAATTGGTGGTCTTAGGAGTGCGAGGAGCCCAGACACTAGAGTGATATATGCTCCTTTTTAGCAATGTCGCTCGGACAATGGTGCAATGTGACTTGATGCCGAGATGGGAAGTAAAATAAGCCCATCTCTACGGTAATGGGAGATGGGTATGGATTGGTGCATGAGGGCTAAAAAAATAATATCTGGGGCCAGTAGAGGATGCGGCTTCCTGAGAGCTCCAGAGGCAAATACTGATATAGTGGAATGGGATGGGGGGTTTAGACAGGAACACAAGGCGGAGGGGGCTTCTTTGATGGTCTTTCCTACTGCACCAAATCCAGTTGCTGATCCATCCCTTAACTAGCGCCGAGACGCCCACGGGTATTCGCCGCGCTCTACAAATGTCAATAAATAAATAAATAAATAAATAGCTGCACTCTTGGGGATGTAGCCTTATACATTTTGATAAAAGTGGGGATGTTGGAATAAAGACTGGGCTAGTTAGCCTTGACCAGCTTTTGAGTGGATGAAGAACTGAAAGCACCTGGATTCCCTCTCGGGTGATTAGCCATACTTTACAAATCCCTATTAACAGAAGATTCGGACCTACCTGATAGCCGATCCACCTAAGATGCACCTAACTATGCGGCAGCTCAAGCTACATTCTTCTCCGCAGCAGCAAAATCCTGTTCAGCTAGACCTCTCACGGAAGGTTTTTTGCCTCGTGCAGCCCTGGTCTTCTACAGCCTGTAGCTTCATCCCACCATAGTTCTATTTCCAAAAAAGTGACAAAGTACGCAGGTAGAAATCTTCACAGCAACTTCTTCCAATGGCTTCCTGATTACAATGCCTCCTCAGACATTGCCGGCTGCCCTGCCCCACTGAACTTTACCTTCTCGTAAACTTTTCTTTAAAAATTCTTCCAAGTCTGAAACCGGGCATAACCTTAGACTTTGCCACAGTCTTGCGCGACCAGATACCTGTGGGTGTCGCTTTGATGTTTTTGGGGTTATTTTACTCGTAAAACTCTAACATTCATAACTCCGGTTCTAATTATTATGATTTATTTATTACAATTTACAGAATTTTTCTATAGTACTAAATAGGAAATAGCACTTTAATGTTCATTGTAACAATACCCTGTTGATTAATTTGCCCAAAACTTTCTGAAACATACCTTCAGAATTCAACCTTTCAGCGTGCCAACTTTAGTGCAGCCAAAATGTATAAACCAGTTGCTTCTGCATATAATATGGAAAATACCTTTTTTCAAATATTTATCTTTTTTTCATCCTTTTACAAGCGTGCACATTTACAAACCAATACATAACATTGCAGCTATGTCAACAAGTCCCTCATCATCCATATGTCATGCTACAAGATCCTTAAGTATCCATGCCGGTATGTGGGCACTCACCCTCCATTGAATACATTATTCGTACAGCCTTACCCCTGTCGAACAAGTTACTTACCTTCTGTAATGCTTTTTCTGGTAGATACAGTATCTGCCTGTGGATTCTTCACCTTGTGAATATCCCCTTGCGTCAGCAACATTCGGAAATTCTTTTTTGTAGCTTTGCGCCGACGTGGACGACGTCACAGAGGCACGGCATCGCGCGCGACTCCGCTGACGTCACCAACAACATAATAGGCCCACGCCGGCGTGATGACATCAGTTCCGCCCTTTTTTCCGTGCCTTCGAGGCACACGGATGGACCGAGAACAGTAGATATATACACAGTATACAATAGTCAAGATAAAACACACAGTGTACAGACAATGCAATAATCCAAGAAGAATAACATATAAACATTTAAACATTGTCATTATCTATGGTATAAAAGAGTGGACAACGGGGAGGCGGTGGGCATGTGAGGAATCCACAGGCAGATACTGTATCTACCAGAAAAGGCGTTACCGAAGGTAAGTAACTTGTTCTTCTTATAGATACATCTGCCAGTGGATTCCTCACCTTGTGCATAGAGTCTCACAGCAGTCCCCACTCCTGGAGGAGGGTGTCCACTCTCCTATACCAGAAAATCCTGGAGAACAGAACGAGCAAATTGGCCGTCCCTCCTCACTTCGGCATCCAAGCAGTAATGCTTCGCGAAAGTGTGGAGGGAGGCCCAATGTGCCGCTCTACAAATGTCCTCCACAGGAACACCCCTAGACAAAGCAGATGTTGAAGACTTTGCTCTAGTAGAATGAGCCCTTATACCCTCTGGAGGTTCCTTACCCGCCAGGGAGTAGCAGATCTTGATGCATAGTATGATCCATCTTGAAAGTATGCGCTTGTGCACAGCTTTTCCTTTTTTGCAGCCAGCAAATCCAACAAACAGCTGGTCATCCACCCTGAAATCTCTTGTTCTGTCCAGGTAGAAGCTCACCGCCCTCTTGGGGTCCAGGCGATGAAGTGTCTCCTCCTCCTTGGAAGGGTGAGGGGGAGGATAAAAGGTAGGGAGGGTAATGGACTGTCCTAGATGGAAGGGAGTTACCACCTTTGGCAGAAAAGCAGCCCTGGTCCGAAGTACCATTCGTTCAGCATGAATGGTCAAGAATGGGGGCTTCGAACTAAGAGCTTGAACCTCACTTACCCTCCTTGCCGAGGTAATACCAACCAGGAAGACCGTCTTAAAAGACAAAAGTCTCAAGGGACACGTGTGCAAAGGCTCGAAAGGAGAACCCATCAGAAAAGTAAGTAACAGATATAAGTCCAATTGAGGCACAATAAAGGGAGTAGGAGGAAATTTATTTGTAAGGCCCTTCAAAAATCTTAAAACCACAGGAGATTTAAACAATGACGGATGATCCAGCAAACAGAGAAATGCCGACAAGGCCGAAAGATAACCCTTGACTGTGGCAACAGCAAACCCTTGCTGCGCCAAAGAAAGAGCAAACTGTAGTATATCAGACAAACAAGCCTTTAAAGGGTCAACAGATTTCTCTCCACATCAAGTGACAAATTTAGACCATCTGTATGAATAGATAGATTTGGTGGAGTCACGCCTGGCCGAAAGAATGACATCCACCACATCATGTAGGAGAGAAAAGGAAATCAGGTTGCCCCGTTCAATCTCCAGGCATGAAGGTGTAAGGTCTGGAGGTGGGGGTGTAGAACCTGCCCCTCCATCTAAGAGAGGAGATCTGCCCTGAAAGGGAGACGGAGCGGTGGGGACGAGGAGAGGTGGAGAAGATCTGTGTACCACACCCTTCTTGGCCAATCCGGGGCGATCAATATGACTTGGGCCCGGTCTTGGCGAATCTTCCTCTGAACACGAGGAATCAAGGGTATGGGAGGAAACGCGTAAAGGAGTTTTGTGCCCCAACTCAACTGAAACGCGCCCCCCAACGCTTCCCGCATCGGATACTGGAGGCTGCAGAATGACGGGCAGTGAGCATTCTCGTGAGTGGCAAACAGGTCCACCTGAGGAGTCCCCCACGTCCAAAAAACGTGACAAACTAACTCCGGATGGAGCCTCCACTCGTGGTCGGCTGAGAACTGCCGACTGAGACTGTCTGCACAAACGTTCAGAACTCCGGCCAGATGATTTGCCATCAGACAAATCTGATGGTCCTGAACCCAGGACCAGAGACGCAGAGCCTCTCTGCAGAGACACTGCGACCCTACTCCTCCCTGCTTGTTGACATACCACATCGCGGTGGTGTTGTCCGTCAGGACTTGAACTGACCGACCGCGAAGGGAAGGGGGGAAGGCCTGGAGTGCCAAACGTATCGCCCGCAATTCCAGAAGGTTGATGTGAAGCAACCTTTCCTCTGGAGACCAAAGACCCTTGACCTCCAGATGAGCACCCCACCCTGGAGTGGATGCATCTGTTATCACTGTAGCCACAGATGGAGGCAGTTGAAAGGGCTTTCCTTGAGACAGGTTGCCTTCCACTCCCCACCAAGTCAGATCCAGTGCAGTTTCTATGGAGATCCTCACAGACTCCCTGAGATCTCCGTGGTGCTGATACCACTGCCTGCGGAGGCACCACTCGAGTGCCCTCATGTGCCAGCGTGCATGGTTGACCAACAGAATGCAGGAAGCCATCAGACCGAGCAGGCAAAGGACCTTCAGGACTGGAACGACCACTCCATAGTAAAATAAAGGAATCATTTCCTGCATGTCGCGAATCCTTTGAGGTGGAGGGAATGCACGACACACAGTTGTATCCAGTACCGCACCTATGAACAGGTTGCGCTGGGAGGGCACCAGGTGAGATTTGGGTACATTTATCGAAAAACCCAACCTGTGCAACAACAGAGTTGTCTCTTGCAGATGATGGAGCACTATCTCTGGAGACTCTGCCTTGATCAGCCAATAGTCCAGATACCGGAATACCGGTATCCCCGATCTTCTGAGATGTGCTACCACCACAGCCATCACCTTGGTGAAGACTCGAGGCGCAGTAGTAAGACCAAACGGTAGGACCACAAACTGGTAATGTTGATATCCTACCGTAAAATGGAGAAACTTCCTGTGTGACTGCAGGATAGGAATGTGAAAATATGCATCCTGCAAATCTATTGACACCATTCAGTCTTCTTCCATCAGCGCCTGAAGAACCTGTGCAAGGGTGAGCATCTTGAACTTCTCCTGTTTTAGGTAAAGGTTCAAGATCCTGAGATCCAGGATTGGACGAAGCCTGCCATCCTTTTTGGGTATCCGGAAATACCGGGAGTAGCATCCCGGACCCCTTTCCTGCTCGGGAACCAACTCTATCGCACCCTTTCTTAACAGTGTCTGGACTTCCTCCTGCAGGAGTAACAGGTGTTCCTCCGTGCAAAAACCTTGGCAAGGAGGGTAATTTGGAGGGAATTCCCGAAAGGGAAAAGCATACCCATTTTCTACGAGATTGAGAACCCAAAGATCTGATGTAACCGATTCCCAATCCCCTAGAAAATAAGTAAGCCAACCCCCTACAGGACCCGCATGATCGGGAATGGCGGATCTAGGACTGCTTTTCTGTGGCTGGGGGGTTGGAGGAGGTGGAGGAGGAGGAGGCTTGACGTCCCCGAGGACTAACTCTCTGCTTACCCCTGTATGACCAATACAGAGGATTTTGCTGTTGCTGCTGCTGTTGACCTTGACGGTAGGGACGAAAAGAAGAACGTTCAAAACCTCTATGCCTTTTGGTAGATGAACCTCTGGTCCGCGGTCCCAAAGTAGCCCTACTGTCCTTAAATCTTTCCAAAGGTGCATCCGCCTTTTTACCAAAAAGTCCAACACCGTCAAAGGGCAAATCCAATAACGCAGCCTGAACATCCGCTGAAAAGTCCGATGACTTCAGCCAGGCAGCCCTTCTAGAGGCAACAGCAGTTCCCATGATACGAGCAACTGAATCAGCAGTGTCTAGCCCACTCTGGATCACTTGTCGTGCAGCCGCCTGTGCATCAGTCAATACCTCCTCAAAATCCTTCCTTTTGTCATCAGGAATTTTAGGAGCCAACAGTCGCAGAGAATCCATCAGGGCATGTATGTATCTCCCCATAAGGCAAGTGGCATTTGTCGATTTTAAAGCCATACTTGCTGATGAAAGACTTCTTCGCAGTCTGATCCGGTTTCTTGGATTCCTTATCCCCAGGCACTTGAGGGAAAGCACCCACAGTCTTTTTAGAACAGGCTGCCTGAATAGCCAGACTTTCAGGCGAAGGATGAGAGATTAAAAACTCAGGATCCCCAGGTGCAACGCTATACCTCCTCGCAACACTTTTAGCCACTGCAGGAGCTGTAAGAGGCTTGCTCCAAACCTCCAAAATAGGCTCAGTTAATGCCTCATTAAAGGGAAGCAATGGTTCAATAACAGAACTTGGGGAATGGAGAACCTCAGTCAAGAGATTGGATTTATATTCCACTATAGGCAAAGTTAAATTTAAAGGTTCTGCAGCCTTCCTCATGACCATGTGGTATGGCTTAACATCCTTTGAAGGGGCATCAGACACAGATGGCAGTTCTCATTAAGGAGAAAGTTCCAAACCACTTGCTTCTCCTAGATCTTCAAAACATTCCTCCTGAAGCTCACCTTCTTCCATCTCAGCCTCAGCTTCTCTAGATCTCTGCTCCTCTAGAAGGCGCTGAGCATCCATTCTGGATCTCTCTTTCAACAGCCGCGGCGTTGGATCCGTGAACGACTCAGACAGAGCCGGTATCGACGTCGGGATCGAATCCGTAGGCACAGGATGCTGTTCTCGAGGTCGACTCGGAGCCGGCGACGTCGGTATCGGCGTTGACGATCTCGGCGGCACCGAGTAATGCCAAGGCAGCGTCGGAGCCGGCATTAAATGGCATAAAGGGAGCTGGAGCATAGGAGTGGGGAACTCCTAAATTATACGCCGGAGGACCCATAGGACCCGAAGGTGCACCAGAGGGGTACCATGCTCTGGAATATACACCATACATAGCGTTTAAAAACGCAGTAGGGTCTTGACCTGGAGCAGGGAAAGGTGGGTAAAAACCCACAGATTGACCATTCGGAGGTTCCAGATTCGCCTCCTCTTCCACAGGCAAAGGGACTTCTTCATCCTCTCGAGCCGGAGACGGCGCCTGAGACGGATTCACAACCGGAGCCGGCGAATGAGCCTGCGACTCCGAAGGCGAAGCCTCACCTTCTGGATCCAAGACCACTGGTGACGGAGACACTACATCCTTCCCATGCTTCCTCTTAGGCGACTTCGGTCTAGAGCCCGAATCCTTACCAGAGTGATGCAGAGATTCATGCCTTCACTTCTTATGCTTATTTTTCGACTTCGAAGCATGATCGGAAGACGACTTCGAAGGCGACGCCGTAGGGGATCTTGACCTCGAACCTCGATCTCGACCTCTGCCTTCTCGAACGGGATCTCGAAGTCTTCTTTTCCTTACTTCCTCTTAACTTCGCCATCAAAAGTTTAGTCTCCCTCACTCGAAGTGCATCCGGATTCATCTTCTTACACGAAGAACAGCCATCCATATAATGGTGCGAACTCAGGCACCAGATACAGTCCTCGTGCGGGTCCGTGATCGACATCATTTTGCCACACTCTCCACATGGCATGAACCCGGTCTTCTTAGTCAACATTTTCAGAGAGACGCAAGAAAATAGAGAAAACAGTAACAGAGTTACCAACAGCTAGAGAGATTCCCCGAAACCGTTAGCGTCGATGACGCAGAAAAAAGGGAACTGATGTCATCATGCCCGCGTGGGCCTATTATGGTGTCGGTGACGTAGGCGGCGTGCGCGCGATGCCGTGCCTCTGTGACGTCGTCCACGTCGGCGCGAAGCTACAAAATATAATTTCCGAATGTTGCTGACGCAAGGGGATATTCACAAGGGGAGGAATCCACTGGCAGATGTATCTATCAGAAATCCAACATAACGCACATTCTTTTCTTTGTCTGTGGATATTCCATTCTCCATACCTGCTTTGTAATGTCCGCCCACCCAACAGGCCCAGTTTGGCAACAGTACTCTTGGGCAACCATCTCTGAAGGATGAGATGGAGTGTTTGTCCGTTCCACCATAGTACCCACCTCCACAAATGCTTTCAGTGTCTTTCTCCATATCCCTAAGCGCTCATTCACCTTAGCGTTTCTTCGGGACATCGTAATATGCCTCTCTTCTGCTAGGGCCCATTCAATTGTGTCTCTCGTCCAAAGTGACACTGCCATGCTTCTAGTTCCCAGCCAACCTATGGCTATTTGCCATTTCGCTAAGATCAATGCCAGGTGGAGAAATTCAAAATGACATCTTCCTCTTTTGGGGTTTGCTTATGATTCCCAATAGGCACTGCCGAAGAGAGAGGTTAAGAACAATTCCTGTTGCTCTGTGTAATAGAGCTACTAACACCAGCCAATACGTAAAAATCTTGTCACAGTACCATGTTAGATGGACAACAGCAGCTCCTCCCTAATCATAATGTGGAAAAGTTGTTGACCGACCCAAGAAACGCTACTTAGTTTAATCATGGTTAGATAGGTACAATGCACATCACTGAAATGAATTAGTCTGAATCTCGAATTACAGGTTACCCCCTTTATTAAGGTTCAGGTCTTCCTCCATTCATTAGCTGTGAGCTTTCCATTTAAATCGTCACTCCACACCGGTTTGGCTAACAGCTCCTTCTACCGTTTCTGTCTGTCTGCCATGAGGGCTTAACACGTCTAAAACCCCAAGTACCCACCCCCTCCCATACCAAGAGTCACTGGAAGGGTCTCGGCTCTGGGGTTGGGTTGCGCCTCTGGAAATTCAGTCCAGATCTCCTGGCAGCCCTTGCAATTTTTGCATACCACAGACAATGCACAATCCCCTCCAAAAAAGTCTCCGGTGCCTCCTGAAAGGAGATAACTCTTCCCAGGGATACAGGTTACCCAGTATTTGACTTACTTCCTTCCACTGTACGATTAACATGTCAAGGCCTATGTCTCTGAGTGGTTCACATGTCCCTTGTAACAATCGTTTCTCCTGGTTATCCATATCTGCTGCCCATTCAGCCGCATTTGGTATATGCGCTCCATAATACTGCATGGCTATATCACAGAGCCCCAACCCATCCTCTTACTGATCCGGTTTAAATGTATCAAGTACCACATAACTTCTTTTTCCAGCCCATACTACTGAGACCAGAAGGCCGTTCAACGTTCTGAAAGTTTCTTATGGCAAAGGGCATACAGAGTTCTGCACAACATAGAATGGGTGATTGCAACCCCTCAAGCACCTTCCTTGCGTTATATTTATCTGCTTCTCGGGTGTTGCCACAACCATTATTCCTAGGTATGTAAATGTATCCACTTCCCAATTAAGGCCAAGTTCGATCAGGTTATCTACAGGACATCCAGCAATTGTCCCAAGGGGCACCAATATGGTTTTTGTGTTGTTGATTTTCAGCCCGCCGCAGCGCCAAATTCGTCCAAGTGGGCTAAGAGCCCAAGCAAAGACTCCCTTGGCCATGACGTGTAGAACAAGGCATCATCCACGCACAAGGAAATCACATGATTGGTAACTCCCATTTTTGATTACCCAGAGCACGCTCCGGAATTTTATCACCAGCGGTTCCAGCACTAAAGCGAAGAGCAGTCGTGAGAGCAGGCATCCTTGTATTGTACCCCATTCCACACCCCAGTCCTCAGATATGAGCCCCGCTCCTAACTCTAGCTCTAGGGTAGGTTTACAACAATTTGACCCATGTACAGAAAGTTGGTCTGAAGCCCATCCAGCTCAGAACCTCCAACAGGTAGAATCAACCTATGGTGTCAAAGCCTTAGCAATGTCGACAAATACAAAGGCTATCTCTGTATGCCTATCCGGCACAAAGTGTCACACATGGGACAATATGCGTATAATATGGATGTGCTTCGGCCAGGTATAAAGCCACATTGGCCCTCATGCACCAACAATCCTACCACTGATCTCAAGCACCCAGCTAAAAATTTAGAGAGAACCTTGGCGTTCAAATTAATCATGGTCAATGGCCATAGGAGGAGGGATGGGAGGAATCTCCCCACAGCTTTACAGGGGTGTTGAATTTATATAAAATATCTACTTGTCCATGGGGCAGGTTGCTTCATAAATCTACTTGTCCTGTAACAAAATCCACTTGTCCCTTTGGTGCCATGTTGTGCAGCGACATATTATGGCAGCAATCTCATTATAAAAGAGCTCTTATATAGCCTCTCTGGTTATGCCAGGGCTCATACCCGAAGTAGTGTTCCGCAGATCTACATACTGGGACTGAAGGTAGTGGTAAACAATAGTTCCAGGGGTGGAATGTCCTTTTGAGTCTGTGCAAACCTACTAACTTGCATGTTTTAAGGGTTTTCAACAACTTTTCTCGAATTTTTTCCAATACTGAGAATTGTTGGAAATTTACTCCTGACAATGGCAGACGTAAACCTTCTTCCAGAGTTGGGAAAAAAGTGGTTGGAGGGAAAATAAACTGGCAAACACTCAGGTTTTCGCATGAGCAAATCTACACATGCATATGTAATCCTGCTAAAATGAAGTTCACAAATATTTTCTAGGAGTGCTATTTCTTGCCCTACTGCTGTAAATTCTTGTGAATTCACGAAAGCCATATAGCTGCCCTTAATGCAAGGACATAAACCAAGGGTGCACTTTGAGACTTTCTTTAATTATTGGGCCCCAATTAGGTCTGGTGTTAACCAAGACCTTAAGTGTTTATTAAAATTCTCTCTCTGTATCGGCTGGCTTCACGTGAGTGACAGCATTCTGCTCTTTCATAAGAGCATATCGGCGCACAAAGTAGTTTTGTTCAGTGCCAGTAACTAATGTGGAAGTGTGTGCTTTTTTTTAGACCAAAAGCTATTTTTGCTTTTGCCAATGTTTGTTATAATGGTGAGGGTCCGGCAGTTCTCACATCAATAAGGTTTTAACAAAACCATGCCACAACAAGTCACGTATTGCCAAAGCTAAAAAGCGGACTACCATTTCAGACCTACTGGCTTTGCCAATGCTAGTTTATGATTATTATGTTCCCAATATCTTATTGAAACTGGTTACACTGATTTTCTAATATGAATATTTTGGGGAAATACTAGCATGCATCAACACATTTTACTAAATGATGCTGCAAAGAAATGGTACCTGAAATTTTACAGTAGTTGAGCAAAAAAAATGTTTTCCTACATTCATTTTTTAGGGACATTTTATATTGAAAGCAAAGAATCATTAATCTTGCTTTCAAGCTTCTGCAAATATTTGCATCTAATCAGAGAGCATTCTCGGAGCATTATGCATAGCCTCATATTGCTAAACTTTGAAACCATGTGTACACATTTTTATTCTGGAACCAATGTCAGTAGTGCAGTCAGAACTTAAATTTACTGAGAGCGCTCAGCCTAATAATAAATGCTCTCAATTATTGAACCATAAATACAAGTTTGAACAGCATTAACATATGCACACACATATTAACTTAACTGCAGACAGTGCCTTCCTTGATCCTTAATGTGGTACTGCAAACTGCCAGCCAAAGGGTTTGTGCTTCAGGGGGTTGGGCCTGCTTGTCCCAAGGACAAAATGCACATTAAAACTTGTTGCCCTTGACCCCAAACAATATGTCCTGGGAGTCGGGCTATAGGAATTCCACATCCCTGGGCTTTAGCATTTTATTTTTATTTATTTAATCCATTTGTATGGTGCAACAGCTACCCAGAGGGTTTCCCGGCGCCTTGGAAGTTAATCAGTACCGTGTGGAATGAAACAGGGTCTTAATCTTGGTCGAATAGCCATGCCTTGATATTTTTACGAAAGGTTCTGAAGTTTGGTTCCAGTCGTAATTTTAGTGGAATAGAGTTCCATAGAGTTGGTGCCAGATATCCGAAGGAGCGTCCGCACATTCGTGCTCGTTTAACTCTCGGAACCACAAATTTCGCTAAGTGGGTTGATCTGTGATTACGGGTAAGGATGTATTTTTGGACTAGTTTACATAGATACGCTGGTGCTTCTCCAGTGTTTATCTTAAACATATAACATAATGCTTTGAACTTGGTTCTGTTGGCTATTTTGAGCCAATGGAGTTTACGAAGATGTTCAGAGACATGCGCCCTTCTTGGTAGATTCAATAGTATCCTTGCTGTCGCGTTTTGGACGACCTGTAGACGTCGTAAGATTTCTTTGTTGGAGCCAAGGAGGAGAATGTTTCCATAATCCATCCTTGATCCAATCAGGGCCTGCACTACAGTTCTTTGTGCTCCTACAGGAAGTTGCCATAGGATTTTTCTTAGCCATTTTAAGATGGCGAAACAGACTGATGCTGTTTTTGCTACGTGATCCCGCATAGTCAATTTATTGTCAATCAGTATTCCTAAGTTCCTCGCTGAGGGAACTGCTATTGGTGGGGGACCCATTTCTGTTGGCCAGTGTGTTTGTCCCCAAAGCTCTTTGTGCTCTCCAAAGATTAATAGTTCCGTTTTGTCACCATTTAGTTTTAACTTCTTGGAGTGCATCCACTTAGCTATGTTCTGAAGCCCTAAACGTAGGGAGGAGGTGTTGCCATTATCGGTATTTGATAAGGAGAATACTAATTGAGTATCATCTGCATATGAAAAAATGGTGAGGCCAAATTTCTCTGCGATACTCGCTAGTGGGGTGATGTAAATATTGAATAGGAGCGGGCTAAGGATAGACCCCCGTGGAACTCCATGTGGAGAGGGCAAAGTCTTGGAGGTTTTTGGAAAATACCTGATAAGATCGTTCTGTTAAGAAATTCTCAAGCCAGTCCAAAGCTAGTCCTCTGACCCCAATTCCCTCTAAGGTTTCAAGTAGCATTTTGTGGGATATGGTGTCAAAGGCGGCCCTCAAGTCTAAAAGAATGAGTGCCACCGTACCACCCGTGTCAAGCTGTTGACAAATCGTTTCTGTTACTCCTAATAAAGTGGATTCTGTTGAGTGCCCTGCTCCGAAGCCAGATTGTGAGGGATGAAGAAGATTGTTGGAATTAATTAATTCTGCTAGCTGTCGGTTAATATGTTTTTCTAAAAATTTTGAAAATATTGGGAGTAGTGAAACCGGTCTGTAATTGGAGAAGATTTCCGGGTCACTATTGGTTTTTTTCAATAGTGGTACCACGATTGCATGCTTCCATTCGGTTGGTATTACAGCTTCTCTCATTGATGCGTTCAACACGTTTCTGATGATATTAAGAGTGCCAGGGTCAAGTTGTTTTAAGATTTCCGCAGGCATTGGGTCTTTAGGCGATCCTGATTTAATACTGTTAAGAGTTTCTAAAAACGTGGGTTGGTCTAGAGGCTGCCAGGTTGTCAGGGTTTTCTCCGGGATCACTGTCGGCTCCTCAAGCTCATTTGGTTTAGGATTTATCAGAGAGGGTACGATGTTGGTATCTTCTGCACCAAGAGCAGAGTAGATTTTGGCTATTTTTTCATTGAAATACATCGCCAGGCCATCGCATTGAGTTGAGGACAGCGTTGACAGCATCATACAAATAGGGCACTCTCACATCTTAGGAGGCAGTACTTCAACTTCAGATAGTAGGGGTGTAAAAGACTGGTAGAACCCCACAGGGAATCCACTGCTACCCGGTGCTTTGTTTGCAGACAATGCCCCCAAGGACTTTCTCAACTTCGCCAATGTGATTTCTGCATCAAGTTCCTCGCGGAACGTCTCAGACTCATGCCACTAAGAAAGCTAATGAATCCGGATCAGCCCGGTCTACACTCTGATGCATGTCTCGTAGTTTTTCTAGAAATGAAGGATTAATCACAGCCTTCGAAGTGACATCACAAAAGAAGGACTGGGAGGCACCTTCATCTTCCTTTTTATAATCCAGGCTAATAATTTACGAGGCTTGTCCCCCCCCCCCCCCCAATGTAGGTGTTGGTGGTAGTCTCTCAGAGCCAGTTTGTCAACCTTAACCAATAATTCTCCCAAAGTCCTACGAGTGCTCACTAGCTCAGTCCCTGCCTCTTGCGGTTACGGTTCCCTGCCTCCTGCAGCACCAGGCCTCTCTCAGTAATTGTTGTTCAACATTGTGAGCCTTCCCAAGGCACACACCCATTGATAATGCCATCAAGTTCCTCCCACTCATTCCCTCTGATGGTCGTGGAACACCAGCTAGTCTCCAGATAGGTGAATAGCTGGTCAAGTAAGTCTTTCCAGCACTCTGTGTCCAGCAATGGTCCCGCAGACAATTTCTAGGACAAGCATTTGCAATGCAATAGGTCTCGCAGCATTAAATTTTGAGTTACTGGCATTGTCTCTGACAATGCTTTGCATAACTTTTTTGTTAATTTGCAATTGGTATATAAACATTGTTTATGAGTGGTTAGCTGTTGCTAACAGACACCCTCACAGACCTAGAGCACTGCACGGCTCATATACTCGAATTTGCACTGAAATCGGAAGGCTGCAATGCTGATTGAATGCATAGGGCCCAGGGCCCATGCACTCCTGATGTGCAGTTGAGGCCTACATTACAGAGGGCCCCACAGTTCAGCACACGACTGCTTACTACGCCGTACTTAAATAGTCCCATCAAAGTATTCAATGCAGCGTTCATCTCTGCTGAAATCGTGTTTGGGTTACATTTCTGACCTCTTATTAAAGTCTATACACCCCCAAGGCCGCCTCGGTCAGGAGAACTCTAAGTAGAAACCTGATGTCCTTCTGTTGAAAGATTTTGCTCCGTGATATTTTGCTCTTCGTTTGTACACGGGCAAAACTAAAAACTAAAAACTTATCTTTACAGTAAATAATGGCCCGTGTAGTTTTGGTGTTCACTGTCATCTGCCTACTTCCACTTTCAGCGCGTGGACACGCCGGTGTGCGTAATCGCAGCGCTTAACAAATGTCCCAATAATAATAATAATAATATATCTGCATCTGTGCAGAGCGCCCTGTCGTGAAAATGTGGCCTGCACTACAAATAAAAATACAAAATAAACTCAAAAGTAAATTGTCCTCATGTGAGCCTACCAGCCAACCCACCAAAGGAGGTCTGAAGGAAACAGGAGCAGAGAAATCTGGTTGGTGTGTAGGTTTACTGAGGATAGCAGACATCATAAAATCGTGCAACTAATATGTCAAAGACCATTTTTTAATATAAATGTATACACTTTTCCCACATGCTAAATTCTCACCTATCCTGCTTGCGTTGCCCTATTTCACCGGTAAAAAAGAGAAGAAAATTCCTAAATCACAAACCATTCCTTTTGCTCGGGAGACCATGGTTGAAACAAGTTTGACCCTTTCGCCCTGAGTCGCCACCTTACACAACTCACCAAATTAAAACAAAGTGCCTGTTGCGTTCTACCTCACCACATACACAGGTTCCACACAAATATGTCTCCCCATACCTCCAGTCACAAATGAGTCTACGTGTCGATTTATATCACGTATTAATGAGTAGTATTGCCTGTACAACATGCTTGGTATTTAGAAAACACCGATAAGGTGATAAAGCCATCCGCGGACCACGGCAGGAATGAACCGGTTTATCAGCTTTTTATTAGAGAGCACCCCAAACATAATAAAAAAACACACACACAAAGGGTTTAACTCAACGTCAGTTCATGCAAGTCAATTCAATTTAACTTGACACCCCTCTTTATCTTGTTTGGACCCTACCTCCAAAGCGCTCCGAGGCAGCGCTTTACATACACCGTAAATAATTTAGAATTATATAAGACAATTCTGTACAGCAATGTGCATTCCTGCTTCGAGTCTGCATACCGAGTGTGTCGACTATAAACAACTTAGGACAGCAAGCCTCTTCCTTGTTTTTGGAAAATGTAGATGTTATTTAAAGTGTGAACAGATAACATGGAAAGCTACCTACGAGGCAGACAAGTGGGGGTGGAATAATGGTACTACGGCTCGCGCATTCCCACAACACAGGCTTTTGTTTTTTACTAAATGAAACCAAGTTTGTATAAAATAAATTGGCGTTCCAGGGCAGTGGAAGAGGGGCTGTGCTGTCCGTTTCTTAATACTAGGCCCGATTCACTTCTGTATATACGCATAAGTGTGACTAAGTCTTGTAACGCTCCTAGCTTCAGAAGTTAAGTAGACACCGACTATAGAAAATTAGCGAGTCGGTCTTCTTGTGCTTATGTTTTCGGCAGGGCTCCCGTTTCTACATGAATGTGTTGCAGAGAGGGGCCTGGATCTGGGAGCACTGGGTGAAATGCTCCTCCGAACCAGTAACCTGGTAACTGAAAGTGACACGGACGGGCAGGCACCTCTAATCCAGTAACCAGATTCAACTAGGCCTCAGCCAAGAGGAGGCCTAGTGCTTCTTGTGGGCCTGTCATCAACACACACGCGAGCCCGGCAACCACCCACTTCCCCGCGAATGACGGTTCCAACAAAGATTTAACCCACAGAAGTGCAACTAGTCACTTCGATGAATTATTTCATACAAACTGTGGGCTAAAAATATATATATAAATATATATATATTCCCAATATTTGCACACAGGAAACAATTCTGAAGCAGTGTGTAGTAAGTATACTAAAGATGCACGCTATACACATGACTCCAAATTGAAAAAAAAAAAACACAAAGGGATTCAATTACTCTTGCTGGAGGAGGAAATGCCATCACAGCCCGTTCTTTGAGACACACAAAATGATCTTGTGACTTTTTGAGTGCCTGGCAATATATGGGGGGTAAAACATAATTAAATTACAAAGATATTGCAAATGTACCAAGGCTGGTACTTAACATCCAGCACTAATCTTATTTCCTCACATACGTTCACAGCGGAAAACAAAATTAAATGAATGTATTTAATAACAGGGCAGAACTACGACGTTATTGGATAGAAACTAAATAATGTTACCAGCTGCAGCGCGGGCTGCACAACTCTTACTGCGTTCACTCGTGGTGCCTTGGCGGGGCTTGCTGGGCTTGCTTATGTGCTTCCCAGAGAGACAGGAGATTGGGAAACACACGCGCGCGGCCGGCGCCGATCGCTTTCCGGAGCGTGCGCGTGACATCTCCTGCCTCCTGGGAAGCAGACCCGGCAACAATAGTATCGCGCCAGCGCGATGGCATATGCATCGCAGGCGCGAGACCTAAAAAAGGCCCGCTATTCCTACTCCCCCTAATCGAATTCCACTAGTAGTGGGGAATGGTCTGACAAAAACCTTGCAAGGTATCTCACCCCCTGAACCAGACATGGAAACTCCCCAGACACCATTAAGCAATCCAGTCTGCTAAAAGTGTTGTGTGTCAAGGAATGATGTGAGTATTACCTACCTGTTAGGCACATGTCCCTATACACATCTATGCTCCCTGTGTTGAACATCTTGTGCCGCAGGGCAGAGGCCACAATAGGCTTTGTATGGTGTTTTGGAGGTCACCTGTTTAACTCTAAATCCAATACACAATTAAAGTCGCGCCCACACCACCAGGATGTCTATGTACCCAGCCACCAACAGATCTTGTATCTTGAAAAAAAAAAACTCCCCATTGGCAGCATTAGTGGCATAGAAACCACGAAAACAGATGTCTCTTCCGTCAAGCAGCCCCTGAGGAGGATATAAAGTCCCTCCAAGTCCACCTCCAAGTACGTGAATTAGAATGGCCCTCCAGTGGCCACTCATATAGACACACCCCGTGGATATGCTGAGTGGGTTCACTTCTTTACAGTTAATCAGGTGGGTCCCCTGAAGGCCCACAATGCTCACCTTATGGCACCTGAAATATGACAGGGGCCTATAGCTTTTAAGATAGCCACCTAATCCTCGGTCATTCCATGTAATCAGTTTGTACTAGGTAGGCATTATGGTTTCTGTATGTAAGCTGATGGGGCAAGGCGCTCCTCAAGCACCCTCCAGGACTGAGGAACCCATCCAGCCACCTACTTACCACCTTGTCAGAAAACGGGAAGCACCATCACACAGTCTATATCCCTTCCATCTCACCCCAGGTAAAAACATGTCAACATCTTAAGGACGTTATGAGCAACAATCCCAGCTGGAACCTGTGTTTGAAACTGTTAACCCACAATAAATGTTTACAACTCAAAATGCTAATATATCTTATACAATATACGGAGGGATTCACACCCCCAGGCCTCCAAACCAGAAGGGTTAAGGCACTGAAGAGGGGACCCCCTCAGCTGCCCTGATTAACACCATGATGAGTGCCCCTACTTATGCAAAGCTTTGATCAGCATATTAACGCCACAAGTTGCCCATGCCGTGTTGGAGCCAAAAAGACTTTGTCCTCACTGCTCGCCAAGCAGGTCAGCAAACTACCCACCCTCCAATGAACAAGTAAACAATATATAGCCCCCCCCCCCCACCCCCCAGAAACAGCCACCCCACTCTCCTCCTCAGCAGCTACCATTCAATGAGTTGTTGACAGTTCAGCTGGAGGGCACAGAAAGTACTGCTGTCAAATCCTCCATTTGTTCAGAAGATGCCCCAGAGGACCAATTCCCCAATGGCATGCTCTTTTCCCTGCAATCAAGGTTTCATCCTTCTACACCATCACTCTCGGCTACGTCGTCCTCACAGGCCCCATGCCTCAGGTGATCTGTGATTCTTTCCCAGTCGTCCCCTGCCACTATCTCCATACAGGTGGGTTTGGGTTCTCCCATATCCCAACTGAGATACCATGTCCTAGAGTTTCAGCCATGACAATACCCATGCAGACAGTATACAAAAGTTTGTTTTTCCATTTGCTATCACACAGAGTAAAGCCGGGTATAGAAACAAGTAAGGGAAGTTCATGGCTCTAAGCTTTTGCTTCACATCTAAGAAAGAGGTTCTTTTTGATTGGACCTTTCTGGAAAAGTCTGGATATACAGCTATTCAATAATTTTCAAACTGTACAACGCTGGCCTCCCTGGCCTCTATTAGGATAGCGTTGCAGCTCTTATAATTGAAAATCCTCGCTTTGAACACCATATGAGGGGCACCCAGTAGTTGCTTTGCAGTGAAGGCTCTGTCCACCCACGCCATAGTAAACCTCTTCGACAATCCCTGTGGTTTTAACACATTAAGCATCCAATCCTCAAAGACTGATTTGCATAGAGTTGGGTCTGAACTGAGGATGTGAAGTGAGCTAAAGAACGATGATGGATTCAACCCAGATCTGTGACTGGGGGTGAGTGTCTGAAAAGTTCCAGCGCTCTGTCCATCATATCCTTGCGTTTGCTTTAACAGCAAAAACTGGTGGTCATGTACATTACTGGCCATGAACATCACACTGGAAATCATGAAGAAACTGGCTTGGGAGAAAGCCTCCCCAAGGGGGTCACAAAACCTAACACAAGCACGTATAAGTCACAAGTTATGTTGCATTCAAATGCGCTTCAATGTTCGCAAACATTAAAATAAAGACAACTAAGTTTGTGTGGGCAAAAGTCACAACCTGGTAGGGACAGCTCTGCAATGGAGCTCCTCATTCCTCACTAATCTTACATGAGTATGTGTACTTTGTTAACAAAAACTGTCAATTGTGGCACCCCGCAGAGCTCACTGCTTTTTTCTCTACTCTTTAATATATGGGACACTTGGACCCGGATAGCTTCCTCTGCAGTTTCATTTCTAAATGCACTCAGACTACATTCTATCCCACATCCAGCTTGAAAGTAACTCACATCTACTACTGGATAAAGGACAATTACATCCCATTAAATGGGCTAAACAACTAAATACTCATAATGGGAAATTCCAGAGTTGATCCTATCCCATTTGTATGGCCTGAAGCACTAGGACACGCCCCAATCCCAGACAATGAAATACATGTCAGTGTCATTAAACACAGATCTTTCCTTTGCACACCAAATCTTTACAGTGGCCAAACACACCAACCATTCAATGAAAAGCTGCTCAATTGTATCCTTTTCCCTCTCCAGTTAAAAAATGGCATATGCAGAGTGAAACACAGTCAAACAGCACGACTTCGCCTTAATCTGGCGAAATCTTCGCACAAAATCCAGATCTTGAATGACCTTACTAACTACATTTTAAGACACAGAAACGTGTTCTGTGCTCAGTATTCAAATGAACATTGACTTACAAAAATGAACAACACATTCCTTCCTGAATCGTAACCTCCACTTGAGCATGGTAGACTTGATCCGGAATTCAGATTTAAGCAGAAGACTTAAGGAGACAGAACTGTCAGGGTTCTTGGCACAAAATTCTGGAACCAGTTCACCCAGTCCTGAGGAACTGTCTTCACAAAGAAAAGAAAACACAAGCCTTCTCATCGATTCCACATTCCAAAAACTGATCAGACTGATGAGAAAGAAGATAAACAAGCTATTTACCTTCAGTAATTGTCTTTCTGGTGGATACCTTATCTAACCACAGATTCCTCACCTTAGAATTTACCCCAGTCGCCAGACTGAATCTGGAGAATTTTTTTTTAACAGTGGTTTTGTGTGTTGACAAGCAGCGTTGTGGGATTTGGTGCAAACTCTATACCACCCTAGGAACGATGAAGCCGAGCGACATGTATGAATCACACCTGTGCAGCAATATCAGGTACTTGTTTTAAATTTTTGGCAACAGTGTGCAGAGTATTGATCTTTTCAGACGGTAAAAAAGGCCACTCCACATAACAGGGAGGCGAGAAGGTAGTTCAGAATCTGTGATTAAAGTACCCATTAGAAGGAGCATTACCGAACATAAATAACTTGTTCTTCTGATTGTAAATGTACAGGAATTTATATAGCGCAAATCACCGAGCGGTTTCTAAGCGCTTGCTTAGGGAACCCGTCCTTGTATTCCGCTGTGAGATAGCCCCGGCAAAGTATCTGCAGGGTGAAAGGCAGGCATCCCGCCGCGAGGGGCCGTTGTGGAGATTAAGCAAGCTATTGCCCAGAGTCGCAAAGTGTGAACCCGTGAATCGAGTAGGCACCGGAGGGAGAATTGTCGAGTCCATGGACATTATTAGGACTCAAGACCCCGCCGAGCCGGGAATTGAACCCTGGTCCCGGGCTGACCTCTGCTTCCAGGTCTGCCTCCTCTAACCCGTGAGCCACACTTGATACTTCTAACCCCAGATTCCTCATCTAGAACAGATACCAAAGCAGTATCTTCCCAAAGTGAGGGGTCTGAAGTGAATGGAACCAGAAAGTCTTGCAGGACTGAGTAGCCAAAGTTTCCTTCCTGCCGGGCAGGTTGTCAAGCTAGTAGTGCTTCAAGAGTGTATGTGTAGGTGTCCACATCACTGCTTGACAGATATCAAGGTCAGGTAAGATCAAGAAATAGCAGTGGTAATGACCTTAGTATGGATTAAATGACTCTGACATTCCAGGGGCTTCTTCTTTGCCAGTGCTTTGAAGTTCTTAACCCCTTCGAGGCTAATGACGAGCTGGGCTCGTCATGGCGCTTACCTGCCGTGCGCGGATGACAAGGCCAGCTCGTCATGAATAATGGTTATTTTGGTGCTTCAGCGCAGAACGGGAAAACGCCTAGCAGCCAAGTGGTTAAGGCAAAGTACTAGCCATCTCAAGAGGGTTTTTCGGGACACCATTCCCTTACTTTTGTTCCAGTGAACCCCATAAAAAGCTCATTGTCTACTCAATATTGATTGGTACAATCAATGCAAAAACTAGATCCCTTAAGGGCTTTAACCAATGAAGCTTCTTCTCCTCCTATTAAGGTAGATTTCCCAATGTGGAAAAGAGTTACAACTTTTGATAAGAAAGCCGCCAGAGTACACAAAAACAAGTTGTCCAAGAAGACAGCGGTGTAGGGCGGTTGCACTGAAGGTACCTGAAGTTCACTCATGCGATGAGCTGATGAAAATCACAAAGACAAAGACAGGCTTAAAAGTTAAGTGTTGTAGCAATCCGCAATGCATGGCCTCAGTATGCATACACATGAGAATTGTCAAAAACAAATTACGGTCCCACTATGGCATCACAAATGTTTTGTGTCAAAGCTTCAATTAAACTTGCCACTACAGGTGATTTAAACAGTTGGTCCAACAAATGTAAAAAGGCCGAAAGGGCTGACAAGTAACCTTTTTCAGTGTCCTCTGCAAGGCCTTGCTGGGCAAAAGACAAAACAAACAAAAGTAAGTCCAACAGTTTTGCCTGAAAGGGATCAGTGTACCGGGCTTCAAACCAGGTTACAAATTTGCCCCGGCAACTGATATAGATGAGAGTCTGAGGGTTTACTACCAGGCCTTTCATATTTTTGACATGATTGAAGCAGCTGGTGCACACTATTTCCCAAAGCAGACATTGAGTCAGTATGAAGTGAGTTTGGAAGATTAAAGAGTTTGTTTGAGAGGGTTACTAAGGAATTGCCTGACTGAAATAAATAAAATTGATTAAGTGGGCCAGAAAGAAGAATAATCATGGTCAGATCATGGGTGGCTTTAAGCTTGCCAGTGTTTGGCTTCTTGGCCAAAGAGAGAAATAGAGTAGAGTCATCAACTGGGTTCCTAATCAGGAAAAAGATGAAAAACTAGGGCAGGCTGAAGAAGGGTCCCCTGGATAAAAGGAAAAGGGATTGCATTCACCACCTTCGAAATTATATCACGGGGCGTGTCTGGCCACGCAGGAAGATGGCCGCCTGCTAGGAGAGCTCCGCCGAGGGATGGACCCCTGACGAGCTTCCTAGTCCTACCTGCTCGTGTGGAACGTCTCTGGGGCGATTACTGCACTCGGAGGCCCATGAGGACTGCTGCGGTGGTTCCCTTTCCTGGATGGCGCTCCTGTTCCCGAGATAGCAGGGTGACGGTGAGACAGCCGGTCCAGCGACGTGCTCTGCGGTGTTCGTGCGCTTTTGAAGCCGCGCCTCTCCTCAGCGTTCCCCACACTACAGGGCCGCGCCTCCTCATGTTGTAGGCCGCGCCCCCTCAGACGGTGGGGGCGCGCTTCACCGAGGCCAGAGTTTGTCTTTCTCAATGCCTTTGCCTGCATTTTAGTGCACACAGCGCCCTCCTCAGCATTTTGCTACATAATTCATCTTGCAGCTACCAGCAATATTAATTTGGAAAAGAGAGCACTATAAAGGGGAAAGAAAAAGACATTTGCACGACTGGCACACTTGTCACTCTACTGCAGAGCGTTTTTTTTTTAATCAACTGTGTACAAGTGACCAGGTGAAAGCACAACTTGAACAGTTACAGCTGCATGACTTATTGTTCCTTAAGGAGTGCTTTTATATACAGAAGCAGATATAAATATCCCTTGCAAAGTCAGTGTTAACGGTACAGGCAGATTTACTTGCAGAAGTACTGTTTCATTTTCCTCCTTGACTCTAACTATCTTACTTTGGCACTTTTATTCAGCTCATTTGGGAGACATATGTGACATTTGGGTCAGAGTTACTTGACTATCCATCTTATCTCTTCTTTTAATATGTCATCCTGTCTCTGCTGTGACACTTTGCTAATTCCGCTTAAAAGTTGGAGGCAGATGGGGGATAAATACAAAAGGGATGAATTTTCAGTTGCAATCACAGCTATATGTTATTAGCTTATGTCACTTGCTTTATTTGCTAGCACCATATTCTCATATTTTCTTTGTGACAGTTTTGAGTTTATGATACTTTATCTTCAAATTCAGTGTGTACTCTCACACTATGTACAATTCCTTTTTCATTGCTGCATTGCTAGTCCATTGTCGTACTCATTTACTGTATTTCCATACTTTGCTTCTGAGGTACTTTTGGCATGCATGACTTGATACTTTAACACTACTTTGGTTTAGTGGCATATTATTTGTTATTTTGTGGCAATGCTGGAATGATTTTTTCAAATCTCAGGCATTAATTGTTTGCTGTTCGCTTTGGTCATTGACTTGCTGCTCATATTTTATAATCTTGCTGTTATTTGATATATTTCATCATTGCCTCATATTCCAATATTCCCTCGATTCGTTATTGTAGACCACCAATACAAAGGTGCACGGAAATGTCTAATAATAGAAATGGTGGTCGTGGTCCTAAACAAACACTTTTTACTGATGTGGTTAAACAATCCTCTGCTGCGACAGCTAAAGGTAATGGATCTGCATCACCTCCTGCACCGCAAGCTGCGTCACCTCAGAGCGACAAATCCTTATTTGATACCATGCAACGCATTTTGCAAGAACTCTCTGGTGTTAACCGACGACTGGAATGTCTGGATATTGCTATGACTTCATTAACTGCAGAGACCAAGTCTATTAGGGCAGAACTCACTACTTTCCATACAAGGATTGACGTAATTGACTCTAAGATAGTGGATATAGAAGGCCGACTGGATTCTGTTCAGGGTTCAGATCAAGATCTGCTCTTTTTACATAGTAAAATCATCGATTTGGAAGATCGCAATCGTAGAGACAATATCCGCTTTTTTTGGTTTTCCAGAAAATATAGAAAAGCAGGATGTGAAGTCCTTTCTTTGTAATGCCCTTCCCACTTTGACTGGTATTTTTTTTACTCCTCCTATTGAGCTCCAACGTGCTCAGAGACTGGGCCCACCACGTTCCGGTACTTCGGTAAGGCCCAGGCCAATTATGGCTTGTTTTCTCCGACATGAGCAAACCGGACAGATTTTATCATTGGCTCACTCTCATGGCTCATTCCTGTTTCAAGGTCATACCATCCATATGGCCGCAGACTTTTCTAAAGAAACGAACGAGAGGAGGAAAGCGTTTCCTTCTATGCGGCCCCAGTTACGTCAAATGGACATTAAATATGGTTTATTTGAACCTGCATGTTTTCGTATTACCAGGAATGGAGAGTCCAAAGACTTTTATGATCCTGCACTTCAGTTTCTGGATGATATCAAATCCAATGATATGGAAACTCAGTCTTCTTCCTCTGCCCAACCTCCTCAGTCTAACAGCCTGATTCATGAAAGACCCGTTTTGCGAGTCTTTAATAGCGATTCATAAGGAATCGCTATTACAGGCTCGCAAAACGGGATTCATGTAGGAATCGCAAAAATAAATGCGATTCCTACATATTCCTTATTTGCGATTAGCAAATTGCTAATCGCTAATAAGGAATAACTCCCCATTCATTCCTATGGGCCAAAAGGCCCATAGGAATGCATGGGGAGTTATTCCTTATTTGCGATTAGCAATTAGCTAATCGCAATTAAGATAGCGATTTAAAGGGTGCCAGGGGTGTCTAAAGGACACCCTGTAGCACCCCTTAAATGAAAATTTGAACAGGTGTTGCGCACACACATGTCCAAAGGACATGTGTTTGTGCAACATGCAACTTAGAAAAATGCTTTTAAAAGCATTTTTTTAAGTTTTCGCTATTTACCACGAGGTTTGACCTTGCGGTAAATAGCGGGCCGAAATTGCGAATTCGCAATTGTAAAATGGATGATGAATTGCATTTAAGGAATCTCAAATAGAGATTCCTTAAATGTAATTTCTCGCAAATTTGCGAAATCGCTATTAGCGATTTTTGCATTTGGGATGATGAATCCCAAATACAAAAATCTGGCCCTTTGCAATCGCAAATCAGCTTGATGAATCAGGCTGTAAGTCTTCCTCTATGAATCTACCAACATCTCAATCATACACCTCTCCTGAATCTAGACAACGTGGCAGGGATCTTACTCGTCTCTCTCATTCTCAGGAGGACAGGGATTCAGCTCTAGGCTCTGTCTCTTCTCATACTGCCACGCAGCAAAGAGACAAGTCTAGATCGCCTCTTAAGACGCCTTCTGATGCTGACTGAATTTACTTTTATGCTCTAATATTTTCTTTCTTCTTATTCTATAAGTTTATAGCAGTATTTGTTGTTCATGATGCTTTTGTTGCTTGTTTAGTCCACTGAAACTTTTATGCATGGTATAATATGATTCCTTATACTTAGTGTTCTGTATCATGCCTCATGGCTTACTGTTATTATATATTCGCTATTAATATGTGATTTTCAGTTTTACAGTCATTTAATCATTTTCCGGTTCCGCTTATTATATACTATAAGACTTATCTTCTTGCAGGTAGTTTTTCTTTCTTCCTATGCATTCTCCCTGTTATAGTGATGTTATTGTTGTTCGGGTAATTACTCAATATTTCATTTATTAACTATTTCACTTTTGAATGATGTCTATTTGTTTCATTGTTTTCTATGTTTCGATTGTTTCTCATCATTCTCTTTTGTTTCTCTTTCATTGCATGATTTTATGGGTTTTTTCCTCCTTGTCTTTACATGATATCTCTCTCCCTCTTTTTATGTGCCAGCGAGGGTTTGTCTCCTTTTGGTGTTTTTCTTCTTCTTTTCCTTATCCTAATATTCTCGCCTAGGTCTTATTCTAAAGCCGTCTTTCTTTCTGTGGTGTGATAACTTCTGTTCTTGTTTTATATTGAGTTTTTTCCCCCTTGTTCTATCATGGTTTCACGCTACCAGTTAGGCCTCCTCACAGTATATATCTTTGTTTGTAGGCTTGACTCAAAACTGTCACCTTTACTATGGTGGTCCTTTTTACAATGCATTCTTTCCCTATGTTATTGTACTAGTTATTTAACGTGGCGTTATTCATTTCCTTCAGTGGTCACTCCGCTTTGGATATTTTTATATATTTTTTATATATTTCTTAAAATAGATTCTGGTATTTTCTTATGCTTTCATTCCCATGCATTATTATCTGTACTTTCTACTCTCTTTTCTCCCCCTCTTTCTATTGGTGCTGGATTTTTCTATTTCTCTCATTTCACTTTCATATTTCTTTCATTTTATCTTTCGCACCCCTTTCATTATGCAATATGTCTTGCTTTTATTCCATTTCCCTTGTTTTTATTTTTCTCCTCCTGTTATTCTCTTATTGTATGATTCTTATATCATGAATTCTTTTTTTTCCATGTTACTGCTTATATTTCATGATAATGGTATATGGTTTTCCATATTTTTCTTGTTGTAATCATACTCTAAATGTGTTTTACAGATTCATTTTTATTACTTGCTCCCAGTACACCCATTCTTCCTTGCTTGGAGGGGTCCGGTCTCCCTTGGTGCTGTTGTAGGTGCTCCCAGACCCGTAGTTAACAGTCTAGGTTTCTTTTTTCTTCTCTTTCTCTCTTATTCTCTTCTTTGTACCTTTAATACTTCTTCTCTTTCTATTCATATTTGCTGTGTCTCTCCCACTCTTCACTCTGCCTTTATAATCTTCTTTCCCCTCTTCTTTTCCTTCTCTCTTCTTCCTCCTTGTCCAGAGTAACAAACTTCTTCCCTCATCTCTATTTACTTATCTTCTTTTTTTCTTTCTCATCTTCTTGTTCAATTTTATTGTCATGTCCTCTATCCATCCGTTATCGGTGATTTCCTGGAATGTTCATGGCCTCACCCATTATATTAAACGAAAGAAGGTTCTTTCTTATTTGCATTCTAAACATGCAGACGTTGCCTTACTGCAGGAAACCCATTTGGACGATATCGAATCTTGCAAACTTAGCAGGGATTGGGTTGGTAAAGTCATTCATAGCAGTATTTCTAAACCAGATCCCACTAATCCCAACCCTGTTCGTAAATGTGGGGTTGCCATCCTCTTTCGAAAGTCACTTCCTTTTACGATTATCAAGACATGGACTGATCCGGATGGTCGGTATGTATTTGTTAAGTTATAACTTGGAAATTCTTTCATTTGTCTTTGCTCTGTCTACGCTCCATTAGGTTCCAAGAAGCAATTTTTCCTTTGCCTCAATCGCCTCCTCACAGAAATAAATGCTACCCAATTTCTCATTGGAGGTGACTGGAACTTGGCTCCAGATCCTGCCCTTGGCAGAACAGGTAACCTTGATACCGTCAATGCATCCGATAGAGCCATTTTGCGTGACCTTCTTTTTGATATTGGGCTTGTTGACCATTGGAGACTTAGTCACCCTCAAGATAAAGAATATACATTCTTTTCTTCTACTCACTGTACATTCTCCCGTCTTGACTACTTTCTTCTTTCACAACATACAGACCGGCTAGTTACAGAATCGAAAATCCTGGAAGCAGCCATTTCTGATAACTACCCTGTTTTCTTGTCTCTTGATTTGGGCCTCTCCAGTCCAGGGCGCAAGTCATTGCGTTTGAACATCAATAAATATAAAACACCAACAGGTAAACTTCTTCTACAGTCACACATGCGGGAATACCTTTTGAATAATGAGAACTCAATTTCCTCTAAACGAACGGTATGGGCAGCTGCTAAGGCAACTATCAGAGGCCAACTTATGCGGGACGCTGCTCTATATAATAAGAAAAACGCTGCCAAACAGGCTGATTTGGAAAAAGACATTTGCCGACTTTCCCAATTATATGTCTCAAAACCAACCATTCAAAACCGTAAATTGTTAGAGCAGGCACGCATGTCTCTTAATAGTCTTTTTACTTCTAAGGCCGAATATGCCTTGCAAAAGATGAAAGGGGGTCACTATGAGCTGGGTGAAAAAGCTGGCCGACTGCTGGCAGCGCAACTACGCCAGCGGGAGCCTGCTATGGCAATTCCCGCTATTAAATCAAGTTCTGGCAATATGCTTACTCGACCGCAAGAAATCGTTGATGAATTTGCTTCATTTTACAGATCTCTCTATTCACCAAGCACTCACATAGACACTTCAGAGATGTCGAAATTTTTGGATACGATACATCTTCCACGACTCTCTGATGATGGTAGAGCTCTACTTGATGGAACTATTACGAAGGAGGAAATTTCCTCGGCTATTGCTGCCTTACCCTACCATAAAGCACCAGGTGTGGATGGTTTCCCCCCTGAATTTTTCAAGTGGACAGGTCAGAGTATGGTTGATACTCTACATGCCGCATTTGCAGAAGCCACGGAGGAATCTTCTCTTGATTCTATTTCCAACAAGCCTATCATAGCTGTTTTACCAAAACCTGGTAAAGATCCTTTGCTGTGTGGTAGCTACCGCCCCATATCCCTTTTAAACTCTGATGTTAAGATTCTTGCAAGTATCCTCGCATCTCGTCTTCGTAAGGTCTTACCTTCTTTAATACACAATTCACAGGTAGGCTTTGTTCCTGGTCGTTCATCTCGAAATCATTTACGTACTCCCTCTCATGCTCTATGGTCGGCCAAAAATCTCGCTAACGATGCCCTACTCCTTTCTTTGGATGCTGAAAAAGCTTTCGACCGTATTGAGTGGGAGTATCTTTTTACCATAATGCAATGATTTGGTTTAGGCGACCAATTTGTAGCTAAAGTGCGTCTGTTATATGATAGTCCTTCAGCTAAAGTTAACTGTGGCGGTTTTCTTTCTACTCCATTTCCAATTAGACGGGGAACTCGCCAAGGTTGTCCTCTTCCCCTCTTTTTCTTTTGGCAATGGATCCTTTGGCTGCTGCAATACGTCAGTCACCCGCAGTGGTTGGAGTTCCTCTTCCAATTGGTCATTCAAAAATGTATTTATACGCGGATGATATTCTTCTCACACTTACTGATCTTCCCCGTTCTCTTCCTGCTCGCCTTCGTATCATTAATAATTTCTCTTCTTTTTCCGGTTATAAGATTAACTGGGATAAGAGTGAAGCATTGCCCATGTCCATTGGTACTACAAAAGCTGCAATTTCTGGTTTTCCATTTCACTGGCAATCTTCCCGCCTTAAATATTTAAGAGTGTTGCTTAACAGAGGTCTGGATAATGTAGTTATGGACAATTTAACACAGTTGATTGCACAAATGCAAAGAGATTTCGATAAATGGAAAGTCCTAGGCCTCTCTCTTTGGGGGCGGGTTCAGGCGGTTAAGATGGTCACCATACCGGGATTTCTTTATGTTCTAGGTATGCTTCCTCTAAACATTCCCTTGACTATTCTTTGGTCCATTGACTCCAAAATTAAACTTTTTATCTGGGGTACAGCCAAACCGCGTCTTACCTTGGCCAAATTAAAATCTCACCAATTGTACGGCGGCTTGGGTCTTCCCTCTATTGAGCACTACTCACTCGCCCTCCATCTTTCACAACTTTCCTTCTTTTTGCCCAAGTCTAAAGACATACCTCAATGGATCCCACTCGAACGTCACTTATTATCTTCTAGTCTTGGCTTGTCACTTTTATATGGTAAGGGTTCCAGTTCTTCTGACCCCAAAAATCCTATTTTATCTGCTATGTATAAATCTTGGCAAAGAGGTCATCGTTTACTTAAATCTAATCCGCGGCTTCACGTTAAAGCTCCTCTATGGTCCAACTCGGCTATTCGTGTTCATGGTCGCATGCTATCATGGCCTCTATTGCAAAAAACACAGTTGATGGACAGAATGTAGAACAATGTCATACATTCACCCCAGTACAAGGATCTGGGCCTAAATCCATCGTTTTTTTGCACTCCACACCACCCTGGGTTAGACACTGGTGCAAATCAGCTCTGACACTGTGCCTCATGGGAACAGTCCAGTCCGAACTACCAAGCCATGTCTTTCCCAGACCGGAATCAAGCATCCAAGGACCGGTTTCTGGCTATCAGCCTTCTTCAGCCTGGATAGCTTGACTCCAGTGGTGTGGAGAGCCTGGGACTCACATCTGATGGACATAAAATGGCATCCATGAATGCAACTGTTCTCCATATAAACTTAATCATGCTAAATTGATAACACACTCTTTGTGCTGGAGATGTTCTGCTTCTGGATGTGATATTACACACATCATTTGTGAATGCCCCCGTACTAAATCATTTTGGCTTTTTATAAGAAAGACTTTGGCATCTACTATGTCATTACCATTACCCTTTACTTCTGCAAATATTATCTTACATGATTTTCGAGGTCTCCCGACATTATCTAAACCACAGACTCGTCTTCTTCATACTGCTTTGGCTACGGACAAAATCTGTATATTGAGTCATTGGAAGTCCTCTTTATCTCCTTCTCAGGAAGAATGGCTGGTGGCTATGGTACAAACAGCCTCTTATGAACATGCAATTTATAACTTGCAAGATCAGGCTAATGTTTTTCTTCAAACATGGTCCCCATTCCTAGAAGCCACGGTGGATAGTGACCCTGTTCCACTCCTCCCTCTCCAACGTCTGTTATCCCTACTTAATTATTTTTATTTTGTATTGGTGTACTCTTCTTCTGCTCATTAATCCTTTTCCTGTGTCTCAGCCTCATCTCCTTTTCTTCTTTCCCTCGTTACTCTGCCATTTTCTTTTCTTTTCTCTTCTGTTCTTTTCTTCTTTTTTCTTTTCTTCTTTGCTTTTCTCTTCTCCTTTCATTCTTTCGCTATCTTCTTTTCTACTATTTTTTATTTCTTAAATTTACAGAATATTTGCTATTCTTACCTCTCCACGTCCATTATAGCCTATGTATAATCATATTATTTTCATACCTGTATTAACCTCTTAAGCGCTGCGCCTATACCAGCAGCCGACGGCACCACTACCTCGGGAGTGCTGCCGTCGGCCGTTCCAAATGCACCTGCGCAATGGAACGTTCAGCACTGGAGCTGGACGTTCCAAAGCAGCTAAGGTGTTATGATTCATTTATCAATATTTTATTTTATTATCTATTTACATATGTATGTATTTCTGTATTTTCATCTAAAACTTTGAATAAAAAATTTCAACACAAAAGAAATTATATCACAGGTATTGCCTAAGGCTGTGTGCATCACAGTACTAGACTTCATTGTGTCACTGTGCTTTTGCCTTGTAATTTTTTATTGAGGTCTGAGAGTCAGTGAAGTATTCTGGGTGGAGCAGAAAATAATGGGCTTAAAGATACTGTGATCCAAGACAGATCAGTCAGATGCAGGGGTGCATGGGAGGTCCTGCAAGATCAGCCAAGATCAGACATATACATGGTCTGGCTTACAGTAGACGACTTGGCAACACAGCTTAGGTTAGGGGAAACACAGATGGTTCACAAGGGTGCATCTCCAATGATGATAAACCAGTTAATGATGCCTTGATGCATACAGGGATCACAACTTTATTTTAAGGTCTCCCAGTAATCAGATAAAGTACATGTGACTGTCTGATACCTAAAGAACCTTGACTGAATCTTGGCAGTCACATAAGCAGAAGCCTAAGTCACAAGAGAAGGTTGCTGTTACATCAAGATTGACCTCCATTGGACCACTGCTGTGCCCCAGTCTCCATGCTTTGTTTAGATGGTGGATATATGTTTAGGCCAAGGAGGAACCACTAGCAAGAACATACCTGAGACCAAACAGCATCAGTGGAGCATGACGGGGAGTGGCTTGGACGCCGCTGGTCGCCTGAGAGCTCGGCTCCGGGACTGAGCCCGCTTTGATCCTGCAGATCGGAGTCCGCGGGGCACCCTGACCCCCGCAAACCGATGATCGGACCGGTTGGGACCTGCTGGGACACCCGGTGAAACTCGAATACCGGTTGTTCCGACGAAACACCGAAGTTTAGGGGTCTGCGGAGTGGGACCCAAGATGGCGCTCGGACCTTCTCGACTTCTTGGCCGGGACCCTCAACCCGGAGGAGCGTAGTCGGACACAGCGCATCCTCTACCTCCTATCTCCCTATGACATGATAGTCTGGGTGACGCTTTGAATCGATTCGAGCACGGTGGCCGTTCCCGGACGGACTGTCGGCCGAACTATCGTCGTTCTCAGAACACGGACGTCTGGCGGCCCTGTGGGGGAAGACGGCCCCACGAGCCGCACCCGGCTGCCCCCCACTGAGTGACTAAACTCCATGGGCAGCACAGCGCCCTGGCGCCACAGAGTCTCCGGCGGCACTGGTGACTCTCATTCCAGATCCTCATCGGCCAAGCGGGCCTACCCGACCTGGCGCCGATCGTCCCCACCTCCTCCTCATTGCCCTCCGACCACACGGCGGTGGCGCGGCCCATGGTTGCGGAAGAGCAGCGGGTCCTGGGGACGGCGATCGACGACCCTCGGCTCAACGACAGCGTGCCAGAAGAGACATAGTCGACGCCTGCACTCGGTGGTCCCTCTGACGGACTTTCCTCCGCGGAACTCAATCGCCATGGGAAAACCGAGGGGACCCAAGGGGACCACCCCAGCCGCCTTGGATTCGGAGGTGCCGGACAAGGATGATCGAGGAGACCCGGGGAGCACTGGTGGCCCTCACTTACAACAACAATTTGACCGGGTCCTGGAGGCGATCGTGACCACGCGCTCGGCCCTTCAGCAGGACATTGCCCAGGTTGCGACGAGCCTGGGCCTCCTTAGGGCGGACCACGGCAAGCTCTCAGATAGAGTCAAGGAGGTGGAGAGCTCAGTGAAGACCTTGGAGCCAGCGCAGAAAACCCTGGCCGCGACAATGAAGGATGCCCTACTCCGGATTGAGGCCCTGGAGAGACGGGCGGAGGATGCGGAGGGACGCAACAGGCGGAATAACATTCGAGTGGTGGGCCTGCCGGAGAAGATTGAAGATGGCGACATGGTGGCCTACTTGGAAGCTTGGCTCCGGGACGCAGTAACCCCAGAAGGCCTGTCCTCCTTTTACACCCTGGAGCGGGCACACAGAGTGCCGGCGAGGCCGCCGCAACAGGGCCGCGCCTCGCGACTAGTGGAGGCGCGTTTGCTGCATTTTCGGGACAGAGATCTCATCCTTAATGCCGCCAGACACAATGGCCCTTATAAGGTAGAGAATAGCCAGGTGAACATTTTCCCGGATTACACATATGAGACCCAGCGCAGACGGGCCTCTTTCCTGGAGGTCAAGCGCGAACTCCGGAGCGAGGGCATCCAATATTCGCTCCTTTTTCCTGCAAAGCTCCGCATAATCATTGATGACAAGACCCAGTTCTTTGATTCCCCGGAGGAAGTCTGCAACTGGCTCGAACTCTATAGAGCTGGTAAAGATGGTTTCAGCTCATCATCTCAGCTGGCCGTAGAACCTGGGCAACAGCGGAGGTCCAAAAGGCTTCGGAGTCGCCGCGGCAAGACAAGCAGGCCTTCAACTGTGGAGACATTGGCGGAGCGGAAGGGAGTGCTGGAGATGGTGTCTACGCTGTCCGGTTCACAAGATGGCCCCATTATCGAGGAAACGGACCCTGGAGGCTCGGCTGAGGACATATTGGATGGACAGGGATGACGGGGTGAGCTACTTCCATTTGGGTGGGGGTTTGCAGCGGGGATGGTCAGGGAAGGCGATTGATTATGAACTCCGGTGAAGGGGAGAGGGGGCCCTGATCGCGATATAGCTTTTTGTCTTGGGCTCAATCTAGTCTCGGCAGCCCGGGAATCGAGGGCCCATTACCAGCGCCCAGCCCGCACCTAGCCCTTACGGCCTTCCTGCGGTGGCGACCGCAGGATTAGTCGGGGATAGTGGGATTGTTGGGGATATGGTTTGGATGGGAACTAGATGGCACTATTTGGGTCCTGTTCTGGGGAGGGTGGGTAGGGGTTTGTTTCGAACGGGGGTTGTTGTTTTTTTGTTGGGGAAAATGGCCGCCATCAGTGTTGAATTGACTGTTGCTCGTTCTTTGTTGGAACCGTGGTGGGGAGACCCGGAAGGGACGATATGGGACAATGGCTGATGTTGCTAATGAGAAATGCATCACTTGGAATGTACGGGGGCTTCACACTATGTCTAGACGCCACAAAGTTCACGCTTATTTAGTGCGTAGAGGGGTGCAAATAGCGCTGCTGCAGGAGACTCATCTCAACAAGGCGGAAGGGGCGGCGCTACAGCGTAGATGGCGAGGGCAGGTCTTCTATACCTCGTACTCAGCGTATGCCAGGGGGGCGCTAATTTGGATCAGGGCTGGGGTCCCCTTCCAGGTTACGAAATCAGTGGTGGATCCGGAGGGTCGCTACGTGGCTCTCTCAGGCACACTGGGGGGTAGGGATTTGAACGTTCGCTGTATTTATGCGCCTAATGTGGACCAGCTTGCCTTCCTCTACGGGATATCGGGTTCGTTGGCCCACTTCTTTTCTGGACCCCTCCTACTCGGGGGTGATTTTAATTCAATAGTGGACGTGGAGGCCGACCGTTCACACCCCCCCCTCCCGGACTCCCCAGTCCGCCGGGTGGCAAAGGGGAGGAGGGACTGGCCGACGCACTGGGGACTCACGGATATCTGGAGAGCACAGCACCCCGACACTGGGGACTACTCCTATTTTTCGGGCCTGCATGAGTTGCACGTCCGACTGGACGGATTTCTGGGATCGGCGGAGTTGGTGTCCGCAGCGGTCAGGTCTGAATATCTGACCAGGACTGTCTCGGACCACAACCCTCTCCTGCTGGACCTTCGCTGGTTTCCCGGGGTTCCTGCTGTGCCCACCTGGAAAATGCGTCCGGAGATCTTGGAGGACATAGTCTTTAAGGCGGACCTGGAAGATAAAATCTCGGAGTATTTCGCGTCCTATGGGGGTACTGCGGGCTCGAGAGCGTTGGAATGGGACGCCTTTAAGGTGGTGGTCAGGGGCTACTGCATTTCTAAAAAAGTGGGCATGCGGCGAGTCATCCTTGATGACTTGGCTGCGGCTGATCGGAAGCTCGGCGAGTTGGAACTTCGCCGCCCCGGGCGTCCTGAACTCCAGGAGCGCACGGCGGCGGCGAGGTAGTCAGTGGCGGCGGAGGTCGAGCGGCTGCGCTGCTTCGACTACAAGGCCTATACTACTAGGTCGCTCACGGAGGGGGATAGGTCGGGCGCATTGTTGGCGTGGTTGGCTAATCCTACACGCCGGACCTCTCTGACGACGTCCATGCGCACGGCGGAAGGGGCTGAGGTGCACACTCAACCAGAGATTTTGGGCTGTTACCTGCGCTACTATGAACAACTGTACCGCAGTAGCTCTGCCAGGGACCCCGACCTGATTGGGGACTACCTGCAACCCCTGGAGCTACCAACCCTGGAGCCGGACGTGGCGAAGGCTCTGGGCTCCGACATTGAACTGGGTGAAATTCGCAGCGCCATTAAAGGGATGGCGAGGAATAAGACCCCGGGCCTGGATGGCCTCCCGGTTGAATTTTACTCCGCCTACGCTGACCTCCTGGCGCCGCGGCTGCTGATAGTTTACAGAGAGGCGAAGCAGCTGGGTCGCCTCCCCGGCTCTATGTATGAGGCCTTAGTGGTTCCCCTCCTCAAACGAGGAAGAGAATCGACCGACCCGGCGTCCTACCGTCCCTTATCAATGCTGACGGTCGACTATAAGATACTGAGCAACATCTTGGCATCGAGGCTGCTTGGGCACATGCGCTCTCTGGTACATGAGGACCAGGCTGGATTCATTCCCAAGCGAAACACGACCATGAATATTCGCAGGCTGTTTCGCTTGCTGGGGGAACCGCGCTTGGAAGCCCCGTGCCCGGTGGTCCTCTCAGTGGATTTGGAAAAGGCCTTTGATAGCATGGAATGGGATTACCTGCGCAGTGTACTACTGCGATTTGGTCTGGGAGAGGGCTTTGTCAGGTGGACTACGGTACTGTATGCCTCGGCGTCGGCCAGGGTGAGAGCAGGCCCGCTGATCTCCTCACAATATCCGGTGGAGAGAGGCACGAGGCAGGGTTGCTCATTGTCCCCGCTGCTTTTCGCGCTAGCGGTGGAACCACTGGCTCTGCTGCTCCGGTCAGGGATCCACTTTAGCGGTTTGCGGACGCCGTCGGGCCCACATTGTGTCTCGCTGTACGCTGATGATCTGTTGCTCTTCCTTGAGGACCCAGTGGCTGCCCTGAATGGGGCCGCGTCGGCGCTCACGGCTTTTGGGGAGGTCTCGGGCCTCCGGGTGAATTGGGCCAAGACCTGCCTGTTCCCGGTTCGCAGGGGAACGCCCAACCCCGACGTCAGTAGGGAGATTAGGTGGGAACCTGACTGCTTTAAGTACCTGGGGGTATACATATACCACGACCCAACTGACCTCCTAGATGAGAACATAGCTCGCTGTACTCGCGCGTTGCGTGATAGCATGGACTTCTGGGCTACCCTGCCGCTCTCGGTGGCAGGGCGGATTGCTCTGTTGAAAATGGTGGCACTCCCCCGGCTGATATACTACTTCCGTGCGCTGCCGATTTGGATCCCACCGGCCACCTTTCGCCTCTTGCGATCAATGGTGGTGGGATTCCTCTGGGGTTCGGGCCGCCGGAGGGTGGCCCTTAAGACCCTGATGAGGCCGAAAGCTGAGGGTGGTCTTGCGGTGCCGGATTTTGAAAAGTACTATTTGGCAGCGCAGCTACAGACCTTCACCCAGGAGGTCGCCAGAGAGTTCCGAGGCCCGGAGACCGGGAGGGGCACCGGGATGGCTAGGCATGTTCTCTCCTTCATAACGTTGCGTCAACGTCTGGCCATGCAGGACCTGACACTCGAAGAAAAGACCATTCGGTTATGTTGGAACCGTGCCCACGCCCAGGGACAGTTGCGATTACCATATGCACCTGAAATACCACTGGGTATGTTGACGGCCCTGCCTCACGGAGGTGATTGGTCACGCCTAGGGCACTGGGAGGACGCGGGTTTGCAGCTGGTGGGAGACCTTTATGAGGACGGGGCGCTATTGCCCTTTCAAGAGCTTATAGACCGCTTTGACATTCCTTGTGGCGACTTCCTCTTGCACACGGCTCTGATCCGAGCGATTCAGGCGCACTGGAAAAACTGACTGGAGGAACCGCCTATATCCCCGGTGTGCCAGTATGTTATGATGTCCGCGGGGACGGTCAAGGCGGTCACATGCCTGTATAGCAGATTGATTAATGAGGGGTTGACCCCCCTCACCACTTTAAGAACCCGCTGGGAGGCGGACATAGGGAAGGAGATTCCGGAGACGACCTGGTCACAACTTATGAGGCGGGCCTGGAAGGGCACACGCCACGCCCGCTTCCAACTAGTCCACTTCTACGTACTCCACAGGGCCTATTTGACCCCAGCGAAGATCCAACAGTACTTTGCCGCGGATTCGGCGGAATGCCCCAGATGCCAGGCGCCGGAGGTGGACCTCCTCCATATGCTGTGGTCTTGCCCGGCGTTGTCCTCCTATTGGCTTGGGGTAGGAGACACCCTGAATAGGGTAACGGGGAGGTCCTTATCGGTTGACGCGGCGGTAGGGCTCCTACACTGGTTCCCGCATACCCCCAAAAATAAAATCTCAAGTAAATTTATCGATCTGGGGCTTCTCCTTGCTAAACGGGAGGTGACCAGGAATTGGAAGGCAAGAGTTGGTCCAACAGAGGTTAGGTGGCACGGCGAACTTTTGAAATGGGCGGCGGGGGAGAGCACGCTGCGATACCAATTAGCTAGGAGGCAACACAATGAGAAGGCGCAGGAGGCAGCACTAGAATGGGAGACGTTAGTGCAGGCCCTCAGGGATTATTGCGCTTCCAGCGATTCTGAAAATGAAGATGCAGCACGTCCTGTGTCCCGATAGCTAACTGTATTTTAGATACCTATGGCATTCTCTGGGAAATCTCCCATAGGTCTTCCTACACGCATTACCACACACTGATGGCGGGGTTGGGGGGGTTCTACCTAAATCACTAGGTTGTTGGGGGGGGTTTCTTTTGGTTTTTTTGTAGGATGTTTTAGAAAAGCAGATGAAGATCTATGGATCATAAGGACCAGCTTCTACCTCCTATCGGATCCCCTATGGTGTTCGCCGCCCAACCCTCGGGTTGTGGGCTGAATGGCTGTGTACACATATAACTCGCCAAGGGGAGGTGGGGTGTGTTCTACTTTTTCTGATTGTGTCTATAATGCTGGTCCACTATGAAATTTTGACTAATTCCTGCAATAAAAATATATTTTACTCAGCGTATGCCAGGGGGGCGCTAATTTGGATCAGGGCTGGGGTCCCCTTCCAGGTTACGAAATCAGTGGTGGATCCGGAGGGTCGCTACGTGGCTCTCTCAGGCACACTGGGGGGTAGGGATTTGAACGTTCGCTGTATTTATGCGCCTAATGTGGACCAGCTTGCCTTCCTCTACGGGATATCGGGTTCGTTGGCCCACTTCTTTTCTGGACCCCTCCTACTCGGGGGTGATTTTAATTCAATAGTGGACGTGGAGGCCGACCGTTCACACCCCCCCCTCCCGGACTCCCCAGTCCGCCGGGTGGCAAAGGGGAGGAGGGACTGGCAGACGCACCGGGGACTCACGGATATCTGGAGAGCACAGCACCCCGACACTGGGGACTACTCCTATTTTTCGGGCCTGCATGAGTTGCACGTCCGACTGGACGGATTTCTGGGATCGGCGGAGTTGGTGTCCGCAGCGGTCAGGTCTGAATATCTGACCAGGACTGTCTCGGACCACAACCCTCTGGCTCTGCTGCTCCGGTCAGGGATCCACTTTAGCGGTTTGCGGACGCCGTCGGGCCCACATTGTGTCTCGCTGTACGCTGATGATCTGTTGCTCTTCCTTGAGGACCCAGTGGCTGCCCTGAATGGGGCCGCGTCGGCGCTCACGGCTTTTGGGGAGGTCTCGGGCCTCCGGGTGAATTGGGCCAAGACCTGCCTGTTCCCGGTTCGCAGGGGAACGCCCAACCCCGACGTCAGTAGGGAGATTAGGTGGGAACCTGACTGCTTTAAGTACCTGGGGGTATACATATACCACGACCCAACTGACCTCCTAGATGAGAACATAGCTCGCTGTACTCGCGCGTTGCGTGATAGCATGGACTTCTGGGCTACCCTGCCGCTCTCGGTGGCAGGGCGGATTGCTCTGTTGAAAATGGTGGCACTCCCCCGGCTGATATACTACTTCCGTGCGCTGCCGATTTGGATCCCACCGGCCACCTTTCGCCTCTTGCGATCAATGGTGGTGGGATTCCTCTGGGGTTCGGGCCGCCGGAGGGTGGCCCTTAAGACCCTGATGAGGCCGAAAGCTGAGGGTGGTCTTGCGGTGCCGGATTTTGAAAAGTACTATTTGGCAGCGCAGCTACAGACCTTCACCCAGGAGGTCGCCAGAGAGTTCCGAGGCCCGGAGACCGGGAGGGGCACCGGGATGGCTAGGCATGTTCTCTCCTTCATAACGTTGCGTCAACGTCTGGCCATGCAGGACCTGACACTCGAAGAAAAGACCATTCGGTTATGTTGGAACCGTGCCCACGCCCAGGGACAGTTGCGATTACCATATGCACCTGAAATACCACTGGGTATGTTGACGGCCCTGCCTCACGGAGGTGATTGGTCACGCCTAGGGCACTGGGAGGACGCGGGTTTGCAGCTGGTGGGAGACCTTTATGAGGACGGGGCGCTATTGCCCTTTCAAGAGCTTATAGACCGCTTTGACATTCCTTGTGGCGACTTCCTCTTGCACACGGCTCTGATCCGAGCGATTCAGGCGCACTGGAAAAACGGACTGGAGGAACCGCCTATATCCCCGGTGTGCCAGTATGTTATGATGTCCGCGGGGACGGTCAAGGCGGTCACATGCCTGTATAGCAGATTGATTAATGAGGGGTTGACTCTCTATGAAATTTTGACTAATTCCTGCAATAAAAATATATTTAAAAAAAAAAAAAAATCAGTGGAGCATGACCTCAATCCCCTGGTGCTCATTCTGCCCTGCCCCCTTAACCAAAGTGTGTGTATGCTCACCAAAGACTACGTTGGAGGCTTCAACAACATTGGCCGGGCAAAGGCCATCTGTTTTTAGTGGGCCGTGCTGAATGCACCATCATGAGTTGTGCCAGCCCTGATGGCAGCTGGCGGAAGCATCCAACCTGCTATGAACTGAACAGTCAGGTACAGTGTAACCTACAGCCATTGCAGGGAGAATATGGAACTTTCGGGACCAAAGGTATGGGTGACCAAGAACCTATAAAACTATCTTTGGGGAGGGGAAAGTGGGAAATCAGAAGGGCCATGAGAGAGCCATACCCTTAATACTACCAGAGGGCAAATTGACCTATCTTTCAATGATTCTATTTTGCTACAAGATATGATCATTGAGTAACAGCCCACGCTAATACCAGGTGAATCACTCACATAGCAATTGTTATATGGTAACCAGTGATAAAGTTGTCTCACATTTGAATCTTATATTTATAGTAAGGCAATGTCTGCCAGAGCAACGGGCTTTACATTAAATGCAAAACGCAATGGCATGCCATTAATTAATTGACTGTTAATCTGATAAAATTGGTATATAGGCCTCCTGAGTTTCTAACCTTCCCTCTTTCTTGAAAGAAATGTCAATCTTGCATTAAAAAAGGTCTCAATTTGTGGTTCGAAACTCCCACTGTCCCAGTTATGAATCTAATAAAGTATCTATATGTTTGAAATCTAGATGAAGAGAACTCTGAGCCCACACATTTAGCAAGTCATTTACTGGATCTCATTTTCTTCACTCCAATAATAGTTATAAAGCGTACTGTCATCTCCAGGTACTGGCCTAACGTGGTCTTTGTTGCCGGGCTCTGAAATTCTCTGCCTCCAAAACATTACACCAAAGAGAACTTGCTTTATTTCAGGAAACTGCTACACACCTGGCTTTTTAACTTATAATTTGATGTTTTATGTTAGCCTACAGCTCTTACCCCTGCCAAGCTGCTCTCAAGTACGATGCGCGCTACAAATAACATTAACATAATATAACATTAACATATGTCATTTGAAAAAATGATATTGTAACAGGAAAAGCATTTTGCCACTGGTGGCACTGGAGCTTAACCTTACTAATAAGCCCAAAAGGTAGTACACCCCTTTAGGACTCGACCTTCAGGGTAACGAAGGTGGGCAACTGAATTTAGAAACTCAGAACTCAATTAAACATTTATCACTAGTGTTCAAGGGGACAAGACTCAACAAAGGTTGGCCTCCTCAGTATTCTTGGCTCTCTAATGACAGCTTGGTCAATCAGTCAAGGCTTAATTTAGGATAATGGCTTGCACAAACACTACAGATGTTGGAGTTGCTGTGGCCTGAAGGGGGAGGGGGCAGGGGGGGGGGGGGGGGGGGAGGGGAGGGTCTCACAAGTGGCGATGATTTTGTGCTTCTTTGGTCCTCTGAAAATTCTGGCTACCGGTTGTATTCCATTTTTAAGTGAGGAGAAGCCGCTGAGGAACAAGTTGCTTACCTTCTGTAACGCTTTTTCTGGTGGATACAGTATCTGCCTGTTGATTCCTCACCTTTTGAATTACCCCCATGAGCAGCATTCAACAGAAACCTTTATCCATAGCTCTCCCACATCAAATAGGACGTTACAATGTATCAGTTCCGCACGTGACTCTGCATGACGTCATCGGAGCCACAAGAGGACATTCCCGGTGTTCCAATATTCACTGTATCCCCGTGTGTGGCTGCACCCCCTACGTCACGGGGTGGAGAAGGGCAGAGAGCGCCCACGGGGTCCTTGTGCCAACATTGTTCACAGCCTCGAGCCGCCAGCAGCCCGAGGCTGGAACAGTTCTAAATTCATGTTAATGAATGTCATGTTAATCACCATCTATGATGGAGATTTGATTACAGCAGGAAAGGGAGAGGGGTCTGGGAAGAGGCACGCTGATGTTGTTGTAATGCAGGCAACTCAGCATCGCAACATGCACTGTGATCATTAGTATAATAATTTGTTTAACACGCTTCCCGGGTACACGGTTTACATTTTAAATAAATATGTAGCAGCTTTAATGCGGGGCAATACCGGCCTGCAGGTGGGGGGTCCTGCTTGTACGGAGACCGGCTGTGTACAGAGGTCGGCACAAGGACCCCGCGGGCGCCGTCTGCCCGAGACGCGAGCCATGTTCGAATAGAGCATGCGCAATGATGATGACACGGAATGGTGGTGGGTGTGGTACCACGTCATCGGCCGTAATGTACGCATGCGCAAAACAGGGGGGGGCACTGCCACACGGGGGCAGCGGATTATGGAACACCGGCATGCTGACATCAGTTCCACCCATTTTTTCTGTGCCTTCGAGGCGAACCGGTAAACGGTCAACATTTCCATGAAGTATACATAGTATACATTACATAACATAATAAGAAAAAAAACAACTGACAACAGGATTTCCAAATCAAAGCATCCTCATGATCTAAACAGAAAACCTCACAGGAAACATTCATACACAAATGTATTTTCGTATGAACAGACAGGCAATAGGGAGGAGGGTGGGTCAATGAGGAATCCACAGGCAGATACTGTATCCACCAGAAGAAGAGTTACTGAATGTAAGTAACTTGTTTTTCTGATGGATACATCTGCCTGTGAATTCCTCATCTTTTGAATAGAATCCCCAAGCAGTCCCGCAAGCGGAGGAGAGTGCATGCCTGCCTGCCTGCTAATACCTAAAAAACATGCAACAAAGAACGAGCAAAATGGCTGTCCCTCCTCATCTCAGAATCTAAGCAATAATGCTTTGCAAAAGTGTGGAGGGAGGCCCAAGTTGCCGCTTTGCAGATGTCAATTACAAGGGCACCTCTAGCTAAAGCGGAAGAAGAAGATTTCGCTCTGGTAGAATATGCACAAATAGCTTCAGGAGGTTCCTTCTTAGCCATGGCATAGCAAATCTTGATGCACAGGATTATACACCTGGATAAAGTTCTCTTGTGGACAGCTTTGACCTTCATCTTGACCACACATCCAATGAATAACTGGTCATCCTGTCTGAATTCTCTGGTACTGTAAAGTAGAAGCTCATTGCCCTTTTGGGTTCCAAGCGAGGAAGTCTCTCCTCCTCCTTAGATAGATGTGGGGGAAGGTAGAAAGTAGGCAAGGTAATGGACTGCCCCATGTGGAAGGGAGTGGGCACATTAGGCAGGAAAGCAGCTCTGGTCGTAACCATCTTATCCGCATGGAATGATGTAAAAGGAGGCTTGGAACGAAGAGCCTACAACTCACAAACCCTTCTAGCTGATGTAATTGCAGCTAAAAATATAGTGTTGTTAGGAAGAAACCTTAACGGGCAACTATGTAAGGGTTCAAAAAGCAAACCCATTCGAAACATAAGAACAAGATTAAGATCTCACTGAGGCATAACAAACGGAGTGTGCGGAAACCTATTAGTGAGACCCTTAATAAATCTCATAACTATGGGGGATTTAAAAAGTAACCACACAACCTTGTTGCGCAGGGATAGCGCAAAACTTAAAACCTCTGACAAATGGGCTTTCAAAGGATTAATTGACTTCTCTCCACACCATTTAACACATTTTGGCCACCTGCCAGCATAGAGCGTCTTGGTGGAGTGTCTTCTGGCCGATAAAATAATTTACACCACATTAGGTGGGAGAGAAAAAGAACTCAGGCTGCCCTGTTCATTCTCTAGGCATGTTATGTTATGTTATGTTATGTTATGTTATCGGATTCTTCTATAGCGCAACGGCTACTCCAGAAGGAGTGTCCCGGCGCTTTGGCGAAGAAGTCCTTAGGGAGTGGCGACATAACTGCAAAACATAAGGAAAGGCGGGAGCTATCTGGTGAAGAGCCAAGTTTTTAAAGCCTTTCTGAAAGACATCAGACTAGGGGACTGTCTGAGAGAAAGGGGAAGCTCATTCCAGGCACAGGGGGCCAAGTAATGAAAAGAGCGACCGCCTTGTCTGGTGCGTTTAATGGTCGGAACGACCATTTTGAACAAGGAGGCGGACCGCAAGGCCCTGTTGGGTTTGTAAAAAGCAAGACGTTTCCTGATGTAGCTAGGGCCTATATCATGAAGGGCTTTGAAGGTCAGCGTCAGACTTTTGAAAAGGACCCTCTTGGCTATAGGAAGCCAGTGCAGTTCCTTTAACAGGTCTGAGGCACTAGCGCGTCTAGGGAGCCCATAAATAGCCCGGGCAGCTGAATTTTGGACTACTTGAAGTCTCCTCACGAGGTATTTGGGGAGTCCTAGATAGAGGGCATTAGCGTAGTCTAATCTAGACCCAACAAGTGCTTGAACAATGACCCTTCGATGGTTAATAGAGATCAAGGGGTGAAATTTCCTAAGCATCCGAAGGATCCCGAAGCATTTCCCCGAGAGACAGGATATTTGAGGCCCAAAGGTTAAATCATTGTCGACAATGATACCTAGATTTTTGGCCTTAACACTTGCGTTTGTAGGTGGAAACAAGTCTTGTGGCCACCAGCTTTTCCAATTTGGTTCAGTGGCGCAGCCAAAAAAAAGCAGCTCCGACTTATCGGAGTTGCATTTTAAGCCGTGTCGTCTGAACCAATCAAATACTGCTTCTAGGCAACCTCTGATGCGAGTCCCATCAAACACCTCGTTCTTGTCATATGTGAACAAGAGCTGGGTGTCGTCAGCGTAAGATACAATCTGAGCGCCAAACGACTCCGCTACCTCTGCAAGGGGGGCCAAAAAGATGTTAAAGAGCAGGGGGCTAAGAATAGACCCCTGAGGGACCCCTACTTGAAGATGCAGGCTCTGAAGTAGAGGTGGGGGTGTAGAATCTGCACCTGTGATTGCGAGAGGAAGTCTACCCTGTGAGGGAGATGGAGAAGAGGGCACAAAGAGAGGTAAAGAATATCCATGTACCCCACACTTCTTGGGCAATCTGGGGCCTATGTATCTCTCACAAAATTCTCACCTATCAGGGTCCCAATTTGCTATGCTCCTATGCCCCTTCTCGTGCCATGTGCTCGGCTAAGCTCCATTTAGCCTATGTTCCTCGAGTGAGAATAGCAAGAACTGGAGGGCGCTCCTTCTCTGCGAAAGCTCCCATGCTTTGGAGAACTTCGCTTTGTCCATTAGGTGCATCCAGAATTACTGGGCTTTCAGAAGACCTGGCTATTTTCTGCCTCTCTGTTCATCTGCTGATCTTATTTTATGAAACAAGTGCTGTGACGCCCTGTTGCTGGGGGAGCCATGCACTTTACAAATACTCTAACGAACATAACATTCAATGACTGACCAAGTGTCTGTTAAAGCAAGATATGGCAAACGTTTGCTGGGTAGATATAACGGGGGTTATGCTGACAGATTTATAACGTTAATTGTGATATGAAGGCAAGGTTGTTATTGATGACAAATTCTTGTGACTTTCCATCATCCAGGCATTGTGGAGAGAAACTGTCAAGGTCTGTGCTGTTGAACAGGGATTTACAAACAGGCTTATTAGTGCTGTTTGCACCAAAGGGTGTTTACCTTCAGATAGCCACTTGAGATCCAGAACAAGTGTGAGGCAGAGTCTGAAAATGTGTATGTCACCATAATTTGAGACTTTCAGATAGAGCCAGGTGAAATTGGCATACTGGCAGGCTGTCCTGTTTTCAGTGTTTATTTTCTGTGAATTTCAGTGGTATTTTCATAGTGTTTCCAAACTTTACGAAATCTGTGTTGATTCAGCTGCCCTATCCCAAAATAGACCTGAACTGTGTATTCCAGTGTTTACAGCCCAAGTTGTTTTTTTGCAGTGATATTGCTAGGGACCATATTTTTTTGTTTCATAATCTTTTATTCGGTTACCACTTGTTTTGCAACCATAAAAAGTACATAAAAATTACAATAAATTAAGAAGAAAATTCAGCAGAAAATACAGCAAAAAATAAAACTACCCAATACATAACAAGTCTAAACAATAATACTGACGGGATCAAAATCAGAAGAAAAAAATAAATAAAATTAAATTAATAAAATAAAATATACTATGGAGACAAATGTAAGACTTAAAAATAACAGTTACTTACATAAGAGTAAAATATGTGGACATAAAAAGGATTAACCAAGAGCATGACGGATCTTAATACAAGCTTTTTAAAAAGGTAGCTATGCACTTTGCAAAATTTTTCTGAGTCCAGGTGCTGTAGAGACATAAATGCTGGATAGCACGACCTTAGGCCAATTAAACGGAGAAGTGGTAAAATCCAGGACTTTCGAGGTAACTTATAAAATTTGCAAAAGAAGATAATGTGAATTGTTGACTGGGTGGATACACCGTCACACGGACAATTCGAGATGACATTCGACCAGCTCTGTGTTTGGGGAAAAGAAACTAAACGAAAAAAAGAATTGAAACGAAATCTTGTCAAGAGATATTTCTCATAGTTGGACAGGTAAAACGATAAATACGGTTGCATACCTTTATCAGTCTGGACTGCACGAATTTGGGAATTGGAGGGTTTTAAGATCTCAGTTGAGCCACAAAGTTCTCTTAGGTGACCTAAACACATCCTCTTTAGCTCCTTTCTCGAGATATCCTCCATGCTAGGTGGGTCCTCGAAGAAGGAGCTGCGACCAAGGTCTCTAAGGAAATTCCCCACATAAACTAGCCATGGAATCCTTTGCCAGTTTGTTAAATTCATACAGTCCCTGATCAAGGAACGTGTTAAATGGCACTCAGCTTTTGTCCATATACGGTGCCATAAAAGAATTGGTTGGGAACGAATGGTATCAATGACATAGTCCATGCCTAGCTCATTATGGGATGCATATGTCGGGGCGCTTTGTGGAAGCGCCAACAAATACTTGACGAACCCATTCTCTATCGTCTGGATTGGATCTATTGGACCATAACCCCAAACTCCCGCGCCATAGATGGCTACGCTGTAACACTTTGCGTAGTAGATCTTGAGCAGTTCCGTAGGAGCTGGTTTACCAAGTTTCCTGGAAAAGGAGACCAGGGCCGTTGTTGCTCGCTGGAAGAGAAGTTTTCTGCAAGCCGTGGCCTGTCGCCAACTTAAGGTGTCGTCCACCAGTATGCCTAGATACGGGTAAACGGATGTTTTTTCCAGCCTTGTTTTCTCAACAAAAATTGGTATGGGATTCTTGACCTTGGGGCCAATATCCATAATAAAAGTCTTTTTTATGTTGACTTTAAGGCCAAGGGAGCCCATAAAAGAACAATAATTATTAAGTTGTTTTTGAAGTTGATTCAGTGTTCTAGCAAGGGTGACCGAGTCATCTGCATATAGCAGTGTTGGTATTGGGCGGTGATTAATCTGGGGTAGATCCTGGCTCCCTTCTAGCATGGCCGCTTCAAGGCCGTTGGTATAAACATTAAACAAGAAAGGAGCCAGTACGCATCCCTGCCTGACCCCTTTTCTGATGGAAAAAGAAGGGGAAAGATCGCCGTTAACCCCAAATCTGACACACGCCGTTGCATTGGAATAAAGTTCTCGAAGGAAAACAATGAGGGCTGGGTCCACCCCAAGGTCCCTAAGGATTGTCCAGAGTTTGGAGTGCAGGACGCAGTCGAAAACTGCGCTGAGGTCTACGTACACGAGAAAGATGTTACCCCCTTTGGCTCCCGCATACTTCCCAATCAGGAGGGCAAGATTCAAGGCCTGCTCCACAGTCCCAAGACCCTTCTGGAAACCATATTGCAGGTCGGTCATGATGTTATTGGTTTGGGCCCAGGCTTGAAGTCGTTCCAATACCACCCGACCCGCAACTTTACCCATGGCGTCCAGGAGGGAGATAGGCCTGTAGCAGGCGGGATCGTTACGATTGCCCTTTTTAAAGATAGGGAGCAGAATGGATGTCGACCATGATTCTATCAGCCGAGTTGTTGTTGCTGCCGCCAAGACCTGGGTAAGGAGTGGAGACCACAGTTCAAAGTTATGCAGAAAGAAGTCCAGCGGGACACCATCAGGCCCAAGTGCCTTGCCGGATTTTGACGCTTTAAGGGCTTTGGCGACCTCTGCATGGTTGAAGTAGATGTTAATCGGGTAGCTGCTACTCCCCGGCTTACTTCCTCCACGCCGGTCTTCCCCAGAAGGGTCGGTTTGACAGTTCCCAAAGATTATGGAAAAATGGGTGACCCATTCAGCTGCTGTCACTGCGACATCCAGATGCTGCCTCGTTGTTGAGTCAGCCAGAATGGAAGATCTAATAACACGCCAAAAAAGGACGCTGTCTTTGTTATGACAGCTGTCGTGTAGCTGTGACCAAAGGTTTTGCTTAATTTCCCTCCTGCGTTCCACTCTGGCTAAGTTATAAAGTTTCCTTAAGTTGGAAATTTCCAAGGTGTCCCTCGTAGTTCTGCGGAGGGCTGCCTTTAGATTGGAAAGAGCCTTACGGCACTTCGTGTTAAACCATCTTTCGGTAGTGCACTTTTTGTTTTTATGCTTGCCTATGAGCTCCTCTCTGATTACCGCCAAGAGCTTCTGGAAACTGCCCATGATTGTTTGGGGAGTGGAATCTGGTGCTAAATAGTCAAAAACCCTGGGTCTAGCTTTTGCAGCTGGATCTATCTTTGCACATTTAACAGTGTAACCATTCACCTTATGCATAGTTAATGAATTTTGTGTTAACAGACTGGTGATGTTAGATTGTAAAGAAACATTTTTAGGTACAACTGTAACACTGATGGGGAAATGGTCACTACTAACATCAGTCCCAGTTTGAAAATTTGCCACTTGTCCCTTCATACTCTGAGAGGACATGATGTAATCAATAGTAGTTGAGAACCCCCTACCGTGAAAAGTTGGTGAGAAGTCAGTTGAGGGTTCTACAAGATCATTAGCGAAATCAAGCTCTAATGAAAAGAGGGACTCATTTAGTCTATTTCCACAGATAGTGTGTGCAAAGTGGGACAGTGGACTGCCGTGCTCATCTAGTAGGCCACAGTTTCCATTTTTGTAATTAGTGCATAATGGGAGATTAAAATCACCGCCCCAGACCACATATACTGGGGTTTTCGGGAGCTTATTGCGCAGAGTTATTAAAAAAGTGGTAATTTCATTAAGGATATTTATACAATCCGTCGTCTCAAGATTATTATAAAAGTTAGCCAAAATATAGGTACTATTTTTATTAAAAGTTAATTGTAAAATTTGATAGCTCAGGTCTTCTTTAGACCTGCATATCGTTATGGGAGACAGAGTATTGGCGACATAAACTACCAGTCCACCCTTTGGTTTACCCAGGACACCCTGACTAGCTGGGATGTGAAACGTTTTGTAACCCACTAAATGATAGGGAGTAGTTGACCACGTTTCTTGGAGACAGACTATCTGATGTTCATTTACCGTGTCTAACCACGGCTGCAGAGACATTTTAGTACGTAAACCTGCAACATTCCAATACATGATTGAAAAGCTCAGATTTGTGGTGAGGGGAAGGTCATTTGGCTGAGGTTATAGGGTTTCAGCTAACAAAATGTCGGGTGCACGCGTGAGCGAACACGCCGAAGAGGCAGCGGTCTCTGTCCTGTTGTCAGAGTCCTTGATCTGGTGGAAGTTTAGGACGTTTATACAGGTAGGAACCACTGGAGATCTATGCATCATTGTATTGGGATAGGCAGGAGAAGTTTCTAACGTAGTTCTGGCCTCATTCACATTTGGTGTAATCGGAGTTAATTGTGAAGTGGTATGGCATTCAAACAGATTTAATTGTGTTCCGGGACTAAAAAGAACACCAGAAACTCTAGGGGTCTGGTTCAAGCTGACTTGGTTCACTAACGGTCAGTCAACCATTTTCAAACAGTCATAACGATTACTGGTTGGAAAACCCCGCCAACCCTCCATAGGAAAGTGGGTTCTGCCTGGGTACCAAGACTGTGTCTGCCAATCCCTGCTCCCATTTCTATATCTGTGACACACATGATTCCAGGGCCCTTCTGATGCTTGTTGCCAATTTGAAGTAGGAAAGTATTGGTAAGTATTCACTGGGGGGTAGAAAAAGGAGAGACGTTGAGCATCAATTCCCCCCCTTTTTTCCCAGTGTTGGCCAGGAACAAATATAGTCAACTGTAGTTGGATCGTCACAGTTTACTATAATGCAGTCTCCTTGTATTGTTTTACGTTCACCCCCGATCCAAGTTACTCTACGAACTGTAGAGATTCTACTTGAGTAACGGGGCTGTAAGGGCCTATTTAGGCTGAGCCACTGCAGAACCTTATTTTTAAGAGACCAAGAAGGTTCATCAGTGCCCTCGGATAGCTCAGGAACCCCAGTGAGAATGACCGTATAGGGGGATGCCTCGGGTGGGAGATGATTGGACCCCTTTTCGCTTCCCCCGAGGGTTTTGATCCCAGCGTTTTAGGTGTGAAAGGTGTCTGATTTTTATTGGCTGCTTGGTCAGGACCTTTCAACAATCCTAAGGAACCTGGGACAGGACAGTGGCCGTACTGGGCAAGGCCAAGCCCGCATTAGAGATTGACTGGGAAGGAGCAGATGGTGTATTGGGCTTAGGTTGCGTGGTAGAAGCCTTAGCAGCTGTAGTCTGCTTACCACAGGGACCTGGTTGGGCCAATTGAGGAGCTAATTGAGGAGCTATTATTGAACGTTTAGATTTCTCCCCCCCCCCCTGTTTTATTTGAACTAAACTAGACTTAGTGGGTGGCGTGGCGGAAGGCATCGCTATCTGTTTTTCAAGGTGCCTTAAACTAGATTCCAGAGGTTTTAAGTGGTGCATAAGAAGCTCCCTGATGCTAACCAATAGGTACGGGGTGGTGTTACAAGTCCTACAAGGACCCCCCGCCTGGCCCATGATGGAAGAATTATCGGGTAAATCAACTAAATTAATCGCTGGAGGGTTGGTAACCTTTGGAACGCTTAAGCTGGAAAGAACAGGCTTCCCCCCCAGACTCTAAAGACTCTAAAGGGGCACCAGATCTAGTTAGACTAGCGTTTATCTTGCCTTCCCCCCCCCGTTTTGAAACAGCGCCCTCCCTAACCCCACGAGACTGCTTGACTGGTGCGGTCTCCTGCAATTGGCATAACTCTAGGTCTGAGGTGGTTTCAAGGTCCTCTGACACAAGGGAATCTGACGAAGATTGAGTCGCTGAGAGATCCACCGTACAAGGAACTGTGTGGATTTCTGCTACAGTTTTAGATGGTATCAACAAAGGAATATTGGGGCCTTGCTGGATGGGAGATACCGCTGAAGCCAGAAGGCCCATAGAAGACTGGGCGGCGGGAGGCAGGCGGGAGTACCGGAGGGTCTCGTGAGCCAGGTAAATATTCTGCAGGATTTGCACACGGTCAGTGGGTGAAGATTCAAACAGGGAAGCCCCGCTCCCCGGAGCTAGTGTCGCTTTTATGCGCCTCCTGGCGCTGGGTACTGACGCTGGAGACCTCAAGGGCTGCCGGGAGTTGTAGGCAGCCCCTCGCCACACTCCACTCGGCAGCCCCGCTCAGGATCGTGACAGAGCGGCTCGGCGGCGGGAGGCAGGCGGGAGGGCCGGAGGGTCTCGTGAGCCAGGTAAATATTCTGCAGGATTTGCACACGGTCAGTGGGTGAAGATTCAAACAGGGGACCATATTTAATTTAAGGGGGAATTATTGCAGGGTATGTACTGCCTTCCTAATGGTAGTGTGTCTGATGAACTTAAGGTGGTCTCTGCTAATCATAGAAGTCTATATATTGTACTCTCACTGATTATCTCAGACTCTCACATGCCCTCTCTTAAATCTCAGTGCCACTCATTCTTTTTGGGTTTGCTCTGGTTCATACAACTATTACTGGATCACAAAATTAGGAAAGTTATCTTTAAATGTTTTTAATACACAAATTCATGGCCACAGTTTGTTCGGAGGTGAAGATGTAAATTCACCTACTCCCTATCAAATATTATGATATTGCAGGGGTGGTTAACCCTACCAACAGGCAAAGTATCTTGTAGAACTTCTACAATTTTAAATTATACCAGATTAGTTTGTAGCAGTGCATTATAAATCACCAGAAAATCTGAAGCTTTCCAGCCTCCACTGGCCACCACCTGTGGTTCCAGAGTAATGGTCTCTTGCCGAACTCCACTACCTCAGGTTTATCTGTGTTCAGTTTAAGATAATTCAGATGCAGGGGTCCAAAATGAGCTTCAAACAGTTCTGAAACTTCCCAGCCACATTTTCTGCATTAGATGATAGAGATATAACTACCTGGTGTCGTCTTTGTAAGATACCAACAAGAATCCATGCGCTTTGATCAGCTTCGCTAGAGGAGTAACATAGGTGTTGAACAGAGTCGGGGACAGTGCTGAGCCTTGAGGGACTCCAAATGGGAGTGAGAGAGCATCAGACTTGAGATTACCCCTGCACAGCTTCTGTTCTCTAGAGGTAAGGAAAAAAGTAAGTAGGGCTAGAGCCATCCCCTTATTCATACTGCATTCAGCCTCTGTGTTAATACAAGATGGTTGACAATATCAAATGCTGCTGAAAGGTCAAGTAGGATTAGGACAGGCTTGCCCCCACTGTCAAGCTGTTTACGTATCTCCTCAGTGGCAATGATTAGGGCTGATTCTGTTGAGTGGTATGGTCTGAAGCTGTGTTGGGTGGTGTCTATGAGCTTGTTTGAATCTAGGTATCCTACCAGTTGTTAATTGATGGATTTTTCTAAAATCTTAGGCGCGAGGCGTAGGCAAGAAATGGACCGGTAGTTTTTACTTTTGTGGGATCTAATGAAGGTTTTTTAAACTGGGATGTATGCACGCTTTCTTCCAAGAAATGGGAAAGGGACCAGATATCAGTATGTTATTCAGAAGTAGGGCATATTGGGCAGTAACCCTTTTTGAAGCCACACGAAGTATTGAGGGAGGACATGGGTCTGATTGGGAGCCTTATTTGATGGATAACAGTAGGTCATTTACTCTCTCAGAGGTTAACGGAGAGAAGCCTGACAGTTAGTAGGCATATCGGCTATAGCATACTCTATTTGTATCTTTTAGGCAGTGTCTGGAGCATTTTCGGCAAGCTCCTTATAAACTGTTTGTACTTTTGTCAGGAAATAGTTGGCTACTTTTTACAGAAGGCTTGATCCGGAGAGAATGGATTCTCCCGCTGGAGTTTGGACAGGAAAAGGACTGCTCCTTAGTTGAGTTTTTTGCCGCCTCTAATTTGGAGGTGAAATAGTTCTTTTTAGGGGTTATAATTGCTTCTTTATATACAGCTAGGGCTAGTCTAGAGTAAAGTTTTCCCTGCTCACTGTAGTCTAGCCTCCAGGTGTGTTCCTGGAGCCCACACTGTGATTTTATATTTTTAAGTTCTGGTCTGTACCATGGGGCTGAGCCTTGATCTCTACATTGTTTTGTATATTTTTCTGGGACCAGAAAGTCAATAGCTGATCTGATCCAACTGTCCACATTATCAGCAGAATTGTTATTATCGTGTATCCAACCGAGGGCAATGTTTAACTAGGTCCTCTACTAGGTTGGTTTTGTTCATTTTGTGCCACAGACTGGTTTTAGAAGGAAGTAGTTTGTTTTGTTGGGGGACTTTGTTCCCTGGAAAAGAAGATGGCCTTATGATCGGTTCAGGTCAATGGAAGTATTTTTTCCAAGGTAATGTTTTGGTTATTGGTAAAGATAGCATCTAATGTTTGATGGGCCTTCTGTGTGGGCTCCATAACAACCTGGGACAGCCCCAAAGCTGCCATATTATCTAATAGGAGGTATGTGTCCGCGTTGGTTGCGCATTCTAGGTGATAGTTGAAATCTCCAAGTGCCGCGGAAGTGGGGGAGTCTGGGCATGATTCCGCGAATGTTTGGAGCATTTGTGTGAATGGGGCCCTAGGCCCCAGCGGCCAGTAAAAGAGTAGTCCAGGGAATGATAGGGTGTTATTAAGTTTGAAATTGGAGGTCATAGCTTCTACTTCCAGATGCTGAATGGGAGTCAATGTAGCTTTCAGGCTTGAGCCTCCGCTCCTTTTCCCTTCCCTGTCTACACTGGCCAGTTCGTATCCTGCTGGTAGTGCCGCGATCCAGTCGGGCCCCGTTGGATAAACCTGATCAGGATTGGTATCAAGAACTCAAACTCGTATTTTTGCTTGATTAATGATCTGGTGTTTAGCAGGATATAGGTTAGCGATTTTATTGTGGAGTCGAGAGAGTTGTTTTCCCTCTTTGTGAGTATGGGTGTATGTGCCTCTAAAGACACAGCTATGGACACTATAATAATAATAATAATAATAATAATAATAATAATAATAATAATAATAATACTGAGCTTATATAGCGCCTGGTTACACTAGCCAGTGTGTCCCCGCTCTTACAGAGGCCCAAACAACCCCCCAGAAGCTGACCCTATGACAAGCTACATCTTTGGGAACAGAAAGGTTTTAAGCTCCCTCCGGAAAGCCGTTTCCGCGGGCTCCCTACTGAGCTTGAGGGGAAGAGTATTCCATTTACGCGCCGCCAGATAGCAGAATGATCTACCTCCCATTCTCGCCCTTCTGATCTTGGGGACATGCATCAAGGCCGCACTATAACCCACTACCTCACAGATAACGACCAGGAAGGTACACCCCTAGCGGCAGTATGGGAAGCATTGAAATTAGTGGTGCGGGGGGAGTTTATTGCGCTCGCAGCCTCATTTGCACATGTGAGAAAGTGCCATCTTTCTTGCCTTGGTATGCCCCCACTTTTTTCTGAACTGCTGATGTGCTTTGGCTGAGTGTGCCCTGGGTTCCTGCCAACCAGGGACCCAGGGCCTGTGTTCCTTCCCTAAAACTGTGCTGAAACTAAAAACCCAATTGGCCTCTCTGGCCACCTGTCAGTCCCTAGTAAATGGTACCCTAGGCACCCAGTCCATGGTGACCAGAGAAGACACCTGAGGGCTTATTGTGCCACCCTCAGGGGCCCTGTACCCTGGCACCCACACACTGCCTTGCAGGCTGAGTGCCTAAGTACAGAACTAAACCAAGAGTCAACATGGCACACATCCCTGTGTGCCATGCCACAGAACCCACTGCCCTGGCATACTTCAGTCACCCCTCTAGCTGGGTGCCCTATGCCAGAGGTGTGGGCACAGGTGCATAAGCCCAGCGCCCCTACAGTACCCAGGGCCATTCCTGGGCACTGTAAGTGCAGTTATGCCATTAAGAGTATATTGTGCTGGGAGGTTGTCATTACGAACTCCACAGCACCATAATGACGACACTGAAGACTGACAAGTTTGGTACCAAACTTCTCAGCACATTAAACCCGCACTGATGCCAGTGTGGGATTTAATGTAAAATGCACCAGAGGGCATCTTAGAGATACCCTCTGAAATCCTAACCTACAATCCACGTCTGGGATGAGTGGCTGCAGAGGCTGCCACACAGCAAACATGTTGCTGGACCCCTGGGTGGAGAGCCCCCTGCTCTCCTGGGCCTGCAACAATGCACATCCTGGGCGAGGCGCTAGGTCTCCTCCCCCGGGATGGGCAGGGGGAAGCTTCAAAAATCATGCCGCCTCTGTGAGCTTCTCCAGACCATTTGATGTACCCAGCAACTGGCCCCCACCAGTTCTAACCCCCACTCTGGCGGGAAGACTGGCGGGAAAAACTACGTCAGGAAGGGGGGTATGCCAGCCTGTGCCAACCCCACCCCTCAGGTGGGGGAGACTAGGTGAAGCACGACCCCGGGATCCAGCCATCTTGTAGATGGGGAGCCCTGCCCAATCCCAGCTAGGCTCCTGCCCCTCTCCCACAGGAGGAGCAGGCTAGAGGGTGTACCCACCCCAGGACAGGGACCTATTGGTCCCTTTCCTTGCCCTACCTGTAACGCCCCTAAATTCAGTATTCAGGGGCTCCCTGAAACTTCCTTCCTCAGAGTCGATACGAAAAGGAGAAAGAAGATCAAGAAGAAGAAGACCTGCCGTGCAGCTGCTAACAACAGGATGACAACAACTGACTTGACCCCAGCCCTACCGGCCTGTCGATCCTGGAACCTGCTCCTGCCTAATCCCGGCGACTCCTGCGGACAGCAACCTTGGGACACCCGGAGGACCTGCCTGCCTTGACCCTCTTAAAGACTGGAACTCCCATCAGCAGAGGCTCTGCTGCAACAACCCCACCTGGTGCCAACCAGGAAGCTCCGGACCAGCCCACTCTGCACACGCCGGGCCGGGCCCAACCGAACCAAGACCACAAGGACGTACCCCCGGCGACTGGGACCCGAAGTCCAGTGCCCAAAGACCCTCCTCGACTAACCAGCCGATGCCTGCAGACTCAGAACCAGGGGTTCCCCCAACCGCGACCAGCCAAGGGTAAGCTTTTCCGACACCCAAAGACACCCCTGCACCTGGCGCCCTACAGCCCCCTGTGCCTCCCTTTGAGGTACCTACTTGTGCTCCAAGATCCCAACTTACCTCTCGAAGTGCTGGTCGCCCCTGGAGAGTCTCCGTCCCTGAGCCTGCAGCCTTTGTTCCTTTTTTACCTTTCCCATTGTATAACATTGAGCGCCCCACGACTCAAAAGCACCCTGCACCCAGCCGCCCGAGTGCCACCGGCTGTGCCACCTTTATCCTATCCTACTTCCCCCCTTGCCCTGAGCAAGGGACCAGGAGCCCAGCTCCCACAGCCACGTGGCCTGCTAGCCAGCAGCCACCAACCAGAGGCCCCCTTTCCCTCATTGGATATCATTGGGCCTACCTACCTATGCCCGCGGCCAGCCCTGCGCTGCTGGGGCGAAACCGACTGTACTTACCTGACCCTGGGGGACCCCTGAGTCTATACCCGGAACCTTAACTTCACCAGCCAAGTACTCACCTGGAAACGGGTAACTCACTTACCTGCCATTGAATAACATTGACTCATTTTGACTCGAAACATTTTTGTGAAGTTTTCAAAACTGCAAATATTCATATAAAATCAGCCTAAGTCCGAATTCCGAAGTACTCACCTGCAAGCAGGCGAGAAGCCAGTACTGTACCTTGCAGCCCAGTACTGAGCCACAAAAGTAATCCTTACCGGGTTTACTAGTAATCTGTATTTTCTCCATAAAAAAACCCATTGTTTGCTTTTCTATGAAATTTCTTCCAAGTGCCTACTTTTGAAATCTTGAAATATTCTTTAAAAATCATATGAAATACTGAAACGCAATTACCTACCTGTTTTAAGGTCAGACACCAGTGCTGGCCCTAGAAGCCCAGTACTGGATTACAAAAGTAATGCTATCGTACATTACCTGCAACCTGAATTTTCTCCCATTGAATAACATTGCCAGATTGTCATTGAAAATTTTCTAAATCATAACTTTTAAAACAGCTTTATATTCATGAAAATTCACCACAGTAACCAAAACGCTTTTGCTAATCTGGTTTCAGCTTAGACCCCAGGACTTGATCTAGGATCTAGCCCTGGAAATACTAAAGTATTCTGTACTGTAATCAACTGTACTTTTATGGTAACAATCCATTGAGCTCAATGCTAAAGTGTGTCTAGACTTGAGTTGCCTTCAGCAACTCCTATACCTATTGTGTTCACCAGCTTTATTGCTTCCTTGCAAAGTAATTACATAAGAGTTCTCATATCTAGCAAAGTATATTTTTATGCCTGTTGGTTCTAAAAATAAAACAACTATATCTTTGGATATAAAAACCATTGGCCTGAAGTTCAGTCTTTAAAGAGTGTGTGAAATCCTCTGCGGACTGAGTGTGTACAACAAATGCTTTGCACTGCCCTCTGGTACTGCCTTACTGCTCGACCAAGCTACCACTTTTGAGAGTACGGTCAGTCCTGACTTTAACCTCTGTTATACCGTTGGGGTTTGTGGACTCTAAACACACTGTACTTCATTATTGTCCAGTATATATAGAGCCACTTTCTCACAGCGTGATTACGCAAAGAGAAGCGCGCAGAGTTGGAGAAGGAGGTGGGTGCCTTGGAGACGATACATAAGAGGACTGAGGCCCCAAGAGTTTGGAGGGAGTTCGAGACAAAGTGGCACATGTTGAAACACCTCGATTTAGATAGAGCAGAATACGCCCTCCTGAGCTTGCGACACAAATTTTACCTTAGCGGAGACAAAGGGGGGAGGATGCTGGCGCATAGGTTACGAGCGCGAGCTCAGATGAAGACCATTTAGTCCATTAGAGACCCTCAGGCAGTTGAGCATACAACTGACACCCTTATTGTGAAATCCTTCTGGCAATTCTATCAGGGCCTGTACAGGAGGGAGGCGATGGACTCTGGGTTGGTGGCGAACTACTTGACGTCCTGTAACCTTACACCCCTCTTCAAAACATCGGCGGACGCTTTTGATACTGCGATTCGCGTAGAGGAGGTCATATCTGCGATTGCTTGGTTGAAGGTAGCCAAATCCCCGGGGCCGGATGGCTTCTCTGCCATTTTCTAAAAAACTTACTGTGTGGAGCTGGCTCCTCTTTTAACCCGACTCTTCAACTCCTTTCTCGATACAGGGGAGGTGTCTCCCTCCATGTCAGAGGCAGCGATCACGGTCATCCTTAAACCTGGGAAGGATCCTAGAGACTGCGGCTCGTATAGGCCGATTTCTCTTTTTCACATTGAAGCAAAGCTCTTCGCGAGCATCCTAGCAGTGAGGCTCAGCCCCTTGATGGATGGTATCATAGACCCGGACAGGCAGGCTTTATCCCAACGAGACAGGAGGGGGGGGGGGTGCGGGGGGGAATAATACCAAACGGCTTCTTCCCCTTATTGACCTGGTCCACCGATCTCGGGCTAAGGCTTTTTTTCTTTCCATTGATGCAGAGAAAGCCTTTGATCGGGTGGACTGGGAATACCTGTTTGCAGTCTTGCGGGCCTTCAGGCGGGGTGATAACTTTTTTGTTGGGTTCAATGCCTCTATGCGGCCCCTACGGCAGCGGTGCAAGTGAATGGGTGTAAATCCGCCCTTTTCCCCATCACTAGAGGGACACGACAGGAGTACCCCTTGTCCCCGTTGCTTTCTGCGCTCTATATGGAGCCTTTTGCCCAACCAATACGGTCAAATGTGGGTATCGCGGGAATTAAGTTTGGTGCTGGCACACACAAAATTAGTATGTATGCCGACAATGATATTCTGTCACTTACCCAACCTCACTACACACTGTGGTACCTGTCGGCGGAGCTCCTCGAATTCAGGAAGGCTGCAGGATTTAAAGTAAATTTCTCAAAATTGCAAATTCTTAATATTTCTATTCCCGCTGCAGAGGTCCAAGATTTGCAGCAGGACTTCGCCTTTCAGTGGGTGCACTCCGATATTACATATATGGGCATCCAGTTGACTTCCTCTATCGCTAACACGGCCTCCCTTAATTATAAACTATTGGTGGATCAAACTGCCACAGCACTCTTGGACTGGCCCGCCTAAATGTGGCCTGGTATGGGAGGCTGGCGGAGGTAAAAATGACGGTGCTCCCGCGTATCCTATATCTCTTTCAGATGCTACCAGTGAGCCCCCCGCCGGGCACCCTTCGGAAGCTCCTTAATAAATTCCTGTGGAGCAACAAGCGGCCGAGGCTCGCATTATCACTCATCACTGCGCCGAAAGCTGAGGGTGGGCTGGGCTTTCCCCTGCTGGCGACTTATTATCAGGCGTCCTGTCTCCGATATGTCACTGAGCGGAATAGGCCCTTGTCCAGCAAACACTGGAACTTCATGGACCAGACGGTAGCGGGCTGTAATATCTGGCATGAGCAATGGTTGCCACGCAAACACAGAGCGTGGGGCCTTTCCTCTTCCCAGGTGACTTCACCGACTTTGAAAGCTTGGGATCAATTACCGCAGCGCAGAGGATGGAGTACGTTTCCCTCCCCCATGACTCCTATTGTTGACAATCTCGATTTTCCGCCGGGGTGCGCGTCCCCAGTCTTCCACCACTTGAGGAAGGAGGGCTGCAAAAGGGTGGGCTCCCTATTCGACCTTGAAGGCTTGATCCCCTTCCCCCAATTGTGTAGGGACTACTTCCATCTGCCAGAGTCCGATGCTTTTCATTATTTGCAGTTAGCACACTGGGTGACCCAACCGCCCAACTTCGCTTCAATGTCCCGCCCCTTGACCGTTTTTGAAAAATGGTTAGTCTGCAAGAAGGATGACCGTGAGCTCATATCTGAATTGTATGCGATGATCCTGACACACCCCAAGAAACTGTATGCGATGATCCTGACACACCCCAAGAAACAGCGTACGAAGGCACAGGTTTGCTGGGAGACTGAATTAGAGTGCCCTTTGACACGTAAAGAATGGAAACATATATTTTATCGAGCGCACCACACTGCCTCTTACACCGCGGGTGCGGAATCAGCCTATACAGTAGCCGCTTATGGTACTATATTCCGGTGCGCATCAAATCTTGGGATGTAGCGAAGTCAGGCCTCTGCTGGCGGGGGTGTGGCCTTCCGGGCACTTTGGTGCACCTGTTGTGGCATTGCCCGAAATTGGTGCGATATTGTAAAGCGATTCTTGATGACCTTGACAATGCCTTTCAGATCACATTTCCCAGGGCACCTGAGCACACGCTGTTGGGACTCCCTCATCCTAAGTCCTTTCCTTTACGCTCGCTGAGGGGTAGACAGATTGTGTTAGCTTTGCTTGCGGCGCAACAGGTTCTTTTAGCGCAATGGGGTTCCTCGACCACACCTGATCCGCGGGATTGGATCCAGAGACTTTGGCATCTTTTGGCAATGGAACGCCTTTCACTGGGCATTGATGGGAAGGGTTCCAAATATGCGAAGCTATGGGGTTCATCCTTACAACTCCTTTCTAAAGATATGAGGGAAGTCACATGCCCGAATACCTACAAATTCTACAGCTAATTCCTTTGGAGTCTTGGAGGGCCACTAAGGTAGTCTGAGCAATGTTGAGATGTGACTGGGGGCCATGGAGGGTGGAAGGGGGAGTTAGGGACTGATGCGGAGCAGGGTGGGGGCGGGAGGGTTTGGGGTGGGGGGGGTTGGGTGTTTGTTTATTTCTTGTTTATTTCTTTTTATAAAAGTGGTGTCTAAGCAGCAGCCCTGGCTGTATGCTATGGCTTGAAATTTCTTTCGCGGAGTCGCCCTCCGGGCTGTAGACCCGTACGCTGTGTACTTGTCAGGATATTACGCGCTGCCGGGAATTGGATGTAGGCAGCTGAGCGGTGTATAAAGATGCTTTACCACGCAATAAAAAGAATTGATTCTAAAGACACGGCTACTGGGACATTTACCAAGGAGAAGAAATTGCATACATTACATCAGTAGGAACAGTTATCTTTCTCCCCATCCCGTAGAGGGGAATTACAGCACTTACTTTTAAGTGCAAGTAGTTGCTCCTGTGAGTAGACATGGTAATGGAAACGACCAGGGGTTCTGGTGCATGAAGCATTCTGGGCGCAGACGTGCTTGCCTCTGGCGTGCCTACAGGGCGTCCGCTGCGCGGTTGCGTCAGCATGCAATTTTTTGTCCCTGCTTGGCCAAACACTAGCACGCTAACCTCTAATGTCGGATTCTAGTGGTGAGCCAGCTCTAACTTATGGGCACCGCACAAGCAGTATAAAAACAAACAGTTTAGGTCAAAGTGCAAATCTAAAACAATGGATATGGGGGAAATCGTTGCTCAGTCAGCCTAAGTTTAAAAATTAATCCTCGGTAATGTTTCATGGTCACGTCATTATGCGATTTTATGTCCCTGCGTGCCCAAACACTAGTACACTAACCTCTAATGTCGGTTTCTAGTGGCAGGCCCGCTCTTAATTACAGGCACCGAACAAGACGTTTAAAACAACAAGTTTAAGGCAAAGTTCAACAGTGCAAAATAAAAATAATGGATATGCGGGAAATCGCTGCTTTAGTCAGCGTAAATGCTATCAATACTGACTTACGAGCAAGGGGGTCTGATATATCAAATAATTTTACTCACCTTGTGACTATGGGAAAATTTTATATTATTTATTGACCAAGACTCCTATGAGTCAGCCATTTTACCAACCAGTGACAGAATTAAACTGGGTCAAAAGATCAAATATGATTTAATGTTACCAGGTTCCCAGCAATGTATGAAATAATAAGGTCAGACTTGAAAATATGCTTCTAAACCCTGCACCTTTAATCCATGCACACATATTTGGCAGAGGCAAAAGGAAACAAACATTTTAGTGGCGTTGCAGAACACCATAATGCAAGCAGACTAGTCTTACTACCTTGAATACCAAACTCGCATTGTGTTGGTCTCTTCAGTAAGAAATAACAGGTCTCATAATATTCCAACTCCCTGTGAACCAGTCGTGTAGCCTGTGTGTGCTAGCAGTATGTATCCTGTATTAAAATGATGTATTTCGATACATTGTATTTCTACTGTCCATTTCAACCCAATGTTAAGGCCGTTGATATTCCAGGACCATATCTTTATTGATTTAAAAGATGCTTTAAGTGTTGCCATCATGTAAGATTATCCTCCTACCACCCCTTCCGCACCCCTGTGTACAACCACTCCTGTAGATGACTCTTTATATCTCGGATGATATTTGTTCCTTTATACCCTTCCCTGAGCACGTAACTGTCTGCTAAGAACATGATAATAATACAAGAACCTACAACCCCCTCCCGGCTACCCTGCTGTAAAGGCTGTGCATTCCCCAACTTGTCAACCTGCAGAGAGTCTGTCGCCCAATTGCTAACATTTACCAAACACAGTGGGGGGATGTTTCGGCCACTTCCGATTTCCAACTAGTACAGTTACTTGTGTTGAACCCCAGTGTTTACAATTATGTTGTGTAGTTCCCTTTCTTTTACTTTTCCGTCCTCATTCCCTTCGATAGCACTAATCTCCCATTCCTTCATTAAGTACTGCTTACATTTGCATGCTAACTTCCTTAGCGTCTGGCTCTCCCTAAACCGGGTCATCAGTGTCCTCAACTTGCACTACTCCCATCAATGTCCGGCTCTGTTGCATGTGCCTCCTCTGCTTCTTGGTGGATTGTCTGTTCTCCATCCTTTTAGTCTCTGTCAGGCCTCCTCGGCCTGGTCTCGTACCCTAGATGACGCTTCTGTTGGTAGTACGCCTCCCCTCCAGCCACTCCCAGGTCTCATGGGAAAGTAAAGTAAAGTGCCAGGCCTTCCCCTCTGACTTTATTCTGAGCTTTGCTGGGAAGAGCATTGTGTATTTAATTTCCCACTCTCTGAATCCCCTTTTCACTGCCTCAAAGCTCCTTCTCTGTCTTTGCACCTGCAGCATAAAGTCGGGAAAGGACCGGATCTGGGTATTTTCAAAATGAATGACTCCTTTTGCTCTGGCAGCTTGCAGGATGGCACAGCGGGCGCAGTGATTAAAAATCTTGGCAATTATTGTCCTCAGCAGTGCCCCGGGTTTGAGTGGAGGCACAGGCGCCTGATGCACTGTCTCTATCAAGAAAAATCTGGACAGCCTCTTGGGTCGCAGCATATTCACAATGAATTCCTCCAGGAAGAGGGCAACCCTGGGACCCTCCCCCCCTTCAGGGACCCCCACTACTCCGATATTGTTTCTTCTTGCCCGTCCTTCCTGATCTTCAAGTTTGGCTGCCATTGTCTTGGTCTGCTGGGTTAGAGATTGTATTTGTGCCTCCAGGCGTCTAGTTGTGGACTGGAGCTGGGTGACATGTGTCTCGGCTGTCACAACATTATCCCTCAGTTCTGAGAGCTTTGTCCTGATCAGGTTGACCTCAATAGTCACTGTATCTATTTTGGGTCCAGTGTACCCTTCAAGTCCTTTATAGAAGGCAGTATGGCCCCCAGGGAGGGCTCCCTTACCTCCTCTCATCTTTCTATTTGTGGGGGTTTGGGAATTGTTAGTTGTTCATCTTGTTTGACTGCATGGCTCCTGGCCCCTTGGGTTTCACCATTGCGTTGTCGGTCTTTGACTATATTGGCCAAACTTGTTCCACCTTTGGTGTCCAACACGCCCGGGCCCTGTTGCTGTTCATCTCAGGTCAGCTGTGTTAACGGGGTGGGAGGCAGGTGGACGAATTGGCTGCTGCCTCTGCTCAGCCTTTGTCCCTTGCTGCAGGACCTCTTTTGATTCAATTTACCCCACTTCGCCTATGGTCTGTATGCGCTATCGAGGCCTGGTCTGTGTACGCCGGGTATCAGGTAACGTGCCTCACTCGCGTTTCCGACCAGGTCAGTGACTACTGCCTGGTTCCTGCTGCCCCCGGTATGCTCCCCATGTGGACCTTTGTGCAGCCACATCCTATGACTTTGGATCGAGTGGGGGGGGGGGGGGGGGGGGGGGGGGGGCGGGCGGAGACGTGGGTATTATGCGCTCCCTGGGCTGTTTGTGTTCTGCGGCCCAGTGGAGGAGAAGTGCACTCCCAGGTTTGTCTATTCGACACAGCACGCTTAACTCCCTAGCCACTCTTGCTTTATGTGTTTCGCCTGCCGCTATGTCACCTTTTTGAGGGCCGCCTTCTCAATCAGTGCGGTCCCCGGCAGGCCCAGCCACACCTCGCTTCCCGGCCTCCTGAGCTGCTGAGCAGTGCCTTTCACCGCAAATCCGCCTGGGCGGTCAGGGGCCTCACCCGCTTCTCCGCTGATCCAGGATGTCATCGCTGCAGAGGTCAGCGCCGCTCGACCGTCTTCTTGGGCGGCTCTTGTCAATGGCATCGGCGGCTGCTTCCGCACGCCTATTATGCCTCCCTGCACACCACGTCTACCATCGCTTCACCAGGATTATCTTTGGGTCCTCAAATGCCCCAGCTGGTCTGTAACACTTTTCTGTTATTTGAATGTCAGGTTACATTTGGATGGCTGATCGGATTGCTGAGTTATGCGACATTAACAGCGGAGTCCAACTACAGTGTGACCATCTTCATTCGTGGCCAAGATACGCCCCCAGTATATTGTTTTTGACTCATTTCAAACACTTAGCGGAAAAACTTGCCCAAATAACTTGCCAAAGTCCCACACACTGCACTTAGAAATCAAACTGCAAATATCCTAAATCACATTACATCATCCGAAACCATAAGCATGTGATTGAAACAAGACAGTAGTTTTGAAAATCTCACTTACCTCTGCAACACTCGCAATAGCTTTCGGCTTTTTATAGGGTATTCCTCTTGAAGGTGCAAATATGCAGGATGTGTACCTTTGTCAATTAAACTACTAAAGGCAGTGTTGTTTTCTGGCAGTCGCAGCAATGAGCGCCAAATAAACATCCTGCAATTCAAAATGGATGTTAATTAGGCATGTCTTTAAAATGAAATAAAACACTGAAATGAAAAATAATAAACTACTTACTGGTAAATAGAATTCTACAGCATTTATTTCTACCATGGATTAAAATGTTTAAAAACATGGATTTGGAGTATTTTAAAGTTTATTTAGGGATTTGTCATTAAAGTCACAACATTTAAACAGAACAAAACAATTTGTGGACACCCCCGCCCCCTCCAGTGCCTAGTAGGAATGATGACCAGTCCCCCTTAGTAAGCACTCAAAGGGTGATCACTGCTCGACCTTTATTCCTTTACTTCGAAAATAAACAGTGGCTCGTTTCCAACAGTGCCAACCGTGAGCCGGCTTAAATATGCCTGTGGATGGCTGTGGCCTCCACACGGGCTGCCACTCCTGGACATGGGACACGGTTGCCCCGAAGAAGGGGCAGGCGGGGCACTCCTGAAGAGGTGCACTGACATCTGCTTTACTGGACATTTCTGTGAGCGTACAGCCCCTCCTGCATACATTATTGAGCCTGCTATACAATCACCCTTTGGCTGCTGCTCTTGATTTTGGTGTACACGAGTTTGCAAGCTGCCCTTGACGGCCCCGGAGATCTTCCCTAAACTGCAACATAGCAAGGCATTGTGAGTGGTTGTTACTCCACTGCTTCCCTCCCTTGATACTCCCTTTGAAGAATTTTAAATGGTTTACTATCCTTCACACCGATGGGGCTGCTTTTGCCACTGCGCTTGAGGGACTTGGTCAGCGCAGGGCCTTCTAATTATTAAATGTACTGTCAACTGCGGCATTCAGTCAGAGGTATACGCTTGGAGCTCCCTCATCCAGCGACAGACATCACATGACAGATATTTAATTGACCTGAACTTTTATGTGTGCAATAACTGTTGCTGCAATCCCAGAGCATTGGTGCTGCTCGTGCTGCCATATCCCTCAGTTAGTTGGATACTGGCCAGTGCACTCAGGTGGTGGCCGGTGTTGCCTTGGACCGGACTGTTGGGTTGCGGTGAAATGGGTCGCCAACGCAGAGTTGCGCACATTGCATCTTCAGTGCCCCCTGCTGATCATGACCGGCTGCTAAGTGGTGTGAATTACTCAGATGGAGCCGCTCCTCTGCTCTCTATTAGCGCCACACTGGACTATGTGTTTGCAGCGGTGGAGAGGATTGGTACCACTCTGGACCGGAGTGGCCAGGTTGGGGGAGGGGATTCGACAGATTACTATGAGGGAAAATTAAATAATTTTCCCTCGTCGCCTGTTGAAATCCCCGACCCCCCCACCTGCCTCCACCATGCCACTGCTCTTCCCTGCACGGGCCGCGGGTGATCTGGAGACCATGCAGGCATCACCTGAAAGCAAAATAGATGCAGTGACAACGGATCTGATGCTGTTTTATGCAGATCACTGCAAACTTGCGGACAAGGTTCATAATGCTGAGCTGACCATCGTGGAGCTTTTGCCGAGGACTCGTGAAATTGACTCTTCGATGCGCCTGATGGCAGAACGAGTGGAGGTTCTGGAATGCTGTGTGGAAGATTCGGAGAGCTGCTCACGCCATAATAATGTACACGTGTTGTGTTTACTGGAGTAATCGAATGCTGTTGCAAATGTGGAGCAACAGTTGCAGCAGCTGCTACCTCAGGTTACTCTTTCACAGCTATTCTTGGCGGAGCGCGCCCATCACGTTTTGGCACCCCGTACGCAACCAGGCTCTAACTCCAGACCGTTTTTGTTTCACCCACTACTCTACAGAGACAGCAATGCTATCTTGCGCAAGGCACAAAAGCTATGAGAGATCACAGTGTACAATGCAAAGATAATGTTTTTCCCGTACTACACTGTACTGGTGAAGAAACAATGTAGCTTTTTTCTCGCAGACAAGCGGCGGTTGTAGGAAGCTGGCTCTGTATAAACTATACCAAAGTGAAGTATAGTGTGCACAGAGTCCAGTTGAACCCAAAGGTAGGCAGAGGTACAGTTAGATAGAACCTTACTCTCTATTTGTGGTAGTGTGGTCGAGCAGTAAGATAGTATCAGAGGACAGTGTTAAGCATTTGTTGTACAAACTCAGTCAGCAAATGAATTCACGCACTCAAAGACTGAACTTCAGACCAATTGTTTTTGTAAACAAATGTCTTTTAGTTATTTTATTTTCTAGAACCAAGCAAGCCTGGCACAGGTAAGCAATAAGTACTTTACAGCAGTAATGCAATTGAAATACTGTTTGAATAATAATTGTATATGCACTTTGATTTGATTTACCGTATGGATGCAGAGAAATACAATAACGAGTAAATGCAGTACATAGACTTGAATAGGCTTTTCAGTAAAAAAGCAGGTAAGCAACTTTTGAAATTACAAGGCTTACACAGAGTAGTATGGAGTAGTTTCTGTCCTGTAACTCCAGTTCTGTAGTAGGGGTATCTCTGTTATAGTCATAATCTAGTGAATAGTCCCCGCCCATGTGCGTGGACCCCAGAGCAATCAAAAATAGTCTCTTAAGGTGTCGAAAAAAAGCAGAACTACACATGCACCTAAGAGAGAATTAAAGACAGATAATGCAGCCTGTAAAACCAGGCTACACTGTCCATTACTTCAACTTGAAATTCCACCAAAAATCCACAAACAGCAAAGGCTGTCCAGATTTCCCTTGCCTCAACAGCAAAACCCCTCTGGAATGATAGAGAGGAAGACCTGGACAGACAAGCCCCATAGGCTGCCATTATGTGGCTCAGAACAGGATACTGTGCCTTTAAGAGAACTTTCCAGAACTTCACAGTATCCGAGAATGCACTGCAGGTCCCTTTTACTTTCAGTTCTTTTTGAAGGCGTAACACGCCAGACCTGTAGCATTCCTTACATGAATATCTCTCTCCACCGGGGAGGAGGGCGGGCGCTTATGACTATAACAGAGATACCCCTACTACAGAACTGGAGTTACAGGACAGAAACTACTCCTTCTGTAGTAGGGGATCTCTGTGTATAGTCATGATCTAGTGAATAGAATGGCAAGCCCATCCCCACACCAAAGCGGCGGTGGAGAAACGAGAAATAACACCACTATTGTGCGAACAGATTTCGCACAATATTGAAGCCTGCCCAACCTGAGCGTCTGCCCTGGCATCAGTGTCCAGGCAGTAATGCTTAGCAAAGGTATGGACCAACTTCCAAGTGGCCGCCGTGCAGATTTCTGCAATTGGAACATTACGGAGCAAAGCCGTTGTGGCAGCTTTGCCCCTGGTGGAATGAGCCTTAGGTTTACCCCCTAAGGACTTATTAGCCTTTTGGTAACATAGTTGTATGTAGGACTCAATCCACCTAGAGATGGACTGTTTAGAGGTAGCAAGACCGGTCCTGACTGATCCATAATTGATAAACAATTGGTCTGACCTACGAATATCCTTGGTCTTATCCAGATAAAATTTCAACACCCTCCTAACATCCAGGGAATGCAGCGACCTTTCCGCTGGAGAGGAAGGATTCTGAAAAAACTTAGGTAAAGTTAAGGTCTGGTTAACATGACAATCAGATATAACCTTTGGAAGAAATTTAGGGTGAGTACGCTTAACAACCTTAGCAGCATGAAATACAGTATAAGGTTCCTGGCAACACAACGTCTGAATTTCACTCACCCTGCGGGCCGATGTAATGGCCACGAGGAACGCCGCCTTCCAGGACAGGTGCTGCAACAAAGCCTTATGAATAGGTTCAAAAGGCTCCTTCATCAATCTGGACAGCACCACATTCAGTTCCCACGAAGGCGAAGGAAGCCGAACAGGAGGAAACACTTTCTTCAAGCCTTCCAAAAAATCTTTGATCACACGGATCTGAAAGAAGGAAGTCTGTGAAGGGCATTTCCTGTAGGCAGTCAGCGCAGCAAGATGAACCTTAATGGAATGGATATTAAGGCCAGACTGCACTAGATGCAGAAGATATGGAAGGATGACATCTTCCTTACACGTCGTTGGGTCATAATTCTTGGACTTGCACCAGATGCAAAACCTCTTCCACTTGTATGCATAGGAAGTCAGAGTGGAAGGTCGCTTAGCCTCCTTCAGTATGTCCATGCAATCTTCAGGTAGATTCAAATGGCCATATTGCACTATCTCAGGAGCCATGCCGCCAAACTCAAAGACGAGAGGTTGGGGTGCAACATCTGCTCCCCGAACTTCGTGAGAAGGTCCGGCCTGCACGGCAGCCATATGTGAGGAAGGAGAGACCGGTGAAGCAGGTCCATGAACCACCACTTCCTGAGCCATTCCGGGGTAATCAGGATCATCCGCGTCCTGGACTGGGACAGCTTGATGAGCACCGCCGGAATCAGGGGAATGGGTGGAAAAGCGTACAGAAAGCTGTTCGACCAGTTGATCCATAGCGCATTCCCCAGGGTCCCCTGCTGGTAGTACATTGAGGCGAAGTCTCGGCATTTGCTGTTTTCGGGGGTGGCGAACAGATCTATGTCTGGAGTCCCCCACCTTGCGAAGACTTCTCCTAGTACTTGGTCGTTTATGACCCATTCGTAGTTTTCCTGAATCAGTCTGCTCAGTGCGTTCGCCTGAACATTCTGCACACCTGGTAGATGGGCAGCCGCTATCGTCAGTCCTCTGGCCAGAAGCCATCGCCAGATCGCCTGCGCCTCCTGCGACAGAGTGCGTGATCTCGACCCCCCTGCTTGTTGAGGTAATACATCGTGGTCGTATTGTCCGTCTGTACAAGCAGAGAGTTGGTCTGGAAGGATGGATGAAAGGCCTTCAGTGCCAAGTGAACAGCTCTGAGTTCCAGGAAGTTGATGTGATACGTGGACTTTGTCGGGGACCACGTTCCTTGAATCTTTAAGTCTCCGGAGTGTGCCCCCCAGCCTTGGAGAGAAGCATCCGTCACGATAGTCTGAGTGGGAATGTCCTTGTGGAAGGGAACCCCTCTGAGGAGATTCTCCGCTGAACACCACCACTTCAGAGACTGAAGAGCATGCAGAGACATGTCGTATCTTGTCGTCCCAAGACCCTTTCCTCTGATCCCACTGATCCTCCAAGCACTCCTGCAACGGTCTCATGTGCAGTTGTGCGTGTGGCGTTAGGAAGATACAAGAGGCCATCGATCCCAGTAGAGAAGACACCGTCCTCACTGTTGTAGATGGAGTGGTCATAAGAGCCTGAGCCTTCCGAAGGAGTGATAATCGTCGCTCCTCCGAAGGAGACACGCTTGTTGACAGCGTATTGATGGTGGCTCCCAAGTACTGAATGCACTGGACCGGAGTCGGGACAGACTTGGACATGTTGATGTGCAACCCCAGCTTGTTCAAGAGAACGCACGTCTTCTGGAAGTGTGCCTGAGCTTCCGAGAAGGAGGAGGCCTTGATCAACCAATCGTCCAGGTATGGGTAGACAAACACCTTGTTCTTCCTCAGGTGTGCTGCTACCACTGCCATGCCCTTTGAGAATGTTCTGGGCGCAGACTTCAGCCCGAATGGCAGTACTGTGTACTGATAATGATTGGTGCCGACTTGGAATCGCAGGAACTTCCTGTGTTTGTGTGCAATGGGCACATGGAAGTGCGCATCCTGTAGGTCTATTGCACATAGCCAGTCTCCCTGTTGCAACTGAGGATAAATCTGATGCAACGACAGCATGCAAAACTTCTCTCTGCGAATCCACTTGTTTGCCTGTCGCAAGTCCAGAATGGGCCTGAACTCGTTCTTGTCCTTCTTGTGAACCAGGAAGAACCGGGAGTACAGACCTCTTCCTCTTTGAGACAGAGGTATGTCTTCTATCGCCCTTTTCCTTAACAGGATACAGGCCTCCGCCTGGAGCTCGCGCAGTTGAAACTGTGAGCTGACCGGAGGAATTGATGAAGGCGGGCTGGTGAACCGAAGACTGTATCCATTGCAAACAATATTCAGCACCCACTTGTCCTGAGTAATTTTTCTCCACTCTGCCAGAAAAAATTGAACGCTTCCCCCCACCGGAGCTGGTAACAGATGTAGGGGAAGTAACCGCTCAAGGCCGGGCCCTTGTTCGCTGTAGAGGCCTACTGTCCCCCTCTACCCTTCTGGCGCTTCTGGAAGGGTCTCCGGAACTGCTGCTGTTGTTGCTGCTGCTGCCCCGAAGTCTGCCCTCGTCCTCTTCCCTGTGCACTGAACCGTCTCTGGAACGGGCGGTAGGCCTCCTTTTCTTTGGGCTTCTCCAAGCCCACAGCCGTCAGGGTCTCTGCCTCCGCCTTCATGCGGGCCATCTCATCATCGGCATGCTTGCCGAACAGGGTTTACCCCGAGAAGGGCAGATTGGCCACCCGATGCTGGGCCTCCGGCTTGAGTGATGTGAGCCTGAGCCAAGCATGGCGCCGCTGGTTGATCCCATGACAGTACCCATGGGCAGCCAAAAGTGAGACATCCGCAGCCGCACTGATGACCTGGTTTGAAACCAGCATCCCCTCTTTGAGTATCTCCTGGAAGTCCTCCCTCTTATCTCGTGGCAGGAGTTCCGTGAACTGTTGAAGGGAGTCCCACAGGGCACAGTCACACCGCCCCAGCAACGCCGCATCGCTGGATGCCTTCATGGCCGTGGATGCCGTCCCACAAGCCTTCCTACCAGCTGAGTCGATCTATCGGCTCTCCTTATCGGGCGGTACGGTTGAAGACGGGGAGGTAGAATGTAGCTTCCTGGCCGCCGTCACTATAACAGAGTCCGGGACCGGGTCTATCCGCAGAAAAGCCGGGTCCAAATCCGGGGCCCTGTACTTCTTCAGAAGTCGGGAGGGAGCGGCCTTCGCCACCGCTGGCATGAGGAACAGCTCCTCCGCAGGCTCTACCAAACCAGGCACTAGCGGCAGTAGAGGGCGAGACAAATGCTTCTTGTGAAGCGTCTCAAATATCACTGCCGTCGTGGGTGTTGAAGCCGTCACCGTGATTCCCAATTTCGCCGCCCCCCTCAGGACAACATCCTGGAACATGCTGATGTCGTCCACCGGGGACACCCTTGTCCCTGGGGATTCCGACAATGTCAGTGAATAGGTCCTGGTCCTGGACCTGGAGGAGTCCGTGCGGGACCTCGATCCACGCCTCCTATGGAGACGTCATGACCTGGTGGAGGATCTACGCCGACTCCTCGATCTCCCCCTCCGTCCGGAGCGTGATCGTGACCTCTTTGGATTCGGTTGATCCGCCGGTTTCACCGGAGCGGGCAACTTTGGTTCGGCCAGGGCCCTCGGCTGAGGGGTCTCCTTGGGAGGAGTCGGGGCAGTGAGACCGACCTCGGAGGGACCGGAGGCGGCTTGTCTGCTGGCAGCTGAGGTTGAGGTATAGGTTGAGGAAGTGGTGGAAGAAGAGGAGGAGTAGGGGCCCTCGGAGAGAGCCCCCTCAGTAATGGAGGCGGGGGTGTAACCGGCCTCTGTGACGGGGTATACACCACGGAGTACACCGAACCCGGTGATCTGCCTTCCCTTCCAGCCTGGTACGTTGGCGAACCTCCCATGGTGCCAGACCTCCTTCCACGTCTCTTCGGCGTCGAAGAATGGCAACCGGACAGCGAGCTTCGGTCCCTCAGCGGCAAGCGTCTTCTCCTCGGCGTCGACAGTCTCTCCCTCGACGGCGAATGCCTTCGCCTCGACGGCGACCTCGTCAGCCTCGACGGTGACCTCCTTCGCCTCGACGGCGACCTCCTGCACCTCGACAGCGACCTCCTGCACCTCGACGACGACCTCCTGCACCTCGACAGCGATCTTCTCTTCGACGACGAGGATCCTCTCGACAACGATCTTCTCCTTTTCGCCGAAGGTGAACGGCAGTGTCGCCTCGATGGCGAGCGCCGACGCCTGGCCTTTTGACGTCGATCACTTGACGATGACTCCGACGAGGACGACGATGAAATCATCACAGGAGACCTCGACGCCGGTCTGTTCAGTTCCTTCGATGTCGACCCAGAGCCCTGGGGAGACAGGGAACAGACTGTAGTCATCCCTCTCGACGCCGTAGTCAGTGCAATCGACCTAGACGGAGAATGGACGCTTGCTAGTCTTCCTGCCCCTGGGGAGCCCCCAGAGGCCTCAGCACAGGCAGAGGAAGGCCCTCCAGACCCACCTTGCGCCTTCAGCCTTCTTTCCTCAAGGCCCTGAAGCCTGATCTTCTTTCTGACCTTCAGAGTCCTGCCAGAGAAGCCCTGACAAATCACACACTCCTCTGGGACATGGGAAGAGGGAAGGCAGAGGATACACACCTCATGGGGATCCGATTTGGCCTTCTTCCTGGAGCACTCTGGACATTTGTCAAATAATGCAGGCATATTTGACAATCAAAGGGTGCACCAAAGGATAAACAAGAAGAAAGGCACCAAAGTACTTTAGAAAAGCACTCAACTTCAAACAAAAGTGAAAAATCATCAATAAACCCTTGAAAAGGGAGAGCTCAATACTCCAGGGTCCTGCTTGCAGGAGCCGCAAAAAAGAACTGAAAGTAAAAGGGACCTGCAGTGCATTCTGAGATACTGTGAAGTTCTGGAAAGTTCTCTTAAAGGCACAGTATCCTGTTCTGAGCCACATAATGGCAGCCTATGGGGCTTGTCTGTCCAGGTCTTCCTCTCTATCATTCCAGAGGGGTTTTGCTGTTGAGGCAAGGGAAATCTGGACAGGCTTTGCTGTTTGTGGATATTTGGTGGAATTTCTAGTTTAAGTACTGGACAGTGTAGCCTGGTTTCATAGGCTGCATTATCTGTCTTTAATTCTCTCTTAGGTGACTGTGCAATTCTGCATTTTTTTCGACACCGTAAGAGATTATTTTTGATTGCTCCGGGGTCCACACACATGGGCGGGACTATTCACTAGATTATGACTATACAGAGAGATCCCCTACTACAGAAACCTAGATACTACTCTGGGACATTTCCTGAAAACAGGTAAGTAAAATTGCTTTTATTAGATTATGCAATTTTAGAGAATTTCTTTAGTTTCTCGAACTCCACACTTTTCACAGATAAACAGTCAATGTTATCCTATGGAGGAAAATGGTGTGATCGGTTTTGAGGAAAGTGTTTGATAGTGGGAGTTGAGGTTCTGGAGGTAGACTGAGGGGTCCCCCAGGGTCAAGGATGCACTCGTGTTACACCCTCAGCGGCACTAGGGCGGCCGGGTGCAGAGTGCTGAGGCCCAATGTTATCCAATGAGGATAGGGGGCCTCTGGTTGGTGTGTGCTGTCTAGCAGGCCACTCGGGTGTGGGAGCAAAGCTCCTGGACTTTAGCTCAGGGCAAATGGGGAAACAAATTAGCACCAAAGGTGCACCCTCAGCGGCACTAGGGCGGTCGGGTACAGGGTGCTGTTTCGACGTCTGGTGCCCTGTTGGTTTCAATGGAGAACCTCCGGTTTGCAAAAGTGTAGCAGGCAGAGAAATGAAGGTCTTCTGGGTGCGACCACCATTTCGAGAGTTATGTTGGGAAGTTAGGGGTTGGTTAGGCACCGTTGGTTTGGGCACACAAGGCATCGGGTGCAGAGGTGCCTTTTGGGGTCGGATCCTCTTACCAGCTCCTGGTCGAAGTTAGGGGGGCTTCTGGATTTAGACTTCAGGCGTTGGCTGGAGGAAGGTCAGAGGTCGCTGGATCTCAGGTCAGGATCGCCAGGGTGACCTCCTCGTGGTGTTTACCCACTCTAGCTCAGGCCGTGGACGGCAGGTGGAGAGTGGGACAGATCTTCGGTGTCCGGCTAGAGCCAGAGGTCGCAGATGAACACATCCCGTGTTCACAGGAGACAAAGTCTTTGTGCTTGAAGGCAGGCAGGTCCTCCAGGGTTTTCGAGGTTGCTGGCTGCAGGGCACACCAGGATTTGCAAGAACAGGTTCGAGGGGGAAGTTAGTGGGTGTCTTCCTCTTGTTAACTACTGCACGACTGTTTGGTCTTTCTTCTTCTTGCAGGTTCTTGTCTGAGGAAGCAAGGATCTGGGGTGCCCCTAAATTCTAGATTATGGGGCGTTACAGGTAGGTAGAAGGCAGGGACCAATGGGTCCCTACCCTGGGATTGGCACACCACCTATTAAGCCACCCTCCAGTGGGAGGGGGGCACGAGCCTGTCCCTGGTGGGCTGAGTCCCCCCATCTTCAAGATGGCGTGGACAGAGAGTTGTACTTCACCTCGCCTCCTCCATCTGAGGGGTGGTGTTGGCAGAGGTGGGCACACCTCTCTTCCTCACTTGTTTTTCCCACTGGTTCTCCCGCCCAAGGTGGGGGTCCGAACCAGTGTGGACTAGTTGCTGAAAGCAGCAAGTGGCCTGGGGAAGCTCACAAAGGCGGCAAGCCTTTGAAGCGTCCCTTTTGTGAACCCTGCCCATCCTGGGGGCTTGGCACCTTACCCCAGGATGTGCATTGTTTCAGGCCCCAGAGAGCAGCAGGCTCTCGACCCAGGGGTCCAGAAACATGTCTGGTGGTGGCAGCTGAAAGCAGCCACTCAGCCTGGACACTAGTGGTAGGTTCGTTTTCAAGGGGCATCTCTGAGATGCCCTCCCTCTGTGTGCATTTTCCATTAAATCCCACACTGGCATGAGTGTGGGTTTAATGTGCTGAGAAGTTTGATACCAAACTTCTCAGTTTTCAGTGTAGCCATTATGGTTACTGTTTAGAGGCAGCAGAGCACTTCACAACTGATTAGGCAGTGCAGGCTGGCGCTGCGAGTCATGTTGGGACAGCTTTGTAGCGGCATGGCAGACGTTCTCGATCACAACATTCTTCTCAACTGAAGAATGCACATCTGACTTGGAACAATTTATATGAGAGAGGCGTCCGGCTTTGCTGAATGGTGCGGCGAAAAGTCAACATGGCCAGGGCTCAGAACCAGACAAGGACTCTGACAAGTCAATCATTGATGATGGTTCCTCGACTAAGTGGCCCTCTAGAGCTGAATCATCAGCCCTACCTGAAGTCATGCCACAAACATCTGAGGACATTATTTGATGCCTAGAATGCCTGACTGCTTCTGTCCGACATTTCCACTATATCTACGGGGAATGTATTGATACATCCTCCCCTAATAATGTATAATTCATTTGTCTTGCTTTTGCAGGGGTGACGGCGTTACGGCCGTCCCCTTGCCTGATTTTAGGTCATATTCCTTACACCTATGCTTGCCTCAGTGAACAGATAGTTGAGGTTCTGATACATGTATGGGTTCCTGTGAGTTGCTCCTCAATTGTATGGGATTACTCCCCATTGGCTGCCCACTTTCCCCCATCAGTTTCACAACATGTTCACTCTTGCCGATTATGGCTATTCATTTGTTTGGGTAGAAACATGTTCTACCTCTGCTCTTCTGGTATTTATGTTTTTCTGTTACTGGTTTATATATTGTCAGTTACGACCCCCAGCTCCTACTGGTCTAGTTCTCCACTAAAAGCTACCCTTATGCACAGTATACACCACTATACCCACGATGACAAACGTGCAGCACGAAGCTTAGGCAAAACGTCCCACCATTCATGACCCATTTTAACATACTTACATAGAAGGTGAGAGGCATGCATTTGCCTTTGTGCTGCTACTCAGTCTACTCCTACCTGAAGCGCCGCTCAGCGCATATTGCAATTTGCAAAGGCGCTGGCGGGGCAGGTATTTGCCACTATTTATTCCACTTATGGCCAGGGGGTACAGCTATGGGTCAGACCTGGGACCTTATTTTTAGCAGAGGACATGATAATAGACCCAGAGGGCCGATACGTCATAGTAAGGGGTCAACTCAACGGTTGCTCAGCGCTATTGTGTTCTACTTATTTATTTATTTATTTATTCGCAGGTGTATCAGTAAATTGATAAATTGATAATAAATTGATACTTGTATAGTGCACTACTCACCCGCAAGGGTCTCAAGGCGCTTGTACGAATACCGCTGTGGAACCTATCCTGGCTTTCCCTGTGAGGCGTCCACTCCTGGGCACCCCCAAGGTGAAGCCAGGCATCTTTAGCGTTGAGGGGGCCGTTGTGGAGATTAAGCAAGCTATTGCCCAGAGTTGCAGAGTGGGACTCTATGATTGGAATAGGCACCGAGGCGAGAATTATCAGGTCCGTGGAATTTTTGAGCCCAAGATCCGCCGAGGCGGGGAATTGAACCCAGGTCCCAGGCTAGACATCTGCATCAGGGTCTCAGTTACGGATGCAAGCCCGGATGCCTGCAAATCCTTGTTTGCCAACCAGACAGTGCCCGCATTACCACAGATCAGCAAACAAAACTGAGTTGATGTAAAAACTTGTTCTGCTGGGCGGTAAGATTAAATCCCTCTTCTGTTGTTACGATGTGTTTAGAGATGCGTATATCTCACGTGTTCGCATCTACCCCATGGCACATTGTGTTATTATTATTCGAACGTGACCCACAAGGGTATCAGAGCGTTTTACAGTATACAGTATAAAAACAAAAATGGATGAGGTGGTATACAAGCATTCGAATGTGTCTTCTCGTACGAAATAGATATATAATATATGGATAACAAACATAGGGGACCGGGAATCTGCAAGACATTGTACATTCCCCGAACTCTGATCAGACCACCTTTTTCCTTCCGCTTTCAAACACACTCTCTCAATGGGCATTATGCCTTGGTTTATCAGGGATTATACCAGTGTTCTGGACAGCACCCTTGATTGCTCCTTTCCCCACTACCAAGCACAGCTGCAACCTCCAATCCTACCTGGTGCTTACTCCCTACACTGCTGGAAGAACCCACATTCAGAGCCTCCCCTCAGTCCATGAATACGGAATACTTTGACAACAATGTTAAAACGGCCTACACTAATTTGATGGAATGGGGATGCCTTCAAGATGACGCTGCGGGGAAACTGTCTTGGCACACAGGGAAACATGAGGCAACTGATTAATAAGAAAATTTCTCGTTAGAACATGCACTCATGGACCTGGAAACTGTGGGTGATGATCCCAGTGTTGCAAGGGAACTAGAGGAGGCGCAGCACGAACACGTCACAGTCTTAGAAAGACTGCCCTGCCTTAATTATGCTACACACTCGGCTCGCACACATGCCACAACTGACAGAGCTTGACTGCTCTTAGCATGGCTTATACGTCAGGATCAGTCTAAAGGCCCATCATGACTCTACGGTCTGATGCAGGTTCCATCCTCTATCCACGATGAGCTAACATGACACTATTGGCAGGTGTATCACTCAGTTACGGATGCAAGCCCGGATGCCTGCAATCCTTGTTTGCCAACCAGACTGTGCCCGCATTACCAAAGATCAGCGAACAAAACTGAGTTGATGGGAAGACTTGTTCTGCTGGGCGGTAAGATTAATTCCCTCTTCTGTTGTTACGATGTGTTTCGAGACGCGTATATCTCACGTGTTCGCATCTACCCCATGGCACATTGTGTTATCAGCACCCTGACGGTTTTATTATGTCGCCCCAGCCACGAACGAGCACATTATCGTTCCTGGGCCTCTTCAAACCCCTGATTCATTGCGAGCAACACTCTATGCCGCTGGCCCCCTTCAAGATTTTAACATGCCCTGGCGCCTCGCTCCTTTGTAGTTATTCTGATGGAAATAGCTAGTGCTAAGTACGTCTGTTCCCTTATGGGTTCACCTAAGTACTCTTCCACATAGACTCATTGGGGGTTAGCTACGGTTAATCTACTATGTTGATTCACTTCCTGCTGGTTTATGATAGGAAGGCCTTTCATTCATTTAATTTAATAGAGGTTAGCTTCTCGGGCTTTCATGACATCACTGCTCTAACCTCTAAATTGGCATGTACCTGTCTCTCTTGTGTCTACAGTCATGGGCGCATTTTCTAGCCATTGTACCTTTTTTGATTTGCTATGCAGTGCTGGACGACCACTAATCTAGACGCCGGCCTCACTATCCTCCATCTATTGCACAGGATTCTATTCCAGGCCCATGCACAGTAAGAATCTCCCTATTACCCTCACACCGTTGTTTTATCTGACCTCTGGTCCTCATACTCGCCTCTGTTCCCACATCCCATTCGTAGAAGTTTACTTACTCCAAGCCGTCCTCAGCTGGTAATTGACCTCCTGGTGGATTCAGTCGGTCTTAGCTGTCCGTTCTGTACTGAGATTGATGCTGACTCAATCGTCCCTTTTTCGTGCCTTCATATTGGGCCTCTTACAGGTACTTCTGCCTAAAATGCACCTCCAAGCATCTATGGCCAGGCTAGCCTTTTCACCGGTTTCTGCTTCATCTTTTTTAAATTTTCTTTCATTTCCTTTCTAGCACTTCTAATTCAATGTAACCTGGTCCTGATGATGACCTGGACTTGTATCAGGTCGAAACGTTGTTGACTCCCTAGCGCAATTTACTAAACGCACCCATCTTTTGGTACTTCATTCATGTACATTGTTGATGAGTGATTGTTAACTGTGACTGGACCATTACTAATGTCTTGTACATAACTTTCACTGTTCCTCTTGCGCCGTTCCTCACTGGTTTTCACTTGTCACATTGCGCCGTTCACTGTCTTCACAAGCACAAATTTGCACAAGTGGTACAGGTTACATGTTTTTCTAAAGCTGTAGATAAAAAACGCTCTCAGCATTTTTTGTTAATCAATTCATGCCTCTCTGCTTTTTTTATCCCCTTGCTCCTCTACAAATAATGTGTACACATTTAAACTTGCCTTGTATTTACACCTGTTGAGACACTGTTATTTGTTGTATATGCTTGCTACCCAAGTCTCAGCTAGGTTTATGGGTTACCTCCTGTTGTTTGGTGTTTAGTTATTCATAATCTGGGCATAGTCCAGTTCAGAGTGGGCATACTGCCTAGGTCTGTGCTGCGAAGAGTGGGTATCTGAATCAGACAAAACAATTGGATCCCCTTTCAGTGTCTGAGGCATCTGCAAGTGCTGTCGGGCATGGTGTCAAATGCAGCGTCAAGCATGGTGCCAAATGTGTCCAGGCCCATGCAAAAGCTTTCTGGAAAGCATTGGTGAAGCACTGAGCCCCCTGGCCACGCGTTTTTCTAACTTCACGCTACTAGGGGATATCAATATTCATCTTGAATCCCATACCGATGCCTCAGCCATAGCCTTCAGGGACACAATGGATGTACTAGGCCTCAATATATGCATCACACAGCCCACGCATGAGGCGGGTCACACGATCGATTGCATATCAACCAATCTACAAGAAATACAAATCAAATGTCCCAAAATCCTAACCTGGACAGATCATACCTTAATACCGTTTGTATTACCATTCAAAATGTCTAGAAATAATAATCTGGCAGGGAAAACAACACATGGCAGTCAAGCGGTATGGAAAGACGTCATGAAACACTCAGAATTGATGAATTTAGCGAAAGAACATGAACCCTCATGGTCAGGACAATCAGAAGTTGATAATGACAACTTCAGAAAATGGATGCTGAAACTGAAAGAGATAGCAGCCCCGGCAAACCGTAAACCAAGGCTAGCCGCCAAGAAACAATCAGCACCGTGGTTCAACTCCATGTTAAAAATAAAACAAGGAGAGGTACGAAGAGCCGAACGCAGATGGAGAACAAACTACTGTAATGAAGACCGTAATAAATACAAATCAACCAGAAGAGCATATCATGCACTAATTAAACAAGCCAAAATTAACTTTTACACCTCGGAAGTAGAGAAGGCTAAAAATAAAGAAAAAACTATTTTCAAAATTGTCAATAGCTTCAACAAACCCAAAATACTAGAACAAGAAATCCCGCCCTCGGAGTGTCTGTGTAACACCATAGCAGACTACTTTGAAGACAAGGTACTAGCACTTACTAAGGATTTCATCACTCCCGAAGTTAGGGTAGATGATGAAAATAGGGGAAAGAACTTGTTGGAGACCTTCCACCCAATCAGCTTGGACGAGACCCATAAGGCTATTTTAGCTTCTAAGTCTGGCTCACCTTTCGACCCATGTCCCCCAGAACTGCTACATACGATGGTAGATGTAGCCAACCCCGTGATTAACAGTATTGTTAACGCCTCTTTGACTACAGCGACAGTCCCAGCTGAATGGAAGCTAGCGGCAGTCAAACCTTTACAAAAAAAACCTCTTCCTGATCCCACCACTTTATCTAATCTAAGACCAATATCCCTACTTCCAGTGCTTTGTAAAATCACAGAGGCCTGTGTAAACAAACAGATCACCAAGTTCCTGGAAGAAAATGAAGCCTGGCATCCCAATCAATCCGGCTTCAGGGCACAACACTCCACGGAAACTGCCCTCCTGCTCACCTCGGACACCATCCGTATGGCACTGGACCAGGGAAAGAAGGCCGTCCTGATTTTATTAGACCTGTCGGCGGCCTTCGACACGGTGTCGCATGCCATTCTGATTAATAGACTTAAAACATCTGGCATCTCTGGTACAGTGTTGGAATGGATCAAAAACTTCCTGAGTGACAGGAGACAAGTAGTCACCCTTGGCGAATTTCGTTCTAAGGTAAAACATATAAAGACGGGCGTTTCGCAGGGTTCGAGCCTCAGCCCAACACTGTTTATTGTTTACACTGCCCCTTTAATCAAGTTAATATCGTCATTTGGAATTGATGTTGTGGCCTATGCCGACGACACTCAATTGATATTGGTCCTGGACAAAGACACACAGGAATGGGAAGAAAAACTTAAAGGCTGCCTTACGGCTACATTCAACTGGATGAAGTCGAATCATTTAAAATGCAACACAGGGAAGACTGAAATCGTGCCTATGGGATTAAATAACAACTTCACTCCCAAAACCTGGTGGCCGGAAAAGGCAGAAATCCCACCCAATACAACTCAATCGGCACGAAACTTAGGGATCACATTTGACAGCAACCTATCCTTTAAGCAGCAAGCCCTGAAGGTCGCAGGGAACTGTTTTGCCATTATTAAAGGACTCAGGAAGTTTTTCGACCTTCTCCCACTAGAAGCTAGGAAGACGGTAACAGTTGCCCTAGTGACGTCGAGGTCTAGGGCAGGTACTACCAAAACCACCACCCATAAACTCCAAATGGTACAAAATGCTGCAGCTAGGTTAGTCCTCAAATGGCCAAAGAAATCCTCTGCAACATCGGCACTAAATACTCTGCATTGGCTACCAATAAATAAGAGAGTGCTTTTTAAAATACTGATCATTACCTTCAGAGCCACCCACGCCCTTGGACCTAAATACCTACAGCAGAGATTTACCAGATACCACCCTTCACACAATCTCCGATCTTCCAGCTCGAATCTTCTGTTGGTCCCTAGGTTCAAGCTTAGCACGAGAGGTGGCAAATCCCTCCCAGTACTTGGAGCAAAAGTCTGGAATTCTCTTCCACCCTCCTTACGTGCTCTAGACAATGAAAAAGACTTCAGAAAGAGACTGAAAACCTGGGTCTTCAAGCTACAGGACACTTGTGTTAAAGCCCTAGTGTAACAGTTGGTTGAGTTTCCATCTACTCCTTACCTGTTTCCTACATCTCTGGATCAGTATCTGGCGCCTTGATGCTCCTTGGAGCGGCTGTTGCACGGTACAAATGCCATATTACATTACATTACATTACATTACTATCGAATGCGATGGTCCTTGGTTAGACGGAGGAGAAGTTGAAGACATGGTCAGCCTCAAAGCGAGTTTGGGGGGCGCAGAAGACGTCAAGGACGCATCTGCTGATGGTAGACGGATTGGAGGACCCCTCAGATTCATAGGGGCTGAAGGTGCTCCAGAAGAATACGGTGTGTCACCGAAAATGTGGAGCTGTAGTTGTGGTGGAGTTGAGGTATGTTCAGGGTGGGAGTAAAGTGGGACTAGTGTTGGAATAGGATTGTGGTGGGAGAGTTTCTGACCTAGAGGTGCCTGGGGCATTGTGTGACTCAGAGTGGTAGCAGTGGCAGGCTGAAGGAGATATGCTTTGATTTTTATTTATGCTTCTAGTAGGACATACTTCACATACATGAGCCCTGTCACCTCGATCACTGGTATTGAGAACAGCCTCAGGAACTAATCTGTGCCCTCGACTTTGACTAGGACAATCGTGGTTTCAACTTCAACTGGGTGCCGCTCGCAGCTGAGTCTGTGACCGTGTAAAAGTGCGGATTCCTTCGTGTATTTCTACCGTTGCCATAAGGAGTGAGGAGAAGGCGTTTCTGAGCCTGTTTTAACACCGGGAAGCCTGCTGCATCAGGGGACGGGACTGCGAGACCCAGGGTTCCGCGCAGGAGCATCGGAGCGCACCTGGAGTCTCTTCCCGCCCCCTGCTCCTCCCTTGACTGATTGCCTGCACAGTTTAAAACAGCTCGCGGCCCCCGCTTCGCGGGAGCCGCTCGCAGCTGAGTCTGTGACCGTGTAAAGGTGCGGATTCCTTCGTGTATTTCTACCGTTGCCATAAGGAGTGAGGAGAAGGCGTTTCTGAGCCTGTTTTAACACCGGGAAGCCTGCTGCATCAGGGGACGGGACTGCGAGACCCAGGGTTCCGCGCAGGAGCATCGGAGCGCACCTGGAGTCTCTTCCCGCCCCCTACTCCTCCTATAAAATACGTGCAACAGACGCACAGCGGGACGCGTGTGCGGGACGCCGGACGAAGCCCGGACAAAGGGCGGACAGTCTAACACAGTCCGAGATAGGCTGAGACTGGACTGGACACGTCACTCTGCCTTTGTTGAACCTGTTCTTTACCATACAGTAAGACTATTAATCCCTGAAATACTCGTTCACCCCTTGCTAATTTTGCACTGTATTACCGTGAGTTTGCCTGTTTTGGCAGTTGGCCAAATATTAGGACTTAACACCAACCTCATTCAAAATGCCAAAGAAGAATGTTGTGGTGGGGGGTAATTCCATTGAAAACTATATGGTACAAGTAGTGTCAAAGATCAATAACGATAGGAGACAATCTCTAGGTCTTAGTCACTCCCCAAATTTATCTCCCTTAAGCCCTTCACCGGACTCACCGTGGTTAGATATTCCCTCTCAGGCTGAGGGAAGTGTAATTTTAGATTCCGAGACACCCGAAAATGGCCCATCCAACATGAGTATTAGTATAGCTCAGGATCAAGATATAGCTACGATCAATGTCTCAGACTCGCAGATAGTTGACCCTGAAGAAAACCATACTGCACAAGACAGTGAGCAGACAACCACAGAAGCCGATCCTCCTGTTCAAGCCCCAGCTCCTCGAGCGATTAGAAAGTGTAGAAAAACCCAACTACTTCGTGGTGGAGTCTGTACAGGGAGGAAGAGGGCCGCGTCACCACTGAGAAGCAGGGAAAAAGGTAGGAGGAAATTAGAAGAGGACGAAAAATTAAATACGGATGAAGAGCTTATATCCAGGATAGTAGATTTAATTGACACCAAATTTAGAGCCTTAATTAAACCGGTAGTGGCCAAACTGGATAAGTTATCCGCTGATGTGAAAAAGCTGGGAGTAGATCAAAAGAAGTTAATGGAAGAAGTGTCCAACATATCCGGTACAGTTAAAAATCTGGCCATGCCTGTAAAAGAGGTATTTGGCCACCAGCCAGATATAGGCACAATTCCTAACATCACAAGGGCAAATCACCCAGATCAGACGCCAAATACTGCATCCAACCGGTCACTGTCAAGGGACATCCTCCCTCCTCAACCACCAGAAATAACCCTTCCAAGAGCAGAAGAAGACACACTACACTTCATTGAGGACGCAGCCCCATTAGTGCTGGTTTTAGCAAATGCTCCCCCTCTAACACCGGACCAAACTGAATCACCCACGGCGCTAACAAGTAAAGCCCTGCACTGGCTATCGGGCAATATGCGGTTGGCCCCTTGGGGGAAGCAACAGCTAGCTAGAGACATTAAATCAGCCAGAAGGGCCACTTGGATAGGCCAAAACCCCCAAAAATTTAAAGGCGACTGCATAATTATAAACTTTGCAAACTCTGCAGTCCTCCCAAACATCCTTCCAAACATTCTACCACCACAACGAAGGAGAGGTACTATCATCCCTCTCACTTTGGAATTTTTTGGTAAAAAACAAAGGAGTATGACATACCCTAAGCCTAATCATACCTACATTAGACCAATATGGCCAGAAAAATCAAATGGTTGGGGCTTTGATGTACCAGTAAATAACTGGGGTTATAGTAGGGACGGATATGACCAACCACCATGACCATATCATACAGATCCCCACTATTTTAATATCTCCACTTCCAATAGGTATGATATTTTCTTTGCGGAGGGTGGGCTGGACGGGGTGGAATGACTACCAGAAGACGTAGGCATAGTGAATGTGAATACTTACAGTACTGTAATCCCTACTACTAATCCACCTGCAATAGAGAATTTGAACAGAACACAATGTGGACGCCAAAAATGTGTGGAGGGACTTTTATTGTTATCATGGAATATAGCTGGACTTTCTGATAAAATGCAAGATAAAGACTGGCTGCACTATGTTTAAAAATATCCCATAATATGTCTTCAAGAAACCTGGGTAGTAGGGAAAAACCTGTACATTGAGGGATATCAGAGCTTCATAATCCCGGCAATACCATCTGCAAGTGGAAGAGCTAAAGGGGGTTTGGCCATCTTTGTCAGTTTATCGCTTATATGTCACAAAATTGAACACAAATCTGGTAACAAAAATATACAGATTTTGGAATTCAGAAGGGGTAAAACTAATTTTGCACTGATTAATTTTTATAACTCTGTGAACCAGGCTGGAGATTGCAATATAGAAATCTTACGTGATTTGCTAGGGGCAATTGATAGTTCTCTGCCATGCTCCAAAATTCTAGTAGGTGATTTTAACACACATTTATGTGGGAACCCTAGCGTGGGACCTGTTGGACAATTGGGCTGTAACAGTATGGAAGGAATACACTTTGAACACTCGCGAAGGGGTACAGGGTTAAATGAGTTAATGAATGAAAACAATCTATTCACGGCAATGTCGACAGTACCTGATCAAACTGTATTCCCAATCCCCACTTTTAAAGGCCATGCCACAGGTACATATATAGACCACATCCTCATTTCAGCTGACTTTGTTAATATTCTCGAGGATTTTAGGATCCTCATGAGTATTTACAGCGACCACAACCCTTTATGCATTTCTATGGGCATGAGTCTACTTGAAAAATGCAATCCTCGTGAGGACCGTGGCCTTTTAAAATGCATTAACGGGAAGCGTCGCTTAAAATGGGCAATGGTGGATTGCGATCAATTTTATACTTCTATTAGTGCAGCTTGTAATCAAGAATTATTGATATGTACATCTCCTGCATCAGCTCCGTCGCAAATCCTGATATCCTTTAAGGAGATAGCTAACAAGGTGGAGTCTTTCCTAATGGTACCCAATAAGGGGAGATTAAATTCAAATTGCAATCCAAAATGGTTTGACAGTGATTGTTCAAAGGCTAGTCGCGAGCTTAAGAAAGCCTTAAAAACAAAACCGAGAGATCCATTGATCATTAGGGCTTTGCGGAATGATTATAAGAAATCACTGGCTACTCGCAAGCGAGCAGTTAAAAAAAGTGTATGGGAGTCACTTCTAGAGCCCGAGACTTTAAAAAATAGCTCGAAGTTTTGGGAGATAATCAACAAACCAATATTTGATTGTCCTACCATCCCAAATGTGGGCACAAACATATCAGAGGACGAATGGATAGACCACTTCAGTTCTATTTTTATAAATAATGAATCACAGGCAGAACACAACTCAGGTACAGGTAGAGATATCTCTCTATGTTTCACAAATGAGGAAATAGTTAAAGGAATTAAAGGTCTGTCAAGTAATAAGGCCCCGGGTCCCGATGGACTTCCGCCTGACCTCTTTAAGTCACGCGAAGCACTATGGGCGCCGGTACTCACAGCAGTACTTAATGCAGCTGTGTTATGTGGATGCCCAAAATCATGGGGGGTATCTACAATAGTCCCTATATTCAAGAAAGGAGACCGTAGCAGCCCGGCCTGCTACAGACCGATATCGCTAATAAATTCTGTGGCAAAAGTGATAGGAGGAGTCATTTTAAATAGATTGACTAGTTGGTCAGAGGAAAAAAATATATTATAACCAATCCAGTATGGCTTTAGGCCTGGACATTCTACCATTTCCCAATGTCTGAATTTGTATCTTATTGTCGGGAAGTACACCAAGGCTCGAAGAGGAACGATTCATATGGCGTTCATGGATCTCTCTTCGGCCTTTGATTGTGTGAACCGTGGGAAGCTCTGGGGCGCCATGGAAAAAATGGGCGTGGACAAAAACCTAGTAAACCTTCTAGAAGACATACATTCAGATACCAAAGCGAATGTCAGATACACTCAGGACCTAAAAGTGACCAAAGATTTTGGAGTGTTTCGGGGCGTCCGGCAAGGATGTATTCTGGCCCCGTTCCTCTTCAATCTATACATTAATGACCTGGAAGAGACCCTTTTAAGTACCAACACAGACTATCCATACATTGGTCGAAAAGGTCTGCCGGTTTTATTATATGCGGACGACGCAGTCCTTTTATCTAGAACGGCCAATGGACTCCAAATTTTACTAGATTCCTTTTACACATTTATGAAGACCAGAGATTTAAGTATTAATAACACTAAATCCTACATAATGAAGGTTGGTCAAGGTTTTAAAAAACCAAACCACCTAAATGTAGCTGGAGTGGAAATACCTGTAACGCACACATTCTCCTATCTCGGGGTCCTCTTTGACAGTCAACTTAAATGGGGACCCGTGATTCAGAAAAAGAAGGGAGACGTTTCAAGGGTAAACGCGGCTATAATGGATTTTTCAAAAAAGCTGGGAAATAGCCCAGTTGCCGCTCTACTCCAACTATACAAGGCCAAAAGTGTAACCACAGCTTGTTACGGCAGTGAAATATGGGGATACGTTCCCTTGGACGTACTCCAGATAGTTGAAAATAATTTTTTAAAACAAATTTTAAGGGTCCCAAGGGGTACAGCAAACTATTCTGTTCATGAAGAACTGGGGGTTTCGTATGTTAGCGATAAAATTGCATTGAATCCCATGTTATGCTGGATGAACAGCTGGTTAAATGACAATATCCCCTTGACCAAGCTTATTCTAAGAGAAGCACTTACATGGGATAACAGGTTGGAGGTTCCCTGGCTTAAATATTTATCTAAATGTTTTACTGATTTAGGCCGTCCTGAACTCTTTTTATGTCCGGAATCCATCACTAAATTGGATCTTATTTCGGTCAAAAATGCTTTTATTGACTCTAGACAACAGGAAAGGGAATCATGTGAACTAAAAAAAAGTGTACGCAATCACATACTAATTAAAAGCACTTTGCTTATGGAACCCTACCTGACATGGCATATGTCGAGTTACGACCGATTCCTGTTAACAAGGTTCAGGTTCAACCTGTTTCATCTTTTGCTGGCGGTACCTAGGGGTTCTCATCGAGGTCAAGTGTTGCCGGCTTGCGGCTGCGACGATAAGTCTCCGCAAGACCTGGCACACTTCCTGTTTTTTTGCCCCTTTTATGCTGTACCAAGGAAGCTATGCTTGAAACCCTGTTTGAAAAAATTGAACTTCCAACAATTCCGTCCTGCACAACATTTTTTACAGCTGCTAAATTGTGATTACACTTTGTTTATATGTCGTTTTTTAAGAATGGCGATCAAATTTAGAAACAGTATGGAAGGATAATAATACTGATACTGTTATTTATAACTGTTGTCAAAGGAACACTATTTTTAAACGGTCTTCAATATCTTGATACAATGCTGTATTTTTAATTCTGTGACTTTTATCTGTAATTGATTACGCTTTTTTAAGATTATGTGTATGTCATGTTATTATCTGTAATGTAAATACTTTTATGGTTGTCAAATCGAACAACCGAATAAAGTTATTTGACTTGACTTGACTTGGTATTGAGAACAGCCTCAGGAACTAATCTGTGCCCTCGACTTTGACTAGGACAATCGTGGTTTCAACTTCAACTGTTATGGCTTCATCAACCTCAGGAGTTCCGCAATGGCATGTTAGGCCTCACAGTGGCGGATGGAATATTCTTGTTCATTTTTGTGCAGCACAGATACAATGATGAGTGGTATTTGGAGCCGAAGCACCATAAACATCTGCCAATGACTGTCCCAACACAGTTCAAATGTTGTAGTTTTAGGGGATGACATTGTCTTCACACCTTGAGAAGATGTGAGCTAAAATCTCTGCCAAGAGTTACAGAATGTGTTAAGCTTCAGAATTGCTTTGGCATGAGCGGAAAGAAAGACACAGACATCAGTACGTGAAATGCCACAGACAAAGAGTGGCCCCACATCATGTCAAGGCCGGGTTGGACCAGGCAGAACTGCATAAGGCCACCTGTAGAAGCGCAAGATAATTGCTATTAAAGTTTCTGGATCAAGTTTGGTAGCTGGGGAAATTCAAAAGGTGAGGAATTGGCGGTTTGAAGCGTATTTATTTTTTATTTATGCATGAAAGGCTTGAAGCCGTAAATTATTAAAAGACAACCTCTCGAGCTCTTAGTTGCATTGCCACTGCTGAATTCACAACTTCACATTGCTAAGTGTGACCTACAGACAGTTAAACCAATCTGGGAGACCTTATGTCATGAATACATCAAACAGAACAATCCGAAGAAGTACAGAAAGAGAGAAAATGGGATTTGGGTGAGCCTGCTATAGTCATTGGTTGTCATGTGTTGTTCAAAGACTGTCCTTGCCTTGATGGCCAGTCCATCAAACCCCTGCCAATCTTGTTTTCACTACCTCAAGAAGAGGCTTCTTTGTTATCCTCGTACGTCTCCATCCTATCATAACATTTTCACTGTCCCCGTCCAGCTTTCCCTCCCCACTTTGATTTTCCCTCCTACACCTTTTGGTCATTGCTCCCTAAAATTGTTCTCCCTCCCTTTTGTTTATGCTCCTTAATGCTGTGCCCTGCCCAGCCCCCAACTACTCCTTGTCACCTTTGCACCCCTTCATTGTGGTCCTTTTCGTCTTTGACTTTGCCTCCATGCTAACCTCTCTCGCTCCTTCCTTCACGTCATTCCCTGCTCCCTTTATCTTTGTCCTTGGTACTCTACACCTGCGGATACTCAAGCCAATATTCAGCACACTCCACATTCTCGCTTTTACCGGTATTGAATCGATTAGGATTATTTGTAATAACGGTCTGCATCCTTTGATGATGTACATATTTTGATTCACACTTTAGCTTTTGACAACAGCAACACACACACAGGCCAGAACCAGAGCGACAAACACCAAGAAGAAAGCTACACCTCTATAGAGGCCTAAGAGCAGACTCAGGCATGTGTGAACACACAAATTCGACATAGCATACTGTAATCTATTATTATTAGACCAGCCTCTGTGGGCACAGCTATTTTAGCACCTTGGATTTACGGCCGATCAAGCCCCCAGATGCCGCCTCTGATTTCTGGCCCCTCCAGCCTCCAGAAGCCGCCATTAATTAATGGCCGCTCCAGCCTCCAAACACCGCCATTTATCAATGGCTGCCCCAGACTCCAGACGCCGCCTCTGATTTCTGGCCACTCCAGCCTCCGGGCCTCCTGATGCCGCCATTAATTAATGGCCGCTCCAGCCTCCAAACACCGCCATTTATCAATGGCTGCCCCAGACTCCAGACGCCGCCTCTGATTTCTGGCCACTTCAGCCTCCGGGCCTCCTGATGCCGCCACTTCGTACGGCTGCTCCAGCCTCCAGACACCGCCATAACTCTCCGGCCGCTCCAGTCGCTCTCCTGCATCTTACCCTCTGTCTGGCTGCTCCTTGGCGCCCGCATGTACATTAAGCCTCAATGGAGCTCTTAGAGAGGGAGAGCTCCTTTGCCCTTGATTTGGGCAAGTGGTAACCCCTCGGGATAATCAATATCCCGCCGTCACCTCCTGGCGCGTGAGCCTGTCTCTCCCAAGGCCTGTTGTCTCCGATGCTCGCGCCTCATCTGAGGCCTATTCGAGCGAGAAAAACGACGAACCAAGACCGAGCGCCCCCGAGAACGACGCAGCTGGGATCGTATGAGCCGTATGAGATCCGTCTGAGGCCGGTTGTGAACCCCCCCGACCTGCGTCTCGCCTGATTTCTGACGACTTGGACCCGAGACTCTTGATGAGCATGCCGATGGACGCACCTGGATAATCTCAGCCCCTTGAGGCCGGTGCCCTGAAGGTGAGCCCGCAACCCGTAATTCCAGAGGGTGCACCAAGAGGGTTGCGCCCTGACTGCTCTCCCTTCAGGACAGGACACATATATTCATCTGCTTTGTCCCTACGAGGCAGGCAAATCCCTGAAGTCATCTGCTTCATGCTGAGGCCTCTCGACTGTGGCATGCTGATACTCCCCAGTCCCCCAGCCCTCACGTCGAGGGTTGCGCTTTGATTGCTTTATCCTACAGAACACACGTATCTCCTTTGCCCCAACGAGGAAAGCGCCTTGAAGCCACTGTAATCCCCAACGTCATTGGGTGGCAGGCGGAGGCCTTTCGACTGTGGTGGCCTGCTAATACTCCACAGTCCTTGCCCCGTGCGGGGGCTGGCGATCGGAGCCTTGATGAGCCTACTGAAAATAGACCAGAATTAACTTTGATGCTGTGCAAGACATGCCGAGTGAGGCCCACCTCGAACTCTCTAACCCTTTCATTTCCTGTGGCTGTCCACCAGAGCCCCTTGACCCTGAGGTAAGCTTGCTGCTAATGGGCCCTGATGTTGCTTGTAATCGAATTGAGACCTGCCGTCTGAAACATGCAGGGTCTCCCCCGTCCTCTCCCTGCCTGAGACTGTTGATTGAGACCCATACCAGGGCCGGCTCTAGGCTCATGGTGGCCCTGGGCAAGGATCGTAGGTAGGGGGCCCGGAAGAGGGGGTCCGGGCGGGGCAGAGCGCGCAGGCCAGTAAAGAGGGGAGGGGGCCAGGGTGTTTAGAAGTGGAACAGAGCCGGAGGCCACCAAATCCCTGCCAGGGGCCACCACACAAATATGCATCCATCCTCAGAGGATTAATATATTAAGGATATATATTGGTGTTGTGGCCCCTGGGGTGTGGTGGCCTTGTGCAGGTGCACAGCTTGCACATGCCTAAAGCCGGCCCTGCCCATACAATTATAGTGCCTAGCTGCGGGTCCCTACTGTGACGGTCTAACAAAAATACTGGGCTATTATAGCCCCTGGACCCAGGCCGGATAATGGAGAGATAGGTCCAAACAGTGGCTCCAAGCACCACACTGAGACCTCTGGAGCCCAGCGCCTCTTTCGGGCCCTCATGAAAACACTTTGATGAACAATTACCCTGTAGTAGCGTGAGATTATATAATGCGTGATTAGACATTGACCCCTCTATCCATGCTTTGTTCAATCAGTTTATTAGGTGTGAATCAGTGTCAACCCATATATAATATGTGATTCTTTGTTATCGTACTACCCTGGTCACCTACCTCTATCGCTCTCGGCTCTATATTGATTGGTTATCAAATCCCGCCCCTCTAGAGAACCCTACCTCGATGTGATCTTGAATCCAACAGATAGGGCGTTGTATTTCAAATTTAGGGCAGGGGTTTTGCCCTTAAGCTCAAGGACAGCTAAGTGGAAACCACCATGGCAAACTGTGGAAACTTGTCCTTTCTGTACAACCAGGGTAGAATCCATTGCTCACTTGTTATTTGAATGCCCAGCCTACGCTGCTCCCCGTCGCAGATGGTTGAAACCGCTCTGCACAAGGCTGGGCACTCGGTCACATTTGGAGGCCTTACAGCTGTTAAAATCCGACCCTCAACCACTGTTTGCTTGTGGTCTGGCAAAATTTCTGGGGTGGGCCTGGAGGATAAGAACCGCGAGGAGGAAGCTCCTCCAGTAAGGACGCCAACTGATATTATAGTGCCCCGGCTACTTCCTGTATGCGCCCCTTTGTTTATGCAGAAATGAATATTTGTATATTTGCACAAATGTTTTCAAAAATGATGCTTTTTACTAGGTTGTATATTTACAAGATTCTTGTTGAAATTTTTTATAGTCTTGATGTATAACTGTGTTTTACCCGTATGAAGATTTTACTGTAATGCTTTTATGAAATGAAATATTTCGAAATAAAGCTATACAACCAACCATAAATCACAATATATCCCTATTGCTATATTGGGAGCAAATCGATGGGGTTCCTCGCACTGCGAGGCGATCCAGCTGGATGAGAATAGATTTTGTAGGAAACTCCTATCAGTCCCCATATCATCATTGCATTTTATATGTCATCAAGAACTTGGGCTTACCTTTTAATAGATTGGATTAAAGCCCGGCCTGCATTAATGTGGCTTGCAATCTGGAAGAACGCAGAGGCTGCCTTATTGAAAGACATTATATAGGACTGCCTTTCCTTTGAAAGAGGACTTCACATCCCTTGGTTGGCTTATGTGAAGTCCGAATGCTGTGAGATTGGTATGCATTCTGCCTTTATAGAACTGCTAACTTGGAATAGCCTAAGCAAAATGGATGTGGGATGAGCAAATTATAACTCTGAGTACACTCGATGACTAAGGGAAGCGGAAGGGAAAATCAATGTTGTTGCCTACTTAAACCTGATTTCTTAAGACAGTTCCACAGACTATCTTTCGTGTGCAATGGGCCATTGGGAATGTTCCCTATTATTCCATTTCAGATCAGACACAATAATATATCAGTTATGTTTCCAACTGGTTTTCACTCTGAATCTTGATGTGAGGCCCTAGCCCTGTAATGATGGATCAGTCTAATCAATATTACATTTTACATTCTTTTGCAAATTTTATGTAAGGTACACCAAACTCTTTTTAATTCCGTTTTTTAAAAAGAATTTTCATGACATCAGACAATGTCAGCCTGCTTTTCGATTTTTACTTCAATTATCCGATGATGAAGCTGTTTTGCACATTGGGACCTTTTTTAGGTCTGCTGTACGAACCCGCAGTTCTATGTTGTGTTAATCTCATTGCCAGTATTGCCATTTGGCACTTGCTTTTACTCATTTCATCTTGTATTGCATTCTCTTATTTTATGGATTGTATGTTTTAATCTCTGTCCTACATGATGCTTTTAAGGATGCTGCTTGCATCCGAATAAAGTTTTGAATTCTTTGTTATCGTACTACCCTGGTCACCTACCTCTATCGCTCTCGGCTCTATATTGACAACCTTCCAAATCTCAATACCCCCCGTCCTACCCTACTACTACCCCAAATCTCCCTTCCCCCTCCGCCCCCTAATCCTCTACTCTCCTACTCTCGACCCCCCGCCCCCCTGTGTGGATGCAGTGACGTCCTACAACTCAACCCCACCCTCCTTCCCACTCCCTCTCCTTCCACGCTCTTACCTTAGCCCCCTTCTTCTTTATTTCTCCCTCTCCCACTGTGCTCTTACCTTTTAGCCCCCTTCTTCTTAAATTCTTGCTCGCTCCCTTTCTAGCCTAACCTCTCCACCATGTCCCGCATCATTACCACCCTCACATCACCCCCCCCCCTCCGACACCCACAGACAAACAGCCCGCCCTCACCAAAAACAGACCCAACTCCTGGACCATTCCATATCCTCCTAATCTTTCGAAAAATGCCAAAAAGAATCTTAAACATACATTTTTAATCCAACATCCCAAAACCCTCATTGAAGACATCACAGCCCCACATCCCTCATTAAAACTAACTATATTTTCTACACCAAACGCCCCTCCACATGGAAGAGCACCTTTTTACATCACCTCCCAGTACCTAGCGCAATCAAAATCCTCCACGGTTTTAAACTTGCCACCTCTCCTTCCTCGTCTTTCCCTGGTGAAATGACCATCTCCATCTACAAAACTGGTAATATTCTGATCCAAGCCTCCGAACAGCACCTCACAATTTTTTTTTCAGCACTCTGTCTAACCAGCTGTCACTACCCTCTCCTCCTTCAATACCCTCGTACCCCCTCAATCCCTCAGAGCACCCCCCAACCGCCACAACTCCTAACCCTCTCTTTAACGTCAGGACCCCCCCCAACAACTATTACTACCCTGGCACCCTCACTTGAACTCTCTCCTACCGCAATCCTATCCCCTCTACTGTTTCAAGCTACCCCCCCATCCACTCCCTAATCCCCTCCACATCCCAGGGAATCACTCCGCTACCCCATGACACTTCTTCCCACTATGACTCTCCCTTCTCTTTAACTCCTAGCCCACCCTCCACTCTGTCAACCTCCCCCCCACTACCCCTCAAATACACCCCTCCCTATTCCCATACCCTCCAATGCCCGTCCACCCCCTACACCGAACCACCTCCCCAGTACCTCTCTCCTCCTCCTCTAAACCGTCCCATAAATACAAAAACTCCTCTTGTCCTTGTCCTGGCCCCTGCCTCCTCAAATGGAACTTCTATGTCACCCTCACTTGAACCCTCCACTGCCACAATCCGGTCCCCTCTCCTCACTCCAGCTCCCTTTCCCAACTACTCCAAACTTACTTCCACCTCCCAAAGACTGGCACCACTCCCCACAACACTTCCCTCCCGTAAAGACACATTCCCCTCCACAACTCCGGCTTCACCCACTGCTCTGGAAACATCCTCCTCATTCCCGGCCATTCCACCCCTTCAAACTTCCATATCCCCAATTGACCACCCACTTTCTACACCCTATCACCACCCTAACACCCCCCTTATAATCCATCCCCTTACGACCGTTAGCCCTCATGTCCTAACCCCCACCTCCTCTAACCTCTCACCCACCCACTACGCCGATAACACATCCACTTTCACACCTCACATACTCCCCTCACATCCCCCCTTCCCCCTCTCCAAACTTTTGCACGTCATTCCCATCCCTCCCTCCCACTCCCGGGTCACTCTACTCTCCCCTCCCCTGGCCTCATCCACTCCTCTTTCAAACACAAACCCACCCAAATTATTCCCCCTTGATGAACCGCGCACTCCAAGATGTCAACCTCATCTCCCTTGTCACTCTGCCCCTAACACCCCCTCCACTCCTACCACCTCCACTTCCCTCCTTTTTAACCTCAGCCAGTCACTTCGTAACCTGGACGATAATCTTGTTACCCTAGCTACTGAACTTACCCTACTCAGAAAAGATTTCAATCAATTTAAATCCTACAAACCCATTTCCTGCCCCCCCGCCCCATGTGCTAAGTCTCGAAAACACTTAGATCCCAAACATGGGTCAACAACGCCACTCCTCACCCGCGCTCATAGACCCTTCGTACCTCTAACACCTACTCCGCTAATCGACCTCTCTGCCCTCTGCCTCACCTACCTCAATGACCCCAACTGAAAGAATCTCCCACCCCTCACTCTAAAATCCCTGTTATTTTGGGGACCAGCAGAACCCCTGAGCCTCCTTGCTCCCCCAGACTCCCCACTCAACTCACCAGTATTCAATTACTCCCTCTCCCTATCGCCAATCCCAAACCCCTTAGCTCCATGCTCGTAAACTGTAGTTCAGCAGTACGACAGGCGACCGAAATCTCTGAAACCACTCTTAATGAAGACACCAACATCTCCTTCCTGAAGACAACCTGGCTCAAAAACCATTCGTCACCCATCATCGACCTTCTGACCCCCTGGCTACTCTATTATCAGAAGAGACAGACCTGAAAAAATAGGGGGTGGCCTAGCAATCATTTTTAAAGAAGAACTACAACTCTAGCCCATAATAACACTGATTACATAACCTTCGAATACTTAGGTGCCGAACTCAAAATGAAATGCCCCCCCCCCCCCCCAATATGACTGCATAACATCTATCATCCCCCTGTTGAACCCCTTCCCTTTACAGAAGAATTTTCCGACCTCCTTACTAAATCGTTACTTTCCAGCTCCAAAAACCTCTTCCTAGGAGATCTTAACCTCCACTGGAACGAACCTGATGACCCAGCAATCAACCTCATCAATAATCTCCTTGAGATTAGCGACCTCAAACAACTTTGCCTCTCCCCTACCCACATCAAAAGAGCTATCCTAGACGCAATCATCTCCAACCCAGATCTTACATCCCTTTCCAACATCATCTCCATCGACAGGTCTGACCACCATCTTATTCTGTTCACAATATTGCGCCAAGCCCCTCCTGCCCCTTAAAAACCAACAAAACTACAATTGTAACCAGAAATTTTAAACAAATCCCACCTGGTGCACTGGAACATAACCTCCAATCCCAACTTAGTGTCACCCCCCATCTCTTCTAATGCAAATGAACTCACAGAACATTTCAACAATATTGTTGACCAACAATATTGTGGACCAACACCGACGACACCCTCACACCCGCCGAGCACCTCCACTTCCAGATCCACACCGACCCAAAGACAACCCTCAGAGGCACCCTCATCTACAGACCCCTGGGACCACGCACACAATTCAGCGAAGACATCGCCGACTTCGTCAGCACGCACGCCCTCCTCTCCTCTGACTACATCCTCCTCGGGGACCTCAACTTTCACCTGGAGAACAACAACGACCGCAACACCACCACCCTGCTGGACAACCTCGCAAACCTCGGACTCAAGCAGCTGGTGACCACCCCCACCCACTACGCCGGACACACACTCGACCCCGTCTTCTCATCCAGCAAGGACATCACCTTCAGCCATGCCACCGGACTCCACTGGACGGACCACAGCTGCGTCCACTTCAGCTTCAGAAGGACCACGATCCACCACCACCAGCAACAGGTTGCACGCAGAAGCTGGAACAAGATCACAGCTGACCGGCTCGCAACTTCCTGGAGCAAGAACCCACCCACCAGCGCAACGAACCCCAGCGAAGCGGCCACCGACCTCACGAAGTGGATCAGCGACTGCGCAGACGACCTCGCCCCTCTGAGGACCCCGCTTAGCAGACCTGGCAGCAAGAAAGCCCCATGGTTCACCGACGAACTCAAGAGCTCCAAGAAGAACTGCAGAGAAAGCCTGGCGCAAAGACCCAACACCGGACAACATGACTGCCCTCAAGCTCGCCACCCGAAAACACCACCAACTGATCCAAGCCACCAAGAAAACTGCATTCAAGGAACGCTTAGACAACAACGCACATAACAGCAAGGAACTCTTCAACATCGTTAAAGAGCTCTCCAACCCTAACGCCGGAAACAACGACATCACCCCTTCGCAAGACCTCTGCAACTCCCTCGCCTCCTACTTCCACAACAAGATCACGGACATACACAACAGCTTCAGCACTCAACCGACGCACGCCACGACCGAACCAGCGCCCCCCACCACCACCCTCCACGCCTGGACCCCGATCAGCACCGAAGACACCGTCCGCACGATGAACTCCATCCACTCCGGATCTCCGTCCGACCCCTGCCCTCACCACGTCTTCAACAAGGCCGACACTGTCATCGCACCCTACCTGCGGGACATCATCAACACCTCCTTCAACACCGCTACCTTCCCGGAGAGCTGGAAGCACGCCGAACTCAGCGCTCTACTTAAGAAACCATCAGCCGACCCCACCGACCTCAAGAACTACCGCCCCATCTCGCTGCTTCCGTTTCCTGCAAAAGACACCGAGAAGACCGTCAACAAGCAGCTGGCCGCCTTCCTCGAGACAAACGGATCCCTCGACCCCTCGCAGTCTGGCTTCTGGGCCAACCACAGCACCGAGACCGCCCTGATCGCAGCCACCGATGACATCCGAACCCTGCTCGACAACGGAGAAACAGCGGCCCTCATCCTCCTAGACTTCTCCGCGGCCTTCGACACTGTCTGCCACCGTACCCTAGTACAGCGCCTCAGCAACGTCCGAATCCAGGAGAAGTCACTGGAGTGGATCATCTCCTTCCTCGCCGGAAGGACACAGAGAGTCCGCCTCCCCCGTTCAGATCAGAAGCCACCGAAGTCATCTGCGGCGTCCCTCAAGGCTCCTCACTCAGCCCTACCCTCTTCAACGTCTACATGAGCCCCCTCACAGCCATCGCACGCCAGCACAACCTCAACATCATCTCCTACGCCGACGACACCCAGCTGATCCTCTCCCTCACCAACGACCCCGCCACCGCCAGAGCCAACCTACACGAAGGGATGAAAAAGGTAGCCGAATGGATGAAGAACAGCCGCCTAAAACTGAACTTGGACAAGACGGAAGTCCTCATTCTGGGATCTTCACCCTCCGCCTGGGACGACTCCTGGTGGCCCCCCGCCCTAGGCAGCGCACCCAAACCGACAGACCACGCACGCAACCCGGGCGTCATCCTGGACTCCTCCCTCTCCATGACCAGACAAGTCAACGCCATCTCCTCGACGTGCTTCAACATCCTGCGCATGCCACGAAAGATCTTCCGGTGGATCCCCACCGAGACCAGGAAGACGGTCACCCAGGCCCTCGTCACCAGCCGCCTGGACTACGGCAACTCCCTCTACGCCGGAACCACCGCCAAACTCCAGAAGAGGCTCCAGCGGATCCAGAAAGCCTCAGCACGACGCATCCTGGACATCCCCCGTCGCAACCACATCTCCGGACACCTGAGAGACCTGCACTAGCTCCCGGTCACCAAGAGAATCACCTTCCGTCTCCTCACCCACGAACACAAAGCCCTACACAACCAAGGCCCAGGATACCTCAACAGCCGCCTCAACTTCTACGCTACCAAACGCCAGCTTCGATCGACCGGCCATGCCCTCGCCGCCGTCCCCCGCATCCGAAGAGCCACCACAGGGGGAAGGTCCTTCTCCTACCTCGCCGCCAAGACTTGGAACTCCCTCCCGACCCTCCGCCTGACCCAGGACCACCTAGCCTTCAGGAAGCAGCTCAAAACCTGGCTGTTCGAGCAGTAGCGGACCCCCCTCCCCTAGCGCCTTGAGACCCTCCGGGTGAGTAGTGCGCTTTATAAATGCCTTGATTGATTGATTGATTGATTGTTTTGGAGGTGTTAGACCAACTTGCCCCTCTGAAAAATAAAACATTAAAAAAAGCCCCCTCTATATCATGGTTTACCCTAGACCTTAATAAAGAAAGGCGCTCGCTGGGACGAGCGGAAAGAACATGGAGACAACATCCCTCCCCATCTCATCTTGCCCTCCTCAGAACTGCAAGATCTTCCTACAAGAAAACATCTTTTCAGAGGAAGCTTCATTCTTTTGTCTACAACTCTCTCGCACAAAAAACAGACCCAGAGAACTGTTCAACATTATTAGAAATCAAACCGCCCCTGCACCCCCTAACCCGGTGGCTTCCATTAACAAATGCGAAGAAATTGCCAACTTCTTCTGTGAAAAAATCACGTAAGACCGCACTTTCCTCGATACTCTATCCTAGCCCACCCCTCTACCTCCCCTGACTACCACACCTCTTCCACCGCTGGATCGTATCCATGCCTCCCCCAGGCCCCCTCCCCTCTCTTACCCCTCCGGAACACATTTCCCTCCTGCTTAAAAATAACGCCTCATGGCATAATTTCTACCCTGTCTCTGAACAGGATGTCTTCAACATTTTAGCCAAAATCAAGCCTTCCTCCCACACCAAAGACCCGCTCCCCTCCACAATCATCCAAGATCTCAAACATGGCATTGTCCCCTACTGAACCAACATCATCAACGCCTCGCACTCAGCAGGGAGTGTGCCCATCTCCCTTCAACTCGGGCAAATCACTCCCAGCCCCAAAAATCCCAAAGCTGAATCCAACGACCGAATAATCTCCGCCCCATCTCCAACCTTCCCCCTACTCTCCAAGGCCCTGGAAAAATTCGCCCTTCTCCAACTCGACAAACACATTGACTCGTTCAATGCTTGACCCCCTTCAATCTGGCTTCCGCAAAGGTTGTAGCTTGGAAACTGCACTTCTCAACATAGTCGATGATATTCACCTAGCCCTGGACTAGGGCGAGACCTACCTACTCATCCTTCTTGACCTTTCCGCAGCTTTTGACACAGTCTACCACCCAACCCTACTCAACATACTAAAAAATCGCTTAGGCCTCAATGGCACTGTCCTTAACTGGTTCACCTCCTACTTCCAACATAGAACCCAAAAAATTAAAATCCAAAACTGCCTCTCTAGCCCAACCTCTGTCTCCCTTGGTGTCCCTCAAGGCTCCATCCTCTCTCTAGCGCTCTTTAACCTATTTATGGAACCCCTTACCCAGATACTCAAAGAAAAAATCAACTATCACCTATATGCTGACGACACCAAATTCTACTACAAAATTAAATCCCAGGCTGATATACTGCACCTGAACACAGCCCTACAAAAATCCAAACCGGATTCCACAACAACCATCTGAAACTCAACCCCAGCAAAACGGAGATGTATGTATGTATGTATTGCGTACTTGTATAGCGCAAAACTGTCACCCAAAGGGTATCCTGGCGCTTTGACTTATCCAGACCAACACAGACGCCTCATCACACTGCCCTGGGGAACAGATGTGACTTCAAACCTTTTTTTAATATGCAGAATTCCCCCATGCTCCTTAGAGTCACTGGCAGGGAATTCCAGAGTTTGGCCGCAGTGTATCCGAAGGAACGGCCTCCCATCCGTATCCTCCGGATATTAGGGACTGTGGCCAAATATGCAGATGAGGAGCGAAGGGTTTTAGAGGTCGAGTACCAGGATAAAAGCTTTTGTAGCGGGACAGGGCCCTGATCATGGAGGGCCTTAAACACTATACACAGCGATTTAAAACAGATGCGCTGGTAAACAGGTAACCAATGGAGGTCCTTAAGTGCCAGGGATGAAGAGGACGAGCGCAGACGGAAAAGGGCCAGTTTAGTGGCCATATTCTGAATACGCTGCAGTTTACTGATCAGAGTCCCAGGGGCACCCAGAAGCAGTGCGTTGCAATAGTCCAACTTACTAAGGATAATACTGCGCACAACTTCCGGTCTAGCTTGGGCCGGGAGCATAGGGAGAATTTTACGCAGATTGCGAAGCAGCATCATACAAGTGGCGATGGTTTACAAAAACATTCAGTTGCAGATTAGATCCAAAAGTAACACCTAGGCTGCGGGCGGAATCTGCTGCCGCAACTGTACCCTGGAAGGTAGTAGGCCAAAAATCCACCGGCAGAGGCTGAGAAATGCGATCCAGGGAGCAGTGCAACACCTCCGTTTTTGAGCCATTGAACTGAAGGGAGTTGGTACGCAGCCAGTTCGCAGTAGATGTCATATAGCGATGAAACATCTCATGGGACACAGCCTCTTTACCCTTCAGTGAAAAGATCAGCTGAGTATCATCAGTGTAATTAACGACCGAGATACCGAATGATTTAATCAGCTTAACTAATGGGCGGAGATAAAGGTTGAACAAAATGGGACTGATGGCCGACCCCTGAGGTACCCCTTGCCCCACTCTTTTTGTGCTGGATTTAAAAGGCGGAAGAGTCACTACTTGGTGTCGATCCCGAAGATAGGAGACCAGCCAATCTCTGGCCAGGCCCGCCACCCGGGCCTCTTCCAATCTGCTGATGAGAATATCATGGTTGACCGTGTCGAACGCGGCCGACATATCAAGCAGCACTAAAAATGCTGCATGACCTAGGTCGACCCGCGAACGAAGATCGTCAAGGACGACCACTAACGCAGATTCAGTGCCGTGGGCAGGCCTGAAGCCAAACTGGGCCATGTCCAGCCAGGAGTGCGTTTCCAAAAAGCTGGACAGATGTTTTGTAACCCACCTTTCCAAGATCTTAATAGGGAATGGAAGCAACAAGATTGGTCGATAATTGCCCAAGCAAGAGGGATCCAATGTTGCTTTCTTCAGGAGGGGAGAGACCACAGCAAGTTTCCAACTATCCGGGACAGTTGCTGTGTTGAGAGATTGACAACAGATGGAAAACAGAGGCGGAAACGGTTCCTCTCGAAACATCTTCCACAATCTATGGGGTAAAGGATCCATAGGAGATCCAGAAGATCACCATTTGCCGATTGGCAGAACTCCTCATAGAGAGGGAGGGGAAAACTGTTATTCCGAACTTGGTCCTTCATAATCTCCGGGGTCCCAGAGATAAATAAAGGAGCCGTGTCCATCTGGAACTGGGGACAAGGGGAAGCAGGAACAGAGAGCCCACTCAAAATAGTGGCAATCTTGTCCTCTAAGGCCGCTGCCAAGGAGTCACACAGAGACTGAGAGGCAGGGATGCAATTGGCCACACTGGCCGGATGGGACAAGTCCTTGACGATTTTAAACAAGGTTTGGTATTTATTTGTGGCCTGCATCAATGTCTCCTCGAGGAACTTGGCTTTGGCACATTTGATCTGTGCTTTATAGCACTGAAGGGCCTGTTTATAGCAAGCTTTATCAGGCTCTAAATAGTGCTTTTGCCAAGCCCTCTCTGCCTGCTTGCACCGCAGCTTCTGATGAAGAAGATCTTCAGAGTACCACGGCATGGCAAGTTTGGACCTGTCTCTTGCTTTCCGTAAAGGTGCCACTTTATCCAAGGTGTCTGTGATTAGCTCGGTAAGGCGTAAATAGCTCATATCCGCGCTTTCTCCCAAGATAAATCCACCGGATAGTAAAGAAGGAAGACTAGACTGCTTCAATAGTCGGGACCACTGCCTATTAAGATTGAATACTCCCATCTTATCACGCCTACGCGTGATGGCGGGGAGAGATAGAGAGAAAAGAACCAAGGCATGGTCAGTCCAACATTGAGGAATGATATTCTTGATAGAGACCTGATTCTTAGCCACAAAGACTAAATCAAGAGCGTGACCCTTCAGATGCGTCTGGGAGAGCACCAGCTGTTGTAGATGTATATTATCACAGGCCTGGCAAAGGTCTCTAAACGCTGAGTCCAGAGGCCCATTAGGCCAGAGGTTAAAGTCCCCCAGAATTAATAGTCTTGCATGGGCATTAGATAGATCGTAAATGAGGTCTACCAGCTCATGTAGAGCTGACGGGGCATTTCCGGGGAGCTTATAGCACAACAGCCCGGAATGCAACACACCTCCTTGCCCTTTCAGGGAAAAACCCATAAGTTCAAAGCCCCGCACGGCCTTGATCTCCAATAACGAAAGATCTAAGGAGTCCCTGAAGATTAAACCAACTCCACCCCCTCGGCTCCCTACTCGAGGGTTGTGTCTGATTTTGTAGCCCGGTGCCACCTCGCTATCGACCCTGGTCCACGTCTCCATCATAAAGAGAACATCTAACTCATGTATCTCTTTGAGGAGCGATATTTTCACGTGGTGTTTATTGAGAGATCTCACATTAATCAAGCCGCATGACCGCGTCCCCATGCCGCTTATATCGAACCTGCTATTCAGAGAGGGCCGCGGATCATAACACATGAGCTCCTCCCTAGAATATACTAAGCGGGTAGAGTCAGGAGGGGCAGCGTAGCCGGCGCTGGTCGTGACCAGTGCACGAACGGGCGCAAACGGGCTTACCTCCGGCGCGCCAGCGGCGGGACCGCTGAGCGCCGGCGCTGCGCACTTGATGGTTAAGCATCTTATATAACCGTACACGCTGGAGTACTGCGATGTAAGCACTAGCCCCCCCAACCAAGATGGCGCCCGCTAATCGGCACTCACCTGGTTCCCTCACCCAAGATGGCGGCCGAAATCGCCGTGACGCGATGTTCCCACGAGCCCTAGAACGCCCTGAAGCGCCCTGAATCCCGCAAAATGCGCGGTGAGATCCAATTATGGTGCGAGGTAAGAATCTAAACTAGATATTTCCCCCGAAGCGAGGAAAAGACATAGCGGCTGGAGCCAGAGGTCGGCAGCGCAAGAGCGCGATGATACAAGTAATTAAAATAGTTAAAAACGAGCAGTACAGCAGCAAGTAAATCAGCGCACTGCGGTCAAAATAAGTCTGACCTGCCAGCGAGAGAGATCCAGTTTTAAGCACTTCTCAAGACGCGGGAGTCCTGCGATGTTTCACCACCTACAACCTGTTTCGCTCAACTGACAAGACTGTTATTATGTACTACCAATGCCGATGTAAAGCGCTCCGATACCCTCGGGTGAAGCTAGTGCTATATAAAACCTTCAAAATAAAATAAAAAATAAAAATATGGTACTCAAAGGTACTCTGCTGTCCAAGTACTCTTCCTGTTTCTATTGGGCATGGTGTGGAGTGCTGTCTGGAGTACTGCTCTAGATGAGCATTCTGCTCAGCAGGCTGTAGTGTAGAGAGTTACTGATGCCGTAAAAATGTAGCTGTCACTTTGAATAACATAACTTACACCCATGGGAAAAGGCGAATTTGATATGAAGCTAGGTAAGGTGCCTTAAAAGGAGGATGCACCCACACCCTTTCAACTTAAAAAGAGAAGGATATTTAGCATTATAAAAAAAAAAGGCAAATAAAGTGTGATGCACAGGAATGTTCATTTCCAATTATTTAAAGAATATTTCTGAAAAGTGCGTAAGGGTGTTTTTCTTCATTTCAATTCACACCCAGTTCGCATATAAGCATCATTAATTCCCAGCAGCATCAATGTGCAGTTTATAATATTTAAATGGATATGCTTGTTTCGCTACAAAACTATTCTTGAAATATATTTACTTTATTTTATTACTTGCGTGGGCATACAACATTTAATAAATGTAAAATTACCTTTCAGGAATAATAATGTCTACCTCTGAATATAACGGCAAATCAGGTTCAACTTCATAAGCATGTTTGGTTCACTATATGAAAGACGAGACTGTTTTGAGCAGCTTGAGATCCAATGTACACAATTAAAATTGAGCACTTTCGATTCTGGGGTCCAGGATACCTCATCTCAACTGAAGGTTCTCATGTGAACTTGTTCTGCTGCTGGCCTGGGTAGTGCTTCCTTGACTGTAGTCATTTGCGAGACAGATATTTTACTAGTGTAACAACTCTTCTCTTATTCTTTAAAGGCAGGGAAGCGATCTCCCTACCGACTACTTTGGTACAGTTGTAGAGCACAAGCTCAAGCTCTAGCAATAAGCAGTGGAAAAATGAGACGTTTGGCTTTTCCAATGCTTGTTCAATCGGCTTTCTACACTAAACAAGGGAAACTAAAATGATTACCTGTACTTAGTTGGATATTCTCCAAATCCTTTCAACAAGGCTTGTAGGCGGGTTTTATTTAGTCCATCAGGCAGATCATTCTAAAAGTAAAAACAATAACAGTGAATTTAATTTTGATGAGAATTACATTTAGTTTGCGTGTAAAAAAGCAGTGTTTTCATGAAAAGGACATTCAGTACATGAAGTCAGACGTTGCTGCATTAGAAGGCTTAAGTTGGGCTGCACTTTAGCACAGCATGTCAAATAATGCTCCTATGGAAATGCAGATCTAAAAAGTAACAGAAAGGTACTAGAACCATCCTGCTTGACTTGTGCTCTTGAGAGTTAAGTTAAAATCAGTATTCAGCTTGGTCACTGATATTGTATTATCACTGTGCACGAGTGAGTGAGAAGGACTTTCAATTTGGTTACTTGTTTTTTCAGTTCCAAGTCTCGGTGAAACTTTTCTTGCTCACAAGACCAGTTTTAAGATGCGCCCCAATAAGGACAGATCAGTATACCACATTGACGGATTACTCAGAACTGCTGACAGAACCCAATAATCATATTGTACAGTGTTTCAGGCCTCTTGACAGGTAGTGGTTTCACCAACCACAGTGGAAAAAACATTCCACTTCATTTCTGAAATTATCAGCGCATGGCAAAAAAAGCAAGGGATCATGCCATTTGTTTCGTGAAGATGAGAGGCTTAGGGGTATTTTAAATTTGTGTTTGTTTGGTTTACCCCTGACCAGTACTGTTGGGAAAAGCAGTTAAATATATTTGCGATGCTATCTGAAGAACTGTCTTATGTTACACCAGAGTTAAATGTGTGGTCTAGGCCGACGATATGTGCGTCTTTAGATCTCATTCCGATTGCTAGGTCATTTTGTATGTTATGTTTTGTGTATTTATATATCGCCTTAATAGCTCGTGACGGTATTCAGGCACCTTGCAGGTGATGGGCAGCTGTCTCCTGGTGAGGTTAATCGAAGAGCCAGATCTTCAGCTTCTTGCAGAACTCAAGAAGCCAAAAGGAGGCTATGGTGTGGTGAGGGACGTGGTTTCATGCTGTGAAGGAGAGGTATGAGAAGGAGCGGCGCCTGCTGTGGTTTGGCGGATGAGGGGTATGCATACAAGTGAGTCCAGCTGAGTAGAGTTGCCTGGGAGGTGTGTAGAAGTGTATGTTCAGGGCTGGTGTGTGTAGTGCTTTGAATGTGTGTGTGAGCAGTTTGAATTGGGTGTGTTTATGGACTGGGAGCCAGTGCAGTTCTGAATTTTGGGAAGATGTGGGTGGGACAAGGTAGGTTTAGAATGAGATTTGCTGCTGCCTTTTGGATAGTCTGGAGCCTGTTCAGAAGTTTCTTAGTGATTCATGCGTAGGGTGTGTTGCCATAATCAAGTCTCTGGTGTTCAAGGCCTGTATGACCGTTTTCCAGGTGTTGGAAGCCACTTGAAGATTTTTCGTGGCGGCTGTGGAAGGAGGCAGAGGTAATTTTGCTTACATCGAGCTTGTCGTTCAGCATGATTCTGAGATTTCTTGCGAGGGGGGCTGAAGGTGAGGGTACAAGGTTAGTATATTGTACATCCTACATTGTTGTTGGATTGTCTCTCCGAATAAGAATCGAAATTTGCCTAGCTTACGTAACGGTAAGTTTCAATTCTATTAAGGACACGGAGGCGAGGATTATGCTATATCTTCCTTCGCTTTATTAACATAAAGAAACCACAGCAGCTCAGGAAAAGATATAATAAGAACACAAGATGCTTTAAACATAAAGCATTGACGTAACGTTCAACAAAAAATCAACAACAACTCCCAAGAGTCTCTTTGCTTATAATCATAGTCCACAGTCCTTTGTCTCTGTCCATCGTCCCTATATAACCGGACTTCCCATCATCTTCCTCCTCTTTCTTCGCGCAGATCACGCTTAAGCCTCATTGGTCCTGTTTAGCACCGTCGTTGCCTGCCAAAAAAGGAACAGCATCAGCGAGGTGGCCCAGGAAACGCGACAACAAGGCGAGGAGCATGCAGAGAACAACACAGTACTGACAACGTAAAGGAAAACGCTTTACTTACTGCCATACGGGTGGGTAGAGACACCACTGTAGTCCGGGTGGGATAATCCTCGCCTCCGTGTCCTTAATAGAATTGAAACTTACCGTTACGTAAGCTAGGCAAATTTCGATTCTATGTCAGGACCGGAGGCTTCAGATTATGCTAGTTTAAAGCTTACTTACCACCAACTGAGCCAAATCCACCACCGGCTTAAAATAAAACCTCTTGAAGGTGGAATCCGAGGACCAGTCCGCAGCTCGCATAAGGTCCTCCAGACGAGCACCCACCGAGAATGCCTTAGAGGCCATGGCTCCCCTGGCGGAGTGTGCTCCAAAGAGAGAAGTATTGATGCCCGCTTCCTGCATGACCCAACGCACCCACCGAGCAATAGTGGGGGAAGAGACAGCTTTGTGTGGCTTCCGCAGGGCAATCAACAACTGACGCTCGCCCGGAGGGCGCAGATCCAAGGTCAGGTCCTCATAAGCTTTGAGGCATTGCACGACACACAACTTAGGAGTGTCAGTAAAGGCTGGATAAGAAATGGAACGCGACGACGTCTTAGTGCGTCGGCCCACCGTAAAGGTAACCCCATCCGGGGAAAAAAGGCGTGCAGAAACATCCAGCGCGCGCACGTCCGAGACGCGCCTACAAGAGACCAGACATAACAACATGGCTAACTTCGCCGACAGCTCTTTAAGAGACAGATAGGAATTGGCCGGCCACGACAGGAACAAATTCAGAACCAAATTGACGTCCCAAAGGACGGAGTACCTGGGCTCTGGCGGCAGCGCGAGACGAACAGCTCGCAGAAGCCGGCACACAAAAGGATGTTCCCCTACCGGATGGCCATCGATGTTATCATGGCCAGCAGAAATCGCCGAACGAATAGCATTGATCGTCCTATACGCTAGACCCTTGTCGGCCAAATGCGCTAGAAAATTCAGCACGGGAACGAGGCCTGCGACCACGGGATCCAGATCCCTTCGTAAACACCAACGCATCCACTTAAGCCAAGCGGATCTGTAACGCTTCGTCGTACTATCGGCCCATGCTTTGGAGAGCAAGTGCTCAGCTGACCCCGAAAGGCCCGGGAGCGTCCAGCGTCTCCTGAGAGCCTCCACGCCACGAGGCGGAGAGTGTTCTGCACGACGAGAGGGTGAGGTTCCTGATCCGGGCTCGTCAGGAGCAGAGGAAACAGGTGGAGTAGGATTGGAAAATCCCAGGAAAGTTCCAGAAGAACCGGAAACCATACTTGAGACCTCCACAGCGGTGTAACCAACACCAGGTCCGCACCCTGGCGGCGTATTTGAGCCGCCGTTCGCATGATCATGGAGAACGGGGGAAACGCAAACGGTTGTTCCCGACTCCAATCCTGTAAGAGCGCGTCCGTGGCCTCCGCCAGAGGGTCCGGCCTCCAGCTGTAGAACCGCGGCAGCTGGTGGTCGAGACGGGACGCGAAGAGGTCCACCGAGAAGGGGCCCCAAAGGGAAAGTAGCCACCGGAAGACTCCCGGATCCAGTTTCCACTGGCTGGCATCCCTGAGATGTCGAGAGTGCCAATCCGCTACTTGATTGGACTGGCCTGGCAGATACTCTGCCGTCACCGCAATGTGACGAGACAGGCAATAATCCCAGAAGTCCTTCGCTAGATCCGCCAAAGCGCGGGACCGAGGACCTCCCAGGTGGTTCACATATCGGACCGCCGAAATATTGTCCATCCGTAGCAGGACACAAGCCTTGACCGAATCCTTGGTCCAACAGCGAACCGCGAAGGAGCCCGCAAGGAGCTCCAAACAATTGATATGCAATTGTTGTTCTGCTGACGACCAGGCGCCGCCGGTGGAAAAATCCCCGCACCGGGCGCCCCAGCCCGACCTGCTTGCGTCGGACTCTATGATCAAGTCCGGAGCCGACCCGAAGATCGCTCGCCCATTCCATGCCTCCATGTGAGACAGCCACCATGACATCTCCTCCTTCACTTCGTCCGTGAGGGGAACCCACTGGTCGTAACACATCCCACGGCGCAAATGCTGCGCCTTCAGGCGCTGAAGAGCCCTGTAGTGCAGCGGGCCTGGGAAAATCGCCTGGATGGAGGACGATAGAAGACCCACCACCTTGGCGACATGGCGCAGTGACGTACGATCCCTCGCGATCGTCTGCCGAAGCAGGTGTCGTATCTTTGCGACCTTCCGACCCGGTAGGCTCAAGACCGCCTGTACCGAGTCCACCACGAAACCTAAAAAGGTGATCTGCTGAGTGGGAACCAAGACCGACTTGGAGCCGTTGACAACGAACCCCAGTCTCTGAAGCAGGCCGACAGCTTGACGCAGCTGTCCTGCCAGCACCTCTGGGCACTGTCCCATGAGGAGGATGTCGTCTAGGTATACTATCATACGGACCCCCTGGCTTCTGAGAAACTCCACCACCGGGTGAAGGACCTTCGTGAAGCACCACGGGGCCGAAGAAAGACCGAACGGCAGGGCGGTGAATTCGAACACCTTGCCGTCCCACAGGAATTGTAGGAAACGACGATGAGGGGGGTGGATGGGAACGACCAAGTAGGCATCCTTGAGATCCAGTCGCACCATCCAATCCCGAGGGAGGAGCACGTCCCGAAGGAGGTGGATCCCCTCCATCTTGAAGTGACGGTAGACCAACCACCCATTGAATTCCTTGAGATTGATCACAGGCCTCTTGCCCCCATCCGTCCTGTCTACCAGGAAGACGTTGCTGAGGAACCCATGTGGGTGGCGCGTTGATAGACGGATGGCTCCCTTGCGCAGCAAGTCCGAGACCTCCCCGTCTATCAATCGCGCGTCGGATTCTGAGAAAACCATCGGGCGCGGGGGCCTCACCTGAGTTGGTTGGTCGTGAAACTCTATATGGAAACCTCTCACAGTTTGCAAAACCCAAGCATCGGTAGTGAGCAATTCCCACTCCCCGTAAAAGCTTGCCAGCCGCCCCCCAATCGGAACTTGATCCAAGCAAAGTACACTCACCGGGGGCATTTCCTTGTCCGGAGTTCTTCTTGAATCCTCTGCCACCATAGCGCTGTCCCCTCGTGGGGTAGAAATTGGTGTAGTTGGCCGAGGTCTGGTACTGACCTCTTCCGGAGCCTTGTCCACGGTTGTTGGTCTGCTGACCACGGCCGATCGCGCGGCCCCTGCGGCGACCGGCCCCTCCAGAAAAACGCTGGTGGAACACCCTCTTGATGCTGGACTGGGCCTTGTCCAGCGACGTGAACGTGTTCACGAACTTTCCAAGCTCGCGGATAAAAGGCTCACCGAAGAGGCCACCCTGGGCCACGGCACCTGCCTCCGACGAGGCCAGGTCCCCCAGCTTCGGGTCCAGCTTGATAAGGAGCGACCGCCGCCGCTCCGTGGACAGAGCACAGTTGGCGTTGCCCAAGAATACGATCACCCTCTGGGCCCAGTTGGAGAGCACCTCCGGTGAAATGGCGGTGCCATTCGCTCGAGCCTCCTCCGCCATATCGAGGATCTTCGTGGCGGGCCCGACCGCATCCAACAGCTTGTCCTGGCAGGCCCGCCAGGACCGGTCGATCCCCTTCCTGGGGTCCTTCATGAATTTCGCCAGGAAGGTGGCCATCTTGGGGTCCAATTCTGGTGTCATGGCCACTTTCCCCTCCAAAGTAGGCCGAGGGCATTCCCCGCGCAGGCAACCCCTCGCCTCCTTCTCCAGGGGCTTGCGCAACCTGCCCGCGACAAACTTCGCCACCGTCTCCCCCGGGGCCCAGGCCGCGGATCGGGGGTGGACGATCTCGTCCGGGTCCAGCATGCCCGACTCATCTCGGGGCATCTCCTTCCCTGAAGGCACCGGGAGCCAAGAACGGGTCGACTCCCCGTCGTCATCCGTGTCCGGAGAGTCGTAGATCGGGGAGGCGGGCGCCGTCGACAGGCCGCCCGAAGTGCCAGGTTCCACCAAGGGCGTCGGAGGCACCGCCGTCGCCTTGGCCAGGAAGGCGTCACGAAGACGCTCGAAAGCGCCCTTACCCACGCCTTGGGCCTCCGATGAAGGCCCTTCACCTCGGGGTCTCTTCGGAGCGGGCGGCAGCCCGCCGGACGTCCCCGGGAGTTCGGGGGACGGCGGCACCTGCGCCGCTGCCAGCTTCGCACACTCCTCCACGATGCGGGCCGAAAGGCGGTCCTCCATGGGCCCTACCACCTCCGTCACACAACGATAGATGGAGTTGTCCACCGCTTGGTAAAACTCATCATCCTGCAGATAGGGGCAGGCCTCCTCCTCGTACTCCCCTTCCATCTCGGAACCAAGGGGCAAATGCGGGGCACCCAAGAGGGCGGCAACCGAGAAAGTTCTCGAATGTGGGCAGGCCCAGCGGCTGCGATCACGTTTTGGGCCAGCTGACGTGGCAGGTGGGCTGCACCAACCCCCAAGCGCGCAGACCCTCCTCGCCGGGACCGGGTCTACGTACCCCTCAAGCGCGCTAGGCCACACACTGTTAAAGAGGTGCACAGATCTCGCCCGAAGGCGATTCACGCGGTCAAAACCGCTATACAGACCCCAGAGGGCGTCAAAATTGTGAAAGTACAGACCCGGATCACCAGGTGTCAGAGGGGTACGCGAGGGTCGGCCCCTGCGCAAGCAGACCCCACGGCGCGGCTCCTCGTACTGCGGAGGCGCGCCGGAGGGTCGGCGAGGCGACAGGCCGCCCCCTTGCGGTCTATGTACACACCGCACACAAGTGGGAATAAAGTCGCGTAGGAACGACAGAACGTTCCCGCAACCAGGGACTCGGAAAGGGAATAAACCATGCAAGGAGTCCCCAAAGACCGCAAGACAGTCAATCACAATAAAAGAAGACAAAATAGAAAAGCACTTATCTGGCTGCGGGAGCAGCGAAGAAAGAGGAGGAAGATGATGGGAAGTCCGGTTATATAGGGACGATGGACAGAGACAAAGGACTGTGGACTATGATTATAAGCAAAGAGACTCTTGGGAGTTGTTGTTGATTTTTTGTTGAACATTACGTCAATGCTTTATGTTTAAAGCATCTTGTGTTCTTATTATATCTTTTCCTGAGCTGCTGTGGTTTCTTTATGTTAATAAAGCGAAGGAAGATATAGCATAATCTGAAGCCTCCGGTCCTGACATAGAATTAAGCCTACGTTGATCAAAGGAGGAAACTAAGTCAGAGCTACATGAACTACATAGAGATCTACCGGGACTCTTTTTATGAGGATTTGATCTGTGACAATGTGCCCTCGATTTTGATGAAAGAAGTCAACGCCCTACTAAAGAAACCATTGGAAGACCCCAGAGAACTCAAGTACTACTGACTGATCTCCCTGCTCCCAGAGAAAGTATTAGAAAAACTCATCAACTATCAACCCTCCTCACGTCTGGAATGCAAACGTCCTCCTCAACTCCTCCCAATCCGCATTCCACAGCAACCACAGCACCAAGACTGCCCTCATCGCGGCTACCAATGGCACCCAGGCCCTACTTGACCAAAGAGGGACTGCGGCTCTGATCTTCCGAGACCACTCAGGAGCTTTCGATATAGTCTCCTACCACAGACTCATCACAAGCCTGCACAACATAGGCATCCAAGGAGCCGCTGTCTGATGGATTGCCTCTTTCCTCAATGGAAGAATGCAAAAAGCAGACCTTCACCTCTGCAACTGAGGAAATCATATGTGGCGTACGTCAAGGATCCTCACTCAGCCCCACCCTCTTCAATACTTATACGACACCTCTGCCTGGCATCAACAAAACCCATTGACTCAACATAATTTCCTATGCAGAGGACACACAAATCATCTCCCTCCCGGAAGATACCACCAAGACCAACTTCCATAACTGCATGACAGGCGTCACCAACTGGATTAAGGACAACTGCCTGGAGCTCAACACGGACAAGACAGATTCTAATTTTTAGAAACAAAAGCTGCCTACCTATGAAACATATCCTGGTGGCCCTCAGAACTCAGACCTACTCCAACTACTACAGACCACGTTAGGAACCTAGACAACAAGCTAACTGTAAAAGTTGAATAATGAAGAGAACCCAAGCTACTTCAATAACCATGACCACTCATGTCAACTCTGCATCCTCCTCGTGCTTCTTCATCCTCAGCATGCTTTGTAAGATATTCAAATGGCTACCCAAAGCTCAAGGAGAATCATCACCCAAGCCCTCATCTCCAGCCCACTGGACTACCCAATGCTCTCTACGCAGGGATCACAGCTCACCTCCTCCGATGACTACAGACCATACAGAATGCTGTAGCCAGACACGTCCGGTATATCCCTAGATGAACCCACATCACCTCCTACCACAGGGAACTCCACTAACTTCCTGTACAGAAAAGATGCCAGGTCAAGCTCCTGGCCCATATCTACAAGGCCCTACACAGCTGCGGGCCCACCCACATGGGTATACCTGATGATCAAAGAACTAAAGAAGCGCCACTACTGGGTCATATATTTCAATAATATTTTATGAGGAGATTGGAGGCCAAAAGGGAACAATTTGAAATGATAATGGCAAAGGGCCACCTCGTACCTGAATGTATGTGGAAATAGGAATCTTGGAAGCACAGATTCTTTCTTCGTCAGAAGCTGCAACACTATCTGCAAGGTAACCATGCAAGCAACTGTTTTATTAGGAAGACAGTGAAATAATGCAGGTTTAGGAGGAGTCTCCATTCTCCTGATCTTTTCCGTTTGATGTGAAAACATTGGAGGAAAAGCCTACATTCCAGTGATTTTTTTTCATGGCTCTTTTCCATAGGATAAGGATTTTAGCTTTAGCAAGCGCAGATGCTGATGCTTCATCTTGAGTGACGGTGCGTGTAGAAAGAGCTGGAGAAACTCCAGAGTGTACTTGAACTGATGTAGAGCCAATACCCATTTGTCCAATGTGACTAGCACCCACCCTTGACAGAAAGCAAATATCCTTCCACCTTGGAGGCCAACTCTCCAGTAGATACAAACAGTTGTAAACAGTGTCGGGGAGTATAACGAGAAGACGTCCTGTCTTCTGCAATTCAGGCGACTTGCCCCTCTACATTTGGATTGTGTTTTGTTATAGGATTCTGCTGGTGGTGCTCTACAAGCTAGTTGTTGTTGTGCAAATGTAAACATGTTCCTGCTATTGCGATTGTTGCAGTTAATATGGATGGAACCGGCAGTTCAGATAATCACCACAATACGTCTCTAGCACCTCTAAAGAGCTCACAACATCACTGCAGCATGGCACAAAAGGATCTATCGGGATATATGTCAGTCTATATGCTCTGGAGTGCATTACTGTTGTGCTTTTCAACAATAGCTTTCGGTTGAAGGGCGTATTCAAAAATGTGGTTTTGAACTTCAGGTTTGGAGAAGGCATCTTAAGGCAGCCTTGTTTACAAAGTAACACTGCACCTGCGAGCTAACTGAAACCAAAATGTGCCATATTAATTGTAAATCGATGGTAGCTGCCAAAAATCCTGTTCTTCCTGGTATGGATGTTCTATTACACTCTGAAAAAGCAGTTTATAGAGGAAGCAAGAGAACCAGCCAAAATTCACTTGCTGACAGTATTGCTGACAGTGCAGACGCACAGGCTAGTAGCGATCTTTTAATTACATTTTCGTGAATTTTTATGCTTTATGAATTTCCATTGCACTGGCACTTTAAAAGAGCTATATTTACCTTTTAGTCTACTCAAGCATTGCCACTTAGTCCCTTGCCTTTAGTTCCACATCGTTGCTGCTGCTCTCAACTGTTCCAGGTCTCACCCGCTCTCTGTTCCACCGTGGGGTTTCCCGTTTGAGTGGCGCGAGCGAGTACGAGCAAACTCTCACTTCCGGTATCGGTTGGGGCTACAGGATTCAGCAGTCTAGCTGCTGTCTTGGCCCCTATATGGCACGGCTGGCGCACAGAGGATGCGCCGCTGGTGTGCCAATGGGAAGTTCGTCTGCACTCGCCCAGCCGTCGCCAGGACCCCTGCATCTTTTACGCCCGATATTGACATTTTGCCGAGATGCTCCCATTTGGTTGATGTACTTGCAGGTATTAGACTTTCTGGTAGGGCTTCTTGCTTGGACAATTTATGCTGCATGGTCGATGCCTTTCACATTATTGCGAGACCTTTCTCCTTTATCATTATCAAAGTCTCAGACTCAAGCAGAAGGCAGAACTAAGGCCTGCCCCTGACAGGGTGGCCATGAAATCAACCCGTGATATAACTCCTCTCCCTTCTTACACCCTTCTAAGTCTGCTCAAGTTTGGAAGTGTTTCATGAGCAACGTGAGATCCCTGGCCAGGCATGCTGTGGAAATATGGGACTTGCTTACCTCAGAAATACCTGATCTTGGATTCCTTACTGAGACATGGCTGAAACCTTCCTCCACTCCTATTACTATGGCACTTCCTGAGAACTATTGCATTCAAAGGATTGACAGGGAGGACATAGTGGATGTAGGTACTGCCATTATTCATAAAGATTATTTGAAAGTATCCAGAATTGATAATTACTCGGAGGAAAAGATAGAGATTCTTATTTTCAGAATTGATCTCTCGCCCCAAGATTGTTGTAAAGGGGCCCTTGTGTATCGCCCTCCCCCCCAGGACCCCTTTGCGATTTCACCCTCAAATTGATGGAATGGATTGCTATCTCCTCTAACCTTTTTGTTCTATTGGGATATTTTAACATACACAGAGAAAAAACGTGTAACACAAAATCTGCTCAGCTCCTTTCAGACTTGGCCACCTTAGGCCTGAAAAAGATTAACCATGGTTCTTATCATTCGGCCGGCCACATGCTCTGACCAACTCTCCTTAAATCCACACCAAGGCCCCCGCCCAGTAGTATGGTCTAATCATTCCCATATTGATTTTCAGGTCATGGGTACTAAAGGTTATTCCCTCTACCAATGCCTCTCATAGCTTCAGGAGACAATGGTGTAAAATCACTATGGACGCCTTCATGAAAGAGTTCACGACGCCCACAATGCAGGAGTCAGGGGGATATTAATTTAAGTTTAGATGACTATCATAGTGCGCAAAAATTAGCTATAGTAGTCTTCACCTTTAAAATGACACCACAGACACACAAACACCGCATGTAGCTTGGTACTCACCTGAATTGTGTAAGGTGAATGCTAATTGAAAAAAACTGGAGAAATGTCGTCGTCAGTCACACAACCTGAACAAGAAATAGACCTAAAATATTACCATAGCACTTTATCACAAGAATATAAAAACAGCTTGAAAAGCCCACATTGCCTCACAACTTAGCCAGGCAGGGAATTCTTCTAAAGAACTCTATAAAGTTCTTAAATCTTTCATCAACCCGAAAGCGTATACCAACCCCCCCCCCCCCTTTTAAAGCACTATGTGATGCTATCACCAACCACTTTGAAGAAAGAATCAATCTGATCTATGATAAATTTCCTGGGGCTAATTACGTTTTGAGAGAAGCATCAAGTCACACTCTATCCAATTCAGACAATGCCTGCCTCTTAGAAAAGTTTACCCCACTTGGGGTGGATGCAATGGAGGAAATGCTGAAATCAGCCAAATTAGGGTCACCTTTGGATATAGTACCAGCTGGGATTTCCTCTTGGTTATCCTAAAAACATGCTCCTTCTGTTTGCCCTATATTAAATCTATCATTGAGTGAAGGTCAACTTCCACCAGTGTGGAAAGCAGCACAGGATATTCCATTTTGCAAGAAGACGAACTCCGTGGTATCGGATCTATCAAACTATTGACCCATTTCCCTTCTTCCTTTGATTAGTAAACTTCTAGAAAGTTACATTAACAAACAATTTACAGAATACATAGCATCTACTGGATGCGTGGACCCTTCTCAGACTGGTTTTAGACCTATGTACAGTACTGAATCTGCATTGATATCAGCAACAGATTATATCAGACATTCTCTTGACAACAACTAGGCGACTTTTGTTGGTGTTGTTGGATTTATCAGCAACTTTCGACATAGTATCCCATCGTATACTACTCCAAAGATTGAAGGAAATAGGGTTCTGTGGTCGAGCTCTACTTGGTTTTCGAGCTTTTCGTCTCCACACACACAGACCATTAATCTGTGACCTTTGCACTCTCGCACCTTTGAGCTTAATAAAGGAGTGCCACAGGGTTCTTGTCTTAGCCCCACATTGTTCAACGTTTATGTGGCACCCGTGGAAAAAATTATCAGAGAGCTCGGATTTATTCCGATTTCATATGTAAATGACACCCAGCTTCTCTTATCACTTGATAAAAGAATTACAACCACTCAATCCCGCTTCGAGGAAGGCATAAAAGCAATCTCATCTTGGGACAACTTTCTCCAGCTGAATGCTGGTAAGACTGAGATTATGTTCTTTGGCAATGCCCAATCGCTCTGGTCTCCACAGTGGTGGCCTCTTGAGTTGGGTATAGCACCTGTTCCTAAGACAGTGGTAAAAAATGTGGATGTCCGATTGGATCAGACTCTCACTATGAAAGATCAGGTAGTGGCTACCACTGGCACCAGTTTTCATGTGATGAGTCTTTTGCGTAGAGTATTTCCTCTAATCCCACTCTCTGTGCAAAAAACTCTCATTCAGGTGCTGGTGATCAGTCGGCTGGCTGCGGCAAATGATTCTTCATTGAATAGACTCCAAGTGGTGCAGGATTCAGCAGCTCGACTGGATCAGAACATGCCAGCCAGATCGGCTTGTCATCCCCTTTAGCGAGTACTGCACTGGCTTCCCATACATAAGAGAGTAAAGTTCAAGATCTGCTATATAGTACATAAAGCTCTGAACGGCAGAGGACCCAGTTATTTGATAGAAAAACATATCCCTTACCAATCGAGCAGATCTTTACGCTCTGGAGGGAAATCCCTCCTGGTTTCTCCCTGTTTAAGGAAAACACGTACTGGGGGTAAAGCCTTCTACCTAGCTCCCCACTACTGGAATCAACTAACTCAACACCACCTGAAGTGTTCGGAACATCTTTTGAGGACGGTACTTAAAACAATGTTCTTCTGCAACAAATTCCCTCTGGTTTATTTCCATTCCCCAGCAGAGCTGATCTACCCCCGTCAGGGTGATTTAGACACTTTATAAATTAATTAAATTAAATCAAATCAAATCAAGATCTCTCAGACACCACCCTGCTCAAGAGAAACTGTTTAAGCCCAGGATTGCAGTGCTTACTGCTAAAAGCTGTGACTGGCCGTCAGCTTCAGTGGGCAGGCAGAGAGGTGGCTGTAACTGCCATGGAAAATAGACTGAAAATACTGGGACTAAGAAGGGAAGACTATGTGGATCCCCTACAAGATGATACACAAGACTCAATGGAGGATGGTACAGAGGGTTGTAAATCATCACCACCGCAGATCATCCATCAAAAGAAAACCTTAGGGACACGTCCTAGGGGAGCCTCTAAAGAGCTCGAATGATATGATTGGCATGTCCCCATCCCTCATGCATACTTCACATAAACCATCCTGGATTCGGTCATGGCAAAAAGGCCCCTAAAGCCTGATTTCATTATTCATTATATTGAGGGAGGAGTGTATTTTCTGGGACCTTTTGTCCCACATCACCTACCTGGTTGTTCATCGCTACTGAAGATTACTCAAACATCATTAGTCTCGTTTTGCTTTTGCACTCTTCATATTTTTGTATTTACCTGATACACACTCTTCATGCTCTCGGAGTCAAAGTGATATCTTTTGTTGCTAATGATATCCCCGCCCCAATAATATAGGTAGTGGGCTAAAGATTTGAGTCTGTTTTGTTACTGTTAGTACTTCACTTAATTCTGTTTCTTTCTGTTGTGGTCAAAGGAGGGGGGAGTCCGAGGGCATGGGGAAGTTTCCAAAATGCCCAGAAAGGAGCCTTCATCGAAACCCCCAGGATGTTTTTAGCATCAAGGAAGGTTGTGCATGATAATGTGCTTTACTTCGTTAAACATAAGAGGCCTCAACTCTCCAACCAAATGCACTACTAGCCAGTGACAGTATCTCAGGTTGCTAGAATCAGAGGTTGATTTTATTTATGAAACACATCTATCGAGGTCAGTTTTGCTGATGTCACAAAGTTTTCCAAATACAGTGCCACACATCTGCCCCATAAAATGTAACAGGTGTGGTCATCTGTTTAGCGACTCTGTCTTATTATAACATTATCATTTAGAAGATGAGAGATCCTAATGGTAGGCTTAGTGTAGTTATCGTGCCTATAGTGTGGGGAGAACGTTTACAGCAGTCAACACATCAACTTCTATTGCTGGGCAGGAATCTGGTATTTTCTCTCTTAGAAACAACAGGTGACATAGTGGAAGGGAATGAGGTCCTTGGGGTGACTTTGGTCTACAATGCTGTCTTGGATAGGTCCAGCAAATGATATGACCCATCTTGCATGTTAAGTAGAGGCCTGCATGAAACTGACTGAGGTATGGGATTAGTGGACATACAGAAAGCACTGTAAGGAAAGAAACGCAATTTCACTTTCCTCTCCCATGTGCATAAATCTTACCCATATAGTGACTCCTTTTTTCATCTCCCCTGGGCGTGGTGGGGGAAGAGACATATATGGGTACCATTTCTTTGTCAGATCATGCAGATGTAGGACTTATCTGGAAGTTCGGCGATCGTCACCACCGGCCAAGGGGATCCCAAATCTAAGGGTGCTTATTGACCCAGTGCACAAATCTGAATTTAGACAGGTCATTTACACATTTCTGGAAACGAAAGGTAAAGGCCCCATCTCACTAATTATGAACAGGGGTGCACTGAAAGTGGTCAAACATGGATACTTCCAATTGGTGAAAGCCTTCTGAAAACAAAAGCAAACCTTAGCAGAAGTGAACTTGAAGCAGAAGCTTGGGGTCTTAGAGTCCTGAGTTAAACACAAAAAACCTCTGACGTTACATCATGCAAAAATAGGATTAAGGGCAGTCTCCATAAGCTACAAACAGAAAAGGCTGAGGGCTCTCTTCTTGGGTTGCAGAAAAGCTTTACAAAAGTGGAAGTAATGTTGGGAAACTATTAGCAAGCAAACTCAAATCCCAAATAAATAAGATTAATTAGAAGTAAGGAATGGTGAAGGGAAAATAGTCTGCTCCAAGACAAAGACAACATTGTCCTTCTAGAACTGCTATGAATCCCTTTATTCCAAGACGACCTGAGATCAAGCCTACATGCAACCCAAATATCAGAGTCAACATTCAACAGGTATGATGAACCGGACAATCCAATAATGAAGGAAGAAAGGCCTCGAGGTGTCTAAAGTAACGTGCCCCAACAAGGCGCCAGGCACAGACTGCTACTCCGTAAGATTTACAAGACCTCTAGGAAGCTTGTTGACCCATTTCTTTTAAAAACTTTTACTGCGTAAGAATGTGTTGCTCAATCAATTTTGAGTACCTGCTACCATGCATGGGACTACACAGCACACCGTTGCGGGTCTGGGAATCTGCGATCGTGCAATTCCAGCCTGCCTACAGATTCACTTGGTACGGCAATTTCCATAGTGGCCCACGAGCCATCGGAGGCACCTAAGCAACAATTGGCCCGACGAGCCATTTGAGGAGCAGGGCGGATGCCTCACCGCCGAACCACGCCGCAACCCTGGCAACTGCCTTACCATAATCATGGTCAACTAAAGCCAGAATTATCGGCTCCACGATCTCGTAATTCTCCACCCTAAACCTTGTTTCCTGTGCCGACTGGCACCAATTGTAATGAACCAGGCAAATGTAAATATTATAGTCCTGATGATGATCCCGTTTAATTTATGAGCATGGGATCGAAACGTCCACATTTCTAAATAGTGCCACAAATGTTCATTGTGTTTAACTATTGTGGTTTTCTATTTTTGGTCATACTTGCTGATAATAAACACAGAAAGGTAGGAGGAGGGCCTAAGGGATTTTAAAGACCAAGACACAATCCCTAGCTACACGTACAAAAACAAAAGTGTCAGAGGGTCTAGTTAATCCTATGTGTGGGTCATTAAACTAATAGAACCGTGTCAGATCATCCAACCAAAACTAAAAGAGGGGGCAAATTGGTGGATACCAGTGTCACCTACAGGTTATCCATCAGTCACCGCACGGAACCGCCCTTCATCATTTGGCATTCCTGTTGTCCACAATCATTGGTGCGTCACTGGCTCAGACTCAGGGAGGTCAGATGGTATAACCTCCAGAGAGCCAAGTGGCGACCAAATGGTGGTAGAGTGTCACAAACTACCCATCAATTCGTTTGGTGGGTGACTGATTTGCAGTGCAGTGAAAAATGAATGTGTGAAAAGGGGTGAGTGAATATATAAAATTGGGTGAGTGAGCCAAAATAAGAAAGCTTTATTAAATAGTATGCTCGCTCCGCCAACATTAAAAAAGCAGCATAGGTAGTTTTAGCAAATATCTACCCTGGTATTAAATTGGTCGACATGTTTCAGCAAATCTTTAGGGACTAACGAGTCCATTGCTTTCATCAGGACCGAAAATTATATAGATGCTACTGCAAAAAGGTGAAGTGAAGTGAAATGGTATTAAAATGTGACTTTAATACTGAAATTTCTTACAACATGAGAAAAGATCACCTGATTTATGTGGTGTATCCTTAAGTTTGTAGAAAGTATTGTCGTCACATGATAGTAGGAGTAGAAGGCTCCACCTCGCCTGGCAACAGCTCAGGGAACGGGTGAAGCACCGCACTCTCCGTCGGTACTTCGTTACCTCCGTCTGAGTCACTTCACCTTTTTGCAGTAGCATCTATATAATTTTCGGTCCTGATGAAAGCAATGGACTCGTTAGTCCCTAAAGATTTGCTGAAACATGTCGACCAATTTAATACCAGGGTAGATATTTGCTAAAACTACCTATGCTGCTTTTTTAATGTTGGCGGAGCGAGCATACTATTTAATAAAGCTTTATTAAATAGGCTCACTCACCCAATTTTATATATTCACTCAACCCCTTTTCACACATTCATTTTTCACTGCACTGCAAATCAGTCACCCACCAAACGAATTGATGGGTAGTTTGTGACACTCTACCACCATTTGGTCGCCACTTGGCTCTCTGGAGGTTATACCATCTGACCTCCCTGAGTCTGAGCCAGTGACGCACCAATGATTGTGGACAACAGGAATGCCAAATGATGAAGGGCGGTTCAGTGCGGTGACTGATGGATAACCTGTAGGTGACACTGGTATCCACCAATTTGCCCCCTCTTTTAGTTTTGGTTGGATGATCTGACACGGTTCTATTAGTTTAATGACCCACACATAGGATTAACTAGACCCTCTGACACTTTTGTTTTTGTACATACTTGCTGATACTCATCTCTGGATGCAAGTAACCACAGATCAAAGTCTTTGCCTGTAATCAATGTTTTTTTGTTCGTACTATCTGTATTGTTAACCCCATTCCCCCACACTTCCCCCTCTTTAAGGGTACAGGCTTGTGCCCCACTATTTTTGCGTTTTAAAGTATTTTTGACTATTCTCTACATTGTATAAATAAAACTCCATGTCCGGCTGGACATAGGATTTATATAGTGACCTAACGTGGCCTATATTTCATTTTTGGTTTGTACATCTACTCAGGACCTTTGTTCTCTGAAATACTAATTGCTACCCGTGGTCCTTAGCCATAATTTCGGGTCCCCCTTGTTTGTTTAAAAATAGCTCAATCAATGGCAGAAGCAAACATAACCAAAATCCCTAAGTCTGACAAGGACTCTTCAGAATGCGCTTCTTACCACCCCATAGCAAGGATTTCACTGATGCCAAAATCTTTGCAAATAATCTGGCTAATAGACTAAAGTAAATGGGGACCAATCAGGCTTTATCCTAGTTGACAAACACAGAAAATGCTCATCAAAATGCATGTTCGTAATTTTTCTATTAGCTTACATGCAGAAAAGGTGTTGGACAGGGTTAATTTGTCCTTTCTCTGTTAAGTGATTTCCAAAATCGGATTTGGGTGATGCAACATTGATTGGGTTCCGCTAAATATGTATAGGGATCTCAAAGCCAGAATATTGCTCACGGGTGATTTTTCTGTTTTGCTTATGTGGAAGTACACACCAGGGATGCTCTAGCAACAGAATCTTTAGTGGTGAGGGGGCCGTTACACCATAAAACTGTAGGTGTTCTCTTTGGAGATGCTTCATACAAAATGAGCTGATCTGAAAATGATCTTCTTTCTGAGCCGGAGATGCCCTTAGAATTTGTACAGACTGAACTTGAAGACTTTGAAGCAGCATCCAGTTTAAAATATATCACGCAAACTGGGAGCTCATTAACATATTGTTGAGCTTTGACAGGGTGCAGAAGTCAGTTAGAGTGAAGACTATATGTGTCTTGGCTGACAAAATAAATGCAGTCAAGGTAAAAAAGTTACTTATCTTTTGTAGTGCTCTTTTTCCGATGGATACTCGATCTACCTGCATGTCGAAGACAGTCTTTTGGATCACTATAATGTCATCTGGATGTGCTAGCGAGTTGCTTTAAGTGTCAAACCTCCTTCTTTCCTGACAAGTTGGTGTTAAGAGCCATGATTTCCATCTTGCCAAAGGTGGTTACTCCCGTCCACATAGGCCAATCCATCATCCTGTCAACCATCTTCCTTCCTCCCCACCCAACAAAGGAAGAAGAGCGAATTATTCTACTTGAGTCTAAAAGAACATTAAGCTTTTCAAGGGACAGAACTTGTGAGTTCAGACTAGATTTCTAGCTCTTCTTTGACTACATAGGGTAGATGAAAGGCAAGGCAGAGAAAAAGAGGATATTATCAAGTTGAGTAGTCCTATGCATCAATTTATGTTATGCTCTGGCGCACAAAAGCCCACCAGAATGTATTTGAGCTCATTCCACCACAGCCAATTCTTCTACTTCTGCAATGGTGAAAGAAGTGCCAGTAGCAGACATCTGTAAAGCAGTGACCTGGGTTCCTCTCCACACTTTTGCAAATGAGAAGGGAAGTTCACTTCAAATGGTCAGTCCTTTAGTATTTTTTGGTATACCCGGCCATGCACCCACCTCCTGATTGAGGACTGCTTGGGAAATCTATTCACAAGGTTAGTAGTCTGCAGGTAGTAGTATTCATCAGAACAAATAGTTCCTAACCTTTGGGAATTATCTTTCTGGTGGATACTCTATGTTTCTCACTAACCCATCCCCCTTCCTGTGGGATAACCATGGCTGGTTATTCCACGTCTTCTTAATGTGGTCCCATCATATTACAAAACACTACACCTGTCTTGGTGAGGTTAGTCTTGAAGGCACATACAACATGAAGGGAAACAGGCGTCAGCATGCCGTCAGGGGTGCTTAATGGCTAAAGTGAGGTCACACAGATGCGCCGAAGTGGAGCCAGACACCCCTACAGGTATGAGAGAACTATTGAAAAGTTTACAGATGAAGAATGGTTCCTTGGAATAATAAGAAGGTGAGGAATGTGCAGCTAGAAGTATCTGTCAGAAGAATGTTTCACCCCGAATCCTGTAAAAGTTTCAGGTGGTGCCGAAGGCCAACACCCATACTGAACTCTAAGTGTTCCAATCCTTACTTATTAAATATGTCGGGGGAGAGAAGAAGACCAGAGTAGAGAGGGCCCACACTCAATAGGGTCTACACCTCTTGCTTGAGACTATTCAGGGAATGAACTAGTTCGGAATCTGATAAACAAACAGTAAGTCTACAGGGACCAGATCATAGAAGATTGGTTTGGAACCCGTTATGCTTACCTAAAGCAGATAGACCCCACAACTTATACATTAGGTGTGTGGCCTGTACAATTCTTGATACTTGGGATGACTTAGCATCTAGGGAGGAAATTATGTTGCACTAAATGCCTCTCAAGCCTCGACCCTTCGATGCTCAAATTTCACCTGGCCTGCAACCAAGTGGAGGTGGCACAAATGGGATTGCAGAATGGTCAGTGGCTTTTTTTTAACAAAAGTTTAACAAAGTACAACAAGGAATACATACCTAAAGAGACTGACAGACATGGTTATACCCAGCTCTTGACACTGGGTTTTGGATCCAGCCATTAAAGTTACTTACCTATGCTAACGCCTTATCTGGTAAAGACTCGATCTAGCCGAAGATTCCTAAACTTTGAGTGACCCCCAGGCAGCCAACTGGATGCTGACATTTCTCGTGAGCAGTATTCCCCAGAGGGGGGTCTGCCAAACAATTTCCTACTAAAAAGTCCTGCAGAACTGAATGGGCAAAGTGCCCATCCCTATGGACCTAACTATCCAGGCAGTAGTGCTTGGTAAACGTGTGTAGAGGTGCCCATGTTACTGCCTGACCAGGAATGGAACTTCTCAACCAACGCAGTGGTCAAAGCTTTAGATCTATTGGAATGCGCAAGCAAACCATCAGGGCTTGCTTCTTGGCCAATGCATAGCTGATTTTGATAAAAAGCATGATCCAACTGGAGATGATCCGTTTCTGTATCGCCTTCCCTTTCTGGGCTCCAACATACTCCACGAAATGTGGTTCCTCTACCAGGAACTCTTTTGTGTGGTCAAAGTAGAAAGACAGCTCTCTTTTTGGGTCCAGTCGGTGGAATTGCTCCTGTTCTTTAGAGCAGGGCCGGACTGAGAACAGAAACCGGCCCTGGCAAACTGCTCAGCTGGCCCCCCCTGGGGTCAGGGGGAGTGCAGGTGAGCAGTTTGCGACGGCCGGTTTCGGCCGATTTTGTTACCGAGGGCCGACATTGCCGACCCCCGGTAACAAAAACGGCCCCCCCAGGGGCCCAAAACCGGCCCTACCCTAGCGGCCTACCGGGGAAACGCCCGGTGCCCTCTATGGCCAGTCCGGGCCTGCTTTAGAGGTAGGAGGCAGAGCTTTATAGGTAGGCAGGGTGAAGACTGGCCTACATAAAAAGAGAGTGACCACCTTCGGTAGGAAGGAAACTCTAGTGTGAAGGACAAGATTGTTTGGGAAGATTGAGGTATGGAGGCTTAGATGACATAGCCTGGAACTCATTCACCCTCGGGCAGATGTTATTGCCACTAGAAAGACCGTCTTGATAGCTAGAAGCCTGAGAGGACAGTTATGTAGCGGCTCAAAAGGAGCGCACATCATGAAAGTGAGGACTACATTTAGGTCCCACTGAGGCATGATGAAAGGTGAAGGTGGAAACATGTGTTGGAGATCTTTCCGAAACCTGTGTACAATAGGGTACTTTAAAAGGGATGGCTGATCAGGCAACCGCCGAAATGCTGAGATGGCAGAAAGATAGCAATTTTAAGAGCAGAGCCCTACCGGGCAAAAGAGAGAATGAACAAAAGGACCTGAAAAAGGGGGGCAGAAAGTGTGTCAACCTGTTTTTCTGAACACCATGCCACAAAATTCCTCTAACGACAGGCGTGTACCGTGTTGGTGGAGGTCTGTCTGGCTGGCAAGATGATATTACAGACTTTGGGCGGAAGCTCGAAAGCTGCCAACTGTCGCTGCTCAATCTCCACGAATGAAGGCGGAGTGTTGACAGGTTCAGGTGTAGAACCCTCCCCTGCTGCTGTGACAGAGATCCTTCCGAATGAGAAGCCTGATAGAAGGACTGATGCCCATGCTCAGCAACTCGAGATACCAGACTCTCTGAGCCCAGTCCAGAGCCACAAGGATAACTTTAACCCGGTCATTCCTGTTCTTCTGAAGAAGTCTGGGCATGAGTGGTATGGGTGGAAAGGTATACAAGAGGCCTGAGGTCCACTCGAGATGAAAAGCATCTCCAAGCGAGAGCCGCCTTGGAAACTCCAGGGTGCAGAACTGGTGACATTGCACGTTCTCAGAGGTGGCAAACAGATCCAACCAAGGTTCTCCCTATGGCTGAAAATGACTTTGCACCACCTCTGGATAGAGACGCCATTCATGATCCGCTGGAAATCTTCAGCAGAGTTTGTCCGCCCAGGCGTTCAGAGTTTCCTCCATGTGTTAAACCACAAGGGAAATGCACTGATGTTCCAGCCATGTCCTGAGATGCAGGGCCTCTTGCCAAAGGGTTCACAACCCCACCCCGCTCTTTTTGTTGCAGGACCAAATGGTGGTGTTGTCTGTGAACACCTGCGCTAACCTTCCTATGATGGAGGTAGAAAGGCTTTCAATGTTAGTAGGATTGCTCAGAACTGCAGCAGGTTGATGTGGAGCCCAGATTTCCATCTCTCCCAGATGACTGCCCCATCCTAGGAATGACGCATCTGTAACTACTGTCAGATCTGGTTGAGGGGGAGAGGGGTTAGCCCCAGACCCAATCGTGTTTCGTTAACCACCACTGCAGATCTGATCCAGGTGCAATTTTGTCGGCTTCAGAGTTGGACTTTCATGCCTGTGGAGCACCCAAAGCTTACCCCTTTATCAGTGAGAGCGGCTACTGTCCCCTCAATACAGTCTTCATTACGGACTCTGAAGCACAGTTCTAGTCAATCCACATGGCGTAGACTGGCAACGGGTGCCTTAGATTTAATCTTGTCTGCAGCATGTAAATTGATACTTGTATAGCGCACTACTCACCCGCAAGGGTCTCAAGGCGCTTGTATGAATACCGCTGTGGAACCCATCCTGGCTTTCCCTGTGAGGCGTCCACTCCTGGGCACCCCCAAGGTGGAGGCCAGGCATCCTTAGCGTTGTGGGGGCCGTTGTGGAGATTAAGCAAGTTATTGCCCAGAGTTGCAGAGTGGGACTCCATGATTGGAATAGGCACCGAGGCGAGAATTATCAGGTCCGTGGAATTTTGAGCCCAAGACCCGGCGAGGCGGGGAATTGAACCCTGGTCCCGGGCTAGACCTCTGCATCAGGGTCTGCCGCTCTAACGATTGAGCCACACTTCTTCACTGAGAAAGATGTCCCTTGGTTTATTTGTGTTACAAGTAGACTGGTGAGATCCATTGCACCCTGTGTGCGTGTTTCAAGCACACAAGCTGATCGCGTTTGCTTTGGGCTGATAAGGCTCATCTCTGTGCTAGCTCCCAACTCAGATTTTTAGGTTCTGCTTCCTAACTGGTCTGCAGGAATCTCATGTCACTTGTGCAATCGTAGCACTGAGCGATCATTCATAGATTCTCTATCCTGAGAAGGCCAAAAGGCCTACTTTAGGATGAACACTTGACCCAGATGACTGGAAAATGTTAATGGGGGATTTCGTATCGGGTCACGGCTGCCCATGAAAAGGTACATAGATGGAAATCTTGCATCATCTGGCTCGTGAGTCTCCAGTGTTATTCTTTGAATTGCTGAGCCTTTGTCATCTACAATCAGCCCTGTAGCTTTCATTCCTGTATTTACACCAGCCCCAATTCCTAGTTCTTTTGGGACCAAGTCCCCCTTCCTTTTAGGCCTTAAAAATGTGTTCCAGTTCTGTTGACGGGTAGAGGTTATCCTGATTACGGGATTGCTTGGACTTTCTCTCTAGTCGGTACATCTCAGGAGATAATTGAGCGGTGTCCCCAAAATCTTTTGGATGTGTCCAAGGTCCTGTAAATTGGCACATTCTCCAGAAAATTTCTAAAGCGACTTAATTGCTATATGTACCACTATATTTAGGTGCCCTCTGGGACTCCAAAGTGGATTATGGCTGATTGAATACATTGTCCCCATTGGAAAAACTCAAGTCAGGACCGTAACTTGGTTTTTTAACCTCAGTGGCCTGTTCCCTGAAAGGAAATTAGTGGCAAGCCAAGGCTGAGCAGCCTAAGACAAGCAAGTAAGTCATATTGAAAAACTGCTTGCTCACCTTAACAAGCCGCAATAGTTAACCCTCCTTTTGATAGTAACATATGCAAATAATTTGACAGAGTCTGCAGGGATTCCGAAACACATCTGATATATACAATTGTGAGAGTGAAAGAAGGAATCTGCACGACGGAATGCAGCATATCTATCGTCCACATAAAGTAGAAATGTGAAAAATCTTGATGCTGATACTTGCACCGTGAAATGAGACCTTGACATTTTCCGTTGCAGGGAGGTTGAGACAGTGAACGCAACAGTGTGTACTTGACTGTTGGGAATGACGCTGGCTCCGTATTGTCAACACCAGTGGTGGCTCTGTGCACAACAGCGAATAAGTAAACGCTTCTCTCATTCTCCCTCTGTGGGAGTTGTTAGTGAAGGAAGGCGCAGCAACAGTAGAAGCAGATGCCTTGCCACCTTTCTCTTCTTTGGTGCCACGGTCTTCTGGGTTACTTCCCAGCCTGATGCATTCTTTATTTTTTAAAGTTTGCTTTTTTTAAGCAAAATTCATGCTCCTTGACCGGTTGTGAAGCTGGCAAGAGCGCTTATCTTTTCTACCCCTCCCCAACCCTTCTCAATCCAAATAACTGACTAACATATCCACCACTAAAATTACTTTCATGTTTCACCATACTAATTCAACACTAATGCTGATGGGTTTCGGAGTGGCATGCTACTCGCCAGAAAAGCGCTTCAACATCCATCAGGGATAACAAGTGCTATATGAATGTAAACCTTTCTTCCCCTTTTATCCCTTCGCTATCCTTCTCACTCCAAATAACTGACTAATATCAAACAATGAAATTACTTTCTGATTTCACCATATTAATTCACCACTAATTCTTTATGGACTACCTGAATAGCATGCTTCAACACCCCATCAGTGGTAACAAGCGCTATATAAATACAAACCTTTTTTCCTCCTCTATCCTTCTGCTATCATTCCAAATCCAAATAACTGACTAACCTATCCACCACTTAAAATGTACTTGCATGTTTCACTATACTAATTCAACACTAATCCTCTATGGGTCCCGGAGTAGCGTGCTACTTACCGAATAAGCGATTCGACGCCTCGTCAGGGGTAGTAAGCGCTATATATATGCAATTAAAATACAATACAATATGCCAGCAGGCATGTCTCACAAGCAAGCTACAGGAGGCCATGACACCCAGCAGCCTTAGAGTCATTTTCACCAAAAGCTAGGAGGCTCCAACATCAGTATCATAGCCTAAATATCTTGGACTCGTCGTTTGAGAGGATATGCCCGAAACTAACAGTGTCCAGAACTGCTCTGATGAAAGGGAGCATCTAAAAAGCAGTAAGGTGTGACTCCTGCACATTGACAATGTACCCCAGTGAGTGCAGGCAGTCCACCATAGTCTGAAGCTGGGAAACAACTGTCAGGGATGAACCTGTCTTCAACAACCACTCCTTGAGATAGGGTAAGCCTGGCACCCCTGACCTCCGCAGATGAGCTGCAACTACTGCCTTTACCATGGTGAACACCCAAGCGTGCTGGTGAGGCCAAAGGGGAGCATGCTGAACTGAAAGTGCTTGTGACCTACAATAAACCACATGTAACGTCTGTGGGCAGGCAGGATAGGGATGTGGAAGTCTGCATCCTGCACATCCAACATCACCATCCAGTCTTATCGTTGACATCCCTGCCACACCAGAATACGGGTTTCAAAATACTTTGACAAAAAGTTAAAAAAAGACTGTCAAAAAGTGACTAGAGATAGCTCTCTCCAGATCTGCGCAGACTGGCACAGAAAGAAAAGAACTGATGTCAATTGCACTGGGGTGGCTCCTATATAGGCACCTACCACGTCACTTCCAGAGCGGATGACGCCGACAATGTCATGCAGAGAGAAATGATGCCCTATACCGCTCACAAAAAAGATCTAGATCCAGTCTGATGCCAGGGGATGATTGCAAGGTAAGGATTCTGTGGCTAGAAGTCTCTATAAGATTAGGCTGACACCAGAGATCTGTGAAACATGTTTTTTTTTGTGTCATAATTTTTTATTGGAGTTCAAAGATAGGCAATTTCATAGGTAACAAAACAATAAAATATAAATAAGTCATGTGTGGGAGCAAAGGGCTTAATCTCAACCCTGTATCATATCAATAAACCTTAGGGTCAAAGACGTATCAACTCCAGTGTGAAAAAATATCTGGGGTGTCACAACTGGGCAGGAGGAGTTGGAAGGCCTATGGAAATAGATTCCGCATTGCTACAAACGCATGCAGCACAGGGAAAGTCACTATAGTTGATGACTCAATTGTATCTCACCCCCTTTAGGCTCAAAAGTAAATAACTAAAATATGGGGGCACATTTTGGAGAAGTGGGGGGCAGATGGCATTTATACATATGGTATGTTCTTTTGGCAAAATATGATTTTTTAAACGAAAGATCTACTGGGGGTATTTCATGAAGTCGTGGGAAACTCAGTCCCTGAGGACCTGAGAATTCGGTTGTTGGGTGTCCAGAAGGAAGGCTGAAAATACTGCTTACCGCTTAATGTTTTTGATGAGTTAAGCACACATCCTACCCAGCGCCTCAAAGAATGAGGGGCTCTGATCTTTACCACTTGCCAGCTTTAGGCAGACTATAGCAACAACAAACAAAAACGTGAAAGCTACATAACTGAGTTTTTGCCTTGCTTCAATTCAGTGACTCAGTTCTTGCTGACCAGGTGGGTAGATGAGAAAGAGAAGAGGGAGCGTTGTTTGCAATTGGCATTGTTTTTTGGGGGGGAGATGGGTGTTGGCGGTTATAGTGTGCATTTTTGAAACATTATGCAATTGAAAGCTTTCAAAAGTTTTTCATTTGTTCGGTTTACAAAATTCCAATTAAAAAAAGACTTAAAGAATAAATAAAATTAATAAATGTAAATTTGGCCAGTACAACCAATAGATAGGCTGCATCCTCATAAATGCTCTTACAAAAAATAGTTTGGAGGTATTGTAAACTTTACTGGGACCCTACATATGGTTGGGACTATTTAGTATTTACTACTATCAATGAATACAGAAACATCAAGAACAACGCGATCCATGGCTATCTTATGAAGCACCTTATTCCCCAGGTACTCATGCTAATTTTGGTTGGATCACAACAAACATAGAAATTAAACGTGGTTTCCATTTACATATTTATTTTATTTATTATGCCTGCAGGTATTAGTGGGAGAGTGGAACACAGCAAAATGATCAACTGAAAACTTACTGGTAGCCCCTTGAGATGATCGCCACTCGACTATTGTAATCTTAAATGTATACATCCTAATAAAGATATACAATTTAAACCCTCCATATCTGTACTGAAATTACGATCAACTTCACAGCATCAAAAAATGTAAATACATGAAAGATTCTCTAATTCAGGCACACATCAAATTATCTTTGGCTATCACAGGATAAAATCTGCGGTTTGTTCAGGTAACAATAAAGGACCTTTGATATCGTTTATAAAACAATTTTTTCACAAAATTCTATGATCACAATAACTTTGGGCCAGATGTAGGTAAAATAGATTTACCGATTCTTAATTACCGAAAATTACCGAATTTTACCGATTCAGTAATTAAGAATCGGTAAATCGGAGGGGTGGATATGTAGGTATTCCAGATGTGCTGGAATAACGAATCGGAATAATTCGGTATTTGCCGGTTCGGTAAATAACCGAATCGGTAATGCCCATTCATTCCTATGGGCTTTGAAGCCCATAGGAATGAATGGGCATTACCGATTCGGTATTTACCGAACCGGTAAATACCGATTTTCACAAGGGTGCAGGGGGTATCACTTTGACACCCTCTGGCACCCCCAAAACAGGCTCGGGTGCCATGTGGCAGGCATACATGCCCTAAGGGCAGGTCTGCCTGTCACATGGCATAGGTGTGCATGCACACATGTGCATGCACACCGGAATCGGTATTTTACCATCAAATTGGATTTGATGGTAAAATACCGATTCGGTATGGCCTCTGGGACTCAGAAGAGTCCCACCTACATCTGGGTGCCTCAGATTCGGTAAATTTACCGAATTTTTATTTTACCGATTCAGTAAAATTACCGAATCGGTAATTTTATCGAATCGGTAACAAAAAATGCCCCCTACATACCTGTCACCGATTTACCGATCGGTAACAGCCAAAATCGGCTGTTACCGGTCGGTAAATGGCCTGAAACGGCCACCTACATCTGGCCCTTTATGTTATGACACCCATTATCACCTCATCAAGTTTCCCCAGTATTAGCAAAAGAGGTGTCCTTACATCATCCACTATTTCAGAGTACACCTTCAGAAATAGAATACATTTTACCAGTAAATGCGAGTTCATTTCATGTATAGTGTGTGTGTGTGTATGTATGTCTCTTCCATTGTGCAACTCCCAATTCACTCTACTTCAATGGAACATCTATTTTCTTTTTCGAACTCTGCTACAAAGACAGTTGCTGCCTTTAGCACAGAATATCAGGACTGGAGAATTTTGATCTTATGATGGCTCATGGTTAATCAAGAGAGTTCAACTATATCAGTACTTACACTAGATCTGTAATCCATCCCTGGGTCTCAAAAGTACTTCAGATCCATTAACATACAGCCACATCAGACAAGCCAGCAAGCGTCCTTCACTTCACATACTCTCTTAAAGTCAATGTGTCTGAGAACATTTTGGAAAGCCTCTGTAGTATGTGGTGCCAGAGGCAAATTGAATCTTTGCCTCTGTTCACATAGTATATTACAGAGATAGGGAGGCACAGTTCATACAAAAAATACTTACTGATTCTCAATTTTAGACATCTGAACCTCTTATAACTCTGCAGATGGAGCTCCACAAGTTAGATATTACCTGCCCTCCTATAGGTGTATCACCTCATTGAGCCTTGTAACAAACTATTACGGAATATGATCCAGCCCCTTGGATGGGATAATTCACAGAGATGTGACAGCCAAAGGCTATATCATTCATTTGCTTTCACATTAGAACGATTTCTCCAACCGTGGTCAACACCAGGCGCTTTAGAACTTTACATTTGAAGGCTCTTCTTGAGGCTCCTTGCCAAGGAGATCAAGAAAATACTTTAAAGGGTAATCCTCCACTTTGCCTTGATCAGTTTTCGACTCTCTACCATGAGTGGGTTGTCCCATAAAACACTCTAAAATCCCTACATTTCAACCTTTCCTTTAATTTCATGAAGCAAAACATCTTCATATTTATCCTAAATTTTGTTTTACCTCAATTGACCTAACCTGAATGCGAATTAACTAAAAGATTGAACTATGCATTACAATAGGCAATGACGTATACTTTGCCATGAATTGATTCCAGAATAGAAGTCATCACTGGTATGCAAATAATTACATATTTATGTTAGCAGCATAAATAAACAAAAACAATTCGCTACTTTTTGTTTTAAGTAGATATCACATCTCTCTTATTCCTCTCAACTTTACCGATGTTAGTAATTAACTATAAAAAAAGACACCAGGTAAAAATATATATATATTTTTAAAGAAGCAAACTGGAATTTTTTTTTGCCAACTAAAAAATATTAAGACAATCCACTTACCTCTTTATCTTCAAGTGTAGAATTGACAGCTGACTTTAGAATTCTGGTCGGAACTTTACCTCCTTTTGATTTCCAAGGCCTTTCTGTCAGCGTGGACGATACCTTCACCAGAAGTTTCGATGTAGCTGAACTGTCCACAGACACTTTGCCCTTGGGTAGATTGTCAACTACTTTAACCAATGGTGGAGGTGGCTAAAGAAAGAAAATAATCTGAGAATTCACGGTTGTGTGGCCACAATAATACAAAACGATAAACATTTACAATTGGCATTCTAGTATCACTACACAGTTGTAAGTCCCACATTGACTTCTCTTGATTACAATTAGAGTAAAAAAGTGTAGTTTAGCAGGTGTCCAGGACATAACACTCTAGGTTCAATAGTGCTGTAAATAATGGTTCAAACATGACTATGCTGGCATAAGTAAGAGTCATCAATGAATGGGGAGGCAGCAGAGAAGGTAGTGAGACACCTATGACTAGCAAGACAGTGACCTGAGTGAGTGGCAGAGTAGGACATGAAAGAACAGGGCTGGATGACTGGATGGAGGTATACTATGACAGGGAGTTAAAGCAGGAGAAAACGAATGTGCCTTGGGGAAAACAAACAGGTAACAGCTGGATGGAAAGAGACAAAGACATTAAGGAGGAATTGAATTATACACTATAAGTGAAGGGTGTCACAGAGACTGAGGCAATAAGAGGCAGCAGGGTGCCAGAGACAGTTAGATTGTGAAACTAAGTGGGTTGGCAGACATGGCAATAGTAAATGAGAGCAGTGCAGGTAAACAAGCCAGACAATGGTCACAGCTAGTGAATGGCCAGGGAGTGGGGTAAGGTGTGAGAGGGCAGTGACAAGAGTAAATAAAGTTAATAGAGAGTACCAATCATTGAACAAAAGTTGATAGAAATCAGAGTAAGTAACCAACCAGGCTATTTCGGATAACCCAGAGCAAGACACATGAGCCTCTTAAAGACTGTCTGACTGCAGAAGGAGAAGTCCACATGAACAAAGGCTAACCAAGTCAGGCTTCGTATCACATCCGAATGGGGCTAAGGGTACACGAGAAGAGCACTTCAGGCAAAGAGTATGTCAGGAACTGAAAAAAAGTTCCCTCACAAGCATTGTGGGGACCAGCGCAAGGCTCTTACAAGCCCCCTTCTCTACTCCCAAAATGAACAAGTCCATTATTTTAAGGATCATAACATTCATGTGCTTTACTTACCTACAGATGGAAACCTTCATTATTAGTGATGAAAAGGTCAGGTAATGTTATTGGTATGCCTGTAAGGTCCATGTGATGAGAACAGTGGGTGGGGTAAAATTCATAATCACAGCTCTGCCCCATTCTCTCAAAAAAATTTTCAAGGAGCTCAAATGCTGAACGTCCATATGTCTCGTCCATACTTAATCATGGACAACCACGATAGATTGGAGTGGTCAAGATTACTTTCCCCTGCAAACTGACCTACAAGGGCGCCAAATATTGGCAAAATAAATTGGTAGAACATGAACTGGCCTCTAAATAGTAACCCCTATAAACAATCCTCCATTGTTTGCACTAAGGAACGCAGGCTTGATTTAAAGTTACTTACCTTCAGTAACATTCGTTCTGTTAGAGACTATCTTGATGCAGATTCCTCAAGTTTTAAAAATTCCCCAGGCGTCAGACTGGATCCAGAAACTTTTGAGCAGTACCTCTGTGCCCTCTACGGCTCCCTGCAGATACCGCTCTGAAATAACATAAGGAGCCTCATAGGCGCCACTTCGCGCACGGACGTCAGTTGATTTCAAGGCTGTCTGCACTCCCAGAAGTAGAGCCCCAAAAGCAAATTGGTGTGATCACTGTGAAGCTTTCTAGCCTGGGGATCTTAATAAAGGGCAGAGGCTAAACACATAATGGGGAGGATGGGTGGGTTGGTGAAGAATCTGCGGCTAGGCATAGTCTCTCCCAGAAAAAGTGTTATCTTTCGATAGAGACTACTAGCCACAGATCCCTCACCTTTTGAATAGACACTAAAGCAATACCTATTTTGAGGTGGGTTTGTGGATGGACTCAGACGAGAAAGTCTTGCAGGAGCAAGCGCCAAATATATCCACTCAGCAAGCCTGACAATCCATAGTGCTCTGTGAATGTATGAAGGTAGCCATCTGGCAAATTCTAGACAGGGACACAGTGTGCTACCAGCAGCTTTGGCCCTGATGGAATGGGCATGTATTCCTGGATGCTGCTTTTTAGCCTAAGCATAGCAGATCTCAATACAGAGCACAATACAGCAGGAGATGGTTCCCTGGCGATACCTAGGGCCTACATTATGTGTGCCTTACATGTATCAAAAGGGAAGTTTGGCCCTGGCAAGTAGTGATACTTGCCAGGTCGGCATAGCAGTTGAAAACTGTGCACATAGGCTCTGCAGTAGAAGGCCTGAGATACGTTTGGAGGGCTACTCATCTGGGTGGCACAATCAGTGCTGCAGGCTCACTAGTAGCATTTGATTTACAGGTCCTGGGGACATGTTGGGCACTGTACGATGGATTTACTAGCAAATCAAATATGCCAATCATGGAGAAACCAAATGCTATTACATTTTGGACACAGAGTACATGCACTTTCGCACTGGTTAGCAGTGGTAAAGTGCCCAGATACAAACACCAGCAAAAACGAAATCCAGAACACAATCAAGGACAGGAGACCAGAAGCAAAAAGACAGGTGAAACCACACCAAAAGTTACCAGGTCTAACACGATTCCCCCCAGGAGGAAGTGGGGTGACCTACCCAACCTCTTGTGAGTTCTCATCACTAAGGCAGACAAACCTGGAAAGACCATCAAGTGTTGGCGTGTTCTGTTCCAGGACAGTGGTCCACCATAAAGTCCCTTTCCGTATAGGGAGATTGACCACCTCAAGAGTTTAGGATTCCTACCCCTCATCGGCATTAACCATGCACCAAAGGGTGACTCCTGTGGTGAGTGAAAACAGTGAAGCAAACTGTCCTAACACCTAGCAAGAGTCTCTCTGCTGTTCCAGGGTCAGTGTTGAAGGGAGGATCACACCCTCCACTGACCATTCCTGCTCTTTAGACGACACGAGGTTGAAAGAGGTTCACATTCCTCTTCCACCCCATCATCCGTGACCAAGAGCATGGTCAACTTAGACCTCTCAAAATGTGGCTTGAGGCGGTTCACATGTAGGGCCCTCAAAGCGTTCCTAGGAGTCTGCATGTCCAACAGGTAGGTGACGCGACTCTTGTGCTCATTCACCTTTTAAATGGACCAGACCAGAGGTCTTGTTAGGCACAGGGCTCTACTGGCGCCATCGTCCACACCTTTTGACCAGGCAGAAACTCAGCCAGAGTGGTATTCTGGTCGTACCAACGTTTCATGTCCTCCTGTCTAGCTCCCAGATTCTCCTGGACAAGTTTTCTGATGTGGGCTGTCTGGTATCTGAAGGTCAGCACATAACTGAATTCATCCTGGGGGGCTTCTGGAGAGCTTGCTCCCAGTCCTTCCTCCCCAAACTGAGACGTCCTCTCAGAGGGTGCCCACAGAGAATTTCAAAATGGCTGAAGCCACCCCCCTTCTGCGGTACCTCCCTGTAAGTAAACAGAAGGCATGGCAACAGGTTGTCCCATTTATACTTCATGGGCTCTGAAAGACCCATAATCATGCCTTTCAGGGTTCGGTTGTACCTTTCAACCAACCCATTGGTCTGAGGCTGATAAGGCATGGAGGACTTATAGGCAACTCCACATGCCTTCATGTATGGAAACATGAAACTCGTAATGCAATCAGATACAACATCCTTGGGTAAACTCACACGGGTAAAAATCCCCATCAGTTCCCTGGCCACGGTGGGAGCAATCACCGTCCACAGAGGAATAGCTTCCGGGTACCAGGTGGCATGGTCCACAAAGATCAGGATGAACCTGTTGCCCATGGCTGTCTTGGAATCCAGAGGCCCCACAATGTCAGTGCCCACCCACTCGAAAAGGGTACTCACGAAAGGAAACTGTTGGAGGGGAGCCTTGCATCTTCCCCCTGTCTTTTCACTCACCTTGACAGGACCTGCAAAACACACATGAGGCCTTCCTCATTTGGAGCAAATAAAAGTGGGTGACAAGTCTGTCAAAGATCTTGTCTAGCCACAAATGACTTGTCAGAGGCAAATTATGACCCGGAACCAGTAGGAAGGGTCTGAAGCGCAGGAATACCACCAGCACAAGGGCTCCCCAGGCTCAGCAACCATAGGCTGAACTTTTCCACATCCACATTGAGTTGTGCCAACCCCAACTGGAGCTTCCTTTCTACCCGCCTGTCTCTTAACTCTGCTACAGACAGGCTTTTAGATTAGACACTACTGTTAACTCTGGAGGGAGCTCTTCCACCAATCAGGCTGGACCCCCTACCCCAAAGGCAACGCTGACTCCTCCAGCCATTCCAGATACAGGGTCAGTTCCACTTCCTCCAAAACAACATTCTCATCCTCAGAGTGCCCTGCTCCATCCCTGGCTGCTAACCAAGCCCTCTGCGCTTTTTACAGGTCCTCCTTTTCAGTGAGGCCTTTAAAAGAGCACTTGAAATCTATGCAAAACATTATTTTTAACTGAGGAACGTTTAGGTTTCCAACCCCAAATGCTCATACTCCAAATGTGCAGGTGCTGGCTCCCTAGACAGACAGTTTCAAAAACTCAAAAGGTTACCAAAAGAGGAAAAAGAAAAACAGTAGGTTGGTACGTGATGGTCTGCGATATGGAAGTTGTGTACAACAATAACTGTATGTAATGCATAAGTACAAGTCCTAAAGAAAAAACTTCCTCATAACCAAAGTTATTTATACACAGGAATTAATCCCAGTAACAGACTGAGTGCCAAGGCTAATGTGTGAACCCACTCAAAAAAATATTGCCAACATTCCTGAAAAATATACAATTTTTATTTTCATATCATTTTATAAAATACTTTTTCATAACTTATACAAATCCATAAATATTATAGCAGATATCATATTTGAACATAATCAAATCACAAATCAACATGAATAAGAAGCACAATACATATAATCAAATCATGAAAACCCGGGAAGAGACAACCAAAACCATCACAACAACCCAATCAGACTCAACTCACACATATCCAGACACACCTTCACATTCATAATATATCTGGGGATCACAATTACAGGATGACAAAGTAACTGGGATGACCAAAGACAGAAACTGCACAATGGCAGGATGTTATAAAGGCAGTGCCAGGTACTGGGATTAATTCCTGTGTATAAATAACGTTGGTCATGAGGGAGTTTTTTCTTTAAGTTTCATTTTCTTCCCCTCTTCTCCATGACCTTGTTCTGTATTCTTAGAGGGGGTCCCCTACTTTTGTTGCATTAAGTACAAGTCCTATCCTCACATATGATCACCAATGTTAGAAATTGGGCCTCTAGTTGGCAGTTGTTTGCACTCTGTCTGAGTAGGGACCTACACTCTAGTCAGGGTAAGTGTAATGCACACTAAGTTTACCTGTGCTCACCGGCGGGTAGCTTGGCATAGAGCAGCCACTGTTACACACACAGTAACAGTGAAAACACCACAAAAGTACTCCACACCAGTTCAGAAAAATAGCCAATATTTATCCGAATAAAACTAAGACCAGAACGATAACCATCCAATACACACAAGTCAAGAGATGAAACCTTCAACAATAAATGCGGTTATAGCTTTTGGAAAACAATAGCTCAAACTTGGGCTATTTGGTCACGCCTGTCTGAAACCAATCCACAACTTCAGTCAGTCTGCGATAGACCACAGGCCGGCTAAGGGAGTCACACAGACCCTAGTACAGTACCTTAGATGTGTTATAAAGATGTGCAAGGCGCAGAGGAGGTGAGGCGTCGTAATGACCGTAGATCTGTTACTTCCTTACTGCTATGCGGGACGTTGGCGCTCGGGGCGTTGCATTGCGCAAAGAGGTGAGACATCACTGTAGCAAAGTGATACGTTGGTTCCTGGAGGAAGTGCATGATCATTGAACTGCTAACACCTGTGGAGGATGTGGGGTACAAGGGAGGTGATGAGTTGGTTTCAGTTGCAAGACCTTGGGTCCTGAAAACAACGCAGTGTCAATGATGCGTCTATGTCACAGCTCAGTAAGTCGAAGTTGAACCTCCAGGACATTGTTGACTTCGGTGAAGCGGTGCTCAAGACTCCAGCGGCTGCGGTACTTAAGAGGCACTGCAGCACAGTCAGGGCTTGCGTTGTAAGTTGCGGTCCTTGCGTTGCACACTCAGCGAACGGGGACCACAGCTTTGGTGCAGGCAGCGGCGATGTGTTGATTCCACAGGGATGTGATGGTTCCGTAGTGATGCTTGGAGTCAATGCGTAGACTTTTGGGTTGCAGCACCTCCAAGGGTTCAGGACTGGATTTGGCACCACCACTATAATGTATATGTTTTATTGTACAGCGAGACTCCCACCTCGTCGGCGGGGATGATTCTAAGTATGTGAATCTATGAAAGATACTCCAATACTGGATAAAGAGGCCTTTCTGTGTTGAAAAGCAAAGTGTCTTGTTTTTTCACTACGAGGACACGTACAACTTAAAAGCACATGTCCTACCTTTTAAATACACAGCACCTGGTCCCTGGGGTTACCTAGGGCCTACCATAGGTGTGCCTTACACATAGTAAAAGGGAAGGTTTGGGCCAGTTCGACATGGCAGTTTCAAACCGCACACAGGCTCTGCATTGGCAGGTCTGAGACATGTTTGAAGGGCTACTAATGTGGGTTGCACAATCAGTGTTGCAGGCCCACTAGTGGCATTTGGTTTACAGGCAATGGGCACATGTACTTCACTGCTCGAGGGACTTAGTAGTAAATCAAATATGCTAATCATGGAGAAACCCAATGCCATTACATTTAAGATGCAGAGCACATGCACTTTTGCACTAGTCAGCAGTGGTAAAGTGACCAGAGCCCAAACCCAGCAAAAACTAAATCCTGCACACAATCAAAAACAGGAGGCCAGAAGAAAACATACAAGGGAAACCATGCTAAAAGATTACAGGTCTAACAGTAAAGTCATGTTTTAAGTCAATTCTGAAAATGCCACTTTTAGAAAGTAATGTATTTAGGGGTTGGGCCCTTCTAAGTACAGCCAGATTGGGCCTCTTCAAATATTTAACATAACCTTGAGTCCAGCTGTGTTGATTAAACAAACATCTTTGGAAAAACCAGGTCAATTAAGTTACTTCTCTTGGCCCATGTATTTATGCACAATTCTGATATTTTGAAACATTTTATGAACTTGAGGCATACTTTGAAAGGCCCACTATTGAACTTTTTTTTCATACTCACAAATATACCCCACAGAACTATACAAAGTTGTTGAGTACTACAACGGTAATTGCATAAAATAAACTGAGTTGTGTATAAAACACCACAACATCAAACAAATGTTGTTTACATTTCAAATCAACAATTTTAAACTTTATTAACCCCATCGCTGCTAGGCCTCCACTCCCCCTCCCCGCCTTTTTTTTTCCAAATGCAGAATTGGCAAAAAACATTTTAAAAAAAATAAGCGCTTAGAATTCGCTGTGCTATACCCCTAATCCCTGTTTTTGGCTCTTTCCAGCAACAGGCCCTTGCCCCACCTACACAAGTGAGGTATCATTTTACTCGGGAGAGTGGTAGGACTCTTGTGCTGACACGGTGATCCCACACAAAAATATGTGGATAATGTGGGGTTTTTCAGCTAAATTTGTGGTTTGCAGTGGATTCTGGGTAGGAAAACTTTATGGGATCCACGCAAGCCATACCACGCTGGACTCCCCCGGGTGTCTAGTTTTCAGAAATGTGTGAGTTTGGTAGGTTTTACTAGATGTCCGACGAGCCCGGGGCCAAAAACCCAGGTGACCCTCTTCGCAAAGCCAGGTCGTTTTGTAATAGGGAATTCTCATGTCTCCACAATACATTTCGGGCCCTTGCCCGTCGCCGGTACTTGACCCACCCACACAAGTGAGGTCCGTTTTTAATCAGGAGACTTTGGAGAATGCGGGGTGGGTGGACAATTGTGGACCAATGCAGATTCCAGAACTTTCCATCACCGAAGTATGGGGATAATGTTTTTTTTGTTTTTTTTTTTTTTTACAAAGTTTGAGGTTTGCAGGGAATTCTCGGTAACAGAACCTGGTGGGAGCCACACAAGTCACCCCATCCTGGATTCCCCTGGGTGCCTAGTTTTCAAAAATGTATAGGTTTGCTAGGATTCCCTAGGTGCCGGCAAGCTAGGGTTCAAAATCTACAGCTCTGCACTTTACGAGAAAGGGTCAGTTTTCACTGTAAAAAATGTGGGGTGTCCACGTTGCATTTTGGACCTTTTCCTGTTGCAGGCACTAGGCCTACCCACACAAGTAAGGTATCATTTTTATCGAAAGCCTTTGGGGAATGCAGGGTGGGTGGAATTTTGTGGATCCACGCAGATGACAGAACTTTCTTGACAATGTGTTTTCTTTTTTACAAAGTTTGAGATTTGCAAGAGATTCTGGGTAACAGAACATAGTGAAGGCCACACAAGTCACCACATCCTGGATTCCCCTGGTGTCTTTCAAAATTGTGTAGGTTTGCTGGGTTTCATTGGGTGCCAGCTGTGCTAGGAGCCAAAATCCACAGGTAGGCACATTCTGAAAAAAGGTCAGTGCCTAGTGGGCTTTCTGCCGCCCAGGGGAGGGGGGAATCGGGGGGTATTGCCCGGACATGCCCCCAAGTGGGGCAAAAGACTGTGGGCATTTTGGGGGGACATTGGGATGCCCATACAGGGCACCCCCCACCCATATGTATAAAAGCCAGCATAATCGCTGGCGCATAGTGTGGGCCCCTCTGACAGATCAGGGGCTACTGCCCCCTCAACTGCCTCCTGGGGGCAGAAAGACTGGCATTTTTTTTTAGGGGGGGCGGCATTGGCATACCCATTCTGGGCAGCCCCCACCCCTGAATTTTGAAAAACAGTAGCCCAGGTCCTAGTGGGCTTTCTGCCCCCTCTGAGGGGCAGGTAAGGGGCTATTGCCCCATCTGCCACCCCGGGGGAGCAGAAAGACTGTGGCATTTTTTGTGGGGTATGGGCATTGGCATACCCATTCTGGGCAGCCCCCACCCAACATATATGAAAAGAAAATCCCTGGTGCCTTGTGGCCTTTCTGAGATCTGAGGCTAATGCCCCTACCATCTGCCTCTTGGGGGGCAGAAAGACTAGCATTTTTGGGGCAGTGGTGGGGGCAAAGGCATGCCCATTCTAGGCAGCCCCACCCTGAACATTGGAGAAAAAAAAATCTCTGCTGCCTGGTGGGTTTCTGTCCCATGGGGGGGGGGGGGGAGCATAAGGGGCTATTGCCCCATCTGCCACCCAGGGGGAGCAAAAAGACTATGGCATTTTTTGTGGGGTGTGGGCATGGGCATGCCCATTCTGGGCAGCCCCCACGCAACGTATATAAAAAGAAAATCCCTGGTGCCTTGTGGGCTTTCTGACCTCTCCCAGGGGGGAGACCAGGGGCTAATGCCCCCACCATGTGCCTCTTGGGGGGGGACAGAAAGACTAGCATTTTTGGGGAGGTGGTGGAGGCACTGGCATGCCCATTCTGGGCAGGCCCCACCCTGAACTTTTGAGGGAAAAAAATCTCTGGTGCCTAGTGGGCTTTCTGCCCCCCTGGGGGGGCATAAGGGGCTATTGCCCCATCTGCCACCCAGGGAGGGAAAAAGACTGTACTATTTGTTTTTTGGGGTCAGGCATTGGCATTCTGGGCAACACCACCCCTACATATAAAAAAAATAATCCCTGGTGAATAGTGGGCTTTCTGCCCCCCCCTCCCCAGAAGATTAGGGTCTATTGTCCCCATCTACCTCCTGCGGGGGGGGTATTCAGTATTTTGCCTTCTTTGCAGGAGGTAGGGTGGGGCACTGGGAGGCCCATTCTGGGCAGCCCCCACCCATTGCCTATAAAAAAAAAATCCTTGGTGTCTAGAGTGGTCCCTGCTACCCCCAGGAGCACTGTCTGTGGCAAAAATGTATGGGGGTGCAAAGGCCCTTGCCCAAGGGGCCACCACCTCTGGTGCTAGATGGTGGATCCCTGCTTGGGCATCGCCCTCCTGAGGCGATCCCCAAGCATGGATCCACTAGGGAAGAGTACCACTTGAAAGGGGAGATTCTCCACTTTCCAAAGATACCTTTCTTATGTGTTTCGGTGCTCGGGTGGCTGAGATAGCCCCACAAGCACCGAAATTGTGAAATTAAAACTAGGTTTCAGTTTCATTGTAATGACAATTGCGCGCCATTTGCGCAATCGTCATTACAAGGAAAACCAAAACCATGCTTTGGGAGGTTGGGGAAGCTCTTCCCCACCTCCCAAGGCAAAAAAAAAATAAAAAATGGGAAATCCCTCTGCTGTTTACGGCAGAGGGATTTTTTCCAAGTGTGCTCATGAAGGAATGGTTCAGTCATGAGCACACTTGCACTTGTGCTTATGACGGAACCATTCCGTCATGAGCATGGAAGGGGTAATACACTTAAAACCAGTCAAATGATCTTTTCAAAAACAGAGGTTGCAATCACTGTTGTTCTCTGCGCTATGAACCTCTTGTTGATAATCTCACTTCGGGGTTTCAAAATTATTTAATGATAGTGGGATTTTGCCCACAAAACAGACGATGATCATGTAAGATAACAGGGTTTTCATTGATGCGTTTCGAACCACTAATTATTTGGGGCTCTCCTCAGGACCATGACTGGTCATGATCAGAGGAGGAATGATAAAGTATATTAGCTGATGAATACCTGACTCTTAGTTGTTCAACTAGATATTCCCAGTGTATAGACATGATTATGTACATTATGTCTCCTGGAACTATACACTCTTATGGGCTTTTCCTTTGGTTCCTCTTTTCCAGCTGATATTCATTTACAATTCGCATTCATTCAGCTTCTGAAGAGTAGGAAATTAATATTGGTACTTGTTCCATTTTTTTTTTTAACAAATGAAATCTAGCAATATGGCAGGGAGCCTCGCTATTTGGCTTCATTGCCTTACATTACACATTGTTCCTCGCGTGTGATTTTATTTCGAAATGCCAATTTAAACTACATCTTTCAACTTCTCGTCATAATCAGCAAACGCTGCCCGTCGTGTGCTTGTCCCATGGGGCTAGTGTTGGAAACGCCTTCCGTTTAAAGACGGTTACATTGTAGCATTCAACTGCAGGCCTGCTTATACCTCGACTCTTGCTTGGCCAGCGGAATGGCACGCTAAGACTAAAGAAGAGCGTTGTTGGAGTTTGAGTATGAAAGAGCAGTGTCACTTTGTACTTCCTCAGTATCTCGCTTTTGGCGTGCACTGCCTGCTTTAAGGATGTACATTATATAAAATGCTTTTTCGTAAAACGTATTGACTTGCAACATGGCGCGCTCCAATTGACCGGTCTACACGCCTGATACTTTAATGCATGTTGCTGACACAAACTTACTGCTTTTCATTTTGTGTGAGGCTCGCGTCACTGCTGTCCTTGCTCCTTCGTCAGAGCAGGCTGAAGTGATCGCCTTCCTTTTAGAGAATAATTCAGATCTGAGTGGTGGAGGACTGCCGCAGCCTCCCACTGAACTTTGGTACTTGTAGTTAGAAGGGGCTTTTTAGTGGAAAAAATACTCTCCAGCCATCGAGTGGAAGTTCGGATTGGCCGAGGGGTTTACAGAATGAAAGTATGGATGAAGTAATTTGTCATTTACAGTCTATTTACTTCGGACATTTAATTAAGACCTCAATTAACAGACTTGAATTTTAACATTAAGTATGTTTCTTTTTTTCATGAGGGTTGCTTCCAAGTCATCACCCCTTGAATTGGGCTTGATCACACTCAAAACTTTCCATTTGACGTTTTTCTCTGTGTGCCCCTTACTGACAAAAAGGTTTACTAAGGGGGCTGGGACTGTTTTAGCTTTTATGCTAGACTAGTGTTGCTATATAGAGTGCTTAATTTCTTGGCTGGTTTAACCGACGTACGTTTTGTCGTATTGGAAGATTATGGCATAAACAAAGTTTTTGGTTCTTCAGTCGGAAAACTCTGTATGTTTCCATTGGGTTTGGCCCTTTAAAAAAACAGAATCTTCTATTGTCTGGCAACAAACTGTGCAATTGCCACATTTGTGATGGCCCTCTATAGGTTTCAAATGCCTTTTCCGGGGGAAAGTTCTCACAAGTTGTTTGCCTACACTAGCATTCGTCTTCATCGCGAAGAATGGAAGGTCAAATACACACTCCGATTTTTTTATCCATTGGCAGTTGTTGCAGATGATCTTTTTGAAGTTGTTAGTCTGTGGACATTAGGGTGGAGAAAACGACTTTTTTTAAAATGGCTTCTTTTGTTTTTGGTCAAGGAAGCACTCACGTAGCATGAACAACGCTTGTTTCATTGAGTGTTTTTAGGTTTCGCCTATTATCATTCGCTTGCGAATGTAATAGGCGAAAATTCAAGTGCTCGATCGACTAGTCAAACCACTGCAGATTCTTCACAGTGCATGTGAGTCACCACGAGAATCACGCGACCACAAGCCTCTCGTGAACGAGCCCAGCCAGCCCAGCCTCCCTCACACAGCTTCTGCCAGCCATATGGTCGTTCGAGTTGCCCACCCCCTCTCTCTCCAGCGCCTGCCTTCCGTGACTCGCATTAGATGATCAGTGGCAGCCCAGCAGGCAGCCCACCCCCTCCCTCTCCATATGGGCAGCCCACCCCCTCCCTCTCCGTTTACCTACGCTTTAATTCATTATCTTCGTTTGCGAGAACTTCTTCTTTTTCTACTTCCAGTCACTGCCTGTTTCCATTTGTGTTTGTGCAGCCCACAACAGCGCCTACCACGGCGCACTGTTTCATGTTTATGCTTGTGGGCTCCATTGACTTTCCCTGGCTGCAGCCTCCAGAGTCCTTGAATTCTCAACACACCCGCTGCTGCAGGTTATGCCTGGGTGGCGCACCACATGTTTTAGCACAGCGCTCTCTTTCTTCATGTCCCGTTCTTTCCCCCATGTCGATCTCTTCCTCTACCTGACCCTGTTATTCCCATGTTTTTTTAATGAGTAATTGTCTTTGCCTAAATCAGGGCTGCAGTAATCTGGGCTGATTCTTCAGTGAGTGCTGGCGTGTTTTCTACGCTCGCACCCCCGTATGCCTTCAGGGGTACTTAATCACCCCAAGGTGATTACCGTGGGGGAGGTCAACAGTCCCTGCAGAGTGGTGTAAAAATTCGACTGTGTCTCTCTCCTTCAGGCAAGTACGAGAGCCATTCATTGTTTTGCGTAAGCCACTATAGAGACCGCGCAGTACACGAAGATATACTCATATGAGTAAACAAAACACACCCATCCCCTTTCTACACATACAGCTTTCCAGCAGCATCCCAAGCCACCTGGGTCTTCTCACCCTAAGATTGTGATTCTCCGTTTCATTGTGAGACTTACAAGGCATAATACAGAGCCAGACCGCTACCCTCTAAGCACTTCACAGCAGCATATATTATTAATACACTTAATCCAATTCCTGCAGCCGCGTCCATACTGTATATGGACATTCATTTACGCTCTGCTTCTTACTGAGGTACGTTGCGGTCGATAGCCGTGCAGGGATCTGGTGACTGGCATTCCCAGAATCTTGTTTTAAATAAGTAGTTCACTTCTTTACAACTTCATAAAATAACAAATACATTTAAAACAAATATTTTGTGCTATTTCCGGTATTATATCACTAAAGCACGCGCCATGGGCGTTCGCAGGGGTGGGGGGGGCAAGGAGGGGCGCTTGCCCCCCCCCCCTGGAACGACCCTCCTTGCCCCCTCTGCGGACGCCCATGAAAACCGTGACTTCAAGAAGGGTTCTCACTCTCTTTCCTCTCCTTTCTTTAATTTGCTTCCCTGTGAAATGGATCCAAAAAAGAAAGATGCTTTTGCTGGAAATGTAGTATTTTTCTGACATTTTAATTCCAAAGTGCAGCATTGAGAATAAAAGGCTAAAAATAGATCAATAACTAAATAAAGTAAGACAGAGTGGTAGCAAACTAGCCAAACTGATTTTATTCACACCTAAAAACAAATTAGCGCCACTTTTACAGAGTTTGCCAGTGAAGCGCTATTTTAGTTTTCTTGCCTTTGTTTTCCCTGGACTTGGAACTAGTGCACCAATCCTGGAGGTACCATAATGTGTGGATTGGAAAACAAAATGTGTGCTGCGGCTCAGCGTCCAGGGATGTGGTCTTTTTACCATACTGCTTACGTTTTGTAAGGATATAAGCAATGGCCATTGAAATGGGTCCATTCAGGGCCCTGTAGTTGTGTCCTTAACTTTTCAGGCAAAAGCACTCACTGATTTCTGAATAGTTAGTGTAAAAGCATTAAGTTAACCATGTTGTTCCTGCTTACATTTCCCATGGTTTGCTATATTTTGCATTCCCTATAAGTGTTTGCTTCTTCCAGGATGATGTTCCTTTTTTTTTGTAGGCCTCATATTGATCTTGTCTAGTGCGTAATTTAAATTGCGCATCCAGGTATTTATAGCTGACAACAATTGGGTTGTAGTTGAAAACAGTGGGAGTTTTTCTCAGTGGGGCAGTACGGTGTTCAGTGGGTTAGAGGATGTGGCACTATGGTCAGAGCTGCTGAATTTGGAACTGGGAACCAGGTTCAGCCTTAATAACCAGCCCACCAGACCACTCTCCTGCGAGAGCACAATCACATGCTAGACCTTAGAAGGCTTTGCAACACCTTAGAAGTCGTGGTGTCTACGTACCAGCAGGTTGACCCTAGCATGACAAGTGTAGGTTAACCTTCAAGGCTTGTCCACCACTATCCATACTGAAGTTCACCTCCAGTCTTGCGGGCAGGCCTATGAAGCAGCACACCCTAGAACAACAGTCACTGAGTTCACAGGACCCTTGAGAAGGGCCAGCTCTAGGGCGGGGCAACCAGTGTGACCGCACCGGGTGCTCACTTTAGGTGAAGGCATCATGTTTGCGAGTATATTATGGTTTTAAAAACGCTTGCTGCCTACTTCCTGGCTTCCAGCAATTTTCTGCAACAATAAAAATGTCATGAAGACTCTTGTGATTAATGTTCTTCCTAGAGAGAGATCAGAATTTTGTCTAGTGGAAGTTTTGACTCATGGAAAGGTAGCTCAGATGGTTAATGTACCGGCTGCAAAGAACATGCGCCATGCAGATCACAAAGTGCACATAATGTTAATAGGTCAGTGGGTTACTGCTTTTGTCAGAGATCCTTTTGTTACTTGCAGTTTATAAGTTAAAATCCTAACTTAGAACAGTGAGCTATTAACTGTCATCTAAGAGCTGCATACAAACTGCAAGGTATAAATTTGAGCGTTATGTTCCCCCAGTCTTTGATTATCTAAATGTCCCAAAAAATGTTCTTTTGGACTGAAATCAATTCTGATTATTAAGGAGAACCCCCCAACCATGGTATTACATTTTAAATTTGGGTATTGTGTTTCTCCAGACCAATCACTATAAAACTATATGGGCTACTAGTATGGGTGTCATGTGACTCCTACACCTTGTAGTCCTTAGTCTTATGTAACATTTTCTATACAGTGATTTACACACATATTGATTGTCTTTGTGTAATGTGTGTTATGTAAGTGCTCTGACACCCTACAATGGTATGAGTGGCGCTGTAAAACAAATTAAATGCATCTGAGAAAGAGTGGTTATGGAGACTTGAGGGGCACAGTTAAGGGTGGTAGTGAGGGAATCCTTGGGCAGAGGTGGTCTTTGGGGGGCACTAACAAACATTAATGCACAGGACACCACCAGTGCTATGACTGGCCCTGCCCTTGAGGCCAGGCTGCCTCACCCAAAGGTACCTCCATTGGCCTTGTTTCAGCAGCAGTAGCTGCAATTCACCAGGGATTGGCAATGCAGGATTTTCACACACCAAACTAAGTTCGCAAACTTCACAGTCTCCCTGCTTCATTCACAAGCACTTTTAACATGTGCTGCCTGCTGTGGGGCCACTGGAATTAATTATGCAGCAAAGGATGACAACATTAGGCCGTAGTGTTGACTAAATTATGCATTACAAAAAGGCTGCAGTGTAATGCAGTATATTTTCAGATATTTTATTATTTTGACGTGTGTACACATGCTAACAGTCTCTGGAAAGATTGTGCCTTATTAGTACCAGTGTAACATACAAATGCAGCAGTGAGAAGGGTGACTAGTCAATCTTTACAATAGGCCATCAACTCCGCAGCATCACAAGTCACATTTTATATTAACTTTTGATATGTTTGAGCTACAAACAATTTATTAGTTTAAATGGTCAGATCATGCAGCAGATCTTGAAATATGAGGCAAATATGGCAGAGCCATAATTTTAGAGAAACCATCTGCAAAATAGGATATTTTGCCATTCATGTTTGAACTGCTGTTGAAAAAGGGTGAAGTGCTGATGACAGAAACTCCATGGCTCGGAGACAAAGTGCTTGTGTTTCCACATTTTATCATATTTGGTATATTCTGTGATTAGAAGCATATCCCACTTGGTGAATATATTTAATGTCAATAACTCATTATAACCTTAAATAATCATGTGTATCCATTGGTTGATTAAACTGGGCAGTGAAATGCCAAACAAATACTGAAAATTGGGATGTCTGCGCATTCTAGCCACACCTCTGGCCCCACCCACAGATCCAATCCTTGGGTTATTCCTGCCCTCTGATTCTCCGCCCACTGTTCCCCTACTTTTTTCCCCCCACTTCGACCACTGTGTAAGACTCAGCATCCCTGAACCTGTGATTAGGCGCAGCTGCGGGCGCCGCATGTGCCACACATTTACGGTGCCGGGCTTCCGCATAAGGGAGCTGGTCATTATTGAAACCCTAAACGTGCGCAAGATGTCAGTTTGACATTGACTACACGTAGAGGGACTCCAAGTTTCTTTTAAAAAATATAGCTAACATTTGGACCTATACATTTTATTTTGTATAAATTCATTGAATGTGTGTAAAATTTAGCAATGCACGGGGAATTCTAGTAAAGGGAGCACCCACTGTCAAATAACTAGCGTTTGTAATTGCTGCATTATTTATTACTAACTTTGATGTTGTGCTTTAACTTTGGATAAAAGTTATTATGAATTCCAGGACCAAGTAGCCAATATTGGTAAATATGTGTGCTACAAATAATCCCTAACATACACTGTGCATACAGTATATTTAATCTGGTGCTTTAATCATAGGCTGTTTTAAAGTATTCTGATAAAAATCGAATCATGCTGAAGACAGCCTTGATTGGTGTTGGATCGAGGACCCAGAAGTCTGCAGACAGAGATAAAGCACCTTGTCAGAAAGTTTAGCGCTTTCCCTACAGGTGGTGTTTGTTGGCCCGTGGCAGGGTCAGTCACATGTCCTGGATTCCTGGCATTTAATTGAGTCTATCCTACTTCTGTGCCCCACCTGGCGCACATCATGTCGGAGGATGGTGATGATGTTAACATTTTGCCCCCCCCCTGGAAAAATTTCTGCGGACGCCCATGGCACGCGCTACTTGTTATGACGTTTGTTGCTAAAGCCTGTTCCAAATTTGCATAAAGTGATAGGAATTGGTGTCCTTTGTTTATGTCTACTTTCCGTTGCCACTTTCCAAGCACTCACATGAGGACTTCGTAATTAAGTACAGCTGACTTCGAATTTGGTTTTCAGTCTTCAGCAAGAGGCGGGGTTTAGCTCTTGTTAATGTGGCATGGTTTCGTTCCAGTGTGAACAGAGGATTGGCAGCCCTTTTCTCTGTTGTTCCTTGCTGTCTGTCTGGTTATCCTCTGCATCATGTCTCCCACAATCCATGAAGTGCATCACGGCTGCGACCCAACTGGTAATGCCCCAAACACTTCATTCTTACCTTGAACGTGTGACTCCACTTGGTTGTACATTTCTTCTAATCTCACACAGCACCTAACCCAACGCGTGGGCCGCAGCTGCTCTTTGCAATCACTTGGTCCTTATTTTCCAATGCAGCACTGCATAAGAATGTAAAGTTTTGCAAGGCGTTGTCTTTTAATCTATCCACTATCTCACTCAGCTCACAATGTACTTAATATAGCGGTGTTAAATCTCCCCAAGGGCATTGGTACCAACGTACATTACACCCCATCTGTTTCATTGATTTATAACTTTAAAAATACAGCTTTGGTGTAACTCAGCTGTAATGTGACAGCCACAGCTAATTATTAAAGTCACCCTATTGTAATGTTTCTCCGATTTCATATGCCAAACTTTCTTTTCCTGTAAGCCATCTGCGCAACACACCCATCCCCCCTAACCTTTATATCCCTTTCACTTTTTTTTTTTTAATACAGTGCAAAATCAGCTCCACGCCTTTGGAGTAATTTGCATAAGTACCGGATTACATTACACATGATCACTTACATTTATCTATGTATTTTAGAGCACTACCGAAGACCATTTTGGTCAACTATCTGTATATAAAGTGGATTTGAGTGCCCTCAGAAATAAACCCATATAGGTTGCAGGACAAGGGGAAGCTGGAACAAAATGCAGCTTTGTACTTAGATGAAACGTGACGGACACAAATAATAATTAAACCGACCTTTTTTGTTTATTTTTTGCAATTTCATTTGGCAAACGCTCCTTTCATGAAAAGCAAGGCCAGCTATAAAATATTTTTAGGAAACTTCAGGCAATTACATAACAAGATTTAAAAAAAGAGTCACTAGACAAGTGTGAAAATGTACACCAAGCCAAACAAGACATGCATCAAACTCTCATTTTATGGCCAGCTGTGCTGGCAAGAGTTTTTGCAGGAACAAATTTAGGTGGAGAACCATTTTTTGGGGAAATATATTAACCGATTTAAGCAATTGAAAATCGTAATACTGCTCAACCATCCAGGACATTTTACATTGGCACATCATTTCACCTAAACTTTTGAGGGCAGGGACTAAAACTTTGCACACCATATTTGACACAGCTATATGGTATATGTTTGCAAAGAGCACCAGTCCACGGACACCTCTCATATAAACTGCACACATGTATCAACTGATAGGTATGGATGCAATTAACCATCTTCCTTAGAGTACTCTGCTTCCACCACTGTGCCTCTCTTCTGGTGTTGTGCCTCTCTTCTGGTGTTGTGCCTCTCTTCTTCCGCTGTGCCTCTCTCTTCTGTTGCTATACCTCTCTTCTGCCGCTGTACCTCTCTCTTCTGCTGCTGTGCCTCTCTCTTCTGCCGCTGTGCCTCTCTCTTCTGTTGCTATACCTCTCTTCTGCCGCTGTGCCTCTCTCTTCTGCCGCTGTACCTCTCTTCTGCCGCTGTGCCTCTCTCTTCTGCCGCTGTGCCTCTCTCTTCTGCCGCTGTGCCTCTCTCTTCTGCCGCTGTGCCTCTCTCTTCTGCCGCTGTGCCTCTCTCTTCTGCCGCTGTGCCTCTCTCTTCTGCCGCTGTGCCTCTCTCTTCTGCTGCTGTGCCTCTCTCTTCTGCTGCTGTGCCTCCCTCTTCTGCTGCTGTGCCATCCTCTTCTGCTGTTGTGCCACCCCCTTCTGCTGCTGTGCCACCCCCTTCTGCTGCTGTGCCACCCCCTTCTGCTTCTGTGCCACCCTCTTCAGCTGCTGTGCCGCCCTCTTCAGCTGCTGTGCCGCCCTCTTCAGCTGCTGTGCCGCCCTCTTCTGCTGCTGTGCCGCCCTCTTCTGCTGCTGTGCCGCCCTCTTCTGCTGCTGTGCCGCCCTCTTCTGCTGCTGTGCCGCCCTCTTCTGCTGCTGTGCCGCCCTCTTCTGCTGCTGTGCCGCCCTCTTCTGCCGCTGTGACTCCTTCTTGCGCCACTGGGCTGCCCTCTTACGCCACTTTATCTCCCTCTTGCGCCGCCATTGGTTACAGACCCCACAGCTGTGGGTACCTGTGTGAAGGGGAAAGGGGACAGAGTACATGCACTTCTATATGTCCAGTTTAAGGACTGGGAACAAAAATAGGTTTCGTCTTTAGAATTAAATGCATTGTATTATGTTATGTTACTGGTCCTTTTTGTTTTTTTGTTTTTTGAGCTCTGTGCGGTATGGCTCTGAACTATCTGCAATGTGTTGTGCAGCACTACTCTGTGATGCCTGTACTGAGGGTTGCTGCATAGTTCTGGTATATACACATCATGTAGGTGAGGATTAGTGTGCAAGGGTTTTGGTTGTACAGTTGTATTGGTTTTATGTGTGTGTGGTCTTCAACACTTGTTCGTCTTCACACCTCTTAGATCCTTTTTTCTTTTCTGTCATAGCTCCTCTCTCTTTCACCCTCCTTCTTTTAATTTCTCTACACCCCTTTCTCATTTTTTTGCACCCTCACACACACTGCACACACTGCACACACTGCACCCTCACACACACTGCACACACTGCACCCTCGCACACACTGCACCCTTGCACACACTGCACCCTTGCACACACTGCACCCTCGCACACACACTGTAACCTCAAACACACTGCACCCTCACATACACTTCACCCTCACACACACTGCCCACATTGCACCCTCACACACTGCACCCTCACACTCTGCACCCTCACACACACTGTACCCTCACACTGCAGCATCACATGCACTCCACCCTCACACACTGCACTGCACCATCACAAAAACACTGCAAACACACACTCTACGCACCCTCACACACACTGCGCACCCTCACACACACTGCGCACCCTCACACACACTGCGCACCCTCACACACACTGCGCACCCTCACACACACTGCGCACCCTCACACACACTGCGCGCACCCTCACACACACTGCGCGCACCCTCACACACACTGCGCGCACCCTCACACACACTGCGCGCACCCTCACACACACTGCGCGCACCCTCACACACACTGCGCGCACCCTCACACTCTGCGCACCCTAACACTCTGCGCACCCTCACACTCTGCGCACCCTCACACTCTGCGCACCCTCACACTCTGCGCACCCTCACACTCTGCGCACCCTCACACTCTGCGCACCCTCACACTCTGCGCACCCTCACACTCTGCGCACCCTCACACTCTGCGCACCCTCACACACTCTGCAATGGAACATACACTCCAAATACCACTCAGTGCCACATAACACTCTATATATATTGCCCTCCCTCTATCTATCGCCCTCACTCTATCTATCGCATCACCATAGCATCACTCAGCTCCACCAAAGCATCACTCAGGGGCACCACAGCATCACTATGCGCTACCACAGCATCACTGAGCGCCACAGCATCACTCGTCGCCACCACAATATCAGTCAGCGCCACCACAGCATCAATCTGTGCAACCATTCAACAACAACTGGTTCATATATGTTCTCTCAATGTTTCAAGCTTTATTACAAATGTCACAAAAATATGTTAATATTTCACTTCTGTTCCTGGATTTTCGTCACAATAAAATACAATGAACATAATCTTCACAAAAGTTATTTACAAAAGCATTTGCCATTATAAATTACAATAACTTTTATTTAAGTATTAATTATTAAAAAAATAATCCATTTTTATTTGTAATATCAATACATCTAAGTCACGTAAATACAACACATATTGCATTACAAATGCTATAGGTGTCAAATTGGCCAAAGTTAAAACTATTTGCATTGTAAATGACGAAGCTATTCATTTTGCTATCTTCAAAAGCAACACATAAATAAAAAATGTTTTAATTTACAATACCAATAGCTCAAACTTTCCTAATGCGAGACCTATTGCATTGCAAACAAATTTTATATTTATATATTGTTATTGACAATGACAATAACGATATATAAATATAAAATGTCATTTACAAAACCAATAGCTCCAACTTTCCAAATGCGAAACCTATTGGCAACGCCAGTGCTTGTTTAAGTTTGTGCAGATAGCCCCTTTCAATTTGTCCAATAATATAGTCGCATGGAGAAAAGAATCCTGTTTTCTAGAACAATTTCTTCAGATTCTTAGAAATTGACCGTAGGATAGATTGTCTCATAAATTCCAGGAGAGAAAGGTTCTGTAGTGGAGTGTACTGTTCTTATCAATTGGCTTTCTGTGTAAGGTTGTTACTAATATTTCTTCTATTGGCCTGACTTCAACATCTAAAAATGTCAAACTAGTTTTGTGTTCGGTCATGCTCAATTTTATATCTAGGCTTTTGTTATTGAGCCAATCATAGAAGGCAATCAGCGTTTCTTCATCACCACTCCATAGGCACCAAATGTCGTTTATGTATCATAGCCATTGTGTGATATAGATAGAAAATCGATAGTTGTTGTAAATGAAGTTTAATTCTAACAGAGCCATGAAGAGTACCACCACTTCCAAGCCAAGAGAACAGCCCATAGCGGTCCCCTTTGTCTGGAAGAAATATTCATCTTCAAATTTGAAATAATTCCTTTTAATGGCTATAGTTGCCAGCTTCATTAAGAATTGTGTGGGGACTCTGCACCATGTATAAAATAAGCATTTACAATGCAATGGTTTCGCCTTTGGATAAGTTAGAGCTATTGGCATTGTAAATGACAACATTTGTATTTATGTGTTGGTTTTGTCATTTACATTGCCATTAGCTTAATCTCTCGCAATGTGAGACCTATTGTACCCTACGGACGAGCTCAGCAGACAGCAATTACTACCACATACACACCTAGAGCCACACACACACATACATACCTAGAGCCACACATACACTCAAAGCCCCACACACACCCAGAGCCCCCCCACACACACCCAGAGCCCCCCCACACACACACAGAGCCCCACACACACACACACTAACCCAGAGCCCCCCCCACACACACACACAGAGCCCTACACACACACACACACACCCAGAGCCCCACACACACACACACCCACCCAGAGCCCCACATACACACACCCACCCAGAGCCCCAAACACACCCACCCACCCAGAGCCACACACACCCAGAGCCACACACACACCCACCCAGAGCCACACACACACACACCCAGAGCCCCCCCCACACACACCACGCCAGGCGAAACCTAAAAAGTATAACAAATGAAAATGCAGAAGGAATAGGCAATATACAGCTCTTCGCCATCCACCGGAGTGTGCTGGCATCGCAAGGCCTCTGCACTCCAAGCCTAGCACGCCCAACGATGCCTCGTGTCACGTGACGCTGTCAGTGTTTGTACTTCTGGGTTTTTTAGCTCACCTGTACAGTGTTAAAAGTGAAAGTACAATCCGCAGAAGCTACAACAAGCCATCGTTGTCTAGAAGATCATGACATTAACCTACTAGCTTACCTATTCTTCTCAGCTACCTACCCTCCTCCCGGGTTCTCTAGGCCCTTGCCAATCCAAACTCGAGCGAGGTACTTCAAAACTGGAAATGTCACCCCTCGTTGTTAATGCCAACACTACCCCCAATCTCCCAAGGAAATGATCGTGGGACTCCAGTAATCTACTGCAAACGGCAGCAAATGCCCTTCTTGTTAGGTTGACTAGATCTTAAGAACCCAAAACCGGGTCATTTTGCAAAAATTGAAAAAGGTACTACAATTTCACATCATCGGAGTTGTGCAGAATGACAGCTCTAACCGACATAGGAACAGAGGACACAGAAGAGGCACTTAAAACAAAAAGTAGTTTTTGAAGCAAACATCCTAACTGTTAATTAAATAGCTTACTTATAAACAGCTCCTAACTAGCACAGCTTTAGAACACCATGAAAATAAAGTGCCTCACTGTTTTCAGTCAACCCCCCTTAAAAACAGGGCATGAGTCAAATATCCCGAAATCTGCCGGAGCAGCTGGTGAAAACTGGGACTGTCCCTACAAATCCTGGTCACCCAGCCTCATGTTAAAAATGCACTCTTCCTATCTAGAGGTCAGAACACCAGTCAAAAATATGTGCCCGCCAATTCCCACGCTTAAACTTCTCCAATAGCTCATTCTGCATTTTTCCCGACGCTAATCTGTCCTACATCCCGTATTTACAACTCACTCTCTTAAAGAGACCCCATCAAATTATTTCGCCCTCCTCTCCTACAGGATGAGAAACCCATGCGCCAGAGCGCTGAAGGTACCAAGCAAGCTACAACCCCTGCTCCCCTGAGCCCACCCCAGGGCTGCATACCTTGGGCATTAGTGAGTCCGACCTCCATGTGTGAGGACCCTTCGGCCTGGGCTCCCCCCGTGCGCTACTCTGCTGCAGCCACACTGTCCTCAGCCAGAACCCAGAGCTCCGGGTCAACGGGACACCTGTTCCAGGCCTGGGCTTCCTTTTCACTCGTCATTGCCATCAGGTGTGCCGCCGCGGTAGAAAGACCCGAGACTATAAATCCCAGAATGCACGCGTGTGCTGGGCAAAACCAGGTCTCCCTACACCGGTAAGTAGCCACGTGCTGCATCATCAAAGACACCAACAGGAGGGGGTAGAACCCGTCTAGTCACCGGTGATGGCACTAGTTTCAAAGAAGGGGTGGGTTACTGCACCCCGGAGTTCCATACCCACGAATCAGTAGCCAGCACACCGGGCCCACCCAGGAGCACAGTGCCCGGCCTGGACACTGCCAATTAGTCCTTAGACAAATGGCGCCTACACACCCCAGAACAACTACCAGCATTCGCTTTGGAGCTATCCATGCCTCTTATCATACAGAACTCTACAGACCCCCAAATCCCGCCCGCCCAGGTTCCATAGAGATGCCGCCTCTGGACTAGTGCCGGCCCGGCCGAATCCACGACTGCTTCCTTACTTTTCAGTGACCCCCTCCCCCCTTTATCAAGAGTTGGTCCGACCCAGGACACTCCAATACCCCTGGATAGGCACCCTAACCCACTCCAGGGAACGTTCACGAGCCCCTACATCACAGCCATGATGGCCACACTGACCCCTTTTCACTTCAAGCTGCTTTTATTCCCCCCTCCCCCAAGAAAATATAAGAAGACCCTGTAATTAGGACTGCCCATGTACTGTCTCACCCCCTCCCCCATAACACGTAAAGAGACAGCTGGACTTCACCCTGTTTGAGACACTCCATGTCCATCCCAGTCCATGTAGGAAACGCTCAGGCAGTGCCCGGGACAGGAAGCACGCACCCTTTTCCCAGGACGTATGGGCATACATTTAGGACTTAAACTCAATTCTCACTTTAATAACCAACATGCCCTCCCATTGGATAAATACCAGCCCCCCAACCCCTAAATAGAGATTGTCCCACCCATGTACCCCCAAGGAAGTCGGAGACCCTCACCTGTGCGTTGGTTGGAGACTGAGCCCATCCTGGCCCTCTGCAGCCCGGGCCTTTCCCAGCTCTCCCCCTCCACAGCCTACGGGCTCTCCCAGCGCCCCACCCCACACCACTGAAAACCTCATGCCAGTCCTGATCACATCTCCACCGGCACAATGGAGGGGGAGGACCCGACTCTGAAAGGATCCCAAATTCAGCAATACAATGGCAGGCCCCTGCTTCCTCCTCCCGCCCCTTCCTGGACCAAGCAACCTCCCCCCACTTCATAAAGCGGCCACTAGAGCCCCGGACATCCCAAAATCACTCCTCGGGCCTCGCCACACCCAGAAGTAGTTGACACCCCAAACAGTCAAGATTGCAAATAGTCCCTTTCACATACAGAAGACCCCCCAACGAGACAGGACCCCCTCCCTGGTGGATGCACACGGTTTATCTAATCTTTACATGCTCTCCAAACCTCCTCTCGCAGATGACGTACACCCAGTACATGCGTACCCCCATCAACCAACTGCAATACATGCAGAGCGCCCACCTTCTGCCGTACGGCTTTATATGAAAGCACCCAGACCTATTGGGAATGCCGTCTCCCCCCCTCTAAACAAGCATTAAGCACGGACAGCGGGAGGGAGGGGGGCGGGAACAAAATAAGCAGATGTTCCAGCCTGTAGAAAGAAAAAACAAGTGTGGCCGGGGCCGGACACACGGACAGCGGGGCGGGAACGTGCAGAAGGACAACGGGAGGGGGGGCGGGAACGTGCATAAGGACAGCGGGGGGGGCGGGAAAACACGGACAGCGGGAGGGGGGCGGAAAAGGCACAGACAGCAGGAGGGGGGCGGGAACGGCAAACGGCAACAAAAAGCACTCACCTGGACTTCTTCCGGCGGCGGTCGGCCTGGAATGAAGAAAACAAACCTAAAAAAAATTTTTTTAAAAACAACCCGCCCACCGCCGAGATGACGCGCACAGAGGGGCGGAGAGGGAAGAAATCGCAGGAACGCCCACGAATCTGGTCCGGCCATGACGGACAGATCTCTGTTCCAATGGCTAGCCTCCATTTATGGAGCTAGCCAATGGAACAGAGAGGCGGTGACCAAGCCACATACTGTTCTCATTAGGTTTTCACCTTTGTGAAAAGCTGCGTGTGCAGCTTTCACTTAGGCAAAACCTAAAAAAGACCCACTCTTCAGTGAAACTGTGTATATTACACAAGAAGGACTGCCCTTCTGTCAAAATCCTGACCTGCTGTCAGAGGAGGAGACTGGTCCTGTACCCTTCATCCCAGGCAAACTGAGTGACTCCAAGGGCTAATTAGCTGGGCTCCTGTTCTGGGACACAACAAGCTCCAGAGGTCTCCCTGCAACTGACCTGCTGCAATGGACCTGCAACTTGACCTGCCTGAGCCCTGCTGGCCTCTGCTAGAGTGAGATCCAGATTGCAAAGTGGTGCCTCCCATGTCCTGGACCTTTAGTGTGTCATCAGCTGAGCTTGTCCTAAAATAAAAGGAGAAATCTCGAAGTCCTGTGCTCTTCACGACCGGGACCGTCCACGCCAAAATCTTGCCGCTTTCGCAAGTTCTAGGGAGCCCAACTCTTCGCACTACAGCTACCACCAGCAACGAAAGCTCTGCACTTCATGCTATTGCATCAACAGCCTGAAGTGACCGCCAACAGGAATCTCCAGCAACGACCATCTTCAAGGTTCAGTCTCCTCTTCGTGCTACATCGATGACCATCCACAACTCTCTCCCTGTTCCTCACAGCCTCCTCCACCATTAATAGAACTCTTCATGCTGGACTTTAAAGGTTAACTCTTTCAGTGGGACTAACCTGGTCCCTGTATCTGTCCCGCGCTCAATCGTGGTTGGCCTGAATTTGTGACTTCCCCTGGACGGGCATAACCAGATAACTGCGGGTGGCACTTTGTGCTTTTGGGTGCTGTACTTACCATAAATCTTTGAAACGGCATATCTCTGCTTTTACGGATTAACTTTTTGTTGCTTTGGTGTCAAACAATTTATTACATTTTACTCTTTTTCTAATTTGTAGTGGGTTTTTTCTTGTATTGTTTTTTTACTGTATTACTGTTTGTGTGCTGCATAAATACTTTAGACATTGCCTCTAAGTTAAGCCTGACTGCTTTTGTGCATAGCTTAGACATGGGTTAATTTAGTGATTTTTTGTGGTTCACCCTGATCATGTGGCTGTTGCTTCAGAAGGACTCACATCCCCTCAATCAACAACCCAATTTCTAACAGGCTTTTTAACTTCCTGGAAGACTATGATGCCAATATCCTTGTAAATTGTGCACTGTTATTGAATATTAAATCTGTATCACTCACGCTAAGTAAAGCCACCTAGAGCATCTCACTGGGGCTTTAAGAACTGTTGGTAAGAATGGCCACTCAAACGCCACTGTGTAGCTTGATACAAACAAAACACATACAAGCTCAATGACAAATTACACACTTTAGATTAAGCCACATGCAACTAACCCCGGAAGGTTAAATAAACACTCAAAGGAAAATTCAACCCTAATTTCTTGAATTCCCTAGCTAGAATTTTGGCAAAATTAGCTGTCCAGAAGGAACATGGGGACATGAAGAAGAAGATGAGACCACAAAGCAATAAATTGTAAGTATAGTGTAATCCACATTGATTTTGTGTCCAATTTTCTAGAGAACCATTTCATCATCATCTTGTAAACAGATGTCTTCCCAACATGAACAAGCAAGAGAATACATTGCCAGACACACATCAATATATTAAAAGCAGAACACTTTAAAAACATATTTGAATGTCTAATAACCACAAAAAAAGTGTACACAGATTTTTGTTCTGTCAAATTGTACCTTATTTACTTCTTGGGTCAATGCCTGGACATTGTATATGTTCAGGCTACCATCTTCCATTACAGATGCAATATAACGCCCGTTTGGACTAATTGATGATGTGCTGATCCCCTCATCATGGCTGCCAATATCAAATAGGACTTTGTAGGTTTCTATGTTGATAAAGCGCATTATACCATCTTGACTTAATACTCCAAGAACCTAAAATAAGAATTGGATATTTTGTCATTAAACCTGATTAAGAATAAAATAACATGAAGTTTGTGTTTTGCACTTTAAAATCATGAAGTTCTTTAATCAATATTAACAAGTATATGGCCCAGTCTTACCAAAAAAGTGGATAAAATAAAAAATCATTTGATATTTCTAAATGCCACTTGAGTTACTGGAAGTGTTCATTCTGCTGAAGTGTGACTAATAGGCTGACAAATATCAATAAACAGCACAACAGAAAATATACACTATTGTAAGCGCTTGCAGGAAGTCTGATGACGACAGATATTTGAAAAAGATAACCAGCAGTAGCACTGAGGTGAATATGCGTTAAACCCTGCCTACATTACTTTGTGGAAGTGGCTGTAAACGAAGAAAAAGTTAATTATTTGTTACAAATGCATTCCATATGAGGATTTTGTGGAAGGCTGTCAGAAGAAGCCATTATCAATAGCCATTAATAATAAAACTGGTTTCATTATCTCGCTATTCCACCAAAGCGGGGGTGGCAGGGATTCAGGAAAACCCTGCACAAACTCCATATCTAAACAGTATCTCCCAAAGACTGTTGCAACCTGCATCAATAGGGGGCTAGCAACGTCCCAATGGATCCTGCATTTCTGGATAAAGAAACCTCACCCAATCTTTTGTCACATTTTACATCATCGACAACCTAACCTTATCCTGGTAAAGCGGTACTACCTGGACAGACTCTACCTTCTTCTGGAGGAAGTTCCGAATAGCAACATTGGACAGGAAAAGAGATCCAGAAGCTATTACCTTATGGATAAGCCCAAAATGTTTTCCATTAAGGGTTCCAAGCAAAGATTAAAAAAAGAGGAGAGGCCGTCCAGTGAGTTCTTTGACTAATGCATCGTAGGAAGTGCCTAAATGTTCTGCCCTTCTTTAGGGCTGTACTTGATCCGGACCGGACTAATATATACTCTCACGCACACAAGGCCTTGATTAGGGAACAATGACATTTCTCACTGGATCATGAGTATGTGATTTGTGTAATCCAAGGAAACATAAAAACAATGAGCGTAATCATCCTAATATTTCATGCACCCCAAATATGAAAGTAATCAAGAAAATTGCGCCAATGCGCCATTGTGACAAAAGGTGAAGACACTGCAAAAAAGAAGTGGGAATAGTATAAGTACTCTAGCTAGAAAAACCTTTGCCATTCTACTTACCCTGAATGTTGGTTATGTCTTCCTGGTTACGAGGAGGAGCATCCCCTGAAGTCACACTCTTAAGTAGGTAGAAAGATTATTAGTCAATAGCAGCTGATGCTAGTGGTCTGAGCTACAATAAACTGGTGAAAATATTCTAAAAAAGAACATTCCACACAGGTGGGAGTTCTAAAAAATGTGAGAGGAAATCATTACTGTGGTATACCTCTTAAGAAAAATAAGGGAATATCTTTCAGCTGTATCACACAGCTGGAATAGGGAATTTTACAGATAAAAACAAATTTAGTTTGTTACATACCCCTTCAATATTGTTTGTCAGTGCTACATCAGACTTATCTCAGTTTGCCTTGATAGTGGCGTTAATCTTGTTTTTTGTTTTTTAATTTCTTGGTTTATGTTTTAAGGGGCATTATCCCGAAATAAACCTTTTCTACTACTACTCAGTTTTATTTATGGAAAATTAAAATGAAGCATAGAAAATCAGTTGTTGCTGGAAAGTTGCCTTATAATGCTTAAAGTTTCAAAGTTCTTACATCACTAATACTTTCTGTTCATCCAAGGCCATACGTCCTTTTCTTAAAGGCATGTAATGATGTGCGCCTTCTGATGCTAACCACTTCTCTGATTCATGAAGAGTAAGGTCATACTCGCAAAGTGTGTACTGACTTTGTATTGATTGATCACGCACGCAACACTTATACTTTTTTAGGTCTCGCCTTTTCCATTCCGCAGGAATGGAAAATGGAGAGAATTCAAGTGCTCAAAATACTCGTCAAACGAAGGCTTTTTTCTGTGTGGTTTTCTTCGAGTTCACGTGAATCACGTGACCAAACAAGCACGCGCATCAGCCTCCCTCCCTCCCTCCTAATTGCATTTTTTCACAGCCGCCACCACAACAAAGGGCTTCTCCCAGCGTGCGCTCTGCGGCTTCTCCTCCCCTAATTAATCATGGCTAGCCGGCCGTACTTTTAGTTTCCCGGCCACTCTTGTTATTTTTTTTTTTTAATGGGGGTTGCTCCATGTTTTCCATGTTGCTCCGCCACTCCCTCAGTGTTGTGCTTGCCCTTGTGTGCTTCACCTCCCACGCATTGCTTTTTTCCCTGTGTGCTTCTACCCGTTCCGCGTTGCTCTCTTTCTCCTGTGTGCTTCTGTTCTCTCTCGCCCTGCTTGTCCAGCCGCCATCCTCTATGATCTTTCCCGCACCAGTACTTTACGTGTTACTTCTGAGCCCAGCTTTCGTTATTTCCCTCCACCCGCCTTAAAAAAAAAAGCTTTGCCACTGCTTTATTTTTCTTTATTTACGAGTACAACTTGGATCAGTAAATGAAAAAAAAAGAAAACTTCACACGCACGCTGTAGGTGCATTCATGTGTTGTGCTTTTACCTACAAAATTACACAGCTGCTGCGACTGCATATTAGCATCTTTATTTTAATGGGGGGGGGGGGGCCTCTTTATCCATGCTGCACAACATCGCTAAACAAGCATTGGCATGTGTTTAGTTATCCAGCACAATATCCTTGGTGCAACAACATCAACTGTTGCATGGCTAAACACTTATAAGGTACAAGGTTTAGCCATGCAACAGCTGATGTTGCATCAAGGATATTGTTCTGCAAAACTAAATAATTATAAGGTCCCAAAAGCGAGACCTATTCTTTCTCTCACTCTGTAATGCTCCTTCCCCTCCCGACGCCAGCCAATGCTTTACTACAATTGTGAAAGCTTTCCAGAAAACAGTAGCCAGATGCCCGTGCTAATGTGACCCTACGATTAATATCGGAGGCTTCTTGGAACAGTTTATTTTAAACAGTATATTTAAAGCCTTGCCGTGTTTGTCTGTTTGCTTAGTTGATTTATATATGACTACTGTGCTGCTGGGCCACTAAAAGCACTGCAGCACTGTAAATATATATAAATACGAAAAATGTTTAGTGAAATTCAGAAAGTACAGACAGTCACAATAAAAACAGCAGACAGTGTGCCTCAGCGGGTGCACGAGAAGCTTACGCTTTCTAGGATAAGCTCCTATTTTACAGAGATTCTTATCAGGTGAAAGCAGAGAAACGTTACAAGGTCCTTCCGGTTGGCAGATGTCCACTCATATTCCAGAGCTAAGGGCTGCATTCCATGGGCCCGACACTACTCGGACCTACTCAGAACCCCCGCTGTGCTCTTGGACTGATGCTTGTAAGACAGCTCGGTAATTAGAACGCTCGCCACGGACATCGGCGGTCAACCGAATGGCATGAATTTGAATCCTGGTGAGTCCAACTCAGCCTGCCACCCTTCTCTGGGAGACAAATGGAGTGCTTTAACACTGGATAATAATACGAAGTTTGGTTTACGATTTGAAATATTTGTTTTATGGGTTGAGCCATAATAGGACAAATATTTACTTATGGTTAGGTATGTAGGTGTTAGTACAGCACATTGCAAATGAAGGCCACTTCTGAGCGTGGGGTTGAGTCCCACACGCTCTTAGATGACCCCAAATGGGTTCAAAATCCTCATTAAGCCATTGCCCAGTTCCTGTATTGGATACAGCGTGGGTTAGATTACACACATTGTCAGTTCATCGTTCTGTAATTGAAATTAGATTTTGCTTCTCCCGCCCCAGGCAATCCAGCTATACTTGTTTCTTTAAGAGCTGGTACTGGTTGCTGCACCTACTTATTGCCCTCCTTCCGTCACAATGGTAAACGACTGACTGTCGGGGAGGACTTTATACGCCTGGAATTTGCTAATTTGTTCATCAGGTATGCACAGCTGCGTTGGTGCGAGGACTGCAACGTCATACATGGGCGCCAGCCGTGAAGAGGCTTGGGAATGGTTCAATTGGTCCCTGTGTGTCGTGAAGGGCACGAGTACTGCCCCATGTAAATTTTAGAGCAGCCCGGAGAAGTAAAAAGAGAAAACACCTGCCCCTTTCTTCCTTACTAAGGATATTTCCCTGCCCCTCCCAAGGATGAACGAGAAAAAAAGTATTCTGATAGGGAATTTTTGCGTTTAGTCAAAATTAGAATAGAAGTATCCCTAACGAGTTATGCAAGTTGTGCTTGCAGCAATGGGTGATCTCATGGTAAGGTGACAAACCTGAAAATTGTGTTTTACGTATTGGTAGGAACTTCGCTACCACATCTAAAACATATGTGTTCTATTGGTGTTGATCCAATTGTAATTGGGACCAAGGTATCTCATAATTAAGGCCCCTACGGTGTGGTCCCAAACAGTATATCCCGCGCTGCTCAGATTTAACCAGTGACAATTTCATGTTAGAACTGTATGCAGGTATTTGCTCAGTCACATACCAGCCAAATTCATTCTCACAGTCCAGCGTCAACAAAATGTTGTTAATTTTGTTATTCAATGTATAGATAATTTTACTATAGTCTTTTTGCCTCCAATGGTGCCGCAATGTTCATTAATATGTGTCTTCACTTTTTTGGAAGTTATGCCAATATATTTTAGCTTACATGGTCATTAAATTAGGTACATCACATTCATTGAGTTATTTACTATTTGTGTGTCATTTCAAAACGTCTGGCATTGTCAAATGTAGGTCCAGCTCCTTCCTTGCTTTTGCGAAGATACAGAAATTGCATTTTCCACAGAGAAAATGGGCGGTAACAGGTGGAAGTTCCAACAATTTTCTTTCAGTTCCTCTTTCTTTCGTTTGTTTAAGTTTAGTGTGTACCAAACTATCCCACATGCTCTTTTCTTAAAAGGGAACATAGGTTCCTCAAAATCCAGAGTGCCTGATAATAAGTCTCCAATTGATGTTGATTTTTTTTTTTTTTTACATGATTGGATTAGGGACTCTATATAGCCAGACAAATCAAACTTATCTGTTGATTTCTCTTGAAGGTTTGTAGGCGCTGTTCCCTATTCAGTTTTTTACTTTGCTGTGGATTCTTTTTGAATATTTTGTTCTCTAGAAGCTTGGTACACATTTTTTTACGCTTCTCAAAGTTTTTCCTGTCAGTTATTTTCCTTTTTAATGTCATGAATTGCCCAAACGGTAAGTTTTCCCTCAGGGAGCACAGCTGTAAACAGTAAAATCATAACATATTACTTCTGATCCTAGCACGTCATCACATGGGAAGATTCACAAATCTAAGAAGGAAAGTTCCCAAGTGTTGGTCTGCCGGTGGAACTTTACCAATTTCTATACCCAGACCCCAGGATCAGGAGTGGGTGAATTATATCAGTAGTTTGGGGCATGGAGCATGGCACCTGCCAAGGGGGCCCGCTCTCGCCACTCCTTTTTACTTTGGTGTTAAACCCGTTCGCGATAGCGGGACCCAAGAGACTGGGGAATTACAATTGGAGACTCCACATACTTAATATTCCTCTATTTGATTAGGCCCGGTTGTACTTGAAACAACAGAGGGAGTCAGTTCCAAAGTTACTGACCTACCTAGATGAATTGAGCGTCCCGGCATGCCTAAGACCACCCATGCCTGGAAATAACTCTCCCTTGCTGGCGTCGCATATTTATGACATCAAGGAGCTCGACAAGCACAGCAGTGAGGTGGAGCAAGCAGAGTTCAGGTAAGTGTTGCAAGACTGGGCTATTTCCCGCACAAATGGACAACATTTTTCCTATTTGTGCGAGGAAAACCCACACCTGGAGGATGGCTACTTTTTGGGGATGCATTAGCCCATTGTGTGCAAATTTGTAGCTGGGGGCAGCGCCAAAACTCATCTTGAACATGATGATGACAAATTGTGTTGTCAGTAGGACAGCACAATTAGATAAAGGCCAGCAGTGATTCGGCGAATGAGCATGAAGCGCATAGCTGGAGTATGATGGACGCTTGGACACAAGTCACTCACTGAAGTTCCTATACACATAGGCTGCTGCCTAACCCAGCAGCATGTGTGAGTGAAACTGCAGGTGCACCTGCTGCAATGCGTTGCCAGACACTGTAGCGAACTGGTGTGGTGGGTGTACAGTCTGTGGGTCACAGGGCCGTCAATTTTGTAGCATGTGATAGCACTACTAATGACGGCTCTGGCAATAATATTTGGCCAGCCAGTGCGGCATCCTTCAAGATTAGCGGTCACCCGCCACACGGTCACTTGGCGCTGGCGGTGGTGGACTCAGTTTCTAGAGTCAGGATTTGTTAGCATGTCACACTGTCACTCTTTTGTCACTGTACTAGAGAAAAAGTAACTGACTGAGTGTGACCAACGTGGCAATAGACTTCAAGAGTCCCACTTTGGGACACTGATGGAAGGCGGAAAACAGCCCCCAGTAAGCAGAGAGGCAGAAAGATAGAGGATGTTGATGAGGGTGGAGGATCACACAAGGAGGGCTGTGAATGAAAAGGAAGTAGCACTAATAGGGGAATGTTATTTAGGAGAAAGGCGCATCTGCTCCTAAATCTTGTGTCAACCCCCCAGTGCTATGTAAATTCCCACCAAAGCCAATGTGAATCCCCTGAATATTGTGAATCCCTCTAAATACAATGAAAGGCTCTCATAAATACTGTGTCAAGCCAGCCTAATTGCTGCATGTCCCCACCTAAATTACACAGAGCCCTGCATGCGTGCACCCCTTCTTAATGCTGCGTGATATCACTGTGCATACTCGGTCAACCGATTTGACTCTCCCCTCAACAGCCCTCCCCCATCCAGTGTACACGCTCCAGATTCGGTGCCAACCGTCCCCAAACTCTCTACTTATCACCTGAACCCCTATTCGGAGAATAGAACATTTTAGGTTCTGTACTTAATTAAATATACCTTGTGTGTAGCACTCAGGAGAAGTATTTGACGCTCGTTCTCTAATACCAATGATTACCTAGTGACATTCCTCTGAATTTCTTAAAAAGTAATGTATTGGGCAGCCAGGGGGTAGCCTGCCCGAGGGCATCTTAGTGGCTTATTACACATACAGTTCCACTCAAGGAGCATACACAATCCTGGTCAGCAGGCGGATTATATCCGTAAGCATTCTATTCACAAGATGAGTAATCCACTGGCAGATGTATCTATCAGAAGAACAAGTTGCTTAGCTTCGATAACGCTTTTTCTGATGGATACAGTATCTGCCTGTGGATCCCTCACCTTATGAATTACCCCATGCAAAGCATTCCATGGAAACTTTTCTCCATAGCTCTCCCACTTTGACGAGAACGTCACATTGGAACGGCTCCGCATGCGACTTCGCATAATGTCATTAGAGCCATAAGAAGACCTCGTTGGCGTACTGATGTCAGTTCCACTCATTTATTTTAGCCTTCGAGGCAAACAGTTGACACGACAACCTTTCTACAAGTATACACAGTTTATAAAAACCAAGAAAGAAACTGAAATTCTAAAACATAGACATTTCCTAGTGACAAGCATCACATCATTTAAAAAAAACATAATAAAATACATGAATAACATGTCAACTGTTTTTCTGTATAAACAGGCAGGCAACGGGGAGGTGGGTGGGTCAGTGAGGAATCCACAGGCAGATACTGTATCCACCAGAAAAAGCATTACCAAAGGTAAATAACTTGTTCTACTGATTGATACATCTACCTGTGAATTCATCACCTTATGAATAGAATCCCCCAGCAGTCCAGCTCTCGGAAGAGGGTGCCTGCCTACCTATACCAAATAATCTTGCAGCACAGAACGTGCAAAGTGGCTGTCCCTCCTCACCTGCGAGTCCAAGCAATAGTGCTTCCAAAACGTGTGGAGGGAGGCCCAAGATGCCGCCTTGCAGATGTCTACAACAGGGACACCTCCAGCCAAAGCTGAAGACTTAGCTCTGGTGGAATGAGCTCGAATACCTTCAGGAGGCTCCTTGTTGGCCAAGGCGTAGCAGATCTTAATGCAGAGGATGATCCACTTTGACAGCGTTCTCTTGTGGACAGCCTTGCCCTTCATTTTGCCCAAATATCCAATGAAGAGTTGGTCGTCCAACCTAAAGTCCTGTCCAGGTAGAAGCTGAACGCCCTCTTGGGGTTCAGGTGGGTAAGTCTCTCCTCCACCTTTGAAGGATGAGGGGGAGGATAGAAAGTGGGTAAAGTGATTGATTTCCCCAGGTGAAAGGGAGTGACCACCTTAGGCAGGAAGGCAACTCTGGTTGTAAGAACCATCATATCTGCATGAAATGGGGTAAAAGGGGGCTTGGAAATAAGGGCCTGCAGCTCACTAACCCTCCTAGCAGAAGTGATTTGAATCAGGAATATTGTGTTAAACGCTAAGAATTTCAAGGGACAACTATGGAAGAGTTCAAAGGAAGACCCCATCAGAAAAGTAAGAACTAAATTAAAATCCCACTGAGGCATGATAAAGGGAGTGGTGAGGAAACCTATTTAGTGTGTCCCTTCTGAATCTCATGACTATGGGAGATTTAAATAAGGAGGGTTGGTCAGGCAAACAGAGAAAAGCCGACAAGGCAGGCAAGTAGCCTTTAACAGTAGCAATAGCATAACCCTGTGGCGTCAGGGAAAGAGAGAAGCTCAGAGTATCAGCCAACTGGGCACGCAATAGATCAACTGACCTCTCTCCACACCACTTTACAAACTTGACCCACCTACCAGATAGACAGATTTGGTGGAGTGTCTTCTGGCTGATACAATAACATCCATCACATCTGGCGGGAGAGAGAAAGAGTTCAGGTTCCCCCGTTAATTCTCCAGGCAGCCCTTATGACCCCTGTCCGCCACAAACTTTCAAGACAATTCTTTTAACAACCTCTGTTGCCACTCCAGTAAGAAGAATTATCAACGATTCCTTAACTACTGGAAAATTTTCAGAAGAACTCAAAAAAGTCATACAAACGCCCTTTAATGAAGAAAACAAACTTGGACCCGCTGAACCCTGACAACTACAGAACCCATTACAAATGGACTGTTCCTGGGCACATTGATAGAAAGAGCAGCGTTCGCCCAGATGTCCCAATTCATTGAAGAGAATGATATACTTTCAGACTTCCAAACAGGATTCCGTCCGGGAAGAGGCACTGAATCTGCCCTCCTTGCCATCTGGGATGACCTAAAGAATACAGTTGACCGCAACGGGGTTGCTGCGCTACTCCTCTTGGACCTCTCAGCTGCCTTTGACACGGTTGACCATAACACTCTGAAACAAAGACTCTATGAAGCCGGCATAGAGGGAACTGCTTTAGACTGGATCGCGTCCTACCTTCTAAACAGAACTAATGTAATCCAAACCATACCTTTCTCGTCCAAACTGTACTCCACAAAAGCAGGGGTCCCTCAAGGTTCTATCATCTCGCCCATGCTTTTCAACATCTACATGAAGTCTTTACCAGTACTGATCAATAAATTTCACCTCACGTGCTACAACTATGCAGAGACATTATGAAGGGGGGTAGACCCCAAGCAGTCACGGGGACCTGGGCGTCAAGTAGTAAATGTATAGAGGGGTCCCCGTGGAAGGGAAAATATTTCTGCACAGACAATGAAAAATTCAAAAAGAACTAAGATAGTACTCAAAAGACAAGGATGTTGTCATTTATTCAACAACAACACATTAAACAATTTAAAGCAATGTTTGTGATCATTTATAGATGAAAACGAGAAATCAAAAGTTTGAAAGGGCCCCCTTTCAAACTTTTGATTTCTCGTTTTCATCTATAAATGATCACAAACATTGCTTTAAATTGTTTAATGTGTTGTTGTTGAATAAATGACAACATCCTTGTCTTTTGAGTACTATCTTAGTTCTTTTTGAATTTTTCATTGTCTGTGCAGAAATATTTTCCCTTCCACGGGGACCCCTCTATACATTTACTACAACTATGCAGAGGACACGAAAATACTCCTTCAACTGGAATGCCCCAAAGACATTGGAAAATCACCAATTTTCAGCTGTCTCAGAGCCGTGGATCAGTGGATAACCTGGAGCCATCTCAAATTGAATGCTTCAAAAACTGAAATACTGACGTGTGGCGATTGGAAACATTACAACCCGCTTGCTGCATGCCTGATGAACTGGGATCACTGCCTAAAGTATCGAAGGAAGTAAGAAACCTCGGAATGACCATGGACTCCAAGCTGTCGATGAATGCCCAAGTAGATAAACTAGCAACATCAAGCTTTGCTACTATAAAAACACGGCAACTAATTTTCCCTCATTTGAGATTTCCACACAAGGTCCAAGCTACCATCTCCCTTGTTCTGTCCAAACTCGATTACACCAAAAGCCTCTACCACGGATCACCTTTAACGACCATGAAAAGACTACAACAGATTCAGATCTCGGTTGTCAGACTACTCTTGCATATCAAACCGCGAGACCACATCTCCCCTGCTTTGAATGCCCTGCATTGGTTACCGTTTGCCAAAAGATCCACGTTCAAGCTGCTTTGTATCACCCACAAAGCAATACATGGAATGGGACCGCTCTTCATCAGAAATAAAATCACCAAACACATTCAACAAAGGAAAGTCCGCCCTAAAGGAGCATATCGCCTCAAAATCCCACCATACAAGAAAAAAATCCATGGGTGGCACATCCTTCTCTGTTCAAGCACCAAACTATGGAATTTTTTACCCCCAACATAAGGTCCACCAACAACCACCTTATCTTCAGAAAACTACTCATGATTTGGCTCTTCCCCACATAAGCACAATACGTAAACAGAAATTTACAGCATATCCCTCTGTATACAGGCATTTTTTTACTATAGATATGTACCTATCTTTGTGTATTACTTTGTATAAATAATAATAATAAATGAATAAAAATCATCTTTGGTCTACATGTACATACTTCCATTGTGCATCTATGTACTTTCCATGTACTTGGATCTGTGTGTCTGTTACTTTTCCCCTGAAAAAGCATATCCAATGCACTACCCTATTTCTCATCCTGTGCCTCGATCAATATCTTTAATCTACATATACTTACCTCCTTTATATATCTATATACTTTCAATGTAATTATGGATCTATATATTTATCACTTTCTTCTAATTTAGCATTTCCAATGCACTACCCTATTTCTCAGCCTATACTTCGCTCAATATATCTTCTAACCCAACCTTCGGACTCATCTCAAACTTCTTCTACTACTCCTTCCAATGCACTACCCTATCTCTCATCCTATACATCTATCAATATATCCTATACATCGAATCTCTCATTTATCCCAAACCCCATACCACTACTATGATTGCCAAAATAACCCTTTCTAGACTCTCTCCTACTCTACCCCTCCTTGCATCATCTGACACCTCTTTTACTATACTGATTCCCTAACACAAACCTTTCTAAACTCTTTGCTCTGAGTCCTCCCCTCCAAAACTCTTTTACTCATCCAAAAGCCTCCTCCTATTGCTAAGACCTAAAAGAACAAAAGAAAATTCACTCTTATCTCTCCACTATCATTTTCAATCGAAATTAACAGACTAACATGTTCACTTCTCAAATTCCATATTAAACTATACTGACATACTACCCAAATAACTGAATAACATATCCACTACTCAAATTACTTCATATTTTTTTACTATACTAATTTTCAACAGGAATCCTTTATGGGTTCCGGAGTGGCGTGCTACTCGCCAGAAAAGCGCCTTAACACCCATCAGGGGTAACAAGTGCTATATGAATGCAAATCTATCTTCCCCTTTAATCCCTCCGCTATCTTTCTCAGTCCAAGTAGCTGACTAATATCCACCACTGAAATTACTTCAAATTTCACCATATTAATTCACCACTAATCCTTTGTAGGCTTCCTGAAAAGCGTGCGTCAACAAGCTCTACATAAATACAAACCTTTTTCCTCCTCTATCCTTCTGCTGTCATTCCAAATCCAAATAACTGACTAATTTATCCACCACTTAAAATGTACTCGCATGTTTCACTATACAAATTCAACACTAATCCTCTATGGGTCCCGGAGTAGCGTGCTACCCGCTGAAAAAGCGCTTTGACGCCTCGTCAGGGGTAGTAAGCGCTATATAAATGCAATTACAATACAAGAAAATAAAATACAATGTGCAAGTTCTGGAAATGGGGATGTAGAACCTGCTCCTGCGACTGCGATAGGAGGTCTGCGCCTGAGAGGGAGACCGAGCTGAGGGTGCGATGAGAGGTAAAGGAGGTCTGTGTACCACACCCTACTTGGCCAATCCGGGGCGATCATTATGACTTGGGCCCGGTCTTGTCGAATCGACCTCAGAACTAGAGGAATCAATGGTATGGGGGGACGGGGGCACGTAAAGAAGCTCTGAGCCCCAATCTAACTGAAACGCACCCCATAACACTCCCCGCGTCAGATACTGGAGACTGCAGAATGACAGGGAGTGCGCATTTTCTTGAGTGGCAAATAGATCCAAACGAGGAAACCCACACACACTGAAAATGCAATGTACTACCTGCAGATGGAAACTCCACTCTTGATCGCCTGTGTACTGCCGACTGAGAAAGTCAGCACGAACATTTGGCACTGCAGTCAGAGGATTCGCAGTCACGCAAATCTGATAGTTCTGAGCACAGATCCAGAGTCGCAGAGCCTCCCTGCAGAGACAATACGACCCTACTCCTCCCTGTTTGTTGATGTACAACATCGCGGTATTGTTGTTTGTAAGGACCTGACCTGACTGACCGCGAATAGAAGGCAGGAAAGCTTTTAGAGCCAAAGGTATCACCCGCAATCCCTGATGATTGATGTGAAACAATCTTCCTCTGGAGACCAAAGGCCTTTGACCTCCAGATCCCCTAGATTAGCTCCCCATCACATAGTGAAAGCATCCGTTATCAATGTGGCCACCGGAGAAGGAGGTGGAAACGGCTTCCCTTGAAACGGGTTGTCCGAAACACTCCACCACAACAGCTTCACTGCAGTGTCTCTGAAGATTCTGACCACCTCTTTGAGATCTCCGTTGTGTTGAAACCACTGTCTGCAGAGGCACCACTGGAGGGCCCTCAAGTGCCAGTGTGCATGGTTGACCAACAGTATGCAAGAAGCGAACAGACCAAGCAGGCGCAAGACCTTCTAGACTGGAACAACTGCTCAATTCTGAAAAAGTGGAATCATAGGCTGAATGTCTTAAATCCTCTGTAGAGGCGGGAAGTCATGACTCACTGTAGTGTCCAGTACTGTTCCTAAGAACAGGTCGCATTGAGAGGGCAGCAGGTGAGATTTCCCAAGACGAACAAATGACGCGTTGTTACTTGAAAATGATATAGCACCATCTCCAGCGACTTTGCTTTGAGCAGCCAGTCATCTAGATAGAGAAAAACCAGGAATCCCCGATCTTGGAGATGTGCTGCTACCACCGTCACCACCTACGTGAAGACCCAAGGTGTGGATATAAGACTGAAAGGAAGGACTGCAAACTGGTAGTGTTGAGATCCCACTGTAAAACGGAGATACTCCGATGAGACTTCAGGATGGGTATGTGAAAATAAGCATCCTGCAAATTTATCTACACCATCCAATCTTCCTGCTGCAACGCCAGAAGAACCCGAGCCAGGGTCAACATCTTAAATTTCTCCTACTTGAGGTATAAATTCAAGACCCAGAGGTCTAGGATCGGCCTCAGCCAACTGTCCTTTTTGGGAATCAGGAAGCACAGGAAGTAGCATCCCTGACCCCTTTCCTGCTCCGGAACCACCTTTACTGCACCTTTCTGCAGCAAAGATAGACCCTCCTGTTGTAGAAGCAACAGGTGTTCCTCTGAGCACCACCCATGGCGAGGGGGTAAAGGAGGGGAGAAACTCCTGGAAGTAAAGGGCATACCCATTTTCTAGGATACCCAAAACCTAGAGTTCTGAAGTAACAGACCTCCAATTTCGCATGAAATGTGATAGCCGTCCTCCCATGGGACCAACATGCTCTAGGATGGAGGATCTAGAGATGCTTCCCTGCTGTACCAGTTGGAGGGACGGGAGAGGGAGGATGAGGAGAAGACGACTTGGTGCTGTGCTGTGCCTTGCAGAAGACCTCTACATTTTTCTCTGTACGACCTGTACAGAGGGTTCGCCTGTTGCTGCTGTTGCGATTGCTGCCGCTGCTGTTGTTGTGACAGCTGCTGTTGTTTGGCTTGAAAGAAAGGAGTTCTGCCAAACTCACAAAATCTGCAGTACCCCAAACTTCTGGGCTTGAAATGAAGATGCAACGATTTTGCTGTGGCTCTACTGTCTTTAAAGCGATGTAGCGCTTAGTCCGCTTTGGCACCAAAAAGAAGAGAGACATCAAAAGGCAAGTCTAAAAGGGTGTCCTGAACATCAGATCAAAACCCAGACCCCCCCTTAGCCAGGTGTGCCACCTCGTTGCCACCGGGGAACCCATAACTATGTGACAGAGTCTGCAGTATCAAGTCCTGACTGAATGACTTGACGGGCTGCAGCTTGGGTGTCTGATAGAACTTCTGGAAAATGTCCCTGAACATCCTCCGGATGATTGGGGAGCAACCTCCTTTGCCGAATCCATCAGAGCGTGGATATAGCAGCCATGTTGCAATTGTTGATTTCAGAGCCAAACTGGCCGAAGAAAACACTTTCTTTGCTGACTGCTAGATACTCTTGGATTCCCTATCTGCAGGCATAGACAGGAAAGAGCCTGCAGACTGTTTAGTAGAGCATGATGTCTGGACTACTAAGATCTCAGGAGATGGGTGTGTGGAAAGGAAAGCAAGATCTCTAGGAGCCACCTTATATCTCCTTGCAACCAATATGGACACCACAGAGGCAGTCATTGGCTTCTACCACACCTCTAAAATGGGCTCAGTCAAAGCCTCATTAAAGGGAAGACAAGGTTCCAAAGCAGAAGAATGAGAATGAAGCACTTCTGTTAAAATATTGGATCAAAGCTCTGCAGTAGGTAACAATAAATTCAGTAGATCTCGCGGCCTTTCTTATTATAGAGTGGTAAGAGGAAACCTCCTGCTATGGGAGACTTTTCGGTGAAGAGAGCTCCCATTCAGGAGAAGTGTCAAATCCACTTGCCTCCTGCCGTCCCTCAAATTCCTGCCTGGGGGTCAACAATCTCACCCTCTTCAGCCTTTTCCTGCTGCCCCTGATATTCTTCCTCCTCCAGCAGCCTCTGTGCCTCCCTTCTGGATCTCACCTTGAGACCAGAGTCGGCGGCGCCAGGCACGGCACCGGTGACTTCGGGACTGGCGTCAATGGAGGCGCCACAGGAATAGGCGATGGCACCAGGTGAATCTGAGTCGGCGCCGGACCGGCGCCAAACGACGCTGGAGAAGACCCATCAAGCGACACTCTTTCATCCAGGGATTGCAACGGCATCAAGAACTTTGGTGTCGGGGGAGGCCAACTCCCCGGGGCCCTTGGCATGAAATGCTTAAAAGGTGCCTGTGTGAAGTGAGGTGGCAATCCTCCAAGGTTAATGAAAGCATCCCATGGAGCCAATCGGCGCACTAGCAAGGTTAGCTGCTCTGGCAAACATGCCAAACATCGCATTTTAGGAAATGTGAAGGATCGTACCTGGAGCCGGAAAGGGTGGATATGCATCCGGTACCACTGGTTCAGAGACCGCTTGAGGAGGCAGTCTGATTGGGTCCAGTAGCAGAGCCCGAGACTCTGGAGCTGGGCGTTTAATGGCCGTAGGCAAAGGTGTTGCTTCTCTGGGCGCCGGTGAGACTCTCGGAGCCGGAGAATGTGCCAGAGTCACCTGAGGCGAAGGGGAAGGAGAGACTTCATCCTTGCGGAGATTTCGGAGTATCAAAGACTTCGACTTCGGTGTTTTATCCTTCGACAACCGACGTCTGGATCCTTGGCGCTGCTTCTTTTTGTGCTTACTCGACGACTTTGAGGTATGCGGAGTCAGCGGCTTGGACTTGGATCTTGACCTCCTTCAGCTCCTTTTCTGATTTTTCGCCCTGGCCATAAACAGCTCGATTTATTTGGCTGCTTTTTTAACATGGTGACTAGACTGCAGGGTAAAGAGTGCTTTATCTAGGAGCATACACGAAAGGTTAGTACAACCTGTTACAGTATTCACTTCATTGTATAGTATAATGCAGTGCGCCGTCTCACTGTGACAAAAGGGTGTGTTTGATTAACCTTTTAGCAACATCTTTATTTTTCGTTGCCAGAGTGGCGTCTCCTTTGGTCCAGGCGCAACCCTTCATTGATGCTCCGTAGCAGAGCTTGGTATGCTTGATTGGCTCCAGGCAGGGTGTTTTTGCAAGTCCTGCTACATGTTTGTCCCCTTCCATCCCTCTTGCCCCATCCACCCTCTGGCCCTAGGCAGAGATCGTCACTGCCCAGGATAGAAAACATCTCCCCTGCCCTCCACATGTTTTGTGGGGGGGCAGACCGGACGACCTGCCTGTAGTAGCGTCTGCAAAAACCACAGTTGATGGACAGAATGTAGAACAATGTCTTATACTCACCCCAGTACAAAGATCTGGGCCTAAAAAATCTTTTTTTGCACTCCACACCACCCTAGGTCAGACAATGGCTATATGCAAATCAGCCTTGACCCTGTGCCTCATGGGAACAGTCCAGCCCGAAATACCAAGCCATGTCTTTTCTAGACCGGAATCAAGCATCCAAGGACCGGTTTCTGGCTATCGGCCTTCTTCAGCCTGGATAGCTTGACTCCAGTGATGTGGAGAGCCTGGGACTCACGTCTGAGCATACCCAGCACACTCGGGGTGAAAATTGCAAAAACCACAGTTGATGGACAGAATGTAGAACAATGTCTTATGTCAATGTCAATGCGTCTGAGCAGCATTTGCGATGTCCCAGTGCTTCTCAATGCATACGTTGACTCTGGAGGTCGGTCTCTGGCCTGTAACTAAGCAGTTTCAGGTGGGCAAGCACCATACACAGTAGCAGTACGAACTGCTTATATGCTACCATTTGCGTTGCCAGCAGCAGAAGTGAGAACTGCAGTGCTGAGAACAGCTGACACTCTGTGCCCGCAATAATAAACAGGTCTTTAAAAAAGTAATATAAGAGTAGCACTGTGCATTAATTTTGATGTATATTCTTCCTTTGTTTGTCTAAATAATTATCTTGAATGGTATTCTTGGCACAAACAATTAATATTCTTTGTCTTAATCAATAGCACTTGCTTAAACTTTGGCCATTTATGCATGCAAAAGAAATTCAACTAAAGTTATTTTCAAAATTATTCTCATATTACACTGCAGCAGTTGCGTTCGGAGAAAGGCTGGTTAAAACAAGTTAAGGAAAAAGAAACATGCATGAAGAAAGCACTTGAAAGACATCATCTTTAGAGGGAAGGGACACACACGGAGGAGGCAGAGGAGTTAGAAAGGTAATGAGAAACAAAAAGAGGAGGATGGTGGGATAAGAGAGGAGAGCAGAATATTCATAGAAACGCTAAAGATTAAAAAAGGACCAATTTTAGGAAAGGAAACTAAGATACACAAGGAGCAGTGAGAGGAATGTGATGGCAGGAGAGACATACTTAGTAGAAAACCAGAAAGATGGTGAGGGAGGCAAGACTGGTAAAAGGAGCAGAGACTGACAGATAACAGGGTGGAGAGAAGAAAAGACAAAGGAAACAAAAGCTATAAAAGCAGCAAGAGGGAGAAGATGGAGAGGAAAAATGGAAAGGGGCGACCATTCGGTCCCCCCGAACGTATGGTGGAGTAGCACGATCCCCCCGGGAAGCCATCTTGGGCGGGAGGCGAGCCTCGGCTGGTATGCCCGAAGCGGCGTAGCCGGGGCGCGCCTTTTTCCCGCCCTGGAGTGGGCTGGCCCAGACACTGACGCGGCCGGCCACGCCCTTTGGGGCAGGCAGGGGCGGGTGTACGCCCGCCCTGAAGACGGATAAAAGGAGCAACAAGCCAAGAAAGCATTCTCTTGTTCCTGTGCTCTGAAGCTGCACCTCCTCGCTGCACGTGAGCTCGAGACGGAACGAAGAGCCAATTTTGAGCGTTGTAATCTTTCTTGTTTATTTTACAGATACTCTGTCGGAAAATGCCTAAGAAGGCGGGAAAGAGAATGACTACCGACCAGATGCTGCGGGTTCTCATGAAGGAGGTGACCGACCTAAAGAAACGAATGGCGGATAAAGAGGAGGAAGGGGGGCCGAAACGTCCTCTGGCAGGAACAGCTCCGGGTGGAAAAGGCAAGAGGCCCAGAAAGGGGGCAGCAGGGGGAGACGTCCCAGTTCCCTGTAACCCAAGTGAGGCACCCATTCCTGTGCCGGAGGAAGGGAATCCGATTCCCGTGGTGGTCACCCCCGTGTCCGGAGAGGATATGCCGCCCGAGCTGGCAGCACAATTAGCAGCGTGGTTGGGTAATGGTAGCAAGGGCGCCACGGCTGACGACGCGCAGGTGTTGATGAAGCAGCTGCGGGAAACAAGGGAAGCGACGAAGGCGCCATTGCCGGCTGCGGCAGTCGCAGATACAGCTTCCAGTTCAGGTAAGCGGCCTTTGCCGATTGCTAGGGATGAGTCGGCACCCTCTCGAAGGGAAAAGTTGGGTCAACATGTCCCTCTAGCTATCAAGGAGAAGATATGGGCAGGGGAGTATATAAACATCTTCTCTTTGCTTACCGATCATTATGAGATGGAGCATGTTAAGAGCCAGAAGGAGCTCATGCATCCGAGTGTTTGGCGCGCAAAGATGGCCGCCTTCAAGGTAAATGAAAACATTGGCAATTGGGGCAAAGCATGGGGGGTTTTTACATCCATTTTGGGTGAACGGAGGCCCGAATTACTGCCCGAATTGCCGATTTATCAGTCACGAATCATGGGGTATTCTGTATCACACGAGGGCAATCATTGGTTCTGTTACGATAATATTTTCAGAAAAGCGAAAGAGCATGATAGAAACTTAACTTGGGATTGTTATGATTCTGTGTCCTGGTCCAAAATGGAGGACTCTGGTATGTTGAAAGTCCCTTTAGTAGGGAGTAATGTTGGTGAATCCTCCCGCCAATATGCGGGGACGCCCTTTCGATCAGGTACGAGTAACGACAATCACTCAAGGCCAATCGGCAACACAGGTAAAAGGGGGGTATGTTGGAACTTTAACAGGGGAAAATGTACTAGGCCCCAGGGGTCATGCAAATTTAGGCACGAGTGTAGTGGGTGTGGGCAATCATCCCATCCTGAGTCCATGTGCAGAGCCAAGACTGGTGATAACGGGGGTAGAGGAGGCGCCAAACAGGTCTGACATAGTCCGAGGGGCGCCTTTACCTACTCCAATTGATACCATGGCAATGATTCCTTGGCTCAGCGAATACCCGGATCACGCTTCCGCTCGGGTGTTGCGGAACGGGTTTTCATATGGTTTCCGCATCCCAGTGGGGGAATTTCAGGGTATAGCAAAATGTAAAAACCAGATATCGGTCTTGCAGCATACGACCGTGGTACAAGAAAAGATCGGGAAAGAGGTGGCTCGAGGTCGAGTCGCCGGTCCATTTAATGTACCACCAGTGGTTAACTTTGTTTGTTCCCCTTTAGGGGTGGTCCCCAAGAAGGACCCGGGTGAGTTTCGGCTGATACATAATTTATCAGCCCCACGTGGTCTTTCCGTAAACGATGCGATAGACCCGGAAGTGTGTTCGGTGCGGTACGCATCCTTCGATGAGGCCGTAGCCATATTGAATCGCCTGGGGCCCGGGGCGCTGATGGCAAAATCTGATATCGAGTCAGCGTTCCGGTTGCTCCCGGTACATCCAGACGATCAGCGTCTTCTTGGTTTCATGTTTCAGGGTCACTATTACATGGATAAATGTATGCCGATGGGGTGCTCTATATCTTGTGCCTATTTCGAAAAGTTCAGTTGCTTCCTGCAATGGGTCTTCACAAAGAAGACGGGGTTTCACCATGTTATGCATTATCTCGATGACTTTTTGTTTCTGGGGGCAGCCGGGGATCCGGAATGTGGGCAGGCTTTGACTGCATTTTGTGTCTTGATGAATCAGTTTGGCGTGCCACTGGCACCAGGTAAGACTGTAGGTCCCTCGACTTGCCTCGAGTTTCTGGGGATCGAGCTCGATTCCGAAGAAGGTTGTTTTCGTTTACCAGGTGACAAAGTGTTAAGATTCAGGGCATCCCTGCAAATGTGTATAAGTGAGTCTAAAGTTAAGCTACATCAATTACAGCAATTGGTGGGACAATTGAATTTTGCCCTAAGAGTGATACCGATGGCCCGCCCCTTTTCTCGCTCGATCGCTCAAGCCATGGTCGGCCTGAAGGAGGGTCATCATCACACAAGGCTCTCGGCAGAGGTTCGCCAGGACATGCGCATTTGGTTGGCATTTCTGGCGGATTTCAATGGTCGAATTGTCTGGAACAAACCGGCCGTGTCCTCGGAGGAGCTGGGGCTGTGGACAGATTCGGCAGGGAGCATTGGTTTTGGTGCCATATTCGGCACTCAGTAGTCGGCACAAAAATGGCCGTCATGGTGGCATGAGAGTGGGCTGACAAGTAACATTGCTTTCCTAGAACTTTTTCCCATTCTGGTGGCCCTGAGAACTTGGCCTGAGGGATTCAGAGATCACTCTGTGGTATTCTGGTCTGATAACATGACCGTGGTTGAGTGTATCAATAGCCAGGCAGCCCGATGCAAATGGATTCTGAGATTGCTCAAGGAAATCGTATTACTATGTATGCAATTGAATGTACTATTTAGGGCAAGACATGTCCCGGGGGTGATGAACAAGGCAGCTGATGCGCTTTCTCGTTTTCGTATGCAGGCCTTCTGGGGTTTTCTGCCCACAGCGGACCCGGTGGCGGCACCCTTTCCCGAAGCTCTCTGGTCTCTCGGTGCCCCGAACTTCGTAACCTTGTGGGAGAGAGTTTAGCACCCAGGACGAAAAAGGCATATGAAGGGGCGTTCCGATCCTATTGGGCCTTTTTGGGGGCTGCTAGGGGGGAGCTTTGGGGCCAGGAAGAGTCTGTAGTAAACTTTCTGCTGTCTTTACATCGGGAAGGCAAATCAGTGGCTACGGCCCAGAGGCATCGGGCCGCCATTTCTTTTGTGGCTAGGGCTCATGGGATTCAGGACCCGACAGCGTCTTTCGTTGTGCGAAAAGCGCTACGTGGGTGGCAACGCCTTGAGGGTCGCAAAGTAGATGAAAGGCGCCCGATAGGTTTGGATAGGTTGGCCCTGTTATTATCCAGACTCCCTGCAACATGTTCGTCCCAATTTGAAACAGTGTTATTCCGAGCCGCTTTTACGCTGGCATTCCACGGGGCTATGCGGGTGAGCGAACTAGTGGCGAGGAACAAGCAGGATGTGATGGGGGGACTGTGCCGAGAGCACGTTCAGATCAGAGGGGAGACAATGACTGTCTCGTTTGTCAGGTCCAAGACCGATCAGGGTGCGATGGGTGATTGCATAATCATACAAAGGATTCCCGGGTCCTCCATGTGCCCGGTGAGTTGTGTAGAGAAATATTTAGCACAAAGGGTGGCATCATGGGGGGGGACCTTGTTGAGACACGCTGACGCCACCCCACTGACGAGGTTTCAGTTTCAGCGGGTGCTTGCGATGTCAATTACTGCTGCGGGCTTGAACCCGGGCGAGTTTGGGACCCATTCCTTTCGGATAGGGGCTGCTACAGAGGCTACAGCCAGGGGTCTGAATGTTGAACAAGTTAAACGTGTGGGGCGTTGGTCCTCCAACTGTTATAAAAGGTATGTGCGGTTGCACATGTTGTGAAGCTGTATTGATGTACTCACGCTTCTTGTTTCTGTTTGGTTTCAGTTGCGCGAGCCTACGAGGCAGGGCGAACTATGCAGTCGACCCAACACCGGGCCAGCGGTCAGACTTCACCGGCTGTGAAAAAGGAGGTGTGGGTCGTGGGCCACTCATACGTGAGGCGTGCCGCGGACGTATTCAAAGCAGGTGACATGATTCACGTGGCTGGGGAATACGGGTACAGGGTGTCCTTCTACGGAAGGGGCGGACTCTGTATTGACCAGTTTCAATCATTTTTTGAGGGTTTGCTAGGGCGGACGAGGTCACCGCCGTCTATAGTCATAGTACATCTTGGGGGCAATGATTTGGTCACCACTGGTAGACAACTTCTTCTTGAGGCAATGCTTTCCACTGTAAGTTGGTTGGCAAGGAGAGTTCCAGGGTGCACGATTGCATGGTCCCATTTGATCCCACGAAAAGTATGGCGGGGGGCTATTTCTGTTTCTGCTCTGAATCATTCGGTAAGAAAAATTAATAACAAAGTGAGTAGATTGTTCCGTTCCAATACACTGCATTTTATTTCGCATGGTTGTATTACTGGTGACAGTATGTATCTGGGGGATGGTGTTCATTTGTCCCGGGTGGGGAACAAATTACTCATAGGGGACTGTATAGCTTGGCTACAGACTTTAAGACATGACCTTTAGGTAGGAGTTTTGTGGGGGTCCGGATAGCCGGTCAACTATCCGGCCTGTGGCGGTAAGGTCATGATCGGTGAGCACTAATTGGTAGATCCCTATGAGTGGGCGTCACCCATTACGGATGGGAGCGCTCGAGGGAGGTGGCCATTGGCCCCTCAACGGGGAGGCGGTTCCTTCTAAGGATGGGCCGCCGAAAGGAAAGGAAAGGCGGTCAAGGCCCCTTCCTGGGTAGGAGGGGTTACAGCCCCCTCCTGGAGAATTTCCCGGGGCCATGTCATCTGCGACGGCAGATGTGGTAAGTTGTGTGGGGTTTGGGAGGGGGGTCTACGCTACCTTCTAGATACCTCACACGAGTCCTCGAACGACCTTTAAGTGGCGTCGAGTTTAATGGGGCCCCCATCAAGTCAAGGGAAATTGGTAGTTGCACTTGAGGTACGCCTCTGTGCGGTCGCCCCTCACAAGTGAGGGGGTCATTTCTGGTTTAGGGATCTTGACACCGGTTACGACCTTGCCGTTGGCCCTTAAACGTTAGGATGTACAATTTCAAATTGCAAGTTAATATTTTGTTGGATGTTAGTTCGGCTAGGAGAACCTTTGTATTAGAGCATATGTTAAGGTTAGCCAAACATCGCAAATGTGGTAATGAAATTGTACATAATATGAAACTGTTATTTTAATGTTTTAATTTTGTTTCATATTTTTAATAAATACGGCCGGGAGGGTCACTCCCTCCCGTCTTCCAAAAGTTCAGAACTGTTTCCGGTTTCCCATCCTTGGGGATTGTGTTGCGAGGGGGTGGCGGGTATCTCAGCCATATGGAAAGGGGCGACCATTCGGTCCCCCCGAACGTATGGTCGAGTACCACGATTGCCCCGGGAAGCCATCTTGGGCGGGAGGCGAGCCTCGGCTGGTATGCCCGAAGCGGCGTAGCCGGGGCGCGCCTTTTTCCCGCCCTGGAGTGGGCTGGCCTAGACACTGACGCGGCCGGCCACGCCCTTTGGGGCAGGCAGGGGCGGGTGTACGCCCGCCCTGAAGACGGATAAAAGGAGCAACAAGCCAAGAAAGCATTCTCTTGTTCCTGTGCTCTGAAGCTGCAGCTCCTCGCTGCACGTGAGCTCGAGACGGAACGAAGAGCCAGGAGAACCTTTGAAAGAGGGGGTAGAATGAGACTGGCAGACCGAGAGTGGAGGGTGGGATGGAAAATAGGGAGGAACAAGACAACAAAAGAAGAGAGAAGACTCAATGGGAATTTGCAAGATGGAGACAGAGAGGAAGAGGAGATTATGTCAAGAGAGTTCAGTTTTGTAACAAAAAAGGGAAGACCGGATTGTGATAATGCGGAATCTGATGTTTCCTGCACTAAGTGCTGAATCTGGTGGAGAACCTACAGTTTATTTTACTTAACTTTCCTTAGGGACAGCACTGCCCAGGAAATGCCACCTGTGGATTACCATCCTTTTGTTACTTTCTAGAAATCTAAGGATTTCCCATTAAACACAACTCAAAATAAGGGTCTCGGACAGGCAAGCCCAAAGACAAAAAAGGCCCCTTCCCACCCAGGCGCCCTCTGGAAGCATGACGCTTAAAACACAAAACAACGAGCCATTAAAATTATAAGGGGAATGGTTCACACCTGCAAAAGTTGAGGTAAGTTACTGCAGGCAATCACTGACTGCAGGGTGCTACTTGTTATCGATCGTGGTCCAAAACCATACATCAACACAAACACCGATATACACAGTAGAAAGAACATTTGGTAACATAGGTGTTAGGTGGTCTATCCCCAGTAAGGATAAGCATAATTAGGACCTCAAAAGATCAGGAGCATTGCATCTGCTTAGAGACGATTTCAACCTTGTCACATTTTATACAAAATGGGCCATCTCTTGCCATTTACTTCATTATATTTCATTGGTCCTTTGTTTAACTCGCTATGAAGTGTCTCTCAAACCTCACACATAAGGCAGTGAAATGTCAGTCATAAATGCACTGGAAACATGTAAAGGTCACAAATGCACACATTAGAGAAAGGACCTTAAAGTAACATTTGCAGTTTAGACCCCAGTGCAACTGAACATTAATGTAACAGTAAATGTGTACTAAAACTGCACACAAGTTTTTTTTTTGTTGTTTTTTTTTTAAAAACCTTTATTGATACTTCAACCAGTTACAATTATGGGCCTACAACCACCAGGGCTGGCCGCTAATCAATATCATTTCAATCAAGCAATTAGAACCAGACTCGGCCTTCCAGGAGGCGAATACAGCACGACTTCAATTAAGACTGGCAGCATAGCATATTATACGAATAGCAGGATAATAAAGGTTCCATTTTATAATATAAGATAGAAGGATCAGGTGCCATACAATATCACAAAGGTGCATAAAGGGCGGGCAAAACAGTAGGAGGTCCACAGTGAGGTCGATATCATTCAAAACAGTGGTGCTGAGGCATACGATTCAGGATCAACAAGCATACAATTAATTTCGCACCAGTAGAGCGCCCGCCCGATGGTACTGAAGTACCGTGAAAGTATAGGCACAGATAAAAAGTCGACAATTGACAAAGGAATAGACCCACTACGCTGACCCGAAAAAGAAGAAACAAAAGAAAAGGTGAAGAAAGATAAGAAGAAAAAAGGCCATAGAAACAAATAGTAAAAACAAAATTCCCCCCCTCCAACCCCCCACCCTGCACCCCTGCAGATGACTTCGGCCTACCCCCCTAGCAGCGTGCCTGTCGCCCCGTAAATGAACCCGAAATATAGAAGAACAAAGGGAAAAATAGAAAAGGGAAAGAAAGAAGGGACTAAAACCCTACCCAAAAAGGGGAAATGGAGGAGGGCTGTGTCATACGCATTCCCGGACTCTCCCCCCCCGTCTTAACGAAGAATCCCCCGCAATGTTAACACAATCAAGCGGACCACAATAAAACAGTACATCAGAGGAAACCAGAAATCCCGCCCCGAACTCCGGTAACCAAATAAGCAGTCCCGTTACCGATAAATCAATATTGTGAAACCTCAAACAACAGTCTCAGCCTTGGACCCGTCGATCAAATTTGCTGATCCCCTCCGATAAAGAGCGCCCCACCGTAAAATTGTCAAAGGTCAAAAAGAAGTTGTTGAGACATAGTCTATTAGTAGAAGAAAGGATGGCAAGTCCCAAAGTAAACGCTCGAGTCCAACGATGCCCCTTCCCGACTCTAAGACCAGGCACTATCCTATCCGCCATCTTGATGGACCAGCTGGGAAGGGGGTGCGACACAGTCCCACACAGATCACAATTACGAGCAAATGTCTCCAAATCGGGAAAAGCAGTGAAATGTTCGGCCAATTGTAGTTCCAAAGATTCCGACTTTGTAGGTGCATCGCCAATCCCCACATGTTCGAACCGTTCCACTTCTGTAGGGGCATAGAAAGCTCCAAGCACCGGGTCAAATGGCATCGCTGGGGTAGCAATAGGGAAAGGAACAGGCCACCGGGTCTCGGGCAGCAAGACAGAGTCCGGTCCCGATCCTCTAAGTCCGTCCACCGCCAACATCAGATTCCAGGCCTGGGTCTTCATAGTCGCCTGAAGTGCCTCAAGGGCCGCCATCACTGACCGCAATTACGGGCCGCACTGGACCCGCTCCGCCGGGTTTCGCATAGCATCAAGCATATTGACCCCCCACGGAGAGGCGCCTTCCCCGGGGTAAGATTAGGCGGAGCAGGAACGAACCGTGAGGGACCGATCGCCAGTAGGCGTTAGTGCGCACGAAGTCTCAGATCCAAAGGCACCGGCGCTACGAACGCCAGGCCCCCGGGTCTCGGACCCCCACACACACCACCTCGGGCATCACTCGTCTCCGCACCTCTGGTACAGTTCCAGGCAGCAGATCAGCAGCAAATCAATCATAAAGATGTCGGAAGTTCCGTGGACCGGACCCTGCCGCTCTCTCCGGTCCGCTGTTGTTCAACTAGGACCCGGCTAGACCAAAGCTTGAGAACCCGGCTTCCAGACTGGGCTAGGCCTCAAATTAAACCTCAACATAACTCCACTCCACCATGTCGGAAAATCCTCGGGATTGCGCCATCAGTTCGCAGAGTAGTTCATGAACCCGGGTATGGGGCAAGAAACCAGGATATACGACAGGATCTTCGAGCGAGAGACGGGGGTCAGCGGAGCCGGGAAGCTATGCAGCCATCTTGCTTGCTGTCGTAGCTCCTCTCCCTGCACACAAGTTTTGAGCATGGGTTTAAAAATGAGGTGTGATTGCAGATTTTGACTGAATAAGTGGCTCACACATCTAATGCTTGGTCCGCAAGTGTAAATATTTTATTAGCTTCCCTAATCCAAAATCTTATTTTTTACTGCTTGCCGACAGAAGGGTGGGTATTAAAGTGAGAACAGTTCCAGCACTGACGTTTTAAAATCAAGTTAATCACAGAGAGCACAATTTAGCTTTATCCCATGGCAACTTGCGCACACATGTTAAACAAGCTGTTGAAATGACTTAGGGCAGGCTAGTCTCGTGCCACAGGTGCCCAGTTAACCCCCTCCTACCATCTGTATATTGAATAGAATTTACATTAATCCTTTAAATGGTTTCTGATTACTATTTCTGCATAATTTGAGAGTTGTGACTGGGCTAGTTTTTGGGCTGATGCCACTCTGCGTTGGGCTAAATTTGGGCTTATACTTAAGCAGCTTTGGGCTTGGGATAGGTCTCAAAATCTGGCAACACTGGCTCTGGTACTCTGGAGGGAGGATCCACTATTTGTGTCGGTTCGTGCAGGGGCTTTTCCTGTAGGAGGAGTACGGCCTTCTCAACAGTAGACAAGTTGCCGAATGGATTCGTCTCGCCTCAGAAACAATACAAACCTGTCATGAAATGTATCACCAGGTAGCTAGCAAAATCCAAGCCAATGGAAAAGTGCTGCAGTCATCAGCATTAAATAATTGCTTTGCACAAGGTTGTTACAGCTTATTGTGCTTGACACCACATTATGGCAGTCCAACTCACGCCATTGAGAAGAACGACAGGAGGTATGCTAGAAACCAGTTGGATTTCATCACAACACTTACACACACAGTGTGCTGTGGGCGTGGCACCATGTACTGCAGTGAGCTCCTAATGATACTTGGTTTAACTCATAACATTCTAACATAAACAGAACATTTCTTATAAGACTCCAATTGACACCACTAACTACTTGAAGATACTACAGTCTTGTGAAAATAAATATAAATAACTGTATGATGTAGCAAATTTGATAGGCTGTGACTGCATCAGTTGCTCCCTGTGTCCTGGTAGCCCATGACAAGGAGGACTTTTTATTTCCTGCTGTTTTGCCAGTAAGGCCTCTTCAACCTGTGGTGAATTTTAATAATTCTTTTTTCTCCTCAGTTTCTTGCTAATGCTTGAACCACAGCCCTAGTTTGGGCTTGTTTCCTATTAGAGGATTCTTTGGCGAACGTGGGACGGCCAATGATGAAGCCTGACACTTGGATGGTGTGTGAGGCCATCCTGTACATTTTCTCACACAATTGTGTGGGTCCACACATATCAGGGGAACAGAGTAGCTAGAGTGTTTCTTTGGTGAAGGAACACCTATATCATACGGTGTGCAAAGGCCCCCGTAAGAGGTTGGGTTAGTAAACATAGGGACCCGTTTGTTTCTGTGGTGGAAGTATCCTAATAAACTACAGCAAGAAACTGATGATTCCCTGGTGATCTATGCACAACAATTTTCATGGCGATTACCATCAGCAGAAACGTGAATCAGGGAGTAAGAGGAGATTAATCCACATATAAGAAAATATAATTAAATTTGACAGTATTGAGACAGAAGAGGAAAGCAGATAACAAGTGGTGACTCTGAGATTATCGTGCTGTTTTTATTTATGAGTGAAGTAGTGTTGTGCGCGATGCAAGCTGTTCTCCAACCGGCACTGTCACCTGCAGTGAATTCTATCCGCGTGCGTGAAACTCTGACAAAGTGCGCATCAGCTTCCACTAGATATGTCAGTATAAATCGACCATGCTCACATCCCTGTCTTCTCAAGCATCAAGATAAAAGGTGAACTATTGTCAATATTGGAAGTAGTCTTAGGCAGTAAAACAGTGTTCTTCCCTTCACCTACACTGCCACCTGCTGGGCAAAAGAAAATTAAACTTGTTACATTAAATAAAAGTGAAAACGGCAAGAGCGCAGCAGAACTAAAGAAAATAGTTTCTAGCCAAGGCATTGCGCAACCCCCACAGTTTAACCCAATCCGCTCAACCCCCACAGTTTTACCCAATCCCGGCTCAACATCCATTCAATGGGAGGAATAGATAGAAACATTTGATAAAGAACTATTTAATAGCTTTGGATGGTCAATATTTCAGCCTCATCAGGAAAAACGCATTAATGCTGAAAACGTTGAGTATAGAAGACCAGCGCATCTTCAAATATTTACCGATATCGCTGCATCAACAAGGACAATAAAATGAAGATGTAAATAAGGAAGCTAAACAAAGTTTAGCGTTCAAATTTGCCAATGCCCTCAACATAGCAACGACTGTTATATACACAAGCGCAAATACAGAACGAGTCAGCTGAAGAACGTGTAACTTGTCTGAGCGAACTGGCCATTAAATGCTAATTTGGTGAAAAGACAGATGAACTAATGAAAGATCTGCTTATAATTCAGTGATAAGGCAAAAAGATAAAGGAGAGACTTTGCGCTTCTAAAAATTAGTGTCCAGTGTGTGTATGCAGGAGATGGAAGAGAATGCAATAAGAATAAGTCCAGAAGTGGCAACCGCTACCACTGATCCTCAAACGGATCAACCAAAGGAAGACGTGACAGTAATCAACAGAAGGATTTTCACCGGCACGAGATCTTCCAGTAAGAAATTGGAAGGAACTAATAAGACATATGAGCATAGTAAAATGTGCAGTAGATGTGGTAGTAATTTCCACAATTCAGGCTAAAAGAATTGTTTTGAAACTAATAGAGAGTGTAGGAAATGCCGAAGGAGAGGGTATTTGCCAGGATGTGTAGATCCAAATAGAAAAAATGTTGCTTCAGTTGACAAAGATAAGAGACATTTGTTGAAAAAGTGTCGAGTATAGGGGATGAGAAAAATGTTTTGAAAATGTAGGGCAAAAGCTGAATTTTTGGTGAATAGTAAATGAGTAGACCTCGTGGTATATCAGGTTCGATGTTAACCATAATACCAAAGAAATGTGGGGCAGAAATGTAGGGAAAGTGTTCTCTTGAACCTAAAGAGATGAATCCCACCGGTTATCAAGGAGGTAATATTGACATTTTGGGATACATGTGGGCTGACATTGTTCTTTGAGACAGAGAAATCAGAGGTAAGGTAAACTGTATGAATCAAGCCCCACTATTTTAGGCTGAATCCAACAGTAAGACCTGCAGATGGTCATTAACCCTCCAGGGAAAGATTAGGTCATGGTGGTTTAAGACATATAAAAAAATATAGAGGGAATTATAAGTAATGTCAGGGAAAGGGAACCTTTTGAAGGAAAATGTGGAGCTTTAAAACGGTATGAGAATAAGATTCTGCTAAAACGTGATGCTCAGACCATCTGATATAAACCAAGGAGGATATCAATAGCCATCAGGCAGTAAGTAAAATGCTGGAAGGCATTGTACATGAGGGCAAAATAGAACCAGTCGAGTCTCCAAAGAAAGTGTCCCCTGTAGTTAAAAAGAAGTGGGGTGGAAAAGTATGGTTCTGTTTCAACCTTCGTGCACTGAACCAAAATATTATTGTAGGTTGCGCTGCCATGCCTAACATAGGGAAGTTGGTCTAGCCATTGAAAGGGGGGAGAAACGTCTCCAAATGTGACATCTGACGTGTGTATCATCAGGTCAAACAACCCCCTACCACCAAAGTCGAGGTTGTGCATACTTTACGTTTAAAAGCCCTGCTGCATCACAGGGCTGCTTTTAAAATGACCTAAGGCTCTTAGCAGTGCACACATGCAAGTGTAACAAAGACTGCTGGCCTCTAAATTGCTTTGCCCTATTATGCACTAGGGTCTTAAAGGTAGTTTTAATCCCCCTGCCCTATTATATACTAGGGACTTACAGGGTAGGTCATGCCAATCTTAGGTGTACCTTAACACATAGTGTGCCCTAATGCATATGTGTGTGTGTTTGCACTGTGTGATCAACATAGCACTGGTGCTGGGCCTGCCCAGCAGAGCCCAGGGCACTCTCAGAGTTAGAAAACCATCATCTAGGGGTCTCAAATTGAGAAAAAAAGTGGGGTGACATTGCAACCAGACCCTGATTTCCAACACACTCCTTTTTCAGAAAAGAGGTGTAGGAAATCCTGTATGCTATAAAGATGATGATTCCGTTAGTTGCAGTGACCCCATGCTGATGCCCGATGAAGAATGCCTGAAATGTGCTGAAACTTTTTAAGGGGCACATGTAGGGCCTGGTGATCATATAACAGGCTGTAGATAGGAAACAAGCATTGAAGCTAGGTTGAAAGGTGTGAGGAGGAATGCTCAACCCAGGTTCAAGAAAAAGCCTACCAGACGTGATGATTATGTTTGGTAGATAGTTGTGCAGTTCATGTAGTTCAATGCTTGTTCTGAGCCCTTTTGTACGTTTGTGTTAAATTCTCATTTATCCGCTATTGTATCTTGTTTTATGCATTTCAATTCTTTGCCCAAGTTTTTTTTCTCTCTCCCATTTAATTACTCCCTATGTACCTTATCAACTTAATTTTCACATTAATTCTGTGTTTTATTCACGTTTTTTCATGGGAAAATGGGGGTGATATGTTGTGATGTGGCACTTTAAATGGAACAGGGTGACATCTGGTGGAATGTGTCCTGGTAGCCCATAACACAAGGACGGTTGATATTCTGCTGTCTGGCCAAGAAGGCCTCTTTTGTCTGTGGTGTATCCTAATAAATTACAACAAGAAACTGATGTTTCCCTAGTGATCTATGCACAACAATAACCTATAATTAGGCTTTCCTGTTTTCAGTTCCTATTTTTGGTAAATTCTGGTGGGTTTTTTCAGTGTTTTCAAGTGATTTCAATAACTTAAAAAACAGTGGTTATCATAGTTACTCATTTTCACGCCATTAAAAACAAAAGAAACAGTTTTTCCAGTGTTTATGGAACATTTTGCTTTTATTATTGCTTGCTTTCCACACTGATAATGAATAGTACAAAGACAGTGTACGTACAGTGTATATGAGGTCCCAAACCAAAAATGTTTTGCAAATCAAACCTATTGTAGTAAGCCATACAATACTTCTTCAGTGAGTATTTGGTTATGTTCTCTAGCTTTTTCCTTCCCATTTAAACTTTTTTTTTCTGTGAAAAGGCCCTCTCAGCATTGGTACTTGAGACAGGCAACGCCAAAAGAGCCAGTACACAATTTGCTAACTTTGGACACTGACATAGCTTTCCATGCCACTACTGGTGCACTTGAAGATTACGATTCTCTGGGCAGGTCATGCAACATTTGCATTGAACTGGGCACTTATACCCTCAGAATTATTGAAGCAGTCAAAAATAAAGCAGCACTTTTGAAACTCCAGAGAAAATTCTATGTATCATTGCAAACCACTTCTCATACATTGTAAAATAAAAATTCCTGAATTACTCTTCAACATTACTTTGTTTACCAAATGGCAAGCACTCTAACATGGAACATGTTGCAGTGCCAAAGTCACTAAAGGTGTCGCCCAGCCTACTCTCAAGGAGCTGTTTCACATCTACATCAATTATGCTGAACATTTGGCAGACAAGGGTGTTTTCAGACTCTAGTTTTTTTTTATTATGTCCACTACAGCAATTAGGTCTTCCTGTAAAAATCTAATAATGCAGTAGAGCGTACTTTTTTCACATCACTATCAATATGCGGCCAAAGATCCTCACATTTCTTGCCTTTGGCATCCTCACTCAGCAAAAATTCTGTAAACAGTTGCCACATGGATAATGTAGCATTCACAGCCCCTTGGGGTGAAAACCATCAGCGAAGTGACACAGTTGGGATAACTCTTTCTTTGATGCCACAGAAAGCACAACATTAGAAATATTTGTGTTTTAGTTCCCGTGCATAACAACACAGTGCACCAGAATGGACTAAAATGCTAACTCTGGAGATTGTAAAGATCCTTTCAGCATACCATCTAACAAGTGGCAAGGATCTCTTACAGGGAAGCACTTCAGCTCAGGTATCGATTTTGATAGGTCGTCACACAACTTTTTCATATACATAGCTGAATCCCTGCAAATACAAACATTATCACTCCAATCTTTGTTGAACTTTGAAAGAACCTAGCTTGTATAACAAAGGTACATTGAATTGGTCCCTTCAGGAAGAAAAAAAATGACTTTCACTCTCCTTTTCCTTTCTTTGAATGGCATTTAGTTTGTGGTTATGCAGGTGTTTTCTCAGTGTTTATATGTTTACACTGGTGAGGACTATTTCCGTTTCGGTGGGGTTTTATCAGTTATTATAGGTTTAAACCTAAAGCCGGACAGCCTACCTATAATACACGCTAGCTGTGAACTAAGATAGTGAAATGACTCATTGAATCTCTGTTTTAGATATTAAATATACATTATCTATTTGTTTTTCAGAATCTTTATGTTGTATTGAATGTACAGCCTTGAAGAAGAGATCCCTGAATCGCAAAACACGTGTTCGTCACGTGTGGATTGCATGTTTATTGGGACTAAATAAGAGATTTTGGATAATCTGCTCAAAGTTGCCCTCATTTGTGATTAAGACTGCTGAGATGTGAACCTGTCAGTGCAGGTTGAAAGCGCATGTCGGCAACTGGTCAGCAACCCACTATCTGGGTGACTAATGTCTGGATGGTACTTAGTCATCAAAAGCAATGCTAAAACAGAATTGATTCTGGTACTGATTTTTTTTCTTCTTCTATAGTAAATTTCTCCAGTTAAGTCAAAACTCACCTGACTTGACCCACCATCAAAGCTATCCGGAAGAAATTCCAGCTGGCGCACAGCGCGCACTTTTGTAGGCATTTGAATTATCCTTAAAAGCTGCTTTGTGTTCAAACACCATAAATGAAGTAAGTTAGACTTTCCTCCAGCTACAAGGACCCTGCCATCCCTGCAAAAAGGAAAGATAGATTGAGTGCACTAATTTCCACATAATGAAAATGCCTTTTCACTATAAACTTTAATTTGTATTGGCATACAATACAGTTCAATATTCTTTAGGCAAGTTTGAAAATGTACAATTATTTTATTGGTGTTGTAGGACTCAAGATTCACAACAATAGGAAGTAACTGATGAGCTGCAGATCCATAACGCTTTGAACACATATGTTGTACAAGAGGGGCGCAGTTCCTTTCAAGATGTTCCATCCCAATTTACAAACTGAAAATTAGGCAGAGGTTCCTAAAGCTGACATATCCATCATCTAGTGTTGTCCTGATACCCCTGCTAATGTGGGCTGAGCGTGAACAGGTTGTGTATGCATGGACCATCCCTGCTTCTGTGTGTTCAATACTCATAAACGGGCCAGTTTCTTACAGATCAGATATTTCTAACATGCGTACTACGGAGGGGCTGGTACTCTCAATGCCACTATCTGGGATCTTGGTGCTGCAGGACTCTAGTAGGTGCACCCCTGATCCCAGATGAACATCAACATGTCACAGGTCGCACATGGCACAGCTGAGACACACTTGGAGTGCCCGACCCTGACTGACTGGCCAGTGGCTGCCTGGACTAGCAGTACAACTAAGGAAGACTACCTCGGTCTGCGAGACTTGTGGGGGCCATCTTACGCTCTTTTATATCAATGTCACAGCAGCTCTGGAATGACCTCATGGCCCATACAAATGTTTGGTTGCGAAGACTATGTAGCACCAGAAGCCTGCTCCATATTGGTCTGTCACTTGGCATATATGGGCTCTCTGTTACTAAGGACCGGTGCCCCAGCTGGGCACAATGTTTAGCTAAATGGGGCTGGATCCACTGGCCTGCACGAGTCTGCCTGCGACCCTGCTGATATGAGAGATTGAGTGTTTCTTTTACGTGACGGGCATCAAAACATGTCTTCGAGTGTTTTAAAAACATTTTTACACAAACAACTTTGACACATGAATCGTTTTTTAGTTTCCGATAATTCAACAGTTTCCTTACTCAAGGTTCAGGGAGCAATATTTTTAGATCTAGTTATGCATTTCCATTGGCTAGATCTTCTCTGTCTTACACGTGAAGTAAAAAGCCAAATTAAACAAGCAGAGCATTTTTCATTCAATGTCTGATAAAATACTACACATCCAACATCCTAGCGATTTATTTTTTCCAGCTCCGAATGTCTGTGAAAGGAACTGTTGTCATGACGGACAAGTTGGTGATGCGTTATGAGGGATGAGCTGTGGACACAAACTCCAGAAGCAGCTTCTACAAATGGAGGTAAGCAACACGCACTGCTAGGGTGACAGACCAAGAGGCGCCAATACCTTCTGAAGTCAGATATGCTCTTTCAGCAGCTAAATAACTGATGCTTTACACAGCACGTGAATGGGCTTTCGTCATGCATGTTGGAATCAGGAGAGATGGGGAAATGCTTGGATTTAGGTCCAGCCTGAAGACATTTTTTGTTATTTGGCAGACCTCGCAATCGTAATACAAAAGAAAAATTAAATGAGTATGACAAAAGGGGCTTGTGGCAACCCCTTTAGCAAATTCTTTATTGAAGTGTCAGTCACATTCTTTATCCGACCAAAGTTAGCATGCACAGCATGTTACGAGTCAGCTTGTAGTGTAGTTCCTATATTTTCAATAGGCTCTGCGCATTGGAATAATATATCCTATAGAATTGACGTAGGACTTAGGTCAACTAGGTCTCTATCCCAGATATTAAACTTAACTGTGAGTGCCAGCTAGCTCAGAGGTCACGAGAATCTTTCTAGAATAAACAAGAAGGGATTAGTCTCTGACAACCGCATAAACATGACAACTTTGTTTCCTGAAGATAGAACGCATCTTCAGAGTCGTGGAAACAATAGATAGATTTTTCACTCAGTCAATCGTGCATGCTTTGTTTCATCAGAGGTGCAGAGAAATAGAGAGACAGGCGTTTTCAATAAAAGTATTTATTGAACAGTCTTCTTTCTCATGCAGAAGAAATTAACTGCTACAATAGTAATACTGGCTGTAAAGTATAAGGCGTACAGCAAGAAGAGTATTATAAACTAATACTGTAATAGCATGGTATGATTTCTGAACCATAAAATACATACATAAATAACGAAGACTAAAAGTACTCAACTGGTGCTTCTAAAATACGCCTACCTCGATGTACCTAACCTAAGTCTAGTACGAGGGAAGAAGTAAGTGTGATGTAGCATAGGTTTTGTATTTTTTGCCAAGAGTCTATCTAAGATTTCTCTTAGGGTCTAATCAGCTCCGTACCTTGGTTTAGAATGAAGGAGGTCTGGTATCTCTGTCTCGTGACTCGATTTCCCAACTCTTGGAGCTTGGAAACACTGGAGCTGGATTCTCAGCGAGAGAAAGGCAGCCTCTCTGTCAGTGCATCAGCTGGAGGGTCGGCTTCCTTTGGCACTTGCTGTAGCGAGCTGCGTCGGGGAAGTAGATAGTCGAGCTGCTCCAAACCACCGTGTGTTTGCTAGGGCAAGTGTAGGCATATTTATACCTTAAAGGTGCCTGGATTGACGTAAAGTCGGACATAATAACGTCACTAAAGAACGGTAGTTCTTTGAAAACGCCATGATTTCTAGGACAAATCAATATTCAAGAAAGGGGATGTCCCTGACTGCTGAAGCCGAGTTTTCCAAGAAATCGTTGTGGCTTTTTGGAATTAGTGGAAGTAGCCATTCCTGTATTAGGACTGCATGGGCTATGTCTAAATATGGGTATGATTGCTATGCCTATATAAGGGTAGTGTGAATTATACCTATATAAGGGCATGAATCGGGAAAATTACACTTGGATCCTAAAACGCTATACAACAAGCTCTCTTCAGCCATTAACTTTGTCACAACAGTCATTGCACATTTGGAAATGCTATGTGAGGACGGTTGAAGTGTCAGGCACTATATCTTACAGCATGCTGCCACTTTACCCAAGTGCTGGACTCAGAAAGGAGCAACCTTAAGCAAAGGAGCCCCTCAAAACAACACTGCTGCCCAGTGGAACCCCTTACTGCAAGAAGCTATTAAGTCTACAAAGGTTAATTGTGGTGTGTGTTAATGGTATTTAGAAAACAATTACTTTAATCCAACAATCTGAATATTGTCAAAGTACCATATAAATGAAGGTCATACATCAAGATAGAACAATTGAGAAGGAATTACTATATTTAATTTTCTTGCTTTCACAGGGAAAGGGAAAAAAAGGAGGTCAAAGCTCAAATGATCACATGTGTTAAAGAGTTCAAAGTGAATGTGTGTATACAGGAGAAGGCAATGGACCATGTAGTCTTAAGAAACTTTTACAAAGAAAATCAATTGCAGTACAGTATAATGTAACTTAATCAGATCATTTTTAGATCCGTTTGCCATTTATGCTGACCGTGTTTTGACCCACAATGACTTGAAAGTCATCTTTCAAACAAAATAATTGTTATTGAGTAAAGAAGGAGATCTTTCAATAAAAAATTATAAATAAAAAACAATTGAAAACAAAAACAATTAGGCATCTGGGGAGTGTGGCCATATAAATTAAACAGAAGTATTACACAAAGAGTTGCTACACGGTCCCTGTGATCTAAACATAAAAAACTGAAAATAAGACTAAACTAAAAGAAGATGGGAAGTGACTAGAAATCAAAGAAACCCAACAAGGAGAGAAAGTTGAACAAACTGCACTGCGAATATTGTGATATTGTTGCTAATACGCACTTGCTCACTTCTGGTGTCCCACAGGGATCCGCCTCAGCCCTCTGCTTTTCAATATGTATGTCTGCCCCTTGGCAGGCCTAGTGGAAATCTGTGGCCTTACTCTATTCTCATACGCGGACGATACCCAGATTATTTTCTCTCGGACATCAGAGCAAGATTCCACCCTGGAAATTCTTAACTCCTGCCTCAGCTTGGTCTCCACTTGGATAAATTCCAACTCTCTAAAATTGAATGTTGACAAGATTGGGGTCATGGTTCTAGGTAAGGACCTCAGCTCTGGGGATCCCAACACCAGCCTGCCTTGCTAGGTACCCTTCCCGTCCCTGCGGACAAGGTGAAGAACCTCGGTTTTTGGCAAGACTCCACTCTTTCCATGAAGCCTCAGGTTGCCAGGGGGGCCGCCTCACGTGTTGCTACTATGAAGTGGCTTAGAAAGATCTTGTGGAATCTTTCCTTCGCTGCTCGAAGAGTCGTCATCCAGGCTTTGATTCTGTCAAGGTTAGACTATGGTAATATCTTATATCTAGGAGCAGACAAGTCTGTTATCAGGTGCCTCCAAGTGATGCAGAACTCGGCTGCAAGGCTCCAGTTCCGGCTTCCTAAACACTCCTCTGCCTTCTTCAACCTCCACTTGCTCACATATCACTTTCAAGGCACTCTGTTATTTGCACAAATTATATTCCTACTCCAGACCTAAGTACTTACAAATCCTCACCTCTACCTTCCACCCCCATCTCCTGTACTCTATGTTGCAGCAATCAATGTCTGTTTACTGTTCCTAGAGTAAGGCACACCTGGGGTGGGCAGTCACTCCTTCACCCTTTTGGAACCAAAGCTATGGAACATACTCTCAGAATCTCTTCTTGCTGCACCACTCTGCTCACCTTTTGGAAGGAGCTGAAAACTTGGCTCTTTTGAGCTCTCTTCCAAACCTGTCCCACTCGCCGCTTACCACTGGGAAACCTCTGGGTAGCCATGCGCTCTACAAAAACTAAATAATATTAATAATAATGCACAAACAGTACATGCCAAAAACAAACTGAAGAAGCGTTTAATTAAATCATTTTACAAAGCTCATGGTGCTAAATTGCTTAAAGTGGCCTGAACTAAGGATTACATGTCAGCTACCTGATCACAGAAAATATGAAGCAGGGAAAATTAACATTCCAGCACAAGACAACTTATTCAGGTGCACAATGCTCAAGGAAGAGCAGAATTGAGTGAGAGTACACCGTAAGCTTATTCAGGATAGTTATACACAGGAGATAGACAATAAGTACCTAAACCGGCTGCGCATTTAAAGCTAATCTCAATCTTGTGGCGCTGCCCCCGCCAGCCTCTGCGTCCAATTGGGGTTTGGTAGCACCCCACACAAAAACATTGGCCTTTAAAACTGAGTGCTGTGTGATGTCGAATATGGCCAAAAGAGGCTGTGTGACATCAAAAAAGGGTCAAACTTATTAATAATGCAGCCAAATCTTATCGCATAAGATAATAGTAAATTTGAAAGGAGATAAAAAAAAATGAAAAGCAGTTAAAATACAGAAAAAGTAACTCGCACTGAGGTGCAAAAGGAACACTTCAATAAACAATTATGCCTATTTACAATTAAAAAACAAATGCAGTGTAAAGAACAAATACATATATATTTACAAAAGCATCACATTTAGGTACAGATTGAAAAACTAAAATCATCCATTCTCTAGTTGACCCCCAAAGATAACAAAAAATGAAGTAATTACAGAAAGGGTGAATGCATTATTCATATCAATTAAAAGAACATTATGTACAAAATCCTCAAAGATCAATGCGCCTAATTCCAGCTTAAAAAACAATAACAGACGATTCAAAATGTGTCGTAAATTCAAATATAATATAAAAAGGCAGATAAAAGCCACTGTGTGCATAGGAGATTCTATCCTATTGAATTAAATTACTTCATAGCAGAATACATATTTCCATCCTATATTTACAGCTGTGTGAACTCGATACAATAACATATAAAAATGCTGAGGTAATAATTATACTGTTCATTCTTGTATGAAGTTCTCAACAGTGTTACATTTAATATTCCATTTACATTCAACTCTGTTAGCAAGGGTAGCAGGTCGCCACCACTCGCAGGCTTTTCCACCACTGCAAACCACAGGGAAACAGATGGCTTAGACAATATTATAAGGAGGCTAACCTTTTTGCATCCTTCGGGAAGAGAAGGGGCCATACTATTGGAATGGTGATCTACCTGCATCTAGAGATATACTGTCCAGAGCTACGCCTGAGTCCACTACTAAAACGTACAGACGAAAATGGAAATGTTTTTGTTCTTGGTCGCTTCTGAATGACATTCACCCTCTTCTCTCATCTCCAGATCAAATCTTGCCTTACCTCCTACCTCTGGCAAAATCAGGTCTGGCGTAAGGGTCCATCTCGTGGCCCTCTCCCGATACAGACGCATTTCCGATGCTTTTTCCCTTTGCTCTTCTTGCATCATCAAACAGTTCAGGAAGGGATTATTCAGGACTTTTCCTCACATTCGCCTCGCTCTGAAGAGTTACAGCCGCGAGGTGACGGGCGGAGTCACTGACCTGGGCCTGGAGTATTCCTGTGAGTAACTATGAAGCACGGACTTCCAGCTGACTGTCCCCGTCCAGGGCTGTCACGTAAATAACTTGCACCCCCGAGAGGAGGCTTTTGCGCCCATAAGGCATCGGGCTGCTGCCCTTCGTGAGGAGCGGCGGAGATGCGTGGAGGCACTGCGGCGTGTACCGCCTTATGACTATCCTTGTTCTCTGAGTCAAGGGGCACATAAGATCGATGGGAGATAGCAACTGAGGGGCCTTTGACGACGCGTGTCCCCGCCCGGAGTGTGTCCATAACCCTGGAAATCCAGCCAAGCACATTAAGGTGGGTGTATGTGCACAAGGACAGTGCTGTTAATCGCATGCATAGGATCATTGGCTGAGCAAGGTGAAGTGAGTTGCCACATTAAAGCCAAACAACCAAGAGACGTGTGCATAGTGTGACCGTGGCACAAGAGCATCATCTGCTCCCATGACCTATAACAGCTCTGAGCCCCACCCAGAGTGAGCCCCTGTGTGACTGACATCGAACGAACGAGAAATCCTGCTTATCTACCTCACCTTGTGCTCATTCACTAATCATGGGCAAACCAGACAAGCTTCAGCCCAAGCTGCATTTTGATTTGCGCAAAACCCCACAGTCACAGGACCCCGCTCCTACTCAACATTACAATGCCCCAGATGACCCGGAAGCCGGAGCAGATATAGATATGAAACATGCATACCGCACCATCCAACGACAGTAAAATTGATATGCTGTCTTTTCGAATGGACCGCATGTCGGAACGGCTCGACAAGCATGGGGACCAACTCGATACTGCTGATCAACGGGTCACAGACATGGAAGATGACAAAGAAAGGGCCAAAATCCTACGTGCACTCCAAGCGAAGTCCGAAGACCCTGAAGCGAGGTCGAGGCGGAACAATGTTCTCATTTTGGGTGTGTAAACAAAAACAATTCCCAACAGGTATCATGCAAGGGCAATTTACATAATGTATGCAGTTTGCATTACAAAAATAAGGAACAAGGCGTCACTAGAATGTTTTTGAAAAAAAGGCGGTATTATTCACCAATAGAAACAGGGAAAGGTCTTTCACATGGCAATACAGTTGAACAGCACTGTACAGAACAGATCATGTGACAACCCAGTGGCACTTGGTGCGTGGTGATATATACAGTTGGTGATTGTGAAGGTGGAAGTGCTAAAGTGAACAGTGTGATCGGCGCATAAACACAAGTTGTACATCAATAATGGCTCCACAAGATCAAGTTGTAATTACTTAAAACAAGATTGCATAAATTTAAACAGGAGCACAAAACGTAATATGCGTCATATAGCTATGCTTTAGAGTCGACGGCGTTTCGATCCCTGTTAGTCGGGATCGTCATCAGGACAGGGTTGTCGATGGAGTCAGTGAGTGACACCCAAGCAAAGACGCGTGGGTGGCTGAGGTCCATGCGGTCGCTCAAGAATCGATGGCTGATCGTGGATTGAATCTGATCAGCGGGCGGGACGTGCGGCGCCAGTATGAATCAGGGCGGCGGAGGGCGATTAGGGCTCTTCTGGTTGTGGAGTGCTAGCAGTTAATGCTGAAGCTCAACTGCTAGCTATATGACGCATATTACGTTTTGTGCTCCTGTTTAAATTTTTAAAAATTCTAGTGACTCCTTCTTCCTTATTTTTGTAATGCAAACTGCATACATTGTGTAAATTGCCCTTGCATGATACCTGTTGGGAATTGTTTTTGTTTACACAACACATCCATCCCAACGTGGTCTATGGGTTCCCTCCTGTTGTTCTCGTACTCATTTTGGGTGTGGCGGAGTCATCTAATATTAGCAATATGGAGCAGTATATGGAGCAGCTTCTTATCACACTTTTGGGCTGGAGCACCTTCTCTGAAATTTTCTTAATAGAACGCGTGCACCGCTCATTAGCACCCAGACCAATTCCCGGGGCACCTCGTCTGTCAATAATTATGTGCTTCATGAACAAAAGGGACCGAGAATCTGCCCTGTGGAAGGCCCGTGAGCTGGGTTCGCTGCAACATGAAGGTTCCCATATATCTCTGTTTCCTGATTTTACATTGCAAGTTCAAGAGGCACGAAGACTCTTCATCCATGCAAAAAAAGAAACTCTGGGACTTGAATTTAGACTAGTGTATGCTTTATCCCACAAAGTTAAGCGTCAAACTGGACGGTAAGGTCCACTTCTTCACTGACTCTAAAGCAGTCCTGCGCGTCATCAAGGTTAGCGAACAGCACCTGAAAAGACTTGGTTCACAGACAACATCACAGTAGCATTAAGAGAATTCTGCAAGTCTCTCCGGTGATCGAGCACATGAGGAGTGACTGCGAAAATTGTCTTGCGGTGGACACTCTAAGACTTTTCATGAAACATAATGGGTGACTAGCGCGACTTGATGCGGGGGGGCACGTATAGTTGAAGCAAGGCATGGTCTGTATGTGCTATTGGGAGAGGGCCTGATCAAAGCCTTCAAGAACAATACTTGTTTGACGGAATCAGGCGCATATTGCTGGGTGCATATACTATGTTATTTAGCACCTCATAGGGATTCAGGGTTTACCTGGTTGTGATCCAATTGTAGTCATGGTGGTGAAGGGAACCAGAATTAATTTTGGAGTTTTTGTTTGTTTTTCTGGGTTGGGGTGGGGGGGAATGCAAATAGATGCGTTTGTTGCGGGTTTTCGTGGCGTGGGAGAGAATATGCTTGATGTTTGCATGTATGATTGCATTGGTTTTGTTTCGATTTGTTGTTGTCGCACAGTGTACACCGTAGATATGGGGTTCCATCTACCACAGCCCCTGCTTCCACAGAATGGCCACAGGGTCTTTGACTTATTACCTGGAATGTCAGCGGCCTAAATGACGGCAGGAAAGTCAGAAAAAATCTGTGCTTATCTCAAACGTACTCTTACTTTACAGGAAACCCATCTCCCTCCAGAACGCAGTAAAGAGGTTCAATGTAAATTACAAGGCACTTGTTTTTCCTCTGATTTCACATCCCATGCGAGAGGTGTTCTGTTATGGGTCGATAGAAAGGCAGGTGTGGAAATGACGGGCTTGTTGAGTGACCCACAAGGCTCTCTGCAAGAAGGGCGATCTGAAGTTCATTCTAGTGGGATTGTATGGCCCGAATTATGGCGATCCCCAATTTTACAATTCACTAGCGGCTAAATACCATGGAGTGGGATCTCACAGATTTGGGGGAGGGCACTTCAATTTTATCTTAGATCCTACGTTAGATACGTCTCGGGCCCTCCCAGACGCTCAGACGCCTCAGCAGTGGCCTTACAGGACATTATGCTTACAGATGGCCTCCTAGATATTTTGAGACATAGATCTTCTTCAGAGCAGGGTTATACACACTACTCCTCTGTTCACGACACTCATACCCTTATAGACGTTTGGTTAATATCTGGTGGCTTAGAGCCTAGGGTACTCCTCTGCTAACTCCTCACGCGCACATACTCTGACCACTCCCCGGTTCGCCTGACACTAAGCTACAGTGCTTCCTGCGACCCGGCATTTACGTGGAGCTTCCCTCCGTTCTCCCTATTAGATGCTGTATTTAAAGAAGAGCTGGCAACGGCGATTGAAGAGTTCTTTTCTAATAAAATTGGATACGTACAATCATTTGCTACAGTCTGGGAAATATTTAAAATCTATATACGGGGTGGTCATTTCAAAGCATGCAGTAGTATTGCGCTCTATCCGCGGTAGGTTGGATCTTTTAGTTAAGGAAATTGGGCAGTTGGAACGGGCTCCATCTGAGACCGGGAATACACGGAGCGCCGAGCACCTTAAAATAAAATTAGTGGAGTTTCAAGACGCCGCCTATGACGAAATTAAACATATGGGGAAGTATGCAACGACACGCATGTACGGGGAGCGGGATCGACCACTGTTAGAAATGAGATCTCTGGTTGGCTTCGGCTTGTGCCAAAGCCAGTCAGAGACCACCACTCTAGTCAGGGAAAGGGAATTACATGCCAAAGATAACCCATGCTCAACCCCTTGGTAGCTTGGCACGAGCAGTCAGGCTTATCCTGGAGGCAATGTGTAAAGCGCTCGTGCAACACACTCACTCAGCAGCAACACACTAAGCACACCACAAAAGGAACTCCACACAAGGTTATAGCAAAAATAGCCTCTGTGTTATCATAAAACACATTACAATAGTAATCACCCAATATGCACTGTGCCACCTGACACTAGGTAATATTGACAGGGAATTATATACATCTGACAGGGCCAATTGGGCCACGGTCAGAACCATCACAAGCACAAATAGTAAATGTAGAACTAATAATAAATATAGAACACAACCAGTAACTACTGGCCAAATACTGTACTCGGCATCCTCTCCTGCAACATAAATCACATTATGCAAGCAGCATCACATTAGGCGTGAAGTACATTCTGCACCAACCTCATGAGCATAAACACATTATGCAATAACCTCATGAGTCTAAACGCATTAGACAATAACCTCACACAAACACATTATGCATAAATCACGGGGTATAAATTACAGAACATGAATCACATTTTGTATCACACGCGCAACATGGCAGGGGTGTCCCCTCTCCCCGCTTTTGTAAGCAATAGTTGCGACTTCTTGGGTTGTGCCATTCGTGAATATCACACCCAGCGAGGGTTGGGCTTTCCAGGGTACACCCTTAATATCTCTGCCTACGTAGAAGATAGATTGCTAAATGTCTATGACCCAGAGGTACATTTTTCCCTATGTTGCGGGAGGTGGTTCAGTTTGGTGGGCATTCTGGGCTACGAGTTAACTGAAATAAATCTATCATATTTCCCCTTATCTTCGTCACCATGGTACCAAGTATGGACTTCCCCCTGCCCTGGACCGATGGGGCAGTACGGTACTTGAGGATTCAATGTCACACTGATCCAATGCTCGTGATTCAGGATAACTATGGTAAGGCCACACAAAAAGTAGTAGACAATGTAGATAAATGGATCCTGCTCCCACTCTCATTCATCGGAAGAATCGAGACTATGAAAATGGTAATCATACCGACATTCCTCTTTCTCTTCCAGAATACACCTATTCTCATGCCCAAATCTCTATTCAAAATCTGGCGCACACAACTGATACGGCTCCCGTGGGCCGGTAAACAGCACCGCATACGGTAGGATTCGATCACTTTACCTTATGAGCTCGGCGGGTTGGGTGCTCAAGATTTAGAAAAATATTACAACGCAGCGAATAGTACATTAACCCATTACTGGATTCACGGTTCACAAGACACACCATTTTTACATCTGGAACGCATGCATGGCAGAGGTTATTACACATGCAGGCAGGGGCTTTCCTGTGCTCCCCCAAAATGCCACTTCAGTGAGGTTTGTGGCTCTCACTGAGTCAGGACATAGGTGCAAGGCAGGCACTAGAATCTGTTGGTATCACAAACATTGGAGATTTCTTTCGAGATGGTATACTGACCATCTGGGCGGCTTTGCAACAGCCGGAGGCAGAGCCGACGGGTACGGCACAGTTTCATTTCTTCAGGGCTAGACACACATGGCGCGCTCTTCTGAGTAATGACTTACAGGAATCACAAGCTATGGAGTCACTTACTACCCTTTGAAGGTCGAAGAGCCCCTGGGGACCATACCAGCAATACCTCTCTCACACTACCACTGACACAGACTCTGACCCACTGACTACCCCCCTCAAGACCTCATCTTAGGTGGTGGGAACATAGTTGACCAGAGAAATTGTGGCCACACGTATAACACATTTGGTAGAGCTGCCGGAATAGAGCCGAGAGTCGCGAGAGACAATGGTAGGTTACATTGAATCCTCTGCTGATACTGCCCAGGATGTGCCCTATTTTGACATTAAGAAGTTGGTAACCCCCAGCTATTTGACTTATGTTTATGCATAATGCTTTTGAAATGTATTACGATGCCTTGAAACAATGTAACTGTGTGTAAAATTGTTTGTACTGTGTTTTATGATGAAACTACAAAAATAAAATAATTTACAAAAAATGTTAAAAAACGTTTCTCAGCTGGAAAGTGGCATTGCTTCTCGCGCTTACTTCTGCGAGGAGAGTAAGCGAAATTCAAGCCTTCACCATAAAAGAACCCTAATGACGCTTTACAGAGGACTATGTTATACTGAGAACAAACCCTAAGTTCACCCCGAAGGTTCCATCTCAGTTGTACCCTTTTCCCACATCCTTCTTCACCAGCGGAGACATCTCTCCACTCCGTGGATGTCAAACAGTGCCTTAATTTCTATTCGCAACGAACCAAGCAGCTACACAGAACGGATCAACTGCTAGTCTCTTATGGGCCTCTAAGACTGGGTTCTTCTGTCACAAAAAGAACTATTGCAAAATGGATCGCTGCTACTATTCAGATCTGTCATACTAAGGGGGGTAAACCGCTTACGACCAAGACCAAGGCACATTCTACGAGAGCAGTTTCCTCTTCTGCTGTTCTTTTCACTAGTGTGCCAGTGGACAAGATTTGCAGTGCCGCTACATGGAAGAGTACACATACTTTCATGCGGCATTATTGTCTGGATTTGACAATTTACAGTGAAGTAGCGGTAAGACAGGCAGTTCTATGTCATCTATTTCAGTAAGGTAAGCCTCTTCTCTTATAGGTGTTTTTTCCTTCACATTACTTGTCTTCAACCAACAGTTTAAATAAATATATATATATATAATCTACAGGGCTTTTATCCATGTGGCCATTGCAAAGCTTGCGCGAATAGCCACATGGTGAAAGAATACTGGAACCCTAGCAGCAAAGCGATGCAACAGATCAAACCATTTCTAACTTGCACCACCACCTTTGTTATCTATGCATTGATATGTCCATGCAAATTAATTTACATTGGCAGCACAACACACATGGCCAAAAAACGAGTACTTGAACACACTTGTGCTATAAGTAATCTGGACCAACAATATCCTATAGCACGCCACTTCGAAAGCCATCATTTTTCAGACCCCAAAAAATTAGCTTACTATGTTCTAGAACAAGTAAACATAGGCCCTAGAGGTGGTAATTGTCTAATGAAATTGAGACAAAAGGAATCCAGATATATTATAAGCCTTTGTACCCGTTACCCAAAAGGCCATAATATTGATGAAGAATAAAATGTACAGCTGCAAGAATGATATATATAACATGTGTAACATATGCATAATAATGTGTTCAAAGCTATGTATGCCAGTTACATGCATAGACCTTCCTGACTTCTGTCTCTCATTCCTTCTTTCCCACAGATGCAAAGGGAGGGATGGGGTCTAGAGATCCACGACACAAGTACCCTAATCCTTTCACTGTGGTCATCTTCCATCTGGACGAAAGTATTTGGTTTTAAACTTTTTTCACCTTATTCACAATGAGTTAAAAAGTTGCATGTGTTGCCTTCAACAAACAGCTCGGATTGTATAGCATTATCGATACACGTAATGTTTCTTTGCCAATGAAATGAATATATAAAAATACATATACACAGGATGGTCCTTAACCATAACAAATGAGATAAAACCAGTAATGTCCTACTTTTCCACTAACCAGGAAAGTTAAACTAATCCACTAACCAGGACATGATCCCCACTTTCGCACTACAGTGCGATCGTAACATCCCGTTATGAATTCTCTTAGGACCTTCATGAACCCCCCCCCCATGAGTGAGGTCCTGTTCGGGTAGCCGGGTTCCTATTATACACCTTCTCCGTTCCGTGTGGTTCATATTATTATCACAGGCGGAGCAACCCGCACTTCACGGGCGGCGTGGTAACCATGACCACGCTCGTTGACACTCACTCTGTGACCTGACCCCGGGTAACAGCAAGCACTTAAACGCGGCTGGTTTTATCCATATTTATTGGTTGAAAGGACACATATAATACGAATGTTACGAATTATAGCAATGCAAAAGCACTATTTGCAATGAATTTACAAACAGACGAATTTTCACCATGCGGAATGGACTTGAATAATCTAGAATTTAAAATTAAACAATATGAATTACGTTCAAGCACTATTTCAATGTATTCACATACAGATGAGTACTATAATGTTTAGACTCAATGTGTATACTGTTCCAAAATGGCGGCACCCTCGCAACTCGACAGGGCGGCTCCCGCACAGGCAGTCTGCTCCATAAATCAACGCGTCACGTTGATTTATGGAGCAATAAATTAAACTTTGTTGGACCTGTACGTGGATTGTGGTTTTGTACTATCGACGCCCGAGTGCTACAAGGATATTGTTGCCGGTTGCTCCGCCGGATCGAGCCACCCCAAGAAAAGACGAGGGGTTGCCAGCAGGAGCAGTTTGCTGTAGAATATTGATTGAAGGCAACCTACGCGGTCGGAGAGCATTTCTTGCTATAAGGAGTTCATTGAACTATCCGAGATTTAAGATGTGGTCGCAGCACCTCCATGTGGAGAATACGTCTACATGAGGTAAGCGCTCCGCTCTCTAATGAACCCAACGAAACTATCTTTGCAAGATTGAATCTATTAAATTATATTTACCCTAGACAAAGAACTTCAAGGGTTATATTAGATTATTGATTCCTATGCTCAAGACATTGGGGAACTCTGTAATTACAGAGAGGCAACGGTGTGCATTACAGCAAACCACAACACAAGCCCAAGGGTAAAAAGTCACCCATTACCCAGAAACAAGTTGGACAACGAAAAGGAAAGAAGAGAAGCGGCTATATCTTTGTTCGCCAGAGCACCTGGAAAAACGATAACACTCCCTACACCCATCAGGGCAGACAAAACGATCATGGATAGATTACGCAGATATGAAAAACTGCATAAACTTGAAGACTCAAAGTGGTGGGAGGCGACTTCACTACAAGATTATCTGGATAAAAATATGATACCAAGAGGTCTACGACTGTACCTTATTCCATCTTATGACTCATTAGATCCTCAGATGTTCGAAGATTGGTCTGAGAATGCTACCAACAGTTCCAGAGTGATGATGCAAATTCTTGTAAAGTATGCATGGGCAGACAGAATGAAAATTAAGAAAGAAATTGAAGAAATAACAGAAGAACTTAACAAACATGATGACCAAGAAATAATTAGCAAATTCATAGAAGAAATGAAGAAACAATTAAAGATTCTGGAGGATGATATCAAGAAGAGAAAACAATACAAGTTACACAAAGACTGTTGGGATTATGAGTCAGGCAGGATACTCACACACAGCAAAAAATACGATCATCTTTACGATACCCAGGCTCAAACAAGTAAGACCCAAAACACTAACGATGAAATAGAAACTGAGGAGGATGAGAACAGTGACTCATTAACAGATATGTCGGATCTGACGATAAGTTCAGAAAGCATAAAATCTAATGAAGGAGCAATACCAAAACAGAATAATTTTTTAGTGTAATACCAGCTCATGAAACAGAGCCGGGAAGCCACCAGATCATCAACGAGACTACAGGAGAAGAACAAAGCACAACCATCAAGTGTAAGAGGAAGACCATGAAATATCAGATCAAGAGGAGGAAGAAACGCAAACAGAGGAACAAATAAATCAGACAACCAACAGCCAGTGGGAACCAAAGGGGCTCAACAGCAGAAGAGAAAATAATCATGGATGACATACAAGTAAATAAAACTATAATTAACCTGTCGGAGAGACCTATAAGTCAAAAAGACAAAAGAACCCTATGTTTAGGTCTATCATTTTGCCCCACAGTACCCATGAACTATGTTGAAGAAAAGATTGACATTTTTAAATTCTGTAGAAAATTAAAATTGAAAAAATGGCACAAATTGAAACCCAATAGGAATAAAAGACAGTGGAACAACGATTCAACTATAGAGAATGACAACATGATTATAGGAGACATTGACAATATGGTTGCCGTTGATGAATTGACCAATGAACAAGAAGAACTAAACCTCAGTAGTGAGGCTATAAGAATTCTGGATGCGTTAGAAATCCAACATGATCAAGCGGCTGGCACAGCCTTTAAACCAAAATCGACCTTTACTCCTAAAATGAACCATGACCGCATTGATACCTTCCAAGAACAGATGGGTAAAGATCTATTAGAATTACGCAGTCAGAACTGGACCAAAATCAGAAAAAAAGTGAAGTATAACATGACTATGACACAGAAGAGAGCTATGTTAGATCTTGCCAATGATGATAGCATCCTCATAAGACCCGCGGACAAAGGCGGGAATATCGTCATAATGCCCAGAGAAATGTACATCTTAGAGGCAGAGAGACAATTATATGATGGAAAAACTTACAAATTATCTAATCGAAATGAATACAATCTCAGTATCAAAGAAATATGGGAAAAATTAAGTGAATGGAGGGAAAAGGGTTGGCTTGAATGGGAGGAATTTTGCTATCTCAAAAAAGACCATCCGATTTTACCCCTTCTGTACCTCCTCCCCAAGGTTCACAAATGTAAACAGAACCCTCCAGGGAGACCCATTATTTCTTCGAGAGGATGTGTATTGGAGAACATCTCACGATACATAGATCACTTCTTAAGAGATTTTGTCATTGGACTTCCGACATATGTGAGAGACACGAAGGATTTCCTTGACAAAATCAATAATGTTGTTATTGACAAAGAGTGTCTTCTAATAACCATGGATGTAAATGCCCTTTACACTATAATCGAACACAAACAGGGTTTGGAAGCATGTGCTAGATTCCTTAAAGGGAGAGATATCAGATTTTTGGGACACACCACCATGGTATTAGACATGATCAAACACTGCCTTCAGAATAATTTCTTCACGTTCAATGATAATATCTTTGTACAAGCCCATGGTACTGCTATGGGTACTTCTTTTGCACCGAGCCTGGCAAACCTCTTCATGGGAGCATGGGAGGCTGATATCAAAAATGATGCACAATTTAAAGAGGACTTTGACAAAGTCCAATTATGGCTACGGTACATAGACAATATTTTCGTCATTTGGAAAGGTTGGAAAACACAGGCCTCCGAATTCATAGAGAGGTTGAACAACAATACTAGAAACATAACTCTCACAAGTAACATCAGTGACAAAGAAGTAGAGTATTTAGACACTAAAGTCCAAATCAGACAGAATACCATCCAAACAGTACTCTTTAGAAAAAGCACAGCAGGCAACTCTCTGCTTCATGCAGAGAGCAGTCATCCAGAAAACCTCAAGTGGAGCATCCCCTTTGGGGAGTTACTAAGGGCTAAACGCAACTGTAGTAACAACAAAGATTATCTTGCTGAAGAAATAGTGATGACACAAAGGTTTCTTAACAGAGGATACCCAATGTGGGTTATCAAAAAAGCGAGCAAAAAAGGTGGCAGAAATGAGAAGAGAAGATTTATTATCTGTCAGAGAGAAGGACAACAAAGATGAAGAGGAAGTGGGCATTACCAGAGTTATCTTAACCTTTAATGGTAATTCCAACCAAATCAAGAGAAGCTTGGTTAAGAATTGGAACTTACTAACCAATGATCCCCTCATTGGTGATACTCTTCCTAGTCGACCAAGTATAACCTACAAAAGAGGACGTACCCTTAAGGATATACTTGTGCACAATGACATAGGTAAAAATGTAACCCCTAGAGGAATTAATCTACAGGGCCTTTATCCATGTGGCCATTGCAAAGCTTGCACTAATAGCCACATGGTGAAAAAATACTGGAACCCTAGCAGCAAAGCGATGCAACAGATCAAACCATTTCTAACTTGCACCACCACCTTTGTTATCTATGCATTGATATGTCCATGCAAATTAATTTACATTGGCAGCACAACACACATGGCCAAAAAACGAGTACTTGAACACACTCGTGCTATAAGTAATCTGGACCAACAATACCCTATAGCACGCCACTTCGTAAGCCATCATTTTTCAGACCCCAAAAAATTAGCTTACTATGTTCTAGAACAAGTAAACATAGGCCCTAGAGGTGGTAATCGTCTAATGAAATTGAGACAAAAGGAATCCAGATATATTATAAGCCTTTGTACCCGTTACCCAAAAGGCCATAATATTGATGAAGAATACAATGTACACCTGCAAGAATGATATATATAACATGTGTAACATTTGCATAATAATGTGTTCAAAGCTATGTATGCCAGTTACACGCATAGACCTTCCTGACTTCTGTCTCTCATTCCTTCTTTCCCACAGATGCAAAGGTAGGGATGGTGTCTAGAGATCCACGACACAAGTACCATAATCATTTCACTGTGGTCATCTTCCATCTGGGCGAAAGAATTCGGTTTTAAACTTTTTTCACCTTATTCACAATGAGTTAAAAAGTTGCATGTGTTGCCTTCAACAAACAGCTCGGATTGTATAGCATTATCGATACACGTAATGTTTGTTTGCCAATGAAATGAATTTATAAAAATACATATACACAGGATGGTCCTTAACCATAACAAATGAGATAAAACCAGTAATGTCCTACTTTTCCACTAACCAGGAAAGTTAAACTAATCCACTAACCAGGACATGATCCCCCCTTTCGCACTACAGTGCGATCGTAACATCCCGTTATGAATTCTCTTAGGACCTTCATGAACACCCCCATGAGTGAGGTCCTGTTCGGGTAGCCGGGTTCCTATTATACACCTTCTCCGTTCCGTGTGGTTCATATTATTATCACAGGCGGAGCAACCCGCACTTCACGGGCGGCGTGGTAACCATGACCACGCTCGTTGACCCTCACTCTGTGACATGACCCCGGGTAACAGCAAGCACTTAAACGCGGCTGGTTTTATCCATATTTATTGGTTGAAAGGACACATATAATACGAATGTTACGAATTATAGCAATGCAAAAGCACTATTTGCAATGAATTCACAAACAGACGAATTTTCACCATGCAGAATGGACTTGTATAATCTATAATTTAAAATTAAACAATATGAATTACGTTCAAGCACTATTGCAATGTATTCACATACAGATGAGTACTATAATGTTTAGACTCAATGTGTATACTGTTCCAAAATGGCGGCACCCTCGCAACTCAACAGGGCGGCTCCCGCACAGGCAGTCTGTTTTCGATTTCGACGAAAATGTAAACATAAAAATGTTTGTAAAGGCAACAGTAACTTGTGTGATCAAGCGCTCTGTGGAGCGCGAAACGCGTCGGGTTGATTTATGGAGCAATAAATTCAACTTTGTTGGACCTGTACGTGGATTGTGGTTTTGTACTATCGACGCTCGAGTGCTCGTTTAGGAACGCCGTTGGTACAAGGATATTGTTGCCGGTTGCTCCGCCGGATCGAGCCACCCCAGGAAAAGACGAGGGGTTGCCAGCGGGAGCAGTTTGCTGTAGAAAATATATATATATATATATATATATATATATATATATATATATAAATATATATATACACACACACACACATATATATACACACACACACACACATACAAATATATATATATATACACACACACACACGCACACACACACATACGCACACGTTACTACTTGTGTAAGGATATATCTGTAAGAGACATTAGTTAGTGATAGATTCCTTACCTTAGAATATCCTCAGGGGTCAGACTGGATCCGGAAACTTTTGCGCAGCAATACCCCTGCGAGCCGGTAGGCGTCGTCTGCGGCTCCGCGTCCGTCGTCGGTGTCGTGAGCGCCGGGATGACGTTGTCGGAGTACTTAGACGGCGCCCATGCGCGCGGACGTCAGTTCTGATACACAGCTTTTCCGCGCCAGATACGCAGAGCCATGATAGAACTAACACTGGTGCCATGAAACTAGGGCCCTGAAAGGGGATGACCTTAACCCTAGATATCGGTTCGCAGAACGGGGAGGATGGGTGGGTCGGTAAGGAATCTATCACTAACTAATGTCTCTTACAGATATATCGTTACACAAGTAGTAACTTGTGCATCTGAAAGAGACACATTAGTGATAGATTCCTTACCTTAGAATAGATACCCCAGCAATACCAACCCCGGTGGTGGGTCTGCGAACCAATATCACACCAGAAAGTCCTGGAGGACGGAACGGCCAAAAAAGCCATCCCTCCGGACATGACTGTCCAGGCAGTAGTGTCTTGCAAACGTGTGCAGCGAGGCCCACGTAGCTGCCTGGCAAATGTCCTGTAAGGGGACTCCTCGGCCCAGGGCAGTTGTCGTCGCCGTGGCCGGAGTGGAGTGAGCCCGCAGCCCAGCCGGGGGCTCCTTCCTCGCCATGGAGTAACATGCTTGAATACACAAGATGATCCACCTCGAGATGGTCCTCTTGTGTACAGCCTTTCCCTTCTTCGCGCCCACGTAACCAACAAAGAGTTGGTCATCCACCCGGAATTGGCGTGTGCAATCTAAGTAGTAGGAGAGCGCACGTTTTGGATCCAGACGGTGGAGCCTCTCTTCCTCTTTCGAGGAATGCGGAGGCGGAAAGAAGGTGGGCAAAGTGATGGACTGCCCGATGTGGAAGGCCGTGACAACCTTGGGCAGAAAGGAAGGTCGTGTACGTAACACCACCTTGTCAGGATGAACAGATAGGAAAGGTGGAGAAGAAGAAAGAGCCTGGAGCTCACTCACTCTCCTGGCAGAGGTGATGGCAACCAGGAAGGCAGTTTTCAACGTGAGAAGACGGAGAGGACAGTTATGAAGTGGCTCAAAGGGAGCACACATCAGGTAAGTGAGAACAAGATTCAAGTCCCACTGGGGCATCACGAAGGGAACATGTGTGTGATGCCCTTCAGAAATCTACTTACAATGGGGGACTTGAATAAAGAAGGCTGATCAGGTAGCCTGAAGAAGGCGGATAGAGCAGAAAGGTACCCTTTAAGAGTGCTCAGAGCAGAGCCCTGCTGGGCAAGGGAAAGAAGGAAGAGCAGCACTTCCGAAAGGGGTGCAGAGAGAGGATCCACAGCCTTTGCTGTGCACCATGCCACAAATCTGTTCCACCGGCAGGCGTATACCGACTTCGTGGAGGGACGCCTGGCTGCCAGAATGATATCACAGACTTCAGGAGGCAAGTCAAATGGCCTCAACTGCTGCCGCTCAATCTCCAAGCTTGTAGGTGGAGACTGGACAGGTTCGGTTGCAGGACCGTCCCCTGCTGCATCGACAGAAGGTCCTCCCGAAGAGGCAGACGAATCGGGGGATCGACTGACATGCTGAGTAGCTCGGGATACCAGTATCTTCGTGCCCAGTCCGGAGCCACAAGGATAACCTGGGCCCGGTCGCGCCTGATCTTCTTCAGCACTCTGGGCAGAAGTGGTATAGGCAGAAAGGCGTACAACAGACCGCAGCTCCACTCGCGACGAAAAGCGTCTCCGAGCGAGTGCCGCCTTGGAAAGTCCAACGCGCAGAACTGATGACATTGCGCGTTCTCTTCTGTGGCGAATAGATCTAACCAAGGCTCTCCCCACTGCTGAAAGAGACCTTGCGCCACGTCCGAGTTCAGACGCCATTCGTGGTCCATCATGCACCGACGGCTGAGTTTGTCCGCCCTGGCATTCAGAGAGCCTGCCAGGTGTTGAACCACCAGGGTCACGCCCTGATGTTCCAGCCATTGCCATAGGCGCAGAGCCTCCTGGCAAAGGGTCCACGACCCCACCCCGCCCTGTTTGTTGCAGTACCACATGGCGGTGGTGTTGTCGGTGAACACTTGCACTACACGTCCCCGGACAGAGGGGAGGAATGCCTTCAGTGCTAGACGAATCGCCCGAAGCTCCAGCAGGTTGATATGGAGCCGGGACTCCGCCGGAGACCAGAGGCCTCTGATCTCCGCCTCTCCCATGTGGCCTCCCCAGCCCTGGAGGGACGCGTCCGTCACAACTACGTGCTCCGGGTGGGGTAGGGAGAGGGATCTGCCACTGACCCAGTCGCAGTCCGTGAGCCACCACTGCAGTTGTCTCGCAGTGCCCTCCGAGATCAAGACATGATCGGACAGGTTGCCTTGATGCTGGGCCCACTGAAACTTCAGGTCCCACTGCAGAGCCCGCATCCGCTACCTGGCGTGACGCACCAGAAGGATGCAGGAGGCCATCAGTCCCAGAAGCCGCAGCGTCAACCTGACCGAGACTCGGGATAACGGCTGGAAGATGGGGACCAGAGCCTGAATATCCCGAACCCGCTGTTCGGGTGGGTAAACCCGAAACTGCGCCGAGTCGAGAACCGCTCCGATGAAGAGGAGCTTCTGAGAGGGACACAGGTGTGACTTCGGCACATTGATGGAGAACCCCAGCAGATGCAGGAGTTCGGCCGTAGTCTGGAGGTGGCTGACGACTGTCTGGGGCGAGCCCGCCTTCAACAACCAGTCGTCGAGGTAGGGGAAGACTGATACCCCCTGCCTGCGCAGATGAGCTGCGACCACCGCCATCACCTTCGTGAACACCCGTGGGGCGCTGGTAAGGCCGAAGGGGAACACGGTAAACTGAAAGTGCTCTTGGCCTACCGTGAACCGCAGGTAACGCCGGTGGGCCGGCAGGACGGGGATGTGGAAATAGGCGTCCTGCAGGTCCAACGCTACCATCCAGTCTCCCGGGTCCAGGGCAGCCAGGACCTGAGCCAAAGTGAGCATCTTGAACTTCTCCGTCCAGAGGAAGCCGTTGACGTTCCGCAAGTCCAAGATAGGGCGTAGGCCCCCTTTGCCCTTCTTGGGCACCAGAAAGTAGTGGGAGTAACATCCACAACCTACTTCTGGCCCAGGGACGCGCTCGATGGCCCTCTTGGCCAAGAGGGCCGTGACTTCCTCTTGCAGAAGTTGCAAGTGATCCCCCGACACACGGTGGTATTGCGGTGGCATGGATGGAGGGGATGCCTCGAAGGGGAGGGAGTAGCCCCTTCGGACAATCTGCAGCACCCACCTGTCCAAAGTGACTGTATGCCAGTGGGAGAGGTGATGGCGAACCCTGCCCCCCACAGGCGTCACATGGGCCTGAAAACTCGGACTAGGAAGGTTTTGAGGCAGGTGCTGCTGAGGGAGGTGTGGACTGGCCTCGCCGCGGTCCCCGACCGCCGCCACAGCGGTTTCCACGTCCGCCACCGCGCTGCTGGACATTTTGCGGTGTGTGGCTGACGGTACGTGGTGGGGCGCCCCTTCCGTGGCCACAAAAGGAGCGAAAGGCACCCGTTTGCTGGCGTGGGGCTGTGAGGCCCAAGGACTTGGCCGTAACCCTGGAGTCCTTGAAACGTTCCAGCGCATGGTCTGCCTTGTCGCCGAAGAGGCGACGGCCATCAAACGGCATGTCCAGGAGGGTGGCCTGGACATCGGCCGAGAAGTTGGCGGACCTCAACCAGGCGTGGCGTCGAACCGCCACCGTCGTTGCCATCGCCCTGCCCAGTGAGTCAGTTGTATCCAGCCCACACCGGATAGAAAAGCGTGCTACATCTCGGCCGTCCGCAAGGGCTTGGCCGAGTTTAGCCTGGACCTCCTCCGGGCATCTTGGCAGCACCTCCGCAACCGTGTCCCACAGAGTGTGGGTGTAGCGGCCCAAGAGACAGGCGGTGTTCACAGACCGCAGCCCCAAGCTAACAGACGAGAAAACCTTCTTCCCGAACTGTTCATATCTCTTGGATTCCCTGTCGGGCGGGGCCGACGGGAATGCGGTCTGGGAGTTTGAGGCCTGGATGACCAGACTCTCGGGGGTGGGATGGGTGGACAAAAAGCATGGGTCGCCCGGCGCCGGGCGGTAGCGTCTGGCCACATTCCTATCCACAGGAGGGCCTGTGGCGGGCTTGGACCAAGTGCCCAGAAGAACGTCACATAAGGCCTCATTGAACGGCAGCAGGGGCTCTGCGGAGCTTGACTGCGGTTTGAGGACCTCAGTGAGGAGATTAGTCCTCACGGCCGCGACGGGGAGCTGAAGGTTTAAGGCCTTAGCTGCCTTCGTCAACACTACGCTGTAAGTAGAACCCGTCTCCGAAGCCACAGTCGGAGGCGATGTAAATCCAGTGTCTGGCGATGTGTCAATACCACTGGCCTCCCCAAGCTCATATGTCCAGTCCTGCTGTGACTGGCAATCTTGTGCCAGAGGGTCCTCGGACCCCTCCCAATGTTCCTCGTCACCTGTGTCCTGGAAACCAGGATTAGCAGACAGGGCCTCCTCGTGGAGATAAAAATCCCCAAAGGCCGACAGAATCGGCGCCCAGCGGCGCCCTTCCGGCGCCTGAGTAGGACCGCAGAAAACATTGGGGGCGGCAACCACATTGGCCGCCGGGGGCGACACCTGAAGGGATGGCGCCGGCGAGGTCGTAAGGTCGACCGGCGAGGTCCCGGATCCGGAACCGGATCCAGCGAGGTCCTGCGGCGCTGAGACCGAAGTCACCAGCGGCGTCGGAGCCGAAGCACCCGACGGCGTCGGGGCCGAAGCGCCCGACCCAGAAGGACCTCCAGACGGAACCGATCGGCCCGAAGGCGCCACGGGAACCGACTGAGGAGGGAGGGCCCTAATGGCCATGAGGTACCTCTCGACCTCCTCCGGCGCCGCGCCGTGCCCAGGGACCCGAAGGTGTGGGGCAGGCGGCGACGCTTGCGACTCCCGCGGAGCCGCGTGGGCGGTGTCGCCCGAGCCACCGGCCGCATCGTGCGAGCGCCGGGGCGGGTCGGAGGATCGATGACGTCGCTCCGACCTCTCATGCCTCTTACCTGAGGACTTGGAACCAGACGATCGGTGTCCACTTCCGGAGCTTCGATGACTCCGACCTCGCGACCTGTCCCTCAACCTCCCGTGGGACCGGGACCGGGACCTGGAGCGGCGCGGGCCGACTGCCTCAGCTTGAGATGCTTGCGGGACCTCTCCCGCCTAGCCTTCGACGTCAGGGCCCGGCAGTCGGAGCAGGTTCGATCGTCGTGGTCGAGGCCTAAGCACTTCAGGCACCGCGATGGGGGTCCGTGACCGACATGAGTCGATCGCACTTCGAGCAAGGCTTGAACCCAGGCATCCCTGGCACCGATAAGTCGAGAATTCGACAACAAAGAGAGAGATCAAAAGGATCAAAAAGTTCAGTCAAAAATTGACTGGGGGTAGAGCTTCTTCCGGATCTGCGCTAGCTGGCGCGGAAAAAAGAAGAACTGACGTCAGCGCGCATGGGCGCCGTCTAAGTACTCCGACGACGTCATCCCGGCGCTCACGACGCCGACGACGGACGCGGAGCCGCAGACGACGCCTACCGGCGCGCAGGGGTATTGCTGCGCAAAAGTTTCCGGATCCAGTCTGACGCCTGGGGATATTCTAAGGTAAGGAATCTATCACTAACGTGTCTCTTTCAGATATATATATATACACACACACACACACATATATATACACACACACACACATATATATACACACACACATATATATATACACACACATATATATATATATATATATATATAAACACACACACATATATGCCATTGTGTTATGTGCAGGCTGATCGAATTTGCCTGCATACTATGGAACGAAGACAAACAGTGCCATGGTAGGATGGTGCTGGTTTGTGGCACTGTTTCGCTGCTGGAAAGCAAGGCAGACAGCACCTTTGGTGAGCTTACCTTCCACTTGGAACTGTAATAACTGGTTTAAATTGTGACACTTGTGAAGCTACCCCACTTGGGGAGGACGTGCGCACAGCATTGTCCAGAAGGCTTTGCCACGCCCACTGTGGCAGGTGTGGGTACTATCTACTTAAGTGTGCGAAAATAAACTGCTCCTGACTCACCTCAACTATGCCTCTGAAGAAAGGATGAGACGATCCTGAAACGCGTCAGGCAGATGATTACTTTGAAAGAAAGACTGCCATTGTGTTTGTATCTGCCGGCAAGCGGGGAAATGGATGCAAATTCCAAATGTGCCGATTAAAACTTTGTGTGGCTTTACTTCAACCTTGTGGGCTGACCTGTGTAGGTAGGTAGGTAGATAGATAGATAGATAGATAGATAGATAGATAGATAGATAGATAGATAGATAGATAGATAGATAGATAGATAGATAGATAGATAGATAGATAGATAGATAGATAGATAGATAGATAGATAGATAGATAGATATCCATCCGCTCCAAAGGTTGCCCTCCCGGTAAGGAGCAGTCGAACACAAGTGCTAAGCTTCAAGCTTTATTAGGTATGCACAAAATCAACATGTCGATGTGCTTTCAGCTCCGCCGTGTAAAAATGCCTGCCGCGTTTCTGGGTGATTAACACCCCTTCCTCAGAGGCTCCGTCAGTTCCCTGTGTGCACGTGACATGCCCCTTTCCAAAATGCTGAATAGCACGTCCTATATGGACTGCTGGGATGATTCGTCAAACCAAACATTCTGGGCATTGTAGTGTCACAGTAATTAAAACCACTGATGTTTGCGGGGGAAATGTTGCTTTCTGATTTAAAAGTCCACAGATGGACCTCGACATGGAGATATGTCCTCAATCCTCCACTTGTGCTCCCTAAAGTCAGACCTGGTAGATACCAGACCTGCACGGCCCCCGTAGGACGCGCTATTCAGCATTTTGGAAAGGGGCGTGTCACGTGCACACAAGAAACTGCCGGAGCCTCTGAGGAAGGGGTGTTAATCACCCAGAAACGTGTCAGGCATTTTTGCATGGCATAGCTGAAAACACATCGACATGTTGATTTTGTGCATGCCTAATAAAGCTTGAAGCTTAGCACTTGTGTTCGAGTGCTCCTTACCGGGAGGCAACCTTTCCAGCAGTTATATATCAGTATATGCATGTATATTATTACCCACCATCCTCCGGGTAGATATGTATATATTGGATTATTTCTATATGCATTTATCTATGCAACTGCTAGCTACTCTGATTCAAGCATCTAAAGCTATGAAGGATCCAATACTGGAGAAGAAAATGAGTTACTTACCTGTAACTACGGTTCTCCAGTATTGGTATCTTTCATGGATTCACACACAACCCACTCTCCTCCCCTAAGATGCTTCTCTTATTTCCTCAAGATAAAAAGTTTCACACTTGTGTTTGCAAATCTGAGGAACCTACCCTCTCTTGGGAGTGTTCTACAGGGTGTTGTTGCCTGATTGGCTACTACTTAAGTTTGGTTCATTTTACAAAACGAAATGGATAGGCTATTACAGTGACTGTTCATTGCATTGTAGCCTATGGTAGTGTTAACTTCTGCTGTTATAAGTATACCGTGGGGCTCCCACTAAGACAACGGGGATGATTCAAGCATGTGAATCTCTGAAAGATCCAATACTGGGGAATTGGAGAACCATAACATTTCTAAGATATACCAAACACTGATCACCCACAGCGGGTCTACACTTGAATCTCTTTGGGAGACCTGGCAAACAAATAAATAATGATGACTGGCGGGAGGCTCTTGAGTCCCCCAGGTCGGCTGCCATCTCCTCGTGCCTGATAAAGCTAAAATACCTGCACAGAGCACACTATACCCGGGTGCGGCTATACAGGGCATGTCTCTTATTGCTTCCCCAACCTGTCTACGCTGTGGGGTGGAGGAAGCCACTTCCATCCACACAGTGTGGGCATGTCCGGTTCTGGACAGGTTTTGGAGGGGCGTTCACAGATGTTTGGCTGAGGTGCTGGGGAGGACAATACACAGTACACCATGGCTCGTGTTACTTCACATCACGCAGGACATCGTGGGCAACAGATACAAACGTCACATACTGTTTCAGGGTCTGACCTTGGCCAAACGAGATATAGCCCGCTGTTGGAAAGCACATTACCCTCCCCTGTTAAGGGTATGGAAGCATGGACAAGATTTTTCCATGGTGTTGGAAGAGCCGGTATTTAGGGCCCGGGTAAGCCCTCAAACACACACATATATGGCAAACGCTGGGAAGACGTTAGGGGAATTGTCCTGATCCTACAGACCCCACAGTCCACATTGTTGGACCCAGGGGTTTTGCCTCTTGTATAGTGTAACATTTGCATGCACCGCCATAAAGTTGATGAAGTGGATGATTGCCGGAACATCATCCAGGGAGACAGTCATATCTTAAAAATGATACCCTTTTTTCCATTGCTATCGCAGCTAGTTTTCTTTTCTTTCTTTTTCGTTGGTTTATGTTATTAAAGTACAAAAGCCCTATTCTCCATATTTATTCCAATATTATGTCATGTCTTACATGTATAAAATGGCTCCTGGAGCTTGTTTTTGGCACGGACAATTCAATAAAGTAGGTTTATAAAAAAACGAAAAAGACTTACAAAACTCAACTAAACAGCTACAGAAAAGATTTCAGGCAGGTAAAATCTGTGTAACAAATTACAGAGGCATGGGACTTGGGCTCGTGTTCCATTTGCTCATCATCCGGACATTCACCAACTTACCCTGCTTTTGCCATGTTCGGGGGTGTTCTGCGACAAGCAACGCTGCCTTTTTTTTTTTAATCAACAAATTGAAAACGATCTGCGACAGAATAAAAGATTCAATGACATTCGAGGAGGCCTAGTTAGGGCCTTTTGTGGGACTGGATACTTCATGTCAAAGGATCGTGCCAAGGCGTGCACTCCTTTCGCCACATAGTCCCCATTTTGTGGCACAATCGCTCTCTGCATGAAGGAAGATTGAAAACAATCTGGCTTCTGCTGTGCCATGAAAACATTTCTGTTCTGTTAGGACCTGCAGCTACAATCGTGATTTTGGCATTCATCGCCCCTGCTGTTGATTTAGTGTCGTGATGATTGTTAGCTGCACACTTTATGAATAACATTAATTCATATAAGACTCAAAAGTAACAGTTCAAAGAAAGAAAATACAAAAGTGATATAGAAAAGTACAAATGTAAATGCTTTTGAGTTACTTGTACCTGCTTACTGCAAAAGCTTTGTAATCAAACTTTGCTCCTTCTTCTAGAGCTGGTAATTGGTATTTACAAGTAAGAGTGTCGCTTTCCCAGGCGAATATGGAGCCGTCCTTAAAACAGCTAAGCATGATGTTACTCATTGGTAGAAAGAACACCTTTAAGGAAAACCAAACACAAATGTAAGATTCAGTGGGGCCAGTCAAATATACTTAAAAAATAGCAGTCAACAATTTATTGACAGATTTTTGTATGGGTCTTAGGCTCTAAGCAAGGAGAAGCATACAGTACAGATATTACATCGGGCTTAGTCTAGCAATAACAGGTAAGAGAGCCAGCACACGGTTGTTATTTAGAAAAATAGAAAATGCCTCTTTAGAGCCACATAATTCTTAGAACTTTACTTTGACCTCTGGAATCCCAGTTAGAATCAAAGGTATACATACATTTACTATCCATATACGAATGCAATGACGCTACTTCAGAATTACAAAAACAACCTGCATAAACTGTTACTGCAGTAGGTCCTCCTGTAAGAGATATACAAAGAACTCTTAGTTTCATTTAACACTAAACATCCGTATGGCCTTTACCTTTCATTTCATTCTAGTCTGTTGGGTATTCGTTAATCTAAAGAACGGAAGATCAGGCTCTTTCCCTGCAAACCCAGTTGGTACTCTTCACTAAAGTATTAGATACAAGCAGTTCAATATAATTGCAATACTAGCAGGAATGATGAGGGCATGTGGGGTTCAAATGTGAGGTTGGGTAGGAGAGAGTAAGAGGAGGAACAATGAGAGCGAAATAACACACACAAAAGATGCTAAATGAAATAGACTATGTATCTAAGGAGTGATGTGGTCCATCTATCTGTTTCCCGTCTACTGTTAACAGCCATGACCTGGAAATGGGTGTTGCTCTATTTTCAAAAGTAAGACGCCTCTTGAGTCTGGCTAGCTCATCTTCAAAATCCAGCCTGGGAAACACGTCTATATGTGGTAGAAAACCCGGGTATTTTAATGGATCGCATTCTATAAAGTAGCCTACATAGTTAAAGATTGTAGATAGCGCAGGCAGAAAGAGAAACTTACATATTTTGATACATTGACCCTGTGTGGGGCTTACTGAAGGTAACAGGAGGTCTTGTTGGGCTCTTAAGACCCTCAGCAGCCAAGGGGACTTAAGCCCCCAACCAGTAGTGCCAGGAAGTGCGTTTACAGAGTGGTGGAGAAAGAGGGCGGGCCTCCGGCGAGTTGCTGGCTTTTTTTCTCCTTTTTTTTCTATGTTTTAGAAAGGGGGGCCTCTACTAGACAGTTATGGGCCCCGGAAACCCCATCCCTGGGCCCTGCCTCTTTTAAAGAAGCATTGGAAATGCAATAGGTCTCGCATTAGAAAAGTTGGATCTATTGGTTTTGTAAATGACAATTTTTTTTTTATGTGTTGGTCTTGAAAATAGCAAAATTAATAGCTTTGTCGTTTACAATGCCAATACTTTTAACTTTTGCAAATGTGACACCTATAGCATTTGTAATGCAACATGTTTTGTATGTACGTGACTTAGATGTATTCATATTACAAATACAAATGGCTTTAATTTTTTTTAAAGAATTAATACTTAAATAAAAGTTCTTGTAATTTATAATAGCAATAGCTTAAAGTATTGTAAATAACTTTTGTGAAGAATATGTTCAGTGTATTTTATTGAGACGAAAATCCAAGAACAGAGGTGAAATATTAACATATTTTTGTGACAATTGTAATAAAGCTTGAAACATTGAGAGAACATATTTGAACCAGTTGTTGTTGCACAGAGTGATGCTGTGAGGGTGATAGATCGATAGAGTGAGTGGCGATAGATAGATAGATAGATAGATAGATAGATAGATAGATAGATAGATAGATAGATAGATAGGAGTGAGTGGCGATAGATAGATAGATAGATAGATAGATAGATAGATAGATAGATAGATAGATTGAGTGGCGATAGATAGATAGATAGATAGATTGAGTGGCGATAGATAGATAGATAGATAGATTGAGTGGCGATAGATAGATAGATATAGTGAGGGCGATACATAGATAGATAGATTGGCGATAGATAGATAGATATAGTGAGGGCGATAGATAGATAGATTGAGTGGCGATAGATAGATAGATAGATAGATAAATAGATAGATAGATAGATAGATAGATAGATAGATAGATAGATAGATAGATAGATAGATAGATATAGTGAGGGCGATGGATAGATGGATAGATAGATAGCGATAGATAGAGTGAATGTGATAGATAGATTGACAGAGTGAGGGGCGCTAGATAGATGGAGTGAGGGCGATCGATAGATGGAGTGAGGGCGATAGATAGATGAGTGAGGGCGATAGATAGATGAGTGAGGGCGATAGATAGATGAGTGAGGGCGATAGATAGATGAGTGAGGGCGATAGATAGATTGATAGAGTAAGAGGGATAGATATAGTGAGGGGTGATAGAGTGAGGGGCGATAGAGTGAGGGAGATAGACAGATAGATAGACAGATAGATAGATAGATAGATAGATAGATAGATAGATAGATAGATAGATAGATAGAGTGAGGGCGATAGATAGATAGAGTGAGGGCGATAGATAGATAGAGTGAGGGCGATCGATAGATAGAGTGATGGCGATAGAGTGAGGGCGATAGATAGATGTCTGTTGTTCCTGTCTGTGAGATGCGCCCCCTGTTGGTCCTGTGTGTGTGAGTTGTGCCCCCTGTTCCTGCCTGTGTGAGATGCTCCCCCAGTTCCTGTCTATGTGAGATGCGCCCCCTGTTGTTCCTGTCTGTGAGATGCTCCCTCTGTTGCTCCTGTCTGTGTGAGAAGCATCCTCTGTTCCTGTCTGTGTGAGATGCGCCCTCTGTTGTACCTGTATGTAAGAAGCGCCCACTGTTGGTCCTGTCAAGTGTGGGAATGAGTGAGAGAAAAGAGGAAAAAGAATAAAGGTGAATGAAGGGGAGTCAAAGAGAGAGATAGAAATAAGGGAAGATAGAGTAAATGAAGGAAAGAGAGAGAGAGAGAGAGAGAGAGAGAGAGAGAGAGAGAGAGAGAGAGAGAGAGAGAGAGAGAGAGAGAGAGAGAGAGAGAGAGAGAGAGAGAGAGAGAGAGAGAGAGAGAGAGAGAGAGAGAGAGAGAGAGAGAGAGAGAGAGAGAGAGAGAGAGAGAGAGAGAGAGAGAGAGAGAGAGAGAGAGAGAGAGAGAGACAAAAAAAGTAAGCCATGCATGAGTGATTAACGAAGAGAGAGAGAGAGAGAGAGAGAGAGAGAGAGAGAGAGAGAGAGAGAGAGAGAGACAAAAAAAGTAAGCCATGCATGAGTGATTAACGAATGCTGATATTTTTAAGCCCACAGCAAATGTTACTTTGCCCAGTGGGAGAATATAAAAAATTGTTTGTAAAAAATTGACAGAGTGCGCAAACCACAGAGTTAATGGCCAATAAAAATAAATCCAAGAGCGAGCCGTGCACGAGTGAATAAGTACTGCTGATATTTTTAAGCACACATCTAATGGTACTTTGCCGAGTGGTAGAATAAAAAACAAATTGACAGATTGTGCAAGCCACAGTGTCAATGGGCAATAAGAAACCAGGAGCAAAACTCCGAACTGTACTCTATTACCTGTCAGCCTCATAAACACGATGTTTTGTGCGCAAAGGATTCTGGAGGTATGTATGGTAATTAGCATTTCCTGTTCACCGCTGGAGCAAAAATTCCTTTGACACCACAGATGTTCTCAAAACAACTATTATTTCAAGAGGGCCCTTTGAGTAAAAAAAATCTTAATAAATTTACTTCTCTTTTCTGGGCCTGAAGTTTTAAATCTTACAGGGCTTCCTAGAGAGGCACTTACGCTTTACATATATAATGTACAATACTTCTCTGAGATCCTATTTTGCAATGGGTCAAACGGCTTCTAGTAGCTTAAAGCATAGACACAGAGTGAAAGTAGTACTAATACCTAACTGTGGCAAACAGAATAAAAGAGGCACACCTATTATTGCATTGCGAGGAACACTGCGGTGCACCAGCAGGCTGCAAGTAGGGTTCGCCAGCCCCAGGAGGTGAGGGGAAGGATCGGCCAATGTGCCTGCCACCTCGGGAGGAGGTCCGTGGGGGAATGAGCAGTGTTCCATGAGTGAGCAGTATTGCTCCCTGCACACGTGGGTAATAACACGGGAATGAGGAAAGGATGCGGAAAATAAAATAAACCAGTAATCCCACTGGACAGACAAAACAAAAAGGAAACTAGCTGAGCTTGGGTTATGAGATCGCAGAAGTACAAACAAAGGAGCCTGATTAAAGCCAGCACGCCGTCTGTGAAAACAAGACGGAGGGAAGGTAGAGAAGGGGAGGGGGGAGGAGAAATGGGACACGGCGGGCAGGGGAGGGGGCCGAGCGGGGAGAGCGGCGATGAGGGAAGGCAGAGAAGGGGAGGGGGGGAGGAGAAATGCGACACGGCGGGCAGGGGAGGGGGCCGAGCGGGGAGAGCGGCGATGAGGGTGTGAAGCAGCAGGGGCCTTTGAAGTGAAGCTAAGCTTCACTTCAAAGGTGTGGGAGGAGTGCTGCTGGGGAACAGATGGCGATTTGATGATGTGCACGCGCATTGACCTAAAAGCGCACGGGCACAGCATCAAATCGCCAGTCTAGGTAAAGCTTATTTAAGCCCCTATAGTCTCGCTCAATGCGCATGTGCATTGAGAGGCGAGACCTAAAAATAAAAAACAAATTTAAAACAAAGGGGGGGGGAGGTTGTGCGGACCCCCTCCTTGGCCAATTTAGGCCCTGGAGACCCAATACCCTAGGGCGCGGTCCTCGGGGCCCGCAAAGGACCCCCTTCATTAATGTATTTGTGCCCCAGGGAGGTGGCAGTCCCGGGGCTGCATGGGGGGGCTAGAGCCCCCAATGCATCATTATTTATTTTAGCCACCAGGTGGTGGCAGTCCAGGGCTACGGGGAAGGCCATAGAGCCTCCCCAGCTTTTTTTTTTTTTAATGTATGTGCCTCGGTGAGGTGGTGGTCCCTGGGACTGCAGGGGGCTGTGTGGCCCCTGCATTACTGTTATGCATAGACCCGGAGAGGTGGCGGTCCATGGGGCTGCGGGGGGTGGCTTTAGGTATTCTAGGAGGAGGGACCCATGCAGCCCCTCCTACATATTTAAACATGCTCCGGGACCAGGCCCAATCGGTCTATAGTAAACAAAGCGCGGAAGACCGCACTTCGGTTTTGTTTTTTGGATTTAAAAAAAATGCTTTTTGGGCCCTGGGGGGTCCTTGTAGGACCCCCTCCCTCCCGCCCAAAGAGGCCTAGGGGGGTCAGGGTTTTTTTTACCTTGCCTCCTTTCCTTTTTTGAAATCTTTTTTCTTGGGACTCGGTTCAACTAAGTGACAAGATGGCTGCTAACACTTCCTGGTTTGAAGTGTTGGCAGCCAATTAGATACCAGCAGGTGATGGGGAGGGGTCATGGATCCACCACATCAATCAATCAATCAATGACATTTATAAAGCGCACTACATACCCGTAGGGTCTCAAGGCGCTGGGGGTGGGGGGGGGGGGGGGTGCCGCTACTGCTCGAACAGCCAGGTCTTCAGCTTCTTCCTGAAGGAGAGGTGGTCTTGGGTCAGGCGCAGGTCGGTCGGGAGGGAGTTCCAGGTCTTGGCGGCCAGGTAGGAGAAGGACCTTCCTCCTGTAGTCGCTCTTCGGATGCGGGGGACGCCGGCGAGGGCGTGGTTGGCTGATCGGAGGTGGCGTTTGGGAGCATAGAAGTTGATTCGGCTGTTGAGGTAGCTCGGGCCTTGGTCGTGTAGGGCTTTGTGTGCGTGGGTGAGGAGGCGGAAGGTGATTCTTTTGTTGACGGGGAGCCAGTGAAGGTCTTTCAGGTGTCCGGAGATGTGGCTGGTTCGTGGGATGTCGAGGATGAGTCTGGCTGAGGCGTTCTGGATCCGCTGGAGTCTCTTCTGGAGCTTGGGGTGGTACCGGCGTAGAGGGCGTTGCCGTAGTCCAGTCGGCTAGTGACGAGGGCCTGGGTGACGGTCTTCCTGGTCTCGGTGGGGATCCACCAGAAGATCTTTCATAGCATGCGTAGGATGTTGAAGCACGCCGAGGAAACGTTGTTGACTTGCCTGGTCATGGAGAGGGAGGAGTCCAGGATGAAGCCCAGGTTGCGTGCATGGTCTGTCGGTTTGGGTGCGGTGCCCAGGGCGGGAGGCCACCAGGAGTCGTCCCAGGCGGAGGGTGAGGGGCCCAGGATGAGGACCTCCGTCTTGTCCGAGTTCAGTTTCAGGCGGCTGGTCGTCATCCACTCGGCTACCTCTTTCATCCCTTCGTGCAGGTTGGCTCTGGCGGTGGCGGGGTCGTTGGTCAGGGAGAGGATCAGCTGGGTGTCGTCGGCGTAGGAGATTATGTTGAGGTTGTGCTGGCGTGCGATGGCCGCGAGGGGGCTCATGTAGACGTTGAAGAGGGTGGGGCTCAGCGAGGATCCTTGAGGGACGCCGCAGATGACTTTGGTGGCTTCTGACTTGTACGGTGGTAGGCGGACTCTCTGTGTTCTTCCGTCGAGGAAGGAGATGACCCATTCCAGCGCCTTGTCCTGGATTCCGACGTTGCTGAGGCGCTGTACTAGGGTGCGGTGGCAGACCGTGTCGAATGCCGCGGAGAGGTCTAGGAGGATGAGGGCCGCTGTGTCTCCGTTGTCCATCAGGGCTCGGATGTCATCGGTGGCGGCGATGAGGGCGGTCTCGGTGCTGTGATTGGCTCGGAAGCCGGACTGTGAGGGGTCGAGGGATCCATTAGACTCGAGGAAGGCGGCCATCTGCTTGTTGACCGTCTTCTCGATGACTTTGGCTGGAAACGGGAGGAGCGAGATGGGGCGGTAATTCTTGAGTTCGGTGGGATCCGCTGTGGGTTTCTTGAGTAGAGCGCTGAGTTCGGCGTGCTTCCAGCTCTCAGGGAAGGTGGCGGTGTCGAAGGATGTGTTGATGATGTCTCGCAGGTGGGGTGCGATGACAGCGTCAGCCTTGTTGAAGACGTGGTGAGGGCAGGGGTCGGTCGGTGATCCGGAGTGGATGGAGTTCATCGTGCGGATGGTGTCTTCGGTGCTGATCGGGGTGGAGGGTGGTGGTGGGGGGTGGTTGTTCGTTCTTGGTGTGCGTTGGTTGGTTGTTGAAGCTGTTGTGTATGTCCGCGATCTTGTTGTGGAAGTATGAAGCGAGGGAGTTGCAGAGGTCTTGCGATGGGGTGATGTCGTGGTTTCCTGCGCTGGGGTTGGATAGCTCTTTCACGATGTTGAAGAGTTCCTTGCAGTTGTGTGCGTTGTTGTCCAGCCGGTCCTTGAATGCAGTTTTCTTGGCGGCGCGGATCAGCTGGTGGTGCTTCCGGGTGGCCAGCTTGAAGGTGGTCCTGTTGTCCGGTGTAGGTTCCCTTCTCCAGACTTTCTCGAGGGCTCGACAGTTCTTCTTGGAGCTCTTGAGTTTGTCGGTGAACCACGGGGCTTTCTTGCTGCCGGGTCTGCTGGGCGGGGTCCTCAGCGGGGCGAGTTCGTCCGCGCAGTTGCTGATCCACTTTGTGAGGTTGTCGGCGGCCTGGCTGGGGTTCGCTGAGCTGGCAGGAGGGTGCTGGCTCAGGGAGGTGGCGAGCTGGTCTGCGGGCGGCCTGTTGCTGGTGGTGGTGGGTCGTCGTTCTCTTGAAGGTGAAGTGGACGCAGCTGTGGTCCGTCCAGTGGAGTCCGGTGGCGTGGTTGAAGACGATGTCTTTGCAGGATGAGAAGACTGCGTCGAGTGTGTGTCCGGCGAGGTGGGTGGGGGTGGACACCAGCTGCTTGAGTCCAAGATTGGCGAGGTTGTCGAGCAGGGTGCTGGTGTTGCGGTCGTTGTTGTTCTCCAGTTGGAAGTTGAGGTCCCCCAGGAGGATGTAGTCGGCGGAGGGGAGGGCATGCGGGCTGACGAAGTCGGCGATGTCCTCGCTGAATTGTGTGCGTGGTCCCGGGGGTCGGTAGATCAGGGTGCCTCTGAGGGTGGTGTTCGGGTCGGTGTGGATCTGGAAATGCAGGTGTTCGGCGGTGGTCAGGGTGTTGTCGGTGCTGGTCGTGAGACGGATGGTGTTCCTGTGGATGATGGCGATGCCTCCTCCCATCTGGTTGGCGTTGCGGTCCCTCCGGACGATCTTGTAGCCCTCTGGGATAGCGATGTCGGGAGCTGAAGAGGCGTTCATCCAGGTCTCTGTGAGGAAGGCAACGTCTGGGGCTGTGGCGTCTAGGAGGTTCCAGAGTTCGATGGCGTGTCTGTGGACGGAGCGGGTGTTGAGCAGGATGCACTTGAGGTGGGTGCTGGTGGTGTTCGACTTGGCGGGTGCTGGTGCGGGGCAGGTCCAGATGCAGGTGAATTTGCAGGCGTGGCAGCTGAAGGGTCCGTGGGTGCGTCGTGGTGTGGCTTGGTGGCAATCTGGGAGTCGGCCGGTGTTGAGTGCGATGAGGGTGGCGGCGGAGTACGTCAGGCGGGTAGGTCGGGGTCTTCGTGGGCCAGGGGTCCTGGCGCTGGTCGCGATCCGGTCGCGGACGGGCGCAGACGGGCTTACCTTTGGCGCGCTTCGGCGCACAATCGGCGCGCCCGCTGCGCGTGACCGCTGCGCGTTCGCACGGTCGCCATATAAGGCGAAGTGCGCGGGTGGGCGGGGCAGCTGGGAGGCGGGAGCGGGGAGGGAACAGAAGGAAAAAAGGGGCGGGATCTGCGGTGGTGGTGGGAAGCGGGGAGCGGGGAGGGAAGACGGAGGGCGGCGAGGTAGGCGGGCAAACAGGAAGGAAAACGCTGATACGCAGTGGCGGCTGGTGACATTTGAAAGTGGTGGGGCGTAAATACTGCACTGTGGCGAGCGAGTGCAGCAAGCAAGGCCGAACCACCTATGGGGGGTTTGGGGGTTCTCCCACGAGAACATTTTGAAAAAAGGGTGGGCAAATGGTGTATTCTCAAGCACATTTGAGAAAGAGGTGGCTTGGCGAATACATCTCTGGGAGTAGCCAGACAAGTCTCTTTGCACAGATACATCTCTCTCCCTGCATTCTCCCTGCTAAAGCGCCGGGACACTCCTACTGGAGTAGCCGTTGCGCTATAGAAGAACCCTAATAACATAACATAACATAACATAACATTCACATAGGCACAGTCACCCTGCACTCATAGACCCATTACTCACCCTTCCCTGACACATTACTAAGCCAGCAATCACCCATCCACATCACTCACTCTGGGCTCACACAGGTACACTGCTCACCCTGCACTCACACAGACATCACTCACCCTGGATTCACACAGGCACACTGCTCACCCTGCACTCACACAGACATCACTCACCTTGCACTCACACAGGCACACTGCTCACCCTGCACTCACACAGACATCACTCACCCTGCACTCACAAAGACATCACTCACCCTGGACTCACACAGGCATCACTCACCCTGGACTCACACAGGCACACTGCTCACCCTGCACTCACACAGACATCACTCACCCTGCACTCACACAGGCATCACTCACCCTGGACTCACACAGGCACACTGCTCACCCAGCACTCACACACACATCACTCACCCTGCACTCACACAGACATCACTCACCCTTCACTGCACTGCACTCAATAGGTTTCCTTTATTACAGCCTGTCTAGGCCTGGCATTGCCTGGTGACAGACTACAGTAGATAATACCACGTCTGCTGGGGCCTCTGAGCAGGTGGGGGTGCTTAGCACAGACCCGAGAATGCAAGCAACCTCCCCACAGACACTGGCGTTATTGTAGTTGTAGGCTGTTAGTCACTGCATGCGAAGACGTTCAGCAATTGCCCCCAGCCGTGTTTGCGCCCCGAAGACTGACATCATTCAACCACGATCTGTTAGAGCCAGGTAAACCAAAACAAACATCGACAAATAAGTTTCCTGGCTCCCCATGAACTTGTCTCCAAAAGGTAGTAATGGGCTAAAATCTAAATGCGCTTTATTTTCATCTGGTATTCCATCAAAGAAGAACCTGTTCCCCTGACTCGCCCTCTCCCCCCTCCAACTTTCTCTCTCCTCTCTGGGTGTGCTGTGTTACTAGAAGCCCTTTGCAGATGTGTAGAAAGAGGTTAATACGTGTGTATCAAGGCAGATGTAATACTTTCAATGGGAGAGTACAGGCAATCCCCAGAGACACGTAATGCTTTTAATTGAAGAGTGCTGGCACTATTCAAAAACTAGCAGGTACTCTGGTACAGAGTACCTGCACTTCTATTTTTCCATTTCAAGCACAGGATGTATGTGTTACTCGGACCTGTAGCTTAATATAAATACCGTGCCGATTGCAGCTATAAACGTTTAACTAACCTCAGACGATGACAATCCGAGTGAACCTCTTTCCTACTAGTGATTTTTAGTAACACGCAGATCTCTCTGCAGCGGGTGTGTTATCCCGCTGAACTACCAACACCTGCAGTCCTTTATGTTCATGTCCCAGCATGGCACGTCGCTCCGTCACCCTGGCAACATTCTGTTTTATGAAGAATTTCTCTAGCTGGAAAGGAAGCTGGCTTGACCTCATGCTTGGGCCTGTCATAAAATCTTTTACCATCTGCAACTCTGCAGACGATGCTTCCACTTGGCTGCTCCAACCTGCCGGCCACACTACAGAGCCCGAGGCACCAGGGCCTCGGATATTGCCATCAGATGAGGGAGAAAAGCGGTTCCGTGCCAGAAATCTATCTATAAATATACTGCTGCGAGCATGCAGGATTGAAAAGAAAATGCGGCCGATTCCCGAATCACTCAAAACTCCGTTTCTAGTCTTAACCTGGGTGAACAGCCTTTAATGGCGGGCTCTAATTCGCCGGCATTACGGGGTGGGGGTTGGGGGGATTGGAAATGAGGGACAACCAATATATTTTAAATAAAATCGTATAATAAACTTACCAGAGACTCCGTCCCGATTCCCGCCGTCCTCGTTTTGAAGTCCTGTCCTGCTGCAGCACGTCATCAGGAAGGCGGCGCGACAGGCAGCCTCCCTCTCCACTGCCGCAGATTGATTGGTGCGGCCGGCTGCCCCAGGTGACGTAGTTTTCTGTCGTATGCTGCTGCTGCAGCATACAGAGAACAGGGAGAGTTGAGGCCAGGGGGGGGGTGGCTTGGGGGAGTGGCTTTCCCACTGTAGTTAATACTGTCTGTTTGGGCACCGGCCTCAGGCTGTCCAAACAGTCAGTATTAACAATAGTGGGCAAGCCACTCCCCCAAGCCACTCCCCCTGCCCTCGAGTAACACTCCCACTGTAAACACGGAAACTGTTCTGCTTTCTCGCCGTGCGAGAAGGCACAAACAAATGCTAGTTATCATATTATATAACTTATATAATATGATAACTAGCATTTGTTCTGCCTTCTCGCACGGCGAGAAAGCAGGGGGGGCGGCGCCCAAACGCCCCCATGTAAGAACCGCCACTGCTGATACGGCAACAAAAACAATAACAATGCAAAAGGAGAATAGGACGCTAACACGGGCACAGAAATAGAATACAGGCACAAATGAAAGTCAAAACACGGCAAAAACAACAACAGCGGAGTCAGCCGGCAGCCGGCAGCGAGGCAGGCAGCGAGGCAGAGGGCAGGCAATGGGGCACACGCAGCAGCTGGTGGCCGTGCGGCGCGGGGGTGTCCCACAAGTGGGTCACACTCACCTGCGTCGCACGGTCGCCATATAAGGCCAAGTGCGCGGGTGGGCGGGGCAGCTGGGAGGCGGGAGCGGGGAGGGAACAGAAGGAAAAAAGGGGCGGGGTCTGCGGTGGTGGCGGGAAGCGGGGAGCGGGGAGGGAAGACGGAGGGCGGCGAGGTAGGCGGGCAAACAGGAAGGAAAACGCTGATACGGCAACAAAAACAATAACAATGCAAAAGGAGAATAGGACGCTAACACGGGCACAGAAATAGAATACAGGCACAAATGAAAGTCAAAACACGGCAAAAACAACAACAGCGTAGTCAGCCGGCAGCCGGCAGCGAGGCAGGCAGTGAGGCAGAGGGCAGGCAATGGGGCACACGCAGCAGCTGGTGGCCGTGCGGCGCGGGGGTGTCCTTATATATACAACTGGGAATGTCTTTACATTTCTCAGCAACTACTGAACGGATTAACAACATTTAACAAAAAGTTTGTTTTCAGGACCAAGAGCTACCTTTCTGCCAAACTTAGTGTGATTCCGTTCAGCAGTCCTATGGAAATTAACATAGAAAAAAAGCGTTTGGGGCAACCCCCCCCCCCATTTTTCTCAGCCACCGCTTGATGGATCACCCCAAAATGTTCAAGACAGCAGCTGAAGTGAGCGGCAAACTAGTTTTGAAAATTTCACGAACATTCGTCAAACGATACCAAAGTTATTGGCAAATCAAAAGATGCTCTTCCTATGGAAAAAACATCAAAAAACATCCTAACTATAACTACCTACTGGCGACTGCCAGTAGATAATACACACACATACAAGCACACAGAGCATGCATCTGTCAGCAGCAGAAGCCCTTTCTGTCCTAGCAGATTCTTCACACTGAAGACTTACAAACCCACTAGATTCACTCACCCAGTCCTCTGCTACTGAAGGTGGCTCTCCCGGGGTACATCTAGGCTGAGCGCTTAACACAACACGATCCTGAACAACTCGATCATCACAGCCACCTACCAGGACGCCTAAACACATGCCACAGTACTCCTCTCAAGAAACCCTCTCCAGACTCACAGACATAAGCCCACTCCTGGCCTATATCCATGCTATATAACCAGGCAAAAGAGATGATAAACAAATGGCATGCCACCCCTGTCACTGACAACCACCTCCTCAACATCACTTAATCAGGATTCAGGGCCAATCACAGTACAGAGACCGTACTCATCACTGCCACTGACAACATCTGGATGGTCAGAGGTGACACCGAGGCCCTCATCCTACTGGATCTTTCTGCAGCATTCAAAAGTCTTCCACATACTCTTTACCCTCCGCTGTGAGTTGTCTGATATACAAGTATACATATTGTAACATAACTCGGGAAGTAGGGCGCATTAACTATGGCAATGCTTGTTTTAGCAAGTACCTTAAAAATAATGCTCCATCAATCAAGGACAGAATCAGAAACACGTATTGAAACACCTGAGATAGTAGTTCACTAAAAAAAAAGTAAAAGAAACTTACATAATGTTGTAGTACATGTCAACGATTGTGGACTACAGCCTTAAAATTCATGGGGCTTAAACATTCGGATGTTCTGTAACACAAACTAAAGCACATCTATCAACAAAATGTGCAGCCTTACTGGTGAAAACAAGACACATGCAATGTTTTACAAACAAATATACAAGCCCTCTAAGATGGGCACATTCGTAGTTTACACTTTCATTCATGTAACTAGATTGGACTCAATTTAGTATTTTTCTTTCTACAGTGTTTTTCTCGCTTGCAATTGAAGCATCGGACTGTGGAGAGGGAATTTATAAAGTGTTTGAGCCTGCTCTGAAGAAAACCAAAAGTGGGTATAGTCCAGATGAGACAACTTTCATTAAGCTAGGTCCTGCAGGCACACAAATTTCCAGTTTTTGCCAGTGCTAAAATAAGTTTTAATTAGTCATGGAAATTGTTTCAAGCAATCATTCTCAAATGGAAAGAAAAAAAAATGGAAAGAAAAAAAAATGAAAACCTCTTGCTTTCCAGGACTCGTAAGGAGCAAAAGAAACAAAAAGGGTAGGTGCCAGAGAAGTTCAGTCCCATGTCCCGCATGACAGGTGGACGAATAGGACAGAGACTGTTTGCGAGTGAGGGCACATCTCACACACCCAATGGACACTTGCACAAGAGAATCGCCACAGAAGATTGCTAGTTTTTGGGCTTTCTGGTCTTTCCTGTAGCCAGCTTGGAGATAAGGAGAGCAAGCCGACTGAGTAAAGGTGAAGCAGGGGACTATTGGAAAGACACTCGACTGTCAGCGGAGTAAATTCACTCCTAAAGAGAATTTCTAGCTCTAAACCTTCCTATTTGAATGAAACATCCAGGGTAAGGAAGGCAGAACACTAGGTTTTAACCAGCAGTAGAATTTATTTTTTTTCAAAGTAAGGGAACTGTGATGCTATGCACAATGGGGGTAGAGCGAGTAAGCGTGGGGGTGGGGTCAAAGGTGTGGCTAAAAAAGTAAAATATTTTGTAACTTTTTGGGGTCTTTCACTTTCAGTTATGCACATATGAAATAAAACACAGCTTAAATGTAAAACAAATGCAAGCTAAGATTATTAGAGGGAAGTGCACTATCGTAATTTTTGAAACCTCCATTAGTTAATGCACTGCAGAGGTCTGTGTCTGTAACCAGAGAGACACGACATTGAATCCTGGTTGGAGCAGTGGAGAACAGTTAGCGTGCAGTACAGGGGCCTGCGTTATGCCCCTTTAAAAAGAGCACACATCAGGTTGTAACTCCTTGCCAATACCACTTTCAAAGAATAAATCTGTGTCATCAGGAATCGTCAATTGAATGCATTAATTAGAGCCAATACTGGTTTCCGGGCTCCCTTTACATTTGCCGAGGAGCTCGTTGTATACATTTAAACTTCTTTCAGGTAAGCAAGCACCCAGGCAAGAAGACTTGTTTAGCAATCTGCCGGCCTTTGGTTTCACACTACAGGAGACGCCCTGCCTTACACTTCAGCTCTCGGAATTAACCGTCCCGGTACGGTTATCTTTGCACAGAGAGTAGGGGAACTGTTTTCCTTAAATTAAAAAAGTATGGGCATGTCGTGCCCCTCCAATCCTGCCTACTTCAACCCCTGGTTTTAACTCAGAACCTGATGCATCCTGCATAGGAAGCGAAGGGTCCAATTTAGATGTTCACGGACGGGTTACTCCGTCACACCAGGTACCGAATATCCCGTCCGCCGAAATATAAAACCCATAGGCTAGAATATTTATATTTCGTTGTGACTGAGTAACTCATTCGCCAACATCTAAATCAGGCCCTTACTCTCATTACATACACGGCAAGAACATTTAGACCTTATTTAGGAGCTATATTAACAGGAAGGGCATGTGGATTTCTAGGCTGTGCTACAGGGTGAACAAGAGAAGAATATAAGTGCTGATGAAGCGGACTTTAGAAATAAGTTTAAAGCCAGTACGCTGATTTAAAACTCCCATAATTTTTAATTCACTAATGAGTGTTGCATGTTTTTGTACTGACTCAACCTAGAATAATGTGCACCTACACGAACACGCGGGTTTAATTATATGTGCTCTTGTCATGTTTGTCATTACGTTTAAAATAATATATTTACCTTGTCTTTTGTTTTGTCAAATATTAACTGCGGCTGTTTCAAATAATAGCATGTGCATTCTTTTTAAATGTGCTTTTGTTTATGTTGTGTCATTTTATGTGCCTGTGTTTTGTTTGTCTTTTATATGCAAAGCTAGGTAACCTAGATTAATGGGTTAACATTAGTAAAGGGGGTGGGTAACAGAATAATTATCATTTCTTGAATTAATTGATGTCTTGTGTTTCCTTGCATACTAGAGTCATGCTAAAAGAGGCCTGTGGCCTATTTCTAAAATGGATGTCCGAAGTCCTGTCGAAGTTGGGCCTTGCACAGCAGTTTATGAAAAGAAAATATTTTCCTCAAAATTTTTTGAAAGACGCTTGTGAAAGCAAGGCTGTACGGTGCATTGAAATGGTCTTTGTTAAACTTTCATTGCCAAGGACAGGATGTGTAGCGGCGGAAAAGCTTGGACGGAGGAAGCAACGGATGAACTTGGCTAAATGTTGCTAGTTTCGGAAAAGCTTGTGACACACGTAGACAATGAACAATGCCGCTCTTGAGGAGCGTGATTTTTGCTACGTGAAAGGCAAATGACTTTGTCGAGTGACATCTTTCGACCAATCGTGCTTCGTATTGCTCGAATATTTGTATTCTTTTAGTTAGTTTTAGATAGGAAAAAGGTATAAAATTGCCCCCTTGGAAAGAGCACTGTTGGCTTGTTCCTGTGCTCGTGAGATGCTGTCTGACTTTCCTCTCACGTAAGACTTCCATACTTAACTTTTTCTCCTTAGGTTCATTTTAGTATAGTTAGGAAAATAGGGTTTAGGGAATGAGTTCCTAAATGTTTAAGCATTTCTCATGCTGATTTTGATTTAAACTGACAGTCTAATGTGCCTTTCTAATAAAATAAAGCGGCTTATTAAATGCAAATAAAAGAACCTAATTCTTAAATGCTCTTTGCCCTGTTAATAAAGTTAATAAAATAGATTTTGAAACGACAAGCTGGTCTTGTTTGTTTCTTTGAGTTACCATTACTTTATCCATTGCCTATGATATTGACTTAATTAAATGTTATAAAGTGTTTTGATTAATTAGGTGATATGATTCAGTTGGTCAATTCATGTCTCAGTCATCTATGGGCCTAGTGTTAGATTTATTAATTTTTGGTGAGTATCATGGTGTGGAGTTTGTTCATATGAGACTGAATTTCCTTTGGCCCGCTGGATCAGTGGCATGCATGAAAAATGGGGTTTCACCTATGCACATTGGAATTTTACATCTGCTGTGTTTTAGTGGTGGCGCTGGTGAAAAAAAAAAATTCGCAAATGAAAGCATTGAGGCAGGTAAGACGTAACAAAGCCTGTAAGAGTTTGAGTTGTATTAGAAGTGCACTGAGTGACCTACAGAGCAATGTTCTCAGTTCTTATTTGACCAGTAAACATATCTTTTGCGAAGGACCCTTCAAAGAACTGCTAAAATGTAAGATTTGTAAGTAGTAAAATACTAAATGATAAACCTACAGGAAACAAATATCAACTAAGTGTTTACTTAGAGCCATAAATTACACCGGATATGGTAAATATATGAAATATTCAAGTAAAGATAGAGTTGCTCGACCTCTACATGGTATACTTTACCACCTTCCTAGCCGTGGGTTTGCACTTAAGAAATAAGTGCATTCTAGGAGTTTCAATTTCCCTTTGCTTCATCTGACCTGCACATATTTTAACAATGATTTGCAAAACATAAGGCCAAAATGGGATACGAAGACAGATCTCACAACCCTAAATCCAACATATTTTAGTGCGAAAGATGGAAGGTAGTGAATGGCAGTGCTGTATATTTATGAGCACAAAAACCGTCTGTCTGCGATCACCCAGTAAAAGTGACTTACAGAGGAATCAATCTGTGTTGACAGTCTACAAATTGTTCCACCTCACCCATAATCTATAGCAGAAGAGTTATCTATAAAGGACCATGGACCATACAACTCCCTAACACAATTAAGCCTCCATCCGTCTGTCCAGTGATTCATTTGTCCTCCTGTCTGTATTGAGCGGGACTTGAGCTGAGCCGGTATGTGTGAATGTTGTCTTTGTGTGTAAATCTCTGTGTGTTGGTCTGTGTATAAAAATAGTTGAACATTTGTTGTCTCTATATTGTGATGGTTGAAAGGCTGATTGTGTGTGTAGATAGGCGTATATAGATCTGGTGGCCTGGGTGCATTTAGCTCGGTGTACAGGTGCCTGTAGGTGGGCTGCTTATATATGTGCTCTTATTTAAATCTACGCATGCATGTTGTGTATGCGTCTGCGTGAAGGCACCATAAAAATGTCAATCCTATAGGTGTCACAACCCTGGTTTCACTGTATACTTATCCAAATAGCATTATGTCAGTTTGTGGTTCAAGCATTCTTAGTATTTTGGGAAGCATGGCGTACTATAGGCCCTGTGAATTAAGGTCTATTCATGGAAAGTCTTGAGTGTAAACCTTTTTTTTTTTAAAGCAACAGGACGTTAGTTTATTCAAAGAATAAATGTGCTTTTAAAAAGACAACAAGGAAAATCTGTGTAAAGAAATAGTACATTAAGTTCCTAAAGCAGTAGTTCTGAGACTTGTAGTAAAAAAAAGTTTTCTTTAACACAAAATCTCTTAGGCGTAGGGTGGGACGGAAAGGAATGCAACCCATCACAGACTGGAAACCCAGCCAGGAGTTTATCAGGCTTTGGATTACATAACATAGAAACATGAAAGCTGGAGTTTTAATCTTAAAATAAAAACAAGTTATCATTCTATATACCTTTTGGATTCCCACAGACTGGCGGACATTCAGCTTCCTCTTTCTCTCAAAGGTATCCAAGTCCCAAAGCTGAGCAGTATCACTCGATGTTGTGACTGCATACTTCCCAGAGCCGTGGACAGATATTGAAGAGATGGCAGAATCATGGCCTCGCATCCAGCTAACCATATCCTTGGTATCTGCAAAGACATTGGGAGTGAGTTAACTAGATAAGGCAGGTGTGATCCAATTTGGAACTTCAATAATTAAACAATGCAAAGAAATATTATATATTTTAGTTAATTTAAATACTTAAAATCTGCCAAAAAGATCAAATTTTCCTTAATACATCCAGCAGCATATCCACCCTATTTATTGTTCTCTGGACACAGGTGAAATCATCTGGCTCCACCACAGGCTATGCTAATGAATAGAAGTAATTTCACCAGAACTGATGGCAGTCAACTAACCAACCCAGAACAGCTGATCCGCCATCAGGACTCTTCAGTTCTTTCCATGACAGACCATCATGAGTGGACTTTAAAGTAAGTTTAAGTGTAATGTGCCTTAAATTCTACCTCAGACCACCATGCATGCATATGAGTAACAATACTAATGTGGATAATAGCAATGTACAAAACAAGGAAGAGGGGGGCACATCTGGTGAGGAAATTCTATGTTCCAACATGACAGCATTCACAACATCACATTTTGAATTGATCTTGGATGAAATGCCAAAGAATTGATATCCAGAAAACCAAATATCAGAAAGAACGCTTTTTGGTGCAGATCTCATGCACAACTAAATTTGAATCCACGCACTCCACCGTGGTATCTAAAATAGGCTACTCTTTCGCTCAAGGAGATTCCTTAGGGATTTAGTAATTTTATTATTTTTCTCAATTTAAGAATCTCACATTTATCATATCCTGCATCTTCAGTATTAAGGATACAGACAAAATAAAACCTGTATGTATATATTTTTAAACAATTAGTGAAGAGGAAATGCCAAGCATCAAACCTTGTGTGCTTTCTGGAATAGCTGTAGAATACATTCTTCTAAAATAATCATAGTTCTATCTCAAAAATGTCACATTTAAAAGTATTTTCATGATTTTAAAATAAATAAATAAATACTCTGAATTGTAGAGTGCAGGTCATCACCCATGAGGGTATTAAGGCACTGTCCATAGGCACAGGGAGATTAAGTGATTTGTCCGGAATCACAAGATGTTCAGCTGATGATGAGACTCGAAACTCGAATACCCAGCTCCTAATTCAGCAGCTCTGGCCATTACGCTACATCCATTTTAAATTGAAATCCATATTGGTATTCCTGCAGAGGGCGTTTATTACATTTATTTTCAACTTGTTGTCAGTTATTTCAATTAGCGTGGTTACAACACTGACGCTTCTTGAGAAGCAGTTCAACCGTTTCCCACCTACTATAAAAAGATGCATAGGCTTATTACATTCTTCCACTGGTGTCCACCCGCTTTCCGTGCTAATGTTGCTTCTTAGCTTACAGTGTTCAAAGATATTTCTCTTTACACAGTCGGCTTGCAAGTCCCTAGGCACGTTGGGACGTGCGAAAAATCACCGCCAAATAATTGTACCACTTTTGTTTAGCAGCTTTGATCACTACTACTTCAAAGTTCAACACAGTGCTCAGTTGTGCACTGGGGGTATTTTTACATGTATTTACTTATTTAACATGTATATAGCACTAGCATGTAAAAGTTGGACACAAATAAGCATGTTGACTTTAAGTTGTTCATTATATTGAAAGGTATTTTAATATTTTGCAAGCAAGGTAGTTGTTAGAAATTGGGTTGTTGGTTGACTGGGGTATGAGCCCAAGTCAGACAGCAACCTCTATCCAAATCAGGGTAAGAAGCAGGCAACCACCAATTAACCTGTGCACACTCTCTGGTAGCTTGGCACAGAGCATTCAAGCTTAACTTTGAGGTAATGTGTAAAGTATTTGTGCAACACTTCAAACAGTAAAACAGTGAAAACACCACACAACAAAGACTTCACAACAGGTTAGGAATATAGAGCTTAATTTAACAAATAAAACAAGACCTAAACGACGAAAATCCAATAAACTTGTGATATTATTTTTCAAAGAATAAACTGTAAAATAGCACTTAGAAGAAATAAGCACTTACTTGGGACATCCGATTGCACAGCACGAGGACAAAGTAAAAGGTTCAGGCCGACCGCAATGGATCACAGGCCGGATACAGGGATCCAATGAGGCCCACTGAACAAAAGCACCTTGATCCTGGTTGTACCAATGTCCAAGATGCGGTTGGAGCCGAAACAATGAGTCTGTGTTGATCCATGCAACAGGCGGTCGATGCGCCGGTCCGGATCCATTCAGCCGCGACAAAGTGTCGGCTCCAATCAACGCAGAAATGCATTGTGGAGATACATCATTGAGGATGCCATTGACAGAAGTAAGAAGACCTTGTGCAGTGGTGGTTCCAAAGGCAATGCATTGGGGCCGATCCACGCGGTAGACTTGATGCACCGGTTCTGGTTGTGCAACAGGAGCGATGAGCTAGTTCTGATCCACGCAACAGGAGCAATGCGCCGGTTCCGATCCACGCAACAGGGTCGATGCTCTGGTTCTGAGCCACAACATAGAGCCAATGCACTGGTTTGACAGAGGACGCATGGGTTTTGCTGAAGCAAGCCCTTAGATCTCAATTGCAAGGGGCCAGGACTGGGGTGGCACCACTTGGCAGGGTAGACTCAGAGGGCAGAGTCCATATGCAGAAGCAGGTAAGTTGGAAGTCTTTTATGTCCCTGAGACAGAGCAGGCCATCCAGCCCTTGCAGTCACTCTGGGTTCAGGTGATGCAGATCAGGCAGCACAGCAAGGCAGGGGTCCAGCAAAGCATTCCAGCTGTCCTTCTTCCTGGCAAAGTCTTCACAGGTCCAGAAGTGTACTGAAGTGGTCGTTCCAGAGGTCCAGTACTTATACCCAGTTGTGCCTTTGAAGTGGGGGAGTCTTTAAAGTGAACAGAGGTCCTCCGTTCCGGTCCAGACTCCAGACTCATTACAGAGAGTATGCAGCCCTTCATATGGGGACAGGACACAGCCTATTCAGGTGTTTGTGAGGCTGGGTCCAGCTCCTCACTCCCATCATGCAAGGGTGGCCCAGTTAGTCACACCTAAGCTCCGATTGTGTGTGATTGACTAGTGGGAATACAGCTGTCACCCTCACCATACGTGTATCAAAGATTGGCATCAGACACAAAATGGCTAAAGTAAGAAAATGCCAACTTTCTAAAAGTGGTATTTTTAGAATTGCAATTTAAAATCCAACTTCACCATAAGTTTGGTATCCCGAGCCACCAAACTTGAAAAGTTAATCTCTTCACAATTGGGAATTACACTTATAAAATGTTACAAAGTAATACCAATGATATCATATAGAGGAAATAGGCCTTAAAGTAGTCAAAAAAAGAATTTCTGAGTTTTTCACTACCAGGACAAATAAAACTTAAAAGTATATGTCCTTCCTTTTAAATATATTGCACCCTGCCTTCTCGGGTGTCCAGGACCTATCTTAGAGGTAACATATGTATAAAAAGGGAAGGTTTGGGCCTGGCAAGAGGTTAATTTTGCAATGTCGAAATGGCAGTGTACACTGCACACACAGGCTCTGTAATGGCAGGCCTGAGCCATATTTAGAGGGCTACTTAAGTGGATGGCAAAATAAGTACTGCAGGCCCACCTGTAGCAATTAATTTACAGGCCCTGGGCACATGTAGTACACTTTACTAGGGACTTATAAGTAAATTAAATATGCCAATTGGGATCCCCACTGAGGACAGAAAGACAGTCACCCACGCACTCATCAACAGCAGACTCAACTATGGCACCGTACTCTAAGCAGGCGTCACCCAGAAACTCCTCCTGAAACTACAGAAAATTCAGAACGCCGCAGCCAGACTGGTCCTCAACATCCCACACCTCAACCACATCTCTGAATACCTGCAAGAACTCCACTGGCTCCCGGTCAACAAAAAAAGTCACGTTCAAGCGCCTCACACATGCCTACAAAGCCCTCCATGACGCCAGACCAGAATAACTGAACCACATTCCCTGTACCCACCAAACACCTCTGCTCCGCCAAAATGGCCCTTGCCACCATCCCCCAAATCCGTAAAACCAGGACAGAAGGAAGATCTTTCTCCTACCTCAACGCAAAAACATGGAACACCCTGCCCCTCCACCTCAGGCTATCCCTGTCGCTGATCCATTTCAGGAAGGATCTCAAGACCTGGACCTTCGACAGAACTTCAGCGCCCATCAGGACCTGCATCCCCCCTACCCACCTCCTCAGCACCTGAGACCCTCACAAGTGAGTAGCCGCGCTTAACAAACTCTGATTGATTGTTGTAAAGCATTCTAATGTTCTTAGGCTATGTTGTGCTATTCAAAACTGCATGAAAGGGACTTTTGTGAAAACAGGAGTTATGTGCAACAAGTAAGGCCGCAGTTGTTCTAAACTACTCTTACTTGCAAGGTATTGTTTGTACATGTATCTCCAATTTCATTATTCAAGAAAAGTAATGTGGAATGATTGTTTCCCTTATTCTCATGGTTATCGCACGTCAGTCTTTTTCTCACGCTTTGCACACATAAAAGAAAGACTTATAGTGTCACGTGACATGCTAGTGCTGGCCCTGCTCTGTGTGCCAGGTGTAGCGGGGCAGTGGGCATCCTGCTGTGGAGCCCCTCTAAGAGGTGGGCAACACCAGTACTGCTGGGTAGCGAGACCCTTTTATTCTGCAGACTCAGTCTCGAGTAAAGTACTGTGAAATACAGATTGTAATGAACGAAAGACACGAAATCAGTCATTTAAGTAGTGTAAATGCAAGATTTTTCATTTGTTTAAATCAAGTATTTTGAAGCTTGTCACTTTTTTCAAATGACACAGGATGCAGCGTGTTTTCTTTTTTTTCTTTTGCGGTTTAAGCTTCTTCCAAACATGACTCGTCCTTTAGCTTTTTGAGGTAAAACAAATTAGCAACTGTATTAAAAAATAAATCCGACCTGTAGCACTTAAGTCAACTCTTTTGAAAGCGTCTATGCATATATGGGGGCACCCAATGTATGAAATGGGACGACCCACTGCCCTTTCTGTATGATTTGGTGGGCAGAATGACAAGCATTCACAATAAAATAGGTCTCGCATTTAAGCGAGTTTGAGCTATTGGCATTGTAAATGACGATGCCTTTTATTTAGGTTTTGGTTTCTAAAACACAAAGAAAAATCATTGCCATGTACAATGCTAATAGCTTAAAGTCTCACAATTGTGAGACCTATTGCATTGCAAATGCTTGTTCTGAAGTATGCTGGTAAGAGCTTTTGAGGATTGTATGAAATGCTGTAAGGTCAAGGAGGACGAGGATTCAAGACACACTTTTGAACATGGTCGTATGGGCATCTTCGTTATCTTTAGTGGTGTGGTTTCTGTGCTTCATTCCTCCCTGAAGGGAGATTGGTTTGATTCCAGAAGGTTGTTTTTTATTGATCTGGGGCCATATGTATGAAGCCAATGTGGGATCGTAAACGCTGAAATTCGCAGAATTTCAGCATTTGCAATCGCAAATTAGCAGAGTGCGATGTAGCACAAAAAAACCCCCTTGCAAAATAAGGAATCGCAAATTTTGCGATTCCCTATTTTGCGATTGCATGTAAGAAATCGCACATTGCGATTCTTTAAATGTAATGTAAGAAGCACATCAAAAAGTGCGATTTGGCCTTAAGGAATCGCAAATTACCACCAACTTCAACTTAGTGGTAATTTGCATTTTCACTTAAAAATGCACTATTTTGCCATGTGGCGCACATACATGCCCTTAGGGCACATATGTGTGCCACATGTGCACACATGCACATTTCAGGGGTGCAACAGGGTGTTCTTTTGACACCCTGGCACCCTTGAAATTGCATTCTCAATTTGTGCTTCTCTATTTGCGAATCGCTAATTGACAATGCCTTCCCATTCATTCATATTGGTCTCTTAACCCATAGGAATGAATGGGAAGGTATTCCTTATTTACGAATCTCAAGTTGCGATTAGCAAATAAGGAATATGTGGGATTTGCTAAATTATTAGCAAATCCCACATACATTGCATTTTGCGATTCACAGATTTCGATTAGCTTAAAATCGCAATTTGATAATCGTAAAACTCAATTTTCATACATATGGCCGCTGATCTTTCTGTTGCAAATTTTCAATGTTTTCTAATGTTTTGTTTAGAAAAGGAAATACAGTTACAGACAACTGAGATTTTATTAAACAGAAGCAGTTCATCCCCATTTTTATACAAACTCAGAATGTTTCTGTCTAGTGAGCAGTTAAAGCCTGTCGCCACTGTGGTGATATGCACATCACTCTAGTATTTCAAGGAGACATATTCAGACGACCATGACGGACAGGTTCTATAGGGTCCAGGAAAACATTCTAAACTGAAAAGTGCACCTTTCAATCTTATTTATGCGTTTAGTGTTCGTTTTATTTAAGGTGTTATAAAGGGATTTATTGAACTCCAGGTACTAATACAAATTCATGACGTAATTGAACACAAAGCACTGAGTTTGGTGAGTAAACAGAAGTGAAAAAGGATGTAGCTCTATGGTGTCTAAATTCCACAATATACAAGCAAGAAATTTGGGCTCAAATCCTGGCTTCCACATTTGACCAAACTGCATGATAAAGGGCTCTTCACTGTACTTTACAGTATGTCATTATCTTTAATCAACTAGTTTCCGAACACCTTAGTCATTCAGTTCAGATTCCGGGCTTTACAAAATTCTTAATTGTATGTTTAATAGAAAATAATCTTGCTTCACATTTAATAACAAAATAGACCACATAAATAGACAACATGACAAACAAACAGTTTGGCTATTCCTATCAAAGTAGCCAGGGCATAAGTATCCTTGTTTGATACTTTAAGAAAATGTTACTTTCAATAAATGTCACTCAATTTGCGACATAATCGCATGCAAACAACAGCAACACTTAAAAATGCTGAAAAAATAAAAAAAATTCATGTGAAAGTCTCGTTTTTTAATAACATTGTTGCCCGATTTAAATATTTTGATGACTCAGCTAGTGATTTCACTCTCGGAGACAATGTGGTTAGTCCCTGGCTCAGTTCTATCCAATGCTGTCCGTGTTTCCTAGAAATTGAGTGTCTCAGACGCACTTTCAAAGAGACTTTGAGGCGCAGTCAGTCCTACACTCATGGAAATTGTATTGTAATTGCATTTATATAGCGCTTACTACCCCTGACGAGGCGTCAAAGCGCTTTTTCGTCGAGTAGCACGCTACTCCGGGACCCATAGAGGATTAGTGTTTAATTAGTATAGTGAAACATGCAAGTACATTTTAAGTGGTGGATAGGTTAGTCAGTTATTTGGATTTGGAATGATAGCAGAGGATAGAGGAGGACAAAGGTTTGTATTTATATAGCACTTGTTGACGCACGCTATTCAGGAAGCCTACAAAGGATTAGTGGTGAATTAATATGGTGAAATATAAAGTCATTTCAGTGGTAGATATTAGTCTGTTACCTGGAGTGAAAAGGATAGCGGTGGGATAAAAAGGGAAGAAAGATTTGCATTCATATAGCACTTGTTACCCATGATGAGTGTTGAATCGCTTTTCTGGCGAGTAGCACGCCACTCCGGAACCCATAAAGGATTACTGTTGAAAATTAGTATAGTAAAAAAAATATGAAGTAATTTAAGTAGTGGATATGTTATTCAGTTATTTGGGTAGTATATTAGTATAGTTTAAAAGATAATAGATAATGATTCTGCAAAGTAACAATGGAAACCAGGGCACCCTAAAATGAAGAAGTAAAAACGTTATCCTTCCGAAAGGTATTTGAAAGAGCGGTTTCAGGTCTCCTATGTTTTCTACGTAGTTCAAGGGTCGTTCTCAGCGAGCTTCTTAAACCATGAGTGTTGAAGCTAGCTCGGACGACTGCTAAGGAGGCACAGGGACCGCCCAATGTCCGAGATGAATTGAAAGCGTAAGTAAAATGAAAACCAAGCATTTACAATGCAATAGGTCTTGCATTTACACGGGACTTATTTGCATTGCAAATGGTAGGCATCACGACAACGGGAGAGAGGACGGTGGGGGGAGGAGAAGGCACGGACAACGTGAGGGAGGGAGGGGGCGCAAGAAGGCACTGACAACCGCGGGGCGAAAAGGCACGGACAACGGGAGGGCGAGAAGGCACACACAACGGGTGGAGGGGCGAGAAGGCATGGACAACGGATGCAAAAAGACACAGACAACACAAGGGCAGGCGGGGAGAGTCGAAGGCACAGACAACAGGAGGGCGGCGGGGAGGGTCGAAGGCACGGACAACAGGAGGGTGGGTGGGGGGGATGGCACAACAACAGGAGGAAGGGGAGAGTAAAGAAGGCGCCAAAGCATATTGTACCTCAGGAGGTGAACCTCCTTAAAGTAAATAGTGCCCACAGTCTACAATATCACGTATGGTGTAACAACCAAAGTAAAGGGGCCAGTCGCCATGGAAGGTGACAAATGGAGGAGGCGGTACTAAGGAGGGACTAATAAGCCTTTTGACGAATCAGAAGCCAGTATTTAGGATAGACAATGACACAAGCCAATGGCAAATATGGGTGGAGCGTCTATTCACCTACTCCTCTACATAAGTCTCGCAGATCAGCGCATGCGTGCCGGCTCAGGCTCAACCTAAAAATGTGAATGAACAGGCTAATGGGTGAAGACGGCTGATTTAAACATTTTCTTAGAAAAAATGAGGCTGACAAAACAGCTTAAGCTGTTTCTAGCACAGACCTACAATAGGCGTACTGAAAAAACATCTTTCAAATCAACACATATAGTTAAAAACACACTTCGTCACAGGGCTTGCAAATAGTGCGTAAATACTTATAGGGGCCGATTCACAGAACTAATCTGAGACAAAATCCTAAACGTACTACTTTTGGTATTCACAGAAGGCATTTAGTAGTAGTAAAGTTAGTATTGGGTCTTAAATCAGTATTTTGTCTTAAGTTAGGATTTTGTCTTAAATTAGGATTATGTCTCAACCAAATTTAAGACAAAATCCTAATTTAAGACAAAATCCTAACTTAAGACAAAATCCTAACTTAAGACAAAATCCTAACTTAAGACAAAATACCAATTTAAGACAAAATACCAATTTAAGACAAAATACCAACTTAAGATAAAATACCAATTTAAGACAAAATACCAATTTAAGATTAAATACTATTTTAAGACAAAATACTAACTTAAGACAAAATACTAACTTAAGACAAAATACTAACTTAAGACAAAATACTAACTTAAGACAAAATACTAACTTTACTCCGACTAAATGCCTTCTGTGAATAGCAAAAGTAGTAAGTTTAGGATTTTCTATCAGATTAGTTCTGTGAATCGGCCCTATAGTCCTTGCTTACGAGAAGCAAGGCTGGCAGTAAAAGAGGCGCAGTTACTGCCAGCCTTGCTTCTCATGAGCAATGACTGATTACAAATAATGTTCGATGCGGGATGTCCTACATAGAAGATGATGTTTGCGGTGTGCAAGTTTTAAAGACATTGTTCAAGCATGCTGTGAGTTATGTTACTATGCACATAAGCATGAAGTGTTGCAAACCGTGTGAGACAAGATGCTTTCATGCACACCTACTTCTGACTTCTTAAGCTTGCAATTTTTATCTTGGGATTATGTCGCTGGAAGAGCCTGTTTGAGATTAAATGAGGTAAGCCCTTCATGGTGTTATAATAATTAAAAAAACACCCTTTTATTTTCTTCTGCTTGATGTCAAATGTTGTAGGGTGCTCTTTTTATACCCTTCTAACAACATTTACATGTGTCTTTAAAACTCTTTGCTCGTTATTCACGTTAATATTCCTCCAAGATAAATTTATGTCAAATCAAGAGTACACCATTCTTTTGTTTAACATGTATGGCAACATAACACATTACCACTTTAAATTATAGATTCTCTTCCTCTGTAACTGTAAGCACATGTGAACAGACATCCACATCCAACCTTCTCTGCTCCTCAAAAACCCCGAAGCTACATACTGTCTATAAGGTGCCACCATTTTATAATTGATTATGCTTGATGCATCACACCAACATCTCAAAATGTTCCTCAGCCCCAGTGCCCCAAACAGATCCAAGTAATCAAGAGCTTTAGCACCGCCACACCTCTGTTTGCATTCAGTAAGAGTCAGACATCCCATTAGAGGGAGAGTGTTGTCTTGGTCTGCACACAAATTGAGAGCAACTGCCAAGCACCAACAAAGTAACACAGAACACAATTTTCAACAATTTACTCAGTATCAAAGTAAGCTATATTCAATAAGCTAGTATGTCTTAAGTTGAGAGAGGAAATCCAGGCCTTGGAGGATGAAATAAAAAGTTTGAATTTGAAAGAACTAACAGACAAAAATTACGTTATCCTTAAAGAGCAAATTTCCAATCACCAACGCTTTATTAAGCAAAGGAAATTGAATAAAATAGCTAGGGACAATAGAGATTACTCCCAGGGGCGCATTTATACTTTTGCGCAAAAGTTTGACAACATCCATGTTCCCAAACCCAAGGATGGTGATACTTTGAGTTTGGGTAGTGTAACTAGTCTGATGAGTAGTTCCAAAGCATCATCTATTGATGAAGCAGGTGCAACGGGAACCAGTGTGAATGAACCCAATTTGGATGTGATTGCTTCCACATCTACGTCGTCTTTTTTAGAGGAGGTCTTAAGATATTGTATTGGAAACAAACAAGAGACCTTTAAACCGACCAGAAGGGGAAGGCACAGGAAAAACAGAAAAAGAACCTGGGGTTCTAACCAGAAATCAGAAGAAAAATCTAAACAAATAGACAATGTTTCCAGCAATGTAATTGTAACTGATTCACTTGAAAATAATGTCAACCTTGTGATCAATTTGTCAGATCGTATTTTGAGTGTTCCTGAAATGTCATTGCTTAATAAAGGATTGGGTTTTGTGCAACTTATAAAGGTGTGTTTTCCGACATTCATACAGACCTTTTTAAATTCTCCAGAAAAGCCAAATTAAAGTGTCATTTTCATTTGAATTAAATCCCTGAGTACATCAGAAAAAACTACTGTTATAGGCACTGTGGGCGCTTCTGTTGACCACTTGAAACATGTCTCACTACTCAGGTCACTAGATGAATGCATGGAAACACCACTAGAGGGATTGGCACAGGAATTAGATATTCATCAAGATTTGACTTTGGATTCCCAATTACGCCACAAAAGTACATTTGTTCCTCAGGGACAACACCTTACCAGTATTGATGTATTTCAGAGATTGGTAACAGAAGATCTATATAGGTTGGAGGATAAATTAATTGAGGGCTGAAATACTACAAGACATGAGAACCTAACCAATGCTGAACGCAGAGCTTTGTTTGATCTCAAAAATGATTCCTCCCTTGTCATCCGTGAGGTTGACAAGGGAGGAAATGTGGTCGTTATAAATACATCTGACTATGACTGTGAAGCGTTTAGACAATTGAGTGATGAACAATGTTATATGCCGGTGAGTGTCAATCCAGTCCCTGGTGCTATGCATAATATCAATATGTTCCAGGCACATTGGAAAGAGGTAGGACTCCTATCAGAGTCGGAACATCAACACTTGAAAGTAGTTTCACCAAGATCAGCCTGCCTATACCTCTTACCTAAGGTGCATAAAAAAAACAGAAATTTCCACCTGGGCGGCCAATAATTTTGGGGAACGGTTCTCTGACTGAACACCTGTCAGAGTTTGTGGACCTTTTTCTCAAACCTCTTGTTTTCTATCTTCTCTCTTTTATTGAGTACACAAAAGATTTTTTAACCAAAATTGAGGATATTCAGTGGGACGACTCCATGTGGCTAGTGACCATGGATGTCGAATCCCTCTACACCTGTATTAGAAAAGATCTTGGAAGGTTGGCAATTGATCACTTTCTATCTACGAGAAGCGCCACCCTTTTAGAACACAATGGCATGCTCTTAGAGATGATGGACATTATTTTAAGTAATAACTTTGTTTGTTCAATCATATCTGGTTTAAACAATTACAAGGCACAGCGATAGGTTCAAATTCGCACCATCCTATGCGAACCTAAACATGGGGTGGTTCGAAAAAACCTATGTCTGGTCTCACAATGCAAGCCCCTGGTTAGGTGACGTCCTCTTTTGGGGACGTTATATTGATGATGTTTTTATGGTTTGGACTGGTTCAGAGGAAGGGTTGAAAGAATTTTTTAATTATCTCAATGCTACTTCCTTCAATATACGTCACGACCATTGACAGTTTTAAGAATAGCATTCATTTTTAGATGTGGAAATGTATGCCAATCATGGGAGATTGTCTACGTCCATGTATAGAAAAAAAACGGCAGTTAATAGCACGCTTCACTGTGATAGTGCGCATGCTAACAGCGCAAAGAATGCTATCCCATTGGGTGAACTGATTCGTGTTCGCCGCAATTGCTCAGATGAGGCACACTTTGAAAGGCATGCCACAGAGACTGTACAACACTTCGAACAAAGAGGTCACAAAGACCAAGTTCTCAATCGAGCACTTGGAAAGGTTCGTAATATGAGCAGGAGTGATACACTCCAACCCAAGAGACCTCAGTTGTTTCAGAATAGAGAACGTTTGATGTTTGTGACCACATTTTCTCAATTAAATCAGGAAGTTTACAAAATTTTGCTCAGACACTGGAAAGTGCTGATGGGAACACCAGGGGTGGGATCACTTCTGGGCTAAAAACCATTGGTTACTTATAAGATATCACAGACTCTGCGTGAGGCTCTTTGTCCTAGCTACACTGCCAGTAAAATCATCCTTCCACAAACGTGGTTAAAAAGGTCTAAAGGCTTTTGCATATGTGGTGACTGTAGTGTCTGCCAATTGGGCTCAAACAAAACTTTGAAGTTCACATATAACAGCCAATATGTGCATGAAATAAAATACTTCCTGAATTGTCAGTCTACATACGTTGTATATGTAATTATCTGCGTGTGTAATAACATTTATGTTGGCAGCACTGTACGACAGTTGCGAGTCCACATTCAGGAACATCGACGGGCATGCATAAGAAATGACCACTGCAATGCACTAGGGGCCCACATATGTAATGCACGTTCACCAAAGTCCAATTTCAAGTTTCATGCAATAAACCATGTCCCTTTGGACAAACGTGGTGGCAATATGGAATTGCAATTACGACGCCTGGAAGCTGCTTGGATTTGTAAACTGAGGGCAGTCACACATGGTTTAAATTCTGACAATGAGATGCATTATTTTCTGTAATTTGCACAATGAGCTGTTTTCAAAGGCTTTGTAACATTGCTATTTTTGCATCCATGTTTGTAGCTCTGTGTACTTTTTGCATGAGTTTTGGATTTGTAGACTCCCTGATTTTTACAGTGTTGTCTGGATTCCAGACATAGCTGGTTCTTTATATCTGGTTATATGTATTGTATGCACTATGAAAACTGATTCTACCTAAATCTCCTTTTTTCCTTTTATACTCCAATGTTGTGTGACAGGTTTCTTTGTAGGTAACCCGTTCCCCCTCTTTTAGATATTTAAAATATAATTTTGTATGTATGTTATACACTATGACTTTATATGTACATGTTGATAAGCCTGTATTTTTTCCTCTCTTATGTTTGGCATTATTGCTCAATGTTTACTCAACAACTTGATATATAAGATACTATGATTATGCATCGATCTAATAGACAGATGTTTAGCTCAGAATGGTGACATAGAACTCATATGCTTATCTATGCTCTTTGTATCATAATTTCTTCCTTTGTTTTTGAAATTGTCTTTTTCTTAGTTTGTTGTTCTGTCTGTGGCTTTTATTTTTTCTAATAGGTGTTTGTTCTTTAGTCCCCTTGTTAAATCTTATTTTGTGTTTTTATTTATGGTTTATATATTTTTGTGCGTGAGGCATAATATAACCAGTTTTAGTATTTTTGTAGATTTGGGTTCGATCGCGCATTTTCTTGATTACTTATACTTTTTTATTTATTGTTGTGATATGTTATATATTAGTCTTGTTTCATGGCGATCACATATCTACGTGGTGGTGTAAGACAAGGGATAGATGGTCTCTAGTACCTTGGCTGTCGCAGGTTCGAATCTGCACTTTGTGGAATGGTTGAGAAGTATTTGTTTGCTTCAGTGTTTTTCCTGGTATTACCAATTTCGGGCATAGAATGTTTTATTTTAAGGGTGTGATTTATCATTTATGTTTATCTGTGTGGTGTAAAGAACTGGTTATGATAATATATAGAACACCCAATTTGAAGTTTTTATCGGGCGGGTGTTTTTCGTTAGCCATACGTTTTGTTTGTTGTGTGTTTGGAATAAAGCATCTTTTGTGAATTAAAAACAAAACAGTAGTGGGCGTTTCACAGGTGATATGTTTACAGATTGTTCTATTTAAACTGTTGGATAAGTGGCCTTCGTTTTGCGCGAAATTTGTATCGAGGTTACTGAGGAGTCGTGAGACTATGGACCACAAGGGGATGTTCTAAGCAATATTGGACGTAAGTTGTGTAACCTGTTGTGTCTGAACTTGATCATTACTGAACATACTTGGATGTTTTAGATTAGATATTTGTCTTGATTATTATTTAGATCCTTTGGATAAGTTGTCATATTGGGTCCATATATTATATTTGTCCCTTGTTTGCTTTCTTCTGTCTTTACCAATGTTAATGCGGTCTGTGACTGATGCCAATACCAGTGTATGCGTCTCTCTGCTTTCATTAGTTTACGTGTTCCTGCGTTTTTACATAATTTGGGATTTATTCTTGCTTACTATCTTAGTAGCGATTTTAGTCTATCTGCTTATATCGGCTTACCAGAGGGCGGTTTGTGGTGCATTTTATGTCCTCGCTGTCCGCCGATTACATATAATAGTTGGCATTTAAATGTTTATAGACGATTTTAGTGTCTATATGCGGAGTATGAATATTATAATCTTATCGTACTCATTTTGAAGATTTTATCTTTATTGCACACATTATTGTAAGGTCTACGAAGCGCAGTGTCTGTGTTGTTTTTTGTTGTTTGGTTTTTGCTATGGGAGTTGCTTGCAGTGTTTGTGTTTTATTTTTATTTTCTCTCTTTTCCTTTTCTGGCTCCTAGTGGCGTGAATGGTACATATCATAGTACCAATCGAACAATATGCCTGATATGCTGATATACTTGTGAAATGGTGCAACATTAATGGGAATTTAGAAAGGTATTATCCTTTCTCGCTGAAGGTATATATCTTACGTATATTTTTTTTCTTTTTTCTGTTGGGTTGCGGTATTAGTCTCAGTTTGAAATATTAACTTGGATATGATGGTTAATCTTTGCTTCGATTTCTTTTTCTGTATTATTTTTTTAGTATCATTGGGCACAATAAAATTGGAAGCTTCTTCCCTGTGATCTCACGTTTTATACTTACACGTTTTATTCTTACTGTCTCCATTATTAGCGGATACGCTTTTGATTAGTTACTCAAGTGGCCACCAGTCTTACCTTGAAGATTAGGTGAGGGTTCTAATTTGGAAACTTTCTGCGTTTCTTTTTATTAGCTCTTTATTATCACTTTTTTTGATTTAGGTTTAAATTTGCATGTTTCTTGCCTCTATATTGAGGTAGTAAGTGGGATGAGATCTTTTGTGTGTTTTACAGTCACCGTTCTTCTTTTTCTAATTTAGCTTTAAATATATGTTGGGTTTTTTCTCTGTCATCACCATTTCTGTTTTTTCCGCTGCACGTCCTCTTTCCTGTTTTTTTCAGTTTTCTCCTTGCTCCCTTTGGTGCACGTGGTGTCTTAAATCGCTTTTGAGTATCATGTTTAGCCTAATTGGTGGTTTGTATTTTTACTTCTGTACTATCCATTTCAAACACTTACGTGTTCTGGTCTCTTTTCTTCATCTCTTCAACAATGGTGGACAAATATTTATTTGATGTTTATAGAGGTCCTTCTAAGTATCAGCATATGGTTATATATTGCCGTTTAACATTGTAATCTTTCTGGGAAATTTGATTATTTATAAACCTATGTATATGCTTGGAATTTGTTTTTTTTCTCTGTTAAATGTTACGTTTACAGCCCTGAAGAAGCCTAAGGGCGAAACGCGTTGGCTGTTTCCTTGGTCATTTATTAAGAACATTGGCTGTTGTTCTGTACATTTCTTTATCAACAGGATACAACGATAATAAAAAGATGGACTATTTTCATATCAAAAGAAGGGCATGTGTCTCTTTGTGTGTATTCAAGCATTGTACAATGTATCTGTATTGCTGCCTCTCTGTGTGATCTTTGATATATTCAATGAGCCAGTGTATCTGGTAGTGTAGACTGGTTATTGCCACCAGTTTAGCTTGCATTACCCACCAGTATACTCAATATGATCAACTAAAGAGCTTGTGATCTGTCAAAGTAGCAGAACAAGCAATGCACGCTGCTCAAAGAACAAGTGCTATGAGATGAAATGCTATCAGTTCTCTAGGGTAAAGGTAATACAATATACCATTTCGCATTGAGACTATAAGGAAACACGTCAACGTCCCATATGGAACCAAAGAGCGCTATAATGGGAAGCCACCTGTGGACCACTCAGTACAACCACCTGTTGCAATACGGGATTTATTACCATGCATTGGATTCTAGTCTAAGAAGATGTGTGAGTCTGAAAGATAAGCAGTCTTGGTGTTGCAGTCTTCCAATGGTGGAAATCACTGGAAAGTAGCAGGACAAATCAATAGTGAACACAATTAGACACCATATTAGAATGTTGGAAGCTCCTTTGAGGACAATGGAGCAGCTCCGCGCAGATAACAGCTGCTATAGGGCTTCTCCTTCAATATTACAATATCTGTTTCTCCCTGTTTAATTTTATCAATCAATCAATATATCAAAATAATAAAGCACACTACTCACCCGCTAGGGTCTCAAGGCGCTGGGAGGGGCGGGGTCCGCTACTGCAGAGTGTTGAAACAAGATGACGAGACGGCGTTGACTTGTTTGGTCATTGTGAGGGAGGAGTCCAGGATGAAGCCTAGGTTGCGTGCGTGGTCCGTTGGCCTGGCGGCGGTGCCCAGGACAGGGGGGCACCAGGAGTCGTCCCAGGCGGAGGGTGGTGATCCGAGGTGAGCCGAGACCACTACTCTGCACTCACTACTCTGCACTCACTACTCTGCACTCACTACTCTGCACTCACTACTCTGCACTCACTACTCTACTTCAACTGACTACCTGTGCTTAGTGTACACTGGAGCTACTAATTAAGCACAGTATGGGCTATTTCCGGTGCGAAGCCCTATTTAGTATCCCTTGCGTGGAGGACTTCCATCTCTGTCCAGGATAGCACAGGTACAGCTGGTAACACATGCCCCCTAGTAGTCAGGGGCCGCTTAGATCATGCTACTGAGAAATAGCACCTCTATAAAGGCTGCCACACGACCCTCGCCATAATAGATACTAAGCTGGATCAAGGAGCTCCCAAAATTGGCGATAGGAAACCTCAGGACAACACCACACCCTGGGAGGTGCACCAGGAGTCTAAAGGTTACTCAGGTACAACACAACGCTGTACCATGACAAACCAGAGGAGCAGTGTTAAACTTATTTTACTAACAAATAGAGGAACTGGTACAACCTTAGCCTGAGCCTGGACAGCAATGAAAAAAACTGAAGGAGAAGGTCCCTAGAAGACTCCTATGTTAAATTGCTCCAGAAGTGGCTTACCAGCTGTAGAGCGAACTCCGAAGTAATTCTCTTGGTCGGGTTGAAACACCGACACGTATACTGATATTAATTAAAAGCATATTGACATAAAGGGGGGCACTGGGCCTTACATACCCAACAGTGACCTCAAACACACTATGCCATGATGACTTACTAGAGTACAGGAGAAAGATGAGGATACCAGCCAAATAATATACCCATTTCTAACTTGACACTAAGCTACAGCTGAAAAGTACAAGCCAAGAATGTGATGCCATAGACAAACCTGTATGTGGTAGCTTGGAAGACTATTATCAATGGTATGCAAGAGAGCTGTGCTAGTGCGCTCATGAACTCGAGGGCTCAAATGAGGAACAAACTGAAACTGGAGGGTATACAAAATATACAGGGTACAGGATAGTCCATTGAGACTTACAGTATAAGAATATTTAGGAATAGAAGCAAGGGTCGAAGAAAAGGATAGTTTCCAATGTATATGTCTAATGAACCACTTGGACCCTCCAACGCAGACCGGAAATTGTTCTGCTAGATAATCAGATGGTGCTGTAATTATTCGATATATATCCTGAATATTTTGATCGTAAGCATGTCATTAGCTGCCCAAAGGTTGTAGACACACGTGGTCTGGAGGGAATACAATAGGCCTAGTTGCCCCCCAGTGCCTCTGCTCCATTAAAACGCGAGAGGCCTGCCCCAGTGACAGCTTCTACTTTGCATTACATACATTTACAATACTTCACTGCGCAATCCCACGCAGGGAGCATTAGACGTGTGACGAGACATAAACATGCCTATAATACATAGCGACACGCTCTTTTGGAAGGCCAGCGCTTAGGCATGCTTGATTCGGGACCATGATGGCGTTTTGCACCCTTGACACTTAATTCCTCGTTCCTGACTAATCACATCCGCTCCTGCATAAAGGATGCTAAGTTTCCAAATGAACATTCCACGCTTCGAAGAAGACATACATTTCGCCACTCCAAGAAAGACAAGCAGCGTCCTACACAGTCCAGAAGCACGCCAAGGCGGGGGGGGAGGGGGGGGGGGGGGGAGGGAGGGGAGGGGGTATGGGTCTGTGCTCAAAGGGGGCCGATTATTATGACAGATTGTCAATCACTGACATATCACTGCCTCGTTTGTTATTGCAGTCTGCATCTTGGTCTTTAATAAGAGGCGCCTAATACCTTGGAACAATACTTCCGATTCCCTAAACATGGGAAATCTTGTTTCCTTATCAAAACTGTGAGTACTATCCATGCGAGAGTCGGACCTATTGCAAGCCTCCTGAAATAGTGAGCCGTTACCATATGCGGCCTTTCCGATCATGCGACTCTGAAGCCTTAGAGGCTGGCGGTTGCCCTACTGCGAGCTGCGAAGGCTCTCAAATGTTAAATGTACACACACCATGTAGCGAAAACCAAAACACTGGAACAGTGCCAACCGGTGCTAAAACGCGTGGCACATACTGCCGGACCCCCTGCCCGGAGCCCGAAAACCCTGCTAAATCACTCAGCCCCAGTTGCTTGACGGGGCCAAAATTGCAACTGCCGCCCGTGTAGGCCTCCCAAAGTGGATATTTTACCACTGAAACATATTAGATGCACGGAACTGACCGTTTAACGTTCTCACCAGGCTTCGAACCCGTGACCGCTGGTCCCATTGTACTTCGGCAGCAACGCTTACTACCATGAGCCCTATTTAAGCTAACATGGGAGCTGTTGTACCTCAGGAGGTGCCCGCGGCCCGGCACCTGCAACACCCAAGGCCTTCTCAGCGCTGGTCGTGACTAGGCAATACTGCAACCTACGCACCAAAACAGGAATAAATAATCACACTCGGATTGGACCCCAGATGAGGCATCACGCTATAATTTTGTCCAACACCGGGGTGGCGCAAGAAATTCTACAGAACAAATAACCGGCACCAGGGAGGACGCAGGCTATGTACGACCCAAACGAAAGCCACGTAGCACCTATGTGCTGTTAAAGACAACGCCATGTTAGCCATCCCTGCTACCATGACATATGCAATAAGTCCCGTTCAGGAAACACTTGTGTTCAACCCCATGTGATTGATAGGCTCCCTGGTAACAGCAGACCTGCCGTACTGCATGGACCCTTCATAACTTGCCGAGTTTACACGAAGACGGGGACCAATCCCTTTCCCCCGGGGACAAATCTAGAAGGGGGAGGGGGCACAGGCAGCGACAGAACACGCCTCAAAGCTTTCCCAACCAGAGAAGTAACAGTGGGCGCGCAGCAGGAGCTTAGCGCACCATGGTCCCCTACACCCGCGGAAAACTGGAAAGACGATAATGAAAAGGGGGGGGAGGGGTTGGGGTAGAACACACGAGCTGGAAAATCACACACACCCCATCAGCGCTAAGCACTTCGGAACAGCTCGCTGCAACCTGGTCTTCGACTAGATGGCACCCATAGTATACTGGCCATACCTGCTTACTAAGGCGAAGCCCAATAGCGATCAGGCCTGCAAATTTCACAAGCCAGAGAGGAGCACTCGTAGCAAATATGCAAATTAAATGGGGCCACATGGAGAGGGTGGTGAGAAGGTATGCGCGTATCTGGGTGACCAAACCAGCTCTAGTGTACTACCGCGACCGGCATAACTAATCGCGTCCTAAAGATAGAAATACCATGCATATTGCAGCGCTACGACGCCCTATACCGGTCTCACAAACCACTGCCATAAGCCCCCAGGAATACCTGTACCACGTGCTAAGGCTCACAATGCGAGCCAGGAGAGCTTTGTGGAAGGCGCCCGTGGGAAGAGGCAGCACGAGCCCTGGCTCGGAGGAAACCTGGGGAGGCACTGGCGCAGGACTGGGCGCATTGTGCTCTACCCCCCAACATCCCGCTCGCCATCGGAAAAGCCAGCCTGCAGGTAGTAGTGTCTGAATCGGGCCTAAAACACGCCTCACAGGGGCCTCCTCCCGCCACGACTCTTATGAAGTACCAGACTGGGCCACGAGCCGCCACATAGGTTAACCATTTAAACACCATCTTTCCCCCTATCGCATAACAGCGCAAAACCGCTATGCCCTTAACATATCCAGGCCATTACTAACTTGCATGCCGGAGGAGAAAGTGCAGGAGCGAATGCTGACACCCATATGCACGCCATCCTGTCAATCTTCACCCCTGGCCATCGCTAGACGCTCGCGTAAAAGCCCCCCGGGCAGGCAGCATGCGGCTCTAATAGTCCCGAGACACCACGCCGATCGTGGACCCCACGCGGCGAGTGTGCTGCGGCCGGACGTCAGGCACGGTCGCCTGTGACGGGGGCGGGGCCACGTCCAGACCGGAAGAGGAGGCAGGCGGAGTGAAATGCGTCTCGCGCCCGGGGCTCCTGTGAGCGGTGTGGAGCCCCGGGCAGGAGGTTGGGCGCCGCGTGCTGAGCAGAGTCCCCGACATTGGCCAGGTAAGTTCCAAAAGGCTGGGGGGGGGCTTGGTGCACTTGTGTGTCTGCGTGTGCGTGTATGCTCGTGTGTGTATGTAAGAGTGCGACGGTGACGACGGCGGGGGGGGGGGCCTCGGTGCACTTGAGTGTGTGTGCGCGCGTGTGTGTATGTGTCAGGGGTGGTGTCTCTGTATGTATGTATGTGCGTGCGTGCATGGGCGCTTGTGTGTGTGTGTGTGTGTGTGTGTGTATGCGCATGCGTGTGTGGGGCTTGCGCTTCCCAGGAGACAGCGCCTGGCCACAGCGCGCGTTCCAGTTACAAATCGCCTGGAAGGATGCGCGTGGCCGGGACTGTCTCCTGGGAAGCATAGTCGCTAACAAAATATCTCGGCGGAGACGCGCTTCCGCGCGTTGACGCCGAGACCTAATAAACGAAGGACCCCCTGCTATAAAGGAGTCGACGGGCAAGGAAGAACAACTCAAAATTATATAAAGAACCTGTCTGAAATTACTTAATCAGTGTACCACCATAATCAATTTGACTAGAATGTGATTGAGGCTCAGTACAATTAGTTTATACATCAACAATGTTTATTTCTTCATTTATAGTGATACATCATTCAATCTTTGCTATACAAATGATGCCTTTCGTCATATATATTTTTCTTTATACATTTCGCAAACAATTAGCGATTATAGAACACATTTATTTGACAACACATATTAGAACACAGACATCCACTCACTCTCCTCCACATACATACCGTAATCAACTCCTTCACACGAGATACTCCATGACTCACAGTCTGCTTGAAGTTATCTTTTTCTCAATAGAATCATAAGTGCCATTCACTATTGAACATTGCTCCCGTTTTTATACTTGAAAATATCAAGCAAGAGAGAGAAAAAAAATCAGGTCAATTCAATTGTACATGTAATATATTTTGACGTTCGATTCTTCTTATTTTAGTGTTGTTGTGTCCAAATGTGGCTAAGCCAATCTTCCTTTAACTGCTGCCACTAAATCTTCGCACATGGCTGTACAGATTGTGCAGGTTTGGGTGTAAGACCCTGCTCAGGTACTGTACCAGAGGTCCTTCCGAAGAGGCATCCTGATTAGAAGACAGATGTTCATACCCAAAAGTTTCAATACCACTCCTTCCTTGCACAATCCAGAGCCATTAGAATGACTTGGGCCTGGTCGTTCCTTATCTTCCTCAGAACTGCTCAGAACTCAGGACAGGAGAAGCAGTGGTGAAAGTCATCCAGGAGTTCTGTGGTCCAGGCTATCCAGAATGCATTTATGAGAGACAGCCTTCTTGGCAATACCAGCACGCAAAACTTTGGAGATTGGGTGCTCTCAGCAGTGGTGTCAAGTTCTAGACAGCATTTTTTCCTTTGCAGGAAGATATCCTGTGACACTTTGAGTTTAACAGTAATTTGTGATCTGCCAGGTGCCATCAGCAGTGTTAGGCTCCCCTGGCATCCAAAGATCCTGCCAAGTGGTTAAAAACCAGAGAAATGTAATGTATGTGGTCTTGTAAAGCGCACTGCTGCCCTGAGGCGTCGTGGCGCTGTAGACCGCTGGGGAACCCGTCCTGGCTTTCCCTGTGGGATGGTCCCTTCTGGGTATCTCCAAGGTGAAACCAGGCATCCCCGGCGAATGTGGGGGGCCATTGTAGAGATGAGGCAAGCTAATGCCCAGAGTTGCCGAGTGTGTTCCCTGGTTAGAGTAGGCAACAAGGCGAGAATTATCGAGTCCGCTGACCCTGGTCCACGACCCTGCCGCGTCGGGAATTGAACCCTGGTCCCGGGCCGTTCTCTGCTTTCGGGTCTGCCGCCTCTAACCAGTGAGCCACACCACTCCAGATGTTTCATCCAGCTCCAGAGACACCCTAGACCAAGAGCGGAAATGTCCAGATCATAGCATGAACATCCTGGACTCGTTGTAATGGAGGGAAGGGACGAAACTGCACCATATTCAGGATGATTCCAATAAAAGGGAGCCTCTTTGAAGGAGTTAGATGTGACTTCGGCATGTTATTAGTGAAACACAGCAGTCAGGAGGTTTGTCGCCGTCTGAAAGTGGTCCACGACCAACTGAGATGAGTTCATCTTTAACAATTAGTCATCGAGGTAGGAGAAAACTGGAATTTCCAAAGGTTTACAGCGACTACCACCATCACTTTTATTAACACTTGAGGAATACTGATGAGGCTGAAGGGGAGCACATATAATTGGCAATGCTCCTGGCACCCTTGAAATTTAACAAAAAATAGTCTATGGGACTGCAGGATGGGTACATGAAAGTAGGCATCCCGCAGGTCCAAGCCACCATCCAGTCTGCAAGATCCAGAACCTGGGCTAGTGTGAGCATCTTGAATTTGTCCTTCCGTAAGAAGGTGTTTAGAAGGCCGAAAGATAAAATCCCTGCAATTTTAGGAGGAGGGCACAGTGGAAAAGAGAATTTTGAGAAAGAAATTGTCAAGGTAAAAGGAAATAAATTGGGAGCGAGCTTCAGTTCTGTATATGAAGGCACAGAAAGAAAGGAGCGGACGTTGACGTGCAGGGTCGGTGCTTATATCCAGCTCCATCGCCACATCCTGGGCTGGAAGCCGCATTGTGGTTAAAATCCTTTAGATCCAGTCTGGGCCTGGGGGTATCCCAGGGGTGAGAAATCTGCAGTTAGAAGTATCCGTCAAAGAGCAGTTTAAAAACATCCCTCTTAGAGAACGTAATGATACATAAGATGGGTTCTACAAATACTTGACCTTTAATGCAATGCTCGTACCTGTATCAAAGCATTTAATTGAATAATCAGCAAGAGCCACAAGGTACTCAGTTTTCCGGCGAAGATTGAAGGACAATGCAGTGCATGCTTGCAGCGTTCGTTGCACAAGATCAAACCTTTAAAAGAAAATAGACAAAAAGAGGTAAAAATAAAGAAACGTCTGCGACCTCCAAATTAAAATGGACATCACATTCTTCAGTTTTATTTAGTTCAAAATGAAAAATATACAACTAGACAGAAGGATAAACTGTCAACATGCAATTCACAAGCATACACTTGAATGAAATCCCTTCATTTTATTACCATGCCCAACGGGTTGCAACAGCGCTGTAGCCAATACAAATATTAACATTGAACTACACTGCCGGAAACCACACTAGACCAACACAACACAACGAAAAGGATAACCAAGTCTATAAAAACCTTGTCCTCAACCCATGCTCTACCCAGCTCGACAATCTGTCTCCAACTGACTTTGCACTCCAGATCTGTGCCATTTTTAATAACTCCCTGTCTAGAGGTAAGCTTCCCGACTAGCTCAATCAAGCCCATACATCTTTTGTGATTCAATGTCAATCATTACATTCACTTATCTGAATAAATAAAGTTGTATGTACTTTATTCGATAAAAGATTTATCATAAAAGTATGTACATCCTTATACATCATAGATAAAAGAAAAAATCCATCAATCCATAATATTTATTGCTCGTTTCCTTTTTGCATTTTTTAATGTTTAACTTGTACAATGCTCTTATACTCGGACGGGTCAAAGTTCGCACTATATAGAACTCCTTAAACAAATAAATAAACAAATGCTTATTGTCTGCATTTGAGGTGCTGGAAGGCCTGCATCCGATCCTCGTCCATACCAGGGACAGAAACTTGGGTTTCAGCTGCTCCCAAACAGGAGTAAGCTCAAACAAAAATAGGTTATATGTTCCCTTGCAGGCCATCTTTTCTCTTGCAAGATCTTTGTGGGAGAAGGAAGATGACCACTTGTGCTTTTGGTGTTTTCTTTCCAGAGAGTTCGTGTTTGACAACGTTCTTGACTTTGAGTTTCCAGAACCAAACAGAAATCTCATATAACACTCCCCTTATACTCTTGGAAATCACGATGGTACATAGCTGGGATGACCTTTGACTACCATTGTTTTTTATTTTTTATTTTCTGATCAGCAGAAAGAAAAAATACAGAAAGATATCCTTTTTCATACGACCGCAAATTACAGATGCTTTTTGCTTATTGACATGTACAGCCAATACAATTCATCATTTTTATAGTATTTATCCAGCAACATCTGTATAGTGTGTTGCAATATGTCCGTATTGTCCGCGAAACACCTACATCCCCCTTCACCTCCAGCACTCTATGATTCACGTCACCACTGCTGTTCGAGAGAAGCCCACCCCCTGAAAGCTCTACTGATGTGGTGTGTTATAGATTTAGTCGTCGGTTTGTGTGGATCTAAGGTATTGTATGAATGGTTCCCAAAAATCCCTGGGTCTAGAGGCCTGTGGCAGTACCTCTGCATAGGTCTCCATCATCTCTTTACAGTAGGTCATGTCTTTGACCCAGTCCTTATATCGTGGCAGGTGCCTGCTCCCCCAGCGTAAAGCTATGCGTCATTTGGCCAGCAGTAATGCCACAGCCAGAAGCTTGCGTCTCCTGGCTAATCGAACCTAGTGTATCCCTAGCAGACATACCAGCGGTTCGTTGGGTATCTGCTCTGCCAGCATGAGTGTTAACTACTTCTTGCCAGTAGGGTTGGAGCTGGGGGCATGCCCACACCATGTGCAGAAAATCCGCACCAGCTGCGTCACATCTATGACATTTGTCTTCTTGTCGTAACCCGTATTTATGCAATTTGGCCAGTGTGCAGTATGTTTGATGTATACATTTCCCCCAGTAAAGATAGCATGCGCTTTTCTTGTGTTACTGTTATTCGTGGTTGGTGGGATGCGGGCAGCGCTGGGGTATATATCGGAAGCTTCTGTGAGCGTTTCGCGAGCATGTCCCATGCCCTAGATGTGCAATTGAACGGGTGTATGACATCTCTAGGGGTGTTCCTCCTTGGGTTTGACATGAAGGTGATCAGTGGGGTTGGCCTCACGCTCTCATGTTCGACTGCTATATGCGGTACATGGCTGCGTGGGTGTTACCAGTAATGGGCATGCTGTGCCTACGCACTGTAATAGTACAGTTAGAGATCTGGTGCTTCAAAGCCCCCTTGATGATATGGTCTAGTCAGAACGTTCCACCCCACTCTCGCCTGCTTCCCCCCAACGTTAGTCGCAGCATGGCTGTACGAAGTTTAGTGAACACTAATTGTGCGAGCCAGATCGGTATATTCATAAATAAGTATAGAAATTTTGGTAAGATGACCTTCTTTTGTATAGCAATCCTGTCAGCCAATAAATGCGGCAGCTTGATCCACCCATCTATCTGGTTCTCTAGTCTTGTTATTGCCCTGCCATAGTTTTCTCTAATCACCACCTCTGGATCCCGGTGAATCCATATGCTGAGGTATTTTACAGGTTCAGTCTGCTAGCGTAAGGGGTAATCCAGATTTGGCTGTGTAGTGCTTGGTGTGACTGGTATCACTACTGGTTTGTCACAGTTTATGTCCTGAATAGTGTTAGAATCTAATGTAATCTCTGATGAGTGAGTTTAAGTTAAGATCTGGGTTACGAGTATATAGAACCATATCGTCAGCAAACCGTGATAGGCCGACTGGTCAAAGCTGAAATTTTAGTGCGGTATCATCATGTTATTGCCTTATTTTACACGCTAGTTGTTCCAGCGCTAGTGTAAATAGAAGCAGCGAGAGTGGGCATCCCTGCCTGCTTCCCCGACTTATGCTGATCAAGTCTGATGTATTGCCATTCACTCGAATACAGGTGCTAAGCTCCATATACTCTCCGATTCCGAGACTGTTCAAGACGCGGACTTAACAGCAAGAAGCCAGTGACCGAAACGGCACTTCATTTTCCCACCGGATCCAAATGGTGATACGGGAGACAACATAAAGCAAGAATTACCCACGATATAGGTTGCAGCTGTGCCCGAGCAACCTAGAGCACTCTATTTCTCGATTTATGCGGACCTGGAGTACCACATGAGTGACTAAGAACGTATTGGTCCTGAAGAGAACCCCGCAGTGGGGGGTTCGAAACGCGTCGACCATGTTTATTTTCCTTTATGTCAATTGAAAATACCTACTTCTAGTGGCATGAACTTCTGATTTCTTCAAAAAAAGAACGTTTGTTATTCGCAAAAACAATTGGTTTTGACAAAATTGATATCAGTGACATGTTTTGAGAATTTATTATTGACATTTAGGTTCTAAGTGCACTTTTTTTCCTTTTGTATGACTGTGGGTGTATGTGTTTGAGAGTTGGATGTGATGTAAATATGTATATTTGTATATTGTATTTTGTATTCACTTTGTGTAAATGTATTATATCTGTACATATGCAAATTCAAAAAAACAGAAGTATTGAGAAAAATTACTCCACTAGTGACTAAAGTGACGAATAAACTAGTGACATAATTCAGTTTATGGACCTTTATGTTTTCTTTACGTTTAGGTCAGTGCAAATATTCATAATATTGTCCAGTACTGGCATTTGTGTTGTTCCTTCATTTAATTAGGCTTAGCCTTGCTGGCTTTCTGAGCCACGACCCTGTGTTGTTTTGAGAGACAGAAGCTCCATATACAGCAGCACGATCCAGCGCAGAAACTGTACCAGAAAACCCATCCTACGCAGTACCGTGATCATAAAGGACCATTCCACTGAATCAAAAGCCTTTACCGCGTCCTGTAGGACCGCGGCTGATGGCACATCGGGATCCAAGAGGTGGAACATTGCAAACATGGTCATAATATTTTGCGCTGTGGACCAAGTAGGTAGAAAGCCGGCTTGATCAGGCAAGATCAGATTGCGTGGCAGAGGCTGTATCCTTGTTGCAATAATTTTAGCTAATATTTTAGCATCTACATTTATCAGGGACAACGGGTGGTAAGATTCGCACTTGGTTAGGTCTTTATCTGGTTTGGGGAGTGTAATCAGTATTGCCTCTCTCAGGGAGGCAATGGGAGCCTGCCCTATTCGGAGGCCTCCTCATACATCTCAGCCAGATGCGGGATCAGTAAGTCTCTAAATTCTTTATAGAACTCTGCAGGAAGCCCTTCCATACCGGGATCCTTATTATTCTAGAGGGAGTTAATCGCCTCCTTTATCTCAGCTTCAGTAATGTGATGGCAGAAATATTCACAATGTTCATCTGACAGCCATGCCATGGAAATGTCATCTAAGTACTGGCATATTTCAGGTGTGGATATGGTTGACTGTGTAGAGTACAGGCGGGCATAATACGCAGAGAAACAGCCCAGGATCAACTGGGTGTTGTATGGGAGTTGGCCTTGCATGTTTGTGATGTGAGTTATGTAAGACGCTGTATGTGCAGGTCGTATCCTATTTGAGAGTACCTGTCCCGGTCTTCCCCCCTCTCCAAACCTACGTGCTGTATATCTCCCCCAAATGTTGTTTATCTCATCGTCAGCAAATTCGTGATAGGTGTCTACCTTTAGCCTGATTTCTGCCAGTAGTTTGGTGTCCTGTGTGGTCGTGTACCCTGGTTTTAAGTGTTGAATATCCCCTTCCACCATAGACAATTGCTGCTGAAAGTATTTTAAGATACCCACACTTTAGCCAACACAGTGGCCCCTGATAGTAACTTTGAATGCCTCCCATAGTGTTTTAGCACTATTCACAGATCTCGCATTGAGGTCAAAGTAATCTACTACGGCCTGGCGCAATTCTGGGCAAAATACCTGGTCCAGGAGGGCCCCGTGTTGCAAACGCCATGTAAACTTTCGTGGAGTGTGTGTAGGGATAGTGAGCTCCAGTCGAACAGGTGTGTGGCCAGAAAGTCCTAGGCAAGTGTTTTACAGATGTTGTCCATGTGCAAATATCTTGTGTGGCTATCCAGTAGTAAATTCTGAACCATGTATTATGGACTGTAGACGTACAAGTGCCTTCTGTGCGACCTGGATGCCTCAAACACCATATATCTAGCATTGCATATTCGTCCTTACCATCTCTAAGCACCTTTGCTGCTTGCTTCCCATATCTTTTGTTACCTGTGGACCTGTCCATGGCTGGATCTAGGCATGTATTGAAATCTTCACCCCACACGACAACTGTGGGCGCTAGGGTATGCAGTTTAGCCCATATTTGTGCAAAAAAAGATGGGTCGTCACTATTTGGGCCATATGCTGTAACTAGGTAAAGAGCTGTGCCCCCGAAGTCGCCCTGAACAATGACATACCTGCCTGGTCGTCTTTAATGGAGCTGTGTAATGTGAAGGGGATGCCTTGTCTGATAATGAGCAGTACTCCTCTGGCCTAGGTAGAGCAGGAGGATGCCATTCGGTAGGATGCCCACCTCATGCCTAGTCTCCTTTCCGTGAGGTCAGTCAGATGTGTCTCCTGAAGACAGGCAACATCTACCCTATGACTGTCTAGGTATGCAACGACCTTACGGGTTTTCTGCGGGTTGTGTGGAGACCTCATACATTCCATGTCATGAATGTCAGCGGTCTGGTATGTCTTGCTCTATTAGCCATATTCAGTGTTGTATTTGGGATGGATTTGATGCTGTTTTGTGTGTGTAGTCCTGCTGTGAGATATAGTAACAACCATTCTAATGCCGATCAGGTTTTTCAAATTAACACTCTGCCTTCCCAATTCACCATTCCCGTTCTAGCGAAGACAACCCTATTAGAATTGTACCTTACCCAACGTCCCCCCTCCCAACCCCCAAACAAAGAATTACCCAAGCGTGGTATACACAGGTTGGCGGAAGCTGCCAGCCGGGTTACTCTATGAATATATCACACAGGTGGTCGCTGTGTTAAACATAGAACCTGATGCACCCATACTCCCGTTAAACCAACAGCCAAAGAGCAGGATCGCCCTTCCTAAGCAATGATTGTGTTGCAGCCTGGGCACGCTGTACAGACCCATGTATACAACATGCAAATGGTGCCACAGTGGCCATCACCCAGACCCCATATTAGCACTTCTCTGAATCCTTTGGTTATATGTTTGTGTATTGTCTTCATGGTCTCGTAGTCACCAGCACAACAGCTCCGGGAGGATGTTCTTGGGGATGTATGAGTTGGAAACCTCGGCTATGCATCATTTGTCTCACTGCACCTCCATAAACATATAGTTCCCTATTTCACCGTCCATTATTCCTTTTGTGGTTTTCAGCTACTGTGTCCACAGTTCTACACCGCTATATCAGTGAGCTGTTCTGCTACTACTGTTCTATTATTCGACGTCCAAGGCATTGGCCTGCTCCTCTGGTCCTCCTCTAGGTGATGTCTGGCATGTGCTCTGGGATCCTCTGTTGCAGGTACTGGAGCACATCCTTTGGTTCACTGTAGACCGTAGCCTTCCCGCCATCTGTTACACGTAGTCTGGGCGGACAGAGCATCGCGTAGGGGATATTTTGTTTGCATAGTTGCTTCTTTACCGGTACAAATTTCTTTCGCACCTCCTGGACTAGTGGTGGGAAGTCAGGGTATATAGATATGTCCATTCCCTCATGTTTCAGGTTTTCCAGCTCCAGAGCCTTTCAAAGTGCCGCATCCCGGTCCATGTATTTTAAATGTTTTGCTATGATCGGTCGCGGTCTGGCCCCCGGCGGCGGGGCTAGGGATCTGTGTGCTCTCTCAATGATGAACACCTCAGAGAAAGTGTCCCTTCCGAGAAGAGTTATGAGCAGTTGTTCAATATAGCGTTCCATGGATCCTGGGTTTGTGGTCTCAGATATTCCCATAAGGCACAGATTGTTGCAGCGGAGCGTGCCTCTATATCATCAGCCTTTGCCATTAACGTTGTTAAGTTATTTTCCATTTTCTGTTGCTTGGTTTCCATTTGCTGAGGAGCATCTTCGGCTTCTAAGATGGGGCGTCCCGCTATGTCAATGTGTTCTGTGTGCCTGTTCATGCGGTCAGACATGCGGTCTACCCTGTAGGTTAAATAGTCTATCTTGCCGTCGATATTGGAGAGCAGTTTGTATCGACAAGAACATGGCCTGCACGCCACCATTAGTGACTCCGTTCTCAGTTGCCGCAGCCTGCCGCGTGGTGTTTTGCTCATCCGAGCTAGTCTCATTGGATTTCTTTGAGAGTTCAAAGTTTATTTTCGGTTGGTTCCAGTCTGGTTTGTCCATAGTGCAGCTTCGAGAGCCAACCAGTTCCTTAGTGGAGTGGTGTGGCTCACTGGTTAGAGGCGGCAGACCCGAAAGCAGAGAACGGCCCGGGACCAGGGTTCAATTCCCGACGCGGCAGGGTCGTGGACCAGGGTCAGCGGACTCGATAATTCTCGCCTCGGTGCCTACTCTCACCAGGGATCACACTCGGCAACTCTGGGCATTAGCTTGCCTCATCTCTACAACGGCCCCCCCAAATTCGCCGGGGATGCCTGGTTTCACCTTGGAGATACCCAGTAGGGACCATCTCACAGGGATAGCCAGGACGGGTTCCCCAGCGGTCTACAGCGCCACAACGCCTCAGGGCAGCAGTGCGCTTTACAAGAACGCATACATTACATTACATTACATTACTCCGGGTCTGCACTGAAACAGTGCGCAGGTGGCATTGAATTGACGTGGTTATGAACAGACCTTTCGCTTTGGGTTTAGAGAACAGCTATGTTTGTGCAACATGCGCATTCAGGTAGGTGCGCAGCAGTGGCACAGCGGGGGGTTGCGATCCCTCCCAAATGGAGTGGTCCAGACGTGCCTGTTTTTGGCTAGCGTATGCCAGCTGTGCACGTTGGCTCGAAGGCTGGGCCCCCTGCTCTTAACATGTAAGCGGTATTCGCTTCCCGGCGGCGACGCTGCGGGGCACCCAGGTGTGAACTGGAATGCCCCACAGAACCACCACAGAGGTATGCGATTTTATTCCAGCAGTTGAGCTCCAACTGTCATGAGTACATTTTTGAAGCGTTTTCTTGGTGGACCAAGGATTGACTCTGCATTTGCACTTTATCCGTAATATATGTGCTGGGCCTACGATCCTGCCCTGACGCAGCTCTCTGTTAGGCAGGCATAGTGTATTTCTAAGTGTGATATGCTAGACTACAAATTTGTTCTGACAATTCACCACCTTCGGAGTGGTGGGGCCGCGTCCCACTCAGACTCTCCTCTGGACTCGGCCTTTCCGCCACTGTGTACTCTCCACCCCACTCCCAGGCAGCAATACGGGATTCTCGCTGCAGATGGTGGTCAGTATGAGCAGGTACGTCCCTCCCAGAGTCTCAGCTACCTCAGCCGCTGCTCGGCCTCTATGCAGCTGTCGGGCAGCAGGCCCGCCAAGCAGTCTGGGCCGCCTCAAGCAGCGCACCCACCGGGAGCAGGATCTTTGGGTCCCGCTGGTGCTCGCCGGCCGCAGTCAGGGTACTTTCTCCCAGTTGTCTGACACTCATAGAGGGCAGCAGCTCCAGAGCTTCACTTCTCCCCTTCAGTCAGTGTATTCACCGGGCAGCGCAGTCAAACCGCCGTCACAGCCGTGCATGCTCTTTGTCACGATCAGTTATCACACGAGATCGCAGCTTCAATTTACGTACATGACCTGCGGGCCTCACGGACGCAGCTCAGTCGCACCGCTTCTTCATCAGCTTCACGAGACAGGGGTCTGTGGAAAGCCACTAATCTCAGATACAGTTATCACATATTTTCAGACCGTTTGCAGGTTCATGGGTGCAGGATAATTACAGGATAGTGCAGCAACCGTAAGACCTCACTCAAGAAGCGGCCATCTCCAGACATGTCTAACTCCGCTCCAGACTACCGTTGTTTTAATTGACTTTATGTGTTTAACTTGTAATTTCATTTTGTGTCTTCTTGTAGCCTCAGAGTCTGGAGTGTTTGATTATTACAGCCTTGCTTGGAACAGAACGTTTGGGATGTGCGTTTGAAAGCATGAGAGGGATAAATGTGTGGAATGTACTTCTCTGTCTCAAAGTGTAGTGTTATAGACAGTGGTGCCCAAATGTGCATTATGTTTAAGGCTCCCGGTTTTCCGTTTTTACGGATTTCTACAGATAAATACAGACAGAAAACAATGTGTTTTCTCTCTGCATTTATCTTTAAAAGTGGAAAAATACAGAAAATTGTGCTTCTCTTAAGTGACTCTGTGCTTTCTTTCGTGAATTATAGGCCAGCAGCTGAGCAGATGGACAGCATTAGAAATTAAAAAACAGGATGAAATGTCTTTAAATAACGAAGTATGTTAACATATTTATGGTATAGTGCTAATATCTACCATTGTATATATTGTGTAATATTTGGCAGCTTAAATAACTAAAACATGACAGACATCAAAGTATGAGTGCGCGTCTGTCAGTTAAATAGATATGGAAATGTAGTTTAACAACTTCATTTATATGCAAACACAAAATAAATATGGATAAATACAGATAAAATGGCCAAAAAATAAATACGGATAAATACTTATGGAAATGGCCAAAAAATATATACCATAAAACCGGGAGCCCAAATTATGTTGTACATTGGTAATTTTTATGAAGTTTTTACTATTGGCTGGGACATGCCATCATGGCATCTTGAATTATGACTCCTGAGTTTTGCACGCATAAGAAGGCCCGCAGGTTACTTGCGGTTAATCAGGGTGTTCGTGTTTAAGATGTTTTTCTCTATGAAGGGTGTTTTTCTACTTTTTGAAAAGTTTTGTACTTTCTCAAACCGCTGCAAGATAAGGAAAACATCTAGAGTTGGAGCGCAGAAGAATACAAGAGAAGAAACAAGTTACTTACCTGTAACTTTAGTTCTCCAGTATTGGTAACTTTCATAGATTCCCATTGCTTGTATCATTCCCCGTCGTCGGAATGGGAGCCTCGGTAATTATATATATATATATATATATATACACACCTAGGTAAATACACCCTAATAGGTGTAAAAAAGTAAAAAATGAGGCCTAGGCCTCATATTTTGTAGCCTATTGGTGTCCTTATGTAAAAAGACCCAAAAGTCACATTAGCAACCAATCAGATCAGCCTCACCCTGTGGAACCTTCCTGAGAAAGCTCAGAGCCTCAGATTTTCGTAGCCGTTGCTTTGCCACATAATCACCTAGCCCTAAAGTGAGCTTTCCCAGGGGAGGCGGGTGGGCGCATGGGAATCTATGAAAGTTACCAATACTGGAGAACTAAAGTTACAGGTAAGTAACTGGTTTCTTACGCCAGTATTGGAACTTTCATAGATTCCCATTGCTTGTATCAGAGTAGATAGCAGTTAGCATACCTCAAACATTTCGTTCATAGTTACAGAACCATTATAAACCAATGATATCACAAATTATAACAACCATAAATCAGTAGCCATAGCATAATAAACAAAATGTTTGAAAAAACAGGAGGAGGGAAGAGAGGAAAGCTCACCTCTTATTGGAAGAGATTTCTCAGGACTGCTTGTCCAACCGCCGAATCCTCCTTTGCAGCCGCCTCCAGGCAGTAGTGCCTCGTGAATGAGGGAGTACTGCTCCAGGTGGCCGCTCTGCAAATATCCTTTATCGATACTCCAGCAAACAGCGCTGTTGACGCTGAGATGGATCTTGTGAAATGTGCCTTCACCTGTCCTTGCAAAGGCTTGCCTGCCGCCTGGTAGCAGAAACGGATCGCACTTGATATCCATCTAGAAATCCCTTGCTTTGACAATGGAAATCCTTTCCTTGGGGCTCCGAAAGCCACAAACAGCTGGGGTGTCTTCCGAAATCCAGCTGTGCGTTGTAGATAGAATTTCAAACATCTCTGAACGTCCAGAGAATGAAGTGTCCTCTCAGCCTGGGTTGAAGGCCGAGGAAAAAATGAATTCAGAACCACCGGTTCATTAAGATGAAAGTCTGTCGGCACCTTCGGAATGAACTTGGGATTCATGCGTAGGATCAATGTATCATTCTTGAACTGCAAGAAAGGTTCTTTGATAGTTAAAGCCTGAAGTTCTCCTACTCTCCTTGCAGAGGTGAGTGCCAGAAGAAGCGCCACTTTCCATGATAGAAACTTCAGGTCCGCCCTATGTATTGGCTCAAATGGCGATCTCATCAGTTGAGCCAGGACCACATTCAAGTGCCACACCGGAGGTGGGGGCCGAACTGGCGGAAAGACTCTAAACAGTCCTTTCAGGAATTGTTTTATTACTCTTGCTGATAATAGAGGAGGGCCCAATCTTGTTCTTCTATACCTGGAAATAGCTGCCAAGTGGACCTTGATGGAAGCATGAGCCAGACCTGCCTGTGCCAAAGATAGAATGTATGGCAAGAGTTGATGCGGAGCTGATGAGAATGGATGCACTCCTTCTCTCTGGCACCATAAATAGAACCTCTTCCATTTCGCTCTATATGTCTTAGTAGTGCTAGGAGCTCGTGCCTGCGCCAAGATGTTCCTGCATTCTTCTGAAATGTCTAAATCCTTAAACTCTCTGTATTCAGGAGCCAAGCTGTCAATTGAAGCGAGCTCGGGTTTGGGTGGAGAACCTGGCTGTTGTACATTGACAGAAGTGTCTGGTTGGGGTGCAGATGAATGGGTTGCTTCTCCGATAGAAGAAGCAAGTCCGTGTACCAGAACTGGCGAGCCCAGGGAGGCGCTATCAGTATCATCCTGCACTTGTCCATCTTGAGCTTCTTGAGGACTCGAGGACTCGAGGAATCAGGGGAAATGGCGGAAAGGCGTAAACAAGTGCGCCTGACCAAGACATCGAAAGGGCATTCCCCAGTGACCCTCGATGGTGTTCCCTGCTTGCATAACACCGGCATTTCTTGTTCCTTGGTGTTGCAAACAGGTCGATCGCTGGGGTCCCCCAACGGGAGAAGATGTTCTTGACCACTGTGTTGTCCAATTCCCACTCGTGTGAGACTGCCCTCAGGCGGCTTAGCGTATCCGCCTTCTTGTTGCATACTCCTGGAAGGTGTTCTGCCACGAGCGTGATGTTCTGTGAGATCGCCCATTCCCACAGCATCTGGGCTTCCTGAGAAAGCAGTGGCGATCTTGTGCCTCCCTGCTTGTTGACGTAATGCATTGCGGTGGTGTTGTCCGTCCGCACTAGGATTGCCGAATTTGAAATCCTTGGAAGGAAAGCCAACATTGCCAACCGAATAGCCCTTAGCTCCAAAACATTGATATGTAAGCGACGTTCTCCCGGAGTCCAGTGACCACTGACTTGGAGGTCTTGCATGACCGCTCCCCAACCCTGAAGGGAAGCGTCTATGGTAATGACGCGAGGAGCCGGTGCCGCCCTGAAACTGAGACCCACTGTGAGGTGAGATCTTTTCATCCACCATGAAACCGTCCGTTTCATCTGCTGGGTAACCGTTACTCTGTCGTCGAACGACCCTTCCACCTGTCTCCACTGAAGGTCCAGTTTCTCCTGCAAGGGGCGCATTCGCAGCCTGCAGTGCGGAATCAATTGAATACAGGATGAAATCGACCCTAGAAGAGATTTGTACATCCTGACTGTCATCCAACTTTTCTTCTGCAATCGAGCGGCTGAAGACATGAGTTTCATTTGTCTCTCTTCCGATGGGAAGGCTTTGCACACCTGAGTATCGAGTATCGCTCCCAAGAACTTCACCGTACCTGCCGGTTGAAGAACCGATTTTTCCTTGTTGAGTTGCAAACCCAGATGAATAAAGAGGTTTAAGCATGTGTTCACTGCTTCTGATGCCTCTTGTAAGCTTGGAGCCTTCAGCAGCCAGTCGTCTAAGTACGGGAATACTTCCAGCGACTGTCTTCTCAGAAATGCTGCTACCGGGGCCAGCACCTTTGTGAATATCCGAGGAGCGGATTTTAATCCAAATGGGAGCACCATGAACTGGAAGTGACTCTTGCCTACTGTACAGCGAAGGAAACGTTTGTGAGCTGGATGGATCGGGATATGAAAATAGGCATCTTCCAGGTCTAAAGTAGCCATGAAGTCGCCTGGATTCAAGAGGCGCAATATGTCCTGGAGTGAAATCATCCGAAACTACAGTTTCACGAGATATGTGTTGAGCTCCCTTAAGTCCAGGATCGGACGCCACTTTTGTTTCGTTTTGCGGATCAGAAAAAATCTTGAATAGAAACCTTCTCCTCTTTGCGATAGGGGAACACGTTGGATCGCCCCCTTCTGAAGCATTTGTTGAACTTCCAATTGCAGAAGGTTTAGATGTTTTGAAGTAGTGGCGTGGGGAGCTCTTGTAGGTGGAAATTCCTGGAATTCTAGCGTATGCCCATGTCGGATGATGTTCAATACCCACTGATCCGATGTTATTTCTTCCCAGCTGCTCAGATGTTGTGATATCCTGCCGCCCACTGGAGATCCCAGAAGCGGAGTAACAGTTGGCAGAGTCAGGAGGCCGCTATTGACGCTTGCCAGCGTCCTTGCCCTGACGCCCTTGTCGTCCACGAGCGTTCTGACGAGAGAACGATTGAGAATGTGACTGTCGCTGATAATACTGATTGCCGTACTGAGGTCTGTACGACTGCGACTGCTGCGAGTACCGTTGCTGCTGATAGCCTCCTCTTGGTGAAGTGAAGCCTCTTCCTCTTGCTCCACGGAACGGTGTCTTTCTATATTGTAGGTTTCCAAGAGCCCTTGCTGTCTCTGTGTCCTTCTTTATTCCCTGTAGGGTCTCATCGACATGTTTCCCAAATAACATGTCCCCATCAAAGGGTAAGTCTAGAATCCTATTCTGGACCTCTGGTCGGAAGTAAGTCGCTCGTAGCCACCCCTGTCGCCGAAGAACCGCCGTGCTGCCCAGAGCACGGAAAGAAATGGTGGCGATGTCCATCGCGCAGTCAATTATTTCCGATGAAGAACGTTGTCCTTCTTCTAGAAGTTTCTGTGCTTCAGCTTTAGGGTCATCCGCTAGAAGGTCCACATAGTGTGCCACATCACTCCACATCTGGCGGTCGTATCTTGCTAGAATCGCCAAGGCATTTGCCGCTCTGACCAACAAGCTAGCCATAGACGAAAAACGCTTCCCCGCGTTGTCTAACCTTCTACCCTCCTTGTCTGGTGGAGTTGTGAGGGTGGCCGAAGGATTCCGTGATTTCTTCTGCGCCGCCTGCGATATGACCGAGTCTGGTCTAGGTTGTCCAATCAAGCAGGCGGGACTGTCATCAGGAGCTTTATATTTTTTCTCCAAGCGTGGAAGAGTTGGAATGACCGTCGCTGGGGACTGCATCACCTTCTTTCCTTCCTCCCATATGTGCACTACAATGGGAATCGAACGCACTGTCTTACGGTATGCCTCTTTAAAATCATACAAGAAACAATCCGTAGATGTTGCAGGCATGGTTAGCTTAAAGCGTGCAGTGGCTCTTTCCATCAAACTGAAGAAACCTCCCACATCAGCCGGAGGTGAATCTACCGGGTCTGGCACTGGAGAAGCCGGATCCGGAGCTATATACTGGTTCCATTCGTTATCAGGATCCTGATCCTGGTTGTCCCCTGCTTCATCCTCATCCGAGGTATCTACTTGGACTTGTGTCTGCCGAGGATATTCCCTCTCCTCTTCCCCCTGTAAAGGAGGTACAGACTGAGCTGCCACCACCTGTGGCTGAGCCTGCGCTTGACCTTCCACTGGTCGCGACCCTTGTCTGCTCCTATACTCCTCCAGCATTGCTCTTAAGTCTGTCAAAAGACTCATAGACATCGTCACCATGCCCTGCTGTGCCTGGGTTTCCTGGTATGCGACCTGTTTTTGTGGACGCTGCTCCTGCCGATAATAATACTCCTCATCTGGGTAAATGGGAGGGACACACTCTAGCTTTGGTTTCTGTTTATGTTCCCCCGGGGCTGCAGGAGACTACTTTTCGAGATCTGGGTAGCGCCATTTTGAATCTCCCTGAGGGATTGTTGATCGTGGGTGGGGACTTTAACTCTGTGGTATCGGGAGACTTGGACCGCTTCCCATCCAGAGACTTACGAGCCTCCCAGTCCTGGCTCCCTGACTTCCTGGGCTCCATGGGGCTGATTGATTGCTGGCGTCTGCTACACCCTGCCCTGCGACAGTATACCTTTCTTTCGGGTGCCCACGGCAGCCTGTCTAGTATCGACTACGTCCTCATCCCCGCGGCCCAGGCGCAGTCGGTTTCCACCGCCCGTCTAATGGCCAGGGGCGTTTCAGATCACTCCCCGGTTTGGGTGTCCTTTGATTTTCAGATACCCGCGACCACGCGAGTGGCTCCTATTAATCCGTGGTATTTTCGGGACCCAAAGACTAGGGATCTCCTAGCTAAATCTATAGAGCGGTACTTCGCTGAGAATACCGGTTCGGTCGATTCTGCTGTCTCCCTATGGGAGGCCTTTAAAACTGTGCTCCGCGGCGAGGCCTTTTCCCTGATCGCAGAGGCCCGCAGACGGCGGGATGAGGACGTGGTGCGGCTGGAGTCCGAACTCGCTGACTTGAACTCCCAGCTGGCCTTGGGGCCGACTCCTGAGCTGATCCATGCCCTCTCCCTCAAACAATCCGAACTCCGGGCCACTGCTACTGACGCGGCGAGGGCCTTGGGCAGGGAACAGCAGGGCAGGATATATGATTCTGGAGACAAGGCCGGTAAGCTTTTGGCTTGGCTGGACAGACGAGAGCTCGCGTCTCGTGTGGTCCCGGAGATACTGGGTGATGATGGCCTGGTCCTTACGGACCCGGCCGCCATAGTTGGGTCGTTCGCAGAGTACTTTGAGGCGGTATACACGTCTGCGACTTCCCTACCGGAATCTGCTTCGGCTTCACTTCTGGAGAGCATCGAGCTTCCCTGCCTCTCAGATGTCGAGCAGGAGGACATGGATCGAGACCTGACGGTGGATGAGGTGGCGCTGGCGATTCGATCGTTGCGTTCCGGCAAAGCGCCGGGGCCCAACGGCATTCCTGTTGAATTGTACAAGCTCAAGGCCGACACGGTGGCCGCGCCCTTGTTAGAAATGTTTCTTGAAGCCCGCGAGGCCGGAGAGCTCCCGCTCGACCAAAGACTCGCCACCATAGTGGTGATACACAAGGAGGGGAAGCCACGTGACCTTTGCCGTTCGTATCGACCGATCTCACTTTTGAACGCCGAACCCAAGATCCTGGCCAAATTATTGGCCAATCGACTAGTGGGGGTGATCTCGGACTTGGTTCATCCGGACCAGTCTGGATTCATACCACACCGCAACACGGCCCTCAATCTTCGACGACTTCACGCGGTTATGGCGCGAGCGCACCTTCTTACTGAACCCACGGTACTCGCTTCGCTCGATGCCACCATGGCCTTCGACTCGCTGGAGTGGAACTACCCGTGGGCAGTGCTTGCTAAGTTGGGGTTTGGACCCGTTTACATTGGCTGGGTCCAGCTCCTGTATTCGGCCCCGCTGGCAAATGTGACTGTTAATGGTCGGTTGTCGGCCTCCTTCGCATTGCGCAGAGGCACCAGACAGGGATGCCCGTTGTCACCACTCCTGTTCGCCTTGGCACTTGAGCCCTTGGCGGCGTGGATTAGGGTGCATCCCGATGTCGCTGGGATAACATGGTCTCTGGGATTTGAGGATCGGGTGTCGCTCTACGCGGACGATATCCTCCTGTACCTCACCTCCCCCTGCCGCTCGCTCATAGTAGTGTTTGATCTGTTGGGCACCTTCGGAACCTACTCGGGCCTGGTTATCAACTGGTCCAAGTCCTCACTGTACGCATTGCGTGGGGACACTCCGCGCCTTTCCCGTGGCTGCTCAATACAGATTGCCCAACAGGGCTTTAGGTACTTGGGTATTTACGTTTCGCGGGATCCCCGAGCACGGTACTCGCACAACCTGCTTCCGCCTCTGGCGAGGTTGCGTCGAGATGTGGAGGCCTGGAAAAAACTGCCGATTTCCTTAATGGGCAGGGCGGCGCTGTTCAAAATGATGGCGTTGCCACGGTTCCTCTATGCACTGCAAAACACCCAGGATCCTGTGCCCGCTAAATATTTTGAGGAGGTCGAGTCCTTGCAACGAGCCTTGTTGTGGGACGGTAGACCGCGGATCTCCCTGGCAAAACTGACCATACCGTGCTATGACGGAGGCATTGCCCTACCTGACATACGGCGTTATTACTGGGCATCCCAGCTCGCGGCTATCAATCATGGCCTATACGGCCTGGCAGTCAGCCCAGGCTACGCCATGGACCGGTGGCTCATGAACGATGGGAACTACTACAGAGCGCTATATTCCAAGTCTCTGGATCGGAAGTTGACAGGCCCCACTAAGACGGCGGTGCATTTGTGGCGGGCGGTTACCAAAACTCTGGGCTGGCAGGGTAGGATTTCCATGGCCACTCCACTGTATGATTCTGACCTGTTGGGGAAACTGTGGCACACCAAGGGCTTTGATAGGTGGGACACCATTGGTATATCGAAGGTGGGGGATGTGATGGCCGGGGGAGGGATCAAGTCTTTTGATGCGCTGCAGTCTGAGTTCCAACTGGGGGCGACGGAATATTTCAGGTATGCACAGCTTAGGCATGCTCTCTCTTCCCGTATAACGGCGGGAGAGACGGTGCCCGAATCGTCACCCCTGGAGGACAGGGTGCTGGACGGCCATATGCCGGACAGCGCCATCTCCCTAACCTACAAGAAGCTCATTAACACACGGGCTGACCTGCTGCGACGGTTGAGAGAGCTCTGGGTGAATGATGGCATCGAGGTGGATGATGAGGAGTGGCAGTCGGCGGTCTCTTCCCCTAGGGAGGTGGCAATATCGGCGAGACTCCGCCTTGTCCAGCTGAAGATACTACACAGAGTTTATGTTACGGGCCCCAGACTCATACACATGGGGCTCTCGCTGGATGGTACTTGCCGGAGAGGATGTGGGATGATTGCGACCTTCATGCACATTATCTGGGAATGTCCTGCAGTGGCTCGATTCTGGGTGCGTGTGCATGAGGTGATGAAGGATGTGACTGGTGTGGCTTTACCCGCGGAGGCCCGGCGCTGCTTACTCAACATTTGGGGCCCGAATGACTACAACTTGGCCCAGACCCGCTGGGTCACTCTGGGCAACATGATAGCCAAGAGAGACATAGCTCAGAGATGGGGTGCGCCAGTTCCTCCCACGATTGGTTTGTGGGAGACCAACATGGACTGGTGCATGCTGCGCGAGAAAACAGTATATGTAGCCAGGGGCAAACCGAAAATGTGGAGGTCTGTGTGGGGTGCTTGGAACTCGTATCGAGGTGACATTTGTACGCCCCCTGTGGAGGTGGACCTTGATGTCCATCTGTCTCCGTAGCGTCCCTTTCCCGTGGTTCCATGACTGTTATCCTGTTGTGTTACTCCCCACATGACTCGATGTCGATAACTGCATTGCAAGCTGCGTAGGGTGTGCGGCCCCCGATCTCCCCCAGTGATGTAAGCCCAACGTATGTGATGTGTCCTCAGCCTAATTTCCTTTTCTCCCTTTCTCCTTCTTCTCTCGTTCTTTCTTTCTTCCTTACTTTATTTCTTGCAGCTTTTGTTGTTTTATGGTTTATTTATTCTAATGTTCTCATATAATTGAAATTAAACCTGACTGCTCCTGTCTACCGTTTGGTGCACAAATAGAAATGCTACCACAATGCTGCCTGGCCTCCGGGATGTATGGCTGAATAGCGGTGTACCTTTTCTACAAATAAAGGTTTTCCAAAAAAAAAAAAAAAAAAAAAAAAATAATACTCCTCATCTTGGTCAGAATCATGGTATTTTAGATTCAACTGAGATGGACTGTATGCATCCCCATACATCTCATTCTCCTCCTCTGAGTAATCCTCTTCGTCCAACAACAGGGCTGGAGGCAATGATGGCACCTTTCTAGGTGAAGTCATATCTGGAGTTATCCTCCTCTTCCTGGTGCCTTCTGTAGCACCTGCCGTCGACGGCGTCATAAACGAATCCACCATCTCCATATTTTGAATCGTCGTCGACGAGACCGTCGACGAGAGTACCTTCACCGTCGACGGGATCGTCATCGTCGACGGGTTCGTCATCGTCGACGGGTTCATCATCGTCGACGGAACTGTCGTCGTCGACAGGCTCGTCGTCGTCGACGAGATCGTCGTCGTCGACGAGATTGCCACCGTCGACGGAATAGTCATCGTCGACGGAATGGTCTTCGTCGACGAGGTGATAACCGTCGACGTAGTTATCGTCGTCGACGCTATCGTCGACCCAGTCTTCGTCGACGGCATCGACGTCGAAGTCCTCGTCGACGCTTTCGTCGTCGTCGTCCTCGTCGTCGCTGGATGGCTCGTCGACGACTGAGGAGATAAAGTCACCACAGAGGCTTTAGAGCCTTTTTTGACCACTGTAGAGGCCTCCACAGTTGGTTTTTTGAAGGACTTAGATACTTTCTCCTGATGTGAAGGCCCAGCCGAGCTCTCATCCAGTTTTGCCTTCTGCACCTGAGGTGCTTGCCTTTACCTCTCCTTTACACTCTCGTGAGGAGATTCGCTAGGCCCGGGCTTGCCAGACCTATCAGAGGTCCCACGCATAGCCTTTGAGGGGGGTTCAGATGAAACCTCCACAGATGATCCACCCCTCTTCAAAGATGTCTTAGAAGACGATGATCTGGCATCTTCCTCGTCACTAGATACCACTACCTCCTTCCTTTCCAATTTCCTGAGCCAAATAAGTAGCCTTCCTTCACGATCACGGAGGGTCTTTACAGACATCATCCTGCATATTCTACAACCCTCTGCCTTATGGTCGGGGTATAAACAGTATATACAGTCCTTATGTTTATCCTCAGTATAAAGTCGTTTTTTGCCACAAGTGGCACAAGGCCTGAAAAGGCTCTTCTTTTCCTTATCAGCCATAGTAAAGCTGAAAGAAATCCTGTCAAAAAAACTGTTTAAATAGTACCTCAAGTAGAAGTTAGAGCAGAGCTCTAAGGAGACTCCCTGTCACCAACGATGCGGTAGAAAATCTGAGGCTCTGAGCTTTCTCAGGAAGGTTCCACAGGGTGAGGCTGATCTGATTGGTTGCTAATGTGACTTTTGGGTCTTTTTACATAAGGAAACCAATAGGCTACAAAATATAATGAGGCCTAGGCCTAATTTTTTACTTTTTTACACCTATTAGGGTGTATTTACCTAGGTATATATATATATATTCACAGAAAAAACCATAGGTTATAGTGGATATATAGTTAGGAATTTGCATTTACAAAACCTTGAAAATTCAATGAAAAAACCATAGGTTATAGGCCATATATAGTTAGGAATTAGCATTTACAAAACCTTATTTTACTCGCATAAAACCATTGAAATTCCATATATAGTTAGCTAACTATAAGCGCTAACTATATATCGCGCACCCGCAATCCACTGCTGATGATGTCACATATTACATCATTCATGACATGGTCAGTGACATCACTGATGACATCACTGATCAAAACAACCAGTGATTGTATGTGTCTGTAAAGTTTAAATATGTTTCACATATTGAAGAATGAGTGGATGTATAAGTGTCTGGATGAAGAATTTAGTAGGTGCATGACTTACTGTATGAGTGAGTGATTAAATGTGTCTCACTGAGTACATGGGTTAGTGACTAAACTGTCTTAATTCGTGCATCAGTAAGTTTGTTGTTGTGTAAGCCGCTGCATGTGTTGATCAGTAGCTATAAGAGTGGCCATATGGGTTATTGATTGGTTGCCCAAATATTTGAATGGGAGGCTGAGTGTGTGTGTGGGTGGCTGGGAGGTGCGTGACTCTGTGCATAGATGTGTAAGCAGTTGATTCACTAGGAGTATGAGTTCAAGAGTGCATGTGGAAACAGCTATATGGGCGGTTCACTGTGCATGGTTGTGTTGGTGAGTGAATGGATTTCTCATTGCTACATGTGCAAGTAAGTACGTATGTAAAACACAATACATGTGAGAGTTGAGATATATAAATAACTGAACATAAGACCCAGTGAATGTGTGAGTGGCTGTATCGATCACTGTGAGCTTGTATCAGGGATTATATAAGAGAGTAAATATGTGTTATTATATGTTTGAATAAGTAAGATGTGTATAACTGTATAGTTGAGGAAATGGAGGTGTGATTGATTCTTTGCATGACTGACTAGGTGTGTGAGTAACTCCATGGATGAGTGACAGTCTGTGAGTGTCTGTTTATACTGAGTGTATGTAAGGTTATATTAGAGTCTGAAGAGGTTCATTGTATTATCACATGAGTGATGTGATCAGTGATGACAAATGAGATGTCATCAGTGATGTCATTTGAGTTGTCATCAGTGATGTCATCAGTGATGTCATTTGAGATGTCATCATTGATATCATTTGAGTTGTCATCAGTGATGTCATTTGAGATGTCATCAGTGATGTCATCAGTGATGTCACTGACCATGTCATGAATGATGTAATATGTGACATCATCAGCAGTGGATTGCGGGTGCGCGATATATAGTTAGCGCTTATAGTTAGCTAACTATATATGGAATTTCAATGGTTTTATGCGAGTAAAATAAGGTTTTGTAAATGCTAATTCCTAACTATATATGGCCTATAACCTATGGTTTTTTCATTGAATTTTCAAGGTTTTGTAAATGCAAATTCCTAACTATATATCCACTATAACCTATGGTTTTTTCTGTGAATTTCATTGGTTTTTTAATAGCAAATATGAAAAGCTTTAAAATGTCAAGTACGTGATAGATAAAAACATTTTCGTATTTATGTACGCTGATGTGCTTTGAACGCTGCCCCCCCCCTCCCCTCTTTTGCCTTAGTAGTACTCTCTCTTTGCAGATACAGAAGGGTAGTTAACGCAGGCCTTTACCCCCGTTGTAATCCGTCGTACCTCCTTGTCTCTCCATTTGATTGATTGTTGTCCAAGCATTTACTGTTTTAGAATTGGTTCTCTTTGGATCATTCTCTATTTACAAACAAGCACAAAGTCGCAATACTCTGTTTAGTCTTTGCAGATAGTGAAAAATCGTGTAAAAAAATAAAAGTAATCGAGCAAAATCAGTAGGCCACTAATTGGATCTCTTTTTGACCTCGCTAAAATAGAAATATTAGGAACAACCCTTCTTGAGAAATACGAAAATAGTGAGATGAACTGAGCTCCACACCATGAGGGCTGCAAGACAGCTCGGCTCCATCACCCATCCCGCACAAAATAATGACAAACCCTATGCAAATATTAAAAATATAGACAACACACCAGCAAAGAAACAGGGTAAAACATTTTATTAAAAAACTATTTACATAACGTTGGTTTATAAGATGATGTCTGTTGTATACTGCTCATATTGTTATACTGCTCATATTGTTATCATATTGTTATCTGTGACAGGACGTGTCTCTAATAAACTCCTGCTACAATTCATCTCCTCGTGTCCTCCAGTCTTTCCTACAATGTCAGTAGTGGACCGATGTGTGAATAGATCGAAAACAGCACAAGGCTCCAAGATCCGGATAGCAAGCTCCTGGATGTTGGGTGCCATAGTTTAGAGTTCTGAATTTCATCCTTTTTCAATGCCTGTGCTTTGTTGAATCAAAATGGCGGCTTGACACAAAGCTGACTCAAGCGTTGTTACTGATGCTATGCAGACCAAAACTGGTTTTCAGTTTGTACATTTTTCTAGATTTTTCAATCCAAGTTTGGTTGACTTTGTAGAACGATGGCTTCAGATTTTCAACATACGGTGTGGTGGCGCTGACTGGGAGGGGGCGCTTCGCTCCTGCCCCCTCCCCAAGTAAGATTTTCATACGTGAAAGTACGTTAATGGTTTTGGTCCCTGAGATGCTTCGATGTCACTACCATTCTCAAATAGCATAAGTTCTAGATGTTGGGTGCCATAGTTAAGAGTTCTGAGCACCGCTTGTAACACTGTCTGAAGCTTATTTCCACCTACTGCAGCTTCACTATTCTCAAAGTAAGTGAGTGTCGTTTGTGGACCTGACTGCATTAGAAAACAATGTGATATGTTACCTTCCTAAACAGCTTGACGGAGGCCCCTGAGGGGCGCTGTGATGGCCATGGACTCGGAGAAGACGCTTGGCTCCGACACCCTCCCCAAGTCTTATAGCACTGGTGTAGCCTGAGATCGCCCCCGACATAGGGGGCCGGCTCCCGGGGTCCGGCGGTACTTTTTGCCTTTTGATGACTCTTCAATTCTGGACCTTGTCCCACAATCCGTTTGACCTGAAGACAAGCTGTAGTGAGGCGCCCCTTTATCGTTTTAGTTGCCATTCCGCCCGCTTTTGCTACACTGTGCCTCTTCCGCCATTCAGCTGTTTTCCACCCGCTCTTGCGACTACAGCGTCTCGCTCACCATGTAGTTGAGATGCGCCCGCTCTTGCGGTGCAGCGATAGGCGGCTGCCACAGGACTCTCAAAATGGCGGCCGGCTCTTCGGTTTTGGGCCTGGTCCACTAAAATGGCCCTGGGACACCTTGGAACTCGGACGCTTGTCTGCTAGGGCTTGGGTCCCATTCTCGAAAAGCGTCCCCTCAGCCGTGAAGATTCTACAAAAGTCTTGGGGGCCTCCGACTCCCGCAGGCTTCTGGTGGGGAGCGGCTGCCATGATTGCTCGTGGAATGGCCACGACGGAGCTACGAGATGGTAGTGGTCTCATGCTGACGCCAGCTTTAGTCTGAAACATCCAGAAACACTGTAGACTACCAATTCGATCAGTTCCGGTAGCGCCCCAACATGACCCGGAAGAGAAGAACTTGCCCTCCCCTCTTTGACTGATGGTTCTTGTTGCCTGTCCCCTCTGTTGTCATTTAACAGAACTTTTTGGACTGCTGAAAGGGGTTGTGTTCTGAACGCTGGTTGGTGGAGACATTTAGACTATATTCTTGACCTACGTTGTCGCGTAATGCGTTTTATGACACGCCGCGTTAGCGCACCCGGAAGTGATCCGAGGCGCGGCGCGCAGCGCGTAACGTAAGCATAACAGGTCATGTGACTTGTTAATAAAACTTTTCATTGGTTCATTTTACTTTTGTTAATTTAATGATGAAAAGCTTGGTCATATGACCTAAAAATTACGCTTTTTATTATTTTCGAACAATATTTTTCTTTCAAACATATGTTATAATATTCCAGGCTAATGTACTTTCCCGGAAAATTTACAACTGTCTTGCAAGTAAAATATATTCCTTTTTCGAGAAAAAGGGCGTTTCTTCCTTCCATGACGGAGCCGTTGAGTAAAAGAGATTCGGCCTGCTGTCTTAGTCGCCGATACGCCTGATTATCAGATTCTTATCGATCACTTTATGTTGCAGACATGAAAAACACAACTGCCCTTGACCATTTATCTTTACTGCGTTCCTACATATTATACCTTTTATCCGTCATGTAATTGGACTGCTTTATTTCACTTGCCTTTTACTGATTCGAAAACAGTCACTAAAAGTAAAAACTTTACAAATGAAAATACTACTACCGTGTTTTGTTTTAAAAACCTTTATTGTGAAAATGTCAGTATACAAATACGGGCCTATAACCACGTGGGCCGGCCACGGAGCAAACTCAAATCGTATATGATGAGGAGACATTTACACTGTAGAAGAACGTAACGAGCGAGCCATTAGGTGACAAGAACAAAGGTGTCTAACAGTTGCGGAATCGGTGGACGTACATTTTGTAATTAAAATACGACAGGGCCACTTACAATAACATTTTCTAGATATACATTTGCGGGCAAAGAGTTACGAGTCCCATTTATACCGGCGCCATTTTGGGCGAGGCCGGGCAGGTCCAAGATATAGTCAAAATGTCTCCACCAACCATCGGCCAGACCAGAACCCCTTTTGGCCCTTCATGTTACAAGATGGTGTCTTCCATTCAGAAAATATTAATGGCAGCATTTTGAAAGGAAACAGAAACAGCCGTTCTCCTAGTGAGTTTCACATTGTTACATTTAGGAAGAATGTTGAAGAGTAGTATGTGGAAAATCTGAAGCCATTTTTCTACAAACTCTCAATCAGACTTGGATGGGAAAAAAAACCTGAAGAATGTACAAACTGAAAACCAATTTTTGTCTGTATAGCACCAACAGTAACGCTTGAGTCAGCTTTGTGTCAAGCCGCCATTTTCATTCAATCAATAGCGTCCCCCTGCACACATTCAGGGACCTGGTCGTGTCTTCAGATGAAACGCATTGTAGGAAAAGAAGCAGAAAGGAAAAGGAAAAAAGTTCCGCCGGACCTAGTGAAGCTGCAGCAGGTGCAAATAAGCTTCAGACAGTCTTACAAGCACTGCTCAGAACTCTCAACTGAGGCACTCAACATCCAGGACTTGCCATTCGGATCTAGGCGCCTTGTATTTTTGTTTTGTTTTTGATGGAGGGGAAAGAACAAAAAACAGACATTGAAAAAGGCTCAACAGTGCAGGGCGCCTTGTGCTGGTTCCGACCTATTCACACATCGGTCCGCTACTGACATCACCTCATAAACCAACGGGGCACCCCACGCCGACTTTCGGCGCAGCATTGTAGGATGGCCACACCAGTGCGGCAATTTGCTGGACACCACCTCGGTGCCATCCAGATCTCGGCGCGTTCATTCATTCAATAGCGTCCCCCTGCACACATTCAGGGACCTGGTCGTGTCTTCAGAAGAAACGCATTGTAGGAAAAGAAGCAGAAAGGAAAAGGCAACAAGTTCCGCCGGACCTAGTGAAGCTGCAGCAGGTGCAAATAAGCTTCAGACAGTTCTACAAGCACTGCTCAGAAATCTCAACTGAGGCACTCAACATCCAGGACTTGCCATTCGGATCTTGGCGCCTTGTGCTGGTTCCGACCTATTCACACATCAGTCCACTACTGACATCACCTCATAAGCCAACGGGGCACCCCACGCCGACTTCCGGCGCAGCATTGTAGGATGGCCACACCAGTGCAGCCACTTGCTGGACACCACCTCGGTGCCATCCGGATCTCAGCGCGTTCGAGTCACTGTACCGCAACAGTGACCGCAACTCAGCTGGACACGCCGTCTTTCGGCGCAGCATTGTAGGATGGCCACACCAGTGCGGCAATTTGCTGGACACCACCTCGGTGCCATCCGGATCTCGGCGCGTTCGAGTCACTGTACCGCAACAGTGACCGCAACTCAGCTGGACACGCCGTCTTTCGGCGCAGCATTGTAGGATGGCCACACCAGTGCGGCAATTTGCTGGACACCACCTCGGTGCCATCCGGATCTCGACGCGTTGTGCTGCCTTCGGCCTATTCGCACATCGGTCCGCTACTGACAGTGACCGCAACTCAGCTGGACACGCCGTCTTTCGGCGCAGCATTGTAGGATGGCCACACCAGTGCGGCAATTTGCTGGACACCACCTCGGTGCCATCCGGATCTCGACGCGTTGTGCTGCCTTCGGCCTATTCGCACATCGGTCCGCTACTGACGCCGCCTCACGTGCCAACGGATTTTCTACGCTTTTTGTAGCCCTATGTCGCATAACAGGTCATGTGACTTGTTTATAAAACTTTTCATTGGTTCATTTTACTTTTGGTTTCCTAAAGATGGAAGGCTTGGTCATATGACCTAAAAATAACACTTTTCATTGGTTTAGAACATTTTTTTTTCCTAAACGATGAAAGCCCCACCTTGTTTCTGGATCATTCAGACTGAAGCTGGCGTCAGCATGAGAGCACCACCATCTCTTGGCTCCGTCGTGGTCATTCCGCGAGCAATCATGTCAGCCGCTCCCCACCGGAAGCCTGCGGGAGTCGGGGGCCCCCAAGACTTTTATACAATCTTCACGGCTGAGGGGACGCTTTTCGAGAATGGAGCCCAAGCCCTAGCAGGCAAGCGTCCGACTTCCAAGGTGTCCCAGGGCCATTTCAGTGGACCAGGCCCAAAACCGAAGAGCCGTCCGCCATTTTGACAGCCATGTGGCAGCCGCCTATCGCTGCACTGCAAGAGTGGGAGGAACTCCACAACATGGTGAGCGAGACGCTGTGGCCGCAAGAGCGAGCGCAACTCAGCTAGATGGCCGCCACCTGGGGAGGCCCGTTCACGCCGCCTCCCCCCCCCCCCCCCCCCGGGCCGCCGCACGCCAATTTTCGGAGCAGCATTGTAGGATACCAAAACCAGTGCGGCAGTTTACTGGACATCACCTGGGTGCCTGTCGTACATGTTGTGTCAGCCATGTGACACTGGACACAGACCGCTACTGACGAGGCCTCCCCCCGCACCACCCGGGACGCCCCACGCTGTTTTTCTGTGCTGCATTGTAGGATCCCTAAACCAGTGCGGCACCCAGGCGACATCACCTGGGTGCCGTCCAGAACTCTGCACGTTGTGCTGCCTTGGGACTATTCGCACAACAGACCGCTACTGACGAGGCCTCCCCCCGCCCCACCCGGGACGCCCCACGCCAATTTTCGGAGCAGCATTGTAGGATCCCTAAACCAGTGCGGCACCCAGGCGACATCACCTGGGTGCCGTCCAGAACTCTGCACGTTGTGCTGCCTTGGGACTATTCGCACAAAAGACAGCTTCTAACCATTGTTGCTTTTTGTGTTAATAAATGTTTAAATGTTTTTAGTTTTTGTTCTGTTCATTATCGTTAAAAGTTAATAAAGTTTTATAACCTTAATTTGTTGGAGTGTTATCTATTTTTTTGAAAAACGGGTGAATGGGGCCTTGAATCGGGATATTGTCATGTGTGGGCTTTGGAAGAGTGCTGCTGCAGGATCGGACATTTCATACTCAAATGCACGTTCTTTTTCTTACCTTTCCGAAGCATGGAGCGCAATAGCAGGCAGAGAAAGGGTGATGCACGTGTTGAACACTACCTGACCTGGCAAGTTGCTGGCAGTGCCCCCCCGCCCGCTCCTGAAAGAGGGCACACACACACCGCCGCCCCGAGTACTTCACAAATCTTTCAAAGACCATGCGCTTGTTCATGAGGCTTAAATGGTTTATCACCTCTTCTAGAACCCCTACATCGACCCTCTGACGTTTCATGGAAAAATTACCATGTAACACAATACCAAGCCCTGTCAGCTGAAACCCCCAAGGAATCGTGGGGCATATTATCAAGGGGGTTTATCTCCGCTTTTTTGGCTTTAAAAACCATGAAAGCGGAGATAAAATTATTTCCCTATTATCAAGCTGTCGCTAACACCAGTTAGTGACACCTAAAAGGAGATAGCGACCATCTTGGGCCCGGCTTTGCATGTCAGTGATACTTATCACTAATGACATGCAAAGTGGCGTGCCAAGATGTTAGCGACTGGAAACAGTCTCTAACATCGCTACCTTCTATTACCAACTTTTGGAGATATTCGCGCTAAGCGCGAATATCTCCAAAATCTAACACCTACCCTGAGCAGTTCTTAGCCATGTTATCCAATGGGAGGTGGATAACATGGCTAAGAGCATTAGGTCGATAATACATGAATATCGCTGACTTTTCTGCGATAATAGCAAGGTTTATCTGCGATAAAAATCGCCGATGTGCGGCGATAATTTTTGTCTCTAAACAAGTTATAGACAAAAATTATCGCTAGTTGTTCGTAATATGCCCCCGAATTTTTGCTTGCAGAAATCAGGAGGCGGGAGACTAGCACTGAAATCAGTACTCACACGCCTGAATCAGGAGGATTGGCATGTCTGAATTCTCTACAGCTGGGGCCATAAACTACATCCGCAGGGGTAGGTGATAGCCTGGGACCAGCCTGGCATCTAAAATGGCTGCCGTGCACGACAAAATTGTGGCATTCGAAAAAAGGCAAGATGGCGCAGCCGCTGGAAGAGATATATCAACATATATCAGCCTCCTCAGCCACCCTCAGGAAACATAGGGGATTAGGATACGTCTCCCGCACCCCCTTATACCTAGTACTTTAATTAACGAAGCACAAAATGGCGAATTCCCGTTTCGCTACCAGTTTGCGGCCCAGTTCGCGGCCCGTGAAGCGCTTCTACCGTGAAAAATCATTTTTTTTTTATTTTCCCCACGGGACCCTTTAATAACCCCAACAACATTCCTAGGGGGTCAAGAGGGGGATACCTTGCCCCCTTTCATTAAATTCCCCCTTAGTTTTTCACCTTTTCTTCTCTCTCGATCCTACCGAGAGACAAGATGGCGGCCGCTCCGGACTGTCACGCAGCAAAAAAAAAAAAAAAGCTCACGCACAGCCGCTGGAAGAGATGTATCAACATATATCAGCCTCCTCACCCACCCTCAGGAAACATAGGGGATTAGGATACGTCTCCCGCACCCACTTATAACTAGTAATTTAATTTACGAAGCACAAAATGGCGAATTCCCGTTTCGCTACCAGTTCGCGGCCGCGCTTCTACCGTGAAAAATCATTTTTTTTTTATTTTCCCCACGGGACCCTTTAATAACCCCAACAACATTCCTAGGGGGTCAAGAGGGGGATACCTTGCCCCCTTTCATTAAATTCCCCCTTCGTTTTCCACCTCTTCTTCTCTCTCGATCCTACCGAGAGACAAGATGGCGTCCGCTCCGGACTGTTTAGAATGTTGACAGACACCGGAGAGCCAATCAGCTTTCTGTGCGCAAAGTTCCGATAAGCGAAAAGTAAGCGGACCGGATCGCTGCCCAGAGCGCTGTTACAGATATATATCTTGGTTTGAACGTTAATTTCTCAAAAACTACTGGAGCACATATATTGAGACCTAGCAAAGGCACATCGGGCTAACAGTCCCTACAATTTTGCCAAGTTTCGTGCAAATCCATTCAGCCGTTCGAGCTAAAAGTGAGTCCAACCGCCCTATGGAAAACTCAATGCAAAAAACGCGTTTTGGGACCCCCCTTTTTTCTCAGCCCCCCCTTGACGAAACCCCACCAAATTTTCAGGGGCTGCTCAGAAACAAAATGTGCCATTTTCCTGAAAATTTCAGCCGAATCCGTCCTCAAACGCCAAAGTTATTAGACATAGAATTTTCAAAAGTCCCATAGGAAAAAAATCCTAACTATATATACCTACTGGCTATCGCCAGTAGGTAATATATATATATATATATATATATATATATATATATATATATATATATATATATATATATATATATATATATATATATATATATATATATATATATAATTACCGAGGCTCCCATTCCGACGACGGGGAATGATACAAGCAATGGGAATCTATGAAAGTTCCAATACTGGAGTAAATACTTCGCCTTTGGAATGCTTGTGGGAGACTGGCCAACTCTGGCAAACTTCCTTGGCACAGAGGAGGTCTTCTCGGAAACTTCTAGTGCATTGGGAATATTATAAACCTGGGGGGCGTGGACTTGGAAACTGGGTCTTCTTCCTGAGGGACGGACGCGTCCACCCAGTGTTGCATTTCCTGGCTTGAGATGTCGCTTGACCCCAGGGCTGTGCTGTCATTTAGGATCTTCCAGTCTTGTGTGGGCTAAGATGAAGCTATTTTAGCCGGTGAGGTATATTTTCTGTTTATTTGTATTGCAATGTGTGAGTGTATCTGTGTGCACATTCAGGTATTCAGTGGTTATAATCACCTGATGTATTCTGTGTGTATATATTTTATATGTTTCCATGCTTTCCTTTGACAGGGTTTATTTCTTGTGTCTGATTACTTGCATTTAAGAGTGCCTATTTCTTGTGGTGGACGTCCAGTATTATTATTGTTATTATTACTTGCTTGACACACACACACACTTGCATGTTGTTTTCATTTGACTTCTGGGAAAGCCTTTCCGTTAGAGAGTGTTGCACTAATAAAACCCCACTTTTAATTTTGAAAACTGTCTCTTGATGTGCCTCATTTAGTAAGTGTGGGGACCGACCCCTTTCCAGGTGTTTTCTTTTTTTTATAATTATTTTTATTGGTAGTTTCAAGGCATAACATATCCAAAGAAGTAAACTTACAGACCATCATGTTACCGCATCCCACATCCCGGATCAATAATCATTTCTATGCATAGTACAGATAAGATATCATTCAAAACCAATATATACATGAACACCGGTTACAGAGAGATACATTACACTGATTCATACGATTGGGTTATTTTGCAAATAGGTGACCAAATATGACCAATAGTCTCTGGGGCGTGATCCCGTTAAAAGCTTCTCCTCATAGGTAAAAAGAGTATTGTGACAGTATGTCATATCACAGAGCCATTGACTGGTTTTTGGTAAATTTTTACTATCCCAACATAAGGAGATTCTCCTTTTAGCAAGCAACATTGCTATCAAACAAAATTTACGGTTTGCAGCCCAAACATTCCATAACAGTCCCAGGAGACAAGTTCCAATTGTACAGCTAATGGGGACTCGCACCATATCACCTAGCATTTGTGCCACCTTCTCCCAGTATTCTATTATAGGCGAGCAGTACCATGCCAGATGTATAAAGTCTGCCGATTCACACCCACATCTTTTGCAACGGGCATCTGGTCGTAAACCATATTTAAGAAGCCTTGCAGGCGTGTGATAAGTTTGATGCAGATATTTATAATGCAAGAGTCTCAGGTTACCATTAGGCGTTAACATTTCAGTTATTGAGCAGGCAACCCACCACTCTTCCTCCGAAAGTGGGTTGTCTAGGACCTCATTCAATCTTGCCCATGCTTTATTTGTTGTGTCTGCTATCTCCTCCTGCACTACAGTATATAGCCGTGATATTAACCTCTTACAATTAGGTGACGTGATGGTCAATTGTAGTGCATTCAGTTGCGCAGGTTCTGCTGGGTATGTAGGGTAATGCTGTTTGATGGCCCCCTGGAGTCTGTGATAGGTGAAGTGGAATAATAATGTTTGATTACTTACATAATCGAAATCTTGCAGCTGTTTGAACGTCCCTTCGTGATAGAGATCTCCCATCGTGTCAATCCCTACTTGCTGTAAGAGCCCTATTCCCACCTCTTCCTGGGTGACAGATAAGCAAGGGTGATGTTGCAGTGGGAGTGCAGGCGCATATAGCGGAGTCTTATTTGATAATGTCCCTGTTTGAAGCCAAGCAGCAATTGTAGTATCTACCGTGTTAATGTCTTTGTTATGCAGCGGAGGCCTCTTATGCGTTATTATCGCCCTCAGTGGGATAGGATACGCATCACTCTCCTCTATTGCCGTGTGTGTAAGGTAGGGGGTCCAATGGCACCAATGGTAAGCATATTGGGCCTGCGCACAAAAATAATAGAGGGAAAAATCCGGCACTTTAAAACCCCCCTTCGAGTACGGTACTTTAGCGCCCTCATTTCAATCCTGGCCTGCTTACCCACCCATATTAGTTTAATTAATAATGATTGTATCTGCCGGAACACTTCCGGCGGTGGTGTGATGGGGACATTGTTGAACAGATACAAGAATTTTGGGAGTACTACCATTTTAACAAATGCCAGTCTGTCCGCTCACGAAAGAGGTAGTTGGATCCAGCGATTTGGCTGTAATAGTGCTGACAGCTTTGCCATAGTTTTCACGTATGACGAGCTCCGGGTCCCTATGGAACCCAGGTACCTCACTGGTTCAGTTTCCCACTCCAGAGGGAATTCTGTGTTATGTGGAGCTGTGCTATCTGTAAGAGGTTTGATAATAGATTTGTCCCAATTGATTTGAAGCCCAGAGTGCCGCCTGAATTTAATGTATTCTCTTAATAGTGGGGCTAGATTGACCTCCGGATCCCGTACATATAATAACTTATCGTCCGCATACATAGATGTGTAATGGCCGTTCTAGAAATTGTAAGGCAGAATAATGATGCCCCCGTCTAATTTTGCAGGCTAAAGGTTCCAGTGTCAGTGCAAATAGTAATTCCAGGTGTTTTCTTGCTTTATGTGGGGAGAGCCTCTGTTTGGGAGTGAATTTCTTTCATTTGGGAGTGTAAAGTAAGACAATAGTTCAAGTGCAACCATGCCAGGGCTGACCAGGTATTTGCTGTACGGATCTGGCACCTACATATACCAAAAATGTTCAAAAACAAATGGAGGAGTACCCCCGTGAGGCCGTAGTAGATGAGCCTCAGAACTATTTTGTGGTGCACGTAGTGCCCAACCAGCCAAGGACAGCAGTAGTCCTTCAGAAGACCCCTCACTCACCAACCTGGTTGGTGACATGCTTCATCATCGGGGTCCCACCCCGAGGGCTGAGTGCCAACGGGGTGTGCTTCAACACCTGATTACAGTGGAGCGGGTATTTTTTCTTTTTATATGTGCAGTGAAATATTTAAAATGAGTGATTTAAAAAGTATCCAATGCTACTCGCTCCTGGATTTTATTCCGGAGTGATTGGACATTAGGTAAAAAGATATGTAACACCTTTGTCTAATTAAGTAGGCTGCGGTGTTAGCGAAGTGTTGTGTATTAAAAAAGGGCGCATGTATTATGTGATTAGAATATAGGTCTACATGTTTCAACCATTTTATTATTATCGGTTTTTGTCAGGACCAAAGTGAAAGATCTGGGTGGTACACACACGTTAAGGTGTGCCCTGCCCTAGATCAATGTGTAATCAAGAACCACAAAATTGTGGTTCATACAAAAAGCAAAGCGATCTTCCTGGTTCTGGAAAAAAACCTGAAATATGAAAGTTGAAGGAAAGGGAGTTGGGACCACAATAACACAGTACAAACAGTTTGTCAAACAAACAACACACATACATGTACGAAGGTAACAGCCAGCCTGGGATATCAAAGTCATGGTGGGCAGTGCGTGATCATGTGACCCGCCCTAGTTGCGTATTCTCCCAAACTGTGCATGGGTGTCTCTAACATAGGATACATCCCATTCATATACGTGATATGAGCTATTGCAAGGTGATGAGGGTCGTGGATAGAGCAATTGATCACGTGTCAGGGCAGTATAGTGACAGACACAACTATAGATGAACACCATAAAACCACCTTAATCCATTTCACAATAAACAAATACATATATGCGTGCAGATCGGGTCCTCTCAAAGTGTAGTCAATGAACTGTACACACTCATATGCATTTACATCTCCTTAGAGATAGGCTTACTCAGATTAGAGAAACTATTTGCTTCATGGGCGTCCCAGTTCCAATGGCGGACCACTCACGCAATCTAATTGGTAAGGATACAGGGAGTAGAATCAGGCCAGTGAGCCGTAATCGTTCGTGGTTGAACGCCAAGCCCAGACAAAACAAAGAACTTACTTGTGACTGTGTTCTAGAGGTATATTAACCTACTTGGTAACCTGCACGGAGCCCCGTTGGTAGTGACCCGCGTTCCGCGAGTGCTCCGTCTTTAACGCGAATACTCGACCTCCGGAGCCGGGCCACGTGGGACTAGGCAGCCAATGGGATTGGGCCACACAGGGAACAGGTAGCCAATAGCGGTTACTTTCAAATAACACGGCATAGAAGCCGTCGGTAGTCAAGGTAACGCTACTTGAACTCGCTGTCAGTCTTTGATAAAGTTTTTGTGGCGAGTTATGGGTTTGGATTTATAATGCGATCCGGGCAGCCATGGTTTTGTCAGTGATCCCAAATGTAAATGGGATCCATTGAACGTAAAAAGAAGGGATAGGGAGGGAACAAAAACGGAGTGTCTTAAACAGAGATTGAAAAAGTGTAGGTGGTAACAATCGGTCTATTTCGCTATTACAGAAGCCAAGGGTACCAACGGCAGCTACAGTGCTTAGTGCTGCCAGTATATCAAGATTCAGATTCACTCATGCGTCCAGTACCTAGGGTCAAATTAAAGATAAAGAGAGAGTCAGGACAGTATACTGGGTAGGCCCCTTGGTAGGGTTCATTTGTAGAGGGGCAATTATCCCATGATGGAATTCCAAGGTATATTGTCGTTAAGACCAGTTTTGTGCGAGGAAAGCCTATATATCCATCTTTGTTCCTTTTCGAACAAGCGCAGGTTCAGATTGTTGCCGGGGGTGATTTGTTCTATAATGGTCCATCTCAGATCGTCAGGGATATGACCAGATGTGAGAAAATGCTCAGTTAATTTCGTCGTGGACTTTTTGCACCTTATGTTGCTCCTGTGCTCGCAGATCCTGAGTTTTATTTTCCTACTGGTCAGCCCTATGTACTGGCGATTACACGGGCAGGTTAATCTGTATGGGATGTTGTCACTATCACAGTTCGTGTGACACCGAATGGTCCAAACCTTCCCGGGTTCCAATGCTAGTGTTTTAGTATTGGTAGTTAGTGGACAAACGCTGCAGTTCCCACATTTGTAATGTCCAGTGACCTTAGGAAGGCCCCACGCGTTGAGTACTGTTGGACTATCAGTGGGATTTTGAAGTGGTCTGGTGTTGACCACACTATCCCTAATACTCCTAGCTTTTTTGTATGAGAATAATGGTTTTTCCCACTTCATTCTGCCGGTGTTCAGAATAGACCAGTGTTTGTTTATGGCCTTGGTCACCTGGTTGGATACAGAGCTATATGTGGTAATGCACGTCAAGGGTCCCTCTCTGGGGATTTTCTCCACGTTCTCCAATAGTGGTTCACGTGGTTGGTTGCGGGACCGTTTCTGGCATTTGTTGAGAATCTTATTAGGATACCCAAGGTCTGACAATTTACGGGTTAGGTCCTTAGCCTGTTCCTTATAATCACTGATCTTGCTACAATATCTGCGAATTCTCAAAAACTGGCCGTAAGAGAGATTTTCTCGTAGAGGTCTCGGGTGGAAACCCTCAATTGGCAAGAGATTGTTCTTGGCAGTTGGTTTATAGTGTGTTTTGGTTTCCAGGTGGCCGTTCTCTTTGCTGATTTTGTCCTTTACACATGTGAACTTGAGGTTCTTATCACGAGAGTTAATCCATTCGTGGAAAGCAAGTAGAGTGTCCTCAGGTCCCTGCCAAATGGCTAGGACGTCGTTAATATATCGCTTCCAAAATAGGATATGTGTACTGTAGGGATTCTGGTCGCTGAGTATATATTTCTCTTCGAAGTCGAAGATGTAGAGGCCCGCCACACTAGGAGCGAAGGTGCTTTCCATGGAAGTACCTCCTGTTTGGAGGTAAAGGGTTCCTTCAAACTCAAAGAAGTTTCTTTTGAGGGCCAATCTGGCGCACTCTAGAATGAAACATCTGGGGGTCCTAGATGTCCATTCCTCTTTCTCCAGTGCTCGTGTCATCCTGGGGAATGCTGGTGTAAAGGCTCTCAATGTCGAAGCTCACGAGAATTGTCTTGTTGTTAACTGTAAGACCTTTTAAGAGTTGTAGCAAGCTTTTAGTATCCTGCAGGTAGGTACTGGTTTTTAGGGCCAGGGTTTTGAGAAAGACATCACAAAAACGTGACAGAGGGTTCTAAGAGAGACCTCAACCCCGAGACAATGGGTCTTCCAGGGGGGGACCATTCGGTGTCACACAAACTGTAATAGTGACAACGTCATATACAGATTAACCTGCCCGTGTAATCTCCAGGACATAGGGATGACCAGTAGGAAAATAAAACTCAGGATCTGCGAGCACAGGAGCAACATCAGGTGCAAAAAGTCCACGACGAAATTAACTGAGCATTTTCTCACATCTGGTCATACCCCTGACGATCTGAGATGGACCATTATAGAACAAATCACCCCCGGCAACAATCTTAGCCAGCGCTTGTTCGAAAAGGAACAAAGATGGATATATAGGCTTTCCTCGCACAAAACTTGTCTTAACGACAATATACCTTGGAATTCCATCATGGAATAATTGCCCCTCTACAAATGAACCCTACCAAGGGGCCTACCCAGTATACTGTCCTGACTCTCTCTTTATCTTTAATTTGACCCTAGGTACTGGACGCATGAGTGAATCTGAATCTTGATATACTGGCAGCACTAAGCACTGTAGCTGCCGTTGGTACCCTTGGCTTCTGTAATAGCGAAATAGACCGATTGTTACCACCTACTCTTTTTTGATCTCCGTTTAAGACACTCCGTTTTTGTTCCCTCCCTATCCCTTCTTTTTACGTTCAATGGATCCCAGTTACATTTAGGATCACTGACAATACCCCGGCTGCCCGGATCGCATTATAAATCCAAACCCATAACTCGCCGCAAAAACTTTATCAAAGACCGACAGCGAGATCAAGTAGCGTTACCTTGACTACCGACGGCTTCTATGCTGTGCTATTTGAAAGTAACCGCTATTGGCTGCCTGTTCCCTGTGTGCTCCAATCCCATTGGCTGCCTAGTCCCACGTGGCCCGGCTCCGGAAGTCGAATATTTGCGTTAATTACAGAGCACTCGCCGAACGCGAGTCACTACCAACGGGGCTCCACGCAGGTTACCAAGTAGGTTAATATACCTCTAGGACACAGCCACAAGTAAGTTCTTTGTTTTGTCTGGGCTTGGCGTTCAACCACGAACGATTACGGCTCACTGGCCTGATTCTACTCCCTGTCTCCTTACCAATTAGATTGCGTGAGTGGTCCGCCATTGGAACCGGGACACCCATGAAGCAAATAGTTTCTCTAATCTGAGTAAGCCTATCTCTAAGGAGACGTAAATGCATATGAGTGTGTACAGTTCATGGACTACACTTTGAGAGGACCCGATCTGCACGCATATATGTATTTGTTTATTGCGAAATGGATTAAGGTGGTTTTATGGTGTTTATCTATAGTTGTGTCGGCCACTATACTGCCCTGACACGTGATCAATTGCTCTATCCACGTCCCTCATCACCTTGCAATAGCTCATATCACGTATATGAATTGGGTGTATCCTATGTTTTTAGAGACACACATGCACAGTTTGGGAGAATACGCAACTAGGGCGGGTCACATGATCACGCACTGCCCACCATGACTTTGATATCCCAGGCTGGCTGTTACCTTTGTACATGTATGTGTGTCGTTTGTTTGACAAACTGTTTGTACTGTGTTATTGTGGTCCCAACTCCCTTTTATATTTCAGTTTTTTTTTCCAGAACCAGGAAGAAAATCACTTTACTTTTTGTATGAACCACAATTTTGTGGTTCTTGCTTACACATTGATCTAGGGCAGGGCACACCTTAGCGTGTGTGTACCACCCAGATCTTTCACTTTGGTCCTGACGAAAACCGATAATAATTAATTGGTTGAAACATGTAGACCTATATTCTAATCACATAATACATGTGCCCTTTTTTAATACGCAACACGTCGCTAACACCGCAGCCTACCTAATTAGAAAAAGGTGTTACATATCTTTTTACCTAGTGTCCAATCACTCTGGAATAAAATCCAGGCGCGAGTAGCATTGGATACTTTTTAAATCACTTATTTTAAATATTTCACTGCACATATAAAAAGAAAAAATACCCGCTCCACTGTAATCAGGTGTTGAAGTACACCCCGTTGGCACTCGGCCCTCGGGGTGGGACCCCGATGATGAAGCAGGTCACCAACCAGGTTGCTGAGTGAGGGGTCTTCTTAAGGACTACTGCTGTCTTTGGCTGGTTGGGCACTACGTGCACCACAATATAGTTCCAAGACTCATCTACTACGGCCTCACGGGGGTACTCCTCCATTTGTTTTTGAACATATTTAATAGGGGACCAGGAGTTCCCCCTACACATACTTTAATACCCTCTCTCTCTTTTTGTTTACAATTACCTACATATACCAGTAACATTTCGAACATTTCCCTTTAATGTTGGTGAGATAAAGTCTCAAAATCCAATATTTTATTGGTCTTAAAAAAGATTGAATAAATCGATATCTCCTGGGCTGCATAAATTAGGGTGCAAAAATCACTGAACTAGCATACCTGGCTCCGGAGATAAAACATATTGAATTAAAGACTTCAAGTGTGGAGTAAGACAGGGTCGCCTATTTGGGTAAGGTAAATGGTAGCGGGGAGACGCTTCGTCCAACAGCGAGGGAGTTTGAGAGTGGACTACTTGCCCCAGGAACCAGCGGGGCAGTCAGCGTGGGTCCCAGCCCCTTCCGCACCATCGGCAGCACTACATCAGTGGCTCGCGCCTCCCGCTTTGCGGGAGATGCTTCATCCAACAGCGAGGGTGTTTGAGAGTGGATTAATTGCCCAGGAACGAGCGGGGCAGTCAGCGTGGGTCCCAGCCCCACCCGCACCACCGGCAGCACTATTTCAGAGGTTAACGCCTTCCGCTTCGCGGGAGACGCTCCATCCAACAGCGAGGGTATTTGAGAGTAGACTACTTGCCCCAGGAACCAGCGGGGCAGTCAGCGTGGGTCCCAGCCCCTCCCCCACCACCGGCAGCACTATATCAGCGGCTCGCGCCTCCCGCTTCGCGGGAGACGCTTCGTCCAACAGCGAGGGAGTTTGAGAGTGAACTACTTGTCCCAGGAACCAGCAGGGCAGTCAGCGTGGGTCCCCGCCCCTCCCTCTTCGCCGGCAGTGGCACTCAAGCAATCCTTGCCTCCCGCCCCACGGGACGCGGGCGTGCGCTGGGCGAAGCCCGGGCCAAGTGCGGGCCCATCCTAGCCCGTCATCATCATGAAGAGGCAGGGCAGGGCCCCCCCCCCCTGACATCACAGCTACGGGACATCAGGTACTGTTGTAACACTACTCTGTGGGACTTTTTTTTCACTCATCCGGGGGCCCTTGCCACTTTTATCACCAATTTTTGGGGGAATTATAGGCAGCGGAAGCTGCGTTCTGGCAGTAGGTTGCTGTCATTGTTCCATCCTGATATCCATACGTTTTTAATGGGCAAGAGGAAATCAATGGAGGGGGGGGGGGCAGTTGGGAACAAGAAAGGCAAAAAGGTTAAAAAAGAGAGAGCCATGCGGCCAATAACTGTGTCCTTGACAGAATAGAGTTAATTGTATCTGAATGTGAAGAAATTCTAGGAGGCAATAATGTAGCACCCGACACTGGTATAGACCACCAGGAGAAGGGATTAGTTAACAACTCCAAATGAACAATTCCACCTATGTTCAGAAAACAGGTTCATCAATTTACTAATCCAATCCTCTATAATCCACTGGTAGAGGGTACTGAGAAACTTCCTCCACTTCCATATTTTTCCCCACCACCAAATCGAAATAATTCAGGGGCTATAAGCGCCGATCGAGGCGACGAGTACCCTTCTCCAATCTCCTGTGTCAATAGATTTGCAGTACTGGATCACTTGTCAGAGGGTACCCTACCCCTGACAAGGAATAAATGCAACTATATTGGCACTAGTAATTTGGCGAATAGATGCGGATGCAGAGATTCCAATGAGGGGTTGCTCCAGAAAGTGGAATCGCTACAAAAAGAGGTGGACCTCCTAAGAAAAATGGTGGAAACTCTAAACTGCAGGACTAAGCCTCCTATACCAGTTCCCATGCCATTGCCCCAGCCTCTCTCGTCTACATGTCCTCCCCATCGGAATAGTGCATTGAACGGTGTCCTTTCCGAGGGGAGTGGTGGGATCCCCGCTGGGTTGTGAGATCCCTCTCACGGCCCCAGTCCCTAGTGTGAAGAAAGCTATTGTCGACCCAATGAAAGCTCCTGGGGCCCGTCACATCTATTCCTTTAACACCCCGAGGCACCAGTGGCAACCCCTTATGGACACACTCTTAAACTCCCAGGCAACAGTTTACATGGTGAAAGTCCCAAAACCCTCCTGCAGACAGGGGTACGAAAGCAGTGAGTCCCTTCGCAACAAGGCAATATATTGGTTGCGACATGTAAGGGGGTGCAGGTCCATAATTCGTGAGGATATCCTCGGAGCGAGGAGGATTGCCTCGCGAAATTCTGAGCTAGACTGCATCGAGCTGTTGTTAACCGATGCGGTTCTCGCTGAGAACTTGTTGGCCTTGGAGTATTACACCTCTTATCCCGAGTACTCTGCCATCCAGATAAGACATTCTCCACTTTGGGCACTATCGGGAGTGGTAGACAAGATAAAGCAGGGAGAAGGGGCGGGGTCTGGCCTGAACAGGGTAGACTGACTAAAACTAGGGTCCATTGAAAATAACACCACCGCTTCAATCGCAGCAAGGCGTAGAGAGTCTAATGCCCCAGCCAACTCTTTAGCCGCAGGAACTTTAAAGGGTCAGGGATTGGTTGCAGAAGATACACAGGCAATGTTTGGTGCCATAGATAGTGTTGCAGTGGAGACCACGACTAATATGACTAACTCAACAATTCTTAATATTCTTTTGTGGAATATAACGGGGCTAGAGAAGAAATTACTGCTCCACGAATGGAATAGATTTGTCGAAAAGTTTGAGATATGTTTATTCCAGAAGACATGGAGCCTTACTCCTTTATATAAATCCGGCTACACTTCCTATTTCATCCCTGCAACTAGTTCAGTTAAAGGACGCCCCTCTGGGGGTTTGCAAATCTGGATCAGTATTTCCCTTAACTGGACGATTGCTACACACACTTGCTTGACAGGGACATTCTACACTTGACTGCCAGAGGTACACCTAATGGAACAGCTTTAGAATTATTTAACATCTATGCAAGAGGCTCTCCAGGCGCCCATATATCATTGACCATAACATCTTTGGAAAGCATGTTATCTTCCATCTCGCCACACGCTAACATTATAGTAGCTCGGGACTTCAATGTTACATTTGAACCTCTGAGTGTGGATGACCTTCTGGGATCTGCCGAAGAGGATGCAAAATGGGCTCTCCCGCCCCTCAGTTTAGATCCCATTAAGAAGTGGTCGCAGAGAGCTATTCAAATTAATGCCCTCACTCTGGAATATGGCCTAAGAGCTGTGAATGGGATAACACGCTCTGATTCAAGCGGAGCTAACACCTTTAATAGGATAAGCTCTCCGTCCAGAATAGACTATATTCTTATTGATGTTCCACTCTGGGGGGACTTGGAAGATATGGCAGTCATGCCCTCTATAGACAGCGACCATAACCCTCTCAGCCTACAAGTAAATAATATTTGGCGACCCTCTGGGCCAAAGGCCCATAATCGTCCCTTAATGGTAACCAGAGAGGTAATCCCCTCCAACTGTAATTGACGCCTCAAATGGCACACAGTCTCCCAGCAAGAAGACAAACTGCAAAGTATTAGGGATGTTGTCGAATCTAAGAATAGGGAACTAATGGTGCTCCATAGTGACATGGGGAAGCAATTTAATTTTCATTATTTTTATCAAGAGTCAATTAATAAGCTCTTTTTTTATCGTACAAGGGAAATCGGCTCCAAGGCATGATCGAGCAAGGCCCAATAACCCATGGTATTCTCTGAGCTGTAGGAAAAAGAGGGCGGCACTATCTCTTGCCGTCAGAAAGAAGGACTTATTAGCAATTAAAACAGCAAGGAAAGATTACTCAAAGGCTTTGGTGGAAGCAAAACGCAATTGGGACGAGGCCCATTGGCAGGAACTTAAGCAGGCCTCGATCCAGAGGGATGCAAAAACTATTTTGGGACTTAATTAACAAAGGGAATAGGAAAGGTTCCAACCAAATCCCTAACCATATTACAGGTCAGCAATAGCAAGAATACTTCTCCAATCTTTACTCGGGAGAAGAATGTCTTGCGTCCCCAAGCGTTGAGACCTCCCCAATTAGCACAGGTGCCCCTGAGTTACTAAACAGTTTTGAGCTCCAAGAGGTGGAGCTAGCAATAAATAGCATTGCTCCGGGAAAGGCAGCAGGCCCTGAAGGTCTTCCAGGGGACCTGCTCTTGTACGATCCTAAGCCTTGGGCCCAATTTATTTTACTTATAATGAATCTGATAGCAAGGGGATTTCCTGTTCCGGACTCCTGGAAAGGTGCGGAGGTCGTCCCAATATTTAAGAAAGGAAATAGGGAGTACCCTGCCAACTACAGACCGATTAGTTTAATCGACGTGATTTAGAAGGTGGTTGGCAGGGTGCTCCTTATGAGGATTAGAATGTGGATGGAGGGTGGAAACATCCTGTCCCATTATCAAGCAGGGTTTAGGCAGAAGGTGGGAACAATGGACCAGGTGTTCAGATTCTTCTTGATCTATTGGAAAACAGTGACCATAGGGAAAGGCAGTCTATACCTGGCCTGCATAGATCTGAAGACTGCATTTGACCTGGTGCCCCGGGAGAAGCTTTGGCAGGTCTTACAACTGGGTATTTCCCCCCAGATTCTTGACTTTTTAAAAGATCTGCATAATGACAACTATGCTAAAATTAGGTGGGGATCCCAAGGGCAGTTGACAGAGAGGATTGTGGTGAACAAGGGGGTATGCCAGGGTTGAGTGTTGGCCCCCACCCTGTTTTCGTGATTAATCAATGGGGTGGTGGACCACCTCAACGAGGAACCTACTGAGGCTCCCACCTTGGCGGGGAGAAGACACCAACCCTCCTGTTCGCCGATGATACCCTCCTGATCTCCAAGTCACTGGGTGGCCTCCAAAAGCTTTTAAATCGATTTAGCTCCTTTTGTGATTATCAGGGGTTGCTAATCAACACAAGTAAAACTAAATTAATGACTATTAACCCTTCAAAATGGTTTAGAAATGGCATTACTCTGAACGATGCCCCCTTGGATGTAGTTGAGTCTTTTGACTACTTTGGAATATGGGTTTAAAAAAATATGAAATGGAGTTCCCATCTAGCCAAGATGCTCTTAAACCACACGCGGGTGTCTGGGGCCATCGTCCGAGAACAACATCTGTCTGCGAGTAGGCCAGTTGCCCCGGCGCTTGCGGTCTATGACGGCAAAGCACTACCTTCAGCCCTATATGGGGTCGAACTCGACGGCTTCGAGAATACTAGTGAGCTTGCCAAGTCAGAAAACAAGTTTTTAAGAGACCTCATTTCCCTTCCCATTTCCACCCCTTTGAAGCCTCTATTCTATGATATGGGAAGGCTCTCTATTCAGGATATTGCACACCTTCGCCCCTTGCTTTTCTGGGTGCGCATAAGAAGGACCGCTGAGCTGTCCAACTACGCTGCTGCCCTTGACGAACTGGTGTCAGCCGACACAGGGAGTAGAATCAAATGGATAGTAGACCTTAGGCAGCTTCTAATCGATATTGGATTCAGAGAGGCTTGGGCTAGTCAGACCCAACCACCCAAGCAGGATCTAAAGCGTGCCTATTGGGACTTGGTGCATACGCTTGAGCTATCTAATTCAAAATCTGGGAAACTTACAGAGGTGTTCTTTGAACATAAAAACATCTGCAAACTAGAATCCTACCTCGATTTTCTACAGGTCCCCAGCGACAGGGTCCTATATATGAAGATGAGATTAGGGACCCTGCCGCTTAACAACGTGATAGCATCTTGGAAGGGGCCTAATTCAATACCTGCTCCTTGCCAGAGTTGTGCCCACCCCAATGAGTCCATCGCCCATTTCTTTTTTGCATGCCAGGCCTACAGGATGGCAAGAGCAAAATGGCTCAAGCCAGTCTGTAAAATGGTAGGCCTAACAAACTATTGTGTTGCACTACGCATCCTAAAAACTGATACTTCCTCCTTGACATTAATTTGTGGAGTAGCAACATTTTTGGGATGCGCATGGCTGATAAGGTCAAAGATCCAGGCGAAAAATGTGATAAGTTCAAACACCTGAGATGTGCATGGGCGACAGATATGATAAAAGTAATGCTCTAAGAGAATAAGGTCTAGTGTAAAAATCCTTATGGACGCAATTTCATTCTATTAGCCTCGTGTAAATAGATTTCCCTTTCTTTTGTTACATATTCATGTTTAACTTTGTATATTCATGGTTTTTAATGGTTGGAATTTAATGTATACTATGATGTTTTTTAAGTGGTCCATGTTTATACAAATTGGATTTTTATACGTGTACACTTTTATGATAAAATGTTATTGAATAAAGCTCATTACTTACTTATATGTAGCGGATACCAAAATGAAAATATGCGTGCTGGACTTGTTAGGACTGTGATTGCTTTGTGGGCACTGTTCTGTGTTGCAGTAGATATTCAGATATGAAATGTCATCTCATAATATTCTTTGAGGTGGACTGACTTACTAAGGACAACTGTAGGCATGAAAACATTGATTGAACTGGAGGATGGAGTTGACAAGAGATGCTGGTAAAACTCTCCTGGCTGGAAGCAGTTATGCCTGCTGTGGAAGAGGGGCCCAAACTTGCCAGTGCTGCCTGAATGTCTCTAAAGATTTTTAAAAAAATTTAATTTACCTTTGATTTGTACTGTGGAGGTGTATGGGACATTACAAAATATGTCTTCTAGAGACACAGACTTGGGAGCTGCACTCCTTTAGATTGATGTTAGGAGAAGGAGACGGTAGCTGGAGTCCTACTTTAATTAATTTCATGATGCAGAGATCAGTCACAATGGGAACATTAGAAAAACTTTTATTGCCAACTTCTAATGTTCCCATTGTGACTGATCTCTGCATCATGAAATGAAATGAAATGCCAGAATTTGTAAAGTGCACAGCTACCTACGAAGTGGTGTCCCGGCGCTGGGGGTCATCGGGAAGATTAAGCGAGCTATTGCCCAGAGTCAGATGCTTGCTGGGCTAACCTGCCGTCGGCACCGGGGATCAAACTGTGAACCCCGTAGTCCGGAGTCAGGCACCCAGGCCGCTGCACCACACCTCTTAAGACTCTAAGGCAAGATTTTCTACTAGATGTGGGTACTCACCGGTTTCTGTTCAAGTTGAAAACATAGATATTCCCTTGGTGGTCTCCTGCAAGAAAGTTGTCTCCTGTACTGTCAAAGGCCACATGCAAAAAACGTATTGTTTTAGAGTGGTAGGATGTGGCACTATGGATAACATTCACGATGACCCTGAAAAGAGAGTATAAAAAACAATAATGAATACTACGTTTTCAGCACACATAATTTATATTGCATTTGGGGTTTAAAAATATTGATGTTTTTATATGTTTTATACATCATCACATTATTGATGGATAATATCTACAATATCCCAACACAAAACCCCGATTCAAGACAATATAAAGTGTTCAATAACAATGACTTAATAATCATTTTCATGTGGTGCTTCATACCGTATTGCTGCGTGGTCTGTGACTAAAAGTTCTTACTATTAATCCTCCCAATAGTACTCACTACCAACTTCAGAAGGACCAAAGTCTTGTAGGTATAAAGCTCCACAAAGTAAATGATGAGCCAGGTGAGTTCTGAGTAGGATAGTGCAGCCTACAGAACGGTCATGACTGGACCCTCTACCAAGGTAAATAAACAAACAGCTATTAGAAGATGCCACCATTTTAGATTCTTTCATTATTTAACAAAAAGGGCACTTCTTATTTTTTGGTTAGAACACTTACTCGGAATTCAATAGACTCTACTTAATGGATACTCATCATGACCAGGTAGAGACTGAGCAACTGTTTGCATCAACAATGTGCCCATTTTTTGCCCATTGTGTGTGTTTGTGGAAAAAACACAATGCTAGTGCTTAACCTAGTCACTAAATCTATAAGTTTTAGAAATGAGCAGCAGCAACATAACCCTTACAACTTAGGAGCCTGACTTTCATCAGAGATAAATAGGGTAGTTTCATGAAACTTCACTCTATAAATGCGAAAACACCTGGATTAATTAAGTAGATTAAGGTCAGCACAAGATTTCTGACAGTAAGACTTACGTTTAGCTGTTACTCTAAGAATACCTATTTTGATCGCTGTTATTCAATATAAATCCATCACCTCACCATTATCGCCAATATTACTATTTATGTGTTATAACTGAGAGCGCCTGGCAACCCGGAAAAAATTATCTGTAGGGTATATAACAAATTACTAAACCAGGATACGAAAATTATCGGTACATCTAAGACTCATGTAAGAATTCAGATGAAACTGTGCCTCATTTAAAAGTAGGCAAGTCAGAAACTGAGCCAATTATCAGCAAGCAACAACAGGAGTAAGGGGGGAGAGGGCAAGCAACAACAGGAAGGGGACGGTGAGGGTGTGTGGCAAGCAACAATGACGGAGCAATTGGGAGATGAAGCATTTAGGAAGGAGGCCAGGGGAAACAGGAAAGCAAAAACACAGGAGGGGGACGGGGAAAACAACAATGTGGAGTGGGTTCAGGGGAGGAGAAGGAGACAACCTGCAAAGACACCTACTCTTAGTGAGCACTGCAAGTAGAAGAAAAAAGTAGGCACGGCAGCAAGCGCACATAGTGGAAGGACAGTGGCAATGAAAGGAAGCCGGAAGAGGGAGAAACGCTCAAAGAGGAAGTGACTGGCAACAAAGCCAACCAATGGTAAGCAGTGACTGGGTACTAAGCTCATAGTGTACAATGGTAACATGTAAAATCTGAATTCTACCATGCCACATGGAATTTTCTTTGGTACCATGATCAGGCTGAAGTGTAAGTATTTAACCCTAGAGTAATATTGATGGATTTCTTAAATACAGTGGGACAGATATAGGGCTAAAGGTACATAATGTAAAATGTGCCCATATCTTTGAACAATGGTTTATCATGTTCCCTCTAAAGGAAGCTAGATTAAAATTGTATTGTATTGTATTGTATTTTACTCTTGTATAGCGCGACTGCCACCCTACGGGTATCCTGGCGCTCGAGGAAAAACACTATCAGATGGAAATCGCTAATTGAAAGACTAGATGATGGTCGCCAGGGTCTCAGACTTTGGCGAATAGCCATGTCTTTAGGCTCTTTCTGAAGCCTATCAGGGAGTCGGCTTGCCTGATGTTCTGAGGCAGCTCGTTGCATAGGCGAGACGCTGCTTTGCTGAAGGCTCTGCCTCCCATCCTGGATCTCTTAAATCTGGTGGTAGTTGCCAGACTTAGACTGGAAGAGCGAAGAGACCAAGTGGGCTTGTACCATGTGAATCTTTCCTGCATTGGTAGAGGACCCGTACTGTGTAACGCTCTGTAGACTATGCACAGAGATTTAAAAGTGACTCTGTCCCGTTAATGCAACCAATGAAGGTCTCTCAAGGCCATTGTGGTAGAGGAGCTACGTGGTCTGTTAAGCGCCAACTTGGCCGCTATCGACTGGACTCTATGCAGCCCCTGCAGGATGTATAAAGGGGCGCCCAAGTAAAGGGAGTTACAGTAATCTAGTCTAGCCAAGATTATGCTCCTTAACACCAAGGGTCTAGTGTCATCGGGCAGGAGAGGGAGAATCTGCCTGAGTGCTTTTAGCAGACCAAAACAGACACTAATTGTTTTATTAGTTTGCGACACCATTTGAAGGTTTTCATCAAACAGTACTCCCAGATTCTGCACGGTCCTTACTGGGACGCAGGGGTCGGCCCCCGGCGAAAGCCTAAGATCGCACGGTATCTGTCGATTTAGTTTAACCGTCGAGCAATAGACTACCTCCGTTTTCCCCTCATTAAATTGAAGGGAGTTTGCTTTAAGCCAGCTGGAGACCCGACCCATGCAATCCTGAAATCTGTCCATGGGCACCGCATGTTTCCCTTCCAAAGAGAACATCAATTGGGTGTTATCAGCGTAATTAATCAATTCGATCCCATAAGATTTTATAATAGGGATCAAAGGCTGCAAGTATATATTAAAAAGGATAGGGCTGATCGACGAGCCTTGTGGCACTCCATAGTGGACCGGGGACTTGGGGGAGGAAAACGGAATCATGGTCACTGTCTGTTGTCTACCAGACAGATAAGATTGTAGCCATTTCAGAACCTTGCCTTTCACGCCCAGTTTCTCCAGTCTATTTAGCAGAACTGTGTGGCTAACCGTGTCAAATGCGGCCGACATATCCAACAGCACGAGTACTGAGGAGTTGCGATTGTCGGATCGCATTCGCAGAGTGTCCAGCATGGTTGCTAATGCAGTTTCAGTCCCATGGCCTGGGCGGAATCCAAACTGATCCCCATCCAATAGACAGTTCTCTTCCAGGTAGCTTGACAAGGACCTGCTAACAGCTTTCTCCAGAATTTTTATAGGATAGGGCAGAAGAGATATAGGCATAAAATGGGCTGGGATTGTTGGATCCAGCGAGGGCTTATTGAGTAGAGGGGTTGCCACTGCCTGTTTCCATGCTTCCGGCACTACTCCTTCCTCCAGGGATTGGCAGCAAATTATACGCAACCAGGGAAAAAGCTCTGGGCCATACTTCTTCCAGATCCTATGAGGAAGGGGATCAAAAGGGGACCCAGAGGATATGCTGAGCGCCAAGCTGGTGAAGAGCTAATCTGTGAGAGGGGGAAAGCTCTCCATCAATGATACTACCGGTAATTCCTCAACTACCATCTGAAGTGGTGCGTCCTGACAGCTAGCCTCACCCTGAGCAAACACCCCCACTATTTTGGCAATTTGTTGTTCAAAGAAGACAGTGATTTCGTTGCAAAGTTTTTGAGTTGCAACCACATTGGTGCTCATGCAGGTGGGGTTGGAGAGGTCTTTTATAATATTAAAGAGAGTTTGTGTGCTGTTCGGAGACTGAAGTATGGCAGTAACATAAAAAAGTGCCTTTGCTTTGGCAATGGCCTCTTTATATTTAGCCTGTACTACCTTTAGCAGTCTCTTATCAGACTCTAAATAGAGTCTTCGCCACTTCCTTTCTGCCTGTCTACATTGATTACGTAGTGATTTCAGCTCCTCACTGAACCAGGGGGCTGAAGGCTTACTTCTGTTCTTTATCTTTTTCAGGGGGGCAAGTTTATCAAGGGTCTCGGTGATATGGTTACAGTAGACATGGTAGTTCTGGCCCACCGACTCATCTGGATCAAAGGGAGTCTGATTGGTAAAGAAAAAATGTGTCTTGTCCTTTGGTAATTTGGACCAGCCCCTTTCCTTTCGGTAGATTACAGGGCGAGCATTTTTATTCACCTGAATAGGTACCGTGATCTGGAAATGAATCAGGGAATGGTCAGTCCAACTTTGGGGTAGAATACCAATCACCTTAGTCTCGGTCTGGTTTGCGAACACCAGGTCCAGTGCATGTCTGCCTAAGTGGGTAGGTTCCAGTATCAGCTGATCAAGACCACAGTTTCCACATATATATTATAAATCCTTCAGGTGGCTCCCTAGGGCCCCATTGTCCCATAGTTTGAAGTCCCCCAGGAGCAGCAGTCTGGAATGAGTTAGAGCAAGGGCGGCGATAATATCAAACAGTGCCTGGTACCCCGTATCCAGGCCAGGTGGTCTATAGCAGATCATGCCAGTTAGCATCCTTCCTTTGGTTTCTTGTAGGGTAAAGGCCATCAGTTCTATCCCTGCAACTGCGTCAACCTGTAAGGGGGCAAAGTTCCACCTGTCCTTATAGATCACCCCAACACCTCCCACTGTTCCCTGGGACCTGGGTTTGTGAAACATCTTGTACCCATCCGGGCACGCTTGGCCCAGCTCAACAGAGAAGTCTGCACTGGCCCAGGTCTCCGTAATGAAAAGGGCATCCAGATCCATATCCTCCAACAGGTCCGACACCTCCTGATGGTGTTTAACCAGGGATCTACTGTTAATCAGACCACACCCCAAGGTGACAGAGGTATGTGTTAGATCTTTTTGGGGCCCGCCCCTTCCCCTCTTTCCTATACTCAATAAAGCCTCCCTTGAGTACCTTAAAGTGATAGCCCTCATGGCACTCGACGCGGCCGGGACACGGACGGGCACAGACGGGCTTATCTCTGGCACATCTCCGGCGCTTCGCTGCGCGCCTGCATTGGACTGCTTAAATAGATAAGCAGTTGCAGGCGATCCAACCACTAGAGCGCTAAGAAAGATGGCGCTGGGGTAGATAGTATTCCCCGAAACCCGCTGAAGTAGCGGAGTGCGTTTGGAGTGATTTTTTAATAGTGCGAGTAAGAGGACAGCAGTTAAACGGTATTTCACAAGCAGCAAATGCAATTACGGCGTCACGCTAAATTTCCTAATGTGAATTTTTATTTCCCCGGCGCTTCGCTGCGCGCATTCGCTGCGCGCCTGCATTGGACTACTTAAATAGATAAGCAGTTGCAGGCGATCCAACCACTAGAGCGCTAACAAAGATGGCGCTGGGGTAGATAGTATTCCCCGAAACCCGCTGAAGTAGCGGAGTGCGTTTGGAGTGATTTTTTTTATAGTGCGAGTAAGAGGACAGCAGTTAAAAGGTATTTCACAAGCAGCAAATGCAATTACGGCGTCCAGCTAAATTTCCTAATGTGAATTTATAATTCCCCGTACCTTGATGCAACAGAATAGCAGCAGAATAGCAAAACAAGTTAAAACAATTTAAAAATTAAAGAGCTCGTGCAAGCACCACCAGCACACAGCGCTTTCAGCAGAGACTGTGTTCTCCAATTCTTTGTTAGCTCCTTTTTAAACTGTAAGGGTCTTATTTGGCCCCTTGCTGGCCAGATGTTCCACCAGGGTGGTGGAAGTCATGACATCTACCACCCTGGCAGAGATCAATCCATCATAAATAGCGACCGACCTAGTGGAAATATCCCTACTGTGAAAAGAGCTAGTGCCCTGGCAGCTCTCTTTACAAGAATGAAGTATGCTGAGCAGGCACCATGTTTAATGTAGTGTGTGCCACATGACAAAAGCCATAAAAGAAATTCAGTGAGTGCCACCAGCACATGGTCACAGATATCCCATACGAATTGCAACACAAGAATTTGCATATACATGATCATATGCCCATGTTCCAAACAATACATTGGCATGACTTCCAGACATGTCAAGATTAGAGTAAAAGAACACCGAAGTAATGCCAGATGCAGGAAATACACCACTAAGATGAGCTCCCACTACAGAGAGAAAGGACACTCACCAGATGATTTGAACTGGACAGTCCTAGAAACCCTCACACCCAAAAACAAAGCGGACTTGTTCCACAGAGAACTATGCTGGATTTTTCGACAGTCAACCAACCGAACAGGGTTAAATGATGAGATACCTTAAAGCGAGCTCCAACGATAGAACCAAGTCTTGTCTGGTTAACTCTTTTTCTAGTGCGGGTCATTAATACCCATACAAACCGGTTCGGAGTAACTCTATCCCCACTAAGGGGTATAAAAATCTATACAATCCGGCTCAGTCTCAGATGATTTGCCAAATCTATGGGGTTAATTAACATTTAAAATTATAATTTTCAATATTGTGTATATATATATATATATATATATCGGACCGTAGTCCTTAATGCAAAAATAAACAGAACCTGTGCACACGTAATTGCAAATAACAGTATTAATACTGAGAGTATTTCAAATATAACACGGTCATGCAATATATGATCCAAACGACGTTTTTTTCTCCTTAGTCAGGTTTATTATTTTTACAGGTGCCCAGTCGGCTGGGCACCTGGAAAAATAATAAATAATAAACCTAAACGCTCTCCCCTTGACTTGCAGGAGTCGGTCTAGATGCTTCAACACTTCTCATGGCTCCGGAGCCTTCAGCTCCCTCAACAGCTCTCGCCCAGTAAGTTACCAGAGTCTCCATCCTAGGGCCTTCATCTAATCTTGTTGAGGGTCTTCTTGTAGCCACCAATATATAAATCACCCGTCACTTGGTGAAGGTTGGGGCTACCAATACATAAAACAATTAGACTTGCACCTCTCCCTTATGCCATCTAGTACATTGATCACACACTGTGTTGATTGAAAACGTTTACAACTCACATTAGAAGGCACTCCATACTCGAAGTTCCTAAATTGAAATAGATACAACACAAACATGAATAAGACATGAGAAAGACACTTCGGCCACAGACGCAGGGTGGTTTGTAGGTGCATGCGATGTTTTGCTGTAACTTCACCTTTATAGTATACCGGATTTATGACCTGCACACTGTTCATCAGGTGAAGAATCAGGTCACACTATTAAAGCAGCAGACGCCAATGGACTCCATGTTGATAACCTAACAAACATTTGTTGTTGACCCTTTACCTATTCTTTCCCTTTCCCTTTGTTTCCCCTTCTCCACTTTGATTTACCTAGGGTCCTGAACTGGGAGAACCTCTGAAGCTGTTGGTGTATCGGTGAGGGCATGGTTTCCTATTCCTACACCTAGATGTAAACCACCATCTTATGAGTAGTTAACATTCGCTCTAGGTCCTGATGAAATGTCATGATCTTCAAGACAACATAGGGCATGAAACATGTCGACCACTATCCTCACTTAATGCTTGATGGGATTATTAGAATCACTGCAAACAAGCAGCTAAGTTTCTTTTAATCATGACATGGAGCCTGACAATTAAAGTTCGTTCAGCTGGTTCCCATAGTTCTTTTTAAACTTACACTCTCCTCACGTACTACTCACATTTGTATATACACCACACAACCCACACACACACACACACCGCTTCATCTACAGTCAGGATTATAGGATAAAAGAACTTCGGCAAAGAGCCCCCCTGCAGGCCCCACGAGGAGCTGCCCTAGGATGAGGCATGACACTCTTTGGGTGTGTGGGGGCCCTTGCTCCTTATAGGAGCTATTCCACCCGGTCACTTTTTCTTTCCTTAGAAAGAGCAAACCCTTCTATTCACAGGTATTTTCTTGGGGCTTGTGTCTTGGACCTTCATTGTCCCCAATCCCCTTTTGATGTGTTACCATGATTAATGGGCCCGTTGGACAAACTTTTTTGTTCTGAGTATTTTCTCTGTACAAAAAGTAAATGGCCAAAATGCGCAGAGCCTTTTGATCTGTACCTGGGTTCAGTGGTTTGTCTTTCTGAAAATAGAGCAGATGAACTGTATGCTTTGTGGGGCCACTTCCTTGTCCCTTTCTTGTGGCACCCATCCTCCCTGCGCTCTCATGCGCTAGCATCACGCATCCAAGCCCGCCGCTGGCACAAATTGATCGTAGAGGACTGGACCCGTGAATTGGAATTAACCATACCATACCCCACACGACCCAGAGCCCTCAGTAGCCAACAAGAAATAGTCCTCGTGGATTGAGAATTCATTAGATGTAGTACTGCCCAGAAAAACGATACTAACAAAAAACGGACCCAATAAATCCCCCTGGTTCACCCCCGAACTCTGTAAACTGAAACAACAGTGCAAAAGACTAGACTACAGGGCATCCATTGCCTTCTACAAAGCTGCACTAAAAACAGCCCAGGCTGTCTATTACGAGTAAAAAATCCTAGCCTCCTCCAGAGAAATTTTTGGGATCGCGAAAAAACGTATGAAAGTTCCCGACCCCTCCGCAGTCCCTGACCAGTTTGGCCTCCTATGAGAGGAATTAGCAGGATTCTTCTCCACCAAAATCCAAAATATTCTTGACCTCCTCCCACTCACTAACACTGAGCTCCTCGAACAAGAACCTCAGATCAACGCCCCCTACCTAGAAATGTAAAAAAAAAAAACACTTAGATCCCACGGAGATGGGCAATTACCGTCCCATCTCCTTACTCCCTGGATTAGCAAGATTGCAGAGAAATACGCCAATTGCCTACTTTCTGAGCACCTCGAAACTTCTAAACTGCTCCATTCATCCCAGACTGGTTTCCGCCCTGGCCAGGGCACCGAGACTGCACTAATAGCGGTGGTGGAGGAGTCTAGAAAGATTATTGACTCGGGAGGGTCCTCAGCCATCAACCACCGCACCTTGGTACTCAGTCTCAAAAAAGTGGGAGTGACCGGTATGGCTCTGTCCTGGTTGAAATCATTCCTGGAAGACAGATTCTTCCAGGTATTCGAAGGTAACACCCGGTCCCAACCAGTGCCACTCCAAAGTGGGGTTCCCCAGGGCTCGTCTCTGAGTCCCACACTTTTTAACGTGCACATTTCTCCACTAGCAGAGATAGTAGCCCCTTTTGGAATTCAACTATTTACGTACTCGGATGACACCCAGCTCATCGTGGCATTGAACCAGGCGGCAGAGCAGTTCCCTACGGACCTGCGCTCCTGGCTCAAAGAAGTCGCTAGCTGGATGAGCACATCCCACCTCAAACTCAACGGTGACAAGACTGAGCTCATGCTGTTGGGCAACCAAGCAATTTTTAATTCAAACACTCTGTGGCCGACTTGCACGGGGCCTGCACCAACACCAAAAACGGAAATAAAGAGCCTGGGCATATGGCTCGACCACGATCTTCCCTTTAGAACCCAAGCCAGAAAAAACGCTGCCACTTGCTATGGTCTGCTATGAACTGCACGAAAAGTACTTCCTCTTCTACCTTGCCACTCTAGAAAGCGTCTAATGCAGGCGCTTATCCTCTCCAGGCTGGACTGCGGTAACGCCCTTTATTTGGATGCTCCAAACTCAGTCATTTCTAAACTACAGGTGGTCCAAAATTCGGCTGCAAGAATTCTCACATGCACAAAAACCCGCTGCTCAGCCAAGCCTGCCCTAAGAGCGCTTGATTGGCTCCCAATACAGGAGAGAATACATTTCAAGGCCCTCTGCATCGCGCATAAAAGTATTTAGGACAAGGGCCCTCCTACCATCATAAACCTGATCAAACCATACAAAGTAACAAGAAGCCTCCATTCAGATGAACTCCATCTGGCAGAGGTCCCCACAATTAAGAAGGCCCGGTCAGGGGGCCGCCTTCTCTCTTACAACGCCTCTAAGCTTTGGAACTCCCTTCCTCTCTTTATCCACAAGAAAGCTAACTACATAACATTTCGCAAACATCTGAAGACATGGCTATTCCCATAATCCCACCTATTCCTCTACCCACCACCGCAGCGCTGGAATGCTTCCGGGTAGCCATGCAGGTTACAAAAACATTTTTCATTTAATTTCATTTCATGAACACAAGCTTATAACATTCCTTATGCTCCTTTAATCCCAAATAAGTTTGCAAGTATTTTTTATCTAAAAATCAAGCCACAGAAATACTCAAAACTAGTCATACGTTTAAGAAATAACAAGATTAATTAGAACGATGCAGATTTTCATTATAAACTCCTAGCCAAGTAAGACTCTATGTAACCTGCTGTTCTTTGTGCACTAAACATATAGGGCCCAAATCACCAAGGTAAATTCGGTGATAAATGTAAGTTTAAGGTTTTTACGTTTGCCACAAATTGATTTCTATTAAAACAATGGGGTTGACCCAGTGAGTCAAAGGACCTGGGTAACAATTTATATATAGAAACAAAGTGGTCCTTGACAAAGCTCCCAATCTCAATTAATGTAAATCTTATTTTTTGGAATGAACAGATTGAATCTCTGTAACCGAGGAGAGAAGATGTATTGTTTGCAAAAAACGATATTAATGCAACAAACCCAACATAAATAATTCAAAAAACAATTATATTTGATCTCTCTTTTGTATAACAAATTTATTTACATGTTCCTAAAATAATTGATCAAAAAAGAAAACTGCAAGACGCAGTAAGCAAAGAAAAGGGTGCTCAAGTGAATAGAAAAGAAAAAATAGCTCAAAGGACAAGGTTAAGATAATTATGTACAACTAAAAAAGCAAATTTTCCAGTTGAACAACAAAAAGCCTACCCATACATTTGTACATACATAGTTTTACCATACAGAAGGGGAGGGACTGGGACAGAGAAAAATTAACGGTGTAGGCCTCAAACTAATGGGGGCGTAATTGTCGACGTTGCGACCATAGCGCAAAAAAGGGGAGATTCACGGCCTCTGCTGCGGGTCTTCTCCAGGACTGGGATCAGAAGGGGGGTGGGGGGCAAGGGGACCGCTGGTAATGTGTGGGGGTCACGTCAATGCGACTGGACGGGCCACCTATTAATGATATATCAGTGGATATCCAAAGATGAGTTGATGATTGGATTTTAAATTCAATGGGAATTCTGGGTATCCGGACGTATAGTTCCAAGTCTTGATCCAAAGGTGACTTAACAAGGAGTCAATCGCTCATGGGCAGTCATAAAGAACCCGGTTAAGGCAAACCAAGCCTGATGACTAAAAGGGTCCGGAATCGTATTAATCCGTTGAATGATAATTCCAACCGACCACCGAAAAAACGCGGGTTCGAAAAAACAGCAGACTCGAGCAGCGTCTTGTCGAGGTTTCCAAAACTAGGGGGCGTGTCCTGTGTTACACGCAACGCATGGTCACCCGTTTTCTCGGTGGTCAGTTGGTGCTGCACTTCTGTCCCCGATCAGCGTCCTCGAGCAGGAAAGTACTTCTTGCCTGCTCAGTGAAACGACAACAACCAATCCTTGAGCTGCTCTCATGTGGTTTTCAGCATGGGAGAAGCTTCAGGATTGGTGGGAGCAGGTTAACCCAGTGTTCATTTTGATGCTAGGGGCCTGTGCCAGCAATTCCTCGGCTGTTTCACAGCCATGGGATTGCTGGGTATACAGTAAGCATGTCGAGCTACCCGACGTATACTGCAGGGGCAGCTGGAATCCTGCAATAGCAGTATTCAGACCCACCCCATGTGCTTACACTGCGGCTTATATGTAAAATGGCATTAACATGCCATTTTACTTATATGTGTGTACCTGCTGCACTGAGCAGGCGCCTCAACGCTTCTCCGTTCTTGACGAGGAGCCTCCACTCATTTCAGGCATGGGTTGAATCAGGCGGGGTTAGAAGTAATGGAGTCCGTGTAAGAGCTTTCATGCAACAGGGTTGCTCTAACTTCTCTTGTTACAGTGACTTGGTCTGTTTTGGACACAAAGCACAAAACAACAACCCACCCCCAGCTATCGATTGATTAATTGAAATATGCAAAACATTTTCCACATCTTTCATTGATGTCATCCTTTTACACACAATCGCCTCGTCTTACACTAACATAGACATTAATGATTCATTTACATTCGGTGAGTGACACATACAACATTGTTCAGAGTCCTTACCCTAAATATTCAGGGCTCGACAAATGTACTCGACCGCTCGCAAATGCGAGTAGATTTCTTCAAGGGCGAGCCAGTTTTCAGGCCCACTTGACCTGCCTGGCGAGTGATATCTGCCGCTTCAGTGCCAGGTGCCAATTTGTGGGTCGAGTGCAATTGAGGTTAGGTCGAGTAGAAAAGTGTACTTACTCGACCTGCAGGTCAAGTAAGATTTTTTAGATTTGTCGAGCCCTGATATTCAAGAACGCTATCCATAGGACAAATCATATGATTAGCTTGAAAGTGTTCACCAAAAGCCCCCTCTCTACTGATCCCAATCAATTTTTTTAGTAATGCTGGTCACTTGATCCTTTCAAGTGTGAAAGAAGGGCCATTCAGGGATTCCTCATGCCATGTTTGCCAAGGCGTTTCAACCTCAACAAACCCTGGGTATGCTTGTTCTTGGAAGGTCATCATCAGGGATTTGCATATTTCATCTGGGTTTGGACTCTATAAATGTAATGCAAACATAAAAGGGAGGGACAATGTGTTAAGAGATTATACCCACTCAAATGTTTATATATTTTTTTAAAAATCTATATTGCTCGTAAACCTCAGTGATGTGGATATCATATGATTCGACGGCTGCCCGTTTATGTTTAATGTGTTATACTCAACCCGATGCGCGAGTGACCCCTGAATCCTACATGAAAAATGCCATTGGTGCATATTTTTAGGGATTGCCCCCCTCAAGAGGTAACTGGATCTCTTTTTTACACAAAACCATGCCGTGTTAGTGTGCCTGTTATCTTAAGGGTTTGTTATTACAAAGTGTAGTGTTCTTTTTTATGGGGCTTCCAAAACCCATGTTTTCAAGGTAGCATGCTGCATGCAGTCTACAGTGCCTCTCCTGTTTACTACACAGATTTTTCTTCTGCTCACCTACACGTGTTCAGTGCAGTCCTAAATTCAAAGAGCCAACAGGATGTTTGGTTCAGTTTTCTCAAACAGGAATGTATCATCTTTAAGCTCTCATAAAAGGCGAATCACATTGTTGAAGGATACATTACATATTTAACCGCATCCTACCTAACTTCTTTTGTAAAGGGCCTCGGTCCTTCCATACGGTCGCGTTCTAAGATACTCAAGATCACAACAGGTCAGCGTTTACTAGTATGCTTGCTTGGTCTTTCTAGCACTGTCGGCTTGCAGCATTTCCCTCTTTTAACCCCTTCCATGCGGCCGCGATTCTGCGCCTGTGCGGCGAAATTGAGAATGGGCGGGTTTATGACGGCCCTCAGCCGTCATCAGCACACGAGCGCCGTAGCGCATGACGGCTGGGGGCCGTCATCATCGGGCAAGGGGTTAAGCCATTTCGGTTGTCCTTGGGATCGATGGGAAATGTAGTCCTGAGTCTCTAGAAGCTTGAATATTGTTAAAGTTGTGATGTTTCTTAGAATGTCTACTAAGGCTCCACTTACTCATGGTGTGGTTCCCTTCAATCCTTTATACATGCAGTCTTCGCACGTTTTCATCTAGAGACCCACTTGTCACTGCATTATATACTTTTTTATTCTATTTTATCACATCTATTGATATTGTTAAAATTGGCTCTGATGTGGAGGCCTGATGTTCAGCTAATGTCTTATTTCGATCCGACCATCTAGAATACATTGAAAATTTTTAACATCTGATGTAAGGCCATTACCACTGTATGTGAATGTCCTCCTTTGTTTCATACAGGTGTGGAATAATGCCTGCTCCTGAAGGGATTCCCTTTAATCCTTTACATGCACTGTTTTTTCACAATTTATCATCTGAAACACTACTTGGTGCTACATCTGTATTTTTCTCTCTCTCATCTATAGGTATTTTTAGTAAAGGTCCTAATGTGTGGACAAAGCCTTCCATTTGCTCTTCATTATTCATCCACTGGTTTTCTCCAAAACGCCGTTGGATTTCTTGAAATCAATAAAGGTATTATGTTATCTTATTGTAGTCTTTGATAATCTAGAATGCATTAGCATTTTCTGACATTTCATTTAGGCCAGTTTCTTCTATACGTAATGTCATGATCATTAAGGCTTCCTGTCTTAATTAGGCCCTTTCCTTGCCAGATTTTATTTGCCTTAAGATTGCCCATTTAAAAATCAGAATCTTTATGGCTAGTTTGCAGAAAATTGTGAACGTGTGGAGCGAACATTGTTTGACGTCTTATTCTGGATTAATGCTGGCTGATACAGTGTCTTATTTCTTAGGTTGTCTGTCTGTTGTCTATTACTACTACTAACGATACCGCTAGATGAGACAAAAGAAAATACAGATGCAGCACAAGGAGTGTTCCAGATGATAAATCGTGGAATTGCAGTAATCAGTGGGTCGGCAGCTTCCACTTTTATACATATAAAGCACACAGGAGGGGTGTATTCTTTACACTTGCAGAACCGGTTTGTGTCATTTTTCCCTTCATGTACACTTTCCAGACTGTTTTTCAAACTCAGCCTTTATGTAGAGTAGTGATTCTCCACCTGTTGTCTGGTGACGGCAAAGTCTAATCAGTGGGTTGATGTCTTCTAAGAAAATGTAAAGAATCAAAATGTAAAAGTGGAGGGGGCGGCAATAGCAACGCGCCTGAGGCTGGTTCAATTCAAATATCCACACAGAGTGTACTTCACCAGAGAGCGCCTGTGGAGGGCAGGGATTATCACATCCCCAGAGTGTCTTCGCTGTCAGCGGGAGGAGGGTACACTCCTCCATACAGTCTGGAGCTGCCTTTCGCTGCATAACTTCTGGAGGGGGGTATACTCCTTCCTTGCAGAGGTATTGCGCTTGGCCCTGCTGCATGTCATGGAGAGAGTGGGGAGCAATCTATATAAATGCCATCTCTTGCTACTTGGCCTCACGCTGGCAAAAAGGGATATTGCCAGGGCCTGGAAGGCGCCCCGGGCTACCGTCCTTGGCCGCGTGGAAAAATGGGCTAGATTTTTGTATGGGGCTTGAACAGCCCGTTTTCCTTGCCAGGGGGTGTCCACGTAATTATTATAAGATATGGAAGAGGTGGGCGAACTACCAGGGATCAGAACTGGACCCGCCACGGAAGGTGGAGGCACAGTTGCCGGACTGATTTATTTGTTGTATTTATGTTTAATTGGTGGAGGGGACGGGATGACCCGGAGAGGCGGTGATCTTCGGGTGTGCAGCTACAAACTTGATGGACTTCTGTGATATGGGCGCAATCGTGGGGAGGAGGGAGGGGGTCAGAACATAAAGAAGAGCACGTCAAGTCCAAAGACAAGGAACCTGCTCATCAAAGTAACAAATTACAATTCCCCTGAAAGAAGGTAGCCAGTATTAAAGTAAAACATGCCGAGAATTCGGAGGACACAACTGAAAAACGGAGAGTGGGCCCAGACAATGCTAGACAGCGCAGCAGAAGTAACCATAGCTCGCAAGATCCTGATGAATCTTCTGGAGACAGTGGACACGAATGAATACATTCAAGTGGAAACTGCAGACACCAGAGTTAGCGTGCCCCATAGATTGTACAAAATAACATTGTGTATAGAGGGTGACAAAACTGGGACTATTAGGGATCTCTTTTGGGATAACCTATCAAAGGGCTATGAGATCCTTCTAGCAGTAAAAAAACTGACCACCAGAGTTTGTCAGGGAGTGCCCACATGGCGAAGAAATGATTATGCCTGCCTTCTCAAATCACATTCCAATTCATTAAAAATATGCATTAGGAAGAGGAGGAGCCAAGATGGCGACCTGAACGGACGTGTGGTCGCTCGGCTCCGCCGGCTCTGAAGACCCGCGCCTACATCCTGCCTGTAATCCTGGGGTTTCTTTCGCCCGACATGCGCGGGGCACGGAGCTGATCCTGACGGTGTCCCTCTGACTTCTCCGCCCGCCCGGAGTCGCGAGCTCTGGGAGGATCGTCTCTGCCCCGGACCACCGCCCGCTCCTTGGAGCCTGCCGGACCTCACAAGTCTCGAAGGGGTACTCTGTTGCGGTGGCTGCCTGTACCGAGGGAGTGCTTTCGCCCGTCTACAGCCCGGCCCATGCCCTGCGCTCACTGCCCTGCCGAGAACACACGGGACAGCTCCGGCACGCATAGGTGAGGGCTTGCACGGGTTCCTTTGTTTGTGGCCGCCATGATGCCGGTCGGCTTTCTTCCCAGCTGCGCTGATTGCCGTTAAGCTCGACCGGCCCTGGATGCCTACCACACCACCGGATGCCCCTTGCTTAAGCAGCGCACAGGAGGGGGTGTAGAGTGCCGTAGGGCGAACATCCTTTTCCCGGTCGGGGACAGGGACCCCCGTTTCTCCCCCCTCCCAGCACCCCGTGGACTGCTGCTAAAATGGCGATGCCTGATCACCAACGGGGTGGAAATGGCGCTGAGTCTTCCGGGGGTGGCATGTGTGCATTGGTACAGGGGACCGTGTTTGAGCCCTCCACTGTGACTGGAGAGCCTCGAGAATCGCAGCCGGACTGCACCTACAGGGACGTGCTTAATATCCTGGAAGAGGTACGATTGGAGATGTGGTGTGCCTATGCCGTGCTGTTCGGGAAACTTGATGCATGTATCCCTGCCGAGAGCCGAACGCAGGGGGGTCACTCCCGACAGAGCCCAGGTCTGATTTTGTTGCAGCTTGCCAGCCCCTCGCTACCTCCTGTTGCTACTGTGTCGACCGATAGAACAACTGTTGGAGCCTCTGAAGATTTGTTGCCGCTAGTCGACACCGCTGTTGCAACAGTGTTTCCCCTTTGTTCTTCGACTGGCTGCCTGCCTCATGTACCAGCCTGGCTGCGTAGTGCATCGCTACCCTGTTCTCCTGCCCTGTCCCCTGCTCCTTCCTGGACTAGTTCCATCTCGTCGTTCAATGGCTTTTGTCACCTATACGCTCTGGACGTACATTTTGTTGTTGGACTACTATCTACGGGGGACAGGCGAATCTCCCTCAGCGCTGGTGCACCTCCCCCATCCTCGAGGCGGCCATGTTTCCTCGTCGAGACGGACTGCAGCGGACTGCCAAGTTGGTTGGGTGACAAAGTGCCTCCTAGATCGGGCCAGGGCTAGTCGATTCCCTGGTCGCATTCATATATTGGCGGGCGGAGGCTAAGACAGATTTGATTTGTGTGTGGGACACTGGATATTATTTGATGTCTCTCCCCAATGATTATATTTCGGGTGAAGTTCTTTGGAAATTGATATTGGGGTGTAGGATGCTTAATGTGCCGGCGGTGTCCGAGTGTGTACGATGAGGCCTCCTCCTCGACTGTTTCTTTGTGGGAGTCCAGGGATGGATCTTCCTCCTTGCTCCCTATATCACTGGTGAATTTTTTCTTCTTTTCCTTCTTTCTTTCACTATTTCTCTTTCTTCCTATATTTCGGGTTTTTGGGGCGACAGACACTCTGCTGGGGGGGGGGCAGGCCGTAGCCTCTGCATGTGTGTAGGGTGGGGGGTTAAATTTAGTTTTAGTTAAGTTTCTATGGTGCCTATGTGTTCTTCTTTTATGATTTTTCCTCTTTCTGTCCTGAGTCTGCGATAAGGGTTTAGGGGGTACGGGTAGTACTTGGGGTGGTGCGTAAATGCTAGCTGACTCTCCTGCTGCTACGTACTGTGCTGCCGAATTGGTGGGAGATTCCTTATTATTGTTGTTACTTTTGATGCTGCCTGCCCATGTGGTGAAGTGACTGTACGGACTCAGTACTCCTTGGTTCTATTCTCCACTGAGTTATTTTTGGACTAAAATCTTAAAAATTTAACCTCACTGCTCCTTTCCCTAGCGTCAGGATTCTACTCAGTACAACTGCTGTTAATTGATGTTATATTGCTGACCGGCGCTGGGGGACCGTATACTTTGCCTTATGTGCATGACCGAATTGTGGCCGGCCGGACGGTTGTAGGCCCGTATTTGTATCATCCTTACTGCACAATAAAGGTTTCCAAAAATTTAAAAAAAAAAAAAAAAAATATGCATTAGCTAGAAAATGGGCAGTGGCCCAAGCTCCTGCATTATATAAAAATCATGTAGGTTGGGATGAGGAATCTCCTCGCCATAAAATTCAGTTAAAAAAATCAAATCACTGCACAAAGGCAGTACCCAGTTAAGCAAGAAGCTAAAAAACAAGTTAGAGAGATCTTAGATCAACTTGAATACCAGGGGGGATTGAAACATGCACCTCACAAATGAACAATCCTTTGTTTCCTGTCTCCAAGCCAGACGATTCATATCGTCTAGTTTTGGACTACAGACACCTAAACTCCTGTTGTAAAACTTTTGCAGTAAAAAACTCACACAGTGCAGCACTAATGAATAACATTGTGCGCAAAAAATATAAAACAACATTAGATATTTCGAACGGTTTCTTTTGTCAAAACATAGCACCTGAAAGCAGATATTTGACTGCTTTCTCAACAATGGGGGTCCAAAAACAATTTTGTCGTCTCCCACAGGGATTCAAGAATAGCCCAGAATTATTCTCAGCAAGGGTAACAGAGTTACTACAAATATATGATGATGAGGCATTATCTTATGTCGATGACACTATCTCACAGACGATGACCTGGAGACTCACTTAAAAAGAGTGAACACCATAAAACTTGGGTTCGCAGCTGAAGGGTACAAATTAAACATTAAAAAGTCACGAATTCCCCATTTAACGGTCCTAATTTTAGGATATGATTTATCAAGTGAAGACAAAAGCCTAGCAGACAACTTCTTAGAGAAGTGTGCTGTACTCCAAGCTCCAAAAACGCTGAAGAACTTAAAATCAATACTAGGTTTCCTGAATTTTGGAAGACCATACATTCTAAATTATGCAGAGAGGGTTAAACCTCTCTACGAATTAAAAAAACCTGATTTCAAACCAATTAATTGGACTCAGAAACACACAGAAATCTTACGATTATTACAAACAGACATGTTAACTAAAACAAAACTGCAAACACGCGCAAACTAACGCAACCTTGTAATCCGAGTCATCCCAGGAAGATGCGGATTCACATACCTGACCTCTAATGAGGGAGAAACGGTAACAGTAGCTTACAAATCACACTTGTACACACAAGCTGAAATGAAATTCAGTTCTACTGAAAAAATTCTGACTGCGGTTCAAACTGCTGTAGCAAAAGAAAGAGCCCTAGCCCAAGGGAAGAGCATATCTGTTTTAACAGCAGTATCTGCCCTTGAGGCAGTAACAAGACCACGCATTCCAAATGCTGTGGCATTAGATCCAAATTGGATACGATGGGAAAATTCTCTTGCTGCAGAAGACGTGAAACACGCATTTGATCCCAAAATTAAAAAAACTAGAACATCTAGAATACGAATGTGAATATCCTCTGCCAATCGAAATTCTGCCTCTAGAACAATACACCTGTGTAATCTACACAGACAGATTTGCACAACACTACTTTGTGGAAAAACAAATTTACAATGCTGCGTGCGCGATTGTAAAAGGTTGATGGCGCTTAGGTAAATTCAGACCGATGGTCACTAAAACTGAATCACTCAGAAACTGCTCAGCTCAGCGAGCTGAAATAAGATCTTTAAAGATGACGGTCGAAAATGCTGATCGCGAATTCCCCACACTAATAGTGTGCGATTTGCATTACTGCGTCCAGTTTTACATTAATTCCATGCGGACCTGGATTAAAAACGGTTACAAAGATGAGACAGGTGCCACAATAAAGCATAACAAGCTTTGGGAACAAGTAGTTCTTTCACAGAAAGAACTACAAAGGACTCATGTGATACATACACTGAGTCATCAACGTGATGGCATTCACGTTGCAGGGAATTCATTGGCTAACAGAGCGGCAGCGGTTCAACCGGCTTCCGTAGCCACAAAAAATATCTCTAATAGAATTACAATCACAATACTGGTGGCCGGGGAGGAGAGTGCGAATTTATAACTTTGCAATAAATTGCAACAGAGATCGCAGTTGTGAACCGGACCAGACTCCTGCCCAGACACCCCTATTAGACAGCATCAGGCTATCTACACGCAGACATCCACATGGAAGAATGCCGTCCCATAAATATTAAGACGAGATTCATTTAGATGAGGCCCCAGCGCTCGGCTGATGCCAGAACTGTTATAAAAGATTTGCGAGTCTTTATCGGCACATACGCAATTGGCATGCAACATTCTGATCAGGGTCCTGCGTTTAGCTCTCGAGCTTACAAAGAAGCCATGACCAGCATGGGCATTGCATTGCGGTACTCCTCTCCCTTCCATCCTGAGGGTAATGCGGTAGTGGAAAGAAAAAACCGTGACATAAAGCAATCTATAACAGCGAGGGTATTAGGTTCGGGTGATGGGTGGGTCAAACATCTAACAAGTGTCCAACGTAGTCTTAATAATCTGCCAAGAAATTCTCTAGAAGGTATCACTCCATACGAAATATTGTTCGGTACTTGAATGATAATCCAGGACTTAGATAGTCAGACTTCAGTGGTGAAACAAAAAACCTTTGATATCAAAGATCGTTTGGCTGTTTTACAGGACTTAAATGAAACAAGAAGAAGTCTGAGTAACACAAAGCTAAAACCAACGACCACTGAAGAAAAACAACCTGTCCCAGCAAGACCTGTCTGGATTCCAAAGATTGGGGATCTGGTCAGAGAAAAGATCGCGGTGAAGAAGGAATTTGGGCCTTCTTACAGAAAAGCAGTACCTGTCTTAGCTGTCAGTGGAACAAGATCAGTATACTACCGCCCCTTGCTGGTAAAAAGGAGAACCGAGTTGCATCAATCGACCTGGTAAAACCACAATCATGTGGCCAATAATAAGTAGTAGGCCCAGTGGACTGCCAAGAAGTAGCAGAAGACCAAACTTTGCTACAGTCCAAGAGGTTCAAACTGAGAGACTAAATCACATTTGATAAACATGCAGTGAATAAAAAAAGGACTATGCAACAAAGCCATGGAACTTGTGCCTCTTGAAAACCAAATTGCAACAGTTCGTCAAGAAACACCTATCTACAATGATGTAGCCTCGGACTATACTAATGAAAGAAAGATCCAAAGACTAAAGAAAATCTGGAAGCAATTCCAATAATTGACAGAACTGCATCTGGCTACTTCATCAATTTCAATGACTTTTCCGATGATCCAAGTGAACATGGAGACAAGCCAGCAACAAAAACCTTTAAAAAGAAAATTACAGAACTCTTTCATCAACTTGGAGAAACATATCTGATTTCACCATGGATTGAATTATGGATTGTGTTAGGTGTACTTTTCCTCCTGCTCTGGCTGATTTTGGTTTTAAGTTTGGGTAGATTTATTGATGGAAAATACAGTACAATGGACACAGCAAGTCATAATATCAACTTGGTCCTAAAGCCTCACAGATCTTCACACATTGAAAAAAGAGAACTATCATCAGTGAACATCACAGAAATTGCTATACCTGGTGGTATAGCTTGGGACAAAACTGATTATGAAATTTATGGCCCGATTGAGCTTTTGAAATATCCACACCAGTTCAAGGTTTAAGTGACTTTGTGACACCAAGTACTTTCTCTGATGATTGGGAATTTGAAAATATTAATAATATGATGTCAGATTTAGAAATGTCAGCAAAATTTACAGAACATGATTATTTACAGGGTTCGTCGAATTATGAAGAAATGTATTGCTACAATCACTTTGGGCATCATTATTTGCATAAATCTGCTAATCCTAGAAATGTTTTTTCTTATAATCAATGGGAACATTGTCCTAGTCCGCCAATAGGCAGCTCAAAAACATTTTATGCGAAATTCCCATACTTCTCAGGGTTTAACATCACTGTTCCAGAAACGTTTTATTTTAAAATGTTAAACAAAACAGGAATGAAAAACATGTTGACAAATACTAAATTGATTTATTCTGAGAAATGTTATGAAAAAATGTCTACATTTGGTTTTGAATTTTGGAAAAACAACATTGAGACAAAAACCAACTGGGGTACAAAAGACTGGCAGGTACAAGGTTTAGAATCATTATTTAGAGCCTGCATAATCCCAGAACAGATAATATTCCTGAATGACACCATTCAACAAACTACTTGTCTTGGCTTAGCTAAGATAAAAGACTTAAACAGTCTATTCCAAAGCCCATACCTGATAGTAATAGCACTGCAGATGTGGAGATAGACGTATCCCATATTTTACACCAAAACAGAACAAATCCTGATTGGAAAAATGGTTGATCTGGCCCACAGACACAAATAACTGTCAAGATAAATTCCTGAACAAAACACAGGGATTGAAACAGACAAGGCCAGACCCAAGATACTCCCAGAGACAACATCCAGGGATAATAACATCATATAGTGTAGGAAAACTATGCCTTGAGTGGCTACAGAAATCCACACTGCCTGAAATTAAGCAACACTTGACTTTACTTAAAGAAGGTGCTGACTCAGAACCCTGCAATCTCCTGAGGCGGAAGCCGGGAGACGACGGACTCTTTTTAAAATTTGCATTTTTCTTGTGTCACTTACTGAAATATATCTGTTCTTTTAAAACGCGCACTCACCCGTCTGCCACCTCCATAGCGGGCTAGAGATACGCTTAAACAGCGACTCCTTCGCTGCAACGATCCACAACAAAACAAATGTTTTGCCGCCATTGACGGCGAGGAGTAGAGGCCACGCCTACCTAAAGGCCACGCCCACCCGCCACAATATAAACGCTGCCACTAGCGCTACTTTGCCAGAACCCTGCAATCTCCTGAGGCGGAAGCCGGGAGACGACGGACTCTTTTTAAAATTTGCATTTTTCTTGTGTCACTTACTGAAATATATCTGTTCTTTTAAAACGCGCACTCACCCGTCTGCCACTTCCATAGCGGGCTAGAGATACGCTTAAACAGCGACTCCTTCGCTGCAACGATCCACAACAAAACAAATGTTTTGCCGCCATTGACGGCGAGGAGTAGAGGCCACGCCTACCTCTAGGCCACGCCCACTCGCCCCCTCTCCCTCTTTTAAGTATGTGCAATCACCGGACGCGCAGCGGACGGGCGCAGCGGGCGCGCCGTAGGCGCGCCCAAGGCAAGCCCGTCTTCGCCCGTCCTCGCCAAGTCCTCGCCTCTCGCCAGACCCCCTGCCCAAAAATTTGTTTATGACAGTAACATACTGCGGTCGCTCAACACCGGCCCTAGATGCAACAATATAGAAGGTTGCATTGGTCGAACCGCCCTTTTCTGCAAGCACTGTAATCTGGCCATACCGTAACCACGCCTTATAGGCCATAAAGAGATTAAAAGGAACAAAACGTCACTCACCATCATGCAGTTGAACGTCAGATCTCTGGTTAAACACCATGCAGAGGTAAGAACGCTCCTAATGGACGAGAACCCAGATATAATGTTTCTAAGCGAAACATGGCTTAAAGACGACCTCACTAGCATCCCCAATCTAGCAATACCGGACGGGTTCTCTATGACGTGCATCAATAGAGACTCAAGAGGAGGTGGCATTGCAGCCATCTATAGATCCCCCTTTACCTGCTCCTTTCAAAATGAAAGTATTGCGGACTGCGAATGCGCCCGCTTCAAAATATCCACGAGCCCCCATTGCACTTTCACGGGCCTTTTTATCTATAGACCTCCGGGGCCCTCTACTAATTTCACGGAAGAGCTCATTGAAGTAACGCATGCCTTGATCACTGGCTCGGCTAACTTCACGATTCTAGGAGATCTCAATCTCCACTTAGACATTGTGTCGGATGCTAAAATTAGCAACTTTGTAGCGGACCTAGCTGCCTTGCAACTAACCCAGCTCGTCAAATCCCCCACACATGTAGCGGGACACTTGCTTGATCCGGTATTCACTAACATTCCCGAGGCCAGAGCTGACGATCCTAAACCCATGGCCTGGACTGATCACTCGCTAGTAACCCTCTCTATTCCGAATAACTCCCCTCCTGTAAAAAAATCACCCACCTCCTGTCTAAAGCGACCTTGGCACAAACTCCAACAATGTGACCTTGCGGCCAGCCTAGGGCGACCTACTCTGGAGAACACAAACGACATAGAAAAATCGTATGCGTCTTTCCAGGACTGGATCACCAAGGGACTGGACGCTATCATACCAGCCAAGTGGACTAAAGGGCGAAATACTCCTTCCAACCCCTGGTTTGACGAGAACCTTAAAACAATGAGGAAAGCCTGCAAAAAAACGGAACGGCAATGGAGGAAGGAATATAAGCAGGAGGACAAAATCGTATACTTGGCTACTCTGAAATCATACCACAAGGCAATTCGGACAGCCCGTGCTGCCTTCTACGCTTCTGAAATAAAAGCCAGCTCAAACCCCACTAAAACTATTTTCCAAATCGTGCAAAAATTACAAAACGGGGGCAAGCCGGCTGCTCACATCACCTCCACGCAACAATGTGAAGACCTAGCTACCTTCTTCACGGATAAAGTGAAGAAAATATACAACACCTTCACCCAGGACAGTCCAGAGGACATCAGCCCTCCCAACGCCACCTTCGGAGAAGTCAGGCTCACATGCCTACCAGCTATCTCCGGTGAAGAACTCACCAAACTCTGTAGGAAGGTGAAATCGGGTGCACCCACAGACCCGATGAGACCAATTCACTTTCTAGGAGCCTTGGAATTCTTCCTCCCATCCTTAACCGTAATCCTTAATCTCTCATTTGCTACGGCCACGGTACCCACCTGCTGGAAACAGGCCTGGGTAACTCCGATTATAAAAAAAACCTCCCTAGACCCCTCTAAACCAGAGAATTACCGGCCTGTCTCACTGTTACCATGGGTCGCTAAACTAGCGGAAGCGCACGCGAATAAAATACTCAGTGAGTATATGGTGAAAAATAACATCCTGGACCCCTCTCAGCACGGGTTCAGGCCGGGCCATAGTACGGAATCCGCGCTCCTCACCTCCACGGAAAGCTTAAGGGAAATTATGGACACCGGCAAAAGTGCCGCGCTGATACTGCTCGATCTCAGCGCGGCCTTTGATACGGTCTCCCATGCCATTCTACTAAAACGCCTGGAAAATATAGGAATCGTAGACTCGGCGCTTCAATGGTTTCGTTCATTTTTAACCAACAGATCATTCAGGGTATCTGCCCCTCCGTTTATCTCTCAACCCCAAGATATAGGACAAGGAGTCCCACAGGGCTCGGCTCTCAGTCCCTCCCTGTTTAACCTATATATGCAACCCTTGGCGGAGGTTGCTAAGACATGGGGCCCCACAATGGTGTCGTACGCTGACGACACTCAGTTGGTCATCAGCCTTAGTGAGGCCCCCTCTCCTGATGCCACCAACTTCAGGGATGGACTGACTGCTGTCGCCAAATGGATGACAGCAAACTGCCTCCAACTTAACGGTGGCAAAACCGAGGTGCTGATAATGGGGAAAAACAGCAACAACTGGAACGATCTCTGGTGGCCCCAATCGCTGGGCCCAGCACCCCCTCCAAAAAATTTAGTAAAAAATCTAGGAGTATGGCTGGACTCGACCCTTAGCTTCCAGTCGCACACCAAAAAAGTTGCCGCAACTTGCATTGGCCTACTGAGAAGTCTATACCCAATCTTAGGCTACTTCGACTCCAAGACACGACAACTCATCGTACAGTCTACCATCTTGTCCAGACTGGACTACGCGAGTGTCCTGTTGCTAGGAGCAAACAAAGCTGAGATAAAAAGATTCCAACGAATCCAGAATTCGGCGGCAAGAGCTATAGTAGGTCTTCCAAGAAGGTGCTCAGTGAGAGCGACTATTTACAGACTACATTGGCTGCCCATGGAAGCCCGCATCCAGTTCAAGGCCCTCATATTTGCCTTTAAAATCTTGAAGAACGAAGGTCCAGAGCTCCTCCGTTCATTGCTGACCCCCTATAATCCCAAACGGAATCTCCGGTCAATGGGGCAACACCTAGCTTTGATACCCCATACGAAGTTCTGTCGCATCGTAGGGCGCTCTTTCAAACTACTGGGGGCCAAGTTGTGGAACTCCCTCCCTCTCCACATCCGCTGCATGGATAATCTGCTAGCTTTCCTCAGATCGATCAAAACCCATCTCTTTCCCTCCCCGTAGGTCCCTCTTTCGTTGCCAGCTGATTATGTTACGGTTCTAGCGCCGGGACGCCCCGTCGCTGGGGCAGCTGTTTGCGCTCTACAAAACAGGTAACATAACATAACATAACTTGCGAGATTTTATACTGGGACCTCGCAAACAGCGTCAAAAACGTTTCATAGCGGCCGGTATATACGCTGCTTACAACGAAGCTTGGAAAGTAATGAAAATTTAATCTGCCGAAAAAATACGAGAAATTGACCGTATTCATTTGAAAATATCACTGTCGGTAGTGGATAATGGGTTAACGACTATGTCCTCCAGAATTTATTCACTGAACAGCATTGTATCATCTGCTATTGATATAATAGAACAGGATATGCTAATGTTACAACATGGCCAGTCCCAGTTGCATTCTATTGTACAGCTAGGCTGGACGTTGCAAAACCTGCGCTCAGGCTACGTGCCATGGCGTCTAATTAACACAAAGTCATTATTTTCTATCTTTAACCTTACTAATGAACAAATCAGTTTGGCACAAAAAGGAGCAGACTATACGATTCTGAGCATTGAAAAACTTGAGAGATTACCATTGACAATGTCAGAGAGACCGGTCATTGAATGGATAATACATGGTACAATTACAATACCGATAACAACTTTTCAGTTTCAATATTGCCAAAAGTATATACCAGCAGGCCTGTATGAAAGGTTGGGTAAAGGATACATCAAGTCAACCTGGAATTTACCTTATACACATAGATGTTATGGTGAAGGGAAAAAAGAAGTATTTCTTAGTGGTAACAATTGTAAAAAGACACTAAGCAGTACACTTCTGTATCAAGGTATTAACCTGCATGAAGCTGTGACGGGTCATCAAATAACCTTTCATATCACCTGCACGGCACCCCTGCAGCACAGATAGAGCCTTTCTTCAGACAGCTTTCCAACGGCAGCTACGTTCTAATAAGTGACCACAGCTGTTGTGGCATGGTGCCAGGAAAAGCCTATCTCGTAACCGTTACTTCCAGGGTCATTTCTGTATGCAAGTATTGTATCCAAACAGCAAACCAGACAAGGAGGCAGCAATATGGCCTTCTGTGAATATCTCTTCTATTCGAATTGATATTTTAAGCAGAATGAAGTCTATTCTTTTACAGACAACTGTGCCTTTAACCTCATCCAAAGAGACGTATGATCTGCAAGTTGCAAGGACAGCGGCAGCGATACATACCCTATTATCGACAAATTGCCCCGTGCATTTCGTAGAAATGCTAAGCCACATTTTAAACATGTCTGATACCAGTGGCATCGCACATGTATTTAAGACAATTTATTCGGGACTGTTAGCACCCTTTGAAACAGTTTTGGGCATCCTCCCGAATTTTGTGCATTCTGTCTTCGGCGGCCTACCTCTAATCTTGAGTCTCGTAGCAGGAATTTTATTTTTATTCCTTCTGCTCCGACATGGCAAGCCAAGTCACAGACAAAACTCCAGCTACATTGGAAGAAACGATTCTAGCAATACGATACCTAGAACGGATCACTAAAGTCCTCGGATTGGCCCGGCTAAGAGATCCGAGTACTACCTGGTTTCTTTCATTCAGACCAATCTGGCAAGATTGCATCATACCTGTGCTTCGATGTCTACTATGCGGAGAAGAATGCGTGTTGGACGTCTGTCTTACACTACAATCAGCAGAACCTATGGATATCGATTGCCTGGTTCGGTAACGGCTCATACAACGTGTTGTCCCCAGCGGCTACCTATTCTGACGGCATTCGTTGAGACTTCACCATTACGATTAGGTGGCGGTGGAGTACGAGATGAAAGCGGCACCACACAGGTACAACCTTCTGTGAGCATTGCTGATGTAGAAATCGATGATGGAAATGATTCTCCCATTTGCACAATTTCAGCTTTTTCAAACCTGGTCACACTTTCACCTACTGTTGTAGACAAATTTTTCACCAGCCTTTCTGATTTGATGTTCTCTCCTAACGGCGAGAATAACTTTTAAAACAACGAGCACACAGCGTTCCCTGAACTCTGAATTCGGCCTTTAGTTTTTGATAAACAACACTACTGAAAACATTGGAACTATTTTTTCCCCTGAAAGCGAAATTATTTTTTCCAATCTCCAAAAATATTTACTTTTTTTGGCACATGGTACTCTGCCTAAAGTAGAACTATTCTTAGAGAACAGAACTTCTATTTGTAGAGACTCTAGAGACAATATTTTGAATTAGCCTCTAGCACATGTACAGTATTGTATAAATATGTGATGAAATGGTCTCGACCTTCTTTTCTGTATTAAGAGCCATTTCATAAATGTAATTTTCGCAAGTCATTCAGCCGATATTTATATATGCATTATCTGAACTATACCACTGCTTGAAACCGTACACTATAATACTCATTTTCGTGTATCTACACCATTTCAAATGCATTTTTTTTGTATTTTGGGGTGGGCTGGAAAACACATGCATACTTATATGTTTACATATTGCTTAGTATTTAGTAATGATGGACATTATACGTGGAGTGGGTGTTGTAAACGTATCTAGGACCCTAATGAAATATTCCCGATTCATGCCCTTATGTGGTTATAACAAATAATATCCTTATAAAGGCAAAAGAATCATACCCATGTTTAGTCATAGCCCATGCAGTCCAAATACGGCAAGGCTACTCTCATAGACTCCTAGAAAGTACAACGCGTTCTTTAAACAAACCAAGCCTCCAGCAGCCCGGGAATTCCCCCTGCTTTTGTTTTGATTTGCACAAGAACTCCTGGAGTCCTGAAAGAACTGTAAGTTCTTAGTGACGTCTTATGTCCAACCTTACGTCAAACTTGGCACCTTTCAGGTATAAATATACCAGCATTTGCCTTAAGTAAACACATGGTGGTTTGGAGCAGAGCGGCTATCTACTTGCCCGACGCCGAGCTGATGCGAGTGCCGAAGGAAGCCGACCCTCCCGTTGAGGCACTGAGAGAGACGCTGTCTTTTCTCCTGCCGAGAAATCCAGCTCCAGTGTTTCCAGTCACCCTCGCGGGTTACTGGGAGATCGAGTCCTGAGAAAGAGATACAAGACCTCCTTCATTCTAAACCAAGGTACAGAGTTGATTAGATCCTTAGAGAATTCTTGATGCAGATTCTTGGCAAAACTATCTTAACTTACTTACTCCTTCCCACGTATTAGGCTTAGGTCCGGTACACCGGGGTAGGCGTATTTAGAAACACCAGTTGAGCACGTTTAGTCAACCCTTTATCATTGTATGTGTTTTATGTATTTTATCCATTTTAAGTATCATATGGCTCAGAAACCATATCAATGCTTTTACAGTATTATTTCATAATACTCCTTTTACTGTACGCACTTTACTTTATGACAAGTATTGCAATTGTGGCAATTCACTTCTCTTGCATGAGAAAGAGGACTGCTCAATAAATAACACCTTTTATTGAAAACGCCAGTCTCTCTATTTCTCTGCTCTCTGTTGAAACTAAGCATGCACGATTGACTGAGTGAAATAGCTATCTATTGTTTTCACACGACTCTGGAGATATACTCCTTATTCTGGAGGGAGCAAAGTTGTCATGTTTATGCGGTTGTCAGAAGCTAATCCCTTCTTGTCTAATCAGGAAAGTTAACTCCTTCCTGTTTATTCAAGAAAGTTTCTAGTGACCTCTGACCTAGCTGGCATACCTAATTAAGTCTAACATATTCAGTAGAGACCTAGATGACCTTAGTCCTACGTCTAAACTATCGTTTATGTTATTCCAATGCGCAGAGCCTATTGGGAATATAGGAACTACACTACAGGTTGCTGTGCAACAAATACAAGGGACGCATAGAGACAATAGTCTACATATATCAGGATGGACAGTTGATGTCAGGGTGGCAGACCGGGAAGTGGGTGGAGGGAGGGGGGAGGAGTTGGTTCACTTTGCAACATTAAGAAAGGACACAGAGACAATAGTCTACATATATTAGGATGGACAGTTGGTGTCAGGATGGCAGACCTGGAAGTGGGTGGAGGGAGAGGGGAGGAGTTGGTTCACTTTGCAACATTAGCGTTTGTTTATATATACACAACGTTGGATTTGAATACGTGCATGTACAATGCGCGCGTGTTTTTAATCGAAAGGCCGAACAGACCCTATTGATTTACTTGCTGCGTAACAATTATAAGGGACGCATAAAGACAATAGTCCCAAAAACAAATTATATACCAACAAGCATTGTGAAATTAAACATATTAGAAGCGTGTGTTACTCTTTTCTTTCTCTTCCATTTAACCAGACTGAGCCACAGCACACATTACCTACTGGCGGTCGGCAGTAGGTAGTTATAGTTAGGATTGGCTACCATAGGAAATTCCCAACATTCTATTGGGATTAACTTTGGGGCTGATTGAGGGATCTGCCTGTAGTTTTCCTTAAAATAGTCTCGGTGCGCTCCGCTCCTTCCCTGAAAGTTTCGGGGGATTCGTGAAGTGGGGGCTGAGAAAAAAGGGGGGTCCCAAAACGTGTTTTCTCCATGTTAATTTCCATAGGACGGTCTGACAAGTCTAGAGCCCGAACCGCTGAACGGAATTACACCAAACTTGGCAAAATTGTAGGGACTGGTACGCATATGTGCCTTTGCTATGTTTGGTGAAAATTGCTCCAGTGGTTTTTATGAAAATTAAGTTAAAAAACACATATATATCTATAGGCGCGCTGCCGGCGATCCTCGGTGCGCGTACCGGGGAGCGCACCCGGCGACAGGGGAGTGCGCGAGCGAAAGCTGATCGGCTGTCGGGTGTCTGTCAACATTCTAAACAGTCCGGAGAGTCTGCCATCTTGTGTCTCGGTAGAATCGAGACACAAGAGGTGAAAAAAGTAAGGGGGATATAATTAAAAGGGGGCAGAGTAGACACCCCCTGACCCCCTAGGTTTTCTGAGGGGGGGCCTAGAAGGACCATGAAGGGCTAAAAACCTTTTTTTTTTCCGTGGGGTGAGCGTTGGCAGCGCTCCCCGGTACGCGGACCCTGAGTGCACCACGGGGAAAAAGAGTGTAAAAAAATAGAGAAAAAATAATGTTGAGTGTTTAGAGGAAAGTGATGCATTGCTGGAGTGTGACAAAAAAAATGATGCAACTCCAGCAATGCATCCTTTCAAATGGGGCCGGCCCATGTGAAAGGGCCTGCATCAGTCTTACGCCTGCTGTGAAACAGGCGCAAGATTTGCCTGCTGTGAAACAGGCGCAAGATTTGGACGCAACAGCGTCATAAAAGTGACGCAGTGATATCTCTTAGATTTCACTGCGTCACCTCTACGAACCTTTCTTGCGTCAATACACCCCTTTTGTATACATTACACCTGACGCAGGTATAATGTGGCGCAGGGGTTTACAAAGTGACGCATCTACCTAGATGCGTCACTTTGTAAATATGACTCAATAAGGTGCATTTTTAACAGCACTGGTGCGTCACAAAAAGTGACGTACCGGTGGCATAAAAGTAACGCATGGCCTCATAAATGAGGCTTCAGTCTTCTACTCATGCGTCATATTAAATATATGACGTATTATGTCGCAAGTACTTACAGATACGTCAGTATTTCAGACGTTATCTGTATCGCAAAAGTGATGCATTGCTGGAGTGGGTCACTAAAATGATGCAACTCCAGCAATGCATCTTTTCTTACCCTTCCACACCCCGTTCCTTTTCTACGTTTTCTTTGAATATCCACATTCCCGATGTTCACTCTCCTCCTTACTTTCCTTCCCAACACTCACCTTCTTTCAGTCCCCCTACTTCACTTCCTTTCTCCTCCCATACCTATCTGTTCTTTCTTGCTCATTTTCCTTTCCTTTATTAATGCACTCCACTTCACTTACTCTTTTTCATTTTTTTAAGAATATAGCTCTTTAATGAGAATTGGAGGTAGTTCTGAAAAGAACTTTTTTTTCTTCTTTTTTCTTTTTTTAGAACAAAAACAAAAACAGGGAATGGAAACTGTTCAACAGGAGCAAAAAAAGAAAAAAAATTTAGGGCTGGGAACTGCAGCGATGGTTCTCCAATGCTCGAACCTTGAGCAGAGCACTTTGCTCCCCATAGCAAAGTAGCTGATCACAGTCTCTGCATTTAAGGACGCCTTTGTTAAATGCAGGCTGAATGTTCGGAACCAGCTCTTGTGATCTCCTCACCGATGTTGTTGGTCCTCCTATTGATGTAGAGGCCCCATCACTGGGAACCTCTTGTGCCAGAGCCCTGACACTTTCCCGGGCAAAATTCTGGGGGTGCCTCCTCTCCACATGGCAAATCATTGTGGAATTCCCAAAAGAATATTTTTTAGTGGGGTCACCCCGTGACAGGACTGTGTGAAAGATCCAGCACTCCACTTTTGGAGCATTTACCTTCTTCTGGTCATCAGGTATGGAAAAAAAATTCCAGATGAAATGTTCTTTGACCTTCGGCTGAGGAGGCTCTTCATCGATGAAATCATTGGAGTCATCTTCACTGCTGGATGGTCTGGCAGACATGATAATCCAAGATATCCAACAAAGAACCGAGAGCAAAAAGGCAGGTCTTGCAGTCACAAAAGTGAAAGAAGAAGTGAAGGAAATGGGTGGGGATTTCATTCTTTGTAAAAAAAACTGTTAGCAACCAATGAAAAGTGTTATTTTAAGGTCACATGACTTGACGCGCTTACGCTGCGCGCACCGAAGCGCTTCCGGGGGTGCTTACGCGGCGCGAGCGTAGGCGCTCCCAGGGGCGCATACGCGGCGCGAACGAAGGCGCTTCCGGGGGCGCTTACGCGGCACGCCGAAGTGACGCTTTGATAGTTTCACGGAAATGCAAAATCATTTTAATTTTGTTATTCAAAAATACTGCTTAAATATGTATGGTACTAAATGTCTTGCGTTATTATTTACTTTTCATTTTTTTTTTTTTACACGAACGCAGAAGTAGCGCTCTGGGTGCGCTCTCCGTAGAGCTTACCGGTGCGCGCACCCAGAGCGCCCCAGGAAAAAATGATTTAAAAAAAACATTTCAAAAATATTATTATAAAAAAATAATAATAATTAATACTTACACAAAACAGCAAATGAAAAAAAAAGAATCGTAGGTTACAAACTCGATATAGAAAGGAATGCGAATTTGCCTAGCCTTGGTGCTGGTAAGTTCCAATTCTATTAAGGACTCGGAGGCGAGGATTATGCCATTCTTTCATCGCTTTATTCTCTACAGCAGCAAGAAAAAATATAACACAACTACTTTTCCCATGAACATTTGGGGGAAAGAATAAGTCAACATGAGTCCTATTACAGTGTCCATGTACAGGTGTCTCCCATCATGCTCCACTGTACTTGTCTCCTCCTCTTTCTTCGCGCGAAGCCAGAACATCCGTCCACTCACGCATCTTGTTTAGAATTATCTGCTCCTGCAAAAGAACATACCATCAGATCCATCCTATGTCAATAGAACGTCAGCTGTAAAACAGGAAGAGCAGTACACCGCAGAGCCAGAAACGCACATTCGAAAAGGAACATAAACGCTTTACTTACATTGCGTACGGGGAGGGTACACTTCCATGAAGTCACTGGGGGGGGATAATCCTCGCCTCCGAGTCCTTAATAGAATTGGAACTTACCAGCACCAAGGCTAGGCAAATTTGCATTCTATGTCAGGACCGGAGGCTTCAGATTATGCCAGTTCAAAGCTTATCGACCACCAATCTGGCCACATCAATAACTGGCTTGAAATAGAACCTCTTGAACGTGGAGTCCGAGGACCAATCAGCCGCTCTCATCAGATCCTCCAACCGAGCCCCAAGGGCAAAAGCTTTAGATACCATGGCACCTCGCGTAGAGTGAGCCCCAAACTGTTTAGTATCAATCCCCGCCTCCTGCATGATCCAACGCACCCAACGGGCGATCGTCGGAGAAGTAACTGCCTTATACGGTTTACGCAGGGCAATAAGCAGCTGCCGTTCGCCCGGAGGGCGAGTATCCTCTGTCATATCTTCATAAGCACGGAGGCACTGCACCACGCACAGCTTAGGGGAGTCCTGAAAATCCGGGTACGAAATGACCCTAGTATTGGTTTTGGTCCGCCTGCTGACGGTAAAGGAAACTCCTTCAGGAGAAAAAACCCTGGCCGTTATATCCAACGCTCGCACGTCCGAGACACGCCTGCAGGACACCAGGCACAACAACATGGCCAACTTAGCTGTCAACTCCTTACGCGTTAAAAACCTGTTCGGTTGCCAGGAAAGGAACAAATTCAGCACCCTGTTCACATCCCACAGGGCGGAATATCGGGGCTGCGGCGGCAAGGCAAGCCGTATACCCCACAAGAGCCTACAGACCAAGGGGTGTTCACCAACTGGGGACCCTTGAACCAGGTCGTGCCCCGCAGAGACCGCCGACCGGAACGTATTGATCGATCGATAGGCCAGGCCCTGATCAGACAGTTCCGCCAGGAAATTCAAGACACGCACTACAGGCGCCCCCACGGGATCCAAACTCCGTCGCACACACCAACGACTCCACCGGAGCCAAGCCGATCTGTATCGTTTGGTCGTGCTGTCGGCCCAAACCTTGGAGAGCAAGTCCTCTGCCGTTCTCGAAAGGCCAGGCAACGTCCAGCGTCGCCGGAGAGCCTCCACGCCATCAGGCGCAACGAGCCCTCCAGGACTAACCTGTGGGGAGCTCCCTCCGGATTCAGCAGAATGTGGGGAGACTGGGGGAGTAAGATCGGAAAATCCCAAGAAAGTTCCAGAAGAACCGGAAACCAAACTTGCGACCTCCACCACGGAGTGATCATCACCACCTGCGCCGACTGGCGTCGCAACAACGCTGACACACGCGTTATCATTGAGAACGGTGGAAACGCATACCCCTGTATCCCCGACCAGTCTTGGAGGAACGCATCCGTCGCCTCCGCCAGAGGGTCGGGGCGCCAGCTGAAATACCGCGGAAGCTGGTGGTCCAAGCGGGACGCAAACAGGTCCACCGAAAACGGGCCCCAAAGGTCCGAGAGCTCCGCAAACAGGGAAGGGTCCAGCTTCTAGACGCTGGCGTCCAGAATATTCCTCGAGTGCCAGTCGGCCACCTCGTTCTGACAACCCGGCAAATACTCTGCCGTAACCGACACCTGGCGGTCTAGACAAAAGTGCCAGAAATCCCTGGCCAGGTCCGCTAACATCTTGGACCTGGTGCCGCCCAGGTGGTTGATATAACGGACTGCCGACACGTTGTCCATCCTCAGAAGGACGCAGGATTGCACTCTGTCCTTGGTCCAACATTGCACTGCGAAGGAGCCCGCTAGCAACTCCAAGCAGTTGATATGCAAGAACTGTTCGAGAGCAGACCAGGCGCCGCCTGTGGAGAAGTCCCCGCACCACGCCCCCCAGCCGGAACGGCTGGCGTCCGACTCTATCACGATATCTGGGGCGGAACCGAAAATTGCACGGCCATTCCAGGCCTCCATGTGCGTAAGCCACCACTGCATTTCGTCACTCACGTCCTCCGACAAAGGAATCAGTTGAGAGTACGTCAGGCCCCTCCGCAGGTGGTACGCCTTCAAACGCTGCATGGCGCGATAGTGAAGGGGCCCCGGGAAGATAGCCTGGATCGAAGAGGACAACAGGCCCACTAGCCTCGCCAGGTGGTGCAAGGAAATCATCCGCTTCGCTAGGGTCTGACGCAACTCGTGTCTGATCCGTGCCATCTTCCTGGCTGGCAGGCTCAAGGTGGCCGCCACTGAGTATATGGTGAAACCGAGGAACGTAGCGCGTTGCATGGGAACCAAGAGAGACTTCTTCTCGTTGATCACGAACCCCAGGCCTTGCAAAAGGCTGACCGCGGACTGCAACTGTGACCGCAGTCTCTCGGGGCACTGATCCATGAGCAGCATGTCGTCTAGGTAGACTATCATCCTGACCCCCTGAGCTCGCAAGGCCTCCACCACCGGCCGCAACACCTTTGTGAAGCACCACGGTGCAGAGGAGAGCCCGAAAGGAAGAGTAGTAAACTCGTAAACCTGGCCGTCCCACCTGAATTGGAGGAAACGCCGATGAGGCGGAAAAATGGGGATTGTCAGATAAGCGTCTTTCAAGTCCAGCCTGACCATCCAGTCGGACTGTCGCAAGACGTCGCGCAGCAGATGTATCCCTTCCATTTTGAAGTGCCGATACACCAACCACTCGTTGAACTCCTTCAGATTGATCATGGGGCGACTGCCCCCATCTACCTTGTCTACCAGGAAAAGATTGCTTATAAACCCTGAGGGGTGTTCGCAAGCGCAACAAATCGCCCCTTTTTGGAGGAGGGCAGCAACCTCTCCGCTCACCAAAGCCGCATCGCGCTGGGAAAAGGTAATGGGGCGAGGACGCTGTAGCTGACACGGACGGCCATGGAACTCCATTTGGAAGCCCTGAACCGTCTGCAGCACCCAAGCATCGCTGGTAAGGGAGGCCCATGCAGGAAGAAACTGCGCCAAGCGCCCCCCCACTTCCAAACTCACGGAAGGCAGAACACTCACCTCGGCCACCGCCTTGCTGTTGACCATGCTGGCCACCACGACCTCCGAACTTCTGCCCTCTCGTGGGGTAGAAATTATTGAACTTGGCCCTGTCTTGGTACTGGCCACGTCCGAAGCCTTGACCTCGATCTGAGCTGGCGCCCCGGCCGAACGAGCGGCCCCTGCCTCGTCCGGCCTTGTCAAAAACCCGGGGCGCGAAAACCTTTTTGATATTGGACTGGGCACGATCCAGGGATGTGAAGGTCGCCACGAACTTCCCCAGCTCCTTGATGAACGGGTCACCAAACAAGCCCCCCTGGGCTACAGTACCCGCCTCCGACGAGGCGAGGTCACCTAGCTTGGGATCCACCTTGATCAGCAGGGAGCGCCTCCGCTCCGTCGAGAGGGCGCAGTTGGCGTTGCCAAGGAAGATAATGGCCCTCTTGGCCCAGTTGGAAAGGACCTCAGGGGAAATCGCGTCACCCGACACCTTGGCTTCCTCCGCCATATCCAGGATCTTGGTAAGGGGCCCGACAGCATCCAGAAGCTTGTCCTGGCAAGTGCGCCAGGACCTGTCGATACCCTTCCGCGGGTCCTTGACAAATTTCTGTAGGAAGGTCGCCATCTTCGGATCGATGTCCGGGGTCATGGCCACCTTGCCATCCGACGACGGTCGGGGACACTCCGGCTTCCGCAGCCTATTAGCTACGTACTGGGCCACCTTGTTGCACGGGACCCACTGAGGAACGGGGATGGACGATATCGTCCGGGTCCAGCATGTCCGACGGACCTGCGGAGGATGAGGGTTGAGAGGGGAGCCACGACCTGGAAGAACAGGCCTCCTCCTCCGAGTCCGGGGAGTCGTCGAGGTCGCGCTGCGGGTCCGGAGAAATCGCAGGTGGAGAAAGCGGCGGAGCCTCCGAAGGAAGAGGAGTGGGAGCTTGTGCGTCCTCCAGGGCCTTGAAGGCACTCTTCACCCTGGCGAAAGCCGCCGAATCAACCCCCTCAGTGCAAGGCTTCTTGGGAGGAGGCGGGGTAGGGGACGAATCAGGCTCAGAGGCCGGGACCGGCGCCGGAATCAAGGCGGCAAACTTGGCATAGGCCTCGTCCAGGCGAGCCGAAAGACGTTGTTCCAAGGGGACTATAGCCTGGTCAACCGCGCGGTAGATGGAATCGTCGACTGCCTGGTAAAAGTCGTCGTCCAACGGGACATAGTTCAGAGGGTCCTCCTCCGGATAATTGTCCGCATTCCCCTGCATGGCGAGTTAAATTAGGCTTTAGCAGCGGGAGCGGCAGGCAAGACAATGACCCTCCTCAGGGCGCTCTATAGTCTGGGGAGTCCCAGCGATATGGGTGGCCAGAGGCACACAATGAACGGGCAAGGCCCTGGGAACGCTGCAGGCCACCGAGTCTCGGGGCGCCTCCCGGCAAAGCGGTCCCACAGCACACTTACGACCCCGTAGGGTGTTCGCCAAAAGTACAACCCAAAGGGCGTTCAGAAGCAAGGGAAAACCTAATTGCGACCCCGCAGGGTGTCAGAGCCGGGAGGCTAGGCACGGGTCCGCTGGTGACAGAAGCGCGCCAGAACACTCTAGAAGCTTCTGGAAGCGCCCCTTCAGCAAACGAGACACCGGCCCCTGGTGGCCGTGCCACCACACCGCACACTACTGGGCAAAGATCGCGTAAGGAGCGCACTAGGCGTCCCGCGACCAATCAAGGGAATCTGTGGAGAAAAAACAGAAACCCGACACCCGACACCCGGCCCAAAGGCCAAAGGCACCACACAGAAACCCAAACCCAGGAGAGAAGGAAAAAACCAACTTAACTTGCTGCGAGCAGCGAAGAAAGAGGAGGAGACAAGTACAGTGGAGCATGATGGGAGACACCTGTACATGGTCACTGTAATAGGACTCATGTTGACTTATTCTTTCCCCCAAATGTTCATGGGAAAAGTAGTTGTGTTATATTTTTTCTTGCTGCTGTAGAGAATAAAGCGATGAAAGAATGGCATAATCCGAAGCCTCCGGTCCTGACATAGAATTAGCTTTTAAAAAACCTTTGAAATTCAGTGAAAAAACCAGAGGTTTCACAATCGTTATAGTTAGGAATTAGCATTTAAAAAACCATTGAAATTCACTGAAAAAACCATAGGTTTCACACCAATTATAGTTAGCTGAACAGTTTACTCATACAAAACCATTGAAATTCCCATGTTATAGTTAGTTGGACTCACTATAACTCGCGCGCCAGCAATCCACTGCTGATGATGTCACATATTACATCATTCATGACATGGTCAGTGACATCACTGATGACATCTCAAATGACATCACTGATGACATCACTGATGACATCACTGATGACATCATCCAGTGTCTGTGTGTTTCTGTAAAGTTAAAATACAATTAAGTTATAAAGACTGATGCAAGCCCTTTCACATGAGGCTGGCCCCATGTGAAAAGATGCATTGCTGGAGTTGCGTCACTTTTGTGACACACTCCAGCAATGCATCACTTTTGCGCTTACAGATACGTCAAAAATACTGACGTATCTGTAACTCATTGCGACGTAATGCACCATACATTAAATATGACGCATGAGTAGAAGACTTAAGGCATCATTTATGAGGCCATCCGTCACTTTCATGCCACCGGTGCGTCAGTTTTTGTGACGCACCAGTGCTGTTAAAAAGGCATGTTGTTGAGTCATATTTACAAAGTGAAGCATCTAGGTAGATGCGTCACTTTGTAAACCCCTGCGCCACATTACACCTATGTCAGGTGTAATGTATGCAAAGGGGGCGTATTGACGCAAGAAAGGGTCGTAGAGGTGAAGCAGTGAAATCTATGAGATTTCACTGCGTCACATTTAGGACACCGTTGCCTCAAAATCTTGCACCTGCCTCACAGCAGGCGTAAGACTCACGCAAGCCCTTTCACATGAGGCTGGCCCCATGTGAAAGAATGCATTGCTGGAGTTGCGTATATGGACAGAGTCACACACCTCCCAGCCACCCACACACACACACACACTCACCCTCACATACAAATACTTGAATAACAAATCAATAACCCATATAGCCACTCATATAGCTACTGATCAACACATGCAGCAGCTTACACAGCAACAGACATACTGAAACACATATTCAGACAGTTTAGTCACTAACCAATGCATTCAGTAACACACATTTAATCACTCACTTATACAGTCAGTCACGCACCTACTAAATCCTTCATCCAGACACTCATACATCCATCATTCTTCAAAATGTAAATTATTAACTTTAACTTAATTGTATTTTAACTTTACAGAAACACACAGACACGGGATGATGTCATCGGTGATGTCATCAGCGATGTCACTGACCATGTCATGAATGATGTAATATGTGACATCATCAGCAGTGGATTGCGGGCGCGCGAGTTATAGTGAGTCCAACTAACTATAATGTGGGAATTTCAATGGTTTTGTATGAGTAAACTGTTCAGCTACCTATAACTGGTGTGAAACCTATGGTTTTTTCAGTGAATATATATATATATATATATATATATATATATATATATATATATATATATAACGCTCAAATCCCTTCAGCTTCCAGAAAGAACAAGACAGCACTCGAGGATGAAGGTTTCAACGCGCTAGATTTTATTTAGCGAAGGGGTGCACACAGACGCGTTTCGGCGGTCTGCCTTCGTCAGTGTGTGATGCACTGTGTTTACTCCCGACATTGTTTTAAACATTTAGTGTTCACTCCCACATTCAATGAGGCATGGACATAAACAAGGGGACTCACACCTTGCATGGAATAGGGGCGGCCATCTTGTAATGTATGTTATATATATAACACTGAATGACATTAACAAGGATCGGTTAAATGTAAAGCTAATTAACATCAAGCTAAAAAATAGCTGGAGTGGTTAAGCCCTCAGATGGGCAGGCGCATTATTCCATGCATGGCGTGTCATAAATCAAAGTCATAAATTAGACAAAAACATACAGCCGTGGATCGGCTAATGTCCCCGGATGAAATACATTGTCAAAATGCCTATAACCAAAATAAGTAAGTTAAGAAACTTCCAAATCAACAACCATGTGATAAGGGTAACTTATAAAAGGAGTGTGGGATATGTATAGTGAGGTGCATTGCGTACAGCAGCAAAAATCATGTAAGATTATTCACAACCTATAGTTCACATTTCATTTGGAAAATTAAAGTAAATCCATAGTGAAACCAATGTGGTGAAAATCAATGTTATGTACAGTGGAAAATAGATATACAAGAGTCTCTTAAAGTGTACCCATATGTTACTCCAAATCAAATTAGACATTCATTCAATCTAGAGCACAAAAGCATTACAAATTTCTCTTAAATTCATAGTAAAGAATTATAAAGCGAGTCAAATGCTATGGGTCGTTTAGCGTAAAAGAGTCTCTCACACAATTATATGTATATGACTTAAGTCAAGCAGAGGTTCTAGAGCTGTTATATACACTAATATACAGTTGTTCCATACAGGGTGATACTCAGAGAGTTCTAATTACTGTTAATAGGAATGAGCTATCATCATGGAAACATATGTACCTCGTGTTGTGTTCTGATCTAATGAGCTTATTTCCCCAAATGGAAAGCCATCTCCTCCCCACTGTTAAGACCTTTGGGATGTTTCGTGCAGAGGTCGATGATATATCTGGACTCAAGTCTCCTTAATCTGCGTAGGCGGTCACCACCACGTATATTTGGGGGTACAATGTCAAGGCCAAAATACTGGAGCTTGTTCCGGTCTCGATTGTGGGCCTCCGCAAAGTGACGAGCCACCGGGTAAGCCTGGTCTACCTTGTCGATGGCTCGCATATGCTCAAGTATTCTGAGCTTGATCTCCTTAATCGTGCTCCCAATATACAGACCCCCCAGGATATTGCGGCATGGATTAGCAAATTTAGCGGCACAAATATGGAGATTTAGCGGCACAAATATGGAAATTTAGCGGCATTTGTGCGGCACTTTATTTTCTTCCTAATCATTCATTTTCAGCCTTAAATTGTTTTAGCAGAGTATTCAATTGAAATAGGCATGTTTGAAGCGCCTGCTGCTCTATGGAAGCACAGCTCTAATCCTAACCTCAGGAGAGGGGGTTCTATTTCTCCCTGGGATGTTCTAGCACCCATGAACGCACCCCTGCTGGCCACCGCTGCCTCCTGAACCCTGGAGGCATGACACCTCTTCCTTAGGCAGAACAGCGGATTTAGGATGGGTGGAAGCCTTTTCACAATACCCCCACCTCAATGTGACTTAAAAGTGCTGTGTATGCAGTCTAAATCCCAAATATGAAACTATTACCACCACAACTCCTCTGCGAGCAACCCCCCCACCAAGGCTGGAACAGAATGACTTCCAAGTGTCTGGCCATGCATTGGCGAAAATTATGACTGAAGACTTTGATTCGAAAACTTCACAGACTACAGAAAAAAGGGTAGAAGTTCTACTTGTGGAGTTGATTCAAAACTCCTCAAATATGATACAATTTAAGAGTTAAATCCTCGGTAATCCTGCAGAGAAAGATAAACCCTCATCTTCAGTATGCTCTTCCATTGTGCATTTAATAGTAGAAACTGACCACATCTAGTAGCCTGTTTACTGCGGCAAAAAGCACATGACCTTTGATTTCTGTAGTTTCTTTAATTTATGAATTAGGAAACAAGTCTCTCTTCGTGACAAGTGGCATTCCGGCGAATGTGAGAGAATTACTGCAGCAATTTAAAAAAGATTATCAAAGAGTGAAAATCCAGGTCAGACACCAGCTTGAGGACGAGACAAATATATTACAACGTTTTTGTTTGAGATTGACCATGCCTTTCAGGCTCGGTGTCAGGAGCCCCACTGTATCAATACCCCCACTCAACAGTGAAAATCTCGCCGGAGCAGTGAGCTGCTATGACTCCTCTAATCAGGCAAAGGTTTGTTCAATTACTCACAAGCCACATACACTTCTACTGCCCGCCCAATGCACTCATTCATCACTGCAGTCGAACTAAGATCATATTAACTACTGCTGCACAGCTAAGAGGCCTTGCTTGCACCGTAGCTCCATCACTTACACTACTGCTGCCTAGCTAATGGGCTTCCACACTACTACTGCTGACATCGGGATCCTTATACGACTGCTGTGCAGATTAAGCTGCAACCCCTACACTGCTGCTACCGGGTTAGTGACAAATCTCAGACTACTACTGCCCTAGTGGCTCGTCCACTATCACTTATGTCCATGCCTTATTAACAGCTGCCTTGCTTATAAGGCATCAATTACACTGCTGCTGCATCAACACGGAGACTCCCCTTGTGCACCTGCTGCCCAGCTAATACTGCATGCTTTCCTGCCCTCAGCAATGGAGCAAACCCTGACACTACTACCACCCTTGAAGAATGCCAAAATGCACCAGAGCTGGCGCGCTAAGCATCCTCTTTCACTGCTTTTCGATTGTGCATTTATTTTACGGTAGAAACTGCCCACATGCAGTAGCTTGTTTACTTGATGCGACATACGCACAGGAACTTTGACTTCTGTTGTTTATTTAATTTCTGGGTTAAGAAGCAAGTATATGTCGTGACAATTGGCAACCCGGAGACTGTGAGAGAATTACTGCAGCAATTAAAAAAAAAAGATTCTCGAAGAGTGAAAATCGGTCAGGCAACACTAGCTTGAGGATGAGACAGATATATTTAAACGCTTTTTGTGTGAGCCTTTCAGGCTCGGTGTCAGGAGCCCCACTGTATAAATACCCCCACTCAGCGTTGAAAATCGCTGGAGCCATGAGCTGCTCTGACCCCTCTAATCGGGCAAAAGCTTTTTTCAATTAATCACCTCTCCAAATCAGCAAGTAGGGTTGTACGGCACCACGTAGTGACGTGTGCGCTTACAACCAATCAGAGGCCATCATTTTGTTTGTGGTCTTTCAAGACCTTTTTTCGCGGCCGAAAAATGAAATATCGCTGTAATTGCGCTACTTAGCAGATTTCGCGATTATTTTGCAAATCGCGAAATCGCGAAATGCTGGAGGGTCTGCAATATAGCGTAAGCCACAGGGGCACTGTAGACAATAGACAGCATATTGTGTGCTGCAGGTAATGAATTTGTTTATATACATTTTCCTGCCAGTGTCGGTTATGACGTAAGAAAGAACACGTTTACTTCCTGCGCACGCTTTGCAGCGGCCGCAGGGGTAAAAGCCTCTTTGCTCCCTTAAGGTGTTGCTTCTCTGGGGCACTTTCTCAAGATGACTAGTCACTAATATGTCGCCTAATGATCTCGCTTTGCTGAAGGTTAGGAGTGGCTGGGTTGGTAAATCTTCTTTGAGCACATTGTCAGTTAAGAGAATATGCCAGTTCTTCCTTCGCATGGCTCTAAAACTTTCCGCTCCTGATGAATAGGGGGTTATGACTCTGAACTTGCCCTTGTTGTCACCTGGTATGCCTCTGCGATTGATCTGTTCAGAATTATTGGTCAAGAGGGACTGTCTCTCTATTCTTCTGACTCTGTTGAGGGTGTTGTTTAGTAATTTCTCACCATACCCCCTAACCCGAAATCGGGATATGCATTCCGAAGCAGCCGCTTCGAAATCAGATGGTTTGGAACAATTTCTACGAAGTCTCAACAGTTCCCCGTAGGGGATACTGTTGATTAGTTGTGGAGGGTGGCTGCTGCTGGCATGCAGTGTAGAGTTGCCAGCAGTCTGTTTCCTAAAAAGGTTTGTGTGGAGTTGTCCATCTTCTACATATATTTTGAGATCCAGATAGTACGCTGCCACCGGACTTACTGTTCCCGAAAAATGTAGGTTGATTTTGTTATTGTTTAGGACATTAATGTATTCATAGGCTGTTTCAGAGTTACCTTTCCACACAAGGAAAAGGTCATTGATATACCGATCCCAGCAGATGACCTCTCCCTCTTTCCCTCCTACCATGCAGCTCCTGGGTACCTGCTCCTCCCACCAGCCCACGAACAGGTTCGCGTAGCTGGGGGCAAAGCAGGTACCCATCGCCGTCCCAGACTTCTGAATATATAGTTGTTCCTCAAACAGAAAAATGTTGTGTTTCAGGCAAAATTCTAAGAATTCGAGAATCATATTGTGTCTCGAAAATCGTAGCTGGCGTTGATCTAATGCCCATTTCACAGCCTCTAGTCCATGATGATGTTCGATAATTGTATAGAGACTGGTAATGTCTAATACCATCAGAAGATATTCCTGTTCCCACACCAAGTTCTGCAACTTCGTCAGAAAATCCTTTGTGTCTCGCACATAGGAGTCCAAAGTGGACACCAAAGGGAATAGAGTGTGGTCCACAAAACGAGACATATTCTCTGTGAGACTCCCAATAGAAGAAATAATTGGGCGACCAGGTGGACAGTCACGATTTTTGTGCAATTTTGGGAGGTGGTAAAAAGTAGGAGTCATAGGGCAGTTTGTACGAAGGAACAGATGTTTGTCTCTACTCAGCATATGTTGATCATACCACTTGACGATGAGTTTATCATAATCTGTGATGCTTTGCTGGTAGGTCTCGTTGGTACATTTATTGTAAAAGTTCTCATCTGAGAGCTGCCTTAATGCTTCCTGTGTGTAATATTCACGAGTCATTAGAACCACATTCCCGCCCTTATCTGAGGGCTTCACAATAATTTTCGTGTCTGTCATTAGTGTTTTTAGGGCTAGTCTTTGTAGATCCGTAATGTTCTGGTGTGAGTTATGGTGGTTGGCTTTGCGATACTTCAATAGGTCCTCGTTCATGGCTTCAGAGAACACATCTACAGCATCCCAAGGGGACTGGGGAACAAAAGTGGACACTGGTTTGAATCCGCTAGTGTCTCTTTCTTGTTCAATGCCTTGCATTTCTGCTCTTTGGGCAGTGTCTAGGTGTGCAAGGTCCTGTGTATGTTCCAGTTCTAAGTCGCTTAGTATTTCTACTGATCGTAGATCTTTACCACTTAGAACATCTGTTGCTGTAATCCTTAATCCTTGGTTTTCCTTGTTCTGTAGATGAGGTCGCAATTTAAAATGTTTGTATAATTTCAGCTTGCGAGTGAAGCGGAACAGATCTATTTTGGTTTGAGTATATTCCAACTCACTGTTTGGACAAAAGGTTAGTCCGAGGCTTAGAACTTGCTCTTCCTCTGTAGTGAGTTTCCTGGTAGTTAGGTTAACTACCATTAAGTTTGTTTCCTCATATATATATTCACTGAAAAAAACATAGGTTATAGACCATATATAGTTAGGGATTAGCATTTAAAAAACCTTATTTTACTCGCACAAAACCATTGAAATTCGCATATATAGTTAGTTCCACTAACTATATATCGCGCACCCGCAATCCACTGCTAATGGTGTCACATATTACATCATTCATGACATGGTCACTGACATCACTGATGACATCTCAAATGACATCACTGATGACAACATCCAGTGACTGTATGTTTCTGTAAAGTTAAAATATGTATTACATATTGAAGAATGAGTGGATGTATGAGTGTCTGGATGAAGGATTTAGTAGGTGCATGACTGACTGTATGAGAGAGTGATTAAATGTGTCTCACTGAGTGCATGGGTTAGTGACTGAACTGTCTTAATTTGTGCATCATTATGTCTGTTGTTCTGTAAACTGCTGCATGTGTTAATCAGTAGCTATATGAGTAACTATATGGGTTATTGATTGGTTGCCCAAGTATTTGTATGGGAGACTGAGTATGTGTGTGGGTGGCTGGGAGGGGTATGACTCTGTGCATAGATGTGTGAGCAGTTGATTCACTAGATGTATGAGTTCAAAAGTGCATGTGGAAACAGCTGTATGGGCGGTTGACTGTGTGCATGAGTGTATTGGTGAGTGAATGGATATCTCAGTGCTACATGTCAAAGTAAGTACATATGTAAAACATAGTACATGTGAGAGTTGACATATATAAATAACTGTGCATAAGAGCCAGTGAATGTGTGAGTGGCTGTATGGATCATTGTGAACTTCAATCAAGGATTGTATAAAAGAGTAAATATGTGTTAGTATATGTTTGAATAAGTAAGGTGTGTATAACTGTATAGTTGAGGAAATGGAGGTGTGATTGATTCTTTGCATGACTGACTAGGTGTGTGAGTAACTCCATGGATGAGTGACAGTCTGTGAGTGTCTGTTTACACTGAGTGTATGTAAGGTTATATTAGAGTCTGAAGAGGTTCATCGTATTACCACATGAATGACATCATCAGTGATGTAATCAGTAATGTCAAATGAGATGTCATCAGTGATGTCATTTGAGATGTCATCAGTGATGTCATCAGTGATGTCACTGACCATATCATGAATGATGTAATATGTGACATCATTAGCAGTGGATTGCGGGTGCGCGATATATAGTTATTTCAATGGTTTTGTGCAAGTAAAATAAGGTTTTTTAAATGCTAATCCCTAACTATATATGTTCTATAACCTATGGTTTTTTCAGTGAATTTTTAAGGTTTTGTAAATGCTAATTCCTAACTATATATGGTCTATAACCTATGGTTTTTTCCAGTGGATTTCAATGGTTTTTTAATAGTAAATATCAAAAGCTGTAAAATGTATTCTTATTTTAATGCAAAAATATATTTTATATGTTTTAAATGAAAAAAAGGATGCATCTGTCAAACCCTGACCTCTTAATAGTGCACTGTGGTGGAAATGATTTGGGCACTATGACTGGGGTTGGTCTGGAAATGCTTTTAAAGAACACCTTTCTTCAATTGATGACACTTTTTCCCCAAACTGCCTTGGTATATTCCAATATATGTCAAAGACAGAAATGTAAGTGGTCCAACCAATTTTTTCCACAATTTGAGAAAGCACGGAAACATGTGAATAAATCTTTTTCTGCTTACATGAGAGACTATGGAATGGGTTTAATATACAACAATAACTTGTGTTACAACATTCAAGACATCTACAGAAGAGATGGTGAGCACTTCTCCGATGAAGGGAATAGAATATTCGTCCTTTATTTAAAAGTGTGCATTGGAACCTACTTGTAGGTACCTAAATTAGCCACAGAACCCAATAGCTCTTTTCAGAGCTACCCTACCTCTGATCATTCAAAACGTTTATCTTTTTCTAACTTTTTTTTTTCACCAAAGTACGCTCCCCGGTTCGCTTACCGGTGCGCGTACCGGGCGCTCCCCCCGCGAAATTTTCAAAAATGTTATTTTTTTATTTTTGCATATATCAGCGTCCTAATCTCCCCTCAGAAAACCTAGAGGGTCACAAAGTGTCTACCGTGCCCCCTTCTACCCATTCCGAACATTGTTTGTCCTCCACCTTATGTCTCAATTCTACCGATACACAAAATGGAGGACTCCCGTAACGCTGCCGGTTCGCGTACCGGGGAGCGCACCGGTAAGCGCTCGATAAAAAAAGGTGGGAAAGTAATTTACAGAAAAACCACTACAGACACTTTCATCAAATATAGAATAGGCCCTACCACATAGCAGTCCCTACCATTTACCCAAATTTGATGGAATTCCATTGAGAAAATTATGCTGTAAGCCTGACTAAATATCCTGAGGTAAATTACCTAACAAAAACACTTAAGAAGTGTTAGAATTGACAACAAATCAAAATGCTACTTTCAATATCTTCTATTATTTCATGACATTTGATTGGTTATGTACCTGAATATATATATAAAGAAAGAGAAACACAGCCATTTTGACTACTACTTCCTGAAGTACATATCAAGTGCATTTCAACTGAGAACTTAAACTTCTTTTTGAAAGGTAAGATGTTATTTTAAAAACTGAAGTATGTTCTGCACTTTAAGTTAATTAGGAAAACATTTTCTGATAGTTATATACTATCCCTCTGTAATAGTTATAGAATAAGATAGACTTCTCTGTTTTAGTTATGGATGGAGTTAGGCTTGTCTTGTATAATTAAGAATTAACTTAGGCTTTATCACATACATTTCTTTATATTTCTACTTCCAGTCTGGTACCATACACTGCCCAAAGATAAAATCACTGTTTAAAAAACCAAACTACCTGTCTGTACTTAAACCCAACAGTGCCCTATCTGTACTGATATATTTTTTTTAAATTCATTTTACAGCACAAAAATGGAAGGAGAGAAAAAAAATAACTTCGAAATTGTTGCAGAAAGCAACAAAGATACAGAAATTGACTCTGAATTCTTTGATGAATCACGGGACTTTGAACTTCTGCAATGTGTAGAATCAGTAGATTACCTAATTGAAAATGAGAAAATTTCTGACAATGAATTATTAGAAGTTCTTTTAAATTTTGATAACGAATCAGAAAAATAAATGTATATTTAATAATTCAAAAATTGTTTGAGACATTATTCATTTTTATATGTATTTTTTAAACTAGTAGCAAATTGATTATAATGTAAAATCAGACTTTAAATATACTGTGCAACTTTTTTGTGTTACATAGTAAGATTGCTCATAGTTACTTCCTTTCTTCCACTATATTATCTCCAATGTGTATTTAACATCTCTTTATCATCTCCTGCCTCCATGGTGTTTCTGCTTTCCTGACAGACTACGCTATGAATTCCATATACCACAATAACTTCTGAAACAACATGCAAGATATCTACAAAGAAAACGGTGTATTTTTATTTTTAGACTCTGCATTGGTACCTACATATTGGTACTTAAATAAAAAAAATTTTAAAAAAATTAAAAAAAGAACAAATTAATAAACATACAATATTTGAACATTCTTTCATCCTATTTTCCCAATATTACGCTTCCCGGTGCGCGTACCGAGCGCTCCCCCCGCAAAAAAAACGATAATAAAAATTATAATTTGTTTCCCCGCGGGGCCCTTTTAAAGCCCCCTCATCAAACCTAGGGGGTCAGGGAGGATGTACTCTGTCCCCTTATGCTCATTTCCCCCTTTGTTTTTGCCACATCTTGTGTCTCGATCCTACCGAGACACAAGATGGCGGCCGCTCCGGACTGTTTAGAATGTTCACAGTCACCGGGGAGCCAATCCTCTTCTCCTAGCGAAGTTCCGTTACGCGTCAAGTACGCGAACCGGGTCGCTAACCGGAGCGCTGTTACAGATAAATCTGTTTTTTAAAACGTTAATTTCTCAAAATCCACTGGACCACATATATTGAGACATAGCAAAGGCACTTCGGGCAAACTATATCTACAATTTTGCCAAGTTTCATGTAAATCCATTCAGCCGTTCTAGCTAAAAGTGATTCCAACCGCCCTATGGAAAAATGAATGGGATAAACGTGTTTTGGGACCCCCCTTTTTTCTCGCCCCCCCCCCCCCCTTGACGAAACCCCCCAAAATTTTCAGGGGCTGCTCAGAAACAAAATGTGCCATTTTTCTGAAAATGTCAGCCAATTCCGTCCCCAAATGCCAAAGTTATTCGACATAGAATTTTCAGAAATCCCATAGGAAAAAAATCCTAACTATATATACCTACTGGCGACCGCCAGTAGGTAATATACACACATATATATATATATATATATATATATATATATATATATATATATATATATATATATATATATATATATACACACACACACACACGCAATAATAACACTTAGTAAACATAACAGTTAAATGCATGAACAATACCATGAATAAACAAGCAGCAAATAATATGAGAACCCTGAAGAAAATATAAAATGCTGGACGTCCTGCAAGAGATTAGAAAGATATATATAGATACATCAAATGATTACTTTGGATGTGCACCTCAACTCGCTCACACATCACAAAGAAAACACCTCAAATGATCAGAGCCACTGGCCAGCCAAACATCACAATGGCAATATTCAAAGATATAGCATCTCAAATGACCACAGCCACTGGAAACACACATCAATGGCACTAGTCAGAAACAAATCACCTCACCCAATCGTTCAATCGACATCTTTGCCAATTCTCACTGAGGGGCCTGTTCACAGCTGGCTTGGATTCTCGACTGGGACTAAAGTTCAGTTTGTCTTACAGCAATACGTCTATTCTGTAAGTGAGCGCACAGCTCAATTGTCAACAGACACCAGGTTGATAGTCTCAAAACTCGCACTAGAAGTTTCAAGAATACTCCGTCACTTCCCCCCTCCCCCCCCCAGGCCAGAGGAATCTTACCAGAACTGGCCATTGGCCAGTTTCCAAGCAAGCATTCCAATGGCAGGAAGGAGTTCCCACGTTCCCTCTCCAATCTCGCATTTTCCAGCCTTTATCCCGACGAAGCTCACGAAAGCCTTCAGGGGTATATTAAACAATCTCTCACAAAACAATCCTTGAACGTGATTAACCCAAACAACTAGCAAATGTCGCTGTGCGCGCAGATAAAGCTCAAGCAAGGCAGAGTCAGAAAACAGGATGACATGAGGCCATGTCAAAATCAATAGTAAGAACTTCATAATACTCATCAATTTACAACACAATGCACAATTGTGAACAGCTGCTTATAGATTGACATACTTCATCTCTCAATGTACAACACCAAGCACATTTCTGCATCACTGATCACAACACTGCACTTTGAGACCAAAAAGTACATTCCACACCTCTCTCCCTCTCATGCTTTCAAGTGCACATACCACAAGTTCTGTTCTTGTGCAAGGCAGTCCTACTCCGTGACAGCTCCCACTGAAAGTCAGCATGATTACAAGAAATAAACCTGTAAGAGAAGCAAGGCATATGCAGGACGTTGTACATTCAGGCTAGAATAAAATAACACATCAAAGTCTATTAAAATAATGGTATTCAAAGGTCATCACAGGGTGTCAGACCACATGAATGTCTCTAGCACTACAAAGGATCTAATTGAATTTCTAAAAGGAAACCTGTCACCTCTGCAGTGTCGGGTTCTCCTTTAGTAATATTAGCAAAAACTTCCACTGTAAGGGAAAACAATCTCCCTCTTGTGCATAATAACAGCCTAGGGACTTCCAATGTGGAATCCAAAGGCTTCCTTTACGGGGAATGTGTGAGAGAGAGAGGCAGAGCGTAGGTGTATCTTGGGTTGATGAAAGTGGAGGAGGGAGTTGATGTATGCTGGTCCAACATATGGACCTTGCAGTTCTCGCACAGACATAGAAGCAAGAATGCACCTTAAATTAGTGCTACCTTTGGGTTAGCATGTAGCAGTAGAACTTTGCGCAAGTGGATCAAACTGCCTCCACTCCTGCATCACAGATAAAAAGGTCTGGTGGCAACAACAGATTCATAATACATAGTGAAGGTGCCATCTCTTAGATAATCTACATGATAGTTAACGGTATGTATTGTTATGTTACTGGGGTTTGTAAAGCTTGACTAATCACCCGAGGGGCATCCAGGCACTGCAGTAGGCATGAAGGTTGTATGCAGGATCTTAGTTGAAGACAGAGGTATTCAGCTTTTTATGTAATTCCAGAAGTGAGGAGAAGGCCCTTAGGTATAGAGGTAGGTCGTTCCATGTTTTGGATGCAATGCATGAGAAGGCTAGCCCTCCTGTTCTGTTTCTACAGATGAGGAGTATGTGTGCAAGATGGAGACAGGCACAGAGTAGCTATATGGTGTGCTGACGGAAGTGGAGGCAGGAGTTGAGGTATGCTGGTCCAATCTTGTGCAGTGCCTTGTATGTGGTGTGCAGAGTTTGAATTGGCAGCGTTAGTGTATCGGCAGCCAGTGAAAATCTCTGAGGTGTGGCGTGATATTGATGCGTCGGGGGAGGTCCAGGACAAGTCAGCCAATGGCGTTCTGGAAGGTCTGAAGACATTGGAAGAGGTGGCTGTAAATTCTGCCATAAAGTGCATTGCCGTAGTCAAATCTGCTGGGGAGTCGGTACGTCTGGTGCTCTTGTGAATCCATCTTAACATTTCTTTTGTGTGTCTCCTCAGTTTAGAATGCTGCGGATCTCATCTGTGGTACGATAAGTGCCGTCTCTGTGGGGTTATAGATGCGAAATACGGATTAGGAGTAGTTGAGAAGATTGATGAGATCCAGGTGGTTGGTGAGTTGCTGGTTGATTGCTTTCTCTATCACCTTTACTGGGTACGGTAGTAGAGAGATGGGTCGAGCGTTGGGTCGAACGTTGGTTAATTTGTTGGGGTCAGCAGATGTTTTTTTAGGAGGGCTGTGACTGCAGCATGCTTCCACTCCTCTGGGAAGTTGCAGACACGATAGAGGAGTTGATGATTAGAGCAAGGAATTTGCTCATCACTGGTCCTCCTAAGTTGTAGATATGGTGTTGACATGGGTCTGTGTTCATAAAGAAATGGTGCCTTCCTCAGTGAGTGTTCTCCAGTTGGTTTGGTGTCTGTCTTAGTGGTAGGTGTGGAGTTTGGTGATGAGTTCTTCTGGGTTCGGTTGCTTTTCAAAATTATTTTCAATTTTCTCGATTAGGTTGCTGAAGTAATTTGAAAGGTCGTTGCAGAGTGCCTGGGAGGGGGTGACGGAATCGGTTGAGGCATCTTGGGAGGTGAATTTCCTGATGATGGCAAATATATATTTACTGCTGTTGAAATGGCTTCAATCCTATCGTGGAGGGATCTTCTCTTGGTAACTCTCAGGAGGTAGTGGTGGTGCCCGAGGACCGCCTTGTAGGTTAATCTGCCATCAGAGTAGTGGTTGGTTCTCTACTTTCTTTCCAGCTTTTTGCGGACTCTTTTGGAGTCCTAACGTGTACCAAAAGGTCCGGTTGCTGGTTCTGCAGTGTTTTTGAGTTTTGATTTATGTGACAGCGCCGACGCAGTTGAAGATCCATTGGTTGAACTTGGTGATGTCCCTGATAGACGTTCTTGGTGGTGTTGGGTTGGTTTCCTTCAAAAGATTAGCGAAAATCGGCTTCTGTTATTCTGCTTCAGTTCCAGCTGGGTTGGTTGATGGGAGCTTTGGCTTGTGTTAGAAATATTGAATTTGATGATTTAAGTGGTCCGCCCATGCTAGTGAGGAGGCAGAGGCAGTGGCAGATGCAGTCGCCGGAGGTGAGGGTCGCATCAAGAGTGTCCGTGATGAGCTGGGAAAGTCCTAGGTTGTGTAGACTTTCGAGGGGGTCGTGAAGCAGTGGTCAGAGGGGTCTTCCAGGTGGAAGTTGAAGTCACCAAGAAGGACGCTCTTGAAGTTGATGGGGAGGGGGCAATAAGTCCGAGATAAGGTGCTGAAGTTGCCTCGTGGACCAGGTGATCTGTAGCTTAAGGTACCCTTGACTTGGCAGTGACTTGGTAGATGATGGAGATACCTCCGCAGTATTTATGGAGGCAGTCCTGGCGTGCAACTTTGTTTCCTGCTGGGACTTCCACAGCAATGTCGGGAGCTAAGGTGGGCTTCATCCAGGTTTCCGTTCATTGTGGCGGTTCATTGTGCTGTTGTTGAGGTCTCGAATTTCAGTTACTCTTTTTTTGAGAGAGCAGGTATTCAGGAGCATGCATGTGAGGGTGTGCTGAAGGTCAGGTGTGGTGATGTGTCAGGTGAGATCCTGAGCTGGTGACATGGGGGCCGGAGTGAGGCGGTGTGTGGTGCTGAGATGCTGCAGGTGAAGTGACAGTGGGAGCAAGAGAAAGGTCCTACCATGCTGTGCGATGTAGTGTGGTGCAGCAGCAGCGGGTGGAGGAGCATCCAGGGTCGAAAGTGTGGAGGCGGAGTAACAATGGTGGGTGATCTGAACAGGGTTCATGGCGCTGGAAGTGGTCCAGGCATAGACGGGTTTGCCTTTGGCATGCTAGCAGCACACACGTCGCACAGTCATTACGTAGGTTCTGGAGTCAGGAGGGGGAGTGCAGGAGGAGGTGAGCGGGGCTAAGGGGTGGCGTGAGGAATTAACAGGAGAGAAGCGTGGGAAGTAGGAGAAGGAAAAGCGCTGAAGGGTGTTGGGAAGTCCAAGAGAGTTTGTTCCACCAAGTGGACGGGGTGACACACACATTACTGGGGGTTGGGTGGGTGCCTACGATGACCTTGGCCACCCTGACTAGACAACTCACGAGGGTGGTATTGCATTTCTGAACAATTGGCATTTATATTGGGCTTCACAGTTATTAGTAGTCAATGACTGTATTGGGGACTCGCAAATGGTGCAACATGTGATATCCCAGATCCATTCCACACTCCTGCAAAATAGCCTTCCACTGCTGGACAACACTGAGGGAAAAATGAGAGGGTGGCCTATGTTACCTAGAGAAGTGGCATGCTGGTACCCAGGTGAAGAAGCAATCACATTGGTTACCAGTTGATCCAACTAAAGTTGCTTCACAAGGCATATTATACCAGAACCCAGTTGTTTAAAATGAGGAGAATTGAGAACGATCAGCGCCTCCGGAGAGTATTCTATTACATACGATATGGGAATGCCCAATAACTCATGAGTATTGGAGTATGGGGGTGGGCCATGGACTCTCCGCTGTAATAGACTGTCAAATTTTGCTCACCCCACAATTGGCGTCCCTGGGTATCTGGGGAGAACAATCCCTTGACCGCTACACTCTTGTTGTTTGCAATGTTGCTTTGATGGTGGCACGAAGAAACGTAATTAAATACTGTGGGAAAGAAAGGTTGTCGTCTATGCAGGAATTGGAGAATAACAAGGATTGGTGCAGGAGGGCTGAAAGGCTACTCTATAAGGAGAGAGGAAGCTTGAAAAGATCTGGGGCCCATGGGAAGAGGCAGAAGAGGTAGCCCCTACTGATGATTGATGGGAGGCCGTAGCATCAGGCCAGGGGGGATTCAATAGGCATGCAGGGACTGGATGGAGGGGGGGGGAATACTTGTTTGTGTTGCACTTTATTCTCCACAGATGCGGCCTCAGTTCAGACCTGTTCAATTGGGAATATTGTAAGAGATATCTTTTGGCACGATTTGCCCTGACTTTTTGCTTTCTGAACTCCTGATTGGACTGTGTGCTGAACCAGGTTTTTGCTGGCTTTAGGAATCTGTGCACTTTTTCACTGCTGCAAATTGCTAAACTGCATGTGCTCTGTGTCTAAAATAAAATGGAATTTGGTTTCGCCATGATTGGCAGAACTGATTTACTTATAAGTCCCTGGTACAGTGCATTACATGCTACTAGTGGGCCTGTAGCACTGATTGTGCCACCCACAGGAGTAGCCTTTTAAAACATGTCTTAGGCCTACCACTGCATCCTGTGTGTGTGTAGTTTTAAACTACCATTTCGACATGGCAAGTTCACCTACTTGCCAGGCCTAAACCTTCCCTTTTATTACATATAAGTCACTCCTAAGGGAGGCCCTATATATCCCTATGGGCAGGTTGCAATGTATTTAAAAGGTAGGACATGTAATTTTGAGTTGTACATGTCCTGGTACTAAAAAACTCCCAAATTAGTTTTTACTACAGCAAGGCTTATTTCTCCCATATGTTAGCATTGGTGCTGCCTTTTAACACTTTACAAGTGTAACTATCAATTGGAAAAAGATAGGAAGAGTAGGTTTGGTGTCTCTAGACTCGCAATTTAAAAAACACATTTTCTAGTAAAGTTGGTTTTTAAAACGCAGGTCTGAAAATGCCCACTTATAGAAAGCGGGCATTTTCTTACTTTAACTATTCAGTGCCTCTGCCTGTCTCCGGAATACATGTCTGGGCTGGGTGACAGCTGGGGTTTGTGCATTCCCTCTAGACAGTCTCACACAAAAGGAGCAGAGGTGTTCCCGCCATATCCTGATGGTCCATCACCAACCAGGCTGATGGATCTTCCTGACCAAGACTGAGAGGGAGGAGCTGACACTTGCATCTAAATAAGGCTGGGCCTGTCCCTAAACAAAGAATTGCATCCCCACCTGCATGGTATCTGGAGCCAGGGAAGGGCAGGGTCTTGTGAGCTACAAATACTTTTCTTTAAAGTCTCCCTACTTTAAAAAAAAATGGGTATAAGTGCTGGACCTCTGACACCATACGCTCAGAACACTTCTGGAACTGAGGACATTCTACTAGGAAGAAGAGCTGCTATACTGCCAGGAGGGGCTGCCACTTGGCTGCTTGTTTTGCTATGTTGGCCAACTGCTTCTTGCCTGAGAGTGAGAGGATTGTACTTGACTCTCCACATCTTTAAAGGTTCTCCAAGGGCTTGTTGTTCATGCCTCCTATTTCTGAAGTATCAGGGGGGTCTAAGGCTTCATCAGCATCTTGTTACCAGCACCTTGGCTCCTCTACTGTGAGCCCTGCTCTGCCAAGTGCTGCCTAATCCAGTCCTGGGTCCTTGGAAGCGTTGATCTGATCCGGCGCATTTCTCTGCAATATCAACACATCGCCGCTGCCTGCACTGAAGCCATAGACACCACTCACCAACTGCTCAACGCAACGACTTTGACTTACAATGCAACCTAAACTTTGCTGACGCAGCATCCCCGAATCACATCTGCTGCATGAGTCTTGAACACCGTATCAACAACGTCTGTAATGTACCTCCCAAACTCTAACACATTCCTGGCCCTGCATGGCTTCGCGCCAAAGCATCGCCTACAGCCCAGTGGTTTGGCCTCAACACCTCGGCACAACACACAACGCTCTTGACATTGACGCATCAACAACGTTGCCCGACCTTTAAAATGATGCATTACCTTCGACAGGGTTGCATCCCGTCCTTTGTTCAAGGCATCGTCCACAAGCTTCGAGGCATCTAAGGTACTGTCAGCGGTCTGCATAACTCCTGTATCCAGCACATACTCCATCGCAGTTGGACTGAACTTTTTGATTTGCCCGGGTCATGCACAACAAGATAGCCCCAGTTGGAGCTATTGTTTTCTAAGCAATGCATTGTGGCTGGATCTTGCAAAATTCATATCTTGACTTGTGTATGTTTGTTTTTTGTTGTTTGGCCTTGTTTTAATCAGATACATGTTCTCTCTTTTTCTAAGCTGGTGTGGAGTCTTTTTATTGTGTTTTCATTGAGTTACTGTAATTAATGTGCTACACAAATATTTTACACATTGCCTAAGTTAAACCTGAATGCTCTGTAACAAGTTACCAGAGTGTGAGCACGGGTTAATTTAGGGAATGTTTCCGACTTACCAAGACTAGAGTTATGATCGCTACTTGGACCGCTGCCAACTAAAGACCCCATTTCTAGCAATGTTTGAAAAAGAATATGACGATAGCTAGACAACATGCCTCTTGAAGTTATTTGTATGTTATGTTACATGTATGTGCATGAAAATTCAATAAAACCATTAAAAAAACAATATATATTAAAATGTTAATATACACACACCATTATTACATGACGCACCCACCATCATACATCAATACTCTGACCATCGTAAGTCCACACAAACTACATCATGTGCCAACAAAATGGAGTTGGTCTATGTTACTGCCTGGCTGTTGGGTGGGAGAGAGATCCTTGGAGACTTGTATCCTACTGAGGACTTTATCCCCTTTGAAGCAGCTCAGGGGGCCTATGGAATAGGGAATGGGCAATTTTAATGCATCTCAGTATAGCTGCCATAACTAGGGAAATATGGCCTATGTTTCTCGCTACTCTGTCCACTACACTCTTGTTTCAAGGGTTGTTACAGTTGGAGGGAGCTGGCCACTTGGTCTCGCACCTAAATAGGGCAATGATCTCTGAAAAACCTGAACCCCGTTCGAGGCAAAGTTGCCAAGGAGGAGGAATTAGGGCTTCTCTGGAAGACGAACAGTGGAGCAAGTACTGTTCTATGGTCTGGATGGTATCCAGTAATGTCCTTTTTAATTTCCTGTATAGTACATACATCACTCCAGCGCTGCTGCATAGGATATACCTCAGTAGGCCCAGTGGTTGCCATAGGAGTCAGGCTCCAATGGTGTTTTTCTCGCACCTTGCTTGGTACTGTCCTTTGTTTAAAACTTTATGGGAATCTGTCATGAGGCGAGTGACCACGGTCTTTGGGGCTGCAATAGTGCTGGAACCGATAGTTTGTCTGTTAGGAGATAAGACGCATAAAGGCAAAAAAAAAAAATCATTTAAGTTCTTGCACTTACTCTTGCAACTGGCAAAGAGAGGAGTAACAATTAGCTGAATGGGGAGGCTGAGCCTAGTGTGGATGGCTTGGTGAGGAATGTAAATGAGTGGGCAGTTGCAGAAGAAGTACGCCTCCAGAAATGTAGACATGATGATATAGTTGAAGACAACCTGCAGACTTGGGGTACACTGCTGACTACGTTTGTGGGATGGAAAGGTGGTGGGGGGAGTTTCCTCTGAGGATGAGCAGTATGTACCTCCTATCACCGGCGCTGTTGTGTGTGTGCCATGAGAGGAGTGTGTTGGGACATGACACTTATCATTTTTCCTTCTGTGGGCTTTGATCTGCAATAACTTCCTACTGCATGTTAAATGTTTAGGGATGGCTGCAGTTATTGGTTTTCTCTCATTTATATTGCTGTTTTCAGGTCCAAAAAATAAAAGATGTCTAAAACAAATGTTCTAAGTTACATATCATTTAATGCTCGTCATAAATAATTATTTCACAAACATCGCTGCGCATTACTTAAAAAAACAACAGCTTACAAAAGGTATCCCGTACTCACCAAATTGGCATGGCTTCCCGCTATATTCCATTAATCCTACTATTCACCCTCTACATCACAAATCATGTTTTCTCGTGTCTGATTTTTTTTTTTGAAAATCTGTTTATTAGCATAGTGACCAGAGCAAAAACATAAAGGTATGAACGCAGCAATAAATTAGGGTGTAACATGTTTCCGCCTGCTCAGGATTTGCAGGTAAACAGTACATTTCGATTTTGATTTTCCTTTACCGATTTAACAGAACAAACCCATACTGTTTCAAAACCCTCCCTCCACCCTCAGGAATCCCTCCCGACACTCCGTTTGTATGCGCATAAACATAGGATGTACATCTGTTTTACCCATGTTACCGTGTAGTGCAGTAAAGTCTATACACACAGTCAGGCAGGGGTAGAGTCAATGATAGTACGGGATTTCTCGTACCATCTCTCAGTGCACCACAGTTTGTGACGGTACATGGAATCTCAAGAAAGGCTGGACATATGTATTACATGTTCAACGAGTCATTTGTGTCCCCATCGTCCCCTGTTTCGAACATTCCCACAATGGCAAACCAATCCAGCGAAATCGGTGTTTTCCTGAGGCCTCTGCGTTCCTCTCGTTGTAGTGCTTCACCTTCCGCCTTACCCCACTGTGTTACCTCCGCTTTCCATAAATCAGGATAAGGCGGCCTAGGTGACTTCCACCTCATCGTGATTGCTCGTTTCGCTAGCAATAGGGCCATGTCAGTAAAACGTGTTGCTACGCTTCTTGTGCGTGCCGATGGTCCCAGTCCCAGGAGTGTATATTCTAGGGTGAGTGGTTGGGGCAGGGAGCCAGTTCCCTCAAGCATGTCACTAGTAGTGGTCCAGTAGTAACCCAGTTTGGGGCATTGCCACAGCATGTGTATTAGCGATGCGTCATCAGTGTCGCATCGGGGGCACACGCCAACTGCATCAGGGAACATCATGTGTATGCGGTGTGGGGTCAGGTAGGCTCTATGTAGCAACATCAGCTGGATAAACTTGAACTTGGGGTTCCTAGCTACCTTCTTGGGAAACTGGAGGACACGCTCCCATTCCTTGTCTCTCAGCGGCCTCCCAATATCTCCTTCCCATTTCGCACTAAGAGGCGACAGAGGGATCGCCCTCCCCGTTCTGATGCTAGCAGTGAGCCATTTAGTCAGGTGGCCGCCCGTCCCCATGAGGTATTGTATCGTAATCAAGGGGTTTATAAGTGGTTCTCGCCCCTCAGGTGCCCACCTATGTGTTACATAATGGCGAAGGCCAGCATGTAGAAGGAACGAGCCTCCGGGAACACCATGCGTGGCTCTGAAGTCTTCGAAGGACAGCAGATGCTCCTCAGTAAACAGGTCACCTACATGTGTCACTCCAGCGTCATGCCAGGACATACGTTTGTTCGCTGTGAGCGTTCCCGATTCTAGTGGGATTCCCAAAAGCGGAATCGTAGGGGCATAAGACGTCATGGGGGACGTGTATTTTAATGCCTTCCGCCAGTATGACACTGCTAGTCGGAGGAGCGGTGGGGCATCTCTCGGCAAGCCCGAGCGGGGTAAAAGCAGTGTATGGATTCCCCCTTTAGCATGATCGTCCTCCGTCATGTTGATCTCGTGAAGGTTGCAATCCGCTATCCAGTAGGCCAGCCATTGTAGCTGGCACGCGTAGTTGTAAGCCCTGAAGTCCGGTAGTCCCATGCCTCCGGATCCAGAGGGGAGCTGTAGTTTAGTAAGGCCTATGCGCCTGCGCCCCGGCCCCCACACAAGTTCCGTGAGTAGTGTGTCAAGAGTTTTAAAGGTCGCTGCAGGGATCAGGAATGGCAGATTGGTGAAGTACTAAATGAGGCGGGGAAGCATTACCATTTTAGAGATGGCCACTCTGCCGGCTATCGAAAGGGGCCGCGATATCCAGAATTGAATTTGCGATTTCAGTGCTCTTATGGCCCTCCCAAGGTTGCCATCTATCATCATTTCAGCTTCCCTGTAAATGTGTATCCCGAGGTATCGGAAAGTGGTGTCTGCCATCTGGAATGCGTGCGGGGCGAAGGGTAGGGGAGCGGACAAGCCCGCATCCGTAAAGGTGAATCCGTAGGACTTAGGTTCGCTTATGGTGAGGCCTGATAATGACCTGAAGTCCTCAAACATTTGAGGTATAGGGTCCATGTTGCCCCGCAGGTCACGAAGATATAAGATGATATCGTCGGCGTAGGCGGACACAACGTGCACCGTCCAGTGCCTCCGAATACCACAGCGGGCGGCTGCCGTCCTAAGTTTACAGAGCAGTGGTTCGAGGGCCAGGATAAATAGGAGTGGGGAGAGTGGGCAGCCCTGTCGGGTGCCCCTCGCTATAGCTATGGGTCCTGAAATGTGCTTGGAGGTACGCACCCTAGCCGTGGGGCGGGTGTATAGCAGTTTGACCCAGGCAATATATTCGGGTGGGATCCCGAATTTCAAGAGCGTAGCGAACATGTAATCCCATCTAAGGGAATCAAAGGCTTGTTTCAGATCCAGCGAGATGCAGCCCTCTGAACCCGCGCCCGTCGGGTCTCCGAGCATCAGCTGGGCCAATCGCCTAAGATTCATGGCCGTACTGCGGCCCGGCACAAATCCACATTGGTCGGGATGGATCAGCTGTGGAATGAATTGCGCTAGTCTCGTCGCCAGCACCTTGCTCAGAATCTTGTAATCTGTGTTGAGGAGGGATAAAGGTCTGTAATCGGCCAGCTGCATCCCGTCTTTGCCCGGTTTTAAGAGGGATGTGATTAATGCTTGCATGGATAACTGTGGTAGGGAGGCAGTCCATAATGCTTCTAAGTAGATAGTGTGTAAGCGTGGGGCTAGGAGATCGACGAACGTTGCATAAAATTTGGCCGGTATGCCATCCGTTCCAGGGGCCTTGCACTTCGGGAGAGTGTGTATGGCCTGCCTAATCTCTGCTATCGTAATGTTACGCTTTAGGTCTTTGCATTGCCTGTCAGTGAGTTGGGGTAGGTCCAAATCCCTCATAAAGTCCTCAAAGGCGGCCTCTGAGAGGGGTTGGTGGGGGCTGTACAGTGTGGTGTAGTAGACCTTGAACGCAGTATTGATCCCTATTTGGGTTGAGGTCAATCTCCCTACCTGATAAAGTATTTTCAAAATCGGATGGCAGACTGGAGAGTCTCGTATAATACGGGCCAGTAGGGGGCCAGCTCTATCTGCCTGCGTATGCTGCCTATTAGTGTATTCCCTGTAGTCTAACAACCTCAGGTCTTCTAGTAGCTCTGCGTGTTTTATGTGAGCGTCCTGTAGCGGTGAGAAGTGTGCATTCGTGCATGCAGCCTCACTCTCCAGCGACGCTAGTGTACCCTTCACCTCTTTCAGATTACCAATCACCTTCCACCTTCTGCCCACCCGAGTGGCCATCGCCACCCCCCTGAGAAAGACTTTGAAGGTGTCCCATTCTATCGGTCGGGTACTGGCGGTGTGTGCGTTTGTGTTAAAGTAGGCTTCAATGGTGTCAGACAGGGACGACCTGAAGACCGTGTCCTCAAGCAGGTCCGTGGGTAATCTCCACGTCGGGATGGGGGTTAGCAGTCTGCCCCATTGCCAAGTGAGCTCAACGGGGTTGTGGTCCGAGAGGGTTTTTCCCATGTGTTGGGCCTGGACAATCGATTCCGTTAGGGAGCGGGAGCAGAATATATGGTCGATTCTGGTGTGGAGCTGGTGAGGTGGGGAGAAAAAAGGTATATTCCCTGTCTTGTGAATGCATGCTGCGCCATGCGTCTGCCAAATCCCACCCCCCTGCCCATTGTGCTAGGGCGTCCGCCTGTTTCCTGCTTTCGGTGGCATGCAGTGGGGGGTGCGACCTATCCAGGGCAATATCAAGAACAGCATTGAAATCCCCCCCAATTATCCAGTGATGATCGGCCCAATCTGCAAGGATCCCGTTGACAGTTATCAAAAACTCCGACTGACCAGTATTTGGTGAATACACACAACCAAGTACGATGGCATCCCCGTCCAATAAACCCCTTATAAACACATAACGACCCTCCTTGTCAATTCGCTGCTCTATCAGCTTGAAGGGAACAAAATTGCGAAGCCAAATAGCCGCCCCCCTAGAGAACGCTGAATAGGAGGTAGCGAAGAGCTGCCCTCTCCACTTTTTGCGCAATTTCACATTTTCGGCACTGTTCAGGTGTGTCTCTTGTAGGCAAGCTATCTGTACCCCCCTACGGTTGAGTTGGGCTAGAATTCCGTGGCGTTTGTGGACCGAGCCCATGCCCCGCACATTCCAGGTGCACAATTGGTAAACATTAAGAGGCCCCATGACCGACCGTGTAATGCAGTAGAGTGGAGCACATGGGTGTCCATGCCAGATCTGTCTTGCTACAAGGGAGGAGTGTCTTACAAACAGGTAACCCCTTAACAATAAGGTCCCCAGGCCAACGGGCTAGGGAGCCGAACCAAGATGCCCAACGTGGGCATAAGTCTATTAGTTCCATGTGCATATGGGGGGGAGCAGACCACCCGTGTCTGTCTCTTAATGGCCTGCGATGGCATGGTAGCCCTCCACAAAGTAGGCCCATATGCTACCCACCGTATGAGAAGAAGGAGATCGTATATACGTTACCACCCGGATAGTGCCAAGCGGGATGCCGATCATAACTCTGCTGCCATCTGGGCCGTGATCTTAGGGAACAGTTGCAGGCTGTCCACCGATCCGGATACCTCAGTGTGGGTGTCGGTGGTAACGGTGATTCTGTCTCCGGTTGCTCCCGCGTCGTGTGCGGCTAGCGCCTCCTCCGTCAGCCGTATCATTGATGATGACTGACCCGTTGGCCGGTCTCCTGTAGGTTGAGCCTTCGTCGGTGCCCCCGCTGAGGGGGAATGTCTGATGTTGGAAGTGGTGACCCTCTGGGCCGATTGGTTCCGGCGTCCGTCGCTGCTGTTGTCGGCAAATGGGTCCTGTGAGGCCGGCAGAATTAGCGTGACCTCCATCCATTCCTCCGCCGGCGAGTCGAAGAAGTGAGATTTGTTTCCATGCAGTATCTTGAGTCGTGCGGGGAACAGAAGCGCATATTTCATGTCTCCGTCTCTCAATTTGCTTTTCACTCCCATAAAAGTGGATCTGGCTCGTTGCACCGTGGGCGTGAAGGCGGGATACACCGAGACATTTTTGTCCTCAAAGCGTATTGGCACTTTCTCTTGAGCCGCTCTTAGCACAGTGTCACGATCCTTGTAGTTGAGAAGGCGCGCAATCAAAGGACGGGGGGGTGCTCCCGGTTGCGGGGGCCTCGATGGCATTCTGTGTGCCCGTTCCACACTGTACAGGGCAGTGAGATCCTCCGGGCCCACCAGTTTCCGCAGCCAATCTTCCACGAACTGGGTGGGGTTCCTCCCCTCGCTCCGCTCCGGAATGCCTAGGATGCGGACGTTATTGCGGCGGGCACGTCCTTCCGCGTCGTCCACCCTCTCCCACAGCTGTTTAAGTTGTTTCTCCACGCCCTCCAGCTTCGTAGAGTGTTCCGTCTGCTGGGGTATGAGGTCGTTTAGCGCTATCTTCTGTTCTGAGACCCGCTCTGCCAGTTTGTTATGGTCGGCTCGTAGCAGGGATAGGCCCGTCGCCATACTGTCTATGCGTGACTCCAACGCCTCACGCGTGGCGCGTATTTCGTTGAGGATAAGATCCAGTTTGGCGTCCTGGGACCCCTTCCCAGTAGGTGGGATAATGTCCGCGTTTGAGGAGGCTAGCAGGTCCTCCGAGCCCGTGGACTGCATGTCTGCCGGTGCGCCTTGGTCCTGAGTCCTGCCCCTGTGTCTGCCCATTGATCTAGTAAGCAGGGTGGCGCTGTAGTAGGTGTGCTCGCCGGTCTTGTCCCCTTCAATTGTCCACTCAGAGGGCCGGATAGCGGCCGCGCAGTACCTTGATTCAAAGGGAGGGGAGCAAGTGCGAGGTAGGTCCCCAACGCGAGTAGGGTCAATAATAGCGCGGTAGTGATAGTGTCTCCGAGGGGTGGAGTGGCGTTCCGCAGAGGACCTCGTGGACAGCTACAGTTCCGGCCCTGTGAGGTGTAGGGGGAGGCCACAGTCCGCAAGTAGTGGCGGGGGGGGGGGGCCCTTTTGAGGCTGGGAGTGCGATAGGCGCCCCTCTCCCAGTCCGGCAGCTGGGGTCTCGTGGATTGCGCACCCCTCACAGTCCGCCGAGTGGGCCAACTCAGTCCGGTGCTTGGGGGCCCCCGACTTGTTGTGGAGTGTAGGGGCCGTGCGTGGATGCCGACGTGGGTCTTGTTCTTGCTCCCAGGCTGCTGCTGCGCGGTCCGGGGGGGATCAGGGCGCCGTAGCTGTCATTTGGAGGTCCGGGGCCCGAAGGGGAGACAAAATGGCGCCTTCAGGACTGCCGGAGGTTCAGGCCGCACCGTGTCCCCGGAGCGTGGCGCAGTCAGAGGACACGGGACTCCCAGTGCCGGGGACGGGTCACACGCCCCCCCCCCGACCCACACTCCTCACCCGTTTCGCTGTCCGTGTGGGTGCCTCCATTGCGTGCAGGCGGGCAGCGGGCTGGTCCCGGTAGCGGCCGCGGGCGGGCCGCTCGGCAGGATGAGCAGGCTGTGGGCTTCAGCGGTCAAGGGGAGGCAGCAAGGCGGCAGTCGGAGTGGGCGCTCTCCACTAACTACGGGCACAACAGCAGGTTCTGTGCCCCGTCCCCGGCCTGGGTCCCATCAACAGTGTGCCGACATCCAGGGGCAGCCCGGGCAGACTGCCAATCAAGGCCCCGGCTTTCCACAGCGCCACAGGCCGCAGCAGGCACCACAGCTCCGCAGTGTTTCCGGCGGCGTCCGAGGGGGGCGGCTTGTCTCCGCCGCACGCCGCTCACTCCCGGAGACTCCGTGTATAAAATTCAGGCGGGCTGCAATTCAGGCAGGCAGGATAAGTTGCTCGTGTCTAGGGCTAAGGACGGAGCTCAGAGACTACACGTCCACCATGATCGGCTCTTGGCCACGCCCCCATGTTTTCTCGTGTCTGATGCCTTTCAACTAGGGGTTAATTTCTAAATAAAGAGAGATCAAAACAACAAGCAGTCCATTTACTGGGTGCTGCCCATTTCTATCTATAACAATTCTAATTATACTCGGGTATAACGTAATACTGTTATTCTTTCACCTACCATTTCTCCAACATGTTGTCGATTCCTTGTGCCAATATCAATCCCCTTGCATTCTGACAATTTAAATACCCAAAACAATGAGAGCAACTGTTACCTTAATTAAATTCAAATCTCCAACTTGTCCTCCATCATTAATAAAATCTGAACTGGATTATTAATCAATGGTTGCTCCTATATCTACTCATTGCACTAAATATATCAATTTAATGTGGCACCCGTAATATCTAGGAAACATACCGATAAAGATCCTCAAAGTAAGACTTATCTATGAAGGATTCTTATACTTGAAGAAGAAGAAACAGAGACTTTTAAACCAACTACATTGCACTTAAATTTCAAAAGATCAAACTGTTTATACCCGGGATTCGAACCCTAGTTCCTTTTACCAACGTTCCCTCATCTTTTGCTTTTGAGCTTTTTGGATTTTGCATGGAGAGTAGAAACAAAACTACTTCTATATTACAGGTAGATAACTCTTAGATACATGATCTTGATTCAGAAAATCTACATAACTAAATAAATAAATCTACATAACTATTAAAAAATTGGAAATAGTTACTAAATTAATAGCACTATTCTGGCAATCTCTTTAAACATAATACCAACCATTCAAAACGAATACACCCAAATACTCAGACAGGGATTGAACCACTACACTCAATTCTTGCCGTCATCATCTGAACTATCGCGATAACCCGTATTTCTTAAAAACAAGCACAAAAAAAATCAATAGAACTCCCTCTTTGAAGAAATCCAGAGACAAGTTAACCATACAAAATTCTTGGAAATCACAACAAATACAAACTTTCTAATTTTATCCAGACCAAACATATACCACAACACAATACCAACCGAATCTCCAAGCAGTTTGACTTCAACTACTGGCCTTTAGACCCACACGAAAGTAATCTGTCGGTTGAATTCTCGGATCTCTTGACTGGCCTAAACTTTTTCCAAAATATCAATAAAGCCACACACATCAAGGGGCACATCCTGGATCAAGCTTGGACCACCAATATTACTATCACCCCCCTATTATTTCCCCCTGTCCCTGGTCTGATCATTCTTTCATCTCATTTGTCATTACTCAGACCCCTTATGTCCCTCCTACCCCTGTTAATAACCTTTTGGCCCGAAATTGGAAGCGAGCTGACCAGAGTGAATTTCACAGTCTCCTGATCTCCTCTGCTCCTAATGAACTGCCTTCCATCTCTGATCAAGCATCAAGTATAGCTGGCTAGAATCAGCCTGCGATAAAGTTGCTCCTATTAGAAAAATTAAAACCAAACGTCCTCATGACGGTTTTCGGAGGAATTAAAAAAGGAAAAATTGGCTCTGCAGCAGGCTGAGCGCCGCTGGCGGCGTCAATACACCCCCGAGGAGAAAACTATATCACCTTGCTAAAACACTACAAATATTCAATCTTACAAACTAAAACTACATATTTCTTCCAAAAAAATCATTAACTCTTCGTCCAAATCTAAAGACATCTTCTCTATTGTTAATGAGCTCACTCTACCAGACCGGGTACTGGCCAAACCGGTCCCCTCACAGGCTTTGTGCGACTCATTGAATGCTTTCTTCATTGAAAAAATTGCTGCTATTAAAAACAATATCCCTCTTTCTACTCTACCCTTGGCCCCCGTAACCACTTGCAAAAATCCATCGCTGTTAGATCATATCCCCCTGATTTCTAAGGTAGAATTTCTGACCCTCCTGAATAGAGTAAGCTCAGGCTCCCCGAACAACTGTTGCCTGCCCCACATTCTAAAAGAAGCCTTTCGAGCTTGCCCCGACACCCCACTCTCACTGCTTAACAATTCTCTGATTACGGGTTTCAAATGTGCTGCAGTGGTACCCATTCTAAAAAAAAACTAATGCCGACCCCCTAGTACTGAGCAATTTCCGCCCCATTTCCCTGCTTCCATTCCTCAGTAAAATTTTAGAGGCCCATGTGACCAACTGTCTCAGTTATTTTATTGAGTCTTCCCAATTCCTAGATCCCCAGCAGGCGGGTTTCCGTCTGGCGCATTCTACCGAGGCGGTTATTGTGGCTGTGATGGACGAGCTTAGTAGGGAAGCTGATAACAATATCACCCAGGCCCTTGTGCTTCTGGATCTGTCGGCTGCTTTCGACACGGTCGATCATGATCTCCTGATCGACCGTGTCGGCAGCGCCGGCATCCGGGGCGTGGCTCTGGAGTGGATTAGATCTTTCTTACTTCATCGCTCCCAGGATGTCCATCTATCTACCTTCTCAGCTATTTCTAGGAAGTTAACTTGTGGGGTCCCACAAGGGTCTGCCCTGTCTCCACTTTTATTTAATTTGTACATGCAACCCCTGATTCGGTCCCTATGTAATAACTCTGCCACCATCCTTAATTACGTGATGACATTCAAATGGTCTTCAATCTTGATTCCTCACCCACATCCATCACCAATTTTCAGTCTACTATGAGTTTCATTGGTGAATGGATGTGTCAAAGCCAATTGAAACTTAACCCCGACAAAACGGAGCTTGTTTTAACTGGAGGTTCTCTTAATCCTAGGAACCCCAATTTCTGGCCACCCTCTTGGGGCTCCGCTCCCTCCCCTGCTGACTCCGTGAAGAGTCTAGGGGTTATCATCAGCAAGGACCTTTCTTTAAAACCACAGATTAATGCAGTCACTTCATTGTGCTTTTTCCACCTTCGGAGAATCCGAAAAATCTGAAGGTTTTTGACCACTGAGGCCCTTATATTAGTCATTATGGCATTGGTCACCTCCCGCCTTGACTATGCCAATGTTCTTTACGTTGGCATTCCAGCCTACCAGCTTCGCCAATTACAACTGGTGCAAAATGAAGCGGCGAGACTTATTTTTCGTCAACCTAAACATCAGCATGTCTCCCCTCTGCTGAAGAAGCTCCATTGGCTTCCGGTGGCAAAACGCAGTATTTTTAAACTTGGCTGTACTGTTTTCAAGTCATTAGCTGGCCATGGCCCTGCCTTTGTTACATCCAGGATTCACCGTTATGTCCCCTCCCGCAACCTCCGCTCCTTACACCACAACCTTCTCTCTGTTCCCTCTTTCAAATGGAAAAGAAATGGTGGCCTTAGGTTTTCTTTCTTGGCATCCAAATTATGGAATTCCTTGCCACACGACCTCAGGTCCACCTCCTGTTTGTCATCCTTCAGGAAACTGTTAAAAACTCACCTGTTTCGTCAATCTTATGATTAACCACCTGCACTCCTCCCCTCTTTTGCACATCCGTTCTATAGCGCCATGAAACCGTTGGTGTCCGAGCGCTCTACAATAATTTTTACATTACATTACAGTTAGGTGAGGTAATGGACATTCAAGCCCTAAGTAGCTACTGGTGTGCACAAATATTGTTTCAAGTCGCAGCCATATTTCTATTTGACCATATATTGGTATAACTTGAATTTAAAGAGAAAGGTTGAAAAAGTACAAAGTAAATTGAATGGAAAGGAGCCACAAGATAATAGAACAAGCACTGGCGTAGCCAATAGGTCTTGCCTATGGGACCTTATAAATTTAGCCATGCAGCAGATTATCCCCTATTAGCATGCCTAACACTCAACATTTTTTAACAATCCTGCTGTGATCAGAGGCCAAACAGTCACATAATAAATAGCCTGGATTAGCGCACAGCCAGAACGAACCCCTTTCTAGAGAGCTCTTTCAACGTTATGATGCTGTAAAAATATTCAATGTCATAGTGAGATGTCACAGGGTAGCAAGAGATTCCTCATTAAAAACAAAAGAAACACGTTTTCTTTAAATTACGAAAGAAGCCAAGGGACTTAATCTGAGAGTAAGAGAGCAAAACATACTGAGTCTTGGCCCCCAATAGCACGCTCCCTTTAAAGCCTGCTTGCTTCCATGTGGTAATAACACAGGTTGAAAGTAGTACACCTGAAGAGGGCTGTAAGGCCCTCTAAGTTCTTGATGATCCAACAATAGGTCATTTGCAACCAGACCTCCTGCACGGTTAAGGTGGCACAACCCAAAGCATGGTTTTTATAATTGCTCACTTTAATTTAATTGCTCAGAAGAGTTTTGATTTATTTTTACTCCCTTTCACATAATAACAAAATGCACAATACAACTGAAATGCTTGATACAAAACATCACTAGTAAAACAGTCAGCTGTTATTATTTTTCATTTTACAATGTATTGATTGCATGCGTATAGTGGATAGGTCAGGTTCTCTTTTTCTGGCGCTTACTTGCAATAAAAAATAACCAATGAGGCAGCTGGCCAAGTACAGATCGATTGAGGTTGCCAATGCTTGTTTGAGGGGCTCGGTTTCCTCTTCAGAAAGGATCCATAGGCGGCTTTGCACCCCGTGGGCTGTCTCAACTGAGGCCTCATAGTGAGACGCATGAAGTTTAAACTGCCCACTTCTAACTCAGATGTTGGCCCCGCCCTAACAATTGGTGCAAATAATGTTTACTCTTGTGTTCAGCATAGCGCCTATGTGGTGTGAAGCGCTATTTACACTTTGTTCACTTCCCCAATCATTGTTACTGGTAGCAATAGAAAGTGCAAACGTAAAAAGAAATGTGGAACTAATGCAAGGAAAGATTACGTAAAAGACATTTAAATGTGTTTCCTTCATTTTTGGGGTTATTGATAAATTGGCTGCAAATGCATCTTTCAAATTATATTCACGACAATGGACAGCAGGGAATATCTTATCAGCGTGGTCATGTGAAGAACTCTTCTATTTGCCTTTCAAATTATTTAACTGCATGGAAATTTGGGTTTTTAATTGATTAGCATAAAAGAAAGCAAAGTATCTGTACATGTTGTGAATTACAATTACGAAAAAACATGAATGAATGGAAAATATAAAAATCACAAGTCCCATAATGCCTCGGGTGAAATGAATCCCTCAACGGGGGCCGAGCACTTTTAAACGCTGAAAGAACTGATTTGTCGGAGTGAGCTCTCACACTTTCAAGCATATGAACGTGGTCCGTTTGAGACTTGCTTCCTGTGCAGGGGTGCGTACACCCCGGCGAGGAAATTCTGTCCCTTATCCTTTGACCTGAGTCATTGTTTACACTTGTGAGTAGATGCTTCTTTTTGTGGACAAAGATTAAAGAAAAATCAACATATGTTTGCGAAGACTTACAGAGTTGCGAATAAATGACTGACAATTGAGAGACTACGAATACCATGATGCAAAGCGTGAAATGAATCTAAATGGGGTTGACCTGCCCAACCAGAAAAGCATGTGATCTGCCATTGCGTTGCATTGATTTCTTTTCCTATGTTCTCATTGAGACATCATTCTCAGCATTACATTTAAATATAGCGCGCAGAAGCGATCCAGTTTATACAGTGCTCTGTGAAAAGAGAATGTCACACTTAATGCTAACAAAGCGCAGCGAGACGCACATGGAAATAAATTAATGTCATTCAATCTCACACCCGGCCTCATGTACCTCTGGTGCTATTACCGTACTGGTGACCTGAGCTCCTCCTAATATTTTTGGGTGCTATGTGTGCGTTTGGGGGTTAATGGCCTGGTTTCGAACACAAAGAGGACATCATTGTAAAGAACAAGAGTGACAAAGATTGCCTTAACTGTTTTGTTTGTTGAAAAATTGTGATGTATCGTTCGTATGCTGCCTGCCTGCTGTTTCAAAGCCCTTTGAGACACTGTAAGCATGAAGGGACGACATGACGGGGCTTAGAGAACACAGTGATTAGAGTGCTATGTATGCAATGGAGAGGCACGGACTGTGAGGTAATGTTGCCTAGAGCCCCCGTGGTTTCAAAGAGTCCCAGCCAGCGGGATACATTCTGTACCCAAGGGCATGCGCTCTCTCCGGCATCCACCAGTGGACACCATGGACTGGTAGTATATCTGTCCACAACAGCAGTCGAAGTGCATTAATAAATAGAAAACAAGCAAAGACAGTGGGTATGTTTACCTCTCATGAGGTAGCGTGAACAGCAGACACGGGGACAGTTTACCTCGCTTTAAAAGTGAAACCCTCCCACGTCACGCCAAACAAAGATGGTGTTGGCCTGTCCAGATGTGCCATCCTAAAAGTGGACAAGGAGGTAACCAAGAATCCAGAGTTCCAATCACAAGTCACCATTTACCATAAACGATGACACGAGCCAATGAGAAACAGGGGCAGTGCTTTCAGTCCCTTCTGAATCCATATCGATTGCAAAAAGCCCTCGCAGAGCAACTAGCGCATGCGCGCTGCAACGCCAGACGAGACCTAAAAAATGAGGCAAAAAAAGTAAAAAACAGGGAAAAAACAGGATAAAAGGAAAAGGGGAAAAATGAAAATAGAATTGAGGAAAAGAAAAAGAAGTGAGGAAAAGTTGCCACCAAGTCTAAAACTGATAACAAAAAAAAACAATCCCCTGCTTAGTCTTAAAATGTGGTGTGAAAGTCTCCTTTTCCGTTCACTAATAATGTGTTGTTACTACAAGAAAGATGAGTAGAGATAATGTATTGGGAGTAATTGGAACAGGTATCAATGTATCCCTAAGCAGAAAGCACAGGCTTAAGAATCAAACAGTTATAAAAAAATAAAATGATCTGAAACATTAACTTCTGAATTTTGAAAAGTGATACTTTTTTTGAAAAAAAAAATTTGGGTATAGACACCCACGAAAAGGAAAATGTTGTCCTATGTTGGTTTTTGAAAACGTTTTTTTTTTTATCATAAGCAATCAGGCGTCGAAAAATCCACTCGCAATTGCGAGTGAAATTTTTGCAGGTCGAGCTATTTTTAGCACTTACTCGACCCTGCTGGCAAGTAAACTTATGCTGGAAGAAACAGGTGTTCTGTTTATTCAGAAAGTGAATGAGCAATTAAAACGCCTTTAAATATGTTTTATCTTGACAGGTTTGCCAATTGCTCAAGGACAGAGGTCAAATGTCAGTTTGTCTTTTTACTAATTGTTGCTCAGGTGTTCCTGGAAAATGAGGTTTGATTTTCTTTCTCTTTTTACAGTTAATGCTTTTTGTCAAGTAAACTATTTGACAATAATTGTGAAACAAAATGCAGTAAAAGGTCTTTTTTTCTATAATACAACATTTGAACAACTCGTAAATGAATAGTACAAGTAGATCAGAAATTATAAAACAACTTTTTTTTGTAATTCAGAAGTGTGATGCAAACAAAGATTTTAATCGAAGGAAAACAAATCAGAACACTTTACTTGGTGAAGTGCAAATGATGAATATTTGCAGAAATTTTATTTCCAAACATTGTACACTATATCTTTTTAAAACCACATGTCAGTGACAAATTCAGTGGCGATTTCATTGTAAAGTCTGCTGATTGCAAATAACAGTGGGCTGCTACTTCATTCTTTAGTTATGTATTTATTAAAAGTGATAATTTGTAAACATTATTTGAGAGACATTCCTGGCCAAGCCCTGATGACAATGAATTTAATGAACTAAGAGGCAAGTCTGCAGTCAAGTGTATCTTATATGTAGCTAGATTTGCATTCTATATGGAGCTAATGTTTAGTCTATTAAATCGAACAAAAGCGTTTCCTATACAGCAGACATGCAGAATTTGTGTATTTGAAGGTGCTCTCATATGTGATAGAAAACAAAATGGTGTCTCAGTGAATTAAAATACTTGCCCAGTATCACATAATTTGAAACCAATTTATGGGATAAGAGCTTTATAATTTGGTCGAGTAAATTATTTAAGTCACTATAGACCTGCAGTAAAATATTTCGGATTTTTCAAGCCCTGGCAATGTGAAAATGCTTCTATATTTGTATTGCATTTTTGGTGAAGGATCAAATATTCTACTGACAAATGAATACAGAATTTGCTTTGGGAATCTAAAGCAATGAGTCTTCAAGTGGTTTTAAAATTTTCATGTCTATAATTTGTATATTTTTTACAGTGTTTTGGATATAATATACATAAGTTCAATAACAAAACAAATGAAATCATTGCTCTTTCTTCCAAAAATGTCAGCCCTAAAGAAGTGGTGTAGGTCGTCGCGAAACATGTGTTGGCTGAAAAAACCTGAACTTACAAATTACATTGAGTGAGTTTCGTATACCTACCTGGTTGGGCACCAGTCAAATAGTTAGAGCTTGCACAGGGCCATTATTATGTTTGCCCAAACTTTTGGATACTATCATACACCAATACAATGGAGTGTGTAAGAAAATGTGGTGTGTAAGGATTTAACAAATCTCTTTATCAAATCTCTTTATCTTCAGAAAAAAACTGAAAACTTTTCTTTTTTAAAGTTCTTTGCTGCTCGAGTTCGATCTATGGTGCTGTTCTGATTGGTTTGTTGTTCCTTCTTGAGTCTATCCCTTGCGCCGGGAAACCCACTGCAGGTAGCTGTTGCGCGATATAAGTTTCATAAATAAAAATAAATAAATAAACATGAGAGTTTATGAGCTACTGAAATGTTCATGAAGAAACTATAGTTATTTATGTGCACATAAATCTACAGAATTGCACTGAAATGAGCTTCACCCACTAGGTGCCACCTGTTACGGCAAATTTAACTCAGCGTTATAGTCCCAAGTTAGGCTCATGTAGCGAAGCAGCTTAGTTCTTACATTGTCCTCACAAATAACATTTCCAGCTGTGACCTTTTGCACATGTTTGCCTGTACGACAATGTTGGATTAGTTTCCCTGAAACTAAACTTGTTTACACATCTAGCTTCGCACATTATCACAACACCTTGAACATCATGTACAGGGTCTTGTTTCACACTATGACCAAGTGTCATCTCAATCTTTATCCATTTTTTTTTGTAACATCGTTTTTATTGCAGCACCAAAATGATTGTACAGACAATATCTTTATGGTATATCCATTAATCATAGCCGGAAGGCACATTATCAATTCTCTCCCCCCACCATACCAGGCACGTCTCCAGAAAGAAGACTAAACTGCCATCGTGCTGAGTCCATTCCCTGCTGCACAGTTCAATGTCCGTGGTCACATTCACAGGAAGAAGTGGACTGCTTTTGTAATTTTCGCCCCTCCCCCACCCCTATCAACCACCCTTCCCCCAACTTCTTACAGTCCCGAACTCTAACCCCCCGTGGCAGCGCTGTGTGATAATCCCAGTCAGATTAGATTACGGTCTGTTGTGTGCAAGGAGGTCCTATACATTCACTAAGGTGTGTTCCCGGGTGTGTTGGTGGGGTCAGCTGGTACCGAGTCCACCTCCTCTCCTTCCTCCTCATCATTATCATCCCGGAGCGCCTGCACCGTCATTTCCCACGCTGTAGCCCTCTCCATGGCTTTCTCATCATCAGTCCTCCTAGCTATCTGGTACCTCAAAGTGCTTTCACAGGCTGCCCACCGCAGACATTCACCATACCACCTTTTATACGTGGGTCCCACTTTTGACTTCCAATTCCTCGTTATTTCCCTCTTTGCCAGGATCAGCCCCAAATCTATAAATCGGCTAGTATTTTTATTTTTAGACATGTGTGGAAACCAATGTAGGACCCCCACTGCTTTGGTGTACTGTATTTCCCTATCTGTGGCATTATTCAGGGCCCTCCCAACTTCCTGCCAGTATTCCCACAAGGTAGGGCAGTCCCACAGCATGTGACCCAGATCTGCCCCAACTGTGTTACACCTGGGACAGGCCGCCTGTTCCACCCCAAAGTATTGCTGTATTTTCCCAGGCGTGAGGTATGCCCGATGAATAATATAAAAGTGTATGAGCTGGAACCTAGCATTCCTTGAGCTTTTCCGCGCCCTTCGCAGCAATTGACCCCAAGTTGTATCAGGGATCTCCATTTGGAGGTCCAACTCCCATTTAGCTTTCAAAGCTGCGAGCGGCTGCAAGGCCTCCCGCAACATTCTGGAGTACAGGCAGGTTACCGCCTTAAAGGTCCCAGCTGCCATCATCGTATATTGGCACGCCATGGATGTCGCAGGTTCCTGCAAACCCTCTCCCCAGTGGTCCTGCATGGCGCCTGTTACCGCCGCATGTAACAAGTAATCTCTTCGCGGGAGGTCGAACCGCTCCTGCAACTACTGGAACGGAAGCAACGCACCATCCTCATACAAGTCGCCCAGCATTTGAACCCCAGCCGCTTTCCAGCCGAGCAATCGCTACCAGTCCCCACCATGAGGCAAGGCTGTAACCATTCCCAACGGAATTTCCGGAGCATACATGTATCGGATACCTGCTCGTTTGCGCGCCCGGTTCCAGCAAAGTCGGAACGTCTGTTCCTCCACTGTCAGATCTCTAACCAAGAGCTTCTGATGCAGCGTGATGTATGCCGGCACATGCCGCGGGGTGCCCTCATCTCTAGAATGCTCCGGGCCTCGATACACCCTCGCGACCTGCTGAGTGAAGGTCTGCAGCTGAGCCGCCAGATAATAGCCTTCGAAATCGGGCACCGCCATGCCTCCCTCATCCTTGGGTCGCAAGAGGGTATCCAGCGCGATTCGTCGCCTGCCCGTGCCCGAGAGAAACGCTATGGTCAATGATCTCAGGCGTCGAAAGACGGAGCCCAGAATCCATACCGGAAGAGTCCTAAAGTAATACAACAGCCTGGGCAGAGCCACCATCTTAAGTAGGGAGACCCGACCAGCCAGTGAGAGTGGAAGAGTGGCCCAGAAATCCATACACCCTCTCAGGGCAGTAATACAGCGATTAATATTGCCATCCAGCATATCCGTTGGGGTATGGTAGATGTAAACGCCGAGATAGTGCAGACAATGCGGTTCTCATCGGAGTTCCTGCGCCGTCAGAGGGCACGGCTCCCCCTGTCTCAGAGGGTATAGACAAGATTTGGGCCAATTGACCCTCAAGCCCGACAGCCGCCCGAACAGCTCCAACAAACGTCTCGCCCCCAGTAACTCCGCTTCCGAATCAGCCAAGAACATCAGTAGGTCGTCCGCGTACAAGGAGATGAAATGCGGCCTGTCCCTGTGTATCAGCCCCGTGTAATGGCGGCCAGACCTGGCTTCCGCTGCAAAAGGTTCCATTGCCAAAGCGAACAAGAGGGGAGAAAGGGAGCACCCCTGACTAGTGCCTCGTCGTACCGGATATTGCTTCGAGATCAATGAACCCACTCTGACTCTAGCTGTGGCTTCCGTATATAGGACTTTGGTCCAGTTGATATATCCGTCCCCCAGCCCGAAACGCCTCGTCACCTCATGTAGATAGTTCCATTCAAGACTATCGAAGGCCTTCTCGATATCTATAGAGAGCACGAATGGAGTAGTGGCTTCCGACCACTGGGCCCCCATCAGCCTTGTAAGCCTGCGGATATTGTGGGTAGTGTTACGTGTCAGGATGAAGCCGCATTGATCCCTATGAATCAGCCCGGTCATGTGGGTCAATAATCTATTTGCTAGGATTTTGCTCAGGATCTTGTAATCCGTCGTGAGCATAGACAATGGACGGTAGGATGAAAGGGCAGCGCCCTCTCTGCCAGGCTTTAACAATGGGATCATAAGGGCCTCGCACATGGAGCTCGGGAGCCTACCTCGTGATTGCGCTTCATTATAAACCAATTGCAGTTGCGGAGCCAGATACTCCAAGTATTTGCTATAAAACTGTATCGGGAGACCGTCAAGCCCCGGAGTCTTATTTCTAGCCATCTGCTTCACTGCACTCCCTATCTCCCCAATCGTTATAGGCCGACCCAGCTCCTCTGCTTCCGAGTCCTCCAATCGTGGTAGCTGCAACCCATCGAGAAAGGTGCCCCGCTCCTCCGCCCCGCCCGTCTGTCCGCTCTCATACAAACCCTCGTAGTACGCCCTAAACCTATTCAGAATCCCGGCTTGGGTGTGGCAAAGCCCCCTCCCTCCGCCTGAATCGCCATGATCGGCGCGCCCCGCCTGATCGGGTTGGCAAGCCACGCCAGCATCGACCCCGCCTTATCACCTTCCGCATGCGCCTTCGTCATCTACGCCTTATGGTCGAAGCTACGCAGCCGCTCCAACTCCACCGCTAGCGCTTCCCTGGCACCACTAATCCCCTCCTGAAGCTTGGGGTGATTCGGGCGTTCCCTCTCCTTCTCCCTCAATCGTTTCTCCGCCTTCGAGATCATCTAGCAAAGTTTTACGAGCCCCTGCAGTGTTCCCAATACAGTGACCCCTGACCACCACCTTAAACGCGTCCCACTCCACAGCTCTTGTAGAGGCGGAGCCATTATTCTCCTCAAAGTAACGCGCTATTCGCTCCCCCAAGGCCTCCCTAAAGAGCAAGTCATCTAAGGTATCAGGTTGCAGCCGCCATGTTGGTACGCAGTTGATTTCCACCATCCAGTTCAGGGACAACAATAAAGGGTTGTGGTCCGACACCGTGCGAGCCAAATACTCCGCACTACCCACTGTTGAGAGCATATGCGACGAGCACAGAAACGCATCCAGTCGAACATGCAGGTCATGTAATTGTGAATGAAAGGAATAGTCCCTCGTGGTTGGATATAGTGTTCTCCAGGCGTCCCCCAGGTCCCAACTCTCCTGCCATTCCAGTCTGCGCTTCGCTACCCTGTGTACTGGGGATGTGTGCAGCGGGGGATGAGATCTATCCAAATCAATATCCACCACAGAGTTAAAATCCCCCCCCATGAGCATCGGCCCTGCCAAATAACTCGCCAGTTTGCCCGAGAGTGTTGTTAGAAAAGCGGGCAAATCTACATTTGGGGCATACACACTGCAGAGAGATACCACCCGGCCCCTAAGTCTCCCCTCCACCGCCACAAACCTACCCTCCGGGTCCACCACCGTCTTAGTGACCTGGAAAGGGATCCCCGCCCGTATCCAAATCAACGTCCCCCTCGCAAAGGCCGAATATGTCGTGTTGAACAGCTGCCCCCTCCACCTTCTTTGCAGCGCAATTGTCTCCTGCTAGGTGATATGCGTCTCTTGTAGGAAAGCTATATGCACACCGCTACGCTTTAGATACGCGTGAACCTTGTGTCTACGCACCATAGTATGGAGACCCCGCACATTCCAGGTCACACATTTCAAAGCCCCCGTACTAGCCATGTCCTCTTGCACAAACAGACAGAACAATAAGAGCCATCGACCATGCGCTTTTGCCAACAACGAGCTGCCCCCCCTCCCACTCCAAACAAGTGAACCCCCAACCCCCCAAAGACAACTTGAACGTCCCCAACTACTCTCGGTTCCCACCCCCCCAGGACAGGCCCCCCCGCAATTGGAAGCAAACCCATCCAAACTATCACAACCAACTATCCCCTCAAAGGAAGGCACTATTATTCGCAGTCTCCACTGCGATGACCGTAAGGGCCAGTAGGGCGTGGATCGATGTCGAGAGAGTTCGTTAAAGCAAATCAATCCCGCCTATCCCGCCCCATGATCCCCCCATAATAGACTCACGAAATCCCATACAACAGTAAACTGCGCTCACGGGCACAGCGCCCCAGTGTCCGACCAGTAGGCCGCTCCTCCAGTCCAGCGGTTCATGCCTCGACTATCTCCCCAGATGTCTGCGGTGTCACTATAGGGCCTTTGGCTCCACCAAATTCCGAGAGCCCCGTCTCCGACCCCGTACCCTGCTCATCAGAGTCCGTGCCCTTCCCGGACTGACTTCTGGTCGTGCTAGATAGCTCCACAACCGCCTGTAGGGCCGCCTTCCTCTCTGTCTCTGTCTGTGACACGGATGGTTTTCCAGTTCTCCGGCGATTTTTACGGATCCGCTGCGACTTCCTGATCGGCTGTGTCTCTCTAGCCTCCTCCGCCCTGGCCTTAGCTCCGTCCGTTCCAGCTTTATAGGTGTCCCACCAGGCCCAAGCATCCGCCGAGGTCGTGAAAAAAAGCGACTTTTCGTCCACCACAACTCTCAGCTTCACTGGGAAGAGCAGGGAGTATTTTAAGCCCTCTCCACGGAGCTCACGCTTGTGGGACAAGAAGTTGGCTCTGAGTTTCTGGGTCTCAAAGGTGTAGTCCGGGAACATGGTGACTCTGTTGTTGTCAACTTGAAAGGGTCCTGCTTCCCTCGCCTTCTGTAGTAGCCAGTCCCGGTCCTTGTAATGGAGCAATTTGAACACCACCGGGCGAGGCGGCAGGCCCGGGGCCGGTGGTCGAGCCGGAACCCTGTGGGCCCGTTCCAGGGAGAAGAAAGGAGATAGTCCTTCTGGTGCCACCTCAGTGCGTAGCCAGTTGTCGAGGTAGCCCACCATATCGTCGCCCTCAATGTTTTCCTGTAGGCCCACGAGGCGAACATTATTGCGCCTACTCCTGTTTTCTGCATCCTCGGCCCTCCTCTCCAACACCTTCAACCTATCTAGAGCATCCGCCATCTGCGCTTTCACAGATGCGTGGTCCGGGGCCAATTCCTGAACAGCGATCTCCATAGACTTGACTCTGTCCTTAAGTTTATCATGATCCGCTTTCAGGAGCCCCAAGCCCGTCGCCACCTGGGCGATGTCCTGCTGGAGGGCATCTTTCGTGGTCGCGATGGCCTCCAGTATACGTTCCTGCATGCGCTGGAGAGCAGACTGGTCGCGATCCGCTCCATCCGCCGCATCTGTGTCGGTCGCTCCGTCCCCCTTCCCTTTTGGTTTCACCATCTTGGCTGCAGCTGTCAGCGGCCCTTAGAATCCCTTTGTCCCCCTCACTGTCTCCGCACTGCAGAGCTCCGCCACTGGATAACTCCCCGGGCAATAGGATCAGGGACCTAGGATGTCCTCAGGGCATTGGACTCTGCTCCGATCGCACTAGATGGTTCAGTTCCCAGGGGTCCACTGCTGCCGCTGAGCAGCAAGGTGCCAGATTGTGCTCGGATAATCGGGATCGTCGTCACAAAGCCGCCGCCATTTTAGTACTTCGTCGGCGAACGTAATTGTGGTCGCGTTTCCTAACAGCTCGCACCAGCGTGAGGAAAGATCACCCGTGCTCACCGAGAAGGTCAAGAGGGGCCCTCCAGTTTAGTAAACACTGCCAATAATAGATCAGCAGGAGAGTCAGGCCTCGTGCCCCCGTCGTTGCTTTGTTCAGGCCTCAGGGCGCCATCTTAGATCGACGGCATCACACCCGGCGCTGGTCTTCAAAGTCAAATTTCAGGATAAGGAACAGCTCCAGGCCGGCCACTCTGAACGCCGTAGCTTCCGCAATGACTTCAGATTATGGATTATCCCAGTTTTACTGGAATCCGCACGGATAATCAGGATGATATTCGGGATCGGGCGCGGAGCTCCGGGCTCACGCTGCCTACCTCCTCGGCATCCAAGCCACACCCCTTCTCAATCTTTATCCATGGGGCTACAGGGTAGTCTACATATCCATAACACCACTAATAAATACGCACATCGCGAGGCTGCTTTCTATTATAAAAGATGAGCATCCCGATAGATTAGCAGAGGAGGCACTTCAGCTGACACTGAGGATCCTCGAACGCTGAGAAATCACCATTCAGAGGTCTGACATCACATGAGGGGTGTCCAGATCAGGACCAAGACGGGGTCCTTCATTCTATCCCATCAGGTAATGAGGTTGGATAGAGTCTTGGGGGTTGGGGATTCTTGCCTTTACACCTACACACACTCTAGGTACACTTAAAATAGGGTTCGGATCGCAGGAATACGCTCAATTACAGCCTTGTTTTATATGCCTGAATATACACATTGTTTTAGCACCATGGTAGAACTATAACTACTATTTACACTTTTGGTGCTTGTAATCACGTTTATCTGCTTCTATTAATCATTGCAGCACACGTATATTATGCAAGAATAACATTGCTTCAATAAATGTATTGAAAACATCCCAATAAGTGAGCACAAGTGACTGACCGAAAAGTTCTGTATTGTTTCCACGACCCCTGAGGGTTCAGGGGTGTCATGTTGAGTGGTTGCCAGAAATAATTTGTTCCCTAATAGATTAGGGGAGCTTACAGTGGGCACTGTGAGTTAGCTGGTCTATAGGTCAACATATCCTGCAAGGGAATCCGGAATCAGTCTTGGCACCAAGCCCCTAGTTTATGTTGTCCAAACAATGCGCAGATCCCACGGATTAGTAGGAACTACACAATATAAGATCATTTGCATAAGCTTAATGGGCAGGGATTCTCCATTTAGTAACACAGTATGAATATAAATGACTGGTGAAGCGGTGGCAGAGTTGGCCCATATTTTTCACGGATATGTTGCTTCACTTGGGCTAAATCCTCAAGGACACTGAATGGGAATGTGGTATGATTGAAAAACAACAAATATGAGCCAATGTGATTTTCTTTTAACCCCTTGTCTGCTGATGACGGAACCGCTCCGTCATCAGCTGCGGTGGCGCTGTGCTGATGACGGAGCGGTTCCGTCATGGCCCGCTCGCTGCTCATGCGCGGCGCGAATTCCGCGCCTGCGCTGAGCGTTCTATTGAGCGGGGCGGGCCGTGACGGAACCGCTCCGTCATAAGCACAGCGCCACCGACGCTGGTGACGGAGCGGCTCCGTCACCAGCATGCGGCCGCCACGCGGCCGCCCCGCCCCCTTAGCACTGCGGCGGAATAGCCCCCGCAGTGAAGGGGTTAAGAAAAGTATGATTACTTATGAGGATGCAACTGCACAGGAATACATTGCGGTGTGGTTGACCAATTGGGTGCATCTATTGTGTAAACATTTTCTTAGCTCAAATATTTAACATACAGGTTGGGTAAGTGAGGTACACCATTTATTACGATCAATATGAAAATAAGTGAGCAAATCTGATCTTCATGAGAGAAAGGAAGGGTACATATTTGTTTATTAGCCCCACTCCACCTACACAATTCATAGCATGGAGCTGCCTGGATCAGCAGCTCCTCCAAACACATTTGTCATCCACAAACTACGACCCTACACCAGATCCTATACTTGCCTCATCCAACTACTCCGAATGGCTCAATAATGCCTTCAACGTCTTAGTACCACTGAAAAACACCTCAAAAAACATAAGTGCCCCACCGGCCCTCTGGTTCTCCGAGTCCCTAAGACTTGAAAAAAAATGTTGCAGGAACCTCGAGAGACGCGGGCGCAGAAATAACAACATCACTGACAAAACCCTTTATAAGGAAGCAATCTCCAAGTATAAGCATCTCATTATCTCAAAGAAAAGCAAATACTACCACAGTCAGATAGAATCGGTCCAAGACTCAACTAAACAGCTTTTTCAGGTAGTCACTAAACTGTCAGGGTCTGAGACAAACCCTTCATTAGCTCCAACCCAAGACCTTTGCAATGCCCTGGCCAGCTCCTTCCTAGACAAAGTCAACTTTGCCGCTCAACCTAAAACTGACCATTCAATGGCCACTCCTGACAACGAAGAAAACAGAGATGTGGAATTCCTATAGCCCGACGCCCAGGGCATATTGTTTGGGGTCACGGGCAACAAGTTTTAATGTGCATTTTGTCCTTGGGACAAGCAGGCCCAACCCCCTGCAGCGCAAACCCTTTGGCTGCCTGTTTGCAGTACCACATTAAGGAACAGGGAATGGCACTGCCTGCAGTTAAGTTATTATTTGTGTGCATATGTTAATGCTGTTCAAACTTGTATTTATGGTTCATTAATTGAGTGCCTTTATTATTAGTCTGAGCGCTCTCAGTAAATGTAAGTTCTGAATGCACTACTGACAGTGCTTCCAATATAAAAACGTGGACACACGGTTTCAAAGTTTAGCAATATGAAGCTATGCATAATGCTCCCAGAATGCTCTCTGATTAGATGCAAACATTTGCAGAAGCTTGAAAGCAAGATTAATGATTCTTTGCTTTCAATATAAAATGTTCCTAAAAAATGAAAGTAGGAAAAACATTTTTTTGCTAAACTACTGTAAAATTTCAGTAACCACTTCTTCAGCATCATTTTATAAAATGTATTGATGCATGCTAGTATTTCCCCACAATATTCATATTAGAAAATCAGTGTAACCAGTTTCAATAAGATTTTGGGAAACAAAAATTAATAAGCATTGGCAAAGCCAGTAGGTCTGAAATGGTAGTCAGCTTTTTAGTTTTGGCAATGCGTTACTTGTTTTGGCATGGTTTTTGTAAAACCTTATTGATGTGAGAGCTGCCGGACCCTCACTAATATAACAAACATTGGCAAAAGCAAAAATGTTTTTGGTCTCAAAAAAAGCACCCACTGCCACATTAGTTACTAGCACTGAACAAAACTACTTTGTGTGCCTATATGCTCCTTATGAAAGAGCAGAATGCGGTCATTCACCGTGAAGCCAGCCGATGCAGAGCGATAATTTTAATAAACACCAAAGGTCATGGTTAACGGCAGGCCAAATTAAGGGCCCAATTATTAAAGAGTCTTAAAAGTGCACCCTTGGTATATGTCCTTGCATTAAGGGCAGCTTTATGGCTTTCGTGATTTCACAAGAATTTACAGCAGTAGGGCAAGCAATAGTACTCCTAGAAAATATTTGTGAACTTCATGTTAGCATGAGCAAATATACATGTGTAGATTTGCTCATGCGAACACCTGAGTGTTTGCAAGTTTATTTTTCCCTCTAACCACTTTTTTCCTAACTCTGGAAGAAGGTTTACATCTGCCACTGTCAGGAGTAAATTTCCAACATTTCTCAGTATTGGAAAAGATTAGAGAAGAGTTGTTGAAAACCCTTAAAACATGCAAGTTAGTAGGTTTGCACAAATTCAAAAGGACATTCCAACCCTGGAACTATTGTTTACCACTACCTTCAGTCCCAGTATGTAGATCTGCGGAAACGTAGCAACATAAAGGGATTGCTAGTATTCAAACACTACTATGGTATGAGCCCTGGCATAATCAGATAGGCTATATAAGAGCTCTTATATAATGAGATTGCTGCCATAATTTGTCTCCGCACAGCATGGCACAAAAGGGACAAGTGGATTTTGTTACAGGACAAGTAGATTTATGAAGCAACCTGCCCCATGGACAAGTAGATATTTTAATAAAGTCCACATCCCTGAGAAAACACCCCTTCTTTCTCGAATTTTAGCCAAGTCTCACCAAAACAGATCAAGGACCTCATTCTAACCATCAAGTCAGGCTCCCCCACCGACCCTTGCGTTTCTACTGTTTTAAAACTGATTCCTAATATAACAGTCCCAAATCTAACAGACATCTGCAATGCCATGTTTAACACGGGTACCTACCCTGCCACATGGAAAAAGGCTATTATCAAGCTGCTGCTGAAGAAGCAACACCTTGATCTGTTGGATACAAAAAATGACAGACTTATTACAAGCCTTCCTTTCCCAGCAAAAATATTTGAGAAATTGATGAACTCGCAATTAGCCCAATACATTGAAGATAATAACCTCCTGGATGAGACGCAATTCTGCTTTAGGAATGGCCATGGTACAGAAACCTCCCTCATTAATGTAGCAGATAAAATTAGAACAATCTTAGACCAAGGTGGTGCTGCAGTGTTAGTGCTGCTAGATTTATCTGCAGGCTTTGACATGGTCGATCATTTTACTCTGATCAATCGTGTCTCAAACAATGGCATCAACCTGAAGGCCAAAGAACTACTGGCCTCTTTTCTTTCTAACCGCACACAACTAGTCCTCACCTTTAACCCTCCCGTGTGGTGTGCCACAAGGCTCATCCTTGAGTCCAACACTGTTTAACATCTATGCGTCGGACCTGGCCAGGGTCATAAAAGCCCAAGGGTGGCTCTTACATCTTACGCCGATGACACACAATTGGTGCAAGCAATCCACAATGATGGAGGAGCAATTGCGGTCAGCTTCCAAAATGGAATGCTCACCATCAGTACTTGGATGGCCAACAATTGCCTAAAGTTAAATTCCGATAAAACGGAAGTATTGATTTTTGGTAAGCTGTATCCTGTTTGGTCCCCTATTAGGTGGCCTACCGATCTGGGACCACTGCCTTCCCCCCCCCCGCCCTCCCCCCCCCGGTAACGAAAGTTAGAAATCTAGGTGTCACGTTCGACGACAAACTGCCTTTTACAGCACATGCCAAAACAGTTGTCTCGTCATCTTTTTACACTCTTAGGATGATAAAAAAAATCTCCTGCCCTTCCTTTCATCCAATGCTGGAATAACCCTTATTAGCACCCTAGTAATGTAAAAAAATCGATTACTGTAATGGCCTTTTCATCAACGCTCAGAAAAAGGTCACCAACAGACTGCAGATGGTGCAGAATTTGGCAGCTAGAATGATAACAGGTACCCACAAGTATCAACCAATCTCAACAGTAGTTCGAAAACTTTACTGGCTACCTATAATAAGCTGCATTAAATTCAAAGCTCTTTGCATTGCCTTCAAGGCCATCCATAAAACCGGACCTGATTTCCTGAAGAAGGCTTTGTGTGTTTACGCTCCTAATAGGCCTTTGCGTTCATCAACGGCCAAACTTTTGACGGTCCCTCGCACTAAAAAAAGTTTCCGGGGGTTACAGAAGATTTACTGTCGCTACTGCTAAATTATGGAACACCCTCCCTCTGCATATTAAATCCTGCCCAACTCTACTTGCCTTCAGGAAACTGATAAAAACGTGGCTTTTTAATCAATAAGCACCCTCCTGTGAATCGATCTTCTACACAGTCCGCAGCGCAGAGACACCCAAGGGTATTTGTGCGCTCTACAAATTGCTTAAATAATTAAATATAACACCATAGGAAACCTGGCTGGGGTGGCACAATGAACCTATGTTTTGGTAGAAACCTTGCTCGGCTCAGGCCAAATCATCATGAACCTTGAAGATGGATGTGATGTGTTTGAAAGAAAAAAAAAATATTTGTGAGCCAACGCAGTTAGACAAGTATGGCAACGCAGTCAAACAAGTATGGCTAATAATAATAATAAAGAATTTTATTAAGCGCACAGCTACCCCCAACGAGGTGTCCCGGCGCTGTAGCAGACAGAGCAGGGGAAGTGAAAAGCACAACTAGTCGATTCGGCTAAATAGCCAGGTTTTAAGAGATTTGCAGAACTCGAAATCTGACTGAATCAGGCGTAGGTGAAGAGGTAAATTATTCCAGCAGCGAGTGGCACCCACCTCAAAGGATTTTCCTCCCATTTTCCTCTACTGTACTCTTTAGGAATAGAGGTGACTCTACCAGTGCTAATCAGCTGAAATAAGAAAGATCAAAAAATGATATGACCATGCTACTGGCAGCTAAGAGTGAACAATGATCTCAGGTAGATTCGTACAAATCAAGTCCAGTACATGACCTGCTTTGTGGGTTGGATGGGATACCAGTTGTATAAGATTGCAACCAGTTAATGTGGAGATACAATTGGAGGTATGAGGACAGGAGAGATCATCCACATGCAGATTCAAATCCCCCAGCATAATAAAATTAGAATAACGTATGCTAGCCTGGGAGATATAATCAGCCAGGATGGGAATTTGGTTGAGGCTAGAATTAGAAGGTCTATAGAGCAGCAGACCAGAGCAAGAAGAGGACGCCGAAAGTCTAATACAAAAATATAAACCCTCGATGAAATCTAACTGATCAAAGTTAGAGGCTGCTATCTCCCATATCAATTTATAAATAATATCTACTCCACCACCCAGTTTCCCATTTTGCCTGTTGGCACAAACTATGCCATAGTTTTCAGGGATAGCTAAGGTCAAAGCGGGGTTGGTGTCATCCCGAAGCCACGTCTCCGTCAGAAACAAAAAGTCCCAGTTATTGTCTTCGATGGACTGAAAAATATCCAGCGCGTATTTGGGCATGGATCTGCAGTTTAACAGCCCGGCTTTTAGTTTCACTACAATTGTAGCTGAAGAGGAGTTAGAGTTACAGTTCTTATTGCAACTGGTTGGACTAACACAGAACTTAAAGAAATCCCACAACACAACCATAAATAATCCTCCTTAGGATCCCGGAGTGTCGAGCAAGGCAAATGGAGACAGGGTGAGGGCCTAATGGGGATCAGCTCTGAGCGGCTATATGTGTACCATCGACAGCTAATAAAACTGGCAGCATCTTTGGCCCTGGCCGCGGACGGGCTTGCCTTAGGCTAAACATTGTGATGCAACTTCAGAGGAAAGGATCAAGGTATAGGTGACAAATTTTGCTTGGCTCAAACACTTGACATACCGGTTGGGTAAAGAAATGCTACATTTATTAGGATCAATGGAAATATTGGTAACCAGGGTTGACCTTCATGAGAGAATGGATAATTACTTTATAGTCAAAACCTTCATATGAAAGTTGTATGAAAGAACAAAGCGGGGGAAAACTTTGCATAACTTTACAATGCATTTTATCCCGATTTTTATTTTTTGGGAATGCATACGCTTTTACAACGCATGCCATTACCATGCATTGTTTTTATAGATATTTATATATATCAGAAAAAGATTTGGGGAGGGAGACCACCAACTTACCATACATGCGTGGTAAAGCATGTGTTGTAAAAACATATAAGTTGTAAAAACATGCATGGTAAATATGCGTGGTAAAGGCTGAACATGGTATAAACAACGCAGTAAAGGCTGTTACCCCATATGAATAGTTTGCCTGGAGGTGGCAAAGTTGGCACACTTTTGGAGGGTAAATATTACTTGGCCGAGGATAAATCCTCAGGTATCTTGTAGAAGGATATTGTGTTTTTTTTGGGGGGGGGGGGAAAGAGACAAATATTTGAGAGGTAATTTGATTTTTCTGTAGGATAAGTATGAATACTTATTCAGACGTGAACTACATAGAAGAGTCACACGTTGGAGACACCTCTTAGGATAGTTTTTTAACCGCTCCAAAGATCTATATGAATCTAGAAGGTGGCAAAATTGACCAATATTTTACTGGAAAATGTACTTGGCTCAGTGTAAATCTTAATATACTTTATATGGGTATGTGTCTTGTTTGACAAAAATATATTCATAGTATGACAATGCAAAGTCTGAATAAACGAAGTTTGTAGAATGATTTGATGTTCAGTAAATAGATAATATTTTATATAAAACAGTACACCCGTGAATATGATGCTAGTCGAACAATATGTTAACTTCAACTTGTGAATAAGAAGTGAACTTAAACCTGCAAATAAGTTGCTGCCGAAATAGGCGCTAACTCTAGCACCATACCCCTTCTGAGACCAATAAAGAACTTCAAGATTCTCGGTGCCACAGAGATGGTGTCTATGGACAGGTATATTTTTTTGTGCAAGAAAGCAGCTTCCACTGATGCAGTCTGTGCTCTACCTGTTGTATGCATGAAAAATAATGTTGCACTACTGTGCACAGACCATGAGTTCCAGTCCGTATTTATTGTCTGGATACTATTACCTACAGCCCTGTTTGTCACGATACACAATTGACTATTAAGTACCAATGTGGATTCCAAAGAGAAGATCTGATCGGACAATCGTGCACTGATCTGGCAAACTGGAGGTTGTCTGGTACCTATGTTACAACTCTCCTGCCAGCCAGTCAAATTATGTAAAAAACAAAAAAACGTTCCCTTTAGAGAAGCCATGACTTTTGGTTTGATAAATGCCTGTTTACGAATGTTTTTGTCACTAATATATACCTCCAACTTGAAGGAGAGCAAACATTACACCAGAAAGACTTTACTACTGGAACAGGCTGAAGCAAACGAAGGTGTATCAAGAACTCTGAATACTTTTAAGTTGCCCCATCCCAGGTCTTTCGTGTAGCGCTCTAGCCAAGTCCTTACCCTGCGGTGGATGAAGGGGTGGGCTTCCTGTGCCAGATCTTCCCAGTCTCCTTGCATGCTAAGTCTGTACTTTGCATCTTGGATCGTCGCCGATCTCAGGGTTCCGATAGCTCACTCCCTCCCCCACAGTAAGGGAAGAAGCTGCACGCCGCGCAAAAGTTCAAAACTCTGTCTCAGCTGCGCTCGTGAAGCCCGTAAAGAAAGGATCCAGAAACAGCCTAACTAAAGTCTCTGTGAAAGAAAGCTGGGCAGAGGAGCACGAATGTAGCGGCACAACTGTGATACTGCAGGTCAATGCCTTAAGCTCCAGCAGCTGCTTTACGCCCCCAGCGTGTCCGCAGCACGCAAAGCTGACAGTTGGACGGTAACCAGGAAGAGGTATCTTGGTTGCTAGGAGATTGAAATGCATGCTGGGTAGTAAGGTGTTTGTAAATAAAGTTTGGAGGGAAAACCCAAACTTGTAGTTTGTGAACGTTGCTGCTGAGCAAATGCGAAATTCATGCACATATAACCCAGTTTTCAGGCTTGCAAATACACGTGTCAAAAGCCCTACTGTGCTCTATGTATGCCTAGCATTTTAGTTAATTTGTTTAAAAAAAATTCCACTGTCACATATAGGATTGGAAACATTCGTGTCATATTTACTATTTTTGGTGAAAACCCTGCCCTCGACGGGTATCGCTTCCGTACTCTGTGAGTTTCACACGAGGTAGTAGTCGAGCCCGTCTTTACTGTGAAGCCATTCTAAAGTCATCAAACCAATATTAGGCTCTTCGGTATCAAACGTGTTGCAACAACTCGAGGAAGATACACGCTCCGCCCATTCGCGGCGGAGCCAAGCAAACACGGAAGTTCCTGAATCCATAACCCGGAAATGGCGTGGGGTTGTCGAATTCTGAGTGGACACGTCAGGGGAGCTGTGCGCATGCGCGCTGTGCCTGCTGGGTGCCAGCCTGGGACAGTTTCGGGTGGATGTCCTGGTGAAGAAGCCTCTCCTTCCCAGCTGAGGAGCTGTAGCGGTGCCCTCCCGGGTAGCCGTCATGTCGGACATCGGGGATTGGTTCCGCAGCATCCCCCTGCTGACGCGCTACTGGTTCGCCGCTTCGATCGCAGTGCCGTTAATTGGGAAACTGGGTCTGATCAGCCCGGCCTGGCTGGTGCTGTGGCCGGACGCTTTCCTGCATCGCTTTCACGTGAGTGCGCACCAGAGGCGCCTGTCACCCATGTGACAGCTGGTCTTGTTTATGCTTTTCTTAGAGACCTGCAAAAAGCACACAGATGATGGAAGGTTCTCTCCATGCCACTCAAGCTAGCCTGGCTGATGAAACCAGTCCTAGGATGCTTGTTTCTATTACAGGGAGGGCCTGGCAGTTCAGGCTGGACTGTTCTCATTGGGCGCAGGGTGAAGACTGATGTGCATATGGCTGGTTCCAAACTGGAATGGCATGGGGAGCAAAAACGACCTTCTCCATTCTGTCCAACAATTGTTCTGTTTGCATTTCTTAGAGACATGGCCTTGAATACCCCGCTTCTCCAACTTGTTTGGCCAGACAGTTTCCCTGTTTTACTGACCCTGCCTTCTTGCAACTTTTGACGTTCATGTCTCAACCTTGCTTTGCACTCTGCTCATGTCTAGGCCTTGCTTTGCACGCTGCCCACCTGCACGCTCTGTCTGTGAGTTAGGCATTTGCGTAGAACAGTCACGCTTGATGCCTCTGTATTTTTCAGAGTTTCTGAGGTAACTGAACGTTGCTAGCGGACTGCATCTGTCTTGCGAGCACTCATTTAGTTTCAGTTCCCTTAAGAAATTTTCCACTTCAATAGTCGGTCCCCTGTGTATGAAAATAATGAAAGCCAAAGGTGTAACTGTAAGAAAAAAACACAAAGTACATGAAATGCGGACAGTCCAGCAATTGGGATTTATGAGAGACTACGATTGATTAAAACCAAAAACACTTTGGCTTGGTTCCTACCGGTTCGGTGTGTCTGACAGCTTATTTCACCCGAGGCAGGAAATGCCTGTGGTGATTTCCTTTTACTATTTTAAGCCTTGGGAGCTGGGGAAGAGCTTACTCAGCACCCGAGGCTGTGTTTTTTTATTCTTTCTCTGCAATGACGATTGTGAAAGTAAAATGAGCCGATAGGGTCATTTACTTATACTCACATCGGTGATCCGGGGCATAGCTCAGCTCCCCCCCCCCCCCCCCTCTCTCCCCCTCCCCCCACCCCCGGACCGATTTGGACAGGGGAGGTGTCGCTGGACTACTCCCTAGTGCAGCGGTTCCCAAACTGTGCGCCGCGGCGCCCCGGTGCGCCGTTATGAGTTGCCAGGGGCGCCGCGCATGGTGTGGGAAAATAGTGTCTGGCCGTGTGCTGAGCAAGACTGTCTACCAGGGCCTGAATGCATTAGCAAATGAAGGTTATTGTACCCGCAGCGCGACCTAAGGGGGAGTTAGAAATGCCGCCTGCACAATCCAGGAATATGGTTTTGCCCAGTAAGAGCGCACTGCCGCCATACGTGCATACCTACGTTCCTTTACAGACTTAGCCTCCGCATACGCCGGCATACACAGCAGATTGTTCAGCATTACTGCTGCCTGCCGTGTTCTGCCGTGCCTCGTGGGACCCTCTTCTCCAGTTACATAGGTAAGAGGACAGAATCACGGCTCACTCATGCTTAACAGGTATGTACCGGAGCAGCCTGTGACCCAGAATTGAAGGACACAAGCCTCTCTAATTAAGAACAAAAGACAGGGGGCTACCAGAGAGGTTGTAAAGGCATGTTAGCAGAAAATGTGTTTTGCACGTAAACTTGTGAGTCAAAAAGGAAAATGTGTAGTTTGTTTTCTTGAGCAGCTGTACTTATTGGCAGCAGGAAATGCAAGTTGCTTGGCACTTTTGGCACCACTAATGACAAGATGGTGAGAGAGAGATAAGATGTGTGCGCCATGGAGTCGGTAATTCTGCACTGGCGTCCAGCTCTTAGGGAGGCGCACATAAATGCTCCACTCTGTCGCTATCATCAGTAGTAGTTGAGCAGCACCTGCGCTGCAGCACAGACCACCACTTCAGCTACCCTGCAGCCTGTATGAGTGCTGGTGCTGTCCACAGCAGAGGAGAAGTTCTGGTACTCAAACGAAAAAATGAAGTGCCGACCCAATTAAAGAACTGTTGGAAATTCCAAACAGCAACTTGACAAGATGGGTCGAATTAGAAACAGGATAATTTCATATTAGAGCTAAAATGAGAGCTTGGGATTTCTTTACCACATGTTTGTTGGGCAGCATCCGTGCCATTAGCGGGAATTGAAATCCGCAGCAAGACTGACAATATTCGCTGTTTGCCAAGTAGAGTGTAGATTTTTAGAGGCATAACGTCATGGTTGCTCTTGGTTATCATGTTTCAAATTCCACCTGGGTAAGTTGATCAAAATCTGTACGGGATCTCCTGGTCGTGTCAGTGTCTCAGCTTGGAGCAGAGCACAGCTCCCACTGGCTTACGTTGCTCCATTCTGGCTCCAGTCCCAGTTTAAATATGACAACATTACATAAAGCATTCGGTCTCATTATACAATGGTATGCATTTAACAAAAGGTTGCTTCTTATGTTATTGAAAACAGCTTCAAATTGCCTCATCATTCTTTTTCCTCAACACATCATCATTCCTTGGGGCTGCAAGCAGAATTTGAGAGATGCAGGAGGTTAAAATCTGAGAAGAGCTCACATTTGTATTAAACAGTGCTGTGCTAAAACTCTCTGGCTGCAGCATGCCTTTGCCCCCAAACCATTACCACTGCAATTGCTCCTGTTTCTGTCTTCTAGAATATGAGGATAACTTTGCAAAGGACTGTGGGCGTGCAGATCTTTGGGAAAAGTTTAGAAGCCCAGGGAACGAGAATAGGGGAATACTGTGTGCCTTGTAAAAGGTATTTCTTTCTGGTGCACAAGGGGAGATGGCGTGTGATAATCCAACACTCCATCGTTACTGTCTCCCCTGGATAGTGTGTGTATCTTCTTGTGCTCTCGAAGCTTGGCATTCACAGGGACACAGTTGAGCTTGCAAGAGTTTACTTCACAATAACCCGATTTATTAGACACGGTTTCAAATTTATACGGGCCTCGGTCTTCCCTTGGTCGGGCTTACATCCCCCCACTGGTAAAAAAATGGTGGGGAGCCACGACCAACTGCCAATTAGGTCAAGGGAGCCCCAGGTCAAAAAAGTTTGGGAACCACTGCCCTAGTGGATCCCTTGTTTGAGATCGCAGCAGGAGGACAATTCCCAAGCAGGAATTCCCCTATTAGACCCCATACACTATTTTTTGAGGGAGGGAGCAGGGAGGCTGAGTGTGCAATATAAGAGTAGCTCAAGCTGATTCTGTGATCCCCAAGATGTGCTAATGTCACACATGCCAACAGACCCGATTCAGGCGGGAGACTACCGATTTTCCAAGCCAAAAATGGCTTTATTTTACCTGTCTCCCGCCTGAAATTGCATTTTTTACAATAGAAGTCAATGGGGAATTTTCATTCTCCCGATTTTTTTATTTAAAATCTCCCACTTCCCTGTCCTTAAATGTTGGCATGTATGTAATGTGGCCGTTGTGGAATTTTAAGACAGGAGTGCCACTACGAGCGGCCGGACAGAAGTGGCTAGTGGAGCAACAAAGCTGCAACCTCGCCTCACAGGAACGCGCAGGACTCAATAGCACAGTGGGTGACATCAGCACGCAAAAGCCAGAAGACAGGGTACAGTATAGAACATTCATATTTTTCTTTCACACAAAAGCGTACAGCAAAGGGCAATAAGTCATCTCACTTAAGCCGTTGACTAACTTCAGGGTAAATGATGGTATTCTGTCTACCCTTTCACAAGTGGAGTGGTGTGGCTCACTGGTTAGAGGTGGCAGACCCTGAAGCAGAGGACGGCCCGGGACCAGGGTTCAATTCCCGACACGGCAGGGTCGAGAACCAGGGTCAGCGGACTCGATAATTCTCACCTCGGTGCCTACTCTAACCAGGGATCACACTCGGCAACTCTGGGCATTAGCTTGCCTCATCTCCACAACGGCCCCCCACAAATGCCGGGGATGCCTGGTTTCACCTTGGCGATACCCAGGAGGGAACATCTCACAGGGAAAGCCAGGACGGGTTCCCCAGCGGTCTATAGCGCCAGGACGCCTCCGGGTAGCAGTGCGCTTTACAAGACACACACATTTACAAGGACCACATTCACGCACAAAGTACTCCCCTTCAGTGCTAGAGTCTACTATGACAATGTGAGTTTTTTTTCTTTTTGTAGATCAGAATAATATTTTTGCTTTTAGCCACTTTTTAAATATTTTTTTATATTGACGATGGTCCAGCAGCCAACAATAAAGCTTTTCAAAAACCATAGCAAAACATAGTAAGCATTGACCAAGCCAAAAGGCTGTCAGCGAATGCCACACCCATTGACCTTGCCAGTGCTTGTTTCATAGTTGTCACCACAAATGATAAACCGTTTGGGCTTCTTGTAGGCATATGTTAAATACAAATATCCTAGGTGGGTTCAACAGCCACGACTAAAGACCCACTGATCGTCTGAAGCCCTGCAGATAGATGTGATTTGAAATTTATCCTACAAATAAAGTAGGTGAATTGACAAAGGACCCATCACTAAGAATAGTGGTGATTGGCTCTTGACTTGTTCTGATTGATTTGATCCTTTCTATTATTTAGTAGAATATTTCAAGATTCTTTGATTTGTTTTAAACCATGGCGCATTGTAGAGCATAATGTATTGCTCCTGACAGAGACAAGTACTGTTTAATCTAATTTTCTCAAGCTTGCACACACTGTTGATATGCCCGTTAATGCCCTGACTGCTTCTTGAGTCGTAAGTTCTTGGCTCATTCTACCTGGAAAAGTTAAAGCATCTGTGAGATCAAATAAAAAAAACAAAATCGCCATGAAACCAAAAAATAAATTTTGCCACGTGACATGAGTCCGTGATCCATCTAAATAAGGTCTGAAAACAATCAAGAAGTGACGGAGGTGAAAAGAAAACAAAATCTATGCGTACCACTCAATTGTCTTGCCAGCACAGAATCCTGTCCAACTAGGCAGAATGCATATAAAACGTAAACAAAAAATCCTAGAAACCGGATGAAATTAGCCTTCCAGGGTTAATCATTACCAATAGTTTTGTGATTGTGCACTCTTGTGTAGTATTTATGTGAGGCATCATGCAACTTTGGAAAACACCACAGACCTATGCAGCAGGCTGTGTGACAGTTTTGACAGTACTGATCGCCTTTGACCATATTCCTTTTTATTTATGTATTTATTTATTTATTCCTCATTCTGCCTAGAAGAGTGGCTGTGGGCTGTTTTCATAGTTTGGATCCATCAGCAACAATAGAAGACTCTTAAGGTGGTCCTTTTGCTCTACATACGTTTCAGTCAGTATATCCAGCCTCTGTCCTGTGCTTATTATCTTTCCCATGCACATGGGGAGTGTTTGTGCCTCATTTTTTTAATAAGACAACCTAACTCTGGAAAATATTTCTTACCTTTGTGTTTCTATAGTGTTCTTTCCCTGAGTTATAATTTGCTTACATTCCCACCTTGTCTGGCTATTCTAGAACTGATGCTGGCTACTGCCCTGTGCTAGGCTGTAGGAAACCAGTATTACTGTTGGAAGCCAATGCTTCTTTTGAGAGCATTACAAACTGTCCCTTTAGGAAGAGTGTATCATACACATTGTGACTCCTGCTTACTTGGTGACACCAGTTGTCAAATCAAAGGATTAAACCATGACTTGAATTAGGCATTGTTGGAAATGGGGGTCTCTAGATGGTAAGTCCAAATGGGGACCCTTGCTTCGCGTCAGGTTAAGGGGGATACACACTTTAGATAACCCCTGCTCACCCCCTGGGTTGCTTGGCACGAGCAGGTAGACTTATCCCAATGGCAATGTGTAAAATATTTGTACTCAAAACACACAGTAATACAGTGATAACACCACAAGTGGACACCACACCAGTTTACAAAAATAATTTATCTTTATCTAAACTCAACAAGACCAAAACAACAAAAATCCAACATGCATGTAATAAGAATATGACATCAAAAAGGTTTCAAGCAACTGGGTCCATAGAATTCTATGGATGCGTGATTTCTCACAAAGTACCTGTAGATGCGTCAAAATTCACAAGGCCAAAAACCAACAGAGACTGGAAGCTTAGAGAAACAAAGAGATGCGTCAGTTTCTAAGAGCATTGGGGGGAGGGCGATGCAACAGTTCTGCCGCATGCAGGAAGGAGTGATTGTCAGAACCGGTCTGTAGGGGGAAGTGAAGCATCGACTCCAAGATGATTCTGGTCCGCGGGTGATAAGTCAGGACAACCTGCCACACAGCTGCGATGTGTAGAAATCTGGGTGCGGCGGGGATCGATGCGGCGTCGAGCAGTGCTGCATTGGTTTCTTCAGTCCCTTGATGCGTTGATTCTGGCTGCCACAACAGGCGCTGTGTCGGTTTCGGCAGCGGTGCTGGGATGTATGGAGATTCTTCTCGCACAGCGGTGCTGCGTTGGAAAAACAGCCACAAAAAGAGTGATACATCGATTTCTTCAGTTCTTCATCTTCTTTTTCAGCTCCCAAACAGCAGGAACACACTCCAGAGGACCAGAACTGGAACAGGCACCTCCTGGCTGGTCAGAACCCTTAGCAAAAGAGTTCCAGGGAACTGGGGTTGAAGTCTTTGTGTTCCTGAGACTTCAGAAGAGGAGGCCAGCACACACAGGCCTGTGTAGATCATCTTCAAGCAGGTTCAAAGCAGAGTTCTAGTCTTTGTCCTTTCCTTGTCAGAAACTGCAACTGAAGGCCAGCCACACACAACACACAGCAAACGGACAGTACTCCTCCTGAAAGCTCTTCTCCTTGGCAAAGGTTTCTCTTTAGTACAGAAGTAATCTAAAGTTCTGGGATTTTAGGTCTAATACTTATACCCCAAAATGTCTTTGTTCTCTTTGTGCAAAAGTCTCTGAGCCCAGTCCAAACCAGTTCTGTCCTCACTGGTGCAGTATGACCACAGGGGGTGCAGACAGCATTGTGCAAAGGAGACAGGCCCTATTTAAGTGCAAGGAAATCTTCTCGCACTACTGTGAATGCAGCCAAGCATCATTCAGCTTAGCTCCGAGTCATCTAGGAAGGGCCAGGCACACCTTAACCTCCCCAGTGGCTGTCTACAGTGAATGCATTTCCCCAGCCCTGTAACTCCAAAACCAGAAAGTCAATACACAAACAGCCTTTACCTGCAGTTGTCCAAATTGTGGATTGAGCCTGTCTGTCTCCTAGGAGATTCTGAACAGGAAAAGCAGCTTCCAACTCCCTGGCCAGCAAACCTTGTCTGAGGTTGCTGGGACCTTATATGGTGTGCTGTGGTTGGCACATGTGTACACGGACTGGTGGTTGTATCTGGTGTTTCTATTGGGTTAGGGTTAATGTCCTCATTGGTTGGGTATTTGAGGGTCGGATTGGTTTCTCGGTCTGTGATTCAATCATTGCAGGGTTGGGACTAGGGCTAGGGTTCGGATTTCTATAGGAAGTAGGGACTAGGGATTCCTATGTTATTGGTTGTTGGGAGTAGGGTGGGACTAGGGCTAGGGTTAGACTTTTAATTGGAAGTAGCTATTTAGTGCTTCTGGTGTGATTGGTTGTTGGACCAGTTGTGGGACTAAGAGTAGGGTTAGACTTTCTATTGGAAGAAGGAACTAGGGCTACCTGTACCATTGGCTGCTTGGACTTGGGTTGGGACTAGTGATAGGGCTAAGGCCTTAATAGGACGTAGAAATCAGGGTTTTTGAACTGATTGGGTGCTTGGATTAAGGTTAAGATTGGCTGCAAGGTCCTGGTCTCCTATTGGTTCTAGATGTTAGGGATAGTGTTGTGATTGGATAGTGTTAGGGTTAGGGTTCCCATTGGCTGAAGGGGCCACCTGATTACTAGGGCTACAAAAAAGGCCATGCTTAGGGCGTCTCAGCTAAGGGCAGAGAGGACAAGGGTGGTTGCCTGTTTGGGCCTGGTCGGGACTAGGGCCAGAAATGCTGCCCTTTTTCTCATTTAAAAAATAAATAAATAAATAATCCTTCACTCTTTTATCCCTCCACTATCCCTTTTCTATCAAAATTAACAGACTAACATGTTCACTTCTCAAATTCCATATTCCATATTCAACTATACTAATATACTGCCCAAATAACTGAATAACATATCTACTACTCAAATTACTTCATATTTATACTATACTAATTTTCAACACTAATCCTTTATGGGTTCCGGAGTGGCGTGCTACTCGTCAAAAAGCGCTTCAACACCCATCAGGGGTAACAAGTGCTATATGAATGCAAATCGTTCTTCCCCTTTTATCCATCCGCTATCCTTCTCACTCTAAGTAACAGACTAATATCCACCACTGAAATTACCTCATATTTCACCATATTAATTCACCACTAATCCTTTATAGGCTCCCTGAATAGCATGCGTCAACAAGCGAGCGATAAATAAATACTAACCTTTGTCCTACTCTATCCTTCTGCTATCATTCCAAATCCAAATAACTGACTAACCTATCCACCACTTAAAATGTACTTGCATGTTTCACTATACTAATTCAACACTAATCCTCTGTGGGTCCTGGAGTAGCGTGCTACCCGCCGAAAAAGCGCTTCGACAGGGGTAGTAAGCGCTATATAAATGCAATTACAATACAATACAATCTAAGCCAGCAAAAACAAAATCCAGCCCAGCATCAAAAATACAGGAGGTGGAGGCAAAAAGTCAGGGGAACCACACCAAAGATGCCAAGTCTAACAAGCATGTTGACGTATGAGCATCGGTAATGATAACTTGGCATGGAATGTATGTTCCACCTGTAATCATAATGGTTCTGACCAATTGAAAATGGAATAGAAACAAATTAAAAGAACCATCACAGAGACTGGGGAATTTGGATGAAAGCTGGTAATGCAGGGCCTCCACGTACCAACACTTATCTCCCTTTTAAATGGCCCTTGTTTGGCCTTGTGTTTATTTAGTACTGTTTCCCTGGCCTGTATCCAGCATGCAGGTTTCGCTTGCTAGCCTTCTAGAAAGCTGACAGGTACGGCTTTGTTCTTTAGCTGATGCAACTAGGTGTAAGCTTAAGTGTCTAAAAATTGTTGAATGGAAAAAGTGTTCTTTTCCGATTACTCAGACTGGAAATGAGCCTCTTAAATGCTTCTGCAGTGCTTGGGCTTCTATATATTTTTGGGGAGAGACCAGCATATTATATAGAATAAATCTGATTTTAGATTTTTTTTTTAACTTTGATGAATACTTTTCAGTATTTTAAACATGACCGGGTTGTGTTTTAAGCAAGCTCAAAAGAAGAAATACTTAAAAAAATAAAAACAGAGATCAGCACATGCATAAAGGATTCTTTCTTATCGTGGTTAACTACAGCACTCGAAATACTTTAGAAGGGGCGACCGGCAGCAGGGAAAGAACAGTACATACTGTGGCAGAAACTACATTATTTGTGGCTAATGTTGCTTGATGAATGCTGATTCCTAATCCAAACATAAAGAATATTAAGCCATTTGAAAAAGTCTTACTGTGGTGATCACTGAATAGATTTAATATGCCTTATTTCGTTTTTGCACACCCTTGTTGTCTTCTTCTTTACCAGTGTCTATTTTGTTTCAGGTTCAGTTCTTTTCACATGTATTTATTTGAACGGCTTTCTGTGACATGCCCATGTCTTCTGGCCATGGTTTATGAGTACTTTGCTGTTCAAATACGCATGACAAACAGTGTGTAAGTAGTGTAGGTAAGGTAATACTGTGACATAGCATATTTGAATTGTTATGTAGATTAGAATTACACTGTATTCCGAGGGTGGCTAGATTATAGTGATTGATATGGTTAGTGTAAGGCTTGTAAAGTTGTTAGAAAGGGTAAGTTCAGGACGGGTTAGCATAAGACTGTGCTCTTAACTCTTATGAATCTATTATGAGAATGATAGAGTTTGGAACCTTACACTCCTATGGACCGTACATGTTTTTTTATATCCCCCTCCCCCCTCCAATCCTGAAGTTTCCTTCTATGAATTGGAATACATTTTTGAGTTTTTGTTTTATTTCGCAGGGGGTACAGGGGAAATAGATTGCTGAAAAACCTGTCTTGACCCTGGTTTTCCTTCCTTCATAATCTCTATTTACACCAGCAAAACGGTATTTCAAAAACATTTTGTGTGAGTTCTGTTCGAGATACCCACCACCATCTTCCTTTCAGCATTAGTGTCTAAGTATTGTCCCAGCTATTGTTTATACTTTTGCCTAACCACTTAATTTTTATGCTCATTAAGAAAAGCCCATATCCACGTTGTAACAAATGTAATCCTTCAAAATAAGTCCAAATTCTAACCATTTGAACAGAGTGGTCCTGTTTATCCTTTTGTTTAATAACCTTATTCTAACAGATCTTGAAAGAGCATGATCGCTGTTCCACACCAGTTTGGTTTTGGTGGTCTTCTATTATTTCTCGTCACTATCTCTTAAATATGAAAATAGTGATCCCTTGTAAAAACATCAAAATGTAACCCTCTCCTGTTTCCGAATCAATTCTCCATACTTGGACTGGGTTATTTCCTTCTGTGCTGTTTTGCCATTATTCCTTTATTCTGTATATTATGTTTAGTGTGATTCTCCTGATCCGCAGTCTGAAAATCTGCTCTTCAAACACCTTCATCTTTCCCATTAATTCTACCTAGTCATAGGTTTTATCTCCTGGGTCACCCCTATTTTCAAGAACCCTTTCTACCATAGGTGCAACAACTTTTGTTTACTCCACTGTGGGTTGCATGATGTATCTCTGTGGTGTAATTTAATTAACAAAACGTTGAAGGTACCTCTTCTGTTGTCAAGACATCGCCAATACGGTCCCATATTTGGTCTTCACACTCCCATGTTTGGTTCTCACTTCTTGAAGCATGCCACCCTTGCTTTCCTTCGTGGACCTAAACATCTCTTTGATTGTTATGTTATGTTAACAATGGTTTGTAAAGCGCATTGACACCGGTTGGTTTCCTGGCGCTGTGGAAGACAGAGGGCAGTCAGAGTTGGAAGCCTGCGGAGTTAGTAGTATGCTTGTTGGTAAAGCCAGGTCTTTGGGGATTTCCTGAATGACATGAGATTAGCGGATAGGTGCCAGAGTGCCAAATCTGCAACCGCCCGAGCGTTTACGTTTAAAAGATGGTGTTTGTAGGAGACATTGGTGAGCCGAGCGTAGGCTTTGGGACGGGGCATACTTTATGATGAGTTTTGTGATGAATTTAGGGCTTTTGCAGTAGAGCGCTTTAAAGATCATGCAGCTGACTTTAAAGGTACAGCGCTGGGCCACCGGGAGCCAGTGGAGTGTTTTCAGAAGGGTGGTGGCTGATTGCCATCTAGGCTGGCTTAAAATCAGTCTTGCTGCATGATTCTGCACCATCTGGAGTCGTTTCAGAAGGAACTGGAGAAGGCCCAAATATATCGAGTTTGCATAATCTATGTGAGAGATCACAGTAGCGATCACCACCTGTGTCAGGGTTTCGCGGGTCAGAAGGCGACGAACCTTCCAGATTTTTCTCAGTTGGAAAAGACACTTGGAGACCACCTGACCTACTTGCGTTTTAAGTGAATGGTCGCTGTTTACGGTGATGCCAAGCGTCTTTGCCGATGATGAGGGGATCGGAGCTTGACCCATATCTGTTGGCCAATAATGAGGGCCCCAGTATTTAACGCTGTCCTCAGTCAGGATCAGCTCGGTTTTTCCTGGGTTCAGTTTCGAATGATTTTGGTTCATCCAAGCTTGGATGAACCTCATTGCTGACTGGAAGAAGGAGATGGACGTATCTGAGTTGTCGATTGTGAATAGGAGCTGTAAGTCGTCCGCATAGTTCAGCACCGTTACCTGTTTGTCTCTGAGAGCCTGGATTAAAGGGGAGATGTAGAGGTTGAACAGGTGGGGTGACAGGGACGAGCTCTGAGGTACACCACATGTGATGGCTTGCTTGGTACCCGCTAAATTGCCCAGGCGAACTGCCTGAGAGCGATCTACTAAGAAGGACTTCAACCAGCAGGCTTCCGTGCCCCGGATGCCAGCCTGAGAGACACGGTCGATCAAGATGCTGTGATCGACCGTGTCGAACGCGGCCGACAAATCCAGGAGCACTAGAGCCTGCGGGATGCGGTTGTCGGCACAGTCCCTGAGGGTGTCCATTACTTCCACTACCACCGCCTCCGTTGAATGGGCCATTATCTCTAACTCAAACAAACCCGAGCCCTAATGCATTCCTAATGCTTGTTTTTAATCTGTGAGTAATATCTGGATAAAACCTACATCTGTATTTTAAAACTACACCATCTCAGTGAGAACAATATTACATTTATATCCTTAAAGACATCTGAATCATGGCATTTGCAAGAAAATAAATGTTAGAAGATATTTATGCAAATAGCATTTCGATGACTTCATTGCTCAATTTCTCACTGTCTTCAGGGTTAAATCTGTGTAAGCGCATACAAAAATTATTGACTATCTTCAGTAATTGTTACACAGTAACATACTAATTTTCAATCTGATCTAAAAATGTGCAATGATCAAAATGTTTGGCCTTTATTATTCAGGTAATATTTTCATTGATTGTTTTTATTTACTGGACTTTGGGTTGTGGATATCCTGGTAAAGTATAGACCGCTTCTGTATGGACCCTTCCTTGGATATGCTGCTCTGACGGCAGCCTTGACTTCCCTTCAGGCTGAGTTGTGACTTCTCTAGAACAGGGTTCAATCCTTTGGCCTCTGACTCTCTCACATGCCACAGCCTAATGTACACATAGACTCACTGCACCAAACATGTCATGCCATTATTAGTCTATTCCCAGCAAACTACATATACCATGGCCCAAAATACACACAAAAAGGATAGTGTCACCACAGCAACTCCTCTGGAATTCACTTTACCTCAAGTGCATTATTTTTGCAGCCTGTGCTCTGCCAAAGAATGTCTCAAAGCACATATCTCTCAAGCCTTCTTTACCCTTTTCCTGCTAAACAATTGTCTTATTGTCTAATTCTAATTGTCTAATTTACTTGCCTTACAAAGACGTCTGAGATTTTTCATTCATGTGTTGGAAGTCTAGCCTGTATTGCGCAGCCTTTGTAATGAAAAACCAAATTTGTGTAGTGCATAAGGGATTACAGTATAAAGAGAAAATTGGCAACCCCGATATTCCCCAGGAACCCTGGTATTAAGTAGTATAGGAAACAATGGTTCACAAACATCCATATTTCATCAAAACAATTCCAAGAACTACAATCAATTAATGATATGCATAAACTCGGGGTATTTATCCCCCAAAGTCATATTAAGATTCAGAAAAGGGGGTGGTGATGAACAGAGTGTCTGAATTAGGCAGACCACTCTTACCCAGTCCAAAAGATCAGGGCTTGATCCATCACCGTTATTTAGCTCACTGCACCATCCCAGCTCAGAACCTGGCTATATGCAAATTAGTCTGTCCCTGGCCCAGTGCATCATGGGAACAGGGCAGACCAAACTACCAAGCCAATTCTTCACCGGAAAGGAGACAAGCTTCCGGGGACCGGTTTCTGGTATTTCAGCCGTCGTCGGCCCGGCTTGCTTGAATCCTGATGGTGCAGTGAGCAAGGGACTCATGTCTGAGTATACCCTGCCACACCTATAGTGGCCAAAAACGATTCAGAAAAGGGGGTGGTGATGAACCCTGGTATTAAGTAGTATAGGAAACAATGGTTCACAAACATCCATAATTCATCAAAACAATTCCAAGAACCACAATCAATTAATGATATGCATAAACTCGGGGTATTTATCCCCCAAAGTCATATTACAGCATTAACCAGGATTAACCAGGCGCTCCAAATGACGTTTGGCGCCAGGCAGGGGAGGTGGAATAAAGTGAAATGTGCATTACAAAAAGTGACTCTTAAGTCGTTAGTTTTGTTAGAAGATCCTATTCATGTGAGCATAGGAATTTGATATTTGATGTCATTCATAATCATTTTAGAACTGTAAAATATCCATGTTTCAACCCCCGAAAACATAATTTGTGCTAGGGGTCTTGCTCAGAACATAAATAGGTAGGTAGCACTCTGAAAAAATATGTACAAATAAATATGATCCAAGTTACGTCTCGCCAATCAAGAGTGGACCTGAATGAAAACCTTACCTACAGATAATGTCATCCATCTTGGACAACAAAGTAATAAAACATAAAACAATCTTTAAAAATAAAAATATGTTCTCCTAATCGATATGTTCCTCTAATTTACCAGAGTGAACTTTTACTTTAGTACTTTGCACTCTCTGGAGAAGTCAGTGTTCAAAGGAGTGAATACAAATAATTACAATAGGTAGAAGTAGTAGTGATAGCTATGTATCAAGAAGAGAAGATTCAGTAATGACCTGGGATTAGCCTTTCAACCACTCTTTTGTCACGTAGGCTCTGATGATCCAATAACAAAGACTCTACTAATGAAAATGTGATTGGAAAGTTCTCACATACGACTCTGCTCCACTTCTGATTTTACAAGATAAGAGGGCCAAACACACACATGCGTCGAAAGTATTCGAAGGGCAGATGCATCATTGCATGTACACTAACCCAAAGTCATTAATAATGTACAGACTTTTGATAAAGCAATCAATTGTCCTTGCTACCATCTTGACTAACAACATAACCGTTATCAGACTATCGGCAATTAAGGGGCTCGTTAAACACATTGAGTAACTGTTGTGCCCCAAAAAGAAAACAGACTCAAGTTATACAAAAAACTTTAACATCTTACAAAAAGTCTTATTCATGTTTGAATCTGCATGGAAATGTAGTTTTACTCCACCTTGAGAAAATGGGGACCCCATTTGAAATTAATACATCTGGGTTTAAAAAAGGCCACAAATGTGAAAGTGAAATAAATTACTCTTTTTAAAAAGATCTTAACATATTACAAATATGTAATTAATAGGAAAAGGAAATGGGGCTTGTCTCTAAAAGAGCAGTATGTGAAATTGCAGAACCAATCAACAATAGATCTCCTGGCTAATATACAGGGGCATGAGTAAAAAAACAAACAAATATTGTACTTTGGCCGGCGTGCGAGGGAAAAGGAATATAGCAATGTAGTGAGTGGACAAAGGACGAGATTACATTTATACCACGATATGAACATGACAAGAATAATGGCTTCTCATACTTGGACACCTTTACATGAGTAATATCTAGACACCTACTAACACCACAGACCTACAGAAGTCAGAGTAAGGAATCCATATTACCTTTAATAAATAAAATAAACATGACACCAGAAAAATCACAAACCAATTTAGACAAGCATTGGCATAGCCAATAGGTCTCGCCTTTGGAACATTATAGGTATTTAACCATGCAACGGTTGATCCAAGGATATTATACTGCATAACTAAATACTTATAAGGTCCCGAAAGCGAGACCTATTGGCTATAATGCTTGTTTTCATGTAGTGTTTAATGTTATTGTCAACGTTGGTCTGTTTCAGAATGCCCAGTTTTCCCTTTCTCTCTGCTTTACGTTTCACAGGCAGGGAATGTGATTTACCTAGAAATACAACTTCAATTATATGCGAGCCTAGGATTAGAAATCTGTTTTCAGAACCAATAGTCGAATAGGTAGGCAGACACTAGACCTCTCTTCTGCCCACTATGAACAGCAGAAATCCCACAATAAGCGACCCCACGGCCGGTGCAGTGATTTTTGTTGAGGAATAACAGTACAGCCCTGTGTATGTCATTCATAGTATTGAGTCAAAGGCTGCACCTGTTGATATCTATACTCTAAGTGAGGAATTTACACTTTTAGCTGCAGCGATTACAAGCGTACGAGCAGAGTCTTGCTATTCTTTTAGATGGCGGCCCGTGAATTTGATTTCAGACACTTCCCGCCATGTACAATCAGGCGCATTCATCTTTAAGACCGGCCGAGTTGTTGATTTCTAGATTGCACTGGCGCCTTTCAGCAGCACCAGTCTACGGGCACGCTTTGCTTCTTGAGGGGCCGTGGTGTTTCCTTATATTGAAGCTGATGGTGTGCTCTTGCAGTCATCTTTAATGGTGTGGATCGACGTCACGCCACCGCATATCCATTACACTCTCAACAGTCTCATGAGGTGATGTCTGCGGTTGGCTGCTATGGTGAAGTATTTAGTATTTCTCATTTTGTAAGTCCAGCATTTGCTTGGGCGAGTGACGTACATTGCTACCTTTCAAAGGCACATCAGCAAAGTTCCTGGGCATCTCTGTTGAAAAGCATTCCATCACATGCCCTGACAATCCATCTTCAGTGAGAGATTGGGAGGAACAGCTGTGCTTTCGGAGAAGAGTGCTGTATATCTGCCCTTCCTAGGCGATTAGTGTGATGTAACCAAAGCACACAGATAACGTTTCAAACGGGGACCAGACATGCACAGCGTTTCCCTTGCGGGAGCGAGCAGCGACGTCGTCTGTTTTGAAAGCGCGAGCAAGATAATTGCTAACACATGGCACCGCTGCTCGCTCCTGCAAGAGCAGCACCTAACGTGCACGAGTGCCAATAGAGAACAGTGCAAAACATGCACGAGTTTAAACAAATGTCCTGAGCGCTTCCAAGAGGTCCCTCCTAAGCAGCGTTTGTTCGCTGCGTAGGCAAGACCTAAAAAACTGTACATTTTAATAAATAAAATTAAAACAAAACAACAACAATCCAATCAGCAGAACCGGGGATATGCAATTTCACGTTTTAGGTCGGTATAGCACCTAAAAGTGCTATACCGCAGCTTGGGGGAAATTTTCGATCTGGCACAACTCAAACAATGGGTGGAATTTCCGACCCATGTTGGTGGTCACCTCTTGGACCTAGTTTGCTCTAACTTTCCCATCATGACACTAGGTTCGGAAAGAGTGACATGGTCCGATCACAAGCTTATTAGGTTCTCGTGGGAGGTGGAGGACGCAGGCAGAACGGTTTGCGGCCTGCCCCTGAGCCACCCCCAGAAGATCAATCTGGTCTCGTTCGGACAAGCCCTATCTAGAGCCCGCCCGACTCTTAGTCCTGAGGTAGGCGAGGCGGTTAGTGGCTTTAATGGGTGGGTGGAACAGGCGGCTGATGCGTCCACAAAAAATAACACCATGTCAAGGCTCCGCCGCACCCCTTCTCAACCCTGGTTCTCGTCCGAATTGAGGGAGTTGAAATTGGGTTGCAAAAAGTTGGAGCGAGTGTGGAGGTATGAGTATAGCCCTGAGACAAAGGCCACCCTGCGTATAGCGCAAAAGGACTACTATGCTGCTATTAGGACAGCAAAAGGCAGTTATTATGCAGGGAGAATTGCCAGGGCGAACAATAACAGTAGAGAGATCTTCTCTATTGTGAAGAGCTTTCTATCCCCTCCAATGGTGTGAGGAACTGTCCTCTTTTTTTCATTGAAAAAATAGCAAAGATTCAGAAGGATTTGCTCTCTGCTCTGCCAGAAGCCAGCGCAGCGGTGGGTCTTCCCCCTCTGTTATGTCACTGTGTCACCCAGCAGTTCACGGACTTTTCAGTGGCTGCTGAGTGCGATATTTTGGCACTCCTTCAAACCTTAAAATCTGGCTCACCTTCAGACCTTGCCTTGCTCGGGTACTTTCAGAAGTAGCCACTACTGTATGCAGTGAGGTCACCCAGATTGTGAATCTTTCTCTATCCTCAGCAACTGTTCTTGTATGCTGGAAGCAGGCAAAGCTTCTGCCGCTCCTAAAAAATCAGGGTTGGATGCTGCTGTTCCAGGGAATTACCGTCCTATATCCCTCCTGCCGGCATTGGCAAAAATTTGTGAGAAAGTGGCTGTCCACCAACTCGAGAGCTTTGTGGAGGCTTCTAACGCCCTGCACCCAGCTCAATCGGGATTTAGGGCGGCCTACAGTACTGAGACAGCCCTGGTTGAGATGACGGAGGCAATCCGGGAGTGTTTGGACGGTGGCGGCAGAGCGGTCCTGATTCTTCTGGACCTCTCTGCCGCGTTTGACACCGTTCCTCATGAGCTCCTTCTCGCCAGGCTGTCTGCGGTCGGTATTGGGGGTTGTGCCTTAGCCTGGTTGTCATCATTCCTATCGGATAGGACGCAACAGGTCTGGATGCCTCCCCATGCCTCAAAGCCCAAGCCACTTCTCACTGGGGTTCCTCAGGGCTCCACTCTTAGTCCCTTACTGTTCAATGTTTACATCACTCCCTTGGTTGACCTGGCGGAACAGTACGGGGCTAAGATAATTGGTTATGCCGATGACACGCAACTGCTGTTTACCTGGCCGGACGATCATCTGGATACTGTGGCAGTCCAGCTCTGTTTGTCCTCAGTCTTTCGCTGGCTGACTCTGGCCCAGCTGAAATGTAACGAGGACAAATCCGAGGTCCTTTTTTACGGCACATTTCCCCCCAGCTTTAAAGATACGCTGTGGCCCTCGAACATTGCCAGCCCTAAGGTGATGGGTGGCCCTGCAAAAAATCTTGGCATATGGTTTGGGGAAGATTTAAGATTTGAAGATCATATAAGAAAATTGTCAGGGACACTCTGAGAGCGCTGCGAAGATTCTTCCCACTCCTCCCTAGAGAAGCAAAGGAGACTGTCGCCCGAGCTCTCATTTTATCGAGATTGGACTACGTGAACGCTCTGTTCAGCGGTATCCCTGCATATCTGGTCAAACGTTTACAGGTCATCCAGAATGCCGCTGTCCGTCTCTTGTTCAATGTTCCGAGATGGAAGAGCGTCCGCTCCCACATGCATAGCCTTCATTGGCTGCCAGTGGCGCAGCGTATCCTATTCAAATCTCTAGTGCTCTCTTTTAGAGCAACTCACGATCAAGGGCCAGCCTACTTGAGGAAACGGTTCATTCTTTATGCTCCTTCACGTTGCCTTAGATCGTCTTCCCTGTATAAGATGACTCTTCCTAACTGTAAGCGGACTAGATTAGGGGGTCAGTCGATAGCTGTGGTGGCTGCCAGGGCATGGAATGCCCTTCCCCTTCACCTGCGCTCCATTCAGTGCGTGGGTCAGTTTAAGAAGAGTCTGAAAACTCATCTGTTTATCTGTGTGGTATAAGCTGGTTCCCGCGTTGTGTTTTGTCTTTCTCCATCGCGCCAGGATACTCCCAAGTAACAGAGCGCGTTATAAAATGGTTTATACATACATACATACACTCAGTCATTGGTCGTGATAGACTGTGGGGGAAATCCCTCAAGTTCAAGCCGACCGCAATGGAGGGCAGGCTGGAAACCGGGACCAGGTTGATCTTACTGAAAATGTTACCTTCCCAAAGACCCCTGAGAAGACTCTTGAACTTCAGGATTTCTCATTTTCTTGTAGAGAAGTTCACTCAGACATCAGCCAAGGGTCCAGGACCTGGGGAAGCACCTCTTTGGGATCAGGGACTCACTCTAGCATAGGCCAGCAGGGCTCGGGCAGATCCAGGTGCAGGTTCAGGCAGGTCCAGTTGCAGATAGTCAGCTGGGCAGTTGTAGGGAGGCCTCCGGAGATTGGCGTGTTCCTGTTGCTTAACAGGAGGTAAGCCAACTGATCCTCTGAGTCAATCGTAGTTTGCGATGAAGGGAGCAGGTCCATTCTTCCTTCACAGAGAGCAGGGCAGGCCTCATACAGCAGGGCAGTCATCTGGAGAACAAAGCATGCCTTAACCAGCAGGGCAGTCCTCTGGTAACAGCAGGACAATCCTCTATGGAACAAAGCAGACCTTAAGCAGTCCTCTGGAAAACAAGACAGTCTTTCTGTAATGTCTGCCGCTACAGGCGTCTTCTAAAGAGTGGCTCAGGATGTCTAATATTCATTGTTAGTGCCCTTCTCGAAGTGGGAGAATTTTCTAGGCTACCTCCACATCTGGTCCTGGAAAGTTCTTTCTTTCCCCTGCCAAGGCTCAATGAAGTTTAGGGTCACAAAAGACTAAAGTTGGGTTTCTTTGTTGGTGCTAGACACAAATGTAAGTGGAGCAGGGAGCATCTCCACCCCCAACCATTCTGGCAGGATGGACCATCCTGTCTACATCTATGCCCCTATTGTCCTCTGTATGTTCCAAATGCTCACTTTTAATGGCAGAGCAATTAACAGGCCCAGGAAAATGGAAATTCTTAGGACTTAGAAGCTTTTGGTCAAGAAAATTGCAACTGCATTAAAGTGAATAATGATACCAAGAATTGGGATACCAACTCGCACACCTGTGGTATTCCCGTTCGTTTATCAGAATGTACTATCGTGAACAGTGTATTCTGTGCGTGCTGCTGAGTGCCTAGGGTCCAGCATAAAGACCTGTGTTATTAAATTGTGCTAATGAGGTACGGAACAGTCCCTACCTTTCACTCGACGCACTGTTATTATGTCCCTAAGGCTTCTACCTGATTATGTAACAGTATAAACAATAAACAGATTTTTCATATAATCAAAAGTGAAACCATTTAATTAATCACTTCATTTTATCAGTTACGTAACCAATGTTACATTTCTCTGCATTGGTTTCTACATACAAAATCAAACTGAATGCAATGCAAATATACATAAATCAAATACAATTCATGTGCTGCATTTCCATTGCAAAGAATTGTAACAAGTTTTAACGAAAGCCCAATGCATTTCAGGTATGACCCTTCTTCAGGGGAATGAATTTTGCAGTTCTAATTTGTTTTTATCCTAGTTGCCACCGTCTGGAACACAAAAGAAATTGGAGAGAGGTATCGATACAATGCAACGCGAATATTTGTACATGCAACCACTATCTTAACATAAGAATGATAGACCCAGACTACCTCTAAATGTGGATTCAAGAACTCTATAGTGAGAAATAAACGATATTGTGGTAACAGTGGAGCCCAAAGTGATACAAAGAGAGCCTGTAGATGGAGATACGTGTGCACAAATTCAAGTATCTGAGTTATGAGAACAAAATGAAAATGAGCTGAAGAGAAAACAAAAGCACTGTTAATATCGTGGTCTGTGAACCGCGTGATGATGTACATTCCCTCATGCAACGGGGTGCAGAATCAGGTGTGTTATAATGGGTCTGAAGACTATCCTACCTCTGTCAATATGCAGGAATGGCACATCGAGATTGTGTTCCCCTCAGGGTATGTTCAGACCTAAATTAATGCAAACTGTAATAAATCTCATGCGAGTCTTCTCAGTCTGAAACCGCTGCGATCTGAACTAATACACTTGGTATGGGGGGGGGGGGGGGAGAATCCGAGACTCCAGTGGAGTGTCCTCACTAGACCGTATTCCCAGGGAGAGTTTGGCATCCCCAACTTCGAATTATATTACTACAGCGCGCAAGCACACTATGCCTATTTTTGGGTACACCAACCGCAATATATGCCTTTAAGTGGTTGCAGAGCACTGGCTTGCCCTACCGGTTCCCATAGACGGTACGCTTCACTCCCTAGCCGAACCGAGACGCCAACTACAGTGACTTGCACAGTTGCAGCTTGGGCAAACATAAGCAAAAGATTTGATATGCCCATTCTCTACTCGCCGCTCCTGCCAATAGTGTATCATCCGAAATTAACCCTCTTACAGGAGGTTCTCTTTCACAAATTTTTAGAACGCACAAAGATTAGGACATGGGGGGACTTGTACCATGAGGGGAAGTTTCGCACACTGGAACATATGTCTCGGGGCATACCGCAGTCACCACTAGACACCTTCTTGTATATTCGCCTCCGACAGGGATTTCGCTCTATTACCCCGAATTTCCCTGCGGAGCCCCAGATCCTCACAACGCTTCAGCTGATGCTTCAGAGCGCGAAACCCAGACGTCTAGTGTCAGTAATATATAGGACAGTCCACGAACAGGGAGATGAGCTTGTTGCACCAGCTAGGAATAAATGGAATGAGTAGCTGGGCATAGAGCTGACGGACAAGCAGTGGGAATTCTGTTTACAACAAACGGAACGAGTATCGGCCAGTAGCAGACTTAGACTGATTCACTACAAGTTCCTTCACAGGTTGTACTACACTCGTGCTCGTATGCACAGGTACAAACTGAGGGATACAGACACGTGATCGCTGTCATGCCCCTGGGGCGGATTTCTTACATCTTGCATGGGGATGTGCTGCGGTACAGTTGTACTGGTCGCAGGTTTTCGCTGCACTATCTACAATGATAGATACCCGTATAGAGCCGTCACCGCCACTTGCTCTGCTAGGTTACTCCGAACTGATACATGCGGCACACCACAAATTTCTGGCTTTGGCACTGTTACTGGCGAAGACGAGAGTGGCATGTAGATGGGGCAGAGAAAGAGCGCCCAAATTCAAGGTGTGGCTTGATGATTTAATTTATTGTCAAGAACAGCTTGCGACTCATGCGAAGTTGCTACCTGTGACCTCTAGACCTAGAGATATATGGGCCCCATTGCATTACTACTTGCTATCCCACACTCAGACAGGCCCCCAGGGAACTGACGGCATTGCTTCCACTACATGAGAAATTGTGATTGCTTACTTGCATTGTACATGTTGTAGTATCTCACTCTGTTTATAGAGACAGGGAACTTCCCCCCAGTGCACGGTGGGCTGCGACCTTGTATGCCTCCTGCTTTGTCATCTCTGCCTAGGCCTCACAGTCCGCCTTGATATTGCATGTGCTCCTTAGAATTTTAATGCTTTTGTTGAACCGGCAGGTTTCCTCCATCTATGTATGTGGGCTGACCTCCACACAGCAAAGAAAGTGCTGAATATTTTAGTAAAGGATTGTAAATATCTGCAGCTACCTAATGATGTGTTTAATATTTGAAGTTGGCAAGTACGACCTATGTATGACTACATGTGTAATACCATGTTCTTGTTGCAAAAATTAATAAAAAGAATAAAAAAAAAAAGAAAGACTAGTCTGAAACTGTTAACCTCAAATACCTGTGCCACAGTTTATTGCCGAGATTCTGATTGAAAGTGCTTACAATGACGAACCGTAATCTGTAACAAAAAATGCCAACGCTCAGGAAGGGAAACACAATAAATTAAGTGAGACAGAAACCTAAAACAGTGACATGATTCTTAACTCACGCTTACCAAAACTGCTCAGGCGTGATGTGTATGCCAGCGTACTAGACTGTCAAGCTTTGTCTGAAATAATAGGAAAACACCAACCGTCACAAAAATGTGCGATTTGGAGCTACGCTGTGACCCAAATTACCAAGTTCCATGAATATTGCTCGCTTACCGTTGGACAAAACTCTCCAATTCTAAATTGTGGTTTCCCGTGTCACCGCGCTCTGCAAAAGCTGAAAACGCCCATATTAAAGAACCCGCATACCGTCACCACGTATCACATGTAGTGACGTATATCCAATGGGATTGAAGACATTCCCAACCAACTTGCTAGGTTTGACAAAACTTTATCGGCAAGTGTTCACAACGTGCTCATGCTATGTGAGCTTGTTGTTTCAAATAATATGATCAATAGCCTAGTTGGAGTACAATTTTAGATGAATTCTTGCGCATGCCGATAGCTCCTAGCTCCACGGCTGCATGAAAATGAAGACTAAAGAAGAGAAACTACCGAACGATCGCACATTGAAGAGGAAAAAAGAAAGAAAGATACATTTCAACCCCAGTGTGAAAGCATGGGGCAAGTGCACAGATGATAGCGAAGTAGTGCATCCTAACACAAGAAAGTGTAGAAAAAGTGAAGAAAAACTGCTTCAATAATAAGCATTGGTCCAGTTAGTGAAAAATGATGATGATGATAGTGGTGGCAAGTACAAGTTTACAAGAAGTATATCATAATAACACAATAAAATATCATATCAGAGGGTGAAGGCATTGATATTGCAAAATGAGAAAGCAAGTATTTCAGTTTTACCAAAAACAGAGCATCTCATAATTATCATTCAAACCTTTAGGAATGATGGTATCCAATGATTGTATCCAAAAAGTTTCTCTTTGAGCTAACCTAGTGGTTATATCAATGCTACCTGTGTGTGTGATGTGTTCCAAAATGGTGACACTGAGTTGTGGTATGGTGTGTCTCATATCAATCCAATGTGCTGCTAAGCATGAGTGTCTATTTTGATTGCGCATCATGCTTTTATGCTCGATAATGAGTTATGATTTTTCGTGAAGTTCTCCCCACATAAATGATTCCGCATAGACAGGGTATGGCGTATATGACTCCTTCTGTATTGCAGTCCGAAGTGTGTTTTAGCTTTATTGATTTCCCTGTATGGGGATGTTTAAAGATGTTTTCAAGAATAACGTTGCCGCATTATCCGCAGTTGAAACATTTTCTCATTCCCCTTGAATGCTGTGGTCAGCTGTTTTGGTTTGGGTTTCAGAAGCTCTCTGAGATTTTTGGATCGAGTATGCGCGAAAAGTGGTTTGTCTTTGAATACGTCTTGAAAGTCTGATTCTTGTTCCACAATTTCCCATATCTTTCTGATGATTGTCTTGATTTTGATGGCTTCCGCAGAATGTTTCAACACAAACACTTTTCGCTTGTATCTGGCTTTTGGTGTGTTGATAAGATTTTCGTGGTTTTATTTTCTTTTGCTTGCACAGTGAACTTGGCTTTTTCCAAGACTTCAGATGGATATCCCCGTTGGCGGTATCTCTCCGCTTGATCTTGGATTAATTAATCTGATTCCTCAGCATTTGAAACAATTCTTTTAATTCTAATGAACTGCGAGATCGGAAGGTGTCTCTTCTATGAGATTGAATGGAAACTGGAAAAATGTAGAGCGTTGTTTTTGTCTGTGGGTTTACGATATACCGAGGTTTCCAGACCTGCCACTGTGTTTCTAATTTCAATGACCAGAAATTGGATCTTATGCGTGTGAATATTATGTGTAAATTTATGCGTAGGTTGCATTGATTGAGTTGTAGTATGTTGTTTTCCAATGTTTCTAGATTCCCTTGCCAAATGATCAGAATGTGGTCAACGTAGCTCATGTACATATACATGAATAGGTTTGTCTTCCATTGCTCGTTGTTTAAAATGTATTTATCTTCGAAGAATGCCATGTAGGTATTTGCATATGATGGGGCCCCGGGAAAGCCCATGGAAGTACCAGTCTGTTGCAGGAAAAATTTGTCATCCCAGGAGAAGTAACTGTGATATAGTGAGAATTCCAATAGTTCTAACAAAAAAAATGCCATGGTCTTGTTCCAACTGACTGTTTAGTATTCGCCATTCCACTGCTTCTATCCCCTCTGAATGGAGGGTTAGCTGCATTTTTATGCATCTTCGGCAGCATATATAGATGGGGTATTTTTGGATTGGATGGTTGTAGAAATCTCTTGCTGTTGTCCGTGATCAAGCCCATCTCTTGTGCATGGTTGAGAATGTGTTCTAAGATCAACCCAAACTCGTTTGTGGGTTCTGACGGTAACAAAATGTAGGTGTCAGTGTTTAAAACATGATCATAGACTTTCAAGTCGTAAAATTCCTTGTCCATTACAACTACGGCTCCTCCTTTGTCTGTTGTTTGGAAAATAAGACTGGTGTCTGAACTCAACGATCTTAATATTTTCTGTTCATGCGAATTAAGATTCCTGTGTCTAAGTTGGTGATAATGTATGCTCTGAGTACCTTTTTTGACAAGTAATTCAAATGCGTCTAGAGTTTTATGCGAGATAGGTGCCATAAAATTGCTTTTTGGTCGAAACTTCTCATGTGTCTGGGTCGATGTTTGTGTAGAAGGACATGAGTGAAAGAACCACCTTAATCGTAATTTCCACATGAACTTGAATAATGCAATTTCGGTTTCTAGAGCGTTTGAAGTGTATGTAGGAATGAAAGACATACCACTATTTCTTCTTGTTTTAAAACTGAGATGTTCATCACTAAGTTACTGTCTTCATATTGCGTTGTGGTCTGGCCGATTCTGTGTGTTTTTTTTTTTCCTTTTCCCCTTCTTGTTCGCTGCTGCCTGGAGGATCTTCTTTGTCCGGTGGGTGGTTCGTGGACCGACCCTGCTCTAAAAAAGACTGCTTGCTGCTAGTTGATGGTCCCTCTCCAACGTTAGTCCTTGGAATATGTTCCTTTATCGCGGGCGCAGGGGGTCTCTGAAGAGATAAATCTTGATCATTGGCAATGCTTTCTTGCAAAGAGGTTGTTCCTGGTTTTCTGAACAATCTTTTTTGAGCGTATACTTCTGCCCATGAGTATACTTCATCGAGTTTGTAATCGATGGTATCACGCTTAAATTTCCGTAACTTAGGGTAATGTACCTCCTTCACATGTTGATCGAGTTTAGTGTTAATCAGCTTTTGCAAAGCGCAGTGACACGGGAAACCACAATTTAGAATTGGAGAGTCTGGTCCAATGGTAAGCGAGCAATATTCATGGAAGTTGGTAATTTGGGTCACAGCGTAGCTCCAAATCGCACATTTTTGTGACGGTTGGTGATTTCCTATTATTTCAGACAAAGCTTAACAGTCTAGTACGCTGGTATACACATCACGCCTGAGCAGTTTCGGTAAGCGTGAGTTAAGAATCATGTCGCTGTTTTAGGTTTCTGTCTCACTTAATTTATTGTGTTTTGCTTCCTGAGCGTTGGCATTTTTTTGTTACAGATTACAGTTCGTCATTGTAAGCACTTTCAATCAGAATCTCGGCAATAAACAGTGGCACAGGTATTTGGGGTTAACAGTTTCAGACTGGTCTTTCCTTTGAGTATCAGTCTTGAAGACTCGCATGAGATTTATTACCGTTTGCATTCATTTAGGTCCGAACAGACCCTGAGGGGAACACAATCTCGACTTGCCATTCCTGCATATTCACAGGAGGTAGGATAGTCTTCAGAACCACGCTAACACACCTGATTCTGCACCACTTTGCGTGAGGGAATGCACATTATCACGCGGTTCACAGACCACGATATTAACAGTGCTTTTGTTTTCTCTCCAGCTCATTTTCACTTTTTTTTTCATAACTCAGATACTTGAATTTGTGCACATGTATCTACACCTATGAGCTCACTTTGTATAACTTTGGGCTCGACTGTTACCACAATATTATATATATATATATCTCCAAGCGTTGCTATCCCAAGTCATTCACAGCACGCCAGCCGTAAATGGTTCTGGAGAGAGGGAAACGGACACCAGCTTTCGTGTTTTGGTAGGTCGTCGGGCGCATTTCGGATAATGTGTGTGTGTATATATATATATATATATATATATATTACCTACTGGCGGTCGCCAGTAGGTAGTTATAGTTAGGATTTTTTTCAATGTTAAATCTCAAAATTCTATTTGGAATAATTTTGGCGCCGGTTGACGAATCTGCCTGAAAATTTCCTCAAAATGGCCTCGCGGCGCCCCGGTCCTTCCCTGAAAGTTTGGGGGGGATTCGTCAAGCGGGGGCTGAGATAAAAGGGGGGTCCCAAAACGTGTTTTCCCCATGTTAATTTCTATAGGGCGGTCGACCTCACTTTTAGTCCGAACGGCTGAATGGATTTCCACCAAACTTGGCAAAATTGTAGGGACTGGTAGCCCGATGTGCCTTTGCTATGTCTCAAGATATGTGCTCCAGTGGTTTTTGAGTAATTTAGGTTCAAAAAAATATATATATCTATAGCAGCGCACCGGGGAGCGCTCCGGGCGCGCCACGCGACTTGCGCACAGAAAGCTGATTGGCTCTCGGGTGTCTGTAAACATTCGAAACAGTCCGGAGCGGCCGCCATCTTGTCTCGGTAAAATCGAGACACAAGAGGTGGCAAAAACAAAGGGGGAAATGACCATAAGGGGACCCCCTCTGACCTCCTAGGTTTGATGTGGGGGCCATAAAAGGGCCTCGCGGGGCAAATTTATTTATTTATTAATTTTTTCGATGTGCGCGGGGGGAGCGCCCGGTACGCGCACCGGCGAGCGCACCGGGGAGCGTATCATGGGGAAAAAAAAGAATGACAGATTTTTTTTTTTGAAATAGCATTTTTTAAGAAATTGGAGGTAGTTCTAAAAAGAACTGTTTTTTTTATTCTTTTTGTTGTTTTATATTTTTTTATTGGTTTTTTAACATTTTTTTCTTTTTTTGGCTTTTCTGAACATTTTTTGTTTTTTTTTTGTATTTTTTAAGGGGAGAAACAAAAAACAGGGAATTCTAAAGGGGTCAACAGGAGCAAAACAAAAAGCGGAACAAATTAATGTTTCCTTGGGCACTTGTGGTTATCCCAAGCACGATTAATAAGTGTGATGCATTGCTCTCCATAGCATATTGTTTGTCCACAAAAAATACAAACAATTTTTAAATTGGAAAATTTGGTTTGTATGGTGGAGCATATCTCCCTAACTTCTGGTCCCGATGGGGTGGAAACATTAGTTTGCGGGGTGCTGGCAGAAGATTGGACAGGGTTTCTGGCCTACTCCATGACCTCTGCCCTAGCATAGTTATTTGGATGCTTTCTAAGCATATGTCTGATCGTGTGGTTGCCGAAGGAGTATTTTTTGTTGGGATTCCCCCTTGACAGCTCCTGATGACAGATTAAGCAGGTTTTCTTAGGTGCATTGGCTTTTTTTTTGTCGTTGGGGATTGAAAAAATTGCCAGATGATGTGCTCTTTTGGTTTATAGGTAATATTGTCCTCTGGGACGAATCTCCTCTCCTCCTCCTCCTGTTCTTGATCTCCACCACTGTGAAGTTGTGGAGGTCCTTGTGGTGGTGGTGGTGGTCCAGAAGATCCAGCAGCTGCAGCTAATGTAGCCATTTTCAACTGAAATAAATGCAGGTCTTCCTCTCTCAAAGCACAAAGGTAGAATAAGGAAAAAAGGTGGGGGCTTTCATCATTTGGAGAAAAAAAAAGATCCTGAACCAATGAAAAGTGTTATTTTCAGGTCACATGACCAGGGGTTTCATCATTATGAAACCAAAACTGTTATGAACCAATGAAAAGTGTTATTTTCAGGTCACATGACCCGACGCGCTCACGCTACGCGCTCCAGCGCGCTTATGTTACGCGCTCCGGGCCGCGCCCCGGAGCGCTTCCGGGTGCGTTTACGCAGCGCGTCATAAGACACATTGTGCGGCTACGCGATACGACACGCTTACGCAACATTGTTTTCGATCGCGACATTGGCGCTAACTGGACGCTTCCCGGTTCGCGCACCGGGGCGCTTCAAAATACTACGCTTTCCGGGGTGCTCACCGGGGCGCGCACCGGGAGCGCTCCAGGGCAAAAAAAAAAAAATCCCAAAAAAAAACATTTGAAAAATTGTAACGACTGGTAGCCCGATGTGCGTTTGCTATGTCTCAAGATATATGCTCCAGTTGTTTTTAAGAAAATTAACTTTTAAAAAATATATATTGGGCTATATATATGTTAGAGCCCAAATGTGACAGAGTGACTGAGCTCCTTTCACTGTAAAGTAACCCTTGAAACACATATTCAAAAATAGAAACTAACATTTTCAAAAAAGTGGAGATACCCATATCAGTTACAACAACCAATTCAGTAATTCCACCATCTATATACACATCCTCTCATTCAGCAACAGTTCTATATAGTCACTCATACATATATGTATGAGTGACTATATAGAACTGTTGCTGAATGAGAGGATGTGTATATAGATGGTGGAATTACCTGAAAATTTTACTGACATAAAACCATTGAAATTCCCACGTTATAGTTAGTTGGACTCACTATAACTTGCGCGTGTAATGCACTGCTGATGACATCACATATTACATCATTCATGACATGGTCAGTGACATCACTCATGACATCACTGATGACACCATCCAGTGAATGTGTGTTCTGAAACATAAATATGTTTTATATATGTATTTGTAAAGGTCGATGGACGAATAAATGTTTAAATAAGTGTGTAAATGGATGTTTCTTTTTAATGGATGTTTATTTTTGATGAAAATAGTTCTGTAAGACATTGAATGAATAAATCCATCACAAAGAAATGACTTGGGTATATTTTTCTTGTTTGAACAGATATGGAGACCTATTACTGCAACATTTTATTTCCCAGTTGGTCCTGGAACAGGATTTTTGTACATGGTGAATTTATATTTCTTATATCAGTATTCAACACGGCTTGAATCAGGTATGTGTATATAAGTGTGTACATGATATTTTAAGTAAAACTTGACTGTTGTAATAACTTTTAGTTGGCCCCTATGCCTGTTCATTTTGCAGATATGAAGTTTTACATGTATGAAAATGATGAAGATAACCATCCCATACTGCTCATTTACCAATCACAGTGTTTGGCCTGTTACCTTGGCATGTGTGTGTTTATTCACATGTATGTCCTCAACGATATTAACAGAAGGTTAAGAGAAGAGCTCAGTCTCTCCACAGCATCTCGTCTGTAAGTTCTCAATGCTCTGTTGGTAAAACACACTGAAAGCAAAATAAATAATTTTGCCAGCCCTATTCCGAAAGAAGGTATAAATTACTTTTTGATTCCATATTTCAAGCCCAGTCTATTGGTAATTGTTTGTCCTCACCGACAATTAGAATAGGCAAGGCTCTCTGTCTTAAGTAACTCCTACAATGCATTATATTTTTACTATATCTGTTTGCAGGAAGAGCAATACTAATGTATCCATTTCTTAGTTAAGGGGATTGTTCTAACTCTTTCTGGGTCTCAGTGATTGGATTATACCACTTGCTGACTCACGTTTTTACTCCACAGTCAGACTGTAGGCTGAAGCGTTTGGCCTTCCCTTATAATCTGCTTATGTTCTGATTGCTCAGTCCACTTTTTGGAAGACAGTCTTTCAATTTTCAGGGTACCCAACATGGCTGTATCAGTAACAATGGTTCTCACATTTCTACCTTTGTCAAGCTTAAAAATACTCATGGTTAATATTTTGGATGCATTCAGGTTCGTTTCGGCAACGCCACTGTGGAATTCTGGTCAAGAATCGAAGGCAAATAGCAACTCTGCACCAGGTGTATTCTTCTGACATTCTGAAGAAAAAGAGTGAACTAAGCCTGATGTCCTGAGCAATCACTTATTCTTCTTAGACAGGAATAGCACCATTCTGGCAAGGATATGTTGCAGAAAATAATCTGTCGCGTTTGCCACATTGCTTGAACTTCACCAAATTTGCCTGAGTAGTGATATTAACCAGCTAAAGTGCTGGACAGAAGAGGGAGTTGAAGGCAGGCAAACAAAGATGCTGCTTACAAGTGCAGGAGCCTGTTTGCAAATTAGGGATATATTGAAATGTGGAGATTTGGAAACCGTGAGGCAGGTACTCTCTTGTGTGCATTAGGAGAACACTGTATTAATAAGTTCTCTATGGCTACCTCCTAAAGTCGTGTGGTTTGGTTTCGGACCCCCTGACACCAACCCAAATCAGAAATCCAGTTGGACTGCAACCCAAATACAACCCACACTAAGCAATGTTGAGCAGGAAGTGTTTACTGGTAACTGTCCCATAAGATAAATTCACGGAGAACCATGGAGCTCCCAACCTTCTTTTATAAATGATTAACACTCTCTGAACCGAAAAGCAGGATATGTATTTTAAAATGTATATTTTAAAATCCTAGCTTAGTAAATAAACTGTAAATGGTAAATACACAGAATGTAAATAGTAAAGATGTGAAGAAGGTTATAATTATTTCTGTTATTTTAATTACCTACAACATGTTTATTGAAATCTATACTCTTAATAGTCTCATGCTGCTAATTCTAGATGCTGTGCTAACCATTTAATAATAAGCCTATGTCCGAGTTTCAGAGATGGTGCTCACAACATGCCTACTTTCAAAACGGGAGCTGTTGCTTTGTGTTGTAATAGCAAAGTAGCCATTTCCTATCACCTTTGTGCAGCTCTGGAACACAAACAGCAACCTGTGAAGGCACCTTTCCACATTGTCTCTTTCCGCTAAAGCGGGTGCAGCAAACTAGCGTGACCTCTCCAACCTATAGCCTGATACCAGAGTTTTGCATATGATCTGATCAAGAGAATTGTTGAAAACAAACCTATCTTTTTTTTATCATTTTGCTTCTTATGAAAACATTGAGAAAGCTTGCAGACATCTATGTTATGATTAATTTAGCAAGAGGACAGACAATCATGGATGTAAATGTGTCCGCTGGATTATCACATTTATCTTATCTATTTTAGTTAAAACAAGCAATCTTCGAGAGCAAGTGCAGGTGAAGCCAGCATTTCGGGGCATAGCTGACTGTTCTCAGGTTCTGTAAAGGAAATAGAGTTTAAACATACCGTATGTTAGAAATAAGAGAGACTCAAATCACAGTGTTTAGATCAGTAATTGTCTTTCTGCTTGTGTTTCATTTGGTGTGAGGGCGTAGATAGTGTGAGAAAATGTCATGACTGCTGCTACTGCTTGTTCTCACAGCACGTGTACCTTGTCATTGTAATTCACCCAGGCACAAGTAGCAATCTCTTTACTCCCACTTAGATCTTCTGCTTACCCTGTTCACCTGTAGCTTACGTGGGAGATCAATCCTCCCAAAAGAAACCAGCAGGATGCGGTTACTGAGACCGTATGAGCTGTGTGGCCTCTTGGAACCAATCAAGGCCTTGCGCCTCCCTAGAGGCCAACCGAGTGTCTGCAACGCCTGCAGAGTCCGAATGGGTCAAGAAAGAGCTACGTTTGTTATGGTGGGATTGTGATGTCTGAGGGCTTCAGTTCTCTATAGGGAGCTGTGTATTCTCTTGATGGATAAGGGGGAGTAGGGTAGCTAAGTGTGCTTTTTCTTCATATCCACAGGGTATTTTTTCCTCAAGTTAAAAAAATGAAGAAAATGTGGTAGGATCACATCACAACGGCATGCTCCAAGTCATTGTTGTAACTAGATTTAGTTGGAAATAGTGTATTAAAATCTTTGCCACATTTTGCTTTGATCCTTGAGACCAGTTCCATTGTGTATTTATTTGTCCCTTATCCTTTCTTATTTTTTTTATCTTTTGAAAAACATTTTATTGAGATTTTTGTGGAAGGTACACAATCATGTAAGAAAATTCATACAAGTTTAGCTTCTATCCAGCACTTGCAAGCCTCGAAAAATCATAAAAAGTTTTAGACCTGCAGGTCTAGTGACTTGAATAATCTACTCGACCTAATTGTAATGTACTATACCCATCTTCTGGTCTCATTGGCAAATATTTTGTTTTGCAGAGCCACTCTGTTCTTCATTATCACATATGAGAGCACTTTCCAATATGTGAGTTCAGTGTTCATGCTATGCAAAAAAAAGATCTAGTTTGATTTAATAGATAAAACGTTTGCTCCATGCATTATAAGAATCTATCATATATATAGGGTACATTTGACATCTTATTTGCCTCCTAGTTCACTAATAGCATTGCAGTCAGGGTAGGCGAGTAATGTTTTTCAGTTCATATTTAAAACTCACTTTTAATAAATATATTACTAAAGCATGAGGTGGTAGTGCACTGTCATATACAGGCAGCACCTGTTCCATTGAAATGGCCAAAAACCTTTCCACTAACATGCAGTTTTGCATATAAAACTATATAGTGCAGGGGAGGAGCCAAGATGGCGACCGGAGCGGACGTATAGGCTCTCGGCTCCGCCAGCCCTTGTCTCCCGCACCTTCATCCTGCCTACTATCCTTTGCCATTTCGTCAGCGGGATGTGCGTTATGCTATGCTGACTTCGCCAGCGTTACTCCGGAGCCTCTGACTGCCCGGCAACCGCAGTTATCCCGGGAACGACTTTGCTGCCTTGGACCCCAGCTTGAACCTCCGTGTCCCGCCGGCCCCTGAGCACCGTGACGGTCGGGCTGCCTGCTCGCCACTGCAGTGGGGACAGCGCCGCCGTCGTCTACAGCTGAGACACCCATATGCGGGCCGGCGGACCGGCGGAATTTCACATCGTATTCGCTCCACAGCCCGAGTGCGTGGCTAGGTTGGAGGCGAGATGAACCTCCTTACTGGATGCTGTTTCATTGCTGCCTCGACTCCATTGTTGCTCCTGCCTAGTGCTGGCGATCCCTCCCCTTCTTTCAGCCGGACTATACATAGGGGTCGCTCCGCGTGGGAACCGTGAGCCGAGAGGTGACCCTGGAGTTGATGGGGGCTTAAATTGGTGATCGGTGCTGTTTCGTGGACCCCCACTCCTGGCTCCGTTGTTCTTCTACCTACAAGATGGCGACGCCTCTCTGCCTGCCCCATGAGGACGACGGCTTGTCCCCGCATTGGGACTATGACTCCACGTCCCGGCAGGGAACCAGCCCCCATTCGCCCTTCCCTGCCCTGAAACTGCAGGACCCACAGCCTGTGTGGTCAAACGGGGATGTTTTGGCGGCTCTGGGTGAGTTAAGAGTGGCGCTGAGACGTGGCTACTGTGAGCTGGGCGAGAAGCTTGATGCCCTCATGGTCGACCGGGAGTGGGAGCGGAAAGTTCTTTCATCGCGGAGTCTGGATTCACACCTGCAGCTGGCTGATTGGGATACAAGGTATCCGGGGATCCCTGACAAAGCTGCCACTGTATCCACCGCTACTTGTTGCAACTCGAGACCAGTTAAGAGACCGGTTAGTGCTACTTTGTTTTCCTCCGTCATTGAACCTGCCTTCCTGCCTCGTTCAGCATTACCGCTGTCGGGCTCAGCAACTGCTCGGCCTGAAACCTCCCTACGTGCCTTATCCCCGGGGCCTCCCATCTCCCGGTGGTGGAACTTTTACTATCTGGCTGAGTTGATGAGACTTTCAACGTGTTTCGGTGACTTTCCTGGAGACCGACGACGTTCATTTTGTGACTGTGTCCCTCCCCCTCCCCCACTTCGGCCATCTTGTCTCTTTGTCCCCGAAGGGTTGGACTTTGCGTGTGGGGGGGGGATGGGAGATCGCCCACGGTCGGGCCAGGGCTAGGCGGTTTCCACTATTGTGAGGGTATGCCGGCGGGCGGGAACTAGTTTGGAATTGTCTCTTCTGGTTTGCTCTTTGCACACATTTAGCACTGCCATTTTAACATGCCGGTCCTATTCTGTTACTGATAGTTGGGGTAGAGGATGTCTTCGCAACCGGTGTTACCGATAGTTTGTGGTAGTGACTTCTCCTGCCTTCCGATCGACAAGTGGGGACCCAGGCTTGACTACATCTTGCAAATGTTGATTGTGATGTGTGTGAAGTTCTCTCCCCTTTATGGACAAAAGTACGGGGTCAGGCTGTTACTCTTTTGTAGTTGGGAGGGCGGTTCTGTGCGGTATGGGGGGTCCGGGGGCACATTCTTCCGATTCTCACCTGAAGCAATGTTTTTCCGCATTTAATGCTGTGTATGTAATATGGTAACTGGGTGGGATTAGGACCTGTAATATTGCTCAGTGATGCATGATGTGATGCCTTTCCCCCACTGCTTTTGCATTATCGCCTATTTCAGAGTTGTTGTATACTGTGTGGGGATAGTGCTTTTGGCTGGGGGGCTGGGAATGTTCGGAAGTGCTCCTCCTCCCGCTTCACTTGTATTTTGTGAGAGTTGTAGATTAGGATGGCCTTTTCTCACTCTCTATATATAAGAGTCAATTTTTCTTTATTTTTTCTTCTTTTTTCCTTTTCTTCTCTTTCTTCTCTTGGACTGCATTTCGGGTTCGTTAATGGGCGACAGGCACATTGTCGGGGGGGGTAGGCCGTAGCCTCCGCGTTGGTGTAGGGTGGGGGGGTAGATTTTATTTTTCTTATTTAGTTTCTATGGGCCTTTTTCTCAACTTTCTGCGCTTTCTTCTCCTATTTTCTGTTCTGGGTCTGTGATAGGGGTTAGTAGAGAGTGGGTGGCGCGGGGGGTGGCGCAGGCATGACTTCAGTTGTTCGGTTTGTTTTTCTACTGTATTGCCACTCTGACGAGATGCTCAACCCAAATGTTGCTATTACTTCTGCTGCCTACTCATGTTGGGGAATTACTGTACGGACTCAGCTCTCCTTGCACCTATTCTTCATTGATTTCTTTGGATCGGAAAAAACTTTAAAATTTAACCTTCAGTGCTCCTTTTCCTTGACGGCATGACTTTACCAGTGTAACTGTTGATACGTGATGCTATGCCACCTGATGCCGCTAGGGGACCGTATTGCTAGCACTTGTGCTCAATGTAACGTGGCCGGCCTGATGGTTGTAGGCCCGTATTTGTTTCCTTTCATGTGCACAATAAAGGTTTTCAAAAAATTAAAAAAAAAAAAAAACTATATAGTGCATAAACAACCTGTGGACATTGGGTTTCAGCAAGAATATTTATCATTTGCACATCACCAAGTAAAATGTTCTGATTTGTTTTCATCCTATTAAAACTATTCTTTCATCATACAGAATCACAACACAAGGGCTTTCATAACTACTAAAAAGTATTTTAAAATGTTGGCACAGTTCACTTTTCAGCTATGTAAATGTGTGTTAGAATAAAACATGACATCCTACCACCTTACATTTAACACTTTTTGTACAGCATGTTTTATCAGGCAGTTAACTTAATAAATGCTGTGAACTGTGCAGTCAGAAAAAAAAGTAATTGTAGATGTAAACTGACTTTTGACTTCTGTCTCTGAACACAGAAAAACTGTGACAAGATTAAAAAAAAGATTTAAAGCCATCTTTAATGCTCCTTCACTTTGTGAGTGAACAGAACATCTTTTGCTTGTCAGCTTGCCACAAGAGGCAAGTAGGCCCTAAATATAGCTTGCCCTGATAAAATGGCTCACCTTAGCAAGTGGGCAAGTAGATTTGTCGAGGCCCATTAAATATTGCAGAAATCCTTAATGCTTACATATAATCAAGAATATTTTGCACACCATATTTGTAGTCTTCCAAACTCATGACTAGAGGTTAGGATTGAAATCTGAGCTTTGTAAGGTTTAGAGCAGGGCCTACTAAAGACCCATGAAATGTACTATTCACGGTCTGCTGGAAAATCGGTGTGAGACCTAGTTCCTCTGGTTTAAAAGCTTGTAATCTGTCATAATGCATAGTTTTTTCTATTTTAACAGTCATGAGCAAGCGGGGCTGAAAAGCACAATGACTGAATGCTATTACAGTGAAAATTCAAGCACTTTATGCACCATAACAAATCATAAATTAGCATCTACGTTAATCTGAGTTCTTAATCAGAAACTCCTTGCAATTGTGGCACATAAATCATCTAGCTGTTTATAATCTGAGAATGACTCCTCTTACTCCAATGGTGACATCTACTACATAGGGAAATATACATTTCTAAACGTTTCTACATTTCACAGCACAGTGTTTACACGGAGTTGTTTCATATGGCATTTAATGCGTTGTTCAAAGTGATCTCGTCATCTGTTCCCTCCGCGTGCCTCCTTTTTGTGATTCTACAGATTTGTGATCATAGATGCCTTCTACCAGCACCTTTTAGTGGCATTTTCTTAAATACATCTTTAACCGCAGGCAATTATTTGCTCCAGCTGCAAGCGACATCACGAAAAACTATAGTAAATAACTTAACAGTACAAAATGTGTTAAGCTACGCCAACCGACCCATCTCATGGTCCATTAATTCACGAAATAAAATTGATAAAATGTTTCAGTGCTATATATCAAACCCTTGCAATTAATCAGTAACTTTACGAAGGTCAATGGGAGAGATGAAAGGTATAGAGTAACTTCTCAAGACAATGAAGGTGTCAATAATGAGGAGCATTGAAATCTATTTGTTTTTTAAACAATCAGATCTTCTGAAAGCTACTTAGAACATGCTTGAATTTGAAGTAAAGATAATTATTGAAACCAACATGGGAGATCTTTCAGCCATAAGGAAACATTCATTTTTAGGTCGAGGACTGCGTCGCACTGCATAGCAGTGTGGGCGGAGCTCCGAGATTTAATGTTTCTTAGTTTCTTAGAACCCGCCCCTCTTCTCCATTGGCTGGCTTCCTAAACGGAGGCCAGCCATTGGAGGAGAGGGGCGTCACTCTGTTCAAGCCCTGTCTTTTTCGGATTCGGGGGAGTTTTTTTAAGCTTCTTTCTTGTTTTCTTTATCTCCTCTTCCCATTGGCTGGAATTTTACCTTCCAGCCAATGGGAAGAGGAGAGAAAGAAAACCACGCCCGAATCGGAAAATGACCGTGCTTTCTCTGAGGCATTTCTTCCTCGCCTCGGAGAAACATGGTTGGTGTTATTTAACTCGTTTGCTTGTTTTTTTGGTCCTCGTCTCTGACCCTGCCTTAACTGCGCTCTGAAGCGCAGTAGCCTTACTTGGTTTGGTTGTGTTTGTTGTAAAATTATATATTTTTTTCAAATGGCTTCAGATAGCAAAACAAAAATGTTCGCCCAATTAATTGCGATCATAAATATAGACGCACTTTCCCCAGTTTTGTAAGGCAAGTCCAAAATCAAACACTCGAGCAGTAAAATTGATCGGGCGTTTATTTGTTTTATCTACATTAAAAATACTGAAAGAGGGAGTCGGCCCTTGGGCCTCGAATTTTTCACATGCCGGTTGCGCGGACCTCTGAAGTGGGCGTTTCTGTAAGGAAATGTCAAGATTTCTGTAACATGGTGTCTATGATGTTCTAGCAGGTCTGGTCCATTCAAAAATCCCTTTCACCTGGCCTACTTAAGAAAGATCTCGCTGTAAGTTGGCAGTGCTGCTAAATGAGCACCGAATAGGAAAACTTAAGGAAATAAAGTTAATTTGGTGTAGTCAAATAATATTTCACTGGGCATATATGCCTGTAGGGATGTTATTTAGACCTTACGTTACAACACCCCCCCTTCAGTTCTGCTTATTTTTATAATGGGGGTATTCAAATTATTTAACTGTACTTTCGTTGTCCTCATCTTCACCCCACAAGGCAAAAACGTAAAGCTCACCATCGTCTCATAATAAAAAAGAATCAGTTCCCTATTTATAAAAAAAAAACTAGCAATTTTTAAAATTGACTGAGCTGTTGTTTGTGGCCACCTTATATGCCACTTTTGGTTGTTGGTGTCCTCCAGAATGGCTCTATATCTTATCAGTTTCGTGAATGTGCTGAGGTCTGTATTTAGTTCATATACTTCCATATATTAAAGAGTTCTTATTTTTCTAAGACACGCAAACCTGCTTTGATAATAGACATCCATTATTTAAAATCAACGTAATGGCAGATTTTGAAGCCAGAGTCAGATGCCTTAAACACAAATTAACTTCCAGTTGAGCAGGGGTCATTTATTTTATTAAGAAAGTTTATTTTATTAAGAAAGAAGTGGAAAAGCTAAACACAAGCATATTTAGTTTAAACAAATATTTTTTCTTCTAACCGGACACCTTTGGTTGGTTTGTATTCGTAGCCCAGATAAAACATGCCATTTGCTTTACACAGTCACACTGTTGAGCAGCTGCCTTTGATATGAGATAACAAATGCACAATATGCTAATCCGGTCCTGTCCTCTATTGACAAAGCATAAAAAAGCTTGAAGACCACCCATATAGAGATGTATTTTTGGCTCAGTCTGTCTGAGCGCATGCTGTAGTTAGAGACACCTTCCAGCTCAGAAGAGTTGCATCTTGACTTCTGACACAGTGCTCTATTTGTACCTCATAGAAACAGTCTTGCATGCAACCCTTAAATGTGTGCTTCATGATTTTGTTTTTTTAAAACTCACCCTCCATGTTTGCCAATGCACTTAATATTTTTTTACTACTAATCCTTAATATGTGTGTGGGACGCTCTGTGTGTGGGACGCTCTGTGTGTGGGACGCTCTGTGTGTGGGACGCTCTGTGTGTGGGACGCTCTGTGTGACGCTCTGTGTGTGTGTGTGGGGCTCTCTGTGTGTGTGTGGGGCTCTGTGTGTGTGGGGGGCTCTGTGTGTGTGGGGGGCTCTGTGTGTGTGGGGGGGGGCTCTGTGTGTGTGTGTGGGGGGCTCTGTGTGTGTGTGGGGGGCTCTGTGTGTGTGTGTGGGGGGCTCTGTGTGTGTGTGGGGGCTCTGTGTGTGTGTGGGGGGGCTCTGTGTGTGGGGGGGCTCTGTGTGTGTGGGGGGGGGGCTCTGTGTGTGTGGGGGGGGCTCTGTGTGTGTGTGTGGGGGGCTCTGTGTGTGTGTGTCTGGCTCTGTGTGTGTGTCTGGCTCTGTGTGTGTGGGGGGGGCTGTGTGTGTGTGGGGGGGGCTCTGTGTGTGTGTGGGGGGCTCTGTGTGTGTGTGTGTGTATGTGGCTCTGTGTGTGTGTGTGTGTGGCTTTCTGTGTGTGCGACTCTGTGTCTGTTTCCGCAAATACTCTCTACCACTCTCTAATGCTCACCTATTGCCATTGTAAATGACAATACCATTTATTTATGGTAAAAAAAAAAGTCTTGAGCAATGCCAATAGCTCTACATTTAATAATGCCGAGACCATTGCATTGTAAATGCTTGTTTCCTTTTCCTACCAGTTTGACAGATTGAGCCTCTTTCCTACCACTAAAGATTGTGAGACCTATAATCTCATTTTTTTTTAAAGTTTTTGTTGCTCCCAGAACAATTTGCAGTAGATTAAATTACAAACAGGCGAAGCTAATTGCTGATCTGTGCATCACTCTGTTATCCAAACCATCTTTCTGAGTCAACGCAAGGAAGTTGTGTAGCAAGTATTCGTAAGAACAACTCGGACCACTTATTTATCATCATGTTTGTGTCTAGGCATCTGCATCATACTGTATCCAATATATATCTTAGTGTTAAATAATTCTACCACCAAAATATATGTTTCAGTGTTAAAACTTTATGTAGATTGAACAAAATCTGTATTGGAATGGGTTCATTCTCTCAGACGAATGAAAAAAAAATTAATGAAGAAATTAGTGTCCGCATTATCATTTAAAAAAAAAGTGTAATATCTGTATCCTGGAAACGCAGAGAAGCATGCCTTTAAAGTATTCTTTGTAGTCCTGTTAGACACCCAATGACTGCAACCTTACTATTACCACTCGTCCATATTATACGTCGCTGCTGCACGCCAAGATTAACATTGTGTGGATTAGCAATGTGTGATATTATACACACCTTTGTGTTGTAACGTCAGAGCTTTGTTTAAATAAACCTTTACAAGCTTTGTAAAGTTTTAAACATAAACAATAGAAAAAGGGCAGCTTGAGTGAACATGAGGAAAAGCATTCTCACTGCAGTCAGTGCTGTGAGCATTGGTGGGTAATCCACTGAGACTCAGCAGCCATCACTGCAGTTTCCTGCCACCAGAAGTCCAAACTCTCTTTTAGATGGGACCTGGGCAGTGGAAATAGCTAGTGTGCAGGTACTGAGTATGGATTGGTTACTCACTCTCGAACTAAGGACTGCCATGAGATGTAGCTGATCAATCACTGCAGCTTGACAGCTAAAATAGCATTTTGGTGTACAGCAATAGTCCTTCAAGTTAATCCCTACTGCTGAAAGATCGGTTCTACTCAGGCAGGACATACACCCGCAGGAAATTCTCTGGTACATTGCACCCAATAGATCTGTGATGAGCCAGATGAGCATAAAGTTCCTCAATATCACACGAATAGCAGAGGAGTGATCAAAGTCTCTTCAAAGATACACAGGCTGGATGGATGTTTACGACACGGCCTCACATCTTAAACACAAAACACAGTGTCCTAAACATGGAATTGTTTGATACATTAGTGTCCTACTATGGTACCACAAGTCCACAGTCATCCTTTATTTTTTTTGTTAGATTCTTTTGGTATCATGCTTCATCATCAGATTCTGACCTGGCCACAAAACACCAGGATGGGTTCCGCCATGTTCCAGGTTGCACTTAGGATAGTTTCCTACTGCGGTCTGCTAAAAATACCACAGAACACCTATTATCCCTTTATTAGGGGTGTTCCTGGTAAGATTAAAAACGATTAAGAAGGGGAAACTATGGAGATAATGTTCCTACACCCTGTGTAAAGTCGATATGTTTCAGCCCTTTATGAGATGCCTAAGGCTTCTTCAGGACAAAATCTCTATTGTATGCCCCGGAATAATACCAGTTTTCTATAAATTTACATCACCCCAGGAAAAAATCAGGACAAACAGCATATATATATATATATCATGCAAGGGGGTTCATTTGACCTATACTATTGGGTCCTGTAAGTTACAAATATGATGGACTTGTGTATAATAGGGATTATTATACACTTGTCTGTGCATTATCAGTGTGGAAAAAAGGTATGGAATATGTTCTACTTGGGTAAGTCATTCATCTGCAGGAAATTCTCTGGTGCATTGCACCTTGTAGATCTGGGATGAGCCAGGTGAGCATAAATGTCCTTAGACAGTCAGTAAACTTCACCCATCTTTGCAATGGGCAAAGTTTCCTGACTCTACCCTTTATTTTTTTTAAACAGATTTTATGGGGTTTTACTTAAGTGCATTACATTTACATGTGTTCAAGACATATAAGCATCTTCCCAACTCACATTCCTCATCCTTGTTCTATTGCAGTTTTAATTCAACTCCCTCCCTCTTAAACGAGTCGCTTAATTGCAACCTGGTAAATCTTCAGTGCATGAGTATTTTCTACTAGCTTATCTATTGCTCTTATTGGGGTCAGATTGTGGCTAGAGAGGCCATGTGCTGTTCGCTTTTTCCTATTCTTTTTGGGCCTTTGCGCCTTCTTCTCTGTCTGGCGAGGGTGGGCCTGAGCTGTTTGCTGCTGTCTCATCCGAGTCTAGCGCCCGTAAGTCATCTACTAGTCTCCACTAAGCCCCTGCAGTTTCCATTGTTCCTATACCCTGTCCCGCTTCTCTCAGTAGGGTTCTGCCCTCTGCACCTGCCCACTTCTCCAGTTCTCTTTTCCAAGTCCCTATTCTCGGTCCCCCTGCCAACTTCTAGTTCTTAGCGATTTCTCGCTTAGCTAATATATATGCACGGTCCTGGAACCTCCCTGTAACCTTCGTCTTGGCCGTATGTGGGAACCAGCTCGATAACCAGTGGCCTGGTGTTTGTGGTATCTCTTTATCTATAATATTTCCTACCGTGTTTACCACCTCCTCCCAAAAAGTTTGGAGACCAGGGCAGTCCCAGAACATGTGCAGTACATGTGCCTCTCTTTCCCCACACCTAGGGCAAGCCTCCGCTTCTGCTTGGAAGTATAGTCTGATTCACACAAGTGTGAGGTACGCTCTGTGCAACACATAATAGTTTATCAACTTAAGTCATGCATTTCTTGATATCCCGAGGGTCTTTTCCACAACAGGCCCCAGCTCTCCTCCGTAATCGGTACCCAAAGGTCCTCCTACCACTGTTCCTGACTCTACCCTTGCATGCAAAATTTCCATTTCGCTTAGACAAGGCTATGCTGAGCTATGTGATCTTAATAAAAAATAAAGTATTCCAACAGGTGAATACGAATTTCATCGGGTATGAAGAACTACAACGTGAGGGGCTTCATGCACAAGATATTCACCAGGATAGCTCATTCGACTCGAGGCATGCTCCAGTTTGGGTTTGGGTTTATTTTAAAAATGCACTGTAATGCACTTGACATTACTGCAGAAAAGACTGATAAATATTAGTATGATGTAAAAGTTGACAACTTGCAGCCTTTCTGGAGTAGACCTGGGATTCCAATTAAATTATCAAAATTAGCCAATAAATATATCATGTATAAATATATCATATATATATATAATATTTAAATCAGTCAAAACCCAACTTTATTTGGTTTGTACAACCATAAAAGTACAATTTACCTCTTATCCTGATAAAAGAGAAAGAAAATAAAAAAGGAAAACACAGCACAGCGGTATCATATAAAATTATTACACCTCAAAATACATATAGTTTAGCTTTCTTCTTAAAATCGGAGTATTGTAACATTCTAAATTATTAAAATCACTTAATTCATACATATGCATCAAATCCTTCAACATGCAGCAAGTAATACTGTAATCTCTTGATAGTTCCACCTTTACGTGATGTTAAGGAGGAGCATTTTTAATGCTTACTCTGTGCACTTGAGGAACACTTTAACTTTATTCATATATTTCCCCAGAGCACAGGCTATATCTAAATTCCTCATTTCCACCAAAAGGAAACAGCTTGCATCCTATTCATAATTTTATACTTTTAAAAATCGGGCATAAAAACTCCTTTTGTATATCTAAAAACCTCATACAATCTACTAAAATGTGTAAAATATCACAGGTGGTACCTAATGTACAAGTGCATTTACCATTGCATCCCATCATAAGGTTTCTAACCCCGTTATTCGCATAACATGGGTTTATCCCAATTCGCATTTTTAAAACTTCCCGCCTTAAACTGTTGTTTGGTAGCCTGTCCACCTAGGGGAAATGTTAATCAATCTCCCAAACCAATGTCCTGTGGGCCACCAAGGTTTTTTGTAAAAGGTACTCCCTATCACATATACGGGACATATCAGACCCTAAAAGCCTTAATTCTTTCTTACCTATTGTCATGTGATCTTGCGGTGGACCCACCTTTAAATCGAGCACCCCATATGTGTCGCTTATTGATGCTCTGGTCTCTTTTGCCCACGGTAGCTCACTAGTAGCAATTTTCTCTTTTGCCCATTGGGAGATTTTAAGAAGCTCCCCTGCTCCCAATCGCTGCCAAAAGCGTACAAGGGCCATACAAGCAGTTATTGCCCAGGAGGTGATTCCCAGCTCTAGTTTCGCTGCCTGTACCATAGATGATTTAGGCAGCAGGAATAAACTTTTTAGTATATTTCCCTCCTCTTTATCCCAGGAGGTCTTACCACTAAGGTAAAGAACCTCGGCTCCATACAAAAATTGTGAGGTCACCATTGCTTGATAGGCTTTTATGACCGGCCTATCTGACATTTCTCCATATGTACTATTAAATCTTTTTAGGCCTTTCACAGAAGCCAATGCCCTCACTTTTAAATCTTGCAGATGTGTATTCCATTTCAGGGTACCAGTAAACCACATTCCCAAATATCTATAATCTGTTACCCTCTCAAGCAAAACTGTGCCAAGATACCATGAGAACTTCGTTTTCCTCCTCCCGAAACATACAATTATTGTCTTGTCCATGTTTACTACTAATTTTTTAGTTGTACAGTATTCTTTAAACCTGTTTAATTTTCTCTGAAGGCCTATCTCCGTCTTATCCATAATCACCAAGTCATCGGCATAGAGAAGGCACGATATCTGGTTTCCTCCCAATTTCGGGTTCGCCCCTCTAACCTCTCTTGGTGGAGAAGTGTGGCTCAATGATTAGAGCGGCAGCCCCTGATGCAGAGGTCTAGCCCGGAACCAGGGTTCAATTCCCCGCCTCGGCGGGCCTTGGACTCAAAATTCCACGGACCTGATAATTCTCCCCTCTGTGCCTATTCCAATCATGTAGTCCCACTCTGCAACTCTGGGCAGTAGCTTGCTTAATCTCCACAACGGCCCCCACAACGCTAAGGATGCCTGGCCTCCACCTTGGGGGTGCCCAGGAGTGGACGCCTCACAGGGAAAGCCAGGATGGGTTCCACAGCGGTATTCGTACAAGCGCCTTGAGACCCTTGCGGGTGAGTAGTGCGCTATACAAGTATCAATTTACATTTTTTACATTTAATATTTGGGGTAGATCAGCTAGAAACAGGGAGAACAATAGGGGGGCGAGTACACACCCCTGCCTTAGACCGATATTTAAATCATTTTAGTGGCAATAAGCACATTTAATTATGCAAAATGCAACAGTTGGAGGGATTTCAATTAGGCTCCTTTAATTACCTATTGTCCATCCTTAGGTGTATTTACAGTTCTAGAGATTCTTACCAAATATTATTTAATATAAATACTCCATTGAACACAACACATTTTCTGGTTTTCAGAGAAACTGCAGCCTTTATGTTGCTGAAAACTATTTTTTTACCAGTTAAAGTTTACTTAGGTGGATCTTGGAAAAAATACTGTTGTGGTAAATATTTCAAATCAATTTGTTAGCTTTTGTTAGCTTTTATGGCTTCCTCCAGAGACATAGTGCAGGTGCTTCCATAGGTTGTATAATAAAATTTAAAAAACTGTTACAAGTTTAGTCGTGTCCTCTGCAGAAAACATTCATCTCGGTTTCGTTGTTATAGAGATGTTGTTTTTTACCTTTGTGCTCAGAATAACCCTTTATCAAGCGATCCTCTGGCTATTCTTTAGTGTTTCCAACCCAACAGCGTTTGTTGTGATATCCTCAAATTAAGTTTCCAGGTAATTTCAAGGGGATATTGTCACATTGGTTTCAGCCTGGAATGTTATTCAATCTTTTTTTATCCCACCCGATTCCTTGCCACATTAGTGATATAGTGTCTACACATTTGTTTTGCTTAATATTCAGTGAGATGTGTTTATATTTCTTTATATGAAATTATATGGACAGGTTTGTACTTGTCCCAGTTTGCAATGTCATGGAGTGCGGGCCCCGCAAGATCAATGGTAAAATGACTCAACCTCCACTGTTTTGGCTCAGCAGGACCTGTCTGGCCTGTGGGAACAGGGTCTGACATTTGGCAGCAAGTGTTGGAATATCGCACAAAGACCTGCTTCAAGCCACAACAGCAGATCCAGCCTTATTACCTGTAAAACCTACAAATCAGGAATGTCGCATACAGGGTGAAGGGAGTAGACCATGGCACCTTGACACTGGATAGGTTAAGGGATCTGTGTCTGGATAGAGAGTGGAGGGCTCTCAGAAGCAAGTACAGTGAAATACTTGTGAGTTTAATGAAAACCCAGTGGGAGAAACGGGAGTGAAGAATAGAAACTGAAGTAGATTCCGGGGAGGGTATATTGATTCAAACTCAGATTGGGAGTTTTGTAGAATCAAACTCTCTAAGCCCCCCAGTTCAGTTTTCTCCTGGAGACACCATGGGTTTTTCTCATAACTTATTTCTATTGTTCAGTTGGCACAGACTCAAGAAATTATCCCCTTTGAAGGGTTATGTCTAGCAGAGATCCTGAGCTTGAATGTGGCTCTCCAGTAAGTGGAGGTTGAAGAAGAAAAGGACCATGAGTTTGAGAGGAAAAAGCGAAGATTAACTTGCCTTGAACTAGATACCGAGAGGAGGGAGAAAGAGAAGAATGGGTCCATGCAGAGAACACAAGTGAGAGTGAGGTTCTGTGAATTTTGAACCTGTTTCATAAAGGTCATGGTTTAGTTACGAATTTGATAGTAGCGAACCGTAACTAGTGAGTGCGGCAAGTACGACTGTTTTCGCCATGTTAGACCGATGGATTCACTACGTATTTAGGGATTTCGTTCTGAACCCTTGGGTTCCATATTGTGTATGGCAGCCATTTTGTGGTTGCCCTCACATAGGCCGATGACTATGGCCGAACGAGTCTTTAGTACACGTACACGTTAGCTGACTTCTGAATGACCTGAGTGAACTGACCCCGTTGCCTGAAGTGGACCTTGTTAAGCCAGTTCCTTGCCCGGTAGCTGATCGAGATTAAGGATCAGAGCACAGGAGATTGTAAAGTTTGGTATGCACACACACACACCCCTTATCCTACTTCTCATCTGTTTCTGTTCCTTCTTTTATGGCCTGTTTATGGTATGGGTTGTGGTCCTTTATTATGGGTTTGTCCGGCCTGTTCGAGAAAGAATGTTGGGCTTTCCCGTGTAATTGATGGTGGTCTGGACAACTGAAAAGTGGGTTTGTCGTCATGCGATACCTTTTGCAATGTTACCTATGATTGGACAATTTGTAAATAGTGGGTGTTTGTCCGGAATGTGATTTTTTTTTTTTTAGGATAAAAGACTATGTCTCGCTCTACAAAAATTGAGCAGTCTCTGACGAACCTACTTGTGTCGTACTTCGTAGACTTCTGTTCCTGGTTGCAGCCAATAAATTAGATCTTTGACGTCACCGAGAAGTATCCTGTGTCTCTGTATTCTAAGACAGGTGAACCCGAAGACATTGGGCGTGCCCCTGGCGCCGCTGGGTTCTAAAACCCGGTTCTTCAAGAGGGAAAGACAGGTCAAGAAAAGGGAGAGAAAATGGAGTGGGATATAATAGCTTTCGAGGAAGAAAAGCTTAGGATGGCAGCTGGAAAAGCGATTTCATTTCATACTCTTATGATGTGCTCTTTCATGTTCCTAAAGAACTTGTACACATGTATGTGGAAGGACAAACTATTTTGGAATGATTTTTGAGTTTTAAGATTGCTTGTAAGGCTGTCTTTGAATGATGTGTCTAAGCCACATAATTGAAGAGTCGGTTGCCACTGGAAGAGATAGCAGTCATTGGAAAATTGCCTGTGGCTGAGCAGTTTGTGGGTTGAAGCCAGTTTATACCTGCAGTAGTTTAAAGATGGCAAGCGAGTGGATGGTGTTCTGTTTCAGACTAGGATTCACAGTGTTGCGTATCTGGAATGAGTGTGAGAGGAATGAAGGTTACAGATTTTCGTGCCTCGAACCAGCTAACGGTTCGAAAGTGGCCCATGGAGGAGTGCTATACCCCACTTGGACATACTTCTCAGATCTGACAGAGAAGGATCCAGGGAAACCTGCAGTTTTGGCTGACAAGCTTCTATCTAACAGAGTTAATAAAGGGCTGGAACAACATGGCTCGAAGTCAAAGTGTAAGAGGATCTTTCCACAGACTGGTTCCAAATCATAGGGTAAGGGCTAGAACAATTCGCAAGTTTCCAGAGGGGGACCGAAACAAAAAGGGAATTGGGTTCCTAGTCCTGAACAAAGGATGGAAAAACGGGGACAGTAAGATTCCCACTAGCCCAAAGTGATAAAACTCTTCAAGTGTCACAGGAAGGAACATTTTAAGGCCGCCTGTCAGGTGAAAGACCCTGTACCACCTATATGCGTAATAGCTAGCCATTATGCTTTGAAGCACTCATACCCAAACACAGTGGGGTTTGGGCTGGAGGCTAGAATCAATGAGAAGAAAGTTTCTGCCCCAAGGGATACAGAAGCCAATAGCTCTATTGTAGAAAGGAAGTATCTCAAGCCAGAAGAGATTCTACCAGATGCTAAAAGCTGAGGCCTATTAGCCGATGAAAAGGACATGGAGTATCCGATTGCCCAAGTTGAGTTGGAGCTCAGTGGTAGATAGGGGTGCGAGAGAAGCAAGATGCTAGATGTCTCTTGGGCAGTGATTCGATTACTCCTAGTTTAGTACCAGGGCTAAAGCCGATATAGCCTGGATTATATCTACTGTGTTGACTAGCGTACAGGCTGCAATTCAGTTTCAGGAAGAGACTTGGGCCATTTCTGATTTGAAGAAACTGGAACCAGGTACACAGCGGATCACAGCAGACTCTTGAGAGGATATCAGCCTTGGCATCCACTGTGAGAGGAAAGTGAGCTATCTGAAATGGACCAGGTGTTGAAGTTTGTATTGTATTGTATGTTGGATTTATATAGCGCTTATCACCTAGGGGTCTCTAAGCGCTTGCCTTGGGAACCCTTCCTGGCTTTTCCCTGTGAGATAGCCCCTACAGGGCATCCCCAAGGTGAAAGCCAGGCATCCCGCCGCGGGGGGCCGTTGTGGAGATTAAGCAAGCTTAATGCCCAGAGTTGCAGAGTGCGAACCCATGATTAGGTCAGGCACCGAAGCGAGAATTATCGAGTCCGTGGACATTTGCGCTCAAGACCCTGCCGCGTCGGGAATTGAACCCTGGTCCCGGGTCTGACCTCTGCTTCAGGGTCTGCCTGCTCTAACCAGTGAGCCACACTTCTTGGGTCACTGCTAAGCTGCAGGGGATGTTAGCTAGTGGGTAATCTACCCTGTATAAATTCCACAAAGCATATGTTAAGTGCCCTATACTTGTGCGACTTCAGAAGGAAGCCCAGAAACAGGTTGGCAAAGAAGTGGTCGTAAGACACTGTCTGCTCGGATAATGGCATTCTGTAAAGTTGTGTGCCGGTTACTAGCAAGAGGCTATTGTAGTAGGTTTCTTTAATTGCTGTGTAATGTAGTACTGGTCTTTTATATAAAGAGAAGAACTGTGCTGGACTTTGAACTTACTGTGCTGCTATGGGGGTGATTTTGATTATTGAGCCCCATACCCCCACACTAACCTCCCTAAGAAGCCTGTAACAGATTGCCCTTGGTATCACTCACTGAGAGTCAAGTGTAGAAAGGGTCGTCCTTGGCACAGTTTGCAGAGCCAACTTAGGGCATATCCCAGGACAGCAGTTGTAAACCGCTTTAACTTCCACAGCTGTGGCCCAGAAACTCCTTCCTGGCCTACTGAACTAGGACTAACTGATGTAATGCCGTTTCCTCTAGATCTAGAACTATTTGCACTTTTGCACAGGTGGATCTTATTGATCTTGGTGAACTCTCTGCATGGCTTATGTTTCTCCCCATGTATTTATATCAATGTTTACACTTTATTTGCTATAATAAGTTACGTTTATAACATTTTGTGAATTTTATTTTTTCACACTTTAGGTGCTTTTGATGGGAGACCCGCTGATTATTTGTTTATGCTCCTATTCAACTGGATTTGCATTGTGGTATCCTTTCTTTGAAGAGTAACAATTGCTTGATACTGTTTGAAATGGCCCCCCTAAAAATGAAAAGGTGCTGCACACGTCAAAAATAAAAATAAGTTACTAGAAACCTACATCACGAAAGTAAAACTTTCCTAGTTGTACAGCAAAAGGTAGATCTGCATTTGTAACCTCCTTTAACCAAAAAGCTGAGTTAATATTTTTTTTTTGTACATGTTGCTGTTTTTCACTTTACCTAGCTCCCAACTTTTTGTGCCATGATTTCTTTAACATAATGAAACGACTTTACCTAACTTATATTTCTGTTTGTCAAGTGAAATGTTTCTTTAACCGTGTAATAACAGATCACTGGTTTAATAATGGACATGCAGGTGAGTGGACGCATTTATGTATGTTTAAGTGTCCTTTTTGGGCAAGCAATCGTGTTTTTTAAAATTCTGTTTTACAAAAAATATTTGAATTGAAATTTTGCATTGAACACATCTATCTATCTTGTATACATCCCAATGAAACCATAGGCACAGTGGAGTAACTGCACAATTAATCAAATAGCCATCAACCTATACTTGCGGCCATCCAAATATAATGAAAAGGCAACTGCAAGACAATAAATCCGTATTCATTCTGTCACTCGTTATGAGGGTTGTCTGGGGTGGGATTGTCTTCACAGTCCCCCATGGTAATCTTTTTTTATTCTTGGTTTTATTTTAGGCTCCTCAGCTGGCCTGCCTTTTTTTTCTCCTAATAGTTTTCTTGTGTTCATTCTTTTGAGGGTAAATTTGCAGTTTGAACAGCCTGTTTCAGTGACTTCTTCCATACTCCAGCTGGTCTCCTGCTTTGTAATCTTCTCACTTGTTGAGAATGGAGGAAGCTGGTTTCATGTGGAAATTAAAATAAGAACACGTTGCTTGCCTTCAGTTTCCTAAGCCATTTCTATTAACAGAAACCTGCTGATTAGTGGTTTTAAGTGAATTCTATTACAGGGTTTTTGGTAAAATCGCACCATATGAGCTTTGTCTGGACACATTTTTTCACTTCAGCCTCGCGGATAACACATGGGGCAAATTGCCTAGGATGCAGAAGAGTCCTTTGGAAACTACTGTATAAACACATAGTTCTGCAGTTACCACAGTCTTCTGTAGGTGAAACCTTTTAATGATCTGGTAATACTGTACTCCTAAAACAAGTATCCCATAATATTGGTAATTTCGTTTGCGGTATTATCACATCACATTTTCCAGATTAGGATTTATGTAGTCACCAAGCATACATGTTCTTGTATTACAAAATCTATGATAGGTGCACTACTTACTTACATCATGGGCTGAAGGAATCAACTGATTTAATCATTGCTCTATAATATCCCAGAGCTGCTGACTCTTAATATGTATCACGTTTATATTTATTTGCAAGCTTTTAAAATGAATTACATGACATAAAAGTGCACATGAATCCTATATTTCTTTACAAAGGTTGCTAAAGTTAATCCCACAAAAACAAAAAACCTATTACATTGTATTTCACAATGTTCTGGACAAAAATACCTTGGCTACAGGTTCACAGAAGAGAGATTTACCCCTGAATTCTAAGCTAGAGAAAATCAAAGAACCAATTTGTATACCACACAATACAAACTGAATAGTGTCTGCGATAATAAATAGAATTTTATCATTCCAATCTGAAGATCTTTCTTCTCTATTTAGTGTGTTTGAAGTTTGTCATTAATAAACTCTTTAAGTGATAATATATTGATCAAACACTTGATAAAGAAAAAATCATTGCAATTGTTGAAGTTGGTTTCTCTAACTTTTCTTGGTTTTGGTTTCTTTTCCAGTTGCTAATGATTCCTCTGATCATGTCCGTGCTATACGTCTGGTCCCAGCTGAATCGGGATATGATTGTATCATTTTGGTTTGGAACAAGATTTAAGGTATGATGGATATAATGGACACGTATGTAGCTAGGTTGATAAGCAAAATGTTATGTACCGCATACCCTTGAAAACAACGTTGTGAAAAATATACACCAGTAAGCAATTTGCACCACTAAATTGATAGCAAAGGATGGCAATTTTTTTGTGATTCTCTTCTCACTTAAAAACTGAAGGGTATCTTTTTTTAGCAGAATTCACTTAAGGGGCTCAAAATCCATCCTATAATGATTTTCCTATTTCATGCCAATTTTTGGCCTCTACACTTTTGGGGCCTGTCTTTTGCCAATGGAAATGCTTTCTCCTTGTCTAAAGTTTCTGCAGGACTGAAAGTTGATTCTAGGACAGAAATCATTTCTCAGTACTAATGAGATACAATTGCTTGCCATAGGGGCTGGTTGTTTTTAGATTGCATAAATCCATTGCAGATTATTTTTCTGTTCACGTACTATCACTCCGAGGTTAGTTAACATTTTTAAAAGTTGTATTCCCAAACCATGTAAGGGTTCAGTAATGAGACTTATCTATGCTGTTGACTGTGTCCCTATACTCTTTTGCGCTTTACATATATTTTTCTTACATTTGGTCACAGGAAATAGATGGGAAGACGTCTGTACACTGCAAACTTTTTCCTTGATAGAGACTCCTCCAATTTGTAGTTGTTGATTTTTGGAAAACAATAAAGCTGTACTAGCTTTCTTGTAGAATCAAGCGGAAAACAATTCACACTTCTGAGACGAGAGCCCTGGGACCTTTCATGCTAAGTGCTTGGGTATTTGAAATTCTTAACATTAAGAGCCACTTTGTAGTCCTAAGGATGGAATGAGCATTACACTTAAAGGTCTTGTGGTGAAGGGCACCTTCCCAACGCATGTAGGTTTTTAAGAACTCAGGAGTGTGTCATCAGTGGAGCAGCACCCAAGACCTGCACACCCATAGACCAGAAAATCTTTCCATCTCTAAAAAATATTATACATGATGCATGTCACAAAGATTGATCATAGTGTCGAAGGAGTTTAGTAACATAGTAGGCATTGTGACAGCGTGGGCCAACTCAAAAATATAATGATAGTGTTAAAGAGAACATCAATAAGTACTTTAAAGAAACCATGAAATGTCAACATAGCCTTGAAACATTATAGAGACGTACAAAAAACCTTTTGACGCAGCAACGTCCTTCACCTCAAAGACACAAAAAGCATGGCTTTAAATGAAGCTTTAGAATCTGCCTCAACTAATATTATGATGAACTTAAGGGGAAATTAACCACCAATTAACCTAGGTATGAGCAATATACCATTACCTAAGATTCTCGGAGAGGATTTCATGCATCAGACTCCATTCTTGTTTTGTGCTTTACTTCGAACTGATGTGACGGATGAAGTGGGAGGTAAGACAGAGGAGGAAGAACATAGTTTAAAGGAGAATTCTATACCTGAATCCATATACATTGTGTTTGCCTGTTTGCGTTCTGCAAGGTAGCCATAAGTGAATTCTTTCCTTTACAAATGAAAGCTGTAAACAAAGAATATTGCACCTAGATAGAGTAACTTGGTATCTACCAAAGTGTGCTCACATAGTGAAATGAACCAAGAACGTATTAACAAAACCAGGAACAATTTGGTCCGTAAAGTCCCTGCCCAAGATCTGCTATTTGGTGTAGCAGGGCCTACCTCTGATTTTCTGCTCTTTTTTAACCAGTCAGACGTTTTTATGACAGCTCAGCTGTTCTGTCTACAATGTACATCTGAAGTCAGTGTGGTGACATGGAGGAGATTACAGAACTACTACTTATCACAACAGTCAGATTTGTCAGTCAGTCAGTCAAAAAACTTTATTCGGTTAATTAAAACCATAAAAGCAGTACATGATACATACAATCAGATTTTTAAAAAACAATTAAATAGGTGGAAAGAATTGATTGCTACTCCTTCTAAAAACAAAATGAAAGGGCACATTCATTATGAAAGAGGGATTTGGTAGATACAGGGAACACCTAAAAATATCAGCATATGAGAGACATTCTCGCCAGAGTTTATACAGAAAGTCAAATTTGATGATTTAGTGGTGCGGCAGCTTAGTTTTTTTAAATCTCTTACATTATACTAAATCATGCAATTGCACATCCAAGAAACAAAACATCAGATCAAGCTCTGAAATTGGTAATGCAGATACATTGGTCCTAATCTTCCAAATACTGTTGACTAAGTATCTGACTTATGTTCAAGCACAGAATACACATTTTGACATAACTACCCTATTTGGTCAACAAACGACTAACTGGTTGAAGAAGATAAAGCAAATTGCATGTTTAGTAAAAGTTCTGACAAGGCATATTAGAGAGGCAGACCAAATTACTGACTCCGTGAAACATGAAGAATCATTACTGTTGCAAGGATAAGTTCATCAACATCCACCAGCACATAGTAGTAAACCACACATCATATTTCTAGAGGATGATGGAAATTAACTTCTACCTGACGATGGTAACCATCTACAATAAATATGAACACCACACCAACTGTCACATGCCCTCACCCCCCATTTGCCAACATTCTCAGAGACTGGGAAATCTAATACTTTCAGAGAAAGGAATGCCGAATACAATAAGCGACTCTTACTCTCCCGCTCCACTATTTTGGATGAAATTAGTGGATCAATTACATTTTAATGATTTTAATTGTAAGAAATTAAATCTTAAACAACCTGTTCTGTTCCATTTAATTACGTTGTAAGAGAAATAGTTTAGATAGTGAGAGCTATTCCAGTCCAGGCCATCATTTTTCACAATAGTGGTTTCACTGATGCTTTTCATTTCCAGTTGGCAGTCACTTATCTGATAGATAATTTCAAAATGCGAATGAATCCTGCTTTGAGGTCTGCTTTATCAACTAGTCTTTGCACGTTTTATGCATTAAACAACTCGCGAGTAGTGTTACTGCAAACAAAAAGTTTTCTCGTCCACCATTCATCATCCATATTTCTGCTTTATGTATTGAAACTACTACCTGCATCGAAACTGCCTTCTTAGTACTGGAGGGAAATGGTGTAATCTCTCACCTGTATTGTACTCCCACAACATGTTCCCCTCATAATTTACTTAGTCCTGTTCATCACCGAGCATACCGGATTAAATTAACTAGAATATTAAACTTTGTGGGCGAGTATGGCTAACCAGACCTATTAAGTTCAAATGAATGTTTTGCACACTCAGTCTTTTCTATGATATTCTTTGAATATGATGAGCCTGTTTTCTTCTCTCTTTTGATACCATTCTGCCTACCTTTCAACTATACCTGCATACCTTTTGTGGGAAGCTTAATGTGATTTCCCCATTGTTTGATTAAAAATGTGTTTTTCCCTCATTTATCTGAGAAGGAAAGTCTTAATAGACTGAAAGAGACTACCTTTAGAAGGGAACCAACACAACCAATAACTTGAGAATAAATTTGAACTATTATTGGAAAAATCTTTCCTTAAAGTGCTCTGCTACAGAGAGCAAGATATCTTCCCTGAATAATGCAAGTCCCTGTGCGCACCAAAGGAATATAGAACATACGTTTGTAAATTCAAAGCCAATTGAGAAGCATCTCTTGCAATTCCCAAAACACTCCTTCCATCTCCAAACTGCTTTTTCCTCATGGAAGTAATGAGTTAAGGGGAAACCAACAGCAAATGATCACTAAAATGGGAGCTTTCACTGAATATGCTGAGGTGAAGTAATGGTCACTTCGGTATCTACAATTAAATCCTGATGTTCCTCTGCTGTTGTGACTAGCAACTGTCATTTTACAGTTAGAACGGAGGCATATATCATTCTTAGCTTAAAGCATATAACCGTAATCAAATGCATGTTCTATTGGCTTATTATGGGGAAAAAATATAATTGCTTACAAATCATTTGATCTAAGAATATCCTTCTGCAGCCATAGCTCAGAAAGCTCTCTAGATGAATCAGACACGTTTTAAGATTTTCACTCCTTATGTTATGATCAATGGATGTCACAATCTGGAGTTAGATCAAACAAATAGATGGAGGACTTGCACAGCGGTAATTCAAATTCTAATCAACAGTAAGCTTTTGTAGCGTGCGAGCAGGGTTGGACGCTGTTTGTGCCTCCCAGCGAGACTATAAACTAATACAAAGCTCCTCCCTTTGGAAGGAGACACCCTGTTGCACAGCTTTGTAATTCAGACAGATAAGTCTTTCCGATTAATCATCAAAATTAATTCCACCTCATATTGGGGTTCCAAAAGTATTTAATTTTTCATCAAAGTTTCCACAAAACACAAAGTTCTGGTTGTGTATCCAACATCAACATAATCCAGGATCATTCCTTCCCCAATGCATTTCGGGCTAATTAGGAAGCCCTTCCTCAGGGGACAACTCTACAAAAAAAGGAACAAATCAACATATCACTGTGTGTGTCAAAGATAGTTGCTATACACACATCATTTCACATCACTAAATTTATGACATTCACTTCATGTCAATCAGAAAGTGCCAAGATGTTTATGTAAACGCTGAAGAGCCATGCGTGTGTTATAAATTTCACATCCTATTCCTCGGTCACCCGGTGAACTGGTGCGTCCTTGAAAATATATCCAGCAAATAAACGTGAAAACGCGTGTTAAAATAACCACATGCCCCGATCACCGAATAGTGTAACAGAAAAGGTCCAGGCTTTCTAAAAGGCATTAACGTGAGCTGCATACTCACGGACTGTTTCAAAGAGCTGTGACGCTGTCTCTGCAACAGAACAGCATGTGTTACCATTAAAACATCCAGCTCGTGTGTGCAACTAGTAGCGCGGTCTCCTGGAAGGAGTACTTACTTGGTGATAAAGCTGAAGGCGCGCAAAGCCGTCACTATATCGGGAACCCCAGTGGTGTTCTCACTCGGTGATGTTTTTACCGGCTTGTGATTGCATGCAAAAAGTAAAAACGGACAACAAAACGGGCTCAAACAAAAGCGCGTCGGCCATATTGAGTGAGGCGTTTAAAGTGCAAATAAAGCATATGGGTGTGAAGAGCATGGTAACATCAAATAGAATACAGGTACATTCATGCGAAATGAAATGAACTGGAAACTTGAAATCCACAGTTGCTGCACATTTTGTTGAACAAAAACACTCTGTAGCCCAACTCAAATATGTCATACTTGAACAAATCACCCCCACTCACAATAACAAACAGACATTGCTCAAAAGAGAAATTTTTTGGATTCGCTATATGGCATCGATGCAGCCACACGGTCTGAATGATCGGATGGAGTTTTTGTGTTACTTGTAACTTATAATGTTCACTTTTACATGCATTTCATTTCGCATGAATGTACCTGTATTCTATTTGATGTTACCATGCTCTTCACTTCCAGGAGACCGCGCTACTAGTTGCACACACGAGCTGGATGTTTTAATGGTAACACGTGCTGTTCTGTTGCAGAGACAGCGTCACAGCTCTTTGAAACAGTCCGTGAGTATGCAGCTCACGTTAACGCCTTTTAGAAAGCCTGGACCTTTTCTGTTACACTAATCGGTGATCGGGGCATGTGGTTATTTTAACACGCGTTTTCACGTTTATTTGCTGGATATATTTTCAAGGACGCACCAGTTCACCGGGTGACCGAGGAATAGGATGTGAAATTTATAACACACGCATGGCTCTTCAGCGTTTACATAAACATCTTGGCACTTTCTGATTGACATGAAGTGAATGTCATAAATTTAGTGATGTGAAATGATGTGTGTATAGCAACTATCTTTGACACACACAGTGATATGTTGATTTGTTCCTTTTTTTGTAGAGTTGTCCCCTGAGGAAGGGCTTCCTAATTAGCCCGAAATGCATTGGGGAAGGAATGATACTGGATTATGTTGATGTTGGATACACAACCAGAACTTTGTGTTTTGTGGAAACTTTGATGAAAAATTAAATACTTTTGGAACCCCAATATGAGGTGGAATTAATTTTGATGATTAATCGGAAAGACTTATCTGTCTGAATTACAAAGCTGTGCAACAGGGTGTCTCCTTCCAAAGGGAGGAGCTTTGTATTAGTTGACAATCTGGAGTTAGTCATTTTTCCGAAGGGAATGACCAGATGAGAAGACATTGCACATTTTTGAATCATAAACATTTTGGAAAAAAACCTCGTTTTGGGTGATTAGAAAACTGTAGCTGTTTTAAAGTTCTTTCTGTTTTTAATACTTTTAAAAGCCAAGACACAAAGCCATGAAGGAGAACATGTCTGCTAGTTGCTTTCAGAGCACAACCTGCAGAAACAAAAATAAACGAGCATGGTAGGTTTTAGAAACAATTGTAACTTTGTTGTTTAGCCAGAAGCAGTATGACATTCCACGGTCTTCAATGCAAAATATACACAACCAAGTGGATTCATTCTGGATGTGTACTGATGAAACTGTTGATCAGAAACCATTGCAACTATGATCAGATTTCACTTCTGCATTGTCAGGTTGTTTAACAAGACCTTGATATTTGATGAAAAGGAATCAGTATTTATAGTGAAAAACTATTGAGGTCAACTAACCCTAACCGATTTGCAGATGCAAGTTATTTCAAAATCCAAACATAGTTTGAGGAATCCCAAAGCCCTAACGAAAGATCTCCATGGCCCAGAACCTCCATGTTGTTGCAGGTTGTGTGTCTTGCCAGGAAGAATAGTTCCAAAAGAGGTGGATTTCATCCAGATGGTGTGACCCCCACTAATTATAGCTCCTGTCTGCATTCTTAAACTTAAATTTGTTATTAATGATGAAAATGTATAGTTCACTATTTGCAACAGGTATTGAAGGGACATATCCTTTGCTAGTGCTCTTAGTTCCAGTCTTTGAGGAACAGACCCTCAAACCTTTAAAATCTAATAATACTACTTCACAAATTTTCCAAAGTTGTCATCTAGGTAACATCCTGCTGGTAAGTGGGGCACCCTGGTAAGAAAGTCCATATGAATAATAATGATATGGCCTTGGTGGAAATGCCTTTTTTTTAAAGTATTTATCCTACTTTGTGCCATATGTCGCAGAGGCTTTTTCTCTAGCCAAAAGATAAATTGTCCATCCAATGAAAGATACGACAAATCTTTTCTGAAAATTCAAGCCAGCAGAGGATCCTACCACCAGCTGAAGTAAAACAGCTGCTGTTCATTGTGGACTCTCCCATCCCACTCCACCCCCGCTGCTTCAGTCTTAAACGTACTTACTGAGATCCAGATTCTAAATGGTTAGCATCTAAGAGTAACATGAGGGATAACACAAAATAGCTTTCTTGTTTCAGGTGACCCAGCTACAATTTTTTTTTTTAATGAGTGTCCAGATCAAATGTAATCTGTACCGGGGATATCTGAAAAAATGGGCAATTTTTAATAGATAATGTAAAAGCCTCAGCATCACATCCTGGATAGAAGACACTGGCATTACGACAGTCTGGCAAGTAGACCGATTGAAATGTGAGATTGAGACAAAGCCCCTCTAAATTCTAATTTGATGATCTTCACCTTCAACTGCAAAAGAATACCATGACTGAGTTTCCACCAGGATATTCAAAACAAGACCTTCAAATGATCACACATTCCAGTTGCTAGAGAAGTTCAAACGCGAACATTACAGATTTACATGATTCCACAGCATTGCTTAATCCTGTAACCTAACCAAAACATGTGGTCTAATTGGATCGTCGTATGCATGTCCCCAAAATAACAGCAAAGTCTTGGAGAGAATTGTAGATGCTGCAGAGCTGAAGAGAGATTGCAAGGCAGACACCGGGTATTGTCAACACCAATCTTCCAAGATTAAGTGGAGAGGCTCCCTGTGTAGTGAAGAAATCACAGAACAGTGACCATCTTTTTGAAATCAAAGTATGCCAGCCAATCTTGTTGAATTAGGGATCCCAGAAAAGGCATAGTTCTGCTTTTAGATAAGGATACAGTACATTTTTGGAGCTCTATAAATGTATTACAGGGTGTGATCTCTTGTTCTTCATTTGCCCAAGAATAATGTTTCTGAGAACCCTCAGAGATTAAGAAATTGTGTACCCTCATTTCCAGAAACGTTTCTTCAAATCCTCTCAATCACATCTGAGTCTACCTTTAATGATTTTTAGTGTGCAGTCTAACTCTGTACCTAAACCATAAAAAATTATTAGAATTCTGACATCTAATGTGATTAATTGCAAATTGGCTTGCAAATGTGTAGTCTCTGCCTAGGGAGGTAAAAATGAGGAGCGTTAAATTGAAGCAGTGACTTTTTCCCCAACCTTGTTTCGCATGGTTGTAAAATCCTAGACCTTTTAAGAAAGAGATTGCTTTTTTATCACTGTCATAGGTTGATCTTTCAGGGATCTACAAGACGCAGCAGGTAAAGAGACCTTTCCAATTCCTGCCTTTGGAAACATTCCATATTCCAAGAAAATTCCAATATAATTGAGCTTGTTCAGTTACTTACTCTATTATGAACTGGTTACTAAAAAAGGAACCATTGCCTTCTGAAATCAGTATATTTTATAGACCTCAGTTTCCTCCAATTTGCAGTTTTAAAAGAAGATGCTTTCTCTACACATTAAACAAATTGCAGTATTTATGCTGTGCAAAATACAGCAGTGTGGTACAATACAGTACAATGATGTCACAGTACCTCTACTCCCTCTGGAATGCCACCAAGCCAAACCTCCTACGCTAAGTCCAAATATTCTGTTAGTGGACCTAATCTTAATCATTACCCTTTTGTAAAAAGAACACAATAAGTTAGCATCTGTAAAAGGAATTTGGAAAAACCTATATGAAATATAGTGTGCCTTTTTCATTTACTATTTAGAGTCCAGATCAGGCTTATACCTGCCCCATTGAGTTCCTAATGACATTGGGAACTGTGTGCATGGCAGAAGACTGCTTATGTATAGCAATTCTTTGAGATCTTGAAAAATGAGTTGGACTACTCCCTTGTGATCCCTCTCCTTACAATCCATGCTAATGCAGATAGATACCAACAAACCAATGTTGAGGAACGGCAAGCAAAAGTTTGAAAACCAGTACCGTGATGAACAAACCTCTCCATGGCATTAGGAAAACAACAGTTTAAAACTTTGATAATCTACTGTTCCTCCCCATCTGGTGGTCCTGCTCTGTGATTCAAACATACTGGAAAGAAATTCTGGGGCATATTGAAGAGGTCTTGGGATAACCCCTCCCAGCAGACTTGTGGCCATCCTGGAGCTAGGCATGAAACCTCACGAACTGGAGGACATGACACACACCAACTCGGCACTGATGCAACATATGACAAACCACTCCTTGCACTATACTGAAAATGATCAGAACCCCCTCTCAATGGTATCCTGGTTTTACAACCTTTGTCAGATCCCGGTGATTGTACACATATCCCATCAGCTTTCACTAAGAAAAGAGATTCACCAACGTATGGCAATCTTTGATAGCTGGATACCCAGAGTTCCCCACCCACCAGAAGCATATCTGCTGCTTTTCTCCCCCCCCCCCCCCCCCCCCCCCGCCCTTTACACCTGGGACTATTGTAGTTAGCTTTGTTGTACGGACATGCACCACGACATTGAATACTCACCAGCTCGACACCGAGGTGGGATCGAACTTTTCTCATTTCTGAAATTATTGGTTATGCTCACCCGACCAAAATCAACCCCACTGTAATATTGCTTCCTAAATAATGCTATATTGTATTATGTCTATGAATGCTGATTGTCGCTGTTTAATATTTTTCAAAACCAAATCTATCAAAAAAAGTTCATATTTACCTGCATTATGTTTAAAATAGTGAGTGGCAGTACTTAATGCAGACTATGTACTTGGGAGTGGGAAGACAAAAGAGTATGTGTGGGCATGTTTAACTTAGGCAGGCAAGGGCATGTACCAGAGTCCATAAGGTTGGCATCCTCATGAATACATACTGATCTGCTCTGTACACAGGCCAGAATGCGGCTTACGCTTAGTGCAGCATTTCCCCACTCTGCTCAAAGTAGTTTAGTGCTTGCACTTGTCATAACAGTGGAGAGTTGCAGTTTGAACATTAGGGGAGAAATAAAGTGGAGTGCACATAATCACAGAAAACCACTATAACCATATAAACTTCAGAAACCTTAAGTTAAATAGAAGATACAAAATGTGAGTAATGTATTCAAATCATAGCAAGAAACAAAGCAAATGTGTGCCTATATAGTCATGCGCTCACTTACTGAAGCAAAAAATGTCTTGTTTGTTGCACTGGAAAATGTCTTTCTTTTGTTTTCTTGTTGTGTTGATGCTTCGAATTTTTTTATGAGAAAACTATTTCTGGTCTTGTCATAATATTATTCACAGTGAATTTTAATGTGATAGTTTTAGGAGTATTCTGCAGAAGGAACTCCGGAGTCTCCAGTGTCTGTTTGGCACAAACTGTTTGCCAAATGGGGATTTCGCCACCTGTTCTATAAAAAAAAAAATAACCGTTTAGGGCAAAAGATGTTGTGAATGCCATTCGTTAGGAGAAATGTACATTCTCTGTTTTCGGACAGAGTAGCCTCCCCTTTTACTGAAATGCTTTTGTAACTGAAATAGATTACAGAAAATTAATAAATGCTATGATATAACCTGACTCATTAAGGGTAGTTCAATTATGTTCGTTCATTGGGTATCTTGTATGTTTCCACTAGGCCTGTTATCTACCCTGGGTCATTCTTGGATTCAACTATGTCATTGGTGGATCGTAAGTATTTGTAGAGCTCTGTTTGACTCAAATATGAAAGTACTCTAACCAGTTTCTGCCCACCTACTTTCAAACAGACAATCACCTCAGTTTTGTAACATTAGTATTTTCAAAAGACCATTTTTCTTATGAATATGTAATAATAATGTTTGTTTGTGAATCTGAGAGAGAATTCACCTTCTTCTCAGGATCTGTGTTCGGTGGTAATAAGTGGACAGTCCTGTGGGATAACTATCTTCACCTACTTAATCTGCAGTTCATTTATTCATTTTATTAGATTAATTTGTTATTCAAATTCATTTGTAATTGGCTTATAGACAGTGTATTTGTCCATCACAGGAATGTCACAAATGAATGCAACAATCAACCCTTATCTGGCATTTGTCATTGCACTGTGTTTAATACTACAAGGTTTTTCTAAATATATCAACTTCACATTTCTGTCAACACGTGAGATAAGAGGAGGAAGGAAAAATCCTCCTACTCATAAAAAATATTTTTGAACTTAAAGGCTGTGGAGTGTCTCCCACTCCTGCTGTGAATACATTGGCCGCGTTTTCAAAGCTGGAGTTGAAGAAATCTTTACTTTCCATCTAGAACTTGTGTTGCGGTCAATAAGGAACATAAACAAATGTTAACTTTCTATAAGACCTCTACCACATACTTATTAATTGTACCTATTGTTTTCCAATTTTCAGAGTCTGGATTTGAGACTTGGAAAACCCCAATTTTTAAAGGGACAACAAATTAATTCTCCTATAACATGGGAGCACTATCTTGCTACTATTGGCACCTAATCCAATTTCCATTAAAGTAGTCCTCCTGTACACAAATCATCTAGTTTCTTTTTTTAATGATGGCTTTCTTTTCTGCCCTTTTTCATGCAGCCTTTGTTTTGCATTGTGTTTTATTCTAGTTATCATTTTTGAATTATTGTGGAGGTATATAGCTTCAAAATCTGTAAAGCCCTAATCATGTACATTTCAAATGTAGGTACTCCTAGGACAGTTAATGCAATATGCTCCAGTTGTAATATTTGTGCCAAGGTTACCACTTTGCAGTTAGCAGTCTCCATCAATACCGTTGTATGCACAGCTTATGATACTAGTAGTTTCAGGATATTAACTACCCCTTTTCATGGTCTTTCGTAAGTGCCATAGATCATGTTTGATTTCTAAATTTTTTGACTGAGAACTTACTTTAGTATCAAAACATAATCGCCTCTTTAGCTGGAGTGCTCTATTGCACTTACTGATGTACAAGCTCCTATGTATTTTCAACGCTTTAAATGTTACAGGACTCTCTTTTCAAAAACCTGTATAAATCTGTCTCGTAAGATGACCTTTCGAGTATTGTTGTTGAGATGGAAGGATTGCTCCCCGTCAAATGGACTTTTTGGGGGAATTTTTCCTTCTAACCAGAGACTGCAGAGATGTGAAGCTACAGTTCACAATAGCATCTAATTCCATAAAAAATAATAATGATAACACGTATATGCAAGAATCCTATTCTTGTGATTTTTTTTTCTGACTTGGCTTTTGAGGGCAGAGCAATAGAAGTTTTATAGGGGAGATCAATTTTCGTTGTATTGCCCTTCCTCCTTCATTATCCATTATTGTGGAGGTTTGATGTTCTAGTATCTTGTAAATCCCAGGGGGGATATGCTTACATTAGTGCATAACCATGTATAGAAATACAAATCCAACATTTAGTATTGTAAATGATTGCATTTTGATTGATCATCAGGAGCAATGATCACTAAACACATCTACTTTCAATATTTGTAACTTCTTTGTTATGTTAGTTAGAACAACATACCATTTTTATTTGTCGCCATGCCACCTCAGACAGAGCCAGACATATACACATGAGCTTTGGCCCTGCTGCAGTAGGAACCGTCCAGCTCAAACTGTCAGGCCAAATACCCTCTGACCCGGAACCCAAGCCACCCTGACTGGTTTCGGACAAGTTGACCAGCTGGGTATAACTGGAGCACACTGGAACAGTAAACGTGGGACCTGGGTCTGGGCATATCTGTCACACCTAGAGCGTTGCATTAAGGACAACAACAAAAAATATCTACCATAGGTCTCAAGTTCTAGATTTTTTAACTTGCTACAATATTACACAACTGATTGCAGTATACCTTGCACAATGGATGTCCTCTCTTTTTAGGTCTCAGCTAGCGTGGCTGTGCACATGCGCAGCTCGCTCGTCGAGATTTAATGATTTAGAATAACTTTCTGTAAAAGGCTTTTAGCCTCGTCCCTCTTTTCCATTGCCCGGCCTCACCGTTTATGCTAAATGGTGGCCAGCCATTGGAAAATAGTTTTTGGTGACATAGACTTTTCTCTTTTTGAGAAGGCCCACTTGGACGGGCTCGTCTGCCTTCCATGCGTCATGAAAGCTTTCTTATCTTTATGGGGCCATGTGCTTAAACACATGGCCTCATAAAGACAAGAGATCAAGGCTTCTTTCTCTCATGTCTTAAGAAGGGGGTGACATTCGCGTATTTTCCCCTTTTTTTAATACGTACATACAGACAAATATTTTTAGTGCAGTGTCATCGCTTCCAAAATTAAGTCAATTTAATATTTCACTCAAAAAAGCAGAACAAATACAAGCGTGGCAAAGAAGAGCTGTTCGTGTGTGTCCTTTCATTTTGCTTTAATCCAGCTCGCAAGCATCAATACAAAGATGACACAATAGGTATTTTCTCTTTTTACATCCGATGCTGGCGTTCAAACTATGAAAGGCTGAAAGCCATTTCTTTTATAACGCCATGCGCGTTGGGCACAGTTTTGTGCCATTTTATTTGCACTCTCTGTGCACTACGGAGATGGTATGAACACACTGCCTGGGCTGTTTTTAGCTCCCATTCCAGCACTGATAGCCCCCGCTGAACATCAGCGCCCGGCAGCCTCGGGGTTTGGAAGTGTGGCGCACTTCATCTCAGACTGACAGTCATTCCTATATTAAAAAAATACGCGGCAAGAGCCAGCGCGTCTGCTCTTGACTGTCACCGGGCCGTACATGGCTTGTCATGGACATACTAGCCGAATTCCTTGGCAGGCCGGGTGTTTGGTTCAGTCCAGCAATTCATTTTAGTTGCTGGACTGTCTGGGGCAAACCAGACCATCGTATTTAGGGCTTCACTGCCTTTACGTCTTGTTCTAACGTGCGCCCGAGCGTTTCTTGGCACAGTATAACAGATGTTTATTGCACCACCATCACTAATTGCTAGTGTGTGCCTACATTGGCTAAATAATACAATCATGCCATGATCTATCCCTCCCAAACCACCATTAGAGTGCCTGAAAGAGTCCGGTTTGAAAACAAACTTGGTGCTGTTTTAGCACTTCCAAATCCCCTGTGTAGCTGCAGGAATTTACCGAAGCATCTCTGCTGTGAAAAGTCATTACGGGGTCCTTAAAGCAGTGGTTAACTTGTAAAAGACTACGTGCTGGGGCCCAAATGTTTACACTTCACAAGCGTTGGGGATTACACATAGCAAAGATCGCTCGTCTTGATTTTGCCTCATGGTTCCATCCACCATCCGAAACTCCCCGTCCCTTTATTTCGCTCTTATACAGTCTTTTTCCTCCCTGTTTTCTGACTTAGTCATTTATCTTCCTCCTTCTTTCCCCCTTTTGTGTTTTCTTTGCTCTTGCTCAGGGTCGAAGTTGGATGAGCAAAAACAAGTGCCGGTCCAGAAAAAACAAGCATGAAAATGCAATAGGTCTCGGCTTTAAGTTAAAGACATTTGATTTGCTATTGGTATTGTTTAGCAAAACAAATGGCTTTAACTTAATAAAAGGCGAGACCTATTGCATTTTAATGCTTGTTCTTACATATTTCTAATGGTTTGATTATGCACTCATAAAGGTGTATGACAAAAATCTTTTTGTAAGAAGTGGAGATTGTCAAATGATTGATATTTGCCTTGCTTGTTGTTGAATTCGTTACCTATGTGTGGTGTACAAAAATACATTTTAAAATATTTCTTGCAAAATGCAATGTTATTATTTGTTTATCTCTTGCAGCATAATCAATGAACTAATAGGAAACCTAGTTGGACATCTCTACTTCTTTTTAATGTTCAAATATCCAATGGATTTAGGAGGAAGAAGTTTCCTGTCCACCCCGCAATTTCTGTGAGTTTAACTATATTTATTTGTATTCTATAGTATTCTTTTAAACAAGAAGTCCAGGCTTCCTCTCTTCTTATTAATTATAAAAACTTGCTGAACAAGAGTCAACCGGTAGGGATTTTATCAAGAACTTTAAAAGTGCTTCTGTTCTGGTATTTTGGTTCATGCACTAGCTATTGCATTGCTACCATATAGAGAGTAACAGTGTCTATTTAGACTTTGCTTGAGAGTGGTGTAAGAACAATAAAGTAGAATTCTTAAATAATTAGTGAGCCCAGCTATAAAAGTGAAATTTACATACTGATTGTTGTGTGAAATAAATATTAAACGGAAGCATAGCAAAACAGTCCAACATTAGATCAGTGAAGCTGAAAAAAGAAATACCGCAATACAAAATGTTTCTGTATTATGGAGCAGTGTTTATTTTTCAAATATATTCTGTTTTACTGTTTTTGCTTAACCCGTTAACCGCGGCGGTAATTCCGCCGCGGTGCGGGCGTTTCCGATCGCGGGTGGAATGCCGTCGGCCACTGGGGAGGTAGCGTTGCCGTCGGCCATTGGTTAAGGGGTTAATTCTGCTTAAATGTGCATACACAAAAATGTAAAGAAAATTAAAATTATGTAAAAAAGCACTTGGAAGAATTTCAGACAGTAATCTGTGGATGGGGGGTTGGAGAACATCAATCGAAAAAAGGTAGAATAGAGTAGTATTGTAGGTTCCCCTAATTTATTTTTAATCCGTTGCGTGCTCATGACGGCTCCACGCCGTCATGAGCCACAGGCGGCGTGTGCTCATGACTGCGTGGAGCCATCATGCCGCTCCGCCCACGCAGCACTAATTCCCCGACTGTGCAGGCGTATTAATGAGTGGGCGTTGTCATGAACCACGCCGTCATGAGCACATGCCACCCTTGACTCATGACGGCGTGGAGCCGTCATGAGCGCCGAAGCGCCGCGCTCACCCCCTAGCCCCCCGCGCAGTGGCGGAATTTGCAGGGAAGGGGTTAAAAGGCACAGACACTGACGTTTATTTCTATTATCCTAAAACAGATAACATAGTGAATATCACCAACATTGATATTTCTAGCACAACCAATTTGTAATTTTCCAAGTTCAGATTTGGATGAAACCTCTTTCATGATGGTAAAGGTAAAAAAAAATGTGTTGACCTTGCTTAAGTTGTAAGTTGATGGAAATTGTTACAATTTAAAGCATTACGTTTAGATTAATATCTCCCCTGTACAACACACATTTGGTATGACAAGATTTTTGAACATTTCCCCGTTGGCGAACTGGTGTTTGTGTCCGCTTTGCGCACCAGGGGGGAACTTTGGTATTACAGACGGGGCAGCAGACGTTCGTGCGGCCCCTTCTGTAATACCAATAGTGCATATAAAGCGCCAGCACTATCTTCAGAGGTTGTTCCCTCCTTTGCATGGGGGTGTGCCCAATGCAAATGAAGGAATCCCTTTGCCTATTACAGACGTGGGCGCAGTGGCAAAGAACCTCTTAGGAGGTGTACTGACAGTGAGCCATCTAAAAATGGGGTGCACTTTTAGTGCACCCTAGGCAGCCCTCTGAAGTTGGGAAAAAGGGTTACAAAGGACTCCCCAGACATCCCCTTGCGGGTGGATGCAGTCCACTCACCGCACTCGCCAGCAAGAGGATCTCTATTCCCTCCGCAAAGTGCATACGGGTTGCTGCCTGCACTGTGAAAACACGGAGCGGCTTCAAAGCAGCCGCTCGTTTTTCACATGAATGCGCTGCCCCCAGGGCAGAACTTTCATCATAATATGACACATTTTCCTTCATTGCGCTGCGCGCACATTATAAAAAGTTGTGCCCAGCGCAATGAAGGAAAATGCCCTGCATGTATAATATGGCCCTCCGTGCAGCACGTTTAGATGTGTCCATGCTTGTTGTAAAACCTCACACATTAACCTCACACATTATCTGTTTTAATAATAATACTGATATGCCTCTTGGATAAGTTGCTGCTTATATGGTATTACAAGTGAAAGCGTTAGTTCACATTAAATATTAGTCCATGTTCATGAATTTTAAATTTAAAGATGTGCGTCAAAATTGTTTCTAATGCTCCACACATTTTTTATGCTTCCAGGTATCGATGGCTTCCTAGTAGAAGAGGAGGAGTATCTGGATTTGGTGTTCCACCAGCTAGTATGCGTCGGGCTCCAGAAGATCAAGGAGCAGCAGGCGGAAGGCATGCCTGGGGTCAAGGATTCCGGCTAGGTGAACAATGACCCACTCTTAGCACTTTTCACAAAAAACAATGCTGTTGCACATAGAACTCTGGCACATAATATTTTGAGGACCGTACTTTCTAGCGCTATTGGATTTAACCCCTGAAGAATACTTTCTGATGTAAGGCAAAGTAAACATTTTAACGGAGGTAAACCCCCTTCAAAATAGTGAGCAATGCTCTACACAGCCCTTACATCTTAACATATCTTCAAAATGTTCTTTTGGGAGCATCTTTCAATTTGCGTTTGATATGAGTTTTTTTTTCTTTATCGCTGATCCAAATTCAGGACTCCTTAATGAATGGGTTCCTCTATTTTTTGCGGCCTGGCCTCTATCAATGGAGCATATAATAGTCATCTTGTTTGTGAAATATTTTGAATCAAAAGCTGATTTTTAGAATTACCCAGAATATTTTTTGAGTTCAATATGCCTCTTTTGTAAACCTTTTTACATGCAAGCCAGATTTCAAAATTGCATTTCCTTGATATTTCGTTTTCTTGGTAGGCTCTTGACTTCTACAGTCTTCCTTTCGCGCTTAAGGAAGAAAAAGCATTGATGCCTTCCTAGGGAAAATAAATACTTTGATTTTGGTAACATGGACAACTCATTCAAAATATGTCTCTAGCCCAAGTCATTTCGGAATGTTTTCCAAAAGTCAAATTTCCTTGATGCGCTGCGGTCAGATGAAATAGCTGAAATATAATTTTTTTTCAAGTATGAAAGGTGGAAACTTAGTACGGTGTTTGATAAATGACTAGATGACTGCATCAGGGAACAAGAAGGTAACCACACTTAACCTGTATATAATCCTGTTTTATCTGTTCATATACATTGGGCAAAAATCCAATTAAAATCTTCTTTTCAAATGATAATTGGGGTAATCCTTTTATATGTATTTTGAGAAATATGTTTATATGGCCTTTGTTCCATTTCCTCAAAGTAAGGTGATTGTGATCCCACATAGTTTATGTATTTCAAAAAAATGGTTGATCTGTTACCCAGAATATGAATGCATAGAGTGTTGCATGTTCTTGAAGGAGACTGAAGTGTCCTCTTTCAATGATTTAACAGTTCAGTAATTTTTTTTACCCTGATCTAGTCCTACTTTATCATTAGCACAGGTAGAGTGAGAATTTATACAGGACTGCACTGTGAGCAGAATTGCTTCAAGACATTTTCCTTATTAACGGAAGGTTCATTGCGATGGTGTAATAAAATACAGGTGCTCGGCTTTTGTCTGAAGAGAAGGTTAAGTTGGCGATTATCTTGGGCAGTACATTTGAAAGTGTGTCCATAGTTATTGGCCCTGCATTTCAAAGTGTTTCTTCCTTCGATGAAGCACACTATGAGCAGCCAGGGTGCCGAATTTACGTGATTTGTAAATTTGATCAGATACTCTTGTGTTGTACAAATGTTGCATAATAATTGCATTAATAAAGCCTACAAATCCGCTTATGATTTTGGAACACTTAATGCATGTTAGTAGGGGTTCCACGCCTCTCTGACATGGATAATCCCTCATGAAGGAAGGATGTGACGAAGAAGAGCAGGATTGTGTAATCAAATTTACTGTTTAGTAAGAAGTGCATTATATAGCAGAGTTCACATACCAAATTTTTATTTGAAGTGGAACAAATGTAATATATTATTTTGTATGTACCATGATTAGCAAATCAGATTTTAAAATAAGTCCTGCTTTGATTCATTCAAAGCATTGCAAAGGTAAGTTCTTTTTATTTGCGCTAGTTTTATACGTATTTTTACTTAAAGCGAAAAGGCATTTTGGCGTTTCTTCATTAGAGAAAATGTTTGAAAGTGCTTCAGAAGGTGGAGGCGGGGTGAACAGCTCCCGATACCAATCTCCTTTGTTTCGTAACTTAAGACACTCAGTCACAATAGTTCAAATCGTCTTACATAGCCTTGCTATCTTTAACAGGTTGCGAACTGGAAGATATTAAAACGATCCACTCATAATTTAGTTTGTGGATTAGAAGGGTGAAAGAAGGCTGGAGGCTGGTGAGCACTGGAGATGCTTGTGGCATAACTCAGTGGCAGAAAAGAAGTTGTGGCCGAAGTCTCTCGCTGATATAAGTGGGTAACCCCCAGGCTGCACGGGAGAGGTTCTGGTGCTGCCAATGCTCCAGATCTTAGACTAGCAAACCGCCTTTCACGGAAGCCTGAGAGACACCACTGAGCATACAGATCAGTTATATTATGTTACGTAGATTTATAAAGCACAATATTTACCCAAGGGTATCTTGGCACTAATAGAAGGCAAAGTAACAGAACTGGCTCAGAGATTACTAGTTGAAAAGCCAGGTCTTGAGGATCATTCTAAAAGCCAGAAAAGAAGGTGCAGATCTAATGTGGAGAGGAAGGGAGTTCCAGAGCTTAGACGCTCCTACTTGGAAACAACTACCTCCCCATCTAGTTTTTTAATCTGGATGGAGTAACAGAGTGTGAACCCAAATATCTGAGGTTCCTCTTCGGAATATACCATGAAATTGAGTTTCTCAAAAATTCTGGACCAATGCCATGCAGGACATTAGAAGTGAGACAGAGTGTTTTTTAAATTTAATGCAGTTTCTGACCGTCAACCAGTGTAGTTCTTTTATGGGGGAAGACTCGGACTGATATTTTGGCAAATTTAGCAGGACTCTGGCTGCTAAGTTCTGCAACACCTGTAATTTGTTTAAATGCTGTTTCTGCAAGTTGGAGTATAGGCCATTACAGTAATCAATTCTCGATAAAATGAGTGATGGATGACTATTTTCCTTGCACTGACTGGAATAAAGGGCAGAATCTTTCTGATGATTTTTTAGCATATTATAGGAGGTGGATATGATAATATTAACTTGTTTATTTAAGATTAACGTCAAGAATCACACCTAAGCTTTTGAGCTCAAAGTGGGGAGTGGGCCCATTTCTCATGGCCAGTAGTCAGTAGTACAAAAACAGGGGTCGTTTCCAAAGAGCATCACTTCTGTCTTTTTTGAGTTAACTTAAGGTAATGCCTGTCCACCCAGATACAGATTTCTTTCATATAGCAGTAATTCAGTGGAACTATGGGCCAGGCACAGACCGGAACAGCTGAGTGGTTGGGCTTATCAACAAGTGTTGCCTGCTATGCTCCACTAAAGCAGCTTATCAACCCCTTCAGCAATTTGTATTTGTAACGGATTTGTAAAGCTCTGGAATCACTCCCTATGGAGTATCTCTGCGCTAGAGAAGAAGGGTATGCTAGGTCGAACGAAGCCCCTAGTAGCGAAAAAATTCTGTCTTTAGGAGTTTCCTAAAGAAAAGGAGATTGGTGCAGTTACATAGCTCAATGGGCAAAGATTTCCATTATTTCGGAGCCAAGTGGGCAAGCCAGTAAGCAGCGCAACATAGATCTGCCATTTTGGATTGGGCAGATCACCCAGTGAAGAAGTCATGCAAATAATAGGAGGCTGCCATCCTTCTCCTTTCCAACAGGAGTGCAGACGCCACCCAAGACCTACAGGCAGAACTGCATGACCACTATTAAGTGGTTTTTTTAAGCTGGGTTGGCGAATGGGTAAATTCAGCATTCAAAAACACCGTTATTAAATCTTAAATGCTAATTTGTGCAGTGCTTGAAAGATGAGGGATGTCATCCCTGCTTCCCTTAAACCAGAAGGGTATAACAATTGGCACAAGCCTCTAAGCGCACGCAAATCTGTAAAAAGTGCAGTAGTATAAATCATCCAGACGTTCTTGTATTCCAGAGTTTCTTCTTTATTTATGCCAAGTTTTTCTACCAGCCAACACGTGTTTCATCATTGGGAAATTCACCCCACGACTTCCTCAGGGCTGCTAAGTATAAGTCAACTCTCTAATTCGAATAAAATCTGCTCCCAGCTGAGGTCCAATTCTAGTGGCACGCTATAATTTTGGGAGTCAAGACTCTTCCCAATAAGCAGTGTTCAAGCGAGTCCGCTCCTTGTATCAGTGTTCGCCTCTAGTCGGGATGAGTTCTGCTCCCGGTTGAGATCCAATCTTAATGACACAATATGTTATAATTGTCAAAACAATCAACAATATTCCGGCGAGTCCGCTCGGTTCATATCGGTGTTTGCCCGTAGTGTAGCTTGATCTCGTAGACCCATCCGCGGCGAGTGCACCCGTTTCGGCGTTTGTGTAGGCTGGCAGAAAAATTTGGATTAATAAAGACGTCTGCATTATTTATACTACTGTATTTGTACATATTTGCGTGTGCTTAGAAGCTTGTGTCAACACTATTAATCGTGACCTGCTCTCATGTGCTAGTGCTTGCACATTGCTTCATTTACAGTGGACAATTGCAAGCTATTCCATATGATCGAGTGACAAAAGACCAACTAATCCCAACAATAAGTTAATACACAGCCAGACCTCCGAGCATGATAACACTGGAGGCATAACATTAGAGGCCTTATGATTGAATGGAAGGGGCTTTATTTTTGCTCGGATACTTTCGAGGTGTTCACAGCCTCAACTAACCAGGAACTGAAGCCTTATATAGGGGGAACTTGCCAATTTCGAAATACTCTAACACACCATAGATCAGCGCCTGGAGGATCTGCAGCACATAATCTATACTGCCGGAGGTGAAGAGTTTTGGCATCTCAAATGTTAAGTTACTTACCTGGAAGACAGGAGTAGATGGAATGACAATCTAATTTTTAGGCTCCCAGACCTAAATCATTGCACACATTTAATACCGTTTCTGGTTAAGCTACTTCCTCAACTAACAGGTCTTGTTGTCTTTCGGCAGTGGAATTCCAGAGAGTACACAGACTTAGATCTAGGAGAACTAGAACAGAATTCCCCAACACTACAGTCATTACTTGTTTATTGCAATACCAACATGTGTAATAATTACTCCAGGCCTTTAAGAAACACGGACCCTTTTATTACAAAGAAAGTGGAATATTCATAGTGGCAGATTCTTATGAAACAAACGTGGTCAGGAAGACATCTTTGGCGCTTAGCCCACAGCTTAAAAAAATAGACATATGGTGTGATCTCTTGGAAGTAGAAACTATGATAATTACAGTGGATTGTAAAACAAGAAACGTTTATGACCCAAGAGTGCTGGAACTATTCTTTTTTAAAAAGGGGGACAGTACAGTCGATATAGACTCCCTTGCAGTGGCAGAATCCATTAATTCACTTGACTGGGACCCCATCAATGTTCAATACTCAAAAGATCAACACGGGTTGCCACCTGTGAGACAGAGATGCATTCCACACTAAGATAGCCGGCAAGGACCCATAACCCCACATCAATGAATCTTGATTCCCTCTGAAGGCATGAAAATTCATCAATGACTATCATATTTGGTATCATTCAACTGCAGCACATACATGGTTACCAAAGTCTTAGTTCTTGATGGCTGCCCGGAAGGACAGTGACCTACTTTTGCATTTAGCTTCTGGCTCCAAGCGAAAAGCACAACATGTGAATAAAGTCCAGATTGCTCCAGATTTGAATAGATGTGGAAGGGAGATTCATTCTTGCTAAACTTGTGATTCAGAACCATGTTATTGTAGCGGGATCGCTTTACACATCAAACACCCAGAAAATTTGTTTTCTATCGAGACCCACCAGGCTCTACGGATTTTGGACTCAAACAAGTATTTATTGCTGGACCATGTATTGGATAGATTGGATAGGCTGGACTTTGGCCGGAACTCTGATACTCACTGATGTAATTCCTGACCATGGGCTCAACGATACTTGGTATCTTCATCAAGTGGAAAGGGTCTATACCTTATTTGATGCCGACATGGTATGGGGAAAAGAATCACTTCCTTTCTGGCTATAAATTAACTACTACTCAAGGTGCAATACAGTGCTATAGGAACAGTGAACGTATCAGACCATACCCCGACTGTGCTTTCCATTTATCTTGGTATAGTTGCCCGAGGACCTAGGGAATGAACTCTCTCTTCGATTTGTAACCAAAAGAAAAGAAAACTCTATGCTCCCAGGTGCAGGATTATTTAGCTAGAAATCTAGGCTTTGCAGTCCCAGCAAAGTCCCTGTTGGCGGTATAAATGTGCCTTAGAAGCTTAAGGATCAGAGATGCATTGGCAAGACAAGTAAAAATAAGACATGAAAGGATGGCTCTGGAAACTGAAATCATACCATTATAGTGGATTTACAGGAGGATTCCCTCGAATGAGATGCTCCCGCTCCTACCCAGAAAAAAGTATTGACTGAACACACTCTTTTCCAGAGAAGACCCTTCACTTTGTAAGCTGTGGCTATTTTTATAATCACTGATGAAGGGTACTTATTCAACCAATGAAATGTGGTCAGCAACACTGGTTATCAGCATTTACGAAGAACAAAATCAAACCGCATTTAACTACTGTTCTGACTGTTGTAATTAATTTAATGTTCATTGCGTCTGTTTAACTAATGTTATTAATGTTATGACACAATTTGGGATTTATATTGTTAAAAACTATCCTTTGTTTAGTTCTCGATTGCCCTTCCTGGTAGCAAGATGCATTGTTTGTGAGCATGGATACATTCCAGATTATCTTATATAACAGATATGAATGTGCAACCCAACCACACCTACAATTGTAATGGTTACACACAGATCTACCTCAACCACGAAGGTGGATCTGGAGTACACATTTATGTGGAAATCTACGGGAAAGAGGTCCATGACTGTACCAGCACTGTCTCAAAAGCAAGAAGATAAAACTCTACTCTTGGGTACTTGCTATCTTCCACATCTCCGAATCGGTGCTCCCTCACTTATAGGACTTTTATTGATTCCAGTCGTGAATATGCATACACAGGGTTCAGTTTGCTCATGACCGGTTAATCACTCCCCAAGACACTGCAGCCTGCAAGAACATGTTAATCCATCTACCCTTATTCTGTTGCCAAATGAAATGATATTGGTACGTGCAATAGTGGTATCCGTATTCTGCAATTGCAACATCATTCTAAGAGACCTCAAAGATAAAGCTCCTAAGGATACAGAGCAATGCTCCTTTACAATCGGGTGCATCTAACTAACTAGTGCAAACTGCTCACATGTGATTTCTCCCTTAGCACCACCCTGCAAGTACTTAAATTGTGACATTGATAAAAAAAAAAGCAGGGATAGATTGCACATCCCTCTTATGCTGAAATAATAAGACAGTAACATGAGCTGCCGTGGCTCAAAAATAAAAAAAATCTTCAGTGCAGAGCATATATTGTAGGGGCCTAGGGTCCCTCCACAAGGATTAAAGCCGATTTAAAAAGGGTGGCTTCAAAGGATATCTCAGAATCTGTCCTCCCCAAATACCTCTCCCTGCAGGTAAATTACAAAGAACCGTCTACAGTGCTGTGTTGACAATGCACCCTTGTTGATTGCCAAATATCTCGCTCCCTATTAAGTGAAGAGCATTGTTCAAGAAAATGTGTCTTACTCTCATGACCCTGATGGTGTGTGCCATATCCACATGACTCTGCCTATTCTACAGGATCTCTATCAAAGGGTTAGCAATTCTATCAGCCATCGAAAGAACTGATATTGTTGCCCTAGATACGCCTTGTCAGATGTATTCTTGGGTAGATATTATGACATGCAAATATCGGCACTTGAGAATGTTCTCATACACCTCTGACAGTTCAAAGACTCATTCTAAAGCTTTGCAAGGGTCCTGAAGACCCATATCATCCGAACAGCCTGTTCAGTAGTTTCTTCTACCAGTCCAAATAATCCATCCTTCTGCTTCACTCGCACACACACTGTCTCTCCCTCTCTATCTCTTTCTTTCTCTCCCTCTCTCTTTCTATCTCTCCCCCCCCCCCTTCTAGTTCCTGCCACATTTTAACATACATGCCTATTCAAATGACTAAGACAGAATCCCAACATGTTTGGCTGGGGGACGATGTTTGCCTTACCCACCGTTTTTACCACTAAATAACAGTCGTGAGAGCTCGAGGAAGAAAACACATTCCACCAACAAGACTAAATGCTGCACTTTGGTATTTAATAATTATATAATTATTAAGAATACTGGGCTTATCAAATTCATAGAATCAGCACATTTCATAGGTTGCATTTTAAGCCACTCGAAGATAAGTCTCTAAGGGCCAGATGTAGGAAGCCTAATTCCTGTCGGTAACAGCCGAAATTACCGAATTTCGGCCGTTACCGACCGGAATTAGGCTTTTTAGATGTAGGTGGCCAAATTGTAGGATTCAGTAATTTACCGAATCAGTAACTTAAGGAATCGGTAAATTACTGAATTCTTAATGTAGAGAGCACTCGAGTGAGTGCTTTTTACATCTAAGAATTTGTTATTTACCACCAACTATTAGTTGGTGGTAAATTCCGAATACCTTTTAGAAAGCAATTCAGTGCAGAATAGGGCCACATGTGCACCCTTGCACTATACAGGGGTGCAACAGGGTCTCAATGTGACACTTTGCCACCCTTGTAGGTCTACTCCCTATTACCGATTCGGTATTAACCGAATCTGTAATTCTCATTCATTCCTATGGGCCTCCTTATCACTTACCAATTCTAAAATACTGAATCGGTTAAATTCGGTATTTTAGAATCGGTAAATGATATTTACCTACATCTGGCCCTAAATGTTTAGGCTCTAATATGTTGTTTCTTCTTATAGTCCAACTGCTCGGTACATCATCAAAGAGAACAGGAAGTAGTCATGGCCATGGAGCACAACAGTTCATTTTTGCCCATGAAGTATTTTCCTGCTTGAAAACACAACCTGAAAGACACGCTAATGTGTGTGTTTATTTTCTCCAGTTTCTCCATTGGGAAATCACTTTTCCCTGTAGTGAAGCATCTCCCCATAAACCTCCCCACCAAGTTTTGGTGTGTTCTATTCCTCTTTCCACTGTGGATGGGTATTTACTCCAGTCTTTTGCTGGAGCAAATCAACCATTTCCAGGTTGGAAAAGGATCAGAGAGGAGTTTTTCTGATTATGCCTTGGTTCACTCACTTCCCACACCTTGCATTGGGCTTACAACTCCATAAATGAACACAGTTGTAGCGTACCATTACAGGAAAGGCAGTTTTGCATGATAGGTTCCTTCTGTGGAAGCCATTTTAGATCATAAATGGCTTTGTGAATCATGGCTACTGTACATTATGGTTTGCCAGTGGAGCACAAGATGTATTCCTGTGAACTGACGTGCCCGGCAGGAAGCATAAATAATGTTGAGTTTGTAAGTTTGGCTGGTTTTGAAACATTAATGTGCTTACTTTTGTTTTGGTTCCATTTTCATTGTGTATGAATATCATTCCTTTCATGGTAAACTGTGTAAAACTTCCATCATCCTGCTTCGTGTTCTGGATTTTTTGAAGGCAACTGATAAAAATGAAAATAGCTACAAATCGACAACTGCTAGTGTACTGAGACACATTCAAGAATATGTGCAGAATGAATATATTTATTTCCTGCATCCTAAAAGTTATTGCGATTACCTCCAAGGTACATACTTTTATGTGCTTAAGAACTCCTTCTCTTTAATGTGAAATGAGCTTGTTCTGCGATTTTAAGATGGTTTGCTGGGTCATTATTTTGAGTGTTCGCAATTCAGTATAGAGATGGTTAAAACGTGGACTTCTAGTAATAACTTCTCCGGGTAAATAGCTTTATTAATGTATGTTTTTGCACTGTCAAAATCCACGTCATTATTTTCCATTTCACTGTCTGAAAAGTGAGTGTCTGTTGAAAAAAAAAATGCAAGTTTTGTAATTTGTTAGGCGAAATGTTACTGTCCATGGTAATCCATTCTTAAATGATATTAGTGTATTTTTATTTATTTTTAAATCTGTATCTGAGTGGTGGGAGATGCAATAATAGTACACAGTTGATTTGGCTGCCAACAATGTAAAATACTTTTCTCGTTTTAGAGAGTTGTCTGCTTTTAATGTCTAATGATACTATATTTCTGATATTGAGTCCTTAATCTTAAAGGCCATGATTTTGCTAAGTATGGATTTTGTTCATAAAGGTATTTGCAGGCTGAGGGAATAATTTATTCTGGTAAATTTAAGAAGATACTAGTTCACTGGTCCGGAATTTCCAAACAAAATAGTTTTGATACTTTCTGTAAAATATAAGCTTTTCAGATGAGCAACGTGTAAAAATCCATTTTATCTAAAGCTGGGTTTCTGTTATTTTGTACTGGGATTCCACATGTGTGTATTGTTTTGTTAATGTTTTAAATTAAAGCTATACATTAAAGGTTTTTGCCTTTCTCTTGTTTTGCTTGTAACAATATGTGTGGGTAAATATTGAACTGATGTATACACCATTTATAAGCATGTTTTTAAGTTTTTTTTTTACATTTTGTGTCATGAATGGTGTACCATTGTGCCTGCATGATAAGCATACATATTTTCTATAATCTGTGCCAGAGTTAAATGCATGCATAACATTTATATTTGCTAATAGGTTCATTGTTTTTGCTCAGTCTTTTAATGTTCATATGCAAACGTTTTGCTGGCCCTCACCCCCTTCTTTGCTGGATCTTCATACCCGTGAATTTAGTGATCCAGAGATGTTCACAAGTGTATGCACATAAACATGATTGAAGTCCTTGGAATTATTATAGAATAAATAAAGTTTAATTTAGTTCCGAACACTTTTTTTTACCCTCCTGCCAAAAAAGTACATACAGGAAAACTGACACAATAAGTGCTGCAACCGAGGGCAACCTATGCAAAAGGGAACTGAGGGAACGGCAAAATAAAGAGTTGGGACAATCATTCTAGTTTTCCAGCACAGATCCTCACTACACTACAACATACCTTTAATGAAGAGGGTACTGAAAGATAAGTGGGTGCAGTCAGAAATAAGTGTGATGCCATTGATAGAAAATGTAAGGGTTTTCCAAAAGAGTAATGTCCAAAGGGAGAAAGACCCTTGAGAGCTGTTGCCAACAGAGAAAAATTGATACTGACATGGTGCTTAGGAGACTTCAGAGAAAGAATGAGGAAATAGAAGATCCCTCTGGGATGGTGAGCTTTCATTTTGTCGAGGTACCAAAAGGAATGGACGGAGGTATATAAGTGGATAATTTGAAACAATCCTCCCACACCCAACCAGGGTCCTGAAAGATTTACCGAGAGTTAGAGTGCGATTCTAGAAACCAAAAACTGGCTGACCAGGTTGGGCCATTATTGCTTACTCCATAGATTTTCGGATAAAAACATTCTAGAAAAGGCTTAAAACACTAAGTCACCTACTTCTATTGGCGGCTTCTCTTTAAGGATTTCTTCAGACCTTTCATTTGAAACAAAGAAAATTGATAAAGGGATCTTAGTCCTTGTTTCCGAATTCAAGAATGATAGTTGACAAGCACAGACCATACAACAATTGATGAAAATCCTTTCGAACAGTGAGTAAGCTTGATTCTTCCTTGCAAAAATGTGTGCTGACCAAAGGTTGATGTACCATCCCCACATATGCAACACGCACGTAATCCAGGTAGATTTGGGAAGTGGGGGAAGAAGCAATGATGCAGTCAATAAAGCAGAGTACATTGGGGTAAAACTACAGCTGGGAAATGTTTTTGATAATACATATGTAAACAATGCATATTCTGTATCCTATGGATGTAGGTTTATGGTCTTGCCAACCCGAAGGCCATCTTCCTTATAGGTGAGTAATGATGAAGCATTCACCTGACCTTCAGCACTGGGCTACGTAGACCCTAGCCAGATTCATGGTGGATGAAGAGATGTAAGAAAGGCTGATGAGGGAGAAAATACTTAAAACAGGAGTTGGCGTAAAAATCCTCTGTGTAATCCACTATATTTTAAAGGAGAACTTGATCTCAAATGAATAGTTTTAAGGTTATTTCAGTGCACGTCAATGGTCTTTATGATGAGTGTAAATGTCAAGCATGCATGGTATCAGTCTAAGAATCTATTTCATTAATAAAAATGATGTACAAATTCCATTTGCATGAGAGGTGAGTGGAGGAGGCTAGTATTCAAAGGCTTTGGCTCGCATAAGTGAGGTAGCCTGCATAGTTGGGAGAAATTGCGGAGTGGTGGTTAAGAGTGGAGCATAACAAGATTGGTAGATGATTCATTGTGCATCTTGTGATCAGGGAGGGTGCAAAATTGTGCAGTGGTCAACTGCTGAGGGCCTGTCACTGATGAACCATGCCCCCTAGAAGAATTGCTTCTGGAGCTAGCAATGTTCTCTCAAAAACAACGGATGGATAAAAGAGTAACAAAAGGGTGGTGAATAATTGAAACCGTACATCAAAGCTGTGATTTAATCGATGTTTGGCACACAAAACATCTGCAGGTGCTGATTATACCCACCATAATAAAAATATTTAAGTCAAGCAAGATTACCTTTTTTCCTTTTCTCCAGGATACGTAGATGCGTGGAGACCAATATACCAGGCAGTTTTGTCCGGACACTTATCTATTTCTTACATACTAGGAAGAAAAGTGCCATTAAAAATACTGTGATTAGGGGGCATGGCCTGTAAGGCAATGGTGGCGAACGTGCTCGGTTGAGCTGCCATTCGACAGGCCCCGGAGCCAAGAATCCTGATATATGTCTTCTACTGCAGGCAGCTCCGGAGGGCGATTAATATAATAGTTCCTGGAACTGCACTGGGGGCTATCTATCGGGGAATTGTGAAGAGCGCTACTCACCCATGAGGGTCTCAAGGCGCTGGTGGGAGGGGGTGTGCAGCTTAGAGTCGGCCGAAGAACCAGGTCTTGAGGCTCTTCCCGAAGGTGTGCAGAGGGAGGAATGGTCTGATGTTGATCGGGACCTTGTTCCAGGTCTTTACTGCGATGTAGGAGAAGGCTCTTCCACCCGCTCTGCGGATGCACGGGGTTTCGGTGAGAGCGGAGGTTTCTCTTGGGTACGTGGAAGTAGACTCTTTTGTTGAGGTATTTGGGTTTGGTGTTGTGGAGGGATTTGTAGGCGAGGGTGAGCAGCTTGAAGGTTACTCCCTTCTCAGTGGGGAGCCAGTGTAAGTCTTGCAGGTGTTTGGTGATGTGTTCATGTCGTGGGATGCCAAGGACTAGTCTGGCCGCGGTGTTCTGGATGGTCTGAAGTTTGCGTAGCAGGGATTTGTTGATCTCAGCGTAAGGGGCGTTTCCGTAGTCCAGTCTGCTTGTTATGAGTCCGTGGGTGAGGGTCTTTCTGGATTCAGGTGGGATCCATTTGAAGGTCTTGTGAAGGATGCGGAGGGTGTCGAAGCAGGTGGAGATGACGGCATTGATCTGTCGGGTCATGGAGAGGTAGGAGTAGATTATGAAGCCAAGGTTCTGGGCATGGTCCGTGGGGGTGGGGGGTTGCTGAGGGCAGTGGTCCATGAGGTGTTGTCCCATCCTGAGGGGGTAGGCCCGAGGACATCTGTCTTCCCGGAGTTGAGCAGCAGACACCTGCTGCTTATCCAGGATGCAACGTCTTTCATTCCTTCCTGGAAGCTGAGTCTGGTGGTGTCGGGTTCCTTCTTGAGGGAGAGGATGAGCTAGGTGTCGTCGATGTGGATACTATCCTGAGTCCATGCTGTCTGACGATGGTGGCGAGGGGGGCCATGTAGATGTTGTTGAGCTGTGATCCTTGGGGTACTCCGCATTTGATCTCTGTGTGTTTGGAGAGGAAGGGTGGGGTCTTATTCTTTGGGTTCTGCCAATGAGGAAAGTGCGGAGCCTGTCGAGGGGGTGTTCCCTGTATGCTGGTGTCGTGGAGTGTGGGGGTGGAGATGGTGTTGAAGGCTGCAGAGAGGTGTAGTAGAATGAGGCCCGCGGTGTGGTCTTGGTCGAGGAGCATGCGGAATTCCCTTGTGGCAGTGAGGAGGGCCATCTCGGTGTTGTGGTTGCTGCAGAATCTGTATTGGGAAGGGTAGAGGTAGAGGATGGAGTTCTCTTCGATGAAGTTAGTCAGCTGGACGTTGATGATCTTCTCAGTGACTTTGGCAGCAATGGGGAGAGAGAGATGGGTCGGTAGTTTTTTAGATCCGTCGCGTCTGCAGAGGGTTTCTTGAGGAGTGGTTTCTAAGCATATCCAGTCTTCTGGGAATGTGCCGGTTCAAAGGTGGCTTTGATGGTGCGTCGTAGCTTGGGTGCTATCGAGGCGGTGGCTCTGTGGAAGATGTGCTGCTGGCCCCACATACACAGCAATAGGAAAGAAGTCTGAGACCTCTGCAAAATAGCACCCAGACTGGCGTTAGGCGAAGAGCAGCCCCAGCCTCATCAGAGGCGGCTCCTGAAGCCATCAGCACCAACGGAAGAGCCTTGGAGCTTGTGGATACTGGAAGACGACTGTTGTCGCGAGGAGGAGCAGAGTGAGTGGGCCCGTCGGAATGTTATTGGGCGAGGCCCACATCCTGCTTGCGGACCAGAGGTGGGTGCGATCTGTACCCGCGGGCGAGCTGCAAACCTGGATCAAGCCCGCGTGGTGAGAGGTGGGATTGGCGACCCTTCCCTCCTGCCCCCTCAGCCGCCCTGGAGGTGGACAGAACCAGGACATTGGCAGCCAGGATGGAAATGTAGTGTGGCCACACAGTGATGCCTGGGGACCCCTCGCACTAACACTGAATAATTGAAGGCCCCGACTCCTTTGTAGACCACTAGAGCAGTGGTTGGCAACACAAGGAATCTCATATCTCTCCAGCACACCCTTGGAGACACTGTACTGAGGAGTGGTTGGACCCATTCTTAGGGATTCTGGATTGTTCTGCCTGCACTACTGGCCATATGCGCCGGGAGCTTGGGGAGAATAGAGTGAGATGTGGATGGATCAGCTGTAAGGCATCACAGCCATACAATCAGTGAGCCTTGAGGGGACCCCTAAGCAGCATCACTGTATGCTGTGAACTTGACTGATACAGGATGAGGAAGCCCACGGTAGCAAAGTCCACTGTGGTGGCGGCCCCTGCGGTCTTGACCCTAGACTCTGAGGGGAATCCGCTTTCAGCTCACACTGCGGCCATTCTTGCTGCTATTAAGGACACCAGGCTGTCCCTGGAGGCACAGATTGCTTCTGTGGCAAATGATGTCCGTATTACTTTGAGCAGACCACAGGAAACTATCATAGAGGGTCTGAGACGCTGAAATTAAACGATGTGGCCCACCTGGAGGTTCGAGTCCTCAGAAAGTGCTGCGCAACACTGGAAAAAGATATGGCTGTCCTGTATCTTTTTGAGAATGCAGAAGGGAGGTCTCGGAGGCACAATGTAAGACTTGTGGGGGTCCCTGAAGAGGCTGAGGGCCAGAATATTGAATTCTTCGGAGAGGGCTGGTTGGAAAAGACAGTGCTGCAGGGTAAGCCCTCACAACTTTTTGGGTGGTAAGAGCACACTGGCTAGGGCCCCGGCCCCAGGGCGCCCTCCCTGTCTGATAATTGCATGGCTACAGGGACAATAGCTCTCCCGACGAGACTGGCCTGGGCTGCTGAAGGAACAGGAAGTTAACAAATACTCCCCCAGACTATACATCCCTGGTCCAAATGGAGGCTTTCACACCTATTAGTAAAGCACTGCTCCAATTGGGCCCTTAAAAATGCCCTTATCTTCCCCGCAAAACTGCAGGCGTTTTATCAAGAAAGGGCATATTTTGTACTGTCTGTGAATGAGGATGGCAATGGCTGGAGGCCAGAGGACTCTTATTCGAAACAGCAGAATCACAGAAGACTGATTAAGAATGCCAACAACGAAAACACAGGAAATTGAGAACTTCAGGCCGCAGATCTTCTACGAAGGAGCACATGAAGTTGTGAATGCTGTAGAGATTAGCAGGGATATTTTAGACACAACAAATGGAAAGCTCTGGTTGTGGAGGGGGGATGAAATCTGCAGGCACTAGCACGGAGATTGATGATGAGACCCTGCTGGGAGAATGTAATATTTTATGCAGGAGTTGACACACCAACACTAAATCCGGATACGGGGCAGCAATCCTCATCCTTGGTGCAACTAGGTACAGAAAACATGGACGATTGTACCCACTATGGCTCAATCACGTAATTTAACCCTAGTCTTGTGGAATGTAACTGGGCTGGGTAATAAACTGAAGAGAAGTTTAGTTGCTAGAGCCTTAAATAGATACAAGGCCGACTTAATTCTCCTTTGATGGGTGCACAACACAGCCTCGGAGGGCCTCAATTGCACAATATACTTCCAGTTCACGTGGGGTGGTCATCTTATTGAAAAGATTCCTGACTTTCTATATCCTCCGTACCTGGTCGGATGAAGCAGAATGTTACATGGCGATAATGGGGAGTGGGAGGGCGAAAAGGTGATCCTCCTCAATACTTATGCACCACGTGTCCTTCATTTACCTACACTACAACAAAAAGTCCACTTTGAACAAGTTTTCCACAGGCATTGACGATCATCATGGGTGACTTTAATTTAGTCTTTGACACAATCCTAGACAGAATAAGTACAATATTGGAAGGGGAAAGCATGAAAGGAAAACTGGAGGGCTATATGCAGGCCTTTGGCCTTCTGGATGTATGGAGGGATTTACACAGTCAAGAATAGGGCTTCTCTTTTTACTCCCACAGAATGTCCTCCAGACTAGATTATATTCTGTTACCCAAGGGCAGTGTAGAGAGAATTTCAGATGCCAGATACCTAGCGGGGGGTTCACATGCTCCTCTACAGGTTACCACAACTACTGCCAAAGTCAAGAAGGCCACTTGGAGACTAGTCAACAAACATGTGGTCAAGGTACTGGGCAAGGCCAGAGATCTGTATTTCTGTGAAAATGTGGGTACTGTTGATCGCGCCAGTGTGATATGGGATCAGGGGGGTGCTGATTGCTGGGGAGACAGGGAACAGCAACTAGAGAAGCCAGAACTTGATAGATTTGGAAAGAAGGCATGCCACACACCCAGAGACATCCCTCTCTGTGACACTAGAGTGCGAAAGTACAGAATATTAGGAGGTAGTGTGCCACAAAGTCAAAACTTCCTTCCTAGCCAAGCCAAGCAGAAATTCATTCATGAGGCGAGTGACAAGTGAGTCAAACTGCTGCCATGGATTGATAGCAGGGAAAGAGAATCAACGGATGTCAAGGAACTAAGATTAGACACTGGACAGGTGGTGAAGGAAAGCAAACAGATCGCAGAGACATTTGCGAAATACATGAAGGCTTTCTGTGGAGTTGGAAATCAGAAGATTTGTGACTGATTGCCCCATCAAAATCTTGTCTACGGAGCAGAGGGAATGATTGGAGTCATGCCTCAATGAGAGGGGAGTTAATAGAGGCCCTGGTGCAAATGCAAACAGGCATGGCACCAGGCCCTAACGGGCTCCCTGTGTAATTTTTTTTCGCAAAACCGTTGGAATAACGGCTAGACCAATGCGCCTTATGTTTGAAGACGCCCTTCGTAGCGGCAGTATCAGTACAAAGTGAGTGTTTACGCACCGCTTGCAGGTTTTATTTTTTATTTAATTTGAGAAGTTTTATATAGCGCTGACCTAACCGGAGAGTATTGGAGTGCTTTACATCAGTTACAAAGCAGAACATAACATAATACAGTAATGCGGAAAATCGTGTAGTAAAAATACTAATACATGTCCATGATGGAGAGTTCTAGTTCGGAGCCTTGCTGACGCAGCGTCGAAGAGGAGTGTGGTGTCTACTTCAGCGCTCCAACTGCTCCTATCGGTTCACTAGGGATCGGACGAAGAACAGGATTTTGAGCTGATTTTTGAATTTATCAAAAGAGGGAATAGTTCTGATGTGAGGGGGAATAGAGTTCCAGATTTTGGGCGCGTTTCCAGCGAAGGAACTAGCCGCGGTTTTTTGTTTTCATGATCTCAGCCTGATGAGTAGTAGGGTGTTAGAGCTTCTGAAGTTCCTGGTCTGACTGGCTTTTTTGAGTTTGGCAGCCAGATATTCTGGTTTGCCTGTGTGCAGGGCATTGTGTGTGAGTCAGGCTGTTCAAAAGTTCGCTCGCATTTTGACTGGGAGCCACTTGAGTTCTCAGAGTGAAGGTGAAATGTGATCAAATTTCTTGATTCCGGTGACCATTCTGGCTGCCGCGTTGAGAGTTGTTTTAAGAGGAGCCAGATGTGATTTAGCTATTCCTGAGAGGACTGCATTCCCATAGTCTAATCTTGACAGCACCAATGATTGGGTGGCTTGTTTGAGATCTTTGGGCGGGATGAAAGGTTTTATTTTGTTCATTAGCTTCAGGTTGAGGAAGGCGCTCTTAGCTGAGTTCTTAATGTGTTTGGTCATGTCCAGTTTCGGGTCTAGCGTGATGCCTAGTGATTTAACAGAGTCGGCCAGGGTGAGATTCCCATTGAGCGCATCAAGAGCTTTTAGCCAATCGACCATTTGGGAGTTCTCCTCTTTGTTCGAGTAATTCGGTTTTGTCAGGATTCAGGTTTAAGTGGTTACTTGACAGCCAGTGTTGCACTTCCCTCAGTATGTCGTTGAGTTGTTGAATGTCTTTGACGGAGGAGATTTCTAAGTAAATCTGAGTATCGTCAGCATATAGGTGGAAGGGAATGTTAGCTTTTTTGAGTAGGGTGGTGAGGGGTTCCATGTAAATATTGAAAAGTTGGGGGGAGAGCATTGACCCTTGAGGAACTCCCCTACTGACTGGGTGAAGGTCAGACTCCAAGTTTTTGATTCTCTGGGTGCGGTTGTATAGGAAGGAGGAGAACCATTGGAGGACGACCTCTTCAAGTCCGGCCCTTTCTTGAAGAACCTTAATGAGAAGTATGTGATCTACTGTGTCGAATGCTGTCAATAGGTCTAGGAGAATGAGGAGGCAGCATTGGTCTGAGTCGAGTGATTTGTGGATATCATCGATGAGGTTGAGGATCGCGGTTTCTGTGCTGCAGCCTTTCCTGAAGCCAGACTGATGGGAGTCAAGGAGGTTGATACTGTCCATGTGTTGAGTTAATTGTTGAAGTACACATCTTTCTAGGATTTTGGATAGAAGAGGAAGGTTAAAGGTGGGTCTAAAGTTATTCAAATCCTTTATATCCAAGTCAGGTTTTTTCAGCAGTGGGGTGACTTGTCCCACTTTGAGGCAGTCTGGAACGACTCCGCTGTTTATAATCTTGCACCAGAGTGGGGCTAAGGAGAGTTTCAGCTTTTTGGTCAGTTGTGCAGGTATAGGGTCTAGGACGTGAGATGAGGGCTTGGAGGTTGAGATCAGTTTGACTATCTCAGCTTCGTGAATGGGATGAAAGAGTAGCCAGGGTTTGGTGTGGGGTAAGGGAGCGCTCACATACACCCCATGCGGGCTTCTATTGGAAAGGGGGGGCGATATTGATGTCCAGTGAGAGCTCGATCTTGGAGATCTTGTCATTGAAGAAGCTGGTGACGTTTTCACAAAGTTCTTTGAATACCTGCACTGAGGATGTAGCGAGTTTGCAGGTTTGTTGTCTGGTGATGTTAAAGAGCTCCGTGGGTCTGTTTTTTGCGCTATCCAGTGCGGAGCGGAAAAACGTGGATTTTTTGTTCTTGATGTGACTTTTGTACTTCTTCCGGACTGTTCAGAGTTGTTCGCGGTGGATAGTAGTAGGATTGTTCCTCCAGCTTCTTTCTGCGGCTCTTAATTGTCTCCTTTTGGTGTTGATGTCAGAGACGAATCATGATCTCGACGGAATAGCTCTGCTTTTTTATTTTTTATTTCAGGGGTGCTAGTTGATCAAGCAAGACCACCATATTAGAGTTGTAGAGCGAGGTGAGATCAGTTGTGGAGAGTTAGTCATTGCCGCGGGGGAGGAGCGAGCTTAACCTTTCTTCCAGGACTCCAAGGGGAATCTGGGTGAGATTTCTAGACCATTTGGGTGGGTCTTGTACGAGTGGCAGGGATAGCACTCTTTGGTTGATGTGGAATAAGATAATGTGGTGATCCGACCAGTCCACAGGGAGAATGTAGTTGATCGTAATTGCGTCTCGATGAGCGATGCTGGCATCCAACGTTGCTTCTTTATTGTGAGTTTCCTCTGAGCAGTGTTGGCATAGATTATTGTCACAGAGAAGATTGTTTAGAGTTTGAAATAGCAGGTTGTTCGCTTTGTTCCAGCATAGGTTAAGGTCACCAAGGATTAGGTTGTTAGTGTCTCAGAGTGAGCAATGGGCAATCAGGTCGGAGAAGCGTTCCCGAATGTGGGTGTGTTCCCTGGTGGGTGATAAAGAAGGTGACAGAGTATTGTACTATTATCCTTAGTCTTGATGTTGATGGTAAGACATTCAAAGGAGCTATACTTGCAAGTGTCAATTTCAACAGTCGATGCTGTCCTTGTGAATGATAGCTACACCTCCACCTCGTTGATATTTTCTGTCTTTGTTGATAATAGTAAAACCTGGGGGCACAGGCATATCCAAGCATGGTGGGGAGGTCTCATTTAGCCACGTCTTCATGAGGAACGCAATGTCTATGTCCTGCGAGAGGATGGCTTCTGCTAATTCCGTTGCATGCTTAGAGTCTGATTTGCAGTTAATGAGCATGCAGTTAGTGGAAAGCCCTTTTTGCTGAGATTCTTTCCCGGTGGGGCCCGAGGTATGGTGGTGAGGAAGGCCGGGGGTCTTGTGGGTTTAGTGGGGGGGTAGTCTCTTCTGAAGCCCATGATCACTTGGATTTTGAATTAAGGGAAGGCTATGGAAGGAGAATCTTCTGCGGACATTGCGGCTTTGGGTCTTGTAGGTCTTTGTGTCTGGATCTCTGCATCCTTTCTTAGGAGTCTCTGTACCCGGGACACAGGGGCTTCGGTTCTTATGGGACTCTGTGTCATGATCTCTGAGTCAATTCTAGTGGGTCTCTGTAACCGGGTCACGTGGGTGGTTCAGGACCCAATAGGGTGTTTTAGATGGTTGGAGCTGGTAGGGGTGGTAGCCCTGGCCTGGGATTGCGGGGCTTTCAGGCCTTGTCGAGGTTAGTTAAGATTTCATTTAGGCCCAGGAATATTATTTCTAACTGACTTTCTAATAGGGCAAGAAGGCGCGCCATGTTTTCAGGGATGGGGGTGAGAAAGTCTTGGCTAGAGCCGTCACGTGGGGTGGAGGGCAAGACTGTGTTATGGTGTTTTTTGCTATTTGTGTAGACCATGCTGTCTCTGTTTGTGACCCTCGGTAGGGGGTGCAAAGGGTCGTGTTGTGAATTCTTCATGATTTCTGCAGGAGTGAAAGAGAAGTCAGTGGACTGTGCCAGTGGGGCAGGGTTATGATGTTGATGCTGGTGAGTCTGGTGGGGCGGTTGGGTTTAATGTTCATCGGGGAGTTGGAGGTCTCGATTCGTGGGGGCGGAGGAGTGGGTGGTGACTCGAGAGGGCAGGCTGGAGGTTCTCGCAAGGGGTGTGGGAATGGATGTTTGCTTCACCTGGTGGGACAGGTTGTCCGGGGAAGGGTGCTGGGACAGGGAAGGTCGATGCGTGTGTAAGTGGGTAGTTCGGAGTACAGGGAAGAGGGAGTCGAAGGCCTCAAGGTTCTCATTGTTTGCCTGTATCAAAACTGTAGTGTAGTTCCTATTTTCCCAATAGGCTCTGCGCATTGGAATAACATAAACAGCAGTGTAGACGTAGGACTATTATGAAATATTACTGTAAAAGCATTGATATGGTTTCTTAGCCATAAGACACTTTAAAATGGATAAAATATATAGATACATATATACATTGGCTAACGTGCTCAACTGGTGCTTCTAAAATACTCCTACCCCGGTGTACCTGACCTAAGCCTAATACGTGGGAAGGAGTAAGTAAGTAGCAGTTTAAGTTAAGTAGGTTTTGCCAAGAATCTGATTCAAGAATTCTCTCTAAGGGTTTAGTCAGCACTGTACCTTGGGAATAGAATGTAAGAGGTCTGGTTTCTCTCTCTCAGGACTCGATATCCCAGTCACCCGCAAGGGTAGGCTGGAAACGCCGGAGCTGGATTTTCTCGGCAGGAGAAAAGACAGCGTCTTTCTCAGCGCGTCAAAGAGGAGGGGCAGCGTCCGTGGGCTTTTCGCATCAGCTGGGCTCTCGGAAAGTAGATAGCTGCTCTGCTCCAAAACCACCACCGTGTGTTTGCTTAAGGCAACGTTGGTATATTTATACCTGAAAGGTGCTGAGTTTGACGTAAGGTTTGGACATAAGACGTCTATAAAGATGTCACTAAGAACTGGCCGTTCTTACAGTGCTCGCAGGAGTTCTATTACAAATCAAAACAAAGCACATGGGGATTTCCCAGGTTGCTGGAGGTTTGTTTTGTTGAAAGAACTCGTTGTGCTTTCTAGGAATCTAAGGAAGTAGCTTTTGCCGTGCCTTGGACTGCAAGGGCGATTTACTGAAATATGGATCTGATTCTTATGCCATTATAGGGATATTATTGATTATAGCCGTACAAGGGCATAAAATGTTAATATTGATTCAGGTTCCTAGATAAAAACACAATACCCACTCCACGATCTAATGTTCATCATTACTAAAAACTAAGCAATAGTAAACATGTTAAGGTGCATGTGTATTCCAACCCACCCCAAAATACATTTTTGCATTCGAAATGGTGTATGCGAAATACACGAAAGATTATTGGTACTGTACGTTTTTTAAGCAGTGTAATCATTCAGTAAAAAAAGGATGCATATATATTTAGCTGAACGATTTGCGAAAATTACATATGAAATGTCTCTTAATACAGAAAAGAAGGTTGAGACTATTTCATCACATATAAATGCAATTGCTTGTTAGTGTGCTAGAGGCTGAGGTAATATTTTGTCTCTAGAATTACTAAAAATAGAAGCTCTGTTCTTTAAGAATAGTTCTACTGTAAGCAGAGTACATGTGCCAAAAAAAAGGTAAATATTTTGGAATTTGGAAAAAAAAAAATTGTTTTCAGGAGAGAAAATAGTTCCAAATGTTTTCAGTAGCTTTTGTTTATCAAAGCTGAAGGCCGAATTCAGAGTTCAGGGGAACGCTGTGTGCCGGTTTGCTTAAAAAGTTATTCTTTCTGTTCAGGGGAGAACATTACTTCAGACAGATGTGCAAAAAAACAGTCTACAGCTTCAGTGAAAGTTAGACCATGGTTGAAAATGCTGTAACCGGGCAGTCGTGAGAATGATTGCTATCATCGATGTCAGGATCAGCAATGCTCACAGAAGGTCGTACCTGGGTGATGTTGCTCTTATTTCTTGCTTCACTGCCACCTAATCGTAGTGGTGAAGTTTCAAAGAATGCCGTCATCAGGATTTGTAACGGCTGGGGTCAACACAATGCATGAGCCGTTACAGGACTTAGCAAAGTATCGATATCCATTGGTACTGCTGATTGTAGTGTAAGACAGGTGTCCAACATGCATTCTTCTCCTCATAGCATACATCGAAGCACAGGTAAGATGCAGTTCTGCCATATAGGTCTGAATGAAAGAAACCAGGTCATTTTCAGATCTCTTAGCCGGGCTAGTCCAAGGAATTTAGTTATGCGGTCCCGATAGCGTATAGCTAGGATCGTTTCTTCCATTGTTGCTGGAGTCATGTCTGCGTTTTGGCTTGCCATATTGGAGCAGAAGAGTCAAAAATAAAATTCCTGCTACGAGTCCCTAAAGTAGTGGTAGGCCGCCAAAGACCGAATGGACAAAATTGGCAAAGATGCCCAGGACTGCTTCGAAGGGTGTTAACAGTCCCCAAAAAATTGTCTTAAATACATGTGCAATACCACTGGCATCAGACATATTTAGGATTTGGCTTAGCATTTCTACGAAATGCACGGGGCAATTAGTTGATAAAAGTGTATGTATCTCTGCTGTTGTCCTTGCAACTTGAAGATCATACGTTTCTTTTGATGACGTTATAGGCACTGTTGTCTGTAAAAGAACAGACTTCATTCTGCTTAAAGTATCAATTCGTATAGAAGAGATATTCAAGGAAGGCCAAATCGTCGTCTCTGTATCAGGAGGGCCGTTTGGATACAATACTTGCATACAGCAAGTGACCATGGAACTAACGCTTACGAGATCTGCTTTCCCTGGCACCATGCCACAACAGCTGTGGTCCGTTATTAGAACGTAACTCCCTTTAGAAAGTTGTCTAAAGAATGGCTCTATTTGTGTTGCAGGTGTGCTGTGCTGGTGGCATGAAAGGTTATTTGAAGTCCCCCCACAGGCCCCATGTAAATTAATACCTTGGCACAGAAGTATACCGCTTAGTGATCGTTTACAATTATTACCACTAAGAAATACATTCTGGTTTTTGTCACTATAACGTGTGTGTATAAGGTAATTTCCATGATGACTTAATGTACCCTTTACCCAACCTTTCATACTGGCCTGCTGGTATATACTCTTAAGTAATAGATTGGACCAGCAAGGGATTTTATTACTAAGGTTAGGAACCAGTCAGTGCAGAACTCAATTAAATTGTTTGCTCACACTATTCTTTGATTATAACTGGAGAAATCAATTATCACTATAAATCAATAATGTTACCACACTAACATTATATAGAAACAGTAATAATACAAAAACCAGGTTGTTATGGTCAAAAGTATTTCTTTGTATTTTATTTTCAAATAGAGAGTTTATCTCTTGTGCATGATCAAGGGTACATAAAAATGCGAGTAAGATATACTTAAGCAGTGTTGTTCATTCACATGGTATATCTGAAAAAAGTCTAAACTGCTGATAAATAATAACTTTGACTTCAGACAAAAATAACATGAAAGTCCATGATAATGAGTGAAACAACAGCAGAATTAAGACAGTGTTGTCGACGTTTCGGTCTTTCTTATAAAGTCACAAGACCATCTTCAGGACAAAGGTTTAAAAAGCATTAGATCGGAGACCCTTTGTAGCCAAATTATAGTAGGCTATCTTGTTAAGCCAGTGAAACGGTGTCACAAACGGTTAAAAATCGACCATTCTGGGCGACAATACTTTCAGACAAAGGCAGTTCTTCTGATGTATGGGAAACGATACGTGCTTGTCTGTGGATTCGAGTTGTTGTTCTTGCGTTTTGTAATTTTGGAATTTCGGCACAACAAAAGTCTTATTGCTCGAACAACGAAAGAGATGCTTCTCTCGGTCAGCGGTGGTAGCGTCAGCAAACGGGAACAGCTGTTCCCATACATCAGAAGAACTGCCTTTGTCTGAAAGTATTGTCGCCCAGAATGGTCGATTTTTAACCGTTTGTGACACCGTTTCACTGGCTTAACAAGATAGCCTACTATAATTTGGCTACAAAGGGTCTCCGATCTAATGCTTTTTAAACCTTTGTCCTGAAGATGGTCTTGTGAATTTATAAGAAAGACCGAAACGTCGACAACACTGTCTTAATTCTGCTGTTGTTTCACTCATTATCATTGACTTTCATGTTATTTTTGTCTGAAGTCAAAGTTATTATTTATCAGCAGTTTAGACTTTTTTCAGATATACCATGTGAATGAACAACACTGCTTAAGTATATCTTACTCGCATTTTTATGTACCCTTGATCATGCACAAGAGAAACTCTCTATTTGAAAATAAAATACAAAGAAATACTTTAGATCATAACAACCTGGTTTTTGTATTATTACTGTTTCTATATAATGTTAGTGTGGTAACATTATTGATTTATAGTGATAATTGATTTCTCCAGTTATAATCAAAGAATAGTGTGAGCATACAATTTAATTGAGTTCTGCACTGACTGGTTCCTAACCTTAGTAATAAAATCCCTTGCTGGTCCAATCTATTACTTATCCTTCTGCCCAAGCCCGCAAGGGTATATTGGGTTGCTCACCTCCACATACAGGTATATACTCTTGGCAATTTTTAAATTGGAAAGTTGTTATCGGAATTGTGATTATTCCATGTATTATCCATTCAATGACAGGTCTTTCTGACATTGTCAATGGTAATCTCTCAAGTTTTTCAATGCTCAGAATCGTATAGTCTGCTCCTTTTTGTGCCAAACTGATTTGTTTATCAGTAAGGTTAAAGATAGAGAACAATGACGTTGTGTTGATTAAATGCCATGGCACATAGCCCGAACGCAGGTTTTGCAACGTCCAGCCTAGCTGTACAATAGAATGTAATTGGGACTGACCATGTTGTAACATTAGCAAGTCCTGATCTATTATATCGATAGCAGATGATACAATACTGTCCAGTGAATATATTCTGGAGGACAGAGTCATTAACCCATTGTCCACAACAGAAAGTGATTTTTCCAAATTAATACGATCAATTTCTCGTATTTTCTCTGCTGTCTCAATTTGAGTCACTTTCCAAGCTTCGTTGTACGCAGCGTATATACTGGCCGCTATCAAACGTTTTTGACTCTGTTTGCGTGGTCCCATTATGAAATCGCGCAAGTCAGCACCGTCTTTAATTAAAGTCAAGTGTTGCTTAATTTCTGCCAGTGTGGATGTCTGTAGCCATTCAAGGCATAGTTTCCCTACACTGTATGTTGTTACTATCCCTGGATGTTGTCTCTGGGAGTATCTAGGGTCTGGTCTGGTAATTTTTAACCCCTGTATTTTGTTCAGGAATCTATCTTGACAGTTATTTGTGTCTGTTGGCCAGATTAACCACTTTTTCCAATCAGGATGTGTTCTGTTTTGGTGTAAAATTTGGGATACGTCTATCTCAATATCTGTGGTTGTATTATCAGGTATTGGCTTTGGAATAGACGGTTAGGTTAAGTCTTTAATCTTGGCTAGGCCAAGACAAGTAGTCTGTTGAATGGTGTCATTCAAGAACATTATTTGTTCTGGGATCATGCAGGCTCGAAATAATGCTTCTAAACCTTGGACCTGCCATTCTTTTGTACCCCAGATGGTTTTTGTTTCAATGTTGTTTTTCCAGAAATCAAAACTAAATGTAATCATTTTTTCATAAAATTGTTCAGAAGAAATCAATTTAGCATTTGTCAGCATAGTTTTTGTCCCTGTTTTATCTAACAGTTTATAATAAAATGTTTCTGCATCACTTGTGTTAACCCCTGAGAAGTATGGGAAATTTCTCATAAAATGTTTTCGAACTGCTTTTAGGTGGAGTTGCACAATGTTCCCATTGATTATATTTAAAAACATTTCTAGGTTGAGCAGATGTATGCAAATAGTGATGTGCATAGTGGTTATAGCAGTACATCTGTTCATAGTTTGATGAACCTTGTAAATAATCATGTTCTGTAAATTCTGCTGACATTACTAAATCTGCCATCATATTATTTATGCTTTCAAAGTCCCAATCATCAGAGAATGTTACAAAGTCACTTAATGAAACCTTGAACTGGTGAGGATATTTCAAGAGTTCGACCGGGCCATAGATTTCGTAATCCGTTTTGTCCCAAACTACCCCACCGGGTATTAGAATGGCTGTGACATTCACTGATAAAAGTTCTCTTTTCTCGATGTGAGATGACTTGTGTGGCTTTAGGACCAAGTTGATGTTCTGACTTGCTGTGTCCATTGTACTATATTTTCCCTCAATGAATTTTCCCAAACAAAGTACCATGATGAGCCAAAGCAGGAGGAAAAGTACACCTAACACAATCCAAAATTCAATTCATGGAGAAATCAGATAGGTTTCTTTGAGTTGATGAAAGAGTTCTGTTGTTTTGTCTTTAAAAGTTTTTGTTGCTGGCGTTTCTTCTGTTTCGCTTGGATCTACAGAAAAGTTATCGAAATTGATGAAGTAGCCAGATGCAGTTCTGTCAATTGCTGCAATTGCTTATTCAATTTTTCTTTCATTAGCATAGTCTGAGGCTACATTGTTGTAGACTGGTGTTTCTTGACGAACTGTTTCAATTTGGGTTTCAAGAGGCACAAGTTCCATGGCATTGCTGCATATTCCTTTTTTATTCACTGCAGGTTTATCAAATGTGATTAGTCTCTCAGTTTGAACCTCTTGGATTGTAGCAAATTTTGGTATTCTGCTATTTCTTGGGAGTCCACTGGGCCTACTACTTATTATTGGCTACATGATTGTGGTTTTACCAGGTCGATGGACACAACTCGGTTCTCCTTTTTACCAGCAAGGGGCGGTAGTACACGGATCTTGTTCCGCTGACAGCTAAGACAGGTACTGCTTTTCTGTAAGAAGGCCCAAATTCCTTCTTCACTGCTATCTTCTCTCTGACCAGATCCCCAATCTTTGGAATCCAGACAGGTCTTGCTGGGACAGGTGGTGTATATTCAGTGGTTGTTGGCTGTTGTTTTAACTTTATGTTGCTCAGGGCTTTTCTTGTTTCGTTTAAGTCCTGTAAAACAGCCAAACGATCTTTGATGTCAAAGCATTTTTTCTTATCTTCTACCACTGAAGTTTGACTATCTAAATCCTGAATATACATTCTAGTTCCGAACAATAGGTCGTACGGGCTGAAACCTTTTAGAAAATTTCTTGGCAGATTGTTAAGACTACGTTGGACACTTGTTAAATGTTGGACCCACCCGTCACCCGAACCTAATACCTTTGCCGTTATAGATTGCTTTATGTCTCGTTTTTTCTTTCCACAATCCCGTTTCCCTCAGGATGGAAGGGACAAGAGTACCGCAACGCAATGCCCATGTTGGTCATGGCCTCCTTATAAGCTTGAGAGCTAAAAGCAAGACCCTGGTCAGAATGTAGCATGCCAATTGCGTATGTGCCGATAAAGACTCGCAAATCTTTTATAACAGTTCTGGCGTCAGCCGAGCGATGGTGTCTGCATTTTTAAGTGAATCTAGTCTTAAAAGAAATTAATGGAACGCTGGAATTTACGTATAGATAGCCTTATGCTAACTACAGAAATGGCCATGGCAATACTCCGGTTGGCTCGCTACTGCGATCTCTGTTACAGTTTGGACAGCTCTTTGCAAATTTATAATGTTGCAGGCTCATCCCCGGCCACCAGTATTCTGATTGTAATTCTGTCAGAGATTCCTTGATCTGTTTGTGCCTAGGACCTTCACCCATGTGTGCGTCTGCTATTAATAAGACTCTCCTGTTCGTGTTTGGAATTACTCTATCCCCCACTCCAGGAATTCGAGCAAAAGGAACCAAGTTTGCGTCAATTACGTATGTATAATTGAGTGGATAGTTCACGGGTAGTGCAGCACAGTCGCCTTTTGAAGACGTTTTTACCGCCAGCATGGTTTCCCCGTCTATGTATTTTTCTGAACGCTTTTTTGTGGCTACGGAAGCCGGTTTAGTTGCTTCCGCTGTGGCTGTATTAGCCAATGAATTCACTGCAACGTGAACGCCATCACATTGATGACTCAGAGTGTGTATCACATGAGTCTTCTGTAGTTCTTTCTGTAAAAGAACTACATGTTCACAAAGCATTTTATGCTTGATTGTGGCACCTGTGTCATCTTTGTAATCGTTTTGAACCCAGTTCTGCAAGTCATTATTGTAAGATTTTACGCAGAAATGCGAATCGCACACTATTAGTGTCGGGGAATCACGATCGGCATTTTCAAGCGCCATCTTTAAAGATTTGATTTCAGCTCTCTGAGCCGAACAGTTTCTCAGTGATTCAGTTTTTGTTATTTTTGGTTTGAATTTACCACAGCGCCAGCGACCTTTAACAATCGCGCATGCTGCATTGTAGGATTTATTATCCACATCGTAATGTTGTACAAATCTGTCCGTATAGATTATACAAGAGTATTGTTGGAGAGGCAGAATTTCGATTGGCAGAGGATATTCTTCTTAATATTTCAAATCATTCAGTTTTTTCATGTTCGGGACAAAATAGTATGTCACGTCTTCTGTAGCAAGAGAACTTTCCCACTGTATCCATTTTGGATCTAGTGCCACCGTTTTTAAATTAACTGGGGTGAATAACGGCTCAAAGGCTGATTCTGCTGTAAAAACAGGTATTCTTTTGCCTTGGGCTTGGGCTCTTTCTTTTGCTACAGCCGTCTGAACCGCCTTTACAGTATTTTCTGTAAGACTGAATGTTTTTTCAGCTTGTGTGTACAAATGTGATTTGTAAGCTATTGGTACCGTTTCTCCCTCATTAGAGGTCAGGTACGTGTATCCACATCTTCCTGGGATGACTCGGATTACAAGGCGTGTATTGTCGCGAGTTTCTAATTTTGTTTTAGCTAACATGTCTGTTTGCAATGATCTCAAAATTTCTGTGTGTTTCTGAGTCCAATTGATTGGTTTAAAATCAGGTTTTATTAATTTGTAGAGAGGTTTAACCCTCTCTGCATAATTTAGAATGTAAGTTCTTCCGAAATTCAGGAAGCCTAGTATCGATTGTAAGTTCTTCAGCATTTTTGGTGCTTGGAGTACAGCGCACTTGTTAGACCCGTCTGCTTCTGAGAGTCCCCTCACCACTATGATTTCTTTTGTTCCCCTGTACCTCTCAAAATTTGTCGCGTTTCTTTGTCTACCAGGACCTTTTGTGTGCTGTTTCATGGGGCTGGATGTTCCTTGACGCCCAGTTGTTCACAAGGTTTTTGGCACCTATTTACAAGGCACCTGGCGAAACCTGTGACATTATAGACTGGGATTGGCAACCTGTATGAATGGCCTCAAAATGGTGGGCATCCTTTTTCCTCATGTGAGTGACTCCCCTTGGAGCCTCCATGAACCTTGACCTTTCAAGGTTTTGGCGCCCTTTTACTTGGCGCGCATTCCTGACAGGAATTTCTTTATTTCCCTCAGGTACACAAAATGGCTGCTCTAGAACCCCAGTATGGTGGCTGTTAGGGTCCCAAATACCTCTTATAAGTGCCATGTCATTGGCCTAGCCCAAAGAAGGTTCTAGAACCTACTGGCACGATCCAGCACCTCAGGGCACTGGCTATATTAGGTCCAGTCCCTGGCGGCCATTTTAGATGACCAGAAGACTAGATAGGATAATGATGTTCCAGATCTAGGTGAAGGAGATTCCAGACTTGACACCAGATTGACACCTGCCCTGTTGACCCCTGAGGCGGCTGGTAGTGCGGGCAGTAGAGCAAGCAAGGGTCACTGGCGTGGATCCTGACTGGCGTTCCAGTCAGCTGTGTGTGCGGTGACCTCGCGCCTACAGCACCTGCCCAGCGAGTGCCTCGTCACCCCCAAGAGACTGTGGCCGTTTTCGTGTGCCTTCCCCGCCCCCCCCGGTGGTGAATTACGACAGACTTGGGTCGCGAGGCAAGAGCAAGTTCGCCGTGACCGAGAGCGTCTTCTGTGCCTCCTTGTGACAGGCTCCTCCAGCGAGGAGCTCGGACGTCTCCGAGCTCCACCGGCGTAGAGTGCTTCCTGTGCAGTCTGAGGTGAGGTGGTACGCCGGGGCGGGGAAAGGCCGGCCTTCGTTGGGCGGGACTACTGTCTCTGCCCCTCCCCAGTGAATCGGCGGCTGTAGCTGTGGGCGGGAACCATCCCTGTTTGAGGAAGTCGGAGGTAGGTCCGTGGAGCCCCTGAGAACCCGTCGCTGGTGAGAGAAGTGCTGAACCCGACTGAATCGCTTCTCGATTGCAGCCGATGTGAGGTGGGCCCGTTTCTTCAGGTGGGAAGCGGTGATATAAAGGAACTGTGAACCGGCATTTATTTGACTGAGCGCGAAGATTGTGTGACCTCTTCGGCAGCCCCGTTCGTCAGTCTAAAGACTTTGAACTGGTGCCGCCTGAGTGCTAGCAGTGGTAAAGCCCCTATGCGCGCTTAGACCCCACCGGCAAACAGAGATCTCAACCCGGTGGCAGCCGAGTGTAAATGAAGTGTTCACTGTCTTTCCTTGCCTTTTAGATACACGCGCATAACCCCCGTGTGATTCTTAAAGAGTCCCAACACTCCTTTTGTGCCCAGAGAAGCCTGTGTACATTATTGGTGAAATCGTCATAAACTGTAAGCGTTATCTTTCCAACCTGAAATGTATTTGCAAATGTAGTGTTCCTGAAGTATTTAATTGGTGGCAGCGATACCAGAATGAACCTGTAGATGTTTATTTAACTGAACCAGTATTTATTCTGCTAAACAGAAAGTGATATTTATTCAATTTATTGAAGATATTTATTCCCGATATTTATTCTATTCATTGAAGATATTTATTCCTCATATTTATTCTATTTATTGATGAATAGTAATCCTGAGCTTATTTATTGTATTTATTCCAAAATCGAAACCCAGCAAATTGTGGCAAAAAGAAATGTAAATGTGCTTTCCTAATTGATCCACATTCACAACAGAGAATTTTTACATAAAGGAATCGTATTTTTCTACAACAGTGGTGTGGTGTCCTTCTTTTTGGTGGTTGTACAAGGAGATATTATTGGGTCAAAGCCGGCTTAACACGATAGCCTTCACTTGCCTTGACACTTGAGCCAAGCTACCCCCTTTGTGCTGGGCTTGCCTATCGCAGGTCCAACATAAAATTGGTGCTCAGCGGGTGGGATTACGAGCCGTGCTTGTTTTGGACTCCATAATAATTCAGTGTGCGCCACAGGTACACACCCGGAGTTCTCTCCCAGCGGCCCTCCAATTCAATATTTTGCTTTTTCCAAATTCTCTTCTGGAGGTGGGTGGAGGTGACCCTCAGAGTTCCTATCCTTGTAACCTACTTCGAGGTGGTTGTCCACACTTTTCACTGACCAGATGGAATTCGATATGTCAGAGCTGGAGACCTATACTGTTGCGCAGCTTAAGGAGTTCTGTCAGGAAAGGGGAGTGTTCGTTAGGCGAGGGGCCAAAAGAGAGGAGCTCCGTATTAGTCTGCAAGCCTGGGTGGAAGCGCATCCGGAGGGAACGGTAGAGGAGGAGGAGTCAGACAGGGGTACTGTCGTTGAGAGGACTGCGGAATGTCCCCTGGGGGTGGGTGAGATGATAATCAGCCCCAAGGTAGCCTCACGGGAGGGCAGCAGTGCATCAACAGGAGGGTTGTCAGAGACCGAGTTAGCTGACAGAAGAGAGGAAAGACAATTGAGGTGGGAGTTAGCCAAGCTGGAGATGGAAGGGAAGAGGATGGAACACGAGCTCAAGCTACGAGAGCTCGACCTCAGGGCCCATAACATCACTCCGGAGGGTGTCGAGTCTAAGGAATTTGCCAGGGAGCTCAGGCCTCACTTACCCAAGGACGTGGTCACCAGTTATACCGCTGGAGATGACATAGCTAAGTGGCTGGCAGCCTATGAGGTCTCCTTAAGAGCCCATGGGATCCATGAGAAGCATTGGGGTGGTGGATTGTATCGCTACATGCCTCCCACAGGTAGGGATGCCCTATTGGCCCTAGACCGGGAGGATCAGGTAGACTACCCCGCCATGAAGGTGGCGCTCATCAGGAAGTTTGGGTTGACCCCAGAGAAATACCGGCAGAGGTTTAGGGGCAGCCACAAACTGAGCTCACAGAATTGGGTTGACTTCCTGGATTATGCCAAGAAAGCCCTGGATGGGTGGGTCCAAGGTAGTGAGGTGGAAGACTATCGAGGGTTGTACAATCTCATACTCAAGGAACATCTACTCGAGAAATGTCTTCCCGAGCTGAGGCAGCACCTGGTAGACAGCAAACTTACTTGCCCCCGTAAGCTTGCTGAGGAGGCGGACATTTGGGTAAGTACCCGAGTATCCACGAAGGGGACGGGAGGAGATTCTCAGAAGTCCAGACAGGGCGCTTCCCAGAAGAAAGAGGGGGGAGATAATAAGAAACAGGAGTTCTCCAAAGGCCCCCAAAATAACTTTAAGGGGAAAAGTTTCTTCTCCAACTCTAAGGCTAGCCCGCTAAAGAACCCTAATCCTGGCCAGAGTCAGCAGCCAAGGGTTGTCCATTGCTTTGAGTGCGGTGGTGTTGGACATTATAAGGGAGACGCGAAATGCCCAAAGAGACCACCCCCTCCCACTGGAGGCAAGGCCCCGGGAGTTGCTAGTGTAGCGCTCGGGGAGGAGATGCCCTTAGTTAAGGGGAGGGAGTGGGCGGGTGTCACCTTAGTGTCCCTGGGTGATCGGGAGATGGTTCCAAAGATCCAGGTGCCCCCAAATACTACCAAGTATGGGCAATGGGTCACCATCAATGGCCATAGAGGGGAAGCTCTGAGAGATACAGGAGCCAGTATGACTATAGTCAGGAGTCATCTGGTGTCCTCAGAGCAGGTGATTCCAGGCGTACTTCATCCAGCCGCGATGGCTGACGGCAGAATGAGCCACTATCCTGTGGCTGAGGTTCCCTTTGAGTGGGGAGGGGTTGCAGGTTCACTTCGAGTTGCCGTAAGCCCCACCGTGCCAGTCGATTGTCTGCTGGGCAATGATATGGAGCACAATGCTTGGAAGGAGGTGTAATACCGGACTCATTCTGAGATGCTGGGTACACCTGATTGGGCCTGTGTGAGTACCAGGTCGGCGGCTGCTCGGGAGGAGAAGTCGCATAGGTTGGAGCCTGGAACAATGGCCCACCCAGCTGCCGATGAGGGAGCATCTCGAGGACAGGAGGAGCCTGCCTCGATGTCCGTGCCCCGTGAGACGGATAGGCCATCGGAGGAGATGGACCCGGAGTCCGCGGAGGAGGACATCGTTCCGTTGGAGGATCTGCCTATGCCCGCTGAGTGGCGAGTGGAGGGGGGACCATCCAGGGAGGAACTGAGCAAGGGACAGAGGGAATGTCCCACCCTCGAGGGTCTGAGGCAACAGGCTTAAGCCCAGGCAGCAGGTAACGAGTCTGGGAACTATCGTGTTTACTGGGAGGATGGTCTCCTCTACAGTGAGCCCAGGGCACCAGTGCATGGACTGTCACGGGCCCTGGTAGTCCCACAGTGTTACCGAGCCTTCCTATTAGAGTTGGCTCACGAGATTCCCTTGGCAGGACACCTGGGACAGGACAAGACCTTTAAACGGCTTGTCCCCCACTTTTATTGGCCTCGAATGAGGGTGGCGTCCGACACATACTGTCGGTCGTGTGTGTCATGCCAAGCCAGTGGAAAAACAGGGATGAAGCTGAAGGCTCCCCTGGAACCACTTCCCGTCGTTGGCACCCCCTTTGAAAGGGTGGGCATCGACATTGCTGGGCCCCTAGATCCACCGACATCATCCGGTCACAGGTTTATCCTGGTACTGGTGGATCATGCCACAAGGTATCCGGAGGCAATACCTCTAAGAACCATTACTGCACCGGTAGTGGCGAAGGCCCTGATGGGCATCTTTACCCGAGTGGGATTCCCCAAAGAAGTTGTGTCTGACAGGGGGACCAACTTCATGTCAGCGTACATGCAGGCTATGTGGAGGGAGTGTGGAGTGACCTACCGGTTTACCACTCCTTATCACCCACAGGCCAATGGCCTTGTGGAAAGGTTCAACAAAACCTTGAAGGGTATGATCAGAAGTCTACCCGAAAGCCTGCGGAGGAAATGGGACGTCCTCCTTCCCTGTTTGCTCTTTTCTTACAGGGAAGTACAGCAGAAGGGAGTGGGCTTTAGCCCCTTTGAGCTTTTGTACGGGCACCCTGTACGTGGACCTCTCAGCCTGGTGAGGGACTCCTGGGGAAAGTATCCTCGGAAAGTTCCCCGGGACGTGGCGAGTTACATGCTGGCCTTCCGGAGCCAAATGGCTAAGTTGTGGAAGCAAGCTTCTTACAACTTGGAAGCCAGCCAGTCTGTGATGAAAGCGTGGTATGACCACAATGCTCACCCGGTGGAGCTGGAGCCTGGTCAGAAGGTGTGGGTGATGGAGCCTGGAGAGCTGAGTGCCCTCCAGGACCGTTGGACAGGCCCCTATGAAGATGGCAAGGCTACCTACTTGGTGGACATGAAGACCCCTCGGCACCCACATCGGGTGTTACATGCCAACTGCCTCAAGCCCCACTACGAGAGGCCCAAAGTCATGTTGGTTATGGTGACTGACGGATCAGAGGAAGAGGACACAGAGCCTCTCCCTGACCTTTTTGCGTCTCAAGAAAAGGATGGGTCGGTGGAGGGAGTGAAACTCTCGCCATCCCTGGCTCCTGAGCAGCAGGAGGAATGTCGCCAGGTCTTGGGGTCATTCGCTCCTCTGTTCTCCCTTATCCCTGGAAAAGACCCACCTGTGTACCCATGATGTGGACACAGGAGATAGCCCACCTGTGAAGTCCAAGTCTTACCGGCTGTCTGACAAGGTGAAGGCCAGCATTCGAAGTGAAGTAGCTAAGATGCTGGAGCTAGGAGTCATTGAACCTTCAAGTAGCCCTTGGTCTAGCCCGGTGGTTTTGGTGCCCAAAGCTGCTTCACCTGGCGCCACACCAGAATTAGGATTCTGTGTGGATTACCGAGGACTAAATTCGGTAACTAAAACGGATGCTCATCCGATCCCTCGGGCGGATGAACTGATTGACCGGTTGGGAGCTGCCCAATATCTCAGTACCATTGACCTCACTGCAGGGTACTGGCAGATTCCCATGACTGATGGAGCCAAGGAAAGGTCAGCCTTCTCCACACCTGATGGACACTACCAGTTCTGCGTCATGCCCTTTGGGCTCAAGAACGTTCCTGCCACTTTTCAGCGGTTGGTGAACACGATCCTCACCGGGATGGAGTCCTTCTCTGCTGCCTACTTGGATGACATAGCTGTCTTCAGTAGCAGTTGGGAGGATCACTTGCAGCACTTGCAAGCCGTTCTTCAAGCCCTGGAAAGGGCTGGCTTGACGATCAAGGCCAGCAAATGTCAGATTGGACAGGGGTCGGTAGTGTACTTAGGTCACTTGGTGGGCAGGGGAAAGGTGCAGCCCCTTCAGGCGAAGATTGAGGCAATCATGGCCTGGAAACCCCCCCAAGACCCAGACTGAGGTCCAAGCCTTCCTGGGCCTCACAGGTTACTACAGACGGTTTGTGAAGGGGTATATCAAAAGAGAGTGTGGGGGGTGCACAACTGGATTGAAATAGATGTTGACACAAGGTTGTCAAAGTTTAGGGTGCTCTCAAAGGGTGGTGTTCTCCGTCTGCACACCACTGAATAATGCTGTAGAGTTGTGTTTGCGGAAACCGCAGGTACATCCCCAACGAGGCACACCAATAATGATCATCAAAGGTGCTTCAAGGATTCATGTAAAACATAACGTTTATTTTCTTCAATATCGTTTTGTTTGTTCCATGTTAGTTATTTGCTGATATTCAAGGCATATCAGAGGACAACATCGTTGGACACCTGAACAGTTATATCCAATGCATTTCGGGCTGTTCAGCCCTTGATCACGGACAGGCTGAGGAGGAAGAATACGTAAAGTGGTGTCAGGGGTGATGTGATAGTGTAACATAGGGTTACTCTACAAGTGCTCTTGGTGCAAAACACAAGTTAAAAAACGGACACCAACTAATGGAGTGAAGGGATTGTGGCGAGATTCATCTATAAAGAAAAACTATGCAAAAAAGGTTAGCGTGTAAAGCCGGGTGATGGGGCTTGGGTAGCTAGGTAGCGTTCGCGTGCTTGAAATGTATTTAAGCCGGTAAGGGAGTGCTCCGGGAAAAGCCGGTTGCGTGTTTCTCTAAACGGAGGAGACGCGAATCCGCATGTGCGCGTACACTTACTTCAAGGTGAATAACGTGGTGGCGCCGAGACATGTGCTCATGCAGGTAACAGCCGGTTGTCTATCGTGCGGAGGAAAACACGAGAAAATAAATGAATGAACAGTGAGGATGGACTTACACATGCGGGTCGTGGTGAAAAGTGAAGCGGCCATATTGGAATGGTGCTATAGTGGTGACAGATACAGAAGCAAGGTAGAACGAATGTGTGAACAATAAAAATCATATACATTTCAGAATAATATCGAATCATAAAAAGCAACTGAATTCAGTGCGGTCATTGAGCCCATTCGGCTTAAGTGTCTGTAACATGTAAATCCATTCAAGTTCTCTCTTTAATAGAAACTTGGTGTTGTCAGTCCCTTCTCTCTTGGAGACAATCTCTAGAATGATGAATTTCATTTGGGCGATGGTGTGGCGAGCATCAATAAAATGCATGGCAATGTTTGATTTTTCTGATCTCAGTCTGATGTTGGACTTATGCTCGTTGAGGCGTATTTTCATTTTACGTTCAGTCTTGCCTATGTATAGTTTGCCGCAAGGGCATTTTAATGCATAGATCACGTTGGCAGTATCACACGTTGCGTCAACCCGAAGTTTCACATTGTGTCCTTTCATTGGGTGCTGTATGGTATTTCCTTTTATTACGTTGTTGCAATGACTGCAGTTCAGGCACGGTTGGGTGCCCCGGTGATGTTTAGGTGACTCTGTTGATTTTGCAAGAATTTCTTTTATGTTGTTGCTTCTGGTGTGTGCGAATATTGGGGGTTTCGCAAAAATACCCTGGAAATCGGGTTCATTTTGTAGAATAGGCCAGTGTTTCCATATGATTTTTTTGTATTTGGGACTTGCAGTTGAATATTTGGAAACAAGAACCATACGTTGATCTGGATTCTTTTGAGTTTTTATCATACTTTCTGCTCTCGATATGTTGGTGACACGAGCACGTGCTTGTTGCAGAACGTTGTCAGGGTAGCCTCGTTCAAGGAACCTATTTTGCATTTCTGTGATGCGGTCTTCAACCAAAAGTTCATCAGACACTATGCGTCTGACACGTAGCATCTGAGAAAATGGGAGGTGTTTTTTAAGGGAGCCTTGATGAAAACTAGCATAATGTAAAGAGTTGTTGCGATCAGTACTTTTTCTGTAAAGGTCGGTGACCAGTCCTTGTGGGGTGTTCTTTATGTGTACATCCAGGAATGCGATGTCAGTATCGCTAATGAGCCATGTTAATTTGATACGTGGATCTTTGTCATTGATTTCAGTCATGAGGTCATGTAAAGTTTCCTTGGTGTCTGACCATAGAAAGAATAGGTCGTCAATGTACCGTACGTACAATTTAGAATGATTCTGAAAGCTGGGTTGGTGTATATGTGATTCCTTTCGAAATTTTCCATATATGTATTCGCGTATGACGGGGCAGCACAATTCCCCATGGCCATCCCTGAGAGTTGTAGAAACCATCGATCGTCAACTGTGAAATAAGAGTGATATAGTGTGAAAATCATCAATTCGATCAAAAATGTTTGCATTTTCACATCGATTCCGCTGTTGAGTAAGACTTGTTCAATTGCTTCGATACCTCCTAAATGTGGTATAGAGGTGTACAAGGCACTCACATCAGCTGTACATAAAACGTACGATTCATTGTTAGGATTAGGTATTTTGGAAAGTTTCAGCAGAAAATCAGTAGTGTCTTTAATGTAGCTGTCTGATTGAATCACTAGAGGTTGCAGATATTTATCAATGAATTTTCCAGTCTTCTCATGTATGGACTGCTTGGTGGATACTATGGGCCTGAATGGCGGATCCATCAGATTTTTGTGGATTTTAGGGCTCATGTGTATCGTTGGACTTTTTGGGCAGTCTATGAGCAGATATTTTTTGGTGCGTTCTTCGATGACCCCGTTTTGGAATGCTCTGTGAATGATTTCTTTCAGCAGATCTTGATATTCGTTGGTGGGGTTGCAGTTCAGTACCATATAGGTTGAGGTATCTTCTATATGTTCTTTAAGTTTGTTTCTGTACATCTCGCTGTCAAGTATAACTAACGCACCGCCTTTATCAGCTTTAGTGATTTTGATATGAGGGTTGTTAGCCAACGATTTAAGTGTATCTCGATCTTTGGTGGTTAAGTTCTGAATTTTCCTTGGAGTTTTGAAGTTGATGTTAGTGAGATCTTGGCGAACTAAAGTCTCAAACAAATCTATACATTTGTGACTGGTTGGTGCTAAATATGTACTTGGTGGTCGTAATCCTTTAAGTTCATCTTCTTTGGTGGTGGTTGAAGGAGGTAAAACATTATCGAAGAAGTGTCTAAGTCTAAGTTTACGAGTGAATTTGAAGGTGCTTACTTCAAGTTCCAACAGATTAGTGGAAGTGGTTGGGATAAATGAAGTGCCCTTTTCCAGTAATTTCATTTGATAATCACTGATTTCTGTCTTCGAGATGTTGATTACGAGACTTGTTTCTTTTTGGCGATCGTGCTTCTCGTGGTTGGTGGACTTATGTCTCTGTCTTTTGTTTTTGCTCCGCCTGGGTCTTCGGGTGGAGTTTGGCCAACCTCTAAAAAAGAATGCGAGGATGCAGGTACATCTTGTGATTGATTGGTGCTTGATGTGCTGGCTTGTTCTTTATTAGGTGGTTGCCTGAAAGGTTGGGGACGTTTAGGTGGAATTTTAGTTGAATCTGAATCAGATGATGAGGTATCAGTGTTCATGGTCGGTGGTTTGTTACGACGTCTTTGGGCGTAGACATCGGCCCATGAATAAACTTCATCCAGCTTGTAGTCAAGCGTATCCCGGCGGAATTTTCTGACTTTACGTTCAAGTATTTCTTTCTGATATTTGTCCAGGATTGTTTTAGTGTCTTCAAGTATAGATGTTAATTCCTCCGGTGTTAGTAGATTTTTGACTTCCTCCTGTATTTCTTTCATTTCAGTCTCCAATTCTTTGAGGATACCAGCCAGTTCCTCAACAATCAATAATATAAGGTCAAGGCTACATTTGTTCAGTATCCCGTTCCATTTCTCGAGGAAGCTTTTAGAATTTTTGCATAGCGAGGGTTTTAATGCAATGCGTAGTCCTCGTGGGATCCTGAGTGCCCGGTGATAACGCAGTAAAGTGCTTGCATGGAGCTTCTGGTTGATGTGTCTTTTAGACAAGTAGATTAGTTGCTTCACACATTGTTCCTTGTTTCTAATGTTTGTGGTAGGACTTATATCTTCCTCAATCAGCGCGTAGATTCTGTCTTTTTCTGTTTCATCGTATGCCAATGTGTGTGCTCTGGCTTCTGTACTTCTACTAATATCTTCGAATTGCATTTTGAAAGTGTGCTACCCCGCCGAGGGCGGACTGTAAGGTATATCAAAAGAGAGTGTGGGGGGTGCACAACTGGATTGAAATAGATGTTGACACAAGGTTGTCAAAGTTTAGGGTGCTCTTAAAGGGTGGTGTTCTCCGTCTGCACACCACTGAATAATGCTGTAGAGTTGTGTTTGCGGAAACCGCAGGTACATCCCCAACGAGGCACACCAATAATGATCATCAAAGGTGCTTCAAGGATTCATGTAAAACATAACGTTTATTTTCTTCAATATCGTTTTGTTTGTTCCATGTTAGTTATTTGCTGATATTCAAGGCATATCAGAGGACAACATCGTTGGACACCTGAACAGTTATATCCAATGCATTTCGGGCTGTTCAGCCCTTGATCACGGACAGGCTGAGGAGGAAGAATACGTAAAGTGGTGTCAGGGGTGATGTGATAGTGTAACATAGGGTTACTCTACAAGTGCTCTTGGTGCAAAACACAAGTTAAAAAACGGACACCAACTAATGGAGTGAAGGGATTGTGGCGAGATTCATCTATAAAGAAAAACTATGCAAAAAAGGTTAGCGTGTAAAGCCGGGTGATGGGGCTTGGGTAGCTAGGTAGCGTTCGCGTGCTTGAAATGTATTTAAGCCGGTAAGGGAGTGCTCCGGGAAAAGCCAGTTGCGTGTTTCTCTAAACGGAGGAGACGCGAATCCGCATGTGCGCGTACACTTACTTCAAGGTGAATAACGTGGTGGCGCCGAGACATGTGCTCATGCAGGTAACAGCCGGTTGTCTATCGTGCGGAGGAAAACACGAGAAAATAAATGAATGAACAGTGAGGATGGACTTAAACATGCGGGTCGTGGTGAAAAGTGAAGCGGCCATATTGGAATGGTGCTATAGTGGTGACAGATAAAGAAGCAAGGTAGAACGAATGTGTGAACAATAAAAATCATATACATTTCAGAATAATATCGAATCATAAAAAGCAACTGAATTCAGTGCGGTCATTGAGCCCATTCGGCTTAAGTGTCTGTAACATGTAAATCCATTCAAGTTCTCTCTTTAATAGAAACTTGGTGTTGTCAGTCCCTTCTCTCTTGGAGACAATCTCTAGAATGATGAATTTCATTTGGGCGATGGTGTGGCGAGCATCAATAAAATGCATGGCAATGTTTGATTTTTCTGATCTCAGTCTGATGTTGGACTTATGCTCGTTGAGGCGTATTTTCATTTTACGTTCAGTCTTGCCTATGTATAGTTTGCCGCAAGGGCATTTTAATGCATAGATCACGTTGGCAGTATCACACGTTGCGTCAACCCGAAGTTTCACATTGTGTCCTTTCATTGGGTGCTGTATGGTATTTCCTTTTATTACGTTGATGCAATGACTGCAGTTCAGGCACGGTTGGGTGCCCCGGTGATGTTTAGGTGACTCTGTTGATTTTGCAAGAATTTCTTTTATGTTGTTGCTTCTGGTGTGTGCGAATATTGGGGGTTTCGCAAAAATACCCTGGAAATCGGGTTCATTTTGTAGAATAGGCCAGTGTTTCCATATGATTTTTTTGTATTTGGGACTTGCAGTTGAATATTTGGAAACAAGAACCATACGTTGATCTGGATTCTTTTGAGTTTTTATCATACTTTCTGCTCTCGATATGTTGGTGACACGAGCACGTGCTTGTTGCAGAACGTTGTCAGGGTAGCCTCGTTCAAGGAACCTATTTTGCATTTCTGTGATGCGGTCTTCAACCAAAAGTTCATCAGACACTATGCGTCTGACACGTAGCATCTGAGAAAATGGGAGGTGTTTTTTAAGGGAGCCTTGATGAAAACTAGCATAATGTAAAGAGTTGTTGCGATCAGTACTTTTTCTGTAAAGGTCGGTGACCAGTCCTTGTGGGGTGTTCTTTATGTGTACATCCAGGAATGCGATGTCAGTATCGCTAATGAGCCATGTTAATTTGATACGTGGATCTTTGTCATTGATTTCAGTCATGAGGTCATGTAAAGTTTCCTTGGTGTCTGACCATAGAAAGAATAGGTCGTCAATGTACCGTACGTACAATTTAGAATGATTCTGAAAGTTCGGGTTGGTGTATATGTGATTCCTTTCGAAATTTTCCATATATGTATTCGCGTATGACGGGGCAGCACAATTCCCCATGGCCATCCCTGAGAGTTGTAGAAACCATCGATCGTCAACTGTGAAATAAGAGTGATATAGTGTGAAAATCATCAATTCGATCAAAAATGTTTGCATTTTCACATCGATTCCGCTGTTGAGTAAGAAACAAAAAGAAACAAGTCTCGTAATCAACATCTCGAAGACAGAAATCAGTGATTATCAAATGAAATTACTGGAAAAGGGCACTTCATTTATCCCAACCACTTCCACTAATCTGTTGGAACTTGAAGTAAGCACCTTCAAATTCACTCGTAAACTTAGACTTAGACACTTCTTCGATAATGTTTTACCTCCTTCAACCACCACCAAAGAAGATGAACTTAAAGGATTACGACCACCAAGTACATATTTAGCACCAACCAGTCACAAATGTATAGATTTGTTTGAGACTTTAGTTCGCCAAGATCTCACTAACATCAACTTCAAAACTCCAAGGAAAATTCAGAACTTAACCACCAAAGATCGAGATACACTTAAATCGTTGGCTAACAACCCTCATATCAAAATCACTAAAGCTGATAAAGGCGGTGCGTTAGTTATACTTGACAGCGAGATGTACAGAAACAAACTTAAAGAACATATAGAAGATACCTCAACCTATATGGTACTGAACTGCAACCCCACCAACGAATATCAAGATCTGCTGAAAGAAATCATTCACAGAGCATTCCAAAACGGGGTCATCGAAGAACGCACCAAAAAATATCTGCTCATAGACTGCCCAAAAAGTCCAACGATACACATGAGCCCTAAAATCCACAAAAATCTGATGGATCCGCCATTCAGGCCCATAGTATCCACCAAGCAGTCCATACATGAGAAGACTGGAAAATTCATTGATAAATATCTGCAACCTCTAGTGATTCAATCAGACAGCTACATTAAAGACACTACTGATTTTCTGCTGAAACTTTCCAAAATACCTAATCCTAACAATGAATCGTACGTTTTATGTACAGCTGATGTGAGTGCCTTGTACACCTCTATACCACATTTAGGAGGTATCGAAGCAATTGAACAAGTCTTACTCAACAGCGGAATCGATGTGAAAATGCAAACATTTTTGATCGAATTGATGATTTTCACACTATATCACTCTTATTTCACAGTTGACGATCGATGGTTTCTACAACTCTCAGGGATGGCCATGGGGAATTGTGCTGCCCCGTCATACGCGAATACATATATGGAAAATTTCGAAAGGAATCACATATACACCAACCCGAACTTTCAGAATCATTCTAAATTGTACGTACGGTACATTGACGACCTATTCTTTCTATGGTCAGACACCAAGGAAACTTTACATGACCTCATGACTGAAATCAATGACAAAGATCCACGTATCAAATTAACATGGCTCATTAGCGATACTGACATCGCATTCCTGGATGTACACATAAAGAACACCCCACAAGGACTGGTCACCGACCTTTACAGAAAAAGTACTGATCGCAACAACTCTTTACATTATGCTAGTTTTCATCAAGGCTCCCTTAAAAAACACCTCCCATTTTCTCAGATGCTACGTGTCAGACGCATAGTGTCTGATGAACTTTTGGTTGAAGACCGCATCACAGAAATGCAAAATAGGTTCCTTGAACGAGGCTACCCTGACAACGTTCTGCAACAAGCACGTGCTCGTGTCACCAACATATCGAGAGCAGAAAGTATGATAAAAACTCAAAAGAATCCAGATCAACGTATGGTTCTTGTTTCCAAATATTCAACTGCAAGTCCCAAATACAAAAAAATCATATGGAAACACTGGCCTATTCTACAAAATGAACCCGATTTCCAGGGTATTTTTGCGAAACCCCCAATATTCGCACACACCAGAAGCAACAACATAAAAGAAATTCTTGCAAAATCAACAGAGTCACCTAAACATCACCGGGGCACCCAACCGTGCCTGAACTGCAGTCATTGCAACAACGTAATAAAAGGAAATACCATACAGCACCCAATGAAAGGACACAATGTGAAACTTCGGGTTGACGCAACGTGTGATACTGCCAACGTGATCTATGCATTAAAATGCCCTTGCGGCAAACTATACATAGGCAAGACTGAACGTAAAATGAAAATACGCCTCAACGAGCATAAGTCCAACATCAGACTGAGATCAGAAAAATCAAACATTGCCATGCATTTTATTGATGCTCGCCACACCATCGCCCAAATGAAATTCATCATTCTAGAGATTGTCTCCAAGAGAGAAGGGATTGACAACACCAAGTTTCTATTAAAGAGAGAACTTGAATGGATTTACATGTTACAGACACTTAAGCCAAATGGGCTCAATGACCGCACTGAATTCAGTTGCTTTTTATGATTCGATATTATTCTGAAATGTATATGATTTTTATTGTTCACACATTCGTTCTACCTTGCTTCTGTATCTGTCACCACTATAGCACCATTCCAATATGGCCGCTTCACTTTTCACCACGACCCGCATGTGTAAGTCCATCCTCACTGTTCATTCATTTATTTTCTCGTGTTTTCCTCCGCACGATAGACAACCGGCTGTTACCTGCATGAGCACATGTCTCGGCGCCACCACGTTATTCACCTTGAAGTAAGTGTACGCGCACATGCGGATTCGCGTCTCCTCCGTTTAGAGAAACACGCAACCGGCTTTTCCCGGAGCACTCCCTTACCGGCTTAAATACATTTCAAGCACGCGAACGCTACCTAGCTACCCAAGCCCCATCACCCGGCTTTACACGCTAACCTTTTTTGCATAGTTTTTCTTTATAGATGAATCTCGCCACAATCCCTTCACTCCATTAGTTGGTGTCCGTTTTTTAACTTGTGTTTTGCACCAAGAGCACTTGTAGAGTAACCCTATGTTACACTATCACATCACCCCTGACACCACTTTACGTATTCTTCCTCCTCAGCCTGTCCGTGATCAAGGGCTGAACAGCCCGAAATGCATTGGATATAACTGTTCAGGTGTCCAACGATGTTGTCCTCTGATATGCCTTGAATATCAGCAAATAACTAACATGGAACTGTGAAAAATGAATACAATCTTGGTGAACATTATCGGCGCCATCTTGCCCCCCTTTCCAGGCCCATTCGTGCGCGTAAGCGGCAGCCATTTTGAGCACCATGGCCTCCCTGCCCCTCGCTAGTAGCCAGCGCGTCTCTCTCTCTCTCTCAACCTCGCAAGCATTCCCCCGCACGCTGACAACCCCCGCTCTCTCATGCCTTGGGTCATAAACCCCTCTTCAGCACAGCTTCACCACGGAATCCCATCCTGTTCCCAGCGCGACACCTCCCCTCATTCCTTTCATGGCCTCAAACCCTTTTGATGCAAACCCCCTTTTCCTGTGTCCCCGTTTGTCTTCCTCGTTCCCAGGCTGCCACCTGACCCTGCGGATACTGTTTATTACCCGTACAGTAGGAAGCTTCCCCTCCCCATCAAAGATCCCCGAACCGATCAAAGCCCCCACCCCATGAGATCCGATCAAACCCCTTGCATTCCGTGAATCGGCGGAATGCCCTGCTGTGCGGCCACCACCACCTGTTGTGACCGGGGTGGGGAATCCAACTGTAAATGTATGTGGGAACGGGTCTGAAGGGGAGATTCCGAGGATGTCCTTTCAAATGCTAAAATATTACGAGAATGTGTTATGTGCAATAAAGGTTGTAAACTCCAGTATAAGAGGCCAGGCCTCAGAGATGTGGTTAGAGCACCTCGAGACGATACTTGCTGTCTGAATTGATGTGTTCTCCTCCGGAGAGAATAAAATCCTCGTTTCCCGCCTTCCAGTCTCCAGCGCCTGCTTCTTCATTGATTAATATTGGTGGGTCATAGAGGCGATACCGCCGGGCAACATAAAAGGGTCTTTGGTTACCGGTTGTCTTTGGAACCCTTTTTAACAATTGGCGTCCCAAACGTGGGGCCCATCAGCGACTCGTGGATCCAGTGAGAGAGGTCCTGACGACAGAGTGAACGACTGCAACGATCGGAAGGTACCCTGTCCGATAGACCCTCGTCTGACAGCCGATCATCCGAACTTCACTGGTTCCGAACAGACCTCTCTCGAGTGATCTGCGGTCCTGACTGGGAACCATCAGGAGTGCCACGAGAAGTGCGAAGAGAAGAGGACGATCGGGCGCTGGATTCGGAAGACGAGAAATTGTCCATGCGGTCCGGGTAAGGTCGTGTAAACACGACGAATTGCGAAAGTGATAGATAGTTGAAAGAAATTGATAATTGTTGTGAAAATACTAGTATTACTCTTTGTTAATTTATTGGAGATTCACTGTTTGCAAACGGAGAAACAACAGGCTCTCCCTTTATAAACAGCGAAGGATAGGTACGCACCCGTCGGACCTATTTTCCCCCTCCCCATTGAACAATTGCCCCCCCCCCCCCATTGATTAACTGTTATAGATCGTTTTCTGGAGATTCTCTGTCTACAAACAGGGAAGATTAGGTCCCCTCTTTGCAGATAGTGAAAGGGTAGGTGACGCGAACTTTTGCGAGCCTACTTATTCTCCCCAGTGACTATATTGATTTTTTATTTTCGACCTTACATTGATTCACTGTTATAGATTGTTTTCTGGAGATTCTCTGTCTGAAAACAGGGAAGATTAGGTCCCCTCTTTACAGATAGTGAAAGGGTAGGTGACGCGAACCTTTGCGAGCCTACTTATTCTCCCCATTGACCATATTGATTTTTTATTTTTGACCTAACGTTGATTGATTGCTCAGAATTGGTTCATGAGGTATTCACTACGTGCAAACAACGTGGAATAGAAATATTCTGTCTAGTCTTTGCGCGCAGTGATAAGATAGGTAGTGCTGATTATTATCCCATTGTGATCCGTCATGCCTGTCTTCTCCCCACTGGTCAGTAGCCTGTTTTACCCGGACCGCTTATTAGAGATGAACCATCCGGCTCCGCTGGAAGGCACCCCTAATAAGGACATGTTCATGAAGCATGGATTAATTGCTATAGCCTATAGTGAGCTGTGGCATAAATATACAAAAAGGGATCGAGAAAGACAGTGGCCACTGAGAGGATCCTTTGATCTTGACAAAATAGAAACGGTAGAAATAGCCCTTCGTAGGAATGAAACATCACCTATTATGCTCGATAGTCTCGGCATGTGGCGCAAAGAAGCCACGCAACGAAGGGAAGACAACGAATTTAGAAAAGATGAAGGGACACGACGGACAACCCTCCAAACATCTAGTAGGTAAAAGGAAAGGCCAGCGATGGCACAGCCCCGAGGAGTAGACATGGAAAGCGAATGGTGTAAAGGGATGTGCCGACAAGCCAACCCCGGAACACAACGACCCGAAGGTAATCCCCCGACATTACGCACAGGACGGACAGATTTAAAACAAGACCAATATGCTTTCTGTAAACGTCTTGGACACTGGAAAGTCCAATGCCCGACTCTGCAAAGCATAGGTAAGAATGGAGGGTTGACAGAAAGGACGGACCGACAGAAAGGAAAAAGACGTGAGATAAAAACCAATCAGACTAGTGCAGACAGAACAGACAGGACTACTCCGTTCGATTATGCTCGGTGGCACAGATTTCGTCAGACCAATTTTAACGACATGTTAGAGTACTGGGACTGATTGCTCTCTGTTGCTCCCCCACTCTGAAAACCAAACACAACTGCAGGTCAGTGTAAACAACCCCCCGTTAGAGAAAAGACTCAAGGAAGCCAAGCGTCTGTTATATAACTTAGGATTTAATTACGGTAAAACACACAACCAACAGTAAATAGAATAACTAGTAGAACTCTCTAAAAAAGCAAACTTGACTAATAGGAAAAATACAAAACATGTTATGCTCACTCCGGAAGTCCTCGAAATGTAACAGTTCGATGGTCCCGCCCATCCGAAACACATAGCACGTGTGGGGCGGGGCCTGCCAGCAACCATGGGCCAAAAGGAGATCGCCGGCGAGAAGGTTCCGGAGACTCCACAAAGCAGCCAATGAAATGGTCTTCCCATACCGCCCTTCCAGGGATGGCGTCCCCCGGGCCGCGAGTAGGGAGGGGGTGGATGAAAATGACCCCCTCCCTCATATCTTCTGGTCCGGCCATCACGAATTCCTCCATCGAACGGATGCAGGGTGGGCAGGGAGGAAGAGGCGACGCGGACGAGCCTCTTCCACCTCCACAGGTAGGAGGCTTCCCTGCCCTGGCCCGACGCCGACGTCCTCCAGCCGGGCGACGGCCATATACCTACGCTGCACAGGAAATATAATGTCCGGCTGGTATATTTCCGTAATACAGGACATACAATGCCCGCCTCGTATATTTTCTCAGAACAGGACATACAAGGCCCGGCTGGTATACTTGCGGAGTACAGGACATACAATGTCCGACGGGCATAATTACGGAGCACCGGATGTACAGTGGTCCCCCAAGAGTCGGAATCAGGGGTGTAGGGTGGTCATCATGTGCGCCCCTGATTCCAAGAGACGGCGTAGGATGCACCGGGAGAGGAAGACGGCACGGTGAGCCTCCCTCACCTCCCCAGATGAAGGCTCCACTGCTGCACCCTGGCGCCCCGAACCAAAATGTCCTGCTCCAACCGCATGATGCTCTGTTTTTCGCCATCACAAGAAGTTTTCCTCCGCTCCTGATGGATACGGCAAAGGTTGCTGCAGGGCCTCAAAATGGCGTCTGGGCCCTCGAAAGGCGGGTCTAGGCCGCTGGAGTAACTTTGTCCGAAATTGCAACTCGGGCGCTTGCCCACCTGGGCGCAAGCCCCCACCATCGACAAAACATCCCCTCGACTTTGGAGATTCTACCAAAGTCCCAAGAGCCCTCGGCTCCTTCAGGCTTCCGGTGAGGAACAGCTGCATTGATCTCAAATGGAATAACCACGGCACAGCAACAAGATGGCGGTGCTCTCGTGTCTGCATCAGCTTCCGTCTGAACCACCCAGGAACATTATGGGCTAACGAACTCGAGCAAGTTCCGGCTGAACATCAACATGACCCGGTAAGAGAGACTTTACCCCCTCCCTCTCTTGATTGACGGTCCACACCACCAGCCCCTCTGTTAGCACAATTTTCTTTTGAACTGCCGAAAGGGACTCTGGTCCAACCGCCAATTGTAGGGGATATTTTGCCCCTGATGCTACTTCCGGACTAAACCGACCTCGCCCAAAATGGCGCTGGTATCAATAGGAAACCAACGGATGCCACGTGGTGTTCCTTAGCTAATGAAACTTGATGTACTAAGATATATATGTATATATATGAACCATTGCGCACTCGATGTTAAAGGGAGGAGGGTTCACTTGGCAGACATTTAAGAAGAGGTTCTGTAAAAATGTTGATTTCAATGAACAATTTATTTTTGATATTTGTTGTAACTGATACCTAACGTCGCTCATGACGCACGCCCGCGGTTTGCATTTAGGAAATGTGATTACGATGAGCTTGACTGTGTTTCCATCTATGAACTGAAATGCCCCTGATTCCTTCGTCACGCAATGAAATGTTTTTTGGTTACTTACAAATAATTAATTAGACCTTTTTACATGTTCTTGTACTACAAAATAACCCCCTACTGTATGTGCTTCCATCAACGACATGTCAGGCCAAAATATGAATTGCGCTCTCACCTTTTACGTACTGAATAACTCTAAAAATAAAAGTCTTAGAAGCTATGAATAGGCTCCGCGTACTTTTGTAAATACGGGTATCGGTGGGAGGGTTTTTCTGTGCACAACTGTTCTGCTCTCTTTTTAAGGTTATCCGAGAAATGGTTGTTCGGCCCTAGGTTGATGGTCAAAACGAAGGTATGATACGCTGCTTATGAAGAAGGACCTCGACTTCAGAGAGTGGGTAAAGTAAAATGGTGTGATTGATGAATTGTTATAAGGATATGGTGGTCGAAGGTACTAAGGTACAGGGTTGAACGAAGAACTGGTAAGCCTTAAGAACATCACAGCTTTGGGAATGATTTAGGGACCCCGATGACCGGATACATCTACGAAACCGGGTACCTCGCGCTAGGCACCTCTGATTCCTCTTTTTAGCGTTTTTCACTACGCACGATCCTTAATGCCATCCTCGAACCTCCCCATGAACCACCTATCACATTGCCTGCCCCCATGACTTTAAGAAACCAGCACCCTAAGGGATTATATCCCGAAGAGACAAGTACGAGTATGTGGTAAGTAAAGGATTTTCGTGCCCTTACATTTGATGTGTTCGAATGTTGTCCCCCTACCTCCCCCCTTTTTCTCCCCCTTTTCCCTCTGCAGGTTACATTAGAATCCCGATTAGAGTATCATAAGGGATCTGGAACCACGTCACGCCCGATGCATGAAGACGGACTAGCGCTACAAAATGGCACAACAAGGACGCTCTCACGACCTTTTTAATCTAACGCTTTTCTGTCCCAAAACTGCATGCTTCCCACCTCCTAACACAGACCCGAAACGTCTAACGTTGGGTAACGCGCTGAATAGCCCAAACAATACACGGTCATTCTCTATGTCACACGTGTACTGTTTGGCCTATTGTCTCTCTCTCTCTCTCTCTCTCTCTCTCTCTCTCTCTCTCTCTCTCTCTCTCTCTCTCTCACACTCACTCTTCCACCCCTCCACACTTTCCCTCTTCCTAGCAACTGGCACCTAATTGGCGAACCTGGTGCATCTCCTGATTGGCCCCAAATACCACAAGTATTTGCGCAAATCTGTCCTAAATAAAATTGTATTGGTACCACGTTACTACCTCTCCTTTTCTACTAAAATATGGATGAAATTTAAATTGGCCGATAGGAAAGGGACAGGTAAGACGACTAAGGTTCCCTAAAATTTGACCCACTCTCAGGGAACAATTTGTCAGTGGCTCCTATGATAAAAATGTGTCTGTGGTAATGCGACCATCCCCATTGAAAATTGTCTCCGTACCCCAAGCTGTAAGAAATGATCGAGACACCCCCATCTACCCCAAATGCTCCCAGTTTGGTATCCATCAGATCCCTCCCTCCCCGAGGACAAGTTTAATAATTATTGCAAACCACCCCTCCCGAGTTTTTGTAGTAACAAGGTTGCGAGGATTTATATAGAAAGTTAGAAGGATGTGTGCAAAGTTGAAAATTAGATTGAAAAACGAAAGAACTTGTTGCAGTAAGCATGGTTGAAAATAAGATGTTTTTATGTAATGCAGACTTGTTTAGCCTATGTTCATCCCTCAGAAGGATGCTTATCAGACTATGGTGAATAGCACGTTGTACTTTTTGTAAAATACAAGGCCCGGAAGACCAGCCTAACCTTTCAGGACTTGTACTAGGGAAATGGGCCTCTGCCAGAAGAACTGACATATACTATAATAGACATATGACAAATGAACGTAATCATCATCAAAGCGTCAAAGAATTAGCCAACAAAAGGAAGTTGTAAGGAATCCAGCAAACCCATCATCAATTGTTTATACATAAGCCACAAAGATCTCAAATGTAGCGAGTGCTTACGCTAGTCGCTTGGTGTTGGGAAAGAAAATAGATTCATGTGATTACCTTTTTCTGCAAAATCTCTAAAGACTGTCTTTTCAACACTCATTTAAGGATATCACTGTCGGAGGAGAAAGAGACCGGATGTGGAAGCACGCGGCCTGACTGCGGATTGTGGAACATCAGCAACGGAGGCCAAGGCGAGACCACGGCAGTAAGGAGTCGCAGGACGGGGCACTGTTTCAAACAAAGCTAAGGAAAGGGCTGACCTGAAGCCCCTGCTCTATGATCAACGTATGCCAAATAGCCCCCGCTCTCTGAACATGGTCACGGACTCGCCTGACGCCAAACTCTCCGCCTCCCCCTGATCTGTTCCCGACTTGGCCTTGCTCCATCCCCTCTTCCTCCGATCTACCATAAGGACTGTTCACACCCGCACCTTTCCACCCGAACTCCCAAGTTCCTCCAAATCCTACTGAGCTACCCAGAGAAGAGTACTCCCTACGTCAGAATGGGAGGGAGCTCCGACTAAGTAGACCACGAACTGTGTAAAATCCCAGAATGGTGACCTAGAACTCCACCAAGGGTCGCCCCCGAAGAAAAGATAAACAAAGTCTGTGGCTCTGCCCGCTACCAAGAACCTTGAAGATGATGGAAGCAACAGGAAATGCCCACCACAGAGACTCAAGAAACGAACAGATCTCACAATTCTGGAACAATCGCATTTTTTGCAAATCTATGCTCTGCGCTACAAAAGAAAGTGCATCTGTTCCAAACCGTAACGCATTGCTCCTATGGGGTCTGGCGAATCAAAGCAAAAGGTACCCCCTGCCCGCAGACCTCCAACGACTCAATCCACATGAACATTTCTGTTGCTAGGTAATCCAGGTGCTCGACAGCGCTGACAGAAGACGACAAAGGACAACGAGAACTTTGACATATTTACTGTATCTCCTTTCTCTCCCAATCACCATTTGACTGACTGTGTACTCGCTGTATACAAGAAGGACTTACTTATATGATAACTCACCAGTTCCTATTCTATGATCTGTACCCAACGCCCTCATTGCGTAATTCTAGGCTGATATTGCATTACGATGACTTTTCCTGCAACCACCTTAACAATGAACCCGCTTACTAAATGATGAAATTTTTCAATGCGATGTTTATAAAATAATGTATATGCACAGTTCCTTTGCCTAAATCCCCTCTCCCTTGCTTGTGATTGCTGCATATAGGTGTAGATAGGAAATAGGCCAGCAAGATGTCTTGGAAATGTTAAAGGGAGGACTGTGAAAAATGAATACAATCTTGGTGAACATTATCGGCGCCATCTTGCCCCCCTTTCCAGGCCCATTCGTGCGCGTAAGCGGCAGCCATTTTGAGCACCATGGCCTCCCTGCCCCTCGCTAGTAGCCAGCGCGTCTCTCTCTCTCTCTCAACCTCGCAAGCATTCCCCCGCACGCTGACAACCCCCGCTCTCTCATGCCTTGGGTCATAAACCCCTCTTCAGCACAGCTTCACCACGGAATCCCATCCTGTTCCCAGCGCGACACCTCCCCTCATTCCTTTCATGGCCTCAAACCCTTTTGATGCAAACCCCCTTTTCCTGTGTCCCCGTTTGTCTTCCTCGTTCCCAGGCTGCCACCTGACCCTGCGGATACTGTTTATTACCCGTACAGTAGGAAGCTTCCCCTCCCCATCAAAGATCCCCGAACCGATCAAAGCCCCCACCCCATGAGATCCGATCAAACCCCTTGCATTCCGTGAATCGGCGGAATGCCCTGCTGTGCGGCCACCACCACCTGTTGTGACCGGGGTGGGGAATCCAACTGTAAATGTATGTGGGAACGGGTCTGAAGGGGAGATTCCGAGGATGTCCTTTCAAATGCTAAAATATTACGAGAATGTGTTATGTGCAATAAAGGTTGTAAACTCCAGTATAAGAGGCCAGGCCTCAGAGATGTGGTTAGAGCACCTCGAGACGATACTTGCTGTCTGAATTGATGTGTTCTCCTCCGGAGAGAATAAAATCCTCGTTTCCCGCCTTCCAGTCTCCAGCGCCTGCTTCTTCATTGATTAATATTGGTGGGTCATAGAGGCGATACCGCCGGGCAACATAAAAGGGTCTTTGGTTACCGGTTGTCTTTGGAACCCTTTTTAACAGAACAAACAAAACGATATTGAAGAAAATAAACGTTATGTTTTACATGAATCCTTGAAGCACCTTTGATGATCATTATTGGTGTGCCTCGTTGGGGATGTACCTGCGGTTTCCGCAAACACAACTCTACAGCATTATTCAGTGGTGTGCAGACGGAGAACACCACCCTTTGAGAGCACCCTAAACTTTGACAACCTTGTGTCAACATCTATTTCAATCCAGTTGTGCACCCCCCACACTCTCTTTTGATATACCTTACAGTCCGCCCTCGGCGGGGTAGCACACTTTCAAAATGCAATTCGAAGATATTAGTAGCAGTACAGAAGCCAGAGCACACATTGGCATACTATGAAACTGAAAAAGACAGAATCTACGCGCTGTTTGAGGAAGATATAAGTCCTACCACAAACATTAGAAACAAGGAACAATGTGTGAAGCAACTAATCTACTTGTCTAAAAGACACATCAACCAGAAGCTCCATGCGAGCACTTTACTGCGTTATCACCGGGCACTCAGGATCCCACGCGGACTACGCATTGCATTAAAACCCTCGCTATGCAAAAATTCTAAAAGCTTCCTCGAGAAATGGAACGGGATACTGAACAAATGTAGCCTTGACCTTATATTATTGATTGTTGAGGAACTGGCTGGTATCCTCAAAGAATTGGAGACTGAAATGAAAGAAATACAGGAGGAAGTCAAAAATCTACTAACACCGGAGGAATTAACATCTATACTCGAAGACACTAAAACAATCCTGGACAAATATCAGAAAGAAATACTTGAACGTAAAGTCAGAAAATTCCGCCGGGATACGCTTGACTACAAGCTGGATGAAGTTTATTCATGGGCCGATGTCTACGCCCAAAGACGTCGTAACAAACCACCGACCATGAACACTGATACCTCATCATCTGATTCAGATTCAACTAAAATTCCACCTAAACGTCCCCAACCTTTCAGGCAACCACCTAATAAAGAACAAGCCAGCACATCAAGCACCAATCAATCACAAGATGTACCTGCATCCTCGCATTCTTTTTTAGAGGTTGGCCAAACTCCACCCGAAGACCCAGGCGGAGCAAAAACAAAAGACAGAGACATAAGTCCACCAACCACGAGAAGCACGATCGCCAAAAAGAAACAAGTCTCGTAATCAACATCTCGAAGACAGAAATCAGTGATTATCAAATGAAATTACTGGAAAAGGGCACTTCATTTATCCCAACCACTTCCACTAATCTGTTGGAACTTGAAGTAAGCACCTTCAAATTCACTCGTAAACTTAGACTTAGACACTTCTTCGATAATGTTTTACTTCCTTCAACCACCACCAAAGAAGATGAACTTAAAGGATTACGACCACCAAGTACATATTTAGCACCAACCAGTCACAAATGTATAGATTTGTTTGAGACTTTAGTTCGCCAAGATCTCACTAACATCAACTTCAAAACTCCAAGGAAAATTCAGAACTTAACCACCAAAGATCGAGATACACTTAAATCGTTGGCTAACAACCCTCATATCAAAATCACTAAAGCTGATAAAGGCGGTGCGTTAGTTATACTTGACAGCGAGATGTACAGAAACAAACTTAAAGAACATATAGAAGATACCTCAACCTATATGGTACTGAACTGCAACCCCACCAACGAATATCAAGATCTGCTGAAAGAAATCATTCACAGAGCATTCCAAAACGGGGTCATCGAAGAACGCACCAAAAAATATCTGCTCATAGACTGCCCAAAAAGTCCAACGATACACATGAGCCCTAAAATCCACAAAAATCTGATGGATCCGCCATTCAGGCCCATAGTATCCACCAAGCAGTCCATACATGAGAAGACTGGAAAATTCATTGATAAATATCTGCAACCTCTAGTGATTCAATCAGACAGCTACATTAAAGACACTACTGATTTTCTGCTGAAACTTTCCAAAATACCTAATCCTAACAATGAATCGTACGTTTTATGTACAGCTGATGTGAGTGCCTTGTACACCTCTATACCACATTTAGGAGGTATCGAAGCAATTGAACAAGTCTTACTCAACAGCGGAATCGATGTGAAAATGCAAACATTTTTGATCGAATTGATGATTTTCACACTATATCACTCTTATTTCACAGTTGACGATCGATGGTTTCTACAACTCTCAGGGATGGCCATGGGGAATTGTGCTGCCCCGTCATACGCGAATACATATATGGAAAATTTCGAAAGGAATCACATATACACCAACCCGAACTTTCAGAATCATTCTAAATTGTACGTACGGTACATTGACGACCTATTCTTTCTATGGTCAGACACCAAGGAAACTTTACATGACCTCATGACTGAAATCAATGACAAAGATCCACGTATCAAATTAACATGGCTCATTAGCGATACTGACATCGCATTCCTGGATGTACACATAAAGAACACCCCACAAGGACTGGTCACCGACCTTTACAGAAAAAGTACTGATCGCAACAACTCTTTACATTATGCTAGTTTTCATCAAGGCTCCCTTAAAAAACACCTCCCATTTTCTCAGATGCTACGTGTCAGACGCATAGTGTCTGATGAACTTTTGGTTGAAGACCGCATCACAGAAATGCAAAATAGGTTCCTTGAACGAGGCTACCCTGACAACGTTCTGCAACAAGCACGTGCTCGTGTCACCAACATATCGAGAGCAGAAAGTATGATAAAAACTCAAAAGAATCCAGATCAACGTATGGTTCTTGTTTCCAAATATTCAACTGCAAGTCCCAAATACAAAAAAATCATATGGAAACACTGGCCTATTCTACAAAATGAACCCGATTTCCAGGGTATTTTTGCGAAACCCCCAATATTCGCACACACCAGAAGCAACAACATAAAAGAAATTCTTGCAAAATCAACAGAGTCACCTAAACATCACCGGGGCACCCAACCGTGCCTGAACTGCAGTCATTGCAACAACGTAATAAAAGGAAATACCATACAGCACCCAATGAAAGGACACAATGTGAAACTTCGGGTTGACGCAACGTGTGATACTGCCAACGTGATCTATGCATTAAAATGCCCTTGCGGCAAACTATACATAGGCAAGACTGAACGTAAAATGAAAATACGCCTCAACGAGCATAAGTCCAACATCAGACTGAGATCAGAAAAATCAAACATTGCCATGCATTTTATTGATGCTCGCCACACCATCGCCCAAATGAAATTCATCATTCTAGAGATTGTCTCCAAGAGAGAAGGGACTGACAACACCAAGTTTCTATTAAAGAGAGAACTTGAATGGATTTACATGTTACAGACACTTAAGCCGAATGGGCTCAATGACCGCACTGAATTCAGTTGCTTTTTATGATTCGATATTATTCTGAAATGTATATGATTTTTATTGTTCACACATTCGTTCTACCTTGCTTCTGTATCTGTCACCACTATAGCACCATTCCAATATGGCCGCTTCACTTTTCACCACGACCCGCATGTGTAAGTCCATCCTCACTGTTCATTCATTTATTTTCTCGTGTTTTCCTCCGCACGATAGACAACCGGCTGTTACCTGCATGAGCACATGTCTCGGCGCCACCACGTTATTCACCTTGAAGTAAGTGTACGCGCACATGCGGATTCGCGTCTCCTCCGTTTAGAGAAACACGCAACCGGCTTTTCCCGGAGCACTCCCTTACCGGCTTAAATACATTTCAAGCACGCGAACGCTACCTAGCTACCCAAGCCCCATCACCCGGCTTTACACGCTATCCTTTTTTGCATAGTTTTTCTTTATAGATGAATCTCGCCACAATCCCTTCACTCCATTAGTTGGTGTCCGTTTTTTAACTTGTGTTTTGCACCAAGAGCACTTGTAGAGTAACCCTATGTTACACTATCACATCACCCCTGACACCACTTTACGTATTCTTCCTCCTCAGCCTGTCCGTGATCAAGGGCTGAACAGCCCGAAATGCATTGGATATAACTGTTCAGGTGTCCAACGATGTTGTCCTCTGATATGCCTTGAATATCAGCAAATAACTAACATGGAACAAACAAAACGATATTGAAGAAAATAAACGTTATGTTTTACATGAATCCTTGAAGCACCTTTGATGATCATTATTGGTGTGCCTCGTTGGGGATGTACCTGCGGTTTCCGCAAACACAACTCTACAGCATTATTCAGTGGTGTGCAGACGGAGAACACCACCCTTTGAGAGCACCCTAAACTTTGACAACCTTGTGTCAACATCTATTTCAATCCAGTTGTGCACCCCCCACACTCTCTTTTGATATACCTTACAGTCCGCCCTCGGCGGGGTAGCACACTTTCAAAATGCAATTCGAAGATATTAGTAGAAGTACAGAAGCCAGAGCACACACATTGGCATACGATGAAACAGAAAAAGACAGAATCTACGCGCTGATTGAGGAAGATATAAGTCCTACCACAAACATTAGAAACAAGGAACAATGTGTGAAGCAACTAATCTACTTGTCTAAAAGACACATCAACCAGAAGCTCCATGCGAGCACTTTACTGCGTTATCACCGGGCACTCAGGATCCCACGCGGACTACGCATTGCATTAAAACCCTCGCTATGCAAAAATTCTAAAAGCTTCCTCGAGAAATGGAACGGGATACTGAACAAATGTAGCCTTGACCTTATATTATTGATTGTTGAGGAACTGGCTGGTATCCTCAAAGAATTGGAGACTGAAATGAAAGAAATACAGGAGGAAGTCAAAAATCTACTAACACCGGAGGAATTAACATCTATACTTGAAGACACTAAAACAATCCTGGACAAATATCAGAAAGAAATACTTGAACGTAAAGTCAGAAAAATCCGCCGGGATACGCTTGACTACAAGCTGGATGAAGTTTATTCATGGGCCGATGTCTACGCCCAAAGACGTCGTAACAAACCACCGACCATGAACACTGATACCTCATCATCTGATTCAGATTCAACTAAAATTCCACCTAAACGTCCCCAACCTTTCAGGCAACCACCTAATAAAGAACAAGCCAGCACATCAAGCACCAATCAATCACAAGATGTACCTGCATCCTCGCATTCTTTTTTAGAGGTTGGCCAAACTCCACCCGAAGACCCAGGCGGAGCAAAAACAAAAGACAGAGACATAAGTCCACCAACCACGAGAAGCACGATCGCCAAAAAGAAACAAGTCTCGTAATCAACATCTCGAAGACAGAAATCAGTGATTATCAAATGAAATTACTGGAAAAGGGCACTTCATTTATCCCAACCACTTCCACTAATCTGTTGGAACTTGAAGTAAGCACCTTCAAATTCACTCGTAAACTTAGACTTAGACACTTCTTCGATAATGTTTTACCTCCTTCAACCACCACCAAAGAAGATGAACTTAAAGGATTACGACCACCAAGTACATATTTAGCACCAACCAGTCACAAATGTATAGATTTGTTTGAGACTTTAGTTCGCCAAGATCTCACTAACATCAACTTCAAAACTCCAAGGAAAATTCAGAACTTAACCACCAAAGATCGAGATACACTTAAATCGTTGGCTAACAACCCTCCTATCAAAATCACTAAAGCTGATAAAGGCGGTGCGTTAGTTATACTTGACAGCGAGATGTACAGAAACAAACTTAAAGAACATATAGAAGATACCTCAACCTATATGGTACTGAACTGCAACCCCACCAACGAATATCAAGATCTGCTGAAAGAAATCATTCACAGAGCATTCCAAAACGGGGTCATCGAAGAACGCACCAAAAAATATCTGCTCATAGACTGCCCAAAAAGTCCAACGATACACATGAGCCCTAAAATCCACAAAAATCTGATGGATCCGCCATTCAGGCCCATAGTATCCACCAAGCAGTCCATACATGAGAAGACTGGAAAATTCATTGATAAATATCTGCAACCTCTAGTGATTCAATCAGACAGCTACATTAAAGACACTACTGATTTTCTGCTGAAACTTTCCAAAATACCTAATCCTAACAATGAATCGTACGTTTTATGTACAGCTGATGTGAGTGCCTTGTACACCTCTATACCACATTTAGGAGGTATCGAAGCAATTGAACAAGTCTTACTCAACAGCGGAATCGATGTGAAAATGCAAACATTTTTGATCGAATTGATGATTTTCACACTATATCACTCTTATTTCACAGTTGACGATCGATGGTTTCTACAACTCTCAGGGATGGCCATGGGGAATTGTGCTGCCCCGTCATACGCGAATACATATATGGAAAATTTCGAAAGGAATCACATATACACCAACCCGAACTTTCAGAATCATTCTAAATTGTACGTACGGTACATTGACGACCTATTCTTTCTATGGTCAGACACCAAGGAAACTTTACATGACCTCATGACTGAAATCAATGACAAAGATCCACGTATCAAATTAACATGGCTCATTAGCGATACTGACATCGCATTCCTGGATGTACACATAAAGAACACCCCACAAGGACTGGTCACCGACCTTTACAGAAAAAGTACTGATCGCAACAACTCTTTACATTATGCTAGTTTTCATCAAGGCTCCCTTAAAAAACACCTCCCATTTTCTCAGATGCTACGTGTCAGACGCATAGTGTCTGATGAACTTTTGGTTGAAGACCGCATCACAGAAATGCAAAATAGGTTCCTTGAACGAGGCTACCCTGACAACGTTCTGCAACAAGCACGTGCTCGTGTCACCAACATATCGAGAGCAGAAAGTATGATAAAAACTCAAAAGAATCCAGATCAACGTATGGTTCTTGTTTCCAAATATTCAACTGCAAGTCCCAAATACAAAAAAATCATATGGAAACACTGGCCTATTCTACAAAATGAACCCGATTTCCAGGGTATTTTTGCGAAACCCCCAATATTCGCACACACCAGAAGCAACAACATAAAAGAAATTCTTGCAAAATCAACAGAGTCACCTAAACATCACCGGGGCACCCAACCGTGCCTGAACTGCAGTCATTGCAACAACGTAATAAAAGGAAATACCATACAGCACCCAATGAAAGGACACAATGTGAAACTTCGGGTTGACGCAACGTGTGATACTGCCAACGTGATCTATGCATTAAAATGCCCTTGCGGCAAACTATACATAGGCAAGACTGAACGTAAAATGAAAATACGCCTCAACGAGCATAAGTCCAACATCAGACTGAGATCAGAAAAATCAAACATTGCCATGCATTTTATTGATGCTCGCCACACCATCGCCCAAATGAAATTCATCATTCTAGAGATTGTCTCCAAGAGAGAAGGGACTGACAACACCAAGTTTCTATTAAAGAGAGAACTTGAATGGATTTACATGTTACAGACACTTAAGCCGAATGGGCTCAATGACCGCACTGAATTCAGTTGCTTTTTATGATTCGATATTATTCTGAAATGTATATGATTTTTATTGTTCACACATTCGTTCTACCTTGCTTCTGTATCTGTCACCACTATAGCACCATTCCAATATGGCCGCTTCACTTTTCACCACGACCCGCATGTGTAAGTCCATCCTCACTGTTCATTCATTTATTTTCTCGTGTTTTCCTCCGCACGATAGACAACCGGCTGTTACCTGCATGAGCACATGTCTCGGCGCCACCACGTTATTCACCTTGAAGTAAGTGTACGCGCACATGCGGATTCGCGTCTCCTCCGTTTAGAGAAACACGCAACCGGCTTTTCCCGGAGCACTCCCTTACCGGCTTAAATACATTTCAAGCACGCGAACGCTACCTAGCTACCCAAGCCCCATCACCCGGCTTTACACGCTAACCTTTTTTGCATAGTTTTTCTTTATAGATGAATCTCGCCACAATCCCTTCACTCCATTAGTTGGTGTCCGTTTTTTAACTTGTGTTTTGCACCAAGAGCACTTGTAGAGTAACCCTATGTTACACTATCACATCACCCCTGACACCACTTTACGTATTCTTCCTCCTCAGCCTGTCCGTGATCAAGGGCTGAACAGCCCGAAATGCATTGGATATAACTGTTCAGGTGTCCAACGATGTTGTCCTCTGATATGCCTTGAATATCAGCAAATAACTAACATGGAACAAACAAAACGATATTGAAGAAAATAAACGTTATGTTTTACATGAATCCTTGAAGCACCTTTGATGATCATTATTGGTGTGCCTCGTTGGGGATGTACCTGCGGTTTCCGCAAACACAACTCTACAGCATTGTGAAGGGGTATGGCACTATCGTGGCACCCCTTACTGAACTCACAGCCAAGAAGCAACCCAGGAGAGTCATCTGGACGGAGGCTTGTCAGCGGGCCTTCGACACTCTGAAACAAGCATTGTGTAACGCTCCCATCTTGAAGGCTCCAGACTTCACGAAGGAATTCATTGTCCAGACAGATGCATCCGACATTGGCATTGGGGCGGTGTTATCGCAACTCAATGAAGAGAGTCTGGATCGACCCGTGGTCTTTCTGTCACGGAGACTGCTTCCCCGGGAACAGAGGTAGAGTACCATTGAACGGGAAGCCTATGAGGTGGTCTGGGCACTGAAGAAGCTGCGACCATACTTGTTTGGTTCACACTTCCTTGTTCAGACAGACCACCGACCCCTTCGCTGGCTCATGCAGATGAAGGGGGAAAGCCCCAAACTGTTGAGGTGGTCTATCTCCCTACAGGGAATAGACTTTCGGGTGGAACACCGACCCGGAGTTGACCACGCCAATGCAGACGGTCTCTCCAGGTATTTCCGCCTTAGTGTTGAGAACTCCCAAGGGGTTGGGTAGCTCTCCCCACTTTCAGCTGGGGGGGACACGTGTTAGACCCGTCTGCTTCTGAGAGTCCCCTCACCACTATGATTTCTTTTGTTCCCCTGTACCTCCCAAAATGTGTCGCTTTTCTTTGTCTACCAGGACCTTTTGTGTGCTGTTTCATGGGGCTGGATGTTCCTTGACGCCCAGTTGTTCACAAGGTTTTTGGCACCTATTTACAAGGCACCTGGCGAAACCTGTGACATTATAGACTGGGATTGGCAACCTCTATGAATGGCCTCAAAATGGTGGCCGTCCTTTTTCCTCATGTGAGTGACTCACCTTGGAGCCTCCATGAACCTTAACCTTTCAAGGTTTTAGCGCCCTTTTACTTGACGCGCATTCCTGACAGGAATTTCTTTATTTCCCTCAGGTACACAAAATGGCTGCTCTAGAACCCCAGTATGGTGGCTGTTAGGGTCCCAAATACCTCTTATAAGTGCCATGTCATTGGCCTAGCCCAAAGAAGGTTCTAGAACCTACTGGCACGAGCCAGCACCTCAGGGCACTGGCTATATAAGGTCCAGTCCCTGGCGGCCATTTTAGATGACCAGAAGACTAAATAGGATAATGATGTTCCAGATCTAGGTGAAGAAGGAGATTCCAGACTTGACACCAGATTGACACCTGCCCTGTTGACCCCTGAGGCGGCTGGTAGTGCAGGCAGTAGAGCAAACAAGGGTCACTGGCGTGGATCCCGACTGGTGTTCCAGTCAGCTGTGTGTGCGGTGACCTCGCGCCTACAGCGCCTGCCCAGCGAGTGCCTCGTCACCCCCAAGAGACTGTGGCCGTTTTCGTGTGCCTTCCCCCCCCCCCCGGTGGTGAATTACGACAGACTCGGGTTGCGAGGCGAGAGCAAGTTCTCCGCGACCGAGAGCGTCTTCTGTGCCTCCTTGTGACAGGCGCCTCCGGCAAGGAGCTCGGACGTCTCCGAGCTCCACCGGCGTAGAGTGCTTCCTGCGCAGTCTGAGGTGAGGTGGTACGCCGGGGCGGGGAAAGGCCGGCCTTCGTTGGGCGGGACTACTGTCTCTGCCCCTCCCCAGTGAATCGGCGGCTGTAGCTGTGGGCGGGAACCATCCCTGTTTGAGGAAGTCGGAGGGAGGTCCGTGGAGCCCTTGAAAACCCGTCGCTGGCGAGAGAAGTGCTGATCCCGACTGAATCGCTTCTCGATTGCAGCCGATGTGAGGTGGGCCCGTTTCTTCAGGTGGGAAGCGGTGATATAAAGGAACTGTGAACCGGCATTTATTTGACTGAGCGCGAAGATTGTGTGACCTCTTCGGCAGCCCCGTTCGTCAGTCTAAAGACTTTGAACTGGTGCCGCCTGAGTGCTAGCAGTGGTAAAGCCCCTAGGCGCGCTTAGACCCCACCGGCAAACAGAGATCTCAACCCAGTGGCAGCCGAGTGTAAATGAAGTGTTCACTGTCTTTCCTTGCCTTTTAGATACACGCGCATAACCCCCGTGTGATTCTTAAAGAGTCCAAACACTCCTTTTGTGCCCAGAGAAGCCTGTGTACATTATTGGTGAAATCGTCATAAACTGTTAGAGTTATCTTTCCAACCTGAAATGTATTTGCAAATGTAGTGTTCCTGAAGTATTTAATTGGTGGCAGCGATACCAGAATGAACCTGTAGATGTTTATTTAACTGAACCAGTATTTATTCTGCTAAACAGAAAGTGATATTTATTCTATTTATTGAAGATATTTATTCCCGATATTTATTCTATTTATTGAAGATATTTATTCCTGATATTTATTCTATTTATTGATGAATAGTAATCCTGAGCTTATTTATTGTATTTATTCCAAAATCGAAACCCAGCAAATTGTGGCCAAAAGAAATGTAAATGTGCTTTACTAATTGATCCCCATTCACAACAGAGAATTTTTACATAAAGGAATCGTATTTTTCTACAACAGTGGAGTGGTGTCCTTCTTTTTGGTGGTTGTACAAGGAGATATTATTGGGTCAAAGCCGGCTTAACACGATAGCCTTCACTTGCCTTGACACTTGAGCCAAGCTAGTGAAAGAAGGGGGTTCCCCAAAGGGTATTTAAAGATGTAGGCAGGCCGTGGGGGGGAGAAAACTGACAAAAGAACAAAAGAAAGCAACCCTGCCTTAGGATATAATGGTCCTAACTAGAGGATCCAAACAATATATAAGGGATGATAGATCTAGGAGCTGGCACTGCACAAGACAAAAACCTAGTTAATCCAAATACACTCAAGAGAGAATATTAGAAATATATGTATTTTTATTTTTTATATTCTTTTGGATGAGATAGCAAAAATGTACAAAAATAGATTTCATTTTTAGATCCACGTCATATTTCTAGAACATTAAAAAAGACATACACTGGTAGGGAAATAGAAAAAGGGTAAAATTCATACTACATTAGGACCTACCCAGTAACAAACCACACCACAGCCACAGTCATACTCTCATGTTCACCATTTTAGTCTACCTATTGTTCTTTCATTCAACTCTCATTCTTCCATTCATTCTAATAGTCCTGGCGTGTGCAACACATAGATGGTCAATTTGTTGCATAGATCAGGATGTTATTCCAGGCAGATGACATAAATACGGGTCCTGATGGAAGTAGGACAAAATGCCGTATTCCTGGAATCACAAGCTATCTCATCCAAAAGAATATAAAAAATAAAAATATATATATTTCTAATATTCTCTCTTGAGTGTATTTGGATTAACTAGGTTTTTGTCTTGTGCAGTGCCAGCTCCTAGATCTATCACCCCTTATATATTGTTTGGATCCTCTAGTTAGGACCATTATATCCTAAGGCAGGGTTGCTTTCTTTTGTTCTTTTGTCACTTGAGCCAAGCTACCCCCTTTGTGCTGGGCTTGCCCATCGCAGGTCCAACAGCACTTCTCTAAGAAGTTGTCGTCTGCTAGGCTTTTGCCTTCACTTGATAATTCATATCCTAAAAATAGGACAGTTAGATGGGCAATTCGTGATTTTTTAAAGTTGAATTTGTAACCCTCTGCTGCGAACCCAAGTATTATGGTGTTCACTCTTTTCAAGTGAGTATCCAGGTCGTCATCTGTGAGATAGATGTCATCGACATAAGATAATGCCTCATCATCATACATTTGTAGTAACTCTGTTACTCTTGCTGAGAATAATCCTGGGATATTCTTGAATCCCTGTGGGAGTCGACAGAAATTTTCTGTGACCCGGTTATTGAGAAAGCGGTTAAATACCTGCTTACCGGTGCAATATTTTGACAAAAGAACCCATTAGAAATGTCTAATGTTGTTTTGTATTTTTTGCGAACTATGTTATTCATTAGTGCCGCACTGTGCGAATTTTGTACCGCAAATGTTTTGCAACATGAGTTAAGGTGTCTGTAGTCCAAGACTAGACAATATGAATCGTCTGGTTTGGAGACAGGAAACAAAGGATTGTTCTTTTGAGAGGTGCATGTTTCAATCACCCCTTGGTATTCAGGTTGATCTAAGATCTCCCTGACCTGTTTTTTAGCTTCTTGTTTAATTGGGTACTGTCTTTGTGCAGTTGGTTGACATTTTAACTGGATTTTGTGAGGAGGAGAGTCCTCATCCCATCCTACATGATATTTATATAATGCAGGTGCTAGGGCTACTGCCCATTTTCTTGCATATATGTATTTTCTATGTATTGGAATATGATTTGAGAAGGCAGGCATAATCATTTCTCCGCCATGATGGCACTCCCTGACAAACTCTGGTGGCCAGTCTTTCTCAGCTAATAGGATGTCATAGCCTTTTGAGAGGTTGTCCCAAAACAGACCCCTTACCTTCCTAGTCTTATCTCCCTCTATACACAATGTTATTTAGTGTATTTTATGAGGTTCCCTAACTCTGGTATCTGCAGTTTCCACCTGAATGTATTCATTCGTGTCCACTGTCTTCAGATGATTCATCAGGATCTTGCGAGCTATGATCACTTCTGCTGCGCTGTCTAGCATTGTCTGTGCCAACTCTCTGTTTTTCAGCTGTGTTCTCAGTATCCTCGGCTTGTTTGATTATTTTAATACTTGCTACCTTCTTTCTTGGAAATTGTAATTTTTTACTTTGAGCAGGTTCCTTGTCTTTGGACTTGACGTGCTCTTCCCTGTGTTCTGACCGTCCTCTTCTTTCCGATTTCTGTGAGGAAGTCTGAAAAGATCGAGAGGGACGTGTATCAATATCTTGATATCTATCAGGCTTTTTCAAATTATCCCTATTTCTAAGGTTGTATCTTTTTTCAGAGGGCTCCCTTTGGGGAGACTTGTGTTCTCGGTTCGGAGATCTTTCTCTCCGCCGAGGAGACCTTCCTCTGGACTGGAATCTTTTTTCTTTGGGACTGGATTGTTTATTTCCATCCCAGCTCTTTTTTGGAGTGTTTAGATTATTTTTAATAAATATCTTTTCAGGATTTTCAAGTAGTTGGGGTTTTACCGGTTTCCCACCCAAACTATCTCTACCTAGTTCTCCATAGGATTTTTCTATGATTCTGGCAAGTTCAATTGGTTGGTCTGCTATATCTGTTTCTTTCAATTTTTGGCGGAGCGCCACAGATGCTGCTTCTCCTTTTATGTTGGCTAATAATATAGCCGAGACCTGCTTGAAGTCTTTCAGTAATTTCATACCAAGAGTTAAAGCAGGTTCTGGACTGTATTCATTTTGAATCCGTCTTAGTACATCTGGTATCACCGCCAGAGACGGAACACCATGTGTTTTTGTGTAAATGGAAGCAAAGACTGTGCCCCAAGTGTCACAATCCTCCACATGTGGTGTGACCCCCATTGGAAGGCAGATAGTCAGAATTCTGTGCTTCTCACTAGGGGTAGTATTCGGAAATACTGCCTCTATTTGAGTTATTTTTTGTGCTAGCCAGAATGGAATTTGTTCCCGTTTTGCGGGTGTTTTACCAAGACATGATTGTATGTTCTGTGGAGTAATTTTGTTTGTGTTTCCCTGATGAGGGTTCAGCTGTGGAATGTTAATAGCTGGTTGGACTGTTGCAGTCCACATTACATATTGGACTAATTGTTTATGAATTTTAATTAGTAATTTTAGCTGGGCTAATAGTTCCCTGTCTGACATTTTTTCGATGTCTGGATGTGGTGTGTAGCTGGCTAGAACCGACCACGTTGCTCCTGGTCTACCTAGTGGACCGAGCCTGGTGATGTGATCATTATGTTTTAGGGCGCCTTTAAACCAGACCAGGTGCTCTTGGTAATTTAGTGGGATTTCCACATCTTCAAAGGGAGTGTATTCTTCCGGAGGTTCCTCTATTTTGTAATAGTGGAAATCGTGTGTTGTAGCGTTTGCCGCTGGAAAGTTTATCCATGAATAGAATACCTCTGTCTGCCGATATTCGTGTGCCTCTATCACGAAAGTGACTGTACCACCTCGTGATGTCAGTCCGTTTTCTATAAGATTTAGAGTTATAGTTCTTCTTATGTTGACCGGAATGAGTATAGCATTCGGGTCATTCTGTAGGAGACTTTTGTCATCCTCTAGGAGTTGAGTTGCTATTCTAGCTGCCTCCCTCTCGTCTTCACTATCTGTCATTTTTACTGGCAGAAAGGTTTTTTTGTTGCAGATCAAGTTTCAAGGAAACAAAAGATTAGGTGCACAATATTTTGGAACACTGTATGCTTCAACATTGACTAAACCAAAACTCTACATAGGAATCTCTTCCTACTAAGTTCCGGCGGATTTTAACCTTTCACCCACTCCAGACGTCTATTGGAGTATTTACGGGAAAAAGGGTCTGTGTGAAAAAGCACGACTGAGTTACTCTAACGTCTTGTGTTAGTTTTATCGCCTTACCAAACGTTGGGCGCCATGTAGTGTAGTTCCTATTTTCCCAATAGGCTCTGCGCATTGGAATAACATAAACAGCAGTGTAGAAGTAGGACTGAGGTCATCTAGGTCTCTACTGACTATGTTAGACTTAATTTAGGTTTGCGCCAGCTAGCTCAGAGGTCACTGGAAACTTTCTTGAATGAATAGGGAGAGATCAGCTTCCCTGGCTCCGACAAGAAGGGATTCAGCTTCCGACAACCATATAACATGACAACTTTGCACCCCCAGAATAAGAGTAAATCTCTAGAGTCGTTTGAAAACAATAGACAGCTATTTCACTCAGTCAGATGTGCGTTCTTAGTTTCACCAGAGTGCAGAGAATAGAGAGGCAGGCATTTTCAATAAAAGGTATTATTTATTGAGCAGTCTTCCTTCTCATGCAAGAGAAATGAATTGCCACAATTGCAATACTTAATATAAAGTAAAGTAAGTACAGTAAAAGGAGTATTATGAAATAATACTGTAAAAGCATTGATATGGTTTCTTAGCCATAAGACACTTTAAAATGGATAAAATATATACATACATATATACATTGGCTAACGTGCTCAACTGGTGCTTCTAAAATACGCCTACCCCGGTGTGCCTGACCTAAGCCTAATACGTGGGAAGGAGTATGTAAGTAGCAGTTTCAGTTAAGTAGGTTTTGCAAAAATCTGATTCAAGAATTCTCTCTAAGGGTTTAGTCAGCACTGTACCTTGGGAATAGAATGTAGGAGGTCTGGTATCTCTCTCTCAGGACTCGATATCCCAGTCACCCGCAAGGGTAGGCTGGAAACACTGGAGCTGGATTTTCTCGGCAGGAGAAAATACAGCGTCTTTCTCAGCGCGTCAAAGAGGAGGGGCAGCGTCCATGGGCTTTTCGCATCATGTGGGCTCTCGGAAAGTAGATAGCTGCTCTGCTCCAAAACCACCACCGTGTGTTTGCTTAAGGCAACGTTGGTATATTTATACCTGAAAGGTGCAGAGTTTGACGTAAGGTTTGGACATAAAACTTCAATAAAGATGTCACTAAGAACTGGCCGTTCTTACAGTGCTCGCAGGAGTTCTATTACAAATCAAAACAAAGCACATGGGGATTTCCCAGGTCGCTGGAGGTTTGGTGTGTTGAAAGAACTCGTTGTGCTTTCTAGGAATCAAAGGAAGTAGCTTTTGCCGTGCCTTGGACTGCAAGGGCGATTTATTGAAATATGGATCTGATTCTTATGCCATTATAGGGATATTATTGATTATAGCCGTACAAGGGCATAACATGGTAATATTGATTCAGGTTCCTAGATAAAAACACAATTGTTTGCCTGTATCAAAACTGTGCCATACGAATAGATGGTCACTTATGTGCTCCTACTCCTAGTCGAGTGGTTAGGTAGAGAGGTTGTCAGGTTACAACTATGTGTGGTAGTTGTCGATTTGGAGATGTGAAGTTGCATTCTGAATGTAGTGTTCCAGTTACCAGGTCTATCAGTGTGGAAGATGAGATACATCTTTATCTGTCCTTTGGAGGCGCAGTGGCATGTGTCCACGAATAGTATTTCTGGATGCTGTCTGATCAGTCTGTTTGAAGTTTCTTTTCACTTTCAGGGAGAGGTTGGGGGAAGCTAATTTTGAAGGAGTTCACGCCATGCAGTTTCAAGTGGGTCGGAATGGTGGGGTTGGTGAAAATTGGCGTGCCCGGTGACATTGTTGAATTTCTTTGAGAGGGGGCCGTGCTTCTGATCGGGTGTGGGATCTACATTGGTCAGGGAGTGTCATCTGGGGGAAGCTGGTCAAGACATGAGGCTGAAAGGCGCGTGAGGGCTTTCACTAATATGGGAGCTGTGAGACTAGATTGGGAGAATAACCTCAGCGTAGGGATGGTGGAAATAGGTGTCTGCGGTTTCTTGTTGCCCTGTTCTGAGGTGGAAGGACGACAGTGTGCTAGAGTGTGATGTGGGAGGCACTTATCTACTGCAGATTGAGTGTAAAGTGTGGGGGCCCTTTCTCTGCTGTCAGGTTCGGCTATAGAGCGGGATTGCAACGTTGCAAGCATTGCTCTGGGGGAAGATGAGGTGCTGGGTGCTTCAGCGGGGGTGGAGGGGATTTGCCACCTTAAGTTGGGATAGGGGGGGGGGAGGGCTTACCTGACCTGCTGTACGGCCCTTTAGCTTCCTCTCACTCACAGGGTTTCCAGTCTCAGTAGAAGTTCGGGCAATTGAACTGGTCATTTTTTTGCCAAAATTACTTTACCGATTTGGTGTGGGATGACGAGGAATAGCGTCTATTCTCTCGCTGACTGCAATTGTTTATCAGTGGGGGCTGATCTCCTGTGACCGCCATTTTGGGGTCATGCGTGGTTTGGTGTGTAACAACATTGCATCTCACGCTGACTAGGAATGCAGATCAGTGATTACTGTACTCGCGGAGCTGCCATTTTGAGGTCAGGCATCAGAGTCAATTGTCCGCTGGTCTGTGCCTCCTTAAATGCGAGTTGCTGCAAGGGGCACTTGCTCTTGTTTGTAGATTGCAGGAGAATATCGGGTCTCCAGGCCTCGTTTGGACCATTACATTCGTTAGATGAGTGTAGGAAGGTGGAATCTGACTATATGGTTACCCCCACTTTTTGCCTGGTGTTTTGATGGTTTTTGACATGTACGTTAGGTACACTCCAGATTGGTTACTGGGTTACCCTTGTGAGTCCCTAGTATATGGTACCTTAGGTACCAAGGGCATAGGTATCCCAGAGGCTGAAGCAGGTATTATGCCATCCCTGGGGAAGCCTTCCAAATTGACACCACAGGTCTGCTACTGCAGCCTGGGTAGGGTGGTACTTGTACCCCTTACTTAGATATAGTATACCTATATCTACCTATCTATAGAAACATATAAACCTAAAAGTCACTCCTATGGGAGGCCTTGACAATCCTGAAGACAGAGTGCTTGGTTTTGTGTGAAAGGGTGCCCAAGCATGAGCTGAGACCCTCTGCAGCTTTCGGAATTACATCCTTATAGCTGTTCTATGATACAGCCATACCATATACTCTTAAGTGCATCATAACCTCGCGGTAAATGCTAACTTTGGAATGGCTGCATCGAAACATGTCGTGTTTGGTGTCAAACACTTTGGAATTCTCCCCCCCCCCCCTCCAGTCCTTGCGGCGAGGGTAGAATTCCACCTTTCTAGAGGGAGAAGACATGTACACACTTACTTGCCCAGTAATAGTTTTAAAGAGCCCCTGCATCACAAAATGCCACAGACACGAGTCTGACCAGCTGCTGCTGGATGAAACTCTGGCAGGGGAGGCCTGTACAATAGGTTTCCTATCCAGGGAGGTGCCAGCACCTCCCCAGACAGGCTTTAGTGTATTGGAGCAGGGTGGGTGCATTCAGCAAATGCTTTCCAGACAGTGCCTTGAGCACACTAGGTGTCCCCATGCATTTCCCAGTTCAAACCAGTTGCTGGTGCACTCAGCCTTAGCTCTGGCGCGAAACTGGACAAAGGGGAAGGGGTGTAACCACTCCCTCCCCAGGTCCTCCCATAGGTGGGACCTTAAAGTTAGTCCCACCCCTAAACTTAGTATAAGTATAGGAACCCAGTGCCTAGGACTTTAGATTACCCTAGACGAAATTCTGAAACATAAATGTTGGACCTTCGACATTCCCTATCAACTCCCTTGGAGCCAAGGAGTGACTCCCCTGTTCAAACAGGCACCAAAGAAGCATCTTACCGGTCTGTATTTTCGATTCTCCCGCCGGATCCTGATGAATCTGCAACACAGGACATGGACTTCCAGACATCTCCGAGGCCGACACGAGTCCCCAGCAAAGCTGAGACCTGTAGCCATCACGAGAGACGTAGGACCGGAACTCCTGAACATCCAGCACATTTACTAGTACATCGACATCCCAAGCTTTCCCGACATTGTGCATAGGATTACTTGTAGTCCAAGCCCTGAGCACCTTTTGCATCGAAGATTGTGTGCTTACACTCCACGAGTATTCCGTGGGCCCACTTTTGGCATCTCTGCTCGAGGCTCCATCGCGATCCCTGGTCTGCTGACTGGTGGGTCCCCATGAAGGTAAGTCCTTTGTTCTTTAGGCTTTCCTGGTTGCTCCAGACTTCCCCTGACTCCCCTCCAAAGGGTAAGTCCCTCAGACCTTGCTGGTCTGCACCGAAGCCAATCTTTCTATTCTGCGTGGGTTGCTGTTGCCAAGGCTTGTTGGGTCCAATCCGGATACCGACGCTGCAGCACTCGACATCAGACGTAGGACTGCTCGGATCCAGCTCCTGGTTTTCGTCAACGCCTCCTGATCCTCCCGGCTGAAGAGTCAAGCTTCACCTACATCACCTTAAAGCACCAGACATCGGCTGGCATCTCTTTGTCGCCTTTTTGGTCACTGGCTAGTGACCCAGACTCTGTCCCCTCTGCTTCCAAATTCTTCAGATCTCAAATCCACCCTTGGATCCATCCGGACACTTTTCACCCAGTCGCCTGCAGCACTTCTTTGCTGCTCTCCATTGGAAACGAAGACGAAGCCCAACACGAAAAGACACCTATGCACCTGGCTTCCCTGGGTGAGGGAGCACGAGTACTTCAGTGCTCCCGTGGGTCTTGACTTTGGAGTTGTCCAGTACTGAAGGAAATCTATCGCAGTCCACTCCTAAGTGTACTTATTCTTTAAATTTGTAACTTTAACTTTGGCCATAGAAGTCAATGTTGAATCGCGGCTGTGTTTAGACACGGCACGCGTCCCCCCTGGGCCACCGTTGTCTCTACCTTGGGTGGTTCCTGGTTGTCCCAGCGGTTCTACAGGCCCTAGGCCTTGTCTCTATGTTCTGAGCTATACTTATATCACTTTCTTAGTATATGGTTTGTGAGGCCCCTAGGACAAAACGTATACTGTGCTAATTTACTGTGTGCTATTTAAGTTCTTGTATTGTACTTTTGCCTCTAGCCTCATAAAGAGACTAGAGGGGTGCGTTTTAGAATAAATACATCTATTTTATATATATACCTGGTGTGGTTCTCCTTTCATTTGATCATTCATGATATTATAGACTGGTAAAACAAGCTGCTTTACATTCCTTCAAGACTTAGCCTGAAGGCTGCTCTCCACAGCTACCTCTAGGATAGCTTTCTATAAAGGTTGTCTTAAACCTACCATCAATAAAGGTTGTTTGGACTGGTGCAATGTGCCCACTAGAATAGTGGACAGCATATGCTAGGCCAACTCCTCACAATGAGTTTGTTGGAGAAGCAGAGGGCGGCCATCTTGAGATCAGGCGAAACATTGTGGTATCAGGGCTGGAGGACCGATCTAAGCCCTGATGGAGCGAATTGCCCAGTGGGTCAATTGCAGGGGGGTGAGAACGGCCTGAAACAAGGCCCGCTTCTTTTGTGTGAACCGGGAGTCACCAGCGCTGCTAATGCGGTTCGTGAGTTGTCCTTTTGGCTGCCATCGATAGGTCAGACAAGTCTGGTTGTTTCGTGGAGGAGGGACTTGTTCATCTCTAAAGTCCCAAGGCTGTTGTGTTTATTGACGATTGTTATTCACTTCAATTAGCGACCTTAGGCACATGATTTTTGTGTGTTTGGTCCTAGTCATTGGCTGCATAAAATTCTCATTTTGCCGGGTGTGTTCTAGCGTCGGCCACCCTGGGGACAGGCAATTTCAATTTCGACCTGAGCTCTGTGCCAGTCTAAAGAGGGTTTATTCTCCGTCCTGGGCCTCCTCCGATCAGTTCGAAGGAGGAGGGAGCCGTGCTTCACTACGTTGAGTGTTCCGGTGTACAGTGGAACATCAAACCTATGCAGGGGGAGCCGAAAGTTGACCATGGGCAGACATCCTGGGGTCAGTCCGTCGTAGTAGCTGGATGCTGTTCCGTGCAGAGCTGGCTGAGAGTACATTCCGGGTTCATTCAATCCCTGCTGTGGACCCCCGTCGGAATTCGTGACTTCTACGGGTCGAACGCGGGGCTGACCATGGATTACTTGGAGGGTTCCGTCGCAGTGTTGTTATGTTATGTTATGTTAAAGTGCATTTTTATAGCGCTCGGCTACTCTAAAAGAGTGTCCCGGCGCTATCCACAGGCAACTTACAGTGTATAATCAACATAACAAGTAAAACAGAACCCAAAAGAGAAGGAGAAAGAAACCCACCTAAACAGAGTGATTAAAAAGCCACGTCTTCAAATTCTTCCTAAATTGAAGCAAGTTGGGAGTGCTACGAAGTGCCAATGGAAGCGAGTTCCACAGCTGGGAGGCCTTAAGGCTGAAAGAGCGCCCCCCAATGCGGGCCTTCCTCACGCGTGGAACCACAGCAGTGAAAAGGGATTCTGAACGCAGTGAGCGAGCCGGGCGATAGAAAACGAATCTTTTCTTCAGATATCCAGCGCCTGAGCCAAACAAAGCCTTGTGCATCAGCGTCATAGATTTGAAAACAATCCGCTTCCGGATTGGAAGCCAATGGAGCGTCTGCAGCAACACAGAAGCCCGTGCTCGTCTGTGCAGACCAAAGATTGCCCGGGCTGCCGAGTTCTGTGCCACCTGCAGACGCTGAACCAGATAGTCCAGAAGGCCTAAGAAAAGGGCATTAGCATAGTCAAGCCTAGATCCGATGAGCGCCTGCACCGTAATCCGTCTGTGCTCCGCAGACAGTAAGGGAAGAAACTTGCGGAGCATTCTGAGGATGCCGAAGCAGGTGCCGGACAGGCCAAGGATGTGCGCTCTCAGAGAAAGTTTGTTATCAAGCTTAACACCCAGGTTCTTGGCAACCAAGGATGATTGTGCCGGAGGACACATGGCGGCCGGCCACCACTGCCGCCACTCGGGATCGGAGGCACAGCCGAAGAATAGAACCTCCGACTTGCTGGAGTTGGCCTTCAGACAATTTAGCTGGAACCAGCTGAAGACCCTGTCCAAGCAGTCCCGGATTCTCTCCCCATCAAATGTCTGGTCTTTTTCACATGTGAAGAGGAGTTGTGTGTCATCGGCGTAGGACACGATCTGGGCTCCGTAAGCCTCAACCACAGCCGCCAGGGGGGACATAAAGATGTTAAATAATGTCGGGCTCAACACAGAGCCCTGTGGAACCCCAACACCCAATGGCGGCATCTCGGCGGAGCTCTGGGAAACCCAGACCGTCTGGCGGCGGCCCTCCAGGAAAGATGTAAACCATCTGAGCACCGTCCCCCTAAGGCCGATGTCGTAAAGCCGGGCGAGCAGCGCCTTATGGGGGACGGTGTCGAAAGCCGCCGACAGGTCCAACATGACTAGCATGGCCTTGCCACCCCCATCCAAGGTCTCCCTGATGATCTCAGAGACCTCCACCAACGCTGTTTCCGTACTGAAATTCGGACGGAAACCGGATTGGGATGGATGGAGCAGATTGTTAGACTCCAGGAAGTTCGACAAGACGCCATGAACATGTTTCTCAGTAATCTTGGCCAAGGCCGGGAGAAGTGAAATTGGCCTATAATTTGCCAAGACCTCGGCATCAAGACCAGGCTTTTTCAGGAGGGGGATCACCATCGCCCTTTTCCAGGTGCGTGGGACACTCCCCTCGCTCAAGGAGGCATTGAGGATCGGGTTGACCAGGGGATTCACCACTGCCGCCATCCCGGCCAAAAATTTGGCGGGGCAGGGGTCAAGTGGGGATCCAGATTTAAGACTGGCTAACAGAGTCCGGGACATGTCACTGGAGACAGATGGAAAGTCCTCCAGGATAGCCATGGGCATGGCCGATGTTCCAAGTCCTGCCCCAAGATCACAGCAACCCTCCGCCGTGCTCTCCGAGAAGGAGGCCTGAATAGCCTTAATCTTGTCGGTGAAAAAGGTGGCAAGATCACGCGCCCACGCATCAGGTGAAACAGGCGGAGGTGAAAAAGAGGTGGGAGACGTGAACTCCTTCACAATCGTGAAGATCTCCTTACAGGAGTTCGCCGATGCCTCAATCCTCCTGGCGAGGTATTCCCGCTTGGCACCAAGAACATCACGGTGATAGGCCTTCACCGCCGACCTATAGACAAGTTTGGCCTCCCCATCATATTGATGGCGCCAGGCCCGCTCAACAACCTTACATAGGCTGCGAGCCATGCGTAGCGCCTCTGTGAACCAAGGCGCAGATTGCCGTTTCGCCGAGGATCGGGGGGTTACCCTGGGAGCAAGGTCATCTAACCTCTCAGTCAGCCATCGCTGCAGGGCCTCCGTGTCTCTTTCCGGATCTCCCGAGAGAGAACAAGGATGTTCCGTGAGCGCCTGCTCTAGCATGGCCGGCTTCACTCTATGTAACGCTCTCGAGGCCGATCTGGGCACCGAGGGGGCGCAGGTGTCAGACCGCCCCTTCTCTAACACAGAGAACCCAATCAGCCTATGATCCGACCAGAGCACAGGCCACGTATCAATGTCGACAATAGGGACAGAGGAAAACACTTGATGAAGGGTATGCCCTTTCTCATGTGTAGGCCCCGACACAAACGGTGCCAGGCCGAGCGGAGATGTAATATCCAGCAATTTTGCCCCATCCGGATCGTCCGTGACATCAAGATGCAAATTGAAATCGCCTGCCAGCAAACAATGCTGTGCAGACAGCGCCAGCTCCGAGATGGAAGTGGACACTTCTGCAGGACCACTTGCCATCCTGGAGCTACCAAGGACTTCAGCTCGCCTCCGTTTGGATTATCTCTTGTTCCGTTCCAGTGAGTCCTGAATATTTTGGGTAGTGGCTGTGGCAGGGGGGTCGGTGGGATTTACACTATGTTAGTGTTCCCAAACCCTAGAGCCCGATTTCAGAGCTCCTTCCCCCCGGTCATCATGCCATATAGGTAGTGAGATAGTTTTCAAACCACAAATAAAAGGCATTGCAATTTACAATGCCAATAGCTCAAACTCTTGCGAATGCGAGACCTATTGCATTGCAAGTGCTTGTTATTCCTGCTTTTGGAGAAGATGGGCTTGAGCCTTGCTTCATTAACTGGGTTACATTTCACTATCAGGAACTCCATGCTAAAGTAAAAATGTACATTTTTCTTTCTCAGGAATTTCCTTTTGGGGGGGGGGGGTGGGGTACGAGACAGGGTTGACCCACTCCCCAATGCTCCTCACTCTGGAGATAGAGCCCCTGGTGCCTTATGAGGTTGGACGCCAGAATAGGAGTATGGACAGTGGACTCAGGATGGGAAGAATGGATATCATTATACGTACGATATTATGCTTTATTTGACCCGCACAGACCAGTCATTGGTACAGATCCATGAGATTTTCCACATCTACGGGGAGTTCTCCAGGTTCGCGATTAACTGGGAGAAGCCCCGCATAGTATTGCCCATGTTACAGCGGTCTAAGTACGACGGGGTCATTGCTCTGCATAATGTTACGAAGCACTGTGAAGCAGCACAGGTGGGGTAGTGAATGATCGGACATATACAGGAATAGAGGACCCGGCGGTTCACGTCAATAACTAGGGAATGGGAGACCATAGTTATATGCATGTGTTGTATGGGGGCACTTTAGACGGGCGAGCATCACCAGCCACGACCAAGGTTCAATATAGCTGGAATTGCCTGCTTAGGGAAATGGAGTAGGACAACAGGCTCACACCCAAAACTCCCCTTTGGAAGGGCACTCGTTTGAAGAGAGTGGCTGAATCGAAGGGCTTCTTAGGCTGGGATAGGATAGGTATCCACATATTGACTCAGGTATGGGACGCTAATGGGGTCACCCCTTTCAACCATTTACAGGGGAAGTATCAGATGCCTACCACACAATGGTTAAAATATATGCAGCTGCACCATGCAACATTACTAAGGAGAAAGAGACACAGGAGGAGTCTAACGGGCAGATTAGGCACAAACTGATATTGCTGACGTATGGGATACTAATGCGTAATATGCAGGGGTTTTTGAACAACCTCAAAGAAAGGTGGATGGCAGATATTCGAGACTTTGATGATGAAGATTGGCAGGAGGCCCTGGGATTCCTAATAGAAGAAGCCATAAAGGCAAGTTTTAGGCTAAAACAAATTAAGGTACTGCACAGGACTTACTATACTAGAACACTGCTTCACAGGAAGGGGAGGGCGGAGAGTCCTTTGTGCCTCTGCAAGTGCGGGGAGAAGGGGACTTTGATTTACACCGGGTGGCAGTTTCCTGTAATCAGTACATTCTGGGACCAAGTGAAAAAATCTTTGGAGGAAGCGATGGTTTTGGACAAAGACCACCTTGCAGGGCGTTGTTGGGTGTATGGGATCCCCCTCCCTCAAAAGGTACCTCAAGATCCCAGTGAACATGGAATACATGGTGGCTAAGAGGGATGTAGCTCAAAAATGACGTACCTCCAACTTTCAGACACTCGGAGGCAGGATTGACACGCTGTAAAATTATCGAAAATGAGATCTATAAGGACAGAGGGTGTGAGAAAAAAAGAGAAGATATGGGGCATGGAAGAATGGGAGACATAGGAAAGGACCACCTGATCGTACTCCTAATGGAGATATACAGTAGAGAGCGGAGACACAGGTGGAGAGGTACTTCATTAGGTCCCACTTGAGACTGCACTACACTCCTTGATCATGCCGATCAGGGAGGGTTTTCTGAGTGCAAACAGTAGGGGAGAGCGGAGGGGGCTTGATGAATACATTATCAAAATGTACTGCTGGATTTATGATCTGTCAAGGTTTTGATGTACTGCTCCTGCATTCCTTTTGTGTTGTGTTTGAAAACAATACAAATATTATTAAAAAAGTAAAAATACTATGATTAGATTAATTATTATTAACACACTCAACATTCGTGCTGACAGTTTGAGAATGAACACAAGAATTTCTGACATTAACAGTGATGAGATGGGATCTATTAATAAGCTGGCCCGTGCGTGGTAAACCAAATAATGTATGACCACTGGTTGTGGTTATCATCGATTTCTGTTGAACATGTATCTTTTTGAAAAATAAATATACTCAATAATTTTTTTTTTAAATCAAATTAAACGAGGGTGCATAAACTAGACATTTTGATTGGCCAGGAAGACTTAAGAAAAAAATGCATCTGAAGTAAAATCTATTAGCTAAAGATTAACACAGCAACGTTTGAAAAAAAGTTTTTTCAAAAAAGAACATTTTTAAAATCAGCCTATTAGCAGGACTTTGAAAAAGAAAATGAAGTAAGTGTATTTTTATCTTAAAAGATCAGGCTCAAAATACCAACAATCCTGAGTAACAACATTTTAAATAAAGAAACACAAAGGGTAATAGAGGTGTCGGGCCTGACCGGCGTGCTGTAGTAAGGCGCATTTGCCGAATGCGTCTCGAAGTTTTATTCGGGTTTGGCAGGTGGGCAAGCCTGCAGCTTCCTGACAATGCTAACTGTCGGGGGAGGGCACATTCCAGCTTTGTGTTTCTTCACTGGCTGGCAAGGTAGAGTCCAAAGGTGATCATCATGCTTCAATCATCGTACCATCCAGTCCTGACGATAAACCTTGCATCCAGCATTTGAGAGATTGCCACGTCAGCTTCTCCAGGGAAGGATGGATTCTACTCAGGCCCGTCAGGGCACCATTCTGCAGCAATCAGTAGAGTAGGATTTTTTTTATGTAACAAGTATACATTATTACGTCAAGCCTTGATAGCCAGGGTGCCCAAGTTCCTGCCTGTTCCTGCAGGAGCCCTGCATTTTGATGGAGATCCTAATAAGTTGAAAGAATTTTTAGTTTCCTGAACAATACATTTTACATTCCCACCCACTCATTTTGCTCAAGACAAAACCAAGGTAGATTACTTTATTAGCTGCCTTACGGTAGCTGCCCTGGCCTGGGCAACACCCTTAGTAACCACTGCGGACCCTAGACTGTATGAATATTCTGCCTCTGTAGTAGCATTCTGACAAATGTTTAAGAGACCTAATCTTGAAAGTTCTGCAGAAGTGCTTTGTGAAATCTAACAAGGAACACAGAATGTGTTATCCTATGTGACCCACTTTAAGCGCCTGGCTGCAGAAACAATTTGGGTGGAGCGAACATGGTTAACCTTGTTTCGCCGGGGCTCAAAGAAGAAATTAAAGACAAATTTATGGATACAACCCAGTCCAGTGTCAGAAGTTATCGAATCAACATTATACATAGAACTCCAACTCAACGAGAAACGAAGAGGGAGAAAAAGGAGTCAGCCTATCTTCTACCTCCACTACACGAATATCACCCCTATCCTGGAAGACTGAACATCTTCTGCCAACGTCAGCCATTGAAGATCCCATGCAGATTGGAACCACAAGAGGCCCAATCTCTGAGGAAGAAAGACCTAGATGCAGTGAAAAGGGGCTCTGTCTGTATTGTGGAGAAAGGGGATATTTTCTTCGTCAGTGTCCTATGAAACCCAGAAGGTTGACGGCAAACTAGTAAGTCCTGTCCTTGAGAGAAAGAAACCCTCCCTCAAATAATGTCTTCTGGGTCCCCAGATACTATGGAAGATGGTCATTTATTTCCGTTACAAATAACTATCAAAAGCACTTCTCAGTATGCTCCCATCTTTGCATTATTGGGTTACGATGCCAAATACATGTTTATGAATAAGGAATAGGCATTATCAAATTATATTACCATCCAAGTGAAAACAAAGTCTGAATTGGTACAGACTATGGATGTCTCACCTATCAATTCAGGCCCAGTAACCCAGTGTTCTACAACTTGCATTTAGATTCCATTTTAGTTCTCGTGTTAACTTAGCCTCATTTTCTAATGGTGCTTGGTATATGTTTTTCTATTGCTAGAATGGCCCTTACACAAAGTTTTTCCTGATAGGCATTGACACCCTATAGTCTGCACAGTTAGTTCCAGGGTCGCACATATTCAGAACATGTGGTATTATTTTATTTTCTGTGCACTCAAAGAGACAACTCTTCTGCTTCAGACTTATTAAAACTCTGTCCTGCACCTTTGACACAGTTTGATTCGTTTTGTTTTATTATTTAAACCACGTCTGTGCTGAAGTTGGTGAGAGGTGCATGTCTGCTGAAGTCATCATGGAATGCTGCAGAAAGATGCAGCTCCGATGTCCCGACCTTCACCTTGAGAAGGAAGATAGCTGTATACACAGAGTTGCATCCGTGGATGCACTTATCCTGGGTTCCTGACATACTCTATCAATGCATGGGGTTAGGTCATTCCAACAGACCTTGCAGATGCGCACTTCCAATATGCTCTCTTTAGCATTGATGATAGCAATAGATGGAAGTAACATTGACGTTACAGTTACCATGATAGGATTGTTTCTATTTTTCACTATTCTAATACTCATTACAATACATTGTCTAATCTTTGACACAATCGCAGTTCATGTTTATTTGCAAAGATTAGAGCTTTTCAATAAATGTTTGAAAATGCACTATTGTATATTTTCTTTGTGACACTTTAGGCCTACAAGATTGACAAACGAAAGGGTTAGATCTGTTTCCGCGATTTCCTTGAGAATGTGAGAGCCATGTTCAAGGTTTCTGACAACATTTATAACGCATGATTTTATATCTCTGGAGGTTTAGGAGTTTGAATGCTAAATAGCTAATAGAATAACATTAAACTGATTATACAAGCAGACTCAGTCTTTGTATAATGACATTTTATTTTTCTAAATAGACAGTCCCACTCTGCAAGTAAGGACTTTTAATTCTTATTAGAGCATAGAGTTTAATATGATTTCTTCACCTCATCATCCTGTAATATTCGAAGTACTGTGGCTAGTAGGTCTTAATCCATATATTAACTGGATAACTCAGATTATATCTTTCAATTGAGAATATTGTAATCACCGCTGTATTTCTTCCAGTCAGAGCAAGGTACAGGCTACTTTGCCTACTCCTATGGAACCAACAGCGCAGGTGGCTAGCCTGTCCTCCATTCCTGCACATTATCATGACTTTTGGGAAATCTTTGTAAAAGCAAAGGTGCAAATGTTACCTCCATTTCATCAATGTGATTGTGATATTAATCTCATACCAGAGGCATAAATACCATATGGCTGGATGTATATGCTTTCAGAAACAGAAGAAGGTTCTTTATCAGTACCTGGATGAATATTTGGTCAATGGGCTCATTGTTCACGGTACATCCCCTGCAGGAGCTCCTCTATTCTTTGTACCAAAGAAAGCCAATGATTTAAGACTGTACATAGATTATAGAGGATTTAACGAGATCACGATTAAGGATCGGTATCCTCTTTTATTAATCAAGGATATTCTGGAGTCTGTCAGAGGAGCCCAAGTGTATTCTAAGCTAGATCTTAGAGGGGCCTACCATTTGCTGAGAATACACCCAAGGGATGAGTGGAAGACTGCCTTTCGAACTCCATTTGGGCACTTTGAATATAGAGTAAGGCCATTTGGTTATGTAATGTTTCTTCTATTTTTCAATGTTTTATGAATTCTATCTTATCAGACATCTTAAACCTCAACGTAATCGTATATTTGGATGGCATCTTGATCTTCTCCAGATCTCTAGATGAATATTGTAAACATGTCAGAAGTTTTGCATAAATTATGAAAACATTCATTAACATGCAAGCCTGAGAAGTGTCTGAACAAGCAGAGGTGGAGTATTTGGGGTTTATTCTCTACTCTAGAGAGATTATGATGGATCCAAAGAAATTGCAAGCCGTTTTAGAATGGCCATCCCCTTCCTCCATCAAAAAAACTCAGTTTCTTGGGATTCACTATTTTATATTAGCAGTTCATCCATAATTTCCTCCATTATTCCTCCCAAATTTCTCAATTGTTAAAGAAGGAGAATCTGAGTACAGTATTCCATTGGAATCAGGCTGCTGAAGATGCCGTTTAAGCCTTAAAGAAGGCCTTTATTTCAGCTCTAGTCCTGAGACAACCAGATCTCACAATGAAATTTAGAATGGAGACTGATGCACCAAGAAACTCGTTGGGTGCCATAGTATTACAAGTGTAAGAAGATAACAACCGTGAACATCCCATCTTCTATTATTCTCGATCACTATCACCTTCAGAAAGAAATTATTCATTGATCGAGATAGAACTATTAGCAATGAAGGAAGCTTGTTTGGAATGGCAACTTCTTCAAGGAGGTCAACATCCTTTTGAAATTAGCACGGATCACCGGAATCTCGAGATTTTGCAAGTTTTCAATGTTGAAAGAGTTGACATGCCCTTTGGGCGTATTTCTTCTCCCAGTTCGATTTTGTGATTACTTACTTTCTGGGTTCTCGTAAAGTTCTAGTTGATGATCTATCCCATCAAGATTCCCTTACTCCGGATACTCAACCACAAACTTTGTTGGCTCAAGCACAAATAATAGCTCCAGTCACCTCCTTTTTGGAAGAAGTCAAACAAGCATATTTGTCAGGACTGAGAGCCTCAATTCAAGTGTAAGTAGATCTCTTACCAGTTCAAATGTAAGGCAGAAGACACGAGGCTGGAATACACAGTCTAATTGAAGCCAATTAGTTGCCAGATGGTTCCAGTTAACCCCTCCCATGCTCGTGACGGAACCGTTTCATCACAAGCCTCGGGTGGGCTGTGCTGGTGATGGAACGGTTCCGTCACGGCCCTCTCGCCGCACCTGCGCTGCGCAAATTCCGCGCCTGCACTAATGTTCTGAAGCGCGGGCGGGCTGTGACGGAACCGTTCCGTCACAAGCACAGCTCACCCGCATGCCGTGACGGAGCGGTTCTGTCACGAGCACGGGACCACCGCGCGGCCCCCCCAGCCCCTTAGCACTGCGGCGGAATAGCCGCTGCAGTGAACAGGTTAAGGAAAGTGTAAATAGAGTTGCCGATCTATTTTTGCGGAAATCCAAGATGGCAGCTGCATATGAGTTTCAGGTTAGGGGTCTAGTGTTTTGGTATTCTCTACCACATTAAGCATATTGCACGCCTGCACCTGAGGAGCAGCGCACTTCAACTGTTGATTTGCAGTCAGAGGATAGTATCTGAGAAGCAATTCAGTTTTCAAGAAGAAGAAAGGATTCTGCAAGGGAGATTCTTTGCTTGCCTTCTAGTCAGATTTTTTTCAGTAATATCGTCAGGAGTTTTGAGGTCTGTAAAAGCCCATTATTTCTGGAATCTCCTCAGTATTTGAGTTCAGATATTTTTTCAAGGTGAGCCAGAGAGAGTTTTCTGGTTGTGGAATTTTCTCTGCCCTTTATATTATGTTACAGCCTTTACCTTTTTGGTGAAGCCTAAAGACTATCATTAGAGAGAGAAAGCCAAAGGCGCTATACTTACCTCTACGCCTCAGCGCCTTCATTTTTACAAGAGACTTCAGTAGAGACTTGCTGCTTAATATCTATTTCCTGCCACGCTTTCAGCGTGTTAATGCTAACCAGAAGAGTTTATTAACAACGCGTTTTCAACTATCTTCTCATTCTGCGCTAACTCATTAACTACAAGAGTGTCTTTCATTCTTCTATGTAACTATAATTTTATATATGTTTATATATATCTATATATATATATATATTTTTTTTTTTTTCTTTTCACGCACAGAACTTCACCGCCGCCGCTCCTCCAAAGTTTCCCGGGTGCTTCTATCCAGCGGTGGTGTGCCGCTTCTCTACTTCAAACACAAACAGCTCGTTTTCAGCCGAAAAAGGAGAGCACACCAGTATCCTTTTGATGATGTTTATTGCGAACCCCTTACCGCCCCCGACAGACGCGTTTCACCTTGCGGCTTCGTCAGTGTCGGTTTGCAAAGTGTAAAGTGCAGCCACTTCTACCTTCAAGTTTTCATAGACATAGAAAAGAGATCGATACATGTGTTAGGAATGTAGCTGCCATTTTTGAATGTATATTTTACATGATTAGCTGGCTAGAACTTGGCTACTAAAATAAAGTGCTTTAGTGCAAAAATAAAAAACTGTATGAGATCATAAACTTATAATATAGGTCTCCACAAAGTGCCTTTTTTAACAAAAAATATGTTTTTGATAAAACATATATAACAATATTAAATGAAAAAGGTAGATGTTGTTACAGAATTATGAAATACCTGTATTGAAGGTTAATGTTCCCTTACTAAATTTTGCACTGTATTGTTAGGTGTGTAAACTCATAGTTTTTTATTTTTGCACTAAAGCACTTTATTTTAGTAGCCAAGTTCTGGCGGTCGCCTGTGGGTAGTTATAGTTAGGACCTATTTTCCATAGGAAATCCGCAACATTCTATTTGCAATAACTTTGGCGCTGGTTGGCGAATCTTTGCGAAATTTTCAAAACTGGTAGGGCGCTCCTGTCTGCTCCTATCCTGGAAGGTTGGAGGTGATTTGTCAAGCTGGGGTCAAGAAAAAAGGGGGGTCTCAAAACTTGTTTTTCCCCTGCAATTTCCCATAGGAACCTTTAGTCGCAGCTGCAGCCCAAACCTCTGAACGGAATTACAACACATTTGGCAAAGAGGTAGTCCTTGGTTCAGACTTGTGCCTTTTTGTTTAATGGTGTAAATCTGTTCAGTAGTTTTTTTAGATATTAAAGGAAAAAAATATATATATATATCTTGTCGGAGCCTAACCACACATCTCATCGTGAGATCTGATTGGCTGCCAGCACTTCATCCAAGAAGTGTTGGCAGCAATCTTGGGACCAATTTACATGATATCATTAAAAAGCATTGCAGTTATTAGAAGGTTTTAAGACTTTAGTTACATTATAAATCATTTGTTGATGGTACCATACTCATTTTAGGAATTGTGGTGTGTTCTAAGGTGATTTTACCATGTGCAAAATTCTTATGCTGGGATATCATGAATCATGTTTGAGAGAAAACTATGTTCTCATGCTTTTCCCACAAAGGTTTGGTAGGTGATTTATAAGATAATCTGAGAGCATAAATTCTGTAAATTCACATTATCTTTCTCAGTCATGTGAGAATGAAGTCTGACATTCTCAGTAAAACATGTACATCCAACAAGGGCAGAGACTGTCAGTTGATTCCTTTGTGTTCTACTGCAGCTTCCCAGAGTGTTCTAAAGAACAACGAGAGTGCTAAAAGCCTTACTTATGACAAAAGTATAGCACACCTGAAGCCATCTTGATTGAAATAAAGTGGTAGCTCTTAAAACATTTAATTTAAAAAGGAACAAAATGAGTGGCTTCATTTTGCCATAGAAAGTATAATTAGTGCTGCAGAAAGAAAAAATAGGGCACATTTTGAGTGACTTCTCAAATCCTCTTCTATTTCATTAAAGAAAATTCTGACATGCAGACTGAAACATGCACTTTCAATACCAGCAGCAGACTTCCCTGATGAGCAGTAGCTTTACTACAGTGATCTAATGAGCAACTAGAGTGCTAACATTCTGAATTTATGGCAAATGTGTGACACATCTGAATGCCTTCTTGATGGAACCAAAGTAAAAAACAGAAAATATTTCCTACTGAGGAGACTGTACTAAAGGAGGAAATTAGGAAACTTCATAACAAATAAGTCTCCCAAGATGGCCGCCAGAGACAAAAGAGCCCAAATGTAGCACAGATATCACCCAGATGTAGCCCAAGTATAGCCCAATGACAGAATGTCCCAGAGTGTTCTAAAGAACAACTAGAGCACTAACAGTCTTACTTATGACAAAAGTGTAGAACACCTGAAGCGATCTAGATTGGAATAAAGTGGTAACACTTAAATCATTTAATTTGCAAAGGAGCAAAATGAGGGGCTTCATTTTGCCATAGAAATTATGATTAGTGCTGCAGAAAGAAAAATTAGGGCACATTTTGACTTCTCAAATCCTCTTTTATTTCATTAAAAAATGCTAGCATGCATACTGAAACATGCACTTTGAATACCAGCAGCAGACTTCCCTGGTGAGCAGTAGCTTTACTACAGTGATCTAAGGAGCAACTAGAGTGCTAAAATTCTGAATTCATGGCAAATGTGTGGCACATCTGAATGCCTTTTTGATGGAATCAAAGTAAAAAAGACTGAAAGTATTTCCTACTGAGGCGACTGTAGTAAATGAGGAAATTAGGAAACTTCATAACAAATAAGTCTCCCAAGATGGCCACCAGAGACAAAAGAGCCCAAATATAACCCAGATGTAGCCCAAGTATAGCCCAATGACAGAATGTCCAAGAGTGTTCGATGGTTGCGTTGCGCAGCACAAACTGCATCCACCGACTGCTCACCAAAGCACGCACTTGACACAACTTCCCAAAAATATATTTAAAAATAATATAAGTTTATTATAAGTACAAATATATTATTTTTATGAATATCTTAGAAAATCTCTTGCCCTAATATGTATATTAAAGACACATATATATCATTTTAGAACAAAAAAATTCACGGGAGTCACGCACCAAGCGCGCCCCAGCACGTATATGACGTCACGCGGGACCCACCACCGCACAAGCATTGAGTACTATAATGCACCTGTGTCGTGAATGCGCAGGAGCAGGAGTCATGGACTGGTCGCATACCAATCACGCACATCACGTAATATTAAATGTATATGATGTAACTGAAAAACACGCAGCTGTCGCACACCGTACGCAGATCCTTCACAACTTTTCTAAAAAGGCGGCTAGAATCCGCGCTCCCACCGTGATGTGTATGCTTTGGGTGCGCGACTCAGAACAAAATTCGAATTTTTTTTTAAAAAGGAAAATAATATAAATATATTAAAACAAAAAAATAAAACAACAAAATTAAATAATATTTCAGTTTGATTTATTTTTTAAATTATTTTTTGCAATTTTCAGAAAAATATATCATGTTATTTAATGAATAAAATATTTATAAATAAACAGTTAAAAACTGTAGAAAATCTGTAAAAAAATAGGTATAACTACTATTACACTTAAAAATTAGCATTTAAAAAGCTTTGAAATTCACTGAAATAAACATAGGTTTCAGAGACGTTAAAGTTAGAAATTAGCATTTAAAAACCTTAGAAATTCACAGAAAGAAACGTAGGTTTCAGGGGTGCTATAGTTAGCTGGACATTTCACTCGTACAAAACCATAGAAATTCCTCCGTTATAATTTTGCTAACTATAACTCGAGCGCCCGCAATGCACTGCTGATGATGTCACATATTACATCATTCATGACATGGTCAGTGACATCACTGATGACATCTCAAATGACATCACTGATGACATCATCCACATGACAATCTGATACAACTCATCATACACTAGTATAACCTTTCATCACTCACTGTAAAATACAGGGTACCATATTTGAAATCATTGACACACCAATACCAGTTACTACATACCCACTCACTGATTCCTTAGTCTACACACACAACTACCCATTCAACAATAGAATCATTTATACATGCAGTCACTAATTAATAGAACACTATTAAATGCACTTATACACATATATAGACATTGACACATCAGCAGTCATCTTAGTCGTTATGCAGTCATCCTACTCACTCATGAAAACAATTAATCACACTTACATTTACTCACTTACACAATTATACACACAAAACCTCATTTATTCAAAGACATAGTAACTCATAGTTAATATGTTAAAAAATCACCATTACAATTATACACTCATTCATATAGTTACTCTCACAATCACAGACTCTTACATATACTTATTTATATACACCAACTCTCGCATACAATGCCTTTTATTTTTTTACTTTGTTGAAGATTTAAAACTAAAACATATATTTGCTCACCAACACACAAATAAATACACTCAGTCACCCAAACAACTGTTTCCACATTCACTCTCAAACTTATACACCTAGTCAATCAACCATTCACACATCTATGCATAGAGTTACACACACCCCATCTAACCACACACAAACTCAGTTTTCCATACAAATACTCACCCAACTAATCAATAACTAATATACACACTCATGTAGTTAGTGACCAACTGATGCAGCATGTTATACAACAACAGAGACAGTGATGCACACATACACATAGTTTAGTTACTAATCCATGAATTAAGTGAGACACTTTTAATTACTCATTTAAACACAGACCGCTACAAAATCCTCCATCCAGAAAGTTATATATCCACTCAATCTTCAATACAGATTGGTATATATATTTATATTTTTTGTACAAAGGACGCCGCACACAGCAACTTCTTTTTACAGGTTTATTTTAGTGCCCAGTCTAACACCAACGGCTGAAACACGTTGGTGTTAGACTGGGCACTGAAATAAACCTGTAAAAAGAAGTTGCTGTGTGCAGCGTCCTTTGTACAAAAAATTGTCTTTTTGGCCATTGGTCTGGCCCAACGCCAGCACCCGCTGTGGAGCGATCCTGTGAGCGGACCACATTGAATGAAATTAAAATATATTTATATTTATGTATATATAATACATATTTAAATTTCAATTTAAACCACATTCACTGGATGATGTCATCAGTGATGTCATCAGTGATGCCATTTGAGATGTCATCAGTGATGTCACTGACCATGTTCTGAATGATGTAATATGGTTTTGTATGAGTGAAATGTCCAGCTAACTATAACACCCCTGAAACCTATGTTTTTTTCTGTGAATATATATATATATATATATAGTGAACAAGGCGGGAAGGCCGAAACGCGTCTAAGCAGAAACTGATCAAGAATAAAAGTTTGGATTGAGATTCACGGAGTCAGCGCCGTCTTTTATCGTGAAGCATGGTATGAAAGAATATATATATATATATATATATATATATATAGAGAGAGAGAGAGAGCGCGAGAGAGAGATATATATAATTACCCTGTGGCCCGCCACTTTACAGCAGTGCATAAAAATTAGCTTAAAGATCTTGAGTTCACTGTCCTGGGTTCAGTCCCTATTCCAAGTCGGGTGGGGATTGGGAAAAATTACTCAGGCAGAAGGAAACGCAATTCATTTTATTTCTCAATACCAGAGTCCCCAATGGGTTAAACATCAATGAAGGACTCAGTAATTTTCTGTAATAATTGTTTGTAAATCTGTGATGAGACTGAATGTCTTCCTTTGGCTCGTTCAATTGATTTCTACATAGCTCGTGGCCTATGAATTCTAATCAGTTTTTATGTGCAGTATTTACAGTATGCATTCATGACATTTTTCGGTAGGTTACCCACCTGGGTGCCTTTGCTAAACTGTTTTAGTGCCCTTTGTCAATATTATTTATGCTCTCTTTTTCTTCGATTTTTCACTAATATTGCTATGTACAGACTAATTTAATGTAATATATGCAATATTTATATTTCTAATTGATTTTGAGGTAGAGGTTACGAACTTTATATGATGAGCAAATCAAGCACAGGTGGTACAATGAGTAATTGAAGGTTTCTTCACTTTATTTATTACATGTGCCATTAATGCATTTATGATCTGTTGTTTTTCCAACCATGGAGATGTTGAATAGTCATCTGCTTTTGAATTAATTAATCATGTTGAGATCTGGCCATCATTTCTTTATATAGTTTGACGTATTCAGCATTGCACTGTAAAATTTATTGAGCTCCATACGGTGTTTGCTATATCTTCATCTCGTTATTGGAGTTCATTGTTTAACCTCTCTCTGTCTGTACATTGTCTATGTTTCACTTTTCACTTTATTAACGCCTCTCAGACCATTTTCTTTGGCTGATAGGCTTTTATCGCACATAAAATTTCACAGCCTACAGTGGCGCGTCATGTGATCAAGCTCCGCCCGCGGAGCGAAACGCGTCATGGAGGGCAGCCGCCCGAAATTTGCGCAATAAATACTCGGCAACTGCTGACACTTTCTGGTGTTTGATGGCTCGTCATTGAAAGTTTTGATTCTGGGGAAGAATATTGTGTTTTGTGGTTTCAGGTGCTGGAAGGTCCTGTCTCAGGAAATTCGCTAAGAAGCACCGCAGTGGCAGTGTCTATTTTCTTCCCATTCCCCTTTCCCCCTCAGTACTGTGGGCAACGTAACTGCTCGCCCTCAGTGGTGTATGGGAATTGAGAAATATACTTCAGCTGCAGAGTAGTTCAGTAGTTCGGCTCCCATGGAAGACAAAGTTCTGGAATGTCCTTCTGACAATATTCTTCATTGGCCATGGATGAATTAAGGACAATGTGTGACACTTTTGTTCTAAGGAAACAAGATGATTTGTATTTTTTCAAGAAATCTCTGTCTATTCCTAAGTGTAGACTGTAGAGCGCAGTCTTGCATCAATGTCATGTCACTGTAAAGTGCAGGTCATTGTGGCAAGAAGAATACCCTGGAGTTAGTCCTTCAATCTTTTTGGTGGCCTGCCATCGCCAAGGATGTGGAACAGTATGTGTCTTCTTGTCCGCCATGTAACCAGAAAAAAAGTCTATTACGACAAATTCTATGGTCTCCTTCATCCACTTCCTGTGGCCCCCTGGCACACTATATCTACAGACTTTATTGTAGAGCTAGCATAGCCAAAGGGCTACACTTTATTTATGCTAACAGTTGACTCGTTTTCCAAGATGGCTCACTTTTCTTCCTTTAAGAAAATTCCTACTGCTGTAGAGATGAAGCAATGTTTTATATCTGACATCTTTCACTTATATGGCCTACCATCTATCATCGTTTCCAATAGGGTACCCCCATTAATTTCCCCATTTTGGAAAGCAGTATGTACAGCCCTTGGAATCTCCAGAGCCTTGTTGTCAGGATTTCACCCCCAAACTAATGGGCTCGCCGACCATACACATCAGATACTGGAACAATACCTATGTTGCTTTTAACACAACCTATGATAATTGGAATTCCCTTTTGCCATGTGCAGAGTTTGTCTACCACAACCACACTCATAGTATCATTGGGGTGTCACCCTTTTATTATCTTCAAGGTCGCCATCCTATGATGTGTCCAGAAGTTGTTCCTACTGATTCCCTGGTCCAAGCTTCTGCAAAGTTCCTACAGCATCTAGTGTCAGTAAGTGAAACTGTTAAACACAGTTTATCCCTAGCTAAGGATAGGATAAAAGGGCAAGCAGATAAACGTTGTTGACCATCCCCAATATACTCAGTGGGAGATGAAGTGTGGCTTTCCTCTCATTTTCTGCCTTGGCATGAGCGACATCCAAAACTTGGTCCCCATATTTCCTTGGCTCTTTCTCTATTGTTCGTATCAATAATTTGGTTCCTGTTCACCTTTAACTTCCTCCTTCATGGAGGGCTCATCCATTGTTCCAAGTCTCCCAATTGCAACCTGTTATTCCAGATCATTTGCAATGTGTGTTTGATTAACCTCACTTCTTGTCCTGTGATTCTCGCATGAGGCGTGGGACGTTGCACTTCTTGGGCTGTTGAAAATTAGTGACCAGTCTTGGGAACCAGCCTGCGCAGTTCGTGCCCCTCGGCTCATTCATAGGTTTTGTTGCTTCCAACCCCCGGACAAACCTGGTGCTAGGGGAGGGTCTACTGTCAGGCATGACTGCGGCTTGACCAGCGGGAAGTGCAGCGGTGCTGCAGTGAGATGCGTTTGCCGAATGTGTTTCACAGTTGGATCCAGGCGCTGCAGGCGTCCGTGCCTGCACCTACCTGGCAATACTGGCTCTGTTGGCAGGGGGCGGGGGGGGGGGGGTCTGCCTGGTTGCCGGGGGGACACCAGGGTTGACATCTAGGGAACAGTTGCCATGCTTTCTGGTTTGCATACTCTACTCAGCCACGGGGGTGCAGGGCTTCATATATCCTCCCAAATCTATCATGGCCGCCATTCAGTGTTCCCTATGAAACTTTCCTAACCTAAGATGGAGGAGTTTTACTTCCTCTAGGCATCACATTGTGTCCAAGTCTTTTCTTTCTATTTGAAAGCCTTGGAAGGATTTTCGGATGGGTCTCAAAACTACTGGATTCCTGGTTTCCACTTTTTCTTCCTTTGTTCCCAGCTTGCTGCTGTTGTATTAGTTAATTCCAGAGTTTTTTTTCTGTCTTGTTGCTGTTTCCTTCTGGTGGTTTCCAGCTTCGTGTTTCTCCACTGGCTGGCTTCCAAAGGCGATTATCCCAGCTTTAGTTATCATACCATCCATCTCCGACAATTGGCCTTGTATCCAGCACTTGAAATGAGGATCCTGAAGGAATGCTTCAAACATTTATGATGAAAAAAGTGTATTCAGCAACTACTCAGATCAAGACAAGCGATTTTTTAGCAACAGCTGACTGAGAAAAATTACCAAAAAAGTGTATTCAGCAACTACTCAGATCAAGACAAGCGATTTTTTTAGCAACAGCTGACTGAGAAAAATTACCAACCGATTCTCAAGAAGCTTTGATTAGTAAAATAACAGAGAAATAATTAGATCAGCCATTATGTCCCTACCCTCATCAAATATCCTAGGCGAGGATCAGCCTTCCATGCAAAGTTGACACACTCCTTGAGAATTACAAATCTCTTGAACGCTATGCTCAAAGGCAACCCATTTCCACAAATTATTTGCCTAGGGAAACACATATCGTTTCTAAAGCCTGGTAAAAGTGCAGAGGTGTGCAGATCATATAGGCCACTACACTGTTAAACACTGATTAAATAATGCTGATAAAATTAATGTCATTAAATGTAGCCAATCTACTGTCGAATTAAGTGCATCCAAACCAAACAAGTGTTTAACATGGGCACTTAACTATTTCATCATCCCTAAGGCATTGGTGTATAACATCAGCAAGGTGCACATTGGACCTGTGGGTTTGTCAAAACACTCCCAGGTTGAGATGTGACAGGCAGAGGAAAGGGTGCAGAGCCCACCCTCGCCCCCCAATGTGCAGACTGAGTAATTGGATACTGGCGGATGCCTGGTTCAAGACGGCCCTCCACGAGGCATTTCTTGACTACTTCGACCATAACGTGGGTTTGGTTGACTCCGTTGGTGTCGTGTGGGAAGCCTGATAAGTGCCCATGGGAGTCCTCATCAAACGTTACCATGTGGCCACATAGATAGAGGAATTGGATGCAAAGAGCATTTAACTAGAGGCCCAATATCTCTCCTCCTCTGATCCGGCGGTTCTCCGTGACTCACTCCACAATGGAGATGGAGACCGGACAGACAGCCTGGGCAGCGACTCATAGTCATATCAATCAGTGGGGTGATAAATCCAGCTAAACCCTCCACTGACTCTGCTGAGCCGCACTCTTGTGAGACCCCATCCCTAGAATCATCAACGCCCGGGGAGACCAAGTTGTCGGATATCGGCTGTTTGCCGAGGCCTTCACAGAGTATCACAGTCAGCTTCACTCCTGCCAGGGTGCGGAGAGCTCCCCTGAGGTGGATTTGTTCATCTGAGCTGCCCCGTCCGAGTTCTCTCCCTGCACGATGGAGAGGCTTTGGTGGCTGACGCTATGGCGGGGAACTTGAGCGCAATATGGATGTAGCTCCGCCCATGGAGGTTGGCAGGTTCGGATGGCCTCCCGGTCGACTTTATAAGACCACTTGGGCGCTCAGTCATTGGCAGCCATTTGTTGGAGGGTGTTCCAAGAGGCCTTGAAAGGAAAACTGTTGTCGTCGTTGCTGCTCAGAACTGCAGACATTGTAGTCCTCCTCAAACCCAGCCAGTCGTCGGAGAGCTGCAGATCTCGCTCTTCAATATAGAGGTCAAGGCATGGGCCAATGTGTTCACTGATAGGCTATTAGCGGTCATATCTATTTTAGTTCACCCCGATCAATAGGGCTTATGCCTGTCCGCACCATGAGACATTACGTACGGTGAGTGTGGAATGCCATTACCCTTTCACTTTCGATCCCGTTTCTTTGTGCTTTCTGTTTCCCCTCACGGCTAGATTAAAATGTGGTCCTTAATTTATTAGTTATGTGATACTCTTATATACGGTAAGCATGAGCGGATTTTGCGGATTGGCAATCCGCGAATTTGCGGATTTGCAAACTCGCAATCCGCAAAATCCGCGAATTCCCGCGAATTTGCGGATTTTTTTTTTTTTTGTGTTCGCCCGTGTTTCTGCCAGTTCGCGAGGGTTTTTACAATTTCGCAATTTGCGAACTTACCTGTCGGGTCGCAAGTTTTGCGAACTTGTTGTTTCTACGTGTCCAACCTGTTTGGGACACTCTTCTTCATCACTGCCACTCTCTGTCACCACTGCCACTCTCTGACTACTCATGCCACCCTCTGGCCCACCCATGCCACCCTCTGTTTCATCACCACACCCTCTGGTTGTCCAGTGTACATTATTTTTGGCAAAGCAAAGCACACCTTCCCTGCCTCAAGTGACCTGAATTAATTTGGGGCTGATTAATGTGTCACAGAATATTTTTTTAGCTGGCACCTGCTTCCTTAGTGCGCCCTGATTAGTGATCTTTTGCACTTGCTAAGTGCTTTCATTGTTGCAAAATTAGTTACAACACCTGCCCTGCCCCAACTGACAATAATGAATTAGGGGCTGATTAATGGATTTTAACTTCCAGCCTGGCTCCTGCTTGTCTCCCTTAGCTGTAATTCAGGACCTTTGTGGCATATGTGTAACTATTCTGAGGTTCAGAGCAGGGTCACATAATAGTTGCAACTGGCAACTGAACTCTGGAGGGGCCCCTCAGGAAGCACTACAGGAAATGGCTACTAATGATGAGCCTGAACTTTTGAACCTGGTAAGTAGTTACTTTCAGTTTTGCTAAAATCGTATTTCTGCAATTTCGCACTTATTCGCGGGGCGCGAACTCACGCGAACAGTGCGAGCAGTGCGAGCAAAATCCGCTGCTCGCGGATTTGCGGATTTTTCAGGAAATTCGCAAATCTCGCGGATTGCGGATTTCCCGAAAATCCGCAAAATCCGCGAGCGGAACGGATTTTCCGCCCATGCCTAATATACGGTTCTGTTTGCACAGGTCAGTGTTGGTAGTTCATCTTGCATGCCCTTTTCGCAGGAGCCTGGAACGCATTAGGACTGCCCCTTTCCTATTTGCTTTATCCATCAAGCCGCAAGCAAGTTGGATGGTCATTGATGCTCAGCTGCATGGGTTCAAATGGAGTCCTGGACTGGAGGAGAGTATAGAGTTGTATGCTAATGATGTGCTCAACTTTCGGACTGATCCCCGAGAACCGGGACGCGGGTGCTCCAGATCTTTGATATCTTCGGGGGCTTCTCTGGACTCCAGGTTCACCCCAGTAAGTCCTTGGTGTGTCTGGTGTGTGAGGGTGCAGAGGAGTTGTCTTCGGCGTCAGCACTTTAGGTTCGTCCCTAGGGGCTTCGAAACTTGGTGATCTTTTTCACTGCGGATGAGGCCTGAGACTGGGCTTCTAACATACAACTGCCGTTGGGCAGGCTACTGCTTGACCTGAAACACTGTGCGGCGTTACCTCTCTCTCTCTTCTGGGCAGATCTGCCATCTTTAAAATGGTGGCCCTCCCTTGGTTTTTTTTTATTAGCTCCAGAATATCCCATTCCCTGTGCCGCTTTCCTTTTTCTCCTGACTAGATTCCCTACTAAGAGGTTTCTTGTGGGCTGCAGGCCCTGCACGCATAGACCTTTCCAAATGCTATAAGTCTACCTTTGATGGAGGCATTGCTACTCTGGAAATTAGATACTGTTATCGAGCAGCGCCATTGACCGTACTCAATGAATGGGGGTTTGAGGGCTTTTCTGATCCTGCCTACACGACTGATGGATCTGCATTTGGCTCGCACACTCTACTTTACTTGCTGTATGGGGGTCCGATACCCCATGCACTCCTCCCGGGGACCCAGATGAGACTGGAGACATGGAGGGTGAGGAGTAGATCCATGGGATGGGAAGGCCATCTTAATGAGGAGACCCCGTGTGAGAGGGTATAATCATTCGTTAGGTGGCTGGATTCCGCAGCTGGGACCTCATAAGCATCTCTAGACTGGGGGATGTCCCTGACTGGGCTGTAATCAAATCCTTTTTCACCCTTTAAGATAAATTCCAACTCTATTGGTCCCTGCAGCTCCATCATGCGCTATCGCCCTATTTGGTACGAATGGCTCCCATTCAAGAGTACGGCCCCTCAGAGGCTAAAATATCGCTAACCATATCCCACAACATAAACATTTCAGTTATTTACCGTTCAGTGGTGATCAAGGCAGGAGACACTATTCCGGCCCTTAGGAACACCTGGGTACATGCTCTCGGCCCTCTGGATGACGATGACTGGAGAGAGGCGTTGGCCTCCCCAAGTGAAGCGATGGGTTCGCCTCAATTCCGCCTCATACTACTGAGGTATTTGCATAGAGTCTATTATACCAGGGAGCGGTTGTGGAGACGAGGCCTTATCGCTTCAGCTGATTGTTTGCACTGTGTCTCTGCACCATGCGAGTATCTCCATCTGATCTGGGACCTCCAACCCCGTGGGGTGCAGGTGTTAAGTCTCCCCCTGCCACGAGGTCTGATGTGTGCTATACTTCATTTCTCGGATGATATTGATGACAATCGCTAGACGGACACTTTTGGGGCTGGTCCTTACGGTAGCTAAGCATGATATCACCAGAGCTTGGAAGGACACTTCAGATTTGCTTGCGGGATCAAAAGGGACGCCTCCTTACTGCTTTTGTGTGCTCTCTCTTTTTTTTTTTGTTGACCTTGTCGCGGTGCCTGTTTGTAAACAACACATCCTCTCACTAGTCCAAATATTAGGCATGCCTCTTGGATCTGCTTATATGCTGATAATATTGCTCTGTTTTCGGCATCAATTGTGTTTGATATTGATATGATCTATAAGTTAATAGAAATACTTGTCCATATTTCAGAAGAAACCATTCCAATAGTTATGGGCAATAAGATTAGCCAAACCCCAGTTAAATATCTGAGCATCAGTATTAGTCACAGATTTGCGTAATTATACAGGATAAAACACTCTACCCTACTGGGCTAGCTCAAAAATAACTACACAAGCTGAAATCAAGCTATTCTTTATTAGTAGAATGTTTCGTATATATCCCCCAGGATATCGTTCATCCACTTTTGCGTGACAGTCTGCTACCTTCTATCCTTCCCTCCCTCGCCCATGAGTTGCATGAACCCATCACTGAAGAGGAAATTCCCTCTGCCCTCTCAGATATGCTGGCCAGCAAGAAGCCCGGACCTGACTGTTTTCCCAGCCAATTACTGCCTGTGGTTCTGTATTGAGTTGACCCCACTTCCTGCTTAAATTTTATGCTGCAGTGGCCAAGCAGGGCGCATCACCCCCTGAATTAGAACTTGCTTTATTAGTAGTTCTTCCCAAAACGGAACACCCTATACCCCCAAGGACTGCTCCGCATACAGGCCAATCTCATTGATCAACACTGAAATTAAGCTCTATGCTAAAACCCTGGCCGACCGGCTACAACCCGCTTTACAATACTTGGTTCATCGTGACCAATGCAGCTTTATGCCTGTGCGCAGTATGATCTGGAAATCCTAATGCACTGCTCAAGTCACTCAGAATGAGTGTAGACAGAAAGTCAATGGTCTGAAACTCCAAACCCACTCCGGATCGGTGAGTCCTCATTTCAGAAGCTTTATTAACACACAAGGATTTTGAACACACAACACATCAATTCCGTCTCTTTCACACTTTACAGGTTATCTTTTTGCCATTACTTCTGCTCTACTCTTATTCGGGTTCCGCCATTCGATTCTGACGTGGTAAGCTTTCAACTCTACACTAGGTGTTAAAGTCACTCACGCCTTCATTGCTTTCACTTAACTCGATTCTATTATCCTTTCACATAGTTTACCTTATCGGCTCGCCTTAAAGCGACTGACCGAAGAGATTAATCATGTTCCCTCGAGCGTCCCGTTCGTACCGGTAAGCCACTTCTTTTGCTTTTTCGTTGTGCATGCACTTTCCCATCCATTTTAACGAGTTCCACACGGTGCCTATTTTGGTATCATCATGGTTTTTACTCTTGAACATATCGCGTTATACACCTCCTGTTTCCTCCCCATGTCTAATGAATTTCTTTTGGCACCAACACGGGTTTTACTTTCGAATATATCCTGGCACACACCTCCTGTTCCCCTTTGGTCTGCCCGTTTGACTTTCATGAGCTCCTCACGGTGTTCTTACTGATTTATATTTTCAACGTTCTCCTCAGCTACTAGTCACTTTTTATTATTTCCACCATTCCTGATCAGGCTATAAGACCCTACGTGTAATGCTGCTGCAAATGTTCTTATACATTATCACATTGTTTCTGTAGATTCCCCTGAAGAAGGGCCATTTTGAAGCCCGAAATGCATTGGGATTTTTAACTCGAGATACTTCTGGAATATAAATGAACATTTCTCATATGGATTTTGTGAATTTGCAACATTATCCTTGAACTTTTGATTTTCCAACAAGAGACTCAAGATATAACTAGAAGACTGCGTTGTTTTTTCAGCGATTCTCAGTGTTGTTTGTATAAATGTTATATACTGATGTATATGTTACAAAATTGTGATAACATTAACCATTGACTTTCTGTCTACACTCATTCTGAGTGACTTGAGCAGTGCATTAGGATTTCCAGATCACAATCTGGTGATTTTCCCATTTGTATGTACATAGGCTTGCAGGGCCTATTCCTGTTGCACGCGACTGTTGACTGTTTTGAACTTGTTTAATTTTACTGTACATTTTCTGATTATCGTGCAAGATGGTTGCTTCTCGCAAATTGACAAAATCCATATGAGAAATGTTCATTTATATTCCAGAAGTATCTTGAGTTAAAAATCCCAATGCATTTCGAGCTTCAAAATGGCCCTTCTTCAGGGAATCTACAGAAACAATGTGATAATGTATAAGAACATTTGCAGCAGCATTACATGTAGGGTCTTATAGCGTGATCAGGAATGGTGGAAATAATAAAAAGTGACTAGTAGCTGAGGAGAACGTTGAAAATATAAATCGGTAAGAACACCGTGAGGAGCTCATGAAAGTCAAACGGGCAGACCAAGGGGAACAGGAGGTGTGTGCCAGGATATATTCGAAAGTAAAACCCGTGTTGGTGCCAAAAGAAATTAATTAGACATGGGGAGAAAACAGGAGGTGTATAACGCGATATGTTCAAGAGTAAAAACCATGATGATACCAAAAAAGGCACCGTGTGGAACTCGTTAAAATGGATGGGAAAGTGCATGCACAACGAAAAAGCAAAAGAAGTGGCTTACCGGTATGAGCGGGACGCTCGAGGGAACATGATTAATCTCTTCGGTCAGTCGCTTTAAGGCGAGCCGATAAGGTAAACTATGTGAAAGGATAATAGAATCGAGTTAAGTGAAAGCAATGAAGGCGTGAGTGACTTTAACACCAAGTGTAGAGTTGAAAGCTAACCACGTCAGAAACGAATGGCGGAACCCGAACAAGAGTAGAGCAGAAGTAATGTCGAAAAGGGTAACCTGTAAAGTATGAAAGAGACGGAATTGATGTGTTGTGTGTTCAAAATCCTTGTGTGTTAATAAAGCTTCTGAAATGAGGACTCACCGATCCGGAGTGGGTGTGGAGTTTCAGACCATTGACTTTCTGTCTACACTCATTCTGAGTGACTTAAGCAGTGCATTAGGATTTCCAGATCACAATCTGGTGATTTTCCCATTTGTATGTACATAGGCTTGCAGGGCCTATTCCTGTTGCACGCAACTGTTGACTGTTTTGAACTTGTTTAATTTTACTGTACATTTTCTGATTATCGTGCAAATTGATTGCAAGACGGTTGCTTCTCTCTTCCTGTGCGCAGTATGAGACATTGCATTTGAAGGGTCCAAGTGGCACTCTCCAGGTTGGGTGCGTTCCACCCTCCAGTGGTGCTGCTTCTTTTAGAGTTTGAGAAGGTGTTCAATATGGTGGATTGGTCCTTTGTTGAGGCAGTCCGTCAACATGCACATTTGGGAAAATACATGAGGCACCGCATTGGGGCCCTACATCATCAGCCCTATGCCCAGGTCAACAACTCACTGTCAGATTGTTTCTCTGTCCGGCAGGGTACCTTACAGGGCTGTCCCCTGTCCCCAATACTGTTTGCCCTCACAATTGAGCCCCTGGCATGACTCATCCTCTGCGACGACCACCTTAGCGGATGGTTGTACAACGGAGCACCAGAGGAGAGGATAGCTCTCTATGCTGACGACGTTCTGTTGTTCTTGAATGACCCCACACCTCTGGCCATGCTATCTAGTAATCCTTAGATTATTTAGCAAGGGGTTAGTGTGACCCTTTCCAAGTCTTTATTGGTCTGATAGGTGGTGACGTTGGCACCCATCTATGGCAATCCGGTATCCCGATGCATCGTCTTCCCTTCAGGTACCTAGGGTTACATATCTTTCCGAAACCAGATCTCATGAGGCACCTCAATTTGAGCCCAATAGTATCCAAACTGAAAAGCGACATACAGAAGTGGTTGCAGCTTCTTCTGCATGTGATGGGCTGTATTGTCCTTTTCAAAATGATGATTCTCCCCCGCATCCCATTTATATTTCAGCACTTCCCACTCCTGATGCACCCTGAGCTGGTTTCACATGCTTTATTCCACCCTCCGCTCCTTTCTTTGGTTGGGCGGTCGCTCCCAGGTAGCATTTCCCAACAGTCGATAGTCTCCATAGGACAATGGGCTGGGGATGGTGGACCTCCAATATTATTATCTCGACTCCCAATTAATCATGGCCAATGACTGGCTTAGCGGTGGGTTGGATGATCCAACATAATGAGGGGAACTCTCCTCTTGGAGTTTTGACCGCATTCTGGATATGTTGTATGGTGCTCCAATACCCTGCAGCCTGCCTCGTATCACTCATGTGATTTTCCTTTGCTGACGTTCTTATTGCAGTTTGTAGGCTGGAATGGTACATTAACGGGGATGAATCCCCTGTGGAGGGGGTGCGGGGCGCTGGCTCCACCGCTCAGTTGGCTTAGAGGGCTTTTAGAAATGGGACGTAATCAGTATTGCGGTCCCCAGAGAGGTTTGTGTGTGGGGAAATACATTTTGCCCTTCAAAGAACTGCGGATCGCTATGAGCTTAAACACAATTCCATAAATATCTGCAGCTACACCACCCAGTCCTGACTAACATCCCTCTAGACACTGAAATACCAGAATTTAGTCCCCTGGAGGTCAAGTTGCGAATGGGTCGCATTGGTAAAGGCACAATCACTCAGGTCTATCAATCACTCACAAAACATTGTGAAGGATTTTGACAAACTCTGACTCCGCTGGGAGCGTTGGGTTGGCAAACTCGATCAGGCGGATTGGAGGGAGGGACGCTGACGATCTCTACAAGCCATCCATTGATTCAATTGAATTATTTGCATATGACCTACCTTACCCCGATACGTTTGCACTGGGCTGGCAAGATTCCCTATCCGGTCTGCTTTTGCTGTTCTGAGGCCTCAGCCGATTTTTATCACAGATGTTTGGGCCTGACCGGCCATTTCACTTATTGGCAGTGGGTGCGCAGCGGGCTCTCAGGGGTCCTGGAGCGGGATCTTGATCTGACCTCCAGGGTGGTCCTGTCGGGCATGGTTGACTAGATGGGCAGCTCCTGGGCTAGCAGCACATTTGTGGGTATTGCCACATTGGTGGACAACAGTGACACTGCTCGGCGATGGAACTCCCCCGTGGAATGGAGGGCAGGAGTGGACTGGGGCGCTCAACTTGAAAGGTCTGTTTACATTGCCCAAGGCATGACAGTATATGAGGGATGTGAGAGCATACTATGGATTGGAGATTTGACTTGCTCATGGCTGGTTACATTGTGAAAATGAAATGCAAATGTAATTGTACTTTGCTTGGTGGTTTCAAAACAAAAAAAAATTATTAAAAAAAAAAAACAATTGTAGGACTTGCTTAGGCCATGAGAAGCCAATATGTCTTTGTGAAGTCCCTCTTCTCAAATCATTTTGGCAGAGCTAACTTTTGAGATATTTTCTTTGTTGAAAAATCCCCCATGCTCGTTCACCCCGAGGCCCATTCCTGGTACCTCTCAATGACCTACGGTGGCCAGACTATTGAATTATTGTTATCTGAATGTGGTTGAGAGGCAAGATGGCCGACGCTGGATTGCGGTGAGCAGTCGCATTCATCCCCTCTCCACCCTTAGGACTTCAGACGCATGATATTGAGATGCTGAATACCCTTGAATGGCTCCCGAATGGACACTGAATGCTGGTTTTAAGCTGCTAGGCTTATTTGGTGCGAGGTCCGCCATAAATTACACTGAGAGGTGTTTGCTGGCTATCATTTGGCTTAAGAAAGGAGCTAGGGGTCTGATGAGCGCGTTCGGGCTCAAGAAGAAACAGCAGGCTCAAGTGATCAGAATGCCCGCAAGGACCACGAAGCAAGAAAGGGAAAAGGAAAAAACGATGTCGGGAGTAGTGTCTGCGGGCACTGAGGATACGAACAGACCCCCACATAACCTTGGCGCCATTCCAAAGACGGGAATCCCAGCAGGGGGGAAAAAGAAAACTGAGCAAAAGTCTAAAGCGGCTCCTAATGTGCAAGATACTACCGCAGCACAACGAGCGGCGGTAACCAGTAAAGCGGGAAGAAACGGCGAGAAGCCGAAAGGTAAAGAGTCCACATTTCGCCAGCCTACCGTAACAGAGGCTTTCTTGCCGAAATTACTCTCACAGCATATCGAGGACAAGGCAGGCAGCAGAGGCAGACGGGACAGCGGCATCAGCGGTGGTGGTAAAGACGGCGAAAACCAAGATCTCCGGGAGAGCGTCCTCGAGGACGCTGTGGACGCAGAGTCTGAGGTTGCTAGGCAACGCCGCAGACCCGATCCGGAGAATGAGCATGAGCATGACTCACCCGCGGAGGTCCCTGCTACAGGCCCGATAGAACAGGCAAACCAGGCAGAACGGATAGAAGTCAGGGAGCTTAACCCTACTTCCACGGTGAGATACAGAGACAAAACTGGTGGGGGCTCGGGCCAGGTTGAATTTGAATTTGGCAATGCTGACATGTTGGGAACCTTGATGCTGTTAGAAGAGGAGATGAATTCAGCAAAGGGGGGGGGGAACCCCTAATACATGGGGTAGTACCCTTAGCCTCATAAGCAAGAATGGAGTGGGAGAAGGAGCGGAAAAGGCTGAAGGAGGGTCTGCTGAGGGAGATTGTTTCTATTCCCTTAATGAGGAATCTGAGCTAGAGCAAACAAGTCAAGTCAAGTCAAGTCAAGTCAAGTCAGAGAATTTATATAGCGCACTACATACCCAGAGGGTCTCAAGGCGCTTAGGGAGGGGAGGAGGATTACTTTTCAAATATCCACGTTTTAAGTTGCTTTCTAAATGCTAGGTGGTTCTGGGTAAGGCGAAGGTAGGTGGGGAGTGAGTTCCATGTTTTAGCCGCCAGGTATGAGAAGGATCTGCCTCCCATGGTGGTCTTGTTGATGCGGGGTACAGTGGCGAGGGCTTGGCTGGAAGAACGTAGTTGGCGGGAGGGGGTGTGGAAGGACAGTCGTGAGTTGAGGCATTCTGGTCCGATGTCGTAGATTGATTTGTGTGCGTGGGTTAGCAGTCGGAAAGTGATCCTCTTATTGACGGGTAGCCAGTGGAGGTCTTTCAGGTGGCCAGAGATGTGTTCGTTACGCGGGATGTCTAATATGATCCTGGCTGAGGCGTTTTGGATTCGTTGGAGTTTCTTCTGGAGTTTAGCGGTAGTACCTGCGTAGAGGGTGTTTCCGTAGTCCAGTCGGCTCGTGACCAGAGCATGGGTGACTGTTTTTCTGGTTTCGGTGGGGATCCAGCGAAATGTTTTTTTGAGCATGCGAAGAATGTTGAAGCAGGATGAGGATACGGCGTTGACTTGTCTGTTCATTGAGAGTGAAGAGTCCAGGATAACGCCTAGGTTTCGTGCGTGGTCTGTCGGGATGGGTGCTTTTCCAAGGGCTTCCGGCCACCAAGAGTCGTCCCATGCAGAGGGGGATGTACCTAAGATGAGGACTTCTGTTTTATCTGAGTTCAGTTTCAGACGGCTTTGTTTCATCCATTCGGCAACTTCTTTCATTCCTTCGTGTAGGTTTGTTTTGGCGGTGCTGGGGTCATTGGTGAGAGAAAGGATCAGTTGAGTGTCATCCGCGTAGGAGATGATATTGAGGTTGTGTTGGCGAGCGATGGCCGCAAGGGGGCTCATGTATACGTTGAAGAGGGTGGGACTGAGTGAGGATCCTTGTGGTACGCCGCAGATGACTTCAGTGGCCTCGGACTTGAATGGTGGAAGGCGGACTCTCTGGGTTCTTCCGGTGAGGAACGAGGTGATCCATTCAAGTGCTTTTCCTTGTATTCCGATGTTTCTGAGGCGTTGTAAAAGGGTGCTGTGGCAGACTGTGTCGAAGGCTGCAGAGAGGTCGAGGAGGATGAGGGGGACTGTGTCTCCATTGTCCAGTAGAGTTCGAATGTCGTCTGCCGAAAGGCCAAGAAAACAGCATTCAAGGATCGACTAGACAACAACGCCCATAACAGCAAGGAACTTTTCAACATCGTCAAGGAATTCACCAACCCCTCGGCCAACTCCAACGACATCACCCCTTCTCAAGCCCTCTGTGACTCCCTGGCTTTATTCTTCCACAACAAAATTGCAGACATCCACAACAGCTTCGACAACCAACCCGGAGACCAACCCACCCAACCATATGCTGAACATTCTCCCCCCTCGAACACTCTTAACGACTGGACCTCCGGCTCAGAGTCTAGCACGGATAAAGACACTATCCAGAAAAGGAAATCACTAAAGTTAACCAGACAGCTCTCTGGGGGAATGGAGGGGACCCAAAGAAGGTTAGTCTGGGACTACTCGGCAACCTCACAGTCGTACCGGGAGGAGGATGGCAACAATTCAGAAATACCGCCTGGGGGTTCAACGCAACAGATTCCTGTGGGGCTCTTGTTTAATACCCTTAAACAAATGCAAACGGAGGCCAGGGCTGAAAGCCGGAGAGCAAGGCAAGATGCCAAAAAGATCCAGAACACAATGAGGAAAATGAATAAACTATATGATGAACTGGCAGATAGGGTAACTGAAGTGGAAGAACGAACAGGCAAGTTGGAAGACGAAGCGGGGAACTTCAAGACCTTCAAGACAGACCAGGAAAAACTCTCAGAAGATTTCCAATGGAAACTGGAAGATTTTGAGAATCGACAGCGAAGGAATAACATTAGACTCCTGGGTGTGGCAGAGGGGATTGAAGGGCAGGACACGAGACGATTTGTAGTGAATTTGTTGAAGGGGGCGTTCCCAGAGTCAGAATGACAATGGGAGAAAGAAATTCAACGGGCACACAGATATCCCTTCACAGTGAAGCAGGGGGTAAGAAAGGATGGGCAGGGCTCCTTTCCCAGAGCGATCCTAGTAAATGTGGGGAATTTCTTGCTAAGGGAGGAAATTATTGCTAAAGCTAGACCTGATAGTAAAAGAACATTTGAAGGTACTACATTCTTCGCTAGGCCTGATTTTTGCCATGTAACGGTAGAGAGAAGGTGGAGACTCAGGCAGCTGATCGCACCACTACAGGCATTAGGGTCAGAAGCGTACCTACTCTTCCCTGCTAAACTGAAAGTGGTAACAAAAGGGAAAATAAGAATGTTTAACTCAGAAATTAAAGCTCAGCAGTTTCTCGAAGAACTTAGAAACAGGAAAGGGGGCTAAAATGCTGAAAATGTTGTACATGGTGGATTGAAACTGATGTATAGAACTGTTTGGTGGAGAGGATTGATTCAGGGAGTATTTCAGCTTGTGATTATGTAGGCTGAGGGGGGATGTGATTGGCGCAATTCAAAAGCGGCCACACATAGGTCATTTCTGACCTATTTGCCAGTAAGGGGGGGAAGGTGGGGTTGGGAGGGGAGGGTAGGGAGGCGAGGGGCGGTGGGTGGGGGGGTGAAAAGGCACAAATCTTTGATATTCACTGTTTGATTCAGCACATTGTCACAGGGTGTAGGGTTGGAGATATATGGTACACAAAAACAGTTGGTTTTCGCATAAGAAGTTTGTGGTATAATGATGACATGTAAAATTGCTTCTATTAATATCTGCGGGCTTAACAAGGTCAACAAGAGAGTGAGAGTGGCGGCATTGTTAAAATCTTTAAAGCTGGACTTGGTATGTCTACAAGAGACACATATAGAAGGAACAAGAGCATATCTATTGGAACAACTTGGGTTTAAAGTTTTAGCAAATACTAGACAAGGGACAAAAACAAGAGGAGTTGCAGTATTGGGTAGAAATAGTTATATAGTAGTAAGAAGAAAGAAGGAGGACCAATGGGGTAGGTGGGCGATTCTTGAAATTTGCTTTAAAGGAGAGATCTTAATATTGGCAACAATTTACGGCTCCACTGAGGATGATCCAGATGTCCTGCAATACCTGGATGTTGAACTGGCTCAATGGCCAGAGCCTATTGTATGTTGCGGGGATTTAAATATCCATGTGCCGGATAGCTCTATTCTGCAGATTGGAGGAAAGTACGTGGGGAGGAAAAAGAAAGTGTATAAGGCTCTGGTAGATTTGGTGTTTCACAACTCTTGGGTGGACCCATGGGTCAAGTGGCATCCACAATTAGATGGCAGCACATTTTTTTCAGCCCCACATAGAACCCTTGTCAGGTTAGATTATTTCTTAATCTCTAAATCACTAATTCAGGGCTCGCAAATAGAGAAGCAACCTTGGATAGTGTCAGATCATAGCCCTTTTGATATTAACCTTGAAAATGGGTCAGGTACAAAATAGTAGAACGCAGTGGACATTTGAAAGAGCTTTATTAAAAGATCCCACCTCTAGGGAACATATGGAGGAATGGATTAAATTCTTTTGGGAGATCAACAGAGAAACTGCACCACCAGGGGTAGTGTGGGACGCCTTCAAGGCTGGGATACGGGGGGAGACTATAAGCTTTGTTTTAGCAAGGCAGAAGAAAGAGAGAGCAAGGTTGGAGGAAGTAAGGCTGAAGTTGATAAAAGAGGAAGAAGAATTGACCTCTGCTATACTACAGAACCGCTCATTAGAAACACACTTAATCAGAATTATAGCACTAAAAGCGGAAGCCATAGAAGGCATTGCCGAGAAAGCTGCAAAGAATTACCTGACTAAGAAAGAGAATGAGTATGAACTGAGCGAAAGGGAAGGGCATATTCTGGCTGTACGCACTAGACAGAGATTGGCTACATCAGACATTAAAGAGATTAAGGATTCACAGGGTAATTTAGTGGGAGAGGTTGATTTAGTTAGAGAAGTATTTAGGAATTACTAAACTGTCCTGTATACTCCAGAGAAGGAAAGAAATATTGAGGGCATTGCAAGCTACCTTAGGGAAATTGTTCCCCCTAACTTGTCTGATGAAGGAAGTGAAGTTTTAGAAGCCGCACTACATATGGAGGAACTTAATGCTGCATTGAGCAGCTTACCATCGGGTAAGGCAGCGGGGCCGGATCAGATTCCCGCAGAGTTTTATAAAGTATTTAAAGGCTCACTGATGGTGGATATGTTTAACATCATGGGTAAGGCACAAAAAGGGGAGTCGATCCCCGAGTCATGGGGGGGGGCTGATATTATTGTAATTTTGAAAAAGGGGAAGGATCCAACAGTCCCGGGGTCTTATAGGCCGATAACATTGAAGAACGCCGATGTTAAAGTATATTCTAAAATATTAGCCACGAGGTTGTCGGGGATTATTGAGAATTTGGTAAGTCCAGCACAACACGGATTTATACCCGGTAAAGGGACAACGCAGCATATTAGGACGGTTGTTACAATGTTTGATGCGGCAGGTGTCCTGGGAGACCCCATGGCAGCGCTCTTTCTAGACGCTGAAAAGGCGTTCGACAGGGTCTCCTGGGATTACCTATGGCAGACTATGAGGTGGTGTGGTATTGGAGAAGGATGTATTAGGGCTATACAGGCTCTATATAATGAACCTGCGGCTAAAATCAGAGTTAACAGAGGGCACTCGGCAGCAGTTAAAATTGGGAGAGGGACGAGGCAAGGGTGCCCCTCATCCCCACTGTTGTTTGCACTGTATCTAGAGCCACTCCTACGTAGGTTCGAATCCAATCCACTTATTTCTCCTATGAGTGTGAATGGCTGTATCGTTAAAACACTTGCATACGCCGATGACGTGGCAATACTTACCCCAGCTCCTCTATTGTCAATTAGAGAGGTGGAAGCAGAAGCTGACTTGTTTGGACAGGTCTCCGGATATAGTCTTAATAGATCTAAGATGCAGATTGTAGAAAATGCCTACTCTAGCTGCAATGACTTACGGGTGGTTACCTCTGCAGTTTATTTAGGGGTGGCAATCTCATCAGATTTAGATAAAGTTGTAGAAAATAATATCTCCTCCCTAATATCTAGGGTAAAGTCCGATCTGGAAAGACTGAATAATCTACATCTGTAATGTAATGTAATGTAATGTATGTGGTCTTGTAAAGCGCACTGCTGCCCTGAGGTGTTGTGGCGCTGTAGACCGCTGGGGAACCCGTCCTGGCTATCCCTGTGAGATGGTCCCTACTGGGTATCTCCAAGGTGAAACCAGGCATCCCCGGCGAATGTGGGGGGCCGTTGTAGAGATGAGGCAAGCTAATGCCCAGAGTTGCCGAGTGTGATCCCTGGTTAGTGTAGGCACCGAGGCGAGAATTATCGAGTCCGCTGACCCTGGTCCACGACCCTGCCGCGTCGGGAATTGAACCCTGGTCCCAGGCCGTTCTCTGCTTCCGGGTCTGCCGCCTCTAACCAGTGAGCCACACCACTCCACATCTGTCCTTGGTAGGCACCACTAATATTAATAAAATGTTAATCCTGCCCAAGTTTCTCTATCTTTTTTAGATCTATCCCACTTTTCTTTGAAATTAAATGGTTTAACTCATTAGAGATTATTTTGACTAGATTTATTTGGGCTCAGGTTAACACCAGGAGGGCTTATAGATTTATGTCTTTACCAAGAGAGAGAGGGGGGTAGGGGGTACCGGATTTTAGAATGTATTATTTTGCCGCTGCTCTGCAATATATGCAGGGGTTAATATGTGGGGGTGGTAATGAGCAAAAAGTGACAACTATGTCCACAGAAGTTTATGCTGCTGTTTTAGGAGAGGAAGCAGAAAACTGCTTCTTAAACTGCAGGGAGTATGGTTACTATAAGAGGACCAGATTTAAAACACTTAATGCAGCAGTTAGGATTTGGAATGCATTTCTGAAAAAAACAGGACTTGGAAGATATAACAGATATACTAGGCTGTATAAGAACAGGTCATTCCCGGCGGCAGTTTTCGCTGAGAGTACAATGGCTAGATGGGCCGAAAAGGGAATAGTACAGATCGGCGATTTGAGGGATTCGGAAGGGATAGCACAGTTTACAGATCTTTTGGTGAAATATGGCATTGATAGGAGGTCGTTTTTTAAATACCTGCAGGTTAGGAGCTTCCTGAGTAATAAACAAGGAGGGCCTGCAGGGTATCAAAGAAATGAAATTATGGAGAAAATACAGGTATTTGCGGATTGCACAATTAGATCTTTGTATGCATGTCTGATGAAGGGGAAAGTAGATGATATGGAGAGGCATTGTAATAAATGGGTAGAGAAGTTGGGCATTCCAACTGAAATATTTCAGGAGTCACTTGAATTGGGCCGTACTGTATTGTGCTCTGCTCCCCTTCAATCCCAGCATTATAAAACCTTGTACTCATTATATTTTACCCCAGCGAGAATAGCTAAATGGGGAGGTACTACTGGTATTACCTGTCCGCGCTGTAACTCTCTTGAGGCAGATATTGTACATGTATTTGCTACCTGTCCCCAATTGCATACCCTGATTAGAAATATAGAAGACTTTTTAGATAGGTCATTAGATATTCAAATAACTCTAACTCCCTCATGGCTATTGTTGGGGATAGGCCCAGATGGGGGAAATACACAGAGAGAATTTATTTTTATGGCTGCCGCGGTATATAGACTAACTATAGCCAGGGCATGGCTTGATAGAAATCCACCTGCTATGCAAAATTGGTTGGCTAATTTATTAGCGGCTTATAATCTGGAGAAACCTACATATTCCCGGAAAGGTATGAGGGGTAAGATGCGAAGATTAAGAATCTGGGAACCTATATCCAGGTGGAAAGATAGCATGGGCCCACATTAAGATTCTTTATATTAATGCATAGTTAAAAACTGTACTGTATATATATAATGATTTCTTTCTTTATTTTGTAACTTATGAATGATATGAAATGTTTAAATGTACAATGTGCACAATTTGGAAAAATAAAAAGATATTTAAAAAAAAAAAAGAAAAATCCCCCATGCTCGTTCACCCCGAGGCCCATTCCTGGTACCTCTCAATGACCTACGGTGGCCAGACTATTGAATTATTGTGATCTGAATGTGGGGCTGCATCTGGCAAGGGAGAGGAGGGAGCATTTTTATTTCCCCACTCAATGTATCCTGACTATAGTGTTGCGGGATACACCTCCGGCCTTTGTACAGGGGACAAAACTTTGGTAGGACAGCAAATTGAAATACCTTTTTTTAAACAAGCTTTATTGTTTTCAATAAAAACTAGCAATAGCTACTAAGTCAATATTCAATAAGACTTTATTTTGGATATATTTCAATCCATAAAAGCACAAATATATATAGCTACTAAGTCATGTTACAAATAATAAATATTGCAATGCAGTAGCACATAATAAATTAATTTAAAAGTGTAAAACAGGCAAATACATATAATAGATTGGTTAAAAATGACAAGCAAGCAAGTACATATCATAGATTGGTTAAAAATGACAAGCAAGCAAGTAAAATTCCGACTGCAAAACATTTTCAGACATACCCTTAACCCACTACAGTTTCCAAGCAGCAAACTACAACTATCCTTCCCACCCACAGTTACCCCGTCAAGCTGTCATATAAAGAGTGCTACAATGGCCTGCATCATATAAGTTCACCACAGTAGTTCCAAAGCCCATCCAATATGACAGATGCAAGGTCAGTTATTACCACCCCCTAGATCAGTGGTTCCCAAACTTTTTTGACCTGTGGCTCCCTTGACTAAATTGGCAGTTGGCTGTGGCTCCCCACCATTTTTTTACCGGTTGTCAGTACGCCGGGTGATGCAGTGACAGTCACATGCCATGTCACTGTGCACGGGCAGAGTCAGTCACCAATTAAAGTTAGTATAGTAGGGTCAGTTGGGTGGCAGACTGGGAGGGCTAGTGAACAGCAAGCAATATACTGTCAGTGGGGCCAGGTCAGTGAGCATTGGCAGAGCGAGTAGGCACGCTCCAGGTCACAGGGGCTGAGGCAGGGCAGGACAGTAGGGTTGGGTGTGGAACTAGATAAATGGCAGAAAACAGGGCTGTGTAAGATCCAGCCAGCTCAGTGGGGCTGGGGTAAAGCCAGTCTCAAGGCATGAAGAATGGACGGGCAAGAGGCAGTTTTGTAGCATGCTGGTATGGATAAGGTAGAGTCAGTTGCACAAGGTGGAGGTAGTTGACCCAGTTACATCCCAAGTCAGTGTGGGGCACAGGACATGAATGACTTTGAATATAGGTCTTCTTCCCCCACGCCTAACAACCCACTCCGGCTTCAACGCTGCTGTCTGTCATCTGTCGAAATTGATGTGACACTAGCAGCGCTTCTTTCCGTATACATACTTCGAAGATGTCTCTGAGAAATATTGCTTTTGGTGCAAATTGTCTTTTCATTTTTGAGCCAGCTGTGAATTTATTCTAAAACTTGCATTAGTTTTTTTATTCAGAAACATTTTTGGGGAAATAGACGGTGAGTGATAACAATGTCCCTTAAATTGTGTTCAGGGCTTGCAAACTTATCTTTATTGAAGGATTGGCTGAAAACTTGTGCCTTGCAAACTGCACCACCTTTTTAGAAAGTGCCTAGTTCACTGGGCTGTAACTTGCGCCCTGCAATTTGCAGAATGATCTCTGCAGCAAAGCATATTTTATAGCTATCTTACACTGAGCTACCTTACACAGACTAGAAATGCTTGACGGGTAGACGTAAACACGGTTCTTTGCCGTAGCCATGCTCAACCTCTGAGCTATTTTATGATCGTTGGAACCTGTAAAAGATTTCATAAAAGTATGTCCTAGACGTGAGTTAGCCACGTTTTTTCAGAATATTATATCCTGAAACTGGACGTAAAAAAAGATGTTTGGTGCAGGGGGCTAACCCGCAGAAGTGTAAGAAATAGGGACGGTACCAGTTCCAGAAAAAGCTTTATACATGGAGAAATATACGAAGGGTCAGACTGGGGCCAGGAAATGAATTCTGGCAGCAATGAGGCCTATTTCCACAGCCTCGAGATTGCCCACTGGAATTTCTGATTTTTAGGTCGAGCTATAAGATTCCGCAGGAATCTAATTGCGAGTCTAATGCCGCTGACCCACTGCTTTCACAAGCGGCGGATTTTGGCCAGTGCACGAGAGTCACGTGACTCCTTGTGGACGAGCATGCCCGAGCCTTCCCACTGCCAGCAGCATTTCTCCACGGCCGCCAGGCCACATCAAAGGTTTCCCCAGCACTGCCCCGCCCATCAATCACCCTCCCACAACAGCAGCTCTTCCCGCTCCGCCCCCTGCTCTCTGCCCCCTGCTGCATCAAAGGCTCATACAAGACCCTTTGAAGACCCAAACTAATTTTAGTTTCTCTTTCTTTGTGCTTTGCACCGTCTGCAGCAGCTCTCTGTAATGCCCCCTGCCTCTGCTCCCTGTGTGATCGGGCACGTCACCCTTACTTTACTGCTTGTTTAGGACTTGTGCCCTGATTGTATTTACATTCTTCTGCGCGCAGTCTGTATTGGACCACAGGAGCCATGGTTCCATACCAAGAAGAGAAAGACAGAGCTCGTCCGCGGTTTATATCTGTATGTAAATAAGAGTACAATAACTTACTGTTTCCATTTCTGCGTGACATTTTTATGGGCTTGACATCTAAGGATGGACCTTACACGCTTTTAGTGGCCACAGTAAATGTCTTCACTGCTTCTTCGCGTCTTTACTCGGACTGATCCCCCAGCAATAAATGACATTCACTACGGGAACATTAAAATAATCACCGATTCAAACATAACTTAGAAAGTATCATGAATTTGTAAACTGGCTCCACCACACCTTATGTAATGAGATGAGCAGCGATAGGCAGGATGGGGGCACAAAGGAAAACGATCGATATTTGAGTTAAAAAAAATCTGATGTGGGTTGCAAATATCTAGTTCGATCCCAGACACGGCTAACGGGCACCACTGAAAGATCGACATATTATATGGTGTTCAACTGTGTACCTGCGTTTTGAAGCACCAGCTGTTTACAGCACGGAGAAAAGGCAAAATCGTGAAAGGAAGCAGTCTTTATAAGACAAATGAAATGTTTTTTGGATTTTTTTGCAGTTTCTATAAAGCGCAAACTCGACCCGAAGGTATTGGAGAGCTTCACATGAGCACCAGTTACATTACACAAGGACACATTTAATTGTGGTAAGCACCGGGAGATTAAGTGATTTGCCCAGAATCACATGCTATTAAGCCGACGCCAAGACTCCGATATGGTTTCCGGGCTCCGTAGTCGACCGCTCTGGCCGTTAGACCACATCCTCTATTAAAATAACATCTGCTGGGCTGGGACTATGGAGGAAATATCCTTGTATTGTGCTTAAAGACGGTTCGCCCCAGTGTATCGCCAGAGTGATTACCAGGGGTGTTCCATCCAGTTATTTGTTCTATTTTTCTCTCATACTTTGGCCCTGCGAGCCATTGTCTCGAACGGTATCTCCATTTTCTAAACAGGTAAGCGTTATGATCAGTCTCTCTTTATTTCTTTTTAGTGTATTATTGTTCGTAGAATCAAATATTAGGCATGTGGCCACCAGGGAGATCCCATGATTTGCGTTTTTACGACAGCTCTGAATGTTTCTTCTACACTTAGTATTCTTGAGGAGTGTTAGAGCCTTTTGGTCGTAAGGCATTTGCTTTGTTAAACATTCTAGCTTATTTCATTTCTGATTGTGTCTGCCTGTTGTCGCATGTATAAAGACTTGACGCTATTATGGAAAACCGGCAGCCATAACCTTACAAACTTTTTTCGTCTTGCATGGCCTTGATCACGGATCACTTCACATATGTTTATGTGACTGTGCATGTTTAATGCATTTAGGCCGGTTTATCTGCATGTGCCGGGTACCAATGGCTGGGAACAACATAGGGCTGTGGTTAAGAGGATTCACAAACAGCTGGCAGGCACATCCACCACGCTGTACATCTGTTGTAACTGACCATTTACACATAATCTGAGACTGTGCAGTTGGTCCTGAACATTAATGCGATAAGATGCGAGTCTTAGCAGGTTAACTTTTTTTCTAGGGAGAATGCTAATGCAGGCAAATCCAAGGCACGCTTTAAATTAACCAGCATTTGCAATGCAACAGGTCTCGCATTTTCAAAAGTTTAAGCTATTAGCTTTGCAAATTAAAATGCCTTTTATTTATGTTTTGGCTTTTAAAACATAAATAAAAAGCATTGCCATTTACATTGTCAATAGTTCAAACTTGTTTATCTATGCTCTTGCTCGCACCTTTAACATTAATTCTAAATACTTCCAATCTTGCAGAAAAGGGAGCAAAGGAATAATTTCAAAAAGTGTGTTCCCAAGTTCCCACTATTTGGCCAAATACACAATATCTCCTCTCTTTCTACACCCTCTCTCTCTACACCCCTCTCTCTACACCCCCGTCTACATCCCTCTTTCTCTGTCCATTGCCCTCACTCTATCTATCTATCTATCTATCTATCTATCTATCTATCTATCTATCTATCTATCTATCTATCTATCTATCTATCTATCGCCCTCACTCTATCTATCTATCGCCCTCACTCTATCTATCGCCCTCACTCTATCGCCCTCACTCTATCTTTCACCCTCACTCTATCTTTCACCCTCACTCTCAGTGGAGAAGTGTAGCTCAATGATTAGAGCGGCAGACCCTGATGCAGAGGTCTAGCTCGGGACCAGGGTTCAATTCCCCGCCTCAGCGGGTCTTGGGCTCAAAATTCCACGGACCTGATAATTCTCGCCTCGGTGCCTATTCCAATCATGGAGTCCCACTCTGCAACTCTGGGCAATAGCTTGCTTAATCTCCACAACGGCCCCAACAACGCTAAGGATGCCTGGCCTCCACCTTGAGGGTGCCCAGGAGTGGACGCCTCACTGGGAAAGCCAGGATGGGTTCCACAGTGGTATTTGTACAAGCGCCTTGAGACCCTTGTGGGTGAGAAGTGCGCTAAACAAGTATCCATTTACATTAACTCTATCTATCTATCGCCCTCACTCTATCGCACTCACTCTATCTATCTGTCCCCCGCATTCTATCTATCGCCCTCACTCTATCTATCTAACTATCGCCCTCACTCTATATCTATATCTATCGCCCTCACTCTATCTATCACCCTCACTTTATCGCCCTCACTCTATATCTATCGCCCTTACTCTATATCTATATCTATCGCCCTCACTCTATATATCACCCTCACTTTATCGCCCTCACTCTATCTATCTATCGCCATCTATCCATCGCCTTTATTCCATCCATCACCCTCACTCTATCTATCTGTCTATCGCCCTCACTCTATCTGTCTATCTATTGCCCTCACTCTATCTGTCTATCTATCGCCCTCACTCTATCTGTCTATCGCCCTCACTCTATCTATCGCCCTCACTCTATCTATCGCCCTCACTCTATCTATCGCCCTCACTCTATCACCCTCACTCTATCTATCACCCTCACTCTATCTATCTGTCCCCCGCACTCTATCTATCGCCCTCACTCTATCTATCTATCGCCCTCACTCTATATCTCGATCTACCGCTCTCACTCTATCTATCGCCATCCCTCTATCTATAGCCCTCACTCTATCTGTCTATCTATCTATCGCCCTCACTTTATCTATCTATCTATCTATCTATCGCCCTCACTCACTTTATCTATCTATCTATCGCCCTCACTCTATCTATCGCCTTCATTCTATCTATCTATCTATCGCCCTCACTCTATCTATCTATCACCCTCATTCTATCTATCTATCGCACTCACTCTATCTATTGCCCTCACTCTATCTATTGCCCTCACTCTATCTATCTATCGCCCTCATTCTATCTATCTATCGCCCTCACTCTATCTATCTATCTATCTATCTATCTATCTATCTATCTATCTATCTATCTATCTATCTATCTATCTATCCATCTAGCCATATAGATATCTATCTATCGCCCTCACTCTATCTATCTATCGTCCTCACTCTATCTATCTATCGCCCTCACTCTATCTATCGCCCTCACTCTATCCATCTATCGCCCTCACTCTATCTATCTATCGTCCTCACTCTATCTATCAATCACACTCACTCTATCTATCGCATCACCACAGCATCACTGAGGGGCACCACAACATCACTATGCGCTACCACAGCATCACTGAACACCACAGCATCACTCGTCGCCACCACAACATCACTCAGCACCACCACAGCATCAATCTGTGCAGCCGTTCAACAACAACTGGTTAAATATATTCTCTCAATGTTTCAAGCTTTATTACAAATGTCACAAAGAGATGTTATTATTTCACTTCTGTTCTTGGATTTTCGTCAGAATAAAATACACTGACATAATCTTCACAAAAGTTATTTACAAAAGTTTAAGCTAATACCATTATAAATTAAAATAACTTTTATTTAAGTATTAATTATTAAAAAATAAAATAAAAGCCATTGTTATTTGTAATATCAATACATCTAAGTCACGTAAATACAACACATATGGCATCACAAATGCTATAGGTGTCACATTTGCGAAAGTTAAAACTATTGGCATTGTAAATGACAAAGCTATTAATTTAGCTATTTTCAAAACCAACACATTAATACAAAATTTGTCATTTACAATACCAATAGCTCAAGATTTCCTAATGCGAGACCTATTGCATTGCAAATGCTTGTTAAAATCAGGCCCAGTGTTTCTTCCAGTTCACACAAAGTGAGGGAACAGCAGCCAGGATATAATTATAATTATACATGGGCTGTATTTTACCTTTACAAGTTGTAGCTATATTTGAATTCTTTATCTTGTTCTGCGAGGAGCCTACTACGTGTTCATGAAGTCAGATGCTGTCCTGGGGGCCACTGCACATTTATAACTTGTCACTTTGAAACTCGACTTCTTGAAATAAATCAAATAAAAGAGTTAATGAGCGAGCAGTGTAGTCTTACCAATTTGTAACTTGTGAAGAGTGCCCCACAAGGCCCAGCAGAACAGGGCAGGCAGCATTAACTCATAAAAGACACATAATATATTTTACCGCCTACACAAGCTTAATGGCACACCCTACAGCTGTGGTTCCCACATCGTGCGCGGCACCCCATGTAACTCATAACGGCGCACAGGGGCGCCACGGCGCACGGTTTGGGAACCACAGCCTTAGATCCTCCTGAGAAATCAGGGAGCTATTTGGTGTATCTGTGTCAACATCTGGGGCTAATAAGCAATCCACAAGATGCTCTTATGCCAGTAGCGGTTGCTACTGGACCCTGGTGGTTGGGCGGGGGGCATAAAAATTAATAAAAAAGACTTGAAAACAGCCAGTAGCTGCCAATCCTCCGTACTCTTTGTCCTGTCTCCAGTCAAGCAGCACTAAGCAATGGGCTTCCAGACTCTTCTTAGCCAATCAGAATGCTGCAATGCAGCGTTGTGATTGGTCTGAGTGCCGTGGATTGGCTCTCAGACGGGGAATGGGAGGTGGGCATGCATTAGAACCTGGGGTGGAAGATGCAATGTGCGCATGACTGTTTGGCCAGCCCAAGAGGGCTTTATATCTTTATATCTCTATCTTAGTTAAAAGCATCAGTTTTGTTCCCTTACGCCAGATTGAAGCACACTTTTCACACCTGCATCGACACTCATCCCACATAGCCCCTGCCACTTGACTGTCCCTATAACCAACCCATTTATTTGCTATGACTAACTTCCAAAGGTTATTTCCGGGCTTTATATAGAGATAGCCGCACCTAGGAGGCCGTCGTCGGGCTCAGGCTTGTTCTCTGGCATATGGATGAGCAATGGCGTTTCTGAGGCACTCAGCTGGGAGAACTATCTAGCTTAAACAGCTTGCACTGCCTAGTGCAGTTCAACTACTTGTAGTAGGTGTACTGCAGTGCACACCAGTGTAGCTTTAGAAATATGTTTTAAGAAGAGAGCAAAGCTGCAGCATATATCATACCCAATGGCTGACTTCATACACCTGGCGTGGGAATGCTATATACAGCAGCGGCCCCTCCATTAAAGCAGAGGAGCTCGCCCCACCCCTGCCACCAGCCAGTCTTGGGGGCGGGTCCAGGGCGATGACCCTGTGGTGGGGTCCCTTCATTGCACATGAGTTGTTTTCAGGCCGGCCAAACATCTCGTCCACAGTAAAGCTTTCTTCAGACCCAACTACTTTGCTGGGGCTGGAGACAGCAGGCACAGGCTTCCAGTATGCTTGGGAGCACAAAGTTGTAGCGCTCAGGCCAATCATGATGCTGCTTTCCTGCAGCGTCATGATTGGCCGCAGTGCAGTCTGGGAGCCTGTCCCTGAAGCAGCAGTGGCTGCGATCAGATATGTTTTAATGATTTTTTTTTGTCACCAGAGCAACCGCTGTGGTGGGTGGGTCGGAGGATGGAGCTGTGAAGTGCACAGCTCCCTTCTCCGGTCCACGCACCACTTTGGCAGGGGACGGGCCGCGACTGGCTATCCACTGGGGGATTCTGCCCTGCTATACTTACAGCAGTGGCAGTACTGTTTGCCCCATCCCCTCTGATGGTGCAACTTGGTTATGTAACGTTAAGGAAGTTCCATTGAGTAAACCATGCTTGCAGTGTTCTCATGTTCAGGGGCGTAGCGTGGTTATTAATATTGGGTGGGAGTGTGACCTTCAGATTTCCCAAGAATCATGCTGGCATATCAGTTTAGGTCAGTTCAAAATCTTTATTCGATCTTTAGATAAAAATCATGAAAGTACAATATACAAGACATCACCGCAGAATTCAGTATAAAATTTGGGAATTAGCACAAATATACATAAAAATAAGTGATTGATACAGAGAAGCCTACTATATCAAAATACATAAGCATAGTCTCAGACTTGCCGTTACCAGTATCCCTCCCTAGGTATGCAGCTCTGTATCGAAAAATTTGCAGATTGTCACATATCTATAGAAGACACCATGGTTAAAAGTCCCATTAAAACATGATATAAAATCAATAAAAGACGTGGATTGGTGCGAAATAAGCGGTATAAAGTGCATTTACAAAGGGCTGGGCTACCTCCACACTCATTACCCTTCCATAGTTTCCCTACTACGGATGGAAAATTTAAGGAAGCAATAAACACTAAAACAGATGTCGTGCTACCTTACATCTGGAGGTATATTAGAGCTCGCTGCACTTCTTAAAGGCCAATGTTTTCAGGATGTGCTTGAGTCAAAATTGGAAAACTTTATGATAAAATTTACAAAAAAACATAAAATGCAACAGGGATTGCTCTGCGAACCCATTACAGGGACAAGGCGGTAAATTGCTATCCCACCACTGCGCCCCCTCAGAAAAGCACATTAGAAGCCACACAACACCTGACCTGAACCTAAAAAGTAGAGACCTCTCCCAGCTTGTAAACTCCAAATATAGTGCTAGGTTTCCTGTCGCTAAGGTCATAAAATAATTACAAATAGAATATTTACTAAAAACTTCCACTTTTTTGGGGGGGGGGGGAGTTAACTCTGCATAACAGGTCTTAACAAACCTCTTGGCAAGTTTACTTATGGTGTCAGGAGCTGTAAACATTTTGGGGGAGAACAATGTCAGCAAAGGACTTACTAACATTGTTCAGCCAAGGAATAGAAAGACCCCTGTCCTGACTAAGGCAATCTAAAATAACATATTTGTTTAAACTAGCTTTGTTATTAGTCCACACACTTACCCAGAGCAGAAGGGGGGTCCGCTTAATAATATCTGAAATATATTCTAAGTTACATTTAGTATTAAATCTGTTTATTCAGAGCAAAAAAAGTATATCGACCCGTGCTTGTGGAGGCACCGGCCACACAATTACAATGCTTAAGTGAGATCATAGTGGGCATAGGTAACAGTCAGGGCTCATTAAACACAGCAAGCCACCTACAACCCAGACGGGCCGGCCGCGTCGAAAAGCAGTGTAGCATGTCGGAAGCTGAAATGATCTATGCAACAAAACCAAATCCCAAACAACCCCAAACGACCCTCCCCTTCCCCCACCCCCCGAACCCCTTCTTGTCCGCTGAGTAATCCACGTCAAACTCCATCTAGCCTAGCCGTCCGAAAAGGACGGTTCCTGAACCATTCCACACTGAGCTTTACGCCTGCGGGTCTTGGTCTTAGGCTCAAGGAGCGGAGTGTCTGCGAGATGCAACAGTCGCAGGTATCGGGGGCAGCTCAGCTCCCGAAATTCCCCGGTGAGCAAAGTCAAGAACTGCCGCCAGATGTCTGCAAACTCCTCGCTCCGCCCCGCCGCGGTTAGGGACAGCTTCTCCATCCCCAAAACTGTCCAAAGTCTATGTAGCCAGCCCAGGTGTACGGGGGGCTGTGGGTCTCTCCAGCGTGCCACAATGTTCTGTACCGCGGCTCCCAGAGCTATGGCAATCAACCTCTCTCTCATGGATTTCAAGGGATACATTAGTGCATTCGGCAAGCCAAGAAGTACATAAGCAGGGAACCTAGGGAGCTGGGTGTCTAAGTGCGCATCTACGAGGTCTAGGATGGTGTCCCAGTATTGTCGCAGCCTCTCACAGCTCCATAGCAGGTGTTCGAGTGTACCCCGTTCCCCACACCCCCTCCAACATCGATCACTTGCCTTGGGATCCCAACGATGGATACGCGCTGGGGCATGGTACCAATACATGGCTACTTTAGTCAGGGTTTCCGTGAGGCCGGTGTGGTAGGCCGAGTGTCTGGCTCTATGATAAATCCCTTCGCACTCCTTTCGCTTGAGCTGCCTCCCCAGGTCTTCCTCCCACCTAGCTTTCCCCGGGTGGTAGGTGTATATGTGAGGGAGAAGTAGGTGTTGGTACAGATCGGGGAGTAGTTTCTACTCGGACGTGCGCGTGAGGAGCCATTTCTCATATGGCGTGAGGAAACGCTGCGCCCCTGGCCAAACGGTGGGTTGAAAGACCCAATGCCGGACCTGTAAGTATGGGAGTCTGTCTGCCTCCTGTATCCCATATTCCTCTTTCACTTTCTGAATGGAGAGGATGCCTTCCAGATTGAACATGTGCCCTACCTCTTTACAGGGAGTGGACCTCCATGTTTTAAAAAGCTGCGGGTCTAGGCCCGGAGTAAAGTCGGGATTCCCGAATATGGGCGTCAACGGGGAGGGAAACGAAGTGCGTTCTCTCCGGACAGCCACTTGATCCCAGACTTTCATCACCGTGCTCATGATATAGGATGCATAGAGGTTAGGGGGCCTGTGGCGCCGCGGCAGAAAGGGTACACCTTGGAGAGGTCGCCCAGCGACCGCTTGGTCCTGAAAGAGCCAGTGTTTACTAGACTCAAGTTGGTACCATTCCACTAAAGTACGCAGCTGTGCCGCCTGAAAGTACAGGGTGAGGTCCGGCATACCCACGCCTCCATGTGCAGGGGGAAGAGTCGCTATCCGCTGCTTAAAGCGGGGGCGGCGTCCGTTCCAGACATAGCGCGCTAAATCCGCTTGTGTCTTCTGGAGCCATCCCGTTGGTGGGCGTAGAGGCAGGGTCTGAAAGATGCACAGAACTTGCGGTAGAAGGGTCATCTTGACCGCTGCGACACGTCCGAGCCAGGAAAGTGTGAGGCGATTCCACTTCTGCAGCGTCTCACTAATTTGCGCGCTCAATTTGGCGTAGTTGGCTTCTGCCGTACCCAGCACCGTCGGCGCCAGTAGGACCCCCAGATAGGGGACTGTGGAACCGGACCACTGCAGATCAAACTCAGCTTTGGCATCCGCTAACACGTCGGGAGCAAGGACACATTCAGGGCCACCGACTTCCCCACGTTAATTTTAAAGCCCGAGGCCTGCGCAAAGGAGTGCAGTTCGACCAGGAGTGCCCGCAGAGATTGCATAGGGTCCATCAGGGAGAGCAGGATGTCGTCTGCATACAGGCTGATCTTGTGCGTGTCTCCCCCAAAGGGGATGCCCTTAATGCGTTGGTGATGCCTGACCCTCTGCGCCAGTGGCTCCATGTAGAGCGCAAACAGGAGAGGGGAGAGTGGGCAACCCTGCCTGGTCCCCCTTCCTATCGGGAAACGCGGTGAGGTGTGGCCATTAACCCGTACCGTCGCGGTGGGCTGTCTATAGCAATTAAATATCCGATTTCGGGTGGTCTCCCCTAGACCGAATCTCTGGAGCGCCTGGTCAAGGTAGGGCCAGTGCACCCGATCGAATGCCTTCTCGGCATCAATAGCGAGAAGCATACATCCCGGCCTCGTGCGCGAGCCGGCCTCAATAAGATGGAGGACGCGCCTGGTGTTGTCACTCGTTTGCCGCTAGGGGATGAAGCCGGCCTGGTCGGGTTCGACTAGTTGTTGCATGTACGGCGCCAACCGGCTCGCGATGATACCCGTATATAGCTTGAGGTCCACGTTCAATAGAGATATTGGTCTGTAGGATCCGCACTGAGTGGGGTCCCTACCGGCCTTGGGTATCACCGATATCGCCGCCTCCAGAAGGTCTGGGGGGATAGCCCCGACCTGATCAAAGGAATTGAAGAGGTCCCGCAGTAGGGGGGCCACTTGCTGGCAGAATGTCTTATAAAAGGCCGCCGAGAATCCGTCTGGGCCCGGGGATTTCCCCAGCTTGAGGCGGGAAATCGTGGAAATGACCTCTTACAGACCAATGGGCCTGTCGAGGAACTGAGACTGCGCTTCGGTCAGCGATGGGAGAACTGTTCCATCGAGGTAATTGCTACCGCATTCCACGTCCAGCCTGTCTGCCTCATACAAGTCGGCATAAAAGGACCCGAATGACCCCGCTATGGCAGCGTCCTCGGTGAGCGTATCACCTCGAGCGGTTCGGATGGCGTGAATACGCCGTTGCTGCCGCTGTTCCCGCAGCTTACATGCTAACAGTCTCCCGCAGCGGTCCCCACCTGTGTAGTAGGCATGTTTCAGGCGTATTGCTGCGAATTCCGCGACATCCTGATCAAGCGCGGCCAGCATCTTCCGCTCCGTGCAGAGCTGGCGCCACGCCCTGGCCGCCCCGGTGCGTTGATGCAGTTGCTCGAGTTCCTTTACGCGCTGTGTGAGGTCGGCCCTTTTCTGCGTGCGCTCCCTATTGTTGGCTACCGCCAAGGAAATAAACTCGCTTCGGAGGACCGCTTTTAGTGTTGCCCATTGGGTAGCTTTGGAGGTGTCTCCGTTAGCATTATGTGTGAGGAATTGGCTGATGGCTGCCTTGATCTTCTCCACTGAGGAGGGGTTCTGCTGCAAGCCGTTGTGCAGGCGCCCGTGACGTTGCGGGCTGGGTGTATCGGGTACTTGAAAGGATGCCGAGATCGGGGAGTGATCCGAGAACGAGGCCGGATGGATCTCCACCTCTTGCGCGCGCGTTGCCAATTGGGCGGAGCAAAGCGGGTAATCTAGTCGCGCATAAGACTTATGGGCTGCCGAGTAGTGTGTGTAGGCTGTGTCGTGGGGATGAAAGTGTCTCCACAGCTCAATAAGACCCAGGTCTGCAAGATGTGCATGGCCCTCTGTCGATAATGCCCCCACCTGGCCCACCCTCTGGTTGGAGCGATCGGTGACATTGTCGAACACTAGGTTTAAGTCCCCTCCCAGTAATAGGTGTTGGTGCGTGTTGGCTGTGGCCGCTTCAAGCGCAGAGTGCAAGTATCTTTCCTGTCCTTCATTAGGGGCGTACATGGAGCCTATGAGTAGTGTCTGCCCTGCCACAAGGAAGCGGTGGATTAGTAGCCTGCCTTTGACTTCTGCCTCTTTCTGCAACACTCGCCCCTTAAAAGATCGCGCTACCAGTATGGCCACTCCAGCTACCTTTGGACGCGGATGAGAACAGCTGCTCAGGGAAGGCGCGGGACCGAAGCCTGTGATGGTCCTTGGACAGCAAGTGTGTCTCCTGTAGGAGGCAGATGTCGGCCTGCGAGTGCTCTAGAAAGGAGAGGATCGCCCTGCGCTTGTTGGGGCTATTAAGTCCCCTGACATTTAGGGAAAGAATAGTCAGTGGAGGCATCATTCCAGATGCGGAGTGTAGGCGCGCTCGTGTTCAGTGCGTGCTAGTGGCCTGAGAGATAAAAGGTCAGTGAAGGCTCTCAGTGTCTGCGAACAAGAAGGTTCCCCCCCCCTTCCCCCCTCCCTCCAAAGAACAAACCCACCCTAACCCCAACTAGCAAGCCCCACCAAACCCACCCGCCCGTGTCCAACCACCCTCCTCTTCACCCCCCCCCCCCCCCCAACAGAATCCAAGCCTGGAACCCAAAAGAACAAACCATAGTCCCGGTCCTGGTGGGCAACACCGGTCCGTAGAAGGGTCTTCGTAGGAAACGTGACAGTGGCGGCTTCTCCCCGGCCCCCACGTCCCTCCCCTCGTTAAGGCAATGTGTGGTGAGCGACCTCTAACATACTGCTCACGGGGCAACAGTGGTATCTCGCACCACTTCCTGGTCAGCCGCTGCCTGCTCCTGGGCTATAGTCTCGGGGTCTGGCTTTAGGCGCGATCCACGCCTGCGCCGCCGGCCAACCCTCTGCCAGTCGTCCTGGTTGCGCTGCGCCGCTCTGTCCTGAGAACCGTGGGGCAATCCATCCTCCGTGTCTGAGAGGTCTGGCAGGTCGATGTTCAAGAGGGCGCAGGTGTCTCTGAGAGAGCGGAGTTGGTGCAGTTTCCCCTGCCATTTGAAAATGATCCGGAATGGATGGCCCCAGGAATACAGTACCTCTTTCTCGCGCAAGAAAGCTGTCATGACCTTAAATTTGTGTCTCTTCTGCAGCGTGATAGCCGACAGGTCCTGAAACAATGCCACGTTCACTCCTCGAAATTGCAGAGGTTGCTTCTGCCGAGCCTCCTGGAGGATCCGCTCCTTCAATGGGAAGTCAGGGAGATAAGCTAGGATGTCTGGTGGTGGGGCCGGGGCCCGTCGCGGCAGGCCCACCCTATGAGCACGGTCTATGCGTATGGGGAAGTCCTCCGCTTCACCTAGCACCTCCCGGAAAAGGTCCTGCAGGTATCCAGTGACACTGTTCCCTTCGGCACTCTGTGGTACATTCCTGACCCGTATATTATTTCTCCGAGAGCGGTTCTCCAGGTCTTCAGCGTGCGCCTGCAGGCCGACCTGTTGCTCCTGAAGACGGAGGACTTCCTGCTGCAGGTGCACTAGTTCTTCACTGCGTGCGTGACCGGTCTCTTCCACCGCTGCCACCCTTTCCCCTAGACCATCCAGGTCTCGACAGAGTTCCCGTTGTTCTCCGGCGATGTCTTGTTTGAGAGCCTGGAAGTCTTCCCTGAGGGTATTGAATAGTGTTTCCAGAAAAATGCGTGTGATGGGAGCTTCGTGCTCTTCCTGGTGCTGCGTCCCTGTGTCAGCCGGGGTGGAGGGGGGCGTCTGAGTCTTCCCCCCCTTGGTAGTAGGTTTGTTGAGCATATCTGTGATGGTGCGGTTAGTCCTGCGATTCGTGTTGGCCATTTTGCCCCCTAGGGCGGAACCGTGCCGCGCGCGGGCTCAGGAGTGGGCCTGCTCTCACCCACCTGCGAGCTACTTGGTCCCCCCGGTGGCACCACTGCGGCCTTCAGACCCCCCCGGCTGTCCCCTCCGATCTGGGTCCTGTCCGTGGGGTTCACCGTCGCCCGCTTCTAACAACCTCTCCACGCCCGGTCCGGCCCCGATGAATGTCTCCTACTCCTCCTGCCGGGGACTCGATCTCCCCGTCCCCCGAGATATGCGGCCCAGCCCTCACTTCGATACGGGCCCTCTTGCACTCCAAGGCTCCCCCAGCAGCAAAGGAAGTGTGCAGGCGCCGGGCCTCGTTCCCCACGCTCCGGGGGGGTCTGTCTCTCTCGTTTTGCCTCGGAGGTCTGGTCTACGCAGCCGTCGCCCCCAGGTTTGGAGTTTCTGCTTGCCGCCCAAACACGCGCTCGCTAGGTAGCAGGGGCCCCACTCAGCTCGTGTCCAGCAGAATAGGCCCCAGGCCGGCCTCCAAGGGTAAGGGCGCGGCGCCCTGCCAAAACCTCCGGTCCCCTAGTGTGGCGTGCAGTCCCAGCGCCAGCAGCGGGGTTCCAGCCTCTCACCCCCGGGACTGCTGCAGTCCGCGCCGCTTCTGGATACCAGCGTTGCACTTCCCCCAGGAGCGCGCAATCTCACCTCCTGTCCCGGCATAGTCCTGGCTTCGCTTTTGTGGAGTCACCGGGTGCCGTGTGGGGAACCCCCTCCTCTCCAGGGGTCCGCGTTGCGCTTGGCGGGCCCCCTCCGGATCTGCCCAGCGTCGCTGCCGCACCCAACTGCCGGGGTCCGCTGTGTCCGCCTAGGCCCAAAGCCGGGGCCTCGATTTGGATTGCCCGCCGGTGGGGTGTCGGGCGGCCACCGCTCCTCGTTGTCGCCAGCGTTCCAGGAGGATTGCACGGCCCCAACCAGCGGCCGCGGCTGGTCGGGCTCCGCGGGGTGAGGAGTAAATGTGGCTGTGCTACCTGCAGAACCCCCGGTGCCACAGCCGGTGAAGCCTCGTCGCGGCCGCCCAGGCCCGGAGCCGGGGCCTCGGGTGAATCAGCCCGCCGGCCGGGAATCGGGCAGCCGTTGCTCCTCACCGCTCCAGGGGGTTCTCTCTACTCCGGTTATCAGCCAGGGCCGACAGCTCCTCGCGTCCACCGCCTCGTCTGCGGACTGCAGGCCGATCTGCCGCTCTCACCAACCCGCTCAGCCCTCGGGGCCCGCCTCAATGGCGGCCGTCTCCCGCTCCGGGCCGGAGTGGCCGTCTCTTCTCTCACCCCGCTGGTCCGGGCCGGGGGCCGGTCTCGTCGCTGGCGATCACCTGCCCGCTCTGCAGGAGCGGAAAATCGCCCGTGCTGGAGGTCACCACTGCTGTAAAAAGGCGAAATCGGGGCTTGGGCCGGGGAGCCGAGGTCAACCACATCCACCTAGCCCGCCATCTTGGCCACGCCCCTGTAAGTTACATTTAGAGTGCAGAATAAAGCAGGAGATTCAGCAGCCGCCTACAAATGATGTTTTCTTCTACTGTATGGGGGAGATGCTGTGGTACCCACATACATCTACATGGGTAGCCGTGGAGACACACTTCAGCCCATAAATTGTAAGGTGGGGACTAATAGTATCCCTTCCAGCTTAAATCGGGATCCTGCCACCACCCTCTCTGGTTTCATGTTTTCTGCATTTACTTGTGATTGCCAAGAATTGGCAGAATCAAATGTAACACCTAAGTAACAAACGTTCTGTACAATGCTCAGATGATACTCTTGCAGCTTTAGGGACGACAAGGTTTTCCTACTAGGCCCAGAGGCCATTAGATGGGACTTACCTCAATTGGTCAGCATGTCACGATTTCCCATGAATGATACAAAAGATTCAACCAGAGTGCGCATAGTGTCTTAGCCATTAAGACAGTGTTGTCGGTATATAATGTTGTTGGGACAAGAGAATTAGTAATTTTATGCACATGCCTGGTTGAAATAGAACAATTGGTGCTTAAATCGTTAATACACACCTCTGGCGCTAACTGCTAGCTAATGGGAAAATGTCAGAGTTCCCCTGATCAGTCATGCCGCACCCTGGTCTCTACATTTTCATGCAGGGAATGTAGAAAATTAACTAGGTGGGTTTCTACCCATAGATTAATTAAAATCATCCACAAATTGCTCGATTTCACGCAATCAAATGCTGAAGACAGGTCCATAAAGGCCAGGTACAGTGGGCAGTGCCTGGCAATATTATACTTACTCACAATCGGGTGTAGGTTCAGGCACTGCTCCAGCCCACCTAGACTATTGTTTGGCAGCTGAAAATAACCCTCCCCAAAACCTTCACTGAATTGCCGATACGGGATATTGGCCTGTAGTATTGGGGAACCCTCTATCTCCTTTTGTAAAAAACTATTGGTGAGATGGTAGATAGGGTCCACTACTCCGGGACCCCATAACACAACATGTTATTAAATAGATTAGTGAGCAGTGGTCTAAGTTGCATTTAAGAAGATCCCTAGGGATCCCGTCAGCCCCCGGAGCATTCCCACTTGAGCGAAGTCTAATTGCACCCTACCCTCCTGGAGTGAAAGCTGAAAAGGAGTGGAGTGATCAAAGTGCTTGTGTAACCCATCATTACACAGCTTATCTATGCATAGCAACAAATAAAGTACGTCACCCACTCCCGGCTTGAGTTTTTACAGATCAGAAGTGGATTTGGAGGGGGGCGGGGCATCCTTCTCACAAAACCTATATCCCAGAATACTTTACTGCAATTCTGTGCAGCTGCCAGTTCGAATATTTCACAGATATTTTTTTTCCAGAGAATGTTTCCTCTCCCTGAAGATCCGTATATTTTCCAGCCTGCCTCCTGGACCACCCTAACATCTTTAGGGGTCCCTGCCAGTGCCATCCTCACACGGCGATTAAACCAGATGCAGGTACACAAGAATGCAGTCAAATTCTTCTTAAGGAGAAGACCAGTGTGGCATTGGGATCTTTAAGGTGTCAAACTAGTCTGAGTCTGTCTCTTGACTCTTGATAGATTCCATCGCACACTATTGATTTATTCCTGCCCATAGGGACGACCCCTTCAATTAGAAGGGCGTTGCTGTCATCCTACTGGGTTTCTATTACTGCACTGTTAAAACACCACTGCAAGAAGATCTTAGAGGTGAATATATTGCTTATAGCTAATGCCCGGCTCCCTCCACTGCAGATTGGTTTACTTGGCCCCACATCCTAAAAATAATTGATAACCCCTACAAGGTCCAACACGGCAACACTTTTCCTCAGCTCCAGCCCCCTTGCATTCAGTGGTGCATTTTCAGTCACTGAACTCAAGGAGCCTAACTTTTGGCTCTTTGCCAAGCTTAGCATAAAATAATAACAAGCATTTGCAATGCAATGGTCCTCGGCATTCTTAAAGTTAGAGCTATTGGATTGCTCATGACATTATTTTTATTTATGTTTTTTTTAGAGGAACCAAAGGACGACAGTTTATTTGACTAGCAGTTCGCATAAGAATACCTTATTTTTACCATGCCCAAACTTCAACCGAAAGTTCTAAATACCATTAAATATAAATTATGAAAGCAGTACTTTGTATGTCCAATCATGCCTTTTGAGGAGTAGGGGTGCTTTACAAATCAATACCCAACTACAACTTTCCAGAACAAAGTGTATTCACGCTTCTACAACTTTAGGTAGAGCTGCAAACCTGAAGGATACCGCCGTAGCAAATACTTTAATACACATCTATTTTAGCACAAATTAAACATGTAACTTGCAACTTCTGCTCCTATTTCGGCGACAGCAAGGTCACTAATGTTGGTAACTTAATAGAGATGAAAAATCTGAGACCTACAACTAACACGCAGATGTCCAAAATGTACACTGAACAACTGTTCAATACTCCATTCAAAAAAACAAATTACTACCTGAGCTGAGGATTCACTTTTGCACCAAAGGAACAAATCAAGTCAGAATCTGCGGAAAGTGGTCCAAATTCATGATGCTTGGTTTGACCCAATAGCCTAATATATGTAGCATGCTGCACGAAAAACTCAGCTAGGCCAAAAACAGGCTTCACGGGAATGCAGAGATCCAATACTTCAGCGGCAAAAGTGTGTTGTAAAACACAACCTGCAAGAATCACTAGCCCCATGTAGGGCACAACACTACATCCCTGCTCACTGTAGCCCCCATCCTCGCCCCCCCCCCCCCAAGAAAGCGTCCTTGGCCCTCTGAGCGCATGAAGCACTCTACATATGGTACATTACAATCACAGAGATTAATTTAATGGGTTTTACCTCGAAGAGGCGGTGTAGTACCTCAAAGAGTCGAGCAATGCCAGCCCATACCACGTCGTGAGTAGCGCGCAACGAAACGAACTCCAATACTAAAATTCATTAGCTCTAATTTAGTTTTTTAACAGTAAAACAACAATTTGTTTAAAATGATTCCATCCATATGTTTTTCTGTCACATAACACATTACAACAAGGGGAATACCACGGAAGACTGACTAAAAATACCTTAAAAAGTGACAAAACATAACAAGTAATGCTCAAATAGTAATATACCCTTTTATGAGTACTGTACAATTGTGGCATAAAAAAGCTTAATTATTGCATTCTTTTTTTTGCAAATTAAAAAACAAATAGTGCCAAAACGGTAATGCAACCTTCTTTCAGAGCTCTGAAGTTTTTCGGTTCCATGTGTGAATAGCTGATCCGCTGCTATTTTTTTAGTATGCATTGCGTAATTCTGGGGCATATTACCAAGCCCGCGATAAATGCTTTAGCAACTTTTTAAAGTTGCTAACGCATTTTTTTTTAATCTCACTATTACCAATACGTCTCTAACCTGAGTTAGAGATGTATTCTTGACGTCATCTATCGCACCGCGCTGGGGGCGATATATAACGCTAATGGGATGCAAGGTGGCGTTCCCACATCCAACCACATGTAAAATGTGGTTGGAGGTGTTAACACCCTATTATCAAGGCAGGCGTTGGGAGAAAGAGACCTGCGATAAACTCGTTTATCGCAGATCTCCCAAAGCCTGCTTTGATCAGATGTTGGGCATTGATAACATGGGGGTGTGGATCATAAAGCTGAATCCACCCCCCCATATTATCAAGGCACACATTAGCGCGTGAAAACAACGCTTGTTTTCATGCGCCAATGTTCCCTATTGCCGACTATCGCCGGATTTAATTTCGCCTACATGTTGCGCGTTGATAATTACGCGCTATCACGGCGATATGGAAATGTGCGATGTGCTTTTATTATCGCACATCTTGTTAATATGCCCCTCTGTTTTTATAACGCGATAAAATGATTTACACAGAATGGAAAGTAAAAACCTAGACTGGGTCCTGGTTGCAGGCCTGGTTGCAGTTACCCTTTCCACAACACTGCGGAGTTCTTGGCACAGGAAGGAGACCTCTGTGCATACTTCACCCACTCTCCCCTCAAGGGCCTCACTGGACAATTGAATCTCCAATCGGCATGGGTTGCGGTGTATTCTGTTTGGGAGTTGACCACTCTTGTGTAGCGGTCCATTTTCCCCTGGCAAGGGGTTTTGCGTTCTTGGTCCCTGGCCTGTGTCTCAGTGTAGGGTGGTATGGGGGCTTTAAGTGTGTGTGTGCGTGTCACGATCAGCATTACAGGAGCACTGCAGATATTTTCATGTGCTTCCTACTGCTGCGCAACTTGGCCAAGAGTCCTTGAGTAGATCACCGGTGGGGGATACTTATCTTCTATCTGGTAGCCAGGTCTGTCAGGCCAGTTCTTGACTCTCACGGAGGCAATTTGCCTTCCCTTATGGCATGTTGCTTCACAGTTATGATTAAGGGAGAGGGAGGCCCCCTGTGTTTTACCCACCACCTGCTGAACTGCTGGCCGAGCTTGTCGGATCTATTTGGTGCCCCCAAACCTTTCACAGGTTTCTGGCCTTTCAGGACATATGTCTAGTCCACTGTGGTGCTGCAGAGGTTTTTAAAAGGATTCTATTTCACAAGGCTAGGGACCTTGGGAGGGGCCTAAAAGGGTAGAGAGGTCCTCACCAGAGAGGTAGGAAGCGATACGTCCTACCAATAAATTATCCTAAAAAACAATTAAGTATTTCTTCCGGAACCAGAGCGGTTCTTTCCAGAAAAAAAACAACAAAAGGGGAGAAGAAGACAGACGGGGGTGTTCTTCTTTAAGATTACACCATATTAAGAGTTTTTTTACGCCAGTCTTTTGCCACCCCATTATCGGTGGGTCGGGAAAAATACTCTTTTCTTAATATAGCCCTCACTCACTCTAATAGTGACATGCTTCATCATGGGGCTTACCCCAACTCCTAAACGTCGGAGTGGGCTCAACCATCTTTCAGGGAGCACTTATGAAGGTTTAGTATGGGACGAATCGTTTACCCCTTGCCTGCTTATGACAGAGCTATGCCATCATGAGCCACGGATGGCATGTGCTCAGGACGGCGTGGTTCCATCATGCGGCTGCCGCTCCGCCCGCTCGGCATTAATTCCCCGCCTGTGCGGGTGAATTAATGAGCGGGCGGGGCTGTGACGGAACCACGCCGTCATGAGCACATGCCCCCCATGGCTCGTGATGGCTTGGTTCCGTCATGAGTGCCGAAGCATCGCACCCGCCCCCTTGCCTCCCAGCGCTGAGGCGGAATTGGCGCCACGGCCAAGGGGTTAAAGATAAAATTCCTCCCCCATGCGTAAAGTATCCTTGATTAGTGGAGTGGGAGGGAAGGTTAAAAACATTACTATAGTATGGTAAGAGGATGTAATGATCCTATGACCCTAAACTAGACACCTGTCTCAAACAACTTCCCTCCTACTCCACTAATAAACCCTCCCAGGTGGTTCACAGCCATGGAGATGAACTGAAGGCTCGGCCACTAGAGGCACAGAGCCTTCTGCACAGGACTCAAGACCTGCTTGAGAACTTAAACAAGCCTTCCCTTGCCAAAGATGTCAAGAGGTCTGCTGTCATCGAGCCTGCCTTCAACAGTGAGTTGAGGTAGGGGAAGACTGGTATACCCAACGTCTGAAGGTTTGTTGCAACCACTGCCATTACATTTGTGAACACATGAGTGGCAATGGGGAGACCGAAGGGAAGCTCTTGGCGAATCTCGAACCACAGGTAATAACCATGGGACTGCAGGACGGGGATATGAAAATGGATGCCCTGAAGATGCAGCTCTACCACACAGGTTCCTAGATCTAGAGCAGATAGAACCTGGGCTAGCATGCGCATCAAGAAATGTGTCCTATTTCAGGAAGACGCTGAGACAACTAACATCTAAAATAGGGCGAAGACCTCTGTCCTCCTTCAGCATGAAGAAAAAACGAGAGTTAAAGCCAGTACCCATTTCCGATGCCGGAACTCTCCTTATGTCTCCTTTGTCGAAAAGAGCCTAGACCTTCCAGCCCAAATTGGACAAATGGTCCTCCAAAAGTCTCTATGAAGTGTGTGGGATATGTGGCTGGCTGGACAAGAATAGCAGGTAATATCCTTGATGGACTTTCTGATGCACGCATTTGTCGAATGTGAAGCTAAGCCATCTGTAGCGGAAATAACATCCTTCCTCTCAAAGGGTAGGCATGTGCCTCTGTGGCCAATCTAGAGTGCCGAAAAGGAAGAAGCAGGAGGGGTGGGGGCTGGGCAGTGGGATGCCACTGAGGGCCTGGATGGTGTTGGCTGGATTCCTGACCCCGGCCAAATGACCAAGGGGTTTAGGGTTTTGCTGCTGGGATCGCAGGCCCTGATTTTGTCTTGAAGCTGATACCCTTTCAAAACCTCGAACAGGGTGAAATTGCTGGGGATACTACCTGCCAGGCACAGAAAAAAGGAGGGAGCTTGCTGTGGACCTACTTTCTTTGAAGCGCTAAAGTGCAGAGTCTGCTTTAATCCCGAATTGGTGCAGTCAAATTCCATATCCATCAGCGATACTTGGATGTCATCCAAGAAATCCGTGGATCTCATCTTTCTGTGGCCCTGAAACCTGAATTATTTGCACTCATTTAATGCAATATTTGTCAGGAACAGTCAGCAGGGTCTTTCTAACGATATCCCACAATGCAGAGTATCTTTCAAAAAGACAGCTGGCATTGACCGAATAAAGGGCGAGACTAGCAAAGGAAAAGATCATCTTCCCAAATGCCTGCATACATTCCCAATCCTTGTTGGGAGGCGCAGTAGGAAATGAGTTTGCATTCAGTCGACTTGTGGAGACCTGAACCACCAAACTTTCAGGGATAGTGTGTTGAGTGAGAAAGGCCGGGATCCTTGGGGCTGGTCTGTTTCGCCTAGCCACTTAATTTTTTACCAGTAGGCAAGAAGCTTCATTAAAAGGGAGTAGCCATTCTGCAAAAGCCTGCCCATGCTTTAGGACTTCAGTGAGGACATTAGTTTTGACCTAAGTGGATGGGAGGTGTAGATCCAGAATTCTAGAAAGTGCCTCTACAAAGTCAATGTATCAATTGCCATCAACGTAGTAATGGGGTGCATCATCCCGTCATCTCCATTATTGTCCTCTAGAGTCTGTGCCAATTAGGTTTTAGAGTGCCTGTGGTTACTCCTAAGCAAGGATAGAATTCTGTCAGAATCAATCAGAGTGGGTTTGGACTAGCTGGGTTAAAGCTTGTGGAAGAGGGAGGGTGCAACCAGTCAAGGGTGTGTTAGCTTCGGTTCAGAGTCTGACAAAAAAATCGGGTCCTTCTCCGGAGTTCACGGTGTTGAGACTGGTGTTGATGTAGCAGGGACCAACAGGGTTTATGGAACCAAGGGGCATATTACAACAACTAGCGATATTTATCGCTAAATGGTCTTATGGAGTATTTTTTTAACGCGAAGCATCGCCGGGTATTATCGCAGAGATAACGTGCTATTAGCAACGTTTATCTCTAAAGCGATAAAATATCCGGCGTTAGCGGTATAATGCGTGAATATCGCTGAGAATACAGCGATATTCACACATTATCACTAATGAGGACTTAGCCATAATATCCAACTCCCATTGGATATAATGTCTAAGAACTGGTCTGAGCAGGCGTTAGTTTTTGGAGATATTCGCGCTTAGCGCAAATATTTCCATCGCTAAGCCTGCCTTGCTAATAGGCGAAAGCGACGTTAGCGACTGCTTTCAGTCGCTAACAAGTTGGGTACGACCACTTTGGATTTCATTAGCGATAAATATCGCTGACATGCAAAATTGGCCCCAAACCGCTCGCTATCGCCTACAAGCTGTAGCTAACTGCTGTTAGCGACAGCTTGCTAATAGGGCGATAGTATTATCGCCGCTTAGCGGTCGAAAACGGCAGCTAAAGCGGCGATAATCACATATGGCCCGCCTTGGTAATATGCCCCCAGGTTTGCAGAATGTCAGCCCTGAAGTTGGGGTAGACCCTGCAGTGGGGTCAGAAGGGACAGACCACAGTGATGACCAATTTGCCAGTGGTAACCCGACTGGAGCCCTTGTGAGATCCTTGGGGCCTGAAGGCACACAGGAGAAGCTAGAAGGGTGCTGAAAATTCACAAAAAAGCTCCTTTGAAAGCCCCCTCCTTCTCCGGAACCGCCGATGGACCCAGGAACTCAGGGTGCTTTAGGAGGTACCTTGAGGTCCTCACAACTTCTTTATGTCTGAGACAGGTGAGAAGTCGAAGAATCCGCGTTCATTTTGTGTTTTTTCATCAAGGAAGACATACCTCTTAACTTGAAATGCGAGGAAGACTTTTTGTGGTGTTAGAAATTCACCTTTTCTGCATGGTCACTCCGTATTTGTCGCCTTTTGTTGGTCCTGAAGTTTAAGCATAGAACTTTGTGCAGTTTAACACTGCTAACCAGTGGTAAAACACCTGTGCTCTCCCTTTAACAATGGTCTAATTGGCATAGTCCTAATTCGTACATTAAACTTAAAGAATTTTTTTTTACATTGTATTGTTTTCAAAAAAATTCTATGTGCAGTTGTTTACAGTCGTATGTTTCAATGCAGGCATGCCTCGTTATATGTCAATACTAGATTGCTGCCACTCAGTAAAAACTGTTGCACTTTGGCAGTTTTATACATAATTGCTGTTATCCTCTAATAGTGTACACTGCTGCAGCTGTTTTTTTAAGCTCATCATTACCGTTGTGAAATCACCTGTTAGAGTGACTCCGAGCATAGCTTTTTACATTTTGCCGCTTTTTAATTGCATTTTTGCACTTTGGGGGGGCATCCTCCAACTAGTGGAAACAGTGGTGTGCCAAAGCAGACAACTTGGGGTGGATTCTGACTGCCATCTTGGCTAGTGGTCTAGTGTTCATGAAAGCTGGCCATAAATAAACCGGTGCCAAAGGCAAGCCTTCTGCACCAGGACCCCTGGTCCTTTCAGATCAATCCCCACCTTTTACACTAAACATGACCTGCTGGGCTTACGCCCTGTCATTCCCAAAGCCTTGCTGTGGGTCTTTAAACCTTGGTGATATGAACTCCATGTGTGGCCACTACAGTTTCTTGCTCCCAACACCCATCTCAATGGTAACCAGAACCAGCTCTGCGCTACCATTATACCACTCTTTCAAACTTCTCTTAATTAAAGCTCATAATCTGGAATCCATGCTTTTCCCGAGGAACTCAGGCCAGATGCAGTCTTTCTGACTGAGACATGGTTGAATGATTCATCTACTGATATACTACAATCCGTTCCGTAAGGTTATATGACTGTCAGGCAAAATGGAACGTCATGGAGAGGGGGGAATTGCTATAATCTTCATAAGAGATAAGAAATGTTCTTTTTCTGAACTCTCTGTAGAGGACTGTGAAGCCTCCCTTTTTTGACTCTCAAAAAACTATTGTATTGGGAGTTCTGAATTATTGCCCACCAGGGCCTCTGTCAAACTTCTCCATCTCACTAGCAGCCACACTGTCCCCTCTATTTTTGCGCTACTTCAATCTGATGGCGTTAGGTGATTATAATATTCACCTAGATGATACCAACGGTATGGCAGCTAAAGCACTAATTGGTGATCTGTAGAGTCTGCAACTTGTCCAGCAAGTATTTAACCCTACGCTCTGATTGGGTAATATTCTTGACCCTTACCAATATGGCACAAATTGAAATTTCTTTGCCCATTCCACTAGTTTGGCGAAACCACCTTGTAACCCTTATACATTTATTTCGTGATACAATAGCAGTGGTCCCTACCCTCGTTTGGGCTCGGAAATGGTCCAAAGTGACTCCTGAGAGGTTCTATCACACTTTGAAAAAGCATTGTCCGATTATGACCACAATGTAAGTGAAGCCAGCACTCAACTGGAGAGTTAGCTTAGAGAAGCTCTTGACCAGACTGCCCCTCTGGCTACACAAGCTGCATGGAGACAGAAGCACTCAGCAGGGTGGCTCAATGATAAACTCTGTTTCTAAAAATGAATGTAAGATTCTTGATCGTCTCTGGTGTAAAAATGATGACCCTTGTTCTAAGGCGGATTATGAGGTGGCAATAAAAGGATACCACCAGCTTATTGATCAGTACCGCCAAGAACACTACTCGCAGAAGATTTTGGCCACTAACAATTCCTTAGATTGTTAAATCCTCATGTCACTATCCTCTGTATCACCCTTGTTGCTTTCTGAAGTAAGTTGCAATGCACTAGTCTCTTTCTGGATGAAAAAAGTGGAGCAAAATTAAATCTTCTTTCCAGTAGAAGCTAGAAGTCACCCGCAACTGGAGATGTGGTTTGCCTCCTCAGCTGAAAATGTTAAGCTTCGACAATTGTCTCCAATTCCACTGAGGGAACCAACATCCCTCTTTTCTGCTGTTAAATCTGGCTCTTCAGCAGCTTTAATCTCTCCCTCCTTCCTGATGTGGTGGGAACTCATTAATCTTTCCCCAACAGTAGAAATACGCCATGGTGGTCCCTCTTTAAAAATGTAAAAATAACCTCTGCTGGATCAATCTAAGCTTGAAAATTTTCCAGTATTGAATCTTTCATAGATTCACATGCTTGTATCTTCCCCGTTGTCATGGTGGGAGTCTCATGGTAAATGAAATAAATATCAGTAAAAGAAAAAACTGCATAGATACCATAGATAAGGATAGACTTTGGTACCCTATTACCATCATTATGTGGACCAAATGCCAGCCAATGAGACGCCAGCCCTGAGATCACAATCCCCAGCAGAGCCATCATACCTCAGATTTCCAACCGCCATCGTGTGAGAAGGAGTCTCCCTGAGCTTTTCTCAGTTTGTTTCCCTGTGTGAACTTTTGACCTGACTTTCACACCATTTCCTTCTGGAAATGAGGTACTGTCTTTTATCAGTTTATTTAAAAATGTCTGAAGTCTTTAAGAAGAGGCTGTTCAGACCTTGTAGATCTTGTGGGAAGGCCAGGCTCTTCTCTGAGGACCCCCACAAAGATTGTTAATACTGCTTTCATCCTAAGCATGTCCCTAAGGAGTGCAAACATTGTAGAACATTTTCGGCAAAGACACTTAAGGATAGAGAGGCACATTTGTTGTTGTGGCTCCAAAGGAAAAAGGCCACTTCAGGATCTGACTTTGAGGATGATTCTAAAGCTTACTCCTCTTCAAAACGCAAAGGAGAACCTTCTGAGGCAAAATCTGATTTGAAAAAACAAAAAATCAGTAAATCTAAGGACAAGGAGTCCTCCTCCTCGTCAGTGCCTCATACTCCTCTCAAAAAGTCATCAGAGACGAAAGCTCCGTCGTGGGATCTGTCGACGAAGATTAAGAGTGTCTACGACTATTACGCCTACGAAGGCCTAGACGACTTATACGACAACAGTGTCGTCGATGACGACTGTTACAACGACGGCCTCGTCGACGGCGATTACTCACCGTAGATGGTTGGGCCAATGACGACACCGTTGACGACGGGGACGACGCGTCGACGACTGTTCAATTGACAAAGTCATCGGTTTTATCGACAGGCGCTCCGACAACTTTTAAATCGTCAATTTCAAGATCGCTGGCGATCTCGATTAAGAGGCTTCCACCGTCGACGGGCACGTCGACGGAAAGAATAGACAAATCAGAATTTACTTCTTGGACAAAAATGTCTCTTCTTCCTCCGTTAAATCTTCTTGAAACGCAGGAGTCAGAAGAGGAAAACCCATTTGGGGTTGCATACAGTCCCTCCCAGCTGAAAATTAAGAGTCAGGACACAGACGAGGAGGAATATCAGGAAGTGCAGGAGGATTTCCCTTTTAAGGATCGCCCTCTATCCAGTTCGAAAAAATATAAATCTTTTCAACAATCTTATGACTACGAGGAGGAAGAGGGTGACGCTCCTAGTGTCAGAGAAGAGTCTGTGTCCATGCACCTTTCACTAGTATCGGATCTGAGGCACATGATCACTGATTACTATTGTCGCTTCTCTGAAGCTGATGCCTCTTCCTTGGACACTTCACGTAAGCCGCAACCTGTCATACAGGCTCCAATTGTGCAGCCTCCGCCTCCGGTGCAAAAGGTGCACACTCCAAAGGTCATTACCATCAGGGATGACTTAGTTGACAGTGAGGTTGAAGACCAACCTGAGGAAGGAGAACTGAGCCAGAACAAGCCAGTGGGCGTCGAATGGGACCAATACGTTATACCATTTTCTCCATCGCCGTCACCCTCTCTGTCAATTTCTCCAACCGGAGGACATCGGGGGATTCCACAAGCTAATGGAAAGAGCTTCCAAGAGGTTCGATCTTCCTCTTCCGGTTAAGGAAACAGATTGTTTCCTATATGCTTTCAAAGAATCTTCTAGAAAATCAATAAGAACAATCCCCATGGTAAATTATATAAGGGAGGAAGGATTGAAAATGATGAAGAACCCAGCCTCTGTCGCAGCCTTAGTACCTTCTCCAGCATGCCTTATTTGTCACCCACGACCAGAATCTGTGGTGATGCAGTCAGCAGAAAGACGATCGAAAAATCCAGTGACCACATGTACAGCTCCTCCTGACAAAAAAGGGAGAAAACTGGATGGAGCATGAAAACGCTTTGCAGTCATGGCAGCAGCATCTATTAAAGCATTGAATGCGCTCGCCATAATAAGCGGCTACAACAGGCAAATGTGGTCGGATATAACTCCTCTATTGTCACATCTGCCGGAGGACAAGAATGAAGAGGCTACACTAATTCTTCAGGACGGGCCTGAGCAACCTCAGAATCCATAGGCATAGTCATCGATATATCAGCAGTGACTTTCAGACAAATGGCAGGAGCCGTAGCGCTTCGCAGACAGGGATGGCTAAAAGCTACCTCGTTCAGGCCAGAAGTGCAGGCCAAGATAGTTGACATGCCCTTCGACTGAGAAAATCTATTCGGCAAGCACATTGACGATGCCCTGCAGGGCATTAAGTCAGATACAGATACGGTGAGGGCGATAGGTTCTCTGCAGCAGAACTGATTTCAGTCCTTTCAAAGCAGAGGATCAAGAGGACAATATCAGCAGAGATCTTTCTATCAATCTAATAGGTACCAGCCGTACCATCAGAAGGGGTACCAACAGTTTTCAAACACTCAGCAATTTCGGTCCTCAAATACTTCTTATCAACAACAGCCCAGACGGAAGCCACCTGCAAGAGAAAAATTACAGGACTCCAATCGGAGACTGACAATTCCAAGGCGCCAACCACCTTGTCATTCCACGACCTCCTTCAAACCCATTATCTCTCTCCCTGTTACCACCAATGGCTGTCTATAACATCAGACAGATGGGTGCTGGGCATAATACATCAGGGCCACACCCTGGAGTTCCTCTACAAACCACCGGACCAACCTCCCATTCACAGAAAACAGCAACATCTCTCTGCCCTGCAAGGCAGAAACTCTGTCTCTTCTTGTAAAAGGAGCAATAGAGGAGGTCCCTCTTCAACAGCGAGGGAAAGGATTTTACTCACATTTTTTCCTGATATGGAAAAAGCAATCGAACAAATGGAGGCAAGTAATAGATCTCAGAGGCTTAAACAAATGTCCTCAGGAAACAATCTTTCCGTATGCTATCTCTTCAAGAAATTCTGATGATGCTGAGCAGAGGGGAATATATGACATCTTTAGATTTATTAGAAGCATACTTCCATATTCCAATCCACGTCAAACACAGGCGGTATCTCAGATTTGCGGTGGCAGGGCACCACTACCAATTCAGAGTGTTACCCTTCGGTCTCCAATCCGCACCAAGAGTGTTCACGAAATGCATGGCGCCGGTCGCAGCGTATCTGAGACAGCAAGGACATCAGATATATCCATATCTGGACGATTGGTTAATAAAGGGCGCATCGTATCAAGACACTCAAGAATCCTTGGAATGTTGCATGAATCTCTTTCACTTTCTGGGTTTACAAATAAACATGGACAAATCTTCTCTAATTCCGTCCCAGTTTCTTCAATTTCTAGGAGCCTTATTACGAACAAGCGAAGCAAAAGCATACCCTTCAGAGGAATGCATCCAGAAGATTTTGAAGCTGAATTCACAAATAAAGAAAAGAAAGTCCACTTCAGTAAGGATATTCAAATCATTGTTGGGGATGATGTCATCCTGCATCCCCTTAGTTCCGAATTGTCGTCTCCACATGCGACCTCTTCAAGAACTTCTCGACCTTCAATGGGTGCAACATCAAGGTTCCTTCGAGGATCGGATCCTCATCAATCCTCAAATAAAGAAAGCATTGTCATGGTGAGGAAAAAGAGAGAACTTATCGGAAGGTCTGCTCTTCGAGCCCCAAACTCCCAGTTATGTAATGACAACAGACGCCTCCCTGCAAGGATGGGGAGCTCACCTCCAAGACCTGGAAATTCAAGGACATTGGAGCAAACAAGAGGCTCATTTGCACATCAACTTATTAGAGCTAAAATCGGTGTTCTTGGGCCTCCAGGCCTTTCTCACCAGGATTCACGATTCACCAGTCCTAGTCAGAACAGAAAGCACAACAACAATGTTTAATCTAATAAAGCAAGGGGGAACAAGATCTAAGCCCCTATCAGCGCAAGCTCAAGAAATTTGGAAATGGCTTCTAGGCACAATATCCCTTGGAGGTTCAACATGTCCCTGGAATATACAACACAAGAGCAGATTCGCTGAGCAGATCAGCAGGTGTTTGTCACGAGTGGGAACTGAATCAGGATCAAATCAGTCAATGTTATGGGGCACTCCAGCTCTGGACCTGTTTGCGAATCGAAGCAACAAAAAATCCAAACAGTTCGCAAGCAGATTCCCTCAGCCGGGATCCTGGGGGAATGCTCTTCAGCTCCGTTGGACAGGAATGTTCGCATATGCATTTCCCCCATTTCCTCTGATTCCAAGGGTGCTCAAGAAAATGAGATCGGAACTGTGTCACTTAATTCTGATAGCCATGGCATGGCCGTGACAATTCGGGTGCTCGGAGCTCCTTCAGCAGTCAGTGACTCCCAGAGTGCAGTTTCCTCTAATTCAAAATCTAATTTCCATGAACAGTGGGCAAGTTCTACGTCCCCAGTTGGCCTCGCTCAACTTGTCGGTATGGAACCTCATGAGCATGAATTTCAGTCTCTAAATATTCCCCAAGAATGCAGAGATATCCTCTCGCACTCTCTTGTGCATTTTCCACAAATAAAATGTATGTGGCAAAATGGAAAAGGTTTTGCCAATGGTGTTCGACACAATCTCTTCACCCCTTGCACTCTTCTCCGGAACAAGTTATTCCTTAGCTATTGCATTTGGCCAAGGCAGGCCTTTCTCACGCATCTGTCAAAGTGCATCTTGCTGCCATTTCAAGATATCGCAGAAGACCGAATCATCCATCCCTTTGGTCTCAGAGAGTGATAAAGGAACTCTTGAAAGGATTGTTCAGAGTTTTCCCTCCAATTAAACATCCATCAGTGCCGTGACAACTTAACACAGTCCTGGCACAGCTCATGAAACCACCTTTCGAACAAATTCACAAAGCGGAGCTGCAATTTGTGGCTTTACTCCTGGCTTTGACGTCAGCCAGAAGTGTCAGTGAGATTCAAGCTTTTTTCATCACAGAGCTGTTTCTTCAGTTCAAAACAGACAAGGTGATCCTAAGAACGAATTCTTAATTAATTCCGAAAGTCCCTTCGGATTTTCACCTCAATGAGCCTATTGTTCTGCCCGCATATTTTAAAGACCCATCTTCTGCAGCGGAAAAATCTTTGCACGATTTGGATATCAAGAGGTGTTTAAAATGTTATATTGACAAAACAATGTCCTTTAGAAAGACAAATCAATTGTTTTTCTTTTAATGTACGAACTTTATTCATTGAATGCAGGAGCAGACATTGAATAGAGGAGCTGTCCCTATGCTCCCGAACAGACCTATAAAAGTCATCTTTTCCTTTTTTAAATGTTTTTTTTAATTTTCATATTGCACTCAAAAAACCTTCAAAGATGCAAAACATTCCGTCCACCCCCCCACCCTACCGCATGATAAAATCACAGATACCAGAAAAAGAAGGGCAAAAGAAAAGAAAAAGGTGATAATTCAATTGCACATTCCTAAGTAAATTGATTTAAAATACCAACTCAGCTATATGAATTTTATACCATCCAGAATATAAAGTTCGAGTATCATGTTATAAGTCCAGCTTTGAGTAGCTCCTGGAAAAAGTGACCAATGCTGAGAGTGCAAAACAGAGAAAAAATATATAAACAATGCAAAAGGCCAGACAGAACCTAAAGCAGCATATTAGGATGTATACATGGCTTGCAGAGAAAAATTTTGAGTGCCAAAGAGGCAGGGCTATACAATTCGGTCCGATCTTTATAACTCAGTACACAGCGTGCAGTACAGATTATGGATTGCCCTGGGAGAGGCATTTGCACAGGGTTTCCCAAATTATAATTCCCTTTTTTTAGCTTGTATCTCCTTTTTAGCATAAATGGCCTTCTCCAGATTCCCTACAGACAATAACAGGGACAGCCAGTGTGAGAATGAAGGGGGAGTTGAATCAATCCAGGCAGAGATAATACAGAGCCTAAAGACAGCCATGGAAACAAAAATGAAGGCCCCCCTTCTCTCCTGCTGATAGAGTAGCAGATCCCAAGCAGGATGGTTGTGAGGGTTAGCAAAATGTCCTGTGCTACAATTTACCTTAAAAAGACTTGTATTTGGGCAATCAAGAACCCTAATTCTATACACAAAGCAAACATATGCACAGAGTCTGCACCATATTCATCACATCGGGGGCAGTACGTGCCTTTGCCAGTACCCCACTTAGCAATTCTACTTGGCGTATAATAAAGAAAGAAGCAGGTTTTATAAAATTGTGCCTTTAAGTTGGCTGATAGAAGGTCGTTCTGTGCTTATTGAAAGGCTAGATGAAAAGTATTATCAGAAATTTCCAATTTCTGCTGCCATTTGTTGGAAGTTAAAGCCATATCAACAGTCATAAGTCTATTTAACAAGGTGTAGATGGACCCTAGCCGGGGAACACAGGGTGCAGATAATCTCTCTACGGGTTCGTGTTTTTCAAAGCCCGAGGGCCCCCGGCCTTCTGTGAAAGAAAGTCCCTAATTGCATAATACTTATGAGCTTCGTTCTGGCTCAGATTAAATCTCGCCTGGAGTTGTTCAAAGGCCAAGACCCCACTGGTCAAATACAGGCCCCCTAGAGTTTTAATCCATGAACTAAACCATTTCTGGAAGTAGGAACTCTCGAAAATTCCGGGCAAATTAGAGTTGTTATTAGTGGGGGTATAATAATGAAGTCTACCCAGCCCAAGAAGTTTACTTGTGGCCGTGAATTCCTTGTAAGCTCCGATAAGGGTCTTAAATCTTACCCTCTTAAAGTACCCAAACTCTAACTGGCGCCACAGGCAGCCTTTGGCTTCGGAACCCAACAATAATTCAAATGGTGACGGGAGCACCGTGTGGGAGTTCGAGAATTGATCTTGGAGCACTATGGTGCATCCTTGTAGAGCCATATCCCATTAATATAGTCGGAAGTTTGGAAGAGCCCAGCCACCTCTCTCTAATGGAAGAGAAAGAAATGTAAGTGATCTTCTAGGATGTGAATAAGCCCAAATAAATTGGGAGAACATACAGTCGAATTTCTGTAAGGCTTGCTTCATAAACTCAAGAAGGATAGCTCTAAAGTAGTATAGAATTTTGGGGAAAAACATCATTTTAATAATGTTACAACGGCCCACGATAGTCAAATGTAGGTTGTTGAGCCTATTCAGAGCCTTCTTGGCGTCTGCAGCGAGAGGCTCCAAGTTCTCATTCACTATTAAGTCGGGATCTACCAGGATATTTACCCCTAGGGTATTTGGCCTTTTTTACCACTCTATAATCAGCCCAATTGATCTGCCTAATCATTACAATATGGGTTTCTCCCTTATTTAGCGTGTACCCTGAAATCTTCTATGGCTTTAATGGCCCTCTCAGGATCGGGCGTGACGAATGCTAAGTCGTCTACATAGGCCATGATTTTAGTGTGCAGTCCGTGTCTACTTAAAACCGGGATTTCTAGATTGTTGATGAGTTTTCTAATAAAGGGATCTAAGTATAAAGTAAAGAGCAGCAGGGAGCAGGGGCAGCCCTGACGGGTCCTGCGCGTGATCTCAAATTGCTTGGTTAATTGTCCATTTATTAGAACCCTTGCAGTAGGATTAAGTTATAAACCTTTTATGGCTTGGATGACATTAGGTCCAAAGTTCAACCTTTCCATGGCATGCCACAGGACCAACCAGGAGACCCGATCAAATGCTTTTTCAGCATCAAGTAGTATAAGCGCCATCGGGTCTCCTGATGCTTGTGCCACATCCAACAGGGTGATGGATGTGTGAATGTGATCGGTAGTACCCCTCTCCGGAATGAAGCCATGTTGCCACATGGATACCAGATGTTCAAGTTTGGTGGAAAGTCGGGAGGCAAACATTTTAGCATGAATTTTAGAGTCACCATTTAGGAGTGTAATTGGGCAATACGAGCCCATTTCTAAAGGGGATTTATCTTTTTTAAGGAGGATAATTATCTTGGCTGTTGCCCGGGAATCTGGAGGGTTGGCCCCATTAAAAATCTGTTCTAACAAAGCCGTAAATTTTCCACTAATCTGAGTGTTGAAAACTTTATAAAAGTCCACTGGGATGCTGTTGGCGCCCGCCGCTTTACCATCTGGTAGATTTGCCAGGCGTTAGCTATTTCCTCCCAAGAGGGGGGATCTTCTAATTGCCTACGGTCCTCAGTATCAAGATGTGACAATGAATCCGAGTCTAGATATTTATCTATCTTCTCATGTCTCATAGCTTGAGAATCACTACCTTCTTCAGTTTATAATCATGAGTAGAAATCTCCAAAGGCCGCCCTGATCTCGCTAGGCTCGCTAGTGACGTCCCCTGTGGGAGTCTGTTTAGAGTGTATTCCATTTGTAGTAAGATGTTGCCTTGTCCTTACCGCTAGCAGGTGGCCGGCTTGCTCACTATATTTATATATCTTTTCCCTTGCAGCAACCCATTTTGCAGCGGCTTTTCCTGCCAAGATTGAATCAATTTCTGCCCTATGGATGGCTAATTTTAACTGGGCGGGTTTGATGTCTGCCCCTTCTGGACTGCACCAATGAGTTTTTCTTCAGCTTGGCCCAGCTTTTTCTGGAGTTGTAAAATCTGCTGCCGTTCTGAGTTTATTCTTTCTTAAGGAGAACTGAAGGGTCTCCCCTTGGATACCTGCCTTCAGGGTGTCTCAAACGACCATAATTGGAGGTGATCCAGTATTAACTTCCAAAAATTCCTGGATCCAGCCTTTCATGTGAATTTGATAATTCACATTGAGCAATAGTGCTCTCTCGAAGCTCCAAGTCGAAACTGGCTTATGAAACAATGTGCCTCTTAAACTTAAGATCAAATGATTAAGATCTGACAAGATTCGCGGTAAAACATCTATCTTACTTTAATGAAGTAGAGAAGTTGATATCAGAAAATAATCCAATCTGGCAAAGGAGTGATGAGGGGCTGAATAATGTTTATCCTGGCTGATTCGGATTGAGGTTAGACCAGACATCCCTCAGCCCGTGCGTGTGCATTAAGTTCTTCAAGGCTTGAAAGACTTTAGGTTTCCTACCCATTTAATTGCAATGGCTGTTTGTTCCCCAATTACTGGCTAAGTTGATATTAAGATCACCACAGAAAATTATTGGAAGGGGCCAATGGACTAGCTCTTCGGAAATGTTGTTAAATACCCCAGGATTGTCCGCAGTGCTACCGTAGATTGAACAAAGGGTGAAAGAGGATTTCATGTTAAGCCGGCATTCTGCTAAAACCCACCTCCCTTGGGGATCAGATTTAATGTGAGAGGACCGCATTAGATGGTTACATTGAGACAGAATGCCTACCTGTTTAATCCGGGCGCCCCGCGAGGTCCCCCCACTAGGCTAAATCCTAATTAATTCAAAAGATGTAATTGCGAGCCCTTGATGTGTGTTTCCTGGAGGCACACTATGTCCACTCCCATGAGTCTAAGACCTTGGGAGACTTTTTGCCGTTTGTGAGCGTCATTCAAGCCACACATATTTATTGAAGTAATTCTAAATTGTGTTGTATTGGTCATTGTGATGCACTATAAAATGTAGCCTATGCATAAAGGCTGCATTGAAAAAACATACAGAGAACACCTAATACATGCTGCCCCAATTATCACATTTGCACAATCAAAAATTCTAATAGCCTTGACTTTTCTGCAATGAATGGTGTCAAAAACTGAAGTGATAACCAAACAACCCCCCCCAAAATAATCCCAACCACAATCTTGATGCCCTTCCCAGCAACTTCCCCTCCCCCTCCCCCTCCCATTCTCCCGCCGCCCCCCCCCCCTCCCACACACACAAAATGAGCAATCAGGAATAACCTGAATTTTTTTTTAAGTAATTTGATTGAGTTTTCATTCAACACACCATCAGTTCAATATCATATGCAAGACCATTGCGCAGATGGTCCAACAGCCAGCTTATAAAGCAGGAGGAACCAGTCCTCAACATTCTTCCCCTAACTTCCCTACCAACCTCCCTCTCTACCCCCACCCCCCCTTGTCAGTGTGCCCTTGTCTGCCCCTTCATCTAAACATGTAAAACCCCCTGTGCCAAAGATTTTAACACAAATCAATGGAGGATAACATCATCGCTGGTCTCAAAGGACAGGAAGTTCCGTGTAGTTACTCATGAGTGCTTTGAGCCCCTGCCCTGAATCCTCCACACTTCTTAATTTAGTGTGCGTGAGCCGACTCCTCTCTGTATGTGCTCAAGTGTCCCCATCCCTATCATACTCCACAGTGTTCTCCGCCCTGACCTCCACGCCCAGATCTATTCCCGCATTATCTTCGTCCCCCTCATCCATGTCTACAGGTGATTGGAGCTCCGCTACTAACGTCCCCCATGCTCTTGCTGCTTCCAGCGCCTTGTCATTCGAGGAACGCTTGGCCATTTGTAGACGAAGCATCCCTTCGCTACCCGCCCAGCTCAAGAAACTCGCCTTCCATCTTTGAAAGTTAGAACCTGCTCTCGCTTTCCAATGCATGGTAAGCTCCCTCTTTGCCATTATCAAACTCAAATCGTGAAACTTGCTAGTAATTTTAGTACTGGGGGTGTGCGGAAACCAGAGCAAAAGGCAAGTTCCCATCTCTACCTCCAGCTCACGCTCCGTTACTCGGTTCAAACACGCCACCACATCTGCCCAATAAGGTCCCAATCCCACACAGGACCAAAACATATGACCAAAATCAGCGCCTTCTGCGTTGCACCTAGGTCACAGCGATTGAGTTCCTCCAAAATACTGTTGAATTTTAACTGGAGTTAAATAGGCCCTGTGGAGAGTAAAAAATTGGACCAATTGAATCCTGGCATTACGCGTGCCCTTCCAAGCACTCCTCAACATCTGCAGCCACGTCGTCTCAGGAATGACCCTGCCAAGGTCCTCCTCCCATTTACCTTTTAATCTATCCAAGGGTGAAAGCCTCTCTGTGGACAGCCGCCTATACAAACAAGTGATGGCTTTAAATGTACCCGCAGCCATGGTGACATATTGACATCCCAACAAAGTTGGGGGTTCCGACAGTCCCATCTTCCACCGTTTCTGAATTCCCATCACAAGGGCATCGTGTAACAAATAATCACCCCTCGGTAAATCGAAAGAACTCTGCAAATCTTGGAAAGGCAACAGGGTACCGTCTCTGTATAAGTCCCCAATCATGTGGACCCCACACTCCTCCCAGCCGGCCAGCGCAGACCAATCTCCGCCATGAGGGAGGGCCGTGCACATGCCCAAGGGAATTTCCGGGGCATATGGATCAGCGAAACCCGCTCGTTTCTGACTCCGATTCCAGCATAGACGGAGGGTGCGCTCTTCAAGAGTGAGCTGGTCCAGCCTAATTTTCTGTTGAAGCACTATGAATGACAGCACATGTTGAGGGATGACTCTACCCTGCGGTCCGTCTGGGCCCCTAAACTCACGCGCCACGGCCTGTGTAAGCCACTGCAGCTGTGCCGCTAAATAGTACCACTCGAAATCTGGGACCGCCAACCCCTCCTCCTCCCTCGGCCGCATCAGGGTGGTCAACGCAACCCGCCGTCTGCCTGATCCCCAGATAAACCCTGTCATCCGCGCCGTAGCGTCTTAAAAAAGGAGACAGGAATCCAGATCGGCAGAGTACGAAAGAAGTAGAGCAACCGTGGGAGTGCCACCATCTTTAGGAGCGCTACTCTCCCAGCCACCGAGAGGGGGAGGGTTCGCCAGAACCCCATACTACCTCTGAGCCCCCTCATCGCACCGCCCACATTCCCTTTCAAAAGGTCAGAGTGAGCGTGATATATGCGGACGCCCAAGTACGGCAAGCATTCAGACTCCCACCGCAGATCCTCCAGCGCCAGGGGTTTCTGACCATCCGAGGTCAAGGGAAACAGGCAGGTCTTATTCCAATTCACCCGTAATCCCGACAAGTGACCAAATTCCTGAAGAAGGGCTCTAGCTTCCTGTAAGGAGTCCCCTGCATCTGTCTGCCAGATACAACAGGAGGTCATCCGCATATAGGGATATGTGATGAATCTAACACCTTCATACAATTGTCCCTGTCGGGCGTGCGCTGCCAGCGGTTCGATTGCTAGTGCGAACAGTAACGGAGACAAAGAACAGCCCTGGCGGGTACCTCTCCCCACCTGGCATGCCGCTGATATAGTGCGTCCCGTAGGAACCCTAGCAGTGGCAGAACTGTATAACAGTCTGGTCCAGTGTATGAAATGATCTCCTAAGCCAAATCCCTTCAGCACCCGGAATAGGTACGGCCACTCCACACTATCGAATGCCTTTTCGATATCCACCGACAACACTACAGCTCCCGATGATCCTTCACCTCTGTCCCCCATGATCTGTATCAACTGCCGTATACAGGTCGCAGTGTTCCTGGTGGGGATGAAGCCCGATTGGTCCGGATGTACCAGAGTGCTCATGTGATCCAAAAGTCGCGTGGGTAAGATCTTGCTAAGGATCTTGTAGTCTACCGTGAGCATTGAGAGCGGTCGGTACGCTGATCTATAAGTGGGGACTCCACCCTTCTTCAGCAGCGGCACTATGATCGCTTCTCTCGTAGTGAGCGGCAGTCTACCCAGTTCCCATGCTTCCCTATATACTGACTGCAATTGCGGCGCTAGGATGTCTATATAAGTTGCATAAAACTCCACCGGGAGTCCATCAGCCCCCGGCGTCTTCCTCCTGGCCATGTGCTTAATCGCTGCTCTGATCTCTTCCAGCGAAATAGCTACACCCAGTTTGGTGCCCTGTTCCGTTTCCAGTTGCGGCAACCTTGCTGCCTCTAAGTAATCGTCCAGACCATCCGGCAGTTCTCTCATCCTACTTTGGTAGAGCAGCGTATAATAATCCAGAAATTGGTCATTGGCCTCCTTCTGTGAATAGACCAGGTCCCCTGCAGGTGTAGTCAGTGACACTATTGGGGATCCCCTGACGGCCGGATTGGCCAGCCAGTCCAATAGCGACCCTACCTTGTCCCTTTCAGCGTGAGCACGTACCATATATTCTTTATAATCATAGCAACGAAGCCACTCAACCTGAGTGGCCACCTTCTCCCGCGCCGCCAGCACCTCCTCCGGTCCGCCCCCGTTCGTATGGTTATCTTTTTCCGCCTGACGCAGATGAGCCTCTTCCCGATCTATTTCTTGCAACAGCATCTTACGCGTCCCTGTGATGGACGAGATGCATATCCCCCTAACCAGCGCTTTGAAAGAGTCCCACTCATGGGCTCTACTTGTTGCCGTCCCTGAATTTTCTAAAAAATAATGTTCGACGCCCTCTCTGACCTCCGCATTAAACACTGGGTCTTCCAATGTCATCGGGTTCAATCTCCATGTCGGGATCACTTGTTGCTGTTGCGACCAGAGCACAGTTATCAAACAAGGGTTATGGTCCGAGAGTGTCCTTGCCAGATACTCGCAATGTCTCGTGAGTTCCTGGGCCCCCGGGGTGCATAAAATGCAATCAAGTCGTACATGTAAGTCATGTGGCACCGAGTAGAACGAGTTGTCTCTGTCTGTGGGGTGATGTGCCCGCCAGGCATCCACAAGGCCCCATACTTCCTGCCATTCCCGCCTCACCTTAGCCATTCTATGTACCACTGATTGGGCCAGTGGGGGGTGAGAACGATCCAACTCCACATCAGTGACGGAATTAAACCCCCCCCCCCATAAACACTGTGCCAGCTAAGGATGAGGCCAACCTCCCAGAAAGCTGCGCAAAGAATGCGGTTTGTTCCAAGTATGGGGCTTATACACTGCAAAATGTGACATCTCTGCCATCCAGGCGACCCAACACCACCACGAACCTCCCCTCCGAGTCTACTATCGTGTTCATGGGTTGGAAGGGAAGCCCTGATCGCACCCAAATTATGGTCCCCCTGGCAAAAGCAGAATAAGTGGTATAAAATAACTGTCCCCTCCATCTCCTCTGCAGTGCCCGCCCCTCAGCCTGATCAATGTGTGTTTCCTGTAAGAAGGCCACCTGGATCCCTCTGCGGACTAAATATGCATGCACTTTATAACATTTCCTCATGGAGTTCAGCCCCCGCACATTCCAGGTGATACATTTTAGCTCAAGTCGGGTCGCCATAGGAGAGCATACAACAGAACACAATCCAATACTGCCTAATGGGCACACTGACAAACCCCCGAATTTCAAAACATCCCCAACGAACCCCCATCCCACCCTTCCCCAGAACAGGCGCTAAACCATAGTTACCCATCCAAACTCAATCCCTACGAAGGGAAATACCCTGGTAGCTACCAGAGTCTCACAGTAAATCACAGTAAACAACAATCCTACCGACTCTGCATATAGGCCGAACCTCTTGCACGGACTTTCCTTCCTCCCGGCAGTGTCCCGCCCCAGGCGAGCCCCCCCTCACATAGAACCCCGCCACCCCCCACCCCAGCAAGAAATCAAGCCTCCCGCCAACTCCAACAGGACCACACCCACACCCCTCAGTGGTATAAGGCCACGCCTGGTGTGCACCCCCTTACTGTACACAGGCTGGAGTCAAGCATAGTCACTCGTCCAACAGGCCATCGGCTGTCCTTGGAGTAACCTGAGGTAGGTTTCCAGAGTCCTCCTCAGAACTCTCCGACACCACCTCCTCCGATCCCCGATGGGACCCTGAGTCCGCCAGCGAGGTCGTGTTCGCAGCTCCTGATATGACAGAGACCGCCTGTAAGGCCGCTTGCCTCTCCAGCTCCGTCTGTGAAGTCGATGGTGACTGTTTGTTTACCACGAGTTTCCTGTTGCAACGGCCCCTACGAGGCTTCGGCTGAGTCTCAGCCGTCTTTTCCCATCGTCCAGCGCCATCCGTTCCCGCACGATACTTCTCAAGCCAGTGCCATGCGTCGTCCGGTGTGTCGAAGAAGGTCGTATTCCCGTCCACCATCACCTTCAAGCGTGCCGGAAAGAACAGGGCATATTGTATACCCTCCACGCGAAGGGCCCTCTTAACCGTCATAAATGAAAAGCGGCTCCGTTGGACCTCTTGGGAATAATCAAGGTAAAGGGAGACTAAGGCATTGTCTACTCGATATGGGCCAGACGTCCGGGCATTCTGTAATATAAGGTCACGGTCTCTGAAGTGCAACAGGCGTGCGACCACTCGTCGGGGGGATGGCCCTGGGCTGGCGGGTGGGCCGGCACACAATGGGCCCTTTCCAGCGTATAGAACTGCGACAAGCCCTCAGGGGCGACCACATCACGCAGCCACGTTTCTAGATAAGCAACCATGTTGTCCCCTTCAACTTTTTCGGGTAGGCCCACCACCCGTATATTATTGCGCCTGTTGCGCCCTTCTGGATCTTCGGCCCTCTTCTCCAACTGCTGCACTCTGCGCAATAAGTCACCCACAGACGCATCCGTCGCCTTCTGGGCCGGTTCCAGCTTTTCAAGTGCAAGTTCTGTGCTTATGACGCGGTCAGCTAGCTAACCATGATCCGCCCGCAATAGCCCGAGGCTCGTCGACACCTGGCGTAGTGCCTCTTTCGTGTCCGATATAGCCTTGAGGATCTGTTCCAGCTGCTGTTGCTGCAGCCCCGCAGCCAGACTTCCAGCCGAGCCCTGGTCCTGATTCTCGATTGGGTCCTCAATGTGGTCAGATTGTGCCATCCCCGGTACCCGTGGCGGTTTCCCCATGTTCTAGCCACAAAAGCAGGTCTCCAGCCCAAAGAACTAGGGCTATGTGCCTCCAGCCGTGTTTCTCCAGGGACTAAGATGCGTGTACCAGTTACTCCACTCTGTTTCCGTGCTCCCAGTTGGCCAACATCACTGCAGGGAGATCCCTCTGCCCATCGGGTACAGATCGGGGGCCAAGAGTGCCAGCCACTGCCAGCCAGGTAAGGGACTCCGCCGGTCACCGCCTCAGGATCCACCAGGAAGTGACTGTACGCAACCACGTTGGTATCCTGACCACTTCAACCGCCCTCTTCCCAGCCTGGGCGATCTGCTCTCAGGTGCCACCACAGCGTCTCCAGCCGCTATGCCAGACGTGCCGCGATCATCCCTAGCAGGGCCTCTCGTTCACCACCAAGCGGAGCCATCCACCCCGGAACGCCTGCCTCGGGTCGGTCCCTGGGATGGTGTCGCAGAAGGTAGGGGGGAACAGCATCCACGTGCCACCTTCAAATCTAGCGTGCAGCCGTCTTGTGCCCTCCGGGTAAACCCCCAGTCAACAGTCCATCCAAAAACTGGGTCGCCAAGGGTCAGACCACGGTGCAGAAGGGAGCTTCTTCGCACGCTCTCAACCCTCCGTGGGCCAGGTTCCCCAACACCCCAATGCGCAGGAAGCGGAGGTGCAAGGGGGGGTCCTTCAGAGCAGAGTCCCCACAATGCCCATGCAATCAAAGTACCTCCGTAGCCGCTCGTCCAGACCCCCCCAGTCCGCGGCCGATCCGTGGAAGCAATCCTGCACTCAGCCACCTGCTGGGCTTGGGAGGGTCCCCGCTGTCGCCGGCCTCCAGCCCTCCTCTCAGGGCGCAGACTCCAGAGCGAGCGTTGCCGTCCGATGCTGCCTGCCCCTATCTGCGTGCACAGCCGCTGTCCACAATGGGGAATCCTGCTCCACTCCGGATGCCTCGTCCAGCCTGGGCGCTGCCAGCAGTCCGCAGCCTCCCGGGCACCACCTAGGCCGGCGCCGGCCGAGTAGATTACTCTGTCCCCCTCTGGTGAGTCCACTGTCAGCGCGGTCGGCACCCGCACCCCACCTCAGCGCCGAGCTCCGCCACCGCCGGAGTGCTGCTCCCTTCCGGCGGGCTCCTGTTTGCGCGAGGCCGGGGATTTTAGGCCCTCCGCAGGCCGCAGTCAAGATGGCCGGGCCCCTCCAGGGGGAGCGGCAGCAATCGCCGAGCGATCGATCTCCAGGACCCCGGTCTGAGGTTTAATTATCGTGCGGGCATCTCTCAATCCTGGGGGGCTCCCCTCGGAGCCGCAAACACCACCAGGGGAGTTTCTGCTACATGATAAATATCGAGGCCGACATAGAGCCCTCAGCTCACGTGTCCATGCTCGATGGTGTCCAGGCAACGCCCCCCATCGGGAATAACCTGAATGATAGTCGCCAGCAATAACACCCTGCCACCCAGCCCCGCCTCTGGAATTCACACCTTAGGATAGACTAGACTATGCTGGTCATACTAGAAATAGAGAGGGAGATCCTTTTGGTGACAAATGCTTACACCTAAGGAGCCTCACGGCATGATAAAGAGAACAGCCAAAAGACCTGCCAACCCTAGCATTTTGCCCCGGTCTTATCTTAGCAAAACAGACAATGAAAAATTAGGCAGTGTCAGTGAAGGTTATGATGATCATATTGGACTATTAGAACCTATTAGTGCCTAACTCTGTCCTTTCTTGGATTTTAACTCGTTGAAGTACTCTTGTGCTTTAACTTCAAAGAAGAACATTCGAGGAGTGCCGTTCAGGATGACTTTGAGTTTGGCAGGGTTCATCAAAAAGGCTTGCCCCCCAGTTGCTGAAAAGGAGTAATTAGTTGGCGGAGTCGCCATCTTAGCTCCACTGTAGAATGGCAAAAATCTGGTTTTGTAAAAAATGTCACTCCCTCAAAGCTTTTCTGGGAGTTTGGTCGAGCCTGGTTATAGACCAGTTGTCAGAGCAGAAAGTTTCCAAAAAACACAAGGAAGGCCCTGGTCTTAGCTCCACTGCCTGTTTGTGATTTTTTTCAGCATGAGGGGAAAGCAATGAGCCCATTGGATCTCGTGATCCCAATTCCAGTCTGGATGATCTGAGAAGGCTCCCTTCAAAAGTTTCACTATGAAGCACCAGGGATTGTCCCCTCTGCCCCCTCAGGAATACCAAGTAAGCTGAGATTAGTCCGGCGCTGTCTATTCTCCTGCTCTTCCAGCTTCCACATGACATCTGTCATACAAGCACTTTGGGAGGAACATAGGTTGTTCAGCTTCACAACTTCATATTCCAGGTTTTCCGTGCGTCTTTCAACCATATTGACCCTTTCGCCGATATCTGAACAAGTTTTGTTCAACCTTCTGAGACCGCCTTTGAGCTTTTAGCGGCACCCTTAGCTTGTCTGCTATCTGATTGAACTCCCTGCTGGAACTGTTTGATCAACAGCAAAATAGATGAAAGCGAGGGTTCTTCATGGGGATTTGAAATAGCATGCAGGCTGACTGTGCCTAGGGGCTTGTCGGCATCCTCGCCAAAAAGGAAAGGCGATCTGAGGATTAGAAGAGTCCAACTTTAATTGGCGTTGCTTCCTAGTACGTTGCCCCTCTCGTTTACTGTGTGCACTCTTCCTGCGTTGTACCGTTCCAGTTTCTTTGCTGGAATGACTGCAGTTGGAGTCGGAGTGATTACCATCGCTAGAGGTAGAGGAATTATCTTCAGCCGCTGAGTCTGTGCCATCTGATACTGAAAAGAAGTAATCGCCAGCCGGGTCGGGAGAATGGGCACCCTGGGGGTGTGAATCTAGATCATAGCCTTGTTGGGTCTTTGAGCTGCAACTAGATTGCTGGACTTGTCCGGGGTGGGTTGAATAAAGATAGGCATTTAGAACCCCTACCTGGGGAAATTCAGTCCTAACACTTGGAGAGGGGAGGCGAAGTCAAGAAGTTCAGGAGTTCCTTTTGGTTCTTCAAGAGAACTTCCTATAGATGTACCCCCAGAATGAACCGGTTCTGAGTTTGTTTGAGGATCTCTGCAGAGATTTAGTGTTACGATCCTCACTTTCCAGAGTTTTTGAAGATTTTTCTCCTTTTGGGGCAGATGGGGCAGTGGAGCTCACTCCGGAAAACAATTTAGCAATTGAGGTCTTAGACCCTCCACTCTCCTTAAGGGCACCCCCCCCCCTAGTTTTCCCTGTGGCCCTCCTAGCATTTAGGTTGTCTTTTTTACCTTTTGGCGCTGTATCCTACTCGGGTGTCAGCCTCCCGTGCTATGGGAGGCAGCGTTGTTGCCAGCTGTCCTTGGTTTCATGCTTCTCCCACTGCGGGACTCCATTGCCCCCAAAAGTCGGCAAAGGGCTCCCCTCACGGCCTGGGAAACATCACCAGGAGCTGAGAAACAGATGAGAGACGCCGAAGCTCCCAGCAGAGAAAAATCCTGGATCCACCCTGATGCAGTTTCTGATTGCAGCTGGTTGACAGGGAAGTCTGCTCTACGGCTGCAGGGTGTCCAGTAGTTTTTTTGTAAAGAGCTCTGAGGTTTGGATGCTAGTAGGATGAGATTACTTATTAACCCTGCTGCAATGCCAAGTTGCACTGCGTCAGCGGTGAGCCCAGTTCCTCTGAAACAATGTATCAGCAGTCCTTTCTCAGCAAGATCCAATGTCTAAAGACCGGCATGTCCAAGCCAGACGGAATAGCCGATGTCAGAGGTTGCGTGAGGCGTGGGCGGCAGTGGCTGAGAGTTACGCTACCACCATCTTGCTCGATGCTGGTCTTCAGTGTTCCCCTAAAAATGACAAATCAATTGTTAATAGCGCTTGTTGAACCTTAGAAAAGGTTTGGCTCCGTCAAGAACTAGCATATCCAGATGGATAACTTCAGCCATTACTTTATGCCACGAGAAGGCGGGAAATCCTCTACACTCAACAGTTCGAGCTCACTCAACCAGAAAAATTGCGACGTCTGCCTCATTGTTTGCGGGAGTATCGCTCCCTGATATTTGCAGAGCAGCAACGTGGACGAATATCCACAAGTTTACTGGGCACTTCTGTCTGGACACAGCTTGGAAAACAGATTAAGCGGTGGGACATTATTTTCCTTACAATTTCTAAAAAACGCTGTTTTTCTTGTTAATGTTTTTCTCTTAAATTTTACATTGGATAGTACTGTCTAATGCGTCTTTGGTTTTTGATATCATATGTTACAATATGGTACATGCTGAGACACACAATCCATTCTAGCTTCTAGAGGATATATTAGCCTCGCAATGAGGAAGCAGAGCCCTAGGAAAAAAGGGTTCTATCCTGGAAACGCTTCCTTGTATGAGTACTGCTTTCTATTCTGATACAAGCAGGTGAATGTATGAAACATTCAATACTGGAGAAAAAACAAGTTACTTACCTGTACACTATGGTTTTCCAGTATTGATATCTTCCATAGATTCACATTTGGCCCGCCCCCCTCCCCCTTTCTCAGGTAGACCATTTTTATCTCTGGATACTTTCTTGGCTCACACTATGGGCTGGAAATCTGAGGTATGATGGCTCTGCTGGGGATTGTGATCTCAGGGATGGTGTCTAATTGGCTGGCATTTGGTCCATATAATGATGGTAGTAGGCTACCAAAGTCTATCCTTATCTATGGTATCTATGCAGTTTTTTCTTTTACTGCTATTTATTTCCTTTACCTTGAGACTCCCACCATGACGACGGAGAAGATACAAGCATGTGAATCTATGAAAGATATTAATACTGGAGAACCATAGTGTACAGGTAAGTAACTTGTTTTTTACCACACTTTGGGCCCAATGTAGGTGGCCTTTACCGGTCGGTAACGGCCGATTTCGGCCGTTACCGACCGGTAAATGGGTCAATGAGATGTAGGGGGACCTTGTTTACCGATTCGGTATATTTACCGAATCGGTAAAGTTACTGAATCTGTAAAATACCGAATCGGTATTCATACCGATTCGGTATTTTACATATGTAGGTGGGACTCTTCTGAGTCCCAGAGGCCTTACAGAATTGGTATTTTACCATGAAATAAAACCTCATGGTGAAATACCGATTCCGGTGTGCATGCACATGTGTGCATGCACACCTATGCCATGTGACAGGCAGATCTGCCCTTAGGGCATGTATGCCTGCCACATGGCACCCACGCCTGTTTAGGGGGTGCCAGGGGGTGTCAAAGTGACACCCCCTGCACCCTTGTGAAATTCGGTATTTACCGATTCGGTAAATACCGAATCGGTAAAGCCTATTGATTCCTATGGGCTTTGAAGCCCATAGGAATCAATAGGCTTTACCGATTCGGTATTTACCGAATCGGTAAATACCGAATTTTACCGATTCGGTAAAAGGGAACATCTGGATTCCCTACATACCAACCCCTCACATTTACCGAATCTTGATTACCGAATCGGTAAAATTCGGTAATTTTCGGTAATTAAGATTCGGTAAATGTTACTTACCTACATCTGGCCCCTAATCACTGGTGCTTCTTGTTTCTAAGCTAGCAGAAAAACATGTGAACAGACATCTCTCAAGTTTCTGGAAGACAATAAGCTCCTGCATAGCACTGAGTCAGCCTTGCTGCTTGCCTCAGAGTCCGTGAGGTGGATTTTGGACAAGGGCGACACAGCAGCTATTCTTATACTTGATCTCAGTGCTGTGTTCTAAACTGTATCCCAGAATATCTTTGTCAAGCCGCTCTGGAACAGCGACATCATTGGCATAGCGTTGTATTGGCTGACCTTATTTTTGCTGGGATGCACTTTTCAGGTTTCACACAGACCATTTCAGTCGATGGTCTGCTCTCTGCAGCAAGGAATGCCAGAGGGCTCTTCACTTAGTCCAACCCTTTTTAATGTCTACATTAGTCCTTCGCTGAGGTCATTGGGTGTTATGGTTTTGGCCTCATCTCATATGCTGATGACACTCAACTTTCATCACTATATCTCAGAACAGCGAGCTCAAGGCCTCTTCTCTCCACGCATGTTTGTCAGAGGTCACCAAATGGATGGACTACTTAACTGCTTGAAGCAGAATGCCAGGAAAGACCAAGGTCTTGGTATTGGTAAAGCATCTTATCATCTAGTCTAACGCTTGGTAGCCAGGCATTCTTTGCCCTTCACCACCTCTTGAGCCCAAGGTTAAGAACCTGGGCATCTGGTTTGATGAGAAACTTTCTAAATTCCCAGATTAATGCCCTCACAGGAAAGTGTTTCAGGATGTGGGAATCTCTGAGGACAATCCTCAATCTCCTATCTGATACCGCCCAAAAAAGGTAGTCCAAGCTCTGGTTATAGCCAGATTAGACTACTGTAATGTGTTTTAATTGGGTGTTTCCCAATTGTGGGTAAATAGGTTTCAACTGGTTCAGAACGCGGCAGCTTGGACACTGCATGGACTTCAAAGATACACCTATGAGCGCTGCATTTAGAAACCTGCACTGGCTGCTAGGGAAACAGAGAATTGCCTTTAAGGCTCTCTGTTATTGCTCCAAGGCTCTTTTTCTTCAAGGCTCCGCTTGTATACAGTATATGATCGCTTCCTATGTCCCAACTAGAAATCTTAGATAATCTTCTGCAAAACAGGCTCCCATTCAAAAAAGCTAGAATTGTTTGTTGTGCTTTTAGTCAACTGACACCAAAATCTTGTTAACCTCAGAACTCCGGCTAGCTTCTTCTGAAACCATTTTCATGAAAAAAGCTGAAAAGTGGCTCTTTAGATTTGTCTAAGTTTCTCCTAGTTAGCGAGCAACTCTTCTTTCCGTAGTCAGCTTCCCAGCACTGGGACACTTTGTAAGTAACCATGTGCTCTAAAAGTTGTATTATTATCAACCATCGTAATTGTATAGCATTAAATTGAGAGTATCAGCAATAACATTTGTAGGAAAGTAGGATCTGCTTTCATGGCTACCCCACTTTTTGCTTGGTGTTTGTGACCTAGTCTGACTGGGATACTACTAATCAGGACCCTAGTTACTGTGTTTTCTCCCCTAAATGGACCTGGTAAGTACTTTTGTACCTCCATATTTGGCTACTGGTGTACCCTTGTAAGTCCCTAGTATATGGTACTAAGGTACCCAGGGCATATGTACACTAGGGGTCTCCCATGTGCTTCAGCATGTATTATGCCATCCATGGGAGCCCACTTACACTGTAACTACAGGCCTGCCTTTGCAGCCTGTGTGAGTTGGGGCTGCATGACAAATATAAGATTCTTTATATCTGAGGTCACTGCACATTAAACCTAAGAGGTCACACCTATGGCAGGCTCTTCAGTCCTGAGGGTAGGGTGGTTGGTTATAAGTGTGAGGGTGTCCCTGTAGGAGCAGGACACCCCTACAAAACCCAGAGTCGAATTTCCAGGCTTTGTAAGTGCGGTCAGCCATTTTAATACATAAAGTGGACATCAGTCATTAAGAGACGTCCAAATATATAGTGGTTGTACGAACCCAGTCATGTTTGATATCAAACATGTAGGATTCATACCCCAACACCGTTTCCAGTTTTGGAAGTGTGATTCCATGTACTGGGGGCTCCCATGGGTACCCCTGTTTACTCCTGTAACCAATAGTTTCTTACCTGTCGGTGTAGTTTTGCAGATTGATGAATTTTCTGGATTCACTATGCTGTGCATTATTCCCCCATCTAGTGGTTGGGTCCTGAATTGTAGTATTTCTTCTCTTTTTTTAAAAACTTTGTTGTTGTTGGTGGGCATCGACTTAGTACAATTTGGTGCCCTTCTGTGACGTCGACGGGCTTCCTCCGGAAGCTCCCATCTTTGGTACCCATCTTCGGATTCTTTTTTTTTTTTTCTATTCTCCACCTTATAGTTCTCTTCCTTGGCGGAGGAGGGTGGGTTCATTAGTGAATCCAGAAAATTCTTCAAGCTGCAAAACTACACCGACAGGTAAGAAACTATTCGCTTTGCAGCATGAATCTTTTCTGGATTCACTATGCTGTGCAGACTTTGTAGCGGTTTGCTAGTCTTGTGGTGGCTGAGTGGAAAATGAACTTTGGTTTGTAAATACATGCTGTAAGACCTTTGGTCCTACTTGTGCTTCTTTGTTAATTTGAATGTCCACACAGTAATGTTTGGTGAATGTGTGTACTGAAGACTATGCTGCAGCCATGCAGATGTCTTGAATTGGAGCGTTAGCAAGAAATGCAATAGTTGCTTCTTTCTTCCTTGTTGAGTGAGCCTGTGGCACTCCTTATAAAGCTTGTCCTGCTTGCTTGTGGCACAATTGTATGGCTTGTGCTATCCATCTTGCAACTGTGCTTGTGGTTACTGGTCTTCCCTGCAAACTTTTTGCAAAGGATACAAATAACTGTTTCATTTTTCTTTATTCTTTAGTTCTTTCCACGTAATACATGAAGGCTCTTCTTGTGTCAAGTGTGTGCAAAGCTCTTTCCGCTTTGTTCTTTGGAATTGGAAAAAACTTGGTGTCTGTATACTCTGATTTATGTGGAATCTTGATACCACCTTTGGTATGAACTGTGGATCTGTCCTCATGACAATCATGTTACTCTGTATTTGGAAGTAGGGTTCCTGTAATGTTAATGCCTATAGTTCGCTAACTCTACATAAGGATTTTGTTGCCACTAAAAATGCAGTTTTTATTGTAAGCATTTGTAGCATTGCTTTGTGTAGTGGTTCGAAAGGTGCTTTCATCATTTGTGCTAGAACTATGTTCAGATTCCATGTTGGTGCTGGTACCATTTTTGGTGGTGCAATTCTTTTTGCTCCTTCTAGGGACCGTTTGACTACATGTGAGGTGAAGAAACTCTTCCCTGTTTCCCCTCTTGTATTCGCGACTATTGCTGCTAAGTGTACTTTTAGTGATGTAAAAGATAATTTACTTAGTAGTAAATGTGTTCGGTATTTTAGCACTGTTCTTTCTTTTGTAATCTTTCTTGAAAGACTCCTTTTAAGAACTATTGTGTGTATCTTTTCCATTTCACTGTATAAAATGTTCTTGTTGCTGATTTCCTAGCTTCTCTTAGAACAGCCATTGTGCTTTATGGTAGTTTGAGATGTGCAAATTGTAAGTCTCCAGGAGCTATGCCGATAGACCTTAGCTCTCTGGTTCTGGATGAAGCACTTTCCCGTTTTGCATTGTTAGCAAATCTTTTCTTTTTGGAAGTTTGTGCATTGTTCCTTGTGAAATGTCCATTCGTTCCGAGAACCAAGTCTGTCTGTCCCACTGTGGTGCGATGAGAATCATTGTCATTTTGCTGATTCTGCATTTACTGATCAATTTGTTCAGTAATAGTATTGGGAGAAAGGCGTTTGCAAATATCCCGGACCAGTCTATCCATAGTGCATTCCCTAGGGACTGGTTGCAAGGTCCCGTGGATGCGAAGTTTTGGCATTTTGCATTGTGGGGTATTGCAAATAAGTCTATTCGTGGTGTCCCCCATTTCTTGAAAATTCTTTGCACTTCTGTTTGATTCAGTTCCCACTCGTGGGATGATGTAATTTGCCTGCTCAAGTCTGTCTGCTTCTATATAGTCCTTCCTGGTAGGTTTATTGCTAAAATGTCTAATTGTCTTGGAATTGCCCATCTCCAAATCTCTTGTGCTAGCGTTGAAAGTGCTACAGACTGAGTCCCTCCTTGTTTGTTTATGTAAAACAGTGTTGTAGTGTTGTCTGTTTGTATCAACACCCTTTTCCCGTAAAGCTCTTTCTGAAAGGCTTTCAAGGCTAAGAACACCGTTTTAGTTCCAAGATATTGAAGGGTTTCACCGCATCCTGTGGTGCCCACAATCCCTACCGCTTGTGCTGGGCCCACTGCCACTGGGACTACAGATCCCACTGCAAAGCCTGCATATGCCATTTGGCGTGCTTCACAAGCAGGATGCCTATATGGTGCCCCGTGCGCCACTTCTGGAGCAGAGAGACATCAGTTTGAAATCAGATGGCGCCAGCAGTTGGCTTGGAGGAGTACTGCTTAAGATTTTCTGGATCCAATGCGACACTTGGGGGGCCTGCGGTTAGAATGCTCAATCAGGATCTTACTCAAGTGAAAGGCCACAAGAACAGGAACGGTGTCTTCTCTACTCCTCCGTCTGCGAAGCCCCACCAGTCTCAGGGATCACTATGAACACGCTATTTCGCCTGCTCAGAGGCAACGGGTCCCAGCACAGCGCTGCACTGTCCAACTGCTCGCGCGCTCACCGGGCCTCTCTCCTAGCTCCCAGAGCCGCCATCTTGGGGTCACCTCTTAGCCCTGGGTCTCAATGCGCCGCCACTCCAGCGCTCTCTGCCCACGTCTGTGGCTTCGCAATCCTCCGGCTTGGGAGCAGGTCCGGAGCTCTTCACCGCTGCCCAGTGGAAGCCAGCCACATCCCCAGCGCCGCAGCCCGCAGAGACTTCCCCTTCAGGTCGCAGCCACCATGGATGGAATACAGGCTGAGCAAGAAGTGGCCGACAACTTTATGCTGCAGCCACCTCGTTCGTTGGCAGTTGTGTAACAGTGGCACCAGGTGTTCCGCCACAGATTGTGTGACAAGAGGCCCCCGCAGCTTGACAGGATCAGTTGCAATGGAGGGAGGCCACGGAGGAGCTCCGAGGTCCGCTTCTCCCTACATCGGCGTCAAGCCACACCCCCTCACTGGAACTAGGTCTTATGCTCTTTCAGACTGTGTTCAGTAACATAATTTGGTTTTCCTGAATTGATCTAGGATTTATCCAGGCACAGTACCCACAAGTCTTGGAATCGTGTGAGGGCCCTAGACATCACAGACATACCTTGTGAAGGTGGGTTACAGTCCCTACAAGAATTAAATCTTGTACTTTTTGGAAGGGGTATATTCCCTATTCTTCTTTTGCCCACCAAACATTATGTTCTCCTCAGGCTTGATTTCAAAGCCTTGCCCAAATGTAAACAAAAAAGTTAGCAGGTTTAGAAAGGTTTGTCTTTTATTGCAGTGTAGGCCTAAATTTTAACTTGCATGCTTTAATTATTCCAAGGTTATGTTAAGAACAACAAGGGACCCCAATTAAGTCAGCATATGACCTCGGGGAGCATACTTTGTAGAACAACAGCGGTCCCATGCATACAAGTTATATACGACACAATGAATATAGACCAGATCAGTTCTATATTTGGAGCGACATGTCCAGCCGGACAGAGGTCAACAATTTTTACTCAATTTAAAGTTTTCATACAGAAGGAATACCTTCAACAAACAGACTTATCTACCGACTGATCCGGTTGCTCCTGGTACCTCGATAATCACCTTATTGTAACGCGGTCCTCCTGAATTGAGCCCGATTGTGAGCTCACTCGCCATCATTAGGCTTCCATCACGCTCGTTGCCCTTCATATCTACCGGGTTATACCCACCCCGGCATTGGAGGCTTATAACGTTAAGGCATTTACTAAGTGTCCTGATGATGGTCCCCATGATTAAATAGTGGGACCAAAACGCCGTCGACCTGTTGTGCACCTTATACAAACTTGAATTATATGTTGTGTATATGTAATGGTGCCTTTCTAATTTTTCTGTACACTGAAATTTTACAGAAATCGCTGCTTTTGCCTTAAAAGCCCTGCTGTTGTTTTCTGTCACCCTTCTGTAATGATCGGATTGTGTCTGGGTACAGGCTTGTGCCCCACACTGGTGATTTGTTGAAGGTATTCCTTCTGTATGAAAACTTTAAATTGAGTAAAAATTGTTGACCTCTGTCCGGCTGGACATGTCGCTCCAAATATAGAACTGATCTGGTCTATATTCATTGTGTCGGGTATAACTTGTATGCATGGGACCGCTGTTGTTCTACAAATTAATTATTCCAAGGGGCAAAAGTTTGAACATGAGCTACGCAGCCCATTTAGAACTGTATTGAGTAACAGATCTTTTAAAATCACAGAATCTTGACCTGCCTGCCAGTGACATTTATGCACACTAAGTATCAATATAGATCAGGTGGATACTGCACGAGTGGATTGCCCAAGTTTAGTTTTTGGTCTCGTGTTACCGAAGACTTTTTGATTTTAATAAAATTATATGTACAATATACTTACTGAAAAGGGCCTTCATCCAGCTTTCTTCAATCATTGGTCCGTCATTTACATTTTGCTTCCATCATCTGCATTCTATCCTGGGGTTGGGAGTAAGCTTACTTAAGGAACTGGTTAACTTCTCTTTGAGTAACTGCATTTTGCTCTCACACAATGAGCACATCCACACACAATATAGTTCCTTTCAGTGCCCCTGTTTTTACTTTATAATTGCTGATTGATGTGATAACAGGCCGGCCACGTAAGGACAGCATGCATGGTATTCAGTCAACTTTCCAGGTCTCTAACCAACACGGAAAACCCAACAGCGAGAAAAGATCACATATTCCTTGCCATCTAACAACATCTGGGATAACCACCCCTACCTTGGTCGTCAGCCTTATAACGTCATTCCACATCATCCCTTCTCTCCAATTCCCAAAGTGTCTGGTGCCCATTGTTCCACCTCTTCCAGCGTTCATGACTCAACCCCTTCTGAGTGTCCCGCCGCCTCCTGAGATTCCCCCAGTCTGCCTACAGCAGAACGACCATTGTTCATCCGTGAGGGGGTGTCCCATGTCCCCCTCCCACCTGACCCGGGCTGGGGCGGGATCCCTCTCCCATTCCTTCTGTGTAGTGGAGTATAGCCTGGAGACTACATGCTCCAGACTTTCCTGCTGCAGCATGGCGTGCAGGGGGGCAAGATTGGAAATTCGGCGTGAGAGCCCTAATGTCCTGCCTGAGTCGCAAATAGGAGAAGCGTTCCAGCGGGGTGGGGGAGGCGGCCACAAAGAACTCGTCACTGGTGCAAAAAGTACCTTTTATATATAATCGTCCCCAAATAATCAGAGAGAATTTCCGCAGCATCTTACAACAGCCCCCCTCTTGTGTGACAGGGATATCCTGACGTCCCAGCAGGGGTGCCAGCGGTGAATACAACAGGGGGTTCCAAAGCCGCTGCCCCAGGTCCTGCCAAGCAAGTGTAGTACATTGTACTGAATTGGAGGCCAGGTGTCTAGGCACCGTGGGGGTGCTCAGAATGCCGAATGAGGAGTGGGCAGGATGTGCCCATCCTCCACCGCCAGATGAGGCATGTACGGGGGGGGGAGATATCCAGTATGCTGCAAACTGAGCCTGAGCACAGATAAAATATAGTTCAATGTCTGGGATTTCCAGACCCCCAGCATCAAAAGGGCGCGTGAGGATTTCCCAAGCCAGTCTGGGCTGTTTCCTGCCCCATGCGATTTGATACGGTTAAAGAAATGTCGGCTCGGAGCATAGGGGATGTTCATAAATAAGTAAAGAGGTTTAGGTAAGATCACCATTTTAATCAACGACACTCTAGCGGGCATCGCAATCCACCTGACTATTTTATCCGTCAGTTGATCCAACACCCGGCCATAATTATCTCTCATCAGTTCATCCCGGCAACGGGAGATACGGATTCCCAAGTATGTAACCGAGTCTGCGCACCAAGCCAGTGGATAGTCAGGCTCAAAATGCGGTGACGATTCGGTTAAAGGGAATATCTGGGATTTCCCCCAATTCACCTTTATCCCCGACAATCTACCAAACAGTAGTAGCACACAAAGTATTGGATTAAGGCTTAAATCCGGGTCTCTCAAATATAGCGTCAAGTCGTCCGCATATAGTGAAATTAGAATTTGCCTCTCCGGATAGACTAGGGCATGTTCCCAATGGTGTTGTCTGAGTTTTGCTGCCAGAGGTTCAATGGCAATAGCAAATAGCAGGGGTGATAAGGGGCACTCATGTCGGGTACCTCTGGTGATCGCGAAAGGGGCCAACTGCACCCCATTAATTATGACCCGTGCCTGCAATCCTGAGTACAATAGATTGATCCAGGCCAGAAAGGGGGCGGGAAACCCCATGCGTTGTAACACGTAGGCCAGATAATCCCATTCCAAGGAGTCAAACACCTTAGTGACGTCTAATAAAATTGCTGCAGCATTTATCGCCGGGTCCATATCTTGCAAGAGCGCTAATTGTGTACGCAGGTTGTGGCACGTACCTCTAGTGGGAACAAAGCCCGATTGGTCAGGGAAGACAAGTGCGGTCATCAGAGGGCTAATACGGTTGGCTACTAATTTAGCTAGGATCTTCGCATCTACGGTTATTAAGGAGAGGGGCCTGTACGAGTCACAATATTTTTTTTTTTTTTTTTTTTTGGTGTAAGACATTTATTTGTAACAAAGGAGAAGGAAGATGTACACTGCGTCACGCCAACAACCCGGAGGCAGGCCGCTATCAGGAAGTTCATACAGAGATCACTGAGAGACAGACCGGAGTCCTTCACCCAGCCGGGTAAAACATACAGATGGAATCATGAGGCACAATAGAATTTTGAGCATACGCAGTACAACTTCAGCAATTAAATGGTCTTACTTTTCTCATAGTGCTGTCGACACTTGACAGATATTGAAGATCAACGAGGTTGCCCCTAAGTAAGGAGCGGTTGATCCCCCGTCACAACGGTTCGGTAAAAGGATGCGTCTGTCAGCACCATTTTTCTCCCAACAAACCCCCCCAGCAAGTCAAACCAAACACTACAAACAGAGGTGCAAGTACATGGACAAACCATCCACACAACACGGCAGTCCACAACAAGGTCATATGGGTCAGCCTCAGGTCATGCAGGTAGTGGGCTAGCCACATTCAGGGCGAGAATGTAAGGATACCTGGTCCGGTTGTGTATAGACTAGGGGAGTATGGGCGATGCGGGGGGGAGGGGGCCAGGGACAGAGGCTAGAACACAAGACTGCTAGTTGGGCGCAGGGTAGCCAGGGACTCGATTCGGGTCAGCGTGGGCAGCAGTCGCACAGCGTGCGTCCGGTCAGGGCATGTCAGTGTAAGCGCGGGACTGCGGGATCACCATAACTAACTTACGCATTGCGCACCTTCAGCCCATGACGTCTGAAACACTCGTATCTCGGGAAGTACCCGGGGAGTCAGAGCTCTTGCGCGCCGTGGCCCACTGTATAAACGGGCCCCATATGTCAGTGGGTCTGGAAGCTGTAGGCATAGACTCCCAATAGTGCGTTAATTGCGTGTGGCCGTAAGTCACGTCCCCGATCCAGCTCTCAAGAGAGGGGGGGGCTGGTCTGCCCCAGTGCAGTGCGATCTGTCTCTTGGCATATAAAAGGAGTAAGGCATGCAGTTTCCTGTCGCAGGGCTCGGTGTCTTTAACATACCCCAGCAGACCTAGTAGCGGGGAAGGCGAGTCCTCCCTTCGGGTGATTTGATTTATGGCCGTGAAGACCTCTGACCAGTATGCAGTCAGCTTGGGGCAGTTCCAGGCCATATGAAGAAAGGACGCTTCTTCACTTCCACATCTCCAGCAGTTGGCATCCTCACGGACGCCCATTCGGTGTAGGAGAGTCGGAGTGCGGTAGTATCTATGTAGGAATTTGAAGTGGATGAGCCTCAGACGATAATTTGGGGACAGGGCTGTAAGTTGCGCACAGCAATACTCCCAGGCGTCGTCTGGTAGCTCGTCCCTCAGGTCCGCAGCCCAGGCGGTTTTGGCCGTGGCTACTGTCGCCGGGGCCTGTTCCTGCATGCAATTATATAACCTGGACACCAGCTTTTTGGGGGAAGGTCGTGAAAGCAAGTTTTGGAGGGCGGCAAGTGTGCAGGGTTCCTCCGGGAAGCACGGCCCCATCTTCTTGCAAGACTCCCTAAGGGAATGAAAGAGCAATTTGTCATTAAATGGACAGGACCGGTCAGTTCCCTCGGCAGGCAGCTCGAAAAAAGTACCATCTGGATACAAGTCCGCAAAGGTGAGTAGCCGATTCCCAAGGATAGTGAGGACGTCGCCTCTGGCTGTCAGACACGGCAGCATCGGGTTGCCCCTCAGGGGGATAGCTGGTGCATAAAGCAGGGAGAGACCGGCTCTCTTTTGAAGTTCACGCCAGGTCCAGCGGACCATCTCTACTGTGTCCACCTCGCGCGACGGGCATGTAACTTTACCGTACAGTGCCACTCGTAATGGCAAGGGGGCGACCACGGCTAATTCCACCGCCACATGCGGCTGGTAAGGTGTAGGGAATGCCCAGAAATGCAGGAACTGGGCTTGCGCACATAGTGCGTAAAGTTTCAAATCTGGGGCACCTAGTCCCCCTTGTCGTAGCGGAAGCGTGAGTAGGTCCCAGGAGATTCTAGCCTGACCTCCAGCCCACACTAGTTTAATCAGCAGTGAGCGGACTCGGGCGTGAAAGCAAGCTGTCATAGGCAGTGGCACATTTACGAACAGATATAAGAATTTGGGGAGGACCACCATTTTAGCCAATGCAATTCTCGCTACCAGGGACAGCGGTAGTTTATTCCAGATCTCAACCCTCCTCTCCAACCAGTCCACCGCTCTTCCGAAATTCATCAACCACAACTCCTGAACATCCCTGCTGATCCAGATGCCCAAATATTTGACAGTTTCCGTTTCCCACCTGAGGGGGTAGTCAGGAGCAGGGCGTTCAGTGCTCTCCGTCAGGGGGAAGGCCACTGACTTCGTCCAGTTAATGGATATCCCCGCCAAACCCTCAAATCGTACAAATTCCCGGAGTAACGGGCTCAGGTTCTCTTTAGGATTCAGGACGTACAAGGTTACATCGTCCGCATATAGCGAGATTAGTAAGCTTCTAGCACTGAATCCGATGCCCCTGGCGGTATGGTGTTGTCTGACTCTGGCCGCCAGCGGCTCCATCGCAATCGCAAAAAGGAGCGGCGATAGAGGACAGCCTTGCCTAGTGCCTCGTGTAATATTGAATGGCTCGGAGACTAGACCATTGACGCTCACCCGGGCCCTTGGTTCCATGTAAAGAAGCTTTATCAGGGTCATGAAGTTCTGGCTGAAACCCATCCGCCTTAATACACTGAAGAGGTAGGGCCATTCTAATGAATCGAAGGCTTTGGTGGCGTCCAGAAACACCACTGCTGCCTGCACTGACGGGTGTAAATAGTGAAGGACCGAAAAGATCGTTCTAAGGTTGTGCGATGTCGCGCGTCCAGGAATGAAGCCTGATTGATCTGGGAGCGCTATCATAGGCAACATCGGCTGTAACCTATCCGCGATGACCTTTGCGTATATTTTAGCATCAACGTTTATAAGGGACAGGGGTCTATAGGAGTCCAGCTGCTGTTCATCCTTATCTGGCTTGAGGAGTGTGATAATGAGAGCCTCACGCATGGAGTCAGGGAGGGAATTCAATTCGAGAGCCTCGACAAAAACAGAATGTAGCCTCGGCGCCAGTTCAGTAACATATGTTTTATAGAAGGAGGTGGTCAGGCCATCAGGTCCAGGCGCCTTATTTGCCGGCATACTCTTAATCACCTGGGCTATGTCTTGTACTGTGACAGTGAGGTCCATGTATTGCCTATGGTTGTTGTTGAACCATACAAGTGCTATGGAGTCAAGAAAGTCTCGCAGCGATGCCGGTGTAGTGGGTTGTCGCGAGGTGTACAGGGTAGCATAGAAGTCTGCGAAGGCGTTTAGCACCGCCTCCTGGCCCACCACCAGGCGTCCGGTGGCATCATAAATAGTGTGTATAAAATGTGATTGTGCGCGGGGAGTAATCAGTCTGGCAAGGGTCCTGCTTGGCCTATCACCCTCCCCATACCTGCGCGCTTCTGCTTGTTTCCCTAGAAACTTCACCTCCCGCTCCGCCTCCTCGTGAAAGGCCAGCAGTTTGGCTTTTAGAGCGCCTGCAGTCTCTAACGACGGGTGAGCACTAAATGCAACATCCAGGGCTCTCAGTTCCCCCTCAATTTTAGCCAGCTCGTCCCTGATGGTACGCAGCACCCCTGCCTTGCGCGCTATACATTGACCTCTGATGACAGCCTTAAATGCATCCCACACAATGGCCTCAGATGTGTCAGACCCCGCATTTTCAGCAAAGTAATTGTTGATGTCTTCTCTTATCTCTTCTACAAACACAGGGTCTGTGAGCACGTGTGGAGGGAGGCGCCACTGGAATGCCCTACGTGGAGCTCCCGGGGGGCGTAGTTCCAACATGCATGGGGCATGGTCGGACAAAGATCTAGCCATGATATCAACCTTTGAAACCCATGTCGCGACTTCGGGAGACACCAGCCAGAAGTCCAGCCGCGACCACGCATCCATATGACAGGTGTAACAGGTCCCCACTTTCGCACCCGGGTGTCTAGCACGCCATACATCAGACAGCAGTCCCTCGCTCATGATATCAGATATCGCCTGGCGCGCTCTAGTGTGTTGCGGCCTGCTTACGCCTCTGCGATCCATGTCATCATTCAACACAGTGTTAAAGTCCCCTCCCAACACCACCGACTGACAGTCCAGTAACACAATTTTCGCCCAAACATTTCTGAAAAAATCCGGATCGTCCACATTGGGGCCATAGAGTGCAGCTAGGACAATTTGTCGCCCCTGTAATGACCCATGCAGCAGAACATATCTACCCTCCTCATCCCGCACCTGGGAGTACTCCCGCCAATCCAACCCCCTACGAATGAGTATGGCGACTCCCCTCGCATAATTCGAATAGATGGAAGAATAAACATGCGCCCATCTGGAATTTTTCAGTCGAGCTGAGGGGGCGACATTCAGATGAGTTTCTTGAAGGAAGCATACATCTACATTGTGTCTGGACAACATTCCATGCAGTAAGCGGGCTTTCTTGTAGTCCCCCAGGCCTCTAATGTTCCAAGTCCAGAATTTGATACCTCCCATCAAAGTACACACCTGTAACCAGCCCTCACCCCACCTCCCCGCCCTATAAGGCTTCTCAGGCATCCAGACGCCCTAACTGCAGACATAGCACGCGAACACATAGTCAATTGTAGTAGTACATTGCACCAAAGACAAACAGGAACTCGCAACTTTGGAATAACTCCCATCCACCCCCCACCCTCAGCAACCCCCCAATTAGGTCGTGATATAACCCAAAAGTCTACACGCAATGCGTGAAAGTACCCCAACAGCAACAACAAAGGGAGGCACCCCATGAGGCGTGGTGTGCTCGGCTAACTCCCCCGCATACACGGGGTGGCTACAGTCAAAGTTCCATGTCCCTGGGACCTGACAGCGTCCCCCATCCAGTAATCCACCAGTGACAAAGTCAACAAATGTCCCAGCAGAGGCACGGAGTTAGCTGCAAAAGGTAGCACAAAGGCGGCCCAATGACTTACCCAACAGGAGGCAGTTCAGCAGGAGCATACCTGTACGAAAGATTGTTCCAGGCCTCCCAGCTCCAGTGTAACAAGCATTTCGGTCGCCGTGCCGGATGAGCGTTGTGTAGGTTTCAGTCATTGTCACTGAGTTGCTCCGAGGCGTCCTCCAGTCGTGGCGATTTTCTCCTGGCACCAGCGCATATGTGTTTGGCAAACTTGAGGGCTGATTTGGCGTCAGTGAAGAAGTGAGAGGTGTTTTCGTGATGAACCTTCAATTTCGCCGGGTATAGGAGCGAGTAGGGCACTCCAGCTTGCAGTAGGATCTTCTTCGCCGGTAGGAATTCCTTACGTGCCGCTTGCACCAGAGGGGTGAAATCCGGATAGAAGGAAATGTGGTTTCCCTGATGCGTGATTGTACCTTTCTCTCTCGCCAGGCGTAGAATGACGTCTCTGTCCTGGTAGTTGAGCAATTTGGCCAGGATTGGGCGCGGTGGGGCGCCCACCGGGGGTCTTTTCCCAAGGGATCTGTGCGCCCTCTCCACCGTGAAAACCGGGGACAGATCCGGATCGAACAGTTCATGGAGTAGGTCTGATACATACGATTCCATCTTCCCGGTGTTTGTAGTTTCTGGAATGCCTGTAATGCGAACGTTGGATCTTCTGGAACGTGCTTCCAAATCGTCCGACTTGGCGCGCAAGCTGTCCATTTCCCGCTCCAGCGCCGTGATGTGTTTCTTGGCCTGTTGCTGGAATTCACAACACTCCGTTTGTCTATTCTCGAGACAGTCCAGCCTCTTCTCGTGAGTGTCCACTTTCGTTTTCACAGTTTCAAGTTGCGCCGCCATATTATCAAGCTTGGCGTCTATGCTCTTCAAGCTGGTTCTCACCTCCATAGTCACAATATTTAGCGTCTTTCTCTGGCTTGGATATAGAGATAATGAGCGCTTCTCTCATAGAGGGGGGAAGGATTCCAGACTCTCTAGCCTCTTCGAATACGTGGCGCAAAACTGGGATAAGCAGGTGATGGAAGGTTTTATAGAATTCCGCCGGGAGGCCATCTGGTCCCGGCGTCTTCCCAGAGGAAAGCTGAATTATAGCCGTAACTATCTCTTCATCCTCGTGATGCCGCAGAAGGAACTTCCTTTGGCCGTCTCCCAACCACGCTATCACCGTGTCCTCAAAAAAGAAGTCAAACTCAGTAGAGTGATCCCTTTGAGTCTTGTAGAAGCTGCGGAAGGTCGCCACTATGTCCACCGTATCTCTGTGGGTCTGACCATCCTCATCCTCCACTTCTAAGATCACGTTTGAGAACCGTCGGATTAGGGATGCCAGCACCCTGCCGGGTCTATCTCCCTCTCCATATTGTCGCGCTCTATAGTACTTTCCCCTGAATTTACATTCGCTCTCGGGCTGTGTCTTGGTACTCATCTAGTGTACTCCTAAATTGCACCTGTAGCTCAGGTGTCGAGACTGTCTGTAGTCGATGTTCAATTTGTTTAAGGTCACTTTCCAATCTGCTCAATCTGGCCCTAATGTCTTTCAAGATTCCCCTGCTCTTAGCAATGCATAGGCCGCGAATGGTAACCTTAAATGCCTCCCAGATCATGGCATATTGCTCAACCGAGTACTCATTTCATGGGAAGAAGTCCGTAATCTCTTGTTCAAGCTCCTGTTTAAAGACTGGATCCAGCAAAGAAAGTGGGTTAAGTCGCCAGGACATATATGGAGAGCTGATCTGCAGGAGGGGTGAGTCTAATGAGTACCGGGAAGTGATCAGAATACGTGCGAGGCAGATGAAGAGCCTGGACACCCACGGAGTAAGCCCTTTAGTGATCAGCCACATATCTATTCTCGACCAGGAGGCCCTAGCCGTGGTGAAGCAGGTCCCCTCTCTCAGCAAGGAGTGCTTATATCGCCACGCGTCTACAATCTCATGGTCATAAATAATCAGTTTTAAAGTAGCTTGGGAAGTGGACCAGTGGTGTGGTTGCGGGTGTGAGCGGTCAAGAACAGGATCGATGGTGACATTTAAGTCTCCTCCCCATAGTAGATGCGTGGATCCTATTTTCCAGGATTTTACCCCAGAGTACTCTGAAAAACTCCGGGTCATCAGAGTTACGCCCATAGCAGGAGACGAGAGTGAAGGTCTGTGTAGCTAATCTACCCCAGACAATGGAGTATCGGCCCTGTTTATCCGTCAGAGAACCTATAGGAGTGTATGGGAGATTTTTCCTCACAAGAATGCACGTCCCCCGGGCATATGACGAGTAGGAAGAAAAGCATGTGTGGCTGGTCCATCGAGATGCAAATGAAGGGGTAGCAGTAGGATTAAAATGTTGTGGCGGACTAGATTAGCTAGTATGTGTCAGCGCTTGCGCGGGTCTCCGAGTCCCCGTACATTCCAGGTGAGGAATTGGTAAGCCGGAGGGGTCAGGGAATCAGTCACAGCGGTAGACAGGGTATGTCTTATGTATCAGGATTTTCGGCGGGGTGGTAATGCTGGAACTCCCAGGATCTATCGATCAGTGTAGCGTGGCAAGGTATTAACAAATAAACTTCCATTTTAACTGTAAGCTGCACCCCTCCTTCCACCCCCCCCCCACATCAGCAGCCCAAACCTGCCGTGGCCCCCTTCCCTCCCCCCTCCCCAGTCATCCCTAACCTCGAAAGACACCATAGCTTCTTCCCAAACAGCAGGACTAAGGTAAAACTTCAAACATCCCTTAGTCTCCATCCCCAATCAACATATACAGACTACAGTGAGGGTTCACCCATTGGGTAGGCTCCAGAGGGCAACCAATACCTCCTCGCATGCACAAGGGCATTCGGGCAACAGTGAAGGGTCATCTTGGGTTTAGTCACAATTTAAGTCTATGACTTACTGGGTGACCAACTCGAGGACATAGTCGTGTATCATGGTCGAGTCATTACCAGCTTGCAGGTTACAATATTAGGACTGAGAACTTACCAGCCCCATCTTCTCACTGAAAGCACCACCTCCAGCAGCACCAATCAAGTGGGAAGGCACTCACCAGGCGTCCATACCCACCACATGGGCAATGTTTGTGTCACAGATCTTCCCCCGGTTGCCTCACAAACAGCTCAATGACAAAATATCCTGCTCAAGGCAGGTTGAGGCGGCGAGGTCCCATCCATTGTCCAGTGAGCAGCGCAGAGCCAGTCCGGGGTGGGCTTACTCTACCTCAGAAGTTCCGTCATTATTCTCCAAGGGGTGGGGAGGGGAGGCGCGGGTTGCCGGCTGCATGATAAGTTTTTAACACCATGCGTGCGGGTCGTTTTCCCGCTGTGCGCTGAAGTTTTAAAAAACCCGCGGTTCATGACGAGCTCAGCTCGTCATGAGAGTACGATAGGCGTAACTCATGACGAGCTGAGTTCGTCATGAGCGTCGAAGGGTTTAAGAAATTCCTGCGCCTGCTGTGGGGTATTAAAGAACTTCTGCTTCCCCGAGTGCGTAACTTTGAGTCGTGCCGGGAAGAGCATAGCGTAGGGCAGATTTAGCTCCTGCAATTTCTTCTTTACTGGGATAAACTTTCTCCTTTGTTCCTGCACCGCCATGGTAAAATCAGGGTATAGGGAGATCTCCATACCCTCAAAATGGAGCTGTTCCTGCTCCCTGGACAGGCGGAGGGCAACGTCCCGATTTCGGTAATTCAGGATTCTGGCTATAATCGGTCGGGGAGTGGCTCCGTGGACCGGTCGCGCAGAAAGAGAACGATGTGCCCTCTTCATCACCAGGACAGGCGAGAAGGCCTCCCTCCCGAACAACGTTATAAGGAGCCGCTCAACAAAGTCCTCCATTCGCCTAGTAGCGGTCGATTCCGAGACGCCAAGGATTCGGAGGTTGTTGCGTCGAGAGCGAAATTCCAAGTCCTCATTCTTGGCTGCTATTACTTTAAGGATCCGCTCCATGTCAGATGTACGAGATGTGGTGGCAGTAGCAGTACCTTCCAGGTCCGAGATGCGACATTCGGCTTCCGTCAGGCGGTCTTCATGTTTGTCCACTCGCTGGGTAACACCGTCCAGTCTCGCATTCATGGAATGCATCTTAGATTCGATGGAGGTTAAGCTAGACTGCATAACCAACAGGAGTTCCTTCAGGTCGGTCTGAGACAGGGTGGATTTCCGATCCTCAAAATTCAGCTTCGGCTGGTGTCCGTCCAGCTTCCCCATCTTCGAGGATTGGGTTTCCCAATATTATGGCGGGGTGGGGGGGGGTGCCCGGCCGCAGATGTTCGATCCCTCTCTGTTCAGCCTTGCTAGTTCCAATGCGAGTAGGAGCTCCGGATTTGAAATCCACCTCCAGAATATCCCACCAGATTTGCAGTGAAAGGTCGGCGCAATGTCTCTACAGTCGTCCTTCTGGGTGGGGCGTCTTCACATCCAGGTTATTGTGTATCCCACGCAATCAGTCGCGTGCCCACTCCCACAGCGACGTCTAGGTTCAAGCGAAGTTCAGTACCATCCAGCGCATGTTTCTCGCTCAGTCCCCCGGCCGTTCCAGCATCACTCACAGGCTCAATTCTGATTCTGCAGCAAAGTCTGGGGTCCCGTGTAATCAGCAGAGGTCCCTCAAGTAAGCGTCACTCAAGCTCCGCAGTGCGGCAAGAGGCCTCCACCTCAGCGCAGTAATCAGGTGCAGGTGAAAACCAACAAGCCCCAGAGCCCCCGAAGAGAGCGTTGCAGACCCTCACCAGCGTCGCCTACTTTCTCCCTTCCACTACAGGGCCAGGTCCGGTTTAGAATTCTCTATGTGCCCCCCAACTAGGCCAGATAGGCCCCAGATCCTGCAGGCACAACGCAGGGGGTTGCTGCTCACTCACGCAACTCCGCTGCAGCTCAACAGTAGTGTCGGGCTAAATGTACATATCACGCAGCCTCCCGATCCGCCTGTAGGCTCCTCCATCCATGCCCCAGTATGGAGCCGCAATCAGCGGGCTCAGTACAGAAAGCGCCGCCGGCTCCCAGCTTCGGCACAGGCAAGAGCGCCGTTAGTTCGCAAGCGGTGCGCGGCGCGCTACAGGCTGATGGGAGCGATGTCGCGGCTCCCAGCAGACGTAGCCGCGTCGGCCTCCCGCTGTCCGAGGTTCGGATCTTCCACACTCCGCCTCCCCAAAAACGCAGGCAGATCAGGCGGGTCTCTGGCGCAGCTCCGCCGGGCAGTGGTGTTCGGCTCAGGGTGGATCCACCATCCCACTACGCTTCCCGCCCCCAGGCGTCAAGGTCAGCACCGTGGCGCTCACAGCTCACCTCGAACTCGCCCTGATAACAGGCCAGCCTCCCCTCATAATGTCCACTTCGGAAGTAGCAGCGTTTGGCAGTGTTCTAGGGTGTGCAGGGCTCTCGACGCTGCAAATGAGGACAGCTCACTTTCAGCGTCCATACTCAGGTCATCATAGCTGCTGCCATTTCGTAGATAATTTCGCCGGGCTCAGGCGACCGAGTTCAGTCCGGTGCAGGTTGTACAGCCCCTCCGACAGTCCAAATTCAGCGCCTCTTAGTTTGTGCAGCCAAAGGGTATTTCTTCAGCTGCAGTTCTTGCAGGATGCCCAGGATAATGGGCAAATAGAGACCCGAACGGCAAGAGCCTCACATAAGTGCGGCCATCTTGCCTGGCGCCCTCTAGCGCCCCCGCCTTTTGTTTATCTATTTCACAGCACCCCAGATAGTGTCCATTTGAAACTGTTCTGTATTAAATGATCCTTTTTTTCCCTTTGCACATAGTTCGCAAACTGACTGAACCTATCAAAGAATGTGTATTCATAAGCAGACAATTCTTCAGAACTTGCTTTTTCTGAGCTCAATTTCACCAATGGTTCTTTGATAAACTTTATCAAGAAAAAAAGCCTTTACAATGTTCAATTTGCAGCAGTTGTAAAACTTTTTTTCCTTCTTCCTTACCCTTTTCTATTGCTTCTTTTTTTCCTTATTGCCTTATTACTTGCTTTTCTTGATCTCTGTTATTTCCCTTTGCTTGCCTTTGTCGTATTTCTTTTTCCATCCAGCTTTCTTTCTAGGTCTAGCCATGATCGACCTGTTATTTCTTTTTGTGTTGTAATTCTTTATTAACATTTTGCATAAGATTTCATCATGAAAACAATGGCATCAGCCGCACCTTTACAATAGTCAAGTGAACAAATTAATAAGAAATGTGTTCAGCTTGTAGCTCTTAATGGTTGAGAAAAACATATAAATAGGAATATAACACTGGTAAGGAGGGGAAGGAGGTGCAAGTACAAGAAATCTGAGAACTGATATATATAACGATAATAGTAAATCCAGTGCTGGCTTAATGTGTGAAGCCCTAAGGGTGGCATTAATTGGGTTTAGCATGTGTAGCTGAAGCCAATTATCAATTAAGCATACACTGCCAACTTAGGGCAAACAAAGCTAACAGAAGAAGATGATGGACGGAACGCTGAAACTTTTCAGACACTCACCCCAGTCACAGATCAGGGTTGAATCTATTATCATTAGTTGGCAGGGTATGCCCGGACGTGGGTCCCTTGCTCACTTTGCCACTGGATTCAAGGTAGCCTGGCTGATGAGGGCTGTTACCCCGAAACGGTCCCAGGATGCTTGTTTCCGTTCCAGGGAAGACATGGCTTGGCAGTTCGGGCTTGACTGTTGCCATGAGGCACAGGGTCAAGACTGATTTGCATATAGATGTGTCTGAACTGGGGTGGCAAAGTGAGCTAAAGAATGATGATGGATTCAACCCAGATCTGTGACTGGGGGGCGAATGTCTGAAAAGTTTCAGCACTCCGTCCATCATCTCCTTTTGTTTGCCTTTCTATATGTACCCATTGCAGCGCATAAGGGATGCCTGATAACATGTACGCCACTTGACATAATTGCAACGCAAGGACAAAGTGTTCAACCGGCAGGAGGCACAATCCTCCATAAGAGCGATGTCCTTTCAGTTTCACTGCAGCAAAGCAAGGTCTTGCTGAACCCCACACAAAGGATTTTATCATAGAATCTACTAATCATAGCGTGGACAGGGGGGCCTGAAAGGCGAGCATACCGAGGGTGTATACGAAACGCGGAATTGTGACCATTCTAAGGGCTTGAACCCTACCACACATGGAAAGCCCCAGCACTTTCCATTTTTCAAAGTCACTCTGCATCTGGTCTGCAACCATCCCCTTCATACCCTTGTTCACCAAAACTCCCAGGTTTTTAAGACGTGAGGGTTACCAGTGGAAGGAAAATCTGTGCAGAACTGCTTTTGTGGTTCCTTCTGAGATGTGCTGCACCTAGATTTGACCCAGTTTATTTTGTAGCCGGAAAAGGTGGATAAATCATCTATAATTTAAAGTAGAACGGGCAGAGATTGGGGAAGATCCATGAAAATAAGCAGGATGTGATCCGCGTACAAGTAAAGTTTAGACTCTCCCGTCGGGAGGCATATGTCCATGACGCTGGCTGCTTGAAGTATTGTGGATGCTAGGGATCCATAGCCAAAAGGAAGAGGAGTGGGGATAGGGGCACCCTTGGCGTGTTACTCTGCGAATCGGGAATGGATCCGATATAAAACGCCCGCTATTTACTTGGGCGTTGGGGTTATCGTATAGCAGTTGTACTTTGGCTATAAACTGGTCCCCCAATCCGAATTGTTCCATTACTTTAAAAAGGTATTCCATTCGATGTAATCAAACGCCTTCTCCGTGTCAAGTGTTAATACTAGTGCGTAATTTGAAAGGCATTTTGCAGACCACAACCTGTGGGCTAAAATGCGCATGTGTTTCCTAGAGGAGCGTCCTGGTACAAATCCCACTTGCGTCTGACAGATCAGGAAAGGCTGGACTTTAAGGAGACGGATGGCCAGGATGCGAGCCAGTATTTTAATGTCACAATTTAACAGCGAGATGGGGTGGTGCCTGCCGCAAAGTAGGGGATCTTTTCCGTGTTTGGGTAAGACGGCAATCACTGCCTTACCCCCTCTTGGAATGCGGGCGTGTAAAGTGTCAATTTCACGGTCTCCTGCTCATCGATAAAATTCAGCTGGGAAGCAATCTTCCCCCGGAGCTTTTTGATAAGGCAGGTTAACTATCACACGTGAAATCTCTTTACTGATCTCTCCTTCAAGGAGCTCTCTGCCTTCATGCGGGGAAGATTCGCCTCTGTGAGGAAGGCAACCATCTTATCTGTATCAGATACAAGAGACAAGCAGCTGGGCTGCAGAAGACTGCACCGCCTAGACAAGTCACAGAAAGTGGTTAAATACTGCCCGACTCAGATGGCCAGCTGCCATATGACCATAAATCACAAAACTATTCACAGGGGTATGAGAGGCAATATATTTAAAAGCTCTGTAGTATGTGCATCAAGTTTACAAATAGTTAATGAGCCCTTGTCGTTGCTTGTATTCTTTCGTTAGATTTTATTCGTGATGTGCTTGAGGTTCAATACAGTACAAAAGGGGGTGGTAATGGACGGAGCATCTGAACCAATCAAACACTCACACCCAGGCAAAAGATCTGGGTTTAATCCATCAGCGTTCTTTAGCCCACTCTGCCACCCCAGTTCAGACATGGCTATATGCAAATCAGTCTGACCCTGTGCCTCATGGGAGTTCGGGCTGGACTGTTCCCATGAGGCACAGGCGTCTTCTCCGCACCCGGCAAGACCCGCCATCAAGAATACCCGGACCTACTGCGAACCCCAGTTTAAAATACCGCGGCAACCAAAGACGGCATTATACTCCGCCAGCACTACTTTCTGGATTTCTTCCGACGTTTTCCAAACTGGAACATATAACACGTACGCTAAAGTACGTTCACAATCTTGTGAAACACCCGATCAGGACCGGGTTGAAAATATCACCGCTCCCCCGACCCCGCCCTTCATGACCTCTCAACAGCCCTGAAGAGTCACGGGTAGGTATGGGCGAATTTTGCGAATCTCGCGTTCGCGAATTTGCAGATTTTTTTTTTTATGTTCGCACGGGTTTCTGCAAGTTCGCGAGGGTTTTGTACAATTTTGCAAATTGCGAAATTGTACAAAACGCGTGCGAACTTGCAGAAACCCGTGCGAACACAATGTGCCCAGTAGGGTATGTGCCTCTTGTGTGAATAAAAGGTCAGAGAAAGATCAGTTCAGCAGATGAAGAGAAAGAAGCTCGGGTATTGCGCTCGTGAAAGTCAAGGATGCAAAGCCTATCCAGCCTCACAGCTGATTTTCCACGGTAGATTTGGGAAGAAGGCACACCTGTCCAGCCTCGACGATGCTCACAATTGTTTTTGGGCTAATGAATGAGTCACTGAATTTGAGCATCAACTAGTTCGAGCGACCATGTGTGTGTTACTATGCAATAGCCCCAAAGGGCGCAGGGGTCCCTTGAGTGAGCTGCAGACCTGACCTGTGCCCAGCCATGCAACTATTTTACAATGGCGTCAGCAAGCTGCCAGCGCCGTTGTAAAATAGTTACAAAGTTAGCTTGCACAGGAAGCACTGTGATAAAATAAAGCAGCACCTGCTTCGTTTTATCTAGTGGTTCCTGTGCAAGCTAACTTTGTAACTATTTTACAACGGCGCTGGCAGCTTGCTGGCGCCATTGTAAAATAGTTGCATGAGGGGGGGTTCAACTTTTGAACCCGTTACGTTCGCGGATTTTTTTCTGCGGATTTTGCGGGAAATCCGCAAAATTCGCGGATTGCGGATTTCCCAAAAATCCGCAAAATCCGCGAGCGTAACGGATTTCCCGCTCATGCTTAGTCACGGGTTAACACCCTGCTTGACGAAACACGTGTTGGCTGGTCTCATGTTCCTAATATATGCATTCCAATAAAACAACACAAAAAGAACACATCTGTGTGACTCCATCCTTGTCACTTGTTGGTGATCATTCATATCACACTTACTTGTTGTGTGCATCGGACTTTGCTTACGATTTGCATATGGCCATGTCTGAACTGGGGTGGTGTGGAGTGCAAAAAAAAAAATGATGGATTTAGGCCCAGATCTCTGTACTGGGGTGAATGTATGACATTGTTCTGCATTCTGTCCATCAATTGTTGTTTTTGCATTTGAGGTTCAATTCAGCCGAAGCAAAAAGAAGGAAGGAGACCCATTAATCCAAAAGGGAAGGGTAAGTGAGTCAGTGTTAGCCTGAGGTGGAGGAAGACCGTAGAGTTCACCGGGCCATCTGCCCTTAAATAGTGCATTAAAAAAGAAAGGTGGTTAAAAGGATCCCAAGAATGAGTGAAGGAAGAATTTAGTAGAAGAGGTAGCGCTTACCAAGGCAATTAAACGTTGGGGCGCCTCTGGTAGAGTTGCATTTGTCACCCCGAGTGGGATGGGTATGCTCAGACGTGAGTCCCATGCTCTCCACAGCACTGGAATCAAGCTATCCTGGCTGAACACAGCTGATAGCCAGAAACCGGTCCTAGGATGCTTGATTCCGGCCCAGGAAAGACATGGCTTGGCAGTTCGGGCTGCACTGTTCCCATGAGGCATAGGGTCAAGGCTGATTTGCATATGGCCATGTCTGAACTGGTGGGGAGTGCAAAAGAAATGATGGATTTAGGCCCAGATCTCTGTACTGGGGTGAATGTATGACATTGTTCTGCATTCTGTCCATCAATTGTTGTTTTTGCATTTGAGGTTCAATACAGCCGAAGCAAAAAGAAGGAAGGAGACCCATTAATCCAAAAGGGAAGGGTAAGTGAGTCAGTGTTAGCCTGAGGTGGAGGAAGACCGTAGAGTTCACCGGGCCATCTGCCCTTAAATAGTGCATTAAAAAAGAAAGGTGGTTAAAAGGATCCCAAGAATGAGTGAAGGAAGAATTTAGTAGAAGAGGTAGCGCTTACCAAGGCAATTAAACGTTGGGGCGCCTCTGGTAGAGTTTACGTCAATGATAGGTATGGTCCGTTCCGGGACCGGAAGAATATGGTCTAAAGACACCTGATAAGGTATGAGAAAAAGGCCACATCAGAAAAGTGTTACGATCGGTCATCGTATATGGTTAATGGGGAGATGATCAAACTGACCTCTCAGTGGTATGACTGAGGTAATCCAAGATTTACAAGGACACTGTGTTCTGCCTCCTATGGGCTGATCCGTGGTAGGGATATCGACATATATGAGAAAGGTGACGCGATTAATTATATGTAAAGTACAGGAATGGCTACAACAAAATAGCATGGTTGCTGAGGTAAGTCCCTCTAGCGCAGAGTAACATGCTCTAAAAACAGCATTGTTGCGAGGAGGGAAAAAAACAATGAAGGCTTCTTAACAACACATTAAAAGCCAACACGTGCCCGCAGTACGCTCAATTTTGTCTGTGGCTACGTAATTCTTAGCATTGCCCGCTTATCCGATATGACTGAGTGACTTTTACCATTTTCCTGTTTTGCGATCTTGGGTATGGCAATGATGACATCCTATCAAAACTGTCCAAAGGATATCATCGGAAGTTACCGCTACAGCGAGTACTGTGTGGCAGCCTCTAGTATACTAGCACCATAGCGAGCTCAATAAGTATAGAGAATGTAGTTTATCAGCTGGTAATACAGGAAAGCTTCCCAAAATAAAGAAAAATCACCTCATATCAGCAATTGAGCATGCACGCGGGGCAAAGTATTAGGGGTTCCCACAATGCAATAGCAACCCGATTAAGAAACTCTTTAACATCTATGTCGATGTTACAAGAGAAGTTTCTAAAATAAATCACCCAAGGTCGGCAAAAGAGAGTAGGTGCAGGTCAAAGTAAAGCACAATCAGGCAAGTGGCCACTCGATACGCTAACCCATAAAGATTCAAAACGCAGGCAGCGGTCCTGAGAAGCAATGTTCTGTGTACGGGGAGCCTTCAGCGCTGGTCCGTCCTCATAGGTTTTGGGTGTGCGTATGAAAGCTGTAGAAGCCATTCTTAAGTGTTAGTGCCGGTAATGTGCTTCCGGGTAGAGGGTCAGTATCCAGTGAAGGAAGACTAGACAGTCACCCAAAGCACCCACTCTTCCGTGTTGTTAGCAAGTACGGCCCGAGTGGGTGGGTAATTCCGATGCGGTATAATGATGTGATGTCATCATTGCCATACCCAAGATCGCAAAACAGAAAAATGGTAAAAGTCACTCAGTCATATCGGATAAGCAGGCAATGCTAAGAATTCCGTAGCCACAGACAAAATCGCACAACAAGAACAGTCCATACCATGAAAGTTTCTTTAGCATAAAAGGTCACTTTATTTAAGACAGGTAAACAGTATAGCCATACAACATTGTACATTAAAACGTTCTTTATGCATAACCTTTAAATACCAACATTTTAAACTTCCCCACAAACCTTGCATCAGCAATTTCCCCAATGAACCGAACAATGCCCTGGTTTATTTCCTCCTTCCATTTTCTCGTTCCCCCCCAACACATAGGGAAGGATGAGCCCGCTCCTGACCATCCATCCCCCCAAAAAGCACCCTAAAAAGAACAAAAACACACAATGGCACTGTCACCTGTCCTATAGTGACAAAACAAAGTAATATACAACAAAATGACTCATAATTATCAGAGGGAAGGGAGGGTGGGACACGAAAAACAAAGCGACGCGTGAGCCCTCACAGCGCCCGCTCTCCTCAGCCTGCCTCACGCCGCGCTGATTGCCCCCGCCCGCGAGCCCGACCTGCCCACAATCCCTTGCGCATGGATTGTTCCAATCGCGCGAACAACCCCAGGGGGACACTGGTTGACCCAGAATCCCCCTGGGCCCCATCGCGCAACAAGAACAATCCATATCATGAAAGTTTCTTTAGCATAAAAGGTCACTTTATTTAAGACAGGTAAACAGTATAGCCATACAACATTGTACATTAAAACGTTCTTTATGCATAACCTTTACATACCAACATTTTAAACTTTCCCACAAACCTTGCATCAGCAATTTCCCCAATGAACCGAACAATGCCCTGGTTTATTTCCTCCTTCCATTTTCTCGTTACCCCCCTCCCAACCCATAGGGAAGGATGAGCCCGCTCCTGACCATCCATCCCCCCAAAAAGCACCACCCAGGAAAACCAACGAGTTTTCCTGGTCCCCAAAACCCCTCCCCTTAAAACAGCAAAAGGAAACATTGGAATTAAATCTCACGTTTAGCAGCGCACCAAAGATTGTCACCCCAGAAATCAGACAAAAAGTCCCGCACCTCCAACAAGTAATAGGCTTGACCCAAGTCAGAAAGATGAACCCCATCCTGACGAAATAGATCCATATCCTTACCTCTGATTTTTGCATGGCACAAAACCTTGATACCCATGGTATTGCAATAGCACTTCATTGCCCTATTTAATTTCCTACGAGACTTTTCTATTGCAGCCTGATTTCGCGCACCCACCCAATGGTGCCGATAGATAAATCCGTCCACACCACAGTAGTGCCTGACCAATTTTCTTTGAGAACTGCCAAATTAAGCTGCATTTGTTTCAAGATGGATAAACCAGAGAGCTGTACTAAGTCATTTTCACCTAAATGAATAATAAGGAGATGTGGAAGGCCTCTGACTGAAGATAACTTTGATAACAAAGGAAACAATTGGGACCATTTCATCCCACCTTGACCGTTCCATACAAGTTCATGCCTTTTGCTAGGAAGACCGAGCTCTCTGCCATAGATCAGCTTTTCCGCAAAAAACGCTGCCCATTTGATAAAAGAATGTCCCACCAGCCATGTGGTGTTTTTTCCTCTGGACAAGGAATGGTAAATTCGACCTAGACAGAAAAATGGAGGTTAGAAAGGACACTTAAAACAGTATCTAAACTACAACCTAACATAACGAGCACAGCACCCCGACTTCCACCTACCAATCCTCTTGATACCCTCCCAACCAAAACCCAAGTTGTAAGCCTTGGTCGCTGCCCCAATACGAAAAGAATGCGTCCCAAAAAGTAAGGGGTCCTTCCCAGCTAGTGACAATGCTTTCCGCAATACTGACAAAAACTGAAAACTGGTAATGTTATCACCCGTCCGGTGAACAAAAATAGGCCCATGTCTAAAATCTGGCGAACGAAGCAAAGAGAACCACTCCTCAATTGGACAACACCCTTCAAAACCACTGGCGTGCAAAGAAATCCAAGTCCCTTTACCCATTTGATCAGTCTTGGAACAACGTAACCATATTTTCAAAAAACCCTCCTGAATCTGAATGGCCCCTGAATGTATCCCCAGTTGCCCTTTGAACCCCAACAACTCCGAAACCCCAAAAGCACCAAAAAACAACCAAATCATGCAAAGTCTAAAACGTGAAACTTCCCAAAAATCATAGCAACAAACGGGCAAATGCCCCAATAAGGTGACTAAAAGGTCAAAGGTAATTGGTTCCCGCAAACGCGCCGGTTGAAAACGCTCCTTTTTAAAACCTTGTAACATTCGCCTCAAGAGAACATCTGTGGCTAAATCCTGCCCCAAAAACAACTGACCATAAAAGGAAACCCAGCCAACTTCCCTGCAATAGTAGTGTGTGACAAACCTTTAGTAATCAAATGCAATACAAACTGCAACATAAAAGGTCTGGTCCCTGGAACCAACCCCAAACTTTCGTGAGATTCAGCAAAAGATAAATATTCAAACCAGGCTTGACGATAACTGCGTCTGGTGGAAGGCGCAATAGAGTTCTCAACCAGGTCGGTTATTCGGGGTGCCCCAGGACCCAGATGTCTTGCGGAATGGCAGTTTTGCAGAGATCCGCTCCTGGCGCCAACTCCCGGAATTTCTGCCAATTAAAACAAGACAAAGCATCCACAATTGAGTTATTGATCCCTGGAATATGCCGGGCCCTGAACACAATGTTGTACTTCAACAACTGAAGCACCCGCAGGTCTTTTGCCCTTTGATTATTTATAAGGTGAACAACAGCCAAATTGTCTATGTGAAACAACACACATCTGTCACGCATTTCCTTTCCCCACACCAACAAAGCCACCACCAAAGGAAACAGTTCCAAAAAGGCAATACTGCGGCCTTGCTGTAACCAACTGCTCGGCCAGGGCTCCGCACACCAACGTCCTTCCCAGAAAATGGCGAAACCATTCTCACCAGAAGCATCTGAAAAAATTTGTATCTGCCAAATCGTGTTGTCTTCCAGAAAAAAGATAGAAACTCCATTGAAATCCTCCAAAAATCTCAACCACACCTTAAGACCTTCTTTTACAGCTTTAGAAAGCCTAACGCGATGATGCGGCAGGGTGGCCCCAGACATTGCCATGCCAAGCCTCCGACAGAAAGTCCTCCCTGCACGCACCACCCGACAAGCAAAATTGAGATAGCCCAGCAGACGTTGAATTTGCCTGAGCTCAATCTTTGTCTTATCCAGAATTTCCAGCAAAAATGAACGAATTTCAAGAATCTTGTCACGCGGCAAGCGGGCCATCATGGCTGTGGTATCAATCTCAATCCCCAAAAATGTGAGTTGAGTGCAAGGCCCTTCCGTTTTGTCAGGAGCCAGCGGTACACCAAAAACCTCTGCCAAACCTTGAAAAGACTGCATTGCCTTGCTACACTGGCCTGACTGTGCCTCGCCAATGAGAAAAAATCATCCAAATAGTGACAAACTGACTGATGACCACTAATTTGCACAAAACACCATTGTAAAAAAGTGCTGAATATCTCAAACAGGACACAAGAAATCGAGCAACCCATGGGGAGTACCCTATCCACATAGAAGGCACCATCAAAATACATTCCCAAAAGCTCAAAATCTGTGAGATGTATAGGGATCAAACGAAAAGCGGACTGCACATCGCACTTAGCCAATTCAGCCCCAACTCCAGTCACTCTCACCATACGGAGTGCATCATCAACAGACGCATACGAAACATTGGAATCAGAAGAAGAAATAATGTCATTCACAGATTGACCCTCGGGCCATGATAAATGATGGATTAATCTGTATTCACCAGCCAATTTTTTGGGCACCACCCCCAAAGGGGACACGATCAAATTGGCCCAGGGACATTGCGTAAACGGTCCTGCTATCCTACCAGCTTGCAACTCACTCAGCAGCTTCTTCTGAACAATATGAGGGAGCTCCTTAGCGGATTTCAAATTATCCGACCAACGCAAAGAACGTGGCCCTTGATAACCAATTCTGAAATCTTCCAGAAAACCCCAAAATATTTTTGATGCTGCCTCATAATCCGGGTAAAGCTCCAACCATGGCAACAAAGCCTGCAACCTAATGGGTGTAGGAGCCCTTTGGCATAACTGCTGGAAAGCCACCCCCTCCCCCTCTTTGGAAACTCCCTGGTCCACCATAAGGCCGTTGGGCAAAACATTGAGTAACGGCGTGTTTTCCACCACATTGGGAACACTCATGTTTAAACCTGCAGAATTGTCGAATGCAAGATCCTCTGTTAAAATTCCAACAGGCACCCAGGGGTGGCAGTTGTCCCCTCCCAACCAAACCCGCCCCTGTGTGGGCGGGACGCTGCAGAAAGGGCCGATAAGTAACAGGCAAACCACTTGCTGTGTGAAGGGTAGCATTGGGCTGTGAAGCCGACATCCACTGGAGCCAAAGTTCCTGATCCACCTCACCCCATGGCTTATCCTGAAACAAACCCACCGCGCCCTAAACTCCTCATCATAATTCAGCCATGCATACCCCCCAAACTGCAAATAAGCCTTGCGGATGGTATCCATATATTTAAACAAAGACACCGCCCTTTCTTGATATTTTTCACAATACACACTAGCATAAATTAAAAATGCAGCGGTCCAGTTCTCTATGGAACGAGTAACTCGTGGCCTTCGAGCAATCTCCCACTCCTCCTCCTTGGAACCTTCTTTAGCTTGAATGTCCCTATGCAAAAGTTTAAAAACATCCACAAATTCATGTCGCCAAATACGCTGTTTAGTCATGTCGGAAAGGTGTATACCAAGCGGCATGGCCAAACCCATATAAGGCAGCTTCTTATGTCTATCACTAGAAACAGACACATTAGAGGAGACAACGTTGCCGCTCCGAGACGGCAGTATGATGGAATCCTTCCTACCCGAGATTGCACGACCACTTGTTGAACCTGAAGGAACAGATACCTGTGACAAATCTAAACCAGTCTCCTGTCTATAAACGCATAACGTGTCATTACCCACCCGACTCCTTCCCCCCCCACCTGTGGACCCACAGACGGCTCAGACCAAGCAGCCCACCAACAAGGCTCACCTGAAGGTAACTGGGCCGCCCGCTTGGAGAAATCTGGAAGTTCATCCCGGCGTTGGAAACTCGAATTCCGCTCAGGAACCGCAGAGGAGCCCGTTCTTGACTCCTGCAACAAACTAGCACAATTATTTGAACCCCGCCCTTTGCTGGGCGTCCACGAACCTGCAAAAAAGAAGCATCATCTCCTTCCAAAACATTTCCCAACACCATATCATCCTCAGCATAGTCTAAAACATCTTCTTGACGATCCTTTGCCACATTGAAATGAAAAATGTCGTTGCTGGTACCCGGTCTCGCCCCATCCTCAGTGCCCCCATCATAGGTCTCCCAATTGGACACAGGTAACAATGTTGCCAAACTGGCCGTGTCACCAAGATCCGCACCTGATTCACCGGAAAAGATAGCCCTTCAGGAACAAGCACCTGTTCTGCCCGCAAACCTCCCAAGGCGCCAGGTGCTGCCGTGGCTCGTGAATGCTGGGACAACCTCCGTACGCTCGTGACAGAAGCTGTAAACTTACCAGAAGAAGCAGCCGGAACTTGTCCACGAATACCCGCCCCAGGCATCATAGGGGCAGAGTGCTCCACCCATACCCACTGACCTTTCTGCGGACCCAACACCGAGTCAAATGGGACCTGTGGATGAGAAAAAGATGTGCGAGACAAAGGAAAGACAGGCGCTACCTCTGCTGAGCCATTCAACTGTTCCTCAGAATCCGGTACCATGGTAAACCCAGAACCCTTCCCGGAAGGCCTGTGCCTTGACGAAACTGGGCCCTTGTCAGAGTCAGGTAAGTCACACAAAGCAAACTGCCTCATCTGCGTGCGCCTTGCCAGGCTGCCAGCTCTCTGTGTAGCTCTCTGAATGAACCATAAATACAAGTTTGAACAGCATTAACATATGGACAAAAATATTACCTTAACTGCAGAAAGTGCCCTTCCCGATCCATAATGTGGTACTGCAAACTGGCAGCCAAAAAGTTTGTGCAGCAGGGGGTTGAGCCTACTTGTCCCAAGGACAATATACACGTGAAAACGTGTTGCCCTTGACCACAAACAATATGTCGTGGGTGTCTGACTATAGGAATTCGACATCCCCGTCAGGAGGGCAGGGTAATAGCTAGGCAAACTAAAAAGTAGCTGTGTCCGACGGATCGGGGTATGTGGTGTAGGTTGTTGATTAGGGGAGGTATGCAATGGTCTAACATGTTAACATATAGTAGTTTCTTATTAGACATACCTGAGAGTGCAAGGTAAAGTTACTTATATGTTGCAAGTGGGGTTAATTTAGAGCCAGTGACGTCAGTTACATTGTACCTAACAAACAAAAAAGTCCAAATGGGCTATATCTGTGGATAACATGTACTACGTATATACCTGGTCAGGCTTTTAACATAGCTAGTGCAGTCAATATAGTAAGCATAAATACATTAAAAAATAGCACATTAAATCTAAAACAGGAGGGAAATACTGAGCTGCCTGGTGTCTTCTTTCTCTACATTGTATTAATGTCATTGTCTGCTCCCTACTCTAGCTCTAGTATTAGCGGTCCTAGCTATAATCACAGTAACAATCCAAATGATGGCAGTAAGTGAAATTGCAACTGTAACTGTAACTACTTAAATCTCATTCTGCATCTGAGGTGGACTTAAGGGGAGCGGGATTTGTCCCCATGATGCTCTGCATGAAGACAGACTCTGTTTCAAGGGTGGAGCCTTGTCCTCATGAGTATGGGTAGCTCTTTCAAGTTCTCTGCCTCGGTGACGGGAACTGGTGTTACTTCGTCTTTTGTCTGGCTTCTGTGAGAAATTCCAGGACCGGGTTGTGATTGTTCCATTGAAGAATGGTGTCTGTGTCCAGATCCTTTGGTTTCATGCAATCTAGGAAGTGCTGCAGGTCCTCGGGATCATAGAATTCCTTTGAGTCCCCTTTTTTTCTCGATTAAGCCATATTTGATTTCCATTTGCTGCAGCTGAGGTCTCATGGTGAGGAATACTTTTCGCCGTTCGTTGGTTTCCTTGGAAAAATCAGCTACCATACGGATGTCCTGCCCATCATATGTATGTGGACCATGTACGTGCGCTGCAGCCCACAGCTGTCTCACCTGTTCGTGCCTAAGAAAACAGGCGACGAGGGCATGTGGACGTATTGCAGAGTCCTCGCGTGAAAGGCCAATGCGATGTGTGTGCTGTATTTCTAGTGGTGGGTCAAAGATAATGCCAACTAGTTTCTGAAGGATGTCACGCAGGAATGCTCTGGCATTCTGAACTTCGACTTTCTCCGGAAATCCAAAGAAGCGAACATTGTCCCTCCTGCTCCGATCTTCCAGGTTGACCAACCTGCTGCATAGGAATAGCAACTCCTGGTCCCTGCCCTGTTCCGTAGACCTATTATTTCCTCTTCAATGGGCTCTGGCTTACCCGCCGATTGCCATTGGTTGTTATCTGTGGTATTCAGAAATGCTGGCTTGTAATTGGTGTATTTCTGTAAAAGTCCCTCCTTTGTGTGATTAGCTCTCTTTCTGGCAATTTCGCTTAGAGAACATTTTGGTTGGCCATCACATTGTACAACGTGTGATGGCCTCTCTTCCCTCCTCCTGTATAGGCATTGCAGCCCCATACACAGCTTTGTTTCCTCCACCTCGCTGTTCTCAGCTGCATGGGTCTTTCACGCATTATTTTTTTCAAGTTGGCTTGAGCAACAGAATACAAAAGTGCTCTGGTTTATTTATTCATTTTTCAACTTTACATCCCTGTTTAGCAAAGTTTAGGGGCAGGAGAAGTGGGGATTTACCACACCCATCATGGCTCGTGCAATACACATTTGCAGTCCGGTGCCCAATCACCATGAACCACTCAGTGTTTCCCCCAGTGCACCACCCCTTCAGTCACATCTCCCCATATGCCACTTTCTGGCCTTTCTCCCACTTCCTTTCCGTCATGGAGTACACTGGTCTGCAGGAGCTCGCGCTATCGAAGCTATATATCTTAAATCTCCTGTTGGCCTCTCCCTGAAGCCCAGGGGGGCTCCTCGTACTAGGAACTGGACAGCTGTAGACTTTTACCTCCGCCATGTTCCCTACCCCAGTGATGCGCACCCCCATAGCACAGTTAAGACGACATGTAATCTATTGTGTCTGCACACCTGTGTGGGAAGCTCACTCCATGCCATCGGACTGCAGCATAGAACACTGGGTACTAGCTACCTGCTGTACTAGGTCTCGAAGAGAAGCGGTGAATGGTCTACCAGACCCCAGAACAGGTCGGGTGGCCTGTGACTTATGGCTTCCAGTGACCAGCTTCCCGGGTATGCTGGTGTGTCACCGCCGCCGGCAGGGTACACCTGGGACATATGTACCCAAACTACATGTTTTGGGTGTTTACGGCATCTCAACGCGCACCTTTGTATAATACGACAAGCCCCCATTTCACTCAGCTAAGCCTTATGCATGGTATTGTGAGCCCCACCCCACCTGCAGACGCCTAGCTGCCCTTTCAAGTTTCCACTAATCCTGACTGAGGTGATATTTCTAAGGGCAAATGGCTTTTGTTTGTGAACGTTTGTTTGTTGGGGGCAACCTATTGTGCATATAATAGAGTGAAGACAACAATCATGACGCAGACAGAACTGGAACTCAAAAGATTGTCAAGAGTTCAAAAATTGGTGGAAGGTCCCGAGATGAGCAGACACATTTTTGAACTGGGTATTTCTGCTTACACTCTGAAAATGATTTGCTGTCAGGGTCGTTAGTGGCATTTACTTGCAGGAAACAGACTACAACTACCCCAACGCAGTTGTTTAGACTGGATTATGTGGGTCTTAGCCATAGTAAGTCGCATGTATGCTAGATGTCTTGTGTACAACCTCCGGACCGCTTACAGAAAGAGCCAACTTTAAGCCCACAGTATTTGTAGGTTCCCTTTCTCCATCATTTAAAGTGGACCACAAGTCTGTTCCCACTTTTCGGATTACTTTCAATCACGACTAACGTATGACGATTGGCTAACTGATAGCTGTGCTTGTTGTGAGAGTCCTATGCAGCTTCAGAAGGGGGGGGGGGATCACATGCATTTTGCATGTGAGGTTTTTGCGCCAATGTTTTTTTTTTAAATCTGTTTATTGATTTTACACAATACACAATAATCAGCATACATTACAATGTAAATGATTATCAGATATTCATAGCCAGCTGGTGTATTTAACAAACAACAACTCAATCATTTGGTACCATCTCAAACATCTCTGCTATACAGCAATTGTCAGGGAGGCGGGGTGGGGGGGGACATCAATAGCAGTGCATCCAAGCATCTAAAAATACTCCATTTAGGTAGATGAAAGTCACAACAGTGAAATACGTGTTTGGTTCATGACTGAAAAGGACAGGTTATAAAAACAATATAGAGATACAAACAGGTATATGCTTTTACATCTTCAGAACGGTGTGATAACGAGCCAGTTCCCAGACTCTTATCCAGGGGGTGGCAACAAACCAGCCCATCATCTCAAAGTCAAACCAACCCCTCAGCAGCGTCTTGAGTTGCGGCCCCAGCTGGAGACTTAGCTCTATCATTAGACCATTGAAGAAACGGCTCCCATATATCCTTAGGCCTAGAGGTAGGTGGCATTAGCTCCCAGTATATCCCCAGTTGGGTGTGCCCGTAGGTTACCTCTGACAGCCATTTTTTAAATGTGGGTGTTCTTTTCCTGCCCCATTTAAGTGCTATCTGCCTGCGCGCGTACAGTAGTAGAAGGGCATGCAACCTACGTCGGCGGGGTAGTGTGTTTTGTACTAGGCCCAATAGGCCTAAGTGTGGCGATGGGTCATCTCGTGGCTCAACTATTTGGTTAACTTCCACAAAGACGTCCGTCCAGTACCCTATAAGCATTGGGCAGTCCCATGACATGTGCAAGAACGAAGCGGGTCCGTGCCCACATCTCCAGCAGCGTTCATCTTCGTGCAGTTTCATTTTGTAAAGATTGACAGGGGTTCTATAGTACCGATGCAGGAACTTGAAGTGTACAAGTCTTAGTTTATAATTTGGGGACAATTCTGTCAGTTGCTTGCAGCAAAATTGCCACTGCTCCTCTGACAGAGGGGGGATCTAATTCCGTGTTCCAAAGCAGTAGGGATTTGGGCTGTATGATAGGGGATTGGTCCTGCATGGCGGTATACAACCTCGTGACTATTTTCTTGGGAGAAGCTTTAGCCAGGATGAACCGGCTGGACAACAACGCACACAATAGCAAGGAACTCTTCAACATCGTCAAAGAGCTCTCCAACCCCAACGCCGGAAACAACGACATCACCCCATCGCAAGACCTCTGCAACTCCCTCGCCTCATACTTCCACAACAAGATCGCGGACATACACAACAGCTTCAGCACTCAACCGACGCACGCCACAACCGAACCACCACCCCCCACCACCACCCTCCGCACCTGGACTCCGATCAGCACCGAAGACACCATCCACATGATGAACTCCATCCACTCCGGATCTCCGACCGACCCCTGCCCTCACCACATCTTCAACAAGGCCGACGCGGTCATCGCACCCCACCTGCGGGACATCATCAACACCTCCTTCGAGACCGCCACCTTCCCGGAGAGCTGGAAGCACGCCAAACTCAGCGCCCTACTAAAGAAACCTACAGCGGACCCCACCGAACTCAAGAATTACCGCCCCATCTCGCTCCTCCCGTTCCCAGCCAAAGTCATCGAGAAGACCGTCAACAAGCAGCTGGCCGCCTTCCTTGAGACAAATGGATCCCTCGACCCCTCACAGTCTGGCTTCCGAGCCAACCACAGCACCGAGACCGCCCTCATCGCTGCCACCGATGACATCCGAGCCCTGATGGACAACGGAGAAACAGCGGCCCTCATCCTTCTAGACCTCTCCGCGGCTTTCGACACTGTCTGCCACCGCACCCTAGTGCAGCGCCTCAGCAACGTCGGAATCCAGGAGAAGGCACTGGAATGGATCATCTCCTTCCTCGACGGAAGAACACAGAGAGTCCGTCTACCACCGTACAAGTCAGAGGCCACCGAAGTCATCTGCGGCGTCCCTCAAGGATCCTCGCTGAGCCCCACCCTCTTCAACGTATACATGAGCCCCCTCGCAGCCATCGCACGCCAACACAACCTCAACATCATCTCCTACGCTGACGACACCCAGCTGATCCTCTCCCTGACCAACGACCCCGCCGCCGCCAGAGCCAACCTTCACGAAGGGATGAAAGACGTAGCCGAGTGGATGACGACCAGCCGCCTGAAACTGAACTCAGACAAGACGGAAGTCCTCCTCCTGGGTTCCTCGCCCTCCGCCTGGGACGACTCCTGGTGGCCCCCCGCCCTGGGCAGCGCACCCAAACCGACAGACCACGCACGCAACCTGGGCTTCATCTTGGACTCCTCCCTCACCATGACCAGACAAGTCAACGCCGTCTCCTCGTCATGCTTCAACATCCTGCGCATGCTACGGAAGATCTTCCGGTGGATCCCCACCGAGACAAGGAAGACGGTCACCCAGGCCCTCGTCACCAGCCGACTGGACTACGGCAACACCCTCTATGCCGGAACCACCGCCAAGCTCCAGAATAGACTCCAGCGGATCCAGAACGCCTCAGCCAGTCTCATCCTCGACATCCCACGACACAGCCACATCTCCGGACATCTGAGAGACCTGCATTGGCTCCCCGTCAACAAAAGAATCACCTTCCGCCTCCTCACCCACGCACACAAAGCCCTACACAATCAAGGCCCGAGCTACCTCAACAACCGCATCAACTTCCACGTTCCCAAACGACATCTCCGATCAGCCAACCACGCCCTCACCGCCGTCCCCCGCATCCAGAGAACGACAACAGGAGGAAGGTCCTTCTCCTACCTGGCCGCCAAGACCTGGAACTCCCTACCTCCCGACCTGCGCCTGACCCAAGACAACCTCTCCTTCAGGAAGAAGCTCAAGACCTGGCTATTCGAGCAGTAGCAGCACCCCCCCCCCCACTCCCCCCCTCCGGGTATGTAGTGCGCTATATAAATGTCTGTGATTGATTGATTCTAATGCATTAACCGTCGGGGGGGGGGGCTTCGGGGAATCCCTCCCACATTGCACGACAGGCTGTCTTCAATTTATGATAGGTGAACTGTTCAGCAAAGGACAGGCTCTGACCCTCCGTATCTGTAGGTAGTGGCCTGAAGGTGCCATCTGGATATAAATCCACAAATGTTAACATTTGTGTGCCCCCTACCTCTACCATCTTACCTCTCTGTTCCAGACAAGGAAGTATGGGGTTCTCACAAAACGGCATAGATGGAGCATACAGGAGCGGGACACCAGCTCTCCTCTGAAGTTCCCTCCAGACCCATTTTAACAGGTCAGCAGTATCAATGTCCTGCCTGGGCCTAGGTGCTTTTTTGTACAGTGCGACCTTTGAAGGGGTGGGGGCAACCGCATCCATTTCCACCGCAACATGTGGCTGGTATGGAGTTGTATAAATCCAGAAATTTAAAAACTGCGCCTGTGCACACAGCGCATATAGTGGTATGTCCGGAGCCCCAAGACCGCCCTGTCTAAGTGGAAGCGTCAATAGATCCCAAGAGGACCTGGCCTGTCCACCAGCCCACACCAATGATAATAACTGAGTACGCAAGATTTTATAAAAGTGCTTTGTAAGACGGAGCAGTACATTCGTAAACGGATACAAAAATTTAGGTAAAACAACCATTTTTATCGGTGCAATTCTCCCAGTTAATGAAAGCGGCAATTTAGTCCATATTGCTACCTTTGATTCCAGCCAATCCATTGCCGGCCCAAAATTTAGGTTCCATATTTCCTGCAGGCAGCGACTTAACCATATACCCAGGTATTTCACTTCGTCTGCCTGCCATCGTAGTGGAAATTCAGAGTGCACCTCCGGAGTGCCCTCCGTAAGTGGGAATATCATAGATTTTTTCCAATTTACAGTGATACCCGAGAGGCCCCCAAATCGAATGAATTCGCGCAGTACATGGAAATCAGGAGGCTTTTGGAATCTAAGCCGATCCCCCTTGCGGTGTGATGTTGCCTAATCCTGGCTGCAAGGGGCTCCATTGCAATAGCGAATAGGAGAGGTGACAGGGGGCATCCCTGCCTCGTCCCCCTAGTTATGGCAAAGCTGTCAGAAATCATTCCATTTACGCTCACTCGAGCTTGAGGTTTCTAATAAAGCAGCTGTATACGGGTAATAAATAAAGGGCTAAATCCCATACGGGCAAGTATTTTGAAGAGATATGGCCATTCAAGCGAGTCAAACGCTTTTGTCGGGTCTAGGAAGACAGCGGCCGCTTTTGTGTCGGGGTGTAAGTAGTGGAGAATAGAAAAAATTGTTCTCAGGTTATGCGATGTCGCACGCCCAGGAATGAACCCAGATTGGTCCGGCAGGGCCACCATCGGCAGCAATGGTTGTAAGTGATTAGCGAGGATTTTGGCAAAGATCTTCACATCCACATTAATTAGGGAGAGTGGGCGATATGAATCAAGTTCTTTTTCATCCTTATCTGGTTTTAACAGGGTCATTATGAGCGCTTCGCGCATGGAGGGGGGAAGAACTCCTGATTCCAGAGCTTTATTGTACACTGCAAGCAAACGGGGTGCTAATTCCTCCCCGTACGTTTTATATAAGGAGGTCGTCAGGCCATCGGGCCCAGGGGCTTTACTCAGGGGTAGACTTTTGATCACTTGCTTAACATCTTCAGTCGTTATTCGGAGGTCCATATAACGTCTGTGCATGTCACTGAACCAAACAAGTCCTATAGAATCTAGGAAGTCCTGCAAATTTCGGCTTGGAACGATTGCGTGGCAGTGTACAAGGAAGAATAGAACGCAGCAAGTTCCTTTAGGACCCCCACCTGTCCCGTTATCACCTCCCCATTCGGTGTGTTGATGGTGTGTATAAATGCAGTGGAGGTGGATTTTTGCGCCAATGTTTGAAGCAAAACTGCAAGGCTAAGAATGCATCTCGTTATTGACATTAACCCAAAAGGATAAGTTACTTACCTGTAATCCTAGTTCTCTTCCAGGGGTATCCTCATCAAAGTCATAAGCACTGAATATTCCCGCCCATGTGCGGGGACCCCGGAAATCAAAACAATGTATATATGAAAACATATATATATACCTATATACATACATATATATATATATATATATATATATATATATATATATATATACATATATACATATATATACATATATATATATAGCTCTATATATGTATATACTCATGTATATTTTTTCCTCATCCAAATGCAGCCCCCATAGAGAAGGTTAAACAATGCAATAATAAACAAATAACATATTTTGCAATCACATATTACTTATATATACACATATAGACCACAGGAAGTCAAGTATCACTTGAACTCCTTTTAATGAGCAGAGTCATGAAAGAAAAACTGCAAAAGAACAAGCATTGTTATCCTGCAGGTTACATTGGAAACCAATAGCATAGAAAATGAAAGCAAATGCACACAAAAACTGCTACCGTGCCTTCAAGGCAGCCATGACCCCTAGTTTCCCATCATCCCTCAGGGGTGAAAGTTAGGTCAGTTCTTTGCGGAGACCCGATGGTCAGGGCACAAAGATATAGCTCAACAATACCACAGTCTCATTTGCCTGGGGAGGCTGGTGGATTGCTTATGACTTTGATGAGGATACACCTGGAACAGAACTAGGATTACAGGTAAATAACGTAGCCTTCTCTTCCAAGGGGTCCTCATCAATAGTCATAAGCATTGAATACAATAGCAAGCCCATCCTCCGCCTGCGGGCAAATGAGAAGGAAAGGCCCAACAAATAAACAGTATTAATCAGTGTTGAAACAGATTCCTCAAGGAGGCCTGGCCTCCTTGAGGAATCTGTTTCCTGTTTGTCTGTTCTGGTATCCGAATCAAGACAATAGTGTCCAGTGAAAGTATGTATAGATCTTCAAGTGGCTGCTTTTCAGATCTCGGAATCCGTACATTGTTGAGGAAAGCAGCTGTAGCAACTTTTCCTCTTGTAGAATGAGCCTTGGGTCTAGACCAAAGAGGCTTTTGCACTAGCTGATAAGCCATTTTGATGCATGAGACTATCCACCTGGAGATGGAACGTTTGGAAGCTGGAAAACAAGTTCTGATCGAACCATAATTAAAGAATAATTGATCAGATTTTATAATCGACTTCAACCTGTCCAAGTAATACTTTAAAACCCTTTTAAGGTCTAAGGAGTGGAGTGCCCTCTCAGCTGGAGTAGAGGGATTAGGAAAGAAGGTCAGAAGTGAAATAGTTTGATTTACATGTAAGTCCGACATCACCTTCGGAAGGAAGGAGGGGTGGGTTCTCAAGAAAACTATTGAAAAGGAACAATGGGAATGGTTCTTCTGAGCAGAAAGCTTGTTTTTCGCTCACCCAGCAAGCTGAAGTAATCGCCACAAGGAAAGCTACTTTTCACGTAAGGTGTTGTAAGGTTGCTTTGAGGATAGGCTCAAAAGCGGGATCCATCAATTTAGATTACACTAAGTTCAGCTCCCAGGGAAAAGGAGGCCGACCTTCTTCAAGCCTTGGAAGAAGTCCTTTATTACCTGCAGTTGCAAAAAGTAAGGCTGAAAGGGGAACGCCTATATGCCGTAATGGCAGCAAGGTGTACCTTAATGGAAGAGAATTTTAAGCCTGCCTTAGCTACATGAAGAAGGTAGGGCAACACCACTTCCTCCTGCTCCTTGGTAGGATCACAATTGTTTTGTACACACCGTAAATAAAAACATTTCTATTTACAAGCATATGAGTGTCTTGTAGAGGGTTGTCTAGCCTATTTTAAGATGAACATGCAGTTTTGTGGTTGCTGGATCAGCGCTCGCCTGGGTGTCCTCATTTCTTAATGAGCGCACCTTTCAGGTTTTCTCAAACAAAGCTGAATCTGCGACTCATTCCTCTGCCTACGGCGTCCCTCAAGGGTCTATATTGAGGACTTTGTTGTTCAATATTTACATCAGACCACTTGCTTCCATCGTAGAGGACGCCGGTTTGTCTATATACTCATACGCAGACGACACGCAGATTGTGTTCTCTTTGTCTAGCAGCAGGGCTCAGGACACTTCTGCCCTTAAAACCGGCCTCTCTCGCGTTGCAGCTTGGATGCAAACGCATCTGTTAAAGCTCAACGGAGACAAGACCGAGGTGATCATACTAGGCAAACAAAAAGATCTTTGGGGTTCAAGACACTGGCCCAGTGATATGGGTCCTCTGCCTACCCCCGTGCCTGTTGCTCACAACCTCGGTGTCCTAATCGACGACAAACTCTCGATGAGGCAGCAGGCAACTAAGGTCGCTGCAATCTGTTTCAACACCCTTCGCTGGTTGCAGAAGATCATATGGATGTTGCCTGAGTCCACTCGTAGAACTGTCGTACAGGCCCTTGTGATGCCCCATATCGACTATGGCAATGTGCTTTATCTAGGAGCAGATAAAGCTACAATCAATAAACTCCAGGTTGTACAGAACTCAGCTGCCCGCCTGCTGCGTAATGTCCCACGGAGAACATCCGCAATGCAGGCTCTACGTGACCTCCATTGGTTAAAAATCTCGGATCGAGTGGCCTTCAAAACTTTGTGCATCCTCTTCAAGATTCGTCAAGGTTCTGCTCCTGCCTACTTGCACAATCTTGTGCAGCCATATCAGCCTGGCCGCCTTTTGAGGTCATCCAACAGTGGCAATCTTGTGATTCCCAGAATCCGATTGGCAAAAATGGGAGGCCGCTCATTTGCATATCTAGGACCCAAGATGTGGAATGCTCTCCCGTTGGCGCTTAAAACAGAAACGAGCCTTCTGGCTTTCCGCAAAAAACTGAAGACTCTTCTGTTTTAAACTTTTCCGGTCTAGTGTCTCCCTTTCTGCAGTTGCTTGTTTTCTTCTCCAGTCTGTCCCTGGCGCCGGGAAACCCACTGCGGGTAGCTGTGCGCAATATAAGTTCAATAAAATAAAAATAAAATAAATGATGGTATGGAGGACCTCAGGAGCCATGCTGCCAAGTTCAGTGATGGAAGGTGGGGTGATGAATGCTCCCGTTCATCTTGGACAGTAGGTCCGGTCTGCACGGCAGCCTCCTGTGTGGACATTCTGGCAGGTGTAGAAGATCTGGTACCACCGCTGCCTTGGCCAGTCCGGAGCAATCAGAATCATCCTCGTTTATGAGTGGGAGAGCTTGGTCATGACTTTCGGTATGAGTGGAAGGGGAGGAAAGGTGTAAACAAATGCCCCATACCAGCTGATCAAAAGGGCATTCCCTTTCGACCCTGGTCGGTAGTATCTCGATGCAAAGTCTCTGCATTTTTTATTTGTGTAATCTACGAACAGGTCGATGCTTGGCCGACCCCATTCTTGGGAAATGCTTTCTACAACTTCGTCGTTTACAACCCAGTCCTGCTGGTCCTTGAAGTGACAACAGAGCATCTGCCTGTGAATTTTGCTCTCCCGGTAGGTGCATTGCAGTTATTGATAGATTCCTCGCAAAAGCCAATGCCAGAGAGCTTGGGCCTCCAGCGACAGTGTCCTCGATCGAGTACCCCGTTTGTTCAAATAGTACATGGTGGTTGTATTGTCCGTCTGTATTAGGATGGAATTGGTCCGAATCGAAGCGAGGAAAGGCTTAAGGGGTAGATGATCCGCTCTCCCCTCCAGCATGTTGATGTGGCACAACCGCTCTTTTGTTGACCCTCGACCTTGAGTCTGAAGAGACCCCATGTGAGCTCCCCAACCCTGGAGGGAGGCATCCGTGATCAGCGATTGAGAGGGTGGAGTCTGGAACTCCTACCAGCAGATTTTCCTATCGCATCCACCAAGGAATAGATGCTCTGGCTGCTTCTGACATGGATATCCTGTCGTCCCACTGATCTGTTCGTTGACCCCACTTGTCCTGATCCTGCTGCAAAGGATGCATTCTCAGCCTGACGTTGGGGACCAGAAAGAAGCAGGATGCCATCGACCCTAGGAGAGAGGCAACCTGACGTACAGTAGGTAGGTTGTTGTGTAGAATCTGCTTGCCCTTCAGTATGATAGATGACAGTCTCTCCTCCGGAGGAAACGCTTTTCCTATTGTGGAGTCTATTGTTGCACCCAGATAATGAATTCTTTATGTGGGTTGTGGAGTCGATTTTTCGAAATTGATGTGGAGAACCAGTTGGTGGCAAAGGTCTAGACATTGTTGAAAATGATTCTTCACAATCTGGAGGAAGGATCCTTCAGAAGACAGTCGTCGAGATAGGGGTACACAAAGATGACTCAGTGCTGTAGAGCGGCTGCCACTACTGCCATGCACTTTGTAAACACTTGAGTGGCTGACTTTAACCTGAAGGGCAGAACCTCTAACTGGTAATGGGGTTATCCCACCAGAAAACACAGGAATTTTCTGTGATGTGAGCTGATCGGAACATAAAAGTATGAATCTTGCAGATCTAGCGAACAGATCCGATCTCCCTGCTGCAGATGTGGCTATATTTGATGGAGAGTCAACATGCAAAATGTTTCGCTTTTGATAGATTCATTGAGGGTCCGAAGATCTAGAATCCGTCTGTAGTATGATTTCCGACCTTTCTTTCTCACTAGGAAGTATCTTGACCCCTCGATCTTGTTGTGATACAGGAACCTCCTCGATGGCTGATTTTTGCAGGAGGGTGGATACTTCCTGCTGCAGCATTTTTATTTGGTGGCACGCTGCCTTTACTCGAGGGATCATGGTAGGCCGATGCCTAAAACGTAGAGAGTAACCATTCTGCAGCGTAGTTAGCACCCACTTGTCTTTTGTGATACCACACCACTCTTCTAGATGGTTGGCGATACTTCCCCCTACTGGAGTGGGTAACAGTGACGGAGAAGCGGGCACTTATTGCTTCGATGGTGTCTCTGCTGAGGCTGTAGGTTAGTGAGGAGTTCCTTTTCCTCTAGGTGTACGATGGCCTTGGTAATGCGACTTTGATTGGCTTTGATGTTGCGGTCTCTGCCAGTGAGGGGTTTGAGCCCTCTGATGGAAGGGTCGCCAAGTGTAAGGCCAGTCACGTTACCTGAATTCTTTTTGCAAGGCCGTCCGCCTTTAGGGTATCAAGCTCAGTCTTCATCCTCGACATCTCCTTATCTGTGTGAGTGCCGAACAAGGATGAGCCTGAAAAGGGAAGATAAGAAATGCGGGATTGCGCTTCTGGTTTTAGTGCATTCAGTCTGAGCCATGATGATCTTCTGGCACAGATTCCATGTGCGTAGGAGTGTGCAGCCAGCCTCGCTCTATCAGCAGCAGCGCTGATAACTTGGTTAGCCACCAAGCTGCCTTCCTGCAGAATCTCTTCCAAATCTCTGCAGTCTTTTCTAGGCAACTTTTCTTTAAATCTTTGAAGAGAGTCCCACAAAGATGTATCGTAGCTCCTTAACAGTGCTGAGACGCTAGAGACCTTAAGCATGGGAGCTGACGTGCAACAGACCTTTCTCCCCGAAGCATCCTGTGCTCTGCTCTCCTTATCAGGTGGGACTGTTTATGAGGAGGCCACTGCATGGGTCTTTTTGGCAGCGGCTAAAATCACTGAGTTCGGATGGAGGGTCAGATTTGAGAAACAATGGATTCTCTTCAGGTCTGTATTTCTTTAAAATCCTGCAGGCACGGTTGTAAGAGTTGCCAGCGTAAGGAAAGTGTCTATCACCTGCCGAAGTAGCCCCGGAACCAAAGCAGCAAAGGCCTGGCTGCTGACCTCTGATGCAACGTTTCAAAGATCACTGAAGATGAACTTTGTTGAGTGGGCATAACGATGTTCAGCTTCATCACCCCTCTGGCCAGAACATCCTGAAAGGTGTAGACGTCACCCACCGGAGAGATACTTGATGGTGGGCTATCTGTAAGGGTAGGTGAGTTGTCCCTCTTTGAAGACCGGGTGGAAGAAGGCGTCGGAGATCTGTGTCTTCGCCTCTTACCTCGAGACCCGTATCTCTTTCTTGAGCAGGATGCAGGAGTACGTGAACAATCTCGTCCCTTACGTGGAGTAGTAGGAGACAGATCTACAGCTTGCATCAGTCGAGTTAGAGGTGATCTGTGCAAAGGACTGGAATAGTCCAGATTACCTTGTGCCTATGCAGTGCCTGATTGTTGCCAGTGGTGTAGAGGCAACATCCATCTAGGAGAGAGGTGCATAGATGGTGATTTCTGACTCTCCTACCTAGCAGGAGCTTCAGGTGAACGGGAAGTTAACGTGAAGAAGCGGGCTGTTCAATGTCTGGATAACCACCTCTGATGATCTTGAGGAGGACGAAGAACGCCTCGAACCAGTGTGATGGGTCAACACCGACTGGTGAGAGTGCCTCGACGTTGATCGTGGAGTCGCTGAATGCACCAGCGTTGTAGATCCTACCCTCGACGTTGGTGATCTGGACGGAGAAATGGTCACAGGACGTGAGACAGACCGATGCCTCGTCGACTTCTCTCTGTGGGGAGATCTGTGCCTCGACGAAGATCGCTGGGTCGACGGAGGAGGGGTACGTCTCGACGTCTAGCATCCCTGTGATGATGCAGACTGAGCCCTTTGTTTTGACGTTGATCGCTCTGCGGTGGCAGTGTCTTGTGTCTCGGCATCGACCTCTGGGACGACACGGACAGAATCTTTTTCTTTGATGTAGTCTTCTGCCTAACCTTCAATCGTTGTCGAGACGACAGCGACTTGGGTCTCGACGTCGATCATCTGCGGGACGACGTCGGAGACTTGTGCCTCAACGTTGATCGTCTGTAGGACGACGTCGATGGAGAATGGTCTCTAGACATCGATCGCCTACCAGGTGGCACCGGCGGAGTGTCATGCCTCGATGACTAGCGTTCAACCCAATGCTAACAGAGGCCTGCTCCTAGACACTGATCGTCGGGTTGACATCAACAGAGGGTCTGTTACTTAGTGACTCGACGTTGTCTTAGATCTTGAATTCGAATGGTGCGCCTGCACCGTAGAAGGTTTCAGCGAGACCTCTTCTTCACCTCTGGTTGGTTTGACGATGATCCCAATGGAGAACAGATCGGAATCTTGCTACTCGATGTCTATCTTGCTCTCTTTTTCTTTGGTCTCACTGGAGACCTACCTCTTTCGGAGAGACCATATATATGGATCCTTTCTCTGTCCTTGAGGGTTCTCAAGGACAGTTTCTTGCAATGCTGACAGTTATCTGGTGAATGGGAGTCAGGAAGACCTGGGATACACACAGGATGTGTAGCAAACCTGGCCTTCTTGCCACAGGAGGGGCAAGGGTCAAAAAGGGTCACTCTAGAGCCTAAAAGACGTCAAGTGAGGTAGAAAATCACAATCCAAGAAGAATGTTCTGACAATAAAAGACAGCTGTGAATTCCAGGGTCCTGACTGAACGAGTTGGAAAGAACAACTGACCTAACTGTCACCCCTGAGGAATGATGGGAAGCTTGGGGTCATGGCTGTCTTAAAGGCAGGGTGCCAGTTTTTGTGTGCATTTGCTTTCATTTTCTATGCTATTGGTTTCCAATGCAGCCTGCAGGCTAACAATGCTTGCTCTTTTGCAGTTTTTCTTTCATGACTGCTCATGAAAAGTTCAAGTGATACTTGCCTTCCTGTGATCTATATGTATATATAAGTAATATGTGATTCCAAAAGATGTTATTTATTTGTTTATTATTGCATTGTTTAGCCTTCTCTATGGAGGCAGCATTTGGAAGAGGAAAGAATTATATATATATATATATTCACTGAAAAAACCATAGGTTATAAACCATATATAGTTAGGGATTAGCATTTACAAAACCTTATTTTACTCGCATAAAACCATTGAAATTCCATATATAGTTAGTTGCACTAACTATATATCGCGCACCCGCAATCCACTGCCGATGATGTCACACATTACATCATTCATGACATGGTCAGTGACATCACTGATGACATCACTGATGACATCTCAAATGACATCACTGATGACATCTCAAATGACATCACTGATGACATCACTGATGACATCTCATTTGACATTACTGATCACATCACTGATGATATCATTCATGTGATAATACGATGAACCTCTTCAGACTCTAATATAACCTTAGATACAATCAGTGTAAACAGACACTCACAGACTGTCACTCATCCATGGAGTTACTCACACACCTAGTCAGTCATGCAAAGAATCAATCACACCTCCATTTCCTCAACTATACAGTTATAGAAACTTTACTTATTCAAACATATACTAACACATATTTACTCTCTTATACAATCCCTGATACAAGTTCACAATGATCCATACAGCCACTCACACATTCACTGGCTCTTATGCACAGTTATTTATATATGTCAACTCTCACATGTACTGTGTTTTACATATGTACTTACTTTGACATGTAGCACTGAGATATCCATTCCCTCACCAATACACTCATGCACACAGTCAACCGCCCATACAGCTGTTTCCACATGCACTTTTGAAACCATACATCTAGTGAATCAACTGCTCACACATCTATGCACAGAGTCATACACCTCCCAGCCACCCACACACACACTCAGTCTCCCATACAAATACTTGGGCAACCAATCATTAACCCATATAGTTACTCATATAGCTACTTATCAACACATGCAACAGTTTACAGAACAACAGACATAATGATGCACAAATTAAGACAGTTTAGTCACTAACCCATGCACTCAGTGAGACACATTTAATCACTCACTCATACAGTCAGTCATGCACCTACTAAATCCTTCATCCAGACACTTATACATCCACTCATTCTTCAATATGTAAGACATATTTTAACTTTACAGAAACATACAGTCACTGGATGTTGTCATCAGTGATGTCATCAGTGATGTCATTTGAGATGTCATCAATGATGTCATTTGAGATGTCATCAGTGATGTCATCAGTGATGTCACTGACCATGTCATGAATGATGTAATGTGTGACATCATCGGCAGTGGATTGCGGGTGCGCGATATATAGTTAGTGCAACTAACTATATATGGAATTTCAATGGTTTTATGCGAGTAAAATAAGGTTTTGTAAATGCTAATCCCTAACTATATATGGTTTATAACCTATGGTTTTTTCAGTGAATTTTTAAGGTTTTGTAAATGCTAATTCCTAACTATATATTCTCTATAACCTATGGTTTTTTCATTGAATTTCAATGGTTTTTTGAAAGCTAATATCTGTATCTGTAAAATGTATTCTTCTTTAAATCTTAAAATATATTTTACATGTTTTTTATACATTTTTAAAAAAAAAAAAATTTGTTGCGCTCCTAGTCCGCGAACCGGTCAGCTTCCCGTTAGCTCAATTTAAAGCCGCGACTTGGTGCGCGAACCGGTAATCGTTCCTTTAGCGTAACTGTTACGTTATCATGACGTTTTGCGTTGTCGCGTGATACGTCATCGGACGCGCCAAGTTAGCGGACCCGGAAGCGGACCGGAAAGCGGCGCAAAGCGCGAAACGTAAAGACAGCAGGTCATGTGACTCGGTAATAACACTTTTCATTGGTTCATTTCACTTTTGGTTTCCTAATGATGTAATACTAGGTCATGTGATCTAAAATTAACACTTTTCATTGGTTTAGAACTTTTGCTTTTCCCAAATGATGAAAACCCCTCCTTCTTTCCTCACTCTGACTTTCATCTTGGTGAGAGAAAGACCCTTTTACATTCTAGAGAAATGGCTTCAGTTGTTGCTTCTGGTAGTGTTCCCCCACCACCACCTCCACCTCCTCATGGAAAGAAAGGACCACCTACTCAACCAATCTTTGAAGAAGAGGAAGATCAGGAAGAGGAGGAAGAGCCTGAATTTTTGCCTGAGGAGCCCAGGAGGTACAACAAAAAGGCAAACTTCATCTGGCAATTTTTTAAATTTCCACCAGGGCAAAAGAAAGTCAATGCAAGATATGTCTTTTGCCGTATCTGTGATGATCGCCTTTCAAGGGGGACGGACAAAAAATATAGTTTTGGAAATTTTACAATGCACGGGCACATGAGTAGGTGGCACCCAAATAATTATAGTGCTGCTCAGCTTCGCAACGAACAACAAAATCCCCCGGCAATAGCAAGAAGATCTGTTGTGCCAGAAGTATCGGGACCAGAGGCAAGGGAGTTGATCCCGAATATTCAAATGGACATGGGGGAAGTGAAACAAGTGTGCGTGTGGTGCAATCAAATATTATGCTACCGAGAAAGTAGCATTACTCTTATAATAAGAGCAATCAAAAATCATGTATGTCCAAAACGCCCCAAAAAATAAATTCTTCTTTTTTTTGTTGCTCCTGTTGAGCCCTCTTCAATGAATCATTTTTGTTTCCCCCCTCCCCCCCCAAAATAAAAAAAATTACAAAATGTTCAGAAAAAAACAAAAAAATATAAAAAATGTTCAGAAAAATAATTAAAAAAATTTAAAACAACAAAAACCAAAAAAAAAGTTCTTTTCAGAACTACCTCCCCATTATAAAAAAAAATTGGTAGAATTTTTGGAACTCTGCCAAGCTCTATTTCTTTTAGTTCGCTCCCAGTTCGCACTCCGGTACGCGAACCAGGAGCGAACCAAAAAATTGTTTTTTTTAAAAAAACCAGTAAGTATAAGGAAAGGAAACAGACAGTTATGTTACAAGAAAGACAGCTATAGGGAGTAAAGAAAAGATACTGTTACCCGCAATTCACTTCTGATCATGTCATATATTACATCATTTTTGACATGGTCAGTGACATCATCAGCAGTGGATTGCGAGTAACAGTATCTTTTGTTTACTTCCTATAGCTGTCTTTCTTGTAACATAAATGTCTGTTTCCTATCCTTATACTTACTGTTCTTGTTTTAAAATTTTTTTGAGATCATTCAGAAACAGTAACATTAATAGAGACAGAATGAGTGAATAATAATGAAGAAGTATGAGAAGAGAGGGAGTGAGAAAAATACTGGAAGGAGTAGAATAATTAAGTAATAGAGAAAGGAATGAGAGAAGTAGCAAACACAGGAAAGTAAAGATTAAAGAAATGAAGCAGTAGAACTAATAGATGTTAAATGTGATAGAGTAAATGATTGATTGAGGGTGACGATAAGGTGTGTCCTCTCTAAAAGTTTGTTTAAGGTGAAGCGTACTCAGGGTTGCATATCAAATTTATGCTTGTTGAAGAATACAGAGGAGATAATACATGTGAAGACCTACCATTGTAGTAAAACATGCCCACTTATTACATCATTCATAACATAGTCAGTGACATCATCAGCAGTGGAATGCGGGTTAAAAAAGTAGAAAACATTTACCTTATAATTCTTGTTAACTTTTAAAGAAAATTTTTCATACTTTCAATCTGTAAAAGAGAGAACAAACATTTCCAAAAATATTAAAACATGTATTTAAAAATTAGAAAAAAGAAGGGAAAAGGTTCAAGAAGAAACAGTTTTTAAACAACTTTGACACTTACAGAAGCCTCTGCTTCTCTACGACCCCTACACAATCCTAAAGATATTTATTTTAAACAAACAGTATCTTCATGCTGATGAAATGAGGCCTATTTTGGAACATGGTGCTTCTTTTGCATTGCTGATGTCTCACAATAGTGATGCAATAGCAGCGCAAAAGACATGTAAAGCCATCATAAAATTGTGTGTAACATTGTAAATGATTGTTTCAGGATGCAAATAAGATGTGTCCTTTCAAGAGGTTTCTTTAATGTGAGGTCTATTCAGTTTTTAAAAAAAAACAGTACCCAGAAGTACTGCACTGTAAGCATAAAAATTGACACTTACAGAAGACTCAGTTTCTCCATATCTACCTCACATTTCTAAATGTATATCATAAGTACAAAAAGGAGAACATTAATTATACATGTTAAATGGTTTATTTTTGCTGTTCTCAGAATGTATCAAATTTCACTTAAATCAGTGACTTGAAGATATTCATCATGTAACAGCGGGGAAAAAAAAACACAATCAAAATGATTGTGTTTAAAAAACCCATACAACCTAAGAAATCTGAATTCAAAACTCCTTAAAATTAACTTACTTTCAATGACGTCGAAGGATGTCCTATGAACAGCGTCCACTCTGTTGTGTTATAAATATTTTCAGCCCGCCACTTTCTGAAAGAAAACCTCCATCGTTTTGAAAAATATGTTACATACAAGAAAAGACTTCTCACATTCTACCACATGTTTCCACTTGGCCAAATCATGTTGCAGCGATTCACAAGTCTTGTAATTCTTCCAATCAAATCCCGTCATTTTCTATTTTCGCAACTTTCAAAAAGAAAACATTTGAGATTATTTTCACAATCCTGGACTACTAATATCTTACTCTTCTTTGTCACTCATGTTCTCCTTTTCCTATGACACTGATACTGCTTACTATGAAGCAGACTTACTTGCATCAGGTTTATATAGTTGGATTTTTAAATTGACATTATAATTAAAAGTTTTGGACCAATAATCTAGACAGCATTGCAGACTTACATTCCCTCTACTTGATGAACCTTTTGCAATTCCTCACAGGAAATCCCAAAATTCTTTCTTTAAAATTTTGGTTTTAAAAACACCAGGTAAGAATTTTTAAGGTCAAACGGCAATTTTTTTTTGAAAGTTACAACGGAATCATTGCAGAATGACCAGCCGTTTTGAGACTTTAAATAAGCTGTATAATGTCCTGATGTTGTTGAAGGACCATCGTGATAGATAATTGCTACAGGTACAAAAGTCCTTCCTGATATTGACAGCTGAGAAGCCACAATTTTTTTTATTAAAGTTGACAATTTTGATCCATCAGGCCTACATCGTTGGATCATTAAAATGACATACTGGCCATATCTACGTATAAATAATGTTGACATCATTTCAGATTTACATTGGCTACACTCCATGTTGTGATCCGGTGCATTTACTAGCTCATTAAAGGACACTGATTTACTGTCTGGCAAAGTTAAATATATAAATCTTTCTGAGTCTACACTAGTAGTACTTGATACCATACAGTTCTCGCAGTCATGCTGCCATTGATAAGAAAGCCCAAACAGGTGATCTACATCTACACCCTCATCTTGCAATACATCAAGCATATACATTAAAAACTCCTGACAATCTTGCTGATTATTTTCAGAGAAGTCTGTTTGACCTGAACATTCATCTAACAGATAACGAACTTCAGACACACTTTCTACTTTTGTTCGATCAGTGCTACATTTCTCGAAAACAGAATTCAACAAACAGCATAAAATTTGTTCTGAATTCAACAGAATCTGTTCTTTTAAACTCTCTAGTAAAAAGAGAACATTAACCACTACATTTGCATAGCAGTTGACACCAAAACTGTTTTCAAATTGAAAACCGACAACATCTTCAACAGAATCCACTTTCTTTCTGCTAACAATTTTCGGTTCATCGACTTTTGGTCTTTTTGCTACAACCTCCCTACTATTACTGATATTTCTACGTTTCCGGCCTACCACACGTTTCTCAAACAAAGGATATTGAGGCAAATGTGGCGCATACTCTCTTCTTAACCTATTGTATTCCTTAACACAATCTAGATCCGCACAAATGTTTGTGACATCACAGTCAATCAAGTACAATCCCGATAAAGTTCTAACTCGTGACAATGCCACATATGCCATACCCTCCTTGAACACAGAACTGCCAATATTCACCAATGCACTGTCTACACTTAAACCTTGCGATTTATGGATTGTCACCGCATATGCCAAGCAAACAGGAAACTGTTTACGGCGAACATATAAGTCTTTAACAAGCAAAAACCTAGCAGAACAACGACCAATTAGCTGTACTTCCTCAATGCCATCAAATTTAATTTTTTAAAATTCTATTCCATCTCTATTTCTGTATTTCTCAAAATCAACAACATTACCCATTGATCCATTTACCAGACCTCTTTCAACATGTAAATTCCTTCTCAAAATAATTCGGCAATTTAAACACACATTCAAAGTCTTTTCAAAACCCGCTGTTTTAGATATAGTCTTCTCTAATGAATCCAATTTTGATTTCAAATTCTCTGACAAAATAATTGTTGATCCCATATGCTCTATTTTGTCAATAGCTTCAAGTTTCACAATCTCTTGCTTTTCTAAATTCAACATTTTGTTGTTGAAGATGGCACATTCTGCAAGAGTTGGCATCAAACATATTCCGGATTTCTTCTCAGTAATTTTCTGAAAAATATTCTCAGCCACAATCTCTTGTTCGGGATATAAATTTGAAAGTAATCGTGCATTTAAAGCTTCTTTTCCATGCTCGGTCACTTTTCCAATTCTAATATCTTGTAGAATATTCTTGTAATCTTCATCCTTCGCCTGACGCATATTTTCATGCAGTTCAGCATAATTGAAGTTTAACCATATATTGACGTTGCCAATGCTCCCTAGGCACTTCCTGGTATCTTCATGCGTGAGTATTTTGAACACAGGTTGTCCTTTTACTGGTGTCAGCTGCAGAAGATCTCCGAAAACAATGATGTGTTTGCCACCAAATAACACATCATATTCAGTTTTAAGTACTTCTTGCATTCTCAAATGCACAAAGGCAAGCATGACATTGGAAACCATGCTTACTTCGTCAATGATAAGTAGTTTCATTTTCCTCAAGACTCTTGAAACTTCACAGCAAGCATCCCCGGATAACTTGTGGTATTGTAATTTGTTGTCATGCTCCACCGGCAGCATCAGTAGACGATGCAAAGTAATACCTTTAATGTTATGTGCTGCAAGTCCAGTAGGAGCGGTGACAACACAAGACAGCGATGACTCAGTCCTTTCCTGCAAATAACAAGAAATTGCTTTAATAAGGAAACTTTTTCCAGTTCCCGCTTCTCCACTCACGTACAGTCGGACAGGCTTCAACGATGTACATGAGCACTCTTTCTTCTCATGACTTAATCCATGCTCAATTTGCTTGGTAACTTCATCATATATTTTCCTCTGCTCAACGTTGAGTTGTTTTTCCAAGTCTTCTAAGTTAACTGAATCCTCCTGGGCATGTGCCATGGCTCTTTCCACTTCATTCATAGCAGTGGCAGCTTCATTTTCGATAATAGGTCCTCCAAGTGGATCTTGACTCAATGAAACAGAACTCTGACTGTCCTGAGAACTGTCTCTGGCAATCTCGGCTGCAATCGTTGCTTCCTGCTCAATTTCCAAAGTTAGCATTTCTTGATATTTGGGAAAAGCAGGACATTCTATGGTCTCCTTAGCAGCAGTGAAAGAGTCTTCGTAACAGAGGAAATCACCAAGCAGTTCCTCTTCTGCACGCCAAGGCTTGAAAAGTTGCAAAAGTGCTAAATAGAAAAACTCCTTTTTTTCTGGAGATTCGCCACTCAATTTTCGATGGTTTACTAATTGGCATTTTCTTTGCTTGACCAGGCATCCCTCACTTCCAATTACAGCATACACTCCTTTCTCAATATCTTCTTTGATGTTCCTCTTGAATATATAATTTTGTAGAACCTCATATAGACAAACATTCTCAAGGTGACTGCTTCGATTTGGATAATATGTATCCAACATGTTGGTCTTCAAAATGTCGGTACTGTTTGGTTCCTTTTCTGCCAAATATTCAATTTCCCGGACAGGTTTTAGAACTCGATTTCGCGTTGCAGCAAGACCAAGACTCGCCCAAACAATACTCCTGGATTTGGCATAGAGACTTGCTGAAGACAATCGATCCGAACATTCGTAAGCTCCGATTTCTCGATGCGACAACATCTTCAGACTGAAACTGTACAACTTCTTGCTGAGGCTCTTTTCATGGGAAATGTCCTCCCACATATCCTTCAGTTCTGTCTTTTCTTTTTTGGTGATGTAAGATGTCACATACCGAGCCACAGCCATACAGTTGTCAGCCACAAACTGTATATCCATGTTAGCATTCCACATGGACAAAATCACTGGGTTGTAGTCGTTGATGTACTTGGACTCTTCGTTCCTTTTCAAATTGTATGTATTTTTGGGTGATTTCCTCGTCACATTATGTCGCAGTGAAGACATCAAACTGTTCACTCTTCCTTTAGAAATCACCGGTCGTGGAAAGTTGAAACGACATTTGGTGTAGAACTTGTCCTTGTTTCTGAATTTACGACGACAGTACTTTCCACAACGATGGCTTTGGAAACATAGAACTTGTTCTCTTAGGCTTTTCTTCTCCGTTGCGTTTGGAACAGCACACGTAGAATACTGTTCTATGAAATTCATCACTAAGTCATCCGGATCTGTTCCAAATTTAGGTGCATCCTTGATCCACAACAACATATGTATATGAGGAGCATCTCTTGCTTGGTACTCCTTTCTCCAGAAGAAATCCAACACCTCTCCAAGTGGTGGATTCTTCTTATTTGTGATGAAAGACATCATAGCTTCAAATCTATGATTGAAGTACCTGCATACATTCACTGGATCCAAAGAACACAGTTCTCCAGGTGTCTTGAATTCAATGTTTTCAATATTTCCATTTGCCTCTCGTAGAAATTCAAGTAAGTCTTCCCAGCCATACTCGGCACAGCTCAGAGTGAGGAACCATGTCGGAGTTCCTAAGTTCCTCAGCATACATTTTAAATCACCATGATGACGGTACCAGTACTCATTAGTACCACGCTGACACGCCATGAGATTAATTAAGTGAGAATCCAAAATACTGTCTTGGACATTGACTTTATGCATAAAGTCCCTTGCCGAGATATTTCGCATCTGTATACCACTTTTTAAGATGTGGTTCACTGCATATGACAGTCCAGACAGATCGCTTTCAAACAGGAGATGAAACAAATAGGGAATGCATTGACGAAACCTAGGATCTTCTGCATACAATCGTAAAGTTCGGTATTCAGACGCAGGAATTTGATGAGATCGCTCATCATATCTTCCTCCTCGACCTGTGGGAAATAACTGTGGGAAACACCGAGCTTCCAAACTTTCCTCCCAAACACTAATGGGACTCCCTTTGGCTTGTTTCATTTGAAACAACTCAATAGCATTCCCCATGACTTCCTTGGAATGCAAAGGATGAACACTATAATGTTCATATATTTCTTCACTTTTAGAGGCCTCTACTTTCTCAATTTGGCCAGCACACAAATCGTTATCCTCTTCATCACTTACTTCCTCTTCTGCAACATATACATTCTTATAGTACTTATTATTTTTCTTCAAATACACTGTTGCCTTTTTGACTTTCCTAACATCCACTAAATCTTGCCATATTTTCTTATTCTTTGTCGGAACCCCATTAACCAAGATAACCAGAGGTTCCTCTTCCACTTTTTCTACTCCAATTGTGTTAATGTTTTTGTTCAAATCTAGAGGCAAATAAACAACTCTTCCCTTTAATCCTCTCTGTAAATCTGCTGGAGGCAACTTCCCTGTCTTTGGCTCCATTCTTACAATAGCCTGAAAGGGATGGATACTTTGAATCAAAATAGATTAATAAGTATTTAAAACCTTCAATTCAGAAGGAATCTCAACCAATTCCAGATTATTATGAACTGCCCTAGCAGGCATCTGGTTTTGGTTTAATTTATTACAACAATAAGTACACACACGTTGATCCGATCCCAAATCAAAATAATTTTCTACCATCAAATATGTGGCAAAATCCTTCCATTCACTATTATTTTCCCTTTCACTTTTTGCATATAAATCCACTACCTTAGTCTGATTCTTATAATAAATGCGTCGACAACATACACAAGTGAAATTAGGCCTCTCACTTGATTTCATCTGAAACGTGGCAATTTCCTTCTGAAAATTATCTGTACTGGAAACCTGTACATTATCTTCAACATTACCCTCTACTTCAGGGTCAATTTGAACATTCTCATCTTTACTACCAAAGTAACAAAACTCAATTTCTTCACAAATATTCTTCACATCTATTTCAGAACCACGCAAAAGAGCAGCACATAATTGTTTAAGCATAATTGCTGGACTCTTAGCATAATACAACATTCTCACTAATTTTCTCACTTTATTATGATGCACTGCTAGCATCCTGAAATGATGAAAAACACTCTGGCATACTCTCCTGGAAAGACAAGCCAGTGAATGACCACGCAAACCTGTCATTTGTCTCACTCTGCAAGGATCTAAATCTTGCAACAACTTCATTTTCTGCTTCAAACTTTTCTTATTAAATGTCCATATAAAATCACAAAGCAAATTGATGGAAACCTGTCGCACACTGCAAATAGAACTACACTTCCAAATGTACACAGGACCCTTAGGACGTCTTCCTAAAACCTCATCACTTAGCGCCTCTTCTGTCTCTGTTGTCACAAGTTTTTCTTTTTCAACTGGACAACCATCCTTCACTTCATAAGTTCGACCACTGGTGTCAACTGCAAACACCAAATCATTATCCTGAAAATAACTCTCCTCATTAAAAAATGCCTCACAACTTGAACTATGCATCCATTCTCCGGAAAAAACTTCACAAAAGTTAGTACGATTTACTACTCTCTTCCATCTACTTTTTGTTTTGAAATCAGAAATTACCTTGCTTAGTTTCCTAATTCTATTGATTACCAAAATAAACAACTTTCGCTTAATTTCAAAAGCATGATCAATAATTTTCTCTACATTTTTCTTCTTCTTATAAAATGCCGCTTTCTGTTGGCCTTTCTTAATATTTTTTAATAAATTAACTATTATCCTGTTACGGAACATTCGATTTCGAATGTCCCTAAACTGTTGTTTCCTTCTACTATCATGCACAGAGTTATCTCTTCCTCTACCAGTAACATTTTTGATGGGTCTTTCCTTTCCATTTAAATTGCTTTTCTTTTTCTGAACTGAAACATTTTTTCGATAAATACTTTTTTTACTAAAAATATTTCTTAAGAATGATTTTGTGCTCTTACCCGGAGCTTTCTTGGTGTTTTGATAAGTATTTGGGGAAGAGGACTGCTGCAATAAAAGATCATCCTGCTGTCTTTGACGTTTTCTAGCCTTTCTAATTCGATTTTTCGTAGGCATTTTTCAAAATATGAAAAGATCTGCAGTTGAATCTGTGGTAAAATATAATAAAAAATGTTATTAACCACTATTACCAAACAGTAAATGAATAACAGACATCAAAAACTTAATGCCCTACTTATTATTTAACATAGCAAATCTTTTGCACCAGCACTGCATCACAAAAATGACACACAGTGGTACAAAACAGGCATACAACAATCATAAATCTCTCCCTAATATTTTAAATGATTAATTCAGGATGACGATAAGGTGTGGCCTATCTAAAGGTTTGTTTAGGCCCAGATCTTTGGACTGGGGTGAATGTGTGTCATTGATCCACATTCGGTCCATCGCCTGTTTTGTTTATTTGAGGTGAGGCCAACACATGGTTGCAGATAAGATTTTCACTGAAGAAAACAAAGGAGATAATACATGTGAAGGCCTACCAATGAAGTAAGTCATTATTTGAAATCAATTACATTTCTGGATATGTACTGCTAAAGCTTCATAGGTTGTTTTGGGTCATATTTATAAGGCATATGAGTGTGTATGATGTTATTTTTCCTTTTTAAATGGAAAGCGTTCTTCATGGTGCAAGTTTCTTGTAAATACGCTCCCACTTGCGCTTGGCAAATTTAGATTTTGATTATGGGAGTTACATAGCCATGTTAATAATGTAAAAAAAATGGTGCTAGGGCATTCCAAAAAACGCTTTCATGTGTCTCAAGGACATTTTCAGTCATTTCCTCTTGAATGCAGGTATACAATTGATTTATATGCTGTGTTTAAAAACGATTATTTGAAATCAATTACATTTCTGGATATGTCCTGCTAGAGCTTCATAGGTTGTTTTGGGTCATATTTATAAGGCATATGAGTGTCTATGATGTTATTTTTCCTTTTTAAATGGAAAGCGTTCTTCATGGTGCAAGTTTCTTGTAAATACGCTCCCACTTGCGTTTGGCAAATTTAGATTTTGATTATGGAAGTTACATAGCCATGTTAATAATGTCCAAAAAATGGTGCTAGGGCATTCCAGAAAACGCTTTCATGTGTCTCAAGGACATTTTCAGTCATTTCCTCTTGAATGCAGGTATACAATTGATTTATATGCTGTGTTTAAAAACGATTCTTTTCTATGATGTTATTTGTCCTTTTTAAATGGAAAGTGTTCTTCATGGTGCAAGTTTCTTGTAAATACGCTCCCACTTGCCGTTGGCAAATTTAGATTTTGATTATGGGAGTTACATAGCCATGTTAATAATGTCCAAAAAATGGTGCTAGGGCATTCCAGAAAACGCTTTCATGTGTCTCAAGGACATTTTCAGTCATTTCCTCTTGAATGCAGGTATACAATTGATTTATATGCTGTGTTTAAAAACGATTTTTTGAAATCAATTACATTTCTGGATATGTACTGCTAGAGCTTCATAGGTTGTTTTGGGTCATATTTATAAGGCATATGAGTGTCTATGATGTTATTTTTCCTTTTTAAATGGAAAGCGTTCTTCATGGTGCAAGTTTCTTGTAAATACGCTCCCACCTGCAGTTGGCAAATTTAGATTTTGATTATGCCCTTACACCATTTTTGGAACATTATTAACATGCCTATGTAACTCCCATAATCAAAATCTAAATTTGCCAAGCACAGGTGGGAGCGTATTTACAAGAAACTTGCACCATGAAGAACGCTTTCCATTTAAAAAGGAAAAATAACATCATAGACACTCATATGCCTTATAAATATGACCCAAAACAACCTATGAAGTTCTAGCAGTACATATCCAGAAATGTAATTGATTTCAAAAAATCGTTTTTAAACACAGCATATAAATCAATTGTATACCTGCATTCAAGAGGAAATGACTGAAAATGTCCTTGAGACACATGAAAGCGTTTTCTGGAATGCCCTAGCACCATTTTTTGGACATTATTAACATGGCTATGTAACTCCCATAATCAAAATCTAAATTTGCCAAGCGCAGGTGGGAGCGTATTTACAAGAAACTTGCACCATGAAGAACGCTTTCCATTTAAAAAGGAAAAATAACATCATAGACACTCATATGCCTTATAAATATGACCCAAAACAACCTATGAAGCTCTAGCAGTACATATCCAGAAATGTAATTGATTTCAAAAAATCGTTTTTAAACACAGCATATAAATCAATTGTATACCTGCATTCAAGAGGAAATGACTGAAAATGTCCTTGAGACACATGAAAGCGTTTTCTGGAATGCCCTAGCACCATTTTTTGGACATTATTAACATGGCTATGTAACTCCCATAATCAAAATCTAAATTTGCCAACCGCAAGTGGGAGCGTATTTACAAGAAACTTGCACCATGAAGAACACTTTCCATTTAAAAAGGACAAATAACATCATAGAAAAGAATCGTTTTTAAACACAGCATATAAATCAATTGTATACCTGCATTCAAGAGGAAATGACTGAAAATGTCCTTGAGACACATGAAAGCGTTTTCTGGAATGCCCTAGCACCATTGTTTGGAAATTATTTACATGGCTATGTAACTCCCATAATCAAAATCTAAATTTGCCAAGCGCAAGTGGGAGCGTATTTACAAGAAACTTGCCCCATGAAGAACGCTTTCCATTTGAAAAGAAAAAAAATAACATCAAAGACACTCAAATGCCTTATAAATATGACCCAAAACAACCTATGAAGCTCTAGCAATCAGCGACCGCTCGTGGAGGGAGTTACGGTGGGGCAGGAGGGTGGGGAGGGGGCGGGGCAGGACGGAGGTTGCTAAAAACCGGCATATGGATAATTGCAGGTAAGTAAACAATTTAATTAATAAAACGAATTTCGTAGCTCGCACTGCATTGCATTTTGCGATGCAAGGCGCACTACGAAATTCGTTTTATTAATTAAATTGTTTACTTACCTGCAATTAACCATATGCCGGTTTTTAGGAACCTCCACCCTGCCCCTTCCCACCCTCCTGCCCCACCGTAACTCCCTCCACGAGCCGTCGCTGCTAGCAGTACATATCCAGAAATGTAATTGATTTCAAAAATCGTTTTTAAAAACAACATATCTGTTTCAGCTTACATAAGAGACCATGGAATGGGCTTCATGTACAACAATAACTTGTGTTACTGCATGCCAGAATGCTACACCGAATATGCAATTACAATTTCTCAAAGAAACAAAATCTACATGTATATCACTAGAGACAAAGCCACATTTTAAAAACACAGCTTTCTTCATCATTTTCTCCTTAAATCATACTATTCTCTATCTAAATTAAATAAATATTTTCTCACCTTAGCAAATACTTTTTGAGTTTTGAAAACAGTCTCAGAAATACACCAAATTGTCTTCAGCAGAAGAAAAAGGATGCACTCCAGAGGCTGCAGCTATTGAAAGCACAGAAATACAGATATTCATTTCACATATCTCTCATTTTAGCCAATCATAACTCTTCCCTCACTTTTTTCAAATCAAAACCCTTCCCCCCTCTGCCCTCTCTGCCTTTTTTCCATAGCAACCACCTCCTGGAAGACCTCTCATGTTTGCAAATTCACACAACAATGTTTCAATTGAACTCTGAACTCTCAGTGCACCTGCGTATCCAGTGCAATCTTTCATTAAATGTTTCTTCCTTGACCATTCAAATTACATCTTTCAAAGAACACATCCATGCACCCTAACTTTCTGTTTTCAGAAATGGAAATGCACCAATCACTGCTAATGAATCATTAGCATTGGAAATCCACAGTTTTTTTTCTTTACAAACTCCTACTGTTTCAACTGCCCTTTCATCACCACACTTCATCTGACTGCAGCACAACCTTCTCCCACCATGTTTAATGTCTGGATTGTTGGACATAGTTACATCCACTGGGCTCAAAGGTATGCTGAGAACAGAAATTTACCTAACCTCAATTTACAAGATGTGGAAATTAAGTGGTTGGGCCAAAGAGGATTAAAATTGATACCATTGGTGAAAACCTTTATGCATTTGCCAAAACCTGACCTGTTAATTGTGCACTGTGGAGGTAATGATTTGGGCACTTTGACTGGGGTAGGTCTGGAAATGCTTTTAAAGGACACCTTTGAGCAATTAATGGCACTTTTTCCTCAAACTGCCTTGGTATATTCCAATATATGCCAAAGACAGAAATGGAGGTGGTCCAACCAATTTTGTCCACAAATTGAGAAAGCGAGGAAGCATGTAAACAAATCTGTTTCAGCTTACATGAGAGACCATGGAATGGGCTCCTTGTACAACAATAATTGCGTTACTACATGCAAGATATCTACAGAGGAGATGGAGTTCACTTCTCAGATGAGGGCAACAGAATTTTCATTCTGAATTTAAGACTGTGCATTGGTACCTACTTATAAGTACCTAAATGTACCATAAACCCAAAAGCTCTTCTCAGAGCTACCCTTCATCTGATCACTCACAATTATTATTTTTCTCTAACTTTTTTCTGTAATTTTCAACAAACTACGCTCAAAGAGCGCTACCCGGTACGCGAACTGGAAGCTAACCGCGCAAAATTAAAAAAAAAAAGTTTTTTCTTCGCACATATGGTCCTCCTCAGCCACCCTCAGAAAACCTAGGGGGTCAAAATACTTGTACCGTGCCCCCTTCTACCCATTCTGAACATTCTTTACCCTCCATTTTATATCTTAATTCGACCGAAACACAAAATGGTGGACTCCCGTTACGCTCCTAGTTCGCGGACCGGACCGCTTCCCGGGAAACGGTCCAAAAAAAAGGTGGGAAAGTAATTCACAGAAAAACGACTGGAGACACTCTCACCAAATATAGATTAGCTTATACTACATAACAATCCCTTTCTTTTTCACAAATTTGATTGAAATTCCATTTAGCCATTAAGTCTATAGACCTCTCTAAATACCGTGAGGTAAATTACTTCACAAAACACATCTGAAGTGTTGGAATTGACAACCAATGAAAATGTTACTTTCATTTTCTACTTTTATAACCTGACATTTGATTGGTTAAATACCTGAATATATATAAAGGAAGAGAAGAAAACACAGCCATTTTGACTACTACTTCTTGTTGTACATCACATTTCAATAGCTTCCAAAAACTTCAACTTCTTTGTGAAGGTAAGTTATAATTTTTAAAAATGAAATATATTGTGCACTATAACTTAATATAGTAGACTTTTTCTGATAGATATACACTATCCCTCTGTAGTAGTTATGGATTTAGATAGACTTCTCTGTTATAGTTATGAATGGAGTTAGGCTTCTCTTGGTTAAATCACATACACTTTTTTATAGTCCTATTTCCACTCTGATACTATACACTACCAAAAGAAGAATTCACAGATAAAAACTGCCTATCTAACATTAATCCCAACAGTGCCCTATCTCTACTAATATATATTTTTTTATTCAAAATTTCAGGCAAAATGGAAGGCGAGCAACAAGTTACATTTTCAATTGAACTGAAGGAGAGCAGCCAAGACAAAATTGATGATTTTATGGATCAAAGTAGAGACCACGAACTTCTACAATGTGTTGAAGCAGTGGATAACCTGCTTCAAAATGAGAAAATGTTACACCCTATATTCAATTTTGACATTTCTGACACTGAAATGTTAGAAAGTTTAATGAAGTATGAAACACAATCAAAATAAAAAAAAAATAAAAAATAAAGAAAACAAAAAAAAAACAAAAATAAAAACAACAAACAATTAACATTCAGTATTAAAAAAGTCTATCATTCTATTATCCTTATAGTACGCTGCCCAGAACGCTTTCCGGTTCGCGTACTAGGCGCTCACCACGCAAAAAAAAAAATTTTTTTTTTTGCCCTGCTGGAACCTTTTACAACCTCCACATAAAACCTAGGGGGTCAGGGAGGATCTACTATGCCCCCTTATGGAAATTTCCCCCTTTGTTTTGGCCTCCTCTGTCTCTCGATCCTACCGAGAGACAAGATGGCGGCCGCACTGGACTGTTTAGAATGTTGACAGACACCGAAGAGTCAATCAGCTTTCCGTGCGCAAAGTTCCGTTACGCGAAAAGTACGCGAACCGGATCGCTGCCCGGACCGCTGTTACAGATATATATCTTGTTTTAAACGTTAATTTCTCAAAATCCACTGGAGCACATATATTGAGACCTAGCAAAGGCACATCGGGCTAACAGTCCCTACAATTTTGCCAAGTTTCGTGCAAATCCATTCAGCCGTTCGGGCTAAAAGTGAGGCCAACCGCCCTATGGAAATTAACATGGGAAAAACGCGTTTTGGGACCCTTTTTTCTCGGCCCCCCCTTGCCGAAAACCCCCCAAATTTTCAGGGGCTGCTCAGAAACAAAATGTGCCATTTTCCTGAAAATTTCAGCCGATTCTGTCCACAAACGCCAAAGTTATTAGACATAGAATTTTCAGAAATCCCATAGGGAAAAAATCCTAACTATATATACCTACTGGCGACCGCCAGTAGGTAATATATATATATATATATATATATCCTTACGAATTACTTCTGTGACTTGAAAAAGCACTCCACACGCAGGTAAGTGTCGATTCACTTTATTGCAAATAAGGAAGATGGCTTTCCACTCGTAATTTGTCCTTTTGCCTGCCTACGCGTTTCGGAAGCACAGTTCCTTCTTCTTGGGCTTTGGCAAGTGAAAGGCGGAGTCGGCAGTCTTCTACAATGTCCCAAGATTCATAGCGCTTTAGTAGAGAATGGATCCTTTTCAAGCTGTAGTAGGTTGCAAAGTATTGGGGGCACTGTAGTTCCGTCCTGGTCCATTCATTACCCATCGCGGGTTCCGCAGTTCACTTTTTGATAACAGGATTCAGTGGTTCTGTACGAGTCCTCTGAGTGCAAGCGCTTCAGTGCGCCCCGAATGGAAAACACTTCCTTTAGTGATGAGCCCCTGTTGCGCTGTCTAAGGCAGGGCGTTGCCTGCCTCCACGGCCCCATGTTTTCGGCTCCAGCCGTCTATGGGTGGTGCTTCTTCCACGGCCAGAAGCCGCCGTGTAACATGTCCTTACGAATTACTTCTGTGACTTGAAAAAGCACTCCACACGCAGGTAAGTGTCGATTCACTTTATTGCAAATAAGGAAGATGGCTTTCCACTCGTAATTTGTCCTTTTGCCTGCCTACGCGTTTCGGAAGCACAGTTCCTTCTTCTTGGGCTTTGGCAAGTGAAAGGCGGAGTCGGCAGTCTTCTACAATGTCCCAAGATTCATTGCGCTTTAGTAGTGAATGAATCCTTTTCAAGCTGTAGTAGGTTGCAAAGTATTATGGGCACTGTAGTTCCGTCCTGCCCCATTCATTACCCATCGCGGGTTCCGCAGTTCACTTTTTGATAACAGGATTCAGTGGTTCTGTACGAGTCCTCTGAGTGCAAGCGCTTCAGTGCGCCCCGAATGGAAAACACTTCCTTTAGTGATGAGCCCCTGTTGCGCTGTCTAAGGCAGGGCGTTGCCTGCCTCCACGGCCCCATGTTTTCGGCTCCAGCCGTCTATGGGTGGTGCTTCTTCCACGGCCAGAAGCCGCCGTGTAAAATGTCCTTACGAATTACTTCTGTGACTTGAAAAAGCACTCCACACGCAGGTAAGTGTCGATTCACTTTATTGCAAATAAGGAAGATGGCTTTCCACTCGTAATTTGTCCTTTTGCCTGCCTACGCATTTCGGAAGCACAGTTCCTTCTTCTTGGGCTTTGGCAAGTGAAAGGCGGAGTCGGCAGTCTTCTACAATGTCCCAAGATTCATAGCGCTTTAGTAGTGAATGAATCCTTTTCAAGCTGTAGTAGGTTGCAAAGTATTATGGGCACTGTAGTTCCGTCCTGCCCCATTCATTCATTAGAAGTGTTTTCCATTCGGGGCGCACTGAAGCGCTTGCACTCAGAGGACTCGTACAGAACCACTGAATCCTGTTATCAAATAAGTGAACTGCGGAACCCGCGATGGGTAATGAATGGGGCAGGACGGAACTACAGTGCCCATAATACTTTGCAACCTACTACAGCTTGAAAAGGATTCATTCACTACTAAAGCGCTATGAATCTTGGGACATTGTAGAAGACTGCCGACTCCGCCTTTCACTTGCCAAAGCCCAAGAAGAAGGAACTGTGCTTCCGAAACGCGTAGGCAGGCAAAAGGACAAATTACGAGTGGAAAGCCATCTTCCTTATTTGCAATAAAGTGAATCGACACTTACCTGCGTGTGGAGTGCTTTTTCAAGTCACAGAAGTAATTCGTAAGGACATGTTACACGGCGGCTTCTGGCCGTGGAAGAAGCACCACCCATAGACGGCTGGAGCCGAAAACATGGGGCCGTGGAGGCAGGCAACGCCCTGCCTTAGACAGCGCAACAGGGGCTCATCACTAAAGGAAGTGTTTTACATTCGGGGCGCACTGAAGCGCTTGCACTCAGAGGACTCGTACAGAACCACTGAATCCTGTTATCAAATAAGTGAACTGCGGAACCCGCGATGGGTAATGAATGGGGCAGGACGGAACTACAGTGCCCATAATACTTTGCAACCTACTACAGCTTGAAAAGGATTCATTCACTACTAAAGCGCTATGAATCTTGGGACATTGTAGAAGACTGCCGACTCCGCCTTTCACTTGCCAAAGCCCAAGAAGAAGGAACTGTGCTTCCGAAACGCGTAGGCAGGCAAAAGGACAAATTACGAGTGGAAAGCCATCTTCCTTATTTGCAATAAAGTGAATCGACACTTACCTGCGTGTGGAGTGCTTTTTCAAGTCACAGAAGTAATTCGTAAGGATATATATATATATCTATATATATATAGCAAAGTTTATCGCAACACAAGGGTGAAGACGCCGTGTTTTGGCCAACAAAAACTTTAATGAAGTCGACTGGTAGGACGTGTTTCGCCTGTCCAGCAGGCTTGTTCACCAACGGCTTGCCCGTTTCAATTAGCCATTTTAAATACAGAGTTCACGTCATGTCACATGACTGAACTACACAAACAATGCATTAGACAAAAGACTCGTAGTTTCTCATATCTACATAGCGCGCATTCACTGGCGTTGTAAAATTTGATATCAAAAACATGTCATATAAATTTCAATTTGTGCATGATTTAATTATTTCAATCAAAAAACAACTTCTAAATCATGAAAGTGGTTTCATTTTCAAACTCATTACCCTGATTGTCAGCATAGCAGCCTATAGTTTGACTACCTGTGAGCAGCATTGGGTAGGTGCCAATAACCAGGCAAGGATGATTACCACCTATAATCGACAACATGGCCAAATAAGGAGCATTCTTGCCAAACATTGGCATTTAATTCGGAATGATCCGGTCCTGAAAAAACAGTACAGAGTAGGCCAGCTATTACGTTTAGAAGGGCACGCTCTTTTAGACAAATGCTGGTGACTAACCTAGTCCCGAAGCAGGCAAACTATGAATTGGCTCAAAGCTAAAGAAGGGTTCATAAAATGTACAAAGTGCAAAGCGTGTAATTTTGGAAAAAACACAGTCATACACTTTGGGATTGTCAAAACGAGTAAAAAAGATCAAAGGATACTTTGTGTAAGACGGACTTTGCTGTCTACGTCCTTCAGTGCCCTTGTGGCCTGAGGTACGTAGGCCGCACAATCCATCCGGTCCATAAAAGAGTGCTACAGCACCTCAGAGCAATACAAAACGGGGATAGAACCTACCCTGTTGCACGCCACTGTGAATCACATCATAACAAAAATACGCAAGGACTTATGTATTTTGTAATAGATTGTGTCCCACCAAATATGGAGGGCGGGAACAGAGAGAAAAAGTTGCGAAAACTGTAATCCTGTTATATTCTGGAATTAAATACACAATTCCCCTCGGGATTGAATATTGAAGAAGATTTAATTACACATTTATAAATAATTCCAGTGGTGATAAGCTTTAAGTGTTAATGGGCTACAGCACTGGCGACTTCCCTGGCTGCTCCTAGTACTATATATTTTCACACAGGGTAATAAAGAGGGGTGGCAAAAGAGTAGAGTGAAGTATCTCCGATTATAGGCCCACTTGGGCTGAATTAGTTTACATGTCAATTAGTGCGAAAAGAGTGAGTCTAGATAAAATAGGTTACCCACCTGGGTTTATGACTCGTATTGTGTGTCGCGATGTGCGTTCAAGTACGGCCTTGATGTGTATCACTTATGCACATCGTTTTGCTCAAGAGATTGTTATTATGTGAGTTATTAATATCAACAATGCAGCTCATAGGTAGTCAAACTATAAATTGCTATGCTGACGATCAGGGCAATGAGTTTGAAAATGAAAACGCTTTCATGATTTAGAAGTCGTTTTTTGATTGAAATAATTGAATCATGAACAAAGTGAAATTTATATGACATGTTTTTTAAATCAAATTTTAAAACTCGACTGAATGCGCGCTATGTAGATGTGAGAAACTACGAGTCTTTTGTCTTTTTAAAAAAAAATCTTTTTATTCACAATTTTTTCATAATATGCACGACCCCTCCCCCCCACCCCCAAGACCAAGATCATACCATAAACAAGAAAGACTTATTACATTCATAAATCTAAAGTTAATCCATTATAGTTCGTTAAACACATGTGGAGGCAACAAAATCATGATAAATACATGGCAACCTATGTATGTCTCTGAATCCACTGCAAGAGCGGTGCCCAGATCTGCTTACCCCTACTTCTTTTGTTACAACCTTTAATTTATAAATTGCCACCTCAAGACTGCAGGTCGCAAGTAGCCTAGCCTAGCCCTCCATTGTAGGAAGGCAGGTGGATTAGGATCGAGCCAGGCTGAGGCTATACAGAGTCGCAAGATTGCCATAGCCACAAAAATCAATCCCTGTATGTTTGTCTGCCGCCCACAGTTTGCTACACCCAACATAATTTCCTCAGTTGAGACATCTACTCTTATTTGGCATACTTCTGATAAAAATTCAGATATATCTTTGATCAGAATATTGAGCGTCTTACAAGTGGCAAACATATGTATAATATCAGCCCCGAACAATGTACAACGCAGGCACGTAGTTCCCTTCCCTGTCCCCCATTTGGCGATTTTCTTTGGTGTATAATATAGGGAAAAAATGTTTTATAGCATTGTGCTTGTAGCTTTATGGACATTAACATTGTTAGGGCTAAATCATAGGCACGACGGGGGATTGTAGACTGAACTCCCAACTTGACCCTCCAAACAGAAGACTGTTTGTCCATATCATCTGGAAAAGCTGAATTCAGGGTTTCATATATTTCCCCAATCTTGGGTGTGTTTTTTTTACAAAGATTATCAATCAGTTGATTATTCTGGAAGTTGCACCGCCCGCCAGTTTTCTTTGCTAAGAAATCTCTAACCCGCAAAAACTTAAAAAATTCCCTGTGGCTAATATTATATTCAACATGTAAATCTTCAAACATCTTAAGGCCACCTGGTGCATAAAAACAGCTCAGCTGTTCCACTCCGGCCGAGACTCATCTGTTTATACAGTTATCCTGGAAAATTTGGGGTAGATCTTTATTAAGGCTCACTGGAGTATAATATGAATATCGCCCAAACCCCAAGATCCTACACACATTACTCCACACTTTGTACACCCCTGCGATAGTTTTAAACATAACTTTCTTAAAATAGCTATCGTTGGTGTGCCGCCAAAAGCACCCAGCACATTCTTCTCCTAGTATAATTTCTTGAGACGTCGGGATCGCTTGACTGATAGAATCATGAGAGATCAGTTTAGCACAATATTTCTAAACGGCGGCCCAATGGTAAAGTTTAAAGTTAGGCAGAGATAATCCTCCTCTCTCCTTTGATAGTACAATCCACTTAAGGGCCCGTTGGGGTTTCTTATATCCACATATAAAACTTGAAAACATGGAATCTATAGTTCTAAAAATTTGGGGAGAAAACTCGAGATATATAGTCCGGAAAAAATATAAAAAAACGGGGCAAAAAAAGCATCTTAATCACATTACATCGACCACCAATAGTCAGATGTAAATTATTCAGTCGGACTAGCTCTTTCTTAGTGCGTGATATCAGTGGGTTCAAGTTATTATTAACAATATTTTCTATTTTGGCACTTATGTTAACACCTAAATATATGGCCTCCTCAGTCACTCTTGATTCTCTCATCACAATTTTGTTGTTGAGAACAATCTGGGTTTTGCTGGAGTTCAATTTGTAGCCAGACACTAACCCAAACCGATATGCCTCTTCTTCTATCACAGGCATGGCTATATTGGGGTCTCTAGTAACAAGCGCGATATCATCGGCGTATGCTAAAATTTTGGTATTGTGATTACGTATTTGAATCGGTGGTATTGATACAAGCTTGTCCAACCACCGGATGAATGGGTCAATATATATCGCGAAAAGAAGAGGGGAGCAAGGGCATCCCTGACTAGTCCCTCTCGAGATCGCAAAATTCTCTGACAAGAGCCCATTAACCAATACTCTGGCGCTTGGCTTATCGTATAGCCTTTGGCTAGCCGTGATGAATCTATTAGTAATTCCACAATAAGACATTGCAGCCCATAAAAATCTCCAGGAGACCCTATTGAACGCTTTCTCCGCGTCAAGCAGGATAAGCGCCATAGGGTCTCCTGTTGACTCCGTATAATCGAATAGAGAGATTACCCGTTGTACATGGTCAGTTGTTGACCTTCCTGGTATAAACCCATGCTGGTAATTTGATACTACGTTATTTATTTTTGGTGCAAGTCTAGCTGCTAAGAGTTTCAAATACATTTTAGAATCCCCGTTGATCAGGGTAATAGGACGGTATAATCCTAAATCGAGAGGGTTTTTATTCTTTTTCAGGAAAACCACAATCTTAGCTTCTGACCGTGAGGCGGGTGGGGTCCCCCCTGAAATATATGAATAAATAGTTCTATCATTATCGTTTTTAGTTGGTCAACAAATTTTATATAGAACTCAGTCGGGATTCCGTCCAGCCCTGCCGCCTTTCCACTGGATAGCGAGTTTAAAGAGAGGAGGATCTGTTCCCAGTTAGGTAAATCATCCAGCATGTCCTGATCTTCCTTCTCAAATCTAGTCCCTGAGATTACATCTAAATATGAATCAGGGTCTCCCAGCCCGGCTGCAGGTTCTGTGTATAGGTCTTGATAAAATCTCTGAAACGAGGCCCTTACTTCAGATGGTTCCAATCTGAAGCCTAATCTGGGATCCTGAATTTCTTTTATAGTGCTAGCTGATTTCTCTTCTCTTGTACGCACTGCCAGCTGGTGCCCAACCTGTTCACTTAGCTCATATACTTTTGCTTTATATATCGATGCTTTTTCCACTAGTATTTCTGAGATAAGATTTCTAGCGACGGCTACCTGAGCCAAAGCGTTATCTAGCACCTGGCCCTGTTGTGCTGCTATGATCAAGTCCTCCTCGGCTTTACCCAGATTATGTTGTAGTGCTGCCATGCGGAGTTTTCCTTCACTGTTTGACATAAGCGAGAATTGCAGTGTCTCACCCGTTATGCCCGCCTTCAGGGCGTCCCACGCTGTCTCTATAGGCACACTACCCAGATGATCCAATATAAACCTCAAGATCCACCCCCTGATGTGTTGGCAGTAGTTTTCATTCTTCAATAAAGCCCTCTCAAATATCCAGGTCGTAATTGGACGACTATTCTGAGTGCATAATACGTTTAATATTTGTGGATTATGGTCCGGCAGTAGACGCAGGAGTTTTTCTATCGTGCACAAAGATTTCAGTGAGTTCGACATGAGCATATAGTCTAACCGTGCATGTCGGGAGTGTGGATATGAATAAAACGTAAATCCAGGATCTCCTATATGATTGTGTTGCCACCCATCTATTAGGCCATGTACAATGCACATATCTTTTAGCGCCCGGAAGACTCTTGGTTTTCTACCATGATATTTGAATTCAGGACCAAGGTTTAGATCCACGCATACGATCAAGGGTAGGGGCCAGTGTGTTAGCTCATTGGATACATCAGTGAGCATCTCTGGCTCATCGCAGACACTCCTATAGATGGTGCAGAGGGTCATCTTATTTAGCCCATTATTATTCTGGCATTCGGCGATTGCCCATCTAAATAATTTATCAGACAACACTCTGCCGAATTGGAGCCCCCCACCTTTTGCTAAAATCGCCACCCCCTTAGTTCGGACACTCTGTGTTGAGGCAATGATAAGTTTATACCCCAGCATTTTTTATAAATATTGCTGAGAGCCTTCAATATGTGAACTGCACACAAACGATGTTAGCTTCCATTAGCTGCAGCCCTGCTGCGACCTTCTGCCTTTTTTTGATATCATTAAGGCCACAGATATTAAGTGAAACAATTTTTAGCTTAGCCATGTTATCACTAGGGCTGTTACCGATTGCCTAGCGTCAAATCCCTGCCCTATTCTCCTGATCATTACATATTTGTCTATGTGCCCCACAACAATGTCATTTCCACCCCTCCTGTACTCGGAAACTCTTGGTCTTGATCTCCCCCCACCCTTCCTCCTCAGCCCCCCCTTTGAACCCCTCACCTCCCTCCCCCTTACCGTCCAATGAGGCATCCTAGGTCCTGGGGTACCCAGGTGTGGGCGTCCGTATGGTCAGAGCACCTCAGCGAACCCCGTGGCCTGGCCCTATATGCTCGGGTTGTGCGGGTGGGGTTAATTATGAGATTAAACATTTCCCTAAGCCTTTATGCATAATCAAATATTATATTATGTTTTGGTTCGCAAGCTTTTGATGTTCTCCCCTCCCCCTTCTAATTATTCCCCATGCTTTCAAGCGCTTAAACTTCTAGTCTGGTTGCTGATTTGCACCGCTTTATGCTTTGTCTATTTCTTTCTTCATTTCCTTTCTATAATTTTAGCTTTTCCCAGTCTCTGAGATTTCTCTTAAGTAGTCCTCAGCCTGGATTTCGCTTGTGAAGCTTCTCGTTGAGCCCTTATATACTATTTTCAGTCGTGCCGGGTTTTGCAGGAAGACTGTCGCTCCAATTTTTTCGAAGGGCTTGAACAATTGTCTCATTCTCCACCTTCGTTCTACGGTGGCATGGGCAAAATCTGGTCTGGCAAAGAACATAAAGCCTTTGTGTTCCCTCTGACTTGTAGGCCTTGCAAGATCATAGATAGCTTCTCGAAGGAGAAAGTTCCCGAAGTGAACCAGCATAGCCCTGGGATATTGGCGTGGCTTATGAGAGTGTTTAGGAAGCGTCAAAGGGAATCGATGGGCATGCTGTATTTCCCTATCCATATCCCAGGCGTCAAGTTCCGGGAAGGCTGATTTAAGTAGGTTGATCATAGAGCCCCTGGAGTCATTTCCCTCAAAACCTTCGGGAATTCCGAGAAATCTCACATTATTTCTTCTGGATCTATTTTCGTGATCTCTCAACTTTTAACATGAGGTCTTTTATAATTCCATCATGCTCCTTTTCCATTTTTTGCAGCTTGGTGACATCAGTTTCCAAATTTTCTGTACGTGCTTCTACTGAGGCCATTCTATCTGAGATCTCAGTTAATATATTTCCCACTTTTTTTTATTGCTCCTTGCAGTTTTTCAATGGCAGCATGGTTCCTTTAGCTATCTTTTTTAACAGAAAAAACGAAATGTGTGTGGAGGGTCAGAGGGGAATATTTTACGACCTGTCTGCTCGCTCCCCTGTTATCAAGATGCAAAACACACAACAGAGCAGACCAGGTCACAACTTGGTGTGTGACCGTACCAGTGACTGTGAAAAAAATGGATGCATGTGTGAGCAATTGCTATTGAACAACACAAAGGCTATGACAAATCCCATCAGCCCACCCTTCAGGTGGAATTTTGCATCACGTGGGGATAGTTAGTCATTCCATACCACATCCTGACATATAGTGACGGTGTGGGAAGGGATGTCAATGATCTAGCCGTGATGTTCAATGCAAGATAGTATAATTAAGTGCAGTGCTTGAGTGATGGTGATCTATAAAATTGACTACACCAAACTCTGAAATGCGTTCTTGGCAGAAGTCCGCGTGTCAAAGGTTAAAAACACGCCAAGTAGTAAGACTACCCTATTGCGCTGTGCAGAACGGTCGACATGTTTCAGCCTAAGGGGCTTTTACCCCGGCTATCTTCAGGACCATAGATTTAGAATGGCTACTGCAACTGCAAGTGATATGTAAAGTGAAAAAATAAAATGTAATAAATAAAAATTACATATCTACCAGGGACTTGACACTTAAATGTCCACCAGAAGGAAAGAACCATTTCTTCTTCCTATCAAGAGAACAAAAACATGTTTTTCTTTTTCAAAAACACTGGGTTACACACATACAGCCACATCAGTACACAGAGACCGTATAGATACACACACCTGCATGAATAATTTACATTCTGCATGTATAAGAAACATAATAGCTTTGTCACCTCGAGGCATTTCCTCAAGATGATACTCACTTGGCGTGTTTTTAACCTTTGACACACGGACTTCTGCCAAGAACGCATTTCAGAGTTTGGTGTAGTCAATTTTATAGATCACCATCACTCAAGCACTGCACTTAATTATACTATCTTGCGTTGAACATCACGGCTAGATCATTGACATCCCTTCCCATACCGTCACTATATGTCAGGATGTGGTATGGAATGACTAACTATCCCCACGTGATGCAAAATTACACCTGAAGGGTGGGCTGATGGGATTTGTCATAGCCTTTGTGTTGTTCAATAGCAATTGCTCACACATGCATCCATTTTTTTCACAGTCACTGGTACGGTCACACACCAAGTTGTGACCTGGTCTGCTCTGTTGTGTGTTATCTTTTTTAACATCCTTATTGAAATTCTTAATGGAGCTCAGCACGTCGCTCAGCGAGGGCTCTACCGTCGTTCCTGAGCCACGTCTATTTCCATTTGGCTTCCCCCTTCTGTCTCATCCAAGCTGTGCTGATGATGTTCTATTTCTCCCGATGATTTTGAGGTCGGACTTTTTCGTGTAGGTTTAGTTCTTCTTGCTTTGGTATGATCAGTGTTACTACTTGGATCTGTAGTCTCTTCCTTCGTTTGTTAAATTACATTGTCTTTTGTATCTTGTCCTCTTTTTTTTCCTGGAGTTTGTGCCTTGTCCGGTTTCGCAAAATTTTCGAGATTCATTGGAGCCGAACACCTCTGGGGTTGTTACGTCAGGTTTTTGGCCTGCACTTGTTTCACTTGACTCACTTGAAGTGGACATCCCTGTTTCATAAATGTCCGAGTCAGATTCCCCCTCGGAGAATGCGTTGTTTCCTGACTGTAGCATTTTCCCCGGTGAAGGTGTTTGCATACTGGGAGAGGAAGAGGTGTGCTTGTGGCTCGAAGCTCAGGGTGATTCTCTCTTTGCTCGGTTTGCTCACTTTGCTTGATTATGGTTGTAGTTCTAGTTGTGGTTGCTCTAGTCCCTTCATTCCTCAGTATGGGATCTAAAGTCTGGTTTCCAAGGTCCGGACCTTGAGCATTTTTCCCCTCCATATTGGTTTGCTCCATAGGCGCACCAGGGTCGTCCTCGCAAGTTCCGCTCATATCGCCTGCTTGATTGCTCTGTGGTTTTTCATTTTTTGCAGAGTTGCTCAGACCTTCCTTGGGTAGCGGGCTAAAAATATTAGAGATCCTAGGCTGAAAGGTAGCTGGGAATCCTGTGATTTTTGCAGCGGCTTTCAGGTTTTTATTGTTTGTAGCCTCTGCGCTTTCTTAGCCATTAGTTACATATTGGCATTGTCCTCTGTATCTCTCCCCTTTTCTTTCTCATTCTCTTTCAGTTTAACTTTTTCCCTTTTCCGGGTTCTTTTCTACATTTTTATTTTTTTCTTTAGTTTTGACTCTCTCATTACATTCATTTCTCTCCACATTGTTTTACTTAGCTTTAGACCCTCTGGTTTCAGGTCACCTTTGTGTGCCCTTGATTCTCTGTGAGATATGCGCGATTTTTGCACTTTGTGTGTTCTGTGTGCATTCCCGGTTGTCCAGGCAAACTAGGCTCTCTAGGCTTTTAAGGGTCTGTGTCTGCGTCTGTGTCTCATGCGCGCCTTGTAGATCCGATGCTTCCTCTTCCCCCTTTTCTTGGATAAGCAATGTTAGAATTTGCTCCGCTGCTTGCCCCCCTATTCCGGCATTTCCGTCATTTCCCGCCATATCCTATGTTTGTGCCAGTGCCTGTATTCGCAGCTGACTTTGCGGTTGTTTTTGTCCCTTTACTTTTCTGGTGGGTTCTGCTGCCCTTCCTGTTATGTTTCGATTTAATGATGCTGGCCCTTTTGCCGCTTTTAAAGCAACTTTGATAGCTGTCCAGGCTCCTCTTTTAATCCCACTGATTGATTTGCTGCGGTTTTCAAAGAAGCCTATATCCTGAGAGCCCACAGTGAGCCAGTTTATGTTGGTTACATGGATTTTAATTGTAATTGTAATTTTGGGAACAGCATACAGGTCTAATAGTGATCTCAGCCTCTTCCACTTCTCCGTTTTCTCCTATATACCGTTCCTGGTGTTTTCTTGGCTTCTTCCTCTTCGTTGCCCCTTTGTTTCGCATTCGCCGCCCTTCCCCCCCCACCTCCCAAACCCCTGCTGACTCCGCCGAGACTATTGGCCCTGCGTGCGCACCACCGCGTCTCCCTGACAACGAGGTACGCGGTATGCGTGGGCTTTAAAGCACGTACTCTCGAGTTAGCAGATGACGGGTGACAGGTGATGAGGTATGGCACCAAGAGCAAGCAGGCAAGAATGAGAGCAGACAGGCAAGTCAGGACAAGTCGAATGTGCAGAGAGCAGAACTCTGTTTTTGTCTAATGCACTGTTTGTGTAGTTCAGTCATGTGACATGACGTGAACTCTGTATTTAAAAGGGCTAATTGAAACAGGCAAACCGTTGGTGAACAAGCCTGAAACGCGTCCTACCAGTCGACTTCAATAATCTTTTTGTTGACCAAAACACGGCGTCACTCTTGTGTTGCGAGGAGCTTTGCTATTTCCATGGACCTTGCTGGGGTGGTCCGTTCCGACAGCGCACCCTCTGTTCAGGAGTGCGGTGGCAGTTACCAGAAAAAAAAAAAAAAAAAAAAAAATATATATATATATATATATATATATATATATATATATATATATGTATATATAAAAAAAGGAGAGAACTCTGGGTAGTTCCCAAGTTTAGGTGGAATGCGGCTGGACAGGCGAAACGCGAACTCTGTATTTAAAATGGCTAATTGAAACAGGCAAGCACTTGGTGAACAAGCCTTCTGGACAGGCGAAACGCGTCCTACCAGTCGACTTCAATAACGTTTTTGTTGACCAGAACAATGGCGGCGTCACCCTTGTGTTGCGCGGAGCTTTGCAATTTCCACGGACGTTGCTGGTGTGGTGCGTTCTGATGACGCACCCTCTCTTCAGGAGTACAGTGGCAGTTACCCGAGCCGGGAGTAAGAATGTATGTATATATATTACCTACTGGCGGTCGCCAGTAGGTATATATTGTTAGGATTTTTTCTCTATGGAACTTTTGAAAATTCTATGTCTAATAACTTTGGCGTTTGTGGACGGAATCGGCTGAAATTGTCAGGAAAATGGCACATTTTGTTTCTGAGCAGCCCCTGAAAATTTGGGGGGGTTCCGTCAAGGGGGGGCCGAGAAAAAAGGGGGGTCCCAAAACACGTTTTTCCCATTCATTTTTCCATAGGGCCTTTGGCCTCACTTTTAGCTCGAACGGCTGAATGGATTTACACGAAACTTGGCAAAATTATAGGGACTGTTAGCCCGATGTGCCTTTGCTGGGTCTCAATATATGTGCTCCAGTGGATTTTGAGAAATTAACGTTTAAAAAAACAGATATATCTGTGACAGCGTCCCAGATAGCGCACCAGATCGCATACTTTTCGCGTAACGGAGCTTTGCGTAGCGAAGCTGATTGGCTCTCCGGTGTCTGTCAACATTCTAAACAGTCCGGTGCGGCCGCCATCTTGTCTCTCAGTAGGGTCGAGAGACAAGAGGAGGAGAAAAACGAAGGGGGAATTTAATGAAAGGGGGCAAGGTAGATCCTTCTTGACCCCCTAGGAATGATGTTGGGGTTATTAAAGGGTCCCGTGGGGCAAATAATAAAAATTAGATTTTTCGCGGTAGAAGCGCTTCTCGGTTCGCGAACCGGGTCGCAAACTGGTAGCGAAACGTGAATTCGCCATTTTGTGTTTCGATTTAATTAAATTACTAGGTATAAGGGGGTACGGGAGACGTATCCTGACCCCTTATGTTTTCTGAGGGTGGCTGAGGAGGCTCATATATGTTGATACATGTCTTCCAGCTGCTGTGCGTGAGCGTTTTTCTTTTGCTGCGTGAGGTCTGTTAACGTTCGATTCGATGGAAATCAGGAACTGTTGACCGCCATTTTGTCACTGCGAGTAAATATTTTGTTAAAAATAATTGTTATAAATTAATCCTTATTGATAAACATTGTCTGCGCCATCTTGCCTTTTTTGCAATGCCACACTTTTGTTGAGCACGGCAGCCATTTTAGATGCCTTGACCAGACCTACTCTCTGCACGCCGCCGATCCTCAGCATGGCTCCCCACCCTCGCAAGCATCTCCCCCACGCACAGGTCACCCCCGCTCTCTCTCTCATGCATGGGCCAGAAACCTCCTCCCATCTGCGCTGTTCGTGAGCGTTTTTTTTTGTTGCTGCGTGACGTCTGTTAACGTTCGATTCGATGGAAATCAGGAACTGTTGACCGCCATTTTGTCACTGCGATTAAATATTTTGTGAAAAAATAATTGTTATAAATTAATCCTTATTGATAAACATTGTCTGCGCCATCTTGCCTTTTTTGCAATGCCACACTTTTGTTGAGCACGGCAGCCATTTTAGATGCCTTGACCAGACCCACTCTCTGCACGCTGCTGATCCTCAGCATGGCTTCCCACCCTCGCAAGCATCTCCCCCACGCACTGGTCACCCCCGCTCTCTCTAATGCATGGGCCAGAAACCTCCTCCCATCTGCGCTGTTCTTCTCTGAGAATCACACACTGTGCCCGCCCGACACCTCCCTTTCACCCTATTCACTACCGCACCCTCTGACACTCCTCTTCCTCAGTGTCCGATTGTCCAGGCCGGTCCCAGGCTATCACCTAGCCCTGCAGGTGTAGTTTATGGCCCCAGCTGTAGAGAATCACCCCTCTTCAAAAGAGTTACAGTAGATCAAGGCCCCCACCCGATGAGATCCGTCACACCACACGCGTTCCTACTATCTGATAACCATCCTGTATTGTGCTTGGGGAGGGGATTCTCACTGTGAGGGTGTGTGGGTCCGAGCCTGAAGCGGAAGATTCCAGGGATGCCTCTTTGTACATCAAAGTTTTTACAATTATGTGTCACATTAAAAATATATAGCATTCCAACAAAGTAGTAGGATTATAACATTTTAATAACTTATAAATATATACAACGCAACAAAAACAGTAAATACATTTAATCATTTTTTTAAAAAAGAAGCAACAATGGTCAGTAGCTGTGTTTTGTGCGAATAGTCCCAAGGCAGCACAACGTGCTGAGTTCTGGACGGCACCCAGGTGATGTTACCTGGGTGCCGCACTGGTTTTTGGTATCCTACAATGCAGCTCCGAAAAACGGCGTGGGGCGTCCCGGGTGGTGCGGGGGGAGGCCTCGTCAGTAGCGGTCTGTTGTGCGAATAGTCCCAAGGCAGCAGAACGCGCTGAGATGTGGATGGCAACCAGGTGATGTCCAGTAAGTTGCCGCACTGGTTTTGGCATCCTACAATGCTGCTCCGAAAAACGGCGTGGGGCGCCCCGGGGGGGGGGGGGGGGGGTGGAGGGGCAGGCGGCGTGAACGGGCCTCCCCAGGTGGAGGCTCGTCTGCTGTACTGGGGCGCCCCTTTACCGTTTCAGTTGCCATTCCGTCCGCTTTTGCTACACTGTGCCTCATCCTCCATTCAGCTTTTTATTGCCCGCTCTTGCGGCTACAGCGTCTCGCTCACCATGTAGTTGAGTTGCGCCCACTCTTGCGGTGCAGCGATAGGCGGCTGCTGCAGGACTCTTAAAATGGCGGACGGCTCTTCGGATTTGGGCCTGGTCCACTAAAATGGCCCTGGGACACCTTGGAACTCGGATGTCCCCTGAGCCTTGAAGATTTTACAAAAGTCTTGAGGGCCCCCGACTCCTGCAGGCTTCCGGTGGGGAGCGGCTGCCATGATTGCTCGCGGAATGACCACGACGGAGCCACGAGATGGTGGTGCTCTCATGCTGACGCCAGCTTCAGTCTGAAACATCCAGAAACAAGGTGGGGCTTTCATTGTTTGGGAAATTTTTTTTTTTTAATCCAATGAAAAGTGTTATTTTTAGGTCATATGATCAAGCCTTCTATCATTAGGAAACCAAAAGTAAAATGAACCAATGAAAAGTTTTATAAACAAGTCACATGACCTGTTATGCTTACGTTACGCGCTGGTATAAAAAGCGTAGAAAATCTGTTGGCACGTGAGGCGGCGTCAGTAGCGGACCGATGTGCGAATAGGCCGAAGGCAGCACAACGCGCCAAGATCCGGATGGCACCGAGGTGGTGTTCAGCAAGTTGCCGCACTGGTGTGGCCATCCTACAATGCTGCGCCGAAAGTCGGCGTGGGGCGCCCCGTTGGCCTGTGAGGTCGCGTCAGTCAGTGGGGGCTGTTTGAGAAAGCAATGTGATGCTGTGCGTCGCCCCCAAGATGGAGGCTCCTCGGCTGCAGTGGGGCGCCCCTTGGTGTTTCACTCGCTATCCAGCTGAGTTGTGTCCGCACTTGCGGCTACAGTAGGCCGAAGGCCGCACAACGCGCAGAGATCTGGATGGCACCGAGGTGGTGTCCAGCAAGTTGCCGCACTGGTGTGGCCATCCTACAATGCTACGCCGAAAGTCAGCGTGGGGTGCCCCGTTGGCTTATGAGGTGGTGTCAGTAGCAGACCGATGTGTGAATAGGTCGGAACCAGCACAAGGCGCCAAGATCCGGATGGCAAGTCCTGGATGTTGGGTGCCATATTTGAGAGTTCTGAGCAGTGCTTGTAACACTGTCTGAAGCTTATTTGCACCTGCTGCAGCTTCACTATTGCCCTGGTGTGGCCAAAGATCGCCCATGACATAGGCGGCCGGCTCCCGAGGTCCGGCGGAACTTTTTTCCTTTTCCTTTCTGCATCTTGTCCCACAATCCGTTTGACCTGAAGACACGACCAGGTCCCTGAATGTGTGCAGGGGGACGCTATTGATTGAATCAAAATGGCGGCTTCACACAAAGCTGACTCAAGCGTTGCTGGTGATGCTATACAGACAAAAACTGGTTTTCAGTTTGTACATTCTTCAGGATTTTTCCATCCAAGGCTGGTTGAGAGTTTGTAGAACAATGGCTTTAGATCTTGCCCTCCCCTCTTTTGACTGTTGGTTCTTGTTGCCTATCTCTTCTGTTGTCATTTAACTGAACCTTTTTTGACTGCCGAAAGGGGTTCTGGTCCGACCGCTGGTTGGTGGAGACATTTTGACTATATCCTGGACCTGCCCGGCCTCGCCCAAAATGGCGCCGGTATAAATGGGACTCGTAACTCCTTGTTGTGTACTGGTTGAACAACCTTGATATCACGAGATACGTATGCAGTTTTGAAGCACATGGCGGGCGGGGACGAGAATTGATTGAATATTTCGACATCCTTATTGATATTAAGTTCTGATGTGTTATTGATTACTGTACTATTGTAAGTTCGAATTAACGTCACCCATGGTACTTGCCCGCAAATGTATATCTAGAAAATTTTATTATAAGTGGCCCTGTCGTATTTTAATTACAAAATGTACGTCCACCGATTCCGCAACTGTTAGACACCTTAGTTCTTGCAACCTAATGGCCCGCTCGTTACGTTCCTCTACAGTGTAAATGTTTCCTCATCATATACGATTCCAGTTTGCTCCGTGGCCGGCCCACGTGGTTATAGGCCCGTATTTGTATACTGACATTTTCACAATAAAGGTTTTTAAAACAAAACATGGTAGTAGTATTTACATTGGTAAAGTTTTTAATTTTAGTCGCTGTTTTCGAATCAGTAAAAGGCAAGTGAAATAAAGCAGTCCAATTACATGACGGATAAAAGGTATAATACGCAGGAACGCAGTTAAGATAAATGGTCAAGGGATGTTGTGTTTTTTACTCCTGCAACATAAAGTGATCGATAAGAATCTGATATTCAGGCGTATCGGCGACTAAGACAGCAGGCCGAGCATCTTTTGCTCAACGGCTCCGTCATAGGACGAAGAAACGCCCTTTTGCTAGAAAAAGGAATATATTTTACTTGCAGGACAGTTGTAAATTTTCCGGGAAAGTACATTAGCCTGGAACATTATAACATATATGTTTAAGCAATAAAAAGCGTAATTTTTAGGTCATATGACCAAGCCTTTCATCATTAGAATAACAAAAGTAAAATGAACCAATGAAAAGTTTTATAAACAAGTCACATGACCTGTTATGCTTACGTTACGCGCCGCGCCCCGGATCGCTTCCGGGAAGCTGCGCTTCGCGCACCAGAGCACTTCCGGGTGCGCTAACGCGGCGTGTCATATATCGCATTACGCGACAACGTAGGTCCAGAATATAGTCAAAATGTCTCCACCAACCAGCGGTCGGAACACAACCCCTTTCAGTAGTCTGAAAAGTTCTGTTAAATGACAACAGAAGGGACAGGCAACAAGAACCATCAGTCAAAGAGGGGAGGGCAAGTTCTTCCCTACCGGGTCACGTTGGGGCGCTACCGGAACTGATCGAATTGGTAGTCTACAGTGTTTCTGGATGTTTCAGACTGAAGCTGGCGTCAGCATGAGAGCACCACCATCTTGTAGCTCAGTCGTGGCCATTCCACGAGCAATCATGGCAGCCGCTCCCCACCAGAAGCCTGCGGGAGTCGGGGGCCCCCAAGACTTTTGTAGAATCTTCAAGGCTCAGGGGACGCTTTCGAGAATGGGGCCCAAGCCCTAGCAGACAAGCGTCCGAGTTCCAAGGTGTCCCAGGGCCATTTTAGTGGATCACGCCCAAATCTGAAGAGCCGGCCGCCATTTTGAGAGTCTTGTGGCAGCCGCCTATCGCTGCATCGCAAGAGCGGGAGCAACTCAACTACATGGTGAGCGAGACGCTGTAGTCGCAAGAGCGGGCGGTAAACAGCTGAATGGCGGAAGAGGCACAGTGTAGCAAAAGCGGGCAGAATGGCAACTGAAACGGTAAAGGGGCGCCCCACTACAGCGTGTCTTCAGGTCAAACGGATTGTGGGACAAGGTCCAGAATGGAAGAGTCATCAAAAGGCAAAAAGTTCCGCTTTACCCCGGGAGCCGGCCGCCTATGTCAGGGGCGACCTTAGGCCACACCAGGGCAACACGACTTGGGGAGGGGGCAGGAGCCAAGAGCCCCCTCCCAGTCCGCGCCACCACACCGTATGTTGAAAATTTGAAGCCATCGTTCTACAAACTCTCAGCCAGCCTTGGATGGAAAAATCTTGATGAATGTACAAACTGAAAACCAGTTTTTGTCTGCATAGCATCAGCAGCAACGCTTGCTATCAGAGTTTATGAGTTTCATGCTCGATCGATTGAGCTAGCCGGATCAGGCAACAAAAAGTATAAAATAGTTATGTAAATAGTTATTTAATAAAATGTTTTACCCTGTTACTTTGCTGGTGTGTTGTATATATTTATAATATTTGCATAGAGTTTATCGTTATTTTGGGCGGGGTGGGTGGCGGAGCCGAGCTGTCCTGCAGCCCTCATGGTGTGGAGCTCAGTTCATCTCACTATTTTCGTATTTCTCATGAAGGGTTGTTCCTAATGTTTCTATTTTAGCGAGGTCAAAAAGAGATTCCATTAGTGGCCTACTGATTTTGCTCGATTACTTTTGTTTTTTTAAACGATTTTTCACTATCTGCAAAGACTAAACAGAGTATTGCGACTGTGTGCTTGTTTGTAAATAGAGAATGAACCAAAGAGAATCAATTCTAAAACAGTAAATGCTTGGATAACAATCAATCAAATGGAGAGACAAGCAGGCACGACGGATTACAACGGGGGCAAAGGCCTGCGTTAACTACCCTTCACTATCTGCAAAGAGAGAGTACTACTAAGAGAAAAGAGGGGGGGGCAGCGTTTAAAGCACATCAGCGTGCATAAACACGAAAAAGTTTTTACCTATCACGTACTTGACATTTGACAGCTTTTGATATTTGCTATTAAAAAACCATTGAAATTCACTGAAAAAACCATAGGTTTTAGCCCATATATAGTTAGGGATTAGCATTTACAAAACCTTAATTTACTCGCACAAAACCATAGAAATTTGCATATATAGTTAGATGCAATAACTATATATCGCGCACCCGCAACCCACTGCTGATGATGTCACATATTACATCATTCATGACATGGTCAGTGACATCACTGATGACATCTCAAATGACATCATTCATGACATGGTCAGTGACATCACTGATGATATTTCAAATGACATCACTTGTAAAATCACTGATAACATCTCATTTGTCATTACTGATCACATCACTGATGATATCATTCATGTGATAATACGATCAACCTCTTCAGACTCTAATATAACCTTAGATACAATCAGTGTAAACAGACTCTCACAGACTGTCACTCATCCATGGAGTTACTCACACACCTAGTCAGTCATGCAAAGAATCAATCACACCTCCATTTCCTCAACTATACAGTTATACACACCTTACTTAATCAAACATAGACTAACACATATTTACTCTCTTATACAATCCCTGATACAAGTTCACAATGATCCATACAGCCACTCACACATTCACTGGCTCTTATGCACAGTTATTTATATATGTCAACTCTTACATGTACTGTGTTTTACATATGTAGTTACTTTGACATGTAGCACTGAGATATCCATTCACTCACCAATACACTCATGCACACAGTCAACCGCCCATACAGCTGTTTTCACATGCACTTTTGAACCCATACATCTACTGAATCAACTGCTCACACATCTATGCACAGAGTCACACACCTCTCAGCCACCCCCACACACACACTCAGTCTCCCATACAAATATTTGGGCAACCAATCAATAACCCATATAGTTACTCATATAGCTACTGATCAACACATGCAGCAGTTTACAGAACTACAGTAATAATGATGCACAAATTAAGACAGTTTAGTCACTAACCCATGCACTCAGTGAGACACATTTAATCATTCTCTCATACAGTCAGTCATGCACCTACTAAATCCTTCATCCAAACACTTATACATCCACTCATTCTTCAATATGTAAGACATATTTTAACTTTACAGAAACATACAGTCACTGGATGTTGTCATTTGAGATGTCATCAGTGATGTCATTTGAGATGTCATCAGTGATGTCACTGACCATGTCATGAATGATGTAATATGTGACATCATCAGCAGTGGGTTGCGGGTGCGCGATATATAGTTATTGCATCTAACTATATATGCGAATTTCTATGGTTTTGTGCGAGTAAATTAAGGTTTTGTAAATGCTAATCCCTAACTATATATGGGCTAAAACCTATGGTTTTTTCAGTGAATATATATATATATATATATATACATACATATATATATACACCGTGGATGCCCCTAGCTTGCGCTTGGAATGCGCTCTAGGGGGAATGGTTAATGCACGCTTCCCGATAAGCATATTTGAATGCATTTAACGAGCCACCTAGCAATTCCAGCTTTTGATATAGAATTGCCTTTATGTGGTGGTTAGAAAGCTACGAAAAGTTGTTTAGTTTTCCTGAAACTTTGTCCTTTCAATGTAGTAAAGAATAGCTCTTTTGACTTCAAGCGAATGAAGAGCCTGTTCAGCTACTGAGTCTGGTTGAGGAGAAAATACAGGGAGCTCAACAGACTGGTTAAGGTGGAAAGCTGAATCTACTTTAGGTAAGAATTTAGGGTTTGTCCTAAGAACCACTTTGTTGTGATAAATTTGCAAAAATGGTTCTTGAATGGTTAATGGCTGGAGTTCGCTTACTCTTCTGAGAGATGTGATGGCCACAAGGAAAGCTACTTCCATGTGAGGAACTGTAACTCCCATTTATGTAAAGGTTCACATGGGGGACTCATGAGCCTAGTAAGGACAATGTTTAGATTCCATACTGGAGAGGGTGGAATTCTGGGAGAAATTATCCATTTAAGGCCTTCCATGAATGCATTGATGGGAGGTACCCTAAACAATGACAAATGCTGTCTGTTTTGTAAGTAAACTGTTATAGCAGCAAGATGTAATCGTATGGATGTGTACGCTAGATTACATCTCTGTAGATGCAAGAGTTGAAGCATCTAGTGGACTAATTGTGTTATTGCAGTAGATAACAAATCTTTTCCATTTAGCTGCAGAGCATGCCCTAGTGGTAGGACGTCTAGCTTCTTTAATGACATTCATACAGTCTGGTGGGAGATTGAGGTAACCAAACTCTAAGACTTCAGTAGCCAGATCGCTAGGTTCAGTTCAGCTGGTTCTGGATGTCTTATCTCTCCATGGTTCTGTGTGAGAAGCTTTGAGGAAAGGTGCTTCTTTTGGTGTGGAACTACTGATAGTTCCAGCAGTGTCATGAACCATGGTTGTTGGGCCCATGCTGGAGCAACCAGGATCATTAGGTGAGACGTTTGTTTGAGTGTGCGCACCAGTAACGGAATGAGCGGAAGAGGCGGAAAAGCGTACGCAAATCTGCCTGAACAGTTCATCCATATCGCATTGCCTTTGGACAATGGGTGTGGATACCTGGAGGCGAAGTTTAGGCATTTTGTCTTTAAATGTGTGGCAAAGAGATCTGTGTCTGGATGGCCCCACATTTGAAAAAATGGATGAAGAACTTGCGGATGAAGTTCCCATTGTTGAATCTGCTGTTGTGGACGACTGAGCAGATTCGTAATTTGATTGTGTATCCCAAGTAGAAGCTTTGATATGAAGTATATCTTTTGAGGAATAGCCCATATCCAGATGCTCTGTTCTAGGTGTGCAAGCTGCAGAGTGCATGCCCCCCCCCCACAGTTTTTGTATATAGTGCATTGCGGTCATGTTGTCCATCCGGACTAGGACAGTTTTGCCCAGGAGATGTTTTTTAAATGACTTTAGGGTGAGAAATATGGCCAGTAACTCCAGGTCATTGATGTGGAGGAGTTTTTGTTGAGGGTCCACATACCTTGAATGGTGTGGTTTAAGAGATGAGCTCCCCAACCAGTGAGCGATGTGTTCGCTGTTATCACTATTTGTGGAACCGGGTCTAAGAATGGCTGCCCTTTGGAAAGATTGTGTGTGCTCTACATTGCAGAGAGCAATATGTGCGGCTGTCCACCAACACCAGATCTGTAAGTTGACCTTAAGCTTTGTTCCACTGTTCTGCTAGACATTCTTGTAATGGACACATTTGGAGTCTTGCATAAGGGACAATTAAAAAGCAAGAGGCCATCATCCCTATTAGCTGCATGAACATTCTAGCTGGTAGTGAGTGTTGTGGTTGAAATCTTGTTATGAGTGCTTGCATACTGGCTATCCTGGCTGGATTGGGGTATTCAAGGGCTTTGGAAGTATCAATTGTTGCACCTAGATACTGCTGGGTGTGGGAGGGTTGGAGATGTGACTTGGTTAGGTTTATTGTGAATTCTAAGTTGTGCAGCAGCTGTATTGTGTTGTGTGTTTGTTGCATACAATTGCTGCGTGACTTGGCTTTTGTTAGCCAGTTGTCTAGGTAAGGAAACTCATGAATGTGTTGTCTTCTTAAGTGGGCTGCTACCACAGCGAGATATTTTGTGAAGACTCTGGGTGCTATTGTTAACCCGAATGGAAGGACTTTGAGCTGGTAATGTTGTCCGTCCACTACGAACCATAGGTACATCCTGTGAACAGGGTGAATAGGAATGTGGAAGTAGGCCCCCTTGAGATCTGGAGTGGCAAGGAAATCGCCTTGTTGGAGCAGTGGGAGGACCTGTTGTAGCGTGACCATGTGGAAGTGGTCGGATTGTATGTACAGGTTTAACGGTCTGAGGTCTAATACTGGCCTGAGAGTGCAGTCCTTTTTGGGAATGAGGAAATTAAGGGAGTAAACCCCTGTACCTTGCTGGTGTCGGGGAACCGGTTCTATTGCATGTTTTTGCGAGAGAGAGAACCTCCAGCTTGAGAAGTGTTACATGTTCTGTGGACATTGGACATTGTCTGGGAGGTATGTGGGGGAGTTGGGGTAGAAGTAAATTCCAGGCAGTAACCACACTGGATAATTTGTCTTACACACTTGTCTGTGGTGATGGAATGCCAGACAGGTAGGAACTGTGATAGTCTTCCCCCCGACCGGAGTGGAGTGGTCTGGAGGGAAGTTGTGGTGGGGGAGTTGCGGGTTTTAGAGCCACGTCCTCTGCCCCCATTGCTATTGCCTCTGTAAGTGGCTCTAAAATATCCTCTGCTAGGGGAAATTGAGTGGGGCTTTTGTGTGTTGAAGAGGTGTTTTCTGTGCCAGTTGTCCTGGAAGTGCCCCTATAAGAAGAGCGACGAAAGGAACCTCTACTAGTTGTTGCTTGTAGAGCCCTCATAGATTTGGCCGTTTGTGCCCTTTTTCATCTTTTCTAAAGATGTGTCCACAGTAGGCCCAAACAAGTGTTCTTGAGCCAAGGGTTGATTGAGGATGGTAGACTACTTATTGCTTAAAACACGAAATGTGTAACGACGCATGTCTGCGTAGTAAAACACTTGTATTAATTGTGCGTGATGCTGTATCTGCTGCATCCAGGGCAAATTTAATTGAGGTATTTGTAATTAATTGCCCTCCTGTATAAGATCGTTTGCCTTGCTCTTATATTGGTATCGTAGATGCTGCATGAGCTTTTCAAGCTCATCATAGTGAGCCCTGTCATACCTTGCTAGTAAGGCTTGTGAGTTGGCGATACACCATAAGTTTGCCGCCTGGGACGCAACTCTTTTACCTGATGCACCTAGTAGTTTAGACTCTTTGTCTGGCAGAGGTGCATCACCTGTGGTTTGGGACTTTGCCCGTTTATGGGCATTTGCCACTACCAATGAGTCCAGAGGAAGTTGAACTTTAATGTAAGTTGGATAGCTTGGAGCTGGTTTGCATTTTTTCACAATTCTAGGATTGAGTACCCTAGCTCTGACAGGGTCTTTAAAAACCTCAGGTGCATGTTTAATCATCCTTTAAGCATAGGGAGGGTGTTTGTTGTTTTTTGAGGCTGTGAGAATGTCTCAAATAAAAAATCCTCTTCCTGGGGGTCTGAATGGAGTTGAACCCCATTGTATTGTACAGCTCTATTTATTAGCTGTGCAAACCCTATGTTATCATCTGGAGGGGATGGTCTGGAGGGGTATAAATCTGGCTCAGGTACATCTGGGACATTATAATCTTCCCAAGAGTCATGAGGTGGACTACTGTGGGTGTCATCATCAGTATCTGTATCATGATTTGGTAGGTTTATGTCTTCATCCCCACCCCTTAAATCCTCATCATCTTGTGGTGCAGGTGATAGAGGAGGTAATGGAGAGTGTGCTGGAGAAGGTATAATGACTGGAAGCTGTGGAGGTGGAGAAGAAGGCCTCATAAGTGAAGTGGCCGAGTCTTTTTTCTTTAAGGGTATCTCAGGTGTTTCTGGGGTGTTCAATTTCCTCATTTTAGGTGGTATAGAGGTGACTTGTCCGGTAATGGGGTCAATATGGAGTGTCTTTTGCTTAGGATCTGGATGGAAAAGTTCTTTAGATCCAGTGTCTTTTTTTGGCGCTGAAGACTTGGGCTCTGAGTGGTGTTTTGGAGTATCTTCCTTTAGTTTTAGGAGGAGTTTTTGAGTCCTTCTGTTTAGGTGGCGTTTTTAACTCCAAAGATTTCAGCAGTTTTTTCGGATTCGAAGTCTTGGTGGGAATTTGCTTCGGTGCTGAAGATTCTGGTACCTTGGATTTTGGTATCGCTGCCTAAGAGTCTGGAGTCAATTGTACCTTGGGCTTATGTTTCAGTGCCTAAGACGGTTTTTCGGCACCGTGATGTGACTGGCTCGAGCCTGAGCTGCCCGAAGGCTCAGTGGGCTTCGGAGCCGGGCTCGGAGGTGGGGCTTCTGAAGCATTATCACTGTGTCGACCCAGACCCAAAGGTGAAGGTGTTACCGAAGCCTTGTGTTTTTTCGGGGCCGGGGCGTCGACGTCAGTACTCACGGTTCGTTAACCTGGAGTAATCAACTGGTCTTCGGAGTCAGATTTGTCGGCTTTGGAGATGCTGGCTTGTTCATCTCCGGTGTCTGGTTCCGGATCGTCGGGCTTTCCTCGAAGATGTTTTCTGGCCCCAAGACTGTTCATCTAGACATTTTGTGACGTTGAGCCTGGCGATCACGTATGGTCTTCTTGGACCTGAAAGAATCACAGGCCTGGCAGTGTTGACTCTCTTGGAGATGTGTGTGGGGGAATTTAGCCCCACACTTGCATTTTTTAAATGGAGTCCTTTCCATATGCTGGTTGATGGCGCCGATCAGCCTAACCGCAGCTATGACTGGAAAATCTCTTTGGAAACTGGATATGTGTCAAGGGATCACGATCGAGACAATACCGTCGAGTGGTGAGAGCTTTGTGCGTCATAGGGGAATCGAAATGACACCGACCCGGAGCGCAGCAAATTACATCAGAAACCGATGGTGGAAAAAACACAATCTGGGGATGGAGTCGATGCCCATGCGCACTACAAACCAAAGGGGAGGTACCTATCTCGTGACTACAAAGACTTCTACAATAACAAAGTGCAAACATCCGAGCCCAACACCAGATGGCGATCTATGCAAAAGTATGCCTCGAACATATTTGTTTTAATATATAATTTTCGTTTTTTTTCCGGGGTCCCCGCACATGGGCGGGAATATTCAGTGCTTATGACTATTGATGAGGATCCCCTGCAAGAGAATTGGCTAAAGGGGGTCCACCTGACTGCTGGGAACTCCGAAGATGAGAGTTTCCAGCACAAATAGGGATATTTTAATTTTCCGTTTAGAGTTGCACAGAGGTGAGTTCGCAAAAGAAAGGGAAAAGTTGTCAAATATCAACCAGAAATTGCCACATAATAAGTGGCAAACAACAGCACAGGTTCTGTTCCCAGGATGTCTCCAATCTTCACATGCTTTCTTAAATGTTCACTCTTCATCATTGTGCTCGAGCAAGGCGGAGAGAAGAAGGGGGCGGGGTGGAGCCCCATTTGAATTGTGGTCTGCATGAGCCTCTGAATGGGGCATCCTTTTAATAAGTAACTCAATGAAAGGAATACTTTGTAGAACTTGCGGTATGCCGTCTTTTCGAGAAGGTAAGCTGGAGATTTAGGAAAAGAAACTCAGGGAATTACATTTCTACATTAACTAATTAAAATGGAGTCATTTTGAAGATGACATTTTTAAAAAAAACAAAGCCATTTAGGCTTAAAAAAAACACAATAACCTGCAGAAATTCGGAGTGGTGGTAACTCGTAGTGCTCCCACGTTGCTGCTTTGAGCCAACTCTGCAGATAAGGGCCCTCAGTGCCCTGGGTGTGTTGTTACTGGCAGTCACAGTGAATCTTCGGTGGTAGCCTGATTACAGGCATAAGAGGTCACAGACACCGCTGACCTGCAACTAAAGGGGGTTATTCTACCACGCAACTTCTTTTCACCAGCCTAGGACCCTCCTTTACCAGGTGGGGCGCACCCTTTCACCACAGTGGGCACCTTTCTACACTAGAGAGGGCACCTCCCTTCACAAGCCTGGGCACCTCCCGTCAGCAGCTGGGCACCTAGTCTCCAGCCTGGATTGAGGTGCCAACACTCCTGGCTCTTTAAAAAGCCTGCCCCGGTGCAGGTTGAGAGGGAACCCTACCCTCGGTCGACACTCGGGCAGAGTTGAAAAACAGCTAACTGTGTGAGTGTCACACCAGCAGCACCACTTGACAAGTACAACTTTTTTCGTAATTGCATTCATAAGGAAAGCCATGAAATTGATTGTGTGTAAAACATAAAAAGAGGGAGTACTTCACCTCTTTCTCTGCACAAATATATCATCCCTACAAACATGTTTAAACACCCACTTGATGATAGAAGGCAAAACCTTCAGGCAGAGTCAACGCAATATAAAACCTAAAAAAAAATAAAAATAAAAAAAATAATTAAAAAAAGGAAAATTAGGGACGGCCGTGAATCACCCATTTACCCACCTTACAGTATTTTCTATGCACTCGAGAGTGCAGTGCCGGGAAACCGATTGTGCAACTTCCCTCCTCACAGTGGAAGATGGGAATTCTTGAACACAACCCCCCAACCCTTAGGCTTTCTTGATTGTGCCCTTTGTTTTGGAAAGTCTGCTCAGGACGGTTTTGAGTTGCGTCCGCCAGCATATGACTGTCTAACCATCTCTCACAGTACCTTTTACTCCTCCCTTGCGGAGAAATTCCCAGGTATTGAGAGCGATAGGAAACATTAGACGTTTTTCCCACCAGTTTAAGCTTTGTAGTGTAACTTCGCTTGTGAAGCAGTAACATTTCACAGAATGCACTCAGACCGTGGAAGTTTGTTGGTGCTTTACGTCATAGTTACAAGGAACGGGAAGTAACAAGGACAAAAGGTTGGCGTTCAGCAAGATGAACGCTTTATCGTTATTGGACTGGCCAGCCCCTCCTCCATCCCTCAGGTTTTGAAGAAACTACCCAGAGCAGGGTCGGATTGGGATCACAATTCGGCCCGGGCACTGACGAAAAAAGTGGCCCACATTCAAGAGATATGGCCCATATTTAAGGGGCGTGGCCTACATTCAAGGGGCGTGCCCTTTCATGAAACACCATTTGCACAGACAAGGAATGAAAGTGGGAGGATACTGTTCTTGCACACGACACAGGGCCAAGGTGACAATGGCCTATATGCTGAGCAACTAAAAAAAATAGCAAGGCCCCTTTTTGTCACAAAATTATTCCAGCCCTCCAGCACAGGAGCACCAGAAAAGCAGCAAAGCCCCTGCTATTACTGACCTACTCAGCCCTCCCCAGACCTTCAGCTCAGGAGCACATGAACAGAGGTAAGGCCCCTGCAATTAGTAAATTAATCAACCCTCCAGGCCGTGGGAAAATGTCCTGGCAGGGGAGCACAAAACACAGCTTTCTGGGTCATCCAAGGTAGCCAGGTAGCCAGGGGGGAGGCTGAGGTGAAGCTGGTGCATGGGAAGTACCTTCCCAGTGTGTTCTGGCAGTTTGAGTATTTACCATTTATTGTAGTGTTATCCTTGTACCTGTGTATGGTATCCTTTTGTAACTTGCACAAGTCACTTTTCTCTTGTAACACACTGTTTGTTACCTCTCACTTTTGTTTGCTTTAGGTACTTGCACAAGTGCCACCATTGCCTACGTAACGTTTGTTCTTGTGCTGGAGTGTCTGCCATTAATTGCAGTATTATACCTCTACTTGTATTTTGTACGCTTTTGTAACCTGCACACATATCTCTTTTTCCTCCTGTAATGTATTGTTTGCTCCTCTTGTATTTTGGTTGCTCACTATTGTCACTTTTGATTCATGTAACTTAACGTTTGCTTTTGTAATTTGTCCACTTATAATTTTCTCCTCATGTATTATTGCTGTTCCTAGTGTGAAGCGCTCTGACACCTTCGGGTAAAGTCTGCGCTATATAAAATCGCATAAATAAATAAAACAAACATCACTAGGCCCCCACAGCAAGACCCATTCTTCCTCGCCCACTATGCCCTGAATGTGAAGGGCTGTGGGCGAGGTGTTAAGACTGCATGGGCGCCAGGGGGCCGAGGTGCAAATGGCTCAAAGGCCTGAGAAACACCTGGCCCCCAGGGAGGCCGATTCTTGCAAACAATCACCCCTCCCCAGCCCAGCCTCAGCTTGATTGCTTGGCAGGGCAGGGGTGAAGGAGAGCCCACAGCTGACAATCGCTGTCTGGCCGCACAGCGAGGCTGCTTTCATTTTCTCAGTCTCTGTCTCCATGCACTCTGTGGGCCGTTTTTTTTCCCTCCACTTTCCTAGTCCACTCTCTGTGGACTGGGAAAGGGGAGAAAAAAAAACGGCCCACAGAGGCCACTGAGGCACCGGCCCTTCGGCCCATTCCCAAATGCCAGCCTTGCCAATCCGCCCCTGACCCAGAGGGAACACCCGCGCTTTTGCACACAGTAAACCCTTATAGGAAACACCAAAGGGTTCTTCAGGGTGAGAGTGGTCCAATGCTCACATGATACCAAAGTAGAAGCGTTTATATTTTTCCAAATTAAGTTCAGATGCTCACATTTGCATGCAAGTACTTTTAAGCTCCACTGGCAGTGATGCACAGCAGTTTTTTGCCTAACAAAAACCCAGTCCGACTGACTTTTGTTTGTTCATTACAGAGCTGTCACTAACATAGCTGTGATCCTTTCACTAGCAGTAGCAGTCAATCCTGATCTATGTAAACACCAGGGGCGTAGTTTGGTCAGTGAAATTCGGATGGGGGTCAATTTCAATCATGACGCCGCCTTTGGGAGATCCCTAATATCAGGGCAGGTGCTAGGCATGGGCAGAGTGGGCGGCTGCCCAGGGCCTCGCGGCTGTCTAACTGTGATGGGGCCCCCCCACGAGCCCATCAACCTTTTGAAAGTGTGCCATTGTAAGAGTGACAGGGGGGGAGCCGCCTCCCTTGGGGTTTACAGCCATGGTGTAGTGTGCGAGGCCCACGGCGGGGCCCCCCTCACCGCGCCCGGCTGCCATGGAATGAAAAAGCAATATGACACCCCATCCTTTCAGATGCTGCAGAGTGTGCAAGGCGGGTTTGTGTTTGTGGCCGTGATCAGCCTAATCGCTGCATCTCCATAACATCAGTTAGGCAGCTACTTGAACTGTGAGGTGTGAAGTGAGCCCTGCCCCTGCATGAATGAAACGCAGAGCATCCTGCAGGGCTCACAACACAAAAACACAGAGTGATCTCACATCACAAAAGGCGCTGCTTCTTCCATGGAAGGGAGAAGACAGAAAATGGATAAAGGGCTTATTATTCTTTTCTCTTTCTTGCAACTGTTTTTTTTCTCAAACAAGCATGTTCATACAAAACAAACATAAAAGAAGTTAAACAACAATAATAAACTCCAGTTATAAGCGCTTGGTGTTTTTTATTTTCATGTAATTGACATGAATTGAAAGAAGAATGAGCAATTTGGTCTTTAAAAGTTTAGTGGAGATGCTAACATTCAGTTAGGGGGAGGTATGGGGGCTGATCCCACACGCATCCTTCTCACCCCAAGGGGAGTGCAATGAACCCTCCAAGATACACCCAAGTAATATAACCCCTCAAGCCACTCACCATTCATTGCTTTACGCATCTGAAAAGTAACACAAGAGCAGTAGTGTAACACAAAATGATGGGGTCCCCGTTGTGCAGAATGTAATAATGTAAATGTGTTGTATTTGTATAGCGCGAACAGTAACCCGTAAGCATCCCGGCGCTTGTACCCCTACCACAAGGGAACCCCTCCTGGCTTTTCCTTGTGAGGTGTCCACTCCTGGGCATCCCATGTTGAAACCAGGCATCCCTTGTGTATCGGGGGCCGTTGTGGAGACTAAGCAAGCTATTGCCCAGAGTTGCAGCGTGGGGCCCATGCTTAGATTCGGCACTGAGGCGAGAATATCCGGTCAGAGGAATTTGAGCCCGATCCCGCCGAGGTGGGAATCGAACCCTGGTCCCTGGCCAGTGCTCTGCATCAAGGTCTGCCGCTCTAACCATTGAGCCACACTTCTCCACTTATGGACCCCAGAGTCTCCCACATCTCTCAGATATTCATTGGCCCTAGGCTGAATGGGAGCCCCCTGGTGACATGGGGCCCTCAGAATTGTTGTGTGCCCATCTGTGCTGCAGGCACCTGTATTGCCTCCTGGCACAAGAGGTGAAGCAAGGTAAGAGGCCGAGAGAAGAGTGGTGAATAGCAAGGCATGTAGGGGAGAGGTGGAAGCTTGAGAGGCAGAAACAGCGAAAGGAGGGTAGAGGTGAGAGAAAGATAAAACATGAAGGGGGAGATTTTCAAACCTTTTGCGCTGGTTTTGCATCACAAGAGTGACGCTAACCAGCACAATTTTTTTTTGCTGCTATTTTCTTTCCAGCGAAAACTTGTTTGCACTGGAAAGGACCCTCTAAGTAGTGCAAAGCAGCGCAAAGCTCTGCTTTGCGTTACTTTGCGGCGAGGGAGTGGTACATGGGCGTTCCCATGTAACCACCCATACACTTTGACGCAAAACCATATTTACAAAGATTTGTGAACATGGTTTTGCGACAAAAGTTAACGCCCCTTGAAAGCAGGCGCTAACAAGAGAAATGCTTTCATTTCTCCATGCTTTTGCGACTTTGCATGCGCGCTACACTGTGCAGCACGTATGCAAAGTGGGAAAAGCTATGTATCGTACCCAGCAGAGTATTTTGCACAAGAAGGGTACCCTTCTGTACAAAACCTATGCTACACTCATGCACACACCCTAGCGCTTCAGCGCTAAGGTGTGTGCATGGCGCACAGAGCTAAAACGAGTGACGGTGCAAATTAAATGCATCTGAGAGAGAGTGTAGTTATGGAGACTTGAGGGGCACTGTTAATGGGTGGTAGTGAGGGAATCCGGGGCAGAGCAAGTCATTGGGGGCACCCACATTGTCGCACAGGGCTCCACCAGCGCTAAAGCTGGCCACTTCTACTTCCTACAGTTCTACCACCAAATCAAAAACGTTGATTTGACAACCCCTTGAATCTGTAGCATACCTTCAAGTCAATGTATGATTTAGCAGTGGTCTAGGTTGTTTTTAGTCTTTCTTTGTTTATGTACAATCTTTATTTGTTTGCAATTGTGTCTTGTAATTTTGTACTATATGTGTTGTGTTTTTGCACTTAACATAATTCTGGCGAGTAAAGAGCACACACACAAAAAAGATTTTCCTACGTCTCTTAACATGGGAGTGTGGGATTCTGGTGAGAGGACTTACGTTAAAACAAATTACGAGGCATTAATGTCATCCTAAGGTAGCACAATAATGGCACAGAAAGATAAGGGAGCCTTTTGAAAAGTGCAATTATATCCATGGCGTGAGGTTTTTTCTTGTGTAATTTTATATTTTGAATGATCCCGCCCCTCATTACCTCAACAGGATCTCCCCCCTTTATGAGGCAGAACTGGAAAGTGTATCATGCACTCATCTGGAAACAATCAGTTAACGAGGAGTAAATAATATACATCTTTTCCATCTAATGAGACAAATGGAATCCATTTAACAGTTTTAAAATATATGGACTTATTTCATTTGTATATTTAGCTTTTAGTCCATGTTACTGATATCCACGTTAGGTCTCTTCAGTGATGCCAAATAAGATCAATAGTCCTGCAATGTAATTTTCTGAGATGTCACTTCTTGTGATCTTACCAAGGGCGGGACCTCCACTAGGGCGGAGGAGCGTCGCCCCACTACTTTCTCGCAAAAGCAGTACACACAAAATGCTAAAATGACCGTTTTATGTTTCTACTTCTAGCACTGCGAGAAAGCAGAAGTGTTTGGTTGGGGGCGCGCGGGTCTGCTTTAGGGCAAGGGGAGTGCCTTGCCAACTGCTAAGGGCGCTGACTGTTTGACCAAACCAGTCATGCACACTCTGGCCTTTCTCTATGTAGGCTGCAATGCCATTGCAGCATTGGGATTGGCTTAGGGGAGGGGAGGGAAGCTGCCTGCTTCCTGTTCCCCACCTCCCGAACTCCCACAAGACCCTCCACACGCGAGTCATGCCGGCTGCGACTGGAAGTTACATGCAAATTAGAGGGGCCTCACATCTTCCCTTTCGCCCGGGGCCCCAGGAGTTCTAGGACCGGCCATGCCTAACATGCATTTAAGAACCATTTTCATTTCTATTACTTGCGCATGTAACGCGTTCAGATTCAGCACGCTTCTCATGTTTTATTAAGTGGGATTCCTTCTGCACGCTGAGTTACGGAGGGTAAGGGCAGTATATTAATGCTGTGTTTATTCATGGACTTGGCACCTTGCCAATATGGTGTGCCAAGTACACATAGGTAAAAGACGTTGCCATTTCCAATGCGGATAGCACTAATGCAAACAAATGCAAGACAGATTGCATTTCCAATGCTTGTTTTTTCTTTCCTTCTATATTGCCATGTTTCTTGCCTTTTATCTTCCTTTTCTTTCCTTCCATCTTTATTTCTTACAGCTTGTTTTTTTTTTTCTTCCTTCTCTCTTGCCTTATTTTTTTCTTTCTTTCTCAAAGGCAAGATATTGGCAGGCAATGGCAGAATGACTGGCTTTTTAGTTCTGGGCTAGCCAATACCTTTTAATTTTACTTAAATTAGGTAACATAAAAGGGTTTCTGACCACGCTTCATTCATTTATCTGTGGTCACGTTCAGCATGCATCAAGACGCAATGTGACAGCCCACTTCAGCCATTGTCTGACATCACTATGAGTTACAGTTTGCTACCCTTTCACAAGGACCACATCAACATACAAAGTAGTTTGGTTCCGTTCCAGGTAGCACTATGATAATGTGTGCTATTTTGAGACCCAATTTTTGTTTTGCCTTTAGTCATTTTTTTATTTTGAAGAACACCTGGCAGCTTCAGAATAATAACGTTTTGCAAAAACCATGAACAAACCAAGAATTGCCAAAGACTAGCGAGACACGCCAGACCTAATGGCTTTACCAATGGTTGTTTTTGGTGATTTTAGCTATATTGTGCGTATTTGTCTGTGAAAGCTTCTTTCCATTTGAAAATGTTTTCATTTAAAGGTCATTAAGACCCAGTTTAGATGCCGGATGTCTTCGTAAGCTAGGATTGTCTTGTCTTTACTGTTTCTTCTGCAGTTATTGAAAGGACTTCGAAACAGGTTTCCTCCAGTTTCTTACTATCCCTGCTTGGGAGATCCAAATGAACCTGGACAATTTCTCTCAACACCCTTTACAAATGCCACAGACTATTCTTTGTTTTTACTTTTATCAACTAACGGAGGCAAATATAGCCTGTAATGCATGGATGGGTGTGATGTCACATCTATGAATTATACTTATCCTTGTATTATTTTACTGGCACCAAGAGATTCTGTACTAGTAATACGTTTTACAGTCAAATAGTTAATATTTACCATATGATGAACAACCAAAACTATTAAAACGTGTAGTAAAATAGTGTCACAGCGTGATCCAGCAGGCACTGGATCAATTAGTGTCAGAGCTCTACAGAAGCAAAGTACTTCTTTATTGCTTTGGCAATGAAAGGGAAGAAAACAAGTTACTTACCTGTAACTGTAGTTCTCCAGTATTGGAAGCTTTCATAGATTCACATGCCTGAATCATTCCCCATCGCAGAGGCGGGAGTCTCCGGTATATAAACAAGCATTGGAAATGCAATAGGGCTCGCATTAGGAATGTTTGAGCTATTGGTCTTATAAATGAATTTTTTTTTATTTATGTGTTATTTTTTAAAATAGCTAAATTAATAGCTTTGTCATTTACAATGGCAATAGTTATAACTTTCGCAAATGTGCCAACTATAGCATTTGTAATGCAACATGTTTTGTATTTACGTGACTTAGATGTATTGATATTACAAATAACAATGGCTTTTAATTTTTTAAAATAATTAATACTTAAATAATGTATTTAATTTATAATGGCAACAGCTTAAACTTTTGTAAATAACTTTTGTGAAGATTATGTTCACTGTTTTTTATTGTGACGAAAATCCAAGAACAGAAGTGAAATATTAAAATTTTTTGTGATTTGTAATAAAGCGTGAAAGCTAGAAAACAGCTTGAAACATTGAAAGAACATATTTGAACCAGTGATGCTGTGGTTGCGCTGAGTGGTGTGTGCATCGGTGGAGCTTAGTGGGTGCATTGCTGGAGCTGTGTGGTGGGTGCATTGGTGGAGCTGTGTGGTGGGTGCATCGGTGGAGCTGTGTGGGTGGAGCTGGGTGGTGGGTGCATCAGTGGTGGTGGGTGCATCGGTGGAGCTGGCTGGTGGGTGCATCAATGGAGCTGTGTAGGTGGAGCTGTGTGGTGGGTGCATCAGTGGAGCTGGGTGGTGGGTGCATCAGTGGAGCTGTGTGGTGGGTGCATCGGTGGAGCTGTGTGGTGGGTGCATCGGTGGAGCTTAGTGGGTGCATTGGTGGAGCTTAGTTGGTGCATCGGTGGAGCTGTGTGGTGGGTGCATTGGTAGAGCTGTGTGGTGGGTGCATCGGTTGAGCTGTGTGGTGGGTGCCTCGGCGGCGCTGTGTGGTGGGTGCCTCGGCGGAGCTGTGTGGTGGGTGCCTCGGCGGAGCTGTGTGGTGGGTGCATCGGTGGAGCTGTGTGGTGGGTGCATCGGTGGAGCTGTGTGGTGGGTGCATCGGTGGAGCTGTGTGGTGGGTGCATCGGTGGAGCTGTGTGGTGGATGCATCGGTGGAGCTGTGTGGTGGGTGCCTCTGTGGAGCTGTGTGGTGGGTGCATCTGTTGAGCTGTGTGGTGGGTGCATAGGTGGAGCTGTGTGGTGGGTGCATAGGTGGAGCTGTGTGGTGGGTGCATAGGTGGAGCTGTGTGGTGGGTGCATAGGTGGAGCTGTGTGGTGGGTGCATCGGTGGAGCTGTGTGGTAGGTGCCTCGGTGGAGCTGTGTGGTGGGTGCCTCGGTGGAGCTGTGTGGTGGGTGCCTCGGTGGAGCTGTGTGGTGGGTGCCTCAGTGGAGCTGTGTGGTGGGGGCATCGGTGGAGCTGTGTGGTGGGGGCATCGGTGGAGCTGTGTGGTGGGGGCATCGGTGGAGCTCCGTGGTGGGGGCATCGGTGGAGCTCCGTGGTGGGGGCATCGGTGGAGCTCCGTGGTGGGGGCAACTGTGGAGCTCCGTGGTGGGGACATAGGTGGAGCTCTGTGGTGGGTGCATCGGTGGAGCTCTGTGGTGGGTGCATCGGTGGAGCTCTGTTGTGGGTGCATCGGTGGAGCTCTGTTGTGGGTGCATCGGTGGAGCTCTGTTGTGGGTGCATCGGTGGAGCTCTGTGGTGGGTGCATCGGTGGAGCTCTGTGGTGGGTGCATCAGTGGAGCTATGTGGTGGTTGCATCAGTGGAGCTGTGTCGGTGGAGCTGTGTGGTGGTTGCATCAGTGGAGCTGGGTGGTGGGTGCATCGGTGGAGCTGTGTCGGTGGAGCTCTGTGGTGGGTGCATCGGTGGAGCTCTGTGGTGGGTGCATCGGTGGAGCTGGGTGGTGGGTGCATCAGTGGAGCTGTGTGGTGGGTGCCTCGGTAGAGCTGTGTGGTGGGTGCCTTGGCGGAGCTGTGTGGTGGGTGCATCGGCGGAGCTGTGTGGTGGGTGCATCGGTGGAGCTGTGTGGTGGGTGCATCGGTGGAGCTGTGTGGTGGTTGCATCGGTGGAGCTGTGTGGTGGTTGCATCAGTGGAGCTGTGTGGTGGGTGCATCGGTGGAGCTGTGTCGTTGGAGCTGTGTGGTGGGTGCATCGGTGGAGCTGTGTGGTGGGTGCATCGGTGGAGCTGGGTGGTGGGTGCATCGGTGGAGATGGGTGGTGGGTGTATCAGTGGCGCTGGGAGGTGGGTGCATCAGTGGAGCTGTGTGGTGGGTGCCTCGGTTGAGCTGTGTGGTGGGTGCCTCGGCGGAGCTGTGTGGTGGGTGCCTCGGTGGAGCTGTGTGGTGGGTGCATCGGTGGAGCTGTGTGGTGGGTGCATCGGTGGAGCTGTGTGGTGGGTGCATCGGTGGAGCTGTGTGGTGGGTGCATCGTTGGTGGTGGGTGAAAATAACCAAAGGCAGACACAAAGAAGAAATAGCTTCTATTATACACTAACAACTGAGTGCATGGCACAATAAAAAGCATGAATTACTTAGTTTTCAAATTTGCGACACATTTTCTTTAACACTCAGCTTGGTGTCCCAACTCGGGCAACACAATCCTCATTCCCCAAAATGATGTGTGCCAAAAGGAATAACTGATTAACTCGATCTGAGCTACATATTGCACTTTCTAAACTAGCAGTCGACTTATGTGATTCTACTACATATGGAACTACCTCTGTAATGAATACTACTGGTAGTTTTAGAACACTAGCAAAAGGAGGGGCGAATGGGAGCATTAGGTGAGAGTAAGGGTGACAAAAGGCAGGGGAGCAGCAGCCTTTGACGTGCCGCCGGCCGTGGGCAGTGAATAATTAAGGGAGGAGAAATGCCAGAGCGCACGCTGGGGAAAGCTTGTGGGAGGGAGGCTGGTGGTTTTGATGCTGTGCACAAGCTTTTTCACGGGCACAGCAACAAATCGCCCCTTTGGGTAACTTCTGGATAAGTCCCAATATGTCTCGACATCTGCAAAATAAAGTAGGATTGCGCAAGATCACACAGTTTACAGAACTCTGATGTGCAGGTGCCACAGCTGATGCTCGAACCACTGGTTCAGATTTCTTTCACCGAATGCAAAAGGCTCACCCGTCTTGATAGGCTCTGTCTATGCCCACTATAGCCCTGGGTTCTCTGATTGCTAACTTCTTCAGACAGTTTGCGCAGGTTTTCTTCTCTGTAGCAGCATATTAGGAAGTGTAAAAAAATCAACCCTTATAATAAAATGCAAGAAGTGATCAGTGTCTCATGCTGTTAGTTTGTTTAATAAGAAATGCAGAAGAGTTACGTCCAAACATTTATAAAGCGTTAATACAACCATTCTCTTCCTTTTGAGGTCTGAATGTCTTCGTGTTTTAAAAAGGTTGAATGTGCAGACCTGATAAATACTTCAATTTCATTCACTCGGGGATCAAATTAAATAAAGAGATTCAGAGATGTGCAAGAGGAACTACTAGGACCATTTCTCTGATAAGTGGTCTATCCCTTCAACTTATTCTCCCTGTAATATTTAGAAAATAATGCTGCCACAGCATTTGGAGGTTTATTATTTCTTTACCATTTCATGAAATAAATTAATACAAGAAGTGATTCCTTACCGCCACCATTCTGATAACATATATAAGGAAACCTCCAGACATTGCCCAAGTCAACAGCAAATTCAATGACACTGACAGAGAGCAGGAAATCCATCTTTTTGCTCCACTTGTCCCTTTGCGGCATCACGGGCACGGGGGTGGCGGTGGTACAGTTGGGGCTCGCCGGGGTGCCCAGTTTGGGATGCCCGTCTGCCATCACGAGAGAGTTCTCCTCCGACATGCTGCCTGCCTTGGAAAGCCTGCAGGAGTCCAGCTGGAGAAGTTGTAGGATGGGAAGGGTTTTCCTGTGGGTGATGTGCTGGCCGGCAGTGGGCAGTGAATAATTAGGGGAGGAGAAATGCCAGAGCGCACGCTGGGGAAAGCTTGTGGGAGGGAGGCTGGTGGCTTTGATGCTGTGCACGAGCTTTTTCACGGGCACAGCAACAAATCGCCCCTTTGGGTAAGCTCTGGATAAGACCCAATATGCCTCGACACCTGCAATGCTTGCGCATTGCAGAGGTCGAGCCCTAAAAAGAAATGCTTAGCAGTATAGCACACTGAAAGAGGCCTAGGCCCCTTTCCCTTTTGCAACCCATTACACTTGTTCTGTAAAAAGGACTAAACTTTTCCCTGAAACAATCTGAGCTCTTCACCCTCCTGAGAGAACCTTTTGGCCCTCAGATTGTCGCGCACTTGCGCATAAAACACTTTCCGCACTGAATCCAAGGTGAGCCTCTCAGGGGAGGAGGGTGGGTTGCATGTGAATCTATGAAAGCTTTCAATACTGGAGAACTACAGTTACAGGTAAGTAACTTGTTTTCTTACTCCAGTATTGGAGCTTTCATAGATTCACATGCCTGAATCGGAATAGCGAGCAGTGAATAACAAAGCACATTTGTTTTCTGTATTCCAACATCATGTAAGACAGTAAGAATAACCTTATACACAGCAAGTAATAACAAGCATTGAAATGCAATAGGTCTCGGATTTATTTGAGTTAGAGCTAATGGCATTGTAAATGGCAATGTCTTTTAGCCATGTGTTATAGAGTGTATGCATGTGGTGTGTAGAGGAACTATGTGGGTTGGATTGGAATTGTTAGTTGTGGAATTGTGTGGTATGAAATTGTGTGGTGTGGAGTGTATTTGTGTAGTGAAATGATGTGGCATGAGAGACAGACACGCACATGTAAACATACACACAGACAGTCACGCACACATAGCGACTGACACACTGGAAGCAGGCGGTGTAGGGAAACAGGAGGCGTAGGAAATCAGGAGGACGCCCACTGCAGACCTAGCTAGCACGCCGCCGCCGCCGCTGGTAAAAGACCTACCTGCTGCCACTCGCTATTGCCGTGAGGGGAACGGCTAATAAAGGGCTTACTTGCTGTTTCCTGCCATCGCTGTGAAGGGAACGGCCCTCGAGCACCCGGCCGCATGCCTACTTCTCCCAGGGGGCTGCGCGAGGCGCTTACATCGCACGTCATCGGAGGGTGCAGGAGGCCTTTAAAGCCGGCCCGGCCCTCCTGCAGCGCGGGGCGCGCTTATCTTCCTGGACAGACCTACCTGCTGCCACTCGTTATTGCCATGAGGGGAACGGCTAATAAAGGGCTTACTTGCTGCTTCCTGCCATCGCCGTGAAGGGAACGGCCCTCTAGCACCCGCGCCCGCAGCCCCGTGCCTACATCGCACGTCATCGGAGGGCGCCGGAGGCCTTTAAAGCCGACCCGTCAGCGGCAGGCAGAGGCTGGGCGGGGCCACCCCCCTTTCATTGCTGCAGAGGAGCCCTAATGAGCTGGTTAGTGATCCTGGACCCTTTACACGGAGAACTTGAACTATAACTGCTAGACTTTTAGAGCACTCTCTGGTTGCAGTTTGAAATTGTGACTTGTGTTTGGAAGGAGAGAATTGCTAAATTGGTATATGTTATATATTGTGGAGGAATTGCCTGATCTAGATAATTAGAGGTCCCTGATAACTAAGCTAGAACTATGGGGAGACGCAAGACTCCGGTAAACCAGGACGAGGTTTTGGGCAATGCTAAAGTAACCGTGACCACGATGGACGCATTCTTGACCAGAGCAGCTACGGTGATAGATAGGGAGATTGAGCTGGTAAACGGACGTCTTTCAAGATCTCCAATTGCTGACTCAGTGACGCTTTTGGAGGGGAAAATAGCTCATTCAACTAATTGTACTGTTGAAACTGTGAACTCCACTCATATGTAGGGATTGGAGAATGGTATCTCCAATTTGGGAGCGCTCTCTCAGGTCTTGGAGTCTCAGACGGACAGTATTTCTGCTCCCCTATTTCCTGTTACTATAATTAATAAGCAGGGGGCTGCTCAACTTATTCAACCAGCTCCCGGCAGCACGGGTGGGGAAAAAGCCTGACCATCAATACTCGTAGCTACTAAGGCTGCTAGCAAGCCTAGCTCATTGCAACAATTGGCGGGAGGGGGGGGGGCAGGCTGCTCCACTGGTAGAACCAAGAGTAAAGGAAAAGAAATGGGCAGTCAAGCAAAACAATCTAAAACTACTGTACCATTGCCCTCAGGTGGGGCAGTCCCGCCTGTGCCTGATCTTTCACTAATAGAAGTGTTTAAATCCACACTGATCAGTATACTAGAGGATAAACTACGCCCAATTATGACCAAACCACATAATATTGAGCATAGTATAGCTGACCAGTATAATAATATACAATCTTTTCAACACCATAATTGTATAGCAGCAGTCGCCACCTCTGCTGCAACCACCTTTGATTTCGTGAAGGTGCCTACTGAGGGGATAGTTGTTGCTCAAATTAATTGTGCCCCAAGGCCTATGGACCTGATTACTAGTAGTGCAGGGGGGCGGAATGATAAAACTCCGGGTGGTCTAACTTTAGACGGAACTCATAAAGAAGAGCGTTCCCGGGTAGCAGTTAAAGATGTGGGAAAGAAAGGAGGCATGCCTCAGGATCAAATTAATGCTGTTCCACAGAAATTACCAACCATTGATTTACCACCTCAATCAAACCCGCTGGTGGCAATCTTGGGTAACGTCCCACCCCTCCCAGATGGAGCAAAGGAGGATTATGGCCAACTAAAAAACAAAGTAACTCACTGGTTGGCTCGCAACACAGCTGCAGGACCAAATACTGTACATAACATCATCATGGTTCGGCGTGTTGCTTAGTTAGGAGGCTCCAGGAAAACTAGAAGGGGGGATTGTGTTGTAGTAAATTTTAGTAACCCCCTACCTGTTGAGAGAATCTTCATGGAGGTCAATGCTGGATTGTCACGCAGGGAACAAGGTATACAGGCACTGCCTTTAGGATTCTTTTATTGGGTGGAGAACCTTAGGCAGAACTATTGAACACTGAACATTATACATGGCCTCATAAGCCTATGGACCCTAGTAGGAACGGCAATCTCAATCACTGGGTGGAAAGGGTTAATCCATGGGCGGCCTTTCATTCTTCTCCTTTCACCCAGGGACAGAATAGATTTGCAGCTCTTTCGGGGCTGAATGATTATGATTGACTGAGTGAGAGCATAGCTCAATTAGATCAGATAGTCGTGGAGGCGGAGCTTGCTGGCAAACCCGATGGCTGCCGAACCCGTAGCTCCGCCGTGTTCACTCCATAATCCTGCAAAATCCTGTCTTACAGCGCATTAATTAAGTGCCCAGTACCCCTCCCGGGACAGTCGCTGGGGGCTGCCTGCGGAGCCCTGGCTCACTGATTTCGGCCGCCCCGGGACCGAGCGGCGTGAAGGTGCGGTGCTAATATCGGCGGGCCTGAAAGCCGCGAGCACTGGTACCACACAAGCCCGGCTAACATGCTGCGACGTGCGGAGGAGGTGGGTGGAGACATCGCGGCATCCCAAGGAGCGGACCTGAACTTCGGCGGAGGCTCCCGATAAAATTGCCAGGTGAGGCGGGGGGTCCCGGTACTGCAGAGGGCTCACCACGTTCTGCCCCCCACCCCTCGGCCCCCTGCACCCCGGAGGACCGGGTGGTGTGAGGCGGGGGAACGAGTGAGACGCTGCGGACTTGGGCAGGACCGGAGGCGGGGAGATAACTGCCTCATTACCCGGGACCTTCCCCCACATCCAAGACTGTGTGGACGGGCGAGCTGGAGGAGACACCACTGCTGGGGACCCGGTTTCACTCCCCTCCGGTGGTGTGTAGCCCTGGAATCGCACCAGAGGGCCCACCCTCGATACTGCGGACTCGAGGTACAGGCCCACAGCTTGCAGTGGCGACAAAGGCCTGGTGCATCACGTGCTCTCCCCGAGAGCTCCCCCTAAGTGCGGCAGCCTCACGATAGGTGCGGAGGGTGTACCGGCGCGGGACGGGACGCCTAGTGAAGTGGATCGTGTAGCAAAGTCCTGATCGGAAACGCCACAGACGCTATTTACAAGCACAGTCACATCTGCCAGGAGTGCGCAGCCGACAGAGAGGAGCGCAGAGTACTATGGGAGCCCTAAGCTCCAAAATAGACGCACTCACGTACAGGATGGACTGCATGGCGGAGCGCCTTGACAAACACGCTGAGAGGCACGCCATGGCCGAGAGGAGAATGACAGAAGTAGAAGTGGCTCAGACGGAGTTGGATACCGGGCATAAGAAGCTGGCAAAGGTGATGCAAACTCTACAAGACAAGACGGAGGACTTGGAAGCCCGCTCCCGGCGCTGTAACCTTCGGATCACGGGCCTCCCGGAAACCACGCAGATGGGTACCATGGAGGTCTTTGTGGAGAAACTCCTCACCACTCTTCTGGGGGAGGGTGTATTCTCTGCAGTGTTTGTGGTGGAGCAGTCGCACCCCATCATCGCCAAGCTACTTAATTATCGTGACAGGGATACTGCCCTTCGGCTGGCCAGATCTAAAACAACGCTCCAATATGAAGGCTCGGCGATATCGCTCATTCCGGACTCCAAGGTGCAAGAGGCACGCAAACATTTTCTTCCCCACAAGCAACGTCTTCGAGACATTGGTCTGGACTACGCAATGTTGTATCCAGCTAAGCTGCGGGTGGATCGGCAGGGCCATTTGCATATTTTCACGGACCCGCAGGCCCTGCAACAGGCACTGAAACACTGGATGAAGGAACAGGCCACTGGCGGCAGCAGATCACCAGAAGGCGGACCAGGCAGCAGTCAGCTGGATGAACAGGAATGAACTTGATCGACGAAAGTATGGTAGGACTAATCTATGGCGTGTGGTCTCTACTTTTTGGCGCTGTTACCTTGAGCGACAAGACTAGGTATGATGCCGGTGTAGCTGGGCATTTGTAGGTTGCCGGCCGGCTGCTTGAGATGTGGGGCGGGGGGTCTGGGTGAGTTGACAAGAGCACAGAAGCCACATGAATCCATTCTGAAGTGGGGTCGCACAGTTGCTCCGTTTCCGGCAGTGGTGTGGGGGGTGCGGCTGGTGCTTGGGGAGGGGGGGGGTGGACGCCAACGAACACTGACTGGACAAAACAGTTATATGCTGGCGTTCTACTGATATATAACACGGGGCACGGCGGTAGCAGGGTGGGGACCTGACAAGCGGAATGTGTGTCACTAGAGCTTACAAGCTTCCAGGCGCCCTCGGCCTCCATGCTCAAAGCACATTGGAGTTAACATTGTTTGTGTTGAGTGTTGGGAGAAAGGGTGGGCGGGACGGGACTCTGCGAGGCCAGTTGGGGGTGGTGGTCTGCTGTGGGGTGGGGGAGTTCCATTGTTTTTCTGTTTCACAAGGTAAAGGAGAGGGGGGGGGGGAGGTTTCTGTACACTGCTTGCACATGTTCCCCGAGGGAAGTCAGAGTTGAAATCTGCCACAGGTATACCAAGGGTCTTGCAAAGAAGTCTAGTGTCAGTCCGGAAAGTACTAGAGTAGAAACTGATGGAGCGAGGTGATGAATAAAATTTTGTTCAAACTCGCAAAGTTACATTTCCATAACAAATGTAACTGTATTAATAAGCATGTGTTGAAATTATTAACCAACTTAGTTTTAAAATGCATACATTCAGAAAACATGTGGGACTAATTTATATGCTCTATGTTGCAATTGCAAGTGTGTGAAAAATAATAAACTAACCTTGTCTATTGTCTTGGTCAGTATTAAATGCAGCTATTTAATTAAAGGCATGTGCTTATTTGTGTGCTTATGTTATGTCTTTTCTGTGGCAAAAGCTCGTGGAGAATCCTTGTGGCCTAAAGAAGAAGGTAGAATAAGAATACTGCTTTGTGTGCTCAGCTAGGTAACATAATTAATGGGTTAATAATTAGCAAAGGGGGTGGGTAACAGAATGGGTTTCAATTCTCTAATTAATTAATGTTTTGTGTTTGTTTAAATAATAGTTTCCGAGAGAGGCCTTAGGCCTGCAAAAAGACGGCGTTCCGAATCCTGTCCAGAAAGGAGCCTTGCACAGAAGTGGAAACTTTTACCATGTCGACAATTTTGTCAGAAAAATACAGTTTAATAAGTTGTGCTAAACGTGCTCTTGGAGAGAAAAGACTCAAGGACAGGAAGCAGCAAGATTGCCAAGGCAAGGAAGTCATGAGCTGTAACTCGAGTGAAATGACACGAAAGCAAAGGACAATAGGGCTAAAGAAGAGCCTGTTCTCGGTTTGAAAATGGTGATGACACAATATGGTCTGACATAAGACAGCCAATAGGAACTCTGGATGGCAAAGAAAAATGTACAATTTTGGGAAGATTATCTAGTTAAAAAGGTATAAAACTTGGCCCCATGGGCAGGAGGGTGTCTTCTCGCTTTCCGATTCCTGAAGGGCGTGACGTGCTGTTGGACTCTTTGGCGCACGTAAGGACAGCAGTCTTTAAAGATTATTCTTTCTAGGTGAAGCGAGTTTGAGACAGGGGGTTCGAATTTAGGGAATGGAAACTTATATTTTGCTTTAATTCATGCTAACTGATTTGCCTGTGAAACATCAGGCTAATAAGTCTTTACCTTAATAAAATGTTGCTTTCACTTTGCTAATAAAATAAAGATTCTTAATTAAAAATGCTCTTTCTTTGAATAATGAAGCTAATAAAAATTAGATTTTGAAATGACAAACTGGTCTTGTTTATTCATGGTCTAGTTACCATCAGTTGATCCATTCGCCTTAGTGACTTAATTAAATGTTATATGTTTAAATCCATGATAAGAAATGATAAACTGCAGTTGTGTATATATATATATATATATATATATATATATATATATAACCTACTGGCGGTCGCCAGTAGGTATATATAGTTAGGATTTTTTCTCTATGGGATTTTTGAAAATTCTATGTCTAATAACTTTGGCGTTTGTGGACGGAATTGGCTGAAATTTTCAGGAAAATGAAACATTTTGTTTCTGAGCAGCCCCTGACAATTTGGGGGGGGGTTCATCAAGGGGGGGCCGAGAAAAAAGGGGGGTCCCAAAACGCGTTTTTCCCATGTTAATTTCCATAGGGCGGTTGGCCTCACTTTTAGCTCGAACGGCTGAATGGATTTGCACGAAACCTGGCAAAATTGTAGGGACTGTTAGCCCGATGTGCCTTTGCTAGGTCTCTATATATGTGCTCCAGTGGATTTTGAGTAATTTAGGTTCAAAAAAAGATATATATCTGGGCGGAGCCTAACCACACATCTGATCTGATTGGCTGTCAGCACTTCATCCAAGAAGTGTTGGCAGCCATCTTGGGACCAATATACATGATAGCACCTCATTAAAAAGCATTGTAGTTAATAGAGGGTTTTAGGACTTTAGTTACATTATAAATCATTTGTTGATGGTACCATACTCGTTTTAGGAATTGTGGTGGGTTCTAAGGTGATTTTACCATGTGAAAAAACCTTCTCCTGTGATATCATGAATATTGTTTGAAAGAAAACTAATATCTCATGATTTTCCCACAGTGGTTTGGAAGGGGGTCTATAAGCTAAACTGAAAGCATATTTTCTGTAAATTCACATTATCTTTCTCAGTCATGTGAAAATGAAGTCTGACATTCTCAGTAAAACATGTACATCCAACAAGGACAGAGACTGTCCGTTGATTCCTTTGTGTTCTACTGCAGCCTCCTAGAGTGTTCTAAAGAACAACTAGAGCGCTAACAGTCCTACTTATTACAAAGGTATGGCACACCTGAAGCCATCTTGATTGGAATAAAGTGGTAACTCTTAAAACATTTAATTTAAAAAGGAACAAAATGAGGGGGTATATTTTGCCATATGAATTATGATTAGTGCTGCAGAAAGAAAAATTAGGGCACATTTTGAGTGACTTCTCAAACCCTCTTCAATTTCATTAAAAAATTCTGAGATACAGTCTCCCAAGATGGCCACCAGAGACAAAAGAGCCTAAATGTAGCCCAAATATCACCCAGATGTACCCCAAGTATAGCCCAATGACAGAATGTCCCAGAGTGTTCTAAAGAACAACTAGAGCGCTAACAGTCTTACTTATGACAAAAGTATGGCACACCAGAAGCCATCTTGATTGGAATGAAGTGGTAAGTCTGAAAACACTCAATTTAAAAAGGAACAACATGAGGGGGTTAATTTTGCCATAGAAAGTATGATTAGTGCTTCAGAAAGAAAAATTAGGGATCATTTTGAGTGACTTCTCAAATCCTCTTCTATTTCATTAAAAAAATTCTGACATGCAGACTGAAACATGCACTTTGAATACCAGCAGCAGACGTCCCTGGTGAGCAGTAGCTTTACTACAGTGATCTAATGTGCAACTAGAGTGCTAACATTCAGAATTTATGGCAAATGTGTGACACATCTGAATGCCTTCTTGATGGAACCAAAGTAAACAAGCATTGAAAATGCAATAGATCTCGCCCTCGTTTAAGTTAAAGCCATTCTGTTTGTAATGAGGTGGCTTTTTAGCTTTGCTTTTATTAGTGTTTTTTCAACTTTCATGTAAATAACATGCATCTGTATGCATATAAGTATATGTATGCATGCATTTATGTTTGTATTTATATAGATATACAGATGATATATGTTTATATATGTATGTATATATATATATTCACTGAAAAAAACATAGGTTATAGACCATATATAGTTAGGAATTAGCATTTACAAAACCTTGAAAATTCACTGAAAAAACCATAGGTTATAGACCAAATATAGTGAGGAATTAGCATTTACAAAACCTTGAAAATTCACTGAAAAAACCATAGGTTATAGACCATATATAGTTAGGAATTCGCATTTACAAAATCTTATTTTACTCACACAAAACCATTGAAATTCCATATATAGTTAGTTGCACTAACTATATATCGCGCACCCGCAATCCACTGCTGATGATGTCACATATTACATCATTCATGACATGGTCAGTGACATCACTGATGACATCTCAAATGACATCACTGATGACATCACTGATGACAACATCCAGTGACTGTATGTTTCTGTAAAGTTAAAATATGTCTTACATATTGAAGAATGAGTGGATGTATAAGTGTCTGGATGAAGGATTTAGTAGGTGCATGACTGACTGTATGAGTGAGTGATTAAATGTGTCTCACTGAGTGCATGGGTTAGTGACTAAACTGTCTTAATTTGTGCATCATTATGTCTGTTGTTCTGTAAACTGTTGCATGTGTTGATAAGTAGCTATATGAGTAACTATATGGGTTATTGATTGGTTGCCCAAGTATTTGTATGGGAGACTGAGTGTGTGTGTGGGTGGCTGGGAGGTGTATGACTCTGTGCATAGATGTGTGAGCAGTTGATTCACTAGATGTATGGTTTCAAAAGTGCATGTGGAAACAGCTGTATGGGCGGTTGACTGTGTGCATGAGTGTATTGGTGAGTGAATGGATATCTCAGTGCTACATGTCAAAGTAAGTACATATGTAAAACACAGTACATGTGAGAGTTGACATATATAAATAACTGTGCATAAGAGCCAGTGAATGTGTGAGTGGCTGTATGGATCATTGTGAACTTGTATCAGGGATTGTATAAGAGAGTAAATATGTGTTAGTATATGTTTGAATAAGTAAAGTTTGTATAACTGTATAGTTGAGGAAATGGAGGTGTGATTGATTCTTTGCATGACTGACTAGGTGTGTGAGTAACTCCATGGATGAGTGACAGTCTGTGAGTGTCTGTTTACACTGATTGTATCTAAGGTTATATTAGAGTCTGAAGAGGTTCATCGTATTATCACATGAATGATATCATCAGTGATGTGATCAGTAATGTCAAATGAGATGTCATCAGTGATGTCATCAGTGATGTCATTTGAGATGTCATCAGTGATGTCATTTAAGATGTCATCAGTGATGTCATCAGTGATGTCACTGACCATGTCATGAATGATGTAATATGTGACATCATCAGCAGTGGATTGCGGGTGCGCGATATATAGTTAGTGCAACTAACTATATATGGAATTTCAATGGTTTTGTGTGAGTAAAATAAGGTTTTGTAAATGCGAATTCCTAACTATATATGGTCTATAACCTATGGTTTTTTCAGTGAATTTATATATATATATATATAGTTTGTGAATAGTTCTGATTAATTAGGTCACATGATTCAGTCGCTCAAAAATTATCTCGTTGGTTTATGGGCCTTGGTAAGTGACTCATGATTAATGGTGAGTATTGTGGAAATAGGTAGCGTTGGTGAGACAGTTTTTCGTTAGGAGCGCTGGATCAAAACTGAGGCTCTTAGAGTCCTCACATGGAACGTTAGGGGATTGAATATCAACGCAAACTCAGAAAGGTCCTAAGCTATTTACAGCGTCAGAGGGTGGATCTGGCTCTTCTGCAGGAAACACACTTACCACATACAAGTCGAATGTTACTCAGCAGAGGTCTAACAGGCAATGTTACTGATGCAGGATTCACAACACATTCCAGGGGAGTCCTGACCTGGGTCAACCCTCGATTTAAGCTTACGTTGACATTGCTGAGGGCGGACCCTGAAGGCCGCTTTGTGATATCTAGATGCACAGGGAAGGGGTACGATCTTATTGTTGTCAATGTCTATGGTCCGAATTATGACTCACCGTCCTTCTATAGCAGCCTTGCCACATATGCCGCGCTTACGCAACACCACATGTGCTATGGGGAGGAGATTTTAACTTGGTCATGAACCAGGGATTTGGAAAGATCATCCGGCCCGCCGCGCAGACATACCGCGGCCGCACTCACACTGCGCGCAGAGCTACTGACCCTGGATTAAGAGGATGTTTGGAGACACACGACACAGGGTGGGTATACACATTACTCCGCTTATCACAATATACACACCAGAATTGATTATTGGCTCACGTCACCTTCCATAGTGGGGCGCATCAGGGACTACTTAGTGCTTGCGCGCACTCTTTCAGACCATTCGCCGTTGCTGCTAGTGCTCGAGACACCGACAAACAAGATCCCATCATTTACATGGCGTTTTCCCCCATACTCACTGCTAGACGAGGGATTTCAGGGGGAGCTTGCGAAAAAGATAGATGTGTTCTTCGAGGCCAATTTAGGCTCTGTGGACAGTTTTCGGACAGTGTGGGAGACATTCAAGGTCTTCATAAGAGGCATAGCAATGTCTAAACACTCTAGCGTTCTCAAATCTATTCGCCAACGGCTGCTGATAATGGAAAAACAGATAGCCGAGTTAGAAAGTCGCCAACGTACGGACTCTGACACGACAGTCGAGGAAGATATTAAACTGCTAATAACAGAATATAACGAAGAGGCAGACAGGGAAATCCAACACATGGGAAAATACGCCACAGCACGAACATACGGTGAGGGTGAAAGGCCTAGCTCGCTCCTAGCCAGGGTACTGAAAGGAACGAGAGGGAAGACCCGAAAATCAGAGCTAAAAACAGCTGCTGGCGATATGGTCACGGACGAGGTAGCGATGGCGCAGGAGTTCAGGAGCTACTACTCGGAATTGTACAACACCAGAACTGGGGAATGTGAAGAAGACATAACGGACTACCTGGAACATATAAAACTGCCTATGCTCACGAATGCGCACCGTGAATTCCTTATGCAACCCATAAGCAAAGATGAAATCTCAGAGGCATTGACAAGTATGCGAACGGGTAGCGACCCTGGTGCAGACGGACTCTCGGTGGGCTTCTACAAAGCGTTTCGAGATAAATTAATCCCGCCCTTGTCAACACTATTTGACTATGTTTGTGTGGAGAGCAGCATGTCGCAGTCCATGAGGGAGGCGCTGATAGTTACCATACTGAAACCTGGCAAACCCCACGACGACTGCGGCTCGTACAGGCCTCTATCACTATTGAATGTGGATGCGAAATTGTATGCAAAGGTGTTGGCGACCCGTCTTGCGTTGCTTGCCCCTCAGTTAGTCGGCCCGGAACAGGCGTGGTTCATAACTACCAGAAATCTCACCTATAATATCCGAACGGTGTTGGGCACCATACAACATGTCAGACAAGACTCGAAAGCAATAGCAGTGTTTCTCGACATGGAGAAGGCATTCGACTCCGTCGAGTGGCCCTTCATGGTACGAGTGTTGCGGAGAATGGGGTTGGGTGAGCCATTCCTACAAATGATTGGAGCTTTATATTGCCAACCGACAGCTAGACTTCGATTGGGTGACCTAATGACAGACCCATTTTCGATCAGGAGGGGTACTAGACAAGGCTGCCCCCTCTCGACGCTGCCTTATGCGCTTGTGGCGGAGCCGCTGGCATGCGCTCTGCGTGAGTACCATAGCAACGAAGGCGTCAACTTCCCAACGTATAAGACCATAATCTCGACATATGCGGATGACACTTACTATACGTCCGCGATCCGGAGGTTAATCTGACATCGGTGCTCAGAGAGGAGGTTCGATTTGGAGCTCTCTCGGGCTTGAGAATTAACTGGACGAAGTTGGTGGCCTTCCCCCTGACCCCCGCGACAAGTCAATTTAACATGGAATACCCACTACAATGGTCTACGGAGTCGGTACGCTATCTGGGCATCAAGATGCACACAGATCCTGACGTTTTGATCAGAGAGAACTATGGTGCGGCTTACAGTAGGCTGGAAGACGACGTAGAGGCGTGGTGCAGGCTGCCGCTGTCCCTGATGGGCCGCATAGCCTTTATGAAAATGACTGTTCCGCCCTCTATTTTTATTCTTATTTAGGGCTATTCCGGTGGTTCTATCCAAAGCTTTCTTCAAATCTCTAACACAACTTATGATTAGGCTGGCGTGGGGAGCCAAAGAACCAAGAGTAAAATGGAACATTTTAACGCTACCGTACGAGATGGGCGGACTGGGGGTTCCAGACCTGGAACTATACTATAGGGTTACTCAGGCTGCCCATTTACACACATGGATACACGGCGACAGACAGATTCCCCCATATACGCATGGAAAGTCTATTCGTAGATCCATTACCGCTCCCGGCAACGGTATTCCGTCCAGTGGACCATAGAATTGGCGTCTTAGACTCCATCACTGCCACGAACCATGCATGGCACTCTCTACTGCGAGTGCAGAACCGTGTCCTCTAATACTCTTCTAAAATGCCCATAGAGTGGACGATATGGTTGACACCAATCGCAGAAAAAGGGGTTTCCCAAGCACTGCGCAGAATGGACGTTGCTAACACTGGGGACTTATTCGCGGAAGCAAAGGTGAAGGAGCTTGAACAGGTGGCATCGGTACAGAGCGAAACACTGTTAATACTGCGTTTCCAATATCACAGAGTCCGCAGCACGCAGCTGGACCTAGTAGGCCCAGACATGGAGGAACCACCGGAGATTACAGAGCTAACACACGTGATCAAAACGGACGCCCCTCGTAAACGGATTACAAACCTGTACAAAATGGCTATGTCGCACAGGGAGCAACAACACCCGAAAGCTAGAGCAGCGTGGCAGAGTGACCTCCAAGTGCCTATAGAAGATGGTATGTGGCGTTATTGCTGCTCAAATATTAAAAAACTATCCTTGAACGGCAGACATAGGCTGATTCATTTTAAATATCTCCAACGAGTGTATTACACACCGGAAAGGCTACACCCGTATGACCTCAGGCAGTCTGCCGAATGCGAACGTTGCCACGCGCCAACAGCAGACTTCATGCATTTGGCATGGTGGTGTCCGGTCATTCAGAGATTCTGGAAAAGTATATTCAAGGAAATGAGCAGGTTACTGGAAGTCGAGTTGACCCCGGACCCAGCACTTGCTTTAGTGGGTTACTCCAAAGGACTGTCAGTTGTGATTAGGCGACTGGCTGATATGGGTATGCTAATAGCCAGGCGAGTGATAGCCCTCTGCTGAATGAGAGGACCACTTCCGACAGCCAAAAGATGGGCGCATGATATGCTCTACTGCTGCACACAATCAGAACACTATAGTGAGCTGCTCCCACCCACGAGTCGCCCGAAGAACTTCTGGGGTCTATACCAAACATATCTTCAAGCTAGAGACGCAGAGAGCGAGGCAGCGGAGAGAGCGGGCGGGGAAGACACACACCCAGCCTTCTCAGAATTGATAGAAAGTGGCTAAACGCTGTCGCACAGCATGTTGATACAGATAGTGAGCCCCAATAGGAGTGTACCTGAGATGCTGAGACAGGGAGGACTACAGAGCAAACACATAACGATACACTGCATGCTTCCTGAGGCACTCGCTCAAGGGCCAATAGGAGACACTAGACTTGTTTGTCTTATATCCACTAAAGCGCCTTGGGAGATAGACTACATTAGCGCGTGTGGGTGGTGGAACCCAACGGCAGTGACTGCACACTCACAAGGAAGGACTAGGAGGGGAACTAGATGTGCACTTGATAGGGGGGGAGGGGCGGGGGAAGTTTAGAGTTAGTTCATATTGGCGGGGTTGTAATTTACAGAAGACAGGCGGCCACTAAGTGTTTGGATTGGGAACGGGACTGGCACTAGGTGATAACATCCGGTTTTACACTTGCAAGGGAAAGTTCAGAAGTTACTACTCTATGTTCAATATTATTTCTTACTCATTACCTGCGCACAGAAGTGATACTCGCCGCCGGACCCCAGGGTTGTCGGCACTACGGCTGTGTATTTTGAGATTGAGAATATCTCTGCTATGTGTCTGCCGGCCTCCGGGTTGTAGGCTACAGGATGTGTAAGATTATAAGTGATGCCAATATAAGTTTTTGAAAAAGGAAAGAAAAAATAAAATTAAAATAAAATTAAAAAAAAATTAGATCAGATAGTCCAGATACCTGAGCCCATTGCTCCAGTTCTGCCGGGTATTGAGCCTCCACCCAATATACCATACAGCAACAATAAGTGCAGTACCGCCAGAAACCTTTATAGACATTGGGGTAATGGAACGAGAGCCACCAGGAACTCTTATAGTTGCCCCACATCAGGATACAAATATTGTCCCGCTAGAGGATCTACTTATGACCCATGATTATAATGTGTTATCATGGAATATAGCGGGGATTGCAGAGAAGCTCGCAGACCCGGTATGGGTGCAGTTTGTTAGCAATTTCCCTGTTATATGTCCCCAGGAGACTTGGCTTGTCAACTGTAACCTCTTTTTGGAGGGGTATAAAGCTTTTTTTTGTTCCTGCAATTCCAGCATCTAGTGGGAGAGCAAAGGGCGGCGTGGTCATTTTCACCTCTCTGTCTTTGAAATGCAGGATTAAGACCATTTCCACTTCCCATAGAGATTTTCAGGCAATTGTTATAGAACGAGGAATTCTCAGCCTATGCCTGATTAACTTTTATAATGCAGTTCATAGAGAAGAGGAATGCAAGATAATTAAGTTGGACAACTTTGTTAAGCAGTACTGTGGTCCCTACAGAAACAGTCTTATGATCGTGGGTGACCCATGTGGAGATCCTGGACTCACTAAAATGTGTGACTTGGGGTGCCCAAGGATCCATTTTGAGCACTCTCTATAGGGAGATGTCTTTAATGACATGCTCAATGATTTTGATTTGTTTTCAGCTATGAGCTTTGTATTCCCATCTAGCAAACAAAATGTACCGACCTTTAAAGGTCGCAGTGGTGGATCGTTTATAGACCACATTTTGATCTCCACAACTTCCACATCTATTTATTGGGTTACAAAATCCTAGCAAGTCCTTTCAGTGATCATAACCCAGTGTGTGTGCGCCTAGGAGAGAATGTATTGAAAAGGAAGGATTCTGTAATAACAGCGGGAACACTGAAGTTAACCGATGGTAGGCGACGCCTTAAATGGACCCAAGTAACACCGTCCCTCTTCTATAAAAAGCTTCAAGAATCTTGTGAGGAAGAATTCTCCTATTGTATGAATCCCGATTCTACAGCCTTAGGTACACTTAACGCCTTTAACACCTTGCGTGCCGCCCCGATTTCCCCCCGGTGCTGGACATTCCAAAACTGGGTGTAGTCGTGACGGAACCATTCCGTCATCAGCACAGCTCAACCGTGACTGATGACGGAATGGTTCCGTCACAAGCATCGAAGGGGTTAAGGGGATTGTTTCTATAGTAGGGACAATGTTCTCTGTTCCAGGACAAAATAAGACTACTGGTGACCCTAAGTGGTTTAACCCTTCATGCTCTAAAGCCACCAGAGAACCAAAGGCTGCACTAAAAGTAACCCCTAGGGACAACTCACAGATCCGTACCTTACGTGCCAACTATAAAAAGTTGTTGATCCTTCGAAAAAGGGAACTAATGGAGGACACTTGGCGGGAGCTCTTAGATCCCCTGACTCTTTCCAGTAGTTCCAGATTTTGGAACATCATTAATAGACCTCTTTTTATAAGGGAAAGCGCTGAGGATCTGGGCACCAATATAACGGAGGAGGAATGGGTGTCCCACTTTAGGGCCATTTTTAATAGTGCGTCAACTTTACCCCAGTTGCAAACAAGATCCAAGAATGGGGATGTAGTGGTATTCACGGCACAAGAAGTAGAGGTAGTATTAGTAGTCTTACAAGTGAGAAGGCTCCAGATCCGGATGGCGTCCCACCGGACCTTTTTAAATCTAACCCTTATTTATGGTAGTCAATCCTGGTGGCTGTGTTGAATGCGGCCGCCAAGGAAGGGTGCCCAGAATCATGGGGAGTCTCTACAATTGTCTCAGTATTTAAAAAGGGAGATCGTAACTGCACCACGAATCATAGACCAATCTCCCTTATCGACTCCGTGGTTAAGGTTGTTGGCGGAGTTGTACTTAAAAGACTGACTGCCTGGGCGGAAGAAAATAAGATTATATCCGAAATCCAGTATGGGTTCCGCCCTGGTCGTTCAACCATGGCACAATGTGTCAACCTCTATCTAATCCTCGGAAAGTACACCATTGCCCGCCAGGGGCTACATGGCCTTCATGGACCTTTTCTCCGCTTTTGACTGCGTCAATCGGGAAAGCTGTGCAGTCCATGAGGGCCATGGGGGTGGAGACAAATTTGGTGGACTTTCTGAGGGACTTACATAGAGATACTAGGGTGAACATTTGATATGCCCAGGATTTGAGGGTCACCAGGGATTTTAACACTGAAAGGGGGGTACGACAGGGGTGTATTTTAGCCCCTTTCCTCTTCAATCTCAACATCAACGATTTGGATAAAACCCTGCTGGAAACTGGGGCTGATTTCCCATACGTGGGACGCAGGGGACTGCCCGTCTTGCTATACGCAGACAATGCGGTTCTCCTGGCTCGTACCCCCAAAATCTTGCAGATCCTGCTTGATAACTTTCGAGGGTTTATGGCCGAGCGAGATCTGGCAATAAATAACACGAAATCCTATGCAATGCAGGTAGGGCTCCGTCCAAAACGACAGTACACATTTAGGGTGAATGGAGAGAGAGTACCGATATCCCCTACTTTTTTCTACCTCGGCGTCCTTCTGGACGATCGCCTGGACTGGGGCGCCTTAATCAAGAAGAAAAGGGGTGAGGTGACCAGGTCCAATGCAGAGATTTTTAGCTTTGTAGCTAAAATGGGCAATCGCCCAATGGCTGCAATGCTGAAGATCTACCTAGTCAAGAGTGTTTCTATAGCCATCTATGGGAGCGAATTGTGGGGATATACTGGTATGGAGGGTATCCAGGTGACAGAAAATAACTTTTTAAAACAGTTGCTGGGGGTTCCCAAAGGGACTGCAAATGTTATTGTCCATGAAGAAACTGGTCTTCCATACATCTGTGACACCCTGGCTGTGCGTCGGCTGCTTTTTTGGCTTAAAAGTTGGTTAAATAAAGATTTAGACCTTACCCACAAACTGCTAAAAGAGATCCTGAGCCTGGACCACATGACTGATATACCATGGCTCAAGTATCTAAAGGGGTGCTTTAATGAGCTGGGCCGCCTGGACCTTTTTTCACTACCGGATTGTATTACTAAGGTAGATGTGGCTTTTGTGAAAGAATCTTTTATAATGCGTAAACAAGCTAAGCGAGAGGAGACGGAATTGATGAAAAATGGCGTCCGTAAGCATATGATGCTCAGAACATCTTTAGCAATGGAGCCATACCTCTTGTGGCCCCTGTCAGCGCATGAGCGTTTTTTACTAATCAGGTTGAGATTGGATTACTTCCATCTTTTAGGATCACAAAGGACAAGTGTTAGCACCCTGTGGCTGCGACAATAGGTCTCCACAGGACTTGCTACACTTAGTGTTCTTTTGTCACTTTTATGAAGCCCCCCCGGAGGCTGTTTTTAAAATCACTTTTAAAAGAAGCTAAATCTTTCACAGGTACGCCCAGCTCTCTTTTTTTTGCAACTTTTAAAGCCAGAATATATCCCGTTTGTGGTTGAATTCTTGAAATGCTCCTTAAGATATAGAAAATGTTTGGAACCCTAAGGGATTTGGATGCTGTATTATTATGAATTAATTTTTATTACTAAATAATGTGATTCCCTTTGACCCTATAGTCAACAAATGTAAAACGGAACAAACTGTATTTTTACAACTTGATTATATATTTTTTGCCCTGTTTATTTGTATCGATGAAATGTAACTTTTATGGTTTTCTATCATGTGAACCGAATAAAGTTTATTCAATGATCAATGGACTGACGTATAGAGACGCACACACAGACACACATAGAAACAAAGATGCACACACGGAGAAGAGACGTACTTACATTGACAAATGCACATAGAGACGCACACACAGAGACAGAGACGCACACACAGAAAAATACACGCAGATAGAGACACGCACATAGAAACCGAGATGTGCACCGAGAGACAGAAATACAATGTCTTTTATTCATTTGCTTTGGTGTGTAAACAAGCACTTTGTACCTATAGTCTATGCTTATGAGAAGCAAGGCTGGCAGTCTCTTTTACTGCCAGCCTTGCTCATCGTAAGCAAGGACTTTACGTTCAAAGTGCGTGTTTATTCCCCGAATGCAGGTTTTTCAAAAAATGAATAAAAGGCCTTGTCATTTACAATGCCAGTAGCTCAAACTTGGTACTCCATGCATCAGTATACAGTACTTCTACAAATAGCAAACAACATACATCCACTCCATTACAAGCAAAAAACATAAGTCCAAAACAATATAATTTACAACGCAAATAGCTCGAACTTTCACAAATGCAAGACAGATTGGATTGCAAATGCTTGTTTTTAAGTAGTAGTTGGGGGAAGCAACACAGGAGAGCGGAAGCAACATGGGAGGCCTGGAGCAACACTGAGGCACACATGAGTGAAGGAGAAGAAATGGGCAAGAGACCAATGTAGAGTGGACAGGAGAGAATCATACCGCCAAGAAGCCAACTGGGGAGTACAGGGGCGAGGAGGAAATTCAAAGGGCAACAGAGAAGGACAAGGAGAAGCAACACGGAGGGCAAAGTTGGGATGGAGGAGCAACAAGCAAGACAGCAACATGGCGTGGGGGGAGAAGCACACAGGCGAGAAAGCAACAGAGGGAAGTACAGGAGGGCAACCAGAATGGGGTAGGAAAACGCACACTAGCAACAAAGAGCAACATAGGGTGGGGAAAAACACTCTTGTCGCATGGTTAACAATAAAAAACTAGGAAATGGTTTGTGCTGCTTCTCAAGAGTTGTTCAGTATGGATCACCGTGGACCCTTAAGTACTTAGGGAATGCAATGCTTTTTGTATGATGGACTTCTCTGGTACAGGGATATTTAAGAGAGTGGCAACATCCACTCTAATAGTCTAATTAATGCAGTCCAAAGAAAAGCCGTACAGTACTTCTGAGTATTGAACACACTGCCCTGTGATGCAGCTGAGTTACAGACCCATTAATAATACTGCTAAAGAGTGGAATTACTCACACACCAACACCATTGCAATACCACAGAGAAATGTGGATATTTGCACAATATTAGGACTGGAGAACTGATGAGAAAGGCGGTATTGTCGTTTGGACCTTATTGCTGGCACCTGCCAACAGAATATGGAAGACTGACGTACTGTTGCAAAAAAAATAAAGTAGACATGCATTTGCACATGGATGTAGGAAAGCATATATGTGCGTCATGGCAGAAAACCTCAAGGGATGCTACAGATTCACAGATAATGCACCTGAAATAAAGGTATCTCTTGATACAATAACCAACTAGACATTCTTTGTTGCATAACTGACAAAACAAGACAGTGGTTTGGTATGTCAGAAAGAGATCGCACCAGTTAAACATGTAAACATCCTAATATTTGTGATCATTTGACGAGTGTGGCCTTCTATAGCGTGCATTGGTAAGATATAATACCACACTGATGTGTGTTGTGGAAAGAGACAACCCTGTCCGTTGTGACACAAAATGGCACAGAATGTGTTCCACGCCTCGAAAGGCTGCAACGCCTACTGCCCCGGGCTGAGTTCTGCCTGGATACAGGAAGGTGTGTAAGTGACATTTTGTCCATGTGCCAAGCAGTGATTGGTCCAGAATACAGAAACATGATGTCCCTTCCCTCTTCTCCGTGCACACACGCATTTCAGAAATTCCAGCACCCTCCCTGCCTTTCATCTGAAGCCAAGACCATTATGCGCTTTGAGTTTGCCACTCCTCCGCAGACACTCGTGCATTGGTCTGACTATCTCTACAAGTTTTCTTTATTTTACCGATCTTATTCAACTTCACCAAGTGCCATAGATTTGCCATTGGGATACGGAGGGCGTACATTCGTATATGTATATTAGAAGTCGTGAACTTTAGTGGAGCATCCCCAGTGACCTCCGATGGAGTAGTAAAGGGCAGCCCGCAGTTACCTGCAAATACTGCAGCCAAGGGCACATGGCTCTGCTGACCAGCATGACTGCGGCGTCTCTGAGGATGCTTACTAGCTATGGCACATGGCATGCCATGTAGGCACATTACAGGGGCTGGCAACGACTGGGTCTGGATGGATTAGTTACTTACCTGTAATCCTAGTTCTCTTCCAGGGGTATCCTCATCAAAGTCATAAGCATTAGAATATTCCCGCCCATGCGCGGAACCCCGGAAACACTATATTATATGTGCCCCACATATATGTAAATGTAAATGTATTGCGATTTATATAGCGCATGTATCACCCGAAGGCATCAAGGCGCTAGCCTTTGGAACCCGTCCTGGTATTCCCCTGTGAGATAACCCCAGCAGGGTATCCACAAGGTGAAAGCCAGGCATCCCGCCGCGAGGGGCCGTAGTGGAGATTAAGCAAGCTATTGCCCAGAGTCGCAGAGTGTGAACCCGTGAGTCGAGTAGGCACCGGAACGAGAATTATAGAGTCCGTGGAATTTTTGAGCCCAAGACCCGCCGAGGCGGGGAATTGAACCCTGGTCCAGGACCGATCTCAGCTTCCGGGTCTGCCGCCTCTAACCCCTGAGTATGTATGTATGTATGTATATATATATATATATATATATATATATATTAGCAGCCAAATAACATCGGAGCTGAAATATGCTGTGAAGAATTTCCACCATACATGAATAATAAGCATTAGAAACAACACCAAAAATTGTTTAGAAACTGTTTTAATGCTCCGAAAGCAGTAGAAATTCTCATAAGTCACTGGAAGCATAGGAAGCTCCCAGGCTGCATTGCAAACACACAGTCTAAAAAGACTGAAAATCTAACCTGCAGCTGAATAGCAATACACTGCCACTGTGCCTTTAAGGCACTCATGACCCCCTGTATCCCATCATGCCCCAGGGGTGACAGTTAGGTCAGTTGTTCTTTTCCGAGACTGAAAAACAAACCACAAATAGGTTAACAATATCTCCTTATTAAAGAGTATCCTTTGCCGCGGGAGGGTTGCTTATGACTTTGATGAGGATACCCCTGGAAGAGAACTAGGATTACAGGTAAGTAACTAATCCTTCTCTTCCAGGGGATCCTCATCAATAGTCATAAGCATTAGAATAGAATAGCGAGCCTCTCCTCATCCCTGCGGGCAAAGGAATGATAAGACAGTAATCTCATCAACAAGTCTGAGTAGACTATAGACTACCCAAACAAATTCCTCAAGGAGGCTTGCCCTACTTGAGTATCGGCCCTGGAATCAGATTCGAGGCAGTAATGCCTCGTAAAGGTATGAACCGATTTCCAGGTTGCAGCCTTGCATATTTCTGCCATTGGAATGTCATGCAAGAAAGCTACTTTAGCGGCTTTCCCTCTAGTGGAATGCGCTTTTGGTGACATCAACAAAGGCTTGCCTGCAAGCTGATAGGCCAATTTAATGCAAGAGACAATCCATCTGGAGATGGACCACTTGGCCGCTGGAAAACCTGTTCTCATTGAGCCATAGTTCACAAATAGTTGGTCCGTTTTCCTAATCCCTTTAGTCTTTTCCAAATAAAACTTTAGCACTCTCTTAAGATCTAAGGAGTGAAGTGACCGCTCGGCTGGGGTCGTAGGATTTGGAAAAAAGAAGGGAGGGAAATAGACTGATTTACATGAAAATCAGAGATGACCTTAGGCAAGAAAGATGGATGAGCCCTTAGGACTACTCTGTTGTGGTGGAAAACAGTATATGGTTCCTTCGCACAGAGCGCTTGTATCTTACTTACTCTGCGCGCAGAGGTAATCGCCACCAAAAAGGCTGCCTTCCAAGAGAGATGTTGCAAGGAAGCCTTGTGGCTGGGCTCGAAAGGAAGTGACATTAACCTGGATAGAACTAGGTTTAATTCCCAAGGAGGAGAAGGATTTCGCACAGGGGGATACACTTTCTTCAACCCCTGGAGGAAGTCCTTAACCACTGGAACCTGAAAGAAAGACATCTGATCAGGTGATTTTCTGTATGCTACAATAGCTGACAAATGCACTCTAATAGAAGTGTACTTTAAACCAGCAGTTGCCAGGGAAAGGAGGTATGGTAAGATGACGTCTTCCTGCCCCTTAGTCGGATCCAAGTGATGATCCCTACACCACAAGTAAAATCTTTTCCACTTGAACGCATAGGACGCTCTCGTGGAAGGTCTCTTAGCCTCCTTTAAAATGTTCATGCATTCGGGAGGCAAGTTCAAATGTCCATATTGCAGGACCTCAGGAGCCATGCTGTTAGGTTCAATGATGGGAGGTTGGGATGCATTATCCTCCCGTTCATCTTGCTCAACAGGTCCGGCCTGCAAGGGAGCCGTTTGTGTGGACACAGACCGATGTAGAAGGTCCGGGTACCACCACTGCCGAGGCCAATCCAGAGCAATGAGGATCATTTCCATGTTCGACCTGAGGAGCTTGGAAACTACTCTCGGAATCAGCGCTAGGGGAGGAAATGCGTATGCGAACATCCCTGCCCATTCCATCAGTAAAGCGTTCCCCTGCGTTCCTGGCCGGTGGAACCTGGACGCGAAGGCGTGCCATTTGGTGTTTTCGTCGTCTGCAAACAAGTCTATGGATGGACGACCCCAGCAACGAAAAAGCTCTTCTACTACTTTGTCGTTTAGCACCCAGTCTGGCTGATCTTCGAAGTGCCTGCTGAGTGCGTCTGCTTTTACGTTCAACTCGCCCGGAAGGTGCACTGCCACTACTGTGAGGCCTCGAGAGAGAAGCCAATGCCAGATTGTCTGAGCCTCTCGAGAGAGTGGGCGAGATCTTGTGCCTCCTTGTTTGTTCAGATAGAACATGGTGGTCGTATTGTCCCTCTGAACTAGGACTGAGTTGGATTCGATCGCTGGTAAGAAAGCTTTGAGAGCCAGGAATACCACTCTGAGTTCCAGCATGTTGATGTGGTATGTCTGCTCCTGCGCAGACCACTGGCCTTGAATTTGAAGCGGACCCATGTGTGCTCCCCAGCCTTGCAGGGAGGCATCCGTCACTATAGACTGGGAAGGAACGGGTTGGTGAAACGGTACCCCCACCAGCACATTCTTTCTCCGAGTCCACCATTTGATGGCCTCTTTCGTTGCCTGGGAAAGAGCGATACGATCTTCCCAGCGCCCTGTCGCTTGATCCCACTGATCCTCCAGAGCCTGTTGTAGAGGACGCATTCTCAGCCTGGTGTTTGGGATGAGAAAAATGCAGGACGCCATGGACCCCAGTAGGGATGCTACTTGTCGGGCTGTTGGAAGCCGAGACTCCAGCAGAATCCCACATTTCTGACTCATGGAAAAAAGTCTCTCCTCCGAAGGAAACGCTTTTCCCAAGCTTGTGTCCAGAACGGAGCCTAGATAGTGGATGGACTGTGTAGGCCGCTGGACTGACTTCTCCAGGTTCACATGGAGGCCGAGCCTGTGTAGCTGGTGCAGGCACAGTTGCAGATCGTGCGTTACTTGTACCGGAAAAGGACCTTTTAGGAGCCAGTCGTCCAGGTATGGGTAAATGAAGAGACCCTTTTTGTGAAGAAAAGCCGCCACCACTGCCATGCATTTGGTGAAGACTCGTGGTGCGGACTTGAAACCGAAGGGTAACACCTTGTACTGGTAGTGTTTGTTCCCTACGACAAACCTCAGGTACTTGCGATGTTGTTGAGCAATTGGGATGTGAAAGTACGCATCTTGCAGATCCACCGAATGAATAGTTTCTTACCTGTCGGTGTAGTTTTGCAGCTTGATGATCTTTCTGGATTCACTATGCTGTGCATATTCCGCGGTCTTGTGGTTAGGTCCGGATTCGTAGTCTTTTCTTTGTTTTTTTTAATTTATTTTTTTTGTCGCCCAGGTGGGCGTCGGCGTCACCCCTCCTTGGGTGTATTTCCGGTGATGTCGGCATGCTTCCTGCGGAAGCTCCCACCCTTAGGCGCCATCTTCGGATTCTTTTTTCCGTGTTTCTTTCGTCTCCGAAGTGATGGCAATGTTCTATGAAGGTGAAACTTCTTTTAACCGCTTTGTATATAAAGTCCTTTCTGTTTTTTTTTTTGACCACCTCTTTCCTCTCCAGCCTCATCTTTCTGGCGGAGGTGGGTGGGTTCGCTAGTGAATCCAGAAAGATCATCAAGCTGCAAAACTACACCGACAGGTAAGAAACTATTCGTTTTGCAGCGTGAATCTTTCTGGATTCACTATGCTGTGCATAGATTTTGTAGCGGTTTCTCATTTCTGTGGCGGCTGGGTGGAAGATGAGCTTTGGTTTTTGAATATGTGCTGGAGCACCTTTTGTCCGACTTGTGCTTCTCTGTTCATCTGAACATCCACGCAGTAGTGCTTCGTGAATGTGTGCACCGAAGCCCATGTTGCCGCCAGGCATATGTCTTGTATGGGTGTATTAGCCAGGAAGGCTATTGTAGCACCTTTTTTAGGTTTTGACTAGCCAATGCTTACGAAGTAAGCATTCGCTAGAAAAAACCTAATGAGAATAGTATACGGGGCTTGGAATCCGCCCTGTCTTTGATTGGCTAGCTCCATAAATGGAGGCTAGCCATTGGAAGACTGGCCTGTCTGTCAATGCCGGACCAGATTCGGGGGCGTTCCCGAGAATTTTTGGCTTTTGGCGACGTCAGCCAAAAGCCAGTTCTCGGGAACGCCCCCGAGTCTGTTCCGGCATTGACGGCACCTGCCCCCCGTCCCTTGCCGATTTTTCTGAGCCCCCTGGCAGGTGCCCACCCTGCCAGGGACATTGCTGCCTTTGAGCGAGTGCCACCTCGCTTTATATTTTAATTGAAGCCGGTGCCCACCCGGCATTGCCCCGTGTTTACACCGCCGCCGGCCCGGTGGGAGATTAGGAGGCGCTGTCCGGCCTCCCGACCCCAGGGCCGCGCTGCGATTGGCCGCGACCCGGAAGTCAGGCAGGCCGGGACAAGCGGAAGTGCCGGAGAAGAGCTCCAGCACAAGGAGAAGAAGCCGCCTGCCGTGTCCTTCCCTGGGCTCCCAAGTGAAGGAGGAGCCCCGGAGTTCTGGCCAGTCTCGAGGGAGGAGCGGGAGTCCTCCAGCCGCCGCCTAGCACAGATCTTCCCTGGGGTCAGTTTGTTACCAGGGGCGTAACAAAGGCCCCCCGCAGCCCACGTGGTGCGGGGGGCCTCGCTCTCCAGGGGGCCCCCCTCACTCTCAGCAGAGCCTGCCAGAAAGGAGTCTAAATGGTGCGTACTCGGCCTCGTGAATTAAGGTGGTGCGTACGCCGTCCAAGGCATCTTCATCATCAATTAAGGACCCCGGACTCTTAATGACATGTTGGCCTCACGGACTGCAATAGTGTGTGCCCCATGATTTGGCCAATGAGCAAAGCGAGAGACAAGTTGTAGGCGGGCCTGCGGCGGAGCGGGCAGGCAGTTATGAGCACAGGAAGTTGTCTCGACCCCCCCCCTGCTGCATGCACCACTATCAACAGTGCAGCTAGTATTTTGGTGTCACTGCCTGCAGCTTTTCATTAGATGGCGCGATTCAACCCCAACAGCCTAATGACGCTGGTGGCCAGGATCATGGCTTGCAATGCCAAACTGTCCGAAGACTTAGGTAATTATTAATTGTATTTATTTGTGTGACTCTGAAGAGGCAGGCTGCACAGTGGTATGTACTGGGGTGGGGCTGGGAAGTGCTCCTGGAAGGGTCCGACCGTGGTTTCAGTTCTTACAAGGTCTAGGTTTGAAATAACGTGACCACCTCTCTGAGATTTAAGCATTGCCCCTAAACTACGGATTATTGCTGACGTCTTCATCTAATTAGTCCGCTGGAAGTGGAAGACATGGGTGCAGGAAGGATTGGGGTGCTAACGGACCCCAAATTAACCAATCTTGACTTAAGAAGACGTATGAACATTTATCATGTCACGTTTACTGTGTGTTAAAAAACAGCAGGCCAACAGCGTAAGGCAATATCGTCTAAGAAATTACTGCTTAAACTTTTAACATAGGTCCCAATGTATTTTCGGCATTGGTGTAGGCAGTGTCCGGGTGTGAGGTACAAGCAGAGTACCTTTCACTGCATATAACATAACAGTGGCACACACTTTGAAAATGAAGACAATTTAATGAAATCCATTCTTTTACAAAACGAAGCCTTTACCTTTCCCTGCACTGAATTTTTTTTAACACAGCCACCATACTACATAGAAGAATCAGAAGATAAAAGAACGTTATCATCTGTTTTTTATTTTGTTTTACATCTGAAATGTCATGTCATTCGGAAGGTTATGAAGTGTTAGTCAAATGCTGGCTGCAGAGCTGCCCCGTTCTTCGTGACATTTCTCTGTAATTTTAGTTAACGTTTTTAATAATACTAATGTGCACACTAGTATTGTTGTTAGCATGGAAGATGAGACTTGCTTGGGGACAGAGCTCTATATGTTGCATGTTGGTTAGTGCACCTCCATTTCTAGTGGGGCTCGGAGCCAAACCATGGTGGACCTGGGCGGCTGCCCCAGGAGACACCTCTGCGAGCCCCTGCCGCCCCCGCCCTGCTCTGCTGGGCCCTGCTGCTGCTCTGCGCCCCGGAGAGCTCCGCGCTGGCAGACTTCTCAGTTAAGACCCTCTCTGCTTCCCAGCCTGTCCTCTCCCAGCCTGCCCTCTCCCAGCCTGCCCTCTCCCAGCCTGCCCTCTCGCAGCCTGCCCTCTCGCAGCCTGTCCTCTCGCAGCCTGTCCTCTCGCAGCCTGTCCTCTCCCAGCCTGTCCTCTCCCAGCCTGCCCTCTCCCAGCCTGCCGCCCCCCGCCCTGCTCTGCTGGGCCCTGCTGCTGCTCTGCGCCCCGGAGAGCTCCGCGCTGGCAGACTTATCAGTTAAGACCCTCTCTGCTTCCCAGCCTGTCGTCACCCAGCCTGTCGTCACCCAGCCTGCCCTCTCCCAGCCTGCCCTCTCCCAGCCTGCCCACTCCCAGCCTGCCCACTCCCAGCCTGCCCACTCCCAGCCTGCCCACTCCCAGCCTGCCCACTCCCAGCCTGCCCACTCCCAGCCTGCCCACTCCCGGCCTGCCCTCTCCCGGCCTGCCCACTCCCAGCCTGCCCTCTCCCTGCCCGTCCACTTCCAGCCTGTCCACTTCCAGCCTGCCCTCTACCAGCCTGTCCCCTCCATGACCTTTCCCAGCCTGTCCTCTCCCAGCTTGTCCACTTCCAACCTGCCCTCTCCCAGCCTGTCCTCTCCCTGCCTGTTGTCGTGTCCCGGCGGCAGCAGGCAAGAGCGTGCACTGCGTCCCCGAAGTAACAGCCCTAAAGCAAGCAAGAAGTACGCCCCCCTCCCACCAATCCCTGTTAGGTAGTGGAAACTGTCCAAACTGGGGTGCAGACAGCCCCTCTCACCTTTCGGCCTGGTACCACTGCACCAGCCGCACTACTTCCCTACGGACCGTTCTCCACTTCAGCCCCGTCTAAATTACAATTCCTGCTTGTGACCCTTTTGCCTGCTTGTGCTTGTTTTCGTGACCCTGTTGCCTGCTTGTGCCTCCGTGTGCCCCTGATGCCTGCTTGTGCCTCCGTGTGCCCCTGTTGCCTGCTTGTGCCTCCGTGTGCCCCTGTCGCCTGCTTGTGCCTCCGTTTTCGTGCCCCTGTCGCCTGCTTGTGCCTCAGTTTTCGTGCCCCTGTCGCCTGCTTGTGCCTCAGTTTTCGTGCCCCTGTCGCCTGCTTGTGCCTCCGTGTGCCCCTGTTGTCTGCTTGTGCCTCCGTGTGCCCCTGTTGCCTGCTTGTGCCTCCGTGTGCCCCTGTTGCCTGCTTGTGCCTCCGTGTGCCCCTGTTGCCTGCTTGTGCTGTGTGGGTGTGTGTGGAAGGCTGTGTGTGGGTGTGTGGAGGGCTCTGTGTGGCTGTGTGTGTGGGGAGCTTTGTGTGGCTGTGTGTGTGGGGAGCTTTGTGTGGCTGTGTGTGTGGGGGGCTTTGTGTGTGTGTGGGGGGCTCTGTGTGGCTGTGTGTGTGGGGGGCTCTGTGTGGGTGTGTGTGGGGGGGCTCTGTGTGTGTTTGTGTGCGTCATTTGCGAGAGATAAAGCTAGTGGCATTGTAAATGACAATGCCATTTATGTTAAAAAAACATAAATAAAAATAATGTCAAGAGCAATGCCAATAGCTCTAACTTTAACAAAGGCAAAACCATTGCATTGTAAATGCTTGTTCCTAGTGGAGTGGGCACGTGGCCCCTCTGCTAGTTCTTGCCCTGCCCGTTAGTGGCAGAGTTGGATTGTTTGCGCGATCCATCGTGCAATAGTGTTCTTGGTTACAGCCTTTCCCATGAAACTGTTGGCAAATGACACGAAGAACTGCTTTGTCTTCCTGTGTCCCTTTGTCCTCTCGATATAGTGCATGACCGCCCTTCTGGCGTCTAGGGTGTGTAGGGCTCGCTCTGCGCTATTTGTTGGCTTTTGGAAAAAACTCGGTATCTGTATGGACTGGTTCATGTGGAATTTGGACACCACCTTTGGCAAGAAGTGTGGGTCGGTCCTCATCACAACCCTGTCATTGTGTATTTGTATGTATGGTTCCTGCAGCGTTAGCGCTTGAAGCTCGCTTACTCGGCGCAAGGACGTTATTGCAACCAAGAAAGCTGTCTTCATGGTCAGCATTTCTAGTGAGGCCTTGTGGAGTGGTTCAAAGGGCTCCTTCATGAGTTCCGTCAGGACTATGTTCAAGTTCCATGCCGGTGGCGGCACACGCTTGGGTGGTGCGATCTTCTTCGCTCCTTCCAGGAATCTCTTCACAACCTGTGACGTGAAGAAACTCCTGCCCATCTCACCCCTTGTGTAGGCGACTATCGCTGCCAAGTGGACTCTTAAGGAGGACGAGCTGAGTTTTTTCTCCAGTAAGTGCGTGAGGTATTTTAGCACTGTGGAGTCCTTCTTCATTTTATTGTGAAGTCTTTACTTCCTGCACCATATTGTGAATCTCTTCCACTTTGCCACGTAGCACTTCCGTGTGCTGGGCCTTCGTGCCTCCCGAAGGACCCTGAGGGTGCTCTCTTGCAGCCTCAAGTGTGCGAATTCTATGTCCTCAGGAGCCACGCCACTAGGCTCACGATCTCTGGCTCTGGGTGCAGTACCTCTCCGTTGTGCATGGAGAGCAGGTCTTTTCTTCTGCCGAATCTGTGGGGTGCACTCTGTGCCATCTCCATGATCTGCGAGTATCATGTCTGTCTGGCCCACTGTGGTGCGACCAGTATCAGGGTCATGTTGCTCGCTCTGCACTTGCTCAGTACTCTGTGTATCAGTGGTATCGGGGGAAAAGCGTAAGCAAATGTCCCGCACCAATCTATCCATAGGGCATTCCCAAGGGACCCCTCTTCGGGTTGTCTGGATGCGAAGCTTTGGCATTCTGGCGTGTTGCAAACAGGTCCACTGATGGCGTTCCCCACTTGTTGAACAACCACTTCGTCTCCTGAGCATTGAGCTCCCACTCGTGGGATGCCGATGTCGGTCTGCTGAGCCAGTCTGCCTGAATGTTCTCCTTCCCCGGTAGGTGTATGGCAGTAGGTCTATCCTGAGGGGGATGGCCCATCTCCATATCTCCTGCGCCAGTGTCGAAAGCAATGTTGACTGTGTTCCACCCTGCTTGTTGATGTAGAACATCGCTGTGGTGTTGTCTGTCTGCAGCAACACCCTGTGCTTGTACAGTCTTGTTTGGAAGGCTTTCAGTGCAAGGAAGATTGTTTTCAATTCTAGGTAATTGATGTGCTTTGTCGCACCTGTTGGTGTCCACAGACCCCTCACTTTGAGCTCCTCCATGTGAGCGCCCCATCCCTTCAGGGATGCGTCTGTGGTGATGGTCACTGTTGGTATTGGGGGTGTTAGAGGCTTTCCCTTTGTTATGTTCTCCATGGTCCACCATGCCATTTCCTTCTGCACTGCGTGCGTCACAACCACTAGATCCTCCCAACTTCCTGAAGCTTGTGACCATTGTTCCTGGAGCCATTCTTGGATGGGTCTCATGTGAAGTCGTACATTTGGTACCAGGTGGATGCATGATGCCATCATCCCCAAGATCTTGCTCGCAGTCCGAGCTTGTCCCTTCCGGTAGAGGCGAGTTTCCCTCACCAGGGCCCTTGCTCTCTTGTCGCTGGGGAACACCCTGCCCTGTAAGGTGTTGATCTGTGCCCCCAGGAAGATCTTTACTTGTTCCGGCTCCATTGACGATTTTTTCCAATGGATGGAGAACCCCAGGTTTATCAGCGTGCTCGTCACTGTATGTGCGTCTTTCCTGCATTTCTGGTACGAGTTTGCTTTCACTAACCAGTCGTCCAGGTAAGGGTATACGTGTATTCCCTGCCTTCGTAGGTGCGCTGCGACTGCCGCGAGGCACTTTGTGAAGACCCTCGGTGCTGATTTTAGGCCGAAGGCTAGTGTTGTGAACTGGTAGTGGCTTTCTCCGACCGTGAACCTGAGCATATGTTTGTGCTTTACGTTCATTGGTATGTACAGGTAGGTGTCCTTGAGGTCTATCGTGACCATGAAATCTCCAACATGCAATTGCGGTAGCACCTCCTGCAGGGAGGTCATTTTGAATTTTTGTGTTCTTATGAATGTGTTCAGGAACCTGAGGTCCAGAATGGGTCTCATTGTCTCGTCGACCTTTGGCACGAGGAAATACGTTGAGTATATTTATATTCCCTTGTTTCTTTCTTTGAAGGGAACCCGTTCGATGGCCTTCTTTTGTAGGAGCTCTTTTGCTTCTTCCTGAAGCCGCTGTAGCTGTTTGTTTGCTAGTGGCTTTCTCCTTGGTCTCCTGCTTGTTGGCCTCCCTTCCAATTCTATGCAGTACCCGAATTGGATAATGTTTAGTATCCATTTGTCTGATGTGATCTCTCTCCATTCCTGGAGGTAGAATTTTAATCTTCCACCCACTGGTGTTATGTGGTGGTAGTTGTCCATTTTGTCCTGACCCCTTTGTACGTGCTGCTCCCTGGGATCTTTTCTGTGGGCGGGCACACGGATGTCTTTGAAGTCATTTAGAGGCGGGCTGCTGGCCCCCTCTTTTATGCTGTCCTCGTCCATTTCCTCTCCCTCGAAAGGACTGGCACTGCCAGGACTGCTTCTGCTGACTCGGTTGCGCCTGCGAGTCCGCCTGGTGCGTCTGTTGGAAAGCCTGGTGTGAAGTACCTGGCTGGTTTCCACCTCTTCCACCGGGCCTCCATGACTGGGTGCCCCTCTTGTTGCCTCTGAACTGCAAAGCTCCCATGGATCGTGCAGTTTCATTGTCTTTCTTTAGTTGACTGAGTTTGTCGTCAACTGTTGTCCTGAACAGCGTCTCGCCGTTGAACGGAGTGTTCAAGATGCTGTGTTGCACCTCTGGCTTGAAGCCCGAGATTCGGAGCCATGCGTGTCTTCTTTCCGTGACGCCCATCATCATGAGCCTGCTGGAGGTGTCTGCACCATCTAGGGCCGTCTTGAGGCAACAATTTGCCGCATTCTTCCCGTCTTCCACCAGTTTCTCGGCCTTCTGCCTGGCCTCCTGAGGCATGTCTTTCACCAGTTTTCCTAGCTCTTCCATGATCTGGTACATGTGCCTGTTTATGAGGGCATTGGAATTAGCCATGCGCCTTTGATGAATGCTTGTACTTCTTTTCCGTTCTGGGAGTGACTGCCTTGCATGTTGCGGGCTCCCTGAATGCTTCCATCCCCTGCGGCAAGACGCTGTCGAGCATAGGTAGATACTGGCTCCTTGTTTGCGTGGGGAGTAATGTCTCGAGAAGAAAGTCCGCTTTCTGCTTCTCTTCGTCGAGCTTGAGTTTGAAAGCTGCTGCCGCAGACCTTATCACTGAGTTGTAGGCCCCGATGTCGTCTGGTGGCGATGGCCTCGAGGGGTATGTGTCGACCGCCTCTTCCGGGCTCTCGGTATCGACATCCAGGTAATCCTCCTCCTGCGGGTCAGAGGTGGCCGACTCTGGGTCCAACCTGCTGTCCTCTTCCTCCTCATAGCTGTAAGTCTCATAGGGATTCTCGTCCTCTTCCTGGTCGACGACCATTTCGGCGCCAGGCTCATGTTCCTCGACGTGTTCGTCTTCGTCCTCTACCTGTTCTTGCACGGGTGGCTTGGTCTTGTGGGGAATCGTGAAGGCTCTCATGTTGGCATCAAAATCTTTTTTCCCCTGCAAGATGTTTTCCATTTCGGCTTCTAAACGCCGTCTTTTCTTCTCCATCTCGGCCGCGTTGTCCGCGCCAGATTGTTCGGCCCCTCTCTTCGGCGCCTGGCTCGGCTGTGAAATTTTCGGTGCCGAGGACTTGGACGTCGAACTGGGTTTCGGGTCCCTGGACGGTGTCGGGGCTTTAGGGTATTTATCCCTCGACGTCGATCGGTCCTTTTCGGGGACGATCTTCGACGACTTCTGCTGTTCAACAGCTCTCGGCGCCAGGGACTCCTTCTCAGAGGATCCGCTGGGCCTGTGGGTAGTCGCGGACGCCAGGTGTCTCTGCGTCGGCGCTTTCGGGGTCTTGCCCTCGTTTTTTTGAGACTCAGAGTCTCTCGTGTTCTTGGGGAACGACGAGTCTCCTACCTTATCAGATGTCTTCGTGTAATCGGTCTCTACGACCGTGTAGCTGTCGTCTTCGGCGGCAGCGTTGTCCTCTTTCTCCGAGGACATCCCCAGGTCGTACAGCGATGGTGTCGGGGCTTTTCCTTGGAGGGTGGCGTGCGCTACCCTCTGGCTCTTCCTCACACGAAGGGTCTTCGGGGCGAAGGCGGAGCAGGCGTTGCAGTCCTCGCTTCTGTGGTCTACCGGTAGGCAAAGGTTGCAAACCGGGTGTTGGTCTTTCTGCGCGTACTTGTGGTGGCAGTTAGGGCAGAACATGAACGGCGTGTTGTCCATCGAGTGTTCAGGCCTCCCTGGCCGCGTGGACGTCGACGATCGTCGAAGTTCTCTATCATTTCTCCTTCTTTTCGCCGGTCAGTAGTCGGCGAAGTCTTCTGTAGTCCTTTTCTTTCGATATCTTCTCCAATTTCAATCTTTTCCTAGTACCTTCTCCAAAAATGTCTGGAGCCCAACGGGAACGATCCAGACCCGACCGCGGAAAAAAGAATCTGAAGATGGCGCCCAAGGGTGGGAGCTTCCGCAGGAAGCATGCCGACGTCACCGGAAATACACCCAAGGAGGGGTGACGCCAACGCCCACCTGGGCGACGAAAAAAAAAGAACTAAAGACTACGAATCCGGACCCAACCACAAGACCGCGGAATATGCACAGCATAGTGAATCCAGAAAGATTCACGCTGCAAAACACATCCAATCTCTGGCTTGAAGATGTGGACATATTTGGTGAATCGCTAACATGCAGAACTTTTCTTTGACAATGTCTTTGTTTAATAGTCGTAGGTCGAGTATTGGTCTGAACTTGTCCTCCTGATCTTTTTTGGGGACAAGGAAGTATCTGGAGTAAACTCCCTTTCCTCTTAGAGCGGGAGGAACCTCCTCTATCGCTCTTTTTTTGCAGTAGGACTTTCACCTCTCGTCGGAGCAAGCTTAGCTGGTGAGGGCAAGAGCTCTTTGGAGGGATGCTCTTCGGAGGAGCACGGAAACGTATCTTGTATCCATTGCGCAGTATATTCAGCACCCACTGATCTTTTGTGATGCTGACCCACTCTGCCAGGTGTTGTGAAGCACTTCCTCCCACTGGAGTGGGTAACGGCGCCAGAGGAAGCCGCTGTTTCCTCCTCTTGTGGTGTTGGAGGACTGTTGGTGACCTCCTCTACCTCTGCTGGGCTTGCCTCGAAACTGGGTTTTCCCTTGGGTTTTATTTTGGGACCACTGAGGGGTTTGAACCCTCTGTTGAGCCCCTCTCCCCTTGCTGGTCTTGAAGCGGCGCTTGAATTCTTTTTTCTTCTCCAAGCCCACCGCCTTCACCGTATCCAGTTCCGTCTTCATTCCGGTCATCTCTTCGTCCGCATGCTCCCCGAAGAGAGCGGAACCCGAAAAGGGGAGATTAAGTATGCGATGCTGAGCATCCGGCTTCAGACCTGTAAGGCGCAACCAGGCTGATCTTCTAGCACAAACCCCATGTGAATAGGAATGAGCCGAAAGCACTGCACCATCCGCAGCCGTGCTTATCATTTGATTCGCCACCAGACACCCCTCTGTAACAGTCTCTTCAAAGTCCTGCTGGTCTTCTTTTGGCAGTTTGGCTTTGAATCTTTCCATAGAGTCCCATAAGGCTCTGTCGTAACGACCCAGAAACGCAGCTGCACTAGCAACCTTAAGAGTGGAAGCAGCTGAGTTGCAAACCTTTCGACCCCAGGAGTCTTGAGCTTTGCTGTCCTTATCTGGTGGGACTGAAGAGGAACCAGCGACAGCATGTGTCTTCCTCGCCGCTGCCACAATTACAGAGTCTGCTGGAGGGTCAGATTTTACAAACACAGGGTCCGAAGATGCCGGTTTGTACTTCTTCTGAATGTGGGCTGGTACCGCTCTGATCGCCGCTGGGGTTAGGAAAACCTCTTTGACAGGATCCATAATCCCCGGGACTAAAGGCAGCAGAGGCCGGGAGATGGCTTTCTTGTGTAGAGTCTTAAAAATGACTGTCGTCGTTACTTGAGGGACAGACATCTCAATGTTCAGTTTCAGTGCTCCTCTTTGCAGTACATCCAGATACGTGCCAATGTCATCCACTGGGGAGGACCTGGACGTAGGACTGTCTGTCAACGTAGGGGAGTAGTCCCTCTTGAACGATCTGGTAGAAGAGGTAGAGGAAGTAGACGGAGTACGTCGACGGTGAGCACTGTGTCTCCGCTCCCGCGACCTTTTTGAATGCTCCTCCCGTCTAGGAGAGCGTGCCTGATCCGATCTTCTGTCCGAGGTTCCCTTCTAGGAGATAGGGATCTTCTGGGAGATCTGGCTGGTGATCTCATGGGTGATTTGCGCCTAGGAGAGCAAGACCTGATCCGATCATCTGTCCGAGGTTCCCTTCTAGGAGATCGGGATCTTCTTGGCGATTTGGCTGGTGGTCTCACAGGTGATTTGCGCCTGGGAGGGCTACGCCTGTTCATCTCCTCCAACAGATCCTGAAGCGGAGACCTGTGGTGTGGGCTGGCATATTCCTGCATACGCTTGGTCGCCCCAGAATCTCGCCAATGGTCCAAAAATGTGTACCATCTAGGAGACAACCTGATTTGCCCGGCCGAAGGATCTGGCCGACGCTCAGGAGATCTGTGCACAGGACTTCTGGACCTTGAAGGTTCAGTTGAGGAGCCAGAGGACCGTGAAGATGAATGACGGGAAGCAGATTCCGTCACCATGATCGCATCTGAATTCCTCGACGTCGAGCGTTCTTCGCTCGCCGTCGAACGCCTTCGAGGAGTCGGCGGGTCAAACAATCTCAACCTCGAATGTCCATGAGAAGGTCTGTAGTCTCTCGACGTCGAGCGGCGATGAGCAGCCGTCGACTGAGTCCTCCGTCTCGACGTCGAACGGCGATGACCGGCCGCCGACGGAGCTCTCTCTCTCGACGTCGAACGACGATGTCCCGTCGTCGACGGAGGCTTCTCTCTCGACGTCGAACGACTATGTCCAGTTGTCGACGGAGCTCCCTGCCTCGACGTCGAACGGCGATGGTCGGCCGTCGGCGGAGTTCTCTGTCTCGACGTCGAGTGCCTGTGCGACGACGGCAGAGGGGTATTGGGCCCCCTCGACGCCGAGCGTCGACGAGGCACTGACGGAGACTGCGTCCTCGACGCCGATCGACGAGCTACTGTCGACGGCGGAGGGGTCTTGGTCCTCGACGCCGAACGCCGCTTCTTGGACGACGGCGGAGGGGTCACACTTCTCGACGCCGGTCGTCGCCTGGTTGACGACGGCAGAGTGACCTCCCTCGACGCCGGTCGTCGCCTGGTTGACGACGGCGGAGGGGTAACGGATCTCGACGCCGACCGTCGCCCGGTTGACGGCGGCGAGGTCGCCTTCCTCGACGCCGATCGTCGCCCGGTTGACGCCGGCGGAGGGGATTTGGACGACGGAGCTGGATCTTTCGACGTCGTCGACGTACCTGGTCTTCTCTTCGACGGCGAGCCCGCCGTCGACTGTAGTTTTGAAGAGAAAAACTCCACCGGTGGTTCTTTTCTCAGGGCCGAGCCCGACGCTGAAGTTGAAGGTTATGAAGACTTCTTTTTTGAAGATGTATGAACCTTCTTGGAGCCCTTCTTCACCGGTGATCTTCCTCTTGAAGCCCTGTGAACCAGGCCATAAATGCGAATCCTCTCCCTGTCTTTGAGAGTTCTTCCTGACAGGTGCTCACAATGAGGACATGTGCGTGGATCATGATCTTCAGGCAGACACAGGATGCAGACGTCGTGGTTGTCTGATTTTGCCTTCTTGTTGCCACAAGAAGGAAATTTGTCAAAGAGTGAAGGCATTCTCAGAAGAAAATGTTCACTAAACTGACTGCAAAAGCAGTATCTTATTTGACTAGATATTAAATGTCAAAGTAAGAGTAAAAATTGTCAAAAGTGAAGTATTTTTCTGTCAAAAAACCAGAAAAATAGTGGAGCTGTGTAACCAGGGTCCTTCTCTGAAGGAGCCGGAAAGAACAACTGACCTAACTGTCACCCCTGGGGCATGATGAGATACAGGGGGTCATGAGTGCCTTAAAGGCACGGTGTCAGTTTATTGCTATTCAGCTGCAGGTTAGCTTTTCAGTCTTTTTAGACTGTGTGCTTGCAATGCAGCCTGGGAGCTTCCTATGCTTCCAGTGACTTATGAGAATTTCTACTGCTTTCTGAGCATTAAAACAGTTTCTAAACAATCTTTGGTGTTGTTTCTCATGTTTCGAATGCTTATTATTCATGTATGGTGGAAATTCTCCACAGCATATTTCAGCTCTGATGTTATTTGGCTGCTATTGCATGTATATATATATATATATATATATATATATATATATATATATATATATATATATGGGGCACATAATATAGTGTTTCCGGGGTCCCGCGCATGGGCAGGAATATTCTAATGCTTATGACTATTGATGAGAATCCCCTGGAAGAGAAGCATGTATATAATTATTGAAGCCCACACATGGTCTAACAGGCTGTAGGGGCATGTCTAATTGTACGTAATAAGACAAACAGCTCTGGGCGAATTGTGCAGGAAAGGAATAAACGCCGTGGACTAGTGCAGGAATAATAAAACAAGACATCAGCGTTTAGTTGCTTCTCCGTGAAATGGATCCCAAAAAAAAAAAGGAGCTTGTGAGTGGTGCGTTTAAGGATTAGCGTGTCAGTACTTGGACGTACTCACCAGACATTAAGGCAGTCTTATGTAAAGAAAGGAACTCGTGCAGATGCATGGATATATCGAAACGTGGACGCACAAGTATAGAGTGTCTTAAATGGACTCATCGTAACTTCCGGTATGTACAGGGCTTAGAAGTGACACTTGGGGCATGATGCGCTATACCAACACGTTGCTATCCTACAAACGGAAGACATGTGTCAAGAGGAAAGCTCTTCCTGTTTGTAAGGATAATATGGCCGTGTCGGTACAATATTCTATTACGAATGTCATCTGGAAACCAGGAGGCAGAAAGGAAAATGATACTCATAATTAGGGCTCCCGGTTTTCCGTTTAAACTGATTTTTACATATAAATACAGACGGAAAACTATTTTTCCTTTGTCTGTATTTATATGTAAAAACGGCAAAATACTAGAAAATTGCAGTGCAGCCTTGCTTGAATCCAGAGCTATCTGCCCCCCTCCCACTCCTGTCCTGTGTGGCAGGCCGGGATGAGTCGGCTTCTAGGGCACACACACAGCCGCACCCAAGCGATTCAAAGGTTTTTAAAAGACCATTTGTATGTTAATGAAGCTTTGTTTACCTCTTACCCCCCTGCAGCCCCACTCTGACTGTTACTTAAATATTCAGCCCCCCCCCCCCCAATTTTTTTTACCCGTGCCATCTCCCACAGTGGCAGTGCTGCTGGGCGCCAGGTGTTTGTAGTGGTGGTACAGTTGCTTGCCACTGACTCTCACTGGTAGGGCTTCGTTGTTACCTGGAGCACTTTGCATACTACTCACATCATGGCTCAGTAATATGCTGTCTGGTTGTATGCCACCCGCTTCATCAAGTCTCAGCAGCAGGGTTGTTTGCAATCAGGTCCAATTATCAGTCATTGTATTTTTTTTATCAGCTGCGAGTCATTATTTCTTTGTTTTTTTTAGCTGTTTGGATCCGTAGTTTTAATCCGTTTATAGTGCCTGGTGCGTTTTCCAGTGATAAGATTTGTTGTAGTTACTTTTTTCACAGGGGCTCGTTGTGATCTGCTAGCGCGCATATTTACGTGCTCCGATTTACAGCACTTATTCCTTGTAATCCCCTCTAGAAGTGTCCTGGCCTTTTTGACACAATCCGCGAATGCCCCTTGTCCCGTGTTTTGACAAGATAAAAGTGTTCCTGCTGGAAATAGTGTTATATAAGAATACATAATCCTTGCATCCCACCTTCTTAAAGTTTTATGGAGTTCTGGCAACGCAAATCACGAGCAGCTTAAATCACGAGCAGCTTGGGTCCGTATGCTGTTATTTTGTATTTACACAGGCGCTCCACGCATTGTGATGCTGTTGGCTTGCAGACAAGAGCGTGCATAGTGTTGTTGGGGAGGTGCTTGGGCGGGAATCAGGAGGATCCTCTGTGGCAGGAGTGCTTCAGTCCTCTTGCAGTGAGTTTAGCAATGAAGCCAAGTGAGACAGTTTTGCAGGAAGGTTCAATGAAAGAAACTGCACATTTCATACTTGCCCTGGTCTTGAATGGCATCACTTTAGTTGTTGCGTGTAAAAGCGCTTTGTCACTGGCAATTTTCCCCACAAACATTAGTTCACCCTGTTAAATATTACACAAAAGTCAACGAAGGAGGCATAGCAACTCCCTTACTCATGGACAGGTGCTTACACACAGTCACACCTGGGACTGCAGTGTTTCTTTCCAATTTCAGTTTGGCAAACCGGTATTGTGTCAACTATAATAGTAAATTAATTTTTTCACAGAACGTGAGTATGGTGGGAGATAGAATTAAAAGGCAATATAGCTTGCTTAACTCTCCCCTCTCCCCCAAATGCAGCCTCTTCCAGTGTGTCTCGTCTATTTTTTATACCTGTTCTCATTGTGTCCCCATCACCCAGATGACAAATAATAATAATAATAATCATTTGCAATGCAATAGGTCTCACATTTGCGAGAGTTTGAGCTATTGTCATTGTAGATGACATGCCCTTTATTTGTGTTTTTCAAAACAGATAAATATAACACTTTGTCATTTACAATGCCAATAACTTAAACTCTTGCAAATGCAAGACTTATTGCATTGCAAATATTTGTTTGTGTAGTGCTTGCTGCCAAATTCTTACTGATTCATAGCACTGCAAATGGGATAATGTGCCGAGCTTTGGAAGGGTTAAAAACCGAGACCGCACAGAGATTGAACGTGTGACCTGTATGTTGCACAATGGTTAATACCATGCGCGCAAAGCCCATTGGGCTCAAAGGGCTTCAGCTGCTCAGAAGCCAGTACTGTCTTGTTCTATTCTCTATATAAAGAAAACAATATTTGGGGTCTGGTACTTCCTCTCCAGTACTACCCTATTACGGTAACTAGCCCCCAAAATTCGCACTCCCACATCGGTGCTGTCTAGGCTCTCACCTGCCCCTTCTCCACCTACGGGCGCCAACATCATGCCGTAGCCTCGCCCAATGCCCCTGACTCCACTGCACTGCTAAGGCCACAACAAATCGCTAGTTTAAGTGAGTGCATGTGTGCATTGTCAATATAAATAAATGTGGAAAAATACTAGCTGTAGCTTCATCTTTTGCTTGTGGCAAAAATAAATGTGGATAAATACAGAAAAAAGGCCCAAAAAATAAATATGGATAAATACAGACGGAAATGACAAAAAAATAAATACCATAAAACCGGGAGCCCTACTCATAATGTTCAATTGTTAGGGATGATGCATTCAAAAGCACCAAGAAATAGATGTTGTGGCCTTTACTGCACTGTATTCCCACTCGCACGTATATTGTGGGTTCGTTTGCGAAATGCAATAGGCTTACGGAGATGAAAATATTTATAGGCGCTCCGCACACGTAATCAGTTTCACGATGCATGTATACAGAGACCTAAAGACATATTGCCTTTGTTTAACGATCCCCTGGTGCCCTTTTACCGAAACGGTGCAGCATTCTAGGCTTTACTGGCTCTCCGGCTTCGTATTCGCTCTCTCATCGGCACTATCTTTCGCCTAAGTAGGCAGGATACACAAATCTGTGCTTAATTTGAGCTTGTGGTTTCCGGTGCTGGCGCCAGCACTTATTTGTTCTGCACCGGTACCTATGACAGTCTGCTATGTGGTGGATGGCGCCGTTTTTTTAAATTCAGAGATGAGCACAGCAGCTATTGTTATTAATTCAATATACATTAGGAACGACTAATACCTGCTGCGAAAGCCATTCTTTTAACTTCGGGGTCCTGAAATTGTCACACTTGTAGGAGTGTGTGACTTATTGGTTTTGCTGGTCCTGTGATTGACGCAAAAACAACAATTGATGAACGGAATATTGCACAATGGCAAAACATTCACCCCCAGTCACAGATTTGGGTTTAATCCATCATTATTTTGCTCACCACACCACCCCAGTCCTGTGATTGACAGCAGCAATGGGCAGTGCACGCAGAGGTGGCCTGCTGACTAGAGCCCTAGCACTTATTGTTTGACAAATTAAGCACTATATATGAAGCGGATATAAGGACATCTGGGTGGTCCAGTCTGCCTTTTTACCAGCTCTCCCTCGTCGCTAGATAGTCTTTGCTCTGACCTCATCGTTCACGCTTATCATGTCTCGGAGACGAAGTTTACTTGTTGGTTTGTTGTCTGTCGGTTAGGCACGCGGGGTGCATAAAATATTCCCTTTTTATTGCTCTACGCAAATATGCACTTTTCGTTGGTTCACGGGGTGGGGTGGTTTGGGGGGGTGAGATGGTCAAAGCAGGACACGTGGAACAAAAGGCAAACCTGCCCTGGACTGTAGGTGAATTTGAGCACACCCGGTGGTGTACCTCGGACCCCAGTGCAAGCAGCCCCTGCTGGTAAATACAGCCACAATTGTCGTTACTGGGCCCCGGTGCAAGTGTACCTGTTGCACAGTTGATGGGTTCGCCCCGAGCACGCCTCAGGATTCTTAGCCTCTGCTCGAATGTGTAGGGACAGTTAGCACCCGGGTGAGAGCCGGGCAGTTATTCCTGTTATGGGGGCAGCGCCTGTAGCTGGGTTTAGGACACATACATGCAGCATGCACTGTTGTCCAACATTCCTGTCTCATGTACACACTAATGACGCAGACCCCGCCTGGCCTCTCCCTGCTCACATACCGAGAGCCCTCCTGAGAGATTCTGGCGATAAGGCGGAGGGGTGTGTGTACGGAAAAGTGCAGATCGGCTTCAGTGTCTAAGTGGAAATAATACCAGGTGCACACCTGTTTGCCACTGCCAACATAACCGGCCAGCTCACCGTAGCTCCTAGAAGCCAGCAGAGTGCTGCTTGTGGGTATTTAAGGATTAGCGCGTCTGTACTTAGACTTACTCACCAGACATTAAGGCAGTCTTGTGTAAAGAAAGGAACTCGTGCAGATGCATGGATATATCAAAACGTGGACGCTCAAGTATAAAGTGTCTTAAATGGACTCATCATAACTTCCGGTATGTACAGCTCTTAGAAGTGACACTTGGGGAATGATACCAACATGTTGCTATCCTACAAACGGAAGACATGTGCCAAGAGGAAAGCTGTGGCCCTGGGAAGCAAGAGAGCTCAAGCCGAGCTGAGTTTGGGTTATGAGATCGAGGCTCAGCGCACTCTTTGCCGTGAAATCGATCCAAAAAAATAAAAGAAGCTCGCAAGTGGTGCGCGCGCGCCACTGCAAGCATATGTCTTTAATTATCGCGGCCGAGAAGACATATGGCCTCTGGTGCGCGTAACAGACACCAATAGGCCATCGGCGGAGTTACACGACCGCCCATGGCCTATTGCGTGTTCTGTTTTAAAAGTACACGCACGCAAAGGCCAATGAAAATGGACCTAGGAAATAACACGCACGAGCTGCGTGTAATTTCCAGGTCCATTTTCAAAACCCCCAGAAAAGGACTCTGGCTGCGCAACACTGCTGCGCAGTGTACGCTAGGCCCGAGACCTAAAAATGTGCCTTTGTGATCAAGAAAAAAAAAAAAGGAGGGATGTAAACAGGGCTCACAGTCATTGGATGATATTTCTCAGTACCGCTTCTCCCACTGCCACATCTGTTTCAGCAGCCGCTTCCAAGCAGTAGTGCCTAGTGAAAGTATGCGTATATGTCCAGGTTGCTGTCCTGCAGATGTCATGGATCTGCACTCCTGCAAACAACGCAGTGGATGTGGACACTGCTCTCGTCGAATGAGCACGAACCTGTGCATTGAGGTTTTCCAGCAGCTTGGTGACAGTAGACAATTGCACTGGAAATCCACCTGGCAATCCCAGGTTTTGATAAAGGGAAACCTTTTCTGGGTGCGCTGTAAGCGACCAAGAGCTGTGAGGACTTGCGAAAGGTCTTAGTCTCTTGCAAATAGAATTTAAGACATCGCTGTACATCCAGCAAATGCAGAACTTTCTCTGCTGCTGTTACTGGTTGAGGAAAGAAGTGTTTCAACAATAATGGTTCATTTAAATGAAAGTCAGTTGGTACTTTAGGAATAAACTTTGGATTAGTTCTAAGAATCATCCGGTCTTCTTTAAATTGCAAAAAAGGGTCTTGAATCGCGAGAGCCTGTAGTTCTCCTACTCGTCTCGCTGATGTCAAAGCGATGAGAAGCGCCACCTTCCATGATAGGAATTTTATATCTGCCCTGTGTATAAGTTCGAAAAGCTGTTTCATTAATTGTGATAGTACTATGTTTAGACGCCAAAGTGGTGGTGGAGGTTTTATTGGAGAAAAAACTCTGAATAATCCCTTCATAAATTGTTTGATGAGCCTTGCCGACCATGAGGATGGGCCAGAGGCAGCCCTTCTGTAGCGGGATAATGCGGCTAAATGCACCTTAATAGAAGCGTGAGCCAATCCTGATTTGGTTAAAAGTAAGATGTATGGGATAATTTCATGAGGTGCCGCAGTTAAGAGGATACATTTTATTTCTCCGACACCTCAGACAAAACCTCTTCCATTTCATTCTGTAGGTTTTGTTGGTACTATCCGCTCTAGCCTTTGACAGGATTATTTTACATTCCTCTGAGATATTTAGATGCTGAAACTCAGAGTGCTCAGGAGAAAGGCCTCTGAGGTGAAGGAATGAGATAATCGTCCCACTCTCTGCTAGGGTCCGTAATCTCTTCATCTTCATGGCCATCATCCGTGGTATCTGGATCCTGCTGAGATCTTGGTGCTGGAGATTTAGGAATGGGCAAGATCTACCTCCTTCGCACTGGTGTACCCGGTACAGAGCGTGGTCGAGGCATAACCTCGGGAATTTCCTTAGAGGTCTGAGGCACCGGATATCTTCTTCTATAATCTTTTAACATGCCTTTTAGATCCTTCAATAAAGAAGACGGTACACTTGTCATCTCCTTGTGATGCTCCTGGTGGTATTGTTGCTGTTGTTGGGGATGATCTTGAAATCCCTCATACTCTCCCTCAGAGTCTTCCTCCAGGTATTTCACCCTTAACTGCGATGGGCTACTAGCATATCCAAAAGGACCACCTTCCCCTTCTTCTAGAAGGTGAGAAAGAACTAATGGAGACACCTTACTTGGAGATGTAATCTCTGGTGTTATTGTTCTTTTCCAGGCTAAAAACCTATTTTCTGTTTTTTTTCCCCTCGTCAACGAGCCAGTCAACGAGATCGCCGTCGACATCGCCGATGCTATCGTCGACAACGCTCCTGTGGTCGATCCAGTCGACGATGTGGATGTAGCCATGGTCGCTGACGACCTCGTCGTCGATACTGCCGTCGACAGAGGAAGTGTCGACGGCGTCTTAGCAACAGCCTTTACCTCATGCTTCGTCGACGATGATGCCGCTTTCGTCAATGTCATTTTCATCGTCGACGGAGCGTCGACTGTGTAGATCTTCACTTTTCTCAGAAGGTGTAGAGGATGGCTTTTTGATAGTAATCTTGACCCTGGGGGGAGATTTTGAAGGCTCTGAGGTAGTTTTATTTACCCGTTTCACCTCTGAAGCAGAACCCTTCTTCTCCTTAGCTTTGCCTGGAGGAGATTTTGAGGGACTGCGCCCTGAAGTGGTCTTTTTTGGGGCCTTCCCAGGTCTCTCACCTGAGGTATGAGCCAGAGGAGATCTGCTCCTTTTTTGAGATCTCCTAGAAGAAGAGGACGACTCCTCACTATCACTTGAGAGGATCTCCTTCCTGGCTTTAACCTTCTGAATCATACATCTATCAATAAGGAGCCCAGAGGGGGTTAATGTGGGAAACAGGTAGCCCTCCACTCAATAAATCACATTAATCTACGATACCCGCCCACAAGGCAGAACGTGTGTATGTACCGTGTGTAGAACACTAATCGTGGTCTTATCACACGGGGTGTATTGATCACAAAAATGTAAAATGTTTTAGCAAAAATAACCTGTTTCCTGCTCATGGTTAATTGCTATACACCAATTGCCTCAACAAATTTCTAAAAATTGCTTCATTTCCAATGACAGTCTCTCAAGACGGGACAGCACTTGATCGCCAAATAATCACAATCAAGCGAAAATACGTCTGAAATAGACTATTAACACCACAAATTTAGTGTAAACGTAAAAGAAATTGTGAAAAAGGCAAAGTGACCCCTCACGGGCGAACCACCCAGGGGAGAGCTGGCAGGCACTCACCAGGTCAACCCATTGTTCTCATCATTGGTGATCACTTTGTCTAAAACAGAAAAAAGTGTCCAACAAACAAACAAACAAACAAACAAATGGTGTAGGTGCACAGAGAGTGATGGCGAAATACGCTCTCGGATAGTGAAACAAATATAGTTAAAATTGACAGGCACACCTTTCAGTCAATACTTTATTATTTAGTAGGGGTGAACTGTCAAAATAAAAATGTGTATAGGTAGCTATTTAAGGAATGAAAAAACAATGGGATTCTATCAATGTGAAGTAAAATATTTTTATGTGAATTATCAATTTTATAGTGGGTGGAAGAGGCTCTCTTCGCGGGTGGCGAAGAAGGAGCACTATGTGCTTTTAAAATACCCCTCACACACCAAGAATCCCTTAGTGTCATGTTTCATCATAGGCGTCTTCGCGTCCCTCAACGGGGCGGGGCGTGCTACGAGCTACGCGGGAGCACTGATGTAAATGACGAAGGCATGTGTGGTGTGAGACAGTGATAGGTGATGGGAGTGTAGGGACCTAAATACGTGGAAGTAAAAGGATTAAAAAATCCCCGACTAGTGGAAAAAATTAATTTAATGGCTTCCCTAGCTGGGAATGTTAAAAAAGGAGTTAGGAGAGGTAGAACAGAATATGTTAACTACCTAGTCGACATGACATGTTTCGTATGCAGTCCCCTACTGCTTACTCATCAGGACCTCCAATGGTCCCTACTAGTGAAACTCAATTGCTAAGTATTATATGCCTAACATCCTAAAACCTAGTAGCAAAAATCGGCTACTTGGTTTTGCTTCGGGGCTTATGTGGGCCCGTGGTGAAGCGGAAAAATATTGATGACCTGTTATGGTCCAGTTCTTTTAAATGCTGGGTACACCAAGAGTCTGCATGTTGGGGATCGCTATCTTGCGGTCTAGAACTGCTACAGATATGCTGGCATTAGTCCTACCCCTCTGCAGCTCTGTGGTATCACATGTGATTTGGGTGTGCATAAATAGCTACCTATATTTGTTTCACTATCAGAGAGCGTATTTCGCCATCACTCTCTGTGCACCTACACCATTTATGTTTGTTTGTTGGACACTTGACCTGGTAAGTACCTGCCAGCTCTCCCCTGGGTGGTCCGCCAGTGAGGGGTCACTTTGCCTTTTTCACATTTTTTTTACGTTTACACTAAATTTGTGGTGTTTATCGTCTCTTTCAGACGTATTTCCGCTTGATTGTGATTATTTGGCTATCAAGTGCTTTAACCTTCTGAAGCCAAAGTCGTAGTCTTCCCTCACGTTCCCTCAAGGTTTTATTTGAGAAGGTTCGACATACCTTACAATCCTTTGCTTGATGGTCTGGATAGAGGCAGTATGTGCAGTCTTTATGAGGGCCATCTGTATAAAGTCTTTTTTTTTTTAAAGCAGGTGGCACAAGCTCTAAATAATCATTTTTTCTCATTATCAGCCATGGTAGAAGAATAAGGAACTTCAAATAAAATAAGGAAAACTGGAAAAAGAGAGAACCTCAAATCCCAGAATTGAAGAGTTTGAGCAGAGCTCAAAGGAGACTCCCTAGCACAACGTGCGGTAGAAAATCTGAGGGGCAAAAGATTCTCTCAGGAGGGTTCTAGAGGGTAAGGAGCTCGGATAGGTTCAGGGAAAAGTTTGGTCCTTTTTACATAACAAGTGTAATGGGTTGCAAAAGGAAAAGGGGCATAGGCCTCTTTCAGTTTGCTATACTGCTAAGCATTGCTTTTTTTATATACCGGAGACTCCCTTCTCGACGACGGGGAATGATTCAGGCAAGTGAATCTATGAAAGCTCCAATACTGGAGTAAATGTACCAATTCAGAAAAATGTAAAGGAAGTTAAATCAGTCTCATAAGATTTGAGTGAAGTGCAACGATCAACCCAGCATTAAAGAATCATGCTTAGACTCGAAGCAAGTGCGAGCTTTCTCTAAGTAAAGGAAAAATACTGACATGGGAGCATTAAGTATAAGGAAAGAGGTATAAATATTTATTTGAAATGACATTTTCCCCAAACTAAACATAAAAAAATGCAGGTTCTCATACTGCGCTGTTTATTTTACAAAACCTTAAGGAAGTTCGTTCCCTTTACTGTCTATTTACAAACAAATTTTTTTACCAAAGATGTGTTACACTTGCTGTTCTGTCGAGTAAGAACAAATACCTAACATGTTAGAAAAAGTTTTTCCTACTCCCTAACATTATATTTGTGCAGTATACTGAAATATGGATATTTTTCCAACTAACATTTCTTTTAGAAACGTTACTAACAATATCATCTGCCAATAGTCAACAGTTTTTTTAAAGCAAAAAAGAAAAGAAAAAATAACCTCCGGTATGGATTTAGACCGACAAGATTTCTGACTCGTCTCTCTGCTGCCTTGCATAATTGCCAAAATAGTTCTACAATTAAATATGAACCGTTGCCCATCAAAAGATTTTCAGTCGCATGGGCTTTCTGGGAAGGCCATGCTTCAACTTTTCAGTCCCTCTACACGCACGTCAGTGTGGCAAGGAGTCTTCTCATACACCTGTTGACTCGGGTGTGTGCAGACCAGTAATTCCAGGCAGGTAGATGAGAAGTCGACTCCATCGACAACACAAAAACTCACACTTCTCCTAGTGTGCTGAAAATAGTCTTCGGCTAGGTTTGGCTTGCATGTCTGAGATAAGTTACTTCCTCCGGGTCAGAATAAACATCTCAGGTCCTCATCTTCGTACAATGAAATGCACTGATTGAAGTGTGCTACAAACCATCTCTGATGGTTGTTCACCGAACCATCCTGGCAAGCCACTCACTACAATTTAAACCCATTTTTGAAAAGGAAATAGTTAGTGGTCGCTAAGCCTACAAATATTCAAATAAAAATCGGCAATAGTATGATTTACAAAAGTGACTTGCACCAATTATAGCGAACAAAACATGGCCACATCTCTCCAAATAAGTTCCTGTACAGCAAACGAGGGTAGGGGCAAAAATATTTACAACCCTTTTCTCAAAGCAGTAGTAGACCTTTGGCACTACGAACAATTCCTGTTGACGTTGCTCCAACCAGGGCTGACAGCTGAACCTCCATAGTTGTATTTTCAAGTGCGAGTCGCACCTCCCTCAGCGGCTCTCCTCACAAATACGAAAATATAGATTTTTAAAATGTTCAAAGGCAGACACGTGCTCGGTTATCTAAACTGTATACAGTAACTTGCCAATCCTGAAAAGAGAAGAATAAATATTGTCAGTAACAGAAAGGTTCTACATGATTTGTAAACAGAGCATGAAAAAAGCTTTCCAATTATCAAGTTCATTTGCGACTAAAATACCACAATTAAATTGACACTGTATTAAATAGGATATCATTTTTAATAAAACGTAGGCTTCAATACTGGAAGTAAGAACATGGCTTTCTATTAACATATTTCACTAGTCCAATAGATACTTACGGCCACATGCATCAAGGTATTTAGGAATCGCAAACTGTGCGATTCGGTAAAATCAGCCATTTGCGATTCCTAAATACCTTTTTAGCATGCATCAATCATTTTTGGAAAAATCGCTATTTTTAGCGATTTCCAAAAATGCGATTGCTTCTAAGGAATCGCAAATTTGCGATTCCTTAACCCCTTCCATGCTGGTGACGAACCCCAGCCGTCATGCACTACGGTGCTCGTGTGCTTATGACGGCTGGGGTTCGTCATGGCCCGCCCGTGTTCGTCCGGCGGCCGCATACGGGAAAAATCACGGCCGCATGGAAGGGGTTAAAAGCAATGCATGATTGTTTTCAAAATTGCGAATTCGCAATTAGGGGGGGCAAATTACCACGAGGGTGAACCTCGTGGTAATTTGCGAAAAAGGTTTAAAATGCTCAAATTAGCATTTTAAACACTGTCATGTTACAGACACACATGTCCTTAGGACATGTGTGTGTGAAACATCATTTTAAAATACATTTCAGGGGTGCAGTGGGGGTCCTTTGGACCCCCCCCTACACCCATGGAATGCATTAACATTTTGCGAATTCCAATTTGCGAATTCGCAATTCCCATTGATTCCAGGAATCAATGGGAATTGCGAAATCGCAAATTGGAATTCGCATAATACTCGCGATTCGGTAAAAATTGCAATTTTTACCGAATCGCAAATTTTATGCATTTTTATTCATGCATCCCATTTTGCGATTCCTTATTTGCGATTCCCTAAAAATCGCAAATACGGAATCGCAATAACGGACTTTGATGCATGTGGTCTTTAATGCTCAACATGATACCACAGCTTTGTTATACTGAGTTCGTGTTGAGACTATAAGTGGCTGCTCCCATCCAGGAAAATAACGAGATTGCAGCACCAAAGGTAGCTATAACAGATGGAACAACAACTAGCCAACAGAGCAAAGGAGGCTCGGCATCGTGAACAAAACTTGGATTTCGAAAAAGGCTAAAAGAGTCTAACAGAACTCAACCCAAGGTCCATCAAAGAACTTCTCATAGCAGAGTCAAACAAAATAAAGACCACCATACAAAGAGAATTGTGGAAGCTACAAACTACTACTTCAATATAATTAGCAAAATAGAACCAGGTTTCCTAAAGAAAACGCAAAATGAATGCTCTCCCCTAAATCATACTCCCATCTGTCCAAAGCACTCTTAATGTTCTCATATTTATCAGCATGGTAAAAATGTAAGATTTGTACACAAATTGCACCTGCATTTGCCTGAGTATGAGACAAGTGGAGAAGTCAAATGACAGAGCCAAGCTGCTAAGTATTGGTAAGGAGTTTACCGTTCTCCAGGGGCCCCCTGTGGACTCTGCCCACACTGACAATTTTGTTCCTGCGGCCCCTAATGATGGCCGACACTAGTACAGTTTCCCCCACTCCAACCCGAAGTATCCCTGGAGATCATTAAAAGTCTGAAATCAGGCTCTTCCTCTGACCCCTGCCTAGCCAATTTGCTGGCCTCCGTGGCAAGTCTATCAACTCTACAGCGAACAAGGTTCTTAACTCTTCTCTTACGTCCGGTCACGTGCCTGGTATCTGGCAAAGCGCTAAAATTCTCCTGCTGCTAAAAAAGACCCCTCTGTGTCAGCAAATTATAGACCTATTTCACTTTTGCCTTTTTTCTCTCCAAGACACTGGAGAAATAAGTCAACTTTGTGATCTCCGACTATGCTGAAAAAAATAATCTCCTACACCAGAGCCAGTCGGGTTTTAGAACCAACTATAGTACGGAGACGGCTCTACTTGAAGCCTCTGAGTGTATCAATGAGGAGCTCAGTCAGGGTGGGAAAGCCATGCTGATTTTATTGGACCTCTGCGGCCTTTGATACTGTGCTGCATGATAGACTCCTGCCCAGGTCACAGGACTGTGGTCTAGGCGGCACGGTTCTCAAGTGGTTTTCCTCCTTCCTAGAGGACAGACGCCAGGAAGTTTGGACTCCCCCTTTCGCAGCTCCCATCCCTTTCCTGAAAGTGGGAGTTACCCATGGCTTGATACTGAGTCCCCCTCTTTTCAACCTTTACATGTCTACCCTGGCTCCACTGGCAGAAGCGTTTGGCGCTAAAATTCTCTTACACAGATGACATGCAGCTTCTTTTCACTTGAGACAAGGGAGCGGACTTCGAAGGTGAAAAGATGAACTTATGTCTTTCAAGGATGTTTTCCTGGCTGAGGTTGAACCAGCTTAACCATTATTCTGAGAAATCAGAGTTCATCTTTTTTGGCTCTCCACCTGTGGCTGCGTGGAAACTGTGGTGGCCATCAGATATGTCACCTCCCCTCCCTTCTTCTCTGTAAGCACTGTCAGAAATCTGGGCATCGTCCTCTGGTCTCCTCCTTCTCCAGTCCGCAGGTGCTGCAGCAGAAGTGTCGCCCGCCACAAGCCCTAGTGGCCGCAGCCCAGACCGCCTCCACATCAACCCCGGCACCAACCCCGGTCTAGAGACGCCCACGAGCAACATGCACGCCTACACCTTCATCTACTTCAGCGTGAGGTCGCGCGGAGGTGGCACACATGCTGCTGGGAGACCAGGGGTAGGCCTGGAAGGACGTCGTGACCTCAGGACCCAAGAAGACCTAAAAAAGAAATGCATGTTTGGGCGGCTGCTGGCTTTAAAGATGGAGACTTTGAGCTGCACCATTCCAACGCCATCCTGCGCTGCCTGGCCCGGAACTATGATCTTTACGGCAAGGACAACCATGAAGCCACCTACATGGACATGGTCGCCAATGGCATGGAAGAGGATGCCAACGAGGATGGAAAGGCTCCACACATTGAAAAGATACCTAAAGATCTTCAACCCTTTGAGTGTCTCCAGTCCAAGAATCATGTCGGGAAAGGGTTCATTGTTGGAAGCAAGATCTCGTACTCTGACTATGTTCTCCTGGACATCCTGCTCACTCACCTGATGCTCCCTGAAGGACTTCTCCTCTCCTCCGCGCATACGTTGAGTGCCTCTCTGCATGACCCAACCTCAAGGCCTTCCTGGAGTCGGATGCCCGCAAGGATCCCCATCAACGGGAATGGCAAACAGTGATCCCCAGTCAAAGTTGAGCTCTGGTGTGGGGCAAGCCACCTCAAAAGATGCACTTCTATTGCCCACCTGCCCCTTCTGCCCAACTAGAAGTAGCCTTTACTCCAAGTGTTGGGTGGCAAAGCACCCTGTAGCCACCTGCATCTATGCTGGGGGCTCCTTCACCAGCACTGGTCTAACCCCGCTCAGGTTTCTGTTCTCAAAGGACTTGCATGGAGCTCTCCTAGAGTGTGAGCGTTGTGTAGGTCTTTGGGAAGCAAACTAGTTCAGCTCTTAGTAACTTTTGTAAACTAGGACAACTAATGTAGTCTGAGAACACATTACCTCTTAAATGTCCATCTCTGAAGGACCAAATAAAGTGAATCTTTGTGAAAATAACACATTTTTGTACCTTTGAAGGTAAATAAATGCTCCAAAAAATGTGAAAAATAAAATCTTGGCAATAAAGATGGACAGCACCCTTCGATGAGAGCATAGGTCCAGAAAGTGGCAGGCTCCTTTTTTGGGCTTTTACAGCTGCTTATGAAATGTCTTCCCCTCTTGCTTCTTGACCACATGAGGACTATTGTCCGGGCATTGATTATCTCCGGACTGGATTAGGTTAACGTCCTGTACTTCGGCATTCCCGAATATCTGCTTAACCGCTTACAGGTGGTCCAGAACGTGGCCGCACGTGCAGTCCTCTTGCTCAAGCACAGGACTCATATCTCTCCTCACCTGAAGGCCTTACATTGGCTTCCTGTAAAAGAGAGATTCTGTTTTAAGGCTTTGGTCCTCTTCTTTAAGGGCCTGCAGGTAAACGGAGCGATGTACCTCAGAAGGAGAGTCACACACTATGTATCTCCAAGAACCTCTATGTCCTCCACACTGAATTTGGCTTCCATCCCTAAGATTCCCTGCATCTGCTCTGGCGGCCATTCCTTCCAATTGCAGGGAGCACGTGCCTGGAACCTCTTACCTCCGACACTCAGGCAGATGTCCGATGTAACCATGTTCAAGAAAATGCTCAATGGCTTTCCGGAACTAATTCTTGGTCTCCCGCCCTGTGGGGCAACAGCAGGTCTGATTGAGTCTTTCAGCGCCAGGACACTCTTTCGGAGTAGCTGAGCGCTTTATAAATGCTCTTTCATTCATTCATTCATGAACATCTTTCAATGCATGAGCACATTCACCAGTGGATGAGAGAGAGCAGTCAGTCCCCCATAAGCTGCTTAAATTTGATAAAAACACCCCTAATGTTAATCGACTTTTCGCTGAGGGCATGAAAACTATCACTGCCTGGATGAGTAATAATTATTTACAACTTAATGGAGATAAATCGGAGATCATGTTGTTTGGAGGAGCCACCACTCTTTGGTCACCTACCTGGTGGCTGGAAGAGTTGGGGGATGCCCCCACTCCTAAAGAAGTGGTTAAAAATCTGGGTGTCAGGATTGACCATAGACTTACACATAATACTCATGCTAATGTCATTGCAGGTTCCTGCTACTTTATCCTGGGCATTTTGAGGAGATTTTTTCCTCTATTGCCCTCTTCTACTAAAAAAACCCTAATTCAGGCCCGGATATTGAGCAGACTGGATTATTGCAATGCTCTATTGTTTTCGGCCAATGAGAGTGCCATTAATAAACTTCAAGTGGTGCAGAACACCGCTGCTCGACTTATAAGCTATGTCCCATCTAGAACATCCTCTGGACCTCTTCTTAAACAGCTTCATTGGCTTCCCATAAAGAAAAGGGTGAAATTTAAAATAGGCTGCATCATTTATAAGGCCTGTAATGGTATGGGCCCCAAGTATCTCTCTAATAAACGTTCTCCCTATTCAGTCACACGCACTCTCAGGTCCAGCAAGGAGCATTGGCTAGCTATCCCTAGAACAAAAAAAGCACGTAGTGGTGGCAAATCTTTTTCCTACCTGGCCCCAAGATTTTGGAATGGTTTGCCGTCTTCGCTACGTCTGGGACAAAATATTAAATCCTCTTCCTGATTTAGGTTGTTTCTCCGTCCGAAGCGCCGAGATACCCTCATGGGTGATTCAGCGCTATATAAATAAATATCAAATATCAAATATAAGGAATAATGGGCAAAACAATTACAGTAAGTTCTTTACCTGCCCTGAGAGGCTCGGTGAAGTTGCTACAATACAGGGTAACGCCAAGAACCTACGAATCTTTTTTGACATGAAGCTCTACTTCATTTCCAGGTCACTGCAACAGTAAAATGCATGAACTGCAGAAGCAATATGCTTCAGAATGTATTTACACTAATTGTACTACTGTCAACAATGGAACTAACTATAGCATCATTTCTGCCAGGACAGGATAACTGGATGGTGCACAGGCTCACCATAAATTACAATCCTGAAGCTTCGGAGAGGAAAGCACTCTACTGTTTCCATGCACACTGTTGTCAGAACACATGCATTACGAGGGTTGGTCGAGTACTTGCTGCCAAACCTGCAGGCCTGAGAGTGCAGTGCTTGATAAAGGGGGCGGGGCTCTCACGCTGTCAGATCTTAAACTGCGAGGGGATTTAACGGGGTAGGGACTGTAGAGGGGTTGCTTTTCTACCTGGGCAAAAACACAAAATGATTCTGAAGACACCTCAGGTGTATGTCCCAGGGAAACAGATAAATATGTAACGGATTTCTAAAGTGCAGACCTTCAACAACACGAGGAATTGTCTCTGGGTAGGGATTTCCAGTCAAGTGTGTGATCTTGGTTCTTCACCGAGTGAGCATGTGAAGGGAACTGCTATCGTGTGCCACACGGTAGCTCCGACTGAGGTCTGTGGTCCTTAGGACGGGAAGTTGAAGTTGTGACATCACTAGCCACCTGTAATAAATTGCTGCAGGCAACTGGCACCATAGTTTTCTGATTACAGAAGCATTCTAATGTCAGACCATATTGGTGAAAAAAATTACATTGTGCAACATAGGGGGAAGATAAAAAGAGTCCCCATTTATTGTGAAGCTCTTGTCGCAGCCACAGAGGTGCCTCGTTCTTGACCCATTTCACTCGATAAAACAGATTGTTTACAGAGAGTTGCGTCCTTGATGGAGGAGCATCTCAGAGCCCGAGCTGCACATTCCAACCAGATCTCCCAACAAGCAAATACCGACAAGCCGCCCACCCTCCTGCTGCAGTCAGAGCGGGTTTTACACTTGATAAGTGCACAAGAGCTGGCTCCTACCAACCACCCTTTCAGCTAGTTGAATGAAATGCAGGCCCACAGGGTCATGTTCCAGCCTGCGCCTCCTCTTTAAGTCTCTGCCAGCTAGGTGGAGGACAGAGCCTGCCTCGTTTACTCTTATCACAGGTCTCAGGATTACAACAACAACAACAAGCATTTACAATGCAATGGTCTCGGCATTATTAAAGGTAGAGCTATTGGCATTGCTCATGATTTTTTTTTAAATCATAAATAAATGGCATTGTCATTTACAATGCCAATAGTTTAATCGTTAAATAAATGGCATTGTCATTTACAATGCCAATAGCTTAATCGCTCGCAAATACATGACCTATTGCATTTACACCCACACAGAGCCACACGCACAAAGCCACCCACACACACATAAAGAGCCACCCACGCAGAGTCATTCACATAGAGCCACCTACACAGCCACCCTCACACAGACAGAGCCACCCACACATAGAGCCACCTACAAAAAAGCTATCCACACAGAGCCACACACACACACAAACACACACACACACACACACACACACACACACACATCCACACACAGAGAGCCACACACAGACAGAGCCGCACAGACAGAGCCGCACAGAAAAAGCCACACAGAAAGAGCCACACAGACAGCGCCACACACAGACAGAGCCACACACAGACAGAGCCACACACAGACAGAGCCACACACAGACAGTGCCACACACAGACAGAGCCACACACAGACAGAGCCATACACAAACAGAGCCACTTATGATCCAAGCTTCTGCTAACTAAAGGCATAATGCCAACACTGATAGATATATGTAATGACTATATGGCTAGGCCCTCCTCATTAAGCCTCGAGGTGGGGGTGGGGGTGGGGGGGCGAGAGCAGGAGGAAGGAGAGCTGCGGGCAGAAGGGGGGGGCAAGAGATCTGGATGCACAAAGAGGGTGGCAGAGTCAATAAAAACGGCACAGACGCAGAGACTGTGGAGCGGCAGCAGGATCCACGATGCCCCAAAAAAAAATGGTGTCCGCAACTCCGAAAATTTTCGGATTCGGGGGCGTGTTTTGGCGTTCTGAGTGACGGATGACGTCACTGCCGAAAGAACAGCAAAAACGTATGCCCCCGAATCCGAAAGAGACGAACAATTGTTACTTACCTGTAAACAGGTGGTTCTCCAGTGTTGGTGTCTTTCATAGATTCACATGCTTGAATATTCCCCGTCGTCGGAGTGGGAGTCCCACGGTAAATAAAATAGCAATAAATGCTAAATATATAATAATATACAATAAATATATATATACATAATAAGGAAAAACCCAAAAAATGCATACAATAACCATCTGGTACCTAACCAAGAGTTTCCACATAGGAATGCATGGGGAAAAAGAAGTTCCAATGCAGCCTATCCTTGTCATTATGTTAGTCCAAACTGCAGCCAATCAGGCGCTAGCAGCCCTCTAGAACCTTCTCCTCAGAGCTCAAGCCCTCAGATTTTCGTAGCACAGGAGTGACCACAGAGTCTATGAGGAGAAGCGAGCCTCTGAGGGGAGGATGGGAGGGTCGCATGTGAATCTATGAAAGACACCAACACTGGAGAACCACCTGTTTACAGGTAAGTAACAATTGTTCTTCTCCAGTATTGAGGTGTCTTTCATAGATTCACATGCTTGAATATAGAATAGTAAGCAGTCCGTATCCGAACACAAAGTTTCCAGGATGCAATGTATACACAAAAGGTTGAAATCAACAGGTATAAATCCATGTCACAGAAGTTATAAAACTATATGTATACATAGAGAAGACATGCATAAGACTGGAAACCATAGGAGGAGGGTAGAACAGAGGCTCACCTTATTGAAAAAGATTCCGGAGCACAGCTTGTCCCACTGCGGTATCCCCTTCGGCCATGGCACCCAGATTGTAGTGCTTCGTGAACGTGTGCCTGCTGGACCACGTGGCAGCTCTGCAAATCTGATGCAATGGAACTCCGGCAAAGAGTGCAGTCGAAGAGGCCACAGACCTGGTAGAGTGGGCTCTCACTGCAGACTGTAAAGGCTTTCCCGCTTTCTGATGGCAAAAAGCAATCGCCGAAGCCACCCAGCGGGCTACTGTAGGTTTGGTGACTGGTCGCCCTTTTTGAAAACGGCCATAGGCCACGAAGAGCTGATCTGATTTTCGGAACTGGGCCGTTCTGCTGATGTAGAACTTTAAACATCTTTTAATGTCCAAAGAGTGCAGGCGTTGTTCCGCAGGTGATTGCGGATTGGCAAAGAAAGACTTTAGTATAACAGGCTCATTAATATGGAAGTCTGACGGCACTTTTGGAAGGAAAGTAGGATTAGTGCGTAAAAGCACAGAATCCGGTTTGAACTGTAGAAATGGCTGTTTAATCGTGAAAGCATGCATATCACTCACTCGACGTGAGGACGTCAGTGCGAGTAAAAGCGCAACCTTCCAGGTGACATACTTGAGATCTGCGCTATGAATTGGCTCAAACGGAGCAGACATTAATTGTGAGAGGACAATGTTGAGGCGCCACTCTGGAGGGGGACGCCGAACTGGTGGAAAAGTCCGAAGAAGTCCTTTGAAGAACTGACGTATCAATCTGGATGAGCATAAGGAGGCGGAGCCATCATGGCGGAAGCGTGAGATTGCCGCCAGAAAAACTCTTAAAGTTGCATGTGACAAACCCGACTGAGCCAGATGGAGAAAGAAAGGGAGGAGCTCAGCGGGCGTGGCACGCAAAGGATGTACCCCGGCGTCTGCACACCAGTGGCAAAAGCGTTTCCACTTCAACTTATAAGTTTTTATAGTTGATGGAGCCCTGGCCTGAGCGAGGATGTTACGACACTCTTGAGGGATGCTTAGATGTGCAAATTCACAGTGCTCAGGTTCCAGGCTGACAAGCTCAGGGAAGAGGGGTCCGGATGGTAGATTTGACCCCTGTTCATGGAGAGAAGATCCATTCGAGGATGAAGAAGAATGGGTTTGCATTGAGACAGGAGTAGCAGCTCTGAGAACCACGCCTGTCGTGGCCACCTGGGGGCAATCAGAAGGATGTGACAAGGCTCTCTCCGCATCTTCCAAAGTACGCGAGGCACTAGAGGGATCGGAGGAAAAGCGTAGGCGAAGAGATTCGACCAATCCATCAGAAGGGCATTGCCTTGGGACCCTTTGTGGGGATGCCAGCTTGCGTAAGCGGGGCATTTGCGGTTCTCTGGAGTCGCAAAGAGGTCGATTGCAGGGCATCCCCAACGGTGAAAGACCATATCGAGTGTTGGCTGGTGGAGTTCCCACTCGTGGTTGGATGATCGAGATCTGCTGAGGGAGTCCGCCAGGAGGTTGGACAACCCCGGAAGATGTACTGCCGTGATTTGGATTTGATGATTGATGGACCAGTCCCAAATCGCTTCTGCCAGGCGGGACAACACCGGAGACTTCGTTCCGCCCTGCTTGTTTATATAATGCATGCAGGTCGTGTTGTCCGTTTGTATTAGAACTGACTCTCCCTGCAGCACTGGTTGAAATGATTTCAGGGCTAGAAAGATAGCCATCAGCTCCAACTTGTTGATGTGCCAGGTCTTTTGATGGAAGGTCCATTTCCCTTTCACGGACAGTTCTTGGAGGTGAGCTCCCCAGCCCTCCAGGGAGGCATCCGTCGTCAGTGTTAGATCTGGGGTGTTGGACAGAAAAGACGTGCCTGCTGCTAGTTGGTGTGGTTGTGCCCACCATTTGAGCGCCTTTTTCATGGGAATGGTGATGGAGACCTGATCGTTGAAGGAACCGGTGACCTGACGCCACTGCTTGTCCAGAGCTTGTTGGATAGGTCGCGCTCGTAGTCGGCAATGAGGGACAAGAGCGATGCATGACGAAGCCATCCCCAAAAAAGACTTCAACAAGCGGACTGAAACGCACTTCTTTGCAAGAAGTAGCGATACTAGCCGGAGGATCCTCTGTTGACGTTCCCGGGAGACAAATGCTTTGGCCAGGGTGGTGTCCAACGTTGCCCCTAGAAAATCTTTGCAAGTTGTTGGCTGCAATTGAGATTTCTCCAGATTGATGGACAGACCCAAGGAACGGAATACTGTCTGGCAGATTGCAGTATGATGTAGAAGTTGGGCGCGGGATTGTGATTTCAGAAGGCAGTCGTCGAGATATGGGAATATCTGGATGCCTTGAAGACGAAGAAAAGCCATGACCGGAGCCAACATTTTTGTAAAGACTCGGGGGGCTGAACGGAGGCCAAATGGAAGGACCCTGAATTGGAAATGAAGGTGCCCCACCTTGAAACGCAGGAACTTGCGATGAGCCGCTAGAATTGGGACATGGAAGTAGGCGTCCCGGAGATCGATGGTAGTCATGAAATCTCCGACTGAGAGCAAACGCAAGATCTCTGTAAGCGTGAGCATACGGAAGGTCTGGTCCTTGAGATAATGATTGAGTGCTCTCAAGTCCAGTATTGGTCTCCATTCTCCGTTCTTTTTGATGACGAGGAAAAAACGGGAATAAAACCCCTTCCCTCTCTGCGACTTTGGCACAACTTCCACCGCACCCTTTTGAAGGAGAAGGCGAACCTGATGAAATAGTTCTTTGAGGTGCGGAGGTGGTGGTCCGGAAGGTGGCGTTGGAGGAGGTACCTCGACAAATTCCAATGCATGGCCTCTCTTCACAATGTCGAGTGCCCAACGGTCCGTAGTAATGGAGGACCATTGAGAACCAAACAGAGAGATTTGACCTCCAATTCTCCGTTCGACAGAGGAGTCATTGGCGTTTGTTCGATTGACCTCTGAAATTAGACTTCCCTCTGTAAGTTCTGGCAGGCTGCTGACGGGAAGACTGCTGGCGGTTACCGGTGTAACGCTGGTTACCTTGGTTGAAGGACCGGTATTGACTGCTTCCTCCACGAAAAGTGGACGTAGTGCCACGTCCTCGAGCACCCCGAAAGGGCTGTTTCCTAAACTGAAGGGTACCCAAAGCACGTGCAGTGTCCGTGTCCTTTTTAATGGATTGTAGCGCTTCATCAATATGCTCTCCAAATAATGACTCACCGTCATATGGCATATCAAGGATTCGTGCCTGAACTTCCTGCCGAAACGAAGTCGAGCGTAACCAACCCTGGCGATGCAGAACAGCTGCTCCAGCGAGCTGGCGAAAACCGGTGCAGGCTACATCCACTGCACAATCGATAAGTTCTTCTGCCGTCCTCTCTCCTTCTTGCAGAATTTTCTGTGCTTCTGCCTTGGAAACATCTGGAAGTAACGCTATGTAGGCGGCTAGATCAGCCCAAGCCTGACGATCATAACGGCCTAAAATGGCCATGGCGTTGGCCACTCGAACTGTTGTAGAGGACATGGAGGAAAATTTTCGCCCAATAGCATCCATGCGACGGCCCTCAAGGTCCGGAGGAGTAGTGATCGTAGATGCCGGATTCTTTGAACCCCGTTGAGCTGCCTGCGTGACGACAGAGTCGGGCTTAGGTTGGCCTGTAAGGCATGCTGGAGATCCTATAGGAGCTTTGTATTTCTTCTCTAACCTTGGCAGCTGCGCTGGTAGAGAGTTTGGCGTCTTCATTATCTTCTCCCCTTCAGACCAGATGAAATCTATAATCGGGACTGTGTGGATCTGTTTCAAGGGCTGGTTTTTGAAATCGTATAGGAAGCAATCTTCCTCTCGGTGTGCTCGTGGCAATTTGAATCGCTGTGCTGCCCTATCCATTAACTGGTGGAAGCTTGCGATGTCCACTGGAGGAGAATCCGCTGCGGGCACCTGAGAAGGAGATGGTGTTTGAGCACGATAGTCATCCCACTCCGCCAAATGTTCTTCACCATCCTGATCTACTTCAGAAACTTCACCATCTTCACGCTCTGGAGGATTCTCGTCATCATCATCCTCTGGATAGATGGTAGTGTGAACACGAACTGATGTAGTTCGGTGAATAGTTACAGGAGACGCTGGTTGAGGAGGTGCCAGAACCGGGTTAGAAACTGGATTTATGACTGATTGGACCGTTGTAACCTGTGGCGTTGGTGGGAAACGCCGATTGTAGTCTTCCAACATGCTTTGGAGGTTTGATATCATGGAGATAGGCAACATCGCAGTTGGAATCGGAGTGTGAGTTGTTTGATGTTGGCCATAAACATCTTCCTCGTCATTACTGAATTCTTGGCACTTAATATTTAGGTCCGAAAGACTGTGAGCTTGGCCATCAGACTCTTGATCAGAATCAGTCGCAAACAGCGGAGATGGAGGATTAATCATCTCTTGCTCTGTAAGAGTCTCGAACTGTGGTTTGCTGGACTGCAAGGGCAAAAGAGGCATAGTAGCAAAAGAAGAGGCCGGCGTCGAAATAGTGTCCTGCGTACGCGTTGACGGCATGACATCAATTGACTTCTGCGATGGGATCGATTCGGATGCCATCGTCGACGAGGAGACCGTCGACTGAGCAGTCTTCAACGGTATAGATGGAGTCATCGTCGACGGAACCTTTACTTTCAATGTCTTCGTCGACGGAGTCATCGTCGACGGAATCTTCGTCGACGGAGTCATCGTCGACGGACTCATCGTCGACGGAGTCATCGTCGACGAAGCGGTCGTCGACGGAACGTTCGACGACGGAACGGTCGTCGACGGAGCAGATGGAACAGGTCCCCTCGTCGACGGGATAGCCGTCGACGGTGCGCTCGTCGACGAGAGCGTAGACGGAGTCAAAGCCTTCACACTTCTAGTCGACGACGACCGGGTCGTCGACGAGTGAGCTCTTTTCGTCGATGACGATGAAATAGGAATCACAGAAGACACAGTCTTAGAGCTGAGAACCACTCTCATCGACGATGAAGACGTCGACGCTAAGGCCGACGACGATCCAGAGGCCATCGTCGTTGTGACTGTCGTCGTCGATTTGGAACCAGAGACAGCCATTCTCGTCGACGGAGTAGAAACTCCCGTCGTCGACGCCAAATCCGTTTTCCTCACAGAAATACTGGACTTTGAAGCAGAAGGAGCCTGAGAGCGTTGTCTCGTGGGCCCAGACGTGGTAGGCAAAGGTGAAGACACCGCAGGGGCCATAGTGAGGGAAACTTTCCTCTTTTTAAGAAATGGTGAAGGCACCTCCTGCACACTACCACGTTTAGAAGCTGCTTGAGAACGGCCTGACCCCAGACTTTCAGCGTCAGAAATTACATTATCTTTGTCTTTAAGCCTCTGAAGCCAGACAAGTAAACGGCCTTCTCTGTCCTTTTGAGTTTTCTCTGAGAATTTTCTACAGAGTTTACAGGTACCCACTTCATGGTCCGGGTAAAGGCAGTAAATACACTTACTGTGTGGGTCATCATGAAATAATCTCAGCTTTCCACATGAGGAACACGCTCTGAAGAGAGATTTCTTACTTGAAGACATTTTGGAAGAAACTGGAACACTTGAAGAAGAAAACTGAGCAGAGCTCAGGGAGACTCCCTTACACACGACGTGCGGTAGAAAATCTGAGGGCTTGAGCTCTGAGGAGAAGGTTCTAGAGGGCTGCTAGCGCCTGATTGGCTGCAGTTTGGACTAACATAATGACAAGGATAGGCTGCATTGGAACTTCTTTTTCCCCATGCATTCCTATGTGGAAACTCTTGGTTAGGTACCAGATGGTTATTGTATGCATTTTTTGGGTTTTTCCTTATTATGTATATATATATTTATTGTATATTATTATATATTTAGCATTTATTGCTATTTTATTTACCGTGGGACTCCCACTCCGACGACGGGGAATATTCAAGCATGTGAATCTATGAAAGACACCTCAATACTGGAGAAAGGGCTTTATTAGAGTGACACCCCTCTCCTTAAATGGCTGGCCTCCGTTTAGGAAGCCAGCCAATAGAAGAGAGACGGAGGAGAGAGGCGGGTCAAACATCGTACTAAAGGACATTAAATCTCCTCCCGGAGACTGCGCAAGCGCAGCCTTCTCGGTCCTTTAACAAAAGACGCTCCGAAGGTGCCAAAATACGACATTTGCCAGATTCTTTGGTGGCTGAAAGGGGGCAATGTTTCAATGGTCTACTGTTGAAATGCGCTGGCTGCACATGAATTAGTTTTCCATTACGGCGCATCTAAGAGGACTACACCCAACCAACCCCACCGCGGTAACTCTGCAAAATATCCTGCCAGAGATATTTTAAGTTCTCCAATATCTACTTAGATACTCATATTTAGGAGGGAGCTCCATCAGCAGAGCCAGTTCATGCTTTCACGCCCACAAACGGTTTGTAGTAGGAAGGTCAGACGCCTACATCTCAGATACCCAGATATGAAAACAAAGGGACACTTGCATCTATAAAACAGTCTTGCATCATTCGATTCCCAAAACACACAGAAATAAGGCCTGTAACATACATACGATGCTAGTGAATTAAAAAGCGTCAGCGGCCAAATTTAATCTAGCATCCTAAAAAAAAATCACAATAGCGGTGTCCAACGTAGGGCAGGTTTATGTAACGTTTTCAGGTTAAACTGCAAGCTATGTATTAGCTCCATTACATTGTATGTATGAAAATTCATCTTATCTGTATTTGCCGAAAGGCAGGAATAGAATAGGAAACTGCCGTGATCAATTTAAAACAAATTTTAAGCTGAATGGGAAGAAATGTGTGCATGTGTTAGCATTTGCAACTTTATGCACATTTTAGCACAATCCTGAGAAATAGAGGAAGAATAAGGTAGCAGGAAAGTGTACAAAAAGATAGAGGCATAACTGGAAAAGAATTAACAAAAGCAAAAGTGAAGCCTAGTGGAGGAAAATACTGCAATACTACTGAAAGATGGGACAGTACTTTTGGTAGCCAAACACTGCCAAAGGAAGACAGCTGATACTACAGGCATCGCTGTCGACCTGTTTCTAGGTTTAAAGCCAGCCAACCAATATGGTTTGATAAAAACTTATATATTCAATATACTTAAAGGTGTTTTTAAACAGCCATCTTCACCCATTGGTCTACTGCAGTGTCATTCACGTTTTGCTTCCACCCACCTCAGCAATGCATGGCTGCTTTCCGGGTCTCTACCGTAGACTGCAGAGCACCGCAAGTGCCATTCATTTCTGAAGGAGCATGAAACCCATTCCAAAATGGCGGGCAGTGCAACATTCAAAGAGGACTGCCAGCGAATATGCAGGTGCATGTTCAGATGGCAAGCTTGTAATGTTTCTGCACACCTTCATTACGAAATCAATGACTGCAGTCTGAGTGTATAGTGTATATGGGCATTCATTAGGTTTACAAACCTTTTTTTCCAATAAAAAAAACTGCCAACGCCAGTCAGCTGGCAGCCAAGGCCAGGCTCCTGCTTTGCAAATTGGCGAGGAAGGAGAAAACTTTCTGAATTAAGTATTTTATAACAGCCTAACGATCCCATGTGAGGCAGAAAGTGCAGTACACTGCCTAATCGCCAAGGTCTAGTTTGATCACTCCGCTCCAATTCTTAAGCATCCAAATGTACACATTAAGACTTGGAGCATCACTGATACATACAGTAGTACAACAAAATTACACGTGGAGATGTGCAAGTCGATAAGGGGCTAAAAGAAGATAAAGAGTCAAACCACCGACATGTTTAAACTTTTTGACTTATCGGGCCTTGGATAGTAGTGAATAACTAACATGAGTCAAATGTGTGGTGCACATGCCTTTTAAAATCCCAGCTTTACCTCCGGTGTGCTCAAAAGATGGCAGAGTAAGAACCGTTCAGATTAACAAACCCCCAAAACAAACACGGACTCTGGCCTACCAACAGCCCACCAATATGAGAAGAGATCCACTAACTGCACCAATGAGAATCTGAGGTCTAGACATTTTCCAAATCAATGCACAACATGTCTTTCCTGTGTTGATCCAAGAAGACTGACCGAGTAAAGGCAGTTTATCCTCTACATCATCCACTGCTCATCTTTCACTAAACACCATCACGTCATTGCTGACAAACTTTCAAATTCAATGAATGCAGCTCACTGGTTTTAGATTTCACTTGCTTACAGAATTCATATTCACTTCATCCAAAATCTACATTGTATAACTCCGCCTGACTATGTGCTAGAATCAGGAAGTAGGGCCTACATCACTGATCCCAAATGCAGATCTTAAAATTCTGCTGCAATGATCTGTACATTCCCACTGAAGCGATCTAGCCAGCGTCCTTAACACCCATTTCAAAGCAGTCATTCTCAAACCCAAAAAAAGACGATCCTCCCCGGTCCCGCCTCTCCTCAGCTGTGGAGACACCTTCTGTTCGGTAGGCATGTCGCGGAGCTCCCCTTACTTCCCCAGGGGTGCAAACAGTTGCTCCTTCTCCGCTGATCCATGGAGCACTGCGAGAACGGACTGTGCCCCTTGGTTCGGCCTGCCGCTCCCCAGGGGGAGGGGGATAGTGGCTGGACCGGGGGTCTCAGTGGAGGCCACCCCCGGGAAGCATAGCCCGAACACCAATGAAGAGGATTGGCGGGAGATAAGGGAAGGGAGATGAGGAAGGAGAAAGAGCGGGCTCACCAGATAATAGGGCTGGGCCAGCGTAGTTGTAAATCTAGGGTTAGGAATGTGGTAGGGACCTTGTGGGACATAAGATCCGGCCACCACTTATATCTCAAGGTGTATATGACTTCTAGTTTCAGAACTCGTTCAGCTTCTCCTGAAATGCCCAATGTTTATTGAAGCCGTTTACCTCAGCAGGTGGCGTTCTTCTCCAAGGAGTCCATGCTTTGATCTTTAATCTCAATTCTGGCCCAAAGGAGCAGCAGGGCCTTCGATTGGTTCATTACTTGCAGATCCTTCCTGATTCAGTCTGTCCTGTTGGGACCTATTATGGTTCCCATGCTTACTTGTGTAGAGACTTGCACACTGGCCCCAATATCTATGCTGGTTACGAATAGAGGGCAGCTAGCTTTTTAATGGGGTGCCTGCAATGGTTCAGCTACTGTTAAGCAGAGGCTCATCCTTTAACCCTGAAAAGTAATGGGTAATTGACAAACGTCGGAGTTAACTACAGATCACTCGACTTGCAAAGCCTTTGGTGCATGCCAGTGACTAACCTGCACCAAGAGTGAAAAAGTGCCCCAGGAGTGATGTTGGGGCACCTTTCCAGGATTGTCCAGGGCATTTCAAAAATCCATGGGCACGAATTATGCTAGCTCTGCAAAAACGCCATATAGTTGCCCTTCCTTGTTGTCTTGAAAGACCCTTCTGCACCGTGCTCCAGACACCCCAACTCTAGACCGGATTTATGCACAGCATGCATCTATTACACTACAGGGTAATTAACAGTCCTTTTGCTCCTCGGGGACCTCGACTTGCATTGCTGGCCTACAGGCCACGCCCAGCTGGCCCCATTTCCACATCAAAGAAAAATAAACCCTTCAGGCACCAAGAGAACTGTTAGAGTAACTGGGAGCGGTTCTTCCTTTAACTGCCACTACCATTTTTTATCATACCCATTCATCCATGCAATACATAGACTATAGGTCTTATTTTTAGTAAATATTTCCTTTATTCACCATGATATATACTATAAAACCAGATTGTTACCTAAAAACCGATGCAAGAGAGGACCGTTCTTTTCTCAAACTCGTGTGTATCGTAATCCTTTACCCATACGGCAATTTTGTACCACTAAGATGTGCCAATTCAAATCGCACTTGTTTCCTACTCCATATAAAACAGTTACAGGTCGTGTGCAAATGAAACTTATATCATGAAGTCTTTTACATAGAAACATACAGATTAAGAAAGGATATGCTATAAACCATATATAGAAAGGTTGGCGCGTTGTTTTGGTTGATTACCATTGGCTGACACTACATTCTTCAGGACAGATTTATAGATTAAACTATTGTTGACTTTAAAAATGTATGCTACTTTTGTATATTGAGGTTCAACTTTTATGGTTTTAATCAATAAAATATGGTCCATATGTAAAAAAAAAAAAAGAAGAAAAAAAAGGAATGTGGTAGGGAGATTTAAAGGTGGGCACCGGGGAATTTTGTCAGGAGAAGAGGTGCGGCGACAGAGTGTGAGGTGAGGTGGGGGGAGGGGAGGGTCTGGGGGTGGGCTGCAGTGAAGTGTGTACAGGAGGGTGAGGGGCACGGGACAGCTGGGGGGTGGAGGCCGAGTGTGCGGAGAATGGTGCGCAGGGAGAGGGGGGATCGGCTTCGTGATATTAGCTGGGGTCCTGCTAACTGATGGGACAAAGAAACAGGTGAAGAACGGGAAGTGCGCAGAGTGGGTAATGCTGATAAAATGTCAAATGAATCGGGGCCTAGCAAAGACTGAGCAGGGCTGTGGCGGAAGGGAGAAGAAGTGTGTTAATCAATGCCCGCAATATTAGTTGAGCAGCAACGGCACACGGGGCCTCTGGGGATGGGGGGACTGCTGGGGGGTCCTTGGTTTGCTGGCACAGGACGGTGGGGTTGAACAGGGGCTGGTAGTGGTTTGTGTTCGGGGCGGTATAGATGCAAGGGGGGATGGGAGGCATGCGATGAATGCAGGTAGTTGGTCTGGCGGCGCTGGCTGAGGGCTGGAGGTCTCTTGGCTCACTCACTCGGGCAGAAGGACATCGCATAGCTGACATGGAGCAGATCCACTCCCGACTTTGCCCCGATGGGGGGGGGCTAGCAATGAAGGGTAACAAAGGTTTCGGTAAAATAAGTACGGGACGAGGCGGCATCTGGCGGGACAGTGGCGCGCGTCAGAAGGGAGGCAAAGGTGCCACGGTGCTCAACAAAACATCAATAGCAGCGGAGGGGGGGGGAGGCGATGAAAAGGAGGTCAGGTGCGAAGGATGGCATGGGCGGGCACACGGGAAGACCTGAGGGGCGCACGGGTATGGTTGGCTGGTTACAGATAGCTGGGGGCTCAGCTGAGGGTTTGGGTGCAGGGATGGGGCCGGCAGCACAGGGTATGGCTGGACAGGACAGTGGAGGCCTGTCTTCCACGGGGCGGACGGGTGGCGCTCGGGGCACTTGAAGGAACCGACTGCAGCACGCAGGGTGGAGTGGCAAAGGAATAACGTGGGGGGAGCAAGGACACGAAGTGGGTGGAGGGTACTGCTGGCCTGGTGGTGGCGGATGTCAATTCGGGGTGGGCATACTGGGCACGGAAGAAGACGGGCTGGCAAGAGATGGGTGGAGAGGTGCCCAGCCTGCGGCGGGTGGACAGGGGGAGGAGTCGGACGAATAGGACAAGTCGTGTCCTGCGGGACAGTGGCGCGCGGCCGAATGGGGCAACAATGATAGCAGCAGAATTTTTTTTATTTGTTATCACCCTCAGAGTCCCTCTGCAAATTATACATGCAGTAGGAAAACAAAACAGCAGCTTGGCTCTCAACATTATTTTTTTAAGAGCCGATGAGGTAACTGCCCGCATTCAAAATGTACTTGTTTATGGATTCATTAACTGGACGTGTGGGTTCACTTACGAGCTGGCTTTTAGGTTTCAGTCAAAACACCAAACGTAGAATGAGAACGTACCTCTGAATGCAGGATACCCATGGCTGCGCCACACGGGTCTGGAAGAAACTAAGGCAGGATTCTGGATTGCAGGGGTTCCCGAATTAGAGGCGAGGTCTGCTTCAAGGGGGCACTTCTGCCTGCAAATACACGGCAACTGCACATTCTTTGTTTTAAACCTTCTGCCGAGCTGGGAGTGGAAACCGCCTTGTGAAAGAAACGTTGTGCTTGCAAAACCCAGCCCCGTGATGTCAGTGTCCGTTTACACATCAGGAAGACGAACTGGGGCAAGCTGCAACAGGGATTACAATACTGCACGGCTAGTAAAAGCGACATTTGGAAACAAACAACGGCATAAACAGACTAAGAACGGCACAAACAGGCTTACCTCATGTCCTCGGTAGACGCTGCTCGAGCAGCAAAATGGCGGCCGGCAACTCTCAAAATTTTCGGATTGGGGCGTGTTTTGATGTTCTGAGTGACGGACGACGTCACTGTCTAAAGAACATCAAAAATTACGCCCCCAAATCCGAAAAGGACGGGGCTACATCGGAGTGACTGATCTCTCCTCCAATGGCTGGCCTCCGTTTAGGAAGCCAGCCAATGAACGAGAGACAGGGCAGGGAGGCGGGACCTTCTGCGCTACTGAGTCTCATTAAATCTCCGGCCTAAGTCTGCGCAAGCGCAGCCTTTTAGGCCTCCGACCTAAAAATGCTGGTTAGTAAATGGCGTCAAATCTGTGAACAAGCCTACCCTTGGACATTAGAAGGATCGTGAACAATCTAGCAAAAAAAATGGTTGGGTTAGCACCGTGAAGCCTCTAGGTCTCCGCTAGCCCTATAAATCATGAAATAATTAAGGAACAATGCAGCAGTGTTTTTTTTAAACTGTCCACTGCATTCGCATTACACCAACTTAGCACTTTTCCTAAAACAAAGGGACAACATAGCAATGAACGTTCTAAAGTGCCCACAGCATTCTCCCATTACATTGTGAAAGTTTATGCCTCAGTGTAAAGAATTGAGAGTGTGTACTGGGAGGGAAGGTGGGGGGTCTAAACTTTTATTACGTAAGTTACAACCGCTTACCAACAGTTAAACTGCTGTTTCTATTTTGTAAAGCGGATCAAAGTTAAGCGTTAAAACTCTTCTTGGAGATTCTAATACTGCAACGGATGGGTACCCCTGACACCACAGTTATTTTCCTCTCGCACACACCCATCTTTGTTCACGCCGGCTAAAACATCTGGAAAAACAAGTATCAAGTAGAGCGAGCACTCCTTTCATTAAAACTTGAGACGTAGAAAAGTACGCATTTTACCCTTGTGTATCATTAAACAGCCAGCACTCCAGCCACGATCTCTCATTTAATTTACTCGGCAGGCACCCAAGTAAACATTCTCTGTGTCCTAGTGAGCACTTCTTTCCAACGGTGTGCACAATAAACAAGCGCCCATGTCACCCTAGGTGAAACAGGACCGCTCCTAGGGTGCGTGACCAACCCCCAGGTACTACCATCCATCATCAGATCAACAGCACACAGTGGTCCAAGTCACTACACATGTCGTATGACCAGAACCATGACCACCATTAGGCATGTTACACTGCTAGTGCTCTGATCACTTTCCCTTGTGCCATAGAACCAAAGTGAAGGACACTGTGATGCATGAGGGACCCAGCAACATGTCACCATTTAAGGTTTCCTATTCTGAGGGCTCTCGTTTCTCCATCATACGTGTGCTGACTTTTGGAGATCCAGTCAGTATACATGCATCACGTAACTCGCCCCAAGGACTCCGCTGCTTGCGTCATAGCGAGAAGGTTTTCCAGTCAGGTAAGCGCCTAGCTCAGGTCACTGCCATCTCAGCGCTACCAAACCAAGAACGTGAATTGCTGATGGGAGGCATTGAATGTTACCAATTGTTTCCTGGGACTGGTGCAGCCTCAGAGCGAGCCCCAGCCAACTGGGTTACAGTTCAAGACTGACTTGCAGTGACAGGCGCCCTTGGAATACCTGTGTGCCAGGCCTCGTCTGCTTCACAGCCCTCGTGAAGACTTTTCTTATCTGCTTATTAAATAAACAAGCAGATAAGAAAAGTCTTCACAACAGTCATGAAGCACAACGAGACCATCTGTTTTCATTCAGCCGCTTGGCTTTGCGTCTGGGCTGAGTGAAAACAGATACGCTGGTACCGGGCGGCATCACAAAACTGCAAGGGCGGCAACAGAAATGATGTCCAGCAAGTGGAAAGTGAGAAAACAACATAAATCACAACGCAAGCGAATCAAACGATTCGGACACAGGGGCGTGAATTGAAGTCCCCTTCTTCATACACTTTACTAAAGCTCTCGCAGGCGAGGAGTGCATGCGCTCCAACGCCAGGCAGAGACCTAAAAAAAGAGATGTTCCCTGTTCTGCATGTATGCAGCTGGAGCAGTTAAATGAAGTCGTATAGATGTGTATGCTAGACCTGACTTGTTAAGGTATAAAATGGTAAGAAATGATATCCTGAGCCTTACTTTTAACAGGGTCTAATGGCTTGGAGATGCAGAAGTCAACAAATCTTTTCTATATGGCTGCCTATCATGCAAGATGGCCAAACACTCCTCTGACTAGTGTGAACACCCAAACATTAACACCTCAGGTGCCAGATTCCTAGGTTGACCAGCCTCAGGTCTGGGTGTCTAATCTTTCTGTGTTGCTGCGTGAGTAGTTCCGGCCACACTGGAAGTTTCTCATGTGGGTTGATGGCCATCTCCAAGAACATTGAGTAACAGAGCTGTCTGACCTATGCTGGGGCCACTAAGAAGAGGGTTGTGGATTGCTGTGTTATTCCATGTTTAAATTCTATATGAGCACTAACATTAGTTATACTATATTTGATTTTGTGTATTACAATGAAACTATTGCAATTTAAACCACTGTTTTGTGTTTTAGTTTTTCAAGAATTTGGCTAATCTCGGCTGCAGTTAGTCCTTGCTCCATCTTTGTGAAAATGGCTGCTGTATCATGATTTTTGTGTGATTTTGTTTGAATCGGTTTATTGAGTTTACTTTTTTGCAGTTTATGAGCAATGCTTACAAATGGTAGATTACATAACATGTAAACTGTCAGTATGGTGCTCACAGAGCTCAGGTTCATGGCGTACAGAGAGTTATGCATAAGAGGTTGCTGCCATATCAAAGAGAATTGAACACACTGCAGTCTGCAAAAGTATTCCAAATTACATTGTCCTGTTTAGGAGAACTGATGTCATGCAGCCATAGCAGCACTATGAGGTGGGGTCACTTGTGTATCGAATGATAAACAGATTAGGTTAACAATCTCGCTCCTCCCGTTTCCAGCCAAAGTCATCGAGAAGACAGTCAACAAGCAGCTGGCCGCCTTCCTCGAGACAAATGGATCCCTCGACCCCTCACAGTCTGGCTTCCGAGCCAACCATAGCACCGAGACCGCCCTCATCGCTGCCACCGACGACATCCGAGCCCTGCTGGACAACGGAGAAACAGCGGCCCTCATCCTCCTAGACCTCTCCGCAGCATTCGACACTGTCTGCCACCGCACCCTAGTGCAGCGCCTCAGCAACGTCGGAATCCAAGAGAAGGCACTGGAATGGATCATCTCCTTCCTCGACGGAAGGACACAGAGAGTCCGCCTGCCACCGTACAAGTCAGAGGCCACCGAAGTCATCTGCGGCGTCCCTCAAGGGTCCTCGCTCAGCCCCACCCTCTTCAACGTCTACATGAGCCCCCTGGCGGCCATCACACGCCAACACGGCCTCAACATCATCTCCTACGCCGACGACACCCAGCTGATCCTCTCCCTGACCAACGACCCCGCCACCGCCAGAGCCAACCTACACGAAGGTATGAAAGACGTAGCCGAGTGGATGACGACCAGCCGCCTGAAACTGAACTCAGACAAGACGGAAGTCCTCCTCCTGGGTTCCTCGCCCTCCGCCTGGGACGACTCCTGGTGGCCCCCCCGCCCTGGGCACCGCACCCAAACCGACAGACCACGCACGCAAACCTGGGCTTCATCCTGGACTCCTCCCTCTCCATGACCAGACAAGTCAACGCCGTCTCCTCGTCCTACTTAAATACCCTGCGCATGCTACGGAAGATCTTCCGGTGGATCCCCACCGAGACCAGGAAGACGGTCACCCAGGCCCTCGTCACCAGCCGACTGGACTACGGCAACGCCCTCTACGCCGGAACCACCGCCAAGCTCCAGAAGAGACTCCAGCGGATCCAGAACGCCTCAGCCAGACTCATCCTCGACATCCCCCGACGCAGCCACATCTCCGGACAACTGCGAGACCTGCACTGGCTCCCCGTCAACAAGAGAATCACCTTCCGCCTCCTCACCCACGCACACAAAGCCCTACACGACCAAGGCCCGAGTTACCTCAACAACCGCCTCAACTTCTACGCTCCCAAACGCCACCTCCGATCGACCAACCACGCCCTCGCCGTCGTCCCCCGCATCCGAAGAGCGACAACAGGAGGAAGATCCTTCTCCTACCTGGCCGCCAAGACCTGGAACTCCCTCCCGGCCGACCTGCGCCTGACCCAAGACCACCTCTCCTTCAGGAAGAAGCTCAAGACCTGGCTGTTCGAGCAGTAGCGGATCCCCCCCCCCCCCCCCCCCCCCCCCCCCAAGCGCCTTGAGACCCTCCGGGTGAGTAGCGAGCTTTTTAAATGTCTTTGAATTGAATTGAACAAGAAACTATAGCCAAACATCAAAATAACCTTAGACCACACAACTGCCTCACAGACAGCCACACTCCATGGGTTAGACAGAAGATATTATGCATCAAGGTGAAATAGCCATGTAGAGTCCTGGATCCTAGTGTGCGTTAAGCAATGGCTTCCCCAAGTATGTCCAATGATAAGTCGGCGTGTTAATTTACTACTTCCTCTACCCAGTCTGTTAACAAACCTGTGTGGGTGTCTGGGGCTTGTTGAATGACATTTTGCATATCAACTAGGGGTATTTGCAAAGCCTGAGACGGTCTTCCCGGTGCAAGGCAACGCTTTCTGCCTGGGCCAACACTGTGAGGGATTGACCAAAGCAGCAAGAGCTGGGGGTTCTCACAATTTCCAATGTCGCGCAATGAAACACTCCATCATTAGGAACCCTAGGTCAAGGAAGCGAGATGTGACCTTGTTTTTTTTGGTCCTATGGTATAGGCCTAAAAGGCATTTATCCCACGTACGCAGCGCTGGATGTCGTGTACAGGCACATAGACTACCTGTGACACCCTGCCACTAACGCAGCGGAGGCGGACACGCCCACAGAATATGGAGGAAATCTGCGTCCACCAGTCGAGAAAGGGGACAGGCAGCATCCATCCTCTGGAAATAGCGGTTTATCTTGGCAGGAGTGAGGTACGCTCTGTGCACAATATAAAGTTGAAAAAGGTGGAAACAGGTGTTGCAGGGGATGTGAGTCGGGTTTTGAACAGTGCCTCCCATTCCTTGTCCGTGCAGGGGTGAGTCGGGCCCTCTATCCACCTGCGATGGAAGGGTGTGAGCTGTAGCGCGGCATGGGAGCGCAGTTAATCTGCAAACCAACGAATCAAATCTCTGCCCGGCCCAATCACGTGGAGGGTACTGCAGAGTGAGGTGCATCGGGTGTTCTTGATCTATGTTGCGTCATCTACTCCCCAATGCTGCCATTAGAAAGTTCTAGAAGAGGAAGTGATCCGGTGGTACGCCACGCTTCTCCATCAAAGACTCATAAGATAGTAGGCTGCCATCGCAGTAGAGGTCCCCTATTGTATGAAGGCCTGCCGCGTGACAGGCAGTTGATTCTGCCAGCAACGTGATGATGTGTTCTCTAGGTGTGCAAAGTAAGGCAATTGGCGGAGCTTAAGAGGTCACTGTAAGCATTAGGTACAGAAATCGGCAGTATGCAACTCCCAGAAGTAAGGGATCAGGTGTTGGTGCTCATGTGCAGGGGTAAAACAGGTGCTGAGTATCCAGTAGGCACCATGCCAGTGCAGTCGCCGCTGTGTTTGCAAGCTGTAGACCTGCCAGCCATTTAGCCACCCACTGGACCTTGGTGCCCCTATGCTGCCTATAAGAATGTGTGGGCGTCTAAACACTTTATAAGCACATAATCGCCCTTGGCGTCCATTACCATCTCCTCCGCTGAAAAAGGGACCCTAGGCCTAATCCGGATTAAAACTCCTCTTACATAAAAAGAGAAGTAGGTGGCATACACCTGACCGTGCCAGCACTGCAGTAGCCCATTTGCTCCAGCTAAGGTTAAGGGTGTTTCGTGAAACAGTGCAACCTGTGTGGAACAGCACTCGAGATGGGAGTAGACAGCATATCGCCGGGAGAGGGTATGCGTTCCCTGCATGTTCCCGGTAATGAAGTTGGTGTAGGTCATGTTGTAGGATGATAAGGATAAGGAGGGTGGCTATTGCGTGTGGAACTGGTACAGATGTGGTATTGGTGGCGCATGGGGTCGAGAGTTGGGGTAGGGCTTCAAAGAACAAAAAGATGGAATCAAGAGTACCAGGTAAAACCACTGAATACTATTAGGGTGGGGGGTAGCAAGAGATATGCAGTGGCCAAGGATAGTTCAGTCCATACAGTGAGAACATACACCAGTACTGCATATGCAGCACAGTGAGGCAAAGTGAACGCAAACTGTTAGAAGCATACAGCAGAGTGGGGAGGCACTTTGCCTAATTGACAATTGTATAGGAGTCAAGAGTTAGCTGGGAGGAGCGAAAGACCATGTTGGTGTGTAGTCTACTGAGCACAAGACTGTGGGCACCATATTTGGTGGGTCACAGATCAAATAATGTCATCAGCCGTATGTGGAGTGACATCTGGAGGAATCACGGAGTCTGTCTCAGCGGGTCAAATGGGGGATGCGCCGTCTTCACTTGAGGACTGTGCAGCATCTTTGTCAGGACAGGAGTCATGATTGGTTTCACTTATCATTGCTACTGACTTAAGAGACGGTCTTTCCTGTATGACGTGCTCCAAGTCTGGGGCTGCTAAAGGCCTGAGGGACTGTCCAACAGCGTGGGGTCAGGCGAGACAACATAAGTACCGATGCTGCTAGCCATTGCCAGGTGTTATTAGGAAAGGTTAAGAAGTGTGCCTTTACTTCAGTTACAACGTGCAGCCTTGCAGGGAACAGGAGCAGCTATATTAGCTTCAGGCTGCAGAGGCATTGCTTAATGGCCAGAAAGGTGTTCCGTTGATGCTGCACTGCCACCGTGTAGTCAGGGAAGAACATAATGCAGGCATGGTCAACCACACTTTCTCGAAGTTTCCTGGTCTTATGTAAAATGGTATCACGATCATGGTAGTGAAGCAGGCTAAAAAGCAGTGGCCTAGGGTTCGAGCCAGGTGGGGGTCTTAAGAGTTGGAATGCAGTGGGCCCGCTCGACTGAAAAGACATGCAATAGGGTCATCTTTGGGATCAGGTCAAGCAGCCAGCGGTCTATGTACTCTACAGTGTTGTGTCCCTCAACTCCTTCAGGAAAGCCCACTATTTGAACATTGTTTCCACGTGATTGGCCCTCCGCCCTACACTCAAAGGTGTGGATGCGGTCAACCAGCACCTGCATGAATTGCGACTGGAGTTCAGCTATGTTGTGTTCTGCGGTGCATACCTTTTTCACCAGCTTACAGTGGTCTGCGTGTGTTAAATTGCTTGTATCAGATTAAGATCCATTGCTATATTGTCAATTTTGTTCTCCAAGGAGACCAGAGTGTTCTCCAGGGACATACAAGTCTTCTCCACGGCGTCCAGATGACATCTAATTTCTCTTCTAGGTCCCATTGTTGCAGTATTACCAGTCGATGTGGCAGCTGTAACAGGTTGTTTCGTTGTTGTATTCTGGGTACCTGATCGTAGACAGCCCATTGTGACGTGCTATGTAGCTGGGCCCAAAGCAGGCATAGGTCCAATTCAGTCAGTGTAGCGGGCCCGCTTCCCAGTGCCTGAGAGCCAACTCAGACGCAACAGCACAAGCAGCCCAGTCGTTTCAGCCATGTTCAGGCAGCTGCTCACTCCAGGAGAGCCCAAAGGGCAGACAACGGCAGCAGGGTTGGATTAGGCGTCGGTGGAGCAATAACATAGGGTGCTGTGCGCAGTGCCCCCAAAAAGCACAAGGTAAGGGAACTACTCCTTGCTGCTTTGCTACTGTTTCCTCAACGTGTGTGTGCGTTCACCCATGAAAGTCCAGGTTAGTTCAGGGGCAGTTGGAGGTTCTTGGGTGTAGTCCAAAGGGTGTCTGGTGAGCGGTCATCAGCGCAGTGCAAGGTAAAAAAAAACGACTCTTCCTCAGTCGGCTCGCAATCATATCCTCAGTGGCTCATGGGTTCATGGGAGCGGCTAGGGAGAAATATGTCCCCCAAACGCAAGGCCCTCCCCGATCACTTCCGGGAGCTCAGGTCCTCACAGTTTCCAGGGAAGCACAGGCCAGCAGGTGCAACAATGTCAACATCTCATTGAGGTTAAGAGTGCCCGACCTGCTTTAGCACTCAATAAGCCTCTCCCAGGGGCAGAGCGGTGGCAGCTTGTCTCACCTCACAGGTCAGCTCACAGTGGTGTATCCCCAGTGTCACCTCCGTGCTACAGTGGCTCACTTCCCTGCAACCATCCCACAACAATGGAGTCCCTTCACACCAACAGGCCCAGACCTCAGGAGGCAGCACTAGAGGGTCACAAGGGCTACCAACAGTGTTGTGCAGGAGCAGTAGGTCACACTAACGGGCGATTCCCCCATATGCTGCTGAGGGCCAATCCAGAATGCTTCATAGATAGGAGGAGTCCGAGTGGGAAAGGAGAGCAGTCAACAGCAGTCAATAGTATGCCCACTCACAGCATCTGATGCCCTGATTCACATCCGCGCTCCGCCGAAACGAAGGCGGGCCAAAGTGCAGGCAGCAGACATGCGAGGCACCATGCTCACCTCTTGCTGCCTAAGCTATCGCCCCTCCCAGGAAGTAGGTAGGCAGGATTGCAGCAAGGCCGGTCATGCGCTGGGAGCAGCGGGGCTCAGATCAAGTCCCCAGCGCCCCACTTTTTCTAGTCTCAGGCAGTGCAGCAATCACCGGGTCCTCGGCATGATCCTCCCAACCTCTCTGCCTCTTGGCTGCAGCTAGCCTCCTGATATCAGTCTTTCAGCTGCAGAGTTCCAGCAGGGCAGGTTCGCACAGATCGGGGGTGGCAGCAGCAATGTGGCTTCAGCCAGGGAGGATGCAGACGTCGTCTCAGCGAGGCAAGCAACACCAGCGGTTCAGGGCTGTATTAGGGATAGGGCAGAGTCAGCCGGTGTCTCCGATGGCTGGCTTGGAGCAGGATAATGCCAGATAACGTATAGTTTCTTACCTGTCAGTGTAGTTTTGCAGCTTGAAGACTTTTCTGGATTCACTATGCTGTGCATTATTCCGCCATCTAGTGGTTGGGACCGGATTTGAAGTATTCCTTCTCTCTCTTTTTCGTGGCCTGGTGGGCGTCGACATACCACCATTTGTTGGTGACCTTCTGTGACGTCGACGTGCTTCCTCCGGAAACTCCCACCTTTGGTCGCCATCTTCGGATTCTTTTTTTTTATGGTTTGTTCTAGTTTCCCTTAATTTATTCCTCCTGTGTCATCTTCCTGGCAGAGGCGGGTGGGTTCGCTAGTGAATCCAGAAAAGTCTTCAAGCTGCAAAATTACACGGACAGGTAAGAAACTATACATTTTGCAGCGTGAATCTTTACTGGATTCATTATGCTGTGCATAGACTTTGTAGCGGTTTGTTAGAATTCTGGTGGCTGGGTGGAAGATGAACGCTGGTTTGTGAATATATGTTGTAAGACCTTGTGTCCTACTTGTGCTTCTTTGTTCATCTGAATGTTCACGCAGTAGTGCTTTGTGAACGTGTGCACTGAAGACCATGTTGTTGCTGCTTGGCAAATATCCTGAATAAGTGGGTTTGCTAGGAAAGCCACTGTTGATGGACAACGGAGAAACCGCGGCACTCGTGCTCCTGGATCTCTCGGCCGCCTTCGACACTGTCTGCCACCACACCCTCTGCACAGGCCTCCACAACGCAGGGATCTGTGACAGAGCACTGGACTGGACCATCTCCTTCCTCACCGGCAGAACCCAGAGTGTCCACCTCCCCCTTTCCACTCTAAAGACACCAAGATCATCTGCGGCGTACCCCAAAGATCGTCCCTCAGCCCGACACTCTTCAACATCTACATGGCACCGCTCGCCAACATCGCCAGATCACACAACCTCAACATTATTTCTTACGCCGACGACACCCAGCTGATCCTCTTCCTCATCAAGGCCCCCACCACCGCCAAATCCAACCTCCACGAAAGAATGAAGGCCATCACCGAATGGATGACGTTCAGCCGCCTGAAACCGAACTCTGACGAGACGGAGGTCCTCATCATAGGATCCACCCACTCTGCCTGGGACGACTCTGGGAGCTGCACCGACGCCACCTAACCACGCATGCAACCTAGGAGTCATCCTGGACCCCGCATTGTCAATGACCCAGCAAGTGAACGCCGTCTCCTCCCCCTGCTTCAACACCCTCCACATGCTCCGTAAGATCGACAGATGGATCCCCACCGGTACCAGATAGATTCTCCCCTTATGTAAGCTACGATCGTTGCCAAGTCGCCCTTTACAGATGCATAGCCTAGTTTCTCCTGTAGCAAATACTTTAAATATTTTAGCACTGTTGATTACCTTGTGATTTTCCTTGAAAAGTTTTTCCTTAAGACACCAAAGTGAGGAATGTTTCCATTTTGCTGTGTAACACTTTCTTGTTGTAGGTCTTCTCGCCTCCGAGTACTGCCATGGTGCTCTCTGGTAGTTTGAGGTGAGAAAATCCTGAGTCCTCAGGAGCCACGCTACCAGGTTTAGGCTCCCTGGTTCTGGGTGTAGCACCTTGCCGTTTTGCAGAGTTAGGAGGTACTTCCTGTTGGGGAACTCATGCTTTGTGCCTTGTGACATTTCCATTATCTATGAGAACCAGGTTTGCCTGGCCCACTGTGATGCTATGAGGATTAATGCGGCTGATCCTGCACTTATTGAGTACCTTGTGTAGCAGTGGTATCAGTGGAAAAACGCAAGCAAATGTCCCTGACCAGTCTATCAATAGCACATTCCCTAAGGACTGTGCACACCGTTGTCTGGATGCGACGTGTTGGTATTTTGGGGTGTTTCAAATAGGTCAATTTGCGGAGTCCCTCATTTCTTGAAGATTTATAGAACCTCTGATTGATTTATCTCCCATTCGTGGGATGCTGATGTTTTTCTGCTCAGTCTGTCTGCTTCTACATGGTCCTTCCCTGGAAGATGAATTGCTAGTAAGTCTATGTTCCTTGAGAAAGCCCATTTCCATAGCTCCTGTGCTAGGGTTGATAGTGTTAATGATCATGTTCCTCCTTGTTTGTTGATGTAAAACATTGTGGCTGTATTGTCTTTTTGAATCAACACCCTCTTTCCGTAAAGCTCCTTCTGAAAGGTTAGTAAGACTCGGAACACTGTTTTCAACTCCAGGAAGTTGATGTGCTTTATCGCATCCTGCTGTGTCCTTGTGGGCTCCCAACCTCAGTTGGGAAGCATCTGTTGTAATGGTCACTGTAGGAGCTGGTTGTGAGAAAGGTCCCCCATGTGTTATGTTCTTCCTGTTCCACCAGGTAATCTCCTGAAGAACTGTTTGTGTGACAACCACTAGATCCTCCCAACTCCCTGTTGACTGTGACCATTGTTGTTGAATGGATTCCTGGAATGGACTCATGTGCAGTCAAATGTTTGGGACTAGATGAATGCATGAAGCTATCATCCCTAGCAGATTCCCCACTGTCCGAGCTTGCCCCTTGCGGTATACATGTGTCTCCTTCAGTATTGCTACTGTACTCTTTGTGCTCGGGAACACCTTCCATACCGTTATGTCGATTTTTGCCCCTAACAATATCTTTACCTGCTCTGGTGTTATTGATGACTTCTCCCAATGTATTGCAAAACCGAGCTGTACTGAGGTCTCTAAGACCCTTTGTATGTGTTTGCAAGGTTGTATGTGCTTCCTCTTACTAACCAGACATCTAGGTATGGATAAACATTGTTTCCCTGCCTTCTTAGATGGGCTTCTACTGCTGCTAGGCATTTTGTGAAGACTCTTGGTGCCAATTTTAGTCCGAATGCTAGCACCGTGTATTATGGTAGTGCGTTTTGTTGATTACGAATCGGAGTAGGTTTTCTTGTCTGTTGTTCATGGGAATGTGCAAGTAAGCGGTCTTTAAATCTATAGTTGCCATTTAGACCCCTACCTTTATCTGAGGTATTACTTCTTGTAAAGAAGTCATTTAGAATGTTTGAGTCTTTAACACCTTGAATGCTACAGCAATTCCCGCTTGGTGCTGAACTCTTCAGATTTCCATTGTTCATGACTAGCTCAGTTCGTCATAAACACACGACCAGTGTACTGCATGACGAGCTGAGCTCGTCTTGAGCGGGGAAGGGGTTAAGAACTTGTTTAGGAGCCTTAAATCTAGTATAGGTCTTAATGTTCAGTCCACCTTTTGTATGAGGAAGTACGTTAAACACACCCCCTTGTTCCTCTCAAGCACAGCACCCTCTAGTGTAGAAGTTCTTGTGCTTCTTCGAGCAAATGAGAGAATTCTCTTTTTGAACGAACCTTGTTCTTTGGTCTTCTGCATGGCGGTGGTTTTGCCAGTTCTATGCAGTATCCGTGTAGTATTACATTTAGTATCCATTTGTCGGATGTAATCCTCTTCCACTCCTGGAAGAAGTTTGCTATTCTGCCTCCCACTGGTGTTGCATGTTGGAGGTATTTTTTGTTGTTTGTGTCCTGATGTTTTTTTAAGTCTATTTGTCGGACCGACCTCTGAGATGTTTTTAGAGTGTGCGCAAAGGTTGTAGTGCAGTAACTTGGAGGTGGGTTGGCCTCTTCCTTGAGTGCACCCTCAAAAGGATTGCCACCCCTGTTGGTATTTCCAACCTTGTTGTTGTTGACTGTTGTAGGCCCCGGTTCCCTCCTTGGTAACCTTGCTCAAAGGGCTGGTGTGAGGCTACTGGCTGGTGGTTCCCCCTGCCTGCTGGTCTTCGTGATGGTATCCTCCTACGCATACCTCTGAATTGTAGTGCCCCCGTAGACTTTGCAGTTTCAATTTCCTTCTTCAGCGGAGTTAGCTTGTCTTCCACAGCTGTTCTCCTCAGAACGGTGTGTTCAAGATATTTTATTACTTTTTTTTATTTTAAAAAAGTTTTATATAGCGCGGACATGATCTTTGCAGATATCAGAGCGCTTTACATAGATGGTGGCGTACTCATACCAATAAATCAATAATTCAAAACAGTACAAATAGGTTACATAGAGGGGTACATGATGGGGGCGTAATCATACAAATAAATCAATAAATCAAACAGTACAACTAGGTTACATACGGGGTATGTGAGGGAGACTACTCATACAGGTAGGCAAAGGGGTCAAGCAGGTAGAAGCATGTAGTACAGTGTTAACAGAGTTCTAGATACTAGTTCAAGTGTATTTAGCCATGAGGATAGCTTTTACTTCTTTTTTAAAGAGTGTAGTGGATGGGATAAGCCTTGTTTCTGGAGGGAGAGAGTTCCAGATCCTAGGTGCCATTCCAGAGAAGGAGCGCTTATATGTTTTTTCCTTCCGGAATCTTCGCGGTTTCAGCAGAAGATTATTTGTGCCTCTAGTGTTTCTGGTTCCGCCAGAAATTGTCAATTTCTGGGCGAGGTAGCCGGGTGATTTAAGGTGAACCGCCTTGTGTGTCATGCAGGCGATTTTCAGGTGTATTCTGGCTTCAAATGGCAGCCAATTCAGGGCTCTCAGGTCAGGGGTAATGTGGGAGTGCTTTTTTGACCCAGTGATGAGTCTCGCTGCAGCGTTTAGGGAGGCTCTTAGTGGTGCGGTTGTGGTTAGGGGGAGTCCGACTAGTGCGGTGCTGCCGTATTCAATTCGGGGGATGACTATAGCTTGTACTGCGGTTTGGAAGTCTTTGGCTGGGAGGAAGGGTTTAAGTTTTCTCAGAGTATTGATCTGGAAGTTCGCGCCCTTAGTTGCCTTGCTGATGTGTTGCTGCATGTTGAGATTGGTGTCAAGTGTAATGCCTAAAGATTTTGCTGAGTCCACGATGGTGGGTTGGACATTGAGTGCAGTTAGGTGTTTAAGCCAGGTTTGAGCAGTGGAGCTCTTAACTGGAGGTGAGATCAGAAGGAACTCTGTTTTCAGGGCATTGAGTTTGAGGTGATTATCGGCAAGCCAGGATTGGGTGCATCTGATTGTTGCGTTCAGGAGCAGGATGTCTGCACCGTTGGTTTGAACCCTGAGATTCTTAGCCAGGCGTGTCTTCTCTCCGTAACCTTGATCATTATTTGCCTGCTTGATTTCTCTGCAGCATCTAGGGCTGATTTCAAACATGTATTGGCCATGTTCTTCCCCTCTTCCACCAAGTGTGCTGCCCTTCTCTGGCAGATGTTTCAGTAGTTCACGTACTTCCTCCCAGTGCTGGTATTGATGCCTATTGATTAGTGCATTAGAATTTGCTATGCGCCACTGAATGGCGGCACTTCGTTCCATCTTCCTTCTTGCGAGACCCATCCTTTTGCTCTCCTTGTCTGGTGGTCTGCGGACGTTAGTGGGTACATTAGCCCTCTTTCTGGCTATGGAAGCTATTATACAGTCAGCAGGCACTGAACCTCTGATGTAAATTGGGTCCTTGGAGGAGTGTTTGTATTTTTTCTCCCCCTTGGTGTTACTGGCTTGCATGTGGCAGGTTCCTTAAATGCTTCCTTTCCCTAGTTCAGCACACTTGGGAGCATGGGCAGGAATTGGCTTTTTGTCTGTGTGGGCAGCAAGGTCTCTAGGAGGAAGCAGGACTATGGCTTTTCCTCCTTTAGTTGCACTCCATGGGTGTCTGCAGCCTTCTTTATCACCTGATTTTACATCCCGATGTCGTGGGGGATGAGGGCCTCGAAGGGTAGGAGTCTATCCCATCTTCTGGCGAGTCGGCGTTGAGATCTTGTCACTGCACGTCTTGTTTCGCTGGGGTTGCCGAACCGTGATAGGTTTGGTCCTCTTCTTCTCCCTCGGCTTCGAAGTAGTATTCTTCTTCCTTCTCCTCTTAGTCAGCCGGCTGTGGGGTCGTAGGAACCTGTAGTTCCTCGAGGACTCCGAGTAGTGCTGAGGTCTTCGGCGGGATCTTGAATTGTCTTGTCGAAATCATTCTTGCGTTGCAAAATACTTGCCATTTCGGCTTCGAGCGGCTTCCTTTTCTTCTCGAGCTCAGACGCTTGTGCTTCGGCGTTGAGATTTTCGGGCTCTCTCTTGGCGCTTGTCGACAAGGACATCGAAATTTGTTTTACCCTCTCTTTCTTCGATGTCAAGGAGTCATTTTCGTGACTGCTCTTCGACGACTTCGTCTTATTGAGGGTTTTCGCCATCTGGGAGTCCTTGTCGAAGGAACCAACAGAGTTTTTGCCCTTAGACGAGCTCGCCGAATGTTTTGACACCGGGACTGTTTTTGAGGACTCAAGAGTCACTCTTTCGATGCTCGGTCGACTGTTTAGGGGTTGCTATTTCTCTTACCTCCTTCGGAGCTCTCTTTTCAGCGCCGCCAACTTGGACGTGTGCGTCCTCCTCGCCCTCGGGCCCTTTGGCAAAGTTGTCCTCTTCGAAGCGATGGTGGAGGCCCTTGACCCTGCATATTGTAATTTGCTCTTCTTTGCCTCTCCCTCACCCTCAAGGTCTTGGAGGTGAACGCCGAGCATGCGCTGCAATCTTTGGGGCGGTGGTCGAGCAGCAGGCAAAGATTACAGGCCGGGTGCTGGTCCTTCTGTGCGTACCTGTGGTGGCAATTGTCGCAGAACTTGAATGGTGTCTCGTCCATTACAGTGCCCAGGGAGCCCCCTGTGTGCACATTCTCTGTCAGCTGTCGAAGTTTCAGTGTTTTTCCTCCTTCTCTGCACCTCGGTTCACTGCCTCGAAGGCCAAAGTGTCGATAAGTTGTTTTCCTTTTTTTGTACCCGATTTACATGGATTTCTGTCTCCAAAGTTTTGGAGCTCCTTCTGTCTTGATCCAGACCAACGGCTGAAAAAAAATATCTGAAGATGGGGAGCAAAAGAGGGAGCTTCCGGAGGAAGCACGTCGATGTCACAGAAGTACACCAACTGATGGTAAGTCGACGCCCACCAGGCCACGAAAAGAAAAAAAAGAGAAGAAATACTACAATTCTGAACACAACCACTAGATGGGGGAATAATGCACAGCATAGCGAACCCGGAAAAGATTCACGCTGCAAAACTGGGGCGACTTGGCGGAACTTCTTTAGAACTCGTCGGCTATCTTGGCTGCGCTGATTGCTGCTCTATCATGATGTTCAGATGTTGATTCAGGGGTGTGGAATTTAATAAAATATCTACTTGTCCATGGGGCAGGTTGCTTCATAAATCTACTTGTCCTGTAACAAATTCCACTTGTCCCTTTGGTGCCATGTAGTACGGCGACAAATTATGGCAGCAATCTCATTATATAAGAGCTCTGATATAACCTCTCGGATTATGCCAGGACTCATACTATAGTAATGTTTGAAATCTTTCAATCCCCTTATGTTGCCACGTTTCCGCAGATCTACATGCTGGGGCTGAAGGTAGTGGTAAGCAATAGTTCCAGGGTTAGAATGCCCTTTTGAGTCTGTGCAAACCTACTAACTAGCATGTTTTAAGGGTTTTCAACAACTCTTCTCTAATATTTCCCCATACTTAGAAATGTTGGAAATTTACTCCTGACAATGGCAGAGCAAACCTACTAACTTGCATGTTTTAAGGGTTTTCAACAACTCGTCTCTAATATTTCCCCATACTGAGAAATGTTGGAAATGTACTCCTCCCAATGGCAGACGTAAACCTTTTTCCAGAGTTTGGAAACAGTGGTTGGAGGTAAAGTACACATGCATATTTGCTCATGCTAAAATACAGTTCGCAAATATTTTCTAGGAGTACTATTTCTTGTCCTACTTCTGTAAATTCTTGGGAATTCACGAAAGATGTATAGCTGCACTTAATGCAAGGACATATATCATAGGTGCACTTTTGAGACAATCTGTATTGTCTGGCTTCACTGCGAGTGACTCCATTCTGCTCTTTCACAAGGAGCATATCGGCACACAAAGTAGTTTTATTCAGTGCCAGTAACTACTGTGGCAGTGTGTGCTTTCAGAACAAATATAACAATGTTTGTTATAATGTTGAGGGCCCGGCAGCTCCCATACCAATAGAGTTTTACAAAAACAATACCAAAACAAGTCATGCATTGACCAAAATAAAAATCTGACCACCAATAACGGCGTCAGCCCCGTGCGTGAGGTGCATCATCAGAGCTGTGTGAATAGTAACAGCTGTGAGCCCGTGCCTAAGGTGCATCATCAGAGCTGTGTGAATAACAACTGTGAGCCCGTGCTTGAGGTGCATCATCCGAGCTGTGTGAATAATAACTGCGTCAGCCCCTTGCGTGAGGTGCATCAACCACATTGCTCAGGTCACCCAAATTCCTACACTCTCTATCACACTGCTTTCAAAAACAGCATACTCTTGCACACACTCTCACTGCCCACCAATTCAAAGTTTGCTAAAAAGTTTATGCAACGCATGGTCATACACAATGCCAATAACTCAAACTTTAATGCTGCGAGACCTATTGCATTGTAAATGCTTGTTTTTTGTTGCGAGTACTTTAAAGTTGACTTGATTGCTTTTTAAATACTTTGAACTATAAATGTTTTATGTTGTCACCCACTCCCCCCCTCCCCTCTAGCCGTCCTCCACATACGACAAACTTGTCTAGAGAGACCAGACAAGTGTGCCATCTCACTCCAAAGGGCTTCTGCCTTCCTATTTGTATTTATACTCCATGTGAGCAACTTCGCTTTAAAAGGTGTTACATTTTCCTTTATTTGCAACTGACCGTGCAATTTTTAACTGTGTTTGCTTAACTCCACTTGAGGACTGCCGTTTTCCATTGTTATTTTGTTTCACAGAGATTTCCTTTTTTTTCTTTATTTGAAAATGCCTCAGAACAGAGTTTAGTGCATTTTGAAGTTACGGTTTCCATAAATGATCTTAACTTTCGTTTCAACAACTGCGTTGCCTTTTTTCCTTTAGATTAACCGAACTAACACCAAATATATTTGTAGGACTGCGCCACACCCCCAAAGAATACTCATATTTGCCTAGAAGGCTCAAACAAGTGTGCCACACACTGTAAGATCCTTGGGCTTCCTGGGGAGCAACAAGCTGTCACACCAAAAGCAGGATGGAGACGTGTTTGCAGCCTGTGAATAATCAATCACTTCTGGATACCCAAATAACAGCAGAAGATCGAGCCAGAGTACTGTGATGTGATCCATACCGACAATGGAGTGCGGTTTTCCTCTGTGTGCAATGTGGTGCTGGACCATGTCTGAAAGCACACAGTGGATACGCACGTGTGATCTCAAAAACACTTGATGCGCTGTACAGACGCTTCTGCCCCTCACACTTCACTGCAATATACCCATCAGGTGACTGAGCCTCAAATCAGGAAATAAGTGAGGGAGGTCAATGTCTGCACAACACTAAATATTCTACTGAGCAAAACTGACCACTCTGTATTGCGCAGTTTCTCCAAGATGCAGATACAGAATGGTGACGCGATACCTGGAAAACATCCGCTTCAAGAACATTATCTCCCACAGTGATATGTAGGAGCTATGGATGATCTTAAAAAAATCAATTGCAAAATCGGCGTAATATTTGATGAAACACCTGATATCGAATGATGATGTGTGTTGAATGCTTTATTTGCAGTGGTCTCTTCACTGGCTGGCTTTCAAATCCACACCCACCTAGCAGACAGTGTTGTTCTTGCAGTGCAACCACAGGACTGTAGCGCAAGCAGCTGTGAGGGTGCTCACAGATTACAACATAGCCGGTCGGAACATGATTTCTTTCAATACAGACAATGTGGCATACATGCTCAAGGCATACAACACTGTGTTAACACTGTGTTGAGAAATCTAAATGCACATCACCTGCTTGGCACACATCATGAACCTTGTTGGGGAGTTTTTCCGCAAGCCTTTTGTTAAGCTAAATTATTTCCTGCTTTACTTCTAATGAATCTTCTACATGGCTGGTAGAAGAAAGTGAAGGTACCTGCAGCACCTGGTTGAGAACCATGGGATTAAACAATGGATTGCACCTGAACCTTGCAGTACCTGCTGGAATTCTTAGTTTGCTGCTGTTTACTACCACTGCAAGCACTTTGATGTTTGTGCTGAGTTTGTGGAGTCTGAGACAACTCAGCAAGTCTCCCTAGATTCCCTCGAAATCTACAGAGTATTCTGAACAGTGACAACAGAAACTATTAAAGTTCAACTGGACAATGAAGGTGTATGATCATCTATAGGACCTCCGCATAAACCTCACAAACAATTGAGTCCTCACTCTGGACTCACTGTGACCATTGCTAGAGACTAATGCGTTGGCTATATGGACTCTGGCACAGAAAAAACAGATAACAGCCCAGCCTAATGAAGCATTTGAAAATGCCCTTGAAAAAGTGGGCAAGTACATGTGATAGGCCCAACCAGGCACTGCATTTTTACTACAAGTATGACTTTTCAATCATGAACGTCTCTGAATCGTACCCAAGGACAAGAGGGCATATTCAGTAATCCCTAATTTTGAGCGTAATTCCTGATCAGGAGCTTTGTCTAAACTTTGAACATGTAGGCCCAGAAGCAGTACAGGAATTAGCTATGGGGTGATTGATGCAGACCAATTTGGGTGTGGGATGCCTGACTGCAATCCAGTCCTTTCACAGCATGCCGCTGTGTACAAGGACTGTCACCAGTTCGGCAAATGCTGAAAAGAGTAACTGACTTTACAAAATTATTTTGTCAGCCTGACATTGGTCCCTTTCAAAACAATCCATTCAGGAATAATTGTTTTTACATTCTGATCAGCAGCAGGATAGATTTGGGCTGCTCAGAAGAATCTCAAAAACATGGTCAAGATTAAAACCTAAAGAAACAAGCAGACCGGTTCTGCTGACCAAAAACAAATTATTTCAGTTGTAAATTAACAAAATGGACATACGCCTTCTCATTGGAAATAATTACAATTGTACTCTCCAAACAGTGTATACAACCCCTAAGTGAGGGCAGCACAGTGCTCAAGATGAAAGTTATGTTAACATAAATACTACATGATACATAAAGTATATAGACCTGGCAACATAAATACTGCACACAATGTCTTGGTGTAAAGGTTATATGTTCTAATATACCGTACAAAAATAAGATCTGTGTTTGGTGCTGAAAGAATAGCAAAATAAAGCGCCGCAAAAAGGCTGCAAAATTTCCATAATGGTGCCGCAAAATTTTCATTTTGGTGCCACCAATTTTGCTAATTCATGCTACAATATGCTGGGGGGTCTGCTTAGGTTATAACTAAGGCATCTCTCGCCTACAGTTTTTACAGATTTTAACAAACCAATAAAATGTATTTTCTGGTTTGAACGGATGTCTGAATGTGGACAAAAAATGAAATAAGGTTGTGTTTTTGAGTGATTCTAAACGCCATCTGTCATGCATGCCAGGCCAATAGTTGTGTAATTTGACAGGTAAGGGGGTTAAACATTTTGTTTTTTATTGCAACGAGGCTAAAACAGCAGTAGATTTACACAAGGGCAATACTAAATATGTATGTTTTCTTATATTGCATTGTAACTGCATTTATATAGCGCTTACTACTGCGGACGACGCATTGAAGCACTTTACGCCAGGTAGCACGATGCTCCGGGACCCAAGGTTGATGGTTAGTTCAGTGTTATTGGTTACTGTTGGTTATTTATTGGGGTAAGTCTTGGGCACTCAAAGCAAACCATTCCATGCAGTCATTTCATTTTTTTATGGTGGACTAAGTATTAGCGGTTGATCGCAATCATTAGTCAGAGTTGTAAACTCAAACACGTGACGTGTATGTATTGATCTATTATCTGTGGATGTTGAAATCATTGAAATCCTTCAGGCATTCAAGTATGAGGGTATATTAATCTGGTAAATAAATGTGGAAACCTACTAGTTTCAGCTTAAGTTTTTCTTAAACCCCAAAATAAGTGTGAATAAAAACATATATAATTAGTTTTGAATATATATATATATATATATATATATATATATATATATATATATATATATATATATATATATGGATAAATACAGATAGAAATGTCAAAAATATAAAGCTGTGAGTCCTATCAATCAATCAATCATAATACTTGTATAGCGAGCTACTCACCCGGAAGGGTCTCAAGGCGCTTGGGGGAAGGGGGCCGCTACTGCTCGAACAGCCAGGTCTTGAGTTGTCTCCTGAAGGCGAGGTGGTCCTGGGTCAGTCGAAGGTGGATGGGGAGTAAGTTCCATGTCTTGGCCGCCAGGTAGGAGAAGGATCTGCCTCCGGCGGTGGCTCTTCGGATTCGTGGTACGGCGGCGAGGGCGAGGCTAGCGGATCGTAGCTTGCGGATGGGCGTGTGGAAGGTCAGGCGGTCGTTGAGGTACTTTTGGCCCAGGTTGTGGAGAGACTTGTGTGCGTGGGTGAGGAGCCTGAACGTGATCCTCTTGTTGACGGGGAGCCAGTGCAGGTTCCTCAGGTGGCCGGAGATGTGGCTGCGTCGAGGGATGTCTAGGATGAGTCGGGCGGAGGCGTTCTGGATGTGTTGTAGTCTTTTCTGTAGCTTGGCTGTGGTTCCGGCGTAGAGTGTGTTTCCGTAGTCTAGCCGGCTGGTGACGAGGGCCTGGGTGACCGTCTTCCTGGTTTCGATCGGGATCCATCGGAAGATCTTGCGGAGCATGCGGAGGGTGTGAAAGCATGAAGAGGAGACGGCGTTGACTTGTCTGGTCATGTAGAGGGAGGAGTCCAGGATGAAGCCCAGGTTGCGTGCGTGGTCTGTCGGCTTGGGGGCGGTGCCCAGGGCAGGGGGCCACCAGGAGTCGTCCCAGGCGGAGGGTGATGGTCCCAGGATGAGGACTTCCGTCTTGTCTGAGTTCAGTTTCAAGCGGCTGTTCTTAATCCACTCGGCGACGACTTTCATCCCTTCGTGGAGGCTGGTTCTGGCGGTGTCGGGGTCTCTGGTGAGGGAGAGGATCAGCTGAGTGTCGTCGGCATAGGAGATGATGTTGAGGTTGTGTTGGCGTGCGATGGCTGCAAGAGGTTTCATGTAGACTTTGAAGAGGGTGGGGCTGAGTGATGATCCCTGCGGGACGCCGCAGATGACTTCGGTGGCCTCGGAACGAAACGGGGGGAGGCAGACTCTCTGTGTTCTGACAGCTAGGAACGAGATGATCCACTGCAGTGCCTTCTCTTGGATGCCCGTGTTGCTGAGGCGTTGGACTAGGGTGCGTGTAAGACGGTGTCGAACGCGGCGGAGAGGTCCAGGAGGATGAGTGCCGCTGTTTTCCCGTTGTCGAGAAGGGCTCGGATGTCATCGGTGGCTGCGATGAGGGCGGTCTCGGTGCTGTGGTTGGCTCTGAAACCGGACTGTGAGGGGTCGAGGGATCCATTCGTCTCGAGGAAGGCGGCAAGCTGTCTGTTGGCGATCTTCTTGATGACTTTGGCAGGAAAAGGGAGGAGCGAGATGGGGCGGAAGTTCTTGAGGTCGGTGGGGGCCGCTGTTGGTTTCTTCAGTAGGGCGCTGAGCTCGGCGTGCTTCCAGCTCTCCGGGAAGGTGGCGGTGTCGAAGGAGGTGTTGATGACGTCTCGGAGTTGGGGTGCGATGGTGGAGTCGGCCTTGTTGAAGATGTGGTGGGGGCAGGGGTCAGTCGGAGATCCGGAGTGGATGGTGTTCATCGTGCGGGTTGTGTCTTCAGTGGTCACTGCGGTCCAGGTGCGGAGGGTGGCAGTGGGGTGCGTTGGTTCGACGGTTGAGTGCGAGGATGGTGTGTCGAAGCTGTTGTGGATGTCGGCAATCCTGCGGTGGAAGAACGAGGCGAGGGAGTCGCAGAGATCTTGTGAAGGGGTGATGTCGTTGTTGCCGGTGCTGGGGTTGGAGAACTCCTTGACGATGCTGAAGAGTTCCTTGCTGTCGTGGGCGTTGTTGTCCAGTCGATCCATCAGTGATTTCTTCTTGGTGGTGCGGATGAGCTGGTGGTGCTTGCGGGTCGCGTGTTTGAGGGCGGTCATGTTGTCAGTTGTCCGGTCGAGGAGCCAGGCTCTCTCGAGGGTGCGGCAGGTCTTCTTGGAGTCCTTGAGTTCGTCGGTGAACCAGGGGGCCTTCTTGCTTCTGGGTTTGCTGGGGGGGTTCTTCAGTGGTGCAAGGTCGTCGGTGCAGGCGGCCAGCCATTGCGTGAAGTTGCGGGCTGCTTCGTTGTGGTCCGGTGTGCTGGCAGGTGGGTTCTGGCTGAGGGAGGCGGTGAGCTGGTCGGCGGTGATCTTGCTCCAGCTCCTGTGAGGGACCTGTTGCGGGTGGTGGTGGTTTTTCTGAAGCTGAAATGGACGCAGCTGTGGTCGGTCCAGTGAAGTCCGGTGGAATGGCTGAAGGCGATGTGCTTGCTGGATGAGAAGACGGGGTCGAGCTTGTGGCCGGCGTAGTGGGTGGGAGTGTTGACCAGTTGCTTGAGTCCGAGGTTGGCGAGGTTGTCCAGCAGGGTGACGGTGTTACGGTCCCTGTTCTCCAGGTGGAAGTTGAGGTCCCCTAGGAGGATGTAGTCGGCGGAGGGGAGGGCGTGTGGGCTGATGAAGTCAGTGATGTCTTCGCTGAATTGTGTGCGTGGTCCCGGGGGTCTGTAGATGAGGGTGCCTCCGAGGGTCGTCTTTGGGTCGATGTGAATCTGGAAGTGGAGGTGCTCGGCGGCGAATGTGTCGGTGGAGTCGGTTGTGATGCGGATGGTGTTCTTGTGGACGATGGCGATGCCTCCTCCGGTCTGGTTGACTCAGTCCTTCCTGACGATCTTGTATCCATCCGGGATGGCGATGTCGGGGGCTGAGGAGGCGTTCATCCATGTTTCAGTGAGGAAGGCGACGTCTGGTGATGTTGTGTCGAGGAGGTTCCAGAGTTCGACGGCGTGTCTGTGGACGGAGCGGGTGTTGAGCAAGATGCACTTGAGGTCGCTGCTGGGGTTCGGCTTGGCGGGCGCGGTGCATGTTCGGAGGCAGGTAAACTTGCAGGTTGTGCAGGTGAAGGGTCCGTGGAAGCGTTTCGGGGCGGCCCGGCTGCAGGCGGGGTTCCGGCCGGCATGGAGTGCGTTGAGGGCGGCGAAGTCGTAGGTCTTTCTGGTCGTCTTGCATCGGTGGGGGCCAGGGGTCCTGGCGCTGGGCGCGGTCCAGGCGCGGACGGGCGCAGACGGGCTTACCTTTGGCGCGCCCGCTGCACGTCCACGCGGTCGCCATTTATGGCGAAGTGGGAGGGAGGGAGGAGCAGCTGGGAGGCGGGAGCGCACAAACCAAAGAGGGGGCGTGTCCTATTGCACGACGGCGGGGAGCGGGGCGGGCAGGCACAGGGGGGCTGGGTGATAAGCCTGACACAGCAACGTGCAGGGGGGCACCAGGGACGACAGTACAGGGCAATTGAACAAAGAGGAAAAAAACGATTAAGCAGTCACACGAAGACACGCAATACGGCGGAGGGGCGAGGCACACACAACGAGGCTTCAGGCAGCAGCGAGGCGGGGGCACACACACAGTTGGTGGCCGTGCGGCGCGAAGTGTCCTAGTTCTAACCATGCATGAGGGTTTCAGAGGAGAGGAGCTTCTAGGTTTGCAAGAACGTTTCTTACTACCAAAGACAGTCAGGATGCTTTTTAAGTAGGAAAAGCACATGGCTTGGTTTTTTTTTGGGGGTGGGGAGGCGAAAGGGGAGGAGGGGGGTGATGTGCATCATATAAGTGCATATTACAGCTATGGGTGGTGCAAGACTTGCTCAAAGGGTAGGTTAGTGTTAGAGACAGGAGTGTGATGGTGAGGGGCTTTGAAGGAATTTGGACTTTTAGTGGAGAAAGTGGTAGGGACCTGGTTGGCAACCATTGGTGAATAAGTCTTGGCCATTATCTAAAAGATAGCATGTTTAGCAATTTGGAGGAGCTCCTATGAGAACGATTTCTGCAAACGGAGAGTGAGGAAATAGCGCATGGCTTATGATCTTGGTGTGAGGGAGGAGGTATTTCTCTAGGATACAATTAGTTGTTGGTGAACGTCTGGCGGTTTTCCCCTTTTGAAGATTTGGTGTGAGTGAAACAAGAATAAAAAAATAAGAAATTGAAGTCTAAGTAGTTGTTCATGCAGGGTATTGAACCCCAATGGCTATCAGAGTTAAGAGTGCTCAGTGCTCTGATGAAGCAAAGCACAGTATCTTGGTGAGGAGCTGAATCATTAGGGACACGGTAGTAGGTTAGGGTGGCAGAGTTGCAAAATAAAAGATAAGTTAGAAAAGGTGTTATGTCCGAGTGGCTGCTGCAGATTTTGGCACAGTGCCCACAGAAATAGGGATGGAGTGAGAGAGTCAGTGGAAGCAGAGTGCTTGGAAATGTGCAGAACAGGATTTCGGAATGTAGCTTGTGGAACATTCTCATGAGGAAGAGCGGTAAATAGAATGTTCTCATATTTAAAAGAGTTTGTGTTAGGCTTTTTTTATCGTTAAGAAGTGCTCAGTGGTGTCCCAGTGCATCAAGAGGCAGTTCTGGTTAGAATGCTTTCAGATGGAGCCTGGTATGTATGACATGGTAAACTCCAAAGTGATCCAATGTTTCATGGGTTCAAGGTCTTTGGGGACTACATGCAAACGTATCAGAAATGTGTGGAACAGAAGGAAATAGTAAAGGATTGCTAGAATGTGGATGTCCTAATTGATGGTGAAAATGTTTTGTGTAAGTTAATAGCTTATTCATTTGGATAGTTGGAATGGTGTGTCTTTGTTAAAACTGAATGTGTGAGCTAAGTAATGTATAGAAGAAGTCAAGAATCTGTGTATAAGAAAGGTGTGTAGAGCTGGCAAGCAAGGCTTGGGATTTTCTTCGGTTGTTATGCCTGCAAGAGGTAGGGAGAAGTATTAGTCTGCGTAATTCTTTCTTGCACGGGATCACCAGTGTGTTAGTACGATCTGAGATTGGTACTACAGTTTCCTGTTTATGACTGACTTAACACAAAAAAAGGTTCCGCTGTGGAGGTTGTGGGGAGAGTGCTGATGAGATACGCCACTCATGGGTAAAGCTGGGCATGGTGAGATGAACACAATTATTTTCAAAGATGGATAATTAAGGATTAGTGTGGATGCACACTAGGATGGGACCTACTCAATGTTTTTCTTTAATCAGTCGTCCATGTAATCCCTTATGCAAAGAAATGTTTTTAATCACATTTTAACAGGATTTTTTTCAATTGCATATTAGCCAAAACATGTTTCTTGGAAGCACCTTGCTTTCAGATTTACTGTATTTAGCTCTATTTCAGATTAACTGTATTTACATGGTTCTCTTCCCACATCCATAGTGATAACTTTTTGTCATAGTATAAGTACTGGACATCCAGGAAATTTCACTGATCTACTCAATTACTGTGCCGCCCGATACAGACCTTCCTACTTGGGTTCTTGAGACGTTGAGAACTTATCTTCCATTCATTCACTATCCAAGCACACAAACTTAGTTCCCACCTTAACACCGGGTGGCTGCTGAGGCTTTTCCACCCACATTTATTTTTTCAACTACAAATCAACTTTTACTATTTTTTCCTTCCAGGTTTCAACCGATTAGCAGTCTATGCTGGAAACAGGTGCGATGCCCATGTGTGAACCCAGAAAGCTATATAAATCAGTAGGAATCATATGTGTAGATTCTGCATGGTTATCCAAAATAAACGAATCATTAAAATAAATAAATACAAGTAGCAAAAAATTATCTGATCCCATTCCTCTTTCAATAGGTGTCTCCTGAAGAATAATAATTTCGCTTTCAGATGCTTTAAGGTATTCTAGAATTTTGTTCCTTCTACTTTTGGTTCTCACGCCATTAACATTCCAGCATAAAATGTTTATGTTTCTATTGATGTCTCCCATTATTTTTTATTGTCTATTTTTTTGGCAGTTTTCCACAACATTGGTAGTGAGTTGTTGGTGTTCTGTTCTTTTCCAATTTTCTTTCAATATCGAGGATTTATTTTTTTGCTTTTTTTTCCCCATTTTGCTCCCCACCCATTTTTTATCTTGTGTTTTTTTTTTACTTTTCTGTTTTAGTGTTTTGTTCTTACCCTCCCTGGGGAAGCCTCCTTCTTTCTTTCTTGGGGTTTCCATCATAACCCCTTTTTCGCTCCTCAATTTTGGACCTGGAGTGTATGTTTTAATTTCTTAGCGCCTTCACTTTTTTTTTTTTTTCCATGTATTTTTATGAATGGTTCCATTTCAGATTGTGGAGTTTTCCATTTGAACGGTGTCTTTCATTAGGCTGAGCAGGTTTTTTACTTCTTCGGGATCTCTAATGTTCCTCATTTTGTTGCGCCACATGATTCGTAAAGAGGGTGGAAACTTCATTTGTACTGTGGCTCCTAGAGATTGTAATTCTGGCATGAATTTCCCCAACTCCCATTGTCTATCCTGAGATGCTTTGGACATATCAGATCTAATTCTGAAGGACCAGGAGTCTTTACTGAAATTTCCCTTTTTCAGGGCTTCACCCAGGATCTTCTCTTTTAATGTGTATGTCTTGAAATTTATAAGGATTTTTCTGGGGTTTTTCCTGTCTTTGGCCTTTCCGAACGGGTCTCTGTGGACTCTCTGTATGTCTTCTCCCAGCGTCTCAGCATCGCTCCATGGGAAATGCTCCACTAAAAGCTCTACAATAAATTTCTTAATATCATTGCCTTCTTTATTTTCAGGAACATTTAAAATTCTTATATTATTTTTCCTTGCCTGATTTTCAAGAGATTCCATTTTTTCACTTATAGATTTCCCCTCTTGTCTCAGCGTGTATATCTCCTTTCTGTTATTTTCCACCTTACTGTTCAATCTACTCACTTCCCCTTCTAGAGCTGTGACTCTCTCTCCTAGAGCATTTAGTTTATAGTCCAACTTTTCGCACACCTCTTGAACCTTATCTTGTTTTGCTTCAGATATGGCAAATTTTTCTCTCATCTCGATCCATATTTTCTCAAGAAACTCGTCTGTCTGATTTCTGGGACTTTTGAAACCCGATATTCCCTCCTTCCCGGTTTCTTGTTTTTTCTGCGTCTCAACATTTTCTTTCTCTTTGCTTAGTTCTCTCTCTTCGTTATTACTGTTCTGAGCTTTTCCTATGATTTCTGTTTCTCCTGTTATGACTGTTGTGACTGTTGTATCGGTTGTTGTGGCTACTTCGGCCATACCTTGAGGACTGAGATGAGGTCTAAGTTGGTCAGCTATTTTGCTTTTTAGCCCAACTTTAATTGTTGATTTTGAAGGGATATTTGGATTTTTGTTCTGTGGAATTTGAAGATGTTCTTTTTGTGAGGGTTGATCTTTTTTCTGCGGTAAGGCTAGCTCAGGTTTTTCGGCTAATAATGCTGTTCGATTTGTATCGTCCTTTGCTTGGTTTGTCTGCTGCCTCTGAACCTTAAAGAAAGATCTTAGTGAAGGTGTGATCTTTATTTTCTGGGTTGTATCAACTTTGTCTCCGGATAATTTTACTTTCTCTTTATATTTTTTTATGGGCTCTAGAGGTGTTTTGTTTGCCTTCCTTCTCTTAACTTCTCTAGGAGTAATATTTTTGGGATATTGCTCTTGTTTGAGAAAGTTCCTGTTTCTGAGACTATAGTTAGAGACCACAGTTACTGAGCTTTTTTTCTCTGTGTCTTTCTGGCTAGCTGTGTTTTTTAATTCTACATTCCTTTGATGAGTGTCTGTGTCCTTTTCTGTGCTCTTATCTTTATCTTCCCTGCTTTTTTTAATGTCTCCCTCCTCCTCTGGCACTTTTTCATTCATGTGGTGTCCAATTTTGGTGTTTTCCTCTTTTTTTAGGCAATCTGTGTTTTTATTAAGTTTTACTGTTTTATCTACTTTTACTGAATCTCTGGGGCGCCCCTCTCTTTTGCTTTGATTTCCTCTGATTGTCAGGACCTCCCGGGACACTCTTTCACGGGTCTCAGAGCAACGTGAGAACAGACCCTGCTCACCTCCGCTGTTGCCGCTGCCACTGCCGCTAATGCCCCGGAACAGGAAGCCAAGCCTTCCGAACACCTTCCTGTGGACCGCTCTCGCCTTTCCAGCCTCCGCCCAAACTCCGGGGAAGCTCGCGCTGCAGTCCGGCGTTTCTCCTGTCTTTCTCGTCGATGGCTCGTAGGACTTCCCTCTCACTGAAAAGTCTCCACAGAACAGGTAGCCGACCATTCCTTTAGACGCTATTTCTTTTTTTTCTACTTCGTTCGATCGATCAAAGAATTGACGGGAAGCTTTTCTTTTCCGTTATAGTCTGTTATAGTCTGTTAAGATCCGCTCATGCTCCTGTAAATGTCAGGTTTCCTCCACCTTCATACTCCGCGATAACATTTCCCGTTTGAATTCACTGTTGCGTTAGCGCTAATTCCGCCATGCCGTTGCCGTTCGTTGTGCTCTCCAGGTCTCTTGTTTGAGGAGCTCTCCGACCGAGCGTCCTACTCGGCCGCCATCTTCCCCGCAAACTTCAGGAGACACACCTATTGAAAGAGGAATGGGATCAGATAATGAAAAACCTAGGATGGGTGGATGTCCATATTTGCACAAATCAAGGGTGTAATATTAAAGGTGTAATAATTATTTTAAAAATAATCCTTAAATGCAAGTATGGAATTTTCAGAAGTGGATAGTAAAGGTAGATGGGCACTGGCAAAAATAAAAATAGGGAAGACTGCCTACACAATAGCAGGCTATTATGGTCCTAACCTTGATGACCCTGAGCCCTTACAGAACTTGTATACTCATTTGCTAACAGCTAACACTCCAGTAATTTTAGGAGGAGACTTTAATCTCATCTTAGACCCTAAAACTGATCGGTCTCCCCCAGGAAGAAATCTCAACTTACCTAATCTACCAAAAATGAGGGAGTGGATTGGTATATACAAGAGAGACTTAGAATTAATAGATGTATGGAAAGAAAAAGGAGATAAGAGTCAACCCTTCACACTACATAATAAAAGACTAGGACATAGTTCTAGAATCGATATTTTCTTAGTCGATAGAAGCCTACTGGGAAATATAACAAGTTTAATCCACAGTCCAGCCCATCTATCAGACCACTCCGCCGTACAGTTAACATTACAAATTAAGGCAACCCAGATACATAAAAGATTCACGGTGGAAAGGGCCATGTTTTTAGATCAAGAAATTGTACAAGCACCTAAAGAAGAGACAGAAGCCTTTTTTGAAAATAATAAAACGGGAACATCTAAACAAATGGTATGGGACACGTATAAGGCTGTATTAAGGGGAAAGCTACTTCGCCTTGGAACATACAGATCAAAGAAAGCAAAACAAGAAATAACAGACTTAGAAAAAGTTATAAACACCCTAGACACCCAAATACTAATGGAAAGAGACCCGGACAGGAAAGAAAGTCTGCAAAAAGATAGGCAAAGGCAGAAGAACTCCTTAAGTGATATTCTTGAAGAAAGAGTAAAAACTAAGTGGGAAGCAAGCAAGCTGGCAAATCACGAATATGGGGAAGGATGTGGAAAATGGCTCGCATGGAAATTAAAGACTGACTCAGTAAGAAATAAAATAAAAACTTTAATAAAACAAGACCAAACAAGCCCGACCTCAGAGGAAGAGGAAATCAGAAATGAATTTGAGACTTTCTTCTCGGAGTTATATACTGAAGATGTAAACCCATCTGAGGAACAGATAGATGAATACTTAAGAGACATGCCAGTGTTAAAACTATCTGAGGAGGAGAAAAACGAGCTAAATAGGTAAATTACACCTACCGAGGTTAAAAATATAATAAAAACATTGAAAAAAGGGAAAGCCGCAGGTCCAGATGCACTGCCGAACGAACTGTACCTGTCCTTAATTGACACACTAGTCCCACATATAACAGAATTAGTAAACTTGGTATTTAAACAAAAGGAAAAGCTGCCGGATACCTGGAATGATGCAGTAATAACAATTATCTTAAAGCCAGGAAAGGACCCTAAAAAATGCGAATCATACCGGCCGATATCTCTGCTCAATGCAGATTATAAAATTTTTACTAAAAATAATGTCAACAAGACTGGGAAAGTTTACACCCCAACTCATACACTCAGATCAAAAGGGCTTCACGAAAGGAAGGCAATTATATGAACTGACACATGAACTCATAAGTACTATAGACATAGCTACGTCAAAAAACATTCCTCTCGGGGGGCGTGGCTTGGACGGCGTTGGTGATGGCCGCCTAGCCTGTTCTCTGCCGTGCAGGAGAGCGATCTCACCAATTTTCGGGGGCAGAAAAACACCTCTTCACCCGCATGCACCGCGGAGCAGGGCTTTAGAACCTCTAAGGCACGCTCGGTGCGAAGCTCGGCTCTTAATATCGGCCGGACGCACCTTTTTGCTGACATGCTGCCACGACACTGATCACGGAGCGGAGCGGAGCGCTGTCAGCCTGCACGTCTCCTGGCGGAAAGCGGCGGACCTAAGAGACTCGCACACGGAGAGAAGGTGAGCCTTGAGGGAGGCGCCGGTCAATGTATGCTCACAGTTTTTGAAAATTGTTGAGCTTATCGGCGTGGTTCGAGCTTGCCAGTAACTCCGTGTGCCCGCCTGCCTGTCCCTAAGATGGCCGCCCGCCAGCTACCTTGCAAGTAAATCTCCATAAAAGCGCTAATACAGTTGCTAAAGCCCAGCGGAATGTTCAAATGGCACAGTGTCTCTGCCCTACGCCTTCCTGAAGGGTGCCCCTGGTAGCGAGAGCGCAATTTCAGCGGCGATACAGCCGAAAATAGTGAGAACCTTCTTTCACTGGCGCCTGACCCCAAGATGGCGACTCTGCTCAATTTTCCACCTTTTTTTCGGCGCGAAAAACGGGAAAGAGATGCAATAATAGTGCTCTGTGCACTTTAAACAAATGGGAAGTTTGCTCAATCAGTCCTGCAGACCCAAGGTGGCATAATCTAATGACACATTATCTTTTGGAGTTGCAGCCACAAATGGTAGTACAGCCACAAGCAGAGCGTGTCATATGAACACTAACCAGCATTAGTCACTATATCATTTGAGGCTGATAGCTTTCTGCACGTTCAAATTGTAAGCCAGCAATTGAAAGCCAAAGGTCCAGCGCAAGTGTCCCAAACCTTATTTTGAACCTTATTTTGAACGCACCGACACCATCTGCTAGATCTCTGAGCTTTAAGATCACAATATTGAGATCTCTGTTAGACGACCTAACTCGACCAGCGCTTTGACATCCTTCAGACCACCCTGTCCTTTCTCGCAAACTGGAAGGCCGTCGCAATAGCGTCCTCCACACACGACCCTCCTGCAAAATGTCGGACAGGGATGAGAAGAAGAACAACAAAAAGGTAAAACCGGAACCCTCATTATCAGACTCTCCTATTAAATCGAGGGCAGACGTCAGCAGTACCCTAGAGGTAATCCTGAAAAAACTGGCAGAGGTACACGACCTAGCAAAATCAACCAAATCCAACACCGACTCTATGCAGCTGGAACTTACTGCAATTAGAGCTGACATGAGCTCTGTACACAAAAGCATAGATGAAGCGGAACAGAGAATTAGTGACTTAGAAGACAAATCCAATATTGCATCCACTTCCATACAGCAACTCCAGGGATCAACGGTCCAACTTAGACGCCAGGTGGCGGAATTGGAGGACAGGAACAGAAGGGGCAACGTGCGCATTTTTGGAATCCCAGAGAATGCGGAGAAAGATGCGAATTCCTGCGTGGACTTTCTAGAAGCTTGGATTCCGAAGATAACAGGGATTTCCTTCCACCATGAGTTTGAACTCGACAGAGCCCACAGAGTTCCTAGCTACATCCCTCATGGATACAGAGGCCCGCGTCCACTGATATGCAAACCACTAAGGTACCAACATACGGAAGCTATACTTCAATTCGCAAGACGCAATCACAAAATTTCCTGGGAAGGCCATAATATAACTTTCACCCAGGACTACTCAAAGGACACACTCGAAGTCCGGAAAGGCTTCCTGGCCCTGAGAGAAAAACTTAGATCAAAAGGCATTCAATACTCCTTTGTTGGCCCGGCGAAATTCAGGATCACCATACACGGCAAACCGAAATTCTTCACGGACCCCAATGCACTGGCGCAATTCATCGGTGACTCTCCACCGCAGAACATGGACTTGTCCAATGGCTCTTCAAACAAACGGAAGACCAACTCGCAAGAAAATATAAACTCGGGTTCTGGTCATGGGTGACTCTAACGGAACAATTTCAAGCCTCTAATTTGAAGTGCAAAATGTTCTCATTGTTCAGTATCGCCTATGGTAAATAGTTAGTTGAAATAATCTTCAACCCTGAGCAGCCGAACTTTCTGCTGTCTCTTCTGTTTTCAGTTTCTGTTGATGCTTTGATTCTGATCGACTCCGTCAGGTAAGACCGCCCAGTGTTCATACCGTGGTCACCTGTACATCCACTAATATCCTTAACAAGTGTTTTAGAATGGATCTTGCTTGATGCTCTCTAATCCGAAATCGGGGCATATGCTCTGCTCCTTCACTCTCTACACCATGATCATACCGGGGAATCAGCTGTTCCTCAGGGACTATCTATATATGTATCTGCAGAAAATCCCCTCATGTCATCTTGTCTTCTATTTGCGCATACCTTTTGTTTACGCATGTCCTACACGTATGAATGCACACGGTGTGCGTGGCTAAATGGTCATTACTCTTTTTGAATATGTTCTTAAACTTCACTGCTTGGTTAAGTTTTATGTTTACAAAAACTATCAGTGTATCAAACACTACTACATACTGCTTACTACTTACAGCTATCGAATATGGTTAATTACCTGTTCCCTATTACATCCATCAGTCTAACTCCTTCCTGCGCTGCAGATGGATGGCAATGCCGTCGCAGTTCCCAAGTTCTGTTGAGAAGGGAGGGGGGAGGGGGGAGGGTAGTAGAGGGAGGGAGGGAGGAGGGAGGGGGAATGGGGCAAGGGGGGGGAAGGGGGAGGAAAAATCTGGTTTGTTTCAGCATGCTTTTTCTATTTGAGGTTAATGCTCTTTCTCAACTATATGTCAGCAAAAGGACTGCTTTCCGATATTTCATGGGGGCCCTCGCAGAACACATGCGGTGACCTAACCTATTGTGCTACTAGCCTATCCACAGCAATAGCCTCCAGTACCATGTTCACTACAAACCCGAAATGCGTCTGCTCTAACACCACCATTGTAACAGCACTACACGCGAGACAGAACAGATCCAATGAAGCAGCTTACTCATTCATACTCATCACACACCTACCACCCTCTAACGTACTCTTCAACAATAATACACCAGAACTAGAGCGACACCATAGTAAACAATGACTCGTAATACATCCATCTCGGAGGGCCTTAACATTGTTTCCCTCAATGTCAAAGGTCTCAACCATCCGGTCAAGAGGAGAAAAGTTCTAGATTATCTGGCAAAATCCAAGGGTGACATTCTACTCCTGCAGGAGACTAAACTATCAAAGGATGACGCTGTCTTTATAAACCAACATTAGATATCTCACAACCTTTGCTCCCCAGCAGTTGGCAAAAAGAGGGGGGTTCTCACACTAATAGCTAAGAAATCCAACATCTCCGTAGTTTCACACACTCACGATGATAACGGCCGCTTCGCCATGGCACACCTTCAGAGAAACGAAGATCATATCCATGTCTTAAACATATATGGCCCCAACAATGACGATCCAGAGTTCTGGGATTCACTAGCCCCGACCCTAGATTGTATTCCCCAGGGAGAACTACTAATTGTGGGGGGCGATTTCAACCTGCCACTAGACCCAATCACCGATCGACACTCGAATTGCGCCTACCACCCCACACGCTCACATACTAGTTTACACCGCCTATGCTCCAGATTCAACTTACACGACTCATGGAGACTCCAACACCCTGATGGCCGTGATTACACCTTCTACTCGCCTCCTCATAATTCCTACTCGAGGATAGATTATATCCTCATTAATAGCCCATTCACCCACCTCATCGAAGAAACCAGTATTGCCCCTAAATTGATTTCCGACCACTCAAGCATACAGACCAAACTAGTGGGTTCCAGTTCCATTCTCCCCCCTAAAAGATGGAGATTCAATGACGAAATATTCTCCGAGCCAGAAAACAAACGAAAAATCGAGGAGGCCATCCTTGACTACCTCAAACATAATGACACCCCCGACTCAGACATAGCGAGTGTTTGGGAGGCACTCAAAGCCACTTTGAGAGGAGTAATAATAGGCATCCGAGCTCAAACTAACAAAAAATTAAACAAAGACTTGTCCACTCTGGAAGACAACATCAAAAAGCTGGAAACCGCCCATATAGCAGATCTCCAAAACTCGAAGATTTTAAACGACCTCACCAAACTCAAATATGAATACAACTCGATACTCAGCAGAAGGGCAGGGGTCTGGATCAATAAGTTTAAGGCTCTAAGAACATGTGAGGGCAACAAAGCTGGGAAGATCTTAGCGTCATATCTAAAACATAAAAATAAGCAATTCAACATTGCCTCAGTTAAAGATAGCAACAATGCCATCCAAACAAAGCAGAATCTAATTCTTAATACGTTCAAATCATTTTACCAAGACTTGTACAAAAATAACCTAGACTTTGACTCGGAAGAGTGTAACAGGTACCTGACCTCACTGGGTCTTCCTAAACTAAACGGTACTGATAAGGACACACTGAACTCTCCGATTACCCTTCAGGAAATATCAGCGTCCATTAAGACGCTTAAACGTAAGAAAGCACCGGGTCCTGACGGGTTCTCAGCCAGCTTCTATAAAGAACTCACAAACTCCCTGAGCCCAACTCTCCTAAAACTATTCCAATCCTTTAGCGTAACAAAAAGTATTACCAATTCCATGAGTGAAGCTACCATCATAGTCATACCTAAAGATGGTAAAGACCCTCTGCTAACCAAAAATTACAGGCCAATCTCCCTAATTAACTTAGATTGCAAAATTTATGCAAAGATCCTCGCCACACGTCTAAATTTACAACTCCCAAAGCTAATCAGCACATCACAAGTAGGCTTCATGAAACAGCGCATGTCTAACGATAATACGAGGATCCTCTGTCACGTCATTGAAAAAGCCAAAATGCTCGCAGCCCCGGCCGTAGCCATTACCCTCAACGCAGAGAAGGCGTTTGACAGAGTCTCCTGGTCTTTTCTCAAGAGCTGCATGTCCGCCTCTAATCTGGGAGAAACTTTCACTGATTTGGTTATGGCCCTATACCGGTCACCTTCCGCACGCATTGCTATAAATGGTTCATTGTCGGACGCCTTTACCTTAGAACAAGGGACTAGACAGGGCTGCCCCCTCTCCCCTTCACTTTTCCTCTTGGCAATGGAGCCCCTAATTGCACATATAAAAAAAAATGATAACATCAAAGGTGTGAAATTCGGGGATAAGTGCGTCAAACTCGCCGCCTATGCGGACGATATCCTGATTGTAACGGAATCACCAGAATCTTCAATCTCTGCACTAATGTCCACCATAGATAGTTACTCTTCCCATTCAGGATACAAACTCAACCGGGATAAATCTGAGGTCAAACCACTCAATATTTTAACCACCAAAGAGGTGCTGGGAGACTCAGGGCTATGTTGGCAACCAGAGTTTGTGAAGTACCTAGGTATCGAGTTTGGTGACTCCCTCATGGAGACCCTCCATCGAAATGAAAAAATCACTTTAAATAAAATCAAGACGCAACTAGAGGGGTGGTCCCCCCGTTTCATCACTTGGTGGGGTAGGGTGGAAACCATCAAGATGATGATTTCACCTCTAGTTAATTACCTCATATCTATGCTCCCACTAATCCTCACACCAGACTTCTATCACAAACTAGACATGGCCATCTCTAATTTCCTATGGAAAGGGAAAAGGGCAAGAATCAGCATAAAAAAGCTTCGCTTAGACAAATCCGCGGGAGGGGTCAATTTACCAGACTTTAAGAGATATGAGACCGCTTTCCTAGCCAAACAAGGAGCTCACTGGCTCGCTCCCTCACCTGAATACACCCCAGTATGGCTAGAAATTGAGGAGCAAATTCTTAACGGTATCTCCCCTAGCGCGGCCCTCTCATCCAACCTGAACAAACTGACCCATTCTAAATCGATATTTCATAACACAAAATCTGCTCTCCTAAAGTTTGATAGACTCCTAGAAAACAACATCCGGGGCTCACGATGGGAATCCCTTTGGGACAACCGTAACATTCTGTACAAGGGCAAGCCCATGCACAACGAGACATGGATCAAAAAAGGCATACTGTTCCCACACCAGCTGTACGCGGGGGAATACCCTATTCCCTTCAGCGACCTACAAATCAAATACGATCTTGCACCAATTGAATTCTATAACTTCCTAAACGTAAAAACGGCTTTGTCCAAACTTAAACTCTCCCCGACACCGCCCTCACTCCCACCATACCTTGCCAGACTAAACAGACTAGGACACCAGGTTTCCTTTCTCTATAAACTCAGCCGTCCCCAACAATCTGGCCTTACTGCCCCAATCACACAATTCTGGAATAACCTTTCATCTAGGCCAATCACAGACTCAGATTGGACCAACGCATGGATATCCTGCACGAGACACAAAATCAGCCCTACACTATCACAGACAAAATACTGGCTCTTACACAAAGCCTTCTGGACCCCTGCACGATTATTTGCACACAACCTCTCCCCAGATGCCTTTTGCTGGAATTGCAAACGCGCGGAGGGTGACTTATCACACATCATCCTCGAATGCGACTGCGTGGCGCAATTCTGGGAGAATATATTCGACTTGATCTCAAAGTTATTCCACATCTCACCGGTGAAAGAGCTCCCTTACCTAGTTTTCGGGTTCACCCAGGACCCATCCCTTGATGCAGATGATAGGGCATTACTTGACCTCCTCCTCTCGGCTGCAGTTAAGACAGTCCTCAGCAACTGGAAAGATACCAGCAAGGCCAACTACGCAGGGTGGTTAAATTGGATAATTAGCTTACGTGGAGCAGACAATATTACACTCCTTCAGACACCGTGGCGTCCTGCCACGAGAAAACTATGGTCGACTCTCGATAACTACTTCACGACACGTAAGCCACCTTAGATGGGCCCACACACCGTCCACGACCCACCAACATATGCTGCCCGACTGCCTTCATTGCACTCCTAGCCACCGTAAATAATTGTCCTTCATGAATGAGTAAAATGCTGTTGAAATACAATGTCTGTTACTGAATTGTTGTGAGTATGTGATACGTGCTCTACTGTTGTACTTTTGTACTGACATTTACTATGATGTACTGTAGCGTACAGTAATTTTGATTCGTAAATTTATGACTCATATTACACTAATGGACTTGCTTTATATATGTCTATGCTGTAACAACCAATAAAAAACTTTTGAAATAAAAAAAAAAAAACATTCCTCTCACAATACTAACTATCGATGCCGCTAAGGCATTCGATAGAGTAAACTGGGCTTTCTTAAATGGTATAATGATCAAAAATAATCTAGGGGATTACTTCCTACACGCAGTAGGAGAAATTTACAAAAATCCTAGATCAAGAATTCTGGTCAATGGCAGCCTTTCGAGCAATATCAAAATTGGCAGAGGTACGAGACAAGGGTGCCCTCTCTCTCCCCTGCTTTTCAACTTATACATAGAACCCCTAGCAAACAAACTCAGAAGCTGTAAGGAAATAACTCCCTTTAAATATCAGGGATGGGAGAAAAAGCTAGCACTCTACGCAGATGATCTGATGCTATTCACGGATAAATATGTTAAATCTAAACCAGATATAGAAAAAATCATTAGCAAATTTGGTCAAGTTTCAGGATATTCAGTAAACCACACAAAAACAGAAATAATGACATGGAATACTCATTTTAATAGTCCCAATATAAAAAAAAGAGATAAGATACTTGGGCATCTTGGTAAATAAGAATATGGATAAAATACCACAAAACAATCTAAATAGAGTAGGCCGAGAGGTAAGAAAACTACTTTAAGTGTGGACTAGCCTACCTTTAAGCTTTATAGGGAGATCTAACATTATAAAAATGACTATACTCCCAAAATATACCTTTCTGTTCAACACTATTCCACTGGAATTTAAAAAAGCCGAATTGAAAAAGCTACAGGGAGAGCTTGCAAGTTTTATATGGGCCTCCAAGGGAACCAGAATATCGTGGAGAAAGCTCAGTAGGAAAAAAGAGAAAGGAGGGATTGCAAGTCCGGATTTGACAGAATACTATAGGGCTTTTCAATTTAAAAATATACGGGCTCTCCTAGGAATACATCAATACTACCCCGAATATTTGCAAGCGATGACAGAAGCTGAGGACCATTTTCTCTTCAAATTTGGTCACCAAAAATACTTTAAGAAAATCAAGCTAAAGGTTCTAAAGGAGGCAGTAAAACTTTGGATACAAATTAGAACGATCCTACAAATTCCCTACTATAGTGCAATGGCACCGATATGGAACTCTCCCGCAACTCCGGACTGTCTGAAAGATGTCATGGCCACCCCCTTAAAACAAAACAACATTAATTATTGGGGTCAACTCCTAAATGGGTCAACATTGATTTCATGGGAAGAAATGCGTAAAATCTCCAACGGAGCAATATCAAAATGTAAGTTTTATCAACTAAACAGCTGGGCAAAGACAATACCAACACATGATAAAGATACTAAAACCTTGGAAAAAGAAATGACAACAATCCTACCCATAAACAAGGAGGTAGCAAAATGGTTTTGGACTTTTATAATGGAAGACGATGAAAACTCTCACATAGTAGATCAAATCTGGGGGAAAGATCTGGATATGGAAGACCTAGTAAATCTATGGGAAGATTCAATAGAGAAATGTTGGTCAACATTAAAATCTGCGGCATTGAAAAGAAATCATCTTTACACCCTACATAGAGCCTATTGGACACCGAAAAAACGTTCAAAATTTAAAAACGCAGGAATTAAAAAATGCCCTAAATGTGGGGAAGAAAGGGCAGATGATGTTCATATGTTCTGGAGCTGCCCATCCCGGAGAATATTCTGGGAAGAAGTTGGTAAGACGCTAAGTTTGATATTACGAAAACACCTAAAAGTAAGTACAACTCTTATTCTTTTTGGGATTGGTAACTCATCAGAGCAAGTAAAATTAACAGTAATGGAAGCAAAGCTACTTTTTGTGTTAATGGTGATAGCTAGAAGGGAGATATGCATTAAGTGGATTGGGCCATCACCCCCAACGCATGGAGAGTGGATTAACTCAGCTATAAGAATAAATAAACTAGACAAAAGGGGCAAATTTAGTAAGAGGTTTAATTATTGGGAAATCATGGAAAAAACACCTAACTTCTGAGGAAAGGGTAGAACACACTGTCCTATGATTAAAGCGAAAGCATAATCTGGAATATGAGTATGATACTCAGAGTAGCCAAGATGTCTATCTCCGCCCCTCTCGACTACAGATATGTTTATATGTAAATGGCAAATGATCTCCTCTGAACAAACAAAAAAAAGGGAAAACTCCCATGACAAGAGAGACCATTGGGCAGTGACGGTACAAAAAAAAAACTTCAGAGGTAGAAACCAAATCTTCCATACACATAAAATTTTCGCAATATGAGGATAGAAAAAAAAAAAAAAAAAAAAAAAAAGTAGCAAAAAATGAATAAAAAAAGTAATTTGATACAACGTTTTCATCTGTACTTTTTTTCCCCTGATGGGCGATTTACAAAAGTAGCATACAGTTAGGTCCGTCAGATCCTTCTAAGACTCTGGGTTTAGCAATAATTTGCATTTGTATACCTCTGTGTTTCGGGCTACTCATACTACCTAACGATTCAGAGGGCATTTTGCAAAAAGTGTCCTTTAATGCACATTGGTTTCCAACAGGAAGCCACAAACCGAGAGGAGTCTAATTAGTAAAACTAAATGTTCTACTAGGTTGAGTTTCCACACTGATAAAAAGGGTACCCCACTTGTGTGGGTGGGCTTATCGGCCTGGATAAGAAAGGTCCCAAAACTAATCGTGCTGACATCACATTTTAGAGAGGAGAAACCCCATTTTAGTGATGCGAGTGGCTGCGCATGTTAAGCCCAGGAATCTACCAAATCAGGATATTTCTGAAAACTAGACACACTCCAGGGTGGATTGATTTGCATGGACCCCAATATGTACGTTTTCTTACCAATAATGCACTGCAAATCTCAATCTTTGGCTAAATCCATCCCATTTGTCATATTTCTGTGAGGGAAAGTGCCGAAACCTGAATTCAGGCACAGAATTCCTACCACCCATTGTTTGCATACTTCATAAAAACGCTATTCCACTTGTGTGGCTGGGCATAGTGCACGCAACAGAAATTACTCAACCCAGAAACCAAGCAAAATCAATAAGGTCTTTGCCTGGTTCCTCTCACAAGCGCTATATCCACTACCAGCAGAGGCAATAAGACTAATGCCTGTTCCATGGGTGGCAACTGCAACTACAAGGTGATGGATGGAATGATTGAATTAATCTCAGCCACTGGCACTCGCACAGGTCGCATCCCAGTCCATCGTTTTCTGCACACCATGCCACCTCAATTTGAGCACAGATAGTTAAATCTGGTCCCAGCCATAGGCAAGTCAATCTTGACCCTGCTGCAATTGGAACCGTTCAGTCTGAACGCACAGGCCAGGCCCTCACTGAACAGGAACACAAGCATCCCAGGACTGGTGTGACCCAGATTAAGGCTCATCCGCCAGGTATAGCATGTTTCAGGTAGCACTGTGAGCAAGAGACCCACGTCTGGGCATACCAATCTGTTAGGGCCAAACTGTTCACTGGAGCTGGGTTATGACTGATTTGCATATGGCTGGGACCAATCTTAGGTGGCATGGTGTGCAAAACAACAAGGGACTTGGCTGAGGCCCAGAGTGTCTACCAGTGGCTGAGATCAACTCAAGCATTCCATCCATTACTTTTCTGTATACTTTACTGTGTCTTCCACACACTCAAGCATATCTTCAAATTCACAAGCCACATATTTTAAAAGCACACAAAAGTAGTCCCACAGATTCACTGCATCAATGTGAAAAACAATTTCCAATGGTAATAAGACTTTAAGACTTCTTAATTATCTGAATATCAATACCTGTTTAAGTGTGGGAGTTGTCTCCAGATTCACTTTCAGAGTCCGAATCTGGCAAATCTGCATGTGTATCTTGCGCTGTTTGACTCCAGCTATCAGTACCGTCGGAGCCTGCAACCTCATCTTCAATAGCAGCTGTGTCCATCCAATCTGAACCACCCAATTCATTCTCCGTGCTGCCTTCTTCCCCTTTACTTTTTTCTGATGTGCTTATTGCTTCATCAGTCCTCCTTTTGGAAAACCAGTCTCGCACTTCTTCATAAGTCATTTTAGACTTTGTCACCAGTTTGTCCAAGTGCTCTTCATTCAGCTCCTTATGTTCATTGTAATATTGCTTTAAAACCTTTATACCATTCTTTGGGTTTCCAGTTACTTTTGAAGGTTCATCGTCCTCATTTTGCTGACTGATACTATTGCACAGCTTTTGGTACTGCTCCATCCACTTCAAGGTTCCAGATTTGAGAAAATAGCGATTTTCCTTAAACCAGCGTACTATTTCAGTTCTAACAAGGCCAGTTTGATATGCCAACTGGTCATACTCCTGAGGAGATGGCCACTGGGTTTTTGCAAATGTACTCTTAAGAAAATGAAGCTGTTCCTGTTTACTCCTATTTTCCACCACAGAAAAATAGCTAACTAAATCAGGGCTGTTATGCCGTCCACTCTGACCTATAGATCCATTTTGGACGCTGCGATCTTTTGTTCGTTTCTGAGAACCCATAGAGTCTAAAACAGCTTGTTCCATATTATCTCTGAGCTTTCTTCTTTCTTTGAACCATGCATCAATTTCTCTTCTATTTAACTTAGTCTCCAGCCTCAACCTTTCTATTTCCTCTTGAGCTGGGAAAGAGCTTTTGGTGAAACTATTCTCTAGTATTCGAAGATGATTTCCATTTTTTTCCTTGCACCTCTGGGGTGGCAGCTCTGGAAACAAGTTGTAAGTCCGTGGAGATCTTGCAGCAATTGCCATTTGTTCTTTCACTACTGACTCACTGGTTATGTTAGCAATGCCCTTCTGGCTTCTATACCTGTAATCACTGAACCACTTTTTAATTTCACCCTTCGGAAGGCCTGTGGTATTTATTAATCTATGCACTTCGGCATTATCTGGAAATGGACTTTTAAGGAAACTAGTCTTCAGTGTTGTTATTTGTTCCTTGGTCTTCTTTCGTTCATGTGGTGGTGTTCCTACTCTTGCACTGTTCTTGGGTGTGTTGTGGGGTGTGGATGAAGAATCTTCATTTTCTTGTTCCTCTATCTGCTGAGATTCATCGATTTGTGGCTGCATTTGATTGATGTGTCTTCTAGTTGTGTATGGCCGCTTGACTTCTGGAGGAACTTCCTGGTTTTGCATGGGGCGCTTCTGACTTTGATTAGCTGCACCAGCAACAGTGAAGGTGAAAGGAGAGCAGGCAACCGCTGATCCATTTGTGACCTGGGTCAAAACTAAGCCAGTCTGGCCAAGAATCTGGCAGGGCAAAGCAGTCTGTATGAGTGGCTGTGACATTTTTGTTGATGTTGTGGACGACAGTTGAGATGGCAGCACTGTAAACGTCTGGGGCACATGCTGGATGGTGCCATTAAACATCTTCTTTCTTGCTTCTTCCACCTCCTCAGGGGACCAACTTATTCCATGTTTTAGACGCTGGGTAGCAAACCAGATTCTGATCTGCTCCTCTGGGTGTTTGGAGGCTGCAGTTAACCATGATAACTCTGCCTGAGTGGGGTAGGGGAATTTATTGAAGGAGTTGATTAGAGTTGTATTTGTATCTAGTGCACAATTGTATTTGGTACTGTTGAGAGGAACAGGGATTTTGGGTAGAAGGTTTATATTTGGTGGCAGCTGAACGGAAGGCATCACATGAGCCAATCCATCTTGCAGCATTTCAGTTCCATTAATATAGGCAGAAAGGTTAGTGGTTTCAGGTATAAAGCAAGGGCTCGCTCGCTGCTGTTTTACATCCACAGCTGCTTCTTCAAGTTTCCTGGATCCCTTTTTGACTTCTTGTTTAGCTTTACCCAGTTTCATAATGGGTGTTTTACTTATCGAGATCCCGGCAGACATGCTTTCATCATCTTCATGGTTTGCATGGCAGCTGTTTGCAAAATTAGCAGCACTGTTATTACCCTCTATGGACTGTTCTAGAACAGTCTGATTATTGTGTTTCATTAACTTAAGCTTGAAGTTATTCTCTCCGGGATGGAACTTTATATTATGGTCAGACAGGCAGTCATATTTCTTTGTTGTGAAATCACACTCTGCACAAACGTATAAGGGGTTGAGGATGACATTTGGATGTTGCATGTCCACGTGCTCTGTGAATTCGGTAAGATTTAGTGTTGAGTAAGGGCAGTATTTGCATTCATAGCCTCCCTGCTGTTTCTTAGATTGACTCTCAATGGATGGTTTCCCCTCCACTATTTCACACTCTTTCCTGGAGTTCTCCTTATGTATTGACCAGTCATCCTTACATTCCCGTAGTGCAGGGCTTACACATCGACTGTTCAAAACATCGTCTTCAAGATCATCCTGCTCTACGACTTCTGAAGCTCGTACCATACATGGAGTGGTGGACTTTCTTTTGCTTGCCATTTTAAGAATGCAGAGTTTTACAACAAAAAAACAAAGAATCTATAGCGGTTGCTTAAATAAATTTAAACATCTCCGTTTATTGGTTAAGTGCTGTATTCCTCAAAGTATTCGAACACCACTCCCATTTGTTAAGTTTAACTGGGATGCCTGGCACCTGCAAAAAAAGATAAACACAATATTTAGTTTCTCTTCTAAAGAAAATGACAAATGAAACCTTATTTATAGGTACTGCTATCAACTTAAGAGGAACAATGTATGTGTTTGTGTTGAAGGTAAGCCCACCAATAAATACCAACAAAAAACACAAGTTATTTACCTTCGGTAACAATACATCTGTAGGAGACATTAGTTAGTGATAGATTCCTTACCTTAGAGTTAACCCCAGGTGTCAGACTGGATCCGGAAATTCTTCCCCCTGTGCGTAAAGTTGGCATTGTGCGGCTCCGCATCCGCTGTAGGCGGCGTGATTGCTGGGATAACGTTGCGGCAGGTACTTAGACAGCGCCCTCACGTCAGTTCTGTACATGACTTTCCACGCCAGGAACGCAGAGCCATGCAAGATACTGACCACTGGTGCATTGAAACTAGGGCCCTGAAAGGGATGACCTTAACCCTAGAAATGAGTTTGCAGAACGGGGATGAAGGGTGGGCGGAAAGGAATCTATCACCAACTAATGTCTCTTACAGATATATCGTTACCGAAGGTAAGTAACTTGTGCATCTGAAAGAGACAAGCTAGTGATAGATTCCTTACCTTAGAATAGATACCCCAGCAATACCCACCCCGCTGGTGGTTCTGCGAACCAAGATCACACCAGAAACACGCGGAGAACAGAACGGCCAAAGAAGCAGCCTCTCCCGACTTGGTTGTACAGGCAGTAGTGCTTGATAAACGTGTGCAGCAAGACCCACGTAGCTGCCTGACAGATGTCATATAGGGAACTCCCCGTCCCAAGGAAATAGTTGCTGCTGTCACTCTGGTAGAATGGGTGCATAGCCTCACTGGAGGCTCCTTTTTAGCCAAGGAATAGCATACCTTGATGCACAGAACGATCCACCGAGAGATGGTCCGCTTGTGCATAGCCAGACCTTTCTCAGCACACATGTAGCCAACAAAGAGCTAGTCATCCACCGGGAACTGTTGTGTGCGGTTCAAATAGAATGAGAACGCACGTTTTGGGTCCAGACGGCAGAGCCGCTGCGCAGAGGCCGGAGCCATCGGCGAAGAAAAGCAAATCCGCGGGGCCCGAGGGCCTGACGGCCCAAAAAGGCGAGCCATAGCTGACAGGAAGTCCTGTAGCTGAGCCGGAGTCACAGACGGACCCGGGAAAGGTGGGTAGGCCGTCGGCAACTGCGTAGGCTCCTCTGGAGCCGCGAGGCGGCACCACCCAATCCCTCAGCACTCATCGCGCAACAGGCTAGGGAAAGGCGGAGAGCGACGGCGCTTCTTTGACTTTTTGTGCTTAGTCTTAACTGACCCCGAGAGCGAAGACTTCGTTGAACGATGGTGGCGGCTCCGTGACCGGCCCCTCAACCTCGCAGGGCACTGGGACCTTGAATGGCGCGGAGCAGACTCCCGGGCCTCAAGCAACTTCTGGGACCGCTCCCGCAATGTTTTCGGAGCCATGGCCTGGCAGTCGGGACACAACAATGTCATGGTTGCGCCCCAGGCAGTAGAGACGCTGTGCGGGTCTGTCAACGACATCATGCGGGGACAAACTTCGCAAGATTTCAAACGGGGTATCCCTACAGCACCAGGACTCGCTAGACTAAAAAAAGACAGACAATAGTCCCCCAAAAACTCAGTCAAAAATTGACTGGGGGGACCACTCTCTCCGGATCTGCGCTTGCTGGTGCAGAAAAAGAACGGACATCAGCGCGTGAGGACGGCGTCTAAGTAACTGCTGCGATGTCATCCCAGCAATCACAACCCCTACGACAGACGTGGAGCCGCATGACGCCACCTTCGGATGCGCAGAGGTACTGCTGACGAAAACTTCTCGGATCCAGTCTGACGCCTTGGGGTAATTCTAAGGTAAGGAATCTATCACTAACGTGTCTTTTTCAGATCAACATATTAAACAATTTGAAGTAAACTATTAACTAGACTTTCATAGCTGGCTACTTATGGTTTGATTATTGCCATAAAAACCTTTCACATGCATATTTGCATCTGGATGTGTCATGCCTTTCCATTTGTTAGTACTCCACACTACCAATCTGGCACTGTTCATCCATTACTCTTTTCCTTTACCAATTATTTTGAAACTATTTCCAGTCTAGAATCTAAAGCAGAAAGCGTGATGTATCAAGTACCGGGTGGAACAAGGGGAAAAAACTTGCATTCTTAATAGTCCAATGCCCACATATATATTGCATGCCAACATTTCAGTTCTAAAACATTCAGCCAGCAGGATAGTAGAAGATTGACATTCAGACAAACATTTGCTTGAAAATATTGCAACACTGTCGCCTACCTTAGTATGCAAACGAGAAATGTTTTCACCGCTTTGCTGCGGTCAGAATTCCCCCGCTGTGCTGGAGAATTCCACACGTGTGCGGTTCGGACGGCCACTGGCCGTCCTCCGCCCACTGTGACGTCATACGGCGTGGGCTGTCCGACGCACGGAAGCGGTTAATACAGAGGTTAATCCAGCTCTCTTCCCTTACCATAATATCCCATCTCCCCACCACTTCCTGCTACGTCTAATTCTACCTCTCCTGACTCAAACTTATTAGTACCCATCTTTCAGCCATCTCCATCCATGCCTACTTTGCCATACACTCTCACCAACTTTATTTACATCTCACTCTCTCTATGACAATGATCTCCTTACTCACAATCATAGATATTACTACTGTTTTCTGTCACCTTCAAGTGCCTTACTCCTCACCTAATACAACCTTATAACATTCACTCTATTCTCTCCAGGGAATCTTCACTTCTGGACTATAATTCCTATCCTCCTCTACTTGCAATCCTGCACCCAACAGATCTCGTATTAAGTTTAATTCGCCTCACGCATATGTAGAAAAGTTTTGTGGGTTCACATTTTTGTACATGATTAGCAATGTGTACTGCAAATTTTCACACAATTCTAAACTAAATTATTAGAATGAACATAAGTGTAGTTCTTAGTATGTTTTAGTTAGGCCACATTTCTGAGTAAAAAGTAATCTTGAACAAGATGGAAGCCATCTATCACTCCCTTGTGCTTGCCCACCGGCCCCCCAACTCCACCTCACCACCATTCATTCACTAAAGTTTCCGCAGCACACAGTCTAGATGAAGTCACAATTGTTTATTCCATTGTGGTTGTGCTCACTACATTTTCCTTGGTGCAGATGTAGATATTGTTATGTGTAGCTATATTTTCCCTTCTTCACAACCTATTCATTTGAAGAAAGTCCTATTGTCAAATATTTCATATTTGTTTGAACATCTCCGGAATTACATTACAACAGAGGGTGTTGACTAATTATTCAAGAAAATGGGACGGTCTTTGTGTGTTAAGGTAATGACGTTTATTTTTCTTGTGTTTTGATTGTCTGATGAATTGATACATTTGCTCACAGCATGACGAATCTGCAGAATTACTAATCTTAAATGCAGCTGTTTATAAAGAACTCTCAATTATGGGGGGGAGCCAGAATGTTCTAAGCTTTCCTTGATGCTGTCCAATTTCTTTCTCATTTTACTGCTCATTTAGGATTTAGAATAATTTCGGATTTTTACCTAATCTTTATAACTTCGCATCTGAGAGACTTCACTACATTTATTTTGTATCGCCTATTTAAATTTTTTGTAATAAAAACTAACATTTCATTGGTCTAAAACTCAATTATTGAGAGGTCCGCATTATTTTGTGACTTTTTTTTTACTCTGTTGAATTGATGGTTCAGGATGTGCCTTAACGCTGGGACACACAGCCTCATGATATTGATGAGGTTTAACACCATCTCCGACCCAACAAACTGTGGGATTACTTAATGAGGTCAATTTTGGGGTATCTATGTTTTGGGGTAGCATTCTGCTGTCTAACATACACAGACTACATCCCTTCTATATTCATCCTCCTTCACCTCTGCTTGCTCCTGCACGCTCTTATTCCTCAACTATTCACTCTCAATACCCTAATCTCCCACCATGCACACATCCTTCAATTTTTTACCCTCATCCCCATTACCTTCCAATCTTGTATTGTCGCTCCTGAACCAGAGTGACTCCTCACCCATTTCATCCCAATAAACCAACTTATTTACTACAAACCTGCCACGAAGAAAGTTCACTCGCCAACTCTTTTATCTCATTAACAAAAGATATTTGAACAATAAATGCATATTTACGATCTGATCTCAAAACAAAGGAATCCATGCAAGTTACAACATCCTCATGAGAATTCGCTCCATGAAGCAGACACGAGGAATAGCTTGATCACCACAAACAAAAACCTTTGTAAACTATACTGCTCCAGAAAGTGAATCTCTGCTCATCCAGGAAACTCTGCTAATGTATCTTTCACATCCTAATTTCTCTTTAGCTTGGCTACTTATTTTGCAATTTTACTCCACAATCTATAACGCTGAAAACGCTACGCTCCCTACAACACATTTATTTAGCTACTGCACAAGATAATCTCTGAATTTGTGAACCCGAATAGGCACATCCAAAATGGCCAACTCAAAAAAACATTTGTGGCTATTTAGCATATCGCATTATTTCGGAAGCTTACGTTGTTGATGAAAATATCTTAATCCAAAATCAAAAGGGGGGCGGGGGGCTACAGTCCTACACTACCCCTCAAACCACTCCTCATTAAAGACTACTGTGCTTCAACCTTTTCGATACTAATGATTTCAACATCCATAAGAAAGCTTGTGGCACATCAGGATCACTGGTTGAACCATGTCCAGCACAATCATTCAAGGACATCCTCGTTAATAGCTGTGCTGCCAACCCAGCCAGAGCATCATCAACCATTCTCTGGAATCCGGCATGTTCCAGGATGAACTCAGAAGTGTCTAGATTAAATGATCGCCAAATCATACTGTTCTTCTCCTAGGCAAACTGATAAAAAGAGCTGTCTACATATACTCTCAAAGCCATATTATCTTCACATAATATCAAAACTCAAACATATGCCAAATTTTAATGGCACCAGAATTGTGGCAGATTACTTAATAGCATATATATCCATCTTCTGGGCATAAATAGAAGGCATCCCATCGATGTTGACACTGAATTTCTCTGTTTATTTTCTACTCTTTTCCATTGCAAATATCACTATTTACTATCTCGATTCTAGAATGTATACACAATAGCCTCTGCATATATCTTTAGGGAACTCATGTGGGATCTTCCTACAAATGTATTTTCTTTCATTGCACATAGCCATGTCCAGTAGCCCTTTTGCATTGCTAATCACCGCATAACTCATCCACCTCAGTGATGGACATCTCCCATACATTCCAACATTTTAAAGGCGGGTGGGGGAGGGGGTGCAATAAACACGGAAGAATTTATTTTCTTCATGGACTCAATTTTAGTGCGGGAGACTCAAGAATTAAAAATCGGAGTCTCCCTTTCTTAATCTGGTCTGTTGGTATGCATAAGGTCCCCTAGACCTGGTTCGAGCAGACTGTTAAAAATATGTTAATGGTAGTTATTGTGATCGAGAGAACAGTGGTAATTGTGGTGTACATGGCAGCTGTTGGCCCATCATGTTTGATACGTCACTGTTTCCCCGGAATTCTTTTATAACACGGCAGACTCTTATCAGGTGACCGAAATCTGCATGCATACAAGTACAACTACGTCATTTGAGATCATTTTCCAATTTATCAGGTAGATTTTACAGGTGAGTATGCGTTTGGTGAAAATGTGTATTGCATGATCTGAAACCCGGGGCTAAGTAAAACGTGAGCTGAGAGTGAGAGCAAACAAATTATTACACATCATGTTTCGGTCTTATCTTGGTCACTATACAGAGTGCTAGACAGCCATTCAGACAGAACGCCATCTACTCATAATTAACTTCTGGCATTCCCAAGCTTCCCGAAAGTAACGTATTAGACTGCCAGCGTCAGGTTCATGTGGACACCTTTGACCTCTGTGCCGGGTCCATCGTTTCATTTTGGACCATTTATTACTCAGAGATTAATCTCGAGGTAATTAGTTTCGCATTCTTATTTTAATCTGTTTTGCAATAAAATCGGATTTAATAAATACATCGTTGAAATCACGTTTTTTTTATTTTGCCTGTAGAGGGCGCTGTTTAACCAGCTACAACCTTAGCCAACACCTTTTGTTTTCAGAAAATAAACTCGCATTGGTATAGTCCATAGGTCTCGCCTTCGGAAGTATTTAGCTAGAGCTATTGGTTTGCCTAATTTTTGTGAGCTTTGTTGTAGAGTACTGTGGCTGCTGTGCCACATGTGTATAAGTTATAATAACAAATATTTAGAAGCATTTTGTTACTTTATATATCACCAAGAAGACATTGTATACAAGTGAACGACATTAAAAATTATTTTTTATAAAAATGTTTTCTATATTTGTGTCCTTGCGATAGTGGCAACTTCTTTTTGCCTGTCGTAATGCGTGTTTGGAATAGTTTTTTTTTTTGTTATTAGGGGGCATACGAGGGGCTGGAGTTTGGGAAATAGTTACTAAATTATAGTGGAGCAGCAGATGGACAGTAGGGGAGAATGAACAGATGCCATATTCCTTGGGCACATTGAAATGGTGTTTAGAGATGTTGAGGTGGGCCTAGGGTGGTGATGTGCTGGTGCAGGTGATGCTGAATGATATTTCGGTGGTGCTTAGTGATACGGAGTTATGTTGTGGTGGGGGTGCTGCCCGGGTGCTCAGGTGGTGCGCGCCTGCAGACCAAAAAGATAGTAGTAAACATTGAGTCTCCCCATGTATACCAACAAACAACTGTCCTTAAGTAATGTAGGTGGTGCTCATGTACAATCGCTCCAATACCTCTGGGCTGAGTTTGCGCTATCTATCTATATAAAAACGAATGTCTGTCTGTTTGTTTGTCCTTTATGCATTCATCCGATCGCCATGAAACTTTGGGAAGTTGTGGAGTACACTCCCGCGAAGGATTCTGGCATAAAACTTTTTTAAATATCGCCCCCCCCGGGGCCCTCATAATATTTTGAATACTGATGTACACACCAGACGGAAAAACAACAAATCGTGTATCCACAAGCACCCAATAAATAAATCGAATTAAAACACCATTCATCCGATCGCCAGGAAACTTTGGGAAGTTGTGGAGTACACTCAAAGGATTCTGACATAATTTTTTTTTAAATATCGGCCCCCCAGGGCCCTCAATCTTTCGAATACTGATGTACGCACCACACGGAAAAACAAAAAATTGTGTATTCACAAGCACTCGAATAAATAAATAGAATTAAAACGACACTTTGAAATGTTTTCCCTATTAAAATGAATACGTTTCAATAAAAATGACAATGTAAATTGAATATTATCATGACGAGTTTCCTTGAATTTCCTTTCTTCGGAGATCGCAGCAACGCTCGACAGGTAAGCCAAGTATAAAATAAAAATAAAAAATTAAAATGGGGAAAAAAAAAGGAGTTGTCTGGATGCAAGAGAAAGCGTAATACAAACAATAGTTGTATTGTATTGTAATTGCATTTATATAGCGCTTACTACCCCTGACAAGGCGTCAAGGCGCTTTTTGGGCGGGTAGCACGCTACTCCGGGACCCACAGAGGATTAGTGTTGAATTAGTATAGTGAAACATGCAAGTACATTTTAAGTGGTGGATAGGTTAGTCAGTTATTTGGATTTGGAAAGGTAGCAGAAGGATAGAGTAGGACAAAGGTTTGTATTTATTTATCGCTCGCTTGTTGACGCATGCCATTCAGGGAGCCTATAAAGGATTAGCGGTGAATTAATATGGGGAAATATGAGGTAATTTCAGTGGTGGATATTAGTCTGTTACTTGGAGTGAGAAGGATAGCGGATGGATAAAAGGTGAAGAAAGATTTGCATTCATATGTAATGTAATGTAATGTAATGTATGTATGAAATGTATAGGCATTTATATAGCGCACTACTTACCCGGAGGGTCCCAAGGCGCTTCGACTGCTGCGAAACCCTTCCTGGCTTCCCTGAGAGATGGTCCCTTAATGGGTATCTCCAGGGTGAGACCAGGCATCCCCGGCGGTCTGGTGGGGCCGTTAGTGAAGATGAGGCAAGCTAATGCCCAGAGTTGCCGAGTGTGATCGCTGACCAGAGTGGGCACCGAGGCGAGAGAATTATCGAGTCCGCTGACCCTGGTCCAGAAACCTGCCGCGCCGGGAATCGAACCCTGGTCCCGGGCCGTCCTCTGCTCTCGGGTCTGCCGCCTCCAACCAGTGAGCCACACTACTTGTTACCCCTGATGGGTGTTGAAGCGCTTTTTTGGCGAGTAGCACGCCACTCCGGAACCCATAAAGGATTAGTGTTGAAAATTAGTATAGTATAAATATGAAGTAATTGGAGTAGTAGATAGGTTATTCAGTTATTTGGGCAGTATATTTGTATAGTTGAATATGGAATATGGAATTTGAGAAGTGAACATGTTAGTCTGTTAATTTTGATAGAAAAAGGATAGTGGAGGGATAAAAGAGTGAAGGTTTTTTTTTTAAAGTCAACTGATGGAAGGATCATTATATATTTGTTAGTGATAAAAGGTGGACTGTTAGGTGTAATTACAGCAGGAGGAGTATGTCTGAGTGGGATGTAGTTATGTATGGTGTTGATTGGCGTTGTGTTAGTAATGAGTGTATTGGTTAGTGGTATAGGATAGAGTTGTGTACGGTTTGTGGGTGATGGTGGATATAAATAAACTAAACATAAGCAATGAATTGTAGCTTACTCACAATACTGAATCTCTTTTCTTGTAATTAATTTACTTTTTCAATTATTGGTTACGGCCCATTATTGTATTCTCTCATTGGTCTGAGAGAGCCATCTTTTTTGTGTATTAGGAAGTAAAAAGAGTATATGCCGACCGTGATTTTGCGTTGGTACGGGTTCTATAGCTCCTTCTAGAAGTAGAAACTGAGCCGCCTGTTTGAGGAAGTGTAGGTGATCTGGTGAAAGTTTGTGTGACTTTGCTGGAATGTTTGGAGGAGTGTTGATGAAGTTCAGGCAGTAACCAGAACGGATAATTTGTAGTACCCAATTGTCTGTTACGGACTGTCAGATTGGTTGGAAATCTGACAGTCTTCCCCCGACAGGTGTTAAGTGGTAGGGGGAAAGTGGAGGGAAGTCACTGCTTTGTATTGGAGGGGGAGGTGCATGTGTTTGAACCCCTGCATTTGCCGTTCTAACCTCGTAACTCCCTCTGAAGTAACCCCTAGATGGAGAGGGTTGGTTATTGCCCTTATAGGTGGAGGTGGTCTACGAGGAGGTATTTTTAGAGCCTCTACGGTAAAAGGAGCGCCAAAAGTAATCACTGGTTTGTGCTACTGAAAGGCTCCAATGGATTTGGGTACTTGATATTTATTTATTTATACATTTGTAGAGCGCATGGTTACACCGCCGGTGTGTCCCCACGCTAGTTGCTGAAAGAAAAAGTAGCGGACAGTCTGGCAGATCGACCATCCAGGAACGGTATAGTAAACTAGGCATTCACATGAGGTCTAAGGAGAAAATACACTCACTGATGGGAAAAGCCAAGTCTTCAGCTTTCTCCGGAAGGTCGTTTCACTGGGCTCTGTTCTTATTTCAACAGGGACAGTATTCCAGTGTTTGGCTGCCTAGAATCTAAAGGAGCGGCGGCCCATCCTTGCCTTTTTGACTCTGGGAGAGTCCTTCCTTAATTCTCTTTTTGGATGAGCTTAAGTATAGGACATTGCCGTAGTCAAGCTGAGAGGTGACCATGGCATGTTCTATAGTTTTTCTGGCGTTGGCAGGTGGTAGGTCAAGGACCTTTCTCAGGATTTTAAGAGTCCCAACACATTTAGCTGTGACTTTTCGAATCGGACTCTCAAATGTCAGATTGGAGTTGAGCCAAACTTCTAGGTTTTTGACTTCTGTCTTGAGGGTCTTGAGGGTTGGCAGTTGGCCGAGAGTGTCAGGCCAGTGTCAGTGTCATGCTGATGACCAAATGGATGGCGTTTTCCCCACTATCATTACCTCTGTTTTCCCGCTGTTCAATTGCAGGCAATGATTTGACATCCATGCTGTAACATCCTCCATGCATTGTGAGAAACGGTGAGCGGTGATTCCTGGGTTTTGAGACAATGTGATCAGCTGCGTGTCGTCAGCATAGGATACAATAGACACCTTATGGTCTTCCATGATGGTGGCCAACGGTACCAGGTATAAATTAAACAACGTGGGACTTAGTATTGAACCCTGGGGAACTCCCTGCAAGAGGGGAAATATCTTGGAAGTGTGCTTGTCTTGCGTTACCTGAAAACCTTGTGACAACAGGAAGGACATCATCCATCTCAGCGCCATGCCCCTAATTCTGCATGTTTCTAGTCTTTGGAGGAGGAGGCCATGGGATACGGTGTCAAACGCCACACTGAGGTCCAGCAAGTTCAGAGCAGCTGTGTGGCCTTAATTTGCTTGCTGTCTTAGGGTGTCCACAGCCAGGAGGGCTGTCTCTGTGGAATGAGCAGCACGAAAACCTGATTGTGAGGGGAGCAGTAGATTATTTCGGTTGAGATAATTGGTCAGCTGTATGTTCACAGCCTTTTCAGCTATTTTTGCGAAGAAAGGTAGCAGTGAGATAGGGCGTAGGTTCTCATGTACTGAGTGGTCAATATGCAGCTTTTTTTTTTTTAAAGGGTGGACCATAGCCTGTTTCCATTCTTAAGGAACTCCCCTCACCCCCCCTCCACACCTCCCGATTGGAAGGAGCGGGTGATCAGTTCAGATATTATGGGTAGAATACATTCCGTTCCCTGCATCAACCACTGTGGGCGAGCTGGGTCCTTCGGGGATCCAGATTTTATTCCATTCGCTATCTTTCCCAACCCCTGAAATCAGGTATATTAAACTCTTCCAGAGTTTCTCCTTTAAATCTCATGGCCATAGTGCAGTCGCTGCTTTTGCCCAGTTGTGTTTCCGGTGTCATAGATCTTAGCTACTTTCTCAGTGAAGAATTTGGTGATTTTATTACATAACTCCTCCCTGAAGATGTACTGTTCGGTCGCAATATAAGCAGACTGTAGGGATTTTAGAATGATAAACATTTCTTTGGATGAGTTTCTCGCGGTTTCTATCTTTCAAGTATAAAACGCGCTGCAAACTTCTTTAATTAATGTGTGGTGACTCCCGAGTTCTATTTTATACTCATTGTTTTGGTGCATTCGTTTTTTTTTAAACTCCTTTATTATTATGAATTCAGGGCATAATATAATCACATGACATACACATTGATCATTATTTATTGGTACAAATTTCGGTGACATTGCATAAATCATCAATACTTGTTGTAACATGAAGGTCTCTGCTGACAGTCCGCAATCTCCAGTACACCCTGTCCTCCCCTCACTCGGATACGTCGTCCGCCTCCAGCATGGGAGTTTCACAGATATAACCTCTAAATTTGTTCCATGCTCCCCATACTTTCCCCCATTTCCGGAGACATCTGCGGTGTACATATGCCGCCTTCTCTGCCACCATAGCCTCATCCATGTCTCTGCACCAATCCCGGAGCGTAGGTGACTCCCCAGAATCCCATTTTCTGGCAAAATTGTGCTTAACAAACATCATCCCCAACGTGACCCAGTGAGTCTTGAGCTAGGTGGGTAAGATCATTCGGTTCCCACACATTTAGCAGACATCGTTTTGGCTCCGGTACCAGTGATATCTCCACAGTTTGTGATACAGTTCTCATTACCTTGACCTAGTAAGCTGCAACCTGCGGGCATTGCCATATGGTGTGATAAAAAGTGCCTTCCTCCCCACAATCTCTCGGGCAGAACGGATGTAGAGCCGTCCCTATTTTGTAGAGGGTCAGTCTGGTGTAGTATGTATGATGAAGTATCTTGAGTTGTACTAATCTTAACCGTGAAGGTATGGCTACATCACCTGGGGCGGCAGTGCCATCTGCCAGTCCACATCGTAGAAGTCTCCCAAGTCCAGGAACCATTTGTGTCTAAGTGCTAACATCGGGTCTGGCAAATTGTTAATTAATTTATGATAGGTGAGGGAGGTGGCCTTTTTGTGCATATATTCTGTCAATAACCTATCCCCTAGAGGGGTAGCCTCTGGTATGCTGGTGCCAGGTGTTAAAACCGCTTGTAGTGCGTGCCTGATTTGGAAATACCTAAACATCTCCGAGGGTGCTAGCTCATATTGGACCCTCAGGTGCTCAAACAGGAACATCTCGCCCTTTTTCCAGAGATCACCCACAGTAGATATATCTTTCATGTCCCATTTACTGAACCCCTTACTGTTTGTAAGTCGCCCAAGCTGCTGTGTATTCCAGAGCGGCGTCATCTGTGTGATAACGCCCCTCCATTTTAATCTGACATGTGCCGCATACCATACGTTAACCGTATGTGCTGTGGGCCCAATTAGGAAGGTAGATCTATTTTTGCTATACAGTGCTGACCTGATGGGTTAGGCGGAACTCAGATTTGTTGCCAGGCTTGGGTGTCACTCACAAATGCCTAAATACTTAAACGTACCATTAGTGATCTGTAGTGGACAACCCTTGTGAAGCAATGGCGGTGGGCAATGCAAAACAAAATCGATTTAGACCAATTGATGGTGTAACCAGACACCCGACCACAAATCTCGCAATTATTTAAGAGCACCGAAATGGATAGTCTAGGGGATGTTCGATATAATAGCACATCATCCGCATAAAGAGAAATGCTGTCTTCCCAGTTCTGTGTCCATTTGAGCCCCCGGGTCATTGGTTCCCATCTGATCCACGCCGTCAGTGGCTCCAGCACAAGTGCAAACAACAACGGGGATAGTGGACCTCCCTGGCGCGTTCCACGTGATAGTGGGAAGTCCCTTGATATATGACCATTAGCCACTACATGCGCCAGGGGGTTTGAGTACAACAAGCGTCTCCATGCACAGAATTTTGGGCCAAAGCCCAAGTGCCTGAGGACTTCAAACAGATAGGGCCATTCTACCATGTCGAACGCCATTCGTGCATCCAGGGAGAGTATAACCGCAGACTCCTGGATGTATGGCATACGGGCCAATACCGCATGCAACCGTCTTAGGTTAAGAACTGTACTTCTGCTTGGCATAAACCCCGACTGATCTGGGTGAATTAGGGTTGCAAGGTGTGGGGTTAAGCATGTCGGAAGAAGTTTAGCGAGGATTTTGGCTTCGGCATTAATCTGCGATATGGGGCGGTACGAGGAGCAATCCTAGAGGGGCTTACTAGGTTTAGGGATGGTTACTATGGTGGCCATGTGTTGATCTCGTGGTAGTTCCCCTGCCTCCAGACTTTCAAGAAACATACGTAGAAGATGCGCTGCAGCTAAATCAGCAGTCTTTTTGTAAAGTTTGATGGGTATACCATTAGGCCTCACCACTTTCCCTGATTGTAGGGAGCCGATGGCCATTTGCAGTTCATCTCCGGTGAGGTCAGCCTTCAGCAGGAGGGCAGCCTCTGGCGATAGTTTAGGCATATTGATATCTTTGATATAGGCATGAGCCTCCTCTGTCGGTATGAGCGAGCGTGACACACACTTGTTCAAAATACCCGGCCAGTGTACTCACTATTTCTTGCGGAGCAGTCACCATAGAGCCAGTCGGAGTACGTAATCGTGCTATCGTTTTTTGCGCCCAACTCCTTTTTATTAAGCCAGGCTAGAAGTTTACCTGCCTTATCACCTATTTCGTATATCTTGTGTTGGGTAGCCTGTAGCCGTGCGTTAGCCACTTCCCGTTGGTGTTCACAAAATTTGCGTTGTTTAAAACGTAAGGTCTAACATGTTTCTAGTGATGGATGTTCTGCGTGTTGGTCATTGGCCCTAGTGAGTTCAGATTCTATGGCGTCTAACTCTGCTTGTGTCTCACGTTTATGACCCGTGATAAATGCAATAGCTTACGTATAACCGTTTTATAGGCCTCCGACAGAGTATTAGGGGATTGCACCGACGATGCGTTTTCCTGTAAATAGTGTCACGTTGCCGCAGTAATATCTTAACCTCTTGGCTGCTAATGACAAGTGTAACTCGTCATGGACTTTCCATTGATTTCAATGGAAATTATATGGCATCACTAATAATGCCTTAGCAGTGAAGGTGTTAATATCTTGGGGACAAGTAAATATCCTGGATATCTGGGGTAGATGCGTCATCTCGTCTTGTGGTGGTTCGTATATGTCAGTACCCCTAGGTTGGATCTCAATGTTCACCACATTGGTAAGGCTGTCTGCTGATGTTAGGGAATAGTCGATTCAGGAGAGGCTATTGTGTACCCCTGACTGGAAAGTGTATTGTCGTGTAGTGGGGTACCGGTATCTCCATGCATCTGTGAGCCCGAGTGCTTCTAATAATCCCCCTATATGGGTGGCGCCTGCCATGTTCACTTTAGGGGGGTATCGATCCAGGGTCCCTTCAACTATAGTATTAAAGTCCCCTCCAATTAGCATTTCCCCTTTATCAAGTATAAATGCACTGAGTGCTGGGAGGGCCACTGTGTGGAGGGCTGGGGGGGATGTACACTGATATTATATTAAAAAGTCTTCCTTCCCACTGACATGTAATAGCCGCAAATCCACCCTGGTCATCTGTTCGGGTTTGCTGGATTATCAACGGGAATTGTTTTCGTACTAGAATACCTACACCCTTCGAACCAGATGAGAACTCAGAGTGTACCACCATTTTAAACCCCCAGCGGTCCAATGCCTTACATGCTGAGCCCACCAAATGCGTCTCTTGTAGCAGGGCCCCCGCCGGTGTACATCATTTTAAATATTGTAGAACGAAACCTCTCTTTATCTTAACTCCTAGCCCATGTACGTTCCATGTAATCAGCGACAAAGGAGCTATTGGGAGTGTATGTGAACTAGACTCTTGTTCCTGCATCGTCCCTTTTGCCATAGGTAGTACATAGTGCAAAGTATGCATCTGTTCTTGGCATGTAGGGCTGCTGACATTCATATCTGTGCATAGATCGCCGCCTAGTGTTGGGTCCGGATGATTGCACATTCTTGTCCTGGAAGAGTCTTCGAAGTATCACGAGATAGGTGGCTGCTCCCCTGGACTACAGTGCGCATGGGCATCGACTCCATCCCCAGATTGTTTTTAGCCATTGTGGCCAAGATGGAGTGAAACTCAGTGAATGATGACCATGCCATGAAATGATATGTGAACACTGCAGCTGCTACAGGCGCCGGGGAGGAGGGCGGGCGATATGAATGTCAGCAGCCCTACATGCCAAGAACAGATGCATACTGGTAAGTAGCATTTGCAGTTCGAGGCATGTGGGCTGCTGAATTCATATCTGTGCATAGAATAAATAGCAGTCCCTCCATTAGCGGCGGCCGCCCGTGCCAGCTGCAGCAGTTTGGAAAAGTGTCTTGAGAACAGCCTGCCCTACAGCTGCCTGCTGTTTGGAGTGCACGTCTACACAGTAATGCTTAGTAAATGTGTGTGTGGTAGACCATGTGGCTGCTCTACAAATGTCCTCTAAGGGAATGTTTCCAAGGAAAGCCATAGAGGCCCCCAACTTTCTGGTGGAGTGGGCTCTTGGTGGAATGGTAAGAGTGCGTTTTGCCTTTGCATAGCAGATTTGAATACATTTCACGATCCACCTAGCAATACCAGCCTTGGAAATAGGGTTACCTTTGTGATGTGGCGCAAAGGCAACAAAAAGCTGCTTAGTCTTTCTAAAATCCTTGGTCCTATCAATGTAATACATCAGGGCCCGCTTAACGTCAAGGGTGTGGAGCATCCGCTCCGCCAGTGACTCTGGATTTTGAAAGAACACTGGCAACTCAATGGTTTGGTTGATGTGGAACTGAGACACAGGGTTAGTGCGTAGCACTACCCTGTTTGAATGAACTTGGAAGAAAGGCTCTTGGATTGTGAGGGCTTGCAGTTCACTAACCCTCCGTAGCGACGTAATCGCTACAAGGAAAGCCACTTTCCACGTCAAGAACTGAATCTCACAGGAATGTAGTGGCTCAAAGGGAGGACCCATCAGTCTTGTAAGAACCACATTGAGGTTCCATTCAGGAGCTGGTGGAGTCCGTGGCGGAATGACTCTTTTGAGGCCTTCCAGAAAAGCTTTGATGGCAGGCACCTTAAAAAGTGAGAGGTGCTGTCTATTTTGGAGGTATGCGGCCATTGCAGACAGGTGAATGCGAATGGAAGTATATGCTAGATTACACCTGTATAGATGGAACAGGTAACAGATGATGTTCTGAATAGAAGCATCTAATGGATCAATGTTGTTGTTTGCGCAATAGATGACAAACCGCTTCCATTTTGCCGCATAACATGCTCTAGTAGTGGGCTTCCTAGCCTCCCAAATGATGTCCATGCAATTGGGAGGAAGGTTGAGGTAGCCGAATTCTAGGACTTCAGGAGCCAGATCGCCAGGTTGAGCTGTTGCGGATCTGGGTGCTGAATGCCGCCATGGCTCTGCGTCAGAAGGCTGGGTGGGAGATGAAGCCTTTGATGCGGTACCACGGAAAGTTCCAGAAACGTGGTGTACCATGGTTGGCGAGCCCACGTTGGAGCAACTAGGATGAGGGTCATCGAGTGCTGCTTGAGCTTGCGCGCCACCAGCGATATCAGAGGTGCTGGGGGAAAAGCGTACGCAAATCTGCCTGACCAGTTCATCCATATCGCATTGCCCTGCGATTGCGGGTGTGGGAACCTGGCGGCGAAGCTTTGGCATTTTGCGTTCTCCCTTGTGGCGAACAGGTCGATCTCTGGATGACCCCACCTGTGGAAGTACGGTTGGAGTACTGATGGATGTATCTCCCACTCGTGCATTTGGTGGCTGTGCCTGCTGAGCAGGTCCGCCATTTGATTGTCCTTGCCTGGGAGATGTTCTGCCATGAGGAAAATGTTCCTCTGAATGGCCCACTTCCACATGCTCTGAGCCAGATGAGACAGCTGCGGAGAGTGAGTGCCCCCCTGTTTCTGAATGTAGTACATGGCCGTCATGCTGTCCGTCCGGATCAACACGACCTTGTTGCACAGATGTACTTTGAATGCCTTTAAGGCCATGAAGATCGCCATCAGTTCTAGTACATTGATGTGCATCTTCTTTTGCTGTAGTGTCCATAGTCCCTGCACAGTGTATTGGAGTACATGCGCTCCCCATCCCTGGAGAGAAGCGTCCGTTGTCAGGACAATCTGCGGCACAGGCTCTTGAAACGGTCGGCCCTTGCAAAGGTTTCGTGGATTGAACCAATGCAGAGAGTTGTATGCCCGACCGCTCACCAACACTAGGTCTTTCAACTGCCCGTGAGCCTGAGTCCACTGACGTGCTAAGCACTCCTGAAGCGGACGCATATGTAGCCTCGAGTGTGGGACTATGGCGATGCAGGAGGCCATCATGCCTATCAACTGCATGAACACTCTTGCTGGAAGCGAGTGTTGAGGTCTGAATCTTTGGATCAGCGACTGAATGCTGTTGACTCTCACTGAATTCGGCTGCGCTGTGGCCGCCAGAGTGTCTATGGTTCGCACCAGATACTGCCGTATGTGGGCGGGCTGGAGATGGGATTTTGGGTAATTCAGTGAGAACCCCAGATCGTGCAGAAGGTGAATGGTGTGGGACACGTGGGTGGCGCACAGCTGGGCCGACTTCGCCTGAATGAGCCAGTCGTCCAGATAGGGGTAGACGTGGATGTTTTGACGTCTCAGATGCGCCGCGACCGTCGCCAGGCACTTTGTGAAAACCCTGGGCGCTGTGGTGACCCCAAAAGGCAAAACCTTGAACTGGTAGTGCTGGTTTTGAATGGTGAACCTGAGGTACTTTCTGTGTGAAGGATGCAGTGGAATGTGGAAGTACGCATCCTTGAGGTCCAGAGTTGCTAGGAAGTCCCCTTGCGGAAGCAGTGGGAGAACCTGCTGCAGCGTGAGCATATGGAAATGTTCTGACAGAATGTAAAAGTTGAGAGGTCTGAGGTCTAGGATGGGCCTGAGGGATCCGTCCTTCTTTGGAATCAGAAAGTACAGGGAGTAAACTCCTGTACCTCTTTCCTGCAGGGGCACGAGCTCTATTGCTCCTTTTTGCAGCATGACGTTGACTTCCTGCTGCAACAAGTGCAATTGCTCGCCGGACATAGGACGGCTCTTTGGGGGTATGTTGGGTGGAGTGGATGTGAGCTCCAGACAATAACCGTATTGGATAAGAGATTTGACCCACCTGTCCGTGGTGATGGACTTCCACACGAGCAGGAACTGCTGGAGTCTCCCCCCGACCGGTGTTGCGTGGTCGGGGGGCAGTGACAAGGCGTCATTGTTTGTTGGCGGTGGAGGACCTGGAGCTGTTATTGCCACGTCCTCTGCCTTTGACGTTGTTGCCACGGTATCCACCCCGACCCTTGTTGGTATAGGAAGGTTGGGCGTTGCTCTTGTAGAATTGCGTCGACTGTGACAGTTGACCCCTCGAGGTGCCTCTATTATTGGAGCGACGAAAAGAACCACCCCGAAACTGCTGGGACTGCAAGGCACCCATAGACTTCGCAGTGTCGGTGTCCTTCTTCATCTTCTCGAGGGTGGTATCAACTTCTGGGCCAAACAGGTGGTCTGGGTTGACTGTTTGGTTCAAGATGGTAGTTTGAATGTCTGGTTTGAAACCGGATATCCTGAGCCATGCATGTCTACGAAGTAGAACGCTAGTGTTAATTGCTCTTGAGGCGGTGTCAGCCACATCCAGAGCGCACTTAATTGAAGCATTGGTGATACGCTTCCCCTCCTGTATCAACATTTCTGCTGCTTCCTTATATTGATCGGGTAAGTGCTGTAAAAGGGTCTCTAGAGTGTCATAGTGTGCCCTGTCATAACGCGCCAGTAGCGCCTGTGTGTTGGATATGCGCCATATGTTGGCTGTCTGCGCAGCCACCCATTTCCCCGAAGCCTCAAATACTTTTGATTCCTTGTCTGGGGGAGGAGCATCACCCGTAGTTTGTGAGTTGGCTCTTTTGCGTGCATTGGAGACAACCAGGGAATCCAGAGGCAACTGTCCTTTGATGTAAGTGGGATCAGTGGGCGCCGCCTTGTACTTTTTGTCGATACGTGGGTTGATGACTCTTGCTCGGGTGGGCTCCTTGAAGACTTCTGCCGCATGTTTCAACACCCCTTTTAGCATTGGCAAAGTCTTTACAGTCTTTTCAGAGACTGAAAAGGTGTCAAAGAGAAAGTCGACGTCAACTGGGTCAGCATGGAGATCGACGTCATGATTGGCTGCCGCCCTTTCAATTAGAGCATTGAAAGCTGCAGAGTCTTCTGTTGGGGAAGTCTTGGCTGAAAAAAGCTGAGGCTCCTGCCCTGAATGCGGGTCCCCAGGATCGCCACCAGCAGACCATGGCTCAGTTACATCTTCTGGGTCTGAGTAGACTGAATAGGAATACTCATCCTCGTTGTCGCCATCACCCTCCTTCACATTAGAATGAGTGGGTGAAAGTTCATGTGCTTGTGGTGATACAGGCTCCATAGAGGCAGAGGCACCAGCAGAGTCCATCTTTTTCTTAAGTGGAATTTGGAAATGCTCCAATTGTAGTTCAGGGGTGATCTTTCTTTTAAGGAGAGAGAGCTTGCCTGTGTTGGCGTCGATGATCACTTCTCGACGCTCCTCATCTGCCAGCGGTTGGTGCCGTGGGCTTGGAACCACCAACGATGCCTTCGGCGTTGAAGATATCTTCACCGGCACTTCGGCCCCAGGTTTTGCTGTGAAAGCCTTCGGCGCCGTCTTCGGCGGCAACGTGAACAGAATCGGCGTTGGCGTCTTTGCCGGCTTTTGAAGAGGCTTGGGCGGCACAGGGTCCTTCGGCTCGACTGCTGCGGCCCCCTCCTTAATACGTTGAAGGGACTCTGTGACCTTCTTAGTGAACGAGGCGGAGGGACGCACCGGCTCGAGAGAGTCTTCTGAAGCTGGTTTTGGGACGGCGACCAATGACGCAGTCTTCAGAGCCGACGCAGTTGCCCCCTTGGCCTTGTCGAGTGGAAGCGGGGCAGTGAGAGCCTTGGGGTCGTCCTGCCACTTCTTCGTGTTGAGAGTGGCCTTCTTATGGTCGTCGGCCTTTTTGGCATCGATGCGACTCTTAAGTGCGTCGACCATCTTCGGCGCCGATGCAGCCGCGTCGGTCATTTTAACCTTCGGCTTCGATACCGTAGTCTTTGGGTCAGCCATTTTGGCGTGGCCCTTGAGCTCGACGGCCATCTTGGATTTCTTCGGCGCCGAGGCCTCCGAAGTTTTCGACCCGACCAGCGCGACTAGCGCTTTCGGTTTCGATACGTCTGGCGTCGAGACCGATGGTTTCACTTTCGGTTTTTGTACCGTGAGTGGTGCCGTATCAATGTCCGTGGCCGGGCCGGAAGGTGGAGCAGTGGGACGGGAATCAAGGCTTTGGGTAAGGCCCGAAGGCGATCCCTCGGTCTGGGCCTTAGAATGGTGGCTGGCCCCGGAGTCAGTTTGAGGAAGCTCCTCGTCCTTGCTATCCTCCACGGTGGCAAGGGCCCCGTCGTCGTCCCCTACCTCCTCGACGACTTCATCGAAATCCTCATCTTCCGCGTCGTAGTCTTCCTCGACCTCCGACGCCGGGTTAGATTCTGTGATATCCTGGATAGAGTCGTCGCCGACATCCTCCGTGTCGAAGATGTCTGCCGGAGGGGGTGCCGATCACTGGGCCTGCAGTCGCGCAGCTCGGCGGAGCTTGAGTGTCTTCTTTGACCGGAACTTGGAGCAGGCCATACACTTGGCCTCGTCGTGGTCCGGCGACAAGCACTTATTGCACACCGGGTGCACGTCGATATGTGGGTACTTCGAGGCACACACCGGGCACCGTTTAAATGGACTTCGTTCCATGATGAAAGTAGGTTGGAGCGTTGTGTAGGCCCGTCCGCGCCGAAAGCACGCGGAAGGGCAGTGTTGGTTCGGAGCCGATGAAACAAACGAACCCGAACGATACCGACGCGAGTCCTAAAGACCTTTTTGTCTCGAGCAAAGTAAGCTAAACAACTATCGATTCCGACAGAGGGAACCGAAACACATCCGAACCCAATGGCGGAAAAAAACAATCTGGGGATGGAGTCGATGCCCATGCGCACTGTAGTCCAGGGGAGGAGCCACCTATCTCGTGATACTTCAAAGACTCTTCCAGGACAACAATGTGCAATCATCTGGACCCAACACTAGGCGGCGATCTATGCACAGATATGAATTCAGCAGCCCACATGCCTCGAACTCTCTAACGTAGTATGGCCAAAGACTAATAACCGATATGTGGGTGCAGTAGTTTTTACCCTATCTGCTTTCTAACGGTTTGCATTTTTGTTTAGCTTTCCTTAATGTCTCGTTAAACTAGGGGGGCCGTTGTTTTTGCCCTCTTGGTATTAGTTGTGGTTCATGGTGCTTCTTCGTTCAGAGCTTCTGTGATACAGGCTCCCACTGTTCGAGCCTGGATTATTAGCAACATTTATGTTCTTCTCCACGTCAGGTACCTTATTTTTTAGTGCCTGTGTGAACGTATCGGTGTTAAGTTGGTTAATTTCCTACGGGTGATTATCTTTTTGGACTTTCCCGCCCTTTGGCTCTGTATTTGAATCAGGAAAGGGATTATATTGTGGTCCGACCATGGCACTTTAGTGTCCTTTTACATTTTTTCTTGTGAAGAATCTACCACTAGGCCAAATAGATGCTCTTTATCAAAGGGAGTGTTTAAAATGGAGGTTTGCACCTCTGGTTTGAACCCTGATATGCAAAGCCAAGCATATCTTCTCAGGAGGACACCGGTGTTTACCGCTCTAGCAGCAGTGTCTGCAGCATCTAGGGAACATCTTACAGCGTTATTGAAAATAAGTTGCCCTTCAGGCACCAGGTCTTGTGCTTTAGATCTGTGTTCCTGGGGCAAATATTGTATTAATTGCTCCATCTCGTCCCAGTGTGCACAGTCATATTATGAGTGTTGGAGACATACCAGAAATTGGCTGCTTGAGAGGTCATTTTCTTCATGGAAGCATCAATAAGTTTGGATTCCTGTTGTCTGGGAGTTGGCCCTTTTCCTTGCATTGGACACAGCCAGGCAGTCTAATGGCAACTGACCTTTTATATATACTGGGTCCGATGGTGCTGGCTTGTATTTTTTGTCTACTCTAGGGGTAAGAATACGAGCTCTGCCCGGGTCGTTAAAAATATAATCTGCATGCCTGATCATCCCCTTGAGCATAGGTAGTGTATGTAATGACCTTGGCATGGTAGTGAGGGTTTCAAAGAGGAAATCCTCTTGCAAGGACTCCTTATGTAGATGCACTCCATGCTAGTTGGCAGCTCTACCCGGTAACTCAATGTAACCTACACTGTCACCTGGTGGAGAGCTCTGGTTAGGATATAAATCAGGATCATTGCCCGTGGGCAAATTGGTATTGTAATCATCCCATGGGTCTGGCATTTGTTGATATTCATCCTCATTGTCACACCATCATTCTGGTTGTCAGGTGTATGTGGTGGTGAATGTTCAGTTGAAATAGGCTGAAATTGAGGTGAAGGGGAGTAAGAGAAGGAGGGGAAGGGTTAGTTCCAACCGTTGTCTTTAAAGGAATGTGGTATTCTTCCTCTGTATCAGTCCTTTTTAAAGTCACTTTAGTGGCGATATATCCAGCTTGAGGATGAATATACAGCACTTTTTGTTTCGGATCTGGTTTGTCGATTGGAGCGTTGAAACTGTCTTTTTGGGGATTTCAGCACATCTGACTGTTTTGGTGCCGCACGTTTTGGCGCCAAAGTATTGGATGTTGAGGTTTTCGGATCCGAAATGTGTTTTGGTGCCGAATGGTGGAGATCGGTGCCGGACTTGTGTTTCGACCTCGAAGTTCTCGGCTCCGAACTGGATTTGGAGGGAGACTTTTCGGAGCTGGAAGGCTTTTTGATAGGCTTCCGTGCCGAGCCAGAAGGCTGGGGCGCCGGAAGCATGGTTGCGGTGCCGGATGGAGCCCGAGGGCGTGGGTTGGACCAGATCCACCTTGTTTTATTTAGTTTGGTCTTGAGACGAGGGGAGAGCTGTACACACGGTACATTATCCATGTGGGTTGGCGTCCTCTTGGTCAGAGTCGAGCTCTGGGATGGCGATCGGCTCCTGCTCCTCCTAGGTTCCCATGGCCTCGCCGGTATCTTCATCCGAATGGTGTCTGGAGATGTCCGGAATGGAGCTTGTGTGCTGGCTCTGCATGTCGCAACGTTGAGCCCGATGGTCGCAAAGTGTCTTTTTGGAGCGGAAAGCCTGGCGCACGTCGCAGTCTTGTTCTCCGTGTTCGGGGGACAAACAAAGATTACACACTGCGTGAGAGTCGGTGCACGGGTATTTCGTGTGACACCGAGGGCAGAATTTAAAGGGAGTTCCTTCCATTGTCTGCTGGTCGGCCAGGCGCGAGTAGGCCCGACTGACTTCTATGAGCTATCCGATCAAAAGTTTGCTTTTGCAAGTAAATACGATTGGCGATAGAGGGGAAACCTTGATCGAAAACAATACCGTTGAGGGTGAGTATCTTGCGCACCGAGGGAAACCAAAGGAAAAGTGTCGAACCGGAGCACAGCAATAGACGTCCGAACCCGATGGGGGGAAAAAACAATCTAACAATGGCGTCGATGCCCATGTGCACCATCATCGAAAGGAGAAATCACCTACCTCATGACTGGAAAGACTTCTTCGAAGAAAAACAAAGGGCAAACATCTGGACCCAACACTAGATGATGAGCTATGCACTGCACGTGATCCACAGCTCGCATGCCTCAAACAAATACTTTACAGGTGTATGAAATACTTTTTAATGTCAAAGAGATAATATTCTCAGAATCAACAGGCAATGCTATGGGAGGAAAGACAGGCAAGTAATTTTCAGGTAAGCACTTCACTTACAAGCTCAATCTTTGGTGGGTTTGACCAACACTGGGCAAGGGCCAGACCAAGGTAGGTACTGCACCACCAGCGGTACTGGGGTGGCCATGTGCAGGGGTCACTGGGCCCAATGTTAGCCTATGGGTGTACCTCGAAGAGGCACTGGTTGCAGGTAAGTGGCCGTAGTTCAGGGTAAAACTGGTATTGGTACACCGTGGCTTTGTTTAAAAGCCTTTTCTTTTTTTCCCCATAACAGTGCTAAAGCTACTTGAAGGCAAACCACCTTTAAACCACCCCTTACACTCTAAAAAGGCAAAAACATCCCTAAGCTGCGTGTTTACAAGACTGCTAGCAAAGTGTATGTAGCGCTCGTTTGAGACTAGAAAAACAATGTTTAAGTGTGTGAAAAGCAGCATTTAATCTTTTTTTTAATTTAGGCCTTACCTGCAGGGCTGAACAGGACCTGCAAAGTGTGTATTGGACCCTATATAGCCCCGCAACTAGAAGGGTCTAGCGGACAGAATGGTATACTGCTTATGTAAATCGGCCATGGTGACAAAAAGTTGCAGATTAAAATGTCACAAATGGCTGTTTTTTCCTACTCCTTTTCAATATTTCTTTACTTAAACAGTTCGGTTCCTGGGAAAACCTTAAGGGATCTACACATATGACCCCTTGCTTAATTTGGAATTTTTTACTTTTCAGAAATATATAGCTTTCATGGATCAGCCATGGGTTTCACACTGGTTTCCACCACAAACTGCTGCTCGCTCCCGCAAGGGAAACGCCAAACGTGCACGAGTGTCCATAGAGAGCAGTGCAAACATGCACAAGTTTTAACAAAATTGCTGAGCGATGCCAAGAGGTCTCTCTAAGCAGCACTTACGCGCTACTTAGGCGAGCCCTAAAAAGGTCCTAGAAGTTAAGGGGTTAAGTGCGCGAAAAGAGGTATTTGATCATCTTAAATTTGGGCCTGACCTGCAGGATTGAACAGGACCTGCAAAGTGTGTATTGGATCAGTCTATCCAAGGAGATTGTGTGCTCAGGAGCAGCTTCCAGCCCCCCATCACACCATTTGTGCTTCAATGATTAGCCCACAGGGCACCTTACCAGGCCTCTGCCCTCCCCTAACACTTGCAAAGCCCCTTAAGTTGAAGGTCACATGCCCTTTAAATTGTTTTTTATTAATGGACTGTTACATGGGTGATCTAATTAGTTTGTACGGGTAGCATTTTCTATTGGATTTAGGGTGCAGTATTTGAGTTTTGATTGACCGATAGGGCTAGGGTTCTACTGGTTCCTAGGGCTTCTACTGGACCTAGGTCTTAGGGTTTGAGGTTTGATTGGTTGATAGGACCACGGTTTGGAATGGTTCTTAGGGTTTGAGTTTTGATTGGTTGATAGGGATAGAGTTCTGATTATAATATAGACAAACATTATGGATATCTTCATACAGTTAACACAAATAATACACTTGCTAAAAATTCAAAGAGTACTACTCACTCTTCTAGAAAGCGAAGTCAATCTCTAGACTACCTACCAATAAATGATTGATCTCTTTAAAAACAAACACCACATCTACAACATAATCATTGACGCACAACCAGACTTTCTCTTTATAACTGAATCACTTGAGATCAGGAAGACCAGTTCCCTCCTGAGTTTTAGAAAAAGCCTGAAAACTTGGTTGTTTGAGTGAGGGGTACTTTGTGGGGTTCTTGCTGTCCTTAAGCGCCGAGACACCATTTTGGTATTTGTGCACTCTAGCATTATCATTATCACGGTTGGGAGAGGACATAGCTCCAGAGTTGCACAAAGCCCTTCCTCCAGGCTATGAAACTGTCACACAAATGAGGTGGACCAGCTGTTCCATTGAAGGAAACAATAAATCTCACAAAAGAGGACAACGAGGTTGTGAGGACCTCATCACCAGATGCCCCCTTACACCAACCTCCCCCTGTAACGTCCTCCTTCTTTACAGACCACCACCTAGCAATGCAACATTCCTAGACATGTTTCTAGAAACATTTTCAAACTTTAAGACACTACACTCCAACCTATGCATCCTTGGTGACTTAACCGTATGGTTTGACAAACACCTTATGCCGCATCCATAAAGTATCATTACTAGCCTCAAAGTACTAAACCTACATCAGATCAAACACAAACACACACACACACACACATCACTGGACACATTCTAGATGTCATTTTTGCAAATCCACAACAAGTTACCTTTGAAAGGATTACTCCAGTCATATGGTCAGACCACCATCTGGTAGCTTTCCAACACCACCACCTTACATGCACTCACCTATAGACCTTGGAACAGACTCAACTTTGAATACTTAGAAACACAAATAATATCGAACAGAGCTCTAGACACAAATTCCATTTGAAAACTTTGAGTGGCTCAGAAAGCTTTTGATATCCTAATACAACTAATAAAAACAAAACAGGAAAAAAGAAAACAAGCACTTTGGAGGAATGCAAAACTAAAAAAGATAAAACTGCAAAGCTGCACACACCTGCTCTAAACCAATAGTAATCAAGACAAATGTCACATACACAAACTTAACAGAATATACAAGTCAACAATCAAAAAAGCTAAAAAATAAAAAAGTACTATTCAGACAGACTCAAAATGCTGAATGTGCAAATAAAGAATTTTATAAAATCCTGAATGAATCTCGCAAACCTAAATGCACAGAAGGAACTCATCCCATTACTCAAGAATTTACTGACAAACTGGCAAATGATTTCCTGACAAATCATTACATAACCAAAGCTGGAATCCCATTTAACCCGTTAACCGCGGCGGTAATTCCGCCGCGGTGCGGGCGTTTTCGTGCGCGGGTGGGGCGCCGTCGGCCAATGGCCGACGGCAGCACTGGCGAGGTAGTGCTGCCGTCGGTCAGTGGCAGAGGGCAGCAAGGAAAGGGTTAAAACAAAGGAAAACCACCAACCCATTTCCAAAAATCCGCTCCAAGGGTAAGCAAACCCACCTTTTGCATGCCTTCAAACAACTATCACAAAATTAATTTTTGGATCTTGTCAAAGCAAGCAAGTAGGCTGCCCTTCTTACACTTGTCCAACACCAATCTTCCAGATCATTCTTTTAACTACCTCTGCGGTCATAACAAGAATAATCATCAATAATTCTTTAACTACAAGAATCTTTCTAGAAGACTTACAAAAGGCATACACACACACACTATTAACGAAAATAAACCAAGGCCCACGTGACCCAAAAAACTTTTAGACTGATTAGATGGACCTTTCCTGGACAAACTAAAGAGCAGCCTTCGCCCAGACGTCACAATTCATTGAAGATAACTCTATACTTTCAGACTTCCAAACAGGATTCTGTCCATGAAGAGCCAGAGATCTGACCTTCAGAAGAGTTGACCAGAACGGGGTTCCTGCACTACTTCCACTGGACCTCGGAGCAAATATTTGAGGTTGGGCCCCCACCCCCTCCAAAACTATATGGCAAGGATTTTAGGAGTGTTAGGTGGTGGGATGATCACGGGAGAGAAAGAACTAGTTACTTACCTGTACACTATGGTTCTCAAGTATTATCTTTCATAGATTCACATGCTTGTATCTTCCCCGTCGTCATGGTGGGAGTCTCCCGGTAAATAATAACCATAGCAGTAGAAGAAAAAACTGCCTGGAAACCATAGAGTAGTGAAACAATAGGTAACCTCTCCTCCTCATTATGTGGCCGAAACTACAGCCAATCAGCTGCCAGCACCAGCCTACACCATTCCCAGCAGAGCCACCATACCTCAGATTTCCAACAGCCCAAAAGTGAGCTATGCCGAAAGCCAGAGATAAAAGGTGGTCTACCGAGCAGAAACGGGGAGGTGGGCGGGCGCATGTGAATCTACGAAAGATAATACTGGAGATCCATAGTGTACAGGTAAGTAACTAGTTCTTTCTCCAGTATTCAATCTTTCATAGATTCACATGCTTGCATCAGAGTAGATAGCAGTCCTTGTTGTCAGAGCGCTTCTAGGCTAGACCCCCTTTTTTCTCGGGGCTGTGTGCCATAAACTCCTTTTAGAAAAAGAACTCATTAAGAATCAAAAGGTACGAACAACTAACCTTTGTCACTACAGTCATTTGTGCAGAAAACAACATTATAGAAAAACAGTAGAAATTCATAAACATGTACCTTATTTAAAAAGATTACAAAAAACAATTTGATGGACAGAATGTAGATCAATGTCTTACATTCACCCCAGTACAATGATCTGGGCCTAAATCCATCGTTTTTTGCACTCCACACCACCCTGGGTTAGACAATGGCGATATTGAGGAAAATTAAATTTTGGCCATGTTGTGTTCCCTAGCGCGTACCCCACCGACTCCATGTACCAGCTTAAGGTGCATGTAACTTCCCTCCTGTGCCAGCTATGAAGACGCAAACACATTTGCGTCCACCGTTAACATGTCCTCTTTCAGATCCACCATGAATGGATTATGTAGTCCGTTCCTAAGTATGCTATGCCACCGTCTCTTTGTAGTACACTTTATGTATTCCTGCTCTAGCCAGAGTAGGCCCTGAATTCCTGCCATCTGAACCTCTTTTGTGGCTCCTGACTCTGCCCAGGCTACCTCTGTACCCGTGAACTCTGTCCTACTTTCAGCGCGGCCCCTCGCGCTCAGCTCAAGCCTGCTTTCTGCCAAGACTGACTATAACCTTCGAGTTATCTGTTCCGCTCCCCGAGAATACATTCCTGCCTACTAGATCCTGTAAACATCCTCTCCAGCTGCAGAGCCAAAGGGCCGACCTGTCTTTAATGCAAGTAATTCATAGCCTCCGTTGCCATGCTTCCATGGAAGGCCCCGTGCCCCCACGCTTCACTTGTAGACACTCAGGCGCTTATACACGCATCCACAGTTAGCATAGAACAGCTTCTGCCCTAGAGACCTTTCCGCCCAGATAGTATAGTTCCTAAACATCAGATATCAGATATGATAGAAGTACAAGTTGATCTGACATGCCAGACTTCTGTCTCTTTCCGTCAGTGTAAATGTCAAGTACCCTGCACCCCGTCAATCACACGTCATGCAGCTGCGCGCGCATCCAAGCTTCCGATTTCTGCTGACATTGCAACATTCTGTTAGCACCACCCCTTGGTGCCACCCACTTGCGTCACCTATCAGTGACGTTTCTAGCACACACCTCTGGTCCACGCCTAGTTTACGCCTCTTGATGATGTATTAGTACCACGTGTATACTGTTATCTTGTCTTCTCTCAGCTGTTACGCCTCTTACATTATTCCTTATGATGTAAATCAAGTATATAAGCTATGCACTGTCAATAAAATATTAGCGCGCTCTCTATCCCTTCTGACACCCCTGTGGTGGTCAGAACATGATATCCTGATTCCTTTATGAGGAATAAACCCTTTAGAAACTCTAACACCACGGACTCTGTTTTCTTTCATTCTGATTGAGTTATTATTGATTAAGTACTTACCTGCATAGAAATTAAGAGAGTAAATTAATTATTTACGTCATTTTGGCGCCCGAACAGGGACTCCTCCCCCACCTCACGCGCCGGTTGGTGCGTTGCATACTGTGTCCCCTGCCATCAGTTAGATGGAACACACGTGTACTGGCAGGATTTCCTGCATCTCCCTCTGACCCACGGAGGTGACGAAGACTGCGATCAGTGCCCAGACGAGGCGGTGAGGAGTGCGGAGGATCCCGACCAGAGCCCAGCCGAAAGAAGCAAGGTCCAGAGGTGTGAAGAGGCCCACCAGTTTTCCGAAGTTTTCCGAAGTTTTTCCGAAGTTTTCCGAAGTTTTCCGAAGTTCCGAGTCAAGTCCAGTCGAGTTTTCTGAGGCCTTCTGTTTCCGTGCTTCCCGGTGAGTACCATTGCTGGGTCGTATCTAGACGGGTTTGGGTACGCAAGTCCGGTCTGCACTGTTTTTAGGCAGTGTATCTGTACTGTTTAGCAGTATATCAAGTATTCCGAATTTCTGCACTGTTACACCAGTGTATCCGTACTGTTGAGCAGTACATCCAGTATAGGGGGTTAGTCATCTATGTCCTCAATGTTCTTATGTGATTAATGTTGTGGTATGAATGTGACTGTTTAAACGTGTATTATTGTGTTTCTCGTATAATATAGCTGTAACTTATATTAAGGAATAGAGATCTAGCGTTCAGTAATAAGTAAGCAAGATGCCGTTTTTCAACAAGTTAAAACAGATAGGAACTAGGAAAGGGTTACTGGAGGAAGAAATTCCTATTCCCCCTAGGGACACTCCAGGCAATTTTATGTATCAGAAACATGGCATAGATGCCATATTATATCTAGATTTATGGGCCGATTACACCAAACACCTAGACGAAAGACACAGATGGCCTGTTACCGGAACCTGGGATGCCGAGTGCATCATGAGGGTAGAAGAAGCATTATGGAAAAAGAAAGCTAGACAATCTCAGAAGGACGCCATAGAATTTTGGCGTAAGGAATCACGTAAGCGTGCTGACAAAGCACTCCGTAGAGAGGATAGATTTAAAGAATCAGATAAAGACCAAGAAAACGAATTAGTTACTGAAGGGACCCGAGTAAAAACAGAACAAATAGATCGTGCCCGAAATAATCTTGTAAACGGTATGTATCTCGCAGCAGATGGCACATCTGAAGCCCTATCAGAAATACCGAAAAATTTACCGCCACCATTAGTGCCAACTAAAGTAGTGCATAAAACTACTAAAGACATATTCCTAAACTCGTACCTAGAAGATGTAGCACCAGCTTACACCAATCTGCCTGTTCGTGCCCTGCCTACTGACAGGGATGGGGGTGGCACTCCGCCCCAAGATCATGGTCCGCCGATACCGCGACAGACATCCCCTGTTCCAGCAGCTCCACCACTTCCCGTACTCAAGACTGGCCTGCCGAAACAAGTCCTACCTGATCCCACTAAACGAAAAATTCAGGTTCAGATACAGACTCCACAGACAGATAATAACCAAGCATCCGCTTCAGGAGGTGCGACCGCGGGTTTCCGAACCCCTCCTTTAGCTCGCAGACTCAGTGTCAGGGACATACAGAGTCCACTCGCGCACAAATCTCCCCGTTATGAAGCTTTTAGAGAAAACATGTCCTTTTGTAGATATGATCCAGTACCCGGTAAAGAAGATCTAATGATATTAGCATCACTACGGTTAAGATCAGCCACTGACAGTTTGCTATGTTATGTAGGAATGAAAGAACGCTTGGACAGAGTATATGAGTTTGTTCAGACAGGGAAAGACCCTGACAGTATCAAGGATGCCATGGATAAACAGAAGGTTGACATTCAAGCACAGATATTGAGATTTTTCATAAATTGTCTAATAAGAGAACGAGACAGGCCTGAGACAGATCAAAGTGAATTAGAAGCACTAACCAAGTGGGGCCAAAATATAGCCGATGGAAAACATGACAGGGGGGCTTGCATAGCCAGTATGTACAAGAAAATTAGAAAGGCAGTGATAACAGCACACCAGGAAGAGAATGATAAAGCTTCCTCCGAGGAGGAAGATGAACACGAAGCATCAGGAAAATCTACAGACACTATAGCATACGTTGGTAGGGGAGCCTACCTTAGGAAAGGTGTCCGTCCAGAAAGCAAGAGAGTTCTTTTCTCTGCCTTAACAAATCCGAATTCTTCTGAACATCAGTTCCAGGAAACTGATAAAAGGCTTCGAGACCGAATGGGGTACCATGTACTCAATTCTATGGACGAACAAGAATTAGCCCGGTCAGCTGTGTTATGGGCCGAAAACCCAGACATATATAATGATGATACGTTAATACAGACATTCTTGAACCTTTCCCCGGAAGAACAGAAAATAGCAGGTGTATACATGATTCAGCACCTCCTCATCAAGTTCAGAAACCACCATTCCGATCCAGGTCCCTTACACGAAACATTAGAAGCACTACTCATGGATAGATGGAGAGGTTTCAGTACCAAATTAATACAAATAATTCTAGAACAACGACATAAGTATAACACCTTCATAAGTTCCGAATATGTTCCCGCCCCGCCTCCAGAAAGGAAAATGTACCACATGCAATGCGGTAATGGCATTGAAAGTCAGAACCCCTTACGAGAAGTACACCCAGTTATGGGTACGGATCAAGTCTTGAGACGTGTGTATGTTCACACACCACTGACTAAGTTAGAACTGTTAGAAATGAAGAAATTAGTTCCGTGCCATGATAAAGACCCTGCAGGTTTTTACAGAGAGCTTAAAGACATGTTACTGATGGGAGATTACACGTACGATGATATTATGAAAATGTTAAAGGTACTGTTGCCCACGGGCATTTACGAGAAATTAAAGGAAAAAGATTGGGAGGTGGGAGAGTCAAAGATAGCATGGGCAGAAATAGAAGACGAAGAAAGCAAACGAGTCCCAGGGTTAGGCCTTGGGGATAAGACTAAAGCATTACCAGGTTTAATTGTACAGGTTTTGCCAAGATTATTGACAACTAGAAAGGAAGATTGGGACGCAATCTCGTCCTGTAAACAGAAACAAGATGAAGATACTAGTGACTTTTATTCAAGATTCGAGAAATGTTTCATTATAAATAGTGGCCTAAAAGTTAGTAGCGAGTCATATCCACACCTTTTTGTAACAAAATTAGTCGAGAACGCCCTACCATTAGTTAAAAATAGAGTGTACAAGGTTGAAAGTACTTGGCAAGCAAATACGCCATCACAGATGTTACAAATGCTACAATATCACCAGAACAGAATTAGGGAAGAACAAGATCAGGAACAGAAACGTATGAAAGACACGAAAATGAAAATGTTAGTAGCTCAGACGATTCCAGCCGACGGTCATAGGAAAGGTGGGGCCCAGACCAATCATTCTGCCGCTCCCGTTAAAGGGACATGTAATTATTGCAAGCAGCCAGGTCACTACGTACATGAATGTCCAGTCCTGAAACATAACATCGAGACAGGTAAAACTAAAGAAAGACCGCGTCCGCCGAGACATGAACAGGGTCATCAACAGACCTCACAGAACGAACAGCCAATGCAGAATACACAGCCTATGCATGATCAGTCCCATACAGTACAGACAGTAGCAGTACCGCAGCCACAGCATGCTCAGACACAGCCCGCTGCCGCAACTCGGCAAGTCTCACAACAGATGTACCAGTATGCCCAGTCGGCATATCCAGATTATCCCCGATACACATGAAACAGCCTAGGGAGGGAAGGTGATTTGCCTCTTATTGAAATTCCTGTAGATCAAGAAGGTCCTTATGTACATAGTCACGTATTAGGAAAAGGCAGAAAGTTTTTAATTGACACAGGGGCAAGTCGCACTACTATAAGTCACAATGAAGTCCCAGGGGCACCCCTCTCAGGCTCACAGAATGTTTCCCTTGGTTTTTCAGGACAGCCTATTGTAAATGAAGTATCAGAACCAGTACCATTAGCTGTGGGTCCGTTATCACGAGTTACAGATTTGTTACTTACGAAATCATGTCCAGAAAATCTGTTAGGAATTAAAACACTGAAAGCTCTAGGAGCTATAATATGCTGTTCCCCGGAGGGAGTCAGACTCTTTCTACGGGATTTCAAGGGTCATTATGTTCTACGTGACTTTGATGTAAGATTGAAAAATGTACCAGATCACTTATGGGCAAAAGGCCCAGCAGATGTAGGTTGTATGCATATCACTCCATATCGTGTTACACTCAAGACAGGAGTTGTTTTACCCAGAATCAGACAATACAAGTTACCACCCGATGCTGTAGTGGCTTTACTGAAAATAATTGAAGAGCTTATTGCCCAGGGGGTAGTCGTAGAGACCGACTCCAATATCTGTAATTCACCCATCATTCCAATTCTTAAACGTACAGACCGAAATGCACCGCCAGTATATCGGCTGGTGATTGACCTTCGAGAACTGAACAAATGCATTGTACCACAGTACCCTGTGGTCCCCGATATCTCCTCCCTGTTAACTGCTATTGATTCAGAAGCAACGTTCTTTAGTGTGATCGATCTCAAGAACGCTTTCTTCAGTGTACCTATTGACCCGGAGAGCCAATATCTCTTCGGATTCAGTTTAAATGGACGAAGTTTCAAATTTTCCCGCGCACCTCAAGGATTTACAGAAAGCCCCAGCATCTATAGTCAAGCACTGAAAAGACAACTAGATTGTATCCAAATGCCAGTTAATACAGCTTTACTGCAATACGTCGATGATCTACTGATCACCGCACGAAGTGAGCCCGAATGTGAACAAGCATCACTGACAGTTTTGCATTTCCTGGCTGACAAGGGACACAAGGTGTCTCCTTCGAAGCTACAATTCTGTGTTCAGCAAGTTGTGTACTTGGGTCACTTGCTGTCCAAAGTGGGGAGACAGCTCACTCCCGATCGCATTCAGTTAATTGTAAATATGCCACGACCCCAGACACAAAAGGAAGTGCGGGCCTTCATAGGCCTCACCTCGTACTGCAGACAATGGATTCCTCAATATGCATTTCTAGCTAAACCACTCATTCAGTTAACGACCCAGGAGGCTGCAACTTCCATTGCCCTCCCTTGGACTCAGGAACACACACAAGCCTTTGAGGAATTAAAGAAAGCTTTATGCCAAGCACCAGTTTTAGCAACACCATGTTACAGCAAACCGTTTACACTTTTTGTTACAGAACGTGATGGTACAGCATTGTCTGTCCTCACTCAAGATCAAGCAGGTTCACATAAGCCTTGCGCTTATTTTTCAAGTACATTGGATTCAGTAGCACAGGCACTCCCTGCATGTTTAAAGTCAGTAGCAGCAACAGCGTTAGCAATCAGACAAAGCGACTCAATTGTTTTAGGTCATCAGTTAACAGTACAAGTTCCACATTCTGTAGAGGTTCTGTTAAACAGAACCCAGACTCAACACTTGACTATAGCACGACTGACAGGTTACGAATTGACACTATTCCAGCCACACATAGAAATCAGACGCTGCAGTATCTTGAACCCAGCAACACTGTTACCTACAGTTATGACAGATCCAGTTCCACATGATTGTATAGAGATCATTAATGCAGTAACAAAGCCCAGACGAGATTTAACAGATGTTCCATTGACAAATCCAGACCTGACACTTTATGTGGATGGTTCATGCATGAGAACAAGTACAGGAGAATTAGTGGCCGCGTATGCAGTGACCACTGAAACCGAAGTTAAAGAGACACATCGTATTGATACATTGTCTGCTCAAGCAGCAGAGCTCATCGCTCTGACCCGAGCCTGTATTCTAGCCAAGAACAGAAATGTCAACATATACACTGATTCCCGTTATGCGTTCGGAGTCGTACACGACTTCGGCATGCTCTGGCAAGAACGAGGTTTTCTGACCTCTCATGGTACAAAGATACAGCATGGTCCACTCATTCAAGCACTGTTAGAAGCAATACATCTGCCTTCAGCCATATCCGTCATGAAGTGTAAAGCACATACTAAAGCCACAGATTCTGTTTCCCAGGGTAACGACCTGGCAGATCAGACAGCAAAACATACAGCACTAACTCACACTCAGACAACTGACACGACAAAGACAACAGACCCGACAAAGTGTATGACAGTCAGGGATCCCACACTAGATGTTATTGACATTCAGACACATGCTACTCCAGAAGAAATAAAGAAATGGATTGAACTAGGAGGGATCCAGACAGATCAAGGTTGGATGACGAAGGGAAAATCTACATGGTTTCTCCCTGACTCTATGGTTCAAGTCATGATAAATACAGCACATAGTCCTGCCCACCTAGGAGAGAAAGCAATGCTAGACAGTTTGCAAAATCTCTGGAACAATAAACACTTACGAGCAGCCGCAAAACAGAAAGTGCGTACTTGCATGATCTGTTGTCAGTTCAATCCAGGTAAAAGCGTCCCTGTAGAGCAAGGTGGATTTCATCCTCCCGATCACCCTTTTGAAGTCCTCCAGATGGATTATATCCAGATGGACCGTTGTCGAGGATTTAAATATGTTCTCGTAGTTGTCTGTGCTCTGTCCCGCTGGACCTAAGCATACCCAGTCCCAGATTACACTGCTCCGACCACTGCCAAACAGTTGGTTCGTGAATTTTTCCCACGATACGGCATGCCTCGTGTCGTGTACTCAGATAACGGTCAGCCATTCTCATCCGAATTAATGAAGCAAGTTTCCTTGTTATTGGGATACCAGTGGAAGTTCCATTGTGTCCGACATCCAGAAGCAGCAGGCCTTGTAGAAAGGCATAACCAGACATTAAAGATCCGCCTTGCCAAAATATGTCAGGAAAAAGGGGTCGACTGGATAGTCGCCCTGCCAGTGGCACTATTCTATATGAGAATGGTCGCCCATTCAAGATCAGGGCTATCTCCGTACGAGGTGGTCTTTGGAAGACCACCGAATATGTGGGGGACGCCCATTCCTAAAAAGATTACTGATGTTGATTCTAACATGTTGACAGATTACCTTGCCTCCTTGATGTCTGCACTCCAATCATGTCGTTCACAGGTTGCCGCAGCCTTCCCCGACAACACTGATGTCAAGCCGCATGAGGTCCGTCCAGGGGACCTGATTCTGGTCCGCAATTTCGATCGAAAGAGTCCGTTGGAGCCCCGCTGGAAATCACCGAAGACCGTTCTACTGACCACGAGGACTGCGGTGAAAATCGAGGGAAGAAAGGGGTGGGTCCATATGAGCCACGTTAAACTGTGCAATGGACTGAAATCCGACCCGGGCTCATCCACCCCCACCAAAGACTGTACCGAACTCAATGACTTTAAGACTTCTAAACGAGAAAAGACTCCTCAAGAACGATACCGCATGAAATTACGATCTAGCAAGTCAGACAGTTTAATTGTTTAAGTCCTCCCCTAGGTGAATCGGTTAAATAGTTTCTGACATGTATCCCCTAGATCGAGATAGAGAGAGAGAAGCAAAGAAAGATACATATTGCAAATCACTTCGTAGTCACTGCATAGTGACACTAATAATCATGGTTATTCTCAGTATTTTAATCATTGTTGCTAGCATCTTATTACCTATCTACTATCCTATTTTCAAGCGTGAACAATCTGCTTACAATGTCTCTGCTGAACACACTTTTAGTGAGTTACCTCCTCACGAGCTTTCCTACAGACTCGCGCTGCGCAACAATACATTCATTAGTATGTTACATCATTCTCATCAAACTAACAATGCTACAAATTGCTGGATATGTGGCCGACTCCCTCCCTACCAGAATTACAAGGGAGCCCTGCCTCTCTTTCCGTACCCGTTCTCTCACAATGGCTCCTGCGGAGCATGGTTTAAGATAATTAATTCTTTAGATCCCGACATTGCTGTTTTCGATGGGGGTTGGGTTTGGGGAAACCTGAACTTGGTCCTACTAGACGTCTGTTACCCGGATAAGGAGGGACTCCCCACTAGAATAGGAACTGATCTAGAAAATGAAGTGTATGGATTAGGTAATCACACAATTAGCCTTATGATTCTTACTGTCGAATCCGAAGCCACACCAGTTCTACCCATTATGTCAGTACTGCCAGTCACTGGTGAATTATGTATCAAGAAGAAAGGTTCAGTACACTTAGGTCATAGTAAATGCACTACTGTGGTCGAATTCAGTGATGATGGAAAATCATCTTTCAAAGCTACCAGTCATTCTTACTTTGTTTGTGGTCATACCGCATACATACGTCTACCTCCAGATTGGGATGGTACCTGTTACATTGCATTCCTCCTGCCACCTGTTTTTCTAGCTCCTCCTGATTACCATAGAAATTCCAATCTAGTAAAGAACAGATCCAGAAGAGACATCCCACTTGTCGACTACACAGAAACGGCATGGGAACAGTACACCGACTTTAATAAAGGATTCTTTTTCTTTTTAGGCCCTGTCCAGAATAGTAAGTTAATACGCAGATTAACTAGAACACTTGAAGCCGTAGTAAATGAAACTGCCTCCGCCTTAGGTAACTTAACAGAAGAGCAGTCCGCTATGCGGGTTGTTGTCCTTCAGAATCGTCTTGTAATTGACGTCATCTTGGCAGATAGAGGTGGAGCCTGTAAGGTCATCGGGTCAAGTTGCTGTGTTTTCATCCCACAAAATGCACCATCTGTATATCAAGCTATCACCCGTCTCCATAAAATTGCAAATCAGATACATCAGACTCCAGGCACCTGGACTTGGTCCGGTTGGTTCTGGACAACGTTAACAGCTTGGGGATGGAAGATCCTATCCTTCCTAGGCATTGGCCTAGTCCTAGTATTCAGTTGCTGCCTGTGCCTGCAGTGTGGGCCAGCGATTTGTGGACTGTGTGCCACTTCTTGTATTGAACATTCTAGTTTTCACTCAATACGTAACCGAAAGAAAGAAGAACAAATGATGTTACAAGAACAGACTGATAGATTCATGAGGATCGATATTTCATGAAGGGTCCGTAGGGAACAAGGAGGGAATGAGGAAAATTAAATTTTGGCCATGTTGTGTTCCCTAGCGCGTACCCCACCGACTCCATGTACCAGCTTAAGGTGCATGTAACTTCCCTCCTGTGCCAGCTATGAAGACGCAAACACATTTGCGTCCACCGTTAACATGTCCTCTTTCAGATCCACCATGAATGGATTATGTAGTCCGTTCCTAAGTATGCTATGCCACCGTCTCTTTGTAGTACACTTTATGTATTCCTGCTCTAGCCAGAGTAGGCCCTGAATTCCTGCCATCTGAACCTCTTTTGTGGCTCCTGACTCTGCCCAGGCTACCTCTGTACCCGTGAACTCTGTCCTACTTTCAGCGCGGCCCCTCGCGCTCAGCTCAAGCCTGCTTTCTGCCAAGACTGACTATAACCTTCGAGTTATCTGTTCCGCTCCCCGAGAATACATTCCTGCCTACTAGATCCTGTAAACATCCTCTCCAGCTGCAGAGCCAAAGGGCCGACCTGTCTTTAATGCAAGTAATTCATAGCCTCCGTTGCCATGCTTCCATGGAAGGCCCCGTGCCCCCACGCTTCACTTGTAGACACTCAGGCGCTTATACACGCATCCACAGTTAGCATAGAACAGCTTCTGCCCTAGAGACCTTTCCGCCCAGATAGTATAGTTCCTAAACATCAGATATCAGATATGATAGAAGTACAAGTTGATCTGACATGCCAGACTTCTGTCTCTTTCCGTCAGTGTAAATGTCAAGTCCCCTGCACCCCGTCAATCACACGTCATGCAGCTGCGCGCGCATCCAAGCTTCCGATTTCTGCTGACATTGCAACATTCTGTTAGCACCACCCCTTGGTGCCACCCACTTGCGTCACCTATCAGTGACGTTTCTAGCACACACCTCTGGTCCACGCCTAGTTTACGCCTCTTGATGATGTATTAGTACCACGTGTATACTGTTATCTTGTCTTCTCTCAGCTGTTACGCCTCTTACATTATTCCTTATGATGTAAATCAAGTATATAAGCTATGCACTGTCAATAAAATATTAGCGCGCTCTCTATCCCTTCTGACACCCCTGTGGTGGTCAGAACATGATATCCTGATTCCTTTATGAGGAATAAACCCTTTAGAAACTCTAACACCACGGACTCTGTTTTCTTTCATTCTGATTGAGTTATTATTGATTAAGTACTTACCTGCATAGAAATTAAGAGAGTAAATTAATTATTTACGTCAATATGCAAATCAGCTCTGACCCTGTGCCCCATGGGAACAGTCCAGTCCGAACTACAAAAGCCATGTCCTTCCCAGAACGGAATCAAGCATCCGAGGACCGGACCGGTTTCGAGGTAACACCTCTCATCAGCCCGGCTAGCTTGACTCCAGTGGTGTGGAGTGCCTGGGACCCACGTCTGAGCATCCCCAGTACAGGGAGAAAATTACAAAAAACAATTTGATGGACAGAATGTAGATCAATGTCTTACATTCACCCCAGTACAATGATCTGGGCCTAAATCCATCGTTTTTTGCACTCCACACCACCCTGGGTTAGACAATGGCGATATGCAAATCAGCTCTGACCCTGTGCCCCATGGGAACAGTCCAGTCCGAACTACAAAAGCCATGCACTCCACACCACTGGAGTCAAGCTAGCCGGGCTGATGAGAGGTGTTACCTCGAAACCGGTCCGGTCCTCGGATGCTTGATTCCGTTCTGGGAAGGACATGGCTTTTGTAGTTCGGACTGGACTGTTCCCATGGGGCACAGGGTCAGAGCTGATTTGCATATCGCCATTGTCTAACCCAGGGTGGTGTGGAGTGCAAAAAAACGATGGATTTGGGCCCAGATCTTTGGACTGGGGTGAATGTGTGACATTGATCCACATTCTGTCCATCACCTGTTTTGTTTGCAACTTCCGCCCTAAGTGCGCTGGGGATGCTCAGACGTGGGTCCCAGGCACTCCACACCACTGGAGTCAAGCTAGCCGGGCTGATGAGAGGTGTTACCTCGAAACCGGTCCGGTCCTCGGATGCTTGAATCCGTTCTGGGAAGGACATGGCTTTTGTAGTTCGGACTGGACTGTTCCCATGGGGTACAGGGTCAGAGCTGATTTGCATATCGCCATTGTCTAACCCAGGGTGGTGTGGAGTGCAAAAAAACGATGGATTTGAGCCCAGATCTTTGGACTGGGATGAATGTGTGACATTGATCCACATTCGGTCCATCACTTGTTTTGTTTGCTCATTTAAAAAGATGTCACAGAACTGCTTGTCCCACTGCTGCATCTGCTTTCCATTCTGTGTCCAGACAGTAATGTTTGGTGAATGTATAAACATTCGACCAGGTTGCCGCTCTGCATATGTCTGAAAGGGGTACTCCTGCGAGCAATGCAGAATACGTTGCCATCTTCCGTGTATCGTTCGCACGGACTCTCATGTCGAGATGTCTTCCTGCTTTCTCTTGACAGAAGACGATGGCGGATGCAATCCATCTAGAGGGCCAGACCTTTTCTTGGCCCTGAGTAAGCAACAAACAATTGGTTTGATTTGCGAAAGGAGTTTGTCTTTTCAATGTAGAACTTTAGACATCTGCCAATGTCCAAAGTATGAAGAGCTTTTTCAGCCTCTGTAGAAGGATTTTTGAAATATGTAGGCAGGATCACCGGTTCATTTAGATGAAAAGAAGAGGGTATTTTAGGCACAAAATTTGGATTAGTTCTTTGCATCACCTTATCTGGCCTGAATTGTATGAAGGGATCCTGTATTGAAAAGGCTTGGATTTCGCGGACTCTCCTGGCTGATGTGAGTGCCAGGAGTAATGCTACTTTCCATGACAAAAATTGCAATTCAGATTTGTGGATTGGCTCAAACGGAGCTTACATGAGTTGTGACAAGACTGTGTTAAGCTGCCATGGAGGCGGAGGATACTTAACTGGAGAAAACTTTCTGAATAACCCTTTTAAAAATTCCTTGATTAATCTTTGGGACTACAGAGATGGGCATCCTGTATATCTTCGGTAACTGGATATTGCCTCTAGATGGACTTTAATAGATGAATGCGAAAGTCCTGATCTGGCTAAATGCAGCAAATAAGGAAGAATTTGCTCAGGTGAAGACGAGAAGGGATGCACTGTACGAGCAAGGCACCAATTACAGAATAGTTTCCATTTTGCAGTATATGTCTTGTTGGCAGACAGTGCTGCGGAACTTTTCAATATTTCACGACATTCCGGAGGGATATCTAATGACTAAAATTCGTGCTCAAAAGGTTCCAAGCTGACAATTTTAGAGAGGTCAATTGTGGATGAAGTACTTGGCCTCTGTTCATGGAAATCAAATCCCTGGTTATTGGGAATTGTATCCTTGGTTCCACCGACAGTTGGAGAAGTTCTGTATACCAAAACTACCTCGGCCAGGCTGGGGCTATTAGAATTATTTGGCAAGGTTCCGATCTCCTCTTTTTCAATATTCTCGGAATTAGGGGAAGGGAGGGAAGGCATGAGCAAACATCCCTGTCCATCGGAGATGAAGAGCATTCCCTCTCGAACCCTGCTGAGGGAACCTGCTGGCATAATGCCTGCACTTTTTGTTGCTCCGAGTTGCAAACAGGTCCAAACTTGGCTTGCCCCACAAGTTGAAAATCCGATTCAGTTGGACTTGACATAGTTCTCACTCGTGGCAAATGTCGGATGACCTGCTTAACAGATCCGCTTTTGTGTTTTCTATCCCTGGAACATGTTCCACTTGCAGAGTTATGTTGTGACGCAGAAGCCAAGTCCAGATTTTTTGTGCTTGTGTCGATAGGGGCTTTGATCTTGTGCCACCCTGCTTGCGAAGGTAAAACATTGTTGTAGTGCTGTCTGTCCGCACTAAGACCGATGAACCTTGGATTCTGGGAAGAAAAGCCTAAAGGCCCAGGGAAATAGCTTTCAATTCCAAGAAATTGATGTGAAGTTTTGCCTCTTGGGAGACCAAAGGCCTTGAATCTCTAGGTCTTGCAGATGTGCTCCCCAACCTCGTAATGAAGTGTCTGATGTCATGACGTAACTTGGCGATTGTGGTTCGAATAAGATGCCCTTTGTCAGGTTGCTCCCGATACCCCACCATGACATTGCTCGTTTGATCTGACAGGTTAGGACCAGCTTGTCGTCGAAGGAACCCAGAGCTTGAACCCATTGTTTGTCCAGGGCTTCTTGCAGTGGTCTCATCTGCAAACGGCAGTTGGGAATCAATGGGATACAGGAGGACATCATTCCCAGTAATGACTTGAATATCCTGATGGAAGTGAACTTTTTTTTTTTTGAAGACCTTTATTTTACATGCATAAGAATACACAATGTAAGGCCGACAACCCCCAGGGCTGGCCGCAGCAGTAAAACTATCAACATAGAATATAATGAGCGCACTGCCTTAGAGCCGACAACCCGGGGGTCCGGCGGCGGATGGATGGAAGTGAACTTTTTTTGATGGCAGAGATGCAGTCAGATTCAGGATTTTTGTTGATGAGTACGCTTTTACTTCCTGAGTTTTTAAGATTGCTCCTAGGAATTGTAGAGACCGTGTCGGAAGAAAAAAAATATTTTTCTCTGTTTATCCGAAGGCTTAATCTTCGAAAGCGATCCATGCAAATCCGTAAAGACCCTTGTGTTGCTTGGTACGATGGTCCTTTTATCAACCAGTCGTCCAAATAAGGAAACATTTGGAGACCTTGCTGCCTTAGATGTGCCGCTATTGAAGCCATGCATTTTGTGAATACTCTGGGGGCAGACTTCAGGCCGAAAGGCAACACTTTGAACTGGTAATGGCGCCCGCCACCATGAATCGAAGTTACTTTTTGTGTTTTTTGTGTATCGGAATGTGGAAGTATGCAACCAACAGGTCTAGAGAGACCATGTAGTCTCCCTTGCGAAGCAGTAGAAGAATTTCCTGTAAGGACAGCATGTGGAATGAAATTTTCTTTATGTATTTGTTGAGATCTCTGAGGTCCAGTAGCTGCCTCCATTTTGAAGATTGCCTTTTCCTTATTAGGAAGAAATGCGAATAAAAGCCTGTTCCCTGCTGGTCTGATGGGACTTCCTCTATCGCTCCTTTCAGTATGAGTGGTAAGATCTCTGCTTTGAGAGCTGTTAGATGTTGTTGAATTCTGCAGAGAGGTGGACGGTTTGGAGGTTTTTGTGAGAATTCCAGGGTGTGACCCTGTGTAATGATGTCTAATACCCATCTGTCCGATGTTATAGACTGCCAATGCGGAAGAAACAGAGAGGTAGTGGAACTGGTTGATCTGAAACGGTGTTGGAGGCGCCTGAAGAACATCACTGTCTGCGACCAGAGTCTTGCTTTCCTCTGGCAGCAGATTTTCTCCTTCCTTGTTGGAAAGAAGTATTCGCGGACAGATACTGCTGGTTGGAGGAGTACTGATGGTATCCCTGTTGATTGTATGGTTGGTACCGATTAGATTGGTAAGAGGAACGTTGCTGAAAATGTCCTCTGGATCCTCTGCCGCGAAATGACTGATAACGGCCTTGCTGCAATGATCCCAAGGATCTAGCAGTGTCAGTGTCTGCTTTTATCCCCTGCAGCGCCTCATCAATATGCTTACCGAAAAGGCTTTCGCCATCAAATGGCATGTCCAAGATTTTAGACTGAACCTCAGGTCTAAAGGATATGGCCTTGAGCCATCCTTGTCTCCGTAGGGCTACCGTCCCAGCCATCTGGCGGAAAGCTATACACGCTATATCCATTGCTACGTCTGTGGACTCAGACGCTGCCCTGGCTCCATCCTGCAGAATGGCATTCGCCTCCTCTTTCTTGTCATCCGGAAGATGTGACAGGAGTGGTGCGATGTCAGACTACATCTGTCTATTAAACCGGCTCAGAAGTGCCATCGCGTTAGCCGCTTTGATTGATGCTGCTGCCACGACTGCAAAGCGTTTACCTATGCCGTCCATTCTCTTGCCCTCCTTATCAGGGGGTGCCATGCATGTTACCATTGGATTCTTGGAGCGCTTCTGCGCTGATTGAGTCACAACCGACTCCGGTCAAGGATGACCAATAAGACATGCTGGAGCCGTTTCTGTAGCGAGATACTTCTTATCCAGCTTGGGTATAGATGCTGAAACTGAAGCTGGATTCTTCATCAGCTTGATTCCTTCATCCCAGATATGTTGAATGACTGGAATGGCTCTTACAGACTTCCTAGAAGACTCTTTGAAGTCGCAAAGAAAACATTGCTTTACTTAACTGGCATAGTAAGTTGGAATCTCTTAGCCGCTTTTTCAATCAGATCGTGAAAACTGGCTATGTCCTCTGGTGGAGAGCTTGCTTGAGGCAATGGTGACACTGGGGAAGTTGGAACAATATATTGGTCCCATTCATCCCCAACCACATCATCTTGAGGAATTTCTCCTTCCTCCTCTTGATCGTCATGATCGGAATCATTCAAATCATCCCGAATAGTAATAACCTTTTGGACACCCGTCCGTTGAGGGGGAGGAGGTGGCTGAACTAGGGGTGTTTCTTTCACAGATTGAGAGACAGTAGCAGAGGCAGTGGAAGAGGCTGGAGCATTATCTTCCGGAAAGCGACGGTAATAGCTGTCAATCATGTGTCTTAAGTCTGATATCAAAGAGACTGGCACTGACAGAGCCTCTTCCCGAACAGATGTATCCACTCCCTCTTCGTCCTCATATTGGTAAGCCTGATGAAATGACTCGTATCTCTTTTGGCTTTTGACCGTGCGATCTTTAAAAGAGAAATGCTCTTGGACCTCTTGAAAAAGTCTCTCATCCGAGTCCTGGCTTTTAATATGAAGCTGCGAAGGACTATAGGCAACGCCATAGGGTCCTTCCTCCTCAGATTCCTGGCAATCCAGTATGGTAGAGTGAAGTAGAGGTCAATTCTTCGGCGTGAAAAACTCTCCTTTTTTGCTCGCCGACGAGCCCGTCGACGGAGCAATCCTTTTTATGGAGATGTAGGTTGAAGTCATCGTTGAAGATGCAGGCATCGTCGACGATGTTCTCGCCGTCGACTGAGTCGTCGACGGGGCCGTTGACTGAGTCGTCGACGGGGCCGTTGACGGAACCATCAGCTGCATCGTCGACGGGATGGTCGTCGACTAAGATCTTGCCGTTGACGCAGGTCTGGTACTCACCGCCGACGGAATAGTCATCGACGAAGCGGTCGTCATCGAGATTGTCGTTGTCGACGGCCTCATCGGCGATCTGACTGGAATTTCAGCAGATTTCGTCAACGGAAGCGACGACGGAGCCTTCTTTTCTTAGGAAGGCTGGAGAGGAGTTGGAGGGAGAGAAGAAGAAGATTCACCTTCCTTGGTTTTTCCGGCTTTTTGTTTCTTCAAATCTCCTTTTTCCTCAGAGGACCCTCTTTTCTGTTTCTTAGAGGTGTGTCCCTTCACTTCCCCCTCAGACCCAGAGTCTGTAGATTTTCTCTTCTGAAGCCATAATAAGAGGCGTGCTTCCCTATCCTTAATGGTTTTGGCAGGGAAGGTCCGGCAATACTTGTAGTCCTTAGGGATATGCTTAGGGTACAAGCAGTACAAGCATTCCTTGTGTGGGTCCTCAGAAAATAATCTGGCCTTGCCACAGGACCTGCAAGCTCTGAAAAGTCTCTTCTTGGAGCCTTCAGACATTTTGAATGTAATAATCCTGACCAAAAAAAAACCAGTACCCGACTTCCAACTGTGAAGGTCAAAACTTCAATGGAGAGAGAAAAACTGAGCTGAGCTCAGGGAGACTCCTTCTCATACGAAGGCGGTTGGAAATCTGAGGTATGGTGGCTCTGCTGGGAATGGTGTAGGCTGGTGCTGGCAGCTGCTTGGCTGTAGTTTGGGCCACATAATGAGGAGGAGAGTTTACCTATTGTTTCACTACTCTATGGTTTCCAGGCAGTTTTTCTTCTACTGCTATGGTTATTATTTACCGGGAGACTCCCACCATGACGGCGGGGAAGATACAAGCATGTGAATCTATGAAAGATTGAATACTGGAGAATCAGATCATCATTTCAAGTGTGCTTTCATGTAGTCCGTAATCCACACTAAATCTGGGACAAAAATATTACTGCCCATAATTGGTGTCCTGTGGGTCCCAATGCACTTCACTTGCCGCACTAATGATGGCTGTAGCCCTGAGAAGCAGGCTATCTCCTCTTCCTTTACTCCTTCCACACCATCACTTTAATGTCAAAACAAGTCCAGTCTTTTTCTGAAAGAGCCCCTTTTCTGCACCATTCTGCACAACATTCATAATTGTGATGCAGTGGGCCCATGGAAAAAAGTGTCACTGCACCGGTTTCACTAATGATAGGTACTGCCTTAATGTCACCTCTTACGTTTGTTAACGAATGGGCTCCCATCTCACATCTTTCCTCTCCCTCTAATCTCTCTGATGCCCAAATCAAGGTGTCTCCTTTGCTTAATATTTACCCTCCCTTTGGCCATTGTTCAAAATAACACTGGCACAGCAAGTATTCCCTGGACCTTTAGTGCAACTGCAGCACCAATGATACCTGCAGCTCTGCGAAGCAGGCCGTCTACTCTGCCCACTTAACAGGGCCATTACTTCTAGGCCAGATGCCCAAAGCAGGTTTTCTGCTGCTTTGTATCAAAAACAACAGCAACAAAAAAGCATATTAGGCCCTCTCGACTCCCCTGTAGCTTGGGCCCTGCTCCGTGCGCAACAATAGTGACCTGGGCATTAATGCTAGCAAGGCAAATGCACCCCATGTTTTTTTTTCATAGTAAGACTGCCATAACTAGGGTCCAGTGCTCGCTCACTCACAGGGAGTTCCTGTGCTGTGAAACAGATAGAGATCTAAGAAGAAACACGCAGTCTCTCAAAGGTACCTGCTAACTGAAAGAAATGTAAATGTGTGCAGTGTGCAATTAACCATTGCTTTGGAGCCAGTGTAGCTTTTAATTAAAGGAGTCACTCCGCTTCATGGAGGCAATTATTTAACCTTTTTGAGTGGTAATATGGGTCTGTTAAATGGAGTGCACCCTTTCAACGGACACACAAATATTTACGCTAGATATAGTTTGAATGATTATCACTAAAATGTATATTTTAAACCACTTGTTTCATCTTGATCAGTTTTTTGCAGCAGCTTGTTTTATACAGTGTAATACAATTTTGAAATCATGACATTCACAGTGCTTTCTGTCACTGACTGGGACCTCATAACACGATAAACAAGTCACTATTTCTGACTGCACCAATCAGGATTTAATTCTGTGACTATCTGGTCACACACAAAGCCATCCCCCAGTGATCACATCAGCCAACTGAGGTTTCATAAAGGAAAGAAGTATATTTCCCTTTGATCAGTTCAACTTGCACTTTATTTTCATTTAAGATATGTGCATGTTTTTACATGCAGTTCTCAGACGGTGAAAAAATATATTATAATAAAATGCTGAATGTTTTCTTCTTTTTAGCCATGTATTTGACCCAGACTTCACATTCACTGACCCTTCCCTCGTGCTACTTTTTTATGGGCTTTAACTTCTGCATATAAACGAACACCGCCTTGAAACGCGCCTTTCTCGTTTCCAGGCTAACTTCGTTTACATGTAAGTGGAGACCCATTCACACACCCCTGGGAACACATCCCGCCCCACAGTTTGAAGACCTCTGCTCTAATGCAAAGACTCTACAAAGCCAGCAGAGAGGGGACTGCTCAACGTATTACATGCTGCCTTCAAAACAGAACAATCTTCATCCATACTACGCCTTTTCCTCCAAAACGTACTTAACAAAAGCAAGGGTCCCTCAAGGCTCCATCATTTCGCCCCGGCTTTTCAACATCTACATGAAGATATCATGAACAATGATTAAAGAATTTCAGCTCACATGCTATAACTATGCAGACGAGACACTAATACTTCTTAAACTTGAAAGCCCCAAAGACATTGGAAACTCAAAAATTCACAGTTGCCTCAGCCGTTTCAGTGGCTGACAAGGAGCCATCTCAAATTGAAAGCTTCTAAAACTTAAATATTCACATGTGGCAACTGGAAAATTATGACAAACTCTGCACCTGGCCTGATGATCTGGGACCCCCACCTAAAATATCTAAGGAAGTGCGAAGACTTCGAATTACCATGGGCTCCAAATTATCAATGAATGCCCAAGTGGACAAGTTAGCAAGATCAAGTTTCACTGCTATGAAAACTCTGCAACGCATCTTCCCCCACCTAGGATTTCCACACATTGTCCAAGAGACTATCTCGCTTGTACTATCTAAACTTAATTACGCTAATGTCCTCTACTACGGATCATCACTATTAACTATAAAAAGACTACAACTAATTTAAAACTCTGCTGCCAGACTACTCCTACGTGTAAAGCTGCAAGCCCACATCTCCCCTGCTTTGAGGGCCCTACATTGGTTGACAGTTACCAGATGATCCACCTTTAAGCCTCTTTTCATCACCCACAAAGCAATACATGGAACAAGATCACTTATCAGGAAAAAAATCACCAAATACCTACAAAGAAACCTCCGCTCCAGACTGCCACCTGACTCAAAACCCCAGCAAACGCAACAACAAAAACATGGGTTGTACATCTTTCTCTGTTCAAGCAGCCAAACTATTTAAGATTTGCCTCTTCCCTACATGACCATCATACTCAAACACAGATGCGCTGTGCCTGTCAATGTAAACATGTATAATTTCATTGTATGTATTTAAATATGTGCATTTCATTGTACAAATATATTCATACTCATGTTTTAAAAATATAGATATTCTGATAGGTCTGCGTAACAAGTGTGTGTGTGTGTGTGTATATATATATATATATATAGATATATATATATATATATATATATATATATATATATCTATCTATATATATATATATATAATGCATAACACGAATATAGGCCACAACATAATTTAAATAGAAGTTATAGATTGCATGTTGATGGGTCTCTATTTTTAAACTAGATTATTGGATGATATGCTTATGAGTTTCTGTATTTTATTCATTACAATATATGAATATGATCATAACAATGATATCTACAAGTACATCACTATTGAAATAGTGGGGGAAATATAAAATAAAAATACAAATGTAACGAAATTATAACCCCCAACAGCAACATTTGAAAAAGAGTATTTATCCATACATGCACACATACATGGGGCTTTATAAGAAAAATGCTACTTACCAGTATGCATTTGTTCTTGCCATGTAGAGCTGCAGAATTGCACACTATGCATAGATGGCCACCGAGTGTTGGGCCCAGATGTTTGCAGTTTGTTTTTCTTGTAGAAAGTCTTTGGAAGTCACGAGATAGGCGACTCCTCCTTTGGGTGATACTGCGCACGGGCATCGGCTCCATCCCCAGATTGTTTTTCGCCATTAGGGAAGTGATGGAGCTAAGAGATAGTGATGACCATGTGTATTTGTATCTAATGTCGATAACACTGGAACAGATAAAGGTAGCCGGGGAGGCGGGTGGGCGTGTGCAATTCTGCAGCTCTACATGCCAAGAACAGATGCATACTGGTAAGTAGCATTTTCCGTTCGAGGCATATGAGCTGCAGATTGCACACTATGCATAGATTGTATAGCAGTACCCACGTTAGCGGCGACCACCCGTATCTGTTGCAGTTGTTTGAAATAGTGTTTTAAGTACAGCTTGGCCTACAGTGGCTTGTTGCTTTGTTTGCACATCTACACAATAGTGTTTTGTGAATGCGTGCGGTGTAGACCATGTAGCTGGCTTTGCAGATGTCTTCTAAGGGAATGTTCCCCAAGAATGCCATGGAAGCCCCTATTTTCCTTGTAGAATGGGCTTTTGGAGGAATTGTTAGTGTACGCTTAGCTTTGATAACATATTTGGATACACTTAACGATCCACCTGGCAATACCAGATTTTGATATTGGGTTGCCTTTATGCAGTGGTGAAAAAGATACAAAAAGCTGTTTTGTTTTCCTAAAGCTTTGTGTTCTCTCTATGTAGTATAGTAATGCTCTTTTGACATCTAAGGTGTGCAGAGCTCTTTCTGCTACTGTTCGTGGCTGCGAGAAGAAAACTGGCAGTTCCACAGATTGGTTTAGATGGAATGGCGAAATGATTTTTGGAAGGAATTTAGGGTTTGTACGAAGAACAACCTTATTGTGGTGCATTTGCAGAAAGGTTCTTGAATGGTAAATGCTTCTATTTCACTAACTCTTCTTAAAGAAGTAATGGCTACTAGGAAAGCCACTTTCCATGTGAGAAATTGCAATTCGCATTTAGGTAAAGGTTCAAATGGAGGGCCCATGAGACGTGTGAGCACTATGTTTAAGTTCCACAGGTGAAGGTGGTATTCTTGGAGGTATTATTCTTTTGAGACCTTCCATGAAAGCTTTAATGGCTGGTACTCTAAAAAGAGACAGATGTTGTCTATTTTGTAAGTAAGCTGCAATGGCAGCTAGGTGCAACCTGATAGATGTGTAGGCTAAATTACACTTTAGAAGGTGTAGTAAATAGCCTATAAAGTGTTTCTGATGGACACATCTAGGGGAGTTGTTGTTGATGTTTTGACAGTATATTACAAAACGTTTGCACTTAGCAGCATAACATACTCTAGTGGTGGGACGCCTTGCTTCCTTGATAACATTCATGCACTCTTGAGGGAGTTTAAGATAACCAAACTATGACTTCAGGAGCCAGATCGCAAGGTTGAGCTGAGCTGGGTCCGGGTGCCTGATCTCTCCATGGTTCCGAGTTAAAAGATGTGGAGATAGGTTTAGTTTTTGATGTGGTACCACAGATAGCTGTAGCAGTGTGGTGTACCACGGTTGTCTGGCCCACGTTGGAGCTACTAGTATAAGCGTTAGCGAGTGTTGCATCTTGCGTACTAGTAAAGGAATCATTGGTAGAGGAGGAAAAGCGTACGCAAATAGTCCTGACCAGTTCATCCATATCGCATTGCCTTTGGCCAGTGAGTGTGGGTATCTGGCGGCGAAGTGTGGGCATTTTGCGTTGTCGTGGGTGGCGAAGAGGTCTAGCTGAGGTTGTTCCCACATATGAAAGAACGGATGAAGAACTTGTGGATAAAGTTCCCACTCGTGCTTCTGCTGAGTCTGGCGACTTAGCAGATCTGCTATGGTGTTTTGAACCCCTGGGACGTGTTGGGCTATTAAGAAGATGTTCTGAGGTATAGCCCACCTCCATATCTGCTGAGCTAGTTGAGAACTGCAGAGAGGGTGTCCCTCCTTGTTTATGTAATACATGGCTGTCATATTGTCTGTGCGGACTAAGACAGTCTTGTTTGCAATTTGTTATTGGAATGCTTTTAGAGCTAGAAACACAGCCAACAACTCCAGATGGTTGATGTGGAGTAGTTTTTGCATTGGTGTCCACTTTCCCTGCGTGATGTGATGCAGTAGGTGGGCTCCCCAGCCGGAGAGCGATGCGTCTGCTGTTAGTATTATTTGTGGAACTGGCTCTAGGAATAGTCGGCCTTTTGACAGGTTTTTTGTGTTCCACCATTGCAGAGAGCGATGAGTCCGACTGTCTACCAACACTAGGTCTGTTAACTGACCCTGAGCCTGGTTCCACTGACGTGCTAGACATTCTTGAAGTGGACGCATTTGCAGTCTTGCGTGAGGTAATATGAATGTGCAAGAAGCCATCATCCCTAGGAGTTGCAAACACTCGAGCTGGAAGCGAGTGTTGTGATTTGAATTTTGTTAGGAGCGTTTGCACACTTGTTATCCTTGCTGGAGAGGGATAAGTTGAGTATCGATTGTTGCTCCTAGGTACTGTTGTGTGCGCAATGGTAGCAGATGTGACTTGGTGTAATTTACTGTGGATCCCAAGTTGTGGAGTAACAGTATTGTATTGTGAGTGTGTTGTACACACTGGCTGTACGACTGTGCTTTTATGAGCCAGTCATCTAGATATGGGAAGATGTGGATGTGCTGTCTTCTTAAGTGTGCTGCTACCACTGCTAGACATTTGGTGAACACTCTTGGCGCTGTTACTCCGAATAGGAGTACTTTGAATTGGTAGTGCTGACCTTCTAGCACAAATCTTAGATACTTTTTGTGTGCCTGGTGAATTGGGATGTGAAAGTAGGCGTCTTTGAGATCTAGTGTGACAAGAAAATCGTTCTGCAACAGGAGTGGAAGGACTTGCTGAAGTGTGACCATATGGAAATGATCTGACTGTATGTAAGCGTTTAAAGGTCTGAGGTCTAGAATAGGTCTCCCAGATCCGTCCTTATTTGGAATTAAGAAGTATAGGGAGTATACTCCTTTGTTCCTTTGATGTTTTGGAGCCATTTCTACAGCATTTTTCTGCAGGAGAGAAAGTACTTCCTGTCTGAGCAGCGTTAAATGATTTTGTGACATTGGACGCTGTTTGGGTGGTATATTTGGGGGTGTAGATGTTAGTTCTAGACAGTAACCTGACTGAATTATTTGAAGCACCCACCTGTCTGATGTGATGTGTTCCCAGGTTGGTAGGTATTGCTGTATCCTTCCCCCAACAGGAGTGAAATGGGGCGGGGGAAGGGGAGGAGAGTCATTGGGTAGGGGTGGAGGCAGAGCGTGAGTTGATGGTCTTGCCTCTGCCTTTGTTGTTGTTACCGCGGTAACCTCCCCTTTGGTAGCCCTTACTGTAGGTAGCCTGAGTGGGGCTTTTGTACCCTGTGGAAAGTGTGTCTGATGAGTACCCTCTGTTTGCACCTCTATATGTGGAGCGACAAAATGAACGTCTGGGAGCCTGTGACTGCAGGGCTCCCATAGATTTTGCTGTGTAGGTGTCTTTCTTCATTTTTTCGAGGGAGACATCCACATTGGGTCCAAATAAGTATTTCTCATCAAATGGTTGATTGAGGATAGCACTTTGGACCTCTGGCTTGAAGCCAGATATACGCAGCCAAGCATGCCTGCACAGCAGGACGCTAGTATTGACGGCTCTGGAGGCTGTGTCTGCTGCATCTAGTGCACAGCGGATAGATGTTAGTGATAATTTTCCCTTCTTGAATTAGCTCACTAGCTCTATCTTTAAATTTATCAGGGAGATGTTGAATTATGTCTTCAAGCTCATCATAATGTGCCCTATCATAGCGTGCTAGTAAGGCTTGTGTGTTGGCAATGCGCTACATGTTTGCTGCTTGTAAGGCAGTTCTTTTCCCTGACGCGTCAAGGAGTTTAGACTCCTTTTCCTTGTCTCGTGGGGGAGCTTCGCTTGATGTTTGAGAGTTAGCTCTTTTACGTGCGTTAGATACGACTAGAGAGTCTAGGGGAACTGGACCCTTTATATATGCTATATATGCTGGGTCAGATGGTGCAACTTTATACTTTTTCTCAACTCTTGGGTTTATGACCGGAGTTCTGACTGGGTCTTTAAAGACCTCAGAAGCATGTTTAACCACGCCTTTGAGCATTGGCAAAATTGCTGAGGACCTTTGTGCGGTGTCAAATGTGTCTAGCAGGAAGTCCTCCTCTACTGCATCGGAGTGCATGTCTACCCCATGGTATTGTGCTGCTCTAAGCAGTAACTGGTTAAACCCCATGGTGTCTTCTGGAGGTGAAGGCCTAGAGGGGTATATGTCATCTTGAGGTACGTTTGGAACGTCTGGTGTATTATAATTATCCCATGGGTCTGGCGAGGCTGGGGATAATATGGCTCCTCTGGGTTAGCCCCTGTATATGATATGTCGTCCCCATTATCACCATGTGTGCTAGATGGTGTAGGGGAGCTAGCTGGTGAAATATGGGGGGAGGGATTGGGTGCAGGAGACGGGGAAGGCACATGCATAGGTGAGGTAGCAATGTCCTTCTTTTTCTTTGGAGCCGGTGCTGGTGCCTCTGATGGTCGTTTCTTTGATAACGTCAATCGACCAGTCTTGGAATCTTTTATGAGAGTCTTTTGCTTTGGGTCTGGAGTAAACAAGTCTTTCAGGAGTGTGACCTTTTGGCGTGGAAGCTTGTTTTGGCGCCGTAGCGGCTTCTTTCGACCTTTTCTCTTTAATGGGGGATGCCGGGGTCTTTTTCGGTTCCGAGGGTTTTTTTTCGGCTCCGATGTGTGCTTCGGCTCCAGTGCTTTCTTGGGGTCGGAAGCTTTGTGTGGCTCCGAAGTTGTTTCGGCGCCGATGGATTCGGTGTGGTACTAGATGGTTTCTTCGGTGCCGGTGAGTGTGGGCTGGCACCGAGTGGGGGTCGACTCGAGCCCAAGTCGCCCGAAGGCTTTATTAACTTCCTGGCCGAGCCCGAAGGTGGGGCTGTTGAAGTAGTGTCTCGATGTGCACCCGAGGGCGAGGGTGTGACCGTAGCCTTTTTAGTGTGTGTCGAGGGAGGGTCGGGGTCGACGGTCTTACTTACGACCCGCTGCGCTGGAGTCATGTCCTCGACATCAGAATCTTCTGCCTCTGAGTTGCTGTCGATGTTGTGTTGTTCTGGGACGTCGACGCCTTCCTGGAAGATGTCGTCCGGAATCGATGCTGAAGAGCGACCCATTGTTCTTCTGGCTCTCCAGTCCCGGATAGTCTTTTTGGAGCGGAAGGAGGCACAGGCTGAACAGTACTTGGCCTCGTGCTCCGGAGAGAGGCAGAGGTTACAGACCTCGTGGAGGTCGGTGTGGGGAAACTTCGACCCACAGAGGACACTTATTAAATGGCGTCCTTTCCATTAGCTGGAGTCGAGGCCTAGTTGGGCCGAAGGCCGTAGTCGACGACCGGAATTGACGTTCTTGGTCTTGAAGAGTAGTGTCGACTGGAAAACGCTTTCGAGAGTAGTTTCTTGAAGCCGGTGAGGATTGCGCGCCGACGGTAATCGGTTCCAACAAGGAGCGCTGGAACCCCATCCGAGCCCGGTGGCGGAAAAAAACAATCTGGGGATGGAGCTGATGCCCATGCGCAGTATCACCCAAAGGAAGAGTCACCTATCACGTGACTGCCAAAGACTTTCTACAAGAAAAACAAACTGCAAACATCCGGGCCCAACACTAGGTAGCCATCTATGCATAGTGTGCAATCTGCAGCTCATAGGACTCGAACATTCATTTTATCTCTATCATTTTTCATATACATGTATACCTTTCTATGGAGTTATGTATCTATATATGTATTACTTCGCTACTCTGTGTGGAGGGAACCTTCAACTCTCTCTAATTCACCACTATATTTTCCATCCTATACCTTTTTCAATATATCCTCACCTTCCACACAATGACTCATCCCAAACCTAATTGTACTACGATGATCTCCCTAATACCCTTTCTAGATTCTCCCCTCCATCGCACTGCGGACTCATTCCAAACCTCATTTAACTGCTACGATCTTGCAAATTACACTTTCTAGACCCTTCCCTCCCCGGACTCATCCCAAACCCAATTTTACTACTATAATCTCCCAAATAACACTTTCTAGATCCTCCATCCCCCCCTTAATTCTAGTCAACAAATAAACTAACATGTCCATGGCTGAAATACAAAAAATTCTATACTAATCCACTTAGGATTTTGGAGTAGCAAGCACTATATAAATACAATTACAATAATTATGTTGTACTTACACCCACTTCTGTCTCGTGCAGAATCCCATAGTTCCAGTGGCCCTGTTTACCACTAGAAACCAAAATGTATCAAATGTTTTTAAACAGATTTTAGTTTTTCAATACAACTAATGTCCAGCAATAAAAATTGCTAGTACATGTTCAATTCAATGTCAACAAGTAGGTTGTATGGACTAACCTCCCATAGGTTCCCCATTCACCCTGTTACTAAATAATAAGACTACACATTATACAATAGTCAAGCTAATAAATGTATATTGTTGCACAGTAAATGTATCCTCCTTCCGTGTGTTCTAGGTCTTGGACTACAAATTTCTGGTCTTCTTATTATGAACAACCACCCCCCCACCCAGTCTTCCTGACTTGCTATGGCTGTGTGTTTGAAATCACATTACGGCAGCCAATTGCTTCCCCTACCCTGGGGTCTAGAAGGCAGCGGGCAAGGATTCACAACAACCCTACCGCTCAATTCCGGGGAGTTTCCAGCAGTGAGCACTTGAGGAGGGTCACTGGCTCATAATACTCCTGAGATTTACCCGTTTAAGGGTACAGTCTGTGCACTCCGGGAGTATGTGGGATCTCTTACAGCAATGAACCTTGTGGTTGTTTTAATTCTCCCACTAATGCTTCCCAGGCTCTGGCCGCCTTAAGGGAACACCGACCTCGTCTGGCATCTTTAGGTTTAAAACTTTACATTGGGTTAACAGCCAATGTAGCAATGTGCCATGCGAGAAACATTAGATCATGAGCTATGCAGAGCCTAGGCAGGTGACTTGGCACATATTACAAACTGAAGATGTAAAAAATGAAGAACTAACATAAGAAATAGCAATTCGCGCCCCCCCATCCACTGCAAGAATATTGTTTGGGTGCAGAGTATTCAATGTTATGATGAGTCTCTGAGTGGTACCGTCTGGTGTGGCGATCCGTAAGAGGCTCAGGTACCTGGGGCACAAGCTCCCGGACCAGGATGGCTAAGAGTGGTTGCCAGAGCTCTCCAAATGTCGAGCCTTTCCCTGCCAGTGTAAGAGGTACCTTCTCCATCCCCAGTATGTGCCACCAGCGCTGGAGTCAACCCGTGTGAGAGGGAATCAGAGGGGTCTTCCAGTGAAGTTGGATGTTTTGTGTGGCAGTACCTATCGCTATCTGGCGCCCTCTTCTGGACCCGAGAGGGTATATTATGGGATTCCGCACTCACAAGACCTCGCGGAGGTCACAGGCGGCTGAGGACGCCCCACCCGCCTCCCTCCCTCCTATTCCGATGCAGACACAGGGGTGTCACAATCTCTCGCAGCGGACCCGCGAGAGCTAATCACAGTATTATCGCAAAAAAGGTATTTACTTCAATTCGCCTGTACTCATTTTAAAACTCCAGTGTTCAAAATGGCGGGGGTCTAAAAACTAAGGCAATAAATCCCCTCCTGTGCCTCCAGATGCCCACGAGGCTCCTTCAAGATAAGACTCCCTCACAGCAATTTAGAAACTGGGCTAGCATGAAAGTGAAACTGCCCTCCCTGCACACAAAGCAACTACAATTAACAGAGGACTACTGTCTTTCTCCCCTATGTGGCGGCCATTTTTGTCCAGCCTCTCTCTCGGGTGGCCATCTTGGACTAGTCATTGTCGCTGGGCTGTTCATTCATTCTCACTATCTGAACTGACACTAAGAACTCACCACTTTAGACTAAGTTCAACTACTGTATTTTGGTACACACCTATCTGTATCATGTAACAGATTGTTTGCATTTGTATTCTGTTCTTATATTTTATCAGAACTATACTTCCAATTGTATTCTGCACTACTTTGCACAATTCTGCAACCTGCACCCATTTTTCACTTTTCTCTCCTGTAATTCACCGACTGCTACCTCATATATTTTGGTCGCTCACTAGTGTCACTTTTGCTCCCTAGGGTCACTTTTGATCCATGTAACTTGTTGTTTGCATTGGTATCTTGCATTCAGCACATTTATGCAACCTGCACCCACTTCACTTTTCTCTCCTGTAATGCACCGATTGCTACCTCTTATATGCTGGTTGCTCACTAGTGTCACCTTTGCCCGCTAGTGCCATTTTTGACCAATGTAACCTGTTGTGTTTGCATTTGCTACTTGCTCCTGCACATCATTATTGTTCACCCTCCCGCACTACCCATACTGCCATACCAACATGGATCCCATCGGCAAGCACACATATAAAATCAACTACCCACCCGTGCTCACCAAAAAAGCCGCTAAACGCTATAAACACGACTTCCTTAGGTCCCACCCAGAAACTCCCTTTACCGACACCTACGTCTCATCGGTCAATGGACCCTTGAACACCGATATCTTCCACACCACACGCAGAGCCCAATGGAAAAAAGCGTTCCTCACCCTACTCACCGTTTCCACCACCAGGAAATCCGCCCATGGCCTAACACTCTCCATCACACCATCCCAACTCTTCCCAGGCAGAACCACCATCACTATTTACAATAACGGGATTGTCCTAATTCAATCGACAGACAGGAACCTGGAACTACTTGACAACCTGTTCCCCACTTTGAAAGAGCATCTATCCAATCCTCGGACTTACACTCATATCACCCCCAGTCCTACCACCCCTGACGTCACAGCACCCACCCTTAACCCTCCTAACCCAGTTCAGCACCAGAAAGACACTCACCTCACCTTCACGCCCAGCACCATAGTCAATTACCCACCTGCTGCAGCTACCCCTCCCCACCCCTCAATCACAGACATAGATCTCGCCCCCTCATACACCACCCGCTCCCCCTTCCCCCTACCCACCCTCGTACCTCCGCTCATCTTCCCATATCCCCCCACACACTTTGCACTCCTGTCCCGTCCTTCACACCAATCTTCTCAGAACACCCCTCCTCCCCCAACTGCACCCCACACAACACGACCCTCTCTCCGCCTATCTCACCCCCCACACTTAGCACTCCCGTCACGCCTAGCCTTCGCCCCTCCTTCAACCTCTCACCCCCCACTCTCACTCCCCACTATCCCACCTCCACCCCCGCAACCGCCAGCCTCCACACCGCCCCCATTTACCCTTCCCCTCCTAGCACTGATGCCCTTCCCAATAACGCCAACACCAACCCTAACACCAATCCTCTCTCTAACACTTCCAACCCCTTCACCAGCTCCACCTCGATCCCCCCCCTTCTCCAGCAACCTATACGCCTGTGCACCGCCAGTACCTCTCCCCAACACCACGCTGGACATGATTATGTCCACCCTCCTCCAAATGAAAGAAGAACTACACTCCATCAAAGAGTTGCTCATCACACACCCCAGACACCCCCTTCCCACCACCACCTTTACACCTAATAACACTTCCCCCTCACCTCCTACTCGCCTTACCACACAACACTCCCCACACTGGACCTCTATCCCCTCTCGCAATACCACCAATTGCCCCAGACGCACTACCAATACGATCTCAGACCATGACATACACACCCTTCTCTACTCTTACGTCCCGGCTCCCCAAAATCGCCTAGCCACCAACCATCTGTCCATCCCAACGATTATCTCTAACCCCTTCAGGCACCAAAAGGATAACAGCAGAGGCGCCGTCCCCAACAACCTCACAAATGTACCCCTCACTATAGAACCTTCCTCCACCCTCTGCACCCCTAGCCTCAAATGCATACTTCTCAATTGCAGATCGGCCCAAAGACATTCCGCGGGGGTCGCCGATCTCATCATTTCTCTGGAACCGGATCTAGCCATTCTGACTGAAACATGGTTGTCTGATTCGTCTACACCCATCATGGATATCCTAGTCCCCCCCAACTACTGTATCATTAGACTTGACAAGACCAAAAAGACAGGCGGTGGAATTGCCTGTATCTACAGAAGCAACCTCTCAGTTATTAAAGCGTCCGCCCCCTCTCTGACTTCCTGTGAATACCTCTGCCTGGATGTCATCAGCGAAAGCAAACCGGTATGCTCACTACACATCATATACCACCCACCTGGGGACAAGCTCTCCTTCTTCCAACAACTCATGGACACAATCTCAACCAACTCAGGACGGCAAAACACCCACATTTTCCTTGGCGACTACAATCTCCATTGAAATGACAGCAGTGACAGTGGTAAATAGCCTCAAAAGCTTCCTCAACGCCCTTGATCTCACCCAAATATGCAATAGCCCGACACATGAGAAAGGTTCTATCCTCGACCTTATCATCTCCAAAGGACGCTATTCAACTTGAGTCAATCCAACCTTGTGACTGGTCAGATCATCATATGGTCTCCTTCCTTATCAATGAAAAAATTAAACTTAACCCAGTTCAACCTTCTAAGCCCAAAGTCTGGAAAAGAGACATGAAGAAACTCAACCCAAACTCCTTACCGCCTAACAGCTGCAATCTCCTACTTCCCCCTTCTGGCGCTACGGACGTTCAACTCCTGACTGACCACTATCTCAATGCTATGTCCACAATAATCAATGAGGCTGCACCCATGCAACTGAAAAGAGTTTCGTCCAAGATCTCCAACCCATGGTATGACGGGAGCCTCAATGATGATAGACGGGCCATGCGAATGGCAAGGCGCACCTGGATGTCAGCCCCCTCTGCACTGCACCTAAAAACCCTGAAGAAACAGAGAAACGCCTACTTCAGGAAAATAAAACGCTCAAAAAGAGATTTCTTCAGCCTCCAGCTCACCCAAGCAAAAAACCGCCCAAGAAAATTGTTTGAGCTGATCAGAACGCAATCCAAAGAACAACCCCAGACACTCAGCACCATGGGCGTTACACCTTCCTGTGAAGACTTCTCTGCTTTCTTTAACCAAAAAAACGACAACATAAGAAGCGATCTCCTCAATGACGCAATCCTTTACTCCAACCCCCAACACACAGCAGCATCTGAACCAAAGAACAATGCTACATGGTCATCCTTTGGCACCTACTCCGAAGAAGAAATTGGCAGATTGCTCAGCACCCTGAAACCATCCAATCACCTCACTGACCCCTTTCCTGCTAACGCTGTAAAAGACTTTACCCCTTTGCTCCTCCCACTCTGGACTAAGATTATCAATAGCTCTCTTCAACAAGGATCCATCCCTAACGCCCTCAAAGTCGGACAAGTCACACCGCTACTAAATAAACCAACAGCAGACCCCTCTGATCTAAACAATTACCGCCCTATTACAAATATTCCCACTCTCGCTAAACTGTTGGAAAAATGCGTACAGCTACAACTAACTAAACACATAGATAAGTTTGATCTCCTCAACGCTCATCAATCAGGCTTCCGAGCAGGGCACATTACCGAAACTGCCATGACTCACATAGTTGACGACGCCCTCCAAATCCTAGACCAAAACGATACCTGCCTCCTCATTCTTCTTGATCTCTCCTCAGTATTCCACACAGTTAAACATGAGAACCTACTCGAACTATTAAACACAAGAATGGGCATATCTGGGACTGTTCTCAAGTGGTTCACCTCCTTTCTACACAACCGGTCACTAAGATTCAAAAGCAACAACTTGATGTCCTCTCCGGTACCTGTATCGCTAGGCGTCCCTCGAGGATCCTCCCTCTCCCCAACACTGTTCAACCTAGTTATGGAACCTCTCACTACTTTGCTACAAACATCCAATGTTCACTTTCACATGTATGCCGACGACACCCAACTTTATCTCAAAATACAATCTCCCAAGGACATCATGCTTCTGAACACCACGATCAGAAACACCCAATCCTGGCTTGCCGAGAATCACCTCAAACTCAATGCGCTGAAGACTGAGTTCCTCCTGATCTCACCTCCCACAAAAATCTCTACGGCTCAAACATGGCTTAAGCACTTAACGGCTCTAAATGTACAACCTACCATTGTAGATTCAGCAAAATCTTTAGGCATAACACTTGACGCCAATCTCAACATGCAGCAGCACATCAGCAACGCAACCAAAGGAGCGAACTTCCAAATCAATACCTTGAGAAAACTTAAACCCTTCCTTCCAGCCAAAGACTTCCAAACTGCAGTACAATCTATAGTCATCCCGCACATAGAATACGGTAGCACCGCCCTCTGCGGGCTCCCCCTAACTACAACAGCACCCCTAAGAGCGTCCCTTAACGCTGCAGCGAGACTCATCACTGGCTCAAAAAAACACTTGCGTATTTCCCCTGACTTTAAATCCCTGAACTGGCTACCTTTTGAAGCCAGAATACATCTGAAAATCGTCTGCATGACGCACAAGGCTGTACACATGAACTCACCTGCCTACCTCACTCAAAAGCTGTCAATTTCTGGTGGCTCTAGAACTACTAGAAGCACAAACAATCTTCTGCTGAAGCCTCGAAGATTTCGGAAGGAAAAAACCTATAAACGCTCCTTTTCAGGAATGGCACCCAGGATCTGGAACTCCTGAAACCAGGCTCATCTCCTCCAACAAACTTTTTAAGAAAGAAGTAAAAGCGATCCTCATGGCTAAATACACATGATCTATTATTCTCTATTTCTCATGAATCCGCTCTGTACTACCTGCCTGACCCCTTGGTCTATTTGTATTACTTGTATTATCGACTTATCTGACTGTATACGTTCCCTCTTTGTATATTTCTATATTGAAGACGCACCTGTCTGACTGCACACTGTACCTACACCACCTCAACTATCCCTACTCTTGTACTACTGATGCTCCTGTGTGACTATACACCCTGCACTCACCTACCTCAACTATACCTACCTTTTTGCTATCTCCAAAAGCATTTTAAGCACGCTTAAACAAGTATATGCTCCTTATTTTTGTACTTTTATATTATTGGCGCAACTGTTTGACTATGCACCTTGTACTGACACTACCTTACCTGTGACCTACCTCTTGTATTTTTGACCTACCTATGTAACTATGCACCTTGTACCTAACTACCTCAACTATTACATTCTATTACTCTATCACCCCCTTGTCCTGTAAAACGCTCTGATATCTGCAAAGATCTTGTTCGCGCTATATAAAACTTTCAAAATAAATAAACTTTCAAAAACAATTGAACGTAGGCAGGGTATCTGGGGAGCTCCGTTCAAGGGGTTTATCAATTTCATCTAGGATCTGAGACCAATACTGTTGTATATGCTCACATTCCCACATGAGGTGAACCAACGTTACAGTTTTCCCACACCCCCTCCAGCACTCCGAGCTTTGTGTGGGGTCTACTCGGTGTATGCATTCTGGGGTGGGGTGTAGTACCAGTAGGTGGCTAATTTGGTTAGTGTTTCTGTAAGGCCCATATTGCTTGCCATGTGCTGCGCCCTGTAGTATACTCCCTCCCATTCTTTGCTGCTGAGTTTGCATCCTAGATTCCTCTCCCAGCTTGCATTATATGCGTGCAGCGAGTGAGCGCATCTTATAGAGGTCCGAGATCAATTTTGGGCAGTCCATAGTCTGATCTAAGCTGAGGGAAGGAGATCACACCCTGTACAACAAATAAGTGACCCAATGCTCGGCAATGTACGCCAGGGGGTGAAGGAAGTCTCACCTATCCCTATGCTAAAGTCTCGATTGTCGAAAAGGGGAGTGGGAGGAGAGCGGAAGGTAGTCAGCTTGTGTCTTCTGTTCTTGTCCCATTGTTGTTAAAATGGTGCGTGTAATGTGAAGGGCGTAGAGGTTGGGGGGGGGGGGCGGGGGGTCTATGCTGCTTCTTAAGGAAGGGTATCTTCCTGAGTGATATGCTGGCTACAGCTCGGTCCTGGATCAGCCAATGTTTCTGACCCAGTGCAGCTCCATTCCACCAGATGCCGTAGTTGAGCAGCTTTGTAATAGAGTTGGATATCAGGAATCCCAAGTCCACCTTTGTTAGGCGGGAGGGTGCTGATGAGTTTCTTCATTCGCGGTTTACGACCCTGCCATATAAAGAGAGCTCAGACTGTAATCGATTTAGCCAACCTGTGGGAGGCCATAGGGGGAGCATCTGAAAGAGGCGGGGGCGGGCGCTGGATGTTGGAATAGTATAAGTTACTATTCCAACTCCGTCTGTGCAACAGTAGGGAAAATGTTGAATTCTAAATCAAACACCTTCTGACCCCTCCGCAAGTCGTTGTTCCAACTTGTGGAGTAATTGTATGCATTGTTACAACGCGGTCATTGTAACAACTGCATTGTAATTGCTTGCGATGTTCCAGAGTAGTGGTAAAAGATGTTAACCCAAGTGACCGTTTTGAACACCCCGGAGGATGTCACAATATATTGACATCCTATTTTCCTGTTAGATCCTCCTATAGGGCCCCCATGCTAGATGCGCCAGCTGCTGTCCACTCTCTCAGACCTCTCCAGGTGGCTCCGTAGGGGAACTCAGCAAGGAACTTGAGGGATATCTGAGGCATATGGTTGTTAGATGTGTGTTCTCTGTACGCTCCCAGTCCAGCACTTGAAATTCAGGAGTATCTCCTGATCTCAGGCTGGCCATCCGCAACACAACTCAGGCCAACCAACATAAATCTGGTATAAAGGGGCCTAAACTCTCTGTATTCTGTTCACTATCCACTTCCTAACATCATAGGAGCTGGGCCGCTAGGTAGTAATTTTCAAAGTCTGGCAGGGCAAGCCCACCCCCTATTGCCGGTCTCTGCGTCATAGACCCTGCTACCCTGCGTCTGCCTGTCCCCCATAAATACCCTATTATCAGAGATCGGAGTTCTAAGAATATGCATGTTTGGATTCATATCAGAAGGACGACAAAGAGATACAGTAGGTGTGGTAGTACCATTATCTTCAAAAGGGCTACCTTGCCTATCACAGACAGCAGCAGAGATGCCCAGAACTCCATGCTTGCCTTCAATCCCTGTATTGCCGTACCCACGTTACGTTCTAGTCTATCTAAAGCTGTATGAAAATTATCACTCCTAGATTCTGAAGACACCTGGGCTCCCGCTCTATGTCTTGTCCTATGTCCGATCTCTCTACTAGTCGGAAATAGGCATGACTTCTTCCAATGGACCTGTAGGCCCGATACTCTCCCAAGTTGCGTGAGGATTTCCCTCGCTCTTGCAAGGTCGTCCCCCACGGATCGCATGAACATCAGTGAGTCGTCTGCATACAGCGCAATGTAGTGCTGTTCGTTCCAAGTTTGCAGGCACCCATAAAAGGTCCCAGCCCTTGAGTGACACTCCAAAGGTTCCATTGTTAATACAAATAGGAGCGGCGACAGGGGGCACCGTAGTCTAGTGCCCCTGCCCACCTGATAGCTATCTGAGATCGTATTCCCGGTCTGCATTCTAGCCAGCAATTCGGTGTACCGTAATTTGGTCCAGGCCACAAAACCGGCCCCCAGTCCAAATCTTCTCATTACGCTGTAAAGGTAAGACCATCTCAGACTATCAAGTGCATTTTCAATGTCCACCGCAAATATTACACTTCTTCAGTGTTATATGAATCTGCTTCCAGTAGTCGTGGGAGTCGCCCCACGTTAATGGCCGCATTGATACCAAGAATATATCCTGCCTGATCCCGGTGGACAAGGGTCGCCATATGTGAAAGAAGCTGCATGGCCAATATCTTACTTAGGACCTTATAATCCAGGTTGAGCATTGATAATGGCATACAGGCCGTTTTGTCATCTGCTGGCGTTTCTGGTTTCAGGAGGGACAGCACCAGTGCCTCCCGCGTGGTCCTAGGAAGCCTGCGCTCATCTCTCACCGTTTAATATAGAGGCACTAATCGGGCCCTACCTCCTTTATATAGGTATAGTAGAATACCACTGGTAGCCCGTCTGAATCCAGGACTTGTTTCTAGCCATAGCTTTAACAGCAGCTCTAATCTCGATGATCTCAATGTCCTCTCCTAGTAGGTCTGCTTCTTCTACCGTTACAGTCAGCAAGATTATAGGTTGCAGGAATACGTCTACGTCTTCTCCTGTGCAGGTCGCTTTGCTTCAGTAGAGTTCAGTATAATAATCGTAAAAAGCTCGATGTAGGTCTTGTTGCGGGCAGATCGTGGAGGTATGTTCATCCCTGAGCTCTAATATTAATGAGCCTCTCTTGGCGGGGTTAGCGAACCACGCCAGCAGTGCCCCAGCACGGTTCCTCTCATTGTGTGTTCTGATCATGTCATTTCTATAATCAATGCACCTCAGTCTTTGGACTGGTTTGGCTACCTTCTCTTTGGCTTCTAGTAAAACTCTCGCACCTCTCTATGTTCGGGCCTGCGCTGCTCTACCTCTCGTAGTTGTTTCGCGGCCAATGTCTTTTAGCAGGGTCCCCCTAATTCCCACCGTCTCCGAGATATATCTGCCCCTGATTACTGCCTTGAAGGTGTTCCAAACTATTTGCGGGCCCGATCCCGTTCCTTCGTTCTCCTCAAAATACTGGATAATGGCAGTATGACTGTGTGAAGGCTGAAAAACAGGGTCTTCTAAGGACTCTGGTTTCAGTCGCCATGTAGGTATGCTAGAGCGGGCGTCGTCCATTTCAATTCTAACAGCAGGGGACTGTGGTCCGAGATCGTCCTGGCTAAGTACTCACTAAATGCAACTAGTTTGTGGGTAACTTATGGACGGAGTATGGCGTCTGGTCTCGCATGCAGGTCATGTAGGTGTAAGAGAAACTAGTACTCACTTTCCCCTGGGTGAAGTACTCGCTATGAACCTACTAGTCTCCTCTGGGATTGCCATTCTTTCAGAGCCTTAGCTGATCTGCTAACTGGCGAGTCCCTCAGTGGTGGGTGCAAGCGATCCAGATCTACATACGCTACACAGTTCTAGTCGCCTCCCAGGATTACCGATCTCACTAGGTGTGGCGCCGATGTCCTAGATCGAGCCGCCAGGAACGAGGTCTGATCTACGTTGGGCCCGTAAATGCTCCCTATAGTAACACCCCCCCCATCCAGCTTACCATACACCACCATATAGCATTCCGCAGGATCAGTCAGGTGTCCAGTACATTGAAACAGTAACCCTGATTTAATCTATATTAGCACCCCTTGCAAAGGTGGAGTAGTCCGTATAATAGGCTTTGCCCATGCCATCTGCGTTGGAGTGCTGCCCCCTCCTTGGCTTTAAGGTGTGTCTCCTGCAGTAATGCAATCTGTACCCCCCTCCGTGCCAAATAAACATATACTTTAGGTCGTCTGACATTCCAGGAGATAATTTATATTCTATGATGGACTTGGTGCTTATCTGCTGTTTTTGTTCCTGCTTACTAGTGGTTTTTGATTAAATATCTCCCCTTGTCCCTCCTTCTCGACAATATCCACCCCAGTCTGCTAGGCACACCAGATCTCTAACTGTAACTCGAAACAAAAACTTGAAGCCTAACTCCCACTCCCCAGGACAGATATAAGAACAATCCCCATCCAAGCAGGACACCAATCTGGTGCCTAAACACTGGGTTACCAATTCAACTTTTACTAGGGTTAGTTAGAGTGCCCAATGGTCTTGCGGGATCAACAACAACATAATAGATCACGGGTGTTACATACAATAGAAAGTTAGTCACTATAATCAAGAATTTAATGCTGTCGTGCTTCTGCTCCAGGAATAAGATTTATTGAGGCAGAAGATAATCCACAAACTAGGCCAAAGCCTGCACCGGTGACTTGAAGAATGGCTGACAAATACTGACAGGCACCATGCCCTGAACGAGCCTGCCTCTATTCACATTTAAACAAAACAGTTCTGTAGGAAAAGCAAAGACTCTGAGCTGGCTGGTGCACCTCTAAAGTATTCGACATGCACAGATAAACGGTTAGATCAGGACCGTGCTGCGAGTAGCATTTTGCATGAATGCTTAATACATACACTCAAATCGCTATACTAGCACTTGGTTCTTGACACAACATGAACCTAAGAACAAAGCCAACAAATGCGTTCAGCTGCACTACCATACGAATCCATCTTTAAAGAGAATGTGTATCTTTCTTTGATGTAACACCATATGAAAGCACTTCAGTTACTGGGTAAAACAGTCGCCTCCTAATGCTCAGTGACAAATGTGCCCACAACTCTACCACCTCCCAGGAGGAGAACGTGTCACACTGCAGCTGCAAAACGAGTTGGAGAAGGATGCATTGCCTAGGTGAACAGCTTTACCTGAACACACTTTCTTTAGGCATGCACAAGAGAGGCAAGGAAACTGCATCCATGGTACATTAGCCAACAAGGATCTTTTGGCGCCTTCTTGACCCCTTGGAGAGAGTGAAGGACATTGTGGAGGAACTAAAATTTGCATGTAATAGCTCCATTTAAACCAAGATTGGTGGAAGCCCTGAAGGGTGGAGTTGATTGCTGATGATTTAACTACTTAAATGATCAGGGCCAGCAAAACAATCATTTCATATCTCCATTATGTAGGAGTGCAGAGCAGTGTTCTGAGCCACTGAGAACATCAAGCCAAATAGACAGCACTCAAGAAATAAAAAATAAAAAAAAACACTAGCTGAAAGCAAACAAATCATTTATCCCCATAAATGAGGTAGTATGTTATGATAGGCCCCAGAGACTTATATTTCTGCATTACGCAAGTTTGGGGTTACCCTCAATATGAAAAATTGTCTAGAACAAAAGACAATGTCCAGAATAAGCTATTTTAGAGCCACGATTGGATTTTCCAATTCTTTTTATTTTTAATCTTTAAATCAGTTAGTCAACAGTTCTCTTATATGATATACATGTTGTATGTAATGCATGGATTAGCCTCAGACAAAACATTTCATGCCTAATATATGGAGACTGCTTCAGGGCTCGCCGCAGTAGCATACAATGTTTCTTGGTAGGAATCTGTGTCATAATCCACTGCCAATTGTGTGATGTTGCTATTCTTTTTTTCCGTGCCAGTTTGGCCACCAGTGGGAGCAGGACCAGAAAAACAAAAATGTAGGTAACTGCTTTTTCTGGATTGGTTCACATTTTCTTCAAACTGAGGAGCCTCGTGGGCTGGGCCCATCCGTTTGCACTAGTATCAAGTCACCAATGATTCTTCCTTGTGTTATAGCCAAGTTCATGTTTCCCCACCTACAACGCCATCCCTCAATCTCCAGCTGGTACCCAAGACACTATTTTAATAGCCATTAGCTTTATGTTCAATTTTCTTTTTTTTTTTTTACTACCTATTCCTTAATCACTAAAACGACAAATCATGATGTACAATCCCTAATCTTTCAAGATGTGGTCAATCGGAAATCATGCGTTAATTTTATGTTTAACTAAAGCAATATTCAGTGAACCTATAAAACTGCACAATATCTAGGCAGTCACTTGCGTAAAGGGGGAGGCCATCTGAGCTCTATCCACTGATATTGGTGCAATGCAACTATTTCCACATTAACAAACAAGAACTAGCATTACAGCACAATCAGGGAGTATAATTAATAAACGTACCCCAAGATCACAGAACACATGCAGATAACCCTGAAGAAGATTGCTGAGATTTCTTGTCTGCCGCGTTACCCATTAAACCACAGAGGAAAAACACAGGCGTTGTTGGAGTTTCCTGAAGAAAATAGAAAAGTGAAATTTAAACAACAAATTGGTATTTAACAAGTGTAAATTTAAAGAAATACTTTTATAGTGGGAATGATAAAAATACACTACTATCAATGGAGTAAACACAACAACTTAATGATTAGTATATCAAACAAACCCAAGACTATTTTTTTTCAAATCTCTCAAGCAAGAAGTCTAAAAAAATAGAATATTGTTTCATTATAGACAAATATATAGGACAGTTAACAGTTAGCCTTGGCCAAAATCGACCCCATACGCTAACAAGCACGCAGCTCTAAAACCCTGAATGAGCAAAAGCATCCAAGAAATCATTCACCAAACACACAAAAACTGTGAAATGTATTATTAAAATTCAAAACTGCGGAACTGACGCCGACAAGCGGCGACTCGTGCACAGCAGGTGATGTGGATTTGGGGTGGATTTGTCACACCTAGTGCTTACCATTATCATGAATAGTACACAGCTACACAGTGAAGGCGGGTGCCTTTTTCAAAACAAAAAATCTTCCATCTTGAGATGCGATTGCACGTACTCTTGTCCTACTCCGGGCAGATTAAGAACAAATGGAAGCATATCCAGGACAGCAGAGACAATGCAGATTAGATTATCACAAAGATGTTCGCAGTTCAACTCTGCATTTAAGTAGAATCAGGAAGATCGTCTCGCCGTACATTACAGAGGGCTTCTGCAATCCCAGCAGAGTAGCAGCTCACAGCCAATGGCTTGCAACCAAGTGGCAGCAAGGGGGCACTGCCACGTTGAGGCCATCATGTTCCTCAAGTATGGCAAGGCTCCGGGACTTGATGGCATACCTGCCGAGTTTTACAAGGCCTACATCGACATAATGGCCCCTGTGCTCCGCGAGGTGTTTACCGAATCCCTTTCTGACGGGGTGCTTCCCTGTTCTATGCGTGAGGTAGTGATCACCTCCCTCTTAAAGCCAGATAAAGATCCCACATCATGCGACTCTTACCGTCCACTCTCCCTCTTAAACTGCGATGTTAAAATACTTGCTAAGGTACTGGCCACCCGGCTCTCGCTATTAATGACCAGACTTGTGCTGCCTGATCAATCTGGCTTTGTAGCGGGCAGATCCACTTCCCATAACCTTCGCACCCTCTTCTCTTTACTCCGCACGGTTCACCCTGACACACCTGTAGCAGCTGTATTCCTCGATGCCACCAAGGCATTCGACTCGGTCGAGTGGCCTTACCTCTTTTCGGTTCTTGCCAGCATGGGGTTCCCTAAATTGTTTATATCTTGGGTCCGCCTCCTCTATACTAATCCCACGGCAAAAGTACTAATTAATGGTCGCCTGTCACAACCTATCGCACTCACCAGAGGCACCCGGCAGGGATGCCCACTCTCTCCCCTGTTATTTGCCATAGCGATTGAGCCTCTTGCCTGTCGCCTGCGTCAACTGCATCGAAATGGTGCAGTGCAGGGCCTGCAGCGTCAAATTGATGTGTCCCTTTATGCGGATGACATCACGCTGTACGTTAAGTATCCTGAGACGCATCTCAATCCCCTACTTCGAGAATTTGTTATGTTTGGCGGGGTATCAGGAGTCCACAACAACTGGTCCAAGTCACAATTTTTCCCCTTAACAGATGCGGTGAATGACTTCCCTCTCGATTACCCATTGGAGTGGTGTCGTTCAGATCTTCGCTATCTGGGAATACGCATCTCTCGTGACAATGACGAGACATTGCGATCCAATTACGGAGTGGCCATAACCAAACTGACTGCCTCCGTAGACAGATGGATCACGCTGCCACTTTCCATGGCCGGAAGGGCCTCGCTCATAAAAATGGTGGTATTACCCCGCTTCCTCTATCTTTTCCTCAACATTCCTTATTTCCCTGGCGCTTTCTTCTTCAAGACGCTACGGATGGAGTTGCGCAGGCTTTTCTGGGGAGGCAAGAGCCCCCGGCTTAAGTGGTCAACGCTGACCCTCCCCTATGACAGGGGGGGGGGTTTGATGTCCCTGATTTTGAGGCACACTACCAGTGTGCACAGGCACACTTCGCCTACCACTGGATGGCTCCTACCCCCTTCATGCCGCACATAGCGGTAGAAGACTGGATAGTACACCCACTCCCACTCAACGGGCTGATGCACTGCCCTGAATCATACATAACCACGCCGAATACTTCGGTTTCCTGCACTTTGGATGCGTGGCGCCGCATAACTAAGAGCTTGTCGTGCCCACTACTCTACTCGCCCAGGTTGCCGCTTACCTATCACCCAAAGCTTACCCTCTTGTCGGAACCGGGTTTCCGTAACCTCTGTGCTAAACTCCATGTCACCTGCTGGGGTGATTTGTTCTCCGACGGTCACTTCAAATCGGCAGACCTGTTCTTTAAAACACATGAGCGTACTCCCCTCGAGCTCTTTTATTACATACGTTTGCGTGCGGGGATGAGGGACATCTTACCCGAGTATCCCGACGAACCCGAGGTCCTACCTCCGCTACACTTCCTAATGGGCTCGCAGGACGGGGCACACTTGGTCTCCGGACTCTGCCGCCAACTTCGAGGAGCTGCTCCAGTGCCGGAATCCAGTGCTCGGTTGCGCTGGTCTACTGAGCTTGCCACTGAAATATCAGACGAGCAATGGCACCATTGCTGTGCACTCACTTCCCGCATCTCTGCCAGTAGTAGATTAAAAATCATCCACTATAAATTCCTTCAGCGGGTATACTACACGCCGGTGCGGAAACGAAGATTTGGGCTGACCGATGAGGACCGATGCGAGCGCTGCTGTGCCGACCATGCCGATTTTCTTCATCTGGCATGGGAATGTCCCCAGGTGGCATGCTATTGGCGGCAGGTGACGGAGGCTCTTGCGGAGATGGTGGGAGAGACGGTCCCCACGGACCCTTTGATAGCCCTCCTTGGGTACACGATGCAGCTGCCTAGAGATTGCAGGAAATTCATTGACACTGCTCTACTCTTAGCCAAACGGCGAGTCGCGTGCCGACGGGGCAGAGGAAGAGCGCCCAAATTCAAGGACTAGCTTACAGATCTGATATACTGCCAAGATCAGCATACTACTTTAGCTGAACTACTGCCTCTCTCGTGTCGTCCCAGTGACATCTGGGATCCGCTGGTGCGCTATCTGCTCACACGCTCGGACGACAGCGCTCAGTCGGAAAGTCAACTCGCCACGACTTAGAGCCCCGTCTTATGTTCTGGACCTAACCACAGTCACTACTTAGGTACATTGGCTCCCTTTTCCACACCCCCTGGGCCCCCACGCGGTAATCGACATTTTAGATTGTCCCGCCTTGGCTGGCCTGACGCTCCCCCCTCTCTGTACATATATACCCTGTGCCATACCCACCGCATGCTCCTACATCTTCTGCGGATGACGCTCCAGGGCTTTGTACACCTCATTACGTCCGGCCCTTGCTGGTTTCTTTTTGTGCTAGGGCAGCTGTGCTGGAAACAAGATATCATACACACCTCTGCTTGCCTGGGTTGCCACGCCAGAACACCATCACCTATCCTACTACACAGCCGTGAATTGCCTCTTAGTTGCTGCCTAGTTGGGGTGTTTTGTTCACTGTTATGACCTTCAACAAAAAAGAAGAGAAACTTTTCTCGAAAAAACTCTGTTCTACTGCTGCTCATCCTTGCCTGTCCTACAACACCGGCTGTGGTACTATCTTTACCTGTATGTATGACGTGCCGCCGGGCCCCCGGGATGCCAGTTACATGGCTGTGTACTGACCATACTACTCTGCTGCCGGCCTCCGGGTTGTGGGCACAAAAAGCTGTGTATCGCAATTCATCTTATACAATAAAGCAGATTTGAACCCCCCCCCCCCCCCAAAAAAAAAAGTTTGCAAGAGCCCATTACACACAAACCCTCCAAAATCACCAAAAAGTAATTCTGACAGTTCGGCAACCAGGACTCTTACTGTATACATTGTAGGGTACTATAAAACTCAAAGACTATATTCAAGAACTAAGAATACAACAATTGTCTACTGCCCGTCACATCAAGTGTATAGGAACATTTAATAAGCTGAATGAATATTCGTAAATCAACAGTAGAAACTGAAGAAAAAAAAATGTAAGCACCAGGGAGTACCATCTTGGATTGGGATCATTCTCAAATTAGAGGTAAAGTTGAAGCCATCCCTTTCCCTCCATCAGCATCGCTGATATTTCAATCATTGTACAAGTGCTCCGCCAGCCCTTCTGCCAATCATAGTTCTTTGTTGAACCAGTTGTGACTGTCAGTAGTGGTAGTCTTGCATAACGTCTAAACTGGTGACTGCATCTAGTAAAAACTTTACACATTTCTTTTGCTACTGACCATTGCTGAGTGCAAATTTACTACTAGATTCAGACTAACGTAAAGTTACTAGAGATCTCCCCACGGTAAAGTATAGGGAAAAATAATTAAGTTTAGGTATTCAGAATTATTAAAACATTTTACTGTAAAAGAATGTTAAATCACGTAAAACTATTAACAGAACTGAATTTAAAAAATACTACAGCACAATATCTCAAATTAAATGTTAAATTACAGAAAATATATCAAATTGACAATATTCAAATATATTTAGTAAATGCGATTAAAATAAAGTTTAATTTTCACTACACGTTTTATATAATTATCTGTAAACAGATATGTGAATATGAATTTTATTGAAAAATATTTTAAATTGGATCAAAAGGGAAGACTTAAAAGCTGTAGTAGTGTCGTACTTTCCGTCTGAAACAGATGCCCTCTGACGAACTGAAGAAAGCCCTTTAAAAATTAACCGAATGGCACGAAACTTAGTGGATGTTGACGCGGTGCCTCTGCTCAGCATATCACATGTCTGAATTCAGTTTCGTAGTTTTGCCATCTCGAATAGATTTTTTTAAGCCATCTTGAACATTTTCAGTAAAGCATGCTCAATAGATTATTTGTCGCATTAGACCAGTTTGGAAGATAACACGCTTCTGTAACTGATTCAGACAAGTCGTCTTCTGCGATGCTGTTTAGATTAAATTCCCAGACTAGTTTGTGCTCGACTGGGAGCGGAGTATAGTTGTTGAAGAGAATGTTTATATCTAGTGCTACTGCTATACACCAATGCTATAAAACAGCCAGTTTAACAGCAGCACAAAGAACATGTAAACTTGAAACACGTTTGCGTCCAAGGAATATTTAATAAAAGTCACTAGGGGGCGTAAGTGCCAAGCGTCAAAAGCAGTACTACTGCAAGAAGACAATTGTCAACTATGTTTTAAGACGGAGGTTTTGGGAAAACTCGTTTGATAGAGTGGTGCTTTAGAGTTGCTATTAGAAAAATACTGCACAAATATTGCCAGAGAGTTGCATCAAGTGATGTTAGGATTCAACTCCCTCCACACCACCCCCATGCGTGCGCCAATTTAAATGCATCACTGCAGCGTGCTACTGCAGAAGAATGGCACTTGGATCCTGTGGTCTGCCAATTAACACTTCACACAAAATTGAACGTTTAGCTCTGGAATTCTTCGAGCATAAATATTTCAGAAGAAATGCCTGCACGTGCTCCTCGTTCTCTCCCTACCTACACAGTGAGCCAGCATCCCCATACTCCTCCAGATAGTGGCTACCTAATAGTGTGTGGGCCTTGGGGTCACGCAGCATCCAGAGTAAACAAGCATTTACAATGCAATGGTTTCGCCTTTGGGAAAGTTAGAGCTATTGGCATTGTAAATGACAAAATTTGTTGTGTTGGTTTTGAAAACAGATAAATAAATGGCATTGTCATTTACATTGCCATTAGCTTAATCTCTCGCAAATGTGAGACCTATTGTACCCCACGGACGAGCTCAGCAGACAGAAATTACTACCACACACACACCCAGAGCCAGCCACACACACACACACCCAGAGCCAGCCACACACACACACACCCAGAGCCAGCCACACACACACCCAGAGCCAGCCACACACACACCCAGAGCCAGCCACACACACACACCCAGAGCCAGCCACACCCCCCCCCCCAAGCCCCACACACAGAGCCACACACACACACCCAGAGCCACCCCCCCCCCCCACGAGCCACAGACTGCTTTTTTAGCACCAGCACAACTGAAATCACAAGGGTGCACTGTATTCTTGTGAATATGATGTGTCCCTGCTTTTTTTAAATGATGCATCACAGCGCTTCTAAATTGCTTGCAGCGCCTAGCTGCGTCATTTCTGTGTGAATATGCCCCTATATTTTACATCACAAAAAAGCAGCACATAAAAACACAACAGCACACATTTTCACAAGACGCCACACAACAAATATGCACAAACACTGTAAAACACAACACCTTCAGAATCCTATTTTCATAATATGGTGGTGAAAGATGTTTGGAACAAGCAATGTTTTAACTTATCAACAAGGACACGAAACAGCGCCAGTCAACAATATTTTGGGATCATCTGACCCCTCGTCCTCCTAACCGTGCTATAGGAGGCCACTAACCCTAAAGTGCTCTCGTCACGAAACGTGGCATTCTAACAAAATCAAAAATACAATTTTAAAAAACACACGAGTCCCAGAGAGAATTGCGAAAGGGAAGAGAAGTGAGTACTTACTGCCATTCGGACATCCCGTAGAACGGAGCCAAGGCTTTTAGAGGGTGCCAAAGGTTTTTACCGAACAGGAGGATGATGCGTGAATTCCCCTGCGATTGCGATGGGCAGCTCCATTCCAGCTCCCTAACGCAGCCTCAAAAGGCGCGCGCTCCGACAGGACAATCAGTGACCTAGTAACAATGCACCTGTTCCGCTGCGCCCACCTCTCTTCAGAAAATATATTTTCGTCTCTTTGTTCCTCCTGTAAGGAGTGGGTGTGGGTAGGGTCGAATAAATAACTGAAGTTTTGACCTGAGCAGAACACTGATGCCCAGGGGAACCGCTGTGCCCAGGGAGGGCCGCTTTCATGAATGAGGTAAAGGGTCGAGGCTCCGATATCGAAACTGTCCGGCTCCAGGGCCCTGAAAGCACTGCGCGGGACTATGAGAATATTGGTTCGCTTTAGAATTAAAAAAAAATATGCTTCCGTTAGGCACCGTTTTTACCGCGTACTAACACATAAAAAAACACATTCTAATTCATTTTTGATATTAATGTTTCATCTCAGAAAAAATGCGACAAAAAAACAATTTCCTAGCTTTGCTTTTTTCCAGTTTTTTATAGCGCGAACTCGACCCGAAGGTATCAGAGCGCTTTACTTGAGCACACGTTGCATTGCAGACGGACATATTCGTTTCTAGGCGCTGGAAGATTAAATGATTTGGCCAGATCAAAGAATATTTGAGCGTCCCTGCCTCGGCTCGACCCCGGTGCCCCAGCTGTAAGGTCGGCCGCTCTAGCCGTTATGCCACATCCTCTTACAAGACAGCCCCTTTCAACTCACCTCCCATTTGGCAGGTGTCCAGTGTTGGTCTGGCCATTCGACCAGTCTTATCACTGCCTGATGGGCCATTTTGAAAGAGCCAGTGTGTGAGCTTTGCACCACAGCTGAATATGGAAAAGGGAATCTCCTGCGGCTGGAGTGGTTTCATACTCACCCTCCAAGCAGGGCTCTAGTTTCCCATAACAATGCGTCATTCACCCAGTCCTCGGGTTGTACTTTGCATTCTGGGACCTGTAGCCCTGATTTTCTATTGAGATTAAACAAGTCTACATGTACCGAAGGTAAAGCAAAATCCTGGTGTGACATATTTTCAGGTGGGAATGGGAAATGTGTGAGCTTGCTTTCAGGGGGCACCCAGATTAATTAATTCAGCAGATGTATCTGTGGCAACTTTGAGGGGCGGTGGGGGCTTTCCCTGAATTGTGCAACTTTGAGGGGCGGTGGGGGCTTTCCCTGAATTGTGCAAAACCAGTCACAGCCCTAGCGCCCCCGCCGAGGAGCTGGGCATGCAAGGCCGTGGGGAACCGGCTCAGGGCTTGTCAGACAGACAGACGGATACCTTCAGTGTGCTACTGTAGATGGGGGAGGGAAGGGAAGGAACGGCACGACACAGGGTCAGGAAGCCATGGAGGGAGGAGAGAGTGTGGGAGGAGGAGTCAAGGAGGGGGAGGGCTGTGGGAGACTGTGATGAATGGGTGGAGAGAGAGGGAGGGTCTGAGAGACCGGCTCAGGGACAAAGAGGAGAGGGAGAGACAGCCGCCGCCGGGTGCACACGAGGCGGAGAGACATACAGGGGTGAACCACGGAGAGCTATCAGCAGCAGAGATATACGAAGGCTGTGCAGGAGGGACGGCAAAAGACAACCCGTGCAAAAATTCAAGAGTGCAACACTGTCTGCGGGAAATCTCCAGACACTGCAATAGACAGCCAAAAGAAGATACTCTCCGAAAAGGCAAGAGACACAGGGAACTCACCAGGGCACACAGCCCCAGCAAGATCCAACCAGCAGGAAAACAAGACGGCACTGCGGAGCTTCCCAAGTAAGCTACTGCCCGGCCGCCATCTTCGGAGGAATGAAAATAAAAAACCTTGGAGAAAGAAAAAAAACCACCCGCCCACCGCCACAATGACGTTCTACAAGGGGCGGAGAGGGGAAAAAAAAGAAAAAAAAGCCGGAACGCCCACGAATCGCCTCGTGCAATGACGGACAGATCTCTCTTCCAATGGCTAGCCTCCATTTATGGAGCTAGCCAATGGAAGAGAGAGGCGGGAATAAACAACATACTGTTCTCAAAAGATTTTGTCTGCGCGAACGCTGCTGCGCAGCGGATCACCAGGCGAAACCTAAAATGTTTCTCGGACCTAGAGAATCGAACATTAGGAAGGGAGCATGACATGAGATGATGTTTTTCACATGCATAATGAGGGCAATCTTTTCCAATCAATTTGGCAAGTGGAACTGATAAAAGTAAGACATTGGTGGAGGTTGAAGATACCTCAAGCCACAACAAAACCTCAGCAGTCCGACCGTTCAACTGTCACAGACACTCCAAGACAGACAATGGAATGTGCTATGACAAGAACATACCAAATGCTATACAAAAGCAGGAGATGTAAATACTTAGTGAAGAGAAATCTTTAGCAATTTACCAATCAGATAAGTACATCAATCACAATAAAAGTAAAATCACAACAGGAATATCAGTGTTTATTTAGTCCATGCCCATGCTGCATACCAGGTCAATGAGGAGTACTGGTTTTATTATCACTGCATGTCAATATGGAAAAAAAATTAATATGAGCCAGTTTTAACGTTAGCAGGAAGGGTCAGTTAGAAAAGCTGGTATGATGTAGGCATTTCTATGCCCCATATGAAGTTCCCTCAAATCTCCAGATTTCAAAAAGGTCTAGGGTTGTCCTGGGTGGCATTCAAATCTGGGACCAAAGCAGCCAACATGGGTGCGCAATTTTGTGGGGGACAAAAACCTTTGAAGGTGTAGTATTGCACTTCATTGTTATTATCATACCATGTTATTATTATTCATTCATTGTATGTTGTACCTGTACTTGTTATGTATATACTTGAATAGCACCATGATAATGGAACCTGGTGTTAGGGCTCAGGAGGTTGAGGGTGTCAGTTGTACCTGGCACAGGCTGCTGGATGGATGGATGGAACCTTTCGTTATTCCATTAAACTTCTTTTTATTTCAAATCTTGAAGTAATTTACTTGATTTTTACACTGGCGACGAACTACGGATTGAACTCTACGCATCAGCATGATAAGAACAATTTGGGTCTCAACATCTTCAAGACTAAATTTCTCAAGCCTTTGCTACCCTCTTTCCTTCCAAAGACTTCGAAGACTTTAATCTTCATGTAAGTTACTTCTACTTTCATAAAGATTCCTTAGACAGCTCTGCTCAATTTTAAAATAACTTCTCACAGCTTGACCTTTAACTTTTTAAAGCATTCACCACCTACCTCACCTCACCTCACCTCTTTTGGTTGGGCGGTTTTGATGCGGGTGGTCTCAAGAACTTTACAACTTTTGTCAGTTTATACCTCTTCTTGTGAGGTCTGATTAAGATTTGCATCATTTAAACTCTTTGAGCGCACGCTGCACGTCTCTGTGGGCGGTGAGACTCCGGTGCAGGCTCTATTGTCTGTGCCGCACACCTACATTACTTGAATTATATCAGCGTTCGCTGCATGTCTCTGGGGGCTGTGAGACTCCAGTGCAGACTATTGCGTATTTCACAGAACCGCATTAGAGGGGCTGAGTTACGATATTCTGTAATAGAAAGAGGCCTTAGCTGTTCATTGGGCTGTGAAAAAACTTAAGAATCTTTTGTGGGGTTTGACATTTGTGGTTCGGACAGATCACAAGCCTATATGCCAAGTTTTCAATAAGAAAGGTATTGATGCCATTTCTGGTAGGATTTCCACGTGGGTGGTTGCACTTCAAGGATATGATTTTGAAGTTGCATATATTCCAGGAAGTAAAAATAGCATAGCCGATGCACTTTCTAGACTTGTTCACATGATGAAAGTGATTCTGTTGATGAGGACAATAATGAATGGGTTTGTAATCTTGAATGTGATGGTATGAAGGAAAGCAGATGGCACCAAGAGTGTGCTTTAGATAAAGTGTGTCTTGACCTAGCTTTATTACTCAAGGATAGTTGGAACAGTAAGGTGAAAGGGGATTGTGCAAAATATTGGCATGTGAAGGATGAGTTGTCGGAGTGGGAAGGTCTATTTTTTCGAGGAACCAGATTGATTCCGCCTGTCATTTTTCGTCAGGAACTTTTACATTTAGCCCATAAAGGACATCAAGGCATGTCCAAAACAAAAGAAAGACTCAGACTTAGCTATTGGTGGCAAGGTATGGATCTTCAAGTGGAGCGACTCATTAGAGATTGTATACCATGCTGCATGAGTGAGAAATGTCTTAAACCCAGAGTTCAACCCATGGTGGTTAGAGCTCGTTCTAAGGGACCGTGGCAGGAATTTGCATTTGATATTTTGGGGCCAATACAAGGTAATGGTTGTGAAAGTTATGTTTTAGTTCTCATAGACTTATATTCCAGGTGGTCAGAAATCGAAGTCACCAGAAGCATTGACACCAAACAAATCATATATTTTCTCAGGGAAGTGTTTGGAAGGGAGGGCTTGCCTCGAGTCATCCTGACAGCCAATGGTACTCAATTAATCTCCAAAGAGAAGGAAGAATTTCTTCTTAAATGTTCCATCAGACACAAATTGTGTATATCATCCCGAGAACAATGGTATGGTGGAACGCTTCAACTGAGTTTTGAAAGAGGCATTTGCCATGGCCAAACAAGATAGCTTGGACTGGAAAGAGGAAATCTTGAAAAAGGTGAAAATTTACAGGATCTCTCCCCATGCTACAACTGGAAGCACTCCCTTTGAATTGCTCAAAGTTAGGAGGGCGAACACTTTGATTGCACCTTTTTGGGTTCATGAGGCCATTTCTAAGAAAGGAGTTCCTAACCCCACTGACGACTGGAAACTCTAGGAGGATGGTAAAATAAATGCACGGAAATTGTCATTTGATCTCAAGATAGCTGTAAAGGTCACTCCTGTTAAAGTGGGGGATTATGTTATGATTGGAGCGCCATTTGGGAGGAAGCATCTGGATTGTTCCATAAACCCCACAAAGTTATTAAAGTTTTAACCAATGCTATTAAAACTGAAGATCCTCGCATCTGGAATCTTAACAGAGGGGCTGTCATCAAGAACAGTAAGTTGTTAGCCAATGAGGGTGTTAAAAAATCTTTGATTTTCGTCATCTCCAGGTTGCTCTAAATCACAGCTTTCCAATCTGTGTGGCGCGACACGTTAGTGTGTCGCAACCCACACGTAGGTGTGTCGCGTGATGTGACGTGACGACATCTGCAGGCCGGCCGATATTGGGGGAATGTAACTCGAGCCCCCTCTCTGTGATCGCTACGTGCATGGAGATGGGCGGAGCAGCTGCAGAGAGGAGCCACGTGGACAGGAGCTCCAGTAAGTATTGACACCGCCCCCCACCCCCCGTTCCCCCTCCTGGAGTGCTGCTCACGGCCCTGAGCCTGTGACATTGCTGGGACATTTTGGGGCACTTTTAAATCGCTAAATCTTCTTTTTGCTGCTCCTCTCCGACGGGGAGCCAGTCAGCATAAATATAAGGACGTGCGCGCAGAAGGCAGAACCCAGGGCTTCTCGGTTATATTTATTATTGGTGTACTTTAATTTCCTGCACGCTCACTGAAACTTCAACTCGCAGCTATGAGGTAAACGTGGCGAAAACAAGTAGCAAGTAGCAAAATCTTATAATAACCTAAGACAGTAGCCAATACGTCAAACAATATTTGAACTTCATGTTCATTATTTAAAAGGCTCATGGGGAACCTACTGCGATAAACTGAATGGAAAAGCTCTCTCCTATTAAAAACAAATTCATTGAACAGCACTGGCTTTACTCATCTGTGCCTCAATGTTGAGTTTCCGCACTGACACCCAAAAGTACGATTCCTCCTAACCCTGCAACTACTCATTTCTTTCTGCATGCAGTTGAAAATCCACCTCCTTGACGTTATCCAGAAGTGAATTCTAGAGCACGGGTACAATTAATGAAAATAAATCTGTTAGTACCAGATTGGAGCTGGGGTGGCTAAGCAATCTAAAAGGGCATGCCTGTGGCTGAAGTATTTGTTTTTTATTTAAATGTAAGTGCCTTTCTATCTATCAGATGTATGTGATAAGGTATCAGAAATTGTGCAGAAGAAAAAATGTCATCAGGTTTGTCACCTAAAAATAAGATTGTGTCAGAGAATTATTAGTGGAGGGATTTAAACAGCAGATTAGCAGACTTGTGAGGCAGATAGTAATGTTGCTATCCAAGGGTTGTGTGGGAAAGGGGTCAGCTGATTCTATGTTTAAGACTGGATTTTATCTTGGGTCCAAGAGAGGTCTTGGGGTAACGCACAGTGCACAGATTTTAACTCTAAGAGCAAATGCCAGACCCTAAATGTTGCTGGCTGGACGTGATCGAGGACTTAGAGGTGGAAGATGATGGGTGTAGCTCCTGTATTCTGAAGCAGCTGTTTCTTCACGAGGTCAGAGAAGAGGCCAATGTCAAGGTAGCTGGTATAGTCAGTCTCAGAAAAAGCAATGGCTCATATCAGAAAAAACAGGTGATAAGCATAATTATTTTAGCATGCCTAGGGTGGTAGCCATCCCTCACTCAGTGATCGCGAGGTGTGGGGTTGTGTGTGTGTGTGTGTGCGGGGTTGTGTGGGGGGTGTGGGGTTGTGTGTGGGGGTGTGGGGTTGTGTGTGGGGGTGTGGGGTTGTGTGTGGGGGTGTGGGGTTGTGTGTGGGGTTGTGTGTGGGGGGTGTGGGGTTGTGTGGGGGGTGTGGGGTTGTGTGGGGGGTTGGGGTTGTGTGTGTGTTTGTGTGGGTTGTGTGTGTGTGGGGCTGTGTGGGTGTGGATTGGGTTGTGTGTGGGGGTTGTGGGTGGGTGTGTGTGGGTGGGGTGTGTGTGTGGCAGTATACAAGTAACATCATGGTGCATGGCATCGCATGAAGTTACATCACAGCTTGTGACATCACAGGTGGCATTGCAGGAAGTGGAATCACAACTCATGAGCTTACAGGAAGTGAGATCAGAGATTAAAACCTCACATATGTTAAGCAGGTCTATCATGAGTACATTTGAGCGCAAATACAATATTTAACGAATTGATTTTTGCATTGGAGTTGTGCCAAAAAGTTGACACAAGCCAGACACAAAATCTGGGCCTCAATTAAACAGTTAAGGGCCTATTTACATGTCCCTTGTGCCGCCAGTGCATCAATTTAACCATGCGAAAAAGTGACATACCGATGGTGCAAGGTGCTTGTGCATGAGCGCTTTATTTTTTAAAACCCTACCACAAAGAAATTGGCAATAAGGAGAAATCAGGCAGTAATCTGTTCTGCTTAATTGGTGACAAAGTCTGGGTTTTAAAATATATCATGGGGTTAAGGCACATCTTTCCAAACTGTGGTGCAGGTTGCTTGCACAAACCTAACCTTGCTTACACTCAATTTTGCCAGTCACTGGCTTTGTTAGACCAGATTAACAATTGCTTTATTAACCTTCCTGCTTTCTCAAATGTGCTTGGAAAGGCACCATTTTCCCACTACTTTTTCAAAAATTTCTCAGGGGAACCCCTTGGGTGGTTCGGGCTTGCTCGCGCGCGTTACCGTGTCACTCAAAATCTTTTCATAAAAAGGTGTGTCACCAACATAAAAAGTTTGGAAAGCTGTGCTCTAAATCAACTACTGTTGATGGAGCAGAGAACATGAGTAATCAAAGAGAGAAGGTATGTGAGACAACAATCCAAATTTAAAGATTTTGTGATGAAGTAATCAATTTTATTTGCTTTCCCTAAGGGGGGGAGGTGTGTAGTATTGTACTTCATTGTTATTATCATACAGTGTCAATATTATTCATTCATTGTATGTTGTACCTGTACTTGTTATGTATATACTTGAATAGCACCATGGTAATGGAATCTGGTGTTAGGACTCAGGAGGTTGAGGGTGTCAGTTGTACCTGGCACAGACTACAGGATGGATGGGACTTGAAGTAATTGACTTGATTTTTACAGAAGGCTGGCGTAATACCCGCGGTTTTGGGTGGTTTCATTCCCATTCAAACAAGAGATAGTGTTTTTGGGATGTATGACGTTACAACGCATACTTTTACAATGCCTACCTTTACAACGCGGTTTTTACAACGCATACCATTACAACGCATAATGCTTTTAGGCGCTGGATAGTGAATAGTTTAATTTACTATCCCAACTCCAGTCCCCCTGGATAGTAGGGAAGGTTATTGGATAGTAAATTAACCTATTCCCTATCCTAGAGCGCCCCCCAGCGCAATGCGTTGTAATAGATTGCGTTGTAAAAGTTGCGTTGTAATGGTAGGTAGTTGTAAAAGTTGCGTTGTAACGGTTGTATACCGTGTTTTTGATCAGAAGAGGGTTGGAAACACAGGTTGACTGGAACTCTGCAATTACAGGTAATTCCATTTTTTTTGTTGTGGCCATAGTTTTGGTATTTGCATACCGTTTAATACAAGTCAAACCTACCCTACATTCACTCAGGGTCAAGAATTTGCGATGACTAGAATTTTTTTTGATAACTGTCAACCCTGGGGACAAAAATAGCACACATCCCTCCAAGTTTTGCTTGGTGCTGTTTGAAAGTGGTGACGTAAATACCAGGCCTGAAGGAAAGAGAACAAGCCCAATTAAATGGAGTGGAATGCTTCTCACTCCATAATCATTAATAAGATTTCTATAGCATAATTTTTACGCAGAGATCCATAAAAGCTGTATACTCTAAAAGAGCACTTATAAAATATTTTAGTACTTTCATGGCACGCAAAGCAAATTGGATACTTTCTGCGAGTATTGACCATTTCCAAAACAAGGTCAATACTCGCAAGATGGCCGCCTGGTAGGAGCTCCTCGAAGGAGCTCCCCGTGCTTGGGATCCCTTAAGTGGGTATATCCCTGTTAGCAGCAGCCATCGACCTCCCCAGGAACAGGAATCTTGTTCTGGACACCGCCGCGACCCGCCAGCTTCACAACGTCCGTGGAGGAACGTGCTGGGATAGCGGAACAACAACAAGGCGGAGTGAGGCTCGGGTCGGTCGTAAGAGACACCCGATTTCCTCCACAGCCGGGGACAGAACAGAACGCACACCGGAGTGTCCCCTCCCTCCCTCCTCCGAACGGAAGGCAGACACGGAGATCGGGAGCCAGGGAGACACGTCAGCGGACACCCCAGGACCGAAGAGGGCTGAGGCAACAACTACAACCTCGGAACATCCGCCTGTCTGCTGCTGAGGACGCCGGTCGGTGCTCTTGCACCGGCATCGACAGGAGACCACCGAGAGCAGCGAGGAGCCAGACGACAACGGAGCCCCCCCACCCCCTTTGCAACACCGCCGCAGCAGAGGAATCAGAGCGGAGCAGAGGGCACCAGGAACAAAGCAGAGCATCGGACCCCACGACACAGCCAGGAACAGAACGCACACCGGAGTGTCTCCTCCCACCCCCGAACTGAAGCGGTGATCGGGAACCAGGGATACACCTCAGCGGACACCCCAGGACCGAAGGGGGCTGAGGCAACAACAACAACAACAACATCGGAACAAGACAACGGAGCCCCCCCACCCCTGCACCACCGCCACAGTAGAGGAATGAGAGCGGGGCAGCGGACACCAGGGCGAAGGCGGGAGAAGCACCGGACACGGTCGATGGTCGGTCCCGACGGCAGAAAAGGCAGCACCCCCCCCCCCCCCCCGCACACCGCAGCAGAGGAGCACGGGCGGTCGGGAGAGCAGGGAGGGACGTTGACCACCACAGGTGATGGCTCACACGACGGGGGTCACTAGATCACGAAGCGGAGCCGTGAGAGCTAACACAGCTCACAATCATAAGGAGCAAATTAGGACCAGTTGGGGCGGCGGAACACCGAAGTCTGCCCCCCGTGACATCGGTATACGGCTGGGATGCATTTTTTAACCAGTCACATACACCCACGAAGGGGAAGGAAGTCAACCATGGATTTCTGTAATGCTTCTGTTTAACTCTGCTGGTAAGAGGGACTGAATCACAAAACTCAGGTATTTACTTTTCCCTCCCACCGACTCTCTTTTTGAAAAGCCTAACTCACTGAAAAACTCTATTCCTTTGTACAAAATGGCGGGGGCCATAAAACTGTAACAATAAATCCCCCCATACCTTCTATCCTCCACGCGCCCCTTCAGCTCAACTCCCCCACATAGAGATAAGACTCCCAGCCAGACTTGAGCTCTGGTTGCTTGAACAGGAAGTGGAATCTCTTCCCCGGTGCTCAGAGCAATAGCAGCAAAAAGAGGACTATTCTCTCTTACTCCCAGCCTGCTTAGCAACAAACAAAGGACTACTTGCCTGAGCAGAACTAACTATTTGGCGGCCATCTTAGTCTAGTCTCCAGCCTCTATGGGATTATAGTATTGTAGACTAGTATAACAGAATGCCGGCCTATGCCTATATATTATTATACTCTCACTATAGTTTTATTACTTGTTTAGACCTGATTACTACCTCATATATGAAAGAATGCCTACCTATTACTATATTGGTGCAATATTGCCCTTCTAGCCTTATCTGAATGTATGTACTACACAGATTGCTACCTCATACAGGAAAGTGTGTTTGCCATCACTGCATTAGTACGCTCTAGCTCTACTCTAAACATCTGTATTACTCAGATTACTACCTTACATAGGCAAGAGTGTTTACAAATCATTGCAGTACTACACCTATATCGGTATTTTGAACACCTGCACGCACAGACTATTACCTCGTATATTGGAGCCCTCACGAGTACCACTTTCACTTGTATTCTGAACATTTGTAAATGCACAGATTTCTACCTCACACTAATTGAACCGACAACCAGTGTCACCCTCGATTTTTGAATTTTGAGTTTTGTAAATTGTGTATCTGGATCCTTTCCAATATCAATATTATCAACTATAGTATAGTGCACTCACCCATTGTACCCCACCCTTATATTTTATCAGTATTATGCCTATTATTACACCTTGTACCTTACTAATTACCGTATGTATTTGCCCTACTGCTCACTCTCATAGCCTGGAAAGGCTGGCTGAGTACTAGTGTCACTTTTTATAACATCTTGCTTGCTGTGACTTATCATTGTGTTTCCAACTGTTTGCACCCGTTTCTGCAAGCTTGTCTTTCTGCACTTTGGTACTACTATAGTCCACTACTGCATCCTCCCATACCCACCTAATCCTGCAACGCAACATGGACACCATCGGCAAACATACATACAAAATCATTTATCCACCATCACTCACCAAAAAAGCCGCCAAACGCTTTAAACACAACTTCCTTAGGTCACACTCGGAAAAGCCCTTCGCTGACACCTACTTCTCACCGGTTAATGGATCCCTGAACACCGATATCATTTTCCACACCACACGCAGAGCTCAATGGAGAAAAGCGTTCTTCACCCTACTCACCGTCTCCTCGACTAGAAAATCCGCACACAGCCAAACTCTCTCCATCTCCCCGTCCCGGGTCTTTCCAGGCAGAGCCACCATCACTATTTACAATACCGGGATTGTCCTATTACAATCCACAGACAAGAACCTGGAACTGCTAGACAACATGTTCCCCACCTTCAAAGAACACCTCTCCAAGTCACGGACAAACACGCATATCTACCCCAATTCCACCAACCATGACCTCTCAGCTGCATACTTTTCAATCAGGGACACACCTACCACCCCAGACCTCCCATCCCCCACCCACAACCTCACTATCCCAACTCAGCACCCCATCTCAGACATAGATCGCTCCCCCTCATACTCCGCCCGTTCCACCAACGTCCGGGCCTCCACACATACCCTCAACACACCTTCCACACCTACAGCGGGCATTAACACCCCGCTCGGCGCTGACAGCACAATCCCCACACTTAACACTCCCAACTTAGTCCAGCACCAGAATCACACGCATTCTGACAATTCCCCCCTTTTATCCCCCCCCATTCTCAGTCCTCACTACCCACCAATCTACTGCGCAGAACGTACTCCCTCTCTTAATTTAACGCCCCTTCCCCTTAACAGGATCATCTCCACTCCCACTCCCCCTCCTACTCTCAGCCCCTACTATCCTCCTTCCAACACAGCTACCAGTCTCCCAGCCTACACGTTGTCCCCCACGCCTACCGCCAATGCCCCCACCCATAACATCAATTTCCTCCCTATCCCATCCACTCCTCAACAGTCCAGAACCTCTCACCTCCCTAACCCTATCCCACGCTCCAACACAACGCAGACCTGCTTGAACACCAGCCCTCCCCCTCGCCTGCACACGAGCTCCCTGGCCAGCCAATCACCCCTGACTGCCACCCCCACCCCCACCACCTACCCTACGATGGAACTCATCATGGCCACCCTCACTCAGATCAAAGAAGACATCCAGGACATCAAAGAACGACTCTCCACATGTCCTACACACCACCCAGCCACCTCCACCCCCCATCCCAGCCTGCCTCCTTCCCCCCCGGCGGTCCCCCACCCTCACCACGCCCCACACCAGGCTTCAATCCCTGCTCACAGGCGCAGCAATTCCCGTAGTCCTCAGCACCGCCCCTGCAACGCCTCACACGTCCACACCTCCCCGCCAAATGTGTCCCCCACCTCTCAGGCCAACTCTCACACTCAGCTATGCCCCAAGCTGACATCAATTCCAGCTCTTAATCGCAACAACCGCCCTCGCCGCACCCACAACTCTTCTTCTGACCTCGACACACTCACCCTTCTCCGCTCCTATGAACCAGCCCCCCAAACTCACACAAGCACCCCACACCGCAACATTCCCACGATACACCCAAATCCCCTTAGACTACCCACATTAAACAGCAGAGCCTCCATCCCCACTAACCTTAGAGAAGTCCCTCTCTCGCTAGAACAATCTAACACCCTCTACACACCCCGCCTCAAATGCGCGCTTCTCAACTGCAGATCGGCGACGAAACACTCAGCAGCCATTGCTGAACTCCTCTTATCGCAGGGCCTTGACCTAATCATCTTGACTGAAACGTGGCTAACTGAATCCTCGACACCCATAATGGACATTCTGGTTCCTCCCAACTTCCACATTATCAGGCTCGACAGAACAGGCCAAATAGGTGGCGGAATCGCATGCATATACAAGAACAACCTCTCTGTTCAGAAAGTCAATTCCACATCCCTGCCATCCCCAACATCCTGTGAATACATCTGCCTCAACATCATCAGTGAGGGCAAACCGATATGCACTCTGCACAGCATATACCACCCACCCAGGGACAACCTCACCTTCTCCCAACAAATCATGGATATGATCTCAACCAATTCCGGTCGCCAGCTCACCCAAATATACCTTGGTGACTTCAACCTCCGCTGGAATGACAGCAGCGACGCAGTGGTAAACAGTCTTAAAAATTTCCTCGAGGCCCTGAACCTCACCCAAATATGCAACAGTCCGACCCATGAGAAAGGCTCCATCATCGACTTGATCATCTCCAAGGAGCAATCTATCCAACTTGAATCCATCCAACCTTGTGACTGGTCGGATCATCACATTATCACATTCTTTATCAACGAAAAAGTCAAAGTCAACCCTGTGCAGCTCTCCAAGCCCAAGGTCTGGAAAAGAAACACGAAAAAGCTCAACCCTGGCTCTCTGCCCCCTAACAGCAGCAATCTCCTACTCCCTCCTGCAGGCGCCTCGGACGTCCAAACCTTGACTGACCACTATCTCAACACTATGACTTCGATAATCAATGAGGCTGCACCTATGCAACTAAAAAGAGTCGCCACTAAAATCTCCAAACCATGGTACAACGGGAGTCTCAACGAAGATAGAAGAGACATGCGAATGACAGAACGGACCTGGAGATCAGCCCCCTCCGCAATGCACCTAAAAGAGTTGAAGAAGAAGAGAAACGCCTACTTCAGGAAAATAAAACGCTCAAAATCGGACTTCTTCCGCCTCCAACTTAACCAAGCAAAGAACCGCCCGAGAAAACTGTTTGAGCTAATCAAATCACAATCCAAAGAGCTTCCACAACCACTCAACACTGGTAGTGTGGTACCCTCATGTGAAGACTTCGCTGCTTTCTTTATCCAAAAAACCGACAAAATAAAAAGCGATCTCCTCACTGACGCAAGCCTCTACTCCAAACCCAAATGCCCAGCACCCGTTGAACCAAAAAACAATGCGACATGGTCAACCTTTGACACATATTCGGAAGAAGAAATTGGCAAATTACTCAGCACCCTGAAACCTTCCAATCACCTCACGGACCCCCTCCCTGCCTTCGCAGTAAAAGACTTTACCCCACTGATTCTCCCTCTCTGGACTAAAATCATCAACAGCTCTCTCCAACAAGGAAGCATACCTGACTCCCTCAAAGTTGGTCAGGTCACTCCTCTACTAAAGAAACCAACAGCCGACCCCGCGGATCTCAACAACTACCGTCCCATCACCAATATCCCCACTCTCGCCAAACTGCTGGAAAAATGTGCACAACTACAATTGACTAAACACATTGAGCAATTCGATCTCCTCAACCCTCACCAATCAGGTTTCCGAGCAAGACACAGCACAGAAACGGCTATGACTCACATAATTGACGACGCACTTCAAATGCTAGACCAAAATGACACCTGCCTCCTCATCCTTCTCGATCTCTCCTCCGCATTCGACACCGTTAAACATGAGAATCTAATAGAACTACTAAACAAAAGAATGGGCTTATCTGGAACTGTCCTCAAATGGTTCACATCCTTTCTCCGCAACAGGACGCAGAAATTCAAGAGCAACAACCTGATGTCCACGCCAGTACCTGTAACGCTAGGCGTCCCCCAAGGATCTTCCTTATCCCCAACTTTGTTCAACCTAGTCATGGAACCGCTCACCACTCTGCTACAAGAATCCAATGTACACTTTCACATGTATGCCGATGACACCCAACTCTACCTCAAACTGCAATCTCCCAATGACATCCTGCTCCTGAACTCAACGATCAGATGCACCCAATCCTGGCTTGCCGACAATCACCTCAAACTCAATGCCCTGAAAACAGAGTTCCTTCTGATCGCACCTCCAGCGAAGATAACCACCACTCAACATTGGCTTAAACTCCTAACCGCACTCAATGTTCAACCCACCATCGTGGAATCAGCAAAATCTTTAGGCATAACACTCGACACCAATCTCAACATGCAGCAACATGTCAGCAAAGCTACAAAGGGAGCGAACTTCCAGATCAATACTCTGAGGAAACTTAAACCCTACCTCCCAGCCAAAGACTTCCAAACAGCGGTGCAAGCACTAGTCATCCCACGAATTGAATACGGCATCACCTCCCTCTGCGGACTCCCACTAACTACAACCGCACCACTAAAAGCATCTCTAAATGCTGCAGCGAGACTTATCACGGGGTCAAAAAAGCACTCCCACATCACCCCTGACTTGAAATCCCTGAATTGGTTGCCGTTTGAAGCCAGAATACATTTGAAAATAGCCTGCATGACACACAAGGCTGTACACCTAAACTCACCCGGCTACCTTGCTCAGAAATTGACAATCTCTGGGGGAACCAGAAACACGAGAGGCGCAAACAATCTTCTGCTGAAACCTCGAAGATTTCGGAAGGAGAAAACATACAAGCGCTCTTTCTCAGGAATGGCGCCTAGGATTTGGAACTCACTCCCTCCCGAAACCAGGCTTCTCTCTTCCACTACACTCTTCAAAAAAGAAGTAAAAGCTATCCTCATGGCTAAATTCACCTGTACTACTATCTCGAACCCTATCAACACCCTGCGATGATCTTTATTACTTGCTTGACCACTTATCTATTTGTACGAGCTGTCTTTTCATCCACTTGACTGCTTTGCAGCCACCCAATTGTATTATTTGTATTGTATGATCTACTGATTTACGTATTTGACTTTGTTCCCTCATGTTCCCTGTACTCTGTGAACTATCGACCTACCTATTTGACTTTGTTCCCTCATGTACTCTTCTATGTAAAGCGCTCTGATATCTGCAAAGATCTTGTTCGCGCTATATAAAACTCTGAAAATAAAAAATAAATAAGTTTCAGAAAACGGTTGCAAAATTGTGTATTGTTTAACCCAATTTGTAACAAGACCTCGGGGTGAGACAGGCAGGGAATTGCTGTTTCACATGAGCTATCATTATTCACAGTGTATACGTACACTTTCATGTTTCAACACTGTCACCTTTCAACAAGATTAGTTTGTAACTGGCAATCTTCTTGGAAGGGCCACTGTGAAAACATTAACAAGTACTGGCAAACTCAAAAGGCCTCGCCTACACGAGGTATGGCATTTGTTAACGTTTTTTAGCCATGCTGTGCGGCATGACTGGAGAAAAAAAATAAAACATGGTGTGGTTAGAGGCAACATGGACAATGAAGAGAGGGAGGGATGGGTGCGGCAACATGGACAGTGGGGGAGGGGTGGCAGATGGGGCAACACGGACAGTGGAACAGCGAAGGGAGAGCAGGTGGGGGCAACATGGACAACAGAGGGAGAGCAGGTGGGGGCAACATGGGGGACAGCAGAGGGCTGGTGAAGCTGGAGGAACACAGAGGGGAGAGGCGTACTGCTGAAAAAGACGCAAAACGGCACAGTGGCTTAAACACAAAGAAAGAGGAAGGAAGCCTAAGTCTCCTGACCAATAAGAAGCAAGCATATGACGTCAACCAATGGGCAGCCTCTAAACCCACTGTTAGAAAACAATACGTCTTGCAAGAGTTGTCTTAGCCAGAGCTAAAAAGGAGGGCACAAATCGCCCAATTCTCGCCAGTAAACAGAAGGGATTTATATTTAAATCGGGAGGCGATTCGAGAAATCAGAAGGGATTTATATTTAAATCGGGAGGCGACTCGAGAAATTATAGACACATACATTAAATAATTAGACACAATTTGCTTGGGAAGTAAGGGCACTCAGCCTCCAAACCAAAACAACATAACGTAATAATGTTATATTGATAACGCGGGCAATTATGATTAAAATGCGAATGTCGCCGCCACAAACACACCATGATTAGAATCAACAGCGCGTAAGCGAATGTAAAATTACATCGCATGATAACAAAAGGATAAAGTTAATTGATAGTTTTCAATTTGACTACTACTCCCAAGATGCAATGCATGTCACGTGTATATAATGTGAAATGGAAAAGGGACCAACTGTCTGAATATTTGCCGTGATCAAGAACGCGGAGTTCGAAACGTGTAGGCGATCACAGTTGATGAAATAAAACCTTGAAAATTCCCTGAGTGGAGTGCCATCATTCCTTTGGAACAATTGCGTAACATATATATATATGCATAAACATATACATATACATATATATGTGTGTAAAACGCACATTCACCCATCTTGGCACTGAATAACAGATGTTTATTGCTACCCAACTCAATGGTACTCATTTTATTGACCTCAGGTGGATGAAAGGGTGAGTGGACCTGCCAGGAATTGAACCTGTGACCATGAGGTCGAACTCAGGCCCCTGCAGTGAATGCATTAGTCCAGTGAGCCACCAGACCAGGATGCATACAGAACCTAGATTTGCATTTTTATTAACACTTCAAATGCATTAGATTGCTTAATTTGTCCAGCTAAAGATTTTCACTTCTCCCTCATCGTCCAGCAGCCCTGTGGTCTCCCAGTTCGGTAACCGTGGCAGGTATTCATTTTCACGAACAATGCGAGACAGTCGAAGGTCTGATTAGGGTAGGTCAGGGAATGCTGCAAGCTATAGGGACGTTTGCTACTTTCGGAACATTCAAGACTTTTACAGCATGAATTCTGAGGAAAGGGTTTCGGAATACAAAGCTTGATATTTGCAGGTTAACACTGAGTAATAAAAGTAATGCGATCTACACTTCTCCCGTTACTTTGGACATTTTAAGACCATTCCATAATAAATCAAGAACCCTCGATATCTTTACGGTCTCTACCATGCGGGAGAAAAGGAAGCAGATATAGTTGGTGGAACACGCTTTCTGCCCAGTTATCAAAAGGCAAGTTAGTATGCGAGGCAACCCTAAGCACCTAAAGGGTAAAAATAAAACTGCAAGCCTACACAAGAACACCAGAAACCTTTGGTGAGATCAACCATATGCCTTAACTTGGGTCACATGCAATGCTTTTAGAGGGGCTTATCCATCCTTTAGGTGGATTCTTCATCCTAAACAGGATACAGGAGTCTTCTTTCCTCATGATTAGGCCCTTAAAGCCGAGAAACCACCACAAGGTGTTTCACAATTAAAGGACGTTCTTCCTTCTTGTTGAGATTTTCCTCTTTTTTCGCGATCACACAAGGCCCGTCTCTATATGGACGACTGACTCCAGAACCTATTATAAGTCTGGAGCATTAAAAACGGGTTGGGCTACATTACATTGCGATTTGATTCTTCATGTATACAGCCAAACACCCAATGGATTGTAGTGCACCAAATATCGAAGTGCCCTTAAAACTTGAGCTGTGGCAGAAGGGTCATGTCCTCCATGAACTTTGTAAATATGGCATAATTTCAAATGATGTAAAATAGGAGACAAGAACAATTGTTCCTTACCTGTAAACGGTGGTTCTCCAGTATTGGTGTCTTTCATAGATACACATGCTTGAATATTCCCTGTCGTCGAAGAGAGAGCCCCACGGTAAATAAAATAGCAATAAAACCAATAATATATGTATATACAAACTTAATTACATACATTCCAAAACCATAAATACTTATAAGTACTAAGGTTACAATTAACACATAGGAATACATCAAAAGAAAAGAACACCTTTAATAGCATAGCCATGTCATTATGTTAGTCCAAACTACAGCCAATCAGGTGCAAGCACCCCTCTAGAACCTTCTGTTCAGAGGCTCAGGACCTCAGATTTTCGTAGCACAAGAGTGACAAAAGAGTCTAGGAGGAGAAGCAAGCCTCTGAAGTACAACGCAGTCCGATATGAATTGAAGGAAAGGAGGTTTTATGGTAAAGGCGTGCATATCACTCACGCGACGTGAAGAGGTCAAGGCAAGAAGAAGGGCCACCTTCTATGTTAAAAATTTTAAATCAGTTTTGTGGATGGGCTCAAAAGGCGCTTTCATCAATTGTGCCAAAACAACATTGAGATGCCAGGTAGGAGGAGGACGCCGAATGGGCAGGAACATCCTGAACAGCCCCTTGAAAAATTGTCGAATGATTCTAGAAGAGTAGAGAGAGGAAGACCCATCCTGCCTGAAACAAGATATTGCCGCTAGGAAGACTTTCAAAGTGGAGTGGGAAATTCCTGATTGAGCCAGCTGCAGAAAGACTTTTTGTATGGTACAGCCTTTGACATTTTTAAATCACATTTCTTCTGACACTATTGCCACAAATAACCAGCTCCGCAGTAATCTGGCGTTGTAGCACACCAGGGAGGCATTCGGCTTCTCCTGGTTGGCCCGATGATGAAGCATGTCACCACCCAGGGTGGTGAGTGAGGGCTTCCTGAAAAATCCCTACTGATTTCCAATGTGACTCATTCAGGTTGATTTTTCCTTCTCTGCGTTCTGTGCTCATACATTTTTTCTTTTACGACACTTTTGTTGTTTGAAAAGATTGACCAGGGGGACCAAGAGTGTCCTTTACAACGCCCTCTCTCTCAATTTGTTGTTACCCATATTTGCTTACGCCAGTTGGGTCTATAATTGTGGTTTACCGCGTCAATCGCCTTCGGGTAGGTTTGTGCACTTTGCAGTTTTACCGAGTCAATCGCCTGTGGGCAGTTCTGTGCACTGTGTCAGTGCCATTCAAAGAGTGTGTGGTAGCGCGCGGTGGGTCGGTAGACCCGGTCTTTGTCTAGAGGGTCAGTGCGCTTTGAGGGATAAGTGCAGCCTTCATTGCCACGCGTGTGGCCCCCCCAAAAGTATTGCAGTCCTCAGGTCTGCCCATATAACATTGACGCCCACAGTGTTGAGTAGTACTTGGAAGGGTGTTTGGGTCCCTACTTTGTTCTGATCATGGAGCAAGACGGTTTTTAGGTCGAGCAGACCTACCCTCAATGCGTGAGCATTGAAGGTGTCTGCTTCAGACCTTTTGTGGCCCATATTTAGGAATGTGGACAGCTACCAGACGCGCGCTTTGACGATGTCAGATTTCACCTCGGGAGCGCGCGTCTGAGCTGCGCTTGCGCGGAGCAAAGCCCTTGCTCACACATAGACACAGGCAGCCCCCACCCCTCTGCATGCACGCACGCACACACACACACACACAGGCGCGCGCATGCACACGCAGGCACACGGCACACATACAGGCACACTGCACACTATCCCCTGCCTCGCATTCTCTCTCAATCACACACAGTCACGCATGCGCACACACATTCCCTCGCGCACACACGCACACATGCGCGCACACACACTCCCCTCCCCCACAGGCATACACACAGGCACGCACGGACTTCACATCACCCCTAGGACCCACTCACCGACTGCGCTCTTCCGGCGGGGCTCCTCTCGCGCTCCGCTCCTCGCGGCGCAGCGCGTCTCCTCTTCTGAATCGGGGCTCCCTCAGGTCAGAGGAGCCCCGCAACAGGCGCCACACTCTTCCTTCTCCCCGGCCCCCTCCTGGGGACCCGGGCTACCCCGGACCGGCAGGGCGCTCCATGCGCCGGCATGCCTTGCTCACGGACTTCGGGAGGCGGGACTTCCGGTCGGCCGCGAGCGGGTTGGCCGGCCGGCCAAGAGCTTCCGGGTCGCCGCGGCACCCAGCGACCCTTTCTAGGTTCATAATATTCAGCCCTCTGACCACAGTTTCCTGTCTCCGAATCCGCTTTAGAGACAGTGCTTTATGCTTAAACTGGCTTTTTCTTTCCGTATATTCTTCTCACTGTTGGACGGTGCTAAAAAACTGAGTGCATTATCACTGACTCCTAGGGGAGACTAGTATATGAATATATGCAAGGAATATTTATTTGAACCACAACACACTGAAATTGTATGTTTCAGAATGGGTTCCATTCCAGTTATTAACTGTAACCGCAGGTGTCAATGAATTTTTGACAGTATTGTTCATCATCATTCTGTTACTTGCTGAAGTTATTCAAATGTTGAGCATGCGATTGCATCATATCGTCTTATGTGTATTGACTGCACTCCTAATGGATTATGATGTGGGGTATCTATGCTATAACTTTCACAGTATTCAGTACTCCATTATTTCCTATTTGTTTTGAATACAGCCAGTCTTTTCCAAAAATCCTGTGTGCTGCAATATTCAAACTAGACCCACATTGCACTATGTAAGCGAGTTAACACTCCAGAGTATCTGAACATATTCAGCCTGTTCTAAAGTATAGCCTGTAAAATAATGTGTGGCTTTCCACAGTATCCTGCTGTGCTTTTTATCCCCAAAGCATTACACTCCACATAATTAAACTGCACTCAATGCAACATACACTCCAAATACCACTCGGCGCCACATAATTACATGCCACATAATTACACAGCACTCAATGCAACAAACACTCCAAACCCCACTCAGTGCCACATAATTACACGCCACATAATTTCACTGGACTCAATGCAACATACACTCCAAATACCACTCAGTGCCACATAACTACACGCCACATAATTACGCTGCACTCAATGCCACATACACTCCAAATACCACTCAGTGCAACATAATTATATGCTATGTAATTACACTGCACTCAATGCAACCTACACTCTAAATATTACCACTCAGTGCCACATAATTACACTCAACATAATTACACTCTACTCAATGCAACATAAATACTCTCCACATAATACCACAGTGCCACATAATTATATGCTACATAATTAAACTGCACTCAATGCAACATACACTCTAAATAATACCACTCAGTGACACATAATTACACGCCATACAATTAAACTCTACTGAATACAACATACCCTCCCCATAATACCACTCAGTGCCACATAATTATAAGCTACATAATTACACTGCACTCAATGCAACATACACTCCAAATACCACTCAGTGCCAGATAATTACACACCACATAATTACACTCTACTGAATGCAACACACACTCCACACAATTAGAAGAACTTTTATTCAAGTATTAATTATTTAACAAATTAAAAGCCATATTTATTTTTAATATCAATACATCTAATTCACGTAAATACAACACATATTGCATTACAAATGCTATAGGTGTCACATTTGCGAAAGTTAAAACTATTGGCATTGTAAATGACAAAGCTATTGATTTTGCTATTTTCAAAACTAAAACACATAAATAACAAAACTGTCATTTACAATACCAATAGCTCAAACTTTCCTAATGCGAGACCTATTGCATTGCAAATGCTTGTTATGATGAGGAGCCCCGATCCTATGAGGAATCTTACCACGCTGTGGACAGCTCTGTATATCGCTGTGTCACAGAAGTGGTGAGGCCCATGGAGAAGCGCCTTTCCGCACGCATTGTGGAGGAGTGCGCCAAATTGGCGCAAGCCCACTCGGGAGTGCTCACAAGCCTCCCATGCCCCTCAGGAGAAGGTCCCTCGGCCCCGAAGGAACCCTGCAGGGAGGGGATGCCTGAGGGGGGTCAGGAGGCGGACAGAGGCGCCTTTGAACGTCTACAGGATGCGTTCTTGGCTAAGGCGACCGCTGCCCCCCCTGTCCCGGCCTCGGCCCCTGATCTCTCAGTGGCTTCTGGTATGGCGCCTCCATCTCCTGGTGGGGACTTCCCTGATATGGATGACGATGAGGAGTCGGTCCGCTCTTGGTGGCCCTTGAGCTCCGCCGCAGAGTTGCCTAGGGACAGTTCAGGCATGCTGGATCCGGATGAGATTATTCATCCCCGATCCGTTGCCTGGGTGCCAGGTGACAAGGTGGCGAAGTTTGTGGCAAGCCGACTGCGCAAACCGTTGGAGAAGGAGGCTAGAGGGTGTTTACGGGGAGAGTGTCCGAGGCCCACGCTGGAGGGTAAGGTGGCCCTTACACCTGAATTAGATGCGAAAATGGCCACCTTCCTCGCAAAGTTTATGAAGGATCCACGCAAAGGCAACGACCGCTCCTGGCGGTCATGCCAGGATAAGTTATTGGGCGCGGTCGGCCCTATTACCAAGATCCTCGATATGGCAGAGGAGGCGAAGGTTACAGGGACTGCCATCTCTCCGGACGTCCGCTCGAACTGGGCGCAGCACGTAGTTATTTTTCTAGGTAATGCCAACTGCGCCCTGTCGACGGAGCGTCGGAGATCCCTTTTGATCAAGCTGGATCCAAAATTAGGGGACCTGGCCTCTTCGTAGGCGGGCGCTGTGGCCCAAGGCGGTCTTTTCGGAGAACAGTTCATAAAGGAACTGGGAAAATTTGTGTCCACCTTTACCTCACTGGACAAGGCCCAGTCCAGTATAAAACGGGTTTTCCAACAACGTTTTTACTAAGGGGCCGGTCGAGGCAGGGGCCGATTGACCGGCCGGCCGCGGACAGAATGCCCGCAATCGAGGGCAAGGCTCTGGGTGAGGCCAATACCAAACCTAAGCCAACTTCACCAATTTCTATCCCACAAGAGGGCAGCGTTTTGGTGTCAAGGATTCCGAAAGAACTCTGGATCCAACAACTCGAACGGTGAGTGACTTGTATGTCATCCCTGCAGAGCAAGTGCGCATTGGGGGTCGGTTAGCGGCCTTTTACAAGGAGTGGGTAGCTCTTACTGCAGACACGTGGGTCTTGCAGACAGTGCAAGGTTTCCATATAGAGTTTTACGACCGACCCACGCAGGTAAGCGCCCCGCGACCTATGGTATTTTCAGAAGCCGATGCGCAGTTGATAGACGAAGAGGTCTCAGAGTTGTTTCGCAAGGGAGCCATTCGTCAATCAACTCGGCACCCCTCGGGTTTCCTCAGCAACGTTTTTCTGGTGGACAAGACCGATGGGGGAAGGCGACCGGTGATAAACCAACCACCCGTTGAACTCCTTGAGGTTGATCGGCACTTCAATATGGAGGGGATACACCTCCTCCGAGATGTCCTACTTCCACGAGACTGGATGGTGCGGTTAGACCTCAAGGATGCTTACCTTGTGGTTCTCATTCATCCTCCCCACCGCCGTTTTCTGCAGTTTTTCCGGAGGAGTTACGTGTTAGAGTTCACCGCCCTTCCCGGCTGTGGAATACCTGCGAACTTAAGGTATTCGGATGATTGTCTATTTGGACGACATCCTGTTGATGGCCCAGTGCCTAGAGAAATTGAGTTCTCAACTTCGGCAGACCGTCGTCCTTTTGCAGGGGCTGGGATTTATCATCAACGGCGACAAGTCGGTCTTGGTACCGTGTCAGAAGATGACCTTCCTGGGGTTTGTCAGACTCCGTAGGAGCCTCTCTCAGCCTGCCGGCGCGAAAGATTGCCAAGATTCGGCATCTCTTGCGGCAGACAATTACGAAGGATCGGACCTCCTTGCGGCAGATCGCCAGGGTGGTGGGACTTCTCTCCTCCTCCATCCAGGCGATTTTCCCTTCACTACAGGGCGCTTCAGCGTCTCAAAGCTCAACACCTCCGGAGGGGCATGTCATACTATCAGGTGGTACCTCGATCGGACGAAGTGAAGGAGGAGATGGCGTGGTGGCTATCCCACATGGAAGCCTGGAACGGTCGGGCGATCTTCGGATCAGTCCCGGACCTGGTCATAGAATCCGATGCCAGCAGGTCGGGTTGGGGTGCTCGCTGTGGGGAATTCTCCACAGGCGGCACCTGGTCGTCCGACGAACAGAAGTTGCACATCAATTGTTTGGAGCTTCTGGCAGGGTCCTTCGCAGTACGCTGCTGGACCAGAGATTCAGCATAGTCATGTGTACTGTTAAAGATGTACAATGTCTCAGCGGTGCGGTACGTCAACCACCTGGGAGGTCCCCGGTCTCGGGCTCTGGCGGCCTTGGCGAAAGGGTTCTGGGATTACTGTCTCGCTCATCAAGTATCCGTGACAGCGGAATACTTATCGGGGCAAGCCAATCAGGTAGCGGATTGGCATTCCAGGCACCTGCAGGATTCCAGTCAATGGATGTTGGATGTTCAGGTCTTCCAGTGGCTGAACGGTCTGTGGGGTCCTTTCTCAGTGGACCGGTTTGCGTCCCGCTTGGATAATCAGCTCCCACATTTTTACAGTTGAAGACCGGACCCTCTGGCGGAGGTGACTAATGCTTTTCTCCAAGATTGGAGTCAGGAGAGGCCGTTTGCGTTTCTCCCTTTCTCGATGGTGATGCGGACAGCGGCCCAGGTTCACCGCCAGGCCGTGGCGCTGGTGATGGTGACCCCGCTCTGGAGATCAAGTCTGGTTTCCAGTTCTTCTGGAACTTTCCTGGGATTCTACCACGGTTTCCTCACCTGCTGCTCAATCCACATCGGGAGTCGCATTATCTCATCACTCACGGTTCTCTCCAAATCATGGCATGGAGGCTTTCCGGCGACGCTGGTCGTTCCCGGGCTTTTTGAGATCGGCTGAGGGACTTTTGTCCAGGGCCTGGGCAAACAGTACGGCGAAGCGTTACAGATCCGTTTGGACTAAGTGGATGCGTTGGTGTCTTCGAAGGGACTTGGATCCCTTGGTCGCAGGAGTCGTTCCTATTCTGAATTTTCTGGCTGAATTGGCAACCAAAGGCCTAGCATACAGGACTATCAACGTGCTGCGTTCAGCGATTTCAGCTGGCCATCATCCAGTGGACGGAGCACTGGTGGGTGAACATCCGTTTGTTTGTAGGCTCTTACGAGGGATTCGTCTTTCATCACCTCCAGAACCCCGGTATTCAGTCCTTTGGGACGTCAATGTGGTCCTTAATCTCTTCTTGTCTTGGCAACCAAATAGGTACTTGTCTTTGAAGGAGCTTTCATCGAAATTGGCAATGCTTTTGTGTTTGGTTTCTTGGCGTAGTGTCTCGGATGTCTGTGCCTTGGATGTCTCGGCAAGAGTTTTCTCACCTGACGGGGTGACCTTTACGGTGGGGCGTCGCACGAAATCTGCGTCACGAACTATCTCGTACCCGGCTTTTGTGGATGTCCCTAAGCTGTGTGTTGTGCAATGTCTGAAAGCCTATGAAGAAGTGACTCTGGAACTTCGCCCTCCGGGCGAGAGACAATTGTTAATTGCCTTGCGGAAACCACACAAAGGAGTCTTCTTCCCCACTATTGCGAGGTGGGTGCGTTGGGTCATGCAGCAAGCAGACATTGATACCAAGAATTTTGGAGCTCATTCAGCCAGAGGGGCCATGGCCTCAAAGGCGTTTTCTGCAGGAGCTTGTTTAGAGGATTTACTGCAAGCCGCGGATTGGTCCTTTGACTCCACCTTTAAGAGGTTCTACTTTAAACCAGTGTTGGATATTGCTCAGTTGGTGGTGAGTAAGCTTTGAACTAGCATAATCTGAGCCTCCGGTCCTGCCATAGAATCGAAATTTGCCTAGCGGATGTAACTAAGTTTCAATTCTATTAAGGACACGGAGGCGAGGATTATCCCTCCCAGGACTTCTTCAGGGAAGAACCCACCCGTATGGCAGTAAGTAATTGGCTTTTTAATTGGATTATTGGTCAATGTTGGTTTTCACGCTCGATGCTGTTGATCATATTGTTATAAGGGTGGTTTCCTTTATTTTACAACGCATATGCTATCGTATTTTTTGTCAGGCAATGATGGTTCCAAACAAGACCAATGAGGAGTGAGCCTAACCTTTGCGAAGGAAGAGGGAGAACAGTGAAGAGAGACTGCATATCTAGCCTCCATGGAAAGAGTGGAAGGACTACGTTATGGACTATTGTGATGGACTCATGGAAATTGTAGTTTTTACCTAATGTCTCATGAGGTTTTGATGAAGGTTTTACTATTTGGATTTGATTAAATGCTTTTCTGAGGCTGCTGTGAGTTTTAGTATGTAACAAAACAGAGGAGAATGTAAAGCATAATCTGAGCATAATCCTTGCCTCCGTGTCCTTAATAGAATTGAAACTTATCATTACATCCGCTAGGCAAATTTCGATTCTCCGTGGAGAAGATGAAAAGACTTGAGCACCAGGAAAATGGCCATTAGCTCCAGCCTGTTGTGTGCCAGGAACGTTGAGACAGGGTCCACTTGCCCTTTATGGATAGCCCCTGAAGATGTGCGCCCCAGCCTTCCAGGGAGGCATCCGTGGTAAGGACGAGTTCTGGATCGATGGGGAGGACGGAAGTACCGGCAGCGATGTTTGACGGCTGAGCCCACCAGTGGAGAGCGGACCGCATCCGAGTGGTCACCCGGACCAGATCGTTGAAAGAGCCGGTGACCTGACGCCACTGCTTGTCCAATTCCTCCTGAATTAGACTACTTTTGAGCCTGCAATTTGGGATCAGGGAGATGCAGGAGGACGCCATCCCAAGAAAGGATTTCAATACACAAACTGAAACGGACCCTTTTGAAAGGAGGAGAGCCACTATGTGTAGAATCCGAAGTTGACGCTCGTAAGACACGAATGCCATCGCCAGCGAAGTATTCAGAGTGGCGCCCAGAAAGGTACTGCAGGGAGCTGGATCGACCTGAGACTTCTCGGTGTTGATGGAGAGACCGAGGGAGTGGAAAAGAGTCTGACAGAATAGAGTGTCCAGAGACGCCTGATGGCGGGATTGCGACTTGATGAGGCAGTCGTCCAGGTAGGGAAATAGTTGAACGCCCTTCAAACGTAGATATAATAATAAGAGCCTCTTATATAGCGCCTGGTTACACTAGAGAACAGTGTGTCCCCGCGCTGTAAGAACATGGACTGGGCTGTTTCCGGTAGAATAAAGGGAAAAGACTGATGGGGGCGAAAGAAGGGGCTCATATCTTCGGGAACAGGTAGGTTTTTAGCAAAAAATGTTCTCTACCTCTTAATAGCTCCGTGGAGAAGAGAAGAGCTGATTCAGTAGAATGATACGTTCTGAATCCTGACTGTGAGGGGTGGAGATGGTGACCTTCTTCTAAGTGCTTTATCAGCTGAGCATTGACTATCTTTTCCACCACCTTAGCGCAGAATGGTAGGAGCGATATAGGACGATAGTTGTCCAGTTGGGTTATATTAAGATTGGCCTTTTTCTTAATAGGGATAACCTGCGCTGTTTTCCAGTCTTGTGGTATATGGCTCATCTGGAACGATGATTTACCAGTAGTTCAGCCTGATTTTTGAGGATCTTGGGGCGAGCTACGTCTTTGGGGGAGCCTGATTGGATGCTGCGAATGATTCTCAGCACCTCAGTGTTGTCTGGCACTGAAAATTGATTTAGATGACCGTTGTTAGTTGATTCAGCATTAGTAGCATGGTTAGTGATCGGGTCATCCCTGACCTTCGGAAAAGTTTTGTAGATATTCTCTACTGTTTGGACGAAGAAGTCCGCTATCGCTTCACAAGTTGCTGTAGAGTGAGTATCTGGGGCTATAGTCCTATCAGGTGAAGTGAGTTCTTTGTAGATGACAAAGAGTTCTTTGGTAGAATTATCAGCTGATGCAATTCTTTTGCTAAGAAAGTTTCTTTTGGCTATTCTAATCTTTTTATGATAATTTTTTATACTAATTTTGTAGTCACGTTTGGCTGTTTCATCATATTTACTGCGCCAGATGCGCTCTAGTTTTTTGCATTTTGATTTGATAGCTTTTAAGTCAGCATCAAACCATTGTGCCGATTTAAGACATCTTACAGGTGTCTTAGTTGTCCAAGGTGCAGTTGCGTCTAGCGCTCTCATTAGCCAATTCTCGTAGTCTGTCCAGGCATCCTCTATACTTTCTTTCAAAGGGGGGCTACCTGTCTTAAGGGCGAGTTCTAAATCAACTTGTTTAAGTTTACCCCATTGTCTGCGCTTGGATGTCATCTGCTTGGTTTGTTGGAGTTGTTTATGTTCTCCTGGGATTGTGAATTTAATCAAGAAGTGGTCTGACCATAGTACCTGGATAGGAGGTTGGACCATCAATTCCTCCCAGTTCTCAAAGATCGGGTCGAGAAGGTGACCCGCCTTATGGGTAGATTTTAAGGATTGTAACTTAAGATTAAACATTTCTAAGGATGTAAGTAGTCCTTAGGCATCTTTATTGTTTTCATCTTCAAGATGGAGGTTTAGATCCCCATAGGATAAAAAGTTTGTTGTAGCGTAGAGCAGACTGGGTAATTGCCTCTGTCAGACTCTCTATAAAATGTGTGGCCCCTCCTGGCGGGCGGTAGATTAGGTAGCCATTGTAGGTTATATTAGGCCTGTATTTAATCGCGAAAAAAGAGGCTTCGCTGTCTTCAATCGTAACCATTTCCAGGGTGCATGTCAGTTCGAGTTTATGGATAATAGCAATACCCCCTCCCCTTTGTTCATCTCGGTTCAATTTTAGTATGCCATAGTTTTCGGGTAGGGCCTCTAGAATATCTGGGGTGGATTTCTCATCTAGCCACGTCTCAGTCAAAAAAAGAACTTCTGGTTGTTTGTTCTGTTAATAAAATATTTCAAAATTTGTGTTTTCTTAGCGAACGACAGTTAATCTGAAACATTGTCAGAAATTTTGTCTTGTGTTCGGAATCATTGTTGTTCTTAGGATTTTGAGAGCAGGTCCTACAGCTTAAGGGTATCATTTCAGCTTTCCATGAGTGCCTGCATGTTTTCTTGATAGGTGGGCAGAGGCTTTCTAGCTGCTCTTTAGAATATGTGATCATTCTTGGGGAGTCTGGAGGAATTCGAGCAGGGGTTTGTGCCCCTGTCCCCGGTCGGGCACAGACGGGCTTGCCTCTGGCGCGCCATCGGCGCGCCCGCTGCGCGTACGGGAAGGGGTGTTCATTTTATAGTGTCTAGGCCCAAATCACCCAAACACTAGAGCGCTGATCTCGTCCTCCCCCAAGATGGCACCCGAAGTCTGCGCCTGGAGGGAATGAGGGCGATGATCAACAGGAGCCCGAAAATCGGCTTCCTGGGGTTACAGGGGACTCTGGAGGTAAGATGCGGCAAGATGAGGCAGTGGGGGGGTGATTAAAAGCAGTCCAGAACAATTCTGAGAAGTATTTTTCACAACCGTTTTTATTGAATGATTAGGCAGAGCATAAATACAGTTCTCCACAATCAGGAGGGCACTGTCAGATGGCAGACATATGTCAAGGTGTATTCCAACCCAATCACTCAAAAAGCCCCCCGCCCGCCCCCCTCCACCACCCCAACTACCCAAGGCCCCACCTACCCACCCCTTATCCCACCCTAACCCAATGCACGTGATCACAATCAACCTCAATATATGAATAGAGTACAGCAATCGTTGAGTGTCCCCTTAGGCCTGGAAGTCCCCATCTGCAGGCAGTCCATCGTCCAAGTCTGTTGGGGGCTCCAAAGTTAACCCCCTGTAATCCGCCCACCGTTTCCAGATCTTGAAATGTTTCCGGGGGCATCCCCTGGCTTCGAACACAGGTAGCTCTAACCCCATGAAGTAATCCAGGCCCGCTTTCCAGGCACTCAGTGGGGGAGCACGCTCACCCTTCCATGCCCTCGCCAGGTCTCGCTTGGCCACTACCAGGCCCAACAACAAAAGGTGACGTTTGTAGATGTTCCCACCCACATTCTCCAAGATATGCAGAAGACCCAGCCTGGGCGTACGGGGAAGGTCCCACCCCAGCACCTCTGACAAACAACCCCACACACCGTTCCAGAACAGAGTCAGACCCACACAGGACCACACCGTATGAAATAGCGTACCTCTCTCAGTCCCACAACGCAGGCATTCCGGAGTCGCAATTAGGCCAGCCTTCCATAGTCTCTCCCTAGTGTAATAGGCCCTATGCAGATATTTAAATTATATTAAGCGGAGTCGCACAGCAATGGCAGCCCCACGGGGGGATTCCAGGGCCTCCCTCCAATCATCTTCGTCCAATGGACCAATGTCTGTTTCCCAGGATTCAATTCTGAGAAGTTTAGGAGAATATCGGCGCTAAATAAAAATACAGTGGTGATTTTTAAAAATGAGAGCCCTAAACTTCCGGCTTCTGCCTCAGGAGTCCTTGTTCAAAGTGATGGGTAGATATTGGTGTGCTTTTTTATAGTGTCTAGGCGCAAATCGCCCAAACACTAGAGCGCTGTCCTCGTCCTCCCCCAAGATGGCGCCCAAAGTCTGCGCCTGGAGGGAATGAGGGCGATGATCAACAGGAGCCCGAAAATTGGCTTCCTGAGGTTACAGGGGACTCTGGAGGTAAGATGCGGTAAGATGCGGCAAGATGCGGCAGTGGGGGTGATTAAAAGCAGTCCAGAACAATTCTGAGAAGTTTAGGAGAATATCGGCGCTAAATAAAAATACAGTGGTGATTTTTAAAAATGAGAGCCCTAAACTCCCGGCTTCCGCCTCAGGAGTCCTTGTTCAAAGATATGCCACCACTGGGGCCAGGACCTTCGTGAAGACGCGAGGGGCGGAGCGAAGGCCAAAAGGCAGCACCTTGAATTGAAAGCCTCTGCGCCCTACCCGGAAGCGCAAGTACTTCCGGTGTCTTGGAAGTATTGGCACGTGGAAATACGCGTCCTGGAGATCGATGGTGGTCATGAAGTCCTTCGAGAGAAAGCGGAGAACTTCCGCAAGCGTGAGCATGCGGAAGGATTGATACTTCAGATATTTGTTTAGGGCTCGTAAATCGAGGATTGGACACCAGTCGCCGGACTTCTTGAGTACGAGGAAAAACCGGGAATAAAATCCCATCCCCGAGAGGAGGAGCTTCGCGCGTATCCAAGATGGACGCGTGAGCACAGGGCTCCCGACACCCTCTCTGCTTCCTGCATCTATCCTGTGAAGTATCCTGATTTGGACGACGGGTACTTTTTGCTGATGCAACAACTTTTTCCAAAAATCAATTTGGCCGCCGGGAACCGGACTTACTGCACTTTGAAACTTGCAGCCTATACCAAAGACCATCCACGGGCTTGAGTCCCCGAGGTACCCAGGTGGCAATTGAACAACAACGTCTGGGGTGACACGCCCGCTGCCCCTGTGGCACTTTCGGTTTCGCTCTTGGTCATTGTTGATGGCGACTTGCTTCAGATCGGCACGGGTGACCTGATTCTGCTGCCAGCCCTAGGCTTGCTTTTGTTCCTCGCCCTCTCACCTCTACAGGCTTGCCACGAGAGGAATCATTCTGACCAGATCCCAAAAGTTCCGTCAGAGCTCTTCGCCCATCATGGCGGGCAAGGCGAATGCCGAGAAGCGTGCCAACAGAGGCTCATACCGAGGAGGGGTTGCCCAATCCCAGACCATAGATCGCTTTACACGCCCGTAAGGATCCCCAGGCGGAGCGAGCAAGGTCCTTGAGGAGACTGGTGACGGCCCTCCTGCAACTGAAGAGCCGGCTTTGAAGGATGTTATGGGCGCCATTGCAAGTGTTTGGACAACAATGGGCCAGCAGTATGAAACCTTGGCAGCTAAGATAGACACGGTGGTGATCGAGGTCAATCTTATCAAGACGGACTTGGGGAAAACCAATGAGCGGGTCAAGACCCTGGACATCAACACCGCGAGCCTGACCACGGATATCTCAGATCTCCAGACCGAAGTCCGTGATCTTCGAGCGGCCAATGACTTGTTCGCCCGTCGGCTGAATGATTTCGAGAGCCGGGTCAGACGCAACAACGTCCGCATTGTAGGTGTTCCGGAGAACTCCGCAGACTTGTCTACAGACCTTCTGGTGGAAGACCTTGTTTTAAATCACTTGGCACCAAAGGGCCTCAGTAACTTTTTCGCGGTGGAGCGTGCTCATAGAGTCCCCGGTGGGAAGCCTAAACTGGGAGCTGCTCCGAGGCCTATAATAGCCAGGATTTTTAATTTCCGGGACAGAGACGCTATCCTGCAAGCCTCACGCACCAACGGGCCCACTAAGTTTGAGAATGTGTCCGTCAGTTTTTATCCGGACTTTACACAAGCGGTGCAGAAACAACGTATGGGCTTTACGGGGGTGAAAAGGCGACTCAAGGACATGGGACTGAAGTACGCCATGCTTTTTCCGGCCCGCCTGAGGATTGAACATGAGGAACGTGCATTCTTTTTTGACCGCCCGAGGTGGCCAGTGACTGGTTAGACACTTTACCGACCCATCGTACCAGCCCAGAGAGTTAGAGGGGCGCCGCAGGAGGCTTGGAAGAACAGGAGTAGTGAGTCTGCGCCAGCGGGCCAATTTTAAGGACATATGGCAGTGGCTCTGTGACTGGTATGCCTATACAGTGTGAATACCCGGGGGTGGGGGGGGAATCGGGACTCTTCCTCCTCTGGTGACTTTCTCTTTTCTTGTAGGTAAGTTTAATGGGGCGACAGGCACACTGCAAGTTGGGGTGGCTTTTTGGTCTACCGCAGGGGTGCAGGGTGGGGGGGGGGTGTTTTTGAGGGTTATTTTGGGGGTGGTGGGGGGGGGGTCTTTTCTTTCTTGTTTGTATCGAGGCCGCGCATTGTTTCATATTTTATCCTATGTGCCTGTTTCGTGGCGGAAGGGACAGGGTGTTCATTTCTGGAATAGGGGGTAGGGGGCTGAGGGTGTTGAGCTCGAACGTTAACGGTCTTGGTGATAGGATATAACGGGGGATAGTTTTGCTATATTTGAAGCGGTGCTCCCCGGATATAGTTTTACTCCAGGGGACACATTTGGTAGGAAATAAGTGCCATGCACTAAATAGACGGGGCTACCGTCTGGTGGCCCATTCTGGATTTACCACTGGGTCGAGGGGGGCGGGTGTCTTGGTTAGGAACTCCCTCCCCCTGGAGATAGATGACACGGTGCTGAACGATAGAGGCCGCTATGCGGCTATAACAGGTCGGTGGGAGGGGAAGACGATCTCCATTTTGTCTGTGTATGTTCCGCCCGGCCTACAGTCCACCACGTTTAGTGATTTGGGTAGGGTGGTCCTGGGGTTCCCTGATGGCATGTTGGTCGTGGGTGGCAATTTTAATTCAGTTGCTAGTGGGGATGAAGATCGTAGCCCCCCTAGACTCCTCCCCACATCGCAGCTGTGGCTGGGGAAATTTTTGGACGTGTTGGGTCTAGCGGATTGTTGGAGGCAACTGCACCCTGGGCAGCTCCAGTATACCTTCTACTCGGGAGCTCATGGGAGTCTCTCGAGACTCAACTATATCCTTGTACCGGCGGTGCAGTTGGTCTCTGTAAGGGAAATCAGGCATTTAGCTAGAGGAATTTCAAACCACTCCCCACTCTGGCTCACTATTGATGTACAGTTGGAGGCCGGGGGTCAGATTGCCCCGATCAACCGCTGGCACCTTCGCAACCCCAAAATTAGAACGGAGGTGGTTAAGTGTATGGATTTCTACTTTGCTGAGAATGAGGGATCGGTGTCCTCCCCTGTCTCCTTGTGGGAGGCTTATAAAACTGTGATCCGTGGTCAGACTCTATCCTTGATTGCTGGCGAGAGGAAGCGCAAGAATGCAGGAGTGGTGGGCTTGGAAAGTGAGATCACTGGGTTGGAGGAACGGATGGAGTCTGGGGTTACGCCTGAGGTTTTACATTCTTTGGCCCTTAAACAGTTTGAATATAGAGCGCTGGTGACGGATGCAGCCAGGGCAATGAATCGTGAGCAACAGGGGCGTTTGTATGATGTTGGTGACAAGGCGGGAAAGCTAATTGCTTGGTTAGACAAAAGAGATAGATTGAATCGGGTGGTGCCCGTTGTTGAAAGAGAGGATGGTACGCGAGGGGTGGACCCGGTTGAGATAGTTGAGGTCTTTGCCCAGCACTTTCAGAGGGTTTATGCGCCGGTTTCGGATCGGCCGGAGGATGACGCGCAATTGTTGCTTCGGGATATCGCATTTTGTGTGTGTGTGGGTGTATGTTCTTACATAACGCTCAATCACCTGGGGAGGTATCTCGGCGCTTGCCTTGGGAACCCGTCCGGGCTTTTCCCTGTGAGATAGCCCCTACAGGGCATCCCCAAGGTGAAAGCCAGGCATCCCGCCGCGGGGGGCTGGGGGAGAGGGGCGTTGTGGAGATTAAGCAAGCTTAATGCCAAGAGTTGCAGAGTGTGAACCCATGATTTGGTCAGGCACCGAAGCAAGAATTATCGAGTCTGTGGACATTTGAGCTCAAGACCCTGCCGCGTCGGGAATTGAACCCTGGTCCCGGGTCTGACCTCTGCTTCAGGGTCTGCCTGCTCTAACCAGTGAGCCACACTTGCCTAGCCTGTCGGACTCGGACAAAGAGCTTATGGAGGCGGAATTCTCCACCGATGAAGTAGCGCTCGCTATTCGCTCACTTCGCTCCGGGAAGGCCTCAGGCCCGAATGGTATACCAGTCGAACTGTACAAGCTGTGCCCTGACAAAATGGCGCCGTATCTTCGTCGGATGTTCTCGGCATCGCGAGATCTCGGGTCCCTTCCCCAGGATCAGAGATTGGCGTCCCTTGTGGTCATCCATAAAGATGGCAAGCCCGTGAACACTGTTCATCGTACCGGCCGATCTCGCTTTTGAATGTGGAACCCAAGATCCTGGCAAAGCTTTTGGCTAACCGGCTGATTACGGTGATCAGTGATTTGATACACCCGGACCGATCTGGCTTCATCCCTCATCGAAACACTGCGCTCAATCTTCGTCGTCTTCATGGCATCTTGGCAAGGGCAGGGTCCCTTGATGAGCCGGCCATCTTGGTTTCACTTGATGCCTCGATGGCCTTCGACACAGTGGAATGGCCATATCTGTGGGCGGCCCTTGCTAAGTTTGGCTTTGGCCCTAAATTCATCGGGTGGGTCAGACTTCTGTACGAGCAGCCGTTGGCTCAGGTGGTGGTTAACGGCAGGGTTTCGGAACCCTTCGTTCTCGGTCGCGGCACGAGACAGGGATGCCCTTTGTCGCCACTCCTGTTTGCGCTTGCCCTTGAACCCCTGGCTGCGTGGCTCCGTTGGGAGCCCTCGCTCAAGGGCATTCGATGGTCCCCTGACTTCGAAGATCGTATATCACTATATGCCGACGACATATTGTTGTACCTTACCTCTCCCCGTAAATCGCTGGGAGTCTTATTTGATGTCTTGAGTTCCTTTGGGAGGAATTCCGGTTTGGTCATCAACTGGGCCAAGTCTTGTATCTACCCGCTCGCAGGAGAATTACCTTCTCTGCCCCGCATTTGCCCGATACCCGTTTCTAGAGTCGGCTTTAAGTACTTGGGGATCTACATTTCATTGGACCCCACAATACGTTATGAGCGGAATTTATTACCTCCGCTTGACAGGCTCAGGTCGGATGTTGCGGCGTGGTGTGGCTTGCCTTTGTCCCCCTTGGGAAGAGCGGCCCTGTTCAAGATGATGGCTCTCCCCAGATTCTTGTACGCCATCCAAAACACACTTGATCTGGTGCCGGCTAGCTATTTCCGTGAAATTGAAGGCCTCCAGAGGAAGCTTGTGTGGGGCGGGCGACCTCGCATAGAATTGGCAAAATTGACTTTGCCCTGGTACGATGGTGGTATAGCATTGCCTGATATTAAGCATCACTACTGGGCATCTCAATTAAGCGCTGTTAACCATGCCATGTACGGTCCTGTTCCGAATCCCGCATTCGAGATGGATAGGTAGCAGCTACCCGGGGGAGACTATAATAGAGCGCTCTATTCTAGAGCCGCCAGGAAGAACCTGACGGGCCCCACCAGGGTGGCGGTACGAGTATGGGGTAGTGCAACTGCGGCCACGGGATGGACGGACAGGCTGACTAGAGCGACCCCCCTATATGCTGCGGAGAAACTGGGTGGTCTATGGACGTCGAAAGGGTTTGATAGATGGGACCTTATTGGCATCAGTAAAGTGGGCGATCTCTGGGCCAAGAACAGAGTTAAGACTTTTGAGGAACTTAAACAGGAATACAATTTGAGTGATAGGGAATATTTCCGATATCTCCAAATCCGCCACGCACTTGACTCTGTTTTCCCAGCTGGAACTACGATCCCGGAGTCTTCTCCCCTGGAAGATAGAGTGCTTGACGGGCACGTCCCTGACAGCACTATCTCCCTCATTTATAAAAAACTCATCAATGACTGTTCGGACCTCCTTGTACAGCTTCGGGGTGCCTGGACTGGCGATGGGCTGGAGTTGGACGATGAAGATTGGCAGGCTGCGATATCCTCCCCTAAAGAGGTCGCGATTCCGGCGCGTCTCCGTCTGGTGCAAATGAAGATTCTCCACCGTGTTTATGTCATGGGTCCACGTTTGATACATATGGGTTATTCTGCGGATGGGTTGTGTAGGCGTGGTTGTGGTGTGCTTGCTACCTTCCTCCATATTATATGGGAATGTCCGGAGGTAGCGTTTTTTTGGAATCAATTGCATGCGGTGATGGGCGAAGTGACGGGTTTTGAATTGTTGCCTGAGGCCAGACGCTGTTTGTTGAACATTTGGGAGCCAAATGACTGCACTGTTGCCCAGACTCAATGGGTCACATTGGGCAACATGATTGCGAAAAGAGATATTGCTCAATTGTGGGGATCTCAGAGGGCGCCATCAGTCTCAACTTGGGAAGAAAACATGGATTGGTGCATGTTTAGGGAAAACATTTTGTATGTACCCCGTGGTAGGCCAAAGAAATGGGGAAGGATATGGGGTCAATGGGATTCGTACCGAGGAGAGATCTGCACTCCCCCTTTACTGAAGCTCCCGACATTTCTCAATTCCCTTGACTGTGCGTTTCGATTTCCTAGCTTTCAGTTATATGTGATGTATTGTTTCGCTCTCGGCCCCCCCCCCTCTCAAAGATCTCTCCTCCTTCGTAGCTATGCCCATTAATCATTTGTCTCCCCCTGCCGTATGAGACAGTCGCTGCATTGCATGGTACCGCCTCGACTCTTTTTTGTGTTTTAATTTTTGTTATTTATAAAAAATACAAAATGTGAAAACTTTTACTTATCATCTTATTGCCACAAGCTCTCCATTATATCGTGCCTTTTCGCTGCCGGGCCCTCGGGTTGTCGGCTGATGAGCTGTGTATTATTGTGCTACTGATATTACGTACAACTGACCAGCCTCCGTGGTTGTAGGTCTGTAACTGTATTCTCTTTTTACAGAATAAAGGTTTAAAATAAATAAATAAATAAATAAATCCAATCCCCTTCTGAGACTTGGGAACCACTTCAATGGCACCTTTTTTAATCATGAGCCGAATCTGCTGAAATAGCTCCTTGATGTGAGCTGGAGGTGGACCGGTTGGAGGAGTGTTTGGAGGTAACTTGACAAATTCCAAAGCATGGCCTTTTGATACAATGTCCAGCAACCAACGGTGCGAGGTGATTGAAGACCATTCGGAAAGAAAAGGGAGATTCGACCTCCAACTTTGAGCGGGGAAGGTAAGTCATTGCTTTTTAGAAGAGGAGCCGCTGTAGGAAGATTTTCCTCTAAGATTTGGAAGATTGTTGTCGATAAGACTGCTGGGACTGAGAGGTATAGATTTGATTTCCTTGTCCGTAGGAGCGGTACTGGGTGGATTCGCTGCGAAAGAGGTGGTGCTGCGACCGCGCGCCCCACGAAAAGGCTGCTTGCGGAATTGCAAAGTCAGCCTTGAAACTGACCCTTTTTTTCACTAAAAGCTAGCGCAGGGTCTTTAAGTGAGGGGTCTTGTGTGACCTGGGTCCGACCCATGCCGCTGCATTTTTAACTACCAGGAGGATGCGCTGAGTATGTAGTCCAGAAGGCCAAAGCACAGCACGTTGACATAGTCCAGCCCTGACGTAATCAATGCTTGGACCACAGTCTTTCTATGTGAAATAGGGAGCAGGGGGAGGAAATTCCTTATCATTTTTAGTAACCCAAAACAGGTGCCAGACACCGATTGGACCTGGGACTTCATGGACATGTCAGAGCCCAGTTTCACCCCCCGTTTTTTACGGTGGTCACTGGGCTTACGGGGGGGGGGGCGCAAATTTTGTGTCCACCATTGGCGCCATTTGTCGCCTGGAGTAGGTCTGAAGAAAATGATTTCAGACTTGAGCGAATTGCATAGTAATAGATTTTGCCTGAACCAGGCAAACACCTTAGTCAAGCAAGCATGATATAATTTCCTTTGAACGCCTCCTCCTTCTCACAGGTAAACAACAACTGAGTGTCGTTGGTGTAAGATATCATTTTTGCCCCATGTTGTTCTGTTAGGGGCGCAAGGGGGGCAATATATGTATTAAACACTGTTGGGCTTAAAACAGAACCCGGTGGGACTCCTACATTCAGCGGAGGAATGAGGGCTGAAAAGGGAGGGGACCAGACTCTTTGCTGACTGCTTTCTAAGAAGGAGGAGAACCACCTAAGCACCGTACCCCCAATACCACATTCCTTCAGTCTGTGAAGGAGTAGTTCGTGGGGCACGGTATCGAAAGACGGCAAGAGGTCTAGTAGTATCAGCACTGCCTTTCCTACTCTATCAAGAGTGGTCTTGATCCTCTCTGAGACTTCCAACAGGGCCGTGTCCGTACTAAAATTAGCTTTAAATCCTGACTGGCTCGGGTGTAGCACCTGGCTTGCCTCAATAAAATCAATAATGGTGACATTCACATACTTCTCCAATGCCTTAACAATTTTGAACAATTCCTTGGAGCAGTTCTCAGCTTGTTCCATTTTAGCAGCCAAAAATGTTCTCTTTTCCTCCGGACTTTGGCATAATGGGCTTTCAGCGCCACTTTATAGGTGAATTTATTCAGGGGATCAGAGTTTCTCCTCCATAGACGTTCTAGGCCTTTACAAACTATTTTGCTTTTCCTTCGAGACTCAGTAAACCAAGGTGCCAGGGTTCTGCCATGTTTGCTAACTCTGGCTTTAGGCGGGGCTAGCTGCATAGTCCACTCTTGGAGCCAGCCTTCCAGTGAAAGCAGGTCATGCTCCAAGTTGCCATTGACAGGTATGGGATGTTGGCTAAGTAAGGCAGCTAAAGCCTCCGGTGTTATCTGATCAAAAGGTCTAAAGCTTCTTGTCCGCTGTTTACAGTAGGACGGATACTTTGCCGGATCCTTGTCTAACCTGAAGGTTAGCAGAAAGTGGTCTGACCAGATAATTGGCGAGGGAACAAATGGTTCTAACCTGGTTGTTGAAAGATTTGGTCTAGGATATGACCCTTTTCATGCGCTGGGAGCGAAACATAGGGAGTCGGATTAAGGAAATTCAGGTATTCGCATAGCTTGATAGATTCTGGGTTGGTCGTTTGCTCGAGATGTATGTTGAAACCCCCAAGAATCAGGCACTGACTATACTTGGACGTAATAGGCGAGATAACATGGCCAAGGGACTCCAAGAACATTCCTGCCGGCCCTGGTGGTCGGTATATTACTGCACCAGGGATGGACTGATGAGCAGAAACCGTCAGATGGAAACAGAGTCCTTCCGCCCCCTCTAACTCTTGAATTATACCTAGCCTTGCGGGCACAGGCAGCCTGTTAGGACATTCTGAGCAAGAGGGTTATGGCATTATTTTTGGCAGTCCCAAACCGTACAAATCCCGAGATATATAAAATTCCAATAATCAAGACAAGACCCTCCTGGCCACAGTTTGCTCTTGTTGAGACTTCGCCAGCTGCTGTCCATCAATTCCTGGCCCTCCACTAGTACACAGATACTAGGAGATCTTTAACTCCATCACGACACACAATGCACGCACATAAAAGCAGAGCCCATGGGATGTAAGGGGAGAAAGAGAAACGAAGAAGCCCTAGGGAACATAACAAAGAAGAAAGAGTTTGGAGGCAAAAGGGAGAACATGCAGATAATCGTTTTTGTAGAGAGCAACGCAGCACTTAACAGAGGGGATACATTCTAGGATACAATTCATTTGTTTATACAAGGCTGGATATTTGCACCGCTCTTTGATCCATCTCTTTGAAGAGATGGATCTTCAAATTCTCTCTGAATTACAGATCATGCTCATGGGAGTGTTGTTCCAGAACGCGGGGCCGTAATCAAGGATGGCCTGCCTTTTTACATTTCTTCATTGCGAGTGTGGCAATCTCCTGCATTAGTGCTGTCCACCACTGGGAGTTACTTCTGGGGGTTCCATTTGTGCTGGGCTTCTAGGTGATGGATCTACTCTTAATGTTTGGGGGGGGGTCAAACAGGTCTTTGGGTGCTGTTGCCTTGTCAGATGGTACTGAAGAATGTAAGTTGGTTAGCCAAGCTGTTAGGTGCTGTTGCCAAGTAAAAGAAATGTAGTCAGTCAGGTTTGTCCTCCGGTACTTCCTGAAGACCCAGCTGGTTAACCTGGAGGCAGAATCACTAGATATTGTGGGTCAAAGAGATCTTGCTGTAGACACCACCTTGTGGGCTTTGAACACAAAATGCCTACAATAGTCTAGCATATCGGCCACAAAACACCATGGACAAAAAGGCAATCAAAATGTGAACTACAGTTTCAATTATGTCAAGGAGAGGAGGGGGCTTTCTGATTTGCTGTAGCTGGCGGCATTGGCCTGAGCACAGTTCTGTGCAGAGTGCTGTCCATTGTGGGCCCTGCGGGAGGCAGTGACAGAGCGGCGCCTGGCCCTGGAAATCTCGTGGCTACCAGTGGAAGACTGGGCAGGCCAACTGGGCCTACCGTAAGCTGCCGAAGTACTAAGAGTGGTGCGAATGTGGCCCATTATTAACTGTGCACAAGGAACCGGATTAAAATATTTATATATAGGAAAAAGCCAGCAGATAAAACACTTGAAATCACGAGGTCTCGGTGGACTATGCGGGCGCCGCAATAAAGCTAAGGGAACATAGCAATGAGATTAGCCTTCTGGGAGCTCTGAGATAATGCTGCTATGGGGAAAACAGACAGCAGCAGACATGCTGAACATTTGAAACACAAAAGCCTTCCAGGGCCCAGCAGCATGCTCTTTCAGACTCTTTTACTTTGTTTCCAGGCACGACAAGGAAAGGATTTCTTCCTTCTGGTGTTCCAACGGTACGCGTCAGTTTGATTCCCGCTTCCCGGATTTCTCCGTGGATCGGCCGTTCCCCTACGATTGGAATTTGGGTGCAGCCTACTTAAAAAAGAAAACGATCATGTGAGTTGCCCCTTCAAATGCGCACCGTGTCGCGGGCGCCCTGCATCCAGACACCTTTGCCATCGCATACAGAATACTTACTTGACGTTCAGTCTACTTACCCTCGTGCAGCCCCTGTGCTGGCTGATAAGATAAACTCCTATCCAGTCCCTGTCCTGAGGACAACCTATACTTATCACGGTTCGAAACGCGTTGACCCCCAGCCTGTGTCAAGAAAGAAGGGTGCAGCTAAGGACTAACTAATACCACTTCTGTGGGCCCTTGCTGTCAATCTAAAAAATATTCTACCACAGGTGTTGAGAGACAGGCAGGCAAACCCATTCCAGATCCGCCTGTCCACTGGTTTTTTAGTCAAAGGACTGGTTCTTTCCACTTGTTAATGGTGTTTTTTGTGTAAAGGTTGCTCATGTTGTAATTACTTTGCAATGTAATCTGTTTGAAGTTTTTTGTTGGTGTCGTCAAATCTGGAGTATTCACCTTAAATGTCTGTATATTTGTATATATTGTACACATAACCGCATGTTTTTGAAGTGACTGTTTTGATAGAAAGTTCCTTTGATGTCATGTTCCTGATTAACTAATGGAAATTGATTCTAAATGACAATACATTTGTTTGTAATATACAACCGTTGGCCACGCAGTACGTTTTGGCTGTGTGCATCTTGAATTCTCTTGAAACAATCCTGATCAGCCACTTTGTTCTGTTTATCAATTGTTGAGATCCAGGCTGGTCAGTAGTAGGATCCAATACCTTCATTTGTATACACTTTCAGACTCGGAGCAGGAGCCATGGTATTGGAAGCAACTCTCCTGGCAATGCAGAACAGTCTGCAATCAATATATGGCAAAATAGATGCGCTCAACCTGTGCATGGATGGTATGGTGGCTAAACTAGACAAGCAGGGTGCCAGGCTGGGGGAGGCTGAGCAGCACATCTTCACTGCGGAAGATGGCTAATAGACTGTCACCACAAAATGTTTGAACAGGAGAAGGTGTTGGCAGTAATCCAAGCCAGAAATGAGGATTTAGAGGTGCGCTTCCGCAACACTAATCTTCAGAATACTGGGCTGCCAGAGTCTACAGCCCTGCTGGATGCTTTGTTTATTGCTGAACTACAAGAGGCAGTTATTGAATACTTCACCCTGAACATGGTCTCGGTGGCTAAACATGCAACATTATGGGACGCCTTTAAGGCTTATTTCCGGGGTATCTGCACATCTAAGCAGGCAGGAGTCCTGCGCTCCATATGGGGAAGCCTTGCCCGGGTTGAGCAGAGCTGTCACTTTTAGATATTACACCTGGCATCCTAAACAGGTGTGTCAACCTTATACCGGAGTTCAACGCGGACAGGGAGACAAATCTGCTGGGCAAGCACCACACAGCATGCAGATATGGAGAGGGGGGAGCGCCCTGGTAGGACCCTGGCGCAACTGGTGCGACCTCCAAGGGGGGCCAGGCACATAGCAGCAATAAAACGATCCGATGACTCCGTAGCCACTGACTATGCAGACATAATATCACAACAGTTCGCATATTATCGATCCTTGTATGCGATCAAGCTCCCTAAGGACTTTACACAGCATTTTGCCTACCTGGAGGAGATTGAAACGGTATGGCTCACTACTGGTCAGGCGGAGTTCCTCAGTGAACCCTTCACTGTGGAGGTCACCCTAGCAATAGATGCTCTAGATGGAGCAAACTGAAAAGGGTGGCCAGTCTGCTACACTGCCTGCTGGACTCCGACACACACAACTATAAGTGATTTACAATTTGTTAACGGAAGTTTAAAGAAAGACTTTTTGATTTTTTTTTGAATTGTGTTATTTTTCACCTATTTGAAACGTAATTTGCGTTGATCATACGCGCAACTAATTTGGCAGGTCACCGCCGCCGGGTGATTATTTTTGGAGCACTAAGTAGGATTGGATACTTTCATAACACTAAGGGTCTACGTGGTAGTTTTCATGTTATAAAGATATAGTTTTTGCATTGGTTTGTTGGCCTTGGACTATTGTATCGGGCGTGCTTGAATGAACGATAAATAAAGTTTTTTTTGCATTGAACACTCCAGGACGATCAGCATGGAGTTGTTTCTCTGACTACCTACGTCGTGACATCAGAGGAAGGGAGTAGCAAGGAGGGGTACTGATGAGTAGCAGGGGTGCGGTTATAAGCATGTTTTCGTTGCTATGACAATCACGCTACGTTACATGACTGGGCGAGCTTTGCGGAAGGAGCTGATGGCGGCATAACGTGGTTTAGACGCAAAAGATTGTTTGTTTGGAATACACGGTACGTGAGGGCAATGGTTACAGTGACGTTAATTGCATGAAACATGGGTATTCAGACCATATATTTATTTTTCGTGGTTCGGTTTATTTTTTCAGGTGGTGCAGCGTTTGAGTAAAGCTTTCCGAGTAAGTGCAACAATTTATTGATTGATAGTTTTTCTTCAGAAAGTGCGTTTGTTTGGTTTTTTTGATATAGGATTATCTTTATCCTACAGAGCAGTTATTTTGGTTTGCTCCCTGATCATAATAACCGGAGTAAGTCGCATTTTCATTATTGTTTGTGGAGGTTTTCATTTTTGTTCTGCACAGGTGATGGTTTCTGCACTAAAATCTTTTTACACTTCCATGAACATGGGTGTTTTGAGTCTTATTTTCCCTCGAGTTACACAAACAAAAATCTGATGACTTTGCATTAATTTGCTGAATTGTAATGGGGCACTTGTAGATTAACCACTGTGTTCTAATGATTGACAGTTTATTTTTCATTTACAGTGTCGCTCCTGACGAAGGGACAATAAATGTCCCGAAATGCATTGGGCCACAGACATCTGCATTGTATAAACAAGAAAATTGTTATATTTGTACATGTTTACTGAATGTTATTTTTGTTATTTAATTTTGAATACACCAAGGATTGGATGCTTCATACTTCTGTTGGAAACAATTCTTAGAGAAAAATACATTCATAATCAAAAATGATTAAATAATAATGAATGTAATTTTGATTAAGTCTTTGTTTAAGCTTCAGTTAACAAATTGTAAATCACTTATATTTGTGCGTGTCTGAGTCCAGCAGGCAGTGTAGCAGGCTGGCCGCCCTTTTCAGTTTACATTGAGTGTGATTAGGTACACACCTTCGGGCACAGCACACAGATTAAACTGGATAAGAATCTTTTTCTAAAAATAGGAGTGCATAGACCACCCACCATTGAACTATATAGAGCAAAGGCACCAGGCCTTGACAGATTATCAGGGATATTCTACAAAACATTTAAAGAAACCTTAGCGCCACAGTTGCTCGAGGTATACGCGGCAGCACAGGAGTATGGCGTACTCCCCCCTACCATGAGGGAGGCGGCTATATCCCTCCTGTTAAAACCAGGTAAGGAGCCCATTAGCTGCGCCTCATATCACCCTATTTCCCTAATAAATTTCGATAACAATATCCTGGCCAAAATGCCATCCACCAGACTATCATTACTCCTGGACCAAATACTCTCGCCAGTGCAATCTGGCTTTATTTCATATAGGTCCACTGCCTTAAACCTCAGGATCGTTTTTTTATCAAAAGAATAGAGCCGAGTGTCCCTGCAGTGATAGCCCTTCTCTATGTGGAAAAGGCCTTTGCCTCTTTAGAGTGGCCATGGACCCACTAGTCAGGCACCTGCAAGAAAAACACATGTTCTTGGGCGGTGGCGCAGACCATTAATAGCATGGGACACTTTAAAACTTCCTTACGACCGGGGAGGTTTGCAGTCCCGGATTTCCACCTTTATTACCTGGTCGCACAGGCTCAATTTGCCCATCCTTGGTTTCACCCAGACGCCTGTATAACGTACAATTAACCGAACGTGACTTGGCTGCTCCCACACCACTAGGAGCACTATTCCCGCTGGGTATACCACTCGACCCAAACTATATACAACCCCTATCTACCACGTGCTGGGCTTGGCGCAGACTCAGTCTAATGTTGGGTACTGGCTCCCTGTATTCACCGGATTTCCCACGGAAACAAAACCTGTTTCTGCCACTCACATCCGAGACAGTGGTACAGTGTGCTCTCAACAAATTTAAGCTGTGCACCATCCGTTCCCTAGTCCCAGACGTACAGGCAATAACCATGAGGTACATATCCGCACACTCTGAACTGACATACATGGATACATTTGTAGCAACCAGACTACTCGGGGTACTCCGCTAGACCACGACTACTTTCACATCACCACCACTGGAATATACACCACTTACGCTACCTATAACCAACAATGAAGGGGACCATCTGGTCACCAAGTTGTCCCAGGCATGTATGGCACTCAAGCAGGTTTGGGACAGGGGGGAGAGGAAGCGGTGGTAGGAGGACCTGGGTCAATCACTAACTGGCAAGTAGTGGGCCTGTTGTCATATACAAATAAAAAGGGTATCCCCCAACCACAAGCACAAATTCCTCCATTTCAAATTTGTGCCTAGGGTTTATCTCACTCCGCGGCAACTGACCAAATATGACCCAAACAAACCATCCAACTGCCTCAAATGCCAGATTCTGGACGCCGACTTTGCCCACATGACTTGGACATGCCCCCAGATCGCTGCATTCTGGACAGACGTATTCCAGACAGTCTCTGATGTGATCTCCATGTCGCTTCCCCCCCTCTCCAAAACTAGCCTTGCTGTGAATAGTCATCGATATAAAAGTATGCCATCGCAGGTTCGTCGCCATAGCATTGCTGCTAGGGAAGAGGTAAATTGCGATACACTGTGAAACCAAACACAGACCCACGGAAGAAGCATGGCTCCGAAGCATGTTGCATTGTGATATGCAAACTGAAATATATGCAACACTTCAGCCCAGACTTCGCAACCAAAAGACATATGGCATATTCCTTGCTGCTATCTATGGCAGATACAGCAGCTCTCCTTGACTCCCTCTCTCTGGCACCAGCCGACACCAAAAGGACCCACTTCCCCTACTCCCATTGCCCCAGCTACTACATTGGAACCATAGTGCAACAATCACCCCCCAGCACGATAGACAAATTGCACTGCTTAGAACGCACGAGTAGAGGTTCCCTTCAACCCCCCCCCCCCCCCCCCTCACTAGCCCTCCGCTAGTGATTATTCATTTGTGGAGTATATGTTTTATGTGGGATATTGACACCTGAACAGTGTTAATCCCTGTAAGAAAACACTGCTTACAAGGATAATATGACTGTGTGTAGGTTTAGGACTTAATTTAATAAACTAAAGAAAAAAATGGCTGGTGGCATGCTCGCTTTAGAAAAGGCAACTGAACCAGCTCCTAGATGAAAATATTGTGTGGGGTAGGGAGCGAAGATGGACTGTAGAGACAGATGCCTTGCAGGAAGATCGCTTAGAATATAAGGGATCAGCCTACACCACATTACCTAGACGTGACTACAGAGACTAACACCACCTCTGGACTAAACTGGGGCCTGTGGCAATAGGGGCATAACGTCCATAACTTTACATTACGGGCATCCATGTTATTAACAGGTCTGGTTGTACAAAAATTGACAACATTAGTTTGAAAAGGAGCAGCTGCTTAATCCCCTGCAATACAATTTATTGAAAATCCCTACAGTTTGTACATTTGAAGACTAGACTGCACTATTCTAGCAAACACTTTAAAAGAAACTGTCAGAAGAGGTATGTCTTCTGCACCTGTAGGGGGAATCTATCATGGTAGTTTAGTGAATAACAGTTTGCAACAGCTACATCATGTCAGAAGAACTCTTTCAAAGCTTAACAAAACCTTGACAGCAAAAGTGCTATATTGACATGTGCATTGTTTGCTTTAAATGCATAATGATAACAATTGCTCAGCAGTGAATAACAGATGATTTCAAAGTTCTTTCATCTCAATGACAGTCTGTAACAAAGCTTAACAATAATCAAATTGAAAGGGTCTAAACTAAACGTATTTTATGTATTTATTGTTCCCTCAGAAGCTTCAAGCTGTTACACACAAACATATATATATACATACATCTTACAGACACCCACATTTGCATATATATTTTTTTCCCCACTGAAAAAAAACAAAGGTTACAGGGACATTAAAGTTAGGCTCAGATTTCACACTTCCAAAACTAGTGAAATTCAGCAGGTATAGTTACCTGAGCTAAGTGTAACTTACGCCCCCGCAATGCAGTGCTTATGACCTGACATATAAGATCACTCATGACAGGGTCAGTGACATCACTGGTGACCGAGTGTTTAAAAAAAAGCTTATGGGTATTTAATATATATACGAAGGTGTATTGGTGAATCGGTGGGTGTAGGAGTGTGTGTATGGATGATTCAGTAGGTGCGTGACTGACTGTAGAAGTGAATGATTAGGTGTCTGTGAATGTATGGGGGAGTGACAGGTTATGTGAATGTTTGTATCAGTCTGTCAGTTGGTGTCTAAGTGGATGTATGGGTGTGTGAGTCGGTACAGTGAGTGGCTGTATGGATGATTGGTTGTCTGAGTACCTGCTTGAGTGTCTCTGTGGGTAGGTGAGAGGTGTGTGTGACTGCCTGTATGGGTGAGTGAGTGAGTCAGTGGCTGTATGGGTTAGTGAGTGTGTGAGGGGCTGTATGGGTGAGGGAGTGCGTGTATGGCTGTGTGGATGAGCGAGTGGATGTGTCCTTGGCATATGGGGGAGTTACTGGGTATGTGAATGGCGCTATAGTGCAGTGCTGTGGTTTGTGAGGGACTGTATGGTGAGTGAATGTGAGTGACTATATGGGTGGGTGCTTGTGTTAGTGACGGTATAGGTGAGTGAGTACATGTTAGTATATGTATGAGTAAGTGGGTGTTTGTAAATCTGGATGGGTAAGTGCCTGTGTGATTGTATGGGTGAGTGAGTAGGTGTATGAGTAGCTCTATGGGTGACTGACTCAGTGTGTGAGTTGTTATATGGGTGTATTTGTGGATATGCCAGTGGCTGTATTAGTGAGTGAGTGGGTGTATGAGTGGCTGTGTGAGTGAGTGGATATGTTTGTGTAGACCTATGAAACAGTGAGTGGGGGGGTGTAAGTAGTAGTATGGGTCTGTGAATGGGTTTGTGAATGGTTGAGTGGGTGTATGAAAGGTTCTATGGGGGGTGTGAGTTAGTGATTTTGTGGATGATGACATCAGTCATGTCACTGACCAGGTCCTGAGTGATTTAATATTTGAAGTCATAAGCATTACATTGAGCGGTGAGAGTTCTAGTTAGCTCAGTTGATTAGGTCACGCCCCCTTTTCCCACCACTCTGTAGAACAGCCTCCTAGGACCACTACTGGTTAGGGGAAGAAGTCCACTTTAGTCCTGAGGCTCTCAGGAGCCAAGGGGACTTCATTTCCCAACAAGTAGTGCGCCAGGAAGGTGTTAGCAGAGTGGTGGAGAAAGGGGGCCTGGCCTCCAAAGACCTCTCAGCCATCTGGCTTTGTGGGACTTAATTGAGGTAACAGGAGGGCTTGATGGCCCGAAAGGACCCTCTGGAGCCCCAAATGGCAATGCGCCAGAAGTGGCGTTTGCAGAGTGGTAGGGAAGAGGCGTGGCTGCTAGCGAGTTGCCAATTTTTTTTTTTTTAAGGATGGGGAGCTGTGTGGCCCCCCTGCCCTGGGCTATGTTTGGTCCCAGGGACCTTATTGCCCGGGGCCATGTGGCCGCCCTCCCCAGGCCGCTTTTAGCACTGGGGTCCCCATCCCTCAGTGCCCGGCCTTTTCTTTGTAAATGGAGGAAGGCTGAGTGGCCTCCCTCCTGGGCCATTTTCAGCCCCAGTGACCCCATTCCCCGGGGATGCCCCCTTTTTTAGGGGTCCCCTGCACGGCCCATATCCCGGACTGTCACACCAGATGACACTATCCCTTGAGGCTCAGCCTGTAGTGTGGGTGCCCTGGGGAGCCAGCATTGCTTTTACACATAGGGAGCTGCGAACACAGCTCCCTGTGTGTAAAAGCAATTATGCACCACTTCTAGTAAGCAAGAGCATTTTCTGCTCTCGCTTACTAGAAGCGGAGCATTGTTTTCCAGGGCTTGGCGGGAGCAACGCCATAGCAATGTCCCGGGGTGGGCACCCTGGGACATTGCAGGATCTGGCCTTGGGGGGTGGCAGTCCCCAGGGACATCTAGGGCTCCAGGAGGGAGGCAGTGCGGCACCCCCCCTCCAATCTTTAAATTTGCCCCTGGGGCACGGCCCCTGAATTCAATTTAAACTTATGGCCTGGGAAGGTGGCGTCCGAGGGGCCCTCTCACCCCCCCCCCCCCATCTACCAGCCAACCACCCCCCGAACCCTACATATACCACATTTCCCTTTGACGAGATACAAAGTCCTCTGGCATACATAAACCAATTGGAGAAGTGTGGCTCAGTGGTTAGAGGCGGCAGACCCGGGAGCTGGGATCGACCGTGGACCAGGGTTCGATTCCCCGCCTTAGCGGGTCTCGGGCTCAAAATTCCACGGCCTCGACAATTCTCGCTCCGGTGCCTACTCGACTCACGGGGTCTCACTCTGCAACTCTGGGCAATAGCTTGCTTAATCTCCACGACGGCCCCTCGCGGCGGGATGCCTGGCTTTCACCCTGTGGACACCCCGCCGGGGCCTCTCACAGGGGAATACCAGGACGGGTTCCCTAGGCAAGCGCCAGGATGCCCTTTGGGTGACAGGTTGCGCTATATAAATACATTTACATTTACAATTACGCCTGGTTCTGGCCAGGTTCTCTCCAGGAGAGGGAGACAGCTTTGTGAGAGGCTATAACAGACCATTCAGGTGCAAGCAACATTTCCTCCCACCACTCTGAATGCAGCCAGGTCTATTCGGATTGGCTGAGTCACCCAGGAAAGGCAGGACACCGAAGCTAGTGACATTTCTACTTGACTTTTTTCTAATGTTAGACTTATTTTATCCTCGTCGTGTTCAGATTTTAGTGCGCGCTTTACTGTGTGGGTCACTTTGCATGTGTTGAGCTGCAGTTGAGCGCTCAGCACCCCGCCGTAAAGATATTTTTACTTTTAAAATTCTAGTTCAATATCTGTTAGTTTGCCCTGTCTCCCACCACAGCTTTCTCCTCGCTGGCTCTCCGATGCACCGCGAGCCCCCTCCCTATTGAGTGGAGAGCGACCAAGCCATTTGCTACCCACCCATAACTTCCGGTTTGTGGAACTCCTGGGTGTGCGGACTAGTTATTTGCAGCCATACTATTCAAGGTCTAGGACCCTGCGGAGGCACTGCTCATGCCAAAGGCAAGCCCGTCTGCGCCAGCTGTCGCAAGGACCCCTGCCGCTTGCAGCATCGACACCCCCTACCCAGATACACCTATTCTGCAGTCAATCTTAAATACATCAGATAGTTCGCTAACATGGTAAGACTGCTTAAATAAGTGTCACGCAATCGTCCTTTCTCCCAACCTGGTAGGACCGTTTCATGTAAACGCTGCCATTTCCAAAGTCTTAAAGAAAGACTAAGGTGGTGAGTGTAACATACCCTTCAAGACCTCCTAGACGACTCTAAGCCCGAAGCAATCTCCCCAGTGATTCCTGGTAGTCAGGTCTCATATAGCGCAATTATAGTTGGACAGCCCTTTTAATAAATGTCAGATCTTTGCCTAAACATACTACTGAAATCTGGGATTTAAGGAATTCCGACTCCCTGATTTAGGCTTTTTAACAGAAACATGGCTTAAACCCTTCTCCATTCCGGCCATCACTCTAGCCCTCCCAGAAAAGAATTCAATTCTAAATCTAAATAGAAATAACGAAGTAGGTTGAGGTATTGTTTAGAAAGCATTGCTGAAAATTGCTATTAAGGGTGCATTCTTGGATGATACTATGGAGATCTTTTAAGATTCAATTTACACCCCAGGATTGCTGGAAAGGTGCCTTGGTATATCTTCCACCGGGGCCTCTTAAGGACTTTTCTTTAAGACTGATGGAAAGTATTGCTCCCCATGTCATCTCTTCCAAATAATATCTTCAATTAGGGGACTTCTACATCCATAGTGAAAGCAGTGAGAATATGGACTCTGCCCATTTCCTTGCAGACGTGGCCTCCTTAGGTTTGGAAAAGATTAATTCAGGCCCTACCCATTCTGCAGGTCATACCTTAGATCTTATTCTTACTAACATCCCCCTCATACACACAGATTCCCCCCCTCCCCGGTGGTTTGGTCTGACCACTCTGATTAACTTCCAGATTAACCGAACGCAACTGACCGGCACCCTTACCCCTTCCACTTGTAATTTTAAGGGACAATGGCACAAGAAGACTCTTTTGCAAAGGAGTTCATACCCCCTACTTTTGATAAACCTGGTGATATTAATACAAGGCTCAATGAAATCCATGGAGCCATAGAATCAGTTTTGAATATTCTGGCTCCACTTAAGAAACAGCAGGCAACTCCCAAAGAAAGCATGCACCCTGGTTCACTAGGGAACTCCGTAGGGAGGAATCCAACTGTAAAAAATTGGAGAAGACTTGGCAAAAAACTCAATTGCGAACAGAGAAAAAAAACGTATAAAATTGTTGTAGCCCTTTACCATAAAACATTAAGATAGCTCTGAAAGGATATAACACCTTTAAATTAAGCCAAGCGGGCAATTCTACAAAAGGAACATTACAAAATTCTTAAATTGTTTACGTCCCTGATTTCTTGCACCAATTAGAACCTTCTCTCTTAAGTTCCATGTGATAACATCAACTTTTTTTAACAAAAAAATTATAAAATATATGACAAATTTCCTAGGAACTCTGACACGCCAGACACTTCTTCCCCACTCCCTCTATCTCCCAGAGTAAATGACGCAGTCTTAGCAAGCTTTCCATCTTTTCAGGTTTCTAAAGAGGAAGAGATGCTGAAAACAGCCATGTCGAGTTCTCCTACCAATATAATGCCAACTATCAGGTTTGCCTTATTAGCCAAGCATCTTGCTCTTTTCATCTGAACTATACTAAACTTATCTTTAAGTGAGGGGAAATCGCCCCCTGTATGGAACGCCGTTCAAGTGCCTCCGATTTGTGAAAAGGGCAATGCACCCTCAGCAGAGTTAACCAACTATCGTCCCATCTCACTTCTTCCGCTCATGAGCGAACTCCTTGAAGGACATATTAATTCGAAGCTTAAGGAGCATATAGAATCCCAAGGTTGTCTTTAGCCTCGCAGTTTGGTTTTAGACCAAAATATTCCACTGAATCCACTCTCATAGGTGTCACAGACTTTATTAGACTCTCCCTGGATATAACAAGGCGGCATTGCTAGGGTTGCTGGACCTGTCCGCAACCTTCGATACAGTAGCACACCATAGGCTACTTCAAAGACTATGAAATTGGAATTGAGGGGTCGGCCCTTCAAAGGCTCTCAAGTTCTTAAGCAGTGTACACAGACCGTTAATTTGGGTCCCTTTCGCTACTGCGCTAGACCTCTTACGAAGGGGGTGCTGCATGGCTCATGTCTCAGTCACACACTATTTAATTTGTATGTGGCCCCTCTTGCAAAAATTATTAGAGTCCATGGATTCACTTCCTTTTTGTATGTGGACAATACCAAACAAATTTTTTTTTGTGTGATAACAGATCGGCCGCGACTCAAAACCTGTTTGCCGAAGGTATGCGAGCAATTACTCCAGCTTAATGCAGAAAAAACTGAAATCTTATTGTTCGGCAAGGCACAAACGTTGTGGTCTCCTGATTGGTGGCCATCAGAGTTAGGCCTCGTCCCTATCCCTACAATGATGGCAAAAATCTTGGAAGTCCATCTGGACCACTCTCTTATCACGGAGAGATAAAGTAGCTACTAGTTCAGGCACCTGCTTTTATATTCGGAGGCTTCTACGGAGAGTGTTCCCTCTCCTCCCTTTATCAGTACGTAAGACCCAGATTAAAGCCTTGCTAGTCAGTAGTCTCGACTACTGGAATGCCCTTTTGGCAGCAGCAAACAAAACCGTGCTGAACAGGCTGAAAGTGGTTCATAACACGGCAGCATGCCAGGCCCTCAATATGCCTCCTATAACTACATCTCTCCCACTGTTAAGACGCCTTCGCTGGCTCCCCATTCGTAACAGAATTACGTTTAAAATCTACTGCTTGTTCCATAAAACACTCAATGATAGTGGTCCCATTTACCTATTTACCTTGCGGAAAAACTTTTTCATTATCTACCAAACAGATGTCTCCTCTCTGGAGAGAAGGCCAATCTTGTTGTCTCTCGGTTTAACAAACTTCGCTCCGGTGGCAAAACCTTCTCCTACCTCGCCCTCCGATACTGGAACTCCCTTCCTGTTCATTTACGCAAGTGCTTGAATTTCGTTAAGTTCAGGAAACTCCTGAAAATGGAACTCTAAAACCGGCATGCCTTTTCCAGCCTTCATACCTCAGTATATAGCGTGGAGATACCCCTTTGGGTGTGAATCCAGCACTTTAAATGTTCTTCATCCATTCATGACACACCAGAACCTCCACCTTGTTTCAGTCTAGTGTGAATGCACATCCCCAGCTCCTGTTACTCTCAACCCAGACTGTGAATACACAAACAGGCAGAGGCACACAGGATAGTTAAGCAAGAACATGCCCACTTTCTAAAAGTTGCATTGTCAAACACACAATATAAAAATCATCTTTACTAAAATATTTTCAAATTTAGAGTTCAGGAAGTCTAATCTCCATTTATCTATCTTGTCCCAATAGAAAGCTGCGCTTGTATATGTTACGGTGCAGGCCCCATGCTAACCTAAGGGACATACAGCCTTGCAATAGTAAGCAATGGGCAGAATGCATTCCCAGATAAGCTTTCAGTAGGTCCCTATTATGATTTTGCAACCAGACAGCTGCACTGGCTAGGCTTCGATCTAAAAAGGCATCCAGTTCATATTGTTTTACTTTAATACCTGCAAGTACTAATGCACTAATTTATAACCATGTGCATCTGAAAGTACAGTTGTCTGTTACTACTCAATCCGTTTAATTTATATTGAATTGGGGCATTTATAAAGCGCTTACTAGCCCTTTGTGGGTTGCTGAAGCACCTACCCACACAGGCAACATGCTACACAACACGTGGTGTGAAGATGAAAGTGTTCTATTTGTTTTGATACCAAGTTGGAAACATTTTCATGCTGTTGTAAGCGAGTGACCACAGAAGTGCTCTCATCTGGTCTTGTGATGTAGTATTTAGGTGGTGTGATGAATGATGGATGTGAGAGATAGAAGAGCTGGGTTGGTTAGGGCAAAGTAAAGTCTTTCAACCTTCCTCACCCTGACCAGGTAAGGCACTGTGAAAAGTTAGGTTCTCCACTATGGGAACTTCTCCCACAGCCATTGGCACTAGTGGCTTATCACACTCATTGCCTTCAGCTGGGGACATTGGGGGTGGGAAGGATGAATGGGGTTGGATACTGCAATATCCTGATTTAGGCGTAATGGATTATTTCTCTAGGTTCCCCGTTACCTGATATTCAGCCAGTGTGTGTGATGTAATGGAAAGCTGATGAGTACCTGGCCTGGGAGAGTGTCAGATGGAGAGTGGGCTGAGAAGTACGATACTGCTCTTAAACGATTTTCTCTCTTACGTTCCCTGGTGTATTTTTAGGTAGAGCCTAAGCGGCGCATGCACTGTCTCTCGACATGCTGTATTCAGGCTATGGACTTACAGCACGCCTCCAGCTTATGTCTGGCTTCTGTCAGTGTCCTTTAAAACGTTGCTTTTAATTGGAGAATGGTTCCTACTTGTCCAACCTTTCTTCTTAATTGCTGACTCACATTAACTTGTCCTCTTCCACTTATGCTATTGTATGTCCTGTCTTTGGAACTTTTTTTTAATTTTACATTTATGACGAGCACTTCAAGTGCAGCACACCGCACTATATCTTTACTGTGAGGTCCTTTGCTTCCCAACTGGTTTTGTGTAGTAGTTGTTAATTAACGTATGCAGCTGGGCCCTCCTTCAGTCTGCTCCGCTCGCTTACTGATTATCAAGCTTCGGTAGGCTCGAGTCACAGCAGTTTGAGCATGGCAACTCGCTGAAATCATACGTACCCGTTGCATGGGTGTGAACACCAAGTGCAGGTGAACAGCAAGTTAACATTGCCATCAAATTCAGCCAGTGGGCCACAAGCGGAAACATACGAAATATGCAACTCATTGTAGTTAACCAATGTAGTAACTTGAATCGTACTGAAACTTCCACTACTACCCTCCGCAGAGGCTACTGATCTCCTGTATGCAGTGATGCCGGTTTGCATCAAACCAATAGGTTTTAAAACACCCAGTCATGATGGAAATGCACGGCTCCTATCCCACGTGATGTTTAGTGTCCACTGGAGACTAGAACAGAATCCCCAACGTATGTGGGGCTATGCCGGGCTTACTCTGCCATCAAGCTGAACTGCTCTCTAACGAGGTATTCAAATGTTGATGCACCCACCCCATGCATTTCCGCCATCACCACCCAGCTTCTCACAGCTTTCCTGCCGCTGGCAGAATGTCCACGTGTAACATCGCTTCTCACGCTAGAAACAATTGGCCTTCCAGCAGTTAGAATAATAGCTCCACCAGAAGAACACTACAGAAAAAAATATTCTGCCCTTTCCACTTGTGAGAAGCTTCAAAGCGGACATGCCAACTATCCATGGCACAAACCCTGTCCACAGGCAGACTAGAGTAACATGGAAGTGGCAGAAAACATTATGATAACTTCAGCTGCAGCCTCTACCTTATTGTGACCCTTACGCTGTTTGTGCTGCTGTGATTTGAGTAGAGCTCCCCACCAAGGACCGACAGAAATACAAATATGCCTCAACTACTCAAAGTGGGTCAACTATTTGGAGCCACTAAATGCACAGAGCTCTTCCTGCCTCAGAGTATGCAAACATAGCCAAGCTGTGCGATTCTCCCTGCGGAAGTATTTTCCGAACAAGTTTTTACTTTAGTAATGCAGAGTGATTTTGCACCATGAAACACGTAGCATGTGTTCATGCATATCATTAGTGCTGCTGTTACATCAGACTTTTTGCTTTTGCTAAAATTACATATCTCCAGCAATGAAATAGTTGGATTACAGAGGGGGAATTCTGTCTTGGTGTGATCCACAGATTAAACATTTAGGACCGGCTATTATAGAGTTAACAGTTGCACTTGCAAACTGATGGGTGTACCTACTACTCCTTCATTAATTTTCATTGTCAGCCCAAGGTGTGGGGGAGAAACTCTTCTGCTATACCTCCAATTTACTGGGCTGGGAAAAGAAAGCAGGGAAGCCCCTTCCTCTTAATTATAATGGGGTCGTTGGCATATACCTCAAACATTTCAATATACACCTTCAACCACAAACAAGCAGTCTAAGAAACCAAAATGTATTCTTCCAGTCACAGGCCATAGGTAAAAATCTGCCAGTTGACAGCCGCCGGGAGAAAACTGGAGTATTCTGGGGAGCGAATAGCTGTCCATTTAAATGGGGGAAACCTGAAAATTTTTAAGACCGAAGAACTGTTACCAGAACCATACAAAAGGATGAACACTGCTCCTCAAGGACCTCGCACACCATTTGGCCTTTCGAAATAATTTGTGAGGAAGTTCCAAAACATAATTCCCCAAGAGGTTACTTAATTCCCAAATCTATTCAAACATTCAAGGGTTTATTTCAGACACTTGGGTGAGCTACGTCTAAGTGTTAAAAGATCTGCACCCTCTAACAAATAGGAAGACCTACAACAGGTACAGAGTTCTAAAATTCTGCAACCCAGTCTTTTTCCTAAATAATAGTGTCATCACCTGGATGCTCTCTTCACTGGCTTCTAATCTGTTTTTAAATGTATTTGTAGACTGGCTCCTCAGAATTTGACTGACTTCAGGCAGTAAACATCTTTCTGAGCCAGGATTCTTTTTGTAATCTGTTTAGTTGCTTTAATATTTGCATTATTCGTTTTGTTCATTCTGCATGAAAAAAGTTTTTCTGAGCAACTGAAAAATGTTACTTTGCCCTCCTCCTAAAAGAATTATTGATGTTCTAGCCCTTATAAAAGAAAAACTGGACAGGCCTATTGAAAATGGTTTTATTAGATATGTGCTGTTGGCTATTCTGAAATTGAAATGAATGGTCACTGAAATGCATAGGAGCCCTGAAAATGGTTTTACTAGATGGTTCTAGGGTTTGCTTTTTGCTTAGGGTGAAAAAAAGGAAAATGATGATAACTAGGTTTGTGATAATAGTCATTACTCTCTCCTGCTATCTGTATGTTAATTATAACCCAATGCTCCATTCTCTTTGTATTCCTGCTTATACCTCATATATACCCGCTTAATGAAATGTTTAGAATGGAAAATGCCAACCTAGCAATGACGATATTGATACATGTATTAAAATAAATATGCAAAATATTTTCTTTGTTCCTACTGGATCCTAGGAATATCTTTAGCTCATGCTAAGAACCATCCGTTGAAGATTGCAGGGATTTGTTAGCATGAGCTAAAAGCCATTTTGTACTTGGCAGCCATTTTAGTTAGCTATGTACTCACAATGTGCTGTTTCCCTCTTCCAGAGCCTTGCACAAGCTCAGAAGGGCCTAGCTAGTAGAATGCACCTGCTCCTAGTATAGAACGGTCAGGCTATTCTTGCTGATGTAAGGAGAAATGACTCTCCTCTCACTTTGTTGAGCAAGCAGATCTTGCATGCCCATATTAGTCATTTTGCATGCTTACACGTGCCAGGACCTCCCCTTGGTTTTATGCTGACTAAAGTAACCTAAGCATATATATGAAGCCCCTGTTTTCTGTACTCCTTAGAATGCCTCCTGCAGTTCCTGAGGGTACTGTGTGACGTAGTCTCCCTCATCTGAGGTTAATAAATATGTATTTTATATTACAGCTTCTGTGCCAATCTCTTCTTTGCTGGTTTAAAAGGACCAGGTGTATCAGTGAGACCCCAGAGAAGGTTTCTATGTTCTACAATGCAACTGGTAGTTTTTTCGCATTCCCAGTTAAAGAAGTGGGTTTTAGAAAATATAATAAAAAGCGAAGAGTGTAAGCATAAGCCTCGCCTCCGTGCCTTTAATGGAACTGAAATATTCCTACACTATAGTTAGGAATAATTGTCATTCTATGTCAGGGCCGGAGGAGAGGATTATGCTGGTTCAAAGCTTGCTAATGGCCAACAGAACCATATACAGCACCGTTTTGAAGTAAAAAAACTCTTGAACGTAGAATCTTAGGACCAATCCGCTGCGTTCATAATGTCCTCTAATCTCGCACCAAGCGAAAAGGCCTTGGAAGCAAATGGCTAGTCCAGCGGAATGCGCCCCGAAGGCTGACAGATCGATACATTCTTCTTGCATCAACCAACATACCCACAGTGCAATGGTGGGAGAAGACGATACCTTATGAGGTTTCTTAAAAGCAATAAGGAGTTGTATTTCTCCTGGGGGGTCAGAACTCCACAGACATTCCCTCGTAAGCCTTAAGACACTGAACAACGCACAACTTCGGGTTGTCTGGGAAGTCAGGGTACAGGATGGTCCTGGTATTGGACTTTGTCCTCCTACAAACGGTGAAAGACACCCTAGAGGAGAAAAATATCCAGCCAGCAATATCAAGAGCTTGGACATTTGCAACTCGCCTACAGGAGACGAGGCAGAAAAGCATCCCCAGTTTGGCAGAGTTACTTACGAGATAGGTATCCGTTTGTTGCCAGGACTAAAATACGTTTAGCACCTAGTTTACATCCCATAGTGCTGAATATCTCTGAGCCGGAGGGAGGGATAAAATGATCCCGCTCAAGAGCTGGCATACAAATGGAGGCTCTCCTATCAGCGCATCTTCCACCAGATGAGACCGGCTGGAATGGCAGACCTGAAGGTGTTAATGGACCAGTTCTTTAAATACTTGCAGTTCCGTCACGCTATATCACCCGCCTTGAACGGCCTGGACTCATTGCCTGAATTTAGCCCCCCGGAGGCTAAGGTGTTTATGGTGGGAAAATAAGAAAATATCTTGTATCTACCAGACACTGGTAAGACATTGTTCCTCTTCCCTAGACAAGCTACGGACCAAATTGGAGGGAGACATAGGTGAGTTAGAAGAGGAGGACTGGAGAGAAGCCCTTGAGGCCCCAAGGGGAGCGGCTATTGCGGTACGCCTGCGATTTATTCAATTCAAATACCTACTTAGAGGTTACTACACTAGGGAACGGTTATGGAGAGCTGGCCTGATTGCATCCCCTGATTGCCTGAGGTGTGGTCGAGAGGCGGGCACATTTATGCATACAGTGCGGTCATGCGATAAATTAATGAGGTTCTGGACTCGTGTGTGGGATTGCCTGTCTGAAGTGTTGGGCTGGGACCTCCCCCGCTCACCGCAGCTGGGCCTTCTTCATGTCATGGAACAAGTGGGGGGCAATATTTATAAACAGCATCTGCTGCTCCTGGGCCTCACGGTGGCCAAAAGAGATGTGGCTCGGGCCTGGAAGGACCCCAGGGCCCCCCTGGTGGGGGTGTGGAAAAAGGGATTGGATTTTTATATGGGACTGGAACGCCTGGTCTTCGAGGCCAGGGGCTGCCCCCGAAAACATTATAAAATATGGAAGAGATGGGCAGACAACAGAGGACTGTGGCTGGAACCATCAGTGCAACACGATGTTGATGCAGGACAATTGAGTTTAGATCCTGGGTGATGAGGAGTACACACTGAACGTTTCTGAATATGCTTTTTTAATTTTGGACCAAGTAGACACTGTGCAGGGGGTTGGGGTGGGATCCGGGCTGGGGGAGTGGGAGGGAGATGGGAGGGGAAATCGGGGATGTTAAATCATATATAGGCAATTCAATCAACATTTTGAAACAGATTGTTACTCACCTGCTCACTGCTCCTCCGGTGTCCGGAGAGCAGTGCCTTCTTTGCAATCTCTCAACAACACAATAAAATTTTGTTCTGAAAAAAAAAAATACATAGACAATAGTCCAATATGTCATGCGGACTTTAACAGTCCAACCAGCAATAAAAATTTCCACAGCACACCCCTCACTAGGGGAACACAAATAAAATTACACCACAAACTATACAATCAGTCATTGGCAAATTACCCGCAAACGGGAACAAATTCTGTTCTGGTTAGCTCAGAAAATTACTCAAATAAAGGCAGTATTGCCCGATAGTACACCTCTTGAAAAACACAGAATTCTGGCAATCTGTCTACCAATGGGGATCGCACCACATGTGGAGGACTGTGACACTTGGGGAACAGTCTTTGCTTCAATATACACAAAAATCCATGGTGTTCAGTCTATGGCGGTTATACCAGACGTACTAAGACAGATTCAAAAAAGAATACGGTCCAGAACCTGCTTTAAATCTAGTGATGAAATTACTGAAAGACTTTAAGCAAGTCTCGGCTATACTACTAGCCAACATAAAAGGAAAAGCAGCATCTGTGGCAATCCGCCAAAAATGAAAAGAAACAGATATAGCAGAACAACCTTTTGAACTTGCCAGAATAATTGAAAAATCCTATGAAGAATTAGGTAGAGATAGTTTGGGTGGGAAACCACAACTGAAAATCCTGAAAAAACTTTTATTAAGAATAATCTTAATACTCCAAAAAAGAAGTGGGAGGGTAATGAACAAACCACTCCCAGAGAAAAATAGTTTCAGTCCAGAGGAAGGTCTCCCCAACAGAGAGATAAATATCCACAACGGGAGCCCTCTGAAAAAAGATACAACCTTAGAAATAGGGACAATTTGAGAAAACCTGATATTGATACACGTCCCTCTCGATCTTTTCAGACTTCCTCACAGAAATCGGAAAGAAGAGGACGGTCAGAACATAATATAAATTTTACCAACTCCTACCCCCAAGCTAGACCGGAGCAGCTGAAGGAGAGTTAGGTGGTCTGCACCATTTGATCTTTGGACTCTATACGAGCATAATATTGTGGCCCTTGGTTCAAGGAACCACATGAACATTGTTTGTGAAGCTATGATTGATATCAGTCACGAATGATTCTGACTATTCCCCCAATCCTACTTTATCCCTAACACTTTCCCTCACTTCACCCCCGTCCTTGTTGTGTATGTGGGCACATATACATAAAGTATGTTGAAATATTTTTGATGAAATCAAACCAATGAAAGGTAATAATGCAATTTTGAAATAAATCTGGTTGCATTTAAAAATGTGTCTCTTTGAAACAGCTACATGATATTGTAATCACTTGTTCTCTGTCTGGGACCCTTTTCCCTTGTACCGCATAACTACCCAGGTCCCTCAACTTTACTGGGTCTAACCTTTCCTGTGTAACATATTCTGTACCGGCGCTGGCCGGTGAGGTTACGCTACCTCCCCTTGGAGGTTCTGACGTGTTGTCAACTTTCTTAACTTAATCAAATATTTCCTATATCTCTATTGATGATCCATAAATATGGTACATAAGGAAATACTCACCTACACGGAAGCCTATATAGATCAACTACTACATGACCACGCTAACAACTTTCTGGCAGCCAGCACACCTATTGTTGATATCACCCTTCATACTTCACAATAGGTTAAAGCTGGAATACGACAAGGTCCCTGCCGCCCGAGAGTAACCCGTGTGCTAATACCATACAAGCACCCGTAAGGTATGTCCCTAACTATGTGTGGTCGATATATCCAAGCAACGTAAAGATGGTTTTAGTGGTTACGCTGCCCGGTGTTTAACTGATGGACTCCTCTTTGGGCCACCCAACACGAACCGGACAGTGACACTAACTAAGGTTGCGGTCACCTAGTAGACTTCTTTTGACTATGACCTTTCTTGTAATCTCTATATAGGAACGAATTCACAAGTCTCGTGTGAATCTAGGACCAGTAATCTTTCCCGGTCCCTCTCCTCTTGTGCGATAGGTGAGTTGACTCTGTACCCTTATCCCTAAGAAATGTGTGTATCACGAACTGTAGGTTCTGTGGTTATATGACAACACGTTTTTAACCAACCGCCTGCCTTGTATGTAATCAACAAGGTCGGTGTGTACTAATTAATTTTTTTATTACTTTTTAGGAGGTTGCCCACCCACAACCATTCTGTCCTGACGAAGACCCCTTTTGTAAGGACTACTATCCTACGCATCTTTCGGGTCGAAACGTAGACCATATAAATTTCACCAACTCCTACCCCCAAGCTAGACCGGAGCAGCTGAAGGAGAGTTAGGTGGTCTGCACCATTTAATCTTTGGACTCTATACGAGCATAATATTGTGGCCCTTGGTTCAAGGAACCACATGAACATTGTTTGTGAAGCTATGATTGATATCAGTCATGAATGATTCTGACTATTCACCCAATCCTACTTTATCCCTAACACTTTCCCTCACTTCGCCCCCGTCCTTGTTGTGTATGTGGGCACATATACATAAAGTATGTTGAAATATTTTTTATGAAATCAAACCAATGAAAGGTAATAATGCAATTTTGAAATAAATCGTGTTGCATTTAAAAATGTGTCTCTTTGAAACAGCTACATGATATTGTAATCACTTGTTCTCTGTCAGGGACCCTTTTCCCTTGTACCGCAGAACATAAAGAAGAGCGCGTCAAGTCCAAAGACAAGGAACCCGCTCATCAAAGTAAAAAATTACAGTTTCCCAAAAAGAAGGTAGCGAGTATTAAAATAAAAGATGCTGATGATTCTGAGGACACAACTCAAGAACGGAGAATAAGCCCAGACAATGCTAGACAGCGCAGCAGAAGTGACCATAGCTTGCAAGATCCTGATGAATCTTCTGGAAATTATATGAAATAACGTATAGAGGGGGACAAAACTAGAACAATAAGAGGTCTCTTTTGGGAGAATCTATCTAAAGGCTATGATATCCTTCTAGCAGAGAAAGGCTGGCCACCAGAGTTTGTCAGGGAGTGCCCACATGGCGAAGAAATTATGCGTGCCTTCTCAAATCAAATCACAAAAAATATACATATGCTAGAAAATGGGCAGTAGCCCAAGCCCCTGCATTATATAAAAATCATGTAGGGTGGGATGAGGATTCTCCTCACCATAAAATCCAGTTAAAAAAAAAATAATAATAAATCAACCTACTGCTCAGAGGCAGTATCCTGCTAAGCAAGAAGCTAAAAAACAAGTCAAGGAGATCTTAGATCAACTTGAATATCAGGGGGTGATTGAAACAAACACCTCACAAATGAACAATCCTTTGTTTCCTGTCTCCAAACCAGATGATACATATTGTCTAGTATTGGACTACAGACACCTAAACTCTTGTTGCAAAACATTTGCAGTAAAAAACTCACATAGTGCAGCACTAATGAATAACATCGTGCGCAAAAAATATAAAATGACATTAGATATTTCGAATGGTTTCTTCTGTCAAAACATTGCACCAGAAAGCAGGTAATTTGACCGCTTTCTCCAGAATGGGGGCCCAGAGGAAATGTTGTTGTCTCCCCCAGGGATTCAAGAACAGCCCAGGATTATTTTCAGCTAGGGTAACAGAGTTACTACAAATATATGATGATGAGGCATTATCCTATGTCGATGACATCTATCTAACAGATGATGACCTGGAGACACACTTGAAAAGAGTGAACACCATTATACTTTGGTTCGCATCTGAAGGGTACAAATTCAACTTTAAAAAATCACGAATTGCCCATCTCACAGTCCTGTTTTTAGGTTATGAATTATCAAGTGAAGGTAAAAGCTCAGCAGAAAACTTCTTAGAGAAGTGTGCAGTACTCCACGCTCCAAAAACGCTGAAAAACTTACAATCAATTCTAGGTTTCCTGAATTTCAGAAGAACTTACATTCTAAACTACACAGAGAGAGTTAAACCTCTCTACGAATTAATAAAACCTGATTTCAAACCAATTAATTGGACTCAGAAACACACAGAAATTCTACGATCAATACAAACGGACATGTTAACTAAAACAAAACTGTAAAAACGTGTAAACGTGCGCCACCTTGTAATCCGAGTCATCCTAGGATGATGCGGATTTAAGTACCTGACCTTTAACGAGGGAGAAACGGTACCTATAGCTTATAAATCACACTTGTACACACAAGCAGAAATGAAATTCAGTTCTACTGAAAAAATTAGAACTGCGGTTCAAACTGCTATTGCAAAAGAAAAAGCCCTAGCTCAAGGGAAAAGCATATCTGTTTTAACAGCAATTTCAGCCCTTGAGGCAGTAACAAGACCGAGCATTCCAAATGCTATGGCATTAGATCCGGAATGGATCCAATTGGTTAATTCTCTTGCTGCAACAGACGTGATACACGCATTTGTTCCAAAAATGAAAAAACGAGAACATCTAGAATACGAACATGAATATCCTCTGCCGACCGAAATTCTGCATCTCGAACATTACGCCTGTGTAATCTACACAGACTCATCTGCACAACATTACATTGTGGATAAACAAGTTTACAACGCAGCATGCACGATTATTAAAGGTCGCTGGCGCATAGGTAAATTCAGACCAATGGGCACTAAAACGGATTCAGTCAGAAACTGTACAGCTCAGCGAGCTGAACTAAAAACTCTAAAGATGGGGCTTGAGAATGCCGATCGCGAATTCCCTACACTGATAGTGTGCGATTCGCATTATTGCGTCCAGTCTTACAATAATTCCTTGCAGACCTGAATTGAGAACGGTTACAAAGATGAGACAGGTGTCACAATAAAGCATAAAAAGCTATGGGAACAGGTAGTTCTTTTACAAAAAGAACTACGAAAGATTCATGTGATACATACGCAGAGTCATCAACGCGATGGCGTTCACATTGCAGGGAATTCATTGGCTAACAGAGCCACAGCGGCAGCTGTTTAATCTGCTTCCGTAGCTACAAAAAAGCGTTCTAAAAAACAAATAGATGGAGAAACCATGCAGGCAGTAAAAGCCTCATTAAAAAGGCGACTATGCGACATTACTTCTAAATTATCCACTCAATAATACATACATAATTGATGCGAACTCCGTTCCTTTTGTTTGAATCCCTGAAGTGGGGGACAGAGTAATTCCAAACACGAACCGGAGGGCCTACTTGATTCAAGGAGCACACATGGGAATGGGTCTGAGGCACCAAGAGATCTTGAAATCTCCAATAGAATTGCAATCACAATACTGGTGGCCGGGGATGAGCGTGCAAATGTATAACTTTGCAATGGATTGTCAGGACTGCAACAGAGTTCCGGACCAGATACCAGCCCAGACACCTCTACTAGACAGCATTAGGCTATCTACACGCAGACGTCCACAGGGAAAAATGCGATCCTATAAATATTAAGACGAGATTCGTTTGGATGTGGCCCCAGCGCTTGGCTGACGCCAGAACTGTTATAAAAGACTTGCGAGTCTTTATCTGCACATACGCAATTGGCATGCTACATTCGGACCAGGGTCCTGCGTTTAGCTCTCGAGCTTACAAGGAGGCCATGTCAAGCATGGGCATTGCATTGCGGTACTTTAGTCCATTCCATCCTGAGGGAAATGCGGTAGTGGAGAGAAAAAAACGTGACATAAAGCAATCTATAACAGCGAGGGTATTAGGTTCGGGTGATGGGTGGGTCAAACATCTAATAAGTGTACAACGTAGTCTTAATAATCTGCCAAGAAATTCTCTGGGTGGAATCACTCCCTATGAACTTTTGTTTGGTACAGGAATGTTAATCAAAGACCTCAATAGTCAGACTTCAGTGGTGGAACAAAAAACCTTTGATATCAAAGATCGTTTGGCTGTTTTACAGCACTTAAATGAAACAACAAGAAGTCTAAGTAACACAAATCTAAAGCCAACGGCCACTGAAGAAAAACCACCTGTCCCAGCAAGACCTGTCTGGATTCCAAATATTGGGGATCTGATCAGAGAAGAAATTGCGGTGAAGAAGGAATTTGGGCCTTCTTACAGAAAAGCAGTACCTGTCTTAGCTATCAGCAGAACAAGATCAGTAGTACTACCGCCCCTTGCTGGTAAAAAGGAGAACAGAGTTGTATCAATCGACCTGGTAAAACCACAATCATGTGGCAATAATAAGTAGTAGGTCCAGTGGACTCCCAAGAAGTAGCAAAAGACCAAACCTTGCTACAATTCAAGAGGTTCAAACTAAGACGAATCACATTTGATAAACCTAGTGAATAAAAAAGGACTATGCAACAAAGCCATGGAACTTGTGCCTCTTGAAACCCAAATTGCAACAGTTCGTCAAGAAACACCAGTCTACAATGATGTAGCCTCCGACTATACTAATATAACAAAGGAAGAACCAAAGATTAATGAAAATCCTAAAGCAATTCCAACAAAACTGCATCTGGCTACTTTATCAATTTCGATGACTTTTCTGAGAATCCAAGTGAACATGAAGAAAAGCCAGCAAATAAATCTTTCAAAGAAAAAAATAATAGAACTCTTTCATCAACTTGGAGAAACATATCGGATTTCACCATGGATTGAATTGAGGATTGTGTTAGGTGTACTTTTCCTCCTGCTCTGGCTCATTTTGGTATTAAGCGTGGGAAGAATGATTGATGGAAAATAAAGTACAATGGACACAGCAAGTCAGAACATCAACTTGGTTCTAAAGCCTCACAGATCATCTCACATTGAAAAAAGAGAACTATCATCAGTGAACATCACAGCCATTCCTATACCTGGTGGTGGAGCATGGGACGCAACTGGTTACGACATCCATGGCCCGGTTGAACTCTTGAAATATCCACATCAGTTCAAGGTTTCTTTAAGTGACTTTCTCTGATGATTGGGACTTTGAAACTTAATAATATGATGTCAGATTTAAAAATGTCAGCACAATTTACAGAACATGATTATTTAGAAGGTTCATCAGTTTATGAAGAAATGTATTGCTTTAATCATTATGGGCATCACTATTTACATAAATCTGCTAATCCGAGAAATCTTTTTACTTATAATCAATGGGAACATTGTCCAACACCGCCAAAAACCAGTTCTACAACATTTTATGAGAAATTCCCATACTTCTCAGGGTTTAATAACAGATCCAGAAACGTTTTATTTTAAAATTATTAATAAGACAGGAATGAAAAACATGTTGACAAATACTAAAATGATTTATTCTGCAAAATGTTATGAAGAAATGTCCACATTTGGTTTTGAATTTTGGAAAAACAATATTGAGACAAAAACCGTTTGGGGTACAAAAGACTGGCAGGTACAAGGTTTAGAATCACTATTCAGAGCCTGTATGATCCCAGAACTAATAATGTTCCTGAATGACACCATTCAACAAACAACCTGTCTTGGCTTAGCCAGGATAAAAGACTTAAACAAACCATCTATACCAAAGCCCATACCTGATAGTAAAGACACTACAGATGAGGAGATAGACGTATCCCATATTTTACACCAAAACAGAACTAATCCTGATTGGAAAAAATGGTTGATCTGGCCCATAGACACTAATAACGGTCAAGACAGATTCCTGAACAAAACACAGGGGTTCAAACAGAACAGGATAGACCCAAGATATTCCCAGAAAGAACATCCAGGGATAATAACAACAAACAGTGTAGGAAAACTATGCCTTGAATGGCTACAGAAATCCACACTACCTGAACAAAACACAGGGGTTCAAACAGAACAGGCCAGACCCAAGATATTCCCAGAGACAACATCCAGGGATAATAACAACAAACAGTGTAGGAAAACTATGCCTTGAATGGCTACAGAAATCCACACTACCTGAAATTAAGCAACACTTGACTTTACTTAAAGAAGGTGCTGACTTGTGAGATTTCTTACTGGGACATCGCAAACAGCGTCAAAAACGTTTCATATATGCCAGTATATAAGCGGCATACAACGAAGCTTGGAAAGTAACGCAAATTGAAACTGCTGAAAAAATACGAGAAATTGACCGTATTAATTTGGAAAAAACAGTCTGTAGTGGACAATGGGTTGACGACTCTGTCCACCCGAATGTATTCACTGGACAGCATTGTATCATCTGCTATTGATATAATAGAACAGGATATGCTAATGTTACAACATGGCCAGTCCCAATTACGTTCTATTGTACAGTTAGGCTGGACGTTACAAAATCTCCGTTCAGGCTACGTGCCATGGCGTCTAATCGACACAACGTCATTACTTTCGGTCTTTAACCTTACAGATAAACAAATCTCTTTGGCACAAAAAGGAGCAGACTATACGGTCCTGAGCATTGAAAAACTAGAAAGATTACCATTGACAATCTCCGAAAGGCCTGTCATTGAATGGATAATACATGGCACCATTACAATTCCGATAACGACTTTTCAGTTTCAATATTGCCAAAAGCATATACCAGCGGGCCGGTATGAAAGGTTGGGTAAAGGGTACATCATGTCAACCTGGAATTTACCTTACACACATAGATGTTGGAGTGGGGGGAAAACAGGTATTTCTTAGTGGTGACAACTGTAAAAATTCACTAAGTGGTAAACTTCTGTGTCAAGGTATTAACTTGCATGGAGCCTACGAAGGTTCATCAAATAACCTTTCATGCAACCTGCATGGCACCCCTGCCACACAAATAGAGCGTTTTTTCAGACAACTTTCCAACGGCAGTTATGTTAAGTGACCGCAGCTGTTGTGGCATGGTGCCAGGAATAGCCTATCTCGTGAGTGTTACATCCAGGGTCACTTGCTGTATGCACGTATTATATCCAAACCGCAAACCAGACAAGGAGGCAGCAATAAGGCCTTCATTGAATATCTCTTCTATTCGAATTGATCCTTTTAGCAGAATGAAGTCCATTCTTTTACAAACAACTGTGCCTTTAACCTCGTTTAGAGAAACGTATGATCTGCAAGTTGCAAGGACAGCAGCAGAGATACATGCATTATTATCGACAAATTGCCCCGTGCATTTCATAGAAATGTTAAGTCAAATTTTGAACATGTCTGATACCAGTGGCATCGCACATGTATTTAAGACAATTTTTTCGGGACTGTTGGCACCCTTTGAAGCAGTCCTGAGCATCTTCCCGAATTTCGAACACTCTGTGTTCGGTGGGTTGCCTCTCATCTTGGGACTCGTAGCAGGAATCTTATTTTTGTTCCTTCTGCTCCGATATGGCAAGCCAAGTCACAGACAAAACTCAGGCTACAATGGAAGAAATGATCCTAGCAATGTGATACCGAGATCGGATTACTAAAATCTTCAGCTTGGCTCGGCTAAGAGATCTGTATACTACCTGGTTTCTTTCATTCAGACCAATCTGGCAAGATTGTATCCTACCTGTTCTACGATGCCTGCTCTGCGGAGAAGAATGCGTGTTAGACGTCTGTCTCACACTCCCATCAGCAGTACCTATGGATATTGATACTTTGCTTGGTTCGGTAACGGCTCAAGCAACGTGTTGTCCCCAGCGGCTACCTATTCTGATGACGGCATTCGTTGAGACCTCACCATTACGATTAGGTGGCGGTGAGGTACGAGATGAAAGCGGCACGCAGGTACAACCTTCTGTGACCATTGCTGATCTACACACCGATGACAGCAATGCTTCTCACATATACACTATTTCTACTTTTTCTGATCAGGTCCAACTTTCACCTACTGTTGTAGACAAATTATTTGCCAGCCTATCTGAGTTAATGTTCTCTCCCAACAACAAGAATAACTTTTGAAAACACGAGCACACAGCGTTCCATGAACTCTAAATTCGGCCTTCAGTTTTGATAAACATAACTTCTAAAAAAACTCTGGAACTATTTTTTCCCCTGAGAGCGAAATTATATTTTTCGCCGTTCCCAAAATATTTACCTTTTTGGCACATGATACTCTGCTTAAAGTAAAACTATTCTTAGAGAACAAGGATTTCTATTTTTAGACACTCTAGAGACAATATTTTTACTTAGCATCAAACACATGTACAGTCTTGTATAAATATGTGATGAAATGGTCTCGACCTTCTCTTCTGTATTAAGAGCCATTTCATAAATGTAAATTTCGTGATTCATTCAGTCAAGATTCCGATGTACAAAAAATATTATCTGAATGATACCACTGCTTGAAAACGTACAGTAGAATACTCATTTTTCGTGTATATACCATTTCAAATGGAAAATACATGCATAGAAATGTTTATATTTGCTTAGTATTTAGTAATGATGGACATTATACGTGGAGTGGGTGTTTAAGTCGATTCTAGGACTCTAGTTAATATTCCCGATTTATTCCCTTATGTGGTTATATCAAATCATATCCTTACATAGGCATAAAAATCATACCCCTATTAAGACCTAGCCAATGCAGTCCAAATACGGTAAGGCTACTCCCATAGACTCCTAGAAAGCACAACGCGTTCTTAAACAAACCAAGCCTCCAGCAGCCCGGGAATTCCCCCTGCTTCTGTATTGATTTGTCCTAGAACTCCTGAAAGAACTGCGAGTTCTTAGTGACGTCTTATGTCCAACCTTACGTCAAACTCGGCACCTTCCAGGTATAAATATACCAGCATCTGCCCTAGCAAAACACACGGTGGTTTGGAGCAGCTCAACTATTATCTACTTGCCTGACGCCCTGCTGAAGCAAGTGCCGAAGGAAGCCGACAGTCCCATTGACGCACTGAGAGAGACGCTGTCTTTACTCCTGCCGAGAAATCCAGCTCCAGTGTTTCCCTTATACCCTTGCGGGTTGCTGGGAGATCGAGTCCCGAGAGAGAGATACAAGACCTCCTTCATTCTATAAACAAGGTACGGAGCTAATTAGTCCCTTAGAGAATTATTGATTCAGATTCTTGGCAGAAACTATCTTAGCTTAAAATATATCTCATTTACTCCGTCCCATGTACTAGGCTTAGGTTAGGTACACCGGGGTAGGCGTATCTTAGAAGCACCAGTTGAGTACGTTTAGTCATTATTTTATCATTGTATGTATTTTATCCATTTTAAAGTATCTTATGGCTTAGAAACCATACCATGCTTTTACAGTATTATTTCATAATACTCCTTTTACTGTACGCACCTTACTTTATGACAAGTATTGCAATTGTAGCAATTTACTTCTCTTGCATGAGAAAGAAGACTGCTCAATAAATAACCACTTTTATTGAAAACACCCGTCTGTTTCTCTGCACTTCTGGTGAAACTAAGCATGCACGATTGACGGAATAAAATAGTTATCTATTGTTTCCGCGACTCTGGAGATATACTCCTTGTTCTAGGGGAGCAAAGTTGTCATGTTTATGCGGTTGCCAGAAACTAATCCCTTCTTGTGTACTCAAGAAAGTTTCTAGTGACCTCCGAGCTAGCTGGCATTCACAATTAAGTCTAACATATTCAATAGAGACCTATTCGACCTCAGTCCTACGTCTAAACTGTTGTTTATGTTATTGCCAATGCACAGAGCCTATTGGGAATATAGGAACTACACTACAGGGCAGTCCGTTGGGGCCCAGGGCTTTCCCACGTTGGAGACTTCTTATTGCTGTTGCAATTTCGTGGTTCGTCAGTGCACTATCTAAAGAATGCCTGTCTGAGTCTGTAAGGGTAGGCAGTTGAATATCTACAAGAAGTCAAGTCAAGTCAAGTCAGAAATTTATATAGCGCGCTACATACCCAGAGGGTCTCAAGGCGCTTGAGGAGGGGAAGGGAGTTACTTGTCGAATATCCAGGTTTTAAGTTGCTTTCTGAATGCTAGGTGGTTCTGTGTGAGACGTAGGTGGGTGGGGAGAGAGTTCCAGGTTTTAGCTGCGAGGTAGGAGAAGGATCTGCCTCCCATGGTGGATTTATTGATGCGAGGAATGGTAGCAAGGGCTTGGTTGGAAGATCGAAGCTGGCGAGGGGGGGTGTAGAAGGAAAGTCGTGTGTTGAGGCATTCGGGTCCAAGTTCGTAGAGTGCTTTGTGTGCGTGGGTTAGGAGTCGGAAAGTAATCCTCTTATTGACGGGGAGCCAGTGGAGGTTTTTCAGGTGGCTAGAGATATGGTCTTTGCGTGGGATGTCTAGTATGAGTCTGGCTGATGCGTTCTGGATGCGTTGGAGCTTTTTCTGGAGTTTTGCGGTGATACTGGCGTATAGGGTGTTTCCGTAGTCCAGGCGACTTGTAACCAGTGCATGGGTGACTGTCTTTCTGGTTTCGGTGGGGATCCAGCGAAATGTTTTTTTGAGCATGCAGAGGATGTTGAAGCATGAAGATGAGACTGCGTTGACTTGTCTGTTCATCGAGAGAGAGGAGTCCAGGATGACGCCCAGGTTTCGTGCGTGGTCCGTCGGGATGGGTGCTTTTCCAAGGGCCTCTGGCCACCAAGAGTCGTCCCAAGCGGAGGGGGAGGTGCCTAAGATAAGGACTTCTGTTTTGTCTGAGTTCAGTTTCAGACGGCTGTGCTTCATCCACTCTGCTACTTCTTTCATGCCTTCATGTAGGCTGGTTTTGGCGGTGTTGGGGTCTTTGGTGAGTGATAGGATCAGTTGGGTGTCGTCTGCATAGGAAATGATGTTGAGGTTGTGTTGGCGAGCAATTGTTGCGAGGGGGCTCATGTATACGTTGAAGAGGGTGGGGCTGAGTGAGGAACCTTGGGGTACGCCGCAGATGACTTCAGTGGCCTCGGACTTGAATGGTGGGAGGCGGACTCTCTGGGTTCTTCCGGTGAGGAATGAGGTGATCCATTCCAGTGCTTTTCCTTGGATCCCGATGTTATTGAGGCGCTGTAGGAGAGTGCTATGGCAGACTGTGTCGAAGGCTGCAGAGAGGTCGAGGAGGATGAGGGCGACTGTGTCTCCGTTGTCTAGTAGAGTTCGAATGTCGTCTGTTGCTGCGATGAGAGCGGTCTCCGTGCTGTGTTTGGCTCGGAAGCCGGATTGTGAGGAGTCGAGGGATTTGTTGGTTTCGAGGAATGCGGCTAGCTGGTTGTTGACCGCTTTTTCGATGACTTTGGTCTTCCTCCAGCAGATCAGAGCTGCTCTGATACAACTTCCTGAAGTGGTTCACAAATTCAAGCACAATGTCGTTCTGTCAATACGGCGCCAGGCTACCCTTGAGCTCTGGTACCAGTCTTTTCACCCTCTCTCTCTTGTCTAACCATGCAATCAGATTGCCCGCTTTGTCTCCTTGGTCGTATAATTGTCCATCCCTGTCTCTTGCGAAAGTTTTGGTCTCGTCAGTCGCAACAGCTTTATATTCCAATGTCTTTAGTTGCAGTTTATGGAGGGCATCCTGGTTGTCTCCTTCCTTCGCTGCCTCGAGCCGGAGGAGGGCATGCTCAATACAAGTCATCTCTTTGTCTTTTTCTTTGCGCGACCCGACCATTGCCAAGAGCGCATGGCCCCTAATGACAGTCTTAAAAGCTTCCCAGAGGGTGGTAGGGGAGTCGAATGTGCCTTCGTTGTACTGGAAGTAATGGTCAAGAGTTTGTATAAGTGTGGCTCTGACTTCGGGGTTGTGGATATACCACAGGTTAATGGGCGCCACACAACCTACCCTTTTGTCCCCAATTGTTAAATGCACCCACAGTAGGGAGTGATCGGAGATACCCCTTGCCAGATGTTTGATTTCTTGTATGGTCGTGTTCTGAGCTCAGGCATGAGGATATAATCGATTCTGGAGAAGGTGTGATGTGACCCGGAGTAGAAAGTATAGTGTTTGAGATCAGGGTGGCGCACCTGTCAGAGGTCCATGAGGCCAAGGGCCTCTAGGAAGTTAGAGAGCCAACTGCTCACCATGCCGATATCTCGAGGTGGATATCGGTCGAGATGGCCCGATACAACTGCATTGAAATCTCCACCCATCACAAGGTGGCCTTCTGGAAGCAAGAGTATGAAAGCACCCAAGTCCTTGAAGGACTGTAAGGGTGTGACCCTCCCATTGCCCCGAGATCGCTGTGTAATGCCCAAGCATGTCAGTCCAGATGCGCTGTATGCTGAACGTAAAGGAGTGTTTGAAGAGAATTCCCACCCCTCGAGAGCCGGAGGTGAAGCCGGCTTGTGCTACCCGTTTGTAACCCTATTTGTTTAATGCCTTGCAGGTGTTGCCAATTAGGTGTGCCTCCTGGTGCAGTGCGACATCTGGAGCCTGTCGTTTTATGTGCTGGAGCACAATACTTTGTTTTATCTTGTCCCCCAACCCGTTGACGTTCCAACTAAGGAGCTTAAGACTCTTATCCCATTGCGGACTCATTTTTACAGATAAGGCTCCTGATGTGCTCTCTAAACATGTAATGCAACCAAAGTAGAGACATTTAGCTTGAGCGTGACCAATAACTGCTCCTCCCACAACCCACCTCCCAAAATCCCTGAAAACTGCTTACGAAAGATTTGAACATAACACTCCCATGAAACCAAACCCCCTCCCAGCTACCCTGCTGTGTAGGTTTAGAACTACTGACATCCCAAACTAGCAGAGCGCCTATCGTTCAATGAACAGATCAACAATTGCGGGGGAGTATAGGCTAGCACCGACTCTAGCCGCTTGGGGTCCACCCCTAACCACCAAAGGAGAGTGTCATTGTGAGGTCCCATTAGTCCCGCAGGGCCAATCCCTTATATCGTATCCCCACCCCCAGACCATCCTGTTAAGCATTATAAGTTACAGTTTGCTGGGGCAGTTCCGCAAATCCAACACCATAGGAATACCCATTCAGTCCCTGCTGGCCTCCAGTGTCGCCGGGCTAACAGATTTCAACCTCCAGGATTGCTGACTTAGTCTGTCTGATTCCAATCTGCCATCTGCAGAGCCCGGCGAGTGGGCACGGGTGTCTCTCCAGCCGCATCCTTAGGTCGCTTCTGTCTTCCGCGTAGTCGCCTTGTCCAGCCATGCCTGCACCTCTGATGGATCGCGAAAAACCACAATTTCCTGTCTACGATGATCTTGAGCTTCGCGGGGAAGAACATCATGTACTTGATGCCTCTGTCTCGTACTGCCCTCTTGATCCCTTCAAATGAATGTCGCTCTTGTTGAACTTTAGGAGTGAAACCCGGGAAGACGCGCACAGTGGTGTTTTCATAGCGGAGGTCCCCTTGCAGGCGGGCAGCTTGCAAAATTGCGTCACGGTCCCTGCAGTTGAGGATTTTTACGATGATGGTCACGGGATCAGTGCCCGATGCGCTCTTTCGATCGTGAAGAGGGAGGAGAGCCATTTCGATTTGAGGATTATCTCTTCAAGAAAGAGATCCACACTCAGCCCTTCTGATCTCTCCGGGACCCCACCACTGATATTGTTGAAGAGAGCCCGCCTCTCCTGGTCCTCGAGTTTAAGGGCCATCTGGCGGTGCTGGTGTACCAGCTGTTGGGCCCGCTCTTCCAACTTTTTGGTTGAGTTTTGGAGCTCCGTGGCTTTCGTCTCTTAACTCTGTCGTTTTATTCATGTCGGTTCACAACAAGTTCATTTCAATGGAGACCTTGCCGATTTTGGTTTCGAGTGAGGCACCCAGCACCTGGATGGCCACATTATTGAGCTGAGGGATGGTTCGTTGTCGTCAGACTGCCCGCTCGGGCCCTGACGTCCGGTGGCGGCTGCTTCAGTACTGCGTATTTATCAAGCTTGTTTGCCTGTACCGCTCCACCACCTTTGGGCTTCATTGTAGGGGCATGCATGTCGATGGCCTCTGATCGTTAGGATGGCCTGTTTGCTCTGGGTCGCCCCAACACAGGCCCCAGGTGCAGTCCGTCAGCTGAGCGTCAGCGATGTTATCGTTACTGGAACCTGTTTTGCCAGTCAGACGGCGGGCATCACTTCACTGCTCCAGCAGATCCTGAACTTGTCTGATGTAACCCCACCTCAGCGATATTGTCCCTAGGCACAGAGTTGTTGTGTTTAAGGTGGTCCCTCCATGTATCACTAGGGCACCACTCTTCGTGCAATTGTCGGCGGTCACCACCACGGTCAGCCGGCCACGTGTTGGGCCCCCACCCAGCGCTTCCCGACTTCGGGCCAATGTCCGCCAGCACCTCCGAGCCTCCAGCGCAGGTGTAGCAAGCCTTGGGTGGCCTTTTTATGCAAGTGTTTATCCCCGCTTGTAAGGAGCGTGAGCTTGTTTCAAAGTGGAGACCACGTGGCGCCAGAGGCAACGCAGGGCCGATTAGTTGTTCAAGTGCCGCCGGAAATGGCGTGCATGGGGCTCAGTGAACTCCGTCTTCCGTGGGATTTTGGCCATCTTCAGGTCATGGCGGCGAGCAGTCTGACATCCGGGGGAGCAGAGGCAGCTGGCTCCCGCCTCCCACCGCAACCGCCAATGTCAGAGCGAACCTCGTTGGGAGAAAGCTGGGGGATGTGGGTCGGGCAGGGGGTGGGATCCCGCTGGTCCGTACCTGTGAGGGCCCACAGCTGCGTCGGTTCCACGAAGGGGCGGATACACAGCTCACTCCCAATCTTCACGAGGGGCCTCTGCTAGCGCTCCTCGCCCCGACTCAGAGTCCGAAGACGGAGCGATATCAGTCCTTTTTCGACAGGATTTTTTTACAGCAGTCAGGTTGGTTAGTTGGTGTTCCGATAGCGCTGCGGGCGTTCTGGGCTCACCAATACGGGAATTATGCCGAATTTTGAGGTTTTGGGGCTCGGCCATCTTTGCCAGGGCCAAGCCACGCCCTAATAATAGTCATAGGTTTGTGAAACTGTCTCTTGCTACATTGGACAATTACTAAGGCTCAAGTAGGCCAATCGCTGTGCCAGCAGCTGGAACAGAATCATGTAGTCAGGCAAATGGCTTTTCTCATGCAATTTGACCGCATCCCATTACCCATAGAGGTCTCTGAGTTCTAATTGTAGCCAACCACGCAAACAACCAGGCATTTATCTTCTAAACTTACTGCAATAGCATCTACCTGGTCAGCACCCAGCGGCCAGTAATGTTAAATTTATTAGATACAATTACAGCTTTATATAACAAAGCTCTTCACAAAAAGGGTTTCTTTGAAGATGCATATTAGATAAAAGGAAACTCCAATGACAATACACATTTCATTGTACACACCTGAAATACCTGGTGATATAAAACATGAAAATATATCAATAATAGAATGAAATCCAATATTTTGTGCCAAGTTACTAATTGAATTCCATTAGTTCTAGGAAGAAAATTTAGCTGAGGAAAAAAAACGAATAAAATTACAGTACAACAGATAATAAATTACAACAAATTAATTAATGTTTTTTTTCTTTAAAAGAAAGTATCCCACCAGGATAACGCGGGCAAACAAAAGTACACACCTGGCTGCTAGACTCACAGAACATGTAGGTATGTATATAAGTTTGTACCTTGTTCGATATGTATCTTAGATTGTTTTTATGCAATTTCTTATGTAATTTGTTGTCTGAATTGTATGTCTTTACTCATGCACTGGCTTTTACTGTTTTTTAATGTACATGTATTGCTTTTTATGATATGAACTATATCGAAATAAAGCTATTACTTACTATGTATATAAGTTTTGTTCCCCCTGGAAAGCAAAGCTTGAATGTGTAAATATAAGTTACATTGCTTGAAAAGATGGAGGAATTGGCCTCCTACTAAGAAAGCCGTATTGGCATTCAGGCCAGCAATATATAACATTTGCTGTGCGACACAATTTTACATTGATCAATGCCCTTAATTCTCAAACCATTATACTACACTGCAGTCTACAAGCTACTGGTTTCCTCTCTGAAGAAGTGCACACTATACTGCACTCACTGCCAGGTGACATTACTTATCTTGTTAAACATGAATTTCCATCTAAATCTCTAATCCTTTGCCAGCCTCTTTCCAAGCAGTGCAGTCTCCGCTCCACAAATACACAAGAAATCGTCTTGCTCCCATAATCACCGCACAACCATCCATTATTATCCTCTAGTGAATCACTCCCCGGTATAGGATACCCTGAAATCACAACTAAACACCAAAGTATTCACAAGACTAGCCCAGTGTTCATTGGCCAAATTCACAATCACATGTTTCCACTGTAGGGCTCCTCCTATGTCACCCTCTTCAACAACAACCTACAGCTGGCATTGGACACCATCAATACTTAATCCACATCTCACCTCAGCTGCCCCAAGTCTACAACCCTCATTACATCCCACCAAACAACCCCTAAAGGGGTTCAAGTATCCACCAGCGGACAGACATCTGGACGCTTCTCCAGCATCTCAACACCAGCAAACCAGCCCAGGGTCAACTCTAGCTGCCACAATATTATCTTAGTACCAAGGTTTTATCAACGCTCTTCGCTCCCAAGCCCAACAGGCTTGCTGCAACTCGCCTTCCTCCATTCCATATCCTCTCTTCACCTAGACATTACATACTCTGGCCAGTCACAGACTTTACTTCACCTCCTTATCCAACACAAACACTACCTCTAGCACGATGCACAAGTCGTTTACAATACAGTTAGCAACACATGTTTTGATACAGTTTGTGAAAAACTAGCTCTTCCCTTGAATACTACCCAGTCAAAGTTTTCGTAGTGAGTGAGGGACTGTCTGCAAAAAGGCCCCTATTCGTTCTACCAATGAACACTTCTGCACCCGGAAAAGACTAAAGGCAGCCACCCTGACACTTTTCAACTTTGCCATTTAAACAACCACTGTTAGAATAGAAGGCCACCAAAAACAGGTCTCTTGTAAACTACTTATGCTAGTTGTCAAGAGTGCCCATCACACACACACATCCCAAATCTGCACATCCTTGTAATCAATACATTCTATGTCAACTAATCCTTTTGAATTGCCGCCACCAATCAACCCTGCATCTTGCACAGATTCCAGACCTCTCCTGTGAGCGGATCCAAATGCTACTTCACATCTTGAACTCCAACTCCTTGGCTACTCCCTGAGCTCAGTGGCAGTCTTTTTCGCCTTACTAATTCTCACTAAGACTGCTAAAAGTATAATGAGTAATGCATGCGTCATCTTTGTTAAATTCATCATCAGCCACAGCTCGGTGATCCACCCAACTACTCATGGCGTTATGTACTGTTGCTTTACGGTGTACAGCATTTCTTGCACAAATGCTAGTGTTCATTAATAAACAAATAAATAATGCTTCGGTTGATGCTCGTTCAACGCTAGGATACTTTGGTGTTAGTAAAGCAACTATAAACTAAAATAAACAGAGTGCAGATGGTTTTTCAAGCATTTCTTTAAAAAACTTCCATGTGGACTGCTACAGAGAGAAAGGGCGAGGATCAACAAAGTCGAACTGTAAGAATGGAGGTGATCGAGCTCCTCCACGGAGTCTCCAAGTCCCTGGACCTTTCTGCAAAAGTGACCTGATGAGCGTACTCTTTCCACTGTCAATCGACTGATTTATTTATTTATGGTGTTGTTATTCACAGGAACTTTTGGCATGACAGTTTTCCCTGATGCCGTGAGTGCACAGTTTCCGTGGTAATAAACATTTTCCATTCTTCAAATTCATGGAAAAGGATTTTTTTCCACGGAATGTTGAATCGGGGGATATTGCTGCACTTTCTCACACTGATTGCACCACTTGTACCTGGAAGTTTAGAACTACACATTAGTGTGGAAACGCAGTGACAAGCGTTTGTGAAGGTTCCACACACACTGGAGGGTCGTGCCCCATGCACCACTGGGGTGTGCCTTGCCCCCTCAAAGACCAATAACCGAATACACCAATCCTAACTACCGCTGTCGCTTTCTTTTTTTTTCTCTAAATCGAGGTCAACTTTCAATTCACCAAACACTGCTCCCTCTCAAACATACCAGTCGTATTCACAATTAACAGCGTGGAAACCGCCCCCATTAATTGTATGCATTACTTCTAAGCACCAACAACTGGTCACAACAATAAATACCCGAAAAAAGGTCAACAAGGCTAATAATCAGACCGTAGGCACAAATTAATCACTACAAATGCATGCATTAGAACTACGCCTAGCAAAAAAACAATATATGAAAAAATGTGTCTTAAATGTTATGCAGCCAACAAAAGTTGCATCAGTGATCAATCCAGTCCTCGAGCATTTAAAATGGATATTTTGTTTGAGGTCTCGTTCAGCATCACTCAAACTTTTGTTCGCACAGGTAAAATATATAGGGGCAGATTTAGGAGTTCTGGCGCATCTCTGCAAATCAGCAGGGATGCGCCAGAACTGATGCGTCACGCAATTCACTCCTTGCGGCACCACAGATGCGCCGCATTTACAATACAATCAAAAAACAATGTCCCAATATTAATATTAAGGTGCAAGTTATCTACAGTGGGTGGCTCGTATCATGTGACAAAGTGATATCACAGATTACAGTTATTCGCATTCTTTGAACCACATTGGTAAAGTACGCCAATTAATAAGCTGTGGAGTCGACGGCGTTTCGATCCACGTTAATGAGGATCAACTTGCACCTTATTCACAGTGCGCCGTTCACGCGGTTTATTTCTTCACTTGCGTCGCCACTTTCACTTTCACGACAGTCACTTTTGTAGAGCACCAAGTTTTTATGGTTGTCACGTAATTGAGTTTACACAGTGCTGCTTATATAACTGTATCTTGACCATGAACGTATATTATAAATAAGATGATTTGACTATCTTGTCTTAAAATTCTAGAGTGTTCTCCTTCTTTCCTTGTAGCAATGCGAAGTGCATGCTTATTTAATTGACTGTCTAATTTTACCTATTGGGACATTGTTTTTTGATTGTACCTTCCTTACCCAGTCCTAATCAGGTATATGGGTCATACTCCTGTTAACTATAACACGCATTTACAATACGGCGCACCATGGTGCAAGGAAGGGCAGATGCGTGACGCATCTTGTGGGGTACGGGCGGTGCATTGCTGGAGTAGCGTCGCAAGTGCGACGAAACTCCTGCAATGTACAGAGGCCACCCATACATAACGTGGTGCGTCACTCCTTACGCCTGCTTCAAGCAGGCATAAGGATTTGACGCAGCAGCCTCGGGGCTTTCCTACGAGGAAACGCCCACCCTGCGACAGAACGCCCACATGAAACCTGACGCAGGTTTCATGTGGCGCAGGGCTTTACAACGTGACGCATCTGCCTAGATGAGTCACGTTGTAAATAGGTCACAGGGATGCGCCACGATTCCGCGCCGTTGCGTCACGCAACGGCGGTGTAAACATGGCGCAAGTCCGTCATAAATCTGCCCCATATTATTTGCGGTACTGCGCTGACGATGACCTGTGTACATCAATTTATAACGTTTGCTGCAGGCATATTTATTGCTTATTGTCGCTAGATATTTTTGACGGAGGTGCTTTGATGGCTTTCAAAGTGCACAAATAAGAAGCCGAAAATTGGCGACTCTGTGGTAGTCATATCACATCTAAATATTTTACAGTAAAGCAAATACACCCAATTTCGCAACCGGTTAGTCCCGGGGTGGGAAGGGAGGGTGGGGATTTGCTGAAGTGCTATATAAGAGCCCACTCAGAAGAGGAACTATTTGCACTTGGGTTTAGTGTAAAGGCAAGGGGGGGGCGGGGGCTCGGGGTTGTTTTACAAGCGTCTCGTCGAAGCTCAGATTCCCACACTGAACATCAAACAAAAGGCAATCAGGAAGCAGTTGAGGGCAGCACCCCCGCGTGGCTTTGTAGTCAGTCAATCAGGTGGAACTTCTCGGCAAATCACTGCCGCAATTCCGGAGCACAAGTGCACTTTTGGCAGCGGGAGAGGTCGCCAGGCTCCGCTCTCAGACGCAGCCAGAGCCCCCGCCAGGGAAGGGGCGCCGGGCAGGCTGGGGTAGACAGTCACGCACTAGAAGGGAGAGGTGTTTTGGGGGAAATAACAAAGGAGATGAGAAGTCTGTAGCAGGCCGGGCTGCCCCGCTCCGACTTAAACGAGTCCGGTTATAGAGATTAAACTGGTCACACAAATTGTTCAATGCAACATAGGAGTTGAGACCAATAACGGCCGGGCTTCTGAGCGGATACAACACGAACAGTATGCCATTCTGCATAAGTAACTGTTCGTTATACGGTCACACGCATGGAATATAGTCTGGCTAACAACATGATATGAGAGATTGTAAACAGTTCGTGTTTGCTTCACTGCAGTTTGATACTTACTGCACAACTCCGCATGGGCTATTGACTCGTGGACGAAATCGGTAGAATACGGGGCACAATAATGTGTACATTGTTTCAAACGATGCTTTGTAAACCTTGAGCGAGGCCGTTTTTAGAGTAAACATGTGTTTCTCTTTTGTAGGGTTTGATTTTCTAAGTGACATACCCAGACAGCAAAAAGTCTCACCCCGGGAGGTTAAGACATCGTCGTCCAGAGGACAATGTGATTCACAGAGCTCAGTCTCACACACAGCCAATCAAGCGCCTGCCTAGGTTGCCGGTAGTGGAAGCGCTACAGAAAGAAGTACCTGATCTTTCAATGAAACGAACAGCTCTGGCTACTTACATAGGACAATAAAGGAAGCAGTAACCCTAAAATTACACGTGCAAAAAAACTTTGCTTGCCTGCAGCTGCGAGGGCTGTGTGCGCTAAGGCTGCGAGGGGTGGACCCAGGCGGGTACAGAGCGTGTCCTGACTTTGCTGCAGCTCTGGAGAGAGGGAGGAGCGGCGGCTACAGCCCCAGCCAGCGTCATGGCTTCTAGCAGCACAGCGTCACCGGGGGAGCGGGCTGCCAGCCCCCGACGCTAGAGAGAGGGGATGGGAGACAACTGGGCGCCAAGACTGGGGTACCACCACCACCACCCTGCCCCCGGTTTAAGGGGGTCACCCCGTGGGCACCGCGCGCACAGTCAGCCCCCTCGCGCACTCCGCTCTACGTAACGCCCTATCGGCTGCGGACGCCATATTTTCTGAGGCTGATGTCGACATCGGCAAACGTAGACATGTTTTTTTTTCTCATCTGAACCCCCCCAACGCCCACCTCCCGGCTCAGCAGTCTCACTCGGGCCCCAAACTTTGGGGGGCCCCGTACAAGGTCTGAACAGAGAGATAGGGGCGCCCTCCCGCCCGGGGGCGGCGCTCCCCCGCAGAGAGCGCAGAAAGTTACAGCAGTGAGGCACTAGCCCGCCTCCTCGGCGCTGTGATTGCCCCCACCCAGCTCCAGAGGTTAAGTTTCTTACCTGCGCTGCGCCTGCCCGCCCCGGACCGTGCTCCTAGCGCCGGGGGTCTGCGGGGCTCGGACCCGCCGGAGAGCGGGCGGCAGACGAAGAAATCCGCCGCGATCAGTGGGGAATCTACGCCGAGAGCCACATGATCGCGACGTCAGAGGCCGCATTTGCATACGGTAGCAGCCTTGGCAGCGCAGCCGCCGCCGCAGCGCACGCAGCGCCAGCGTCGCACCGCAATCCCGCAGGGGGCAGTTTTGCGCGCGCAGGCGGCTCGCGTCAAGCAGTGACGGAGTGCGCGCGTGGCGGTGGTGCAATCCCTGGCATTGTGCGCTGCGGGTGCTGCTTTGCCGCTGTTCTGCAGAGCCCGCCTCGTGCCCGACGGAAAGTTCAAGGTGCCAGTGATGAGCTCGGCGCACTGTTGATCCCGAGCACGTGCAGCGCGAGCTGCGGAGGCACGGTGTGCAGACCCGCCTGGGACACCCCGGGGCTCCTGCATCACTTTCTGCCAAAAAATGCATTTGCGGGGGCTGGAGACGTGCGTCCGAGCGTTTGGAAACGCTGCAGGAAGGGTTTGCAACAGCTATGCAGGAATGTATTTCGCTGTTGACTTGCATTGGAGGAGAAGCATGTTTTGGGTATAAGATAATGAAAGAAAAAAAGGCGATAGAATACACGTTCGGTGCATCAAGAGGCTTTATCGATCTGCTTGGTTCGTTTTTAGTTTTGTTCTTTGTTTATTTCTTAATATGAACGCTACAGTTGGCCGTAATATTAGTCTGATTTCCATATAGTTGTAATTTTTGCAAAGAACTCTTCTGGGGTCGTTCATTTGTCAACGCTAGTTTGTAATGCCGTACCTATTCTGGATAACATCATATTGAGTTTGTTTTTCATGTTCATTCACGTCATTTCTATCAACGTGTTTAGTTAACTTATACATTTTGTCCACCTCAATACATACACGTAGCGGTTGCTCATAATGATAATTTACTTTCCTTATCTACATATTAATATATATTTTGGTAAACGTTTTTCAAAGGTTGTTTAATAACGCATTACTGCTTGTAGATATGCAGAGCATCCCATGAGTAGCAGTGTCAAGACTTATTTGCGTATAGCTGGGTCCAAACTGAGGTGGCATGATCCATGATTGTCAGTGGCTGAGATTAAGTCTAGCAATCCAGCCATCACTTTGTTGTTGTTTCATTTGATGCCCTAAGCGAATGAATGAATGAATGAATGAAAAGTTTTATTGTTTCACTTAATTAAAACCATAACAATACATTTTATAAAATCAACTACTCATTTAAAATTTCCTTTTGTATGGATACATTCTCTATTCATTCTAAAACATTCTGAGTCTAGTGCAAGCATTTGTTGTTTAAAAACAATTAAGCAATCCATGTAGTTTATAATTCCAAGAGTTCTGATATTTATACGTTATTTAGTTCAAAAGAGCCCTCTCACTGCACTACCGCAGTTATGTTGTCCTTATGTGGGCATGGTGCCTGGTTGTGTTTTAACGCTTGGGCGTGAGCCACGAGGAACTTTAATAATAAACAGTTCAAACGGGTATCTGTTGGGTTCAAAGTTGACATAATCGCCGATCTACACGTTCTTATGCCTCGTTCGTTCATTGCCTTTTTTAGGAAGACTGCTCGTGCTTGGGCTAAATTCGGGCAGATACAAACTAGATGAATAAAGTCAAACTTTTAGATCCGCGCTAAAGACTCACCTTTTTACACGTGCATACCCGTAGTGGTGCTCTGCAAATTTTGTTGATTGATTTTGATAGGCGCCTTGATACCTTCGGGTTTAGTCTGCGCGTTATAAGTTGCATAATAAATAAAATAAATAAAGTCCTCCTTGCTGCTCCCACATAGTCTACAGATTTGGGTCCGTCATGCAGCCAAATTGGTTGCTCCATGGTTGATGGAAAATTTCCCAGACGGAGCCCCATTAATTTTTGTTTTCTGTAAGCTGGAAATGTAATTGTTAAATATGGGGCTGCAGTGAGAGTTTTGTAGTTTGATATGACCATCCAGGCGTCTTTTCTTGTGCTGAACGTGGCTTTGTCAAGTAAAAGAGAATGGAATTTTGTTGACTTGTTTATGGCTTGTTTAAACGCTGGATAAGGCAAGTTTAGTTCCCAGACATTTCTTGTTCCAGTCTCGGTTATGGCCTTCTCAAGGTACTGGTTGTGTGGGGATTTAACATCATCTTTTATTTCTTCCCACAGTGCTTTATGCAGTTCTGAGGTTGCCATGTTCTGTTTCAAGCTGTACCAGTGCTTTATATTTGCGTACATTCTTCCCACTGTTTCATTTATTATTCCAAATTCTAATCTTGTCTGGGCTGGTGAAGCTCCCCGTTGAATTTGTAAGGTGGATTTAAAGATGGCCGTCTGCATTTTATTGAGCAATTCCGCGTCTTTCCCGTGCAGTCCCACGCTGCCGTATGACGGGGTGGGAAGCACTTTTGCTTTTATCGTTGCCAATAGAGGTTTATATGATGGCCCCGTAAGCTTTTTGGTTAAGGATCTAAAAGCAAATGACAGTGAGTTAGCTCTCTGGGCGATGTACGTCTTTTGCTGCTGGTGGTTATGTCGATTGTCAAAATAGAAGCCCAAGTACTTATAGTTGGTCACAGCCTCTATTTTTGTTCCCTCCAGTTGGATGTGTAGGTTGACTGATCGTCGTCTGGTGATGACCATTGTTTTTGTTTTTGTTGTGTTTATCTCCAGGTTGTTATTTGTTATAAATTCCGCCAGCCCTACTAGTTACCTTTTGAAGGCCAATCTTCGTTAGGCTCAACAGTACGACATAGTCCACGTAGGATAGGTGGGTTAGGGATAAGGAGCCTAGTTTGGGTGGGTGGGATGAGATCTTGTTTAGGGTTGGGGCTAAGTCTGCCATAAAAAGATAAAAAAGATGAGGTGCCAGAACACAGCCCTGCTTGAGGCCTTTGCTGGTATTGATTTGTCTTGAGAGCCGTGTTCCGTTCCCCAATTTTACTTCCATCCAAGTGTTGGAATAAAGGAGTAGGATTCCTCTGTTTTGTCCGGGATGTTCCAACTGCGCAGTTTTCTCCATAAGATGTTGCGATCTACGCTATCGAAGGCCGCCTTTAAGTCGACGAAACATAGGCAGAGGGGCAGTTTTTTCCGTAGGTATTTGTCGGCTAACACTGAGAGAGACAGGATATTTGTCATTGTCCCGGTCCCTTTCCTGAAGCCTGTTTGGTTGGGCGGTATTCTCTTTGTGGCATCAGACCAGTTTGTTAGATCTTCCAGGATTAGGGATGCAAAGTACTTCGCCTCCATGTCCAGGAGGGCGATTAGTCTGTAATTTGCTGGGGAGATTATGGAACCCTGCCAGCTTGATGGAATTTGATTTACCCTTACTATCTTGTCAAATAATTTTTTTAATTTTCCGCTCCAAAAGTCCGGATCAGTTTTAAAGATTATCGGTGGTATCCCGTTCGGCCCTGGAGCTCCGCTGCCGTGAGTATTCCTTAGAATTTTCCTTATGTCCTCTTCACAAAATCTTGTCTGTTTGGGCTTGTTTATTATCTCCTTCATCTCCCGTGGCTGAACCATGTCACAGCGAAGCCTTGTTATGAGGAGATCCCCATCTGATGATTGATTTGCTCTGCGTTCTTCCTTCGGGAGTTGTGTTTGCATGCGAGAGATTTTGAGTTTGCCACTGGAAACTGTGCTCGCTTTTCTTCGTTTGTCCCCTTTGTTGGTATTTTGTTGGTTTACTTGGTCGGGTGTTACTTGCGAGAACCTCTGTGTTAGTAGCGCGACCCGATCCGCTTCTTGGAGATTAAATGTTATTGGGTTTGAACGATGATTTAAACTGTTTATGATCCTCCAGAATGCGTTTGAGTTGGTGTTCCTTGCCGTGCAGAGTAATCTTGCCCAGAAGTCATCATTCAGAGATCTTTTATGTTTCCACATTTTCTTTTTGTACTCTTTCTTAAGGTTCTGTCTTTGAGCCCAGTCTTTTGGGGATGTGTTTGTCTTTTTTAGTGCTCTGGCGTTTCTCCTTATTTCTGTTTTGAGCTTTACCAGGTTCTTTGGCAGTCAGATTTTATGGGTTGGGGGGCTGTGTTTTTTTTATGATGGACTTAGTTGTTGTTAACTTTTCCGTAAAGTCCTCCCATTTTTGTATTTGGTTGCCTGTAGTTGTCTCATTTTCCATTTTTAATCTTTGTACATTAGCCTGCAACTCATCGATGTTGGCCGTTGTCCAATTAAGACATTTCAGGTTAGTGGTAGAGGAGCTATCTCCCACTGACTTGGAGCTGCGATGTTTGGTGAGTTTTAGATTAAAATAAGTGTGCTGGTATGAATGGTCGCTTTTTGAAGTGTATTCAATTGAAAATTGCTGGACGAATTGCAGTAATGAATGAATGAATGAATGAAGCAGTACTTGTATAGCGCTATCTACCCGGAGGCCTCGTAGCGCTAGTGACAGAAATTCAATTAGCAAGGGCTCAGGGCAGGTCAACAGAATGTAGTATACAAGTGTGTTTTTAAAGTTTTCCTAAAGGAGAGATGGCCTAAAGTTTCCCGCAGAGGCAGAGGGAGGATGTTCCATAGCCTTGCCGCAGTGTGTGAGAAGGAGCGGCCACCCCATCGAGCCTTCTTGACTCTGATGGGAGTAGCCAACTGAGAGGAGCTGGACCGAAGAGAACGAGATGGAGCATAGGATGTGACCAGGGACTGAAGAATTGCAGGGCCGGTGCGATGGAAGGCCTTGTGTAAAATACACATGGCCTTAAATTGTATTCTTCCAGCTATAGGAAGCCAGTGAAGTTCCCTCAAAGCATTCCTCGCTGACTGCCAACGGGGAAGGTTGTAGAGTAGACGGGCTGCACTGTTTTGGGCGACTTGGAGCCTGTGGATGGTATAGGCAGGAGCTCCCATATAGAGGACATTCCCGTAATCCAGGCGAGATAGTATAAGGGCCTGGATCAGGATCCTCCTTGCCTGAAATGGGAGCAGAGGGAGCACCCTCCGTAGCATCCTCATCAACCCAAAACAGGTAGCCGCAGTCTTCGTAGCTTGTACCGAAAAGTTCAAGTCGGTATCAAGCCAAATCCCTAGGCTTTTTATTTGAGGTTTGGGCGTAGGGGGTGGGCCTAAACATGGAGGCCAGGAGGATGCAAAACCCGAGGGAGAGGAATTGCCCAGCAAGATGGCGTCTGTCTTCTCCCCGTTGAGTTTTAAACATGAGGATTGCATCCATCTGGAAACCGCCTCCAGACAGGAGCCTAAGGTGCTGGACGATCCCTCCTGGTGGTCTAAGGAGACCACCAGTTGGGTATCGTCTGCGTAGGTGACAATACGCACACCAAAGGGATGGACTATCCTGTCTAGGGGCTCCATGTAGACATTAAACAGAGTGGGGCTCAGGGAGGAGCCCTGAGGAACCCCACATCTGAGAGGGTGTTTAGGGGATGTCACCTCGCCCTCGAAGACCTGAAAGAAGCGGTCAGCCAGGAAGGATGTCAGCCATTCTAAGGCTGCGCCCGACACACCCATGTCCGCCAGGCGTTGTAAAAGCGTGACATGGTTGACTGTGTCGAACGCAGCACTTAGATCTAATAAGATAATGGCGACCTTTCCACCCTGGTCCAACACAGTTCTAGCTTCCTCCGTTACCGCTAGGAGAGCGGTTTCGGTTCCATGTCGAGGGCGGAACCCTGTTTGGGAGGCACGCAGGAGCCCATTTGATTCCAAATGGCTCATCAAGATGTTGTTCACGTGCCTCTCCAATAGTTTACTCAGCCAAGGGAGCAAAGAGATAGGGCGATAGTTCGCCAGATTGTCCTGGTCCAGGTTGGGCTTCTTCAACAGAGCCCTCACCATTGCGCACTTCCATGACGGGGGTACGGATTTTGTGGTGATGGAGGTGTTGAGGACGTCCAGTATGACCGTAATGGAAGTGAGACTGCTGTGTAATCGAGTCTTGAGGTGGTCAAGGTTCCTAAATGGGTGTACTGTGGTGGATTATCACCTGGAGTTCTTCCATTGAGGAACCGCAGCCCAAGAAATTCCAAGGTTGTTACCAATTGTTGACCGATTGGATCGAAGCGCTCTGTTTTAAGCTGGCTTTGTGGTTTAACATTCCAGAATTCCTTGGCAGCACCTCTTATCTCATCCTCCTCTGGTGTAAAGATTAAATTTGAGTTAAAGTCACCTGTTAGGATGATTTCCCAGGTGGGATTATTATTTTGAATGTCCCTAATTGTGGATACTAGCTCATCCAGCTGGGCTTGTTTCTCTTTCACCTTTGGAGGTGCATAGAAATTAACCAATAGTACCGGAGCTGATCTGCCAGGTAGAGAGAGTTTTATTAATTGTGTGTTTGGCCATTGCAGTGCTATTTGTTCTGATTTAATGTTAATTTCTGACGAGATATAAACTGATAGTCCCACTTTTGGTCGACCACAGGTTAAATTTTTCCTCGCATGGATGCTAAAGTGTGTAAACCCAACGAGAGGTAGCCCCTTAAGTGCCCAAGTTTCTTGAAGGGCGATGAAATCTCATGCAGTCCAGTTGTGGGGGGTAGACCATCTTCCAGCCACTTCCTGGACCCGGCTATATTCCAGGACAATAGGTGGAAGGTTTCCTGGCTGTTATCCTTTTCTAGTTTTTTGGATGGTCAGTTTTTCTTCTGTTTATTCAATGTGTCTGTTAGACCACGCCAATAATTGGCGTTGTCTTTGGAGTTCGGTTGTTTACCTGTGTTGAATAGTGGATGGATTGCCAGTGGTGGGCTGTTCCCTCTTGCGTTCCATAGTACTGAGACTGCCTGGGCTTTATGTTCTAACAGATTTTCTTTTTTTCCCTTTTCCACCAGTGGTTCTTCTAGAGGGCCTGGATAGCGTGGTTTTGCCTGCCTGGAGAGCCTTATGCCCCATGAGTCGAACCTCTCTCTAAAGGATAGTATTAACTGAGCGATCTCTGCTGTTCGCCATGTTGTTAATGTTTGTTCCAATGAGTTATTGTTGTCTTGCTTTTGAAATTTGACTGAAAGCAAGTCTGCGTTGGTTAGATGTTGTAGCCCTTCAATGTTGGCATAGAGTTTAAGTATGTTGCCCCTGTTGAGGATGTCATGCATCCCCTGCGTTTCGTATTATGGGGTGAAGAGGAGTTGTTTGAGATGTAAATCGTCTTTGCTAGACTAATTACCAGAGCCTTTCCCCGATTCTGGTCTGCTGTCTGAGCTGGTTCGGCAATGATGCCCAGTCCCGGCGAGTATTTGTGTTCCAAGTGTACCAGTTGCCTGTGCACTTTGGGATGTTATTGTCCTTGTGATCTGGTTGCTCTCTTTCGTCAAACCTCCGCTCGTGCCTGGGCTGGTCTGGAGGGCTCTGTTATGCTCCAACTCTGTCCCCCTCTCTAAGGTGGCATCCTCCATGCAGTTCAATTTTACACTTCTGCCTCCGCGACTTAGTAAGATTTTATGTCTGCGATAGCGGGTACGGTTTTTCCACCCCCAACTTGGAATTTCCAGTTTGAGGTTCTTCCAATGGTTTTGGGTGATACATCTTGGTTATTGGTTGTGTTAGCTGGCTGGTCTTGCATAAAGATCCCGCGTGGCATACCTTGAGACTTGCTTTGTCTGGGGTCTAATCTTCTATGCCTTGTGGGCAGCATTTAGTTCCTTCGGACCGATTTTCCGATTTCACGTCGGCTTTTTGTCCGGCTGGTATTGATTTTTTTGTTCACGGCCACCTCTCTGCCTTTTGCTGTTGTCTCTGAGGGTGTAGGTTGCGCTGGGGGCCAGTTGAGTGTGATGAGCTCCCACTTTCCGTGCGACTGCTTTTTTTCGAAGTGTCATCTATCTGTATTGAATTGCCCGTGCTCAGCCTCGGATGTGCGTCTCTGTTGTTTGTTTCGCCTGTGGGCGCTAATACTGTGCATGTGCCCAGTTTGCTTGTGACCTCTTTAGGTAGAACATCCCTTCCTTTTTTTGTTGAGAGATGATGTCTTAATGAAATGTATGTTTGGTCATTTAGGTCATCAGATTGTCTTGTCGTGTTTAACGTTTCCTCCTTGCATTTGGCTGAGGTAAATATGGGGAACAATCTCGCCCCTTCCTCCGGGTGCCCTGTTAGTTGCTTTTTTCTTGCTTTCCTTTCCCGTTTCTTTTGGCGTCTGGTTAAGGCGTTTTTTTTTTTTGTTCGGAATTAATGTGTTTAACGTTGGACTTACTTCTGGAATGTGCTTTCCTTTTTGTGTTTCTTTTTCTGAATTCTTGGCAGGATTATGCTCTGTAGTGTTTGTAGCTGATTTCAATTTGGTGGGGTACTGGTCTGATTTTGTTAGAGCCAGTATTTGTTCTATTAGGTTGGAAAGAAGGCTCAGTTTGTCTATGATTGGGCCGCACGAGCAGGGACTTTGTTCCAGTGTGTACTTTGATTGAGCTGTTATTATCAAGTTGTTTAATTTGTCAAGCTTGCTGTCAATCCCCGCAATGTAATAAGCTATAGTATTCATTAAGTCAATTTGGGTATCCATTTTATCGGATTGCCAATTTAAAGCCATTGCTGATGTCTGAAGAGTTTCTATTACTGAGACAAGCAGCCCTGAGTGGATTGCACTTTTGCTCTGTTCGGGATTTTGGTTGAATAGAAGATCAGCGCGCTCTTGACGAAGCAAGGTATTGCCTTGTTCTTTGATTTTTTTCGGTGTTTTTTCTTGGCTTCGCAGCTGAGTAGATTGCCCTTCTTCGTTTTTATTGCTCTGTTTTTCCTCTGGTTTTACTCCCTCTTTGAGATTGATTGTACTTGTATCTTGCAACTTTTCTTTATTAGTGATTGGGTTTGATGTGAGACGTAATGACTTTAATTCCTCAGGGTTTGCTTCCCTTTTATGATTGTTTTTTTTTGCATCTTTCATCAGTTCTTTATTTGGAGTTGGGCTTGATATTGGGCTTGATGTGAAGTTTATTAGCTTCAGCCATGATGTTTTTGAGGAGTTCTGGTGAAGAGATTTCATTTGGCTTGTGTTTTGTTCCCTATGTATCTGGGCTTTAGGTGTCTGAGGTTCTTTGTCAAATAGTTTCTGTGTTCGCATTTTTTTGGGATGGCTCAGTGATTTAGTTTTTAAAAAATTTGTGAAGAAAGTTAATGCGGTTATAGGTGTTATCGATGTTACGTTGGTTACTGATTTTTCTACACGCGTCTGTTCTTCCTTCGTCCTCTTGCAATCTAGGGTGGACTCTGTTGTAGCTCCAGCGTGCTGGGTACGCCCAAAATTAGGTCATGGGCGCACTGTACCGCTGGAACCAAGCTACTTCAGGCGGAAGAACCCTAACTAGGGCAAAATCGGTTTTGGGTTGCCTGTGTTCCAGTTCAGGGAGGACCTGGCCTGGTAGGTCATGCTGGCCTGTTACCATGAGGAACAGGGTCAAGACTGATTTGCATATGGCTGGATCCAGACTGAGAGGACATGGAGGGAGAAAAACAATGGATTGGAATCTCATCCGCCATAGTTTAAATCAGGCCCTTAGGTGGGAAATGCACAGTAGCGTAGCTAGCCCTTTGGTCGCCCGTGGCGGTCCCAGGGGTTTGCAGCTTGCGGCCGTATGGAGAGTGAGTAGGGGTGCGGGCTAGTTTATCTGAAATTGCCGCCCTGCGACAGCTGCAATATAGAGTGGTGGGGGGCTGCCGAATTCCGATAGCTCACTGCAGGTAAGAGCTGGAAAGGCCGCTGCCCCCAAAACTTGTGCCGGCCAGGGTGGACCACACCCCATTTGCTAGGCTACTGGAAATGCTTCTCTCTCAAGGGAGCCATTGCTTCTCCGTGTGTGTGTGTGTTGGTAAAGATTCTTGGTTTAAGCGTCTCTCAGTGACACTCTTAAGTTCAAGTCAGTTGCTGGCTGTGACTGGAGCGATCTCTAGACCAAGTTGTGTGCTGTCTCATTTCTCGGTTTGAAATAAACCATTTTCTTCAATGTCTTGTCTGCGCCTCTTCACAGACAGAACATTCTCTAATTTCAGTGAGCAGGAAGCAGCCCCCCGTGCTAGGAAATGTTAATAGGTGAGTGCTGGGATTTCCATTACCCCTGTCATGCACATTTTTATGTTTCCTTCCATTGCCTTCTCGTTATAGGACAGGGCTAAAAGACTGGCCTGGCTCATATGGTTGCATGAATGACAGGTTTCTGAAACCGAATAAGGTTAGCCTGGGGAGAGGGGGTCTATTTTCCTCTACCTCAATTTTTCATCTCAAATCCTCTTATCGGGAGAATCAGGAGTGAAACTATGTGAAACTGAAGTTGGGTATGAGTACCAGATTTCTGATTTGTAGTATGTCTCCCTGTCAGTGTAGTTTCTGGTGGGTGGCAGGCAGCACAAAGTGATAAGAAAGTGACTTATGAAGGGAGCAGGTTTTCCCATTATGATGGCATGGGGAAGGAGTTTATTTAAAGTATTATATAGCGCAAACTTGACCCAAGAGGGTATCGGAGCACTTTACATTTAGAATCGTTGCAATACAGGTTCTATCGGATACAAGAGCATAGTAGGGTACAGTACACATAAACAATGTTACAATAATTCGAAGGAGGGAGGGGAGGAAGAAGTAATAGGTGGAAGGCGAGGAGAAACAATGCCCAATGTCCGGCTGGGTAGGTGACGGTCAAGGGGGAAACCAGGACCAATCTCCTCATTAGCTGTCAAGCAGCTCCACTGGTCATCAGCCATGTTGCTCAGGTCTCCGCGATCAGGAAAAAACAGTTTTAAGTTTATTTGATTTGCAAAGGTTATTTAGCACGATCTAGACCCGGAGGTATCGGAGCGTAATACCAGGGGAACGTTGCATTAGAAGGTACATCAAGAGGATTATAAAGCGCTGGCTTTACCCGTCTGTATCAGAGCACTATAACAGAGGCACATTGCGTTAAAATTACATCAGTTAATAGTATAGTGAGGTATAGTAAACCAATAACGAGGTTGAGAGAATTTATAGGAAAGGAGGGGAGGAAGAAGCCATAGCAGGGAGACGAGAAAGAACTGTGACCAATATCTGGATGGGTATGTGACAGTTGCGGGGGAAACCAGGGCCAATCTCCTCATTAGTTGTCTAGCAACTCCATCGGGCATTAGCCATGTTGCTCAGGTTTCAAAGTTCGGGTAAAACAGTTTAGAATAGATACATAGGCTACGGGGATAGAGGTAAACGAACAAGGTGGGGGGAGGGCGTAGAGATAAACCAGAAGGGAGCTTGGGCTACCATATAGGCCAATGCAAAATGAAGGAGAGACCAGCTTTCCTGTAGTTGTGTACATTCTTCACTTAGGTGTCGGCGGGTGGAATTGACTCAGTCTACCACTTGCAGCAGGCCTCTCACGTTTCCTGATCACCTGCCCACCCCTTTGGCCCCCCGGGGAGCTTCTGTGAATCTCAGGACCACCAATAGCCCCCAGACCCTGGAAGGCGTGGAGAAGCTCGGGGAACAGCCATTCAATTACTCAATCTGCAGCAGTCTTCTGGGTGAAATATCTGGCGCGTCCACTGCGGCTGAGAAATGATGATCAGACGCAGTGGATCCGCTTTGCCTCACTCTATAAGCGGGCGTACTCCTTCCCCTACGCCTTCTTAAGGTCAGGCACTGTGGAAGCCTCAATGACTGCTGGTTGATAGCATTAAGCCCCCTCTCCTCACCTCAAGATGACCAAGGAACAAGGGGAGGGAGCTGCTTGCTGCCCACCTATCAGCGCCGCTGATTGCTTGCAGGGGCCCCCACTCGGGAATTTTTACCGGTCAGACGCCATCTTAAAGTCAGGCAGGGCCTCTCTGCATCATCGTCCCCTGGGACGCCCTCTTGCCGTCATTCAGAAAAAGGAGGAGCAGACTAACCCCTCAGATGGACACAACCGCCTTCCGCCACTCTCCAGTTATTGATGCCCAGTCTCATGGGCTCTGCAGTGCTGCATTCATGCTCCCAGTGCTGCAGTGTTGCATTCATGCTCCCAGTACTGTATATTTCCGCATCGCGGTTCCTTGCGGCGCAGTGTTTCAAGCCGCCCAGACTGTCACAGGGTACTCCACGATGCTCTGTGTTCCAACGCGAACCTGCACCGTCACCGTGACAAAGGCTGGAATTCCTCATATGGACCGCAGGTGGAGGATCTCAACATGCTGTACGTTTATCATGCCGCTCCTGCAGCTCTTAAGCTCGCCCAGCTCCGCACCATCTTAGTTGGCTTTGGTGTGCAGGTGGGAGCGCTGTTGAATCGGTCGGGAGATTGAACATCCCGCAGGTTAGAGTCCATTTGGGGAAGCTTTTGCTTTTCACGCGGCCGCCATTTTGTGAAGTTCTGCGGCGGCGAGTTCCAAAAAAGGGTCACTGCATCATATTTTTGTGGCCGCCGAGCCCTCCTGTAATTGCCAGCAAGTCCGGAGCAAATATCAGGCTTCTGGGACAATTTTGGCAAAGTCTGTGGGTAGCGGAGCACTCAAGCTACCAGCGTGGGTCGGGAGCCGAGACGAGTCACGTCCGCTCGGCTCTCGACCCGGAATGGGAGAGTTGAGGGTGCACATTGCTTCCTTTTTCAGGTGTGATGGTGAGTCCAATTTTATCAGGGTGAGCTATTTAACCACATGGCTGCTGGGCGTTTTCCCGTCCTGCGCTGAAAAACCAAAATCACCATAATTCATTACGAGCTGGCCTTGTCATCCGCGCACGGCAGGTAAGCGCCATGACGAGCCCAGCTCGTCATTAGCTTCGAAGGGGTTAAAGGACCTACTCGTCCGTTCTGGCGAGTGAACGTAAACTGTGTAGGAACATGTATTCTGTTCATTCAGAAAGTGAATGAGCAATAAAGACGCCTTTAAATCTTGTTTTTATCTTGAATATTTGGTGTCTGTTCAATGACAGGGATGTACCATGTTACAACGCATACTATTACAACTACCTACCGTTACAACGCGACCATTACAACGCATACCATTACAACGCATAGCGCTTTGAGGTGCTGGATAGTGGTAAGTATAATTTACTATTCTAACTCCAGTCCCCGTGGACCCTAGGGAAGGTGTTGGATAGTAAATTATACTTATTCCCTATCCTAGAGCGCCCCCCAGCGCAATGCGTTGTAATGGTATGCGTTGTAAAAGTCGCGTTGTAATGGTAGTGCGGAGTAAAAGATGCGTTGTAACGGGTGTATACCAATGACAGAGGGCAAATGCTAGTTTGTCTGTTTAGGTCTAGCCGAGCAGCGCACATGCACTGCTCTGTGAGGCATGCTGTATCCAGAATATGTGCTTCTAGCACCTCCCATCTTTTATTGTCTCCTGTTAGTGCCCTTCCTAAATACCTGCTTTTGTTTGGCGGAATGCACTAAAAGAAAGCACTGCTTTTATGTGCTTGCAATGGACAGCTGAAAACCTATTGCGTGAGGCACAATCAAACACCGTGAAACACAGCATCTGACAAGTGAAAAGAATATCTAAAACGATTAAACAAATATGAAACTAAACAGAAACCATCGAGAACAAGTGACACTGATGCAAGAAAAACTGCAAATTTCAGCAGATAATCACAGTCAATGAAATTCATTTGAGTGTGACATCAAATACGAAGTAATTATGTTAAAGTTTCAGTTTTTTTTGGGTAAGGTTTTGCTCCGACCTAGTATAAATATGTGAGCGCAGAATAAGACCAATACCATTGGGCATGGCTATGTTGTTGGTATATTTTACTGCTAAGGGTTTAGTAATGGGTCCAGGAGGTGCCTACTCTGCCAAGGTGGAAGAGCGTCACCCCACTTCTTTAAAGCAGTGCAAACGGGAAAAAAAAAATGATAATAACTTTACTATTTATTTTCACTGCAGTCAGGTTTTTAGGGCAGGGTCAGGCTCTCCTGATGTTGAGAGAAGTGGAGTGGCGGCTGCACCTTAAGTGCGTATGATGGTATGGCTGGCTGTCTGTGGCTGGCCAAACCATCATGCACACTGTGCATGTTCTCCACAGGCTGGATTGTACAGCTTGGCTGGAGCAAATGCACATCCTTCTAGTCCCTCCTGAGGTGTCAAACTACAGCGCTTAGACCAATCGCAACGCTGCTGTAAGGCAGTGTTGTGATTGGTCAGGGGAGTCTGGGAGGCTGTGTGCTTCCTTGTTCCTGCTGGAGGATAGACGGCAACCACCAGGTAAGATTCTTTTTAATTTCTCTCACTAACCCTAACCCTCAGACTCCTGCCACTGTTCCATACCAGCAACAGTGAACGGTCAGTAACCAAGGTGCCACAAGCAACTCCCCTCTGCACTCCTTCCCTTAGTCTTTTGTTCCTTTTTCCGATTCACTTTGAAAAGACTGATTTATTGCTTGTCCCGATTTTTCACAAAGCTGTGCAAAACGCATGCTCTGGGCTTACAACTTTGGTGCCAAGTAGTATGCTGCATTTACTTCGATTACAACTTGCTAGCCAACATGTTTTTTTTAAATGTAACTTAAAGCATACGTGCTAAATTTGTCAACATTTAGAATGTGTGTGGATGTTGGATGGGTAGTAATTAGGTGTATATTTCGTCTGCACCGTGCTTTCTTCTGATTGTCCTTACTTTTTGAGGGGTTTTATTTTCCTCGCACTCCAGTCCTTTCCTGTACATAATATTTGCAACTCTTGACTGCACCAAAACATGCAGGCATTGTGTGCTTTTGCACAGAGCTGTAAGAAACGCAAATGTTTAAAAGAAATTAAAAGAATATATGTAAGTTTAACATACGATATATGTACCCGAATGGAGATATTAATCTTTTGTAACTATCATCTTTAAGAACGTAAACATTAAATAAATTCTCTTGTTTGGTTAAATAGTGTGCATTGTTTTAACATGTTGCTTATCCTCAGTATGGGAATGCTACTTATTTATTTATTGAAAACCTGCCAACATGTGTTGAGGAAAGGGAAATGGAGTGTGAAGACAAAAGTGCTATTTCATTGGCTTATGATTGCATTTTGCTGCAGTCTTTAAATTTGACTATTAGTGACTTTTCTTGTCAATATCCACAGGCACCAGCCTTCTTGCAATAGATTCTCTCCTTTGGTAGGTGGGACCATCTGCCTCTTTCTTTCTGTGTTTACTCTTCAATACCTTCTCTACTCTGGTAGGTGGCACATTTTGCCTCTGTTGCTACTACATCCTGCCTAATGACACAGAGCCCCCTAAAGGCTCCACTTATCTGTCCAGACATCGGTTTTTTCCCATTTAAAAAAAATAATAAAAAACCCAAAGACACAGATCAAAAGCAAAGCTCCCACCTATTTGTTTTTTGGACACCAAAAGTGCAAAGCTAGCCACACAGTTTCCCGCCACTCAATTCAACTCCACACATTTCCGGTCCACATCCCATAATTAAACAACAAGCCACATACATCATCTCAACAAAAGAATTACACTACACACCACATACATCCAATCCACACCACAAAATTCCGCATCAAGCCACAAAATTGAACAGCACACCACATAATTAACCTCCCCTACATACCACTCCACAAAATACCATTAAATATAATTACACTCCATAACACAGTCTCACTCCGCATAATTCCACTATGCTCAATATCACATAATTACAATCCACAGAATTCCACAGCACACCATGCCACATAATTCTACTACAAAAATCCATGCCCGCAATTCCACAACTAACTAATCTAATCCAGCCCAACCCACAAAATGCCACAACACACCACATACATACTCTCCATAACACATAATAAAAGACATTGCCATTTACAATGCCAGTATCTGTAGTTCAAAAAAAGGATAGACCTATTGCATTTCCAATGATTGTTACTAATTGCTGCTTATTTTATCCTGGAAAATTGTGTTTACTTTTCTTTCTCTTATATTTAGAAGTTATTGTCAAGGGATCTATCTCACAATTATTGTGAAACAGAAGGCTGTAAGATGTCAGGTTTTTTTCTAACACACATTTTAACCTCATGCGCGCTAGCGGAATTCCGCTCGCACGCTGAGATTTTTTAAATCGAATGTTACGTGACGAGCTGGGCTCGTCATCAGCGTGCGAGGAGGCTACGCCAAGACGAGCCCAGCTCGTCATCAGCGTGGAAGGGGTTAACAGCATGTAAATGAATAGTACAAATATTTCAAAATATATCAGGAATTACGAAAAGCATATTTTTCTTTTCTAATTCAGAAGTGTGATGCAAACAAAGATTTAAATAGGATCAAAAAATCAGAACCATTTACTTGGTGATGTGCAAATGACAAATATTTACAAAAACTCAATTTCATGTCGCAAAAGTTTAGTCTATTAAATCAAACAAAAGTGTTTTTGTACAGGAGGCATGCTGAAGTAGCGCGTTTGAAGGTGCTCTCATGTGATAATCAAGAGAATAGCAGCTCAGTGAATTAACATATTTGCCCAGGATCGCATCATTTGAAACCGGTTTATGGATCAAGAGCATTATAATTAGGTCAAGTAGATTATTTAAGTCACTAAACCTGCAGGTCTACTAAGTTTTTTAATGATTTTTTGAGGACTGTGGCTATAAGTCTACAATATGGGGTGGGGTGATAAAACCAGAGAAACACTCTCAATTACCATCCCTAATGAACACTGAATGACCTAAAGACTGAAACCTCGGTCCCTCAATTATGCATTATGGGGAACTTGTACATCATGTACGAATCAAGTTACCACTGAAGCACTCCTCTACCATCAATATTCATAAACTGCAGATGATAGTAAATTTAGACAGATAAAGGACACATCCCATTTGCTGCATATGCTTTAGAGGCATACACAACACAAAATGATCCATCATTTCGTTTTAGTTGAAATAGCTGTGAGCACCAACCTCATTCATACGACAGAAAATTAGTACTATGTTATCCTCCATTTAAAGAAAGACAAAGGTGAGACAGTAACTATAGAGGCAGAAAACCAAATTTATCAACACTTTGCGTCCTTTTTAGGTCTCGTAGAGAGACCTATTACGGTGAACCCAAAAACCTTAACTAAAGCGGATTTCCACGAGCGCATGAGTTCTCGTGACCGCGCTTTTATCCGAGCCGCCTGCCTCCGAGAGCTTCAAATTAAAGCCATCTGTTGCTTCCCCAGCGCACTCGGCCTCACTTCTCCCCCCCCCCCCCCTAATTAACACACACTTCTTTCACTGCGGCCTTGCTTCAAAGGGATCCGCTCCGCCCCCTGCTGCATAAACTTTCCCTCCACGTTCCCTCTAATTCCTTCCTCTCCCCGTCTCCCTCGTGACACCTCTTTGCCCACTTCTTGTTTTCTTGGTCTCTCCCCACCCCGCTCCGTGATCTCAGTTTATTTATTATTAAGTGATCCAGCCCACGCCGAGGCTCGAACCGTGTTCTCCAGCTCTAGAGTCGGCAGCGTTATATGGTGGGCCACTTCCTCGCTTCGAATCTCTGCACCGTTCCACCCCGCTTCGTGATCTCAGTTATTTATTATTAAGTGATCCAGCCCACGTCGAGGCTCGAACCCTGTTCTCCAGCTCTAGAGTCGGCAGCATTATATGGTGGGCCACTTCCTCGCTTCGAATCTCTGCACCATTTGTTGCAGCTGGTTTCAGATGCTACATGGGCCGTATTTTTTTCATTAAATGTGCTGTACAACTTGTAAAACCTGAAGGACTAAGCAAAACCCATCATAACTGCAGTTTATCGGGAGCAGTAGATGATCGCATTGCACATTTTTTTTAAGCTGGAGAGAAAATTATGCGTCACATGTAATGTATTATTGGGTTTGCTGAGAGCCTGTTACCAGCACCCCTAACTATCAAGCTGCTTTAACTAGATTCTTCAGTCTGTACTACCCATTATATTTGCACTTGATTGTGTTGTGTGCGTGTCTCTAATGAAGGTCTTCCTGCCCCGTGGCGGTGCTGGCTTGGATTAAAGAAGCACATTAGTTAAAATGTAACAGTTAAACTGTGATGACCAGGTAATTTACAGGCGCTCAACAAAAATTATGGCCACAGTAGAAAATCCTTAGTAAGAAAGTTCTGCTACAAAGCTAAGAAGAGGAAGGTCATCATTCTTCCTCACAAACACCAAGAAACCCCCCGGTTAGAACATATAAAGATTCTTTAGCTGAGCAGATAGTAGTTAAGTCCAAATTGTATCTCAATGCAAATATAAATCACAATGGTAAATTGATAAGTGTCCAACTTTGTATCCAAAGTGATGTACTCTTCTCATTAGCAACACCAAGGTCTGTTGTCAAATCAACATATTCATTTATTTCTGTTTGTTTTCCATCAACAAAAAACACAGCCAACACGTGTTTCGTCGGGCATTAATGTCATGCCTTTCGACTTCTTCAGGGCAAAGAAAAGTTCAATTCTTTTATATAATTCAGACTTCCAAAGGTATAGCCAAGAGTCGCACCCTCATTATAAGAGGGGTAGTCTTCTTAATAAAATGTCTCAATAAGTCAAAGTCTTCTAACATGTTAAATAAAGCACTCAGTACTTTTACTGGCCGTCTCCAAAATATTAACGATTCTTCGGTGTCATCACGAGTACGTGGCAGAGCATGTAACGTATCTGCAGCCTACCGCGTGTACGCCGGCATGTGAACAACGACAGTTTAAATGTATTGGTCAGTAAATCTGAGGGTCCTGGGAAACCACGAGCTCTTGATAGGGAAACTGCGTTTCCACTTCATTATACCACGTCTTGCAGACAACTCTCACAAAAAAACACAACAAGCAAATCCCAACCCCCACCTTGCACTACGATAAATCCCTCCACCCACCAGTCACTCCACCAGAAACAGCCAAACTTCTTTAACGTTTCTCACACCCCTAGAGTCAGTGTGTGTGTTTTTTTTTTTTAACACCAGCCCTCCCAGGCTCATCTTCCCCCTCCCCCCACTCCTCAGGTTCAGCTGCGTCCTTCGGGCTCAAGCTATGCAGGAAGATTAACCCTTTTATGCGGCTACTTTTTCTGCACCAACTCGGACTGTGCTTTAGTAGAAGCTGTATCCTGTATCTGCAGAAATGTAATGCAGACATTTTATTTTGCTGGAATGTTTCTCTTAAAAGTAGTAATTTTACTTTAGAGGTAGCTTTTAAGCAGTGTGAATTTCCATGCGTCTTTTGTTATTTGTAAGTATCATTTCAAAATGAGTGTGTTGAGAAACGTTCTTTTTTTGTGGGGAGGGGTGCGGGTAAAGTTAAGGTAAACAGTTTGCGCTGTGAACCAGTTACATTGTGCTTAATATTTGATTTTATTACATTATTTACACCTGTACACTCGCTTATTTATAAATGAAGAAGCTTTAAAAAACATGATATATTCAGAAATATCGGCAGGGCGCTACATTTTTTATGTTGTGGCCAAAGCTATTTGTTTAATTTTCAGAAGTGGGGAGAACACATGTAACAGGAAGACATACAGTGGAAAACGTTGCTACTGTAACATGTTTGGATAGTGGACGCCCTTGTATAATAATTGTTGCTAGATTACTATGTTTGTTTACAGAAAATACACAAAGTCGTTCCTTTCAAGTTTATGGTACTCAAATTTGCGAAAAATTTAACATTTACAAACTATACAGTATGCATTATTATAAAGACCTTTGACTGTGGCACGAGGCCAAACAACTAGTAACCCAGCTTCCCCATACCACTAATATTTTTGTTTCTTAAGGTCTTAAAATGCCCATATCAGATATCAGCATTCACTTTATTAAAAAAATTAAAGGGCCTGTTGTAAAGCAAATAAGACTAAAGCGGCAAATTATAACACAGGGAACCAGGTTACAATCATTACTTCAGCTAAACATCCTGCTATTGTGAACACATCACTTTTCTCTCTGGTTACCTAAAAATATGTTACATTGTTACTGACAATGTCATTTCAATATTGGCGTCGCCAGAACATATAGTGATATTGTGCAACTCACACAGTTTAAGCCACATTCACTGTTAAGACTTCATGAGCTATGAAACTATAATATAAAACCTCTTACCACGTAAAAAAACCCCAGCTTCTAACACTATGCAGGAATACTTCATTGTATTACCTTGTATATACCCCATACTATTACAAGCTGTCTTTTTTAGGTGGAGCAGAGTCTGCTCGAGACCTATTGCTGTCCGTTTCTGGGAAAGAAAACACGAGTCAGACACACGCTTTCCCAGTCTCAGTTTTGACCTCGGGAGCGCGCCTCTGAGACGCGCTTGCGCAGACGCACACACAGCCCCTGCTTTCGCTTGGCTTGCATGCAAACACGGCGCAGCACACACACAGCCAGCCCCCACCCCCTGCACACACACACACAGGCGCGCGCACACATACACACGCTGCCACCCCCTGCACACACACACACACATACAGACACGCACACATACACTCGCCGCAGCCCTCTACCCCCCCCTGCACACACACCCCGCCCCCCCTTACAACTAAACCCCACTCACTGCTTCGCCGCCACTCCTGACTTCGGCAGCCACCGCAGGGCTCTACCTCAGGCATGGGAGCCCCGCCCGCGTCACCAATGCTGCTCTCTGGCACTCCGTGGATGCGGGCTTCACGTAGAAGGCGGATGTCCCGCCCCACGACCAGCTTCATGCTGCCGAACTTCCGGTTGGCGTTCTGCTGTCGTGAGCGCACTCGCTTCACAAGGGCGCACCCTCTTAAGCTTCGGCTGAAAGGCTTGTGTTTAATACACTTTGCAGACCGATGCGCTAAAGGCCAATAAATAAACTAGATTTATTAAGATGTACTTGCATTTTCTTTAATTCAACAGAATCTAGCCTATGAGCTCCTCATTTACATGAAGTACGAGCGCCGGATTTTATTTGACTGGAAAACTGTTATGGCAGCGGGTTTCAGTGGACATAAATCAAATGCAATAATGTTCTTGCAGTTTTGTCCTGCTTGAGCGGACTTTGAAGCAGAGTTAAAAGTATTATGCCTCACAAACTGCACTGCCTGGCAGTAGCTGTGCCTCCTACATTTGAGTGACAGGTTTGCGAAATTACGTGATATTCCCCTTGATAAGGAGGAGTCAGGTTGGGCAAAGCACTGTGGATGAAGGAAATCGACTCATGACTGAGGCTTTGTTATTGTTTATTGCTGAACCATAAACTTTTGAAAAAATTTCCAAAGCATATCGTTCTGTGACGAACTCTGGAGCGGTATTAGCTACTATAGAATTTAACACAAGTTAGTGCACCCGGAACCAATCCAGTGTGACACGCCGGTTACCAGGACGTGCTGGAGGTCTTATGAACCTTGTAGATGGATCTGGAAATCTGCACAGAGATGTACCATTGACAAAGGTGAGTGTTGGTTGCATTACCATAACTCCAATATTGACGGCTCTGGCTTGTCTAGCGATATTTGTGCATGAGTCCATTGGAGTCACAATGGGAGGAGGGCAGGCGCATCATCCAAATAAGGGGAGTTAGCGTGTCGATGAACCCACTGTTGAGAAGGTACAGGTTTATGAATAATTAGTGATTCACCTATAATCGTTATTGCTATACTCATGTGAAGGGCATATGTTCTTTCCAGAACGCAAAAACACGCCCCCGAATCCGAAAATGTTCGGACGTTTGCGGCCGCCATTGTTGCCCAGAACAGCCTCGCTGCCACAGGTAACTTTTCTTCTGCCCCGATTGTGCCGTGATTGTGCCGTTTTTCTTGTGCCATCTGGACGTTCGAGCACCCCCACTCCTCAAAGTTCACTCTATTCTTTAGAGTTGATACCTTTTTACTTTTGTTTTTTTATTTCTAAAAACGTTTCTTCCGCCAAAGTGTTAAACTGCTTTCCAATACTCACTTTATTTAAGTTATTTGTTGTTTGTAACTTGAACCTTCCTGTGCAATGTGAACAAAATCATTTTATTCAACTCCCTCCGAACGTCCCTTAGCTCTTTCCTCCGCCGGCCCCACATCCCATCCTCCCGCTTTCCTTTTTCTCTCCCCCCTCCCCTCTTCCTCGCTCTTTCTGCCTCCCTCCCTCCCCGCTCGAGTGGTGACGCGCCCCCTCGTGGTCCTCCCCTGCACATCTTTACGTCTCGTGTCCTGTGCTCTCCCCGGCCCGGCTCCTCCGCGTACTCCTCCGCCTCGTCCACCCTGGCTGAGCGGACCCCCTCCTCGCCCTCTGCCCTGGCAGGAGCCAATGGTGGCCGGAGGGCGCTGCTAGGCAACGGCGCGGCGGCAGACGAGGGCTGCGACTCTGAAGCATACCCCCCCTCTCTGCTGGGGGGGTGCCGGCGTGCACTTCTGGGGGTGTGTGAGCCTGCCTCATCTCCGCTCTGCTGGGGAGGGGTGGGGTGGTACCTGCGTGCATTCTCTACCTCTGTGCACTGCTGGGGTGTGAGCCTGCAATGCATGCTTGACTCGTCTCCGCTCTGCTGGGGGGTGCCTGCGTGCACTTCTGGGGGTGTGCCTGTGTGCATTCTCTACCTCTGTGCACTGCTGGGGTGTGAGCCTGCATGCCTCGTCTGCGCTTTGCTGGGGGGTGCCGGCATGCACTTTTGGGGGGTGTGTGAGCCTGCCTCATCTCCACTCTGCTGGGGGTGCGGTGCCTGTGTGCTTTCTCTACTTCTGTGCACTACTGCTGGGGGGGTGCCTGCCTGCTGTACCCCTGTGCACTGATGGGGTGCCCCTCACTGCTCTACCTCTGTGTACTGATGGTGTTTTGCACCCTACCTCCGTGCACCGCTGGCGGATGTGGGGGGGGGGGCATGCGTGCTGTACTTCTGTACGTCTAGGGGGTGACTTCGTTCTGTACCTCTATACTGCTGGTGGTGTGCCTGCTTGCATTCTCTACCTCTGTGCACTAGTGCTGGCGGGGTGCCTTCGTACTGAACCTCTGTGCGCTGCTGTGAGTGTACCTGCCTGTTCTACCCCTAGTCTGTGCACTGCTAGAAGTGTGCGCCTCACTGTTCAAGTTCAGTGCACTGATGGAGGTTTGCCTGCCTGCTCTACCTCTGCGGACTGCTGGGGGTGTGTGCCTGCGTGCTATACCCCTGTGCACTGCTGGGGGCAGGTAGGTGTCTGCGTGCTGTACCTATGTGAACTGCTGGGGGGGCGGTGCTTGTGTGCTGAACGTCCGTGCGATGCTGGGAGTGTGCCTGCCTGCTCTACCTCTGTTCAGTGCTGGGGGTGCGCCTGCGTGCTTTACCTCTGTGCACTCCTGGCGGGGTGCTGCCTGTTCTACCTCCATGCACTGCTGGGGGTGTGCGCCTGCATTCTCTACCTCTGTGCACTGCTGGGGGTGTGTCTGCCTCTTCTACCTTTGTGAACTGCTAGAGTTGCGTACATGCAAGCACTACTTATGTGCGCTGCTGTGTCTGCTCTGCCGCTGCGAACTGGTGGGGTGGGTGTCTGCCTGGCCTATTCTATCGCTGTGAACTGCTTGGGGTGTGTCTATCTGACTTGTTTCTGCAACCTGCTCGGATCGTGCCTGTCTGTTCTATCTCTGTGAAATGATGGGTGCGAAGCTGCCTGCTCTACCTGCCCATTGTATCTTCGTAGTGAATTGCTGAAATGAGTGACTATCTGTTCTACCTCTGCGACCCGCTGGGAGGTGTGTTTCCCTGTTCTATCTCTGAACTGCTAGGAGGTCTGCCTAACTGCTCTATCGCTGAACTGCTGTGAAATGTGCCTGCCTGCTCTCTCTGTGAACTACTGGCCTGTCTCTGCCTGTCCATCTCTGCCACCTACTGGGATGCGTGTCTGCCTGTTCCGTCTCAGAAATGCTTGGTTTTCTGTCTGCCTGTTGGTTACGTGCACGCCGGCGCGGCAGGTTTCTGGACCAGGGTCAGCGGACTCGATAATTCTCTCGCCTCGGTGCCCACTCTGATCAGCGATCACACTCGGCAACTCTGGGCATTAGCTTGCCTCATCTTCACTAACTGCCCCACCAGACCGCTGGGGATGCCTGGTCTCACCCTGGAGATACCCATTAAGGGACCATCTCTCAGGGAAGCCAGGAAGGGTTTCGCAGCGGTCGAAGCGCCTTGGGACCCTCCGGGTAAGTAGTGCGCTATATAAATGCCTATACATACATACATACATACATACAGGTCTGTTGATTATCTGCTAGAATCTATGGCTGGCTACTTTGTTACTACAAACTGCTATGACGCGTGCAACTATGCTCTGTGTCTGTGAACTCTATGCTCTGTGTCTGTGAACTGTTAGGATGTGTGCCTGCCTGGGCTCTCACTACAAACTGCTGCCATGTGTGCCTGCCTGCTCCATCACTACAAACGTCTGGGATGTGTGCCACCCTGCTCTCTCTCTCTGAACTGCAGGGATGTTTGCCTGCCTGCTCTCATGGCATGTGCCCCCTTTTATTCCCTCCTTAGGTACCAGCAGCTTTTTTATCTGCAAGCATTGATTCACTTGTAACGTAATCTTTTGTGTAGCGCTTTATTCTGCATGAGGAGCACGTCGGAGCATACCGCGCTCTAGTTTTAAGAAACAGACTTCTCTTTTTTTGTCCGAATAATGTTCCAAGTTTGCAATTTGAAGTTTTGCTTTTCCATTATAAATCTGGGACTGTAAGCCCTCGAATTTTTTTTTTTAAATGGCGTATGTTAATATGCAGAACTTTGTCGAAAATGTTTATTTTGCTCGACTATGCAAGTATACGGAGAAAGTAGACCCCTGCACACCCCGGCCCCCTTAGCCTCGCCTTGAGCGTTTCAAAATGTTGGCATGTGTCGCTTGCAAGGGTCTCTGTTAATTCGGTTCTCAACATTTGCGTCAGGTGTACATCCACGTGTTTGTAAAGCTTATGAATGAATGCATTAATGAACAGGCTCGCACAGAGCAGCTGTGTGAACCATATTGACCCCTTGGGCACATGCAAATGAGGCTGGATTGTAATGTTTACAAGGGCTGTATGTGTGCGCAGGGCCGTTCACACGGCCTTTGGCCAAATGTCTTTTTTTCCATTTTTCTTCCGTAGGTTACTAGTGATGTTAATACGAGTGTACGGATGCATTTAACAGCTTTTTACGTACATTGTTTTGTAAAGGTCGTTCATAGACAGGGTGGCAACAAGCAGCCATTGACATGCCTTGCATGCAATCATTGCACTGCTTTCGGCATATGTGCTCTGCTTGTTCTAGAATAAATGTATTTTTAAATGATATGCCAGAATGACGGTCAGTATATCACAAGCCCCCCATCTTATTGCCCAAGCCCCGCCCGCGAGGCTGATTTTGCCCGGGGCCTGTTGGCGCGCGGAGAATGGTTTGGCACATAAAACGGTTGCCAAAGCCTTCTGTTGAACGAAAGTTGAAAACTCACACCAGCCAATTGAGAAGGCAGGCATGCAGGCTCAAATAGTGCCATGTGCACGATCTGCCTGGCAACAAGGCGCTAAAGAGATGCCTGGAGCAGAGGGCCGCAGTCGGTCAGTATCATCAGTTCGTGAAGCGAGCAGCAGAGACGGCCGTCTGTATGTTTGCATCTGAAAATCAGCCACCTCTGAAGCCTGCGGGTTTACCCCAGACCCCAAGGACGACCCCTCGCTGTGCTTGCTCCCCTGCCCCCTCGCTGTGCTTGCTCCCCTGCCCCCTCGCCGTGCTTGCTCCCCTGCCCCCTTGCTGTGCTTGCTCCCCTGCCCCCTTGCTGTGCTTGCTCCCCTGCCCCCTTGCTGTGCTTGCTCCCCTGCCCCCTTGCTGTGCTTGCTCCCCTGCCCCCTTGCTGTGCTTGCTCCCCTGCCCCCTGGCTGTGCTTGCTCCCCTGCCCCCTGGCTGTGCTTGCTCCCCTGGCTGTGCTTGCTCCCCTGCCCCCTGGCTGTGCTTGCTTCCCTGCTCCCTGGCTGTGCTTGCTCCCCTGCCCCCTGGCTGTGCTTGCTCCCCTGCCCCCTGGCTGTTCTTGCTCCCCTGCCCCCTGGCTGTTCTTGCTCCCCTGCCCCCTGGCTGTTCTTGCTCCCCTGCCCCCTGGCCGTTTTGGCTGTTCTTGCTCCCCTGCCTGTTTTGGCTGTTCTTGCTCCCCTGCCCCCTGGCTGTGCTTGCCCCCCTGCCCCCTGGCTGTGCTTGCTCCCCTGCCCCCTGGCTGTGCTTGCTCCCCTGCCTGTGCTTGCTGCCCTGCCCCCTCGCTGTGCTTGCTGCCCTGCCCCCTCGCTGTGCTTGCTGCCCTGCCCCCTCGCTGTGCTTGCTCCCCTGCACCCTCGCTGTGCTTGCTCCCCTGCAAACTTGCTGTGCTTGCTTCCCTGCACCCTTGCTGTGCTTGCTTCCCCTGGCTGGGCTTGCTTCCCCTGTCCCCTGGCTGTGCTTGCTCCCCTGTCCCCTGGCTGTGCTTGCTCCCCTGTCCCCTGGCTGTGCTTGCTCCCCTGCCCCCTGGCTGTGCTTGCTCCCCTGCCCCCTGGCTGTGCTTGCTCCCCAGCCCCCTGGCTCTTCTTGCTCCCCTGCCCCCTGGCTCTTCTTGCTCCCCTGCCCCCTGGCTGTGCTTGCTCCCCTGCCCCCTGGCTGTGCTTGCTCCCCTGCCCCCTGGCTGTGCTTGCTCCCCTGCCCCCTGGCTGTGCTTGCTCCCCTGCCCCCTGGCTCTGCTTGCTCCCCTGCCCACTGGCTCTGCTTGCTCCCCTGCCCCCTGGCTCTGCTTGCTCACCTGCCCCCTGGCTGTGCTTGCTCCTCTGCCCCCTCGCTGTGCTTGCTTCTCTGCCCCCTCACTGTGCCTGCTCTCCTGTGTGTGTATGTGGCTCTGTGTGTTTATGTGTCACTCTGTGTGTGTGTGTGGCTCTGTGTGTGTATGTGGCTCTGTGTGTGTATGTGGCTCTGTGTGTGTATGTGGCTCTGTGTGTGTATGTGGCTCTCTGTGTATGTGGCTCTCTGTGTGTGTGGCTCTGTGTGTGTGTGGCTCTGTGTGTGTGTGGCTCTGTGTGTATGTGGATCTGTGTGTGTGTGGCTCTGGGTGTGTGTGTGTGTGTGTGGCTCTGGGTGTGTGTGTGTGTGGCTCTGGGTGTGTGTGTGTGTGTGTGTGGCTCTGGGTGTGTGTGTGGGTGTGTGTGTGTCTGTGTGTGGCTCTGGGTGTGTGTGTGTGGCTCTGTGGGTGTGTGTGTGTGGCTCTGTGTGTGTGTGTGTGTGTGGCTCTGTGTGTGTGTGTGTGTGTGTGGCTCTGTGTGTGTGTGGGGTTCTGTGTCTGTGTGTGGAGCTCTGTGAGGCTCTGTGTGTGTGTGGGGGGGGCTCTGTGTGTGTGGGGCTGTGTCTGTGGCTCTGTGTGGGGCTGTGTCTGTGGCTCTGTGTGGGTGGCTCTGTGTGGGTGGCTCTGTGTGGGTGGCTCTGTGTGTGGGTGGCTCTGTGTGGGTGTAAATGCAATAGGTCATGCATTTGCGAGCGATTAAGCTATTGGCATTGTAAATGACAGTGCCATTTATTTAACGATTAAGCTATTGGCAATGTAAATGACAATGCCATTTATTTATGATTTTAAAAAAGTCATGAGCAATGCCAATAGCTCTACCTTTAATAATGCCAAGACCATTGCATTGTAAATGCGTGTTCTGTTATGAGATTCTGGTCACCCTAACTATGGTGCAAGAGTGTGTGAATTAGAGCAAGGCTGCCTACAGTGCACCCTGGCAGGGAGAGACAAAAATAATGTTATATCTAATGGCGCTCTTCTGCTCTATCCCTTTCATGCACAGCTAATTTTTTTTCTGCTGCACTGGGTTGTGGAAATTCTTAGTAAAATTGGCACAGACGTTTAGAAATTAATTACACAGGAAGTATAAGAAACTTAAACTAATTTGGGTTTATGATGAACAGTATTAAACCATATGATAAACAGTTTTCAATGTATGACATAAATTGCTTGAAATGTGTTACTCGCTGTAATAAAAATAAATTGTCAATAAAATGAAGTTATTAAAAAAGATATTTACGTTTTGTGCAGCATTTTGTTTTTGTTATATTGGATAAAGCATATATATTAAAAGTGTTTACCTACACGAAGATACAATTAATTGAAAAAATACAAACCATTGCAATAGTATACATATTCATTTTCCTAACAAGTGAAGTTTCGTGATTTCTTTCAAGTTTTGTTTTTTAATATTAAGAATCATAAGTTTCAACAACATAGACCATGTGCTTCCAGTTATATTGTACATTTTCTTGACCTTTGCCACTGTTCCAACAAAGTGCAAGGTTTCTGTGCTTTTATTGCATCGATGTTAGTAAACTCAGTGTTCCGGCTTCATGGCTAATTTTGTCTTTATTTTGAAAAAAACAAAATTGTGAAAAGCTGGAGGGTCTGCCCTAGCATTTCTATTATTAAAAAAAAAAAAAAGAATAAACATGCGTAGACAACGGCCTGGCAGCTGGACACTGCTGTCAGGCCCCTCACTTTTTTTCAGGGTCAAGAGCCGGCTTTTGGAGGGGGGCTAACACATTCAGCATGTGGTGCGAGTCAAGCCAAGGAATGGGGTCATAGCTATCATAAATCCAGCAGGAAGGAATGATGTGCCAAACTATGGAGTTGAAACATATTGGACAAACCCAATTAGTTTATGATTGAAAGTTTGAAGTCCATTGTTGCTCCTAGATTCTTCACTTAGGCTCAGTTTGTTGATGGCATTCCTGATTTCTGAGGTCATATTGTTGATGGGTGGTGTTTGATCCAATTGTCTCAAATGAAAATTTCAGTTTTGGACATGTTTTTCGTTGCTGTGGTTAGAGGTCATGTTCTTACCACTTGAGGCAGTGTTCCTTTAAGTAGGAGTCAAAATCAGATGGTCTTTTATACATAAATTTGATTTGTATATTATCTGAATAACAGTAACAGCTCAGATTGCAGAAGGAGATTAGGTCCAATAGAGAGACAAGACAAATGGTAAAGAGGTGGTAGAACTGTTCAGTGCATTAGTTCTGAATTGAAAGGACGCTTAAAATGTGCTCCACTTCACTCCCTGCGCTTTGATTTTGTCAAGTCTCTGTAGAAGCTTGAGATAAGCAGTTTCAGAGGCAAGGGAGAGTTAACACTATATGCACGATTGTGCTCCAATGTAGATATTTGTCTTAAAGCAGATCTTTAAGTCTCTCTCTCTTTTTGACTTAAACAGTATGTCATTGGCCAGACATTAGAAGGATCTCTTGGTTCAAAGCATGTTTGATTTAGGGAGGTTTTTATTAACAGCATTTAGATTTTATTTGGAAATATACTTGTATTCAAGGTGTTGTTAACAGTTCAGCTCGATTGGCTACAGAGCTATTTAAGAGGACCCAGCCCTGTTGTCGATTCTCCTGGCCTACAAGTATTTGCAGAATTGGTGAGATCTTCTGTGGTCACTAAGCTAGTTGTTTCTTTTTTTGTTATCTGGTGAACTGAGCTGTGCTGCTGGAATTGTGGTTGAGCAGCGGAAAGGCAAGGAGGGAGACAAACTGGTGAGTGGGGAGTTATTCAGGTGTGCCTTGCAAACTATAAGGGTCAGTGGTGAGGAGGCCTTTTACTGTGTTGCCATGAAACCAAGATGTCCTATGGTACTACCAGTATTACGGTTGACTGGCCCTTTTTCCTCTTAACTTTTCTAGATGAGCCCCTCACCAGGTCTTCAGGGCCTTCTACTACACCCCCTACTCAAATTTCCTATCCCATGTTATGGATTCCTAGCCACTGTCGGCTCTTCAGGCTGACCTCAGGTCTTGTTGTTCATTCATTTTATCCACAAACCATCAGATTTACAGGAGTCAACTAAATATGTACAGAGTGAAAAGACCATAAGGAAAGCTATAATAATTAAGGAAAACATACTATTGCCTGAACATACTGTTGGAGTGGAAATGTCCCCTCTAAGGTGTACAGTCACGTTGCCCTGTCCTGAGTGCCAGACCATGAATATCTGGTATCCCAGTTTTTGATTTTGGCACTATCCTCACTCTAATCTAGTGTATGCGCAGAAGCCCATGCTTTCTCTTTGACTTGACTGAGGTCCTGGACCTGTTCTGTGACCTGGAGAAGGGCACCTAGCAGGTCCTCATTTTGCTGAAGGTGGAATAGCGGCCCTGTCACAGGTTTAGTTTGTAGATCAGTGGTGCAGCATACCGTGTTTCGAGAATCCATAGTTCTCCCCAGATCGTTTTATCTGTGTTACTGAAGTATCGGCCCCACTGGTGAAAAGGTCCACTTCAATGCGCTAACCCTAATCCTTTGGCTAACAGCCCAAAGGTATGTGCTTGTGTAGTACGTGCAATATGTGTATGAGTGTGCTAGTGTAATAGAGGCCTCTGGGTTCCAATTTTTGAATCTCTATGCTGTTCCTTTTCATAAGATGGAGATAAGATTGTTTTCCCAGACAGTAGAGGTGTTTTAGGACATTCCTAAAGCTGGAGGGAGGAGATGAAGATAAAGTGGGGAAGGAGGAGACAAGACTGCTTTAGAAATTAATCTAAGGCCTTTTGCTGAGAGGAGCTGCTGATTAGTCTTTCCTTTTGCTGAGAGGAGCTCCTGATTAGTCTTTCTGTAGCACTGCCATTTCAAAGATGGTAGAGGTGAAGGGTGGGATTTAAGCCGGTCATTCAGGGTGGAATGGAAAGGATCTTTTACGCGAGGCAAACCTTTTGCATTTCCACTCTTCAGTGTTGATGTTGATAAGCCAGTTAACCGCATCGCTGCGGCGGCTTTTCCCGCTGTGTGCGGCAATTTTCAAAAGCCGCGTTACATGACGAGCTCAGCTCGTCATCAGCACACGACCGCCGTAGCTGATGACGAGCAGAGCTCGTCCTCAGCAGCGAAGAGGTTATAGAAAGCTTCTGCCTCTATTGTATTATACTCGGGCTGGAGAGTACCCTGCTATGATGAACATCACTGTACACAAACACTGTTTCTGGAGAATAGCCTAAAAAATGGCACTTGAAAGAAAAACTACCCAAACCCAGTTCTGAGATTGCAGACCAGAAATTTAAATCAGTCCATTGGGGCACGGATGCTGGTCTGCATTGTAGCTTCTGGAGCAGCATAATCAGGTCTGGCCACAGGTGATCCTACCCTCCTGATTCCTACACAGCAGCCGTTATAAGGCCAACAGGGATCGGGAGCAGGGTCAATAAGCACATCTATAGTCTGTACCTCCCACACTGCACCCATAGGTTGCAGGCCCCACTCACTTCTCACACCAGCCCACTGCTGTAAATTCAGTGCTTCACCCGTAGCATGTTGTACTTGTTCCTCCTTCTGCAGCATTTACCTGGTATCCCCTCCTGTATCACATACCCACTCCCTCCCAGCTCATCCCCACAGCATCTCTCATCCCACACCAACCACCACAGCCTTAGCCCAAACTCCCCTCCTGTACCTCCTCACAGCCTCCGTACACTCTTCCCTATTGTACCAGCTTAATTGTGTCTGAAACTGAATAGACCCCTAGTACTATGGCAAGAACAGATATTCTGTGAGTCCATTGGTAGACATACGTGCATGTTTGTGAGTGCTGGGTAATTTAATGTGTGCTGCGTAAGAGGTGTGCCTGTGAAAGGGATGGGTGGCTGAGTGGTGTGAGTGCAAGGTTAGTGGTGCAAGTGCTGAGTGAAAGGTCTGCCCATGCTAGTGCAGGGTGAGTGGTGTACCCATATAAGTGCTGCATGACCAGTGTGTCCATGTGAGCCGAGGGTGAGCTGTGTAATAGATAAGTGGAATCCAGTGTAGGGTGAGGAGTGTGAGCTGAGTCAATGTAGGGCGATGTATTCCTAGACACTCCGAGTAACTCACCATGTCATTGAAGGTTGGTAAGTGGGTTTTGGGTATAATTTAAACTAGGATTATTGTGACATCAATCGGGGACTATGGGAGGAGCACATATATTATTAGCTGATCCTGCATCAAAATGTCAGTCTTTTAGATGTGCCTAAAGTTACTTTTCTAAAGGTGGGAGAGCATCTGAAGGCCAAAGTCAGATGCTGAGCTCTCACTCAAAGATGTATTCTCGGAATCTCGAGCCAAGTCTTCCATGTGGCGTCTGCCGCCACATCCTATTGTCATTCACCGAGCCCTTAGTCCCTTCATCTAGCACCTACATTGAGCAACGTGAAACCAGGATACCTGGCATCGGTTTACCTGCTTGACCAAATGGTGTTACCTTATTTCACTGTGCCTCCTTTTCTTTTATCATCACATTTGTGACAATCTTAAGAAACCTCACTTTAGCATGTGTGCTCTTCAAAAACCTTAGAGGTTGCTTCATGTGTTATTAAAACCCTAGCAGCGTTCATATGATAACTACCTTGTATCTTAGTTTATTGACAGCATCGTCATCGAAGTCATGAATGTTTATAGGCTTATGTTTAGAAATTTTTAGGCAGATTTACTAAAAACTCATGCAACGCAGGACAGCAACCAAAGTTGTTGTGCTGCGTTGCTTGAGAGGGAGAGAGTAGGACAGGCCATTAGAGTATGGAGCTTTTCTGTTCTTTTTCTAGTACTGATGCACAGCCAGGCTGGTTAGCACCACACACACACTTTTTCACAACAGTGCAATGGTGTTTGTGTCATGGGTCTCGTAGGTTTTGTACTGAAAGGGAACCATGCCAGTACAAAATACTATGCCTAGATAAACTTCAAAACTTTTCCTACTTTGGATGTGTACTGTACAGTGCAACACATGTGCAAAGTTGGAAGTATTTTGAGAAATACAAACATTTAACCTTTTTGAGCAACTGGCCTCAGATGTGTCATTTTTTTGGCGCAAAACTAACTACTACTGTTTGTAGATCATGCTTTTCATACAAAAACTATGAAACCCTGGAACACCCATTCACTGTCCTTGGCACGCCCGGTTTGATGCAAAGTAAAGAAAAGTAGCGTTTTTGTGCTGCTTTGTGGTACTTTAAAGCAGCTTTGGAATGCTGTGTAGTAAATTCAAAATAAACATTTTGCTCAGTTTGCCTCACTTTTGTGAGGCAAACCTGGTACAGAATGTTAGTAAATCTACCTCTGAAAATTCTAATAATTGTCATTGAATGCAGCGATGAAAAGTGTTCCGAAGTGAAAGACTCACAATAAATAAACATACTTTTTGAATTTTGAAGTCTTTAGCACATTTTTACATGACGATTTACAAACCATGCAGAGGGCTCGGTTTGTGTTATAGCTCATAGAAACAGCCATCTTAGAGCACTAAATCCGAGCCGTGTCTTACCCATGGTGCTTTTCTTTTTAGGTCGAGCCTAGAGACAGCGTCCATGCACTGCTCTGCGAGACTTATTGTGGTGGAGTAGCGAATAGAAGCCCCACCCAGTCTCCGCCCATATTTACCATTGGCTTGTTTCATTGTCCTAAATGCTGGCTTCTGATTCGCAATAGGCTTGTTAGTCCCTCCTTAGTACCGCCTCCTTTTCATTTGTCACCTCCCACGGCGACTGGCCCCTTTACTTTGGTTGTTACACGGTACAGGTTATTTAGACTGTGAGCACTATTTTCTTTATTCAGTTTCTCTTACTGCAAGCACGACGTGCATTGGTGCCTTCTTTACCCCCCACTCCCTCCCTTCCGTTGTTGTGACTTGTTTACCCCACCTGTTGCCCGTGCCTTCTCCCCATCCGCCCTCCCGTTGTCTGTGATACCTTGCATTTGCAATGCAATAGGTCTCACAGTTACGCAAGTTTGAGCTATTGGCATTGTAAATGACAATACCTTTTATTTATGTTTTGGTTTTTAAAACATAAATAAAACGCATTGTCATTTACAATGCCAATAGCTTAAACTTGCATAAATGCGAGACCTATTGCATTGCAAATGCTTGTTTTCCATTTCTGTTCTTCTGGAGTAGATCCAGTGCGACTTGTGGTGGACCATTCAAATAAGCCTTCAGAGGGTGAGGGCCACACGTGGTTTATGGTGTTGGTGCAGTTCATTGGCTGGCTATATATGTCCAAAAAGAGCACATATGCAGAAAGGGAATCTATGGCTTAGTTTGTGCAGGCAGATCACAGCAGGGGGGGGAAACACTCTTATACTAGTGTGTTACCGGAAATACTTCTGAAAAAAGGGCCTAATATCCCACGGACAGTCAAAAAACATAGTTATATAGAGCTTCAATCGATAAGTACAAACATCACGAAACACATGTTGTAAGGATGTCCTTGTCCATATTAAAAGTTGAAGCTAAAAAGAATGATTTAACATCCTTACAACCTGTGTTTTGTGGCTTTGTAAGAGACCGAAACGTCCTGATCTTTGGGTCAGATTTTCAGTAAAACTATAGGACATTACTACCCAAAGAATAGAATGATCTACTAGATTGCGGCAGCTACCATCCCATATCTCTGATTAACATAGAGCTAAAATGCTTAGCAGAGTACATCCTCCTCATTGGTGCATGACTGTCACAACAGCTTTGTCTATTCCAGGAACCATCTAAGGAAGTTGTCCTATCCGAGCATACCTTGCTTGGGAGCCAGCCGTGTGGAAAGGATTGCCCTGTCTCACAGTGCTGAAAACATGCCTGGCATAAGTATCTTTTTACGGTCCTCGATAGAGCCGGGCTAGGACATGACTTTATTAGAGAGATCAAACAGCTATGCAAAATGCTGATGGCCCAGACATACTGTGGGGCTTCCTGTCCTGATCATTTGGAATGCAGATACGGTTGTCCACCTTTGCCCCTTTTGTTATTGCTCGTTTAGAGCCCATCTCGGTGGTTCTGTGACCCTCCACAGATGTACATGGAGTACAGATATTTCTGGGAACTACAAAGTCATTCATTTACACTGATCATATATTACTCCTACTCACATCACCGGCCACCTCTGTACTGGAGTAGATTTCTATCATACAATAATTCTAACAATTCTGAAGATACTAGAAAATTGCAGACAAATGTGAAGCCCTGCTCATGACCCTCTGCACAGCAAAAAGCAGTATTTATGGGCACCATATGAGATTGGCTCTGCAGGGGTTCAAGTACATAGGAGTCTTATTAACAGGATAATGGAAAAGATTGTACGTGGCAACCAGATATCACTGATCAAGAAAACTCGACATGACATCTCATGCTCGTCGCTATTTAATGTTTCCTGATGGGGTCAAGTCCAGGTCGTTGGTCCCTGTTACAATCGCCTTTTTTGGAGGCTGTCCTTATTATTCACTCCTTTCTACTAGCTCAGATGAACTGTGCCCCTCAATAGTTTGTATGAAGAGGGGCACATTAAAGATTGAAACTTTGCAAACTCCATGCACATAACACTTCTGGTGGACTGCATCTCTCTCAGATGCACTCATACCACACAGCACATCATTTATACTAACTCCTATTTTCTACCCAGATTGGCACCATGTCCATTATGGGTGGACATCGAGCGTAAATAAATGATTGCAGCAGATTAACATTCACTACTCTGTGTGTTTAAGTCTTTACCTCCTTCACTAGACATCCCCATAATGTGCATCATGTTAATAAATTGACATGATGTACTTTAGAAATTGAAAATCGCCCCACTAATATAGACTACCATGCCCATATGGTGGAATGCCAGAATTCTAATATGTGGCTTGACAATATTCTGGGATAAGTGGAAGGACAAGGGCATTTCCGCCATAAATCTCTTACTTGATAATGATAACATAAAATCTTTTGACTCACTGCACATGGAATTTGCACTAGATTCTGCATGCCTTTGGCAATAATACTAGATAAGCCGTTAAAGCACTGTCTAGGGAGCCCACTCTGTTGTCTACATCCCTGATTAAACAATGCCTTGTTACGTGAGGTTTCTTCCAAATTGTTGCAAAGAAAGTTTAAATTCTCTTTAGGACACTAAGGCGAGGATTATGCTTTTCTTGTTCACTTTTTTTCCCAGAGCAGTTTAACAGACAAAAAACCTGACAACAACTATGTTTCCCATGAACGATTGGGGAACCTTTTTTGTCTAATATTAACCTATCTGGTCCAGGCACTCCCCTCAAACCCCATTTGTCATATCCTGAAAACCCTCTTTTTCATGCAACCACTCAGATCCATCGTTTATCCATGCTGTTCATTCCTATTTTTCTTATTCCCGCTGAACATAAAAGAACAGATGTTAGAAAGTACACCTGACAAACCTTACTGTTGAATACAACCTCCAACGCAATACGTAGTCCACCAGAACTTGTTGGAAAAAAGGATCTTACTTACTCCGAACATTGTCTGGTGGGTATCCTGATCCAAAGAACCATTCCAGTTGTTTCTTTGTCCCAGTTGAGTGGGATAATCCTCACCTCTGTGGCCTTAATAGAATTTAAACTGTCCTTCACTATAGTTAGGAAGAATTCTACATCCGAAACGGAGGTGAGGATTATGCTTGTTCAAAGCTTGCTGATTACCAAGGAGGCAATATTCCTTACCAGTTCAAAGTAAAACCTTTTAAAGATGGACTCTGATGACCTGTCTGGTGCATTCATGAGGTCTTCTATCCTCCCCCCAGACAAAAAGCCTTTGAGGCCACAGTCCCTCTGGCAGAATGTGCTCCAAATACAGCGGAATATATATACCTGCCTTCTCCATCTCACCCAATAGGCTATGGTACGAGAAGACACTTGTGGCAAAAGTTTTATGATGGATATGAGTAATTATTTTGTTCCAGGGGGACGGAACTCCTCTGCCATAAACTCCTATGCCTTCAGGCACTTTCCGCACACAACTTAGGACAAACTAAAAAGGCCAGGCACGAAACCAATTGTTTTCATGTTGGTTCCCCTAGTGATGGAAAAGTCACCCTGTCCAGCTGGGAACATGCAGTCTGACAAATTCAGGGCTCTGGCATCTGACACTGTCCTGCAGGAGATGAGACACAATAAGATAGCCAGCTTGCTGGAGAGTTCTTCAGTGGAAAAACCTATTGTCAATCCATGAGGAAGAGAGTTAGAACTCTATTCACATCTCACAAATCTGAGTACCTAGGTCCTGGGTTAAGACAAACGGCTACCACATAGCAACTTGCACACCATAGGCAGAGAGCGGAATGAACTTACAAAGTTGTTAACTCTTCTCTTGGATGCCAGTTCCGATAGAAAGTTCAAGACATTAATCCGTATTTGTAAAGCGCAAACTACTCATCCTTATGGGTCTCAAGGCGCTGGGGACTGTCGTGGAAATTAAGTGAGCTATTGCCCAGAGTCACATGGTGCTGAGCTGAGCTGCCGCCGGAGCCGGGGATCCAACCTTGAACCCTGTGCTCCGAAGTCAGCTGCCTGGCTGCTGCACCACACCCCTCCACCGAATAAGGCTGCACTCCAAAGGATCCTGTTCCTGCTCTGTACCACACATGCCCACCTTGACCATGCAGACTTGCAGCATTTAACTGTGCTGTCAGTCAAGCCCCCTGGATGAGGGAGGCCGCTTGCTGCGAAAGGACCAGGAGGAGTTGTCAGGAAACTGGGGAAGAGGGTTCGAAAATTCCCAGGAAAGTCTGTCAGACCTGGAAACCAAACCTGGGACTCCAAACTAGATTTTTCAGAACCACTGACTTCTGCCTTCAGACCACTATCATCATCCTGATGATCATGGAGAAAGAAAGGCATATGTTTTCTTTGTCCAGTTTTGTAGAAACACATCTGTTGCTGATGCCCCCGGGTCTAGTCTTTAGCTGTAATACCTGGACAGCTGATGATCCAGCCTCAAGGCAAACATACCTATGGAACAAGGACCCAATCTGTCTATCAGTGCTCTGAAAACCGCCGGATCTAACTCCATGTGCTGGAGTTCTGCACGTCCTTGGTTTGCCTGTCTGCAACCTGACAGTCCTTCCTTGGGAGATACTCCGCTGTTACCACTATCTGGTTGGCCAGACATTGTTGCCAAAACACTTTGGCCATTTCTGTCAGATGCTTGGATCATGCTCCCTTCAGATTGTTGATGTAATGCACCGCTGATCGGTTGTCTATATCCAGTAGGTTGCAGTAGTTTGCTTCAGTCCAGCATCTAACTGTGAAAGGTCCTCCCAGAATTTCAAGGCAGTTGATGCAAGTCCTCCTTCTTCAGACCACTGACCTCCTCTAGATAAACCACCACACCTGGTGCCCCAACCAGACCTGCTTACATCCGAGTTGATGACTTTGTCTAGAGATGAGCCGAATACGTTCCTTCCATTTCATGCGCCCAGATGATTGAGCCCCCATCCCAGCTCTTGTCTGGTGTCTTTCGGCTTGGAAATTCTGTCTGAATAAGCTAGTTCCCTTCTGAGGTACATTAAATCAACTGCTGGAGTGCTCTGTAGTGCAGAGGTCTCAGGAAGATGAGCTGAATGGAGAAAGCTAGAAGGCCCACAGTCATCGACAAATGCCTGATGGATATTGTGTGGTTCCCCAACATCCTTTTTAGTTCTTGTCTGATGAGGAAGATGTACTCTGGGAGTCACGAAGGGCCATCACCCTGCTGGGTTGCAGCTGTGATTTTGTCTTGTTCAGTACAAACCTCGAGTCCTGCAGAAGCGTCACAGTAAGACGCAGTTGCTGTAGCGGATCGCCCAGAGACTGGTGCATCAGAAGGATGTCTTCCAAGTGAACGATCATGCAGACTCCTCTGGCTCTGCAAAACTTCACCACCAGTTTCATTGCCTTGGTGAATCACCAAGGGGTGTAGGAGTGACCAAAATGAGTGGCTTAAACTCCTAGGCCACCTCATTCCAAACAAATTGAAGGAGTCTTCCATGGGGACCTAAGATGGGAACAGTGAGGTAGATGTTCTTTAGGTCCAGCTTTACTATCCAATCTCCCTGCCAGAGGATGTCCCTGAGACGGTGGATAACGCCCATCTTGAAATGACTGTACACTAACCACCCATTGAACTCCTGTAGAATGATCACTGCTCTCTGTGCGGTGTCTCGTTTCTCCACCAGGAACAGATTCCTGATAAATCTTCTTAGATGAATGTTGCATTGAGATATGGCAACAGCAACCAGGTGATGAATGGAATGCTTAAAATGATCTCTGCAACTGACAATCGTTCGGGCCTCATACCAATCCATCATTTTTCGCCCACCATGCCACCTCCGCTTTGACCAAGGCATATGCAAATCAGTCTTGACCATGGTCCAGTAGGGAACACTCCAACCCAAACTGCCAAGCCAGGTGCTTCCTGAACCGGAATACAAGCAACTTAGGACCTACTTTGTTTGGATAACGGTTCATCAGCCAGGTGTAGCTTGATTCCAGTGGCACAGTGAGCACAGGACCCACATCCGGGCAAACCCATTGCCATAGGGCATCAACTGCAACAACAACATGGTGATGGATGGAATGCTTGAATTAATCTCAGCCACTGGCAGTCACTCGGCTGCATCCCAATCCAACGTTTATCTCCCACCATGCTACCTCAGTTTGGACCCAGCAATTTGTAAATCGGTCTTGACCCTGCTCCAATAAGAATAGTGCAGCCTGAACTGCCAAGCCAGGTCCTCCCTGAACCAAAATACAATCAACCTAGGACCGGTTTTGCCTTGATAAAGGCTCATCAGCCAGGCATAACTTGTTTTCAATGGCACAGTAAGCACAGGACCAACATCTCAGCGTACCTGTTGCACTTAAGGTGTCAATTACAACAATAAGGTAATGGATGGAATGCTTGAATTAATTAGCCACTGGCAATTGTACAGTGTAGTCTGAGGATGAGCTCCTGGATAGTAGGCTGAAGGAGCAAGAAGTTGGTGGCAGAAAGAGACGAGAATTCCCTGTTGCTGGTCCCTGGGGTATCCTTAAACCTGGCAGAGCTTGCAACCCTTATTCTATTTGCCAGGAATGGGCTATAATGTAAATGGTTTCTACAAAACTTGCCTGGCTTTTCAGGTGTGTGACGTCTGGTGGCCAAACCAAGACAATATTTGTGCCCCTATCTGTGGCTTTTGCCATTCAAGATGGTGGGTATAGACATTATTGTTTCCTTTGACCGCCATGGGGAACAAATATATATTGGTTGCGTTGGATCATGCCACCAGGTAGGCCAATGTGGTGCGTCTGTGGAGCTGTATTGCCAAAGTAGCGCTAGGGCTTTCCTTTTCTTTTCCATGGTAGGATTTCTCAGGACTCTCTTATCATGAAGACTCATTTTAACTTCTCAATGTGAGAGCAGCTGGATGGACTTACCACTTTTCTTCCACGTATCTGCCTCAGACAAGTGGTTTGTTGGAATGCCTCTATAAAATCTTCAAAACCCTCATCGAAACTGACTTTGATTAGAGAGTTCCCTAACCATGATGTGGTGGACTTTTGTTTGTGCCCCAGGACGCTGATGGCTCAGCTCATGATTAATGTAAAGAAAAACATTTAGGCAACTCAGGATCTGATGAAGGATTGGTATGATCAGAAGGTGACAAATAACAGGGTACCAGAAGGGTCAGGTGTTGTTGCTAAAGCAAATGTACGCTTGGATTTAAGAGGCCAAACAAAATGGCACCTACAAGTTGGTCAGCAAGATGTCTGATGTTAATTACCTGTTTTACACAGTTACCACTCAGAAACCTCAGCAGGTGTTCCATGTGAACCATAAGCCATAACTCCACATAGACTATACATACTGGCAATGGCAGAAGAGGTTGAGAAGGAGAGTGAGCCTCAATCCAGGCCTGTTGCACATTGATAAGAAAGATGGTTCAGTTGATATGGTGAAGCTCACCCCTTACCTGACTCTTGTTCAGTGTAAAAAGTTATTGGGAAGGTGTTCCCATTTCTTTTCACTCACTCCACAGTTTACTCTAGTCTGTGTACAGAACACGGACACTGGGCACATGTTGCTAGTAAAAAAAAAATTATGCAGGGTGTTAAACCAGGTCCAGGAGTAAATCAAGTCAGATGTAGTAAGTTGTCGAATCTGAGAGTGATAAAATGCTCCATAGTCTATTGAGACAATCCTGTAAGTCTGGTACCTAAGCAGAGATAGCAAAAGACACACAGATGATGGACGGAATGCAGAGCAAATAAAATATTCTCCCCAGTCAATAGATCTGGGTTGAATCCATCGTTCTTTTGCTCACCATGCCACCCCAGTTTAGACCCAGATATATTTAAATCAATCTTGACCCTGTTCCTCGTGGGAACAGTCCCCTGACAAGAGTCCAAATCTCCTCGCCTCCCGTTCGACCTCCACCAGAGACGCTTCCGGGTTGGATGTTACAAGCGCAATATCATCAGCATATGCCAATACTTTTGTTTCCCAGCCTTGAGTAATAATCGGGCTAATCCTTTGATTGCCTTCCAGAGCGCGTAAGAAGGGGTCGATATATATGGCGAATAGCAGAGATGAGCTAGGACATCCCTGGCATGTACCTCAAGTTATTTTGAAAATGTCAGTGAGTTCATCATTTATAGATAAATTTGCAGTGGGTTGAAAATTGCTGGCCTATCCCAACCCTCGACAGAGACTCCCAAAGAAACGGCCAGGAGACTCTGTCGAAGGCTCTCTCGGCGTCAAGTAGGATGAGTGCTATAGGGTCTCCATAAATATGTGCTGCATCAAAAAGTGAGATGGTTCTCCTTGAATGGTCTATGGTGCCACGTCCAGGAATGAACCCATGTTGCCTTGGTGATATCATTTTATGGATTACCCCTGCTAATCGAACCGTTAATATTTTGGAGTAGATTTTACTATCCGCGTTTAATAATGTAATAGAGCAATAAGAAACGGGATCTACTGCTGATTTGTTTTTTCAAAATTATTTTTGCTTGCGTCCATGATTCCTGTGGTCTCCCCCTTAAAAACATGCATAAACAAGGGGAAAATGGCTTTTCTTATTTCTGTAGAATTTGTTTTATAGTATTCAGCTGGGATACTATCTAAACCAGTTGCTTTGCCATTAGGGAGACTATTAATACACAGCAGAGCATAGACCCATTGAGCAGACTCTTCAAGTTGGTCCTGGTCGTCTAAATATAGTTGTTTTACTGACATTTGATTGAAGTAATCCATAATATCATTTGGGTGAGTTTTGGTAGTTTCATGATACAGATCTTGGTAATAGGTTAGAAACTCTTTGCGAATACCTTCTGGATCTCTGACAAAAGCCTGAGTAGCACCTTTCACTGCGGTTATAATATTCCTTGTGGCTTTTTGTCTGGCCCTAATTGCAAGGGGGTGTCCAACCTGCTCACTACACTCATACGCTTCCTTTCTCCAGGTATCCAATCTGTCTGCTGCCCTTTTAGCTATTACTTCCACAACCGCTGATTTAGATGACATTATTTTGACCAGTGCTTCTGCCAGGTCATCACCATCCCTGTGTGCAGTGATTAAGTTTTCTTCTGCAGCTGCCGGTTGCGCTTGCAAGGTGTCCAATAGTTGACGTTTTTTCCTATTTAAAGCTATCGAAAAACTCATTGTCTCTCCCCTTATTGCTGCTTTAAATGTGTCCTGGACCACTTCAATCCAGGTACTAACGAGATTTTCCTTAATAAATTGGGGAATTCAATACCGCGTATGGTTACAGTACTCCTCATTTGAAAGTAAAGAGCGATCAAAAGTCCAACTGAACAGATCTCGGTTAACCACTATTTCCCCACTAATTTCCAGAACTAAGGGATTGTGGTCCGACACAATGTGTGGAGTCTTATCTATTGTACATTTATGAAGAATAGAGTCCGATGTAAAGATATAATCTATTCTCACCGGTTTATTGTGCGGAAAAGAGTAGAAAGTGTGACCGGGATCGGTAGGATGATGTGATTGCCAAATATCTATAAGTTCCTGTTCCTGTCTTAACACCTTGCGTGCGGCCCCGATTTCCCCAGTGTGCTGGACATTCCATAACTGGGTGTGGTCGTGATGGAACCATTCCGTCATCAGCACAGCTTAACCGTGACTGATGACGGAATGGTTCCCTCACAACCATCGAAGGGGTTAATGTCCTCAAGGCCTTAAAGACCTTGGGTTTCCTACTGCTGTAAATCTATTTTTTATCTGAAGATATACTTTGATTAACTGGCTAATTTATATTGAAATCACCGCAGATGATGATGATGGATGGGGCCTCTCAGCCAATTCATTATTTAAATAATCAAAGATTGCAGGGTTGTTAGCAATACTGCCATACACCAAGCATATCGTGATTATATCACCGTTCTCCCTACGGCATTCCGTGATAACCCACCTCCCATTCTGATCAACAGATGTACGAGAAAATTGAATTGAACCTTTTGTTAAATCATAGTTTACAAACGTGAACATCACTGGCGCCATCTTGCCTAACAAGAGCCACTGTCTGCACGTAAACGGCATCCATTTTAGGTGCCACGACCATCTCGCGCTTTGCAAGTCACCTACGATTCACCCTGGCCTCGCAACCATCCCTGGTGCCCTGATTCAGCATGACCAAATGCACTAAGGTCATAAAACCTTGTCCTCGTGACAAGACCCCGGAGCTTCCCGCCCTAAACACGTTTGTCCATTCATCCTTCACACTCGAGCAGGCCCTTCTGATAACCCCCAACTGCACCTGGCAACTCGATCCGGTCCCAGGCTGTAAACCACGCCTTGCGGACGTAGTTTATTACCCCCACACAGCAGGACTTGTTGCCCGAAACAGAAATGCTTGATCTTATCACTTTCATAAACCTTAGATCTGACCGATCCCACACATTTACAGATCCTGTCGGAATGTCCAGCTGCGAGATATCAATCACTACTTAAGATCCTGGTGGGGAACGACACACTGTTGTGACTCTGTGAGAACCTGCTGGGGGTGGGAATTCCTATTATGTTTGACAACCAATAAAGTTACTGTAAATTGTATAAAAAGGGGAGCAGCGGAGAAGTTGTTAGAACACCTCCTGAAGACATTCCTTGTGTCAGACCTGACGTGTTCTCCTCTGGAGTTATAAACCTGTTCTTGCTTTCCAGTTTCCAGCACCTGCCTCTTTATTTTGGTAACTAATGATATTGGGAATTAGAGGCGTCTTGCGACAAACAGCCTGGGTATTCATTAGAGATTGGCTGTTTTTCCACAAATTGGCGTCCCAACGCAGGGCCCATCAGCGACACGAGGTCCGGTAGAGATGTCCCAACGACAGAGTGAATGACTGCAATAAGTGGGAAAGTGCACCTGCCTGAAAGAGACCCTCGTCTGGCGGCCGATGTTACGAACGGACCTCTCTCGAGTGACCTACGGTCCTGACTGGGATCCCACAGGAGTGCCGCGGCTAATATGGAGAAAAGAGGACGACCGGGCGCTGGAAGTGGAAGACGAAGAACTGTCCATGCGGTCCGGGTAAGGTAGTGAAAACGACTGCTGTCGAATGATTGATTGTATTGGAATTGTTTGGATGGAATACTAGTATTGCGCTTTATTGGTTCGTTTAGCTAGTTAGCTATTTGGTACGTTGGTTCTTTTTGAGATATTCTCTGTTTGCAAACAATGAAGAATAGGAATATTCTCTCTCTCTCTTTGCTGGCAGCGAAGGATAGGTAGTGCGGACCTTTGTCCACAATGGTTTGAGATCTTTATTTGTCCGATTATACGTCATGCCTATCTCCTCCCCACTGATTGGTAATTGGTTCAGCCAGGACCATTTATTAGAGGTCAGTCATCCGGCTCCATCGGAGGACACCCCTAATAAGGACATGTATGTAAAATATAGAATAGTCGCTATAGCTTATAGCAAACTATGGCACAAGCACACTAAGAAAGATCGAGAAAATCAGTGGCCACTGGCGGAATGTTTTGATCCTGCTAAAATAGAAACGCTAGAAATAGCCTTACGTGAAAAGAAAACCACGCAGACTATGCTTGACAGCTTCGGCTTATGGCGAAAAGAAACAACACAGGGAAAGAAATGAGATGAAGCGAGAATAGAAAAAGAACTACGAAAATCGGCTCACCTAGCTGGCAAAAAGTTAGAAGAGGAAGTTAAAGAAAGAGATAAAGCTAGGAAGGAGCGAGAGGCAGAGATCTCCGGTCAATACCCGGTTAGGGCTCTCAACTCTTTACCCTGAGCTCCCATCAAAACAAAGGATAGACGACGATCTACTCCTAGGTCCACCGATTATCTACATGCCACCTCCCTATGCTCCTACCCATCCTCTAGTGCAACAACAAGGATCTCAGAATACAACTGAAGGTAGCACCAGGGCCTCGGTATCCACGGCCTCTGCGCCGACCGAGCCTCTCACACCTAATGCCTTGCCAGACGACACATCAGAAAGAATCTAAGTGAAAGGGCTGGTGAGAATTCCACGATTAAGTAAAAATGAACGAGCAGGCATCGATCGGATAGTTAAAACCCTAGTTGACAGGAAAGAAACAGAGGAATACATAACCGATATATGTAACTCCTACGCCGACAACCGCAAACAACACTTTGTCGTGCGCTTTTGTTATTACACACTTACAGCGTATGAGGAAAAGTATAGGAATAAAGGGCCCGACCGACTCATGACTCTGTACAGAAAGGTAGATACAGGAGACGAGAGGGAATGTGATGTGGCGGAACTTTTCTTCTATACATTAGAAGTCTTCCGCCACCTCATGGAGCAAGGGCAGGTAGACAAAAATGCAACATCTGCAATGACGGATCCCCCGATAGAGAGAGTAGAGAACATGATGCCCATTAAGGAAGCTGCCCCCTATTGGGTCCCCCCTAGAGGACAAGGAACTCATGATGACATAAATCACCAAGACGCTAAGGGAAGGGTGGTCTATAATTGGGTATATCAGCCCTGGGATAGACAGGACATTCTGACGCTCCGAAAATCCCTGCCGGACTTAAGAAAGAATCCTATCACATTTTATACGGAGTTAGGTACAGTTCTAGGGTCGACAATTATGACGCTAGCCGACATCGATTTGTTCTTTAGGCTATGTCTGCCAGCCGATGTGTGGAAGAAGATCAGGAAAGTAAACCACACAGACCTGTTCGGGTCTGTTGGGGGCAACTCGATGGGCTGGATAAACAGCGAACCCTGGACAGAAACCCTTGAAAGCCATACTAGACCTCCCTGATAAAATAGTGCAGAAGGTAAAGACCCTGATTCCCGAGAATAGATTGGTCTATCGTAACAGCTTGCCGCCAGAAACCTCAAGAAGATGTTTCAGAATTCTTCTCCCGGTTCGAGACAGTGTTCTCCGATTATAGTGGACAAGACATGTCCACTGCGACCGAACACCACTTGTTCGTACAGAACTATGTTAAGGGACTGTTGCCAGAAGTCTCACAGAAACTACAGACCAGTGTCAGCCGTTGGGCAGTCTCTAAACCAGCGGCCATCCTCCAGATGGCCCAGTACTATGAACACCAGAAAAACGAAAATGAAAGAGCAAACGAAAAGAAAAAGAAAGATTTGAAAGAAAGAGTCATGATAGCACAGCTACAGGGTGTAAATTCAGGAAGGGAACAGTACAAGGAAGGATATCAGCAAAATACCCCTAGAGCACCACCATCATCTAGAAATAACGTGCCTACCCCATACAACGGACGCTGAGACTTAGGGGAAGATCAGTGTGCATTTTGTAAGGGGTACGGACACTGGAAATCCTAATGCCCAATCCTGGAAGAAATAAATAAAGAAAAAGGAACGAGAGAATTAGCAAATGGACCACGAGGTAGAGGACGAGGAAGAGGGTACGCAAACGACGTTAGTGAAGAGAGGCCAGGTAGGACAAATGCTTTTGACCGCCCCTGACAGAACCAGTATCAGTAATCGGACTACAACAAAACGTACGACTTTGCATAGGACAGCCAAGGGCAAGGAAGGGATCCAGTCGAGCACTATGTTGATCAGCAAGGCCCTTATATTACCTCAAACGTCCTGGGCACAGAGTCGTCATTTTTGGTAGACACAGGAGCAACACGTAGTGTACTATCCAAACGACTGATTCCAAGGAAACCCTTGTCTGGATCACATGTGACCTCAATAGGATTTGATGGTACGCCCTCGACTAACCCTTTGTCCAGGCCCATCCCTTTTAATCTAGAAAATAACATCATCGGCACGACATTCCTTCTCTCTTCCAACACCCCAGACGCCATTATGGGTCACGACTTACTGAAGCACTTCGTGCAACTATTCCATGTTCCCCGGATGGAGTGCGAGTCATCTTATGACAACCACATACGCCAGAGAGAAAGTCCACTCCAGCGCATGTATCCCATTTCCGAAGCAGACACATCCCTACTGGACACTTTACCATCACACTTGTGGGCTAGGGCTGACTCAGACGGAGGACAAATGATGACTGACCAAGTGCATGTAACAATACGACAGGACGCGACTCTGCCAAAGATACCGCAGTACAAAATCTCACCAGAGGGAGAGAGAGCACTCACAGACTACATCATTAACTTACTCGTAGAAGCAGGGGTGGTAGAAGAAGTGGTGAGCAACATTTGTAACAGTCCTATTCTGCCGATCATAAAGAAACAGGGAGACGGAAAAGCCTATCGCTTTATCATTGACCTAAGGGAGGTAAACAAGATCGTAATGCCCCATTATCCAGTCGTTTCCGACATTACCACCATCCTGACCCTCATCCAATCCACAGCCACCGTTTTCACTGTTATCGATCTCAAAAATGCATTCTTTTCTATACCCATTCATGAGGACAGCCGTTATCTATTTGGATTTACACTCAGATCCCGCTCATTTAGATTTTGCAGAGCACCCCAGGGGTACACAGAAAGTCCGAGCATCTATAGTCAGGCACTCAAAAGACAGCAGGATGCCATACAATTGCCAGACGGAGTAGCACTGATACAATACGTAGACGCAATCTTGCTAGTAGCAGACACCACTCTAATAGCGGTCATTGCCACCATTCAGTTACTTCATTTCCTCGCCGAGAATGGTCACAAGGTCTCCCGCAAGAAACTACAATTCTGCCAACCACAAGTGACGTATTTAGGACACCTTTTGTCAAAGGAAGGGAGAACGCTCACACCAGACCGGATCCAGACCATTATAGACACTCTGGCCCTAAAAACCAGAAACAAGTCCGCTCACTGATAGGCCTCACCTCATTCTGTCGACAATGGTTACCAAACTACAGCCTCATCGTCAAACCCCTTCTCTCCCTCCTAGCCAAAGACACACCCTTTCCACTCCCTTGGACACCCGAATGCCAGTCAGCGTTTAAGGAATTGGGAGATGCCCTTTGTTCAGCACCTGTTCTAGGGACACCAGACTACTCTAAACCGTTTTCCCTCTACACACACGAAAGGGAGGGATGTGCATTATCTGTCCTGACAGCGTATTTCTCTGCCACCCTCTACCCAGTAGCTAGAGCGCTGCCCGCGTGCTTGCGCGCTGTGGCAGCTGCAGCAGTCTCCATACGACAGAGCGAGGGAACAGTGCTCTCCAACCCCATCACAGTGCTAGTACCACATGCAGTCGACACATTGCTAAACCAGACTACGACGCAACATTTGACGAGTGCCGACTGACTGGATATAAACTGACCCTGCTAGCACCACACATTACGCTGAAACGATGTTCCACCCTCAATCCAGCCACATTGCTGCCTCTTCTGGAAAACGACCCTAATACAATTTTGCTACATGGTGCGTAACCCTCACTGACGAGCAGACTAAACATAGAGTTTATCTCAGAGACACTGCCTTCCCAGAATCAGACTGGGAACTATGGGTAGACGCCTCATGTCTCAAGCTCCCTGATGGCACTACCTCAGCAGCGTATGCCGTGACCACAGCTCAAACTGTCCTAGAAACTGCCCGCATTGCCAAACGATCTGCCCAAGCAGCTGAGCTCATTGCCCTTACACAAGCATGCATTCTAGCGGCTGGCACGACAGTCAACATATACACCGATAGCCAGTACGCCTTTGGGGTAGTTCATCATTTCGGACTCCTTTGGAGGGAAAGAGGGTTCCTGGCGTCACACGGCACACCCATCTTACACGGAGACCTAGTCTCCGCATTGACAGAAGCAGTCCTTCTCCCCAAGCAGCTAGCAGTAATTAAGTGTCAGGCTCAAAAGAAGGTGACCGATCTCATTGGGCAGGGAAATGCACTAGCAGACATTACTTCCCAAACCACATCACAAGACAGAACCGCGACACGCATGTATGTGACCAGGTCACAAGCAGAACACTGGACTGACGCTAGGGCGACTGTAAGGGACATACAGACGACAGGCACACAGAGCGAACTGACTGAATGGGCACGGTGGGACTGAAAGATGTGGAAGGCTCCTGGAGGGCAAAAGACGGTGACAAATGGCTGTTACCAGACGCCTATCTGATCCCCATATTGACCATGGCACGCTTACCCGCACACATAGGATCCGCCCCCATGACCGAACTAATCACAAGGGTATGGCATAACGGCAAGATTGCAGACTCAGCAAGACGTCTAATACAGCAATGCATGGTGTGCTTGCAACACAACCCAGGGAAGGGGACAGCAGTACCACGGGGAGGGTTTGGGATCCCCGATCACCCCTTTGAAATCCTCCAAATGGATTACATACATTTAGAAAGGTGCCATGGTCTCAAACACGTCTTAGTCATTGTGTGCGCTTTCAGCAAATGGGTGGAAGCATACCCCACTTGTATTTCAGTACAGAACCTATCACACCAACAAAAAAGATTCAACATGGGCTTGTAGTACAGTTATCATGAAATTCCACAATTACGCAAATGAAGACAATTAAGGTTCCTTTAATTTCAAAGGCTTTCCCTCAGTCCAGCCATGTGTGCCATGGTCTCAAACACGTCTTAGTCATTGTGTGCGCTTTCAGCAAATGGGTGGAAGCATACCCCACTTGTGACAATACCGCCACAGCTACTGCTAAGGTGTTGCTAAAGGAATTCTTCCCTAGATAAGGCCTTTGTCGAATTTTATGGAGCGACAATGGCCCCCATTTCGTAGCGAAAGTGATTCAAAACATTCTGAAGGGCTTAGGGGTGAAGCAAAAGTTCCACGCCGTCTTTCACCCCCAATCAGCGGGCCTGGTGGAACGACACAATGCCACACTAAAGTTCAAATTGGGAAAGATAGTCGCCATAACTGGGCTGAAATGGCCCGACGCACTCCCACTGGCATTGCTATTGATGTGTTCCACCCCAACCAAGCACAGACTGACCCCAAACGAAGTAGTCTTTGGCAGGCCTATGAACATTTGGGCGGCACCGAAACCAACCACCATTAATGATGTCCTGGACATATTAATGTCTGATTACCTGTACGAATTAATGAATGAATTAACGCTTATCCACCAACAGGTGCTGCATGCCATTCCGGACATGTCCAGGGGCCCAGGACATGATATAAAACCTGGGGATTTCGTCTTGATCAGAAATTTCAAGAGGTCGAAGAGTCTGGAACCCAGGTGGACTGGCCCCTGGCAAGTTCTCATCACCACCCGAACTGCCCTTCGAGTAGAAGGAAAGAAAAATTGGCTGCACGCCCACCACTGTCGGAAGATCTCACCAACCCTGACAACCAGCAAAGAAGTAGACGTCCAAGAAGAGCTCCTGACCAAAGATCGACCGGCCTTGAACTGCTACCCACAGACAGACTCTATAACTAGCAGAGTATCCCGACCCTACTGTACCATCCAAGAAAGGGTACAACCTGAGGTCGACAAAGCGAGGGCGTCTCGACACACAGACCACTAACTAAGTCAAAAGTCTCCGATCGGTAGCCAAACTCTACAAAGGCTACAAGGAGATACGCTAGGCGAAGTATGTGGTCCTGTGAGTCATCAAGCACCTTGAAAATGATGGAAGATCCCGGACGACCGAAGAACTGCCGCAACAACGCCAAGACTGCCAAAATTCACACAGTAAAGACAATCGCACTCATAGCAGTATCTCTCACCAGCCTCTTGCTAATGGTCGCAATCTGGATCATCGAAGAGAGTGCTCCTGCTTATCGAACATTGATGCCCACTATGCAACCCACCACTGAAAAAGAGCACTATCTGGTATCACTGTCACCACGCCTCCGAGAACGACGCAGAGTGTTCTGGAATAACTCTTTCATCCAACTGTTGCACCAGCACAATCTTGTTGCAAATGCTACGAACTGTTGGGTCTGTATGCTGCTACCACATACCACTGAACATTCTATTCCTTTCATCCCTTCACCTTTCTCTGTTCATGGGTCCTGCCTTGCTTGGTTAATGCTCCTACAAGAAAGCTACAAAGACAATGCCACATCCGATGGGACAATAAAACAATTCTATAACGAGTTCTGGCTGAACAAAACTGGAAGAACGGCTGTTCCCTTTTGTCCTCTCACTTCAAATGCGACCTTCCCAATGAACATCCCTGCAAAAGAATGAGTGGAAATGCAAGTGTTCAATGATCCAGCCAGACCCACCTTCTCCTTTCTAAAGAAGAGAACAGCTGCAATCACAACTGTGGCCCTATCTGTGGTGAACGTTGAAGTACCGGGTTTTTAAGAACCCAGCGGTGCCAGGGAACACACCCGAAGACTTCGAGCTCTTCCTGTTTCAGACTACAGAAACACGGAGTCTTCTCGGTGAAGTCAAAGATCGTATTTATTTGCTGCAGCCAGTAACAGGTATCCTAGAAGTACAACAGGGAACTCACCCGAAGACTTCGAGCTCTTCCTGTTTCAGACTACAGAAACACAGAGTCTTCTCGGTGAAGTCAAAGATCGTATTTATTTGCTGCAGCCAGTGACAGGTATCCTAGAAGTACAACAGGGAACTCACCCGAAGACTTCGAGCTCTTCCTGTTTCAGACTACAGAAACACAGAGTCTTCTCGGTGAAGTCAAAGATCGTATTTATTGGCTGCAGCCAGTAACCGGTATCCTAGAAGTACAACACGGTGTATGTTCTCAGGAGACTGCTCAAACTTACAAAGCCAGCCTTCTCTTTTATACAAAATATTATGCTTTAGGCAAACATTCCTTATTTTACAGTTGACCATTCACATATTTTCACTACAAAGAAAAAGCAGAGTCATGATGACAAACCCACATATTAGTTTGTCCAGCCCACAATCAATTACCCGACAAGGCCTAGTTTTTCCATCAGATATCGACAGACCCTCAATAAAAACGGGCACCTCCTCCTCGTAAAGCAAGTCATAAAGAAAGAAACGGACAGGTGTGTGTGAGATTAGACATGGTTTGTATGCGATGAAAGGTTTATGACATGTTGCGCCTTGATACTAATCTCATTCGGCCACTGGGAAAGGAACTGACCGAACAGGTTTGGCTTCAGGCAGTGGAGGCAGCTTGCCCAGGTCACAGAGGAGTCAGCAAAGGTGTACGTGTCCTTTAGACTCGTTTCGGCCTTAGTCATTTGGCCTGTGTGAGGGCAATCACAAAATGGCTGCCGTTCACAAAATGGAACCCGAGGGTTCAAACTAAATTCTTGAATACAGAGTGTTCTCTTAGATCGATTCATGCGAAAACACTCAGACACACTACACTCGTCATTTGCGGTCTGCAGACACCAAAATCGTCATGATACGACGATGTTTATAACACGGGTCCAGAATTTTTAGTACCACAGACCCTCCTTTTGCCCTTACATAGGCAATAACCTATACTCACTCTAGTCTGAGTCCAGGTCTATATTCATAAAGTCATTGAGATGTTGCTGTAGCATCATCCTATTACTTAGCTCGTTTCTTGATACAGGTTTCCTTACACACGATGTAGCACAGAGGCCACATATTGCAGGAGCACACTGTACACACAGACAGAACAGAAAAAGAATGGCTAAGATTATCCCAATGACTATCAAAATTTTCCATCCCCAGGCAGATATCCGTTCCCAGAACCATCCCATCAATGACCAGTCACCTTTATCCACGTGAATAGATTCAGAGATCTTATGCAGTTTGGAACTGGCCTGGTAAACTGTCGGAGCGTTATCTGGGATGAAAATACAGCAACTTGATTGGATCACTTTACATACCCCACCTCGGTCTGCAAGTATGACGTCTAATGCGACCCTGTCCTGAAGAGTCATAAGGCGATCCGACGGGAGCTCAGCCGTCAAATTACTAAGGGCACCGGCAGTTTCAACTATAGTGGATTCAACCACACTTGTTAATTGCCTTATGTTCCTGCTGTTAACCATAGGTCCCCAAAACGGCAGAAAACCCTTTACAAAATCTCCAAATTCTTGTCCTGCAGTGTCTTCTTCACTGATGACACCTCTAACTATCCTTGTCTTATGGTAATCTGCCGCAGCCGTGTAGGTGGGAGGCAACCGGAACGAAACAAAACATGTGCCCGAGAAATCAGGGGGCAACCACGTATAGGCTCTATCATGGCAGATGAAATAGGTACCCTTAGCTGCTAGAAACGAAGGGGAAATCTGAGACGTAAAAACATATGTTTCAGTGCAGATACTTTTCCCTAACTGAGCTCTGGGATTCCTGCCATTACCTTGCAGACATAGGTGACCCTGATGGGGTACAATCCAAATCGGGGAGGATCTCTTTGCTCACTGGTTCTCACTCAGAGTAACTCCTTATCCTGTTACATTCCATCTAGCGTAAGCTTGCAACTCATCTCTAGGAATCGTTCTATACGAGTCAATTGTTCTGCTCATATTTGTGATTCCTACTACCAATGCTTTGTTGCTCGAATTACTTCTCGTGGAACGTCGGGGATATGGTTCGATGGCATATATGAACATCGTCTGAAACGCCCACAAGGAACCATTGTAACTAACTGGTAAAACCAAGTATGGGATACCCTTATCGGTTGTATGTGGCATAAGACCACACACCCAACAATTAATTGTGTTCACTACTAACTGGTGTTGGTGTAGGAGCTGAACAAAGGAGTTATTGACAAACTCTAATCTTCTAATAGACTCATGCTCAGGCAAAGGATGAAAAGAATGCGAGGAAACAGTAGAAGGAGGTATGGGCTGTGTAGTGGGTGCAAAGGTCACTTGAAAAGAGAATAAAACATATCCTATTAGAAACGTCATTACACTAAGCAACATAAAAACACATAATATTAAAAATTGTTTCTTTGTCATCAATATACACATTCTGGCTTTAAAGTTCATCTGTTTGGCAGGTCTCTCCATCTCGAAAAACTCCATCCTCTCTAATTGCTGCCCGTGGCGGTAGGGTGTTCTATGCTAAGGAATGCTTCTGTCAGTCCAGGGCAACTCCCTTAGACCAACCAGAACTGTCGACCTAACGTCTTCAGCTGCACTCTAAAGATTCCGGCAACCACGACCCTAGCAGCTGAACCGGATGGCGGTTCGAAAAACAAAAATAAGAAAGTTTCTCAGATGAGAGAGCTGCACATTCAAAAAAGAATTTTTTGTATTTGTCCGTAGTTCTCGGCCTCAAATTATAACGGCTTTTTCCAGGTACTGTCTGGTTCTAAAACAAGAGTTCAGGCTCTGTAGTGTTCAATCGAATTGACGGTGGCGCAGCTTCTTGCAAAATTTTGTCACTTTCTCGTTCAGAAATTGTTCCTTTTACACGTGCATCGCTAAAAGGCAGAAAACGAGGCACAGTCTCAGTTTCAGAGTCAGCTATTCCCTCCTGGACCCACCGGTCGTACGGTAGAGGCAAAGGGACCCTCTTGACATGTACGCCGTGCACCCAGTGCTTTTTCCCTTCCACTCGAACAGCTGATCTTGTTGAGAGAAGGACAAGGTGAGGGCCGGTCCAACGGGGCTGATCATTCTTTGTCCGTTGGAAGTTCTTCACCAGCACCCATGATCCAGGATCGATAGGATGTCCTGGAGCTTCAGAGACCTGAGGCAAAGTATTGTGTACCTGTTGGTGTAAAACACGCAATTTAGCCGTCAATTCATACAAATAATCAAGCAGTACAGGGTGTTCGATCTCACTGAATTTTCGCGGCCTTGGCACTCCCCATATGTTGGCCGGACGGCCAAACACAATTTCATAGGGACTAAGTCCCACTCGTGAGTACACAGTCATTCTTGTTGATAGGAGTGCTAAAGGCAGAGCGTCAGGCCATTTAAGACCAGAACTCGCTTGGATCTTGGCCAATTTCAATTTTAGTGTGCCATTATAGCACTCTACTAATCCAGCTGATTGGGGGTGATTTGCAGCATGAAATTTTTGTTGGATTCGTAACCCTTCACATACTTTCTTCATCACTCGACCCACAAATTCACTCCCATTATCACTCCAGACCATTCTCGGCATTCCGAACCTAGGGAAGAATTCTTTGGCAAGGGCTTTAGCTGTGGATATGGCAGTATTGTCTTTTAAGGGGTATGCTTCTACCCATCTCGAAAAGGCACAAACAACAACGAGTACGTATTTCAAATTGTTACACCTTTCCATGTGGATGAAATCTAGCTGCAAAACCTCGAACGGATACGTAGGAGGAGCAAAATTACCAGCTGGAGTTGGGGTTCCCCTACCAGGATTGTATTTCAGACACACCATGCAATTCCTGACCACATTCTCTGCATACTTAAGAATTCCAGCATTTTGCCATACTGGAGCTAACAACTTGCAAATCCCTTTCACGCTGATATGAGCCCTTCCATGGGCCATTGTCACAACCGCAAGCACATATGCGTCAGGTAACAACCATCTCTGATGCTCTGACAAATCAGTCCAACAACCATTCGAATCGAATCTACTCTTGCTTTCTCTCCATTCATTCAACTCTTTCTCTGTAGCTTCAGCTTGTATGGATTTCACACTCTCAATCGTATCTTCACACATACTCTTCTCTGGAACCCATCTCGCCGGACCCGCAACGTACATTCGACTCATCACATTTCTCGCAGTTTCTTTCGCAACTTCATCCGCAAACGCATGTCCACGGCCAACATCATCCGTAACTCTCTTATGGGCACTAAATTTCACTATCGCTACTTGTAATGGTAAAGTAAGTGATTCAAGAAGCTCATTCACCAACTGTCCATGTTGGATCTTTGTTCCATGTGAAGTCAAAAATCCACGTTCACGCCACAAACGTCCAAGCTATGAGCCACGCCAAAGGCATATTGGCTATCAGTATATATGGTCACTCTCATTCCTTTCGACAACACACACGCTCTTGTAAGTGCAATCAATTCTGCTGCTTGTGCTGAATTATGTGGGATACGTGCAGCTTCAACAATCGTATGCAAAGTCGTAACAGCATATGCCGCAGTCGTATCACCATTCGGCAACTTAAAACACGAACCATCAACCCACAAAGTACCGTCACACTCAGGAAGAGGAATATCCCTAAGGTCTACTCTCCCTTTCGTCTCTTCTTCAGTTCTCAGAAAACAGTCATGCTGTTCTTCACTATCTGTCTCAACTGTAATTGGCAACAACGTGGCTGGATTCAACGTATTACATCGTTTAATGTGCACATGACTCGCTAACAATGTCAACTCGTAACCCGACAACCGAGCACTAGTTAAATGCTGTGTCTTCGTACGGTTCAACAAGGTATCCACTGCATGTGGAACCATCACCACTAACGCATTGTCCATAACTAAACCAGCAGATTGTCAAATTGAAACAGCCGCTGCCGCTGTGGCTCTCAAGCAACTCGGCAACGCTCTAGCTACAGGATCTAAAGTCGACGAAAAGTACGCACATGGACGCTGCTTATCGCCAAACTGTTGAGTCAAGACTGACAATGCACATCCCTCTCTCGTGAACATACAATGTGAAAGGCTTACTGTAGTCGGGAGTACCCAACACAGGAGCCGAACACAATGCATTGCGTAATTCTGAAAAGCTCTTCTGACATTCGTCAGTCCAAGGAATAGGATTTGGAGTATCCTTAACAGTAAGTGCTATCAAAGGCTTCGCCAGCAAAGAAAAATTAGGGATCCACTGTCTACAGTACGACGTAATACCCAAAAAGGCACGCACTTCTCTCTGCGTCTTAGGAACACTCATTTTCACAATAGCTTGAATTCTCTCTGGGGTCAGTTTCCTTCCCTCCTTCGATAAGAGGTGACCTAAGTAGGTTACTTCTTGTCTACAATATTGTAACTTAGAGAGAGAAACTGTATGCTGACAATCAGACAAGTGGCGTAGTAATGACAAAGTGGCTTCCTTACAAATCTCTTCAGTATCAGCTGCAACTAGCAAATCATCAACATACTGAATAAGGGCTGCACCATCAGGTAAAATCAACAAATCCAGTTGTGTTTTCAAAGCTTGGCTATAGATCGATGGACTCTCGCAATAGCCTTGAGGAGCGCGCTTGAAGCGGAAGCTTCGTCCTCCTAAAGAGAATCCACAGATATCCCTACTCTCTATGGCAATCGGGATACTGAAGAAAGCATTCTTCAAGTCTATCACCGAAAACCATGTGGCTGTAGCCGGAATCAGAGTCAACAAGGCAGTAATATCAGGCACAACCGGAAATTGAGGAACAACAATTTTGTTCACTTCGCGAAGATCAATGACAAACCTGTATTCCGGAGGTTGTGAAGAATCAGTTCTTTTCAAGACTGGCAAAACAGGACTATTGCACACATTACCTCTCGTTTCCTCAATAACACCTCTGTCGATCAAATCATAAATGATCGCTAAAAGTGCACGCTCACCATCACTCGAGATGCGGTATTGTGGAATGTGTGGTAACTTAGCTTTCGCCTTCAGCGTCACAACATATGGAGGAATGTCCAACAAACCCACATCATTCGGACCAGTAGCCCATAATGAATCCGGTAAAGAAGGCAATTCAGATGGAATACTATCCTTCGACAGGTACATCGGAGAGATCACTCTCTCACCCAAGGTAAGATGAACTCCTGACGGAGAACAATACAGTGTCGCATACAATCTCTTCAATAAATCCAAACCCAACAGATTCTCATTACAACCGTTAGTCCATAGAAGGGGTGCTTCGATCTTACGCGGTCCAACAGAAAGAGACAATGGAGCAGAAATTGGATTAGTAACGGGGGCGCCAGAAAAACTTACAGAAACATTCATTTCGCCACACAAAGGTGCGCCAGGGAGGTTCGAGTGCATAATAGAACTCTTTGTAGCACCAGTATCCAGCAGAAAAGGCTCTGACACACCTGATGCAATCACTTCAACATAGGGTCCACTCTGATCTACTGGAACTGAAACAACTCCCTCTCTTTGTCCATGGCTGTCCTAACAATCATTACCGTTCATTTCGTCACCTTCAACATAGTAATAATCCATATAGTACTGTGCTGTCCTACCAGACGAACCTTGCTGTTGATCAAAACTATTCATCGAGTTTTGTGGAGGCAAAGAAAGTACGTTCTGTCCGTGACCTCTACCTCTAGGCACTTGTTGAGCACCTCTACCTCTAACACCAGAAACACCATTCATACGCTGCAACAAAACCGGACAACTATTCTTGAAATGACCCTCTTCTTTGCAATAGGCACACTGGTTAGGCCCATACGGGAAACGCTGTTGAGTAAACTCGTTCCTTTGCGAGTTTCTTGAATACTGCTGAGGTTGCTGATAATCGCGCTGACTATTAGTATGGGGTGGATAAGCTTGCTGTAGAAGAACTTTAGTCTTTAATTCCTTAGTCTTCTTATCCGCTTTCTCTAACTCATCTTTGCGCCTATTTTCATAGTACTGGGCCGTAGCTAAAATCTGTGCTGACGTGGAAACGGGCCAAGCACTCTCGGAATCCTTCAACTTAGTGCACAACTCAGGAAGCAAATTATGCACAAATTTATCGACGAACAATCTCTGGCCACCTTCGGTAGCCATATCTTGACCACTATGATCTACAAAAGTTTCTTCAAACAGCGTGAAGAAATCAGAGACCGTCTCGTCTTTCTTCTGCTTACACGCAGACAACTTGTCTCAATTAACACGCACTTCGGGCATCAAAGTCTTCATGAAATTAATAATCCTACCAGGCAGTTTGGAAATAAGATCTTCAGGCTTAGCACCTCGAACTTGTCTATCATTTGCAGCAACAAGATTAACCCAGGTATCACCCAATTCATTAGCATGATCTGTATGTCGAATCACGTTCCAGATAGGCTGTGGAACAACATTGCCAAACAACATGTCTATGTCCGCTAAATTCATGACACACAAACCCACAGTTTGAGTGAGCTCTTTATAATATCCTGCCGCATTTTTGCGTGGATCAGGTAACGTCTTCTTAATTGCCAGAACTTCCACACGCTTCCAAGGAACATGCACCCAAACTCGCTTAAAATGCGCAGGCGCAGCTACAATATTCTGCGCAGCATTAGCCTGAACTGCTTCCTTCCACACCGGAGGAACCTCATGCATCGGATATTGACGAGCTTTTCTCCTCACTGACGAATCGGGCTCAAACAATCGCTCAGAAGGAGCATTATTACGAAACGACAACAACGTCGACACCGCTCTCTCGATGTTGAGAAAACTCACAATTGTCCCTTGCGCAAACTCGGAACGCACTCGATATAATTCTTCAGGCGCTCTACCAACTTCGTCCATCCACTGTTCATGGAGGAATACACACATCATTTCAAAAACGTACCGTTGCTTTGGTGCTTTCCATTGTCGGAAAACATCCATAATACCCTCAAGATCATACTGGGAAGTATACGTAACCCATCTACGTGCCATGTGATCCAGTACTACACGCTCATCCGTATCAGGCAACTGACTACGTGATTGTCTATCCTCATTCACAGGAGATATACCCAATTGTCCCAACAAAGGAGAAAAGAAACAAGAAACAGCAGCAGTCATACGCTGTCTAGTAGAAGGAGAAGATGGAAGAATAAGGGAAGACGGAACAACAGTAGAAGAATCCAAAGCCGGACCAGAAGGAATATTACAGACAGGCGTAGTAGTAGCAGACAAAGGGGGAGGCAAAGTTGGCGGTCCTTGAGGAGGCTGCGCCAAAGGAACAGTAGCCAACGGAAGAGGCGCTGGCTGTGGGGGAATTACGGGTGGCACAACAACCGGAGGTTGCACAACCACAACTGGTGGCGGTGGTGCCCTAGCACTCTGTGCATAAGGAGGCGGTGAACTCAAGAGATGTGACATTAAAGTATCTTTCGCAAGATCTTTCTTCTCTTCCTGCTCTTTAGGCGGCAAAACTGGGTAGCATCTATGCACCGCTAACTTCTTCAACCTAAGCATCTGTTCGCTTTCCTGCTCTTCTTCATTATCTCTAAATGCAACAGCAGCTTGTACCATTGACATACCTCGTTCACGTTTATTCCTCTTTGCTAATTTAATTTCTTTCTGTTTGGCTTCTTTGCGCCATATGCGAAAAGAGTCAAACATTGCCGGCCGGGCTTTCTTCTTAAAAAGTTTAACCTCTAGATTATCCAAAATCTCTGCATCAAAGCTACCATATTGGGGCCATTTTAAAACACCAGCTATCCTGGTGTATCGGACCCATACTTCATTATATGCGATGGGGCCTACGCCATGTTTCACATAAAGTTCATAGGTTGGAGTTCCAATCGGAGAACCCGGACACGAGTCCTCCAATCGGGAATCCCTATTACAACCAAGACAAAACAGATTTCCAAGTCTGCTAAGACCAGTCATCTTGGCTCTCTAGTCTAGCTTCAAACTTCAAAGGATTATCGAATACGATAGTCTCGTGAATACACGAGTCCTTCGGCTTTGGTACTTGCAAGTTCCAAACAAAGCGATCCCAAGGGGATACCCAAAAACTAAGAACCAAACTAAGGACTGGGAGACGCTCCACTCATACTTAACTGAGGTATCGATGACGTCACCAGAAGACTCGTCTAACGTTTCGCTCTACCAATCATCAAGGGTCCAAAACAGGGTGATAGTCAGGGCAGCAGTCCTTCGTAGCCGTCGGGAAGTGGGGAACCTCGCAGCAAAGACTTTCGGACCACGTCGACATACAGGGGTCAATGAAGTGGCGGCCTTCCTCCAGAATTTTCACACGAAGCTCCTCACGAACCTCTGGCTTGGACCGGTACCGCTGATACCGCCCTACGTTGGGCGCCAACTGAAGTACCGGGTTTTTAGGAACCCAGCGGTGCCAGGGAACTCACCCGAAGACTTCGAGCTCTTCCTGTTTCAGACTACAGAAACACAGAGTCTTCTCGGTGAAGTCAAAGATCGTATTTATTTGCTGCAGCCAGTAACAGGTATCCTAGAAGTACAACAGGGAACTCACCCGAAGACTTCGAGCTCTTCCTGTTTCAGACTACAGAAACACAGAGTCTTCTCGGTGAAGTCAAAGATCGTATTTATTTGCTGCAGCCAGTAACAGGTATCCTAGAAGTACAACACGGTGTATGTTCTCAGGAGACTGCTCAAACTTACAAAGCCAGCCTTCTCTTTTATACAAAATATTATGCTTTAGGCAAACATTCCTTATTTTACAGTTGACCATTCACATATTTTCACTACAAAGAAAAAGCAGAGTCATGATGACAAACCCACATATTAGTTTGTCCAGCCCACAATCAATTACCCGACAAGGCCTAGTTTTTCCATCAGATATCGATGGACCCCCAATAAAAACGGGCACCTCCTCCTCGTAAAGCAAGTCCTAAAGAAAGAAACAGGGATAGGTGTGTGTGAGATTAGACATGGTTTGTATGCGATGAAAGGTTTATGACATGTTGCGCCTTGATGCTAATCTCATTCGGCAACTGGGAAAGGAACTGGCCGAACAGGTTTGGCTTCAGGCAGTGGAGGCAGCTTGCCCAGGTCACAGAGGAGTGAGCAAAGGTGTACGTGTCCTTTAGACTCGTTTCGGCCTTAGTCATTTGGTCTGTGCAATGGCAATCACAAAATGGCTGCCGTTCACAAAATGGAACCCGAGGGTTCAAACTGAATTCTTGAATACAGAGTGTTCTCTTAGATCGATTCATGCGAAAACACTCAGACACACTACACTCGTCTTTTTGCGGTCTGCTGACACCAAAATATTCATGATACGACGATGTTTATAACACGGGTCCAGAATTTTCAGTACCACAATGTCTCAGGTCTTGTCTGCATCGAAGGCCATGGGACGAAAATCGTGGGACACAATACTTGTCACATCACCAGGACTCTACACACTGCCGACCCCCCTTCATTTGTTGCATCACCCAATATGTACTTCATCTGCAGTACTAAAGCCTATACCTGGCTCCCTAAAGTTTGGGGGGGGGGGCACTTGCTATATTGCCTTTGTTCTGCCTCCAACCTACACTGCGCCTGCTGGACATTACCGAGAAAAGCGGTCCGGAGACACAGACCAAGCAGATTCTGCTGCATCCCAGTTTGTTGGTGCAGATAAAGGCCTTGTTCCACTTTGGGGTCTGATGGCAAACAGCTGAGCCATTCGACACCTGTCTCAAGCAGTAGAGACAGGTTTGAACCTAACAGCCAGCATCCTCACCAACAACACTGCCGAGCTTCAAGCGGTCCGCCTGATGACTTTGCAAAACCGTTTTTTTTTTAGATGTGGTACTAGCAAACCGTGGAGGAGCATGCCGCTGCTGTACCTTTGTCCATGAGAGCTCGCCTTCTGTCTAGAAGGCGATCGAACATCTGCACAGACTGGCATCGGAGATCCACCAAGAACAAGAGACTTGGACACTTGGAAGCTGGTTTTGGGGCATTTTAAAGGAATGGGGGTGGAATATATTGATGGTCCTCTTGGTTCAACTTTTTATAATATGTGGCTGCTGTTTGGGGATACACTGCATACCACCCTTGTGTTCTCTATGTTTGAATTCTTTGTGCCCTAAGACTGTAGATTCTCGCATAGAACGAATTAATGTAATACATGACACAGAGATACAGAACATTATGGGGATCGAAATAGATTAGCAAGATGTCTTGGGAATGTTCAAAGGGAGGACTATTAAATCGTAGTTTACAAACATGAACATCACTGGCGCCATCTTGCCTAACAAGAGCCACTGTCCGCACGTAAACAGCATCCATTTTAGGTGCCGTGACCATCTCGTGCTTTGCAAGTCACCTACAATTCAGCCTAGCCTCGCAACCATCCCCGGTGCCCTGATTCAGCATGACCAAATGCACTAAGGTCATAAAACCTTGTCCTTGTGACAAGACCCCGGAGCCACTTCCCGCCCTAAACACGTTTGTCCATTCATCCTCCACACTCGAGCAGGCCCTTCTGATAACCCCCAACTGCACCTGACCACTCGATCCGGTCCCATGCTGTAAACCACGCCTTGTGGACATAGTTTATTGCCCCCACACAGCAGGACTTGTTGCCCGAACAGAAATGCTTGATCTTATCACTTTCATAAACCTTAGATCTGACCGATCCCACACATTTACAGTTCCTGTCGGAATGTCCAGCTGCGAGATATCAATCACTAATTTAGATCCAGGTGGGGTACGACCAACTGTAGGGACTCTGTGAGAACCTGCTGGGGGCGGGAATTCCTAGGACGTTTGACAACCAATAAAGTTACTGTAAATTGTATGAAAAGGAGAGCAGCAGAGAAGTCGTTAGAACACCTCCTGAAGACATTCCTTGTGTCAGACCGGACGTGTTCTCCTCTAGAGTTATAAACCTGTTCTTGCTTTCCAGTTCCAGCGCCTGGCTCTTTATTTTGGTAACTAATGATATTGGGAATTAGAGGAGACTTGCGCCAAACAGCCTGGGTATTCATTAGAGATTGGCTGTTTTTCCACACTTTGGCGGATAATATTGCAACCCTGAGTCCTGGCACTCTGTGTTGTAGCGCCAATTACTGTAAATCTAAGTGTGCCTAGAAGATAGATCTGTTTCCTATTGATATGTGTTTCCTGTAGGCATAGGATATCGGCTCTAAGTAATGTAAGGGCAACTGCAGTATTTCAACATTTCGTTTGATCATTTAGGCCGTATACATTAATAGTTACTATGCGTAGTTTGCTCATTTCATTCCATAGACTTGTTCCCGTTCACAAATACCAGGACAGGCTATGAAAAACGACATCAAACCAGATCTCTGAATTTCAACCCCTTTCCCCATCCTTCCTCTCCCCCACCCTTCCCAACCCCGAGCCCCCCCCCCCCCCGACCCACCCACCACGAACCACTGAGGCAACCTGGTTCTGAAGGAACCAGGATGAGGTCATCGGAGCAATCAGAATCCTGTGTCATCCCCCCACCCCCCCAGTCTAGCCCTCCCCTAGCCTACCCTAACCACTCTGTATCAAATCACTTTATAAGATCCCCAATTTGCGACTTTGCAACATTGACTTAAGCCCATTGTTAATAGACCTTGGTTCTGTCTCTTCTTGTCTCTGTAATCTCTTGCAAATAGGCTTGGGCCTGGATTTCAGAATTAAAGCGACTGGTGACTCCATTAAAAACAATTTTCAGACGTGCTGGGTTCTGTAAATATACCGTAGCACCGATTTGTTGAAAGGATGCGAATAATTGCTTCAGGCTCCATCTTCGCTCGACTGTGGCATGGGCAAAGTCAGGCCTGGCAAAAAAAGTTACGCCATTGAATTCTTTCTTACTTGTGGGTCTTGCTAGGTCAAAAACGGCCTGGCGTAAGAGAAAGTTCTCAAAGTAAGCTAGTATTGCCCAGGGGTATTGGTTTTCAGTTGGAGGTCGTTTAGAAAGTGTCAAAGGAAATCGGTGGGCATGCTGCATCTCCTTATCCCAGTCCCAAGATTGCAGTTCAGGAAATGCTCCTTTGAAGAGCAAAATTATATAAATTCTAGGGTTGCTTCCTTCTAAGCCTTCTGGGACCCAGAGAATGCAGAAGTTTTGTTCCTCAATCCTCATCATTAAACCTTTAACTATGCTTTTGTGGGCATCCCCCTGTATTCTTAGTGAAGATACATCTTTCTGTAAGTTCTTGGTGCACACTTAAACAGACGACATTTTATCTGCGATTTCAGTGCACGTACGGCCCACTTTCCTGATTGCACCTTGCAATCTCTGTGTGGCTTGTCGATTTTTCCGATAATCAATCTTTTCCTCTTCATGCTACCCCTTGATTGAATATAATACTTCTGCAAGGGTTCCTTGCTTTTAGAGTTCCCACTCTCCAGATCGGCCATTGCTGAGATGTTGCCACCTGAACGTACGGTACAATCTGATAGAAGCGCAAACTGAGAGGATGAATAATCCCATATATCCTTGGCATTGCTTCCTTGGCCTTCAGTCTCCCCATTTGTCTGTCCACATAGTCTTTTTTTCTTTTCCAGCTTCTTTCTTTGTGCTGCGATTTGGATTGAGGCCTCTGAGTAGGTACTGCTTCCACAATCGTGCTTCCCTACATTATCATCCCCTTCACTGGATGTAGATATGCCTGTCTCATAGAGTTCTGACTCATCTGTGAATGGATAAGGCTTTTCCTGAATATCTCGAGTTTCCAGGGTATCAAGGCTTCCAAAGTTTTCAGGCTGATTGTTTGTTGTGCTGGGAACTGCCTTTGAAGCCCTCAGGTCCAGGTCTGAAGAAGCAGCTAAGACAGTATTCTTCTATTGCGTGATTCCAGCATTGGCTCCTGACCCTGAGACTGCATTATATTTTCGTGGAGTATGTTGAAGTCTGATGCCGATATTGCTGCTACCAATAATGGAGAGACAGGAGAATCTTGAGGGGCGACCCCGGCTGCAGGGGATAGCTCTGAAGAAATTGATACATGTTGAACATCCTGCATATCCCCATCTGCTGATTCGTTCTGGGATCTTCCCAGCTCTAATGGACTGAACATATTAGAGATTAGAGGTTGAAGATTATGCGATTGAGCAGTGTTCAAAGATTTAGCTTTTTTTGCCGGGAGCGTTTTACTTTTTGCGGGGGCTAAGGATTGATGATGTTTAGCTTTGGAACTCCCCCACCCCCCATCCCCCTTGCGCCGACATCCTTACTTGTTTTCTCTCCATAACATGAAGGGTCAGGAAACAATGTATTCCCCACTGAGACCGGTAACCGTGTTTCCCTGCTTTCTCAAAATTCTGCGAAGCCTTCAGGAGCTCAAAGAAGACCGATAGTTTTTCGTCAAGGTGGCACGTCACTTGCGATGTTGTCAGATGCACTACACTTCAGCGCCCATTCCAGCGCTGTGAGGAGATCGATGTTGGAATGGCAGACATACAGATCTTCTATGCCACACTATGAACTGTGGCATTCAGGTAGTTTTGGACTTTTCCTTTCCCCCGAGTACTTTGGGTGTGGGTGCTGCGGTTAGGTGTAGTTTTTCTAACTCTTTACTAGGGCCAGACCGGCGGAGCTGTGCCGGGTTGCTGTTACTCAGGCGCCATTTTGCCCTTCCATTTTTTTTTCTTTTTTCTTAAGCACTGTACGGTTTTGCATGTGTTATTCAGTGTTCCTCAAATTTTTTGTAGTACTCTTTGTGTTTTTAATGTATTTTTTTCTTTCAAGTTAAAGCACTGGCTGGACAATGATTTATGGACTGCTATTACGTTGCAGTCTCAGCTTCTACCCCGCACCACCTCCCCCATGAAGTCTTGGACTGCTCAACTTGCCTACCCCGAGGGTCAAGTGCTTGATGCTCAGATTTGGGTTCATAGTAAGGTAAAGCCACAGGACACCAGCAGTAAAAGGCTCTCATTGCTCCAATCAGAGACCAGAAGCGCACGGGGCCCCCTGAAAACATTCTTACACTGTCTTCTGCCACAATGCCGAGACAACAGTTCTTGTTCACTCCAGCCATTGATCGAGAGGATGTTAAAAGAGGGGTGAGGAGGTGCACGGAGCAAGAAAGCCTGTGAATAAGAGCTCCAGGATGGGAGCCTGCTTCAACTGGGGCATAGTTAGTGTCTTCTGAGGGATCTCAGTATGACATTTGAACCATAATCCTAGACGGTGAACGAAAGGCAAAATAACAACTGGCAACTAAGGGTACTCAGAAGACAACATGGGATGCCTTTTCCTTTGCTGATCCAGATGCAGGCGGCCATGATAATTTTCCACTTTAAACTGCACGCTCCACACCCTCTCTTAAGCAGAAAAACGCCCCACACTCCTTTGCCCATGGCTCCCCTAGGCTGTTTTTTTTGTTGCAGATTTACATAGGGCGAACTCGACCCGGAGGTATTAGAGCTCTTTACACGAGCTATGTTACACATGGACACATACATTTTTGGTAGGCACGGGGAGAGTACTGATTTGCCAAGAATAACAGTAGCTGAGCTGATGCAGAGGCTCGAAGCTGGTTTCCCAGCTCCAAAGTCGGCATCTCTGGCCGTCAGTCCACAACCGCTCCCAGAGATTAGAAAGATTTACCCGTTGATGACCCCCACATACACCTTTTACACTGCGCATCACAATTCTGCAGACGCCCTGACAACTAGCATTAATATCCCAATGCGCCTAAACAATTGTCATTATTATCTCTTACCACGTTCTCCCACTTATATTGCTCACGTGCCACCCTATTGTTCATGTTTGCATAGTTTCATAGCTACCATTGCCAGACTTTCTTTGGCCAGCTCACGAGAACAGCAGAACTTTGACGATGCCACTATGCACGACCAATTTTCGTGCCTGTTTAATTACAATCCTTTGGCCTTCATTCTCAGTTTCTACATGAATGTTATTCACTTAATGGATCGCATAAGGCTTAATTAAAAATATATTTTTCTTTAAATGAATGCCTCTTCTTTCAATAAGATGAGCAAGATCCAGACGAAATGACATGCAAGCCAGCCACGAACAGGACTTCAGTCAAAAAACACGCTTTGCACCGCAGGACCTACACAACTATAAAAAGCCTGGCACCTCCACTACGGAGGCATCGAGGAGAATAATCATTTGGGGAGACAAGACAGTCAGTAAATCTGAAGCAGGCAGGTCCCACAGAGGTTATGGATTCCAGTATAACATGCAGGAATGACTGATGACGCCTTTTTGTTTGTTTAGACCATGAGTGATTAAAATTAATCGAGGATCCAGACAGTTACCGAGTCTCTTAAACTGGTTATTGGCTAGTTTAGTATTCCTTTGGGGGGGATGTGATGTTACTGTACAGCTACAGGTGTATCCAAAGACCCTGTCAAGAATGTTGGGAAGTGTCTGCCTGTTAATCTCAAAAGATCGAGAACATGTACACATGCATGAAGCCAGGTCTTCAACAACTCATTACAGGCCTATACCAGATATTGCCATTGGCTGGAGAGGTATCGCATCATAAGTTCAGTACTGAGGGATATGGACTTTTTTTATTATTTAGAGAGGGTTTGGTGAAACACAAGGACATGAGTACCAGGGTTTGGGTTTTCTTGGTTTCTCTGGAGATGCCGGGAGATGAGGTAAGGCATGTGTGCCTTTGTGTATACATATGTGTTTGTATCCTTGCACTGAGCAGTCGCATCTGTTTTTCCTAAATCCAGGGAGTGAAACCGGCAGAGTGCTAGTTGTAGCATCCTCTATCATAACCACTGTCTTACCTCACAGCCATAGGGCAGAGCTGCTGTTTTAGCTTACTGTCCAGGAGTTCATCCTCCCAGACCCCACTGTGGACGGTCATGTGGTAAGCTGCTCCTGGGCCACCCTGGATGAGACTGCTAGGGTAGGGCATTGACCAAGAATACAAAATGTTTGTGGCATTACTCTCTCCATCTGACGCAGGAGCAATAGAACAGAACGCCCATGTTCTGCACTACACTATTCTCCTCAGATCCCTTCATCCTTGGAGTGATCACAGCATCTTCCTGAGGCTGACATGCACCTTATAAGGCCAGCTGATTATATACTGGACATGTACACCACAGGCCCATGGACTAACCTCTGTGCTATCTGGTCATTACCTTGTAAGTGTCCAGCACCCTGCTACGCTAACGCCAGCATCAGCCGTAGCCATTTTTGCCATCCAACTGAATCTCTATACTGGCAAGCAAGTACTCATGTTATCTCCGCTGCTTACCAGGCACTAGCCAGTGGTACCAGGTAAGATCACCTTGGGTTTGAGATACTTCTTCTCAACTAGTGAGTGTAAGTGCCCTTAGCGGCAGGAACCTTCATTCCATTTAAACCCACCTCACTAGCAAAACCCATAGAGTTGTGGTGAATGGGCTTTAGAGCCTCTGCGTCTCGCTACCATATGTCCAAGGCGACTAGGTTGAGTGCCACTTTCCCCTCAATGGTAAACATTCCCACTGATAGCAGCTGGTATTGTGTCTTTAACTGAGCAATCCCTCTTGTAATGTCTTTCGAATGGCACCTGAAACAGGTTACCCCCTATCTGGGGCAGAGAACAAACCTCCTTCCCGCCCTTGTCTTTGTGGTTCTGATTAGGAATTTAGTTCTCCTTAGCCTTCTTCCTTGGTGGGAGCCTTAGGAACCAATTCTGTCCCTTCCTTCCAGTTTGAGTCCGTTCTGTAGGTAAGTCCTCCATCCTTCTGACTTGGAACCAGGTTACTGCAGCCATTTTCACCCAGTTGGCTTGGTGGAGCAAGTATTCACACGTTAAGTGACTTGCTTGTATCGAGTACCTCAAATAACCTTAATAGACTAAATCAACCTGTTTGTGTTACTAATATTGCACATTTTACACTACACGGGGTGTCCCAGAGACGCTTGCCTATGTGTTTTCTAAAACGTAATACGCTTGCCTCTAAAATGGCCGCTGCTTTGCGGGAATTTAGTCTGCGCATGCGTCGGTCATACCCATGTGATGTGACGCACTTGCAGTTCTGGTGGGAATTTGTTGCTCATGCGCAATACAGCTAAATATGGCCGCTTTGTTTTCTCATATGCTCCGAGCTTGCATCGCCACTTTTGCAAAGCTGTCTGTTCTGCTAAACTCCTAATGCTATAGTCATTGTAAAGTAAGGGGTGTAGTAAAACCAATCATGGTATACAGTGTATTCATTTCTTCTGTATTTCTAAATTGTTTTTGCTTGCTTTTCATGTATCGTATTCTTTGGGGCCTGGGAGGCGCTTGTTACTCCATTTCGGAAGCTCGTATGGTCTCAGTCACGTGATGGGGGAAAAGAAAGCCATGCAGCAGTGGAACTCAGCCAGCTGGCAGCTAAAGTCAAGATGCTCCTGGGAACCGACCTGTAACCCAGCAGGACGAAGCTGAACTGGACCTCAGATTGCTACAATTGTAATAAACTGCTGTATACCCCATTGTCCTCTGTAAAACATATGCCATGGGATACTAGAATGTAAGGGGTGGGTACGAAAATGAATATTAAGTCTGAGAAAGTCTAAAAATTAGGTGGTGTGATGACTTAACCTCCTCCTTTGTCCAATCAGAACTTGGGGATCCTTTCACTTGCAACATTGGGGGGTGGTACACTGACCCGAAAAACAGTATAACTAGCCCAGGTTTAGCTAGAGAAATTGTCTGACTTGTCCGAATAGCTGACCTGTCACTGACCTAACGCACTATATAGGTGACTGATACAGAGAGCTGCGGAACACTCTGTCCGTATTTTCCACAGACCCAGTCGGGGTTTTGGGAACCTTAAGTGCTGGCGAAGCACTTTACTGGGAGATTCGAGAACCCAATCGGGGTTATTGGCAGATTCCTTGCAGAGAGGAAGTAGCGCAGGCGTTGCAACCGGAGCTGCAGGTGTTGGTCGTACCCTTTGGTGAACCCGGTCCTGATCCAAATCCTGGGGTTATCCTGTCCTGACTGTCCATGAGCTGAACCTGCTCGCCTACTGGCAATCTAAGTCCTTGAGGGTCCTTTCCCAACTGACCCGTGGCCAGGGTTGGACTTCAATCTATCCTAGGTAAATATAAATCTGTGTGGATGCTCGTTTTTCTAAACTTCCTTCCTAACGTTTCGAATAAAGCATAATTGCATACGTTCCTTTTCTCCCCTGTCTTTCTATAAATGAGATTTTTCATGCATTATTGTCTATTAGCATGTTCCATTTTTCCTACCTGTAGTCAAAATACTAAATAGTTTTGCATATATAGTTTGTTCCATTCTTACCCTCCCTATAGAGAATAAGTACATCTGGATAAAGCAAACAGCCTAAGTTTCGTTTCCTCTGAACCGTTAGTGAATTTCGAAAGTCTACTTTGATTAGTATGTTCCCTTTCTTTACCCGCCTTTAGTAAAGTTGTGAAAGTCTGTTAATCTAAAATAGCGTGTTCCTTATTTCTCCTTCCCTTTAATTTTCAAGTTCTAAATGATTCTTACCCTCATTCATAGCTATACGATATTTCTAATTCTAGTTATAGACAGTTTGATCTGTGTAAATCTGTGGCTCATGGCTTATGATGATGATTAGATAAAGGTTTTCAAAACTTCTTGAGTCTGTGGTCATTATAAAGAGTACAAACATTATTCAATTGTATATGGTATTGTGTTGTCTACTTACTCCACAGCTATCTCCTTGATCCATTGTGATCTTAGGTACCTGTTTCGAGGATTGGTAAGTCAGGTACACGGGAATAAAACAGAAAGGAACTGAATTGCTTGCAGTAGTGTGTAGGTTACCTGATTAAAGTATAGTGAAAATATTTTTATGGGCCCAAGTGTGCATTATTTGGTAATAAAGTTAGTCGGGTGACCTGCGCGCTCTATCAGGCTAACCACTTGTCAGCTAATACAGCAAGTTTCTTTGGGTCCTTCTCTGACAACTACTCTCTGAGCGGGATGTATCACTCCTCTCTGAGTCACTCCAGCACCATAAACTGTTTAAGGGAAATGGCAATCTTCGTTTCCGTCCTTCTTTCCCATTCATTTCAGTCATGTTCTTTATCACAATATCCCGGGCCCATGTCTCAAATGGAACCCTGTCTGCCTTCCTATTATAGTGGTATCCCTTAGGTACTAGCTTGGCTTCGGTCCAAACCTCCTAATAAGAGCTTCCTTTATGCACCCGTAAATCAAATTGTCATTCTCAGGCATTCTTCCAAATAAATTAGTTACTTCCAGAGGGTGGTGACTCAGTTGAGTTGTACCTTTGGAATTTCAATTCAACTCTTGAGCCTTGCATGCAATCTCACAACTATAAAACCAACCCAAAATATCAGTGCCTGGTTCATTCATATGTATAATCTTTATAGGCAGCATAGCATTGGATAACACAAAAGAAGCGGTAACTGTTAAGATTAGAGCGCAATAATGTTAGTTATAATGAACTATTACCTATGTATTGTTTCAAAGAACTAATGTTCATTTATATAACTACATGACTCTTTAGTTGATGTATAACAACTTGATGACTTGACTAGTATTGTGTAAACTTAATGAGAGTCAATGCAATGTATAGGATGCAAATAATATGCAGATTATACTACTTTGCTCTCCATTTCCAACCCTAACCCCCTTACTCTTGCTAATACGTTAATCTAACTTTTTGACGATGGTGAGGATCGGACTGCTTGTATGCCTCAACGCAGCGCCTATCGTTATGCAGTGACTTGCCCATATTAATAATTACCTTTAACTTGACCTGACTAGGTAGATACAGGGATGCCCAAGGTTAGTAATATAGTTTCGATATTATAATAACAACAATCAAATTTGATCAAAAGATTCATGGTGGAGAATTGTAAATATTGTTCCAGCTAAGAAATTAGATTATCCTGATAGAGATGATCGTACAAACTGCCCGTTCCAAGATGGCGGCTGGTTTTTTGACTTTTGCTCGTATTTTTGGACTAAGGGACGTATTTAGATACACTTATACAGTGTCAATCACATGAGACTAGTCGTAGTTTATTTTAAACATATTTACATACAATACGAGGAATTTTGGGATATACGATCCCAATCTGACGAATTCATTATCATTAGATTAATACACGTAATACGATATACCTCGCAAAGTGGGATTAATATAATAAATAGATTACATGTCCAACGTTTGATATTTAGTGTTACGTTCGAGCACTTTCAACAGTTTTAATCAATATGTTCTACTAACATGGCGCATCCCGACATCTAATAGTATAAATAAGAATAGCAAGATGGCGCCGCACTAGGACGCCGAGACGACGAGACGCGATCCGAAGTATAGACTTACCGACACCAGGTAAGAACGGACATAGTGTATAATTTAGTTAGATACGTAGGGCAAACCAGCGTAAGACGTAACCTGTGAACCTAATACTAGGATCCTGTGCTTATTTTAGGTGACGGATACGATCACCTGAAAGCCCCTAACATGGGTATCTAAGCAAGACAACGAGGTAAGATAGTAGACTGTGCATAAGACGGAGAACCCTATTTCTTTATGTCAAGAGAACCATTTTTGACTTGTGAATATTATATAATTTTGTAGATTATAAAACTGTGACTTAAGGACGACAGTGGATAGCGTGGGCGCAGCGAAGAGGCATTTAGGTATGACGCCCTCTAACATGGTCTCTCTCCCTGTTTTTGGCACTTAATTTCTGCTATACTGCACCCGCTTTTATGAGATTTAATAAAAGAGACTACATTTAATAAACAATACTTATATCAAACTATTCATATTTAGGTAATCTATGACCACTGTGGAGAATTCTAGCTTTCACTTGGTGGTGAGAACTCTACCACTATATATATTCCTTTTTCAAACACCACTGTGGCTTTGGGATGTTTCCCTGTTGATTATGGTCACATTTGACTAGTGTGTTATATCAAATTATGATATAATGTTATAATAGCGATTATACTTTGTTTTGGGTTGCAGCCCTGAGGAAGTCATTAGTCGAATCAGACTAGACGAAACACGTGTTGGCTGCAAAGTTTGGAGACTATGTTGAAGAGTGTTTTTCAATGAAGAAAAGAATTGAAAACTTTCAAGATTAAATAACTACTGCATAACTTGAAAAAATTTCTATTGAACTTTTTTGAGTGCTCAATGAAATAATATAATTTGTCTGAGCTATTCATAGCATATCTCTAGTCGTGGTAACCGACTTGCATTCATTTTGAGCACCATTTCAGATATTCATTTGTGATACCCCTTCACCTGCTGTGCGCTCTAATCTTAACAGTTACCGCTTCTTTTGTGTTTAAATTTGTTAAATTGAGCAGCCGCAAAGGGAACATGAATAGAGAGAAAGAAGCAGAGGAACTATTCAAGAACCTAAGGGCGGGTGGATCTGTAGGATCTGCAGTGAGACCACCTGCTAGCATAAGACCAGAAGGGCTTAGTGCCAAGTTTAGAAAGCTTGAATCACTAAAAAGACAAGAACTCAATATGTGGTGGGACGCTGCCACACTCAAACAATATATAGCACTGAATAGGATACCTCGTGGACTACGTTCACAAATAATACCAGTTTATGAAGATTTAGAACCAGAATTGTACAAAACCTGGGAAAAGGAACTTAATGATAGTTCACGTAACCTTATGAACATACTGATTGATAATGCTGACAGGAAGATGGCAAAACTAATGATTGAAATCCAAAAAGTAGAAGATGAGATTAAGCAAATGAACCTTCCTGAAGCGACAATTAAAAACTACACCATAATGGATGAAATTCTTAATGATTTACAACTAGATATTAAGAAGAGAAAAGCTCGTAAAATTAAGCGAGATGAGAATGATTATAGATCAGGGAGAATATATACGTATGCTAAAAAATATGATTATCTGATGAACAAACCACCTAATTCGAGACAGACAGGCAGCGCCAGACCCCTTAGCGAGACAGATGCATCATCTAGCAATATATCTAGTGATGATAATGATGAAACACCAACTACTACAGCGAATGTTCCAACACCAGAGAATAATTTTTTAGAGGAAGTTCAACGTTTACGGAAGGGGAATCGAGAAACAGGGAGAAATCGCAATACTACTGCAAGAGGACCAGGAGAGGCAGGAGAGGAAATGGGAGATCCAGGATCCAGGATAAGAATGAGTCTGAGGTCTTGGAAGCCACAACCATAAGAGATGAGAGTGAAGTAAGTGACATAGAGGTTATTAATCTATCGGATTTTCTACTCACTAATGACATGATATGTGTTCTTCAAAAGGGTTTAGGTTTCTGTCCAGCTAGGAGACAGGACTGGGTGATGACTAAAATAGATCTTTTTAAATTTACGAGATTACTTAAGATAAAGAAATTCTTTGCTAACATACCAGAGAAGAAGGCAACACCTAGATCTAGAGGGCTGAGTAATTTCACTATACAAGAACTTAAAGAAACTCAGCTCCTACTTTCCCTAACAGAGAATGAAGATGATCCAGTGACTCTATCTAGACTTATGGAAGAACTAGATGTTGAACGATATCAGTCGGAAGATAGTGGTCTTAAACTACGATCTAAGTGGACTCCCCAACTGGCAAAAGGTAACACTATTGATGTTTTCTTTAAAGCAGTGAGCACTGACATTGATAAAGAGTTAAATTACCATCAACAGAGATATCTGAACCCTAGAGAAGACAATTTATCGCCTGGAGAAAGGAAAGCCCTTAGAGAATTGATGAATAATAAGGACATACAAATACGTAGGGCAGATAAAGGAGGGAATTTGGTAATTCAGAATACCACTGATTACAATGATGAAGTTCTATCTCAATTAAATAACGAACAATACTATGTCAAATTGGATAATAATCCTATGAGAGCAGTTATGGAGACCGTTAATAAGAGAGCTAAAGAATGGTATGACTTATCACTGTTAGATCGAGATGAATACCTCTATCTTCTGACCACCCATCCAAAATCACCTTGTCTCTATACCTTACCAAAGGTTCACAAATGCCGGGACAAACCCCCAGGGAGGCCTATTGTCTCTGGCATAGGTGGCCCAACCGAACACCTTTCAGAATATATAGACACTTTTTTAAGAGAGTTTGTATATAATTTACCATCATTTATTGAAGATACCAAGCACATTTTGAATATACTGGATGATATGTCATGGGACAATGGTATGATACTAGCTACCCTTGATGTAGTATCTTTATATTCGAATATAGAACATGACTTGGGGATTAGAGCACTAGACTGTTTCTTGAGCAAGAGAGCAGCAGAACTTTATGATCACTCACAAATGTTATTACAGATGACTGAACTTGTCCTTAAAAACAATGTTTTTCTATTTAATGGTAACTGGTACCGACAAAAGCTCGGGACAGCGATGGGAGCCAGATTTGCTCCGTCTTTTGCTAACCTCTTTATGGGGTGGTTCGAGGCGGAGCGAATCTGGGGGATCGCCAACAGAGAATGGATCCAGTATATTCATTACTGGGGTCGTTTCATCAACGACTGTCTCCTTATCTGGACAGGGACAGTAGAACAACTAAAAGGATTTTTTGACTATCTTAATGAGAATACCTTCAACTTAAAATTTACAACTCAATATGATTATGAGAAAATAACCTTTTTAGATATTGAGTTATTTGTGGAGCAAGGCCATCTTAGAAGTCGAATGTATAGGAAACCATCAAGCTGCAATGCAGTTCTTCATGCCAAAAGCTGTCACCCTAGCAACCAAATAAAAGCAATACCCTACGGAGAGATGGTGAGAGCAAGGAGAAATTGCTCCTTAGAACATGACTTTAAAACTAACATTAATGACATCTCAAATCGGTTTGCTAGAAGAGGCTATGATAAAAAAGTGATTGATAAGGCTTCAACCAGAGTACACAAACTCAAGCGGAAAGAAACCTTAAGAGTGAAACCTAAAAGCATTAAAAATGATACTGCAACTATGGTGAGAATAATCACTCATTATAGTACAGAGAGTCCCAAACTGTATTCTATCCTTAAAAGACATTGGCATCTCTTGATGCTCGACCCAGATCTTACACCGTTCATTAATAAATACCCCTCTGTTACATATAGAAAGGGCTTGACTCTATCTAACATATTGAGTCCTAGCTACCCCAAGAAATATGTTAACAAAGATTGGCTATCTGGATCCAGAGGTTTCCACAAATGTGGTAAATGCTCTTCGTGCAGATGGGCAAAGAAAAAAGTAGTTACGTTCAACTACAATGATACAGGTGAATACGCTATTAACAAATTCATCAATTGCGACACAACTTATGTTGTTTATATCATTTCATGCAGCTGTGGAATGATATATGTTGGAAGCACCAAGAGGAGACTCAGAGAGAGGATGGCAGAACATTTTAGAGCTATCAAACAAGGTGACACGCGCTATCCAACAGCTGCACACCTGATTAGGAACTCACATGATAGTGTGAAACACATATTCAGCTATCATGGTATTGATCGTGTAGATCCTGAACCCAGAGGAGGGAATAGGATTTTAACACTTAGGAGAAAGGAAGTGACATGGCTAATAAAACTTAAGGCTGTAGAGAAGGGACTTAATGTCGATAATGAGTTTGAATTCTTCCTAGGAAATGAGTGAATATTTATTTTATTTTATTTTATGAGATGGCTTTCTTTACTTTAACTCTTGCAATTGACATGTATTGGCTTGTAATGTTAGTTATAATGAACTATTACCTATGTATTGTTTCAAAGAACTAATGTTCATTTATATAACTACATGACTCTTTAGTTGATGTATAACAACTTGATGACTTGACTAGTATTGTGTAAACTTAATGAGAGTCAATGCAATGTATAGGATGCAAATAATATGCAGATTATACTACTTTGCTCTCCATTTCCAACCCTAACCCCCTTTACTCTTGCTAATACGTTAATCTAACTTTTTGACGATGGTGAGGATCGGACTGCTTGTATGCCTCAACGCAGCGCCTATCATTATGCAGTGACTTGCCCATATTAATAATTACCTTTAACTTGACCTGACTAGGTAGATACAGGGATGCCCAAGGTTAGTAATATAGTTTCGATATTATAATAACAACAATCAAATTTGATCAAAAGATTCATGGCGGAGAATTGTAAATATTGTTCCAGCTAAGAAATTAGATTATCCTGATAGAGATGATCGTACAAACTGCCCGTTCCAAGATGGCGGCTGTTTTTTTGAATTTTGCTCGTATTTTTGGACTAAGGGACGTATTTAGATACACTTATACAGTGTCAATCACATGAGACTAGTCGTAGTTTATTTTAAACATATTTACATACAATACGAGGAATTTTGGGATATACGATCCCAATCTGACAAATTCATTATCATTGGATTAATACACGTAATACGATATACCTCGCAAAATGGGATTAATATAATAAATAGATTACATGTCCAACGTTTGATATTTAGTGTTACGTTCGAGCACTTTCAACAGTTTTAATCAATATGTTCTACTAACATGGCGCATCCCGACATCTAATAGTATAAATAAGAATAGCAAGATGGCGCCGCACTAGGACGCCGAGACGACGAGACGCGATCCGAAGTATAGACTTACCGACACCAGGTAAGAACGGACATAGTGTATAATTTAGTTAGATACGTAGGGCAAACCAGCGTAAGACGTAACCTGTGAACCTAATACTAGGATCCTGTGCTTATTTTAGGTGACGGATACGATCACCTGAAAGCCCCTAACATGGGTATCTAAGCAAGACAACGAGGTAAGATAGTAGACTGTGCATAAGACGGAGAACCCTATTTCTTTATGTCAAGAGAACCATTTTTGACTTGTGAATATTATATAATTTTGTAGATTATAAAACTGTGACTTAAGGACGACAGTGGATAGCGTGGGCGCAGCGAAGAGGCATTTAGGTATGACGCCCTCTAACATGGTCTCTCTCCCTGTTTTTGGCACTTAATTTCTGCTATACTGCACCCGCTTTTATGAGATTTAATAAAAGAGACTAAATTTAATAAACAATACTTATATCAAACTATTCATATTTAGGTAATCTATGACCACTGTGGAGAATTCTAGCTTTCACTTGGTGGTGAGAACTCTACCACTATATATATTCCTTTTTCAAACACCACTGTGGCTTTGGGATGTTTCCCTGTTGATTATGGTCACATTTGACTAGTGTGTTATATCAAATTATGATATAATGTTATAATAGCGATTATACTTTGTTTTGGGTTGCAGCCCTGAGGAAGTCATTAGTCGAATCAGACTAGACGAAACACGTGTTGGCTGCAAAGTTTGGAGACTATGTTGAAGAGTGTTTTTCAATGAAGAAAAGAATTGAAAACTTTCAAGATTGAATAACTACTGCATAACTTGAAAAAATTTCTATTGTACTTTTTTGAGTGCTCAATGAAATAATATAATATATATAGCATTGGATAACTTTGTTGGGAGGGGAGAATCACTTTTTCTGTTACTAGGTTCCTTGGCTGCCTCAAAACTAAGCTTCTTGTTCTCTAATTCATCAGCTATTCTTTCCCCAAGGGTTGGCTTTTCTTTCTTCATTTCCTTATCTCACACTTGTTCCTGTATATCCCTCATTTTCCTTCTTTCTGCTCCCTTTTTTTCCCTGGCCGGTTTTCATGCCTCTCTCTTCAGTTCTCCTCATCTGCCTGGCAAGCTAACCGCAACTTCTCTCGCTCAAGCTCTGGGTCCTTCTCTTCTTTCTCAGCCTTTGCTTTCTGAAGGTCCAGCAGGAGCATCAGGGTCTGTACTTAGACTAACGCTCTTAAGGGGGTGAAATTTGATACAATGGACAGAGGGACCCTCGAAACAATGGACAGGGAATGTTTTGGGCACAATGTAGATTTTCCAGAGCCTGCTGAAAAGAAAATCTGGATTTTATTAAGGACACAGAGGCTAAGATTATGCAATCTCCTTTTATTGCCAGCTCACACAGCAGCAACAATTAGAAGAATTCAGAACATTCAAAACATTCTGAACATCTATGTAATCCAGCAACAGGCAGCCATCTTCCTTCTTTTATTCTGCTTGGCGAACAAAATACATTTTAATCCAAAGAAATTCCTGCTTAATAAATCCATGAGAAGAAAGAATCAATCCATGGCCAAAATTGTCATTCTGAAAGAAAGAATAAGTAACACGTTAGTTTACCCGGGTGGGTACAAGCGGTGGGATAATCTTAGCCTCCGTGTCCTTAATAAAATCCAGATTTTCTTTTCAGCAGGCTGTGGTAAATCTACATTTTATGGCATGACACGGAGGCCAATATTATGCAGGTTTAAAGTGCATTTAATACATTATCAATAACATTAGACATTGGTTTAAAATAACAACTTTTAAACATGCTTTCATTAGACCAGTCAGCTGCTCTTAAAATGTCTTGTAAGCTTCCTCCCAAGGGGAAAGCTTTGGAGGCAGAGGCACCTCTAAGTGAATGAGCTAAAAAAAATAGGGGTGTCTACACCCCCTTCACTCATGACATCTGTCACCCATCTAGCTAGAGTAGGGAGAGAAACTGCTTTATGAGGTTTTATAACAGATATAATAAGTTGCATGACGTCATTCCTTAAATTAAGGGTTCTTTTTTCATATTCTTTCAAACATTGTACCACACACAATCTAGGATTCCCATGAAAATAAGGATAGAAAATGGTTGAGGAAAGAGTCTTAGTTCTGTAGTAGGGGATCTCTGTGTATAGTCATAATCTAGTGAATAGTCCCGCCCATGTGCGTGGACCCCGGCAATCAAAAATAATCTCTTAAGTTGTCAAAAATAATGCAGAAACTGCAAAGACACTTAAGAGAGAATTTAATGACAAATAATGCAGCCTATATCCACAGGCTACACTGTCCAGTACTTCAACTAGAAATTCCACCAAAAAACACCACACACAGCACAGCCTGCTACTTTCTACCATAGAGAAACTTGCCTCCCCCAGTCAAAGACTCAGGAATGATCGAGAGGAAGGTAGGGACAGACAAGCCCCATAGGCTGCCATTATGTGGCTTAAATAGGATACTGTGCCTTTAAGAGAACTTTCCAGAACTTCTCCCAGTATCCCAGAATGCATAGCAGGTCCCTCTACTTTCAGTTCTTTTTTCCGGCTCCTGCTTACAGGACCCTGGCATTGAGCTCTCCCTTTTTTAAGGGTTTATTGGAATTTTTTGACACTTTTGAATTCTAAAAGTGTTGCAGTTTACTTCTTGGTGTTCTCTTCTCCTTTTTTGTGCTGTTTTAGGCGTTTTAGGGCTCTAAAATGCCTGGCCTTTTTGATAAGTGCCCAGCATGTGGAAGGAAGAAGGCCAAGAGTGATCCCCATGATGTCTGCATCGTGTGCCTCCCTGAAGATCATGTCCCTGAGGATTGTGTCATCTGCCAGCAGCTTTCTGCTCGGACTCTGAGGGACAGATTGAAGATCAGGCTTTCTGGCCCGGAGGAGAGGCATCTGCAGGCTGCAGGTGGGTCTGGGCAGGCTGGGAAGGTTCCCTCTGCTGAGGCCCCTGGGGGGCTCCCCAGGGGCAGGAAGTCCAGCAAACGGTCCCGGTCTCCGTCGACGTTGATTGCATCGACGACGACGTCGAGAGGGATGACGGCGGTGTGCTCCCCTTCTCCCCGGGGCTCCGGGTCGAGACGGCGTGACTGCTCGACGTCGAAGATCATGGAGAAGTTGCCGTCGAAGCCACCGTCGACGTCATCGTCTTCGTCATCGTCTTCGTCGACGTTGAGGTCTTCCTACCGACGCCGAAGGCAAAGTGACAAGCATCAACGCTCGCCGTCGAGGCGACAACATCGATCGCCGTCGAGGCAACACCGTCGATCGGCGTCGAGGCACCGGTCGACGTCGAGGGGCTCCTCGACGTCGAGAGCATCAAGAAGACGGCGACGTTCGTCGTCGAAGACGGAACGCTCGACGTCGAGAAGGCGGCGTACGACGTCAAGGAAGAAGCGGTCGACGTTGAGGAGTCGACGGTCGACGCCGAGGAAAAGAGGGTCGACGCCGAGGAGACGGCGATCGACGCCGGAGTCGAGGAAGCGTCGTTCGACGCCGGAGAAGCGTCGCTCTGCGTCCAGCAGACAGCGGTCAGCGCCTAGGAGTCGGTCAGCCTCTCCAAAACGGCGCAAGAGGGATTCTAGTCCCAGAAGTCACGCTGCTTCAAGTGGAGGACGCAAGAGGAAGCGGTCACCTACTGATGGGGCTGGCTCTCCGCACCCTTTGCCTAAAGGGTCACCGGGCTCGGTGTACTCAGAGGTGTACACACCATCTCGGCCTAGGACTCCGACTCCTCCTCCTGTTCCTAAGGAGGACCCTCCATTCCTTTTTCCAGATCCCTGTGATCAAAGATTTTCTGGAAGGTTTGAAGAAAGTATTCCCTCCTGTCAGGCTTCCCTCGCCTTCATGGGAATTGAATGTGGTGCTGTCCAGATTGATGAAGGAGCCTTTTGAACCTATTCATAAGGCTTTGTTGCAGCACCTGTCCTGGAAGGCGGCGTTCCTCGTGGCCATTACATCGGCCCGCAGTGTGAGTGAAATTCAGGTGTTGTGTTGTAATGAACCTTATACTGTATTTCATGCTGCTAAGGTTGTTATGCGTACTCACCCTAAATTTCTTCCCAAGGTTATTTCTGATTTTCATGTCAACCAGACTATAACTTTGCCTACGTTTTTTCAGAGCTCTTCATCCCCAGCGGAGAGGTCTCTCCATTCCCTGGATGTTAGGAGGGTGTTGAAATTTTATCTGGATAAAACCAAGGATATTCGTAGGTCTGACCAGTTGTTCATCAACTATGGATCGGTCAGGACGGGTCTTGCGACCTCTAAGCAGTCCATCTCTAGGTGGATTGTGTCCTGCATACACCCAAACCTCCACTACCTTCAGGAGACCCTCCTCCGCCTCCGGTCCCTCCGCATGGGCCCACCCCGCAGCCGAAGGTTCCTCCTCCGAGGTCCACTTCCCTGCCGTCCCTGCCTGTTCCTCCTAAGGGGACCCCAAAACCGAAACCCCGTGAGGAACCGACGAAACCCCTTGAGGAACCGAGGAAGACCCCTCCACGAAAACCGAAGGAGCGGCCACGAGCAGGCAGGTCTCGCTCTCGCTCTGGGAGGAAGGAGAGATCGCGACGCAGATCATCCACGAGGTCGAGACACCGCCGTAGGAGGCGCGAGTCTCGCTCACAAACGAGGTCCTCTGGGACCAGGGACTATTCTCCTACCCTATCGGGGTCACCGGACACGAGAGTGTCCCCGATAGATGACCTGGTGGCGTTCCATGACGTCCTTTTAAGGGGCGCGGCGAAGTTGGGCATATCCCTGACGGTGCCTACTCCGAAAACGTCAGTCATTTTTGAGACTTTACATCAAAAACACCTGTCTCGTCCTCTCCTGCCTCTGGTGCCGGGCCTGGAAGAACCGGCTATGGCCCTGCTTCTCACCCCTGCGGTGACGAAGGCGGCTCCATCAAGATTACTGAAGAAGTACCGGGCCCCCGATTCGGATCCGGCCTTTTTGAGAACGGAACCTCCTCCTGACTCTGTCATTGTGACGGCGGCCCGCAAGCAGCATGCCACCACTCCGTCCTCCACGGTTCCCCCGGATAAGGAGTCAAGGTGGATGGATTCGGCGGGGAGGAAAGTCTGTGGCACTTCTGCTACCTCCATGAAAGCTGCGAGTGCCACGGCGCTGTTGGGCCGATACGACCGCGCCCTCTGGGACTCCCTCGAGCGATTTGCGGAGCATTTACCTCGGGAGAAGCGTGAAGACTTCATGGAAGTACTGAGTGAGGGGATGCTGGTGGCCAACCAGATCATCAGCGCGGCCGCGGACTCTTCCCTGTTGGCTGCTCACGGATTTTGCCATGGAGTCAACCAACGGCGCCACGCAGCGGAATTTGTTCGCACAGTAGTGGCGTTATGTATTATTCTCCACCGCCGCTTTGGTGTGGGGATGGGCTTGCCATTCTATTCACTAGATTATGACTATACACAGAGATCCCCTACTACAGAAGGAGTAGTTTCTGTCCTGTAACTCCAGTTCTGTAGTAGGGGTATCTCTGTTATAGTCATAAGCGCCCGCCCTCCTCCCCGGTGGAGATTTTTCATCATGTAATGAATGCGACAGGTCTGGCGTGCTTCGCCTTCAAAAAGAACTGAAAGTAGAGGGACCTGCTATGCATTCTGGGATACTGGGAGAAGTTCTGGAAAGTTCTCTTAAAGGCACAGTATCCTATTTAAGCCACATAATGGCAGCCTATGGGGCTTGTCTGTCCCTACCTTCCTCTCTATCATTCCTGAGTCTTTGACTGGGGGAGGCAAGTTTCTCTATGGTAGAAACTAGCAGGCTGTGCTGTGTGTGGTGTTTTTTGGTGGAATTTCTAGTTGAAGTACTGGACAGTGTAGCCTGTGGATATAGGCTGCATTATTTGTCTTTAAATTCTCTCTTAAGTGTCTTTGCAGTTTCTGCATTATTTTTGACAACTTAAGAGATTATTTTTGATTGCCGGGGTCCACGCACATGGGCGGGACTATTCACTAGATTATGACTATAACAGAGATACCCCTACTACAGAACTGGAGTTACAGGACAGAAACTACTCCTTCTTCTTTTAATATAGAAACAAACTCCTTCAGGTTGATAGGACCTACTATTAACGTCTAGAGCTCTAATATCAGATGTACGTCTAAAGGAAACAAGACATAGAAGGGGTGTGAGTTTATAAGAGTTTTTTAAGTGGTACAAAAATCACCCCAGTTGTCTAAGACCTGAAGAATCAGCCTAACATCCCAAAGGGAGGTGTACTTGGGAATCGGGGGTTTAACTTCTTCGCTGCTAATGACAAGGGTAACTCGTCATGCACTGCCCATTCATTTCAATGGAAATCTCATTATATGGAACCAACTCCAATAGCAGCCAAGTGGTTAAGGACCCTAATGCTTCTCATTATTTTTCTTGTTAAGATGTTTTGACCTACAGGAAGTCTGTCTATTAAGGAGTGACCAGCAGAAATAGCTGATCTATAAATGTTTACTGTTCTATAAGATAAACCAGAATCAAACAATTCCGTAAGGTAATTTATTACATGAACTACATCATTTGAAATGGGATTGATATCCCGTTGAAGACACCAGCAAATCCATTTGTTCCATGCCAGTCTATATGCTTTTCTCGTGCCATAAGCCCATGACTCGGATATGAGTCTGAAAGCGTTTTGCGAAAGGCCAGGGATTTCTTACTGTCACCGGAAATCTTCTATGCCATCAGTGTGAGCGAGCCTTCTTCTATTAGAGGATGTATTTCTCCTCGAGGGCCCAGAACCAGGGTCTGAAATTGAGGAATTAGTAGAGGGAAGTCTACCAGCATTTCCAGAATTACAGGGAACCAAGCCTGAGATCTCGAAAGGGGAGTGACCACTACTACTGTTTCCCCGAGTCTGCGAGTGTGTAAGAGGAATCTGGGTAGCATGACAAATGGCGGGAAGGCATAAGGCCTTAGACCTCCCCAATTCTGCAAGAAGGCGTCCACTCCAGCAGCTTGAGGGTCTGGTTTCCAGCTGAAGAAGTGAGTCAGTTGGGTATTCAGCCTGTCTGCAAAGTGATCCATATTGAAAGGGCCCCAAATGTGATTGATGTACAGGAATATTTCCTGTCCAATTTCCAATTGCTGGAATCTCTGAAAATCCTGGAGAACCAGTCGGCTACACCATTACTGAGACCAGGAATGTGTTGTGCTAGAACTGTAATTCCTTTCTTTAAGCAGTAGCCCCAAAAGTCCTTGGCTAGGTCCGCTAAATCTTTCAAGTGTGGACCTCCCATCTTGCTCACATATTGGACTGCTGAGATGTTTTCCATGCGAAGCATGACACAACATTTCATTTTCACTGAGTGAAACTCCGGACTGCGAAGGAGCCCGCTAGGAGTTCTAAGCAATTGATATGCATCTTCTTTTCCTGTTCTGACAGCGTCCCCCTGTCGAAGACTGACCGCATCTAGCTCCCCAACCCTCTAGACTTGCGTCTGAATCTATCACTAATTTGGGTTCCTCCCCGAAAATTGCTCTCCCATTCCAAGCCTGTGCGTTCTTGAGCTACCATTCTAATTCCTCCCTCGATTCCTGATTTAAGGATAGCATTTGGGAGTATGAGTGATTCGTGTGGAGGCATCACCTTTTTAGTCTTTGTAAGGCACGATAGTAGAGTGGGCCGGGGAATATGGCTTGGATGGTAGAGGATAAGAGACCCAGGATTTTCGCTAGGTCCTTTAGAGATATAGTCTTTGCCAATAACACTTTCTTTATTTCCTTTCGTAACTTTTTTAATTTGTCCCTGGGCATGCGGAATTCTGTGCTGAGGGTGTCTACAATGAATCCCCGGAATTGAGTGTCTTGTGCTGGGGTTAGGCATGATTTTTTTAGATTTATCACAAATCCTAACTTTTCCAGTATTTCTATCGCCCGTTGAGTATGAAGAGAAACTATTTCCTTTGATTGACCCATTAATAGGATATTGTCTAAATAGATAATTAGTTTTACCCCTCTTGCCCTTAGCCATGTCGCTATCGGTCTGAGTACTTTTGTGAAGCACCATGGTGCTGAAGAGAGACCGAAGGGGAGACTTTAGAATTCCCACATCTTGTTTTGCCATGTAAAACGGAGATATTTTTGATGAGGGGGCCAAATGGGGATGGTAAGATAGGCGTCCTTGAGGTCTAGTCTCGTTAACCAATCTCCTTTTCTTAGGATATCCCTTAGGAGATAAATGCCCTCCATTTTGAAGTGACGGTAGACCACCCATTCATTCAAATCTTTTAAATGTATGACAGGTCTCATTTCCTTGTTCTTTTTCTCCACCAAAAATATGTTGCTGACAAATCCACCCCAGGGGTGAGTTGCCTCCCTGATGGCGCCATTGGCTAGTAAGTCTTCTACTTCTTTGGAAATCAGTTTCGAGTGTTCTTGAGAGAATAGGATTTCTCTCGGGATTTTGTTCTGGAAGGGAATGTCTTTGAACTCTATTCGATACCCCTTGACCGTTTGTAGAACCCAAGGGTCCTGTGTCACCAGGTTCCAGTTTCCAGAGAACTGGGCTAGTCTGCCACTCACTTTTACAGGGAAAGGTAAAGGGTCTTTGAGGGGACGTACCTGATGAGAATCCTCTTTGTCTTCTATCACCTCGATTGTTTCTGAAGCGACCTCCTCTCTGTCTTTGGGGGTAGAAGTTAGAGTAGCCGTAGGAGTGGAAGGATCTATTGCCTCAAGCGAAGTAGGGTCTGGACGAAGGCATACCGCGGCCGGAACCGACCCCTTGTTCGCCCGGCCCTTCCAAAAACCCTATAATTGAAAACTTTCTAATCTCCTTTTGTGATTTCTGCATGGAACTAAAAATTCCAACAAATTTCGCCATCTCCCTAAGGAAACTGTCGCCAAAAAGTTGTCCTTGAGAGGAAGCTCCTCCTTTATTGGCAAGTTCTATGCGCTTTGGGTCAAGTTTTAAAAGGATACTTTTCCTTCTCTCGTTGGACAAGGCTGTGTTCGCGTTACCGAGAAGGCAAACAGCCCTTTGTGCCAATTCTCTTAGTTCTTTTGGATCAACCATGTTATTGTTTATGTAGGCAGATTCAGCCATTTCAAAAATCTTTGTAAGTGGGCCAATGATATCAAGAAGTCTGTCCTGACATGACTTCAGGCCTCTGTCCAGGCCTCTTCTAGGGTCTTTACCATTTTTGTTAATAAAGGACAACACTTTGGGGTCAAGTTCTGGGGTTTTAGCAATTAAATCAGGGAGAGATGGGCGAGGGCATTCAGACCGTAGGCGTGATCTAACCTCTTTAGGCATCTCTCTTCGTAGCCAAAAGGTAATGTATTTGGCAACATGTTGGGAGGGGGTCCACTCGGGTGAGAGGGGGTGTTTTATCAATAGGGGGTCGAACATAACATCCCCAAATGGGTCAGTAAGTTTGGACCCAGAGGCCGAAGACGCCTCTCCAGATGTCCCTTTTTGGTTAGTTTGATCATGTTCGCCATCTGAGTTAAACTCTGAAGAGCAGGATAAGTCAATCTCAGGTACGTAAGATTGATCCTCATTAGATTCGCTGTCAATAGGGACAATCGGGCCATCATGCCCATCCGCTGTGTCAAGTACACTGAGTCTATCACCGGCGTCATCCGGTATGTCTTCAATGACCTTTTTTGACTTCTTTGATTTTTTGAAAGGTTGTTCTGAGGATGGTCTTTTTTTCTGAGGTATATCTTGCCAAGAGGAGCAACCAGGTTCGCTAGAAGGTTGTTTAGAAAGGTTCTCTATTTTATTTTTGATGGTGTCATCGAGCGATCCCATCAGTTTACCTAGAGCCTTATTTACGAGATCTTCTAGTTTAGTCTGAACTAATGAATCTAACTCTTGTTCTTGATCTGACATCTTTTTTTTTTTTTTTTTTTTGGAAAACCTTTATTTGTCTTGCAATCAATTACAGGTACGGGCCTACAACCTTCTCGGCCGGCCGCGAAACAAAGTAAAAGTATAGTAATCAGTGCGGAGAGTCAGAACAATGCTAAAGCCGGGACGATACGTATACCAGGAGACAGCTCGTGGGCAAATGATCAGGTCCAAAGTCAGGATTACAGAGGTTCATTTTTAAAATATAAAGAATTGAAAAAGTGCCATACAATCACACGTGGTCCTGCAATACAGCGCGCCAATCAGGATATCCACAATTAGTATAAATACAATCGAAGTAGTGGGGTAAGGCACACAGATCAGGAGAAATGTAGGCACAAAGCTGGTGGATAGCAAACCCTAACTCCACCTCCCAAAACAATACATGTTACAGGAACCATGAATGAAGACGACACTATAGAAAAAGAAAAAAGACTAAAGGGCCATGGAAACAAAGAACGAGCAAACCCCGCCCCCCTACCCCCACCCTGCACACCCGCGGAAGGCCAAGGCCTACCCCCCCAGCCGCATGCCTGTTGCCCTATTGGAACCCGAAATTTAGAAAGAAAAGGAGAAAAGACAAGAAGCATAGGTGGAGGAGGGCCCTCAAAGTCGCCGCCCGGCCCCGCCCATCACCCCTGCACATGGGGAAGATCCAGAAGCAGAATAGAGTATCATGGAGAACATCAAGTACCAAGTACATCAGTAATACAATCCCAATACAACACACCCAAAGCACCGTCAGTTAACGTGAGGGCCACCGAAACGTAAAATGCATCATCCCTGGCCTCGTCTAGCAACGGAACCACCAAATGACCCCTTGGCAATCGATATACAGTACTTTTTGAAGGATCTGGAGGATCCGAGCGAATCAGGCCCGACAAACACCAAGAAAAAGTTCAGCAGCTCGAGTCCGTCAGGACGCGTGTAGCTGAAATCCAAGGGCGTCGGTACCAAGCCCGCGGGTGTCACAAAGTCCCAGCACAGTAATACCATCCATGAAGAGGAAATCTCACAGTCCGGCAAGTGCCGCGGTGTTGTCGGGACGGCCCGAGAAGAAGAACAGTGTCGCGTCCCTAGACTCAAGCTAAGCACTCGTCCCAAAGAGTCACTCACGCGCACAACCACACTGTCCAGGGAGGACGAAGTAGCCAGGTCCCTCAGCAGTTCCCAAAACCCAGGCATGGCCAGAGTCCTCCCCAAGGAAGTAGATACGGGCACTTCGGCACTCCATTGGAATCGAACCACGTCCTTACAGGGCGGTGAAACAGCAATGGTGGCCATTCTTCAATCCAGGTCACAGGCATTGCAAATCAGGGTCTCGCGCAGATCCGTTGGGGCGGCTAAGACATCCTTGGGTGTGGGCTCCATTGTGCGCTGCCAGCACCCCAGCTCCGCGCCTACGGCAGCCGTCCGACCGGGACATGGTCCGTGAGTGAGGGTGTCAGCCGCCCTCTTTGTCAGTTCGGCCCCGTCCCTCTGCACCTCACTGTAGGGACCGGCCCCAGCACAGGGCGCCACTAAATGCACGCCCAGAGCACAAAGTTATGAGGCGGTTCCCCCAGGGAGAGTCACCAAAAGGCTAAACAAAAGACCCTACCACTCCCTGGGGGCCTGTCTCGGGGGCGATCCTTGGTTATGTCCGGGCGCGGAGTCCAAAGAGGGGGGCCAGGAGCCACACACCCCCCTCGACTCCAGTATGCCTCGCAGGCCCCCAAGGCTCTTCGATAAGGGACCGGGCCGATGCTGCCGTCAGCGGCACTCAAGACAACGGCACCCTCCGACCGACTCCCCACCACCAGAGGCGGCCGCTGTTGTTGCAGTCGCGGCCGGCTGCCCGTTGCAATCGACACCCCGGCTTCGTCACCGCACAGGCCGCAGAGCAGAGGGTGGGAAATTCTCCGGATTCACAGCACGCAGGAGTCTCAGGAGCAGGTGGTAAGTGAACGCTCTCCTTCTTTTATCCAAATACACCTTCGTAGTTCAGAATGAACAGCAGGGTGGGCGTGCAGGGCGAGAGGGCTCACGGAGCCGAGCGGCTATGCGACCATTTCGGATGCCGACTTGGCTCCTCCCCTCTGACATCTTTTTTTAAAGTATTAAATAAACCGATAGTAAATGAATAATTAATGTAGCCCAAAAAATAAGTAGAGATTAAGTAAAATTAGCTATTCAATAAACTGAAAAATAAATGATTAATTTAGTATATATCAGATAAATCCCTAGGGATTAATGAAAAATTAGCTAATATGGGCTGTAATGCGGACAGCAGGGGGCAGGTAATGCTGTAAGGTGAGTCTCATCGAAGTTGTCACGTCTATTGCGGTTGGAAATGCTTTGAATTAACATTCAAAGCACTCGTAAGGGTTTTTCCTTTAATAGACCAAAACGAGGTTTGAATGGCAGAGGGTGAAGGAGGTTCCCGGTGCGGTCGCGTTGGAAATAGTGGCCGCACCGGGTCTGAGGCAGTATCCAGTCCGAGGAAGGGAAGGTGAGGAGGGGGGTGTTTCCCAGCCCGAAAGTGCGTTTATTAATTTATAATGCGTGCGCGCCGGTAAGTTTGCCGGTCGCGTAGGGGTGCATGTGTGCGCACGGGGCTGAGCTGTGAGTCAGAGCCCCAGTGCGTCTTAGTAGCGCATTTCAAAGTGCGTGGGAGTTGCACGCGGGGCCGCGAGACAAGCCTCGAGGTCTCAGTGCGTCTTTTTAAAGAAGTGCGAGAGGTGAAAGATATGCTAGCGAGGTACCGGTAGCGTTTAAGAGGGGCAAGCTAGGACTTTGAGCAAATAAAGTGAAACGTTTCTGTGTGGAGATTGGGTGTGAAAAGCCCAAAGTGATCAAAATGGAATAGTATGAGGCCAGAAAAGAAATGTGTAGAGAAAATAGCTTAAAGAGTGGCAAATATAAGACATAGAGGTATTAAAATAGCCTAAAAGGCGGTAAGCATAAGATATAAAGATAATAAGTTGTTATGTTTATTAAGCTATTGCTTTGTCTATGTATGCACGCGCGCTATGTTCCCTGCACGCGCTACCTGCCGGTGCATTGTGGCGTCAGGGTGTTCTACCTGACCACCGGCAGGTTGACAGTTACAATGACAGCTGCTCGTTATTGGCGATTGCAAGCAGACGTACTTTGGTGTCAGGTGTTTACTTGAATAAAGACTTTACCACTTACCTGCATCTTGGTCATCTTTACAAGTGGCGACGAGGCGGAGAGCCTGACACCACGAAGAACCCACAAGAAGCCACCTAATCTGCTGTTGGGTACGTCTTGAACTGCAAGGTTTTGCCATCTCATCGATATTCCGTGAAGAAAAATAAATAAAAGGCGGAATCTCTTTGAGTACTGCTGTCCCTCCACACTGTAATTGCGTGAGTTTACCGAGTCACGAATCGCCTAGCAGCGTTACGGTGCTCGTGAGCAACTAAAGAAAATCCCTGAAGGAATCATCCCGGATGTCGCGCTGATCACCGCTAAATAAAGGGTGAGTCGTATGTGCCCTGCTGGTTGTGTAAGCCCTGCGCGCTAACAGGGTTTCACAGTGTTTCATCCCTCCTGCACGTATGTAAATTGGAGAGGAGGTTTGGATGAGCAGAGGATGTCTTGTTGATTACCAAAGGGATGCGTAAAGACTTTTTGGTCACTGCCTGCGATTTTGGTTCCTGGTTGCCCCCCCCTCACCCTCTTGCCAGTTGTTGTTCTGCGGATGCGATTTGGAAGGAAAATTTGGGAGGAGATTTGCCTTCGCCTTCCGTGTGTTAACGGCAGCGTGAGTCAGTCCTAGTCGGTGGGGAGGAAGTGCAAGAGATTTCCGTTTTGAGGAGGAGCGTCTTCGCGTGTGGTAGTTGAGGCGTGTGCCACTTTCCTGCGTATCCACACGACGATTCTTGAAGAGAAAATCCTGTCAGGGTTAGCGGTGACGTCAGTGAAACGCAGCGTTCGTCGGCGTCTGGCGGCCATTTTGGGAAAGTCTTAAAAAGTGATTCGTGCTTGTCATATATACGGTGATATGCACACCAATACACAATAAAGAAATTGTACTTTTCTAACATCGGTGAGTGATTTAAAAGACAATAATAACTACTATTGCTGGGAATTGGAATTGGCGTGTTGTCCAGAGCTGTGACACGCACACCTTTGAAGGATATTTATGGAAAAAAAAAAACTTAGCATTTCCAAACCACTTACAGTTTCTCAAAAGATTTTGAAAAAAAACCTTGGCTGTATAGCTATAAATTAATAATATTCATCAAAGGAAAAGTCTTTAAAAGTATTCAATATAGAGGTCAGTGATAATATTTACAGTAGAAAAAAAAATATAGCATTTTCGTTAGTATTTGTCCTTAATTGTTACATAAAAGCATAGGAAATGGCTTCAGGAAATGTTTGGAATCTATCACCACCCTTACCTTTCATACCCTCTACAGGGGATGATGCACTTAAATGGGAAGAGTGGAGGGAGTACTTTGAGAATTATTTATCCACTTTTGAGGGGGATGAAGAGTTGACCCCAGAGAAGAAAAAAAAATTCTTCTTCATTGTTTAGGTGCAAAGGCAATGAAAATTTATAATAGAATAAACAAAAAAGCTAGGCCAGGAGATGTATATACTATTGCATTAGAAGATTTGACTATGTATTTCAAACCTACTATTTCTATTTCTGTCAACAGATTCAAATTTTTTCAACGCAAGCAAGCACCAGAAGAATCTATAGAAGATTATGTTGCTGCGTTGAAAAACTTGGCACTTACTTGTAGATTTGGGGCATTACATGACGAACTAGTTCGATGTGACCTAAGTAGGTTACTTCTTGTCGACAAAATTGTAATTTGGAAAGCGAGACTTTGTGCTTCATGTCACATAGATGATGTAACACTGACAATGTCGCTTGCTTGCAAATTTCTTCGGTGTCTGCGGCGATCAGCAGATCGTCCACATACTGAATTAAAGTTGCACCATCCTGCAGAACAATCGTGTCTAGTTGTGTTTTCAGAGCCTGACTGAATATTGATGGACTTTCACAGTAGCCCTGAGGAGCGCGTTTAAAGCGGAAGCTTCGTCCTCCTAAATTGAAGCCAAAGATATCTCTGCTCTCCTCGGCAATCGGGATGCTGAAGAAAGCGTTCTTCAGGTCAATCACCGAAAACCAATTGGCTGAAGCTGGAACCATTGTCAATAAGGCAGTAATGTCGGGGACGACTGGAAACTGTGGTAGAACGATCTTATTCACTTCCCTTAGATCGATCACGAATCGGTACACAGGGAGCTGTGAAGGATCGGTACGCTTTAAGACAGGCAAAACAGGACTGTTACAAATGTTGCCTGTAGTCTCTTCGATGACATCTTTCTCGATCAGATCGTAAACGATCGCTAACAAAGCCTTTTCACATTCGTTTGATATTCTATATTGGGGAATGCGTGGTAACCTAACATTAGCTTTCAATGTTATGACATATGGCGCTATTTCCAAACGACCCACATCATTAGAACCATTCGCCCAAAGTACATCCGGAAGAGATGACAATTCTGTTGGAATATTTTCCTTCGCCAAATACATTGGAGAAATTACTTTTCTTCCTACGGTAAGCTGTACTCCCGAAGGGGAGCAGTACAAAGTTGCATATAATCTCTTTAACAAATCCAAGCCTAACAAGTTTTCGCCACAACCTGTTGTAAGAATGAGGGGTGCTTCTAATTCGCATGGGCCAACAGAAAGGGGCATGGGACTGTAGATCGGGTTTCTAACAGGGGCGCCAGAAAAACCTACTGAAACATTCATTTCGCCAGACAAAGGTGCGCCAGGAAGTTTTGAGTGCATAATAGAACTTTTTGTAGCACCAGTATCCAGCAGAAATGGCTCCGACACTCCTGATGTGGTCACCTCGACATAAGGTCCATTCTGATCTACTGGAACTGAAACAACTCCCTCTCTTTGTCCATGGCTGTCCTAGCAATTATTACCCTCATTCTCGTTTTCTGCGTAATAGTCATCTGCATAGTACTGAGCTGACCTGGAAGACGCATTATTCTGTTGGTCAAAGCTATTCATGGAATTCTGAGGCGGAAAAGAAGTGGTATTCTGGGGGAAATTTCCACGGCCCCTACCTCTAGGAGCCTGTTGAACACCTCTACCTCTTGTACCGTAAACACCGTTTAAGCGTCGCGCAAGAGCTGGACAATTACTTTTGAAATGACCCTCTTCTTTGCAATATGCACATTGATTCGGGCCATACGGAGAACGCTGATGGGAAAACTCGTTTCCTTGCGCGTTTCTCGAATACTGCTGCTGTTGTTGATAATTGGGCTGACTAGCCGTGCGAGGCGGGTAGGCTTGCTGGAGAAGAGCTTTAGCTTTTAACTCCTTAGTCTTTTTGTCTGCCTTATCTAGCTCGTCTTTGCGCCTATTTTCATAGTACTGGGCTGTGGCTAAAATCTGCGCTGACGTGGAAACAGCCCAAGCACTCTCTGAATCTTTCAATTTATTGCACAGTTCAGGAAGCAGATTATGTACAAATTTGTCTACAAACAATCTTTGGCCACCCTCGGTAGCCATATCCTGACCACTATGATCGGTGAAAGTCTCCTCAAATCTCGCGAAAAAGTCAGACACATTCTCATCTTTCTTCTGCTTGCATGCAGACAGCTTGTCCCAATTTACGCGCAATTCAGGCATTAATGTTTTCATGTATGTGATAATCCTACCGGGGAGTTCTGCTATTAAAGGCTCGGGTTTAGAACCACCAACTTGTCTAGCATCAGTAGCAGTAATATTAGCCCATGAGTCACCTAGTTCTTGATCATGATCTGCATGACGAATTTTACTCCATAAAGGATGCGGAACAACATTCCCAAACAACATGTCTACATCCGCTAAATTCATGATACATGAGCTGGCAGTCTGTGATAACTCCTTATAATACCCAGTTGGGTTTTTACGTGGATCAGGTAGTGTCTGTTTGAGTGCTAGAACTTCAGATCTTTTCCAGGGGACATGTACCCACACACGCTGGAAATGCGGCAGAATTGGTGGATTTACATTCGCATCACCTTCCCTCCATACTGGAGGAACCTCTCTCATGGGGTACTGTTGCGCCTTTTTCCTACCAGACACATCATCTTCATACAATGATCTAGAGACATTTCCCTTACTCCTATAGGATAACAATAAATCTATTGCTTTTTCAACATCGCCACCTACAATAATACCTTCATAGAATTTAAAACGCATGCGGAATAATTCCTGCATTTTGCGCTTGGGATCTTTTGTTTCCAAATCTTCACAAAGATATACACACATCTCTTCAAATACGTATCTTTGAGTGGGCGCATCCCACTGACGGAAAACTTCCATAACGGACTGAACATCATATTTAGCAGTGTCAGTAACCCATTTGCGTGCTAACTCATTTAGCACTTCTCTTTCCTCATAATCCGGTAGTTGACTACGCAACTGTCTACGTCCTATTTTAGGGGTCGTTTTAGGCGACCCAAAGAAGGGTGAGAATAGACCAGTGACAGTACTTGCCACTCTCTGTCTGACAGAAGGAGAAGCTTGCGGCGAGGCAGATGCGCCAGAAAAGACAGGCTGATGTAAAGAGGAAGTCGAAGCAACAGCAGAGGAAGTTGAGGCAGTAGCAGACGTAGTATCATAGTGAATAGTTGGAGCAGTGGGCAAAGTTGTAGAAGCAGATGGAGTATGTAGCAAAGGCGGCGGCCCTTGAGAAGGCTGCGCCGGAGAAGTAGGAACCAGCTGAAGAGGAGCTGGTGCTTGTGCAAGAGCTGCATTTCGTGCACTGGGGCGTGGTATAACAAAGCGCTTTGGGGGTGCAGTAGCGTCTAACGCATATGGGGGTGGTGAGCTTAATAAGTGGGACATTAACGGATCTTTCTCTGATGTTCCCTTTGAGCCTTGTCCCTCATGTGGTAACATTGGGTAGCATTTATCTACTGCTAGTTTCTTGCTCCTAAGCATTCGTGCACTTTCTTGCTCTTCCTCATTATCCCTGTATGCAATGGCGGCTTGCACCATTGACATACCTCTTTTGTTTTTCTTTGCTAATTTTATTTCTTTCTGTTTGGCTTCTTAGCGCCATAAGCGAAAAGAGTCAAACATCGCCGGCCGGGCTTTCTTCTTGAACAATTTGACCTTGCGGTTGTCTAATACTTCTGAGTCAAAACTACCATATTGGGGCCATTTTAAAACACCATCCTTGCGGGTGTATTTTATCCACACTTCATTATACGTGATAGGACCTACTCCGTGCTTTATATATAACTCATATGTTGGAGTTCCAATCGGAGGAACTGGACACAAATCCTCTAATCGGGAGTCCCTACTACAACCAAGACAAAACAAGTTTCCAAGTCTGCTAAGACCAGGCATCTTCGCTCACTAGTCTAGCTTCAAACTTCAAGGGATTATTTAATTATGATATTGTCGTGAATACACGAACCCCTCGGTTTTGGTGCTTGCAAGAACCAATACAAACCGTATCTCTGGGATACCAAAACTAAGAACCAAACTAAGGACTGGGAGACGCTCCACTTATACTTAACTGAATATTGAAGATCGGTGACGTCACTAGAAGACTCGTCTATCGTTTCGCTCTACCAAGGATCACTGGGTCCAAAACAGGGCGATAGTCAGGGCAGCAGTCCTTCGTAGCCGTCGGGACGCGGGGAACCTCGCAGCAAAGACCTTCGGAACCACGTCGACATGCAGGGGTCGCTGAAGTGGCTGGCCTTCCTCCGGAATTTTCACACGAAGCTCCTCACGAACATCTGGCTTGGACCGTCACCGCTTGATATCGCCTCGAGTTGGGCGCCAACTGAGATGCCAGGTTTTTAGAGACCCGGTGGTGCCAGGGGACCACACCCGAAGACCTCTGGGTTCTCCCTGTTCTGGACTACAGAAACACAGAGTCTTCTAGTTGAAGTCAGAGATCGAGTTTTATTGGTTGCAACCAAGTAACATGTGTCCTAGAATTACAACAGCACAGGCTGTAAGTTCTCAGGAGACTGTTCGTTTTTACAGAACCAGCCTTCTCCTTATATACATAAATAACAGCTGTGGGCAAGAATTCTTGAGTTTATGATATGGTTATACACATATTTCTACAATAATACAAAGAGCGAAGTCATGCTGGTCAGCACATATTTTAGATGTCCAGATCGTGATGGATTACCCAGCCAGGCCCAGAATTCTCATCAGATATCGATGAAACACCAATAAGGTCGGGCACCCTCCCGTCGTAAAACTGGTCATAAACAAGAATCATGGGCAGGTGTATGTGTATGGAAAACATGGTCTGTATGTAGTGAATGGTTTATGGCATGTTGTGCCTTGATGATATCTTACTCGGCCACTGGGCGAGGAGCTGCCCGAACAGGCTTGGCTGGAGGCAGTAGAGTCAGCTCGGCCAGGTCATGGGGAAGTCAGCTACGCTGGACGTGTCCTTTCAGATCAAACTCGGCCTCAATCAATTGACTATATGAGGGCAAGTCATAAGATGGATGCCGTTTACAAAATGGAGTCCGAGGGTTTGGAACGGAAACCACGATTTAAGGGTGTTAGCATCACTCAATCATGACGCAAATGCATAGGGATAATGTCCTAATCATTACCGGTCCGTAGATACCAAATTCGTCATGGTACGACGATATTTTGTGATACGAGTGTTGGACCTTGATACCGGTGGAACAGCAGGGTCCGGATTTTCAGTACCACAGACCCTCCTTTTGCCCTCATATTAGGCAATAACTCATGCTAATCTGAGTCCAAATCTGTGTTGATGAATTCATGGAGATGCTGCTGTAGCATCATTCTGTTGCTCAATTCGTCCCTTGACACAGGCTTCCTTACACATGAAGTAGCACAGAGGCCACATATTGCAGGAGCGCACTGTACAAACAGGCAGAACATAAACAGAACGGCTAAGATCATCCCAATGAAGATCAGGGTTTTCCATCCCCAGGCAGAGATCAGTTCCCAGAACCACCCTAGCAGGGACCAATCCCCTTTCTCCACGTGAAGGGAATCAGAGATTTTGTGTAATTTGGAGATGGCCTGGTACACTGTCGGAGCGTTGTCAGGGATGGAAATGCAGCAACTAGATTGGATCACTCTACATACACCACCACGGTCTGCAAGTATGACATCTAGGGCAACCCTGTTCTGAAGGGTCATAAGTCGATCCGACTGAAGCTCAGCTGTCAAGTTGCTAAGGGCACCGGCCGTTTCAGTCACGGCGGACTCAACTATCCTCGTCAATTGTCAAATGTTCCTGCTGTTCACCATGGGCCCCCAAAATGGCAGAAAACCCTTTGCGAAGTCTCCAAACTGTTGACCCGCAGTGTCGTCTTGACTCACTACACCCCTAACTGTCCTTGTCCGATGGTAATCTGCCCCGGCCGTGTAGGTGGGTGGCAGCAGAAACGAGATGAAGCATGTGCCCGAGAAGTCGGGGGGAAACCATGTATAGGCTTTGTCATGGCAGACGAAATAGGTGCCTTTAGCCGCCAAGAATGGAGGGGAAGTTCGAGAAGCAAACACATATGTTTCCGTGCATACGCTCTTCCCCAACTGTGCTTTGGGATCCCTGCCAATACCTTGCAGACACAAGTGACCTCGGTGGGGCACTATCCAGACTGGGGAGGATTCCTTTGTTTTCTGGCCTTTATTCAAAGAGATCCCATATTTAGTTATATTCCAACGACTGTAGGGAGTGAGTTCATCTTTAGGAATCGTTTGATACGTGTCAACATCCCTACTCATATTTCTTATTCCTGCCACCAGTGCCTTGTTGCTGGAATCGCTCTCTGTGGAACGGGGCGGGTATGGTTCTAGGGCGAACAGGAACATGGTCTGGAAAGCCCACAGAGAACCATAATAACTAAATGGCAGAATGAAGTATGGAATGCCCTTATCTGTTGTGTGCGGCATGAGTCCGCATATCCAACAATTCGATGTGTTCATTATAGACTGGTGCTGGTGTAGGAGCTGGATGAAGGAGTTATTTACAAACTCTAGTCTTCTGGCAGACTCGTGTTCAGGGAGAGGGTGAAAGGAGTGTAAAGAAGCAGTTGGAGAGGGTGTGGGCTGAGTGTTGTTTACAAAGGTGATTTGAAACGTGGATAAGGTATAACCAATCAAGAACATCATTATGCTACATATCATCAAAATACATATTATCAGGAATTTCTTCCTGGCCATCACAGTGCATATTTTCGTTTTAATGTTCATGTGTCTAGCAGGTCTCTCTACCCTCGGAAACTCCATCCTCTGGTTGCTGCCCGCGGTGGGAGGTTGCTTCTGCCAAGATGTGCGCTCTGTCCAGTCCGGGGTAATTCCCTCAGACCGACCAGAACCGTTGACCTAGGCGTCCCCGGCTGCACTCCTCAGACTTCAACCGCGGCCCTAGCAGCAGAACCGGATGGCGGTTCGAAAATCAAAAATGAGCTAGTTCCCTGGGCGAGAGAGCTGTAAAATCAAAAATAGTTCATGGGAAAAAGGGAAGATCGCACTAATTTGATTATGTCAGTTCCTTGGTCTTGACCTCAGATTATATCGTTCTTTCCCAGGTACAGTGTGATCTTCAAACAATGTTTCAGGTTCTGTAGTGTCCAACTGCATTGACGGTGGCACAGATCCTTGCAAAATACAATCGCTCTCTTTGTCGGTACCAGTTCCTTTTAATCGTGCATCGCTGAAGGGGACAAAGCGAGGTATGAACTCTGTCTCGAAGTCAGCGACTCCTTGCTGGACCCACCGGTCATATGGAAGGGGCAGTGGGACCCTTTTGCAATGGGGGCCGTGCACCCAGTGTTTTTTTCCGTGGACACGTACTGCAGAGCGGGTAGATAGCAGGACCTGGAAAGGTCCGGTCCAGCAAGGCTCCTCGTTCTTTGTTCGCCTGAAGTTCCGAACTAGGATCCAGGAGCCAGGTTCGATGGCGTGGCCTGGATCGTCAGACGCCGGTGGAGAGGAGCTGTGGACCTATTGATGTAAAGCATGCAGTTTAGTTGTCAATTCGTGCAAAGAGTCAAACAGTGCGGGGTACTCTATTTCACTCAATCTCTTGGGTCTGGGCACACCCCAGATGTTAGCTGGGCGGCCGAACACAATTTCGTGTGGACTAAGTCCTAATCTGGAATGGACAATCATCATGGTTGATAGGAGTGCTAAAGGCAGGGCGTCTGGCCACTTGAGACCTGTGCTGGCTTGGATCTTGGCCAATTTCAATTTTAAAGTGCCATTATAGCACTCTACCAATCCTGCCGATTGGGGGTGGTTTGCAGCGTGGAATTTCTGGTGGATGCCTAGACACTCGCACACTCTCTTCATCACTCGTCCCACGAATTCACTTCCATTATCACTCCAGACAATCCTAGGCATGCCAAATCTAGGGAAGAATTCTTTGACAAGGGCTTTGGCAGTTGACAATGCAGTGTTGTCCTTAAGGGGGTACGCTTCTACCCACCTGGAGAAGGCGCAAACGACAACAAGCACATATTTCAGGTTATTGCACCTCTCCATGTGGATGAAGTCGAGCTGCAAGACCTCGAACGGATACGTTGGAGGTGCAAAATGACCAGCTGGGGTTGGGGTTCCCCTACCGGGATTGTGCTTCAAACACACCATACAGTTTCTGACCAGATTCTCTGCACATTTTGGGATACCACTATTCTGCCATACTGGGGCCAACAGCTTACAGATTCCTTTCACACTGATGTGCGCCATTCCATGGGCCATCATCACCACTGCGAGCACATAGGCGTTAGGTAACATCCATCGCTGATGTTCTGACAGTTCGACCCAACAACCATTCGCATCTAATCTACCCTTGCTTTCTCTCCATTCATTCACCTCTTTCTCAGTAGCATCCGCTTGTATAGATTTCACGCTTTCGATGGTGTCCTCACACATACCCACATCAGGGGTCCATCTAGCAGGACCTACAACATACATCCGATCCGACTCATTGTGTTTCTTGCAGTCTCTTTCGCGACCTCGTCGGCAAATGCATTCCCTCGACCAACATCATCTTGAATCTTTCTATGTGCACTGCATTTCACAATCGCAACCTGTAGGGGCAAGGTCAGTGACTCGAGAAGGTCGTGTACTAGCTGGCCGTGTTGAATTTTCGCACCGTGTGATGTTAGGAACCCACGTTCACGCCACAATCTTCCAAAACTGTGGGCTACGCCAAAGGCGTATTGGCTATCAGTATACACATTCACTCGTTTTCCTTTCGCCAACACACACGCTCTTGTGAGTGCGACTAACTCTGCTGCTTGCGCGGAATTGTGGGGGATGCGAGCTGTCTCTACAATCGTGTGTAATGTTGTCACGGCATATGCTGCAGTCGTATCACCATTTGGCAACTTGAAACATGAACCATCAACCCATAACGCATCATTGCATTCAGGGAGGGGAGTGTCCTGCAAGTCTACTCTCCCTTTTGTCTCTTCCTCTGTCCTAAAGCAGCAATCATGTTTGTCGACCTCATGTGTCTCTGCTGGAATGGGTAATAACGTAGCAGGGTTGAGTGTATCACACCTCTTTATGTGAATGTGACTCGCTAACAGTGTCAATTCATAGCTGGATAGTCGAGCACTAGTTAGATGTTGTGTTTTCGTCCTGTTTAGTAGAATATCTACTGCATGTGGGACCATAACGATCAGGGTATTATTCATGACTAACCCAGCAGACTGTCGAATACAGACAGCCGCTGCAGCAGTGGCCCTCAAGCAACTTGGTAATGCCTTAGCTACAGGATCTAGAGTCGCAGAGAAATACGCACATGGGCGTTGTTTGTCCCCAAAGTGTTGCGTCAAGACTGATAATGCGCAACCTTCTTTCTCATGGACATATAATGTAAAAGGCTTGCTGTAGTCGGGGTTACCCAACACAGGAGCCGAACACAACGCCTCACGCAACTCATGGAAACTCGTCTGACAATCTTCAGACCAAGGCAAAGGAGTGGGTGTGTCTTTACGCATTAATGCCAGCAAAGGTTTGGCCAATAGTGAGAAGTTCGGTATCCATTGTCTACAGTACGATGTAATGCCCAAGAAGGCACGCACTTCTCTTTGTGTCCTTGGGACACTCAATTCTGCAATTGCCCGCATTCTTTCGGGGGTCAGTCTCCTTCCCTCCTTCGATAAGATGTGACCTAAGTAGGTTACTTCTTGTCGACAAAATTGTAATTTGGAAAGCGAGACTTTGTGCTTCATGTCACATAGATGATGTAACACTGACAATGTCGCTTGCTTGCAAATTTCTTCGGTGTCTGCGGCGATCAGCAGATCGTCCACATACTGAATTAAAGTTGCACCATCCTGCAGAACAATCGTGTCTAGTTGTGTTTTCAGAGCCTGACTGAATATTGATGGACTTTCACAGTAGCCCTGAGGAGCGCGTTTAAAGCGGAAGCTTCGTCCTCCTAAATTGAAGCCAAAGATATCTCTGCTCTCCTCGGCAATCGGGATGCTGAAGAAAGCGTTCTTCAGGTCAATCACCGAAAACCAATTGGCTGAAGCTGGAACCATTGTCAATAAGGCAGTAATGTCGGGGACGACTGGAAACTGTGGTACAACGATCTTATTCACTTCCCTTAGATTGATCACGAATCGGTACACAGGGAGCTGTGAAGGATCGGTACGCTTTAAGACAGGCAAAACAGGACTGTTACAAATGTTGCCTGTAGTCTCTTCGATGACATCTTTCTCGATCAGATCGTAAACGATCGCTAACAAAGCCTTTTCACATTCGTTTGATATTCTATATTGGGGAATGCGTGGTAACCTAACATTAGCTTTCAATGTTATGACATATGGCGCTATTTCCAAACGACCCACATCATTAGAACCATTCGCCCAAAGTACATCCGGAAGAGATGACAATTCGGGGAACATCACTTACAACACATTTTTTACAACGCACTACCATTACATCGCAACCATTACAACGCATACCATTACAACGCATTGCGCTGGGGGGCGCTCTAGGATAGGGAATATATTTAATTTACTATCCAACACCTTCCCTGCTATCCACGGGGACTGGAGTTGGAATAGTAAATTAAATAATTCACTATCCAGCGCCTAAAAGCATTATGCGTTGTAATGGACTGCGTGGTAAAAACCGCGTTGTAAAGGCATGCGATGTAAAAGCATGCGTTGTAGTGACACCAATCCGACAATTCTGTTGGAATATTTTCCTTCGCCAAATACATTGGAGAAATTACTTTTCTTCCTACGGTAAGCTGTACTCCCGAAGGGGAGCAGTACAAAGTTGCATATAATCTCTTTAACAAATCCAAGCCTAACAAGTTTTCGCCACAACCTGTTGTAAGAATGAGGGGTGCTTCTAATTCGCATGGGCCAACAGAAAGGGGCATGGGACTGGAGATCGGGTTTCTAACAGGGGCGCCAGAAAAACCTACTGAAACATTCATTTCGCCAGACAAAGGTGCGCCAGGAAGTTTTGAGTGCATAATAGAACTTTTTGTAGCACCAGTATCCAGCAGAAATGGCTCCGACACTCCTGATGTGGTCACCTCGACATAAGGTCCATTCTGATCTACTGGAACTGAAACAACTCCCTCTCTTTGTCCATGGCTGTCCTAGCAATTATTACCCTCATTCTTGTTTTCTGCGTAATAGTCATCTGCATAGTACTGAGCTGACCTGGAAGACGCATTATTCTGTTGGTCAAAGCTATTCATGGAATTCTGAGGCGGAAAAGAAGTGGTATTCTGGGGGAAATTTCCACGGCCCCTACCTCTAGGAGCCTGTTGAACACCTCTACCTCTTGTACCGGAAACACCGTTTAAGCGTCGCGCAAGAGCTGGACAATTACTTTTGAAATTACCCTCTTCTTTGCAATATGCACATTGATTCGGGCCATACGGAGAACGCTGATGGGAAAACTCGTTTCCTTGCGCGTTTCTCAAATACTGCTGCTGTTGTTGATAATTGGGCTGACTAGCCGTGCGAGGCGGGTAGGCTTGCTGGAGAAGAGCTTTAGTTTTTAACTCCTTAGTCTTTTTGTCTGCCTTATCTAGCTCGTCTTTGCGCCTATTTTCATAGTACTGGGCTGTGGCTAAAATCTGCGCTGACGTGGAAACAGCCCAAGCACTCTCTGAATCTTTCAATTTATTGCACAGTTCAGGAAGCAGATTATGTACAAATTTGTCTACAAACAATCTTTGGCCACCCTCGGTAGCCATATCCTGACCACTATGATCGGTGAAAGTCTCCTCAAATCTCGTGAAAAAGTCAGACACATTCTCATCTTTCTTCTGCTTGCATGCAGACAGCTTGTCCCAATTTACGCGCAATTCAGGCATTAATGTTTTCATGTACGTGATAATCCTACCGGGGAGTTCTGCTATTAAAGGCTCGGGTTTAGAACCACCAACTTGTCTAGCATCAGTAGCAGTAATATTAGCCCATGAGTCACCTAGTTCTTGATCATGATCTGCATGACGAATTTTACTCCATAAAGGATGCGGAACAACATTCCCAAACAACATGTCTACATCCGCTAAATTCATGGTACATGAGCTGGCGGTCTGTGATAACTCCTTATAATACCCAGTTGGGTTTTTACGTAGATCAGGTAGTGTCTGTTTGAGTGCTAGAACTTCAGATCTTTTCCAGGGGACATGTACCCACACACGCTGGAAATGTGGCAGAATTGGTGGATTTACATTCGCATCACCTTCCCTCCATACTGGAGGAACCTCTCTCATGGGGTACTGTCGCGCCTTTTTCCTACCAGACACATCATCTTCATACAATGATCTAGAGACATTTCCCTTACTCCTATAGGATAACAATAAATCTATTGCTTTTTCAACATCGCCACCTACAATCATACCTTCATAGAATTTAAAATGCATGCGGAATAATTCCTGCATTTTGCGCTTGGTATCTTTTGTTTCCAAATCTTCACAAAGATATACACACATCTCTTCAAATACGTATCTTTGAGTGGGCGCATCCCACTGACGGAAAACTTCCATAACGGACTGAACATCATATTTAGCAGTGTCAGTAACCCATTTGCGTGCTAACTCATTTAGCACTTCTCTTTCCTCATAATCCGGTAGTTGACTACGCAACTGTCTACGTCCTATTTTAGGGGTCGTTTTAGGCGACCCAAAGAATGGTGAGAATAGACCAGGAAACAATATAAACCAACGCCTTTTTGAGAAGGAACAAAGGTGGGTTTATAGACTTGCCACCCATATAACTGGGCTCAACGATAACATCCCATGGAACTCAGTAATGGGGTAGCCCACCCCCTTTAATATGGTGTGTAAGCAATATCCTCTATAATCCTTATTATGGTTCCACATATGTCCTGTAAGCCATGAAGATCCCAAGATCACACTATGATTTAATATTCAAAATAGCAACTGAAGCATGTGTACCTATCATGGGTACATGTCCTGTACAATCTGACACCTCTTTGTCTCTCTGTACAATTTTCTCGCTCAATTTTGAGTTTGTGAAGATTTTTAAAACCTTTTCCCTTTCCTAATGCGCGACCCGCCCCCGAGCGCCGTTCGCGTTCTGCATCACCCCGGTAACCGAAAAAACGCTGTAAGCCACGTGACCTAAAACGTCACACACAGCGTCATCGGGCACCACCCCTGAGCCGCGCACTGATTGGCTCGCGGGAACTCCCCGAACGGAGCCACGCCTACCCAGGAAGTAACGGTCAGTCTACTTCTAGACACCGTTACCGCTACGGGTTACTCCACAGGGCATTTCCGAGTGCAGAACCAAGTAGGTTGAGAAGCCTGACGAGCAGAAGCCGCAAGTAAGTGCCCTGCCTCACAGAATCGAGACGTAAATACTGCGTCCCGAATCAGTACGCGCCTATTTGCTACTACAGTATCATGGGATACAAACCTTTCGATTTGCCGCAATTCTTTAGGTAAACGGATACCTGCAGTCTTGGCCAACTCGATGCCCATGAAGCGCAAATTGCAGCTTCAAGTGTAAGCCAAACAACCCCTTAATGAGTGATGTTGTGAATTGATGCAAAAAACTTAGAAACCGGTCAGAAATGCTTGGGCGTGTTGTAACGCCGCACCATAGATAGCGATTGCTCTCCCACACCCCCTTTCCCCAGTCACGTGTACCTATAACGAGTGTATTCAACTAGCTGTTGGATTTACCCTCAACACATATATGCTCCGGTAAACTCCGCCTGAGCACTTCTGTCTACCACCACAGACAGCCCACGGGTACGACTTGAAATGCGAGGTGTTTTACTATAACATGAGTACTCACCTAGCACAATAACTACAATAATTTGTACCCTTGTATTGTGATCCCCAGTACGTTTACCCAACCTTTTATATGTTTTCTATTTCCACAGGTTTTTCTCCTGAATTCAGGAAAAAGCACTTTTTTAACACCAGACCTCTATTTATGGTCTGCCTTTGGATGAGGACTGGACACTCCTTAGCGTGTGTGTACCACCCCATTCAAACAACACGGTCCTGACGAAAACCACATAATACTATCAATGGTTGAAACATGTAGACCTATTTTAACTTGTAAATAATTCACATAGCACACTACGCTATTTTTATTCTTTTTCACACGTCTCGTAGCACCTAACCCTTCCTAAATAGGCACTGGTGCAACATATATATTTTTAATAGGGTCCGAGCACTCCAGAATAAATTCTTGGTGTGAGTAGACTTGAACCCTTTTTAACACACTTTTCACAATTATCATTCGCACATATAAAAATCAAAAAAACCCGCTCCACTGTAACCAGGTGTCGCAGCACACCCTGTTGGCACTCGGCCTATGGGGTGGGACCCCGATGATGAAGCATGTCACCAACTAGGTTGGTGAGTGAGGGGTCTTCTATAAGGACTATGACTGTCCAATATAAAAAAGGTTGGGGCAATCTTTTGCTAAAACCAGAGCCTTAAGCTCCTGATACTGAAGGAATCTCTTCTTAGTATAAATTCTTTTTGGCCCATAGGGGGTACTCCTCCACTGTTTGTTTAATTCTAGTTTAGGGGACCAGGAGTTCCCACCACACATAAGACTGTGCAAACTTCCCTTACTCTCCTTTTTGTTATACACATACTAGGCAGCGCACAGCTGCGAGAGCGACACATAATCAGAATCTAATTTTTTCAACCATGGCCGATAACCAAGGCCTCTCCTACACCTCTGAGGAGGTCGAGGAGGTGATGAGTGATCTCTCTATCTTTGCGGACCCCAGCATCGCTCAAAGCATTTCTGCAACTACGGATTGGGAAAACCTAACAGAGCTAAAGAGGAACAGAATTAGGACAATCCTGCATGGGACTATCCTAAAACAATATTTGGACAAAAACATGGCACCCAAAGGGCTACTGGTATCTAATGCCCCACGAATCTTCTTGGAAGACGCAGTGTTTCGAAAAGATTGGGCTGCTATAGCGTGGCATTGTACCCACGATTGGATAGTCTTAATTTTAAAAACAGCACTAAGACTATCTGAAAAAATTCTAGTAGAAATTCAAACAGCTGAAGGCAACATGAAAACAACTATCACTGGCTTTAAGAAAAAGCTAGACAAACTAAATAAAGAGATGACAGACTATAAAGACAACCTAACGCAACAAAAAGTGCAAAGGTTTCAGAAAGATTTAAAAAGATTCACCATGGTGAAAGCATATCCATACTCGGACCCAGAGTATGTACCACCATCCAAGGGGGATGACAACTCTGACGCTTCAAGCAATGCGTCCAGTAACACTTCTAATTCCAGTGGTAATTCCAGCAATGGAAGCATTAAAACGAGAGGCAGAGGACGAGGCAGAGGGAAAAACAATTGGCCTACATTTAATCCAATGCCAATGCCACATTTTCAAGATGTGTACAACCAACCAAACTTCCCTATGTACGGATGGCAACCGCCCTTCCAACAACCCTTCTTTCCCCAAAATCCTTATATGCCCCCTTTTTTAAACCGGGGCGGGAGAGGACGAGGCAGGAGAAAAAACGCCAACCAGGGCAACCAAGTCCATTGGGCACCGGAAGATCCGAATACCAACCAGGGCAAGAACAAGGCCCAACAACTAGGACCGAGCAATCGGAGAACCTAATCACGAACCTGTCTAACAGACCTCTCACAAAAGATGAGGAATCAGTACTTAACAAAGGGTTAGGTTTCGTACCTACCGCAAATCTGGACAAATTTAAACTCCATTGTGAATTAGCTTCCTTCTTTAGGAAACTAAGATTAAAAGCTTTTTTTGAAAAGAAAACCCCAACAGAGGAAAGCACTGATCTAAATGAAACAGGACTTCGAAATAAGTCCACATTTATACCACCACCTCACACGGTTCCTGTGGAAATCTCTACTTTCGAACAGGCCGTTTTTAACGAGGTGGAAAAAACATCCCCCAAGAAACCTTTCATGAATCTCACCAGAAAAGAAAATATTGCACTGAAAAATCTACAAAACTCCGACACCATTATCATTAAACCAGCTGATAAGGGCGGAGGGATAGTCATCCAGGATAAATCAGCTTACCAGACAGAATGCCTCAGATTACTGGATGATCCCTTGAACTATCGAAGACTACCGATGGACCCTACAGATGACCTCAGAGGAGAGATCATATCATTAGTGGAACATGGGGAAGCAGAAGGCTACCTCTCCAAACAAGAGGCGGACTTTCTCTGTAAAAGCGAAGGCAAGATTCCCTACTTTTATACGCTGCCCAAATTACACAAAAACAAAATTCCACCACCAGGGAGACCCATTGTCTCAGGGATTGGCTCATTACTTGAACCCCTGTCTTGTTTTTGCGATGTCTTCTTCAAAACAATGGTCCAAAAAACCAGCACATACTTACGGGATACAAAAAGCGTATTACGCCTCCTTGATCAGCTAACCATAGATGATGACACCATCTTAGTTAGCTTTGACATTGAGAGCTTATATACAAGCATTCCTCAAGACGCTACATTAGAGGTACTCAAGAGGGCTCTGGAAAAAGAAGACTGGACCTCAAGAACCCCAAGAGAATTTATCTTAGAATGTGCAAGACTGGCCCTGAAGAAAAACTATTTTCAATATGAGGACAAGATCTTTCTCCAAATAGGGGGCACTTCTATGGGCAGTACATTTGCTCCCAGTGTAGCGGGGTTGTACGTTTACGATTTTGAAGAGAAGTACATCCTGAGTCAGCAAAACCCCTACAGTTCTAATATCTTACTCTGGAGAAGGTATATAGACGATGTTCTGACAATCTGGAAAGGAAGTGAAGACACGCTATTGAGCTTCTTCAATTGGATCAATACAAGAGATGAACATTTAAAATTCACTATTGTAAAAGACTCAAATTCACTGGTCTTTCTGGATCTCACTATAACGAAAACCAATGGTAAACTAACAACTGCCACCCATTACAAACCCACAGCCAAAAACAATTTGCTCCGCTTTGAAAGCTTTCACCCTAGACCCCTCCGTGAAAACTTGCCATATGGGCAGTACCTACGATTACGCAGGAACTGCAGCGAACTTAATGATTACAAGCACCAGGCACAGGATCTCACAAACAAATTGAAAAATCGGGGTTACCCCAACAAAATCCTGAATAAAAGCCAAAAACGGGCCCGCAATCAACACCGAGCGGCCCTCCTAGAGGATACAACCAGAACAGAAGAGGAACCTCCATTAACATGTGTCACAACATATAATACAATTTCCAATGAGGTAACAAAAATCATAGGAAAACACTGGAGCATCCTCAATACTGGAAACTTACATTGGGAAAAGCCCCTCTTTTCATACAAAAGAGCTAGGAGCATCAGAGATGCAGTAGTGAATACCAGACCAAAAATAACCACAACAGAGACTGAGTCTGTTTTGAACATATGGGGTTTGCCAAAAGTGACAGGACACTACAAATGCGGAAATTGCAGTGTTTGCCCGTTCACCAACAATGTGAAAACATTACAACTAGAACCTAACAAAGTATGGACGCTCAGGGGGCATACAAACTGTAATAGCGAAAACGTGGTATATCTACTAACGTGTCCTTGTGACCTCAGATACGTGGGTATGACTGGCAGAAAAATTAAGACACGCATTGGTGAACATAGAAGCACCATTAGGTGCAAAAAGACAAATACAAGGCTTACCGAACATTTCCTGTCGGTTGGCCACAATGCTGATGACATCCGCTGGACAGTAATAGAGCAAATAAGACCAGGAAACAATATAAACCAACGCCTTTTTGAGAAGGAACAAAGGTGGGTTTATAGACTTGCCACCCATATAACTGGGCTCAACGATAACATCCCATGGAACTCAGTAATGGGGTAGCCCACCCCCTTTAATATGGTGTGTAAGCAATATCCTCTATAATCCTTATTATGGTTCCACATATGTCCTGTAAGCCATGAAGATCCCAAGATCACACTATGATTTAATATTCAAAATAGCAACTGAAGCATGTGTACCTATCATGGGTACATGTCCTGTACAATCTGACACCTCTTTGTCTCTCTGTACAATTTTCTCGCTCAATTTTGAGTTTGTGAAGATTTTTAAAACCTTTTCCCTTTCCTAATGCGCGACCCGCCCCCGAGCGCCGTTCGCGTTCTGCATCACCCCGGTAACCGAAAAAACGCTGTAAGCCACGTGACCTAAAACGTCACACACAGCGTCATCGGGCACCACCCCTGAGCCGCGCACTGATTGGCTCGCGGGAACTCCCCGAACGGAGCCACGCCTACCCAGGAAGTAACGGTCAGTCTACTTCTAGACACCGTTACCGCCACGGGTTACTCCACGGGGCATTTCCGAGTGCAGAACCAAGTAGGTTGAGAAGCCTGACGAGCAGAAGCCGCAAGTAAGTGCCCTGCCTCACAGAATCGAGACGTAAATACTGCGTCCCGAATCAGTACGCGCCTATTTGCTACTACAGTATCATGGGATACAAACCTTTCGATTTGCCGCAATTCTTTAGGTAAACGGATACCTGCAGTCTTGGCCAACTCGATGCCCATGAAGCGCAAATTGCAGCTTCAAGTGTAAGCCAAACAACCCCTTAATGAGTGATGTTGTGAATTGATGCAAAAAACTTAGAAACCGGTCAGAAATGCTTGGGCGTGTTGTAACGCCGCACCATAGATAGCGATTGCTCTCCCACACCCCCTTTCCCCAGTCACGTGTACCTATAACGAGTGTATTCAACTAGCTGTTGGATTTACCCTCAACACATATATGCTCCGGTAAACTCCGCCTGAGCACTTCTGTCTACCACCACAGACAGCCCACGGGTACGACTTGAAATGCGAGGTGTTTTACTATCACATGAGTACTCACCTAGCACAATAACTACAATAATTTGTACCCTTGTATTGTGATCCCCAGTACGTTTACCCAACCTTTTATATGTTTTCTATTTCCACAGGTTTTTCTCCTGAATTCAGGAAAAAGCACTTTTTTAACACCAGACCACTATTTATGGTCTGCCTTTGGATGAGGACTGGACACTCCTTAGCGTGTGTGTACCACCCCATTCAAACAACACGGTCCTGACGAAAACCACATAATACTATCAATGGTTGAAACATGTAGACCTATTTTAACTTGTAAATAATTCACATAGCACACTACGCTATTTTTATTCTTTTTCACACGTCTCGTAGCACCTAACCCTTCCTAAATAGGCACTGGTGCAACATATATATTTTTAATAGGGTCAGAGCACTCCAGAATAAATTCTTGGTGTGAGTAGACTTGAACCCTTTTTTTTTTTTAATTCAAGTCGTTTTTATTGAAATAGGAAAACAAAAGGAAAAGACAGTACAATAATTCTTCCAGTATACAAAATGTTCGGTTCATCTATCGATAATCACATACAGAGAATAAACTTAATATAAAAATTAATCAACTCTTGCTTGCATTATTATAAAACACATACAGACATAACTCTCAGTGCGTAGGAGTGGCATTATAGGCTCAAGTGGATGACAACAAACGTACTCACAGGTGACATAGGCCGTTGTAATAGAGTCGCATGTATTGCATCAAGGCGGATCGTAGTGAAATGAGGATGCATCTAGCGATTTCCACAGCTTTCTATTGGATGGTTTCCATGAAGCTGCTTGTAACGCTGGATTATTAGCACCTCTAAGAAATGTTAACCACTCCTGCCAAATTTTAAAGTTTACCTCTTTCGCGTTCTTCCATTTGCATAGAACTACTTTGCACGCCAGTGTCATCATTAAGTCCAAAAGCAGGCGGTCTTGGTCATTTGATAACTGTGGGTCAAGCGCCCCTAGGATTACATATACAAATTCCTGTACAGGCCGTATCTTGAATACATGTTGAATGCAATCAAATATTTTCCCCCAATATATACGTAGAGAAGGACAACTGAAAAGCATGTGCGCAAGGTCGCCTGAGCCCGACTGGCAGTTCCAGCAGGTAGGCGAATCTCTTAATTTACATTTGAAGAGCTTATCTGGAGTCCAAAATGCCCTGTTTATTAGCATGTACTTTGTTTGGAATAGAATAGGTGAGACTTTATGGGTAAGGGCCGTCTCATGGATCACCTCCCAGTCAAATTCTATGCCTGTCGAATTCGGCTCAGCTTCCCATTTCAATTCGACCTTTCTGTGAGTTTTCTTGGGCAAGGGCAGTAAAAGTTTATACACCTTAGAGACGAAGTGACCTGCAAGTACAAGACGTGGAAGATGAGTTACTAACCATGGTGTGTATGGGGAGAAGTTACGTGCCGTTAACATCGCTTTGATTTTCAGGAAGTCATAAAAATCCATCGGAGTGAGATCATGCCTCCGTTGCAGAGTCGAGAATGAGAGAGGATCTTTCTCATCGTATAAGTCCCTTGCCATGTTAATGCCCTTCTCGGACCATGAATTCCAGAAGAGTCTATCACCATTATACTTTAAATATGGGTTTCTCCAAAGTGACAGAAAAGAGGATTTAGCGAATGTCAGCTTAGTGTTGTGTGTCTGATCAAGTCTAAGCAGCGCCCGTCTAGTGTTTAGCAATATGTATTTGGAGTGTGGTAAATGTGATAGGTCCATAGTAAGAAGGGTCTCGAGTGGGGCATGGTTCACTAGTGATTCCTCAATATTGATCCATATGGGTGTGTAGTTTGGTGATTTAATTAACCATTGGGCTCCCTGTTTGCAGAGGAAGGCTGTTTGATAGTTCCTGAACGAAGGCAGACCCAGGCCTCCTTTGTCTTTGGCCAATTGTAATTTCTTTAGTGATACCCTTGCTTTCTTCCCACGCCACAGGAAGCTACCAAACAACTGGTCCACCTTGGTGATACCAACTTGAACCCTTTTTAACACACTTTTCACAATTATCATTCGCACATATAAAAATAAAAAAAACCCGCTCCACTGTAACCAGGTGTCGCAGCACACCCTGTAGGCACTCGGCCTATGGGGTGGGACCCCGATGATGAAGCATGTCACCAACTAGGTTGGTGAGTGAGGGGTCTTCTATAAGGACTATGACTGTCCAATATAAAAAGGTTGGGGCAATCTTTTGCTAAAACCAGAGCCTTAAGCTCCTGATACTGAAGGAATCTCTTCTTAGTATAAATTCTTTTTGGCCCATAGGGGGTACTCCTCCACTGTTTGTTTAATTGAGAATAGACCAGTGACAGTACTTGCCACTCTCTGTCTGACAGAAGGAGAAGCTTGCGGCGAGGCAGATGCGCCAGAAAAGACAGGCTGATGTAAAGAGGAAGTCGAAGCAACAGCAGAGGAAGTTGAGGCAGTAGCAGACGTAGTATCATAGTGAATAGTTGGAGCAGTGGGCAAAGTTGTAGAAGCAGATGGAGTATGTAGCAAAGGCTGCGGCCCTTGAGAAGGCTGCGCCGGAGAAGTAGGAAACAGCTGAAGAGGAGCTGGTGCTTGTGCAAGAGCTGCATTTCGTGCACTGGGGCGTGGTATAACAAAGCGCTTTGGGGGTGCAGTAGCGTCTAACGCATATGGGGGTGGTGAGCTTAATAAGTGGGACATTAACGGATCTTTCTCTGATGTTCCCTTTGAGCCTTGTCCCTCATGTGGTAACATTGGGTAGCATTTATCTACTGCTAGTTTCTTGCTCCTAAGCATTCGTTCACTTTCTTGCTCTTCCTCATTATCCCTGTATGCAACGGCGGCTTGCACCATTGACATACCTCTTTTGTTTTTCTTTGCTAATTTTATTTCTTTCTGTTTGGCTTCTTTGCGCCATAAGCGAAAAGAGTCAAACATCGCCGGCCGGGCTTTCTTCTTGAACAATTTGACCTCGAGGTTGTCTAATACTTCTGAGTCAAAACTACCATATTGGGGCCATTTTAAAACACCATCCTTGCGGGTGTATTTTATCCACACTTCATTATACGTGATAGGACCTACTCCGTGCTTTATATATAACTCATATGTTGGAGTTCCAATCGGAGGAACCGGACACGAATCCTCTAATCGGGAGTCCCTACTACAACCAAGACAAAACAAGTTTCCAAGTCTGCTAAGACCAGGCATCTTCGCTCACTAGTCTAGCTTCAAACTTCAAGGGATTATCTAATTATGATATTGTCGTGAATACACGAACCCCTCGGTTTTGGTGCTTGCAAGAACCAATACAAACCGTATCTCTGGGATACCAAAACTAAGAACCCAAACTAAGGACTGGGAGACGCTCCACTTATACTTAACTGAATATTGAAGATCGGTGACGTCACTAGAAGACTCGTCTATCGTTTCGCTCTACCAAGGATCACTGGGTCCAAAACAGGGCGATAGTCAGGGCAGCAGTCCTTCGTAGCCGTCGGGACGCGGGGAACCTCGCAGCAAAGACCTTCGGAACCACGTCGACATGCAGGGGTCGCTGAAGTGGCTGGCCTTCCTCCGGAATTTTCACACGAAGCTCCTCACGAACATCTTGCTTGGACCGTCACTGCTTGATATCGCCTCGAGTTGGGCGCCAACTGAGGTGCCAGGTTTTTAGAGACCCGGTGGTGCCAGGGGACCACACCCGAAGACCTCTGGGTTCTCCCTGTTCTTTACTACAGAAACACAGAGTCTTCTAGTTGAAGTCAGAGATCGAGTTTTATTGGTTGCAACCAAGTAACATGTGTCCTAGAATTACAACAGCACGGGCTGTAAGTTCTCAGGAGACTGTTCGTTTTTACAGAACCAGCCTTCTCCTTATATACATAAATAACAGCTGTGGGCAAGAATTCTTGAGTTTATGATATGGTTATACACATATTTCTACAATAATACAAAGAGCGAAGTCATGCTGGTCAGCACATATTTTAGATGTCCAGATCGTGATGGATTACCCAGCCAGGCCCAGAATTCTCATCAGATATCGATGAAACACCAATAAAGTCGGGCACCCTCCCGTCGTAAAACTGGTCATAAACAAGAATCATGGACAGGTGTATGTGTATGGAAAACATGGTCTGTATGTAGTGAATGGTTTATGGCATGTTGTGCCTTGATGATATCTTACTCGGCCACTGGGCGAGGAGCTGCCCGAACAGGCTTGGCTGGAGGCAGTGGAGTTAGCTCGGCCAGGTCATGGGGAAGTCAGCTACGGTGGACGTGTCCTTTCAGATCAAACTCGGCCTCAATCAATTGACTATATGAGGGCAAGTCATAAGATGGATGCCGTTTACAAAATGGGTTTGGAACGGAAACCACGATTTAAGGGTGTTAGCATCACTCAATCATGACGCAAATGCATAGGGATAATGTCCTAATCATTACCGGTCCGTAGATACCAAATTCGTCATGGTACGACGATATTTTGTGATACGAGTGTTGGACCTCGATAATTGTGGAACAGCAGGGTCCGGATTTTCAGTACCACACTATAGAAAAAGAAAAAAGACTAAGGGGCCATGGAAACAAAGAACGAGCAATCCCCGCCCCCCTACCCCCACCCTGCACACCCGCGGAAGGCCAAGGCCTACCCCCCCAGCCGCATGCCTGTCGCCCTATTGGAACCCGAAATTTAGAAAGAAAAGGAGAAAAGACAAGAAGCATAGGTGGAGGAGGGCCCTCAAAGTCGCCGCCCGGCCCCGCCCATCACCCCTGCACATGGGGAAGATCCAGAAGCAGAATAGAGTATCATGGAGAACATCAAGTACCAAGTACATCAGTAATACAATCCCAATACAACACACCCAAAGCACCGTCAGTTAACGTGAGGGCCACCGAAACGTAAAATGCATCATCCCTGGCCTCGTCTAGCAACGGAACCACCAAATGACCCCTTGGCAATCGATATACAGTACTTTTTGAAGGATCTGGAGGATCCGAGCGAATCAGGCCCGACCAACACCAAGAAAAAGTTCAGCAGCTCGAGTCCGTCAGGACGCGTGTAGCTGAAATCCAAGGGCGTCGGTACCAAGCCCGCGAGTGTCACAAAGTCCCAGCACAGTAATACCATCCATGAAGAGGAAATCTCACAGTCCGGCAAGTGCCGCGATGTTGTCGGGACGGCCCGAGAAGAAGAACAGTGTCGCGTCCCTAGACTCAAGCTAAGCACTCGTCCCAAAGAGTCACTCACGCGCACAACCGCACTGTCCAGGGAGGACGAAGTAGCCAGGTCCCTCAGCAGTTCCCAAAACCCAGGCGGGGCCAGAGTCCTCCCCAAGGAAGTAGATACGGGCACTTCGGCACTCCATTGGAATCGAACCTTGTCCTTACAGGGCGGTGAAACAGCAATGGCGGCCATTCTTCGATCCAGGTCACAGGCATTGCAAATCAGGGTCTCGCGCAGATCCGTTGGGGCGGCTAAGACATCCTTGGGTGTGGGCTCCATTGTGCGCTGCCAGCACCCCAGCTCCGCGCCTACGGCAGCCGTCCGACCGGGACATGGTCCGTGAGTGAGGGTGTCAGCCGCCATCTTTGTCAGTTCGACCCCGTCCCTCTGCACCTCACTGTAGGGACCGGCCCCAGCACAGGGCGCCACTAATATGCACGCCCGGAGCACAAAGTTATGAGGCGGTTCCCCCAGGGAGAGTCACCAAAAGGCTAAACAAAAGACCCTACCACTCCCTGGGGGCCTGTCTCGGGGGCGATCCTTGGTTATGTCCGGGCGCGGAGTCCAAAGAGGGGGGCCAGGAGCCACACAGCCGCCTCGACTCCAGTATGCCTCGCAGGCCCCCAAGGATCTTCGATAAGGGACCGGGCCGATGCTGCCGTCAGCGGCACTTCAAGACAACGGCACCCTCCGACCGACTCCCCACCACCAGAGGCGGCCGCTGTTGTTGCAGTCGCCGCCGGCTGCCCGTTGCAATCAACACCCCGGCTTCGTCACCGCACAGGCCGCAGAGCAGAGGGTGGGAAATTCTCCGGATTCACAGCACGCAGGAGTCTCAGGAGCAGGTGGTAAGTGAACGCTCTCCTTCTTTTATCCAAATACACCTTCGTAGTTCAGAACGAACAGCAGGGTGGGAGTGCAGGGCGAGAGGGCTCATGGAGCCGAGCGGCTATGCGACCATTTCGGATGCCGACTTGGCTCCTCCCCTCTGACATCTTTTTTTTAAGTATTAAATAAACCGATAGTAAATGAATAATTAATGTAGCCCAAAAAATAAGTAGAGATTAAGTAAAATTAGCTATTCAATAAACTGAAAAATAAATGATTAATTTAGTATATATCAGATAAATCCCTTGGGATTAATGAAAAATTAGCTAATATGGGCTGTAATGCGGACAGCAGGGGGCAGGTAATGCTGTAAGGTGAGTCTCATCGAAGTTGTCACGTCTATTGCGGTTGGAAATGCTTTGAATTAACATTCAAAGCACTCGTAAGGGTTTTTCCTTTAATAGACCAAAACAAGGTTTGAATGGCAGAGGGTGAAGGAGGTTCCCGGTGCGGTCGCGTTGGAAATAGTGGCCGCACCGGGTCTGAGGCAGTATCCAGTCCGAGGAAGGGAAGGTGAGGAGGGGGGTGTTTCCCAGCCCGAAAGTGCAGTTTATTAATTTATAATGCGTGCACGCCGGTAAGTTTGCCGGTCGCGTAGGGGTGCATGTGTGCGCACGGTCTGAGCTGTGAGTCAGAGCCCCAGTGCGTCTTAGTAGCGCATTTCAAAGTGCGTGGGAGTTGCATGCGGGGCCGCGAGACAAGCCTCGAGGTCTCAGTGCGTCTTTTTAAAGAAGTGCGAGAGGTGAAAGATATGCTAGCGAGGTACCAGTAGCGTTTAAGAGGGGCAAGCTAGGACTTTGAGCAAATAAAGTGAAACGTTTCTGTGTGGAGATTGGGTGTGAAAAGCCCAAAGTGATCAAAATGGAATAGTATGAGGCCAGAAAAGAAATGTGTAGAGGAAAAAGCTTAAAGAGTGGCAAATATAAGACATAGAGGTATTAAAACAGCCTAAAAGGCGGTAAGCATAAGATATAAAGATAATAAGTTGTTATGTTTATTAAGCTATTGCTTTGTCTATGTATGCACGCACGCTATGTTCCCTGCACGCGCTACCTGCCGGTGCATTGTGACGTCAGGGTGTTCTACCTGACCACCGGCAGGTTGACAGTTACAATGACAGCTGCTCGTTATTGGCGATTGCAAGCAGACGTACTTTGGTGTCAGGTGTTTACTTGAATAAAGACTTTACCACTTACCTGCATCTTGGTCATCTTTACAAGTGGCGACGAGGCGGAGAGCCTGACACCACGAAGAACCCACAAGAAGCCACCTAATCTGCTGTTGGGTACGTCTTGAACTGCAAGGTTTTGCCATCTCATCGGTATTCCGTGAAGAAAAATAAATAAAAGGCGGAATCTCTTTGAGTACTGCTGTCCCTCCACGCTGTAATTGCGTGAGTTTACCGAGTCACGAATCGCCTAGCAGCGTTACGGTGCTCGTGAGCAACTAAAGAAAATCCCTGAAGGAATCATCCCGGATGTCGCGCTGATCACCGCTAAATAAAGGGTGAGTCGTATGTGCCCTGCTGGTTGTGTAAGCCCTGCGCGCTAACAGGGTTTCACAGTGTTTCATCCCTCCTGCGCGTATGTAAAGTGGAGAGGAGGTTTGGATGAGCAGAGGATGTCTTGTTGATTACCAAAGGGATGCGTAAAGACTTTTTGGTCACTGCCTGCGATTTTGGTTCCTGGTTGCCCCCCCTCACCCTCTTGCCAGTTGTTGTTCTGCGGATGCGATTTGAAGGAAAATTTGTGAGGAGATTTGCCTTCGCCTTCCGTGTGTTAACGGCAGCGTGAGTCAGTCCTAGTCGGTGGGAAGGAAGTGCAAGAGATTGCCGTTTTGAGGAGGAGCGTCTTTGCGTGTGGTAGTTGAGGCGTGTGCCGCTTTCCTGCGTATCCACATGACGATTCTTGAAGAGAAAATCTCTGTCAGGCTTAGCGGTGACGTCAGTGAAACGCAGCGTTCGTCGGCGTCTGGTGACCATTTTGGGAAAGTCTTAAAAAGTGATTTGTGCTTGTCATATATACGGTGATACGCACACCAATACACAATAAAGAAATTGTACTTTTCTAACATCGGCGAGTGATTTAAAAGACAATAATAACTACTATTGCTGGGAATTGGAATTGGCGTGTTGTCCAGAGCTGTGACACGCACACCTTTGAAGTATATTTATGGAAAAAAAAACAACTTAGCATTTCCAAAACACTTACAGTTTCTCAAAAGATTTTGAAAAAAAACCTTGGCTGTATAGCTATAAATTAATAATATTCATCAAAGGAAAAGTCTTTAAAAGTATTCAATATAGAGGTCAGCGATAATATTTACAGGAGAAAAAAATATATAGCATTTTCGTTAGTACTGGTCCTTAATTGTTACATAAAAGCATAGGAAATGGCTTCAGGAAATGTTTGGAATCTATCACCACCCTTACCTTTCATACCCTCTACAGGGGATGATGCCCTTAAATGGGAAGAGTGGAGGGAGTACTTTGAGAATTATTTATCGACTTTTGAGGGGGATGAAGAGTTGACCCCAGAGAAGAAAAAAAAAATTCTTCTTCATTGTTTAGGTGCAAAGGCAATGAAAATTTATAATAGAATAAACAAAAAAGCTAGGCCAGGAGATGTATATACTATTGCATTAGAAGATTCGACTATGTATTTCAAACCTACTATTTCTATTTCTGTCAACAGATTCAAATGTTTTCAACGCAAGCAAGCACCAGAAGAATCTATAGAAGATTATGTTGCTGCGTTGAAAAACTTGGCACTTACTTGTAGATTTGGGGCATTACATGACAAACTAGTTCGTGACCAGGTCGTTATGAGATCCTCAAATAAACATGTACAGAAGAAATTGTGGGCTAAGGGTGAATTGCCTTTGGAAGAAGTAGTAGAAATAGTTAAATGTACTGAATTAACTGGAAGGTGTGCAAAGGCTGTTTTACTAGAAGAAAAATCCTCCGTTGAGGAAAAATCTATGGTGGCAAAAGTCATAAATTCTAGGAAAAGTTATAATAAACCTAATTCTGGATATGTACAGAATAGAGATGCTAGCCATAAAAATAAGCTTTCAGATGACAGGAAATGTTATAGATGTGGCTGTAGATACCATTTAGCCAACAACAGATCGTGTCCAGCGGTGAGACAAAAATGTTCTAATTGCAGTATGGTAGGACATTTCAGTGCTATGTGTCCAAAGAAACAAAAAGGGAGTAGAAATGTAAAAGCTGTAATTTGTGAAGAAGAAGAAAGATTTGCATCTTCAGATGAAGATGATATGAACTTATTTGTGTTGAATGTGGAAGATGGGGTAAACAAAAAGAAGAAACCGATTTGTGACATGAACATTGGCGGGGTGGATATGTCAATTGTGGCAGATTCAGGCTCGCCATATACAATAGTAAATGAAGAAGTATGGTTGGAAAAATTTGTACCAGTCATAGGAAAAAAATTGAAGAACCCAGATGTTTTCCCAAAGTCATTTAATTATGAACCTATTGAAATGTTAGGTTACAGGGAACTTCAGTTCCAGTTTAAATCCTGTCAAACTGTTGGCAAACTGTATGTCTCCAAGGTCGGTCCATCTGTGTTAGGGTGGATTGACCAGGGAGAACTAGGTATAATTCTAGATCCAAACAGTCCGGACCCCGTCCTCATCTTACAAGCAGAGGAAGAATGTAACAATTTTTACAAAAAAAGGTATGCCATGGTATTTTCAGAGAACATTGGGAAACTTAAAGGTTTCGTCCACGAAATTAAACTTAAAAGGGACGCTGTGCCCTGCATACACAAGTCCAGAAACATACCGTTTTCAATCAGTGGAGAAGTGGAAAATGAACTTAAAAAATTGCAGAGGGAGGGCATCATTGAGCCGGTGGAATCAGCAGAGTGGGTTTCGCCTTTGGTTGTTGCGAAGAAGCCGAATGGCAAGCTCCGTCTATGCATTGATCTACGCGATCTAAATAAAAACATTCTGGTGGATCAATTCCCTTTGCCTAAGATTAGTGAGCTGCTGTCCCTGACTAATGGTGCCAAATGGTTTTCAACCATTGACCTAAGCTCTGCCTACCACCAAGTAGCTTTACATACCAAAAGCAGAAGCCTTACCACATTTGTAACCCCGCTGGGGTGTTTTAGATTCAAGAGAGTACCTTTTGGACTGGCCTCTGCCGCGGCCATGTTTCAGAGGTTGATGAGTGAACTCTTCAAAGGAGAAAAAAATCTCCTAATTTTCCAAGATGACATCATGGTAACAGGCAAAAGCAGAGGTGAACATGATGCAAAACTCAACAGAGTCTTAGGGTTGCTAGAACATCACGGGCTTACAGCTGGTCTGCGCAAATGCAAATTTGCTGCAAATAAAGTCACCTATTTGGGACATGAAATTGATGGGAATGGTATAAAACTAAAAAAAAGAGCTGCTGTCAGCTTTTAGGGAAGCCCCTTCACCCAAGAATAAGGAAGAGGTCAGAGCATTCCTAGGCCTCTCAGAATTTTATGCAAAATTCGCAAAGAACTTCTCTTCTAAAACCTTACACTTAAGAGAACTCATTAAACAGAAGTATACATTTTAGTGGAATGCTACCTGTGAAGAGGCATTTAACAGGATAAAAGAGGACATTTGTGATGCCCCACCCCTTCAAGGGTTTAACCCCTCTTTGAAAAGCATAGTTACCACTGATGTAAGCAACAAGGGGTTGGGCGCAGTACTCTCGCAGGTCAATGGGGAAGGTAAAGAGGTTACTATTGCTTTTGCCTCACGATCGATCATGCCCACCGAAATAAAGTATTCGGTGATTGTGAGGGAGGCACTAGCATGTGCATGGGCGTTGAACCATTTCAGACAATACATTTGGGGATACAAAATCACTCTTAGAAGCGATCACAAACCTTTAGTAAAAGTGCTTTCCACAAAGGGTCTCCAAGTTGCTTCCCCCAGATTATCACGGATTTCAATGAAATTGTTAGAATATAACTATGAGGTTGAATACCTTCCTGGGGTGAAAAACAAGGTGGCGGACTGCCTAAGCCGTCTACCTCTACCTAATGATGAAGATCAGGTTTCAGAAATAGACACTTTCTGCATAGCTAATGTCATAGAAGAAGTGCAATGTATTTCTGGTGCAGAGTGGTCAGAAAATATGGAAAAAGATGATGTTCTACATGAGGTAAAAAAATACATAAGAGCGGGCTGGCCTGATAAGAAAAAATTACCTGCTCCATTACGTCCTTTTTGGGAACTAAGAGACGAGTTGTCTATTGAAGGTGATTTAATTTTAAGAAATGGAAAGGTTGTTCCACCAAAAGGTTTACGTTCTAAACTCCTTGATATTTGTCATGAAGGGCACCTTGGAATTGGTAAAACCAAGAGTAGAGTAAGAAATTCATACTGGTGGCCAGGGTATGACCTAGATATTGAAAGAAGTGTCAGAAATTGTACAGCCTGTGAAAATTCGGATAAGATAAAGAAAAAAATTGAGACCACCTCTCCAACCCCTGTCTTGTCCAAACATGCCATGGGTCAGACTGGGAATTGACTTTTGTGGACCCATCCGCGAACATGGAGAACTGTTGTATCTTATTGTACTGGTAGACCATTTCTCAAAATGGCCAGAGGTTGAAGCAGTACAAGATGCTGATACTAAAAGTGTTGTAGGTTTTTTGCGCAAACTTTTCCTAAGAGAGGGCCTTCCAAAATGCATTGTGTTGGACAATGGCCCACAGTTCACATCAAAGGTGTTCAAAGAGTTTCTGAAGAAACATGGGATAGAGCATAAAACTACGTCTGTCTACCATCCTGCAGGAAATGGTGCAGTTGAAAGGTTTAATCGGGTGATTAAAGGAATAATCCAACTGGCTAATCAGAATAACATGTCATGGAGAAAACAAATAATCAAGAATCTTTGGTCATTCCGAGATACACCCTGTGTATCTACAGGTACTAGTCCCTTTGTACTTTTGAGAGGGAGGACTCCTATCACAAAGGATAATGTAAGTTGGGCTACAACTGAAAGAGTGATGTGGTCTCCAGAAGAGATACAAGAGAATGTACGAAGGTCGCAAACCATAGGTAAGAAATACCATGACAATAGGCATGCAAGTAAAAGGGTTAACATCAAGGAAGGTGACAATGTGAGAGTGAAAAATGCCAGAAGCACCAGTAAGGGAAAAAATCAGTACTCTCAACCTATGGAAGTAAAGAAAGTGTTTTGTAAATCTGCCCTTTTGAGCGATGGAAAGACTTGGCATTTTTCTGCTTTATCTTTATGCAAGGAGGGGAAAGGAATGTGTGATTCTAAATCCACTCTGGAAAATAATGAGGTTTCCTGTTCTCAGGACTACGATTGGATTCTGGACCGTGATGGAATTGTGGAGTCTCGGCCAGAGGGTACCAACGTTGTATCTTTAGGTACAAACGAGGTGTCTTCTGAGAGTGAGAACACTTCAGATGCCTCACGGTTGGAAGACAGTAGTAGTAGGCAGAGCAAGGTAACATTGGAAGAGTACAGGTATCAGACCAACAGTGATACCGATTCTGATTCTGATGATTCTGTTTATGAAGATGTTACGTCACAGGACGTCAGTTGTGAGGATGAACCTACGGTGAGCAGGTATGGAAGAGTAGTAAAACCTCCAGCTAAATTACAAGATTTCATTTGTGATTAGCTGTGGTTTCCCCCTCTCCTCATCCGTAATCTTCTGCTGTGCACCCTTGGGCTCCCTGGTTGTTTTAGGAAGGGAGATGTGTTATGTTTATTAAGCTATTGCTTTGTCTATGTATGCACGTGCGCTATGTTCCCTGCACGCGCTACCTGCCGGTGCATTGTGACGTCAGGGTGTTCTACCTGACCACCGGCAGGTTGAAAGTTACAATGACAGTTGCTCGTTATTGGCGATTGCAAGCAGACGTACTTTGGTGTCAGGTGTTTACTTGAATAAAGACTTTACCACTTACCTGCATCTTGGTCATCTTTACATAAGTGCTTAAGAATAGTACCAGTCATAGTCATTAGACAGTATAAGTCATTAATAAGAGGAGATAAAAAAGGTCTACTTATCTGGTGAGCAGCAGCAATAAAAGAAGGAAGATGGCTGCCTGTTGCTGGATTACATAGATGCTCAGAATGTTTTGAATGTTCTAAATTCTTCTAATTGTTGCTGCTGTGTGAGCTGGCAATAAAAGGAGATTGCATAATATTGGCCTCCGTGTCATGCCATAAAATCAGGGGATAACCGAGAGGCGATTGTCTAGGGAAACTGCAAGGGAACTTTGAGAGCCTATAGTTAGAGTACTATCCTCGGATCTCTCCCATGAATCCCTCTCATGAACTCTGTCGACTTCTCCCGTTTCCTGTGAGGACCTGCTTCTACCATTTGACTACCATAACATATATGAAGATGTCCTTATCCTTGGATCTTGTGACCCATCATCCACATCCAACACATCTCTTTCAGTTGATCGCAGGACAGTTTAGTTTCTTTGAATCTGCCATCAGTTTTTTTTATGTGCAAATTGGATGTGAAGAAACTTAACTCATTTACTGTTATCATAGCACACTGGAATGGGATCCAGTGATCTCTCACCACTTGCTGACAATTGTGGCAACTTTTTTCAGGCATCTCAGGCAAAATGGTGGTTACTGGTCTCTAACTGTGACTAGGTACCCTATTACCTCTGTGGTCCTGGGGCGTACCTTAGTGTTGAGCCTTGGCGCCTGCGGTTCTGCAGTGGAGGGTTTGCACGGACACAGGTAGGCTGAGGCCTCATTCAGCTAGATGGGAAATCCTCCTCTGGGGAAGCTCAAACAAAGCACCAAAAGAAGAACCCACTTGAGGTCGCCAAAAGCAGTTATGACTTCTGATCTGTCATCTGCTGTTTTATGTGCGGACTTGCTATGAAGGAGCAGAATTTATTACCTGCAAATATTGCTCAGTGGAATGGGATTTAGTGATCTGTCGTTACTATAAGCCAACTGTCTGAACTTTTTTCAGGAGTTCCGGGCCAACAAGGTTTACTCAGCTCTCATTGTAACAATATCCTTTTACCTTTGTTGTCGTGGGGCTTAGCATATCTCATCCTCCATCTAGTACCACTAATAAAGAAATGGCATTGTTGACAAACATCGACTAGTGAATCAGGAGTTCCCCGAGATTAAAGTGGAACATTCTCCATTTTGGGATAAATTCAATATATGCAAGACACTCATAGTTTTCAATAAAATCGGAGTGTGCTATTAATATTGGATTTGCAAAAGAAAGAAGCAAGAACATGCTGGAATGTTCTTAAAATAAGATTTGATAAGCAGCAGCCATTTTGGTGCTAAGAGCTATATAAGCGCCCATCACTTGCTGTTAACTTTCAGAAGGGAGTGGTTGTGTTCCAGGTCAAGCAGCAGTACGTTCGCGAATGCGTCCGTTCTCCTTGGACTCTGTTGTACCTGCTGCTCAGCCAGTGTGAATGTGGTGGTGTGTGGTTTTTCCTCTTGTGTTCTTGTGAGAGTGCCTTTATCACACTGTTGGGGGTCTGTGTGTGTGAAGGCTCTTTGTCACAGAGCCTTTCTTGCCTACCACTATGTTTGGGGTTGTGGGTGACATTGGTTTGTTACCTTTGTTGGCAATGTTTTGTAGTTGACCCCCTGTGGTTTTTGTGGGAGTGCGTGTATCTCTCACTGTTGGGTGTGTGTGAGCCTCTCTTGCCTACCACTATTTTGGGGTTGTGAGTGGCATTGGTTTGTTACCTTTGTGGGCAATGTTTTGTATTTGACCCCCTGTGGTTTTTGTGGGAGTGTGTATCTCTTACTGTTGGGTATGTGTGTGTGAAAAGGCTCTTTGTTGCGGAGCCTCTCTGGCCTACCACTACTTTTGTGGTTGTGGGTTGGCTTAGGTTTGTCTCCCTTGTGGGCCTTGGTTGGAGTCGACTATGTTTTTGAGTCACTCGTGTCTACCATCTTTGTGTGGTTTGTTGATGAAGTTCTCTTCACCTTTAGCTTTGAGTATTTACTGAGCATTTTCTGTGTGCTTGTCCTCCCTTTCCTTCCTCCCTTTAAGCTTGGGGGTTTTTGTCCCAGTTGAGCCTGTGGTGTGTTGTCTTCTGCACCATTGTGGTTTGTTACCCTTTGTGTTCATGTTCATTTTCGGCCTGGCCAGCTGGTATGTTTGTGGCTCAGGGGTTGGTTGGTTGTGCGTGGTGTAGTTGTTTGTTTTGTGTGGGAAGGTGGGAGTTTTGTGTGTAAAGGGAGTGGATGTGTGTAAAGGTTGTCTTTCTGCCTATAGATTGATTTACCTGTCGAGTTTGTTATTTTCTTCTTTCTTGGTACGTGGATGGGCATTGTTTTTTTATTGTTTCTTTGCCTTATGTTGACATTCATGCATATTGCTATTTTCTCCTATGCTTTTCTGCATTTTTGGATGTTATCTTGCAAGCCCATTGTACTGTGTTTTCCTTGCTATTCATTCTACTGGTTTGCCCTCCCCAGGTCATTCCAATGGTACGTTTCCACATTTATGTGCATGTTATTGTTCTGTTTGATGTGCTTTTTTCTTGGATCATTGCACTGTGTTTTGTTTACTATGAGAAAAGGAAAAGTGTTGTGCCTGCTGCTCAGCCAGTGGGAGTGTGGAACGTTGGTGTGGATGATGCGGTGGAATGTTGGATGAGTGGAGTTTGTCAGTTGGGAGAATGCGCTGAGCAGCAGGAAGGCTGCTCCTGGTGGGGCTCTACTTAAGATCTTAACTTGGAATAAATATACCTAAAGATATTACATGGACTGGACCTTTATCTGTTCACCACAGACTCCAGACCCCAGCATCAGCGTTCCAGATTGGCAAAAGGCATATTCTGGACGAAGGAAACCTGCACAGGAAAGAAGACAAAAGGATAATTATTTGTGTGCCTAATCTCAGACCTGCAATGTTTTTTTAAATGACATGAAAGGTTTATTGACTTGCACTAGTGGTGTAGAAGGGGTAGACAAACACAGCCACATCCTTTATCAACAGGCTCAATGCGTGTGACCATAACCTCAAATTCACTTTTACTGTGAGCAATATGGAAATGGTATTTTTTTACGTGAAAACAGAAGGGAGGAAGTTACAAAACCGACTGACAGGACCACCCTATTAAGGTTTGCTAGCTTCCACTTGAGAGCCCTATGGGAGAATCTACCTTAAGGTTAGTTCTTGCACCTAAGCCGAAATTGAAGTGAATTCAAAGATTCCAGTGTTCAGGCTGAAACCTTAGTCGAGAAACGAAGTGCTAGGCAGTATCCGAGGAAAATCAATGAGAAGTGTAAAAAAAACAGCAAAGGACCCAAACAGGAATGCCCTCTTAGAAGTTAAACAATGGGAAACCTGGTACCTTCGGATTGTGTGTGCGACCACTTATAACCTCATATCTGATCATATAAAAGAGGTGATGTAAAGAAATTCGCATATAATGAATACAGGCGATAATGATTGGGATAGACCTCTATTCTCACATCCCCACAGTTCCAACATCAGGGATTTATTAGTGCATACAAGAGAGAGCTAGTATCCACCTATGTGCCCTACCAGGATGAATACCTTGTGGGGACTTCCATCAGTCCATGGACATTATCCCTGTGGTAAACACAGTATCTGTAATCTCACAAAAGGCACTAGGGAGCTTGATCTAGGTTTAACAAAATGATGGCTACAGAGGAAACATACCACCTGTGACTCCAGCAGAGTCATCTACATGATCACTTGCCTTGATACGGATTGTGGAGCACCGGAGTAATGTACAGTGTGCTAGAATTCAGCTAAAATGAACCACCACTACATCACGTCAGGACATACAGCCATGGATTTTAAGTGGACCGTCATAGAACATTGGAACCAGGGATAAACAATGCAGAGAAAAAGCTGATTCAAAAAGAACGACAATGGATTTTCCGCCTTTCAACCAGTAACACAGGACTGAACAATGAAATACCATGGTGCAGCCTGAGTGGGTAGCACTGGAGTGCTCGCTTAGGATTGGTGAATAAACAGGAAACAATATATAATGTCTCTTATCTCCCGACAGAAGTTAAATGCAAACTAGGATATCTGTGTGGGCTACCTGGTCTGTGCAGCCAAAGAAGGGTTGTGCCATTTTAAAAGTGGCAGAATAGTACCTTCTGGGTAGGAAAGGTGGCACACTTCTCTGGCAGTAGTCACCTCAGGGGAAGATTAGCCACTGGGGCTGGCAGCACATTTGGCTACTTTCTCCCACTCCCCTAACGTCCCTAAATCTATGATTTAAGGGGCTCCTCAGGCACCAGAACCTCAGATCTGATCGACTTTAACAAAGAACAAGGAAGAGGCTCAAGTCTGCGACTTCAGGACCTTCCCAAAGGAAAGGTGCTAAAGACTGCACCTGTGGCAACCTCCCTGCAACTGCATGGCCGTTGTTGAGAGGCTGCATCCCCTTCCTCTCCAGAACCGTCTAAGTGGCAAAGTCAGCACCCATGGCTCCCACGTTCGACACCAAGGACAGCCAGGACTACTAGTCTGTGCATGTGTTCCCTATATCGACTAACTGTCCGAGATTGGGCCTGGGATCTGCCTCACTTTACCACTCAGTGGTTACCACGGAACTCAACCTGTAAGTGACCTGTGCACTAGTCCATTTCCCCATTGGCTGCAACGTTAACGTTTTGCAAGAGCGAAATTCACGGATTTATTTTTCCTTTAACAATCTATAACTCAGGTTATACTCTTCTGATTGTGTTCATTTTGTTGTCTACATTTCTAGAAAAAGCTGCTTTATTTTTCTAAATTGGTGTTGGATTTCTTTTGAGTTGCGTCAATGTCTTATTGTCCATGTTGGTAGTCTGAAATGCTTAACACATGTTCCTCTAGTAAAGCCTTCCTGTTCTGTGCCACACTACCAGGACTGAGCTAGGGATTTGTTTGTGTGAATCCAAGGACCTATTTGGGGTAACTTGAATGTATTGCTTAGTAAAGCCTAACCAGCCTCACTGCATAATGATCCACTTTCCTACATGGAAGATTTTAAAGCTTCCTACAGGGCAAATAAAATCAATGCCTGAAATGTCACATGCACTTTGTGCAGTCAAGAACTTCATTGTGGTCATCCTGGGCACTTCCAGGATGTGGAAGCACTTTAGGTCGATGCACCCAAATGAGATTGCTCGGGCTGAGTACTAGAGAGAATATGCAGCAGGCGATGAAGTACAGAGAGTACCTGTTGTTGTACTAAAACATCAAAATAAAGAACAGGACTGCAATATATAGTATTTCACGACATACTGCAGTGCAGGTGGTCTCTTCAGGCGAGAATAACAGGAAAGTTCTTTGCCGAAGCAATAGACATGCACTTAAAAGAACACCACAACATTTGTTCAAAAAACATAAGTAAAAACTAAAATGAAAATAAAATGGTTACAACATATTAAGTAAAAGAAATTCTTTAAAAAAGTTTGAAATTGCTTGTTGCCTCTGCTTCTGCTGCAGTTTCCCTGCCCTCTGTTGTGGGTCTTCAGGCACTTGCCCTCTCCTGCTTGACCTCTGCGGTCAGCTTAGTGACCATCTACCTGCTCCTCTGCTCTCTATTCTCCACATACATGCCCCCACCCTTACTTTACTGCCCTTTGTGATCAGTTGTGTTGCCACTGTCCATGTCCCCTGCCCTCCCTTCTCAGCTAGCACACTCTCACCTGCTCTCCATTCTTCTTGTACATGCCCCTGTCCCCTACCTTTTGCCCTTTGTACTTTATTGTGCTACCCTTGCTACTTTTTCCCTTGTTAGGTTTGTGCTGTACCTGTACACCTGACTTCTCTGCCCTCCATTGTATCTGTTTGAGACCGTGCCACCTCTTTTCTGCTGCTTTGGTCTATTGAGCTTTCGCTGACATTGCTGGCTGCCCTTTGTGGTCAGTGTGCTGCTTCTTCATTTGCCTCCCTATCCTTTAACCTCTGTTCTCTGTGGTTGAATGAGTGAATATTGCATTTGTAAAGTGCAGCTGTCACTCCACAAGGAGCATCCTGGCGCTAAGCAGAAAAAGACAGAGTTCATAACGGCGGGAGTCAAAGAGAAACATAGGATCACTGAATAAGTGCGTGACACAGTAAGTCAGTTTTGTCCTGCCTCATCCTTCCTGTCCTCTATGGCCTTGATACCTGCAGACCCTGCTCAGCTTGTTGCCCTGCCCCTTCTCCAATCATCTGTTATTCATGTGTGTATACCTGCTCACTTCCTCTGGCCCTCAGTGTAGGGTGACCAACCGTCCGTAAATTTCACGGACTGTGGTAATTGGGACCTCACATCTGTTGTCCATGATGATCCCTTTTACGGACGCCTTTTGTCCGTAATTTTGGCCTTTGCGGAACAGCACTGTTCCCCTGTGAGAATCCTCGAAGCCCTGATGGGGCCGCTCTGCACTCCTCTGAGTGCAAGAGCAGCCCCACACCGCCCATTGTCATTCTGTGTGCATGCTGATTTTCACATACAGAATGTCAATGGGTCAGTCTGGCTGGTAAAGCATGTGGTGGGCATCCTGTCAGAAGGAAGAAATGTACTATAACACCCTTGCTGCTATGAGAGAATCCATTTAATCAAAATAAGGTGGTGAAAGAAGTTTAAAAAAAGGGTCATAGTTCTTTCACAGTCTCATCCTTTTAGAACTGATGCATTTTCAATATTATATTCAAGGAAGCCATGGTTTCTGCTTTTTTATTTTATGAAACTAACAACCATTGACAAAGCGTATAGTTCTGGCTTGTTGTAGGTGTAACATTACTTGCTGTATTATATATCTGAACGCAATGACAGAAGCAGCAAAATACCAGTGGGCTGCACAATATGCTAAGCACAGATTTTTAGCTTAGGCGTTTTAAGCTACGCCCTTAATTAAATCGAACACCCCCTTTGGAGACACCACTCCATTTTGTTATCCCACTTAAAGCCCTGGAAACAACACAATGCCACTGCCACCTCACCTCATGTCACTGTGCATCATGCATGAGTCATGACTTCCAAGGTTTCAGATTGACTATGTGCAGGGGCATCTTGAACCCCTCCCTTTGCTTTAGGAATTACAGCGAGGGGTGAGATCCTGATGGGTCTCTTCTGTCTGCAACTCTGCAGACGAAGGCTCGGCTCACAATTAATGTGAAAAGGTGGATGAGAGAGTAAGTGATGGGATGGGTGGATGGCTGGATGGATTAGTGAAAGGATGGATGACTGGATGGATTAGTGAAGGGGTGAAAGGATGGATGATGAGAGAATGGGTGGATGGATAAGTGAAATGATGGATGAATGGATTGATGAATTGATAAGTGAAAGGGTGAATGGATGGACAGATGTGTGAAAGGGTGAATGTAAGGATGGATGAGTGAGTAAAAGGGAGGGTACATGGGCAAAAGGTTGGATAGATGAGTGAGGGAGTTAAAGGGTGGATGGATGAGAGAAAAGATGGATGGATGATTGAAAGGATAGATGAGTGATAGGGTCAATGGATGGATTCATGAGTTGATGAGTAGAAGGATGGTTGGGCCCTTGTACATGTTCGGCCACTGTCAGTCTGCCCTGTCTGATCAGTTATAGGCCCCTCACCCCCTTGTCCCTCCCCTCTGCTCACACATTATAAACAGCAATTAAAATGCTCATCCGATTGTAGGTAGTCGCTTACTCATTTGATTAGAAAGTTGTGCATGGCAGTAGGGGATAGCTACCAGTAGGAGATTGGGTGTAGGTTTTGGCCAGACTCCAAGCCCTGCAGAACAACCCCGCCCGCCAGATGGCAGAAGATTTTGTATAGCAGGTAGTTGGCTGAACATGAGCAAAAACCCAGAAATAACAAAAAAGATATAAGGGACATTATAGTTATGTATGAAAAACTCATTAACTAACATTAAAAAAATGCAGGAAATTCACTGAAAAAAGCTTAAAATGATGTTATAGTTGAGTGACAAAGTCACACTCAACGTCATTTTTAAGAACTAAGAATACACTGAAATCTGCCAGTTATAGCTTACGGAGCTAACTATATCTTGCAACCCGCCGTGCACTGCTAATGACGTCACATATTACATCACTCATGACAAGTTAAATTATGCCATTGATGTCATCACTATTGCTCCTAAAATTACCGCATAATCATGCAGACCACTAAAATAAATAGTAGAAAGTAAGCTGGCCACAAATATGTACAGCACATATTAACTGTATGTACATGTGTACATGCAGATAAAAAAAACACTGTGTGACTTAGTATGATAAATATTATATGATGCACACTTTCGCTACTAGTGAGGTACTTATTATGTTTTCTTACCAAAATGTATTGATTTTATTAGAAGGGTGACAACATAATAATAGTAAATATTGCAACTCGATTTAGACGTCTTCCTCCCACCCACCTCCAGTGTCAGAAGATTATACAGCTAAAACTCCATTCCCAAGTACAGCCCTCGTTACAGAGGAGAGGTCATAAAATTCCCACCACCTGCCCCAAATTTTGCTGAATTTCCGAGGACGTCCCCTGTCAGAATAAATCAGTTTTTACTTGGCAAACCAGTCCATTCCGGATCGCCACAGTTTCAGGCTATGGCGTTGCAATTTCTATGAGCTTGCAATGTCTTGGCTACGAGCGCTGCCAATCCCACACAGTGTCCTGTCTCCCCTTACAACTCCAAACTCCACCATAAGACCCAGAAGGGCCACTTTTGGCGTTAATGTGTCTACAATTGTCTAAACTCGCAGAAAAAACAGCACCTGTTTGGGCCTAGTACTGAGCAATCTTAGGACATTACCAGACTTTATGGTAAAAGTCTGCTCAGGGGGCAAACATCGAGTTTAGCTGGGCTCAGGGAGAATACCCGTGCACCAGAGTCCACGAATTGTAATGTAGGTTAGGTATAGGTACTGTTTTTGGATTAATTTGAGTTTCTCAGAGATCACAAGCACCCGGGGAGCCTTGCAAGGCTTGTGTCACTCCTCCTCCAGCTCTCCAATCCATCCCATCCCATCTATATCTAAGCGGGTCTAGTACCTCTTGGGTGTTACAAACAAGGCCATGCTATCTCTGGGATATACCCCCTCGACCAATTCCCCCCCTTCAACAACCTCGCCTCTAGGGAGCCAAAGTCTGGTAAATCCGATAAACGGGCTTGGTATTGACAGAGTGCAAGTCACATCTTTAGGTATTTGGGGGAATCGAATACGGGAAAGTGTATATTGTTTTTGGAGGTCTGTAGAGGAGTACATAAAAGACCTGTGCCACACATTTCCCAACACTGTGATCCTAATCATGAAAGCCCTCCACCCTTGCTGTGTGATTCAGCCAGCATCTCATCCAAAGGGAGGTCTGTTTGCTCCGTCGCCAGTCCCAACCGGTGAATCTGCTGGCTGCGCTCCACAGCAGGAATATCACTATAGTGATCTCGGGGAGATCAAGGACGAGTGACCAGTCATATAGATAGTGCATCGCCCCATCAAGACCGAGGCAGGGAAACTTAAGTTGGTACACTGTTGTGTTCCATCTGCTCATCAACCATTGATAACAAGGAGGTGAGATGCCCAGAAATGCAGGCAGATGTCCACTGATCCCATGCCTCTGTCGTACACCAAGCAATGACATTTAGCCTGAGCAGTGCTTGACAGGTGTACCTTCCAGAGTAAGGACCAGAGCCACGCCGCCATCTCAGTAAACCAAATATTGGAGATTTGGAGCGGGAAATTCTGCAGGATATAGAAAAAGCAGGGGGGTATCAACATTTTAATCCATGAGACGACCCAAGATGTTGAGAGAAAGAATATGCTAAACAGCTAGATTAGTTTTAGTCTTCTGAAGAAGGGCAGAAAGGTTGAGATGGCATGGGAGCTCTGGCACTGTTGTTATGTGGGCCCTAAATATTTGAAGCCTAGGTGGTGGACCGATATATCAGATTGCCATTCAAGTGATGCAAAGTCCACTTTAAAAAGCATAAGGAGTGATTTCCCTCTGCTTACACGGAGTCCGGAGGCTTCCATGAAGAGTCAAATGATCTCAAGAACTTGTGAGCTAGATACCGCTGGATCGTCGAGAAACAGGAGGATGCCATTTTTGTATAATGCAATCCTGTCTTCTAGTGTTGCACTCCATATGAGGATCACAGCAGATTATATTAGCCAAGGGTTTAATGGTGAGGGCAAAGAGGAGAGGAGAATGGGGGCATCCCTTCCGGGTCTCATTTCGGGCTGCAGGTCACGAGTACAGGAGAGCTACCAAGGTTCGGAAAGGGGACCAAACCCCATATGGAGCAGCACTGAATCAAGATAAGTCCAATCAACATTATCAAAGGCCTTTTTGAAGTCGATAAGTGATAAAGCTGCCATATCTTTAACATCACTGATGTGTGCTAGGACCTAGTGCTGTGGCATAAAGCCACTTTGTTCGGGGTGTATTAAAGAGTGGAGGACAAACAGCAGCCTAGTCGCCAGGATTTTGGCGTAGATTTTGATGTCCGTATTAATAATAGAAATAGGGCGATAAGAGGCACAGCTCATCGCTGGGTGATCTGATTTAGTGGTGACTAAGATGGTTGCGCGATCAAGCTCTGGAGGGAACGACCCTTGTTTCTCAGCCTCCGTATGTAATCGGAAGAGGTGTGGGGTGACAATGTCACGGAAATCAAAATAATATTCGAAGGGGAAGCTGTCTGAGCCTGTGGTTTTACCAGTTTTTGGCCCCAATTTCAATATGGAGATGAGGAGCTCTGTTAAGTGGCAAAACAAATTAGGATCTAGAGGGAGGTCGATGCTTAAACAAACTTCTGTCCTTACCACCATCCTCCATGATCCAAGCCAAAAGGATGGAAACAGGCTTAACGGCATGGAGTTACTTACCTTTTTCTGAGGTGATTAGTTTGTGGAAACTAATAGAGCAGGATAGCTACCTAAAAATGTCTACACTATGTGAAAAGGAGATTCTGAATAGTGACGTAAAATGGGCTAAATCTGTTATGAAATTGTTTATTGATTTATGTAATAGGCTTTCAATAAAATGTGAAGTGAACCAAATAAAGAGGATTACAATTAATGAAGGTGACATTTGAATGTTAACAATAAATATGGCAAGGGACAATTATGAAATATCTGGAAGATAAGAGTTCTGAATACTATCTGAGACCGTCCCGGATGAAACTTTTCCTTATTTAGAAACCCCTCCTACTGAAGCTTTACGACTGGTACTTTTAAAATTTAGATATGGTGTAAACCTAGTTTAAGCTCTGACCACTAAGAGATCTATCTTAGCTGGGAATAACATCTGTAAGTGTGGTTTGAATATAAAATACGATCTTAGACATATTTTATAAGATTGTTTGTGGTTTTAGAACAACAGAAATCCTTCCTGAGACCTATTTTAATAATATATAGTGTTGGGGCTAGGAGACTAGCAGCACTTCTTTTTATTGGATATGAGGTATCTTGATGTAACGTGTGCATTGAGGAGATATTATCTGTGAAGGAAAGGGCAATGAGGAATTGAGTCAAATCAAATCAAATCAAAAATCCTTTATTCGGTTTTTGTGCTGTAAAAACCATAAAAGTACATGTGCAAAACAGAATTTCACCATTAAAAGTACTATAAAATTGATTATGTACAAATTTAAAATACAACATTTTTAAAAGATCAAATTAAACTGCCATGAGTTTCAATAGTCGGAATCTGTGAGACATGTATATAGACATGGAGTATTAAAAAGGATCAAAATACAATATTCCATTAAATTTATTCAAGATTTGTCCTGTGTCTTATTATAAATTTCAGAAATCTGGCAACCTGTTTCGCAATATGTTCTTCCTCTAGGAATTGAAGACGGAGAAATGCTGGTCTGCATCTTCGTAAATTCATAGATTTTAAAATGGGACAGATCCAGCGCTTCCTGTGCTCAATAAAAAACTTACAAAATAAGACAGTGTGCATTGTGGTTTGGGCAGAAGATTCATCACATGGGCAGGGGGATAGCCACTTTGCCCAATCGTTGGTTTGCGGGAAGGTGTCAAGTCTATGGAAAGTGTTCATCCTAAACCTGGTTAATAGAGACCTTTCGTAGATAGTTAAATTGAGTCAAGGATCTGCTTATGATGTAAAAGGTCAAAAGAAATGAGATTTTAGACAACAGGGAAAATTGTTTTTAACTGTTTTTATTGAGTGGTATGTTGCATATTTATAGAATGTTGTTCTTATGGTGGAATTGTATAAAGACTACGTTTTAATTAAGCAAATATTGACAGACTGAGAAACCATGGTTTAAAAAAAAAGGATGTTCTCACATTTTTGTGTGAAAGTTCTACATTATGTGGGGAACAGCAGAACCACCTAGTGTTTCTAAATGTCTCTCATGGGTTGGCCTATCATAACTAACAGTAACAGGCAAAATATGTGACTGTGTGAAGTCAATATAGTGTCATTGTGGTCTTCACATGGACACAATTTTTGCCTGTTCCGGTCCAGTGCAATGATTATACCAACACATGCATGGGATCAGTTGTATTAGTAGAAGTGTGAGAAGATTGAATAGTAGGATTTTTGCCATTTACCAGATGTTTTGAAGTATTCTATCAAAAAAAGAGACAAGATGTACTTCTTGATATCTGTAGGGGATTTTGGCTAGTAAAATTATTGGGATTCATGCAAGCCACATAACCATGGATTCCTCTGTGTCTCTATTTTCTGAAAATGTCTAGATTTGGTAGGTTTACTTGGGTGCAGCTGTCCTTGTGCATAAATACTGCAGCCATCTCCAATGGTATTTCACCCATCAAAACATTGCCATGTGTCTAGAGTCTGGATCACTGCTGAAACCCATGGAAATCCCATCCATGTTTAGTAGCACTGCACTCAGAAGACCTAGGGGGACAAAGATCTGGGTCATGCCTTGAGAGCTTTTATTGGGACACCCCAGACAAGAATGCTGTTCCTTCCAGATATGTCTTCCTTATCTTCTTGGTTTTCCTGGTGGGCTAGGTTATGTTGTTATACACCTCAATATGGATCCTTAACGGTTCCTCTTTCTCAGATCTCTCATCTATTGTTCTCTCCACTGTCCAATCTTTCTTCTAACTCAAAAACATTATTCCAGATGTTCTTGCGATCCTCCATTAGGTCGGAACACCCTGCCTCAACATCGTATTTCGAGTGTTGAAAGATAACCCATAGTAAGCCCTTTGTCACAGTTTCATTGCTTCCCAGCCTTATCTTTCTTGACACCCTGTTTTGAGGGTTCTCTTTATTTTGTCTGGGCTGCTGGAGCAGTTCTTTAATATTTTAATTCCTTAAATATCTTCCCTATGGTATCTGGGAGAGGCTTGGAAACAAGATGAAAGCTCTTTGGTGGCCAACAGTAGCATTTCTGTTCTGATGACATATGTGGTGCTCAGGGTACCTCTACGGCTTCTTTTGAAGATGTAGAGAGTAGTCACATTGTCTTTTAGCTTGATGCATCATTGGCAGACCCTGCCCATGGGCCTTATCAGCTCCAGGGGCTCATGGTAGCAGATCCCTCTGCTGGATATAGTAGTCTGTGCCAACTATTGACACAGATGTTTGTTCAAAACGCGATCTGCCTTAGGGCCTCCTTTACAACAGTATCTAGTACAGAATTGTGAAGTCCTCTTTGGATCTACTGTTGGGCACCCGCAACATTTGACATCAGGACCATCATGGACCTGGGTGGCACTGCGGCCCTCATCCTCCTAAACCTCTCTGCAGCTTGCAATACCATATCCCACCGATCCTCGTTCTATGCCTCGAAAAGTCAGGAATTCAAAGAACACCTCTGCAGTGGATCAGCTCCTTCTTCACAGGATGCATGCAGGAAGTCAGCCCAACTCCTTATACCTCAGATCCCACTGAGATGATCTGTAGGGTCCCCAACGATCATCACTGAGGGGTCTATTATACTGTCAGGCGGATCGTCACCGCCCGTATGGCGGTGGTGATCTGCCCGACATTATTCCCCGCCCCCCACCCATTTACCCCCGCCATGTTAGGATAGCGGGGGGGACCCCAGTGGACGGAATGATCGTCCCCCGGTATTCCGCCGGTCACACACGTGACCGGGCGGAAAAAGGGCCTGATATGGTGGCAGTGTCTGCAAGACACCATCATCCATATTAGAATGCAGGCAGAAAGCAGCCTTTCTGTGGCGGCAGAAAGGCATGCAGTGATCAAAGTTGGGGGCCAGTTGTGGGCCCCCAGTATGTTAGGGGAGTACATGAGGGCTACTTATGGTACCCCTCTGCATTTGCATGCACAACGTGGCAGGCACCGCACAGTGCCTGTCAAGTTGTGCATGCAAATGCACAACATGCCTATTTAAAGTTGTGGCAGGTGCTCAATACAGCACCGCCTGCCACAATGTTAAATATACAGGATGCGACTGCCATGGTGGCGGTCGCATTCTGATAGGCACAGCAGGACCGCCGCACCTCTTGCTGTGGATCCCGTTGACCGTTACGGTGGCAGGCGGACATTGTCCACCTGCCATTGTAATAGACCCCTAAATCTCTTGCTCTTCTTTAGCTACATGGCCCCACTTGCCAACATCCTGGGAACCTATGGGATCAAAATAATCTGCTACACCTATGACACACAACTCATCCGCTCCCCCTTGAAAGACACCACCAGCACCCAATAAAAGCTCACTAAGCGCATGTCAGAAGTGAACCTCTGGAAGAAATCCCACTGGCTTAAACACAACTCTGCTAAGATAACAGTACTACTCTTGTAGAAGTAATTGTCACTCTGGACCTCGGCCTGGAGGCCATCTGAACTTGGATGCCAAGCCTCGCCATCCAGCCAACCCAGGAACCTTGGAATTATGGTTGACAATAAACTACTGATATCAAGCCAAGTCAACTCGATTATCTCTTCCTGCTTCCATATCCTCAACATCCTCAGAAAAATCTTCAGTTGGCATCCTATCAAAACTCGCTGAATAATCACCCAGGCACTCATCAAAAGCAAACTGGACTATAGAAACCCGCTTTATGTCTGAATCTCTGCCCTCACCCTTCCTCCTTCCACCCACATTTCCACTTACCTCAAAAACCTACAGATGCTCCCAATCCACAAGCGTGCACTGTTCAAATTACTCACATACATATTCAAAGCAAGGCAGGATCTAAGGCCCAAGTATCTGAACAGCCACATCAGCATCCACGCCCACCAGACACCTCCGCTCAGCCATCCTCCTTATTGCCACTGTTCCCTGCATTCAAAGAGCCAGTGGCCGCATCTTCTCTTACCTAGCTCCTAAATCATGGAACAAACTCCCCTTTCACTTAAGGTCTGCCAGTCTAGTCCTTGATTTCAGGAAGATACTGAAAACATTGCTCTTCATATAGGCCCCAGCAAGGGCAGCATCCTCCCATTGATCACCAGCCCCACAATATTCTCCCGCTGAGGTGGGAGCTTTAAAAGTACACTTAATATAATATAACTGGAGTTGCCATGAATTTTGATCTTCCATTCGGGATTCGGAGGTTGAAGATTCTTCATAGGCCTACCCTATGTGGAAATCAATCCCTCTTTCTTCAGAGTCCTTCACATGGGTACTTAGATACAATCCTTGGCATTCTCTAAGTCTGCTAACTAGGGTGTGACTTCTTTGGTAGTCCACATATACTAAACATTGGCTTTCATGAGGCTAGTACTTATTTAACAATAGACCTCAGTTAGGCCTTCTGTTTGCTTCTTGATCTAGCAACATACCACAGATGGCCAGCACCAGATCCTTGAGTCTAGTTAGAATCCTCTCCCTCCCCTGCCCATCCACCACAGAAAGATGTGCTGTTCACATCAGATGCTGTACCTTCAATTCCTGTTTACCATCTCTGGATACATGCAGATGCCACTGGAGGTCTGGATCTTCCCTTTTGGGTAAGGGTGGTTGTGCATTGGACCCTTTCATTCCTTGTAACTCCCAGTAGTGGTTTTTCGTGGGTATGATGTTGCCATACTGTGTCCCTTACGACCCCTGTTGAGGTTTGCTGTTCTTAATGTGTTTTAAGGGCCACTCTGTAATGCACGATGGTCCAGGAGAGTCAGGGTTTTGCTGTTTGGGGTCGATTATTTGTAGATAGACACAGCTGGAGTCCTTGCTAGTTCACTAGCTCATGCTCTACCCTAAGAGTCACATCTTGTAATTTCTTCTGAGCCAGTGCCAACTACAAGTTTGGGAACTACAACACTGTAGACCATTGGGAGCTGGGGATGTGGGAGGTCTATTTGGAGTCATGGCACCGGCTTCTGGGGCAGGGTTTTGGTGCTTATTTCTTCAGTTTCTATTATGGTGGTTATGACAGCATGATCTGTGGGGCATGCAGCGCTGTTGTATTTGGTTGTGGGAGCATTGGGAGAACTCTGTAGGGTGTGGTCCCATGTCGGTGTTGAGGGATTACTGGATAATGTTGCTCACTTGGGTGGCAGTGAAGCAGACACTAACGATGCAGATGGTGGGGAACATGATAGTAGGTTAGTTTGGGACTGAACAACTTTTTCCTAATGTGCCTGGAGTATCAGCCATTTGTTGAATTAATTAACTAACTTTGAATTTGTAAAGCGCAATCAGCTACTTTAGGAAAAAGTTTCTTGGTTCTGAAAAGCGGAAGGGAGAATACTGTGTTAGCTCAAAGATGCACCAAAAATTATATGTAGGTGGTAAAGAGGAAGGTCTTTACTTGTCATCTAAACAATATGAGGTTACCTTGAGCTCGCAAGGTTAGTGATAGTGTATACAAGGTCTGGTTATAGACATAGTTAGAGAACAGATCACAATTCTAGCTATTTCTAACTTTGGGCACAGCCTGGGATTAGGAATGGATGGGAATGGGTGAAATGCCATCGTTTATAGCACTGCAAACCAAGATAGTTTCATTCGTCTCTCCTGTCTCTCTTCTCTTGGCTTCCTTTGTCTTTTCCCCTCAACCCAATTACTGCACTGTGAAACATGGTATCCAACAGTCTAGATTTAGCCTGCAGTGATCAAAGAGAATTTACCGCTCATCCTCTAGCTCTCAGAATCACCCTGCTCATACACTTCCTCCATTAGAAGAAGTTAAACACCTGGTCCAACTTCTCTGCCTGCATGACCGAAGTCACCAGATGAATGAAAAACAACTGCTTCAAGCTAAACACTGACAAGACAGAAGTAGTAATCTTTGGTAAGAACACTTTGGGACTCCATATGGTGGCTTGCCAAACTTAGATCCCCAGCCCTCCAGGCAACCCACGCAACGAAACTCGGAATAGTAATCAATCAACCCACCATGACCAGCCAAGTGAATGCAGTATCCATATCCTGCTTCCACACACTTAAGATGCTCAAGAAGATCTTCAAATGGTTGTCCACCAACACAAGCAGAATCGTCACCCAAGCCCTTATCATCAGCAAGCTGGACTACAGCAACGCAATGTATTCTGGAATCACCACTCCAATGATCAGATGACACCAGATCATGCAAAACTCAGCGGCCAGGCTAACCCTCAACTTTCCATCCCACTCTCACATCATTGTGCACCTCAAAGAGGTCCACTGGCTCCCAATTCACAAACAAGCGCTCTTCAAACTCTTCATGTAAACTTACTATGATTTACACAACATTGTCTCCACGTACCTCAACAACCGCATAAACTTCCACAGAACTAGCAAGACACCTCCGCTCAGTCGGATTCCCACTCGCACACACTACCCACATATGCAGAACCAGATCCGGCTGTCATGCCTTCTCCTACCTAGCTCCTAAAGCCTGCAACAACCTAACCCTGCAAGTCAGAGCCTTTTCCTCAATACTTGAATCCCACAAGAAACTGAAGGCCTGGTTCTTCACCTACCCAAACCCTGACTTGGCCCATACAGCCTTGCTCCAGAGCCATCCTACCTTCAAAACAAACTGTACAAACAATCACATGAATGCAATTTAAGATCTAATGCCTTAGCTCTCTTTAAGATCCCTCGTATTCGGTTAACCGGCACAGGTGGCAGAGCTTTCTCGTATATAGCCCCCAAATACTGGAATTCATTACCAGTGGCCCTGCGAAAATCCAGCACCTATATGTCTTTCAGGAAACAATTGAAAACATTCTTGTTCTAAGCCTGCTTCTTCATAATATAGCTCTTTCTCTGTTCCCCTCTCTGAATTCCCATTGGTAAAGCGCTGAGATGGCCCTGGGTGAGTCATGCGCTATATAAAAACCCATAACATAACATAACTAAACCCTTGCGGGTGAGTTGTGTGCTATACAAATACACATAACATGACATAACATACCACTGCTCTTGCTGTGTTGTCATCAGTTTGCTTGTGCTTTTTTGTAGAGGGTTATATATCATGGGATGTGAGATATTGTGGAGCTAGCAAAGGTTGTAGGAGTGGTGCAGGAAGGCATGGCCTCCACATTCAGGACATCTTGTAATGGAAGGTCTTCCTGGTCTTCCAGGAGGGAAAGGTGTAGTGTCACAATCTATGGCGCCTTTGAGACCCCCACGGAGCAAAACAAAGATGGGTGGCAGAGAGTGAGGGTTGGCATAGGAACCAGATGATGTGTCTAGAAATCTAGTGAGATGACTGGCGTGGCATAGCGAGGATTGTTAAGAAGCAGGGGATTTAGAGAAAGAGGTAGAAAGAGCCACTTTTTGTGGGTGATACAGAAGATAGATTTGCTAATCAGAGATGAACAAGAACAGGTTCAGCCTAAGGGAAGCCAAGAAAAGTGTTTTTGCTGGCTAGAGTGGATGATCAGCTGAAATGAAGGGAATGTGTCTTATTGACTTTTTGAAGTAGGAGACCTGGAAATCGAAGTGAAGGACAAGGTTAAAACTCCTATAATCTAAAAAGATCAGTGTTTCCCAAATGTTTTAGAATAACAACCTAATTTTTAGAACTTTTGCGACCCACCTAGCTTTAACAGACATGAGGCTTGGGTGATTTGTAAAAATATAATAAAGAGACATGCTTTCAAAATGCTGTGAATTTCAAAAATAACATACTCTTTACATGTTTTTACTTTTCTTTCAAACCACAATTTATTGTAAATGTCACAGCCTTGACCACGTCCTTTTATATGTCTTTATCGTATTGTGGCCAATATATGGCAATGGAACACTTTTCGGAATGGGGTGCTGGCTTCTGGCATCCGTTCACTAAAATCACAAGGCTTCTGAAAAATCTTGGTGTCGGTACCAGTGATTTTAGCAAATCTGAAAAAAAACGTCTGTGTTAAAATGAGGCCCAATGGTGTATTTTGGAATATATATATATTCGCTGAAAAAACACCAAGGTTAAATTGATGTTATAGTTAGGGTAAACTTTCTGTGTCAACTTAATGCTTTAAAGATACAATACCACTGAAATTCACCAGTTATAGTTAGCTCTGGTAGGTATAACTCATGTCATAAGGTAACTGTAATTCGCGCTCCCCCAATGCACAGTTTTCTCATCAATAATTACATTGGAAATATTGCAGTGATGTTAACAATGGTGTAATTTAAGTTGTCATGAGTGATATAATATGTGGGTAATTAGCAGTGCTTGGCGAGGGTGCTATGTACCAGAGCTTGCTATAACTGTTGAATCTCAGTGGTTTTGTACATTTAAAGAATTAAGGCATGGATGTAGGTAATTTTATTTTACCACTTCTTAAATATCGAATTGTACCGATTCGGTATTTAAGAAGTGGTAAAAAAGAGGGGGGGGGGGATGTAGGTATCACAGAATCGGTAAATACCGAATCGTTAAGATTCGGTATTTACCGATTCTGTAAATACTGATTCGGTAATGCCCATTGATTCCTATGGGCATTGAAGCCCATAGGAAACAATGGGCATTTCCGAATCGGTATTACAGGGGGTGTCACTTTGACACCCTCTAGCACCCCAAATACAGGCATTTGTGCCATGTGGCACACAGACATGCCCTAAGGGCATGTCTGTCTGTCACATGGCATAGGTGTGCATGCACACATGAGCATACACACCTGGATTCGGTATTTTACCACCCAATTGGATTGGGTGGAAAATACCGAATCTGAAAGGCCTTTGGGACTCAGAAGAGTCCCACCTACATCTAGAAGTTACCAAATCGGTAAAAATACCTGTCGGTAACGGCCGAAATCGGCCATTACTGGCCGGTATATGGCCACCTACATCTGGCCCTAAGTGAAGTCACCTAACTATAACAACACTTTCTTTAACCTTTGTTTTTTCAGAAAAATGTTGTACAGTAATATTTTGCCACCATATGTAAAGCCAACTCATTGCGGTTGGCCGCAGCACTGGGTCTGTTGCAAGAGCCTATGGCCAACACACCTAGTGGCAGCCACCTCCGTGCCGTGCACGACCTTCAGTAATGTGCGGTATATGGTTGGTCGCATGGCCTGGCTTGCAGCCAGGTCCTGCGTCCAACTGCCTTGTGGGCAGCAAGCCCAACACTTCACATGGCCTTTGGCTGTGTTCAGCAGGGACATGCAAATGGGCCTGGCTTGCAGCCACACCTTGTGGCCAACCCACCTGGAGGCAGCCCACCCCACTCTGCACACAGCCTTTGGTCATGCACGGTGTGGGGTTGGCCACAGGGCTTGGCACGCAGCCAGGCCCTGCATCCATCCGCCACTAGCAGCCAACCCCTACGCTATGCAAGGCCTTTCACAGTGCGTGGCAGGGGGTTTGCGGCAGAGCCTAGCCTGCAGCCCGACCCTGTGGCATACACGCTGCAGACTGCCAACGCCATGCCATGCAAGGTCTTTGATCTGTGCAGCATAGGGCTGGCCTTCAGGCTCTGAGGATCCGATCGCTGGGGCCTTTATGGGGAGAAGGGCACTAGGGCCGCGTCCCAGAACCATTAGTGGTCCCAGGGATGCCATACCCTGGGGCCAACCATACATAAAAGGGGGAGGGGGAACAGGCTCATCCTCCCCCAGCCAATAGTGACCCCAGGGACCCCATCCCCTGGAGCCAAAAGATATATTATAAGGGGAGGGGGGTGTGCAACCCCCTCCTGAGACTTAATAGGCCCCTGACACCCCATCCCCTAGGGCCGAATTCCAATTAAAAGAGGATATGGGCCATGCAGTCTTGCTCCCCGAGCCTTATTAGGTCTCGGGTATCCCATCTCCCGGAGACGCATGTCATTATAAAGTGGAGGCGGGCGTCGCAGCCCCCGATCCTATTGCGGCCCCAGGGACCTGATTTCCCAGGGTGTCTCTAGTGCCCTAGGGCCCACCCAGGGCGCACACTAAGAAGCACGTTGGGACCACGGGGGGCGCCTCAGGGCCTCCGCAGCCTGAGCCGGCTTCCCGCATGGTACAGGAACCAGTATTGCTCCTGCCTAGAGTGAGTAGTTCGTTCGTTCGTTCAGAAAGCTTTATTCGGTTTGCATAACGCAACCATAAAACAAAAATACATACAATTATATTTGTCATAAAATCATCATAATGCAAATTTTACAAATGCCCCACTAAGTTAGGAAAATTTAACTGTACATTCCATAAACTGGCCCCCTGGGTGGTGCACCAACGGAGAAACATTATTCAATAAATACTAAAATGATTTAAACAATCACATACAAACTAGTAGCAGCAGGTGAAAGGAACTGTTACAATAAAGTGCATAGTGCTAAGAGGTACTTTAACTGGAGCTTTAGCCAGTACTCATTAAAGTGACATATGCCTAGGTAAACATTTGGGTTCTTGCGACATATAATAAACATATTTCCATCCCGAAATAAAGTGTCATGTGCTTGAATACTGTTTCACCAGGGCAGATAATTACAATATAATCGATTTCCTGGCTGCTCTACATTTCAGTATATAAAGTGCAACCCGAAAGCAAATAGTGAGTAGTTATTTGTGCTTGTTCCCCCCTGGGATGGACAATATCTGTTTCCCTGCTTGCAGGAGAGCAGGCAGCAAAACAGAAGTCTTCAGAAGCCTGCTCCCACTCAGCGGGAGCATGGTTAAAGCTTCCACCGAGAGGGAGCAGACATTCCTTCCCTGCCTTCACTGGTGCAGGCAGGGAAGGCATATTTGCTCCCGCCTGGCATGAGATTTAAATATGCTCCCACTGGGCGGTAGCAAACATATGTTTCCCTGTCCACACTGATGTAGGCAGAGAAACTATTGTGTCCAGAGGGTTGGTTCCCCGGCACACTGGGGATGGGGCCCCTGGCGTCTTTAGACGCTCAGGGAGGGGGTTTGTGCACCCCTCCTTTCCGTTATGTTACAGCCCTGGGGGATGGAGACCCTGTTTTTTTTTAGGCCCCCTCTCCTCCCATTTTTTATAATAAGCTCGGGGGACACACCCCCTCACTCCATTTTGTACCTCAGCTTGAGGGGACGGGGACCCCAGGGCCTCACTCAGGCCACGTGCCACCCTCCCCAAAAAAACTATTTGCGCCTCCCACTTGAGACCTAAGATGGCTGCTGCCACATGTTTTTAATGTGGTGTCAGTCAAACAGATTTCTCCATGAGATCTGTCATGGATCTGTCATGGATCCTCCGCTGCAAAAATTATACAAAGTATTAGAGCACTAATTGCTCAAAAACTACTGAACAGATTTACACCAAATCACATAAAGCACTCTTACTGGACCAAGATCTAGCTTTCTGCCAAATTTTGGTGTAAATCGGTTCAGCAGTTTGGGTTGTAGATTTGTCTAAATTTCCTATGGAAAAAAATAATGGGGAAAATGTGTTTTGGGATCCCTCCTTTTTCTCGGCTCCCGCTTGATGGCACCCCCCTGAAACTTTATAATTTGGAGCTGAGGTAAAAAAAAGTGGAAGGTTCACCCAGAATCTTACTTGGGAATAATTGCAAGGGTTTGTTTTAAAACTGGATTTAGGGATATAGTTCAGCAACTTTGTACCAGTGCTGGTGGAAAAATTATCAGAGTGGGGATGCTGATATCAATGTTATATCACTGAAGTCATAGGGGTTGTTAAAAAGCCTAGCTTAAGTGCAGCAAATGTATTCAGCAGGAGAGTGGTAAAGTATGTAACTGGTGGTGCAATCTGGATCCCACTGTCGCAAATATATTACTAAAGCATTGTGTAATAGCACACTGTCATTTATAGACAATAAATGTTCCATTGGAACGGCCACTAAATTTGCAGACAAATATTTAGTTCAAAAATGATAATGTGTGAAAATCGTGTTTCAGTGAATGTTTATCATTACACATCACCAAGTAAAGGGTCTTGATTTGCTTTGATCCTATCAAAATCTTTATTTTCATTACACTTCAAAATTGCAAAACAAATGTGCTTCATTCTTGCTTTCCTAACTCCTACTCCTATCCTACTGATATTTGGCTGGGCGTAGTTGGCGTAGCGCCACTACACAGAGTATTGGAAAAAATATGTGGAAAACGAGTGCATGCCCTGAGGGTCCGTGTGCCCGGGACAGGGGTCCCTCGTGCCTGGGCAGGTTCCCCGATCTCCCCGGCCTGGCTGGGTTGAGAAGCAGGGACTGGGGTTTGGGAACCCCTGTCCTGCGGCCTGCAAAGTGTCCATCTGCCCGGGACAAGGGTCCCTGGTGCAGAGCCCCGGAGACCTGCAAGGTTCCATGGGTCTCAGGCAGTCCTCCCCCGTGCGTCTGGGCCCCAGGAGCGCCGGCGGGCATCCCCATGCCTGAGGTCCAGCGTGGGGTCTCCAAAACCCCCGGAACTCTACAGCCCCGGAGCCCTGCAACCCCAAAGCCCTGCAGCCCCCGAGCCCTGCAAGGGCAGGCGGGAGTCCTCCTGCGAAGGCTCGGGGCAGGCAGATTGGCATTATTTTGGTCCCGGCCATCTGGTCGCACCTCTCCCCTCAGCCATCTGGTCACAAGCAATGCTTTCCAATGGGGCAACCATATGGCCGGGCCGGCCTGGAAGTCCCGATGAGGGCTCAGTTGCCTCTGGGATCCCAGCCAGGGTTCCAGGAGGTCGCGTACATTCGCGTCTAGGGTCCACTGAGCCTTGCGGCGTGCACGGGTTCCCAGAAAGAGGTGTAGCCTTCCTCCAGATTACTAGGGGCAGGGTATGCTGGGACACCCCTCCCGGTCTGGCGGTTCACTGCCGGGGACCAGATAGGCTATGCCCGGACAACACCTCACTAGACATTCGGGTCTGCCTCCTCCGGCCGACGGCGTGGCAAAGTGCCTGAGACGGGCTTCATGGGTCCCGGGCAGTCCTCCCCCGGGTGTCGGGCCCGAGAGCTCCGGTGGTCCTCCCTGTGACTGAGGCCCAGCCGGGGTCCCCGAGCCCCCGGGAAGCAGAGCCCCTGAGCCCTGCGTGGGCAGGCATGAGCCCTACCACGAAGGCTCGGGTGGGCAGATGGGTGTCCTTTCGGTCCCGGCCATCTGGTCGCACCTTTCCCCTCGGCCATCTGGTCGCACGCAATGCTTTCCAATGGGGAGACCAGATGACTGGGCTGCCCTGGAAGTCCTGATGAGGGCTCATTTGCCTCCCCGATCCCAGCCAGGGCTCCAGGAGGTCGGGTGCGTCCGGGCTTAGGGTCTCCTGAGTCTCTCGGTACACACAGGTTCCCAGAAAGAGGGGTGGCATTTCTCCGGATTAGTTGGGGCAGGGTATGCCAGAACACCCCCTCCCGGGCTGGCGATGCTTTGCCAGGGACCAGATGGTCTATGCCCGTACAACACCTCCCCTCCGTCCTGGGGCTCCCTCCTCTGGCCCACGGTGTGGCAGAGTGCTCGGCACGTGCTCCATGGGTCCTGGGCAGTCCTTCTTGGGTGTCCGGGTCCGAGAGCTCCGGTGGTCCTCCCCGTGCCTGAGGCCCAGCCAGGGTCCCTGAGCCCCCGGTAAGCGGAGCCCCTGAGCCCTGCTTGGGCAGGCGTGTGCCCTACCGCAAAGGCTCGGGTGGGCAGATGGGAGTCTTTTCGGTCCCGGACATCTGGTCGCACCTTTCCCATCAGCCATCTGGTCACACGCAATGCTTTCCAATGAGTTGACCAGACGGCCGGGCTGCCCTGGAAGTCCCGATGAGGGTTCATTTGCCTCCCCGATGGTCTATGCCTGGAGAACACCTCCCCTCTGTCCGGGGGCTCCCTCCTCCGGCCCATGGCATGGCAAAGTGCCCAGAACGGGCTCCATGGGTCCCGGGCAGACCTCCCCCGGGCATCCGGGCCCTAGAGCTCCTGTGGTCCTCCCTGTGCCTGAGGGCCAGCTGGGGACTCCGAGCCACCGCGAAGGCTCGGGTGGACAGACGGGCGCCCTTTCGGTCCCGGACATCTGGTTGCACCTTTCCCCCCCAGCCATCTGGTCGCACGCATTGCTTTCCAATGGGGCGCCCAGATAGCCAGGCCACCCTGGAAGTCCCGATGAGGGCTCATTTGCCTCCCTGATCCCAGCCAGGGCTCCAGGCGGTCAGGCGCTTCCACCCCTACGGTCCCCTCAGTCTTGCTGTGCACACAGGTTACCAGAAAGGGGGGTAGCCTTCCTCCCGATTACTAGGGACAAGGTACTCTGGGACCCCTCTCAGCCTAGCGGTCCTCAGCCTGCTGCTGGATGGGCCAGGATGCCGGCCCAGCCCTGGGTCCGTCCGTGGCAGCCTGCCCTGGATGGGGTCTGGCAAGCCTGGGGAGCCTCCCCCTGCTGGGCTGGGTCCAGGGGCTGGGGAGGGCAGCCTCCTCACCCCATGCTCCGTCCTTGGTCCTTCTGCATGGCAAGGTGCCCGAACGAGGTGCTGCAGGCCCGGGTAGGCTTTCCCTTCGCCTTTGGGCCCGGGAGCCCCGGCTGGCTCCATGGGCTCCGCCGGGCCCTGGCTCAGGTGCTCCGGCCCTGGACCCAGTCTCCGGCCTGCTGCCCTGCCAAAGGCCCGGGACGTGATTCCATCGTGCCTGGCGGGCCTCCCCTTGCTCGGCTGGGTTCACGGGCTCCCTGTGGCACTGGGGAGGGTGGCTTCCCCACCCCGGGCTCAGTTCCCAGTCCCGCCACTTGGCAGGGTACCTGGGATGGTGTCCGGTAGGACTGGTAAGGCTTCCCCTGCGCCTCCAGGCCTGGCAGCCCCCGCTGGGTCCAGGGGCCCGCCGGCCCTGGGTCGGTTGCTCCGGCCCCAGACCCCGTCCCCTGGCCTGCTGGCCCACCAAGGCCTGGAACGGGGTTGCGGCATGCCAGCGGAGCCTCCCCCTGCTTGGCTGGGTTTGGCGGCCCCCAGGAGCCCTGGGAAGGGTGGCCTGCCCACCCCGGGCCCCGACCCCAGGCCTGCCACTCTGCCAAAGGCCAGGGACGGTATTCCGTTGTGCCTTGGGAGGGTGAGCTCCCCACCCCGGGCATCATCCCCTGGCCTGCCACTCTGCCAAAGGCCTGGGACGGTGTTCGTTGTGCCTTGGGAGGCTCCCCTTGCTTGGCTGGGTTCAGGAGCTCTGGCTGGGGCCCCTGAGGGCCCCAAGAAGGGTGGCTTCCCCACCCCGGGCTCCGTCCTCAGTCCTGCCGCGTGGCAGGGTTCCCGGGATGGTGTCCGGCGGACTCGGGGAGGCTTTCCCTGTGCCTTCGGGCCTGGGAGCCCTGGCTGGGTCCAGGGGCCCTGCCGGGCCCCGGGTCAGTTGCTCCGGCCCTGGGCCCCGTCCCCCAGCCTACCGCACTGCCAAAGGCCCAGGACGGGGTTCCGTTGTGCCTGGGGAGCCTCCCCTTGCTTGGCTGGGTTCAGGAGCTCCGCCCTCGGCCCCTGAGGGCCCCAGGGAGGGTGGCCTCCCCACCCTGGGCTCTGTCCCCGGTCAAGCCACATGGCAGTGTGCCCAGGACGGGGTCCGGTGGGCCCGGAGAGGCTTCCCCTGCGTCTCTGGGCCTGGGAGGCCCGGCTGGGTCCAGGGGCCCCGCTGGGCCTCGGTTTTGGTGCTCCGGCCCTGGGCCCCGTCCCCCGGCATGCTGCTCTGCCAAAGGCATGGGACGGGGTTCGGTTGTGCCTGGGGAGGGTCCCCTTGCTTGGCTGGGTTCAGGAGCTCTGGCCGGGACCCAGGACAGGGACAAAACCCCTCCAGATCCGATCCGCGGAAAGAGGGCGCGTGCTGCCGGGTCGCCAGGCACCTGCTCAGGCAGCGACCTGGCCTTCCCCGGCAACCCCCTTGATGCTCCAGAGTTATTCTTCCAACTACGATCTCAGATCAGACCTGGCGACCCTCTGAATTTAAGCATATTACTAAGTGGAGGAAAAGAAACTAACCAGGATTCCCCCAGTAACGGTGGGTGAAGAGGGAAGAGCCGAGCTCCAAATCCCTGCCCGGCGGCGGGCACAGGAAATATGGCGTATACAAGACCTACTCCCCGGCGTCGCTCAGGGGGCCCAAGTCCTTCTGATCGAGACATACCCCGTGGATGGTGTTAGGCCGGTAGCGGCCCCCGGCGCGCAGGGATTGGGTCTTCTCGGAGTCGGGGTGCTTGGGAATGCAGCCCAAAGCGGGTGATAAACTCTATCTAAGGCTAAATACGGGCGCAAGACTGATATCCAAGAAGTACCGTAAGGGAAAGTTGAAAAGAACTTTGAAGAGATTGTTCAAGAGGGTGTGGTCCGTGCAGTCCACCCGTAGGACTCAACACAGCGGGAAGGTCGGTGGCCCGGGAGTTCCGTATCCCCTCTGCGGGACCGGTGCCTGGGTCCTACCCGGCCCCCGCTGGGCGCATTTACTCTGTGGCGCTGTGCCGCGACTGGCTCCCGGTCGACTGGGAAGGCTTCGGGGTGGCATGTGGCCCTCTGCTCCTGCAGAGGGTGTTACAGCCCCCTGGGAGCAGCTTCGTCGTGTCTGCGGAGCCGAGGGAGATTCGACCGCCTCCGTGCCTTCCCCCAGTCACCAGTTCCCGCCCGCCCCTCGGGGCGTGCTGGGGTGGTTGAAGGGGGGACAGGTGGGGAGGCCCATGCCGAGCGCCAGGGGTCTGCAGCGATGTCGGTTACCCACCCGACCCGTCTTGAAACACGGACCAAGGAGTCTAACAAGTGCGCAAGTCGGAGGGTCGAGCGCAGCCCTATGGCGCAATGAAGATGAAGGCCGGCGAGCACCGGCTGAGGTGGGATCCCGCCGCGCTTCCAGCGGCAGGCGCACCACTGGTCTGTCTCGCCCACTCTGTTCGGAGGTGGAGCTTGAGCGTGCGTGGTAGTACCCGAAAGATGGTGAACTATACCTGGGCAGGGTGAACCCAGAGGAGGTCCGTAGCGGTTCCGACCTGGGTATAGGGGCGAAAGACTAATTGAACCATCTAGTAGCTGGTTCCCTCCGAAGTTTCCCTGAGGATAGCTGGCGCTCGGAGCTTCCAGTTTTATTGATAAGCGAATGATTAGAGGTCTTAGGGCCAAAACGATCTCAACCTATTCTCAAACTTTAAATGGGTAAGAAGCCCGCCTCACTGGCGTGGAGCCGGGCATGGAATGAGAGTGCTTGGTGGGCCATTTTTGGTAAGCAGTACTGGCGCTGCGGGATGAACCGAACGCAGGGTCAAGGCGCCCTATGCCGATGCTCCCCAGACCGTAGAAAAAGTGTTGGTTGATATAGACAGCAGGATGGTGGCCATTTAAGTCGGAATCCGCTAAGGAGTGTGTAACAGCTCACCTGCTGAATCAACTAGCCCTGAAAATGGATGGCGCTGGAGCGTCGGGCCCATGCCCGGCGCTGAGATCCGCGGGGGCTAAGCCGCGATGAGTAGGAGGGCTACTGCGGTGCGTATGGAAGCCCGGGACAATGGCCCAGGTGGAGGCTCTGCAGGTGCAGATCTTGGTGGTAGTAGCAAATATTAAATCAAGAACTTTGAAGGCCGAAGTGTTGAAGGGTTCCATGTGAACAGCAGTTGAACATGGGTCAGTCGGTCCTAAGAGATGGGCGAGCGCCTTTCAGAAGGGATGGGCGATGGCCTCTGTTGCCCTTGGCTGATCAAAAGGGAGTCGGGCTCAAATCCCCAAACCCGGAGTTGCAGAGAGGGGCGCCGTTGCGGCGTCCAGTGCGGTAATGCAAACGATCCCGGAGAAGCAGGCGGAAGCCCTGGGGAGAGTTCTCATTTCTTTGTGAAGGGCAGGGCGCCCTGGAATGTGTTCGCCCCGAGAGAGGGGCCCGAGCCTTGGAAAGCGTTGCGGTTCCAGCGGCCGCCGGTGAGCTCTCGCTGGCCCTTGAAAATCCAGGGGAGATGGTGTAAATATTGCGCCGGGCCATATCCATATCTGCAGCAGGTCTCCAAGGCTAACAGCCTCTGGCATGTTGGAACAATGTAGGTAAGGGAAGTCGGCAAGTCAGACAGGGCCGGCTCTAGGCTCATGGTGGCCCTGTGCAGGGAGAGTAGGTGGGGGCCCCGGAAGAGGGGGTCCGGACGGGGCGGAGCTCAGGAAGGTGACACTAGTTAAGCCAAGTAATTAGATATTTTAGCATTATTCACTTTCTCTTAATTACCATTACATATGATTCTTAGATGGCAGCGACACCTCCTGTCCAAACGCACTCACCCCGACATACAAGGGTAGTACATTACACTGTTGGAGAGACGGACATGAGGAAAGATATTTGAATTCTCGGCCTTGGAATGGGTGGAATGGGCTGGCATACATCATAGCTGTCATACCCTGCTCATAAATGTTAATCAGGGATCAATGATGATTTGCAATATCAGCAACTTCTGTAACATGTCAATTACACAAAGATATCATGACAAATGTTGGACAAATATTATGTGATGTAGAATGTATAAAGAAATGCCAATAGCGATATGTTTAAAAAAGGAGAATGGGACGTGTCCTGGTACCTCTTGAAAGGTAAGGGCTAGAAAGAAAGGTGAATTGGTTCCAAGTTCAGAGTGATGAGACCTTGGGAGCAAGCCATGGGAGAAGAAAGCTCTGTCTGTTGAGGCTGAGAGGGACAAGTGGAAGTCTTTTTGAGGCATTGTCACAGTATTGTTCTTCTTCTTCCAGGACCTGGTGGAGTTACAATGGTGTGTTTGAGCGAAGTGCACCGTTTGTAGCAACAGACAAATTAAAATCCGTATTTTTGCTTACGTTGCTGCAAGTGTGTTTGAAAATAGTTTATGCGCTCCCCCCGACATAAATTCATTGCAGTCAGGGGGGAGAACTCCCATAAACTGCCAGGACGCATATACGAATCCAGGTGCCAACTTAACATATTATGTTGATAAAGAGTATTATTATTTACGCACTATTATGTAACGACTATTATTTAAAGGCATAGAAGCAGTTTTTATTTATTTATTTATCGTGTGCGTTTTATGACAGTAAATGCTATCAACAATATTATTGTTACTAAATCCACTTTGTGGATAACACGCTTCAAAACACAAAAAAGTAAATCTCAAGAAAGGGTCACTTTTTGTGGAAGTGACAAAGCAGTATTTCTGAAAATAATAATTTGCCACATCTAATAAGACCACCGTTATACATGTACAGTCTGAAGGAACAAAAATGAATGGCATCAGAAATTCCTTTCTCTATGCCTATAGACACATGCCCTGCAAGAAGAGTGACCATAAAGGTAAGGTGTATAAAGAGGTGGGTGTCGCACGTGAAGTCTGAGGCCAGTTGTTAGTGATCCGATGATAGGACCAAATTTCAAGAAAAAATGCACTGTTTTTTCAGGAAACCCTCACTCACCCTAGTGGTGACATGCTTCATCATCGAGTCCACCGGGAGAGATCGAGTACCTCCCCGGTGTGCTGCGACGCCAGGAGACTGCGGAGCAGGTTTTTTGTGAAGATGAAGTGTGAAAAAATATTAAAGTTTAAAAATGTCAAAGGTTGTACCAAAAAAAAACTTTATTCACTGGTCAACCTGACATATTAAAAATAAGATATGTGAAGGGAAACTAGCCAATTACTTTATACTGGTGTTTACCCTGTAAAGAAGGTCAACATGTTTCTGCCCATTTATATGTGTTACTTTACTGGGCTTTCATCAGGACCGGTAAGCGAGTGTGCCAATGACAGGAGGGGCACGCTAAGGCCCGCCCTGCCAATGGTCGTGAAAGTTAAAAATAGCACTATGTGTAAAATAGGTGCAAAAAGAAAGAGAAACAAACTCATAAGTAGTGGGGTTTTACCTCTTTTGCGAGGAACCTAGGAGTCTGTAAGAAGAAAAATAGACAAACAGACAAATACAAACATAAACACAAAGATATCGAATCATTGGGTTGTGCATATGTACAGTGGCCATAAAGGGTGACTTTGTGGCTTGACACGTGCTAGCATACATATCAATGGCCGTGGCCGGTATGCCTGGGTTGCGTAGTTGAAATCATGCCAAAATCCGAAGTGGAGGGGCCTCAACTAACGCTGATTGAATCTTGTTCAGCGCAGACTGTTGCATATGTGTGATATAGCAACAGTGGCTAAGTGAGCAGACTAGACAAGTATAAGTCTGTTTGTGAGGGACTACAAGAAATATCTTGTTACCTATAGTGGGGTGTCAGGGAATGAACCCCGAAGGAAAAAAATGCGTTAAAACAGCGTCCCGGTGCAAAGCGCCGTGACACTGCTGGCCGTGGTATATATATTACCCAAGCACACAATATTAATTACAGAGTATAGGATAAATGTCCTCACTTGTAAAGAAAACGATCCACGCCCCATAGAACACAGGAGGGGGGTGGGAGCGACAATGGCACACCCTGTAATTGAGGGAGAGAGGGAAACAAATACACACAGAGGAGGATTTTAGAACTGGCAGGGTTCCATTCATACAACTTATCTGGTTAGAAAGATGTCTTCATAGTAAGGTCTCTTACGCCCGCAACGCTCAGCACCCGCTCGGCACCTAGCTTCACCCACCTCTTTATACACCTTACCTTTATGGTCACTCTTCTTTTGATTACTTGTATATTGCTTGGGGACTAAGAGTGCCCTAAAAATACCCTTTCTCTCCTTTTGTTGAGATACATGCCCTGCAAGACCATCTAAGATCAAGGGAGAACCAAAACAGCACAATCCCATTTTAAACACCCGTTCCTCCAAATCTTACTTGAGAAACTAAAGGTCCTTCTGTCAGAGATACAACATAAAACAGTACCTCACATTAGAAAGAACCAAGTACGAAGTCACAAGGGATGCAAACAATTTGCGCTTTTAATGTAACCAATCAGTGGATAACCTGTTCAATACTATCACCAGCCAAACTGAGCAACAAAAGATGGGACAACATAGAGCACCTGACAACAACGTCAACCCTTCTTACTGCCGTTTATACAACCTCAGACCACATATTATTTCAAAAAGCCTCCAGTCAGCTTAATTTGTAAAATATGAAGTGCAGGTGCTGAAGTATTGGTCGGAGGCCACACCTACTTTTCCCTGGCTCTACCCACTTCCTCCACTGGCTCCACCCACCTACTCTATTGTCTCCACCCACATCCTCAACTGGCACTGCTAAAAGTCAGACATAATACCCAATCTGAATTTCAGCAAGGGGGCCTTGCTCATAGTAAGGTTTTGATAGGAGGTTCCCCTGCCCTGTGAACATTTTGAAAAATATTACATCAAAGTGCATTTAAAGCACAAATTTGGAATATATTAGCTAAAATTAGTACACAGAAGGATCAGTGCAAAAAACAACGTGCACTGACAGTCCAGGACAAAAACAACTTGTGCAATGGCAGTACAGTGCAAAAACACCTTGTGCAGTGGCAGTCCAGTGCACAAACAACTTGTGCAGTCGCAGTCCAGTGCAAAAACAACTTCTGTATGGCATCCAGTAATAAAACAACGTCGACACAGAAAGAAACATGCAGCTCGTTTACTTAACCTTAACCCAGGCCGGACTTCATGTGGAGCTGGAGCAACCACGCCGACGCTGGTGACTGTCATGTGATGCCATCATGCCACTCACAAGTCCACGTACACCACGGCCCACCAAGAAAAACTGCATTAATGTAATGTAATGGCTTATGGCTGTTACTAACCGATACAGCCCTGGTGGTGATGGGCGGGTGCCCAGCCACTGGCCTGCCTGCCTTCAATCAGTTATATTATATAGGCGGTCTAGGCCAAGCTGCAGTGCCTGCAGTATAACAGCATCTGGCTGTAACTTCATCTCGGTACTGTCTCAACCGCTGATGACTCGCGCTCATGGTGGGGACTGGTGCGTGCGTGCTGGGCATGGCATTAAAAAAAAAATCTACGCACGCAGCCTGCGGCACAGGCCTACCCCTTCCCCAGCCAAATCAAATCCAGCCCCCTGCCCAATCAGGGTTTAAATCAATTTAAAAACATCCGCATCGTGACCGTCATTCACACTCATCTGCATATTGGATTCACGTTCATTCATGCCGTAAATAAATTGAGTTGGACGGTCTGGACAGTGGACCAGTATGTGACGCGCGGAGTCAGAAGTGAGGTATTTAAATGTTATTTACTGTGTAGTCTGAGGCTACGTGCGCAGCACGCGTATGTATGCCACATACATTCACATTGCCATATAAACATGCAGTCAGAGTTGCAGACGCCTGGTATTACAGTAGACCTGGCCCTCTTAAATAAGTGCCGGTGCTAAGCACCGGCACAAACTAAGCACATATTCCTAATCCCTGCCAGGGGGCCGCCACTCCAGTGATCCTTCCGATCCGATCCTCGTCGTGGCGGCCCCTGGGGTTTGGCGGCCCTGTGCAGGTGCACAGTTTGCACATGCCTAGGGCCGGCCCTGAGTCAGACCCATAACTTAGGAATAAGGATTGGCTCTAAGGGCTGGATCGGTATGGCTGGGGCGCAAAGCGGGGCTGGGCGTGTGCCGCGGCTGGACGAGGCGCCTCCCTCTGGGGCGGTGGAGACTCTGGAAGGGAGCACGGCCCTTCCTGTGGATCACCCCAGCTCCAGTGGTAGCCTCTCCTCGTGCCACTGTCCCTCGGGGCTAGGGGGAGGCGTTCTGCCTCGGCCGGCGCCTAGCAGCTGACTTAGAACTGGTGCAGATCGGGGAATCCGACTGTTTAATTAAAACAAAGCATCGCGACGGCCCGAGGCGGGTGTTGACGTGATGTGATTTCTGCCCAGTGCTCTGAATGTCAAAGTGAAGAAAGTTAATGAAGCGCGGGTAAACGACGTGAGTAACTATGACTCTCTTATCCTATTCTCGGTTGCAGTGGCCTTTACCTCCCACTGGTCCCACCGGTAACTGCGTCTGTAGTGCTAGATTGTGCATAGAGAAGTCTATAAAGACAGGCCAAACAAGGTTCTATCATGGCAGGGAGCGTGATAGTGAGAAATGGCGAAGCAAATGAACCCAATTCCAGATGGGGTAGTTCCTGGGGAATAAAAACCTTGTTAAGATGGCGAAAGGAGGTGCTGTCTTTTCCAGAAATCATTAACCTCCTTACTGAATTTGACAAACCAGCACCTGCTTCAAACAATGCAACAAGCAACAACAATTCAGAAAACGATATAGGCCTTAGTTCGCCCTCCTTAGCAGAAGATGACACAACAGTAGACCTCAGCGAATCCATCGAGTTTGTGGCCTCCTCACCAAGAATGACATTGGTACAAGAAACTTTGAAAATCTTCCTGGTGTGTACGAGGTCAGCAAAGATGTAATAACAAAGAAAAGTGACTACACACAAAAAGTCACTTATTGGAAATACCCAAACAAAAAGTATAAATGTGACTTATGTGGAGACATTGGGAACTTTCAAAGAACTGAGAAAACATGTCTCCAACAAGCACAAAGGCTTCTATCTTAAAACGTACTGCTTAAAATGTGACAAAGAAGCCGAATACCACAACATTGCATGCCAATATGCCAAATGTAAAGGAAGACCTCAAAAAGGAGAGCTGCCATTCCTGTGCAGCTTATGTGACCTCAGATATGGAACAAAGATTGGTGTGTCACAACATGCTCGGCATGCACATCCAAGAGTGCAAAGTTAGGCTAGACTAGCAGCTCTAGCATACAGCAAACCATCAAAATGATGGTCACAGGAAGAAATACTGCTATTAGCAGAATTGGAAAAAGTATATGAAAACAAGAGGAATATTAATGTGCTGATGGTTCCACATTTTGACAATAAAAACAGAAAAAAAATTGCAGAAAAATGAAGAGATAGAAAAGATAAGAGCAAATAATCGGCAAAAGATGTACCGCAAGCATCAAATGTTTCCGAAAATGACTCTTGGGATGAACCAGAGGTTACAGTGGAAGTAACAACAGAAAAGCGCAAAGACTTTATTAATCGCAAACGTGCGCAAAAAATCAAGAACTTTGATGAACTGGAAGATAGAATCACAGAAATCGAGAAGTACACCCAAAACGTAGAGCAACACGATGCTGCTATGGATCTGATGGATGAGATAGTGACATATCTCAGAAAACACCACTGATATAAGTCCTGCACCAGCAAGTGTACCAACAAATGAACCAGCAAGTGAACTCAATAAGGAGCCTATGAACTCTGCTCAAGATGAGCACCAGAATGCCTCAGTAGGAAACAAGATAACAAAAAAAGACAAGAAAAACGGAAGGCTTAATCGGATGCACAAGAAAAATTATGCACAAGCAAAGGGCAGCTATAAAGAATACCAGGCAATGTTTAAAAAAGACAAAAAGAAAATTGATTGCCAGGATTATCACTACTATTTAACATTGCCATGGATCCTCTGATCTGTGATCTTCAGAACAACGGCAAGGGCTACACATTCGGATCAGATGGGTTTATTGAGCAAATCACTGCTCTCGCCTTTGTCGATGACATCGCAGTACTCAGCAGCACCTGGGAAGGAATGAGTACAAATCTGAAAATCATTGAAAGTTCAGTAAAACAACAGGATTAAAACTTAATGTGAAAAAGACACATGGATTTTATATCAGTCACCAGAAAGATAATATCCTGATTAACAACTGTAAACCATGGCAGTTTGAAAAAGAAAATATTGAAAACATTCATCCAGGAGAAAGTGAGAGATACCTCGGATTGAACTTTGATCAACAACTGGCCATACAAGCAACAACATAATTAATGAGGTTCTTGTCAATTTTGCTCAAAAACTTGAACATCTACCACTTTAGCCCACGCAGAAAATAGAAATTTTGTGTCAGTACTTGGTCCCTGAACTATCATTCAAATTGGAAATGACAGGAACAGAAGCTAAAACTTTAAATGTTCTGGATCAAACAATAAAAAATTATGTCAAACATTTTCTACACCTTCCTGCATACACATGTGATGGTCTCCTATATTCGAAAAGATCATTTGGGGGCCTCAGTATAGCAAAACTATGTACAAAAATTGGTCTCAATAAAGTCAATAGTTTATTGTATCTCAGGGCAGCTCCAGATCTGTACATAGCTCATTCATTCATGTATGCAGGAGAGGAAATAAATGAAAAAATTGACAACATCATCAAAACGCACACATTTAACATTTTAGACAGATTTCTGAGTTATGATGTGAATTTGTTAGCAATATATGATTGGAGAAAAGAAGAATTTGAGAAATGGGCAAATCTCCCTGTCCAAGGTGATGGTATAAAACACTTAGCAAGTAATCCAACCTCAAACTTCTGGATCAGCAAGCATAACAACATGAAAGAAAACTGGTACATAGCTGCGCTGATGTTAAGAGCGAAACCATCACTAGGGGAAGAAATCGTACATTTGCTACATGTAGATATTTTAATGATGTTTGCGAAACAATATCTATATATTTCAGGCGCATGTCCTAAAACCAAGGACATTAGGATAAAGAGACATAACAAAATTCTGGAATTGGTCCTTGATAGAGCAAAAAGGTGTGGTTGGATGGCATATATTGTTAAGAATATTCAAGGTGAACTAAGAAAACCAGATGTAGTGTTTACCAAAAATGGTTCAGCTGCAGTGATTGATGTTTCAATTCGTTATGAAAACTCGCATAATTCCCTTGAATTAGCGTTTGAGAGTAAAGTTAAATATATCAGGATCTGTCACAGCAAATCAACGATCTCACAAAATGCAACACAGTAACATTTCCTGGCTTTATCGTTGGATGTCGTGGTATTTGGCCTCAATGTAATGATGTTGTTCTGGCTGATTTAGGTCTGCAAATGTTATTCCCATTCAAGAAAAATGTTTGCCTGTCTACTTTAATGGACACTCTTAAAATGTGCCTAGTATTCATGGACAATTGAGTATCAAGCTTATATTGATCTGCACACTTTCTTGCAGCACACATGTCACCCTTATAAAACATATTGTTTTAACATATAGGTTTATAGTTGACACAAGATTTAGTATAGATGTGAATTTTATAGATGTGAATTTTTACAATTTTATAGATGTGCATTTTCTAGTTAGATGTGCAATTTGTAGATGTGTATTTTTATAAATGTGTGCTTATAACAGTTTAGATATAGTTGTGTACATCATACTTTTTGAAATGTCTTGAATGATGAATAGGTCTTAAATAATCTTATACACATAATTATCATACATTGATTATTGATGTCCTGATAATCATATTTTAATTTCTCAGGACTGTTCGTAGACAATTTTAAATTGTTGCAATAGTACTGCAGGGTATACTATCTCTGGCCTATACGTGATCCCAGTTCGAGTGAGGACAGCGTTCAATGTGGCTGTACTCCGGAGCGAAAGAATGTTGTATTGTTAGAAGCAAAACCGAATTGATGCTGATGGGCAGCATAATAAGCCAGAATGAGCCACCGCGAGGTGGTACAGAAATAGCCAAATGCCTTGTCATCTAATTAGTAATGCGCATGAATGGATGAACGAGATTCCCAATGTCCCTACCTACTATCTAGCGAAACTCTAGTCTGGTATTGTGAATAGACATGAGAGGTGTAGGATAAGTGGGAGGCCCTCCGGTCGCCGGTGATATACCACTACTCTTATAATTTTTTCACTTACCCAGTGAGGCAGGGGGTGAGCCCTGTGGGGCTCTTGCTTCTGGCTCCAAGCGCCCAGCGGCCGTCAGGCGTGACCCGCTCTGGGGACAGTGGCAGGTGGGGAGTTTGACTGGGGCGGTACACATGTGACACAATGACGCAGATGTCCTAAGGCGAGCTCAGGGAGGACATAAACCTCACGTGGAGCAGAAGGGCAAAAGCTTGCTTTACCTCGATTTTCAGTATGAATACAGACTGTGAAAGTTGGGCCTCACGATCCTTCTGACTTTTTGGGTTTCAAGGAGGAGGTGTCCGAAACGTTACCACAGGGATAACTGTCTTGTGGCGGTCAAGAGTTCATAGCGACATCACTTTTTGATCCTTTGATGTCGGCTCTTCCTATCATTGTGAAGCAGAATTCACCAAGCGTTGGATTGTTCACCCTCTAATAGGGAACGTGAGCTGGGTTTAGACTGTCCTGAGACAGGTTAGTTTTACCCTACTGATGATGTGTTGTTGCAATAGTAATCCTGCTCAGTACGAGAGGAACCGCAGATTCAGACATTTGGTGTATGTGCTTGGCTGAGGAGCCAATGGGACAAAGTTAAAATCTGTGGGATTATGACTGAACGCCTCTAAGTCAGAATACCCCCTAAACTGTAACGATACCGCAGTGCTGTGGAGCCTCGGTTGGCCTGGGATAGCCGGCCTCTCTCGGGGGACGGGTGCATAGAGCCGCTCGCTTGGGGAGCGTAACGCAGACGGAAGGGGGCTGCCTCCATCGCCCTTAGTGCAGCTTGTGTTCGTGGGGCACCCGGTGCTAAATCATTTGTAGATGACCTGATTCTGGGTCTGGGTTTTGTAAGTAGCAGAGCAGCTACCTCGCTGCAATCTATTTAAAGTCAATCTCTGAGCCAAGCTTTTGTCTCTCCGTGCATGGGCACCCATGGACGCCCTCCTCTGCCACACCCAGGGGTGGGTCCCTCTCCCGCCAGGCCGGTGGGAGGGACGCAGAGGGGGTAATGTGGGTTTGTGAGCGGCTGCTTCCACCACGTGCCCTCCGGCATGGGGGCCTCCCACTCCCGTCCCTGCCCCACCAGGGTGCAGGGATGGGGGCCACCATCCCTTGCAGATCAGCAGGGTGACCAGATGTCCTGGGCCGGCCAGGCCTCTCCTTCCTAGTGCCTCAGTCAGGCAGGGAGGCAAGCAGCAGCCACAGGGAAGGAACCTCCCGAGTGGCTGCCTCGGTGCACCTGGCCACCCCCTGGGTACGGCACCCCCCCAGGCCATCTAGGCACTGGGTCGTCCTGGGCCATCTGGTCCCCTGGCTGTGCGACCAGATGGCCCTGTGGGCCGGGTGACCAGATGGCCCTGGAGGCCGGGTGACCAGATGGCCCTGCGGACTGGGTGACCAGATGGCCCTTTGAGCTGGTGGCCGGGCTATCTCCAACTTTTGTCCTTTCCCAAACTTCAGTAAGCCCCCACTACGTGGATGGGGGCTTAATAGTCGAGAAAAATGGGCTCCCCGGGCAGGCTGTCGAGGTGAGATCGTGGCCTGGGCTTAACCCTCCTTGGTTCCAGCCGAGGGTGAGGGTGCTGGGGACAGGGGGGTCCCCCAAGGAACGGGGAGGCTATCCCTGGCTTGGCAAGGGTTCGGAATCTGGGAAAGGGCCCAGGGTTTGAGCTCCGTCTGGCAGGCCCTGGGGTGCGGGACCCCCCATCTTCCAAACCAGCTGAAGGTCTGGGCGCTGTGGACTGGGGTCCACTGAGGCTCTCCTGCCTAGGGCTCGGAAGCTGGATCCGGGCCTGGGGCTCAAGCTCCATCCGGCAGGCCCCAGGGTGTGGAAGCCCCCATCCTGCAAGCCATCATAGGGTCTGGGTGCTGGTTACGGGGGTCCATCAGGACCCCGGGAGGCTCTCCCCAGCCTGGATAAGGTTCTGAAGCTGGGTCCGGGCCTGGGGCTTCAGCTCCAACCGGCAGGCCACAGGGTGCGGGATCCCCGCAACCTGCAAGCCAGCCGATGGTCTGGGGGTCCCATTGGGGCCCGGGAAGGCTCTCACTGGCCTAGCTAGGGTTTGGAAGCTGGGACCGCGCCCGGGGCTTAAGCTCTGTCCGGCAGGCTCTGGGGTGCGGGAGCCCCCCATCCTCCAAGCGAGCCGAGGGTCTGGGCACTGTGGACTGGGGTCCACTGGGGCCTGGGGAGGCTCTCCCCACCCTGGCCAGGGTTCCGAAACTGGATCCGGCCCTGAGGCTCGAGCTCCATCCGGCAGGACCTGGGGAGTGGGAGCCCCCGTCCTGCAAGCCATCAGAGGGTCCTGGTGCTGGTTCCCGGGGGTCCATCAGGGCCCAGGGAGGGTCACCCCAGCCTCGTGAGGGTTCTGAAGCTGAGTCCGGGCCTGGGGCTTGAGCTCCATCCGGCAGGCCCCAGGGTGTGGAGGCCCGTCCTGCAAGCCATCATAGGGTCCGGGCGCTGGTTACGAGGGTAAATCAGGGGCCGGGGAGGCTCTCCCCAGCCTGGCTAGGGTTCTGAAGCTGGGTCCGGGCCTGGGGCTTGAGCTCCATCCGGCAGGCTCGCGGTGTAGGAGCCCCTGTCCTGCAAGCCATCAGAGGGTCCGGTGCTGATTACGGGGATCTATCAGGGTCCGGAGAGGCTCTTCCCAGCCTGGATAGGGTTCTGAAGCTGGGTCCGGGCCTGGGTCTTCAGCTCCATCTGGCAGGCCCTAGGGTGCAGGATCCCCGCATCCTGCAAGCCAGCCGATGGTCCAGGGGTCCCATCAGGGCCTGGGAAGGCTCCCCCCAGTCTGGCTAGGGTTCGGAAGCTGGGACCGGGCCCGTGGCTCATGCTCCGTCCGGTGAGCCACGGGGTGCGGGAGCCCCCCCCCCTGTCCTGCAAGTCAGCCAAGGGTCCGGGCGCTGGGGAAGGGTGTCCACTGGGGCCTGGGAAGGCTCTCCCCGGCCTGGCTTGGATATTTTGCCACTCCACATACAATAAGGAGAGATGTTGCATCGGTTGTAAGGATACGTAGGGCAACCCGGAAATCTCTGACCCCAACTCTGACATCTCAACTACGTATGAGATGTCACCACTAATAAACATTTTTAGTACCTGAGTGTTGTCAGTTTTCACAACTTAATTTCTTCACGTTAATGTTTTCTGCTAGTTACATTCATTTCCTACGTTAATTCTCCATGCTAGTTGTCAATAGTCTAAAATACGTCACATATTTATGTTAATACATTTCACAATTCTAATACTTCAAGTTTATACAGTTGCAAGATTATACGCGGGTGCGCTCCACATGTGATTGTGATGCACCCGTACAAATAAGATGCGATTTCTGCTGCATCAAAATATATAATGTTTATACTGTCTAATGTGTAGAGAACTCATTAAATAAACCAATACTGGTAGTGCCACAGTAGAGGAAGTGATTGAAAATATGTGACCACCAATTATCGTTCCCATGCCAGTTATTATTGTACAATGGTACCAAATATGGTGTGATTTCCTTGCACATAAAATATATGCAAGGGTATTTCTAGCATATGACAAAGTGCTTCCAATATGTATGAATGTATTGCTCTAATATTCTGGGGCATGGCTTAAATATGGGCAAAGCCAATGGAATTATACGATAGTGCAGCGGCTGTGATTTTCACATAATTATAGATTTGCCGCTTTGGCCACATAATCCATCATCTGCTGCATAATCTACAGATTTTAACAAAAGAAATTTGTTTTCTAGCTCAAACGGTTTAAAAGTTATGAGCAACACCACGTCACGTGTTGCGGTGCAGTGGAAGGCCTTTTGCAAAGGTAGACTGGTCACCTTTCAGTGGCTTATCGCTATATCTGGGTTTTAAACTGGTACTAATGAGGTGCACCTAATGCCCAAACAGTGTTAACAAGTGTAAAAAGTACACAATAATTACGTTAATACTATGAAAAAATGTGCTACATTACGCCGCATAATTTGCCTTTTCTTGCCGCATAATTTACTCTACCCTGCAACATTATTTGGCCCTCTCCTGCCACATAATTCCAGTGGCCCTGACTATAGGAAGTGCTATTCATCACATAATGCTCAATCTGCCTCTCAATGGTTGTGCATGAATTAGAAAGTGATCATCAATGGACAGATGGTCTGCCTATTTTGACTAGGGATGCCCAGGATGCCATAGCTAGTCACTCTTAAGATTCAACCCTTGAGAGAGGTGTTACAGGTAAAGCCATCAACAACATGTGTTACCTCACGGTAACAAATATCCCCAGGATGCTAGCTTGCACTTCATCCTAACATACCGCACATTGCCATGCACGCCCCCATGAAGTGCATGACGCATCTCAAAGAAATGGCAGAGAAAAACATAGCCAAACATACAATGGCAGCCCAAACAAGGCCGGCCTGGCCTATTCGGCTCCAGGCATTTCGGTGGGCTCACAGGGTGGGCACTGGTTTCACTGCTGGTGGGCACAGGTTTTGTTGCTGGGCACTACACCCATGTTGCTACTTGCAGCATTTCCAAATAAAAAAAGCAAAAACAAAGGGTTTCAAAGTACGCTTTAAGCAAGATTGAAAGCCATTTGTTTTTTCATTACAGTGCAAAATGCACACAGTACAGCATTAATGAATAACATTGTGTGTAAAAAGTACAAAACCACATTAGATATTTCTAACGGTTTCTTCTGTTAAAACATTGCACCAGAAAGTAGGTATTTGACCGCTTTTTCAACTATGGGGACACAGCGTCACTTCTGTTGTCTCCCACAGGGATTCAAGAATAGTCCTGGGTTATTCTCAGCAAGAGTAACAGAATTACTACAAATTTATGATGATGAAGCATTATCATATGCGAATGACATCTATCTAACAGACGATGACTTGGATAGACACTTGAAGAGGGTGAATACCATTATACTTGGATTCGCCTCTGAGAGTTACAAATTCAATTAAAAAAAATCTAGAATTGCCCATTTAAACATCCTGCTCTTAGGATACGAATTATCAAGTGAAGGCAAAAGCCTGGCACACAACTTTCTAGAGAAATGTGTGCTGCTACATCCTCCAAAATTGGTGAAAAACTTACAGTTGATTCTAGGTTTCCTGAATTTCGAAGGAACTTACAGTCTAAACTACACAGAAAGGGTTAAACCTCACTACAAATTAATCAAACCTGATTTTAAAACAGTAAATTGGACACAAAACACACAGAAATTTTGTGTTCACTGCAAACAGACATGTTAGCAAATAACCATTTGCAAACACGCGTAAACGTACACAACTTAGTGATCCGAATCATTCCAGGACAATGCAGCTTCACGTACTTAACTTTTAACGAAGGTGAAAAAGTACCAATAGCTTACAAATCACACTTGTACACACAGGCAGAAATAAAAATCACTTCAACAGAAAAAATACTGCCAGCGGTACAAACTGTAATCACATTATGGTCATTACACCTGTACCTGTCTTATAGACAGTAACAAGAGCGAGCATTCCAAATGCTAAAGCTTTACATCTGAGATGGATACAATGGGTTAATTCTCTTGCTGCAACAGACGTTGAATACTTTTTTGACCCATATTTGAAAACACAAGCATTTCTACAATACGAACAAGAATGTACTCTGCCAACTGAAATTCTGCCTCTTGATCAGTATGAATGTATAATGTATACTGACGGATCAGTTCAACCCGCTTCGGAGGGTAATCAAGCCTATAGTGCGGCGTGCGCGATCGTTAAAGGTCGCTGGCGCAATGGCGAATTCCGACCAATGGTCACTAAAACTCAATCTCTAGGAGATTGTACAGCTCAGCGAGCTGAACTACAAGCATTCAAGATGGCACTTGAAAATACAGATCGCAAATTCCCCACACTCATAGTGTGCGATTTGTATTATTGTGTTAAATCTTACAATGAATACTTGGAAAACTGGTTTCAAAACAGTTACAAAGATGCTAAAGGTGGCACAATCAAGCATAAACTGCTTTGGGAACAAGTAGTTCCGTTATGACAAGGACTACAAAACATTCACGTGGTACATACGCTGAGTCATCAACTTGATGGCGTTCACGTTGAAGGGAATTCATTGGCTGATGAAGCTGCGAAGGCAGCTGTGCAAACGGCTTCCGTAGCTGCAATCACTCATTCAAAAACTAAAATAGACAGCAAAACAATGCTAGCTGTCAATGCTTCAAGCAAAGACAGTGGAAAAACGTTGCCTAAAGGGTTTCTACTAAAATACTCATATATATAACTGATGCGAACAATGTTCCGTTTACTCGAATGCCTGAAGTGGGGGATAAGGTAATTCCAAACATGGAACATGGATTAGGACTAATCCTAGCAGCACATGAAGGGCCTGCCTCAGTTTTCGCCACAGCGTCATTATTAAAACAAAGATACCGGTGGCCCCGCATGAGGAAACATACCAGAAACTATGTTTTGGTATGTGAAATATGCCAAAAGATTACAGTCCTCTACTGTGAAAAGTCCTGTGCAGAAACCCCTGTTAATTTCAGATAAACCATTAGCTTGCGTTTACCTGGATCACAGCGGTCCCTTACAGAGGGATGGTAACTATAAATATATCATGGTTGCAGTGGATTCGTGTTCAAGGTTCATTTGGATGTGGCCTCAGCGATCGGCTGACGCTCAAACTGATATAAAAGATTTGCGAGTCTTTATCGGCATATATGCAGTTGGCACGCTACATTCTGACCAGGGTCCTGCGTTTACTTTTGAGCTTACAAGGAGGCCATAGCCAGTTTGGGTGTTGTATCGTGGTACTCTAGTCCATTCCATCCTAAGGGAAATTTGGTGGTGGAGAGAAAAAAATGGCACATAAAGCAATCTATAACAGCTAGGGTATTAGGCTCGGGTGGGTCAAACATCTAATAAGTGTTCTGCTGCAAATCCCTGGGCGCGCAAGCATGAAGCAGCATTCATGCTACTTGCATTGGCTGCCTGTTGTCCACCGCATTCAGTTCAAGGCCCTTACGCTGGCTCATAGAGCCTTGCATGGTCTTGGCCCAGTCTATCTCCAGAGGTGCTTTTCCTTCTACACGCCTTCTAGAAACCTTCGCTCTACCACTCTGCGCCTGACCACTGTTCCCCACTTTCGCAGGGTTCGGTTAGAGGGCAGCTCCCTCTCAGTTAAGGCTGCAGTGGCCTGGAATTCTCTTCCACTGGAGCTGCGCAACATCCAGGACACTATGCTATTTAAGAAACAGCTGAAGACCGTCCTTTTTAATCAATCCATCTAAATATGCTGCTTGTTGTTATGGTTCGCCTCCGCGCCGGGACACTCTTGAGTATCCGTGCGTGATATAAATGTTTAATAACATAACATAACATAACAAGTGTCCAACGTAGTCTTAACAATCTGCCAAGAAGTTCTCTAGGGGGTATCACTCCAAATGAATTCCTTTTTGGGACCAGTTAGTAGCAGAGCTCGATTGTCGGACTTCAGTGGTAGACCAAAAAATGTATAATGTATACTGACGGATCAGTTCAACCCGCTTCGGAGGGTAATCAAGCCTATAGTGCGGCGTGCGCGATCGTTAAAGGTCGCTGGCGCAATGGCGAATTCCGACCAATGGTCACTAAAACTCAATCTCTAGGAGATTGTACAGCTCAGCGAGCTGAACTACAAGCATTCAAGATGGCACTTGAAAATACAGATCGCAAATTCCCCACACTCATAGTGTGCGATTTGTATTATTGTGTTAAATCTTACAATGAATACTTGGAAAACTGGTTTCAAAACAGTTACAAAGATGCTAAAGGTGGCACAATCAAGCATAAACTGCTTTGGGAACAAGTAGTTCCGTTATGACAAGGACTACAAAACATTCACGTGGTACATACGCTGAGTCATCAACTTGATGGCGTTCACGTTGAAGGGAATTCATTGGCTGATGAAGCTGCGAAGGCAGCTGTGCAAACGGCTTCCGTAGCTGCAATCACTCATTCAAAAACTAAAATAGACAGCAAAACAATGCTAGCTGTCAATGCTTCAAGCAAAGACAGTGGAAAAACGTTGCCTAAAGGGTTTCTACTAAAATACTCATATATATAACTGATGCGAACAATGTTCCGTTTACTCGAATGCCTGAAGTGGGGGATAAGGTAATTCCAAACATGGAACATGGATTAGGACTAATCCTAGCAGCACATGAAGGGCCTGCCTCAGTTTTCGCCACAGCGTCATTATTAAAACAAAGATACCGGTGGCCCCGCATGAGGAAACATACCAGAAACTATGTTTTGGTATGTGAAATATGCCAAAAGATTACAGTCCTCTACTGTGAAAAGTCCTGTGCAGAAACCCCTGTTAATTTCAGATAAACCATTAGCTTGCGTTTACCTGGATCACAGCGGTCCCTTACAGAGGGATGGTAACTATAAATATATCATGGTTGCAGTGGATTCGTGTTCAAGGTTCATTTGGATGTGGCCTCAGCGATCGGCTGACGCTCAAACTGATATAAAAGATTTGCGAGTCTTTATCGGCATATATGCAGTTGGCACGCTACATTCTGACCAGGGTCCTGCGTTTACTTTTGAGCTTACAAGGAGGCCATAGCCAGTTTGGGTGTTGTATCGTGGTACTCTAGTCCATTCCATCCTAAGGGAAATTTGGTGGTGGAGAGAAAAAAATGGCACATAAAGCAATCTATAACAGCTAGGGTATTAGGCTCGGGTGGGTCAAACATCTAATAAGTGTTCTGCTGCAAATCCCTGGGCGCGCAAGCATGAAGCAGCATTCATGCTACTTGCATTGGCTGCCTGTTGTCCACCGCATTCAGTTCAAGGCCCTTACGCTGGCTCATAGAGCCTTGCATGGTCTTGGCCCAGTCTATCTCCAGAGGTGCTTTTCCTTCTACACGCCTTCTAGAAACCTTCGCTCTACCACTCTGCGCCTGACCACTGTTCCCCACTTTCGCAGGGTTCGGTTAGGGGGCAGCTCCCTCTCAGTTAAGGCTGCAGTGGCCTGGAATTCTCTTCCACTGGAGCTGCGCAACATCCAGGACACTATGCTATTTAAGAAACAGCTGAAGACCGTCCTTTTTAATCAATCCATCTAAATATGCTGCTTGTTGTTATGGTTCGCCTCCGCGCCGGGACACTCTTGAGTATCCGTGCGTGATATAAATGTTTAATAACATAACATAACATAACAAGTGTCCAACGTAGTCTTAACAATCTGCCAAGAAGTTCTCTAGGGGGTATCACTCCAAATGAATTCCTTTTTGGGACCAGTTAGTAGCAGAGCTCGATTGTCGGACTTCAGTGGTAGACCAAAAACTATTTGATATCAAAGACCGTTTGGCTGTTTTACAGGACTTAAATGAAATAAGAACGAAACAAAGCAACATGTTCCTAAAGCCAATCACCACTGAAGAAAAACCAACCGTCCCAGCAAGGCCTGTCTGGATTCCTAAGCTTGGGGATCTAGTCAGAGAGAAGATCACGGACAAGAAGGAATTTGGGCCTGCTTACAGACAACTAGTACCTGTCCTAGCAATCCACGGATCAAGAACAGTATTACTGCCGCCCCTTGCTGGTAAAAAAGAGAACAGGTTCATGTCCATCGACCTGGTCAAACCGCATCATGTGGCCGATACTAAGCAGTAGGCCAAATGGACTTCAACCAAGTAGCAGATGCTCTAATCTGGCTACCATCCAAGAGGTTCAAACTGAGAGACTCATCACCTTTGAGGAATCTGCAGTGCGAAATGAAGGACTATGCAACAAAGCAATGGAACTTGTACCTCTTGAAACCCAAATAACAGTTCATCAAGAAACACCTGTCTTCAATGAAGTAACAAGTAATCAAGTGGTTCCAGCGATTTCGACAAATCCGGATGCAATCCCCACCATTGACAAAACTGCCTCTGGCTATTTCATTTACTTTTATACATTTTTCCGAGGATTCCAGTGAACCTGAAACAACGCCATTAAAAAGAACTTTCAAAGAACAAGCTCCAGACCTTTTTCATCACCTGGAAAAGACTTATCTGGTTTCACCATGGATTGAACTTTGGATTTTGTTGGGTGTGCTTTTTCTTCTAATTTGGTTGACTCTGGTAATAACTTTAGGAATGTTGATGAATGGAAGATATGTCAAAGTAGACACAGCAAGTAAGAACATCAACTTACTCCTCAAACCACACAAATCATCACATTGTGAACAAAGAGACTTGTCATCAGTGAACATCACAGCCGTTCTTATACCTGGTGGTATAGCTTGGGACAGAACCTAATATGACATCTTTGGCCCGTCGGAGATGTTGAAGATTCCACACTTATTCAAGATTTCATTAAGTGACTTTGTTTCATCTAGTACCTTTACTGATGATTGGGACTTCAATACTGTTAATAATATGATGTCAGAATTAGAAATGACTGCAGTATTCACAAATCATGAATATTTAGAAGGTTCATCAGACTATGAACAAATGAATTGTTATAACCATTATGGTCACCATTTCTTGCACAAATCAACAATGCATAGAAATGTATTAATGTATAACCAATGGGAACATTGTCCTACACCACCAAAGGGTAGCTCACAAACATTTGCAAGAAAATTCCAATATTTTTCAGGGTTCAATGTATCCAATGCTTAATCATTTTACTTTAGAAATGTAAACAAAACAGGCATGAAAAGTATGGTGACAAATACCAAACAGATTTATTCTGCAGCCTTTTTTGCCCAACTGTCCAAACTAGGTTTCGACTTTTGGAAAGACAACATAGAAACGAAAACTGTCTGGGGCACAAAAGATTGGCAGGTACAGGGGATAGAATCTATGTTTAGAGCCTGTATCATCCCTGAGCAAATTATGTTTTTTAATGACACTGTCCAACAGACGTCTTGCCTTGGGTTAGCCAAGATAAAAGACCTGAACAATCTGTCCATACCTACACCTACACCTTTTAGTAACACTTCAGAGGGGGAGGTCAACGTACATACTATTTTGCATCACAACAGAACAGATCCAGAGTGGAAAAATGGTTGATCTGGCCCACAGACACAAACAACTGTCAAGATAGATTCCTGAACAAATCACAGGGTTTCACAATCAATAGGCCAGCCCAAGATATGTTCAAAGACAGCATCCTGGAATAGTAACAACATACAGTGTAGGGAAGCTTTGCCTTGACTGGATACAGAGATCTACACTTGTAAATGATGTAAAGCAACCCTTATCTTTACTTAAAGATGACGCTGATCTTAGTGAATTCTTGCTAGGACCAAGAACACCACGTCAAAAACTTTTAATATGCTGGTATCTATGCTGCTTATAATGAAGCATGGAAGATTACGCAAGCAGAAACTGCAGAACGTATACGAGAAATTGATTGTATTAATTTAGAGAAAACTCTCTCTGTGGTTGACAATGGGTTAACGACTCTGTCGTCCAGGATATATTCATTGGACAGCATAGTGTTTTCTGCCATAGACATCATGGAACAGGACTTGGTCATGTTGCAATATGGTCAGTCGCAATTACGTTCTATCATGCTATTAGGCTGGATGTTGCAAAACCTACGTTCAGGCTATGTGCCTTTGCGTTTAATTAATACTATGTCACTGTTTTCAGAATTCAATCTCACTGATAAACAGATCAAATTGGCACAGAGTGGAGCACACTATACGAGGCTGAACATTGAAAAACTGGAAAGATTGCCATTTACGGTAGCAGAGAAACTAGCTACTGAATGGATTATACATGGAACAATCACTCTGCCTGTTACAATTTTCCATTTTCAATATTGCCTAAAACATATACCAGCACGCACATATGAAAGGTTGGGTAAAGAATAGATCAAGACATCCTGGGAAATACTGTACACACACAGATGTTGGAGTGGGGGAAGGGAAGTGTTTCTTAGTGGTAAAAATTGTGAAAACGCACTAAGCAGTTCTTTCCTTTGTCAGGGTATTAATTTACACGGGGCCTGCGATGGCTCCTCTACCAACTTATCCTGCTACCTGCAAGGTTCACTGGCTACTATGATTGATCCAATTTTTGGACAACTTTCTAATGGAAGTTACCTCATGTTGAACGATCACAGCTGCTGAGGCATGTTGCCAGGTATACCATATCGAGTAACTGTGTCAGCCAGGGTCACTTGCTGTATGCAAGTATTGTTTCCAAAGACCAAGTCAGACAGAGAGTTGCCTTTATGGCCTTCACTGAACATCTCTTCTATACGAATTGATACTTTAAGCAGAATGAAAGCCATTCTTTTGCAAAAAACTGTGCCACTGACCTCGGCCAAAGAGACCTATGATCTGCAAGTCGCAAGGACTTCTGCCGAGATACATGCCCTCTTAACTGCAAACGGCCCTATACGTTTATTGGAAATTTTAAGTCGTATCTTAAACATGTCTGATACGAGCAGTATTGTACAACTATTTAAGATCGAATTTTCTGAACTGTTAGCACCTTTTGAAGCAGTCCTGGGAATATTTCCAAACTTCGTGCACTCAGTGTTTGGAGGACTGCCTCTCATTTTGGGACTCGCTGCAGGGATACTATTTTTTCTCCTACTTCTGGGATATGGCAGGCCAATTCACCAATGACACCCAGTTCTCCATGGAGGCAACTCTACTGGGGATGAAGTGTTGTGAGCGCATTATCCAAATTTTGGGACTACCTCGTCTATGAGAATTAAATACAACATGGTTTCTGTCATTCAGACCAATCTGGCAAGATTGCATCTTGCCTGTTCTACGCTGCCTGCTATGCGGAGAAGAATGCGTTTTAGACTCATGTCTCACACTCCCATTAGTCATGCCAACGGATGTTGATACTTTGCTTGAACCAGTAACGACTCATGCACTGTGTTGTCCCCAGCGGCTACCAAATCTGATGATGGCATTCACTGAGATCTCACAGATGCAAAATGCTGACGGTGAGGTACGAGAGGAAACAGGCGCACAGGTATCATCCATTACGAACATTGCTAATGCGACCAATGCTGATGGGGATGCTTCACATCTGTGTGAGGTTAATCTTCTAAACGAGGTAATCCTACTTTCACCTACAATGGTCGACAAATTTTTTACAGACTTAGAAGATTTGATGTTTTCTCCAAAGACTAACACTGACTTTTGATTTGGCGCACAGGGTTCTGAGATACGTTGGATTCGACCTTCATTTTTCAAAACAAAGTTCTAACTTTGGGACTCCTTTTTCTATGATTAATTTTTTTTCTCCAAATTTGTATTTTTTTTCCATTTTTGGCACAAGTAAAGTAGAACTATTCATAGAGAACAAGAATTCTTTGAAAAATTCTAGAGACAATATTTGACCTTGTACACATACACAAACAGTTTTATGTAATGTGACATGAAATGGTTTCGGCCCTTTTTCTTCTGTATTTACGAGCCATTTAATAAATGTATATTTTCTTGATTCATTCAGATAGCATTTGCATTTACAGAAGTCATCTATATGTTTAGAATGAATTATTCCTTTAAATGCGTACAGCACCAATGCTCTTTTGTGTACAACCCGTACCATTGCATTTTGTTTAGAACTTAGTAATATCGTACATAAGAAAGTGGAGTGGGTGTTGTATGGCGTTTTAAATTCTGAATGAATTTTCCCAATTCATGCCCTTATATAGGTACAATTTGCATTACCCTTATATAGGCATAGAAATCAAGCCCTTATTTAGGCATAGCCCATGCTACCCAAATACAAGTATAGCGAGTTCCATCGAATCATCAACGTCACAACGATTTCTTGGAAAACCAGACTCTTAAGCAGAAGGGATTTCCCCTAGCCTGGATATTGATTTCTTCAAGGACGCTCTCTCTTCTGTTTGGCCCTTACCTGCTTTGTTGGGGGTGTTGTGTTGGGGGCTCCAGGCAGCCAAAGCCCCGTGAGGACACCGCCAGTTTCGCCAGCCCCGCCGCAGGGACCGCGGAGGACCACAGCTCCCAGTGTGCTCGGGGACGCGCACACTAGACGTCAGAGGCAAGAGCCTGGAGGCGCTCAAAAGATAGCGGTGCCTCCCGTGGCGCGGGACGCGTGCGGGTGTGCCCGGGCAAAGCCTGGGCCAAGGGCGGGCCCGTCTGCGCCCGTCACAGCCCGGAGGAGGCTGGGCTGGGCCACCCCTTTTCGAACTATTACTGAACACTGCTACTGTCAATGGTTAGTGACCCTCTAGTGCCAGTATAACCATTGTCTCATTGCAAAGTTTGAAGTTGTTATTGTGGCTACACTTTTTCCCCAACCATGAGCAAAGATAGTCACAAGGGGGTGAGTGGATCAAGTGTTGTAGGTACATTGGACGCTTATCTGACGAGGGCAGCGTCCGCTGTAAATCATGAAATTACACTCGTAGAAAGGAGATTGTCCATGGAACCCCGCCGTCCACCTTCTGAAGCACTCTTAGTGAGTTCCCTGACAAACACCAATCCAGCCATAGAGCCCTTGCACCACCTGTGTACCACGCCACCTACAGGGTTACTAGATAATCCTTCATCTACAGCCAGCGGGTCCATTCTATCCCCATCACCCCCAGTCAAAATTCTTACTCGTAATCAACATCTAACCCAAGTTAAGGGAAAGAGTAAGGCACCCGCTCCTATCCCTGTGTCAAAAAAAAGGAAAGCGGGAGGGATGCCGCACACCATCCATCAGGCTAATAAGTGGGCAAAGACCAGGGGAGTGGGGCGTGGGAAATCGCAGGGTAACATAGAAGCATGTACATCTAATGAACCCGTGAATACTGGGCAGGCCTGCGGGTTGTCAAGTGACTCAGCAGTTCTCATATTGGCACATATTGAAGACAAATTATCAACAATATTCACCCCAATATTAATGCAGTTGTCCAAAATAGAACAGAGATTGGACAAAATTGAACAAGTCTTATGTGCATCCAATCCTACTCCAATAAACCAAGTAATCATGGGCCCTAATGCCTCTAGAGATAACACATTACATGCAGCAACTCCAAAAGTTACTTAACCTTCCCCCGGTTATACATGAACTGTGCCAGCTTTATCCAAGGATCATTCTTTCCCTCCACCCAGTATACCTAGTGTAGTCCCCTCAGGAGTGTGAATAGTGGAACCGATTAATGGTAATGCCCGGGAGGGCTTGGCTGATTTCAAAGACCACTTCAATCTACTGCCTGAAGCCGCACCATACACTGTGATACTGACAAATGTTCCCCGATTACCATCAGATAAGGAAGAACACTGGGCATTGTTGAGAAACAAGACACTGTTTTACCTCAATAACAAAACCGGGTTGGGTTGTCACCTATTTAGGGAGTTTAAAATGGTTCGCAGGATTCCAAGGATTGGTAGGTCTCCCAAAGCATGTAGAGGTGACTGTGTGGTGCTTAGCTTTGGCTCTCCCCTTATAGTGAAAACGATTTTTGAAAGGGCTGGGTCTAGGCACTTTAGTGAGGCAGACATTAGCGTCTTACCCTTGGGTTTCTTTTACAGGAAAAATCCATCACTGCCGCCGGCTTTGGGTGACTCACAGGCTACTCGTTCAGGCCCGGGCCCTTATGAATATAATGTGCCAACATATAACACCTTTAGTCTACTCTCAGGTTTGGACAACATAGACTGACTGGGCAATCCTGTAGGGAAGGTTGTGTCATTTTTACCAGTAGTGCCGGCGACTAAGGGCTCCTTGGTATTGACACATATCCTGAATGATCAACCCCTCACCATCGGCATTGGAGGTCCAGTTCAGAGTAGTAATTTAGACAAGCCCATTGCATGTCTAGTAAAAGAATGTGGTATACCCCACATTGAGAACAACACCTCACAATATTGGAATATTTCGGGATTGGTAAATAAAACAGTTTCAAGTGAATAGTCCTCTTTTATTGAAGAGTTTGATATTTTGTCTTTTCAAGAGACATGGGCAGTAGACCAAGTTGCTCGTCCTGGTTATATTAATTTTCACAAAAAAGCAGTACAGGGAGAACGGGGTCGCCCCAAAGGAGGATTAACAACATGGGTCAGGCAAAGTCTAATCTGTAGGTTGGATGAGATATGCATTGATTCTCAAGACATTCTCATTATTAGGGTTAGCAAGTCTATTTTTCCCGACTTTCTTTTAATCAATGTTTATTCTAGAGGCCTGCAAGGAGGGAAAGCCACTAACACTATAGCGTTCCTTGATGATTTTTTAACTAACCACGGAGGTGGAATCCATATTTTAATGGCTGGTGACTTCAATTGTACTTTAGAACCCCTGGATTTTCATGATATGTTTTTAACTGTAGAGGAGGATGATGAGTGGTCAATCCCCCCTCTTGATCTTGAGCCAATTAAGAGTTGGTCCTGCGCTGCTCTTCAACTTAAAGTTGTGTGCTTGGAATTTGGTCTGAGAGCGGCAAATGGTCGCTCCATATCGACAAAAAGGGGTTGCCCACATATGTTTCTGGCTCGCGTAATACTCGTATAGACTATTTTCTTTTATCCAAGGAGCTCTGGGTATTTTTGATAGATGTGAAGGTCCTTTCACGTCCAGAAAGTGACCATAATCCATAACTCCTTTTTATGCAGATGAAAAACTGTAATATTGGATTAATTCAGGAACCACAGGTAGATTCGCTTGAAGTATTTTTAACAAATGACACTCGTCGGCTCAAATGGCCCATTGTGTCAAGCAAGGTAGACCAATTGAACCAGATGAGTAGCATGTTAGCTGACGCTATAGCTACTCTTCAGGACGATAAAACACAAGGTTCCCTCACTTACTGTTACACAGGTCCATGAAAACTTTTTTAATAGTCTTAAAAGTTTTTTTACTGCTAGAACCAAACCAGCACACACTCCAATTGTTCAGAAGGCTGCTGTTTGGTACAACTCTGCTTGTCGATCTGCCTATAAACTATTAGCTTCTGCCATAAAAAATAAGGATAGTGCTATGAGGGACTGGGATGAAGAACATTGTAGGGATCTTCTAAAATCTTGTACGGATAGAGACATGACAGCGTTCTGGCACCTAGTGAAGTGGGGAAACAGGGACCAGTGTATCATACCAAATAATAACGTGGTGCCCGATTTATGGATAGACCACTTTAAGGGCCAGTTTGCAGCCAGTCCAACAGCGATAGAGACTTTTGTGATGCCATCCTCTGTTCTTGCTATATAATTTACTAAAAAGGAAGTTGAAATTGCTCTCCTTCAGGTTCCAAGAGGTAGAGCCCCGGGGCCCGATTGTATTCCCGTCGATGTAGTTCTACACAATGTTGATTCTTGGGCTCAATACATTCAATTGTTATTAAATGCCATTGCTCAAGGTGCATGCCTGCCCAGCACTAGGGCAGGAGCGGTCATCTTACCTATCTTCAAAAAAGGTGACCGTTCAAACCCTGGCAACTACAGGCCCAGAAGCATGATTGATTGTATACAGAAAGTTATTGCCAGGGTGGTATTAGGCAGAATCCAGGAATGGATGGAGGATTTAAACATCCTCTCGAACCTTCAAGCTGGGTTCCGGCAATCAATTAGCACTGTGGACCAGGTTTTAAAATGTATTTTAATATATTGGCGAACTGTTACTTTGGGGAAAGGGACCATTTATGCTGCCTTCGTTAACTTGAAGTCAGCATTCGACTTGGTTCCGCGTTCTAAGCTGTGGAAACTGGGCTTACCGCTAGAGATTTTGGCTCTTGTGGTTAAACTACATAATGGTAACTATGCCCAGGTTAGGTGGGACCCGGCAGGTCGGACTACTGGAAAGTTCCCGGTGGAGAAGGGAGTGAGACAGGGATGCGTCCTTGCACCAACTCTCTTTCCCATCTACATTAACGGGGTTATAAATTATTTTAAAGATTACCCCACAGATGCTTCCTTTTTAGCCGGAAATAAGACCCCCCTGCATCTGCTGTCCATCTTCCCCCCATGAACACCCTTAACGACTGGAACCCAATCTCCACTGAGGACACCATCCGCCTGATGAACTCCATCCACTCAGGATCCCCCACAGACCCATGCCCTCACCACATCTTCAACAAAGCAGACTCCGTCATAGCACCGCACCTCTGAGACGTCATCAACTGTTCCTTCAACTCCGCTACCTTCCCAGAAGACTGGAAACACGCTGAACTCACCGCCCTTCTGAAAAAACCAACAGCGGACCCCAACGAACTCAAAAACTACCGCCCAATCTCGCTTCTTCCATTCCCGGCCAAAGTCATCGAGAAAGCCGTCAACAACCAGCTCGCCGCCTTCCTCGAAGCCAACAAATCCCTCGACCCCTCACAATCTGGCTTCCGAGCAAAACACAGCACTGAGACCGCCCTCATCGCAGCAACAGATGACATTCGAACTCTACTGGACAATGGAGACACAGTCGCCCTCATCCTCCTCGACCTCTCTGCAGCCTTCGACACAGTCTGCCACAACACCCTCCTACAACGCCTCAATAACATCGGAATCCAAGGAAAAGCACTTGAATGGATCACCTCGTTCCTCACCGGAAGAACCCAGAGAGTCCGCCTTCCTCCATTCAAGTCCGAGGCCTCTGAAGTCATCTGCGGCGTACCTCAAGGATCCTCACTCAGTCCCACCCTCTTCAACGTATACATGAGCCCCCTCGCGGCCATCGCACGCCAACACAACCTCAACATCATCTCTTACGCGGACGACACTCAACTGATCCTTTCTCTCACCAATGACCCCAGCACCGCCAAAACTAACCTGCACGAAGGAATGAAAGAAGTCGCCGAATGGATGAAACAAAGCCGTCTGAAACTGAACTCAGACAAAACAGAAGTCCTCATCCTAGGCACATCCCCCTCTGCTTGGGACGACTCCTGGTGGCCGGAAGCCCTCGGAAAAGCACCCATCCCGACAGACCACGCACGGAACCTTGGCGTCATCCTGGATTCTTCACTCTCAATGAACAAACAAGTCAACGCCGTATCCTCTTCCTGCTTCAACATTCTTCGCATGCTCAGAAAAACATTTCGCTGGATCCCCTCCGAAACAAGGAAAACAGTCACCCACGCTCTGGTCACGAGCCGACTGGACTACGGAAACACCCTCTACGCAGGTACCACCGCTAAACTCCAGAAGAAACTCCAACGAATCCAAAACGCCTCAGCCAGGCTCATTTTAGACATCCCTCGCAACGAACACATCTCTGGTCACCTTAAAGACCTCCACTGGCTACCTGTCAATAAGAGGATCACTTTCCGACTGCTCACCCACGCACACAAATCACTTTACGACATCGGACCAGATTGCCTCAACTCTCGACTGTCCTTCTACACCCCCTCCCGCCAACTACGCTCTTCCAACCAAGCCCTCGCCACTGTACCTCGCATTAACAAGACCACCATGGGAGGCAGATCCTTTTCTTACCTGGCTGCTAAAACATGGAACTCACTCCCCGCTTACCTTCGTCTCACCCAGAACCACCTAGCGTTCAGAAAACAGCTTAAAACGTGGATATTTGACAAATAATCCTCCTCCCCTTCCTAAGCGCCTTGAAACCCTCTGGGTATGTAGTGCGCTATACAAATTTTATGACTTGACTTGACTTGACACTCTAATACTATCAAAAACCAGGCAGGGTCTCCAACGTGCCCTAATTAGATTCGAAGAGTTTTGTGCAGACCATGATCTAATTGTAAACGTTGATAAAACCAAGTACATGGTCCTGCACAACTTGAAAAAGTCATTGGTGAAGTCAAAATGAGAGATGGGTCTCTAGAACAAACAGAGAAATTTTCATACCTGGGGGTACTAATTGATAGGAAACTAAATTGGAAAGCACAACTAGATTGTCGCTATGCAAAACATGCCCAACTGTCAGGAGTTCTGCTTAGGGAACATAAACGTTCACACACCAAACCAATAGCCCCAGTCCTCCAGATGTATAACACCAAAATTGGCGCATCAATTTTATATGGGGTTGAGTTGTGGGGACATGCCAATCTGGACAAATTAGAATTGGGCCAGAATAAATGTTTGAGGTCCCTCATTGGTCTCCCCCAATCCACTCCTACAGTTTTGTCAATCAATCAGTGATGTGGCCAGATATAGGCTCTTAGCCTATTTGAGGCGGATTTGGGTCACCCCCGAACTTGGTCATTACGCCCAGGCTGTCCTAGAGGTGAGGGACCTTGATATTAATCACAAAATTGTATGGTTTGGTGCCCTAAAAAACCTGTTACTGGAGCTAGGGTTGGAACATTTGTGGGCTACTCCCATGGGAAGTGTTTTCCCAGTAAGGCAGAGTTGAAGGTAGCTTACTGAAATCAGGTTAGCATGAAGCGGTTTTCATCATGTTCACACGCCTCTTTGACAAAGGCTTTTATAGAAAAAAAACACGAAACCAAACTGGAGGGTTACTGGGATCTTATTACATCTACCCGTGACAGGAAATTATTCCACCAGTTTAGGGTAGGCTCTTTGCCTTTACATTCTTTCACCTCCAAATGGTGTATAGCAAAGTCTAGTGTTTGTCCCTTTTGTCCTGATGCTAATGAGACAGTGACTCATGTTTTCTTTGTCTGTCATGCATACACCATACCCAGACGAATATGGCTTAAACCTATTTGTGCTAATATGGGCACTAGATCCAGCCGAGCGGCATTCAGAATTTTTAAATCTTCTGTTGAAGGCCCGATAGTGGTTGGAACTGCAAAATTCTTGGGATGGGTGTGGGTGACTAGATGGAATAATGCGAGATTTATGTAACCGCTCATGCTTTTGATTTCTTCTTATTATGTAAAACTTATTATCTGTGAATAATCTTTTGATATGTGGTCTAATTTTCCCATATTTTTTTAAAAAAGTAGCCAAAATATATTAGTAAGATTTTAATTATGGACTGTTTTTTTAGTGTTTTTAAAATTTCTTATTTTTTAATGAATTACTTGCTGCTTCCAGGGTGTCCGATGTACATTACGTTTTTGTATTCACAACATGTGTTATTGTCACCTGCCTAATTTTATATGTTGTCTAACTTTTATGGTTTTTTTACAAACCGAAATAAAGTTTATAAACTGAAACTGATTTCTTCAAGTAACTCATTATTATGCATGAACAACTATTCCTTAGAGGTTTATCCATGAGGTTCATATGCCCGACTTTACGTCAAAGCTGGCATTTCCAAACACCTTCAAGGTATAAATATACCTTCACTTGCTATAGCAAAGCACAGTGTGGTTCGGTGCAGTTCGACTACCTACTTACCCGATGCAGCTCGCTACAGCAAGTGACGGAGGAAGCCGACTCTCCAGCTGACGCACTGACAAGAAGCTGTCCTCTCCTGCCGAGAATCCAGCTCCATTGTTTCTGCAGGGTGTTGGGAAATCGAGTCCGAGTCAGAGATACCAACCTCCTTCATTCTAAGATATGGAGCTGATTAGAACCTAGAGAAACCTTTGGCAGTTCTTGGCAAAAACTAAAACTATGCTAAAGACAATACTTACTTCTTCCCTCGTACTAGACCTAGGTTAGGTACATTGGGGTAGGCGGATTTTAGAAGCACCAGTTGAGTATTTTAGCCTGTGTTATTTATGTATATATTTTTATATGTCATAGCACTAGACAATGCTATTACAGTATTATTTTATAATACTATTCTCGCTGTACGCATTATATTTTGCATTCTGTCTAATGATTGTAGCAGTTCACCTCTCTTGCATGAGAAAGAAGACTGTTCAATAAACCCCTTTTTATTGAAACGCCTGTCCCTCTATTTTCTCTGCAACTCTGTAGAGACAAAGCATGCACGATTGACTGAGTAAAATAGTTATCTATTTCCACTGCTCTGAAGATATTTGTTCCAGTCCTAGGGAAATAAAGTTTTCATGTTTATGCGGTTGTCAGAAACTTACTCCTTCTTGTGTATTCGAGAAAGTTTCCAGTGACCTCTGAGCTAACTGGCACTCACAATTAAGTTTAGTTTATTCAATAGAGACATACTGACCTCAGTCCTATGTCACATCTATAGGATATAATATTCCAATGCGCAGAGCCTATTGGTAATATAGGAACTACACTACACCATTCACATTCAAATATTTGCATCTCGTTCCCACTCCATTAGCATCTTCCCTCAAAACTCCACCCCTCATTCTCTCGCATCTCTATTGCTGTCTTTATTTCTCTTTGGTTTCTTTGTACCTACATATCTTGAATTGGTTCAGTTTAAGTTTCCCATATTGCCTCTTACCTCCATCTCAAAAAATCATTCCCCTGATCTCTATCTCATCTCTACTTCTCTCAATTTCTTTCCCACTTCCACCTTCACTCCACCTCCATTCTTCCGTTAACTCTAATCTGCACATCTCAAGTCCTTTTATCCCTTTACTCTCCGCTCTCCCTAGCAACATCATTTCAATAATTTACCACTAATTATATGTCTAATTTCCAGCTTTAGTCCTCTTATTATCTCACCATCATTGCTAAATGTCTCTTTCACCTCCAACTTTTACCTCTGTAATCTTCTCACTTGTGTATCCCCTCATGTTTCCACTGCCTTTACTTCTCACATTTTCCTTTTCAGTATAGTGTTCCTCTATTCTACTGCTCTCATTGTCTCACGGACATCATCCAGCTTTTTATATCTCTTCCCATATTTCTCTTTCCTTTATTCTGTAACAGTTTTCCTTTCAGTTCACTCAAGTCTTCTTTTATGTCTGTTTCTGTCTCGTGCTGCCTCTTACTCTCACTCTAATGGTCTCAAGTTCATGCTCTGTTTCCTGTTTTTTACTTTTCTCTTACTCTCCCAACCCACTTCTTTTTTTGCGTTCCTTTATGCTTTCTCTTTCCTATTTCTTTTCTATTACAAAGTTTTCTTTCTCATTTTGCATTTCTTGGTTAATTTGTCCACCCCATACTACTTCTTCTTCTTTTCTCTCTTGTTAATACATCCCCTTGTTTTTCAAACTCCCAAATTCTTTCTCCTTCTAGTTCTTCTCATTCTTTTCATTCTCCAACTGTCTTTTCTTATTTTCCTTCCCTGCCTGTTCAATCTCTCATTTTTAGGTTTTGCCTGCACAACACTTGTGCTGTGCTTGTGAAATCTATTGCATTTAATATAAAACAGGCCACGTGTAAGGCTTGCCCCCCCCCGCACGACCAGGCCCGAGCCCGGCTCTTCAGGTGTTACACGCAACAACCACCCGTTTCCCGTCTCATATGGGACCCCTGCCCCTGAACATCTCCACATCATGGGCCCGATTCCCTACCGGCCCTCTCGCCCGGCCTGGGCGCCATCTTGGACACAGCACCACGAGGCCGCGTGGCCTCCGATCGACCCTAACCCTGGGCCTGGCCAGGCCCCGACATCCCGGCACCACCATCCACCCAGGAGGTGAGCGGACTACTTGGCAGATCAATGGGAGAAAGAGGTGTCGATGGCTCTCCCCCGCCAGGTGCCGATCGCCCCCAGCTCCCCCAGGCGCTGGCTCCACCTCCCTGCTGGGTGTCTGGAGTCCCTCATCCCGGACCTCCCGACCTCCAAGTGCGAGGGTCCGGACATCAAAGGGCGCCAGACCTATAACTGGGGCAGCTCCAGAGCAGGAAGGCAGTTGTATCCTGGAGTCGAGAGACGCAGTGAAGAACTCATCCTTGGCGGACTACTGGCGCTGCCGTAGCCCTGCCTTGCGAACTATCGACCTGCCTGCTGGCGCTGCCGCAACCTTCTGAAACCTTCATCGTCGTCGGGACCTGCTGGCGTGGCCGCGGACCGTTTGTAACCACCACCTTCATCGGGACCTGCTGGCTCCGCTGCGGACCGTCGCTACCTTCAACCCTCCCGGGACCTGCTGGCTCCGCCGCGGCCCGATCATCTAGAACGCCGAGCTCGAGGATTGTGAGCTATTTCATCTACCACCATATCCACCAGATTGGTAACGAGACTGTCCCGCTACCCCCTTAACCAACCAAGAGACTAGAATAGAGGGGACCCCTGAGTCCAGACCTCCTTGTACCATTTCACCGTACTTAAAGAATTGCTTATAAAGTAACGTTGAACCTTATCCTTGTGCGGTGTGCATCTGTGGGGGGGGAAGTTACTTGTCTGTACGATCGCTGGAGACGGCTCTCCCCGGAGACCTCTCCCCTTGTCCTCGGCCGACCCTCCCGGTCCGTCTAACATTGGTGGCCAGCGGCGCGATCCGAATCAACGCGTAATCGTACAGAGAGTAGCTCACCCCACGACAAAACCACAATGTCAACCAAAGAAAGCGGATCCGCCGAAAAATTCCAGATGGAGAAATTGGAAGAATACAGCCATCGTGAGTTGAAACAATTCTGCATTGAACTAGGTATCGCTACCACCGGTCTGAGTACTAAAGACGATTTCAAGCACGCCATTGAGTCATGGGCAGAAACCGGGGCCGTCAGACCCCCGGACCAAAATGTCGCAGCAGCAGAGAAGGACACCACGGCTCCCGAGGAGCGAAGAACGGGTCTCTCGCAAGATGAGATCCAAGAACGAGAAAGAAACCGACTACATGAACTAGAAATGGCCCGGCTCAAAATGGATGGCGAACTCAAATTAGCCGAACAAAAACTGAACCTGGAACATCTGCGGCTCCGAGAAGAACGGGAAGAGAAACAGAGACAAAGAGAGCTTGAAGAGAAGAGATTGGCGTATGAACATGAGTGCAAACTAGCTGAGATAGACTTACGCAAGCAGAACAAAGAATTAGGGGTGCCCGAGCAACCGCGCACCCCGGGGGCAACAGAAAAGAAGGTACACATCCCCAAGGATGTCGTTCGAGAATATTTCCGAGATGACGACATACAGCAATGGTTCAAGGCCTACGAGATCGCTATGACCTCCCACCGGATCGATCGAAACGACTGGGGAGCCGGTCTATGGGGGAGGTTCGTCAATGAGGGCCGCGATGCCCTGCTACAGCTCCCAGACCATCTGATGACCTCCTATGACCACATGAAAGCTACCCTCCTCACCCGCTATGGGCTCACACCCGAAATGTACCGCCAGAGGTTCCGAGACTGCACCCGGATCCCGGGTACAACTTGGGTGGAATACGTGAACTATTTCAGCAGAGCCTTCGAGGGTTGGATCAAGGGAAGCAACGTAACGACCTACGAGCAACTCTTCAATCTCATGGTATGGGAGCATCTATCAAACAACTGCTTCGTCGAGCTCAGGCAGCACCTCCTCGACAGTAAATTGACTGATCCACAACAGCTCGCCGCCGAGGCTGACCGGTGGGAAATTACCCGAGTGGGCCGAAATGGGTCACATGAACAGAACCGGAACAACCCAGGTCAGCACCGTCCCCGAGGAGGAGGAGGGGGCCAGGGGCGAGGAAGAGACAACGCCCCGGCCGCTCCCGCTACCAGCACCCCACCCCCGGCCAACCGGGGCAACACCCCGGCGCGGCCGGGATACAGAGCCAATGTCACGTGTCACCGATGCCAGCGAGTCGGCCACTACGCCAACGACCCGAATTGTCCACAGAGCCAGACTCCGAGACCCCGCCAGATGGCTGCCGCCGCCCTGGGGGAAGAACAAATCTCCGAAGAACAAGAGGAGTGCGAGCAAGAACACCAAGAGTGGGAACCAGCCGCCATGGTTCTAGCGTGCCTAGGGGGAAAAGACATGGTCCCGCGGGTCCCCCTGCCCGCCAACACCCGGAAGTACAGTCAGTGGGTGAACATTAATGGACGCCGGGCCGAAGCCCTACGTGACACCGGGGCCAGTGTAACGGCCGTCCGCTGTCACCTGGTGACCCCAGAACAGATCCTGCCGAACGTTCTCTGCCCTGTCCGTTCAGCCGACAATTCGGAGAGTCTATGTCGGATGGCCTGCGTCCCCTTTGAGTGGGGAGGAGTCTCCGGCATGTTGAAGGTGACGGTCCGAGATGATGCCCCCGTAGACTGTCTCCTGGGAAATGATCTTGAGAGTTCCCCGTGGGCCGCCGTAGAGAGAAGAGAGCACCTGGGGATGTTGGGCATCCCGGACTGGGCGTGCGTAACCACCCGGTCCATGGCTGCCCGTGCCATCCCCCGACCCGAAGAACCTGAATGGCCGGCACCTCCTCCCCCGGTCGCTCCAGTAGAAGACACCGACCGGGCCGTCCCTCCAGAGCAAACTCCCGAGGGGCTCGTTCAGCCTCAGGACCTTCCCGACCTGGCTCAGTGGCGTCAGGATGGGGGGCCCACCCAGGAACAGTTTCGCCACGAGCAGAAGACCTGTCCCTCCCTCGAGGGACTCCGCCAACAAGCCCTCGCCCAGAGTGCAGGGGATACCTCCGGAACCCATTGGGTCTATTGGGACAATGACCTGTTGTACAGCGAACAGAGAATCGCAGAGTTAGGGGCCAGCCGAGTGCTAGTGGTGCCCCTCCGCTTCAGAGACTTCTTGCTAAACCTGGCCCACGATGTCCCCCTGGCTGGCCACCTGGGTCAGGACAAAACCTACAGTCGCCTGGTGACCCACTTTTTCTGGCCCAAGATGAGGAACGATGTACTGCAGCACTGCCGATCTTGCCCCACGTGCCAGGCCAGCGGGAAGAGCGGCCGCAAGCTCAAAGCACCTCTGCAACTTTTTCCAGTGGTCACCACCCCGTTCGAGAGGGTGGGGATAGACATTGTGGGGCCCCTGGACCCCCGTACAGCACAAGGACATCGGTTCATCCTGGTCCTGGTGGACCACGCCACCCGCTACCCCGAGGCTGTTCCCCTGCGGACTGTGACCGCCCCGGTAGTCGGCCGGGCCTTGATGGGGATCTTCTCCCGGGTGGGCTTCCCCCGAGAAGTCGTCAGCGACCGGGGCACAAACTGTATTTCAAAATACATGAAGTCCCTCTGGCAACAGTGTGGGGTCACCTACCGATTCACGACCCCCTATCACCCTCAAGGAAACGGACTAGTTGAGCGGTTCAACCGCACGCTCAAAGGGATGATTGGGGGGTTGGAAGAGCCCCTCCGTCGCCAGTGGGATGTGCTACTGCCGTGCCTCCTCTTTGCCTACCGAGAAGTCCCCCAGAAGTCCCTCGGCTTCAGCCCGTTCGAACTCTTGTATGGACACCCTGTGCGAGGGCCGCTCAGCCTAGTCAAAGAAGGCTGGGAAATGCCCCCTCTAAAGAACCCTCCAGATGTTTTCAAGTACCTCCTAACCCTCCGCAACCAGACCAGACGGTTCAGAGAGATGGCAAAAGCAAACTTGGAGGCCAGTCAGGAAGACATGAAAAGGTGGTACGATCAAAATGCCTCCTCCATCGAATTTGAACCCGGCCAACAAGTGTGGGTAATGTCTCCCACCGAACCGTGCGCCCTGCAAGACAAGTGGACGGGGCCCTTCAAAGTAGTCGAGCGCAAGAGCCCTGTCACCTATCTCATCGATATGGAATCTTCACGGAACCCTCTCCGGGTCCTCCACGCCAATAGACTGAAACCCCACTTTGTGCGCTCAGAGCTCAGCCTCCTAATGGCAACAGACAATGGAGCCGAGGAGGATTCCGAACCCCTCCCTGACCTCCTACGGACTCGGGAGAAGGACGGCTCAGTGGACGGGGTCCGACTCTCGGAGGCCCTCACCCTGGAACAGCGCCAAGGCTGCCGAGACCTCCTGCTGCAGTTCGCCACCCTGTTCTCCCTCACCCCAGGGGTCACCCCCTGGTGCTTACACGACGTGGACACGGGAGACAGTCCCCCTATCCGCCATCGGGCCTACCGCGTACCAGATCGGGTACGGGCCTGCATCCAAGAGGAGGTGGCCAAGATGCTCACGCTCGGGGTCATCGAGCCCTCAGACAGCCCCTGGGCCAGCCCAGTGGTACTGGTCCCCAAAGCGGCCGCCCCCGGCACCACGCCTGAGCTCCGGTTCTGCGTCGACTACCGGGGCTTGAATGCGGTCACCAGAACAGACGCACACCCCATTCCCCGAGCAGATGAACTAGTCGACCGCATGGGAGCTGCCCGCTACCTCAGCATCTTCGACCTGACAGCGGGCTACTGGCAGATCGGTCTCACACCCCGGGCCCAAGAACGATCTGCCTTCTCCACCCCTGATGGCCACTACCACTTCAAGGTCATGCCATTCGGCATGAAGAATGCCCCAGCAACATTTCAGCGGCTAGTAAACCAGGTCCTGGCGGGACTCGAAGAATTCAGCGCCGCCTACCTGGACGATATCGCTGTGTACAGCCGCCACTGGTCCGACCACCTCCACCACCTCCGAGAGGTGCTACAGGCCCTCCAACGAGCTGGCCTCACGATCAAGGCCAGCAAATGCCAAATTGGCCAGGGGTCCGTGACCTATCTCGGGCACCAGGTGGGAAGCGGTCTGGTGGCCCCCCTGCAACTCAAGATCGCTGCCATCCAGTCTTGGCAGCCCCCCATCACCCAGACCGAGGTCCGCGCCTTCTTGGGACTCACAGGCTACTACAGGCGGTTCGTGAGGGACTATGGCAGCATTGTGGGGCCCCTCACGGAACTCACATCCAAAAACCAACCAAAAAAGGTCAACTGGACCCCAGACTGTCAAGCGGCCTTCGAGAAGCTGAAGGCCGCCATGTGCTCCGCCCCGGTGCTCCAGGCCCCCGACTACAGTCGGGAATTTATCGTCCAAACGGATGCCTCCGACCATGGCATTGGGGCAGTCCTTTCCCAGATGAACCCCGAAGGACTTGACCAGCCAGTGGCTTTCATCAGCAGACGGCTCCTGGCCCGAGAACAACGCTGGAGCACCATCGAGAGGGAGGCCTTCGCCGTGGTGTGGGCCCTCAAAAAGCTCCGGCCTTATCTCTTCGGCACCCACTTCCGGGTACAGACCGATCATCGGCCCCTGCAGTGGCTAATGCAGATGCGGGGGGAAAACCCGAAACTACTGCGTTGGTCCATCTCCCTGCAGGGGATGGACTTCACTGTGGAACATCGACCCGGGCAAGACCACGCCAACGCAGATGGCCTGTCACGCTTTTTCCGCCTCGACGAAGAGAGTCCCCAAGAGGATGGGTGACTCTCCCCGCCTTCAGCTGGGGGGGACGCATGTTGGACAGGCCACGTGTAAGGCTTGCCCCCCCCCCTGCACGACCAGGCCCGAGCCCGGCTCTTCAGGTGTTACACGCAACAACCACCCGTTTCCCGTCTCATATGGGACCCCTGCCCCTGAACATCTCCACATCATGGGCCCGATTCCCTACCGGCCCTCTCGCCCGGCCTGGGCGCCATCTTGGACACAGCACCACGAGGCCGCGTGGCCTCCGATCGACCCTAACCCTGGGCCTGGCCAGGCCCCGACATCCCGGCACCACCATCCACCCAGGAGGTGAGCGGACTACTTGGCAGATCAATGGGATAAAGAGGTGTCGATGGCTCTCCCCCGCCAGGTGCCGATCGCCCCCAGCTCCCCCAGGCGCTGCCTTCACCCCCCTGCTGGGTGTCTGGACTCCCTCATCCCGGACCTCCCGACCTCCAAGTGCGAGGGTCCGGACATCAAAGGGCGCCAGACCTATAACTGGGGCAGCTCCAGAGCAGGAAGGCAGTTGTATCCTGGAGTCGAGAGACGCAGTGAAGAACTCATCCTTGACGGACTACTGGCGCTGCCGTAGCCCTGCCTTGCGAACTATCGACCTGCCTGCTGGCGCTGCCGCAACCTTCTGAAACCTTCATCGTCGTCGGGACCTGCTGGCGTGGCCGCGGACCGTTTGTAACCACCACCTTCATCGGGACCTGCTGGCTCCGCCGCGGACCGTCGCTACCTTCAACCCTCCCGGGACCTGCTGGCTCTGCCGCGGCCCGATCATCTAGAACGCCGAGCTCGAGGATTGTGAGCTATTTCATCTACCACCATATCCACCAGATTGGTAACGAGACTGTCCCGCTACCCCCTTAACCAACCAAGAGACTAGAATAGAGGGGACCCCTGAGTCCAGACCTCCTTGTACCATTTCACCGTACTTAAAGAATTGCTTATAAAGTAACGTTGAACCTTATCCTTGTGTGGTGTGCATCTGTGGGGGGGGAAGTTACTTGTCTGTACGATCGCTGGAGACGGCTCTCCCCGGAGACCTCTCCCCTTGTCCTCGGCCGACCCTCCCGGTCCGTCTAACACTTTCTCTTTCCTATTTCTTTTCTATTACAAAGTTTTCTTTCTCATTTTGCATTTCTTGGTTAATTTGTCCACCCCATACTACTTCTTCTTCTTTTCTCTCTTGTTAATACATCCCCTTGTTTTTCAAACTCCCAAATTCTTTCTCCTTCTAGTTCTTCTCAATCTTTTCATTCTCCAACTGTCTTTTCTTATTTTCCTTCCCTGCCTGTTCAATCTCTCATTTTTAGGTTTTGCCTGCACAACACTTGTGCTGTGCTTGTGAAATCTATTGCATTTAATATAAAACTTTAAAGGGGCTTACATCTATTGTATTTTATATAAATCTTAAAAGGGCTTATATCCCTCCCTTACTTTTCATTTGTTCATGTGCTTGCCACTTACTTTTAGAACATTTCTATTGGTTGTAGCATGCTATTTCCTGTTGTTCTTCATGTGTTTATCTTATCAGTGGCCCATGGCTGATGTACTCCTTTTCATCCGCTTCAAACTTCTTTGTTATTTTATTTATGAGCGAGTGCACTATCTGCACTCCTGCCGTACTCCCACTCTTGGCTTTGTTTTTAATTTGAGACATATCTGCAGCCACTCCTGAACTGCTTTAAATAATTAGACAGTCTTTGCTCTGAGACTGCTGTGGCCTGAGATAACCAGCAACATGCAAGGGTGATGAGTTCAGTGGAAACATCAAGTAAGCCTAAACGGTGCAATAGGGCAGCTAAGTCTACTATAATACTGTTATAATACAAGCTAGCCTATTTTTTGTAGGCGCAGGATCACAGGATGTTGAGCCGATGCTGAGATGCGAACATGGATCCCCAGCTCCAAGGTTAGCTGTTCTGACCATTTTGCCACACCCTCTGTTCTGCTTTTTTGCTTGGTATTTTCAGGATGTCTCGCAGTACCACAAAGCTCTTTGGCGTCACATGTCTGGCGCAATATGCACGCCCTTTTGTTCCAAATACCCTCTATCCATCACAGAGCTGTAACACTGCATTGAAATTGCATAGCGTTTTTTAGCTCCATATTCCTTTGTCCAGGGCACAGCTTCAGGCATTTTGATTTTGACAAGTTGCTGACAGCGTGTGACTCCCTGCCTCAATCTCTCCTCCCACTGTTTTTTAAGACTCACCTAGGTATTGTTTCTGCCGTTTCTCCCCATGGTACTCATTATTTCTCCCTCCCTCTCACTTCCATTGTTCCTTCCCCTTCCCCTTCGCCCTTCCTCTGTGCTCTCTCTCTCTGTATGGCTTTTAGTTTTTACAACATGTGGCGGCTCCTCCACAATGTCGACCCACTGACTCAGAGCCAGAAGCTGAAAAATAAAACAATATTTAATTATCATTTTATTTTTCAACAGCTTGCTGAGCCAGCATGTGTAGGACTGGCGGGCAGGGCCAGGCCATGGGAGGGAGGAGGAATGAAGTGTATATGCACTTCTAAGTGTGCATGTCTGTTTGGCCGGCAGTCTTAGGCCGCCCAAACAAACATTCACAGCCGGGTTGGAGAAACAGCACAGACTCCCTGTGCTTGAGGGAGCATTAAACCAGGCCAATCCCTGCGCTGCTCTCATGATATTACTAATAGCATGAGAGCCGCGCGGGGATTGCACAGGGAGTCTCTGATGCTGCACCAGGGTCTCCTGGGGCTAGGAAGCAGAGGAACACTGAGGCACGAGGCGGCCGGCCGCTTCAGGCAAGTCTTCATTATTTTTATTATTACCCGCACCACGCGATCTCTCTCTCATGCTAGCACCTTGTGCTCCCCCCGCGCCCCTACCACACGCCCCAACATTTTTGGTTTGTGTCGACCACTGCTGACAACATAGGCAGCACACTTGGCACCATTCTCACAGAAAAAAACTTTGTAGCCTTGGAAGCAGCTGTGCAAGCCTCCCTAGCCATGCCTATAAAGATAAAAGCAAAACTAGGTGTTCAGAAATCACAATGATATTGACTGAGAAGTCGGGTAGCTTGATCCAAGGCTATGTGACAGCTGTGTGAGCGCACGCGCACACCAAGTGTGTAGTCTCAAAATGGCATGGGGTGCAATTAGATTGAGATTTAATACGAATATTTTTAATGTGGCTTTTTGGATATTTGGATGTAGGTTTTCAGCTTCCTGTAGGACTAAATATGTGTTTTTTAAATGCCATCTATTGTATACACATACATTTTAAATTGCATCTATTTTTATTTTACGGCTATTTCTCAGTCATACATAGCGTTGCCACCTGTCCGGTTTGCTACAGCATGACTGGTATTTTATGACCTGTAGGAAAATGAGGAACCAGTGTTATTCCCTCTTGCAGTTCATGCTTGGAGGACGAAGAACTCACCTTTTACTTTCCTTGTATTTCGGGAGGTGCCTTGCTCCCCTGATTGAACGCTCGGCACACAGCAATTTATTTTCCTTGTATGCGGGGAGGTACCTGGCTCCCAGAAAAAGTGCTACCATTTTGAACGAGTGATTCTCTTCATTATTCTTGGTTTATGCTTTCATTCCTCACTTTTATTTTAGTTAAACTTACTTTTCCATTGGTTACCGGCTGAAGGGGAACCACAGGGGTTGCTGGACCCTGGTTTATGGTTTTAATGGACAACTGTTTTTAAATCACTTAATTCGATTCTCAACCAGTGCTGCTCTGCGGGATAACATTTCTACAATTAAAGCCAGCATCTCAGTCACTGCCCCCAGTTTGAACATCACCCCTTGACCCCTAGTGATCTCGTCTATGAGCACTTCCCACTTCTTAAAGCAGACTCTTTACGAACCCGTATATCTTAAAGGAGATCCTTTCGGTTCACTCTGCCCCTATCTTGACCCTCCTCAATGCCTCCCTCTCTCAGGGTGTGGTCCCTAAAGCCTTTTAAAGAGGCTGTAATTGTACCCTTGTTAAAAAAAACTGGTGCAGATTCTTCAGTCCTCTCCAATTATAGGCCGATCTCCCTTCTCCCCTACATGGCCAAAATTCTTGAAGCTTATGTTACCACTCACCTTTCTACTTTTAATGAAGATTCCAATTACCTGGACCCCCACCAGCCGGGTTTCGGCCCGCCCATCCGACCGAGACTGTCATCACTGCTGTCATGGATTCTCGCCGTGACAATGCGGATAAGGGAATCCCTCAGGCACTGGTCCTATTAGATCTATCTGCCGCGTTCGACACGGTCAATCATGCCATCTTATTGGACCGTGTCGAACAGGCAGGTATCCGGAGCTCTGCCTATAATTGGATCAGGTCTTTCCTTAGTGACCGCACTCAAGCGGTACGCCTGCCCCTTTTACTGCCCCTAAAATTCAGACGACCTGCGGGGTGCCTCAGGGCTCATCACTGTCTCCCCTTTTGTTTAATTTGTACCTTGCCCCTCTGATTCAGTCCCTAGGAAAGTTTAAAGTCGCCACATTCAACTATGCCGACGACTTACAACTTATTTTCACTATTGATGGTTCCTCCAACTCAATCAGGGACTTTCAGGACACCATGTTACACATCCGCCACTGGATGGACACCAATCATTTAAAACTGAACCCTGGAAAAACGGAAATAATCCTTAATGGCAAAAGCCAAATACTTGGGGGCTCCCAATACTGGCCCTCGGAATTGGGTCTCGCGCCTCTTCCTTCGGCATCGGTTAAAAGCCTGGGAGTAGTCATTGATAGAGATCTTTCACTGAAAACTCAGGTGGGCATGGTGGTATCTTCCTGCTTTTACCAGCTGCGCAGGATAAAGAAAATCAGTCGGATGTTGACCCAGTCGACCCTGATCCAGGTGGTGAGAGCGTTAGTTCTATCCCACCTGGACTACGCCAACTCCATCTATCTAGGCCTCCCTCTGTATCTTGGCAGACGTCTCCAACTGGTCCAGAACCAAGCTGCCAGACTGATACACCAACAGCCCCGTTGGCAGTCAGCTAGGCCCACTCTTAGACAACTTCATTGGCTCCCCTTTCCCCAGCGAGTGCAATTCAAAACTGCCTGTATCATCTTTAAGTCACTCTACACCCGCAGTCCTCAATTTATCAACACCCCTCTCGCAACCTCCGTTCTTCCAACCTTCACCTCCTGTCTACACCAGCCTTTAAGCTACAACGCCAGGGTGGACGCAGGTTTGCTGTACTCGCTTCTAAGCTCTGGAATTCCCTCCCTTTGGGGATTCCTTCCTGCTCTGATCTTTTAGTATTTAGGAAACTGCTTAAGACCTGGCTTTTCCCCCCAGCCTAGGCTCAACCCTTTGTCCATCTGGGTCACTCTGTTCAGTCAGCGCCATGAAGCCCCTGGGTGTACGCGCGCTATATAACAGGTTATTAACATAACATAACACAATAGCTTTGTCCTCCATCACGCCCCCTCACCACAAAGGGCTATTTGATCACTTACAAAGCGTGTCCGCGTAGCTGGTGCGCCGAAGCTGCGCCAAAGACAAGCCCGTCTGCGCCTGTCCGTGCCTTGACCGCACCTAGCGCCAGACATTATGGCCCTCATGTATCACACTTGACGGCCACAAGATATTCCTGTGAGGAGCTTCTAACCCTCCTCCCGGGTAAGAACCCTGCTTGTGCTTAACTAATCGACAGCCTTATTCCATTCTCCCTACACCTGTCCAGGATGTGGCACGAGACTAGATATACTCAACTCATATGCCTCATCCCACATGAACCATTTAGGCCCCAGTAACAGCCTGAGTCCTTAGAAAAAACATTGCTCTGCGCTCTGCTGAATGCAAGGTCCATTGTCAAGCTCAGAACAGAATTCAATCTATTCATGAAATCACACAGCCCCTCTGTAATATTCATAACTGAAACCTGGGCCAACCCCTCATCACCCCAGACCTATTAATCACCATATCTCATGGCTACTTTATCTGTAGGCATGATAGATGATCTAAACAAGGAGGGGGACTAGCTCAAGTATACAAGTTTGATTTAAAAATCCAATGCAAGGCCATTCATTCTATACATTGTGAACTGCGTACTCTCTAAATCATCCTAACTAACATATCCTCCTTGTTGGACCTAGAGTTGTCAGGTCACCTAGGGTAGCCTGGCCTAGGGTAAGACAGTCACTAAATAGAGGCACATGTGTAAAGGTTGCACACCACCCAGCGGTAACTCAATGCAATTCCACTCAAAAATGGCACTACACCTTAATTTTTATAAAAGTAGAAAAAGCTTTATATTTTCTCTTGTTGTCAGTTATTTATTTTCTTAGGTTCATTTGTTGTTTCAAAATCACTTTTACAATACAAATTAGGGGTCACACTTCTTTATCATGTAAACTCTTCCTCTCCTCCTTACTTAGCTTGTTACTGTACTTTTGATGTTACATTACACATTCACTTCAGTTGAAAATCTTCAGGCTTATACACTTAAATTGGCACCTTGGCACCCAAAGGGTGACACTCCCTCCCTTAGAACAGGTGACTATTTTTAGGGTTCCAATGGACAGGTTCAGTGCACAACACAGCTTATTTGTACAGCCTAAATACTTTTGGTCAAGCAAGCCCAGAGCTACTTTCCCTCCTCCCGCCTCTGAAAGAGAATACAGATCTTTAGCATAATTCCCACTCTTGGCGGCACACAGGGGTTAAAGTAAACGTCACTGGGCAGTTGCCCTCTTTATTCACACTGTTTCCTCACTTTGCAGGGTCAATAGACCTTAGTCTCAATCTCCTCTCCTTCAGTTTCTCAGTTAACCAAATACTGGCTGACTTTGGAGCACCACCCCTCCTTGGTGTCACACGGGGGTTGCCCAGTGAATTAACAGCCCCTCCCTTCTCCACCTTACTTGGGACCAGAAGCGGTAACCACAGCAGCCAGGGCTTCACTCTTCTAGTCGATGCCTCTTTCACAGGCCAGGCCACATGCCCAGCAGCCCCACAACTAAGGAAGGCCTCCTCGAGGCACCAGTGGCCTGGATTTGCCACTCGCGTCCACTCTCTCCACACGAGTGATCGCGCTTCTTCTCAGGCGCGATGGGCGGTGTCCCCGCGGTCGCCGCCTCCCTCGCTGCCTCCTACGCCGCCCACCTCATCTCTTGGTAGCCGCGCCTCCACACAGGCGCCACGGAGCAGTGTCTCCGCTGTGCACCGCTGCACACGCTTTCTCCTGCGCTTCCCACCTCACTCCTTGGGCAGCCGCGCTAGAGAACAGGCGCGAAGGAGCAGTGTCTCCGCCCGGCGCCGCCTATTCACGAACTCCGCGCCTCGGGGCTTGCGCGAGAGAGCGGTGTCTCCCTCCTCAGCTGGCGCTATTCACAACACTCCTCCAGGGGCGATGTACCTCCTCAGACCCGCGCGGGGTCCCAGGGGCTCCTCCTCGACTACAGCTCCTCAGGGCCCCTCGTGGATTCGCGCTGCGCTACTCACAAGGCTGGTGAGTCAGTCTTTTGGAGCCTTATCAAGGGAGGTTAGAGGAATGTTCAGGAAGGACCAGAGGGTGGCCAGCAGGAGCTTAAAGGGCCACTTCCCTCAGGGGTAATGAACCACACCGGGGCTCAGTCAAAGGGACTCAGGGGGGAGCTTCCTCAAGTGGTAAGTGTCAGCCTTAAAGGTAACTAATTACTAATTGTGCGCCACCCTCTCCAGGTCACAGCCTCACTCCTCGGGTTCTATGGTCATCACAACATGGCCGCCCACACACCAGCCTTTTTATAGGCTGACCTCAAAAGGTCCAGAAGGGACCGGAAGGTTCTAGAAGAATCCTATTGTGCCCTATGGACCCAGTCCCAGTGGTGGCAGTTGTGGCAGTTAATAACCACCATTTTGTATGTCAGAAAAAATCCTGTCAGGAAGGCGCCTAGGCCTCAGGTGAAAAATCATGAGGGCACAAGAACAACTATCCCCCAGGCCAACACCATAAAAATCTAGTAGACCCGAAAAGATAGTAAGGAAATGAGGGGCACCCTAAATTAAAGGAATAAAAAGTGAAAAATTCTGGGGAAAGGGCCAAGTCCTACACTCCTTCTTTACTTTTATATCGTCCACACCACAAGAAATTTCTAGTCTCTTGGAAAAATATATACTCTTACAATTTCACTGTATTAGTTGATTTTAATTTCTACCCAGAAGCCCTTCAAGGCAAGGAGACAGCAAATCTCTTTTATTCTTTGTCCAGTTTCGGTGTATCCCAATTGGTGTCCAGTCCTACTCCCTCTGCTGGTCAGACATTGGATGGATAATTTACTAACAATGTAGCTCTCAATCTTATTAACACCCATCCACTTGCTTGGTCAGACCACAAAGCAATTTTGTTAGTTACATACAATGTCTCCTTCAATAGGCTTCCTACTAACTCAAGTGCATATATCTCCAGGGCTCGGCATTCCCTACAGCCTGCTAGACTGTTGGAAGAACTCAATATTTCTTCTCCTGAGCTCTTTACTAATATCAATACTGCGGCCACTCAATACACAATATGGCTTGATAAAGCCACTCAGCTGCTTATACCACCTAAGCTAAGCAAAGCTAAGCAAAGGACCATATCCGCTCCTTAGTTCTCAGAAGAACTGAAAGCACAAAAACAAAAATGCCGCAGGCAGGAGAAGATCTGGAGACATAACTATGATGAGACAGAGAAAACCAATTATAAGCTCTGCTTAGCATCCTATAAAGCACCAATTCTTAAAGAAAAATCATCTTATTTTACAAAAAAAATCAAGGAACTGAAAATTCCTCAAAAGAGCTTTATATGACAGTAAACAACTCACCATGGCGGTATCTGCTACTTCCAGTCTTCACTCTCAACTCTTCTGTAACAGCATAGCTGACTTTTTCTGGAAAAGGTAGATGGAGTCTACAATCTCTTCTCTCTCAACTCTTAATTCAGCTGCTATTACAAACTCCACCTTGACACCCAGTAACGGTCCCAGTTTAGTTTTAGTAGCTTCACTCCACCCACTGTAGAACAGGTTATCAATCCTGTGAGAGCAACTTCATCTGGCTCTCCTTATGATCCTTGCCCACCTAAAATAGCTAGTTCAGTGGCAGATCCATTGCTTCCCTACTTTTGGCCATTTTCTCGAATATGTTCTGGGTCAGCCAATTTCCCTCCATTTGGAAGAAAGCATCCATCCTTCTGCTTCTGAAAAAAGCTAACCTGGACCTAAAAAACGCTAGCAGCTACCGTCCCATATCCTGCCTCCCTTTCTCATCGAAGGTCGTGGAAAAAATTATGAATGTTCAAATCACTGTTCATATTGAGTTTAATAATCATCTGGATGCCACGCAGTTTGGTTTTCATAGCGGATTCAGCTCTGAAACAGCCTTGATCAATGCGACTGAAGCGATCAGGCAGTCACTCGATCAAAATCAAGGTGCAGCACTGATACTGCTTGATCTCTCAGCTGCCTTTGATACTGTAGTCCATAGATTGTTGCTGAACCATCTATCGGAAATCAATGTCATCTGTACTGCATGGACCTTTTTAAAATCTTTTCTCATCGAAAGAGAACAATCTGTCAAACTTGGAGAGTATTCATCTCAGTCGTTCTCCTTTCCTTGTGGAGTTCCACAGGGCTCTTCACTCAGCCCGACTCTATTAAATGTTTATATTTCACACCTTGCCAGCCTTATTAAGAGTTTTGGCTTTTCTTTAACATCTTACGCAGACAACACTCAGATTGTCATATATTTGACCAAGACAGATCAAGGAGTCAGCAACAGATTCCACGGCTGCATGCAAGCAGTCTCCACTTGGATAAATAGGATCTGTCTTAAACTAAATGCAGAGAAAACCGAGTTCATACTCTTTGGAGCTCAGTCCCTCTTCTGGACACCTTTATGTTGGCCAGCAGATCTGGGCAATCTGCCCCCTCCCTCCACCAAAGCTCTGAACCTGGGAGTTTTGATTGCTCATAAACTGACCTACAATAATCAATTTAATGCCCTCTCCTCCTCGACATTTTATGCATTAAGGGCGTTAAAAGAGATCTTCCCCTTTATTCCTTCTCACCTGCAAAAAATTGTAATCTTGCCACTTGTTACCTACAAATTGGAATACTGCAACCGTCTATTTCTTACAGCCCCTCAGTACACTCTTAACAAGCTGCAAATCTTGCAAAATTCAACAGCCAGACTTCTGTTAAAAATACCAAAATATCAGTCTGTTTCCTTAGCCATGAAGAATTTACACAGCTTCCAATCAGACAGAGATGCACTTTCAGTGCTCTCTGTATCGCTTACAAAGCACTTTGTGGCTCAGGCCTGGCCTGTTCCCAAATTCTGACTGTCCACTTGGGGCGGCAGGAGATTTTATCTGGGAACGGCAAAGACCTGGAATGCCCTACCTTCTGCAATCAAAAAATGCCCCTAACTTGCTGATTTTTAGGAAACAACTAAACACCTGGCTTTTTAACACTGGGTAATTCTATAGACATCTGTATTTGTTTGTCACTCTAACCAGCGCCAAGACACCTGCGGGTATTCGTTTGCTTTACAAGACTCATTTACATTAACATACTTCACATAGCAAATATAAGAAGAAAACACTTTAAAGCTTGCTCTAGAACTGCCATAGTATCCCTGACTAGTGAATAAAGCACAGCAAAGTTGTTACAAATCTATACAAATTTCTTTATACAAAGTTCTGTTCTCTAAGTCTTATGACTGGCATCTACAAACTCTTGAAAAAATTACTGGTACTTTTCTTTTGGAAAAGTGGCAGTCCTAGTCACACATCACAGTGCCAGCTAAGCCGCCCATTTCAGAGCAGATGATTTATCACAGTGATGTTTTTTTTTTGTTGCAGTTTTATATAGGGTGAATTTGACCCACAGATATTGGAGCACTTTACATGAGCACCAGTAACATTATAAAAAGACACATTCATTTGTGTTTTTTTAGGCATGGGAGATTAAAGGACTTATTATGAGTTTGGCAGTCCTGTGGACCTCTGTTTTACCAGTGTTACACCGACCGCAGAATTACAAGTTGGGCGGATTGGATTAGGCTTCACCGCCGAGACCACTAGCAGATCGCCAGGTTTGCAATCGGGGTAAGGTAGCCACCACAGATTGGTACGGGGGAGCTGCACTGCTGTGCATATTACAAGTTGCCTGATCCACAAGCAGATTGCGGCAGTCCGACCGCCTGCTTCAAGGTGGCAGTGAGGAAGGATTTGGGATATGCACTCAACCATTTCTTATTCTTCCAGGCAGAGTACGACGTGGATCTCTGTCTCCAGGTCACCCCCTTCACAGCAAGATGTTCACCCCAAGGATTACGACCCTGTGTGCGGCTATGTACAGGTGAGTTTTTTCATACCATATATATACATTGCCAGGACTGCCCACATATGGGCTGAACCTCGGGAAATGGGTATATGGTAGTTTTCCACATATATCATGCATATGTGTGCATCCGACACATATGCAGTTGAAATGTACACACAGGCATCAATATATCTGGAAAAAAAGTACTCACCACCGCTGCAAGATCCCTGCTTCCACACTGCCGGCCCCGTGGACAACTCATAATACGACGGTCTTTGGGCTGCCAGCGCCCTGGGCTGCTGGTGGGGGCGGACGCGGTTCTACGGGAGTCAGACAGCCAAACTCGTAATAAGGCCCTAAGTGATCTGCCCAGAATCACATGATGTTGAGCTAACACTGAGACTCAAACCTGATTCCCCAGTTCCAAAGTTGACAGCTCTGGGTGTTGTTCGTTTGGGCCAACACATTACAGCGTACAGGTTGCTGAATTCATGTTGCACTGGAGAAGGATGTCAGCAAGGAGTGTCCTCCATGGACCTGGGGTCGCTGGCATGCTATGCATGCTCTCCCTCGGAGTTTGGGTCAGCACACATACTCGGGTCTATATGCTTGCAGAGCAAGGACAAATGAGAGCGGTGGCCGAGATAGTTAAGCTACAAACATTGCAGTCTCCCTGCAGGGGGGCTATTGTGCCCCCTCACCACCTCTGAGAGGCCCTGCCTTCCACTGAGAGTTTACAGTAAGGCTATCACAAGTGAAAGGAGCCTGACCAGACGCACCTCATTGACCAAACTCTGCGGCACAGCGTGAGCCCTGCTTCTGGACTGATATTTCCGATTTACTTTGGTTATTTGGCTTTGGAGGCCCCAGTGAAGTACACCCCTCTACCCCAATGCCAGACTCGCCCGACTGGGCATCGGGCATTTTCCCAGGAGGCTGGAATGGTGGGGTGGCCGCTATTGTTACTGGGGGCGGTTTTGTAGCAGTGCAGTGGTTTAAAAGCGCTGCAGTGTTCCTTGCCTATCCAAACGTTTTCAGGCAATAATAAAAGTGCCAAAATAACGCAGTTGAATAATGTACCTAATGGAGAAGTGGCAGTTTTGCCTTATCTAAGGTAGTGCGGAGGGTTAATATGCCTGCTGCAAAGGCTGTGTACTATGCAGATGACAGAACAGTATTTTATGTGCCCAGCTCAGTTGTTTACCGCTTTTGCCACAGAGATCCTTTTGTTACTGTGCAGTTCATAAATTACAATCGTAATCTAGCTTAGAAAGTTATATTTTTTCAGTCTTTCATTATCCTGTTTCTGCCCCAAATGGATTGGTTTGGGTAAAAATACCTTTTTATTTGTAAAGTCAATCCTAACCACTGTGTTACATTCTGAATCCAGAGTTTGTGCTTCCACAGACCAAGCACTCTTAAAAAAGGTCTATCAGTATGGACGAGTCCTACACCTTGTCGTCCCCTTTGTCTTATGCAATATTTTCTATACACTGATTTACTCATGTATGATTTGTTGTCTCTGTATGTGTGTGATGTAAAATGCTCATACACCCTACACTGGTATGAGAGGCATTATAAAACAAATTAAATACATGTGAGAGCGGGGCTACAGAGAGATGAGAGGCACTGTTGGAGGGTGATAATGAGGGAATTATTGAAGAGCCCCACTAAAGTTTGCTATTTCCTGGTGCACTGTAAGGCCTATGTTTACTCTGCTTTAAAAATAATACAATTGAATATATATTGAAAACTGTGTTGTTGAATGCACCGCTTTTGCCATTTTTCCCCAAATTTTCTTGTAGGGAGAACCCCCCCAAACCCCTTGTAGTGGCCAGGCTTGTTAGATGCACGAGCTCTGTATTCACCATATGGGGACGGGTCTGAGAAAATTTGCTAGGGCTGCTTTTGGTTCCCAGTCTGACCCTTCTCCACTTATGGCCGCGGGAGCTATGGGAGGGGGTGTACATTATGTCCTAGACTCAGGGGCCAATCATCATATTCTGCATGTTGTGGGTGTATGTTGGGAGGGAGGTGTTGGCATCATTTTGCGTAATGCCACGGTATATTCCCTAAATCAAGTAGTTGAAGTGGGCTGGATCTGTCGGGCATGCTTTTATAATGTAAGATAAACAGTTCCCATACTTTTGTGAAAAGACAGCCAGCAGGAAAGGCCCTGTGCTGTAAAACGGAGAGAGGGGCAGACACCCAAAAAGCCTTCTTGCCAGGGTGCCTGCTTGCCTGAAAGAAATGTAAATGTACATAATAAACAAGTGACTATTCTCCACTTCTCTATCGGGTTTTAATTCGGATCCTCTCTGGTTACACACAGAGCCCTCTGCAGGGCATTAACTAGTATGATCACCTTTTAGGTCTCGCGACCTGCGTTGCACTGCTCAGCAGTGCCCACGCAGGTCGTGAGACCTCTAGTAGGTGAAAAACGGGCTTTTCAAGCTGACCTGGAATCGCACACGCTCGTGCATGTGTGTTTCCTTTTCAGCTATCCCATTGGCCTTAGCGTGCGTCTTTTAATGAAAGACTGCACGCTATTGGCCAAAGGAGGGCGCATTGCTCCGCCCACGGCCTATTGGTGTCTATAACGCGCTTGGTGCGCGTAATAGACACCAATAGGCCGTCACGTGGTTTCTATTATCGTTCCCACACACAGGCGCGATAATAGAAACACATGGCTTGCAGTGGGCGCGCTCGAGCTTCTTCTTTATTTTTGGATCCATTTCATAGAAGCAACAAAAGCCGTTTCTTTTCCTTGTTTCATCTACAGATGTCCACCACTAAGTGCATCTTCTCTTTTGCTAGTATATTCTTGTTTTAATTGGTATTCTGCCACCGCTTGTTGCTGCATGTATTTATTACTGCAGTGAGCGATCCTTTACCGGTGCCGGCAGCCATTGTGGCGGCTACAGAGTTGTGTGATATAGTCTCTAGCGCCACGGGGACAATGTCACGTCCTGCTGCAGTGCCAGAGTTTGTTGTGAAAGGAAGTTGGATAGTTTGCTCCTGGCAATCATGGTGCTGGCAGTGCTGGCGGTGCTGCCTGACTGCTTGCACCGGCCGCCGTCAGCTGCAGTATTAAAAACAATGTGCCCCGTCCCCGCGAATTCAAATGCTCCTGAGGCGAGGGAGAGACTGAGTGTGACCGTTGCAGCGAGCACAGGCCGCCTGCAGCTGTCAGCTGAGCTGCAGTATTAAAAACAATGCCCACCGCGAATCCTTAGTGACACAGCCATCTTGTAATCTTAATGATTTGCTCACATATATGTTTACCTTAGGTAAGTTCCACTCGTAAATCAAGCCATTTGCACATAGAAGCTGAACTTCTATGTTGAAATTGCTTTACGAATCACACCCTCTATCTCTGGGGCACAGTGGCGTCAAAGGAGAGAGTGGAGATTTCCGTGTTCACACACTTCCCTGACATCTCAGACTTACTGAACAGCGTGTTCAACTTGTGCTGCCGGCATCATTGGTACTGTGATGACCGCTACCTGCCACTGCTAACCTGGTAAACATTCAAAGGCACAGAAACAAGCCCTTCTGTCCAAACTGTTTTAAAACACTTTAGTGTGCTGACAATGAAGGTACAGCATACTGACACCTCGTTTTCCTCAGGAGGTATCTTGTGTACGTGACAGTTCTGTAGCAACAAGCTCTACCATTGTATGGAGGAAAAGAGCAATGAAAAGAAAGTCAAAGCCTGGCATTTTGTCTCTTGGAAATCTGGGGTGAGTAGCCTTGTACTTGTAATGCGAAAAGCAACACTACAGGTACTAGAATGCAACAATAACCATGCAAAAACGCATACTTCTTACTAAGAAGGGACAATTTGTTCCGAAAGGTATACTCTCTGTTCAGGGTTACATGGAACACTTCCTCACTCGCAATAATACAACAGTATAAGGTGGTACATAATGTGAGGTAAATGAATTTCATGTGAGGTTTCTCTAGCCTTTATTTATGAGCCCCCCTTTTCACTATTAAAACAAGCACAGCAGTGTCATTGCCTCCTTACCTCTACATTACTGAGGTGATCACCACATTGTTTAGGACCATTAATGTGGTCTTGCATTTGCGAAAGTTTGAGCTATTAGCAATAGAAATGGCAATGCCTTTTATATATGTATTACTTTGAAAAACACATAAATAAAAAGGTATTAACATTTACAATGACAACAGCCTAAAATATCGTAATTGCGAGACCTATTGCATTGAAAATACTTGTTAAATTCGCTTCGATCCCTGCCTAAATCTAAGAAATCAACGCAGCCACTGGTTAACCAACATTCACAGCATGAAAGTGCCTTTGGAGTGATTTAAATGACCTTAAAATCTTCCAAATTACCGGTTCAATTATTCGGAGGTATGCGAACGATTCTTCAAACATACTGTGTGTGATATGCTCAGCCCACACGCCTGCATCGCTGGGCACTCTTTCTTATTTTTATCACGAGACTCCCATAATTAAAAAATTAACTGTAAAAATATTTCTTTTGGGCTCAAAATGATACATTTGATACACTGCTTACAAACTCCTAAAAGCTGTTGTCGGGGGTCTCAAACCTTAACGCAACTAACTCATCAACCAACTAACAATGGATTAGTTGACTCACTAGGATTTTAACATGGAACTTTCCGTACAGGGTGGATAAAATTCTATGAGTTATGAACGTCTGCCATCTACCGGTAAGTAGAAGGAACTAACAATCTGAGTTGTCATTTGTATTTCATTCGTGTCTTTCAAAAGAAACAGTCGGCTTTTGGGAACAGATAAGAACCGCCATGTATTATCTGTTAGACACTTCTAACAAAGTTCTTACGAACCTTTCTTCCGTTTAGATTTTTGGTAAAAAATACGATTTCAAACAGATTTTTTGAAGTATATCTGGATACATTGCTGGTGTATAGTGGAGAAGTCTGCTCTAATCATGGGTTCTCACTCTGCAACTCTGGGCATTAAGCTTGCTTAATCTCCACAACGGCCCCCCGCGGCGGGATGCCTGGCTTTCACCTTGGGGATGCCCTGTAGGGGCTATCTCACAGGGAAAAACCAGGACGGGTTCCCAAGGCAAGCGCCGGGAAACCTCCGGGTAGCTGTGCGCTCAATAAATGCAATAATAATAATAATAATAATATAAGTACATTGGGATTCTCCTAAACGTTTTCAAAAGAGAGCGTGTTAAACGTAATCTCTTTTTTGACAAAATCAGAGCAAAATCAAAGGTAGACGTACAGCGCGTGCGGAGGGGGTATTTCTACAGAAGTGTTACAGAATATAAGTTGTATCACAGAAAGGGTTTCCTTTGGACAGTTTTGTAACATATAGGAACCATAGATTCTATGTACTACATTCCATCCAAGTCTCACTCATTCAGCTAAACACCATGCATACACGGGAAGTATACCAAAAGTACGGGGGTTCAGCCTGAGAAACTGTTTAATCACGGATGTGTGCTACTTAAGTTACATAGTGTTTTTGTCTATTATATGTACTCTCTTTTTTAATTTGACTGTTGTTTTTAAATGTGTAGAAAATATCTGTGATATTTGAACTTACCTTAGATTTCAGGTGAAACACAGTGCCATGGATCATGTCTACATTTTTAAGATTGTGTACCTTATGAGTTTTTAATCAATAAATAGATTTTTACTTGTTCATAAATAACGTTGTCTAGATTATCTATCTGGGATATATGGTCATACTTCCCGTGCATGCATAGTGTTTAGCTGAATGAGTGAGACTAGGATTGAATGTAGTACATAGAATGGATGTATGTCGTTACAACGCGATGTTTTACATTGCAGTACTTTACGACGCATGTCTTACAACGCAAGCCGTTACCACGACTTGCGTTGTTGGGGGCCTGGATAGTGAATAGTTTAATTTACTATTCCAACTCCAGTCCCCGTGGATAGTAGGGAAGGAGTTGGATAGTAAATTAAACTGTTTACTATCCTGGAGCGCCCCCCAGCGCAATTGGTTGTTACAACTTGCGTTGTAAAAGTTGCAACGTAAGGAAACTGCGGTGTAACATCCGCGTTGTAAAGGATGTTCCCCACATAGAGTCTATGGTTCTTATATGTTACAAAACTGTCCAAAGGAAACCCTTTCTGTGATACAATTGTATAGTACCCTATTCCTTTGGCTTCAAGGGGTTCCTCCTACTTTTTTGCAAACAGAATATCGGTGGCGGCTCCTCCGCTATGACGGAGGAGCATCGCCCTACTGCTATTAAGCAGTGCGAAGTATAAACATAAAATGATAATAACTTCGAGTTATTATCATTTTATGCTTTGTGCTGCTTTAGGGCGTGCGGGTGGGCGATGCTGCCCTGGGAGAAGGACAGAAGAGGAGTGGTTTCCCCTCTCCTAAGTGCACATGACTGTTTTCCAGCCCAGTTTGGGCCGCCCAACATTCATGCGCACTTTCCCTGTTCTCCATGCAGGCTGCATTACAGCCTGCCCCATTCCGTGGCTGAGTGTCCAACCAGGACGCTCAGACCAATCACAGCGCTTCATTGCAGCATTGTGATTGGTCAGGGGAGCCTGGGTGCTTACCAATCAAAAGACTGCATTGCAGCGTTGCCATTGGTTAGTGAGACCTCCCTGTGCTTCCTGCTCCATGAGGAAAGCAGGTGCAGGGATGCGGGACTCAGCTGCAAGGTACGTTTAAAAAAAATATTGTGCACTCCCTTGACCTTCCTCCTGTGCGACCCCTCAGCGCACGCCTCACCACCCACGAGCCATGCTGGCCGCAGAAAATAAATAAATAAATGACCTAATAAAAAAAAAATCTTAAAACTGGATTGGTGGAAATGTCGGTAAGTCGTGAAATGTGCACTAGACAGCCAAGGAAAATCTCAAATAAACATGATGGCAGAGTAAAGCTAGATTCAGTCTCAGATTGCACATATTAAGGTATTGCTTGTTCAAAGACAATAGCTGGCTAACCAAAATGATGACAAAGCTAGAGAAGTTCCAGAAGCCCTGAAGATGATCCGTGAGGCATTGTGATGAATCCGCTTATCTCTAAACTGGGTGCAGTACAGGGTTCAATCTCCTCACTTTCCTTTTTCACCCTTTCCAGTATTTGTACCCAGTATCTATTTTTAAAAAAATAAGCTTTCATTTGATCAAAAGACAACATTAGTATATAACCAAGAAAGTGAACAGTTACAAAACAGTATAAAACATATATTGTAATAGATAGTAGACCATGCAAAATATTATGTTAATCTAATCTAATCTAATCTAATCCTACTAACATGTGTCCTTTACACAGGATGCTACTTTATCAGCATGGCGACTAAGATATTTCGCTTCCCTTATGTGCCAATTCATGTTCCTCTCTAATAGTTTAACAGAGGCCCTCCCCCTTTGGGAGAGCCGACAATATGGCGGGGAGCCGGGGGAAATCCAAGGGACCGCAGCATGGTGGTCGCCCCGGCTCCTAATGGTAGGGTCAGCGTCGATTGGGCCCGGACCTGCACTGACCCGAAAGCAGTAAAGTGGTTCTGGGGCAGCACATTTAAATCCCTCCCCTATTTAAAGGGGTTTGTAGTGTCCTGCTGGACACAACTAGTTGTTTTACTTTGTAACCCTACACTGTACACCCACCCACCACTGGTGTCACGAGTCAGGTGACCCAGTCAAAAAAGGGGGCGGAGCGCATGTGCTCTGGGCCCATTAGCTAACCCACTACCACTGTGTCTGTGTCTCATTTCTACCAGCATAATGAGGCCTAGCGCCCATCAGTACATTGGCGACGAGGCGGAGCTGTGCCCAGCGTGCCACAGCTACCTGAAAGACATCGCGGGGAAAAGGGGAGAGAGCTACAGGGCGACGTCGCGCCCCCACCTCCCAGCAGGATCGGCGCCGGCCGCCGAGAGCCCTGCGGGGCGTGTGACAAGCCCTGGGCCTGGACGTTAGTGAGAAGGTGACCGGGAGCCTACCCCGCACCTCTCTACCCCGCTGTGCCTACATCGACGGAAAAGTGCCCAGGAGGTAAAGTGGACCGACTGGAGCCCACCCGAGTCGGCCGCCACTGACCCCCGCCACTGAGAGCCAACACGGAGCCCACACGTGAGGCAGGAGAGGCCGCCGGCCAAAGATGACGAAGCTGAGTGCCCACCTCGACCCCACAATGACGGCGCCCTGCGGGTGTATGGGAAGCGGGCCCCAGGCAAACGACAACCCAAGCGGGAGCCTACCCCGCAACTGAGGAGCCGACCCGTCGCGGGTCCGATGCTGAAGGTGAGCCTGGCCGCGACCAAGTGACCACAAGCGAAGCAAGGCCAGCGGAGCCCACCCGCGGCCTGCCTGCAGCGTCCCCTGTCCCCCTGCGGTGGCGGGCCGAGTGAACGAAAAGGGAAGGCCCTGCTTGCAGCGTGTGAAGAGCTGCAGGGCACTAACACATAAAGCGGAGCCCACCCGCAAATGGCCGAAGCAACGCCAGCACCCCTACGCTGCCCGGGCAAGAATTAGAGGCGGCGGGGAGTGGCTGTGAGCCAGCACGAGCCCAGCGCTGCACAGAGTATCGGAGAGCGGCTGGCAGCGTGTGAAGAGCTGGCGGGCGCCTATATACGCAAAGCGGAGCCCACTCGCAACTGCCGGGAGAGACTACCGAGCATCCCCCCGCGCGGCGAGAACTGAACGAGGCGACGCGGAGGGGAAGGGAAAGCGAAGCACGCAGCCACCAGGAAAAGCATCAGCCCCCGCGCGGCCCATGCAGTGAAAGGCCTGCCGCGGGGAGGATGGTGGAAGAAAGACTGTGCAGGCGCCAGAGCAGGAGACCACCCCGCTGCTCCCATCCGGCCCCGAAGTGCAGCAGTGCCAAAAGCACCCACAGAGTGTCCCCCCATGCGGTAGCAATATGAGAGGAATGGGACTCACCGGCAGTCAAGAGGAGTCCCCGGTGATCCCTGCATCCGCGTGCCCTGAGGAGTGGCCTGTGTGCGTCTGGAGCAGCAGGCATCAGAGAAGAGGGCCCCGTCCATGATGAGAAGAGCAGGGGCCCGGCTGCAGTAATTAAACTGCTGAGGAATTGAAAGCAGGCTAACAGAAAGGCAACACTGCCACCCAGTGGCCATGCAGCAATACTTCACACAGGAGCAGGAAAAGCCTGGTTAAAAGCATGGGACAGAAAAAGGGGCACCTGTGACAAGAAAGTAGTTTGCAAGACGTGGACAGATAGGCCATGAATTTGAATTTTTGAATTTGAAGGGTTTTGTATAGCGCTCGTACACCTGGCGGTTTCTTGGCGCTCACTGGTAACAGCTACTCAATCGGACGGAAGGAGGGGGACGGGGAAGAGAATTCAGAGTGGGAAGGCTTGGGTAAAGAGAAAAGTCTTGAGATCTCTGCGGAAAAGGGGGTATTGAGTGCAGGATCTGAGGGATAGTGGGAGAGAGTTCCAAAAAGCTGGGCCCGTGGTAGCGAATTTGGAGCCACCCCATTTTTTCCGTTTGAAACGGGGAACCACAAGAAGGTGATGGGAGGAGGATCGAAGGTCTCGTGATGGAGTATAGGATTGAATAGCTGAGTTGATGAAGGAAGGGGCGGAGCCTGTCCTGGCTTTAAAGATAGTGCAGCCGAGCTTGAATAAGACACGCTGCCGGACAGGGAGCCAATGGAGGGAAATAAGAAGGGGAGTGACATGATGTGATTTAGAAAGGTTAAAAACCAGCCGGGCGGCCTGGTTTTGAACCAGCTGAAGGCGCCTCATGAGGTAGTCAGGCATGCCATGGTAGAGGACATTGCCATAATCTAGGCGAGATGTCACCATGGCCAGAAGAATTAGTTTGAGCGCGTCTGGGGCAAAAAATCTTGAGACTCTGCGGATAGTCCTAAGTGAGAGAAAGGCTGATGACACCACGGCAGAGACTTGGGAGTGTAAGGAGAGTTGGTTATTGATTTTAAAACCAAGAGTTTTGACAGAGGATACAGGCGTGGGTGGGGGACCTAATGATGGGGGCCAGAAGGAGGGGGACCAGGGACTGGAGCAACCACCTGTCAACACCAACTCGGTCTTATCGGGGTTGAGTTTTAGGTGGTTGAAGTTCATCCAGTCCTGGATAAAGGTCATGATGGACTGAACCTTGGACATGGACTCTGGGGCAGAGGAAAGGTGGAAAATGAGCTGGAGATCATCTGCATAGTTATATACAGAGACCTCCAGCTGCTGTAAAGCAAAAATAAGGGGGGCGATGTAGAGATTAAATAAAAGGGGGGATAGTGAGGAACCCTGGGGGACACCGCACTGGATGGGTAAAGATTCCGCAGAGAAATCTCCCAGACGAACCGCCTGGGTCCGCCCGCTCAAGAAGAAGGACAGCCATAGTAGGGCTGTTCCTCGGATTCCCGCCGCCTCGACCCGTGAAAGTAAGATAGTGTGGTCCACGGTATCGAATGCGGCGGAAAGGTCTAAGAGGATCAGGGCCTGATGTTGATCGCTGTCCATGCCTTGTCGGAGGTTATCCAGGACTGAGGATATAACGGACTCAGTTGAATGGGCAGGGCGGAAGCCAGCCTGTCTTGGGGCCAAGACACCATGACTTTCCACGAAGTCACTCAGAGTTTTGACCACGTGTCGTTCCAATACCTTTGCCAAGAAAGGCAAGAGGGAGATTGGACGGAAGTTAGCAGGATCGGAGGGGTCTGCTCCAGGTTTTTTGAGGATCGGCACGATCACTGCCGATTTAAGTGCTGGGGTAACGACGCCCTGAGCCAGTGAGCTATTGAGGAGCGCTAGAGGTGGTGAGGGGCAGGAGGTGTAGATCTGCTTTAAGATGTAAGCAGGGCAGGGGTCCAGCGGGGAGCCGGACTTGACCAGTGGAAGAATGGAGAGAAATGAGTCGGTCGATAGGGGGGGAATTGAGTCCAGTATAGCGGTGGCTGGAGGACGTCGGTGGTCAGTGAAGATCGGGGATGGGGGGGGAATTTTAATTTTAATTTTCCTGATTTTGTCTAAGAAGAAATGGTTGAGGGAGTCGCATAGTGATTGAGAGGGTGAAGGTTTGAGTGAAACTCTGTCGGAAAAGGCGAGGTGTTGGATGATAGAAAAGATTTCTCTCGGTCTGTTCTCCGCTAGTTGAATTTTCGAGGAGAAATAGTTTCTCTTTGTGTCTAAAATGGCTTTCTTGTACTGAGTAAGAAGTTCAGTATACCTGGTTTTAGCAGTGGGGCAGTATTTTCGTCTCCATTGTCGTTCGGCTTGGCGGAGAACGAGTTTTAGGTTCTTTAGTTCGTCTGAGAACCAGCGGTTTGCATCTTTAGAGCGTTTGGTAGCGATGCGTTTTAGGGGGGCGACAGTGTCGCACCCGGCTCGTAGCCAGTCGGTGATGGCGTCTACCTGGCTAGAAGAGGGTAGTGCAGTCAGGTCGGGGCTGGAAGAGGAGAGGAGGGTCGATAGTGCTTCGATGTCGACACGGTTCCATGAGCGCGCCCAGACATTCCTCGCAGGAGTGGGCTTGGCTGGTGGGACGAGGGCTAGGGATAGGGTGATCAGTGAATGATCCGACCATGGACATGGGGAGATGGAAAGAGAACTGATCGGGCAGTCGCGTTGCCAGATTTGGTCTAGGATATGACCCAACCTGTGTGTGGGAGTATTGACGACTGAAGTAAAGTTGAGCGACTGAAGAGAGTCTGAGAATTCCTTAGACGTGGCGCATTCCGCAGGGTCGGAGGGCCAGAAATTAAAATCTCCCAGTACAATGATCGAAGAATGGTTGACAACCAAAGTCGCCATGAGGTCTTGAAAACCGGGGAGGAACGTTTGAGGGGAAGACGGGGGTCGGTACACAAGGACACAAGTCAGCGGGGGAGAGAAGGAAAGGGAACGAACCACTAAACAGTCTGAGGAACCCATGGAGGGGGAGGCTAGGGGGTGGAAGGTGAGCTCCTTACGTGCGATAAGGGCTACCCCTCCGCCAGGTCTGGCCGAGGGACGGTCGGCTCGAATGGCATAATAGGTCGGGGGGAGTATCGCCAGCAGGGAGGGGAGAGAACTGTCTGAGAACCACGTCTCAGTGAGAAATAGTAGATCCGGTTGATGGGATTCCAGTAGAGTGAAGAGGTCGAGCTGGTGTTTTACTGCCGATCGTGTGTTTAGGTACATAACCGTTATTGCTGGGGGGGGGAGAATGTCCTGAGGCGGGTTCAAGGAAGTGGACTTTAGGGGCGAGGACAGGGTATTGGAGTGGGCTGACTCATGTGCAGTTAGCAGTCCCAGGTCAGAAATACGAGCTAAGGCAGCGGCAGGTAGAGTCCACCTACCTTGCTGAGCAATAAGTTGCGAATGGGAGTATTGAATACGAGGAGCAGGGTATGTGGCCTCGGGTCTCGGTCGGTCGCGGACGGGCGCAGACGGGCTTTCCTTAGGCGCGCCTTCGGCGCGCAAACGGCGCGCCCGCTGCGCTCGTCCGCTGCGCTTCCTGTAGAGGCACATACTTGTAGGATAGTAAGTGGATGGGCGTGGCCTCCGAAGGGGGCGTGGCCTGTCAGTCGGCCGTGGCGCTGGCAATCGCTTTGCGCGCCGGTTTAAGAACAGCGGAGGGTCCGCTTCTGTGTGGCATATGCTAGGGGGAAGAGTGCAAGGTCTAAAATCACCAAATATACACAATAGACAGTTTTTTTAAAAATGCGAGCGCTCTCCCGGCTTTCCGCCTCAGGAGCAGCGTGTCAACAGTATGGGACGCTCGTGATCAGCGTCGCTTTTGTTCTGTGGGCGGTGGGCGTGGCCTCCGAAGGGGGCGTGGCCTGTCAGTCGGCCGTGGCGCTGGCAATCGCTTTGCGCGCCGGTTTAAGAACAGCGGAGGGTCCGCTTCTGTGTGGCATATGCTAGGGGGAAGAGTGCAAGGTCTAAAATCACCAAATATACACAATAGACAGTTTTTTTAAAAATGCGAGCGCTCTCCCGGCTTTCCGCCTCAGGAGCAGCGTGTCAACAGTATAGGACGCTCGTGAAGTAAACTGACCACTGCATTCCTGCTCTATAGCCCCAACCACGCCAAAATAAAGCAGACTCCCAACAGAGGAGGGCAAACAAAGCAAAGTGCAAGCCAGTGCTAACAGACGCGCCAGTGGTGCCGCGCCACCACAAGACTTCAGAACACAGAGTGACAGGGCGCAGCGCTACACCAGCACCACAGGGCACACACAGTAATGCCAGACTGGTGTAGGAACGCCACACAGCAACAAGGAAGCCCGACCAAAGACGCAACACAGCAAAGCGCTGCACAGGAAAACGCAAGGAGTGAAGGAACTCCACGCACATGAAGGTCAACGGAGCAGCGGCGCAGTCCACCAAAAGCACTGAAGCCACACAGACGGAAAGCACAGTGACGCCTAGTGGCCACAGGTTGTCATTGCTGCCGGAAGAGGAGTGACAGCTCCGTCACCCCGAAGACCGGATGAGCACAGGTGGCTGAACAAGCCAACAAAGGGAGAAGACCGAGGACTCACAGCCAGCCAAGAAGCACACCCTGACACGCCAGACAGCCACCAAGGCGGAACGACGTCCCAGGATACAGCCTCACGGATGAACCAAACATAAGCCGCAGCAAGCGCAGTCCACGTCTCATCCCAACGCTTCCCCAGGTGACCGTCCATCCCCTGAGCGTCGGCAGTCTGAGTCAGTGGGCATCCCTGCTCCTGTCCGCAGAAGCCAAGGGCAAAGATCAGCACTGAGTGCCCGCCCTCTCACCGCCTCAAGATGGGGTCGGCAGTGACCCTACAACAGGCAAGAGAGGAACCGTACACTCTACGTGTCAAGCCACCACCTAAGGTCAACATCAGCAAAACGGAGGCACATGGCTGCCAAATCTCTCCGGACATCCAACACTCCCAGCAAGTCACGAAAACCTGTCATCCTGAGTCTCTACATGGCTGGCAACCACCATCACCCCAGCCATCAGCACCTGCGCCAAACAACACCACTGCCAGAGACCGGCAGTGCCGACCGGCAAGAGGTCCGAGAAGTTCAAGTAAGACGTGGTGCACGAACAGGGACCAACAAACTTCGACATACTCAAGAACCAGAAGTAAAACCATCAACAGGAGAAGGTTGCGGCGACTGGTCCAGTTACAGGGTGGAAAAGAAGACAGTGTCCTAGAGCCAGGACAAGACCAGAGGGAAACGGTTGGAGTGCACGCCGCTCGGAGAAGCCTGGTCAGGAGGACAAGAGCAGCGAGATGACCAGACCGCGTCGTTAAAAGGAAAATGGATAAGAAGGGCGCGACGCCATGAAGGAAGGAGAAGAAGAAAGGAGTCAGGTGGCACAATGCCATCAAGAACAGCAACATCTAGAAAGGTGAGGAGAGGTGTGACAAGTCTGCACATCCACCAGAAGAGAAGGTGACACGCGCCACAACATCGAATACAAGGGCTTACAAGTCCAGGGGAACATCGGTAGCACTAGGTGAAGAACAGGCCTCTACCTACAAGTCCTCTGACAACCCGTCGACTGCAGGAATGAACAGGCTGGACCATTGGCAACACCCACCTTTGGGATTGAGCGGAAGCCTGGATGCGGAGAGCGCTCAAACATCCAGCAGAAGGAGAACTGACCACTCCACACCAGCCCGTGGATATCCAAGGGGCAAAGGCCTCAGGGACACCGGTGGCAGAGGGTCCCGACACGAGAGATGGATCCGTCGCCGTCTACCCTGCACGTCCCAGGAAGAAGAGGAACTTGTGCGCAAATCAAAGAGCCAACAGCCACCCTCCAGGTGGAGCTACGGATGTGTGGTAGTAATCTCATCGCCTCCTCCATTCACACCAGATTGTGGAGTTGGAGCAACGCTGCAGAGAACCCCCTGCCCAATGGAAACCTGAAAAAGAGGGCCTCCGGGACATTTCGTGGCAGGAGAACACCCGCGAGAGGGGCGTCCCAGTGAGAGGGATGTCCTTCAACTGCTCCCTCCTTTGCAATGTGAAGCCAAGCTGCCTACAGTGAAGAAACCAGATGGACTAGTAGAAGATAACATCCCTCAAGGCTACCATCTGGTAATCCTGTTCGGCATCACCCCAAAAGCAAGATCTCAATGGACTGAAGAACACACTGCCGTGGTGCAAGTCCGGAAGAGCACGCCCACCGAGAACCAGGACGTCGAGCCCAGGAGAACTAACATTTCAGCGGCAATTTCCACCATTGTCATCTAGCAAGCGGCTGAAGAGATTCCTTTTAAATTTACGATGATTTCATATTTATGTTTTTCCTCCCACAGGTTCGGACTTTGATTAGTCTCAACTTTTATTAAAGTTGGGGAGGAATGTAGTGTCCTGCTGGACACGTTCTAGTTGTTTTACTTTGTAACCCTACACTGTACACCCACCCACCACTGGTGTCACGAGTCAGGTGACCCAGTCAATAAAGGGGGCGGAGCGCACGTGCTCTGGGCCCATTAGGTAACCCACTACCACTGTGTCTGCGTCTCATTTCTACCAGCATAATGAGGGCCTAGCGCCCATCTTTACAGGCTGCATTGCCGCGAGCGGGTCTCTTGGTCTCTGCTCACAGCTGGAGAGGACTCGGTCGCTTTGCCCCCTGGGACACTCACTCCCCCATCATCAGCACCTGTGCACCACGGGTAGTGGCCCCCCTCCCAGACCATCGTCCTGCCAGAAGCCGTACAGGCTGCAGAGTTTTTCACTACTGACTGGTATCAGACTTTCAGTGGCGGCTCCGGAAGTCCAAAGGAGGCCACAAGATGGTAAAGGGGGAGTGCAGTGGGGGATTTTTCGTGCTGTTTTTGGCATTTGTGGCACTGGTATTCTACATCCATTGGGAGCATGCTAGTAAGTTTGTGTTTTAGTTAGCGCTTGTGGTGAGCAGCCGTCTGTTAGTGCTGGGCTTTCTGGGCAAGTTGGTGAGCGCTGGGGGCTTGATTTGAGTGCTGTGAAAAAGTTTATGGTGGACAGAGAAGAGGAGCATTTCCCTGTTTTTATACTGAGAGTTGATGTTGGTGACTGAGCAGCTGCCATCATACTAGGCGAATTTTAAAGCTGATGGTTTTTGTTATTAGGACAAATTAAGTCTGGTAATGTTAATGGCTATTTTGTCACCTTAGCAGATCAGGGTATATATTTATTTTGAAAGTCTTATAGAGCGCGAACAAGATCCTTGCGGATATCAGAGCGCTTTACATTAAATCAGGGTATACATAAAAAAAATTATAATAAAAAAAAAATTGTGCAAAAGGGAAGCAGTCGGATACAAACACTAACAAAAGTCCAATGAATCAAGTCACGGGCAGCTAAAGTGACTAGAGTGACTGAATGGACCCTATTTGCGGTATGGATTAATAGTAAGGGTATGATTGATCTGTGAGTTTCTTTGGTCTAGGATCAGGTGAATTTTGCCATAAGAATAGCTTTTGCTTCCTTTTTGAACGATGCGGCAGAGGCAATCCGTCTGGATTCTGGGGGAAGTATATTCCATATCCTGGGCGCCATCCCAGAGAAGGATTGTTTATATGTTTTCTTCCTGTTGAATCTTTGTGGTTTCAACAGCAGGTTTTCCGCACTTCTAGAGGATCTTGTCCCACCAGAGATCGTCAGTTTCTGTGCTAGGTAGCTGAGAGTCTTGTGATGTATAGCCCTATGCGTCATGCACGCTATTTTTAGGTGAATTCTACCTTCAAATGGTAGCCAATTTAGAGCTTTGAAGTCTGGGGAAATGTGGGAGCTTCTTTTCGAGCCAGTGATGAGTCTCGCTGCCGCATTTATTGAGGCTCTTAGGGGTGCTGTTGTAGCTTTTGGGAGGCCACACAGAGAGACACTTCAGTATTCCACTCGAGGGATAACTAGCGCTTGTACTGCCAGCTTGAAGTCATTGACTGGGAGAAATTGAAGAACCGGGATTTAAACCCAGCGGTGCCAGGGGCACGCCCAAAGTCTTCGGGTTCACCTGTCTTAGAATACAGAGACACGGGATACTTCTTGGTGGCGTCAAAGATCAAATTTATTAGCTGCAGCCAGTAACAGAGGTCCTAGAAGTACAACACGGTGTATGTTCTCAGGAGACTGCTCAACTTTACAAAGCAGGTCGTCCCTTTTTTTGCCAAAAATTGTGCTTCAGGCAAACATTCCTTATTTACAGTTTGACCACTCACATGTTTCCACGACAAAGGCATTTGCATGATGACAAACCCATTTTTCAGTTTGTCCAGCCCATAATTAATCATTAAACAAACCCAAGATAAACATTCCTCTTTAGACAAGCTGGGCAAAACCAATAATAAAAAGGCCCGTAGCCCACATCATAAATAGACCATAAAGATGGAACAGAAACAGATAGGAGTAGGATAAGGCATGTTTGTGTGCAGTAAAAACTTTACAATGTCCTGTGCTCTGATCCTTAATCTTGATCAGCTAAAGGGCAAGAACTGGTTTGGCAAGGTCAGCTTCAGGCAACAGGGTCAGTTCACTCAGGTCAAACAGGAGTCAGCACAAACTCAAGCTAAGGTGCACGTGTCCTAGAGACTTGTTCAGCCACAGTCATAAGCCTATGTGAGGGCAATCACTAAAATGGCTGCCATGCACAAAATGGAACCTGAGGGTTTCAGAACGAAATCGTCAAATACACAGTGAATCCGTCGGTGTAACATGACGAAAACACTCATGCTTGCTGAGCTCATTGTTTACGGTTCGTTTTTACCAAAATCGTAACGGAACCATAGACCTTTATGACCCAGGTTCAGAATCCACAGAATCTCAAAATGGTTTCAGATTCCTCAGTGTGTTTATCTGGAAGTTTGCTCCCTTTGTAGCTAATATGTTTATGCATGGTGAGGTTGCTGTCCAGGGTTATTCCCAGGGATTTCGCTGGGTCTACAATGTTTGGTTGAACGTTGAGTGCAGTAATAAGTTTGATCAAGTCTTGCATAATGGGGACTTTGGCGGGAGGCGCTATAAGGAGGAACTCGGTCTTCAAAGCGTTCAATTTGAGATGGTTTTCTGCCAGCCAAGTTTGGGTGTTCCTGAGCGTTGTGTTAAGCATTTTAATGTCTTCTAGGGTGTGAATCTTGAGGTAGAGCTGTGTGTCGTTGGCGTACATATGATATTGCACTTTAGAAGCATGTAGCATTTCGGTGAGAGGTTCCAGGAACAGGTTAAACAATGTCGGAGATAGTGAGGTCCCTTGCGGTACCCCCAACGTTACTGGTACGGGTTTGGAGACAGTGTTGTTGACCTTGAATTTTTGAGATCGGTTATGGAGAAACGAGGTAACCCAATTTAGCACTGATCCAGATAGACCCATTCTATGTTTCAGCAGGTCTATCAAATTGTCAATAAGTCAGAACTAGTGCAGGTATTTCACCAGTGGCACAGTATGTGCATAAGATTAGTTTGCTGCGAGCATACCTAGGGGGAGTAAGAAAGGGGCACGCTCTGTTCGTAGACTTGAGGAGACAATGCTCAGGATGGAGTGCAGGATGGAGGTGATGGATGAGAGGTTGACTCTATTGCAGTCGCAGGGACCCCAGGGAGGGCAGCCAGTAGTGCCGGCGGGTAGGCCATGGAGGCCAGGGGTTGCACCTCAGGCAGGGTTATCCCCAGTCAGGAACTACATTGATGGGTAGGAGACACCTGGCGAAGGGTATCAAGGGCCGCAGCGCACCCCTGAGGTTGCACCGGTGGGTGTTATAAACAAAGGATAAGGAGCGCTCCTGCAGAAGTGGTGCCAGTTGGGAGAGTAAATGGTGCCGAAGGGCAGGGCAGTGCCCCTTCAGTGCCACCATCAATTAGCAGCAGTGTACAGATGGGTAAAAGCTTTATGGCACCAGTTGGCACTGCAGGTCAGCCAGAGTTGGTGGCAAGCTTAACCATTGTGCAGCCTTGGCTCTCAAAGAAAGGAGTGTTAACTGCACCGTTATTGTGAGGTGCATTGGCAGGGGTAGTGGAGAGCGACCATGCTGAAAGGGCCAAGAGGTTGGTAGCACATGTGTATGGCATGGGTATGCAAGGACAGGCAGGAGTGACGGGTGTGTTAGCAGGGGTTCGGAGCAGCAGGTACCTCGCAAATGAGGAGTGGGGTGCAAACAGTACCGGCGGCATCTGGGGCCCTACCTCCCCTCAAGGAAGCTACACCTGCAGGTGTGTTGTGGCCATTGCTAAGCTCGGGTTTGGGGACGTGCATTCAGAGCCCAATCAGTTGGGCAGGCTCGTGCATCCAGATTAAGGAGAAGATATGAAAAGGTGCATTTGTGGATATATGTTACTTAATTGTAGATGTGCCTGACAGAGAGGAGATAAAACGGAGCAAGAAGTGCTCATATTCCATGGGAGTGCTAGCATTGGCCTTACAAGATTTCTTGATTTTCCAGGCAATCCTAGCAGAGAGGTTCCCAACTCTGGGGGGACAGTTGGCGTGCTACCAAAATAGGATAGCTTGTGGGCATGACGAGTTTGTAGACACTGCCTGGAGGGATTATTTATTTATAAAGTTTTAATTAGCGCGAACAAGAGAAGGAGTTCAGGCTGATTAAGGCCACTAGACCCACTTTGGGGTGGGATCAGATAGATGTGAACACATGGTTGCGATACATGAATCCACAGAGGGCAGTGGCTGACCCAAGCCAGCCCTTTCAGGCAGGCTCTTGGACGAATAGTAATTCAGGGGGTGGGGCAAGAAAGGGGGCATGCTGAGACTTCAATAATAGAAATTGTTCCAGAGCCCCAGGGACATGCACGTTTAAACACTGTTTTTCTTTCTGCAGCTTACCGTCGCATCCTGAGTGCAAGTGTTTTCATAAAGAGAAAGGACAGAGACCCCAAAAAGCATGAATGAGCATCCATTATTAGTTAAGGCCACCTCCCTGGTTAATTGGCAAGCAATTGCGTCATGGTTTAATATCCACAGCAACACAACGGCAGCGCAGTCTTTATATGAGGTATTTAAGAACGGTTTTGGGATTGCAACTGCGAGCTGTGTAGGTGTGGCCTATTGCAGAAACCAGCAGTCATTAAGGGCTAATCCTAGTATTGCCAGAAACAAGATTATGAAAGAAAGGAAATTAAGGAGGGTGGCAGGTCATTTTGATTCCATCCATTTTGAGAATTTTGTGTGTTCCCCTTTGGGGATAGTTCTCAAAAATGACCCGGGATTGCCGCCTGATACACATCCTTTCAGCATCGAGGGGCAGTCAGTCAATGAGGCTATTGATGGGACATTGTGCTCAGTCAAGTATGCCTCACTAGACCAGGCAATGACAATGCTCCAGGAGCTGGGCCCTTGGACCTTGCTGGCAAAAGCTGATATAGAATCCGCCTTTTGGCTGCTTTCAGTCCATCTGATCACTTTCATTTATTGGGTTTCCAATTTGATGGTGACTCCTCTTTTTGACAAATGTATGCCAATGGGCTGTTCCATCTCCTGTGCTTACTTTGAGAGGTGTAGTACCTTCTTGGAATGGGTTTTTAGACATAGATCAGGACACCATTGAGCACTTAATTTTTTGGATGACTTCTTATTTTTGGGCCGTCTCGAACAGAGGAATGTGGAAGGGCTTTGAAGTGATTCCAGGAATTGATGGGTGTGTTCAGGGTACCACTTGTGCAAGCAAAGACCTGTGGACGGGCAACTACAATTGAACTTTTGGGAATAGAATTGGACTCCAGAGCAGGTGTATCCAGTCTTCTACAGGAAAAGGTCAGGGCTTTCACAAAGGCGTTGGAAGAAAAGAATGCCTAGAGGCCCTAAAGGTTACAATACATCAGGTAAAGGTGGTAGTGGGGCAGTTGAATTTTGCTCTCCGCATTATACCCATGAGTCGCCCATCTTCCAGGTCTGTAGCGCATGCCATGTCTGGTCTGAAGTTGAGGCACTATCACACTAGGTTGACAAGTGAGGTCTACCAGGACATGAGAATATGTAAAGCATTTTTGAAGGACTTTAAAGGGACGTTTGTATGGCCAAGGCCTGCCAAGACCAATAAGGAGTTGGGTCTTTTTACAGATTCCGCAGGCAGCACAGGCTTTGGTGCCAGTTTAGGGCAGCGTGGTGTGCACAGCAATGGCCAGACAACTGGGTAGACTCTGGGCTGGTTACGAACATTGGTTACCTGGAGCTCTTCCCCATTTTGGTGGCCCTTGTGATATGGCCAGAGTAGTTCTGCAATCAATCGGTGATATTTTGGTATGACAACATGACAGTGGTGGAGTGCATTAACCATCAAGCTACCAAGTGTAAAACGATCTTGTGATTATTGCAAGAAATCATACTGCTATGCCTGAGATTAAATATTGACTACGGATCAAAACATGTGCCAAGTGTATTGAACCATGCAGCAGATGCTTTTTCTCATTTTAAGATGCAGGTTTACAAGGCGTGCCTAAGTGAGGGCATATTGCACATATCACAGGTTTTTGGAAGTAAAAAGGGTGGTGTGATAGTTTTTACCAGAGCCAGTAATTGCATTCCTGGGATATCTGAGAGGGGTTGGGAGACCTGTGTCCTATGCTAAGCAACATATTGTGGCAATTGCATTTTTTGCAAAAATGCTGGGTTACACAGATGGGACAAGGGCATTCCTGGTGGAAAGGGCACAGAAGGGCTGGCAGCGCATAGAAGGGTGTAGGCAAGACTCCAAGCGCTCCATAGACACAGTAAAACTGGCAAATATCATGGCCAGTCTTGACAAGGTATGTAGTTCATCTGATGAAGTTCGTCTTTTTAGGGCAGTGTTCTCCCTGTTTTTTATGGGTCATTGCAAGTGAGCGAGCTGGTATCAAAGAACAAAAAAAGGCTATGAGGTGTGATCCAAACGCCAAATGGCTGACTGGCGGTCCTCATTCCTCATTCTAAGACTGACCAAGTGGGCAGAGAAGATCACATGCTGCTCCACCGAGCCCCTGATGTCTGCTGGGCAGTCTGGAAGCCTTTATGGCCTACCGGGATCAACAGGCAGTAGGCCCTCTTTTTGTACATGAGGATGTGTTGTCACTCACAAGGTTTCAATACGCCAGGATGCTTAGCAGGGCTCTGGTGACAGCAGGTTTGGATCCAGCAGAATATAGTTCCCATTCATTTTGGATCGGCGCAGCGACCACTGCGGTAGCATGGGTTTGGCGGGACAGGCAGTTCAAAGGATCGGCGAAGGAAGTCGGATTGCTACAAACGCTATATGAGATTGAACATGTTGTGAATGTCCTATTTATTTCTTGCATCATTTTTCTCATTCCTTAGGTGGAGGAGATGTTAAAAGGATACAGCTACTGGATACTTCATTGCCTCAGGCTTATGTGGGAGAAAGAGGCATTACAGATGTGCTGGTGTTGGGCCACTCCTATGTGAGGGGCGCGAAGAGTTTTTATTCTGCAGGTGACTATGCATTACAAGCAAATAAAGACGGATATCAGCTGACTTTTGGCGGACAAGGGAGGCTACGCTTGGCTCACTGGAGATCTGCATTAGACAAAATGCTGCCCCAATGGCTTACGCTTCCAGGGGTGAGAATTGTGCATATGGGAGGTGTTAGACCTTCAGCCCTAGGGTGGTCTTACCCCGCATTTTTTTTCCCTTTGTGCCTCATTTTTGCCACTATCTTTTTGTTTGACCTAGGCCTCTGGGCGCCTTACCACTGCCAAACAGTGCTGAGGTGCAGGTGCTCTCTCCTAATAACATGGGTACCACAGGCCCCTGCTACTGCGGAGTGGCCATTGAACATATATACGCAGTAGTAGTTAGGAGCAGGCTGGGACATAATGCTACTGTATCTTTGCCGTCCCACCTTTTTGTCCCATAGACAGACATGTAGAAGCTCCTGAAACCTTCCAACTCAGGGAGGAGTTATGCTTTGCCACCTTTCAGGAGGGTCACCTGACCTAGGGGTATAAGAAGAAAGGAGGGAAACCTGACTAGTTAGTTGGGGCACCACTGGAACTGGGGGAACCTCTGTCGGAGTATACGCGGTTGGGCCTAGGGGGGAACCTACACTACTGAGACTGACTGACCTCAGGGCCAGTGAGGGGGGAAACCCAGGAGACCAACTCCAGTGTGCTGCAGGGAACCATCCTGCCTCTGATGCCTGCCAAACTCAACCCCTTACCCTTCACCCCCAAGAACCTGCAACTAAGACCTGCTAACAACTAGCGCTGAGACTGAACCACCGGGGGCCCTGTGAGAGCTGCTGCTGGGGATCACCAGGTAAAGCGCTGTGCCCACCTAGCACTACATTGAGGAACTGTGTCCTGTGAGCGCGCAGGCTGTGCCCTTCTACCGCTGCCTGCTGGCGCTGCTGCTACGGGGTGATCCAAGACCCTACTGGTGCCCTCCTTGCCAAGCGCTGTGTCATTTAGGCACTATTTACCCCCAATCACCGCCGCAGCCCAGGACCTGGCCGACCTGCTACTGTGCCCCACCGCGCGCTGTGACAACCAATCGCTAATTACCAGCCCCAGATCACTGACGTAGCCCAGGTACCTGCGTTCCAGTGCTATGTTCCAAAAGAGAGGTATCTGCTGAAAATCACTGCTGCGGCCCCCTGCACTGTGGAAGGAGAAGCGCTGCAGCCGATATCACCGCTACGGCCCAGGCACTGGAAGTCAAGTGCCCTAAACACCGCTGAGGCCCCAGCGGTCCACGGAGAAGATCGGGCGTCCGGAATCCTGCCGAGGCCCCCAAAGCGAGGGGAGGGCCGCTGCAGATACTGTGCAGGCCACGCTAGGCCTCGGGCCGTCTCGGGAGCATTGCGGGGCAACCTGGTTGCCGGCAGCATCACAGGCCGCGCCCCGGTGAGCCGCGCTCCAGAGAGCCATGCTCTCATTGGCTACTGGAAGGCCGGAGCCCGTCCAGGCCTCAGCGCGGGGGCTCCTAGGAGTGCGGGAACCCCCCTACCTCTCCTGGCCGGTTCTGACATCGCGTGAAGACACGGAGGAGCGTGAGAGCCGCTGGGGCCCTGTAGAGCCTGCGTGGGGCCCAAACACACAAAGCCTCAAGGTAAACCCCCCCGGGGAGGGCGGAGACACCAGTGGGAATAGCGGGGCTACCGAGGAGCCTCAACAGATTGGAGTGGCAGCCCTGTTACCGGCCCCCACTCATAGATTGCGAAGGCCCCATTTAACCCCCTTGTGGACCTGCTAGGGGCTGGGCCTCCCTGCAACACAGAACTACCCTTAGCCAACCTGAGTACTGGTACGCAATACATGCTGCAGGAGATATATATGTAGTGATAGTGATATACTGGTGCCTGAGGAGTACTACCTGTATCATCCACCCACTTAGGAAGTGTCACTGAGGTGGAATACAGGCCTATATATTGTTTGCATCTCAGGAATGAGTCCCCGATACAGCATTTATGCCTAAGAAATGTACCCTGAATTAACCCTTGCCTAGGGACTGTGCTGTTTAGAGAGCACAGGGAATGTTGTGCATGTTGCCTAGATGACACCCATGCCTAGGAAATGTTACTTGAATGATCCCCATAGCTAGGAAATGTTTGGATGTTATATTCATGCCCATGAAGTGTTGCATTGATGACTCTGCTTATAGGAAATGTTGCCTAGGATGTCCCCGAATGTCGGAATTGTGTCTTTATTGAATTGATGCCTACACTAGCCTAGTACCTAAGAAGTGTTACCTGCTTAAAATAAAAGTAGATATGGTTTATAAAACAACTCGGTGTTGTGTCACTTCCTTGTGTGCGAGTTACAGTCTCAGTGTGAGTGTGTGCTGCACCACTGCTTTACACATTGCCTTCGGGTGCCTTCCTGCCTCGCGCCAAGCTACCGTGTCGGAATTGGTGACCTCAGTTCTAACAGGAGGCAATGATTTGGCAGAGCTAGGTCGGAGAGAATTGTTTGAGTTGATTGTCTATGAAATGTGTTGGCTCTCAAAGAAGTTCCCGGAAGCAATAATTGAGTGGTCTAATATTGTCCTGAGGTTGAGTTAGCGAGGGGGTGAGTCGGTCAGAGCTATAAATGAGTCAGTGAAACGTTTGAACTGAAAGGTGGGTAAGTTGTTCAGGAGAGCTCGTTTGGCAGCCATACCTCACGGGTGCATCAAGAGTAAGCATTTCTATTACAGGATGGAGTGCACCTGTCAAAAGAAGGTAATGCAATGTTTTTGGAAAATGTGCTGGTCTGACTAGGCCAACGTGCACTGTGTGTGGGGGGAAAAAGGAGGTAAACTATACTGGCCTATGGCAGGTGAGGTCAAATAGGGGAGGACACTTCGGGTACCTTTATGACATCCTTTTTTGTACCAAAATTTAACATTGACTTACCTGGACCCTCCAAGGGGTGCTGCCACCAAGTCAAAAGGAGGTGGCAGGGGTGGAGGGACTCTGGGTGGTCGCTGACACGTAGTCCTTACCTATCAACCACCCACCCAGGTGCATTTGAGCACAACTTAGCACTTGCCTTGGGGGACGAGGAAACTGGGTGCAGGGGGTGGCCTGCACAAGAACACCCGTCACAGTAGAGCTCCCAGTATGGGAGAGGGAAGTTGGGCCCTCCCATAAGGAGGGCCCCCATCCTTTGGGAGGGGGAGGTGTAAAAAGTAGGGGCACAGAGCTAGTTTTGATCTCAGAACAGTTATGAAATGATTTGTTGGTTGAACAGGAACAGACTAGTTATGGTTAGTTATGGTTAGGTGATTCCCATGTGCTAGAGTCTCTATTAACCCCTCCCCTGCTGATGACGGAACCGCTCCGTCATCAGTTACGGTTGGGCTGTGCTGATGACGGAGTGGTTCCGTCATGGACCGGCCGCCGCGCCTGCGCGGCGCTGATTTCGCGCCTGCGCGGCAGTTTTAATGAGCGGGGCGGGTCATGACGGAACCGCTCCGTCACCAGCACAGCTCAACCGCGGCTGGTGACGGAGCGGTTCTGTCACCAGCATGCGGCCGCCGAGCGGCCGCCCCGCCCACTTAGCGCTGCGGCGGAATAGCCGCCGCAGCGAAAGGGTTAAAGCTAGGTCTCACTTGTAAACAAGAGATAAATAATGTGGTTACTGTGTAAAATGTTATGAAAAATGTTTTGTGTGAAAATAATAAATACAGCCAGGTGTCTTACAACTAAGCATGGGCGAATTTTGCGAATCTCGCGTTCGCGAATTTTGCGGATTTGCGAACTCGCAATCCGCAAAATCCGCGAATTCCCGCGAATTTGCGGATTTTTTTTTTGTGTGTTCGCGCGTGTTTCTGCCAGTTCGCGAGGGTTTTTACAATTTCGCAATTTGCGAACTTACCTGTCGGGTCGCAAGTTTTGCGAACTTGTTGTTTCTACGTTTCCAGCCTGTTTGGGACACTCTTCTTCATCACTGCCACTCTCTGTCACCACTGCCACTCTCTGACTACTCATGCCACCCTCTGGCCCACCCATGCCACCCTCTGTTTCATCACCACACCCTCTGGTTGTCCAGTGTACATTATTTTCGGCAAAGCAAAGCACACCTTCCCTGCCTCAAGTGACCTGAATTAATTTGGGGCTGATTAATGTGTCACAGAATATTTTTTTAGCTGGCACCTGCTTCCTTAGTGCTTCCTGATTAGTGATCTTTTGCACTTGCTAAGTGCTTTCATTGTTGCAAAATTAGTTACAACACCTGCCCTGCCCCAACTGACAATAATGAATTAGGGGCTGATTAATGGATTTTAACTTCCAGCCTGGCTCCTGCTTGTCTCCCTTAGCTGTAATTCAGGACCTTTGTGGCATATGTGTAACTATTCTGAGGTTCAGAGCAGGGTCACATAATAGTTGCAACTGGCAACTGAACTCTGGAGGGGCCCCTCAGGAAGCACTACAGGAAATGGCTACTAATGATGAGCCTGAACTTTTGAACCTGGTAAGTAGTTTCAGTTTTGCTAAGATCGTATTTCTGCAATTTAGCACTTACTCGCGGGGTGCGAAGTTGTACTGGCAAGCCGCGAACTCACGCGAACAGTGCGAGCATGCCATAAAATCCGCTGCTCGCGGATTTGCGGATTTTGCGGGAGATTCGCGGATCTCGCGGATTGCGAATTTACCGAAAATCCGCAAAATCCGCGAGCGAAACGGATTTTCCGCCCATGCTTACTTACGACCCCATATCCAAAGAAATAATAAATGGGCTCATGACATTGTTTTTGACATGAATGTTGGCTATGTTATTGGTAAGTACTCATGGAACATCGGTGACTCCCTGGCCATATCTCTAATTGTTCCACATACGAACCTAGGAATTGCATTTAACATATTTTGCTCCCCGGGTTAAGCCATTTCCATCTAGTCTTGCAACTCCAAGGACTCCACTTTTCCAGTCCAGCTCCACCAGTGGAGCAGCAGAACTGCTGACACTGCCTGACCGCGCATTGTGACTTGCCCTCTTGTAGCTTCTCCTTCAAAATGCTCTGAGCAGATGACATTTCACTGAAAAAGTTATGGGTAAGAAAATAATCATCCATAGGTTCTTTGGTAATACCTAACCCAGTTCCCCGAAAACTCTCAGGGATAGTATCATACAGATTGGGCTGGCCTTGAGAATGGGTGAGCAGGGCTGATGCCCTGGGTGCCAATATTCTAAGGGGCACAGCAGGGAGCTGCCTAACATCCCACTTGGACTCAACTGGGTCTTGTTAAAGACTTTGTAATTAGCCTTTAATGTATCTCAGCATATTTGTTAGCACTCTATCAACCCCCATCCTCTTCTCATCTTCCTCATACCTGCTGCACTCACGCTCCAATGACCCCCCTCTCCCCCACCCCCCACCACAAACAGCATATTTTCTTTCCGCCGAGGGCGCTGTCCTGGACAATACGATTTAGGACCGGCCGTACATGTAAAAGTTATGCCTTCACTGTTGGGGCGCATCTCCTCCCATATTCATCGCATGCAAAGCACTGTCCTGATAAAATGCTTGATACACAAGGAAGGTTACATGGCATAGCCAATGTAAAGTTTTAAACAACTTGCTACAGTTCTGGGATGTAAATTCTATTATGAATCTGAGGAGAGCAACTCGACTGTTTTACGTCTTTTAATATCAATAATGACACATGTTTGTGTAATGCTTACTGCAAAATCCTCAACTCTAGGGCAGTATCATCATGTCAGGACGAAATATTAAGCCAATCCCACCAGCATTTCAAACTGTGTTGTGTACATTTTGTAGTATGTTGTGCCGCAGGTGCGTTAACCCATTGAACTGTTCAGCAGACTTTTAATAGTGTACAGTTAAATGCTGCTCCTTTGGTTCTGTGTTGTATAAACACTCTGGCCCTCATTACAATGTCTGTCTGAGTTGCCTCTGACCGACACCGTTTCGCGAAAGGAACCTCCCAACCATGGGACAGTGGTTCTGACCGCACAATAAGGATGCAACCACACATGCTGTGGTCTCAAACTTCCATTTTTCAATGGCCAGGCTGAAATCGCCCACAGCACAAACTCCCATTGAAAAAATGAAGTTTTTAAACATCCCTGCACCGTGTGGCAGGCACCTCACGGTGCATGGATATTAGGGGGGGACATAGGTGCCCCCCATGGCCGAATATGAAGGGCCATGGTGGAAGTGGAGCCCCTAAAGTCAGTTTCCGACAGCTAATCCACGTCGAAAAGGCCGACATGGATTGGCTGACGGAAACCGACATCATAACCCAGATGACGGAAACGCCGTCCTTAAGGGATTATGAGGGCTTTCCGACTGACCAATGTGCTCCTTGAGCCTGTCGGATTCGTATTGGATTTCCCAGCCGGTTAAAACTCCAACTGTCGTCATCATGTTACGGCAGTCGGACTTTAAACATACGGTGTCGGTCGGAAAGCCTCAGAGCAGCAGTTGGTGGCTTTCCAACTGACATTGTAATCAGGCCCTAAATGTATTATTTCGATTTTAATTCAAAGCTCAGGGTTGAAAGTTCATAAGCTGTAATTTTAAGTTCTAAAGTGCCTGTCCGTAAATTACAGTGCAGTGTTAGCACCTGAATACTTCCTGCATATTGACAAACAGCTGTAGAATTTTAGCAGAGGACAACCATGGCCTAGTGTCATGGGTATTCGAGGGAATATATTGAAGTGATCAAAAAATTTACCTTAATTGGCTCTACACATATTTGCTTTGGTTAATGGAGAGCAGACAGGCAAAGGCTCGCTTGATCTCAATTTTCAGTATGAACATGAACAGTGAAAACAGGGCATGATCTTTCTTACTTCTTGGGCCGTCAAAACAATTGTGACCCAACACGTTTGAAAAGTGACTTTTATGCTTCATTATGATCAATGTGCGACATTATAAAAGAATATTCATAGGTGGACCTTTACCATTTAAATTTTGCTCAGGCACAAAACCAATAAAAAAAAAAAGAAAACGCAAAGCAAGAAAGACAGTGTTTTGCTTTGAATTTAGGCTTGAGAAATCCCAGACTATTAACATCTGTTCAGTTTGTAAGCTAGCAGTCTGTTATAATGTACTTCTGGACTGTTGTGTTTGTGTTTCTGTGTCCCATCTACACTGTGTATCAGATGGGACTCTGGTTTTCTGATGGTGGTGCAGCTGCTTACTGTGGGACTGCACCCATTGCCTACATGTGGACTGGCTGGTCATTACCAGCCACAACAAGATAATGGATGGAGTGCTTAAATTTTTCACCACTCACCCCCAGTCACAGATATGGGTTTAACCCAGCATTCTTTTGCTCAAGATCCCACCCCAGTTTGGACCCAGCCATATGCAAATCAGTCTTGACTCTGTTTCTCATGCTTTTTATGTCTTGAACTTTGATAGTTAATGTGAATAGAATCTTGTGGCATAGTTTGGGAACAAGAAGAACAAATGAACGGAAGCAACATCGGAGAATCAAACTAGAAAGGGTATAAAAGAGAAGGCAAGAAACCCAAATAAAGACGAGCCCGAAAGCTACACATATAAAGAAAAGATAGAAGGAAACAAAACATAAGTTAAGAGTGCTGAGAGATAAAGGGGATGAATTTTGAGTGTCCAGAATTTAGTTCTAAGCACATCGGACATATTATAGTATCGGTTATTATTCTTGTATATGATCATTATTTTTGGTTTTGTTATTCCTGTACATGATTATTGAATTTTGCTCCCCTTAAGGTATTATGCTCCATTGTCTAGCACATTCTTCGTTCACCCAGGTGTATAGATGCTCTGTTAGATGTTCAACATTTGATTCAATACCTTTTAGACTCCCCATTTGGCTCTTTTTCAATTATTGTTTTGGGTACTGGTTATTATTCCTGTATATGATTATTGTATGTACTCCCCTTATCTCTCTATGCTCCATAGCATAGCCCATTCCTACTCGTGCACTCAGGTTATATTGAGCCGTTATGTTTGTACTAGTTGATTCAATGCCCATTAGATCCCCCATGTTAGACTAATGTTCTGATTTGTTGCCTTTGCCTCAAATTGTAAAGCGCTCTGATATCCTTCGGGATCAAGTTTGTGCTATATAAAACTTTATAAATAAATAAATAAGTACATTTCCTTTCCTCCATTCCTTCCCTTTACAATAAATTAAAAAAACATTAACACATTTAAAACGTTAATTAACTAAAATAAATATAATAAAAACAGGTAATATGAAATTCATTTTAAAGAGTATTAATAAATACACTTATCCATGAACTAACAATTAATTAAAGTACGACCAATAATTGGCATAACAAATAATCATTTAAATAACTTACACATTTAATTACCAATTAAATAATTAATTCAAATAAACAGTTAATTAAAAAAAAGTCTATAGTTGAAAAAACTTACCACCCCTATTGTTACCTCCAAAGGGGCATATTTTTGTAAATGTTATTTAGGACTTAAGATGTATGTCCGATGTTATTCTGGCAACGATATGCTGCTACCATTCCCTGCACCTGCAATCAGGTTAGGAAGTGCCTAAGATGGTCTTGACAGTTTGATTGTATGGGTCTCCAGAGAGTGCATTTTTTATATTGCTTTTAAGATATTTGGCTGCAGGACCATGAAGGCATTTGAAAGTCAGAGAGAGTATTTTGAAGGTGATTCTGACTTGTAACTAATGAAGATTTCTTATGTAATGAGTGACATATTGGCTTTTACTCAGACCACGGATGAGACGTCCACTGGTGCTCTGGACTTTTTGTTTCTGTTAGTTCAGGCACTTGGAGTCTGGTGAATTGGTGCCCAGCTCCTGTGACTCTAAAATAGAATTCAGAGACATCAGTTTATGAGTGAAATTGAGGATAGAATGAGTGTATGAGATTAATAAGTACCTTCACATAAACGTTCTAGCCTTTATCTAGTCTCATACTTCACAGGTAGAGCTCTACAACTTCAATACAATCACCACTTAGGCCTTCACTACCAATTGATGGGAGTGGTAACACTCAGGGATACCACTTTGGGCAACTACTAATGGTTTGGTGATTCTGTACACCAAATTTCCAGGGCAAGAAACACTGGCCTGGTTTTACCGGGTACAGACACACACATGGTATATCTACAGGTGATGAGGGGCAGGGGCTGCAGGGTACATGTGCAATCCAGCCCCAGCTGTCTCCGCCAGCGCCATCTGATTGAGAAGACAACTTTGCCCAAGTGTGACCCTAACCTCCTCTCATCCCAGACACTCAGACTGCCTCTACCCACCCAATACACCCTAACTGCATGGATCCATCACTGGTATTTGCCTCATAGTTATTTGCCATTCTTAGAACTAACATTTTTTATAACCAGCTGTAGATGCAAAGATGCTTTTCAGAATGGAAGATTTCAGTCCCTGAAATATACAAATCCTAAATCTGGAAAAACTCATAAAGAGGACTTTATTTATCCAAGCCTTTACAGCACTGATATAGTTCACTGGTCCACACCAAATAAAGATTCTATCTTTAGTATTTGTTGTGATATATATATATATATATATATATCTATACTAATATAATAAAGAGAGAGCCCAAACCTTTGAGGCTGATAATCTCAGGAACCACAGCACCAATCACAACACCCAATGCAGCGTTGGAAAGGGCAGTTGCAGCAGACGGACATAGGCTATGCAGACGCCCACCATATACATTTAAAAGGTAAAAGAACCGTGCCGGCAAAGTAGTCCCTTGTGGGCGTGTCTGCGCTGTTCTCAGGACACCTCCGCGCCGCACGGCCACCAGCTGTGTGTGTGTCCCTCCCTCGCTACTGCCCTCATTGTGCCTCGCTGATCTCGCCGTATTTCCGTGTGCCTAAATATTTTGTTCTGTTTCCTTTCTGTTTATTTGCCTGCATAATCATGACTGTTGTTCCCTGCACGTTGGTGTTTTAAAGTGTTTATTGTCCTCCAGTCCCCCTGTGCCTGCCCGCCCCGCTCCCCGCTGCCGTCCTAACAGACACGCCCCCTTTTTGTTCTGTGCCCTCCCCGCTCCCGCCTCCCAGCTGCTCCTCCCTCCCTCCCACTTCGACATAAATGGCGACCGCGCGTACGCGCCGATTGTGCGCCAAAGGCGCGCCAAAGGTAAGCCCGTCTGCGCCCGTCCGTGCCTGGACCGCGCCCAGGACCCTTGGCCTCACCGACACAAGACGAACCAAAGGACCTACGACGCCGCCGCCCTCAACGCACTCAACGCCGGCCGGAACCCTGCCTGCTGCCGAGCCGCCCCCAAACGCTTCCACGGACCCTTCACCTGCACTACCTGCAAGTTCACCTGCTTCCGAACCTGCACCGCACCCGCCAAGCCAAGCACCAGCAACAATCACCTCAAATGCATCCTGCTCAACACCCGCTCCGTCCACAGACACGCCGTCGAACTCTGGAACCTGCTCGACACAACATCACCTGACGTCGCGTTCCTCACTGAAACTTGGATGAACGCCTCCTCAGTCCCCGACATCGCTACCGACATCGCTATCGCCATCCTGGATGGATACAAGATCGTCAGGAGGGACCGCGTCAACCAGACCGGAGGAGGCATCGCCATCGTCCACAAGAACACCATCCACATCACGACCGACGCCGACGACACCTTTACCGCCGCTGAACACCTCCACTTCCAGATCCACACCGACCCAAAGACGACCCTCAGAGGCACCCTCTTCTACAGACCCCCGGGACCATGCACACAATTCAGCGAAGATATCACAGACTTCATCTACCCACACGCCCTCCCCTCCGCTGACTACATCCTCCTAGGGGACCTCAACTTCCACCTGGAGAACAACAAGGCCCGCAACACCGTCGCCCTGCTGGACAACCTCGCCAACCTCGGACCACCACCAGCTCATCCGCACCACCAAGAAGAAATCACTGAAGGATCGACTGGACAACAACGCCCACAACAGCAAGGAACTCTTCAGCATCGTCAAGGAGTTCTCCAACCCCAGCACCGGCAACAACGATATCACCCCCTCACAAGATCTCTGCAACTCCCTCGCCTCGTTCTTCCACCGCAAGATTGCCAATATCCACCACAGCTTCGGCACACCATCCTCGCACCCAACCGTCGAACCAACGCACCCCACCATGACCCTCCGCACCTGGACCGCAGTGACCACCGAAGACACAGCCCGCACGATGAACACCATCCACTCCGGTTCTCCGACTGACCCCTACCCCCACCACTTCTTCAACAAGGCCGACTCCACCATCGCACCCCAACTCCGAGACGTCATCAACACCTCCTTCGACACCGCCACCTTCTCGGAGAGCTGGAAGCATGCCGAGCTCAGCGCCCTACTGAAGAAACCAACAGCGGACCCCACCGACCTCAAAAACCTACCCCTGAACCCTAAAAATACCCCTACACCACAAAACCCAAACCTAGCCCTGAACCCTAAAAATACCCCTGTACCCCAAAACCCAAACCTACCCATGAACCCTAAAATACCCTTTTACCCCAAAACCCAAACCGAGCCCTGAACCCTTAAAATACCCCTGTACCCCAAAACCCAAACCTAGCCCTGAACCCTAAAATACCCCTGTACCCCAAAACCCAAACCTAGCCCTGAACCCTTAAAATACCCCTGTATCCCAAAACCTAAACCTACCCCTGAACCCTAAAAATACCCCTATACCCGAAACCCAAACCTAGCCCTGAACCCTAAAAATACCCCTGTACCCCAAAACCAATACCTATCCCTAAACCCTAAAACTACCCCTGTACCCCATGACCGAAAACTATATCTGAACCCTTAAAATACCCAAACACCCCAAAACATATACCTCAGTACCCCAAAACATATACCCCTATACGCATACCTTATCCAAACATTAAAAAAAAACATGCTTTTACCATTCATGCATTTACAACGAATTTCGTTGTAAATGTATGCGTGGTAAAAGCATATAAAATGTAATGCCATGCGTTATAATGGCATTGCGGAGTCATGGTACCTTAGCGTAATGAAGTATGCGGATTGATGGTATGCGGAAAGATAGTTGCGGAATAATGGGTGTTTACCCTCCCCCGGTAAGTATTTTGGTGGCACGGCGGCCCACATCTCCAGCAACATACTCATATTTTTTCACCACCCATTTGAAAAATGCACAGGTCTCTCCCATTGATGGCCAGCACCAACATACACTTTTAGACACACCTCCCGCCACAAGTTCTAGAATTGGGAACTTTAGAGCTGGGGAGCTACGTTCGAATTTCGACATCAGCTCAACGTCCTGTGATTTCAGGCAAATCGCTTTGTCTCCCCGTGCCTACCACAAATGAATGTGTTCTTCTGTAATGTAAATTGTGCTCATGCCAAGTTGTCGAGTTCGCGCTATATAATATTGCAAGGAAGAATAAAGTAGGGAAACTCGAGTTCACACACTAATGCACTCGCACTCTTAAGTGCATCAGCAATGCACTGTGAATCGGAGCGTTTCACAGGCCTGTCACAGATAAGAAATGCTATCAAAACAAAATACTACAAAACAATATACTACTGGCCGGCAGCAATTCATACCCGGACAACGTAGGGACGGGCTGCTAGTATATATATATATATATATATATATATATATATATATTACCTACTGGCGGTCGCCAGTAGGTATATATAGTTAGGATTTTTTCTCTATGGGATTTTTGAAAATTCTATGTCTAATAACTTTGGCGTTTGTGGACGGAATTGGCTGAAATGTTCAGGAAAATGGAACATTTTGTTTCTGAGCAGCCCCTGACAATTTGGGGGGGTTTCATCAAGGGGGGGCCGAGAAAAAAGGGGGTCCCAAAACGCTTTTTTCTCATGTTAATTTCCATAGGGCGGTTGGCCTCACTTTTAGCTCGAACGGCTGAATGGATTTGCACGAAACTTGGCAAAATTGTAGGGACTGTTAGCCCGATGTGCCTTTGCTAGGTCTCAATATATGTGCTCCAGTGGATATTGAGTAATTTAGGTTCAAAAAAAGATATATATCTGGGCGGAGCCTAACCACACATCTGATCTGATTGGCTGTCAGCACTTCATCCAAGAAGTGTTGGCAGCCATCTTGGGACCAATATACATGATAGCACCTCATTAAAAAGCATTGTAGTTAATAGAGGGTTTTAGGACTTTAGTTACATTATAAATCATTTGTTGATGGCACCATACTCGTTTTAGGAATTGTGGTGGGTTCTAAGGTGATTTTACCATGTGAAAAAACCTTCTGCTGTGATATCATGAATATTGTTTGAAAGAAAACTAATATCTCATGATTTTCCCACAGTGGTTTGGAAGGGGATCTATAAGCTAAACTGAAAGCATATTTTCTGTAAATTCACATTATCTTTCTCAGTCATGTGAAAATGAAGTCTGACATTCTCAGTAAAACATGTACATCCAACAAGGACAGAGACTGTCAGTTGATTCCTTTGTGTTCTACTGCAGCCTCCTAGAGTGTTCTAAAGAACAACTAGAGCGCTAACAGTCCTACTTATTACAAAGGTATGGCACACCTGAAGCCATCTTGATTGGAATAAAGTGGTAACTCTTAAAACATTTAATTTAAAAAGAAACAACATGAGGGGGTATATTTTGCCATAGAAAGTATGATTAGTGCTGCAGAATGAAAAATTAGGGCACATTTTGAGTGACTTCTCAAATCCTTTTCTATTTCATTAAAACATTCTGACATGCAGTCTCCCAAAATGGCCACCAGAGACAAAAGAGCCCAAATGTAGCCCAAATATCACCCAGATGTAGCCCAAGTATAGCCCAATGACAGAATGTCCCAGAGTGTTCTAAAGAACAACTAGAGCGCTAACAGTCCTACTTATTACAAAGGTATGGCACACCTGAAGCCATCTTGATTGGAATAAAGTGGTAACTCTTAAAACATTTAATTTAAAAAGAAACAACATGAGGGGGTATATTTTGCCATAGAAAGTATGATTAGTGCTGCAGAATGAAAAATTAGGGCACATTTTGAGTGACTTCTCAAATCCTTTTCTATTTCATTAAAACATTCTGACATGCAGTCTCCCAAAATGGCCACCAGAGACAAAAGAGCCCAAATGTAGCCCAAATATCACCCAGATGTAGCCCAAGTATAGCCCAATGACAGAATGTCCCAGAGTGTTCTAAAGAACAACTAGAGCGCTAACAGTCCTACTTATTACAAAGGTATAGCACACCTGGAGCCATCGTGATGGAAATAAAGTGGTAACTCTTAAAACATTTAATTTAAAAAGGAACAAAATGAGGGGGTATATTATGCAATAGAAGGTATTATTAGTGCTGCAGAAAGAAAAATTAGGGCACATTTTGAGTGACTTTTCAAATCCTCTTCTATTTCATTAAAAAATTCTGACATGCAGTCTCCCAAAATGGCCACCAGAGACAAAAGAGCCCAAATGTAGCCCAAATATCACCCAGATGTAGCCCAAGTATAGCCCAATGACAGAATGTCCCAGAGTGTTCTAAAGAACAACTAGAGCGCTAACAGTCCTACTTATTACAAAGGTATGGCACACCTGAAGCCATCTTGATTGGAATAAAGTGGTAACTCTTAAAACATTTAATTTAAAAAGGAACAAAATGAGGGGGTATATTTTGCCATATGAATTATGATTAGTGCTGCAGAAAGAAAAATTAGGGCACATTTTGAGTGACTTCTCAAACCCTCTTCAATTTCATTAAAAAATTCTGACATACAGTCTCCCAAGATGGCCACCAGAGACAAAAGAGCCTAAATGTAGCCCAAATATCACCCAGATGTACCCCAAGTATAGCCCAATGACAGAATGTCCCAGAGTGTTCTAAAGAACAACTAGAGCGCTAACAGTCTTACTTATGACAAAAGTATGGCACACCAGAAGCCATCTTGATTGGAATGAAGTGGTAAGTCTGAAAACACTCAATTTAAAAAGGAACAACATGAGGGGGTTAATTTTGCCATAGAAAGTATGATTAGTGCTTCAGAAAGAAAAAAGTGCTTCAGAAAGAAAAATTAGGGATCATTTTGAGTGACTTCTCAAATCCTCTTCTATTTCATTAAAAAAATGCTGACATGCAGACTGAAACATGCACTTTGAATACCAGCAGCAGACGTCCCTGGTGAGCAGTAGCTTTACTACAGTGATCTAATGTGCAACTAGAGTGCTAACATTCAGAATTTATGGCAAATGTGTGACACATCTGAATGCCTTCTTGATGGAACCAAAGTAAACAAGCCATGAAAATGCAATAGATCTCGCCCTCGTTTAAGTTAAAGCCATTCTGTTTGTAATGATTTGGCTTTTTAGCTTTGCTTTTATTAGTGTTTTTTCAACTTTCATGTAAATAACATGCATCTGTATGCATATAAGTATATGTATGCATGCATTTATGTTTGTATTTATATAGATATACAGATGATATATGTTTATATATGTATGTATATATATATATATATATTCACTGAAAAAACCATAGGTTATAGACCATATATAGTTAGGAATTCGCATTTACAAAACCTTATTTTACTCACACAAAACCATTGAAATTCCATATATAGTTAGTTGCACTAACTATATATCGCGCACCCGCAATCCACTGCTGATGATGTCACATATTACATCATTCATGACAGGGTCAGTGACATCACGGATGACATCACTGATGACATCTCAAATGACATCACTGATGACATCACTGATGACAACATCCAGTGACTGTATGTTTCTGTAAAGTTAAAATATGTCTTACATATTGAAGAATGAGTGGATGTATAAGTGTCTGGATGAAGGATTTAGTAGGTGCATGACTGACTGTATGAGTGAGTGATTAAATGTGTCTCACTGAGTGCATGGGTTAGTGACTAAACTGTCTTAATTTGTGCATCATTATGTCTGTTGTTCTGTAAACTGTTGCATGTGTTGATAAGTAGCTATATGAGTAACTATATCGGTTATTGATTGGTTGCCCAAGTATTTGTATGGGAGACTGAGTGTGTGTGTGGGTGGCTGGGAGGTGTATGACTCTGTGCATAGATGTGTGAGCAGTTGATTCACTAGATGTATGGTTTCAAAAGTGCATGTGGAAACAGCTGTATGGGCGGTTGACTGTGTGCATGAGTGTATTGGTGAGTGAATGGATATCTCAGTGCTACATGTCAAAGTAAGTACATATGTAAAACACAGTACATGTGAGAGTTGACATATATAAATAACTGTGCATAAGAGCCAGTGAATGTGTGAGTGGCTGTATGGATCATTGTGAACTTGTATCAGGGATTGTATAAGAGGTTAAATATGTGTTAGTATATGTTTGAATAAGTAAAGTTTGTATAACTGTATAGTTGAGGAAATGGAGGTGTGATTGATTCTTTGCATGACTGACTAGGTGTGTGAGTAACTCCATGGATGAGTGACAGTCTGTGAGTGTCTGTTTACACTGATTGTATCTAAGGTTATATTAGAGTCTGAAGAGGTTCATCGTATTATCACATGAATGATATCATCAGTGATGTGATCAGTAATGTCAAATGAGATGTCATCAGTGATGTCATCAGTGATGTCATTTGAGATGTCATCCGTGATGTCATTTGAGATGTCATCAGTGATGTCATCAGTGATGTCACTGACCATGTCATGAATGATGTAATATGTGACATCATCAGCAGTGGATTGCGGGTGCGCGATATATAGTTAGTGCAACTAACTATATATGGAATTTCAATGGTTTTGTGTGAGTAAAATAAGGTTTTGTAAATGCGAATTCCTAACTATATATGGTCTATAACCTATGGTTTTTTCAGTGAATATATATATATATATATATATATATATATATATATATATATATATATATATATATATATATATATATATATATATGAAGAATGCCAAAACCTGTGACAGAAGAAGAGGATGGAAAGAATTAAGAGGCTCATACAGAGCTTGATGGGTGTCCCCAGCCCATCAGACCATAAGACGCTATTGCCTTCACTACTTTAATGTAGAACCATCACCATGTTTGAAGATCCTCACAATGAAGGTGGGGATCTCTGTGCCTTGAGGTCTGATGCATCTGATGATGTGCGTCTGTGTAATATCTATCCTTAATACCCTAATTTCTGGAACGTCATCCCCTGCTCTCCAGAAGTGAAGATGTCTTTCTGAGATTTCAGAGAACTCTGAGAAGTTAACTTTCCTGGAAGTGTCTAACAAAGACCATCTTAGGTGGTTAGCCAGTTGCATTTGACCTGCCTCTCTGCAGCCCATGACCCTATTGGCAACAGAGCGATAGATTTCATTTTACATTCCTCCATTTTCCATGATGTGATTTGAAATGACTGCAAAGACGTTTAGATGGCGTTCAAAGACTTGAATGAATAAAATAAGATCAGCTTGAGTGAACTCTGGGCCCATTCGCCCAGTCTGTGCTAAGGCACTTCAGCAGAGTCTTCTCCCGCGTGACTTTTCCATTGAGCGCCAGGATCAAGCTGCGGGGTAAATACTGAAACACATATTTATGATATTAGTGCAGTTCAGAGAGGAACCAGCAAAAACTCTTCTCACGGACACGGATCCCTTGAACAGAGAAAGTGAAGCCAGTAGTATCACCATAATGAAGCTTCTGCACTGGCAATATCTTTGTCTACGCAATACATTTGCAGGTCAGTGTCATATTTCGATTACAGTGCAGTGCATCTGCACTTCGCCATGGCGTCACCTGTAGAATGTGTGCGCTGCACCACAGCATGGTAATTGCTGAGTGTGCGTGAGTCCAGTAGGCACCACATCCATACTTACCGGCTTTGGCAGCATTATGGTTTGGGACAATGCCTGTACTGTAGCAGGCAGGGTCACAGCTAGCTGAGCAGTGGATGCCAATGCCGTCGTCATCCCTGGACCTACTATTTACAGGCAGCACTAGCAGTGACATCACCTGCTGTGCTCGAGCAGCCGTCTGTTCCGCAACTACAAGTAATACAATCTAGTGAAGGCTTACTTTTCATGCAGTATGATTTCACCCATGAGAAAGAACTTGCGGCAAGTTCAGTGCCAACAACGCTTGCCTTTTTTGTCCGACTTGTATTTGTTAGATTCCCAAAACCATATTGTCTGTGAGTGCAAGAGACTAACCAGGAAACTTGAATAAAATGGTTCATTAAATTCCGATTGCTCAAAATTGGTCCCATTTTCTCAACATGAAACAGGAAAGGTTGCTCGGTGATTTGTTGTCTCAATTTTTGTTTTGAATTATGTTCCTAACTGTTACAAAGCGGTTCAACTGTTGTTATAAAAAGTATTGAAAAGCGCTCTGATATCCTTTGGGATCAAGTTCGCGCTATATAAAACTTTATAAATAAAATAAAATAAATAAAACTGTTGTTGTAGCATTTGTCACCCCGAGTGGGACGGGTAGGCTCAGACGTGAGTCCCGTGCTCTCCATGCCACTGGAATCAAGCTATCCTAGCTGATGAGGGCTGAAAGCCCGAAACCGGTCCTAGGATGCTTGTTTCCAGTCCAGGGAGGACCTGGCTTGGCAGTTCGGGCTGGACTGTTCCCATGGGGCACAGGGTCAAAACTGATTTGCATATGGCTGGGTTTAAACTGGAATGGCATGGTGAGCAAATAAATGATGGATTTAGGCCCGGATTTCTGTAATGGGGTGAATGTATGACATTGTTCTGTATTCTGTCCATCGACAGTTGTTTTTGCATTTGTCACTCGAGTGGGACGGTAATGCTCAGACGTGAGTCCCATGCTCTCCATGCCACTGGAATCAAGCTATCCTGGCTGATGAGGGCTGAAAGGCCGAAACCGGTCCTAGTATGCTTGTTTCCAGTCCAGGTAGGACCTGGCTTGGCAATTCGGGCTGGACTGTTCCCATGGGGCACAGGGTCAAAACTGATTTGCATATGGCTGGGTTCAAACTGGAATGGCATGGCGAGCAAAAAAAGATGGATTTAGGCCCTGATCTCTGTACTGGGGGGAATGTATGACATTGTTCTGCATTCTGTCCATCAACTGTTGTTTTTGCATTTGTCTAGTCCTACATGCCATTATGCTCGACATACAGAAATATTCTAGTGGAATGTACCAGGTTATGTCTGGATATGCTCACTCTAGTGGCAATAACCACTGTTCACTGCTCATCCCTTAGAGATGATAGTAAGATTCTAGTGCCTCATGGAGTAGCCAACAGAATTTATGAAGACTACCAGGGAATACTGCCTTGATGTAAGAGGAGGACTGCTCTTCATCACAAAAATATTATTCATTATTAATATTGAGCCCCAGCCTTGTTTAGTCCAAGAGATGCATGCTGCTACAGGTAGATTTTTTAAAGGCATCCTACTAAGTTGTACATTTATGCAGATGCTGTTCTGTTATTTGTTAAGAATCTCGAAGTGAATCGCAAACCAGAGATGACGGTTAATAAGGAATTCTCGTGTAAGTCAGAATTCTTTTTCTGATAACCAAATGTTATTATATTTAACAAGTATCATTCACTGCGACACAATTATTATTTCTATAGTAGTGTTCTGGAGTACAATATTGAAATGGGTTGTTCTTCAAACAAGATATCCATTATGGTGGTATCCCATGATATGTTCACCACCTCCCTCATATGTTATCATGTTTTTTGGTGGCATACCCGTACCTCGTATATTGGCTTCTCCTGATGTGTGCACCAGTCAACCCCTATTTGCCATGACAACAGTGAGGTGGGAGAAGGCTGCTTCCACTTGCAAGTGATATCTCTCTCTGTCACCAAACGAGCCCCTCCCAGGAAATTTTTCTCTGAGTGTGGTCCTCCCAGTTCCTCCAGGAGGCCCAATCCCGCCACCCGGGGATCCAAATCAATCGGACAACCAACACTGCCGAAATCTCATGACCACCCCATCCTAAAATGGTAATAGAGCCAAGCAGTGCCAAGCCACATGATAGTAATCAGGATTAGGGAAAGAGCAATGTGTACATGTAGCCTGAGTTGATCGGCACATCTGTTGTATGCAATGTGGGGACAGGTAGGTTGGATGAAGGTAATTAAATATGGATCATACGTAGCTGCAATGACATTGTCAACTTCCTTGGGGCCAAGCATGCCTCCCTCAATCATCCAGCTCACCCACCCATACTTCCACTTCCGCCAAAGAGAAGGGAAACCATCTGGTGTGTTAATAATCAGTGAACGATAACTCGCCAATATGGCTCTCTTACCCAGGCGCCCCATAAATAATTTTGCTTCGAGCAGGTTATGTTCGGGGATTTAGGTATCTAGTAGGTGATGAACTCGCAAGGCATTACACAGCTGGAAAAATTGAAAAAAATTGTTTATGGGATAGGACATATTGGTCACTTGATTTCTGATAGGACATCAGGGGTCTTCCTCAGCGAACATCCCCTAGGAATGTAATTCTGATCCTGTCCCATTTAACAAAGCCCTTAGGACTCAAGACCTGTTGAAACCAGGCACCCCGCCACAAGGGAGTCAAATCTGTCAGGCAGCGCTCCCAACAGGTTATGGGTAGTGCCGTCCTCCAGCAAAGCACCACCACTCAAGCGCAGGATGGTACTGTTAGGGGCATTTGGCCCTGTAGAGCAAGTCAAGAAGCCCCTCGAACCCCAGTAAATGAAGCTCCATTTTTAGGTTTCGCCTCGCCGAAGGCTGCACTCTGCGCAGCTTTTCGGCGCAGGCAAAATCTAATGTTAGAAAGAGTGTGGCTTGGAATCCGCCCCTCTGTTCCATTGGCTAGCTCCATAAATGGAGGCTAGCCATTGGAACAGAGATCTGTCCATCATGGCCGGACCAGATTCGTGGGCTTTCCCGCGATTTCTTCCCTCTCCGCAACGTCATGAAGACGTGACCACTGTGGGCGTGTACTTTATTTTTTTTTTCCCAACCGATGTTTGTCTTCATTATTAACTTTGTCCCTGTCCCGCGGGCAACAAGACGGAGGCTCTGATCCGCGGGTTTTTGTTGCTTGAAGATCAAATGAAGACACTGGGCGTTTGAATCTCCAGCTCAGACGTGGGCGCCAACGCAGACATCAGCCAAACACAGCAGCGGGATGATTGCAGGTCAGCACGTCGATCGCCGACCATCAGAGCATGCAGTTCACGGACATGCCCATGGAGGTGGCTCCCGCCGGCCAGGGTCATCCTTTCCCCGAATTTCGCTCCAGTGCGTGCGATTCCTGCCCAGGGCCTGCATGCAGTGTGAGCAGCAGAGCCGGGGTGCAGGCGGGGGAGGAGCAGCACTTACAGGCTTTGTGTGTGTGAGTGCGGTGCGTGCGCCGGAGAGAGTGAGAGAGAGGGACAGGCCGCGGCTGCCACTCACATTGAGCCGAGCGGTGACCTTCCTGGTGCTAGCCCCAGAGCCGCGTGCACAGCAGGGTCACTCCGAGACACCCACGAACCCCGGGACACCTGCCCCAGAGCCGCTGCAGACATGGAGAGCGGCGCCCAGCCCCAGCCTGCCCCGGAACCTGCCCAGAGCAGGGGAGACGAGAGTCAGGAGGGAGCCTGCGGCCAAGGTAGGACTCTCGGGCACAGCGGGGGCATGGTGGAGTCACAGCACTCTGTATGTGTGAGGGTCCGCAGAGACTCGGGTCTGAAGTGTGGACAGGCGTTCTATACAGGACTATCGCCAAGGATGCTGTCCGTGCTTGATGCGCTCTGGGAGGACCGGGATGTCCGCTTCGATATTTCTCCACAGTAAGGGACACACAGACTGCTCAGACATTGCCCCGTCTGAAAGCTTATGTACATCTGGCCAAACCTTAATGTAGCACATTGCATGGTGCCAGGTTTACGCCGTCGCACAGTGCCTTTAAATTGCTCCAACTCGCCGTGTTTACTATCTCCCTTAGCAAAGAATGAGTGTATGAATTATCGTTTAGTGCACAAATAGAGTGGCTCCAGTGCCACTGCACCCGCTGCACCACCGGCAGCTATGCGACCGGATCCGCAGCTTGAGAAACGCTGTCTCGAGATACCCGCTCTCTCCTGCCCTCACCTTCCGCTCTCCCTTCACTTCTCTCAGACTGAGTCCCCCTAATACCTTTTCTAGTACCCCTCTCCCCACTCGCTCGTCCTGTGCCACTCTCTCTTTCCCTCATGCCCCCCCCCCTTTCGATGGCTCTCATTCCGCCAATCACTCTCTCTCCTTCATGTTCCCCTCTTTCGAAGTCTGTTTCGGCACATCTTTCTCTCGTCCTCTTTCAATCGTCTCTCTTCCCTCATTTCCATCTAAATCCTCCCTGCACTCTAGCTCGCCCTGCTGGCCCCCACCCACCTCATCCACACACATAGCCACCCAAAAGACATACAGATATACACGAGGCATCCGCACATACAGATACGCCCAAGAGACAGCCACACACAGAGATACACGGCCACACTCACCCGCCAGTCTATTTGACAGTATAATTAAATTAGACACCACCTTCTCTTGTCGTTTTCGGGGGGACTTACGCCATGTGTGCACCAGCAGAACCTGTAAAATTGACTCGATTATCATAGAGAGACGCGAGTCAGGAAATAAATGAGACGTTTGACTAGCTAATGGGGCACATAGGTTACCACTCAGATCTATAGGTGTATGCGCCTATATAGCTATATATACTTGGTGTAAGTCTCAGCCTCCCCTCTCTGTATGTCTGAATAATCCATGCATATATTGGGATTTGAATACTTGTTTTTTTTTAGGTTTGTTTTGTTTTGTTCATCCAGGCCGACCGAAGTCCAGGTGAGTGCCCGTTGACGCCCCCCCCTCCCGCTCTCCGTGTGCCCGTTCCCGCCCCTGCCCCACCCTCCCGCTCTCCGTGTGCCCGTTCCCGCCCCTGCCCCCCCCTCCCGCTCTCTGTGTGCCTGTTCCCGCACCACTTGTAAATGCTTGTTTTCTTTGTTTTTTAAAGCAGCGCGTGTCCTTTAAAAGGAAAGGTTCTGCTTTAAAAAAACACACGACGGCATGTAGAGTAGATGGAGGTCTGCTGTCACTCGCAGGGAGTAATGTGTTCGCAGTATTTCATAAAGATTCGCAAAACGTAACCTGCCTCGATGCCCAGGACACTTCGCAACCTGAACCTACAAATAATCCATCTGGCAACATGACTGGCTAGTACATCAGAGGCGGCACAGCATTCTAGGAGGGTCGCAAATAGTCGGTGCACAATGAAAAATCATGCCTTGAAACCTGGACAGTTAGTTAACATTTTATGTCCTGTTTCCAGTCACTTCGCTGTTTGCACGCACTTACTTCAGACACACACACTCTGAGCGAGCCAGCCTAAAGCGCAGCGATTTTAGACTTGAAACATTTATTACCTAAGTGGTCGGTTTGTGTGTTCCAGAACCGTGCAGTTGTGGTACAAGCATTTACTGCTGGTCCGAAGCCGGCAGCAATCAGGTGCAGCCTGCCGAAGGATCATAATTTCAGTGGAACTTATTTGGGTGTGCGCAATTATGCACAAGAGCCCTCGAGGTGCACGGCTCACCTTGATACTCTTACCATGCTTTTATTTTGAGATTTAACACGTATAAGCCTAGCAGAGGAACAACACTGAGCTGTATCTTGTTCACCAAGCTTTATGTAATTTTAATGAGACCAGAGATGAACGCAAAGGAACAGTTAATGGGGCAAAGGGAAAAGTCAAAGAAAATACATTGGCTCAGTACCATACTCATTGCGACACAGGCTTATTCGGCCTTAAGTCATCCGGTTTCTTATTTTTCGACAGACAACACAAATGAGAAGTTAAACATAGCCGATGATACTCTGAAGTGTAAGTCTAAACATCTCGGCAGTGATGCACAACACAAGGTCGTTTGAAGAGCAGTGTGGGTGACGGGTTAGGAGAACAGGATAAGAGGTTTTTATTGTCAGTGACACGCAGGTGATAAGCACGGGGTCTTTTGAGGATTTAATTATTTAGGTTGACGCTTAGGGGCAGTGAAAAGGGTTCTCCTTCAGCAGGTGGTGCATAAGCAAACCTGGGGCGGCGTAGAACTCGGTTCAATAATCCTACCGTAATGTCCAAGAATGGTGGCTCCAGTGTCTTGTCTGATTTATATTTTTAGTCCATGCATGGTGTTGCTTGGGCTGCCAAAGTTGACGAGTTTCTCTATCATATAGGCAGAGGATTTTATCACAATGGCCAAGTAGGTAGATGCAGCTCTATTTAAGGGTGATCTCGGCATGAAAGGGTGGCAGCAAGTTCTCTGCTGTTTGATGAGTTGTGCTGCAGCACGCAAAACAATTCTGATGGATGCCATAGATTCATTTATGTTGCTTGTAGCTACAGGGTTCCCGCCATTTGATAGTCATACACTGGGACCTGTACAATAGTGCAGTATTTATACATTACATTACACTGCGATTAAGTTGTGTTCGTTTTCTTTGCAAACTAGGTCTTGATGGCAGTCTTTTGAATCTGATCGATTTGGGAGAAGTGATCAGGTGTGAGGTGAAGCCTTTGAAGCACACAGATGGAGCCACAACTGGACAAGAATGGGATGGTGAGGTGTCTTATGGGCTGGGTAGGCCTTAGGGGGTCTTAGGTCCTTGAAAGTGAAACGTTGTGTGTGTATTGTTTAATCTTTCAGCTCCCTTTGCTCTCGCCTTTGGTGGGGGTTTATCTCAGCACATCTGATTGGAGCATGGGAAGCCAGATATGAGTCATGAAGGACACATCAGTTGTGGTTCTGAGGGTACCCGAGAGGCTATAAAGCCTTGGGGAACTGAGCGTTCACCCTATTGCCTGTTTGTTCGACGCCTCATTCTTGGGAGGAAAGACTTACTTGCAGGTGCATAACTGGTGATGTAAATGGAAAAAAACTTATCAGGACCAGTGGCAAATTTGGGGAGTAGGCCTGGCGGTTGCAGTGTTTGTGTTTTTCTTTTTTGCAGTTTCATATAGCGCAAACTCGACCCCAGTGCTTCACACGAGCACCATTTACATTACACAAGATCACATTCATTTTATAGGACGATATTACTTGATTTGCCCAGAATCACAGGCTGTTGAGCCGACTCGAACTTGACTCCCCATTTCCATGATCAGCAGCTCTGGCTGTAGTGCCACATCCTTCTTTATTTTATATTGTGTGGAGGACGTTTGCATGTTGTACTGGCTTTACCTTGTTGTGTGTTGTGGAGCATGCTGCTGTGTTGTTGTACATTTAGAATAGGTTGAAAATCACTTTGTGCGTTTTGTGGGGTCTCCTGCACACTTTGTGCATTTTGCATAAGGTACTGCAGTGCATTTTGTATCTTGTGATGCCGGAAGTTGAGTGTATGTTATGCCTTGTGAAGTGGGTGACTGCTGTGTTCATCTGTGTGCCTTGTGAGACAGGCATTGTGAGACTTCGACCTTCATTGAGGTTGGCAATGTAAATAACAATGCCATTTATTTATAAGTAAAAAAAAAAAGAAATGTCATGAGCAATGCCAATAGCTCTAACTTTTCCAAAGGCGAAACCATTGCATTGTAAATGCTTGTTTTTATTATCTCTTTATTCAAGTTTTAAGTTTTTCCCAGAGATCAGCATAGAATACAACCAATTTCAACAAAAACAATATGAGGTTTTAGGAAGAAGGTCACAAAATGTTAGTTTGGAAATAATTCCAAAGCATCACAGTAAAAAAAAACATTTTAAGCAAAAGGAGGGAGTATTTCTCTGAAAAAAATAAAAAAAATAAAAAAACATAGAGCATAGATCTGGGTTACCCACGAAAAACAAGGACAGCTAAGCTAAACCCCTGTAAATAAATCAGCGCACCAGCTCAGCTTATAAGCTTGGGTTGTTATGATTTCTATGAATCCTTCCATCTTGATAGGGGGGCCCAGATACCCCGCCCTAACATTTTCAATTTTTCCCCTTTTTTTCATAAATAGCTCTTTAAATTGTATAAATTGAGAGTAAGCGCGATAGCCATTGATGAAAAGTGGGGGGTGAAGGGTCAAGCCAGGCAGAGGCGATACTCATCCGTAATACAGCCGTAACCATATAGAGAAATTGATACGCCATATCATTCTTTTCCCTGCAGCTTACTCCCAGTAAGACCAAAGCGGGGGTTAGTATAATTTTTAGCCCCAGAGACCAATCTAAGAATCTTGTGATGGATTCTAACAGACACTGAAGGTGTGGGCAAGATGCAAACATATGCACGAGGTCTGCTGCCAACCCACCACACCGCAGACAGGTAATCTCTGACAGCCCGCCCCACTGCGCTACTCTTGCCGGAGTATAATATAAAGAAAAAAACTGTTTTATAATGTTGCGCTTGGAGCCCGGCAGAGCACAGAACCGTCTGAGCTAATTCTAGTGATTCTACAAGCCCCTCTGGTGCGGCCCCACACGATCCACCCATTTATTCTCATGCTTAGCCAGATCATCTTGTTTTAATGCTATCAGTTCTGCGTACAATAACCGAATAGTGCCCTTAGTACTGCCCCTGATGATATGTATGATTTTATTTCTGCTAAACCCACTAAACCACCCCATTTTTATTACCAAATAAACTACGCAGCTGCAGGTATTTAAAAAAGTGACCCCTTTCCAACCCGAACTCCAGATGAATATCCCCAAATTGGCGAAACCCATCACTCACTATTAGATTCCCGGCCATCCGAACTCCCTTCATTGCCCAGACTTCCATGACCTCATCTGAAAATATTTTCCGGAAAAGTGAGGTTTTTATAAAGCAGAGTATAATGATTAAGACTCCTCAGCCCAATCTTTCTTTTTAACCCCCCCCAGTTATCTTAAAAGCAGCTATAAGAGTCTTGAATTTCGTCCTTTTGTAATAACTGAGCTCCGTAAATTTCCCAAAACTGCTTTTTGCATGCTCCCCCAGTAACAGCGTATAAACATCTGGGAGTTCGGTTTCCCCTTCCAAATCCCTGGAAAGTGACCCGAACACAGGGGCGTAGCTAGAGCTTTTGGTGCCCGGGGTTATCCCTCCGAGTGCCGCCCCTGGAGGGGATTGGGGGTGCGGGGTAGTACCGCCACTAATAGTTACCTCGATCATTCAAGTTACATGCACATACATGACACAGTCCAGGGCTACACAGTTGTGAATTCACCGATGACCGGCAGTACAAAGGAGAGCACACAGACTGCCACCCTGCAGGATTTCAGGAAGGGCCTAAAAACATGGTTATTCGATTAACGTCCCTCATCAGTAGCACCGTCCCACCCCCCCAGCGCCTAGATACCCTCACAGGTGATAAGTAGCGCTATGCAAATCCTGTTTGTCAGTGGCATATAGGGAGTGGGTGGGGTGGCAGGCCCACTGAGGGCAGGCACCGCCCAGCAGGTGTCACTCATGTCTCGATCTGGTGACGTCAGGCCTGGGCTGTACTCTGATTGACCGGTGGCCCATTGCGGCGGCCTTTATAATTTATTTGGGGACTGTGGACACTGACTGACACTACTGTAAAATGTCAGACAGTGAGTGTCCCCAAATATATTATAAAGGCCTCAGCAACAGGCCACCAGTGCCGCGCGGCCGCCGCCCGCAAAATAGTGCGGACCCCCATAGTTACGCCACTGCATATAGAGCCTGAAAAAGAACCCGTTCCAGTTGCTCTTTCTAATTTCTGCCAGTGCTAAGACCCGACCCACTTAAATTCTTGTTTGACACTCTCTCTTTCCCCACTCACTTCACCTTTTAATGTCCAGTCAATATTAAACTTACTCTCAGCCTTGCAGTACCACATTCACTCTCTCTCTTGCTCTCTCTTTCCCTATCTCTCTCTCGCTCTCTCTCTCCTTCTCCTTCTCTCATGCTCTCTCTCTTTCTCTCACTCCCTCTCCCTCTCTCTTTCTCGCCCCCTCTGTCTCTTTTTTCTCCCTCTCCCTTTCTCTCTCTAACCTCTATCGCTCTCTCTCCCCCTCTCTTTCTCTCTCTCTCTCCTTTGCTCTTCCACCCACACGTCCCCACTCAGAACTTTAAAATGTAGATGTGGTAGAACCGGGCCTGGTTGTAGGCATGATGTTAGTTGTTGTATCACATTTCTGGATGCAATGACAGAAACAGCAAAATACAAGTCAGGTGGCACACAATGCTAAACACAGATTTTTAGCATAAGTGTTTTAAAGCCACGCCCTAAATTAAATCGGCCACCCACTTTGAGAGACCTCCCCAGTTTTTTCATCCCGCTTAAAGCCCTGTTGACAGCTATGCTGCAACTCTCTAAATATCCCCTCTGAAAACTCTCCAGTGACAGTCTTACCTCACTCATCGTGACTCGCTCCAGGGTCTCTGTGGCAGGTATGTGTGGTTGTTTCAGCAGCCAGACCAATCTCCAGAGAGAAGCACTGCCACTGACTGCCCCAACAGCAACAGGCCAGAATGAGCACGAGAGAGCGTAGCGGTGAAGCGTGTGACGCGTCACTGCTACGTCGTTCTCATCGCAGGGGCAGGGCTGGCCCGGCCAAAATAACGCATTTAATGTCGCCCAGCAGGGCCGTCATTGGTAGCGCTCGTGCGCTACAAGATTGATTGACGGCCCTGAAGGCTGGGACCAAGGAACAAAAGCAGGTCATGTGCATGCAGCGCGCACTTTCAAACTGCCAGGGTCGCGCGAGTGGGACTTGCCCACAGTTTATTCCCGGTCATCTGGTTCACTGTAGTTTCACGCCTATTCCTACTTCCTCCCGGTCCCTTCGGTCAGGAATGCTGAGGGACGTGCACCCATCCTCGGGCTATCGGTATGAGTTTTATTGGCAATTCTTGTGGGGATGGGGTACCAAAGTTAGCACCTCTTCCATTCTGTCCAGGGTGCCCTGCAGGCATTCACTTTGTCTTCCTGCACCTGTTCTGTGCTTTATACTGAGCTCAGGGCCTCTGGGGGCCCATGCAGTGCCAAGCTGCCTACTGCGGTGTTGATTCTGGTAGGTGCAGACCAGTGGGGGGGGCAAGAGGTTTTCAGTCTCCGAGCCATCGGTGGTACTGCATATTGTATCTATGTCTTGCTTACTGGTTCTGCAGTTCGTGGACTATCCCAGTATGTCTTGGGACCATGTTTACAGTTAAGGGGCCCCCACTCCTCATACGGACACCTTTGCGTTGTTTGTCCCCTTGCAAAGGAAAGATCGCACTTAGTCTCTCTCTGCTACCTAGTGATTTCGGGATCACAGTGCGTTTTTCGCTGTTTAGCAGGGTTGGGGTGGTGCAGTGGTGCAGTGGTGCAGTCTGCCGCCTTTATTCTCTACCCGATTTCTGCACTAATGTTGGCGTTGCAATTTGCCTCCAGGCGGCTCAGACTGGGTCACGCATTCTCTGGTCACAGGCTCTGGGCCGATGACGGCCTGGCGCAGGTCGTAGCCCGTTCACTTTCTACCCCGTGGGCCGTGCAATCTGTTGTGTCCATTTCCTCCCGCGCGCCCTCGCAGCTTCGTCAGGACAGCTCCAGGCGGGTCGCAGCTTCACATCAGGTGCGTTCACTAACCTCGTCTACATTTGCAGCATGTCCTCATTGGGGGCGGGGGGACTCTCTCCGGTAACACTGTGCCCCAAAATAAATTATAAGGGCCGCAACAGGCCACCAGTGCTGCACGGCCGCCCTCATAATTGTGCCGCCTGGGGCGGACCGCCCTCCCCCGCACCCCACTAGCTACGCCGGTGCCCGAACAGTATACCCAAGTATTGGAGAGCAGCAGCCCAATAATAAATTCGAAAATCAGGAACTGAGAACCCCCCTTTCTCCTGTGGCAACAACATAAACCTGAGAGCCCTCCTAGTTTTCCGGTGTGCCCAAATAAATCGATTAATAATACCTTCCAGAGTAATAAACCAATGCTTTTGAAATTCTAGCGGGATTGCCCTAAACATATAAAGAATTTTTGACAAAAACATCATCTTCCCTATGTTGCATCGTTCAACCAGTGATAAATGTAAATTATTTAGTCTGTCAAAATCGGCTCTAGCCTTCCTGATTACTAGGTGGATGTTCTTCGCTACCAGACTCTCTAGATCAGACATAATCGTGATTCCCAGATATACTGCTGAATCTGTGACTCGAGGATCTTCACAAATAACAAACTTATTCTTTATAACTTGCATTTTAGTCTGATTCAGAGCATATCCTGAATATGTACCAAAATATTGTGCTATTGACTCTACCACCGTCAATGCCAAAGACGGATCAGCAGTAACGATGGCCACATCGCCAGCATAGGCTAAAACATTCGATTTGGTGCCCTGACAAACAATTGGGGGGATTCCATTATTTGCCTCAAATAGCCGTAATAAAGGGTCCATATATATTGCAAATAGAAGGGGTGAAGATGGACACCCCTGTCGGGTTCCCTGCTAAATAGTAAAGGGCAGAGTAAGGTCACCATTCAGCCTTAGGCGAGCGGTGGGTGCCGGATATAATGCCTGAATAGCTTTGATGAAGCCCTCCCCAACCCAAACCATCGCATCAATTTCCATAGAAAATCCCAGGAGACCCTATCAAATGCTTTCTCAGCATCTAATAGCAAAGCGTATATAGGGTCTCCTGAGATCTCCGTGGCATCAAGAAGAGTTATCCCTCGCCGCACATGCTGCGTGGTCCCCGGCCGGCTAAAAACCCATGTTGACAGGGGTGAATAGTTTTCCTTAAAATATTGTTTAGCCTTGGTGCCATAGCTTTTGAAAAGTTTTTGACATCACTGTTCAGTAATGTTATAGGATAGTATAAGCCTGGCTCCCTAGGTGGCTTATCTTAAAAAAAATTATATATATAACATGCGCCCCAGCCCAAGACTCGGGTGCAGCCCCCCTCTTTGAGCCAACTGGATAACCTCAATCAAGTCTAATCCAATATTATCTATAAATATTTTGTAAAACTCTAATGGGATCTGGTCAGGGCCATCCGCTTTACCAGCTGGTAGATCTTGCAAAGCCCCTAATATTTCTTCATGGGTCAGCACCCTCCTAAGTTTCTCCCTATCGATAGGATCAACCCTGTGTATAAAGTTTCTATCTAAATACTTTTGAATATCCAATACCGCCTCTGATGATTGTTTACTATACAAGTGTTGATAAAAAAGACTAAACGTTTCTCGGATCTCTAAAGAATCTGTTATAAGCTTTTAATTAGTATTAGTACATTAGTACATTTCCGAGATCTGGCCTGCTGCCCTTTTTTGTCTTATGGCCAGGGTATGCCCCACCCGTTCATTATATTCATAACCATGCTCTTTTTTGGCCAAAAAGACTTCTGCAGATTTTGACGAGATATGCTCGTTAACCTCAGCCTTGTTTATAGCTAGCTTAAGTATTATTTCTTCAGTCGGCTCTCCCTTACTAATTGCAGTGGATAGGGGCTAGTGCCTTTTCCAGCATAATTAACTTATCTTTAATCGCCACCTCCCGCTGTGTCTCCTTCTCCTGACGATGCAGACTATAGCTAGTAGTTTCCCCACTAATCTCCACCTTAAACGCGTCACAGACTATTCCCGCATCAGTACTCCCACAATTAAAATCCCAGAATTCTTTGATCCACTCTTTCATGTGTAAAACATATTCTGGGTCATACAGCAACCACCCCATTTCAGACATGGCCATATGCAAATCAGTCTGACCCTGTGCCTCATGGAAACAGTCCAGCCCGAATTGCCAAAGCAATGTCTTCCCTGGAGCGGAAACAAGCATCCTGGGACCGGTTTCTGGCGTTTCAGCCGTCATCAGCCAGGCTAGCTTGAATCCAGTGACAAAGTGAGCAAGGGACTCACGTCTGAGCATACCCTGCCAGCTTAGGGCGAACAAAGCGATACAAAAGGGGATGATGGACGGAGCGTTTGAGCAAATCAAACACTCACCCCCAGTCAACTGATCCGGGTTTAATCCATCACCATTCTTTAGCTCATTCCACCAACCCAGTTCAGACTTGGCCATATGCAAATCAGTCTGACCCTGTGCCTCATGGGAACAGTCCAGCCCGAACTGCCAAAGCCATGTCTTCCCTGGACCGGAAACAAGCATCCTGGGACCGGTTTCTGGCATTTCAGCCGTCATCAGCCAGGCTAGCTTGAATCCCTTGGCAAAGTGAGCAAGGGACTCACGTCTGAGCATACCCTGCCAGCTTAGGGCGAACAAAGCGATACAAAAGGGGATGATGGACGAAGCGTTTGAGCAAATCAAACACTCACCCCCAGTCAACTGATTTGGGTTTAATCCATCACATTCTTTAGCTCACTACACAACCCCAGTTCAGACATGGCCATATGCAAATCAGTCTGACCTTTTGACTCATGGGAACAGTCCAGCCCGAACTGCCAAAGCCATGTCTTCCCTGGACCGGAAACAAGCATTCTGGGACCGGTTTCTGGCATTTCAGCTGTCATCAGCCAGGCTAGCTTGAATCCAGTGGCAAAATGAGCAAGGGACTCCCTTCTGAGCATACCCTGCCAGCTTAGGGCAAACAAAGCGATACAAAAGGGGATGATGGACGGAGCGTTTGAGCAAATCAAACACTCGCCCCCAGTCAATTGATCTGGGTTTAATCCATCACCATTCTTTAGCTCATTCCGCCACCCCTGTTCAGACATGGCCATATGCAAATAAGCGTAACCCTGTGACTCATGGGAACACTCCAGCCCGAACTGCCGAAGCCATGTCTTCCCTGGACCGGAAACAAGCACCCTGGGACCAGTTTCTGGCATTTCAGCCGTCATCAGGCAGGCTAGCTTGAATCCAGTGGCAAAGTGAGCAAGGGACTCACGTCTGAGCATACCCTGCCAGCTAAGGGCGAACAAAGCGATATAAAAGGGGATGATGGACGGAGCGTTTGAGCAAATCAAACACTCACCCCAGTCAACTGATCTGGGTTTAATCCATCACCATTCTTTTGCTCACTCCGCCACCCCAGTTCAGACATGGCCATAGGCAAATCAGTCTGACCCTTTGACTCATGGGAACAGTCCAGCCCGAACTGCCAAAGCCATGTCTTCCCTGGACCGGAAACAAGCATCCTGGGACCGGTTTCTGGCATTTCAGCCGTCATCAGCCAGGCTAGCTTGAATCCAGTGGCAAAGTGAGCGAGGGACTCACTTCTGGACCTACCCTGCCAGCTTAGGGTGAACAAAGCGATACAAAAGGGGATGATGGACGGAGCGTTTGAGCAAATCAAACACTCACCCCCAGTCAACTGATCTGGGTTTAATCCATCACCATTCTTTAGCTCACTTCGCCACCCCAGTTCAGACATGGCCATATGCAAATCAGTCTGACCGTGTGCCTCATGGGAACAATCCAGCCCGAACTGCCAAAGCCATGTCTTCCCTGGACCGGAAACAAGCATCCTGGGACCGGTATCAGATCAGTTGACTGGGGGTGAGTGCTTGCAATGTTCAACACTCAGTCCATCATCCCCTTTGGTTTTTCTTTACACAGTTGAATACACCAGCAGTACAAAGACATACAATTGATGGACGGAATGCAGAACAAATCAAAACATCCACCCCCAGTCAAGAGATCTGAGTTTAATCCATCATTTGTTTGCTCACCATGCCACCCCAGTTTAGACTTGGTCATATGCAGTTCAAGACTCATTTGCACATGGCTGGGTTCAAACTGGAATGGCTTAGGGAGCAAAAAAATGAAGGATTTAGGCCCAGATCTCTGTACTGAGGTGAATGTATGACATTGTTCTGTATTCTGTCCATCAATTGTTCTTTTTGCAATAATAATATATATGTACAGAGGTATCAAGGTTGACTTGTTTGCAACCTCTAGCATATTTAACCCAAAATATGACCAGAGTACTATATGTGGTGGCAATGTGTGACATTTTCAACTTTTCCGTTTAATTATGAGTGTCATTCAACAACTATGACATTTTCTCGCAAGCAAAATTAAGCAATGAAGATGAGGGAAATATATAAATATGAGAATTTATACCAATTTGAGCAATATGAAACTCTAATAAGAGCTTAAAACTGTTGTAAAGAACCAGAAATGGAAAGGCACTAACCTGGTAAAAAGTAGTAACTCACAGCTAATCCTCACCAAATACAGTTTTGTGAATATATGGTTCATGTTCTTTCTCTCCTTCTTCCCTTGTGTCCTCTTTCTTGCATGTTCCCTTCTACCCAATGTCTTGTGTCCCATTTCCCTCCGTTGTACTCTTTTTCTTCCTACTTCCTCATCCCCTCACACCTATCCCCTCTCTGCAATCTGGACCTAAAAGCGCTATGAAGCATTCAGCACAGTCCGCTTTCTAGTACTTTTTTTTAAATCAGTCAGTTATCCAACCCTCCATCCCCGTTATCCATCCCCCACTTGGTTGCTAAATTTAAAAGCTGTCCCAGAGGGGAAAGCTTTTGGCTTTGCAAATACTTGATATATCTACTCTTCCTCTGCATAATCTGAGCTGCACACACCCCTGCCCAACAACTGCTGACTTGGCCCTGGGTTCGGCGCGCTCTCATGAAATAAAGAGCCTTGCAGGGTGTTTAAAAAGTCCACGCTGGTATGGTGCTGACGAAGCGCAATATTGCTATGTTATGGGGGGCGGAGACTCTGCCAACACTAAATAAACAAAGAGAGGAGTACCACCATTAAAGATCAAGAAAGTTCCTAATGGGGTGGTTGACTGACAAAAGGAAGGGATTTATCCTTTTGTTAAAAACCCCTCACTCACCAGCCTAGTAGTGACATGCTTCATCATTGGGGTCCACCCTGGCGGCCTAGCGTCACCAGGGTGTGCTACAACACCTGAAATACAGTGGAGCAGGTTGTGAGTGTAAGTGCAGAAAAAAGTGTGTTGAAAATTGTCCTGGTTTAACTTAGTGGGGAGATAAATTTTATTTACAATCAACTGGACAATATTAAAAAGGTGAGGCGAGATACTGTGAGGGTAATTAAGGCCAAAAGTATCTCTATATGTCTACTGGTCTACATGTTTCAAGCAAAGATGGAATGTACCAGGCTTTCATCAGGACCGAAAACAGGGAACTGGACGGTATGGTAAACATCGTTTACCACAATGTTTTTACAACGCGGTACCTTTACCACGCGGCCGTGACAACGCAAGTCATTACCACGACTTGCGCTGGAGGGCGCTAAAGGATTACAAACAGTTAATTTACTATCCCAACACCTTCCCTAGGGTCCACGGGGACTGGTGTTAGAATAGTAAATTATACTATTCGAAATCCGCGCCCCCAATGCAAGTCGTGGTAACGACTTGCGTTGTCACGGCCTCGTGGTAAAGGTATGCGTTGTGACGGTACGTGTTGTACCGTCATACATCCGGACGGTATGTGCCCCCTAAAAGGCACACCCAATCCTAATTCCTTGTGACCAAGTTAGCAAAACTCACTAATGGTGAAAAAACTCTAACCTCAATGGGTGAGTAGGGGAAGTAAAAATCAAAAAGACCTGTAGGAAGAAAGGAGAGAAACGGACATCAATCAGACGTGACCAATATTACATGCCTTTTACGTTGTGCAGTGTCGTGTCTCTATGTCTTCAAGCTTCATGCCACTCTCATTAGGAAAATAGTGATGGTATCGGCGTGATAAAATAGTGTTGTTCTTAGGCCCACTGGGGGCATGCTATTTTGCCAAATCATGCATACTTATCAAAAGGTGCGTGCTCAGTGGCATTTGCTACTTTTATTCAATCTTGCGCACTCATAGTAAATTTATAGTGGCGTGATATCAAACTCTTGCATACCTGCTATTGTGGTCGCAAGGGTTTATTTAGATGTGCATAGATTACCCGTAAAAATCAAGGGACATACAAGGACTTACTAACACATAGCGTGCAAAACAAACAAACAAAACCAAATAATGGTTGAAGGTAGGCGGCTTACTCCTATTTTAGTTTCTTTTGCATCGGAGGGCAGGGAGTGGTATCACCACTACTGAAACGTATTCTGTAAATACATGGAGTCAACTGTTACGGAAAAGTTTTCTGATAAATATCAGCCGCAAATTGCGGTAGATTCCGTACTCCGTAATGGCGTGGGTATCAGAACCTGAAAAGCAAGGCTGCTCTACTTACAGTTAACTTGCGGTGGAAAAGGCCGGTTACCTACATCTCTCCTCCGCGGCCCCGCTACAATGCCGGGGGTTCTCGTGTGAGTAAATGTAAAGAGCCGGCTTCCGGGGTGGGCGGGGTTGCGGGCCTGTCACGTGGGTGTTGTCGGGGCAACTCGTGTCTACAGTTTTCTATGGGTGCCGCGCTCAGCTTGAAAAGGCGATTTAGAGCCCGGAACTGTATTGTGGGACAGGGTTTAATAATGGACATGAAATGACGCTAAAGATATGGAAGCATAAGCGGAAAAGGTCGCTTGATCGCACGTGGTAGCGTGCCAGTTAAAAGTGCTCATTAGCATCAAGCCAAGACAACACAGAAGTTGTTGTATTCTGACAACAGTATGTAATGGTAAATTAGGAGCGTATGGTAAGACGATGTGCGCGCAGCGGTGGGCGCGTTTCTGATAGATACATCTGCCGTGTGGATTCCTCACCTTGTGAATATCCCCCTGCGTCATCAACATTCGGAAATTCTTTTGTAGCTTCGCGCCGACGTGGACCTGGACGTCATAGAGGCACGACATCGCTCGCGACTCCGCTGACGTCACCGACGCCTATAATAGGCCCACGCCGGCATGATGACATTAGTTCCCTTTTTTCCGCGTCGTCAACGCTAACGGTTTTCTGGGATCGTCTGTAGCCTTGGCTGTAACTTTGTTACTTGCTATTTGTTTCTAGTCTCTTTGTCTTCACTTTCTTTCGACATGTCCTCGAAGAAGACCGGGTTTAAGGCCTCCGGAGAATGTAATAAGATAATGTCCATCACAGATCCACATGAATGCTGTTTGTGGTGTCTGAGCTCCGACCACGACGTCGAGGACTGCCAATCCTGCAGGAAGATGACTCCAAAGGCGCTCCGGGAAAGAGAAGCAAAACTTCTGGTTTCCAAGTTTAAAGAAGGAAAGGGAAAGAAGAAATCAAGATCGCGGACTCGACGCTCAAAGTCAAGGTCTCGCTCGAGGTCGCGATCGGATTGGTCCTCAGCCCATGCTTCAAGGTCTTCAAGAAAGAAGCATAAAAAGAGAACCCATGAATCCCGACATCGATCAAGAAAGGAATCTGGTTCCAAGCCGAAGTCGCAGGTGAAGCGGGTCGAGAAGGTGGTATCTTCGGCTTCGGAGGAACAGGATGCTGAGGCTGAGGCGTCGCATGCGAATTCACCGAGTTCGCCGAAGCAGAAAGCTGTTCCATCTCTGGACCCATCCCATCCTTCAGGTTGGGAGGATGAAGGTGAGGAGGAGGTAGTTGGAGAGGGAGAGGCTCAGTTGCCTGAAGGTCTGTCGACTCCGGTGCAACAGCCTGAAGAGGAGGTCGACGCCGCTTCGACTCCGCGCCCTCGAGATCCGCCTAGGAGTTCATATCCAGCCTTCCCAGGTCCAGGTCAGGATCCTTCGCATTTCCTGAATGCGATGTTCGGAATTTATTCAAGGGCTATGTATCCCTCTGAGGCTCCTGCTGGTCCCATGGGTCCGATGGCATATGGTCTGGGTGTTCCTCAATCCTATGCACCTGCGCCCTTTATGCCGGCTCCGACGCCGCATTGGCATTATCCGAATCCGGCGAGGCCTTTGACTCCGAAGCCTTCGACGCTGAGGTCGGCGTCTCCGATTCCGTCGACGCCAGTCCCATCAACTTTGAAGCCGAACCCTGATCGACGTCGTGGATCTCTCCTTCGTCCGACGTCGGGTTCGACGCCGGCTTCGGCTCCGTCGGAGTCGATTTCGGATCCGTCGGCTTCGAATGTGAAGCAAAGATCAAGGCGTGAGGCCCAGAGGTTGATGGAGGAGGAAAGATATCGAGAGGAAAATCTGGAGGAAGGCGAACTACAGGATTCTAAGGATCCTTTTGAGGACCTGACTGTGGCTAGTGGCCTGGAACTGTCACCTGATTGGGACCTTGCTTCAGTTTCTGATGAACCCTCAAGGTATGTGACGCCTTATCATGTAGTGATTAAGAAGGCTGCAGGTTTGTTGAACATTCCTCTACCAACTGCAGAATTTAAATCTAATCTGCTCATGGAGGTCCTTCATTCTCCTTCTTCAGTGACTGAACCGTTGCTGCCTTTTAATGATGCCTTAAAGGATCCAATTTTGGAGATTTGGAAAAAACCTGTATCGGCTCCTGCTGTATCTAGGGCTGTAGCTAGGAGGTATAGGGCAGCTCCTGAAGACCCGGAGTTTTTAACCTCTCATCCTCTACCAGAGAGTTTGGTGGTGCAGGCTGCCTGTTCCAAAAGGTCTACGGGTGCATTTCCGCAGGTCCCAGCGGAAAAGGAGTCGAGAAAGCAGGATCAGGCTGCTAAGAAGGTTTTCTCTTCTGCCAGTATGGCTTTGAAATCCACGAATGCTACCTGCTTGATGGGGCGTTATATTCATGCTCTTATGGACACTGTGAAGCAGTTGGTGCCCAAGGTGCCTGAGGAGAATAGAAAAGACTTCCAAGAGGTAATCTCTGATACTCAAGCTGCAGCAAGGCAGGTTATTCAAAGTGGATTGGACACGGCAGACTCTGTGGCTAGGGTCATGGGTTCTTCCGTAGCCACAAGAAGAGCTGCATGGCTGAAGTCAAGTGAGTTTTCCACAGATGTCCAGGCGGCATTGATGGATCTTTTGGTGTATATTTAACAAGGACCCCGTGAGTTCATAGAATATAGATTCCTAGACCAGGGAAAAACAACTGTTTGATATTTAACAATCTAGGCAACCATAAGAGACAATCAAAGAAATATTCATAAATGGAAGGGGATTAAGCTACAAAATGTTTATACAGTAAACAATTTATTGAAGATAAAAAATAACAATATCACATTTACAAATTTAATATATACGTTTAAAAAAGTGTAGTTGAACAAACTAAACTTAAAACAGCAATGTATAATCACATGACATAAATCACAATGCAAATGAAAACATATATAAAGTTAAAAAACACTGGGAGTGGCAGATTGGTACTCTACGCGCGCTTCGGCGGCCAGCGCCTTCTTCTGGAGTAGCCACAAGGATTTTAAAAGTTGTTGTCAAATGATGAATCGAAAATACTTTTCTTTCTTAATTTCTTTAAAGAACGGTCCTAGCTGACTGGTAACGAGATTATGATGTGTAGATATAACTTGTAAGGCTCAATGGCGACGTCTAGTCAAGATAGGACATTAGTATCTTATTTCCTAGATGGACGGATTCCAAACAGGAAATTATCATGCTGTAAGGGACAATGATTAAAAACTAGTCCCGCCGGCCGGAACCTCTTATTCATTCAAGTGAAGGATATACTTGATTACTTGATAGATATCGGGATCCCCCTGATGTGGAGATTTTAGGTAGAGCAAGACCCTCTAATAGGGTGGTTCCTCTTCCAATTGAGATGATTAGTGGGATGATTAGTTGGACAGGGAGTTATTTTAACTTCAACTAATCATCTCGGCTCGGGCCGTAACGCTTCCTCTTCTTCCTCCTCTTCCACTTCCCAGCCCCCAGCCTCCGCAGCAAAGCAGCCCTAGATCCGCCATTCCGGTTCATGTGGGCCCAGTGGGGGGCCGGCTTACCCATTTTTTTCAAGATTGGGAATTGATAACATCGGATCTTTGGGTTCTCAATCTTGTAGAGAATGGGTATGCTCTTCCCTTTCGGGAGTTTCCCCCAAATTATCCTTCTTGCCAGGGTTATTGTCCGGAGGGCCACCTGCTTCTCCTGCAGGAAGAAGTCCTGGCACTGTTTCGAAAAGGTGTGATAGAGGTGGTCCCGGAGCAGGAGAGGGGTCAGGGATGCTACTCCCGGTATTTCCTGATCCCCAAAAAGGATGGCAGGCTTCGGCCGATTCTGGATCTCAGGATCTTGAACCTTTACCTGAAACAGGAGAATTTCAAGATGCCCACCCTTGCTCAGGTTCTTCAAGCGCTGCTGGAAGAAGACTGGATGGTGTCGCTCGACTTGCAGGATGCGTATTTTCATATCCCAATCCTGAAGTCGCACAGAAAGTATCTCTGTTTCACGGTTGGGTCGCAACACTACCAGTTTGCGGTCCTTCCGTTTGGTCTTACTACTGCGCCTCGAGTCTTCACCAAGGTGATGGCTGTGGTGGCAGCACATCTCAGAAGGTCAGGGATACCTGTATACCCGTATCTGGACGATTGGCTGATCAAAGCGGAATCTCCGGAGATAGTGCTCCATCATCTGCAAGAGACAACTCAGTTGTTGCACAGGTTGGGTTTTTCGATAAATGTACCCATGTCTCACCTGGTGCCCTCCCAGCACAACCTGTTCATAGGTGCGGTACTGGACACTACTGTATGTCGCGCATTCCCTCCTCCTCAAAGGATTCGCGACATACAGGACATACAGGATTACTTCATTTCTCACCCTCTGAGGCGGAAGCCGGAGGTCTCTCAACGCTATCCCTGAACTGCTTTTATTACAGATTGCTTGTTGTGTGTTTAGCGCTATTTTAGACTCGCTCCTCGAGTACTTGTTCTGCATTTTAACTACGCTGTATTTTTAGCGTTTTTGCTCGCCGGCAACTTGCCTGTCTTTCCTGATCTCCCTCTACCACCTGGGCCGCTCTCAGCTGAGTATTGACGCTGAGAGCCGGTCCCGGGGAGGCGAGGGATCACAGCGGCCATCTTGGGTGTGGGGGACGCACTCACGCGCTCTAGCTGCCCTTAAAAGAGGGCTTAGGACAGCGTTTTCCTGATTACTTCATTTCTCACCCTCTGAGGCGGAAGCCGGAGGTCTCTCAACGCTATCCCTGAACTGCTTTTATTACAGATTGCTTGTTGTGTGTTTAGCGCTATTTTAGACTCGCTCCTCGAGTACTTGTTCTGCATTTTAACTACGCTGTATTTTTAGCGTTTTTGCTCGCCGGCAACTTGCCTGTCTTTCCTGATCTCCCTCTACCACCTGGGCCGCTCTCAGCTGAGTATTGACGCTGAGAGCCGGTCCCGGGGAGGCGAGGGATCACAGCGGCCATCTTGGGTGTGGGGGACGCACTCACGCGCTCTAGCTGCCCTTAAAATACGGACAGGTCTCTCCGCGTAGCGGACGCGTTTGCGGACGCGCCGGATGCCCGCCGGAGTCACGCCAGAGTCCAGCCCGTCTGCGCCCGTCCGCGCTGAGGACGGGCTGCAGGTCGGGCTGGACCCAAATCTCTCATACGCGAGATGTGGCTCTTCCGGACGCTATTCTCATTCCGACCTCCTGGCCCTCCGTCCCGCGTCCCTGCCCTGCTCCCACCGTTTCTCCCCTGAGGGGATCCTGCATTCCCACAGGTGCTGGGCCTGCTCGGCCTTCCTCAAATTTCCTAAGGATGTCTCTCCCTCTGCGCCCCTCCCGTGCACACAGCCTGTCCAACTGCGGAGATCTGGCTTTCTAATAAATGCTCGCTCTCTGATCAAGCATAATGTTGCATTTCACGACTTCGTCGACAGTCGACAACCAGACTGGGTATTCATTACGGAGACTTGGGCCTCTGACTCCTCCGGACATGATCTACTAATGGCGATACCTGACGGCTATGCCCTTTACAGGCAGGACAGACAACTACGTAGAGGGGGTGGCATTGCCATTCTCGTTAAAACTCCCTCTCTCTGTGTGATCAAACCTATACTTTTACCCCTATCTCGTGTGGAAGCACTCTATTTTTGTATTACCCCTTCTCCCTCAATTTCTTTCTCTGGGATACTTATCTATAGACCTCCTGGTACCAGGACCAGCTTTCCTTCTGAACTTATGTCTATTCTCGAACCGTATATCGGAAAAACAGCCTTTACCATCTTGGGTGATTTTAATTTTCACTTAGATGAGACCAACTCTAAAGACACTATCTCTCTCGTCGAATCCCTTAAAGCGTGTGACTTCAACCAGCACGTAAATAGTCCTACACATAAGGCAGGACATATCCTTGATGGTGTATTTTCCAACGACGATAGGCTTTCCACTGGTGTTCCATTACAGGTGGTCTGGTCCGATCATTTTGCTGTACCATTTGATCTTGACATCTCCGGCACCTGTTCCTCCAATCACAATACCACTCCCTTTATTCTCAGGAGAAACTTAAGGAATATCTCAGATGACACTATTGCCCCCCTGATCTCCACTTCCGAACTTCTATCTGTCACGGATGCTTCAGAGGCAGCCCAGTCTCTGACTGACTCCATCTCTAAAGCAGTTGATAAGCTTGCTCCCTCATCCCTATGCTATGTAGCACGCCTTAAACCTACTGCACCCTGGTTCTCTGACCAGCTCAGACTTATGAGACAGGGTTGCAGGAGTAGTGAAAGGAAGTGGAGGAAATCCTGGGACTTAAAAGATAGAGAGGCCCATAAATCCGCACTACGTGCCTACAAACACCAAGTGACTATCAAGAAACAGGAATATTTTTCAAATCTGACCAGCTCTCTCTCTTCTTCAAGAGATCTTTTCAAAATCGCTGACTCTTTATGTTCACTGCAACTTCCCGACCCAGTAGTCAGTTCCCAACAACTCTGTAACGATATCTCAGACTTCTTTCATAGTAAAATACATGACATTCATGTCGCTCTCGAATCCCACCGTCTTGCTCTTGATCATAATACTCCTCCTCTCATATCCAATCTTGATGCACTAGGCAAGGACCCCCCCTGCCTATTTACATCTTTTCCCTCCCTATCCCTTGAATCTCTGAATTCTCTTCTTGACAAAATTAAATCGGCCTCCCCCCTGGATCCAATACCCCTTAAGAAACTGAAAGAGTGCAGAACTCACCTTTCTCCTCTTTTGCTTGACGTATTAAACAAGGCCATCGCGCAAGGCTCTTTCCCTTCTATTTGGAAGAAGGCTATAGTCAAGCCGCTACTTAAGAAGCCGACTCTGGACCCGGCCATGCTGAAAAATTTTAGGCCCATTTCGCTTCTTCCTGCACCCGCGAAGTTGCTTGAGTCGCATTTGAATTTCCATCTATCTGCCTTTCTCGAATCTTCTGAATACCTGGACAACACTCAGCACGGTTTCAGAAAACATCATAGCACAGAGTCCGCCCTCACCTATGTGGTCGATAACATCCGACGCAAGGTGGACTCTGGCCAAACCACAGTCCTAGTTCTGCTGGACCTCACGGCCGCTTTCGACACCCTCTCCCCCGCCATCTTGTCATCTCGGCTAAGGGAGGCGGGTGTCACTGGATCTGCCCTGAGTCTCCTAATTTCCTTCCTGACCGAAAGGGAACAGAGAGTGATGCTTGGGAACCACCTCTCCCCTGCCAAGTCTCTGCAATGTGGGGTGCCACAAGGGTCGGCCTTAAGTCCGACCCTTTTTAACATCTATGTGGCCCCCCTTGCAAGACTTATCAAATCTCAGGGGATGGAGGTGGTATCCTATGCAGACGACACACAGATTATGGTCTCTCTTGCTCACACCTCGGTTAAGACATCTGCCGCCAGCTTCAGGGTCTGCATGCAGTATGTGGCAGACTGGATGACTATAAATTCCCTGAAGCTAAACGGTGAAAAAACCGAGGTGTTAATATTTGGGAAGAACCAGAATCTGTGGTCGAGCGAGTGGTGGCCTTCTTCTCTTGGCATCTGCCCCACTCCCTCCCTCTCTGCCAAAAATCTGGGGGTGATATTTGACACCTCACTCTCTATGTCCCTGCAAGTCAACAGGACCGTTGCTACCTGCTGTGGTGTGATTCGGGTACTCAACAAAATCCGTGGGTACCTTTCCCCCCAGGCGCGTAAACAGGTTGCAGTCGCCCTGGTGGGTTCAAGACTGGACTACTGCAACTCCCTCTATATGGAAGTCAACAAAGGGTTGATCCACCGTTTGCAGACTCTTCAGAATTCTGCAGCACGCTTTGTTTTGAATCTCCCCAAAGCTTCCTCTGCCACCTTAGCCAGGAAGGAGCTTCATTGGCTTCCGGTACAGCACAGAATTGCCTTCAAAATTCTCTGTGTCACCTACAGAGCATTGATGGATGGTCCTGCTAGTGCCATTGGCTCACTCCTCTCGCGCTATGTCCCCACAAGAAACTTACGCTCTGCGGGACTCTGCCAACTAGCTGTTCCCCGCATCAAATCTGTCAGATGGGGAGCCAGAGCCTTTTCCGTCGTCGCTCCTCAATTGTGGAACTCCCTCCCCATGGAGATTAAAACTCTCCCTTCCATCGACTCTTTCAAGAAAGCCCTAAAAACTTTTCTCTTTAAGAAGGCCTACTCATGATTAATTATCACTAGGTAAGGTCTTAAGTTGCTGTATTTAATCTAGGCGCCTTGACGCCCACTGGGCTAAGTTTGCGCGATACAAGATTCCCCTCATTCATTCATTATTCCTTTATTCTTCAATGGAGCGGTTGTTCCAGTCCTGAAGGTCTTACGTCTGCTCAGTCTGATGGCTTCTTGCATTCTGTTGGTCAACCATGCACGCTGGCACATGAGGGCACTCCAGTGGTGCCTCCGCAGGCAGTGGTATCAGCACAACGGGGATCTCAGGGAGTCAGTGAGGATCTCCAGAGAAACTGCAGCGGATCTATCTTGGTGGAGCGTAGAAGGCAACCTGTCTCAAGGCAAGCCTTTTCAGCTGCCTCCTCCGGTGGCCACGGTAATATCGGATGCATCCACTCTGGGGTGGGGTGCTCATCTGGGGGACCTGGAGGTCAAGGGTCTTTGGACTCCAGAGGAAAGGTTGCTTCACATCAACCTGCTAGAATTACGGGTGAAACGTCTGGCGCTCAAGTCCTTCCTCCCTTCCCTTCGCGGGCGGTCTGTTCAGGTCCTGATGGACAACACGACCGCAATGTGGTACATCAACAAGCAGGGAGGAGTGGGGTTGCAGTGTCTCTGCAGAGAGGCTCTGCGTCTCTGGTCCTGGGTTCAGGACCATCGGATTTGTCTGATGGTAAACCATCTGGCCGGAGTTCAGATCGTTCGTGCAGACAGTCTCAGTCGGCAGTTCTCTGCCAACCACGAGTGGAGGCTTCACCCTGAGGTTGTTCACGACATCTTTCAGATGTGGGGGACTCCTCGGGTGGACCTGTTCGCCACTCGCGAGAATGCTCACTGCCTGTCACTCTGCAGTCTCCAGTATCCGATGCGAGGAGCTTTGGGGGACGCGTTTCAGTTGAGTTGGGACTCGAAGCTCCTTTACGCGTTTCCTCCCATAACCTTGATTCCTCGGGTTCTGAGGAAAATTCGCCAAGACCGGGCCCAAGTCATATTGATCGCCCCGGATTGGCCAAGAAGGGTGTGGTACTCAGACCTTCTCCACCTCTCCTCTCACCCGCCGCTCCGTCTTCCTCACAGGGCAGATCTCCTCTCCCAGATGGAGGGGCAGGTTCTACACCCCCACCTCCAGACCGTACACCTTCATGCCTGGAGATTGAACGGGGCAACCTGAGTTATTTTTCTCTCCCGCCTGACGTGGTTGGAGGTCATCTTGTCAGCCAGGCGTGACTCCACTAAGTCCATTTATTCTTATAGGTGGTCTAAATTTGTCACTTGGTGTGGAGAGAAGTCTATAGATCCTTTGAGAGCCCATTTGTCTGATGTTCTTCAGTTTGGTCTTTCTCTGGCGCAACAGGGGCTTGCTGTTGCCACAGTGAAGGGCTATCTTTCTGCGCTGTCGGCATTTCTCTGCATGCCTGACCGGCCGTCTCTTTTTAAGTCTCCTGTTGTTCTTAGGTTTTTGAAGGGCCTCACAAATAAGTTCCCTCCTACTCCTTTCATTGTGCCTCAGTGGGACTTAAATCTTGTCTTGACCTTTTTGATGGGTGCTCCCTTTGAGCCTCTTCACAAATGTCCTATGAGGCTTTTAACCCTTAAGACAGTTTTCCTCATTGCAATAACCTCGGCAAGGAGGGTTAGTGAGCTTCAAGCTCTTAGTTCCAAGCCCCCTTTCTTGTCCATTCATGCTGATAGAATGGTTCTTAGGACCAGGGCTGCTTTTCTGCCTAAGGTGGTAACTCCTTTCCACCTTGGTTAATCTGTTACCCTCCCTACCTTTTATCCTCCCCAGCACCCTTCCAAGGAGGAGGAGAGGTTGCACCGTCTGGACCCCAAGAGGGCGGTGTCCTTTTATTTGGACAGATCTAAAGACTGTCGGTTGGATGACCAGCTCTTCATTGGCTTTGCTGGCTGCAAGAAAGGAAGAGCGGTCCATAAAAGAACTTTATCAAGATGGATTGTCCTCTGTATAAAGATCTGCTACTCTTTGGCCGGTAAGGAACCTCCAGAGGGTATAAGAGCTCATTCTACAAGAGCTAAGTCGTCAACCTCTGCATTGGCTAGAGGTGTTCCTGTGGAGGATATTTGTAGGGCGGCGACTTGGTCTTCCCTCCACACTTTCGCGAAGCATTACTGCTTGGATTCCGAGGTGAGGAGGGACGGCCACTTTGCGCGCTCTGTCCTTCAGGATTTCCTGGTTTAGAAGAGTGGACACCCTCCTCCGGGAGTGGGGACTGCTGTGGGACTCTATTCACAAGGTGAGGAATCTACACGGCAGATGTATCTATCAGAAGAACAAGTTACTTACCTTCGGTAACGCTTTTTCTGGTAGATACAATATCTGCCTGTGGATTCCTCACTGACCCACCCGCCTCCCCGTTGTCCACTCTTCTATGCCAGTGTTTCTATTATATATTTATTTTATTGTCAAATGTTTGATTGCATTTACTTCACACTGTGTGTGTTACCTTGATATTGGTACTGCGTATGCTGTGCTTATGTCTACTGTCATTGGTCCGTCCGTGTGCCTCGAAGGCACGGAAAAAAGGGCGGAACTGATGTCATCACGCCGGCGTGGGCCTATTATAGGCGTCGGTGACGTCAGCAGAGTCGAGAGCGATGCCGTGCCTCTATGATGTCCGGGTCCACGTCGGCGCGAAGCTACAAAAGAATTTCCGAATGTTGCTGACGCAGGGGGATATTCACAAGGTGAGGAATCCACAGGCAGATATTGTATCTACCAGAAAAAGCGTTACCGAAGGTAAGTAACTTGTTCATTAGGTGTGCACATTGTTATAACATAGAAGGACCATCGTTACCATAGTGCCTTGTGTGATTGCAGTGTCTGCCAACACCCCAGAAATGGTGTAGGGATATGGATGAGGCAATGGTGGTGGAGAAAGCAGTCTTTATTCACCGTGGATGCCCTCAGAAGTGGGAAAATGTGTGGGGGCGTGGAACAGGTTCAGGGGAACATCTGTGACCCCCCGGACCCCACAGTGGAAGATGGCTCAATATTGTAGTACTGTATTGATGGAGATGGGGTGGATACAGGGTGCTGTGGATATGATTGTATTAATGGCGCTAGACACTGTCACTGTAAAGTATTACTTTGCAACCTTTGATGTAATCATGGCCAATGTTGATTTTCACTGTTTGTATGTCTGCCCTGCTGAGCAACTTCATAATAAAAATAGATTTTAAAAAAAAGTCCAGGCTGTGATGAGCTTTCCTGTGTGCTGCAAGCTCCTCTTGCTGGACAATCAGTGATAACACTTCTCCCCTGCATGACTGTATCTCCATGCTCCTCTCTTCACACTGTGTGCGAGCGGGAGAGAAAGGTATGGGTGAACAGCTAAGGGGCAAAGATACACTCCCACTCCCCCTGCCCCCCACTGAAATGAAGAAAAAAACAGACGCTCCACATTGTGTCGGAAACATGGGTTCTACTACATCGAGCAAATCAAAATTAAACTAGAAGTGAACTCTAGGAATAACAAAATGCAAAAATCGATTCCCTGACGATGGTCACAGTGAACACACTCAGATCCCCGTTGACGGAGCAGCTTCTGTGCCCTTCACACCAACCCCAATGCACCAAATTACTTACCTGCGGTGGTGACTGAATCCATGCGAGTCAGTCCACACATTACGGGCAGGTCGGCCGGCGAGAGCAGATCAATACATGGGCCGACAGGCTGTCTGGGTCCCCTCTGTGCTGGTGAGGAGGCTCGCTCAGCTACTAGCTGCAGCCCTCTCTGGCACTGCAGTTGAGCTCCATAAACCACCACTTTGCCGGCCGCTGCAGTTATCCTATGTTTTAGCCGCTATCCCTGCTTGGGCACAGCTGTGTGGCGGCGTAGCAGAGGCTGATATCTTGATTGCAGGAAGCACTGCAACATTTAGCAAAAAAAAGAAAACTGATTTTAAATACCGCGCCACCTGCCTGTAACTGAGTTTCAGACACAACCCTGACCAGTGTGCCGTGCTGCGCAGGACGAATTCAAGTGTTGCACTTAAGCTCAGCCAGCCCTCCCTCAACCTCTGACCTGAAGAGCAGCGCGCACCACGTGCTTCCTGCCACTCTGCTTTAACCAAATCAAATCGTATTTTTTCACACTAATCAGCCATAGCTTTCGGGACACTAGACAGCGAGCCGAGTTGAGGCACTATATGCATGACAACACGGGACACGACCGCACATCGCACCAGCACCACTTCGCTAGGTGGTGTGCGTGTGTGCACTGCAGCCAGGGCACTTTCACATGTGCACGTCACGTGTGCACACAGTGCTCCGACCTTAACGCCGCCATGCGCAACCGGCAGCCGCCACCTCCCCTAAAATAGTGCTGCCTGGGGCCGACAGCCCCACCGCCCCCCCTTGCTATGCCAGTGGCTACATACATATATACAACTGAAATTACATGTTTGAAGACAACAGTGTGCAAGGGGGAGGCGAGTTATAGTTTCTTGGTCACCTATAACTTGTGTCCCCACCATGCCCGTGTTGTCATCAGTGATGTTCTCAATGATGTCACTGAACAACTCATGAGTGATGCAACCAGTAAGATCATAAGCAGAGCACGGTTAGGCATGCGTTCTAGTTAGCTCAGTAAACTATAACTGTGAATGTCAGTGAAAGACATGGCAAACATGGCCAACAGGATGGACGGCTGAGCCTGGAGCTTCGCACCAGTCTTCTTTCATCCTGTTCCAGCCGACCTGCATTTGGGGCAATTTATCCTCTCCCGTGCTCCCTGGAGAGGGGAGACAGACAAGAAAGGTGCGGGCCGTTTAGCCCCCAATTCCATAATGGAGGACTCAGATGGCCTACGGCCCAACTTGGATCTGCATGGGCTTTGCTGCTGCTGTGCCCTCCTGAGCCAGCTGACGGCGGTGGACTGCTGACTTTCCCCCTGGTCCTGAGGACACGGGGCCCGTACCCTGGAGACTATAGACTGGCCCAAGGTGCCTGCTGCATGAAGGAGAGGGTGCGCCAGCGCGGTCTTGAGCTCCTGAGCTGGATGGGACGCCTCGCGGGGGCTTTTCTCCAATGAAGCCATTAGTGACAGGGGGCTCATTTGCCCCGGAGCTGACCCTGAGAGGAGCATGTGAAAGACATTGAACGTGTGGTGGGGCCACCCAAAGCAGGTAGGCTACATTGGGGGGTGAGGGGGGCTGCCCCGAGCCTCGAGTGCCTGACTACACACACAGTGCCACATGAACTGGGCCTTCCTCCAGGGTTGTGATTCCTGCATGCAGGCCTTTAGCATGTTGGCACCCAACATACGGTGATGTGGGTGGGCCCACATAGTTATTGGGGGCACCTGGCCAGGAGTGACATGTCTATGGTAGTTCCCCCATGTGGGGGCCCCTGTAGCCAATGAACTTACCTGCCCTGGGGTAGCCAACATTGGTGGTAAGCAGCTACCCCAACTACACTAGCTGATGCAGAGTGGATGCCGTACGGTGTGGGGAGCAGCACTGAAAAGCCTACAATGGGATTTGGTCACTTGTTTGCATGGGCGCCCTGTTTAACCTGCTTCTCCCCCTGGCATTGCTTGACAATGAAGAGCATGGGTCCCTAGGGCATGAGGCGCACACAAGGTGGCACCATACTGAATGGAAGTCAATGTAGGCAGCTGTCAAGGCTTGCTGGGACCCAAGACTGACAGCACAGGGGCCCTCACAAGGGTCAGTAGTAACTGGCAACAAACACCTTGTTGCATCCTTGAAGCCCCTGGCCCGGCACACAAGGGGGGGAACGGTGCCTCTTCAGCTTGACAGCGGGCACGTGAGAGGCCACATGGAGTATCTCCCTGAAGACAGTTGCATCGCCACCACTGCTTCGGTGCCCCCGCGCCCCATCTGCCCGTCTGACAGCACCATGTACCTCTGAGGAGGCGGCATCACCTGAAACGTTGCTACTGTTGAGCTAGTAAGCTTGCTATCAATCAGGTTTTGGAGCAGCTCTGCAAAACATATATCAAGAATGTGCTCCTTTAAAAAGAAGCTATACAACCCTTCATAACTATTAACTTTACTGCCCCTCACCCAGCTGATCTGGTCCCCCAACTCTAAAGGAAGGAGTGTGTCCCTCTCCACCGTGGGCATGTACCACCATAGAGTACCCCACCAGAACTCCTCTGGGATCCTGTGCACTTTTAAAGCCACTTCATAGACTGCCAACCATTTATCTGTGTCTTTTCTCACTTTATAATTAGGCACCATATCTTTTGGGATATGACGTCTGGACTTGTGAGGACACTGCAGGTATGCTCCCACCGTTCCTGTTGCTGGACCCTACTTCCAGGGCTCTTACATTCAGCTCTCTGAGGCTCAACTCGTGGAAGAGTTTCTTCTCCTCCAGAGCCAACCTCTCAGCCAGAACCATCTCTTTCTCTAGCTTAGCAAGCTCTAACTTCAATTTTCTTTCTTCCCTCTTGCCTGCCAGCTCCTATAGGGACAGGTTCCTGGAGGAGACACTGCTCCCTGGGTACCACCACTGCTTCCAGCTGGTTGCTTGCCCCCCTTACAGGCTGTTCCAGAGCCACCTCAGGCTTCACAATAAGGTCATCCTCCTCTCAGGAATTTCCTGTTCCTCATCTAGATTGTCATCCTCTGAAACCTGGGACTCTGGCCAGGCTCTCAAGGCTTTCTGAAGCTCCACCTGAGTAAATCCTCTCATGAACAGGGGCATAAGACAGGCCCCAGCAGCGCCCGCGGTGTTGGGGGCCCTTGCTGCATGGGGCCCCCTTAGCACAGTACTCAGGCCTGAGAGCTCCGGATTAAATCTGGAGCGGGCCCCTCTTTGTACCTTGCAGGGGGGCCCCCTTAACTTGCGTTACACCACTGATCATGAAGATCTGAAAATCTTTGCAAAAAATCATCATCTGAGCCACAGTGTAAGACTCTAATCTGGCCAGATCAAATTCTAAAACTGCAAGTGCAGTTCAAGTTGTAGGTGTAGGTTCTCCAGGTTGAAACATTATTTAGTAAGAAAAATCAAAAGGCCAATCAGGCAGAATTGAAAAAAATTGAAATGGCCTAAGTATAGAGTTGTAGTGAATAATGAGTTACTACATGTTATTGCACAAAAGCAAGTCCTATCCTCACCGCTGATCACCAGTGTTAAAAATGGGATTCCTGGTTGGCTGAGGTATGCACCCAGGCCAGGCAGGACCAACCACTCTAGTCAGGGTAAGCTAAGTACACACTAAAAGATAATCTGTGTCACCCTCTGGTATCTTGGCACAGAGCAGTCAGGCTTATCTAAAGAGACAATGTGTAAAGTATTTGTGCAACACACACAGACAGAGCAACACAATTAATACACCAGAAAGCGACTCCAGACAGGTTTATAAAAATATATTATTATATTATAAACAAAACATGACCAAGACAACAAAATCCAATGCATAGAAGTTGAGATGTTGAATTTTAAAGGAATAAATGCAGTAAAGTGCTTAGAAGCAAATAGTGCAAAAAAGGTTACTTTAGGTCGCGCTGGACCAGAGAAAAGTCAAAGTTTGGGCCGACCGCGATGGAGTGCTGGCTACAGGACCCATGCAGGCCTCAGTGAACAAAGTATCTTTCCTTTTTTTATTTATTTTTTTATTTTTAAGTTTTTTATTTTTCTTCATTACAACATATCATTATGAGCTTTGCATATATCACAATTTTATCCATTACAATATTTTTTTGCATTATTTAAACTCCAACCTTAAGTACTAACATACAGATTATACAATACAGCTACACAGAGAAAGCATACACATTATGCGATTCAGCTATATTAAGAAAGCAAAATCCGAAATCTACAAAAAACCAAACACAGTAGAGACAACATCTTCCCATCCCCTCACCTAGTTATTCCTTCTTTGCCTCTCTTTCCATTTACATAGTGGCTCCCAAATTCTTCTCCCCAATCGTCTTCCACTCTTCCCCTTTCGAGCATATATACTTTTTCCTCTATATTATATGCATACAGGGTATTTGCCAGCCAGCACTGCAATTTCGGAGGGCTTTTATCTAGCCAAGCCCTAGCTATTGTTAGTCTATAGACAGCCATTATTACAAACAGAAATTCAGCATATTGAACCTGCTCTTCATCATTCACACCTAGCATAATCCAAGCTGGTGTAAGGGCTATCTCAATACCCAGTGATCTTGCCAAGAACCCCTCAATCTCACTAATCAATGTTCGTAATTGGGGGCATGTTGCGAAGATATGTACGCTATCTGCTTCCAGCTCATTACATCTGGGACAGTTGATTCCTTGATTCCCCCCCCATTTTGCAATCTTTGCAGGTGTAAAGTACAAAAAATAAAGTGTTTTATAATGCTGAGATTGCAGCGGGGCAGCACATAATATCGTACATCCTAAATTCAAAGAATCATAAAACAAGCTACTATCAACTCCCAATTTATCCTCCCATTTCTTACTAAATTTAACTAAATCATCCTGCTTATCATTCACCAATGCTGCATAAAAGGATTTGATAGAACAATCCCCCATCAGTTTTATTTTCTCCATTATTTCTATTTTATTAAAACCTGCTGGACCTCCGACTTTGTTATTAAGGAAACTTCTAACCTGTAGATATTTGAAAAATCCCCTATTATCTAAGCCATACGTGTCTCTTAGCTCTGAAAATTGCTTAAAACCATCTTGTGAGAATAAATCTCCAATTTGCGTTACCCCCCTTAGAGCCCACTCTGCCATAGTGTGATCTGCAAAAATTTCCTTAGGGAGTGACCTGTTGTTAATTAATGAGACATACCTGTTATACCTCCCCATCTTTACTTTCTTTAAAAATGCATTCCAGATCGTAACTGCCGCTTTGACAGTTTTAAACTTAGTCCTCTTAAAATAACTATAGTCAATACATTTTAGAAAACAGTTCTCCGCATTTACCCCAAGTGCGACAGCATAAACCTCTGTAGACATCTTCTGCAGTCTTACATCATCGGAATTTCCACCAATAAGACCTTGAATGTATTGTAGCACAGTAGCCATGTAATATAAACGAAAGTCTGGTGCCCCCCATCCCCCTTTTTCTCTGGGGAGTGTCATATACCTATAAGCTCTCCGGGTTTTACCTTGGGCCCATATAAACCTGTTACATATAGCCTCTATACCGTTAAACCAGCTGGCTTCAATCAACAAAGGTACAGCCCTGAACACATACAAAAATTTGGGTAAAATCATCATTTTGATGATGTTTGTGCATCCAACTAGCGACAGGTGTAAATTGTTCATTCTTTCCAGATCTTTTTTCATTTGAGCTATCAAGGGATCCATATTCTTTTCCACAATTTTACTTACTTCTGCTGTCATTTGTACCCCTAGATAGGTTGCCATATTCGTCACTCTATCATCATTACAAATTACCCATTGATTTTTAACTATCTGTGTTTTAGTGGTGTTCAAGCTGTATCCAGAAAACTGACCAAACCTCTCAGCTTCTGCTTCAATTGCCCTGATGGCAACTGAGGGTTCTGGAGTCAAGATAGCAACGTCACCCGCATAGGCTAATGATTTAAGTCTACAACCATTTAGCACTAAAGGTGATATCTGTTGATTATTTTCCAATTTTCGTATATAGGGGTCAAGGTATAAAGCAAAAAGCAGGGGAGAAGAGGGGCAACCCTGCCTTGTGCCTCTCTGGATATTAACTGCAGCCGAGTAACCTCTATTGATTCTTATCTTGGCCGTCGGATTTATATATAGTGTCTGCAGAGCCTTTATAAATCCTGGTCCTATACCGTGCCACTTCAAAACATCCCATAAATATCTCCATGAAACCCTATCGAATGCTTTTTCAGCGTCAAGAAACACCGCTGCCATTGGGTCTTCCAGGGTGTCTGCTACATCAAATGCCGTAATTACTTGCCTAGTATGTTGGGTTGTTCCTTTACCTGGAATAAATCTATGCTGAGAGGGAATAACCAAAGTTTCAATTATCCTGGATAGTCTTTTTGCCAACATTTTGGAGAACACCTTGACATCGGCGTTCATTAAAGTAATGGGTCGGTAGGAGCCCGGGACGTCTACCGGTTTGCCTTTTTTTGGAATAACAATGATGTCTGCGCCTCCCCAAGAGTGTGGAGCAGACTCACCCAATTGTGCTAACAACATCAGATTAAACATATCTGCTAACAAAGAGGATTGGAAGATTTTATAAAATTCTACTGGGATCTGGTCCGGGCCAGCAGCCTTCCCAGATGGCAACTCCCTCAAAGCCTCAGTCAGTTCATCCACCTTGAATTTCTCTTCCAGCTCTTTTCTGTCTACCTCCTCCAACATTGAGGGCTCTATCTCCCTCAGATAAGCCCTTATGTCCTCCTCTCTTACATACCCATCTGATTGATAAAGCTCCATATAAAACTGCCTAAAAACCTCTCTGATCTGTTCTGCGCCCTTAACTTTGGCTCCTTGACCATTTTTGATCTCCTTAATGTCAGCCATCCCATCTCTTTATCTAACTCGTACCGCTAATATATGACCAACCCTATCGCTAAGTTCATACGCCTTTTCTTTATTGGCTACATACTTCTCCACTGTCTTTTTTGCCATCCCATCCATAACCTCTGCTTTGAGAGCGACTAACTTCAACAATATCTGCTCAATTGGTGAATGCGCATGTATAGCCAACATAAGTTCCTCCTCTGCCTCTCTAATTAATTCGTTATCTCTCTCTGTTTTATCCCTCTGCCTTCTTTGTGCACTAATAACATAACTCAGGGTCTCTCCTCTTATTCCGGCTTTAAAAGCATCCCACACAATCCCTGGTGTTGAAGTACCTCTATTGATTTCCCAAAATTCCTTGATCCATTCAGACATTCTCTCCCTATAAGTTTGATCCTGGAGAAGCATTCTGTCAAACGTCCATTGTGACGACTCCTTGTTTCTCCTTCGCCCGAGATTTACAGTTAACACTAACGGGCTATGATCTGATATGATCCTTGGTTCTCTTACTATCCTTGCACCATCTATCAAACCTCTTGTGATTAAAAAATAATCCAGCCTGACTAAAATCTGATGGGGAGCTGAAAAAAAGGTACTCCCGTCAAGATTCGGATGGCAATTTAACCATGGATCCTCTAGAGAGTTATTCCTTGCCATATCCGCTAAGGCCCTGTAAGTTCTTTTTTTTCTCCCCGCATACTTCCTATTAGAATCTAAAAAGCTACTATCTGCATCATGAATATTCAGGTCGCCACATAAGATAATAGGCTCCGGCCACTGTGCAAGTTCCGCATCTAGAAATTGAAAAATGTCTGGATCATCTCCAGAAGACCCATAAACTGAAACAAGCGTAAAGGTTTCTCCCCTAAACGTTAGTTCTGCTATAACCCATCTGCCCCATTGATCCTCCAACTTCCTCTTAACAAGTGTGTCCTGTCTCTTGCCCAGAATCACCACCCCTCTTGTCTTGGTATTCTGATTAGTTTTTGCTAAAACATTGAAGCCAAGTTGATCAAGTAAGTAAGCCTTAGTACCCTCAATGTGTGTTTCCTGAAGGCACACTAGATCAGGTTTTAGCGATTTTAACAAAGAAGCAGATTTTAACCTCTTATTTACCTCATTGAGTCCACAAATGTTTATTGAGACTATTCTACAGGTCATTATAATTCATAGTTATTCCTGTTTCGTATTTCCATCTATACCAGCAGGATTTAGTAATTATCTTTGAATTCTCCCCCACATTTTTTCCTTGAATTCGCTTGTGTATCTTACCCCATGCAACTTTTTTTGTATCTTTTTTACCTCTTTTTCCTACACCATGTTTGTGCCCAATACCAACGTGTTTGTCTCCCCCCCCCCACCACCCTCCCCTCACCCCCCCTTTCCCCCCACCCCTTAGGAGCCCCCTCCCCCTTGCTACAGGCAAATAGGCCAATCCTGGCCTATGTGTAGCCCCCTGTAGTCTGCAGAATCGCTACTCTCTCCTATCCTGTTTTCCTCTCTGTCCAGCATTGCTAAATACCTTTATTTAGCATTACCATCTTACGGGGTCTTTGGTGGAGTTCTCATAGGAGATCTTGGTGGGGTTCTGGTTCTAGTTCTACTCTCCTTGCCTTTACCATCTTCCGAAATTTCTGCTAAATATTCTGCTGCTTTCATCTCAGAAGTAAACATTCTGGTGTAACCTTTCCTGATTACTTTCAACCTTGACGGGAACAACAGATACGCTTCTGCCCCTTGTTTTTGGAATGGCCCTATCATCTGTCTTAGTTTCCACCTTCTTTCCACAGTAACGTGGCAAAAATCTTGCCTAGAGAAAAAAGTGTTCCCATCGGCTGTCTTTCTTGAGTCAGGCCTAGCTTTGTCAATTATTTCCTGTCTTGCTAAGAAATTACCTAGAAAAACCAGCATTGCTCTTGGGAGCTCCTTCTCATGCCCTCCCCGATTTTTCTTTTTGAACAATGGATACCTATGCGCTCTCTGCACTTCAACATCCCAGTGCCATTTTGACTCTGGAAAGGCCTCTTCCAAAATCTTAACCACGTAACCTCTGGGGTCCTGCCCCTCCTTTCCTTCCTACAGTCCCAAAAGTCTCACATTGTTTCTCCTTTGGCGATTTTCAAAGCTTTCTAACTTCCATTGGAGATCTTCAACCACCTTCTCCTGATCCGCTTTAAAAGTCCGCCATTCTGTCACTTCGTCTTCCACCCTGCTTGTCCTTTCCTCAACTTGCGAGACTCTCCCCTCAACCTCTTCCTGTTTTCTACTTACTTTTCTTAGCGATGCTTGAAGTTTTTTTGTGTCTCTTTTTGCTCTTCTACTCTCCATTCTTGCCTCCTTCTGCATCTGTTTCAAAGTCCCAAACAACATTTCGAGGGTTACACTTTGGGTATTCTGCCTCCCCTCCTTTTCCCCTCCTTCCTGCTCGTTTTCCTTGTAGGTCTCTGAAGTAGCGGAGTAGTCCCACGATAATTTCTTAGTCATGCTACTCCTTGATCCTCTTCCATTTCTTTATTTACCACCGCCAGCTCCTTTTTTCTTTTTCGTCACAAATTCACTAGAGCCCTTACTAGTATCTGAATCAGAGGTGCGTTCAGTACAGCTCTCCTCTTCCTCTGACTCCTGCTCACTAGCATTTGATGAGTCCGAGCCCTCATAGACTGAAAAGAACTCAGGAGAGCCTCCCCTCATGCTTCTATCTGTGCTCTTATTATTTCTGCCAATGTCCTGATCCAAATGTAGCCCTTGCTGCTCCGTTAGACTCTGGGTACTGCCCCAATTTGACTCAGCGCCCTGCATAGGTTTGGTATGTGTCCCTACCTCCACAGACAATAGAGCGTCCATCATCTGCGTGTTGTTTTGCATTTCTAGCTGATTTGAAGCAATGTCATCATAGCTGGTATTCTTACCAGCCTCCTTGCTCGCCTTCCCGGCTTCCGCGGCTTCTGCATTCAGCTCTGCTTGCATCGAGCCGTCTCCTGTAGTGCTCGGTGGTTGCCCGGCAACCAAGCCTTCGACGCTTGCGTCCTCGCGGTCCTCTGACTCTTCTCCAGCATTCGCCTCCGATCTGTCTCCCTGGACGCCTGCAGCCGACAGCGGTAACGCTACCTTCCCGGCCAGCATTTCCTTCTGGTGTGGATCGATTACCTGAATCTCTATCCGCGGGACTGCTGGAGGTGCTCTTGGGGTGAAAGACTCTGGTAAGGTCGCTTGCCGCTTCTGATCTTTTGCAGACGTCAACACCGTTTGTGCGCGCTGAGCCTTTCCGTCCAATGTTACTTCCCTCGACGACTTAGTCATTGCCGATCGGGTCTCTGGACCCGCTTCAGATTTCTTCTCTTGTTTTTCGGGTTTCTTTGCTGTTGCATTCTTCGAGGACCGATTAGTAAGTTCCGTTGCTTTTTTCAGAGGCATAGTTTTTGGAACTGCCCCCTCTCTCACCGCAGCGGCTGAAGCTTTAATCGGTCCTGTGGTTGCTAGTTTGTCTCTGTCCGCCTTCATTCTTTGGGACATCTTAAAGGACACTTTCACGCTGCTTATCACACTTTTCCAACAGTTCAGCCAGTTTATCACCTTCTTTGTCACCTTCTTTGTCGTGAGACCCCCCAGCCAGCCTGGGTTAAGTGTATCTGCCGAACCACGATGAACCAGGTTAACCAGACCCCACATCCCTGGATTCAACGAAACTCCATCATCCTAGGATAGGAGAGAGTAAAAATGCGACTACTCTCTACAGAGCTACGGCGGCCATCTTGCCTCTCCGCGTGATATGCGTCGTAAAATTCAAGCTGTCTAGTCGACGGCGTTTCGATCCCCTTTGGTCGGGATCGTCATCAGGACGGGGTTCCGCATTCATTGCCTGCAGCCCGCTTGTCAGCAGAGCCCCGGTTACCGCCTACAGTCCTGATAAAGTCAGGCACAGCCAATAGCACTCGCTGCCCAGACGGAAGAAACAATCAGTAACTTCGGACCATTGAGTTCTCAAACCGGATTTCAAGTACGCTCTCCTGCCTGAGCTTAAGTCACTGTTCTCATCTACAACCCCGTCCTGATGACGATCCCGACCAAAGGGGATCGAAACGCCGTCGACTAGACAGCTTGAATTTTACGACGCATATCACGTCTTGTGCTCTCATATAAATAATTGTGTTTCAAGTGATTATAACTTGTTTCTGTTGGAGCCATTATTTGATGTTTATACACTGGTCAATGCGTCGCCATTGCTGTTGCTTTTAACACTTGCACACTCACCTATCACTGATTGTATATAGCACTTGCACCAAGTGTCACCGGGTTGTCACAAGATCCACTCTGTACAGTGCTGTTCTAACTGTATTGACCCATGAAAGTTTTTTCCTTTTGTTCTCGGAAAATAAGATTACCCTTTTTGTAAAACATTCTGACTCCTTGGTCCTCCTTTCTTTGTAATGCATGTCACATACATTTCTAAAACTGTCTTTACATAATACCTGTTGGGAACTGTTTTTGCTCACATGAATATATATATTGGCGCCGGTATACATATATAAGATATCACCATAGATGAATGGCTCGCAACATAGTGTCGGTCGAACAGACTGACGCGAGCTAAAGGCGAAACGACACCAATAGTTATTCCAGTGTATATAAGTTCAATAGTACATGTGGAATATGGCGTTCCTGTTCACCCACCACGGTCACTAAAAGCTTGAAGCCTGAAAGCTAGAGATTACAGGCAGCCTAGAAATGTTGGCATGGACCCAGACACTGATGATTCTAAGATCCGCGTTGCCGGCATAATCTAGGAGGATTCGGCAGTTTTTTAGCGTAATAAGGCAAACTCGCGAATGACAAAAAGGGCATGGCTCAGTTACCCTAAAGCAGTCTCAGTTTGCTGTCCGGCCCGCTTCCCGCGCTCACCTGTCCGTCGGTACCCCGGGCGTCGCTCTGGGCTGTCGTGGGAGGTACTGACGCGGCACGCAAGGAAGCGTTATCTGCCGGTTCCTGGTGCGTCAGCGTCGCGTCAGAGGCATGCGACGCTGACCACGCGCAAAGTGAAAGTGAGGATTTATGAGCACAAGAGCTCAATCAAATGCTCTAAACAAGCGACTAGACTTACCAACCATTTTATTGAGGTTGGACATTTACCCACAGACCTAAAATGGACTATAATTGAAAAACCACTGATCCCACCCCATGTGACTGATGTCAGTTACTTTTTATTTAAAAAAGAGCAGAGATGGGTCCATAAACTTAAGTCTGACAAGATTGGGCTGAATGAAGACATCCCTTGGATGTCACTCTAAAAAGAGGTGACAGAGAGCATGCTTGCTTTAAATTTCTTGAAAACTCTTGGAATCTGTGACTCGAGCTTGCAGTCACATGAATAGCCAAGATGTGCAGAGCCGTCTGTAAGGCATATCATGTTAGTAGTTCCACGGTATAAGCTTGGATGTGCCGAGCCACTTATGAGGAACAACATGTTAGTAGTTTCATAGGATGAGATAAAGATGAAATAGCGTAAAATTAACCAAACCATATGAGCTAAGACATCCTGAGTACAATCTCTCTTAAGAGGGTTCACCCTCATTAAACCCCGGACCCTGCTTGATAGCAAGGAGTTCCGCAATTATACGGATGTAAACTTGTGACTGATGATCATTCACCACATGGATAGACTTGGTGACTGTGATATATGGTGAGCTCAAAAAGACGCATAACTACATGTATTTCCTGCCTGAATAATAAGGGGCTGAATATATCAAGAGTAAACTTAGATTCAGTGACGTACATAGACGGTACATTTTGTACATGATGCCACATCTTTATAATGCAGGTGGTGTGGAGCGCAGCTCGCAGTGAGAGGTTGCTGCATTACTACAATAGATCGACATCTGGTGCAATTGTAATTCCATCCGATGATAGCGAATTTATTGATAATTTATTTTCTTAACTTGTTTTCACTAAATAGAGGGCAATATATTTCCACTATCGTTGTGATATTTCTGTGTGTCACTGAAGGAGTGTGTCACGAAAGAAATAACGAAGTAGGCACTGATTGCGCCTGAAATGAATCCTACGGGGCAATGGACCACATTTTTCAGAGGCCCTTTGCGTCGCATGCCTCTGACGCGACGCTGACGCACCAGGAACCGACAGATAACGTTTCCTTGCGCGCTGCTTCGGTACCTCCCATGACAGCCCAGAGGGACGCCCGGGGTACCGACGAACAGGTGAGCGCGGGAAGCGGGCCGGACAGCAAACTGAGACTGCTTTAGGGTAACTGAGCCATGCCCTTTTTGTCATTCGCGAGTTTCCCTTATTATGCTAAAAAACTGCCGAATAATCCTAGATGATGCCGGCAACGCGGATCTTAGAATCATCAGTGTCCGGGTCCATGCCGACATTTCTAGGCTGCCTGTAATCTCTAGCTTTCAGGCTTCAAGCTTTAAGTGACCGTGGTGGGTGAACAGGAACGCCATATTCCACATGTACTATTGAACTTATATACACCGGAATAACTATCGGTGTCGTTTCGCCTTTAGCTCGCGCCAGTCTGTTCGACCGACACTATGTTGCGAGCCATTCATCTATGGTGATATCTTATATATGTATACCGGTGCCAATATATATATTCGAGCATATTGGCTGGCACATGTATAATGTCGAACTCTATAATTGACCACTTTGAGAAAACCTGTTTCTAATAAGAATATGCAATTCAGTCGTTGCTTGGAAAGTCACCTGACCTCACAACTGCTTTCCATTCAACAATAGTTGAGATGACTCCTTGACATGAAAAATTCTGGTACTTTTGGATTGGTTGAACAATTGATGGCTGTGTGATGACAGTAGCGACACTCGGATGTGACATAACTCCCTTTTCATTTATTCTTGCTATATAGAGCGGTGCTCCGTTTTACCTGCGCTGCAGCCAGGTGAGGTGGGGCTTTTCTCTCCTGCCACATAGGTAAGAGAGCGTCTACACTTGATGGATTGTAGGCTGATGTGATCTATCTATCAATTGAAGATACTAGCACATCAGTCACAAACAAGATTACTGTCTTTATAAAATACTTTCTAAAAAACGGTGATCTAAACTTAATTATTTGCATTCTGCTTTTTTCTATGTATGTGTTTCTTTGGGAATGGTTTGACATCCTGTTGAATCATGAAGTCAGGAAAAGGATGTCACTGAAACTCTGGTGATATTTTACCTTTTTAATATTTTTACTAAGCAGTAGCGTTAATGGTCCTGAGGAAGCAGCAAGATACCAGCTGGATTTAGTCAGTCTGCAGAAACATGTCGACCTTCCATTCTTAATAGTGGTTATTTGTTTAGGCCACTTCGCACTTTTTATTAAGTTGGGATTGAAGAGGAGTATGTTAAATTTTCTTTCATCTTCTCTACCCAATTTTATTGTTATTCACATTTCACGTATTCAAACACTTTACTTCACAATTAGTGCACTGCTTTCAGTTACCTTCGGATATATCATTCGAATTTAAATCACTGGGTCCCACATGTAGGTCTAGGCTTTTACATCGGCCAGTCCGCAGTGGGTATACTACTCTACCTTCATGGTGTGAAGGATCCCAGATGATGAAGGGCGGATTCGAGTGGTGACTGATGGGAATCTTTTCACAAAGAAGGGATACCCTATGCGTGACTTTATCAGCACACATTATGAGTTTAGCTTCTCCTTTACCCCTACATAGTAACTAGCTTTTTTTGCTCATTAGTTGACTCCTTGCTACTCTTTGTTGGTTTAACTGTTATGTAGGGATAGTAGCATTGTTGGGTCATTAAACTGTCCCTAGGACCCTCTCCTCCCCTGTTGTGTTTTTGTATGGATAACGCCATACACCCTCCCCAGTACCCCAAGACCGGTGTGGTCATCCTGGAAAATGCCCAAGCAGACACATCCCGTATAGGGTGGCTTCACGTGTGGCTGAGTGTACTAGAAGTTAAAAAGTAAAGGAGGACCCCGCACAGGCTTATAGGGGACTGGGGGGATAGTGAATCTTAAAAGACAGGGATGTCCCCATGAGAGAGCAGTCTTAGACTGAGTTTCACACCTGGTTCTTAAGTTCTAGGGTGAACATTTCATTCTAAAAGAAAAATATTTATGAAGCATGCCATTAATATGGCGGGAGAGGTAAAGTTACAATGATTTGTACTCGACTTCTATCAGTGTATGGTAAGACCAACTACTTGCTTATATCACTAAAGATGCCAAATTCATAAGGAGATGACTGTTATACACCCTTGTTCAAACTGCAGTTATTAAGTATTCCCCACCATGGACACAATATTTGGTTGTTAAACAAAAAGAATAAACAAGACACAATGTCAATAATGTAAAAGATAAAATGAAATAAAATTTTTCACACCATGAGTTACTCTGTCAAACATTTATTGTATATACACATTGTTAAAAATTTCATTGTTACACAGTATAAAAATTTTTCAAAAAAACATTAAATATATTTGAATAAACACAGTTAAAAACAAAGAATCACAGGTCGACGCGGCGTTTCGGTTTCTTGGATTAGTACCTTCTTCAGGACAGATTCTACATCAAATTTAAAGATTTAAAAAGACAGAGTTACTCTAAGTTGCATTGGTGCAGTCTATTATGTTTTCACAAGTTTATGATTAATCACAATTGTGGTTACTCCAGTTAATCTTTAGGCATCTCTAGTACAAAACAAACATCTATTTTACCACAGTGTTTTCAGTTTACACACTAATACCATTTTAAAATGTCTAAGGTTTTATTTAAACATTATTCGCTCCTTTGAGACATTGAGTTATGCGAACATATTCACCATATTCTTTCTGCCCATACCCTTTGAACAAAACTAATCCTGTTTACCTCTCCCATGGACTTGAGTGGTCCAATGCTTATGGAGCTTAGATGAAACAATTCCTGTTCATGCACTAAAGGTATTTGTAAATTTATTGCATACCTTAAAACCAGTGGAATAAATTCCCCACCGGACAGCGTTTTCTGTTCAAAATCTTGCTGCCGTCTTACTTATGGGCTTAATATTTGGTATTTCACCTTGGATAAGAAATAGATATAGGAAAAGGATATTAACACCTCCATTTTTACATGAGGTGTCCACATATACAGGGTCGAAATATCCCTGACTCCAAATATTGTATGTGAATATTAAAAATTGATATATACCTTTCATTTACACTTGGTATGCTTTGTCTTTGACTACCAGGAGGAGCCACCGTATTTTGTCCTATTTGGGTTTCTTCAATGACCCTGGGAAATATTAGATTGTTTAATTATTACTTTATACCATTTATTCCAATACAGAATATAGCCTCAAGGTGTTACTTATTAGTGGCTCATTTGTAACTCACCAGAGAAGTATTTCTGCTTATTGCAGTTCCTTGAATGTTCTGATTCTCAGTTCCTTTTGTGAATATCAGAGTTCGTGGCTATATTAAAAAATAATAAAAGCTTTCTTTGTATCTTAGTGAATTTACGCATGTTTCTCATTTAGTTGTTCCCAACTGGGAATCTATTTTTATACATGCTCTCAATTTTTAGTTGTCCATACAGGCACTTATTAGGAAAAACCATTTCTGTGTCTTCCTCAATTTTGGCAATTTTTTCTTTAGTTATTACCAGTCTAGGAATCTATTTACAATTAAAGTATCAATGTTTGGAATTCTTACTAACTTTTCATTATAATTACTTTTTCTTTTTTAAAAAGGTTTAAAACTCGCCTACCAAATTGGTGATCCTTACCTTTTAATTAGCAATCGGCCTCCCTGCTCCTTGGTCCTGGCAGTCTATTCTGGCGTCTCTTCGTCGGTCTGCTCCGATCCGGTAACAAGAACTGAATGTGTGTCCTAGCGCGATGTTCTTTTATTAGACGCGCTTTGATTGGGTTAATATGTCCCCCATAGTGATTGGTAGCCTACCGGCCAATCAGAGTAAAGTTGCCTAAGCAACCGAATGCTTTTCCCCCGATCCGGAACCGGCATCATTATATTATATTTATTGCCTCCTCTAATCTGGTTGCAAGATTGTTAGGAAATCTAACGCGTTTTTCTTCACCTCTTTGTTCTAGCTTATGTGATTTACGTGACGGAGTTTGATGTTTATTCAGAGTGTTTCTGTGTGGAAACACTCCCATGCTGATTGGTTCTATGCAGGCCAATCAGGGTGAGGTTGCCTCGACAACCAAATGCTTGCCGCTTGAAAGCTAGAACAAAGAGGTGAAGAAAAACGCGTTAGATTTCCTAACAATCTTGCAACCAGATTAGAGGAGGCAATAAATATAATATAATGATGCCGGTTCCGGATCGGGGGAAAAGCATTCGGTTGCTTAGGCAACTTTACTCTGATTGGCCGGTAGGCTACCAATCACTATGGGGGACATATTAACCCAATCAAAGCGCGTCTAATAAAAGAACATCGCGCTAGGACACACATTCAGTTCTTGTTACCGGATCGGAGCAGACCGACGAAGAGACGCCAGAATAGACTGCCAGGACCAAGGAGCAGGGAGGCCGATTGCTAATTAAAAGGTAAGGATCACCAATTTGGTAGGCGAGTTTTAAACCTTTTTAAAAAAGAAAAAGTAATTATAATGAAAAGTTAGTAAGAATTCCAAACATTGATACTTTAATTGTAAATAGATTCCTAGACTGGTAATAACTAAAGAAAAAATTGCCAAAATTGAGGAAGACACAGAAATGGTTTTTCCTAATAAGTGCCTGTATGGACAACTAAAAATTGAGAGCATGTATAAAAATAGATTCCCAGTTGGGAACAACTAAATGAGAAACATGCGTAAATTCACTAAGATACAAAGAAAGCTTTTATTATTTTTTAATATAGCCACGAACTCTGATATTCACAAAAGGAACTGAGAATCAGAACATTCAAGGAACTGCAATAAGCAGAAATACTTCTCTGGTGAGTTACAAATGAGCCACTAATAAGTAACACCTTGAGGCTATATTCTGTATTGGAATAAATGGTATAAAGTAATAATTAAACAATCTAATATTTCCCAGGGTCATTGAAGAAACCCAAATAGGACAAAATACGGTGGCTCCTCCTGGTAGTCAAAGACAAAGCATACCAAGTGTAAATGAAAGGTATATATCAATTTTTAATATTCACATACAATATTTGGAGTCAGGGATATTTCGACCCTGTATATGTGGACACCTCGTGTAAAAATGGAAGTGTTAATATCCTTTTCCTATATCTATTTCTTATCCAAGGTGAAATACCAAATATTAAGCCCATAAGTAAGACGGCAGCAAGATTTTGAACAGAAAACGCTGTCCGGTGGGGAATTTATTCCACTGGTTTTAAGGTATGCAATAAATTTACAAATACCTTTAGTGCATGAACAGGAATTGTTTCATCTAAGCTCCATAAGCATTGGACCACTCAAGTCCATGGGAGAGGTAAACAGGATTAGTTTTGTTCAAAGGGTATGGGCAGAAAGAATATGGTGAATATGTTCGCATAACTCAATGTCTCAAAGGAGCGAATAATGTTTAAATAAAACCTTAGACATTTTAAAATGGTATTAGTGTGTAAACTGAAAACACTGTGGTAAAATAGATGTTTGTTTTGTACTAGAGATGCCTAAAGATTAACTGGAGTAACCACAATTGTGATTAATCATAAACTTGTGAAAACATAATAGACTGCACCAATGCAACTTAGAGTAACTCTGTCTTTTTAAATCTTTAAATTTGATGTAGAATCTGTCCTGAAGAAGGTACTAATCCAAGAAACCGAAACGCCGCGTCGACCTGTGATTCTTTGTTTTTAACTGTGTTTATTCAAATATATTTAATGTTTTTTTGAAAAATTTTTATACTGTGTAACAATGAAATTTTTAACAATGTGTATATACAATAAATGTTTGACAGAGTAACTCATGGTGTGAAAAATTTTATTTCATTTTATCTTTTACATTATTGACATTGTGTCTTGTTTATTCTTTTTGTTTAACAACCAAATATTGTGTTCATGGTGGGGAATACTTAATAACTGCAGTTTGAACAAGGGTGTATAACAGTCATCTCCTTATGAATTTGGCATCTTTAGTGATATAAGCAAGTAGTTGGTCTTACCATACACTGATAGAAGTCGAGTACAAATCATTGTAACTTTACCTCTCCCGCCATATTAATGGCATGCTTCATAAATATTTTTCTTTTAGAATGAAATGTTCACCCTAGAACTTAAGAACCAGGTGTGAAACTCAGTCTAAGACTGCTCTCTCGTGGGGACATTCCTGTCTTTTGAGTGTACTAGAAGCACTGCTCCCAGAAGGGAACGCAACTTCAAAGGGGTGAATTTTAACGAAGCCACCCCCCCTTCAAAACATGCCACAGAGTCCTCCTACAACGCAGTTCACCTGGCATGATGTCATGCCTTGACCTCCACTACTCAGTAGTGAGCAGAATGAGCATGCGCACATTGATGTGCATGCTCTCACTGAAGTCCAAGAAAAAAAAAGAAAACGGACTATCTCTGCGAGGCCCGAAAATAGAGCACCATAGATGCCCGTTTAGAGGCCCCCTGAAGATAACTGCCAGTGCTCAGTCCCAGACAGACCCAGCCCACTAAAAGCCCTGAGTTTAGTAATGGTTAGGGCATATATCGCAAGCAGCAACATAACACCGGCGCAAAAGACATAAAATGTAGACTACACGATAATGCAGCGGGGTTAATATACTGTGGAGAGATCTAGGGTTAACCTCCAGGTCACCTGGTCAAATCTCTGGACAGCGACTCAGCCGTTTATCTTTCACGTTTAATGAATTGATTTGGCTGGCAGTCACAGCTGTTATTTAAATAACCTGGTCTGGCTGCTCTCGTGGGGGTAGATTTCACAGTCAAGCACGCTAAAAAGTGCTCAGGCAGTCATGAGCAAGACGTAAACGTGTGGGCACTATAGATATTCTCTTCTGGTTTGCTCGCGTGATGGCTCTGCGTTATGCTGAAAGCAGTGCTGTCTTCACCTGAAAATACTGCCTGCGCCATTTTTCACCGTGACCTATCTTCAGCCTGAATACAAAGCTGTGAGCCCTAGGTTCACGTGACCCGGCACCGGGCGACGTTGGAAGTGCACTACTCGTCCATTCCCATCACAAAAAGTTCCTGCTGTATTGTTTCTGCACCCCCTTTGATTTTTGCGAAGCAGAAGGCTTTTCATGTAGGCAGAAATCCGGCAGTTACCTTTGACGGGTGTGCATTATTTGAGAAGGAAACACTCGGGTTTGATCCTCTCGGAAACCACAAACAGATATTGCAGTGAAACGGGATCTGTTTTATATTCCGCTCCCCGAGGATGCCAGCATTGAGCTGTGCACATCGATGTGCATGCTTTTACTGAAGTCCAAGAAGAAAAAAAAAAAGAAAACGGACCGAAAATAGAGCCAGAAAGAGACCCGTTTCGAGGCCCCATAAAAATAACTGCCGGTGCTCAGACCCGGCCCACTTAAAGCCCTGCTGCCTTGTTTAAAACTCTAGAGACTGTTGAACTATGTGGTATCCCGTTCATTTTTGTTTTGTTTCGAAGGTTGGACTTGTCTTTTCTTTTAGATTTTAGGAAAAATGTAGTGTCCTGCTGTAAAGGCCTACGACAGCCCCTCCCCATACCAATTCAACAGAAGCATCACCAGTCATGTGGCCTTGTTAATAAAAGGGCCCGGGTGCACGTGCTCGTGGCTAGTTATCAACCATACCACTAGTGTCCATGTGGTTCTTTATTTAGCATGTGGGCCCACGGCTAGGGTGACCAGGCGTCCCGGTTGTCCCTGGACCGTCCCGGTTTTCGGAGCAGTCTCCCGGTGTCCGGACACTTTGCTCCAAATTGCAGAAATGTCCAGTTTTTTGTGCAGTGCCCGGGTTAATCAGATAAATGTACCGTTTTTTAGATAGTATCTTGCACCGAGACACTATTTAAAAACCGGGACATTTCTCTGCCTACTTCGCACAGGTGCTGAGACGGGTCTCAAATGGGCTCTCCAATTTGGCCCTCAAGATGACATTTTTTTTTTACTGCTGCAGCAATACCGCCCTCCACTGCCTTCAAAGAGACCCATTATAATTCTTTCACAGTCTCATCATTCCAAAACTGAAGTATTTTCATTGTTATGTACAAAATAGCCAAAGTTATTGCTTATTTATCTTATGCAGCTAATAACAACCGACAAAGCTAATAGACCTGGCTTGTTGTAGCCGTAATGTTACATGTGGCATTATTTATCTGACTACAATGGCAGAAGCAGCACATTTTTAGGGTGGGACTCTATGGTAAGCATAGAATGTTTAGTTTATGTGTTTTAAGCTGCGCCCTTAATTACAACGGCCACGCCCCTTTGAGAGACCCCCAGTTTTTTCATCTCACTTAAAGCCTGGGTACTTCTGCCATGTCACCTGGTCTTTGTAGTGCGCTGCATGGGACTTCAGCGCGCTGCCATGTTTCGGAGCGCAGGGTACATGAGTGGTTGAAGGGAGTGCGAGGGGAATCAGCGGGTGTTGTGCGCGAGTAGTGATGTGGTTAAGTTAGTGCAGCCTCCAAGCCTGCTCGGGTAGTATTTCTACTACATCTGAAGGCTCTGTGTGACGTAGAAGCAGTGAGACGTATGCGGGTGCAGTTGTCTCATGGGAAATGGTTGGGTGAGATACAAGGGTCAGAGATGCTCTGCTTACTGTGACCTACAACGAGTCTGTGCTCTAGTACCCTTCTCCGAACTACTCAGACCACCTACCTGGGAGGATACTCGGCGCTGGGCGGTTCTACCAGACAAACAGAAATGCTGGCTTGTAAGTGGACAGTAGTTTTTTTTGTTTTTATTTGTAAGTGGACAGTAACTGCCTCCTAAAGAAAGAAGCACTCCCCAAAATGCACTCGGGGAAATGTTTTTGAGTACTATGATATCATAGGTTTTGTCACAGCAAAGAATGGATGCATACGCAGTTCCTAGAGGTAATTTTTAAAGCTGCTCAACAGGAGACATTTATGTAGAACAGCAGCATGCACAGAGCGGACATCACCAGTAACATACTGCATCTTTTATAGAATTAGCCTTGGACCTGAGAAATACCACAGTCCCCATACCCACTTCCCCCATCTCAGTGGCACAGACAGGCCTATAGCGGTACAAAAGGCGGTGGTAATGGACGGAGCATCTGAACCAATCAAACACTCACACCCAGTCAAAAGATCTGGGTTTAATCCATCACCGTTCTTTAGCCACCTCTGCCACCCCAGTTCAGACATGGCTATATACAAATCAGTCTGACCCTGTGCCTCATGGGAACAGTCCAGCCCGAACTGCCAAGCCATGCCTTCCCTGGACCGGAAACAAGCTTCCGAGGACCGGTTTCTGGCATTCCAGCCGTCTTCAGCCCGGCTTGCTTGAATCCAGTGGCAAAGTGAGCAAGGGACTCACGTCTGAGCATACCCTGCCACACTTATGGCGGCCAAAAGCGGTACAAAAGGGTGATGGATTAAACCCAGATCTTTTGACTGGGTGTGAGTGTTTGATTGATTCAGATGCTCTGTCCATCACCACCCCCTTTTGTACCGCTACAGACAGGCCTATAGTCACAGCCCATCTGTAATGGCTGCCCTTTTCTGGCTCTTTTAAGAGGGAGAATGATGGAGAGTGACTCCAGCCTATCACCCTCATAGCATAGGGATTAGGACTATAGACAGGACCCCTGCCTTCCATATATTAGAGCATTTTCGTGTCACTTTCCTTAATGTAGGGCTTATGAATTTAAGTTAGGGGATAGATACATAAGTACTAATCATGATTTGCCCATTTGCTAACGTGTTAGGATATTTTCCATGGAGTTAGGCATATTGCGGGCCCTGTAGGCCTTAAACGAGACAGACTCCATTTTGCTTTCTGCCTGGTAGCTCGAGAAGGCTTTCTAGGTCAAGTGTAGTGTTTTAGTTTCAAGCTGTTGTTCGCTTGGAGAGAACCGGCTCAGGCTGGCCCTTATCGAAGGAATGTATTTTTCTCCACTCCGAAGACACAACTTCAGGCCGGCCGGCTGGGAACGTGTCCTTGGTACGGGGAGGTACAAGAATTTGGTGGGCGGCAGGTGGCTGGCCGTAACTTTCCATGAAGGAACGGGCTTTGATATTAGCGAAGGTGTTAGTCAGTTGTTAGTTAGTCCGTAGGCGGCATCTAGCCGTTAGCATCTCTGCCATTAATTATTTCATGGCGGACAGTCGCCATCTTTGAAGTGCGAGAAAGATTTAAGACCGAAACTCTCTGAGAAAGACTGAAGGAGAATTAGCGCGGAGCGCACTGGCACAGAGAGAGAGAGAGAGACGGTAGCTAATAACCAGCAAGGTTCCGGTGGCCTGGAGGGAAGCAGACGAGGTTGAGCCTAGCGGTGCAGACGTGTACTTGTGACGGCTGGTGCGTGACTGCGAGGCGAGCCAGGACACAGAGACGAGAAGGGAACCTAGATGACTGCCGAGCCCAGACTTCATGTTAACAAGGTGATCTCCGCCCTTTTCCCAATTAGCGCGCATTCTAATCTTTACCTTTTCTTTACAGAAATTATGTTGCATAGTAATGTGATATGTGTTTATTGTTAATAAATACCCTAGTTCTTATAGAACGAACATGTGCCTTGTGTTCCTGTTCAATCTTGGTAAATGGACCTCCTAGTCGAAAGTTGTTTATGTGAACGGATGTGAAATCCCGATCAGGTAAATAGTGATCGAACAAAGAGGGAGTGAGTGGACCTTTGATGCCAAGAATAGGAGGTACATCATATAATTTGGGAACCATATTAAAAGTCATTATTATAGTTTTATCCCAAGTAGATAACTGAGACATTGTCCCGATAATTGCTCATAGGAATGTGGTCGTCGTTGATATGCGGCGTTAGTGAGAACGTTGGGGGGGATTACCAACGCTGATACCCACAGGATTGTGGCTTGCATAAGTGAGAGCGTCAGGGAGGATACTGGCGTGTAGATCTACCGGATTGTGGATCGTTTGGAAAGGGGAGCATTGGGTTCTGCAGGCCCATGTGTAGACGCACCGGATTGTGTGTCATATCTGCCCTAGGGTAGACCGGTCTGGGTCGGGGTGGCCGCGAGACCAACTGATGTGAATAAGATATTGTAGAGAATCTATGCATGTGTATTGCTATTCCCCATCCTTAGGTGCGACCTGTATATACCTATATATCTATCCATATTCATTGTGAATACGTTCTAAGGAGGGAGGTGAGTACGTTTTGGCTGGGTTATAGGGGCCCCTGGGGGCTGATCCCATCTAAGCGGAAAATCCGGCCATTACACCATCCCACACCTCAGAAGCACAGACAGGACTTCTCTCAGCCCTCCACTCATCTCTGAGGCACAGACAGGCCTTCTCTCATCCTTCCCCTCATCTCAGAGACATAGACAGGCCAACCTCCTCAGCCATTCCCGCATCAGAGTGCCTTTTGTCTCCCTTTCTCTTCCTTCTTTTCCTTCTCCTTCTGAACTTCTGGCATGGGGCAAACTTTTTTTGTCATTTTTGCAAGTTACTAGTTTGGAGGCTGCCGTTGGCATTGTCAAAGCAAAAACCCAACACCCAAAAACCCAACACCCTATAATGCACATGCTGTTTGCTTAAAAAGCCATTGCGGTTAGTGTCACACATCGGATTTGTCATCTGTAATTCCTCATCTGTGTCTGTGTAGGCGGCTGTCATTGTTGGTTTTTTTCTATGTTTATGATAGCTGTCTAATAGTCCTACTTTTATGTCGACTGTTACTGCAAATTGTAGTCCTACTTCTATATCTATTAACGCTGCTCTTGTGGCGGCATCCACCTTGTGGGAGCGAGCAGGGGTGTGCCACAAGCACGAGTATGTGCTTCCAAAAAGAGCAGACTGCACGCGCACCACTCCCGGGCTCACCTCCTGCTCCCCCTCTCTCTCTCACGCGCTCTCTCAGGACAGTACTGACGCAAACTACAAGCAGTGCTATGCTACATAAATTGTCATTAGTGATGTAATTAAACAAACACACTTCTAACTGAAGCAAAAATGCGTACCTTCATGAAATTATATTTGCTAAAAGCAGTTCCGGATGCCGCCAGCAGGTGCAAGAAGAGACAAAGACATACATCTACAAAATCACTCACAGCGTCGCAAAGCTATGTTTACGTTATGAAGACTTCTTCCTTCCCAGCATATTTACAATGTTTTTTTACACGGTTTTCCTGATACGGAGGGTTAAGATGATTCTGTTATTTACCCATAGCTACAATATAGAAAATACATTAACGAAACGCGGTCCTGTGCTATGAGGCACTTGTTGGGCCTAGGGGGATCTGTCACGAGTGATGAAAACAACTGATATAAAGGGCCCTTCTGGTCGCTGTGCACCGGGGTGCTTCATGATGTAGCTCGTAAGGTTAATAACATGCTGCGAAGCAATTTAACATTTAGGTTCAAATCTTGGTAAATCAGTTAAATGGGATATGCATCACCTCCAAATAGTTGCTGGTCATTTGCAGAACATAATTTTAAATCCCTTCAGGTTATCAAACACCCAAACATTCATTCTTCTGAGTCCAGTAAAACAAGTAGCTCTGAATTGGTTGCAATTAAAGGCTACAAGACGTAGTTGGAATCCACCTGAGTGAAATCTAAGAGTTTCTATGTCAGGCAGTCTTCCATCAAGCCTGCTCTGTGCCAAGCCTGAGATGTTCAGTTTTCAGGAGTTTCCAAAAATCTGTCATTTGATTCAGTTCTCAAGTGGTAGTAGAGACCAGCAGGTGAAGTGCATAAAAAAGTAGGTAACTGTAATCGGGAGTACAGAGTGGGTGGTTTTGTGAGTGTAGGGACGGGGTCAGAGACATAACTAACAAAACAATCACTGGCAAAGCCAATAGGTCTCAGCAATGGGAAAGCTATTGGCGTTGTCAAGATGAAAGCATCTTAGTCATGCTGAACCTGAGCCAAAAAGGGTCAACTAGATGCTTTAATCCAAAGGCTGGCTTGCTTAAATAGAGATGCAAGCATAGTCAATAATGTCTGAAATCCAGCGCTAAACTTTCACAGAAAAAACATGTAAAAACCAGCCTGCACACAACAGAAAGCTCAAAATAAGTACCACCACCAAATGAAGAAATAAACAGGACTATAATAAACATGAGCTTGTAGTCTTACTTCTACGTCTGTGAGCAGCTGTTCTTCTTGGTTTAGTAAGGGGAGACTGTGTGGTCAGAGCTACTGACTTTGGAACTAGGAAACCAGCTTCCATTGTTGGCTCGGTACAAAAGGGGGTGCTGATGGACGGAGCATCTGAATCAATCAAACACTCACACCCAGTCAAAAGATCTGGGTTTAATCCATCACCGTTCCTTAGCCCACTATGCCACCCCAGTTCAAACATGGCTATATGCAAATCAGTCTGACCCTGTGCCTCATGGGAACAGTCCAGCCCGAACTGCCAAGCCACGTCTTCCCTGGACCGGAAACAAGCTTCCGAGGACCGGTTTCTGGCATTCCAGCCGTCTTCAGCCCGGCTTGCTTGAATCCAGTGGCAAAGTGAGCAAGGGACTCACGTCTGAGCATACCCTGCCACACTTATGGCGGCCAGAAGCGGTACAAAAGGGGGTGGTGATGGCATCCTGTGATGATTCTGGGCAAATCAATTGATCTCCTGTGTCCATAATAAAACAAGCATTGGCATAGCCAATAGGTCTCGCCTTCGGGACCTTATAAGTGTTTAGTTATCCAGCACAATATCCTTGGTGCAACAACATCAAGTGTTGCATGGCTAAACACTTATACGGTCCCAAAGGCGAGATCTATTGGCTATGCCAATGCTTGTTGTTTTGAGAATCTGGTCACCTAGGGCCCAGGTCTTAACATTCACGAAACTGCACCCTCATTTTTTATTGAAACGTTGACAGGTATGGTTCTGTAGATCACCGTGTTTGTTTTGCTCTTCAAAAACAAAAAAATATGCTTGAATATTAAAGCAAGTGCCAATCCCTTTTGAATTATTTAGCTGCTAATAAAAGTGATCATGACATTAGCGTGCTAGCCGCGCCATGCATAGCATTAGTGCGCCGCGCAGGGGGATGGCGCGCTGCTTGCAATGGAGTTTTAATGGCGTTCACGAGCATGGCATTTCCCCATAGTGTAACTGCCCTCTAGCACCACAGCCAAGGTGCCTGCATAATGCATGATTTCTAGGCCTGGAAGGCACCCAGAGGAGGGAAGGCGCTCATAATTACTACTTTCGCATTCATGAACTTTACAAAATGGACGCCTAGTTAAGTAATGTGATGGCTGGGTTTTATAGGGTAGCACAACTGCAGACAGCGCCGCGTGACCTTCATTGGTTTGTTTCTGTTCAGCACGTGCCAAGGGTCCCCGCATGATGTCTGATTCCGCCAATTAATTCCTTTCATTTGCAGAACGCCTGCGTCGCTGCAGGGCGTTTGCGTGATCACGTACAAAGGGTTTCCAAGGCCTAGTCTCTCCGACGAGTCCTCGCGCTAATTTTCATTTTAATGAGGTCCCGCGACAGGAGTCTCAGGAACGAATTATTCAGTTAATTCTTTACTGAAGCAAAATGATCGGATCCAAATTTTTATTTGGCTACTCAAAGCTTACTCTAATAATTTGTTGAATAGCGCTGCAAATCGCACTTCTAAGTGCTGTAATGAAATGTATTATTCTACCAACTGAATTGTAGGGTGAATCAGCTTTTTAAGGATTCAAACTGATGTCTTTAAACTCATGTTCTGATGATTACTGCACGTCATCAGCTAGCCTTTAAGGAAGGAATCAAATAACTCTCAGCGTGCCACCCTAATGTTAAAACACCATCCATGAGATTTGGGTAATATTCGATCCCACATGTTCCAGCGCAACAACATGTAGCTACGGTATATATTTCCTTGAACTTTCCCTCAATTCAAAAATATTTTTTTCTTCGAACTTTTATTACATTTTGTAGCAAAGGAATTCCAGAAACATTGATTATATTCAAATATTTTAGGGTCCTATTATCAAGGTTCAATTTATGGGCATAACAAAATTAGATTACGGTGTCTTTTAAATATGTCTGAATTTTCCTATGTATTGTAGATTTTTAACTTTTATGGTTGCCTGTGTGTAACCGAAAAAAGTTTATTTGATTTGATTTGATTCAAGGGGTAAACCCCCATTACAGATGTCCAGAATGAAGAGTGGTGGGATTTATTTCACCCCAGTAAATAGAGCTTGCTCACGTGGACCTTGTACTAGTTTGGGGATCATCCAGTTAAGAAAAGAAGGCCAAAAACACGAGGATATGTGGGTGTTCCTTTGTGGGTCCATAAAGTTGGTGATCGTCCATAACTGTATTTGTGGGTTTTCACCAAACAAATGCAGATGCACTTACTCCTGTCACCAGACGATTTCAGAGCGGTAATTGGGAGTGTTTTATATTTCCTCTGTACATTTTTGCATCACACTTCACCATGTCTAGATGTTACACTACTGTGTGCACAAATAGTTACACATTTGAGTATTCGTGGATACATGTGAATGCCGCAGAGTACTCCATGGAATTATTTCCAAATTCAATGAAAGTCATAAAGTTATTTCCTTCTGGTTTTGTAAATTGGATGGCTCATGATTATTGCCAGAACACTCCCTATGACCTCCTGCTGATCCAGCATCTCTCAGTAACTATTCTGCTCTCATATGCTACAGGTGAAATAGAGTCATATGGTGCTTGAGGAATTATCCTCTTCACTGTAGTCCCCTTACCCCCATCCATAAAACCCAACACTACCCGACCCCCTGCCCTAAAAACAACCCTGAACCCCTCTACCTGTAACGCACATCAAGACCGCGCATTGCCTTAACCATGCATATGCGTGGTTAAGGAAAGCATGGTTGCCCTTACAGGAAAACCGCACGCATGGTTCTGCCTGAGTTGTAAAGGCTGATTTCCCATATGCTATAGATGAAATAGGTGAAAAGGGTGAGAGGAGCACTCGTATTTTTCGCTATAAAGCCTAAACTTGCTTTATGATTATTATAATTGCTTTTTACAAGCGTGCTGCCGAGGTGGCACGTTTGTCCTAACCATGCCTGAACTTGGAGACCTTATCTTAAGTGTGAGGAACACTTAACCTCTGCGCACTGTTGCTATTGCGGTTCACTAGTGAGAACACCGCTGTATTTTTAGGTTAAAAATATAGCGGTGTTCTCACTAGTGAACCGCAATAGCAACAGTGCGCAGAGGATAGATGAAATAGGGTCATATGGTGCTTGAGTAATTACTCTCATGTTAAGCAGTTTTTTGTTTCTTTCGTCATATTCTTTCCTCTTTTTAAACTCCCATATGGGCATATTCCTCCATGTGCCTCTCCACAGACCCCTGAAGCATACTTCTGAAAGTGCAACACAGAAAGCTCAACTTACTAGGCGTAGAACAAAAAATAAAAGTTCAATATTTTATTACCTCCGCTCTATAACCCAAACCTGAATTGGAGTCCTTTAGATTGCATGCACAAAGTGCTCACATGAACCATTGGGGTTATAAATCTGTCTCAAAGTACAAAAAAATATCAAATTCAAATCATCCACAACTTTAACTTGTTTAGTAAACATTCTTTACATTTTTCTTTGGTGTCAATTTATATTGCAGATTGTGGTGATCAAAAGTGAGCACTGTCCCCAGAACATGGAGCAGGGTGAAAACATTAATTTGGGCCATATTGCAGACCAATACACCTTTGCTCGCTTTGCCACTACAGACAGACACCACAGTGGCATAACGAAACTTTAGGGGGCCCCCCTGCAAAGTACATGGAGGGGGCCCCCCATGCTCCGGGCCCAGTCGGGGGCTCGCAAGCCTGGGCCGTTCACAGTGACAGAGGGGGCCCCTGGGACTCAGGGCCCCCTGCACTGCGGGACTGTGGGGGGCATTGCTATTCGACTGCTTGACCCTACTGTCACAGGTTCGCCCCCCAGTGGCTCCACTCAACCGTTCATCCTTTTGAGGTTGATAAAATTAGTACCATTGAGACTTCGGAAGCAGTACACATCTGCTACACTGCCCTTAGAAACGCAAGGAGAACATGTGCTTTAAAATACACCTTAGGTTATATTTTAGGATCAACACGCCTTAGATTTAAGGGGGCATTCCTCTCAAAGTTCCAAAAATAAGATATGGATGAAAAAACAACCAAACTAGCATGCAGTTCCTGCGACAGTCTGTTTATCAAAGCCAACACAAGGACTAGGGGGCATATTATCAAGGGGGTTTATCTCCGCTTTTTTGGCTTTAAAAGCCAAGAAAGCGGAGATAAAATTATCTCCCTATTACCAAGCTGTCGCTAACACCAGTTAGTGACAGCTAAAAGGAGATAGCGACCATCTTGGGCCCCGCTTTGCATGTCAGTGATATTTATCACTAATGACGTGCAAAGTGGGCGTGCCAAGATGTTAGCGACTGGAAACAGTCCCTAACATCGCTATCTCCTATTACCAACTTTTGGAGATATTCGCGCTAAGCGCGAATATCTCCAAAAGCTAACAACTGCCCTGAGCAGTTCTTAGCCATGTTATCCAATGGGAGGTGGATAACATGGCTAAGAGCATTTGCTCGATAATGCATGAATATCGCTGACTTTTCAGCGATATTCATGCATTGCGGCCGTTTTTTATCGCATTTGCGATAAACCTTGCTAATAGCAAGGTTTATCTGCGATAAAAATCGCCGATGTGCGGCGATAATGTTTGTCTCTAAACAAGTCAGAGACAAAAATTATCGCTAGTTGTTGGTAATATGCCCCTAGGTCCGCTCTAGAAGGATGAAGAGATATTCTAGCTCCTTCCAAAAGTGTGGGCAGGTCTGCTCTTGTAACCACAATGGCACTCTATGATGTTGGCACAATGGGCAGTCACTGAGTGTGGCCTACACATGGAGCAGGCTGTGCTAGCTGTATGAGAATGATCATGTGGTATCTAAGATTGTCTTATGTGTCACTCTACACGAGAATGAAGATAAGCACAAAAAATACATACTATAATGACTGAAAGTGAGGACAATCCTGAGTCTTTCTTAAACAAAGCATCACTCGCAAGGAAGTTCACCTGGAAGGCACCAAAGCAACAACTAGCAGAAGGTATTCAAATGCCAAGGGTTTCTTACAGTCTGGAGTTAACTGGTCGCCCTGCTGCAAGGGAAGACAAAAGACCTCTTCGATGGCGTGCATTCGAAGAGGGTAAGAGACATCTCAGAAACCATCTCAAGAAGAAAGCAACCCAGAAGCTTCCAATCTTCAGAAGGACTGCCAGGGAGTGTTCCTGGTTAATCAGGATCTATGCATGGTAGCGACCACATGGGCAAGAAGGCTGAGATCCAGGCAACTTGGGAAGTTAGACTGGGTATTGACTGGACAGAGGGACTTTTCTAGGCTACCTCGCATACCTTGTAGACTAGACCCAGGCACAAAACCTGAAGGGCATGAGGAAAATATGGAATCTACTGTAAGTCTTGGATATGAACCATAGTACTTATCAACAGCTGTAGCTGACACCAGAAAAGGGCCAATGACCTTATTTTGCACGTGCTCTTTCAAAGCAAGCCAATCATGCATTTCTGATTCATCATGGTGAAAGAGGAAGTCATGATATGTCAGACATATCCACCATATTACAACACAGCTTCTGTTGGTCCATCATAGACCATCAACCATCTTCAGAACGAACAAGAAATCCTTGAAGTACAGATGATGGATCTTAAGGTCAATTTTGTCATTGACCATAAATGGTGGAAGTGGTGGGAATGCTGACGATGAGGACCGGTCCAGGGCGACAGACACAGTAGGCACAAGTGGTGGCTCCTCCGCTAAGGCAGAGAAGCGTCGCCTCACTGCTTTTTATCACTGAAATAAAGGTAAAATAAATTCATAACTCAACGTTATTATCATTTTGTTTGTTCATGGTGCAGCAGGTTTGCGGGTGGGGTTCCTCCAATGACAGAGGAGCTGGAGGTGGAGTGGTTTTGCCCCCTCCAAGTGTGTATGAATGTTTGACTGGCCGTCTTGGACCGACCATACATTCATGCGCACTTGGCATGTTCTCCAGCCGGGCTGCACTACAGCCTGGGTGGAGAACATGCCCAGGCCCCCATTCCCATTGCAGCACTGGAATTGGTCAGGGGAGCCTGGGTGCTTCCTGTTCCGTTCCCGACACGAGGAGAGATGTGGCATAAGGAAATTGTTTTTGTCTTTATTATTTTAAACTCCCCCGCCACTCCCACTGCCTCCCGCCCGCCACTCTAAGTCTGTGCCGCCGCCACTGGTAGCCACACTGAGTACACTCAAGACAGTCAAGAGAAGTCCTGCACACAAGGGGGTGTAAGGCTGGTTGTAACCAGTTCCCTGGTGGTAGGACTTTTGGAACCACCACATGAGTCAGAAGATCACTAAGTGCATTGGTTCCAACGATGAGCAGTATGAGTGATGGCTACAGCGGCATCGCGTTTTATGTGTCAAACTACAGGAGCAGCAGAAAAAACAAACCTTTTCATGACAAGGACTCCCATTGGTAACAAGAAAACATGGAGGGGGGCGAAGCAGAAGGAAACGCAAGGGAGGGGTCAACGACCAGATCAGTCTTGCGCAATTTGAAGACTTGAACCAGACCCTCTTTTATGGGGAAGTCAATGATATTGTGTCACGACCAACTGTTCAAGAAAATGTAACAATTGTAAATCTGTCTGATTGCATACTTACCAAATGTGATGAAGAGGTTTTAAGCAGGGGTCTGAGTTTCTGCCTGACAACAACACCTGACTTCACTCGCTTACATATTGACTTATTAAAGTTTGTTTGCCGATTGAAGGTGACATTTTTTTTTAAACAGAAATACATGTGTTCAAAATACGGAAATGACTGCGTCACCGTGTAATAAAACAATTAAGGAAATTCAGAACTTGCATTTGTTACTATCATTGGATGACTGTTCTGGCACATCACCTTCAATGTTAGACATTATGTCTGATTTAGACATCGTACCAAATCTTAACCTAGATAGTGGTCGCAAACATAAATCCTCTTTTATACCGCCACTTCCACCGGACAACTTGGTTGATGCATTTTACCAGTCACCAGTGATTTACATAAACTAGAAGATGCCTCCGTACTCTGTCGCAAGTTCCATTGTAGAAAAGGGTAGGGCCGATGTCGACCAAGAACCTTTTTAAGTATTGCCCGGCGCTAACCGCCTCTCATACCACTCGAATCTATTAAACAAAGAGGCAGGCGCTGGAGACTGGAAGGCAGGAAATAGGAGTTTATTCCTATGGAGCAGAACACATCAAATCAGACAACAGGGTATCTTCTCGAGGTGCTCTAACCGCATCTCTGAGGCCTGGCCTCTTATACACAGGTTTATGGCTTTATTACATGAAACACATCATTGTCAACACTTTGATGTACGGAAAGACATCCTCGAAATCCCCGCTTCAAGCCCGTTCCCACACACATTTACAGTAGAAGTCCCCACCCCGGTCTCAACAGGTGATGATTGTCACGCAGCTGGACATTCCGCCGATTCCCGGAATGCATGCGGCTGATCGGATCTCATGGGGTGGGGGCTTTGATCAGTTGTGGATCCTTTGATGGGGGAAGCTTCCTACTGTATGGGGGCAATAAACTGCATCCGCAGGGCCAGGTGGCGGCCTGGGAACGAGCAAGACAATCGGGCACAGAGGAAAGGGGGTTTATCAAAAGATACGGGATTATGAAAGTAATGGAGGGAGGTGTTTAGCTGGGAACGGGATGTGGTTCCGAGGCAGGGTTGCGCTGAAGAGAGTTTTATGGCCCAAGCATGTGAGAGCGGGGGCTGTCAGCGTGCGGGGTTTGCTTGCGGGGTTAGGAGAGAGAGAGACGCGCTGGCTATCGGCAGTGGGCAGAGAGGCCATGGCATTCAAAATGGCTGCCACTTACGCGCACAAATGAGCCTAAAAAGGGACAAGAAGGCGCCGATAATGTTGATGTCGCAAACTAGATTTTAACAGTCCTCCCTTTTCAACATATCTAGCCAGCTTGTTAGTCAATGTCTATCCTCATCATGTTCCTAACCTTGACATCGTACAATGCTTTCATGCGTTCTTTTTCGAAGTCCAGAGTCTTAGGGCAGATACAGTTTGTACATAGTGAACACAGAGGCGGCAAGCATTGAATACCCAGGCAGAATGCTCACACTTTTTTACAATCGGTATCAGTATGATCATAAATAACCTCCACCCCCAGTTCTTCACTGTACTCCAGAACCAACCACCAAGCGACCATTCTTCTTGTTCCTGGTGAACTTCTGAGGAAAGTCTGTGGAGGTGTTCAATGGCTTTGTACACTGAGGGTGAGTTGTCCGGTATGTAGGTGCAACAGCTGGACCCAATGATACGGCATGCTCCTCCACGATCCGCTAGAACCACATCTAGAACAAGGCGGTTCTGAAGAGCCACCAGGCGGACCGCTTGAAGCTCGGCTGTATTGTTCGCAAGGATGCCAGCTGTAATGTTCATTGTTGTTTCAACTGCCTGGGTCAAATGTCGGATGGCACGGCTGTTCGCCATCGGACCCCAGAGTGGAACAAGTCCCTTCATTGCGTCGAGGAACTGTGCTCCGGTGGAGTCGGCTTGCTCAACGTCTTTTGCTCGTTTTTGTCGGTGATGATTCGCTGGAGCCACATAGGTCGGAGGAAGGATGAAGGCAATGTAACAGGTACCCCCCCCAGCCTTTGGGGAGCCAGGTGTAAGCCTTTGTACCACAAACAAAGTACATATTCGGAGAAATGACAAAAGAGGGTGGATCAGTTGAGTCCAGAGTTCTGGTGATGCGGCAAGCGCTGTGGCCTACCAGCTGTGCCCCAAGCCCTTCGATACACATAAGGCCTGAGACATTGACGACGGATAGGGCCACAGTCAGGGTGGCAGCTGTTCGTTTCCAGAGGTAGGAGAAGGTGGGTCTGGTCGGGTTGTTGAACACCTGCATTTCAATTCGTTCTTTGACGGGGATGTCCATATGAATAGAGTCGTTGGATGTCAGGGGGCAGAAGTGCGCAGCAGTTCTCCCTGTTTTGTTCTGCCAGACCCCATGAAAGAAATGCGCCATAGTTCTGCTGGAAGTGGCATTATCCCTGTAGCTCTCTTGCAAGAGGATCAGCCAGGCAAGGCAGGAGCCGTGAACTGAGAAGGGTGAAGGGATGAAGGGGATAGAATGTCCAGTAGCATGGGGTAGTAACCCACAGATCCAGCAGTTGGTGGCATTGGTGGCAAGATTGTGCTGGTGCAGCAGTTACACGAAGGAGTTGTTCCAAAACTCCTTACGTCTTTCTTGGAGTTGAGGTGAAAGAGAAACCAGGTAATGTTCTTTCATTGTGGTAGGCTGTGCAGTGGTCAGAAATGTCTTATGAGCTGGTGCGCACTCTTCCACAATCCAGAGGGTGGTCATGAGGAGGAGGCAAAAGAGAAGGGCGATAAAAAGTGCAATAGTCTTTGAACTGTGGATTTTGTCAGTCTTTGTGTTTCTGTAGTGAATCTTCGGATGTCCAGTTGCTTCCATCATCTTCGTGCCGGGGGCTTCCATCATCTTCATATCGGGCGCTTCCATCATCTTCAAGGGACTCGGTAGCGGGCAGAACCACAAACTTCGTTCGGCTTCTCTCCTGGCAGCCTTAGTAGTGTTAGGCCACAGTTCTGAGAATTATAACGTAGTCAGTGGTCTGCTTAGCCGAAGCTCCCTCCTTTCGTCGCAGGTTATACCCTTCTCTGGATGGCACAGTGGGATCAGGAAATTCTGTCCGTTCAAGTGTCTCTTTATCAGGGTAACAGCTCAGGGATGGTCGATCTTTGTTCAGGAGTTCGTCTTGGGTGTTCACGTCTTCGGCCGTCGTCAGGGTTGAGGAGATCTTTTTGGAGTGGTGTGCATGCAGCCAGTTGCGCTTCCCCTCCACTAGAAGAGCTGTTCGGGTGGTGATCAAGACTTGCCAGGGGCCCGTCCACCGAGGTTCCAGACTCTTTGCACGCTGGGATTGCGTATCAGGACGAAGTCACCGGGTTGGATGTCGTGTCCGGGGCCCCTGGAAGCATCAGGAATGGCATGCAGCACCTGTTGATGGATAACAGACAGTGTCTTAGTCAGGTTGTACAAATAATCAGACATTAGGACGTCCGGGACGTCGGGAATAGAAGTTGGTTTAGGTGCAGACCAGGCGCTCATGGGCCGGCCGAAAACGACCTCGTAAGGTGTCAAATGGTGTTTGGTGGGGGTGGAACGCATTGATAGCAATGCCAGTGGGAGAGCGTCTGGCCATTTCAGTCCTGTGGTTGCTACTATCTTAGCTAGTTTGAGTTTCAGTGTGGCATTATGTCGCTCAACTAGTCCAGCAGATTGGGGGTGGAAGACTGCGTGGAACTTTTGTTTTACACCCAACCCCTTCAGGATGAGTTGGATAACTTCGACTACGAAGTGGGGGCCATTGTCGCTCCACAAAATTTGACAAAGGCCATAACGATGGAAGAATTCTTTCAGTAGTACTTTTGAAGTGGCAATGGCAGTGTTGTCGTGAGTTGGATAGGCTTCCACCCACTTGCTAAATGCGCACATGACAACAAGTACATACTTCAGACCTTGGCATCTCTCTAGTTGGATGTAGTCCATCTGCAGGACTTCAAATGGATGATTGGGAACCCCAAACCCTCCCTGTGGTACTACAGTTCCTTTCCCAGGGTTGTGTTGCAGGCATATCAGACATTGTTGGACCAGACCTTTAGCAGAGTCTGCGATCTTGTCATTGTGCCAAACTTTGGAGACAAGCTCGGTCATAGGGGCAGATCCTATGTGTGCGGGAGAGTGTGCCATGGTCAGTATGGGGATCAGGTATGAATCGGGTAGGAACCATTTGTTCGTGTCCTTTGTCCGCCAGCAGCCTTCATCATCTTTCAGTCCCACTCATGCCCATTCAGTCAATTAGTGTTGTGAGCTGGCCATCTGGATGTCCCTAATAGTTTCCCTAGCGTCCGTCCATTTTTCTGCTTGTGACCTGGTCACGTACATGCGTGTCGTTGTCCTATTCTCGGCTGTGGTTCGGGCAGTGATGTCAGCCAGTCCATTCCCCTGCCCAATGATGTCTGTCACCTTTTTGTGAGCTTGGCATTTGATTACTGCAAGTTGTTTGGGAAGTAGGACTGCTTCAGTCAGGGCAGAGACTAGATCTCCGTGTAAGATGGGGGTACCATGTGAGGTCAGGAATCCCCTCTCCTTCCATAGGAGCCCAAAATGATGAGCCACCCCGAAGGCATACTGGCTGTCGGTGTAAATGTTTGCTGTGGTTCCCGCTGCCAGGATACATGCTCGTGTGAGGGCAATCAGTTCTGCTGCCTATGCAGATGTTTGTGTGATGCGGGCTGTCTCTACTACGGTTCGGGCTGTGGTAACTGCATAAGCAGCTGAGGTGGTGCCATTGGGGAGTTTGATGCAAGAACCGTCCACCCACAGCTCTCCGTCAGGGTCTGGGAAGGCTGTGTCTCTGAGGTCAACCCTACTCCTAGTCTGTTCATCCGTGAGGGTCACACAGTCATGTACAGGGGATGCATTGGGATCGTTCTCTGGTAGGGGCAACAAAGTCGCCGGATGCAGTGTGGTGCATCTTTTCAGGGTGATGTGGGGTGCAAGCAGAGTCAGTTCGTACCCAGTCAGTCGTGCACTAGTCAGGTGTTGCGTCTTAGTTTGGTTCAGGAGGGTGTCAACCGCATGGGGCACTAACACCGTGAGGGAGTTCGAGAGCACGATCCCCTCACTCTGTCGGATAGAGATAGCAGCGGCAGCTACAGCTCGAAGGCAGGCAGGCAAAGCTCTGGCTACGGGGTCAAGAGTGGCAGAGAAGTAAGCGCATGGGCGTTGCTTTGGGCCAATGGACTGGGTCAAGACAGACAAAGCGCATCCCTCCCTTTCGTGAGTGTAGAGGGAGAAAGGCTTCGTGTAATCGGGGGTTCCTAGGACGGGGGCTGAGCAGAGGGAATCTCTTAGTTCTATGAAGGAGGATTGGCACTCAGGGGTCCAAGGGAGTGGGGAGGGGACATCTTTAGTCAGCAGAGAAAGCAGTGGTTTCACAATGAGGCTGAAATTTGGCAACCACTGTCGGCAGAAGGAAGTGAGGCCTAGCAGGGAGCGGACTTGTTTCTGGGTTTTAGGGATAGGGGTCTCTAGAATGGTCTGAATTCGGTCGGGGGTAAGCTTCCTTCCGTCTTTGGACAAGAGGTGGCCTAGGTAAGTGACCTGGGGTTGGCAGAATTGCAACTTCTTTTTGGAGACCTTGTGGCCATTTTCCGCAAGGAAGTGCAGGAGTTGGATGGTGGCTGTGACTGCAAGTGGAGTGGTGTCGGCCGCCAAAAGGATATCATCAACGTATTGTATCAACACCACTCCATCGGGTAACTGGACTGTGTCCAGTTGTCTCTTGAGGACCTGGCTGTAGATGCTGGGACTTTCAGTGTAGCCTTGGGGTGCTCGACAGAATCTATACGAGCGGGCTTTTAGGGTGAAGTCGAAGAGGTATCGGCTTTCTGGGTGGATGGGGATAGATAAGAAGGCGTTCTTTTGTTAGATTTGTGCATGAAACAAGAATATAATCTTGCACACATTGATACATGCCTCAGTGATTTACGGCAAAAAAAGGGCAGGTGCACGCCCTGCCAACCCTTTCAACCACGCACAAAATCCACCTGCTGCCTTGCTGAATATGAGTTATACAAAAATCCATTCAGGAAGGGGGAATTGTGAGTGATAAAACAATCATGCAACTTATCAACCGGTCTCTGCGCATTGAACTCAGATGGGACCGCTTATCTCCACGCAGCGCGCCAAAAGGCAACAGAAAATAAGACGAGTCATATGTTTTCCATTCAGCACTTGGAGCTAAAATTAACTGCAGATAAGAGAGGACAAATACATATATGTCATAGAAACTGTAAATATCAGAATGTATGGGGACACAACATATCGCACGTAAACGGTTCATTGATTTTTAAAAAAAATTATTGATTTGTAATATATATTTTTAAACAACATTCACAAGAGCATCTTGCAAAGCATTTGTTTTCAAAAAATAAGTTGCTCTCTATTATTACGATTTTTTTAATGATTTTTAAAAAGTGGTCCACAATGGCTTCCTTGCTAGCTACTGTTACAGAGTGCGAACACAACTCGCTGAATAAAACCGGAAGTGTTGCTCGGGAAGTAGAGTTTGGCCATCCTCGAGCTTCAAAAGCACCACCAGCAATTCGGCCAGCAGTATCCGGCTGCAATAAAGCAAAGGAGGCCCTTATTTTGCCTGCCAGGGTGTGTGAAAGGAATGACATTTGCGCAGACTTGAGCACTAAAAGTGCATGGTTTGCGGCATAGGATTTGAAAGGCGGTATCCAGTGTTTAATCTAAGCCGGTGGTGGCCACCGCCACTCATGTTTGAGAACTGGCACTTATTTTTCCTTATCAAACATTTGCTGAAAGCAGGCAAGTGGAATATAAACAGGAAAGGAGGCCGAAGAAGAGAAAGGCTGAAACCCAGTCTACAAGGAAGGAAGCAGAAAGCTGTAAGAGCGAGATGAAGGGGTCGGCCATGTCTGGCAATGGATGGAAGTGGGACATTGGGTGGGCTCAGGACTGCGGCCTTGGTATTATTCGACCCGCTAAGGTTTAATAGTGCCGACTACTAGCTTCTGAGAAGGACCATCGGCACTCATTATTTTACAAATAAAGCACTGTAAACTGCTACAAATAGCATATTCCCATCGCTTAACGCAAAATGATGTAAGCTGTCTGCAGAGTGCGACGAGGACCCCTTGAAACTCTCACAGATATACATTGGCTATAGACTGAATTGGGGGGCACTAAGGGGGTGCAGCCTTCCTGCGCCAATCCCCTTTCACATTACTACCCTGTGGCTTTAGCAAAAATATGTTCTTATAAGTGCATACCTGCGTCATGAATAATGCACAAGCAATCAGGAGCGCTGACACCTTCACCAATTGGAGCCCCATCCTTTCAAATCTGGATTGATTGATTGATGACCCGAGCGAGAGGACCCTGTGCTGTTGCAGTTCTGTCCCGGGTGAATCTGTGAACAACTTTCCACTGAATTTATGCAGTGAAATAGTTGTCCTGGCCAATGAAATATGAGTGGATGATTCCTGCAGTGCAATGGGCAAAGGTCCGTTTTTTACCATATATATTGTGTTTACACATTAATGCTAAAGTCACATTGGGCACCGGCCCAAAACTTCTTTTGGCCTTCGACCTGAAATAATTCACTGTGCATGCTGCTTGGTGTGTTGTATAACTTAATGTATTGCGTGATTTATACATTATGATAGTGCGCCTATAGTTCATTTTTTTCATATGAGGTGTACTGTTCTACTTTACGCCTAATGACCTTCCATATGGGCAATTACAGGTAGGAAGTCTCGCGAGATTCTTCTAACACTACATCACAAATCACAGTGACCCTTTCGCACAATAGCTCTGAGGAATACAAAATATTTGGCATCTTCAGCTTTCAAAGGCAGAGAGCAACATATTGGATTCTAGGGGGCTTGTAAGTCCACCACCAACGACACGGGTAGTAACAAGCTGGGGGGTTACAGAGAGAGCCTGACCTCGTGGGTGCATGGCATTTTACTCCTAGCCAAGCACGTATGTGATTATGTTGTGCTGCACCCCTCTCGATGGCAGACATTTCAATGTTAATTCTCATTACAAAAGGCTCCGTAGGAAAGTGAGTTATATAGAACAATATCTTGCCTAGTTTTATATTATGTACTTTATTTTTTGTTATTTTCTTTGTTTTTAGTTGTCACTAATCTTGTGGGGTCACTTGCTGAACTCTCGCCGATTACAGCGACCTCCGGCTCTGACACACAGGGCGACGCAATCACGGTGAGACTGACAGTGTGTGCTTTTCACCCGGTGGTTATCGCGGAAACAACATTTGCATAATGCTGTACAAAAGAGCATTTCTAATATGTGGCGCACTCCAAATGGCCATCGACATACCCTAATTATTTGTTTTTGCAGAGCCCCATTTTGTGTAATTTTCAAAATAAATCTCCACTTGTGGCAACTGTTGAGAATCCAAAGTTCCGGCACAGTGCTAAAAAGGACGTGATGGTGGAAAAAGAGTTCACGGATTTCCATCCAGCCATGTCCATCTATCTTCACCCTCATACATAGAAAAGCTTTTTAAGGGAGCTAGGGGAAAACGAAAGATTTTTGTAAACAATGGGAGCTCCTATTACACTACTTTCAGGCTTACAGTCCGGGATCGAGCTCCAGCTGTTTTGCCTTCCGCCTTTCGCCTGCATGCACGTCGTAAATCGTAATCCTTGAGTGAGGGGGATCGAGTCGCATTCCCCAGCCTAATATCGGCCGGCCGACGTCATCGCGTCGCATCGCGCGACACACCTACGTGTGGGTCGCGACACAGTAACGTGTCGCGCCACACAGTTTGGAAAGCTGTGAGGTAGAGTGTTAAGTAGGGACGAGTCAGAGATGGAAAACATACGTCGGGAAGGACAAAGTCTGAGCAGAGCCGGGTTGTCGTACAGAAAGACCCGAACTCCATCTTGCAAACACCTAATAGTGGCTCGGAAATGCTTCAATAAGTCAAGTCCCATAATGGCATCAGGGGTGTTGGATGAAAGCAAAAACGTTGTTTCAGTGATGTTATTTTCTAAGTCAAAGGAGATCGGTGTAGACAAGGGGTTAGTGGAGGGCGTTCCATCGAAATCTATCGATGTTACAAGTGAGCCAGACAAGGGTGCCCTTGGAATCAGTCGTTTAGATAACGCACTACGTGTTGCGCCAGTGTCTACCAGAAATGGAGACTTTGTACCCAGGACCTTAGCGGTGACCTAAGGACATTGCTGGTCAACATAGAGCTCGACTGGATCCCTCCCTTGCCCTTGGCAGTCCTATGCGAAGTCGTGGGCGTCGTCGCAGTCAGACTGTTGGTACTGATTCTGTCGGGGGCGGTCAAATGTGTTCGGTCTGCCTGACCTGTCGTTATTTGTGTAATTCGTGGATCCTCGTCCCTGTCCTCTATTTCTTGGTCCACCCGCTACATCTCTGGTGTCCCTATTCTTATTCATCTCTAACAGGACCGGACACTGGGATTTCCAATGGCCGAATCCCTTGCAAAATGCACACTGGTCCTCACCAATATCTTTATGTCCAACATAGGGTGCGGGTGTACGGTCTTTAGGGGGTGGGTTTCTAGGAGCATTCGACTGGTAATTTCCCTTGTACTGTTCTCGTCCTATAGTTACCCCCTGCAACTGTGCAATCATCACCCTCTCCTTCAAGTCCTTTTTCTTTTTCTCAGTCGCCCTATTGTTTTCATTTTTTCTGATGCTCATAATACTGGGCCATCTGGAGGATAGCGGCGGGTTTGGAGGCTGCCCAACTACTTTCGCTAGCCTGTAGTTTCTGAGAGACTTCCTGCGACAGACCTTTAACATAGTTCTGGACAAACAGATGATGTCCGGTTGCAGTGGTCATGTCCTGACCGCTGTAATCGGAGAACACCGTTTCAAACCGGGAGAAGTATTCTGACGCGTCTTCCTGGGGTGTCTGGCGGCAGGCCGTTACTATCGACCAGTCCACCTTCTTTTCTGGGATCAGGGTGTTCAGTTTCTGCACAATTTTGTCCGGGAGTTCTAAAATGGATTTCAAAGGTTTCTGTCCAGGCTCTCGTTGTCTATCCATGCCATCGAGTTGTGACCAGGTATGTTCGAACAGCTCAAGGTGGTCGACTTTCCGGATTTGCTTCCACACATCAGCTGGCAGACATAACCCGAAAAACAAATCGATGTCAGCTAGGGTCATAATCGTTGAACCTAAGGCTGTACCTAGTTCAGTATAAAAGGCAGTGGGGTTTTTCCGTAAATCGGGCAGAGATTTTCGGAACGTCAGAATATCTTGCCGATCCCATGGTTGGTAGACCCAGTTATAAACTACCCTCCCTTTTACATCTTGATGGTTAACATCATCATGTGTTCCCTGACCTCGTGGGGGAACCCAGAAGGGAGCAGCCTCCCTTATAGGCATCATGGCGCTAGCTTGTTCTATTCGAGGTTCAGTCGCTACAGGAGTCGTAGGTTTAGCTTCCAACCCCTGTTCAGTGATGTGGTGGAAAACTTCAAGCGTACGCCAGAGGAGGTCCGTCACGTCACACTCGCCCTCATCCCCGATATCAACCTTTCTATATAGAGTCGTTAGGCTCTTGGGACCTTTGTCTCGGTATCGGTCCTCATAAGCATTTAGGGCATGGTAGCATAATCGTACAACAAAGTGCCGTCTGTGGCTCCCAGCATATGAGTTGAACATATCCATTATGTACTCCTCACTCTCCTTCTGTTCTACTAGTGTCTTTACTATCTTGTCGATCCCTGCTCGCTCATCTTTGCTCAACCTGTTCATTCTAGTGGACTCTGTCTTTCGGGCCTCAGGGTCGTCTAATACTGCTGCTTGCGCTGTATCGAGTACAAGGGGTTCGGCCGGCGCGGAGACCATGAGGACCGAGGCCCTGGTACTATTCTCGTCTGTGCTTGGGGGTGGCGGGTGCTGTACTAAGGGTTGGGAAGGGGCATATGGAGGGGGCATGTAGATGATTGGAGGACCTAGTAATAGATCATCGTTGGCTCGCTGTTTCGAGGGTAACTCAGGGTAGAGCGTAGAGGGTGTTCTGACAGGACACTGACACGATGTTTTGGACTCTTGCTTCCGTTTGGCTTCCTCTCTCTCCTTTATCTCTTCCTCTAACTTTCTGGCAGCTAGGTGAGCTGCTTTTCGTAGCTCTTTCTCTAATCTGATTTCTTTTCTCTTTTTACGTTGTTCTGCTTCTTTGCGCCACATGCCGAGACTATCAAGCATAGTAGGCGTTGTCTTATTGTTACGAAGGGCTGTTTCCAGCACGTTTATTTTATCCTCATCGAAGGCTCCTATCAGTGGCCACTGACTTTCCTGATCCTTTCTAGTATATTTATGCCATAGCTTGCTATAGACTATAGCGATTAGTCCATGCTTCATGAACATGTCCTTATTAGGGGTGCCTTCCAGTGGAGCTGGATGGTTCATCTCTAATAAGCGGTCCGGGCTGAACCAACTACCAATCAGTGGGGAGAAGATAGGCATGACAGATTACAACGGGGGACAAAGGTCCGCACAACCTATCCTTCACTACTTGCAAAGACTAGACTGAATATTTCTATTCTACGTTATTTGCAAGCAGAGAATATCTCAAAGAACCAACTTCGAACAGCCAATGTTCGGACAATCAATCAATCAGTGGGGAGAAAGAATAGGCACAACAGGTTACAACGGGGGACAAAGGTCCACGTTACCTACCCCTCACTATCTGCAAAGGAAGAGAGAATGTTTCTATTCTTCCCCGTTTGCAGACAGAGAGTATCTCAAAGAGAACAAACTTCGAACAATCAATGTTCGGGCAATCAATCAATCAGTGGGGAGAAAAATAGGCACGACGGGTTACAACGGGGGACAAAAGTCTGCGTTACCTACCCTTCACTATCTGCAAAGGAAGAGAGAATATTTCTATTCTTCCCCGTTTGCAGACAGAGAATATCTCCAAGAGAACCAACAATCGAAGAGTAATACTAGTATTTTCCAAACAATCAAACAATCGTTTCGCAATTTGTCGTGTTACACGACCTTACCCGGACCACATGGACAGTTTCTCATCTTCCGCATCCAGCGCCCGATTGTCCTCTATTCTCCGTAACTGTCGCGGCACTCCTGATGGTTCCCAGTCAGGACCATAGATCACTCGAGAGAGGTCTGTTCGGAACCGGTGAAGTTTGGATGATCGGCTGTCAGATGAGGGTCTATCGGACAGGAGCTCTCCCGATCGTTGCAGTCGTTCACTCTGTCGTCAGGACCTCTCCCACTGGATCCACGTGTCACTGATGGGCCCCACGTTTGGGACGCCAATTGTAGAAAAGGGTAGGGCCGATGTCGACCAAGAACCTTTTTAAGTATTTCCCGGCGCTAACCGCCTCTCATAACACTCGAATCTATCAAACAAAGAGGCAGGCGCTGGAGACCGGAAGGCAGGAAACAGGAGTTTATTCCGACGGAGCAGATCACATCAAATCAGACAACAGGGTATCTTCTCAAGGTGCTCTAACCGCATCTCTGAGGCCTGGCCTCTTATACACAGGTTTATGGCTTTATTACATGAAACACATCATTGTCAACACTTTGATGTACGGAAAGACATCCTCGGAATCCCCGCTTCAAGCCCTTTCCCACACACATTTACAGCAGAAGTCCCCACCCCGGTCTCAACAGGTGATGATTGTCCCGCAGCTGGACATTCCGCCGATTCCCGGAATGCATGCGGCTGATCGGATCTCATGGGGTGGGGGCTTTGATCAGTTGTGGATCCTTTGATGGGGGAAGCTTCCTACTGTATGGGGGCAATAAACTGCATCCGCAGGGCCAGGTGGCGGCCTGGGGACGAGCAAGACAATCGGGCACAGAGGATAGGGGGTTTATCAAAAGATATGGGATCATGAAAGGAATGGAGGGAGGTGTTTAGCTGGGAATGAGATGTGGTTCTGAGGCAGGGTTGCATTGAAGGGAGTTTTATGGCCCAAGCATGTGAGAGTGGGGGCTGTCAGCGTGCGGGGGATGCTTGCGGGGTTAGGAGAGAGAGAGAGAGACGCGCTGGCTATCGGCAGTGGGCAGAGAGGCCATGGCATTCAAAATGGCTGCCACTTACGCGCACAAATGAGCCTAAAAAGGGACAAGATGGCGCCGATAATGTTGATGTCGCAAACTAGATTTTAACACCATAAATTCAACCTCACAAGACAGGAACATCAGGCTCTTAAGGTACTTGTCAGTAATACAGATGTTGTTATAAAGGAGGCGGATAAGGGCGGGAATATAGGTATCTTGCGCCATACTGACTATATTCAGGAGATTGAGAGACAGTCCTAGATGGATCAGCCTTTACCAGACTTGCGAGCAACCCAATGAATGAGGTGACAAGTCTAATACTAGCAAAACTAACGTATTTTAGAGCACAAGGTCTCATTACAGACATTGAATTTAAATATCTTTTCAACTCCTCCCCCACAGCGCCGTGCCTATATATTTTGCCTATTTTTCTCTGAGTTATGGGGTCGCCTATGCAAGCCTAAGAGACCTTCTTTAGTTATAAAATAACCTACTAGCAAGGGAGGGTGAAATACAGGTATATATTTAACCTGTTTCCATTTAGCATTATAACATGCTTTCTCCCTTTGTATTTTATGAAATAGTAACTATGCTGACAATCCTATTTCTTATAATATGTCTGCTTGTATTAGCTAAGATGCTGCACCTGAGATCAGGGAGTTAAAATAAACATTTTAAACTTGCTCGTGTCTCCCTTTACTCCCTGTTCTGGACTGGTATGAGAGTATAACGAAAGAGTGCTCATGTTTCCCACCTTACCTGAGGTATCCTAAGTCACATGTTCTGGGTTGTCTAATCATTGGTGGCTTTGCTAAAGGACGAAGAGCTAATGAGACACTGATACTAGTCTGGTAGGGGATGTTGGGTACTAAGGTGAGTTTTTGGTACACCCTAATTCACTGAGGTCCTGAGTCTCTGTGCACAGTTCTGTGACTGAGCAGAATCCCTGCAACAGTTCCTCTATTAACCTATTCAACTCATTTTACTTGTTGGTCTCTTCTGATAAGAGGTTTTTCATACCTGGTATAGCTCTATATCACTGAAGCGATATGATGCTACATTTCACCTATCTTTTTTCGGCGTTCCTATACTCTACAGTATTCTTGCTCTGGGTATTTTTCTTTCTTTTTCCTTCTTCATTTTTCTTGGGTGATATTGATTTCCCTTCACATATTCTTGTATTGCTTAACTTAAAAGACAATTATGAGGTTTTTTTGGATACATGTGTCAACTATTGTATACATGCTTTTTCCTTACAGCCTTGAGGAAGTCACGGTGGTGACGAAACGCGCGTTGGCTGTTTTCGTGCTGCAAAGACAAGGAACTGGATTTCTATTTACATCACAGAATCTATCCTTTGTAAGTGTCAAGACTGTTTGAAAAACAATCTGTGTGTTTCTGAGGAAATAAATCACTATTTTGTATACATAATTCCTGTGACAGAACGTTCCTCTCATCATTTTTTGGTGCCTTTATTGCTGTAACAGTTTCTCTGCAAACTGCATATGAAATATTTGGAGTGCCGGGGTTCCGTCTCTTGTGTATTTTGAACGAGTCACTCTGTGTCTTGTTCCAACTGATCCTCTGGGTAGTGGGGTATCATACCCTAAGTGGCACCTACCAGAATTGTTGAGACATAAAGTATAATTACTTAACTTGTACCTGTATTTGATTAAATTATTTGAAGTTCAACATTATATCCACCACTACCTTGTGTGGCTTCTTACTCCCATTGGTGACGTTGTATGTTCACAGACAGCGGGTCAGAGTACCTGGTTATTCTGGGTGCGGAGTGTGGGTTTTTCCCAAAGAGTAGGATGGAGAATGGTCTTCACCTTCGTAGTGTAGTGAGTGGGAGCATCCAGAAAAGGAATCTTCTTGGTTGGATATTCTGGTGTTTGGTGGTTCAGGGGTTTGAAAGGGAGGCAGGCAATCCTTATGGTGCAGCGTGACCCTGTCTCTGCTCTTGGAGACAAGCCATTCTATGCATGCACATCCTTGCCTAGTGATTGACATCTGCCAGCAGGGTCGGCTCCTTAGTTGGAGCAGAGGAGCTTCAAATCACTAAAATGCGCCGAGATGAAAAATAAAATGGTAATTCATCATTACCCTTTTATTTTCATCTTAACATCCTCCCGTGCTGAACTAGCGGCAGGATGAGGGCGAGGCTGCTGCTGAATGACAGCAGCAGGGATTGGGAGGAGGGAGGGTTGTTTTTGTCCGATTGTTTTGCGGCGGCCAGGCAGACATTGAAGGACCGGGTTTTAGAACCCAGCGGCGTCAGGGAGAACGCCGATGCCTTCGAGTTCCCCAGTCTTGGTAAACAGAGACACGGGATACTTCTTGATGACGTCAAAGACCAAAGTTTATTGGCTGCAACCAGGAACAGAGATCTACGAAGCACACACGGGTGGTTCGCTAGAGACTGCACAAATTCAATTAGCGGGGCATGGTCTTTTATGTCAAAAATCAAGCCTCAGGCATCATTCAAAATTAGCATTGAGTTCATACAAATTGACCAATGACAGTGTGACAATTTAAAAGTAGCGTATGATGACAATCCCACTTTCCGTTGTCCAGCCCACCAGAAATGATCAAGCACATTCCAGGTTTCTTGTCGGATCAGGCCGGACAAACCCATCATAAAACCCTCAACCCAAATCAGTGATTATGTCGTAAAGAAAAGGCAGAAACAGATTGGAAGTGAGATAGAAAGGTGGGAGCAGTGTACCATAAAACTCAGGCACGTCCTACTCTTTGATCTTTATCTGACCAGCTGCTTAACAAGGAACTGGCTCAGCGAGGTCAGCCTCGGGTAAGGAGTCAGTTCGGCCAGGTCACTCAGAAGTCGGCTAAGGCATACGTGTCTCCAGGACTCGTTTGGCCACAGTCAGGGCCTATGTGAGGGCAACCACTCAAAATGGCTGCCGTACACAAAATGGAACCCAAAGGTTCAAACGAAATCCTCGAATACATAGTGTTCTCATTGATCGATTCATGGGAAAACACTCAGACACACTACACTCGTCATTTGCGGTCGGCTGACACCAAAATCGTCTATTTCCGACGACCTTAATTGTACGGGTTCGGAACCACCGAACCAGACCCAAAAACTCACGGCACTACAGACCCTCCTTTTGCCCTTACATAGGCAACAGACCCAAACCCATGTCAATCTGAATCTGGATCTATATTCATCAGATCATTGATATGTTGCTGTAACATCATCCTATTACTTAGTATCTCTCTCTGGACAGGTCTCTTTGCACACACAGTAGCACAGAGACCACAAATTGCAGGAGCACACCGTACACAGAGACAGAACAGGAAAAGGATAGCTAAGACCATCCCAATGACCATCAGAATCTTCCAACCCCAAGTGGATATCAATCTCCATAACCATCCCATCAACGACCAATCTCCTTTAACCAAATGGACAGAATCGGAGATCTTATGTAGCTTGGAAATGGCCTGGAAAACTGACGGAGCGGCAGGCCCGGTTCTAGAGGGTAGGCCGGGTGGGCCAGGCCCACCCAAACATGAGCCTGGCCCACCCAAACATGAACCTTGGCCCTCGCAGTGACGTCAGACTGACTCCTTCAGCTGTTTATCAGATCCAGCTGTGGCACAGAGTTTGAACAGAGCAGGTAAGAGAATGCATGGTTATTGCTCCTTTTTTTAAAAATCTGCGAAGGCCCAGCTAGATATATACTATGTGTATGCTTCGAGGGTGTGTGTATATTAGTTAATATTCTAAAAGTCTGTGAGGGCCCAGCAACACACATTCTACGTGTATGCTGTGTATATTTCATTTATATTGTTGTAAGTTATCATGACGGATGCAAGACGCAACTACTCAAAAGCAATATTTTGTCTGTTCATAATTTTTAAATGCAGATAAACTGTATTTTATGTGGATGTGGATATCTCAATGGGTTACTTGCAGTACAGAAGTTACAAGCCTAAAATAGGACAGTGATCTATAAACTGACATCAAAGAGCTGCATACAAACCTGAATGGTATATTTAGAACTTTTTTTGTGTGTTTCAATATAGTTGGAATTTCCCTACTCTTTCATTACTCTAATGTTGCTATAAAGAGTTTGTTTTGGCAGATATACATTTTAATCAGTAAAGCCAACTATACAAACACTGGGGTATGCTTTCACTCCTGCGTTTATGCTTCTCCAGACCAAACCCTCTTAAAACATATTGGCCGCCAGTATGGATGACATGATTCCTACACCTTGTAATCCTCATTGGTTTATGTGACATTACCTATAGGCTGATTTACATACTTGTATGATTAATTGTCTCTGCATAATGTGTGCATGATGTAAAGTACTATGACACCCTACACTATGAGTAGCACAATACAACAAATGAAATCAAATATGAGAGAGGGGCTACAGAGAGATGAATGACACTGTTGAAGGGTGGCAATGAGGGAAGCCAAGGAGGAGGTCATGGGGGGTGGGCTATGGAGCGATGAGGGGCACTGGTGGAGGTTGGCAATGAGGGAAGCCAAGGAGAAGGTCATGGGGGGTGGGCTATGGAGCGATGAGGGGCACTGGTGGAGGGTGGCAATTAGGGTATCCGAGGAGGAGGTCATGGAGGCTGGGCTACGGAGCGATGAGGGGCACTGGTGGAGGGGGCAATGAGCGAATCCAAGGAGGAGGTCATGGTGAGGCTGGGCTACGGAGCGATGAGGGGCACTGGTGGAGGGGGCAATGAGGGAATCTAAGGAGGAGGTCAAGGGGAGGAGGGCCTTTGGATAGATGAAGGGCACTGTTGCAAGGTGGTAGTGAGGCAATCTGTGGAGGAGGTCATAAGGGAGAGGGGCTTTGGAGAGATGAAGGGCGCTGTTGGAGGGTGGCAGTGAGGGAATCAGAGGAGGAGGTTATGGGGGGAGTGTGGGAGATATAGAGAGATGAAGGGCACTGTCGGAGGGTGGCAGTGAGGGAATCCGAGGAGGAGGTCATGGGGGGGCTGGGCTATGGAGCGATGAGGGCCACTGGTGGAGGGGGGCAATGAGGGAATCCATCATGGGAGGGCTGGGCTTCGGAGCGATGAGGGGCACTGGGGGATGGGGGCAATGATGGAATCCAAGGAGGAGGTCATGGGGAGGAGGGGAGATACAGAGAGATGAAGGGCAAATGTCGGAGGGTGCAGTGAGGGAATCCGAGGAGGAGGTCATGGGGGAGGGTGGGAGATACAGAGAGATGAGGGGCATGGGTGGAGAGTGGTAGTGAGGGAGTCTGAGGAGGAGGTCATGAGGGGGAGGGGCTACGAAGAGATCGAGTGCACTGTTGGAGGGTTGTAGTAAAGGTATCTACAGAAAAAGAGGTCAGTGGTGGAGCACCAATAAATAACTCTCCACATGTTCTGTATACACACAGAAGCAAACCTTGTATCATGGTGACTGTTGGCAAGTAGTATGATGTAATCTATGGCTTGTAGACTACCTCCAGAAGTGACAAATTGGGACGATAGTGGCCCACCCAAATGTATCCTTGGCCCATCCAAATTAAAATTCCTGGAGCCGGGCCTGCGGAGCGGTGTCTGGAATGAAAACGCAGCAGCTTGATTGAATCAGTTTACAAACTCCACCTCGATCTGCTAGTATGACATCAAGGGCAACTCTATTTTGGAGTGTCATAAGTCTATCCGACTGGAGCTCAGCAGTCAAGTTACTTAGGGCACCAGCAGTTTCGACTATGGTGGACTCAACCACTCTTGTCAACTGGCGAATATTCCTGCTATTAGCCATCGGTCCCCAGAACGGCAGAAAACCCTTAAAGAAATCTCCCAACTCTTGCCCTGCAGTGTCTTCTTGGCTAAAGACATCTCTAGCAACTCTTGTCTTATGGTAATCTGCCTCAGCTGTAAAAGTGGGAGGCAACAGGAAAGAAACAAAACATGTGCCCGAAAAATCAGAGGGCAACCATGTATACGCTTTGTCATAACAAACAAAGTAGGTACCCTTAGCAGTTAAAAATGCTGGAGAGGACTGAGACGTAAATACGTAAGTATCAGTACAAACGCTCTTCCCTAACTGAGCTCTCGGATTCTTGCCATTACCCTGCAGACAATAGCGACCCTGATGGGGCACTATCCAAATCGGTGGAGAATTTTTCGCTCGCTGGTTAACACCCAGACTAACTCCATATCCAGTAATATCCCAACCACTATAGGGTTGCTTCTCATCTATCGGAATAGTTTCAATGGCATTAGTCTCTTTAACCATGTCGACTATGCCTCTTGCAACAGCACTATTCTTCGGATTATCTTTCGGTGAACGTAAGGGATAAACACTATGGGCATAGATAAACATTGTTCTGTAAGCCCAAATCGAACCATTTAAACTGAAAGGCAAAACTAAATACGGAATACCCTTATCAGTCGTATGGGGCATTAGACCACAGATCCAACAGTTTGTCGTGTTCATCACTAACTGGTGTGGGTGCAAAAGGTGAATAAAGGAATTATTAGCAAATTCCAATCGTCTAACTACCTCATGTTCAGGCAAAGGGTGAAAAGAATGAGAAGAAATAGTAGGTGTAGGTGTAGGTTGCACAGTGGGAACAAACGTTACTTTGAAAGAGAATGTCACATAACCAATTATGAATGTCATCAAACTCAATAGCAAAAATAAACACAGTATCAAAAAACGTTTCTTTGAGATCAATTTACATATCTTCTTTCTAAAAATCATTGTCCTTGCAGGTCTCTCCAACTCGAAGAAATCCATCCTAAACTAAATATGCTGCTCGCGATGGTAGGGTGTTCTATGCTAAGGAATGCCTCTGTCAACCCAGGGCAACTCCCTTAGGCCAACCAGAACCCTCGACCTAGTGTCTCAGGCTTGCACTCCAAAGACTTAGGTACCACGACCCTACAGCTGAACCTGGATGGCGGTTTGAGAAACAAAAATGAGTAGATCCTCGGTGGAGAGTTAACCTGCAAGCAGAAAAATCATAAAAGCTTTATTTGTCTTTATTTATTTGTCCATGACTCCCGGTCGCAAATTATAGCGGCTTCTTCCAGACAATTCTTGATCTTTAAACAGCAAATCAGGCTCAGTAGTGTTCAATCAATTCAAAGGTGGCACAGCTTCTTGTAAAAGATCGTCACTTTGTCTTTCAGAGTTCGTACCAATCAGACGAGCATCGCTGAATGGCAAAAATCGTGGAACAGTGTCTGTTTCAGAATCTGGAAGTCCCTCCTGGACCCACTTATTGTATGGTAAGGGCAAAGGTGCTCACTTACAGTGTACTCCGTGGATCCAGTTTCGCTTGCCTCATACTCGGACCGCGGAACGTGTAGACAGGAGGACTTGGAAGGGTCCGGTCCAGCGGGGCTGATCGTTCTTGCTCCGCTGAAAGTTTCGGACGAAGACCCATGAACCAGGTTCGATAGAATGGCCTGGATCCTCAGTAGCTTGTGGAAGGCTATTGTGAACCTGTTGGTGTAAGACACGCAATTTAGTCGTCAGTTTACGCAAGTAGTCAAGCAACACAGGATGTTCAATCTCACTAAATCTAGTTGGCCTAGGCACACCCCAAATATTAGCTGGGCGACCAAAGACAACTTCATAAGGGCTCAGACCCATTCTTGAATGCACAGTCATTCTTGTTGGACAGGAGCGCTAAAGGCAAAGCATCTGGGCATTGTAAACCAGTGCTTGCTTGGATTTTGGCCAATTTCAATTTAAGAGTGCCGTTATAGCACTCAACTAAACCAGCCGATTTGAGGTGATTTGCAGCGTGGAACTTCTGCTGAATACCTAGTCCTGCACACACTTTCTTCATGACTTGACCCACAAATTCACTCCCATTGTCACTCCAGATAATTCTCGGCATTCCAAATCTAGGGAAAAACTCTTTTATCAGAACTTTCGCTGTGGACAAGGCAGTATTGTCCTTAAGGGGATAAGCTTCTACCCATCTAGAAAAGGAGCAAACAACCACTAAAACATATTTCAAATTGTTGCATCTCTCCATATGGATAAAATCTAGCTGCAAAGCCTCGAACGGATACGTAGGAGGAGCAAAATGACCAGCTGGTGTTGGAGTTCCTCTACCAGGATTGTACATCAAGCACACCATACAGTTCTTAACCAAGTTCTCTGCACATTTTGGAATTCCCGCATTCTGCCAAACCGGACCCAACAACTTACAAATCCCTTTCACGCTGATATGTGCCATTCCATGAGCCATTGTAACAACTGGAAGCACATACGCGTTAGGCAACAACCATCTCTGATGCTCAGACAAATCAGTCCAACAACCATTCAAATCCAATCTACCCTTGCTTTCTCTCCATTCATTCAACTCTTTCTCTGTAGCTTCAGCTTGAATGGATATCACACTCTCAATCGTATCTTCACACATACTCTTCTCTGGAACCCATCTCGCCGGTCCCGCAACATACATTCGGCTCATCACATTTCTCGCAGTTTCTTTCGCAACTTCATCTGCAAACGCATTACCACGACCAACATCATCCGTAACTTTCTTATGGGCACTGTATTTCACGATCGCTACTTGTAATGGCAAAGTAAGAGATTCAAGAAGTTCATTCACCAGCTGTCCATGCTGGATCTTCGTCCCATGCGAAGTCAAAAACCCACGTTCACGCCACAAACGTCCAAAGCTATGAGCCACGCCAAAGGCATATTGGCTATCAGTATACACATTCACTTGTTTTCCTTTCGCCAACACACATGCTCTTGTTAATGCAATCAACTCCGCTGCTTGTGCTGAATTATGTGGGATATGTGCAGTTTCAACAATCGTATGCAAAGTCGTAACAGCATATGCCGCAGTCGTATCACCATTCGGCAACTTAAAACACGAACCATCAACCCACAAAGTACCATCACACTCAGGAAGAGGAGTGTCTCTTAGATCTACTCTCCCTTTCGTTTCTTCTTCAGTTCTAAGAAAACAGTCATGCTGTTCTTCACTATCATCTATCTCAACTGAAATCTGCAACAACGTGGCTGGATTCAACGTGTTGCATCGTTTAATGTGCACATGACTCGCTAACAACGTCAACTCGTAACCTGACAACCGAGCGCTAGTTAAATGCTGTGTCTTCGTATGGTTCAACAAGGTATCCACTGCATGTGGAACCATAACCACTAACGTGTTGTCCATAACTAAACCAGCAGACTGTCAAATTGAAACAGCCGCAGCCGCCGTAGCTCTCAAGCAACTCGGCAACGCTCTAGCTACCGGATCTAAAGTCGACAAAAAGTACGCACATGGACGCTGCTTACTGCCAAACTGCTGAGTCAACACTCACAATGCGCATCCTTCTCTCTCGTGAACATACAATATGAAAGGCTTACTGTAGTCAGGAGTACCCAACACAGGAGCCGAACACAACGCATTGCGTAATTCAGAAAAGCTCTTTTGACATTCGTCAGTCCAAGGAATAGGATTTGGAGTATCCTTAACAGTAAGAGCTATCAAAGGCTTCGCTAACAAATAAAAATTAGGGATCCACTGTCTACAGTACGACGTAATACCCCAAAAAACGCACGTACTTCTCTCTGTGTCGTAGGAACACTCATTTTCGCAATAGCTTGAATTCTTTCTGGGGTCAGGTTCCTTCCCTTCTTCGATAAGAGGTGACCTAAGTAGGTTACTTCTTGTCGACAATATTGCAACTTGGAGAGAGAAGCTTTGTGATGACAATCAGACAAGTGGCGTAGTAGCGACAAAATGGCTTCCCTACAAATGTCCTCAGTATCAGCGGCAACTAGCAAATCATCGACGTATTGAATAAGGGCTGCACCATCAGGTAAAACCAACATATCAAGTTGCGTCTTCAAAGCTTGGCTATAGATCGATGGACTCTCGCAATAGCCTTGAGGAGCGCGCTTAAAGTGGAAACTGCGTCCTCCTAAAGAGAATCCAAAGATACCCTACTCTCCATGGCAATCGGGACGCTGAAGAAAGCATTCTTCAAGTCAATCACCGAAAACCAGGTGGCAGTAGCCGGAATCAGAGTCAACAAGGCAGTGATATCAGGCACGACAGGAAATTGTGGAACAACAATCTTGTTCACTTCGCGAAGATCAATGACAAACCTATATACAGGAGGCTGTGAAGAATCAGTTCTCTTCAGAACAGGCAAAACATGACTATTGCACACATTACCTCTTGTTTCCTCAATGACACCCTTGTCGATCAGATCATAAATAATCGCTAAAAGTGCACGCTCACCATCACTCGAGATACGGTACTGTGGAATGCACGGTAACTTAGCATTCGTCTTCAGTGTCACAACATATGGGGGAATCTCTAAAAGACCTACATCGTTCGGACCAGTAGCCCACAATGAATCTGGTAAAGAAGACAATTCAGATGGAAGACTATCTTTCGATATATACATCGGAGAGACCACTCTCTCACCCAAGGTAAGATGAACTCCTGACGGAGAACAATACAGTGTTGCATACAATCTCTTCAATAAATCCAATCCCAACAGATTCTCATTACAACCTGTAGTCAAAAGAAGGGGTGCTTCAATTTTACACGGTCCAACAGAAAGAGACAATGGAGCAGAAATCGGATTCGTAACGGGGGCACCAGAAAAACCTACAGAAACATTATCAAAGCCAGACAAAGGTGCGCCAGGGAGTTTAGAGTGCATAATATAACTCTTTGTAGCACCAGTATCTAGCAGAAAAGGTTCTGACACACCTGATGAAATCACTTCAACATAGGGTCCACTCTGATCTACTGGAACTGAAACAACTCCCTCTCTTTGTCCATGGCTGTCCTAACAATCATTACCATTTACTTTGTCACCTTCAACATAGTAATCATCCATATAGTACTGTGCTGTCCTACCAGATGAACCTTGCTGCTGATCAAAACTATTCATCGAGTTCTGTGGAGGCAAAGGACGTACGTTCTGTCCGCGACCTCTACCTCTAGGCACTTGTTGAGCACCTCTACCTCGTACACCAGAAGCACCATTCGCACGCTGTAACAGAACCGGACAACTATTCTTGAAATGACCCTCTTCTTTACAATATGCACACTGATTAGGCCCATAAGGAAAACGCTGTTGAGAAGACTCGTTCCTTTGCGAGTTTCTCGAATATTGTTGAGGTTGCTGATAATCGCGCTGACTATTAGTACGGGGTGGATAAGCTTGTTGTAGAAGAACTTTAGTCTTCAATTCCTTAGTCTTCTTATCCGCTTTCTCTAACTCATCTTTGCGCCTATTTTCATAGTACTGGGCCGTAGCTAAAATCTGTGCTGACGTGGAAACGGGCCAAGCACTCTCGGAATCCTTCAACTTAGTGCACAACTCGGGAAGCAAATTATGCACAAACTTGTCAACAAACAATCTCTGGCCACCCTCGGTAGCCATATCCTGACCACTATGATCTACAAAAGTTTCTACAAACCGCGTGAAGAAATCAGACACAGTCTCGTCTTTCTTCTGCTTGCATGCAGACAACTTGTCCCAATTAACACGCACTTCGGGCATCAAGGTCTTCATGTAGTTAATTATCCTACCAGGAAGTTCAGTAATAAGATCTTCAGGCTTGGCACCTCCAACTTGTCTATCATTTGCAACAACAAGATTAACCCATGTATCACCCAATTCATTATCATGATCCGTATGTCGAATCACATTCCAGATAGGCTGTGGAACAACATTACCAAACAACATGTCTATGTCCGCTAAATTCATGACGCACGAACCCACGGTTTGAGTGAGCTCTTTATAATATCCCGCCGGATTTTTGCGCGGATCAGGTAAAGTGTGCTTAAGTGCTAAAACTTCAGCACGCTTCCAAGGAACATGTACCCACACTTGCTGAAAGTGCGCAGCAACAGGTGGAACAGCATTTGCATCAGCAGGTCTCCAAACTGGAGGAACCTCACGCATCGGATACTGACGCGCTTTTCTCCTAACTGACGAATCAGACTCAAACAATCGCTCAGAAGGAGCATTATTATGAAACGACAACAACGTCGACACCGCTCTCTCGATGTCGAGGAGACTCACAATCGTCCCTTTCGCAAACTCGGAACGTACTCGATACAATTCTTCAGGCGCTTTACCCACTTCGTCCATCCATTGTTCATGGAGGAACACACACATCATTTCAAAAACGTACCGTTGCTGTGGTGCTTTCCATTGTTGAAAAACATCCATAATACCTGAAAGATCATACTGGGAGGTATACGTAACCCATCTACGTGCCAAGTGATCCAAAACTACACGCTCATCTGCGTCAGGCAATTGACTACGCGATTGTCTATCCTCATTCACCGGAGACATACCCAATTGTCCCAACAAAGGAGAAAAGAAACCAGAAAAAGCAGCAGTCATTCGCTGTCTAGTAGAAGGAGAAGATGGAAGAATAAGGGAAGACGGAACAATAGTAGAAGAATCCAGAGTCGGAGCAGAAGGAGTATTAGAAACAAACGTAGGAGTAGCAGACAAAGGGGAAGGCAAAGTTGGCGGCCCCTGAGGAGGCTGCGCCAAAGGAACAGTAGCCAACGGAAGAGGAGCTGGCTGTGGAGGAATTACAGGTGGCACAACAATCGGATGTTGCACAGCCATAACTGGTGGCGGTGGTGCCGTAGCACTCTGTGCATAATGTGGTGGCGAACTCAGGAGATGCGACATTAAAGGATCTTTCGCAAGATCTTTCTTTTCTTCCTGCTCTTTAGGCGGCAAAACTGGGTAGCATCTGTCTACCGCTAACTTCTTCGCTCTAAGCATCTGTTCGCTCTCCTGCTCTTCCTCATTATCCCTAAACGCAACAGCAGCTTGTACCATTGACATACCTCGTTCTCGTTCATTCATCTTCGCTAATTTAATTTCTTTCTGTTTGGCTTCTTTACGCCATATGCGGAAAGAGTCAAACATTGCCGGCCGGGCTTTCTTCTTGAACAGCTTGGCTTCGAGATTATCTAAAGTCTCAGTTTCAAAACTACCGTAACGGGGCCACTGTAGGACACCATCTTTTCTTGTATACTTTACCCAGATCTCATTATAACTAATAGGACCTACACCATGTTTCACGTATAATTCATATGTAGGAGTTCCAATTGGAGGAACCGGACACAAATCCTCTAACTGGGAATCTTTAGAACAACCACAACCAAATATCTTTCCAAGTATGCTAAGACCAGGCATCTTGCACACTAGTCTAGCTTCATACAACAAGAGAAATCTCAAAACGATAGTCTCGCGAATACACGAGTCCCTTGGCTTTGGGGCCTGCAGGTACCAAATCAAAGCGATCCACTAAAGGGATACCAAAAAGAAACTAAGGACTCGGAGACGCTCCAATCATACTTAACTGAAATGTCGATGGCGGCACCACAAGACCAGTCAATCGTCTCGCTCTACAAACGTCTAAGGCTACAAAACAGGGCGACAGTCAGGGCAGCAGTCCTTCGTAGCCGTCGGAAAGCGGTAAACCTCGCAGCAAAGACTTTCGGACCACGCCAACATACAGGGGTCGATGAAGTGGTAGGCCTTCCTCCAGAATTTTCACACGAAGCTCCTCACGATCTCCGGGCTTGGACCGGTACCGCTGAAGTCGCCCCACTGTGGGCGCCAACTGAAGGACCGGGTTTTAGAACCCAGCGGCACCCGGGAGAACGCCTGATGCCTTCGAGTTCCCCTGTCTTGGCAAACAGAGACACGGGATACTTCTTGATGATGTCAAAGACCAAAGTTTATTGGCTGCAACCAGGAACAGAGATCTACGAAGCACACACGGGTGGTTCGCTAGAGACTGCACAAATTCAATGAGCGGAGCATAGTCTTTTATGCCAAAAATCAAGCCTCAGGCAACACGCAAAATTAGCATCGAGTTCATACAAATTGACCAATGACAGTGTGACAATTTAAAAGTAGCGTATGATGACAATCCCACTTTCCGTTGTCCAGCCCACCAGAAATGACCAAGCACATTCCAGGTTTCTTATCGGATCAGGCCGGACAAACCCATCATAAAACCCTCAACCCAAATCAGTAATTATGTTGTAAAGAAAAGGCAGAAACAGATTGGAAGTGAGATAGAAAGGTGGGAGCAGTGTACCATAAAACTCGGGCACGTCCTACTCTTTGATCTTTATCTGACCAGCTGCTTAACAAGGAACTGGCTCAGCGAGGTCAGCCTCGGGCAAGGAGTCAGTTCGGCCAGGTCACTCAGAAGTCAGCTAAGGCATTCGTGTCTCAAGGACTCGTTCAGCCGCAGTCAGGGCCTATGTGAGGGCAACCACTCAAAATGGCTGCCGTACACAAAATGGAACCCGAAGGTTCAAACAAAATCCTCGAATACATAGTGTTCTCATTGATCGATTCATGGGAAAACACTCAGACACACTACACTCGTCATTTGCGGTCGGCTGACACCAAAATCGTCTATTTCCGACGACCTTAATTGTACGGGTTCGGAACCACCGAACCAGACCCAAAAACTCACGGCACTACAACATGCGCACTTTGAAACATCTAACCCAGCTGTGTTAAGACAGGTGGGTTAGAGCAACTGCAGGCCTCCATAGCACTGTGGAGAACTGAGACAGGCCGCTCCCTCGATACAGGATGCTGCTCTCATGCTGGTGAGAGCAGTGCCCTGATTTGTCAAGGGAGTTTCCTGGGGCTGGGCTGCTGCGCGAGGTCTGGTGCAGGAGGTCCAGTTGTCAGGTAAGTGTTTCTTTTAATATAGTTTAAGTATATATTTGTGCGCACCAGCATTGTTTGATTTTTTTTTATCTGAGCGCGTGCATCCCCCTCTTCCCAATGATGCCAACTGCCACTTTCAGCCAGTGCAGGTATTTCACCAAAACCCCAGTGCTAGTCTCATTAACACAATGCCAGCAATAGCTCAGTCTGCTCAGTTACGCCAGTGATGCCATCTTGTCTACAGCACTTTGCATTCTGCAATTCTGAAACTTCACCTTCCACAGTGCAAAGTGCTGTCGCCAGGACTGGCTGAAGGTGTCACACATGATATGGCACCAGGAGCTATGCACCCTTCTAATCGATAAAGACATAAACTTTGACCCCGGTAATGGCAACAGTGCAGTATGATTACATAACTTTGAGGGGAAAAAACTCCAGGCAGCAGTATGCTAATAAACAGTGATTTGTGACAGACGTAAACTGATATAAAGCTAGCAACAACAAAAAAGAAAAGAAAACGTAGAGTTGCGTTAGTAACATCATTGGTTACCGTTAAATGTGGCTGCCAAGAATCCCCGAATCATTTGTGAATTCTTCATCAAGCCCTGGATTTTTACCTGAAAGTACTCTTCATTCTGTCTTTTTTCTCATAATTCTTATAAAGGTAAACTCAAACCCTTAGCCCCAGATTTCTGTTCTCTGCACAACCAGGAAAGACTGGGGGTGTCACATGTGATATCACAAGACCATTTGTGGCTATTGGCTAATTCGTGCTCACAGTGTGGACAGCCACTGCGATGCCCCGTCCCTCCGTCCATTTTTCTTGTTGCAGGAGCAGAAGTGAACTGAGGTTAAAATGGAGCTGAGCGAGGGGTTCTCTAGCCTCCGTGCACCGCGTCCCTTTGGGTCCCTAGGTGTAACCAAAGGAGCTTAAGAATGTTTTGTTTGCCCCCAGAGCCCCCTTTCCTGATGCAAGTTGAGCTTCATGCAACCAATTCCCATGGCAAAGCAACTTAAACATTCAAAGCGCTTCGCATGATGACTAGGGCCCCTTCATTAAGGGGACAAAGAGCTGCAGAGGTGGGATTGCCACCGGAGTCCCCCTGCATTTAAAAGGGGTACATTCATGTGAAAATGAGCTCCAAAAAGCTGAATGACTGAGTCCACATGACACAAACATGTGTGTAGCTCGGGGCTCACAGGTCAAGCTTACAGTAGAAAGTAGTATCCTAAACACAACACTGGATAAAAACGCTAACAAAACTGTATAAGCAGCTTGTAGGCTGATTTCCATTGTAAATTCGTTTCTACTCCCGGGAGCCCATATGTGGAAGCATCTAGGAGGCGCATTTTAATATCAGAAGCGTCGAGTGCTCCATTTATTCCTGGACTTTATTCACCATGTGATATGAACGTAGGGAGGATGTAAAGCGGTGAAAGACTCCAGCATTTTTGCCAAAGCAGAGGGTCTCCCTTTAAATCAGGGAGGGGTGGTGTCATTTCGCTGACAAACAATTCCGTTTTCCTGGCACAAAAAAACCTGCAGCGTTGACCTGAGGTCGGGATTTAATTCTGCCTGTACGGAATTCATGTTTTATATTTTTGAGCAAATCTACTGAACATGTATCCCTTGAAAGAACTCCTCAGCACCCCCTAACCTCCCCACCTCGACCCCCCCTTATTGTCATTGGCCTCTAGTGAACCTTTGACCAGTGGTGCCTTCTAGGGCAGTAAAGCCATATGCTTCTGTTTCTAAACCCTGCCATTTGTTCCTGCCTCCCTTGGAAGGGATGTTAAGGGGATGGTGGAGGGGGCACATCTCCCATTGGAGGGTCGGCTAGAAGTTTCACACATGGGGTCTCTTTGATAGCCGCGGAAGGGGAGGGTTTAAGAATTGCAAATATTTTGGGTGAACATGAATATGACTTTGAAGTCTCGTATGTTTTTTAAAATTATTTGTTTCTTGATTGGATTGGCACTTTACGGTCATAGCTGATTAAAACTGTAGCGTTCCATCTATTAAGTGCCTTTGTCAAAAAAGAGGTACTCAGTTGGATACTAACTTGTCATATTTTATATTCATTCCGCAACACATTCAGTTTTTTCAGAAGTTACTAAAGACATAGCTTCAAAACAGGTTTCCCTTCAAATGACACAAAAAGTAAATAATCCGCTCTAAAGTTTTCAGTCACCCTGCCCTGCCAAATTCCAGCTGTGAAACCGATGTGACCGGAGACAGAACACTGACCACACGTGCAGGGCAGCAGCATTAATCATTGTACACAAACCCCAGACCGATAGCCTAGCAATATTAATGGTGCACGCTTTTGGCGATGTTCATCCTCTAATTCAATATAATACTGTGCAGTGAAATCGCGGTGTTAAAGTTTTCCCCGGTGAGACACGACTTCCCCATCCATAGTTCTGCCTGTCGAACCGTGGTAAGGAGCGATTTCTCCCATTTAAAGCCCGCAGATCTGGCATCTTACACTTTTTTCGTGCACACATTTCACTGCGTTTCACCTGAAGAAATTTGTCTCCAGAGGTGTGTGCAGAATTTGTACACAAATAATAATCCTGTTTGTACAAGCACGTTTACTTTACACCCGAGCCTGGATTACCGGTCCAAGTGTAACAGAGGCTTTGGACTTTAATGTTGGTTATTCTCCAACTCTCCAATGATGTCATCTAGAGCATATTGGGGCGTGACCCCCACGTCAAGCCCTCGTCACTCGTATAAACAAGAACAAAACACACCTTTGATTCCCATGAGAATCTTAAGCATTGCTAAAATGCCCTTTTCCTGAAAGGCAACAAGTGACATCACATCCGGAAAGGCTACGCCACACCAGTCTTGCCTGAAGAGACGTCTCCCATGTTTAATACATTAAAATGCACGGTGTGAGGAAGTGACATCGCTCGACCTTTGGCATATATGACATCAGAGTTGAACGCTTGTCCCGCTCTTAGCCTCTCTCTATTGACGTTTCTGCCTCCATGAATTCTGTCAGGGGTAAACAAGAGTTGGCAAAGCTAACACATGGGCATTGACGGGTGAATAATAGATGAAGTAGAATTAGGGTTTCACGTGGGATGAAAAACTGAGGGGTCTCTCAAAGGGGCGTGGCCAATGTAATTAAGGGCGTGGCTTAAAAACATGTAAGCTAAAAATCTGTGCTTAGCATAGTGCACCGCCCGACTTGTATTTTACTGTTTCTGTCATTGCATCCAGATATATGACACAACAATGTAACATTATACATACAAAAAGTCAGGACTATTGGCTTTGTCAATGGTTGTTAGCTGCATTAGATAAATAAGCACCAACTATGGCTTGTATATAATATTGAAAAAGCTTCTGCTTAAAGCCCTGGTGACACCACGGCAATGTTACAGCTCTACTGTAGAATACAGTGGTGAAGGTATCTCTTCTAAAAAGGATTGCATTTGGCTCTAAGGGTCGGATTAAACATGTGGCTGAAAGGGAGGATATTTTGAATCCCTGCTAGTTCAATGTAGAAGGGCACAGCTCTCTAGCTTGCCCTGCCTGGCCCCCGTCCTGCTGAGGGCCCCCATCCTTTTTCCTGCCTGGCACATGGCTCTCACTGAAGAGAAACAATGTAAGTTGTTACTTTGTTTCTCTTCAGTTCTGGGTCAGCGCAGGAGCTCAGGACAGTGTGCTTTAGAGAGAGAGAGGCTCTACCGAAGAGCAGAGGGGGTCTCCTTCACCTACTGAAGGCTGTGGACCCCCCTGCACCGCAGGGGCTGCGGGTGTGTTTGTTATGCCTCTGAGGGACCAAAATTATTTAAATCCATCTGCCTCCACCCCTGAATAGACAGTGTAGCCCACACTGTTAGGAAACATCCCCTGCACGTAGCAACATAAGCTGACCCAGACATCTTTCAGACTTGCTAGACCTCATAAGTAAAGAGTAGCATGAGTACCACGGCACAGGGGGCTACAGGACCAATTCAAGTAATACATGGGTAGAAGATGTAGCCTTACGGCTAGAGCGGTTTACCTCGAAGCTGGGGAACCGGGTTCGAGTTTCGGCAACGACGTTCAACATCCTGTGATTCTGTGCAAATCACTGAATCTCCCTGAGCCTAACAAAAAAAATGAACGTGTCCTCATGTAACGAAACTGGTGCGCATGAAAAGCGCTCTGATACCAGATGTTTCGGGTCTAGTTTGCACTATATAAAACTCTAAAAAAAACATGGATCACTTTTTTGTTTTTTGCAGTGTAACTATTGGCACTGATAGCTAATTGAAGACACCACATACAGTAGGTTGACCAACTGTGGGAGAATATGTGGGGTTACGGCCAAAGCTGCAGACTTTGAAACTGGCAACCAGATTGAGCTCCACCATCGGCACAACTCCCATTGATCCCCGTGGCTTAAAAAATTAATCTGACCTAGTGAAATGTAACCTGTGCTCATGTGAAATGCTTCAATGGTCTTGAGCTGAGTTTGTGCTATATAAAACTACAAAAAAAGAAAACAGCCTAGGTTGGAGAGACAAAGCGTCTTTAGGTAAGGTGACCAATAGATTTGCATCTTAGTAAGTAACAGAACATTGGGCACAGTGAGCAACAGCACATGGATTAGGGCGATTAGCAGCAGACAGAGAAGAGCAACCAATAAGATATGTAAAACTGTGTCCAAAAGCATCTGGGGGCCTATTATCTATAGGGCGCACTTTCCCTGTTTGTGCCCTGGCTCACCTTAAAACAGGTGTGCCGGGCGCTAACAGGGCAAGTGCAACCTATTACATAGAAAGCGCTGCCATCAGGACAGCCGCAAACCCGTGCTGCCCTGGGGGCATTGCGTTCAAGTGAAATACGGAGAGGCTGCTTTGAAGCCACTCCATGTTTCACTGTGCAGGCGGCAACCGCCTGCACTTTTAAAGTGGATTATAGATCCCCTTGCAGGCGGGTGGAGTGAGTTACTCTTCACCCACCTGCATGCTGCCCATCAACTGTTGTTTTTGCATTTGTCACCCCGAGTGGGATGGGTATGCTCAGACGTGAGTCCCATGCTCTTCACACCACTGGAGTCAAGCTATCCTGGCTGAAGACGGCTGATAGCCAGAAGCTGGTCCTAGGATGCCTGATTCCGGTCCAGGAAAGACATGGCTTGGCAGTTCGGGCTGGACTGTTCCCATGAGGCACAGGGTCAAGGCTGATTTGCATATGGCCATGTCTGAACTGGGGTGGTGAGGAGTGAAAAAACACGATGGATTTAGGCCCAGATCTCTGTACTGGGGTGAATGTATGACATTGTTCTGCATTCTGTCCATCAACTGTTGTTTTTGCATTTGTCACCCCGAGCGGGATGGGTATGCTCAGACGTGAGTCCCATGCTCTCCACACCACTGGAGTCAAACAATCCTGGCTGAAGACGGCTGATAGCCAGAAACTGGTCCTAGGATGCTTGATTCCGGTCCAGGAAAGACATGGCTAGGCAGTTCGGGCTGGACTGTTCCCATGAGGCACAGGGTCAAGGCTGATTTGCATATGACCATGTCTGAACTGGGGTGGTGTGGAGTGCAAAAAAACTATGGATTTAGGCCCACATCTCTGTACTGGGGTGAATGTATGACATTGTTCTGCATTCTGCCCATCAACTGTTGTTTTTGCACTTATTTTTCTGCATCAGATAGTTACTGAGAACAAGTGACGAAAAAACAAAGAAAATGGAAAGACAGAGGAATGGAAGACCGAAAACTTTTCATTAAGGGAGAAAGCAGGAACCTGCACGAGTGAGATGATCGGGCAGTGAGTGTCTAGTGGTGGGATGGTTTAAAGAAGCATGAGGTGGATTCAAGACTACCAGGCTTGATATTGGGCATGGAGACATTTAATTACAGCAGCTGTGGGCTTCTGAGCAGAGGTTTGGGCACCGGCACTCATTTTAAGCTCTTCTTCTGGCTTCCTGTTTCATCTTTACATAAACAGCACTGAAATATTTTTATAATTTCTTAATCTCTTCGCCCACCTACAGGAAGACAAACCCAAATATACTTTCGTGCTACTGACACACCTATGCCTCTACTGCACTTCACAACCTATTGCATTTTCAATGTTTTGTTTTATTAGGAACAGAATGCTCCTCACAGCACAGGTAGAGCGCTGACAACAGAAGGCACGCTTCTTATGGGGGTGGGGGGCGTTGCGTCAGGGACGAGGATCTGTCAACACCAAAGACTCCAGTGTCCCTTGAGAAGGTGACTGTGTTCTTCGGAGCTACAAGAGGAGGTGAAACTGGGCACTGTGCGCTAAAACATGTAATTACAAGGATAGAGAAATTAATATACAAAAAATCAAATGAACTGTGAAGTATGTAAGGAATAAATACGTGCAATGTTTAAGAGTGGCAAAATATGTGGTAAAATTATGCGCTGAAGTATCCTGCTTACATCACATTCTGGAGGGACTGGCAGCTCTGGTCGGTTTGTGTGCTTTCAGCAGTGGTCGAAGTGGGAAAAAAAAAGTAGGGGAACTGTGGGTGGAGAATATGGGGGTGGGAATAACCGAAGATTGAATCAGTGGGCGGAGTCAGGGGTGTGGCTAGAAATAGCAAAACATACCATTTTTTTGTACGTTTAGCATTTCACTGACCAGTTACAGCTTATAACGTTATTTAATTAAAACAATGGATAAACATGTTTGAGGTTTAATTCAGGAAAAAGCAAACGCTCATAGGGAATACAGGTTTATGTAAAGCGTGTGAAATATAAGCAGGAACAACATGTAAGTATGGGCGCATTTTGCGAATTTGCGATTCGCGAATTTGCGAATTCGCGATCCGCAAAATTCGCAAATTTGTGCGAATATGTGGAATTTTTTGCGTGTTTGCGGGGCGATTTGCGTGTTCGTGAGGTGCTTTGCATGTTTGCGTGTTTTTTTTGTGCGAGACCGCTCGTTGTTGTGCCCTTCTGCCCTCTGCCCCACTTGTTTTTATGCCATTCTGCCCTCTGCCCCACTCGTTTTTGTGCCCTTCTGCCCTCTGCCCCACTCGTATTTTATGCCATTCTGCCCTCTGCCCCACTCGTTTTTGTGCCCTTCTGCCCACTGCCCCACTTGTTTTTGTGCCATTCTGCCCTCTGCCCCACTCGTTGTTGTGCCCTTGTGCCCTCTGCCACACTCGTTGTTGTGCCCTTCTGCCCTCTGCCCCTCTCCTGTTTTATTTTAGAATGGCGCCGGCAAGCTGCCAGCGCCATTCTAAAATAGTTACTAAGTTAGCTTCATCAGGAAGCACTAATAGATAAAATAAAGCAGGTGCTCGAATTCAGTTAAACTCGAGCACCTGCTTCTATTAGTGCTTCCTGTTGAAGCTAACTTAGTAACTATTTTAGAATGGCGCTGGCAGCTTGCCGGTGCCATTCTAAAATAGTTACAAGCTTGAAGCTTGAACTTTTGCCCCCCGGATCCGTTCCGCTCGCGGATTCGTGAATTTTCGGCAAATTTGCTGGAATTCGCGGATTGCAAATTTGCCGAAAATCCGGAAAATCCGCGAGCGGAACGGATTTTGCGCCCATACTTAACAACATGTTACCTTAATGCTTCTACTCATTGTTCAAAAATCCATGATTATTTTTTGTCTCAAACATTGAGGTCATGAATACAGGGCTCCTCCTGTACAGATGTGTTAAGCAGGGCTCAGAAGAGAAAGGGACTCTTCAGGAGAATCTAGACTCACGGAAACCCACAAAGGCTTCTTCTTATTCATGTCGCCAGCTAGCTGCTCACTCATAAATAATAACTTGTCTGTTGCACATAGTACATCCCTCCTAAATTCATAAAAAAGTTGTTAAATTGAAAATGCATATAATTCAGGATTACAGAATCTCCGCAGAAGAGAAGAGGCTCATACTGCACAGATGGGTCAGTCCTACAACCAAACTCATTGTAATCAGATTTAGCTCCGAATTGCATTAAGATTTATGCAAACACCCCCACATTCAGTTGATTTCATAAGCTACAAAAGGGACATGTCGCTCTGGGAAGTGTCTTGCAACAGTAGCTCCCCTGCTGCCTGGCACTGTTTTTTTTTGCGGGATTTGCATTGTTTGTTTCCCTTTTGCTCGATAAACAGTGGAGACTGGGGTGCACGGGTAGTGTGTATGTGTTCCGGAGCTTATGTTCGTGCTTCGTGTGCCTTTTGCATGCTGGTAAATTGGAACCAGCCCTCGTTTTGAATAATAATGTGCACAGCCTGAACTTTAAACTGTGTTGTGCCTCTTCTGATTTTCAAATCCTGGCCCCCACCCCTCAGGGCTAAACTCCACTATAACAGATAAAGTGTTCTATTTTGAGGTGCTTTCTTGTATCAGGTTAACCACAACCGTTGTGTTTCTTTTCAATTTTGTCAGATTTAGTGTGATGTTTAGCGTGATAATTATGAGGCATATATTGGATTCGTATTCGACACCTCTTCCCTTGTCTACCAAGTGTTCAGCATAATTGGTATAGATGGGGAACATCTCCTCAAGAGGAGGCTGGGCGACACTTTTAGTGTCTTTGGCACTGCAACATGTTCCCTATGAGAATGTTTGCTACTTAGTAAGCAAATAAATGTTGAGGATCAATTCAGGAAATTCAATTTTACAATGCATGAAAATAGCTTGCAATGATGCATAGAAATGCCCCTTCACCAACCATGGCATTTGAAGTCGATGTAGCCTCACGGTGGTACAAATGCTAGATCCCTTCCCTAAAGTGGAATTTTCTTAAGACTTTGAAAAGTACTGCTTCATTTTTGACTGCTTTAATAACTCTGAGGGCATATGCATTCAGTTCAACGCATATGTTGCAGAACTTGTCCCAGAGAATCTCAAGCTTCAGGTCCACCTACATTGGCATGGAAAGCTACGTCAGTGGCCAGAGTTGGTGCATTGTGTTCAGGCTGTTTTGACGTTGCCAGTCTCAAGTATCAATGTTGAAAGGGTCTTTTCACAAATAAAAGTTTACATGGGAAGGAAAGGGAGAGCGCGCATGACCAAAGACTCACTGAAGAAATATTGTATGGTGTACTACAATAAGTTTGACTTCGAAAAATGTATTTAGACCTAATATACACTCTATGTACACTGTCTGTAAGCCATGCATCAGTGAAGAAAGCAAGCAATAATAAAAGCAAAGCGTTCCATAAACACCGGTAAAACACTGTTTCTGCTGTTTTTTTATGGCGCAAAATAAATAACCACTGAAAAGCACAGTTTTTTAAAGGTATTGAAATCACTGGAAAACACTGAAAAAACACCACCAGAATTTAACAAAAATAGAAACTGAAAACAGGAAAGCCTAATCATAATATAGCAAAAAGAACAACTGAATGCAGAACAATATCATACATTCATCCCAGTACATCGATCTGGGCCTAAATCCATTGTTTCTTTGCTCACCATGCCATTCCAGTTTGGACCCAGCCATATGCAAATCAGTCTTGATCCTGCACCCAATGGAAACAGTCCAGCCCGAACTGCCAGGCCATGTCCTCCCTGGACTGGAAACAAGCATCCTAGGACCGGTTTCGGGCTTTCAGCCCTCATCAGCCAGGATAGCTTGATTCCAGTGGCATGGAGAGCACAGGACTCATGTCAGAGCATTCCTGTCCCACTCGGGTGACAAATGCAAAAAAGAACAATTGATGCACAGAATGCAGAACAATGTCATACATTCATCCCAGTTCAGAGATCTGGGCCTAAATCCCTCGCTTTTTGCTCACCATGCCATTCCAGTTTGGACCCAGCCATATGCAAATCAGTCTAGATTCTGCGCCCAATGGGAACAGTCCAGCTGAACTGCCAGGGAAGTGAACACAAAGCAGTACCCACTGAACTGTGCACATAACATATTGCTCTTTGATATGCATGGTACATGTTCTTTGCAGCAGGCATATTACCCCTATGAACTACCTTAGATGAGTAAAACAGCCACTAGACAAAACATGCTCCCATCTCTCTCCAGCAGGTATATTGATCACCAAAGTTATCTCGGCACTTGTTTTGTTGACCGAAACCTGCTGAATATACAAAGAACTTTGCATTGTTTTTAAAACTCCTGCACTTCTACAAAACCGGTCCCCCCAAACTAAACTGGCCCTCTACCCTTCAAGTCGCCCTGAGAAACGCCTTAACCTGCCCCAGTCACCGCTCCTGCCCCCGCCACCGCAATATTTTTTATTATTGTTGCTCAGCGCCGGGACGACCTGTTGCTGGGGCAGCTGTGCGCTTTACAAACTATCTTAACATAACATAGCATAACATATTGAATGGAAGGAAAGGTGAAAGGATGGATGAGAGGATAGATGTATGTGTGGGTAAGAGGATGAGTGAATGGATAGGTGGATGTGAAGGTGAAAGGATGGCAAAGTAAAAGGATTGATAGATGAGTGGGTAAAAAGACAAATGAATGGATGGCAGTGGAAGAATGTATGATGGACGGATGGCAGAGTGAATGGATGGGTTGCAGAGTTGGTGAACGTTTGGGATAGGAATAGATTGAATGATGAATAAATGAATTAATGGATGACAGAATGTAAAGGTGAGATAGTGAGTGAATTGATGAATGGATAGATGCTTGGATTAAAGAGACAAGGGAGCTCTTCGAGTGGAGGATGGGAACATTTACTTATTTTGCTTGGTGTGTATCAGAGGTTTACTGCAAAATGGGGGGCATTCTAATTTTCTGACTACTCCCTTGGTTAGATGGAGCAGTGAAGGCCGCTCTTTTAGGGAGTGCAAAGCACACTCTCATCACGTGCTGCTTGCCATTATAAGTGTAGTTCAAAGTTCGGGGCATTTTGATTTTCTGGCTTCTCCCCTGAGCAGAGCCTCACACCTTAAAGGCCATAGGATCGCAGAGGAGGGCTTAAGATCACGTTGTTCTCCAGTTAAAGGGGTCTGGCAGTTTAAAGGAAAACCCCGTTCTCTTTATCAAGACCTGTATTTCGAACAATCCCCAACAATAGGCATCCCATGATGTTCACTTGTTCAATTACATCTGCTGGGTGTTGGGACTAATGTAATATTCGCCGGATTTCCCCTTTAATACATCACGTACCGAGCAGCAAAACACACTTATAAAAACACAGCTTAGAGCACTCAGCAAAACAAATATTCCATAAAACGCATTAGAAGAAGCAAGCACCCTTGGTCACGCCTTTGACAGCCACATGTGTTTTTACAAGTATACTGTCTATAAAAATAGCTTGATCGAATGTAATTCTTTTCCTCGCCTCCTCCGTGTCGTCGACGACGTCAGGGTTGTGTTTTCCAAACAGCAGATTACACTGCCCACAGCGCACCTCTCACGCCCCAGCAGGATTGTTTTAAAGTATTGACTACACATTTGTGGACCCATCTCGTATATTTGTTGCACAACGAGCCATGGCCTGCACCCAGATACCAGAGACACCTCATGCAGATCTCACTGGCATATGCTAAAGGCAGGCAGCGGGCGGGGGAATTGTCATTCCAAAGGTGATAATCAGCCTCAATCGGAATGACAATGGGCCTGCCAACAGTCTGTGCGACCTCAGGGAAGGGCTGCTACAGCCTCTGGAGTTCAACAGAGAAGTGCGAGCAACCCCTGGAAGCTGAAAAAAAAGTTATCATTTTAAGTAGGACTATTCTTGCCGTCCCGGGATGCTTTATTCAAAGAAAGAAGTAGGGGAACGGGCTGAAATTATTTTTAGAAGTAGGGGCACGTCCCACCCACTTGTACCCCTGGCTTTCAGGGACTCCTGGGAAACGAAGACGGAGAGATATTGGTGAAATATGTGAGCTCACAATATCTGCACACTGCTTTCACTTGCAAAGCAGGCCGTCTCCCCGAGGAGAGCGCAGTCCGTTCACTGCTACCTGTCCGTCCACTAAAGCGCATTTTGCTTTACATGAAAACACGCCATCCTGTGTGACTTGGAGCAAGTCTGTGGCGTTCTATGTTATGAAAATATTCGACACGAGGCTGAAAAATGTGCAAAACTCTTACATAAACACGTGCACTGCTCATCAAATAGGTTATTAGTAAAGCATCTAGGGCCAGTGTGTGCATTTTAAACACACACACCCGATTAAGTCATGTGTCCACCGTATAACAGTGAAGAACAGATGTAAACACATGCACTTAAACAAACATGAAGCACAAGCGCACATAAACAAACGGACTATCACTGAGGAAAAACACACAAATACAGGTTCGTTATAAACATTCGCTCTTTCGCTCCCCTAAACACTCGTTCATAACAACTATACATACCTCCAAACAAACACACTCAAGCTGCTAAACACACAGTTTTACTCACATGCTGGTAAAACGAACAAATACACACAATCACATTTTCAGACGCACCGAAAGCATAAAACACGCCCAACAAACACACACACACAACAGCTATGGTCACATACGTACACCTACTACGAGAAACATATTCACCGTTTTTGCCTTCTACAGCTTTGTTTGCGGGCTATTTTTGCGAGTGTGTGACAAAGCCTGGGAGATAAAATGGCCGGTCTCCCACCAACCTGTTAAACTTTGTTTTGGAACTTTCATGCTGTAAATAAAGTCACATTAATTCATGTTCGTCGGAACTCTCAGTGTACAACACTGTCTCATCTGTGCATGTCTACATAGGGCTGGCGGTCTGAGAAGTCCGTCGGGCTTACATTTCAAAGTCAGCTCTGCAGCCTTTTTTCGCGAGCTCCCGTGGGTCCTGCTATAAATTGTGCAGTCAGTTTACATGATGTTTACATTCTTCACTAGGCTAGCCGTGGGCGTTCGTCATTTATATCCTAGCCCCAGAGTTTGTTTATATGGAGTGTGACAGGCACTCACAGCCTCAGAAAATGGATGAGATCAGAACGGTAAGGCATCTGGACACAGACAGCATAGCTGCCAAGGTTTCAGACTGCTATGTGTGACATTTCCATAATTTTTTATATTTATGTGTTTCCCTCATCTTCATTACTTGATTTTGCTCGCAAAAAAGTGTCACTCATATATGTGGAAATGTCACTCATAATTACATAGAAATTTTGAAAATATCACACATAGCAATCTGAAACCTTGGCAGCTATGCTTTTGTGCTAGGGCGAGCGAGGAGCACATGTAGCGCGAGAGGGGAAGGGAGACTGCCAGTGACAGCTCTTTGTGAAACAAAGAGCGCAAGAGCGCTGATTGGCCGGGCTCAGGACGCTTCACTAGGCTGAGAGGTGAGCGCGTTGCATCAGTAAATTGATTGAAGGGGAGGGGGCTGTGTGGGGCACGATCGTGCAGATGTACAAAGATGGCTGCTCTTGCCATTCACAAAGGTAAACATGCACGCGTATGGACAAAATTAAAGTAAACAAAGATGGCGTCGGGCTGTCCACATGCGTGTGCATTTTTTGTCCATACGCGTGCATGTTTTACCTTTGTGAATGGGGAGCAGCCATCTTTGTCTATCTCCACGCGCGTGCATTCAGCTTTGGTTGAATCGATTACAAAAGGTCCTCTCCATGGCAAGAGTAGCGCATGCGCTGCTTTCGCCAGGCGAGACCTAAATCGGTAACACTTGTCCATTAATTCCACTTTACTCAGCCAAAACACTGATCAAATCACTAGAAGTGGACTACTGCAACAGTCTACTAGTTGGCTTTCTCCAGTCTTCTTTCATCCCATTGGCAAGGTTCTCAATGTTGCTATTAAAACCTTATTCACAATCCGTAAACACACACACCAACCTCAACCTATCTACATGAAATGAAAGGGCTGTTTGCCAAAAAAAGGGCAGTCTACAAACTACTAACATGAGTATTGTGAGTCCTAGACCTGTCTCCCCTGTTTGCTTCACTAATTCCCTTACTCCATTCCATGCCACCATGAATACAAGATCAACAATCAAAACCATCCTAGCTACAACAAAACCTCCTAGTGAGCCATCTAGATTTTACTTCCTTGGACCCCTCACAATGGAACTCACTTCCCCCTGAAACTAAAGCAATCTCCTCACTTCCAGACGTTAAACAACCCTGAAAAGTTTTCTTTTCCTAGTTTTAAACCAAAGTCTGACCACCACGTAGAATTACATCTGCCCATTATAAATATGTATATTGCTAAATACTTTTTAATGTTGCGTTAGACATGTTTGTTCTAGTGTTGCTCATTGTCTTGTAGAATTACCTTATTACTTGTATAATACTGCGCACGTTTTCTTTGGTTTATGTTAACTGTTTACTTCTATTCTTTGCACTGCAGATGTTCTTATGTACAGCAGCTCTGATGAAAGAGCAAGTGAAGAAGGACGGCCACGGTCTTTGAAATGGCAAGACCCCAACCATATATGGAATTAAGAGTAAAGTAAAGTATCTTCAGACACAGAGCTTATCCAAGGAAAGACCATCAACAGGGAAACATATTCTGTGTTGCTCTTCCCAGGGACATTCTTCTGCTCAAAGTCTAGGACAGCTACTGATGAAAGCATGGTCCACTTTGAGGTCACTGTAGCAGGTGGATGGCGATGGAGTGAACAGGTTTTATTCTTATACATTGATTCTTTCCTTAGTCCTGGAGGACAGGGATGCTGAAAAGGCACAGTCTGTCTCTTCTTTTAGGAGACCCTTAAAGGGGACCTTGAAATAATATTAATACATACCAGACTCACTGTCTGATGGTAGGAGGTCCAAAAAAGGTTTATAGTCTCTGGTGAGAGAAGTATGGGCTGATTATAGTAGCTCCAGCAGTAATAAGTGAAAGAAATTAATGATTAATTTCTTGCTTTGGACCTGGTGAAACATGGTACGGGGCAGACTCCGAATATTCAGTGTGGCCATGGTTCCTGTTATTCTGTTTTCCATAATGTCTAAGCCTGAGAGCAATTTGGATTCACTTCCATCAAGTTCCTCGTTCATGCACTGATAAAACTATGCTCCTCCAGAAAAAAATGGCAGCTGCTGCTCGTGGTCTTTCCCATGTGTGTTCTTCTGATCACTACAACAGCAGCAAAACAAGACTACTGCACTAGAATGCATTAGGCTCTGACACACAAGACAATGTCTGGGAATAGGTTGTGTAATGACCTGCAGGGAGGTGGTCACCCTCGGGCAAGCTGTGATGATGCCTTGTGCATGAAACTGGTGGTGTTTTCTTCATGCAGTAGTTACTTCAGGCGAATGGTGGTCCTCTTTGTCAAATGTTGGAGTTGTTGTAAGGAGCTTACTCTGGATCCTTTAGGATTGTGTTTGGCTGGGAAGTGTCATTAACGTTTGCAGATAAATTGGTTCCATTGCAGGATCGCTCTTGAGTTGCCACAATATGCATTGTAATATTGCAGTCACATAAGTGAGGCGTAAGGTAAGCTTGTGCAAGCAAACAGTGTCACTGACCATGCTCCATGCATCTCACCAGTGATGTTTATGTTGTCCTTACTATGCTGGCATGTATCATCCATCTGTGGTCTAGGCATGTTTGTTCTGCAGTTCGCTTGTTCGTTTTCTGTGCCCCTTGCTTGTCCTTGTTATTGGACACATTGACCTCAATTAATCAAACAATATGCATTTATAAAGCGCAACAGCTACAGCGTTGGAGGTGTCCTAGAGCTAGTGCACACTGACAGCGAAGATCAGCATGAAAATACTACAGCTGTGAGCAAAGCAGAGTTATTAAGGTCTTCCTGAACTCTACTTGATCAGGCACATATAGGGGGACAAGGCATTCTAGAGTTTGGCTGCCCTGACCGAGAATAACCTTCCCCCTTGACGATCTTTGACATATCGTGGCACACAGAGCAGAACCGAGTGTCTAGATAACAATAAGCGATCCTGATGGTACAGGCTAAGCCTCTATTTAAGATAGCAGGGGCCCAAACCTCTTATGGCCCTGAAAGGTAGCATCAAGGCCTTGAACTTAATCCTTTTGCTCACCAGGAGCCAATGTAACCATCTCAGATGAGGGGAAATATGATCTTGAAAGGGCACCCTGCAGATCAGCCTTGATGCTGCATTCTGAACCATCTGTAGTCTGTGAATCAAATATGCTCAGATTCAGTCGCGGCTGAAGTGACTCGTGGGTGGGGGGCGATGGGTAGCACGGAGGGGGAAGGTTTAATTTAAAAATAAAAAGAGTGTCTTCGCGGGCCTGACCCAGCATCTTCGGTCCCTCGTTGTCCTCTGCAACAGGAAGCAGGCAGCTTCCCTCCCCTCCTCAAAGCTAATCACAATGATGCAATGGCAGCATTGTGATTGGCTGGGATGCTGACTGCACAGCCGTCTATGAGGAGGCCGTTTTCTCCATGTAGGCTAGCCACTCCTCCCCTGCCCTCCAGCAGGCCCGGCTGCCCACCTTCCCGGCCCCAACCAAACCCTTCTGCTTTCTTTCAGTGTGGTGTTATGGTATTTATAATATCAGTTCAGTTCAGTTCATGAAGCTTTTATTCTGTGCAAGTGAATGACCATGAAAGCACAAGGTAAAACAGTAAATACATCATGATTAAAAAAAGAAGGTTAAAATACAGAAGTTTAAAAAATCCATAAATATGGTACATTAGAAGATCATATTTTTCCTGGAATAAATGCACTTATTTAAAAACGTTGCAGTATAAAAACAAATATCTGCTGATTGTAAATTTAAAATCAGGCCCATGGCTTCCTTAACTGTACGTACACCATATTTGTTAAGCATAGGTTTCAAAAACATAGTACGCTGTTCCCTGTACAGTTCACAGAACAAAAGAAAGTGCTGAGTGCTTTGGGTAGATGTAGAGTCACACATACATGGTCCTGTCGGATGTTTCTTAATCTGGGGATGAGCCACTAAATAATGTGCCATCCCGAACCGCAACCTTGTGAGTACAAACTTGTGTGATTGTTTGGTTACCATCAGTAGATACAACGGAAACACTTCTCCTGTAACAAATGAGTTATAAAACAGTACAGTAGATAATGATCCAGAGGCTAATTTACGCTTTCTATCTGCAAATCCAAGAAAGGTATTTTTCATTTCAGTCTTAGTAATATTGGATACTGCAGATGGGTCATTAACAATATTAACACCATAGATTTACGAAAAATAGACAACAACATATTTAATCCATGGGATCGCTAAAAATGTGTCCATTAAAAGGCAATCCTCAATGACTGATCTGTTAAAGGCCTTCTCTTCCTTGAGCCAGATGGAGCGCCAGACCATCAAAGGCCTAAGGGATAACAAATCACCTAAAAAGTAGATATTAAGCTCTTGATGGGTTAATTCATTAGAGGTTGAGACAGGTAGGCACAGAAGCTTTAAAAAAAAAAAATTCTTCAATTTGTAAGCTATCATGCCGGCTAAAGCCCCATATGCCTGCGCCATATAATGCAATAGACACACACCTAGCCGAATCTAAAGGTATACTATTGGGCTGCAGCAATACAAGGAATGGTTGGATTAATCGGGGGGGCTGAGATGGATGGATGGGATAAGACAGGTTCGCTGGCTATATATGGCTTAGCTTTGGGTACAAATGCCGAAAATATCTTTTTAAGATTTAATGACGGAAGTTTCTTTAAAAGAACACGTTTCAAGGTAATTATGGCGGCCTATAATATATGGAAAGGATTCTCCAAAAAAGTTGGAATAGGGAAATACAGTGTATATACTAGATTCAAAAATAATCCCTCATTACCTAGGGCTGTGTTTTCAGGAATGGTATATGAAGAATGGGAGAGCCGAGGTATAAGCATGATTGGTGATGTGTGGGTCGATAATGGTATGATACAATTCATAGATTTGAAAAAGAAGTATATGTTGAACACAAATCATTTCTTTAAATACCTTCAAATAAGGAGCTGTTTATTAAATAAAAAAGGGGGAGTTCTAGGCTTTGGGAGGAGTATAATGATGGATCTCATACAAAAAGGTAATGATTGTACTATAAAAAGATTTTATTTAGAAATGACAAAGTTAAAAAAGGATGATCTTGATAAATGGATAGCTAAATGGTCATTAGATTTAGATATAGCTAGAGAAAGAGATATTTTCTCTGAATCACTTGAGATGGGATGTAAACTATTATGCTCAGCGTCTCTTCAGGCCCAGCACTACAAGAGTTTGTATCATTTGTATTATACGCCATGGAAAATTGCTCAATGGGGGGCTGTGTCGGGCATCACGTGTTTTAGATGTGGTAGTATGGAGGCCAACTTGTTACATATTTTCTCTACTTGTCCACATTTAGACAAGATAAAACAAGATATTGGGAATTTTTTCCGGAATGCCTTAGACACAACAATAGAGTTGGACTCAGCAACTATTTTGTTGGGAATTTCCCCCAATGGACAAACTAACTGTAAATACTTTTTGTTTGTAGCAATGGCGATTTTTAGACTGCTTGTGGCCTCAACTTGGTTAGATCCAAATCCTCCCACGTATCATCAATGGCTTGGAAAAACTTTATCAATACAAAAATTGGAAACAGCTATTTACTCTAGGAAAGGGAAAAAGGGTAAAAAGCTGGGTATACAAATTTGGGGTCCTTTGATCCAATGGAAGGCTGGAATTGAATAAGGTATTTTGAGGAATATATGTATTATTGAAAGTTAACATATATGATTTTGTATCTGTATATATTATGATCGGATTTGTGTGTAGTATGTATATTGTAATATTTTCTTTCCTCGAATATGTGGTTGAGTATGTGGCTGCCTTATGAATCTTATTGTGCCTTGTCCATGTAATGGGGGGGGGGGGGGGGCGGGGGGGGGGGGGGAAATGAGGGGAAAAATTTATCAATAAAAATATTTAAAAAAAAAAAAAGACACACACCTAGCCTGATAAATTTTAAGCATGTCTGAGGTGCGCCTCTCCCCCACTTTTGAGGCAAATCTATAAACACCATAGGCATTCCTGGCCATTTTATTCCGGATATTGGTGAATTCGCTGGACCATTTCCTGTCATTTGCAAAGGTAACTCCCAGATAACAAAATTTGTCCACATGTTGGACTTTTTCCTCATCAATAAAAAAGGCATTTGGACACTTCCTTTTTTTCCCACAGGTCATTATTACAGTTTTTCCTTTGTTAATCACCAGTTTCCTTGCTTTAATAAAGGCTGAAAAACTATCCATTAGGCGCTGTAATCCTATCGGCGTTCTTGATAGTAGAACAGCGTCATCAGCATATAATAACACTGGGATAGGGTCGCCATGGATCTGGGGGGCATCAGCCATAACCTTCTTTAAAACATTATCAATCCCGTTAATAAATAAAATGAAAAGAAGTGGGGCCAAGACGCAGCCCTGTCTAATTCCCCGCTTGACGTCAAAGTTCGGGATACATTCCCTCCCTTTACCAAAACGAACGCAGGTCTGCAGTTTGTCATATAATCTAGCCAAAAAGAATACTATACCCTCTGGGGCACCTAGATTGAGCAGGGTGGTCCACAGGGTGGGATGGTCCACTAGATCGAAAGCACTGCTCAGATCTGCAAAGCAGAGGTATAGGGAGCCTTGTTTAGCCTCTGTGTACTTCCCGATCAGCAGATCCAAATTGATGCACTGATCGAGAGTACCCCTACCCCTTCTAAAGCCATATTGGCTATTAGCCAGAATACCCTCATGCTCAGCCCATTCCTCCAATCTTACTAGCAGGACCCGACTCATAATTTTGACCGACGAATCAAGGAGGGATATAGGGCGATAGTTTTTGGCCTCTGACCTGCTGCCTTTTTATAAATGGGTACAATAATTGATTGTCCCCAGGTAACAGGTGCATCACTGCAGACAGCTGCATTAAAAACAGATGCTAACAGGGGTCCCCACAATTTGGGTTCAGTCTTATATACATCGATGGGTACCCCATCGGGGCCCTGAGCCTTGCCTCCTTTACTAAGTGTGATACAATGTTCTACTTCCTTGGGAGTGATGTCAAGCGGCACCACATCCCAACCCTTGCGCTCCACCGCCACTGTTCTATTTGTGTCAAAAATGTTGGAAAAGTGAGTTATCCACCCCTCACTAGACACCGTGGAGGTTAGTTCTGGGGAATCGTCTGCTTTAAGTAATGGGGAATTAATTGTTGCCCAGAACAGGGTGGTATTCGATGTTTCGGCAGCTAAATTTAGTGAGTCCGAAGCCTGCAATTGGAGTTCCCTCTTCCTCTCAGTAAGGGCGCATTTATATTCCAGTCTTGATTTAGCAATTAAAACAGGATCCCTAGGTTTAACCGATAATGCCAACTTCAGGGAAGTTAAAGAGGCTGTACAGTGATGATTATACCATCCTGGATTCTTCCTCAATAGAGTATTGGCTTTCCCGGTAAATTTCCTACTAATAGCTAGGTTAATACTTTTAAAACACAACAGTACCCTCTCATGATCATTAACATTTGCTAAAATTGAATCGATTTCTGCAAAGCTCCCCTTAATAATACAACTAGATAAATCCCCGGCTTTATCCCCTGCCCACCTGAGTCTGACACCATTAGTCCTATGGGGTTCCAAGTTAGAAACAGTAGGTCCCACTATAACTGACTTATCCGCCCAAAAAGTAGTTTCCATTGTAATACAATTATGATCACTGGTATTACAGACAACTATTTTTGGGGTGGCGCAACAAGAAATTACATTTGAGGATATAATTACATGGTCAATGACCGAGCCTCCTAGACCGTTCTTAAATGTAGGGACAGTTAGACCATGTTCGTCTTTGCAGGGTTCCAGGATTTCCAAATCATAACAGCTCATTAATTTATGCAATTCATCTCCGTAGCTGCCATGGCTAAAATGCGGAGCATCCCAGCCATCGTTAGTTGTAACCCCGCATATCCCCAATGTTGAATGTTCACATAACTTGATATTGAAGTCACCAACCCAAATGAAGTCGAATAAAACCTTAGAATCTGCGCATAAATTTTTGAGGGCGTCAGCTAAATCGTGTACCACTTTGGACCTAGTATTGTAAAAAATATTATTATAATAATTGATCAATATAATGTTTCGAGCCCCAGTCTCGACAAGTCAAAGGATCTGCCCATGAACACCCATTTGCAGGTGTTTTTTCACCACAATGGGGCGTAAAATAGATATTAAAACCACAAGGCCCCCTTTAGCTCGCCCTGGGCCTGAACCATAGGCAGGTAGGTTGTAGGACTCAAAGCCCTCATAACTAATCTCCTCCCTGCTCCATGTTTCCTGGAGGCACAGGATATCATAACTGTTAACAAAATAAATCCAGGCTGGATCCCTCTCCATTGACCTAATCCCTGCCACATTCCAACTAGCAAGTGTAATTCCCTTCAAGCTGTGACCACCGTGGTTGATCTCGCTTCTCCTACAATCAGCCTGGCCACAGATTTCAACAGTGTTACTAACACCCCTGTTGTCCTGGACTACATTTGTACAATCTACAGCCTCGTACCCTTGGCGGATTACTGACTCCGGGTAAATAGGAACAGAGTTATCACTTTTTCCTATTTCTTCACCATTATCATACTCGCCCTGCGTAAGCGACAAATGAGGCACAGCGAGTCAATCATTACAATCTAATGAACTAAGTGCATGGAATCGATTATGCATTGGTGTCACAAATGCAGGCCCATGTGCCGGTGTAAATAAACCATTCCTAATACTAGTACTGGCCTGAGTGGAAGTATTAAGGTGATAATAAAAGAATTCGAGAGAACGTACACCCACATTATGGTCAGATACAGGCAAAGAGGCCGCCCTTAGGAGAACAGTGGCTGCATGTTGAGGGTGCTTAAAATTAACTATGATACAGTCACCTTTACTGCTTTCCTTGAACTTCCAATCCAATTAACCCTCCTGGTAGTTAGAATTTGGTCAGAATATTCAGTAGGAAAACCACACTGCCTGTTTAACCAAGACACCGTCTTATTTTTTAGGGATTCATGTGTTTCTGAAAGGTATAATTTGCTACCTCACGTACATTGGTTAATACAACCACATAGGTCGCGCACTCTGGTGGTAAGTTAATGAAACGCTTGCGTCTTACCTCAGTCCAACCCTCCTCTCTCTCCTTACCCTTGGTTGCCTCAGCTACGGTCCCCTGGGTAACGGGGCCTACCGCTTGCTTTGGGTCAATAGACGGACCATCTCCGAATGGTAAACCCCCCCCAGGCCGAGCTAACAAGTTAGAACCAGCAGCTTGTAAGGTCACCAGGCTGCCGCTGCTACCTTGCGCAGTAGTGGGGTTAGGGCCAGCTACCTGGGCGAATGACAATGCTGTGCCAGGGCACGACATCTTGGTTACAAGGTCTCCCAGTCTCTTGACCTCTAAGGCCATTATATTAATTTTGTCTAACAAGGGTTTAATGATCCCATCTATTTTAGTTTCTAAAAAGTTGAGCTGGGTAGTGTGTAATAGCACGCTATCCTCACTGTCCCTATCTTCACCTATTTTAATGGGGTCACTTGAGGGAACTACTGCCTTTTTACTGGATATCCGAGCACCCCCCCGCTTAGGTAGAATTTTTCTACATGCCCTGACTGCTCTGACAACAGGGGTGATAGGGGTAACTGGGGTGGTAGGGTGCTGGACGCCAATGTCTTGTAAATCAGCATGTTCGATTAGAGGGATATCGTGTTGCACCACCAAACCATCCTGAGTAATATCCAGATTAATCGGAAGATTAAATACCTCCCCATCAGTGGTAACAATGGTTGTACATGGGGATGAGGGTGGCGGGGACTTATTAAGACCCAGGGACATCCTCCTTTCGCTATTTATTTTACTAACAACTTTCACGAGGTAATTGTCCATAGTTACTGTTACAGGGCCCGGGGGAACCCTGTTTTTAGACATGCTGATGATTAATTCTTTTTAAAGAATATCTAGAAGGGGAGCAAAAAATAAAAATAGAATTATAAACAACCGATATTTACACATGAACTGTCCACATATAAAATAGACTTTTTCCTAAATGCGAGATCTTCTATATCATGGAGTCTCACTATACCGTGATGTAGTCCCGGTAGTCCGTAGTCCGTTGAAATGGGAATTAGTCCAGGGGTCGTGGCCCAGCCCTGCCTCCTCCTGCCCCGGACGGCCACAGACGGCCCGCCCTTTGACCGGGCTTCGCCCGCGCGTGTCCCGCGGGGCGGGAGGTGTTCCTCCGCTATGTAGCGCCTCCGGGCGCAGCCAGGTGCGCCAGCGGTGCGCCAGCGGTGCGCCGGTAGTCCCAGGGGCACCTGGGTAATGGTGTTCTTAGCCGTTGCCCTCACGGCGCTTGTGTGCGAGCAGTGAGCCCCACGCCGTTTCCCTCACGGCAGGAGCGTTCGTCGTGCAGGTTGAAAGGCACCCCCGCTGAGCGCTCGGCGCTCCTCCGCTATGTAGCGCCTCCGGGTGCAGCCAGGCGGGTCAGCGGTGCGCCGGTAGTCCCAGGGGCACCTGAGTAATGGTGTTCTTAGCCGTTGCCCTCACGGCGCTTGTGTGCGAGCAGTGAGCCCCACGGCCGTTTCCCTCACGGCAGGAGCGTTCGTCGTGCAGGTTGAAAGGCACCCATTTTATGTTTCTGCTACTCAGACTGCGAGAAAGTAGTGGGACGACGCTCCTACGCCCACTTGGAGGCGCTACCCCAACTCTGATTAAAGAACAAAACCTCAGTCTTATCCACATTTAATTCCAAACAATTGCCATACATCCACGTGGAAATCTGCTTTATGCATTCTTTGAATTTATTGAATTCCGCCGGGAGTGCACCTTGAAGGATAAAACCAGCTGTGTGTCATGTGCGTCATTTGCGTGGAGACTACTTTCACGCTCCAGGATGAAATAATGGTGGCTAAAGGGGACAGGTAAAGATTAACAAGCAGTGAGCTCAAAGCCGAGCCCTGTGGCACTCCACATACCCAAGTTTTTGGTGAGGATGATAAAGGTTGTAAAAAGACCTGTTGAGAGCGGTCTTCCAGAAAGGACTGAAGCCATGAGAGTGCCGCTCCCCTCACGCCCAGATAATACAAGTTTTCCAGCAGGATCCGATGTGAGACTTTGTCAAAAGCTGCATACAGATCCAAAAGTATTACCATGGCTGAGGCCCCTCTATCTACAGACTCTTGAATCAAATCGGAAATTTCCAACAAAGCGGTTTCTGTGCTATATCCTGCTCAGAAACCTGATTGAGATTCATGGAGGAGGTTATTCGTTTCTGCAAAAACTGTGAGCTGTTTCTGAACCACCTTTTCGAGGATTTTCAGAACTGCATTAGGTTTTTTCAACATAGGCCGTAAGAATGCTTGTTTCCAGGCACTTTGAAAAATGCCCAGTTGTAAGGAGGAATTCCATATCTGGTAAATGTGGGATTGAGCCATCATTCTAAAGAGACGGGTAGGACACGGGTCCATAGATGAGACAAATTTGCATTTCAGGAGTTCCGCCAAAGAGTCTTCAAGAGAGATGGGGAGAAATTCAAAGCACAGAATGTGGGAATCATCGATCTGTAGCTCCTGGTGAGCCAATGACCCCCATATCCCGCGGGAACGAGGAATATAGGTTCAAAGTTCTTTATTTGCAAAAATCAGACAAACTTGTGCAGAGGGAAGATGCGGGGAGAAAAGTGCTACCTGTGGCTTCTGGAGTGTAAAGGACTTAGTGATATTAAAAATGTATTTAACTGAGTTTTCTGAGTGCTCTATGTAACTGGCAAAGTAGTCCCTCATCTTACTTCTCCTCAGTTTGCGAAATAATCTCAGAGCCTCCTTGTAAGCATTTTTTTCTTCAAGGTGATAGGCGTTCCTCCAGGTGAGCTCTATTTTCTTACAATGGCTCTTTGCCACTGTCAGCTCATCATAATGGAGTTGAGGTTTAGCTCTACTGGAAGCAACTGGTCTTATTGGAGCTACAGTGTCTAGGGCATTCGTGACCCATTGGTTAAAGCAATATACGTCACGATCAGGGTTACCTGATAACTGGGGCACAGATTCCTGAAGAGCCTGCCCTAAGTTATCTTCCGATTACATTTTTCCAGATCCTCCTGTTTTCCATTACGCTCTGATTATTGCCTGACCTAGCTCCAAAGCAGAAAGAACAAGCATTTGCAATGCAATAGGTCTCGCATTATTTAAGTTTGAGCTATTAGCATTGTAAATGGCAATTGTTTTTTGCTTTGTGCTATAGTTTTTTTTTACATAAAAAGCTACATATAAAATATGTTTTATTAAAGTTATTTATGCAGTATCTAAATTTTGTTTGCATAAAAGAGTACAATAATATCTTAGTAAAAAAGTCAAATATTTTAATGGTAATTCACCAAATGTTCATTTATGTGTTGGTTTTGAAAATAGCTAAATTAATAGCTTTGTCATTTACAATGCCAATAGTTATAACTTTCGCAAATGTGACACCTATAGCATTTGTAATGCAACATTTGTATTTACGTGACTTAGATGTATTGATATTACAAATAACAATGGCTTTTAATTTTTTTTAATACTTAATAAAAGTGATTGTAATTTATAATGGCAATAGCTTAAACTTTTGTAAATAACTTTTGTGAAGATTATGTTCAGTGTATTTTATTGTAACGAAATCCAAGAACAGAAGTGAAATATTAACATCTTTTTGTGACATTTGTAATAAAGCTTGAAACATTGAGAGAACATATTTGTGCTGTGGTGGTGCTGAGTGATGCTGTGGTGGTGCTGAATGGGGCTGTGGTGGTGCTGAATGGGGCTGTGGTGATGCTGAGTGATGCTGTGGTGGTGCTGAGTGGTGCTATGGTGGTGCTGTGGTGGTGCTGTGGTGGTGCTGAGTGATGCTGTGGTGGTGCTGAGTGGTGCTGTGGTGGTTCTGAGTGGTGCTGTGGTGGTTCTGAGTGATAATGTGGTGGTGCTGAGTGACTGTACTCACTGTCACTAGCTTTTGGGTGGTGGACGCTCGGCACTGACTCACTGACACTACTGTCAGTCATTAGTGTCAGTGTCCCCAAATAAATTATAAAAGCCGCCGGAACGGCTGAAGTTATTTTAATAAAGTTTGCATACAGTCAACTAAAAGCGCAACACATGCAACAGTAATGTAAAGCTCTCAATGGACCTTAATCGGAGCGCGTTTCTGATTTAAAAGGCTGGCATGAAATAAATTAAGCGCATGTAAATTAGAAAGGAAAAAAAAAACGAAAAAGCTATTAATATTGGGATAGAGTTTACGACATGCAGAAACCACACAGATTAAAGATGCAATCTGGCTGGGGACAAATGCCCACAGGCAAGACAGCAAACTAGAGAGCGCTAGAGTAAGAGTCTACAAGGAACAAGAGCGGACGCACCGTAATCTCTTGGTGCTCACAGCTTCTTGGAAACTGTAATCAACGAACACGGGGAAACTCTCCGCATCCCTGCCTGTAATTCTCTCCCAGCCTTCCACCAGCCCATCCTCTATGCACGTATGCTCATGTTACGCTTAATAAAATATTGACCTTCTATTCAATAAAAAGTGGTCCTATGTCCTTTATACAGCCACTCCATGTAGGCTCTGCGTCCCCACGCTCCAAGAGAAGCAAGGCACAAAATGTGCACTGCATTCAGAAATAATTTTTTTTAAAACATGCCCTAGCTGCGTAGTTGAGGTTCATTTCCGTCATAATGAAAACAAAAAACCCCAACATGAAGATAAATCCTTCAGAAAGAATAACCTTAGCAATTGTGTGCAAATGGTGTGTGATAATTAATAGGAAATGTAATATAATATTAGGAGTGTGCGATATTTGCGTAAATTCTTTTGCAAAAAATACATGGAATTCTTCAATAAGTACACGAAATAACAAAAAAACATCGGTCCAGCATTTGGCAGCTGTTTTGCCATGTACATCCTCGCATTCATTCTTGGATACAAGGACATATTTTGCACTAAGAAAAAGTCGCAAAATCACGCGTGCACGAACAGCATCTGCACACGTTCTCTTTGCAAACCTTGTTTCCTGTGTTTATGCCATGGGATTTCGACCCGAACAGAAGCTTCTTTACTTGATCTGGTCACGGTGTAATCACGTAATTGCCATGATTTCATCACAAATGTAAAGCAAATGCCAGAAATTAACTGAGATTACACTGTGTAACAGAAATTTCACCAGGACATACATAAAACCACAGAATTAGCGATAGCATCATAAGCGTGTCCTTTCACTGCAATTGCTTAATCCTCTGCATGTACACGGAAATCATTTGTCAAATATCAGGAAATGTAATCAAATAATGGAACAAAACAATTAAATGGAAAGGATAGCAAGGGTTATGAAAACATGTTCTTTGCTCACATAGATTGATTATGCACTCAGCTGTCTGTTGTACGTGCACCACAATATGCTTACAACGTGTGCAGTCTCCGAAGCTGTACGTCGTTACCGAAAGCACAGTGACAGTCCAGTATGCAAATAAACACAGTGCTAGGTGCTTGTGTGCTGACAAAATGGCCGTCTCTTCATCCCGGGCGCACTCTGGAAGTCAGGCAGCCTTTGTTTGGACGTGGGCGGGGCTCGTCAAAGAAACAGGAAGTAACCGCCGAGGAGGACGTCCGAAACATGCAGGCTCCACGCTGAAGTCCCGGGGCGCTTCAGAGAGACCGGGCGAAAGAGCGAGGGCAGACTGCATGGCAACAGAGGCAACACGGGGCTCCCGAGTGGTGAGGAGACCCCTGCGGCGTGCCAAAAGACGGCCCAGGAACCTGCACACCGAGCCGGTAAGTGAGAGCTTGCAGGCGGGGCGGGGCGCGGCGGGGGGGGGGGGATTGTCTGTGCGTGTACTCTAGTGTGTGGGCGGCGGCGGCGGCGGGGGGGGGCCTGGGGAGGTGTAGTGTGTGTCTGTTTGTGTGCGCTCGTGTCCGCCTGCGTGTGCATGTGTTGTGAACAGCCTGCTCTGTGTGTGTGTGTGTGTGTGTAGGTGCGGCGGCGGCGGCGAAGGGGGGGGGGGAGGGAGGAGGTGTGGCTGTGACTGTGATGTGCGCGGCTGTGATGTGCGCATGCGTGAGTGTGCGCGTGCACGCAGCTGAATCCAGACGCGAAAAAACTCATGACAGTTTCGTGTCCTTCATTCCCCCGTGTCAGGCAGCTAAAAGGCTCCAGCTGGACGCATCCTTCGGATGCAGTACCAGCGAGCCCTAAAAAGGGACCAGAAAATGGTCCGACCATTCAAGGGGGAGCGGGTCGTGCACTCTGACCTCTTGATTGTTGGATGGTACCAAGCTCGGCTACTAGGATTGTCTTTTGCACTGTTACACAAAGTGAACATGTTAAGATACACTGGGGCATATTTACAAGCCCCTAGCGCACCGGAGTATCACTTTTTTTGATGCTCCAGTGGCGCTGTATGGTAGCCTCTATTTACAAGGCCATGGTAAGCTACTTTGCGTGTCTTAACACAGCCTTGTAAACATGGTTCTCTGCAACACAGTTTTCTGTGGTAAAGGGGCATTCGATGGGTGTTGTGGGCACCCCCAACAACACTCATGGCTTTTTTTGACACAGCTCCAGATTTACAAGAATCTATAAATCTGAGGCTGCGCCAAAAACTAATGCCTTTCGAAAAGATATGTTAACTCCTTCCACGCGGGGCTAATTCCCCCGCGGTGCGGGGGTGGGGGGCAGCGCCACGGTGCTGGTGACGAGCCCAGCTCATCATGCTACACAGAGGAGCCCACTGCAATAGAACCCCCGCAAAGGCAGGGAATTTAGCCGCGCCTGGGAGAGCCGCGGCCGTTATGACGAGCACAGCTCCACTGTGCCTCATGACGAGCTGAGCTCGTCATAAGCATATGTGGCACAAGGAGGAGAAATAATTTTATTTCTCCTCGTTTTTTTCTCTTTTTATTTGTGCTGCATTATGCAGCACACATAGTAGAAGCAACACACCATTAATGATTGTTTTTGTGCAGCAAAGTGTCCCTTCCTGCACATACACAATCAGCCCTGCAAAGCAGGCACCCTTGCACCGTGGTGCATAGGTGCCTGCGTTGGCGCTAGGGAGCTTTTTAGCAGCTGCGCTGGGTGATCAAAGGGATGCGCCGTATTCTTGTTAATACAGCACATTCCTATGTTTTGAAAATGACGCAACTCAGCAAAGCAAATCAAAATAGCTTGGTGCACAGCGCTGCACCATTTCCATGTAAATATTACTCTTTATATTACAGCAAGTCTTATGCATCAGGGACTCAACTTTTCTTGAGGTAAAAACACAACCACCACGGATCAGATTACATTATTTGTTCAAGTGCCTAATGAAACGCAGTGCTGTGTCTCTGATACATAGCCATTTAGAGGATGAAAATTAGCTTTTTTGGTAAAAGAGATACTGTTCGAGAGAAAGGGAGTAGAATGAGCATCCGGTCTTGTCTGTATGTCAGTATCTTTACATATAAGAACTGAAAATTGAACACATGTAACTTCCAACTTAAACGAGGCTAACGCAAACAGGAATACATTGTTACTTCATGCTCAGATAACCGAAGAACCATTCATCTGTCCTGTGTTATTTTCAAATACCAAGTATCAGCTGAGATTTCTATGACTAAGCAGTAACTAAATGAAGAAAAATGTATCGAGCTTCATTATTTTCCAGTAGATGGAGCCAAATACAAAAGAAACGTTCAAGAAACGTGACTAAATCTGAAGTCTTGGAAGAAGATTAATCTATTTTGAGGTACCCCTGTCGTGGTTTCTATGGGCTCCAGTCCACTTCATGACGTGTATGTATATATATGATGAGGACAGTGAAGGGTTCAGCTTGTCATATTCTTAGTATAAGTAGTTAAACAAATCGAGGGAGTGATGTTCAGAACCAGATCGCTATCAGCTACTTGAAGTCAATGTTTATAAAAAAATTAAATAGTATCTTACTGTAAAAAATGGGAAACGAAAGTTTTACAATCTGAACAAAAATGTATATATATCAAAGAAAAGTTTTATTCTATTACAACTACACCAATTTTCAGGGCTTAATTTGGAAATTATTAAGTATTGGTGCCCGAACAGCTCGCTGCTCTAAAGCCCTGGGCGGGGCTATTAAATGTCCGCGCAGCTAGTGCCAAGGCTGACTAATTCGAATTTCACGCCAGGTTTCTTTAATCCACAGCCATTGTGCTTTTTTATAAGTAGGCAGTCTCAGCTAGGCTGTGACTGCTGTGACTTAGGAGCATTCCAGTGACTGTCAATATGTTAGCGGAGGAGCATTGCCCCACTGCTCGTGAAACAGTGTTAAAAAAGGAAAATAATAATAACAATTCTTTCTGTTATTATCATGAAAAAAAATTCCACCAGGTTGGGCGGGGCAGGCACTCCCGTGACATCTGAAGGAGGAGTGGTTTGCACTCCTTAACCCCTTCGCTGCGGGGGTAATTCCCCCACGGTACAGTGGGGTGAGGGGGGCTGAGCGCGGCTGAGCGCGGCGCCACCGTGCTCGTGACGAGCCCAGCTCGTCATGAGTCACAGTGGAGCTGTGCTCATGACGAGCTGGGCTCGTCACGACCCCGCCAACTGATTAATTCACCCGCACAGGCGGGGACTCAATCATGCGTGGGCGGCGCAGAGCCGTTATGACGAGCCAAGCTCATCATGAGCACAGCTCTATTGTGACTCATGACGAGCTGGGCTCCTCATGAGCACCGAAGAGGTGAAGGGCACACAACTGCTAGGCAAGCATTATATGGCTGCCTCAACAGTTATGTGCACATGTCGGAAACCAGGCTGCAATACACAGCTTGGTGAGGAACGTGCAAAGCCTCCCAGTCCCCGCCTGAGCACCGATCTACGGCGCTCAGACCAAAGCATTGTGATTGGTCACGGTAGGGAGCCTATGTGCTTCTTGGTTCTGGAGAGACGACGAGGGACAACATGACAGAGGAGAGGCGGCTGCAGACTCGGCATGTGTTTTTTCAAATTTTGTAATACCCCCCCATGTGCGACCCCCTCGCCCCCGCCGGGCCCCCAACTTTTGTTCCCTGCCAGCTGCTACTGGGTGGCAGTTTATGTTAACTGCTCCTGGCTGTGTGTTTGATGTTTCTTGTCTCTGTGAATTAAACTCCTTCAAGCAAGAAATGGTGTTGGTGTATTTCAATTAATTATCAAATGTTGGAGATTATCTTCGGTGCCAGATGAAGGTGGTTGCAGAGACAGAGACTTACCCTGAGTAACATATGTAGGCATAGCATCGCGGTGCGAGTGACGGACCAATCCAGCTCTCAGGACATTTGCCTGGAAAGCAGAGGAAAACGGCAGTGGGTGTAGAGGGCCATCCGGCCTTTACAAGACTATGTGTCCGCATTTCACCCCTCGTGACCGGGCTCGGTCTGAAATCAAATAAAATCAGGTGTTTGTTAAGCGGGACTTCTCACTCGTAAGGGTCTTAAGGCGCTGGCGGAGTGGGGGGAGGTTCGGAGGTTCTAGTCCATCAAGAAGGGGGTCTGATAGAGACCCTGGTTTTGAGGTTTCCTGCGAAGATGGGGAGCGATGTTATCTGTCTGAGGTGGAGCAGAAGGTCGTTCCAGTCACTGGCCGCGAGGAATGAGAAGCAGCGGCATCCCGATCTGGTTTTTGGTGCGGGGAACCATGGCGTAGGAGAGATGGGCTGATCTTAGGGTCCTTTGGGGTGCGTGGAATTTGAGTCGACTGTTCAGGTATGATTGTCAGGTGTCGTGAAGGGCCTTGCGAGCGTGGGTTAGCATCTTAAAGGTGACTCTAGCTACGATGGGGAGCCAGTGGACTGTGCGCAGGTGCTGGGAGGTGCCGCAGTGGCTTGGCAGGTTGAGGACCAGTCTTACGGCGGTGTTTGGATGTTCTGTAACTTGCGGGTGAGGTTTTTGTTTATTCCAGCATAAAGTGCGTTGCAGTGGTCGAGCCTGCTGGTGACCAGGGCGTGAGTGACGGTCTTTCTGTGTTTGAGGGGATCCATTTGAAGGTCTTACGCAGGAGGCGGAGAGTTTGGAAGCAGGAGGATGAGACAGAGTTGATCTGGCGGTCCATTTTGAGCACTGAGTCCAGGTTTGCGTGCGTGGTCCGTGGGGGTGGGTGGGCTTCCGAAGGCGGGGGGCCACCAGGTGTTGTTCCAGGCGTCTGGGTTTGGGCCCATGGTGAGTACTTCTGTTTTGTTTGTGTTTAGTTGTAGGCATCTGTTTTTCATCCATTTGGCGACGGCTGAGGGTATAAATAAATGCGCTCAAGGTCGCACATGACCTTCGTACGAATATCAACCCAGAGTGCGTGTGTGCTGTATTGTGAGCTGCTAGAAGGCCAAGACCCCATATTGCATAGCCCTCTACAGTGGGGGGCAGCTGCGGAGGGAGGCTTGTCCATTCTAAGGTAACGTGAGACCCTGCGAAAGAGCACCTGAGAAGCGTGTTTAATACAGTGACGCTATCAGGAGAACAGCATAGTTGAAGAGTGCAATTGTCATGAAACAGCAGGGGCCATGGCTGCAACAGGTTTACAAAAGAGCCTCATTGTGATACTAATTAGAGAGTTGGTGCAACGTTATCAAGCACTAAGACTTAAAACGTGATGTGAAGGAGCGTTGTTGGCAAGTTGAAACAGGGGCTACTTTGAAGCCCAGTGTGTGACGCGCAAACCGCGGTTGTGTGCAGAGTTTGAGGAGATGGCACAAACAGTAAATGGAGCTCGGACATTATGGCCATCCCAACCTTGTATACGTGACTGCGTACCGCCAGATGATGAGGAGCAGCAGATTGTGAGGAGCACAAGAAATAAAAAGAGAACTGAGGTAAAGCCTCCATTTGAAGTTGTGTGGAGTACCTATTACACACACTTGCACGACCAAAGCGCAGGGGCACGCATACTTGGAAAGGAGGTTTACCCCAGTCTGCGGTGTGTGATGACCACTTTGTGCGCAGAATTCATAACAGTACCAGCCCCCGATATCCTAACCAGGGTTGCTCGTCTGCCTCAAGGGGCAATTTGGGCTGCTACTAAGAGTTGTTTGTGGTTTGCTTGTCAGTTTACAGAAAAACAAAAGTAAAATGAGCAAGCAGATTAGCACTTGTGTGGTGTTGCTGTCACCTACTGGAGAGAAGAGGAATCATGTCTTATGTGGCAGAACCATATATACTTCACATGTGGTGGGAAAGCTTAAAACAAGCTGGTATCTGTGACTAGATCAGCACCAAGAACAATTCAGCACATTATATTTACAATAAAATGAATGTATTAAATGCAATAACAATGCCACCACCTTTCCTAATGACAGCTGGGTATCCACCCATAGAATGGGAGGATTGGATAGATTGTTCTGGAAACTATCTGGTGGCTTTGGATGGCACCAGATTTCTAGCAGCGAGGAAGAAGGCACTGTTGTTGGGAGCTTTAGGTAAAGAGGGGCAACACACATTTAAATATCTCCCAGCCACAGTAGAAGATGTGGAAGACGTATATAAGGATGCAGTATTGAAGTTACTCACAAGGTGTGCAAAACAAGAGAATGTCGTTATGCGTAGATATAAGTTTTATACACAACCACAACGCACAACTGAAACTATAGATGAGTTTGTGTCAGGACTGTGCGAATTATCTGCGAAATGTCAGTATGGACAGATGAGATGATAAGGGACAAGTTAATCGTGCAATGTAGCAGCAAGAAAGCACAAGAAATGTTGTAGGTTGCAAGTAATCCTAATTCAAAGGAAGCCATAGTGATAGCGAAAGCTGTTGAGGAGTCTGAGAAATGCAAGAGAGAGATGAAGAATCTTACACAGGAAAAAAGATCAGAGGTAGCGACTATTCAGAGTGATAATGAGTCGGTCAATGTAGTAAAAAACAAATTGCTAACCGTGGGCGCTAATGCCAACAAGGCAAAGGTAAACAAGGGTGCTATGTTTGCAAACTCTTCAGGGAAAGACACCTGTTGGATGCGTCCCAGGTGTGGGAGTAAATTTCATTTGGCTGACTCAAAAGCTTGTTTCACACAAGGGAAAGGGTGTCATAAGTGTGGGAAAAAGGGCACTATCCATGCATGTCCAAGGCAAATAATAAAAAAGTAGCCATGGTGGAGGAATGTGAAAGAGAACAAAGGGTGCTGATGATCAAGGAGTAGAATTCGACAGAACATGTGGAAAGGAAGAGGATCTGACTCAAGGCAGAATTTGCGATTAATAGGAAAATGCTGTCATACATGGTGGGCACAGGTTCTTTGTACATGATAATACCCAAGGCAATCTCTGATACCATGTGGCAGGGGGTAGAATTGATTACAACTGATGTAATTTTGAAAGGTTACCAGGGGGCAAATATTGGGGTGTTGGATTATATGACAGCATCTATAAAATTCACAGGAAGACAAACATTTGGGAACATTTACATTGCTCCGGGCTGTCCTTCTACACTAGGATGGACACATCATTTTTATTTGCATATCAGGGTGGATCCGAGAGCTGAAAATCAAGTTATGATAATTGATAAGAGCAATTTGAAGAGTGTATTAAGCCAAAATACAAAGGGGTTTTGAGTGCAGTTTGAGGGAGGCAAAAGGGTACCTGCATGAAATAAAGTTATGAAAAAATGCTGTTCCAGTGAAACATGTTGAAGGAGAATTCCCATGGCATCAAGAGCGCAAGTAAAAGAAATAATCCAACAATTGTTAGATAATAAAGTAAAAGAGTCAGTGGAGGCAACAGAATGGTTGGCACCTGTTGTCATTACAAAGAAATCTGATGGATCACTCTGTTTTTGTGTGGACTTAAGAAGTCTAAATGAAAATGTGATAATGGATAATTTTCCACTGCCTAACAGAGATAATATTGATGTTTTTTGAAACTTGATTTACGGAGTGCATATTATTAGGTGAAGCTTCATCCACACTCAAAGCAGTACACATTTTTCATAACATCAGAGGGAACATTCCATTTTAACAGATTTCGTTTTAGCTTATGTTCAGTAGCAAGTGCTTTCTAATGCATTTTAATACAGGTTCAAGCAGGATTCACCAAAGTCATATTTTTCAAGTCTACATTTTTTGTTTTGTGGAGGACAAAGAGCAACACAATAGAACATGGGGGAAGCGCTAGCATGCTCGAGAGAGGTAGGGTTAACTTTGCGGAGAGAACATTTGTTATTAGTAGTGCAAGAAGTGGACTGTTTGGGTTACCAAATTACCAAGAAAGGTATAAAACCTAAACAGAATTTGGTTAGTGCAATTTTGAATGTGGAGGTGCCACACAACAGGGACAAATTGATATCCTTCATGGGCCTAGTGGAGTATACTACAAATTTGTGCAGGACTTTGCACACAAATCTGAGCCCCTGAGAGAGTTGCTACGGAAGGGCAGGAAGTTCACTTGGGGCAAAAGGCAGCAAACAGCATTCACAATGATTAGGGAAAATATAGTGCAGGGTGGAAATTTGGCACCTTTTCAAACAGGTTAATGGACCATTCTTACCGTGGATGCCAGTGCGGTGGGCATTGGTGCTGTTCTAGCACAAATACATGGGAAAGAGGCGAAAACTGTGGCTTTTGCCTCACATTCTTTGACTAATACCGAAAGAAGTTTTTCAGTGATAGAGCGTGAGGCACTGGCAGCTGCATGCGTCACTAGGTATTTTCGAGTATTTGTGTGGGATTGTGCTTGTATATTGAGTACAGATCATGAGACACTTCTTAACATTTTTGGACCAGATGGAAGAAGAAATTCCTCAGGGAGATTGCCACGTTTGGCAGTGAGGTTACAGAAATGTACATGTAGTATAGAGTATGTACCAGGAGGGAGGAAAATATTGGCAGATTGCCGTTCAAGATTACTGGATAAAGATGCAGAGTTCGTTGAGTTACAAGTAGAGGCTGTTTTAGCAAGTTTGGATGACATTACAGATGGACTTAGTAGTTCAATTTCTAGAGAAGATTGGGTCACGAGCATGCACCTAGATGAAACACTTATGGGTGTGATGAAAATGATTGGAGGGGCGCTCAAGAGAGAGAGAGTACTATACCGGAAGGGCTTAGCCCATATTTCAGGGTTCAAGACGAATTATCAATGCAAGATGAATTGGTAATTTTGAGGGTTGAAAGGTTCATGCCATCAGTGTCCCATAGAAATAGGCTTATCAGGTTGGCACACAAAGGACATTTGGGCTAGACATTGACCATTAAGAGAGAGAAGGAGAAGTTTTTGTGTCCAAGTTTGGATAAGCAAATAAAGTAATGGGTAGAGAAATGTGAGTGTTGCAAAGAAACAGAAAAAAGGTTGTGTGTGGGCGTAGGGAAACTTGAAGGAGCCCAGCATGTGGTGGAAGCTAGTAACACCTGGGAGAAAATATGCCTGAACTTCATTGGCCCATTCAATTGTTTTCAAGAACAGGAAAGATATACTGCTGTCTTCGTGAATGCAAAGTGAAGATAGGTGGAGGTAGTCTTTATGAGGTCCATTACCACTGATGCCCCATAAATATTTTGAGCGAGGCGTTCAGGAGGGAAGGTATTCCAGAAAAATGGTCCTCACTGATAACAGTTCACAATTGACCTCAAGGAAGAAAGATGGATCAGTTCTTCAGGAAATTGGAAGTGACCTCACTTTATAACCCTCAAGGAAATGTGTTTTGTGAGCGGATGTCACGATCGCGATCCGACGGAACTACTATTCCCGGCATGCCCTGGGCCGGAAACTACCGTTCCCATGATCCTTCGCGGTACTACGCGATAGCGCAAGAACGTATGAAAGACAGTCGGCGGCTGATGGCTGTGTCGGGAATTCTTCCGGAGTATTTGTCACGGCGTTTTGGAGACTTTTGAGAGTTGGTGGGTAAGGGTGCCTGACACCACAGCGCAACACAGCGGGATCGCTGAGTTCTTTGTTGGGTGTTTGTTTCAGCCTACTCGGTAACGGCGGTTACCGTGAGTAGGTTTTGTGTCCGTTTGTAACTTTGGAATTGGCCCGGTTGGTATTGTCAGCCAACGGAGTTTACCCTAGCTGGGTTTTTGGGTGTGCAGGGCGCACATAAACTGTGGTGATCATTTCCCCTCCCATACTTTGGATTATACCCTTGAACCCATTTAAGAGGCATTATTTGGGCTAGTAATTGAACTGAATTACGAAGGGTCTTCGCATGTTTCTTTTGCATTGAAATGAATATTACTACAAGTGGCAGCGTGTATTTCATTGTGTATAGGTGCTAACTATTGTATTTACCTCTTCCATTAACAGGGGTATTCTAGAGGTGTATGGTTACACTCTTCCCCTGTGATGCACTGTTAGAGGTATACTTAGGTAGTTTCTTCTATAGGTGCTATATGTATAGAAAGACGCTGAAAAATATGAAATCATTGTTATAGTACTGTTACTTGCTTTTGTATTGTTATAGTTACACCGCAACAATTTCTACGCTACCAGACACCTCTACACATCTAGAAGAGTTATATTTTTCTTTACAGGTATACAATCATAAGGTAGTTGCATACCACTGTCAGTTCTGATTATTGTAAACATAGTCTTATGCGTGTTATCTGCTGTGTCTTACAGATCTCCCTCCCTGCTGTCCCCTTCCTTTCCTTCCCTGATTCTTGCATCTTTTCCCCCTCGCTTGATCCTCTCAATGCTCTGTGCCATTAGGGCTATTCAGGCGTTGACTCTATCTAGAGGTGGGCATACTATTCCACAAACCGATCCTGAGGACGTTAACTTAATGCGGATTAACAAAATGGTGACGGGAACGATGCAGTTAGCCTGCACAGCTGGTATCCAAGTACAGAGGGCTATCAAATAAATGTTATGAGCCTATCACACCACAGTACATGCAGGAACAGGGAACATCCCTGTTGAAATGATGCTTGGCAGACAACCATGATTCAGAAAAGAGGGTGGTGATGAACAGAGTGTCTGAATTAAGCAGACCACTCTTACCCAGTCCAAAGATCAGGGCTTGATCCATCACCGTTTTTTAGCTCACTTCACCATCCCAGCTCAGAACCTGGCTACATGCAAATTAGTCTGTTCCTGTCCCAGTGCATGATGGGAACAGGGCAAACCAAACTACCAAGCCAATTCTTATACTGGGAAGGAAACAAGCTTCCGGGGACAGGTTTCTGGCATTTCAGCCGTCGTCGGCCCAGCTTGCTTGAATCCTGATGGTGCAATGAGCAAGGGACTCACATCTGAGTATACCCTTCCACGCTTATGGTGGACAAAATGATTCAGAAAAGGGGGTGGTGATGAACAGAGTGTCTGAATTAAGCAGACCACTCTTACCCAGTCCAAATATCAGGGCTTGATCCATCACCGTTTTTTAGCTCACTGCACCATTCCAGCTCAGAACCTGGCTACATGCAAATTAGTCTGTTCCTGTCCCAGTGCATGATGGGAACAGGGCAAACCAAGCTACCAAGCCAATTCTTATACTGGGAAGGAAACAAGCTTCCGGGGACCGGTTTCTGGCATTTCAGCCGTCGTCGGCCCGGCTTGCTTGAATCCTGATGGTGCAATGAGCAAGGGACTCACATCTGAGTATACCCTTCCACGCTTATGGTGGACAAAATGATTCAGAAAAGGGGGTGGTGATGAACAGAGTGTCTGAATTAAGCAGACCACTCTTACCCAGTCCAAAGATCAGGGCTTGATCCATCACCGTTTTTTAGCTCACTGCACCATCCCAGCTCAGAACCTGGCTACATGCAAATTAGTCTGTTCCTGTCCCAGTGCATGATGGGAACAGGGCAAACCAAACTACCAAGCCAATTCTTATACTGGGAAGGAAACAAGCTTCCGGGGACCGGTTTCTGGCATTTCAGCCGTCGTCGGCCCGGCTTGCTTGAAATCCTGATGGTGCAATGAGCAAGGGACTCACATCTGAGTATACCCTTCCACGCTTATGGTGGACAAAATGATTCAAAAAAGGGGGTGGTGATGAACAGAGTGTCTGAATTAAGCAGACCACTCTTACCCAGTCCAAAGATCAGGGCTTGATCCATCACCGTTTTTTAGCTCACTGCACCATCCCAGCTCAGAACCTGGCTACATGCAAATTAGTCTGTTCCTGTCCCAGTGCATGATGGGAACAGGGCAAACCAAACTACCAAGCCAATTCTTATACTGGGAAGGAAACAAGCTTCCGGGGACCGGTTTCTGGCATTTCAGCCGTCGTCGGCCCGGCTTGCTTGAATCCTGATGGTGCAATGAGCAAGGGACTCACATCTGAGTATACCCTTCCACGCTTATGGTGGACAAAATGATTCATAAAAGGGGGTGGTGATGAACAGAGTGTCTGAATTAAGCAGACCACTCTTACCCAGTCCAAAGATCAGGGCTTGATCCATCACCGTTTTTTAGCTCACTGCACCATCCCAGCTCAGAACTAAGAGTGATGGATCAAGCCCTGATCTTTGGACTGGGTAAGAGTGGTCTGCTTAATTCAGACACTCTTTTCATCACCACCCCCTTTTTGGAATCGTTTTTGGCCACTATAGGTGTGGCAGGGTATACTCAGACATGAGTCCCTTGCTCACTGCACCATCAGGATTCAAGCAAGCCGGGCCGACGACGGCTGAAATGCCAGAAACCGGTCCCCGGTAGCTTGTCTCCTTTCTGGTGAAGAATTGGCTTGGTAGTTTAGTCTGCCCTGTTCCCATGATGCACTGGGCCAGGGACAGACTGATTTGCATATAGCCAGGTTCTGAGCTGGGATGGTGCAGTGAGCTAAATAACTGTGATGGATAAAGCCCTGATCTTTGGACTGGGTAAGAGTGGTCTGCTTAATTCAGACACTCTGTTCATCACCACCCCCTTTTCTGAATCGTTTTTGGCCACTATAGGTGTGGCAGGGTATACTCAGACATGAGTCCCTTGCTCATTGCACCATCAGGATTCAAGCAAGCCGGGCCGACGAAGGCTGAAATGCCAGAAACCGGTCCCCGGTAGCTTGTCTCCTTTCTGGTGAAGAATTGGCTTGGTAGTTTAGTCTGCCCTGTTCCCATGATGCACTGGACCAGGGACAGACTGATTTGCATATAGCCAGGTTCTGAGCTGGGATGGTGCAGTGAGCTAAATAACGGTGATGGATCAAGCCCTGATCTTTGGACTGGGTAAGAGTGGTCTTCTTAATTCAGACACTCTTTTCATCACCACCCCCTTTTTGGAATCGTTTTTGGCCACTATAGGTGTGGCAGGGTATACTCAGACATGAGTCCCTTGCTCACTGCACCATCAGGATTCAAGCAAGCCGGGCCGACGACGGCTGAAATGCCAGAAACCGGTCCCCGGTAGCTTGTCTCCTTTCTGGTGAAGAATTGGCTTGGTAGTTTAGTCTGCCCTGTTCCCATGATGCACTGGGCCAGGGACAGACTGATTTGCATATAGCCAGGTTCTGAGCTGGGATGGTGCAGTGAGCTAAATAACTGTGATGGATAAAGCCCTGATCTTTGGACTGGGTAAGAGTGGTCTGCTTAATTCAGACACTCTGTTCATCACCACCCCCTTTTCTGAATCGTTTTTGGCCACTATAGGTGTGGCAGGGTATACTCAGACATGAGTCCCTTGCTCACTGCACCATCAGGATTCAAGCAAGCCGGGCCGACGAAGGCTGAAATGCCAGAAACCGGTCCCCGGTAGCTTGTCTCCTTTCTGGTGAAGAATTGGCTTGGTAGTTTAGTCTGCCCTGTTCCCATGATGCACTGGACCAGGGACAGAACGATTTGCATATAGCCAGGTTCTGAGCTCGGATGGTGCAGTGAGCTAAATAACGGTGATGGATCAAGCCCTGATCTTTGGACTGGGTAGGAGTGGTCTGCTTAATTCAGACACTCTGTTCATCACCACCCCCTTTTCTGAATCGTTTTTGGCCACTATAGGTGTGGCAGGGTATACTCAGACATGAGTCCCTTGCTCACTGCACCATCAGGATTCAAGCAAGCCGGGCAGACGACGGCTGAAATGCCAGAAACCGGTCCCCGGTAGCTTGTCTCCTTTCTGGTGAAGAATTGGCTTGGTAGTTTAGTCTGCCCTGTTCCCATGATGCACTGGGCCAGGGACAGACTGATTTTCATATAGCCAGGTTCTGAGCTGGGATGGTGCAGTGAGCTAAATAACGGTGATGGATCAAGCCCTGATCTTTGGACTGGGTAAGATTGGTCTGCTTAATTCAGACACTCTGTTCATCACCACCCCCTTTTCTGAATGGCAGACAACCAGGCACCAAATTGGTCCAACCTGGTTGCAGGAAGGTTTTGCAGGAGAAGCTCAACATGGTTTAAGAGAGGAGGGACAGAAAATATTAATTCAGGTGGGTGATTGGCTGAAGGTTAAACCAATTGGAGTGGGTAAAAGTTTATCCAAGTTCAGAGGTCCATTCAAAGTCAAATCAAGTGGGAGAAATGGGGTCAAGTTAGACAATGGAAAAACCTGCAACCTTAAAAGGGTGGCATTATATGTATATCAAAAACTAGGTGAAGTAAAATGTAATTTGAAGGATGCAGAAATGCCAAATTCCCCAGTAATACTTGTGAAAGACAATGACTTTAATGGGGCACAAGGCAACACTGAGGTTCCAATGGGGGAAAGAGAGCATGAGCCAAGGAATCCATCACGAAGGGAAAGAGAAATATGAACAAAAATCATTCCTAGTTATTTGAGGGATTATTTTTGTAAATAATGCATCATTATCTGTTGTTTTTTTAATCGTTTTCAAGGAAATGAGTAGAGTTGCATAGCGTGCATTGGGTTGGTGATACATTTATAATGTCTTAAGTTGGGGGTTTTAATCCTTTGTGTGTGTTCATGTATATGTTGAGATTTTTGTGCTTTCTTGTATATGTTGAGGTTTTTGTGCTTGTGTATGGGTTGGAGTTTCCAAGCCCCACCCACCTCTCCACATGTGTTGTGTCTGGTTGTGCCCAAGTCTTTTGTTTGGATGAACATTTATCTCATTGATCCTATTATGTATTATTCAGTTAGGAGTTGGAAGTTACAAATTGCAAAGAAAGAAGATGTGTTATATTATGATTAGGCAGTCTCAGCTAGGTTGTGATAGGAGCATTCCAGCCATGGTGCCAACATTCCAGAGTTTAAACAGGTGACATTTTATGTTAATTGCACCTAGCTGTGAGACAGTTGGGTGTTTCCTGTCTCTGTGAATTAAACTCCTAAAAGCAAGAAATGGTGTTGGTGTATTTCAGTTAAGTACCACACACTGCCTGCACCCATTACCCCTTCATTCTACTTCCTCGCCTGAGCCTCATTTTGTTAGAGAGGACTACGAATCGTGGTAAGGAAGTTAATTGAACTATTATCTAACTCTTGCAGGTTCCTGCTTTCTCCATTTGTCACATTTTTTCTATCCATCTTTCCCTTTTTGTGTTTTTCTCTGTTTTGCTCTCCGGAAATGTCTGATGAGGAAAAGTAAGTGCAGGTCACTAAAAATCAGGGTCAATGGCCCCAAGTGGCGACCACAGGCTCAAATAAAGCACTATGACTTTCGCAAGTTGTCTTTAGCATTCCAGAAAACCATTTAAAAACTGGGCTTTAAAATATGCCAAATAACAAGAAAAGATTTTCATTTCGCCTGAGGCATTTATTATTAATCCACGATTAGTTCTACAACCGGTAGTAGTTATGACCCACCTGTTAATCAAGGGCCATTAATATAAAATACCTTAAAAATGTAAGAATCCAAATTTCTCAGTAGTCATAAAACAATAACAAACTTGAATACAATAAATTAAAAAGCAAGTGAACATACATTTAAAATCTTTCATATTTTGGCATAGATAGCTCGAAGGAATCTTTTTAAGCATAATAGGTTCCTTTCTTTTTCCCCCCTTTTCTAATATGTGAATTGTTTTGCAATACTGACCACTATTTGCTTTAACTACGTTCTGAATGGTAAGATAATCAATGTATTAGGTGAATTTGAATCCCTATTCTGTGTATAAAATCACTTGCAAAAGCACTTTGTGCAATCTGTTTTTTGTATTAAATGCAATAGTGATGTATATTCATTTTTTTCCTTCCTATTTTTAACTGTGGTAAAAAATAAAAGATTCACATATATATATATATATATTCATATACACAACTGTTCTATTGTGATTAATGGCTTTTCAGGGTTCTGAACGATAAAGATTTTAAATTTATGTTTACTTGTTTTTTAATTCATTTGTATTCAAGTTTGTTATTGTTTCATGACTACTGAGAAAATTTGGATTCTTACATTTTAAGGTATTTTATGTTAGTGGCCCTTGGTTAATGGGTGAGTCCGAACTACTACGAGTTTGTAAAAATAATCTATATTATTAATTGATACCTCAGGCAAAAAGGGAATCTATTCTTGTTTTTTGCTTTTAGACACCCTGTCCCTTTTCTTTGAATTAGGGTGACTCCCTTGTGTTTTGTGGCTTAAAGGTTGTCGCCATAAATCCCTCAATACACAAGATAAATGAGCTTTCCTGTTTCAGTTTCTATTTTGTGTACATTCTGATTCTGATTTTTGTTTCCATTGTTTTCTAATGTTTTCAAAATTGCTAAAATCACTAGTTATCACTGTTAATGTTTCCTATTTACATATTTAAAGTAATGTCACAGGAATGTCTTATAAAGAAATTTGCTTTCATTTGCCGCCTCTCCCTCACTCATTCTTATTGCCAATTATTCATACATTCTTTTCAGCTCTTAACTCCCTCTTTTGTACCCTTTCAATGAATTTGCACTTTCAAGTAACTTTTTTCATTACTTCTGTCACCGCTCTTCCTCTCTAATTTTCCAGTATCCAAATGCCTTCCAATAATCCATTCCCACCCTATATGAAGGATGGTCATGAATGGAGATATGCTTGCACGCCATTAAATTAGATTTAATCAATCACTGTTATGGCGCGAGTGCATTTACTGAGGGAGGGTTTAGGCTCTAGGAATGACATGAGTGTGTAGACTGTATTTACACTTTCATTATTCCAAATCTCATTACTGTTTAATAACTTTACAGAAGTGCTTTCCCCAGATACATATTCTTCCATTTTGCCCAATAGGACTCTCTTTCCACATATAACACTTTAGACACTGATTAGAGGCACATCTCAGACACCTTTTGACAAAAGCGCCTTGCTGAACCAAAGCCTTCTTGAACAGGTTATATTCCAACCTAATCTGGGCCTGTGAAATAGGGCTAGGCAATCCAAATCACATTTTCGACATACATCTATTAGGGTCTTGGCAGATTTTCTGTGCATGGCTTCTTCTCTGTAAATACGTTTGCTTTTAACTATTTGCGGTATAGGCTTCAGTGAACTAGATGCTAAAAGCTGCATGTCCACGGGAGCAAATGTTTGATTTTAAGTAATGAGATACACCAGTAAAAACTACCCCTCTCATTAAAGAACATTCCAAGGTATTTGTAAATAGAGGTACTGTTCAGTTTTTTATCATTTAGATGCCATGAAACTGTTTTTTAAAATTTGCGTCCAGTGACTACCACCTGGGTTTTGTCAAAATTCACATACATAAAATATTTACCACGGAATAGTTCAAATGTGGAGATTAGTCTTTGCAGCCCAATCACATTTTTGCTTGGCAACACTATGTCATTGGTGTAGGGCAGAGGCGTAATTGACGGTCACATCACCCCAGCAGGGTCGGATTGCAATCACAAATTGGCCCGGGCATTGACGAAAAAAGTGGCCCACATTCACAGGGCGTGGCCCAAATTTGCGGGGCGTGGCCCACATTCATGGGGCGTGGCCCACATTTGAAGGGCGTGCCCCACATTCGTGGGGTGAGGCCCACACTCACGGGGCGTGCCCTGTCATTAAACACCATTTGGTTACTCTTAGAGGTCTAATTTGTAAAGAAATATTTAGTAAATTAAGTTTTTTAAAGCTTATAAAGCCATTAACATTGGTAAAGACTAGGAGCACTGCAGTTCTGAAAACTGAATACCTACTTGCAGTCTTAACGCCCTGCACATTGTAATAAAGCATGATCAAATGGTTATTTTTTTACTGTTGTTTTTCCATTTGACAGTTTTATATAGTGTGAATTCAGCTCAAGACAAATGCTATTTGAGTGCTATTCATGAGCACCAATTACAGTACACAAGATCAGTTTTTTTATTTAAGGGCCTGGGAGATTGGAGGCATCAAGATGGCGGTCGCACTCTAAGAGTGCTCCGGACCCCCTCCGTCATCTGCCTCGCATCGCCACGCTTTTACCTGACATCGAAGATCCACTTTACTAGAGGCGATGCCTCTACCCCGCCTGCATCGCTCAGAACCTCCTTGTGGACTGCCTGGCCCGTGCCGCCTTCGTGGCCCTCTCCTCCGGGCGACCTTGCTTCCTCAAGATGGCGGCCCCCTCGCCGTCTGGTCTCCGGGCCTGACGTCTCGGCCCGGGCACCCCGGCTTCTTCTTCCCCGCCCTGTCCACCTGAGACCCTCCTGGCGGCAACGATCTGTGCCGGTGGCTGAAGGTCGGGCTGAAGTCCGGAATCGAGATGTGAGTTCCTGCCCCGGTGCCTGTGGATCGGAGGGGGCCGGCTCCAGGGAGTCTTGGAGACCCTCAGAGGGGCGGAGCGGCGCCCGCGGTCTTCCGGAGGTGGAGGCAACTAAGAGTGGCTGCTGTCATTGTGGTGAGTGGCGGCGGGGCCTTGGGGACGGGGCTGCCTGGCTGGATGCGGGAGTGCCTGGTGCCAGTGCGGCCTGAGCTGCTCCTCTGGGGGGGTGAAGAGTATGGGAGTCCGTTTTTGTGTTGGCTTTCCCTCGAGCTTTCTGGTGAACATACCGGGGCCGCACAGATGTGCCTTCCGGGCGGTCGGTGAGACTGTGGGCTGTGATGGTGCCTGGCCGGATGGACCGCCCCTAGGGCCTGGGACTGCTAAATTGCCTGCTGCAACCGCCGGTGAGCCCTACTGCAGCCCTGTGTGTGCCTCCCGCTGGGGCACCCTCATCCCACCTTTGGTCTGCTGCAACTATTCGCGCCCTCCGCCATCTTGGGGTGCAGTGGGGGGATGCGTGCTGTTGGACCCGCCGGAGGAGAGGGGCGGCTGATCTGAGACTGTCCTGTGTCCCCGAGGGCGGGCTGCTTGATCCGCTGTGAAGTGTGGCACCTCCATTGACTGCCCTGACGCCGGCGAGGCAGGGTGCCCGACTTCCAGTGCCCTGCAGGTTCTCTGGCCTACCCCAGATTTGTTGCCTGGGGGGCCTGCTTCTCCTCACTATCTGCGGGCCGCAGGGTGTGTTGTGATTCATGTGGGGGCAGATTGGCTACTGTGTCGGGTTGCGCACGTGGGTGCCTGCCCCCCCTTCTCTTCCCCTGGACGCCTGGGGACTTGCTGCTGCGGCCTGTTGGGGGGGCCCTGGGGTCTTGGAGCCACTGGAGCTGCCTTGAGGGCCGCCACTGCTGTGAAGAGTTGAGCTCCCCTAGAGAGCGGCCTCCTCCCTTCAATGTCGGGGAGCGGGTGAGGGATCAGCCACTATACCGGGTGGCGGGGGCTGCGGCTGATGCGCTGGTGCGTCCTCCCCTTCCCCCTCCTTAGACGACCTCCAACTGACTCTTCGAGGACATGGGCAGAAACCGCGCCACCCAGGCCACCATTCCCCCAACCCAAACTAAAATGGACCAATTCACCAAGTCCGATCGAGACCCAGCAGGCGGGTCTACGGCTGCGCCTGGGGCAGCCGGGGGTGATCTCATCACCATCCTGCAGGCGATTAGCGCATCACAAGCTTCGTGGAAAGCAAGATTGGTGAGGTGAGGGTAGACATGGCCTTGATTCGACAGGACCTCCGTAATGCCACGGCCCCTATTACGGAAGCGGAGTCCCGTATCTGCACGATGGAGGATGACGTGGGCGCTCTCAAATCCCAGGTGGCCCGCCTTCAGACACAGACCTCGGAACTACATCGCAGGGCCGAAGATGACGAAAATAGGGCTCGAAGAAACAACCTATGCCTCCTGGGTTTTCCGGAGGGAGTGGAAAAAGGCAGCACCGACACCTTTATTGAGGCCTGGGTCTGCTCCCGGATCCCCAAGGAGAAACTCTTTCCCTGGTTTGCGGTGGAGCGGGCTCACTGCTCCCTCACTCCCAAACTGCCTCCTGGGGCTCCCGCTCGTCCCATTATCCTTCAAATCATCAACTTCCGGGACAGGGATGCGATTCTGGAGGCCGCCAGGGAACTGGGTCTGCTGCATTTTGAGAACTCCAAAATTATGGTCTTCCCGGATTACTCTAGAGAGGTGCAGACTCAGCATCGGTCTTATGACGCGGTAAAGCAAAAATTCTGGGCCATGGGCCTCCGATACGGACTTCTTTTCCTGGCTCGACCTAAGGAGCTTTTCCAGGACAAAACATTTTTCTTTGACACCCCCCAGACAGCATGGACCTGGCTTACTGAGGAGCGGCCCCTCCTACCTGGTGCGGCCCCCTCCCCAACGACGCAACCTGGACAGGAAGTACCCAAGGCACAGCGGTACTGAACCGGATCTAGAAGACAAGGCAACCGCCGGGGAAGAGTTCTCATTCACCGGGGGCGCAGTCCCGGCACCCCCCCACTCAGGCCTCGAACCAAAGGGCCTCCTCCCCCACCCTGGCCTCTTCACTTTTCGATATGGGAAGTGCCCCAAGATCAGACGTCACCCGGCGGAGGGCCAAGTCGGACTCGGACCTATCTGGGAGCCCCGTGATCCGTGACTCTGGTGGGGAGGAGGGGGTGTGATCAGTGCTATAGTTTGTGTACCTTCATTTCACCCCTCAAGACCCTGTGTAGTGGGCCTATTCCCGTCCCCATGAACGGGGTTCTACCTGGCCCCTCTGAACGACCCGGCCAGGGTTTACCTTTTCATTGCAATCCCGGATCTGATCCTTCCTATGACTCTTACGTTATCCACTCCATGTCTGTCTACTGTGGGCATTCATCAGTATATATAGAGGGGGGTCCAACTCAGCCATGCTCCTGACTGTTTGTTGCTAACCGTTTTAGAGTAGCGAATTACGTCTTTGTGGGGTAGTTAGTGGTTGGGTTTTTTGGGGCGACAGATGCCTTCACTTCAGAAGTGTAGGGTGAGAGGAGTTGGGGGGCAAGGGAGGGGAGGGGGACGTTGTTTCACGACAGTTTGTTATTTTTAGCCACCTACGGGCCGCCGGTCGCAGTTCTCATTGGTAGTCATGTTTCCCTGATTGGTCCACAGTTGGCAGGCAGATCACATCTCCCATTAGTTTGTTATTTTTGGCCGACTACGGTCCGCTGTCTGAGGTTCTCATTGGTAGTCGTGTCTCCCTTTTTAGTTTCCACAGTTGACGAGCAGATCACCACTTCCCATGGCCCCTTTCCTGAGCCTGGGTCTGGGTGGGTGCTCCCCCGGGCTGGGCACGGTCCCAAGTCGACATCCGCCCCTCCGCAGTCCATTCTTCTAGATGACTTACACCCTCATTAGGCCTATCCACATCCTCTCCTGGAATGTCAATGGCCTCCTGGACTGAATCAAGCGCACGGCCATCCTCCACGCTGTTCACCGCCACACACCGGACATTCTCTTCCTCCAGGAGACGCACCTCCTGGGTACACAATGCAACTTCCTAGCTTGCTACAGATTTGACAGGGTCTGGCACTCTGGTTTTACACGGGGGCCCGAGGGGTGGCTATCTTACTCAGAAAGGGGCTTCCCTTTACCCTGGCTAAAGCCGAGACTGATGCACAGGGCTGTTACGTGGCCGTCTCAGGAACCATTGAAGGGCGCCCTTTGAACCTCCGAAGCATTTACATTCCCCCTGCACTCCTGCCCCCAACTCTTCGCTACCTTACACAGGTAATATCCTCCTTTCCACAGTGTCTTACGGTGGTAGGGGGGGGACTTCAACGCCGTCCTGCAACCCCTGCGTGACACGACGGGGACCCCTTCGGAGGCCTGTGGCGCTTCCGCAAAGATCCTCTCGAGCTGGTCCTCGGCCCTGGGCCTCTGTGACTTATGGCGGGTTTGGAACCCCCACAGGGAACTATACACCCACACATCGGCAGCCCACCATACTCACTCCCGTATTGACCTCCTGATGCCTGCCACAGACTGCCAGCTGGTATCTGGGGCCACGATATTGCCCAGGGGGATTTCGGATCACTCCCCCATCTCCCTCCGTCTCGGGTCCTTCTCGATGGGTCCACGAGCGACTTGGCGGCTAAATGCCTGGTTCCTGTAAGACTCTGAGCTAGTGGAGTCACTTGGTCAAGAATTGCGCCACTATTTTTCCACTAATACGGGCTCGGTTCCCTCGCCGGGGACGTTGTGGGAGGCCGGCAAGGTTGTTGTCCGGGGGTGGCCAGGGGACTGGTCCACGCGAAGCGGACGGAGAAAACGGCCCAACTTGTCCAACTGGAGTCTCGGGCAGCGCAGCTGGAAAAACCCAGCTCACTGACGGTCACGGAGATTCCTCCCGGCAATTAGCTGTGGTTCACGAGGAGATTCACCAGATCTTGTTGGAATCCGCTAAAATGCTTTGGCGTTCATCGGTGGCCTGTATTTATGGGTGGGGTGAGAAGAATGGCAAGCTCCTCCACAACCTAGTGTCCTATCCCAAAGTCAACCGCATTATTCCCAAAATCTGCTCGGATACCGGGGCCCACAGAGTGACGTCCTCAGCCTTCGCGCAAACTTTTGCTGCTTACTACGCGGCCCTCTATACCGCTCGCCCCCCGGGCGCTCCCCTGGTGGATTAGCTGGTGAGGACTGGTACTCAGCTGCTGTGTCTCCCTCAGGAGACCGCAGATGCTCTGGATCGCCCCTTCACCCTGGAGGAAATCCAGGACGTTATTTCGCTATTACACCCCGGTAAAACGCCTGGTCCCAATGGTTACCCTCAAGAGTACTACGTGGCCTTTCGAGATATTTTGGCCCCCCATTTGGTGGAACTATTTCGTCATGTGGCGGAGACTGGGTCCTTCCCACCTAAATCTGATGTGGCAGCAATAGTGGTCATTCCAAAGATGCAACCGCCCTCCCTGAATTGTGCGGACTACCGCCCGATCTCGCTGATTAACACGGAGATCAAGATCTTCGCTACTATGATAGCCCAGAGACTCTGAGCCCTTCTGCAGGACCTGGTCCATCCCGACCAATGCGGGTTCATGCCTGCCAGGGGCACTCGTCACTGCATTCGTCGCCTCCACCTGGCTTTGGCCCGCCGAGGTCGCCTAATCCCGTATTTGGCACTGCTTTTCATCGACTTTGAAAAGGCCTTTGATACGGTGGACTGGGGTTATCTTGAGATGTGCTGGAAAGGATGGGTTTCGGTCTCTCCTTCTGCCACCTGCTCAGAGTTCTCTATACTAACCCCAGAGCCCGTGTTCTCATTAATGGCAAGCTTTCCGAGACATTCTCAATCCGGAGGGGAACACGTCAGGGGAGTCCGCTCTCACCACTCTTATTCACGTTGGCGATGGAGCCCCTGGTGGCGCTCATCCGACAGGACCCGCTTATCCAGGGTTGAGGCCTGGGACTTGAGCCAGGTCGATAAGATAGCCCTGTATGCGGGTGACATCCTGCTTTATCTGGCGGACCCAGACAGCTCTGGCCCCAGGTGCCTGGAGGTCCTCTCTGCTTTTGAGTGGGTCTCAGGACTCCGCCTCAACCCGGCAAAGTCAACTCTGGTCCCTCTGCATCCCTTTCGGGCTTGCTTTGACTGGCAGGTGGACATCCCCCTTAGGAGGCAATCGTTCAAATACCTAAGCGTGTGGGTTACTCTTCTGCCAGAGCTCGAATGTGCTTTGAATATCACACCTTTGGTCGTCAGGATGAAGACAGACCTCAAGAGATGGCAGACCCTCCCCCTTAACCCCCTGGGCAGGAGTGCGCTTTTTAAAATGATGATCCTCCCCCGTTTTCTTTACACACTGCAAAACGTTACTATCCACCTCCCGGGTAGTTGGTTCCGCAAACTACACGGTGTTCTTAACCAGTTTCTCTGGGGAGGGGGAGGCCGCGTTTATCCCTGGCCACTGTCGTATCCCCCCCTTTGATGGGGGCATGGGAGTAACTTATTTCCACCTATACTACTTGGCCACGAAACTCATCGTGATCCACGATTGTTTTGCGGGCAGCTGGTCCGACCCAGCATACCGCGTGGAACTCAGCACCAAGGACTTCACGCAGATCCTGGCATTTTTATATGGCAGCCCGGTGCTGCAGGCTCTGCCCCCTGTCACCAGGACGGTCCTTACGGCTTGGCGCACGGCCCTACGCCATGTGCGGTGGGACCGGAAACTCACTCGGCAGATGCCACTTTGGCATGGGTCATGGATGCAAGAGGTCTTGTCCTTGCAGGGGTTCCGCCGCAGGGACCTCATTTAGATTTTGTTGCTCGGAGATGTATGGGTGGGGGACCACATCCGATCCTTTGCTGACCTGCAGCAGCGCCACGCTCTTCCCCACTCCCAGTTGTATAAGTATCTAAAACTCACACACACCCTTCACACACACGTCTTACCCCCTGTCTCCCTTCCGGAGTTCAGCCCGCTGGAGGCCCAAGTGATGATGGGGAACCTGGGGAAGGGGGAGTGTCGCGCATATACCGGTCACTGGTAAACAAATGTCCTGCTTCACTGGATCGGCTCAGGGCTCGATCGGAGGGATGGCTGGGGCCCCTAGAAGAGGCGGATTGGAGAGATGCCCTTATGGCACCCAAAACCCTGACCACGTCCTCCAAGTTACGCCTGGTCCAACACTACTACCTTCATGCAGCATACCTCACTCCGACCCGCCTATTCCGGGCCCAGATGAGATCCTCCCCAGCATGCGTGCGATGTGACTCCACCCCAGACGATTTCAATCCCATGGTATGGTGTTGTCCGGCTTTGGCACCGTTCTGGAGAAGGGTGGAACTCGAACTCACGCGGGCCCTGGGATGGGAGGTTCCCCACGACCCGATACGTCTGCTGCTGGGGGTGTTTGACGGCCTGGATGGCTCTAGGGCGGACAAGCGCTTTCTGGGGAGGGCCGTGGGGGTGGCAAAAAGAGACATAGCTGAGCACTGGTCCCAGGCTAAGGCACCAACTGTACAGAGATGGAGGAGGGGAGTGGACTGGTGTGGAATGCAGGAGGAATCCCTATTTGAAGCCGGGGATGCCCTCACTTATTCGGTAAAGTGTGGGGTAAATGGTTTAATCTGCTACCACTGTGATGATATGCCTTCATTTTATTTTATATGCATCTGTATTTAGTATCTGGACTGCCATACCCAACCCTGATGGGCCGCCCTTGTCTTATCCACTGTATAAAATGTCATGTTTCTCTCGGTGATTTATGATCTGCTGCCAATGAATTTCTATGTTCTTGAGAATCCAATAAAGTTGATTATCAAAAGAAAGGGCCTGGGAGATGAAGTGATCTGCCCAGAATCACAGGATGTTGAGACGCTGGGACACAAACCTAATTCCCCATCTCTGCAACACTGGCCGTCAGACCACATATGCCTAAGCACACACAAGGCATGAACATGTGAGAGGATATTTTTCTTGGGAAGAACACAGGGCCAAGGTGACAATGGCTTACAAGCTGAGCAACTGAAAAACAGTGAGGCCCCTTTCTATTACAAAATTATTCCCCAGCCCTCCAGAGCAGGAGCAACTGAACAACAGCGAGGCCCCAGCTATTAGTAAATTACTCAGCCCTCCCCAGACCTTCACTGCCTCAGGGCAATAGCCTGACAGGGGAGCACAAAACACAGCTGCTGGGCTATCCATGGAGGTGGCGGCCGAGGCTGAAGTGAAGATGGTGCGAGTTCCCAACATCGCCTGGCCCCCACAGCGAGACCCATTCTTCCTCGCCCACCGTGCCCTGAAAGAGAAGGGCTGTGGGCAAGGTGTCAAATGCAAATGCTGTTTCTGGGCTGCAGAGCCCCCAGGAGGGCCGAGGTGAAAATGGCTCAATGGCCTGAGCAACACCTGGCCCGAAGGAGGCCTATTCTGGCACACAATCACCCCTCCCCAGCCCACCCTTGGCATGATTGCTCTGCAGGGCAGGGGATAAAAGAGGCCACAGCTGTTAACTGCTTAACGACCACCCAGAGAGGCTGCTCTCCTTTCCCTGTCAGTGCTCTTTATGGACTGAGAAAGGGGAAAACAAACGGCCCACAGAGGGGACTGAGACACCGTCCCTTCGGCCAATGACCAAGTTCCCACAGTGCCAATATGTCCCTGCACACCAGGCACACTTCACTTGCAGGGCAAACTTAAAATTGAGCTGGTGCCAATAAAGAACAGGACAGGAAAAGGCCTGTAGGAGCAGGACCCATTTAAAGAGGAATGCAGCGGGTGAAGGGGGAGGGGGGTAGAAGTTGGGGAGGAGGACATAAATGTTCATCATAACATAGTCACCATTAGCAGCATGTCAGACCAACACATCAACAGATGACATCAATGTAGCACATGGACATGGGCAGCATAATGGCATCAAGGATATCACTGAACCAAACATGAACATCAGAACTGCTGTATCTATGGCTTTTCTTGATGCATGTATTGTTGCTGCCCACAGTTACTGGAAAATCTGTTATACCAGGTAGAGGATTACATTAATGTCCCCAGTGACCAACACATTATAAATTCAGTGAGAGCCAGGTTTGATGCAATTGTATCATTTCCAAATGCCATTGGCAGGATAGACTGTACCCAAATTCCACCAACTCCGAAAGTCAATCAGACTAGGCATTATGCACATCGCCAACACCTAACTTGTAATAGTGATAAGTGCAGCACCCTTGTGGTGACCAAATTATCAATTGATCTGTTATCACATGTTCCTGAAGAACAGCTGCATACCAGTTACCATGACGGGGTAACAGCCTCAAAGGATGTGTCTGCACATCAACAGTAACATATGCATTCAAACTCTGCAGGCATATAACAGCTTTCAGTCTCTACAAACTGAACACCAGCCTACTAAATTTGTCACTGTAAATCTATTACAAGCACATGTTACAGCACACTACTGCTAAATAATATTTACATGTTTGTATATGATTAATGCACACTCATTGCAAGTGTTAGTGTCAACCAAATCACTGATGTCTATTTTATCAACCTAGGCAGGAAAAGGGCTGAATGGGCCAACAAGGAATGATATGCTGTTTATATTATACTCAGACCTCTGCAGTGGATGCATCAACCCACGGAGCTATCTTACCGCAACGCACTAGTGTGTGCCACAGAGGACATACCTAATGTAGGCCCGCAAGTGACCTGAGAGTGTTGGGCTGGAACTGTGTTTTACTGTCTCCTGCAAACTAAAGAAAACAGTGTCACATGGTTCCTACCCCTCTCATGGATAAAGTGATTATGTCCAATGGGACAAGGGCACACATGCACAACTTTGGAGAGGGTAGAATAGACCTGTGAATATTTACGCAGTGCCCTATATAAGTTAGCATTAACTGCACCGTTTTCTGTTTAGACGCCCTTTTTTTTTTTTTTTTAAAGAACAATTTTTATTGAATTGAACATTGGTAATTGTGACAGTAATTACACATTCGGTTTACGGTTAAAACTAGAAGAATCGAGTAAACAAGGAATCCGCACTGTTGACTGTACATTTAAATACAAAAGATTAGGCAGAACATCAATTCCACAGACTGCAATTAAATTGTATGAGTCTCAACTAGCTAGTCCTATTCAAAGGTGCAGTACATATCTATACTTCTCCGTCTTTGTCGTCTGAACTTTCTAGATCTTCCTCTGGTAACACTTCACATATGCCCCCCCTAAAAGTGTTCCATGGTGTCCAAATTTTATTCCATTTACGTGGGCTTCCCCTTGATTTATAAACTGTTTGTTCTGTTACCATGAGTAAGTCCATATTCCTACACCACAACGCCAACGTAGGGGGGTCTGCCACGCCCCATTTCTGTGCTATGTCTCTCTTTGCAACCATGAGGCCAAGTGTACCCATAGGGAGTGAGATCAGTGGGGTCCCATACATTTAGCATACATTTTCGTGGTTCAGGTAAAAGGGAAACCCCCAGTATTTGTGAAATAGTGCGCAAGACCTGACGCCAGTAGTTTATTATAACCGGGCAGTCCCACAGGGTATGAAAAAGTGTACCTTCTTCCCCACACCCTCTGAGGCAGAATGGATGATCCGCGCGGTGTATTTTGTGTAAAGTGGTTCTGGTGTAGTATACACGATGCACTATTTTTAGTTGTACCAGCCGGAGCTTGGCCGATATGGCCACTTTCCTAGGGGATGCCAGGGCTGCCGACCAATCTGTTTCGTCCATATCTCCCACCTCTTCCACCCATTGGTCCCGAAGCCTAAGTGTAGGGTCGGGCATATTGTTAAGGAGCTTCCGATATGTGAGGGATGTTGCGCGTTGCTGCATGAAGTCTGTGAGTAGACGGTCCTCTAGCGGCGAGGCCTCCGGGACATCAGTGCCCTCCGGGATCACCGCCAGTAAGGCATGCCTAATTTGCACATATCTTTAAGTTTCAGTTTCCCCCAACTCATACTGTCGTTGGAGTTGTGTAAAGGGAATCACCGTCCCCCTCTCCCACATGTCTCCCACCGTGGAAATTCCGATATTGTCCCATTGTGTAAAGCCTTTTCTATTCCTTAATTGTCCCAGTGTCTTGACGTCCCAGAGCGGGGTGAGTTTGGTGATAGTTCCCTTCCACCCTAATTTCGCTTGTGCCATATACCACAATGTCTACGTCTGTTTCGTGGGCCCTATTAGAGTTGCAGCCTGACTTTTATTGTAGAGCACCGCTAGCATGTTGTTCGTACCTAGGTGCATTCGGTCTGCTCGGTATGCTGGATCGTCTTGGGGTGCGTGAATCCATTGATTGATGGTTTTAAGTTGCGCCGCCCAATAGTATAGTTGTAGGTTTGGCAAAGCAATCCCGCCATCATACCAGCTCCTATTTAGTTTAATCTGGGCTATTCTCGCCTGTAGGTTGCCCCACAACAGAGCCGAGACCTGTGCCGCTACTTGTTGAAAGTATCGTGGTGGCATCGGGTATGGGGTGTTGTCCAGAACGTATAGAAACCGTGGCAGGGCCATCATTTTATATAGAGCCGCCCTTCCAAGCAATGTTCAGGGTAGAGACACCCAGTGTTTGACTTAGCATTTTAGTCGCTCCAGACAACTCTGCCGCATTTCTAGTGATATGTATGCCTAAATATTTAAATGAATCTCTAGCTATCACGATCGGGCAATCAGCTGGGAGCAACGGGTCTGGGCCTTGCAGGATGTATATAATTGATTTGGACCAATTTATCGTGTACCCTGATGTTTTCCTGTGAATATTGCAAATGTCAAGAAGCTCAGGTATACTATGGGCGGGATCCGTCAGGTATAGCAGCATGTCATCTGCGTAAAGGGAGATGCGATCTACCCATTCTGCCGTCCAACTAATGCCTTTTAGTAATGAGGTCGCTCCAATTAAGGTTGCTAAGGGTTCCAATACCAGCGCAAATAGCAACGGCGATAGCGGACAGCCTTGGCGTGTTCCCCTTACCAGTTTGATAACATGCGACGTATGGCCGTTGGTCGTTACCTGTGCTACTGGTGCAGTGTATAAGAGTCGTATCCAAGCCAGGAATTTAGGGCCAAAACCCATATGGCTTAGGACTGCGAAGAGGTACTGCCATTCCACCAAGTCAAACGCAATTTTTGCGTCCAGAGACATTATTACTGCTGGTTCTAAAAGTGTCGTAGCCCTCGCCAGTACCCCGTGAACCCGCCCGAGGTTAAGAGCATTGTTGCGGTGTGGCATGAAGCCTGATTGGTCCGGGTGAATTAATTGGGGGAGGTGTGGCATTAGCCGATTTGCCAGTAATTTCGCCAAGATCTTGGCTTCCGCATTTAGGAGTGATATCGGGCGGTATGAGGTGCATGCTGTGGGGAGTTTACCTGGTTTGGGAATTGCTACAATTGTTGCTGTGCACTGGTCGAGCGGGAGAATCGCTGTCACTAGGCTGTTGTTATACATTGCCATTAGCGGCGCGCTCAGCGTGTCGGACATTAGCTTGTACCATTCTATGAGGATTCCGTTGGGGCCTACCGCTTTTCCAGATTGTATGTCACCTATGACAGATTTTAGTTCTTCAGTCGTGAGGTCTGCCTCTAGTTCCGTGACCGCCTCGGTGGAAGGGTACAGGTTTCTATGTGGCTAAGCGATGTGAGCGCTTCGGATTCTAGTATTTCCCGATCTGGAGTATAAACCTCTTCGAAGTGGTCCGCTAGAGTATGGACTATCTCTTCCGGATGTGTCTGAAGGATACCCACCTTTGAATACAACTGTTGTATCCCTCTAGGCCCATTCTTTTTGTTATTCAGCCATGCCAACATTTTCCCTGCTTTATCCCCAACGTCGTAAATTTTATGTGTCATGATGTGGGTCACGGTCTCGTGCTGCTGTAGTAGTAGGTCATGGGCCGAGTCCACTGTTGGATCCGCTTTGTGTGCAACGTGTGCTGCGTGTAAGGCGAGCTCTACTTCGGCTAACTCTTTTTGTTGAGATCGTTTATGCCCCGTGATGGAGGCTATAGCCTGTCCTCGGAGGACCGTCTTATACGCCTCCCAAAGTATGGATGGTGACTCCACAGAGGCAGCATTTTCATCAAAGAAGTACTTAGCGGTGTTTTTAAGTTCTTTCCGTATACCAGGGACCTTCAAATAACTAGGGTAGATGGGGTATATTCTTCTGCAGGATTTCTCATTGCAAGTTAGGGTCAGTAACACAAGAGAGTGGTCTGAGATGCCCCTGGGTTTAATTTCTACCTCTTCGACATTTTGTAACGTAGATCCCACCATTAGAAAGTAATCTATTTGCAACATACTATTGTGCACCGTGGAGTGGTATGTGTATTGGCTCGCTGTTGGGTGGATATGCCGCCAGATATCTATTAGTCCCATTGCCTCTAGAAAGCCCTGAAATCTGGAGGGACCTGACGTTTGTATCTGTGCCGGGAATCTGTCTACTGCTGTATTTACGACAGTGTTAAAGTCGCCTCCCAGAATGAGGTCCCCTTCCGGCAGAGTTAAAAGGAATGCTCCCAGTGCTGGCAGCGCTACCGCCTGTAGTGCCGGAGGCACATACACCGAGACGACGTACAGAAGTTTCCCCTCCCATTGGCCTTGGACCGCAGCAAAGCGGCCCTGGTCGTCTGTCTTAGTCTGTAGTATTAGAAATGATGTGGTCTTTTTAATTAGGATACCCGTTCCTCGTGAGGCTGAGGTAAACTCTTCATGTACTGCCATTTTGTACCCTCTCCTGTCCAGCGCTTGGCAAGCCTTTCCCATGAGATGAGTCTCTTGCATAAGAACTATGGTTGGGTTATGTCTTTTCAAGGCCTGCAATACCAGACCTCTCTTTATTTTATACCCCAGACCTCTTACATTCCATGACAGTATTCTCAGGGGAGGCAAGGGGGTCTTTCGTGTTGTGTCGTAGAGGGTGTTGACCTGTGAAGTGCCCGTCAGGAAGGGCCTACCGGATGTGGCGGAACCGCTGTCGTGTATTGACATCAATGCGTTTAGGGTGTATTCGCGGACTCGCCCTATGTCTCTCCTCTGCCTTCTGCGTGAAGCAGCTACTCTCTTCTTGTGTACTCTGTGTGCCTCTGTCGTCAAACCATGCCATAACATATAAACCTAAACAAATCAATGCTATCCCTACCCACCCCACCGCCCTCCCTGCCCCCTGCTCACTGGACTTATAACCGCCCGCCACCCCAACTTAGCAGAGTGCTTAACCCCAACCCAAACCATTGTACTTGCTTGTCGGGGTACAAGGACCATAGAGGCGGCAACCCTCGCTGTCCCCCAGGGCTCGCCTCAGTCCAGAATCCAGAGCTAGGCCAAATTCACTAGTCGATACAGTATCAATGTCGGCCGGTGCCGAGAGGTCATTGTTTTTGATCCAGTTCATTTCCTTCCACCCCCGGTTTTGGGGAGCTGATCGACCCCTCTTGTCTCTGTTCTTGAGAGCCCATGTGGTCATTCTCCTGGTGTTGGCAATGAGTCTTGTTAGTACGCCGCTGTGTTCCCGCTGGCCGCCACCCCTCCAACCAGTCGTGAGCTGCTTCTGGTGTGTCAAAGAACCATGTCTTGCTGTTGGCCACAACTCGGAGCCAGGCCGGGAACAACATGGAGTAGGGCAATTCCCGCTCCCTCAATTCTTTTTTAACCTCTATGAAGCTTCTTCTGCGACGGGCCATCTCTGCTGTGTAGTCCGGAAAGAATGTTAGTGTGGAGTTGTGGATACGGAGTGGCTGGGAAGTTCTTACTGCTTGTTGGATTGCATCCCTGTCTTTGGTTTCCCGCCTGGGACTCGATGGGCCCTTTCGACCGAAAAGAAGTGGGATAATCCCTTCGGTCTGGTTTTGATTAGGTCTTCCACGTATAAGTCCATGGCCTGGGTCCCTTCCGTTTCGGGAAGACCGAGAATTCGTATATTGTTGCGACTTGAGCGCCCTTCCTGGTCATGCAGCTTCCGTTTTAGGAGTTTATTTTCTGTCTCTATTCGCGTCACGGCTCTCTGTAGCTCCGAGGTGTCCTCCACCAACGACTTCGTAACTATTTCGATTTCCTTGACCAGCTCTGTCATCTTGTGAAAATCTGCGAGCAGTAAAGAAATGTCCGTTGAAATCGTCCCCACTGTTGCCTGAACCGCTGATAATGCTTTCATTATGTCTTCTAATGTGACCTTTTTCGTCCCATCACCATCCGACGTTTTCCCCGTGGATGGACGCCCCTCCGGTGGTTGCGAGTTGGTCTTCTCGTATGCGTATTTATCTAACTTCGCCTGCGTTGATTGATTCCTCGGGCCTCTATTCGCCATGTTGCCTTTTCCAAATGGTTTGTTGTTTTAAGGCTGATGTGGGAGGAAGACAGGCTACCCAGCTGTTTGTAATATGAGAGGTGGTGTGGGCCGGCTGTCACGGCAGTGGACCACCTGCAGCATCTGGTGGATATTTGTGCTTTTCAAGGGTGTGCTACGACTTAGTGGCTCACAGCCGGAGTCCACTCGGGTCGTCAATTGAATGATGATAATGTGTTCACGGGCGGTAATGGAGCTCAGTCGGCCTGTGACTTGGTTTGTCCCAGATCGTCTATTTTATAGAGGCAAGTGGATCAAGGAAAGCAGGCCGGGGGGGAGGCATCCGATCAACTCCCCGCCCCCGCCGCCATTTGCCAAACCGCTCGTCGGTACACGTGCTACTGGGCTTTCCGATGGGTGAGTCCACCGTCTGTAATGTCCTGTAGTCGTCCTCACCCTTGGATTGAGCAGGTATGTCCTCTCACTGCGTCGCTGTGCGGGTTTACCTGTGTGGTCCGTGTGAGCGTAGCTGCCTCCCACTCTCCCGACCCAGTGTCACTGGTCGGCGCGCCGCTGTATATCTGAGTTCTGTGAGGTGCGGCCGACAAACGTTTTAGGTATCGCCGTGTCCTTCCCCGGTGCCGCTTCGCTGTCGACGGGGGGGAGGGGAGGGACACAGCAGAGTCAAGAGGCGCTGGATAAATTTGCGCTGTCGTTAATGGGTGCAGCCCATGGCAGAGTCCAACTGCTGCGGTGTTCAATCTTGGGACTTTCGTGCCTCCCCATAACCCCCGGGATCATATGATGCACAGCTGCTAGTTGCTAGTTGCTTCTCACCTCCGGAGGTATTTTCGCTGCCCGCCTCCCGACTCGATTGGGGTAGGGGGTCCTTCCGGTGTGGCGGTGCCCAGATTACGACCACTTCCGCCCGGATCCAGCAATGCGGCAGGTTGCGGCTTGTTGCTGCTGCCAAGGCCCACAGGGTTCGTTGCTTGCCACCTTCGGCTTGACGCGTCAGAAGGTCTCCCGACTCCGCCGGTGCATGTAGTTCCGTTCCGGACTTCGGCTCTCGCCCCGGGGGCTTCGTTACATGACGGATAATTGAGCGGATTAATGAGAAGGGTGCTTCTCACACGGAACTCACTACGCCGCCATCACCATCGGCTGTTAGCCACGCCCCCCTTTTTGACGCCATTTTTAATGATGATCGAAACTAAACCTTTACTGTTTCCAAGAAAAAGCTTCTGCTGAGTTTCGTTTTTGCAATAATGAACTGTTAGTGCCAGTGCATAGCTTTCCCACTAGATAAAGGCTCTCTCCCACCTGCCTGGTAGTTTGATCATGGCTCAGGGTGTAACGGCCTTGGACTGTGCTACGCTGTGAGGATATGAGAACAGAAACATTTTTTTTCTGTATTCCACTGTCTTGCTGCATCTGCTTGGAAAATTCCATTGTAGGAGTGTTCTGAGTCAACTAAGAAATGAACATAATGTGTTGTTTTTCTTGCTGATCTTTAGTTTCCTCTGTACCACTCTTCGAGGCTGTGCAGACCGGGCTACACTCTGGTGTATATTAATAAAAAAATTATCAGTATATTCTCCACTGTTCCTCCGACTCTTCATTTGGTTTTGAAGGCTCAGAGGTGGTCCGAGGTGACCCTGGTGGCCCCAAGAGGGTCACTTCCTTCAGTTGGCGCCTGAACAGGGAATCCTTTGGGTTATTGATCCATCCCCATTAAGCAGACAGGGGGAGGGAGAGGACATTGTCGGGTCCTACTGACGACTCAGGGATCCCTGCACGAAGAGTTTTGGTTACTCGCAGCTGCTCCCTCTGTCCCGCCGGACGGTGCCTCGCCCAGTGGTCATCCTGACTGGAGTCCTGAACAGCGAAACCCTTGAGTTAGCTGTTTGGTCTGAAGAGTCGGCAGTGGAGAACTGGTCTCTTTGTACTGCGGATATCAGGTGAGTCTGTTTTGGTTCTATGTGGATATGGTACCATGGTGGTTTGAGTTTATTACGATCTAAGGGCTGTCTTGATTAAAAGTGTTTGTAAATACTTTGCTAGGTAATAATAATGATTTTTTTCTTCCTTTGCAATGCCTGGACTTAGTCAAATTTGGAGTTTGTGTTGTCGTTCAGCAGATACCCGGTTGGAAGAAGCTCAGCTTGCGCCTATTGAAGGTAGCCCTAATTTTTATTTTTTTTTAAAGTTTAAAACCTTCATTGCACAGTATCAGCAAGACAAATACGGGCCCACAACCATCCGGCCGGCCTCGACATCATTTTAAGCAATTTAGCAAACTATACGGCAACTCAGTAGCACCTTAATACAAAATAACAATCAGCCTGGGTTACACTGGATATCTTCGCACTACCGAGAGACAGGAGAAGTTAAGGTTAATTTTTAAAAGTTTTTTAAAGTATGTTTTAAAGTATAGGAACTAAGAAGGATCAGAGTCCATACAATCCACCGAAGACATGAGTGGGCTATGTCTACCAGAAGAAATCCAACAAGCAGAAAATATAATCAGAATAGCGGCATGGAGATAATACAAAAGGATAAACAATCACAAATTATGTTACATGCCGGTCGCTGCCCCCCTCACACCGAACCACCCTACTGACCCAAAGAAGAAACAAGAAAAGAAAAAGAGTTTAAGAATAGAGAGAAAAATAAGGCCCATAGAAACTGAAACGGACAAAATAAACACCCCCCCCCCTACACGCATGCAGAGGCTACGGCCTACCCCCCCCCCTAGCAGTGTGCCTGTCGCCCAAAAAAGAGTACCCGAAATACAGACGCAGAAAGAAAAGGAAGAAAGAAAGGAATCATATAAAACCGGAGGAGGGCCATACGTATGTGCTCAGGACAACCAACATGTGCATACTCGGCCGCCCATCCCCGGACCCCCGAACCAATGTAAAACCAACGTTCAACTCCACAGTCCACCCTTCATAGTCCCAGCAGTGCTAGCAACCGCAATCCAAAGAAGGGAAACATCCTCAACCTTGCCCCCTGCGATCTGGTGTATCGACGTAGTCCAGCTGTACAGTAGCCAGCTTGGATGGGAGAAGCGGACGGGATGACCCGTCCGTGGACGCTGTCCACCAAAGTCGGTCCAACTCCAAGCCATGTGTTCAACAACGGTACAAATAGAAGCAACGCATTGCAGCAATCCTCCAAGGTCGGCTGGCCAAAGCAGTAGCATCAATTTCAGGATAAAGTAGTGAGTCACGCCAGTAGACCACAAAGGAGTTGCAGGACATGGCGTCCGGAGACGATTCCCCAGCCACTGCACAAGTCCACGAACATCAGACCTCTTCACAACCATTACAGTCAGCACCTCGGCGATGTCAGGATCACGTACCTCCAACGCATCCGTGTACACTTGAGTAGGCAGTCCACAGTAGTCGGATACAGGATGTGGCGCAGTGCCCCGCACTCGAGAGCAAACTCGGCCAGTCGGGGGCACGCCAGAAGAAATGGCATCCAGTCGGCCCCCCAGATCCTGGGCGTTGTCATGTAGAGCAGCTCGCAAAGTACCTAGAGCGCTCAGAATATCCCCAATCAGCAATGGTGCCTCAGGAAGAAAGGATGCAGGGGTTCCCTGCACTCGGGGCTCACGGACATGCATTAGCCCACGAAACTGGCCACCAACATCCCTTGTGAATAGCCGATCACCCCGCCGGCGCTCCGCATAGCACAATCGGGCCGGGGGCGCAGGGGGAGCACACTCCATTTCGACACCACGCACGGTGCCAATGCAGTGTCTGCAGTCGTCCGTACCCTCAGTAGCAGCCCGGGGTCGTCAGTTTCAAGTGCCGAGTGCTCGATCTCCAAAATGGCACCCACCGCAGCACTGGGAGAGACGAAAAAGCAAGCAGGGCCGTCTACGGACTGGGGAGACGATACAATGTAGCACTCGCAGCTGCGGTATCTTCCGAGCGTAGAAATGAGCGAACAGAGTGGATCACCGCAGCGGAAGACACAGTGCGGTAGCTACTCTCCGCCGGCCGGCTCCGCCTCGTCTTCAATGGCCGCTGTTGTTGTGGTCAGGGCCGGCCGTCCCCGAGGAACAAAGACCCGGTCACCGCCATTCAGCGCCAGGGAGGAGGCGAGGACGCCCCGCTACTTCCACCACAGGGAGCGTGCCAGAGAACACACCGTTGGTATCGGAGTCACCTCCTGGTTCCGATGACTCGGCTCAAATTCAGGATTGCTGGCAGGATAAGTCGCAGGACGGGAGGAAAGCGAGAGGATCGGCGGAGCCGAGGGTTTAAGCGGCCATCATGGTTGCAGGCTAGGCTCCTCCCCCGGTAGCCCTAATTTTGATATGATTGTGGAACATGGTCTTGACCCCATTATGTTTAGTACATTATGGCACAAATATACGAGGGACAATGCCGAGTTGCAGTGGCCTCTGACAGGCTCCTTTGATGAACAGAAGATTGGATTTTTACAGAAACAGTTGTTTAAGAGACGACGTAGACAGTCACTGTTTGATTCTCATCGAACTTGGCAGAAGGAGGCTAAGCAAAGGCGGTTAAACATGGAGAATGATGCATGGAAAGGGAGGATGCAGACTCTTACACAGAAAGCTGTGGCGTACAATAGAAAAAAACAGGAGACAGGAATAGAATGTGAGGATAGGAGATTTTGGTTGCATATTGACAAGTCCTATGTGGCCAAAGAGGAAGATGATACCTTTGTAAAGGAGTTGGTAGATACTCAACTCTGCCTCCTTATGCCCCGCAGAGGATATACCCCGGTGTTCCTTTGCAGACGCAGCAGCCTGTCTCGTCCGCTCCAGTTGTCCCTGTATCTTTGGTTGTTATACCCACAGCTTCGGTTACCAGGCCCCCTATTCTTTCTCTCCCCTCATCATCTTTGCTGACTGTGGTCTCTGTTACATCCACTGTTCTGACTCTTGTGCCCTCTGTTTTTTCTTCTCGAGTGCAATCATTGACTACAGTTCTATCTACTACTCCTATTACCCCTCCTCTTGTGGTTATTCATCCTCTTACATTTTTGTATGCTGATACCCCTGTACGTGGTTTTGAAGACAGGGATTTGGCGAGCTTTAGGGAACAAACAAGCTCGTTGGTGCGATCTAGAGTAGGGGAGGATGAGAAGAGGGTTATAGTGAGTCAGGCATTGCAGTGGGCTCGTAATGCAATTCATAGCGTGGAGGATACTTGACGAGTTATATGTTATTTTGAGCCTTTTTAACAGCAGCATGGCCTTCAACGAATGTCTGCTACATTGATTGACCTTTGGCATACACACATTGAGTCAGAGGCTCCCCAAATATTATTTTATATTAGAGACCGTGTTTAAGTTACTGATTTAGCACCAGAACAGGTGTTTGCTAATATTTCTACCATAGTCTCTTATAGCGGTCGATTGTATGATAAGAGTCCTACTCAAATAACTCAGTTCTCTATGCGTGAAGTCCACCCAATTTATCATCCAGAAATACCTGCATTGACGGATCAGCACAGTGTGATCACTAGACCAGACCTGGCTGCCCGTTTCCAGGAGCAATGGGTTTCTACTCCATGGGAAAGAGGTGAGGTTTTAGCCCTTAAGGCTACTCTGCCCATTCCTAGGAAAAATCCTACAGCTTATTATAAGGAATTAACAGAAGCTGCCACTTCTACTGGAATGACTCTTGCTGATATTGAAATGTTTTTTGGTCTTCTTGTTCCGGTGGATATTTGGCAGCAGGTGCATAGTTTTCCCACTAGATAGAGGCCCTCTCCCACCTGTCTGGTAGTTTGATCATGGCTCAGGGCGTAACGCCCTTGGACTTTACTGCGTTGTGAAGATATGAGAACAGAAGCCTGTTTTTTCTGTATTCCACTGTCCAGCTGCATCTGCCTGGAAAATTCCATCGTGGGCGTGTTCTGAGTCGACTAAGAAATGAACATAATGTATTGTTTTGCTTGCTGATCTTTAGTTCCCTCTGTACCACTCTTAGAGACTGTGCAGACGGGGCTCCACCCTGAGTGTATTTGAATAAAACAATTATTGATATATTCTCCATTGTTCCTCCGACTCTTCATTTGGTATGGAAAGCTGAAAGGTGGTCCAAGGTGACCCGGGTGGCCTCCAGCGAATCACTTCCTTCACTCAGGGCTCAATAAAAGAGCTAGTTATGGTACCACTGTTCTCTGACAGACCCCTGTTTTACAGTTCTGCAGACGTTGTGCTGTGGATCAGAGAAACTCAAATACAGACCATGGCTACAATAAGGTCTGTATGACCCGCCAACTCTGCCCATTTCATGTACTCCTACCACGCAGACCCTACACGATCTCAGCACTATTGTTACCTTGTCTGAGTCACAGGCCATTCTGAATTCATTTACAAATGTCTACCTACATCTGCTGAAAGGATGTTTCAGGACGTTTGCTATTCATCCTGTGCATCAGCTTTTCTTGAGGCAGTGGGTCTACAGAAATCTGAGATCATCCAGATGAAGGAACTCTAGAGAACACTCAATAACGTCCTTGAAACTTCCTTCTTTCCCTTCATCTCTCTAGTAAGCTATGTTCAATCAAACGTGTTAAATTGATAAGTTCAGAAAGAGAAGTAGGACACTTCCTCAGTTCATCAGCAATTCCTCCTTTAAACAAAACTGAAACAATGTAGCCAGAGGTATTTCACCTAGGTAGTTTCAGCTGCTAGTCAATGAAAATTATTTACATTAATCAATACATCTTTTCCTAGCAGAATAGCGTACAATGCCTCTACAGTGGAGTGCTCTATATTAGGAGATCCAAACGTTTTCTTAAAAGCTGATATGAAGACACCACAATAATGTAAACAAGCATCTTAGTTGGTTACTACAGGGTTGTCCGTGCCAATACTGATTCAATAAGGCAACCAATCAGTGGCACCAGTTTTACCTTATTTTAATTAAACTGTGCTGGTTGAAAAGCAGAATGCACTGTAAGAGAATCCATAAACTCACAATGTAATTGATGCCCCAGAAAACACTGGGTAGTACTTGAATGGACTACTAGGAGGTCTATAGATCATGGAACAAAAATCTTTCTAAGCTCTAAATTGCAAAGATACCATTGTTGCAACTTTTGTTGAAGGTCCTGAGCAGGTTCCATAGTAATACAAAACGTAAGGAGTCAATGGTATTACACTCTGTAAAGGACTGGATGGAGTGAACAACTTTGTGCCCTCACAGTGGCCACTGTGCCAAACTGCACAGAATAAGATATATGAAATATACAAATTGCCTGCTTTAGCAGGCCATACGCATGAAAAAAAAAACGACAAACGGGAAAAAAACCTCCTTTGGCAAAACAATGGGCCCTTTCAGTACCTACAGTGCCACCCTGCGCAGAGTAATTTACATGAAAAGTGTCAAGTGTCTCTTTTAGTGGACAACAATAACATGTGTATTTGTAAAGCACACATTCACCCAGAGGTCTCTTGGTGCTGAATAACAGATGTTCATTGTTACCCAACTCAATGGTACTCATTTTATCGACCTCAGATGGATGAAAGGCTGAGTGGGCCTGCCAGGATTTGAACCTGTGAACACGAGATCGAACACAGGCCCCTGCAATGGACGCATTAGTCCACTAAGCCACCAGACCTTCATTAACAATCATAAGGAAACACTGATGAAGGGGAAAAAACGTCCTTTGGCAAATCTGTAATTCTAGATTGAAGATGAAGTTAGCTCTGGGGAAATCAGTAAGACGCCAACATCATCCGGACATCGGGAAGGACAAAAGAAGCAAGTTATGACAACAACAGACCCCCAGAAGGAAAACAATCTAAACTGCTTAAAGCAAATCACGATAAAAATGGTGGCAAGGAGGGGAAGACTATGACAGAAAACCAGGGAACAAAATCCATTATGCTACATCTTCCTCTCACAGGACCTCCTTGATATATGTTTCAATACAGGAACTCCTATTGTAGAAATCCACTCAGTAAAATCTTGGATTGGGAGTCTCAGACATCCTTGGAACGCGGGACCCTACTTGTCCTAAGGTACCTACCTCAGCCAACCAGGGATCCCGGGTCTAACAGGGGTCTTATCGGGATCGACCCCCTCGGAGCTTTCTGGTGGAAAGGGCCACGATTACATTTGAAGACCTTCAGACAGAGTGTCAGTTGGCTAATTGGGAGCAGGTCCAGTATCTGCAGTTGAGACATGCCCTAGGGTGCCACATATCGGAGGGAGAGCTACTACCCGACTACTCCCCATTAGAAGGTAGGTTGCTGCTAGAACCGCTGGTGAACAAGGCTGTCTCTCTCACATATTGAAACTTATGAATAATTTTCTGGATCCGCTAGGTCCCCTGAGGGAGGCATGGGAAACATACCTAGGATTACTGGAATATGTGAAAACAGTTACGGAATGGATAGCGACACCCTTGTTTTGACATGGTATTTCTCCAAATTTGACATTAGAATCTATGAATGCGTGCTCATTGGTAGCGTGCTTAGCCCACACTGCACGTGACTTAATCACAAACATGAGGGGCGCCTGTGCACCCCAATCCGCTGGCACAGCCACAGTTGCGTTATGCAATATTCTTTCTTCCAATTTAACTTGTACTCCTTTAAACATAGTGCGTACTCGATTATTTATCATGCTTTGCCACTTTCCAAACTTTAATGCAAGCGAAAGCAATTTTCCAAGGATTCTCATGCTCAAAACGGGTCATCCGAACCTCAAATTTAGAGCACGTACATAATGCTATATTCTTCAAAAGCAGTTTAATGTATCCCAATGCATTTCGGGCCGGACTTGGCCCTTCGTCAGGGGAATCTGAAATACACAATAACATGCATTTAGACTAATTTCATGTATGTGACAATAGACTAATTTCAATATTTATGACTAATTCATAATCACGCTTGTATCACCTTAATTAACCGATACTGTTTGATAAAATAATTATGTAAAGGGGGCCATGGACAAACAACCATATTTTACTACAGTGTGCTCAGAGCATTAAACTTTTCGATATGTCTGAGTTACTCCCATTTTGATATAGCTGAAGATGCAAAACGTTGCTTGAAACCACATTCCCACCATACTCCCTAATCACTCCTCACTCCACTTTCCTTGCCCGCTTCTGTTTTTTAACTTCCCCGCCACGGTGGTGTTTGTAACCAGATATTCCCCTCGCCACGTTATCTCCCCTTTGTGCGCATTTACCAACTGTGCAACATTCCCTTTCCTCCTTACACTTCACTACAACCACTCGTATCTACTGATGTACCGCCATCGGTACCTCTCCATAACGGCATCTAACTGCTTCTCTTTTTAACTTCCCCACCGCTATAGCTCTCAACCAAACCTTACTCGCAACCTTCTCTCCCCTCTGTGCGCATTTAAACACTATGCAGCGTTTCCCTTCCTCCTTGGAATTCTCTGCTACCGCTCGTACCTGCTAATAAACCGCCATCTGCTCATCTCCATGTTGAAATGTTTCCGCACACGTTTTCACCTCCCACCTTTAACCCTGACATTTAACCCACGTGACTAGGCACTAGCGCTGTGTGATTAACGTACCACTTTCCTGAGCTCACCATTAAATACTCTATCTCCCATAATGCATGTGCGCCCTCGCTCACTTATTGCTATTTTAACTTAAGCACATATCTGCTATACCCTCTTAAAAATCTTTTTTTCTTATGAAATGTCATCGAGTCCTGTCAGTCCTAATAATCATAAGTTAATCAGTAATTCCGTCTTCATCTGACACCTTCAAAAAACTTGCTTCTCGAATACTGTTGTTACGTCTTGCATGAAAGTAACTTCCAAGTTCCAAATTTTTTTTTTACAATGTTCATGGGGTGCTAATCCAGTTGGGCATAATATTGTGAAAACAGTTACGGAATGGATTGCAACACCCTTGTTTTGACGTGGTATTCCTCCAAATTTGACATTAGAATCTATGAATGCGTGCTCATTGGTAGCGTGCTTAGCCCACACTGCACGTGACTTAATCCCAAACATGAGGCGCGCCTGTGCACCCCAATCCGCTAGCACAGCCACAGTTGCGTTATGCAATATTCTTTCTTCCAATTTAACTTGTACTCCTTTAAACATAGTGCGTACTCGATTATTTATCATGCTTTGCCACTTTCCAAACTTTCATGCAAGCGAAAGCAATTTTCCAAGGCTTCTCATGCTCAAAACGGGTCATCCGAACCTCAAATTTAGAACACGTACAAAATGCTGTATTCTTCAAAAGCAGTTTAATGTATCCCAATGCATTTCGGGCCGGACTTGGCCCTTCGTCAGGGGAAACTGAAATACACAATAACATGCATTTAGACTAATTTCATGTATGTGACAATAGACTAATTTCAATATTCATGACTAATTCATAATCACGCTTGTATCACCTTAAGTAACCGATGCTGTTTGATAAAATAATTATGTAAAGTGGGCCATGGACAAACAACCATATTTTACTACAGTGTGCTCAGAGCATTAAACTTTTCCATATGTCTGAGTTACTCCCATTTTGATATAGCTGAAGATGCAAAACGTTGCTTGAAACTACATTCCCACCATACTCCCTAATCACTCCTCACTCCACTTTCCTTGCCCGCTTCTGTTTTTTAACTTCCCCGCCACGGTGGTGTTTGTAACCAGATATTTCCCTCGCCACGTTATCTCCCCTTTGTGCGCATTTACCAACTGTGCAACATTCCCTTTCCTCCTTACACTTCACTACAACCACTCGTATCTACTGATGTACCGCCATCGGTACCTTTCCATAACGGCATCTAACTGCTTCTCTTTTTAACTTCCCCACCGCTATAGCTCTCAACCAAACCTTACTCGCAACCTTCTCTCCCCTCTGCGCGCATTTAAACACTATGCAGCGTTTCCCTTCCTCCTTGCAATTCTCTGCTACCGCTCGTACCTGCTAATAAACCGCCATCTGCTCCTCTCCATGTTGAAATGTTTCCGCACACGTTTTCACCTCCCACCTTTAACCCTGACATTTAACCCACGTGACTAGGCACAAGCGCCGTGTGATTAACGTACCACTTTCCTGAGCTCACCATTAAATACTCTATCTCCCATAATGCCTGTGCGCCCTCGCTCACATATTGCTATTTTAACTTAAGCACGTATCTGCTATACCCTCTTACAAATCTTTTTTTCCTATGAAATGTCATCGAGTCCTGTCAGTCCAAATAATCATAAGTTAATCAGTAATTCCGTCTTCATCTGACACCTTCAAAAAACTTGCTTCTCGAATACTGTTGTTACGTCTTGCATGAAAGTAACTTCCAAGTTCCAAAATTTTTTTTTACAATGTTCATGGGGTGCTAATCCAGTTGGGCATAATATTGTGAAAACAGTTACGGAATGGATTGCGACACCCTTGTTTTGACGTGGTATTCATCCAAATTTGACATTAGAATCTATGAATGCGTAGCCCACACTGCACGTGACTTAATCACAAACATGAGGGGCGCCTGTGCACCCCGATCCGCTGGCACAGCCACAGTTGCGTTATGCCCTGACGAAGGGCCAAGTCCGGCCCGAAATGCATTGGGATACATTAAACTGCTTTTGAAGAATACAGCATTTTGTACGTGTTCTAAATTTGAGGTTCGGATGACCCGTTTTGAGCATGAGAAGCCTTGGAAAATTGCTTTCGCTTGCATGAAAGTTTGGAAAGTGGCAAAGCATGATAAATAATCGAGTACGCACTATGTTTAAAGGAGTACAAGTTAAATTGGAAGAAAGAATATTGCATAACGCAACTGTGGCTGTGCCAGCGGATTGGGGTGCACAGGCGCCCCTCATGTTTGTGATTACTGGAATATGACAATTGGATTGAAGCCATCCAGAGCCCTAGGGAAATTGCCATACAAGTAAGATTCAAATTGGTTCAGCTTCGGATCGTGCACAAGTCATATATTCCCTGAATACTCCAACAGCGGTTGGGCGGGTGTGATTCCAGCCAATGTATTAGGGGATGTGGTGGGGTGGGCCCCATTTTCCACATTCCCTGGACCTGTCCTAAAATTCAATGATACTGGGCAGGAGTGGCCTGGGTATTGATTACTGTAGTGGGTATGCAGGTCCCAGTGGAGGCACGGTGGCACCTATTGGGAGTGACAGGGGAGTCAAACTGGCTCAAGCACACCAAAGCATGGCTCATGTTGGCCTCAGGAGTGGCACAAAGGAACCTTACAAAGTCATAGTGGGCTGGTCATCCCCCAAGGGCTGGGTTCGGAAAGCAAGACTTAGATTGATGTCAGCGGGCAGATAAATTGGTTTACCAAGGCAGAGGGTGCCTGAAAAAATAGAAAAAGATCTGGGTCATTTGGGAAAAATACAGAAGGTAATTCTATGGGGCAGGGAGAGTTTTAAAACAGGTGATGTCAGTGTTCCTAGCTGGTGGGCTCAGAAACAACAAGTCCTACTTTGCTTACAACTGTATTGCTCCTTCAACTACTATTGCCCTACTATACCCTTTATTTATGCTGTATATGATGGTGTATTGAGCAATTGTTTTATAAACAGAATTTAAAAAAAGTCAGATGTTTGCTCCTGAAGGTTTCATGCTACATATTAATATCTGAATTTTGTAAATCACAAATAATCTAAGAAGTACTCCCAGTGGTCTCCCCGGAAAACATTTTACCCATACTAATCTTCCACATGGTTGAAAATTGGCATGAGTAAATAATGTGCGGAAATGTGCATTTGCATATCTGACTTTTCTTGTTTCGCCATGGGAAAAAACTCTCCTTTCCCCTCCACCCTACAACTATGTTGAGAGGGGTTTCATTCCCTTTACCACTCTTGAAGCACACTTACTCTTGCCTTTAACGGGAGTAGTAAGGGTGGAAAACCACTTCCATAGGTCCTGATTCCGAATTGGTCAGACTTAGTTGCAATTTATCACACCCGATAAATCTGATTTCCCAGAGTTTGATGTTTATCAGGTGCAATGAGTACTACCTATTCTGAGTTTTGGGAGAATAACGCACCAAAATCTGCATGTCAGAGTAAATACTGTATTATTTTCTCATTTAAACTCTGGGAAGTATGAAATGTTGAAAATTAATAACAGGTAAGGTATTCAACACACCAGGTGTAGTTACCAACCAACTCACAATTCCTTCCCCTGCACAAAGGTTTGTGCAGGGATCAGAAAACTTTGACTAATTCAGGATCTGGGCCATAGTGTTTGCAAACACCCATATTTGAGGGACAATTTGATCAAAATGTCATGCAACACAGCGCAGTGCAGCGCGACACATTGCTGCTCTGTGTTTTGTTATATGAAGAGGGCAGTAATGCTTCAAATGTAACATCATATGGCACATTCCTGTCCTCTCCGTGATCTGGTGCACTATTTGCTGCCTTGTGCTAATCCAGGCACCCTTGCACCATGGAACAGCGGTGCCTGCATTGGAGACAGGATATTTTTTGTGCAGGATGGGACACCTTCCTGCACAAAAACAACCCTCTGAGGCTTTTTCCTCCTTCTATGTGGGCTGCAGAATGCATAGTAGGTAGAAAGAGGAAAAAGTGAGGAGAAATAAACATATTTCTCCTTGTTATGTAGCACAGTAGCATTTTGACACATTTCCAGGTCTACCTCTCGTGGCAAATATAGGAATGCACCAAAATCCAAGGGCTGGATGCGTGGGACGCCCATGCTCCACCCATGGAACGCCTCCCTGGGGCAAAGTAACGCAAGGCAGCAACTTGAGCTGCCTTGCTTTACTCCAGATTTACCAAACCATAAAGGGTAAAGCAAGGTGGGTGGCCTTGTGTTGATTGGTAAATCCTTCATCCCTTTGTGTGGTGCAAGGGCAATGCAAAACCTTTGAAAAATATGCCTTTTAGTTTATGGGCTTTCGTTGCATGTGAAAGGTCACTCCCATTTTAATTATCGATCTGGTAGCCCTAACTTAGGGGCATATTACCTACAAACAGCGATATTTGTCGCTAAGTAGGGTTAGCGGCAAAATTATTATCGCCGTGCTTCACCGATTTTTATCGCTGAGATAACTTGCTAATAGCAAGGTTTATCTCAAAAGCGATAAAAATCAGGCGAAATGCGTGAATATCGCTGACAATACAGCGATATTCACGCATTAGCGTGAAACTGCTTTTAGCCATGTTATCCACCTCCCATTGGATAACATGGCTAGGAACTGGTATTAGCAGGCGTTAGCTTTTGGAGATATTCGTGCTTAGCGCGAATATTTCCATCGCTTTGCCTTTGTAGGTAATAGGAGATAGCGATGTTAGCGACTGTTTTCAGTCGCTAACATTTTGGCACGCCCACTTTTCATGTCATTAGCGATAATTATCGCTGACATGCAGAGCGGGCCCCAAAATGCTCGCTATCGCCTACAAGCTGCCGCTAACTGGTGTTAGCGACAGCTTGGTAATTGGGCGATTAAATTTACGCCGCTTTAGCAGGAAAAAGTACAGCTAAAGCGGCGAAAAGGCCCTTGGTAATATGCCCCTTAGTGATTGTAAGATCTCACTAATCCCTATCGTCTGAAAGATGATGTGGTTATTTACTGAAGTAATTTGCATTCTATGTTTTATTTTTCGTGTGATATTCCATAGTCCATTTTGGTTAAAAATGATCTGAAGAGTGCTTCAAATGAAGGCATCACCAAACACAACCCTATTGACCAACTAGCGTCCCACAAGTGAAGTAAACTTGTCGTCAAATATGCTACATCTGCCCTGACCCGAGCAGGAACCTTTCCATTTTATCAGAAAGGACAAAGATCAGCATTTCACCTTTCCATCCTGGACAGCTCATCCTTCTCACTACTGGGTAAACTAGGCCCATATATTGTTTACCTGTTTATAGTATTTAGTTTGCAGATCCCTTGAAATGATCACTAATTTGCATTAAGAAATACACCCAACATACATCTTCAGTTTTTATCAGTTTCTCCTGCCTCAAAGTTTTGCATCCAAAATCAAAATGTTTTGTTTCATTACTTAATTATTCACAAGGTTTAAAATCCAAAGATCTGTATCTGCTCTTTTCTTAGACGTGTGGCCGACCTCAGAGAGACACGTGCAGTTTCTAAATTGAGAAAGCAGCTGGTGGTGAGAATTTATCATCAACTAAGGTAGACCACTGACCCCAGCACAGCTTCAATCACCTGGTGCTTCCCAGAGCACGTGCAGTTGATTGATAGGTCCCCAGCTCACAGGACTATCCCTGTGATGTGGGCTAATGTGAAGTCTGGTGTGGAGGTTTTTGTTTTACTTCTGAGAACTGTGAACAGAGCAGAGATGGATGTGAACTATCACATGTATCCCAGTGAACAGCTGGAGTCCCCGCCAGCTGTCAGGAGGTCTTTGGAATCATAGAGAGAGGTGACCCTGTGGTTTTACAGACACATTAGAATATCAGCAAAGCTATAGAAATCCTGCTCTATGACACTCATGGGCCTACTCACAAACTGGACTTTGCAGTACGTTTGGTAGTACTACAAAATGCTATTCAGAAACCTATGTGTAGCTTTACTCATACACTTTTGAATAACCAAGTTTAAAGTTACTCAAAAGTGTAAATTTCTTTATCTCAACTCCCTGAAAAAGGGAAAAGAGACAAACTTATGAGTGTAGTTTACTACTGCCAAAAAAGAAACAGCAGTAAACTGAACTTACTACTGTTTCTTTTTTGGCATGCCCCTGGTTTAGGATCCTAATTGTTAAAGATTTGTAACAAATCTTGTATAATTTTTTTATCAATCTTTGTAGTTTTTAAGCAAATTCAGTTTTATTGTATAACAAGGTTTTTTTTGGTTGGATCATTTTTTTCGTAAAAGCAAATCCTGTTGAATTTTATAACAAGGCTAATTGTTATTTGGTTATTTTTCATAAAAGCAAAATCCAGTTGCATTTTATAACAAGATTTACAACACTTGCAGCACACGCGGTAATGAAAGGAATGATTGTTGTGATCTCCACCACCCATCTACAGGCGAAACATATTTAAACACCAACTAATCAAGGCCAGGCCTTCCCCTGCCTTCACTATGTCAGTAGACATGTTTGTTGTTTTACCTCTAGTTTTGAGGAACAATTATTGGAGGAAGAGAGAATGGGTTTACAGGCAAAAGACCAATATCTTTGGCATGTTCAGGAAAGCAGTCATTGTCATATACTGCTTCTCACCTGGTCCTGAACCTATGAACCTTGATATGGTTGCAGACTGGGAACAGGAACGTGAGTCACCTGTAGCTTGCTCCCATACTATATCTATCTATGATAAAATACTGGCCGCACTCCATTTCATGGCCTCTGGATCTTTCTAGAGGGTCACCTCTGACATCATTAGCATCTCACAGGTAAGTTTCATACTTACATTAGTAACTGAGATTTATCTACAGAATAATGCACCAGTTTATCACCTTCCCACAGTCACCAGCAGAAAGGTAAAGGGTGGCAAGGGAATGTTTGCTTTTTCCCACTTCCTTCTTGTGGCAGGTGCCACTGATTGCACCAACGTGGCACCACAGCGTACCTTCTCTGCAACAGCCACAGCTGACAACAACAACATCTGTCTGCAATGCCTGTGCCTACTTCACTGATGTCTATGAAACCTTTATTGGAAGCACACACAAGAGCTACATCTTCTGTCAGTCACCTCTTGCATGCTTTCAGTTGCCAGGGATTTCGGTGACGTGACTCAGTGGTAAGTAACAACACCTCACACTGGGACTATATGGGCATCTGGGGGAGGCATCTCACCCATCTCATTAATCCCTACAACACATTAAACACACATTACCCTCACACCCACTGCATGTATGTAAGCATGACGAATTACATTTAGAATACAAGACTGATGTCTAGACCATACAGGAGGTGGGGGTGCTGGTATGCTCCTCAGACTTTGTATGCAAGATTGTTGTAGCATGTTGCACAACATTGCCATGCGATGGGGCATATGTAGAGATCTTGACACTGATCTACGCGCCCATTCAGGTACTGAAGGTGAAGTACAGAATTGAGGTAATGGTATTCAGGTATGGGATTTATTTATTTATTTTTAAAGGTTTTATATAATGCTGGCTAGACCTTAAGGTATCAGAGCGCTTTACATGAGTATAAGACCATAGTTGCAGGTTACATCCTTATAAAGGTTACACCGTTGTTAGAGCATGACAACATAGTTACATGTAAGGTACATGTAAGGTCGAGATAGACAATAAGGACATATACGTAAGGGAAAAAGCAGGCAAGGGGAGAGATTCAGGGGAGGGAGGTAGGAGCAGGGGAAGTAGACAGAGAGTGGAGGAGGAAAAGAGGAGGGGAGGATGAGAGACACAGCATGGAAAGAGGAGGGGGAGGGTGACGGGGATACAACAAAGATACGAGTCAAAGCTGCGTCCAAAGTCCAGTAAGCTGTGATCCCAGGGGAAGTGGTATCATTTCCCCATCTCTGTTGCGAGAGGTTCCCTTTATGCTGTGGACTCTGTCAGAGGGGTCTCTGAGACTCCAAGGCCTACATACTGGATATGTCCAGAAAGGGGAGAGGGAGTGCTTTGGCAAGGGGAGCCGTACCATACCTCTACTGTGAGTGGCTCCCTTGGCGCTGTGGACTCTCTCAGCGGGTTCGCTGAGACCCCAGAGTATAAATATTGGATCTTTCCCCAACAAGGGGAGAAGGAGTGCTTAGTCAAAGGGCACAAAGGACAGGGGGCTAGGCGGTATAGCAGGCGAGGGGAGAGATTCAGGGGAGAGGGGATAGGAGCAAAGGAAGTTGACAAAGAAAAGAGTACTAAATGGAAACAAAATGCATCAGTTTGGGGAACAGACTGTTTTCTCTCTGTGGCCATGAGTTCGCCCCATCTCTAAGGTAAAAGCCTAGCACAGGCCATTCCAGAAGCTTGTGTTTCCAGGTCCATCTCTCTCGTGCCTACCGAATCAACGTCTTGTTGGAGCGTGGCAATGGGCTTGGTCAGATCTGTCCGGAGCTGGTCGATGGAGACTTTCATATCTTGATTTAGCTCAGCGCGTAGTTCAGCCTTAAAATCACGCAATGAGGATAGTAAGTCATCTTTAGTGAGGGCCATGACGCTCGTAGACTCCCCTAGGTCAAGCGGCTGTCGTTTGTCATTTGTCATTTGCTAGTTAACTTATGTATGCCTACAGCGCTAGTTTGATTGTTGCATTTATGTGATTGGACCATCTGCTGTCAATGATGAATGGTGCACTGCCATCACCCTGTTCATTTATACCATCCTGAGATAACTCTGTTTAATAAACATAATGTAATCAACAAACATTCTATGCCTTAGTAAAAAAATAAATATCATCTTCCATTTCTATAACATTCAAACACTTTATTTAACAACACTTAAGTGTACATTCATGTTCTTTCACAAACATACTAAAAACCTTACCTTCAACACATACATTAGGTATGAAATCCATGTCATTAGTTGTGTGACTTTATCAATAGTTTGGGATTTTCATTACATACCGGTGTCACCCTCCTGCATTCGCAGGTATCGCCTCTGCATTAAGACAAATGCCCCCCACATGCAGAGTCTCCACCTCGCATGATGGGGAGTCTTTACTTCGCATGCAGGGCAGAGACTCCACCGTCAAGGTGGAGCTCTCACCTACTGCAGCAAACTGGAAATTACATATAGGAAGAGGAATGCAGATATTTTGAAGTCATTCTGAGTCATCCTCTCAACTCCACAACACAATCCTTCTCCATCCTGTTGCTCTTTTCTATAATCAAACCCCAACAAGGCAGAGGGACAAGATGAGAGGGCCCTCCATTCATCAATGCAAAATTGAAGGTTTGTGAGGGGGTCCTCCAAAGGTGCACTTAGCTTTACTGGGGTAATGAGACCAGCTGAGCAATGCAGTACAGGCCCAAATATGGAGAGACATCGCCACGTGCTTCAGTGCAGTGGGTGTCTACACACAAAGGGGGAAGCTATGCTGCAAGTGCTGGGAGGACTTTTGCCGCTGGGCCCATACCATATAGTGACCCATAATAACCTGGAATTTCCTCCAGGAAACATTATCGTCAGCCTTGCATGACACCATTGTACAGGAAGGTTCTGAGAGCAGCCTAGCTGATCCATCATACTTATCTGGATGAGTTTGTGCAGCAAACAGGTGGTAAATATATTACTTGTATATTTACCCAAGGGCACATGCAGGGGTGTCCAGTCATGTGTTCAGTCTGAGTTTTGTTCTAACATTCAATGTTGTCTTTTACCACTGTTATTCAGTCGCGGCCAGTGTAGTTAGGAGTGGTCGGGAGGGCCTGGGGGCAGGGCGGGGTGGGGGGTGAGTCGACAGACGACGATGGAAAATAAAATTTTTAGAAAAAGAACACCATTTACTTAGCGCTCGCCGCATCTCCAACTCTGTGGTTTTCTTTCTTTTTTTAAATTGTATTTCCCCTCATCATCTGTCGGCTCAACACCGCTCTTACTGGCACTGGCCGCGACTGGTGTAATTTGTGAATTACAAAGTGTACAGTTACTAATATACATGTGCTGTTGTAGTTTGGATGGATTCACTAATAATCTGATCTTGACATAATAAAAATACTTTTAAAGTCTATATTTTGTGACGCCATAACAGTTTAACCACAACTTCCATATTGGGGATGTGTTACATTTACATATTGTCTAAGTTAGTGTAGGAAAGTAGAATCTGCTTTCATGGTTACCCACACGTTTTGCTGGTGTCAGTATGTTTTTTTGACTAGTCTTTCAGGGGTCCTGTTAATCAGGACCCCAGTCACTGTGCTTCCTCCCTAAATTTGACTTGGTAAGTACTTCTGTACAGGACTTAGTGTGTTGGGTTGGGATGGGTGTGCTTGCCAGCACCACCAAATTGCTTGGAAGGGCACATTTGGTTCCATAATTGCATACTCCAGTTAAAAACAGTTCTGGGAGCGATTAGCTCCCGCCTTGAAATTCATATAATTATAAAATAATTTGGGAAATTCTTTTCAACAAAAAAGAATAAGACATAATTCTTTAGAATGCTTTCTTGCCTTATAGAAATTCACTCTAATGTCAGATATGTAGAAGAAGTTACAAAGCAACTTGTTGTACTTTATCTCACAGGATTAGGCCAAGATAAATCCTCTTTGCACTAGCCTTTCTCCTCCTTTGAAAGCCTGATTTCAAATATTTTTAACAAAATATGTTCCAAAAAACGAATATATAAACATTGAAGAGCAATATGTTTGGTATTGTTCTTTTATTTAGGGCTAGAATATCCCTTTTAAATGAAGTATCATTGATACGCAATGTTGAACATATACATTCAAAATGTCTCTCTTTTTTTCACTTTCCTTTTCAGCGGACTGGCCTGGCCAAAGATCATTCAAGCAGGACCCGTGGCACAAGGGCATGACCGTACAACACTACCAGCAAGGACAAGGAAGCCATCAAAGCAGGGAAGTACGTCCAACTGGAGACAAATCAGATCTGTCTCCAAAATACTTCAGCTGAAGGCTGAACAGCTAACTGCAGGTGTAAGGAATGTGACCACCACCAGCCTGGAGGAGGTAGATCTTGAGGCACCTTCTGGCTTGAAATAAGAACATCCAGTTGTATCCAAAGAGCAAGCTCCACCGCCATCTGGGCCTGCACCCACCATCTCCTTAACTCTAGAGGCCCAACTACCATCAGCGCATCCAGCTGCATGCCCTGCATGGCATAATCTCCTCCTCCCAGTGCCATTCCTGAAGAACATCAGCAGTTGAGGAAAGCTTTATCCCCCAAGATCTCACAGCCTTGTGACTGCGACTTGATATTGGTCTTCAGAAAAATAACTCCACCACTTTTGGGGCTGTACTGCATCACCACAAGCAGCTGGAAACAAGACCACTCCCCCTTCCATTTCTGCAGACTTTCTGTTGGTCCCACACTGTTCCTCATCTCTGAAAGTGCCCCTGCTTTTAAAGTTCGCCCCAGCTCCTTCCATCCATATGCTCCTGTAATGTCGACTGGCCCGACCTGCTACCTGTGAGATTCTGGCACTGACATGCTACCTGTGAGATTCAGGCCCTGCAACAGAACCAACTGCCTTTACCTGGTACACTACCAACCACACCAGTCAGCCCCAAGCTGGCTCCCCTTCCATGCCACTGTACCAATAGTGGAACCCGACACTGAATCACCCACCACTCGCATCATGGCATGTGCATCCATTAGTGCCATAGATCCTGACTCAGGTGTACATGGGGGGGTTAACATCCTGGGTTTCCCTACCAGTTCCATCTTTTCTATTCTCTCTGGTACACTGTAGCTCTCAGTTGCGCGACTAGGAGCTTAACCAATCTGTTCCCTCTTGCATAGCATTTCTCTTTTGTTCTAACTAGGGCATAGTGTGATTTGTAGATCTAGGGCTTTGAGTTGGGCTCTTATAACTGTGATCTTGCAGGGTTTCATAGACAGGGTCACCCTGGGTTCTGCTCCCAGGAGTGTTAGCTGTTTTTGTAGGTGAGCCTTGGTCTTGGCCCTCTTTGCTTTCAAATGCTCTGCAGCTGATATCTACACTCTCCTTAACACTGCCACAACAGGTGAGTTGTGATGCTGTCTGTGTCAGACTTTAGGAGGAAGTTCGGTATGGAATCTGCAGCCTCTGCTGTGAGAGACATGCAATGTAATGTGGCCGACCAGTTTCCATATTCCACTCCCACAGTGTGTCTGGCCCAACATTAGGGTTGTAATGATAGGGTCATGATCTAAGAGGGATACATGGCCAGTCGTTGAGTCCCAAGCACTCTGTAGTAGTCTAGATTCAATTACATAATAATCCATGTGTTGTGGGCAGCCAAGTGAAAAGTGAAGTCTGTCTCAACTTTAAGCTGCACTCTCCATATGTTAGCAAGGCCCATCATGCTGAGCCATTCCTTAGTTGGCCATGAGGATGGCTTTAACTGGATGGGTTGAGTCTGGTTTTTGGGGGTAGGGCATTACAAATTCAGGGTGCCATCCCAGACGAGGATCTGTTGTACATTTTTTCTTGTGGAATTTTTGTGGTTTCAGTAGTAGTTTTGCCGCACTTCTTGAGGATCTGGACCCACCCGAGATCGTCAATTTCTGTGCCAGTTAGCTGGACTGAAGAACTGATTTGAGTTCAAGCTTTTCCAGAGCAGCGCAGGAAGCTGCACGGTCTTCTTGAGGGTGCTCATAAATCTCTCAAACACACCATTTGCCTGTGGCCCGAGATATGTGCTTCTCTCTGATGCTTGATATTTTGATGAGTGAGAAAATCTTTAAATTCTCAACTATTGAAAGGCAGGTCATATTTCAAAATCGAAGGAACAGCCCATGTTGCAAAAATCTCTCAGTGACTCTGTCATGAGTACTTGACGACAAATCTTCCACACGTGGAAAACGGGATTATTCATCATCAATTACTAGTAGATGATGTCCATTCTTGAGGGGTCTAAAGAAATCAATTGCAATCTTCTAGCACACATGCTTTGGAAGATCACACATGTTCAACGGACGCAGGGATTTCTTGGATGACAAGCAGTTGCACAAATAACATGCCTTTAACTTTTTTCAACTCTTTCTTTAAGACGAGGAAACAACACTCGGTCAAATAGAGCTAGTTTAGTAGCAATAACTCCTCAATGTCCCTCTTGAGCCAGTTTAATACCTTGCTGTCCCAGACTCCAAGGTATGACAATTCTCGACCATCGTAAAATGATGCGTTCTGGGGCAACTGCAAATTCTTTGTGCACATTTTTGAATTTCTGGAATTCAAGGTCATCATGAAGGAGTCAAGTATGCCTGCACCACAATTGGTGTGTAATAATGTATTTGAGGTATCAGCAAATATCTGTCTGTGCTTGTGGCAGCAATGATTTGTTATATCCACATGGCAGCTGAGTTACTGGATTTCCCAATGAAGTTAACATAAGCATCAGCCGCTTTAGAAATAGAGCCATGCCACTGTATTGGCACTCATGAGAAGTGTAGTCAGCAGGGTTTTGATCTTTTCATGGATGATGCACAATCGCGTAATCATGCTCCTGCAATCGCAATCCAAACCTCTCAATGTGAGGGGGCATCTTGGCTTTAGGACTACCAAAAATGGTGAACAGTGTTTGGTGTTCAGTGATGACTGTGAAGTGCCTTCCATACAGGAACACATGAAAATGCTCACAAGCCCACACCACAGCGAGGCTTTCTTTTTTCACATTGTGAATAGGCATGATCCGTTGATGACAGACTTCACCTAGCATAAGCCATAGTGTGTCTTGGGGGCATTGGGATGTCCAGTATGCTGGGCAAGGATGGCACACAACCCCACTGGGCATGCATCAACAACAGCCTACTGCTATAATTTAGAATCAAATTATGCAATTTCAGTGACGTTCTCAATTGCATGCTTGATTTTCTTGAATCTTTGTTCACATTCACTTGACCATAGAAATGGGTCATTTCGTTTAGGTAAGTCTAATAATGGGGCACTTACCTTTAACAGTAACTGGCGATACCAAGGAAAAGGAAGGATTGCAGCATAGTTACATGTTGTGGGGGGAGAAGTGGATGACAAGGCTTGTACTTTAATTGAGACCGTAGTCACTACTCCATCAGAAAAGATATAACCAAAGAACTTGAGTTTGGTTTGATGAAACTCACACTTGGCCGTGTTTACAGTGAGACCTGCATCGACAAGTATATGACACATTTGTTTAAGAGTTTTATCATGTTCCTACTGTGTGGCTCCAAAACCTAGTATGTCATCACTGTAATTGAAAGCATTTGTGACTGACTGTATTATGTGACAAATTAAATCCTTAAAAATTTCTGCAGCTGGTGACACTCGGAAATGTAGCCTTTTATATCTAAATATACCAACATGAGTCAAAAAAGAAGTAATGTACCTGCAATTTTCTATCAGTTCAAGCTGGTGAAACCCTTTCTTCAAATCAAGGCGGGAAAAGACTTTAGTTACATTTAGCTGCGTAATCATGTCAGCAATGTGCGGACCTGGATGTTGTTCTCTTTCAATAGCCTTGCTCGGTTGGCGCATATCAAAGCAGATGTGCACAACTCATCTACTATACTTTTTGGCACTACCACTATGGGTCATACCCATGGCGCCAGACCAGTAGATCGCTCAATGATGTTGTCGTTAAGAGTGTCTAAAGTTCTTTCTCAACTGTCTCTTGTAAATGAAATGCAATTTGACTATGTCGTTGAGCAAAAGGACGAATGTCCTAATTTATGAGAAGGTGCACTTTCATAATCTTAAATCTTCCTAGTCCATGAAACAAGGATGGAAACTGATTAACTTGCTCATGGTAGGCATTGACATTGTAGTTTACAGAAATCAGCCCCATGTCAGCAGCAGTAATGAAACTGAATAAACATGCATTCGATTAAGTGCCTGGCAAGACATGAATTGGTGCTTGTACTTTCATTTCTTTATGCTTCACAGTCACTATGAATGAACCTTGACTTAACAGTGATGTTGTAGTAGCCCATGTATACACTTTGATTTTCAACACTGGCACTTTAGACATTTCGTTGTACTTTTCTGCTGGCATAATGTTTATCGATGTGCCATGGTCTATGATAAAAAGTTATGGGGTACAAATTCACTTTCAGTGTGATCTTGGGACAGTGTCCAAATTAATTTTGCATTTTCATTTCTCGACCTAGCTTTGACCAGCATTATTCCTTGCAAGAAGCTAATCCTAAATGTGCATGTCATCCAGCAGTCAACATTGACATCACACACCCATCTTCCTCACTGTCTCTTAACAATGACGGTAATAAACATTTACATAAGGACTTTTCTACTTGCCTCAATTGATGTGGGGGCTTGGCCTTGTTGGCACTCATAGAGTGTCGCATCTGGAATGTTCTGGCATTCATTTTGTTTTCTCAACATGACACACTTGATCTTTCCTCCATTTTGTTTTCTCGTGTGTGATGTACTTGATCTTTCCCTCACTTTACAGACCTTTACAAAATGGTTCTCTTTCCTGCAGCCTTTGCATAGCAGTCCAATAGTGGGACATTTACCATCATGTGGAAAGAAAAATTCACATCAAAAACACAACATTTTTTACTTTGGAGACATTAATTTATGGCCTTCTAGATTGTACTTTGACTTACTTTTCCCACTCAGTGCTGATTCATTTTGGGCCATTCTGTCCTCCATGTTAGATCCTTGTCTGTCAGCTCTTTCTTCTGCTCTGGCAGCCATGAGTACTCTCTCCAAGCTGATTTCCTCTTTCAGCATTCATCGTCTGTAGGCATCGGAGAGACAACCATGTATTACTCTGAGATGCATGGCCTCTTCATCATTGAACTTGTAATGCTTGATGAGCGTATGAACTCTTTCTACAAACTCATCCATCGTTTCACCAGCTCTTGCTTTTCTGACTGAAAATGTACCTTTCATATTTGACATTTGGCATTGGCTTGAACTTGGTGCGTAACACCTATTTGAGTTGACAGCATGTCATTTCATCACTGGGTAGATTTTCTTTATCACTTCTTTTACTCCTTCACCCACCAAAATCTTTAGAAATGTTATGATCTTTTTGTCATTTACTTCTTCCGGCGCATCAATTAAATTATCGAAGGTTTCAATCCAGGCAGTCCATCTGTAACCAATGTTTTGCTTTTTGGCGGTATTGAAGACAGGCAGTGGTTTCAAGAAGGCGGGAGCGCCATATTTTCTGCTCCTTTCAGCGGCCATTGAAAAATTGAGTACTCGCTCCAAGTTGATTGTCTCTTTCAGCATTCATAGTCTGTAAGAATCAAAGAGGCAACCATCTATTACTCTGAGATGCATGGCCTCTTCATCATTGAACTTGTTGAACTTGCAATGGTTGATGAGTGTATCAAGTCTTTCAACAAACTCATCCCTTGTTTCACTATTCTGACTGCCCCTCACAGCCTTTCAGTCGGTCCAACGTGATTCACCAGCCTTGTAAGCACAACACCAGTGCTTTCGCTTGGCTTACGGCACCTGGTGCTGAGGTTGGTTGGCTTTCTTTACAACAGGAACTTATAAAGTATATGTTTGCTTCCATTCCATTTCTAGAGCCCACATAGTAAAGATTTAGCAACGAGTAGCTTTGACATACTCTTGTAGTACCCGTAGCTCATACATGCCAATAGACCTGATTCAGGCAGAGGACTTCTCATTTTTTAAGCCAAAAATGTCTTTATTTTGGCTGTCTCCCGCCTTAAATTGCCTCTCCTTCAATAGAAGTCAATGGGAGAAAAACATTCTCCTGATTACTTTTTCAAAATCTCACACTTTCCTGTTCTAAAATGTTGGCTATATATCCTAGCGTACTAATTAATTCCAAGAGTAAAAGAGAAGTATTTCTGCTTTGCCTTTTGGAATTCAGTAGTACTCCTTGAGTGCTTAATTTGTTAAAAAAATATATGTTTAGTGTCCCAAAGTTTTATTGTGGAGCTCACTGCCAGCGCTGCCAACAGCAGACTCGCAGAATACCATGAATTCCTAGATTTGATTCCAACTCATTCTTTTTTCTTGGATCTCTTCCTGCCCTATCCTATTACGCTCCTGTAGGTTCTTTTTCATCCCAGCTTTTTTTGCTTTGTCATTGCCTCCCTCTGCGACCTTCTTTTTCTCCTTTCTGCTTTTTTTCCTCATGCTCGGGCCCACAGTCAGATGATGAAAATAAAACACTAGCCCTAAAAAACGCCGTTGTCCACCACCTGCAAACCGCCGATAAAAACCAAGGGGCATATCATTAAGGCGGCGCAATAAAATTATCGCCACTTTTGCGTCCGTTTTTGGGTGAAAAGCGGCGATAATTTTATCACCTTATCAGCAAAGGCACGCTATTGCGTGTTTGCTGACTTACCACCCGTCACATCAGCGCCCAGCTTTGCATCACTAATGAGATGCAAAGGGGGCGTAACATACAGATATTCCCAGGAAAAAATGTCGCTAAGCGACATTACTCCTATTATCAATCTGCACGCTAACCTGAGCAGCGATAATAAAAGGAGCGCTAACCACGCTCATAGCAGGTTTCTTTACGCCTGCTTTCCATTAGACTAAACCATGTTAGCCTATGGGTGGTGGATTATAGGGCTGAGACCACCCAGCGCTATCACCAAGGTATCGCCTATCGCTGTGCGATTATCGCTGGATTCTCAACGATAATAGCACATTTTGTAGCTATCGCTGGTATTTTTATCGCTTTTGAGATAAGCGTTGCTGATAGCGCGCTATCTCAGCGATAAAATACAGCGATAGCAGGCGATAATTATCCTGGCGCTTAGCGATAATTATCGCCCCGCTTGATGATATGCCCCCAAGTACTTCTCCAAGAGTACGTCTGAACTATTGGGAATCGGCCATTTCTGTAGATACTGAACATAGTTCAATGATTATGTTGGTCATGTGATATTGTGATTTATATTATATTTAGTTGTAATAGCGGGGATACACTATCCGACGTACTATTCAAAAAGCCAATGAAAAACCTATCGTGCAAACTAGAGCTTCAATTAGTTATTTCTTGCCGATTCTAAAGTAAAGCTCTATTTCTAAAGCAGTGTATAGGAAGGAGCCCATATACATTCTCTACTGAACCGCCGTGCTGTACAAATACGGTTCCTGTACGTGGCTCCCGAACGGAATTGCTCCGGAGATTGCCCATCTCCGACGGAAGAAGGGCTGACGGTGCACATCTGTGGTCAGCACCTGTGACCTGGAAGTTTACACAGATGTCGAGGAAGGTCCTTGCTTCAGGCAGCTGGCGCTTGTCTGACACTGTACAGCAGAGCAATCCATTTAGTGGCCACAGAGGCCAGCGTTGAAACAGGAAAGTACTCCAATATTCATCACCCGATTATACTGGCCCTCTGGCCCTTAAGTCGAGCGAAAGGTAACCTCCCTTTCAATAACTCAAACAGCCGTTAATTCTCTCAGCGTGCTTCCGTGTGCGGCCTGGCGCGGGCCTTCTCTGCTTCCGTTCGCCGGCTGCCCCACCAACCACATGATGGACAGTCCCAGCGCCATATTGATAGCATAATGAGACCAGTGGAGGGAGAACTCCTCCAGGAACTGAAAACTGAGATCAAACGTCAACTTGACCCCTAGGGCTGCTTAAGTAATCTGGAGGTCTTTGAGGAAGGGCAGTGGTACACCCGGCTGGCCTGTGTTAGTTTGATTAATAGTTGTCGAAGGAAATGGGCTGCCCCATCATAACAAACATGCCTGGACGATAAATAAGGCAACCCCTCATAGGCCTGCAAGGAGAAGCTACGAACAGGTTGCCTTGAAGGAAAACATTGATCTTTTTTAAACATAAGGTAGTTTATGTTATGTAATGTAAATTAATTAATTTAACTGCCAGGCAGTGCTTAGTTAAAAAAATATAATAATAATAAAGTGGCCCTCGTCAGTAGGCCTCCTCAGTTTACACCACACATTGCCACTGTGCTTACACAACTACAAACCATCACACTGAAGTGTAACAATTCAAACTGTTTAAGGCAGCCAAAGCATTAGTTGTTGTTAATGTATATTGAATTAACAAACAAAAGTTTTTCTGCTCATCTTTAAATTACACAAACAGCGCCACCATGTGGTAGCTGTCATACATGCAGTTTCAGGCAATTTAGTGCTGGTGCAGATCACCAGAAACACAGTCTCAAATAAAGCACTGGATAGCTCACGTGTGTTGTCTCCACCCAGGCCGGTTTTCCATAGAATTTGTGTTACATGAACCCCAAAGTTTGTATGAAAAAATATTCACTCAAACCCATTTGGTGCCCTCCAAATTTTAAGCACTGCACCAGTTGTGAGTGAAGAGTGCCTGGTGGCTATTGGTAAGTGGGCAGTTAAACCATTACTACAGCAGCCTAGTCTACCATGTTAGGATATAAAACATCTTTTTAATTGTGTTGCGCACTAGCTTCCCAGGAGTGTTACCCAACTACCATTTCCTCTTTTATAGCATGAAGAACTGCTTGTTTACCAGTGATCGCTTTTATAACAGAAAGAGCAGTATGTTTTCCCTCTACACTACGTGAGCAGGCTACCACCTGCGCCTCATTCCTGGTGGCCAGTGGCAGGCCCTAGGTTTGTTCATCTTTCGCTTTATTGTTTTATTGTATTGCCTGTATTTCATTGTTGTGTCTGTGACTGCTGTTGTTCTGTCTTTCCCTGCTGCCTGTTCGTGGTCCATGCCCGTTTTCCTCCCTCTGTTCCCCTCGCTGCCCCGTGTCTCTCAGCCCGGTTTTTCCTTCTCTCCTCCTCGCTGCCCCCATGTATCCGCCCGGTTTTTCCTTCTCTACCCCTCGCTGCCCCTGTGTCTCTGCCCGGTTTTTCCTTCTCTACCCCTCGCTGCCCCCGTGTCTCTGCCTGGTTTTTCCTTCTGTACCCCTCACTGCCCCTATGTCTCTCAGCCCGGATTTCCATTCTGATCCCCTCGCTGCACCCGTGCTTCTCTGCCCGTTTTTGCCTCTGTTTCTCAAGCTGCCCCTGTATTCTTGTGCCCTTTTTGCCTTCTGTGCCACTAGTTTTTTCACTGTATTTCTGTGCCCTCTTGCCTTCTGTGACACTCGTTTTTCCTGTATTTCTGTGCCCTTTTTGCCTTCTGTGCCATTCGTTTTTCCCTGTATTTCTGTGCCCTCTTGCCTCTGTGACAATCGTTCTTTCTTTATTTCTGTGCCTTTTTTGCCTTCTGTGCCACTCGTTTTTCCCCTGTATTTCTGTGCCCTTTTGCCTTCTGTACCACTCGTTTATTCCTGTATTCCTGTGACGTCTTGCCTCTGTGACAATAGTTTTTCCTGTATTTCTGTGCCCTTTTTGCCTTCTGTGCCACTCGTTTTTTCCCCTGTATTTCTGTGCCCTCTTGCCTTTTGTGCCACTCATTTTTTCCTGTATTTCTGTGCCCTCTTGCCTCTGTGACATTCGTTTTTGCTGTATTTCTGTGCCCTTTTCTGCCTTTTGTGCCACTCATTCTTTCCTCTATTTCTGTGCCCATGCCTCTGTGACAATCATTTTTGCTGTATTTCTGAGCCCTTTTTTGCCTTCTGTGCCACTCGTTTTTTCCCCCTGTATTTCTGTGCCCTCTTGCCTTCTGTGACACTCGTTTTTCCTGTATTTCTGTGCCCTTTTTGCCTTCTGTGCCACTCGTTTTTCCCTGTATTTCTGTGCCCTCTTGCCTTCTGTGACACTCGTTTTTCCTGTATTTCTGTGCCCTTTTTGCCTTCTGTGACACTCGTTTTTCCTGTATTTCTGTGCCCTTTTTGCCTTCTGTGCCACTCGTTTTTCCCTGTATTTCTGTGCCCTCTTGCCTCTGTGACAATCGTTTTTCCTGTATTTCTGTGCCTTTTTTGCCTTCTGTGCCACTCGTTTTTCCCCTGTATTTCTGTGCCCTTTTTGCCTTCTGTGCCACTCGTTTTTTCCCCTGTATTTCTGTGCCCTCTTGCCTTCTGTGCCACTCATTTTTTCCTGTATTTCTGTGCCCTCTTGCCTCTGTGACATTCGTTTTTGCTCTATATCTGTGTGCCCTTGCCTCTGTGACAATCATTTTTGCTGTATTTCTGAGCCCTTTTTTGCCTTCTGTGCCACTCGTTTTTTCCCCCTGTATTTATGTGCCCTCTTGCCTTCTGTGACACTCGTTTTCCCTCGATCTTATGCCCTTTTGCCTTCTGTTCCCTTCATCGTCCCTCACCGCCCCGCCGCTGTGTCCCCTGCGCCCCCCCCCTGACTGCCCACTGCCCATTCGCTGCCCCCGCCTCCCGCCTCCCAGCTGCTCCTCCCTCCCACCTCCCCATATAGGCCGGCTGCTGCACGTAGGGAGAGCAACCTTTGACCCCACTAGGTAGGTCGCTCCCCCTCGGCACAGCACCGCCTGTGTGTCCCTGCCCCAGCTGCTGCTGCTGAGGAAGCTCGAGGCCCTCCACCATCCGCAGGCTACCAACTGCGCCTCATCCCTGGTGGCCATTGGTAAGCCGTAGGTTTGTTCATCTTCCACTTTATTGTTTTATTGTATTGCCTGTATTTCATTGTTTTGTCTGGGACTGTTGTTGTTCTGTGTTCCCCCGCTGCCTGTTCGTGGTCTGTGCCCTTTTTCCTCCCTCTGCTCCCGTCGCTGCCCCCGTGTCTCTCTGCCCGGTTTTTCCTTCTCTACCCCTCGCTGCCTACGAGTCTCTGCCCGGTTTTTACATCTGCACCCCTCGCTGCCCCCGTGTCTCTCAGCCCGGTTTTCCCTTCTGTTCCCCTCGCTGCCCGTGCCACTCTGCCCGTTTTTGCCTTCTGTTTCTCAGCTGCTCCTGTATTCTTGTGCCCTTTTTGCCTTCTGTGCCACTTGTTTTTTCCCTGTATTTCTGTGCCCTCTTGCCTTCTGTGACACTCATTTTTCCTATATTTCTGTGCCCTTTTTGCCTTCTGTACCCCTCATTTTTTCCCTATATTTCTGTGCCCTCTTGCCTTCTGTGACATTAATTTTCCCTCGTTTTTTGTGCCCTTTAGCCTTCTGTTCCCTTCATCGTCTCTCACTGCCCCTGCCGCTGCGTCCCCGCCCCCTAACTGCCCAATCGCTGCCCCCGCCTCCCAGCTGCTCCTCCCTCCCACCTCCCCATATATGCTAGCCGTTGCACGGCCACACGCAGTGGGCGCGCCACTGGCCCGCCGAAGGCGCGCCTATGGCAAGCCCGTCTGCGCCTGTCCGCGGCTGGACCGGGCCCAGCACCAGAACCCCTGGCCCCCGCACTCGCCGCGACGACCACCGCCTCTACAATCCACGCTCTCAACTCCGGAATGACCCACACCTGCTTCAAGGCTGCCCGAACCGCACATACGGTCCCTTCGCCTGCCGAGACTGCAGCTACACCAGCCTTAGAGCCGACGAACCACCCACCAAGAAAGACCCCAACCACCTCCAATGCATACTACTGAACACCCGCTCCGCATGTAAACACGCAGTCGAGCTCTGGGACCTGCTCAACACAACATCCCCGATGTTGCCTTCCTGACAGAGACCTGGTTGAACGACTCCTCCGCACCCGACATCGCCATAGCCATCCCAGACGGCTCCAAGATCACCCGCAGAGACCGCACCAACGGAGTTGGAGCAGGAATCGTCATCGTTCACAAGAACAGCATTAGGGTCTCGACTAGCACCGACGACTCGCTCAGCACTGCCAAACACATGCACTTCCAGATCCACACAGACCCCAACTCCACCCTCAGAGACACCTTCGTCTACCAACCCCCTGGACTCCGTCCCCAGTTCAGCGACTCCATCGCCGACTTTATCAGCACGCACGCCCTGACCTCCACCGACTACATCCTCCTCGGAGAGCTGAGCTTTCACCTTGAGAACAACAACAACTCCACAACCCTGATCGATAACCTCGCCAACCTCGGACTGAAGCAACTCATCACAATGGCCACCCACTCCGCCGGCCAAACGCTTGACCCCGTCTTCCCCTCAAGCCAGCACATCTCCATCAGTCACACCACCGAACTCCTCTGGACCGACCACCGCTGCATCCCCTTCGCCTTCCAGAAACCCACCACACACCACCGCACCCAACAGATCCCCCGCCGCTGCTGGAGCAAAATCACCGAAGACCAACTACATGCAATCCTCGCTCTCAGCCCACCCACAAACCCTCCAACACCGACGACGCTGCCCACAGCCTCAGACGCTGGATCGAGGACTGCGCCAACACCCTCGCCCGCTGAAGAAACCCCCCCACAGAGACACCATTAGGAGGGCCAGCTAGTTCACCCCAGAAGTCCTTGCCTCCAAGCAAGCCTGCCGGAAACTAGAGAAGGAATGGCACAGTGAACAAACTCCAGACAGCCACGCAGCACACAAGGACGCCATCCGCAACCACCACCACCTCATCAGGGTGGCCAAGAGAACCTCCTTCCAAGACTGCCTCGACAACAACGCACACAATAACAAGGACCTCTTCAACATCATGAAGGAACTCTCCAACCCCAGCTCCAACAGCAACGACATCCTGCCGTCGCAAGCCCTGTGCGACTCCCTCGCCACCTTCTTCCACCGCAAGATAGCAGACATCCACAACAGCTTCAACACCCAGACAGCCCCAACAGACAAATACACAACAGACCCTCTGCCCACCATCGGCCACGACCCCCTGCTAGCCTGGGCCAGCGTGCGCGTCAATGATACCATCAAGTCCATGAGCACAATCCACTCCGGCTCTCCGTCAGTCCCATTCCCGCACCACATCTTTAACAATGCAAGCAGCTCCATCGCACCCCACCTGCACAACATCATCAATCTCTCCTTTGAGACCGTGACCTTCACAGAGAGATGGAAACACACCAAGATCAACGCCCTACTCAAAAAACCTAAGGCAGACCCAAGAGACTTCAAGAACTTCCGGCCCATCTCTCTGCTCCCCTGCCCGGCCACGGTCATAGAGAAAATTGTCAACAGACAGCTAACTCAATACCTCGAAGAAAACAGAATCCTGGATCCTTCCCATTCAGGGTTCTGCAGCAACCACAGCACCGAGACTGCCCTCATCGCCGCCACCGACGACAGCAGGACCCTGCTGGACAACGGTGAGACCGCAGCACTCATCCTCCTAGCCCTCTCCGCCGCCTTCGACACCGTCTGCTACCGCACTCTATGCGCACGCCTTCACGCCACAGGGATCCGAGACAAGGCTCTGGAATGGACCACCTCCTTCCTCTACGGCAGAACCCAGAGCGTCTGCCTTCCCCCATTCCGTTCCAAAGTGTCCGAGATCATCTGCGGCGTACCCCAGGGATCCTCCCTCAGCCCGACACTGTTCAACATTTACATGGCCCCGCTTGCACACGTTGCCCAACCGCACGACCTCAACATAATCTCCTATGCAGATGACACTCAACTGGTCCTCTACCACACCAAGGACCCCATCACCGCCAAAGCCAACCTCCACGAAGGAATGAAGGCTGTTGTCGACTGGATGAAGATCAGTCGTCTAAAGCTGAACTCGGACAAGACGGAGGTCCTCCTCCTCGGCTCCAACCCTTCAGCCTGGGACGACTCCTGGTGGCCGACGGCACTGGGGGCAGGCCTGACACCCACCGACCACGCATGTAACTTGGGAATCATACTTGACTCAACGCTCTCAATGACCAAGCAAGTCAACGCGGTCTCCTCCTCCCGCTTCAACACTCTCCGCATGCTCCGCAAGATCTACAGAAGGATCCCAACAGATACAAGAAAGACAGTCACCCAGGCCCTTGTCAGCAGCAGACTCGACTACGGAAACACCCTCTATGCGGAGCCCCGACCAAGCTCATCAAACGACGACAACGCATCCAAAACGCCTCAGCACGACTGATCCTCGACGTACCACGACACGGCCACATCACCCCCCACTTGAGAAATCTGCACTGGCTCCCTGTCAACAAGAGGATATCCTTCAAGCTCCTCATCCACGCAAACAAAGCACTCCACAGGACCGGCCCAGCCTACCTCAACAGACGGCTCTCCTTCTACATCCCCAAGCGCCAGCTACGCTCCGCTGTCCTCTCACTCGCCACCGTCCCCCGAATCCAAAGAACAACCACCGGCGGGAGATCCTTCTCCCACCTTGCCACCAAGACATGGAACACCCTCCCACTAAGCCTACAACAGACCCAAGACCTGCTGAGCTTCAGGAGGATACTCAATACCTGGCTGTTCGATCAGTTGCCCCCCCTCCCCAGCACCTTGAGACCCTAGCGGGTATGTAGTGCGCTTATAAATGATTGATTGATTGATTGATTGAGCAGGGACTGAACAACAAACTTGTACCTTGATTACTGGTGTATTATTTTAATGTTCCTTATTAGACACTACCCACACACCGATGGGGTTTAGTTTAAGCATGGCATATGGGTATATACCCAGTTAATACCTCTGACCTAGCAGGCAGAGGCCTGTTGAAACATTGAAGAGACATGGAGGTTCCGAAAAGGCCCTCTGCTTTTAATCTTGTGACAGGGAGGTCAGGATAAACAATGTGGTACCCACCACTATACAGTTTAAATTTGTGGACTCCCAACTTGATGATAAATGTGCATGCTGCGAGCCTACTGAGCTATTTCAAATCAATTGGAATGCTCACTGTTTGGAACACCTTCCTAAATAGCTCATGCTGAGGTCGCTGTGGGCACCGATTCAGGAGGGGAACAAACTCAATGATGAAGTATGCCTCAGAGTGTGGGCAAACATTCAAAGTCCACCAAGTGTGGGTAAACGTTCAATGTCCTTATGTAAATAATTCCTGCACGGTTAATTTATAAAAGTAATAAAATACTGGGATATCATAGAATTACTCTCCTTCCCTGTGTCTACCATATCCATCTGTGATATGATATGATAAAAACATTTAATATAGCGCACAAATCACTCCCCAAGGAGTATCTTGGCACTCTTCATCTTCAGCATCCTCACCTTTGTCAGATGAAGATGCTGTGGTTGACACAGATCATAAACCTTGAGTAGAACACTTCATTACCTCCTCGTTAGTCTTCCTCGCCACATGACTTACATAGTGAGCATAAGCTCCACGACAGAACCCTCCAAAGCAAAAAAAAGCCTCCCACCCCCTCCCAACATGGCCGACCAGTCACACCTGACCTCTATAAGAGGCGGACCGGCCCAACCAACAGCCTGTTTTTTTTGTTCTGCGCGATTCTCTCCAGAGGCGCTGTTCAGGTAAGATGGGCCGGCGTGAGCTGGCCCTTGGGTTTTAGGGTTGAGGATCCTGCTCTAGCGGTCCCGGGTGCCCTATGCCTACAAATCCCCCCCCTCTTCCTTCCCCCGGTCCTATGGGGCCGGTTAGGTGCTGCTCTAGCGTGCCAAGGGTTTACAGGGGGGGGGGGGGGGCGGCCGGGGATGTGGGGTGTTGGTACATTCCCGTGTTCTCCCCAGGTCGTTACTGAAGGGCCCTGGCCACTGTGTGGGCTTTGGGGGTCCAGCGCTCCGTTTTGCTTTTATGCGCCTATGCGTGTGCTTGCATGACTCTGAAGTAGGCTTTAGCACTGCGTGGGGCTCACACTTCGATGCTGGAGTGTTTGTGCGGCTGGATCAGCTTTCAGGTTGTTTCTGCCTGACATTTCGCTTGATTTCATGCACCTCGGATTGTTATCAGGTGCTCTGGCTTCACATTGTGCCCTTGCCTGGGGCAGCGTTTTACTTTTGATTTTCAGGTCCGCGGCGCTTCTGCACGACGTTGATCTGATTTGCAGTAACGTCTTTGTAGCTGCATGTGTCTATGTTGTTTCTGCTCTCAAGCAGTTTTATGTGACACAGAAGATCTGTGGTGACCCCTGCGTAGACAAGCGGCATTATAGGAAGCGCTGGCGCGGTACCTGGCCGTGTGTTTGTACACTTACTCGGCGAGGGCAGGCTCGGTCCTCCCTCGATTGTCCGCGGGTCCTCGGGGGCTCTGCTGGCCGGGTCCGGGTGCTCCCCTCAGACCGGCCTGGGTCTCAATAACACGGCGCCGGCGTTCGTGAGTTTTTTTTTCCTCCCCAACGGCCCGCGGCTGCTTGCCGCGCTGGGGTTGGCTCCGGCTGGCTCCCGCCTCTTGTGGGCGGGGTTGGGTTTTCCGATGTGATGGCCTTGGTCAGCCGTGCTCGCCAGGGTTCCCCTGCGGGCACAGCGGTTTGTACTGCCTTCTTGGGCAGCGGACAACGCGTCAGGCTCGTAGTCTGAGGGTCCTGTGTTCGATCCTCAGTGTGGGCATTTCTTTACATGGAAACTCTCCGTACGGCTTGATTTGTGTGGCTCATCCTGGGGTTTAGTCGCACTTCGCTTAATGACTGATGACATGTATATTTCAAAAAGATAAATGTTGGTGGTCTGTTGGTGCGCGGAAAGTCTGTTCCCGCTTCTGACTTTCCTCTCCGGGTTCCATGTGGCCCAATGGTTGGAGCGGCGGACCTTGTGCTGCGATCTCGCCCGAGTCCAGGGTGCACTGCCCCGCCTCGGCGGGTATTGGGATCAGTTCCCTCGGCTCTGATGCTTCTGTGCTGTGTTGTCGGTACTGGGCTCGCCCTGACCCGTCAGGTTGGCGAGGTTCTTGGGCGCCGGACTCGTGTGCAGTGTGCTCGTCTGTGCTGCGGAGCCTTCTGGTCTCCTCAGGGTGGCGGGGGTTCAGTCTCCTCTTCTGTCACCGTCTGCGGGGTCTCCTGGTTTTACTGCGCTGTCCCTTCTGGGGGTCCTTGTGCGGCGGGTTGCCATGCCCCCTCCTCGCCTCGTCTCCCTCTCGGTGGTCCCGGGGGGGGTGTGTGGCCCGATGCTTAATGGTCCACGGTCCTGGTGTTTCCCGCCTCGGTGCCTATTCCGTTCATGGAGTCCCGTTCGGCTGCTCTGGGCGTTAGCCTGCTTTTTCTCCATGGGATGCTTGGCCTCCACCTTGGGGGTGTACGGGAGTGGTCGCCTCGGTGGGAGTGCCGGGATGGGTTCCACGGCGGCATTCGTACGAGCGCCTTGAGACCCTTGCGGGTGTGTGGTGCGCTATTCTGGTATCAATTTACGCTTGGGTGTAGTTTGGCACGGGGAGGTCACGCAAATGCGTGTTCCGTTCCATGTTATTTTTCAGGGGCGGGTGGCCGCGAGGCTGGCTCGGCCGTCTGGTCTGGCTGCGTCCTTGTCGGCCTGTCCTTTTCATTTGGGGCCCGCTCCCCTGGGAGCGGCCTACCTTCGGTCTCCTCGTCCGCCTGTGTGTGGGGGCGTCCCGCCCTTGCATGGGTGGGGTCCTTCGGCCATTCCTCCCTGATACAGGGTGTCGGTCTTCCCGAGGTGTGTTCAGGTTGGCTTCCGGGCCCCTGTTTCGGCTATTCCCGGTCTTGTACTGGTGCTGCCGCTCCCTTTTTTTCGACCCGAGATCCTGGCTTCGGCCATCTCGCTCCAGGGGGTTCCCTGGGGGGGGGGGGCTGTCGCCTCCATTACGTCCCGTCTTGGGCCGTGGCTGTCGCGGTTCTTGGGCTCTTCCGGCTTGCTGGCCGGTGGGTGGTCTTGCTGGTCTTGCGTACTTTCCGCGGAGTCCCTCCTTCTCGACGGGTTAGGGTACCTACTCCTTCCCTTGTCTACACTGAAGGGTTTTCTGGGACCAGGGGTTGGCCTGTGAGGCCGGCCTGCGAGTGGGGGTCCCCACTCTCGGTTGCGGGTACTTCCGTTGGGTTTGCCTTCTGGCCCGGGGGGCCTAGGACAATACCACCCTGCCAGCACCTGATCTCATCTGGTTTCAGTATTTATGCAGGGTCGGGCCTGGTTAGTACCCGGATGGGAGACTGCCTGGGGATACCTGGTGCTGCAGGCTATGGGTACTGTGCGCCTGGCCCGCCTGGTGGATCTTCTTCGCCGGGCGGGGGTCTGGGTGTTCCCCGTCTGGACGTGTGATACATCTTGGCCTCGTCTTGTTCATGGGTGAGGCTTCACGTCAGGCGGTGTCTCCCCTCCGTCGGCTCCCTGCTCTAGGTGCGGTGGTCCCTTCGGTTCCCGTCTCGGGCTTGTCCTCCTTCGGGGGTCGTGTGCCTGGACCCGGTCCTCCCCTCTGGTTCGTTCAGCGGGGGGCGTCCTTTGGCGCCGGGTCGTTTGGGGGTCGTTGGGATCTCCTGCAGTCGCGCGGCTCCTCGTGCGTCGGGTGTTGCTGGCGGTCCTCTTGGCCGGCCGTCTTTTGCACCTGTGCTTCCCGGTCCCCAGGTCTTGGTCGGGTCAGTCGACCTGGTGGTGTGGAGCAGTGTCGGCCTTCGGTGGGGGTGCTAGGTTCACTCCTTTTGTTTACATGCCCGGGGGTTGTTTTCTTGGGCGGAGTAGCCGGTCCTGGCCCTTCGGGCTGTCTTTTCCACGGGGTCCGTCTGGGTGGAGGCGGATCGACTGAGTCGGATCTTTCCTTCGTTGCCTTGTCTCGCCCTGACCCCGGTGGTGTTTCGGCGCCTGGTGCCTCGACTCGGTCTGCCTCCGGTGGATCTGTTCGCGGTCGGGGACTCGGCCCTCCTGCCCAGGTTCTGTTCTCTCCTCCCGGGTCCGGGTGGATGCCCTGTCATTCGCTTGACCTTTTCGGTCGGCTCTACGCGTTTCCCCCGTTCCCTCGGATACCACGGGTCCTCTGCTGGATTCGCTTGGGCAGGGCCGGGTTGCTTCTGGTGGTTCCCGGCGGGGTCCGCCGCCCCTGGTGCCCTCTCCTTTTACGAGCTGGCGGTTCGGGACTGCTGGCCGATCCCAGATCTGCCTTTTCCGTTGAAGGGCCCCCCGCTCCCGGTGTCGGGGTTGTGCCGGCTCCATCTGCGGGCCTGGCTCTTGAGCGGGTGACGCTGCTTGCTCGGGGGTGTTCTTCTGGGGCTGTGGGTTTCCTGCTGGGCTCCCGCAGGTCTTCCACATTCTCTTCCTATGCCCGGCACTGGGCTTCTTTCTCTCGTTGGTGCGGTCGGCTTGGTGCTGTCCCCGCCACCGTGGACCCCTTGCGGGTCTTGGATTTCCTGGCTGCGGGTTTTCCTTGGGCTTGGCCCCTTCTTCCCTGAGGGCCCAGTGGGATGCCTTGCGGGCCTTCCGCAGTTCGGTTTTCGACGGGCTGGATTCCCTGGTGGTTTGCTTGGCTCCGGAGTTGTTTTCTCAGTCGCCCTCGGACGCTCTGCCTGTCTCCCCCTTGGGGTCTCCCTCTCGTTCTGCGAGCACTTCAGGGTCCGCCCTGTGGGCCCCTGGCCTCGGTGGCTTTGCGGTTCCTCACCTTTTCAAAGGTTTTTTTCCTGGTGGCAGTGGTGTCTGCTGGGCGACTGGGCGTGCGGGGGTCGTTCCTCCGCTCCCCTCCCTTCTTGCGGGTTTTGCCGGACAGGTTGTTTCTCCGGCATGTCCCCCGTTGCCTTCCCGGGGTTCCTTCCCTGGTGACCCGGGCTCGGGAGGGGTCATTACCTTTTGTTCCTCCCGTCACGGATCCTTCCGTGTCCGTGCTGGTTGTCCGGCGTGCTGTTTTGGCTTCTCTGGAGCGCACGTCTCCCCTTTCCCGGTGGGATTGCCTGTTTGTGACTTTCGGTCCAGTTCATTCGGGCCACATGCCCGCTCTTTCCACCTTGAGTCGCTGGCTTACACAGGCTATCGTCCTTTCCAATACTTCGCTGGGTTCGGTGGTTCCGGCGAGGGTCCTGGGTCGGCCCACGAGGTGGGTTTCGGTGTCCTGGGCCTACTTTGAGGGTGTCTCCTCTGAGGAGTTTTGTCAGGCGGCGACGTGGTCGTCCCCCCTCATGTTCATGGAACTCTATCGCGTTGTCTTGGGGGTGCTGTCCCTGGGGTCTTCGCTAGGGCCGTTCTGAGTGCAGGAGCTGCGGCTCCTGGATGGCCTATTTTTTTCTTTATGTCTTGATTCGGGTTTCCTGTGATCCCTGTTTTCTTTTCATTATTCTGATTCAACCTTGTGTTGGTTTCTCTGCATCACCGTGTGGTGTTGTTCTTATGGTGGTCAATGAAGCCTTGTTGGCTTGGGTATTTGCTCACTATGTAAGTCATGTGGCGAGGAAGACTAACGAGGAGGTAATGCCCCGGTTACTTACCGGTAATCTTCATTACTCCGAGTATAGTCTTCCTCGCCACATGAGTTCCCTCCCCCCCTCCCTGTCTGGCTATCGGCTTCATTGTTTGCTTGGTAGATCAGGCTGTTGGTTGGGCCGGTCCGCCTCTTATAGAGGTCAGGTGTGACTGGTCGGCCATGTTGGGAGGGGGTGGGAGGCTTTTTTTTGCTTTGGAGGGTTCTGTCGTGGAGCTTATGCTCACTATGTAAGTCATGTGGCGAGGAAGACTATACTTGGAGTAATGAAGATTACCGGTAAGTAACCGGGGCATCATGCTGCTCACGCGATAAACTGTAAAAGAGAGAAATCATGCCCAAACAATGTGTTACACGTTAGCGCTATACACTGTACTGGCCCAAGAGGATTCCAATTAGGAGAAGGTAGAAGCACTACCCGTTGGTTTCTGTGTTATGTATACAAAACAGTGATGGATGAAATGCTTGAATTAATCGCAGCCACTGGTAATTACTGGGGCTGCATCCCAATATATCATTATTTTGCAAACCATGTCACCTCATTTTTTACCCAGCTATATGCAAATCAGTCTTGACCTTGCTCTAATAGGAACTGTCCAGCCCAAATGATTACCAGTGGCTGAGACTGATTCAAGCATTCCATCCATCGCTGATTTGTATACTTATTGTGTCACCCTAATTGGGACAGACATGCCCAGACGTGGGTCCCGTGCACACTGTGTCAATGGAACCAAGCTGTTTCCGGCTGATGAGCCCATAACTAGGGCAAAATCGGTACCGGGTTGCTTGAGTTCCAGTTCAGGGAGGACCTGGCTTGGTAGGTTGGCTGGACTGTTCCTATTGGAGAAGGGTCAAGACTGATTTGCATATGTCTGGGTCCAAACTGAGGTGGCATGGTATGCAAAATAATGTATTGGGATGCTGCCTGAGTGATTACCAGTGGCTGAGATTGATCGAGCATTCCATCCATCACTGTTTTGTATACTTTTTGTGTCGCCCTAAGTGGGGCAGGTATGCCCAGACGTGGGTTCCATGCACACTGTGTCACTGGAACCAAGCTATAACCAGCTTAAGAGCCCATAACTAGGGCGAAAACGGTACTGGGTTGCTTGTGTTCCAGTTCAGGGAGGACCTGGCTTGGCATTTCGGGTTGGACTGTTAGAGCGGGGTCAAGACTGATTTGCACATAGCTGGTTCTAAACAGAGGTGACATAGTGTGCAAAATAATGATGGTTTGGGATGCAGCCTGAGTGATTACCAGTGGCTGGGATTAATTCAAGCATTCCTTCCATCACTGCTTTGTATAATTATGGTTTCTGTAGCCAGGAGGTTACTTAGGTACACAGTCATTTAGAAGAACCAATATCCACGCACTCCAGGCAACTCTGGTGTTGAAACCATGCAAGCATCTTAAATGTACTCAAGTGTGTGAACACCAATATGGCTTACATGTGTTGTAACAGTCGTATATGCAGTATGATGCAACGCTATGTCAAGGGGGTAAAGGTGCCCTATTTACTTTTACTCCTCATCTACAAGCATTGTGGACAGTCAACCAGGGCGGGCTAGATTAGAATACCAGGAAACTGCTGGAGACTAAGGGGCTTATTTATGAGCCCCTGTGTCACTTTTGCGCCACCGGTGCGTCACTTTTTGTGACGCACCAGTGGCATAAAAAATGCGCCATGTTGCACCATATTTACGAAGTGACGCATCTAGGTAGATGCGTCACTTCGTAAACCCCTGCGGTATATTATACCTGTGCCAGGTATAATGTATGCAGGGTGGGCGTTTCCCTGCAAGAAAGGGTCATAGGAGTGGCTCAGCGAAATCTATGAGATTTTGCTGTGCCACTGCGAGGACGCCATTGCGTCAAAACCTTACGCCTGCCTCATGGCAGGCATATGGGTGATGGAGGCCCTTTCACATGGGGCTTGCCCCATGTGAGAGGAACATTGCTATAGTTGCATCAGGCTTCAGACACAACTCCAGCAATGCACCACTTTTTGTGCTGACAGATACGTCAGTTATACTGACGCATCTGTTTTTCCTTGCGACGTGATGCGTCGTATTGTAAATATGACGCATCATTGGTGTCGCAAGGAGGGTGCACTGAGAAGTGGCGCATCGCTGCTTTCACGCAGCGATGCACCACTTCTCGTAAATGAGGCCCAAAGTTTATCAGGGAAATCATCTAGAAGGCTCTTAGATACGGGACAGACTATGAAAGCTGTGGTGGTCTACTTTGCCATATATTGTTTACAATTATTGTTAAGTTGCTCAATGGCAATTAGTGAAAAAAGAAGAGAAAGAAGATAAAAAAATAGAGGAAAGGAAAGCATGTACTGCAAAAAAAACGAATAAATAAAAGAAAATCAGTGGGAACAAATGTGCTGGAGGGGTCTCTAAAAACCATTGAAAATCAGAGAGCCTAGCTTATCTTATTCTTGGTAGGTGTTGGAAATGATCATCTTTGGTGCCCCCAATGTTTTGCCTTTTACCGAACATGTTTTTGTTGGCTCTCTGACTCTGCACACTTTACTCCTGCTAACCAGTGGTAAAATGTTTGTACACTTCCTTTAAACATGGTAAAATGTACTGTTAGACATGGCCCTCTCTGCAGGGTCACCCCCAAAAGTTTTGCCTTCACCCCTCCTGCTTTGCTGAATTTGTTTTTCTTGGTGTTAGGACTCTGCACACTTTACCACTGCTAACCAGTGCTAAAAGTGCTCTCTCCCTATAACATGGAAAGATTGGCCCGCACTTGATAGGCACATTTAATGTACTTGTAAGTCCCTAGCATATGTCACTGCATGTACCCAGGGCTAGTAAATTAAATGTTACTAGTGGGATTGGAGCACTATTGTGCCACCCACTAACGTAGCCCTTTAAAACATGCCTCGGGCCTTCCACTGCAGCTTGCAGTGCAATTTTAAACTGCCATTTTGATGTAGCAAAATAAAACTTTTGCTAGGCCTAATCCTTTCTTTTTAATACTTATGTCACCTCTAAGGTTGGCCCTAAAAGCTACTATGGCAGTGTGCCTGATATTTTAAAAGTAGGATATGTGGGTTTAAGTCTTACATATCATGGTTGTGAAAAAATACCTAAAGTTGTTTTTCAATAACATATGGCCTATCTCTCCCATTGACCAGCACTGGGTTACCTTATTACATTTAATAGGTGCTAACTTTGTTTTGGGAGCAGATAGAAATATGCTGTTTGGACTTAAATGAATTATAATTGATTATCTTCTTTAATGGTAAAATCAGATTTCAAGTAACAATTCTGAAAATGGCACTTTTTGAAGGTTAAAAGAACAAATGATGGACGAAATGCTGAACAATGCAAACATTCACCCCATTCACAAAGATCTGGGTTTAATTGATCATTTTTGGGCTCACCACATAACCCCAGTTTGGACCCAGCTATATGCAAATCAGTCTTGACCATGTTCCTCATGGGAACAGTCCAGCCCGAACTGCCGAAGCCAGGTTCATCCTGGACCGGAAGCAAGCATGCTGGCACCGGTTTCAGTGTATCACCCCTCATCAGCCAGACTACCTTTACTCCAGTGGCGCAGGGAGCACGGGACCCACATCTGGGCATACCCTCCCCACTTACAACAACAAAAGCTGAATGTGAGTAGCTTTGCTGTTTGGGTTTGTGTATTCCTCCCAGTCAGTCACACAAAGGGGATTGGATGTGGATAGGATCGGCCATCCTGCCAGCATGGCTGGGAGTAGAGCTGCTCACTTTCCCACCTATACTTCAAAGGGGCCTGCCTCCAGCACACACAAAGGAACCTGACACTAGTCTGTTGTCACTCCAGACTTCTTAGAGCATTGGCAGGGGAAGGGAAGAACTTTACAGAACCAGATGTGGTAGTAGGGGTGTCTCCCCACACACATAAGGCTGGCACCAAGTATAAATACTGAGCCCTCAGACCAACTCTTCAGTACACTTGTGGACTTGCGGAAGAACTCAGAAGGACTGCCCTGCTACCAAAAGGACAGCCTTGTTACTTGAAAGAATGTCTTGCTGCTTGAAGGTCTGCCATGTTGCTTGAAGGAGAGATGGTTATTTTTGAAAACCAAAACAGTAGTGAACACCAATTTACGAGCCAAAACCTAGGGGGAGCATACAATAAATTCTCTTAAATATTGTGACATGTAAGCATTATTGATAGAGACCAAACATGATTTGTGTAAACAGATTAGTGTTTATAATTTATTTATCTTATTTTCTTCATTTTTTTGGTGATTTCTTTTATAAAAATACATGTGCTCAATAAAATGATTGGCAACATACATTTTATAATACAAAGAGTATAAGGACAAGTCAAAAACAAGGGAAAGAAAAAAGAAGAAAAACACAAATGACGTAGTTGTTAAGATGGGCTAGTGGAGTTAGCAAAGCGGTGGATGGAAACTCAAGGAGAGATGGAACATCTCCTTCAACCCAGGACTACCAGAAGTGACTTCAAGGGCTATTTGGCTGGCCTCCTGTGTGAGCTACAGGGACAGAACATGCTCCTGAGGCCTTGAATCATGCTACATGCCGCTGCTAGAGTGACTCCTAACCCTCCAAGTATTGCCCCCGCAAGATCCAAGACTCTTGGTAGTGGCATTGCTGATACTTCTCCAAAAACCTGTGACTTAAAAATTATTTCTCCAAGCATTGCTCTGAGGACCAACAGGAGACTAGGATCAACCTGCAAGTCGATCCAATGGAGGTTCAACGGCAGTGGGATTGACTTCATCGCAGCTCCTCCTACGTGCTTCTCCACAGCAGCAAATCTCTTTTAGTGGGACCCCTCTACTAAGGTATCCAGCCTTGTGGCACCCTCCTTGTCTAAAGCCTAAAGCCTCGTCCTACTGGAGGATTTCGACTTCTGAAAAGTTGTCTAAGTCCAAAGGTAAAAAACTAAAATAAAGAGGAATTAATAGGATAAGAGATGAGGCCGTCCTCCAAATACGATTCATAACAGAGAAAAAAGGCACCCAACTGATTTAAGGAAAGTCTAGTTTGTGCCTAGGAGAAAACACTAGGTTTTCTGTGAAACCCTCACCCACCAGGGTTACCCCTTGGTGGCATGCTTCATCATAGGGTCCTTCCCGTTCCACTCAGGAACGGGGCATTCTGCAACCTACGGGTTACGCAGGAGCACTTTCATTGACTATGAGAGACAGGATGGTCTGTGAGGGAGATGCAGGGAAGGGAGAGAGTATCTTTAAAAATACCTGGCTAGTGGGTTATGAATATTTTATTCCGACCCCTAGTCGGTATGGTTAAAAAACAGTGGAAATATTAGGAAAAAGGAAATAATGTTCCGATTTCCTAATGGTAGACATTTTTCAAGCCATACCCCTATTGGTTATCTTCAGGACCTAGCGTATTTATTATTTTCCTTATTCATTACAGCACCTGGTTCCACTCCTGTTGTTATACACGTAACAAAACATTGAACCTGCATGCTAGTAGGAATGTTCATATACTTATACCACCTGTCTTTGGATGTACGTTGTTACAACGCACGCTTTTACCACGCATGCCTTTACAGGCAGGTTTTTCAACGCAAGTCGTTACAGTGTTGGGGGGTGCTGGATAGTGAATAGTTTAATTTACAATTCCAACTCCAGTCCCCGTGGATAGTAGGGAAGGTGTTGGATAGGAAATTAAACTATTACCTATCCTAGAGCGCCCCCAGCGCAAGTCGTTGTAATGACTTGCGTTGAAAAACCTGTGTTGTAAAGGTACTGCGTGGTAAAAGTTGTGTCGTAAAGGATGTTTCCCCCTATTTTTTGTTAATTCTGTTGAATTATATGTAATATTCAGCTAATGCTTCATGGTTCATCCTGTGGCGAGTGAAGTCTGTAATTACAGTCTCGTCAAGACTTCACTCTGCTTTTCTCACCTACTTGGGAGCTGCCCGGGAACCTCCTATATGCTTAATTGGTTTTAGTGTAATTTTATTGATTACAATTTACTTTCTTTTTCTAAGTTAGTTTGTGATTTTTCTTATGTTGTTTTGTCACTTTATTACTGTTTGTGTGCTGCATAAATACTTTACACATTTCCTCTAAGTTAAGCCTGACTGCTTTTGTGGTAAGCTATCAGAGGGCTAAGCGCGGGTTAATTTAGTAACTTTTGTGGTTCACCCTGACAAGCATTGTGGTTGTTGCCTAAGTGAGACTTCTACCCCCTCAACCAATAACCCAATTTCTTACATTGACATACTCCCAATCGGCACATTTAATTTACTTATTAGTTCCCAGTATATGGTACTACATGTTCCCAGGGCCTGTAAAATAAATGCTAGTAGTAGGCTGCAACACTCATTGTGGGGCCCAATAAAGTAGTACTGTAAAACATGTATCCAGGCCTGCCCCTGCAACCTGGGGATGGAGTTTTAATTGCCATTTCAACCTTTCAAAAGAAACCTTTTGCCCGGTCTAAACTTTCCTTTTAAATACTTATAAGTCACCCCTCGTGTAGGCCCTAAATGCCCATAGGGCAGGGTGCATGATATTTAAAAAGTAGGGCATATATATTTATTGTTTTACATGTCCTGGCAGTGAAAACTTCCGAAAGTCTTTTTTCACTGTAGCAAGGCTGACTCTCCCATACGAAAACATTGGGTTATATTATAACAACTAAAAATGCTTAATTTCAGTTTGGGAGCAGCTAGAAAAATGATTCAAGGACTCATTTCAATACTAATTTAAAATCCAACTTGATGGTCAAGTCCGGTTTTATATTACTAGTGTAGAAATAACAGTTTTAGAAAGTTGACATTTCTCTGCCCAAGCCAAAATGACTTTTCTGTCAGTGCCCAGTGTCACCTGGCTGCTGAACAGCTATCCTGTGGTGGAATGTGGATTGCCCTAAGTGGACAAAAAGCTTTGGTGTGGATAGGTGTATCTCGTCTTTGAGTAAGGATGGCCTAAGGGCTGGGACTAACCCCTTCTGAGCTTTAAAGTGTGACTACCCTGTCACTGGCAGATGTAGGTTACACCTAGGGCCGCCTCCGTTTGTCTTTCTAGTCAGCTTGACTCAAACCCAGTGGGAAAGGGGAGCAGGCCCAGAATTGGTTTGAAGTTAGCACAAGAGAGGACTTGCCCATTATCATAGCCAGCCTCTGGGTAGGCACAGGACGCGCTGATTAGGGGAAGAAGGCTTCTGTCATGTTGGATTCAGGTAGGGAAGAGCACTGTGGAATAGTTTACAGTAATTCACACAGGGAGTGCTTCAAAAGTGGTCAGCGTCACCCCTGGGAACTTTTACCTCATTGGGTAGAGAGTGCCAGGAGTTTCCCCTAACTCACAGACTGGTGCTTGGCATAAATGTGGCACCTCCAGTACATTCATCAGGACTTGTGAAAAATGAGAAGGACTGTTCTACAGTCTGAATAACCTGAAGGAAGTGTGTATCTGCCTGTCATGAAGCCAGAACCCCAGAAGGAACTCCAAGGATCAATTTGCCGACCTCTTGTTTAAGCCACAGGGACACAACAAGTTTTCAGAGCCTCCCTGCAGCTGCCCAGCTGACCAATACTAAATGGTCCTGTCCTAAACCTCCAAGTGGTGGTCCTCAGATCACTGACCTTTAGCTGATGTTAGATAGTACTACTCCTGTCTCTAATCTACAAAAAGTGGGACTTAAAAACTTTTTGCCAACTTTGTGCCTGGAAAACCAACGGAGACAGGCGTCACTGTCGAAGCTGCAGTCGTCAACTTCAAATCGCCAGCCGGCCTCAACTTACTGGTTTGCCCCACTAAAGGGGATCAGACACCCAGAAAAGTTTCTAAGTCTGAAAGTAGAGGGCTTCACCAGGACAGATGCGGATCAGCATGGACTTAGGACTTCTCTGGCTTGGAGCTTTGCCACCTTCATCACATCAACAACCTCACTGGCACCCCACTTATCATCAGCCTGGCTTTCTGGAGTCCCACTTCAGATCCAGCTTGAAGCACTGACAACTCATCAACAATCACATTTTCTCCATAAAAGTTTCTAAGTCAGAAGGTAAACTTTCCACCAGGATGAACCTGGTTCCTGCATTCAATCACAGCTCTGCAGCTTTAACTTTTTACTTTGATCTAGTCTAGAGGGACCAGATACCCATGGTTGGTGCTTTCCGGTGCTATTTTTAATTCAAACTTTAAAAATTCATATCTTCAGTTCTACTTATTGGACTTTTGTTGTTTTGGTGTCATTTTATTTATTAAAGTATTCTTTATTTTCCAAAATTTGTTCAGGATTTTTCTAGTGCTGTGTTTTTAATTTGTTACTGTTTTAGTACTGAATAGGTACTTTACACTAAGAGGCCAAATACGATGTCAGTTGGAAAGCCTCTGACCGGCTGTAGTCGGAGGCTTTCCAACCGACATGGTCGGTTTGCGGTCCGACTGCCGAATTACGAGGTCGGCGGTTGGAGCACGAACCGGTCGGTAATTGCGGAGTCTTCCGGCTGGTCAGAACCACACCGCAATCCCCTATGGACAGCGTTTCCACCGTCGGGATTACGATGTCAGTTTTCCACTGCCTTTCAGTGCCGGCCTTTCCGACATCGAAAGGCTGTCAGAAAGTGACTTTATGGGACCCTGGCTGGGCCCCCTTGCCTCTGCTGCCCATGGTTGGTGGCCGAGTGGTTACCTAGGGTGCCCCCCTGTAAATCCCTGCACAGTGTGACAGGCACCCTGGAGTGCCTGCCACAGTGTGCAAGGTTTTACACCCCCCATTTCTTTATGGGAGTCTGTATCACAGCTGGTTTACAGCCGTAACACATGCTTCCATACAGAAAGGTGAGTATCCGACCAAACAGTGTTTGGTCACATCATAATCAGGCCGCTGAAACTGCGCACTGGAGGTCAGTTGGTCTAGAGACTGAGACGGTGTTGGTCGGAGGCAACTCCGATTGACATCATAATATGCCCCTTTGTCTCTAAGTTCAGCCTGACTGCTTTGTGCCGAACTACAAGAGGGCTAAGCATATGTTTATTCAGTCACTTTAGTGGTCACCCTGACAAGGATTGTGATTAGTATTTGAAGTAGGTTCTTATCCCCTTCATTGACGTTCTAATTTCTTATACCTTTTATTCATTTTCCTTGTTTAGTGATATAGTGACACACGTGCAATTTTTCCCACTGCTGCTATATTTGGTTTTCTTCTGATTCATCACAGGTACAGGAGTGTTCTGAGGAGACATCTGTGTTGCCCATTTTTATGCCCAGTATCAGCCTGTGTCTCAAGGGCAATCCCTTGTCTAGCCCCTAAACCAGTTCTGGTCGGTTCCTCCACTCACTCTGAGTTTGGAACAAGACAGGCTAGAGAGACAAAAGAAATGCAGGTTGAGGTGTGAGCTCTATCTGCCATTGACAGTGTAGGCATCCTTTAGAGCTCAGGAAGGTAATGAGCATAGCCCCAAGGCCATCCTGCTAAGGGAGGAGAGCACCTCCCCAAACCCAAAGACCTTTGTTCAGTGTCTGGGAGCAATAAGGGGTCAGGTGACAGCTGGACAGTGACAGGCATGCTTTTAGGTTTTAGTCAAGAAACTGCCAACTTTCTAAAAGTGTAGTTTCAAAATTAGTAATATAAAATCCAGCTTGATCATTGAGATGAAATGAGAGAAATGTACAATTCCCACAAATACCAAATGGCTTTAAGGTGCTAAGTTGGATTTGAAATTACTATGAAATGAGCCATTGAATTATTTTGTAGCTAATTTTAAACTGAATTTACCACTTATTACATGTAATAGTGTAAACCAGTGGTATCCTATGGGAGAAACAGCCTTTCCACAGTGAAAAACAACTTTGGAGGTTATATATATATGTGTCCATGAAACCTGTCCTATGGGATTTTAGGGTCTAGTTTAAAGGTGGCATATGTATTAAGAAGGAAGAATTAGGCCTGGTAAAAAGGATTATATACTCAGGTTGAAATAGTAGTTTTAAAGCTGCCCAGCAAGGCTGCAGGGGCAGGCTGGGAGTCATGTTTTTCAGTGTTAACGTAGTGGGTGGCACAATGCGTGCTGCAGCCCACAGGTGACTTTTAATTTACAGGCCCTGTTACAGATAGTACCAAATATTAGCGACTTGCAGTAAATTAAAATGTGCTCATCAGGGGTATTCCAGTTTTAATATGTTCAAAAGGAAGAAAACAAGCACTTTACCACTGTTTAGCAGGGATATAGTGTCCAGAGTTCTACAAGGGTGACCACCTGGCAAGAAGGTAAAAGTAGTGCTGTGTTGCTGAACGTAGACTTAGAGTTCACAGGCAGTAGCACTTGTAGAGTGTGTGAAACAGAAAGCAAAATGATGGTGAGAGGGGTATACATTCAGAGAGGGTGAGATATGAAGGTTGGAACACTGAGAGTGAATAGTGAGAGAAGAGGAAAGCAAGTGAGGATCTGCTGGCCAACAGAGAAAAATAACAGATGGTGAAAAGAAAAACGAGGATCTCAGAAGAAGATGGGCCAGAGAAGGAGCAAAATAGATACAGTAAAATGCTGAATGTGACAGAGAAAAGGTTGAAAAAATAAAAAATAGATAGAGGAAGCATATAAAAGGCAAGATAGAGAGAACCAAATGTAAGCATGTGGGGGGGGGAGAAAGGCAGAGACAAATGGCAAAGTGGGAAAGGGTAGGGAACAGATAGAGAAAAGGGAACTGAGAGATGAAGAGGTTGAATAGCGAGTGAACAGAGATGCTGTACAGGTAAATTTTTTAACTGGCATGTCGGAGTTTGCAATCCTAATTGCAGTGGGCCCTATCTTTATAAATATGGTGCTGTTCTGCTCTGTTCCTTTCTCGCGGCACAACAACTTCACTTACTGCGCTGTGTTGCAAAAAATGTTAGTAAATATCCCTTTAATGATTTAGCACAGGTTTCCAGACATACATTTTGTTGTGGACCTTGTACAGCGCCCTGCTGCCTTTAGTCTAGGGTTGCGGTAATGAAATAACATACAAACAGACAGAAAATCACTGTTTGTTAAGAAAAGGCTATTTTTCAAACAACGCGCGAGAAATCCATCCAAGGTTCCAGAACGGATTATTGTGTGGCAGAAGATTTGAGGATTAGTGCACACCGGTCATGTTATGTGAGGCATTTCTAATTGTGCTCTTCCTTCTCCATTAATTGGAAATGTTTAAATAAAAACTTTACAGAAACAGGTATTACAATAAAATGAAATCCCTTACTTTATAGGCTATGCCTTCCTACTAGTCTGTCCCACAATCAGCTCCTGAAATGCTTTTGCCTCAGGACATGGAGCACTGCACAGGCTGCAGGAATGACAGCTATGTCCAGAGGTGGGCAATGTGACCAGTGAGTGGGGCGAGTCGAGCCATGGGTCTGGTTTTGCTCCTAAAGCCAGTGCACAAGCCGAGCCCTGAAAATGTTTGGCAAGTAATTCATACAACCAGCATCTTGTAAAATCTGATCTAATCTCTTTATAGTTAAAAAAAAATTCTTTAACATGTGGAAGGTTTCTCATGAATACGTCACATTATAGCACTGCACTGAGAAGTGCTTTCTAAATGTGATAGATTTTTTTTGTTTCAAATCTTTTTTATTTTTCAAGCGGAACAATGGCATCCTCAAAGAGGCGCAGCCCCCTAAGTTTGGAAGGCATGTGTCGCGCACGCTCGACTGCACAAAGATATTTAATCAGAGGTTGCCAGACAGCCTTGAAACAGGTATCTCTTGCTTGTAGCTGCGCTGTGAAGAGTTCCATAGCAATAACATGCCATAAACGCACAAACCAAGCAGCGACTGGAGGGGCCTCCGTTTTTTTCCAGTATAACGCTATGAGCTGTTTAGCCGCCCCTAGCATTTGAAGCGCCAGAATCCAGTCACTACGGGTGAGTGCCTTCAGACTGGCAGGCTTGATGCCCAAAAGGATAGTGCTCGTGGTCTCAGGCAGAGGGAACCCCAATACCCCTTTGATGTGGCTAAGGACCTCCTTCCAGAACATGGTCAAAGATGAACACTCCTACCACATATGGATGAAATCCCTAGATGCAGTCAGACACCTCCAGCACAAGGGAAAAGATGCAGGAAACATCTTCCTCAAGCGCAGGGGCGTATAATACCATTGAGTCATAATTTTATACGCATTCTCCAACTGCGGGATACTGCGATAGACTTTGGGGATATCCTGCCACAACCGGCACCACTGCGAGGGCGTAATTTCCACATTGGACGTCGACTGCCATTGCCTTTGGTACGTGTGAGAGGGCACTGCAGGCGGGTGCTGCAGGATCTGATAGATCTGAGATATTAGCCCTTTAGATTCATCGAAAGAACGGACCAGCCGCTCAAAACGGGCAAAGGCGCGGGTAGCCGCCTGTTGCATCTCCCGCCCGGATACCCAATGCCGCAGCTGGGCGTACTGTAGTCCTGCCTCCAAGGGGACACGAAAATCCTCTCTTACACTGGGCAAATGTTTTTAGCGTGCCCCCCTCATACAGGTCACAGATCACCCTGAATCCTCCCTGCGCCCATTTAGCGAAGGTGCGTGTGCGATGCGCCGGCAGGAACAGCGGACTCCCCTCCAGTGGGGTATGCGGCGAAGGGAACGTCGTAAGACGCCTACGCTTTGCCACCTTATCCCATATATCCAGAACCGTTCTAGTGGGCACCGCCATATAAGTACTTCTAGACAGCGCCGCCCGGTGGAGCCATATAAGATCCCAGATGGTTCGCTCAGTTACCACCTGGTCCATATGCAGCCATACCTTCTCACTCGCAGTCGTCGTCCATTCCACAGCACAGAGAAGGTTAGAGGCCCAATAGTAATCTACAAGGTTGGGACAGTCCAGCCCTCCCCTGTCCCGCGGTGACATAAGAAGCTTTTGAAAGAACCGTGGTCGACTCCCGCCCCATATAAATGCAGTGAGTTCGCGTTGGAGGCCTTGTATGTGATGCAGTGAAATAAATATTAAATTTCAGGGAGGATCGACTTCTTAATGGCATTGAGTCTGCCCAACCAGGACACGGCCAAGGGTTTTCACCTCCGTAGCTCTTCTAAGAAAGCCTTCCTGCACTCCCGCCAGTTTACTTGAGTCCATGTATCGAGAAAGGGAGTCAACTGGAGACCGAGGTAACGAATATGGTTGGAGGCCCACTGATACAGTGCAAGCTTCTCCAGGAGTGGTATCTCCTCCTTAGGAATGGTAAGATTGATGGCCCAGGATTTGTTGTGATTGATTTTAAGGCCTGAGGCCTGCTCGAAAAGCAGCAACAGAGAGTGTAGTGCTGGGAGGGATTCCTCGGGACACGTTAATGTAAGGATAAGATCGTCCACCACCTTGTTCTCGTGACCTCCAAGGGGGATACCATGTATCTCCGTTGCCTGCCAGATTAGCTCCGCTAGCGGTTCCACCACGAGGGCAAACAACAAGGGCGAGGGGGGGCACCCCTGCCTAGTACCCCTATGGATGGAGAAGGGTGCAGTGAGCTGCCCATTTACTCTAATTCTGGCTTGCGGGGCTAAATAGGGCGCCACAATCCTAGAAACCATATTCTGACCTAGCCCTACCCTTTGCAGAACCGCCCAGAGGAAGGCCCAGTCCACCCGGTTGAATGCCTTCTCTGCATCAAGCGACAGGAGGCAGGCCCATATATCCCAGTGATGCACTTTCCCCACTAGGTGCGCAATTTTACGCACGTAATCTGCTACCTGCCGATTACGAATGAAACCAACTTGATCCGGCTCCACCAGTCCCGGCATGTGGGGATTCAGCCATTTCGCAAGCAGTTTAGTATACATTTTAAGGTCAGTATTCAACAAAGCTATGGGTCGGTAGGACGCACAAAGCGTGGGGTGCTTTCCCGCCTTAGGGAAGAGCGCTATTTCCTCCATACCCATGGCGGACGATGGGCCATCCGTGTCCGTGAAGGAGTTGTACAGCCCCAAAAGATGGGGCCGAAGTTGTGCTTTGAACATACGATAAAAGGACAGGGGTAGGCCGTCTGGACCCGCCGTCTTCCCAAGAGGGAGATCCCTTATGGCTGCTGTTAGCTCCCCCTCGGGGATGGGCCCCTCCAGGGCCTTTGCGTGATGGGGGTGTATCGGCGTCCAAGCACACCGATTTAGAACGTCCGTCACCAGATCTGGTGATGGTGCTTCCGCCGTATAGAGTGCCGCATAGTAGGTTCTGAACGCCTCACATTTATCCCATCCGGCAGCTGGATATTAGTTATATGGGCCCTGGCCGCCCGCGCCTTCAGACATCTCGCCAACAGCCTGCCCACTTTATCCCCCCCGCTCAAAGTACCACTGCTTCAGTGCCAGCAAGGATTTTTCAGGCCTGTTAGTACGCAGGAGTCAAAGCAGTCTGTTAAAAATGGGGAAGCCAATTCTACGGGGGTAGCATGGTGCAATGCGGGCAGGCCAAACTCCTGAGGACATGTGTGAAGCATCCACGCAGTACACACAGACGACACCCAAGGCACACCACAAAAAGAGACACATCAGTTTTGGTGAAAAAGAATAAAGTTTGTATTGTCTCAGAACTGCAACAGAAATCACAGTAATCACAATGCTGCGTCAACTGGCGCCAGGGCAATATATACACAGGGATTATTTACAGGGTAAATGAAAAAGAAGGTAAGTCCATCATTTAAGATGCTGGAATAGAAAACATCAGGCATTATCACTTTGGCATAAGACATTAGGCTTTAACTCCTCAAGGTGCGCCTTAGGGGAAACATCAACACATGGTGCATGGCATAACACAGGGCCTAGAAACCCTTCCTAGCATGAGCCCCTCCAACTTGGGGGGGCCTAAACCATTAGCATAAATCACATTAGTAGGCCGTAAAATCCTGTGTAGCATGGGGCAGGAACAACCCTGCCTGGGTGAGACTGGCCTGCAACCGTTGTAGTATCCAAGTATTAGGCATCCCAGGAGCATAGGCCTCCTCATTAGCAGAAACCCCTGGAGCACCTTGCATGAAGCCTAACAGCAGGAAACCCGCTCAATAGGCCTGCACTCCTCCGTGTAACCTGGGGCAACAAGACATTAGGCCTGCACTCCTCCGTGTGCACATTGGGGAGAGCACCAACACCTTTGTATAAATCCAGCGGGTCCTCTCTAGGCACCACACAACCAGCTATAAAGCCGCTCTTCAGCCCAGTTCAGGAGGCCTATAATAACCTTTCCCTCTCACTCTAGGCCTCCCAAGTCTTAATACTGGGTGGCCCAATCGTTGCCACTGTCCAATGTCCAGCGGGGCAGTGGTGACAAGCAAAATTAGCCCCGGTCCGTGGGATTTCCTCCAAGGTCTCAAGTTATCACCCTGCCCCCAGATGTATCCAAACTGTTGCAGTGCTCGTGCTGCAGCACCGCTGTGCAATGAGGGGCCCCACATCAAACACTGGTCCCGGGGGGGGGCAGGCACCGACCCTGTGCCCCGACGCGCCCCCCAACCATTCACTGAGCCCCACACTCACCGGCTCTCAGGGCAGGATCCGGCCGGGACTCCGGGCCAGCTGGCAGGCTGCACACACCGCAGGGCTCACCCTTCCACCTGGGGGCCCCACGAGGCGCTCACCAGACCTTTCTCCTCCACAGAGACAGGGTAGGCTCCCGTCCTCTGGCCGGCTCTTGACTCGCGGGCACCTGTCACTTAGGACAAGCGGGGCTCTCCTCTCCAGCACGAGAGCCCCGTCGACTCCAGCGCCACTCATGTCGTCACTTGGGCCAATCCTCCGGTGCTGCGACTCTTGCGGGGGCACTGACCGGCGGGGTGGGCTCCCGCTCCGTTCTGTCGTCACTCGCGGGGCTCCTTTATCACTACGGGAGCCCCGCAACATCGCCTCTTGCTTCCGGCTTCCTCCTGCCCCCGCCCCTGCAGGGTGGAACTTCCGGGCAGTGCAGTAGTCGGCGCCAATCTTTGCGCTGCTCTTCCAATCCCGGCTGGACCTCGGTGATGCTCCGCGTCGTCCCAGCCGGGCTGCCAGACGCGACACGGACTTGTCCCGGGCCGCTGCACTGATTCTGGCAGTGGTATGCGGGGTGGGCATCCGCTCCGGTTCCACGCTGACGATTCTCCCGGGCAGCGGCGGTGACTCCAGGCGGCCATGAGGGGTAGGCTCCCTCTTACTTCAATCAGCGCACCAGGGCCGCCATTACACAGGGTAGGCACCCGCTTTGATTTAAATTGGCCAAAAGCGCACCAAAACGCGGGGTAGGCTCCCGCTTCTTCGGGGCACAGCGCTTCCAGCACACAGCGCTTTGTAGGCACAGCGCTTTAGGAATGCAGCGCTTTGGAGTTCCCAGGCACAGTCTCCTAGCGTCAGGGCAGGCAGTCCAGGGGCAAGATAGCTGAGGCAGGACAGCGCGACTCAGCCACAGCGCCTAAGTCCATAGCACGTGGTGGAGCACAAAAGCAGCCTCTTTCAGCTGTGAGGCTGGCAACAGGGCTTGGAGCAGTACAGCGCTTTGGGATTATAGCGCTTAGGGGGGCAGACAGTCCTAGCAGCAAGCCTCAGGGGCCCCAGGGTAACGCTCCTCACCTTCTGGGGGGTCCAGTCCAGCCCCAAAATAGCGCTCTTCTCTTCCAGGCGCTAGGGAGCAGCCAAGGCCCGGGTGTAGCGCTCGCATGGCGCAAGGTCCAACCTGCCTCAGGGACCTGGGATGGCGCTCCTTCTTCAGGGGAAAGGTGGCAGAGCAGTAGGCACTACTGGGCAAGGTCAGCAGTCAGTGGGTACTCATCAAGACAGGGCGGTAGGCTTTAAACATCCTCCACTGTGGCGTGGCACTCCTCCTGTACAGCAGCCTGTTCTCCTGCAGTGGGGCTTCCACTAGCCCTGGGGGACAGCAGAGGGGTTTTGGTTGGGTGCAGGGTCCAGCACATAGGCCCAAGTGGCAGTATCACCTGGCAGCAGGTCCCCTCATGTCCTGTCCCTGCTCTGTATGAGCACTTGGTGGCTCAACCCCCATACTTATACGCCCCTCACCCCACTTACCAGGCAGTGCCAGAAGTTTCTAGAAGCCTCTGGGGGACTGGTTCTAACTGGCTCAGGGGGAGGAGTAGAGCACCCAGTGCGCCAGGCTTTCCCTCCAAAGCAGGGATGTCTGGGAACTGAACATCTAGACTGCTAACCCACTGCAGTCAGGTGGTATAACACACAGCCATGTCATCCATTTTGAAAGTGTCATTTCAGTAAGGTGCATGTTTACAATAGGGGTATTACAGGTGGGCACACCATTACACTTGACATCTCACTCCACACTGGGCCTACACATTTCTTCACCATGGGGGAGACATCCTTAAACAGAGGGGTGAAAAGCGAAAATTTGGGGAAAAGGGCAAAGTCCAACACAGTCCCCTTAGGTTAGCGAGCCACGGCCTAGATGCCATCGAGGAACGGTCCTGGACCTGTTTTTCGGCCTGTTTTATGTCCTTTGAGAGGGTATCTTCCAGAAGCCTAGCCTCACAAGCCCGCGCAATTGAGAGAGAGGTAATGTGTCTGCGAATTGTGGCCTTGAAGGCGACCAACACCACAGGAAAGGGCGTCTCCGGGAGATCGTTACTAGCGATGTAAGAGTCAATGGCAGCCCGTATGCTTTCCACATCTGCTGAGTCCCGGAGAATACTCGGCGGCAGGCGCCACGGCTTGTCACAGGTGAGGCAAGGGGGCAGGTCCTGCAGGAGCAGCTCTACATGGGTGTGATCAGAGAGCGATATGTCAGACATTGCGGCTCCTAGCATGTCCAGCACTAGTGCATGATAGATAAAGAAATAATTGATACGGGAGTACGAACGGGGGACATGAGAATAGTACAAATAATCCCTCCCCTCCGGGTATCGCCACGTGTCCAATAGACCCAAGTCCACTATCTGCGTGCGTAGTGCTGACGACATAGTCCCCATCCCAATAAATGAGGCCTCGCTGCGGTCCATTCCAGTGTCCCACACTAGGTTGAAGTCCCCCCCAGTATCAGGGAAGGATCGCCTTGCGGCACGTGATCCCGCAAGAGTGCCCGGAGGTATCCGTCCTGCAGCTGGTTAGGTGCATATACATTACACAGTGTAAAGAGGCGCCTCCCATTCCCAACACTTACTCTAATAAAGCGTCGTCCTTGCTCTTGAAGGGTTTAGCTTACTCCGCCTGATGCCACTCTTGCACAAAATCGCCACTCCCGCCATTCTGGTATCTGCTGCAGTCCAAAATTGGAGAGGGTATTTAGTGTGCGCCATGCGCTGCACATCAACCTGCAAGAGGTGAGTTTCTTGAAGAAATATGATGTCAGGACTATGCTGGAGAAGGTAGCACCACGTTTGCCTCCGTTTACTGGGAGAGTTTAGGCCCTTGACATTAAGCGTTAAGACTTTCAAGGGACTAGGTAGAGTTGCGTTGATGATGAAGTTCAGTTAAGTCCATTCCGCTGCCTCCCACTCAGCCTCAAGAAGAACACCCAAGGGCAGAGAGGCCTATTCATCCCCGCCAACACAATGCTCCGCAGCCGTGTGAACCCCCACCTGTCACACTCAAGGAATACGGAGGAGTAAGAAAAGAGAGCGAGGAAGATGCGGAAATATAGAGAGAAAAGAGAAAGAATCAGAAGTGGCCAACAGGGCCATGTAATCCTGTTCCAGGATCGGGACATCCTACACTCAAGGTTCGGATAGACCCAGAGATGTCACTCCCACAGGAACAGCCAGAGAAGGGCAGTACCCTTTGACCAACACATCCAGGACAGGAGCTCTGGCCCCCCCCAACAGCGCAACCAGAAGACAAACACAATAACTGGGTTAATATTTCAGCAGTCCCTCTCAACAGGGGGAAGAAACAGCCCCGATACCTAAAGTGAACATAGTGTGGCTGCATATGATTCAATCAAGGGGTCTTCGGTTGTTGTGTAGGCCCCGTTGTGTCCCCCTCTAGAGACCTGATACGTTCAATGATGTCCTGCTTGACCCGCGATGCTACTCGTTCATCAATAGACGGGGATCGTCGGTGACCAAACCGGCTGAGAAGGAATCCTTGTCGTGGCTGGAGGTCAAGTGAGGCTGGTCGTTGGCGAGGATGGGAGGCAAAGCAGCTGAGCCGCCTCCTTGTAGGATCGTACCACCCTGCGCTTGGACTCCCACACGAAGATGAGAGCAACTGGATGCCTTCGTTGATAAGGAATGTCCATACTTCGTAACTTGTCGGTGACTGGATTAAAGGCTCGCCTTCTTTGCAGAATATTGGGCTCCAAGAGCTGAAAGATCTGGATCCTGTGGCCATCATATGTGAGGTCCTGCTTGGCACGCGCCGCCTTGAGGATGGCTTTCTTCTCCACAAAAAAGTGGACTCTGGTGAGGACGTCTGGTAGAACTCCCGGTCTCCCAGCAGGCCCTGACACCCGATGGGCCAGGTCCAGGGTCGGCGGCGAAGCGTCATCATCCCCCTAGACCTCGTGTAGGAGCTGAGCCACATACGTCAGGATGTCCTTCCCCTCCGCTCCGAGAGGTCCCCCCGAATGTAAAGGTTGTTCTGACGATTCCGATTTTCTAGGTCCTCTTGTTTGAGTTGCAGCTCAATATTCTGCTCTTCCAGGGTGGCCAAGCGTAGCCAGATCTGCTCCTGTTCTTCCGTGCGGGCATCAACGGTCTTTTCCAAACCATCTAAGTGGTCCCCCAGATCTGTCATTTCCATTCTCAGTTGCTTGACGAAGGAGTGCACTTCTGTGCGCAGAGAGCCAATTTCCATTTTTAACTCCGACATGAAAGATGTCATAAACGCTTGTGTGACCGGCGGTGAGTCCCCCCAGGCAAAGGGTCCTGCTCGGTCGGAGCAGGTGCACTCGTCTTGCCCCACATGGCTACCACTGAGTTGTCCTTAGGGATCGCCCCAGGGGCATCCTTGTTTCCTTAAGAGCGCATCATCCTTTGGCTGGAAGTTTCCCTCAGCGTGTCAACTGTCCAAGGCAGCTAGGGGCCACAGCAGCGCTCACAAGGCCAGGCAGCGAATAAAAGGGCCTATGTCCTCCACCATAGAGCCTCCAAGGGGACCCACAGCCTCCGCCACAGCCACCCCTCAACCTCCCCCCTAGGCCCTGACAGCCTATCTTATCCTGACGCACTGCACTGGGCGAGCACGCCACCACTCTGACACTACTGGGGGTGGAGGCACAGCGCACGCAAAGTGGCCCAGTGGGCAATTAGCAGATCCCAAATCCAAGAATACCCGCCTCCCGCCCCCCTTAAGTAGCAGGGAGGGCACCTTCACCAGATACAGACATCCCGGGATCTCAATTCACGTCCCAGAGAGGGGGGTCCCCCGTCCAACAGTTCCCGTGGTCAGGTAGAGCCAATCTGTCACCAAAGTCAAGCCACTGCGCTCTCCCTCCATGCCCCGCCAGCAACTCCTCTCAACCAAGGGCAGACCCCCTCCTCTCCGCCCCCAACCAGTCACGTCTGAACTGAAGACTTGGCTCTTCCACCCCCGTTGCAGCCCAACACAGGTTCTCCAGGCCCAAGGGCTCCTCGGCCAGGCCCGGTCACCACCCTTCCACAGCCGCTGTGCTTCAGGCCGCCACTCCCCCGCCGATCAAACCTGTGCCAGGTGTAAGCTGCAGCCGCTATGCGGGGGTGGTCAGGGTCAGCCGCCCCCGTTTTTGAGGGACACAAGCTGGCAATTGGGGGGAACTCGCCTCTCTCCACTGATCCTTCAGTCCCTGCACCAGCCCCTACACACTTGGAGGGCCTCTTCCTAGGTCCACAGCAACATGGTGTGCAGCTATCCAAGGCCGAGGTGAGGTTGCGTCTAGGGCCCCGCAGCACCCCTCAATCTATGGGGCAGAAAGAGTAAGGGTCCCGCTCCTGCCTTCAGCGCCCCCGCCAAAGCAGTGGCCCAGGAGGAGCAATATAGGATCCAAATGGCGGATGGGCAGCGTAGCAACAAAGCCAGCCCCTCTTCTAGGGCAGCAGCAGTCTCCAATGGGCCCCAACTCCTCACCTACCATGCGTATCGAGGGTTGTCCAGCTCCTTCCACACAGTCAGTGCCGTCCGCGGACCCACCAACAGCAGCCCCCGCTGTGTAGTCGCCGCGGTCCAGGGCACCAAAATGGCGGGCAGCTGCAGCTCGGCGGGAGAAAATGGCTGGTGCGCCCACAGGCAGCCAAGCCTCACCAGCTGGTACAGCACCTGCAAACTGCCCGCGGGCCCTCCACCTCAGCCGTCGCACCTCCCGGCTTCAGATGGGCTGGCCACAGAAAGTCGCGTGCATGTCCAGCTGCCTACACATAGTTAGTGCCGCCCGCGGACCCACCAACAGCAGCCCCCGCTGTGCAGCCCCGCAGCCCAGGACACCAAATGGCGGGCCCACGCAGCTCAGCGGGAGGAAATAGCGGGTGCGCTCACAGGCAGCCAAGGCTCATCAGCTCGTACAGCACCTGCAAACTGCCCGCAGGCCCTCCGCCTCAGCCTTCGCACCTCCCGGCTTCAGATGGGCTGGCCGCAGAAAGTCGCACACACTCGGACTGCACGCCGCCGCGGCCGGGCACCCCAGCGCCCAGCCTGGTCACGGTCTCAGCTCACCCCAGCGGCGCTGGTCTTTTTGTCGCGGAGGACTCTGGGGACGGCAATCACACCACTGAAGACGGGGCAGCCCCCTCACCGCTGACCGCGGGTCCGACCAGCTCCCGTGCTGTTGTGGCACTACTCCATTGCCGGTCAGGCCACGCCCAATGTGATAGTTTTTAAACATGAACTTAGAACCATTCCTGTCTCTCCCTCCACTCCAGTGGCAGTGCAATTAGTGAACTAAGAGGCAATACAACCCTATTTACGGCCCAGATTTTTATAGAAAGAGCAACAATATAGTCTTTTAAACCAAACGTGGTTGGTTTTTGTATGGCTGTTATTCTGATCTCATGTATTTGAAATTGCCTTCATATGAAAAAGTGATGAAAAGAAAGATTTGTAAAATAAAATATTTTTGTAAGATCACACAGTTTGGTTAATGGGGAAGCCATGTTTAATCCAGGTTTTGCGTTTTCACTTTCCATGAATCAGCCAGTAAATGGGTACCCATTTGTCTCTCTATTTTACCTCAGATGTTAATGCTTTGTTTTTATCTCATTGTGCATGAAGGTAGAACGAGGGTGGCAGGCAGAAGCCATATGAAAGTTCAGCTCATTATGGGCTTGAGGTTCCAATGAGACCTTAAGGTGAACCAGACCCAAGCTTCATCCTCGAGGCTGGCTCGAACTTTCATTGGCTTGCCCACCCCAAGCTACGCCTCTGACCGGGCTAGCTTTAGTGCTGTCAGCAGCCGGTGTGATAATCTTTGTTGGCGCCCCCTCACAAAACACAAACTTCTCCACAGATTCCCTCACTACAACTCTCCACTGGTGCCTCTCATCTCTACATAAACCCTCTCTCATGTGTATTTATTTTCTTTCATAGTGGTCCTCATTGAAGTATGTAGGGCAGGGGGTCAGCGTGTGCTATTACATCACGTACATTATATACAGAGACAATGACTCATATAAGTGTGTAGATCAATGAATACTTAAGATAATGAGGGCTACAAGGTGTGGGAGTCACATGTAATCCGTGCTGTTGAGCATTACATGCTAAGAGTGTCTGTTCTGGAGAAATACGAAATAAGGATTTTGAAACATAACATAGAGGTTGGGATTGTTTTGACTAAAGAGTATTTATTATTATCCAAAGAAACACTATTTTTAAATCTTAGAATAATTAAAGATTGGGAAAAAACACAACTGAAAGTAAAAACACGGCAATGAAAACAGGTAAGGGCGTCCCGCGCTGCGGGAGCCCTCTGCCCGATTTATGTCCCGGTCTTGGCTGGGTCTCGCAGCTCCTCTCGTGGGACCGCACTGCCTGCTGGGCGATGGAGTTTCCTGGCAGTCTGCGGCCCGCGGTTAGGTGCGCTTTGGCGGCAACACATCTTCCACGATGCAGTCCCCGGGCTGAAAAGGGCACAGGCAGCAAAAATGGCAATGAAAACAGGTAAGGGCGTCCCCTAGGTTATAAGTAATATGTCGAAAATATGAAAAATACTAAAGTGATTTTTTTTCCACAACAAATTTTATTGGGTTTTGCCAACGAAAGGACACAAATGGGTCATATACATACATATGATTCTGCAGGATGAGTCTTGTTTCTATATCCCTCAAAACATGTAGAACACAAAGACATGCACAGAAAGCCCTCAGAGATCCTCCTTCCCACCCCAATGCAGTGTTCAAAATCTTATGCAGTTGCAGTTTGGGATCTCGCCACAGTATCCTGTAAATAGCTTGGCCATAGTGAACAAGGCCCAGATAATCAGCCCACCTCTGTGAAATCTTTTGATGATTCTGAGGGCATTCCCTCGCCTGAAACACCGCTATCTCCAGCCCCATACAAAAGTCCATCCCACGCGATGCAAACTGGCCTTCCACTGTCGGGCAATGTCAATTTTCGCTAATGTGAGCCCAGCAAATAAATGGCATTTATAGCGGTTCCCGCCTATCCCTACTGTACTGTGAAGGAGAAGCAGCTTTGGGACAAATGGAGTGGGCCATGCGAGAACCTCTTCCAAACAAGACACCACTCCCCTTCAGAAACGTGTCAATGCATTACAACTCCACACAGTATGTATGAATGTGCCTTCTTCAGCCTAACTACGCAAACATGTGGGAAAGCCTATGAGGCTCATGCGCTCAGGCAGTTTCTCATATACTATGCTCTGTATAAATATTCGAATTAAATCAATCTCAGACAGGAAGATATCGCCGCTGCACGAGGGGCCTCAGGGCCTACGCCCAATCATTGTCACCTATGTTGTCCAAATCAATTTGCCACGCCGCTCAGAGGGCAAACAGCATAGTGGCGCTATTAGTGACCAAGGATTGATACATTTTGGAAATTTTATGGCTATTTAAATCGCCCATTGGGAGCTTGCCTTTGAGCGGACTGATATCTGGAAGGTCCGAAAGGGTGCGCGGACACGGGGAGAAAGCATGGCGCAGCTGCGGATATGTATAAAATTGACTGAGATGCATTGAGAATTCAGATTGGAGCTCCTGGAAAGATTTAAGTATGATTCCATGCATGACGTTGCCCAGTGTGAAAATGCCAATATGATCCCATCCCTGAAAGCTCTACAGCCCAGCCACCTGTTGGAGGAGGGTGCCCCACCACAGCGGCGTCTCCCATACTAAAGTGATTATAATCAGTACACCAGCATGATCAGGAGCCCTACTACATAGGTACGTAAAGGGGACCAGGCACTCATTCGAGACATCTACATTTGCCAGACACAGGTGTGGTACAAACTGATCCAGTCATCAGTTGCGTCACTAGGGTTGGTGTCACCCGGTGCGGGTAACTCATGGTGTCACCCCCTCACGACTTACCGCATGAAATGAAATGAAAAATTCCACTTATATAGCGCATAACTACCCGGAGGCCTCGCAGCGCTTTGGACCTCCTCCGTTCCGAGTCCGCCAGTGGACACAGATGGCAAATAACGGGCCCATACAGAATCCTTAGTAACGTTACAGTGTGTTACAACAAGAGAAAAGTGACATGTGCATGTTACAAAGGAGTACCAAACGCAGGTAGAAGGATAATACTGCAATGGACACTCAAACACAAGAACAAACGTTACGTTCATAGGCAATGGTGGCACTTGTGCAATGATGTGCAACTATCAAAGCAAAAAAAATGCCATTACCGCGCAGTTCAGGCCTATCATGCTGACTGCCCAACCCAATGAAGGAAGAAAGCTTTGCCTGGTGCACCTGCCCGAAGAGGGCCGTGTTTTCGTTTGAGCCAGTAAAAAAAAGCATGTCCAGTGCACTGAATCTGATCACATTTGTGTGCCACATTTTTAACTTAGTTCATGCAGTAATATGATCTTATTAATAAATAAATGTAAACAGTCAGGTCGTGAAGTGCGATGCTACAGAAGACTTGTGGCTCACAGCTGAGCTAATGCAGCCCTCCAGATTTACCTTTGTGAGGAGCCATACTATTTGTGTATTAAAACTGGGGGTGGGTGACGATGATGCGAAACCTGGTGGCTGCTCTTTTCTGAGCTCTGCCACTTTTCTTTCACTTGTTAAACCCTACATGCACCGCAAAGGCTCCTGGCTGGCTGGCTGTTTTGCTGCTGACCCACTACGTAACGTCCCAGTGTCTGCCCGTAAACGATCCAGCGAAGTAGAAGCCATGCTGAGATAGAGCCCTGCAGCAGAGACGCGATGGGACAACATAAGGATGACATGGCCTTGGAGAAGAGGTCTGTTTAAAAGTGGCGCTGCTGGAGAGTGCAGTGAGTGATCCCTCTTCATCGTCCTAGCTGGCCTGGCCACTGTCTGAAGCCCGCCACCTGTGGGTTGTGAGTCAAGTACCAGAAGAGATGAAACCCTTTGGTGGGGCGCAGCACTGTAAAATTGTCCGCCCGTGAGGAAAGGCGGAAAAAGCACCCGGCCTGGGCCATGTTAAGGACAAGGTAAAGGAGAACTCCAAATACACATCTGTTTAAGAACCCCTATTCTTTCTGCTACAATTTGTGAAGAATTAGGCCTAGTAGTTCCATCCTTATCGGAAAAGTAATGCAGACCGTGTGATTCTAAAGGGAAGAAGTCCTAACAAAATTGTTGACCTGCCTGCACTGCCTGTCTTTATCAGCACTGATCAAATCAACGCTAAATGTTCATGAGATCGCGCAGAATGTCTTTTCCATTGTGTATCTGGACACAGCACTTAGCAAGACCATGCCGCCTATTTCAGTGTCTCCAGTGTATTTCAAGGGGTTTAAGTGACAGTCTTTGACTTGCCCATCAGTTGAAACAAGCCTACTTTCATCTCCAACGGATGAAGAAGCAGCTGCCTGTGTATAGTCTAGCCGTACTAGTAAGGCATTTAAAATGTAAATATCAGCCAGATCGAATCCTGTCTCTTCTGGAAAGAAAAGAGGAGAATTTGTAACAGATCAGAAAATTCCCTGCAATGTGCCACAGTGGAAAGCAGGGCTTCTACAAAGACAGTGGGACTCTGACCCTCCTGGCTACCAAAGAGTATGCTTTGTCATGGGCAGGAGAGCATCAGAGCAGTACCACCGTTGAGGAGTATGTATCCTCCTGGGCGCGAGAATGTCTGGGCAATAGTACTATCGAAGAGTATGCAGCCTGCTAGTGGGTGAACATCTGGTACTACTGCTATTGACGAGTGTGCAATTCAATGGGCAGGGGCATGTTCCCGCAGTACCACCATTGAAGAGTATACATCTGTTAAGGTGGGACAGCATCTGAGCAGTAGGAATCCTCATGGACATGAGAGCAGCAACAGGGCACCACGGGCGGTTATGCGTGTGTCCCTCCCCAATCCCACTTGCATCGCTACTATTTTCTTGAATATCTCCCCAATTCCTAGGTATTATAAGTTGAGAGCAGTAGAGGTGGCATCAAATGCCTCCTTTAAAAAGCAGAGCAAATGCTCATTAACCACATCAGATGAGACTTGCCTTTTTAATACGTAAATCTTTACCCATGTGGACAGCTGACTCCTAAATCCAAGTATATGCAGGGACAGATGGACAGTGACCTGGGCATGACCTGGGCAGCCCTCTGGGCCTGGTAGATGGACCAAGGGCAGAGTGGAGCATTATCAGGGAGTGTTTATTTCAGGGAGGGATGTAAGAAATGGCGACAGGCTCAGTGGTTCTCGCAAGGTACTAAAATGGACGGCCTTGCAACCGACCGAGCAAAGAGACTTATGATTGACTGAGGAGCAGAGTGTGGACCCTAATACCCTGGTCTTCATTGCTTGAATTTGCTCGCGAGAATGAGTGGCTGAATCATGTCACTCATAATTACACTGAAATGTAAAAAAATTCACACATAAGCATTCTGAAACTTGGCATCTATCTGATGTAAATATTATTTCTCTCTAGTCTCACCGTCGTCCCTGGCATCTCTAATTTGAAGGCGAATCGCGACGCGATATCACAGAGAAGGAGGTGGTCTCTGTCTGATGTCGTCGTAGGTATTGTGTTTCACCACTGCGGCGCACGCACGGTCTCCGCGACCTCAGTCCACTCCCTGGAGGGCGCGTGACCGCGCTGTGATGAGTCAGAGAGCAGGTGCGCTGCGCACAGCGCGTGGGGGCTGTCCCAGGGCCGTCATTGGTAGTAGTGCTAAGATTGACGGCCCTGGGACCAAACTGCTGGGTACATACGCCGCGGCCCGCGCGCATCCGCATCGCACCACCAGTGACGATCATCACAACATACATCTGCATAGCTGCCAAGGTTTCAGATTGCTATGAGTGACGTTTTCATAATTTTAGGGAAATTATGAGTGACATTTCAACGACTATGAGTGACACTTTTTTGCAAGTAAAATCAAGCAATAAAAATGAAGAAAACATAAATATCAGAAATTACACCCCTTTGAGCAACGCGCCTGTGCCACCAAAAACACATTTTTCATAGCTTAGCAAGTCAGTGCAACAGTAGGAGATCATGACGGACGTACATCATAACAAACACGTTTTCAGGTTATCCTCATATGCTATACGTGTTTTGCATGTCAGATTCCGTTCTTTTAAGCTTACTGCAGGATTTTATTTTCTTCAGAAAAATCAGCAGTCCAGCCTGGCAAGCCCACAAACAGACAAAAAAAACACCCCACACACTGTGACCTGACCTGCCATCTGGAGATCGGACTGCACTGGTGGCAGAACGTCAACTAAATAGATAGCTGCAACCTCATCTCAGGGGGCAAATCGTCATGGTCTCAGCTGTACCCTGCATGCGCTGACAAAAGCTCAAAGCTCGTGTCCAGTTTAGGCTTCATTGAAGCTCTGGGGCTGCCCGTCGGTCCAGCTCCAAATTATCTAGGGATTCTCTCACTGTGGCCAGGCCGGACACAACCCTCTTCCCCCCTTTTCCCTCCAGGGCATAGGCTTCCCCACTGTGCAGTTCCAGGGCCAGGAGCTGCGACCTGCTGCTCAGCTGTGCTGCCAGTGCTTGAATATATGTTGCATTTTGGAAGTGCACATGCACTTTGCAGCTGCAAACTGACTTTGTTCTGCACCGGGCAACCTAAGGAAGCTCTGGCCTGTGTCACCCTAGATCCGCGTTGGACAGGCAGAATCCGGCTGACATGGGTTCCTCCCCCACCACTTCCTGATGTTATCCTGACGTGGTCCTTTCTGCCTGGGAGTCCCGGTCAGAACCGAAATGAACGGCTACCGGGCACTGATGCAGGGCCTAGTCAGGTGTACTGTATCCATTAAATCACATAGGAGACAGCCACGCAATGAGAGCTGTTGGAGGCACACGCAGTGATTATTTACGCTCAAAAATGAATAAAAGAGTATCAAATTACCTGCGTGAGACTTCTGGCACAGCGACGATCAAAGGAGTATTGTCGGGCCCAGCGCAATGAGAGGCAGTATGCAGGCAAAATGTTCTCCGGCAGCCGCATCTGGGTGCGGTGCGGTGCATGCGTGCGTGGCGCCTTGGCGGCGTGCGCTTCAAGTTGCAGTCAGTTGCACTAACACTAAGCAGCACCCACACTAGTGGCCAAGCAGGCATTTAGGACAGCTAAGTAACTAGATTGGTGTCACCCCCAGATGGGGTGACACCCGGTGCGGTCCGCACCCCCCGCACCCCCCTAGTGACGCCACTGCCAGTCATTCATCTTTCCCAAGTGACACTCCACAAATTCATGCGTATTTGCTTGTGTAACAAAATAGCATTGAGGTGATATATTTGCCACCATATTGACCTCCAAATAAAATAAATAAATAAACACATATATAAACGCACAAATGAATAAATCGGGTGAAGCAGAAAACAAGCATTTGTAATGCAATCGGTCTCGCCTTTGGGACCTTATATGTATTTAGCTATGCAGCACATTAGCCTGGGTGCTGAAACATCTACTGTTCTTTAACATGGAGGGAAAGTAAGCACCAAACTGCATGACACGCCAGGTAAGGGAACATGCCTTTCAGCTGGAAATGATATAGTCCAAAGCTCTGTTTTTAAATATAAAATCAGGGCTTTAGGTGGTCATATCACTGAAAATACAAGATTTGAAAAAATATTATTGTCTACGGGTGCTCGTGGAAGACCATTTCGTCGGACTGGAATCTAGAGAATGCTAAAGCAATTCTGTTTTTTTACTGACCTCTACTGGTCGTTTTCTATCAAGACAGTTAAATAGCGGCAGTTGAACAAGAAAAAAAAGTCCCTGAGCAGAAGCAGGCACGTCCTGGGACTGATCTCCAGAGCCCACAAAGTGCGTACACATATAAGTATATTCTAAAGTATATACAAGAGGTCTCGAATGCTCGACCTAAAAAGAGGTTGAAAAGCATCATATAGATGCATGCCACACACCCCTCAATCAGGGCGGGAGGGTAACAGTGAGTAGGTAGACATTATGGAATCTTGACTATGTACCAGCCCTTGTTCAATCAGAAGTAAGCAACCTAAATGTGATGGAGCAACATTCTGTGCTATGCTGTTGTTGTTTAACCCTGTCACGTGACAGCCCTCACAGCATCCATGTTGGCCATGCAACGCTTCCTACAATGTGAACAGTGCATCTCTTCGCTCACGGCCATCCCGAGGGCTCTCTTGTGTCTTTAGTTAGTGCTCCGGGATGAGGATATGACAGGAACGTGACGTAGATGGGTTGTGGCCTATCCACTGACCCTCGCGAGCGCCTCTTCGGGTCTCCCTCCCATGGCACTGGGGGAGGGGAGGTAACCTGCTCGCTGTCGAGGACAGACTAGACTAAACACATGGATCCCCGAGGAGAGGCATATCTGGACGTATGACAGATATTCTCACACGTCATCGCGTGGGAAAAAGCCCGCGCCGGAGTTTAAAAACACGATACCTGATTGGAATTAGATCAGTTAATCTGCACAGTGTCCGGTTCAACTAGATTTAATCATCCACCGAAACAAGCCGTTTGCCATCTGGCAAATGTCCTGGGACCGAGGTGTAAATCCCGGCCTCTTAATCCCGGCCCCTGTCAAAAGACATCTCTGCACTGGTGGTCCAGATGGCGATGCGAAGGTGAGCAATCTGTACAGGCCGGAAGCAAAGCACCGCTGCAGCTGGAGACCCGCGCTGAAATGGGAATGTTTCTTTCTCTTTGCCGAGGGGCTTCGGGTCTGACAAATGTGCGCACTGCGGAGAGGGCCGTGTCCTACTCATTAACCGGGTGATGATAGGGTGAAGCAAAGTGAGAGTTCTAACTATTTGGGTCTGCAATATAATTTTTAGTCACTTTAAACAGCTGTGGGACAGATTCACACATCTGCGCACCTAAAAAGAAACTGCACAAATCCGAATTATAAGGGCACAATCCCACTGATGATTTACAGAAGCACGAATAGTGAACTGCCCTAGTCTTCAGTGGATTTCACACTTAAATGCTCACGTCTATGACGCAATTTTAAGTGTGAATAAAAAGTGTCTAGTTCCTAGTTGTGGGAGCTCCGGGTAGGGACACGTGCAAAACGTGGCGAACACCCAAAAACTGCAAGCGTCTGGCTATTCACAAACCTTTCGTAGTGAAGGGAAAGAGTAAAGGCATTTCGACGTTTGAAGGGAAGCGGAATACTATACAAAATTGGTGGGGGTGAAGGAGAAAGTGTTTCTGTTATAGGAAAAACATTACCTGCAGCCAGGGCACAAGTCCTAAAAAACAAAAGTTGGGGGACCAACCAAGCTAGGCAGTATGCGAGGAATATCATGGTGTGGGACATCACAGCGGGGCATCACAGTAAGTGACGTCTCAATCATGACCTCACAGGAAGTGACATCAGGTCTAAACACTTCACACATGTTTCGCATGTCTATAAGGAGTACATTTGAGCGCATTCTGCCATTCACCAAATTAGATTTTGCATCTGGGTTGTGCCAAAAAACGTGATGCAACCCAGACGCAAAATGTGGGCCTCAATTTAATCATTGCGGCCTCACTTACATCTTTTTGGTGCAGGGCAGTGCCACAAGGCTTCCAGTGTTGCCCTGCTTCAAAAGGAAAGGGCAAGAAGACGCAGTATTAATGAAATACGGCGCCGGAATTCACAGTATTAATGAAATATGGCACATTCCTGTCCTTTCAGCATGTGCAGGGGCACAAATTGGTGCCTAGCACCAATGCAGGCCCCCTTGCACCATGGTGCAGGGGTGTCTGCATTGTAGTCAGGATTGTTTTGTGCAGGAAGGAACACCTTCCTGCACAAAAAACAATCAATGAAGGCGATTTCAATGTGTGCTGCAAAATGCAGCACACATAGAAAGAGGAAAAAGCAAGGAGAAATGATGTTATTTTTCCTAGTTACTCCTTCCCTAGGGAGGCGCACAGTTGTGATCATTCCCAGGTTTACAGAGCCCTGTAAATCTGGAATTGTGTCAAAACCCATGGGTGTTGCATGAGAAAACCCACTGCAACACTGATGGAACGCCTCCTTGACGTAGAGTTGGGCAATGCAGCCATTAACGCGGCTTTGTCTTACTCCACGTCTATGAGGGCATGCAAAGCCACACAGGGTGGCTTTGCATCTCCTCAGAGATATTATTGAGAGGCCTGCTCCACCAAAGTGTCCTAAAAAGTGAGTTGTTTTGTAAATGAGGACATTTTAAAAAAAAAAAACAAGGAGACAGGTAGCAGTACATCTAATCTGTTTAATTGGTAGCAAAGTCTTCATTTTAAACTATTTTATGGGTTAAGGCACGTGCTGTAGAGATCGTTGTGGGCTCCGTAAATCCCAGAGAAGACTAATAACGGTAAGAATAACTTTGGCTGATAATGCATTTGCTGGAGAGACCTGTGTTTTCGCTAGTCAAGTTTTGATAAAGTAGCATAGAGGGTTAATGCTACTCCTGCAAAGCACATCATCTAATATGCAGATGACAGACTTTTATTTTATGTAGCTAGGTGAGTTAATGCTTTTACCACAGAAATCCTTTAGTTAATTGCACTTCATAAAGTGTAAACCTTCTAATATAGCACAGTGAGCTAGGAAGGGCATGTGACTCCTTCACCCTGTAACCCTCACTGTCTTTTGTAACACATCCTGTACATTGACTTACACATTTAAATGAAATATTGTCAATTTATAATGTGTAGGTGTGATGCAAAGCTCTCTGACACCCTGGATTGGGGTGAGTAGCGCTATAAAGGAAAGAAAATGAAATAATGGTAAATTGTCTTATTTGTAAATATGGGAGCCGTCTACCACATTTTAAATTCTAGCAGTTCATGTATAACTGGGATTGAACAACATAAAAAGCATGCCTCTCAAGTATTTGTGAAGCAATAACAACAATATGTGTGCCTTTGTTTCCCATCCCTTGCATTTGCATCTAAGTGTGAGGCTCAGATAGCTCTGAGTCAGGATAGTGAAACAGAAGGCAGCCTGTTGGCCACTTAAATTCGGCCTTTCTTATGGGCCCAGCTGGAGTCTGAAATATAAAAAGCCCCCCCTCGCCCTCTGTATGTTGCTGCTGGCAACGAAAGCAGAGATCGTGCTAGCGCTGCTGAATCTGGCCCGGTGTCTGAAAATTACACCGGGACAAGTTTATCATGTTTGAGTGGGAACCACTTCTTGCAAGGTGGCCGGCGTTCACCCTGGGAAATAGTGTACCTGCGTGTACACCCGACTTGTGCCCTGCACGCAGCACTCTGTTTGCGTTTTTCCCCTAGAAAGTGAGTTCCACAACCAGAAACACAAAGAAAAGCGCATTTTCAGAATTGTGGAGTAATTACATTTCCATATCTCTAAAAGACATAGGGCCAGATGTAGGTGGCTAAATACCGGTCGGTAACGCCGAAATTCTCATAAATTTCAGCATTACCGATCGGTATTTAGCCATGTGCGATGTTGGTATTACCAAATGCCATCGGTAATAAGGAATCGGTAAAAATAAGGGAAACCAGTAACCGATTCCTTATTTACAGATCGGCAAACACCGAAACACCAAAATACCGAATCGGTAAATAAGAAATCGGTAATATTCGCAAATGCGATATACCAAAAATTGGTAATACCGAATCTGCTAAAAATCGGTATTTAGGAAACGGTTATTACCACTGACTCAAAGCAGGTGGTAATCAGGTGCACTGCATAAAAACAGCCCCAAAATGCAACAGTGTGAACACAATGGCGGCCCAAAATGTTATAGCAAGGTGGCTACGTTTGCGAGCAGCAGGACTGAGGGTCTGGAGTCGGGAATAGCGTGTGCACAGGCTGCGTGTCATACTGTTCCAAATGACTGAGGCAGAAATACATGAGAGGTACAGGCTACACCCACAAACCATCCTAGACCTCATACGGGACCTGCTGCCATTCCTGGAGCATCAGACACCAAGGGCGCATACCTACACATGTGCAGGTGCTCTGTAGCCTGCACCTACTTGCATCAGGAAGTTACCAGGGTGTGATAGCTGTGGCAGGTGGTGTGTCACAGAGTTGCCTGTCCCGTTTCTTCAACTCCTTCTTGGATGCCATGATGCAGAGAATGCATCACTACATACGCTTCCCCAGCACACAGGCGGAACCGCAGAAGACAAAGCTGGATTTCTACCAAGAGGCACAGTTCCTACATGTAATAGGGTGCGTTGATGGGACACAAATACCAATCTGCCCACCTGCTGCTACAGAATACATATACTGCAACAGCAAATCCACACATTCCATCAATGTGCAAGTGATATGTGATGCAGACAACATCATTACTGACATCTTGGCCAAATTTCCAGGGAGTACCCATGATTCCTACATATTCAGGAACAGTGGGATCTACACATGTCTGGCTGGTGGTGAATTCGGAGAAGGATACCTGCTAGGTAAATCAATGTGACATACCCTGATGTATACCTTGGATGAATGTATTGGTGACTCCAATTAATGGCACTTTCTTTCCCATTTAGGTGACAGCGCATATGCTGTGCGGTCATTTATCCTAACTCTATACCTCAACCCTTTTACCCCAAGTGAGAGGAGATACAATGTGGTACATGAAAGCATGCGCAACATTGTGGAGCGCACCTTTGGACTACTAAAAAGCATGTTCCGTTGCCTCCACAAAAGTGGAGCTGCACGTCAGTACCATCATCTGCTGCAAAATAATAGCAAAATGTGCAATGCTGCATAAACTTGCCACAAAGAAAGGAACAGTAGTGAAACTAACTGACTCTGAGGACGAGGGTGAGGGCTGTCCACAGCCAGAGCACAGTGCAGCAGGTGTGGCAGCAGCACCGGATGGGAGACACAGACAGACTCAGATAACACGCAACTATTTCTGAGTAAGTAAGGAGACATAGCCAGTTACTGTATGTGAGTGATGGTGTTTAATGATCATAGCACACCACCACAACTTGAAGTGTGTCAGATGTTAAGCCTAAATGAAATGTGTAGTAAATGAAGATCAGGAGTCCACTTGATAGGTTAAGATCCTTTATTCAGGTTCCTTCCAGGTTAGACAGATAGATTACTTTATAATGTAAGTAGATAGGAAACCCCACCAGGAGCTCGCTGTTGGTAGCTCAGCCTCAGGTGACCAACTGCCACAACCAGGCAATAGAGAGGTACAACCAGCTATAGAGATACTCTGGCATTCTATGATGTCATAGGTATTGTAGTATTGTCTAGCCAGAGAGGAACAGTGAAGATAGTGTTTACTACAAAATGCAGTGTCCTAACAAAAATGGGTTACATCACCCAATTGAGTAAAAGCATGTTATGGCTGGCTCTACTTCATGCGCCCATGCGCTGCACTGCCGCGTTCCTTCTCACCACTGTCCGCACTGCCAGTGTGTCCAGTGGCAGCGCTGTGGCGTTCGCTGCGCCTCCTGGGCTTTGTGGGAGGGGGCGTTATGCTACTGCGGCTAGTAACCTCTTCACTTTCACCCCATCACCTGTAGTGGCCACCTTATCAGTTTGTAGCACTTCAAGTGCACTGGTTACTGTGACCAGCCCCCTTGCCACATCACGGCTGCTTTGTGCCATCTCCTCCTGCATGGCCACCGAGCGCCTGCACAGCAGAGAGGTGGCAGTGGAGAGGTTGTTCACCGCCTTGATGTAATTATCAAGTTTCTGCCTCTCCCTACGCCTTGACAGACAGCCTCATGTAATTTTCCGCACAGCAGCCTCGGACACGTCCCGCATTCCCTCAGTCATGGTAGTGTTGATGGAACTGATGCCCTTCTCAATACGGTGCATGTGGGCATTCATGTGTGCCATCTCCCGCTGCATTAACCTAATTGCTCTTCCTTGCAGGCGCTGGACCTTCATCATGTTCCCTTCAAGGCCAGAGAACACACTCTCATCTTCGCCCTGAGAATGAGGACTGGCTGCCCTTGCCCTGGGGTGTCTGGAACGTGTGTGGGCGCGCTCTGTGGGGGACTGTGACCCTTCCCCATTGGCATCCTCAGCCACCCGGGACTGTGTCCTCCTGTGCTTTCCTCCTTGGACACCTCCATCTGCTGGAGGGTGGCCACTGGATGCCTCCTGCCTCTCGGTGCTGGTGGCGTGGATGGTGGCGGTGGTGATGGTGATGGTGGTGGTGATGTTGGCGGTGGTGGTGGTGGGGTGGTGTGCCCTGCAGGTGACTAGACCTCCCCCTCTTGTCTCCTCTCTGTCCTGGGTGCCTTTACTTTGCTCCCCTCAGCTGCCCTGCAAGATGGTTCGCCTGTGAAGACAGAATGCACATATGCTCACTTATCTGGCAGCATTTGCATTGTACTGCATTTCATGCCTGCCAATCACACTGACTGTCCTCTGCTTGCTATTTGCTAATTGGTGTCACATGACTTTGGGTTCAGTGGACTGACTGTTCTGACACGTGTTACTCCTGACTACATCTCCCATAATGCATTGCAGGTTTTGAGTAAAACATATCCTGGAGTGGGAGCCCCTATGCCTCTATGGGGATTGGCGGTAGGGAGTGGGGGCACAGCATGCTATGAATGCATATTACCTTGTTTGTTGGCATCTCTGGCTGAGCTGTCTGCATCGCCAATCCCACTCACACTCTCCGGCTGGAGGGTGGACTCAACCAGGAGTTCAAGAGCAGTTGGTGCAGGTGCTGTGTTCCTCCCTCCACCTGTACGGTCGGCCTGCTTCTGCCTCTCTGCCATCCTCGCCTTAGCAGTCTTCCTTAAGTCATACCATCTTTTTTTCAGGTCCTCGATGGAGCGCTGGGTAACTCTGATGGCATTTATTTTTTCGTAAATGGCAAGCCAGATCTGCCTTTTCTGTGACTCTGGCACATGCAGGGACTTTTTTCCGAATAATTTATCGTGGTCCTTGGTCACATCCTCAATGAGGACCTCCAGCTCCCTCTCACTGAATTTGTGCTTCCTTTTTCTTTCAGCAGCCTCCTTCTTCTTCTCCTGGTTCGCCATTTTGCTAAGTATTGGTTGCAAAATTCAGTTGATTAAATCAATGGGGTTCACCCACAGAATCAAAGGACCTGGGTATGAATAGTATGAAAAAAGGGGGGATGGTCCTTGACTATAAATTAGTACCAAGTTTATATCATTATCATTTGTTTCTCGATGATGCGATTAAATCTGCATGTGTTGATTAGAGCAACATGGGGGAGATATATATAAGAACTCTCAGTTATATGCACCTTAACTGCAGGCATAGACAGTACCCAAATTATATCAGAATCAATTAGCGAAAAAGAAGCATTGGTTATAACCACACTCCAATTTCTTGTTGTATCAAAAATCTCGTATTTATTTACAATACCATAAAACAGTTCTAAACGGCGCAAAGGACTATCAGAGTATAGTCCGTGAAGAAAGGGAGGGGAAGGGGTGCTCTTAGTGATGTAGAGAGGAAAGGGGAAAGTAAAGCGAGTGTAATATACAATTGCACTATTTACAGAAAACAAAGCGGGACAACTTCCGCTATCATTCAGAATACGGCAAAGGCTTCCCCTCCCCCCCGCCCCTTCCATCTTGTCCTGAAGAAGACCCGCAGCTGAGGTCCTAAATACCCCAGGAGCATTAGGGTCGAAACGTCGACGCATATTATTTTGGATGCCTGTACCCAGTCTAGTTTAAGTTTCTTCCCCTTCAATTGTTGTGGACAGGTTGTTATGATAGCGGAAGTTATCCCGCTTTGTTTTCTGTAAATAGTGCAATTGTATATTACACTCGCTTTACTTTCCCCTTTCCTCTCTACATCACTAAGAGCACCCCTTTCCCTCCCTTTCTTCACGGACTATACTCTGATAGTCCTTTGCGCCGTTTAGAACTGTTTTATGGTATTGTAAATAAATACAAGATTTTTGATACAACAAGAAATCGGAGTGTGGTTATAACCAATGTTTCTTTTTCGCTAATTGATTCTGATATAATTTGGGTACTGTCTATGCTTGCAGTTAAGGTGCATATAACTGAGAGTTCTTATATATATCTCCCCCATGTTGCTCTAATCAACACATGCAGATTTAATCGCATCATCGAGAAACAAATGATAATTATATAAACTTGGTACTAATTTATAGTCAAGGACCATCCCCCCTTTTTGCATGCAAAATTCAGTTGGTTTGCTCCTGGCTTCGCTGCTCTGCTCCCTGCCTCACAGTCAGCTCCAGGTTCAGTGCAGCTGCATGGGTGTGGCCACTTCCTGTTTGGGAGGTAATGAAGATGAACAGGATTAGATAATTCCACAATTACCGATTTTCTAAATTACCTAATCGCTATTTACCGATTTGGCATTGAGGATTCAGTGATAACGAATCGGAAATGGGGATTCGGTATTTATTTTTTACCGATTCATTCCGAATCGCTATTTTTTAGCGATTTTTAACGAATCAGTAATTTTTACCGAATCATTACGTACACTGGAATACCGAGTTCTTAATAATGAATCGGTAAAATTAGCTATTAAGGAATCGGTATTTCTGGATTACCTACATCTGGCCCATAGTCCCCAATTCACAATTTGTCAGAATATAGGTGTTTTTTTGTCACGCCAGATACATAGTGATACCTGTGGTTACGCTACTTATAAGAAGTGATAACAACTTCTTTTGAGAGTTTCTGGGAATCACATGCCGATTTTGGTGTTTACTACACCAAAAACGGCATGGCATGGCAAAGACTCTTGACTATTCTTGTGTTAAATTCTGGCAGGTTTGACCTGCTGAAATTGAACCAAGGTTGAGGTATTTAATGTGCCTGGTAATTACTAGATACAGTAAATAACTCCAACTCATAAAACAAAACATGGGTTTTGCACAGGGGATGGAAAACACTGGCCAACACATAATCTGGGTCTACAACTAAACTTTTGGATAGGCCTAGAAATCTTCTACAGATGCAGATTTTCAGAACTACTCCTTGAATTCTTTAAGAGGTAAACCTGCAAAAGTGAACTTACGACTTTCTGAGCCTCATCTTTCTTTCTCCTGAGGCTGAATCCACACATTGTTTGTGCACCACAGTGTGCAAATAGAAACATTTATGAGGGCACCCTCCCATTCCTCATTAACAGGATTTTGTTCTTTTAAATGAGTTAATTTTCCCCGTTTTATGTGTGAGTAAATCAAACTCAGAAGGATGATTTGTGAAGAATTCCAGTCAGACACCTGCAAGACTAATTAACATGTTAGAGGATAGTTACACATCATTTGCAGGTAGTTCTCACCATGTAAACATTTGTAACGCATAGAAAGGGGTTCCTCTACAGGGAAAGATGTTTCCCCACAAATAAAAATGTTACATAGCACATAGACGTTAGCGTTTCATTTCTGCAATTAGCTGTCTACTCGTGTACATTTCTGCGTGTTGAAATGAATGTGCATAAGAGTACAACTTGGAATCTGTGATAGTTGTAGATTTCTAAGTGTCTCTTGGGATTCTTTTTAGCTTATGCAGATAATAATCTTTTAGATTAGTTGGATTGTGAAACATGGATGGTTTAGTGCTCCCTTTAGCCTGGAAGGGTCTTGATTTTCTCCTTGTGGTCTGTGGTCTCAATTATGGGAACCAGAGGATGTACTGGCCTTCAAAGCACACCTCTTTCTTAATAACGACTGATTTCAGTTGTTGCGTGCTTATCTAGGACCCTGATCGATACTGTGACCTTATGCCCCTATTCGGCTATAAATCCATTTATTCCCTATATTGGCATAACCGTTCAAGTGCGATATTCAGAAACTCATCTCTGGCCTCAAACGAACAGAGCCACATTCCAGAATAGCTTTCTCTGCCACTTCCTTTGCAACCAATTAGTGCAATGACAGAGCAGAAGTCACTATCTGAGATTCCTAGATTAACACTCTGAGTTCTTCAACAAGATAAAAACTCAGCAAACCTGGAAATCCCCGCTTGCTGTGTTTTGATTAGTAATAGAACTCTAATGAGCACTGATAGATGATCACTTCCTAGTGACATCTTTATTGACGTCTTATGTCCAGCAAACTTACGTCAAACAAGGCACCTTTCAGGTATAAATATTACCAACGTTGCCTTAAGCAAACGCTGCTGTCTCGTTGCTGTTGGTGAAGCTGATGCTACCAGCTATCTCGCTGCTGCTGAAGAAGCTGTCATGCTGATGACACCATAGCTGCTATCGCTACTGCTATCGCTGCTAACTAGCGAACGATGGTGTGGTGAACCTAGGAGCTGTACAGCCGTCCCTCTGCAAGAGCCCAGCAGATGCAAGCTGCCCGCAAACGCTGTCCCCCCTCCTTCTCCTCCTCGACGCGCTGAAGAAGAGACGCTGCCTTTCTCCTGCTGAGAAATCCAGCTCCAGCGTTTCTAGTCTACCCTTGCGGGTGACTGGGATATCGAGCCCTGAGGGAGATACCAGACCTCCATTATTCTATTCCAGAGGTATGGTGTTGACTAAACCCTTGAAAGAGAATACTAGAAGCAAACCTTGGCAAAACCAACTTAACTTAAAGCTACTTACTTACTCCCCTCCCAAGTATTAGGCTTAGGTCAGGTACACTGGGGTAGGCGTAGTTAGAAGCACCAGTTGAGTATTTTAGCCTAATGTATATATGAATGTATATATGTTTTATTACTTTTAAACCATTGCATGGCTAAGAAACCATATCAATGCTTTTACAGTATTATTTCGCAATACTTATCTTACTGTACGTACTTTTTATAATAACAAGTCTTGCAATTGTGGCAATACATTTCTCTTGTACGAGAAGAAAGACTGTTCAATAAATGTTAACCCTTTATTGACAAACGCCCGTCTCTCTATTCTCTACATATTGTGAAAGTAAACTGCACCAACCTGACTGAGTAAAATAACTGTCTATTGTTTCACACGACCCTAGAGATTGACTCTTGATCTGAGGAGCAAAGTTGTCATGTTGCACGGTTGTTGGAAAACTGAATCCCTTCTTGTCTGTGCCAGGGAAGCTGATCACTTCCTATTTCAGTCAAGAAAGTTTCCAGTGACCTCTGAGCTAGTTGGTAACAAACCCAATTAAGTTTAGCATAGTCAGTGGAGGCCTGGAAGATCCGCACTTCTACGTCGATACTACTGTTTATGTTATTCCAATGCGCAGGGCCTATTGGGAAAATAGGAACTACGCTACATGGCGCCCAACGTTTGGTAAGGCGATAAACTAACGCAAGACGTTAGAGTAACTCAGTCGTGCATATTTCACACAGACCCTTTCTCCCGTAAATACTCCAATAGACGTCTGGAGTGGGTGAAAGGTTAAAATCCGCCCGAACTCAGTAGGAAGAGATTCCTATGTAAAGCTCTGGTTTATTCAACGTTGAAGGATACAGTGTTCCAAAATATTGTGCACCTAATCTTTGTCTCCTTGGAGACCTACTCTGCAAAGCCTGCATTTATACAATGCCAGGAGAAAACGGAACCACTGGGGCCGCAGCAGATGCGACTCAGCAGGGTCCTGAAGACACAGACCTGGATGCAATTATCATCCCGGTCCACTTAAGAAAGTCTATAACGTTAAAACTTATAGAAAACGGACTGACACCTCAAGGTGGTACAGTAATTTTCGTGATAGAGGCACACGAATATCGGCAGACAGAGGTATTCTATTCATGGATAAACTTTCCAGCGGCAAACGCTAGAACAAAAGAGTTTCACTATTACAAAGTAGAGAAACCACCGGAAGAGTACGCTCCTTTCGAGGAGACTGAAATCCCACTAAAATTCCAAGAGCCCCTGCTCTGGTTTAACCCCTTCCATGCTCATGACGAGCTCAGCTCGTCATGAGGCACAGTTGAGCTGTGCTGATGACGAGCTGAGCTCGTCATGAATATAGAAGAATCTTAATTTCCAGCACAGGGGAAAAATAACCACAGCAGCGATGTGGTTAATGGCGCCCTAAAACATAATGATCATATTACCAGGCTCGGTCCACTAGGTAGACCAGGAGCAACGTGGCCGGTTCTAGCCAGCTACACACCACACCCGCACATTGCAAAAATGTCAAAGGAAGAGCTGTTAGTACAGCTAAAAACATTAATTAAAATACATAGGCAATTAGTCCAATATGTAATGTGGACTGCAACAGTCCAACCAGCTGTTAATGTACCACAGCTGACCCCTCATCAGGGGAACACTAATCAAATCACACCACAGAACATACAGTCATGTCTTGGTAAAACACCCGTAAAACGGGAACAAATTCCTTTCTGGTTAGCACATAAAATCACTCAAATAGAGGCAGTATTTCCTGATACTACCCCTGTTGAGAAACACAGAATCTTGACCATCTGCCTTCCTATGGGAATCGCACCACACGTGGAGGACTGTGACACTTGGGGTACAATCTTTGCTTCCATTTACACAAAAACACATGGTGTTCCGTCTATGGCGGTAATACCAGAAGTGCTAAAACAGATTCAGAATGAATACGGTCCAGAGCCCGCTTTAAATCTAGGTATGAAATTACTGAAAGACTTTAAGCAGGTCTCGGCTATATTATTAGCCAATATAAAAGGAGAAGCAGCATCTGTGGCGATTCGCCAGAAGTCGAAGGAAACAGATATAACAGATCAGCCAGTTGAGCTTGCCAGAATCATAGAAAAGTGCTATGAAGAATTAGGTAGAGACAGCTTGGGTGGGAAACCAGTAAAGCCCCAACTGCTCGAAAATCCTGAAAAATTATTTAGTAAAAATAATTCGAACACTCCTAAAAAGAGCTGGGATGGAAATAAACAATCCACTCCCAAGGAAAAAGTTTTCCAGTCCAGAGGAAGGTCTCCTCGACGGAGGGAAAGAACTCGAGAACTCGAGAAAGGACCCGAGAACACCAGTCTCCCCAGAGGGAGCCCTCTGAGAAAAGATATAACCTTAGAAATAGGGATAATCTGAAAAAACCTGATAGATATCAAAGTATTGATACACGTCCCTCTCGATCTTTTTCGCAGAAATCGGAAAGAAGAGGACGGTCAGACCCAGGAGAGCACACCAAGTCCAAAGACAAGGAACCTGCTCAGAGTAAAAATTCTCAATTTCCAAAAAAGAAGGTAGCCAGTATTAGAGTAATCAACCATGCCGAGAATACTGAGGACACAGTTGAAAAACGGGGAGTGGGCATTGACAATGTTGGACAGTGCAGCAGAAATCAGTATAGCCCGCAAGATCTTAATGAGTCATCTGGAGACAGTGGACACGAATGAATACATTCAGGTTGAAACTGCCGACACCAGACTTAGCGAGCCCCATAAAATATACGAAATAACATTGCGTATAGAGGGTGATAAGACTAGGAAAATAAGGGGTCTATTTTGGGATAAACTCTCAAAAGGCTATGATATTCTGTTAGCTGAAAAAGATTGGCCCCCAGAGTTTGTCAGGGAGTGCCCTCGTGGTGAAGAAGTGATTATGCCTGCCTTCTCGAATCACATTCCGATTCACAAAAAATATACTTATGCAAGGAAATGGGCAGTAGCCCAGGCACCGGCATTATATAAAAATCATGTAGGATGGGATGAGGACTCTCCTCCCCACAAAATCCAGTTAAAAAGTAAACCAACTGCCCAACGGCAGTATCCCATTAAGCAAGAAGCTAAAAAACAAGTCAGGGAGATCTTAGATCAACTTGAATACCAGGGGGTGATTGAAACATGCACCTCTCAAACGAATAATCCTTTGTTTCCTGTCTCCAAGCCAGACAATTCATATAGTCTAGTTTTGGACTACAGATACCTTAATACATGTTGCAAAACATTTGCAGTACAAAACTCGCATAGTGCAGCCCTAATGAATAACATAGTTAGGAAAAAATTATAAAACAACATTAGACATATCTAATGGTTTCTTTTGTCAAAACATTGCACCAGAAAGCAGATATTTGACCGCTTTCTCAGCATTTGGGTCGCAGAAAAATTCTGTCGACTCCCACAGGGGTTCAAGAACAGCCCAGGACTATTCTCAGCTAGAGTAACAGAGTTACTACAAATATATGATGATGAGGCATTATCTTACGTAGATGATATTTATCTCACAGACGACGACTTGGATACTCACTTGAAAAGAGTGAACACCATTATACTTGGGTTCGCAGCAGAGGGTTACAAATTCAACTTTAAAAAGTCTCGAATTGCCCATCTGACAGTACTATTTTTAGGGTACGAATTATCAAGTGAAGGGAAAAGCCTAGCGGACAACTTCTTAGAGAAGTGCGCTGTACTCCAAGCTCCAAAAACGCTGAAGAATTTACAATCCATACTAGGTTTTCTGAATTTCGGAAGAACATATATTCTAAATTACGCAGAGAGGGTTAAACCTCTCTACAAACTAATTAAACCTGATTTTAAACAAATCAATTGGACTAAAAAACACACAGAAATTTTGAGATCACTGCAAACAGACATGTTAGCTAAAACAAAATTAGATACACGTGACAACACACGCGATCTTGTAATCCGAGTCATCCCAGGAAGATGCGGATTCACATACCTGACCTCCAATGAGGGAGAAAAGGTACCAATAGCATACCAATCACATTTGCACACAAAGGCTGAAATAAAATTCAGTTCAACTGAGAAAATTCTAACTGCGGTTCAGATTGCTGTAGCAAAAGAAAGGCCCCTAGCACAAGGTAAACGAATAGTAATCGTAACACCTATACCGGCTTTAGAAGCGATAACTAAAGCAAGCATTCCTAATGCTAAAGCTTTGCATCCGAGATGGATCCAGTGGGTTAATTCTCTTGCTGCAACAGACGTAGTTTACGAATTTGATCCTAACTTAAAAACACAGGAATTTTTACAATATGAATATGAATGTCCTCTGCCAATTGAAATCCTGCCTCTCGAAGAATACGGAAGTATTATATATACTGACGGATCAGCACAACCCGCAGTTGGGTGCAAACAAGCTTATAGTGCTGCGTGCGCGATTGTTAAAGGTCGCTGGCACAAAGGTAAATTTAGACCAATGGTCACCAAAACACAATCTCTAGGAGATTGCTCGGCTCAACGAGCTGAATTAGTAGCATTTAAGATGGCGCTAGAAAATACCGATCGCGAATTCCCTACACTAATAGTGTGCGATTCTTTTTATTGCGTACAATCTTATAATGAATACTTGCAGAATTGGGTGGAAAATAGTTTCAAAGATGCAAAAGGTGGCACAATAAAGCATAAAATGCTTTGGGAACAGGTAGTTCTTTTCCAGAAAGAACTACAAAAGACTCACGTGATACATACACTGAGTCATCAACGTGATGGCGTTCACGTTGCAGGGAATTCATTTGCTAATACAGCCACAGCGGAAGCAACTAAACCGGCTTCCGTAGCCACAAAAAAGCGTACAGAAAAATACATAGACGGGGAAACCATGCTGGCAGTAAAAACGACCGTAAAAGGCGACTGTGCAGCACTGCCCGTGAACTATCCACTCAATTATGCATACGTAATCGATGCAAACTCCGTTCCTTTTGCTCGAATCCCTGGAGTGGGGGATAGGGTAATTCCAAACAGGGACCGGAGGGGCTTCCTATTACAGGAAGCACATATGGGGTTGGGTCTGAGACACCAAACAATCAGGGACTCTCTGAGAGAATTAGAATCAGAGTACTGGTGGCCGGAAATGAGTGAAGGCATTCATGAGTTTGCAAAAAACTGTGAAGACTGCAACAGAGATCGCAGTGGAGAACCGGCCAGTGTAGTGTCAGAAGCCATGATAGAAAGCATCAGGCAATCTATCTGCGCTATCAAAAAAGAGAAACGCGTCCCATTGTACATCGTTAAGACTAAACACACTTAAAAAATATGGCCCCCAGCGCTCGGCTGACGCTAGAACGGTTATAAAAGATCTGCGAGTCTATATCGGCACATACGCAATTACCACGTTCCATTCTGACCAGTGTCCTGCTTTCAGCTCTCGAGCCTATAAGGAGGCCATGGCCAGCATGGGAATTGGGTTGCAGTATTCTTGTCCGTCGCACCCCGAAGGGAATAGTGTGGTAGAAAGAAAAAACCGGGACATAAAGCGATCTATAACAGCGAAGGTATTAGGTTCAGGCGCTGGGTGGGTCAAACATTTAATAAGTGTCCAGTCCAGTCTTAACAATTTGCCAAGAAAATCTCTAAAAGGTTTCAGCCCATACGAGCTATTGTTCGGAATTAGAATGAGAATTCAGGACTTAGATAGTCAGGTATCAGTGGTACAAGATAAGAAAACAGACTTTGACATCAAAGATCATTTGGCTGTTTTACAGGAACTGAATGAAACAAGAAAATCCTTAAGCAACATAAAGTTAAAGCAACAGCCAGATACCACTGACGAGGCACCACAAGCAACAGCCCCAGCAAGGCCAATCTGGATTCCAAAGATTGGGGATCTAGTCAGAGAAAAAATCACGTCGAAGAAGGAATTTGGGCCTTCTTACAGAAAAGCAGTACCTGTCTTGGCAGTCACTGGAACAAGATCAGTAGTACTACCGCCCCTTGCTGGTAAAAAGGAGAACAGAGTCGTATCTATCGACCTGGTAAAACCACAAGCATGTGGCCTATAATCAACAGTAGGCCCAGTGGACTCCCAAGAAACAACAGAATACCCAAACTTGCAACAATCCAAGAGGTTCAAACTGAAAGACTAATCACATTCGATCAGCCTGCAGTGCATAGAGAAGGACTATGCAATAATGCCATGGAACTCGTGCCTCTTGAGACACAGATTGAAACAGTTCGTCAAGAAACACCAGTCTACAATAATGTGGCATCTGAAAGTGCTACCGAAAGACAGATTGAAAGAACAATCCCAACAATTGACAGAACTGCCTCTGGTTATTTCATCAACTTCGACAACTTCTCTGAAGATCAAAACGACCCCGAAGTGATGCCAGAAACTAAAAAAGACTTTTAAAGAAAAAGCAACGGAACTCTTTCATCAACTGAAGGAAATCTACCTTATTTCACCTTGGTTAGAGTTCTGGTTCGGTCTAGGTGTATTTTTCCTCCTGCTTTGGCTCATCATGGTACTTTGTTTGGGAAAATTCATTGAGGGAAAATATAGTACAATGGACACAGCAAGTCAGAACATCAACCTAGTCCTCAAACCACACAGATCATCCCACGTGAAGAAAAGAGAACTGTCAACAGTAAATGTCACAGCAATTCCAATACCTGGTGGGGTAGTATGGGAGAAAACTGACTATGAGATCTATGGTCCGGTCGAGATCCTGAAGTATCCTCATCAACTGAAGGTTTCCTTAAGTGACTTTGTAAAAGCTTGTACATTCTCTGATGATTGGGACTTTAACAGTATTAATGACATGATGTCTGATTTAGTAATGTCAGCTAGATTCACAGAACATGATTATTTACAAGGTTCGTCTAGTTATGAACAGTTATTCTGCTACACACATTATGGCGATCATTATTTGCATAAATCTGCACAGCCTAGAAATGTTTTTATGTATAATCAATGGGAACATTGTGCTACACCACCTAAAAGCAGTTCTAAAGCATTTTTTGAGAAATTCAAATACTTCTCAGGGTTTAACACCAGTGATGCAGAAACGTTTTATTACAAACTGTTAGATAAAACAGGAATGAAAACAATGCTGACAAACACTAAATTAATATATTCAGAAGCATTTTATGACAAAATGATGACATTTGGTTTTGATTATTGGAAAAATAACATTGAAACGAAAACCATTTGGGGTACAAAAGATTGGCAGGTACAAGGCCTTGAAGCACTATTCAGAACCTGCATGATACCAGAACAAATGATGTTTTTAAATGACACAATACACCAAACATCCTGTCTTGGCCTAGCTAAGATCAAAGACCTAAACAAACCGTCTATTCCGAAGCCAATACCTGATAATGCAACTACAGATATTGAGATAGACGTAACTAAAATTTTACATTTTAACAGAACACATCCTGATTGGGAAAAGTGGTTAATCTGGCCTACTGACACAAACAACTGTCAAGATAGATTCCTGAACAAAACACAGGGGTTAAAAATGACCAGACAAGACCCTAGATACTCCCAGAGACAACATCCTGGAATAGTAACAACATACAGTGTAGGGAAACTCTGCCTCGAATGGCTAGGAACATCCACACTGGCTGAAATTAAGCAACACTTGTCTTTACTAAAAGATGGTGCTGATTTGCGCGATTTCATTCTTGGACCACGCAAACACCGTCAAAAGCGTTTCATAGCGGCCAGCATCTATGCTGCGTACAACGAGGCTTGGAAAGTCACACAAATTGAAACAGCTGAAAAAATACGAGAAATTGATCGTATTAATTTGGAGAAATCACTTGCTGTAGTGGACAATGGGTTAATGACTCTGTCCTCCAGAAAATATTTGTTGGACAATATTGTATCTTCTGCCTTTGACATAATAGACAGAGACTTGCTAATGTTACAGCATGGCCAATCTCAATTACGTTCTATTGTACAATTGGGCTGGACGCTGCAAAATCTTCGTTCAGGCTATGTGCCTTGGCGTTTAATCAACACAACGTCATTATTTTCCATTTTTAACCTTACTGATAAACAAATCAGTTTGGCACAGAAAGGAGCAGACTATACAATCCTGAGCATCGAAAAACTTGAGAGATTACCATTGACAATGTCAGAGAGTCCTGTCATTGAATGGATAATACACGGAATTATCACTATTCCGATAACAACTTTCCGATTTAAAAAGTGCCTTGAATACATACCTACTGGCCAGTATGAACGATTGGGTAAAGGATATGTAAAATCAGAATGGAAATTACCATACACACATTCATGCTACAGTGACAGCGACAAAAATGTATTTCTTAGTGGTGAAAACTGTAAACGTTCACTAAGCGGTATACTTTTGTGCCAGGGTATTAATTTACACGGAGCCTGTGAAGGTAATTCTAACAACCTTTCATGCCACCAGCTTGTCACACCTGCAACTCAGATAGAGCCCTTCTTTATGCAACTTGCTAACGGGAGTTACATTCTTAGAACGGATCACAGATGTTGTGGCCTTGTGCCAGGGAAAAGTTATCTAGTAAGTGTAACATCCATGGTCAAATGCTGTATGCAAGCATTGTTCCAGAGCGGGCTTGCAGACACAGAGACTCCCATCTGGCCTCGTCTAAATCTCTATTCTATACGAATTGATACTTTAAGCAAAATGAAGTCTGTGCTTTTACAGACAACAGTGCCCATAACGTCATCAAAAGAGACGTATGATCTTCTAGTTGCAAGGACAGCTACGGAGGTTCATGACCTTTTATCAACAAATTGCCCCGTGCATTTCCTAGAAATGCTTAGCCAACTCCTTAACGTGTCTAGTGCCACAGGCATCCCAGGCATATTTAAGACGATTTTTACGGGCCTGCTAACACCATTTCAAGCAATTCTGGGAATCGTTCCTAATTTTGTCCACTCTGTTTTTGGCGGCATACCCCTATTTTTGGGACTTGTAGCAGGGATTTTATTTTTGACCCTCCTGCTTCGTTATGGCAAGCCAAAGCTCAGACATGACTCCTATGGGAATGGAAGAAACAATCCTAGCAATCCGCTACCGGGACAGAATAACTAGAGTCCTTGGATTGGCCAGGCTGAGAGATCTAAACATGACCTGGTTCCTTTCATTCAGACCTATATGGCAGAACTGTATCTTACCGGTACTTCGATGTATGCTATGCGGAGATGAGTGCGTGTTGGACATCTGTCTTTCACTTCCATCAGCAGTACCAATGGACGTCGATACTTTGCTCAGTCCGATAACGGCTCACGCATTGTGTTGTCCCCAGCGGCTACCAATCCTGATGACGGCATTCGTTGAGACTCCTGTGCTACGACTAGGTGGTAACAGTGGAGCGAGTGACAAAAGCAGCATCACCCAGGTACGACCTTCTGTGAGCATTGCTGATCCCGACTATGATGACAGCAATCATTCTCACACTTGCCAAGTTACAGCACTATCGAATTTGGTCGAACTGTCACCTGATTTTGTAGACCAATTCTTTGAGAGCCTGTCTGATATGATGTTCTCACCCGAACAGAAATAATAACTATGGAGAAACATTCCGACACACAGCGTTCCCATGAACTCTGAATTCGGCCTTCAGTTTTGAACAACAAAAACTGCTAAAAGCGTTGGAACTCTAATTTCCCCGTTCAAGCAATAATTCTTTTGAATTGAACACTTTTTATTATTCACCCTTTTTTGGCACGAAAAATTCTTTGCTTAAAGTAAAAACTATTCTTAGAGAACAGAAGCTTCAACTTCTATTTCTAAACACATCTAGAGACATAACAACTTTACACCAGCCTCTAGCACATTTATTGCAATGCATTTATATGTGATGATTTATCTCGCCCTTCTTCTGTTTCAGAGATATTTCATGTGTAATTCTTTTTGCATAATCGTTCATTGATTTCATATGCTATAATTTTTGAATGATTTCTATGCTTCAAAAACGTACAGTACCTAAAATTTCACGTATTACAATATACGCCTATTTCAAATGCATTTATGTATTTTGGGGTGGGCAATGTTACACATGCATCATATTGCTCTAGTTTTAGTAATTTGATGGACATAAATTCGTGGAGTGGGTGTTGCGTGCTTATCTAGGACCCTGATCGATACTGTGACCTTATGCCCCTATTCGGCTATAAATCCATTTATTCCCTATATTGGCATAACCGTTCAAGTGCGATATTCAGAAACTCATCTCTGGCCTCACACGAACAGAGCCACATTCCAGAATAGCTTTCTCTGCCACTTCCTTTGCAACCAATTAGTGCAATGACAGAGCAGAAGTCACTATCTGAGATTCCTAGATTAACACTCTGAGTTCTTCAACAAGATAAAAACTCAGCAAACCTGGAAATCCCCGCTTGCTGTGTTTTGATTAGTAAAAGAACTCTAATGAGCACTGATAGACGATCACTTCCTAGTGACATCTTTCTTGACGTCTTATGTCCAGCAAACTTACGTCATACAAGGCACCTTTCAGGTATAAATATTACCAACGTTGCCTTAAGCAAACGCTGCTGTCTCGTTGCTGTTGGTGAAGCTGATGCTGCCAGCTATTTCGCTGCTGCTGAAGAAGCTGTCATGCTGATGACACCATAGCTGCTATCGCTACTGCTATCGCTGCTAACTAGCGAACGATGGTGTGGTGAACCTAGGAGCTGTACAGCCGTCCCTCTGCAAGAGCCCAGCAGATGCAAGCTGCCCGCGGACGCTGTCCCCCCTCCTTCTCCTGCTCGACGCGCTGAAGAAGAGACGCTGCCTTTCTCCTGCTGAGAAATCCAGCTCCAGCGTTTCTAGTCTACCCTTGCGGGTGACTGGGATATCGAGCCCTGAGGGAGATACCAGACCTCCATCATTCTATTCCAGAGGTATGGTGTTGACTAAACCCTTGAGAGAGAATTCTTGAAGCAAACCTTGGCAAAACCAACTTAACTTAAAGCTACTTACTTACTCCCCTCCCAAGTATTAGGCTTAGGTCAGGTACACTGGGGTAGGCATAGTTAGAAGCACCAGTTGAGTATTGTAGCCTAATGTATATATGAATGTATATATGTTTTATTACTTTTAAACCATTGTATGGCTAAGAAACCATATCAATGCTTTTACAGTATTATTTCGCAATACTTATCTAACTGTACATACTTTTTATAATAACAAGTCTTGCAATTGTGGCAATACATTTCTCTTGTACGAGAAGAAAGACTGTTCAATAAATGTTAACCCTTTATTGACAAACGCCCGTCTCTCTATTCTCTACATATTGTGAAAGTAAACTGCACCAACCTGACTGAGTAAAATAACTGTCTATTGTTTCACACGACCCTAGAGATTGACTCTTGATCTGAGGAGCAAAGTTGTCATGTTGCACGGTTGTTGGAAAACTGAATCCCTTCTTGTCTGTGCCAGGGAAGCTAATCACTTCCTATTTCAGTCAAGAAAGTTTCCAGTGACCTCTGAGCTAGTTGGTAACAAACCCAATTAAGTTTAGCATAGTCAGTGGAGGCCTGGAAGATCCGCACTTCTACGTCGATACTACTGTTTATGTTATTCCAATGCGCAGGGCCTATTGGGAAAATAGGAACTACGCTACACAGTGGTTGGTTCTTTTATATATGCAACCCCACCACCATAATTTCCTCCTGTCTCCAGTTTCTGGGGCTCTTGGTAACATTATACATTTCCATATCACCTTATAATGCATGTTGCAACTCCCTATATCTGACGGTCAGTATCTCCAATCTCTGGCGTCCCTCGCGGGGCAGCACCTGCAACATGTGTTGCACCTGTTCAAGACATGGCGCTTCACAGCGATGATGCAGGCACTTCACAATAAACACAACACCTGTCAGCCTCTTTGAGGAGGCTGGACTCCGATAGAAGGATGTCAGCCTGCTATTCGTTTCTAGTGTCTCTTCAGACACATTCAGCTGCTTATGCTGCTTTTATTGTTCTGGGATGTAAGGTATTTTAGCATGGCCTTTTGCTTTTAGAGGTGTGTTAATGTTTGCCTTTTAAAGTAAATTTTATTTTGCATGTCACAAAGCTGCCAAGTGGCTCTAAGGACCGTGAAGCTGTCAGCCATTTCTGGCTTTTCAGCCAAAAGCATATCTATCCCGGGGCATATCGTTTTTCTTGTAACACTTATTATGGGCTTAGAATCCCCAGAATACTGTGTGAAGTTGGAAGTTGGCTAGGTTTTAAAAATATGGAAAGTGGTCAAGTCTATTAAAAAATGTACTTGTTTCAGGTGCAAAGTCAGACACATATTTTTGCTCGCCCAGTGCTCACTTGTGTGGTATGGTCACTGTATATTGAATTGTACTGTAGTGCTGTTATAACTACTTACAAATAATAATTTTTTCATCTTACCCTTTCCGGTTTGGACTCCCTTCTTTTTCCCACACTCTATGTGATTTATATCACTGTTTAAATTGCGCTGTTATAATAATTTCCAGCTGAGACATTGTTGTTTGTTACAAACTTTGCCCGGTCTCTCCTGGGTTAACGGGGTTACTCCTGTATTTGTTCCATTTTGGTCTTAAGCAGTTAATATCATTGACCTAGGCATCACATAAAATCCTGTGAAATATATTTATATCTTGATATCTTTCATCACATGGATGATTATGGATCTTTAACAAAATACTACGTCAGCATGATTCTGATAAGCGACAGACAATGCATATCTTTGGGTGAAGAGGTGCATATTTCTGGGTTTATGTGTGTACTCCTACACGCTACTTTGTATCACTCAGTTTACCATTACATTTTTTGTTTAGAGAGACTTCCAAAGTGCTTGATGTGTTTCAGCAATAGCAATTTCTAACGCATTCATGTGTAAAATTGGGATTCGGTTTAATGTGTCATACAATGTTAATGCTCTAAGAGGTTTGGTACATATATCTTTGAGCCAACTCTTTATAAGGACATATATGATCAATCATCATATTCCACAAGGTTCTAGATGTCAATAGCAGGAGTTTCAGTTTGTAGGAAAAGTGCCCTTACAACAAAGTCAAGGAGCTAAGTTTATCTTCCCATTAAAGTGCTACAGTTTTAGAAAGTGCATCAGTGCTTTTGTGTAAACTATTCTACGATGAGGTATGTTCCGTTTATGTAGTATTTTCCAAATTTATTAGTACTCTTTTTGGTATTTCTCAGTTGTAAAGTGCTAATCCATCCACAGGGACATGTTATCTCTTTTTTAATACTAAAGAGATCATGATTTAATGGATGTGATAAGTGCACTTTCACAATTTATTGTTAGAAGAGATATGTTTAATGAATTGCACATCAATTCTATTTTCAATATTCACCATTAAGATTATATTAGTTTCATGATTCATAATGGCCCCTCCTGGCCCCAGATGTGATACTGGTGGACTATAAAGTGCTTGTGCATTTATACAAGACCATTATCTCTTATCATATATTTGTTCTAAAGTGTTGTTGGTTTCTAAAGCGTATTTTGAGCATTTATAAAAAAAATTGAAATAAATATCACAAACATGTGTTGTGTATACATACTCCCCTTGGCAATCCACAATCCTTATCTGTGAAGTATAGTTTAGTTCCATGTTTTACCAATGAAAATAATGGATATCTAAAACAAATATATTTCTAACACATAGTACCCTTAGCATTCCACAATAATTTCTCTCTCTCTCTCTCTCTCTCTCTCTCTATTTATATATATATATATATATATATATATATATATATATATATATATATATATATATATATATATATATATATATATATATATATATATATATATATTTATACATATATATATATATATATATATATATATATATATATATATATATATATATATATATATATATATATATATATATATATTGTAATACAAAACTGCCCTGAAGCATTGGACAGTCACTCGACGGCGTCTGCTACCATCCGGTTAATTTTTACCTTGACTGCTCACATTTTCTCTCCCCATTTGCATCTCACCACATAGCCGACGCGTTTCAAGGCATGTCCGCCTCTTCTTCATGGGCTTCGCTTGACACAAAACACTGACGCCTCACCTTCATTTAAAAATACGATCTTTTTATTGGCACATAAGGGCCCAATGGGCGTTTCCTTTCTGCAATTCTCTTCTGTTGAGTGCTGGGATATGCAGTCCTTGAAGGTGAGATAATTACATTTCTTTAGTAGGTTCAGTGTTAGTTCCAATTTAGCGTAGTTAATCCTTAGTAGGTAGGAGAAAGTCTATGTGAGCAAAATTGTGTCCCAAACGCCGTGCTGACAGGTCAGACAACAGTTCTAACCCCAGCCTTTCAACACGCTGAAATGGAGCTCCATCCCACGGCCGGGCTGCCGTGTGCAAAGATTGTAATACAAAACTGCCCTGAAGCATTGGACAGTCACTCGACGGCGTCTGCTACCATCCGGTTAATTTTTACCTTGACTGCTCACATTTTCTCTCCCCATTTGCATCTCACCACATAGCCGATGCGTTTCAAGGCATGTCCGCCTCTTCTTCATGGGCTTCGCTTGACACAAAACACTGACGCCTCACCTTCATTTAAAAATACGAATATATATATATATATATTAATATTTATCCACCAAAACAGTCCACAAACGAAGGGTGCGCTATCACATAGCTGGTGCACGCGGCGGGGTCGGACTCTCCCCAAACTTAACCCTCCACCAAAAAAGTATACGCTGCACTCTCCCAGATTGTTTGAAATCAATAAAGATTTATTCAGGCCATTGCCTGCTCCTTCATCACCTACGCGTTTAGACCGGCAGATCTTGATAACAGTGTTTAGCATTAGTCCCTTTATGTTTGCACCTATTTATACCACAAGTCCAGTCAGCACATTAGTATGCATCTTGGGAGAGGTAGTTTCATTCACGATTTGCATACTTTTACATGCAACAACATTTCATTGATTGTTATATTTGACAAACAAATAATATGGTTACATTGTAACAATTGTACCATCCTTTCCACATTTTACATGTTACATTCTGTTTAATAAAGCGCCATGGGTTTGTACGTATACAGGACTGTCCTGTATTTAGACCATTAAGTCTTAGTGACTAATAGGCCTCAGTGCGCAAATTGTTCAATTCTTGGCTCAGGGTCCACTGTTTGAACATGAATTGGCTGCTGGTACGATTTGCATAATACTTACAACTCTTCTGGTCTCCTCATCATGGGGCCCAGTGCCCATTTGCGCTAGTATATCCGTATATGTTATGATGGTCAATTGTTATTAGGTTAGTGCATAATTTTATCTCATCTTGTTTCTCTTTGATCTCAATTACTTCTCTTTTCTCTTAGCTTAGATATACTTGTGTTCATTTGATTCCTGTACTTGATTTTTCATTTGTTCTGATTAACAGGATGTGTATTTACAGATGTATGTACAGTTCCTCATCCCTGTTCAGCCCCATCAGGGTTTTGGTCTTAAATCTGATAATCAGCCTTAATTCCAGACGTCTGAGCTTTAGGATACTGTTTCCTCCTCTTTCATTAGTAGGTATTGTTGCTAGGCCACTGTAGGTCATGTTCTGCTATGTCTTGTTCTCATGTGTTATCATACGTTTGGCTATGGCATATGTCAGATCCTTGTAATGAATAGCCTGTATATGTTCAAGGATACGTTTATTCGATGGACAGATCATAATACCAATAAAAAGTTTTCCACAATGGCATTCCAGCAGATACACCACTGGGTGGTTTTGCATTTTATAGTACCTTTGATGTTAAATATTTTACCCTGTGGGTCCTTTATTGTCTTCTTTCTTTTCCCAATTTTGCAAGCTTTGCATTGGCTGCATTTCTTGAATCCTTTTTGCATGCACTGTAGCCATGTGCTTGGTTGTTTAATTTCAAAGTGGCTTCTGACTAATGTGGCAGATAATGATGGCGCCTTTCTATAGGTTATTTGTGGATGATTGCCCAGTTTGTTTTTGGATCTTTAATTAAGATGTTTCAATATTTTTTAAAGGTTTTGCAGATTTTGAAACTTTCTTTGCTGTATATTAACACCATTCTTATTGGTTCTTTTCGTTGTCCTTTCCCATTTGTGTCTTTTTTATTTATCAATGTTTCAGCTCTAGTCAAGCATCTTGCTTTAAACTCTCCTGGTTTAACATTGTTGTACTGATAACCTCTTTGCAAGAACCGTTTTTTAGTCTCTTTAAATTTTTGATTTATCTCTTTGGTATTTGAACAATTTCTTTTCATTCGGATGAATTCACCATACGGTATATTACTCTTGTGTGTTTCTGGATGGAAGCTTTTTCCAAGTAACACCCTATTAGTTGCGGTACTCTTCATAAGCACAGTTGTTTCTATTTGATCTTCTTTTACACATACTTTTGTATCCAGAAATACAATTTCACTCGCACTGATGACATAAGTGAATTTCAGAAAACATCACTAACAAAAGGGCACCTGCCTATATATAAGAATTACAACAGGCCCATAGAGAAGGGTCCTAATATTATACACCAACAGCAATGGCTGACAGACACATATATTCAAAGAATTCAACAATTAAATTACTTGGCAAAATTGTTTTTCTTTTATTATCATTATTTCAAGCATAATTATCAAACTTCAAAAATACATAAATAAATACAGAAATATATAAGGTATCATCAATAAATATATACATGTCCCACGTGTAACATTCATAGCCATCAGTCATACTAACATTCACTCATGGTAACATACACATTAATTCCACAAAAAACACATTCCTAGAACATCATAAGTCAATCCAGGTGGTAAGACTGCCACATGATGTTAGAATGGAAGGTTCTCGTGTATCCTCTCGATGGTGAGTGGAGAAAGAGCCCAAAAACACGAGAAGAACTAAACGGCAATGTGCGTTTCGGTGTGTAGCCCAGACAGGGTAACACCTTCATCAGGGCAGAGATAGAAAAGCAGTGTGGGACACACAGGCATGCTCCATATGTATCTGGAAAATAAAGATGTTAACTTAGATTCTTATACAATGGCATGAAGATAAACTAGCGGTTCAATGGGACGATATCAGAAGTCTGCAGCGCTACATAAGCATCAATAGCAAGTTGTTCCGAGGGCCATTTGAGCTGCCAGGAGCACCAATAGGAAAACCGGTTAGAGGGTTTCCCGCCGCCCTGACTGCCGGAGTAAACACCATATAGGATGGACCCATAACCTTTACTTGAATTGCTGCAGCCATCATTGTTGAATCCATTTTCCCACCCCTTTGAAAAGTTCCACTAATGTTTTCCCTATTGGTGCTCCTGACAGCTCAAATGGCCATTGGACCAGCTTGATATTGATGCTTATGTAGTGCCGTGAATAATTCCTTTACACACTTGTAAATGTATTCATTCTTCAATACACCTATTCTATTGGGAATAACTTTGGCGCCGATTGAGGAATCTGCGTGTAATTTTCCTTAAAATTGCTTCACTCCTCTCCGCTCCTTCCCTGAAAGTTTCGGGGGGATTCGTCAAGCGGGGGCTGAGAAAAAAGGGGGGTCCCAAAATGTGTTTTCCCCATGTTAATTTCCATAGGGACCTTTAGACACGGCTACAGCCCGAACGGCTGAACGGAATTACACCAAACTTGGCAAAATGGTAGGGACAGGTATGCAGTAGTGCCTTTTCTATATTTGGTGAAAATCCCTCCAGTAGTTGTTGAGAAAATTGAATTTGAGCAAATTATATATCTATATGCGCTCAACATTCTATTGGGAATAACTTTGGCGCCGATTGAGGAATCTGTGTGTAATTTTCCAGAATTTTGGCCAGCTCCGCTCCTTCCCTGAAAGTTTCAGGGGGATTCGTCAAGCGGGGGCCGAAAGGGGGGTCCCAAAACGTGTTTTCCCCATGTTAATTTCCAAAGGGAACTTTAGACACGGCTACAGCCCGAACGGCTGAATGGAATTACACCAAACTTGGCAAAATGGTAGGGCCTGGTATGCAGATGTGCCTTTGCTATGTTTTGTGAAAATCCCTCCAGTAGTTCTTGAGAAAATTGAATTTGAAATTTTTCAAATGGCATTTTCTATGGGACCTTTAGACACGGCTACAGCCCGAACGGCTGAACGGAATTACACCAAACTTGGCAAAATGGTAGGGACAGGTATGCAGTAGTGCCTTTTCTATATTTGGTGAAAATACCTCCAGTAGTTGTTGAGAAAATTGAATTTGAGCAAATTATATATCTATATGCGCTCACCGTACGCGTACGGTACACGTACGTGTGCGTACCCTTTCGTGCGCGAGCGAGTATCTGATTGGCTAGCAGTCGACTGTCAACATTCCAAACTGTCCAAACCAGGAATTGTTGGCCACCATCTTGTTTTTCAGGAGAACTGATGCACAAGAAACCCCAACACAAGAGTGGAAAACACGAAAAGGGGGCAGGGTAGAGACCCCCCCAACCCCTAGCCCTTCTCAGGGGGTCCCAAAAGGACCCCAAAGGGCAAAAATAAAAATTCGAAAAAATCGCGGGTATGCGCACCATACGCGATCCTTCTGGGACCCCTGAGAAGGGCTAGGGGGTCAGGGGGTCTCAACCCTCCCCCTTTTCGCTTTTTCCACTCTTGACATGGTCAGTGACATCACTGATGACATCTCAAAGGACATCACTGATGACATCACTGATGACATCTCATTTGACATCACTGATCACATCACTGATGATATGTGATAATACGATGCACCTCCTCACACTCTAATATAACCTTTGATACACCCAGTGTTAAATACAGACTACCATTCTTGAAACCATTGACACACCAATACCAGTTACTACATACGCACTCACTGATTCCTAGGTCTACACACACATTCACTCATTCACCCATAGAATCACTCATACATACAGTCACTCATCAATACAAGACTATCATATGCACTCATACACCTATACAGACACTCACACACTGCCACTCATCCATGGAGCTACTCACACACTTCCATTAAGCATGAAACTGGCATTCTTGCAATGAGGCACTTCCTGAGGGCAAGATCAATCAACACTTTGACTTATACTGAAATGTTGGTTGACATGACACACTATTGCCTAACTAATAATTTTTTCTATTTTAATGACCAACTGTACAGGCAGGCACAAGGGATGGCGATGGGCACCTGCTTCGCCCCCAGCTACGCAAATTTATTCATGGGCTGGTGGGAGGAGCAGGTGTCCAGTAGCCAAAATGACCAGGGAGAAAGGGTGATACTTTGGATCCGTTTCATAGACGATATCTTCTGCATTTGGAAGGGAGATGAAACAAGTGCCAGGAGATACATTGCTAGCCTTAACAACAATGAAATGAACATTAAACTAACATCACAGATCAGCAAGGAGAAGGTCATCTTTCTTGACACACAAGTGGAGGTCAAAAACAACAAACTAGTTACTAGCCTCCACAGAAAAGAGACTGCGGGAAATAGCCTATTATTTGCCACCAGTGCTCATCCTTACAATCTCATACAAAGCATCCCATATGGGGAATTACTGAGAGCTAAAAGAAATAACAGCAGCAGCATTGACTTTGAAACGGAAAAACACGTAATGATAGACCGTTTCAAAGAAAGAGGATATTCTGAAAAAACCATCCAACAAGCTGTTGAGAGAGTTGATAAGGTAGCAAGAACTGATCTGCTAGTCCCCAAACAGAAACCAACGAATGAGGAAGAAGAGACAGTGAGGTTTATTACCACATACTCAGGCCAAGCATACAAAGTGAGAAAAATATTGACAAAAAATTGGCCAATTCTAACCACAGATACTTTTTTAAGTAAACATGTGAGGGAACACCCACAGATTACTTTTCGTAAGGGGAAATCCTTGAAAGATGATCTGAGTAAAAACATGGTCTCATCCAAAAAAGCAGTACAACAAAAGAGTCTCACTGGTTTTGAGTGCTGCATGAAATGTAAAGCATGTAAGGGAAGTTCTAACTGTAAAAAAGTTAAAGTACCCAATAGTTCCAGATTATTCACCATCAGGGGTCCCTTTGACTGCAATACCGAATATTGTGTGTACTGTCTTATCTGTCCCTGTGGGAAGTTCTATATTGGAAGCACCAAGCACAGGGCCAAGATCAAGATATTGGAACACAAGCGAGCAATTAGGAATAACAACGAACAATATCCTGTTGCTCGACATTTTAAGACACACCCCAATCAAAATGACAACTTACTGAAATATGTGGTACTTGATGCAGTCAAAGAGAATGTAAGAGGGGGTGATAGACTGCACCAGTTGAGAATCTTGGAATCCAAATTCATTATCGATTTCGAGACACTACATCCTATTGGGATGAATTGCAGTGAGGAACTTGCAGTCCATCTATGATATATGTAAATGCAATTGGTCTGATATCTCAATCTTTTGTTTTAACATGTAAATATTTTGTTATATTTGGTTTTGAAACACACATTTTCTTTTTACATAGGATAACAGGACTACAAACAACGGGAAGAATCAAATTGATCTAATTTGTTGAATCAATACTGTCACAATTGTTTAGCCCACTGGGGCGATACCTACATAATCACTCGAATGTGATTATTTACATGAATTCATGGACATAATATCAGCCCACTGGGGCTAGACTTAATTTGTTTGATATTATTTAATCATGTATAAAAGATATTCATGCACGCGTAGCAACAAACCTTAGTCCAAGATGGCGGCCAAAGTTGGTCGGGAGTGCATACACGCATGGACAAGTTTATCCTTATGAATTCATGGGCATTTCACGCAGTTTCAGCCCACTGGGGCAAGATATACTTTGATTGAAATTGTTTAAATATGTAAATTGTGACAAATGCTTGTTTACTGATTTGTACCACTCCAAGATGGCGACCAAAAGCAGGTCGGGGTGGATCAACTATAGTCCTTTTTCCATGCATCTTGTTTGAATATGTAAATAGCACTTTGCATTGATCACTTTCACCGTGACCAAGCCTTAGTGGCGAAACGCGTCGGTAGGGAGCTGCTGATTTTGTGCCTCTAATAAAAACACTTTGAAGCATCCAGAAAGTAGCCTATGCTGTTCTTCGGATTGGGAGAAACTTTGTTCGTGCAAATTAAGGGTGTCCGGCACCCACACAGGCTCGCCGTGATATGAGACGAGGAACAGCCGGGAAAGGATATGGATATGGATATGGATATGGATATATATATATATATATATATATATATATATATATATATATATATATATATACAAGCGCCCGTTTGTGAGCAGGCAGTCGGGTACTCCCTACATACCTTAACTCACAAGGGCACTGCAACACATAAACTGCATATTCTGTCTTGCAGGTTAGTCGTTTCTTTATGGGTACTTGTGCCTCTTTGAATGGAACCTGATAATGGGTTTTGTTGCAGCCGTATCGACAGGCTTTGCAAACAAAACACTTTTTAAATCCTCCACTCAGTGCCATCCAAGTCCCTAAAACAGGTGCCTCCAAATGGTTGTTGACTAATTTATCCGACATGGACATAGATTTTCTAAAGGTTAGCTCTGGTTTTTTTGCAACCAACCCACTGATGACAGGATCCCCTGTCACTAAATTCCAATTTCTATAGAAAATCTTTCTGATTTCACTGTGTTGTCTGTTGAATGTGACAATTGCCCTAGGTTGACTATATGCAGTATCTTCAATCAATCCCTCTTTAGATTCTCTAGGTGCTAGAGCCTGAGTTCTCTTGATAGCTCTGGAACGGTCCATCGCCCTATTGAGGACCTCCTCCGAGTACCCTCTGGCTAGGAACCGCTTCTTGCTGTTTTCTTGGGCCCTAAAGCACTCCTGATCTGTACTACAGATCCTCCTGATATGCAACATTTCCCCAAAAGGAATTCTGCGTATCAGGTGGTGGGGATGTTGGCTTGCCGCATGCAAGACAGTATTGCCTGCTGTCAGCTTTCTATGCAATCTAGTAGCTAGTCCTCCATCAGCTGTGTACACCTCTATATCCAGAAAGCATACAGATGTATTGTCTATTGCAGAGGTGAATTGTAAATTCAAATCATTCAAGCAGAGGGGAGAACGACGTGGGATTCCAGCGCTTTGGAGGCGCTTTCTGAACTTTGCCAACTGACCAGGGGTTAAAGGACACGCACAGCTCCACACGCCGAGAGACTGCGAGGTCCAGCAGGCTCTGTGTTTTCCAGCTGCTGCCTCTTCCCTCGGCGTTCCCGCCCCCCCACCTGGCGAACTCTAATACCTCTCGCGGCCCCCGCTCCGCGGGTGCCGCTCACGGCGTGCAAGCAGAGGGGAGAACGACGTGGGATTCCAGCGCTTTGGAGGCGCTTTCTGAACTTTGCCAACTGACCAGGGGTTAAAGGACACGCACAGCTCCACACGCCGAGGGACTGCGAGGTCCAGCAGACTCTGTGTTTTCCAGCTGCTGCCTCTTCCCTCGGCGTTCCCGCCCCCCCACCTGGCGAACTCTAATACCTTTCGCGGCCCCCGCTCCGCGGGTGCCGCTCACGGCGTGCAAGCAGAGGGGAGAACGACGTGGGATTCCAGCGCTTTGGAGGCGCTTTCTGAACTTTGCCAACTGACCAGGGGTTAAAGGACACGCACAGCTCCACACGCCGAGGGACTGCGAGGTCCAGCAGGCTCTGTGTTTTCCAGCTGCTGCCTCTTCCCTCGGCGTTCCTGCCCCCCTACCTTTAAGCGAATAAATTTAGAACTTACTCACGCGACGCGGGACGCGCGCGGGACATAGCCCGGGGCGAAGCCCGGGCAAAGGGCGGGCCCTCTACGGCCCTCAGCGGCACGAGAAGGACAGGGACGGGCTACTCCCCTTGGCATCCCCACAAGAGAAGGTATAGTGCCTATTCTCATTTCTAGACGACTTATGGATTTTCCGTTTCACCGACATAGTCATTTTACATAAATCATAAGTCATGACATCTAAGGGGGCCTTTCCAATTTTCTCTCAAAAACGTTGCCCGGGCCCGAACATGGACACTTACACCCAGAACCATAATACCCTTATCACCATCAGCGAAACAGATACCGATGATTGTTGTCAACCCCTAAATTCAACTCAAACCCTGCCACCAATCCCCGTCAGTTCGGAAAAAATGTCCTATTGGGAGGAACTAAATGCTCTGTGCGGGACTAATTTTCTTCCTATTATAGCTCCTTCCCCTGTGAAGGGCCTTACTATCGACCCTCACGCAGTTGGACCTCGCGACCCATCCCGATCACCCAAGGAGGATAGCAGCCAAGCTATTGGACTGTCACAGGGCCAAGCTAGTGGTCTGTCACAAGGACAAAGTGCGAAAGGGAAGCACGACGTGGCTAATGATCACGAAACAGAAGCTAAAACACAAAAACTTTGTACTGATCCCTCATTGCTTGCCATAAATCCAATTTCACCTAAGATGCACACCATAACTCTGGATGAAGAAGTAGCATCCACTAATTTGCAACTATTACCCCAGTTTGAATCGATGCTAAGATCTGTAATAGCACCCCTGCTCGAACACATCAACATCCTAGGGGATAGATTGATAAGACTAGAGACTATTATCAAAGCCAATTCTTGCCCTTCGGCAAAGACTGTTAGATCTAATTGTTCTACTCTCCCTACTGTTCCCAAAGTGCCTCACATCACAAAAACTGTTCCAATTGTAAATCAATCTCTCAATTGCCTACCTCACACTGTTACCAAAATCATTCATTCACCTGTGATCAACACCACTAAAAATGTCCCTATCGTTAGACAACCTCCCAAGAGACAACCACCAACTACCACCAAAACTGCCCGTAAATCTAAATACTCTGCAATTAGAGCAGAACTTAACAGAGTAGCTTGCATAGATTTGCCTCCCGAAGCCGCCCCCTTTGTGCTTGTTCTTGCTGGAGTACCTGCACCCACCCACGGGAAATTTGAAAGACATGAGGACCTATTGTCCAAGGTCCTGTTCTGGTTATCAAAGAATAGACCCCTCCCACCCAACAAAGACGGTGGCATTCTGTGCGTTAGAAGGGTGGGTTGGTTAGGGTCAACACCTAAAGAAATTCCCGGGGACCTAGTTCTAGTAAAATTTAGGGACAGGCACACAGTCCCCTACCTACGATCCTCCCAGCCCCATGAAAATGACGGCCCCATCTCAGTTTGGGATCTGTATGACTTCTATCCGAGTACCCCACATATCCCCTCCACCAAGACTAACAGCCATACACAAACATTTGCTAGGTAGGGGTACCATCAATTTCCCTACCCCCATTAGATCAGCTCTTGTTATTAGACACTGACACTGAAACTTTATGCAATTCAGCATTTTGTAAATATGTACCGTGGATTTATTGTACTTTGTGTTTTTATATTTATGTATACTTACGCTTATATGATATTTCTTTTTGAATATCGAATAAAGCTTATTTTGAACCTTTGAACCTTTGAACTCCTCTACAAATAGTTGTGCCTCTTCCCTGGAGCCCTTCCAGATCAAAAATAAATCATCAATGTATCTAAGATAGAGGGGAACATGGTTTTGCATGGTGACTAGATGTTGTCCCATGAGGACCTGCTCCTCCCACCATCCCATATGCAAGCATGCTAGGCTGGGGGAAAAGCAGGCCCCCATAGCCACTCCCCTGATCTGCTGGTACACTTGGTTATTAAACAAAAATAATTCTGCTCTAAACAGACCTGGATCATGGACAAAAGCATTTTGCGATGAAAAATTCATGGCACGTTTGTTCAGATAGTGCTTAACTGCCCTTATCCCATCAAAGTGTTTTATAGAAGTGTACAGAGAAGACACATCAAGTGTCATGAGCAAACATTCTGAATTACAGACAACATCATTCAATTTTCAGATAAAATCTGAGGAGTCCTGCACATATGACCGTAAGCCTTTGACGAGTCCTGCAAAAAGTAATCAATATACTTCAAAATGTTCTCAGTTGAGCTGTTGATGGCAGAGATTATGGGACGCCCAGGTGGCATGTCCACGCTTTTATGAACTTTCGGTATCAGGTAGAATGATGGTATCAACGGGTGTTCTTTCTTCAGAAAACCAAATTCCTCTTTGGAGATGAGATTTCCACTTCTCCATGCTACTAATTTGCAATTTAGATCTTGCCAGGCTGTTTTTATTGCTGCCAAATTGCTCTTTTTGTAACATAAGGGGTCCTGTAGTTTATTCGCCGCCTCATTTATGTACATTTGGCGCAGCCACAATACAATATTTCTGCCTTTGTCCGCTTGTCGGACAATTATATTTTTGTTTGAATCTAATTTATTTATCAAGTTGTTGTAACTTTGATTCATTTTGTTAATGGTGGCATGCTTCTTGTTTGTGGCTGTATACAATGTTTTCAGATCCTTGGTGATAAGTTCCTGATAAACATCCAAGGTGTCGTGGGTCATGATAGGCTGGAACACAGATTTGGGTTTGAAAGGGGTAGTACAAATTCCTTGATCTACATTTGATGTTACTAATGGAGCTGATGTTGATGGCCCGATTCTCCCTGCAAGGCCCAAATTTCTTCAAAACCAGTACGATCCCCTGCTTTCAATAATGTTGGACTGCCGGGTGTCTCCATACATTTTTTTCTGGTGGGTTGTAACAAGAAGATTTTCTTTAATTTGAGCTTTCTCACAAATCTGTATGCGTCCATTCTGGTGTCCACATAATTGAAATTGCATGGTGGGCAATAACACAAACCTAAGCCTAGGATTGTTTCATCCTTCTTCGTGAGCTGTATATTCGTGAGGTTTATTATTGAGCTGGGGTGGTCCCCTGTATTTGATTGCGGGATTGCTTGTTCCAGCGGCCTTTTTGCGGCCTTTTTTCGCTGTCTGATATTTCTTTTGCGGCATTTGCGCCTTTCACTGCGCTTGCGATTTGCCCTTTGTTGCCTGCTCCTCCGCCTGTCTGAACACGTGGTCTGAAAGTGTCTCGGCGGTCCTGACACAAATACCTTACTTCCTGTGCCAGGGACAGCTTTGTAAACCCCACTGCTGATGTTGCTGCCAACTCATTCTCCGGATCACTTTCCGCTGCTGAACTTGCATCAGTAGATGATACTGTAGCTGAGGTATCTTCTGCTTGATTTGTGCGAGTCTTCCTGGCTCGCACTTTCACATTCTCATACCTCTTGGCAAAGGTAAAAATGTGTCCGTCAAGATAGTCTATACGGTCTCGTTCAAATTTGTACGCTTTCCGTTTTTTAATTGCGTCCTCATCTTTGCCCAGCCTCATCATCTGTCAGCCCTCATTTTGACCTCCGTTTCACTTGACCCCATACTGGCTATCTCTATCTCCAGTTGTTCAATTTCCGCTTGTAATTTGCAGCGATCCCTTTCTGCATATTTGACAAGGATAGCCATTAATTTACTTGATGACTCCAAATTGGTTTCGGCCAATTTTGTTAACATAGCTGGGTCGGGGATCTCGTAACTGGGAGCCAAACTTATGCGCAGACTTCTTGGTACACGACCAACTTGCAAGTATCTGGAAAGGGTTTTATTCTCCCACCACTTCGATTGTTCTTTTTTCAACAACTTTTCTAATTTTCTGAAGAGATCCCTTGTGGTTGGATTAGTTACTACGTTCGTAGCCTGCCCTGAAACGCCCGATCCTCCAGCCGGAGAATCCATAAATAGTATATCGGCTGCCTCCTCCCGGTTCCGCAACCCATCCGCGGACATCTTTGCTGTTTCTTAAGGCAATTATTCAAGCACTGCACCAATGTTGGATGGCAAAACGCTACGTTCAAAAATTGAATACTTGCGCTGTCATCCAGGCACACTCCCCACTGAAATGTCTGTTTTCCCCTAACTTCACTGGGCTACCGGTTCACCGTCCGATCTGCCGATTCCGGTGGCGCCGACTCACTTCGTGCGGCAGGCTTCTCCTCAGTATTCAGGGGCTCTGGGCGGCTCACTCCACACCGGAGTCGTGTAAAATCAGTTCTGGAGTACGGAACCAACTGCTTCCTGCCGCCGAGCCCACACAGGGGGAGGGGTTTCGCTCGCACCACTGAAAGCCTCCTTGGTGCATCAAAATGAACAAGTCCTCGCCACAAGCCACAAGCGCTACCAACTTGCTGCTGGTCTGGAATGACGATGAGCTGAAACCCAATCTGGTGCCAAACAAAGGTGCTTTATTCGTACATCTTATCGCCCAGCATGTCCGCCATGACGCGTTTCGCCTGTGTCCACAGGCTTGATCACATGATGTGTTAACAAACACTGATAAGGGTACTTATAGTAAACATAGAAGGCGGGATATTCAGACCACCATTCTTGCACTGAAACAATGGATGCTGAAAAAATACTCTTGGTGGATTTAAACATTTTGACAATAAAAGCAAAAAAAAATAATTAAAATCGTATCCAACCAATAGACAATTTACAATGTTTACAATAATAAATATGTGCAAAATACGCAATATAGATGAAATAATACATAATAGTATACTCCTAAAAACATCTATATACATATTAATATCCATTACATTTTTAAAGTGCTAATACAACCCAAGTGGGTTTTGTAAAGTGCATATCGAATTCAATCAATTTGCTGTAAACTAATAGTACCCCCTCACTCAGTGAGGAACCAATGTGCAAGTGTTGTGCAAAGTGTTGCTATAAAGTGTATAGTGCATTAATTAAAAACAACAGGTGTGCCAATTCATTTCCTTGATTCGGGGAGGAGAATTCAGGGCGTGCAAACATAAACAAAGCAGCAGGATTGGGCTTACATGAAGCAGGACTCCATGCAGTGCAGGGCGCTGAAGAAGGCTTTATGCTGAAAAGCATTCGCCGCCACTGTGTTGTTCCGATTAAAGCGTGTTTTCTTCCTGGAATCCCCTCTGGCCTTCTGAATATATATTCACTGAAAAAACCATAGGTTTGACACATGTTATAGTTAACTGGACATTTTACTCATATAAAACCAATGAAATTCCCCCGTTATAGTTACTTCAGCTAACTATAACTCGCGCGCCCGCAATGCACTGCTGATGACGTCACATATTACATCACTCATGCTTTGAACATTTTAGCTTCTATTTTTAAATGTGTGTATCAAAGGTTATATTACGCTGAGAGGAGGTCTACCACTCATTTACAAGGATGATGTCATCAGTGATTTCATCAGTGATGTTATTTCAGATATCATCAGCGATGTCATGAGTGATGTCACTGACCGTGTCCTGAGTGATATAATATGTGACGTCATCAGCAGTGCATTGCAGGCGCGCGAGTTGTAGTTAGCTGAAGTAACTATAACGGGGGAATTTCATTGGTTTTATATGAGTAAAATGTCCAGGTAACTATAACATGTGTCAAACCTATGGTTTTTTCAGTGAATTTCATAGGTTTTATAAATGCTACTTCCTAACTACAACGTGTGTAAAACCTTTGGTTTTATCAGTGAATTTCATAGGTTTTTTGAATGCTACTTCCTAACTATAACGGGTTTAAAACCTATGGTTTTTTCAGTGAATTTCATAGGTTTTTTAAATGCTACTTCCTAACTATAACGTGTTTAAAACCTATGGTTTTTTCAGTGAATATATATATATATATATATATATAAAATTTCTATGTACAATGAAACCCCTCATTTTGTTCCTTTTCAAATTAAATGTATTTAGTGTTACCATTTTATTCCAATCAAGATGACTTCAGGTGTGCCATACTTTTGTCATAAGTAAGACTGTTAGCGTTCTAGTTGTTCTTTAGAAAACTCTGGGGCATTCTGTCATTGGGCTATAGTTGGGCTACATCTGGCTGATATTTGGGCTACATTTGGGCTCTTTTGTCTCTGGTGGCCATCTTGGGAGACTGCATATCAGAATTTTTTTAATGAAATATAAGAGGATTTGAGAAGTCACTCAAAATGTGCCCTAATTTTTCTTTCTTCAGCACTAATCATAGTTTCTATGGCAAAATGAACCCACTCATTTCGTTCCTTTGCAAATAAAATGTATTAAGTGTTAACACTTTATTCCAATCAAGATGACTTCAGGTGTGCCATACTTTTGTCATAAGTAAGACTGTTAGCGCTCTAGTTGTTCTTTAGAACACTCTGGGACATTCTGTCATTGGGCTATAGTTGGGCTACATCTGGCGGATATTTGGGCTACATTTGTTTTTTTTTGTCTCTGGTGGCCATCTTTGGGCTACATTGGGCTACATTTGGGCTCTAACATATATATACCCCCAATGTAGCTCAATATATATTTTTTCAAAGTTAATTTTCTCTGCAACTACTGAACAGATTTACACCATTCAAAGAAAAGCGTAATCTGCGAGCCGGACTCTACCTTTCTACTAAATTTCTTATAAATCCATTCAGCCGTTCGAGCTGTAGCCGTGTCTCAACGTCCTATGGAAAATAACATGGGGAAAACACGTTTTGGGACCCCCCTTTTATCTCAGCCCCCACATGACGAATCCCCCCCAAACTTTCAGGGAAGGAGCGGAGAGGAGCAGGCCATCTTCTTTTAGAAATTCGCAAAGATTCGTCCACCGGCGCCAAAGTTATTCACAATAGAATGTTGCGGTTTTCCTATGGAAACTAGGTCCTAACTATAACTACCTACTTGCGACCGCCAGTAGGTATATATATATATATATATATATCCAAACTTTTCAGAACCCACGTTGGAAATAATGCAAGCATACAGTGACAGCCATAATTTAATTAAAGTCTCTACGGCAACTCTTGCCTTGCTTTGATGCTGTAAACCAGGGCTTGAGACCAGAGTCCTTCTGCAGAACCCCGGCTCATCCTTCGCTCCATAACTGGCTGCACCACCCGGGTGCCTCCACGGATCCGCTGCGGTGCGCCCACTGTGTAATATTTGAAGAGGACTACATCACCCAGAAGGCCTCGAGAGGCCACACCTATCTGAACTGAGGATGTCAAACCATGTGCTCTTTATTAAGCGCCTGCTGCCAGCACTTGCCGAAAACGCCACTGAAGAAAGGACTATTCCCTGAAATGCGTCTGGCGTGCAACCTGTGAATTTCAAGCCTCTGTGATCACTCCTGCTGGCAGGCTGTTGTACCGAATAAAGTGGGCTTTTTTACTTTCCTTCGTGAGGCATTATTTCTAACGTGGGTTCTGCAAGGTTTGGATAGAAGCGGCCGTCCCGGTCGCGGAAATTAGCCCGACGCCGCAGCGGATCCGTGGAGGCACCCGGGTGGTGCAGCCAGTTACGGAGCGAAGGATGAGCCGGGGTTATGCAGAAGGACTCCGGTCTCAAGCCCTGGTTTACAGCATCAAAGCAAGGCAAGGGGTGCCATAGAGACTTTAATTAAATTATGGCTGTCACTGTATGCTGGCCTGCAGGCGCGCCCACTGTGGAATATTTGAAGAGGACTACATCACCCAGAAGGCCTCGAGAGGCCACACCTACCTGAACTGAGGATGTCAAACCATGTGCTCTTTATTAAGCGCCTGCTGCCAACACTTGCCGAAAACGCCACTGAAGAAAGGACTATTCCCTGAAACGCGTCTGGCGTGCAACCTGTGAATTTCAAGCCTCTGTGATCACTCCTGATGGCAGGCTGTTGTAGCGAATAAAGTGGGCTTTTTTACTTTCCTTCGTGAGGCATTATTTCCAACGTGGGTTCTGCAAGGTTTGGATAGAAGCGGCTGTCCCGGTCGCGAAAATTAGCCCGCCGCCGCAGCGGATCCGTGGAGGCACCCGGGTGGTGCAGCCAGTTACGGAGCAAAGGATGAGCCGGGGTTATGCAGAAGGACTCCGGTCTCAAGCCCTGGTTTACATCATCAAAGCAAGGCAAGGGGTGCCGTAGAGACTTTAATTAAATTATGGCTGTCACTGTATGTTGGCGTGCAGGCGCGCCCACTGTGGAATATTTGAAGAGGACTACATCACCCAGAAGGCCTCGAGAGGCCACATCTACCTGAACTGAGGATGTCAAACCATGTGCTCTTTATTAAGCGCCTGCTGCCAACACTTGCCGAAAACGCCACTGAAGAAAGGACTATTCCCTGAAACGCGTCTGGCGTGCAACCTGTGAATTTCAAGCCTCTGTGATCACTCCTGCTGGCAGGCTGTTGTACCGAATAAAGTGGGCTTTTTTACTTTCCTTCGTGAGGCATTATTTCCAACGTGGGTTCTGCAAGGTTTGGATAGAAGCGGCCGTCCCGGTCGCGGAAATTAGCCCGCCGCCACAGCGGATCCGTGGAGGCACCAGGGTGGTGCAGCCAGTTACGGAGCGAAGGATGAGCCGGGGTTATGCAGAAGGACTCCGGTCTCAAGCCCTGGTTTACAGCATCAAAGCAAGGCAAGGGGTGCCATAGAGACTTTAATTAAATTATGGCTGACACTGTATGCTGGCGTGTAGGCGCGCCCACTGTGGAATATTTGAAGAGGACTACATCACCCAGAAGGCCTCGAGAGGCCACATCTACCTGAACTGAGGATGTCAAACCATGTGCTCTTTATTAAGCGCCTGCTGCCAACACTTGCCGAAAACGCCACTGAAGAAAGGACTATTCCCTGAAACGCGTCTGGCGTGCAACCTGTGAATTTCAAGCCTCTGTGATCACTCCTGCTGGCAGGCTGTTGTACCGAATAAAGTGGGCTTTTTTACTTTCCTTCGTGAGGCATTATTTCCAACGTGGGTTCTGCAAGGTTTGGATAGAAGCGGCCGTCCCGGTCGCGGAAATTAGCCCGCCGCCGCAGCGGATCCGTGGAGGCACCCGAGTGGTGCAGCCAGTTACGGAGCGAAGGATGAGCCGGGGTTATGCAGAAGGACTCCGGTCTCAAGCCCTGGTTTACAGCATCAAAGCAAGGCAAGGGGTGCCATAGAGACTTTAATTAAATTATGGCTGTCACTGTATGCTGGCGTGTAGGCGCGCCCACTGTGGAATATTTGAAGAGGACTACATCACCCAGAAGGCCTCGAGAGGCCACATCTACCTGAACTGAGGATGTCAAACCATGTGCTCTTTATTAAGCGCCTGCTGCCAACACTTGCCGAAAACGCCACTGAAGAAAGGACTATTCCCTGAAACGCGTCTGGCGTGCAACCTGTGAATTTCAAGCCTCTGTGATCACTCCTGCTGGCAGGCTGTTGTACCGAATAAAGTGGGCTTTTTTACTTTCCTTCGTGAGGCATTATTTCCAACGTGGGTTCTGCAAGGTTTGGATAGAAGCGGCCGTCCCGGTCGCGGAAATTAGCCCGCCGCCGCAGCGGATCCGTGGAGGCACCCGAGTGGTGCAGCCAGTTACGGAGCGAAGGATGAGCCGGGGTTATGCAGAAGGACTTCGGTCTCAAGCCCTGGTTTACAGCACCAAAGCAAGGCAAGGGGTGCAGTAGAGACTTTAATTAAATTATGGCTGTCACTGTATGCTGGCGTGCAGGCGCGCCCACTGTGGAATATTTGAAGAGGACTACATCACCCAGAAGGCCTCGAGAGGCCACACCTACCTGAACTGAGGATTTCAAACCATGTGCTCTTTATTAAGCGCCTGCTGCCAACACTTGCCAAAAACGCCACTGAAGAAAGGACTATTCCCTGAAACGCGTCTGGCGTGCAACCTGTGAATTTCAAGCCTCTGTGATCACTCCTGCTGGCAGGCTGTTGTACCGAATAAAGTGGGCTTTTTTACTTTCCTTCGTGAGGCATTATTTCCAACGTGGGTTCTGCAAGGTTTGGATAGAAGCGGCCGTCCCGGTCGCGGAAATTAGCCCGCCGCCGCAGCGGATCCGTGGAGACACCCGGGTGGTGCAGCCAGTTACGGAGCGAAGGATGAGCCGGGGTTATGCAGAAGGACTCCGGTCTCAAGCCCTGGTTTACAGCATCAAAGCAAGGCAAGGGGTGCCATAGAGACTTTAATTAAATTATGGCTGTCACTGTATGCTGGCGTGTAGGCGCGCCCACTGTGGAATATTTGAAGAGGACTACATCACCCAGAAGGCCTCGAGAGGCCACATCTACCTGAACTGAGGATGTCAAACCATGTGCTCTTTATTAAGCGCCTGCTGCCAACACTTGCCGAAAACGCCACTGAAGAAAGGACTATTCCCTGAAACGCGTCTGGTGTGCAACCTGTGAATTTCAAGCCTCTGTGATCACTCCTGCTGGCAGGATGTTGTACCGAATAAAGTGGGCTTTTTTACTTTCCTTCGTGAGGCATTATTTCCAACGTGGGTTCTGCAAGGTTTGGATAGAAGCGGCCGTCCCGGTCGCGGAAATTAGCCCGCCGCCGCAGCGGATCCGTGGAGGCACCCGAGTGGTGCAGCCAGTTACGGAGCGAAGGATGAGCCGGGGTTATGCAGAAGGACTTCGGTCTCAAGCCCTGGTTTACAGCACCAAAGCAAGGCAAGGGGTGCAGTAGAGACTTTAATTAAATTATGGCTGTCACTGTATGCTGGCGTGCTGGCGCGCCCACTGTGGAATATTTGAAGAGGACTACATCACCCAGAAGGCCTCGAGAGGCCACACCTACCTGAACTGAGGATTTCAAACCACGTGCTCTTTATTAAGCGCCTGCTGCCAACACTTGCCGAAAACGCCACTGAAGAAAGGACTATTCCCTGAAACACGTCTGGCGTGCAACCTGTGAATTTCAAGCCTCTGTGATCACTCCTGCTGGCAGGCTGTTGTATCGAATAAAGTGGGCTTTTTTACTTTCCTTCGTGAGGCATTATTTCCAACGTGGGTTCTGCAAGGTTTGGATATATATATATATATATATATATTACCTACTGGCAGTCGCCAGTAGGTAGTTATAGTTAGGATTTTTTTCAATGCAAAATCTCACAATTCTATTTGGATCGACTTTGGCGCCGGTTGACGAATCTGCCTGAAAATTTCCAGTTCAAAATGAAATAAAATGTTTTTGAACCACGAAAGCGAGCTTTACCTGCCTCTGTGTCAGTCCATGAGGAAGGGGCGCTTTGGCCCCGAAACGCGTCGGACCTGTTGTTAAGAATCCGGATGGTAGGTTGTGAAGCTGCATGGGGGCCAAGCATACTGGACGGTTGGAGTGCCTGTGGTGAGCCCCTCTGAAAGCACAAGTGCGTTTGCTCGTTTATTTACTACACGGATAGCTCTGACCGTGGGAGGGAGCTCCGCTTCTACACGCAGTTAACTGGCTGCCAGCATGCACTACGTGGGAGAAGACTGTGGCGAGACTACCCTTTCTTGCCTGACAGCGCAACACTCCATGTTAAACAGCGGCTTCTAAACCTGTTCTCATCGCCTACTCAAGGTGTTTAATGTACAATTGACTAATGGGACAAGAGGCATGTTACCTACTTAAGGTTAAAATGTCACTCGCTTTCGCGGACTACGTCTACCAGCAAACCTGGCAGACACAACGTAACTAAGCCACACCCATTTAGGGCGGACCAGTTCAAAATGAAATAAAATGTTTTTGAACCACGAAAGCGAGCTTTACCTGCCTCTGTGTCAGTCCATGAGGAAGGGGCGCTTTGGCCCCGAAACGCGTCGGACCTGTTGTTAAGAATCCGGATGAGAGGTTGTGAAGCTGCATGGAGACCAAGCATTCCGGATGGTTGGAGTGCCTGTGGTGAGCCCCTCTGAAAGCACAAGTGCGTTTGCTCGTATATATATAACCTACTGGCGGTCGCCAGTAGGTAGTTATAGTTAGGATTTTTTTCAATGCAAAATCTCAAAATTCTATTTGGATTAACTTTGGCGCCGGTTGAGGAATCTGCCTGAAAATTTCCTGAAATTTGCCTCGTGGAGCTCCGGTCCTTCCTTGAAAGTTTGGGGGGGATTCATCAAGCGGGGGCCAAGATAAAAGGGGGGTCCCAAAACGTGTTTTCCCAATGTTAATATCTATAGGGCGGTCAAACTTATTTTTAGCCCGAACGGCTGAATGGATTTACACCAAACTTGGCAAAATTGTAGGGACTGGTAGCCCGATGTGCCTTTGCTATGTCTCAAGATATGTGCTCCAGTGGATTTTGAATAATTTAGGTTAAAAAAAATATATATATCTATGGCCGCACCCCGGTACGCGCACCGGGGAGAGCAGCGGGCGCGACACACGAGGTGCGCACGGAAATCTGATTGGCTGTCGGGTGTCTGTAAACATTCTAAACAGTCCAGAGCGGCCGCCATCTTGTCTCTCGGTAGGATCGAGACACAAGAGGTGGCAAAAACAAAGGGGGAATTGACCATAAGGGGGCAGGGTAGACCCCCCCTGACCCCCTAGGTTTGATGTGGGGGCTATAAAAGGGCCCCGCGGTGCAAAATATATATTTTTTTTATTTGTGCGGGGGGAGCGCCCAGTAGGCGCACCGGGTAGCGGACCGGGGAGCGGCCCATGGGGAAAGAAGAATGACAGAGTTATTAAAAAATGTAGCCTTTTTTTATAAATTGGAGGTAGTTCTAAAAAGAACTGTTTTTTTTCTTCTTTTTGTTGTTTTATATTTTTTTTGTGTTTTTGGAACATTTTGTACTTTTTTTGGCTTTTATGAACTATTTTATATTTTTTTTGGTATTTTTATGGGGATAAACGAAAAAACAGGGAATTGAAAATGGCTCAACTGGAGCAGAAAAAAAAAAAGAAAAAATTAGGGTTTTTTGGGGCATTTGTGGTTGTCCCCAGCAAGGACGATGAGCTTTATGCTCAGTTCACCATAGGAGATGGTCTTACCACAATGTATGCATGTTATACCGAAATCCGCAAACCGTGGCTGAATGCAAGGGATCGTCTCCCTTGCCTCTGGTCCCGTTGGAGTGGGTTGATTTCTTTGGGAGGTGGAGCTTGAAGATTGGGGAAGGTTACTGGCCAGTTCCCTCATCTCTGCAGCAGAATAGTTGGTTGGATACCTGCGCTGCATGTGGCGAATCATGGTGTTGTTTCCGAAAGAGTATTTCTTATTAGGGTTTCCCCTGGAAAGTTCCACGCCACAGATTAGGCAAGTCACCTTGGCCGCATGTACTTTTTTCTTTCCCTCTGGGATCGAAAAAAACTCCCATACGATGTGTGGTTTTGGCTGGTATGGGGTATTTTATTCTTGCAGCCATCTTCTCCTCCCCTCCTCCTTCTCCTCCTCCTCCTCCTCCTCCTCCTCTTGTTGACCACCAATGTAATCTTGTGGTGGTCCTCTTGGTGGTTGTGGTGGTGGTGGTGGTGGTGGTGCAGATGCTCCAGCTGCTGCTGCTATTGAAGCCATTTCAAAGTACAAAATATACTTGAAAGATTGCCAAACAGGTCTTCCTAAGTCAAAGGACAAAGTCAGAATAAGGAAAAAAGGTGGGGTCTTTCATCATTTGGAAAAAAAAAAGGCCTGAACCAATGAGAAGTGTTATTTTCAGGTCACAAGACCAGGGATTTCATCAGTATGAAACCAAAACTGTTCTGCACCAATAAAAAGTGTTTTTTTCAGGTCACATGACCGACGCGCTTACGCGGCGCGCCCCCGGGCGCGTCGCGTAAGCGCGTCACATGTTTACGTTGCGCGATCGTATTCACTCGAGTGCTTCCGGGTGCGCTTACGCCGTGCGTATCACGTGGACGCGGCTACGCAATACGTCACGATGATGTTTTCGTTCACGGCAATAGCGCTAACGGGACACTCTCCTGAGCGCGCCCCGGGGCGCTTAAAAAGACTGCGCTTTCCGGGGCGCTCACCGGGGCGCGCCCCGGGAGCGCTCCAGGGTAAAAAAAAAATACATTAAAAAAATTGTTTTAAATACAAATAAAATATAGGATTCATTCTTTTTCAAAAATATTAAATTTTATAGCTATAGACATTTGCTATTAACAAAATTTTGAAATTCAAAGAAAAAATATAGGTTTGGGGCCTTATATATAGTTAGGAATTAGCATTTAAAAAACCTATGAAATTCACTGAAAAAAACATAGGTTTCACACCAGTTATAGTTAGGAATTAGGATTTAAAAAACCTATTAAATTCACTGAAAAAACCATAGGTTTCACATCCGTTATAGTTAGGAATTAGCATTTAAAATACCTATGAAATTCACTGAAAAAACCATAGGTTTCACACCAGTTATAGTTAGGAATTAGGATTTAAAAAACCTATTAAATTCACTGAAAAAAACATAGGTTTCACACCAGTTATAGTTAGCTGGAAATTTTACTGACATAAACCCATTGAAATTCCACGTTATAGTTAGTTGGACTCACTATAACTTGCGCGTGTAATGCACTGCTGATGACGTCACATATTACATCACTCATGACATGGTCAGTGACATCACTCATGACATCACTGATGACACCATCCTTGTGACAGAGTGACAGACCTCCTTTCACTGTAACCCTTGAAACACATATTCAAAATTAGAAACTAAAATTTTCAAAAAAAAGGAGATACCCATACCAGTTACAACAACCAATTCAGTAATTCCACCATTTATATACACATCCACTAATTCACCAACAGTTCTATGTAGTCACTCATACATTTACTCACTCATCATATGTAGTGATACACCTATACATCCTGTAACACATCGACAGTCTTCCAAAAGTTGCTCACACACATACTCACACATGCAAATAAACTATTGAACATCCATTTCTTTGCATATACAGCTATACACACACTGCCACCTTACTTCCAAGGAAACTTACACATACTTACTCTCTTAAACAATCACTTTTTGAAACACATACTTATTTAAACAGGAACTCTTACAATCTCTCACTCTCACATATACTAACTTATATACATCAATACTCACATATACTAGATTAAAACATATGTAGTTACTGATAAAGACACTAGTGAGACAGTCATTCACTCTCTAACACACACATATACACACTCATCCATCCATACAGTCCTGCACATAAGCTGTCTTCCAAACACATACAAACAGTGAGTCAGTCATTGATGCATCTATGTGCTAAGTAATACCCCCACCAAACCATACAGACACTCATACTGATACTAAAAAAACATATAATAACCCATATACACACACATGTAGCTACTCACCAACCCATGCAGCCACTTGTACACAAAGTGAAACACTGATACAAACATTTAAATATTTAAACAATATTCGCTAATATATGTATTCACTAAAATACACTTAATAAGCCAGTTAACCAATCAATTTTCTTTTTTAAAAAACATCCATTTAGACACTTATTTAAACATTTATTCTTCCATTGACCTTTACATATACATATATAAAACATATTTATTTTTCAGAAAGGCACACATTCACTGGATGGTGTCATCAGTGATGTCATGAGTAATGTCACTGACCATGTCATGAGTGATGTAATATGTGACGTCATCAGCAGTGCATTACACGCGCAAGTTATAGTGAGTCCAACTAACAATAACGTGGAATTTCAATGGTTTTATGTCAGTAAAATTTCCAGCTAACTAGAACTGGTGTGAAACCTATGGTTTTTTCAGTGAATTTAATAGGTTTTTTAAATCCTAATTCCTAACTATAGCTGGTGTGAAACCTATGTTTTTTCAGTGAATATATATATATATATATATATATATATATATATATATATATATATATATATATATATATATATATATATATATATATATATATATATATATATATATATATCATATTTAAACTTTACCAAAACACACATTTACTGGATGATGTCATGAGTGATGTCATCAGTAATATCATTTGAGATGTCATGAGTGATGTCATGAGTGATGCAGTATGGGACATCATCAGCAGTGCATTGCGGGCGCGCAAGTTATAGTTAGCTCAACTAACTATAGCAGGCGAATTTCTCTGGTTTTATATGAGTCAAATGTTCAACTAACTATAACGTCCCTGAAACCTATGGTTTTTTCATATTTGAATGTTTATAAAACCTATATTTTTAAATATTTTGGAACTCTATTATACCTCTATATGTAATGTTTTATATCTTCCCCTAAAAATATGTATATATATTTTTTGGGGAGAAAACTGCACTCCCATACCGGTAGCGTACCAAGCTCCATCACCACATGAATCTTATCCGCCATATTGCTAAACTCGTAAATGATGCGCATTTTGTATCCGGCGAGTTTGTGACACCGCATCCCGCAACCCGCGTAACATCATATACGCTTGAAGTCACCCCAGGTACTACCATGGTGTCTGACGGGTAAGCAGTACCCAGCCACGGGTTACGCCATGTAAGTATGGAGCCGCGACTGCTGCGCGTTGCGTATTTAACTAGTACACGCTGCCAGGCCCGGTGTTACGTCACAGATGTATAGTATCGTGCCGGCTATGCCATTCCCTTTTTTTTTCTGAAAAGTATATCTAAATAACTTTAAACAGTATATGAGAGCACGCAAATATCGAAATTACTTTAAACATTTATATATTTCTAACTGTACTAAACTTATATTATGATAAATATATTTTGTCAAAATCGCATCGGGTGCGGCCTCCTTATGTGCTCGGTGCGCGATTGCCATGTGACCGTTCATAACATTTCCCATTGTAACAGTTGTACGACCCCACCTATTTTACTTATTCTCTCAACAGCGTTTAATGAGAAACACCTCTTCTGCTTTGAAAGCCTTTTTGAAAAGTGTTTTCCTGTATACACATATCTAATACTACACACAACATGCAACGATCATCTTGATCAATATTCATGCTCTGTACATTAGCTTCCACGTGTGATTGCCATGCATCCCAAACGTTCCATCAAAACACAAATATGTGTTACATGATGCCCCTGGTGTGCGTGTGTGTGGCTCTATGGAGTATCATCAGCTACGGGCAGACTGCACATCCTAAATCACATGCCATCTCATTAAGGATAGTTTCCGCCCTCCCGACACATGCTGCACTAATCTAAATTGCACACTCAGCGAGGTCAAAACTACAAAAGAAACACACTTAAGTACACTTCCTGGACAGGCAGGAACAGAACAACACCCAAGTCCCAGGAATAACTATCAACACCTCTACGGTGGCCTGGCGTAAGCAAACCAAGCCCACTTTGCGTACGTATAAATAGGATAACCACTGCGCCACACGTCCCTCTTCTTCCATACTACCTCAGATGATATGCCGAATCCACCTTGCATATTACAAAGTGCGATAAAAAAAGGAAATGGATCCATGAGGTGTACACCATCATGGCAATCAACACGGGCTCTAAATTGTTAGCCCTACTGCCCATCGTCTACGAAAGGGATCCATGAGGTGTACCCTCTCCTGCAATCAACACTCCATCTGAATTGTGAGCACTGCTGTCCGTAGTGTTTGCTCACACAACAATGACAGCAGGTAAGCAGAGCAGCCTGGGTGCACAGGGCCTCCAATTGAGCGCAGCGCGGCGAAAGGGGTGGGGTGCTTCAGCCTCGCTGCGCAGGTGCGAACAAACAATATTGCCGTGCATGATGATGTGATCTCTGACCTCATTCAGTCTCATCTCTGTCTCATTTTAAAGACCTACTGGACCGTACTGTAGGCCTGAGCCAGCGGGCAGCGGGTCAGTAAGCAACTATCCTTCATCTGTAACTAGGGGACCACACGTCCGGCCCTATCTCACTTGTCTAACCAAGCAACCAGTTTCCCCGCCTTATCTCCGAGATCGGAAAGTCTTCCCTTCTGTTCCCTGTCAAGAGCCCTGGCCCTATCAGTAACCAACAATTTATAATCATGTTGTTTTAGGCTCAGAATATGTAGACTTGCACTTGTTACCCCCCGCTCCAATTCCTCCTCCAGCCTACCAATCTCAGTCTCCGCCTCAACAATATCTTTACTTCTGTCTTTCTTGGCTCCAGCTATTAACAATGACCATTTTACATGCCTACCAAAGAGACACCAAAGAGGACACTGACCCTTCATTATTTGTAAAATAATCGTCTAAGGCCTTTATGAGATCCTTACGGATTTTGGGATTCCGCATATACCATGGTTTAATAGGAGCAACCCTACCCGCTGACTTCGAAGCAACACAAAACCGGAGCCAAAGCGGGGAGTGGTCAGAGATGCCCCTGGCAAGATGAACAGCCTCGATGATATAAGATGCCTGGGCCGCCGGGACCAGACAACAGTCTAACCGGGAGAGGCTACCATGTGCACCCGAGTGGAATGTGTATTGCTGCTTGTCTGGGTGGAACAGTCGCCAACTGTCCACCAAGCCCATTGCATCCAAGAAATCGGGCAGCCATTTCTGGGCACGCCCCCCGTATCTCGTGGGGGATGTCTATCCAAGACTCCTGAAACTACGGCATTTAAATCCCCACCCATAATCAAAAGCCCCACCGGTAGTTCGAGTAATAGTTTTCCCAAATCGAAGAACGAGGTAGACTGCAGACCCGGGGGGACATAGACAGATAAGAGGGTGAGAACATGTCCCTCCCAACGACCCGAGATCCCAACGTATCTTTCCCTGTCATCCGCCCACGTGGAGTCTATCACCAAGGGAAGCGCCTTTCGAATGAGGATACCTGCCCCCCTGGACCCAGATGTGAATCCTGCATGAGCAACCAACTTGTACCCCATTCTATGCATCGCCAGGCATGAATTTCCAACTAAATGCGTTTCTTGGAGCAAGACCACATCCGGCGCCCGGCGCCTGAGATATTTAAGGACCACACTGCGCTTGATTTTATCCCCCAACCCATTCACATTCCAACTTATAACCTTGAGTTCACTACCCCCCATCATCATATGAAACAAGGAAATGATCCTCTGGTGTCTCCTGCACTATAATCAAATTCAATATACTGATGCCTTCAACAATACAAAACACAAACAACTTAAAACAAAATGCCAATAATGTGACATACAATGATTCGACAAAACCCCCCCAACTCTTCTCCCCCCACCCTGCACCCCTCCACGCCGCTTACGCGCATCCTCAACTAGCAGTGTGTCTGTCGCCCCTTTTTACCCCAATTCTAATCTACAACTAACTAGAGGTAGAAAATAGAGGGAGGGCCTTCACTTACCGGCACCCCACCCCCTTTTCTGATCCATTGCTTCTACCACATTTCAAGTCAACATATTACAAAACCTTTGTAAACATTGCGAAGCAAGGGAGAGCCCACTACATCCCTTGACATAATCACCACTTTACATCATTATTGTTCTTCCGTCTCGTCTCGGCTGTGGCCCTCCTTCTCTGTCGCAGTCACATTGTCCAGCCAATCCGCTGCCACTTCAGGATTCTCAAAAAACCAAGCCTTCCCATTCAGTTCAACTCGGAGCGGGCCGAAAACATCACAGCGTATTTTAGTCCTTTGTCTCAATTTCTTCTTCACTGTTAGAAAGTTCTGACGCTGTTTCTGAACCGTCTGGGTAAAGTCTGGGAAAAAGGAGAGAGTCGCATTTTCATACTTCAAAGGGGGCCCATTTGGTGCACCTTGTAGAATCACATCCCTGTCCCGAAAATTGAGGACTCTTACAATCATGGGACGAGGGGGCGCTCCCAGCCTCGGCCTTCCCCCCGGGACTCTATGTGCACGTTCAACTGTGAACAAGTTACTAAGGCCTTTTGGCTTGAGATGGTTCAGGACAAGAGTTCAATAAACAGATCCGGTGTTTGGCCTTCTGTTTTTTCAGGTACCCCAATAATGCGGATATTATTATTATTATTATTATTTTTTTAATTTTTGGTAAACCTTTATTGTTGCATTAAACAGTTACATACACAAGCCAATCGACCATCATGGTCGGACATCAGGACACAGTCGGGCGAAGCAAACAATGCGAATTGTAAGCAATACGAGAATACGCCCTAGAGGATCAATGATGCAACTTAGAGGAACATGTCGCCAGCGCGACAGCAGGATGGAACAAGGTTTCTTTTAAAATTAAGAAAAGCAGGATCTGATGCCGCACAATTAAGCCATCTCAATTCAAGGGTGTCACAGAAAAACAGGATATTCACAGTCAGGGCCACCGTAGGGGGGGGGAAGCACAAATGTAAATATTCAGGAGAGACGGTCAGAACAAGCCCCACACCTAAACAGTGACTACCCGCTGTACCACAATGCAGGAATAAGACATCCACCCCTGGTATTGAACCCAAAATAATGCACGGTGAGTTACCCCTAATCAGCATCCAGGAAAAGAAGAACAAAGGAACAGGTACAGAAAACAAGAATCACAAAGAAAAAACGGGCCATAGGAACTGAAAGAACAAAAATCCCCTCCCCCCTCCCCCCACCCTGCACCCCTGCCTACGGCTACGGCCTACCCCCCGAGCAGAGTGCCTGTTGCCCATGTATAAACCCGAAATATAGAAGAGAGACGAACAAAAGAGAGAAAGGACAATATTCCACAAAGAGTAAAGAAAAGGGTGTAAAGAATAAGACTAACTAGCGCCCCACGATAGGAGAAGAAATCTTGGGGGGTCCCCAGTACAGGTTTCCCGCCCCCCCCCCCCCGCCGCCACTTGGCATTGCAATAGCATCGAAGGAAAAACAGAGCATAAAGGACGCCATCTTAAGCAGAACATCTATCCCCACTCAGCTCCAAGAACCCAGTCACTAATAAGTCACATAAACACAGGCAATCAAGATGGAAATCAGCCAGTTCGAAAAAAGGTCGGAAGTCTTGCAGTACCACAGAGTAGTGCACGTTTGAAAGCCATCCATCATCGTTTAGTTGTGCAGTGCCGGAGGAACAGGACATTGCGCAAGAGGAATAGTATTCTCACAGTGTCAGGGACCCATAGCGCAGCACTAGGCGAAGGACAAAGGCACCACTGATAAAATACAAAAGGAAATCATATGTCCATGAGGCCAGGCGACAAGGCAGCAGTCCACTGGAGGCGAGCTGGAAATTCACGCAGGTCATCAATCCCTCCAAGGCAACGATAAAGCTGCCCAGCTCTCCGAAGTAATGTCCACACGGTCAAACATGTCGGGGGCCACATAAACAAGTCTCCCAAAAACGTGAATGGCTATAAGCCCACTCGCCATTGTAACAGCACTGGGAAGCAGTCCCGTGGTGAATAACATGTCGGGGGTATTCGATCTCTCCCCGCAGACTCCAGTGCACACATCCACCGCCGCAGCCGGGTCATTCCCGCTGAATCACCACCATCACAGGACGTGCGCCGCTCAGCCAAAACACCAGAGCCGCCAGCACTCACCGCCACACACAGTCAAAGCGCAAACAGTACCTCCGCTCTGCACCGACGTGTGAACGCCATCCCCTACATTCCGCTGACATGATCGCATAAGCCCCTTCAATCGAGGAAAGCGTTGCAAGCACTCCGTATCGCAGCCGGAGCAGGTCAGCCGTAGCGCGGATGTAATGTCGTCGCGCTGATCAGTCCAGGTTCCAGTGGGGAGGCGATTAGCTAAAGTCGATTCACACCACCGTCCAGGTGCAATCGGAGGGAGGGAGAGTGATGAGGCATTCCTCGTCTTCCGGGCTGCAGAGAATGAGCGCTGGAAGCGTAGTCACGAAAGTGAGCTTGCCCTCCGCGGCGGCAGGCCGGCAACTTCCGGGTCCTTGTGGCCGTTGTTGTTGCGTTCTAAAACGGCAGCGGCAGTACTCGGGGTGCCGGCTGCAAAGTCCATGCAGGCACAGTCTACGGGGACCGTATCTCCGGCTACGGGGCACCGAAATCTCACGGAGTTGGACTCAGCCGCACCCCACACCTTCCGACAGACTGGGACACCGGAGCCGAGCAGGAAAGCAGAGTAGGTTAGGCGGCGGGGGAAGAAGGTCGACGGAGCCGGGAGCCCGGGCGACCATCTTGGCCGCCGGCCTGGCTCCGCCCCCCCAAGAATGCGGATATTATTACGTCTAACTCTCCCTTCATGTTCGTCCAGTTTGCGGTCTGTGAGAGCTCTCGAGGCCTTAATGTCCTGCACCTCTTGCTGCAACTAACCCACATCATCAATTAGGCTTTCAGACTTAAGCTCAAGTGATTTGACCTTTTCGTTTGTCTTCGCGAGGTCTGTTCGGAGTAGCCCCATCTCGATTGTGACAGTATCTAGTTTGGTGTCCAGGGCTTCCATCTTCTGGGCCAGTGCTGCTTGCACCCCGTTAATAGCCACCATAAGATCCGCTAATGTTGGTTCAGTGGGGGTAGATACTACCTCTTCACCCACCAACGGCGTTTTCTTAGATTCACCCGGGGACCCCTTAGGTAAGGTATATCTGTGAGAAGGTGGCCCGATATGCAGCGTTCGCTATTCTAGCGACCACTATGTATCGTTCCAACGACCCTTATGGTGATTGGTTGTAAGTCAACCTTAGACCAGCTATCCTAGTAGCGTGGATACGAGCAGTCTTCGGGCTAAACTCTAGAGGGCGTGTTAAGCCAGCTGTAATACCATCACATACCCCTTGAACACCAAGTGAAAGGACACCACACAAGTGTTATGAAAATAAACAGTATATTTATTAAGAATCACAACAGCCCTGTACTCTTTATGAGGACAGGGCACTAAGCACAGAACCAAAAGCTCGTAGAAAATACTTCAAATGCACAATTGAAAACAAGTGCCCGAGGGCACGGAAAGTTTAGTGGTCTCGGGCGGACCCGATAAGGCAAGTCGGAAGCGAGGGACTCGGGACCCTTGAGTAAGGAGGCTATGCAGGCACCGGAATGCCGAAGTTACCTAGCCACGAGGGCTGCGGCTGCACAAGTCTTACAGGCGTCGGGGGTCTTCGCTGACGAGCCAGGAGCCGGAAGAAAAGGAGTTGCTGGCCGGCGACCAGTGATGAATAGTTCGTAGAGATCCAAGCCTGGATCAGTGATCGTTGATACCTGAAAGCAGAGGGGACCAAGTTCGTACTACTAGCCAGTAGTCAGAGGGTACCAGGAAGGCACCGGATGGCCGTCACCTCGACTAGGTGAGTGGGCGACGCTAGGCTCTGCAGTCTCACGGACCAGGAGGCGTTGTCGGCGACCAGGATGGAGGTGCGAGCTGTCCCACGAAGGTTGATGCGGTCAGCGTCGCTGGGCCCAGGAGTGGGGCAACAAGCCTTGGCAGATTTCAGGGCCACGTGGTGGGCCTAAAATGGCGTCTTGAGGGGACCAGGAGGGTCCGGGTGCTTCTCTCGAAGAAGGAAGCAAAGGCTAGTCTGGAGCAACCAGACCAGCAGCGTTGGTTGTCGGATGTCGTCAAAGAAGGGCACACGCCAGCGGCTAGTGACCAGACAACGCGCTGAGCAGCGAGCAGAAGGGCCCCACGCAGATCGTGGAGATGCTGGGAGACTGCACTTCGGTGCTGGAGCTACTCAGGGTCGGGGCTTCTCGGACCCCAGAGCACTCACCAGAGAATTGCTTCGGTGGTCGTGCTGGTTAAGAAAGCGTGCAGGTTTTGATGATGGCCGGTCCCTCGAGGTCTCGTCGCACCCACAGATCTCAGCTGAGCCGACGACGTGGGTAGAGGTCAGAGGTGCCAGGGAAGCCGGTTCTCGTCGAGCTGGGTCGTCGGGTTCCTGAGGAAGGACTTGCAGCAAACCGCAGAGTTCTTAGATGGTGCCTGCGGATGCAGGGTGACTACTCCTTAGCCACAAGGGAGAAATCTTAAGAAGAGTCTCGAAGTCCTTTCGTAGAAAGTATTCTAGATTCAAAGATGATCTAAATTGGAAGGGTCCCCGCTCCGGCCTTTATCCTAAAGAAAGGGGCGGGTACATGACTAGGTCCGGCCCTAAGGGTGGGACCAGGAAGGGGGGTAGTTACACCCCTCTCTCCCTGCTGGACTTTCCCCAGGTCAGGGGCTGCGCGCCCCTGGAACTGGTTCTAGCCGGCAGATGCGTAGTGAGCACCGGGGTGCCACTCCGCAGTCACCTTCTTGCAAAGCCCTACCTACCCAGAATACACAAACCCTGTCTGGGACGGTGCGAACACCGCCCTTGACAGGAAACCCTTTGTCCAAGATCTCCTTGCTGGAAGGACTCCCAGCAGCAGGGGGTCAGACTTGTGTCTGTGGTGGCAGCGTCCATTTTGTGGAGCTGAGGCTTCAGTTAACTTTAACCGGGGTTCACAGTTACGTACATGTCGTGTCCTTCTAGAAGGGCGGGATGCTAACCTCGTCACCAGGAATGGTGAGAGGGCAGCACCCCGATTCGTATGACACCTTACTCGACATGTCTTGATAACGCGATACCGAAGTTACCGATATGGGACGCGTTATCATGGAACAGCCATTGGGTCTTGGTTCCGCAAGCTGCAACCGGGCTCGGCTCGTGCCGGAGTCCAATTCACACAGTTCCATGCACTCTGCCTTCAGGATTGTCAAGGCCTGCCATAGGAGTGACTGAGAGGAACTCGGGTGTCCATTTTAAGGTTAGGTATAGGGATACTACACCTACAGCAACGGGCGAGTACGCCACGTGGCCCCAGCTGTCGTGCAGCCAGTTGTGTCAGATTTAGATGGCCATCCAGGGGTGGCATAATACATGCTTCAGCCCCTGGTAGGCCCTGGGTACACCGATGCCCTGAGTTACAGGGTCTGACAGGGTGGCCCAGTTCCAATTGGGTAATGCACCTAAGGTACACATATCAATTTAGCGAGAGAACAGCTAGGCTGTGGGTCTGATTGGCAGGCCCACAGCCCGAGAAAGTCGTAAACCAGTGAAACAATAGCAAAAAGTCCGGGTGATCATAGGATTGCAGACCCTACTCTCCTACATGACCCCCCCCAAACGTTGGGACAATAAGCTAACCTTGACCAGGTGAGTCTTCTTATTCTAAGTGGAAATACCTGGAGAGCCCATCTGCATTGCCATGATCAGTGCCAGGTCTATGCTCCACTGTGAAGTCCATCCCCTGTAGGGAAATGGACCACCTAAGCAGTTTGGGGTTTTCACCCTTCATCTGATTTAGCCATAGGAGGGGCTTATGGTCGGTCTGAATCTTGAAATGAGTGCCAAACAAGTATGGCCTCAGTTTCTTCAGGGCCCACACCACCGCGAAGGCCTCCCTCTCTATAGCTGACCAATTTTTCTCTCTGGGGGTCAGCCGTCTGCTTATAAAAGCAATGGGCTGGTCATTACCATCAAAATTCAGTTGAGATAGAACAGCTCCCACACCCAACTCAGAAGCATCTGTTTGGACAATGAATGGTTTGGAGTAGTCTGGACCCTTGAGGATAGGTGCCGTGCACATGGCCTGTTTTAGGTAATCGAATGCTTTTTGACAGCTCGCTGTCCACTGAACCTTTTTTGGCATTTTCTTACTCGTCAGTTCATTGAGCGGAGTCACAATCGATCCGTAATTCCTGACGAACTTCCGGTAGTAACCAGTCAGGCCCAAGAAAGCTCGAACCTGAGTCTGGGTGGTTGGAGGAGCCCAGTCCCTGATTGACTGTATCTTGCTCTCCAGTGGTTGAACTTGGCATCCACCGACGAGGTGGCCCAAGTATACAACCTGTGTCTGCCCTATCTGGCACTTGGTAGACTTGATAGCGAGACCTGCTGCTTGCAGAGCCTCTAACACTTTCCGCAGGTGGACCAGGTGATCCTCCCAGGTGGAGCTAAAGACAGCAATATCGTCAAGATACGCCGCACAGAAGTCATCCAGCCCAGTGAGAACGTAATTCACCAACCGTTGGAAGGTGGCAGGTGCATTTTTCAAACCAAAGGGCATCACCACGAACTGATAATGCCCACCAGGGGTAGAAAATGCGGTCTTAGGCTTGGCGTCCTCAGCTAACCTGATTTGCCAATACCCAGCTGTCAGGTCAAACGTACTTAAGTAGTTGGCCGAAGCCAATCTATCGATAAGCTCGTCTGCCCTTGGTATTGGGTGGGCGTCAGTCTTAGTGACTGCATTGAGACCCCTGTAGTCTACGCAGAACCTCAACTCTTTCTTACCGCCCGGGGTGTGAGGTTTCGGCACTAGAACTACGGGACTAGCCCAAGGGCTATCCGAGGGTTCAATGACTCCCAGCTCCAACATTTTCTGCACTTCACTCTTGATGCAGTCTCTAACGTGATCAGGCTGCCGGTAGATTTTACTCTTGACGGGCAAGCTGTCACCAGTGTCAACCTCATGGGTGCACCAATTGGTCTGGCTGGGTGTTAGAGAGAACATATGCCGGAAGGATTGAAGAACCTGTTTACAATCCTCCTGTTGATGTTCGGAGAGGCTGCCACAAAAGACAACACCGTCTACCGATCCATCGTCAGGATTCTGAGTGAGCAGGTCGGGGAGAGGGTCACTCTCCTCTTCCTGCCCTCATCTAGGGCCATGAGCAAACTCATGTCCTTCCTGTCGACATATGCTTTGAGCCTGTTGACATGAAGCACCCTGTGGGGGCTCCGGGGAGTTCCCAGGTCTACCAGGTAGGTGACCTCTCCCTTTTTCTCCAGGATGGTGTAGGGCCCGGACCATTTGTCCTTGAGTGCTGCTGGGGCCACTGGCTCCAACACCCACACCTTCTGTCCGGGCTGGTAAACAGTCAAGACAGCCTTTTGGTCATGCCAAGCTTTTTGGAGTTCTTGGCTGGCCTTAAGTTTTTCGGATGCCTTCTCCATGTATTCAGCCATCCGCTAGCGGAGACCAAGCACATAGTCCACTATGTTGGTTGCAGGCTTTTTGAGAGGTCTCTCCCATCCTTCCTTCACCAAACACAGGGGTCCTCTTACAGGATGCCCGTACAAAAGTTCAAAAGGGCTGTAGCCAACCCCCTTCTGTGGGACTTCTCTGTAAGCGAATAAAAGGCAGGGTATCAGGACGTCCCATCTACGCCGAAGCTTTTCAGGTAGTCCATGAATCATCCCTTTGAGGGTCGTGTTGAATCTCTCAACAAGCCCATTGCATTGTGGATGATAGGGTGTAGTGAACTTGTAGTTGACACCACATTCCTTCCACATAGCAGTTAAGTAGCTCGACATAAAGTTTGCACCTCTGTCGGAGACGACCTCCTTAGGGAAGCCCACTCTGGAGAATACTCCAACTAGGGCTCTTGCCACAACAGGCGCTGTAGTGGTCCTAAGGGGAATAGCTTCAGGATACCTGGTGGCATGATCCACTACCACCAGTATAAACTTGTGCCCTGATGATGTTGGTGGTTCCATGGGACCGACGATGTCAATCCCCACCGTTCAAAGGGCACCCCCACCACAGGCATTGGTATTAGGGGGGCCTTTGTCGTGCCACCTGACTTACCACTGGCTTGGCAAGTGACACAGGAGCGGCAAAACTCCTTGGTATCTTCGTTCATGTGAGGCCAGTGAAAGTGTGAGACAAGCCTGTCCCACGTCTTCGTCTGGCCTAAGTGTCCTGCTAAGGGAATCTCGTGGGCCAAGGTAAGGAGGAAACCACGCTGAGACAAGGGGACGACCAGCCTCCTGGTCATGCCAGGCTTGGGGTCTCTTGCCTCAGTGTACAGGAGTCCATCTTCCCAGTATACCTTGTGGGTACCTGTGGCGTTCCCAGCAGCCTCAGCAGCAGCCTGCTGTCTGAGGGGTTCAAGAGAAGGGCAGTCTAACTGGTCCTTCCCCAGGTCTTCTCGTGTGGGTCCCCCTGAGCCCAGAAACTCAACTTGATCAAGTTCGAGCTCTTTCGGTTCAGTTTCCAGCAATTCCTGGAGGTCAGCCTCCTCTGAGACCTGATCCTCGACCTGGGGCAAGGGGGAAGGCGAAGCCTTAACCCGACTGCTCTTCTTCTTGGGTGGTGTCTGGTCCGTTGTTCCAGGATCCAGCACCTGTTCAGTGGGGCATCGTCTGACCTGTGACCTGGTCACAGCAAACACGTGTGCTGGCAAGCCTAACATCTCCATGTGAGTCCGTTGCGCCACTTCTGACCATTGTGATGACTCCAAATCATTGCCCAACAAACAATCCACGGGGAGGTCTGAACTAACAACAACCTTTTTCTGGCCATTTACCCCTCCCCAGGAGAAAGCAACAATCGCCATACTATGACTGGTAGTGACGTTGCTGGCATTGGTCACCAGGAAATCTGTACCTGGCATGATCTGTCCAGGGTCCACAAAGTTAGGCGTCACCATGGTGACGCTGGCACAAGTGTCCCTATAGGCCTGAGCCATTCTTCCATTTATTAAAGGCGTCTGTCGGTATTTGCCCAAAGTATTGGGACTGACATCAGGGGCTATATCCACATCCCCTGTACAGACAAGGACAGCCTGAGTGAGTGTACCAGCTAAGCTGTCACACCCCTCAGAACCCAAGGTTAACCCAACTAGTCCCTTGGGAGGCGCACTACTACTGCTGGCTGTACTAGGGGGCACAGGTGCCTTAGGGGCTACAGTAGCAGGAGTCTGCCCTCCTTTCTTGGTGCACTCACTAAACCAGTGAGTTTTACTTTTACAGTATTGGCACCACCTTTTCGATTGGCCTTCTTGATTCTTCTTTTTCTGGGAAGCCTGACCCCCCCCCTCTTTGGGTTGTTGGGGACCTGTCGAAGACTTCTGGTCAGTTTGTTCCCCTTTCGAATCTTTACCCTTCTGGTCTGCTTTCTTCTGACCACCCTGGTTCTGGCCCTGGTTTTGCTTAACCCTTGTTCTGACCCATCTGTCTGCCTTCTTTCCCAATTCTTGGGGAGAGGTCAGATCCGAGTCGACAAGGTGCTGATGCAACAACTGGTTCTGACAATTGTTTAAAATCTGTTCTCGCATGATCAAATTATACAATCCTGTGTAATCAGTAACCTTACTGCCCAGCAACCAGCCCTCCAAAGCCTTAGTGGCACAATCAACGAAATCAGACCAGTCCTGAGACTGAGTTTTCTGGGTATCCCTGAACAGCAACCTGTACTGCTCAGTGGTTAGGCCGAACCCATCAATCAGTGTGTTCTTCAGGATCTGGTAATTGTTAGCGTCCTCGACTCTAGTAGTGAGGAGCTTATCTCTACCTTTACCGTCAAAGGAGAGCCACAAGATAGCTGCCCACTGACTCTGGGGGATGCACTGTACAGTGCAGGCCCGCTCCAAAGCAGTAATCCATTTGTGGATGTCGTCCCCTTGCTTAAAGGGGGGCACTATCTTATTCAGGTGCTTAGTGTCTAAACTCCTGGGTTCCTGTGGGGGAATGCTGCCACCAGTGGGAATTGTCCCACTCAACTCTTGCTCTCGAGCAAAGGCGAGTCTCTCTTTGGCTAGGGCAAGTTCTTCCCTCTCGATCCGCAGATTGACTTCCCTCTCCTTTGCTTCGTACATTCTCCTCTGAGGTGATGTCATCCCTCTTCGTTATAGTGAACAAAACGGTCCTTAGCTTATTTCAAAATCAACAAACCAATGCTGTATAGAAACACAATGGAAAACTATACGTGTTATAAAATTTTCAGACCCAGCCGGGAAAGGAGTTTATTTTATAAAGAAGCAATGTTCAATTCAGTAATACATTCGTAATCACAAGACACAAGCCTGTGTCGTACATGAAAAGAAGGAAACAGAAAGATAGCATAAGGGTGAAAGGGGTGTCTATCAGGCAAAGAACGAGAGCAAAGACAGGGTACTGTTTATAGGTAAAAAATCAATCACAGTATCGCCTGGAGTGGAATATAAACAATCTTATTGATCAATGTTGAAAATATGAACCCACTCATGGGTGTCGACGTTTCGATCCCTATTGCTCAATAAGATACATGGGATCATCATCAGGACATATGTAATGAACAAGACATGCCTGATTGTAAAAGAAGCCTGTTCAGGAGAGATGAAGAGAAAATTTTTTTTTTCAAACAACTAAAGAGTAGTTTGCAGACGCATGCCAACTATGTATCGAAATCGCAGTGTGTGACCAAGTGCATGGTGTATGTGACTTAATCAAACATCAAGTAACAACATTTTCAAGTTCCTCGGAATCGCAGTGGCGTGCGTGAGTGGCTGCGAGAGTTAGCGTGAAATGACGTGATTGTGAACCATTCAAATAATGGTCTACTGGGTATGGGGATTGTTACTAGGAAGTGTCAATGATAGCACAGTAGCGTGGAGTCTTTACTTCGAGTGCGGTGGGCCGTGTGATAACCTCGGGGCCAAAATGCTAGGGACAGAATCAAGTTGGAATGCCCAAGTTTTAAAAGTAGCACAAACCATGATTTAAAAAAATAATAATGAGGTTACACGCGGACAACGTACCACGCAGAGAAATGACAAGGTGGTTTCTTCGGGGGTCCGGACGCAATAGGTAAGGCAAGATACTTAAACCGTATTGGTCGTTTCCAGACGCGGAGGTGGCGCTGAAAACAGAGAGGCGCATTTAATAACAGGCTACGGGGGAGGCTGTGTGACTAAGAGCAGCGGCGGTATAGCTTACCTTGAGGTGCTCAAATTGGCAAACAAGCCGGAGTTTATTTTGAACTCAAGAAATAAAATAAAATAAAGAAAATAAAGAATGTGTAGGTATCATGGACCGTACACGTGGGATCCCAACAATGGGGATTTGGACGCTGTAAAGAAAAGAGTAAGGAATGCATCAGTACCTGCCAATGGGCGGGTCATAGCCAAACAATTTGGACGCTCCACAATTACTTACTCAGTCCCGGTGAGGACTCGTCTTCCCGTGGCTCCTCGGTCGATGCCGAATGCAAGTCAGTGGACTGCGAGAGCACGCCGAGATAGTGGCACGCCGCGCAGGTCACATGACCTTCAAAACGGGTGCCAAGCCTTAGAGGCGGGCTGTCTACTGCGGGGGCCATTTTGTAATGGCTAAATACGGGGGCCGGGGCGCCAGTGAAAACAAAGTGATAGTGCCAAGGTGACTTTTAGAAACGGTGAATAATTAGTAAAAACACATTACATAACCAGTCGGTAATATCACTTCCAGGAGATCATATTTATATTTACAGTTCGCCATGATGTCATGGAGTATTCATTGTGCAGCATTAAACCAGAGGGTTAGGCCATTACTGTCTTATCTCATGAATTCTTTGTTCACTGTTCAATCAGAGCAACGTAGTCCAGTCCTCACTTCGATTGAGCCCAGTCCGAATAGTATTGAATTGAATGATGGATTTCAATTCCTCACGATTTAGCAGCTGCTGTAGGTTACCGCCCCTCTGTGGTAGTTTGACGGATTTCAGGACTGTCCATTGGAGGTCATCCGCTGTATGCTTCATACTGGCATAGTGTTCAACAAGGGGTGCATTTGGAGTGCCACACCTAATGCGGCTTCGATGCTGACTTATTCTGGTCCTTATTTTTTGAGTAGTTTGGCCCACATACATTCGCGGGCACGGACATAGAATCGCATAAATCAAATTGTGACTATTACAGTTTGTCCTGATGATGATCCCATGTATCTTATTGAGCAATAGGGATCGAAACGTCGACACCCATGAGTGGGTTCATATTTTCAACATTGATCAATAAGATTGTTTATATTCCACTCCAGGCGATACTGTGATTGATTTTTTACCTATAAACAGTACCCTGTCTTTGCTCTCGTTCTTTGCCTGATAGACACCCCTTTCACCCTTATGCTATCTTTCTGTTTCCTTCTTTTCATGTACGACACAGGCTTGTGTCTTGTGATTACGAATGTATTACTGAATTGAACATTGCTTCTTTATAAAATAAACTCCTTTCCCGGCTGGGTCTGGAAATTTTATAACACGTATAGTTTTCCATTGTGTTTCTATACAGCATTGGTTTGTTGATTTTGAAATAAGCTAAGGACCGTTTTGTTCACTATAACGTTGTTATACCCATGGTACTTAGCTATCTGTTGGGTCTCCCTTGTTTTTTAAAAAAAGTCATCCCTCTTCGAGCAGAACCTCGAGAGCCATTGGTTCGAGCGGATCTGTTAGAGCCTCTCGACAGAGACCTAACTCGTCCGTTCCCAATGTTAAGCTGGCCCGAGAGAGGGCCCAGGGGTCCCCTAGTACCAAACTCGTGCCGGTTTAAGTTGTCCTGAGTTAGCTGACTAACTATGACTGGACCTTCGTCTGCCTCGTCCCCAGATGTCTCTGGCTCCTCGTCCTCCTCTTCGCCCTCGGCGGAGAGATGGATAAGGTCAGGGTCACCTCGGGTTCCCTCGAGGGGAGGCATCCCCATTTCTGGATGAGAAGGGTCGGTGTTACCCGCTCTCCTAGCATCATAAGTCTCCAAGAGACCAATCAGAAACGGAATGGTAGAGTTTGCACCCTGTTTTAACTTCCGAGATGTACAGATCTGTCGCATCTCGTGGAAGCTAAGTGCAGCATATCTGGAGGTGACCTGTGGAGGGTCGACTGACACAAGGGGAGACTCAGTTTCCTCCTTTGTCCGACATGCTGCTTCTAGTGTGGTGTAAGTGATGCACCTACCTACACTATGGGTTTACCTACTGATCCCTTGCTAAGAGTTGTAGCCAAGGTGTGCTAAGCCTTGAGGAGCTACAACAGCTGGTTCAGTAGAACTCAGAGTATTCTAAGCTAAGTTATATGTACCTGGAGTACTTATGCGATCTTTCACAAGATATTCTTAGGATACGCGTGGTAAAACAACAGCAAGCTCAAATCCCAACCGCTGCTCACCAATGTGAGAAGGTGGCCCGATATGCAGCGTTCGCTATTCTAGCGACCACTATGTATCGTTCCAACGACCCTTATGGTGATTGGTTGTAAGTCAACCTTAGACCAGCTATCCTAGTAGCGTGGATACGAGCAGTCTTCGGGCTAAACTCTAGAGGGCGTGTTAAGCCAGCTGTAATACCATCACATATCCCTTGAACACCAAGTGAAAGGACACCACACAAGTGTTATGAAAATAAACAGTATATTTATTAAGAATCACAACAGTCCTGTACTCTTTATGAGGACAGGGCACTAAGCACAGAACCAAAAGCTCGTAGAAAATACTTCAAGTGCACAATTAAAAACAAGTGCCCGAGGGCACGGAAAGTTTAGTGGTCTCGGGCGGACCCGATAAGGCAAGTCGGAAGCGAGGGACTCGGGACCCTTGAGTAAGGAGGCTATGCAGGCACCGGAATGCCGAAGTTACCTAGCCACGAGGGCTGCGGCTGCACAAGTCTTACAGGCGTCGGGGGTCTTCGCTGACGAGCCAGGAGCCGGAAGAAAAGGAGTTGCTGGCCGGCGACCAGTGATGAATAGTTCGTAGAGATCCAAGCCTGGATCAGTGATCGTTGATACCTGAAAGCAGAGGGGACCAAGTTCGTACTACTAGCCAGTAGTCAGAGGGTACCAGGAAGGCACCGGATGGCCGTCACCTCGACTAGGTGAGTGGGCGACGCTAGGCTCTGCAGTCTCACGGACCAGGAGGCGTTGTCGGCGACCAGGATGGAGGTGCGAGCTGTCCCACGAAGGTTGATGCTGTCGGCGTCGCTGGGCCCAGGAGTGGGGCAACAAGCCTTGGCAGATTTCAGGGCCACGTGGTGGGCCTAAAATGGCGTCTTGAGGGGACCAGGAGGGTCCGGGGTGCTTCTCTCGAAGAAGGAAGCAAAGGCTAGTCTGGAGCAACCAGACCAGCAGCGTTGGTTGTCGGATGTCGTCAAAGAAGGGCACACGCCAGCGGCTAGTGACCAGACAACGTGCTGAGCAGCGAGCAGAAGGGCCCCACGCAGATCGTGGAGATGCTGGGAGACTGCACTTTGGTGCTGGAGCTACTCAGGGTCGGGGCTTCTCGGTCCCCAGAGCACTCACCAGAGAATTGCTTCGGTGGTCGTGCTGGTTAAGAAAGCGTGCAGGTTTTGATGATGGCCGGTCCCTCGAGGTCTCGTCGCACCCACAGATCTCAGCTGAGCCGACGACGTGGGTAGAGGTCAGAGGTGCCAGGGAAGCCGGTTCTCGTCGAGCTGGGTCGTCGGGTTCCTGAGGAAGGACTTGCAGCAAACCGCAGAGTTCTTAGATGGTGCCTGCGGATGCAGGGTGACTACTCATTAGCCACAAGGGAGAAATCTTAAGAAGAGTCTCGAAGTCCTTTCGTAGAAAGTATTCTTGATTCAAAGATGATCTAAATTGGAAGGGTCCCCGCTCCGGCCTTTATCCTAAAGAAAGGGGCGGGTACATGACTAGGTCCGGCCCTAAGGGTGGGACCAGGAAGGGGGGTAGTTACACCCCTCTCCCCCTGCTGGACTTTCCCCAGGTCAGGGGCTGCGCGCCCCTGGAACTGGTTCTAGCCGGCAGATGCGTAGTGAGCACCAGGGTGCCACTCCGCAGTCACCTTCTTGCAAAGCCCTACCTACCCAGAATACACAAACCCTGTCTGGGACGGTGCGAACACCGCCCTTGACAGGAAACCCTTTGTCCAAGCTCTCCTCGCTGGAAGGACTCCCAGCAGCAGGGGGTCAGACTTGTGTCTGTGGTGGCAGCGTCCATTTTGTGGAGCTGAGGCTTCAGTTAACTTTAACCGGGGTTCACAGTTACGTACATGTCGTGTCCCTCTAGAAGGGCGGGATGCTAACCTCGTCGCCAGGAATGGTGAGAGGGCAGCACCCCGATTCGTATGACACCTTACTCGACATGTCTTGATAACGCGATACCGAAGTTACCGATATGGGACGCGTTATCATGGAACAGCCCTTGGGTCTTGGTTCCGCAAGCTGCAACCGGGCTCGGCTCGTGCCGGAGTCCAATTCACACAGTTCCATGCACTCTGCCTTCAGGATTGTCAAGGCCTGCCATAGGAGTGACTGAGAGGAACTCGGGTGTCCATTTTAAGGTTAGGTATAGGGATACTACACCTACAGCAACGGGCGAGTACGCCACGTGGCCCCAGCTGTCGTGCAGCCAGTTGTGTCAGATTTAGATGGCCATCCAGGGGTGGCATAATACATGCTTCAGCCCCTGGTAGGCCCTGGGTACACCGATGCCCTGAGTTACAGGGTCTGACAGGGTGGCCCAGTTCCAATTGGGTAATGCACCTAAGGTACACATATCAATTTAGCGAGAGAACAGCTAGGCTGTGGGTCTGATTGGCAGGCCCACAGCCCGAGAAAGTCGTAAACCAGTGAAACAAAAGCAAAAAGTCCGGGTGATCATAGGATTGCAGACCCTACTCTTCTACAATATCGATCCAATTTGTTTGATTGGATGGTTTTAGAACCCTCAGAGGACCGTGATAGGGGCATGTCTGATTCCGGTCTTGTCGCCATTATGTCGCTCGCTTTCACCAGATCAGATCAGAGTAAGCTTGCACCTGATGGTGGGGCCACCGATCTCTTCTGTGGCTGACCTGTTCCGGGAAGCCGCAAAGCCGGGTTTGGTTCCTGGTCAGCAGAAGCAGAGCGAGTCAATTCCTTGTTGAAGGATCTGGGAGTAGTGTCATCGCGCCTGGGGGCTCAGATGATGCGGTCTTTGAGCAATCCAGATCGGGGGCTGAAAGCAAGCAGTTGCAGCTTGTAATTACTGAAAAGAGCCTTACAGATGCCCCAGAGGAGAGGGCTGAAGGTAGGCCTTTTTCACATATTACTGAGACTGTGCTTGATGAGGACGAGGTAGTGGCTACCCCGGATACCATCATTTTGAGCGAATTAAACCCTGACTGTGCTCTTCTAATTCATTCTCCCGATAATCTGAATGGCGTTCAAAGTAGAGAGCAGATGCAAGTAGGGGGGGGCTGCTAATAGAAACAGTCAAGCTATAGACTCCCTTTCTGAGGTCGGTTTAATCATGATTTCTTTTCATTCTCTGAGAGAGGTGAATGGTTAGACGCCGATGCTTTCTCTACTACTGATGAGTCTTAGTGATCAAACGGATGCGCCGAGCTCTAGAGTCAAAACTACCCTTAAAAAAAGATCCAAACGACACAAGCCAAAAGACCTTGCCAGGGATTATACGGTCAATCCACTTACTAACCCTCTTGAAACTTTGTCTAATGATCAGCTGGGGCAAAAAAATCATACGGATGCACCAGCATCCTCAGCAGTAGACACTATTTTACAGGCCATCTCTATACATCGGGAAGAAACACGCCAGGATGCCCGAAAGAACCAAGCTGCAATGCGCAAGATGCAGGGGGTAGTGCGCAAACTAGCTAAAACATGCAGCTCTTTCGGAGATCGGCTCACAGAAGTAGAGACTCGAATGTTGTCTAATGAATCAGAAATGGCCACTCATCAAGAGCGCGTAGACTCGCATGAAGCTCAGCTAACAGACATCAAATGGAAGTTGGAAGAGTTTGAGAACCGCCAACGAAGAAGTAACCTGCGAGTTCTAGGGATACCGGAAGGGGCAGAAGGGGGGGATTCCCGCGCTTATGTTGTTAATCTCCTTTGCGACTCTCTCCCTGAACTTACCGGGTGGAATTGGGCAGCTGAAGTCCAGAGAGCCCATTGCGTCCCTCTTATATAAAACATCCACAAAAACCTGGGGGGTATCCTCGTGCTATATTGGTCTATTTTGGCAATTTTTTGCTACACCAAGTGGTTTTCAAGAAGGCCAGACCCGAGGCCAAAAGAAGCAGAAATAAAGTCTCGTACTTTTTCCGCCCAGATTTCTGCCACACTACTGTTGAGAGGCGCTGTAGGTTACGCCAATTAATTAAGCCCTTGCAGGACCAAAAGGCCCAAGCTTACCTTAATAATCCCGCCCGGCTAAAAGTGATCTGGGAAGGACAGACCAAGTTTTTCATATCAGAAATCAAAGCTAAAGAATATTTGCATGAAATATCAGCTTAGGACTGAGTAGCTTAAGCATTGTCAGTATCCATAGTATCTATAGTATCTGAACCATGAGTATTGATTGTCCTAGGTCTAATTCAGTATCATCTTAGATGGTACAAAGAATGCAACTTAAAGGCGCCTAGTCTATCTGCTATAATGGATACATGATGTATGTTGTATGATGTATGTTGGGTGGAGGTACGATATAGTATACTATAGCATTTAAAAAAAAATGTATGAAGTATAGGTTGGGGGGAAGGTTATTCTTTTGCAAAATTCTTTTTTTTTTGTATTTCTTTTGTAGCTATGAGCTCGGTAGTTTTTAAATTAGACACAATATAGGAGCTCCAGTCACACGTTGCACATCCATCACTACGGACTCTCACAGAGTCTGTTTGTCTCACTTGGGTGGGGGGATGAGAAGGAGGCAGGGGGGTGGCAGGCTGAGGGGGGGTGGCCAGTCGAGGGGGGGGCGGTGATAATCAACAAAAAAGTCATCCCCAATTCTAAATTCACAGCAATACTACAGACAGCAACCGCAACAGCAATAGAAAGATTTTTTATTCAAAACGGAAATTTCGATTTGATTTGTTTATAAAGGTTTTCTAAAGTGGCAGAGGATTCACTAAATCTTATACTAAACAGCGATGGGGAAGATAGTAATCTGCTCCTGGAACGTGGCAGGCCTGAATGATAAAACTAAGCGGGCTCGCTTTAGTGAATTAATCAGACAGGGTTCTTTAGACATAGTCTGTTTGCAAGAAACCCATCTTCCATGGGAAAAAAGAGCTATTAAAAATCTTTGGCTATAACTTACTTGCCTCCACGTCCCAAACATCGAACATTCGAGGGGTGGCGATTATTGCCGAAACATACCTAGATGAACCTAATCGCAAATTAGTAGATTCTCATGGGAGGTGGACTATTGTAACTTTAACATCTGGTATTACCATCTGCTCAATCTATGGCTCAAATAAAGATGAACCAGCAATTTTTGAAAATCTAGAGCTTGAGCTTGCTTCTTGGCCAAAATCACTAATACTATGCTGGGACTTAAATATCTCACTAGGGTCAACATGTAGTAGCCCTGCTCACGGTAATTATGTAGGCCGTAAGCCCAAGGTATTCAAAGACTTTAATAAATTGAGACATAGCCACAATTTAATAGATATCTGCGATACAAAGAATCATAGTGATCCGGATATAGCTACTTTTCGTATCCACATAACAGATATGTGAGGATAGATTATTTTTTTGTATCACGTGATTTGACAACTAAAGCGGAAATTAAAAAGCTCCCAAAAATCTTGTCAGACTACAATCCATTAGTTTTAACATTAGATATAACTAATTTTATCAGGCCATTTACTATATGGACGTTTGACACGAAACTTTGGGCGGATGAAGGTTATGTAATCTTTATCAAAAAGTGGGCAGAAGGATTCTTTGACATAAATCAATACAGTGCCTCTAGAGGGGTTGTGTGGGATTGTTTTTAAGCATGGGCGGAAAATCCGTTCCGCTCGCGGATTTTCGGTAAATTCGCAATCCGCGAACTCTCGGGAATTTACCGAAAATCCGCAAATTCGAACGCAGCGGATTTCTTTGCTTGGTGATACAATATTGCGGCGTGCGGCGTTCACTTACCGTCATTCAGCGTTTGCCGAGTTGTTTTTCATGATATTTTGCGAGTGCTGCGCCATTTTGGATCTTGCTGCGGGATCCCGCGAGAGTTTGGCAACGCATCGCGAGAGTTCGCAATTGCTAACATGTAGATGCGGCGGGCAGCAACAATCTCGCACTCGCGAAATTACAAAATTTGCAATTCTGCACAAGATATCCACCAGCAAGCAGCATAAACCTTCTGAAAATGATGATTTTTATCAGAATAACTCCTCAGGTTGACATTTGCCTGCACTTTTTTGGATTTGAGGCCTTTTTGACTTTCTTTGGATCACTTTTGGATTAGAAATCAACTTTCACAAGTAAGTTTGTTTGGGGCATTACAGTTGCTGTTCTGCAGAAAAACGAGTTTGGCAAAACTGAAAGCACTCAGCAGGTGTAAAATTTCACTCATCATTAGTAACCATTCCCTGTAGTGCTTCCTGAGGGGCCCCTCCAGAGTTCAGTTGCCTACGTTTGTTTGGGGCATTACAGTTGCTGTTCTGCAGAAAAACGAGTTTTGCAAAACTGAAAGCACTCAGCAGGTGCAAAAGTTCAAACTCATCATTAGTAACCATTCCCTGTAGTGCTTCCTGAGGGGCCCCTCCAGAGTTCAGTTGCCTACTTGCAACTATCCTATGACCCTGCTCTGACCCTCACAGCAGGCTCATAGAATAGCTACAAGTAGGCCACAAAGGTCCTGGGAAAAAAAATTGCACTGCAACAAAAAGCAAATTACAGATAAGGAAGCAGGTTCCAGACAGAAAGTTTAAATTCAGTGACACATTAATCAACCCCAAATTAATTCATGTCAGTTGAAGCAAGGCAGGTGTGCTTGCTTTTCCCCCCCATAATCTACACTGATGAATCAGAGGGTGGCAGTGATGTACCAGAGGGTGGCATGGGTGAATCAGAGGGTGGCAGTGGTGAAACAGAGGGTGCTGTGAACCTGTGATGATGAACCAGACGTAAAAACAACAAAGTTGCAACCGTTGCGAGCCGACAAGTAAGTTCGCAATTGCGAACTGGTACAAAACCCTCGCGAACGGGCAGAAACCCTTGCGAACACACAAAAAAAATCCGCAAATTCGCGAGAGTTCGTGGATTGCGAGTTCGCAAATACGCAAATATGCAAATTTGCGAACGCCAGATTCGCAAAATTTGCCCATGCTTAATTGCTTTAAGGCAGCCCTCAGGGGTGTGACTATCAGCTATGTGGCTCGAGTTAAGAAACAACGAGAAGACATGAATTTACAATTAACACGCGATCTGATTAAAGCTGAAGAGGAACATGTTCTAACAGTAACCCAGGGTATTGATGGGGTACACATCCTTCATCGAATAGTTATCCTCAAAACTGAAATAAATAGTTGGTTGATTAAGCGCTCAGCCGCGATTTTTCAGGTACACCGAAATAACTTATATGAAAACGGCAAGAGAACTGGTAAACAGATGGCGCTACGTACCCGACGGAAGGCCTCATATAACTCGATACCCTGTATAAATATAAATGATATAGAATATACTGATCCCGATCAAATAGTTGAAGGGTTCCGGCAGTATTATCAGGGTCTGTACTCTGATGATAGTCTTCATAGCAATGCAGAAGTCAGAAATGCTGTGATCAAATTTATTGGTAATGCAGGTCTAATAAGAACTTTAGATGATTCAACTAAGACAGATCTCGAGAAAGAAATCAGCATTACCGAGATACAGCTAGCCCTTTCGGGCCTGGCTTCAGGGAAGGCTGATAAAATTCCTCTGGAAATTTATAAAATATTAGGTACCGTGATACAGCCCCTCTTACTAGACCTTTTTACCGGCACACCACTAACGGGTAAAACTCCAGACTCTTGGGCTGAAACGGATTTAATTATCTTCAATAAAAAAGATAAACCTGTTGAGAAACCATCTTCGTACCGACCTATTTCCCTGATTAATTCAGACTCTAAACTGTATGCAAATATTTTATCCAATCGGCTCGGGGGGTGGTTGAGCATCTGGTCTCCCCCTGGCAACACGGCTTCGTCCCGGGTAAGGGCACGACGGATCATATTCGCAGAGCCGTTGCGCTCTTCGACTTTGTGTCTAATGGGGGGGGGGCAGATGTCAATGATCCTCCTCAATGCCGAGAAGGCTTTTGATCTTGTGTCATGGGAGTTTTTGTGGAGTGTTCTCTTTCTAAATAATTTTGGGTCTAATTCCATCAATTCTATTAAAGCTATGTATTATGACCCAAGGGCAAGATTACAGATAATAGGGAAAGAATCTCGTTCCATTAATATATCTAGGGGAACAAGACAAGGTTTCCCCCGGTCCCCTATTCTTTTTTCCCTTTATATGAATCCACTGATCAATAGATTACTACAAAAGGAGGAAATGAAACCCATATCTATAGGCGACTTTGATACAAAAGTTCTAGCCTATGCCGATGTTGTGGCGGTTTTAACACCAAATCCCGCGGAGGCAATTGCACAAATCGATATAATAACTCTTCAATTTGGTCTATTTTCGGGATACTCGCTTAACAAAGAAAAAACAATTAACATTTGCACTGATAATACAATATATAACGACCCCCGTAGAGTAGATAAGGCTACCTACTTAGGGATATGTTTAACATCTAAAATAGAGGCGATTAACAGCTTGAATTATGATCCCTTAATTAAAAACATAGAGAAGGACCTCAAGATAATTAATAGTTTGCATTTATCTATCATTGGTACGGGGAACTTTGTAAAAATGAACATACTTTCAAAACTCCTTTATTTATTCGGTGCAATACCTTTAGCAATAGAAGACAACACTCTTAAAATATTAGACTCACTATTATCATCTTTTATGTTGCAATACGGGAAAACTAGAAGATCTATCAAGTATCTAATGCTACCACAGCATAGAGGGGGCTTAGCCCTCCCTAATATCACGCTGTATCATTTGGCTGCCTTTCTCCAACAAATGGCTCCCTTGCTTTGTACCTCAGCTTCAGACACGGAAACTCCACCGCTAGAAGTGCCCTCTATATATGAACTTCTATTAGGGAAGAAACATCAAGGTCTTTTATTAAAACAACTAGAGCCAAGCTATTTAAAAAAAACAAAATGTAAGATAATCAATAGTTCTTGGAAAGTATGGTGCAAAATTTCAAAGTTTCTGACAATCCAGAAATATAATAGATTTACTCCCTTATGAGATTCCTCGCTACTGCCCCGGTTAGTAAACGATGATATGGCTAAAAAATGGGAAATAGCAGGTATAAGAACCATCTGGGATTTTAGCGGAAGTGAAGTAGACTTCAAATTTTCTACTATCCAAAATAAATATGATATTCCCGGCAGTCATCACTTTAAATTCATGCAGGTTAAATCAATCCTGAAGTCCAAAACTCCAAAGATTTTATTAGAAAGAATACCACTTTTTGACATTCTGGCTACCAAATCAGTTAAAATAGGGAAAATATATGAGCCGCTCCTAAATAATCTAAAGGATGATTTAGAGCACACAGAATCATCCTGGGCTGTCAGACTCATTAATTCTAATGTGGATATCGATAGGAGTTTACTATACATATATAACCAAGAAACGGCTGTATACTCAACCAGGGGGAGGCGTTCTAGACTACGGGGTCAGAAAATTTGGATGCAAGGATTAAAAGGTGGATCCTAACTAGGTGGATTCTCGATGTTTTGGCATTAATCTATTTAATCCAAGCTATGTATATATGTATATATGTAACATTTCATTGCTACAAATTTTCTTTATCTTTTCTCCATCCAAAGTCCAGCACTGCTGCTTTTACTGTTTATTGATTATTGATTCCTTCTGTATAAATCCAATGTCATCTTTGTTTTAGTGTATATATTATTCTCTTCTTCTTCCTCCCTCTTTCTCTAAAAAAATATTTCATATTGCTGCTACAATCTCAATGTATTTCTTTGCTGCTAATATATATGTTATGTAGACATTAATTGCTGTGAATTTATTTGGTGCTGCAAATAAACAAATAAAAACATTTTTTTTAAAAAGGAAACAAGTTTATGGGTGCCCCAAACATTGGACAGGAGCTTGATAAAACAGGCACCCATGTGTGCATGAATTAAATAAACTCCCAAAAGGAAACATTTTTGGGCTTCATCAGAGACCGGAACCAAGGATTTGTCAGGAGACAGAAAGAGTGCCCCATAGGGCTCTGTGAGGGCTGCTGAATTTGCATATTTCCAGAAAGTGGTACTCTGGCAGAAAAAGCAGTAGCGGCCCATGGAGGGATTTCCATGGGGTGGTGAGGCGAGGCGGGGGAGGGGCAGGATAGGGGGTAGTAAACGCCGGAATATAGATGAACAAAGGTAAGTAAACATTTAAATAAATAAAACGAATTTTGTTGCTTGCGCTGCATCGCAAAATGAAATAAATAAAAGTGGTACTCAATTGATAGTCGATGCGTGGGTACCACACCATCTCTGTGAATGTCTATTTCAATTAAAGGCAATATTTTTGTAAATTATATTCAGGACACAGTAGTTAAGTTAAACGATATGTCTGCAGGCAAAATGTTGACATACTACCATTTCGGATGTCACTGGACTGGCATGGCAGTCAAAAACGGAATCTCGTAGCTAAACATGTATGCTAGATTTTGGCGCTCTAAACCCTGAACGCTGACAACTATTGTTTTCATTTAAAATAAACAATTTAGGGGCAGAGTGAGTGCTGTGCGGATTATTTTAGCATATTTAGTTTGTTACATACCTAGTCCCTAGAGCCTGATCCGGTGGCAGCAAAACTTTTTATCTTTAAATTTGCTGTTCAAAATGGCGGTTGACCATCTTAAGGTGTTAAAAGGAGAAAAAAGTGCAAAAGTTAAAGGAGCGTCTCAAAGACAAATCAAAACCTCCAGTCCCTACAAAACATTTTTTATTCAATAATTTTAAATAAACAAGTCAAATAAACAAGTCTGTAGAGATGTGGAGAAGCAACTTAACACCGCCGAGCAATTTGGAGCAACAGTGAGGAGACAGGAAGCAACAGGAATATCATGAGCGAGCAGGTATATGAGGGAAAAAGCAGCACACTGGGGAGAGAGCAAGAAAACACATTTACTCCAATAGAGTGCTGAAAGCAAAAGAAAAGGTTTTAGAGCATAGGGTGTAGTAGTGGTGCAACTAATAAGTAGTATACAATTGAGGTCAACATTAGTACAGTGATAACTGTATGAAGTTTATTGTCATCAGGTTTAGTAGAACATACTTTAGTTTAGCATTGAAGATTTTTAATGAAAGAGAAAGTCTTACATGGGAGGACTAGGCATTCCATCTTCTAGGGACAGTCTCTGAGATGGTGAGCTGGATCATATACATTATTTTGAAATTAGGTGTTTTGACAAGTCTTTTTTACTAGTAATTCAAGATCTGTCTTAAGTGTGAACGGTTTAGGTTTAAGGCTTTGTGTGATATACACACAATTTTATACGTGGAGCAAGATGCAGATGTTAGCCACTTTATGGATTTTTGGAACAGGAGCAATTCTGTGAAATTTTCTTGTGAGAATGATCAGGTTGGCTGCAACGTGCAGAATGGCTTTGAGAGGGTTTAGAGGCGACTGATTATTAGCATGTTACTGTACTCTACTGAAGACATCACCAGAACACTGAGTGAGTTCTGAAAATTAGAAACAGCATCAGTAATTGAGCTGAATTTCTGATGCTTTATGGTTAACTCAGTTTTTACAGGTAACTGCAGGTGGGGTATTTCAGCGAGGTCCTTAGGAGTTGTGGAATTGAAGACATGAGCGAGATGGAAATGGAGGTGAGAGGTGTAGAAAAGGTATGACTGGTTCACCAACAGGGGTGGTGTTGGGTTTTTGCCGGAGGGTTTCCAAAGGCACAGAACGGTGCAGTTATTGAGGAGGAGTTTTCCACAGTGTCATAGCGCTCACTTCAGTTCAAGACTGATTAACAGAGATTCAAGTCTGAGTATAATGATCATAGATTTCATTAGTCATTAAAAGAGTATCATTGCAAGAGTTGATATTGTTAGAAGTGGAGTTAAAGGATGTTAGAGAAGGATTGATGTGAGAGTTGCATTTAAATTCAAGGTCTATCTGATGGATGAGGATGGTGGTAAAGATGTGAAAATGTAGGTCTCTATACTTGCTAAAACTCTTGCCTTGTTAAAGAGACTAATATGAAGTAACAAAATAGGCTACTAAAAATGTTATTTATTACGTTTTGGCCAAAAGGAATGCTACAGTTCCTCATTTTAAAAATTGGGTTACTGGTTGAGGTATGGGTGCCACCCTTCTCAAGCAGCAACCATTATCCTTGTCAGTGTGAAATCACAAGCAAACCCCAAATTAATCTGTGCTCAACCCTTTGGTAGCCCGTAAAATATTTGTGCAGCAATTCAAACAATAATAAAGTGAAAACACAAGAAACATTTCACATCAGTTGAGAAAGATAGAGTAAATGTTAATAAATAAATCAAGACCAAACTGACAAAAATCCAATCAGTAGAACTTGAGAGATGCAATTTCAATGGTTTAAGTGAAAATAGTGTCAAAAAGCACGAAGCACCAACTATGGTTATCTGGTTTGGCCAGACCAGGACAAAGTCACAAGTTCAGGTCGACCGCGATGGAGCGTGGGTCAGCTTAAGGGACCCACATAGGTCAACTGAACACAGTAACTTAATCCTGATTGCGATGAGATGCGGAGTCCCGTGTTTAGAATGAGCCACACAGTAGAGGCAATGGGAGGTGAGGAGATGGGGTATGCAGCAGCAGTTCCAGGGAGCTGCGAAGTGAGATGTGATGTACTTGTGTGGAGAAGCATTGAGCCGCAGAGGTTCTGATGGGCTGCAATGGGTGATGCAAAGTCCTTGCGTCAGGGAATTCCATGCTGCAGAGGCCGTGCATTAGTTCTGACGGCGATGTGTCGAGCAGCAAAGGCGATGCCCCGGTTCTGCAGAAGATGTGCCACTGAGGAGATGCATCGCTTTTGCTGAATCAATAGGAAGGCTGGCAGAGCACCTTCAGGCTCACCAGGGTCCAGGCCTGGGGTGGCACCACTTAGGAGGTTAGGACTCACAGATGGCAGAGGCCAGGTGCTGGGCTTAAGGTTGTTGAAAGCCTGTTATGGCCCTAAGGCTTCCGATCAGGAGGCCAGCTATCTAGCCCTGGGAATTACTTTGGGGATTTGTGTTTAGAGAGGCAGGTGTAGTCCCTCTCACCCAGGCAAGAGGGCAGCAGGCTTTCAGAACAGTGGTCCAGTAGAGTAGCAATCCTTTCAGCAGTACAGCGGCTGTTCTTCCTGGCAGAGTCCACTTGTCCAGAAGTGTATTGAGATTTGGGATCTGAGGTCAAATGTTTATACCAGGTGCCCACTTTGAAGTATGAGAAACTTCCAGAGATTTCCATCCTTGGAATTGCTTGAAATTTCCTTCCTCCTTGCCTTTTTAACTCAGAGTGGCCAATGGTTAGGACAAGAACATGCCAACTTTCTAAAAGTGGTATTTTCAGAATTGTGACTAAAAATCCAATTTTACCATTAAAGATAGCTTTTAATTACAATTCTTTAGACACCAAAACTCGACCTGTCCACTTGCTCCTAATTGGAAGTGATCACTTTATAAGATAACCCAATGTTAACATATGGGAGTAAGGTTGCTACCTGGCCAGGTACCACCAACATTTTAATGTCCCGACCTGCATAAAAATAAGCAAAATCACCTAAAAACTGTCTTTTTAGCTTATATCTGTACATACTTCAAACAGCAAATATAAATTTTTAAATGTGTTCTTGGGCTGTGTTAATGATCCCTGACTAATAATTCAAGTAAACAAAGGCAGAAACATTATATTACAAAAGAATACAAGCAATTTTGTTTAAAGGCCTGTTTAGTGTCAAGTCCAGGCCTTTGCAGACTCTTAAAAACACAACAAATGGCTGGAATTTTTGTATCTTGGAAAGGTGGCAACCCAATATGGGACAAGCAAGCCTTGCAGTAGTGAAAAATTAATTTAGGAGTTGTTTTACCACCAATACATGTAAAACTCAAAAGTACATGTCCAAAATTTTGAGTACACTACACCCTGCCCTCTGAGCTGGTCAGGGCCTACCCTAGAGGTGACTTATGTGTAATAAAAAGAAAGGTTTGGGGTGGGGCAAAAGGTGTATTTTGTCAGGTAGAAATGTCAATATAAAACTGCACACATAGACTGCAATGGCAGGCCTGAGTATTTAAAGAGCTACTTAAGTGGAACTTACAAGTAAATTAAATAGGCCAATTTAGTATAAGCCAATTCTATCATGGTTTAAGGAGAAAGCACAAGCACGTTAACACTAGTTAGCAGTGGTAAAGTGTGCAGAGTCCTAAAAGCCAACAAAAACGGGTTCAGAAAACAGGAGGGTGATGGCAAAGAGTTTGGGGATGAACTGCAGAAAGGGCCAAATTCAACACTCATCAAATTTAAAAAGTTGCAAAAAGTATCTGTCCATGTTTGCATGTTAGAAGTAAAAATAGAGAATGCAATGCACTTGTCAGCTATGAAGAGCTCACAGTTTATGACTGGGATGTTATTATGCCCGATGGGTTGATTTTTCTAGCTTTCTTGGCTATGTCAGCCTAGCATTCAAACTTAGTTGTAGCGTTACTGAAGCTGTGTTTTGAGATAAAAGCCTATATTTTTGTTATTTCTTGCCATCGTCATTTCAGGAAGAGGAGCGGGGAGGGGTTGGTAATGTAGACAGAGACGCAATCAAAAATGCAAAGTGGGGCATAAAACAGACATTGGCTCTCAGCCCTCGCACACCATCTCCAGAATATTATGACTACATCATTGTACACTCACATTGCTCTGGGAAATCCTGCGTCCTTTTTAACAAGGCGGAGGTCTGGGATGAATATGCTGTTCATATAGATGCGAGCCCAACTCTGTAACAGAGTGTGAAATTCTGACCTATTGCACCCTTTGAAATCTAACTCTGAACACTCCAACATTTGACAACTATGGACGCTAGGGGGTCGAGCCTGCCTGCATCACATCTGCAAGCGGGTATTGCTCCTGACGCTTTGCTCAGCGGCCTCCTCCATACCGTAGGACCTCATGGAACTCCACAAAGCACAACTGGATCGGGTTTGTGGGGGACCCCAAGAACAGCATTTTCTTCGAAGATAAATGATAATGGTTCTCAGATTGTTCACACTTTGAAATGTAAGTGAAAATTCAGATCCTGTCAGCACTAAGCCCTGGATTTACTGTCGCGTGAGCAGCTGCTTTTTGTGATTTGTTCATTCTGCTCCCCCTGCCAGAATGTCACAGACCAATTTATGAGACCAATGAAAGAAGCCGCCATTTTTTTCATCCCACACGATTAAATGCTAACTTAGCGACAATGCAAGATGCTGGTTTGTTATAAACACTCTGCAGTGGTCCTCTGTGATAACCCTCTAATGAAAAACGACCTCTGCGCTGTTTGATACCTGCATATTCCTATATCGCGAAACATTTGAAAACGTGCGGCTTATGGCTTGACAGAAAGCAGCAGTCACGTACTCCCCTTGTTACAGCCCTACTTTGGTGTAATCTTTTATCAAAGTCACAGATGGTTCCCATAAAGTCACATGTGGCTGCAGTTATGCCAGGAAACCGATGCATCAGTGCGTTGGGGGGCTTCCATCTTCCAGGCCCACCACAAGTTTTTTTCCATCCCGTTTTTATTCCTGTAAAAACGCAGCTCGCAACAGTGTGCTCGGCTGCTAAGCAGCGCCGCCATCACAGTGTGGCATTGTTCGAGGCAGCAGATGGGACCGCGTGCTCAACCCAAGGCCTCCCACAAAATAAACAGCCCTGTTTTAGTATTAGTCATATCCCACAGGTACAGGATCAAGAGATCGGGCCCTTGCTGTGCACCAACTCCCCCTCCCGCTTTCCACCCCTACCCGGCCAACGGCAGATTAAATGCACTGATTTAGGAAGCAAACAATTAGTGCGGACAAGTGTGCCTTGTGTGCGTTCTATACGTTTATTATTGTACGCTCGAGTTTTGCTTTCTGGCCACGCCAATGTAAATAGTGTCACTTTCCAGCAGTACCAGTCCAAATGCTGCGAAGAACCTCTTTTCCCGGCACTGTGTGGCCAGCTTCCAGCGCCAGGAGTTTGACAAAATGAATACAAACCGAGACAATGAATTAAATTCAGCTCCATTGCTCAATGCTCCTGGGGAATATTTTTTTTTCGGTTGTGCAATTTTGAAAATGTCAAATTATTTAAGAGTAACAGATATTAAATCCACCAACTGGCAGACATTAAAAAATAAGAATAGGGAAGGTTAACTTTATTTATCTTGGTATGTGTCGGCTGTTGTTCACCCACCAACGTATTCAAAGAACACAGTACACACCGGGAAAAGAGAACAGACCTAGGTCTGTGTGCAACAACTATAACGCGTGGTGGCTGGCAGGGAACAGGGTGGCGGGGCGGTTGAACTCCCCCTCCGCCAAAACAGGTATTTTTTAAATGGCCGCCACCTCTCTGTCGCGTTGCTGCTTTTCTTGGCAAAGTCCGAACCAGGAAGCACCCAGGCTCCTCATAGCCAATCACAATGTTGTTTAGCGCTCAGACGGTGACAGGGACAGGGACATGGAGCCTGTGCCTGTGCATGTTCCTCATCAGGCTGTGTATTACAGCCTGGTGAGGAACATGCAAAATGTGCATGACTGTTTGGCCGGCCCAAGACAGCCAGCCAAGCAGAGATGGCGCTTGGAGTGTGCAAACCACTCCTCCCCCTGTGACTCCAGCCCAGCCCCAGGCCAGCCCCACCCCGCCCCAGCCCAGCCCCACCCCACCCTAACCCAACCCCGTAGCAAAGAAAAATAAAATGAAAATAATGAGGTTATTATCATTTTATTTGTATTCTTTTCTGCTCTGAGAGCAGTATGGCAAGGCTCCTCTGCCTTAGCCGAGGCGCCACCCCCGATTATAACAGGGTGATCAATGAGTACAGTAGAGGGACCAGTGCCTGAGGTAAAAAGACAACTATGGGGCAAATTATCAAGCCCCTATTGCCACCACAACGTCACTTTTGTGACTTTGTGGTGGCGATAGGGTCAGCACCTTATTACTAAGGCAGCGTTAAACCACATAACGTGGCTAAAATCCACGGTAAGTGGCTTAACGCTGCCTTGGTAATAGTGCCCCTTTTAGGCTAAACTTAGCATATAAGGGGCATGCAGTGGGTGCTGCAGTGGGCGTTCCACCGCAACACCCTTTCACTTCGACGCTGCCACCTATTATCAAGAGAGGTGATAATAGGTGGCAGCGCCAAACTTAAGACCAGGAAAATCCTGGTCTTAAGGTGGCGAAACGAGGAGAAATGCTCAATTTCTAGTTGTTTTTGCTTTTTCCCTGTGTGCTGCCTCGTGCAGCACAAATGGAAAAAGGAAAATGCCAAGGTTTGTTGATGTACAGGAAGGTGTCCCTTCCTGTACATAAACAAACCTTTTTTTAAAATGTCATTTAGTAACTTACATGTGTGCTGCATGAAGCAGCACACATGTAAGTTACAAAATGGCATTTTAGGTTTGTTTATGGACAGGAAGGGACACCTTCCAGTACATAAACAATCCTCCCTGCTCGCAGACACCCTTGCACTCTGGTTCAAGGGTGCCTGCATTGGTGTTAAGTCGCAAGACTTAGCGCCATCGCAGGGGGAATGCCAGGCTGCACCATATCCTTGGTAATATTGTGCAGCCTGGTGTTTCTGAAGTGGCGATGAGAGGCGTTAAGCCAATGAGGCTAACGCCTCTCACCGCCACTTCCTAGATAATATGCCCCTAAGTGTGGTGGAGGTACACGTGAATTATGCAGGGTGACACATGAATGAGACGGACTGACTAGAATGATGCTTAGTAGCCAGTGAAGGCACCAGGGTGACTAGTCAGTCAGTCATAAATATTTGATTTGATTATAAAGATGAACAGGAAAGTAGAAGTGCAGACAATGCAAAGCTACAAATAGAGAATGTAATTAAAAAGTACAATTTAAGAAGTTTTTAGAAAACATAGAAGCTTGATAATTCATGATCAGGTTCTAACATATACAGGATCATAAAAATCCTTGTGATACGAACTGGCAAATGCAATTAAAACATGTTTAAAAAAGCATAAGATATAGAAATCTCTAAGCAGATTTTCAAAAGGCCCTTTCAGTGTGATGGAGAAGCGTAAGTTTGGCTCCATCCTCACACGTCATAAATATGCAATACATATGTGCTGTTTGCACATGAACTATATGTAATGATATGAATGTAAAGCATTACACTTAACATCATTATTGAAGTGAACCCACTGTAGAGAGATCCCCTGGGGTTGATTCGTCATGCCTTACAAATGAGTATAATAATAATAATTAGGATTATATTCAATGTGTGTCTTTACCGTATTAAACATAAAGTTTAGTCTTAGAAATCTGATGAAAACCATCCTCCCACTATTAAAATGTATTTACTTTAGAAACAAAAAGTATTTATGTAATGTTTGCACTAATGTTTCCTACATGCATTTATAATGTAGTTCTTAGCCACATTTATATACATATACTCAAGTTAGTTCCTCTGTATGCAACCTGTAACATGAACCTAATGAACTAACATTTTCCATTCATTTGTGGTTGAAGGTGCACACTTATACTTAAGGTGCACCACTGATTTTCAATGTTAACTTGTCATGACTAGGCCCATATTTCTTCCTGCGTAAAATATTGTTTTCCATTTTCTGCTTGCGCGTCTTTTCCTTGCAAGTACATTCACATGGTTTGTTCGTTTGAGAATAGATGTAACACTGTATTAGCGCTAGAGAGAGCCTGAGAAGAGGATCTTGACAAGGAGCATGTAGAGCCTGAGTGTCAACTGAAAGTATACATTTATTGATGTTGCAAGGAATCGCAAGGAGAATATTTTTCCCAGGTTTGGCACGGGATGTTTGGGAAATGTTGCAGATCACAACATGAGAATGGAAAGGGCAATGGAGCCCCCGATGATGCGAACAGAGGGGTGTTGCTTTGAAAACTTTCATGGTAATAACTCGTGTTCACACTGTCTCCGGATACTCCGCTTTCCATTTGAACTTTGAGAAGTATAGATCTTTATACTTATTCTCTTCGACTTTTGCGGAGTGCGGCTTAAGCTAAAAATCATTTCCCTTTCCCAAGAAGAATCTTGACCGAGCTTCTGAAATGCTGATACCTTTCCATACTGCCTTGCATTTTCCTATTTTTCTGCATTTCCCTGATTATTGAGATACTTTTAGTTGTAAACCATCCTCTTTAGTTTGGGCTTAATATAGATGATTTTAGACGTATAGAAAAGAGAATAATTAACTATTCTCTAAGTAGCAAATTCTATTATTGATCTTTTGTATTGCTGTGACTGAACTTCTTGTCTGCCTTATTCTGGGTCGCCTGAACGTCTTTTGGAGGTTGGGATATCCAGTTGTTATTCTGTATCTTTACAGCAGAGTATTGAGATTTTTTTTAACTTAACCTGACTGTTAACTTGTAATTATCCTTCTTAACTGTAGTCACTGATTCCTGGTCTTTATTGTGTAGATAAATGGGTTGCACTGTTGATGAGATTGTTTGGTTAAATGCTCACTCCCTTTACCTCTTAGTTGGTCGAAAAGGTCTATTGGATAACAAATGGTAAGTGTGTTGGTCCAGCTCTGAATTAACATGTAGCTCGTCAAATGGTTCGGCTCTGAAGTGAGGGAGTTCCCATTCAGAAATTGCCCAAACCCAGTCCAAACCTCTAAAAGCCCATAGTTCACTCAAAGGATTAATGGAGTTACAGAAGTTCAGAAAAAAGTTGAAGCAGTTGAGGTATAAGTATTAATAGGGTTGCATGCCCATTTGCTTATGCTTAGCTTGCAGTGTTTTGCAGTGATTGTGTGGTGTTCTGTGGAGATGTTTTAAGTTGTTGTGTGGATGTGCACTTAATGCAGACTAGTTGAAGTGCCTATCAGCATTATATGGTAATAAGTTATCAGTGTAGAAGACACTGGGTGTAGTTGTCTGCTATGTTGCAGTGCTAGTCGTGAAACTTCGTCAACAGCACTATTGAGATAAGGACTTTATCTTTGCGTGCTTGTGAGAAGTGTTTGGTAAAGTGAATCTAAGTGCACAGGGAGGAACTGTATCAATCCAGGTGAGATCCCGCTCTTTGAGGTTTCATTTGAATTGGATGTCAGGGTAGGTCAGAATGTGTTCCTCCAGACTGTTTTCTTTGTGAGTGAGTACTTTAATTTCTTCAGAGGAGCAGACAAAGCCTGCTTGCATTTGTCTTGTGCGTAAATTGGTGAGAGAACACGTTTGTGGAAATTGTAAATGGGGTGAGCCGCTGCAAAGAGTGAGATCGACGTATGTCAAAGAGTGCTCACTGGTATTGGTCGGTTGGTGTAGAGCAGCACTGGCATTGTAGGATACACGCAAAAAGAACAATTGATGGACAGAATGCGGATCAGTGTCAAACCTTAATCCTAGTACAGAGATCTGGGCCTAAATCCATTGTTTTGTTACTCCCCATGCCATTCCAGTTTAAACCCAGCCATATGCAAATCAGTCTTGACCCTGTTCCCCAGGGGAACAGTCAGGCTTGAACTGACAGTCCAAGTTCTCCCTGGTACGGAAAAAAGCATCCTGGCACCGGTTATGGGGTTTCTCGACAGATTATCCCCAAACAAGAAACAAACATCCTAGGACTGGTTTTGGGGTTTCACCCCTCACCTGCCAGGCTAGCTTGACTCCAGTGGCATGGAGAGCACGGGACCCACATCCAGGCATACCCATCCCACTTGGGTGACATATGCAAAAAGAACAATTGATGAACAGAATGCTGATCAATGTCAAATATTCACTCCAGTACAGAGACCTGAGCCTAAATCCATCATTTTTTGCTTCTCATGCCATTCCAGTTAAAATACAACCATATGCAAATAAGTCTTGACCCTGTTAAACATGGGAACAGTCCAGCCCGAACTGACAGTCCAAGTTCTCCCTGGTACGGAAAAAAGCATCCTAGCACCGGTTATGGGGTTTCACCCCTCATCAGCCAGACTAGCTTAACTCCAATTCAGCGCTCCATCCATCATCTGTTTGTGTTTGCTTTGTTTGCCCTAAGTTGCCACTTTGTCACTGGATTCAAGCTGGTGTGGCTGGAGAGGGGTGTTACCCCGAAACCAGTCTCAGAATGCTTGTTTTAGGTCCAGTGAAGACCTGACTTGGCAGTTTGGGCTGGACTGTTCCCATGAGAAACAGGGTCAGGACTGATTTACATATGGCTGGGTCTGAACTGGGATGGTAAAGTGAGCTAAAGAATGATGATGGAATCAACTCAGATCTGTGACTGGGGTTGAGTGTCTCAAAAGTTTCAGCGCTCCATCCATCGTCTCTTTGGGTTGGCTTTGTTCGCCCTAAGTTGGCAGGGTATGCGCAGACGTGGGTCCCTTGCTCACTTTGCCACTGGATTCACGCCAGTCTGCCTGATGAGGTGTGTTACCAGGAAACCGGTCCCAGCATGCTTGTTTCCGGTCCAGGGAAGACCTTGCTTAACAGTTTGGGCTGGACCCTTCCCATGATGAACAGTGTCAAGACTGATTTTCATATCGCTGGGTCTGAACTGGGGTTGCGAAGTGAGCTAAAGAACGATGATGCATTCAACCCAGATCTGTGACTGGGAGCGAGTGTCTGAAAAGTTTAATCTCTCCATCCATTATCTCTTTGGGTTTCCTTTGTTCGCCCTAAGTTGGCAGGGTATGCCCAGATGTGGGTCCCTTGGTTACTTTGCCACTGGATTAAAGCTAGCCTGGCTTATGAGCGGTGTTATCCCGAAACTGGTCCCAGGATGCTTGTTTCTGGTCTAGGGAAGAGCTGATTGGCAGTTTAGGCTGTACTGTTCACATGAGCAACAGGGTCAAGACTGATTGGAGAAGTGTGGCTCACTGGTTAGAGCAGGCAGACCCTGAAGCAGAGGTCAGACCCGGGACCAGGGTTCGATTCCCGACGCGGCAGGGTGTTGAGCTCAAATGTCCACGGACTCGATAATTCTCGCTTCGGTGCCTGACCTAATCATGGGTTCACACTCTGCAACTCTGGGCATTAAGCTTGCTTAATCTCCACAACGGCCCCCCGCGACGGGATGCCTGGCTTTCACCTTGGGGATGCCCTATAGGGGCTATCTCACAGGGAAAAACCAGGACGGGTTCCCAAGGCAAGCGCTGAGATACCCCTTCGGGGGTCGATTCTGGCGCTATATAAGAAATATAATAAAAAATAATAATAATTTGCATATGTCTGAGTCTGAACTGGGGTGGCGAAGTGAGTTAAAGAACGATGATGGATTCAACCGAGATCTGTGACTGGCGGTGAGTGTCTGAAAAGTTTCCATGCTCCATCAATTATCTCTTTGTGTTTGCTTTGTTTGCACTAAGTTGGCATGGTATGCTAAGATGTGGGTCCATTGCTCACTTTGACACTGGATTCAAGCTAACCTGGCTGATGAGGAGTGTTTCCCCAAAACCAGTCCCAGGATGCTTGTTTCTGGTCCAGGGAAGACCTGGCTTGACAGTTTGGGATTGACTGTTCGCATAAGGAATAGGGTCAATACTGATTTGCATATGGCTGGGTCTCAACTGGGATGGCGAAGTGAGTTAAAGAACGATGATGGATTCAACCCAAATCCGTGACTGGGGGTGAGTGTCTGAAAAGTTTCAGCGTTCTGTCCATCATATCTTTGTGTGGGAATTGCAGAATACGTCATAGAGAGTCATACTGGTATTGCTTGTGCTTGCTGAACAGAGAATTGTGAGTGAAGAATCATTTCCTGGTTTCACCAAAAAAGCCATTTGTGAATTTTGCAAACTTTTGATCAAAAATGAAATGCTTTAAAGCACCACTAAGACTAATGAGGCAGATGTGACTGTATCTGTTAGAAAGGGTGAAGAGGCACCACCCGAAGGTACACCAGGTCAACATATGGCAATAAACATGGGTCTTCACACATGTATTTGGCTTGAACAGTGGCATAAGATCACTGGGAATGATGGTCTTTTTATGTACCATTTATGGTACATTTAATTTGATAATCATTGAACATTTAAGGAGGACGTTGTATGACATGAAACTGCCTCTTAGACCTACATAATATGACACACTTAATGCTTGGGAACATACAGCTCATCTTAGCAAGAAAGAGAGATTCAGAGGAAGGGTCAAGAAAGCCATGCATGTCTGTGCTGGTGCTAGATGGGATGCAGAACAGAAAACATGGAGAGCTGACATGATTGAGGGAACTAGATTGTAAGAAAGGGTAAATGACATGATAAGAAAAAGAAGAAAGAGGCAGTTGATATAGAGAATGTAGCAGGGGACAGTGATTCAATTAAGGGTTTCATAAACAAATTATTGCTAAGGTGACCCAAGTTTGAGGACTTTGAGGAGGGAGTAATGCACAACTGAGTATTTTGACGTGCCTACGGCACCAGTGGATGCAAGTTCTAATTTCACTTGAGAGAGTTCAGGGAGGACAGCCCCTCAAAATTCATCTGCGCTAAATGCTCCTGATGAACTTATCATTCCTGTCATAATTATTCCTGCAGTATATTTATATAAACCTGGATTGGCAGGAAATACTACACATACTTTGACTGTTCTTACTGGGATGGGTACCTCAGGTAGCAAGCTGTGGGCTTGATAGCGAGACCATTTCCTCAAATTCCTTTGGTTCCAAAACAGGGGAATACCCCATGTGCTGCAAGTGCAGACCCTACATTAAATCGGACAAAGTTTGACCCAACTGGAAGGCTTTCCCAAACATCACCATCCTTTTTCATGTCCAACACAAATGTGCTTCTGTTGGGCCTGTCAGCCTTAGGGCGGTCTTCCCCTACCTTTTTGCCCTTGCACCTCCCATTTTCACGGTACCTTTTTGTTGTAACTAGGACTTTGGGCACCTCACCACTGTTAAACAGTGCTGAGATGCAGGTGCCCTCCCCTAAAAGCTTGTGAGGCTGGCATATCTGCCACAAGCCTCAGCTACCACAGTAAGGCTTACTCCTCCATAGGCTAACATTGGGAACCCCCCTTATGGGATAATTTCTGACAGGGACCTAATAAGTCTGTAATGTTTAGTCTTGTTGGACTCTGGGCGGGGAACCCGTTCCAATGATATATGGGGTTTTGGCACTACTACGCTAGGGATACCACTTTTATAAAGTGAACGTTTTCGTGCCGACACTTAGATTGGGCACTGTAGCCTCCCCCCTCCCCTCTGCATACTGATATCTGCCTGGGTTGGGAGGTGGGAGTGGTGATTCACACCTTCTCCCCGGGTCAATGTGACAGCCAGGTCAGGGAAGGCAGGGAACATCTCAGAACTCCCTGGACTCTTCCAGAAGCCCCTGCCCCCAGACATTTCCAGAGACTTCCACCACTTTTTAGCCACTGGACTGTAGAATATATAAGGGAGGGTCCTGCCCTCACTTTCTTGTTACACGACTGGACCAGGAAGAATCCCTGCTGGAGTGAAGACTGCTGTGCCAGAAGGATTGCCACACTGCTGAGGCTGACTACTCCCAGGAACTGCTGCCCCAACTTGCTGAGCTGCCCTATGGCCTGCTGATCTTGTCCAGCCAGGGAGACTAAAGAAACAACACCAGAGTGTCTCCACAAGCTACTGCTTCCTGCTCCCCTGCTTGGTGGGGACTTCAGATGGACAACACAGTTTTCATCATCTCTTCAAATTGCCCTTGGGGACAACCCGTTTAAGGATTATTCTGAAGCTCAGTGCTTGCACTCAACCCCACTGGTGCATGGAACTTTAGGACTGCCCCTACAACAAAGCCCTGAGACCTGCGATCGTCCCAGGGGCTCCAGGAACACTACTGCTGCTGGCGTGGGTGGCTCACGAGTGAAATTGCCTTACCTCATCATCAACGCTGGTCTGTGGTTAAAAGCGCCTCAAAATGACCCCCAACTTCACCGCCTCTACCCGGGACTTTAATGCGCTGTGTAGCGCTGCGGAGGAACTAGAGCGCTGCATGCCTGCAATCACCACTGCCGGCGCGGGCCGTGACAAGCATTGTGAGGAGAGGGCGCTGTGGGCAGAAATCTCCCCCGCTGAGACTCGAGCAGAGAGCGCATCAAGTCACCCCTGTAACATTGGGAGCGGGCGCCTCAGGATTAAATTGGCCCCAAACTCGCCGCCGCCGCCAGGGGGCTGAGGGAAGCCCGGTGAGGAGTTCCCCGTGACGACAGAGGCCCGCTGCGCTAGGATTTGGTGCTGGCGGGGGGGGGAGGGTCACCTGGCAACGGTGACGCGGCATCGGTGATGAGCAGAAAGAGAGAGGAGGTGCGCGCACACCCGGGAAGACTGGCCTGCCCCCCGTGCACCCCTGCAAGAGCTCCATCATCCAAGGAAGCCCAGAATGAACGAGCCAACCTCAGGCATCAGACCGCATACCAGGTGAGCGGCTGTGTGGGGAAAAGAGGGCCAGAGCGGGCTGTAGACTGCAGGGACTGCCCTCCTTCTAAGTGCGGGACAGGGATCGCACCAGTGGTACTCGGGACAACCAGCCCGGTCTAATACCGGCCCTTGACACATGCGCAGGGCATCGTGTGACCCCCCTCATAGCACGTCAGGGCAGCGTCTCACTACCATCACCGGGGACAGCGTTTTTCCTGCAAGGGCAGCGGGGGCATCTTAATATTGGGAACCTCGCGCTAAGTGACTCTGTTCTAGGGCTACGTGAGATAGTCCTGGTACCCGTTTTTTATGATGCATACCTGAGACTGAGCTGGCAATTACCCGATCGCTTGCCTGCAGGACAAGAACTGCCAAAGTTTGATAGAGTATTTCCCCTCACAAGGAACACTGTCAGGTGGGCCCTGCAACTAAGAGTTCTTGGCCTGTATGGACTGCCGGGATTTAATCTTGCTGGGAAACTGGATTCATCTTTCCTTATTAATCTTGCCTTGAACCTAGATTCATCTAATTATTGATCAGACCTGGAACCTGGATTTATCTGAGTATTGATCAGCCTGAAATTAAGATAAAGATATTTTTACTTTCATAACTTATTGGTGTAGTGTCTCTTTCTTTTGTGCGTGTTTCACTGTGGACTGTTGGTGTGTTGCACAAATACTTTACACATTGCCTCTGAAGTTACGCCTTTGCTGCTCTGCACCAATCTACCAGGTCGGAAGCGGTGGTCCCTACTTGGGCTAGGGTGCATATCCCTGCCAACTAGAGACCCCGGTTCTAACAGCTTCCAAGTGTTAACAATAGTACCCCAGAACAGAAATACCCCAGGGTTCTCCAAGTTCAGACGTGTCTATTTTGAACTCACCACTTACTGCAAATCATGGTTCTTTTAGCGGAGGGATAATTCTTAATACCCCAGTAGAAAACCTGGGGGCATATTACCAAGGGCATTATCGCCACTTTAGCGTGAATTTTTCTCGCTAAAGCGGCGATAATTGTATCGCCCTATTACCTAGCTGTCGCTAACACCAGTTAGCGACAGCTAGTAGGAGATAGCGGGCATTTAGGTGCCCACTTTGCATGTCAGCGATAATTATCGCTAATGATATGCAAAGTGGGCGTTCCAAGATGTTAGTGACTGGAAACAGTCGCTAACATCTCTATCTCCTATTACCAACTTTTGGAAATAATCGCGCTAAGCGTGATTATCTCCAAAAGCTAACGCCTGCCCAGAGCTGTTCTTAGCCATGTTATCCAATGGTAGGTGGATAACATGGCTAAGAGCATTAGCTCGGTAATGCATGAATATCGCTGACGTTACAGCGATATTCATGCATTTCGGCCGATTTTTATCGCTTAGGAGATAAACCTTGATAATAGCAAGGCTCCTAAGCAATAAAAATCGGCGGAGCTCGGCGATATTAATATTGCAGATAAACCAACATAGCGATAATCATCGCTAGTTGTTGGTAATATGCCCCCTGGTCTTACTGCCTGAGAACTCACCGATTGGTTCAAAGGTATTGACACCCCAACTGGTAGTGGGAATCCCGGAAAAGTGGAACAAATATTCAAGTCCCAGAGAGGGAAAAGACAATAGATGTGGCCAAACTGAAACTAGAATTAAACGAAATGATACTTGGAAATCTTGACATGTCCCAATTAAATGTTTACTGACATGAAGAGCTTCTGTTCATATGTAAAGATGTTACTTGGAGTGCTGGAGAGGCTCATAAAAGGTTGTCTGAATTGGCTCATAGATATAAAATTGACTTACAGAAATCCAAAGCCTTAGAGGAGTTACCGTTCATGCTTAAAGGAGCAGGATCTCACTCACAAGAGACCGTCAGGAATTAAATTGCAGATCATGGAATTATTGGCTATGTCGGAAAGTGGAGTGACATCAATTTGTGGCTAGGAAGGTGGGCAGAGAAACAAGAACCACAGAAAGTCAGATTAGAGCTGCCTCCATCTGAAACAGAGGAGGAGGATGACGATTTACACATATTTCCAATGAGAGAAGTGCCTGATGGAGGTTATGTCCAAGGACCTTGAAGCAGGAATGATCTTGAGTCATTCAAAAATGATTTTTCTGAAATTGGGGGAAAACCCACTGGAATTGTACCAACAGGTTGACCGGTTTGTGAAGATCTCAAAGGTTTTGTGGATAGATTTGAATACATTTTTTAAAATTGTGGTTTCAGGTAACTTGTAAATTGAGTGCAAAATAAGCATAGAGTGGCCAGAGAAAGTGCCGATGAGATGTCCCATAACAAAGTGTTTGCCACTAGTGGTGATGTAATATTATCACCAGGTGATTATATTTTTAAAATTGAAGGTATCCCCTAAGTATATTGATTAGCTCAAGTTTGACAGTGCGACCCAAGAGTCCAAAGAAGCAATATATTCTTATTATAAGAGACTGCTGCAAGTGTTTAATCAGTTTAGTGGTACAGACAATATTGAAGCCAAAGACATGGAACATGTTGAGTTTAGATGTGTGCAGGAATTGATATCTGAGATTAGCCTGATGATTCAACAGCATTTGATTTGTTGACTAAATAAGTCAATTGAGATCTTGAGTAATGCAAACTATTGCAGTGATAAATTAGAGCTGAAGTAAGAAACTGAAGGAGAAGTTGATGGTGGTACAGACGAAAGCTTGCTCCGAGATTTCTTCCAAACACGGTCCACAATGTAACCACTAAAATGTTTGTGAATTAGGGGACATCCCAGAAGTACTCCATGATACAAGCAGATGAGGATTACAGTTCAGATCAGTTGCAATGATGGTGGCTGAGGGGGAAGGAGGATTGCATGCTTGGCTGGACCTTAAAGATAAACCAGAGTGGTCCATTTCTGGATGGTGAGGTGTATGGCCACCACTTATCATTCTTGATCGATACTGGTGCTTCCTGCTCTGTAAGAACTATAATCACTAGGAGAATAGCCTACACCTCAAAAAACGTTTTGGAAAGTATGCATTCTATTTCTTCTTAAAGACAAACTCATTTCTTCTGTTCATCCCGGTATTTTAATGTTTACCTTTTGACTTATGACCTTAATTTATAAATTTCATACATTGGTACATGAAGAAAAAAATCATTGTTTCATGGCTACATCACAAAACATGTAAATAAACAGTTTAAGACAATTACCAAAATGATAAATCGTGCTCATACATTCAATAATTGTGAACAAATATTGTCAAAAACAAAAATACAGTTTTCTTTAAATATTTCACTACTTTTATGATCAACAAGGAGGATGAAAAAATCCTGAACCTTCCTTTAGTACCTCTACTTGATAACTATCTCATTCAGTCACTTGATCAATAAAGTTTACAAAAAGGAAAAGAAGTGTTAGAAAAATGTTCATTGGTTGTGACGTGAAAATAAACCACAATGTCTCTATTTATTTTGAGACTGTGCCGACGCGTTTCGAGTACTGGTGTGTCATTCACAGGACTCTCATCAGGGCTATCTCATTCTTATCTGCAATAAATTGTTTGTGACAAAAAACAAATATTAAAATCACTCCCTCCACATCTACTCTTCTCAAAATGCTTATATCTGGACTATTGAACCTGAATGGCGTGACCACACTGTCTCATGCTGCTGATGTTTACTTGTTCGATACATTCTTCAACTTGGGGGCCTCTCAGTTTTCTAAGGAATGTAATGAGGATTTTGTTTATTCTTGACACTAAATCGTCATCAGATCACATTCGCGACTATCTCTTCATTGTCTCCTTCCTCTTGTGTTGCTGAATTCCTTTGTGAGTGTTTCTAAACCAATTGTGCCTCTGCAAGAAAACAGGGGTGCTTAATTATATTGTTTCTGTTTATTTTTAAGCTAAAGCATAAAGCATACACCACCTGTGTGGACCACAGGAAATTTACCTGTTTAAAATATGCTAAATCCAGCCGGATTCGCTTTTTTCAGTTCGAACTTAGCTTTGTGGCCTTTCTGCAATAAAAGGATTATAGCATTTACTACCCGAGACTGCAACACTGTGTCTCCTAACGCACACTATGTTTCATTTAAATACCTGTCGTGTTCGGTTTCTCTAGCGAAGCTGCCTGTTCAGTCTCGCGTTTGTTTCCTTTTAACGCATTCGTCTGAAAATAAAGTGTCCAAGTGCCGGTCATTATTAGCACACTGATATTGTTTGCTGGTAGCTCGTTCTGTCTAGTACTCACTAACATGTGCCTTCTAGACAGTTTCTATCATAATCATCCAAGTGCTCAAACATTCGCCGCCATTCCGCGATCTCAGTTTCTTCGAAACGTAGTTTGTGGGCGTTTACATATAGTACCACCAATCACATTAGAGTTTCTTTGCTATCCCTGATTCATGTATCTTGGGATAGGTAGTTTCGCTTATTAGAAGGATGTCTTTTTATATGAATGATTTTGAGCTATTATGTCAAGTGGCCTTCCTTCAATGACACAACGCTTCACAAATCGATGTATCAGTATTTAAAACCACCAATTGTGGGCATGCAAGTTTTTAACTCCTGACTGGTGCATTCTGGGATATGTAGTGTCATATCTTATTCAGCTCACTCATGCTATTCAATCCAGTACTAATGCTATTAAACTTCATTATCAAGTAGGATTCCTTTTGTAGCAGTGCATTTTCTAAATCCATGGATCTGCTTGTGGCATTTATTACTGCCAAAATTGTCCATTGGAAATCATTCTCGCCATGATATTTCTTAAGAAAATGTTCCACCATCGGAGCTGTAGTTACCTTCTTTTTCATTCTGGACCTGTGCTGTGTGATTCTGGCATTTACCTGTTGGTTTGTTTTGCCTATGTATATCTTTTTTCAGGGGCACAATACGGCTTAAATTACATTGCTAGTTTTACAATTGGTAAAGTTGGCATGTTTCCACTTTACTCCATTGTGGTTAAATTCAATGCCTTCAATGGTGTTATTACAGGCCACGCAATTGCCACACTTATGGTGACCATGTATTGGTTTTAAATTCCATTTCAAAAGTAGATCACTTTTCGGTTTTGGTAATGAGATGTCAGCACAAATATTTGGTTGGCCAATTCTTGGATTTTTTCTCATGGCAAATATTGGCTTCTGGAAAGGCTATTCAAGATGTTCAAGAAGATGCCAATTTTTTGAGAATATTATGACTAAATGTATTCGTTTCAGGGCCAAATGTAGTGACACACACTAATCTTTCCAATTCTTTCTTTTCTTTAATCTGTAACAGGTTCTCTCGTTGTGTACATCTAGCACATTTTTTAGAGTGCTTAAGTAGTTTCTTAGGATAGCCTCTCTTAATCATTTCACTACAAAAGGACGTCGCATGATTTTCATAGTCTGATAACTCCCTGCAGTTTCTCCTAATTCGCAATAGCTGTATATATGGGAGATTTTCTTTCAAACTCTGTGGATGTGCACTCTTGTAATGTAAGGTTGTATTCTTATCAGTTTCTTTTTTGTACAATGACGTCCCCAACTTTTGTTTGTCTATGCTGATTTCAACATCAAGAAAAATCATTTTGGTTTTGCTGGACTTGATCGAGAACTTGATGTCACTATGTCGGGCATTGAGCCAATCATAAAAGATTTAACTCCATCTGGCTCCCCTGCCGCAGGAGCCAGATATCATCAATATATCTTAGCCACTGCTTTATTTTGCTCTTGTAAGGATTATTATTTTGAATGAATCTTTCCTCACATTGGGCCATGTACAACACAGCCATCTCCGGTGCATATGGACAACCCATAGAAGTGCCCTTAACTTGTACGAAGAATTGATCCTCGAACTTGAAGTAATTACTTTCTAGTGCCACCTCTGCCAGTTGTAGAATAAAGGAAGTAGGGACACTATGTGGCCGTTCTCTTTGATCCAAATAAAGTTCCATCACTTCTAAGGCTTCACCTTGCAGAATCTGTGTATAAAGTGATGTGACATCAAGCGTCACCATTAAGCATGAGCGAATTTTGCGGATCTCGCGTTCGCGAATTTTGCGGATTTGCGGATTCGCAATCCGCAAAATCCGCGAATTCCCGCGAATTTGCGGATTTTTTTTTTTTGTGTTCGCCCGTGTTTCTGCCAGTTCGCGAGGGTTTTGTACACTTTCGCAAATTGCGAACTTACCTGTCGGGTCGCAAGTTTCGCGAACTTGTTGTTTCTACGTGTCCAGCCTGTTTGGGACACTCTTCTTCATCACTGCCACTCTCTGTCACCCCTGCCACTCTCTGACTACTCATGCCACCCTCTGGCCCACCCATGCCACCCTCTGTTTCATCACCACACCCTCTGGTTGTCCAGTGTACATTATTTTCGGCAAAGCAAAGCACACCTTCCCTGCCTCAAGTGACCTGAATTAATTTGGGGCTGATTAATGTGTCACAGAATATTTTTTTAGCTGGCACCTGCTTCCTTAGTGCGCCCTGATTAGTGATCTTTTGCACTTGCTAAGTGCTTTCATTGTTGCAAAATTAGTTACAACACCTGCCCTGCCCCAACTGACAATAATGAATTAGGGGCTGATTAATGGATTTTAACTTCCAGCCTGGCTCCTGCTTGTCTCCCTTAGCTGTAATTCAGGACCTTTGTGGCATATGTGTAACTATTCTGAGGTTCAGAGCAGGGTCACATAATAGTTTCAACTGGCAACTGAACTCTGGAGGGGCCCCTCAGGAAGCACTACAGGAAATGGCTACTAATGATGAGCCTGAACTTTTGAACCTGGTAAGTAGTTACTTTCAGTTTTGCTAAGATCGTATTTCTGCAATTTTGCACTTATTCGCGGGGCGCGAACTCACGCGAACTCACGCGAACAGTGCGAGCAGTGCGAGCAAAATCCGCTGCTCGCGGATTTGCGGATTTTGCGGGAGATTCGCAAATCTCGCGGATTGCGGATTTCCCGAAAATCCGCAAAATCCGCGAGCGGAACGGATTTGTGTTTCCTCATCAAACAGTGTACCTTCAATCTTTGTGATAAAGTCAGTTGTGTCTCGTAGATATGATTTGACCTCCTTTAAGAAAGGCTTAATGAAAAAATCTACGTATTTTGAGATGGGTTCTAATACAGAATCACATCCGGAAACTGTCGGTCTTCCCGGGTTTTTTTTTGCTATTTTTGTGAAGTTTTGGCAAAAGAAGAGCAGAGGTTTCCACCCTACAACTCTGGGAAAAAGAATCCAGGTTGTAGGAGTTGAAAATAAACAATTGACTAGCCCTGTCACTATAGCAGTACCTGTTAAAATAGGGTCCTTTGAGGAGAATCACTGATTTGTGGTGTATGATTTGAGTCCTGTAAATCTGCTTGGACGTGATCTTTTGTGCAAGCTGAATTGTTCGATTTACTGTACCCCGTATGGCATCAAGTTTCAAACTCATGATTAAGACGTTGTCTTCAAACTTGCAAACCAGAGTTCAAATGTTAGACTGTACCCCATGTTGACAAAAGATGATCTGCCCCAGAATTTAAAGACACTGTGGTCTATACAAAACCTGAAAACTGGGTCTTCTCAGAGAAGTACATAGATCTCATTAAAGGTGTTGAACCTGTCCGCGTAGCAGTGAAACCTAATGCTGCGTATCCAAGAATCTAACAATATAATCTGACCCCTGAACCCATTGGTGAGATTACTCCTGTGATTCATTTATGATTCAACAAGGCATTCTGAAGGAGATTATGGGGAGTTAATATAACTTACAAATTATGGGCTTATTGAAACCCAATGGTAAATATCTCATAGTGAGGCCGAGTGGCTCACTGTCATTGATTTGTGCCAAGCCTTCTTTTCCATACTGTTGCATCAGGACAGTCAGTTCCTCTTTGCATTTTGGTTTTGCAGCTTTGTTTTGGCATTGTGCAGAGTTCCACAAGTGTATATCGAGAGTCCGTTCATATTGAACCAGATCCTCGATAAGAATCTGGAGTTCTTGGTAATGTCTTTCACTCAGTTCTGGTTCAGTACATTGACAACTTATTGGTGGCATCAATATGCAAGAAACTTACAGACAAGATACCACAGCTTTGTTAGCTGAGCCATGGTAACTTGGCTCAGCTGAGAATGGACATAAAGTGTCTCCAACCATGTTGCAATCCTGTAAGAAAGAGGTCTTGTACTTAGGACATCACATTGAGAAGGAAGTGAGGAAGGTGTCACAAGAGAGAATCTCAGTGATTCTAAAAATGAAGCTGCCAACTACCCAGACATAAATTAGGATGTTCTTGGTAATGGTGGGCCACTGTTGACAGTGGATTCCCAGTGTTTCTCTTCTGGCCAAGCCTTTTCAGAGAGTGATACACTGGGATGCATCAGATCTGGTACCATGGGATGACATCTGCATTTGTGCCTTCTCAGAGCTGGGAGAAAGTCTCTGTTGTGCCCCCAGCACTGGAAATGCCTGACTGCAATAAATGTTTAGCTTTGTTTTGCAGTGAGAGGGAGGACTGTGCTCTCTCAGTGCTAACCCAGATGCAGGGGAATGCTCATGGACATGTCATATATTTTTCAGCTACACTTGACCCAGTTGCTACTGCTCTGCCCGGCTGCCTCAAAGCTTGGCTTCCACATGTGTCAGTATTGTGCAATGTGAGAGTATTGCTGTAGATCATCTTCTAGCTGTTTATGTTTCCCATCCAGTTGAAGTACTATTAACTCACACCAGGACTCAGTATACCTCACCAACAGCCACCCAAGTTTTAACAGTCAGACTTGCGATGGAGAATATAGCATTGAAGCAATGTGCTACTCTTAATCCTGCTGCCTTCTTTGCCTGTACCTGGAAATGATGTGTTCCAAGGTGAAGTCGAGCATGCCTGTCTTGATGTTACCAAACTATGCACCAAGCATACCTGACCACTGCTTGGATCAGAGTATGTGATGTTTGTTGATGGCTCCTGTTTATGAGACCATGAAGGAAGCCTGAGAGCTGCCTATGCTGTGTGTACTGTAGGTGTGGTTGAAGCCTCCTGCCTTTAAGGAGTATTTTCTGCACAAGTGGCCAAATTGATTGCTCTTACTCGAACATGCTGTGTTTCAGACCAGCTGAGAGTGACAATTTTCATCGATAATCAGTATGGCGTTGGTGTTGTTCACGACTTTCAACAGTTTTGGTCATAGTGTAGATTCATGACCTCTTCGGGGTTACCAATTCACAGAGGAGAGAGTGTGTATAATTTGTTGAAGGCACTGCAGCTACCTGCCTAGATTGTGTTCATAAAGTGCTCTGCACACTGCAAGGGAACAGATTATGTAACTGTGGGCAGCAGGTATGTGGATGAAATTGCCAGATATTCTGCCTCAAATGCTTGTATATTCAATGAGGAGCATCAAAATGAAAGAACAGATGAGACAAATTACACTCTGTTGTTAAACACAGTTGATACATGGCAGGAAGTTAAGAGTCTACAAGAGGAAGGGTCAGATGTAGAACAACAAGTCTTGGTTGGTGCTGGTTGTGTCAAAAGAGATGAGGATGACATTTGGGTTTCAGGAGACGGAAGACCTGTGTTGTCAGTTAGTTATTGCTCCAATGAGAAGACATTATCATTACTTGCACATGTAGGTAGAGACACCATGGTGCACTTGTTCAGACAAACTTGGTTTAACCCCAGGTTAAGGCTGATGGCTGAAGGGTTGTGCCACATATATGTTATGTAAAAAACACAGTTGATGGACAGAATGCAGAACAATGTCATACATTCACCCCAGTACAAAGATCTGGGCCTAAATCCATCGTTTTTTTGCAGTCCATACCACCCTGGGATAGACACTGGCTATATGCAAATCAGCTCTGACCCTATGCCTCATGGGAACAGTCCAGTCCGAACTACCAAGCCATGTCTTTCCCAGACCGGAATCAAGCATCCAAGGACCGGTTTCTGGCTATCAGCCTTCATCAGCCTGGATAGCTTGACTCCAGTGGTGTGGAGAGCCTGGGACTCACGTCTGAGTATACCCAGCACACTCGGGGTGAAAATTGCAAAAAACACAGTTGATGGACAGAATGTAGAACAATGTCCTACATTCACCCCAATACAAAGATCTGGCCTAAATCCATCGTTTTTTTTGCACTCCACACCACCCTGGGTTAGACACTGGCTATATGCAAATCAGCTCTGGCCCTGTGCCTCATGGGAACAGTCCAGTCCGAACTACCAAGCCATGTCATTCCCAGACCGGAATCAAGCATCCAAGGACCGGTTTCTGGCTATCAGCCTTCATCAGCCTGGATAGCTTGACTCCAGTGCTGTGAAGAGCCTGGGACTCACGTCTGAGTATACCCAGCACATTCGGGGTGACAGTTGCAAAAAACACAGTTGATGGACAAAATGTAGAACAATGTCATACATTCACCCCAGTACAAAGATCTGGGCCTAAATCCATCGTTTTTTTGTACTCCACACCACCCTGGGTTAGACACTGGCTATATGCAAATCAGCTCTGACCCTGTGCCTCATGGGAACAGTCCAGTCCGAACTACCAAGCCATGTCTTTCCCAGACCAGAATCAAGCATCCAAGGACCGGTTTCTGGCTATCAGCCTTCATGAGCCTGGATAGCTTGACTCCAGTGGTGTGGAGAGCCTGGGACTCACGTCTGAGTATACCCAGCACACTCGGGGTGAAAATTGCAAAAAACACAGTTGATGGACAGAATGTAGAACAATGTCATACATTCACCCCAGTACAAAGATCTGGGCCTAAATCCATCGTTTTTTTGCACTCCACACCACCCTGGGATAGACACTATATGCAAATCAGCTCTGACCCTGTGCCTCATGGGAACAGTCCAGTCTGAACTACCAAGCCATGTGGCAGGGTATACTCAGACGTGAGTCCCTTGCTCACTTTGCCACTGGATTCAAGCAAGCGGGGCTGAAGACGGCTGGAATGCCAGAAACCGATCCTCGGAAGCTTGTTTCCGGTCCAGGGAAGACATGGCTTGGCAGTTCGGGCTGTACTGTTCCCATGAGGCACAGGGTCAGACTGATTTGCATATAGCCATGTCTGAACTGGGGTGGCAGAGTGGGCTAAAGAACGGTGATGGATTAAACCCAGATCTTTTGACTGGGTGTAAGTGTTTGATTGATTCAGATGCTCCGTCCATCACCACCCCCTTTTGTACCGCTTTTGGCCGCCATAAGTGTAGCAGGGTATACTTAGACGTGAGTCCCTTGCTCACTTTGCCACTGAATTCAAGCAAGCCGGGCTGAAGACGGCTGGAATGCCAGAAACCGGTCCTCGGAAGCTTGTTTCCGGTCCAGGGAAGACATGGCTTGGCAGTTCGGGCTGTACTGTTCCCATAAGGCACAGGGTCAGACTGATTTGCATATAGCCATGTCTGAACTGGGGTGGCAGAGTGGGCTAAAGAACGGTGATGGATTAAACCCAGATCTTTTGACTGGGTGTGAGTGTTTGATTGATTCAGATGCTCCGTCCATCACCACCCCCTTTTGTACCGCTTTTGGCCGCAATAAGTGTGGCAGGGTATACTCGGACGTGAGTTCCTTGCTCATTTTGCCACTGGATTTAAGCAAGCCGGGCTGAAGACGGCTGAAATGCCAGAAACCGGTCCTCGGAAGCTTGTTTCCACTCTAGGGAAGACATGGCTTGGCAGTTCGGGCTGTTCTGTTCCCATGAGGCACAGGGTCAGACTGATTTGCATATAGCCATGTCTGAACTGGGGTGGCAGAGTGGGCTAAAGAACGGTGATGGATTAAACCCAGATCTTTTGACTGGGTGTGAGTGTTTGATTGATTCAGTTGCTCCGTCCATCACCACCCCCTTTTGTACCACATATGTGTTATGTGTCAGCAGCAGAATGTTGGCTGGTGAACCGCAGTAACACATAGAGAGATCAAGTGGTTTCTTCAACAGGATGCAACTGGACTTTACTGAGATGCCATGGGCTGAGATATGTCCAAGGGATTTTGTAAAACTTCTCGTGTTGGGTTGAAGCTTACACACCTAGGAGAAGGGATAGTCTCACAGTGGCCAAGTTGTTGAGGTAGTTAATACCACGTTTCGGGTACTCTAGAGTCAGACTGAGGAAATCATTTTAATCTTGAGGTCCTGAAGATGTATGCAGCATTACAAGTAGAACAGAGGGTACATTGCAGTTATTGACTGGTGGCTTCTGGTATTGCTGAACAGGATAATGGGACTTTGAAATCTAAGTTGACTAAAGAGCGTGCTTCAACATCCTTGAAGTGGTCTGATGCTTTGCCTTTTGTGTTGATGAGCCTACGCAGTACTCCGAGAGGAGGACAGGATTGTATCCCCAGGAGCTAAACATGGGAAGAGGCATGAGACTTCCAAATGTTCCTGTGAATGAGCTTGTGAACATTACAGATGACTGTAATCACACTTTGATACACTAACAATTGGGGATTATATAAAGATGGAGCAGATGCTGTCATTCAAGGAGTCTATATATTTGTGGGAAGACTGCTTATTATAGGTTACCCAGGAGTGGTATGGAACATGTTACACGGGGATACTTTTTCCAAAAATCTATCATGTGGGACATCTTGATGTCCCAACAGAGGATACGAAAGGTGCTAGTGAAATTGTGGGAGACATCTTTGGTGCCATAATACCATCTGTGAGAGTGATATTGAAAACGCATAAAATTAGAAGGCGTTCCACTGTAGTCTACTAATACAGCTGGAGGATTTTTAGTTGTAGATACTGAGATGGTAGCTATTAGATCAATGGTTTTGCAGAATAGGCTGGCGTTGGACGTTCTATTTGCAAAAGAGGCCAGAGTCTGTCCTGCCTGATGGTAAAAGTTCCCATTACAAGAATGGGGTGACCCTTAAGGTATGGACCTGGGTAACTAGAGATATAAACAAACAATGGTCCTAGACCTATAGATTGAAGTACATCGATCAAATCAGAAATTGAATAAATATTCAAAAACAAAAGCACCTATGATTAGTCTGCTATCTGTAAATAAAAGACTAAATCTTTGAGAAAAACCTTACACCACGGTTTTTTAGAAAAATATATTCTTGTTGAATTTTTATATTCATATTTTTGCATAATTTTGTCAATAAAAACATATAGGTTGCCCCAAGACAGGAGAGTGCAAAAGGAAAAGTGTGATTCAAGGGGGTAAGCAGGTGAAGTGAAAAAGAGAAATTGCACAATAGTGAAAAAGAGAGATAAGTTTATAATTTTAACAATCAATACTGAATATAAATATTCAAAATTAGCAGTATTGAACACCTCGACAACAAACATAAATTCATTTAAATTGCAATCAACAACATTGTAGTGTTCACGTATCAATGTCCACAGTCTTGCACTGTCTACAATGTTGGAGAGACACTGGTCTAAGGTGTATGTATTGAAAATGTCGACGTTTCGACTCGACTTATTCCCAACCGGTGATTTAGACCAGGGGATTGCGAGTCTTCATCAGGACAAAGAGCAAACAACGAGGCAACCAGGGAATATTGAATAATCCTGAAAACAAAAAGGAGAATTCGGAATTATTATCCGTGGTGTAAAGGTGCAGCCTATCCCCAGATGGGGTGTGGCAGTTCCTCTTACCCTTTGTAGTAGAGAGAACGTTGGTTGGGTGATCCCAATTCACCACGTCTCAGACAGAATTCCTGCAGAGACAAAAAGGAATGGGATCTAGAATATATCCAAATCACGTGGTACTTAATTCCACCAATGATAGCTGATATAGCAGAGGCATCTATTTACCTTGAAAACATATCTGGGTCCATGTAATGGAGTCGTTATTTCTTATGTGGACATGGTGGGTAATACCTAGAATTAATTTAAGGCAACATCAGTATACCCTGTACGAACTGTCTCAAAATAACTGATATGTTGCCATGTTAGACATTGTCAATTACCTTGATTGTGTATGAACACAGCCTCCAAGTTGGAAAAATTACGAGCAGTCACTCCAGAAATGAACGCGCACTGCAAAAATGACAATAAATCATCGTTGATTATGTCATTAATATCACTTATTTGGAGGATTTTTAGGGGATTCATTTAAGTAAACCGGATAGGCTTACCTGATTCCGAATTATGTATTATTTGGTAAACGCTAGCAGAGCTAATCCAAATCACTTCCAGAAGTAAGCTGTATTAAAGAAGACATAAAACGAAGATTCCGGTCTTACTAAGGGTAAAACAAGGTCGTGTCTGGATATACAATCTCATCATAAAATTGTCATCATAAAAATGAATATGGAAGAAAACCAAACCTACCCGCTGTATTCCCGATTCTAGCGTGTACATCCGAGCCTCACAGTGCTTCCGGATGTCCAATTACTGTGGAGAATGCTTCCACTTGATTTGGAACGCTGTTTAAGAAAACACAATACCGGAGGGGTATGTTTTAGTGATCAATCGAGAGGGGCGATAGCGTAGTCAAGCGGTATTCTTTAAGTGCTCTCCACCTACCCGTGTTTCCGTACATGAAATCATCTACATCCGAGCCTCACGGGGCTGCGGGATGCCGTCGGTGAATACAACAGTATTTCCGCATTGGTAAATACCCAGACTGCATAGCGCAGTCCGCATCGAGAGAGGACTAATTAGGTTGGTGTTTGGAAGTCCGGAAGGGTGTTTGTATGATCACGATAATTCGAATAAAAAGGCATCGAGGTCAATTAAGCCAAATGTCTCATGTTTTTGGCAATGAATAGTTCAAAAAAATTCAAAAAATGCAAAATTCGAATAACATCAGACCGATGTTAGGTAGAAGTAAACAAGGGACTAAAGTAGTGTGTCAGACCCATGGGTGTTGGGTAGAGGTAAACGAGGGACAAAACATAGTGTGTTATGCCTATGGCAACTAAAGTAAACACAGTTTACTAGAGATATAAACAAACAATGGTCCTAGACCTATAGATTGAAGTACATCGATCAAATCAGAAATTGAATAAATATTCAAAAACAAAAGCACCTATGATTAGTCTGCTATCTGTAAATCAAAGACTAAATCTTTGAGAAAAACCTTACACCACGGTTTTTTAGAAAAATATATTCTTGTTTAATTTTTATATTCATATTTTTGCATAATTTTGTCAATAAAAACATATAGGTTGCTCCAAGACAGGAGAGTGCAAAAGGAAAAGTGTGATTCAAGGGGGTGAGCAGGTGAAGTGAAAAAGAGAAATTGCACAATAGTGAAAAAGAGAGATAAGTTTATAATTTTAACAATCAATACTGAATATAAATATTCAAAATTAGCAGTATTGAACACCTAGCCAACAAACATAAATTCATTTAAATTGCAATCAACAACATTGTAGTGTTCACGTATCAATGTCCACAGTCTTGCACTGTCTACAATGTTGGAGAGACACTGGTCTAAGGTGTATGTATTGAAAATGTCGATGTTTCGACTCAACTTATTCCCAACCGGTGATTTAGACCTGGGGATTGCGAGGCTTCATCAGGACAAAGAGCAAACAACGAGGCAACCAGGAAATATAGAATAACCCTGAAAACAAAAAGGAGAATTCGGAATTATTATCCGTGGTGTAAAGGTGCAGCCTATCCCCAGATGGGGTGTGGCAGTTCCTCTTACCCTTTGTAGTAGAGAGAACGTTGGTTGGGTGATCCGAATTCACCACGTCTCAGACAGGATTCCTGCAGAGACAAAAAGGAATGGGATCTAGAATATATCCAAATCACGTGGTACTTAATTCCACCAATGATAGCTGATATAGCAGAGGCATCTATTTACCTTGAAAACATATCTGGGTCCATGTAATGGAGTCGTTATTTCTTATGTGGACATGGTGGGAAATACCTAGAATTAATTTAAGGCAACATCAGTATACCCTGTACGAACTGTCTCAAAATAACTGATATGTTGCCATGTTAGACATTGTCAATTACCTTGATTGTGTATGAACACAGCCTCCAAGTTGGAAAAATTACGAGCAGTCACTCCAGAAATGAACGCGCACTGCAAAAATGACAATAAATCATCGTTGATTATGTCATTAATATCACTTATTTGGAGGATTTTTAGGGGATTCATTTAAGTAAACCGGATAGGCTTACCTGATTCCGAATTATGTATTATTTGGTAAACGCTAGCAGAGCTAATCCAAATCACTTCCAGAAGTAAGCTGTATTAAAGAAGACATAAAACGAAGATTCCGGTCTTACTAAGGGTAAAACAAGGTCGTGTCTGGATATACAATCTCATCATAAAATTGTCATCATAAAAATGAATATGGAAGAAAGCCAAACCTACCCGCTGTATTCCCGATTCTAGCGTGTACATCCGAGCCTCACAGTGCTTCCGGATGTCCAATTACTGTGGAGAATGCTTCCACTTGATTTGGAACGCTGTTTAAGAAAACACAATACCGGAGGGGTATGTTTTAGTGATCAATCGAGAGGGGCGATAGCGTAGTCAAGCGGTATTCTTTAAGTGCTCTCCACCTACCCGTGTTTCCGTACATGAAATCATCTACATCCGAGCCTCACGGTGCTGCGGGATGCCGTCGGTGAATACAACAGTATTTCCGCATTGGTAAATACCCAGACTGCATAGCGCAGTCCGCATCGAGAGAGGACTAATTAGGTTGGTGTTTGGAAGTCCGGAAGGGTGTTTGTATGATCACGATAATTCGAATAAAAAGGCATTGAGGTCAATTAAGCCAAATGTCTCATGTTTTTGGCAATGAATAGTTCAAAAAGATTCAAAAAATGCAAAATTCGAATAACATCAGACCGATGTTAGGTAGAAGTAAACAAGGGACTAAGGTAGTGTGTCAGACCCATGGGTGTTGGGTAGAGGTAAACGAGGGACAAAACCTAGTGTGTTATGCCTATGGCAACTAAAGTAAACACAGTAAACTGATGGTAAAAATATGAATATAAAAATTAAACAAGAATATATTTTTCTAAAAAACCGTGGTGTAAGGTTTTTCTCAAAGATTTAGTCTTTGATTTACAGATAGCAGACTAATCATAGGTGCTTTTGTTTTTGAATATTTATTCAATTTCTGATTTGATCGATGTACTTCAATCTATAGGTCTAGGACCATTGTTTGTTTATATCTCTGATGGTAAAAGTTCAGCACTGCTGTACTTATATTCATGACAAGAGTAAAGATTTGAAGAGATATATTAAGAACATTACTGACTTAAAGAGAGACCTGAAAGCTTGGAAGCAACAGGTGCTTGGGAAGCAATAGTGAATGGATTTTCTGCTGAAGGGAGTGGAATTCTTGGAAGCTTCTTGAAACCCCTATTGATTATTGGTCTTGGTGGATTATTCCTGTTTGTAACCTATAAGATATACAGATGTTACAAATATGCATAAATAAAGAAGGGAAAGAAGAAAAAAAAAGTAGACATAGAATTAAAACACAGACAGAGTAAATACTATGATGACATTATGTTTTTGGAGGAATCCAGAAGAAAGATGATGAAAAAAGCTAGACTGTGATTTGTCCATCTGATATATACATATCTTGATGTGATGGCTTAAGTCACCATCAGAGGGGGGATTTGAGCAGTGTAATTTTGGCTCCATCTTTTACACGTCTTAAGTACACAATACATATGAGCACTTAGCACAAGTGCTCTGTGTATCTTAATGATATTAATGCAAACTATTGCACTTGATATCACTATTGAAGTGCATTCACTGTAGAATTAGAGGATTATATTTACTGTATGTCTTAACAATATTTAAAATGAATTTTAGTGTTAGAAATCTGATGAAAACAATCCTCACCCTATTAAAATGTATTTAATTTAGAAAAAAAGTATATTGGTAACGTGTGCACTAATGTTTCATATTTGTGTTGATAATGTAGTTCTTAGTCATATTTATATACATGTACTCAAGTTATTAAATCAGTAAGTAACATGTAACAACAATCAAATGTACTGACATTTTCCATTAATTTGTGGTTGAATGTGCACCATTGATTTAATACACTAATTTGTCATGACTATGTCTGTATCTCTCTCCGCATAAAATACAATTTTCCATTTTCTGCATGCGTGTCTTTTCCTTGCAGGTACATTCACATGGTTTGTGAGTTTGAGAATAGATGGAACACTGTCTAGAGATAGAGAGAGAAAAAGACCTTGACAGCGAACATGAAAAGCCAGAGTGTCAACTGAAAGTTTCCATTTAGTAATGTTGCAAGGAAAACCAGGTAATCAAGGACAATATCTTTACTATGTTTGACCGTCGATTTTTGGTGAATGTTGTAGCTCACAAAGTAAGAATGGAAAGGACAATGGAGCCCCTGATGATGCGAACAGAGGGGTGTTGCTTTGGAGATTTTCATGGAAGTAACTAGTGTCACATTGTCTCAGGATAAGCCACTTTCCTTTGGACTTTGAGCAGTATAGACCTCTATGCTGATGCCCTTTGACTCTTGCTGAATGTGGCTCAGGCTAACACTCATTTTGATGTCCCAAGAAGACTCTTGACCGAGCTTTTGAAATACTAACACCGTCCCGTACTTACCCGCATTTTCATTTTTTTCTGCCTTTCCCTGATTATTGAGACACCTTTAGGTTTTAAACCATCCTCTTTAATTTGGACTTAATACAGATGATTTTAGGCTTCACCCATGTATAAAAGAGAAAATAAGAAACTATGCTCTGAGCAGCCAATTCTGTTACTTATCGTTTGTATTGCTGTGAGTGAACTTCTTAGCTGCGTTATTCTGGTACAGCTGAACTTCTTTAGGAGGTTGGGTTATCCAGTCATTATTCTGTATGTTTACAGTATGGTATTGAGATTTATTTACCTTAAACTGACTGTTAACTTGTATCAAACCCTCTTAACTATAGTCACTGATTCCTGGTCCTTACTGTGTAGCCAAATGGGTTGCACTGTTAAGGAGATTGTTTCATTAAATGCTAACTCCCTTTACCTCTCAGTGGGTGGAAATGGCCTATTGGATAACAAACGGTAAGAGGGTTGGCCCAGTGCTTTAACAGTGACATACTTCATCCTTGTTGAACGACTTTAAAAAACAAAGTACAAGTCTACATTGCCTCAGGATGCGCTTCCTCAACAAGGGGTTTAAGAAATGCTTTGAAAATATACAATATAATTGTCAGAAGAAGACAAAGTGCCACTAGCATTGAGTAGAAAGTCCATTGCAGGGGCAAAAGCGGATAGAGGCCCTGTCATATAAGAGGAAAGACAGTTGAGAGCATATGACCTTCAATCTGAAGCGTGCCAGCACAGTCCCATTCGAATGTTTGCAATAATAAGCAAATATGGTTCAGGACCATGTGATGTTTTGAGTACCATATAGTCGCTAATAAAAACCTTTTTGCATGCCTCCTGCTTTATTTAATAAAAGGGGGGCCATTAGCCGACTGGCCTACTGGACTCAGGTGCACACAACTCAAATTGATATACAATCAATCATATTTGAAAACATGACATTCAATACTCTTCAAACAAACAGACATTTAATATTGTTTAAACATGGAATTTCAACCATGAAAATCACTTGTCTTATCAACAATACAAATCAATACTGTACTGTTATTACAATAACACCTCAGAGATTAACAGTACTAAAACAAAATCATTGCATGCTAACATAACTAAAAGACATATTACTTAACATGTATTTAATTTATTTTGTAGCGCCTCTCATACCAAACTATGGTGTCGGATAATATGTGTGAATGTCAGTGTATAGAAAATGTTACATAAGGCAAAGGGCATGCTTGGTGTAGGCATTTTTAAGAACACTTGGGCTGGAAGAGCACAAACTCGGGATTCAAAATGTAACACAGTGGTTAGGGCTACATTTACTAAAATGTATTTCTACCCAAACAAACCCTTTTTACCAACATTATTTTTTTGTTAATCTTATAAAGCGCACTGTCACCTTGCAGGCATCCTGGCGCTGCTGGCTCAAAAGGGCAGACAGGTGTCTGACAGGACACGACAGGACAGAAGATTACAGGATTAGGATTATGGAAGACTGGAAAAGAAATACATTTATAACGTGTAACGTGCAATTTGCAGGCAGCTCTTTGATGGCAGTTCATAGCTCACTGTGCTAATTTAGTATTGCAACGTATGAACCGCACAGTAACTAAAGGATCCCTGTGACAAAAGCAGTAACCCAAAGAGCTATGCACAAAATATAAACGTAAGTGATCTGCATGGTGCACGTTCTTTGCAGCAGGCATAGTAATCCTTATAGGGGTCAAAACTGCCACTGGATAAAACTCCAGCAGGAAGTTTAAACATAAGAAATATCTTGACAGTTTTATTATTGCTGAAAAGTGCTCCACATACCAAGAACTATGCAGTGGGTGCCCTCTTAAAACTATACCAATTTCAAAATAGAGGGAGGCTGGAAATAAAAGTGAGTATTGTGTGGATTATGCTGGCCTGCTGATTTTGTTACTGGGCATGGCCGTTTTAGCCCCCGAGCAAAGCAGTGCACTATGCCCTACCTGCTCAATCACTTGCAGGTTGGGGCAGCACTTTGCCCTGTATTTAGCGCTCTGGTCCGTCTGCAACTTACAAAAACAAGAAGAAAAAATAACATGATCCATAGCACGCTGCCCTATCTGTGCTTCTATGCTTCATTTCTAGCTGATCGCGAGAGGGGGCGGCTCAGGATGCTTTTGAAGGTTAAATGTGCCATGGGAGTATAATTGCTAAGCACTGATGCCCAATCCTGCCTTCTGTTACTGTTAGACTTATGAGCGGCCTTGACTCCCACTTTATCTTCAGGAAAGTGCTCAAGTCTGAAAGTTGTAGAGTCCACAGCTTTTTCAAAGACCACATGAATGGTGGTTTGCTCATAGTCTCACTGGCATCTGAGGGGCCAAACGTTTTACCACTTTCCTTGAACTCTTATCGACCCTCCTGTTAAACAGGGTTCTAAAATTCCCCTGATCCACCTGGAGAGTTTACAATCCCAGTATGATTAAGCACTGGGTCCGGCTAGTTCCCCCTTCTTGTGTAATACTCTATAGAGACTCGTGAGCTAACAAGTGCTTGATGACAGAACATCCTCAGATGGTCCTCTGCTCTGTTTGAACTTTGAATCCCATGTTTGGCCTGAGATGCCAGATGTAGATGAAATTCTTTTAGATCATAGTGCACAGAGACTCAGACGAGATTCAGTCTCCGATGGCTGTGTCAGTTTCCGGAGGCTTAGAGACACTGAAAGCTCCTGCCATCCCTCAATGCCTACGCAGGTGGGCTAGATGTATTTGCCACTTACAGTAGGAATATGAGGACAACCAGGAAGCGGAGTGAGAGAGGGAGAGATGTACTGGATCTCACTCTTCGGAAGTAAATTGTCTTAGTTGAGGGATGCATGACACCACCTCAGTGTTGGAGGGGCTGAAGCTCACAGAACTGGCTATAGGGGAGACAAGGATAAGTAAGTCGAGAACACAGTCTGGGTGAGCACTTACCATATATCAGCGTTCTGAGAGCGATTCAGCTAAGGGATCCAGGACGCCATTGCAAACCCACTCTCACAGATAATGCACATTACAAATAAGCATCACATTACGTAACATAAGATATAACATTCTAGAAAAATAGCACTATTGTGTTCTAAAATATGGACATATTAAGTTCCACTTGAAGCTCTCACATGTTTTATGATTAGTATTCTTGTGAGAAAGGTCATGTGCTTTGTACATATCCCCAGGTTTTTGCCTTGCGTAACCTCAGGTTTTGACCTCTGCTGTGGCCTGAAGCTTGGTGGACACGCTTCAGCGAATGTATGCCCTTTCAAGTAGAACATACTCCTTACCTTTTATGCAAACTTTGATGTTGAGAATGCTGTCACAGGAAATCAGAGTAGGCTGGTGTGAAGTGTTAGCATTTAATGATTATCCTCGTACAAGGCAGTTGTAAATGTACATAGTGTTAGTACAGTTGCATGGAAGGATATTAAGTAGTTGGTGATATATAATATTTAATATTGACAGAGAAGAAATGTATCTCTCATTTAGTGGATTACAAAGTATGCCCACAGTTTACAGCAATATGTTTTCAAAAGTCAAAAACATAATCAAAGCCTTCAACTTCTGACTTTTTAATAGCAGCGGTAACTGATTTGACATGTATAGCCCAAATGCTAATTATTGGTTGAAAAGAACAATTAATTCTGCAAATTGACTAGAAACATTTTGCATAGATTTTGAGATATTCAAGACAAATTGTTTAACATATTTTCTAACCAGGAATGAATTCTACAGAAAATTATCTTTCCTCACCTGTCTTTCTTTTAAAAAGGCCAGGGAACTGAGGCATTGTGAGGTGTCTGTCTCATATTTGCACAAGGGTGCTAATGACCATAGTGTCGAGTTCCTATTCGCTAGGGAAGGTGCTATTCACAAACCATAAATAACTCTGTGATATTGTGGTTCACAGAGTAAGCAGTCAGTTTACAGCCCTGTATTTCCATATGGCAACACGCATTGGCAAAACCAAACAGCCTGGTCTTTGATAAACTCCTTAAAAAGGATGGATGCCTTTATATGTATGCTTGTGTGAGGTTGTATGAACAGTAGGTTAGGGAATGTGTGGACCGAGTGTCTTGGTGGATGAAAAGAAATGAATGAGAAAAAAGTTACTTTTTGGGTGAATAGAAACCCATCAGTCAATATGCAGTCTGTAAATACGCCTATTACTTATGGTGTTGGGTTTCTGGGTGACTTGGGTGTGAGCCCTGGTTGGGAAGAAACCACAGTCCTAGTTAGGGTAAGGTACCAGAAATCCCAAAATTACCTGTGCTCACCCTCTGATAGGTTGGCACAGAGCAGTCAGACTTAACTTGAGGGCATTGTGCAAAGTATTTGTGGAACACTACAAACAGTGACAATTGTGAAAGCATCACACAAAAAGATCTCACCAGTTTAGAAAAATAGAGAATCTCTATATGTAAAAACGAAAGTATGTCTGTTTGACCTTTAAAGTTGTTAAAAGTTGTTGAGTACACACCAGCGAAGGTTTCTGGCAAAAAAAAAAAAAGAATTGTTAAATATCGGCCCCTGGGCCCTCATAATCTTTCCAATACTGAACGTTACAGTTTACGGTGTGACTTGCTTTTGCAATGACCATCAACAAAGCACAAGGACAATCGCTGCAAGTGTGTGGACTACATTTGGAGAATCCGTGCTTCTCACATGGACAACTGTATGTTGCCAGCTCACACGTCGGAAAACCTTCTGATTTATTCGTGTACGCACCAGACGGAAAAACAAAAAATACCGTGTATCCACAAGCACTCGAATAAATAAACAGAATTAAAACAACACTTTAAAATCTTTTCCATATTAAAATGAATAAGTTTCAATAAAAATGACACAATGTAATTGAATGTTATCATAACAAGTTTCCTTAAATTTTCTTTCTTCTGAGATCGCAGCAACGCGCCACTGGTAAGCTAGTATTTTAATAAATGAAACAAGACCTAATAACAAAAATCTATTAAGTTTAACTTGAGTTATGAAAGTTTAAAGAATAAACTGTACAATAGTGCTTAGAAGCAATAAGCGTTTACTTGGGATATCTGGTCAACCTGGATCGGATTAAAGTCAAAAGTTCAAGGTTGGGCTGCTGAACAAAAGTACGCTAATAATGGATGTAGCGACATTGAGGGATGCATGGTGCAGTCCAAGCGATGCGTTTGTGGCGATGCGCTGGTCTTGATCAGCAGCGGTGATGCTTCGGCTCTGATGAGTGCAGGGGCTGTGATGCAGAGATCTCGTCAATGGAGATGCTGAGATCTTGAACCGGGTATAGCCTTGCACAGAGGTGGTTCCAAAGGCAATGCGCCGTGGTCGATCCACGCAGCAGAGGCCATGCGCCAGTTCTACTCATGCAACAGGAGCGATGCACTAGTTCTGATCCATGCAACGGTGCTGATGTGCCAGTTCGAGAGAGGATGGGTGGATTTTGCTGTTTGCTGAAGCAAGCACCTGAGGCCTCACCTACAAGGGTCCAGTACTTGGGTTGCACCACTTGGCAGGGCAGGCTCACAGACTGCTGGGTCCATGTGCAGAAGCAAGAAAGTTGGAAGTCTTTTATATCCCTGAGAAGTCAGATCAGGAGGCCATCCAGCTAGTCCTTGGAGTCACTCTGGGTTCTGTGTTCAAGTGATGTTATGTTATGTTAATCACACTTGTAGAGCGCACGGTTACCCTGGGGTGTCCTGGCGCTAAGCACTGGTGGCTAGGGAACAAAGGGGAGTATACTACTGGACAAAAAGCCATGTCTTCAGCCCCTTTCTAAGGGAGAGGATATCCGGGCATTCCGGAGATGAAAAGGCAGCTCAATCCATGCCCTAGAGGCACAATTGATGCAGGTCCAGTCTATCTCACCCAGGCAAGAGGGAAGCAGAAAGAAGGGCAGTACAGCAAAGCAGGAGCTTAAAAGACTAGCAGTCCAGTAGAGAGGCAGCCCTTTCAGCAGCACAGCAATCCTTCTTCCTGGCAGAGCATCTACAGGTCCAGTTCTTCTACCTAGTGGTGCCTTTGACAGAGGGAGATTTCAAAGAGACGCCTTTAAAGTGCATAACTCCCAACCTGCACTGGCTCCAGACTCACTAAAGGAGAGTATTGCGCCCTTTGTGTGGGGCCAGGACACATACTATTCAGGTGTAAGTGAGTATGTTGCCAGCTCCTGCTTCCCATCTTGTCAGGATGGCCAATCAGTCACACCTAAGCTCCTATTGTGTGTGGCTGTCCAGAGGGAATACACAAAGCTCAGCTGCCACCCACCCCAGACAAGTGAACTGAGACAGGTAGCAGGCACCAAATGGCTAAAACAAGAAAATAAATGCAACTTTCGAAAAGTGTAATTTTCAGAATTGCAATTTAAAATCTGACATCACCATAGTTGTGATTTTAAATTGTGATTCCAGAGACACCATCTCATCTCTTCCCAATTGGAAATTACACTCATAAAATGTAATACATTAATCCCAATGTTATCCTATGGGATAGATAGGCCTTTTCAGTGGTGAAAACGAATTTGAGAGACCAGGACATGGAAAACTTAAAAGTACATGTCCAACTTTTTAAATACACTGCACCCTGCCCAGCTGCTTAGGGCCTACCCTAGGAGTGGCTTATATGTTATTAAAAAGTAAGGTTTGGGCCTGGCAAAAAGTTGATCTTGTGAGGTTGACATGGCAGTTTAAAACTGCACCCACAGGCTCTGCAATGGCAGGTCTGAGACATATTTAAAGGGTACTTAAGTGGGTGGCACAGTCAGTGCTGCAGGCCCACTAGTAGCATTTAATTTACAGGCCCTGGGCACGAGCAATGCACTTTACTAGGGACTTATTAGTAAATTAGATATGCCAGTTGTGGATAAGCCAATATTACCATGTTATAGGGAAAGAGCACAAGCACTTCAGCACTGGTCAGCAGTGAAAAAGTGTGTGAATCTTAAGGCCAGCGAAAACAATGTCAACAAATACAGGAGGCCTGAAGACAAAAAGTTAGGGGAAACCATGCAAAGGATGCAGCCTAACAGTTATGGATGAAATGTGACAGTCAGATTTACACAACTTGGCATGAAAAGTAATGGGAAAGGTAGGAGAAGAAACGTGTAAGCCCTTTAAACTTGTTTTAGATCTAATAGTTAAAATTAATACAGTCATGACTTTGTTCTCACTCATCCTGTGGCTGACGTCTTTTAGGTTGCTACATAGAATTTCTAGAGCACCTAGAAGTAATGTAATGCCAGTGCTATACTAAACCCCTAAACATGAAGATGAAGCAGTTATTACAACAGATGAAGGCTTGGCACTTAAAACATGCTAAGCACACAAGGGTACACACACTTGCCAATCTACCAAAATGCATTAGTCAAAAAACATTTGAAATCAGTAATGTGGATCATGTGAGTCCTCTGTGAAGAGCTCCTTCCATGTAGTGTCAGTGGTATGAGAGATATGAGGTCTGAGTTATGTAAGTGGCGTGAGGAGTGTATGGTTAAGAAATGTGAGCGAAGTAAGTAGTGCGAGAGGAGTTAATGATAAAAAGAATGAACAATGTGAGTAGTGTGAGCAGTGAGTGTTGTGAGTGACATGCATAATATAATAGGTATGCCTGGTCTGAGTGATGTGAATATTATGATTGTTGTGAGAATTGATAGTAATATGAACATCAGTGAAAAGCACAACGTTATTGACAATAATGATACATGATGTAATTAAATGAGATGTGTGTAATGCTAAATTACTAACCTAATCTTGAATTGGCAGTTACAGGTTGTGAGAAATTGGGTTGTTATTTGACTGGGCCCCTATTCATCTCTAGGGCTGCGTCATAGGCCTCAAACCCCTTATCTATGCCATCCCCCACAACGAAGTTAGTCACCAGGTCTTGGGGTTTGTGATGGTATGCACCTGTTACAACGCATTTTTTACTCCGCACTACCATTACAACGCGACTTTTACAACGCATACCATTACAACGCAATGCGCTGGGGGGCGCTCTAGGATAGGGAATAAGTATAATTTACTATCCAACACCTTCCCTAGGGTCCACGGGGACTGCAGTTAGAATAGTAAATTATACTTACCACTATCCAGCACCCCAAAGCGCTATGCTTTGTAATGGTATGCGTTGTAATGGTCGCGTTGTAATGGTAGGTAGTTGTAACGGTATGCGGAGTAACGTCATACATCCGTTTGTGATCCCTCCTGTCTCCAGTGGACACTGGGGAAATGCTGCCATCATTTCTACTGGATTCTGAGACATGCTTCAGCTTTAGGCCCAGCTATTTGAGACTCAGCTTATGAGTTCACCACAGTTTCTTTGCCTCCAAAGCTAGCTGTCCATTTTGCAGAGTTTCCTGTGCTGGGCCCAGTAGAGGACCTCACTTCTGTGGGTCTTTTCCTCTCTTATGGTTCTGGAGCGAAGGGGAAAAGTAGCTTCACTCTCTCCTGCTCTGGAGCTGTTGCAAAGTAGTTCTCCTCAGTCTCTGTGTCTTTCTCCTTCTCATCCAGTGCATCCTCTTAATAATCAGTCTCTTGTGCTGTAGCTTGCATTCTGCAGATATCCTCCCAGTCTCTAGGGCTATCCAGTACTCACATTTGGGAGCACTATTAGGTGGTCACTGTCCCCTCTCTCTGCACAACTTCCTTAGCTCAGCCATGCTTTAGCTTTTAATGGAATGACATCCAACTCCATCTTGGCAGGCAAGAGTCACAGGCACACAAAATTTGAGGCAGGAATCAAATTTGGAAAAATGGGAAAATATGGGCAATCAAATACAATTGAGAACAATTAAATCTTGCTATATGGGTTTTTTGTGTTGCACAAGTCACTGTATGGCACTACACAAACACAAGTACTGAATCTCACAGATATTGCCAAAGTGAGAAATTGGGTTGTTGGTTGACTAGTTCGTTAACACATGTCAAGCAACAGCCAAAATTCCTTTCAGGGTGAACCACAAAAAGTCGTTAAATAAACCTATGCTGAACCCTGGGTAGCTTGGCAAAAAAGCAATGAGGCTTAACTTAGAGGCAATGTGTAATGTATTTATGCAGCACACAAACAGTAATAAAGTAAAAACATAACACACGTAAAATCCCACCGCAATTTAGGAAAATAGTGTAAACATTAAGAAATTATTTGGCGCCAAAACAACAAACATCCAATGAGTAGAGCCAGAGTTATTCATTTTTAAAGTTTAAGGTAAAAACTAGCACCTAAAAGATCAAAGCGCCAACCATGAGAGACTGGGTCAAAGTAAAAAATATGGCTGACCGCGATAGAGTGCTAGTCAGATACAAGGAGTGTCGGTGCTTACCTTCAGTGTCATGATTTACTAACCTATACACCTCCTGCTTTGCAGCAAGTAGGTTTTTATCCCATCAAGAAACCCACCCCTGTCCCGTGCACCCAGCACGCCAAAGTGAATGTATAAAAGTGCTAAACAATCATGTAATTATGTGAACCTTTGGTTGGTGTATTTTTGAATGGACATTGGAATCTTTACATTTCTAAATCATGTAATACCGCTAATCATGATAAACCTGTACATGCTGAAATACTAAATTGCTTTGCCGAGTTTTCCTGTCTTTATTATAAGTTTCAGAGAATCATAGTTGCATAGCCAAGTGGTGCTGCTTTTCGTTACGAGTGTCAAAGGTAGAACTGCCATCAGGGAGAGGTTTCTGACGTAAACGCACGCTGGCAAAATGTGCGCGGTGCGTCATCTTCTCCTGGGTGTGGCTCGGCTATAAAAAGCCACACCCAAAGCTTCCCGATGCTTCGTCTTCCGCCGCGCCCTCGAGAACAACTCACCTGGAGACTTCCTGGATCCTGGACGCGAGTTGAGGCCTGAACATCTTCGGAAGGACTTCGGATTTTCTGCACGTTCTTCAGCGCGCATCCCTGAAAGAAAGAAAAGACATAAGCTAAGTGAAAATCTTTCTATAATTAATGCAAGGCGCCCTATGCAAGCAAGCAGCAACCGATTCAAAGACTTGAACTTACCTGGCAATTCTTTAAAGACATTTTGGAGCATTTGATTGAAGTCACAATTCGAATTCTGAAAAGAAAGAAGAAGCTTTGAGAAAATATCAAAGTATTAGATAGCTTGGGACAATAAGATTTGATATTTGAGATTTGCAATTTGTTTTTGTGTGTGAATATTATTTCGTTTTAGATGGTGAAGGCGAAGAATGTTACGACAAAGTGTAAAGAGTAAGTGTGAAGTACAAGAGAAATAGAAGAGTAAAAATTATGAATGTTGTGAATAGGAAATAGAAAGAAGTAACTTATTCGCAAATGCTTATTTCTTCTTAGGAAAGAGAACTTGACTTCTCCTTCTTGAATTCAACACTTCTACTTCAACAAGCCACATCGCCTCATCTCACCTCGACGACAACACGGACGCGACGCTTAGATTCTTACTGTCGCAAGTAGGCCCTTAAGGAGTTTTAAAGGAGGACAGTGAATTGTGAAATGCAAGTAATTAAGGTGTGCAGGAAATAAGAATTAAAAGTTACAGGAGTTTCTTTGTTGCCTCGCAGGTCGACAACCCAGGAACCAGTAGCGTCCAATTTCCGGCCTCCCTCCCTATTTTCTATTTGATTACCTAGGTGTTCTAATAAAATCACTAGGTGTTGCCTAGAAATTTGGGGAAGTTGGTCCATAACGTCTCTGCAAAATCCATCTGCAAGCAACTCACAGGTAAGAGAGCTTGTAGTCTTGACATTCAGACTTAGAAGAAATTTTGAAGAAAATGTTCTGAAAACGTAAAGTTCAGAGGAGCAAGGCTGCAGGCAGTGTCCAAAGAGGAAGTGTCATCGGGGAGTTGCTGGCCAAAGTCTCGGTGAAGAGCTCCACGTTCGGACTAGAGGGGTATCACTTTCGGTGTTAAGAGTCACTCAGGCTGGGCCCAGGCGCGGGCTCAAGATGGTAGGAGCCTGTTATGTTCCTGTGGCTGTGAACAGGATGTCAGAAAATGTACACTTAGAGTCATTTTGGTAGTCCTGTTTCAAGTGATGAAGCAGGGCTCAAGCAGTAGCTCAGGCCTCCAAAGGTTCACTGCAGGCTCCAGGCAGCAAAGCAGTCTTTCCAAGTGCAGCAAAGCAGTCTTGTGGAATACACAGCAGGCCAAATCAGCAGTCAGTCCTCTGAGGGTCCTTCCGCAGGTCCAGAAAGTGAACTGAAGAGCGTCATCTAGGACAGGCTGCAGGCACCAGGCAGCAATGAGCATGAAAATGGCAGCTTTCCGAAAGTTAATTTTTTTAAATTTAAACCCCAACCTTATCATTAAAGAGGATGTTAATGACAATTAGATAGATATCAAATATGAAATGCTTACGTGTTCCCAATCAAAGGTTAGCAGTTATTAAATGCAATAAGGCACCCCAATGTTAGGCCTCACAACAGTGAAAAATTAGTGTAGGAGTTGTTCACTAACAGGACATGTAAAACTTAAGAGTTCATGTCCAACCTTTTAAATACAATGCAGCCTGCCACCCTATGTGCAACCTAGGACATACCTAAGAGGTCACTTAGAATCAATGAAAGGAGAGTTTAAGGCTTGGCAGAGGGGTTACATTGGCAAATTGAATTCACAGTTTAAAACTGCATTCAGGTTGCAAGGGCAGGCCTAGGTGTTTTAAGGGGATTCTTAATTCCGGTGGCACACTAAGTTCTGCAGGTCCACTAGTAGCATTTAATTTAGAGGCTCTGGGTATATGGTATAACACTCTACGAGGTACTCATAAGTAAATTACATTTACCAATCAGGTGTAGGCCAGTTTTACCATGTTTAGGGAAGTGAGCACAAGCACTTTAGCACTCGTTAACAGTGGTAAAGTGCGCAGAGTCCTAAGGCCAGCAACAACGAATTCAACAAAAATAGGAGGGTTTGTGGTTGACCCTGCAGAAAGGGCCTAGTCCAACATTGGAGAATAACTGCATGTGTACTCTTCAATAGTGTTTACAGTACTGCAGTGATCTGTGAATCTTTTATAAAGTTCAGTGAAACCTCAAGATGTCCCAAACTGGTTCTTTGCTGTTCAGTAACTTGGGGAACAGAAATTATAAAACTGGCTAGTCTTCTGCAGTTTTTAATTACGACGGCTTCCTTTTGACAACATACCAGACTGAATAGATGGAACCTATCAACGTCCCCATTGGGCAGTAAGTTTCGACTGACAATTTTAAAGAATTCTACAAATGGTTTTAACTTATAATGTCTGCATTTTGGGAGTTAGGATTTTTTTAATACATGTGCTAAAATCAGAGTGAACCAAAAACCCAATTCCTTTCAATAAATATGGCTAATCTCAATGTAATATTATAATACCCAGAAAGAATCAGCTAGCAGTGTCTGTTTTAGGGTGAGGATGCACTGAAACAAATGTTTCTCTCTGTAATACAAAAAAACAGACATCGACACAATAGCAAAGGAATATTCATAACCACAAAAAAGGACTGGCAGGTCAGAAAATCAGGTGAATGTGCTTAGCTAATTTTTATATTTCAGAATTAATAGACTCGGACAGACTGGGCGGCACAAGAAAGACACAAAGGAAGCACAGGGTTCAGATTATACAGCTCTTAAAAAATAGCCTTGAAACAATAGGTCTGGCCATGGCAAGCTATGTCTGGCCATAAAGTTATATTTGTCATTATTTTTTATTGCTAGTGTGTTCCAAAAACAAAACCAAAGTAAATAAATGAAAACATGCTGTGAGCTAAATGTAGCCGCCACATGTTTGTAATAAAAGTGTTATATATGTGGCTGTTTTACTACGTTTGGTTGTTCCTTGCATTTTATTAATATTATTTTTGAAGGAGACAAGAATAAATCAGCATCTAATCAAGCACTGAAATAGCAGACTGCCACTATTTTACAATGTCACTTAAAGACTTTATAAGAGCAACCTTAGAATAGGAAACAAAATGAATCAAGATTTAGTTGGGCACCGGAAGTGAAGGGAAATGTAGTACTTAAAGTTAATATAAAAATTACTACAATAAAAAAGCATACTATGCCACTGAAGACAAAGGAACACTATACACAGGCATGGTGCAGTCACTCAAAGTGAAGAGGACCTTTAGGAAAAAAAGACTAACCCATTGCCAAGACTATATGCTGTCGTGGGCAGAAGCACAGTATGAATGACAATTAAACCAACCAATGGATGAATCCACTACCATAAACACCTCTCTATATCTATTATTTTGATGTTTTAGAAAAACAATAGCCTGGTGATTCAGTTAAAATAGTCTGAAAGTTCAGACCAAAAAAGTAGGTCTAGTGGGGAGAAGTGGAAAGATGGAGATGTGGAAGGATGCAAATCATTCAGTTAAAAGAATGGTAATAAAGCTATGCTCAATGGGAGGGATAGACGTGAGAAGAGGAAGCAAAGCCATTGAAAAAGGAGCATGCAAATGAGATTGACAAGAAAGTCAACCAATGGCTTGCAATGCACTGACTCAAATTATTGATAAGAAATAAATTAACACACTTTGAACTAAACTTGCCAATGAAGAGAAAGGTACTCTTTTTGGGCAGATGTTAACAATATATACAAGCTTTGTGCAGTCACTCAAGTGAAGAGAGCCAAGGGGAATAGTGGGCAGACCCATTGTGCAAAGCCGGGGAACCGTCGTAACAAAGCAGGCAAAGCCATCAATCAATCAATCAATAAATCATTGTATTTATTACGCGCACTACTTAGCCGTGAGGGTCTCAAGGCGCTGAGGGGAGGGGTTGAAGGTGAGCAGGTCTTGGGTCTGCTGTAGGTGGATGGGGAGGGTGTTCCAGGTCTTGGAGGTGAGGAAGGAGAAGGATCTACCGCCGGCGGTCGTTAGTTGGATGCGGGTGACAGTGGCCAGGGCGAGGCTGGCGGACCGGAGCTGTCGGGTGGGGATGTAGAAGCTGAGTCAGCTGTTGAGGTAGGCTGGTCGTGTGTTGTGTAGGGCTTTGTGTGCGTGGGTGAGTAGCTTGAATGTGATTCTTTGTTCGACAGGGAGCCAGTGTATGTCTCTCAGGTGGGGGGTGATGTGGCTGCGGCGTGGGATGTTGAAGATCAGTCGAGTGGAGGCGTTTTGGATGCGTTGCAGTCGTCGCAGGTGTTTGGTCAGGATACCTGCGTAGAGTGCTTTGCGGTAGTCCAGCCTGCTGCTGACGAGGGCTTGGGTCACAGTTCTTCTTGTTTTGGTGGGGATCTACTTGTAGATCCTGCGGAGCATGCAGAGGGTGTTGTAGCAGGAGGAGGAGATGGAGTTGACCTGGTTTGACATGGAGAGGGAGGAGTCAAGGATGATTCCCAGGTTGCGTGTGTGGTCGGTGGGTGTTGGTGCTGTTCCTAGCGTGGTTGGCCTCCAGGAGTCATCCCAGGCTGAGGGAGTGGATCCGAGGATGAGGACTGCCACCTTGTCCGAGTTCAGCTTTAGTCGGCTGGTCCATAGCCATTCGGCGACGGCCTTCATTCCCTCGTGGGCGGTGTGCGGGTCCTTGGTGAGGGAGAGGATCAGCTGGGTGTCGTCGGCATAGGAGATGACGTTGAGATCGTGTTGTTGGGCCATGCATGTTTTGACTACGCAAGCATAACCACAATTGCCTCAATCAGGCATATGCTTAACCACGCATATGTGTGATTAAGACAGTGCGCAGTCTAGTTGCTGCAGCTGCTGTGCAATATTCAGAAGCAGGAAGGCCTTGGACCTTTGCGGAAGACGCGGTGAGGTAAGTGGGGCTGGGTTTGGGGGTAGTTTGTATGGTTTTGGGAAGTAGTTACATGCCTGAGAGGTTGAGGGTCATTTAAGGGCTTGGGAGGGAGGGGGGTTTGTTTTCAGGGCTGGGGAGCGGTTGTTTTTCAGGGCTGGAGAGGGGATCGTTTTCAGGGCTCGGGGGTCGGGTAGTATTTAGAGCTGAGGAGAGGGGTAGGGGGTGGAAGTGGGCCGGGGTAGTATGAGCAAAGGATATGGGTTTTAGGTCTTATGGCAGGGGGAAGGGAATGGGTAGTCGGGACAGATTTAGGGCTTAGGGGATGGAGGGGTAGTTTTTAGAGCTGGGGGTGTGGAAAGTTTAAAAAAATTGGAGTTATGGTTTCAGGCTTAAGGGCAGTGGAAGGGTTTGGGGAAGTTTTAGGGTCAGTGCGGGGGTGGGAGGGGGTCGGATAGTTTATGCTAAGGGTTAGGGACAGCATGGGGGCTGGAGGCGGTCGGGGTATTTGGACCTCAGGTCGGGGGGGGGGCACGTAAAGAATTTCTATTTTAGGGCAGGGGGGTTGCAACCTTAGCCCCACATACCCCTTTACCATTCATGCCTTTATCACAAAATTGCATGGTAAAGGCATGCGTGGTAAAGGAATACATGGTTAAGCTCATTTGTGGTTCAGGCACACATGGTTAAACCATGCGTGCCTCCATCATACATCATGCAATGCTCTATGTAAGTACTGGTATTGCCCGCCAAAGGTCTTCAACAAAACTAAAATCTGTCTTACGGGCAGAACTAAAATGCCGTCACTCACACTGCAACAACCAGTCGATAAAGTGGGCTGACTCTTACCTTGTACTGTGTGCTGCGGTGGGTGGAAGCAAATTGTGGATGACATAAGAACAGGCAAATGGAAGAACATGGTTGACTAAAAAACCATGTATTACGGTACATTGGTACATTTTTTATATTATTTTTTGAAAAACATGAGGTTGGTGAGAGAGTGTGGCGTAGCTGTGTCTAGGCCATTTCCAAAATGTGACATGTAACTGAGTGCTCTCTGCACATGTGCCGATAGGTTGAAGCACTGTGACACTGTCAGTTTTCGGCATTCAATGCGGGCCTGGGATAAGTCACTGTGCAGAACACTCCTGAGAGTTGAAGCAGTCTGATGCATGGTGATTGAACGATGTGTTGATGACTCAACTATGTATTGCGGAGTCAGCCGCCTTCCCTTCTTAACCCCTCCCCCAAAGAATTTCAACATGCGCTCATTGTTGTCACAACTGGACCTATTTGACATGCAAGATGCTACTCTGCAGTTCATCCCTGCATGGGCTTGTAATAGGCAACAGCAGAGTGGAGAAATGGCGCAGGGCAGGACCAGGTGCTGCATCTCACAGACACCCTTGAGAGGAGGAACAAACAGGCTTTCATCAAATATACTCTGAGTTTGGCACAGAATTAGGGCACTTACAGCAAATGTTTTATGGCTGTATGCATATGGTATATGTGTAGTGTGGTGTGGGTCTGCAGCTGTAGCGTGCTGTTCCTTCCCCGAAATGTTGTTGGGACCCAGCGTAGTTTTGTATCGGGTGCTTAAGCCTAAATACTCTGCCAAGTGGCATTTTGTTGTCAGTGTAAATGTAGCAGGGAGTTATATGGTTGATGTGCCCAGGGCTTTAAGTGGGATGAAAAAACTGGGGGGGTCTCTCAAAGGGGTGTGGCCAGTGTAATTAGGGGCGTAGCTTTAAAACACTTATGCTAAAAATCTGTGCTTAGCATAGTGTGCCGCCCGACTTGTTTTTTGCTGTTTCTGTCATTGCTTCCAGATATGTGATACAACAAGTAACATCATACCTACAACAAGTAAGGACTATTGGCTTTGTCAATGGTTATTAGTTGCAGAAGATAAATAAGCTGGAACTATGGCTTGTATATAATATTGACAAAGTTTCCAATTAAAGCCCAGGTGACCCTACCACAATGTTGCTGCTCCCGAGTTTCAAAAAGAGAAGGGAAATCCAGAGAGAAAATGACTCTTTAAAGGATTTCCCTTACCCTACAACTCACCTGTCATGACGTCATGATGTAACTTCTCCAGTAGTGAGAAGTGAGCAGTGTGAGCAGCGCACATCGAAGTGCCTGTTGTCTCCAAACGGGTCTCTATCGGGCTGTTTTGTGCTCTGGCACTTTTTTCTGGACTGCAGTGACAGCAAACTGCTGTCACTGAAGTCCCAAAAAAACGGACCCTCTGTGTCAGGGCTCAAAACAGAGCCCGATAGAGACCCGTTTCGAGGTCCCCTGAAAAAAACTGCCGGTGCTCAGACCCCTTGAGACCCGGCCCACTTAAAGCCTTGGATGTGCCTTTCCATTTCTGTATGTGAATCCAAGAGCCGTATAGCACAGAATACTGTAAGGCAGGAAGAGTTGTGATGCAGCGGCCAGGGCGGCTGATTCTAGAGCGCAGGGTTCATGGTTCGATACTCAGCACCATGTGACTCTGGGCAATAGCTCATTTATTCTCCCCGACGGCCCCCAGCACCTTGAGACCCTTAGGGGGTAGTAGTTTGCGCTTTACAAATACTAGATTTGGATTAAGGCTGGCGGTGTACTGACAAAGCTGTATCATAAGCTAACTATAGGGAGTGTGACAGGCGGTTTCTCCATTGGGGCTGTGGGGCTGCGCCCCTCTGAGATTCCTTCAGGTTCCGATGGTAATATTAAATACATCGATTTATTTAGAGATAAGAACAAATCTCTAAACAAATCAATATATTAAGTCTGGACTGTGTGTCTCTGACTGGCTGCCTGCCCCGCCTCACTCTGAAGCATGAGACGGAAGCCAGGCAGTAAATTAACTTAATAATAATAATAATAATAATAATAATAGGAAGGTTTATAAAGCGCCTGGTTACACACACCGGCGTGTCCCCGCGCTATGGTAAGTGGAAGCGGCACAGTCGCAGCAGCCCAGAGAGGTAATCTACTGACCAAATAGTTGAGTTTTCAACTTTCCCCTAAATCTGGACTCGGACGGTTCCAGGCGCAATTCCAGCGGGAGCTTGTTCCAGCTTCTAGGTGCAAGAAACCAGAAAGACCTACCCCCATGCGTGCTTTTTCATTTTAGGGATTATCAGTAGCCGAGAGCCGGAGGATCTCAAGTCTCGGGCTGGCTCGTAGTGAGTGATAAGGTCCTGTAGTGGCTTAGGTGCTTTACCGCCCATAATGCGGTGGCACGTGCACAGAGCCTTAAACTCAATTCTACTTCTCACCGGAAGCCAGTGAAGTGCCTGTAACGCGGCCTTCGAGGCGGATCTTCTGGGCAGCCTCAAGACCAAGCGAGCCGCGGCATTTTGTAACACCTGTAGGCGGTCAAAGCTCTTGCTTGTGGCACCCAGGTAGAGAAGATTGCCATAATCCAATCGTGCAGTGACAAGGGCATGCACCAACGTCCTTCTGGCCTCCGTAGGGAGGAGCTCAAGAACCTTCCGTAGGCCTTTCAGGACGCCAAAGCACCCCCCCACCACCCGGCTGATCTGGGGCACAAATGTTAGTTCAGCATCGAGCCACACACTCAGATTTTTGGCTTCCTGACATGGTGTTGGAGCCGACCCTAGACAGGTAGGCCACCATGCCGATGACCACACCGACGGCCCTCCCCCACCACAAGCACTTCCGTCTTGCTGCCATTCAGCCTCAGACAGTTGGTCGACATCCAGGAAGCAAGCTCCTTTATGCATGCTCTGAACCTGTCCGCAGCAAGATCGGTCGCACACGATAGGGAGATGACCAGCTGCGTGTCAGCGGCATAGGACACAATGCGCAGCCCCTGGCTCTCAGCTATAGTTGCGACTGGGGAGACATATAAATTAAATGGAGTTGAGCTCAGGGACGAACCCTGTGGTACGCCCTGACCCAAGTTAACCATTCTAGAGTAGCAGTCCTCCTGCCTGACCTGAAAATCCTGGTCCGCCAGGAAGGATTGGATCCATTTCAGTGCAGCACCCGAGATCCCCCCTTCGTTCAGACACTGTAGCAAGGTGACCTGTGCTACCGTGTCAAATGCTGCACTTAAATCCAGGAGGATCGGGGCCATAGTTTGGCCCTCATCCACCCCCTTCCTGATGGTCTTGACCGCCATGAGCAGAGCCGACTCTGTAGAGTGTCGGGGTCTGAATCCAAACTGGGTAGCGTGAAGGAGGCTCACTTCCTCCACATATTCCATCAGCTGTGTATTCGCGAACTTTTCCGCCACTTTCGCCATACAGGGTAGTAATGAGATGGGGCAGAGGTTCTTCAATTTCTCGAAGCTGATATTCGGCTTCTTTTGAAGGGGGAGAACTACCGTCTGCTTCCACCCCATAGACACCATGTGAGTCCCAAAGGATACATCCAGCAGATGTCTAATATAGGGCTCCAGGATCGTGAGGCTTTCAGCCAGCCCCATGGGTGACGCAGGATCCCTAGGGGAGCCCGACTTTATCGATCTGCAGATCTGTATTAATGCCTCTGGGGAGGCAGTAGTAAAATTCTCAAGAGCGCATCGTCCCCTAACTCACCCAACTGCTTCTTAACTGTGACGCAAGACGCAGGGCGTGCTGCTCTGAAGCCTTTCATAATTAATCATTGCCATGGAAGTGTATGGCATGGCAGTGTTCTCTTTAGACCAGTGACGCTGTCCACGTCATGGTTTGGGGCATTGGAGTATCCCTCCTCAAGTGAGACCAGTCATCCGATCCGTAAACCACAAGCATGGATCCTCCTCCCACCCTTTTCAATTCATCACGAGTAGGCCTGTATGCAAACACATGTTTTGGTGCCTTCTCCTCGGAAATGGGCAGTGGAACGGACACCCTCGCATCACAGAGAAAAGAAACCCGTTGGCAGCCAGTATTTGTAAGTCTCAGCCTCATACTTTCTTGTTAAAGCAGCACTTGAATGGAAACCATAACTTTTTCTGTCTGTCGTCATGTGCATTGTGAAATACATTATATTAAAGGAAAAACACTTTTCAAATGCAAAAAAATCTTTGAGCACGTGCAGAGTGAGGGCCTGTGGCGTAAGTCAGAATATCAGATGTGAAACCTCTTTGTGTGCTGTACCACCTACTCATCTACCGTGCATTAAGGCCCTGGGACTTGGATGCCTTATTAATCTATGCTGGATGATGTGGTGGGGAAATCTAAATGTGACGGAGAAGTTAACAAACCATGGATGGCGTTGACTGATTAAAAAAACCTCTAGGTATGTACATATGTATTTTGTTTTGTATGTATGTCGTTTTTGGAAACTGAAATGTCACTCACCAACCACTCTTTCTAGTTGTCTGCACTTACAATTGTCACATCCACTGGTGCCTGTCACTTGTTTAATTTTGGCTTCAACCTATTTCTGCCCCCAACAGTTGTCTAGAATAGATGTGGGTTGTTGAATTGTACGCAGGCAGTCATGCATAGCCACTGCTTGTTTATAACATTCTAAACCATAAGACTCACCCAGTTTATACTGGCAAGTTTATACATTTTTTTTATTGTTTTGAAACAGGAGGCTAACAAAACATAGCCTAGCAACGTTACACTGTGCCTCCTAAAACAACAGAAAATATCTTTATGTAATATCTTGAGTGCAGGTTACACAGATAAAAAATAAATACAACGCTTACACTAGGGGTTGGATCAGTTTGTTCCTCAGCTGTCCGTTTGCCCGGAGGTCCAGGGACCCTAAACCTTCTTGTGTTTATGGTCAACCCCCCTCCATTTATAGACCACCTCTACTGTCCTAGTGCAGTAGTCCTTTCTTCTAGACCACTCCTGTAAGGTTAGTGGCAATGCATACCTCCAGTGCTTTACAATGTCCCTCTTCACTACCAGAAAACTAACTCCGGCCAAGGTCCTCTTGCCTAAGGCTTATCCCAACCCTCTGTTACCCAAAACAATGCGACCGGAGGGTCTGTCACTGTGGGAGTGTGTAGAAGCTTGCTAGAGTATAGTGAATCTCTTGCCAATGTTGCACTATGAGGAGACATGTCCAAATCAGATGTTAAAGAGACCAGTCTGAGGCACTGCACTCTGAATTTTGATCTCCAAGGTATATTGGGGCTATAGTAAATCCTGTGCAAATAATAACGTTGGATCAAGTGTAGGTTGGAGGGGATGTCTAGCACTCCTCCTTCCATCTTGGCCTCCTGCCATTCATCATCCTCCATCTCCCCAATATACACTTCCTAGGCCTGTCGTACACCTTTCAGGGGGTCAGTGGCATGCAGCAAGAAAGGTCCATACAGTCTTGATATTGCCTTTCTGCCTGGGGGTTCCATGATGACTTTTATTTCTAGTGGATTATATTCTGGCAGGGCTTCGAGGAGGGGTCGGCATGTGTCTAGAGCATGGAGAAGTCGCAACCTGGGATTCTTGTACCAGTTGTTGATGGATAGGATATGGTCATTGTCCCATATATGCCCTCAAGGGGAGATGTCAATTCAATCCCATTGACAGAAGCCTGGCAGTATGCTCCTTGATTTAACGAAGTCCCTGTCCACTGGGGTGTCTGAGCCTTAAATTTGCTTAGCCATTTAATATGAGTGAGGCCCGCCTGCCAGGAGAACAGTGGGAATCTGGGGGCCCGAGGGAGTGAGTGTGGAGTATACTGCTAAGAAGACTGGAATTCCCACCAGCAGGCCAGACTAGATATTGTGACCAAGTTTCAAGCCTCATGCCATATTTCCTTCTGCACTTGCTGCTGTCCTCAGATGGACTAGTAGAGAAAGTGTAGACTTTTAGTCCCATTATAGTCTCAGCAGGTTTGGCATCTTCCTGAAAATGCAGGTCAGTCTTCTTGGTTTTGCTAATGCTTGTTTTAAAAGGTTTCATTTTCCTCTGCCGACTCATACACGACCACTATACAAAATATTGGCTTTTTCAGTTTATAAACTTTAGCATACTTGAGCAAAATGATGAAGGAAAAAAGTCACTGGAAAGACCTCGATGTCTCCAGAGTTTTCTTGGTGTGCTTGATAATACTCCCAATATACTGCGCGTGTTCACTTGCTGTTGACATATTTTTAATAAATAAAACACAAGCCAACATGTAATACCTCTCTCATCATTTGTTTTCATATTCCCTTCTGAAATGTTATAATCTCTCTCTGCTGGGACTAAAATGAATTGGCAAAAGCTGACTGCTACATGTCAGTGCTACATCAAACACTGAAAATTAATAAACGAAAGTAACAGTTTATAATTCATTCTTCTGAACTGTGTGAAGGTACAAATAATTTAAACAACACAAAGTGACAACAGTAGATACCAAAGGGTTAGGCACCACTCCCAGCTTCCCCTGGGCTGACTTCCCATTCCTTGCACTGCTTCCAGTTTAGGTGGAAAACATGCAGAAAGTTAGCATAGTGCATATGTCAGGCTGATAGCCGCAAGACAGTCGGCCAAAGTGACATTCACACTATAAACAAGTGCACAGGCAGCCCACCACTGCTGCCACTCGGCAGGCCTGCCCCGTCCTGACACTCGGTTCAGAACGGATTAGCAAAAAATAAATGGTAATGAATTAACTTTATTACCATTTTATTTTTCGTTTCTGGGTCTTTTCTGAGGGCATTTTAGTGGGGCGACTCTCCTCCGCTCTAATGGAGGAGCCGCCCCTGTAGGTGGCTAAAGCAGAAAAGCTTCAACCTCCTGTTCCAAGTTTATGAAATCCAGGAAACACACGCTCATTTGCCTCACTGGATCTCAGCTGGCGAACAGGTATATGTTTTACCTCTCTTTCCGCCAGAGAAGTCGGAAAAGTATTGTTTAGGCGCTTGAACGCCATGCAGCACATTTTAAAACAAATGCGCTCCTGAGCTGGAAGCCAGTGCAGTTCTATAAGCAATGGTGTAGAATGTGAATAACGGGGAAGAAGAAAAATCAGACGCGCTGATTCATATTGGATGATCTGTAATTCATGCAAAGCAGTGCGAGGGAGACCACTGTAGACAGAGTTAGCCTAATCCAGTCTTGAGCTGAAGGCTGAAGTTACATTAACCTCATAGCTTCAAAAGACAGCAGGTGTGCAATCTTCCCCAGGGTTTCTAGCAAGAGGGAGCATGTTGACACAAACACTCCTATCTGTCATTCAAGAGAGAGATTTACATCTATCACTACCACAAGGCTATTGGCAGAAGCAACTGGAGTGGCTGCTGGGGCAAGGACAGAAGGCCAGATATTAGCTGTCCAAAGTTGAGTCTTATTATTCATCAGTTTAACAGCAACAAGGGGCCCCAAATTAGTCAGCAGGGACCTCGGGGAACATACTTGTTCTCCAGCCGGACAGTGGTCTTCAAATTTTACTCAATTTACAAGCCTGTGCCCAGCACTTACAGAACGGGTACAGAGCGTGGGTGTAGAAAGCAAAGAAGGCTTGTGCTCCACACTGGCTGACTTGTGGAAGGTATTTCGTGTTGTGTAATAAATTGTAAATTGAGTAAAATTTGAAGACCACTGTCCGGCTGGACATGTCACTTCTAATATAGATTGATTATGTCTATATTTTATTCTTTTCACATTCTTGTATGCATGGGACCTTTGTTGCATGTACAAAACAACTTATTATTCATCAGGACAATTTTGGTTTTATTGGCATTTATTGTCAGATGATTTCTAATCAATCCAACAGGCGAAGAGTCTCATAGTATTTTGGAACTTTTTCTGTGATGCTGGAGTATTATCTATGTGGACTACTTGTTGAGAATCATCTGCATAATTCTAGACTCGACAGCCTGATAATATTAAAACAGTTATTAATGGTTTTATATACAAGTTAAGCAACTGAGATGAAAGGAAGGAGTCCAATCTCTTGGTAGTAAAGTTTACAAGCCTAACTGATTGCCTTCAACCTTCTAGAAAGGACTTGACCCACTCAAGGGCTTTGCCCGGCCCCCCTGCTTCTATTACCCGATCAACCAAAATAGTATGGTCAACCATATCGAAGGAAGCGGAGAGATCTAAAAGAACCAGTGCCACATTCCTTCCCTGATTCTCTTCACTTTTAAGTTCATCCTCCACCGCTGTTATTCCCGACTCTGTGCTATGGGCGGGTCTTAAACCAGCTTGCATAGGATGAAGAAAGGCAGTCGTCTGTATAAGTCTACACTACACAGCACTTGAGTGGTTATGCTTCCATTATTTTTGCTGGGAACGGGAATAATGAGATTGGACGGTAGTTTTTCATAACCATCGGATCATCTCCCCGCTTCTTCAGCAGGGGAATCAATTCTGTGTTCTTAAAAGCGTTAAGAATGGGGGCGTGGCTTGGGCCCGACAGGAATGGCGGCGCCCGGGTGAAGCTCCTTGGGGACTTCAGGCGGGTGCCCATTTTCCGCTTTGCTCTGGTGCTGTAACGAGATGAGAAGACGTCGCAATACCTCCTCTTCCCCCGGATACGTTTGCGGTCTTCATTTTTGGCAGATTTGACTTCCTAAATGCTGCCGTGAGTTTCCCTTCAACATCGCTACATCACGACCGCCATTTTGTTTTTCATACTGCTGCTGAAACGCGATTATGAGATGCGTGTTTAAAGGACTGTGACATAATATTTTATAACACACTTTGTGTGGGACTTGTTTTGAAGCTTGATTTATTTGAATACTACATCTTGGGACATGTTTTCTATACAGACTTGTGCATTGCTTGCCTGGCTTGGATGACGCGGCCATTTTGTGTTTTGTCTCCTGCCCTCATTATTTCTTCGTATTTTTCGAATTCAGCAATCCATGCCTCCTCACAATGCTTTCTTTGCTTTAAGTTGCCTCCTCTATAAAGAATAAGAGCGCTGTACATGTGGTCCTACCTACTTATATTGGAGGGTTTTTCTTCCAGGACTTTTTCACAGTAAACTCTGCAACTCTCCCTCCTCTTTGTGAATAGTCCTTTTCTTCAATATTTTTTATTCAGCAGCTCACGCTCTTTTAATTACTGTTTTTTATGGGCAGAACTAAAGGCACACATCCTACTAAGGTACCAGTGAAACAAGTTTTCATTAAAAACTCATTTTTTTTACTGCATTTGCCAATATCCAGGATTCCTTATTGCCTTCTTCACCAGATACTATGGTGACTTTAGATCCCGCTGCGGCGTCCTCTGGGAAGTCTCTTTCCAAACGCCTAAAACAAAACCCTCCATCTCCTCCTAAAGCGGCCTCATCTGTCTCTATGGAGATATTACTGGAAGAAATTAGGGCGTTACGCCCCTTTATGGAAGAAACTAATGCAAAACTACAGGTCCTCACAGACAACTGGACACAACTCGACCAATGAGTTACTGATGTAGAACACTCTCTATCTTCTGTCACAGATACATGCGCTAAATTTTCTCCTCTCCAATCTCAAGTTTCTGCTCTCCAGCGCCAAGTCGAAGAACTTGAAACTCATAATAGGCGCAATAATCTTCATATCTATGGTCTGGCAGAAGGACAGGAAGGTTCTGACCCCCTTACGTTCTTCAAATCTTTTCTTCCTAAATTCCTCCACCTGCCAGAGGGCACCATGCTTAACATTCAAAGAGCGCATAGATTAGGTTGTCCTTCTTCATCCTCTTCTCCCTCTCAAAAGCCTAGAGGTTTGATCCTTGATTTTTTGGAATACACGGACTTATTAAAGGTTTTATCAGCAGCCAAATCCTCCCAACGTATTACTTGGTCCGGATCCACTTTATTTTTTGCGTTAAACATTACGCCAAGGCTACTGCCAATAGAAGGAAGGCTTTCCTCAACTTGAGACCTGCTCTTCGTGCAATGGGCGCTCGATACGGTCTTTTCCAACCTTGTCTGTTTAAGGTTACCTACAATAACAGGACGGCGACCTACGAGGACCCGTTACGTCTTCAAAGCTTCATAAACACCCATGCTACAGTTGCCATGGATTCTTCTTCTTCCAACGCTGGTTGATGTTCGAATTTTCTTTTTTCACTTTTCTGATGTTGTCCCTCATCTGTTATTGCTCTGTTAAATGAGTACTATTTTGTCCTGCCTTTTTCATATACTTACCGTTGTTTCTCTTGTTATTGTTCTTTACTCCCGCAGTTCCTTCCTCTTCCTGCTATGATGCCTCCTGGTCCTTCATTTGCTTGACCCCGTTTGTGCCGTTCGCCCTGTATGGTTCATTGCCTCCCCCTTGTTTCCTTGAATCCTCCTTATGTAGGTATGTGTTCGTTTTATGTATTCCTCAGGTTTTTCTTCATTGACCTTATTCTATTGTTTCTCTCTCATGCCTCTTGTTTCACTCTTTCCTTTTCCCTATTTAATTTCCCTACTGCTTTTTTTCTTTTTCTCACTTCTCCATTCCCCTCTTTTTCACAATGTTGTTCTCTTTTTTCTTCCTTCTTCCTTTATTCTATTTCCTTTTCACCTTACATTCTCTCAAACATCTTTTCCATTGTATTTCTATTTCCGGTTTTTATTTTCATTACCAGTTATCAGACTTAGTTTTTAAGATTGCTTATTATATTGTATGCTTTTTATTTAATGATGCTCTTCTGTCTCAGTTACATTCAGAGTTACCAAATGGAATGTTAAAGGTTTGAATAATCCCATTAAAAGGCAACAAGTTTTATCTCATCTGACTAGATTACATTCTGACATTGCTATGTTGCAAGAAACCCATTTGTTAGACGTTGAAGCCTCTAAGTTAAAGGGTTGGTACAGTTATTGTCTCTCCTGCATTAGGGAAAAAGAAAGGTGTTGTGATTTTAGTTCATAAGAAATTCAATGTTTCTATTGTCCATCAGGAACTTGATTCTGATGGTCATTGGGTGATTGTCAAACTGTTAATTGATAATGTACCTTTAGTTATTTTTAATGTTTATGCCCCTGTTTCTGTTGATAACAAATTTTGGGTACATATTTCTGACAAATTGCTTTTCTTCAATGATGATTACATTATTTTTGGTGGTGATTGTTACCAGATTCATGAGCCCATTCTAGACAGACACTCCCAAGTTAAATTTGTTCATTCCAAAATGCATTCCCAATTTACTTCTGCCATTCGACGTAAATCCTTAATTGATAGCTGGAAACTTTGTCATCCGGATCTCTGAGAATATAGTTATTTTTCTCCTCATAAAACTCAATCCTGCATTGACTATCTCTTTTTTAGTAAGTCCCTGGCTCAATGTGCTCTCCATTCAGAAATAGGCTCCATACTAATTTCAGATCATGCCCCTGTTTTTGCTGATTTTGATTTAATTCCCTTTTCCCACTCCTATGGCAGATGGCGTTTTAATAATTCTCTTCTTGCGGATCCTAAATTCTCTGGCCAATTCAGTTCCTTTGCTAATGACTTTTTTATTACTAATAACCTCTCTGACTCTTCTCCTGCTATGATTTGGGATTCCTTTAAGGCGACCGCTAGAGGTTTCATAATTAATTATGTATCTCAGAAAAAAAAAGAATTTTGAAAAACAATCTACCCAACTTCTTGCTAAAATAAAGCAACTAGAATATACCTATTATCAATCATACTCTGACTCCTCTTTAAAGGATTTAATCTCTGCAAAAGTTTCTTTTAATAAATTATCTACTGATGCCGCCGCTTCTTACCTTTTGAAATGTAGCACACGGTATTATGGAGGGCAAAACAAAATGGGAAAGCTTTTAGCTAACTACTTGAAAACTCGTCGTGATAGAACCAGGATTACCTCCATTACAGATTCTACGGGTAAATCTCTTTTTAAAGATGACGACATTCTACAGGAATTTGTTACATTTTATAAGCAACTTTACACTCCCGAGACTCGTGCCCTCCCATCTGATTTATCTGATTACTTTCAGTCGCTTCCTTCACCTCCTTCCGCCGCATTAATTTAGACACTCTTGAAAATGACGTCACTTTGCATGAAATTTCTCATGCAGTTTCAGTTTTACGACGAGGTAAAGCTCCAGGCCCTGACGGCTTCACCATTGAATTTTTTGACCATTTTTCGAAACTTCTACTCCCTCACCTTCTTCTCCTATTTAACTTTTTTATCAAGACTGGCTCTTCCCAAGGAACCTTTCAAGAAGCTATGATTTGTTTAATTTCCAAGGACAATAAGGATCCCTCTTTCTGTAAGAATTATCGCCCCATCTCCTTAGTAAACACGGATTATAAGATTTTTGCAAAACTACTAGCGTTGCGTATCGATCCTATCTTACCTGAACTCATTGGCCCAGAACAGTCCGGTTTTGTCAAGGGACGCTTATCCTTTGATAACTCTAGAGTCTTCTTTAATGTCCTTAGTAGAACTTCTTCTGTACCTTATCCTCTTGCTGCTATAACTTTGGATGCAGAAAAGGAGTTCAATAGGATTAGTTGGGATTGTATTTTTCATGCCCTCAGATGGATTGGCTTTCCTCCTAAACTGATTTCCCTTATTTCATTATTATATTCCGGTCCTAGAGCTTCTATATTCGCAAATGGCAACATTTCTGATTATTTTTCCCTTTCTAGAGGCGTTCGTCAGGGCTGCCCTTTGTCCCCTTTATTGTTTATAGTGGCTCTAGAACCCTTTTTGACAAAAGTGAGGCAGGATACTCACATTACTGGCTATAATCCTGGCCCCAATCAAGTTAAATTATCTGTTTACGCCGACGATATCCTCCTATATTGTTCTAACTCCGAGATCTCTCTTCCTTCTTTTCTCCGCCAAGTTGACAGCTTCTCGAAAGTCTCCGGTTATCGTCCTAATCGAGATAAATGTGAAGTCCTCCCTCTTAATATCTTATGTCTCCGCCATTATTTTGATCAAACAGGGTTTTCTTGGCAACCGACTAAAGTAAAATACTTAAGTTTATGGTTTTCCTCTTCGATTTCAGATACTTTGAAATTTAATTTCGACTACATTGCCAAAAAATTGACTGATTCAATTACCAGATGGCACCCTCTCTTTCTTTCATGATGGGTCAGATTTGATTCTATAAAAATTATGTTAGCACCAATAATTTTATATTCTTTTTCCATGATACCTGTCCACATCCCAATTTTTTATTTTAAGAGATTAGATTCAATTTTACAATCTTTTTAATGGAAAAACAAACCTTCACGGATTGCCTTATCAAACCTTAAAAGAAATAAATCTAATGGGGGTCTTAAATTCCCTGACTTTAAGTCCTATCATTATGCTTTTTCTCTCAAACAAGCTTTTCGATGGTTATCTACTGAATCTCCTACTCATCCTCCTGTTTGGTTGTCTATGGAAAAATCTCTTACTTCACCATTTGATTTTCTTGAAACACTTATGTTTACGGCTAATACTTCTTTTCTCCACTCCCCTATTATTGCTCATACACGACGTCGCTTGACTCCTCTTTTATCTTCCTCTTACCCTTCTATTACTTCCTTATCCCTACAACCTATTTGGCATAACAAACTTCTTCGTATCCACTATCGCTCTTTTTACTGGAAATCTAGGAGGGCCAAGGGCCTTTTGTGGATTTCTCAACTCCTGGTTAATAATGTGCCCTTAACTTTTTCTAATCTTCAGTCTCTATTTCTCCTTCCTAATTCTTTTTTTTAAGTTCAAAAAGAATTTTATTCTCCTTCCTAATTCTTGTAAGAAACAGAATGATCTTCTCATACCAGCTCTACATTATCTTCAGACTCTCCTTGCTTCTCTTGACCTTCCTGTTCCATATTCCACACTCTCTCCGCTTTTAGATACCTCTCCTTCCGGGTCTCGTATTTACACTTGTCTTATAACTCCGTTGGAACGGCTTAAAACGAAAACTGAATTGGCCTGGGAACAGGATCTGTCAACATCCTGGCCCATCTCTTTATGGGATAAGATCTGGTTAAAGATCCACAAAACGTCAAGAACTGCTAACACAACCCAAACCCTTTACTTCGTTTATCAGCGTTTATTATTCTCTCCATCAAAGTTAGCTTCTTTTTCCCCAGACCTTTCCCCTAAATGTTGACCTTGCCCTTCCCCAAATGCTGATTTGTGTCACATGCTATTTCATTGCCCCAGCGCCTGGACGCCTCAGGGCAACTGTAGCGCTTAACAAAACTCTGAATCATTTCATTTCATTTCCAATATACATACCTTGTGGCAATTAGTCTGGTCCCGTATGAATGCTATTCTTCAGACTGCAATCCCCTTTTCCTATTCAGTTATTTTCCTAGGCTCTCTCTCACCGTCCTTACCACATAGCCCTTCTCACTTCAAATTACTTGACGTATTAATCGCTGTAGCTTTCCACTTAATAACTTCTAATTGGAAAGATTCGCCAAAAGTTACATACTCCGCTTGGTGGAATGCCATTTGTTTTCCCCATAGACTTGATACTAACTACGTCACTCCTATTTCCCTTGCAATCAAGCGAGACTTATTATGGCTCCCACTGACTACATATTTATCCACCATCTCCTCTCCATACTCCTCTACTATTGCTGCTTTGGCAAATAAGTCAGATAAGGTTCGCAAACCACCTTCTATTATTCCATTATTGGTTCCCTCAAGCCTGAATTTCTAGCATCATTTCTTTGCATACATTGTTTTATTTCACTTACTATTGTTTACAATTGTTTCACTTTGTTCATTGACATTGTATATGTATTATTTTCCCTATGATTCCCTATCTTTCCCTTCCCTTCATTTAGTTAAGACTGTTTATTGAATCCATTTGCATATGCATCTTTATTAGGTAATTCCACTTTGGTATGCTTGTTACTGTTTTGATGCTTCATTTTTGTATTCCCTTCTGCTTGGCTTCAATAAACTTGAACGTAAAAAAATAAAAAAAAAAAGCGTTGGGAACGATTCCATGCATAAGTGATTTGTTAACTAAGGGTATTAATTGGGTATTTATTGCAGTAGGCATTTGCTTTAGAATGGCAGGTGGACAAGCATCATGAGGAGATCCTGATTTAACCTTGTAAAGTAATTTGTTTCATTTATTCTCCCCAATGTCTGGGAAACGGGTCAGAGCAAAACCATTTGTTTCGGGATTGGTGTTTTAGCAGTAGTAGGGAGCATAATACTATTCTTAATGTAATTTATTTTTTTGAATAAAAACAACATTTAACTGATCACATAGTTCTTGACAAGATTTCACCGTAGGGGTAAGCCTTTCGAGAAGGTGAGATATTAGACATCTTAAAGGTTTCTTTCTGTTTATTTGCTGCCTCCAAGAGCCTGTTATATAATTAGATTTTGCTTGCCGTAACTCTGCTTTATATCCCAGTTGACCCTCCTTATATTTTGTTTTAAATTCTTCCAGGTAGTTTCTGCTCCATAGAAGTTTTAGCATGTAGAAATGAAATGCTTTTTTAAATACATTTTTACAAATATAAACTTTTTGGTTTTTGCAAGAAATACAGCATGTATGTCATCACAGAAGTTTATGTGGGTGAGTTTAGGGCTCGTTTCTCAAGCACTGCATCATACCTGTGCTGAACAGAGTGTTCCAGGCACTCATGTGTTAGCCGATCTTGTAAACACGTTAGTCTATTATTACAGCATACATTTTATTCCACATGCAGTATCTCACTCTATAAATCTGCATCCAGTTTAGAACAATAAACAGAAAACATAACTTGTAATAAAAAGGCTGCTCAATGTATTTCCCCCATAGGGATGTGTGCAACAGGCAGGTGCAGAGTCCTCAGATCTATCTTCCGAACCACCTCAGTTTGGAAGGATGGCGGGTGTCAAGGGAGGGAGAACCTGGACTATCAGTAGATAGTGAGAGCCCATCTATGCCAAGCAGGCACCAGAGTCCCTCTCAGTCTAAGAGTTCCCATCTAAAATGCTGGTCAGTACCTCCGCCCATAACTCAGCACAGTCGCCTGAGTGCCTAGGGCGAGCCCGTCTGCGCCCGTCCGCGACTGGACCGTGCCCAGCGCCAGAACCCCTGGCACCTGCACCCGCCACGACGACTGCCGCCACTACGACGCCAGCACGCTCTCAACTCCGGACGGAGCCACACCTGCTTCAAGGCCGCCCCGAAACGCACACACGGCCCCTTCACATCCCGGAACTGCAGCTACACCAGCCTCAGAGCCGACGAACCACCAGCCAAGAAAGACCACAACCACCTCCAATCCGTACTACTGAACACCCGCTCCGCACGCAAGCATGCTGTTGATCTCTGGGACCTGCTCGACACAACATCCCCGGACGTTGCCTTCCTGACAGAGACCTGGTTTAACGTCTCCTCTGCACCCGACATCGCCTTAGCCATCCCAGGCGGCTACACGATCACCCGCAGAGACCGCACCAACGGAGTCGGAGGAGGAATCACCATCGTCCACAAGAACAGCATCAGGGTCTCGACTAGCACCGACAACGCGCTCAGCACCGCCAAACACATGCATTTCCAGATCCCCACAGACCCTAATTTCACCCTCAGAGGCACCCTCGTCTACTGACCATCCGGACCCGGCCCCAGTTCAGCGACTCCATCGCCGACTTGATCAGCACGCACTCCCTGACCTCCACCAACTACATCCTCCTCGGAGACCTGAACTTTCACCTTGAGAATAACAACGACAACAACTCCACAACCCTGATCAATAACCTCGCCAACCTCGGACTGAAGCAACTCGTCACAACGCCCACCCACTCCACCGGCCACACGCTCGACCCATTCTTCTCCTCAAGCCTGTACGTCTCCATCAGCCACACCACCAAACTCCTCTGGACCGGCCACCGCTGCATCCACTTCGCCTTCCAGAAACCCACCACACACCACCGCACCCAACAGATCCCTGCCGCTGCTGGAGCAAAATCACAGAAGACCAACTACATACAAACCTCGCTCTCAGCCCACCCACCGAACCCTCCAACACTGACGATGCTGCCCACAGCCTCAGACGCTGGATCGAGGACTGCGCCACCACCCTCACCCCGCTGAAGAAACCGCCCCACACAGACACCAGCAAGAGGACCAGCTGGCTCACCCCAGAACTCCTAGACTGCCCTCATAGCCCCCACCGACAACATCAGGACCTTGCTGGACAACAGCGAGACCACAGCACTCATCCTCCTAGACCTCTCTGCCGCCTTCAACACCGTCTGCCACCACACACTACGCGCACGCCTCCAAGCCGCAGGGTTCCGAGACAAGGCTCAGGATTGGACCACCTCCTTCCTCTTCGGCAGAACCCAGAGCGTCCGCTTCCCCCCATTCTATTCCAAAGCCTCTGAGATCATCTGCGGCGTATCCCAGGGATCCTCCCTCAGCCCGATGATGTTCAACATTTACATGGCCTCGCTCGCACACGTATCCCGACAGCACGACCTCAACATAATCTCCTATGCCGACGACACTCAGCTGACCCTCTCCCTCACCAAGGACCCCATCATAGCCAAAGCCAACCTCCACGAAGTAATGAAGGCTGTCGCCGACTGGATGAAGACCAGCCGTCTGAAACTAAACTCGGACAAGACGAAGGTCCTCATCCTCGGCTCCAACCTTTCAGCCTGGGACGACTCCTGGTGGCCGATGGCACTAGGGGTAGCCCCGATACCTACCGACCACGCACGCAACCTGGGAATCATCCTTGACTCAACGCTCTCAATGACCAAGCAAGTCAACACAGTCTCCCCCTCCTGCTTCAACACCCTCCGCATGCTCCGCAAGATCTACATATGGATCCCAACAGATACAAGAAAGACAGTCACCCAGGCCCTCGTCAGCCGCAGACTCGACTATGGAAACGCCCTCTACGTTGGAGCCCCGACCAAGCTCATCAAATGACTACAACACATCCAAAATGCCTCAGCACGACTGATCCTTGACGTACCACGCCATGGCCACATCACCCCCCACCTGAGAAACCTGCACTGGCTCCCCGCAACAAGAGGATATACTTCAAGCTCCTCACTCACGCACACAAGGCACTCCACAAGACTGGATGTTTGGAAAAAGGGGACCCCTATATAATACAGTTGCACTTGCTATACATAGGGAAGAAACAGAGTTGGGAAAGGTCTATAGCCAAGTGACAAACAATGATTAGATAATTTTAGTTTATGGTTTTTTGAAAATGAAAACCTGAAATGAACGGTATGTTAAGTCCACCTGTGTACAGAAACCAATAAACATAAATTATTTCTGATAAAGCTTTATTGTTTATTGTTATTGATTATTTTTTCTTTGTTTTCTACTGTTTTTTATATAGTTTTTATAAGTGATTATGTGTTTTAGTTTATATAGTATTGAATTAAAAATACAAAAGGGAAAATACAAAATCAATAGACATGAAACGTATATACAGTGATGAAGGCAAAGCGGTAGACACCACTACGCGCGTTTCGGCTCTTGAGCCTTCTTCAGGTGACCGTCTATTGTTGGAATTTCAAAGAGTCCGGGACTCAAAATTTGGTGTAGCGTGGATTGAATAGGTCAGTCGGTAAAAGCAGCTTCTCAAAGTCTTAAGATGTAAGAAGATGTAGTCCTATATCGTGTCATATGATATTATGACCTCAAAAAAGGGAATATAGTGGAGGTAGCTCTAATTCAGATCGTTGCTTATGTTGACATCTCCACAAGGATGACTTCCTGCGAACTGATGGTTGGGTGATGAAAGAGATACAGCAGGAAATGAGTATTTTATCTCCACAAGTAGATAAAATATCCGGAGGTGAGCAATAGTGATATCTGATTGTCAGCACGAATATTTTATATCCATCTAAAAGTAAAGTAGAAAAGGTGTCCCAGGAGCAGGACATTCTATGAAGGATGATCTTGTCACAACATTGTCCGTGGGTTTTGCTAAAGATGGTTTTGCTCCTGGTATGAAAGGACTCGCAACGGGAGCCGACCGCCAAAAAGACCGCACACCGGTATGCTGGATGCAAGCTTGTGGAGATGTCAACATAAGCACCTGAAGAAGGCTCAAGAGCCGAAACGCGCGTAGTGATGTCTACCGCTTTGCCTTTATCACTGTATATACGTTTCATGTCTATTGATTTTGTATTTTCCCTTTTGTATTTTTAATTCAATACTATATAAACTAAAACACATAATCACTTATAAAAACTATATAAAAAACAGTAGAAAACAAAGAAAAAATAATCAATAACAATAAACAATAAAGCTTTATCAGAAATAATTTATGTTTATTGGTTTCTGTACACAGGTGAACTCCACAAGTCTGGCCCAGCCTACCTCAACAGACGGCTCTCCTTTAACATCCCCAACCACCAGCTACGCTCCGCCGACCTCCCACTCGCCACCGTCCCGCGAATCCGAAGAACAACCCCCATTGGGAGATCCTTCTCCCACCTTGCTGCCAAGACATGAAACACCCTCCCACTGAGACCCAAGACCTGCTGACCTTCAGGAGGATACTCAAGACCTGGCTGTTCGATCAGTAGCGCCCCCATGCCTTGAGACCCTCAGGGGTATGTAGTGCGCTTACAAATGATTGATAGGCTATGTGGGGGACCATGAGGGAACTTCCAGTGATGTGCAATGTCTCTGAGGGCTAATACCAGTACCAGGTAGAAGAATCTATTGCCTGCTTTTTTCTCCGTCCGCCTTTTATAGAGCCCCAGGAGCCGTATTCTGGCTGTATAAAGCTGTTGACAGCCTGGAGTGTGCGCTAAGTCTCTCGTGACTAGCATTCAAAGTGCTCAATTATTGCACAGCTCCACACCATATGGAGGACATCTGCATCAACCAGGGAGCACCTAGGAGAGCCCAAGGCTGTGGTGTGTGACATGACTTTCAGTCTGGGTAGTGCAAGGATGTTCAGTGCAGATAATTAAAGTGTATTAATTTAAATCTCATTTTGTGGGTGCATTGTATTCTAGGGCTTGATCCCACTCTTTACCAGTGAAAGCCCTACTGCGCAAGGTCTCACATCTGTCCCTCAAAAGCGGCAAGTTTTCTACCCTCATGGAAAGCACAGTTCTGGACTGCCTGGTCACCAGGTGACCGCCTTGACCTAACGTCAATAAGGTCGGCAATAGATCCTGCACTAGGGGTTTGGGTCCAAAGACAGATACAGCTGTCAGTCAGTGTCAGGGCCCTATATGGTAAAAACTGGGTACCCGGTATGCCACTGTTTGTCTCTAGCTCTTCCACTATGCAGAATGAACCCTCAGAAAGGCATGTCTGCCCACGTCCAGGCAGTCAGTTGCTGGGACATAAAATAACCTCCTATGATGGTAGGGAACCCCACCAGCAGAATTGCTGGTGAATAGAGTAAGGCTGGTCCCATACTGCGGCAGGCCTTCCCCCAGCAGCGGAGGGCTATCCACAGCAGTTGTGTCTGGTTTGTTGGAGCCAATTTGACCCCCAGCAGCATGGCTAGCAGCTCCACTTCCCTGTGCACAGTTCCAAATTCCACCAGCACTGCGAGGCTGAGTACCTCCAGCCAGCAAGCAATCCATTGCAGCTGTGCTACGCAGTAGTACAGCTCAAAGTCAGGGATCCCAGACCGCCTTTAGAAGTGGGCCTCTGGAGTGTCCATAGCGATAAACAGATGCGTTGTCCATACTAGATCAGTTGCCAAAGCATGCCATCAATGAATTGAAACTATGACCTCGGGATCCATATGGGCAAATTAGCAAAGCAATAAAGAACTCTGGGCTACATGACCATCTGGGTTAATGCTATGGGGGCCATAATAGAGAGTTTCAGTGTACTCCAGAAGGGAACACTACCTTGGTGAGCATGAAGCACCCCTCTGAGGTTGCCCTCTCTAATGCCACTGTCGGTGTGGTATATCTTGATCTTCAAGTATTTGACCACTGCAGGTTCCCACTAGAGCCTAATGTCCTGCACTGCCGGTAGAGGCTCCACAGGGATGGTGTATGATTTTTAACAGTTCATCCACAGGCCAGAAACCTGGCTGAAATCCTCCAAGAGGGACACCCTTCAGGGAATGCCCGTACCTGTGTCTCTCAGAAAAATGAGCATGCCGTTTGCATAAAGAGAGACAGTGTGTTCCTGGTCAGAAAATGGGATCCCCCTCTTACAACCCTGCTTCCACATCAAATAGGCCACAGGATCCATCACCAATGCAAAGATAGTGGGGGAGTGAGGGCGACTCTAGCATGTACCGATATGGATGGATGTATGATGTTACAACGCGTACTTTTAGCACGCATACCATTACCACAGATTTTTTACAACGCAGGTCATTTTACAACGGATACCTTTACAACGCAATACACTACAACGCAGATACTATTACAACGCATACCATTACAAGGTAAGTATAATTATAGGTAAGTATATAATATTAATATATAATGTAAATAATTATTTTTGAATTATTAAATTTAATTATTTATTATTTAATTAATAAAAAAAACATTAAAACAAATAATTGTAATTTTTAAATTTGTAAATATATATTAAAATACCCCTGTACCCCAAAACTCAAACCCAGCCCTAAAACCTAAAAATACCCCTGTACCCCAAAGCCCAAACCCAGCCCTAAAACCTAAAAATACCCCTGTACCCCAAAACCGAAACCCAGCCCTAAAACCTAAAAATACCCCTGTACCCCAAAACCGAAACCCAGCCCTAAAACCTAAAAATACCCCTGTACCTCAAGACCCAAACCCAGCCCTAAAACCTAAAAATACCCCTGTACCCCAAAACCCAAACCCAGCCCTAAAACCTAAAAATACCCCTGTACCCCAAAACCCAAACCCAGCCCTAAAACCTAAAAATACCCCTGTACCCCAAAACCCAAACCCAGCCCTAAAACCTAAAAATACCCCTGTACCCCAAAACCCAAACCCAGCCCTAAAACTTAAAAATACCCCTGTACCCCAAACCCAAACCCAGCCCTAAAACCTAAAAATACCCCTGTACCCCAAAACCCAAACCCAGCCCTAAAACCTAAAAATACCCCTGTACCCCAAAACCCAAACCCAGCCCTAAAACCTAAAAATACCCCTGTACCCCAAAACCCAAACCCAGCCCTAAAACCTAAAAATACCCCTGTACCCCAAAACCCAAACCCAGCCCTAAAACCTAAAAATACCCCTGTACCCCATAACAAAATACCACTAATAAATGTTTTTAAAAAAAGATAAACTTACCTATAATTATACTTACGATGTAATGGTATGCGTTGTAATAGTATCTGCGTTGTAGTGTATTGCGTTGTAAAGGTATCCGTTGTAAAATGACCTGCGTTGTAAAAAATCCGTGGTAATGGAATCCGTTGTAAAAAATCCGTGGTAACAGTTACATACCGATATGGATACCAAAAGCCTCTTATATGCACCTGATCGTGGGTATGCGCACTCTTGTGTCTGCACAGAGCAGCCTAACACACCTGCTCCACCCCTTCCCTAGAGCCAACTGGTGCATAACTGCTTGCAAGCAGTCCCAGTGCAGTGAAAGACCTTACAAATGTCTATGGAAAAAACCAACGCTTCTGGGTACTGTGTCGCCTTTTATTAAGCAAAGTTTTGCACATTTTTGGATGAACCGTTTTCATCTTGTGTATCACGGCTGTGAGGTGGGGTTGGAGCCTGGTTGCCAGAATCCTACTCAGGATTTTATAATCCAAATAGAGCATTGGCAGAGGATGATATGCCGTTGCATCAAGGGCGTCACTTGAAAGTTTGGGTATGGAAACTATAAAGGGCTCCCTGGCTGTCTCCGGGATGCGTCAACAATCCAAAGCACTAGCATTCATTGCAGCAAGGCTCAGGGTCAGCAGGGAGGCATACGTTTGATAAAATACGGCTGGAATGTCATCCATCCCCAGTGTTTTGCCGCAAGCCAAGTCTTTTATAGCTGCTCTGGTTCTGAAACTGGGATGGTGCAGTGAGCTAAAAAACGGTGTTGGATCTAGCCCTGATCTCTTGACTGGGTGAGAGTATTCTGTTTAATTCAGAGACTCTGTCCCTCACCACCCCTTGTTGTAAATATTTTTGTCCACCCTAAGCGTGGAAGGGTATACTCAGATGTGAGTCCCTTGCTCATTGCACCATCAGGATTCAAGCAAGCCGGGCCGAAGACGGCTGAAATGCCAGAAACCGGTCCCCGGTAGCTTGTTTCCTTCCCAGTGTAAGAATTGGCTTCTGTAGTTTGGTTTGCCCTGTTCCCATCATGCACTGGGACAGGAACAGACTAATTTGCATACAGCCAGGTTCTGAAACTGGGATGGTGCAGTGAGCTAAAAAACGGTGTTCGATCTAGCCCTGATCTCTTGACTGGGTGAGAGCTTTCTGCTTAATTCAGAGACTCTGTCCCTCACCACCCCTTGTTGTAAATATACTGATCTCAGGCTCAGCAGTGGAGACCCCCAGTGCCTCTTGTTTCCCAGCTGGTAACTGTGGAAGAGTCAACCTGAATAGGAACATATCCAGAGTGTCCTGGACGTGCTATACAAATTTCTGTAGTGCTGTGTAACCATTGAATGTTTTGGAAAAGACTCTATGTCTCATAGGGTGACATATTTGCATAATGGGGCACCCCCTGTCTCCAAGTCAGGTAAACCAGGTTAGTAATCGGCCAGCCTGCCCTCCCTCTGCTTGCATGGGATTAAGGTACTCCCTCCAGCTGAGAGAGTGGAGCTCACCTTGCACCTCCAAATGTCTTTCACGTTCCTCCTTCAGGACCTGCCCATTTCCCTCGGCGGTGGCACTTTCATTGTGGCGGATCCATTCTCTATGCAGACCAGCTCTGTAGGACTCCAACCAGTCTTACGCCGCTGGTTGGTCATTAAATAGCAATGCTTTTTCCCCCTGCATGACTTTCAGGTGGGCGGGGAACAGCAGCATGTATTGAATTTCAACCTTCTGCATCTCATTTTTCATAGCCAGGAATGAGGTACGTAGTTGTTGAACCAGCAAAGTGTAGACTGGACAGATAGCCACATGTTGTAACCTAGTTGTTTTGGTGCGCCCCATGGTGCTGTACTGCCTTCCTCTGCAGTCTTTTTACTGCTACCCACAGGGACCACAGTGCACAGTCCAAGAACACAGGGATGGGGCTGTTCCTCAAAGCACGAATGGCATCCACTACCTCATCTTCCACCAAGGAGAGGGCCCCAGCCACTCGTCTGGCGCACTTTGGCACCAACAAATTTACATTCGTCTACAGAAGTTAGAAAGTTTAATTATAGACTTTAGGCAGCTAGTTAGGACAGGGCATCTTAGCACAGGACCCCTCAAGCCTGCTTCTTAGAGCACATGCCACAACCCACAAAACATACTTATTGTGATTTGCCCCATCTATGTTCTAAGCCTTGTATGCCATCTCCATGGATCAGCATGATGGAGGAATTCACTAGAAAGGACATCATAGACAAGAAAATTAGAGATGGTTGTCCAGTGGATGTGCCTGTTGTTCAAGAACTCTGACTACTCATTGAAAGCAATGAAGAAAAGATTCTATTGTGTAACTTCTTATTCTTCCATTTCTCTGTCTAATCCGGTGTCAAGATGAATTTGATCTTTCCACATCTTAAGACAGAGTGGTCAATTCTGACAAATTCTTTGTGACTTGTGTGAGATGCAAGGTTGGTCATGTTGTTATTTAGCATATGCGACCTAGCACATTTAAAGCCAAATCTTCTTTGAGTAAGTTAACAGTGCCGTCTTGAGATGAAGTAGGACTTTTGTGCATTTAATACTGTGCCACTATAATGCAATATCTTTTATGTCACCGGAGCCATTTATTCTGTGTTGTATGTTCTATCTCATTGGGCGAGGATGTATCTTTCGAAATTACCTGACAAATTGATCTCAGGAAAGTACACAGGGTTTCATCCAAGGATACATTTCTAAAGCATGCTTGCAGAGCATGTCTAGAATGGTGATATGTGTCAAAATATAAAGGCTGGCGCTTTGCTTTCAGCTAGTCAGAAATATTACTCGGGAAACACCACTTTCTCACAGCTTAAAACGTCTCTTCGTCCTAGGCATAGACGAATTATGATTAACGTAAAATGTGGGCTAAAAGATGAGGTTATTTTGTAATACTAAATCGGCATTATCCTTCTGAAATGTATGGCCCCCATGATCAACAATTAAGATAGCTTTTACCAGATGAAGAGTCTTAGTTAATATTCTTGGCGGCTATGATTAGCTGGATAGCCTGCTCTTCAATTACATGCTGTTTCAGTGCCTCCACCTGACTTCCTTATTATTAACAATCTGTGAAACTTCACTACTATGTTGCAACCTTTAATATGCTAGCCCTTCACCAATTTTCTACATTTCCTGCCGGCGAGTGCTCTAGTATTCGCCCATTGAGAGTACGATTGAACTGATTAAATTGAATCCGTAATTCACGTTTTGTTAAAACAATGACAAAATCCTTTGTCCATAGTTTTACTCTTTTTTCCACCTTTAAATGAACTAAATTCTTGTAAAAATTATTATTGATTTTGAATTTGCTATAATTAATACACTCACCAAATTATACTCTAAAACACAAATCCAAGGATGTTTTGTTTCCCTTTTGCAGAGGCAATTTGAAACAAAAAAAGCTGAAAATATATTTAGCTGTGGATTATATGACAGAAGTAAACTGCAGTTTGAACTGAAAAAAGAACAGCAGTAGCTCTTATACCATCTGAACATGCAGATGAATATTACACATCAATTATTGAAACACATTATTTTACACAAAATGAAAAACATGGTCTCTACTATCAAATTATTTGAGCAAAACTTGACTGGCCATTTATAAATGTAGTGTCGAAGGAGGCTACTAATGTATTGAACTAATCAACATCTTTTTGGGAGGGGGAGGGGGAGGCTGCAAATTTGAACACTGCCATAGAGGGAAGGCAAAACCTTCTCCTGTGAAATAGGTGTAGCCTACCCACCTTTCTATAATTTGTTGGAAAGATTGGGAAAGAAACAAGTACAACCTTTTTCAAATTATCTTCAGGCCGAAGTATGCAAGAAAACAAAAGACAGGAATGAGCAACTCCTTTCCAAACTTCAACAGCGTGGCATGTTTATGGTGTAGATTATTTGGAAAATATTGCCTATATTCTAAATTACTAATCACTTAATAAACTTCTTAAACACACAGGGCCTGATTATCAAATGTAAACTTGCTCCTCTTGTGTAAGTTCACTATATTTTGCTATTCATCAAAGTATGTTCTGAGTAGTACATTTAGGACTTCAGAGTCTGCACACTTGAGTAACTGTCGAGAGGGCTAAGGCAGGTGTGCGCCTCTAGCTCCTCCTATTAGTATTGGACAATGAGCCAGTGGCGTAACATAGACCCCCACAGTCCCTGTGGTGTGGGTTGGGCCCGAGGTCAAGGAGGGTCTCTCAGCACAGTACCTGGCCTGTGAGCTCCTGACCTCCCACCCTGCACTTTTACGGTGGGACCCGCTCTGAACTTTGCAGGGGGGCCCTCAAGTTTTGTCACACTACTGAACTGAGCCTCTAGCAGCTATGATACCGCAGCAGCGAGACATTCTGGGTATGCCATTTGGGGATGACCAACACAACATTCATATGCCTGAGAGCAAAGTCTTATTGACATTGGTAAAACCAGAACCAGAATGGATGTGTTGCAATCTGATGGGAAATTATCGATTTTCAAGATCAATTTAAGGAAATCTAGAGTAGGCGCACTACCAGAGGTTAAAGCTGAACTTCTAGAGTTCCCCTCTTTGAAGTGGGCTGAGAGGAAATTGTAATCCTTAAGGATTTATATCACCCCTAAACTTCACTTATTGTATGCAGCGAACTACCCTCAGATGCTATATGATATTACTAACGACCACTGTAATTGGAACAACCTTTCTGTAGTAGATGGGCAGGGTGGCGGTATCAAGCAGAATGTATTGCCAAGGTGTCTCTACCTCTTCTAGGCATTGTCAGTCATCCTTCCCAAATCTGATGTAGGGCCCCTGCAAAAACCGATTGCTACCTTTATATGGGTTGGTAAAAAAGCCAGGATACAGAGAAAAATACTGACTGCACACAAACGCTCAAATGGCATTGGGTTGCCAGACACTAAGAAATACTACCAGGTGGCCCAGCTCTGCCTCTTTTTTGGATGGTCTCTTTGTGAAATGAATGCCACTGGATCCATAAGGATGCAGCCGTGATGAACCACAATGCTGTACCGTGGTTGCCTAAGTATGCAAGATCATAGCTATGCTATTACTCTGAACTTCTAAAACCTGCCATGAAAATACAGGACTCGTTCTCAAGAAAATGGACGCTGACCTCCTTCCCATCGCCTTATATACCACTGATGAGCAATATAGATTTTACACCGGGCCTGGTCAAGGGGTATTTTCAACAGTGGACAAATATAGGAGTTGGGATGCTACGTGACCTAATTCGGGGGGCTGACATTGAATCTTTCCCTCAAAGCTGGCAAGATTAACTACAGGAAGTAGACCATCTCCAATATGTTCACCTGTGACATTGAGGCTTACACCCTGCCACTAAAGTTGGAGCACTCACTCCACCCACTGTCCAGGAAAAACCTTTTGCTATGTATGATGGCCCCATATATTTGTAATTTTGCCAAATGTAGGAGAAAAAAAGAGTGGTGCTATAGGAAGCATTGGCAGAAAGCCTTGTGTCTACACATCTCTCAACCTCAATGGCAAAAACTGTGGGTGGACGTCCCCTTGCTTTGCAAAAGTGTACAAAAAAGAAAATCATTACACAAGATAATGATGGGATATTATATCCTGCTGGCAAAATTGAAATATGCGTATGATAATGAGTTTGTGGGATGTTGTCAGGTGGGAGATTAGATACATGTATGGTGGATGGGATTTTAAGCTCACACTCTTTTGGAAGAAGATTCTCAGTCACATTAGGGGCTAATTGGATATCTTTTGCAACCTCATCTAGTGATGATAGTACTTAAAATGCAGCCAACTGAGATTAAAAGCATATTCAAACAAGACTGTAGACTAATCACGATTATGACTCTGGCCGCAAAGCAACTCATAGCACTTAAGTGGAATTCACGACATAGCCTAACAATGTGCAAATGGGCAGGGAGCCTCTGGATGCTATTGGCAATGAGAAACTGACCTTGTGGCTGCTTGACACTGGTACAAACATATGTGCCCCCTCCCCAGTGCAATACCTGCACGGGTAGGACTTTGAGTATGGATGTCCCAAGTCATTAAGATACCTGCATCCTAATTCATCCATGGGCACATATTGTATGGCCCAATTCTAATTAACTGCTTGGCCTTCTAAGCGCTAGAGATGGTGTCATCTATCCAAACATTGATATACAGTAAATATTGTAGTCAACATGCGAGTCCACCTGGTGGGGGTGAGGAGGATGAGGGTAGAGACCGGTCGGATTTATGTTGGAAGTATTTTCAATATGCTGTGTTGGAGAGTCTATACTGCTCATTTTCTCAATGTCCGAAAACCAATAACATTTTGTTGAAAAAAAAAAGAATGGAGGTTTAATCATGCAGAGTTAAAGCATGTGGAGTAAAATCATGCAAAGTAAAGGCATGAGGAGGAAACTTAACTGAGTTGTAAATATTATGGAGTAAAGACTATGTGGACGAAAAACTACTGAGTAAATGAGAGACTATACAGAGTACTTAACACACGTGTGCAGAGCACTTGAAATCAACTACAATACAGTGTGTGTGTGTGTATGTATATATATATATATATATATATATATATATATATATATATATATATATATATATATATATATATATATACATATATATATATATATATATATATATATATATATATATATATATATATATATATATATATTCACTGAAAAAACCATAGGTTTCATGATTGTTGTAGTTAGCTGGACATTTCACTTGTACAAAACCATAGAAATTCCTCCGTTATGGTTAGTTGTGCTAACTATAACTCGCACGCCCGCAATGCACTGCTGATGATGTCACATATTACATCCTTCATGACATGGTCAGTGACATCACTGATGACATCTCAAATGACATCACTGATGACATCATCCAGTGAATGAAGTTTTGTTTGAAATTTAAATATCTATTCTATATATATACCAATCTGTATTGAAGATTGAGTGGATTTATAACTGTCTGGATGGAGGATTTAGTAGCTGTCTGTCTGTTTGTTTAAGTGAGTAATTAAATGTGTCTCACTAAATATATGGGTTAGTAACCAAACAATGTGAATGTGTGTATCACTGTGTCTGTTGTTGTATAACCTGCTGCATCAATTGGTCACTAACTACTTGAATGTATATATTAGTTATTTGTTAGTTGGCTGAGTATTTGTAAGGGAGACTGAGTGCATCTGAGGTTGGGTGGGGAAGTTGTAACTCTATGCATAGATGTGTGAGTGGTTGATTGTCTAGGCCTATGGGTTTAGGAGTGTTTATTGAAACAGTTGTTTGGGTCCCTGAGTGTGTTTATTTGTGTGTTGGTAAGTGAATATATGTGTCAGTGGTACATCGCCAATGAAGTAGAAAAATAAAAGGCATTGTATATGAGAGTTGGTGTGTTGTATAGTGTTTTAGGTCCCAAGTGAAATTTTCCCGATTCATGCCCTTATATAGGTACAATTCGCATTGCCCTTATATATGCATAGAAATCATACCCATATTTAGACATAGCCCATGCAGTCCAAATACAGGCATGGCTACTTCCAATAGTTCCAAAAAGCCACAAGGAGTCGTGGAAAACTCAGCTTCAGCAGTCAGGAACATTCCCTTTCTTGAATATTGATTTGTCCTAGAAATCATGGCGTTTTCAAAGAACTACCGTTCCCTTGGGGTTCTTTGGTGACGTTATTATGTCCGACTTTACGTCAAACCAGGCACCTTCCCAGTATAAATATGCCTACACTTGCCCTAGCAAACACACAGTGGTTTGGAGCAGTTAGACTATCTACTTGCCATACGTAGCTCGCTACAGCAAGTGCCGAAGGAAGCCGACCCTCCAGCTGACGCACTGACAGAGAGGCTGCCTTTCTCTCACTGAGAATCCAGCTCCAGTGTTTCCAAGCTCCCCTTGCGGGGTGCTTGGAAATCTAGTCCGGAGACAAAGATACCAGACCTCCTCCATTCTAAACCAAGGTACGGAGCTGATTAGACCCTAGGAGAAATCTTGGATAGATTCTTGGCAAAGAAACTAAACCTATGCTACACCACACTTACTTCTTCCCTCGTACAAGACTTAGGTTAGGTACATTGGGGTAGGCGTATTTTAGAAGAGCCAGTTGAGTACTTTTAGTATTTTTTATTTATATATGTATTTTATGGCTTAGAAACCATACCATGCTTTTACAGTATTATTTTATAATACTCTTCTTACTGTACGCATTATACTTTGCAACAAGTATTACGATTGCAGCAGTTAATTTCTTTTGTATGATAAATAAGACTGTTCAATAAATCCTTTTATTGAAAATGGCCGTCTCTCTATTTCTCTGCATCTCTGGTGAAATGAATCATGCACGATTGACTGAGTAAAATATCTATCTATTGCTTCCACGACTCTGAAGATACGTTTTATCTTGGGGAAACAAAGTTGTCATGTTCATGCGATTGTCAGAAACTAATCCCTTCTTGTGTATTTGAGAAAGTTTCTAGTGACCTCTGAGCTAGCTGGTACTCACAATTAAGTCTTATATATTCGATAGAGACCTAGTCGACCTTAGTCCTACGTCACATCTATAGGATATAAATATTTCCAATGCGCAGAGCCTATTGGAAATATAGGAACTACACTACATGGCGCCCAACATTTGGTAAGGAACTAATTTAATGCTAGATACTAGAGTAACTCAGTCGTCCTTTTCACAGAGACCCCTTTTTCCCGTAAAATACTCCAATAGATGTCTGGAGTGGGTTAAAGGATAAAATATCCGCCATAACTGAGTAGGACGAAAATCCTATGTATTAGTTTTTGGTTTGTTCAACGTTGAAGGATACAGTGTTCCAAAATATTGTGCACCTTATCTTTGTTTCCTTGAAATTAGCTCTGCAAACTTTCATTAAACAATGTCACTTAACAGCGACAATAACGCAACCGGCGTAGCTGCAGCAGCCCGACCCGGCTTTGACGTTACAGTGTATGATGAAGACGACACGGATGCTATAATCATCCCTGAAAACTTAAGGAAAACCATCACTATAAAGCTTATAACAAATGACCTATCATCGAGAGGTGGTAGGGTAATTTTTGTCATAGAGGCACACGAATATCGGCAGACAGAGGTATTCTATTAGTGGATTATCTTCCCAGAATCAAATCCATTAACACATGTGTTCCACTTCTACAAAGTAGAGGAACCTCCAGTGGAATACACTCCTTTCGAGGATATTGAAATTCCATTAACATACCAAGAGCATGCACTCTGGTTAAAGGCGCCCTACAACATCAAAATCACATTACCAGGTTGGGTCCACTAGGTAGACCAGGAGCAATATGGCCGGTACTAGCCAGCTATACACCACATCCTGCCATTGAAGAAATGTCAGGTCTGTAACTATTAGTTCAACTAAAACAATTAATAAAAATACATAGACAATTGGTTTAATATGTCATGCGGCCGCTAACAGTCCAACCTCCTATCAGGATTCCACAACAACACCCCTCACCAGGGGAACACAAATAAACCACAAACTATACAATCAGTCATTGGTAAATTGCCCTCAAAAAGGGAACAAATTCCATTCTGAATAGTTCAGAAAATCACTCAAATAGATGTAGTATTTCCAGATAGTACACCTCATGAGAAACATAGGATTCTAACAATCTGCTTACCAATGGGGATTGCACCACACCTGGAGGACTGTGACACTTGGGGTACAGTCTTTGCTGCAATATACACAAAAACACATGGTGTTCCGTCTATGGTGGTAATACCAGACGTCCTGAAACAGATTCAAAATGAATACGCGGCAGAGCCTGCTTTTAATCTGGGTATGAAATTACTTAAAGATTTCAAACAGGTCTCAGCTATAATATTAGCTAATATTAATGGTGAAGCAGCATCCATGGCGATCCGCCAAAAATTAAAAGAACTTGATGTAACTGAGCAATCATATGAACTGGCCAGAATAATAGAAAAATAGTTTGGGTGGGAAACCCGCTATCTTGTTCGCCAGGTGTAAGCCCCCTCGGACATTCTCCTGTGTCGGGAACTAGTCCCGGAACAGTAACCATGACAAGGAGACCCCCACCCCTCCCTGTCTTGCAGGAACCAACCGGACGTCGACATCAACAGGAAGCACTTCCCTCCGACCTCGGAAGTCCCACCCCCGTGACAGCACCAGAACAAGTGAAAACCGAACGCGGAGACCAGAACGCCGTCTGAGCATCGTGGCAGGACACTCGGACTGGCGCAGAAGACGGAGAGCAGGCGAACCCAGAAGAAGACGTGTGGACGGAAGATTGGTGGAGGCCCTAGGAGGTGGCTGAAGAGCGGCCGCAACTCACTGGAGAGTTGCGGCGGACCATGTGAGTACCCGTAATTCCATCTCAGAGCACGCTAGGGGCTCATTGTAAATACCGTGTAAATAACTCTCTTAGGCACAAACCTCCTAGTAGTTGCACTGTGTAATACTTGTAAAGCACCCTCACTGTGTAGAAAGCCCTCCCCCTCACGACCTTACCAGACACACTCTCGCTGTATACTTATCCTTTGTTCCCCCCTCTCGATACTCCCTTCCTCACGGTCTTCTCTCCATCCCTCACTACCCGGGTGACGGTGAATGCAATCTCACTAGAGTCCCAGCCAGGACTAACGGTACCTTTGTTTCTCTTATTGCCCTCCGAGGTTCATCCCCGACGTCAGACCCGCCACAAGTCCCCGAAGAAAGGATCCGGACCCAAGCCCTGACGAGGACCCGGACACTCTCCTTTGGATTTCTTCTGTTTATGACCCTCCTGTTTTCCGATTTGTGTATAATAAAACAACGGCATATCCCACTATATCCGGCCTCCTTGCCTGATTTTCCAGCCTGCGGCACACCCAAAATCACAAGAAGCCAACGACCACTGAAGAAAAAACACCTGTCCCAGCAAGATTCCAAAGATTGTGGATCTAGTCAGAGAAAAGATAGTGGATAAAAAAGGAATTTGGGCCTTCTTACAGAAAACCAGTACCTGTACTAGCAATCCACGGATCAAGAACAGTGTTACTGCCGCCCTTGCTGGAAGAAAGGAGAACTTGTTTGTGTCCATCAATATGGTAAAACCACATCATGTGGCCGATAATAAGTAGTAGGCTGAGTGGACTCCAAAGATGTAGCAGAAGACCAAATCTTGCTACTATCCAAGAGGTTCAAACTGAGAGACTCATCACCTTTGAAGAATTTGCAGTAAGAAAAGAAGGACTATGAAACAAAGCAATGGAACTTGTGCCTCTTGAAACCGAAATAACAGTTCGTCAATACACTCCTGTCTACAATGATATAGCATCTGACTATACTATTTTGACAAGGGATCAAGTAGCGCCAGCGATTTCAAATAATCATAATGCAATACCAACAATTGACAGAACTGCCCCTGGCTATTTCATCAACTTTGTGAGGATCCCAGTGAGCCCGAAACAACGCCAGCAAATAAAACGTTTAAAGACCAAGTAACAGAACTTTTTCAGCAACTTGAAAAGACTTATCTTATTTCACCATGGGTTGAACTTTGGATTGTTCTAGGCGTGTTTTTTCTACTACTTTGGCTAATCCTTGTATTATCTTTGTGGAATGCTGATAAATGGAAGATATAGGAAAATGGACACAGCAAGTACGAACATCAACTTGCTCCTGAAGCCACACAAATCATCTGATCGTGAACGAAGAGACTTGACATCAGTGAACATCACAGCCGTTCGTATACCTGGTGGTATAGCATGGGACAGAACTGATTATTTAACCAACAAAGAGGACAAAGTTCCTATGCCAGGGTGCAAAAAGTCACCCATGCATTATGGTGCAAAAAGTCACCCATACTTAAAAGATTGGAAGGAAAGGAAAAGAAAAAAAAAAAGGGATTCCAAGGTATAGAGAACCCAAATTTAAGAGAGGGAAAAAGACTTTATTTCCTCTGTTGCTCTCACACACCCTGAAGAGTGTCATCCTTCATCATCGGGCGTTTGCTCCTCGTAGAGCCGGCGCTGCAATTCCCTACGGGTCCCCCGAAGGGTCACTTTATCGGAGATCTTTTAGAGGAATGCCGGATGGTGCATGTGGGTGAGCGGGGGGTGGGTCAAGAGGAGGGTAATGAAAATTCGTGCCAGTGTAATAGATTAAAATAAATGTAAGGGTAAACATGCAGCGGTAAGTTTAAAAGTATGCCCTTAGCAGTCAATGCTGCTAAAACTTATTGACCCAAAAGGCCTATTTTGCCTAGGTGTCAATAGTCAAGGTCAACATGTTTCGCGCTTCCGTTGCCCATAGATCCTTAGCGCTTCGTCAGGACCATCAAGTAAAAAATATATATAAAGTGCACATGATTTAGTGGGTGTGAAAATTACCCTCTTATCTCAATCAGGGTGGAGTAGAACTGATTATGACAATTATGGTCCGGGAGGGCTGTTGAAGATTCTACATCAATTCAAGGTTTCCTTGAGTGACTTTGTTTCACCCAGCACATTTTCTGATGATTGGGACTTTGAGACTGTTAATAACATGATGTCAGATTTAGAGATGTCTGCAAAATGTACAAAACATGAATATTTAGAAGATTAATTAGATTATGAACAAATGTACTGTTATAATCACTATGGTCATCATTATTAGCACAAATCTACAAACCCTAGAAATGATTATACTTTCAATCAATGGGAACATAGTCCTACGCCACCAAAGGGTAGCTCAAAAACATTTTTATGAAAAATGTCCATACTTCTCAGGTGTCAAGACCACAAATCTGGGAACATTTAACTTTAGAAATGTTAATAAGACAGGAATGAAAAGTATGTTGACTAATACGAAGCAAATTTATTCAGCGACCTTTTATGCTCACTTGTCTACTTTAGGGTTTGACTTTTGGAAAAACAACATTAAGACAAAACCTGCCTGGGGCTCAAAAGACTGGCAAGTACAGGGAATAAAAGCTTTATTTAGAGCCTGCATCATCCCTGAACAAATAATGTTTTTGAATGACACTAGGCAACAGACATCCTCCTAGCCAAGATAAAAGATTTAAACAAACCGTCCATACCTATACCTAGTAAAAACACTTCAGAGGGAGGGGTTGACGTAAAATCACTTTTAGTTAACAACAGAACTGATCCTGATTGGAAAAAATGGTTAATCTGGCCCACACACACAAACAACTGTCAAGATAGATTCCTGAAAAAGACACAAGGGTTTACCGTAACTAAGCCAAACCCAAGATATGTCCAGAGACAACATCCAGGGATAGTAACAACATACAGTGTAGGAAAACTGTGCCTTGAGTGGCTGCAAAAATCTACACTTACAGAGGTAAAACAACACTTATCTTTACTTAAAGATGGCGTTGATTTAAGGGACTTCTTACAAGGTCCTGCAAAACGACGTTATAAACGTTTCATCTAAGCAGGTAAATATGCCTTTTATAATGAAGCTTGGAAAGCGACACAAGCTGAGACTGCAGAACGAATACGAGAAATTGATCATATTATTTTAGAGAAAGCTCTCTCTGCAGTTGACAATTGGTTAACGACTCTGTCATCCAGAATTTGTTCTTTGGACAGCATTGTATCCTCTGCCATTGACATAATGGAACAGAACTTGCTCATGTTACAACATGGACAGTCACAATTGCGTTCTATAATGCTTTTAGGCTGGATGGTACACAATTTTTGTTCTTGATACGTGCCATGGCGGTCTAATCAACACCACGTATTTGTTTTCTGTATTTAACCTTACAGATAAACAAATCACTCTGGCACAAAGAGGGGCAGACTATACGGTGCTGAGCATTGAAAAACTGGAAAGATTACCATTCACTGTTTCTGAGAAGCCAGCAACGGAATGGATAATCATGGGTAAATCACTCTGCCTGTCACGATTTTCCACTTTCAATATTGTTTGAAACATATACCAGCAGGTGTGTATGAAAGGTTGGGTAAGTAATAGAGAAAGTCAACCTGGAAATTACCATACACACATAGATGCTGGAGTTGGGGTAAAGAAGTATTTCTTAGTGGTACAAACTGCAAAAGCACACTGAGCGGTACATTTTATGTCAGGGTATTCATTTACATGGAGCCTGCGATGGCTCTTCAACCAACTTATCCTGCCACCTGCAAGGTTCTCCGGCAGCAGTGATAGATCAAAATTTTAGGCAGCTTTCCAATGGGAGCTACATAATGTTGAATGATCACAGCTGTTGTGGAATGACGCCAGGAATAGCCTATCTCGTAACTGTGTCAGTCAGGGTCACTTGTTGTATGCAAGTATTGTTTCCTAAAGCTAAAACAGACGGGGAGTCGCCGTTATGGCCTTCACTGAACATCTCTTCTATTCGAATTGCTACTTTAAGCAGAATGAAAGCCTTTCTTTTACAAAAAACTGTGCCACTGACCTCGTCCAAAGAGACGTATGATCTGCAGGTTGCAAGGTCCTCTGCAGAGATACATGCCCTTTTATCCACAAACTGTCCAATACATTTCTCAGAAATGTTAGGTCGTATCTTAAACATGTCTGATACCAGTGGTATTGTACATGTATTTAAGACGATTTTTTCGTGACTGTTTGCACCTTTTGAAGCAGTCCTAGGCATTTTTTCCAAACTTCGTGCACTCTGTGTTTGACGGCCTGCCTCTCATTTTGGGACTAGTAGCAGGAATTCTATTCTTATTTCTCCTGCTCTGATATGGCAAGTCCGGTCAGCAGCATTGACTGACTCCCAGATTTTCTTAGAGAACACTCTCCTGACAATGAAGTGTTGTGAGCGCATGATACAGATCTTGGGCTTGGCTCATTTGAGAGATCTGAATACCACATGGTTCCTGTCATTCAGACCAATCTGGCAAGATTGCATCTTACCTGTTCTACGATGCCTGCTATGTGGAGACAAATGCGTGTTGGACATCTCTCTAACACTTCCATCTGCACTGCCAACGGATGCTGATACTTTATGTTGTAGATGGATTGTAATAATGATCACAGGTAGCCAGGAGGTATATCCATGTAAGAGGTTTATTGATGATTAGTTACAGGTTCCATAGAGGTCTTTAGTAGGTCTTAAGAAGATCATATGGAAGGTCCTACCAGGAGCTGCATGCCTGCTGCTCAGCCCACTCTCTTCAACTGTCATTCTCCACACACAACCAGGCACACTCACATTCTACTCTCTCTGTCATCAAGCATTCCAACATTCCACGCAGAAATCACATTCATTCTGGCTGAGCACCTAAGAAGGAGATGAATCAAGGTACAACACTTTGCTTGGTTCGGTATCGGCTCATGAATTGTGTTGTCCACAACCGCTACCAATCCTGATGACGGCATTCATGGAGGTCTCACCGGCACAACCAGCTGACGGTGAGATACGTGGACCGACAGGCACGCAGGTACCATCTACTGAGAACATTGCTAATGCGACTGATGCTGACGGCGATGCTTCTCATCTGTGTACAATTGATCTGCTTAACGAGGAAGTCCAACTTTCACCTACAGCAGTAGATGATTTTTTTGCCGGCTTAGAAGATTTGATGTTTTCTCCTAACAACGAGATTGATTTTTGAAGTAAGCACACAGCGTTCTGATGAACTCTGAATTCGACCTTCGTTTTTCAAAACAAAAACTTCCAACTTTAGAACTTTATTTTTATGCGATTTGACTTTTTCCCAAATTTAACTTTTTTTGGCACAAAGTAACCTGCTTAAAGTAGAACTAAATTTCATGATTCATTAGATAGCTAAACAGCATTTTCAATATCAAACATATGCTTTGAATGAAAATATTGCTTTTAAAATGCGTACAGCACAAATACTCTTTTTCGTGTACAACCATTTCGAATGCATTTTATGTATTTTGGTAGGGATTTTTTACACATCATGCTTTAGATATGTTTTAAATGCTTAGAATTTAGTAATATAGAACATAATAAAGTGGAATTGGTGTTGTATAGCGTTTTATGTCCCAAGTGACATTTTTCCGATTCATGCTCTTATATAGGTACAATTCACATTGCCCTTATATAGGCATAGACATCATACCCATATTTAGACATAACCCATGCAGTCCAAATACAGGCATGGCTATTTCCACTAGCTCCAAAAAGCCACCACGATTTCTTGGAAAACTTGGCTTCAGCAGTCAGGGGCAGCCCTTTCTTGAATATTGATTTGTCCTAGAAGTCATAGCATAGTCAAAGAACTACCATTCCCTTGGGGTTCTTTGGTGATGTTATTATGTCCGACTTTATGTCAAACCAGGCACCTTCACGGTATAAATATGCCTACACTTGCCCTAGCACACACACAGTGGTTTGGAGCAGTTCGACTATCTACTTGCCCGACGCAGCTCGCTACAGCAAGTGCCGAAGGAAGCCGACCCTCCAGCTGACGAACTGACAGAGAGGCTGCCTTTCTCACGCTGAGAATCCAGCTCCAGTGTTTCAAAGCTCCCCTTGCGGGTTGTTGGGTAATCGAGTCCGGAGACAGAGATACCAGACCTCCTCCATTCTAAAACAAGGTACGGAGCTGATTAGACTCTAAGAGAAATCTCAGATAGATTCTTGGCAAAGAAACTAAACCTATGCTACATCACACTTACTTCTTCCCTCATACAAGACTTAGGTACATTGGGGTAGGCGTATTTTAGAAGCACCAGTTGAGTACTTTTAGTCTTTGTTATTTATAAATGTATTTTATGGCTTAGAAACCATACCATGCTTTTACAGTATTATTTTATAATACTCTTCTTACTGTACGCATTATACTTTGCAACCAGTATTACGATTGTAACAGTTCATTTCTTTTGTATGAGAAAGAAGACTGTTCAATAAATCCTTTTATGGAAAACGCCCATGTCTCTATTTCTCTGCACCTCTGGTGAAACGAAGCATGCACGATTGACTGAGTAAAATATCTATCTATTGCTCCCACGACTCTGAAGATACGTTTTATCTTGGGGAAACAAAGTTGTCATGTTTATGCGGTTGTCCGAAACAAATCCCTTCTTGCATATTCGAGAAAGTTTCTAGTGACCTCTGAGCCAGCTGGCACACAATTAAGTCTAATATATTCGATAGAGACCTAGTCGACCTCAGTCCTACGTCACATCTATAGAATATATTATTCCAATGTGCAGAGCCTATTGGGAATATAGGAACTACACTACAGGTGTATATAAATAAGTATACGTAAGCGTCAGTGATTGTGAGAGTAACTGTATGAATGAGTGTATAATTGTAATAGTGAATTTTTAACATAGTAACTATGATTTACTATGTGTATGTATAAATCAGGTGTTGTGTGTAAAGCTGTGTAGGTGAGTAAATGTAAGTGTGATTGATTCTTTTAATGAGTGAGTAGCACCACTGCATAACCAACTAGGATGACTGCTGATGTGTCAATGTCTATATAGGTGTATGAGTACATTTGATAGTGTTACCATTGATCAGTGACTGCATGTATAAGTGATTCTGTGGGTGAATGGACAGTTGTGTGTGTAGACTTAGGAATAAGTGAGTGCTTATGTAGTAACTGGTATGTGTGTGTCAATGCTTTCAAATATGGTACTCTGCATTTTACAGTGAGTGATCAAAGGTTATACTAGTGTGTGATGAGGTGTATCAGATTGTCACGTGGATGATGTAATCAGTGATGTCATTTGAGATGTTATCAGTGATGTCATCAGTGATGTCACTGACCATGTCATGAATGATGTAATATGTGACATCATCAGCAGTGCATTGCGGGCACGCGAGTTATAGTTAGCACAACTAACTATAACGGAGGAATTTCTGTGGTTTTGTACGAGCGAAATGTCCAGCTAACTATAACACTCATGAAACCTGTGGTTTTTTCAATTAATTTCAAAGGTATTTTAATGCTAATTCATAACTATAACGTCTCTGAAACTTATGTTTTTTTCAGTGAAGTTCAAAGGTTTTTTAAATACTAATTTCTAACTATAACGTCTCTGAAACCTATGGTTTTTTCAGTGAATTTCAAAGGTTTTTTAAATGCAAATTTTTAAGTGCAAAATTAGTTATACTTATTTTTTGTACTGCATTTCTACAGTTTTTTAACTGTTTATTTATAAATATTGTATTTATTAAACAACATTATATATTTTTCAGAAAATTGCAAAAAAATATTTAAAACTGAAATATTTTTAATTATTTTGTGTTTTTTGTATTTGAATGTATTTATATAATTTACTTTGTAATTTTTTTTCAAATTTTTTAGTGGAGTTGCGCACCCAGAGCGCACCCAGTGCAGCGGGTCTGCATATTCTAGCTGCCACTTTGGAAAAGGCGTGAAGGATCCACGAATGGTGAGCGATGAGTGCGTGTTTTCTCTCAGTTACGTCATACACGTACAATTTTACGTGGTGTGCGCAACCAGTATGCGACCTGTCCGTGACTCCTGCTCCAACGCTTTTGCAACACATGCGTATTACGGTACACAACGCTTGCGCGGTGGCGGGCCACACGTGACGTCATATATGTGCTGGCACACGCTGGGTGCGTGACTCCCGTGAAATTTTTTATGTTTTAAAATTATATGTACGTGTCTTTAATGTACATATGAGGGCAAAAGATTATCTAAGGTATTCATAAAAATAATATATTTCTACTTGTAATAAACGTATATTATTTTTAAATATATTTTCACGAAGTTGCATCGGTTGCGCGCTTCGTGAGCACACGGTGCGCGGATCCCATGTGACCTAAAAAAAAAGATTTGATAGTTCATAACTTTCCCACTATAACTATTGAAGGACCCCACCCATTTTGATTCTTTTGTTTGGATCAGTCGATGAGAGACATCTCTTCTTTTTCCAGAGCTGGTTTTTCAATTTTTTTGGTGTCTTTAAAAAAATGCATTGAAAAAATGGCATCTGGTTTGCAAGCTCCTCATCATTCTTCAGATGAAGATATCTTGGAGGAAGATCCACCCAAGCAGAGGCCTTAATCAGGGGTATGGAAATGCTTCACCTTTCCTGCCAGAGAAAAAAAGTTCAACGCAAGAAAAGTCACTTGCTAGCTGTGTGAAAGGGTCCTGTCACGAGGCAGTGACAAGAAATACTCCTGTGGAACAGCAAGTATGTATAAACATCTGTGGACCATTCACCCGAACAATCTGGCATGAGATGAAATGAGGAGTGCAGCCAAAAAACCAACACCAGGCATTGCTAGCACCTCCGGAGTGTCCACTTCAGCACCACCAGTAGACATTCACCCATAATTTGCTTTTCGCAGCAGCACTGCACTAAGTGCAAAACCATCATCTGTTATGGTGAACAGTCAGTGGACGCTATTTGTGCAGCTCAACTGAACGACAAATGCTAATGTTTTTTATTTTTTTTGTTTTTGGAATGATGTTGAATTTCAAAAGCTAACTGTTTACCTAGTTCCGTTCTTGTTCAATTTTTTAAAAACACAAAAAATGTACAAAAATTGTTAAAAAACTATAAAAAAAGTAAACAAAAAACAGAAGAAAAAAAAGTTCAGCACTACCTTATCTGGTTTAAAAAAAGAACTATAATTGCATGGTAATGTCGGAATGTTTGGTTGAATGTATGTGTAGAGCATGATTGACTGAAAGATTGCATTAGTACTTTATGGTGAATTTATAGGGGCAGATCTATGAGGAAGTGCTGCAGCTTGACACTGCAAGCCCTTTAGCTGCATCGAGCTGCGGCACTTCTGAAGCACAGGGATTTGACATATTTACATGAATATGTCGCAATTCTGGGCTCCCTCTGCACTAGCACACAAACTGCAGCCATGCAGTGATGCAGGCACCCTTGCACCATGGTGTAAGGATATCTGTGTCATTGGGAGATAGTTTTTGTGCAGAAAGGGACTACTTCCTGCACAAAAACAATCACTAAAGGCATTTTCCTCCTTTAATGTGTGCTGTGGAATGCAGCATGCATTGAAAGAGGAAAAAACGAGGAGAAATGAAAACCTTTCTCCTTGTTGTGCCTCACTACACCACAGTCTTGAGATTTGTTATTCCATGGGTGTTGTGTGGGAACAGACACAGCAACACTCATGGAACGCCCCTTCAACGCGAAGTGCTGCGTTTGAATGGGTCGTATTTTCAAGGAGAGGAAAAGCCACACAGGGTGGCTTTTCCTCGCCTTGTAAATATGGAGGAGTCCCCAGCACCTTCACTAAGTTACAAAAAGTGACGTACTGGTGGCGCAGAGGACTTGTAAATCGGACCCATAAGTGCTTAGGTATTGGCAGAGTGATACAATAAGAAAATAGTGCTGGATGGCTGATTGACGAACTGCATGAGACTGACAGGAGGTATCCTAGGCTGCATGAGTACTACTTCAGTATTTAGTGGAGTGTACCAATAGTATGTATCTGCTTAGAGGTTTGTAGGGATTGTGCACAGAATATTGTACGTGTACTTGTGTTGGTGCCTAGGTCCTTCTATAAGAACACCACTAGTAACTAGAATGATGACAGTGCTGCAAACAGAGTGCTCAGTTAATGTGTAAGTGCTTAGGTATTGTCTCAATGCCTGAGTCATTCTGCAAGTGCATAGACAGTGACAGGGTTCCTAGAGTGCTAGTAGGTGACAGCAGGATAAGTTTATAAGCACTTATGTTTCAGCAGAGTGATTAGATAAGGACATGCTTCTGTCAGGATGATTGTAGGATTGGACACAGACTCACAGTGTGATTCCAGACAAGCATGATTATTACCTGGACTTTTGCAGAACTGACTCAGTAGTCTGCAAGGGGTTAAAGGACCGCATACATTGTGCACATTTGACTGTAACACTGCTTGTCTCAATGCCTGAGTCATTCTGCAAGTGCATAGACAGTGAATAGGTTTCTAGAGTGCTAGTAGTTGACAGCAGGATACGTTTATAAGGACTTATGTTTCAGCAGAGGTATTAGATAAGGATATACTACTGTCAGGATGATTGTAGGAGTGGACACAGACTCACAGTGTGATTCCAGACACGCATGACTATTACCTGGACTTTTGCAGGACTGACTCAGTAGTCTGCAGGGGTTGAGGGACCGCATATATTGAACACATTTGACTGTAACACTGCTTGTCTCAATGTCTGAGTCATTCTGCAAGTGCATTAACTGTGACTGGTTCCTAGTGTGCTGGTAGTTGACAGCAGGATACATTTATAAGGACTTATGTTTCAGCAGAGATATTAGATAAGGATATACTTCTGTCAGGATGATTGTAGGAGTGGACACAGACTCACAGTGTGATTCCAGACACGCATGACTATTACCTGGACTTTTGCAGGACTGACTCAGTAGTCTGCAAAGGGTCAAGGGACCGCATATATTGCACACATTTGACTGTAACACTGCTTGTCTCAATGTCTGAGTCATTCTGCAAGTGCATAAACTGTGACTGGGTTCCTAGAGTGCTAGTAGTTGACAGCAGGATATGTTTATAAGCACTTATGTTTCAGCAGAGTGAATAGATAAGGACATGCTTCTGTCAGGATGATTGTAGGAGTGGACAGAGCTGCTTCAGAGCCATAGAACAGGTCAGCAGAGCTGCATTAGAGCCAGAGAACCAGGCCAGCAAAGCCATTGTACAGCCAGAGACCCAGGTCAGCAGAGCTGCTCTAGAGCCAGAGAACCAGGTCAGCAGAGCTGCTTTAGAGCCATAGAACCAGGTCATCAAAGTTGCTGTAATGCCAGAGAAACGAGGTCAGCAGAACTGCTTTAGAGCCAGGGAACTAGGTCAACAGAGCCATTGTAGAGCCTAAGAAGCAGGTCAGCAGAGCTGCTCTAGAGCCAGAAACCCAGGTCAGCAGAGCTGCTCTAGAGCCAGGGACCCAGGTCAGCAGACCTGCTATAGAGGCCGAGAACCAGGTCAACAGAGCTGCTGTAGAGCCAGAGAAACCAGCCAAGCAGAGCTGCTTTAGAGGGAGAGAACCAGGTCAGAAGAACTGCTCTAGAGCAGCCAGAGAACCAGGTCAGCAGAACTCTTTAGAGGGAGAGAACCAGGTCAGCAGAGCTTCTTTAGAGTCAGAGAACCAGGTCAGCAGAATTGCTCTAAAGCCAGAGAACTAGGTCAGCAGAGCTGCTTCAGAGCCATAGAACCAGGTCAGCAGAGCTGCTCCAGAGGCAGAGAACCAGGTCAGCAGAGCTGATTTAGAGGGAGAGAACCAGATCAGCAGAGCTCATTTAGATCCAGAGAACTAGGTCATCAGAGCTGCTCTAGAGCCAGAGAACCTGGTCAGCAGAGCTGCTTTAGAGCCATAGAACCAGGTCAACAGAGCTGCTTCAGGGCCATAGAACCAGGTCAGCAGAGCTGCTTTAGAGCCGGATAACCATGTAAGCAGAGCTGCTCTAGAGCCTAGGAACCAGTTCAGCAGAGCTGCTCTAGAGTCAGAGAACCAGGTCAGCATAGCTGCTCTAGAGCCAGAGAAACCAGGCCAGTAGAGCTGCTTTGGAACGAGAGAACCAGGTCAGCAGATCTGCTTTAGAGGGAGAGAAATAGGTCAGCAGAGCTGCTTTAGAGCCAAGGGACCATGTCAGCAGAGCTGCTCTAGAGCCAGAGAACTAGGTCAGCAGAACTGCTTTAGAGCCATAGAACCAGATCAGCAGAGCTGCTCTATAGCCTAAGAACTAGGTCAGCAGAGCTGCTCTAGAGCTGGTGTACCAGGTCAGCAGAGATGCTTTAGAGCCAGAGAACCAGGTCAGCAGAGCTGCTTTAGAGCCAAAGAACCAGGTCAGCAGAGCTGCTCTAGCTGACACTGACTGACTGACACTGACTGACACTGATTGACTGACACTGACTGACTGGCACTGCCCAACACTGATTGACACTGACTGACTGACACTGACCGACACTGATTGACTGACACTGACTGACTGACACTGACTGACACTGATTGACTGACATTGACTGACTGACACTGCCCAACACTGATTGACACTGACTGACTGACACTGACTGACACTGATTGACTGACACTGACTGACACTGATTGACTGACACTGACTGACTGACTCTGACTGACACTGACTGCCTACTCTTTACTACTCTACTACTCACTCTCTACTACTCTCTCTCTCTACTACTCACTCTCTACTACTCTCTACTAATCACTCTCTACTACTCACCCTCTACTACTCACTCTTTACTTCTCTACTACTCTCTACTACTCACTCTCTGCTACTATCTCTCTACTACTCACACTATACTACTCTCTACTATTCACTCTCTACTACTCACTCTCTACTACTTTCTCTCTGCTTCTCATTCTGTACTACTCACTTGCTACTACTCTCTACTACTCACTCTCTGCTATGCACACTCTACTACTCTCTATTACTCACTCTACTACTCTCTATGACTCACTCTATACTACTTTACTACTCACTCTCTACTACCCTCTACTACTCTCTGTCTACTGCTCACTCTCTACTACTCACTCTACTACTCTCTACTTCTCACTCTCTACATCTCTCTCTCTACTACTCACTCTCTACTACTCACTCTCTACTACTCGCTCTCTTCTACTCACTCTCTACTACTCACTCTCCACTACTCACTCTCTACTACTCGCTCTCTACTACTTTACTACTCACTCTCTACTACTCTCTCTACTGCTCACTCTCTACTACTCACTCTACTACTCTCTACTCCTCACTCTCTACTACTCTCTTTCTAATACCTACTCTCTACTATTCACTCTCTACTTCTCACTCTCTACTACTCGCTGTTTACTACTCTCTACTACTCACTCTTTACTACTCCCTCTCTACTACTCACTCTACTACTCTCTACTGCTCTCTACCACTCACTCTCTACTACTCACTCTCTACTACTCTCTACTACTATCTCTCTCTACTGCTCACTCTCTACTACTCACTCTACTACTCTCTACTACTCACTCTCTACTACTCTCTCTACTACTCACTCTCTACTACTCACTCTCTACTACTCACTCTCTACTACACACTCTCTACTACTCGCTCTCTACTACTCTCTACTACTCACTCTCCACTACTCAATCTCTACTACTCACTCTCTACTACTCTACCACTCTCTACTACTTTCTCTACTACTCACTATCTCCTACTCTCTGTACTACTCACTCTCTAGTACTCACTCTCTACTACACACTCTACTACTTGCTCTCTACTACCCACTCTCAAATACTCTCTACTACTCACTCTACTACTCACTCTCTACTACTTACTCTACCACTCACTCTCTGCTACTCTCTGCTACTCACTCTCTACTACTCCACTACTCTCTACTACTCACTCTCTAGTACTCTACTACTCTCTACTACTCTCTCTCTACTACTCACTCTCTACTACTCACTCTCTACAACTTACTCTCTATTACTCACTCTCTACTACTCTCTCTGTCTACTACTCACTCTCTGCTACTCTCTCTACTTATCTCTTTCTGCTACTCTCTACTAACTCTCTACTACTCACTCTCTACTACTCACTCTCTACTACTCTCTCTCTACTACTCTCTACTACTCACTCTCTACTACTCTCTCTGCTACTCACTCTCTACTACTCACTCTCTAACTCTCTCTACTACTCACTCTCTACTACTCACTCTCTACTATTCTCTACTACTCACTCTCTACTACTCTCTACTACTCACTTTACTACTCACTCTCTACTACTCTCTACTACTCACTCTCTACTACTCACTCTCTACTACTCTCTACTACTCACCCTCTACTACTCTCTACTGATCACTCTCTACTAATCACTCACTGCTACTCTGTACTACTCACTCTCAATTCTCTACTCTCTATTACTCACTCTCTACCTCTCTTTCTACAACTCTCTACCTCTCTACCTCTACATCTCTACCTCTACACCTCTACCTCTACACCTCTAGCCTCTCTACCACTCCCTACATGCACACACATATGCATATATATGCAGTTATATATATGTATGTGTATATATATGCACATACATATAAAACATATTTATAATCAGCATATCTATATAAATACAAATATAAATGCATGCATACATATATGCATACATATGCATGTTATGTACATGAAACCTTGAAAACACTAATAAAAGCAAAGCTAAAAAGCCAACTAATTACAAAAAGAATTGCTTTAACTTAAACGAGGGAGAGACCTATTGCATTTTCAATGCTTGTTTACTTCTTGGGAGACTTATTTGTTATGAAGTTTCCTAATTTCCTCATTTACTACAGTCTCCTCAGTGGAAAATACTTTCAGTTTTTTTACTTTGGTTCCATCAAGAAGGCATTCAGATGTGTCACACATTTGCCATAAATGCTGAATGTTAGCACTCTAGTTGCTCATTAGATCACTGTAGTAAAGCTACTGCTTACCAGGGAAGTCTGCTGCTGGTATTCAAAGTGCATGTTTCAGTCTGCATGGTAGATTTTTTTTAATGAAATAGAAGAGGATTTGAGAAGTCAAAATGTGCCCTAAGTTTTCTTTCTACAGCACTAATCATAATTTCTATGGCAAAATGAAGCCCCTCATTTTGTTCCTTTGCAAATTAAATGTTTTAAGTGTTACCACTTTATTCCATTCAAGATGGCTTCAGGTGTTCCATACTTTTGTCATATGTAAGACTGGTAGCGCTCTAGTTGTTCTTTAGAACATGCTGGGACATTTTGTCATTGGGCTATACTTGGGCTACATCTGGGTGATATTTGTGCTACATTAGGCTCTTTTGTCTCTGATGGCCATCTTGGGAGACTTATTTGTTATGAAGTTTCCTAATTTCCTCATTCACTACAGTCTCCTCAGTAGGAAATACTTTCAGTTTGTTACTATGGTTCCATCAAAAGGCATTCAGAGGTGTCACACATTTGTCATTAATTCTGAATGTGAGCACTCTAGTTGCTCATTAGATCACTGTAGTAATGCTAGTGCTCACTAGGGAAGTCTGCTGCTGGTATTCAAAGTGCATGTTTCAGTCTGCATGTTAGATTTTTTTAATAATATAGAAGAGGATTTGAGAAGTCAAAATGTGCCCTAATTTTTCTTTCTACAGCACTAATCATAATTTCTATGGCAAAATGAAGCCCCTCATTTTGTTCCTTTGCAAATTAAATGTTTCAAGTGTTACCACTTTATTCCATTCAAGATGGCTCCAGATGTTCCATACTTTTGTCATAAGTAAGACTGTTAGCGCTCTAGTTGTTCTTTAGAACACTCTGGGACATTCTGTCATTGGGCTATACTTGGGCTACATCTGGGAGATATTTGTGCTACATTTGGGCACTTTTGTCTCTGGTGGCCATCTTGGGAGACTTATTTGTTATGAAGTTTCCTAATTTCCTCATTTACTACAGTCTCCTCAGTGGAAAATGCTTTCAGTTTTTTTACTTTGGTTCCATCAAGAAGGCATTCAGATGTGTCACACATTTGCCATAAATGCTGAATGTTAGCACTCTAGTTGCTCATTAGATCACTGTAGTAAAGCTACTGCTTACCAGGGAAGTCTGCTGCTGGTATTCAAAGGGCATGTTTCAGTCTGCATGGTAGATTTTTTTTAATGAAATAGAAGAGGATTTGAGAAGTCAAAATGTGCCCTAAGTTTTCTTTCTACAGCACTAATCATAATTTCTATGGCAAAATGAAGCCCCTCATTTTGTTCCTTTGCAAATTAAATGTTTTAAGTGTTACCACTTTATTACAATCAAGATGGCTCCAGGTGTTCCATACTTTTGTCATAAGTAAGACTATTAGCGCTCTAGTTCTTCTTTAGAACACTCTGGGACATTCTGTCATTAGGCTATACTTGGGCTACATCTGGGAGATATTTGTGCTACATTCGGACTCTTGTCTTTGGCACCCATCTTGGGAGACTTATTTGTTATGAAGTTTCCTAATTTCCTCATTTACTACTGTCTCCTCAGTAAGAAATACTTTCAGTGTTTTACTTTAGTTCCACCAAGAAGGCATTCAGATGTATCACACATTTGCCATAAATTCAGAATGTTAGCACTCTAGTTGCTCATTAGATCACTGTAGTAAAGCTACTGCTCACCAGGGAAGTCTGCTGCTGGTATTGAAAGTACATGTTTCAGTCTGCATGTAAGAATTGTTTTTAATGAAATAGAAGAGGATTTGAGAAGTCACTCAAATGTGCCCTCATTTTTGTTTCTGCAGCACTAATCATACTTTCTATGGCAAAATGAACCCTCTCATTTTGTTCCTTTTTAAATTAAATGTTTTAAGAGTTACCACTTTATTCCAATCAAGATGGATTCAGGTGTGCTATACTTTTGTCATAAGTCACGAGGCTGTTAGCACTCTAGTTGTTCTTTAGAACACTCTGGGAAGCTGCAGTAGAACACAAAGGAATCAACTGACAGTCCCTGCCCTTGCTGGATGTACATGTTTTACTGAGAATGTCGGACTTTAATCTCACATGACTGAGCAAGATCATGTGAATTTACAGACAATTTGCTCTCAGTTAACTTATAGATCAACTTCCAATCTTCTGTGGGAAAAGCATGAGAAAATAGTTTTCTCTCAAACATGATTTATGATATTCCAACAGAAGGCTTTTTCACATGGTAGAATCACCTTAGAACACACCACGATTCCTAAAATGAGTATGGTACCACCAACAATTGATTTATAATGTAACTAAAGTCTTAAAACCTTCTATTAACTGCAATGCTTTTTAATGAGGTGCTATCATATATATTGGTCCCAAAATGGCTGCCAACACTTCTTGGATGAAGTGCTGACAGCCAATCAGATCTCACGATGAGTTGTGTCGTTAGGCTCCGCCCAGATATCCAGATATATATGTATTTCTTTCCTTTAATATCTAAAAAAACTACTAAACAGATTCACACCATTTAACCAAAAGGCACGAGTGTGAACCAAGGACTACCTCTTTGCCAAATTTGGTGTCATTCCGTTCAGCAGTTCGGGCTGTAGCTGCAACTAAAGGTTCCTATGTAAAATTGCATGAGTGAGCAACAGAGTGTAGTAGAGAGTAAGTAGTAGAGAGTAGTAGAGAGTGAGTAGTATGGAGAGTAGTAGAGTAGTAGAGAGTGAGTAGTAGAGAGTAGTTGAGTAGTAGAGAGTAGTGAAGTAGTAGAGAGTAGTATAGAGTGAGTAGTAGAGAGAGAGTAGTAGAGAGTAGTAGAGTAGTAGAGATTGAATAGTAGAGAGTTATTAGTAGAGAGTAGTAGAGTAGTAGAGAATAGTGGAGTAGTAGAGAGTAGTGCAGAGTGAGTAGTAGAGTGAGTAGCAGAGGGTAAGAGAGAGTGAGTAGTAGAGTGAGTAGTAAAGTGAGTAGTAGAGAGTAGTAGAGGGTGAGTAGTAGAGAGAGAGTAGTAGAGAGTAGTAGAGAGTGAGTAGTAGAGTGCTAGAGAGTAGTAGATTGAGTAGTAGAGAGTAGTAGAGAGTGAGCAGTAGAGAGAGTACTAGAGTGTGATAGAGTAGTAGAAAGTGAGTAGTAGAGAGTGAGTAGTAGAAAGAGTAGTAGCAAATGAGTAGTAGAGTGTAGTAGAGACTGAGTATTAGAGAGTGAGTAGTGGAGAGTAGTAGAGAGCAAGTAGTAGAGAGTGAGTAGTAGAGAGTGAGTATTAGAGAGTGAATAGTAGAGAGTAAGTAGTAGAGAGAGAGTAGTAGAGAGTGAGTAGTAGAGAGTAGTAGAGTGAGTAGTAGAGAGAGTAGTAGAGAGTGAGTAGTAGAGTAGTAGACAGTGAGCGATAGAGAGCAGTAGAGAGTAGTAGAGTGAGTAGTAGAGAGTAATAGTAGAGAGTAGTAGAGAGTGAGTAGTAGAGAGTAGTAGCGAGTGAGTAGTTCAGAGTGAGCAGTAGAGAGAGAGTAGTAGAGAGTGAGTAGGAGAGAGTGAATAGTAGAGAGTGAGTAGTAGACAGATAGTAGTAGAGAGTAGTAGTAGAGAGTGAGTTGTAGAAAGTAGTAGAGAAGTAGAGAGTGAGTAGTAGAGCGTAGTAGAGAGTGAGTAGTAGAGAGAAAGTAGTAGAGAGTGAGTAGTAGAGTAGTAGAGAGTAGTCAGTCAGTGTCAGTGAGTGTCGTTCAGTCAGTGTCAGTCAGTAAGTCAGTTTCAGTCAATCAGTGTCAGTCAATCAGTGTCAGTCAGTGTCAATCAGTCAGTGTCAGTCAGTCAGTGTCAGCTAAAGCAGCTCGGCTGACCTGGTTCTCTGGCTCTAAAGCAGCTCTGCTGACCTGGTTCTCTCCCTCTAAAGTAGCTCTGCTGACCTGGTTTCTCTGACTTTACAGCAGGTCTGCTGACCTTGTTCTCTGGCTCTAAAGCAACTCTGCTGACCTGGTTTCTCTGGCTCTAGAGCAGCTCTGCTGACCTGGTTCTCTGGCTCTAAAGCAGCTCAGCTGACCTGGTTCTCTCCCTCTAAAGCAGCTCTGCTGACCTGGTTCTCTGCCTCTAGGGCAGCTCTGCTGACCTAGTTCTCTGGCTCTAAAGCAGCTCTGCTGACCTGGTTCTATGGCTCTAAAGCAGCTCTGCTCACCTGGTTCTCTGGTTCTAGAGCAGCTCTGCTGACCCTTTCTCTGTATCTAAAGCAGCTCTGCTGACCTGGTTTTCTCCCTCTAAAGAGCTCTTCTGACCTGGTTCTCTGGTTCTAAACCAGCTCGGCTGACCTGGTTCTCTGGCTCTAAAGCAGTTCTGCTGACCTGGTTCTCTCCCTGTAAAGCAGCTCTGCTGAGCTAGTTTTTCTTGGCTCTACAGCAGCTCTGCTGACCTGGTCCTCGGCCTCTAGAGCAGATCTGATGACTTGGGTCTCTGGCTCTAGAGCAGCTCTGCTGACCTGGTTCTCTGGTTGTAAAGCAGCTCTGCTGACCTGCTTCTTAGGCTCCAGAGCAGCTCTGCTGACCTGGTCCTCGGCCTCTAGAGCAGATCTGCTGACTTGGGTCTCTGGCTCTAGAGCAGCTCTGCTGACCTAGGTCTCTGGTTGTAAAGCAGCTCTGCTGACCTGCTTCTTAGGCTCTAGAACAGCTCTGCTGACTTGGTTCTCCAGCTCTACAACGGCTCTGCTTACCTGGTTCCCTGGCTTTACAGCAGCTCTGCTGACCTGGTTCTATGGCTCTAAAGCCGGTCCTCTGACCTGGGTCTCTGGCTCTACAGCAGCTCTGCTAACCTGGGTCTCTGGCTCTACAACGGCTCTGCTGACCTTGTTCGCTGGCTCTAAAGCAGCTCTGCTGATCTGTTCTATGGCTCTAAAACAGCTCTGTCCACTCTGACAATCATCCTGACAGAAGCATACTCGCTGTTCCCCAGGAGTATTTCTTGTCACTGCCTCGCGACTGGATCTTCCTCCAAGATATCTTCATCTGGAGAATGATGAGGAGCTTGCAAACCAGATGCCATTTCTCCAATGCAATTTTTTTAAAACACCCCAAAAATTCCAAAACCAGCTCTGGAAGAATAAGAGATGTCTCTCATCAACTGCTCCAAACTGAATAATTAAAATGAATGGGGTCCTTTAATAGTTACAGTGGCAAATGTTAAGAACCAATCAAATCTTTTTTTTTGAGGTCACAATGGATCCGCGCACAGTGCACTCACGAAGTGCGCTTCCGACGCGACTTCGCGTAAATATGTTTAAAAATAATTACAAGTAGAAATATATTATTTTTATGATAATCTTTTGCCCTAATATGTACATTAAAGACATGAACATATCATTTTAGAACATAAAAAAATTCACGGGAGTCGCGCACCCAGCGCGCCCCAGCACGTATATGACGCCATGTGGGGCCCGCCACCGCGCAAGCTTCATGTACCGTAATATGCATGTGTCGCGAATGCGCAGGAGCAGGAGTCGCGGACCGGTCACATACCGGTCACGCACACCACGTAACATTGTACGTATATGACGTAACTGAAAAAAACCACTCACTTGTCGCTCACCATACGCGGATCATTCACGACTTTTCCAAAATGGCAGCTAGAATACGCGGACCTGCTGTAGTAGGTATGCTTTGGGTGTGCAATTCCCCCAAAAATTTGGGGAAAAAATTAAAAAAGAAAATTAGATAAATATATTAAAATACAAAAAAAACTAAATAATTAAAAATATTTCAGTTTTAAATGTATTTTAATTTTCTTTTTGCAATTTTCAGAAAAATATATAATGTTGTTTAATAAATAAAATATTTATGAATAAACAGTAGAATAAACAATAAACTGTAGAAATTCAGTACAAAAAATAGGTATAACTACTATTGCACTTAAAAATTTGCATTTAAAAAACCTTTGAAATTCACTAAAAAAACATAGGTTTCAGAGACCTTATAGTTAGAAATTAGCAATTAAAAAAATTTTGAAATTCACTAAAGAAACATACGTTTCAGAGACGTTATAGTTAGGAATTAGCATTTAAAAAACCTTTAAAATTCACTGACAAAAAACCATAGGTTTTATGAATGTTATAGTTAGCTGGACATGTCACTCGTACAAAACCATAGAAATTCCTCTGTTATAATTAGTTATGCTAACTAAACCTTGCGCGCCTCAATGCACTGCTGAGGATGTCACTTATTACATCATTCATGACATGGTCAGTGACATCACAGTTCTTCTCCAGTTTTCGGCATGTTCGTTTGGAGGCCTGGAGGTCTTCGGTGAAACAGGCGGCTTTCTTGCTTATGCGGCTGTTGGAGGGTGACTTGGGCGGGGCGAGGGTGTTGACGCAGTCATCGATCCATTGTCTGAGGTTGCGGGCGGCGCTGCCAGGGTCGGTGGAGTCGGCGGGTGGGTTCTGGGCGAGGGTGGTGGTGAGCTGGTCCTCAGTGACTTTGCTTCAGCATCGTTGGGGCAGCAGTTTGGTGCGGTGGTGCTTGGTGGGCTTCCTGAAGGTGAAGTAGATGACATGGTGGTCTGTCCAGTGGGGTTCGGTGGTGTGGCTGAAGGATATGTGGGGGCTTGCGGTGAAGGTGGTGTCGAGCGTGTGGCCCGCGGTGTGGGTGGGTGTTGTCACGAGCTGTCTGAGTCCAAGGTTGGCGAGGTTGTCGATCAAGGTGGTGAAGTTGGCATCGTTGTTGTTCTCGAGTTGGAAGATCAGGTCTCCTAGGAGGATGTAGTCTGTGGAGGCGAGGGTGTGCGTGCTGATGAAGTCGGTGATGGAGTCGCTGAACTGCGGTCAGGGTCCGGGGGGCCTGTAGACGAGGGTTCCTCTGAGGGTGGTGTTGGGGTCGGTGTGGATCTAGAAGTGCATGTGTTCGGCGGTGATGAGGGTGTCGTCCATGTTGGTCGAGACTCTGAGAGTGTTCCTGTGGACGATGGCGATTCCTCCTCCTACTCCGTTGGTACGGTCTTGGTGGGTGATTTTGTAGCCTTCTGGGATGGCTATGGCGATGTCAGGTGCTGAGGTGGGGTTCAACCAGGTCTCTGTCAGGAAGGCGACGTCCGGGGTGGTGGAGTCGAGAAGGTCCCAGAGTTCAACGGCGTGTTTGCGGGTGGAGCTGGTGTTGAGGAGGATGCATTTGAGGTAGTTGGGTTCCTTGGTTGGCGGTTTGGCTGGCCGGATGCTGGTGAAGCTGCACCTCCGGCAGGTGAAGGGTCCTTCGGGGTGGCAGAGTAGCAGGTGTGTTCTCGGCCAGTGTTGAGTGCGTGGAGGGTGCTGGCATCGTAGCTCAGTCGGGAGTTGTTGCGTCCGTGGGGGTCAGGGGTTCTGGTGTTGGGCGTGGTCCAGGCGTGGACGGGCGGAATGGGCTTGCCTTAGGCGCGCCTTTGGCGCGACTAAGGTGCATCTGCTGCGCGCGGCCGCCATATGAAGGGGAGGTGGGAGGGAGGAGCAGCGGGGTGGGCGGAAACGGACGAATGGGAGCATGGTGCGGGGCCACAGGGGACGCAGCAGCGGGAAGCCCGACCGGCGGGGGAATAGAAGCAAAAAACGGGCACAAAGGGATAAAGAGGAGAAATAAGTACAGAAACGCAATACTAAACACCAGAGGGGCACAAAACAAGCACAATAGAGAAGGGCAGAAGCGCAAAGCAGGTGCAGTGAAAAACGGCATAAAACAAGCCTAGAGGTAAAAAACGGGCACAAAGGGGCAAAGAGGAAAAATAAATACAGAAATGCAATACTAAACACCAGAGGGGCACTAAACAGGCACAGGCGCGGTGAAAAACGGCAGAAAAACAAACCTAAGGCCAACCACTGGCCACCAGGGATGAGGTGCAGGTGGTAGCCTGCTGGTGGAGGCTGGCCTCGAACTTTGCAGCAGCTGGGGTGTAGCACGGGCGCAGACTGGTGGAGCTACGCGGCGTGGGGAGCGACCTGCCTGAAAGCAGGGTCAAGGGTCGCTCTACCTACCTCTGTCTAGAGGTAGGAAAAGATGAAGGAGGTCATATACATCATTGAATTTTAGCTGAGTAGATTGCTACATGACTAGTCAGCCTCCAGCTACAAGTGCTCTGCCCTGAAATAGAAAACCATGTTTGCTTTAAACTCACATTTTGTTATGTCAAATGGAATTGCATGCAAACATTTTACACATGTGCACAACGTACTCTTATGGACGGGATGTAGCGAAGGATAACTTTTCATAACACGCATCTAAAATAAAAGAGAATGATTCAAAGTTTATGTTTTCTGCAGCAGGCCGTAAAGGTCTCCTTTTAAATTGTGATGTGAATTTAAAAAAACTTTCAATTGACATTTTTTACCAGGAAGATGCTGAATACGTCAAATCTGCAGCATAGAGGGTAATCAATTAAACAACATCAATGAGACCCTTAGATTTATATAACCAATATCAATTATCGATGGTTTTTAAATGTTCAGTGTTTAAAGTGTCATTTTTTAGCATAATGCTATTAACATTCTTAAGTTTCCTCCTGTGGATCACACATCATTGTCTGATTTCACTCCGGGTAGCACAAGAGCTAAATTGCTTTTCTTCAAAGGTGGACCCACACCAAGGATGCGTAGTGAATTTGCTGAAAATGTGGGGGGCAGTAAGTGCACGATTGTTAGCCTCCTTTGCTCTGGAGTTTTTCTCAATCACAGACAGGTTTTGCCCTTTGAAAAACTCTTAGCCCACAGCACAGACGTGAGCTGCCTGGATTCATCAATGAAAATAAGACTTCTCTGTTTGCTGGAAAAATACATTCTTGCAGAATTGAGGGCCGGAGAGGGATGGTGTCTCCTACTAAGGTATGGCTCTCTAGGACATTGAAACTGCTCCCAACGCAAAGGAAGACAGAGTATCTACGTCCTGCCTGCTCCATGAGTAACATCTTTAGTGTGCTTGGGGAGTGCAGGAGGTTCTGGAAACAGAGAGAGCCTGGGAAGAAAACCACCGGACCTGTTGCAACTGGACACTTTTCTCAGCTGTTGTCTGTGGAGATTTCCCCCTGTGTCTGGGGGTGCAGGGGCGTGTTGTTGCTGCCCATCAAGACCTAGGACTAACTGAACTGCATGTTTTACTGTGGGCCTGAGAAGGAGTTTTGGGGACCCCCTGTAGCTGCAACCTATGGCCTCAACAACTACTAACAAGTCCTGAATATTTCCACATTAGTCATCGTGGTTTTTATTTCCAAGAACATTCGAAACTACCTATAAGTGGAAGCTGCAAGGACCATTCTTTCAGTTCCAAAAAGGAGTGCTCTATTGCCGGCTTGTTTCAGTTTTGAGGGCCATTTCCAACTAATTTTTTTCCCCTCCTTTTTGAAGTCTGGCTTTTATCAACATAATTCATTTGTTGCTATAACGTTTCAGCCCTATCATACTCCTTTCATTTTTGTGACAGTTTGCTTATTAATTTTCCATTCTTATAACCAACTTGGTTTGGAAATGTTCCTTATTTTCATAATTGCATTGTTGTTTCAGTGGCTTTTCAAGCTCCACACACCACTCTGTGATGAAATACTGGAGTCCGTGTCCAAGGACGTGCCAGATTTGCCTCACATACAACAGTTCGGCTAATATGAGCCAGATCATTTGTGCTTTGAAAGAGCTCAGTCCCAGCTCACAATAGGGCGTGACCACAGCTTCCCCAAGCGTAACAATCCAGTGTGTACACACACAACACAAGTCTTGCGCTTGTTGCCCATGATTTCACAAGGAGCGTATCAAAGGAAAGTATCCCAATGGTTGAGTCCTGCTTATCTGCAAACTATATATTCTCTATAGTCACCTTGCTATAATTTACTGTTTGGAACTCAAACATGTCTTGTTTCATAGAAAATATAATACTTGATAGCTGCTTGTCTTAAAAACACTAAAGTGCCTTGTGACTTCTATATAGTGCCTTGGAGAAACACTCTTGCATCTTGTGCACATTTCAGATGCATGCCCCAACTTGCAAAATTATACCTGTTGGGTGTGGCAGTGCACAGTGTTTGAGTGTTTGCCTTATCACATGTGAGTCTGGGGCATGGCCAGAGAGGGGCAGCAATACCCACCACACTAAGAGGCAACAGCAATAACAATGAATGCTTCTTAACCAATAATTACTTTACCACGCATGTCGTTAGAATGACTTGCCTCAGGTAAAGTGGCGTTGGACTTTAAAGTCCAACGCTTTCCCTACTGTTGCGCAGACTGGAGTTGGAATAGTAAATTATACAGTTTCAAAGTTCAGCCTTTCCCTAAGGAAAACCGCTGGTAAGACTTGCGTGTTAAAAGAATGCATGGGTAAGATGCATTTGTTATTCCGACCGTGTTGTTAAGGCACGTGTGGTTTAGCCACGCCCTGTTCTGTCATTCAACCCCTGCTGATGCCCCAAGATGACTTGAACTCTCATTGCTTGCCCCAGGATCAGTCTTGGCCAGATGAGCAGCCCAACAACAGCTGGCAAGGAAAGAGCCACAGTCTATGAATTTGAGTAGTAGTTTCATATAAGATTTCAAATTTCAAATTTGCAATGGTGGGAAAATTACTTAATCAATTTATCCTATTGAATCTTATACATCAATTATATATTACTATAAACACTGTGCCCCTAAAAGTGATCTCGAACATCAAGAACACTAGTTAATTAAATACATGAATAAAACAAAAAAGAAAAACACCATCATATTGATTAGTCGATGGGCTGATATTGTGCTCAAGTTTGCTTTCCACTTGGTTAAGGCATGTCCACAATCTGTAAAAAGATGTACAGTACAACATTAACACAAAGTAGATAACATACATCAGAATGTTTTTTACAATCAATAACTTTTTAAAAGACCAAGATGGGGTAAGAACATATGTAAATTAAAAAACATATGTTAAAAACATAGTTTGTACACACTAAACGGGACAATAAAGTTATGGAGTATTTGAATTCATGAAACGTTCAGTTATGTATTCAACATTCCTCACAGCACAGCAATAAGTAAAAACATTTAATTATTTTTGTAATTCAACGAAATCTGTTTTGAATTAAGAGGCATATTTTTGTTAATTTGTTAACTTATGTTTTGGTAAGTGAAGGAACTTGAAGTCTGTTCACTATGGTTTATTGTACCTGTGATCACATGGTGTTTTATTTAAATCTATTTGAAACTGACACAAGTTTACTCGTGAGCAAGGGGCAACCCCGAAACGCCTTGAGTTTTGTTATAACCTTGGTGAATTAAAGACCACTTTTGCAACAATTGCTGTCCACGCCATGCTGTTTCTTCAACTCTTGAATCCAGCATTTGTGTCGTATATTGTGGGATTCGCTATCCCGCCGTGGAACGCCGTCGTTGGAGGCAGGGGTAAGGCGAGTGCTGTGCGCTGCATCGCTTTGCTATGGGAAATATATATATATATCTATTCATTGTATGGCACGGGACAGCAAACACAGCGGAAGAATATATCAGGGTACTAAATAACAACAAGTATAATCTGCACTTCTCGGGGACTATCAACCCGGGGACAGTAGAGTATCTAGACTTGAGGGTGTTCATAGAGGATGAGCAGGTGCAAACTGCACTATACAGGAAAGAAACTGCTGGCAATTCAATACTCTTTGCCAGCAGCAGTCACCCACCCAGCTAGTGAAGAGCATTCCTTATGGAGAGTTATTGAGACTCCGGAGGAATAGCTCAAGAGACAAGGACTTCGAGGCGGCTGCCGCGGAGTGCTTAGCACGTTTCACAGTGAGAGGATATGGCGAGACGTTGCTGAAAAATGCCTGAAGTAAGGAGAAAGATTCTGAGGAGGGAACTACTAGGTGCCAAACCTCTCAAGAGACATCCTGAAAGTAAGGACGACATGAACAATGGCAAATTCAGAATGATAACCCCTTTTTCAACGGGGGCAAATGATTTAAGAGCCATGCTGAAGAAAAATTGGCACATTCTGCAAATGGACAGTGTACTACAGACTGATTTGCCAGCGTACCCTTTGGTGACCTTTAGCAAAGCTAGGTCACTAGGGGATATGCTTGTAACCAGCCATCTAGAAGGACCCACACCCAAAAGCAACACACTATGGGAAATGAAAGGCTTCTTTCCCTGTGGTCGCTGTAAGGCCTGTGCAGGCAGCAGGAGAGTCCTAGTGTTCGAGATACCTGGCACAGGGAGAACGATGCACATCAAGAAATTTATCACCTGCAGCACCCCATGTGCAGTTTATTGCCTGGTCTGTCCATGTGGCCTACGCTACATTGGCAGTACAATCAATCAACTAAAAATGAGGATTTTAGAACACCTTAGGGCCGTTGACAAACCAGATCCAGCTTACCCGGTGGCCCGGCATTTCTCTGAGATGCACAATAGGGACAGAATCAAGCTGCAGTACTTTGGCCTGGACACAGTTCCATTAAACATCAGGGGTGAAGATAGACTGAGACGGCTCCGGAGACTTGAGTCTAGGACCATCATAGATCTTTCTACAAAGCACCCTGGGGGCCTAAATAGCGGGGGAGGAGATTGCGGTACACCTTGGGAAATTATGTTGTGTTGAGTTCAATACAGTCCTACTTTCATTGAAGTCTAAGCTTATGTGTGTAATCTAAGAAAAAGAAATACAATATACCTGATCTAACTGTATTGAACTGATATAGCATGGTGTGACAGGTTGTAGATATGAAGCACATATATAGTATTTGAGACAGGAATTGCTTGAGGGATGAATGCTGGAGGCATCCGCTCAATGAGTGTTTCGTAAAAAAGTGGAAATCCGTACCTGTGCTAGTATGGTTATGTAGCACAGATATAGAAATTGAGAATACATTTTCTTATGTTTTGTTTTTTGTTTTGTGGTCTGTTTTTGATCCATTTCACGGATCTGTAAGCCTTTTGAATTTTTCTGGAATAGATGAACTGAAATGTTTTGCTTTTGGCTCGGTAAATGGTTTGCAACTTACAAGTGACATGTATAAAAGAGACTGCATGACATAGGACATTTATGCCGATCCACAGCTGTATGACTTGATATTTTATTATTGTAAATAATGTGTACCCTCTGATTGCAGGTAGTAAAAAACCTATCTGTAGGTGGAATCTAACAACACAATATTGGCAATGTTATGTCATTCATGCACAATATAAGATGGCGTCTATAGTGTCTCAGAGAGGTTTTTGTCCTTTGTCTACGTCCATCAATGTCAAGAAATTTTATAAACATGTCAATTACCTTGTGTCTTTGACACTGACGAAGGCAGTATGCCGAAACGCGTTTTTGTGGTTCCTACAAATAAATCTTGTGGACTGACGATTTACCCTCCTGAGTGCTGTGATTTCTGGCAAAAATAACCCGGAATTGTGAGCAGTATATATATATACATATATATATATATATATATATATATATATATATGTTATACCAATTGCCTGTGGCTTGAGAGGCGGTAACACTTGGTAACAGCCCCTGATGACGGGGGTGGAGTCCCCCAGAAACGCGTCGGGCGAATTACTCATTGCACGTGGGGAAGCGCGCTGAGACGATGTAGCCCGGAGTGGAGAGCCCTGCAGTGTTGCCTCTCAAGCCACAGGCAATTGGTATAACATATATATATATATATATATATATATATATATATATATATATATATATATATATATATATATATATATATATATATATATATATATATATATATATATATATATATATATATGTATGTATATATATATATATATATATATGTATATATATATATATATATTCAATGAAAAAACCATAGGTTATAGGCCATATATAGTTAGGAATTAGCATTTACAAAACCTTATTTTACTCGCATAAAACCATTGAAATTCCATATATAGTTAGCTAACTATAAGCGCTAACTATATATCGCGCACCCGCAATCCACTGCTGATGATGTCACATATTACATCATTCATGACATGGTCAGTGACATCACTGATGACATCACTGATTACAACATCCAGTGACTGTATGTTTCTGTAAAGTTAAAATATGTTTCACATATTGAAGAATGAGTGGATGTATAAGTGTCTGGATGAAGAATTTAGTAGGTGCATGACTGACTGTATGAGTGAGTGATTAAATGTGTCTCACTGAGTGCATGGGTTAGTGACTAAACTGTCTTAATTCGTGCATCAGTATGTTTGTTGTTGTGTAAACTGCTGCTTGTGTTGATCAGTAGCTATAAGAGTAGCCATATGGGTTATTGATTGGTTGCCCAAATATTTGAATGGGAGGCTGAGTGTGTGTGTGGGTGGCTGGGAGGTGCGTGACTCTGTGCATAGATGTGTAAGCAGTTGATTCACTAGGAGTATGAGTTCAAGAGTGCATGTGGAAACAGCTATATGAGCGGTTGACTGTGCATGGGTGTGTTGGTGAGTGAATGGATTTCTCATTGCTACATGTGCAAGTAAGTACGTATGTAAAACACAATACATGTGAGAGTTGAGATATATAAATAACTGAACATAAGAGCCAGTGAATGTGTGAGTGGCTGTATCGATCACTGTGAGCTTGTATCAGGGATTATATAAGAGAGTAAATATGTGTTATTATATGTTTGAATAAGTAAGATGTGTATAACTGTATAGTTGAGGAAATGGAGGTGTGATTGATTCTTTGCATGACTGACTAGGTGTGTGAGTAAGTCCATGGATGAGTGACAGTCTGTGAGTGTCTGTTTATACTGAGTGTATGTAAGGTTATATTAGAGTCTGAAGAGGTTCATTGTATTATCACATGAGTGATGTGATCAGTGATGACAAATGAGATGTCATCAGTGATGTCATTTGAGTTGTCATCAGTGATGTCATTTGAGATGTCATCATTGATATCATTTGAGTTGTCATCAGTGATGTCATTTGAGATGTCATCAGTGATGTCATCAGTGATGTCACTGACCATGTCATGAATGATGTAATATGTGACATCATCAGCAGTGGATTGCGGGTGCGCGATATATAGTTAGCGCTTATAGTTAGCTAACTATATATGGAATTTCAATGGTTTTATGCGAGTAAAATAAGGTTTTGTAAATGCTAATTCCTAACTATATATGGCCTATAACCTATGGTTTTTTCATTGAATTTTCAAGGTTTTGTAAATGCAAATTCCTAACTATATATCCACTATAACCTATGGTTTTTTCTGTGAATTTCATTGGTTTTTTAATAGCAAATATGAAAAGCTTTAAAATGTCAAGTACGTGATAGATAAAAACATTTTCGTATTTATGCACGCTGATGTGCTTTGAACGCTGCCCCCCCCCTCCCCTCTTTTGCCTTTGTTAGTACTCTCTCTTTGCAGATACAGAAGGGTAGTTAACGCAGGCCTTTACCCCCGTTGTAATCCGTCGTACCTCCTTGTCTCTCCATTTGATTGATTGTTGTCCAAGCATTTACTGTTTTAGAATTGGTTCTCTTTGGATCATTCTCTATTTACAAACAAGCACAAAGTCGCAATACTCTGTTTAGTCTTTGCAGATAGTGAAAAATCGTGTAAAAAAATAAAAGTAATCGAGCAAAATCAGTAGGCCACTAATTGGATCTCTTTTTGACCTCGCTAAAATAGAAATATTAGGAACAACCCTTCTTGAGAAATACGAAAATAGTGAGATGAACTGAGCTCCACACCATGAGGGCTGCAAGACAGCTCGGCTCCATCACCCATCCCGCACAAAATAATGACAAACCCTATGCAAATATTAAAAATATAGACAACACACCAGCAAAGAAATAGGGTAAAACATTTTATTAAAAAACTATTTACATAACGTTGGTTTATAAGATGATGTCAGTAGTGGACCGATGTGTGAATAGATCGAAAACAGCACAAGGCTCCAAGATCCGGATAGCAAGCTCCTGGATGTTGGGTGCCATAGTTTAGAGTTCTGAATTTCAGCCTTTTTCAATGCCTGTGCTTTGTTGAATCAAAATGGCGGCTTGACACAAAGCTGACTCAAGCGTTGTTACTGATGCTATGCAGACCAAAACTGGTTTTCAGTTTGTACATTTTTCTAGATTTTTCAATCCAAGTTTGGTTGACTTTGTAGAACGATGGCTTCAGATTTTCAACATACGGTGTGGTGGCGCTGACTGGGAGGGGGCGCTTCGCTCCTGCCCCCTCCCCAAGTAAGATTTTCATACGTGAAAGTACGTTAATGGTTTTGGTCCCCGAGATGCTTCGATGTCACTACCATTCTCAAATAGCATAAGTTCTGGATGTTGGGTGCCATAGTTAAGAGTTCTGAGCAGCGCTTGTAACACTGTCTGAAGCTTATTTCCTCCTACTGCAGCTTCACTATTCTCAAAGTAAGTGAGTGTCGTTTGTGGACCTGACTGCATTAGAAAACAATATGATATGTTACCTTCCTAAACAGCTTGACGGAGGCCCCTGAGGGGCGCTGTGATGGCCATGGACTCGGAGAAGACGCTTGGCTCCGACACCCTCCCCAAGTCTTATAGCACTGGTGTAGCCTGAGATCGCCCCCGACATAGGCGGCCGGCTCCCGGGGTCCGGCGGTACTTTTTGCCTTTTGATGACTCTTCAATTCTGGACCTTGTCCCACAATCCGTTTGACCTGAAGACAAGCTGTAGTGAGGCGCCCCTTTATCGTTTTAGTTGCCATTCCGCCCGCTTTTGCTACACTGTGCCTCTTCCGCCATTCAGCTGTTTTCCGCCCGCTCTTGCGACTACAGCGTCTCGCTCACCATGTAGTTGAGATGCGCCCGCTCTAGCGGTGCAGCGATAGGCGGCTGCCACAGGACTCTCAAAATGGCGGCCGGCTCTTCGGTTTTGGGCCTGGTCCACTAAAATGGCCCTGGGACACCTTGGAACTCGGACGCTTGTCTGCTAGGGCTTGGATCCCATTCTCGAAAAGCGTCCCCTCAGCCGTGAAGATTCTACAAAAGTCATGGGGGCCTCCGACTCCCGCAGGCTTCTGGTGGGGAGCGGCTGCCATGATTGCTCGTGGAATGGCCACGACGGAGCTACGAGATGGTAGTGGTCTCATGCTGACGCCAGCTTTAGTCTGAAACATCCAGAAACACTGTAGACTACCAATTCGATCAGTTCCGGTAGCGCCCCAACATGACCCGGAAGAGAAGAACTTGCCCTCCCCTCTTTGACTGATGGTTCTTGTTGCCTGTCCCCTCTGTTGTCATTTAACAGAACTTTTTGGACTGCTGAAAGGGGTTGTGTTCTGAACGCTGGTTGGTGGAGACATTTAGACTATATTCTTGACCTACGTTGTCGCGTAATGCGTTTTATGACACGCCGCGTTAGCGCACCCGGAAGTGATCCGAGGCGCGGCGCGCAGCGCGTAACGTAAGCATAACAGGTCATGTGACTTGTTAATAAAACTTTTCATTGGTTCATTTTACTTTTGTTAATTTAATGATGAAAAGCTTGGTCATATGACCTAAAAATTACGCTTTTTATTATTTTCGAACAATATTTTTTTTCAAACATATGTTATAATATTCCAGGCTAATGTACTTTCCCGGAAAATTTACAACTGTCTGGCAAGTAAAATATATTCCTTTTTCGAGAAAAAGGGCGTTTCTTCCTTCCATGACGGAGCCGTTGAGTAAAAGAGATTCGGCCTGCTGTCTTAGTCGCCGATGCGCCTGATTATCAGATTCTTATCGATCACTTTATGTTGCAGACATGAAAAACACAACTGCCCTTGACCATTTATCTTTACTGCGTTCCTACATATTATACCTTTTATCCGTCATGTAATTGGACTGCTTTATTTCACTTGCCTTTTACTGATTCGAAAACAGTCACTAAAAGTAAAAACTTTACAAATGAAAATACTACTACCGTGTTTTGTTTTAAAAACCTTTATTGTGAAAATGTCAGTATACAAATACGGGCCTATAACCACGTGGGCCGGCCACGGAGCAAACTCAAATCGTATATGATGAGGAGACATTTACACTGTAGAAGAACGTAACGAGCGGGCCATTAGGTGACAAGAACAAAGGTGTCTAACAGTTGCGGTATCGGTGGACGTACATTTTGTAATTAAAATACGACAGGGCCACTTACAATAACATTTTCTAGATATACATTTGCGGGCAAAGAGTTACGAGTCCCATTTATACCGGCGCCATTTTGGGCGAGGCCGGGCAGGTCCAAGATATAGTCAAAATGTCTCCACCAACCATCGGCCAGACCAGAACCCCTTTCGGCCCTTTATGTTACAAGATGATGTCTTCCATTCAGAAAATATTGGTGGCAGCATTTTGAAAGGAAACAGAAACAGCCGTTCTCCTAGTGAGTTTCACATTGTTACATTTAGGAAGAATGTTGAAGAGTAGTATGTGGAAAATCTGAAGCCATTTTTCTACAAACTCTCAATCAGACTTGGATGGAAAAAAAAACCTGAAGAATGTACAAACTGAAAACCAATTTTTGTCTGTATAGCACCAACAGTAACGCTTGAGTCAGCTTTGTGTCAAGCCGCCATTTTCATTCAATCAATAGCGTCCCCCTGCACACATTCAGGGACCTGGTCGTGTCTTCAGATGAAACGCATTGTAGGAAAAGAAGCAGAAAGGAAAAGGAAAAAAGATCCGCCGGACCTAGTGAAGCTGCAGCAGGTGCAAATAAGCTTCAGACAGTCTTACAAGCACTGCTCAGAACTCTCAACTGAGGCACTCAACATCCAGGACTTGCCATTCGGATCTTGGCGCCTTGTATTTTTGTTTTGTTTTTGATGGAAGGGAAAGAACAAAAAACAGACATTGAAAAAGGCTCAACAGTGCAGGGCGCCTTGTGCTGGTTCCGACCTATTCACACATCGGTCCGCTACTGACATCACCTCATAAACCAACGGGGCACCCCACGCCGACTTTCGGCGCAGCATTGTAGGATGGACACACCAGTGCGGCAATTTGATGGACACCACCTCGGTGCCATCCAGATCTCGGCGCGTTCATTCATTCAATAGCGTCCCCCTGCACACATTCAGGGACCTGGTCGTGTCTTCAGAAGAAACGCATTGTAGGAAAAGAAGCACAAAGGAAAAGGCAACAAGTTCCGCCGGACCTAGTGAAGCTGCAGCAGGTGCAAATAAGCTTCAGACAGTTCTACAAGCACTGCTCAGAAATCTCAACTGAGGCACTCAACATCCAGGACTTGCCATTCGGATCTTGGCGCCTTGTGCTGGTTCCGACCTATTCACACATCAGTCCACTACTGACATCACCTCATAAGCCAACGGGGCACCCCACGCCGACTTCCGGCGCAGCATTGTAGGATGGCCACACCAGTGCAGCCACTTGCTGGACACCACCTCGGTGCCATCCGGATCTCAGCGCGTTCGAGTCACTGTGCCGGAAGAGTGACCGGAACTCAGCTGAACACGCCGTCTTTCGGCGCAGCATTGTAGGATGGCCACACCAGTACGGCAATTTGCTGGACACCACCTCGGCGCCATCCGGATCTCGGCGCGTTCGAGTCACTGTACCGCAACAGTGACCGCAATTCAGCTGGACACGCCGTCTTTCGGCGCAGCATTGTAGGATGGCCACACCAGTGCGGCAATTTGCTGGACACCACCTCGGTGCCATCCGGATCTCGGCGCGTTGTGCTGCCTTCGGCCTATTCGCACATCGGTCCGCTACTGACGCCGCCTCACGTGCCAACGGATTTTCTACGCTTTTTGTAGCCCTATGTCGCATAACAGGTCATGTGACTTGTTTATAAAACTTTTCATTGGTTCATTTTACTTTTGGTTTCCTAAAGATGGAAGGCTTGGTCATATGACCTAAAAATAACACTTTTCATTGGTTTAGAACATTTTTTTTTCCCAAACGATGAAAGCCCCACCTTGTTTCTGGATCATTCAGACTGAAGCTGGCGTCAGCATGAGAGCACCACCATCTCGTGGCTCCGTCGTGGTCATTCCGCGAGCGATCATGGCAGCCGCTCCCCACCGAAAGCCTGCGGGAGTTGGGAGCCCCCAAGACTTTTATACAATCTTCACGGCTGAGGGGACGCTTTTCGAGAATGGAGCCCAAGCCCTAGCAGGCAAGCATCCGACTTCCAAGGTGTCCCAGGGCCATTTCAGTGGACCAGGCCCAAAACCGAAGAGCCGTCCGCCATTTTAAGAGTCATGTGGCAGCCGCCTATCGCTGCACCGCAAGAGTGGGAACAACTCAACTACATGGTGAGCGAGACGCTGTAGTTGCAAGAGCGGGCGGTAAACAGCTGAATGGCCGCCACCTGGGGAGGCCCGTTCACGCCGCCTCCCCCCCCCCCCCGGGCCGCCGCACGCCAATTTTTGGAGCAGCATTGTAGGATACCAAAACCAGTGCGGCAGTTTACTGGACATCACCTGGGTGCCTGTCGTACATGTTGTGTCAGCCATGTGACACTGGACACAGACCGCTACTGACGAGGCCTCCCCCCGCACCACCCGGGACGCCCCACGCTGTTTTTCTGTGCTGCATTGTAGGATCCCTAAACCAGTGCGGCACCCAGGCGACATCACCTGGGTGCCGTCCAGAACTCTGCACGTTGTGCTGCCTTGGGACTATTCGCACAACAGACCGCTACTGACGAGGCCTCCCCCCGCCCCACCCGGGACGCCCCACGCCAATTTTCGGAGCAGCATTGTAGGATCCCTAAACCAGTGCGGCACCCAGGCGACATCACCTGGGTGCCGTCCAGAACTCTGCACGTTGTGCTGCCTTGGGACTATTCGCACAAAAGACAGCTTCTAACCATTGTTGCTTTTTGTGTTAATAAATGTTTAAATGTTTTTAGTTTTTGTTCTGTTCATTATCGTTAAAAGTTAATAAAGTTTTATAACCTTACTTTGTTGGAGTGTTATCTATTTTTTGAAAAACGGGTGAATGGGGCCTTGAATCGGGTTATTGTCATGTGTGGGCTTTGGAAGTGTGCTGCTGCAGGATCGGACATTTCAAACTCAAATGCACGTTCTTTTTCTTACCTTTCCGAAGCATGGAGCGCAATACCAAGCAGAGAAAGGGTGATGCACGTGTTGAACACTACCTGACCTGGCAAGTTGCTGGCAGTGCCCCCCCGCCCGCTCCTGAAAGAGGGCACACACACACCGCCGCCCCGAGTACTTCAGAAATCTTTAAAAGACCATGCGCTTGTTCATGAGGCTTAAATGGTTTATCACCTCTTCTAGAACCCCTACATCGACCCTCTGACGTTTCATGGAAAAATTACCATGTAACACAATACCAAGCCCTATCAGCTGAAACCCCCAAGGAATCGTGGGGCATATTAGCAAGGGGGTTTATCTCCGCTTTTTTGGCTTTAAAAACCATGAAAGCGGAGATAAAATTATTTCCCTATTATCAAGCTGTCGCTAACACCAGTTAGTGACACCTAAAAGGAGATAGCGACCATCTTGGCCCGGCTTTGCATGTCAGTGATACTTATCACTAATGACATGCAAAGTGGCGTGCCAAGATGTTAGCGACTGGAAACAGTCCCTAACATCGCTACCTTCTATTACCAACTTTTGGAGATATTCGCACTAAGCGCGAATATCTCCAAAAGCTAACACCTGCCCTGAGCAGGTTTTAGCCATGTTATCCAATGGGAGGTGGATAACATGGCTAAGAGCATTAGGTCGATAATACATGAATATCGCTGACTTTTCTGCGATAATAGCAAGGTTTATCTGCGATAAAAATCGCCGATGTGCGGCGATAATTTTTGTCTCTAAACAAGTTATAGACAAAAATTATCGCTAGTTGTTAGTAATATGCCCCCGGGTTTTTGCTTGCAGAAATCGGGAGGCGGGAGACTAGCACTGAAATCAGTACTCACACGCCTGAATCAGGAGGATTGGCATGTCTGAATTCTCTACAGCTGGGGCCATAAACTACATCCGCAGGGGTAGGTGATAGCCTGGGACCAGCCTGGCATCTAAAATGGCTGCCGTGCACGACAAAATTGTGGCATTCGAAAAAAGGCAAGATGGCGCAGCCGCTGGAAGAGATATATCAACATATATCAGCCTCCTCAGCCACCCTCAGGAAACATAGGGGATTAGGATATGTCTCCCGCACCCCCTTATACCTAGTACTTTAATTAACGAAGCACAAAATGGCGAATTCCCGTTTCGCTACCAGTTTGCGGCCCAGTTCGCGGCCCGTGAAGCGCTTCTACCGTGAAAAATCATTTTTTTTTTATTTTCCCCACGGGACCCTTTAATAACCCCAACAACATTCCTAGGGGGTCAAGAGGGGGATACCTTGCCCCCTTTCATTAAATTCCCCCTTAGTTTTTCACCTTTTCTTCTCTCTCGATCCTACCGAGAGACAAGATGGCGGCCGCACCGGACTGTCACGCAGCAAAAAAAAAAAAAAAGCTCACGCACAGCCGCTGGAAGAGATGTATCAACATATATCAGCCTCCTCACCCACCCTCAGGAAACATAGGGGATTAGGATACGTCTCCCGTACCCACTTATAACTAGTAATTTAATTTACGAAGCACAAAATGGCGAATTCCCGTTTCGCTACCAGTTTGCGGCCCAGTTCGCGGCCCGTGAAGCGCTTCTACCGTGAAAAATCATTTTTTTTTTCTTTTCCCCACGGGTCCCTTTAATAACCCCAACAACATTCCTAGGGGGTCAAGAGGGGGATACCTTGCCCCCTTTCATTAAATTCACCCTTCGTTTTTCACCTCTTCTTCTCTCTCGATCCTACCGAGAGACAAGATGGCGGCCGCTCCGGACTGTTTAGAATGTTGACAGACACCGGAGAGCCAATCAGCTTTCTGCGCGCAAAGTTCCGATAAGCGAAAAGTAAGCGGACCGGATCGCTGCCCAGAGCGCTGTTACAGATATATATCTTGATTTAAACGTTAATTTCTCAAAAACTACTGGAGCACATATATTGAGACCTAGCAAAGGCACATCGGGCTAACAGTCCCTACAATTTTGCCAAGTTTCGTGCAAATCCATTCAGCCGTTCGAGCTAAAAGTGAGTCCAACCGCCCTATGGAAAACTCAATGCAAAAAACGCGTTTTGGGACCCCCCTTTTTTCTCAGCCCCCCCTTGACGAAACCCCCCCAAATTTTCAGGAGCTGCTCAGAAACAAAATGTGCCATTTTCCTGAAAATTTCAGCCGATTCCATCCACAAACGCCAAAGTTATTAGACATAGAATTTTCAAAAGTCCCATAGGGAATTTATCCTAACTATATATACCTACTGGCGAACGCCAGTAGGTAATATATATATATATATATATATATATATATATATATATTCACTGAAAAAAACATAGGTTTCACAGACGTTATAGGTAGAAATTTACATTTAAAAAACCTTAGAAATTCACTGGAAAAAAACATAGGTTTCAGGGGTGTTATAGTTAGCTGGACATTACACTCGCGCAAAACCATAGAAATTCCACTGTTATAGTTAGTTCAGCTAACATCTTGAGAATGCAAATGACATAGTTTGTGGGTAACACTTTTTAAACTCTCCAACGTATGTAGATATTATAGACCTTTTACGTGTTATGATGGAAATCGAAAGGTTTACAGCTTCACAGTTTGTAACTTTATTCAACAAGTGCACAGGTTAAACAGTTAAAACATGAGCATGTGCAAACTGTAAAACGTGACATCTAAATGGGCGGAGACTCATCTTCCTTCCATAGACTACTCAATAACCAAAAAGTAGGTAAACCACACCTGTTGTTTGATTAGTTTCGTGTTCGCAAGTTATTTATCCGTGTCCATCTGTGATGCAGGTTCCCTTTTCTAGCGTCAGATTCTTGTTTTGCGGCAACAAAACATATTCAGGAGTTGTAAGTTGTTTGATTATGGCATAGTAAATATTTATAATATGTAGCTATTTGTCAATATTTAAACATTTATATGTAGAAAAAAGTGTTATTGTATGTTTTTGCCTTTTTTTCTGTAATGTCAGCAGCTTGTTTTCAGAAACAGACAGATTACAGCAAACATTGTTCCTTTTCTGGCTCCTTTGAGCTTATATATTGTGACTTTGTATATTATAATATTGACACTGTACTTCACTTCAGGGGTGTTAGTGACCCGTTGGCACAAACCCTAAAGATTTATAACTAATGTCACCAGCTTCTAGTTGATAGTCTGTTTTCCCCTGGGGATCATATACTGCCATTATGTATATTATAATATCAACAGTCATGGTGATCTCAGAGGAGTTCATGACCTGTCAGCACAAAGAGTAAAGATATATAAGCAACGTCACCAGCTTCTGGTTTTTAGTCTGTTCCCCCCTTTTGATCATATATTGTGAATATGTTTATTATAATTTTCACAGTCATAATGATTTCAGAGGAGTTTATGACCCGTCGCCACGAAGATTAAACTTTTTGATGTCCCGGAGAAAAGAAGCTCTGAAAATAATCACCGCTCGAAAGAATTTCGTTATTGATCTTCTGTTCTATTCATAACTTTATTTTCATTTTCTTTTTACTGTAACAATGGTTTCATTCGTTATATTGTAATAGACTGTCCTATTGTTACAGAAGAGGAATTGGAGATTTGTCGGCGTCATCTGAAATACAGCTTACAAACCTTCATATCTTACTTGATCAGATATTTTTTCAGTGAGCATATTTTACGGAATTGCAGTCTGAAAAAGTTCAGCTTTCATACATACTTTGTTACTTTAAACATTTGATAAACCCGACATTTCGGGATGTTATTTTCTGATTTCTATTTTTCTCAGTTGCCGTTTCTATTGAATATATATTACCAGTACTGTATATTATAATAGTACTGTGCTATATATTCTTTAAAGAGTAAGTGATTTGTTAGCTGAACAGCGATCTCTAAGCACTACAACAGAACGTTCCCAAATTTTACAGAATACTAATTTGAAAAATGATAATGCATGCATTTGTATCTAATATGAAGTCATTAGTGTTTAACTGTTTTTTACTTGTTCTTCTGACCTCAGATGATGTAGTACAGGAGTGTTTGTTGTAGCACTTCTTTTCTACTTTATCTAAAAGTAACTGATGCCCTCTTATATTTTGAAGAATATGGGGCAACACTTTTACAAACTGTAGCAGAAAAAAGGAGGGTGTGGCCATGCTTAACTGATATTTTATGAAATTCCATTTTTATTTGTCACCTCTTTGATATATACAGCGTCATTTTCCGAAGAAAGTTCTTTTATAATTGCTAAATAAAAACTGTTTGAAACCTAGACTGAAATTTTTGCTGCATAACCACACCTGCCCATCAGAAAAGTAAACACCACATTAAAAGTAAATAGTGCTCCTGGGAAGTATCCCATCCGCAAACTTGATAAAAAAAAAGACCGCACAACACTCTCTTATTTTTCTGCCATGATTTGTACACCCCTCGGCAATTATATAAATGGTCCTTAAAATATATAAAAAACTATTTTTACCTTCACAATCCCTCTCCACCACCTTCTGACCACTGTACAGAGTTACTAGTGTTCCTACCCTCCCCTCTGCTACTTTGTTTTCCCGTACTCCTTTAGAAGTGTGTCACAAAATGGTTGACAACAGTGAACCGTTCCCACCCATTAAGGAGCAAACTTGTACTCAGAACGCTTTAGCCAATAAAATGTCCATGTTGTTCCACAGAGGAGGAGGGAATGGCTGCCAACACTTCTACTTTTAATGCTTCACAGCCAAATGAACATTAAGCTTGGGAAGGTCCCGCTTAGAACACGTTACCCAATGAGATGTCCCTGATACTCTGCGGAGGGGGAAGGAATCGCTGACAACACTTCTACTTTCAATGGCTTACAGCCAAACAACATTAAGCTTGGGAAAGTCCTCCTTGGAACACGTCAGCCAATCAGATGTCCCTCCTACTCTGCAGAGGGGGAGTAAATGGCTGGCAACACTTTTACTTTCAATAGTTTGCCACCAATCAACATTAAGCTCTGGAAGCTCCTCCTTACAAAATGTGAGCCAATTAAATGTCTTGGCTACTCTGCGGGGGGTAAGTAAATGGCAGGAAACACTTCCACATTTGACGGTTCGTAGCCAATGAACAATAAGCTTGTTGTTGGAACACCTCAGCAAATTAAACGTTAATTTTGTTCCACGCACACATACAGAACATGCCCTCCCACATATTAATACATTTCCTGTAACAAAGTGACTCTATCCGTGATAAAGTGAACACTGCATAATAAGTAAACATTATTCCGCATTATATCAAAGGAAGGCCCCAATTTGGCGCATTGTTGTTTTCCCGATATAATTTCCACAGCCTACTGAACCCCACTCCAAACATAAGTGAAGCCCCGGTACGGCGGAGGCCCCAGCTACGGATGTATGATGTTACAACGCATACTTTTACAATGCCTACCTTTACAACGCATTTTTTGCACCGCAGCATCCATTACAAAGCATACCATTACAACGCATGCCATTACAATGAATTCTTTGAAACTACCTTTACAACGCATTCCACTACAACGCATACTACATTTACAAAGCATACCATTACAACGCATAACATTACATTGCATGTAAGGTAAGTATTGGATAGTGTAGGGGTAAAAATTACTATTCTAACTCCAGGGGGTACAACAAGTAGGGTAAGTGTTGGATAGTGTAGGGGTAAAAATTACTATTCTAACTCCAGGGGGTGCTACAGTAGGGTAAGTGTTGGATAGTGTAAGGGTACTATGTGTTGTAATGCTATGCGTTGTAATGGTATGCGTTGTAATGACTGCGTTGTAATGGCATGCGTTGTAGTGGTGTTCGTTGTAGTGTCATGCGTTGTAATGGTTGCGTTGTAAGTGCATGCGTTGTAATGGATGTTGCGTTGTAAAAGTTTTGTTGTAATGGCAGTGCGTTGTAAAAGTTGCCTTGTAAAGGTTGTTTCCCCCAGCAAGCCCCTGCTTTTATTTTTTTAAGAAATACCCCCGGGACCTACCCCACCCAGGGGCCTCATAAAAATAAAACACTGGACCCCGCGACCCCAGCGCCAATTGCGATGATTTTTTTTTGTAATGTTTTTTTGCCCCTGGGGGGTCCTTCTGGAAGCCCCTAAGCAGGCGTATATGGTCAGGGTGTTTCTACCCTGCCCCCTTCTCTTGTTACATATCTTTGTTTCTCAGTTTTCTGGTGACTTGATTCTACCGAATCACAAGATGGATGCCAGCACTTCCTGGTTCGTAGTGTTGGCAGCCAATTACAGTGAAGATTGTACAAGGAACTTAGGCTCCGCCCAGATATCGAAACTATTATTTTTCAATTTTCTCGGCAAATACTGAACAGACTTACATCATTAAAAGAAAAGGTCGCTTTCTGATCCAAGCACTACCTTTCTGCCAAATTTGGGGTAATTCCATTCAGTAGTTTCGGCTGTATCCTTGCGCAAAGTTTCCTATGGGAAATTGATTTTTAGATTTATTTTTTGAATTTTTCAAAAACTACTGAACGGATTTACACCATTTGAAAAAAAGGTCGCTTTCTGAACCAAGCTCTACCTTTTTGCCAAAATTGAGGTAATTCTGTTCAGCAATTCGGGCTGTAGCTCGTTGAAGAATTTCCTATGGATAAAATGCGTTTTGGGAACCCCTTTTTTCTCAGCCCCTGCTTGACAAATCACCTCCAAACTTTCAGGATAGGTGCTGACCTGGATAAACTTTTTGTTTAGAGAATTTCATGGACATTCGTCAAAGAACGCCAAAGTTATTGGCAAATCAAAAAATGCTTTTCCTATGGAAACTAGGTTCTAACTATAACTACCTACTGGCGACTGCCAGTAGGTAATATATATATATATATATATATATATATATATATATATATATATATATATATATATATATATATATATATTATATATTTAAACATCACAAGTTGCCCTGCATAGAGACGCCAACACGGAAGTAAGTATCACCTTCTTTATTTCCATGTTGGGACTTCGAAATGCAAAGTTGCTTTATGGGTCAGGTAGTCCTACTTAGCCCAAGGTGGGTGCTTCGGGATTTTTCTAATACAAGTATTATTCCCAAGTGGGTGCCAAAAAAGTAAAAACACACAGTGCCTGCCAATGTTCGTTCCTGCACCCATAAAGCAACTTTGCATTTCGAAGTCCCAATATGGGCGGAGCAATATGGTAATAAGTCCACACAGCTGCCGGGACTTTCATAACACGCCAGTGAACAAGGGCATGGAGCCCAAAACGTTTGGCGTCTGGCTGGAAATGAGATTTCACAATTTGCCTACTGCCGGCATATAAAGAAGGTGATACTTACTTCTGTGTTGGCGTCTCTATGCAGGGCAACTTGTGATGTTTGGATATAAAGAGCGGCGCGCCTCGCCGCAGAGATGCCCCACCGCATATCCTGCAGGCCTGCAGCACTTGAAAACACAGGCGCTTTGAGGGGAAGTAATTGCCGAATTTTGCAGGAACGAACATTGGCAGGCACAGTGTGTTTTTACTTTTTTGGCACTCACTTGGGAATGATACTTGTGTTAGAAAAATCCCGGGGCACCCACCTTGGGCTAAGTAGGACTACCTGACCCATAAAGCAACTTTGCATTTCGAAGTCCCAACATGGGTGGAGCAATATGGTAAAAGGTCCACACAGCTGCCGGGACTTTCATAACACGCCAGTGAACAAGAGCATGGAGCCCGAAACGTTTGGCGTCTGGCTGGAAATGAGATTTCACAATTTGCCTACTGCCTGCAAATAAAGAAGGTGATACTTACTTCCGTGTTGGCGTCTCTATGCAGGGCAACTTGTGATGTTATGATTTAAAGAGCGGCACGTCTCGCCCCGGAGATGCCCCACCGCATATCCTGCGGGCCTGCAATGCTTGAAAACACAGGCACTTTGAGGGGAAGTAAGTGCCGAATTTTGCAGGAACGAACATTGGCAGGCACAGTGTGTTTTTACTTTTTTGGCACCCACTTGGGAATGATACTTGTGTTAGAAAAATCCCGGGGCACCCACCTTGGGCTAAGTAGGACTACCTGACCCATAAACCAACTCTGCATTTCGAAGTCCCAACATGGGCGGAGCAATATGGTAATAAGTCCACACAGCTGCCGGGACTTTCATAACACGCCAGTGAACAAGAGCATGGAGCCCGAAACGTTTGGCGTCTGGCTGGAAATGAAATTTCACAATTTGCCTACTGCCTGCAAATAAAGAAGGTGATACTTACTTCCGTGTTGGCGTTTCTATGCAGGGCAACTTGTGATGTTTGGATTTGAAGAGCGGCGCGCCTCGCCGCGGAGATGCCCCACCGCATATCCTGCGGGCCTGCAGCGCTTGAAAACACAGGCGCTTTGAGGGGAAGTAAGTGCCGCATTTTGCAGGAACGAACATTGGCAGGCACAGTGTGTATTTACTTTTTTGGCACCCACTTGGGAATGATACTTGTGTTAGAAAAATCCCGGAGCACCCACCTTGGGCTAAGTAGGACTACCTGACCCATAAAGCAACTTTGCATTTCGAAGTCCCAACATGGGTGGAGCAATATGGTAATAAGTCCACACAGCTGCCGGGACTTTCATAACATGCCAGTGAACAAGGGCATGGAGCCCGAAACGTTTGGCGTCTTGCTGGAAATGAGATTTCACAATTTGCCTACTGCCTGCAAATAAAGAAGGTGATACTTACTTCCGTGTTGGCGTCTCTATGCAGGGCAACTTGTGATGTTTGGATTTAAAGAGCGGCGCGCCTTGCCACGGAGATGCCCCACCGCATATCCTGCGGGCCTGCAGCGCTTGAAAACTCAGGCGCTTTGAGGGGAAGTAAGTGCCGAATTTTGCAGGAACGAACATTGGCAGGCACAGTGTGTTTTTACTTTTTTGGCACTCACTTGGGAATGATACTTGTGTTAGAAAAATCCCGGGGCACCCACCTTGGGCTAAGTAGGACTACCTGACCCATAAAGCAACTTTGCATTTCGAAGTCCCAACATGGGTGGAGCAATATGGTAAAAGGTCCACACAGCTGCCGGGACTTTCATAACACGCCAGTGAACAAGAGCATGGAGCCCGAAACGTTTGGCGTCTGGCTGGAAATGAGATTTCACAATTTGCCTACTGCCTGCAAATAAAGAAGGTGATACTTACTTCCGTGTTGGCGTCTCTATGCAGGGCAACTTGTGATGTTATGATTTAAAGAGCGGCACGTCTCGCCCCGGAGATGCCCCACCGCATATCCTGCGGGCCTGCAGCGCATATCCTGCGGGCCTGCAGCGCTTGAAAACTCAGGCGCTTTGAGGGGAAGTAAGTGCCGAATTTTGCAGGAACGAACATTGGCAGGCACAGTGTGTTTTTACTTTTTTGGCCCCCACTTGGGAATGATACTTGTGTTAGAAAAATCCCGGAGCACCCACCTTGGGCTAAGTAGGACTACCTGACCCATAAAGCAACTTTGCATTTCGAAGTCCCAACATGGGCGGAGGAATATGGTAATAAGTCCACACAGCTGCCGGGACTTTCATAACACACCAGTGAACAAGGGCATGCAGCCCGAAATGTTTGGTGTCTGGCTGGAAATGAGATTTCACAATTTGCCTACTGCCTGCAAATAAAGAAGCTGATACTTACTTCCGTGTTGGCGCCTCTATGCAGGGCAACTTGTGATGTTTGGATATATATTTATATATATACATATATATATATATATTATATATATGGAGTCAAGGCAAGGAAAACACATTGCAGGTAACACACAAGGCAGTAAAGACAGTGCGTTAAGGGTTGCCTTCCCCAGAGTAAGACCAGCCCCCACTGTAACCAATAGGTGTTAAAGTAGGTCCTCTCCCACACCTTCAACTGTCTTCTGTAGACTTGTGATGGAGCATTGCGCCAAGGAAGACGCCAAGAGATGTGCCATCAGGGGCCTAATGGTATACCGCACAAGGCAGAAGGAAGCGAACAAGTGGGGTGATTCCTGACAGTATTCTGGTGCCATTCTGTTCCATAGTTATGGGGTAATTAAAGAAAGAACAATATAGATATCTACGGACACAGATCCTTCCGGATCCACCTGCGGGGTATCCACAGATCCGGGGACAAAGCAAGGCCCTGATTGGCTGGCCGCAACCTAAAAGGAAAGTTGCGATTGTCATTTTATTTCTTGGTCAGTCCAGGGGTGGGGGGAGAACAAAAATGAAAAATATCATAAGGGTTCAGGATAGAGGTATCTTGACCCCTTAGGACACATTGAGGGGTCTGTGAGGATTTGGCAATTTTTTTTCCCGGCTGAACTGCAGAACTTCAGCAGCACTCAGCACGCCCCCAGTGTAACTCTGTGGCGGATCTGTGAATCCAAAACCCAAGGAAGCAAAAAAGTACACTTACCGCAGACCAGGCCCTGCGGCCAACAACCATGCCGTGCACGGCCGAAGGCTGCCCACAGCAGTGGTTGTATTTGAGTACTGTAATTATATATCACTTTACGAAAAAAAAAAACTGAAATTCACGGAAAAAAACAAAGGTTACATGGACGTTATAGTTAGGTTGACTTTGTGCCCACACAAAACCCTAGAAATTTAACAGTTACAGTTAAACTTCTAGTTATACTTATGTGTAGAAACTATAACTTGTGCCGTTAATTTTAGGCCACGAGTTCTAGTTTCTTAACATAAGCATATCTATAGGTATAAATATAACTGCTGAATATCTATGGTTTTGTGTGGGTATAACATCAACCTAACTAAAATGCCCCAGTAGCCTTTGGTTTTTTTGTGAATATATACATAAATCGATATATATTTTACAGTCAGTCATCCATCTTTTATTGCACAGTTGAGAATAAAATCAGCAACCTATGGGAAATTGTGAGATTTGACAGCCAAAGTCATCTCCATTTTGACAGTACAGTATTGGAACCAGACAAGAGTGCATTGAAGGAGAAGAACTGAAAGGACAACTAGGAAGTGTGTAATATGTTATACTTTAGGGACTCTTGGAGCTATGTATTGCGGCTAGTAGAGTCAAAAGCAGATGCCAATGGTACCACCTAATCGAGCGGGATGAGGATGCAAGGGGAATGATCAAGGAGCAAAGTTTACAGTGAGGGCTCAGCAAGTCTGATTGAGAGCTGGAGAGGATGACAGGCAGATAAAGTTGTAGTGGAAGTCGGATCTGAGTTGATTCACAAAAAAAAAGTCATACTGGTCACAATTCAACCTGCCTCATGAATATGAAGGAGGCAGGTCGCATATTGTGACCCATTTGTATTCCCTACCATTCCAGGGATGGTGGCCCTCTGGGGTCAGTTGCCCACCATCTATGGGGTTGCTTTTTAATAAAGCAAACATTTATTTTATGCATCACATTAAGAAACGGGACTATGTCCATAATGAAAAGTTTCTCTTTTATTTTGTTTGTTTAAGAGGAGGCATTGCTAACCAAACTTTGTTCTTACATTCACAAAGGGGAAAAGGTTCAATTTTGTCAGTGGTTTATCACCTCCTTTGAGGTGTTGGTAAAATATCAATGTTTCACAACTGAATTTCGTTTGCAAAACATTGATACATAGCATACTGATTCAGTATCTGATTCACGCCTCTTCCAAATACTGAATTGGAATCCATTTCTAAACACATTTTGCGATTTAGAAACACTTTTTGAATAACTAAATGCTTTTAACAAATAAAGAAAGGGTTTTAGCATTCACAACCCCTCTAAATTACTGGTTCAGAGGGTTTGCTAATGCTTGAGCCCTTTCTACATCTTGTGCCATATGTACAAACATAGGATTTGTCATTTCCTAATTGTGATTCTTATTGAATCACAAATGGGAAATTGCAATTCCAAATGTACAAAATATTAATTTCCAAAATAGTGTTTCCTATTGGGCTCTCAAATAGACCCACCTCATAAATATTAATGAGCTTTGTTGTAATTTGCGACCCATTAGGAATCGCAGCCATTGCAGGGATGGTAACCTACTGAGGTCAGCAGACCGCCACGTCTGTGATTGCTTTTTAATAAGGCAATCTTTTTTTTTTTAAATGCAGCCCATTTTTCTTAAAGGAAAACTGGCTGAATTAAAAAAAAATATATATATAACTTTTAAGTTGAAATTTTTTAAGAGTTGGGAGTGGTCGGCTGGACCTCTGACTGCGCTCAAAAAATATTTCTTTCAACATTCACAAAGGGGAAGGGGTCCCTTTGAGGCATTGGTAAAAAATGTATGTTTTGTCACCGTAATTATGTCGCAAATCATTCATATATTCCATTGCGATTCTGTATTTGGAAGTGATGCGCTTAACATGCACCTTCCAAATACCAGACACATATTGTGATTAGTTAACATGCTACCGATTCGTAATTTGTGATTTGCACATGTGTAAAAGCACTTTTGCTGTTGCATAACGGCCCTATTCTGCGAATCAGGCTGTTTCCGACTGCAAAGATTATTTGTACATATGGCCACCTGGACCTTTGTTAAATACAGAACTAATATATGCGATAACTCATCTCTATCTACACTTCTTTTTCCCTTTCACCCTCTTCTCTTTATCTCTCACTCACTTTCTCTTTGAATAAGGGTGCAACAAGATTCAACAATGTGCCTATACTATCGCTCATGTGATACACGCTCCACAACGAAGCCCGCCAAGCCCGTTGTAACCCTGGAGGGATTTTACTCCTGAAACAGACCCATTGATGTTTTTACGAGCCAGTTCTAGGCCTAACATTTCACACACATGCGAAATAGTGAGCTGATGGCAATTGGCGCAAACTACCATATTTTACCAGAAATGTTAATCCCAAAAATAACAAAGTCCCCAGGCCTATTAAAGAGCACAAGGCCCTTATTCTTCCTATTCAGCCCCCTGCTTTGCAGGAAACAGCGTGACAGTAGTCTTTGTGGAGTGTGCAAGACTTTAATTTGATGAGATGTTCACCTATGGATTTCATAGAAGATACACTTCACTGTTTCCATAAAGTATGCGATGCAGAGCAGGGTCATCATCTGTGCAACGTATGAAGTGTAACTCACACCTCACATTCATATCCGCAACCAACAGCTTGGCCTTGTTGGCCGGCGGTACAAGGACCAACTTTGTAGAGATGGGTACCCTGCATAACCCGGTCACTTCTAGGGGATTTCTCAAATGAAAGTTTTCAGAAAAGTTGGTAACTTTCTTATAGTTCTATCCATTCTTTTTGCTGCTTGCGTGGTCTGGTAAAGCTACATGTTTTGAATTGAGAAAAGGTGAATGAAATCTAAATGAATACATATGTGGGTGTGCTTTCATTTTCACCCAAGTATGGCACATCTTTAGTCACTTCCAGTGCTTGCAATCTGTCAGCAGATTTTATCTCAGTTGAAAAGGATTCCTCCCTCATGCGCAGGCAAGGAGAGAACAAACGATAAACTGTGCCCCCCCCCCCCCCTCTTCTGAAAGCAGCACGCGCTATCTGGCATTGATCAGTGATGCCTAACAGATAGACGCGATTTGTGTCAATATTCCATCACTGATATTCCGCATCAGAAAGGAAAGTGCTATGGAAGAAAAAAGGGCATATATAAAAGAAGCTGAGTGCAAGATTAATAACATTATTGTTGCTTCCGCATGGCTCAACAGGTTAGAGTGTCACGTCACAATATGGCTCCCATTCCAGTTTGCTGATGGCATGGAGTTAAGCTGCCTGTGCTTCCAACAGTGCAATGCAGGAACGTTCTTACGAAAAAGAGTGATTGGCACATGTTTAGTGTCTCAAGCCTTCATTGTAATGATTCGTACAGACAAAGAGAGGGCTGGAAACACAGTGAGATGTTTTAAGCAATTTTATTCCCAAAATAGTCGCAGCAGGTAGCAACAGATGTACAATTCAGCGTATGTTCTGGACAGCATCTTGCCATATTCACTGTGCTTCAACATATTACACTGCAGGTGTCTGGTGTTAGCAGTCTTGGAGCTTGGCTTACACTCTCAAGGTGTTGTGTATGGCTTTCCACAGGGCATTTGCGAGCAGTGTGTTAGTATAAAGCTTATGAGGATTTCTGATTGTTATTTAGCATGTATTGATGATTATGGGCAGTATGAGTTCGCCTACAGTTCTGGTGGTCGGCAGTAGATGCGTTTGATTGATTTAGGACCTCTCATGGTAAAGCATAGATAGTGTTTACTTGCTTAATAGATGGTCAGTAGAACATCACAGGGAAAGTTTCATGCCCTTTCCGAGTTCACCAGCCGTGACAGTAACTAGATGGCCAATGCACTTGTTGAGCCTTGAGCAGGTCGTATTTTGTGGTACCAAATTGGGCACCCGCAAATTTGCAATAATATGGGGTTTACAAATTGTTGGGTACGGTTTGCACCCAATTACGCAGGAATGGGAAATAATACACAAACAAAGCTTGTTAGTCTATATCTCAGTGTGTACAAACAGCTAATTTGCACTATTTTCCCTGCAATTTGCACAAAGTTTCACCTTGCGTAAAACACCCATGTTATGCGCTTATGTCATTATCCCTTACCCAAAGCAGGATTTGTGGCCTAATCGTGATTTCTTCCTTTGTCTACTCTCAGCTTTCTGAATGTGGAACTTTCATGATACAATTCATATTTCTTTACTTGTTACAGTTTGTCAAAAAGAATAACGATGGCGAATTGTAATGCATTTGATACTAATGTAAGCATAGAATGTGGAGATGCATCAACATATGCATCCCAAGATCACTTCCAAAATGTATACGAGAAACGTCACAAAAGACAGTCACACATTCTGAAAAGGGCTAAACATAAAACATTTCTAAACCATACATGCTTACTCCATACATTCTGAAATATGAACAATATTCTTGTTCGTAGCCAGAAATTTAACTCCACAGTCTTCACAAGAGTACGCATCATTTGTATAGATACAAAGGGTAAGAAGAAGCAGCAGGCCAGAGCAACACTCTTGGTTAGGACCATCCAACCTATTGGCTTTGATGAAGTCAAGCTGATTTAATGAATGATCTACAGGTCCATGACTTTGCATTAGCCATTGGCACTTCAAGGCCAATGGCTAGGATAAAGTGTCTAACACAGCAGCCAATGTTGTCACAGTCCAACTTAGCTCTGTGCTTTATTTATTTATTAATTTATTTATGCGATTTTATATAGCGCGGACTTTACCCGAAGGTGTCAGAGCGCTTCACAATATGAGGAGAAAAATTACAAGTGAACAAATTACAAAAGCAAACATTAAGTTACATGAATCAAAAATGACAATAGTGAGAAACCAAAATACATGAGGTAGCAATCGGTACATTACAGGAGGAAAAAGTGATATGTGTGCAGGTTACAAAAGCGTACAAAGTACAAGTAGAGGTATAATACTGCAATAAATGGCAGACACTCCAGCACAAGAACAAACGCTACGTAGGCAATGGTGGCACTTGTGCAAGTATCTAAAGCAAACAAAAAGTGAGAGGTAGCATACAGTGTGATACAAGAGAAAAGTGACGTGTGCAAGTTACAAAAGGGTACCATACACAGGTACAAGGATAATACTGCAATAAATGGTAAACACTCAAACTGCCAGAACACAGTGGGAAGGCACTTCAATAGTCAAGGACAATAGAATTTTCAATAATGGGAGGTCTTCCTTCAGATGATAGAGAGGGTGTGAATTAGATTTGAAGGTGTCTTTGGAGGAGGAGAACTTTGAGGTCCATTTTGAAGGCCTGGGAGGAGGAGGTGGTCCGGAGCTGAGGCGGAAGTGAGTTCCAGATTCTCACTGCGCTGCCTGAAAAGGATTGGGCCATCGATCTTTCCTTCTTGAAAGTGGGGGGTTCAAGCAGTAGATTTTCCGCATTACGAGATGTTCTAGAACCTCCAGACAGTTTCAGTTTATTCAACAGGTAGAGAGGAGAGGAGGAGTGCAAGGCTTTGTGGGTGATACTGGCAGTCTTGTAGATAGCTCTAGCCTCGATTGGAAGCCAACGAAGGGTGGATAACAACGGTGTGATGTGGTCGCTTCTTTTTGCCCCACAAATGAAACGGGCTGCTGAGTGGAGGACAGATTTAAGGGGGGACAGGTGGGATTTGGGGAGGCCAGTAAGAAGATAATTGCAGTAGTCCAGTCTGGAGAGGACCAGCGATTGCACCAGTGTTTTAAGGTCTTGTTCAGGGAAAAAGCGACGAATTCCCCAAAGAAGGCGCAGTTGGTATCGTGCAGATTTTGCAATGGAGTTGATGTGGGGGATTAGATTGAGTTTGTTGTTGAGTATGACACCAAGGGATTTTGTGCTGTCGACAATGATGGGTTTATTGTTAAGCAGATTCATCTGATCGATCCATGATTGAACCGGGGGAGGAGAAAGTGAGGAAGAGAGGAGGAGGAATTCAGTTTTGAAGGGAGTCAGAATCAGTTGATGAGTTGACATCCAGTTTTGAATGGAGTCTAGAGTAGAGCTTAGGATGGCGAGATCATGAGTGGAGGCAACCTTGAGGTAGATTTGAGTGTCATCTGCGTAGAGATGATAGTGGATCCCGGATTTACTTAGGAGATTTCCCAGTGGTTCTAGGTAGAGATTGAAAAATGTGGGTGCAAGTATAGAGCCTTGAGGAACACCTTGACCTACCACCAAAGGAGATGAAAGACTGTTCGCTATTTTGATCATTTGGGATCTATCAGAGAGGAAGGAAGCAAACCATTTAAGCACAGTGCCCTCCATGCCCATTCTCTGTTGCAGAGTGTTGAGGAGAGTGTCCTGATTGACAGTGTCAAAGGCTGCAGCAAGGTCGAGGAGAATTAGAAGACAGGACCCCCCCGAGTCGAGTATCCTCAGCGCGTCATCAACCACTTGCAATAGGGCTGTTTCAGTGCTGCAGTTTTGGAAGAAGCCGGACTGACAATTGCAAAAAAGATCATTGTTCTTGATATGACAAGAGAGTTGTTTCGCTACACATCTTTCTGTGATCTTCGCAAGAAAGGGTAGGTTAGTGATGGGGCGGAAGTTGTTGAGGTCATTCGCATCAGCAGTGGGCTTTTTAAGCAGAGGGGTGACCTGTCCAGTTTTGAAGGAGACAGGAAGGGAGCCTTGAAGAGGGAGAGGTTGACCAGAGTGGTCCAATAGGAAAGAGAATGGGAATAGAAGTCAATGGCAATGGCACTGGGGATGGGGTCAAGAGAATGGTTGAAGGGCTTTGTTTTGAGGATGCACTTGAGGAGGGCATCTTCAGAGATGGGGTCAAAGTTCTGCCAAATAGCTGAGGATTTGCGCTCCTCTGGAGGGGTAGGATGAGCGACCTGAGCCACAAGGGATTTCACTTTTTCGTCAAAGAATATACCAAAATCCGCTGCTTTCTTTGTAGAATCCTCCAGCATGGAGGTTGGGGGAGAGCGGTTAGGAACCTTGATGAGATCGAATAGTTTTTTAGGTCTATTTTTGGCAGAGTCAAGGAGGGTTCTGAAGTGCAATGCTTTCTCAAGGAAGATGTTCTTGTGGTACTTGGATATTGCTGAATGAAGAGTGGCCAGATTATCAGTGGAGGGCGCTTGCCTCCATTGTTTCTCCAGGAATCATAGTTGCTTCCTTTCTTCATAGAGGGATTTGTTGAACCAGGGTGCCGAGGCAGTGGGCCTTATCTTTTTACTTTGGAGAGGAGCGACGTTATTGATTTCGACTGCAAGGACTGTGAGGCATTGGGAGGTGAGTTCGTCAACATCTAGGTTCGGGTCTAGCCTTGGAAGTGATAACAAAGCTGATTCACAGAGGGAAACAACGTCAAGATTTTTAGCATCACGGAACCAGGAGGTAGCCCTTTTAGGTTGGCCAAGAGTTATAGAGTGTGATAGGTGAAGAGAGAATGGGATGAGGAGGTGGGCAGACCAATCTACATGAATAGGGGTAGTGATAGAAAGCATGTCTGCTTTAGAAATGGTAAGGTCCAGGATTGAGCCCTTAGAGTGTGTTGACTCTGTGCAGTTTTGGATAAGATCATTAGCAGAGAGGAAGGTGGCCAGCGAGTTCGCAGAAGAGTCTTGCGGTGAGCCCGACTGGAGATTGAAGTCACCCACAAAGGTCTGATTGTCACTTTGCGAGTATTGGTCGCTGATGAAGTCAGTGAGTTCCTCCATAAACGAAGGGCCGCTACCCGGCGGGCGGTAAATGACATGGAATCTGATGGGTGAGCGGTGGTGCAATTGTAGCTCAAGAGAAAGGCATTCAAAAGTGCGGAAGGAGCTGAAAGAAGAAGCCTTCAGTTGAAGGGAGTTCCTAAAGATGACTGCAACACCTCCCCCAACGCTGTCAGTTCTGTCATTCCTCCCCTTTTGTGGGAAAGTTGTGGAGAAGGTTGTGAACAGGCAACTTATGAAATTTATTGAAGAGAACTCCTGCCTTCACTCAACCCAGTCAGGATTCAGAGCAGGATATTCAACTGAATCCGCGGTCCTCTTTTCCATAGAACGCCTGAGACAACTTGTTGATGGAGGGCAGACAGCAGCGTTGGTGTTATTAGACCTTAGTGCAGCATTTGACACCGTGCTGCACTCAACGCTGCTGTCGCGCCTCTCCGAAATGGGAATAGAGGGTCCAGCCCTGGAGTGGATAAAATCTTTTCTGGAAAATAGGAATTTTCAGGTGCATTGCCCTCCTTATAAATCATCTCCTCGTACGTTGAGGCATGGGGTTCCACAAGGCTCAAGTTTGAGCCCCACGCTGTTCAATATTTATATGGAGCCTTTGGCACATATCGTGGAATCCTATGGTGTGGATATCGTCACATACGCTGACGATACCCAATTAATAATCCAACTTGCCAACAACCAGCCTGAGGAAGCCACTAACTTCTCCAATTGTATGCGGGCTGTGGCAGGATGGATGAACAGCAACTGCCTTCGCCTAAATGGCGATAAAACTGAGTTGTTGGTGGTCGGTAAGTCCCCCTCCACCTGGTCGCAGGACTGGTGGCCAACGGAATTAGGGCCAATCCCCCGCTCAGCAGAGGTTGTCAGAAATTTGGGAATTATGATCGATGCAGAGCTTTCCTTTAAGCAACAGATTAATAAAATCACTGGAAAATGCTTTGGAATACTGAAAACTCTCCGCAAAGTTCTCGATCTGCTCCCCTTTGGTGCCAGGAAGAAACTTATCCACGCCCTGGTCACGCCACATCTGGATTATGGCAATGCCCTTCTCCTAGGCCTGAGCAAAAAAGGCATTCAACAGCTACAGGGTGTCCAAAATGCCGCTGCCCGCCTGGTACTCAACCTTCCACGCAGGGCATCCGGTAAGACGGCATTGCGTAAACTTCACTGGCTCCCTATTGTGGAGCGCATAAAATTTAAGGCACTATGTATTGTGGCTTATCGTATTGCCCAGGGAAAAGGCCCAAACTATCTGCAAAGACTCCTCACCATCCATCGCCCCACCCGAAATCTCAGATCCGCCGGAGTGATGTTATTCCAACTTCCCCGTGTTCACAAGACCAGAATGGGAGGTAGCTCCTTCCGTTTCTTGGCTAGCAAACACTGGAATAGCCTCCCCCTGAACCTTCGAATGGAGCCCTCCGAAACAAGATTCAGACAATATTTAAAAACTTATCTCTTTCCCAAGTAAATAGTATCCTGGTACATTCTGTTTCATCTGGGAGTAGTAGCATTTCAGCGCGGGGACACACCGTCATAGGTGTAACCAGGCGCTTTAAAAATGGTTTTATTATTATTATTATTATTATTCCTAAGTAAAGAATAGCCTGTGGGTAATAGGAGATCAAAGATAGAGTGAGAGGTATCGTTGAACCAGGTCTCTGTGAGAAAGAGCATGTCTATATTGTGAAAGGTGATGGTATCGGAGATTTCAAGTTTGTGTTTTACTGCAGATCTGCAGTTGTGGAGCAGACAGCGCAGCTCTGTCAAGACTGTTTTGGTGACGGGGGCACTTGGGCTCTGAAGGGTGATCGGGATATTGTGTTTATACGAGGGTGCTCGGGAGGGTTTAGGTGGATGCTTGGTTCTGACAGAGGAGATGGTCGGAATAGAGTAGATAGTAGGGTTACTGGGAGGTGCAGGTTGCAGAAGGGAGGCATTCAAGGCTTGTGTGAGTTGACGAAGTTTGTAGATGACAGGTTCAGCTTGGCTATAGTGGGGTGAGGGGGCGAGGTGCATCTCGTGGGATGGTGAGGGTTTTCCAAAGGAGTAGAGGTATATGGAAAGGTGGAAATCTTGGAGCTTAAAAGTGAAATGGCAGTTACAAGCTGTGAGATGGAGGTGATCAGAGAGTCTAGCTTATTAAGGCAGAGCACGGATGGTTGGGTGGCTGGATGGAAACAGGAGGGGGTGGAAACGGTGGTGGAAGGCAGGGAGAGGTGGGGGTACAGGAGGGGAGTTGGGGTATAGGGTTCAAAAGTGGGGAAAGGTGGAGGTTGAGAGCGGGAGTTGGTGAGTCAGAGGCGAAGGGAGAGTTGTCTTTGTTGGAGTTGCAAGAAGGAAAGGAATTAAGGACAAATTTAGGGGGAGATGGGTGCGGATCAGGGCGGTATGGTAGAAGGAGAGGGGAGGCCTGTGTGGCGTCATGGGAATGTAGGGGGTTAGGGAGGAAAAGAGGGGAGGTGGTTGAAGAGATCCTGTCATCGAGAAAGGGTGGTTGTGATGAAACGGGCATCTGGCAGAGTGAGGGGGTTGGGAGAATGGGAAGCTGAAGAAAGGAAGTGGTTCTGCTGTGCCCGAAGGAGGGAAATGGAAAGGGTTACCAAGGGGGGAAAGGGGGTAGCACAGCACAGCTGGAGGAGTGGGGGGAAGGAGAGATATGCAATGGGTTTGTGGAGAAATCGGGGTGAATAACGAGGAGAGGAGGGGGTAGAGGAGAGGGGGGAAGGAGGAATAAGGGGAGCATAGGGAAGGTTAACCGGGGAGAGGGTTGGAGGAGAGGTGGACTGAAAAGGGGTGTGGCAGGTAGGAGTATGGGTGAGGTGAAGAGATTGGGGAACTGGGATGGTGCAGATTGGACGAGGAGCGTATTAGTTAGAGGTAAGGCTGAAGTGATGAATGGGGGCAAACTGTTAGGGGGAGGCATAGGTGAGGAGGGCACAGGGGAGGGGGAGGGAAGAGGGGCTACCTGTGCTTCTCGAGGGTGCACCCTGATGGTATGTTGGGGGGTCAGGGGAGGAGAAAGTGAGTAGTGGGTGGAGCTAGATGAAGAGTCAGGGGATAACCCAGTCGCAGAGGAGTAGGGAGGGGAAGAGTTGGTCAAAGAGCGAGAGACAGGTGTCTTTGCCTTGGATCATGAAAGTACCGTTGCTATAGAGTGAGATAGTGAGGTAGCCATTGAAATGCTCAGAGGGGGAAATTTTTAGTTGTTTGCCATGAGGGATAGAGGAGAGGAGGTGACGTTAAGGGAATTATATAAGCTGGTGGACCAAGAGGGGGTGTCGTGAGTGAAGAAGATGAAATCGTTTTTGAGCCTCCCAAAACGACCATTGTAAAATTGACTAACAAGGTCTAAATATGCAAAATCTTATTAACAAGGTCTAAATATGCACGACAACCTCGTCATCATAAGACCACCTTTAGCGGAACTCAGAACAGGGTGCGTAATTCATACTACAAGGAGAACATTTCCAAGCACCACATGTCCGTATAAGGGCCTGGCGCCCTACATTCCTCGCAGTCTCCCAGACCAACTGCCCATCTCAGCAGGGGGCACAGATGCCCTGAATCCATAATGTCAAGGCTGCTGCAAAGGCAGCGGGAGTCCTAACTCAATCAGAACTATCTCCACTGATAAAGTGGTCTAAAGGATGCAGCTGGCACTACTTGCTGCACAGCTGTTAAAGGTCTGAACGGTGCAGCTGGCACTACTTGCTGCGCAGCTGTAAAAGGCCTAAACGGTGCAGCTGGCACTACTTGCTTTGCAGCTGAATCCTAAATTTACTTGCTTTTACTCCTCTGCCATAGGCTGCAGCACAGCATCCCCACGGTAACCACCAAATCAATTTCATGTTTTGATAATAATGCTTCTGTCATCTCTGATCAACTGCTTATATCAAGAGCATCTGTCTGTCTGCCTACCTGCCTGTCTATCTATCTATCTATCTATCTATCTATCTATCTATCTATCTATCTATCTATCTATCTATCTATCTATCTATCTATCTATCTATCTGTCTGTCTGTCTGTCTGTCAGAGTTTCCATAGGAAGAGCTTTTTCTGTTTTTCTAATAACTTTGGTGCTGTTTGACAAATGATCACAAAACGTTAGGAAAACAAAAGTTCATCCATCTCAGTTCCTTACTGGAAAGTCTTGAGGTGATCAGTCAAGTGGAGGCTGAGAAAAAAAAGAGGGGGGGGGGGGCTTAAAACACATTTTTCCATGCAGTTTCAAATAGGAATTTTAGGAAGCATTTTTCGAAAAAAACAGCTAAACCGAATTACCCCAAATTTGGCATAAAACTGGATCTTTAACTCCGAAATTGTGCTTTCTATGATTTGGTGTATATCTGATGAGCGTTTTTTGAGAAATGAAGGTTCAAAGGTTTTAAGAGTTAAGGACTAGGGACCTGAGACCGGAACAAAAAAATAAGGTACTCCAATGGCTAGTTCAATAATCTTTTATTATAGTTCGTTGGCTGAAGAATCAACGTGTTTTAGCTGTGATACACAGCCTTATTCATGCTATATGATGCCATTTTGAATCCCTTAAACCCCATCTCACTCCAGTGCAATAAGTAGCAATGTATCAGGATCTGTCAAAAGCACTAAATGAGGTAACCACACTAACCTGTTAATGCTTATCCAGCGGGGATGATGGAACGTATCTATCCCCCCTACTCCCCCGAGCGCTAACTTCCACAGATTACTGCAGCACTACTCTGAGAGGGAACACTCCGGGGAAAAGGGAAGTGGATAAAATACCAAACACTGCTGCGTGGGTGGATGTCTTCTTATACCTAAGTCTGGTCCAGACCACCAGTATGTCATCAGAAGCGAACACTCAGGTAAGTACTGTACATAGAAGCAAAGAGAGAGAGATGTGTGAATGGTATGTACAGTAGGGAACAGACAAACATGCTACTAGGGCACTATACTGACATACATACTCACAAAACAATGCAGTTGTACACAACCAGGACTGGATAATGTCATCAGTGATGTCAATTGAGATGTCATCAGTGATGTCACTGACCATGTCATGAATGATGCAGTTATACACAACTTGGTTGTGTACAACTGCATAGTTGTACACAACCAGGACCTAACCACAGCTTCTAGCAGAGGGTGAACGAACAGTCAGTAATCCTAGCAAACCATGTTCTGTGGCATTTTCTTGGAGAGTAAGTAGTAGCAAGGAGGACACGATCAGACACCAAGGAAAGCTCTTCGAGTCGATTCCTCACACAATACTACCATGATCCATTAATGTTATTAGACACACTGTTGTGTCACAGTGACCATCGACACCCCGCTGTTTGAGGGAACAAAGGCACAGTGAGAAAGGTACTAAAACCTCACCAATTCTTATCAGTGGTTGCAGCTGAATAGGGTTTTACTCTTGAAAGTCTTAGCAGGGGAAAGGTAGCTCTCCTGCGGTATCCTGCTGTGGCTCGTCGTACGTTGTTACAGGCACAGCACGATGACAGAATCCAACGCCCCTGACACCCGCTGAGGTAGACAAAGAATCTAGGCCAGGAACAAAGGCATGGTTGCAGGGTTCTCCCACTAAAGTACCCAAATACCTTCTAGGAACTCCGAACCAAACAGCGGAGAGGCGAGACAGAATCCATAGGAGCAGACTCTTCCCGCAATAGCTGATCAAACACGAACAAGCAAGAGCTCCGACGGAGCTTGCGAGATTGGGACCTGTAGTTTTTCACTAGGCACCTGACGCCTACTATGTCCTGAGCCCTTCTCTCTCCAGTCACACGATCATACACGCAGGGGATGGGAAGTGTTGTGGCGAACTCCTAGGCCCCCAGCCCCTGACAGGCAACCATGACACAACGAAGGACTAATGTGCACCTAAAACCGTTTTACATATTGTAACTAAGTCTTACATCTCCACAAGAGAAGCAATTTCCAATTCATAATCAATAATTAGAATATGAAAATGGATACACACAATATTGCAGATTTGACTTTATTGTCAGTAATCCTCAATTTCATCATAAAATATCATAAGATTATTTGTAAATTTATCTCTGCATGGAGGAGGGATACCACCTCTCGAGTGAGCAGCCTAACGCCAAGGCATAGACTCAGGAGCAGTCCAGGTACATCAAAACACCACTGTATCAGCCCTGCTGCAAGAGGCGCTGTGGCTTAGTTGGTTAAAGCGCCTGTCTAGTAAACAGGAGATCCTGAGTCCAGATCTCAGTAGTGCCTTAGTGTTTATTAATAGGTCTTACATCAGACAAGAGAATAGTGACGTTGGATCACTCAACCCAAAGTGCAGTGTTCGTTAGCAGATTCGGCAGGTGAATAATGGGCGTAGTTTAACACGCTGAATCAATGCATCAAACAGGCTTGGCCTGGGTAGCGTATGGGACAGTGTTGGCCCATGTCTCACTACAGAATAGCACGATTGGCAGTAGAGGGGGGGGACAGGGCTTCTAATGAATGTTTTCTGTCTCTAAATGCAGGAACGGCGCTGGTGAACCGCCCTACCCACAGGGGGAGACCACATGCTATCAACAGGATAAGGGTCGTAGCACACGTGGGGCAGTTTGCCAGGGTCAGGGACCCATGCCCTCCTCAGTTGCCATTCTGTTCCGGATGTGGGGCGCACAGGTTACACCAATGATAGTGATACGCTGGCAGTCACCGGGTGGGAAATATTAGGTAGCCCCTGGGCAGTAGTGTGACGTTTCAACCTGGAAGAATCTGAGTAGGTCAGGTGGTAACGCAAGCAGGAGAACCAGGGCGGGCGCCGTGCTGGGAGCCTAAATGCGGTGTCTGGTAGGGGCTTAAGGGGGGCAACCAGGCCTGACTTCCCGTAGGGGAGTGGAACCAGTCATAGCTTGGCGGTGGCACAAACTACTTTGGCATTCCCCTCCAGTGCGCCTGAGTGCTCCTGCCAGCTGCTGGCATCTGCCCATAGGTAACGGGAGGAATAACCACAAGGGTAGACGTCCACCCGGAATGTTGCATATATGGCTGGCTCACACATACACAATCCAAGATCTTATGATCCCACAAAGACTTCCCCAAACCATGGTCTTTTAGAGTCCCTTGCGGGTGGGATGGGAGTAATTACAGTAATGGGTCTCCCTCAGCCTCACGGTTTAGTGATCAACAATGCAGTTTCATCCCCAGCCCTATGGTAACTCTGCAGGGTTCGCAGGCAGTGGAGGGCCCTGGGCTAGGTGCACCAGTAAGTGTGCGCCCTGAGTCAGAGTGAAGTAGGGGTGAGTCAGGTCATAAGATGGGAGAGCTGAGGCATTATAGGGGTATGGCCAGGAGACAGAGGTAGTAAGTACCCTGCACGGTTTACTGGTATGGTGAGGGCTAAAGGAGGCCCAAGCAGCTAAGCGCAGGCTGGGGGAAACCAGTGACGTGCATAGAGAGGTCAGCCTAGGTTCAGGACACGACACCATGGTAGATAGCTTGGGCAGCATACACAGGCAGGCGATTTCAGCAGGGGCTTAGCACAGCTAAGGTGACTACTGCAGGTGGGAAGCAGGCACCTAGAGATGGAGGCTCAAGCCCATCGAAGACCGTCAATAGGGCCTGCGCCAGAGCTAGGATCTAGGCAGTGGGGGTAGCTGCCACAGCTAACTGAGGGGGGTGCAACTACTGAGGGAGGCGTGGGGTCAACATAACTTGACTACTCACTGCTCGAAAGGGCTCAGCAAGTTAGTAACGGTGTTACCAGTTGCCCAACTGGGATTACATCAGGACAGGGTGCGTGTCAGATAGCCGCCTGGGATCCAACAAATGATCGAGAGTTGGCTGGGCACGAGACGTGTTGCACGACTAAGCTGAATACATTAGGGGCAAGCATACGATAAGAAAGGGAGGCCCATGCCCTTGGCCCGGAAAATAAACCTATTCAAATAATGATACCGGCGCCAGAGCAGGAATGACAGGATAGTCCCCAGGGGGGAGATGGTCATTGTGGCGCTCCACAGGTCAGGGACAGCCGCTCGCACTAGCTGGAGCCTGCAAAGGGGGTCCCCAGCGAAGCCACAATGAATGGGCTAGGGTTGGACAAGTGACCCCCCTAAGTTTGTAGCCCGGCACCATTACTGGTATAAGTACTAGGGGCATAAGTGGTTAACAGGGTCTAACCATCGGCAGGTTGGCACTTCCTGACATATGCAATGTCTTAGGGGACACCTTGCACTATTCCTGCTTACCTGATGAGCCCCCGTTGCGGGCGCCAGGGATAAAAGGAACGTAACTATGAAGTTGTCTGGTCAAGGTGGCAAAGTCGGGATGGATATGTTTCTCCCATACATGCATAATGCCCTTGAAGCTGTGGGAAGCAAGTAGGGAGCACAGAGGTGGGGGGGCTCTGTTATCGACGGTAGCCTCCTCCAGAGCTGTGGCAGAGTTACAGGGCGATCTGGAGGCAGACCGGTACAGTAAGGGTACCACTGCGGCAGACGGGTACAGTAAGGGTACCTCTGCCCGGCACAGTAAGGGTGCCCGAGCCTAAGACCATGAGCCGCAGGAGGTTCCGGAAACCACGACGGCGTCCCGTTAGTCCTTCTGGCGGTTGGGGGGCCAGAACCAACCGGGGGTGTGCCATGCCGCTCCGGCCTGAAAGGGGTGGGAGTCCAAGATAAGGATCTACAAGGTGCGGCACTGTCCAGGCGTCGTCCCACTTTTATGGGGTGAAATGTTTTAAGTGTTGGGAGGAGCGGGTGACGGTGTGGGCACTATGCTTCTGCCCGCGTCCCACGCAGGGGGACATCAGCAGGGCAGCCTCCTTAGTGGCCACTAGTCCAGCCCCCTCCCCCTGATGGCCTGGTGTGCTGGGGTGGGAGGGAATCCAGGGAGCCCACGCCCCTGCTGGCCCCCGCATTCATGCTTCCCGGGGGAGGTCCTTCCGGGGTGGGCGTGCCGGGCCAGGTATATAGGGCCTGGCCCGTCTTTGTCTCGTCCTCTGCCTCCTGCTCCGGTCCTGTGCGCGGCCTCCGTTCGCGGGCGGCGCCGTCCGCCCTCTTCCCCCGCTGTGCTGCACCCTCCCTGCCACTCACCCTGCAGCAGATTAGGCGGCGCGAAATTAACAGAACGTTCTAATGTTTTTTCTGTGTTGCAGGCGGAGTTACAGGGCGATCTGGAGGCAGACCGGTACAGTAAGGGTAGCTCTGCGGCAGACGGGTACAGTAAGGGTACCTCTGCCCGGCACAGTAAGGGTTCCTGAGCCTAAGACCGTGAGCCGCAGGAGGTTCCGGAAACCACGACGGCGCCCCGTTAGTCCTTCGGGCGGTTGGGGGGCCTGAACCAACCGGGGGTGTGCCATGCCGCTCCGCCCTGAAAGGGGTGGGCGTCCAAGATAAGGATCTACAAGGTGCGGCACTGTCCGGGCGTCGTCCCACTGTGCTGACTGGCTCTACAGGCGGGCGGGGCAGGGAGGGGCTGCCTGCCCTGGATCGCCCGTAAGATGACCCACTAATGTCATACCACGTTTGTATGATAATAAACCTGCAGCAGTTCTTTCCCCATAAACTGAGTGTCTGGTGTATCTTTTATGGGGTGAAATGTTTTAAGTGTTGGGAGGAGCGGGTGACGGTGTGGGCACTAAGGCACAGCACGATGACAGAATCCAACGCCCCTGACACCCGCTGAGGTAGACAAAGAATCTAGGCCAGGAACAAAGGCATGGTTGCGGGGTTCTCCCACTAAAGTACCCAAATACCTTCTAGGAACTCCAAACCAAACAGCGGAGAGGCGCGACAGAAGCCAAAAGAGCAGACTCTTCCCGCAATAGCTGATCAAACACGAACGAGCAAGAGCTCCGACGGAGCTTGCGAGATTGGGACCTGTAGTTTCTCACTAGGCTCCTGATCCCTACTATGTCCTAAGCCCTTCTCTCCCCAGTCACACGATCATACATGCAGGGGATGGGAAGTGTTGTGGCGAACTCCTAGGCCCCCAGCCCCTGACAGGCAACCATGACACAACGAAGGACTAATGTGCACCTAAAACTGTTTTACATATTGTAACTAAGTCTTACATCTCCACAAGAGAAGCAATTTCCAATTCATAATCAATAATTAGAATATGAAAATGGATACACACAATTCCAAATAATAATTACTCTGAACTGGTTGCTCAGTGCATTAAAGGTTGCAATAAGATACATAGAAACACATATACATCGATAGATATGAACATGTGGTGTATCCATTCTCTATTTAAGCATCGTAATTTACTTAATCGCATGTAGTACACATTAGTACGTAATACTTGGGCAGTTAATGGTCTAAACAGAAGAACACAATAATCTATGTCTTGAATACCAATTCCCTCATGCATATATCTTGTTATTATATTGCACAGAAAACATAGAATACGCCCTTGTGGGCCATGTGTCCAGTTTTTGATGCAGTTTCCACTGTGTATCTGTCACGTATTATTAGTATTACACAAAAAGCATGTTTCAAGCCCCAGTGGGCCAAATAGCTACTGCATTCCTAGTATTTCTTTGTGCTTTATTCTAAAACACAGTGAAAGGAACAATAAAACAGTTGGAATCAAAGAGGGTAAGCTAAAACCTAAACATTGACACATAAATGAATCTTACTGCTAAAAGAATGGCCTCTTATTGCCGTATTCAAGATTTGTACACAACCCTATTCTATTATTCTTTTCAATGTATTTGCTTATATTAATTTAGTAAAGGGTATTTTATGACTGCTACTGGGTGCTTCCTTGTGCCTGGCAAAGCTATAAGTCTCTGAAGAGCTCATAACAAGAGCAAAATATGTGTCAGGGTTGCTTTTATTAATTCCAGGTTGGCTTGGAAGTTATGTGCCTGAGGTGGTAAAAGGCTTTTGTCATTTTTCAGCTCAGCATGTATGGCAGTAGTTAGTCTTATGCTTAAAGACTTTGCTGTGAAAGTGGCAAAAGACTGTCACTTTTTAGCTGGGTGTGGATAGCACTGCACTAATCCTATGCTTAGAAACTTTGTTAGAAAAGCAGACTTTTGAGGTGAGCAATTTCAGAGTGCTGCAGGGTGTTCTATAGAGGAGCTGCACTCCACCTAAACTTGGGAATTACCCAGAGTTCCTTCTTTACTTTTTTGCATAATTTATGCTGTACTCTAAGCTTGAAAGGGTATTTTATATAATATATTCACTGAAAAAAACATAGGTTTCAGGAACGTTATAGTTAGTTGGATATTTCACTTGTACAAAACCAAAGAAATTCAGCCGTTATAGTTAGTTGAGCTAACTATAACTCGCGCCCCCACAATGCACTGCTGTTGATATCACATATTACATCATTCATGACATGGTCAGTGACATCACTGATGACATCTCAAATGACATCCCTGATGACATCACTGATGACGACATTATCCAGTGACTGTGTGTTTCTGTAAAGTTTAAATATGTTTTATATATATATATGCCAAGGTGTATTGAAGTATGAGTGGATGTATGAGTGTCTGAATAAATGATTTAGTAGATGTGTGCCTGACTGTACAAGTGAGTGATTAAATGTGTCTTAGTGAATGCATGGGTTAGTGAGTAAACTGTGTAAATGTCTGTATCAGTCTGTCAGTTGGTGTGTAAGCGGCTGCATGGGTTGGTGAGTAGCTAAATGAGTGTCTATATGGGTTACTGATTGGTTGTCTGAGTATCTGTATGGGTACCTGGGTGTCTGTGTGGGTGGAGGGGGTGTGTGTGACTCTGTGCATAGATGTGTGAGTGGGTAATTCACTGGGTGGATGGGTTCAAGAGTGTATCTGTGAAGGGCTGTAAGGGTGGGTGAGTGTGTACATGGGTGTGTTGGTGAGTGAATGGATGTCTCAGTGGTACATGTGTGAGTAACATGGGCATGCACAGGAGATACACCGAAGGAGTGACCCACTGGCGTTTTACAAGGAGGCTCCCGCACGAAGCACGGTGCTGCTGATGGATTCCATGCAGGAGGAGGAACAGCAATTATGACTTTACCTTTGAAGCGCCGCGGCACACTCCCCGGCTCCTCCGCTTTGAAGGCGCTTCGCTCTCGTTTCTACCGGAGTGTCTGAAGGCTTCCTGTTGGAGTCTCGCCTGTGGGAGGAAAATCGTTGACGCCAATTGGAGTAGTGTGTGCCGGCCACTGAGAGCTCCCATTTCAATTCCTGGGTTCTGACAGGCTCGGACAGTGTCCCGTAGCAGGTGAGGGGGAGCAGGCTGCTGGCAGATTGAGTTACAGACTGAGCTGTGTGTGCCGCCCCCATTCTGCCCTTGGTCGACATAAAAATACGGGCGCTGAAGTATTTTCTACTCTGGCATTTGAAAGGACATTTTTTGACAGAAGCAGAAGCACGGTGGCACAGAACTGATCTGGTGCTCGTTCCCATCCTGCAGCAGGTCGAAGTAAAAAACTGGCTCTGAAGCAAGGAGTTATTCCAATTGGCATAGAACTGATTTGGGAATTTTTGCGGGAGCCTTTTGCTGCTTTGTCGTTTGCCCTGATTACTTGCGCCCACGGAGCTAACGCCAGCACTGACAGGGGAACCCCTGGTAGGACGAGGGGTCCCAGGGTTAGCGCCACGCTCGATACACAGCCTGCACACTCCGGGGGAACTACAGTCCCCAGAGTGCACCGCTGCCCGATGAGCTGCCGCGAGTGAGGGGGAGGCGGGGCCAACACGCTTATAGGGCAGCCTCTCCCCCCGCGGCATGGGACACGCGCGTCTAAGCCCGTCGAAGCCAGGAGGAGGCAGGGCTGGGCTGGGCCAGGGATCTAACATCGCCACCCACATATCTGATTACTCCGCTTTGGTGACTACACACCGATATAGAAGGCAGAATAGTACTTTGCTGCTGATCTTATACATCCTGAGGGTTGTTGACCTGGCTATCTATTATTGTGTAGTTTAAGGCCGACCCTGCTGGGATTCAGGTCCCCGAATTACGATGACTAAAGAGAGAATTAAACCAGACAATGTGGGAGGGAGCCTAAAAAGGACCCTGGATGCTTTCTTTATCAAGGCAGAATCAGCCTTGGACCAAGAAATTCGTTCTGCCAAAAGAAGACTTTCCTTGGACTCCAACACAGCCCAGAAAAGACTGTCCATGGGGTGTTTAGCCAAGACAGAGATTCCGAAGGCTGTTACGCCGAAAAATTTAGACATTGTTATTACTTCCCACAGATCGGCAGAGGCTGTAGTAATTATGTCACCTACCAAGGAAATGACACCTGTAATTGTAATAAATGGAGTGGAGGAGGGAGTATCGGGCCATCTATGTCATCATCATGGGGGAAAGGAGAGGGGGAAGAGGGGCGGAGAGGGCTGAAGCACCAGAGCCCAGTGGGCTGCCACCTATGGAACCCCCAGAGGTTGTAACACTATCTAAAAGGGCGTGCTTAGATCAACACATGTCTAGTAGAGATGTTATGCCCGTAAGTGTCCCCACAGCCTCAGCCAAGAGCGCACGAAGGGGAGGGCGAGGGGAGGACGAAATAAGGTTACTAGAAATGTGAATAAGAAAGAGCTATCAAAGGAGGATAGGCCCAAAGGGACCCCAGAAGCCACAGGCTTCTCGCAGTGTTCTAAATGCAGAGGGATGGACTAGGGCAATGAGGACTCACCATTATGGCTAAGATTGGAATTACTAATCACTAACCAACTAGCACCCCTCTACACGAAAATTAGCGCGCTCGAAGAAAATATGGCCAGATTGGCAGCACAGTGGACGGGCCCATCCATATTAGTCACTCCCCGACCCATAGCAGCTCAGGATATGGACACCCGAGATAGTGAGGGTACGGGAGGAGAACCACAGGGGAATTACCGCAGAGAGAGAGGAATAGTACCCATTGAGGTAGTGTGCAAGCAGAACCCCCGGGGATTGGTAGAAACAAAGAAACCAGAAGGAAGGAGAGCGTTCTGCCCATTACGAAGGAAGGGCATATGATGCCACAACAAAGTGGGACAACAGGAAAGAGGGCTCAGGGGGCCAAGGGGGATGGGACTGGTGCAATTGTAGTGAATGAGCCAGTAGGGAGCGAGTTTGTCGAGGGCACGACAAATCTGCTTGTTATGGATCTTCTTCCCGCCGCGAGCCCTCATACAATAGTTCTGACAGGGGTTCCTGCTTCTACTGAAATTTGTGAAGAAACACCCCAGATGTTAATCAACAAGGCAGCACATTGGTTAAGTAAAAACACACATTTTAAACTGGAGCACTATAGGCAAATCTTAATGGCAAGAAGGGTGTCCTGGATAGGCCGGAGCTGAAAGTGTTTTGAAGGAGACACAGTGATCGTAAATTTTAGATCACCAGGGCTGGTACAGGGCCTCCTTGCTTATCCCCAGGGTGGCCTCAGGGGGGAGAATGACCCATTCATCCAAATGTTACCGCTGGGTTTCTTTTATAGGGACCCATGGACAAGTTCCCGAAGAGAGGTCGACTGGCACACGTATAGTGGGGAGTTTGGAAAGGGGCCCTTGTCTCTTACTAAAAATCGTTTTGCTCCTCTGGCAAATAGCCGGGGACTGGAAGACATTGATTGACATGAACGGAGCTCTCGCCGCGGCGACGCCCCCGCCAAAGCGATTACTCCACGCATATATTCTAGTGGAGGCCTCCCAGTAACCCCAGAATGCACACAAGCACCCTTTCCCATAGAAAGTGATATGGTTAGCTGTCCTTAAGAGGACAAAGGCCAGACTATAGAAGCCCATTTGATTATCTGCGGTGGTCAGATATTGCCGAGCACAAGTACCATGACCCAAGGCACTATAAATGTTTTATCATGGAACGTAGCGGGGCTGTTAGCAAAATAAAAAAATTATGAATGGGTGGCTGATATAAAAAAGTTCCAGGTCATATGTTTACAAGAGACATGGGAATGGAACAGAGACCAGCTATTTCTTGAACGCTTTAAGATGTTCTTTGTCCCGGCAAGAAAAGGGCGGTCAGGAAGAGCTAAGGGCGGACTGATGATCTATGCGGACTTAAAACTGAAAGGGACATGGGTAGACCTGAGCTGGAACTCTGATGTTGTACAAGGGCTAAACCTACGTATGAGGGGCCAGAACATAATATTCGTGAACTTTTATAATGCTATAGTTCCAGGGTCACCACTCATACATTTTAGAGAATTGGGTAAAAGGCTGGAGGAAGAGGCTGATCAAGAAGGACCCAAGTACGAATGGGTGCTCACAGGGGATTTTAATTGTCACCTTTGCCCAAATGTGAAAAATACACGGGGTGTCCGGTACTCGTGTCCGTTGGAAGAGGGCCCCCATTTAGAACACACTGCAGAGGGAAAATAGCTCAACAAGGTGCTGGAAAGGCATGATCTCCAACCCAACTTTTAAAGGAAGAGGCTGTGATTCAGTCATTGATTTTATTTTTCTATCTCACATAATGAAGCAGGAGCTTTTGGGGTTCGATATACAATCTAGTGCATTTAGTGACCGCAATCCCTTAGTTATCATCCTGAGGGACCCAAACACCACCAACACCCACGATAAAAGAGGTTCGAAAGGGGAGTTAATGGCGACTGATCAGGGCAGAAGGCTGAGATGGTCCAAAATTGACGTCGATGCCTTTTATGAAGCACTATTGGCAGACAAAGACCATCATATAGGGAGGTGCTTGAATCTTGAAGTGACAGGGGTTGAGATGGTTAAGGCCTACGAAGGGGCAACACTGCACATTGATAGACTCCTGAGGGTCAAGTCCGGAAAAAAAGAACCAAGGGAACATGGATGGTTCGACCAGGCTTGTTCTAAGGCTCTGAGAGAGCTGAAAATGGCTTTGAAATCCTGCACGAGGGATAAAACCAGGGTTAAGGGGTGTCAAGGTTTATACAAAGACGCAGTTAAGCGCTGTAAATCTTTGATGCAACAGCAGGCATGCGAGAACCTGAGGAGATACTAAAAATATGACAGCATTTTGGAAAATCATAATTGACCCTTGCTTCCAAGACAGGGATAAACCCAAGAATTTAAACCACATACTGGCGGAGACCTGGCATGAGCAGCACTTTAAAGGTCTATATAATCTTAGCACCCAGGAAGATTGCCTTGTGACCAATGAAGGGCCAGGAAGGGGGGAACCCACAATTTTTTCTCTTAATGAGATTAAGGCCGGCATAGAAGGACTGACCACAAACAAAGCGCCGGGTCCAGGTGGTGTCCCCCCGGACTTGTTCTTAGCGTATGCAGAGTTGTGGGACCCGATTTTAACTAGGGTTATAAATGCTGCAGTGTGCACGGGCATGCCTGAATCTTGGTCAATAGCCATAATTGTGCCAATCTTTAAAAAAGGTAACAGGGAGAGCCCGTCCTGTTACAGACCCATTTCCCTGATAGATGTGTCTGTGAAAGTTCTCGGCAGGGTTATACTTAACCATCTATTAGATTGGTCACAAGAACACAAGATCATAACAGAGTGGTTTCAGAGCTGGCTGGTCTATAATGGACCAATTTCTCAACCTATATCTCCTGACCACCAAGTACACGATAGCGAGCCAAGGAACTGTGTACTTGGCGTTCATGGACCTCGCAGCCGCATTTGATCGGGTAAACAGGAACAAACCGTGGGAACTTATGGAGGGATTGGGAGTGGATCAGGGCCTAGTAAATATTTTGAGATCCCTACACATGAATACCCATGCCCAGGTTAGGTACAACAAGGAGGGCAGTCTGACAGATCAGTTGACCTGTACGAGGGGAGTTAGACAGGGCTGTATTTTAGCACCTTTTTTATTCACCCTCTATATTAACTGCTTAGAGAAAGCACTGGTTGGGCTGGGAGTGGACTCACCTAAGATAGGTCACAGGGGGGATCAGGTTCTGCTTTACGTAGATGATGCAGTACTTCTCGCCCGAACCCCGCATGACCTACAAACTTTGTTAGACGGTTTTATCCACTTCATGGAGAGCCTGGATTTGTCAGCAAACCTAGCCGAATCCTACATAATGGGGGTAGGGCAGGCACCCCCAAAGAAATATAAATACACGATTGGGGCACACTGTATTAAAAAAGTTCAGTCATTCTCATACCTAGGGATATTGGTTGACTCCAGGCTTAATTTTAAACCATTGCTGGAGGATAAATGTCGCTCTCTAACCAGAAGCATGGGGGCAATTATGAATCATGCACATGGGCTGGGCCGGTGGGCTCCTGACCAGATCCTGATTCTCTATAATTCAATATGCTCCGCCAAACTTCTCTATGGCAGTGAGGTCTGGGGCTTTGTGGACACAAAGTCGCTCCATACCAAAGAGAATAAACTCTTAAGAAGACTGCTGAAAGTGCCACAAAGCACCCAGGGCTTCATTGTACATGAGGAGCTGGGTGTTGCCCACATTGAGGACAGGATAAAATTAAAACCGGTTAGCTGCTGGATTAAGATCTGGTCGAACCCAGAGGCGGCCCTGACAAGAGATATCATTCAGGACAGCCTAGCACGGGACAAGGGGATAAATATCTCATGGCTCAAATATGTTAGAGATTCTCTTAAGGCCACGGGTCACCTGGAACTTTTTACTCACCCCACTAAAATCTTGGCAAAGGATAAGATCATTGTTAAAGGGGAGTTTTTGAATTTACTGGGTTCTATCAGGGAAGACCAAGAGATAACAAAACCCGCAGTGAGAAGCCACATACTGATGAAATCTTGCCCGGGCATCGAACCTTACCTGTATCTCATCCACAGTGCCAAGGATAGGTTCCTTATGGCACGCTTCAGGTTGAACTCCATACATCACAGCCTAGCGGTGCCTGCAGGTTTTACTAAAACGGTGGAGCAGAAGGGCCCCTGCGGCTGCAATCTTCAATCTCCGCAGTACACCCTTCACTTCGTGCTGTTATGCCTGTATTACATGCTCCCAATGAAACATTTTTTAAAAAGAGTTTAAAAAAAGGCTGTTTTTAGACAGGTCAAGGTAGCTTTACTGTACCTGAAACTTTCTGCAGATATTTTAACATTGCACTGTACTCTAAACTTTCTAAGAGTAGCAATGCACCTTAGGAACACAAGAGGGGATATGTGAACTGTGTACTATGAATGGTTTCTTTCCCTTTTTTATGATACTGGAGCACTTTAACAACATTTGGCTGTTTACATAATGCACATGCACTTTATTGAAGTTGACTCATTATGAACGTCAGGCCCCGCGTCCCCGATGTATTGCACATGCACTTTTAGCAAATCAGTTACATAATTTTAGACGTGCCCTCTGATCCACTGAGGAAGTCTGGGGGTAAAGTGGAGCGCTGTATGTACTGTAATGTTGTTTTAACCAGAATAACTGCCCGTTTTTCACATTGTAATGTTCGTCTCTTTTTATCTAATGGCTTGAACTGTATTTTTTATCTGTGTTTTTATGGCCGTTTCAGCCGAAATAAAGATTCTTGATGATGATAGAGTAACTACATATGTGAAAGGCAGTATATGTGAGTGTTGGAGTATATACATCACTATATGTGAGAGATAGTGATTGTGAGAGTGGTTGTATGGATGCATGTGTGCTTGTATCAGTGAATGTATAAGAGAGTAAGTATCTGTTAGTATCTGTATGAATATATGAGGTGGTGTATGTATAACTGTATAGGTAAATGGGAGAGTGAATGATTCTTTGCATGATTGACTAGGTGTGGGAGTAACTCTATGGATGAGTGGTGATGTGTGCGTGTCTGTATAGGTGTATGAGTGCAAATGATAGTGCTGTATTGATAAGTGACTGCATGTATGATTTATTGTATGGGTGAATGAGTGGACGTGTGTGTAGACCTAGGAATCAGTGAGTGGGTATGTAGTAACTGGTATTGGTGTGTGTTAGACTTGGCTGTCTCTAGTTGGCAGAGGTATACACTTCTGACAAATAGGGACTCACCTCCTCTAGTCAGGGCAAGGGGATCACACACTCAGATAACCCCTGCTCACCCCCTTGGTAGCTTGGCAAAGCAGACAGGCTTATCTCAGAGGCAGTGCGTTAAGCATTAATGACCACATACAGTAATAAAGTGAATACACTACAAATGGACACGACACAGTAGTATTATAAAAATAAGGATGTTTATATAAGGCTTAGCACAAGACCAAATAACGACAAAAATATACCACAATCTTATAAATACTCTTGGAAGGAAAAATAATAGTTCGAGTGTAGTTTCTTCTTAGCACAAAGTCTTTAGTAACAAAAGGAACTCTTCTTCTTCAAATCACAGTTCTTGGCAACAATGTAACCCCCACAGGAGTCACACGACGTCGAGGCAAAGTTAATCCAAAGGTTCGGCGTCGACCGCAAGGAGCGCTACGTCGAGCCCGGAGTCGCACAGACCCCCACAACACAGTACCTTGGAAAAGCGAAGCGCACGATGATCAGCGGCGTCGAGATGTCCGGCGTCGCGTCTTCGGCGTCAATCGGGCCTTGGAGTCGGGGCGATCTGCAGCGGCGTCGACAGATGTCAGGCAGGAGCAGCGCTCACGAGGTGAAGCAGGATACGGCGTCGTCGTCGATGTTGATGATGATGTTGCAAGAGTGAGCAGCGCTTACGGCGTCGAGAGGGCTCGGGGTCGAGGCGTCCGCAGCGGCTTCGCTACTAGCGTCGATCGGGCCCAGCGGCCGGCGTCGAAGAGGCGGGACACGGGAGCTGCACTCACGATGTCGAGCTGGATTCGGCGGCGTCCGTCGGCATCGGGATTGCTGGATTTCTTCAGAGGTGCTGGACTTTCTGGTTCCAGCAACAAGCACTTTCAGCAAATGGTGAAGTCCTTTAGCCCTGTGACTTCAACAGGAGGCTGGCACTCTTCCAGCCCTTGGAGATTTCCTTGGCAAAGCTTGAGAGTACACACTCAGTTCCTCCCTCCTGGCTCCTTGGCAAAAATAAAGAATTGACTTCAGGATTCCCCCCAGCAAACAGCACTCTGGTAGAGGGGGTAGGCAAGTCCTTGGATCAGCAGGCTTCTTGTCCTTGGTTCAGGGTTCTTTGTCAGAATTGATCTAAAGTCTTGGTTCAGGGGTCCTTCTCTTATACCCCTTTTTCTGCTTTGATCCCTTCGTCCATGCAGGGGAATTCCCCTCATCCTGGTTTTGTTGTGGGTGTAGTCAGGTAGAGGCACCTGGCCTATTCACTGCGCAGGGCAGGGTCCTCAGCCGCCCAGCAGGAGGTGGAGCCAGTATTGTCACTGGCAGGAGCAGAGCCATCAGTCGCCCGGCAGGAGGTGGAGCCAGCATTGTGTCAGGCAGGGCAGGCTATCAGGAGCTACTCTTCCCCTACTCTCAATGCAAATGCCTCACTCACCCCACACTGACTCATTCAGAACTCTGGGGCCACCCAGCCCCTGTCACACACACACCAAACCAGCAGAAACCAGTAATAGTTAGACAAGAAAATAGCCACTTTCTAACAGTGCTATTTTCAAACCCAGAGTCCAAAAACCATCCACCCAAACGAATGAGTTATTAAACTCTGAGTTCAGGGATACCAAACTCGACATTGTACCATGCTCCCCGAGCCCGCTAGGATTATACCATTAATAATCCTGGCAGCCCATTCTAACTTATGGAGAGCAGGTAACCTTACAATAGTGAAAAACGAATATGGCTGTGATTCACTATTAGGACATGCCAACCTAGTCAGGCTTGTCCTACCTTATGCTTACAATGCACCCTGCCCTTGGGCCTACTATAGGGGTGACTAGCATGAAGTTAAGGGAAGGTTTAGGGACCGGCAAGTAGGTGTACTTGCGCAGTCTGCGTGACAGTACCAGACTGCACGTAGGTCTAGCAATGGCAGACCTTTAGACATACTTTTACTAGGCCGCTCTTGTGGGTGGCACAACATGTGCTGCAAGCCCACTAGCAGCATTTGTATTTACAAGCCCTGGCACTCCTCGTGCACTAGACTAGGGACTGACAGTAAACCAAATAAGCCAAACATGGAATTCAATCAATACAGCAATTTTACATAGGGATCACTTGCACTGTGGCACTGATCAGCAGTGGCACAGTGCCCATAGCAATATACCAGCAAAAACATCGTAAACAGAGGAGGCAAAACAGAAAATATGGAGGAGAGACTCAGGCCAATGATGTCAGGTCTAACACGTGTCCCCTCCAGATGAAATGTGGGGAGAACTACCCTTGAGCTAGTGAGTCCTCATCACTAAGGCGGAAAAATCTGGACAGACCATCAGCATTGGCGTGATCTGTACCAGGGCGGTGTTCCACTGTGAAGTCCATCCCCTGTAGGGAAATGGACCACCTCAACAGCTTTGGATTCTCACCCCTCATCTGCATCAACCATCTGAGGGGCCTGTGGTTTGTCTGAATACGGAAGTGAGTCCCAAACAGGTAGGGTTTTAGCTTCTTCAGCACCCAGAGCACAGCAAATGCTTCTCGCTCTATAGCACTCCACCTCTGTTCCCTGGGAAGTAACCTCCTACTAATGAAGGCTACAGGTAAGTCTCGGCCCTCTTCATTCACTTGAGCTAGAACAGCCCCCACGCCATGCTCTGAAGCGTCCGTCTGGACAACAAATTCTTTAGAAAAGTCGGGTGCCTGGAGTATGGGTGCTGTACACATTGCAGTTTTCAGGGTGTCAAAGGCCGTCTGACAGGCGTCAGTCCAAATCACATTTCGTGGCTGCTTCCTGGAAGTCAGCGAAGTCAAGGGGTGCACAATGTTACCATAATCCTTGACAAACCTCCTGTAGTAACCCGTGAGACCTAAGAAGGCTCTCACCTGAGTTTGGGTTTTGGGCGGTGCCCAAGCCTGGATGGTATCTATCTTGGGTTGCAGGAGAGCAACCTTGCCGCTCCCTACTTGGTGCCCCAAGTACACCACTGAACCCTGCCCAATCTGGCACTTACTGGCTTTGATTGTGAGGCCTGCTCTATGCAGGGCCAACAACACTTCCTGGAGGTGGCGCAAGTGTTCCTCCCAGCTGGCTCTGAACACTGAGATGTCGTCCAGGTAGGCGGCACTGAAGTCCTCCAGTCCAGCCAATACCTGGTGGACCAGCCTCTGGAAGGTGGCAGGGGCATTCTTCATCCCAAAGGGCATAACTCGAAACTGGTAGAGCCCATCTGGTGTGGAGAATGCTGACCTCTCTTTTGCCCCATCAGTTAAGGCGATCTGCCAGTACCCAGACGTTAGATCAAACGTACTAAGGTACCGGGCAGCCCCTAACCGATCTATGAGCTCATCAGCTCTGGGGATGGGGTGCACGTCAGTCTTGGTGACTGAATTGAGTCCTCGGTAATCCACACAGAACCGAAGTTCTGGTGAAGCACCAGGCGCTGCAGCCTTCGGGACCAAGACCACTGGGCTGGCCCAAGGACTGCTAGAGGACTCAACCACCCCTAAGGCAAACATCTTGGAGACCTCCTCCTTGATGTAAGCTCTGACCTTGTCAGTCACCCTGTAGGCCTTATGCTTTACAGGAGTGCTGTCCCCGGTGTCCACATCATGGACACACCACTGAGTGACACCAGGAATCAAGGAGAACAGATCAGGGAATTGTCCCAACAGTTGGTGACAATCTTGCTGCTGCTCAAGGGTCAGTGTGTCAGAGAGGACAACATCATCCACTGACCCATCTTGCTCTTTTGCATACAGGAGATCAGGAAGAGGCTCGCTCTCCTCCTCCAGTCCAGCATCTGTAGCTAGGAGCATGCCCACTTCGGACCTTTCTAAGTGGGGCTTTAACCGGTTGACATGCAGGACCCTCAAGGGGTTCCTGGGAGATTTCAAGTCCACCAAGTAGGTGACATCGCTCTTCTTCTCCACAACCTCAAATGGTCCAGTCCACCTGTCCTTGAGCGCACAAGGTTCCACAGGGTACATGACCCAAACTTTCTGACCAGGCTGAAGCTCTAACAGAGTGGCATTCCGGTCGTATCATCGCTTCATCTCTTCCTGGCTGGCCTCCAGATTTGCCTGAGCAAGATCTCTGAAGCGCCTAGTCTGGTTCCTAAAGGCCAGCATGTAACTGTATACATCCTGGGGAGGTTTCCTGGGAGATTGCTCCCAGCCCTCTTTGACCAGACTCAAAGGTCATCTTACCGGGTGTCCATACAAAAGCTCAAAGGGGCTGAACCCTAGAGACTTCTGTGGCACCTCACGGTAAGCAAACAGCAGGCATGGCAAGAGGACGTCCCATTTACGCCTCATTGGTTCTTCAAGACCCATGATCATGCCTTTAAGGGTCCGGTTGAATCTCTCAACCAACCCATTACCTTGAGGGTGGTAAGGAGTGGTGAACTTGTAGGTTACCCCACACTCCTTCCACAGAGACTTCATATAATTGGAAATGAAGTTGGTGCCCCGGTCTGACACCACCTCTCTGGGGAACCCCATTCGGGAAAAAACACCCATCAGTGCTCGTCCCACCACGGGGGGCATCACTGTTCTGAGAGGGATGGCTTCCGGGTACCGTGTGGCATGGTCCACCAAGACCAGGATTAACCTGTTGCCCATGGCTGTCTTGGGGTCCAGGGGCCCAACAATGTCAATCCCCACCCGGTCAAAGGGGGTACTGACGACGGGAAAAGGTTGGAGGGGAGCCTTCTGTTTTCTTCCGCTTTTCCCACTTGCCTGGCAAGTTTGACAGGTCTTGCAATGGATATCTGTATCCCTTCTCATCTGAGGCCAATAAAAATGGGTGACAAGCCTGTCATATGTCTTGTCCTGCCCCAGATGTCCAGCTAACGGAACGTCACGAGCCAAACCCAGTAGGAAGGCTCTGAAGCGCTGGGGTACCACCAGCACACGGGCTGACCCAGGCTCAGCAGCCTTAGGCTCGCTATACAGGAGGTTGTTCTCCCAGTAGACAAAATGTGACCCTGACTGATCACCTGTTGTTTGGGCTGTACCTGCTGCCTCATACCCATAAGAGAAGGGCACACGTTCTGTTCTGCACAAAATTCTATCCTGGAGGGACCACCATCCTGCTGCCAGTGGGTCAGCTCGGGCAGGTCTCCCAGTTTAGCAACTTGTTCCCCTGTGGGCTCCAGGGCATCCCCCTCGAGGTCTGCCTCCTCCTGGACCACGGGAACTATGGGGGACGGTTTCCCGTGCCCCCTGCCTCTTCTCTTTACAGCTGGGTCCTGGGCCACACTTTCAGGCTCCGGGACCCCATCAACACCCTTACTTGCTGTCATCGATCGAGTGGTTGCACACACCCACTCTGGCACACCCAACATTTTCAAATGTGTCTCTCGCTCCACCTTAGCCCAAGGGGAGTCTTCCAAATCATTGCCCAGGAGACAATCAACAGGCATGGCGGGCCTTACAGCAACTTGAAGAGTACTTGAAACTCCCCCCATTCAAAGGGAACCTGAGCTACCTCACACTCTCTCTGGGAGTTGTCAGCAGCTATCACAGGGTAGAATGCGTGGGGAACCACCTGCTCTCTGGACACCAAGTGACACTTGACAGCTGTCACACTTGCTCCGGTGTCCCTGAGAGCTTCCACTCTATGGCCCTTAATGGTCACCCACTGCCTATATTTATTAGTGTTACTAGGCAGAGCGGGTGGAGGGACCATTTCCATGTCTCCTTAAGAGACCAGGGACATCTCTGCGGGACCCCTCCCACCAGGGGCAACCATCTCCTCCCCTCCCAGGGCTACACTCGCCAACTGACAGGGGGGTGCACGTGGTGGTGCATTAGAGTCCCTCATGGGACCCTGGGGATCATAATAACGGTGTCCCACCTTCTTACAAACATAGCAGGTCATTGGGCCCCTATGAACAGGTTTACCTGTCCGGGCCTCTGGTTTCTTCACAGGGGGGAGGCTGGGAACTCTTCCCTTGGCTCCCTTGGGGATTACTTTGGGGCCCTTTCTGGAACTCCCTCTGTTTACCCTTGTCCCCCCCACTCTTCTGCTGGGGACCCTGCCCACCTTTGGCTGAGTCTCCCACTGGACCATTGTGGACCCTGGTACTGACCCAGCGGTCCGCCTCCTCAGCAAGTTTTCTAGGGTTAGATATCTTGCTATCAATAAGGTGCTGGCGCAGCTCTGGAAAACAGTTATTAGACAAGTGCTCCCAAGCAAACAAATCATAAAGAGCTTCATAACTTTCCACTGTGCTGCCCTTTACCCAACCATCCATGGATCTGCAAAAAAATGACACATATTCAACCGACGTTGTGCCAGGCAATTTCTTACACTCTCTAAAGGTTTGTCTGTACTTTTCTGGGGTTAGGCCATACCTTAACATTAAAGCATCTTTCATATGAGTATAAGACATCCTATCCCCTACAGGAATGCCCAACAGGGTATCTCGCCCCTCATTCACAAAGCGACCCCACAACCTCGCTCCCCAATCCTTCTCAGGGACCCGGTGGGCCAACAATGCTAACTCATATGCTTTAAACCATTGGCCAATATTTTCATTCTTATGAAAATCCTTGATAACATCTTTGGGAAAATAAAACCTACTTTCTGCAGGCACAGATGGGACGCTGCCACCAGAGGGATTCAATTCTAAACTCTTATTTTTAAGCTCCATCTCCCTCATCATTTTCTCACGTTCAAAAGCAAACTTTTCTCTTTCAAACTCCAACCCTTTGATCTCCATATCAGCATCTCTCCTGCTTCTTGCATTTTCTAACTCCAACTGCCCTTCTATCTTAAGTTTTGCCATTTCTAGGTTGTATGCTCGCTCCTTCGCCCTTTCTTCTCTTTCTTCAGGGGAAAGACTTTTAGAGGAAACACTGCTACCGGGAGAGGACTTGGGCCCATTCACTGGCACCTCCTCATCCCCTTCCCCTGACGGTACCACCACCGGATCAGAGGGATCTCTGGCCTCTAACCAGGCCTCCAATGCTTTGAGAAATTCTTCCTTCAATGTGAGGCCTGTGGTCGGAACTTCCAACTGCTTGCAAAAGCGCTGCAGCTGCTTTTTCTTGTAGTTCGTTATCTTACTTCTGTCAAACTCCTCCACAACAACAGGGGTAGTGCCTCCGGCATTACTCATGGTCAAAACTGGCAGTGTTCAAAAAATCAAGCTCCAGGAAAGCGGAGAACAAAAATAGAATATCCTACCAAAAAATAGATTGTGGCTGCGCTATGGTCTGCTTTCACTATGTAGCGCACACTAATCACTGCACATGGGTCATAAATGCAAAGTTCAAATCCTCACCGCTGACCCAACAATGTTAGACTTGGCTGTCTCTAGTTGGCAGAGGTATACACTTCTGACAAATAGGGACTCACCTCCTCTAGTCAGGGCAAGGGGATCACACACTCAGATAACCCCTGCTCACCCCCTTGGTAGCTTGGTAGCTTGGCAAAGCATACAGGCTTCTCTCAGAGGCAGTGCGTTAAGCATTTATGACCACATACAGTAATAAAGTGAATACACTACAAATGGACACGACACAGTAGTATTATAAAAATAAGGATGTTTATATAAGGCTTAGCACAAGACCAAATAACGACAAAAATATACCACAATCTTATAAATACTCTTGGAAGGAAAAATAATAGTTCGAGTGTAGTTTCTTCTTAGCACAAAGTCTTTAGTAACAAAAGCAACTCTTCTTCTTAAAATCACAGTTCTTGGCAACAATGTAACCCCCACAGGAGTCACACGACGTTGAGGCAAAGTTAATACAAAGGTTCGGCGTCGACCGCGAGGAGCGCTACGTCGAGCCCGGAGTCGCACAGACCCCCACAACACAGTACTTTGGAAAAGCGAAGCATACGATGATCAGCGGAGTCGAGGTGTCCGGCGTCACGTCTTCGGCGTCGATCGGGCCTCGGAGTCGGGGCGATCTGCAGCGGCGTCGACAGATGTCAGGCAGGAGCAGCGCTCACGAGGTGAAGCAGGATACGGCGTTGTCGTCGATGTCGATGATGATGTTGCAAGAGTGAGCAGCGCTCACGGCGTCAAGAGGGCTCGAGGTCGAGGCGTCCGCAGCGGCTTCGCTACTAGCGTCGATCGGGCCCAGCGGCCGGCGTCAAAGAGGTGGGACACGGGAGCTGCACTCACGATGTCGAGCTGGATTTGGCGGCGTCCGTCGGCGTCGGGATTGCTGGATTTCTTCAGAGGTGCTGGACTTTCTGGTTCCAGCAACAAGCACTTTCAGCAAATGGTGAAGTCCTTCAGCCCTGTGACTTCAACAGGAGGCTGGCACTCTTCCAGCCCTTGGAGATTTCCTTGGCAAAGCCTGAGAGTACACAGTCAGTTCCTCTCTCCTGGCTCCTTGGCAAAAATAAAGAAGTGACTGCAAGATTCCCCCCAGCAAACAGCACTCTGGCAGAGGGGGTAGGCAAGTCCTTGGATCAGCAGGCTTCTTGTCCTTGGTTCAGGGTTCTTTGTCAGAAATGATCTAAAGTCTTGGTTCAGGGGTCCTTCTCTTATACCCCTTTTCTGCTTTGATCCCTTTGTCCATGCAGGGGAATTTCCCTCATCCTGGGTTTGTTGTGCGTGTAGCCAGGCAGAGGCACCTGGCCTATTCACTGCGCAGGGCAGGGTCCTCAGCCGCCCAGCAGGAGGTGGAGCCAGTATTGTCACTGGCAGGAGCAGAGCCATCAGTCGCCCGGCAGGAGGTGGAGCCAGCATTGTGTCAGGCAGGGCAGGCTATCAGGAGATACTCTTCCCCTAATCTCAATGCAAATGCCTTACTCACCCCACACTGACTCATTCAGAACTCTGGAGCCACCCAGCCCCTGTCACACACACACCAAACCAGCAGAAATCAGTAATAGTTAGACAAGAAAATAGCCACTTTCTAAAAGTGCTATTTTCAAACCGAGAGTCCAAAAACCATCCACCCAAATGGATGCGTTATTAAACTCTGAGTTCAGGGATACCAAACTCGACATTGTACCATGCTCCCCGATCCCGCTAGGATTATACCATTAATAATCCTGGCAGCCCATTCTTACTTATGAAGAGCAGGTAACCTTACAATAGTGAAAAACGAATATGGCTGTAATTCACTATTAGGACATGCCAGCCTAGTCAGGCTTGTCCTACCTTATGCTTACAATGCACCCTGCCCTTGGGCTTACCATAGGGGTGACTAACATGAAGTTAAGGGAAGGTTTAGGGACTGGCAAGTAGGTGTACTTGCGCAGTCTGCATGACAGTACCAGACTGCACGTAGGTCTAGCAATGGCAAACCTTTAGACATACTTTTACTAGGCCGCTCTTGTGGGTGGCACAACATGTGCTGCAAGCCCACTAGCCATTTATACGTTACAAGGGAACCCAAGGAAGCAATATGCTAGGGACCTCAGGGTGATTATATCTATGAACAGGACAGTGGTCCCTAGGCAGAGCAATGATGTCAGGTAAATATAGGCTATATAGACACTATATTCTTTGTCCAGCCGGACAGATTTACTTTGTAGTAGACAAATTTTAGAAAACTTATATAAAAAGTGTTAACAGCAGGACACCAGCCGATGTCAACTGACACACTAACAAGGAAACAGACAAGGCAACTTAACAGTCTGTGTAGTAAATTCACATTCAGACAATATTATAAACACACTATTGCTAGAGTCAATGTATACATTCTAACTGCATACAGTGTGGTTCAGTCGACGACGTTTCGAACCTATAATTAATACAGGTTCATCCTCAGGACATTAGATATATGCCTTTTCACTTTTTTGGAATTGTAACAAGGTTAAGATTAGCTTGCTCAACCCCTAGTTAAAACAATAATTTGCCAAAACATATATATCAACAAAACATAAGAATCAGGTGGGAGAGAGAAAAAGGAAACAAACAATAACATAGATGAGGGCATTGAAAAAGATTGTCCATACACACTTATCCATAATTATAGCCTCCTTCATATTACAGTTGCCAACGTTAAAATCAACAAAGTGAAGCCACTGTTTTACAGCCAATACTGGTTCATGGCATGATCTTAATCCGCGTTAGTGCAAGGATGGTTATGATTTAGACGCCCATACCGTGATCCCAAGGTACATGTTTGTAAATATAAATAAAACAACTGACTATTTAGTGTACACAAAACCACAGTGTGAAGCCAGCGTAACGACGAGGAATTGGGGACCCGTCACCTCACCTCATCAAACCTTAATATAGATGATTTTTATGATTGTTACCTGTGGGGATGGCGCAAAAAGTCGCTATCCTAAGGGTGTGGGAGTTACCTAAATAGAAGGGCAGGAGAGTTATAATCGTAGATATTAACCCTACGCCATTCTTAAGCCGGGTGACATAAAATAAGCTTACCAGATATGGCAAGGAATTGGCTCCATGATAGGGAAGTATGCTGAACGGAAAACGAGTTGAGTTACTAACCCAGCGCTGTCGAGTTGCAAACTGAAGAATTGCTGGAATTATTCAGAAGCCCGAACTGGGGGCTCTTACCTGTTTGATACAGTCAGGAACCGAGAATGCGGTCCAAGTCCGAGGATAGAATCACCCTACCGGTGTGGTCCCAGTGTCAACAGGAAATAACATCCCCGCAATCACGTGGTCCGAGAAGGACCAATCAAGGACCGGTATTCGGCGGCCATCTTAGAGCAGTGAGGAAGTATACACTTCACTCACGTGAGGCTGTATAACCTATCAGTTGTGGGTTTAAGCGGGCCATTTAGATTGAATCGTGGGCATAAACAAGTACACCGGCCATGTAAACAAGGCGCCGGCCATGAAACCAAACACAAAATTAATTCTGCATTGTGTTACAAAACGTTATTACGAGGGTCAGGCTAATCTATTTGGCACAATAAACCAAAAGAGAGAGAAAGGGATTTTGTTCACAAAGGTGAACGGAGAGTACTCCTGATCCCCTAGGTATCAATAATAAACAAAACAAGAGAGGAGTACCATCAGAAAAAGCTTAGTTAAAGCAGTCTGAATGGAATGAATGAAGTGAAAAAAGAAGAGAGTCCTTCCTTTCTAAGAAACCCCTCACTCACCGACCTGGTCGGTGACATGCTTCATCATCGGGGTCCACCCTGACAGCCGAGTGCCATCAGGGTGTGCTGCGACACCTGGACTACAGTGGAGCGGGTATTTTGTGTGTGAAGTGCAAAAAAATGTTAAAGAATGTCCTGGTATACTTGTATAGAGAATTTTATTAACAAGAACTGGACAATATTAAAATATGTGTGTGGATACGTTTAGGTGTTATGACCATATGTATCTGTTATGTGTGCGGTCTACATGTTTCAACCCGTTTGCTGGAAGAGTTCCGGGTTTTCGTCAGGACCAAAAAGGGAAATGGGTGGTCAGGACACACTAACGCCCTGCCGGTCCCTATTTCCCTGTACACAACTGACAATTATGTCAGAGTGAAAAAGCTCGTAAACAACAGTGGTTGAGCTGAGATAGCAAAAAAAGACCTGCAGGAGAAGAAATGTAAAGGGTCATATGTATATTTAATACAAGCCTGTTACGAAGTGCCATGCTGCTTCTCACGTGTCTTCTGCTGTGTCTTGCATTCCATTCAAGAATACTCGTGATCGGTAGTGATTTGCTTTCACTAACACTAGCACACTCTTCTATTAGTGATGTGCTCGGTGATCACTAGAAACTCACTATAGGCATTCAGTCAAATTAAGCACTGAATCGTGCGTGGAAACCCAAGCTCACAGTGCTATTAGCGTGAGAGGACAACGCAGTGAAATCTACCTGTTACACCTACAGCTCATACTTGCACACTCTGGTGATAATGGTGTGCTAAGTGGTTAGGTGGTTGGTTGCTCCATTTATATTCAAAACGAGTAGCACTCAGCATTTCGGAATGCTTGACGTATCGGCTCACATAAAGGTTAGCGTGAGCACCGATTAACGCAGTAAATAAGCCCCAACAAACAAACACTCACACTTCACAGTCACACAAGCAACTCACACACACGGGCACACAGAGCGGAAATAAGGCTTACTCCTATTTAGGGTCTTTTTGGCCTCACGGGGTGGAGGGAAGGTAAAACCATGCTGCCATATTCTGCGAGGGGATTACAAAAAAGGTATCTTTGTCAAGGATCGGGTCTACGGACACTGAGTATAAATTGTCAGTATCGGGCTTGGATTATTACTTACAGTTTAGCTGGTTGTTAAGTTCTAAGTACCTACTCGCCTCTCCGTGCCTCCCCGTGAAGTTACAGGCGCCGCCAGGAAAGTTATAACGGCAGAGGTACTTCCGGGTGGGGCGTGGCCACGTCCATGCGTAATGACGCAATGCGAGGAACTGGAAAGAGAGAACGGGGCGAGTATACTACGGGCGTTGCTAGGCAATGCCACGAAGGATTGTTTACATGAGGGATACCCATAATCCTGAATATGAAGGATAGTTGCAAGGATATTCAAAAGGGACAGACGATGTGCACATAATTTATGCAAAAAGTGACATATCTAGGGTTAGACTGCGTGCGTGGTAACGCAGTGGTGTCTTTAGGAATGGAAAGGGAAAGTACGTTTCGGGCATTGCTAGGCAAAGCCCGTCAGGATGGTATTCATGAGGTTTAAAATCAACCTGCTGTGGGCGACTATTGCAAGGAAAAAGGGCGTGATTGCACCCAATTTAGGCAAGACTCACAATTCTTGGTATTTCAATATATGGCTGCTGAGCTGGAGCGGGGTCACCATCTGTGGGTTTACTTGATGTTTGCCCACGGAATGTTATCGTTCAGTCCTGTGACATGAGTGGATAATCTATAAATCCATCTTTGCTCCTTTTCGAACAGCCTTTTTTGCATATTGGGTCCGGCTTTGATCTGTTCAATCACGGTCCACCACATATCGTTGGGAGTGTGGTTATGTTCAAGGAAGTGGTCTGTCAATTTTGTGGCATTCTTTCTGCAGCGGATAGTGCTGCGATGCTCGCATATTCTTTGCTTGATCTTCCTTGTCGTCATTCCCACATATCGTTTGTTGCATGTGCATATAATCAAGTAAACTACGTTGCAGCTATTACAGTTAGTGTGGGAAAGCTGTCGCCAGATTTTTCCAGTTTCAATGTTCAAAGATTTTGTGTTGCTTGTTAAGTGACAAACACAACAGTCTCCACACCGAAAATGACCGATGACATCAGGTAAACCCCAAGTCCTTGTGATAGATTGGTTGTCAAGTACTTCATTTGCTTTCGGTCTAGTGTTCACCAGTGTGTCTTTTAGACTTGCTGATTTTTTGTAAGAAAACAAAGGCTTTTCCCAGCGTAGACTTCCAGTGCTGAGAATGGACCAATGTTTTTTAATACTCTTTGATACCTGGTTGGAAATGCTATTAAACGTAGTGACACAGGTGAGTGGTATCTCGTTATCTGTAGCTGTCTTTGGTTCAAGGAGGGCCTCCCTTGGCTGATTTCTGGCTCTTTTTTGGCAACTGTTTATGATTTTGGTTGGGTACCCACGTACTCGAAGCTTGTCAGTAAGGTCAGAAGCTTGCTTTTTGTACTCAGTTAGCTTGCTACAGTTGCGTCTGAGTCTCAAAAATTGACCATAGGGCAAGTTCTCTTTGAGAGGTCGCGGGTGAAAACTTTCAAACTTGAGTAAGTTATTTTTGGCAGTTGGTTTGTAGAACGTTCTGGTTTCTAGCCGGTCGTTCTCTTTGGTGATCACTACGTCAAGAAAGACTATTTCTTTTTCGCTGAAACAGTGGGTGAATTTCAGGTTCTGGTCGCATGTGTTGATCCAGGTAATGAACTCTGCCAGCTGTGCTACTGGTCCTTGCCAAATGGCAAGGACGTCATCAATATAGCGTTTCCAGAATTTCAGGTTGTCTCTAAAGGGGTTTTGATTACTAAGAATGAACTTGAGTTCAAAATCATAGACGTAGAGCCCGGCCACACTAGGGGCAAAAACACTGCCCATAGAGGTACCCCCTGTTTGGAGGAATAGGGTCCCCTCGAATTCGAAATAATTGCGTTTCAATGCTAGCCTGGCACACTCAATGATGAAGGACCTTGGTGTGTTATACTCCCAGTTTATGTTACCTAGTGTTTTCTCCAATACTTTCAGGGTATCATCCTGCGGTATGCTTGTATATAGACTCTCTATATCAAAGCTGAGCAGGATGGTCTCATTGTCCACTGTGATTTCTTGTAGAAGGTTTAGGAGACTTTTTGTGTCCTGTAGGTAGGTAACCGTTTGTTGAACAATAGTTTTTAGGAAAAAGTCGCAGAATCTGGAAAGTGGTTCCAGTGGAGATCCGATGCCAGAGACGATCGGGCGACCTGGTGGTGGTAGTTTTCCTTTGTGCATTTTTGGCAGAGTATAGAAATATGGTATCTTGCCTTCAGTGTCACACAAGTACTCTGCTTCCTGTTTGGAAATTTTTCCCATAGCTTCCGCTATTTCAACTAGGCCTTTTATTTCGGATTGTAGCTCGGCTGTAGGATCAGATAAGAGGATCTGATAGTTCTTAGTATCACCTAGTAGGCGTAGGCATTCTTCACGGTAGGCACTGGTGTCCATAACTACAAGCCCGCCCCCCTTGTCGGCAGGCTTAATTGTTATGCTGTCACAGCTTCGTAGGTCTCGTAGGGCATTGCATTCAGTTCTGCTCAGATTTTGGAACTGTGAGTTATTAGTCATTTTTTCTACATCGTTGTAGACAGCTTGTTCGAAAGTGATCACTTCTACAGGAACGGCATGGGTAGGAGGTGTAAACGTAGATTTCTTTTTCAATCCACTCTCATTCTGATTGTCACTTGCCAGATTAGGTTCCTGTTTCTCAAAAAAGGCTTTCAGTCTCAGTTTCCTGAAGAAGCTAGCCAGTTCACAATGTAATTGGAATTTGTCCAAGCGGGCGGTCGGGACAAAGCCCAAGCCTTTATTAAGGACACACTTTTCTGTTTCGGAAAGTGTTCTGGAGGATAAGTTAGTGACTAAGTCCTCGTGTTGCTTGGTCCTGCTTTGCTCCTGGTCTGCCCGCTCACTGGTTCGTCCTCCTCCCAGTGTACCTGGGTTTGTTTCCTTCTCCCCTTTCCCCGCCTGCCTCTGCCTAAAAAAGGAGGGCGGTAGGGATTTTGTTGAAATGGTGGTGGTTGGAAGTGTGGTTGGAAAGGTGGTTGCCAACCGTACATGGGAAACTGTTGTGGATGGTTATATGGGTCATGAAACATTGGTGGATTAAAAGGTTTCCACTGGTTCTGACCTCTATAACCTCCCCTAGCCCTTTGTCTTGGAGTGCTAGAGGTGGAGTTAGAGCCATTGCTACTGTTGGATGAAACACTCGATGCATCTGATTCAGAAGTGGGTTTGGTTGTTGGTACAAAGTCAGGATCAGAGTATGGATAGGTTTTTTCGAATGAGAAACGTTTCAAGTCTTTTTGGAACTTGGTAACCTTTTGTTGTGTTAAATTCTCTTTATACTCATTCATTTCCTTATTTATTTCATCTAACTTCTTTTTGTACCCAGTGATGGTGGATTTTATATGAGTTTCTGTTTTTTGGATATCAATTAAGATGACTTCCGATAGCCTCAGAGCTGTCTTCAGGATCAGCATGATCCAGTCATGCGTGCAGTGCCACGCTATTAGGGCCCAGTCTTTCCTAAAGGTGGCATCTTCTAGAAAAATGCGTGGGGCATTCGTCACAAGGAGGCCCTTCGGGGCCATGTTGTTGGTCACATATTCCTTCAGGATGGTGCCATGAAGTATAGTTCTAATTCTGTTCTTCTTCATTTCAGTTAACTTTTCCCAATCCCCCGTCTGAGAGATTGTTTGTGATATGCTCGCGTCAGCAAACCCTGAGATATCTTCCATGATAGCATCAATTTCCTCTGTGGAATAGGAGAGGCCTTTGTTTTCCGACATCGTGCATCCAATGTGCAAGAAAAAATGTGTGTACTAGGTGTGGTGTTGTGTGGGGAAGGACAACTCTCACAGCTGTACGCTGCCTAGACACAATAAACCAAAAGAGAGAGAAAGGGATTTTGTTCACAAAGGTGAACGGAGAGTACTCCTGATCCCCTAGGTATCAATAATAAACAAAACAAGAGAGGAGTACCATCAGAAAAAGCTTAGTTAAAGCAGTCTGAATGGAATGAATGAAGTGAAAAAAGAAGAGAGTCCTTCCTTTCTAAGAAACCCCTCACTCACCGACCTGGTCGGTGACATGCTTCATCATCGGGGTCCACCCTGACAGCCGAGTGCCATCAGGGTGTGCTGCGACACCTGGACTACAGTGGAGCGGGTATTTTGTGTGTGAAGTGCAAAAAAATGTTAAAGAATGTCCTGGTATACTTGTATAGAGAATTTTATTAACAAGAACTGGACAATATTAAAATATGTGTGTGGATACGTTTAGGTGTTATGACCATATGTATCTGTTATGTGTGCGGTCTACATGTTTCAACCCGTTTGCTGGAAGAGTTCCGGGTTTTCGTCAGGACCAAAAAGGGAAATGGGTGGTCAGGACACACTAACGCCCTGCCGGTCCCTATTTCCCTGTACACAACTGACAATTATGTCAGAGTGAAAAAGCTCGTAAACAACAGTGGTTGAGCTGAGATAGCAAAAAAAGACCTGCAGGAGAAGAAATGTAAAGGGTCATATGTATATTTAATACAAGCCTGTTACGAAGTGCCATGCTGCTTCTCACGTGTCTTCTGCTGTGTCTTGCATTCCATTCAAGAATACTCGTGATCGGTAGTGATTTGCTTTCACTAACACTAGCACACTCTTCTATTAGTGATGTGCTCGGTGATCACTAGAAACTCACTATAGGCATTCAGTCAAATTAAGCACTGAATCGTGCGTGGAAACCCAAGCTCACAGTGCTATTAGCGTGAGAGGACAACGCAGTGAAATCTACCTGTTACACCTACAGCTCATACTTGCACACTCTGGTGATAATGGTGTGCTAAGTGGTTAGGTGGTTGGTTGCTCCATTTATATTCAAAACGAGTAGCACTCAGCATTTCGGAATGCTTGACGTATCGGCTCACATAAAGGTTAGCGTGAGCACCGATTAACGCAGTAAATAAGCCCCAACAAACAAACACTCACACTTCACAGTCACACAAGCAACTCACACACACGGGCACACAGAGCGGAAATAAGGCTTACTCCTATTTAGGGTCTTTTTGGCCTCACGGGGTGGAGGGAAGGTAAAACCATGCTGCCATATTCTGCGAGGGGATTACAAAAAAGGTATCTTTGTCAAGGATCGGGTCTACGGACACTGAGTATAAATTGTCAGTATCGGGCTTGGATTATTACTTACAGTTTAGCTGGTTGTTAAGTTCTAAGTACCTACTCGCCTCTCCGTGCCTCCCCGTGAAGTTACAGGCGCCGCCAGGAAAGTTATAACGGCAGAGGTACTTCCGGGTGGGGCGTGGCCACGTCCATGCGTAATGACGCAATGCGAGGAACTGGAAAGAGAGAACGGGGCGAGTATACTACGGGCGTTGCTAGGCAATGCCACGAAGGATTGTTTACATGAGGGATACCCATAATCCTGAATATGAAGGATAGTTGCAAGGATATTCAAAAGGGACAGACGATGTGCACATAATTTATGCAAAAAGTGACATATCTAGGGTTAGACTGCGTGCGTGGTAACGCAGTGGTGTCTTTAGGAATGGAAAGGGAAAGTACGTTTCGGGCATTGCTAGGCAAAGCCCGTCAGGATGGTATTCATGAGGTTTAAAATCAACCTGCTGTGGGCGACTATTGCAAGGAAAAAGGGCGTGATTGCACCCAATTTAGGCAAGACTCACAATTCTTGGTATTTCAATATATGGCTGCTGAGCTGGAGCGGGGTCACCATCTGTGGGTTTACTTGATGTTTGCCCACGGAATGTTATCGTTCAGTCCTGTGACATGAGTGGATAATCTATAAATCCATCTTTGCTCCTTTTCGAACAGCCTTTTTTGCATATTGGGTCCGGCTTTGATCTGTTCAATCACGGTCCACCACATATCGTTGGGAGTGTGGTTATGTTCAAGGAAGTGGTCTGTCAATTTTGTGGCATTCTTTCTGCAGCGGATAGTGCTGCGATGCTCGCATATTCTTTGCTTGATCTTCCTTGTCGTCATTCCCACATATCGTTTGTTGCATGTGCATATAATCAAGTAAACTACGTTGCAGCTATTACAGTTAGTGTGGGAAAGCTGTCGCCAGATTTTTCCAGTTTCAATGTTCAAAGATTTTGTGTTGCTTGTTAAGTGACAAACACAACAGTCTCCACACCGAAAATGACCGATGACATCAGGTAAACCCCAAGTCCTTGTGATAGATTGGTTGTCAAGTACTTCATTTGCTTTCGGTCTAGTGTTCACCAGTGTGTCTTTTAGACTTGCTGATTTTTTGTAAGAAAACAAAGGCTTTTCCCAGCGTAGACTTCCAGTGCTGAGAATGGACCAATGTTTTTTAATACTCTTTGATACCTGGTTGGAAATGCTATTAAACGTAGTGACACAGGTGAGTGGTATCTCGTTATCTGTAGCTGTCTTTGGTTCAAGGAGGGCCTCCCTTGGCTGATTTCTGGCTCTTTTTTGGCAACTGTTTATGATTTTGGTTGGGTACCCACGTACTCGAAGCTTGTCAGTAAGGTCAGAAGCTTGCTTTTTGTACTCAGTTAGCTTGCTACAGTTGCGTCTGAGTCTCAAAAATTGACCATAGGGCAAGTTCTCTTTGAGAGGTCGCGGGTGAAAACTTTCAAACTTGAGTAAGTTATTTTTGGCAGTTGGTTTGTAGAACGTTCTGGTTTCTAGCCGGTCGTTCTCTTTGGTGATCACTACGTCAAGAAAGACTATTTCTTTTTCGCTGAAACAGTGGGTGAATTTCAGGTTCTGGTCGCATGTGTTGATCCAGGTAATGAACTCTGCCAGCTGTGCTACTGGTCCTTGCCAAATGGCAAGGACGTCATCAATATAGCGTTTCCAGAATTTCAGGTTGTCTCTAAAGGGGTTTTGATTACTAAGAATGAACTTGAGTTCAAAATCATAGACGTAGAGCCCGGCCACACTAGGGGCAAAAACACTGCCCATAGAGGTACCCCCTGTTTGGAGGAATAGGGTCCCCTCGAATTCGAAATAATTGCGTTTCAATGCTAGCCTGGCACACTCAATGATGAAGGACCTTGGTGTGTTATACTCCCAGTTTATGTTACCTAGTGTTTTCTCCAATACTTTCAGGGTATCATCCTGCGGTATGCTTGTATATAGACTCTCTATATCAAAGCTGAGCAGGATGGTCTCATTGTCCACTGTGATTTCTTGTAGAAGGTTTAGGAGACTTTTTGTGTCCTGTAGGTAGGTAACCGTTTGTTGAACAATAGTTTTTAGGAAAAAGTCGCAGAATCTGGAAAGTGGTTCCAGTGGAGATCCGATGCCAGAGACGATCGGGCGACCTGGTGGTGGTAGTTTTCCTTTGTGCATTTTTGGCAGAGTATAGAAATATGGTATCTTGCCTTCAGTGTCACACAAGTACTCTGCTTCCTGTTTGGAAATTTTTCCCATAGCTTCCGCTATTTCAACTAGGCCTTTTATTTCGGATTGTAGCTCGGCTGTAGGATCAGATAAGAGGATCTGATAGTTCTTAGTATCACCTAGTAGGCGTAGGCATTCTTCACGGTAGGCACTGGTGTCCATAACTACAAGCCCGCCCCCCTTGTCGGCAGGCTTAATTGTTATGCTGTCACAGCTTCGTAGGTCTCGTAGGGCATTGCATTCAGTTCTGCTCAGATTTTGGAACTGTGAGTTATTAGTCATTTTTTCTACATCGTTGTAGACAGCTTGTTCGAAAGTGATCACTTCTACAGGAACGGCATGGGTAGGAGGTGTAAACGTAGATTTCTTTTTCAATCCACTCTCATTCTGATTGTCACTTGCCAGATTAGGTTCCTGTTTCTCAAAAAAGGCTTTCAGTCTCAGTTTCCTGAAGAAGCTAGCCAGTTCACAATGTAATTGGAATTTGTCCAAGCGGGCGGTCGGGACAAAGCCCAAGCCTTTATTAAGGACACACTTTTCTGTTTCGGAAAGTGTTCTGGAGGATAAGTTAGTGACTAAGTCCTCGTGTTGCTTGGTCCTGCTTTGCTCCTGGTCTGCCCGCTCACTGGTTCGTCCTCCTCCCAGTGTACCTGGGTTTGTTTCCTTCTCCCCTTTCCCCGCCTGCCTCTGCCTAAAAAAGGAGGGCGGTAGGGATTTTGTTGAAATGGTGGTGGTTGGAAGTGTGGTTGGAAAGGTGGTTGCCAACCGTACATGGGAAACTGTTGTGGATGGTTATATGGGTCATGAAACATTGGTGGATTAAAAGGTTTCCACTGGTTCTGACCTCTATAACCTCCCCTAGCCCTTTGTCTTGGAGTGCTAGAGGTGGAGTTAGAGCCATTGCTACTGTTGGATGAAACACTCGATGCATCTGATTCAGAAGTGGGTTTGGTTGTTGGTACAAAGTCAGGATCAGAGTATGGATAGGTTTTTTCGAATGAGAAACGTTTCAAGTCTTTTTGGAACTTGGTAACCTTTTGTTGTGTTAAATTCTCTTTATACTCATTCATTTCCTTATTTATTTCATCTAACTTCTTTTTGTACCCAGTGATGGTGGATTTTATATGAGTTTCTGTTTTTTGGATATCAATTAAGATGACTTCCGATAGCCTCAGAGCTGTCTTCAGGATCAGCATGATCCAGTCATGCGTGCAGTGCCACGCTAATAGGGCCCAGTCTTTCCTAAAGGTGGCATCTTCTAGAAAAATGCGTGGGGCATTCGTCACAAGGAGGCCCTTCGGGGCCATGTTGTTGGTCACATATTCCTTCAGGATGGTGCCATGAAGTATAGTTCTAATTCTGTTCTTCTTCATTTCAGTTAACTTTTCCCAATCCCCCGTCTGAGAGATTGTACTGATGGTACTCCTCTCTTGTTTTGTTTATTAATCTATTTGGCATACATGATTATTCAACAAACAACAGCCTACATTTGAGGGGGATTGAATGTACATTAACCATACCAACATCACGAATTTCGATCGAAATGTTTATACTATCACACAGTTATATTGGCAGAGAGGTCAAGTGATATCACTTATTATTTACTAAAACCCAAATTACTCTCATAATTATTTGGGAAACAGAGGCAACAACAAAATATATTAGCTCTTAAAGGAAGCATGCTGCAAAGGAGCAGTCAACCAGTAATTCACCCACACAAAGCAAAAAGTGCAGCATATTATATACTTGCAAACCACAACAGGATCAGGTTATAGAGTTCCATTACAAAGTTCAAAGCAATGAAGTCCAATCCTCGGCTCGGTTGAGCCCATTCTGTATGCTCTTAGTTTTGAGTATCCAGTGAAGCTCTTCTTTATTTAGAAGCTGTTGCAAATTTGCCCCTCTTGGAGGTATCTTAATTTGAGTAATCACAGTCCATTTGAAGTCCAATTCTGTATGTGCCATTGCACCGAAATGATCAACTAACGGTGCGTTTGGTGTCCTACAGCGAATCCGACTTCTGTGTTGGCACATCCTTAGTCGTACTTTTTGGGTCGTCTGACCTATATAGATTTTTGAACATGGACACAGAATAGCATAAATAACATTCACGCTGTTGCAATTAGTGAGGTATCTACGTTTACACTTTACATCCTCAAAACTAAATTCCTTGCCTTCAATAGTGGTATCGCACATAGAACAATTACCACATTTAGCATGACCAGTTATCCGAGGTAAACCCCATAAGTCATTCAGGGTGTCCGTACTTTTGGTGGGAGGTAAAGCAGCCCTCACTAAATGATCCTTGATATTTTTTGATTTTTTGAATGCAAATAAGGGTCTGTCTACAGTAAGTACTCCAGCATTTACTACAGGCCAGTGTTTTTTAACACTTTTAGTAATGACATTTGATGACGGACAGAAAGTAGTTACACATACCAGACGATTCTCTGTAGTCTTTGCTTTTGGCTCAAGTAAGATGTCCCTTGGGCAATACCATGCTCGTTTCAGTGAACTCCGAATAAGTCTGTGTGGATAGCCCCTCATTTTTAGTTTGGAACTTAGATGAGCTGCCTCACGAAAATAGTCATCTTTCATATAGCAGTTCCTGCGCAACCGCAGGAACTTTGAATATGGAAGAGAGTCACGTAAGGCTCTAGGATGATGGCTCTGATAACTTAAAAGAGTATTACGCTCTGTAGGTTTGCGATATAATCCTATAATAAGGCGACCTTCATGGTACTGAATGTTAAGGTCCAAGAAGGGAATAGATACATGGCTAGTGGCTAGGGTGAATGTAAGCCCACTACAATTGCTATTAAGCCAATGTAAAAACTGTTCAAGCAAGGTTTCTGATTCCTGCCAGATTAGGAAAATATCATCGATATACCGCTTCCATAGGGTAATGCCACTATGGAAGGGGTTAGTTGAAGTCAAAATACGGCCACATTCAAGATGGTCCATATACAGAATCGCCAAATTTGGGGCGAAAACTGCGCCCATCGAAGTACCTTTAATCTGGCCATAATATTGTTCATCAAAGCAAAAAAAGTTTTTTGTTAGACAAATTTCAAGTAACTGTAAAATAAAAAGAGTGGGAACTTGGTGCGGCCTCGGTCGTTGGTCAAGGATTTGTTGCATGACCAAGATAGAGTCAGTCTGAGGGATATTTGTATACAATGATTCCACGTCCAGAGTACAAAGTACTCCAGACGCGGGATCATATGGAAAATCTTCAATCATATTTATCATGTGCATACTGTCACGAATATAACATTCAGTGACAGGCACAAATTCTTTGATAAAATAATTCACAAATAGACCAAGGGGCTCCAAAACCGAGCCACAGCCAGATACTATTGGCCGTCCTGGTGGCCGAGTGGTGTCCTTTTGGATTTTCGGTAAGGTATAAATTACCGGTATTCTGGGGTTCTTTTTATTCAAAAACTGATGTTCATTGCGGCTAAGAAAGCCAAGTGCAAGGCCATCATTTGTCACCTCAGTTATAAGTTGTTGAATTTCCTTAGTAGGATTTCTGGGCAATCTACAGTAATGTTCCCGGTTATTTAATTGGCGGAGGACTTCATTTCTATATGAATCAATGTTTTGCACAACAATCCCACCGCCTTTTTTTTTTTTTTTTTTTTTTTTTTTTTTTTTTTTTATTGAGCAGAGCAGAGGTCAGTGCAAGAAATACAAAAAAGTACCTATTTAACAAACATACTTCAGCAGGGATTATTATACACATCATCAGAATAAAATCAGAATAAAATCAAGCACATGAGAAGAAACACAGTTAAAACCAAAGGACCAAGAACATTCAATTTCAGTTCCACTTAAACAGTTTAGCAGCTTCAATAATTGACACACGGCTAGTGCAAAAAACTGAATACTCTCCTCCAATTGAACCTTTAACCTAAGGTGCTAAAGTGCTCAAGTGCTAAAGTGCATAAGTGCTAAAAAATTTTAAAGTGCAATCGTGCCGTATAATTTTTTATTAAAGTGCTATATATATATATATATATTTTTTTTTTTGGTAAATAGTATTCGTTTCTATACCTCAGACCGTGTGTGTTCTTAGTATATTCTCGTGTGAAATGCTATGAGGTGGTGGTAGATGCACAAATAGGAAAATATTTCCAAATATTCATAAATTTTCTCGTGGACCCTACTCTTTTAGCATACGCCTCTTCAAATCTTTTCGTCCGTCGCATTTTATTTACCCATTTAAAATAAGATGGTACCTCCTCTGACCTCCAGTTTTGAAGGATTAGAGAACGGGCGACTAAAGTGCAGATTGCAGTGAAAGTTACTTCTGCACTGAGCAAATCCCTTCTCTTTGTTGAAATGCCAAACAAGGCTATTTCGGCTTCGGGTTCAATTACTTTATTTATGGCCCTGCTGATTGAAGAAAAGATCTTACACCAAAAATCGAACAGCTTTGGGCATGTGTAAAAAATGTGCAACCAATCACCCCCCTCATGAAGCTGACATCTAAAGCATTTGTTTTCTACTCCCAAAAAGCGTTTGCTTAATGCTTTAGGAGTGAGGTACGCCAGCCAACAGGATAGGAACGACATTCTTTTAAAATTGGCCGCTCTGAGAGACTTACGACCCACTTCTGAGATCCTTTCCCACTCCTGCCACGAGAAGGAACAGTTGGTTTCCAGGGATATTTTGGCCAGGATTCCGTCGACTAAAGGAGAAGCTTCCCCCTTCCTAAGGAATTTATACCAATTCCCTAATCCTGTTAATTTTACTTTGTATAGGGCAATAGCCAGTGGCATTTCCCCTGCCGGCACATTATATTTATGTATAAAATTTATGATTTGAAAAAATTCCAAAAACCCAGTTTTTAGTTTATTATCGGACCTGGCCAGAACCTCCTGCCAAGTAATGAGCCTCCCTGAAACAAAGAAGGCCCCCAAATCCCCAAAGCCTGTCTCCATCCATTTTTGAATTTTACTTGAGTGGATTTGAAGACCGAGGCTCTTGCACTCCTCTATTCTCAAATAGCGCAAACCACCCCCCACTTCCTGATTAAGAACGGACTGTAATCTTTTTATTATATCTCTAATCCCACCGCCTTTATCGGCCTGTTTAATAACCAAATTAGAATTGGTTTTTAGACTGGCTATGACATTCTTCTCATCCATTGTGATATTGAAGGGAACATAAGGTCTGCGATCTTCAATTGCCGAAATATCTTTCAAAACCAACTTTTCAAAGGTTAAAATTTCTGAAGGGACCATACTAGCTGATGGAGAAAAAGTTGATGGAGGTCTGAAAGGCGTATTGGAGAGGACAGAAGGACTGGGATTCAATGTAAAGTAAGCATGCAATCTTAATTTGCGGAAAAATCTTAACATTTCAGTTTGGATCTCCTGAAAATTGGGACGAACAGTTGGCACAAAGGAAAGTCCCTTGCTCAATATAGAGATTTCACTGCTTGATAAAAGATGATCAGTAAGGTTAAAGATTGGCAATGTATTCACGATCGTCAAAGGATCGGTTACATCAGTTATGGTGTCAACCAAAGGGCTGTTTATAGTTACCACTGATAGTGTTGGCGGCGAGTGTTCCCACTAGCAGCATTTGTATTTACAAGCCCTGGCACTCCTCGTGCACTATTTCTTTATTTATTTATTTATAGGTTTGTAGCGCACTGGAATCGACTCCCGGAGGAGTATCTCTGCGCCTGTGACCTAGAGAGCGCTTTCAGCAAGTCCAAAGGAAATGATTTATGACTAAAACAGAAAGGTCTTAAGTTGTTTCCTGAAACTCAAGTGTTCTGGGCATTCCTAAGTGACAGAGGTAATCCATTCCACAGGGTGGGACCGGCTACGGACAAAGCCCTACCACCCTGCCTTACTTTCTTGGCAACTGGCACTGTTAGGAGCAGCTGGTTACTGGACCTGAGAGATCGCACCGGAGTGTAAGGTACCAATTTATCTATCCAGTATGTTGGCCCTAATCCATTTAAGCTCTTATGGATAAGGCAACAGGTCTTGAATATCACCCTTTTCCGAACGGGGAGCCAGTGTAATTTATCCAAGAGTGGTTTGGATGGCGTTCTTGGAGGGGCATTGAAAACCAGCCTTGCTGCTGTATTCTGCGCAACCTGGAGTTTGGCTTTAATTCCCTCATTGGCTGACAGCAGGAGCCCATTGCAATAGTCTAAACGACCAAGAATCAGAGCCTGCACCAAGGTTTTTCTGGTGGCATCTGGTAGCAAGGGGAAGACTTTTCGAAGAAGGCCGATCACATGAAAGCAAGTACCCACCACTGAGTTGGCATGTTGCTTCAGAGAAAGATCTCGATCCAGGCGTACCCCCAAGTTTTTCACGACCAATTTGGGTTCAGGTACTGGCCCAAGATCCTGCGGCCACCAATCTGTGGTCCACAGGATCTTAGCTTCTCCAAAAAGCAAGACCTCTGTCTTCCCAACATTGCATTGAAGGCAGTTTGATGACATCCATTTGGCTACTGCCTTCATGCCATTGGAGAAGGAGACCTTCACTTCGTTCGTGAGATGCCTAAAAGGATACAATAGCTGAGTATCATCCACGTAAGATACAGGAATGAAACCAAACTCTCTCAGGATATTTGCCAGGGGGGCCACATAGATGTTAAAAAGAGTCGGGCTCAAACAAGAGCCCTGTGGCACCCCCTTGGCAATCTCCATCTCAGCAGAACGAAATGTACCCATGCTAACCGTTTGGGTCCGGTTAGATAGAAAGCTTTTTAGCCAAGCTAAGTCCGTGTTCTTCAGCCCAATGCCAGCAGATCGTTCGAGTAAGATACTGTGAGAAACAGTATTGAATGCTGCTGACAGATCTAGCAGCACCAGAACAATGGAGAAGCCTCTATCTTGATATTTATGGAGATCATCTGTCACTGATAGTAACGCGGACTCCGTGCCATGTTTGGGCCTAAAGCCAAACTGGGAATGATCCAAGCAATTGGTCTGCTCAAGAAAATTAGATAAGTGCCTATTTACGTACTTTTCAGCTAATTTTCCCATAAAAGGGGGTAGAGATATCGGTCTTAGATTAGACAGATCAGTCCATGGGATAGTAGAATTTTTCCTGATCGGTCTGACTGATGCTCTTTTCCATTCTCTAGGCACCTGACCATTTGCCAATGAAAGGTTCACTATTCTCTGAATGCCTGGTCCCAATATATTCCCAACAATTGGCATTATTCTTGCTGGAATAATGTCCAATAATGTCCACTAGACTAGGGACTGACAGTAAACCAAATAAGCCAAACATGGAATTCAATCAATACAGCAATTTTACATAGGGAGCACTTGCACTATGGCACTGATCAGCAGTGGCACAGTGCCCAAAGCAATATACCAGCAAAAACATCGTAAACAGAGGAGGCAAAACAGAAAAAATGGAGGAGAGACTCAGGCCAATGATGTCAGGTCTAACAGTGTGTGTATGGTTTCGAAAATGGTAGTCTGTATTTTAGAGTGGGTGTATCAAAGGTTATATTAGGGTGTGAGGAGGTGCATCATGTGGATGATGTCATCAGTGATGTCAATTGAGATGTCATTAGTGATGGCACGGACCATGTCATGAATGATGTAATATGTGACGTCAACAACAGTGCATTGCGGGGGCGCAAGTTATAGTTAGTTTAACTAACTATAACTGCAGAATTTCTCTGGTCTTGTACGAGTGATGTGCCCAACTAACTATAACATCCCTGAAACCTATGGTTTTTTCAGTGAATTTCTAAGGTTTTTTAAATGCCAATTTCTAACTATGCCTACAGAGGTAGGACATGTGAAGAAAGAGGAAGAAAGGCACAGAAAGAAGCAAGAGAAATGCAGAAAGAGGTAACAGAAGTCCAGAAAGACAAAGAAAAGTGCAGAAAGAAGTAAGAGATATGCAGAAAGAACCAACAGAGGTGTAGAAAGAGGCGTTGTTTCAAAGTCATCCTGTGCCCCTAACTTTATACTGACTGGTACTGGTGGTAACTGACACTGACTAACCAGGGCCGGAGCCAGTGCTATGCTGAAAGTACCTTAGAATACAGTGAAAACACCTGCATACACTAGGGTATACTATGGGTTGAGGTATACCTGTGATTGGCATCAGCTACCCTGTAAGGCCCTAGGACATAATAGGGCAGGGGGATTAAAACTACCTCTAACTCAGAGGTGCATAAAGAGGCAAGCGAAGTGCATAAACAGGCAGGTGCAGAAACAGGGAACAGGGGTGCATAAAGAGACAAGTTAGGAGCAGAAAGAAGTAAGAGCAGTGCAGAAAGAACCAACCGAGGTGCAAAAAGAGGCAAGAGGGGTGCATAAAGAAGGAAGAGAAGTGTAGAAAGATGCAACAGAGGTGCTGAAAGAGGCACAAAGGGTGCAAAAAGAGGCAAGAGAAGTGCAGAAAGAAACAAGAGAAGTGCAAAAAGAAGCAACAGAGGTGCAAAAGGAGGCACAAGGGGTGCAGAAAGAAGGAAGAGAAGTACAGAAAGAAGCAACAGAGATACAAAAAGAGGCAAGAGTGTCACAGAAAGAGGGAAGAGAGGTGTAGAAAGAGGCAAGAGAATTGGATAAATAGGGAAGAAGGATGCAGAAAGAGGGAACAGGTGTACAGAAGGAAGCAAAGGGTAATTATAATATCCTGTATTTGGAACAGCATGAATGTTAGACTGCATGAGTGTTAATGTTTACACTCCGGTTAGGTGGCCAGGAATGTAACCCCATATATCTCTGTCTGTTTTTATTACAGCGTTGGCAGCACAGTGCCTCTAGCAGTGGCATTCAAATTGAGTGGCCCTGAGGAAATTGCCTGATCTAAACCACTGCAATGAAACATGTCGGCTGTAAGTGGGGTGTGAAGTGATAGGTAGTCTTCACACTCCTCTGTTTTATATTTAAAGGTTCTACTGTTAGCAACAAAGAAGGGAGCATAAGTAACGTTTAATGCCCTGGTTGCGCAGTATCTTATATGTTTAAATGTTTAAATGTTTGTTAGTTTTTGTTACATATAAGTTGTGTTCACTGCATCACGCACTGTTATTTTGGGTTGAGACACGTTTCCGTTAAAGCTTGATGGCACCAATGATGATAACAGGGCCATCCTGGTGAGTACCAGCCAGGGGTCCCATTGGTGGTGCGCCCGTGAGGTGCCATCTTGCTCCTCACACATTTTTTGTCCGTCCAAAGTGTTTGTGAGTCCTGTGTTGTCTCGTATTGTCGAGATCAGAGCGAGGTTCCTTTTTAAGTAAGCAATAGATTGAGATGTCGCGAGTATCCCTAGATTAAGGAACTCCATGGTGTGATTTATGAGCAACCCTTGATATCTATGTATCACTAGGAAGTATTGCAGTGAGAACTAGGACTCGTTGTGTTTGATGTACAGAAGGAAGCAACAGAGGTGCCGAAAGAGGCAAGAGAGGTGCTGAAAGAGGCAAGAGAGGTACAGAAAGAGGCTATAGAATTGCAGAAAGTAGCAACAGGGGTGCAGAAAGAGGCAAGAGAGGCGCAGAAGGAAGCACGACTGGCGTGCACACTATTAGTACCAATTTAACACCCACATTTAGCAATAAGTAACAGGTGACCAGTCTAGGTTTGCAAAGGGCCTTCAACCACACTGTAACACCTGTCACTGCATTTGTGGTAACGTTTGAGCCAGTAGAAACAAGGCTTTTTTTGTTCAAATCTGCAGATTAGGGAGCAGATGGTGAATTATGTGGCTAAAGCAGAAAATTTATAACTCTGCGAAATTTGGTGCAGCCAAACTATTGCATATTTCCAGTGGCCCTGCTCATACCTCTGACAAGGTCCACAAGTGTTCCTCAGTGATTCCTTCTTTTTTTGTCTCACTGAGTTTATAGTTGAGCTTCTGTGGAAACGAGGAAGACTAAACCTGAGGTTACCACTCCACAACACAGACTATCATACCCCATAATTACTCTCCATAACCCATAATCCCACTCTACATAATTCCTATACGCTAAATACCACATACTTTCTATCCACATAATTTCACTGAACAGCATACCACATAATTCCACTACACACAACGTACATCCACTCCACTCCCAAAAACATTAGTAAAAAACGTTTACATTTACAAGCCAATAGCTCAAACTCTCACAAATGCGAAACCTATTACATTGCAAACACTTCTTTAACTTGTAGTCGCATTTGCAGAGTGGTGGAGAAAGGGTGCTGGGCCTCCGACATGCATTACACATTTCTAATAAATACAATAAAATAAAACGGTACATACTCATGGGCTGCACGTTCTCCTTGGTTTTCTTCTGCAGTCTGATTCATGAAGAGCTCCCCTAACCAATCCAGACACTGCTCTCATGCTGTTAATCAGCATGTGAGAAGCTCCAGCATTGGCTGCTACAACACCCTCCGCATGCTCCACAGGATCTACAAGTGGATCCCGACCGAAACAAGAAGAATGGTGACACAGGCCCTCGTCAGCAGCAGACTGGACTACGGCAACGCACTCTACGCAGGAATCCCAGCCAAACACCTACGACGACTACAATGCATCCAAAACGCCTCGGCCCGACTGATCGTCAACATCACCCGCCGCAGCCACCTCACCCCCACCTGAGAAATTTACACTGGCTCCCCGTCGACAAGAGGATCACCTTCAATCTCCTCACCCACGCACATAAAGCACTCCACAACGCCGGATCAGCCTACCTGAACAGCAGACTCAGCTTCCACACCCCCACCCGCCAGCTCCCCTCCACCAACCTCGCCCTCGCCACCATCCCCCGCATCCAACGAACGACCTCCGGTGGCAGATCCTTCTTCTACCTCGCCGCCAAGACCTGGAACACCCTCCCTACCCACATACGGCAGACCCAAGACCTACTCGCCTTCAGAAGACTCCTCAAGACCTGGCTCTTCGAACAGTAGCTGCGCACCCTCCCCTTCGCACCTTGAGACCCTCACGGGTAAATAGCACGCTTTACAAGTTCTATGATTGATTGATTGATTGATGCTCCTTCAGGCCCTGGAGGCGTCAGCTTGTTCTCAATCCAGCTGTCTAAGACAGTTGGGTTGGAGAGTTGCAAAGTGCATGTCGTAAGCCAGCTGGCCAAATTGGTATGTGCACTTTGGAGCATCCTGTCAGCCACAGCTGCAGTCCTCTTTGCTGCCAATCGCAGTAGAGGCTGCTACCGGACGAGGGTCATGTGAGGGAAGAGGAATGTAATAAAAAAAAGACTTACCTGTAACAGCCGGCCACCGCCTCTCCTCCATCCTCCGTCCTCTTCATCTTCATGTCCCGGCCGCCAGCAGCAGGAAGCACCCGGGAAGACAGGCTCCCCATAGCCAATCACTGCAATTGTAACGTTGTGATTGGTCGGAGCACCATGAATCGGCGCTCAGACTGGAACAGGGAGCCTATGCATATTTCTGACCAGGCTGTGTAATGCAGCCTGGTAGGAAAATGCAAAGTGCGCATGAACAGTTTGGCCGGCCCAAGAGGGCCGACCAGTTTATACGCACTTAAGAAGTGCACACTACTCCGCCTCTGCTCTGGCCAGACGCACCCTGCCCCACCACTCACTGCAATGTGGAAAATAAAATGATAACAATAAGTTATTATCATTTTATTTTTTACTTTTGACCCTTAGAGGAGGAGTCGCCAATGGCCAATCGGCAGAGGACACCCCCTCATTTCTCCAGGCTCGGGGGAAGCTGTGGGGTTCCTCAGTGAAAAAAAAATTGCAATAAAATCATTTTATTGCCATTTTATTTTTCACATTCAGCGTCGCTCACAGCGGGTGGGGGGAAACAAAAAGGGATGATGGACGGAGCGTTTGAGCAAATCAAACACTCACCCCCAGTCAACTGATCTGTGTTTAATCCATCACCATTCTTTAGCTCACTCAGCCACTCCAGTTCAGACATGGCCATATGCAAATCAGTCTGACCCTGTGCCTCATGGGAACAGTCCAGCCCGAACTGCCAAGCCATGTCTTCCATGGACCGGAAAAAAGCATCTTGGGACCGGTTTCGGATTCATAATCCTCATCAGCCAGGCTATCTTGAATCCAGTGGCCAAGTGAGCAAGGGATTCACGTCTGAGCATACCCTGCCAACTTATGGCAAACAAAGCAAAACAAAAGGGGATGATGGACGGAGCTTTTGAGAAAATCAAACACTCACCCCCAGTCAACTGATCTGTGTTTAATCCATCACCATTCTTTAGCTCACTCAGCCACCCCAGTTCAGACATGGCCATATGCAAATCAGTCTGACCCTGTGCCTCATGGGAACAGTCCAGCCCGAACTGCCAAGCCATGTCTTCCCTGGACCGGAAACAAGCATCCTGTGACCGGTTTCGGATTCATAATCCTCATCAGCCAGGCTATCTTGAATCCAGTGGCCAAGTGAGCAAGGGACTCACGTCTGAGCATACCCTGCCAACGTAGGGCGAACAAAGCGAAACAAAAGGGGATGATGGACGGAGCTTTTGAGAAAATCAAACACTCACCCCCAGTCAACTGATCTGTGTTTAATCCATCACCATTCTTTAGCTCACTCAGCCACCCCAGTTCAGACATGGCCATATGCAAATCAGTCTGACCCTGTGCCTCATGGGAACAGTCCAGCCCGAACTGCCAAGCCATGTCTTCCCTGGACCGGAAACAAGCATCCTGTGACCGGTTTCGGATTCATAATCCTCATCAGCCAGGCTATCTTGAATCCAGTGGCCAAGTGAGCAAGGGACTCACGTCTGAGCATACCCTGCCAACGTAGGGCGAACAAAGCGAAACAAAAGGGGATGATGGACGGAGCGTTTGAGCAAATCAAACACTCACCCCCAGTCAACTGATCTGGGTTTAATCCATCAACATTCTTTAGCTCACTCAGCCATCCCAGTTCAGACATGGCCATATGCAAATCAGTCTGACCCTGTGCCTCATGGGAATAGTCCAGCCCGAACTGCCAAGCCATGTCTTCCCTGCCCGGAAACAAGCATTCTGGGACCGGTTTCGGATTCATAATCCTCATCAGCCAGGCTATCTTGAATCCAGTGGCCAAGTGAGCAAGGGACTCACTCTGAGCATACCCTGCCAATTTAGTGTGAACAAAGCGAAACAAAAGGGGATGATGGATGGAGCGTTTGAGTAAATCAAACACTCACCCCCAGTCAACTGATCTGGGTTTAATCCATCACCATTCTTTAGCTCACTCAGCCACCCCAGTTCAGACATGGCCACCGCACCGCTACCCCAACATCATGAAGAAATCACAGCTGACAAGAATTATAAGCAAACCCTCTTTTCTACTTGCAGTGTTGGGAAGCTTTCTTTGTAAGGAAAGGATCCGCTCTCTCAAAGTAAACGGGTTATCTTGTCCCAATGAATGACACATGTCGAGAAATGCTTAACCATATCTGCCATTCTCACGTGTCGGGGATGAGGTACACATGAAGATCGTGCGGCCTGACGTCATCCACAATCACGTGGACTGACATCAAGGCGCAGTTCTGAGCTCAGGTGCCGACCGTGTCTTGGGTGGAGCAGGCGAGAAGCATTGTGTGATGTGTTGTCTGGTCTGTGCGTTCTTCAAAGCTGCTAAGAAACAAAACATTCTCGTGTTACATAACAAGGCATTGACAATGGCTGATGAGGGGCCAGCCATCTTCCAGCTAATGCAGCCAGTCGCATTAACTGTACCAACAGCTGACTGTTTAAATCTTGAATTTGATGTTAGGAGTCGCACTTGAGTAGAGTTCGAAAACATTCACTGTGAAGGAGTAGTCTGGTTTATATCAAATTCGAATTGACCCAGCAACCAGTTTATCAAAGCAAATAGAAGTTTGTGGGTAAAAGGACTCTTGTATAAAGAATAAAGAAAAAGGAGCTGAAGAAAAAATATACACCTTGGGTCTTAAAACTCTTGAGGGCGAAATTATTTATTCTCTCAAGTTTAGAGAACTGCCGAAAAAAATTATTCCAGTGTTTGGCTAAAACAGCTTTTTTGTTCCGAATCTTCGGTTCCAGCTGCATTTCCAGGTTTGCTGGACTCGTCTCCTTTATTTAAATATACTTTCCTCACTTTGACATTGTTATGATGTTAGCACACTAGTAGCTGGGAGTGGGAGGAGCTAGGGGGCGAGAGGAAGAGGAGGGGTGGACGCAGGATATGGTTAGTTAGAGCAGGGACGAGATAGGAGTAACATACGAATAATAACGCTCCAGTTAATACCGGCATAGTGGTTGTATTTATTGTAGCTGGACGCTACAACTGGCGACGAGGGTGGGATGAGCAAACCCCACTGTGCAGAGCCTCGAGAAATCGCCTTGTCCCCAGCAGTTGTCGCGCTGAAAACGCACTGCACACTGGAAGCGTGTGTCCCACGTGCACAAAACTGGTAAACAGGAATCGGGAGCCCACTCCGACCCTGTGGAGTGCCCCAGAGGCGTGGACGACGCGCTGCCAGCAAGCGCTGCTGAGAGCGCCAAGATTTGGGTCCAAGCGAAAGTGGACATCGGAAAAGCCTCACGCCCGATGCGTGAGGTTTGGGAGGCCATCGGCGGAAGAACGCGGGAACTGCTAAGGCAAGTCGGGAGCCCACCCCGATCTCACCTGATGTCCGTGGTGGTGGTGGAGAAGTGAATCCTGGCGTGGACTGCCCCAGAAGCCGACCGCCGGTGAGTCCTGAGTGCCCCCGAGTGAATGAGCCCGGAGAGCCAGCCTCGTGTGTGCCTGCAAGGACGGCGGCCATCTTGAAGTCAGGCGCCTAGTAAAGACAACCCTGTGCAAGTCAACGGCGGCCATTTTGAAGTCAGGCGCTGGTGAGAAAACAAGCATTGGCAGAGTAAACAAGCATTGGCGACTACAAGAAACAAGCATTGGCAAAATAAACAAGCATTGGCGACTACAAGAAACAAGCATTGGCAAAGCAAACAAGCATTGGCGACTACAAGAAACAAGCATTGGCAAAATAAACAAGCATTGGCGACTACAAGAAACAAGCATTGGCAGAATAAACAAGCATTGGCGACTACAAGAAACCAGCATTGGCAAAGTAAACAAGCATTGGCGACTACAAGAAACAAGCATTGGTAAAGCAAACAAGCATTGGCGACTACAAGAAACAAGCGTTGGCTCGATAGACAAGCATTGGCGAAGACAAGTGAGATCGCTGCAGAATGGCCGACGAAGATGCTCAACCTCCACCCAGTGGATCGCTTATGCGAGCACCCGCTCCTATCAAGGTAACAACGGAAGGGAGCATGGGCCCCAAATGGCAAGAGTGGCTGGAAGAGTTTGAAGACTATATTGAGGGTTCGGACATCACTGATGAGAAAAAGAAACTGATTATTCTGCGCAATCTGGCGGGGCGAGAGATAGTCAAGATACTTAAAGACCTGCCTGCTGCCGACGTAGATACTTATGCTAAAGCGTGTGAGGTCTTGAACAAGAAGTTTCTTCACAAGAGAAATGTAGACTATGAACGACACACATTTCACTCCGCCAGGCAAGGGAAGGAGGAGCCCATGAGTGCCTTCATGGTGCGTCTGCGGAGACTAGCCAAGTACTGCGAATTTGATTCTTTCTCTACTGACGCTGCCATCAAATCCCAAATAATAGACGGATGTCATTCGGATCAACTTAGGAGGCGACTACTGAGGAAACCGCATGGATTGGATGAAATAGAGGAGATGACACGAGCTTATGATCAGGCGGAGAAGTACGCCGCCGTCATGGAAACGGAACACAAAGGGAGTCATGAACAGGCGCGACGCGTACACGCCCGGAGTGACAGTCGAAGAAGCTCCAGAGACAAACAATGGAGGTCGCACACATCCTCCCGTCAAGAGCAGTCAGGCCATCAACGTCAAGAACCATGGAGGAAGGAGAGACGACAGGAAAGAGTGAGAAAGTGCTACCGATGTGGGTATGATTACCCTCATGCGGGCAGCTGCCCGGCCATGGGCCAGAGATGTCGAAAGTGTGGTCGCACTAACCACTTTGAAGCGATGTGCGGGGAGAACAACAAAGAGAAGCGAAGTAGCCACTCAGGTACTACACGATCCGACACACGAAGCAGAGCTCCAAGAGTGTCGCGGTCCGACACTCGAAGACATCATGTGCGAGCTGTCCAAGATCAGAAGGAGCAGTCCCCTGCATCGTCACACTCCAGCAGAGAGTCACGTCGGTCTCGGTGGGAGAGGAGGTCACCTTCCAGAGAATCCAGGCCTTCGTCCCGAGACTCTGTTTACACCATTGAATACCTGAATTTGGCAGCAGACCCTGACCAGCTTAAGAGATACCCTCGGCTGGACATCAAAGTTGGAAATCACGACTCAAAGTTTGTACTAGACTCTGGTGCCTCCTTAAATTACATTCCAGTTACTGAATATGAAAGGATGAGTCCGCGACCCCCCCTGACATTTGCACCTGTGAGAGTCTTCACGTGGATGGCTAAGAAGCCACTTCCCTGCCTAGGGAAATTCTCAACGACGCTTACACACAACGGCACAACTATATCGGCAGTCATCCATGTTATCAAGGGCCCTGAAGCAGACTGCCTTTTGAGCCTACCAACTGCTGAACGACTCCACCTGGTGGAAATTCTCTTCAAAGTCAGCGACATCCGAGACGTGACTCGCCTATTTCCCAGGTTGTTTCATGGTCTGGGCAAATTGAAAGACTGTCAAGTACGACTACACATCAACGAACAAGTCAGGCCTGTCGCCCAACACCCTCGGCGGGTACCATTTCACCTACAGGCCGCTGTTGAGGAAGAACTCCAAGATCTATTGGCTGCGGACATCATCGAACGCACTGATGGCCCGACCCCATGGGTTTCGCCGGTCGTCATCGTTCCCAAAAAGGGCAAGGGCAACAAAGTCAGACTCTGTGTGGACATGCGCTTGCCCAACACTGCGATAGAACGAGAGCGGCACCCGGGGCCACACTTGAGCGACATGATCGCAGCACTTAACGGAGCCACTGTGTTTTCCAAATTGGATCTGAATAAAGGCTATCATCAACTGGAATTGGAAGCGGGGTCTAGATATATCACCACTTTTGCAACTCACATGGGGTTGTTTAGATACAAAAGACTGAGCTTCGGTGTGTCCTCGGCAGCCGAGATATTTCAGGAAATGATCCGGCAAGTCATTCAAAATATTCCAAACACGCTCAACTATAGCGATGACATCCTTGTCTATGGTTCTGATGTCAGAGAACACGACATTGCACTCAATCGTGTCTGCCATGCCTTAGTGGCAGCCAACTTGACTTTGAACAAAGAGAAATGCGAGTTTCACCAGGCCACGCTGAAGTTTTTCGGTCACATCTTTTCTGGTGCTGGCATGAAACCTGATCCGGACAAAATCATAACTTTAAATGACACCAAGAGTCCCCGAGATGTCAGCGACCTCAGATCGTTCCTGGGAATGGCCAGCTATTGTGCTCGCTACATTAAGGATTACGCTACGATCAGCCACCCCCTCCGCATGCTAACCAAACAGGGTCAGCCGTTTGAATGGACTCCCCAATGTGAGCAGGCATTCAAGGAAATCAAGAAGGCGGTGGAATCGGCGAATCACTTGTCATATTTCAACCCAAAGCGGAAAACTGAAATAACTGTGGATGCAAGTCCAGTGGGACTGGGAGCGATCCTGGCACAATATGAAAATGACTCAGATCAACGCCGCATCATTGCCTACGCGAGTCGTAGTCTGACTGAGCCGGAACGAGCTTACTCCCAACCTGAAAAAGAAAGCCTAGCCGTGGTATGGGCATGTGAACATTTTCATGTCTTTATTTACGGAAAACATTTCACTCTAATTACAGATCATCAAGCTCTCATCACCATCTACGGAAATCCAAGATCCAAGATGCCCCCGAGGATCGAAAGGTGGGGCCTACGGTTACAAGAATATACCTTCACTATACTTCACAAACCAGGGAAGTCTGAAAATCCAGCGGACTACATGTCCCGGCATCCTCTCCCATCATCAGCTTCCAGATCCTCCATTGCGGAAGAGTACATTCATTTTGTAACAGATCAGGCTCTTCCTCCAGCTATCCCTATGGAGACTATTCGGGAGATTACAGCACAGGACGTCATCTTGCAGAGAGTCCTTCACAAAATCCGCAACAATCGATGGAGGCATGATCCTCAGGACGATGAAACTGATTCATCGACTCAACGTGAACTACAAGCCTTCAGGCATGTGAGTGGTGAGCTTTCCGTCACGACGGATGGCATATTGCTGCGTGATCAGAGGATTGTAATTCCTACTCAACTAAGACAAGGAGTGGTTGCTCTTGCACATGAAGGACATCGAGGAATAGTGTCGACCAAACGAGCACTAAGGGAACGAGTGTGGTTTCCGTTCCTTGATCAACTAGTGGAAGCCACCTTGAAAGATTGCCATCTCTGCCAACTCACCAGCAAGGGTGATCCTCCAGCTCCTTTAAATATGACCAGCCTGCCTAGTGGTGTATGGCAAGAAATCGCCATAGACTTTTATGGACCCCTGTCATCTGGCAAATATGTGCTGGCCATCATTGATGAGTATTCCAGGTACCCCATTGCCTGTTTTGTGTCGTCCACGAACACTGCCAGTACTCTCAAAGTCCTTGATGAAGTCTTTGCAGCGTGGGGAGTTCCCAAGATCGTCAAATCAGACAATGGACCCCCTTTCAACGGAAATGACTTTGCTGCTTTTGCGAAGCACCTGGACTTTCATCACCGCAGGATCACGCCTCTCTGGCCACAGGCGAATGGGACAATTGAGAGGTTCATGGCCACCCTCAAAAAGACCTTCCAACATGCTACCGTGGAAGGGAAAGACTTACAAACAGCACTCAATGAAGTCCTTCGAGCTTATCGTACAACTCCTCATGCTACGACTGGCCAATGCCCGGCGACCCTCATGCTGGGACGTCCCATGAGGAATCGCATTCCCACGTGGGATGGAGCCCTGGAAGCATCATTATCTGAGATGGACTCGTGGGAAATGAGAGCCACTGATGACCGCAACAAAAGAAAAATGAAGGCCTATGCCGACAACCGGAGGAGAGCACGGTCATTATCATTAAATGAGGGGGACAATGTTATCGTCAAGCAAGAGACGCAGAAAAAGACTGACTGTCCATTCAAGGATGAACCGCTGGTGGTCACCCGAAGGAAAGGGACTATGGTAACTGCGGAGTCTGAGCAGCGGCGAGTTACGAGAAATATCTCGCACTTCAAGAAACTGCCAACAGACACCTCGAGAACCATGATGAGTGACCTAAGCAATCCCCGAGTTGAAGAACCACAGCCAAATGGTCAAGAGAACATTGCTCCGATCACTGAGACATTGAGTACTGATGGTCTGAGGGCCAGGTCGCCACGACCTCATCGCGACATACGTCCACCCAAGAGACTGATCGTGGAGATGGACTAAGAAGTCAGTATGTTCTGTTTGTTTGTTACAAAGGGGGGAGATGTTATGATGTTAGCACACTAGTAGCTGGGAGTGGGAGGAGCTAGGGGGCGAGAGGAAGAGGAGGGGTGGACGCAGGATATGGTTAGTTAGAGCAGGGACGAGATAGGAGTAACATACGAATAATAAAGCTCCAGTTAATACCGGCATAGTGGTTGTATTTATTGTAGCTGGACGCTACAGACATGTCACTGACAGTCTTTTTTTTACCTCTCCACACATCTTTCAGCAATTGGTACCATTCTCACGGTCAATGTACCAGAAACAATGGCGGCAAAACTCAAACTTAACTTCGCTTTTCAGCTTCGATATGAACCTAACATTACTAGAGCCCATGATAAAAAAAGCTGTAATTTTTTTTCCTGCATCCACATTAAAATAAAGGAAACACGTGAGTAAATGGCAATAAAAATCACCGACACACTTTTGTAAAATTGACAAACTTTGAACTACACGAAATATGCAAGTTTGGTAACTTTTTCCTCAAATGGTGTATTCTCCCTGGCTGGTATTTGATTAATTAGTACGGCACACGGTAAATACAGATGGGAAACATCATTTACTACGAAGGCATCACCACGCATAACGTTTACCACGGTACACTTACCACGCAAACGTTTTTTCAACTCGGGTGCCTTCCACGACCGTCTTTACCACGTTCTGCGTGGGTTGGGGGAAGACGTGGTATTCCTTCCAGTCGTTCTGCGTGGGGTTGGGGGGTTGGGGGAGGGGGTTTGGGGGGCTGGGGGGGTCTCCACCCAAAAAATAACAAGCAGGTTACTTAAAAAAAAACGAACATAATTTTAGAAGAAAAAGGAAAGAGCCTCCCCCAAAGACGTGCCGTGTACGTCAAAAAAGCAGTCCTTTTTTTATTTTGGTATACGTGTTTTGACGCTTGTTTCTATGGAGGATGGAAGTAAGGGCTCGTAGAGAAAGACGTGCAGGTAAGACGTTTCTACGCGTAGTAAAATCCTACGTTGTAAATACCAGCGTGGTAAAGCCACTTGCGATGTAAAATTCGCGTGGTAAAGCCATGCGTGGTAATTGAAATCGTGGTATAATCATATATTCGGGATAACACCACGGTCGTCTTGATTATGAGTTTAGGTGTTAGTTACAGCTGATACATAACGATAGCAAGGCGTCCATTTTTAATTGTGTGCAATAAATAAAACCTACTATGAGTTTGTGGGGAATAGCATGCAGATTTTTGTGGTTATTGCACCAAAATCCGCATACACAGTAAATATCATACAATCTCCGCAGTTATATTTGAGCAGGTCAAATAAATTTTGAGGTATTTAACGCATCAGATAATAATCAGGTGCATTAAATAACACTCAACTCCTAATTCTGATTCCTATGCAAACAGGGGTTTATACAGGGGTTAGAAATGAATGACCCACTAGTAATCAGGCCCGGTATGTTGCTATCCTGCAGGAATAGTGAAGGGGCTCGTTGAATGTGGCACACTTACTGCCACTGTACTTCCTCCTCTCTAAAGACTACCTCAAGACTTAAGGCTGCCTGGCTAGTACCCTGCTACTACCCAGCTAAACAACCTGCAAGCAAAGCTATTTGGGACACTTACTACTCTGAGCCTTATGCAGTCTTGAAACCTCAGAGTTGAAAGGAAAGAGTGTCAGTTCCCATCAGCCAGGAGAGAGGCCTGAACTCACGCCCTGGGGCAGACTCAAGCAAACAATTGTCAAGGACTTTACCCCCCATATAAGTTCCTAGTATGCGGTATCATTGGTGCTCAACGCATGGATGGTAAAGGGGTCCCAAGCACTTGTACCACTGTTTGTGCCACCCTGATTGACCCAAGTAAACTACTTACAACAGGCCTGCTTTTGCAGACTGCTGGAGTACTGCAAACTGCTCCATTCGACTGTGCACTCACCATGGCCGCAGGTATCATGCATTTTAACTGTCGCAAACGGCCAGATTCACAGAATAGGTCAGTTTGCAACCGGTAAATTGTTTTTAGGTATATATAAATTCCAATTTACAATTAAGTAACATGTTACCGAATTGCAATTTTGAATTGCGAATACTTACCAATTCAGTATTAGGAAGGGGTGTGTTTAGGGCGTCACGTCCTAATACTGAATCGCAGCGGTATGTAGGAATGTATTGCGACTGAAATGCAGTCACAGAACATTTGCATTTTCATTTTTCTTTTCTAAACGCAAACCATTTACCTTTAAGGAAAACAGGCTGCAGTTAAAATAAATGATTGCCTTATTTTAAAGCAATCACAGACCCAGTGGTCTGCTGACCCTAGCAGGCAATCATCCCTGTGAATTTAGCGATTACTAATGGGTAGCACATTGCAACTTGCCTCATTATATTAATGTAGCAGGTTGATTTGAGACCCATTAGGAAACGCTAAATGAAACTCATGGAGTTTTATACATTCAAATAGGAATTACCTAAATGCAATTCGCAGAGAATCACAATTAGGTAATTGCTATTAGAAATAATGAAACATGTGGCCAGTGTGCGGCACAGTCAATGCACTGTGCTTTATATATGTCAGTCACCCCTAAGGAAGGCATCCTGAGCCCAGGATGCAGGGTGCAATATATTTACGTTGAGGGCATATAATTGCACGCCTATACTATATGTCCCTATTGTGGCTTTCCCTATTGGAAACTACTATAAGTGTTCACCGGTGCATAGGATAACATTGGCTGGCATCCGGGCATTCCTGAGGTTGGCAGCTCCATTATGGCACTGTCGAAATATGTCATGCTTGGTATTAAACAATGTGCCTTCTCACCCCTGACATAATTCTTGAGTCAAGGCGGAGGCGGGGGCTGGCCAACTTCGCGTAGGAATTTGCCCTATACTCCGCGTTCTACGCGGAAGGTGGAGTAGGCAAATCTCCACACACTCCGCTGGCGGAGCAGAGTTGTGGCCTGGGGTTACATTATTCTCCATCTTAATGGCAGCTATTAAATTCTGCTTGCCTCCCTTGCATTCCTCATTGAACCCTAATCTTTTCTTATGGGTGAGGCAAGCTGGTCTAATTTTTCTACTAAAATAGTTTTCCACAGATTTGAACAATTCATCATTGACCGCATCACACTGCTAGGTTTCTCAGAGATCCTGCATAAATGGGACAAATAATCTAGACCGTCGACCACTTTGCTGTACGGATCAGGTAGCTGCTCGGGCTGCTGCGAAAATGACCCCTACTTCACATCGCATCTATTGGTTGTAACACACAACTTCGGACTAGCTGTCTGGCTTGAAAAGCCAACCAGTGAGAGCAAGGTTGTGTCATAGTCAAGTGTGGAACATTATGATCCAACATTTGATAGGGACTAATTGTAAGTTAGGAATGGACCACAGCTCATCTACAACTTCAGTTATAAATGAGCTGTGTAAGTGGAGGAGCTCAATGTGTAGAAATCAGCAGCCTTTAAAATGAGGATTCTATCATGCGCTTGATTAGTCAATGATTCTAATTGGCGCAACATTTTCAAAGCATGCTTTCCTTTCACGGTAGGGCTACACACATTAGAAACATTGCAGTATTGTCTTGTATTTGAAAACAAATGAATTCCTAAAATATTGTGTGAATTAATCAGTAGGATTTTAATCTAACAATTCAAAGCAATACTGCCCCATATTGTGAGTCTCTCAGAGGGACGTCCCACTCCCTTAAAAAAAAACATCAACACGGAAATCCAAATACCCAGGAAAATTGTGGCACCGCGCACCATGTCTCTTGTAAGATGCAAATGACATATTTATTTACGAAACCTCCCCACTCAGGATCCAATAGCTTAGAATGTAGTCTGGCAATATTACAGGATAAGATATTCAAAAGGCTAGCAGCATTAGTTGTGAGATTAGAATTGTTATGCTGATCCTCCAAAAGTCTAACTTTTTTATAACGTTATCTGCACAGCAACTAAGCAGTTCCCTGCATCCACATCCGTGCCACTAATGCTAAGAGGAGCCACTCTACGCCTTCCTACTAGGGGCATTCCACCAGAATCCGGTCTGCCCAGACTCAGTGATTTTACCCCACTGAAGACAGAGTCCCCACCTCCAAATCAGTGACCATGGTTGCTCGTGGATACCTTATCCATTAGTAACACACAAACATAGTTAAACTGGATCATACTGCTTCTGGAGTGGCTGTTAAAAGGTCCAATCCCACTAAGCTATCCACCAACTCCCCATCCATCACAGTAAGGTTTATGTTGCTAAGAAAGGTTTGGGTTGGTATCATCAAGGATTGGTTGGGATGATGATAAGACCAGGTACCAAAGAACATGTGTTACTTATGGGGTAGGAAGATGAAAGTGAAACAAAGATTTGGACTGAAGCCTACAATAATTTTTTTTCTGATAGGTTGGGTCAGACCAAAGGGATTACACATAAAATCAAAATTAAAGAAGGAGCCATACCAGTCAAGCATTGATTACCGAGTGTCCAGTTCAGTCTAAGAAAGGATTTGGCAGACAAATTGAAACAGATGTGTGAGTGAAGGGTTATTGAACCGATTGAATCATCATTATGGTTGTCTCCACTGTTTGTGATGAGAAAAAGAAAATGGAGCTTTGAGGGTGTTTGTTGGACTGCATAGCCTTAATAAAGAAATATCATTTGACTCACATCCTCTACTAAGGATTGATGATATCATTACTAAATTAACTGGAGCTAAGTTTTATTTCAAAAATTGATTTACCTTTAGCATACTATCAAGTTGAATTAGATCCTACATGTAGACACTTTACAGCTTTTGTCTTTCAACACATTATGGAAAAAATGTTGAAGGGGGTTGCGGATACTGTGGCCTTTTAAGATAACATTTTGGTTGCAGGGAAGAACAAATTGGAGCATGATAAAACCCTGAATTTAGTTTTGTGTAGGTTGCAGGAAACAGGCATTGGAGCAAACAAACAGAAATGTATGTTTGCAACGAGCTCCATTGAATATTTGGGCCCTAATTTCTCGGGATGCAGTTAAACCATGTCCAGTCTTGAATGATGCAATTGTTCATTCGCATTGCCAATTCTCCTTTTAGCAAACAATTGACATAGATGTCCCTAAATCAATAGTCTGTGACCTCAGACCCACTGATGCGATACATTTATCACCTGCATCATCCTGTTATTTATTTCTAACAATAATTCAACAGAGAAGTGTATGTTTTCATAGCCTAACATACACTTCTCTCTCAGCCCTTTGATTTACCTGATGGACCTTGGATCCAATTGGCAGTTGATTTTGTTGAACCCTTCCACATGATGCCTGGGAAATACAAATTTGAAGTCGTTTTGGCAGACTATTACGGTAAATGGTGGGAAGTGGAATTTACGGCTGATTCCAGATGGGGTCCTTAGGTTTTTCCAGAAGACATTTGCAAGGGAAGGATTTTTCCAGAGAACTGGTACAGTTTGTGTCAAAGGAAATGATTGGATTCTTCAAACAGTCCATCATTGTTCATAATAGAATTGCTCTTTATCAGCCCCAAACTAATGGTTTGTGGAGTGGATGAACCATATGCTAGTTGAATTTGTGCAATGGACACTGAATGGTGGGATGAATGTAGTATGTAGTAGAGGCAATTAAAAGCATGTATTGGGCACATCGTACTACACTTAGTTGTGGGACTGGTAAAATTCTTTTGACATTTTGGGAGGGAGAACTGCTTCTTTTGATATGTGCCTTGCTTGTATGAAAAAAATGGGCTTCCGGGTCAATCTTGAAAAGGACATTGATCCAAAGTTTAGATCGAGGGTCAAGGAGCACCAGAAGGCTTGAGAAGAAAATTGTAATTTTTAGAACAATGTCCGAAGTAATTAAGGGTTACCCATATTTTTTCTTAAACCTCTTAAGGGATAATGACTCAGTAAAGGTCAAGATAGCACAGTTACTTGGAACCTTCCAGGTGGGTCTTCCTCGGGACGTGTGTGTGTGTGGGGCAACCTAGAGACGCATGAAAATCACCTCTCCTATTGGTGTTTTCGTAGCATATATTGACAGCGCGTCCACTCACCAATTGGCTGGGAACCTCAGCAATATGGGTCCAACTCTTACATATCTTGTGAGTGTAGGTAAACAAGCCCTTCCAGTGTCATCAAGAATGGGTGCTTCATGGCGTGGAGAACCCTTGCTCATTACGGCCGCACTGAATGTTATTTGTACTAAATGATACCCAGGTCCTGAGGTCAACTGGGTCACCCCATCGTAGCATAAGGCAGGATCAAACATCCAGCAAGAGTGCCGAAGGGTGCTCCTAAATATGGCCCACTCATGAAGGTTGATGGTGTCAGTGGGAATGCAGTCAGAATCAAAGGGAAGGATTGGTGGAGTATAGTCAGAGTCTTTAAGGTGACCTTTGGTCAGCCTGTGTCTGAGGAGTGAATGGTGGCAAGAATGGTCAGCTTATTGTGCTCCACAGGAGTGTTAGGAGGGGAAAAGTTCCAAAAAGGTTGGGCGGGGAGGATTTCATTATTTCTTTCCAGTATATTATATTGTCTTCAGCATTGTATGCATTAGGCAATGTTGTATTTCTTGGTTTTCTCAAATGTAATGCAGCTATCGTACCTGTAGAGCTGTGTAATATTGTTTATTTGGTACTAAGTTATAACATCTTCATGCTTTTTAAGTATTTCATTTTTGTTTTCTTTGTATTTACTATCTTATGCCAAATTAGGTCGGTTAAATTTGTGTATTAAGTATTGTTTTGTTCTTAACCATTTTTGGTCGTATAGGAAGGGAGATGTTGTGATATTCACGCTGCATGCATTGGCACATATTATGTTCTATTTGGAATATTGCCTTTCAAGTTGCACAAGCGTTCTGTATTTGTTAGACTCCTGGGAGCTGAGAGGCTGTGGTGAATAAAAGGACTCTTCCTCTCTATCACCAGTGTTTGGTGAAGTTATGTACCACAATACTCCTTACTTGCTGGGCAGGTGCTTTCCTACTAGACACCAGGGAAATATTTTTTTAAACAAAAGGGTAGGGTGGAAATACCCTGGCAAAGGTACATGCCGCGACCCCAAAGTGGCCAGTACAGTCTTACCCCCCCCTTGGGAGACAGATTGGAGGGTTTGCCCTCAATCTGCCCCCCAGAGGTGGCATAAAGCTCATTGAATGGTAGGGAGTTTTGTTTTTATAGGCAACTAGCAGCCCGTCTCGACCTTGTCCGGGAGCAATCAGGCTTCCCCGACCCCCGCCTGCCCCGACATTGCCCAGCAGCCCGGGCCCCCGGCTGCCCCGACCCCCGCCTGCCCCGACATTGTTCCCTGGATGTCACAAAGGCCCAGTGTTGGGGCGCTCTGCATAAATCTCCATGGCAGATGCTGTAAGTCCCCGTCCCCCGCCTGCCCCGACCCCCGCCTGCTCCGACATTGTCCCCCTGAGCCTTTCCTCAGCCGATGTAAATTGTACCCTTCTGTTTTGTTGTAACTCCCCGTCCCCCGCCTGCCCCGACCGCCGCCTGGCCCGACATTGTCCCCCGGAGCCTTACCTCATCTGATCTAAATTCTGTCCTTCTGTTTTGGTGTAAGTCCCCGTCCCCCGCCTGCCCCGACCCCCGCCTGCCCGACATTGTCCCCCGGAGCCTTACCTCAGACTCCGCTCCTCAGTTTACTGCTCCTCCTTCTGTTTTGGTGTAAGTCCCCGTCCCCCGCCTGCCCTGACCCCCGCCTGCCCGACATTGTCCCCCGGAGCCTTACCTCAGCCGCCGCTTCTCAGTTCACCGCTAGTCACCGCTCCTCCCGCCGGTCCGCTGCTCCTCACCTCCTCCCCCGCGCCATGTCCGCCGCTCGTCACCGCTCTTCCCCCGCGCCTTGTCCGCCGTTCCTCCTCGCGCTCCTGGATGCTGCACCTCCCCGCGCTCCTGACGTCAGCACGCAGGTCGCGGCCGACGCTACTTCGAAGGGACTACTTTTTTTATATCGTACAGTTTTTTAATATAACATATTTTTTAACTTTATATAGCCTATGTCCATCTGCACACCCTGAGGATTACAACGATGTATCGGGTGTGTGGATGGGCGCTGTGGTTCCCGAGTTTACCCGCCTCAAAGCCTCAAAGTTCTTCCTTTATAATAGTAGTATAGATAAGCAAGTTTGACATTGAAGCTGGGTTTTGAAATACCGTCAATGGAGAAGCGGCTTGGAGTTGAGTTTACAGGTTACTAGTTTTCTTGCCAATTTTTAGTGCATATACACTTGCCTAGCTCAACATTTGTATGTCTCTTCTCAATATTGTACGATGAGGGACAGTTTAGGAAGGACATTATTTCCATTGCTATCACTTTTGTAGTCCTTTATCAAAATGAGAAACGTGCCATGCTGCTACTACTGATGCTTAGGAAAAACAGAAAAAATAACATGAATTTCAGTCATATTCTCCATACCACAAAACACAAAATGCGGCTTTATTCTCACACTGTAATAATGCGGTCTTAAAGCCGATATGTTAAAATTTTTAATGTAGTGGGATTCAGGAGATATTTTGCTTATGAGCCGGCTACTGCTGAATTGCCTTTTGCATAGGTCTGGACATGGCCATGTTTTATCTTGCCTCTAATTCTAAATTGATTTTCTAGCTGAAATTGAACTTTTGGACTTTTTAAATGAATTGTCAGCTTTTTAATGTGCTATGTACATCTTAGGAGTCGTAATGTGGAAAATCTTAAGTACTGTATGATATTGGCTCTCTGACAATATTGTTTGTTTCTACTTACAAGCAATTTAGCTAATCTAAGTCAGGCTTTTGATAATTTTATGATGGTTTGTGGATTGTGCTTGTTATGTGCTTCTCTTTTATTTGTAACTAGCAGCCCGTCCCAGCATTGCCTGGGGCAGAAAGGGGCTGGGGGCAGTACACCCGCTCCCGCCCGACTCCCTCCCGCACCGACTCCCTCCCGCCCCGACTCCCTCCCGCCCGACTCCCTCCCGCCCGACTCACTCCCGCCACCCTCCCACCCCCCTCCCGCCCGACTCACTCGCGCTCCAACATTTTCCTTTACTGCTGCCTCCTTCTTGCCTCCCCCTGCATCACACAGTCTCACACTGAACTTTCCCTTCCCTTACCTGTGCCGCCGCTCCTCACTGCACAGCCGCTCGTCACTGCACCGCCGCTCCTCCTTCGTCGTCATCACGCAGGTCGCGTCGCGGTCATCACGCACGTCGTATCGCGGCCAGCGCTAGGTCCCGGCCGGCGCTACTTTCAGGGGACTACTTTGTTTACAAACGTAATTTTTTTAATTTACTTTTAAAAAAAAAATTATATAGCCTATGTCCATCTACACACCCTGACATTTTCATAGATGTATCGGGTGTGTAGATTGGCGCTGTGGTTCCCGAGTTTACCTGGCCAAAAGGTGCAAGTTCTCTCTTTATAATAGTAGTATAGATAAATGGGTGGCCCACACTGGCATAGGGCCATGCACCCATCCCAAAGATGACAATACAGTTTTACTGCACCTCCTCGGAGGCAGATCAGGGGGTTTGCCCTCAATCTGCCAGACTAGTAGGTAGAAAGTTCACTAGACATCAGGGATTTTACAATGGGGGTAAGGGATGGAGACATACCCTCTAGGAATTGGGTATACTCTAGGGTTGGGCTGTACTTGCTGAGTTTTACTCTACGGAATTCATCAGAGTTACATAAAAACTCAGCAAGATTCCACGGAGTTCTTCCCATCCCGAGAGAAAGTCTGCTGTATTAAAGGACAACACTAAGGGCAGTCAGATGGCGGTGGGTCGTAGCTGTGGTGTACTCCAAGTCAAAGCATGCATTTAAGCACAAATTATCTAAAATGTAAGTCATTCTGACTTGTTGGTCACACAGACTTGCAGAAAAGCTTTTCGACAGGCATGATATTTATGTTTTATTTTAGGGGGAAATTGATTGGCACAACCTGATTGGTGTGCGTGGTTCCTCAGAAGAACAGTGGTGATTTTTTCAGGCTCCTGGAATCCACTGCAGAGCGAGGCAGCAGTGTGCGATCACTTTACAAAGAAACAAACATGGCGGCTGGAAACCTCTGTGGTCAGGGGCAGGTGAAAAACGTTTGTGCCAGCTTTCTGCACATTGTACACGAAGATTGCAGCACTTCATGAACTCTCATGACATCCAAGACTGTTACTACACAGACTAGTGTCAGGTTCTCCTCTCCCAAAGCGTAATACTCCAAACTCAAATCGCCTGATTCAGAGGACACCAGCCTCTGAGCCAGCTCAACAGCTACCGTTCGAATGGTGTGACCATTGACTTATGACTAATCAGGCATAGGTTCTATCAAAAGGAAGAGGGGGGATCAGGGAGCTAATTAATTGTGCAGTTTACATGCTCCCCAAACGTTTACACAGAAACAAGTATATGTACACTGTTCCAAAGATAGGGTGCAAACAGTTACCCATGTGCTATTAAAAGGAAAGGAAGAAAAAATGTGTCCTAGGTGAGGCGGACCCATCAAACAAGGGAAAGAACATGTCTTGTCTCTTGTAGCCCTCACACAACCCAAGGGGTGTCATGTTTCATCATCATGCATTTTGCTCCTGGTTGGGCCGGCGCTGCAATCCCCTACGGGTCCCCCGAAGGGTCACTTTGACGGGGATCTTTTGAGGCATGCCGGATGGAGCATGTGGCTGTGTGGGGTGTATGGGTGCTAGATGTGGGTAAACAAAGTGCATGCTTAGTGAGTTTAAGACTGAGCAAGGGTAGCCTAAAAAAAGGGTGTGTGATGTACAGCTGCACCCTTGTCAGAATAAAAGCTCTTAAGTAGAGTATAATCCTAAACAGCACATTGTGCTTAGGTATCATAAAACGGTCAACATGTTCCGCGCCTCTGTTGCCGCAAAAGGGTCATTGGTGCTTCTTCAGGACCAGGATTAGAAGATAAGGTGAAGTGCACGTGAAAAAGTGTTAAAAGATAAATACCCATTGTATATGTCAGGGCGGGCCATTATGCTGCTCCTTATCAGAATCTAGGACAGAAAAGAAAAGAAAGGTACATGAGATGTGCATTAGACAATCTTAATGCAACATAGCGTGCCACTGCCGTGTGCACAGCATGCCAATGCCAAAGAAAAAAGTAAAATAGAAGAAAAGAAAACTAGCCTCCAAACATTTTTTCTTCCTTTTTTTTCTTCCTTTCCTTTTATTGGCACATGGGTGACTGTTTGCATCCTATCCTTGGAATAGTGTCCATATACTTGTTTTTGCATAATCAGGCATAGGACCTAACTTCCCTTCCGGTGAACAATACAAGTAAACTGAGCTCAGAGCCTCTGTATGAGGGTTTTTGATTTAGGATAGAACCATATGCTGGTGTGGTGTAAAGGAGAGGAGAGGCTGCATAAACATTGGTATGAGAGTGGTAAACTGGGCTTTGGGAGACGCCTGATCAACCAACATCAGCTCTGACTCAAACATTCAAATATACACAGCAGTGGTAGTAAAATTTGGGGCATGGCTGAGTTATGGCAATCCACCCTGATATGAAAGCAGGTCCCAAGCATTGTGGGTAAATAGGATGCTAATGTCATTGGCGCAGCAATTATGTTCCAGCAGGAACAACAAACGTGGGGTTTTAAATGCTGTTCACTCTTCGGCCAGCTAGCAGACAGTTGCAATCACACCACATTGTAGTGTGTGTTGGGATGACACAGTCGTCCCCCTTTCTTCATGACTCTGCCCTAGCATTCGCTATTATGCGGCGTCATCCACAGAACACAATGATGTTAATTCTTAACTGAAGTACTGCCACAATAAAATGGCTGAAAAAGGCCTTCTCCCATATACTGATGATGATAGGTGAGATAATACCACCTTCACCCCTAAAGCATCAACACTTTCTGTGCTGCTGGGGACTAAAACAGCCCCATCCCAATTGCAAGCAAGAGGAAGTAAAAATTATTTTTGTTTTTGTTTTTACATATGGGCCAGCAGAGTGGGGATACAACCAAATATCGTCCCACTTGCCAAAGCTGAATGGCTGCACTTTTTGTGTTTAGGTTAGCCTTTCATACCCAGACGTTTCTAAAAACTATACTTCGAGAGGAGGTTTCTCTAGGTAGTCGATGATCCCAGGTCCAATCCCCATACCTACCTGTAGTTCTGAAATCTCCACATTGGGTGCTGTGGATTTTTGTGTTGCGGTTGCTAGGCTGAGCCACACAAGTGGGGTAGCATTTTCACTGGAATAAGTGGGGGAACACTGGGTTCTAGGAATTTTCTGGATTAGTACAGATTCTGGAAGTTTACGTCACATATATGCAAGGAAGATGTGTGATTTTAGGCAAAGTTGGAGGTTTGCTGGGCTTGGGTTTTAATAGATTTGCCTGAATGCTGGCTGAGCGAAGGCCCAAAACCACAGATACCCAAATTGCAAAAAAATTATTGGTTTTGACCCTTTTCTGCTGCAGGCACTAGGCACCTTTGATTTCACTTACAGTAATTACCAGTGGGTGAGGTTAATTTAAGCATTCCATATATCACATTTTTGTATACTTTAATTTTCAGAAATGTCAGGGTATTGTAGGTTTCCCTGTGTGCCAGCTGAGTTAAGACCCAGATTCCACAGCCAGCAACATTAAAAAAAAGTGTAAACCTTGAGTCAAAAAGTCTACCTTGCCCATGTTGCGTTTTGGGCTCTTTTCTCCCGCAGGCTCTAGGCCCACCTCACAAGTGTGCTACCATTTTATTTGGGAGGTGTGTGGGAATACAGAGTGGGCGGGAATTTATAAAGACTCACAGATTCTGGAACTTATCCTCAAAGAAATGTGAGGCAAATGTGTGTATTTTGCTAATGTTTGCGGTTTTCTATGGCTTCTGTGTAAGAAAACCTCATGAAAACCACACAAAACATGCCACCCTGGAGGGTGTCTAGTTTCTAGAAATGTCTGGATTTGGCACTTTACTCTGGGTAGTGGTTGAGGTGCGACCCAAATTGGTCAGCCATCCACATTGCAATAAAAGGTTGATTTGGACTGGAAATAATTGCACTGTCTATGTTGTGTTTTGGGTCCTTTTATGTCCTGGTCACTGGGCCCCAACCACACAAGTGGTGTACCATTTTAATCAGGAGATGTGTGGGAATGCTGTGTGGTAGGGAATGTGTGTAGCCTTGCAGATTCTGGAACTTTCCATTAGAAATGTGAGAATGATGTGTCTTTTTAGCTAAACTTGGAGATTTGCAAGGGTTTCTGGGTAAGTAAACCTCATGAGAATCACACAAGTCACACAAATTGACGACTCCCCAGGTGTCTAGGTTTCAGAAATGTTTGGCTATGGTAGGTTTCATCTATAGGTAAGCTAAGATCTATGGGCCATATGTATTAAAATGTTGTTTTGCGATTCTCAAACAGTGATTTTTTTGCGAATCGCTATTTGAGAATCTCAAAACGCGATCTGCAGAGTTCCGGGGGAGGGGAGGAGTCAAGATGGCGGGCTGACGCCGCCGAGTGAAGTTTGCTGCATGAGTTGCTCCGCTCTGCCTACGGAACGCTACAAGCCGATGGAAATACCTCTTTTTGCTTCAAATTGCTGAAAATGGGAAAGTTAGCTAAGTAAAGATTGGAGAAACGCTACGAAGAGTTTTTCACACGACAGGGAAAAAAAAACTCACAGCTGGCAGATTTGGATTGCCGAGTTATTTTTGGTTTGCACCGCTACCCTGTTCTTTTGTGGAGTGCTCGACTGCTGGAAACAAACAGTTCCAATGCTACGGGTTCTGCTTCAACACTGCACTAGGAGTCTGCTTCGCTCCTGGCGGTACGTGGTGGTCAGCCTTACTCGTACGCCACCGGCCGCAGTTAGCTGGGCGTCACCGTCTCCGCTACAGCTGAGTGCTCACCTGACACTACGCCCCACTACGCGGAGAACGCCGTGGAGACCGGAGGAGACGAGGGAGACGGAGACAGCGCAAGTGCTGATGTCCACGCGGCAGACAAGATCTACACGGAGCCGGAAGACCTGTCAGACGGGGAAACAAGCTAACACAGGTATGATGGCGGCTGCAGCTGCGGTTACAGGGATAGCGGCAGCAGGGTCTCCAGGTAATAACATTGAGACCCCACAGACACAGATTACGAGCTTAACAATTAACAGCAGAAAATCCAAACTTAACAATACAAAAACTCTCACTACAAGCGAGGCTGACCCGCACTATGACGCGAAATGTGCACCAGCTATGAAGGGAGGCGGCTGCCCCGAGCCTAAGCCAAGAACAGAGTTAGCATTAGCGGCTAAAACAAAAAGGAAAATGAATGATAAAGATGAAGAGATACATGTGAACACAATAACTACTCTACCAGATAATAATTTAACCTTTGCGGAAACTTTGGTGGGAAGTAATATCGGGAGAGTAGTGCAAGATGCAGTGGTTGGAGTGGAGATAAGGACTGGAAGGAAAGGCTCGGATAAGCTACCTAGTGCTAACGTCATTTTAGGTGCAGACACAAATGAACAAAATCTGGCTAAACAGAGTGAAAGCGGAGACAAAACGGTCACTTTGATAACAGAAACAACAGAGGAGCTACAACTTGCGCCACAAAACCAAAGGGCGGACCTTGAGGAACTGAACACTAATATTAATGCCCACTCTCAGATTGACAAGAATAAATCTAAGGAGAAGAAATGTGGTGGCAGCCCGTCTCAGGCCAAATCAGATGAAGATTCTAATGCAGAATACGAAGAATTAACTGAAGAAGAGGGCTTTGATGAAACATCTAAAGCTCTAACTAACAAAAAACTAAGCAAAAAAACTTGTTACTAAAGTCAACTAGTAAAGAACTGCCAGGAAATAAAAAAAGTCGCTTAATAGACGACAGCCCTCTGAGAAGATGGATAGAGGCAAAGGGAGGAGTTAAGACTATGGCCTTAAGACTTTCTGGTGCCAGCCCCGACGATGTGCATGTGCATAGCAATCAGGGGGCTAACTTAATTAACTCCACGGATCCTTTAATAGACTCCAGTCCAAATGCAATACCTACAAGTCAAGAGACATCTAGGCAAATGATTATAGCTAACACAGAAGCGATTGGCGAGCCTAGAGCGGGGATTTTCCCCGTAACCCCAATCATTTCCTCTACCCTTGATTCCAACATTTCTCCGATTCCTCCCACACATAATGAAGTGGTTAACGAAGCAGACGACCAAGATCTCGAAATATTAGTATATAGCGCTTACCAGCAAAGCAAAGACATGGAATCTATAGCTTCTAGCTCAAGGGAAACTCAACCACTCCCAGCTGGGAATTCTGTTGATAATACAGGCGAAACTTTAGAACAAGAATTTGTAGAGATGGTGATGGACGATTCAAATCTCAAACTTCAAAAAACATTAACAGGTCTCATATCCTTACCCGCTCAAAAAAACCCTCAAATGGTTTCACAAGATACTTCAAACTCCTCAGCCCCAACAAATATATCAATGGAATCAATTATGCAGACTCTCTTAGAACAAAGAGTGGAGATCCAACAACAATATCTGCAATTAAGAGAAGATAATACTAAGTTGCAAGGAACTATGAGAGATATTTGCCAAGGCTTGGGAGGAGTGACGAAGGATATAGAGGACATAAAACAACGAATTGTGGAAGTGGAAGAAGATGCGAACAAGACTACGTCAACTGTTAAGCAGAACACATTAAGAGTTTCTAAACTGGAAGCTAAAGTGGAGGATTTGGAAAATAGGGCACGAAGACAAAACCTCAGATTATTTGGTATACCGGAAGGAATGGAGGGGTCCGACCCGAGGGCATTCATGGTGAAACTTTTTCAAAGAGCCTTCATGGATCTTGCCGATTGGGACTGGGACTCCCAGTTGCAGAGAGTACATAGACTACCCTTAATTCAAAGAAACACAAATAGTAAATTTCCTAGACCATTCTTGATCTACTTTGGCAATTTTCTTTTGCGGCAAGCAGTAGCATTCAAGGCTAGGCCCAACAACCCTGTCACCGTTGATAACCTCACTTTCTTTGTGAAATCGGACTTAAGTAAGAGTACAATGGACAAACGGTGGAAGCTTCGGAAGATGATAGATGCTTTCAAAAATCTTGGTTGTATGGCCTATCTTCAAGAACCTGCTCGCCTTAAGGTCATTCGAAATGGTCAAGCGGTTTATTTCACTGATCTTTCATCAGCTGAACAAACTCTGGAAAAATTCTCTCGGGAGAATGAAAAAAAGAGTCAAAAAGAAAAAGAAAACTAAGGTGATGAACAATTAGGAACATATACAGTAATAACAAAATCTAGTGTCTAGGGGGGTTTGATTTACAGAGTACACTGTATTGAACTTGTATTTAGAGTGCAGCTGGCTAACCTCTTTTTGTTTCCATGTACAACCATACTTTGAGCTGTTCTTTTTTCTCTTTTTACTTTCTCTGTGGGTGCGCTTAACCCTTCTTTGTTTTTTTTTTCTTTCTTTGGATGTGAGCAAATATGGATTTATACAAGATGAGGCATGAGCAGGCTCTCATGTATGCACTTTCACTACGCTGCCCCATCAGCGGCAGCAAATGCTAGAGGGGTGCTCCCCCCTAAGGGACGGGTGGTTACGAGGGAGGGGGTGGGGTTGTTGCAGGGGAGGGTGCGACATCTGGTGTCGAGGGTGGGGGATGGAAATATTGTGGAAAAAACTGATTGCAGGATTCGACTTTGTCTTAAGGAATAGTAGGGGGAAGAACTTAATTATCGTGAAAGGAGTAAAGTTAGAGGGGAACTATAGGTATAAGAGAAACACTACAATAATTAAATGCTTAAGCTAAGAACATTTTGTTGGAATGTAGATGGCCTAAACAGTAAAAACAAAAGAAATTTGGTACAAGAAGAGATTAAATTGTACAATCCTAATATAGTTTTGGTTTCAGAAACCCACATCAAATATCAAGATCGAAAGCTACTATCACAGCTGAGATACGAATTGGTTGTATGCTCTACTTTAAATGAGACTATAAGGGGGGTAGCTATTTTAAAACAAAGAGGAGTCCCATTAGAAATAATCAAAACTGCCTCAGATACTCGAGGAAGGTGGGCAATAGCACAGATGCAAAGTAATAACGTGAAACTAGTATTATGTGTAGTATATGGGCCAAATATTGACGATCCCAAAGTCTTCGAAGAGCTAAGTTTAGAACTACTTGAATGGGAAGGAGAAACTATCATTGCTGGGGATTTTAATTGTGTTATGGACTACAAAATAGACTCCACTGGGCAAAAAAACTATAAAAGAATGTACAAAGTTAGAGCAGCAATTTTAGAATTAGCAAGATTGAACAATATCAGAGATATATGGCGGTCTAAGCATCCTATGGTGGCAGGCTTCACTCACTATTCTGCGCCACATAGATCTTGCTCTAGGATAGATATGATATGGGCCTCTGATCAAATTTTAGACAACTGCGAGATTGAAATCTGCCCTAAAGTCACTTCAGATCATAATCCCTTGTTAATGGAAGTTATAATTAAAGATCAAAATAAAAAAGAACCACGAAAGTTCACTTTCCCAAGACACTTACTCGTTGATCTAACATTTATTACATTAGTCAAAAAGCACATACAGGAGTTTATCTCATTAAATATTAATTCGACTAGTATAAACACCGTATGGGATACATGTAAATGCAGCATTAGGGGGTTTGTCCAACAGTATATATATAGGCTTAATGCTGAGAGTCGTAAAAACAATAAAAAATTGACATCTAATATACTGGACATGGAAGTACAACTGGCTGAGGCAACACTGCACTCAAAAAACAGTATAGAGAGGATTAGAGTAAGGTTGGCGGAATTACAAGCAGGACTAAAAAAAACTTTGAGAGAAAGATATATCTCAAAACTACAAAAATATAAACTTGATCAGTACGAAGGCGGCGATCGTATTGGGAAAATATTAGCTTTTAAAACTGCGGATAGTAAAGCCAAAACAAAAATCAAAGAAATAATAGGATCAGATTCTATTACTTATGAACGAGCGGATCAAATACTGAATCAATTTGTTAAATTTTACCAACAACTCTATACACCAGAGGCTATACCTCTCAAAGCAGATATTCTACAATATCTTGACAAATATTTAACTCCACCGCGGGCTTTAAACACCGAAGTACTCCAACAACTAAATTCAAAAATAACATCTGATGAAATAAAACGAGCAATCGACCATTTACCCTTAGGGAAGGCGGTTGGAGAAGATAGCCTACCCGTGGAACTTTACAAACTTTGTGCACAAGAACTGTTGACGCTTTTAGAAAATGTCATAAACTCAATTATTGTTTCCAAACACGCACCTGCATCATGGAAAATTGCCAAAATAATCTTTTTTTTGAAAAAGGGAAAACCCGAAAAAGAATGTGGATCATACCGGCCCATATCTCTACTTAACTCTGACGTAAAAATCTTTGCTAAAATTCTAGCCAACTGTTTAGCTCCCTATATGCCGGACATTGTTAACCTCCAACAACATGGCTTTGTAATGGGCAGAGATACTACTATGCATGTTAACACTTCAATTACACCCCTTGACGTAGCGGAAACTACCCATACCCCACTTGGTATGATTATGTTAGATGCGGAAAAAGCATTTGACCGAGTGGGGTGGGAATATCTGTGGGCAGTATTAAGTAAAATCGGCATCTCAGGTTCCTACTTAGATTGGGTAAGGTCACTCTACGAAGAACCACTGGCTATGATAAGTTATGGAGGTAATGAGTCAGTCAACTTCAAGATCGCAAGAGGTACAAGACAAGGCTGCCCACTTTCCCCATTACTTTTTGCTTTGTCTTTAGAACCTTTTTTAAACGCACTTAATGATCAAATTAATATTATCCCAGCTTATCATGGGGATACAGCCCTTAAATTAACTGCCTTTGCTGATGACATAGCAATCTATACAACTGACATTAATAAAGCTATGCCAGAAATTATTAAGGAAGCGCAAAAGTATGGTAGAATATCTGGGTACAAATTGAATGTGAGCAAAACTCAAATCATAGTTAACTACACCCCGGATACACATATCTTTGATACTTGTAAAGAAGCTGTTTATTTAGGCATTAAACTTACTGCTAAAGTGAGGAAAATTTTGGAAATAAACTATGAGACATTCTTAAAAGAAACTATCACTAGTCTCAAAAAATGGCACAAAATACCTCTCAGTTTATTAGGGCGACTCAATTTGATAAAGATGAAAATTTTACCCAAGTTACTTTATCTGTTTAGAGCCATACCGCTGCAACCAAATAAACTTTTTTTCAAAGAGCTAGATGGTATATGCAGTAGCTTTATATGGGGGTACAAAAAAGCACGAAGGGCTATTAAATTCTTGACACTGCCAATTTCTAAAGGGGGACTTACTTTTCCGGACTTTAATTTATATTTTTTAGCTACTTTTTTTCTTCGAATAAGGAGCTTACTAAAAAATGCGCCATCTTTATTCTTTCATAAGTATATGTTAGGCGCGGATTCCAACCAATTCCTACTCCGCGTCCATGATCCAAACTACTTTAAGCGGGTCAAATTTAAGACAGCAAAACATGCTATAAAAATTTGGGACAAACTCTTACACACTAGCAATAGCTCATTCTACAATGCGGAACTTAGATTATGGAACAATCCTGGCCTTCGGGGTATTTTTTCGGATGGGTCAGTGAATCGCTGGATCAGACACGAAATAAATACACTAGGAGACCTTTATGGTACTAATGGTCTGATAGACTTTGAAAACTTGAAAGTAACCAACGGGCTCACAAATGATATGCACTTTAGATATCGACAACTGAGAGATTTTTTTCCTAGCAAAATGAGAATAACGGAAGTCAAACACTCAGATATTCGCGAGTGTATCTATTCTGACAAAACTAAATCAATAATAAAAGTGGGATACCAATGGTTAACTAAGGATAAAAGAGAAAACACCACCAAAATTGCAGCTAAATGGTCTCGTAGACTAAATCTAGATATAAATTCAATACAGATCGGATATGCCTTAACACACTTAAGCGATATAGTACATTCCTCTAACCTCAGAATGCAATTATATAGGACAATTACCGAGTTGTACTACACACCTCAAAAGATATCCATTTGGACGCAAGGGAACCTGATTTCAGACAAATCTATATGTGTAAAATGTAATACAGCTGCTGCTGGAATAGAACACATGCTATTCTCTTGTCCTGCATTTTCTACTTTTTGGAACGGAATAACTGAGTATCTCAGAATTAATCAGATAACCACACCGGAGCTCACAGCACACTTGGTCTTATTAGACATTCAAGAGACTAATTGTCCCAACAAGGATCTTATAACGATTTTGTTCGCATGCGCAAGACTAACAATAGCTAGAGCATGGATCTCTAAGGAACCTCCAAAAGTGGCTGAGTGGCTTGCTTTGGTTCATGAAATCAGAACCATGGAACTCACACTAGCCAAATATAGAGGCTCCAAAGCCCTCATTAGAAGAGAAAGGATCTGGAAACAATTCTTTGAAGGACAAGAAGCGGGGATTGGTTTCTAAAAATGTATTCCTTTGCTCAAGTATTTAACTGTTCTTTTACCTCTCCTCTACTACTGTATTTTTACGCTTACTTCTATCTCTTATTAAAACTGTATCAATGGTAATCCTCTGGTAAACTTGATCTATGGAAATTGCAGAATTGTAACGCAATGTAATTGTCGAATCTTGCAATAATAAAAACTATTTAAAATGAAAAAAAGAGAATCTCAAAACGCGATGTATGCAGGATTTAACTTTTGCGAATGCTATGTATTCCTTAATTGCAAATTGCAAATTGTGATGAGCAATTAAGGAATACCTCCCCATTCATTCCCATGGGCCTACAGGCCCATAGGAATGTGGCTGATGTGTTGTGACTATACAATGCAATACTGCGAGATGGATCCATTGTGAAATGGTTTTGTAGTGACAAAGAGTGCTGCTTAATCTAATAATTGTATTGATTTATCGGTGTGAAAACATTGACAGACTCTATTGTTGGTGTGACTTGGGGACTACGGAATGAAGGATAAGTGCCAAGAGTTGGGCACTATGGTACATAACAATGTGAAAACATCTTATAGCGCAGCGATTATGTTTCTCTCTTTCATGATATGTAGATCGATACTACGACTAAGGGATAGTCGGAAAGAAGGATTCACACAAGGAGTCTGCTCTGACCTGAGAACCCCCGCAAGCTGGTACGAGAGACAATAGCTTAGCGAGGGTAATTATAATTATAAACATGGTCCTTCACAGTTCTTTAGTCTGTGAGTAAGCTGGGAACAGGCAGTTGGTTTTTAACACAATGTTGTACTCTCTTTTTTCCATTGACAATTTCTCTAGAATGGTGTGTCCAACTCTGGTGCTGTGACGAGTTGTCTAGCCCTGAAGAATTTGCCAAAAATTTGAGGCAATGAAACATGTTGGCATGTGAAATGGGTATGCATGGATAGCAACCTGTGCACATTTTTAATTTGACAGTTCACCCCTAGTGAATAATAAAGTTATCGTGTGAAAGGCGTGCCTGTCAATTTTAATCATATGTCGTCATCACTTTAGAGTGCACCTATTTGCCTCTCTATTGCACCTACTTAGTTTTTTGTTTGGACACTGTTTTTGGACACTATTTTTGTTCTTTTTGAGATAAGGTGACTACCGATGATGAGAACAGTGGGCTTATCTGGTGAGTACCTGCCAGTTACCCTCTTGGTGGTTCGCCCGTTAGGAGTCATTTCATCAAGAGATGGTGTGTTGTGCTTAATGAAGAAACTGATTGGTGTACTGAGTAGTAGTCACTTTTTGTTCCTTTTTCCTTCTGGGGGACTGTCATTGGAAATAGAGGTTTTCAATACTAGGCAAGAGAGTGTTGCAAATGACCATAAGAATTAAGAAGGTTTTTGCTTTAGAAATAATAAAATATAAGGTGATGTATACACCACGCTGAGGAGGAAACCATATTGTTTGACACACTATACCTTTTGCCTTAGAGAACGGGTTTTGTTGTTTTTATGATTTATGAGTGGAGGGCAACCCATTATCTCTTATACCCTCTAGGCTCCTTTATTGAAGATATTGATACATATGGCTCCAAAATCCCTAGTTCTATACATTATTTTTGCTAGTTGAAGAGTGATGTTTCCAGGTCATGTTTAGAGGTGTTTTGAGTACCAGGCACTAGGCCCAGCAATACAGGTGGGATACTGTTTTTATTAGGAAATATGTGGGAACACAGAATAGCAGATCATGTGTTATTACGAATTAGATTTTGCTGCATTTGTGGCTTCCAAATGAAAACTAGTGTGCAAGAAAGAAGACATTTTGTAAAGTGCCCTGTGAAGCATGATAGCCTGGGTAACCACAAAATCAGAGGTGTACAAATAACCATTGATCCTACGCAGAATTATTTTTTTCATTTGCAAAATCTATAGGTTTGGTATACAACCCTTACAACGAATCTTTTACCACACACTACCATTACAACGCAGTCATTACAACGCAAACCATTACAACACATTGCGCTGGGGGGCGCTCTAGGATAGGGAATAAGTTTAATTTACTATCCAACACCTTCCCTAGTGTCCACGGGGACTGGAGTTGGAATAGTAAATTAAACTATTCACTATCCAGCACCCCAAAGCGCTATGCGTTGTAATGGTATGCGTTGTAAAAACCGCGTTGTAATGGTATGCATGGTAAAAGTATGCGTTGTAACATCATACATCCATAAGTTTCCTTCATGCCCATTTTTCATCATTTATATTTTACCATATGCACTGTTATACAGTCTGCAAACAATGAAAAATCACTGTACGATGCAGCACAGCTGTTGGCTCTGGGTTGCGCATGTTTTAGAGAACCTACAAACTCTATACATCTCCGCAGTCAGAAATGTCTTTTAAATGTAATGGTATATTACTTTTGTAAATCGGCACACGCAGCCAAGAAGTTAATGGATTGACCCAAAGTGCCTCTAAAGCTATCTCTCCTCTCTTCTCTAGTTGCCTCTCACCTCACCCAGGAAGGCCACCCATCCCCATGACTACACTACCACCTTTCTTGAACCTCGATGGGGAAAGGTGCGATTTATTTCCTTCCTTTATGCATTTTATGTCCCACATGTAGATGAGAAAAGAAATTCAGGAACAAGAAATAAAGAAACACAACATGCCCTGATATCTAGCCTTGATCTGTAATGTTTCCGCCCGAGGGTCAGAAAAGGATAACAACATTTCCTGTAAGAGGGTTGGGCCTTTTATCCACTTGATTGGTATACACAGAACTTTTTTCGAGGTTGTGTTTCTATTTCTGTGACAAAGAAGTAGGACAACTATATGTCTTTCGGAGGAGGGACTAATCTTCAATGAGCAATGATGGAAACGAGGAAGAATGAACTCAGATGAATTACTGGTACCCCAAAGGACCCTACGATCAGCCCAACTTTCCAACGCCGTGGTCCCCCGCACCAGGAAGACCAAATCAGGCGGCCGCTCCTTCTCCTTCCTCGCGGCCAGAGCCTGGAACGCCCTCCATCTCCACCTCAGACAGACAACATCTCTCCCCATCTTCACAAGAAACATCAAAGCCTGGCTCTTCGACAGACCCCCTCCTTGATGGACTGGAACCTGCAAAACCACCCTCGCCCAGCACCTTGAGACCCTCAAGGGTGAGTAGTAGCGCTTAACAAACATGTGATTGATTGCTTGACTAGTAAACAATTGAAACATTTACTCAGAGTTTCACCTCCGCTTATGACAAACAAATAAAATACACAGTCCTTGTGCTGAGAACAACCTGCAAACCATTCATCTATGAGTGCAATTAGTCTTGGCGGCTGGCTTAAATCATCCAATCAGATTTATCAAACCCCTTCCTTCTTCTGCCAGAACAGAATTTTAGATATAAGATTACAAGTAATGTATGAAAGCGAGAAAAGATGTTTCCTTGCTAGGGCTATTCCTGCTGAGCAGAATTGTGATTACAGACTGCTATCCACAGCGGGCGCTTCCTCAGTGGTACACGCCATCAAATGCTGTGTTATGGGAGAAAAACGGTGAAGATATAAACAAGAAAGAGGAAACATGATGTGAAATCAGAAGCAGAGCTCTTTTTAATGCATTGTTTAAACATTCATTGGCTGCAATACTGCTTTTTAGCTTTAGTTGAATTGAGAACTTGTGTCCCCAGCCGTGTTGGGAGGTGGGAAGGCAGTTACTGGTCGAGGCCTTGATGAGCTGTTTACAAACAATAGAACGCCTCCCATTTCCCCATTATTTGATATTTTGTTGAGCTGGAGATGATATTTAAGTGAAGAATTGTATTACGTTGTTGCCTTATCTTTTAGGTTTCATTAATTAGCCCTACTTTTAAAGAGTGCTATTCTACTGGTGTATGTTCTAAATGAGGGGGGGAGCATATTTACAAGCCCCTATCGCCACAGGGACGTCACTATTAACGATGTTCCTGTGGCGATACAGGCTTCTCCTTCTTCACAAGGCGGCATTTAACTCCTTATCATGGCTTAATGCCACCTTGTAAATAAGGCACCCTTTCACGCTATAGTTAGCATGAAAGAGCCCCGCAATGGGTGTTGCAGTGTGCGTTCCACCGCAACACCCATTGACTTTGACGTTGTCCCATATTTACAAGGTTAGCGTAAATATGGGGCAGCGCCAAAATTAAGACCAGGGAAACCTGTTCTTAACATGGCAGAATGAGGAGATATGTTTAATTTCTCTATGGTTTACTGTTTCTATGTGTGCTGCATTTTTCAGCACACATAGAAACAGCAAACACCATGACTGATTGTTTATGTGCAAGAAGGTGTCCCTTCCTGCACATAAGCAATAATTTAAAAAATGACGATTTGCAACTTCTATGCGTGCTGCACAATGCAGCACACATGATAGTTTTAAAGCCCCATTCTGGATGTTTATGTGCAGGAAGGGACACCTTCCGGCACATAAACAATCATTCCCTCAACGCAGGCACCCTTGCACTAAGGTGCAAGGCTGCCTGCGTTGGTAATAGGCAGCTGAGTTAGGCGTCAGCGAAGGGAGGAACGTGGGAAGCACCATATTATTGTAAATATGGTGCATCCCTGCATTTCTAAAGTGATGGAGCACGGTGTTAGCTATCTTGAAGCTAACCCGCGATCCGCTACTTTTATTTGTAAATATGCCCCACGGTTTCTAGTTCGCAGAGGTGTGCACCCTGTCCAAGTAGGAACAGTACCCCAAGTCAGGGTAAGTCAGATACAAGTGTTATCTCCTGATTTAGGTGTAATGTTCTATTTCTCTAGTTTCCATGTTACCTGTGCTCAGCCAGTATGCGTGACGTAATGGAATGTTGAGGAGTGCCTGGCCTGGGAGAATGTCAGTTGGAGAGAGTGGACTAAGCAGTAGGATTCTGCTCCTGGTGTGGCACACACATTCACCTTATAACCTGTAACCTGTAACTAGGAGCTTTTTTTTAAAAGCTTTCATCACATAACCTACGTGGCTTGCCTATCAAGGAGCTGTTGTTATTTGCAACCCTTATCTTCTAGGAAAAATTAATTAACCCTTTTGCCTTTTAAGAGTGGTGCTCTACTGGTTTATGTTAGAAATTGGGTTTCTAGTTGGGAGAGGTATGCACCCTGTCCAAGTAGGAACAACACTGCTAGTCAGGGTGAGTCTGATACACCCTTAAATTAACCTGTGCTCACCCTCTGGCAGCTTGCCACAGAGCAGGCAGGCTTAATTTAGGAGGCAATGTGTAAAGTATGTGTGCAACACTTCAAATAGTAACACAGTGAATGACTCCAACCCAGTTAAAATAATAGAGTGTTGTATTTCTATCTAGGACCCTAATTCGATATTCCTGATTCATGCCCTTGTGCGGTTATAATCAATAATATCCTTATAAAGGCATAAGAATCATATCCATATTCAGTAATAGCCCATGCAGTCCAAAGCACAGCACGGCTACTCCCATCGACTCCTAGAAAGCACAACGCGTTCTTTAAACAAACCAAGCCTCCAGCAGCCTGGGAAATTCCCCCTGCTTTTGTTTTGATTTGAACAAGAACTCCTGGAGGCCAGCAAGAACTGTTAGTTCTTAGTGACGTCTTATGTCCAACCTTACGTCAAACCCGGCACCTTTCAGGTATAAAATACCAACAGATGCCTTAAGCAAACACACGGTGGTTTGGAGCAGAGCGGCTATCTACTTGCCCGAGAGCCCAGCTGATGCGAGAGCCCACGGAAGCCGCCCCTCCCCTTTGACGCGCTGGAGAAGCTACTTTTTCTCACGCCGAGAAAATCAAACTCCGGTGTTGCCGAGTCACCCTTGCGGGTTGCTGGGAGATCGAGCCTGAAGAAAGAGATACCAGACCTCCCACATTCTATTACCAAGGTACGGAGCTGACTAAAACTTAAAGAGAATTCAGGATTCAGATCCTTGGCAAAAACAATTTTAACCAACTTAACTTAAACTGCTACTTACTTACTCCTTCCCAAGTATTAGGCTTAGGTCAGGTACATCGGGGTAGGCGTAGTTAGAGGCACCAGTTGAGTACGTTCGTCAATGGTTTTATGTATGTACATATATTTTATCTATTTTAAAGTATCATATGGCTAAGAAACCATATCTATGCTTTTACAGTATTATTTCATAATACTACTTTTACTGTACACACTTTACTTCATAATAAGTATTGCAATTGTGGCAATTCATTTCTCTTGCATGAGAAAGAAGACTGATCAATAAAATAACACCTTTTATTGAAAACGCCTGTCTCTCTATTTCTCTGCACTCTGGTGAAACTAAGTATGCACGGTTGACTGAGTGAAATAGCTGCCTATTGTTTTCACACGACTCTAGAGATACACTCTATTCTGAGGGAGCAACGTTGTCATGTTTGTATGGTTGTCAGAAGCTAATCCCTTCTTGTCTAATCCAGAGAGTTAACTCTTTCCTGAACATTCGAGAAAGTTTCTAGTGACCTCTGAGCTAGCTGGCGAAACGAATTAAGTCTAATATAGTCAGTAAAGACCTTGTCGACCTCAGTCCTACGTGTACACTGCTGTTTATATTATTCCAATGCGCAGAGCCTATTGGGAATATAGGAACTACACTACAAGAGCATATTCTCATGAACAAAACAAGACCAAAACAACAAAAATCCAATAAGTATACCTGGAGTCATAAATGTCTAAAGTTTAAATGATAATGTGGTTCTTGAAATCTTAATGGGCCAACCAGGACTATGTGGTTGCACTAGACCAGGACAAATCTGAAAGTTCAGGCTGACACAATGGAGCGTGGGGCAGATACAGGGACCAGACTTAGCCCACCGCAAAGTACCTTGTAGTGTCATTGACTGATCCAAGATGTGAACTGCAAAGGGGCGAAGCATCGTTGTCGAGCTTCCAGTTGAAGGCGATATGTGTTGCGTAGTCAGCAAGCAAAGTTTTTATTCTTCACGGGGAGGCTGTCTCCTGTGTCCACATCATTGATACACAGGTGGGTAGTCCCAGGAGTGAGGGAAAAGACAGAGGAGAGTGGTCCCAGCAACTGGAGACAGTCCATCCGCTGTTCTGAAGTCAGGGTAGGAAAGATATTTACACCTTGAACTGATTTATCTTTCTCTTTGGATGCTAAGAGATCAGGGAGAGATTCACTCTCTTCTTCCTCCCTTCATCTGTCACCAGCAAACAGGTGACCTCAGACCTCTCTAAATGTGATTTGACATGATCGATATGGAGCACTCTGTAGGATTGCCTGGAGGTCTTGAGGTCCACCAAGTAGGTGACCTCCCTCTTCCTCTCAACTAACTCATAGGGCCCATTCCAATGGTCTTGGAGGGCCCTGTGCTCCCCGAGTTCGATCACCCACACTTTCTGCTAAACTTGTAATTCCACAGGTGAAGACATTTTGTCATACTTCTGTTCTATCACCTCCTGGGTGTCCTCTAGGTTGTTAGAAGATTCAATTTCAACATCAGGCTCCTGGTCGTGAGCATGTAGCTAACTGCATCCTCCGGAGATTACCTGGGAGTTTGCTCCCACCCTTCCTCCACCAGACTAAGAGGTCCCCTCACAGGATGGCCATACAAAAGCTCAAAAGGGCTAAATCCAACCCCCTTCTGTGGTACCTCCCTGTAAGCAAAGAGAAGGCATGGCAAGAGGACGTCCAATATACGACTCAAGGCCTCTAGCAGGCCCTTGTTCATGCCACTGAGGGCCATACTGACTCTCTCAAAAAGCCCATTGTTTGATGGATGGGAGGGTGTAGACTACTTATAAGTAACTCCACACTCTCTCCACATTGACATATAAGCAAACATGAAGTTGTGCCCTTGTTAGACACCACTTTCTTGAGGAAACCCGCTCAAGTAAAAATCCCCATTAGGTCCTTAGCAAATGCAGTTGCATTTGCTGTTCTCAGAGGGATTGCTTCTGGGCATCATATGGCATGGTCCACCAGTACCATCATCAACCTGTTGCCAGAAGCTGTCTGGGGATCCATAGGCCCTACAATGTCAATACCCACTCAAAAACAGGGGGTAGTAGTGGTTTCCTTATTTGAACTTCATATACAAGGGAGAACAATGTTTGACGTGGGTGCAGCAGTATAAAACACTACTAACAGTAGAAAGGTATTGTGCTATCAGGTTATGAACACACTACTATCCAAGGTGCAATATTGTACTCTGGATCTAAATGACACAGAATTTACATAAATATTGTTTGAGTTAACGCAAGCACTCTAACAATATGGACAACTCATATGAGGTCGAGGCATTAAGGACTTGTCTTTTCAAAACCAAATATAATTTATTATCCTAATGGAAACGTTGTAAACTTTAGTACAGCCAAAGGTTACAAATTCCTTTTCTTCAGAGACAGCCAACACATGTTTCATCATACAGTGACTTTTTCAAGGCTGCAAGAAGTTTACAAGAATAGATTGCGCAATTTAGGATAAATACTTTAGGTGCACAAATTAGAAAAAAAAGAGAAAAAGAAAAGAGGAAAATAAAGAGACGGGTAAGATAAAAAGTAGAAAGAGGAAAAAGGGAAAAAAAGGGACCAGCAAGACAATAGAAAAGTTTATATAATTGGATTTGCGCTGCAAAGCGATGGTAGAGAGAGGATCCAATTCCAGTGTAATGAAAGAGAGGGAAACAGAGTACAGAAATAAAAAGTAGCGATTTTGGTTATCCATGTGGCATGTAGTGATAAAAGTAAATAGAAGAAATCATATTGCGATTTTAGGAAAAACCCAAGGTTGACTAAGAATCATGGCATGACGCCCTATTATTCGCCAGTGCGAATAAAAGAAATAGTAATGTGACCTTATGAATTGGAACAATGCACCACTGTGAGGATAAGGTCAGGTGAATGAAGATCTGATAATTTAAAGAGATCAACCTTAGATGTCTAGAACCTGCGGTCAGTATCCAATTAGTATGCTCGCTTAGTGCGTCTCTCACACAGCGCTTCCGAAAGGTGTTGCCAAATGTTTGTATTATCACAAAAACGTCCTCTTGATGAAAAAATGCAAATTGGAAAAAAGAAGTATTCCAATATATCTCTGCGATTCTAAAGTATAGGTTGTGATCTTATTTTCCTATGCTGGGCCACAGTGTACCTTTCTCGTCTGGCCAACTGAATCTCCATCCTGTCATAGAGGTCACAGACATAACAGAAAAAAATGGGAATAGGGAAAACTGTGGAAAAATCAGTGTCAATTAGAGAGAATTGTCTCAAATTGCGCTAGATATGCAGTAGTAATGTACACCAAGTCACGGTATGGCACTGCAAAAGCACAAGTCCTATTCTCACCGCTGATCACAAATGTTAGAAATTGGGTTTTTACTTTGCAGACGTATGCACCCTGTCCAAGTAGGAATCACATTACTAGTCAGGGTGAGTTGGATACACAGCATAAATTAACATATGTTCACCCTCTGGCAGCTTGAGACAGAGCATCAGGTTAAACTTAAGAAGCAAGGTGTAAAGTATTTGTGCAACATTTCAAACAGTAACACAGTGAAATCACCACAAACAGACTCCACACCAGTTTTGAAAAATAGAGAACCAATCTGAATGTTCAGGCCAACAGTGTTGGTCTGCCGCAAAGTACCTTGCTGTGTAGTTGTTGGATCAGAGATGCGAGCAGCAAAGGGCCGATGCGTCTTCATTTAGCTTCCAGCTGAAGGTGATGCATCCTGCAGTCGGAAAACAATCTACTGGATCCATGCAGATGCATTGGAAAGGAAGGTGATGCACCACACAGTCAACAAGCGATGTTCTGGATCCTCGCAGATGTGTCGTCATTGAGGGTGATGTGCCGGTTCCGAACTGCGCAACATCGTCGATGCATGAGTTCTGGCAGTTGCAGTACTTCATACCCTCTTCAAGGGCCCAGGAGTAGGTTGGCACTACATGGCAGGGCAAAATGTGCAGCAAGCAAAGTAAAGGTACTGTTTCAGGATAGGTTTGAAGCCTTTAATGTCTCCGAGACTTAGAACAGGGGGCAAGGGGTTGTAGTCACTCTGGGGTCAAGTGAGGTTGGTCCAGTCCTTCCTCAGCAGGGCACAGATCGCACAGCAGTCCTTCCTCCTGGCAGAGTTCTGCTCAAGTCCAGTAGTGTACTGAAGCGGTAGGATCAGAGGTTCAGTACTTTCACCCTTTGCCTTTGAAGTGGGGTGACTTCAGAGAAGGGTCTTTGGAGTGAACAGAGGTCCTTTCTTCCTGCCCTAGCTCCAGACTCACTACAAGGGTTAAGCAGTGCTTGGTGTGGGGGCAGGACACAGCCTATTCAGTGTGTCAGCTTCTATTCTATACGCATTTGTAGAGCCCATGGCAACCTGTAGGCACCACAGCACTAGCAACGAGACACAGAACACACCAAGGTGCTGAGGGTGAATTAGTTATCAAATAGCCAAGTTTTTAGAAGTTTATGGAATTTGAGTTCATTGTCACTAAGTCTCATTGGTAAGGTGAGGATGTTCCATAATTCAGCCACTGTGTAGCTAAAGGACTGCCCTCCGCTTCTTGCTCGTATTATCAATGGAACAATGACCAAGCAGGCACTGGTGGAACAGTGGGCTATAGCAGGCATATAATGGGACATCAGAGGTCTGAGGAGAGGTCCTTTTGTTTGGAGCACCCTGAGAGCTATGCACAGGGCATTGAATTTTACCCTCTGTTCGACCTGTAGCCAGTTCAGGGTGGCCAGGGCCTGCTGGGTGAAGTTGTGTATAGGAATATTCAGCAGTGCTCGGGCTGTTGCGTTTTGCACCACTTGTCGTTTTTTGATGATTGGTTTCGGGCTCCCAGATATAGTGAGTTCTGGTTGTCCAGGCAGGAGAGGATAAGTGCCTGGACAAAAAGCCTTCTGCGGTGGAAGGGGAGTAAGTGTAGTATTTTGCAGAGCATTCTGAAAATGCCATAGCAGCATGCAGTGGGTTTTCCGGCCTGGGCCCCAATTGCCTAATGATTTGTCCAGCCATACCCCCAGGGTTTTAATAAACTCCTCCTGGGAAAGAGGAGCCCCTAATCAATCAGGCCAGCCTAGATTGGGTGGGTATTGAGGATATTGCCCAGTACCATTAGTGTTTTATCCCCATTTAGTTTTAGAAAGGAGCTTCTCCCTCCTATCCTGCCCAGGATAACCCATTAGGATGTGGCCCATCAATCACATCCAAGCTTCCTTTGCGTGTGGCTGTCTAGAGGGAATGCACAAAGCTCAGCGGTCTCCCACCCCTGATGTGTATTAGAGACAGGCAGCAGGGACACAGGGTTTAAGAGCAGATACATGCAACTTTCTCTAAATGTTGTAAAAATAATTCCAAGTTTGCCTTTAAAGAAGATTTTTTTATAACAAGTTCAAGGTACCAAACATGACAGATATTCTCCTTCTGAATCAGGAATTACATCATAACAATGTACTTAGGAATTCCCAATGTTAACCTATGAGAAATGTAGGCCTCACAGTAGTCAAATGGAATGTGGCAGGTGGGGGAGGGGTGTTTCACTACCAGAACCTGTAAACCTTAAAAGTAAGTGTCCTACCTTTTCATTACACAGCACTTGCTTGGGACTACCTTCATGTATATTTAATAAAAAGGAAGTTTAAGACTTGTCAAGGGGTTTTAAATATCAAGTCGACATAGCAGTGTTAATTCCACAATAAGGCTCTGCAGTGGCAGGCCTGAGACAAGTCTACAGTGCTACTGGCCCACTAGTAGCATTTAATTTACGGGACCTGGAAACATGTAGTGTACTTTAGTAGGGACTAGTAAATGTAATATGACAATTGTGGCTAAGCCAATCACACTGTGTTTAGGGGAAAGAGCTAATGCACTTTAGCACTGGTTGCAGTGGTAAGGAGCCCCAAGTCCTAAGGCCAACAAAAAGAAATCTGCAAAAATGTAAGACAAACAGGCAAAAAGTTTGGGGAAGGCCACTATAAGGCTGTCAGGTCCTTAATCTGTGAAGTGACAACTGTTGTGCCCACTCATCTCTTGCATTACCCACCTCATTTAAAGTGCAGCTTTTGTTGGTTTTACCAGCAGCTTTGAGAGAACTGTTGTATGCAGCTCCTCAGTGGTGATACCAAATATATGGCGTGTCAAGGCACAACTTGTATACTCACTGTCCTCAGTACACTCACAGGAGCAGAATATTGCAAGTTCCAAATCCCCCCACAGACATCCACACGAGTTCTCAAGTACAAGCTCTCGCATTAACCCCACAGGGGGAAAAGGGAAGGGGACAGAGAAGAGACTGCCTTGCTTCTGGGCTCACTTCTGCACTGCTAGGCACCCACAGTTGCTTCTTCTGGCGTGACACTTCTATGCGAACTGCAATTAAACAACATCAATTTAATAAGCTTCTCTGACTTACTCTTTTCTATAGTTTTTTTATTCTCTTAACTAATAAATTCGCTTAACCCACTTCTGTGAAGTCTTAGCCTCTCTTCTATGAATCTTTTGCACCTTTTACTTATAACTACTAAGGTACCCAGAAACACAGTCTAAATTGAAATTATCAGACAGTTTCCTAATAATTTTTATATTTAAAACTTTATCTTTTTTCTTTCAGGTACTTGCGGTTATGATGACTGCATTATACTCCTTGATGTGGCCTCCGAGAGGTGAACAGGTGAGTGGAACTGATTCTCTTTGAAGACTTTTTCTCTAAATGTACACTAATCTCCTATTTAAGAAATATGTTAAAATCCTATCTAACTCCACGACGAACATGAGACGCTAGCTACCCTGGACTGAATCTACTATTAATGTGAACTACACTAACCCCTGACTGACTAAGAGAATTCCTGTGTTCTCTCTCTCAAGATGTTGGTGAAGTGCGGGGCTTCGAACACTGCCAACACACTTTACTGCTCGGCGGATGTCCCTGCCCCTTCAAAGGCTGTGACAATTATACTGGAAACTTCAGAGTCTTTAATGCGCACCCGCAGTGATCTCTTAGATCACTGCAGGGGGCGCGTTCACATCGGGACAAAGCATAGCCCAATCTGCATCCCCTGATGTGCCGCACGGGCAGTTGAATGGGGAGCCTTGACAGGTGACCAGTCTATTTGCATTTTTCAGGACTCATCAGATTAAATCCCCTGGGTTTTTTGCTAGATGTATTTTGGGTCTCATCGGGATGGTGCTATGTTGCTTTAAGGTCGCACAGTAGAGAATCAAGTCTCCCCAGTCAAAACTAGGACTTCTGCTTCTCACTACAACCTGGAAGTCAACACAAGCAGACAGGAGACAAAGGAGCACCTCCAAAATCTGATCCCATGTAGCTCCCAAAGTGGATCAATCTGGTTGTGACAACTCTAATGCTTATGTTTACGACAACAATTACACGTGATTTCCGTTCCTGCTCTTCACCCTCTGCCTTCGGATTCTTTCATGGATTCTAAAACCCTTTCTACATCATAGTCAGGGTGATTTAGGAAAATGAGTGTTGTTGTACCTACATATTTCTGAAACCTGAGAAGCCAGAAATTGTTCTCCTCAGACTACCTCTTTATACTATGGTTTATAGTTTGGATGAAACTCACCGGTTTCAATGAAACCAAGAAATGCTTACTTGGATACAGTGCTCTTAACCTCATTTGTTTATGTTGGAGTTTTCAATCAGTTTTATGAAAAATCCATTCTTCTTCTAGCCCACATGTCTTCTTCATGGTAATGAAGGCACTCAATTTAACTTTAATTCCTCCACCCATATATTTAGTGAAATGTTCATTTTTTACAATTCCTATAATAATCTAGCCACATCATACACCTTCCCCACCTCAGCCGTTCTATTGGCAGTACGGAAGCTCACATACTATACCTTGGCTCTTTCTTTTCATGAGTGCCACATTTCCTAAACTGTGAACCTTGAGAGTATAGCTTGTTGAGATTAAGATCATGTGCTACAGTTGCCAGCAATTACCTGCACCAAACAAGACCATATCCATCAGTATATCCAGTTTAATATCTGTCTGGTCCCACTATGCACACCTGCAGTCAAGTCAACTGCTAAACGAGGGTTTATGTCGTTTTCTATGCATTTGTTCATTACAGATAAGGGGCGTATTCACAAAGGTTCCCAAAGGTGACTGTACACATGCAGATTAAGTATAGTGTATATATACACCTACTCCTCTGTGCACCTGTCAACTGTTTTGCTATTCACCATTTTTGAGTGTAGAATAACACTAAAGTGTAGTCTTGCATGTCTCCAGCTTTGCAAATTAACTTTTGGAGCCTCCTACAACAGGATGTACAAATGTAAAGGTATTTCTAGTAACTTTTTCCCAGCCACCTTGGTGGAGATATACCTATTGGAAAGCATGGTCACAAATGTTAAACTGTATTATTCAATAAAAACTATTAAATATTGATTAGAAGTAAATTAAGGAAGAATTTGTGTGGCATCCTTTCCAGGCAAAACAAGCTTGATACAGGCGTAAGGAGTGATGCAGTGGGAAAAGGCCTCAACATGCATTGCTGGTGTTGCGTCATGCTTGCGACACGACTCCAGCAATGCGTGACTTTTGAGAAAACAGATGAGCCAGAATTTCTGATGCATCTGTCAGTCCTTGCGCCATGGTGCGCCGTATTGTAAATACAGCACATCCAGGTTGGGGCAAGGGTTTCTCACTGTGGCGCAGGGAAAGTGACGCATCTCTACAGATGCATCACTTTCTTGTAAATCTGCCCTTATGTGTGTCTAGACTCTAGACCCTTTAGATGAGAATAGAGGTCTGATTCACAACTTACACTTTTGTGCAACTTTATGATTGTTTGCAATTCACATTACAATTTTAAGATTAGTATCTTTTACAGCTATTTATCTTTTCATGTGCGGAATCTCCGCTACAAGGGCAGAGACTCAGCAGTCGTAAAGATGCTAATTCCTTTGTGATATGGTAAAAAACATAAAGTTTACCTTTGTGAATCAGGCCTAGAATGAATGGCGTGGCAGCACGTTTGTAATTTGGAGTGCTTGGGAGAGGGGAATGTTAACACTGATCATTACAATAAATACATTTAAATTTTGAATTCATAACATTTTATATTCAAAATATAAGTAAAACAACAAACAATTCACAGTACATAATTGTGAATTTCTTAAACATTTCCAGAAGTAACTAGTACCATAAGAGCTGAGCATAAACCAGACTAAATGACACAGAAACAAGCCTGACTACACAGCAGTGGTGGTGTAACATTAGCCCCCACAGCTCCCGCAGTGTGGTGCGGGCCACTCAACTCCAAGAGGCCCCCTTATTTATTTATACAATTCTAAAGCGCACTACCACCTAACAGGCATCTTGGCGCTAGTAACTCAGGGACCATGTCAACACAAAAGGGGGCTAAAGCACAAGCCTAGTTCTTAGAGAATAACCAAGTTTTAAGGTTCTTTCTGAACACAAGAAGATCCTTGTGTTGTCTCAGTTCAGTAGGTAAAGTGTTCCACTGCCTGGCCACAGCCACCCCAAATGATCTGCCACCAGCTCTAACTTTTTTAAAACGTGGGACTTTTATTAACTTGCCTCCCGAGGAGCGGAGCCTTCTGCCCGGAACGTACCATTCAATTTTTTTCTGGAAAGAGACAGGTCCTTTACCATGTAGGGCTTTAAATACTAGACACAGGGATTTAAATGTAATTCTTTGTGTCACGGGGAGCCAGTGCAGCTCCGCCAGTGCTCCAGAGGCAGAGGACCTCCTTGACCATCCTAGTACCAATTTAGCAGTGGCAGATTGCATCCGCTGTAGCCTGTCTAGCAGGAATTTGGAGGACTCAAGGAGCAGGGCGTTACAATAGTCCGCCCGACTAAGAATCATGCTCCGTGCTATCAGGACGCGGGCTTGATGGGGTAAAAGAGGAAAAATCTTCCTCAAAGAGCGAATAATACCCAGGCAGCAACTCACCACCTTCCCCACATGCACCTCCAGGGAGAGGTTACAATCAAATGTTACCCCCAAATTGCGGACTGTTTTGACCGGCTGACCAGGGTTGGGAAACTCTGGGGGCCACAGGTTCATGGGCGGTCTCCCATGTTCCGGCGCGTCTCAAATTGCATCAGCTCAGTTTTGGCTATATTAAACTGTAGAGAGTTCTCCTTCAGCCACTGTGACATATCTTCTAAACATCTATGAAACCCCTCTACTGAGATGGACTGCTCTCCTTCCAGGGAGAGGATAAGTTGAGTATCATCAGCGTAGTTGATGACCTTGATGTTATAGCGCTTGATGATCGTCAACAAGGGTCTCAAATAGACATTAAAAAGAATGGGGCTGATGGCCGAGCCCTGAGACACCCCATGTGAGACATGAGTAAAAGCAGATTGGTAAGTCACTATGCATAGTCAGCAGGCCCCTGGCCTGAGAGCTCCTGACTTGGTGGAGAGCATTGGGGCCCCCTCAAGTTTTGTTGCACCACTACCACACAGGTACCTGACGCACTCTTGCCAAGTAACATAATTTCCTTCCACAGCACTGGTTATGTCACAACCCGTATTGGCCGACTATGCTACCTTCACTCCTCTATTCAGAAAATGGTCAACAATTCATCAGCAGCCCAGAACCACTATATTTTTCTTCAGAACAATGTCAGAGGAAGAGTAGAGTGCAAGGTCTCAATTGCAACAGTCAACAGCCCTCTTCCCTGCTCAGAGTGGCTTGACATCCTAAAGGTTTTGGGGACTGTGGTTCAAAAATATTTTGGGGGTCTCTGTTCTGAACTGCTTTAAATTTATTATCCAATATTACAAAGCCAAAAAAATAAATATAACAGTGTAACTGATCCGTTTGTATAACACCCAAAATAATAATAAATTAGTATAGGTTTAAAACAAACAAACAAAAAAAATAACGTTGTTGCTGGTTGGCGAATTTGTGCGAAATTTTCAAAACTAGTGGGGCGCTCCAGTCTGCTCCTATCCTAAAAGTCTTGGGGTGATTCGTGAAGCAGAGACTGAGAAAAAAAGGGGTCACAAAACATGTTTTCCCCATGCAATTTTCCATAGGAACCGTTCAATCCAGAATCCAGGGCCCTCGACTGCTCCATTCTGGAGCAGTCGAGGGCCCTGGGGACAGCACTCCTCTGGATTGGCTCCTGATGTGTCTCGGGGTGCCTACCCCCGGGACACTGCTGTTTGGTATGGCAGGGCGGGAGTCGAGGTTCCCGCTCTGTCATAGCAAACTTGAGGGCATATTAACAAGGGCCATTTTGCCGCATTTTTTAAAAAAAAGGCCAAAATGTGGTGAAAATTATATTGCCCTGTTTACTGTTTAGGTGTATATACAACGTTGGGGAACGTGGGTGGAGCCCCAATGTCTTTATGGTCCTAGCCAGCTCCCCGCGTCTTTCTGAACCCACCATTACTTTTCCACACGGGACCTGCTAATATGCAGCTCCCTGTGGGGAAAAGTAATCGGCTTCCTTGTTCTCTCTTTCAAAATCCAAACCAAGTTTGCTATGGCAGGGCGGGAGCTTCGGCTCACACCCTGCCATAGCAAACAGCTGTGTAGAAAAAATCTTCTGGTAAGACAACAAAGGATTTTCAAGCCCATTATCACCGTTTAAGTTGCAGTTGGCTGCCGCTAAACTGGCGATAATTTTAACGCCGTCTTTGTAAATATGCCCCTATGTTTTGGAATGTCAAAAATCCTGTCTCCCATTTAAATAGCCACAAAGTATTTAATGGCAGATTTACAAGCCCCTTGTGCCACTTTTAGGCCGTCTTAAGTCACTTTTGTGATGCAGCTGTCACGCAAAAGATGCGCCATGGTGCGGGATTCTTACAACGTGAGGCATCTGGGAGATGCGTCACGTTGTAAAGCCCTGCGCCAGAAGGAGGCGTCCCTGCGCAGGGGGCCGTTTTGGTACAGGAATGCCTCCTAAAAGTGGCTGAGTGAAATCTACAAGATTTCACTCAGTCACTTTTGGGCCCATGCTGCGTCAAAACACTGCGCCTGCTTGAAGCAGGCATAAGAATTGAAGCAGCATTCCAACAATTGAGCCCCCCCCATAGCATTGCTGGAGCTGTGTCGCGCTTGCGACCCAACTCCAGCAATGCGCCACTTTTACGGCCATGCATCTGTTCCGTTTTTGCCCCATGGTGCGCCGCATTTACAATGCAGCGCATCCATGGTGGCGGAGGCATGGCGCACAATAATTGGTACATCCCTGCTGATATGTAGGGATGCGCCAGTTATTGTAAATCTGCCCCTTAGTAAAGTGCACACTGTGAAAAGTGAAGCAGCGGTGTCTGATTGGGATCGATAAAGAATTTTGCATTCTTGAGTACAGAGTAGGCAAATTGTACATGGGGTTTTGTAAAGCCAGTGGGTATTGCTCTCTCCCTCTCTTGAGGTTAATTCGAAGAGTTGTGTACTTCTTTTGCTCCTAATGTACACAGTGTTCTGTCATCAGTGTTCTGTCATCTCTGTTTGCTTTCTCCTCTGTCCTGTAGAGTACTTTGGGTAAATATGACGGTTTCTGTACAGCCAGCACCTTTGAACCCTACCCCCAAACTGCTTACTGCCAGTTACCATAGTAACAGTTCATGGAACACTCAATTGAGCACATAGATCACAAGTTCAGCACACTATGTTACTAATCCAAACAGCAAGTATGCTTGACTTTTGAAAATTTTCAATAGGAACCGTTAATCGCAGCTATAGTCTCTGGTAAAGAGCTGGTAAAGAGTTAGCCCCGGTATTAAACTTGTAGTTATAAACATAATTCTTTTCTTAGTGAAACTTTGAGCCCCGTCAGTTTTTCTTTTACAAATGAAGGTATATAATTTTAACCGCGGAAGGGTACAGATACGTTTTGTAGTCTAGCAGACGGCCACTTTCCCGAGAATTATTTACTAATTGTTCGAGGAGTTCCAGGCAATTTAAGTCCGGGAATTGTCATACCAAGGATCATTATTTTAATATGCAGGGTGTGCCTCTGCAGTCTCTGGAGCCCCGGGGGTGCTAGGAAGTGCCTTATTTGTTTTGTAATCACACGGACAGTACTTATGGTGTTATAAAGTGATACACTCATAGAACTCTTGTAGTTGTATGATTAACTCTTAGGATTTATGTGCCTAAGCGTTACTTCCATTATTTCTTGTAGGTGCACTGTAATGTTAAATAGTTTTGATTTTAAAATCTTTTCTAAGCAGATGATTATCACACTAATAGTCAAATGTTGTCAGAAAAAGAAGACATATACACTCAGTTATTATTATTTTTTTAATTATTCTTTATTAAAACAGAAATAAATAAATAGAAATGTAACTTTAATAGAACAGTATATTAAACAAAACATGAGATGGACTCCAGTGGTAGCAGCGTAGGTAACCTGCAAAACAAAAATGAAACATAAGTATGTGTGCTTTGTGGAAGAGGTAAAAAAAGCTAGTTCGAATTAAAGGATCATAGTGAAAATGGAAGGGAGTGTAGTCGGTGGAAGTGAGAAGAGGAGGGAGAGTAAAAAGTAGAGCGTCGAGTTATTGCACTCAGTCTTTAGTATTTACTGTTCGTCATTTGTTTGTCTAGGACGCAGGGATCTGCAAGATAGAGTGTGGTTTAAGAAGTCCTTAAAATAAATACATGAAGCCAGAGATCGCCATTGTTTGATAATATAGTCCTACATTATTACTTACTGGAAAACCTCTTGTATGCACCTGTGCCCCTAGAGTGCTGCACCCCAGTCCCTACCCTGCAATGTCCTCAATTGTAGGTCTTGCACACTGAGGCGTCACAGCTCACCTGCCACCACTGGTGTGTCCCACGACATGTTGCTGCAAGCTCTGAGTCCGGGATACATTTGTATGGAAGTGCAGGTCTCCACAATGGAACGGTGTCTTGATACTGCCATGGAAGGTGTTAGACTGCTCAGGGCATCATTGCAGGAGAGAGTTCCCGCCCAGCCCCTTTCAACCAATCAATTAACCTATGTAAAGAGAGAAATAATGTAATGGTTGAAACGTTTGCAGGTAAATTAATGTTATTTTATGCTTGGTAGTTGAGTACATCCTTCGTTTTTGAAGTATGATTAATCATTAGTGATAATCGTGGTTTAAAGAGGACTTGGAATGCATGAGAAAACACGGTTAAATTATAATATATCATGCTAATGATAATACACATAGCAAAAGAACGTATGCTAGAAGCTTAATGTTTGTGTGTAATGCAGTGGCAGGAACCCGTGTGCATGTACACTCAGTAAGGAAGTAACTAAAGTGCCCTAAAAGCTAACGTCACATGTCTGTAGAGCAGCGCTTGTTGCTGGCTGAGGTCTATAGTACGGTCCAGTAGGTCCTTAAAATTAGATCAATGTGATTGAATGAGGTGAGAGATTACATCATGATGGAAGGCAAGATCGCTTTTTCTCACATGCACACTCAGGATATTGCACCTCACCCCTCCCGCAGAATTGCCCTCAACAGGAGTCTGTAGGGCAGCGCTGCTAGCAGGCTTAGGCCTATCTTATGGTATAGATGGTATTTAAAATGAGACAGAAATGTGACTGAATGAGGTCAAAGATCACAAATTAACATAACACTTGGCAACATTGCTTATTCGTACGTGTGCAGTGTGCCTAATGCATCCCATCCCCCTCATAGGTCCGCGTTAAAGAGGTGTCTGTAGGGACGTGCCCGCTGGCTCAGATCTACAATATGGTCCAGCAGGTCTTTAAAATGATTCAGAGATGAGACAGAATGAGGTGAAAGATCAAGTCATTATGCAGGACAATATTGTTTGTTTGTACCGCGTTTAATTGGAGGCCTTGTGCACTTAGGCCGCTCTGCTTACCTTTTGCAAACACTGCATTTAGCAGAGGTCACAACTTGAATTCTGCTTTGGATCTATACTGCAGACAGTGTTAAATTCAGCCTTGATTTATTAATCTGCAGGGTGGACAGCAGTGTTCATAACTTGAAAAGAGAAAGAGAAACAGTGTGAGAGAGAGGAAGAGAGAGAGAGAAAGAAAGACATTGAAATTGTGAGAGAGAGAAAGTAATAGATGGAGCAGGAGAGGTAGTGTTGATACTGGAGAAAATCTTCGCAGCTCACCTTTTTGCCACCGGTGTGTGTCCAACCGCGTGCTGGTTTATAGTGCACCCTCAAGTTTAGTGATCTGAAAAATAGTATACAATTAGTAATTGCAGAGTACATACAACTGCACATGTATATTTCTGTGTTACACCTTTGCACACCCAGGCTACTGTATTACATCAACTCCCACTGCAAGGAGGTGTCTGTGCGCTCTTTTCCTCCCACAGTGCTATACCGCATGCACTCCCACTGCATAGCAGTGAGTTTTCATTACTGCATACCCAGACTTCTGCACCCCGTCCACTCCCAGGGCCCGATTCACAGAACTAACTTAAGACAAAATCAGAAACTTACTACTTTTGGTATTCACAGAAGTTAGGATTTTGCCTTAAGTTTGTCTTAAGACAGACTTAAGACAAAATCCTTACTTAAGTCTGTCTTAAGTCTGTCTTAAGACAACCGTAAGACACAATCCTAACTTCTGTGAATACCAAAAGTAGTAAGTTTAGGATTTTGTCTTAAGTTAGTTCTGTGAATCGGGCCCCCAGTGTCCGGAGGTGAGTGCCCATTCCTGCGCACCCAGCCTGCTGCAACCTATCCAGTCTCACTGCCCGGAGGTGATGGTACATTCCTTCGCACTCAAGTTGCTGCACACTATCCACTCTCGCCGCCCACAGGTGACTTCTTGTTGCTTCGAAAACAAGCTTCTCTGCTCACCTTGTGACACAGGCTTTTTTCAAAGTGGGTCCACCATGTGTCCAAGCAACCTTCTTAGGCATTGTTACGATGGCCACACATCATTGCAGATTCCTCAAACGTTGAGCTTTAGAGGTGTTGGGGGGGGACGCCAATTTGTGAAACACAACCTGTTAGATAAAAAGGAAGGTAAGATTGTGTGTCATTTGTTCATCAAAGGAGAGAGGAAGAGAGAGAGTGAGAGAGTGACTCTGAAAAAAATATTCGCAGCTCACCTTTCTGTCACTGGTGTGTCTTCAACCACGTCCCGGGCAAGGTGCACCTTGAAGCTCCACATCTAAAAGATAGTTAATGGGCTTCGATTTATGAACAATTAGTAGAATAGTAATGTTTTTCATCCGGTTATAGAAAAAAGTGGTGCGCAGTCATACACGTCATTTCAATCATCACACCCGTATCTGGGCACGATAACTGAAACCTCATGTGCTATTGGAGTCCATTACGCGCAGCAAACGCGTAATAGATACCAATTGGCCATGGACATGAGCAATGCGCCCCCCTCTGGGCAATTGCGTGCAGTCTTTTAGAATAAGTCGCACGCAAAGGCCAATGGTTTAGCACGGACGGAAACAGACACGCACGAGCGTGTGCGAATCGAAGGTTAGGTTCATATTCCCTTTTTTTACATAGAAAATATCTTGCGCTGCGTGAGCAGTGCTGTGCACTCTAACGAAGGCACAAGCTGTACAGCGCACAGCAAAGGAGGCGCGAGTCCTAAATGAATTGAGAAAGGAAAGGTTGTCAAAATAAGATGGTACATTTTAGTGTACATAGTATACATAAATAAATACTCATTTACTTCGCTACGCATGTGGGAGCGACGCACATTTGACCGACTATAAAAACTTTCCTGCTATTGGAAAAAAAATACAACTACAATAAGATAGGGTATGTAGGATTGCGTACACCTAAATCGCTTCGCCGCCTTTTTGTATACAGTCTGCTGTATCACATCTACTCCCTCGGTGGGCACCTAGGCCTCACTGCTCACCTTTTTGCGGACAGAGCACCTTCTACATCATGCAGTCCCGCTCTGCCACCAAGAAGTCTCACATTTGGTGCTGAGTCCTGATATCGCTATGGCAAAGGACATACTCGTGCACCCATCATCATCGCAGGTTGTTCACCCGCTCAGTCCTTCCGGTACCACTAACTCAGTTACCGAAGAGGCCACGCACGTGGTGGTGGGCCCCCCTGTTCGGTAGTTTGGGCCTACATGAGGCGTCTGAACCACCAGGATGGGCCATCACAGTGCTTGCGATGGGAGCAACTCTAAAATGGCATAGAGCATATGCGCACTGTCTTTTTTATTGGTAGGGTCACCAGTGTCTGAGATAATATGGTTGCGTCCACTGTGCAGTACACTACACGTATCAATACTATATCTACACACGGAAAAGTTTTTGGTTTTTATAGTGAGTTGTGTATAGCATATCACCGGTAGTCTTGGCATTGTGTAAATTATTATTGATGTGCGAGTTCCCTCCCTTATACATAGTTAGTTGCCACATCTCTGAACATTTACCTAGTGTGCTGTTGAGGAGATATATTATTTTGGGAAGGTCTGTTGTCCTGTTTTGCGCTGCCTCTGAGGTAGTAGAGGGGGAGGGATCAGGAGGGGTGGTTGTAGTGGGGGTGGCGCTGGGTGTTGTGATTTTGTTGGGGTGTCGGAAGTGCATATTTAGTACCTCAATCACATATTTGTCTTTAAATATGGGTGTGAGTTGGATGTAATTCAATAATGTTGTTTAATAAATAAAATATTTGTAAATTAACAGTTAAAAAACTGTAGAAAATCAGTACCAAAATAGGTATAACTACTATTGCACTTAAAAATGAGCATTTAAAAAACTTTTGAAATTCACTGAAAAAACCATAAGTTTCAGGGATGTGATAGTTAGCTGGACATTTCACTCATACAAAACCATTGAAATTCCCCCGTTATAGTTAGTTGTACTAACTGTAACTCACGCGCCCGCTATCCACTGCTGATGATGTCACATATTACATTATTAATGACATGGTCAGTGACATCACAGATAACATCACTGATGACTTCATCCACGTGACAGTCAGATACACCTCATCATACAATAGTACAACCGTTCATCACTTTTATTTAATTTATTTATTTTAAAGGTTTTATATAGCGCTGGCTGGTCCTGGAGGTATCAGAGCGCTTTACATGAGTATCAGATCATAGTTACAGGTTACATAGTTACAAAGGTTGCACAGTTATTAGAGCATGACAACAAAGTTACTTGTAAGGTCGAGATAAACAATAAGCACAAATACTTAAGGGGAAAAGCAGGCAAGGGGAGAGATTCAGGGGAGGGGGGGTAGGAGCAGGTGAAGTAGACAGATAATTAAGGTGGGAAAGAGAAGGAGAGGGTGAGAGACACTGCATGGAAAGAGGAGGGGAAGGGTGTCAGGGACAGAAACCGGCAGACGAGTCAAAGCAACGTCCAAAGTCCAGTAAGCTGTGATCCCATGGGCAGTGGTATCACTTCCCTATCTCTATTGCGAGAGGCTCCCTTTATGTAGTGGACTCTCTCAGACGGGTCTTTGAGACTCCAAGGCCTACATACTGGATCTTTCCCCAAAAAGGGGAGAGGGAGTGCTTTGGCAAGGGGTGCCATACCATACCTCAACTATGAGTGGCTCCCTTTGCGCGGTGGACTCTCTCAGCGGATTCGCTGAGACTCCAGAGTCTAAATATTGAATCTTTCCCCAACAAGGGGAGAAGGAATACTTAGTCAAAGGGCACAAAGGACAGGGGGCTAGGCAGAGAAGCAGGCAAGGGGAGAGATTCAGGGGAGAGGGTATAGGAGCTAGGGCAGTAGACAAAGAGAGAGATAGAGTACTAAATGGGAACATATTGAATTAATGATTACACCCGAAGGAATCAGAGTGCTTTACATGAGGAACAATTATGTTGCAATTAACATCAGTTAAAAGTTACATAAGTATCAAGAAAAACATTTAAAGAACATAGGGGACAATGTGAATGGAGCAAGGAAGGGTAAGAGGATAGGGTAAAGGGGTAGGAGGAAGATAAGACGTAGAGACGAGGGGAAAATGTGCCCAAGGTCCGGCTGGTTAGGTGACAAGAGGCAGGGGGGAGTACACAAGCCATCTACTCTTTAGCTATCTGGTAGCTCCACCGGGCATCAGGAGACTGCAGAGGAGGGAATCCACAGACCTTCTCTCTAAGAGCTATTGGGGTAGCTCCACCGGGCATCAGTCAGAATAGCTGGGTCCCAACAGTCGAGGGAGGGTCCCCAGAGTAAATGTCCTGGTGTGAGGGCAGGAACAGGCTTGGGTTGGAGTAGACCTTCCAGGACCTGGCATTTTGCTTCCAAGTCAAGGATGCACGCCCCAATGGAGTCCAAGTCCGCCTGTAGAGCATTACATTTTGTGCCCATTTCCGATTTGAAGGAGTCGAAAGAGGCTCCTATGTTCACCTTTATGTCCTCTCTGAGCTCCCTTTTGAAGTCCTTCAGGGTCGCAAGGAGGTACTCCCAAGAGAGCACCATTTCCCCCGTCTCCTGGGTGCCCTCTTTCTCCTGCACCCCTCCTGCTTTGGGTGCCCCAAAGTAGATGGAGACCTTGTTGGGCTGCTCTTTTTTGGGTGGCATAGGGGCAGTTCTGTGTCGCTCCGCACACCCCTCCGCGCTGGAGCGACAGGGTCAGAGGAGGGAGAGCGTCGCTGTCGTGAGGAATCTGTGGGAGCACCAGAAGGCAATATAGTGATGTGTTTTCAATACTGTACAACAGCAGCAGCTCACTAATGTTATCACATTTAATCTATGTACCCCCTCCCATTTCTCAAAGGTGAGGTACTGTTGTCATCTGAAAGAAACTTTGTTATGGATGGCATGGTATTAAAAAACATAATCACAACATTTCTCTGCAAAATTAATGTAATGAAAAGAAAACACTAAAACTATCTATATTTGAGAATCATTTAAGACCGTCAGGGCAGGACTGACTGCAGAGCCCAGCAGGCTCAGGCAGGCAGTTGAGAAGACTATCAGGAGGCCTGAGAAGCTGGGGCCTAGGACAGCGCCCCCTCTGCACATGCTTAAACGTTTCCTTTCTTAGTTGCTCATTACTTCCGGCACCTTCAGGTGAAGTAGGCACAAAAGGAGGGTCCCTTCCGAAGCCTACAGACCTGCAGCTATCCTTGAGGAGCGGCAGACTGGCCGTAGTGGCATTAGGCATTGGCCAGGGAGGCTGGAAGGGTGGGGGCCCGGTTTTGGAGTGGTTGGGGGTGGTTTTGCAGCTTCTGGGCTGCTCTAGCAAAAGGCTTAACACCCAAACTATTGCGGCTAATGGTCTTATAAGCCGCCACAATGATTTTAGGTAACTGTCGGGGCTAATCGGCATCGGGAACATCGTGCAGAGCATTAGTTACCTGGAAGTTTACTGCATCCCCCTTGACATTAGCAAGGACTAGATTGGAAACTACATCAAACACTCCCACGAGTCACATTCCCAACTCAACAGCCGCCTCCGCTCCATGTTCATCCTGTACACGCTTAATGACGGAGGGCAGGACAGCCATTGACGGAGTGCCAAAGCACTTAGTATAGACTGTCGCAAAAATCTTACTACAAGTTTCACAATCAGGAACCTCTGGTATTAAGTCTTTCTGCAAACTAATTTTCAGAATTCTGTGTTTCTCAACAGGAGTCATATTAGGGAATACTGCTTCCAGCTGGTCAAATTTCTCAGCAAGCCAAAGAGGCATATCTTCCTTATCTTGGGGCCGCTTGCCCATAACCGAATTAACCATGACAGGATTAATTTTCATCCCAGCTTGTCCAGCTGGTTGAGCCGCAGCACCAGGTGGCCCCACCTGGACGTTGCGGGTTACGTATTGAGCTAGAGCCGGTGCACTCCAACCAAAGAGGCATAGAGCACACATAATTCATCAATAGTGACTGTAAGGTAATGCTGATGTGGTGTGTAACCGGCCAAAACCGGCCACGTGGCCCCGTAAATAGACAAAGGGCCAAACCGAACCGCCGTTACTGATTGGGGAAGGGCGCCATTAAACCAAACTCGATGCTGCCAGGCTGAAATAGCAATCTCTATTGTCCTATATGAGGTGTAGTTAATAGGCACGGCTGTGGGAATATAAACATGAAACAGACCAGAATCCGCATTGACTGCCGGAAAGGTAACCCATGAGTAGAAAAGCTCATACAGGTATGCCACTTCAGCCCTCAGCACAAAAACTACTGCCATGCCATCCACAGTGACGCCATACGTCTGCAAATGAGTGCGGACGGCCACCCTACTATGTTGGGGGATTTCAAGGTCAGCCATAAGGACACACTAGAGAAGAAGTACAAAGAAAATGCAGCGCAGCACTAATGGATAGTAACTCAAAGTACAAACCTTTTTAAATGATCAAGCTTGAAAAAAACCTATCTAACTATAGGCAGGTTATGCCGTCACCAATTTCAACCGGAAACAATAGTGAAGGTTTCGTAGACTGATATAAGCACTACTTGAGAGTCTCAAAATAAGACCACTATGTTAGGTGCGCCATGTTGCAGGGATTCTGCTCATACACAGAACTGTGCACAGAGACCCAGGACCTCAGTGAATTGTGGTGGACCAAAAAACTCACCTCAGTACCTAGAACCCTAACTGACTAGCATCAGTGTCACATTAGCTCTTCGTCCCTGCAACTTAGGTCACTCTAAGGAATCGTGGGAATCAAGAACACTCTTTTGTTTGTTATTCTCATACCAGGCCACAACATGGGTAAAAAGAAACACAGTGAAGTTTAAAATGTTTATTTTAACAACGTGCTCTAAGATGCAGTATTTTTGCGAACATAAGCAGGCATATGATTAAAACTAATACAAGCAGCATTGTTACAATTCCATAAAACACAAAAGGAGAAATCATATTATAATGATAGTGGAAACAGGTCCTTTAGTGCCTTGTATGCCACCCTCCCTAACTAGGAACTATGTTTTATAAAATATAGAAGGTCTCTTAGGCTTCAATAGGGGACCCCATGCCTCCAAGATCAGCAGAGGTGAATCACATCAGAATCTGCCAAAGCTCTCTAGCTATCTGGAAACGGAATTCTTCCAAGTGTTTCAAATCACGCATGCAGTGCCATATTAAAGGCGCCAGAATTTCAGTTAACTGCGTGTATGTTGTGTCTAAGCATGAGCCGATCAGCCCGAAAAAACAGCTAAAATTGCTATGATAACCTTGGAGGCTTTAGCATTCACTGTGCAGACTAAGGTCGGGGTGTAAGTCTAAGAATGTTGACAACAAGCCATTTTCATGTGAAGATAACCACGCAGTTAAACTTACAACAACAGTTATATGCAGTGCGTGTGCAAAAGTGGCAAAAGGGCAAAATAGCATTTAAACTTCTAATAAGCTTATGCTAACTTAACAATGCACGTAAGCAGAGGTCTGCCTTCACTACAGTACTTAATGTGTCAATCACTTAAGTTACCCCCTAACCATGACTCAGGCCTACCATTGCAGAGCGTGTCATGGACACAATTTGGGAATCGTCGGGGCTCGTAGCTGTAACCTCTAGCTTGCTCCTCACTTCTCCTGACACTTCCTTTGCAATAGCTGGCCTCAGAGGGGGCAAAACCTTTATCTCCTTTGAAGCCAGGGGTCACAAAGGAAGAGCCAGGAATAGCAAGAAGCAAGCTAGAAGTCAAAGCTGTGACCCCTGACTACTCCCAAATGCCGTCCATGGAGCCTGTGTGTCCAGTTTAAACTGCCATTTCGACCTGGCAAGATAAATATGGGTTGATGGGAAGCTGTCGGACTCCTCTTCTCCCTTCAGAACCCCAAGACTCCAACAGGACAATATGCAGTTTACAATTGATTCCTTCATAGGATTATGCCGGTATGCATCTCATCCTCTTTAACCTCATTTGCATGAATCAGTTCATCTCAAATGAGATTGCACCCACTATTAAAACAAAGTTGAAAGAAACTATAAGGAATAACAAACAAAAACAGGACCAAGATATATGTTAAGGTGTATGGTAAAGATGAGGAAAGGACACAGGAGTCGGGTTTCCTTCCATGCAGGATTAACATGGACAGAAGCATTTCTTACACAGGAAAAAATAAGAGGACTGTGATATAATAAGAAATGTTTTATGAAGCAGTTGTAATAATGTCATTTAAAATAATTGACGAGTAATTTGAGATTATGAGGGTGTTTTGAAACATGGTATTTAGAGGGGCATGGAAAAGCACAGTGTATTTAGTCTGTTGTTTGTGTCAGTGAAAAGTCACCGCATACACAAGTGCAACAAATCATATAGAGTGAGTAGGGGCGTGATTATAAAGAAGCCTTTTGCAGGCACAAATTTTATCTTGTTTGTATCCGAGTGACACGCGTCTCCGTACACTCAGTGAAGGGAGGGTTACAGATGGTGCCATGTGGACGTAATGATTATTTTTGGAGTGACCAGTATGTCATGGTAAGCACAAAAGCTGTTTATATGTGAATGCGCGTTGTCGGTAAATGTGCTATTTTGATTAGCATATTTAGAGGGAGGATGAACGCTGAATTTATGCGCCAGGTTCAACATGGGTGAATGTTGAGGGTGCGCCAGGATGCAGCATATTGAGGGTGTGGGGAATGGGTTGAAATGACTCGCAATGCTGGGATTACTGTTTATTTAATAACATTTGTTTGGTAGATAATCGCAGATTTTCATTAATTTTTTAACATAAGGGAAATGTTTTTCCATGTTACTAAAGCTGATTGAAACACGTTTGTTCTTGTATTTGTAGATGCCCCTGATGAAGGGAACCAGTTCCTGAAATGCATTGGGTTGTTGTTAATAAATCATGGCATGTGGAACCCATCTTTGACCTCCTGAGTCTTTTTGAATACCAACGAAATACATACATGAAGAAACGATTGAGAAAAATGAATTGAACTATCACGATAAGAAACATGGATGAAAAGTGATGGTTAAAATTGAAGTAAAGAGTAAAGCAAATTTAATTCTTTAGATTCAAATGTTGCCGTGGTTGTGCAGCTTGGTGGAACCAAAACTGGCACCTTTCATGGAAGATAAATATTTTGCCAGGTCCATACATTCCCTTCCCTTTCTATACATATCCGTTAACTCTAAGGTAGACCCTGGACAACGCAGAGGGCAGGGTGCAGTGTATTTAGAAAGGAAGAACATGTACTTTTAAACGTTACATGTCATGGTAGGGAAAAACTCTCAAGTTGATTTTCACTACTGCAATTCCCGTCTCTCCCCTAGGCTAACATTGAAATTAGCTGATTACATTTTATGGGTGTAATTCATCAATTAAAAATAAATTACTTCCCACCTAAACACACACCTAAAATTAATTACACAATTACTATAGTTAATTACAAATTAAATAATTTATATTAATTAACAACACATTATTAATTAATAAATAATAAATTACTTTACACATTTAACACTATAACATCTCAATTAAACAAACATTAATAAATGAAAAATAATCAATTAATTTAATGTAATTAAATTACTTCTCACCCTATTCCCCTATAAACCCCACAACCCGATACGGAACTAAAAATGCAAAATTCTAATTAAAAAACAATTAATAACTACTAAAAATGTAACACATATAAAAATGTAAACAATTCTTATACAAGAACACATACATCACATACATTTAAAACAAGTACTCAAATACATAACATTAATTAAAAAATCGATATTTTTAACAACTATATTTTTGGAAACGATATTAAACACTAAGATATTTTTAAAATCTTTATTACTTACCTTAAGTCGATATTCTTGACCACGATATTCTTGCTGCCGATATTTCTGAACCACGATAATTCAGACTCAATATTTGTGCAACTCGATGTTTTAAACTCAATATTCTGTCTGCACACCGTTTCCCCTATCAGAGACCCTAGACGGCTGGGACTCCTTCAGTCTTTACCTGTTTGTGAGGTTTACTATTTTGTTCACCCCATTGTGTCTTCTTTTGTTTCAGGCTGGACAATCATTTTTTTATCACTGTTCCAGGTATTTTCTTTTAGGGGAATACCTATACTACACATCACAGTTTAGGTGTGGGATAGGATAACCACCCTTCCTTTTTTCAGATCCTGAAGAAGTGCTGTGGATCCTTTTTGGACCCTAGGGTGTGAAACAAGTCGACCTGACTACACCTGACCTGACTACACCCATAGACTTGAAACTACTTGGGTACATTACGCATCAACTGTAGCCTTGACTCTTTCACAGGTTGTTTAATCCTGCCAGGAGAGCCATCATATTAACATATTTTTCTAGATATCTATTAGACAGTTTTATCAAATGTTTCCTCGCTCCTCAAAACACTACCACTACATCCCACACAAGTAGGACACCCTCACACTTGCACCATTCATCATAAGGCAAGAATAATAAAAGATATTTGCCAAAGCAACCCTTTGTGGGGTCTGTAGGGCATTGCAGTGCCTGTCCTATGAGGTGCAAGCCGCACAACATCCGATGATGAAGCGCAACATCCTGAGGAATGTGTAGGGCAGCAAGAAATATTCCTTAGGATTCCCACCCTGTGTCTCATTCACTGCTCTTTCTCCCTTTCTTTATGATAGGTATAGTACCTTCCTTGTTGTTTGGAGAGCGAACAGGTCATCATATTACTTTTCCCAGCACTGCACAGGAGTTGCAGTTAGCAAAATTGAATTTTTACTGCATTGCCTAATTTTCACATGTAATCGGTTGTACTGATGACACCCATGTTCCCCTCTTACAATTAGTACATATTTTGAAACAGAAAAAACAGCCATTCACTAAATATGCAAGTGCTGTTTGGTGCAAAACATATCATCACAGATCTTGTAGCACAGTAGGTGGGAATTTGGTCTGACACGATTCCCCAGGCCCCCCAACTACAGTGGCCAGGAATGTGGGCGTAATTTATCAGCAGTTGTGAATTTTACGCATGCCGAAGAAGTTCCTTTTTCTGCTCCCTCATGTTGCTCAAGTCACAGTGGTCAGGTCATTAATCCTGTCAAGGCTGGACTATGCTAATGCATTATACTTGGGCCTCCCGGAATATCAGATTCAGTGGTTACAAGTTGTGCAGAATATGGTAGTCTGCCAACTGTATAAAATACTGTAATATACATCAATATCAGTATTTTGGAAAAGACTCCATTGACTGCCAGTTCGGAAACGTTTGATGTAGAAAGCACTGTCCCTGACACACCAATCCTTTTACAATAAAGCACTTGCTTACCTGAATGAAAGAAGTCAGGAACATAGCCCCGAAAGACCACTGCGTAATACCATTGCTGATCAAATGTGGTTCCCCGCTACAAAAGGCAGCAGAGGGGAGGTTCTTCCTTCACTGTTAAGGCGGTAAGTAAATGGAATCATCTGCCTGAACAACTGAGTGCTACCCGGGATGAAGCAAAATTAAAAAAGGAGTTGAAAACCCTCTCATTTAGACAGTAGGATTACAAGAGATCTGAGGTTCATTGCCTCCTTCACTGCTTTGAGTTACCTAATCAGTGCCAGGACACTCTTGTCGAGTAGCCTTACACTATAGAAGTTCTCATCATTCATTCAATCATACCCCGGTAGTACACATGACTCTTTCATGTTCAGGCATAGCAGCATTTACTCATGTCTTCTCAGAGGAGACTTTGAAGATGGCTATCTACTTGGTAAATGTGAAATAAATGTACTTAATGTTTACATTCTATATATCGTAACCACATTCCCCAAATGTTGTGTAGGTGAAAGTGCAGATGCCCTGAGGTCATGGATATGAACACCATATCTACATCCATCAATCTAAAATGAGGTACACTACAATGCAGCACACAAATTAACCCAATCTGTAATTGGAAGGACATTTGGTCTACTGAAGAGGAGATTTCGCTGTCTATACACAAGTGGGGGTGCTCTACATTATTCTCAAGAGACATGTTGCAAGATAATTGCTCCTATTGCAATTCTCCAGAATGTTACAATGCAGAGAGGATTGCCAAAACTAATGTCTGAATCCGATTTGAACAAGATGAACCACAGAATCTACCAGCACAGACAACACAGAAACCACTCTTTACACCACCATCCTGATGCATTCTGTCCATGTAGTTCCTACTGTCTCCAACCACCTTGTCTGAATCACATCCAGAAAGAGAAGCTCTGTTCTCCATCATTGAGCCTGGTTTCTATGAATATTCTGACCTATACAGACATAGGTTCTGGACCTTTCTCCTTCTCAGCTCTTATCAACACTCCTTTTGTGGTTTCTCTGTTTCCATTCTTGTACTTTTTGGTTTCCTCAGTATTTGACTCTCCAAACCTCAGTGCAGCCTTTATTCTATTGGTAGATCCCTGATATCCTGCACCAGGGTGATTTCTCCTACCTATCTCTCTCACTGAAAACACTTTCCTCCTCTAAGTTTCTAGCTACTTCTGCCCGGAGAGTTCAGTGTGCAACCAGTGCTGTCTTATTGCTCTGCTCCTAGCGTCTGTGTGCTTTGGTCATTCTTAATTATTTTTCTCATTATCTATTTTGCCTCTTTAACTTATCTTTTTTGTTTGTTGTTGTTACAGTGTTTGTAGTTATGTGTGCATCGCTGCAGTCCTGTTGGTGTTTATATACAGATTCCTTGTCTTCTATTTCTCTGTTGCAGGATCTGCTCACTTCCAATCTGGTTTTGTTCTTGTTTCTTAGAACCACATCCTGCTTTTTTCTGAGCTCTGTATCAGCATTAAATTCTTCTTGCTTCAGGCTCTGCGCCTCCTCTTGGGTTTATTATGAAGCCTACATTACAGTTACCAAAGGGTGCCACTAAATTCTGAAGCTTGATACTTCTTTTCACAGAGACTCACTCAGCGCTCTTATTCCTTAAATGGTGCTTGGTGTCTTTCAAGACTCTGTGAAATTTACTATAGCTTTATATCCCGCCATAGCAAGCTATACTGGACATTAAAGGCTACACACAGCATTGAAGGCCCGAGCCGAAGGTGAGGACCTTTAACAAGGGAGCGTGCCTTTAATAGCCGGTATAACACAGCTACGGTGGGCTATAAAGCTATTACAACATTCCTCCCCATCAGGGCAGAATGTTCGAATTAGTAAAACAAAGGCCTCACGGAGCCCGAAGTGTTTGAAATCCCCTCAGCTCTGAAGCCTTTGTTCACGGCATTGCTGTTAATGTTCTAAAGCTAACAGCCGTTCGCAGAGCAACGACTGATAGCTTTTGAATATTATTTTTTTGTTAACATTTCTAAAGCGCAGCGGTTACCCGAAGGTGTCCTGGCGCTAGCTACTGTCCTCTGAGCAATGAGCATTATAGACAAATTTACATGTCAAAGAGCCAGGTCTTTAATCCCTTCCTGAATGCCAGGAGGTCGGGGCATTCCTGAGATGGAGAGGAAGGTAATTCCAGGCCTTTGCAGCACAGGCAAAAAAGCTTCTCCCTCCCCACGTTCCTTTTTTAGGGGGTGGAACTGTCACCAATTTGGCTCAAAGAGAGCAGAGAGTTCTTTTGGGCAGATACCATTAAAACTGTCGCTTCAGATGGTCCGGTCCTAAGCCTTGTAGGGCTTTGTAAATGGTGCAGAGAGATTTAAAACGCACCCTCTTCCTGACAGGTAACCAGTGCAGTCTTTTAATTTTCATGGAAACTGATGCGAATTTAGAGCAGTCTAGCAGCCACATTTTGCAACATTTGGAGTTTGTTCATAAAACGTTCTTGAATATTTAAGTAAAGACTGTTGCAATAGTCCAGCCTTGTCAGGAGAAGTGCTGTGACCACTGTCCGCTGGCAAAAAAGGCAATATTTTCTTAATTGTTCTAAGAATGTATGAGGTGGCAGATGTCACTTCATTAACTTGGTCACCAAAGTTGAGCTTGTCATCTACTATAACTCCCAAATTTTTCCTTTTCCTGGTGGGAGAAGGAAGAGTGCCTAGTGTATCTGGCCTCCAATTTGGGGTCCAGAAATTGGGATCGTTTCCAAATAGGATGACCTCCGTTTTGCCCGAATTGAGCTTTAGACAGTTTTGTGACATCCATCTCCCAACCGCTTCCATGCAGTCATGGATCGTTGGCCTATTCTCAATTCCTGTTCTGGCAGCCAAAACACAGCAATTTGTGTGTCTTCTGCATACGAAGTAAGACAAAAGCCAAAGTAGCTGATCAGGGGGGCCAAAGACGACACATACACATTAAAAGGTTTTGGGCTCAGGGAAGACCCCTGCGGAACTCCACAGTGCAGGGTGAATAGTTTGGAGTAGAATTCGCCCAATGACGCAATTTGTATTCTGTCAGTTAGGAAGGACTACAAGAGCTTCCACGCTTTATCCTGGACCTGCATGCCATCAAACGATCCATTTACATAACATGGTGAACCGTGTCAAAGGCCGCAGATAAGTCCAGCATAATGAGAGCTGCCTTGCCTCCCTGATCCAAGGCAACCCTGAAGTCTTTGGTAGATTTTATGAGCGGGGACTCTGTGCTGTGTCCCTCCCTGAAACCATAGTGAGTGCGGTCCAGTGCTTGAGTTTCAAGTAGAAAGGCAGTGAGTTGCACATTCATTGTTTTCTCCACAGGTTTTGCTGGGAGCGGGAGGTGTGAGATTAGTTGAAAATTGTTAGGCTCCTTGGGATCCAAACTGGGCTTCTTTAGCAATGGCAATATTGAGGCTATCTTCCAAAGTTTAGGGAAGTGCCCGCTTCAAACATTGCCTTGAATAGGGAGGTGAGTGAGAGGGCAACAGGTCCTGGGGCCAGCTTGACCACAGAGACTGGACAGGGATCATAGGGAGAGCCTGATCTTGCTGACATGAGGAGCCTTTGAGTGTCAATTATGAATGACGGCGCAAACCTGTCAAAAATAGGGAGGGAGCTGGATTCTGTTTGTTCCTCTCCGTTGGGACAGCTGTCCCCACTGTATTTGGACAGTTAAACGCCGAGAAGATGACCTCTACTTTATTTAGAAAGAAGCAAGCGATTTCTTCGCATAATTCCTGGCTCGTCTGAATTTTAGCCGGGCAGGGGGATGCCAAGCTAGATACAGTTTTAAAGAGCTCATTAGCAGATTTGTTTGCTAAGCTAATTTGATTTGCAAAGAACATTTGCTTTGCATTAAATAAGAATTGTTTATAGGTCACGAGGCTCTGTTTGTATATCTTTTTCTCTGCTTCCATGTATTCATTCCTCCAATTCCGCTCTAAATGTTTGCATGTGAGTTTTTGATTCCTAAGTGTACCATGGGGTGGAGGGTTGTGATCTTTTAGGAAACAACGTTTTTACTGGGGCAAGTTTTTTACAGGCTGACTCCACCCAGTCGCTTTATTGGGTGGTAGCCTCCTCAACTCCGGAAGGCATTCAGACAGCGGTTGTAATAAGCATTTCTTCTAAATCTGTACTCTCAATTTATTTCGGGGTCTAATTTCCAACTACCTCTTAGGACCTCCTCCCACCGCACGATGATCAAGCCGGAAGGACCATCTCGAATTGTACCACTACATGGTCAGTCCAGACGAGCAGCAGTTAGCCAGTGAACGAGAGATGTGTGTGGTTGGAACAAACACCATCCAGAGTGTGTCCTGCCACATGGGTAGGACCTGTTACATGCTGCCTAAGGTCGGCACTGTTCGTCATGTCTATAAGGGCCACAGTGCCTGGTTCTGTTTGTGCTTTCAGATAGTAGATAAAATCTCCCATGACAGTAAAGGAGTTGGTACAGAGCCCCTCTTCCAGCAAGTTTCCAATTGAAGTTCACAACAAGAGCTGTAAAAAGGGGCTGAAGTCAGCCCCTGGTTCTCCCCGGCTTGGCTGAATGCTTTTTGTAGTCCAGCCAAACCAGGGAGACCCAGGAACCGAGCAACATTCACCCCTCCCTCCATTTGAAGCCCTAGTACCACTGAGCCACAGGCTGAGGGAAGGGTGACAGCTGCGTGTGTCCTCCTGCATGGCCTCCCTTTCTTTTTCCTGTTCCTACTTAATATATATATATATATATTTTTTTAAAACCTTTATTTCGAAAAAGTAATACAAATACAGACCTACAACCACAGGGGTCGGCCAGTAGCAATAAATATCAAAATCAAAAATAGTACAAAGCTCATCAGCCGACAACCCGGGGGTTCAGCAGCGATATAATATGCCCATACGATGTTCTTATGATGATAGGAGGATAAATGAAAGGTTTCACATTTTATATTTTAAAAAACAAACATAACAACAAAATTCCGAGGAGACATTTATAATGTATGTGGCTGTCTCAGATAGCAGGGGGAGCGACCCAGTTAAAGGCTTATGTGAAAAAGTATATGGAAACACGAGGAGGGCAGGAAGGGGTCGGAGCGAACAAGCAAGCAAGGTACAATAGGATATAGACGTATGGAATGCCTGGGCATGGGGACAGAGGAATATCATTGGTTTCTACAAAAGGGGGGGTGCAAATCTCTCCATGATATGAGTCCCATTGACCCCATATCCTCCCCCATTTCTTAGGTCTTCCATGGGCGATGTACACAGTTTTTTCCCTGAACATGCACCAATCCATGTTTTCCTTCCAGGTTGAAACCAGAGGTGCCCTTTGAGACCCCCACAGCTGGGCTATGTCTCTTTTCGCTATCATGTTGCCGAGGGTGGCCCATTGAGTCTGCGCTACGCTATAATCATTCGACTCCAACACGTTCAACAGGCACCTTCTGGCCTCAGGCAATAACGAAACACCCGTAACCTCTTCCATAACCTCATGCACTCGTCTCCAATACTTCACTACGTCCGGACATTCCCACAAAATTACTTAATATATTTTTGAGAGGCAGAAGAAAGAGAAAGGCAGAGGCTGTCTATTAGGACATTGAAATAAATGTTGAGAGCAGTGTGCTTATACCAGTTCGTATTGGCTGATGTCGCCCAATTGTTTTCAATGGAGCTCTCAACACTCCAATGTTCCAATGTACGTAATATTTAGGGCTCACGGTTTTATGGTGTTTATTTTTTCAAAATTTCCGTCTGTATTTATCCATATTTATTTTTTGCCCATTTTATCTGTATTTATCTTTATTTATTTTGTGTTTTGCATATAAATGAAGATGAAAAACTGTATATTTCCATATTCATTTAACTAATAGACGCACACTCATAATTTGATGTCTGTGGTGTTTTAGCTGTTTAAGCTGTCAAATATTACATACCAGTACATCCACTGGTAAATACTAGCATTATACCATACATTTATGTTAACATATGCCATTATTTAAAGAAATTCATTCTGTTTTGTAATTTTCCATGCTGTTCATATTCTCAGCTGCAGGCCTATAATTTATCGAAGACAGCACGGAGAGTCATTTAAAAAGAGCACAATTTTCTGTATTTATCCACTTTTGAAAATAAATGCAGACGGAAAACACATTGTTTTCCATCTGTATTTATCTGTAAAAATCAGTAAAAACGGAAAACAGGGAGCCTTAGTAATAATGTAAGGGGGCTTCTAATGGCTGGTAGAAGTCCGTAGCATCAACATTACAATGTTTGTTCACAGATACAGCTGTGAAAAAAGGGCACACGGAGCTTGAGGGGATTTCAACCCCCTCGGTCTCCCTGAGACATTTGTTTTAAAATTAGAACATTCTGTCCTCTAGGGACGGCAGGTTCTAATAGCCTTAGAGCCCTCCGTAGAAGGCCTATTTCTGACGCATCTGTTAAATCTTTGCACCATAGGGCCCTGTATTGTAAATGCAGTGCATCCATAGTGGCACAAGGAAATTTGGCATAGGTTCAAGGAAACGTCTTGTAAATAAAATGAGTAGATTTATATAAGGCAGCTTATCATCTGTGAGGGTATTCAGGTGCTGTCCATCGGCTTGATGCAAATAAGTGATTTGCCCAAAAACCCATGATGTTAAGCCCACGTCGAGACTCAAACCTGAATTCACAGCTCCCGAGTCAGCAGCTCTGGCTGCTGTGCCACACTCTCTGGCACTGTATGTGCTGTAACTCTTGTTACTGCACATAGGAGAATTATGAGTTTTGTGTGTACAGCACCCTGTGATTTGGAAAACTGGCCAGTAATTACCAGAACCTGCAGATTCTGGTACAGTAAACAACCAAATCCACGTTTTTCCGAAAAACATGATAAGTGCTATTTATTGCACTCAATAACTTCTGACCCACGTGGATAAATATCTCACCAAACACCAGGGGCCTCATTTATGAGGCTGTGCGTCACTTTTACGCCGCCGGTGCGTCACTTTTTGTGACGCACCAGTGGCGTAAAAAATGTGCCTTGTTGAGCCATATTTACAAAGTGAAGCATCTAGGTAGATGCGTCACTTTGTAAACCCCTGCGCCACATTATACCTGCGCCAGGTATAATGTATGCAAGGGGGGCATATTGACGCAAGAAAGGGTCGTAGAAGTGACGCAGTGAAATCTATGAGATTTCATTGCGTCACTTTTAGGACGCCGTTGCGTCAAAATCTTGTGCCTGCCTCACAGCAGGCATAAGACTGACGCAGGCCCTTCCACATGGGGCTTGCCCCATGTGAAAGAACGCATTGCTGGAGTTGCGTCACTTTTGTGACACACTCCAGCAATGCGCCACTTTTGCTCTTACAGATACGTCAGAAATACTGACGTATCTGTAACTCCTTGCGACATGATGTGTCATACATTAAATATGACTCATCAGGAATGTCACAAGGAGGGCGCACTGAGAAGTGACGCATCGCTGCTTTCACGCTGCGATGCGTCATTTCTCATAAATGAGATCCTTGGACACTCCTAATGAGAGCCTGAGACTGGGTGACAGTAACAATTGTTGCTTGGCACCGATCACGAGGGCCTCTTACAAATCCTATACCCAATCAAAGTACTATTCGCACAGATGTCGAATTTATAAGTTTGTGAAAGTGAAACGTCGAAATTTACCAGGTGAAAATGGCCCGGAAAATACTAGGACGTGTGGGTTTTCGTGCAATAAGCAATACAATTCCAATGGTTTCCGTATTTTTAGTGCAAAACTCATTGCCATGATTTATGACATCCTAAAAAACGATACTCATGGTGACTTCATTAATTGAGTGAGATAAATAATGATGCAATTATTCTTATATGAAACCTCTCTTCTGCAGAGCATGTATTTATTCTCGCTGTGCCCAGCTCATAAAGGATAGAGACAATATGCACTGCCGGTTGGAGGCCCAGCAGATACTCTGAAGAAAAAAAACATATTTAAGAGAACGAAAATTTAAATCAGATTGTTCAGTTCCTGGCAGAGAAAATGGAAGTCTGCTTGATTTGCGTCCAGCTATTTCATTGTCCAAATCGTTTGGACAAATAAAGCCAAAAAATTAACTAAAACAACATTGTGAGAAAATTGTGATAGAGAGTGTAGACGTCTGTGTCCTAACCACAATGAGTCATTCTTCCACCCAGTCGGAGATTTCTTGCTTTATAGTGATTTTGTCCCAGTGTGTCTGCTGGGTTCTTGGGTGGATCAGAGATGCTGGGGTGCCAATAGATACGTTGTTTGTCACAATTTTGTCAGTGTGCCCGCTGGGTTCCTGGGTGTGTGTTGGGGTGCTGGAGTAGCTATGGAGAATACACTTTTTTTAAATGTTCTGCATTTTGTTTTGCATTTTGTACAGGGTGTTAGCTGTGTTCTTGAATCTATTAGGGCTACTGACGTGCATCTGGGCTCCTTCTCCTGTATTCAGACTTCGAATTAAAAGGCTCACAGCAGAGTAGCCAATACTCAGCCATGAAGTGACCAACGTGATGTCCTTTTGCTTGGGCCAAGTCAATGGCACAACCCTTTAAGCAATACCTTGAAATTCTAGCAGGCTCTCCAGGTCGAATGCGGGACCCCCTGACTCCTGGTTTGGAATGATAGGAAGCTAATACTGCAACATGGGTGCATGTAACATAAATAGACTTCCTCCCAGAAACTGATTCTTTTCAATGTTGAAGCATCCTCTGAGAGATCTTCTGTTCCTTTGAGTCTGTTCTGATTGTGGCCTGTGTTTTCATGAGTACAGCCTCAGCCACACTTTGGGCTTTTTCTGGCATTGGCAGTCCTCCACCTGAGACCTCAACATGCCGTCTGCTGGAGGCCCACCAAGGCTGTAGTACGCCCACCGGATTACAAGTGGAATCCATGACGGGCAGGTGTTGAAGCGACGGTCTGATGGCGGTGGTGTGTTAGGGTGACAGCCTAACATGCAGACCGCTGCATGAGAGAGCACAGACTGCACCTTCCTGCATGGTGTGGCATGCATGCTACACCATGCAGGAACTGGAGGTTGCCTCCCCGGCAGGCACCTCCAGGTATGGGAGCTGCAGGGGCCCCTGTTGCCTCTCTGCCACCCTTGTGGGCTGGACAGGTAATTTGTAATATGCTCAGCGGTGCCGCAGCAGCACCACCAGCATATTTCAGCTCCCTGACCGCTGCGTGACTGCACTGGTATCCTGGATCCCTGGCGGACGCAGCGGTACTGTGGCGGTCTGACCAGCATACTCATAATACTGCAGGCGGGTCAGCAGTGACAGTGTAGCAGGGGTCGGATCACCACCGTGACTATGGTGATCCTATGGCCCGCCATCCTCGTAATAAGACCCTCTATCTTCTAAGGTCGTTACTCAACAGGCAGCTCATGGTTAGGTCTTCCCTTGGTCCAACTGGAACATCTGTGGTATCTTCACATTCTGTAGCTCTACACTCACCAGTTCCACTAATCGTCCCCCACGGCACTAGAATCCAAGAATGGCACTTGAGATGTTCACCACACTAACAGCAAATATAGTTTGGCTGGCATCAACGTCCTACATTGCTGGAAACAAAGTTCCATTGACCACACAGATTCCAGCTGTCCGCAGCTGTTGGGAGGTATTTGAGATTTAAGCCTCTTGTGTGGTCTCAGCCATTCACAGAGACTCATCTGTACTGAGAGGTAAGTTAATCATTTACACTGCCGGAGAGATGTGCTATGGGCTGCTATGTTTGATGTGCAATTGTTACACTCACCCCTATGTTTGATGTTGGCACCGCACGGGTACCTCTTCCATGTCCAGCCCTGTGGCTGTTAAAAAAGGATCCGTTCATTTTGGGCTTTCTCCTTTGTCTTGCTATCAGTATAGTATTGCAGTAACTTTTAGAACATTGGGCCTGCTGTTAACCACTCTTGTCGTTAGGCCGTTTGTCTTTGGACTATGCGGTCCTTCTGGCCTCCTTGGTCCGCTAAACACTTGTAATTGTGGCTGCAATTTGGAACAGTAAACCATGAATCATCCAAATTTTGCTGAATGCTGCTCACATAACTTCTCACTCGCGGTGCCACGCTTAAACGGCACACATTTCTCAATTCACAATTTTCTCAGCATTCTTAAACTTTTTATGGAATGGAACTGTGGAAGTCATACTTTTCTACATCATCCTTGATGCTTTCTTGCTTGGTTCTGTCACTGTCATTAAACTCCATCACACCTTTATTACCCTAGAGGGGTAATCCGCTAAGTGTGCCAGCTGGATTAACTTCCCCAGTTAAGATCTGCATGCCACACATTAAATTGCATCCATTAACCAAACGAGATCACGGTCACATGTACTTGGGCCATGACGCCAGGGATCAACCTCGGTCCAACTGATATCTTCACAGTAGCTTACCTGCAAACTGAGAGCAGCACCACCTGCCATTTTAGGCTTCAGCAGAAGCAAATGCATTTCCTCAGTCCTCAGGAGTGTCACGATGCTTTATATGGTCTTACCGACAGGCAGAACTAGGCCTCTCTGTACTCCCAATAAAGGGCATGGCTTCGGAGCGGTCTGCTGAGTGGTAGGGATTTTTTAGGACAGGATGACCCAGGAGGGAGAGATCTTTATTCGACCAAATAATGATTATTTTAGTATTCCTAAATCCCTTCTTCGCTTTCCGTGGCTGAGAGGAGGAGTACCTTTGCACGCTGCTTTCCCTTGCTGGGCTTGCCTTTCTTTTGCGGAACTTTTTGTAACACCTCGCGGTCCCCGCTGCGCGGGTCCCGCTTCGCCTTCGTGTCAAGGCGCTAATCGTCTGGTTTCCATCACCGGGGGCAGGAGGAGGAAGCACAGGGCTGCGAGCGCCAGGTGAGGAACAGGGACTCCATTGCCCAGGAGTCCCTGCGCTGTAATCACCTACACCTGGTCGCTCTCCCTGTTTGCCCCGCCCTGAACACCGAGTGAAAGGCGCCTGTGAGCTGCTGCCTGTGGGAGACGCTTTCCGTGGCTGAGAGGAGGAGTACCTTTGCACGCTGCTTTCCCTTGCTGGGCTTGCCTTTCTTTTGCTGAACTTTTTGTAACACCTCGCGGTCCCCGCTGCGCGGGTCCCGCTTCGCCTTCGTGTCAAGGCGCTAATCGTCTGGTTTCCATCACCGGGGGCAGGAGGAGGAAGCACAGGGCTGCGAGCGCCAGGTGAGGAACAGGGACTCCATTGCCCAGGAGTCCCTGCGCTGTAATCACCTACACCTGGTCGCTCTCCCTGTTTGCCCCGCCCTGAACACCGAGTGAAAGGCGCCTGTGAGCTGCTGCCTGTGGGAGACGCTTTCCGTGGCTGAGAGGAGGAGTACCTTTGCACGCTGCTTTCCCTTGCTGGGCTTGCCTTTCTTTTGCTGAACTTTTTGTAACACCTCGCGGTCCCCGCTGCGCGGGTCCCGCTTCGCCTTCGTGTCAAGGCGCTAATCGTCTGGTTTCCATCACCGGGGGCAGGAGGAGGAAGCACAGGGCTGCGAGCGCCAGGTGAGGAACAGGGACTCCATTGCCCAGGAGTCCCTGCGCTGTAATCACCTACACCTGGTCGCTCTCCCTGTTTGCCCCGCCCTGAACACCGAGTGAAAGGCGCCTGTGAGCTGCTGCCTGTGGGAGACGCTTTCCGTGGCTGAGAGGAGGTGTACCTTTGCACGCTGCTTTCCCTTGCTGGGCTTGCCTTTCTTTTGCTGAACTTTTTGTAACACCTCGCGGTCCCCGCTGCGCGGGTCCCGCTTCGCCTTCGTGTCAAGGCGCTAATCGTCTGGTTTCCATCACCGGGGGCAGGAGGAGGAAGCACAGGGCTGCGAGCGCCAGGTGAGGAACAGGGACTCCATTGCCCAGGAGTCCCTGCGCTGTAATCACCTACACCTGGTCGCTCTCCCTGTTTGCCCCGCCCTAAACACCTCCTATCTTTATTAGGAGTAGTCCCTGCCGCTTCGCGTGAGCGCGCGGGAGCGCGCCGGGAGAAGCCCGGGACAAGGGCGGGACCGTCTGTGGCCGTCCGGGGCCGCTGGAGGCCGGGCTGGGCCACCCCATTAACATCTACGGGCCAGGTATTGATCAAACCCACTGTTGTTGGAAAGGCTTTGTGACCTATTTCCCTATAGGTGGGTAGAAAGGGGGTCCCTTGTATTATGGCTAGCTCAATAAGTACTTCTACTCTGCTGCCTCCCCTGGGGGAAGCTGAGCCTGCTATCATGGGCCCCCTTGACTCCTACTTCAAGCGTCTGCCGCAGGATATCGATAAAGAGATCGCCTTGGCAGAAAGGCGAGCCGGGCGTAGGCTTTCGATTGAGCTTCTGAAAAATCCACTGGAGAAAAACCAAGGCTTGAACTATCCTGCGCTGGTTACACCATTATCATCCATTGTCTTACCAGCCCCCCAGGACTTATTACTTGACGTACCACTGCTTACTGAGTTAGTAGCTAACCCCCAATTGGACATTGTTACAACAAACTTATCTGTTGTGCATCCTGAGGCACCTAGCCAAACAGTAACAGGGGAAGGAGCCTCAGAAAATCACTGTGTACTAACAGAAGCGGGCAAACTTAAGCCTGGTGTCAAAAGGAAATGGGGAGCTACTGTAAAAAAACCACAACCAATAAAACCTGCTAGAAAATACAGGAAGCTAGGTACTAAATCGACTTTGAATCATGTCCCTCCAAAGCATGATGCATCAATGACAATAGGGGAGGCTGAAGTAGCTCCAGTTGTAGTGGAGCCTATAAGTATGGTGCACCCGACAATAATGGCGGTGCCTGTCCCAGATCCATCTGTCATAGTTCCCCCTGGTTCGCTACCCTCCAACCACGATCTTCTGATAGAAGTGGAAAAAATAATGCGTTCCCTCCTTAATCCAGTGGAAATAAGACTTAAAAAGCTAGCTGAGCAACTTGACCATCTAGAACAAGCTAGCCTAGATAACTTTTTTTCTATTAAATCTTTAATTAAGTCTGGCAAAAAAATGGGTGAGGTTGGGAACAACCAACAGAAGGGTGATAAAGTTCAAGGAGCCATGTTGGTTGACCTACAATCTCCGCCTGTAAGTGGTATTCCTGCACAGGTCAATAATGAAGGGGGGAATAGCAAGAATGTACCTGATCCAGTGTCTAGCAAAACCAGTAGTAATTGCGGGAAACCGAAGTCCAATAACACTAGAAATAAGGGAAGCAAGGACAGTGTAAAAAACCCACCTACAACAACTAGCAAAAATGCCACACCCTTGACGACCGGATCGGGAATAACTTTGGCCCAACGGTCAGGAAATGATAAAATTCATCCTAGTAATGGGCATGGGAATAATACCTGTGTGACAGTGGTAAAACCTCCCACACAGAGCCATGTTCCCCCACAACAAGTCCATACACAGGCAGATAAAATTCACCCGAGTAATGGGAATGGGATTAATTCCTGTGTGACAGTGGCAAAACCTCCCTCACAGAGTTATGTTCCCCCACAACAAGTCCAAACACAGACCCAAATAACCAAACTGCCAACTAGAATCCCGCCAGTACAGCTCACCCCTGACTCCTTCCCATATGTGGCCGTACTTACTAACGTCCCACCCCTAACGGAGGGCCAAAGAGAAACCTATGACATGTTAAAAAACAAGGCCATGCATTGGCTTTCAGTCAATAGACCGCTCCCAGGGGGGGTGGATGGCCTGATAATCGGGGCTAGAAGGGTCCTTTGGATAGGGAATACAATAAAAAAACAGGGGGGTGAGTGTATTATAATCAATTTCCAGGATCCAAGGGTTGTGGGGCTGATTACGGGACAGGGTTGGAACACTAACATTGGAGGCATTGGGGTTGTTGACCTCACTTTCTTTTACCCAAGACCGGCGATCTATCTAGGGGGCTCCAATGAGCAACCGAGACCCAGTCTTTGCACCTGGGTAGAGGCTGTCCCACCTGCTGCTCCTATATTTAGATCGACTAACTGTTATACTGAGGCATTTAACCCCTATAAAGGGCAGGGGCAGATGAGGTGGGGTTGCTGACAGAGATCAATTGAGCAATTACGACAGGATGAGGTCATGGTTAGTGGGAAGTTCCCTGATGTAATATTAAGACCCCACGATGAAATGACCGGAAAACTCGTAGTGGAATATGTGAGGGATGTGGACAATATTGAATGCTCGGGGGGGTGTGTGGGTGAACCGAGTTTGCAAACTATTGACTGCTCCAAAGATGGTATAGATGTTAATTGTATAAATATTGCTCTAAGTGAGGTTTGTGATTGTGGGAAGCAGGATGATCTACCGCCTATGACACCTAATGACAAGGGGATTTGTGTAGAAAATATCCTGGAGAGATTTTTGTCATGGAATGTTGCGGGGTTGGGGGCAAGAATGATGTCGCAGGATTGGATTGACTTCGTAACCGGGTTTGAAATGTGCCTATTTCAGGAGACATGGGCATGTGAGCCAATCCACTTCCAGGGTTACTTAAACTTCTGCATACCGGCAACGAGAGGCCACAGGGGTAGACCTATGGGAGGCCTTGCAGTCTGGATTAAACAAAACTTAAATGTAAAGGCAAAAACGATTGATCTAGGTTGTAAGGATATCCAGTTACTGAGATTATCTGTAGCCAAGGGTTCAACAATAGATATCTATAATATATATGCCAGGGGCACGAGTCCAGGGAATTCTGTTACCCTAGAAGTACTATCCGCTTCCCTTGAATCCCGGTCACTTGGAAACAGTGTAATTTTGGCAGGTGACTTGAATAGGACATTCGAGCCCCTAGAACATACTGCATTCCCAATAGGACTAGAGGAAGATGCCCTTTGGGACATCCCCAACCTAGACCTCCTACCAGTGAAGCGGTGGACTAACGACATCTTGTTGTTGAATGCATTATGTTTGGAATATGGTTTGAGGGCCCTCAATGGCAGGACAAAAAGTGATCAAGGTGGTAGTTGCACATACGATAATGGACATAATAAAAGCAGGATTGACTATGTCATCTGCAGTCTTGAGTTATGGTGTGGCGTGGGTGACATGGAAATTGTGGCCAGAATAGAAAGCGACCACAATCCTCTCTGTGTCTCCCACTCATGGTGGAAGGCCGCACGAGCCAACTCAGTGTCAGGTAGTGGGAGCGTACCTGTTATGGCCAATGACTCAAGAAGGGTGAAATGGCCATATGTCTTGGCTAATTTGACCACCTTGGAGTCTATTAATTTGGAGGTTGACAATGCCATTGCCGCCATGGAAAGAGTAGACCCTGTACTACCAGGCTCTGTCCAAATAACTGACATACATGAGACATTTTTTTCTCTGTTAAAACCGCATTTCACTAAACCTCTGAAGGCTAATAGGAAAGTACCAATCACAATTCCAACCTGGTTCAACAAACAATGTAGGGTAGCTAGGCTGGAGTTGGGCAGAGCACTCAAAAGCAGGGACAAGGCCTCGATTAAAGCTACAAGGAAATGTTATAATGACAGTATTCGAAAGGCTAAGAAGCAGTGGGATGAGGAGTACTGGGAGGAGCTACTGGAGGCCTCAGGTCAAAGGGACTCCAGAATGTTCTGGAAAATTGTGAAATGGGGAAGAGGGGGCGCCCCCAATAATCCCGACAACAATGTCGATGAGGCATTGTGGGTCGAGTATTTTAAACCCCAGTATGCTGAGTGTAGGGATATAGTGGCTAAAGAACCTATCCCTATGGTATTTTGCAAGGGTGATTTTTTTAACACTAAGGATGCGGAAATTGTAATCTCAACACTGCAGGGGGGAAAAGCCCCCGGGCTGGATGGAATCCCTTCAGACATTTTTAAGCATGATAAGGTTAAGTGGGCAAAATATGCGACTTTGTTGGGAAATGGCTTGGCTAAAGGGGCAAAAATCCCCAATATATGGAAGGGGGCCATAATTATACCGATTTTTAAAAAAGGCGATCGGTCACTCCCAGCAAACTATAGACCAATAAGTTTGCTGGCTACTATACAAAAAGTAGTGGGGAAGATGCTTGTCGACAAACTTATGGCCTGGGTAGATGACAATAATGCCCTATCCCCTTACCAGGCAGGATTCAGACGTGCAACCAGTACGGTCGACCAAATTTTCCGCTTCACCATGCTGCGGTGGGGGACTGTACTCCTGGGTAAAGGCAGCCTTTATGTAGCATTTGTAGATCTAAGGGCTGCCTTTGACTTGGTGCCCAGGTGCACGCTGTGGGAGGTTTTATCCAAAATTGGGGTTCCCCTTGAATTGCTCTCGCTGATAATACGTCTCCACGAGAGCAATTATGCCAAGGTCCAGTGGGGGAGGAATGGGGAATCCACTACTAACTTCCCGGTTGAGCGGGGAGTGCGGCAGGGTTGTGCAATGGCACCCCTGCTGTTCTCCCTGTTCATCAATGGCATCGTGGACAGGATGTTGGACGCAATGGTTGACGCACCTTCGTTAGCGGGCATCAGAGTCCCAATTCTGATGTTCGCGGACGATACCTTGATTGTGTCCAAGACTCCGTCGGGCCTGCAGAGAGCCCTGAACATTTTTGACGCATTTTGCAAAGAACGGGGTCTTGAGGTGAATGTAAATAAAACCAAGTTGATGGCCTTTGGGCATAAGCGCCAATCTCAACCTAGGGTATTTTTGAATAATGTTAAGTTGGAGCTAGTAAATGTTTTTACATACCTCGGGGTTGAGATCTCAAGCAAACTTGGTTGGGCAAGACACATAGAGAAGGCGCTGTTGAAGCATCGGCAAATTTCAGGAGCCCTCAGGCTTGAGCAAGTAAAATCTAAGACCAGGCCCATAAAACCAGTTCTTATGGTTTATGACGCCAAAGCCTTGGGCGCAACCCTTTATGGGGCCGAAGTCTGGGGCTTTGAGAGTCTTATCAACATTCAAAAATCTGAGAACAAGTTTTTGAGAGGGATAACTAGTCTTCCCCAAAGCACCCCCTTAATACCGCTTGTCCTTGATTTAGGTAGAAAATCGCTCAGGGACCGAGCCCGACTGAGGCCAATCCTTTATTGGAGACGGCTTTGGACAACCATGGAAATAAGGCACTACGCCGAGGGCTTCCTAGCATTAGCCAAATTAGATGTTTTTCGCAAAATTAAATGGCTAAAAACGCTCAAGGACGTTCTTGCGGAACTTGGGCTCTCCAAATTATGGGAAAACCCCCTCGGGGAAGTATTCCCCAGTAAAACCAACATTAAAGAAATATATTGGGATTACATAGATCAGAAATTATGGAGGAGCGCAACCTCGGATTCAATGGGGGGAAGATTCCTGGAAATCAAACAAAGCCCATCCCTGGAAAAGTATTGGGACAGCATAACTGTCCCATTAGACAGGAAATTATTTTTCCAGCTAAGGGCGGGCTCTCTCCCCCTGAGGTGCCTGACGTCCGGCTGGAGAACTAGTGGTGGTTTGTGCTGCCCGTCATGTGGGGCCCCCAATGAGAATATTGCACACTTCCTGTTTATATGTGAGTCCTATGCAATCCCAAGGAAATCATGGTTGGCTCCAGTATGTAGGAATCTTGGTGTCCGAAGCGGTGTGGAGGGGCTGAGAATTATCTGTTCCTCCACTGAAATGCCCATCGTAGTTGGAACAGCTAAATACCTGGGGTGGGCATGGTCCATAAGGAGGCGGGCCCTACTCCCCAATGTGTTTTGAATTCCACATTTTTATATTTGTTTGACTAAACCTTGCAAATATCTACTGGGTGTTGTATATGAATTTTAACATCACAAAATGCGGGCAATATGTATGGTATGAGTTTTAATTTGTCCAAACTTTGGGAATGGTCTGTAACGCGGAGGTTCCCATACCTCAGCATGCATTTAGTATTCGCATAGTATGAAAAAGCCTATTTTATTCCAATTGGTAAAAATTTGAATGCTTTGGTATTATGTATTTTCAATTATAAATTGTTGTTATAGAATGCTTGATGTTTTAAAATGTATGAATTTATATGCCAGTGCTTTTATGAGTGTATAACTCGAATAAAGCTTTTTCAATCAAAAAAAAACTTCTCACTCGCGGTGCCACGCTTAAACGGCACACATTTCTCAATTCACAATTTTCTCAGCATTCTTAAACTTTTTATGGAATGGAACTGTGGAAGTCATACTTTTCTACATCATCCTTGATGCTTTCTTGCTTGGTTCTGTCACTGTCATTAAACTCCATCACACCTTTATTACCCTAGAGGGGTAATCCGCTAAGTGTGCCAGCTGGATTAACTTCCCCAGTTAAGATCTGCATGCCACACATTAAATTGCATCCATTAACCAAACGAGATCACGGTCACATGTACTTGGGCCATGACGCCAGGGATCAACCTCGGTCCAACTGATATCTTCACAGTAGCTTACCTGCAAACTGAGAGCAGCACCACCTGCCATTTTAGGCTTCAGCAGAAGCAAATGCATTTCCTCAGTCCTCAGGAGTGTCACGATGCTTTATATGGTCTTACCGACAGGCAGAACTAGGCCTCTCTGTACTCCCAATAAAGGGCATGGCTTCGGAGCGGTCTGCTGAGTGGTAGGGATTTTTTAGGACAGGATGACCCAGGAGGGAGAGATCTTTATTCGACCAAATAATGATTATTTTAGTATTCCTAAATCCCTTCTTCGATCCATTCTTATAATAGAAATGTTTTTTAGTTTTCAGCTGTAGCCCCAGAGATAGTTCTGCTTCTTCCCTCCAAGGCTCATGCTGTCATTCGGATAAACACACAGTAACATATGCAAGTATTAGCGTTTGCCAAGCCATTCGGTATGAACCTTCTTTGGGTTTAACCGCTATTCGACCTTTCTTGTTGGTATGACATTAATGACTACCTGAATCAATCTTTCAGTTTCTAGATGGAATTCAGGTTCAATATGTAAGGTTTTTATGCATGCTTTAATGTCACCCACTGAAAGCCTTTTACAAATGTGTTGACGCTTTCGTTTGCAGATTCAGATTGTGCTCTGGTACTTTCCTGTTAATGTTAGGCTTTTATCCTTGGTTCCTTCTCAAAAACTAAGTTGCTGCAGAGTTCAAATGATTTGCTATTAGGTTTCCTTTCTGAAAGGCAAAAAAGAGCCATTTACTTGGTGAACAGGGAAATACTTGTAAAGCACGAAGGGCTACGAGGAAATAATTTCCAAGGCTGGACTAGCCGTACTGGGCATCGGGCATTTCCCCGGGAAACTGGAAGGGTGGGGGCGTTTTACTTTACTGCCGGGGGTGGGCAATTTTGCAGAGGGTGCTGCAATATCTGCCCCCAGTAACAAAATCAGTAGGTCAGCATAAGCCACTTTCCTTTCCAGCCTCCCTGTGTTTTGAAATATGGTATGGTTTTACAAGTACCCACTGCAGAGTTCCTTGTATATCCAGCAGTTTTCAGGCAACAATAAAAGCACCAATATATCTTTGGTGATTAATCTTCCTGATGGAGATGATGAGATTTTGTTTAATGGCAGTTTTGACTCATCTTAGGTAGCACAGTGGGTTAATATACCTGCTACATTCAAACCTGTACCCCACAGAACTGTATTTTATGTTCATAGCTTAGTGCAGTACTGCTTTTGCCACAGATATCCTTTTGCTACTGTACAGTTCATAAGTTACAATCATAATCTAGCACTGTGAGCTATGAACTGTCATCAAAGAGCTGCATGCAAACTGCATGGTATAGGTTAGAAAGTAATTTTTTGCCCAGTCTTTCATTATCCTAATGTTGCTAAAATAAATTGCTTGGGTAGAAATACATTTCTATTAGTAAAGCCAACTCTAACCACTTTTACCTTCTGATTCCTGAGTTTGTGCTTCTCCAGACCAAGCACTCTTAAAAAAATGCCTACCAGTATGGATGACGTGAATCCTACACCTCGTAGTCGCATTTGTCTTATTTTCTACACATATATTATTCATTGTCTTTATGTGTGTGTGATATAAAGTGTTCCGACATCCTGCACTGGTATGAGAGGCGCTATAAAGCAAATGAGATACAAGTGAAAGAGGGGCTATGGAGGGATTGGTGTCAGTACAACGCGATGTTTTACAACGCGTTCCGTTACAACGCGATTTTTACATCGCAAATACCATTACAATGCATGCCATTACAACGCATGGCATTACATAGCAGATGGTATTACAACGCATACCATTACATCGTAAGTATTGGTAAGTATATCTTTTTTTTAAAAAATGTAATAAAGTTAATTAAATTAATTTAAAATAATAAAAATAATATAACATTATTACAACAGTAATTAATTTAATTATAGTAATTTAAAATAATATAATTAATGATATATAAAAAATTTATAAATAAAAAATAATATAATGTAATTAATTACAATAAATATAATTATAATTTAATTAAGTTATAAATAATACATAATATTATTATAATTAATAAAATTAAAAGAATTTAATTAATTAAACATTTTTAAATAATATAATTTAATTGTAATCGTTTATTAATACAATTAAATTAATAATTGTAAATATTGTTATTAATTTAATTAAATTAAATAAAATTAATTTAATTAATTTAATTTCTATAAAGTCGTAATACCCCTGTACCCCAAAACCCAAACCCTGCCCTAAAACCTAAAAACACCCCTGTACCCCAAAACCCAAACCCTGCCCTAAAACCTAAAAACACCCCTGTACCCCAAAACCCAAACCCTGCCCTAAAACCTAAAAACACCCCTGTACCCCAAAACCCAAACCCTGCCCTAAAACCTAAAAACACCCCTGTACCCCAAAACCCAAACCCTGCCCTAAAACCTAAAAACACCCCTGTACCCCAAAACCCAAACCCTGCCCTAAAACCTAAAAACACCCCTGTACCCCAAAACCCAAACCCTGCCCTAAAACCTAAAAACACCCCTGTACCCCAAAACCCAAACCCTGCCCTAAAACCTAAAAACACCCCTGTACCCCAAAACCCAAACCCTGCCCTAAAACCTAAAAACACCCCTGTACCCCAAAACCCAAACCCTGCCCTAAAACCTAAAAACACCCCTGTACCCCAAAACCCAAACCCTGCCCTAAAACCTATAAACACCCCTGTACCCCAAAACCCAAACCCTGCCCTAAAACCTAAAAACACCCCTGTACCCCAAAACCCAAACCCTGCCCTAAAACCTAAAAACACCCCTGTACCCCAAAACCCAAACCCTACCCTAAAACCTAAAAACACCCCTGTACCCCAAAACCCAAACCCTACCCTAAAACCTAAAAACACCCCTGTACCCCAAAACCCAAACCCTGCCCTAAAACCTAAAAATACCCCTGTACCCCAAAACCCAAACCCTGCCCTAAAACCTAAAAACACCCCTGTACCCCAAAACCCAAACACTGCCCTAAAACCTAAAAATACCCAAACACCCCAAAACATATACATCAGTACCCCAAAACATATACTCCTATACTCATACTTATTTTAAAAAATACTTAAATTAATATATTTAATTTATAATATTTAAAAACGAAATAAATTTTTTTTATAATTAATAATAATTAAATCAATAATAACATATTAAATAAAATAAAAATAAAAATTAAATACTTACCAATACTTACGATGTAATGGTATGCGTTGTAATACCATCTGCTATGTAATGCCATGCGTTGTAATGGCATGCATTGTAATGGTATTTACGATGTAATAGCTGCGTTGTAACAGCATTACGTTGTAAAAGTTCCGTTGTAACGGTAACACACCCTATGGAGAGATGAGGGGCACTGCTGGAAGGTTATAGTGAGGGAATCAATGAAGGGGTCCAACAAATATTGTCATATCCTGGTGCACTATACGGTCTCGCTACACAAATTCCGGGGGGGGGGGGGGCTGGTCTGACAAAAGTTGCCAGGGCTGCTTTGAGCTTCCTGTCCTGCCCTGATACTTTCCCAGCTAGGAAACTAAAAGAAAGAAAGCCACCAACCTTGTCTCCATGAGTCAACCAATGGACTCCTCCAAGAGCTCACAGGAAAGCCTTTCATGCGCTGACAAATGACATCAGTATTAAGTCACAAGCTTGGGAGTGTTTCCCTTTTATAGTGGGAGCCTCCCAAGAAGGCTACTGCAATAGCATTATGGAACTTGTAGTTCCACTGTATGTCCTCTGTGAAAACCCAAAGGAAAAGGCAAAACTGCCCAGACATGACCAATATAAAATGTCTACACGCCTCGGGAGGATCACAACATTCATGAAGGCCTTCATGGTACTGAACCATGAAAACAGGGGCAGTCTAGAATTCTGCCTCTGGTTCTAGTTTCCTGTACACAGCTGTGCAGAGCTTCTTCGGGTAAAAGGTGAACACTGAATAAGCCAAAGGAGTCTGCTTATATAGAGCACAGTGTCAGATGATTACCAATCCGCTTACCACTAAAGTTCAAATGTGACAGCACGCACTGTTAGGTGAAGCCAATCATGTCAAAGGGCATTTTCATTTCAAGTGTGCCACAGCTCCATGGCAACTAAAATGAGAAAATGAGGAGCAGGTTATCATATAAAAACGGCACCACTGAACCCATACAAAAGGAAGAGAAATATTAAGCACTGTTTGTGCCACAGCGACAGTGCTTTTACAGCAACAGTTCACAGCAAGAGGTATGGGCCTTGAAGACTCTTACTTGGCAACGAGGTAAGAGAACAGCTTATATGATGTCAATTTGTGATGAGATCTCTGGCAGTTTAAGAAGCACAAAAAACAGGTGCCACCATCATCAGTGATCCTGAAGCCTTTGTCTAGCAGCTAAATATGTATATTCACTGTAATAAAATGCGAACTGCTAAAGGGAAAGTAATTTGGGCACATCAATGTTCTGTCTTTCAGAACTGGTTAGCATTGATTTGTCTTAGAAATGGGAGGGTAGTGTTGAGGTGGCAATCAACATCTTCACCTGGGATGAGGCTGGGTATTTTAAAGTGGGCTAGGATTTGATCCATTTTCAGAGATGAGAAGCATTATTGCTGAGAATAGTTTGAAGGAGTGCCATTGAGGAATTGGGTCTTTGTAGCACATGTATTTTCCAACAATATAGGTTAATCTTTTATCAGTGTACAGGGGTACAGGAGATTTGGGTTTAGCCTTTATTGTACAAAGGTGGTAATTGCGTTGCTCATATTTGTGTATGGAAAATAACCTGAATATGCTACCAAAGTGAATTTGCAAGGTTTTTTAAATGCTAATTCCTAACTATATAAGGCTTGAAACCTATGGTTTTTTCAGTGAATTTGCAAGGTTTTTTAGATGCTAATTCCTAACTATATCAGGCGTGAAACCTATATTTTTTTTCAATAAATTTCAAAGGTTTTGTAAATGCTAATTCTATTAGCGGATAACGTTTATATATGTTATTATCCTTCTGGGACCACCTGAGCAGCCATCTTGTTTCTCAGGAGAAGTGAGGCACAAGAGAGCACAAAACAAGAGTGGAAAACGCGAAAAGGGGGCAGGGTTGAGACCCCCTGACTCCCTAGCCCTTCTCAGGGGGTCCCAGAAGGACCACCAGGTGCAAAAATTTTTTTTTTTTTAAATCGCGGGGTACGCGCACGGTACACGTACCGTACGCGTACAGTGCCCGTACCCCGCGATTTTTTCGATTTTTTTTTGCTTTGCCCTTGGGGGTCCTTTTGGGACCCCTTGAGAAGGACTAGAGGGTTGGGGGGTCTCTACCCTGCCCCCTTTTCGTGTTTTACACTCTTGCTTTGAGCTCTCTTGTGCCTCAGTTCTCCTGAAAAATAAGATGGTGGCCAACACTTCCTGGTTTGGACAGTTTGGAATGTTGACAGTCGACTGCCAGCCAATCAGAAACTCGCTCATGCACGTAAGGGTACGCGCACGTATGCGTACCGTACGCGTACGGTGCGCGTACGGTGAGCGCATATAGATATATCATTTGCTCAGATTCAATTTTTGCAACAACTACTGTAGGGATTTTCACCAAATATAGAAAAGGCACTACTGCATACCTGTCCCTAGTGCCAAGTTTGGTGTAATTCCGTTCAGGCGTTCGGGCTGTAGCCGTGTCTAAAGGTCCTATAGAAAATGCCATTTGAAACATTTCAAATTCAATTTTCTCAAGAACCACTGGAGGGATTTTCACCAAACGTAGCAAAGGCACATCTGAATACCAAGCCCTACCATTTTGCCAAGTTTGGTGTAATTCCATTCAGCCGTTCGGGCTGTAGCCGTGTCTAAAGGTCCCTATGGAAATGAACATGGGGAAAACACATTTTGGGACCCCCTTTTTTCTTGGCCCCCGCTTGATGAATCCCCCCGCAACTTTTAGGGAAGGAGCGGAGTGGAGCGACACAATTTTAAGGAAAATTACACGCAGATTCCTCAATCGGCGCCAAAGTTATTCCCAATAGAATGTTGGGGATTTCCTATGGTAACTAGGTCCTAACTATATATACCTACCGGCGACTGTCAGTAGGTAATATATATATATTTTTTCCATATGAATATATATATATATATATATATATATATATATATATATATATATATATATATATATATGAATATTTCTTTTGTTTTTTAATCATCATGTAAACTTAAGATACCTGTGAGTCTGACAGACTGCTTAAAAAAAATATTTTATCGCCAAACCAGTAAAGATGGCGAGCATTGTGGGGTGCTTGCAAGTTCATTAATTGATTATGAAACCTTTTCACAGATGCGTTTTGGCTTGTCATCTTTCTTAATGTGTTAGTACAAAACCAATGCACTTCGCCTGAAAGCAACCCCTTAATCGCTGATTTATCATCATAACATAAAAAGCGAATTACGTAAACATAAATAAGGGAATCATGATTTCACAAAAGTGCAAACGGTGGCCATCTTGAAACGATGTTCGCAATCCAGCATATATAATATCACCATAATCACATTGATCTGGTATAAAATAAAAACACACTTTAACATCCACAAATTTCATGAATTCTGAAAAAATTAATAAAAATGTGAATGCATCAAAGTGCACAATTTATGTGCATTCAATGGTAACAACATAACATAGAATAATCCACTAATGTGAATGATTAACTACTAATCAAGGGGTATTTCCGGCAATTTTGCATCCACATGTGGTTCACAATCCAGCCATGAATGGGCATAGTGGCTGCTGCGGTATTATGTAACTGCTGCACATATCAATCGCCTACGTGTACCCAGAGTTCCTCACCTTTGCTTAACTTAAACCACCAGGTTTCTTGGTTTGTGATTTTATGTTATACCTGGACCACCTCTCAGAGACTTGTTAGGCCTTGGGTGCCCTAGCACCTGGAGTAGTTTTGATATATTACGGCCCCTATCCCTGAGCCTTGTCAGGTCCTGGGGACCCCATCTCCCAGGACAGTTTTGATATATTAAACGGAAGGGGACAACATGGCCCCCATCCCTGAGCCTTGTTATGCTGTGGGGACCCCTTCCCCCGGGACCACTACTTAAAATAAAAGGGAGAGGGCATGCAGCCCGTTTGCCGAACCCTGCCTTGTTAGGCCTAGAGACTCCACACACAGGCCATTTATTTTAATGAAATGGGAGGGGCTGTATGGCACCCTTGCCAAAGCCTTGTTAGGCCCTGGGGCCCCCAACCCTAGGGCTGAAATTATAAAAAAGGGACAGGAGGCAACCTCCCAGAGCCTTTTCTGGCCCCAGGGACCCAAACCCCGCGGCACCAGCACTGTCAAAGGTGGGTGCCCTGGTGCCCACCCAGGGCACCCACGATATACTTGTTGGGAGCTGTGAGGGGAGTCCCAAGGCTACCACAGCCGAAGGCAGCTGCTTGCTAGCTGCTGGATCGTCATTGCTCCCATCTGGAAGGAGCAGCTACTAATATTTGGATCTGTTTCCATGCCCGCATCAGTGCCTGTAGGGAAACATCAAAAGTCTGCTCCTAGCCGGTGGGGGCATTTTTAAAGTCCCCAGCGGCTGATTTTTCTCCCGCTTCGGGTGGTGCTGGCAGGGAAACCAATGTATCCCGGCGGTGGGCTTCCCAGTACGTTGCATGTGAGTCGGCTCCAGAGAATGGAGTCATTAATGGATCAGGGAGGGGTCAATGTAGTCACACTCCCATTTTTAATAATTCCGGCCCCCAGGGTGGGCCCCTGGGGACTGTCATGGCTCAGGGAGGGAGCCACCCAGCTTCCTCCCCTTATATGCAAATCTCAACCCAGGTGATGGGCTGCCCGAGGGCCTTTAAGGACTCAAGGAGTGGGGCAATGCAGGCCCGCCACCCTTATTAAATACATCCCCAGGGGTGAGCTCCTCTGTGCCTAAACTTAATGAATGTGGTCCCGCCGCCATTTTTTCCCCTGATCTTCCGGGAGTCCTGTGGGATCGCAGCAGTTTTTGGTGATTTATTGTTGTTGTTGGGCCCGGGGCAGGGGGTTTTCCTCTGGGTTCCTCTATAGGGCCTAAATGGTCAGGGTATCCCTACTCTGCCCCCTATATTACTTATAATTTTTAACATCAGCACTAGGGACTAACCCTTGGAGTCCTATAATGGCTGTAAGCACCAATTTGCTGATGTTGCTGGCAAGCAATCACAGCACTCACTTCTGTGGGAGGCTGGCTCATTTCTTTAAATCGCCTTTATTCCTTTCATAAGCACCCAAAAGCAAGAGGGCAATGGCATTCAAGGGCCAAGCGGCATCAACCACATGCGCCGCAGTGGGTGGGACAACCAACATCGCCACAGCAGATGGTTCTGGTGGCCCCAGTAAGTCATGTTTATTATTATTTGTTAATTTTACCTCTCCCCATCTGTAAAACTATGGCCCAAGTAAAATAAAGTTCCCATGGCCAATCAGAATACTCTATTTTTAAATTGGCGCTACTGCAAGAGTCTCTCGATCCTCTTGCGGACACAACAGTCCAGATATACAATTATTTTTGTACCTTAATTTCTCAAAAACTACTGAACAGATTTACAGCAAATCACTAAAACCACAATCTGCGAACCAACATCTAACTTCGTGCCAAATTTGATGTCATTCTGTTCCGCAGTTTTTGCTGTAGTCTTATCGAAAGAAGTCTATGGAAAATGCCTGGGGATTTTGTGTTTGGGATCCCCTTTTTTCTCGACCCCCACTTGATGGATCACCCCAAAACTTCCTATGCACAAAGTAGTCAGAAAGTAGCACCTTTTTGCAAAGCTTCGTGGAGATTCATCAAACCGTGCCACGGTTATCAGCAACACAAAAACACTTTTCCGATGGAGTAGCTGTCCTAACTTTAACTACCAAGTGGCGTCCGGTTAATAAGTGAGCATATTAATTTTTCATCATGTGAGTAAGTCTATATAAATATAGCATATTTATATTTAATGTGAATGTGTTAATTTAATATACAATGTAAATTACACATATGTATTAACTGTCTATCTATCTATTAATCTATTTATCTATCTGTTTGTCAGTCTGTCATATGCCTTATTATACATCAGGGGTGGGCGAAATGTGCGTAATCGCGTTACGCAAATCTCCACGAAACGGTATAAAATCTCAGCAAACATGCAGAAATTGCGAGAACCCGCGGAATTGCTTGTTCGCGATGCTTTTTCACTGTTCGCAATTGCTGTTTGCTTGCTCGGGGAGAAATATCTTGCAAACATGCATATGAGAACGCGAACAAGCAAAAAAATTCGCTAAGTCACGGAATGCAGAATTTTGGGCAATTTCGCGTTCTCCGCGGAACGCGACATTACCCAATTTCCGCAAATTCCGCGAGTGGAATGGAATTTACCGCCCAGGCCTATTATATATATGTATAAATGGATAGAATAGATCTAGATATATCTTTGCAATAGTTATCATGGTCATATATACCGTTTGGGGCAAAAAAGTCATTAAATGTATGAGCATGGTACTAGCTCAGGCAAGTGGTTTTTTAATGTCAATGTGTGCCACTCACATAAATAAATACACTTTTAGCATCAGTGAGTTCTGCAGTTGTGTCCACTGTCTTTCTTCTGAAAGAAGTGTTGATGCAATGTAATTTACTATGGTTTATCTATAAATTTTGCTGAGTGCAATGAGGTCCAGAATTATCAAAATGTCATGCAGGGCAGCAAGACAACTTGCTGTGCTCCATCAAAGGGAGAGGGTAAGAATGCAACATGTTTATTAATTTATCAAGCTATGTCCCATTCCAGCTCTCTCACCAATCTTACCTACTGCACCAATGCACGCACCCATGTGCTGTGGTACAGGAGTGCCACATTACATGGCACCCTGAATTGTTTTTGTGTAGGAAGGGAACACCTCCCTGCACAAAACAATTCTTATATTCAAGAAGGATAACACAAACCCTTAATAAATCTGAGCCCTGGGACTGGAGTAGTAGTGCATAGTTTCACCATAGGAGTGGAATAGATGTCAAGTGAATGATACTGCCTGGATTCTGTTCCAGTGTGAGCTAGCCAGGTGCTTGGCGCTCGCTTGGGTTGATTTCAGAAAGGATGCCCACTCCAGTTCTGTCACTATTAAGATAGTGATATATAAGGGCGTTAGTATTCTTCTCTGTGCCTTTAGGTAGCTCATACAGTCCCAATCTCCCTTATGTGTAGTATGCATTGCAAAGGGAGGCTGATTTGACCCATAAAAGGGGGCAGAGGTGCAAAGATCATGCATTGTAATGCATGACTAGTTCAAAATGTAATTTTAGGTTTAGGGAACAAGGAATATGCTGATTTAGAAAGTAATGCGATGCCTGGCAAACTGTTTTTTGTAGAGAGTATGACTAATAATTGCTTTAAATCTTCTTTATTCCTTTCATAAGCACCCATGGGCCAAGTGTCTACCACCACCAGCGCTGTGGTGGGTAGGACTACCATCACCACCAATACCATGGAAGATGGTTCTGCTGGCCCCAGTAAGTCATGTTCATTTTTTGTTACTTTTACCTCTCCCCACCAATAAAATCATCTCCTTGTGTATTAATACTATCTACTATTTTTCCAACTCTCCTATCTAATGTTTGTTATCCCTGCTTTACCCTGTTTTTCTATACTACCTGTTTCAGCCACTAACTTATTCTTGGCAGTAGATTTCTTTTGGCCTCTTTTATAGTAGGTCTTCCCTCGCTCCTCCGTTATATGTCTTGCGTAGTTCTGTTAAGAGAACAGATTTTTGGTACCATTAACAGGATTGCAGGCCCAAGTAAACTATTCATCACTCATGTTGGTTGAGAAGGCTTTCTTGATCATACAGTCAAAAAGTACAGGGACAGAGAGATAGAGTGGCCATGATCATGGACCCCAATGTTGTCTTATGTATCCATTCTACTAGCAGCTACCATGACAGTGCAGCATGGCAGGAGAGGAATGAGATCCCATTACAAACCAATTCTATATGCCCTTCATTGACTATTCCCTTCATTACGCTTCACTCTCATCCTTTCATAGCCTTATCCCTCCATTCGGAGAAAAAAGTTTTAGATTGACTTGACTACCTGGCTTTTTTAACATATTGTCAATCAACAAAACTCCCAAAGTGGTGGTTTCTATAGAAGATACTGCTGACCAAACAGTAGCAAGGTATTGCTGTTGTGCTTAGTGAAAAATAATTACTAAGGATGCAAACCTGTTATCTAAAATAGGAAAATTATGCTTCTTGTCTAGGCACACAGACCACCAGTGCCTCAGCTAGCGCCAGCAGCCTGGTAAGGACTGACGTTATCCAGGAGGTCAGAGGGGGAGCAGTCCCAGCGGTGGCAAGGACAAATGCTAAGTCACCTTGCTTTCTTATATACAATCCAGAATTTCTTAAGCAAGGCATATAACCCAATTATCACTTCCCTGTCAACGTCATTTCACCACCTAAAACTGTAGCATGGTTCAATTTGATTCTGCAGTAGAGGTGGTGAAATATGCATGCACTTCAGTTAACAGTATGTCATTATGAGGTTTGCAAAGCATTATAAACTGAAAATAAGGTGTATGTTCCACTGCCCACTCAGTCACCTACTAGTAGAACTTCACTTCATCATTCTTTCCTTCTGTCTCAGCATAGCAAAAATGATAAATTCCAGCTTGGCAATAAATGTGCCACATTTGTATGCCCAAGTGACTTATATTTCATGACTTCCATAGCGGATTTAAGCCTGTTCCAACTTTTTACACCTGACATGTCTTCAACCAATGTGACTAAGCAAAAACATAGCACATGACAAGTGAAAGTCAACCATGCCATAGCTACATTTCTAACTAGCTTAATCCCTCTAACTTAACTTTTTGTAGAATAACTATTGTGAAGTGAAGGTATTTGTTGAAAATAATTTGAGGTAGAGGCCAGGGTGTAATGTGAAATTAAGTGCCTGATTCAGAGTTTGGCGGATGGGATACTCTGTGACAAACGTGCCAATTAAAATATTTCCTATTCGCTGTACTATAGTGCATTGTTTTTATAATAAACTGTGCACTGTCAATTTATGGCTAACTTGCTATCTGTTATATGTCATGTGTGTGATTGGAGTTAATTATAATAAGTTAATAAAATATTGTGCCATTACACTGCCCCAAAAACATGCTACAGACTAACAGACCCACCAGCTTGCCTCAATTAATGGTTCGCATATACCATAGTCAAGTTAACTATTAATTGTGCAGCATGTATGCCTTTCACCGTTAGTGAGAGGTAATTCATAACACACAAAGTGTTTGTTTAGTTTCACTATAAAATCCTTTAAAGAAAAATCACTTTTTGGTTATGTTGGTAAATTTCTTAAAGTCTGTGCTATTGCATTATGTGCTGCTGTGTGGAAAAAACTTTGCACTGGGATTAATCACATCAAAAATTCCAATGGTCCTAGGGGACCAGCAATGTTTTTCTACTGTGTCACGTCACTATATTATAAACAAGTGTTTGCACTTAGCATTACAATTTGTGGTATTCACTTTTTTATAATTCTTTATCTAGTTGCCCTTGGAGGAGGTCATCCATCCGGCAGGCGATAGCTGCCCGGCTGCAGTGTCAGAGGCTGGAGGCCATTGTGGCTGAATAGCGCCAGCTGATGGCCTTGGAGGAGGTGGAGCCACATGCTCTCTAGTTTCTTGGGCCACCCGCCTGGCCCACCTCCATCCTGGCCATACTAACTCCAGCCCCGCCTGCAGCCGGAGTCCACTGGTGCCCAGTGGAACCCAACCATCCCCTCCTCATCGTCAACAACAGACAGCCTCCTCTGTTGCAACGTACATGAGCTGGTGCTGATCTGGCATGGACAGCAGAACCTGGCCTGGGTTGTGGCTTGGCTACACACCCAATATATGCCCTTAAAGTACAGTTTTAGTGAACTTTCTTTTGGTTGAGAGGGACTGTGTTGCTGTGGGTGGAGAGGGTGGGAACTGGGAAGGGTCAGACTTGGGCCATTTGGGATTTTTTGCTAGGGGAGAGTTGTGGGCTTGTGGGTAGAGAGGGTGGGTTTCCTATGTAAAGAAATACGTGTTTTTTAAGCATAACACTTGTTTTCTGTCTTTTTATCTCTGCATTGCTAGTTAGCATATCATTGTAGTTTTTTCATTGATAAAAAACTATTCTCGGAAATGTTCACATATCATACTGTACATTGATTTTTCCCCCTAGACTTTCCCTACCTGAAGTCTCTTGCCATGTATTAATTCTTCAGTTGGTTACTTGACTTATATCTTTCATTAGTCCAGTATACTCCGCTACCAGAGTGGGAACAGATTAGTTCTGTTTTACTTATTGCTTGATGAGGATTTGCCGCAGCCAGCCACCTATCAAAGTGTATACTAGTTCGTTAAAATCTTTATCCTACTCTCTGGAAACACTGACCATTAGGGGGGTATGCCAACAACAAACACAAGAGTCTTAATCTTACTTATCAATCTCTGCCTCCCAAGAACAACTTCAGTAATGCATTCTTAATTAGTTTACTACTTAGTTCTTACCTGAATAGATTACGAAATGGCTGCTACCACTCTCAATCTACCCAAACCTTATTGCAGGGCTTCTCAAAAGGCCTTCTTAATGGTGGTGGTAGTAGTGATCTGAGCTAACAGAGAAGACCTTCACAAAGTGTAGTCCCACTCCCACTCCTTCTGAATTTTGCCTGTGAGGTGAACTCTGACTATAGGATTAGCCAGAAGGATTATCCAGCACAGGAAACGAGCCTGAAAGTAAACACAGAGTAACTGTTGGGTAATCCAACACTGAGAGACTACCATAACAAAAACGTCACACAAATAACAATTAGCAGTAGTACTCCTAAGCAGTCCAGGTAGCTAGTAACTATTTAATTTATTAAAATAGAATTAAAACTAAACTTAAAATAATCTTTAGTCAGGACACAGGAGTCAGGATTTGAGGAGAAGGTTACAACATTTTGCATAGATGTTGTAAGCAACACAAAGCTTGATTCACAAAGGTAATTAATGTAAGTTACACTTTTGGTGTTACTTTAAACTTGTAGTGTAAGTTTATGCATAGTAACTTTTTCATCAGTAACGTAACTTTACGAGTAGTAACTTTGCTAGTAGTAAGTAACTCCTATAATTTATAAAAGAGTTACTAATAGTTACTACTCACAAAGTTACTGCTTGGTAGTACACTGACACCGCAAAAGTGAACTTACACCAAAAGTATAACTTTAATTTACCTTTGTGAATTGAGTCATAATATACATTAGTATTACCTGGGATAGGCATTGTTCTAAGTAAGACTCTGCACCATGATAAGGATGTCCCTTTCATGCCTGGGTGGGGGTAGTAGGGCTGGTGTTGGCTATTGTTCATAAGGTCCTGTAACAGTGAGTTGCTGTCGAGTTCATCACATCTGCCCAATCCAAGTGTGTGATTGATTTATGGTGTAAATTATTTAGCCACACCTCAATAGATCACACAAACTGGGGAAAGAGGGCTGGGGATTTATTGAATGGATGGGAAGGGGGAGTTGGGGAAAGGTGAGACAAAGACAAACACAACATTCATCAAGTTGATGAGTGGCACATCATCACATCTGTTATGGAAGGAAGGACACAGTTCAGTTACCAACTGTATTGCAAATAGTCGTTCAGCCCGAGAGAATCATATTATCCTATTTTAACTGGGGTTGAAAAAAAATACAAAATAGGGAGGAGTTATTGTTAAGAAAAGAACAATTATACTGCATTTATTATAAATACCAAAATGTGAATTCCAATGTCAACAGAATGACGCTGGAAGGCTCCATGGCGAGCCGAAAATGAGCTGGGGTGCCAAATCCCGCTCGGTTGCTGGAGCCGCACTTTGTTCCTGTTGTCATCTCCATGATACAAGAGTAACGCAGAGTTACCAAATTTAGCCAATTCCATGAGCAGACTTAAAATTCAACCCAGGCCTACAAAGTTACACAGTCAAAAAAATGAACACCACTGAGAAAGTTTATATAATACAGCCACTGACCCCTAAATTTACCTGCATGTATTACAAGGGTAAAAGACCTAAGCCTGTATACATTGAAAGAAGCGTTGGAGACAGGGTATGAAAAGGACATCCGAAATCCCAGCAGGAATACAGGTCGTACAAGGAGAAAGCATTCTTATTTGGAAGCGTATTCCTAGAAGTAAAGGTCGAGACAACAGAGTAGAATTGGTTTAGTGGGACAGGCTCTCGCGGGGCTTGGAGAGTTAGTTGTTTCCAGAAATGGTAGTAAATATGTGTAATTGGCTTCCAGCAGCTCTAGTCGGGCCAAGAAGAGCTAACGTATGAAATACCTCGGCCAGACACAGGGGAGTAGTAGTAGTAGGAGCCCAAGGGTAAAACGGAGTAGGAAAATGTTTTTTAGTGTTAAATGAGGTCAGGGCATGCAGACGGGTGAGCTTGGCAATCTGTAGCTGTTATCACTTCATATGTTTATGATTCTGCTAGTCTTTTCGAAAAGACAAAACAAAAACAATAGTAAGGATGAGAAACTATCATGTTGCAGTAGTCCATCCCTTGGTGCAGTTGAGTAACACAATAACACAAACACGTGTCCAAAGTCAACATGAAATCCCTTCAGCTTAATAAACCGCCAGTCAGAGGGCGGGTATCCACTCACGCCCGGAGAACCACTCCAGTCCAAAAATGTGAGCCCTCATCGGAGCTGGAATGACTCGATGCCAACTCACATCATGACAAAGCCTTAATTCACACTACATGGAACAACCATTTAGGGAAAATAGGCATCGGTATAGGTGTGATGTGAAAGGGAAACGTATACCTTGATAATATTCTTTTAAGTATTTTCGTGAGAGCAATGTGTGCACAGTTTGTTATGTTAATACATTGTTTTAGGATGAGTACGCTGCATGTATGCTTTGCTTTGATAGGCTCATAATCGACCAAATCACATACATCAAGCCAGGAAAGTTCTGCAGCTTCTGATGCACAGGAAGACAGCCATGGTTAAGAGTTGCTGAACAGGAAAAAGGTGCAATTAATAATGGTGTGCATGCAAACACCGTCAGGCCAATCTATCACAGCAGCCATCTTCGGGTAACATCATGGACAAACAACTGACCTTTAAGCCCTGAGCTCAGTTCCTGCGCTATGACATCATCATGCAACATAAAAATCGTGGTGCCATCTTGTTTGATAGGTCGTAACAAGGATGCTGGTGAGCACTGAAGAATGTTCACTGAACAAAAGAAAAAAGAAACAAAATCATCAGTGAAGGACTACGGTCAGCAATTATTTGAAATAAATATATACAAGGAATATATTTTGGACAACACACTAGTTAGTGGGTGGCTGATTTTGAATATGCTGCCAAGGGACAAAATAAAGTACAGAATTCACAGTGAAGTCAAGAAATGCAGGGTGACAGAGCATTCAACCACTCACTTTATTCTGACACAATTCTGCAAAATTAGTGAAAAGTAGAAATTGTGGCACAGAGCTTTTGAGAATTATGTGGTGACAATTGATGTAAAGAAACTTGTAGCAGAAGAGAGTGAAATTGTTTTATTGTTTAATCTATTGGAGGCAAAAGGTCATAATTCTTTTGACCAGTTACCATAAATTGAGCCCACACCAGCAGTGCAATTAGGAAAGTGGGATGAATAAACTTAAGAAGTTGAAAGTCTAGTGTTGAATTTTACTGAAGAACCGAGTGTAGTGTTTGAGGGGCACAGCCTTTATTCGAGGAAAAAGGAAGTCAGGAAAAGATCAACGAGGATCTGACTTCCTTGGGATTCTAGCTGCCACGTGTGAATTTTATAAAAGTATAGACCAATACCAGAAGGATAGAATAGTGAATACTTGTTGTTCTAAAAAGTATGTAAAACACGACTTTGCTGCAGTAATCCAAACTATTGGGAAACTCTTATACAAGCCAATGCGAAAGCGATCTCAATGTTATCTGAAAAGGCGTTAGCTAGGGATGTGGACAATTCGAAGCAAGCAAGTGTGAATATTGTGGGGAAGAAGCAAAAAGCACATAGAAAGAAAGGAGGAGAGGCAGAAACTATTGTTTTAGATGCGGGCCGAGGACAGAGGTAAGGAACAATCCTGCATGACTGTCAGTGGGGAAAAAAGTGCATGAAGTGGAAAAAGCTAGGCTATTTTTAGTGGGAGTGTTGGGCACAGAATAACTCCATAAAGTTAGGTAGTATTAAAAAGGAAGAAAGTAAATTCAATTAACCAGTGGATGCCAAATTTGCTTCTAGTATTTTAACACGCAAAAAGGGTCCTTTCTGTGAAGTACATTTTAGGTAAGGTATAAAATAGCATTATGGTTGAATGCGGATCAGCAGTAACTATTCTATGGAATAGTACATTCAAAACATATTTGTTTATTATGGACTCGAATTCAAATATGCTAAAACTGAAATTTGCAGAACATATTATCAATGCACTGGGTTATTTCGAGGACAATGTAGAATATAATCACAGGTGTATTTTAACTACAGTTTACATAGTAAAAGATGGAAGAAACATAACGGGATGGGTTGAGCAGGGTGGACAAGGAAGTACATTGAATACAAGAGTGGATACTCCTGTGTTGTTGATGAGTGATATTTGGAACCAGTTTGGTGGTATTTTTACTGACAAATGCAGCTGGTCAACGCATTTGAGCACGAAATAATATTGTGAAATAGTGCCATCCCTGTCACATACAAAGTGAGAATGGTCCCCTCACTATTAGGAGAAAATTCAGAGCACTACTGGATGATGTGTGTGCACAAAGAATTATTAAGCCTGTCAATGCAATGGGGAACATTTCTACAGCTGTTATTGCAGGAACGAAAAGTGGGCAAATAAGAAGGTGTGCGGACATGCACTCATTCAAAAAGAATATTGTTGTTGCTTGTCATCCTCTTTCTAAAATACAGAACATGCTTGCTATGCTGTGTGGTGCCACGCACTTTACAACCACAGTCTGTAAGCAGCATACCATCAGGTACCACTTGAAGCCAAATCTCAAACTTTCACCACCTTTGCACTTTGGTTTCCGCTACTAGTGTTTTCCAAAAACGCATGTTTACACTGTTTAAGAATTTCTGGGGGTACGGACTTTGTAGGGTGAGATCATGATCTATGCTAGTACTGTGTAAGAGCATAACTAGATTTTGGGAAAAGTTCTTGGAGTGTTGAAAGAAAAAGCAATCAGTGTTTAAAGAAAACTGCAATATTTTGACATTATTTGTGGAGATTCTAGGACTTTACATTGTATTCTATTGTTTTGCAACATTTATACCACTCTTATTACCACTATATTGGGCACTGAAGCTTTTGTCTACATGGTTAGCATGCTATACCGTGTAGAGTGTGAGGTTGGAAGTGGGTGATCTTTGTTTGGAGCCTACATGTGAGTTGCTTATGTGTTATGCAGGATGACCATGATGTGTGGGTAATAGTGTTATGGGACGCAGCTCTTAGCAGTCTAATGGATGAAGAAGGACGAGGCAGAGGCACACAGTTTATGGTTTCCAGTAAGCTGTCAGCTTTGAACATTACGACTGAAGACAAAAAGCGGAAATGTGATTTTGGGAAAGCTATAACTGGCGCACTTAATCTACTGAAAAGGACCAACTAGGATTGTTTATAGAACTTAGGGCCACATGTATCAAAAAAGAATTTTGCGATTGCCAAATAGCAATTTTTACCAAATCACTATTTGGTAATCACACACAGCTATGTATGTAAAGAATCGCCAAAGATTTAGCGATTCCTTAATATTACGAAATAGCGATTCGGTAAATAGGTAATCGCTTTTAGGTAAAACTACCTAAAGGCCCATAGGTGCGAATAGTTTTGCATTAGCTAATTTGAAATGACCTAATATGGGAATCGCAAATTAAGTAATGCAAAGCCAAAGGTGCCTGGGGGCCTAAGGCCCGATGATGCACCCCCAAAAACAAATATGCACATGTAAAGTGCAGACATGACCTTGGAGCATGTGTGTACTTCTTGCCACTTTGAAAAATGAATTTTTATCCATTTTCAAAATTGACGCATGGTTACCATCAAATTGGAGTTGATTGTAATAGCATTTCCCTAAATGCACAGTTTATATTTAGAAAATGCTTGGTACATGTGCTAAGGGAATTGCAAATTTCGATTCCTTATATGTAGTCACAATTTTAGGTAATCGCTATTTTTGCAATTACCTAAAATTGCGACTACAAAGCCTTTCATACATCTTGAAAGGCGATTTTGCATTTGCAAATGGCTGAAATCACAAATTCACACCATTTGCAAATGCAAAATTGTTTGATATGTGTGGGCCTTAGTGATTATTATTTGAGATTTGTAAAAGGGTAAGTAAATGGATCATTTGAAAAGAATGCTTAAGAAAGAGGAACATTTGTGTGGGAGGAAGCAAAGCACAAAACCATTCCAGCATGTAAAATTATTGTTTTGGCACCTGCATTGAAACTTTATGAATCGGAAAAATAATGTGTTTTAACAGTGGATGTCTGACTGGATAACTCGGAGCTGTCAATTCTCCTTACCTTGGCACTTCAAAATGTTGTTCCCCATAGTCTCTGCTACTAAACTGATTAATTCCATGAATGTCTTAAATTGGAATATGGTCTGAGCTCCAAAGAAAATAATATTGAATGGCTGGAGTTTATTGGAGGCAATAGTATTCTTTGTTTCCAAGAAATGTGGGCTGTGAACAACACTTTCTTTGTGGAGGGTTTAGTTGCCTTTTCTTCTCCAGCTACTCCCGCAGTCTCGGGGAGGGCCAAGGGTGGCCTAATCACAATGATTTCTTTGAAACTTAACTGTAGGGCTGTCTTTCTTGACACCGGTAATCCTCATCTACTTGCTGCATTATTACACTTTTCTAGAAAAGATAAATTATTGGTGCTGAACTTCTATAATTGCTCAAATGCCTGAAGAAGTCCTGGTCATTGGATGAACCTTAAAGTTTTTTAGGATCATTTTAGAGAGACTCATAGTTTGTTTATTCCCCTCATTTTAGTAGGCAATTTTAATCTTCATCTGTTTGAGCTTGAATCGTGTATGCACGGCTCTTGGTGGGTTAATGGTAATGAGGACTCCCTTCATAATGATCATTCTACTGAAGGGGATTTTTTTAAATAGTATCCTGGATGAGTTTAAATTAGTTTTCTCTTTAAATAAATGTGATTCAAAATCTTCTCGAACTAGTTGCCCTACATATATTGGGAAAGATGCAGAGACAGTCATTGCTTTTATATTTATCTCTGCCCTGCTGGTTCCTTCAATAAAGGATTTTAAGATTTCGTGGAGCACCTGGAGTGACTATAACCCTTTATGTTTAGTGTTATGGTGGGAGAGGGACACCAAGACACCAGACACATTGACATCCCATGGCCATATGGTTAATAATCTTATTTCCCCTATTGGTCAAGGGCGAAGGATTAGGTGGACTAAAATTATTCCTGGGTCTTACTTAGTAAGATAACTAACATTTGAATGAAGAAGTTTACCCTTTGCCTCTCAGAAACGTCTTCTAATTTTGAGCATCTTGACTCTTGTGAAGTAGTTTGTATATGATCAGCTGTGGTCTCATTTCTTATTGATGACATGTATCATCTTGTCGCTAGTTCGATAAGAAGTGTTCTAGAGTTCATAGAGATCTCCTGAGAGAGCTAAGTAAATCACTGGGAGATAGAGCTGATGTGAGAGAGTGTTGGATATTGTATAAATCCCCTATTAGGAAAAGAAATACGTTTTAAAAAAGATGCCTGGAATCTACTGGCCTCTGCATGTACATTATCTGTTAGTGTGACATTTTGGCAAATAGTAAATTGACCCATCTTCTCTAAGTCTGACGTTAATACTGTTTGCTCACAGATTCCTTTAGCGTGTTGGGTGAAACATTTCGAAGCAATATATAGTTCCAATGATGATCTTTCGGAAAATAGCATGATCTACTCTGATTGGGGCTCTTCGAATATTACTTTTGAGTTGGATGAAGTCCAGGATGCTTTGACCTAGTTATCTAACAATAAAGCCCTGTGGCCTGATGGGGTGCCCCCTGATTTGCATTAAGCACACATTCAGGAAACACACTGGCTACCAGACAATCCAGATACTTTATTTCCAGCCTGCTGGGCTCTGGCCATTGTAGCGTCTTTAAATAAAAATGAGGAACTGTTCCTGTCAAGATCAGGAAGAAAAGAGAACAAGCATTTACAATGCAATAGGTCTCGGGTTAATTAAGTTTGGGCTATTGGCATTTCTAAATATTGCAACACCAACTGCAGCAAAAATCTATAATTTGTAGGCCCAAAATTTTTTCTTTATTTTAATAGCAATGGTGGTATGCTGCGCTTTAGATGAATATGTTTAAAAGTTAAGTGCGCCGTACCGCGAATGCTACAATAGTTAATTGTGGATGCGTTAACAATTAATGTGTGCACTGATGGCTGGTGGTGCGTGTGCCAGTAGAAATTGTGCACTGATGGCTGGTGGTGTGTGTGCCTGGTGGAAGTGTGCACTGCCGGCTGGTGGTGTGTCTGCCTCGTGGAAGCGTGCACTGACAGCTGGTAGTGTGTGTGCCTGGTGAAAGCGTGCACTGACGGCTGGTGGTGTGTGTCTGATTAAAGTGTGCACTGACAACTGGTGGTGTGTGTGTGCCTGGTGAAAGCATGCACTGACGTCTGGTGGTGTGTGCCTGGTGGAAGCGTGCACTGACGGCTGGTAGTGTTTGGGCACTGTAAAAGCGTGCACTGACGGCTGGTGGTGTTTGGGCCTGGTAAAAGCGTGCACTGACGACTGGTGGTGTTTGTGCCCGGTGAAAACATTCACTGATGACTGATGGTGTCTATGCCTGGTGAAAGTGTGCACTGACGGTGTGGTTGTGTGTGTGGTTGTATGTGTGGTTTTGTGTGTAGTTGTGGGTGTGTGTTTGGTTGTGGGTGTGGTTGTGTGTGGTCGTGTGTGTGTGTGGCTGTGTGTGTGAGGTTGTATGTGTGTGGTTGTGTGTGTGTGGTTGTGTGTGTGGTTGTGTGTGGTGTGTGTGTGGTTGTGTGTGTAGTTGTGTGTGTGGTTGTTTGTGTGTGGTTGTGTGTGTGTGTGTGTGTGGTTGTGTGTGGCTGTGTGCCTGCGTCTGTGTGCCTGTGTGTGTGTGTGGCTGTGTGTGTGTGTGGATGTGTGTGTGGTGTTGTGTGTGGTGTTGTGTGTGTACTGCAAACCCAAAGTAACTATTGCGCAGACGCCTTGGAGACTGGAATCTTCCAGGGCGCTCCTGGCACCACAGATCCGTGCGGGCATTCCAGCCAGTGGCATCTTCACTCAAGAGTCTCCAGTATACCATGATATGACATAGCAACGCAAACCATTCTATATAGAAGACCACAGCATACCTGAACATAGTATACCTTAACATTCAAAGTCATAACATCCTGCAACACAGCAAGGTGCGAGTTACATAACATGTTGTAACTGTTAAAGTGTGTTATGTGCCAGCCCTTCACTCGCATAATAAACACACTTTTCCCATAATAAAATCAAAGCATGCAACAACCTAACCTGATCCCAGGTTTCAATATTCCCACATGCATGCGTAAGGAGCTTTCACGTTTCAGTTTTATTCTTTGCAGTATGGTGAGCAAAGTTCTGTTTATGCGATTAAACATTTTAGCCTATATGTTCCAGATATAAATATACAACGCTGTCTTTCTATCAAATAACTTGTACACAGAAGGGTAAACTTGGCACCTCTCTAAAGTTTGGGTCTGGCTGCAACCATTGCTGTTTCTGCTCCCACCAAGCTCAGCGTGGCTGTAAAATCGCAGCTACAGGTAAAAGGGAGGTGGGCGGCGGAGGGGCGGGGTTAACAGAGACCCAGCATCTGTGCACTAAAGCGGAGCAGCACTAGAGAGTGAACCTCAGTGCACGCTCCACAGAAGGCGGCAAGCAAGCCCCTGGGGACACACACACATATGCTCACCCCACACACCCAACACAAGTTACCCCAACGCCCGCGAGGTACCTGACTCTGTCCTAAGGGGCTTGTTTTGGCAACACCCAAGTGACTGACGGGCGTTTGGGCCAATCGCAAGCATCTACCGCTGCGAAGCTTCCAATGGGCCGCGAGGTAGAGCGGGCTCTACCCAGGAGCGCTCAATAGAAAGTGGCAGCATACCTGCGCCAGCAGCAGGAATCGGTACAGTCAAATATTTGCTCTAAGAATGGGACAATTACCCTCCTGTCCTAGTTGTCTTGAAGTACAGATTACTTACAAGATGTTTTATTTTGTTTAACAAGTTCTCTCCTTGAGCTGATCATTAAAGTGTGTGCCTAACATGTCAAGAACACGGTCACAGAGAGTGACAGCTTTCACGACTTCTCACTTGCAGCAGAGTTATTAAATGACCCCGTCCGTCTCACTAGAACACTTCCACTCCAGACCGGGGCTTGCCCTAAAAAAGCAGTGCACTCTGGGACTTGTAGTCTCGGTCAAATTACAAGGAACGGATTGTACTTGTCTATATGAAAACAATGAGCTGTGAAGAAAACACATTTCTGAGAAGTGTGTGTGTGTGTGCCAGTGCCATGGAGCCATGCGGCAACACTTTCTCAACAGGTATGGGGCATTCAATGTTAAAAATATTGAACTGATAACGTAAATCTCTTATTTTTTCGCACAGTCATTTAAGAAATATTTATAAGTACTAATTTATGGAGCCTATTTTTCCTTTTAAGTGTAAGCAAATTAGCTATACAGAAAAGGTAAACAAATAGAAAACATGCAGGCTGGGAGCCTAAAGATCTCGGTGGCCTACCCTTACGGTCCCTTCAAACATCAGGGAAAAGAGACGATGAATCTGGGAATGTTATCCCTCTCAGACAATGGGGCAGAGCGGAGGGAGGCGGCCAAAGCCCTGGAAGAGCCTTTAATGGATCAACACTTGTGCTCCCACACACAGCCTCGGAGAGGGGGACGGAAGAGGCGCTCTGTTCTCAAGCAGGCAGGGAAGGAGCCCAAAGACCTCTTTCGTCGTCAAAAATAAAGCAGCAAGGGGAGCCCCTCATACCCCCCTCTGCTTGCATGCAGCGCCCCGGGAAAGTGTTTATTTAATGCCGGTTTGGCGGGAAAAAAAAGCAGGAGGCTGGCTTTTTTGTCTCTTTCTTTTTTGCAACCACCCTCGCTGCTGCCTTTTCAAACAGAAAGGATCCTCTGGGCGGCATGGACACGGAGGGCAACCCCGCTGGAGCGGTGAGTGTGGGCTTAGGGGCTCTCGGACGCTTTTGCTGTTTTGTTTTGCTCCATTTTCCCCGGATTTTGCAGAAATGCCCGTGCGGGTCGTGGGTGTGATGCTGGGCTGAATAAATGGGTCGAGGGACCTAGGAAGGGAGGGATTGTTTAATGGAGGAGGATGGTGTAGTGACAGAGGCTGCCTGCAAGCTGGGGTTCTTCAGAAGCCAGCAGGTCGAGCTGGAGGCTTTACTGTTTTCGTTTGTTTGAATGTTTTGCTGTTTTTTCTCGCCTGTTTGAAAAGCCACCCCTCGCGCCGGCCTCCGAAGCCTGGGGCTTTCCTAGGAATTCAGACCAGCTGAGGGGCGCACCGGGCCGGCCAGGCCAGTCGCATGAGGGCTGGAGAGGAAGGAGAAGGTCGGAATTAGCTTAGGTTACACAGGTGGGGAGTGACTGTAATGGCGAATCGGTAGAAGAAAAGCCACTGCTGTTTTCGCGGTTTAAGGTTGGTTTATCTTTGATCGTGCAAGTGTTTTGGTTTAATTATATCCACACGGTCTTTTGGACTCATTGTTTAGGGAGCCTTTTCAGGCATCCATGTTTGCACTTGGTATTCAGTTGTTTGCAGCCCATGAATTATAATTTTGCTACATAGACTGCCGGCATTTTTCTACAAGCAGCACTGAAAGTATTGTAAAAAAATAAAAGCCCGCGAGTGGTGCGTGCGCGTGCGCCACTGCGAAGCATATGACTTCAATTATCGCGCCCGTGTCGGGCACCATAATTGAAGCCGTAGGGCCTTTGGTGCGTGTAACTGACACCAATAGGCCATGGGCGGAGCTACGCGACCGCCCATGGCCTATTGGGTGTTCTGTTAAAAAACTACACGCACCCAAAGCTCAATGAAAATGGACCATAGAGAATGAACACACACGAGCGCTGTCATTTTCTAGGTCCATTTTTAAAACCCAGAGAAAAGGACTCTGGCTGCGCGAACACTGCTGCGCAGTGTACGCTAGGCCGAGACCTAAAAAGGACTCCTGAGGCAAGCAGCGGAGGGTAGGTAGTTCGCTTTTGCAGCGCCAGAATCGATCAGAAGCGGAGCACTGACCTCTGCTTTGCAACCTACCGATCCTATGGGTTGGATGGTCAAGTCACTCAGTTCTTTATTTACAGGTATTTTGTAGCAAATATCTATTGTTACACTTAATAGGTGTGGGGTGGGGTATTGAATAACACTTTCTTGGTTCTGAAGAAGCATTGCAGACAGACCTTATCTTGTTTGGCCACAAGATATGAAATATGTTGACCTACGATTACATTTGATCACACTACTGATACACACCACCTGTCTACGGTAGACCCAACCTACATTTGGTCTTTTAATCCTGACAGTAGAGCCTCCAGAATAAAACTATTGAAGTAGGCATCGCTTAGTCAGTTTTAGATTTTTTCAATCACAATCACACACCCACCCTCACTTATCCTCCTGATTTTACGAGCCCTATCACACATACTCATCATACGCTAGAACTACGAAAAGATCTTCACCAAAGTGACCCTTTGGGGGACCCATTTGGCATTGCAGCTCCAACCCGACGAGGAGCAAACCCGATGATGAAGCATGACATCCCCATGGGTGTGTGAGGGCATCACCAATAATCTGTAGGATTTTTTTACCTCACCATCAGCCTTCCTTTTCCTCTTTTCTTCCTAATCTTGACATGAACAGTACCTCATTTTTTTTTAAATTATGATTTATAACCCCAGTTACTAAACCTCCATTGGCTCTTGGCCCCCTCTCTTTCCTTCTCTTTTTTTAATACATTGTCGCGTCTTCCCATACCTTTTGAGCAATGGGTTTTGGGTCACCCGGATACTCTTGGACCAACCATTGAATAGTCATTGGTCCTGCCACTTGGTGGACCTCTGTTGCCTTCGCCTCTGCACTTGACTTAAGCCCTGCCACTTGAAACCAAGCCATTGCAGAGGTTTGGTCAGATTTTCTGTTGCTTTCATTACTTGTGTTGCTGCTGATGGCTATGAGACAACAGCACTATCCTCTCTGGAGGATGAAGGTATCACACCAGAATTTCTGCCTGGGCCTCTACCTTCTAGCTTCTACCTTCTTCTTCCAGGTGTCTCGCTTGGTCAACAATGAAAGTCTTATATAGTGAAACATCCATTTCTGAAAAGGAAAGAAAGTGGCCAGTATTTTTTTGTACCATGGAGTATTGTGGCACAGATGTACTCTTTGGAGGATATGATCTCTCTTTGCAACCTTGTATTAACTGCCAAATGAAGGATAAGCTCTAAACCAAATCATATGTTTCTTTGTTCACACCAGGATATCTTTGCCAAAACTTTTTTAACTGGTTCTGTAGCAAATGCAAGAATGGGAGCGCTTGGCTGATCATACTGTCCTCCTTTCTGACTTCCTGTGTGAAAACCTCAATAGGAAGTCGCATTTGTCTAAGGCATTTGACTATCCCCCCATTTGCCCATTTCCATGGTTATGTTTTCCCAGTTACATCCCCTCTTTTTTGAAGGCCATAATCAGTGACTGGTCTGTACTTCTCAAACAGAGGTTGTAACGTAGTATTTTGCATTCCATTCTGATGGCACTTCCAGTATGAGGGCTTTAACCAGTACTATATTAGCATGCTGAATGATCCTCAGCTGCTTCTGGGCTTTAAAAGAATAGCTGAAATGAGTGCAGATCATTCTGCAGGTGGCTAGTATGTTGCTGACTCTGACCTCTTTTTTAAGGAAGTCCTACACAATCACGTTGGTGCAATGCGCCAAACACAGGTCCCTGAAATATCCAGCATCTGCTATGGCCTTGACTATGACTGTGTTAAAATCAATCAATCAATCAATCAATCAGAGTACTTGTAAGGCGCGCTACTTACCCGTGAGGGTCTCAAGGTACTATGGGGGGGGGGGGGGGGGGTGCTGTTACTGCTTGAAGAGCCAGGTCTTGAGGAGTCTTCTGAAGGTGAGTAGGTCTTGGGTCTGCCGTATGTGGGTAGGGAGGGTGTTCCAGGTCTTGGTGGCGAGGTAGGAGAAGGATCTGCCGCCGGAGGTCGTTCGTTGGATGCGGGGGACAGCGGCAAGGGTGAGGCTGGAGGAGCGGAGCTGGCGGGTGGGGGTGTAGAAGTTGAGTCTGGTGTTCAGGTAGGCTGGTCCGGCATTGTGGAGTGCTTTGTGTGCGAGGGTGAGGAGCTTGAAGGTGATCCTCTTGTCGATGGGGAGCCAGTGTAGGTCTCTCAGGTGGGGGGTGATGTGGCTGAAGTGGGGGACGTTGACGATCAGTCGGGCGGAGGCGTTTTGGATGCATTGTAGTCGTTGTAGGTGTTTGGCTGGGATTCCTGCGTAGAGTGCATTGCCATAGTCCAGTCTTGTGCTGAAGAGGGCCTGTGTTACCGTTCTTCTTGTTTCGGTCGGAATCCACTTGTAGATCCTGCGGAGCATGCAGAGGGTGTTGCAGCAGGAGGAGGAGACAGCCTTGACCTGCTTAGACATGGAGAGGGAGGAGTCGAGGATGAATCCTAGGTTGCGTGCATGGTCAGTGGGTGTTGGTGCTGTTCCCACTGTGGTCGGCCACCAGGAGTCATCCCAGGGTGAGGGGGTGGGTCCGAGGAGGAGGACCTCCATCTTGTCAGAGTTCAGCTTCAGACGGCTGCTCCTTATCCAGTCGGCGACAGCCTTCATTCCCTTGTGGAAGTTGGTTTTGGCGGTGTGTGGGTCCTTGGTGAGAGAGAGGATGAGCTGGGTGTCGTCGGCGTAGGAGATGATGTTGAGGTTGTGATGGTGGGCCATGTAGACGTTGAACAGCGTCGGGCTGAGAGATGAGCCCTGGGGGACGCTGCAGATGATGTCGGTGGCTTCGGATCAGAAGGGTGGGAGGCGGAAGCTCTGGGTTCTGCTGGAGAGGCAGGACGTGGTCCAGTCAAGGGCCTTCTCTTGGATTCCGGCTTCTAAGAGGCGTGTCTTTAGAATGCAATGGCAGACCGTGTCGAAGGCGGCTGACAGGTCGAGGAGGATGAGGGCTGATGTTTCGCCGTTGTCTAGTTGGCGCCTGATGTCATCTGTGGCGGCGATGAGGGCTGTCTCGGTGCTGTGGTTTCATCTGAATCCGGACTGGGACGGGTCCAAGATGTTGTTGTCTTCCAGGTGGCGGGCCAATTGCATGTTGATGATTTTCTCGATGACCTTTGCCGGGTACGGGAGCAGGGAGATGGGCCGGAAGTTCTTGAGGTCCTTGGGGTCCGCATTGGGCTTCTTGAGGAGGGCGTTGATTTCGGCGTGCTTACAGCTTTCCGGGAATGTCGCTGTTTCAAAGGAGATGTTGATGACCTTCCGTAGTTGGGGTGCGATGGCTGCGTCTGCTTTGTTGAATACGTGGTGTGGGCACGGGTCTGACGGAGATCATGAGTGGATGGAGTTCATGACCTTGCATGTCTCGTCGCCGTTGACGTTGGACCAGGAGATCAGGCTGTTGGCGCTGGTAGTGTTTACAGGGGAGGTGGAGTCTGGCGTAGTCGGGAGGGTCATGGTGATGAAGCTGTCGTGGATGTCAGCAATCTTGCGGTGGAGGAAGATGGCTAGTGAGTCGCACAGTTCTTGTGAGGGCGGGATGTCGTTGGCGTTGGCGCTGGGGTTGGAGAGTTCCTTTACGATGGTGAAGAGCTCCTTGCTGTCATGTGCGTTGTTATCCAAGCGGTCTTAGAAGGAGGATCTCTTGGCTAATCTGATGAGGTGGTGATGTCTGCGGGTGGCGTCCTTGTGGGCTGCGTGGTTGTCTGGTGTACGTTTGTGGAGCCATATCTTCTCCAGTTTCCGGCATAAGCGTTTGGAGGTCTGGAGCTTGTTGGTGAACCAGGTGGCTCTCTTGCTGGCGTGGCTGTTGTAGGGTTTCTTGAGCGGGGCGAGGGTGTTTTGGCGCAGTCGTCGATCCACTGTCTGAGGTTGCAGGCTGCGGCATCTGGGTTGGTGGGGTTGGCGGGTGGGTTCTGGGCGAGGGTGGGGATCAGCTGGTCTTCGGTGACTTTGCTCCAGCAGCGGCAAGGCAGCTGTTGGGTGCGGTGGTGCGTGGTTGGTTTCTTGAAGGTGAAATGGATGCAGCGGTGGTCGGTCCAGTGGAGTTCGGTGGTGTGGTCGAAAGCGACGTGGGTGCCTGTGAAGAAGACGGGGTCCAGTGTGTGGCCGGCGGCGTGGGTGGGTGCGGTGACGAGTTGTCTGAGGCCAAGGTTGGCGAGGTTGTCGATCAGGGTGGCGGAGTTGGCGTTGTTGTTGATCTCGAGTTGGAAGTTCAGGTCCCCGAGGAGGATGTAGTCCGTGGAGGCGAGTGCGTGGGTGCTGGCGAGGTCGGCGATGGAGTCGCTGAACTGAGCCCAGGGTCCGGGGGGTCTGTAGATGAGTGTTCGTCTGAGGGTGGTGTTGGGTGTGGATCCAGAAGTGGAGGTTTCGGCGGTGTTCAGGGTGTCGTCTGCGTGGGTGGCAACCTTGAGGGTGGACTTGTGGATGATGGCTATTCCTCCTCTGATTCCGTTGGCACGATCCCTGAGGGTGATCTTGTAGCCGTCCAGGATGGCTATGATGATGTCGGGCGCCGAGAAGTCGTTCCACCAGGTCTCTATCAGGAAGGCCACGTCTGTTGCGGAGGTGTTGAGCAGATCCCAGAGCTCGACGGTGTGTTTGCGTGTGGAGCGGGTGTTGAGGAGTATGCAGCAGAGGTGGTTGGGACCAGTCCTTGGAGGTTTGGTGGCTCTGTCGCAGGTGAAACTGCAGGTGCGGCAGGAGAAGGGTCCGTGGGTCCGTTTTGGGGCAGCCTGGAAGCAAGTGTAGTTTCAGCCGGCGTTGAGTGCGTGGAGGGTGCTGGCGTCGCAGTGGAGTCTGGTGTTGTGGCGTTCGCGGGGTCCAGGGGTTCTGGCGCTGGGCGCGGTCCAGGCACGGACGGGCGCAGACGGGTTTGCCTTAGGTGCGCCTGCACGCCTGCTGCATGCGTCCGGTGCGCGGCTGTGCAGTGTCCGGCATATATGGGGAGGTGGGAGGGAGGAGCAGCTGGGAGGTGGGAGCAGCAAGAGGGCAGGGGCAGGGCCGCTGGGGGCACAGCGGCGGGGAAACAGTGGTACAGAAAGCAAAATGGGGCACAAGGGGGGAAACGAGTGGCACAGAGTAGAAAACGAGGCACGAAGAGGGGGAAACAGTGGTACAAAAGGCAAAATGCGGCACAAGGGGGTAAATGATTGGCACAGAGCAGAAAACGAGGCACAAGAGCGTGAGACAGTGGCACAGAAGCAAAAAGGACGAAGGACACTTACCAGCGGCAGTGGCAGCGGCAGCAGGAGCACACAGTCGGAGCTGCGTGGAGGGGGAGCGACCTACCAGGAGGGTCAGGGGTCGCTCACCGTACCGCGCAGCGTCCGGCATATATGGGGAGGTGGGAGGAGCAGCTGGGAGGCGGGAGCAGCGATTGGGCAGTGGGCAGTCAGGGGGGCAGGGCTGTAGGGGTCACAGTGGAGGGGGAAACTGGTGCAACAGAAGACAAGAGGGGCACAAAAAAACGAATGGAACAGAGGGCAGAAGGGTACAAAAACAAGGTAAATACGAGTGGCACAGAGGGCAGAAGGGCACAAAAAAAGAGTGGAACAGTGGGCAGAAAAGCACAAAAAACGAGGGAAAAACGGGTTGGAACAGAGGGCAGAAAGGCAGAAAAAACGAGGGAAAAACTGGTGGAACAGAGGGCAGAAAGGCACAAAATACGAAGGAAAAACGGATGGAACAGAGGGCAGAAAGGCACAAAAAACGAGGGAAAAATGGGTGGAACAGAGGGCAGAAAGGCACAAAAAACTGAAGGAAAAACGGATGGAACAGAGGGCAGAAAACGAGGCACAATAGGGGGAGATAGTGGCACAGAGCAGAAAACGAGGAACAAGAGGGGGAGACAGTGGCACAGAAGCAAAAGGGACGGAGGACACTTCCCAGCAGCAGTGGCAGCCGCAGCAGGAGCACACAGTCGGAGCTGCGTGGAGGGGGAGCGACCTACCAGGAGGGTCTCTGGTTGGCAGACGTATGCACCCTGTCCAAGAAGGGATCAGAATCCTAGTCAGGGTACGTTAGATATACAACCTAAATTAAACACGAGCAGAACGACAAAAATCCAATAAGTAGAACTTGAGACATGAATTTTTAAAGATTAAATGCAAAAACAGTGCTTAGAAGTCATCAAAAGGTTGCTTGAGGTTGTGAGGGACTGGTACATATCCAAAGTTCAGGCCAACCGTAACAGAGGGCAGGCCGGCTACGGAACCCACGCAGGGCCCGCTAAAAAAGTGCCTTGTATGGAGCAAAGCGTTGATGTCGAGAACACGATGTAATGGAATTTTCCCTGCAGTCGGATACAATCCTCACGGACTGTGTCAAAAATGTGGTGCTGTATCGTCGTCCAGCCTCGAAGATGGTGTCAAAGGACTGGTGCTGCGTCGTTGTCGAACCTCATAGTTGTAACCCACGTCATTGTCGAATCGACACTACATCAGAGGGCTCTGCGTCAGTTCCGATTGGTGCAATGGGACTTCTGCATCGATTGTTGGGTTAAAAAGCTGCAGAACCCAGTTCTAAAGCCCAGGAATGGAGGGGACGCATCAGGCAAGGATAGGACTCATAAATGGCAGAGCCCAGCAGCACCAACAGAGTTGAAAGAAGTCTTCTCTGTCCCTGAGACATCATAAAAAAGTTGGCAATACAAACCCAGGTTCATGGATGTAGCGAGCAGATCCAGTCCCTCTCACTCCCAGGCAAGAAGCTGCACGAACCCGGTTGTACTTGCATTCGCGGGCGACTCCTGATTTACACGGAGCGTCGTGACTTTCTTTGGGGACGAACTTTACTTGACTGATCAATTCTGATACCTCGTTGGATTTCCACTGCCCAGCGTCCCCGGGCCAGCTTTCGATTCTTGCCCTAACACCAGTAATTACAAGCCAACTGACGTCATGCTCTTCTCGCGGAGGTTTTCAATGTGATTATATGACAGAGCGCACCGAGTAAATAGGTTGCTAGTCCCCCTATCGTCCTGATGAAGACCCCGCCGCAAGGGCTCTACTGATTCCTGCATTGTTTGTGGGTCGAAACATCGACAACTTTCTTCCTTGCTCCAGCCCCCTATCCACAATTGCTACATTCAATGTATTACTGTGGGGCATGTGCTTGTTGAAATAATGCTTTTGGATCTATGACCGTTATTGTACATTTATAATTGAATTTCAAATGTATCAGATACATATCTGATTTTAATGTCACTACTTACTCCCTCCTTTCACTACCCTCACTTTGTCACTTCCTCCTCATTTTCAGGGGCACTACTCAACCTTTTCAAGCAAGTAATGTTGGATACTATATCCTGGTTTGTTCTATAATGTGAATAAAACATTATAGACTCATTAAGTGTCTCCTAATTTGATTTAAATTACAAGAATTATTTATCTCACACTGGGACCCCTTCCCTCTTAGCTGCACGAACCAGGGCAACACAGCAGAACAGGTATGAAAGTGGCAGTCCCTCCTACAGCACAGCAATTAACAGGCAACGGGACAAGACAGCAATGCAGGTAGCAAAGTGGCAATCCCTTCTACAGCACAGTAGCTCTTCTTCCAGGCAGAATGTCCTTGGTTCCACCAAAGTTCTTATTTACTGGTGTCAGTTGTCCAGTACTTATACCCAAATGTGCCTTTGAAGTGGGGGAAACATCAAAGAGGCCTTTGAAGATCACAAGGTCCCTGTCCTGGCTCCCGACTCACTACAGGGGGATAGGCAGCTCTTTGGGTGTAGACATCGTCCCATTTAGGTGCTAGTGTCAGCTCCTCCCTCCCAATCTACCTCAGGAAACCCCATCAGCATGGTGATCCCTGTGTGTAACTGTCTAGAGGGAATGCACAAAGCCCAGCTGTCACCCAACCCCGAAGTGTATTCAGAGGCAGGCAGAGGCACAGAATGGTTAAAGTAAAAAAATGGCAACTTTCTAAAAGTTTTGTACCGAACTTTCTAAAAGTGGCATTTTCAGACGTGCAGTTTAAAATCTGACTTCATGTAAGTTGTAATTTTAAATTGTGAGTTTAGAGACACCACCTCCAAATCTCTACCTTTTCTCATTTGGAAAATACTCTTAAAAGATGTTTTAAGGCAATCCCAATGTTAACCTATGGGAGAGATAGGCCTTGCAGTAGTGAAAAACAAATGTAGCAGTTTGTCCTTTAGGTTACCTTGCCAGGTCGAAATGGCAGTTTAAAACTGCACACACAGGCTCTGCAGTGGCAGGCTTTAGCCATGTTTAACCCTTTCGATGCTGATGACGAGCTCAGCTGGTCATCACCCACGGGTGTCGTGTGCTGATGACGAGCTGAGCTCGTCATGATAGCAGCAAAAGAGTAATTTGCAGCACAGCGAAAAATCCCCGCAGCAGCCATGTGGTTAAGGACTACTGAAGTGGGTGGCACGATCAGTGCTGCAGGCCAACTAGTAACATTTGATTAACAGGCCCTGTGCACATATAGTGCACTTTACTAGGGATTCACAGGTAAATTAAATATGCCATAAATATTGATGTAAATCAATTATGCCATGTTTTAAGTAAAGATCACATGCACTTTTGCACTGGTTAGCAGTGCCCGTAGTCCTAAAGCCAACAAAGCAAGGTCAGAAAAAGGGGAGGAGGAAGGCAAAATACTTGGGGGTGACTCCACAGAAAGGGCCGGGTACAACATACTGCCATTGTCTGTAGCAATAAATTTATTTCTGAGACCTCTGGGTTGAGGTCATTCAAACACCTTGCTATTAAAGTCTTCTAAAATGTTTGCATCTGTATAGGATTTCTCCATGCAGCCATCACCACTGCTGCATGTCGCCAAATACCCTTAAACCTTTCTTCAGTGCTGAGACCTGCAGATAGCTGTTGTCTAACCTCCACAAAAGAATATAGTGTGCAGTAATACACATGTAATCAGTTGCTTGACAACTGGTCCACGTGCCTGCCTGTACTCATGTGGATAATGTGAATAGCACTCTGCTGCATAGCTTGGTCAACCAATTGCAGTGCATAATGATGGAGTGCTGAAACAGCAGCTCTGGCGAAATAGATCCGTCTGGGACCCCTCCATTTCAGGCAGATGACCGCCACAAGTTCTAAAACATCTAACATTTAACATTTAACATTTTAGCCAGCTTCTCATTGTACAAACAATGCATTTGTAGGGCCTCTCCTGCCTAAACAATGCCATATTAGTAGCTTGAATGTTTACCTTTGAGGTGCTACTGACACAGGCAACTTCCAGAGAGTAGCTGTATGTGGTAGACTCACCATGTGTCTTAAAGTGGAAGTGACTTATTGTGGCAGTGTCTGCATTTGAGTCTTGTGCCATTTGGAGGATGCTGATTCAGGTGATGCTAGCTCACTGTAGAGGACAAGGTTGCTTTGTGTAAAGCTGTGAGCTTCTTCTTCATCATCACCATTGGAGCTGCTCCTCTCTCTCATCTCTACCACCAGCTATCTTTTAAAGGTGCTCCTTCGAACAGACTGCATGATGTTTTTTCATATGGGACGTTTTCCCTCCAGTACCCGGCTTAACTCGATGAACACTTTCATGGCAAGTGGCGATTGTTGCAATTTTATCCTCCTGCTTGCTAATTGTAAAGAAGTCCCAAACTGGGGAGAATAACATTTTGCTTTTGTCACTGCCAATGCCTGAAGAACTGGAGGTAGGTGGGTGTGTCATTTACCTCTCTAGAGTGTGTACTTTGCCTGAGGTAGTGGTGAATGCAGGTCTCAACTACAAATATGAGAGCTGACTGTGGTAGTAGTGGTGGAACCACATCCCTCTGAGCAGGTTGAATAGGAGTGTCATCTCGGTGTCCTCTGCGCTGCCCTCCATATGGCTTGTCTTCACTTTCACTGTCCATGATTGTAAGGTGTTTAAGAACTTTCCTATTCTCTCGTATATTATGGTGGGTCTAGGATTTGGCTGGGGACCAATCCATGTCCAGATCATCGGAATGGGGGCTTGGAGAAGATGGTGAAGTAATCTTTCTTTTTCTTTCTGGAGATCATAAAGCCAATGGTTCAAGAGCTACATCTTGTTCAGCAGGAAGCTCAACCTCCTGCTCTGCTTCTACTTCAGGAAGAAACGTTGATGGGTGCGGCTCCTGTTTCCACTTTGCTCAGTTTCCGGTGATGATTGGGTGCTTTGCGGCTTAGACAAATCCAATTCAGATTTATTGAACATTGGATTGACTGCAGTGGCTGAGTCGCTGAGAGACATGGACTTGGGTTAGGGCTTACGTTGGGCTGGTGTCTTTGATGCATGAGGGCTGCTCCCAGCTTATTGTTGTCCAGAGGAGAGTGCAGCAGGCACAGCATGTTTCCTGAGAAAGGTGGCATGCCAGTGATGGCAAGTTCCTTCTTTTTCTCCTCCTCACTGGCCACTTTCTTGGCAGGAACACCATTCTTAGGGGCCATCTTCAAGTTATTAGTAGTTGGCACTTTGCTGCACAAGCAGAAACAGATGAAGAGATCTTAGATGATGTCAATAAGCAGCAGCCTTATGTCTGGCAGTGCTCTGTGTGATGTCTCTTGTGCACCTAAAAGCAAACAAGAAACATATTCAGTGAAATGTTGCATTTGCAGTTTGAACATATATAAAAACAATATAATTGTTAGACCTTTCATCTTTAGGGTGGTCTTCCCCCAAACATTTTGCCTGCTAACTTCCTCTTTTTGCTGTATCTTCTGTTGGGCCTAGGAGTCTGAGAAGTTTACATCTGCTGACCAGTGCTAAAGTGCATGTGCGTCTACCCTCAACATGTTGGCATTGGTGAATACCCAATTGGTATATTTAGTGTACTTATAAGTCCCTTGTAAAGGGGTATACCATATACACAGGGCCTATGTTCTAAATGCTACTACTGGGCCTGCCTATGTGTGCAGTTTACTGCCACTTCAACTTGGCATTTAAAACCACTTGCCAAGACGCAAACATCCCTTTTATTACACATAGGTCACCCATAGGCCCTAGCTACCTCTAAGAGCAGGGTGCTGTGTAACTATATGTACCTTTAAGTTTTACACGTCCTGGTAGTGCCTAACAGCAAAATGTATTTTGCACTACGGCGAGGCCCACTCCCCTCTTAGGTTTGTATCGGAGAGGCCTTAAACGCTTTTAAGCTGTAATTTCTGATTAGAAAGGAGTAGCTTCGTCTAGTCTCATGTCTTCGGAATGGCAATAATAAATCCTCGTAACTGGTAAAATTGGATTAAACATTACTGTTTTATAAATGCCACTTTTAGAAAGTGAAAAACATACAATTGATGGACGGAATGTTGAACAAATCAAATCATTCACCCCCAGTCAAGAGATCTGGGTTAAATCCTTCATTCTTTTGCTCACCATACCACCCCAGTTTAGAACTGGCCATATACAAATCCGTCTTGACCCTGTGCCTCATGGGAACAGTACAGCCCGAAATACATGCCAGGTCCTCCCTGGACCGGAAACAATCATCCTAGGATAGGACCTAGGACTGGAGGCAAGCTATCTTGGCTGATGAGGGGTGAAACCCTCAAACCGGTCCTAGGATGCTTGTGTCCAGTCTAGAGAGGACCTGGCAAGGCAGTTCGGGCTGCACTGTTCCCTTTGGGCACAGGATCAAGGCTGATTTGCATATGGCTGAACTCAAACTGGAATGGCATAGGGAGCAAAAAACAATGGATATAGGCCCATATTTCTTTACTGGGGTGAATGTATGACATTGTTCTGCAATCTGCCCATCAACTGTTCTTTTTGCATTTGTCACCCCTAGTGGGACGGGTATACCCAGACGTAGGTGCCATGCTCTCCATGCCACTGGAGTCAAGCTACCCTGGCTGATGAGGGGTGAAACCTCAAAAGCGGTCCTATGATGCTTATTTCCAGCCCAGAGAGGAGGACCTGGCCAGAGGGAGGACCTGGCCTGGCATTTCGGGCTGAACTGTTCCCATTGAGCAGAGGGTCAAGACTGATTTGCATATGGCTGGGTTCAAAGTGGAATGGCATGGGGAGCAAAAACAACAATGGATTTAAGCCCAGGTCTCTGTATTGGGGTGAATGTATGCCATTGGTCTGCATTCTGTCCATCAATTGTTCTTTTTGCATTTGTCACCCCGAGAGGGACGGGTATGCCCAGACGTGGGTCCCATGCTCGCCATGCCACTGGAGTCAAGCTATCCTGGCTGATGAGGGGTGAAACCCCGAAACCAGTCCTAGGATGCTTGTTTCCAGTCTAGGGAGGACCTGGCCCGGCAGTTCAAGCTGGACTGTTCCCTTTGGGCACAGGGTCAAGACGGATTTGCATATGGCTGGGTTTAAACTGGAATGGCATGGGGAGCAAAACACTGATGGATTTAGGCCTAGAGCTCTGTACTGGGGTGAATGTATTACATTGTTCTGCATCCTGTCCATCAATTGTTCTTTTTGCATTTGTCACCCCGAATGGGACGGGTATTCCCAGACGTGGGTCCTGTGCTCTCCATGCCACTGGAGTCAAGTTATCCTGGCTGATGAGGGGTGAAACCCCGAAGCCGGTGCTAGGATGCTTGTTTCAAGTCCAGGGATGACCTGGCCTGGCGATTCGGGCTGGACTGTTCCCTTTGGGCACAGGGTCGAGACTGATTTGCATATGGCTGGGTTCAAACTGGAATGGCATGGGGAGAACAAAAAGGATGGATGATTTAGGCCAAGATCTCAGTATTGGGGTGAATGTATGTAATTGTTCTGCATTCTGTCTATTAATTGTTCTTTTAACTGTTAAAAGTGAACATTTCTCTGCTCTTACTTTTCTGTGTGTCTAGAAGCCTGTCTCTAATAGATGTCTGGGATGGGCAACATCTACACTTTGTGCATTTTCTCTATACAGCAACAAACACAGGAAGGGTGGGTTGAAAGGCAACTTATCTACATTCTGATAGCTATTCCTGGGCCGGAAGAGGGAGGGAGAGGTGACACTTACACCTGAATAGGCAGTGTCCTGTGTCCCACAAAAAAAGGACTGATTACTCGCATAGATATCTTGGCAGATAGGGCTGGGATGAAAGGAGACCTGTGCACTTCAAGGGCCTGCTTTGAGGTCACCCCAATTCAAAAGACACATTTGGGTATATGTACTAGGACTCTGACCCTACCAAGACAGTACGCTGGACCTGTGAAGAACTCTGACGGGAATAAAGAATGCTGTGCTACAAGGATTGTCACTTTGCCTGACTGTTGCTAAGAAGGAACTGGTTTCTGCTTTTCTGAGCTGCCCTGCTGAACTCTGCCCTGGTGAGCCAAGGACTGGACCAATCTCACTTGAATCCAGAGTGACTCTAAGGGCTTGCTGGCTTCCCACTGTTCGGAAGTCTCAAGACTTCCTTCAATACTTCAGCAGCTCTAGATGTTGGCCATGCCAAGTGGTTCCAATCCAAACCTGGGCCATTGAATGGTAATTTCTGCTGTCCAAAACCATCAAAATCGACGCAGTGATGTATTTTCGCCAAGGGGAATGAACAAAGTGGCCTACGACACAGGAGCCAATCAACGACATCGCCTCGAGGGACTGCGCAGCTCCACAATGAAGCACAACGTGGCTCGATGACGACGAAGTGCCTGCATCATAAAGGAGTTTGACACTGAAGCCTTTATTGACTGCGTAAATTCTCACCAATGGTTTGCATCAATTCCACGGTATTGACGTGGCACCTCATCGACATCTTGCATCGAGTCTTTGACATCAACGCTTGCTCCATCCAAGGACAGATGCAGGCCTTCGACAAAAGCACACTGACTACTACACAACATGGACGCAGGCCACAACCAACTACACGGAAGGAGGCATTGACAACAAACAACACATATAGGCCTTTGGCAAAAGCACACTGATTACTACAAAATGGCTGGTTGCCACAAACAACCACATTTCAAGTAGACATGCACAACAAAGAACAAATGCAGGCTTATGGAAAAGCACACTGACTACTACAAAATGGCCAAAGGCTACATGTTCAAACAACAACAAGCAAGGAGACATGGACAACAAAAAACACATGCAGGCCTATGGCAAAAGAGCACTGACTACTACACAAAATGGTCACCGTCCACAAACAACAAGCAAGGAGGCACGGACCACAAAGAACACATGAAGGCCTATGGAAAAAGCACACTAACCACTGCAAAATGGCTGCCGGTCACATGATCAAACAATAACAAGCAAGGAGGCATGGACAACAAAGTACACATGCAGGCCTATGACAAAAGAACACTGACTACTACACAAAATGCCCACTGGCCACATGTATGCATAACAAAGACAAAATGGTGCCCTATGGCAAACACACACACACACACAAACATATACACGGGCCAAAATGGTCCTTTGGCCAGCAAACTATTTTCCAACAGCGCACATTTTCTCAAGGCATAAAAAATTACCCAACCACAATACACTTTAAATCACTGCAGAAACAAGGGAAACACAAAAAAACAAATTTTGCATTTCATCCAAGGACATATCTACATCATAGATGTTTTAAAACAAAATATAACACAGAAATTGTTTGTTCTTTTTATATACCCAAGCCTAGTACTTGCTAGAGGGCCTGTGGGCAACTAGGGCACACAATAAAACTAATAGTGCATATTTCACGAACATAGAGATAAAGTACTTAACTGTGCAAAGCAAAAAATCAACAACAAAAAAATTGTATAAAAAATAAAAAGGTAAAAATATATACTGGCACATGCCCTCTATCAAACAATACCCTATTCCAAACGTTTTTTTAACATGATTTATATGCTGCAAAAAGAAAATAAATGCAGCAGGAATTGCAGGAGAAGAGAGTCATTCTTTCACCTTGAAATCCAAATGACAGTGACCAGGGAATGAGCAAAGCACTGAGAGGAGTCTTCAGGACAGGAAATGGAAGTTGAAGTCTCTCTGGCACTTCCTTGCTGTAAAACAAAAAAAGTGAGTTTTGCGCTACCCATCTGAACCATCAGTTTTGGTACAATTTTCACTTGAAAAGGTATTTCTGAGTTGATTTAGCTGCTTCTCGAGCAGAAAATCTACTTTAGAAGCAGCCCTGGATACCTGAGACAACCTGTGTTAACAAAATGGTGCCGGAAGACTTCCTGTCAACTGGAAATCGAACCCGGGCACCAAATCCTGCTCACTTGATGGAGCTTCGTGTTGTTCCCGTGGTTATCTCTTTTCGAAGAAGAGCAAAATTCCGCCAATTAGAAGAGTAACGCGGAGTTCAAGTTCAAAAGTACTTTATTCGGCATTATAAATCAAAACCATAAAAGTTACACAAATCCATATAACAGGTAAAACATACAACGGATAACATTAAAACATGGGGGTAAATAATCCCATAAAGTAAAATGAATTAAAAAAAAGCAGCAATAAATACATCCGGTGCAAAGACTAAGAGGACGGAGAAAACACACAATAGGGAATTCCACATCGTTCAGAGTAATGGAATCAGGCTTTGTAAAAAGGTCCGGCCGCCCCAGCTCTTCAAACCATCTCTTAATATAATTTAACCATGGAATGCGTGTCATATTTTCGAGGCTCAAGTTTTTACTTAAAATCTGGTGGTTAAGTGCTAAATCTTTATTTAGCCAACACTCAAGCTAGAACAAGAGAGGGTGAATAGCCAAGCTATCCCCTATAAATGGCAACCCCAGTTCAACATGCACCACCAGGTTTGATATTCTGATGGGCACTCCTAAAAGATGTTTTAAAAAAAACATTCTCCGCCACCGGCAAAACATCAGTTGCTACGTAACCCCAACTTTCGCTCCCATAGCTTGGTAAATTTTCACCATAGCCGCAATTGGGCGCTTACCCATCTTCACGGCGAAGTTGAAAATTGCAGCATTCGCCCTTGTGACCTCCCCTTTTTTCCTCTTGATCAGGGCCCCCAATTTAAATGGTCATCTAAGACACCGAAGTAAGAAAATAAAGTAATCACCGGAACATTCTCATTACCCACTTTAAAAGGGTACTGTTTCTTTGGGCGAGACCCGACTTGCATGATATAAAATTTAGAGTTGTTAATTGGTAGGTCACGATCTTCCATAAAACTCCCGAATGTATCAAGCAGGGTCGGAAGTCCCCTTGCCGTCCTAGCGACGAGGACAGCATTGTCCGCGTATCGCAGGACGGGCAGTCCTCGTTGTCCCACGTATGGGAACTCAGCCCCTGTATTTACCAGAGTTTTTTCCAGGTCATTAATATATAAGTTGAATAAGAAGGGGGCCAGGATACATCCCTGCCTAACCCCCCTCTCTATATTAAAATACCTAGAAACCCGATGATCCCCTGCAAATCTGATGTTAGCCTTAGTGTCCCTATGTAAGTCCTCCAAGAATTCAACCAGATTATCCTCCACCCCCATGACCCTAATGGATTGCCACAATTTCCCCCAATTGACACAATCAAAAGTAGAGGAAAGATCCATGAAGGTCAAGTAGATAGTGCCCTGATGTGCGATTGTATACTTCCCCAGGTTCATATATAAATTAAGGCATTGGGCCAAGGTAGACTGCCCTCGGCGAAACCCGTATTGTATGTTGGAGATGATCTTATTCTCTGCCGCCAAGGAGGATAACCTACCCAGTAACACCCCACCCACAACCTTAACCACAGAGTCAAGAAGGGAGATCGGGCAATAACACAATGTGCTGTTACGATCGCCCTTCTTGAAAACCGGCACAATGCACGAGGTGCCCCAAGAGTCAGGGCAACCGCTCCTGGCTGCCGCGTTAAACACCGCCATCAGGACCAACGCCCATTGGAGCAGATTCCCTTGAAAAAGTTCCGGGGGAATGCCATCCGGGCCTGTGGCCTTATTACACATCAGCCCCAAGATACCTTTCTCCACCTCTTTCTGTTCAAACATTAATGGAGCGTTTAAGTTATCCCTACCTTGGAGTTGCTGATGAACCTTGAGACAGCTAAAGCTAGATTGGAAGTGAGACACCCATTCATCCTCAGTTATATTGGTGCCTACATCTCCATCCCCCTCCCTTTCAAATAGAGGTGGATTAATGATGCCCCAACACCTTGTGATTTTCCCCAAGGTGCTAGTCTCCAATAAATCTCTCCACATTTCCTTCTTCAATTCACCCTTGCAGATGGCCAAAGCCCGTTTATACTCAAGGCGACCAGGCACAATTAAAGGTTGGTTTCTTGGAGTAGCTTTTAGGGCATCTTTTAGTTGTCTCGCTGCCTTAGAACATGATGGGTTAAACCATCTGGGGTTGGATGACACCGTCCCATGTGAAGGAACGCGTAGGAGTACCCCAACCTTGGTGATAATAACATCAAAAGCATTAAGGACATCCCCCGAGTGAGAATCAGATGACACAGGAAGCTAATTCTGTTGCACAGGACACTTGAACTTTGCCATAAAATGAGATTGGGGATAACGCTGAGTTACCAAATGCAGCCAATTCTACGAGCGGAATTAAAATTCTGCGAGGGTCCACAAAGTAGCACAAGCTAATACATTGGCACCACTGAGAAAGTTTATATAATACAGCCACTGAACCCTAAATTGAGCTGCATAAATTACAAGCCTCAAGAGCTCACCTTACAACTGACGGAGCGGAAATTTCATGTCATTTGTAGTGGTGCCTCATAATCAGGTGTAGAGCACATCTGCATATACTCCTATAATTATATTAACGTAAGGTGTTAGAATTGTGAAATGTATTAACATTACTACGTGTCTTTTTCTAAGTTACTGACAGGTAGTATGGAGAATTAACATAGGAAATTAATATAAGGTAGCATAAAATGTTAATATGAAGTTAATTAGGTCTGGGCGTAGTTTGCGAAGTAGCGCCACGCGAAGCTACGCGAGGTGCACTGCGCACTGCGCGAGCTACATGTAGAACTACGCGAACTGCGTAGTACCCTGTTCGTGCTGTGCAAGATGCCGTTTTCAATGATTGCAAAGTGCAGACAAGCATCCGGCACTGTGCAAACATTGAAAAGGGCATCTTGATCAGTGTGAGCTGTAGTTTTCTGCCGCTCGCGTAGATTGTTACTCGAGCGGCAGCTTTCTCAACGCGGACTGGAAGTTTCTCATCGCGAGCGGTCACAAACATAGGCGACCACTCGCAATGAGAAACCTGACCTCCCTGTGTTGAGTATCTCGCCGGGAGGTTTATTTTCCACACTCGCGATTGGCAACTTGATGTTGCTGATCGCGAACGAGGGAAAAGTCTCGCCGGGATGTTATTTTGCTTGCTCGCGGTTGCCAACTTGACGTTGAGGACCGCGAGCAAGCAAAACATTATTGCTGCACTACGCTACGCTACGTGTGTGTGCACTGTGCTACGTGCAGTTCGTGTAGTACGAAGTAGCGAAAACTTTGCAAACTACGCAAGCGTAGCGTAGTGCTTTGCCCAGGGTTAAATTTAATGCCACTCAAAATACTGAATGTGTTTAACAATTATATTTATTTAATTTGGTAGGATGTTTTAGTTAAGACGCAAAAGAGTAATGCCAATCTGTAATGCTTAAAGTGATATGTTCTTATGTTAGCTAAAGTGATAGGCCTGAAATACAAGCCCTGTCAAACACTCGCTTTAGGATTAATAGTTTGAATTTCATGTGCACTTTAGAATCTGTTGTTTCTCACGTTTGAATTGCAGGTGGAGAAGCATTCATTAGGGAAAAGTAATGTATTCGTTTTAGTAGTTAGGCAAGGAGAAAAGAAGTTACAATTACATGGCCTGGAGGTGAAAAAGACGGAGAAGGATTCACACGGGAGAAAGCATGGGAACCAAGGACGAATTGTTAGAAAGTATGTACATGGAGAACACTGTAGAAAAGTACTCCCAAGACTGTGCCAATTGTGGATTTGGCGCACACTGTGCATTATGGAAAAGCTACCTGTGGTTAAGATATTGTTGGAATTAGGGACAGTGTCCACTTGTTTCTTACCTTCGGAGAAAGAGCATCTCAGAACAAGTTATTTCTTTGCGATAGTGGCTTTATGCTACTTGACCCACTGATGGTGGAGAGGGTTCTTAGGAAGACTCCACGTACTGACACCTTTCCTTTTCAATGGAAATTCCTATGTAGGTATGTCATATTAGCATTAGAGCAGGGATAGATTTAATGCTTTTCCCTCGATGCAGGGAAATTTGGACTCATGCTGTCTGATTCTCTGTATCCTACTTCTCAATTAATCTTTTGTTATGCTGCTCCGTTTAAATTGGGTGCATAGATTTGGCTTAATGCTAACTCCTTTGTATTTGTATACCCTCATAGTGAGGCGTCTCTATGTCCAGTTATTTTTGGCTTTGTAATAAATTAACTAATCTTACATAGTTGTTTGTGGATTACAATGTATCAAGGAGAGTGATAGGCTACTTGACTGTATATCAACGATTATCTCCCTTTCATACTTTTATGCTGAGAAAAAGAACCATCGGAGTGAGCCTCGAGAGAAGGTTTAGAACTAATGGGCCCAGCCCTTTCACAATCTAACCTGTATACATTGAAAGAAGCATTGGAGAACGGGTATGAAAAGACATCTGAAATCCCACCAGGAATACAGGTCGTACAAGGAGAAAGCATTCTTAATCGTAAGTAAAGGTCGAGACAACAGAGTAGACTTGGCTAAGAGAGCAAAAGGCTCTTGCAGGTCTTGGAGAGTTAGTTGTTTCCAGAAATGGTAGTGAGTATGTACAACTGTCTTTCAACAGCTCTAGTCGGGCCAAGATGAGCTAACATATGAAATACCTCGGCCAGACACAGGGGAGTAGTAGTAGTAGGAGCCCAAGGGTAAAAAGGAGTTAGAAAATGTTTTAGTGTTAAATTAGGGCAGACTGGGGAGTTTGGCAATCTGTAGCTCTCATCACTACATATGTATATGATACTGCTAGTCTTTCTAAAAAAGTCTATGGAAAGGGCTCCAGAAAACCAAAACATTAGTAAGGATGAAAAACTATCATTGTTGCAGCAGTCCATCCCATGGTGCCACTAGTAACAGTAACACAAACACGTGTCCATTGCAGCCGCGGCCGGCAGTGGGAGTACCTGCAGGGCGGTGACGCAGTGAGGGGGAGGGGCAGGGTGGGGGTAGTAATGTATGGATTACGGAGCTTCCCAGGTAAGTAAACATTTAAATGAATAACATGAATTTCGTTGAGTGCACTGCATCCCCAAATTCGATGCAGTGCGCGCAACGACATTTGTTTTATTTATTTAAATGTTTACTTACCCGTAAAACTCCGTAATCCATACATTACTACCCCCCCCCCCACCCTGCCCCTCCCCCTCCCCACGTAACTGCCCTGCAGGTACTCCCACTGCCGGCCGTGGCTGGTCCATAGGAAAAATTTAATCCCTTCAGCTTAATAAACCGCCAATCAGAGGGCAGGTATCCACTCACGCCCGGAGAACCACTCCAGTCCAACAATGTGAGCCTTCATCAGCGCTGGAATGACTCGATGCCAACTCATATCTTGACAAATCCTTTATCCACACTACATGGTACTACCATTTAGGGAAAATATGCACCGGTATATGAAAGTGAAACATATACCTTGATAATATCCTTTTAAGTAATTTGTTGTTGTGTTCATGCTCTTTGAGAGCAATATGTGCCCAGTTTGTTATGTTATCACATTGTTTCAGGATGAATTCCCTGCATGTATGTTTTGCTTTGATAGGCTCATAATCGACCAATCCACATACATGAAGCCAGAATGTTCTTTAGCTTCTGACAAAGAGGAAGACAGCCATGGTTAAGAGTTGCTGCACAGGAAAAAGGAGAATTACCACTGGGGTGCATGCAAACACTGTCAGACCAATCTGTCCCAGCAGACATCATGGACAAACATCTGACTTCTAAGCCCTGAGCTCAGTTTCCTGCGCTATGACGTCTCCATGCAACATAACAATTGTGGTGCCCTCTTTGACAGGCCTAACAAGGAAGCAGGTAAGCATTGGAGAATGGGCACTGAACAAATGAAAAAGGAAACCAAATAATCAATGGAGTACTATGAACATAGCAGGTTTCTACGCAGGTATTATTTGAAACTTTTGACTTTATTTGAATTAAATATATTCAAGGAATACATTTTGGACAACACACTAGTTAGTGGTAGGAGGATTTTGGATATGCTCACAAGGGACAAAATAAAGTATAGGATTAACAGTGAAGTCAATAAAGGCAGGGTGACAGAGCATTTAACCACTCACTTTATTCTTAAAGAATACTTAAAATTTAGTAAATAGTAGGGTGAAATCGTTTTGATGTTTAATTTATTGGGTGGTAAAGGTCATAATTGTTTAGACCACCTAACGTAAATTGAGTGGTTATATGACGTTACAACGTATGCTTTTACCTCGCATGCCGTTACAACGCAATTTTTTACCCTGACTTGCTGTTGGGGTGCGCTGGATGTTGGAATCAATATAATTTACTATTCCAACTCCAATATGTGCAACAGTAGGGAAGGTGTTGGTGTTAAATCCAACACCTTATACCCCCTACAGCAAGCCATTTGTGTTGCAACAGCTTGTGGGGAAAAAGCATGCATTGTAACGCACGCGGTGTAACGGTTGTTTCCCAAATTGAGCCCACTCCAGCAGTGGTATTACGAAAGTGGGTGAAACACTCAAAAAGTAGAAAGTCTGTAGTTGAATTTTGCTGAAGAACCGAGTGTAGTGTTTGAGGGGCACAACTTTTATTCTAGGAAAAAGGAAGTCAGGAAAAGATGAATGAGGATCTGACTTCCCTGGGATTCTAGCTGCCACGTGTGAATTTTATAAAAGTATAGACCAATACAGAAGGATCGAATAGTGACTAATTGTTATTCTAAAATGCTACTTCGCTGCAGAGATCTATGGGGCATATTATCAAGGAATGGCTTTAAAAGTATCGCCGTTGTAGCGGCAGGAAACTGCCGCTTAAACAGTGATAATGGGCTTGATAATATGCCCTTGAGAATTCCAATAGAAGCCCAGGTTCACACCAGAACATGGGCTTCTATTGGAATTCTCCAGGGCGTATTATCAAGCCCATTATCACCATTTTAGCAGCAGTTTCCTGCCGCTAAAGCGGCGATAATTTTAAAGCCATTCCTTGATAATATGCCCCTAACTATGGTAAACTATTACAAAAGCCAAAGCGATAGTGATCTCATTGTTATCTGATAAGGCGTTGGCCAGAGATGAGGGCAATTCGATGCAAGCAGGTGTGAATATTGTGGGGAAGGAGAAAAAGCACATAGAAGGAAAGGAAGAGAGGCGAAAAACCATTGTTTTAGATGCGGGCCGAGGACAAAGGTAGGGAACAATCCTGCATGATTGTCAGTGGGGAAAGAAGTGCATGAAGTGGAAAAAGCTAGGCTATTTTTAGTGGGAGTGTAGGGCACAGAATAAATCCATAAGGTTACGTAGTATCAAAAAGGAAGAAAGTAAATTAAATTCATCATAGGACGTCAAGTTTAATGCTGGTGTTTTAGCACGCAAAAAGGGACCTTTCTGTGAAGTAAATTTAGGTAAGGTATAAACTTCCATTATGGTTGGATGCGGATCAGCAGTAATTATTCTATTAAATGGTACATTCAAAATATATTACGGATTTGAAGTCAAAAATACTACAACTGTGACATTTGGAGACTATGTTATCAGTACATGGGGTTATTTCGAGGACAGTTTAGAATGTAATCACAGGTGTTTTTTCACTAAAATGTACATAGTGAAAGATAGAAGGGATGGGTTCAGCAGGATAGACAAGGAAGTGCATTGAATACAAGAGTGGGTACTCCTGTGTTGTTGATGAGTGATATTTTGATTTTTGAACCAGTTTGGTGATGTTTTTACTGACAAATGCAGTTGTGTCAACATGTTTGAGCACAAAATAATATTGTGAAATGTGCCATCCCTGTCACACATAAAGTGAGAATGTGCCCCTCGCTATTCAGAGGGAATTCAGAGCACTACTGGATGATTTGTGTGCAAAAACAATTATTAATTCTGTTGATGCAGTGGGGAAAACGTCTACAGTTGTTATTGCAAGAACGAAAAGGGGGCAACTAAGATAGCGTGCGGACATGCACCCATTCAATAAGAATATTGTTGTTGCTTGTCATCCTCATTCTAAAATACAGAAAAATGCTTTCTGTCCAATTTGGTGCCACATTCTTTACAACCACAGTCTGAAAGGAGCATACCAACAGGTACCACTTGAAGCCAAAGCCATGTGGCTTGGTTTCCACTACTAGTGTTTTCCAAAACCGTATGTTTACACTGCTAAATAAGGTCTGGGAGTACGGACTTTGTAGGTTGAAATGATGATCTATGCTAGTACTGAGCAAGAGCACAACTAGCTTTTGGAAAAAAGTTATTGGAGTGTTGAAAGAATAAGCAATCAGTGTTTAAAGAAAAATGCAATATTTTGACATTATTTGTGGATTCTAGGACGTTATATGGTATTGTATTGTGTTGCAACATTTATATAGCTCTTATTACCTCTATGATGGGACTGAAGTGCTTGTCTACACTGTTAGCATGCTATACCGTGTAGGGTGTGAGGTTGGAAGCGGGTGATCTTTGTTTGGATCCTACATCAGAGTTGTTGATATGTTGTGCGTGATGACCATGCTGTGTGGTTATCGTGTTATGGGATGCATCGCTTAACAGTCTGATGAATGAAGTCAGAGGTACACAGTTTATGGTTTTCAGTAAGCTGTCAGCTTTGAACCTTACACCTGAAGACAGAAAACAAAAATGTGATCTTGTGAAAGCTATAACTGGTGAAGCTAATCCATTGAAAAGGATCAACTAGGATTGTTTATACAATTTAGTGATTATTTTTTGAGTTTTGCAAGAGAGTATGTTTTAATTATGGATCATTTGAAAATAATGTTTAAGAAAGATAAACATTTGTGTGGGAGGAAGCAAAGCAAAAACCATTCCGCCAAGTAACATCATTGTTTTTGTACCTGCATTTAAACCTTATGAATCGGGAAACTAATGTGTGTTAACAGTGGATCTCTAACTGGATAACTCGGAGCCTTCAATTGTCTTTGCCTTAGTTCCTCAAGATGTTGTCCCCACAGTCTCTGCTACTAAGCTGATTAACTCTTAAGTTGGAATATTGCAGGTCGGAACTCCAAGGCAAATAATATTGAATGGATGGAGTTTATTCGAGTCAATAGTATTCTTTGTTTCCAAGAAATGTGGGCTGTGAACAACACTTTCTTTGTGGAGGGTTTTGTTGCCTTTTTTGCTCCAGCTACTCCAGTAGTCTCAAGGAGGGCCTAAGGTGGCCTAATTACAATGATTTCTTTGAAACTTAACTGTACAGCTGTCTTTCTTGACACCGGTAGTCCTCATCTACTTGCTGTATTATTACACTTTTCTAGAAAAGATAAATTATAGTTGCCCAAATTGCTGAAGAAGTCCTGGTCATTTGATGAACCTTAAAATTATTTTTTGATCATTTTAGAGAGACTCATAGTTTGCTTATTCCCCTAATTTTAGTAGACGCATGTTAATATTTATCTGTATGAGCTTGATTCTGGTGTGCAAGGCTCTTGGTGGGATAATGGTAATGAGGACTCCCTTCACAATAAACATTCTACTGAAGGGGACTTTTTAAATAGTATCCTGGATGAGTTTAAATTAGTTTTCTCTTTGATAAAGGTGACCCTACTTATATTGGGAGGGGTGGCAAGACAAACGTTGATTTTATATTTATCTCTGCCCCACTGGGTCCTTAAATAAATTATTTTAACATTTTGTGGAGCATCTTGAGTGAGCATAATCCCTTTAAGCTTAATGTTGTGGTGGGAGGGGGACACCATGACACCACACATGTTGACATCCCATGGCCATATGGGTAAGAATCGTATTCTCCCATTGATAAAGGGTGAAGGATTAGGTGGACTAAAAGTATTCCTGCGGTCTTGCTTCATGAGATAACTAACATTTGTATGAAGGAGTTTCACCTTTGCTTCTCAGAGGCCTCTTCTAATTTTGAGATTCTTGAGTCTTGTGAAGTAGTTTATATAATGTCTAATTTTTATTGTTCACACAGATCTGTCTCATCTTGTCGCTGGTTCAATAAGAAGTGTTTTAGAGCTTATAGAAACCTCTAGAGAAAGTTAAGTAAATCAACAGGAGATAGAGATGCTGTGAGAGAGTGTTAGATATAGTATAAATCTGCTATTAGGAAAAGAAAGACATTTTTAAAAAGAGAATGCCTGGGATCTACTGGCCTCTGCATGTACATTATCTGTTAGTGTAAAATGTTGGCAAATAGTAAATTGACCCATCTTTTCTTAGTCTGATGATAATACTTTTTGCTCACATATTCCTCCAGAGAGTTGGATGAAGCATTTTTAAGCAATATATAGTTCCAATGATGATATTTTGGATAATCACGTGATCCACTCTGTTTGTGACCCATTGAATACCACTTTTGAGTTGGATAAAGTCCAGGACACTTTGACCTGGTTATCTTACAATAAAGCCCCGTGGCCTGATGTGGTGACCCCTGATTTTTATTAATAGCCCTGGAAATATGGGTCCATTATATCTCAAGTCGTCAATGTTGCATCAAGAAATGTCATTCCTGCTTAGTAGACTCTTCCCAATATCATCCCTGTTTTTATAAAAAAGGAGACAAGCTTAACTCTTTTTATAGACCTATCTCACTCATTGATCCTGTGGTTCTAACTAGGCTACTTGACTGGGGAGTGGAAAATCGAGTAATCTCAGACCTGCAATATGGTTTTAGGGCCGGCCGGAGCATGCTGGATTGTGTCTGAATCTTCATCTTTTGATATCTAAATATGTTTTGGCAAAGAATACCAATTTACATCTGGCCTGATGGACCTGACCTCAGCGTTCAACAAGGTAAAGAGAGAGATATTGTGGTCCTTAATGGTCTCTACGGGAGTGAATCCCAATATTGTTATTTTCTTAAGGGACTTACATAAGGACACATGGGTTCCAGTAAGATATGGTGTTGAGGGACACCTTACAGAGAATTTTAATATTAACAGGGGGTACGACAGGGGTGTATTTTAGCTCCATTTTTATTCACCTCATATGTTAATGTCCTGTAGAATGCTATTTTAGGTAATGCTAAGGACCTCCCTTTTGTTGGCAATAGACCAATTCTGATACTTCTTTATGCGATGTGTTTTTTAGTCTATACCCCAATTGCCCTTAAGTCTCTTATTGACTCATTTGTCTCTTTTATGGAGTCTCTGGATCTCTCAACCAATTGTACGAAATCACATATTATGGTAGTTGTTAAAAAAAGAAACTGAATCAAGATGATATTTTACTCAAGTGCACAAATTGAGTTGGGTGCCGACTTTTTCATATTAGGGTGAACAATTTGATGAAACAGGCTCATGGGCTCCACTTCAGTTTCAGTTGGATCTTGTTCAAAAGGAAAGAGGGCAGAGGGTGGAAGGTACTTTGTATTGTACTTTGTAATTTGTATTCCCTACCCCTGCGGGAACCGGCCGCAGGTGTAGGGAGCTCCGAAACCGAGCTCCCGGCACAACTGAAAACTATCTAAGCAGTGCCCCCCTAGCGTTGCCCAGCACCGGGCCACCGACTGGACTATCAAGACTGGAAGTGCAGCCTGACTCGCTACCGGAAAGCAGGGACCGGCCGCCAGATCACACCCGCAGGTGATCAGCACTTCCCTGCCTTCTCGCGACCCCAGGACACTCCTCCGAGTGAACCCTTACCGGTGCCGGAGCCGCCCACAACTTCCTCCCCACAAATCACGGCTGCTGCAGGACCGGCTGCCACTGGAAGAGAGAAGACACTCGATCAGAATCTCCCATCGGAGCTGCTTGATTTCCACCGCCGCCGACCCCACTCCTGACTCCAAAATGGTGGCCTGCGAGGACTCCTCCTGACCGGAGCCTCACCGGAGCCGCTTGTCACCCTCCTGAGGTCCTGGCTGTGCGGGGGCGCTTAATATGGGGCGATGGGATGTTCGTTCCTCCATTTAAGCAGAGACACCGGGTCCGCTTGACCTGCCTCAATCGCCGCCTCCACGCCTGGCTCCAAAATGGTGGCCCGCGAGGACTCCTCCTGACCGGAGCCTCACAGGAGCCGCTTGCCACCCTCCCGAGGTCCCGGCTGTTGCGGGGGCGCACACCATGGGGCGATGGAATGTTCTTTCCTCCACTTAGGCGAAGTCACTTGGGCTGCTTGACCTGCCTCGATTGCCACCTCCACGCCTGACCTCAAAATGGCGGATCAGGAGGTCTCCCTCTCACCGGAGCCTCACTGAAACCCCCCAACACCATCCCCACGGTCCTAGCTTCTGATGGGCCATCTGTTATGCAGAGACGGGATGTCCGCCACTACCCAGGCGGAACCTCTTGGGCTACTGGACCCTCAGTAATCATCTCCCCCGCGGTTATATGATTAAATAACGACCGCCTAAACCACGAATTCCTCAACCACGAAGGCTAAACAACGAGGAATGCCAAACCACTACATTTTTTACAACGAGTTCCTTAACCACGAAAAACAACATCTCGTGACTGGCCAATAGATGGCAGTATTGCAATAACAATTACCTGTGTGTGACGCAAAATGACCAACTTAGGAGAACTAATGAGAAGAAGGCAGCCCACACACTTCCATAAATCTGACCCACAAACTGACTTGTCAGACTGACCCATCTGGCACTGCTCGATTTCCCAATATGCTCGTCTTACCCTGGCCCCAAACTGAATGGAGGCAGCAGCTATCGTAGTTCAATGACAATGACATGTTTTATTTTTAACTAATTCTTAATGTGATGCAGTTCTATGAAAAAGTGATTGATTGGTCTTCGCCCTGTTATTTGTAATACCAGAAGGCCAAGCGCGGCCTTTGCCCTCCTGCTCTCTACCTCAGTGCACTTCAAAGGCTAATGATCTTTTTTGCTCCGATGACAGGAACACCCTTGCCAGTTCAAAGCACAGATCACACTTGATTGCTCTGCTTCCAACGCCCTGACTCTTGGAATGCAGGCCGATAGTTTGTATCTGCTGTGTCTTTGATGGCGAATTACTAACAATCTGCATAAATTACGGGATCCACTCAATTGTTTTTTTTTATTAGTTCAGATGTTTTTTAAGATGCTGGTTACAGGAACGGATATAGTGCCACGCATTACCAAGCTGGCAGGATGAAGGCTGGCTGCTTCCCCATGCGCATCAGAGCCCGTCTTCCTGATGATAGCTTTGCTGAGGCAATGCCATGGGGCAAAGATCGTGTCAGGTTAGGAGGAGTGGAGGGGAGGGACCCGTGGTTAAGGAAAGTCGTGGTTTAAAATGGTCGTTGTTAAGGATTGGCCGTTGTTCAAGATTCGTTGTTCAGGTAAGTCGTTATTAAAATGTCGTTGTTAAGGATGTTTCCCCTCCCCCGCGTCTGACCTCAAAATAGCGGATCGTGAGGTCTCCCCCTGACCGGAGCCTCACTTCGGACGCCTGGACTGACCTATTGGAACCTCATGGTTCGCCACCCCTGCACCTGCTATGAAAGGGCGGAGCCCAAGGACTCTCCGGCCTGAGTTCACCAGCTACAACGTTACACAGGACTCTCTGGACTCAGCTGCACAAGATTAGCCTTCCCCATATGAAATAAAGCCCACATCACCTCACGCCTGGCCAGGAATTGGCGGACCTAAAGTACTCTATGACCCGTGAACTGCAGATACAATGACCCAAAGGACTCTGCGACACATGCCCAGGTGAGTCGCGCCGGCGTGAAGCCTAGACGACCCGACTCCTGCCCAGCGCCACCCAAGCTCAATACCGCAGCAAAACCAGGCACCTCCTCTCACACTACCACCACGATGGCCTGGGACCTGCCTCCCCCGCCCCCACTAGTCCTACCTACTCACCTGAAACCTCACAGCCGGAACTCCTTCACCATCATCTTCCCCTCCTTCCTCTCTACAAAATTGAGACGCATTTTCAAGCAGAAACTCATCCGCAAACACAAAGAAACCCTAATCACAGAGAACTACCACTCGGCCTCCAACGGACCGATGAAGATGGACCTGATATTCCTCACTGAGAGACCGGAATACTGGGTCTCCACGATCAGAACTCAACTGTATCACCAAAACCACATCCACTCCCCATAGTTGGAAATTAACCACGATACCCCCTTTCAGATCCGCTGGTAGAGGCTACACAACTGTGACCATCTACACCAATGGCACAGTCCTCATCCAGGCTAACAATGAGAACCTGGAAGCTTTCGACGCCCTATTTCCCACACTAGGATCCGCCCTACCAACCCTACCTCACCCTGCCCTAACCCCTTCACCCCCCACTCCCACAGCCAACAGAGAAGACCTGGATTCTCTCTTCCGCGATCCCTCTACTGCCGGTTACGCTCCCCATCTCCCCGCCTCATCACAACGCCCTCGTACGGCCAACCAGCCACAACAGGAAACTCTAACCACACCCCCAACTCCTCCTTCCAATCACCACACCTCCCCCATCTACCGCTTCCCACTGCCCCTTACAGAAAGGAATTCCTCGCCAACTGGCAGCCCCCTGCTCACGAGCCCCTTCCCCAAGAGCCTCATCCCGGCTCTCAGACCCCCTAAACCTCCCCCTATCCCTTCCCCTACCCCTCCCCCATCTTCTACCCCATTCCAATCCCCCAACCCCTCCCATGATTCCATAGCACAGCGGCTCGCGGCCCATGAAAACCTGCTTGACACTATCACCCAATGCCTTACGGAAATCCTCGCTATCATCCACAAGAACAGCTGGAGCATCTCGGAAACAACCTCTTTTGATTACGATTCATTTGAATGTCTATCTGGCGTCATCAAGACCAAAGACAACGATTCTTTACTGTGTCACCTGCTCTATCACCCACCTGGCAGAAACAACAAGTTTGGAGAACAACTATCCGACCTGATAGCACAAGACGCACTCGGTGATTCAAAAAACTTAATTCTTGGCAATTTGAATCTCCGATGGAACGAGACTCACAATCCTCTAATCCAATCGTTATCCAGCCTCCTCGATGATAACAACCTTATACAACACTGTACTGAGGAGACCCACTACAAAGGAGCCACAATGGATGCCATCATTGCACAAAAGAATTCAATCACGGTCAACCACATACTTCCCGTCGACTGGTCAGACCACCATATGATCTTATTTCATATCAATCTCCCCATCATACCTCTCAAACCCCCTCAGGACCCCCCCAAATGGTTGAGAAACCTCTCCCAAGTACCCCTAGATATCCTGGAAGGTCAGTTAAGCTCACTTCTTCCAGACAACAAAGCACACCTCTCCACCAATGATCTCACTGACCACTATAATTCTGAGCTAATGTCCATTCTTTGACAAATTAGCGCCACTAAAGCTCAAAAGAAGCCGAGCCACCCCATCTAGAATATGGTTCAACGCTGACCTCAACGCAGAAAGGAGAAACCTTAGAGCCAAAGAAAGAAAGTGGAGAAACAACCCAACCGCCATTCTTCGCGTCCAACTAAAATCAGCCCGCAGGAAGTACAACAACCACATCAAAAACAAGAAATCCAGCTACTTCCGAGAGGCACTGGACAAAGCCAAAAACAGACTGAAGGAGCTCTACAACATCATCAGACAACAAACCTCCAAGCCCCTGTCCTCATCTCTGCAGGTGTCCAAAGAACTATGCAATAACTTTGCCAACTTCTTCAACGATAAGATCTCAAGAATCAAACTAACATTAGACATCAACAACTCACACCTCAAGAAGAGCAGCTCGGCTGTACCACAGGCCCTCCCTCCCGGATCCTCTCTCTCCCCCTGGCTTAGCTTTCGCCCCGTCTTGGAAACAGAGATAATCTCGTTGATCTCGACCTCCAAACCATCAGCTCATATCTCAGACCCCATTCCTCCCTTACTAATCAAGAAAATGAAGCTTACTTTAGCACCTAAATGGGGCAAAATCATAAACAGCTCCTTAAAAAATGGAGTGGTCCTTGATTGTCTAAAAATGGGGCAAGTCACACCTCTGCTGAAAAAATCTGGTCTTGACTCAACAGACTTGAACAATTTCAGACCGATATCTAACCTCCCTTTGCTCGCTAAAACACTTGAACGCTGCGTACTGCTGCAATTGACTCAACATCTGCACAAGATTAATCTCCTGGACCCCCTTCAGTCTGGCTTTAGACAAGGCTGCAGCACAGAAACTGCGATGCTGAACATCATAGATGATATACATGGATCTCTTGACGCAGACAAATGCTGCCTCCTCATTCTTCTCGATCTTTCCGCAGCTTTTGACACGGTGGACCACAAGCTCCTCACCAAGGCTCTTCAAGAAAGAGCTGGCCTCGGCGAGGTAGTTCTCAAGTGGTTTTTCTTCTTTATACACAACAAACGCAAATAATAAAAATTAAGAACTTCACCTCCGAAACCCAGCAAGTCAGCAAGGGCGTCCCCCAAGGATCAGTGCTCTCTCCTCAGCTCTTTAACATCTATATGGAACCGCTCGCCAAGTTACTCAGGAAAGCCAACATCCGGTTTCACCTCTACGCAGATGATACACAGATCTATCTGGAAACTTCCTCTCTAAATGACATCCACGGACTAAATGACGTCCTGAATGATGTCCAAGAATGGCTGACAAATAATCACTTAAAAACTAATCCAGACAAGACTGAGACACTCCTCATCTCGAACAAAGAAGACAACCCTCAAATCACCGAGTGGCTACAGGCAATTGATGCACTTAAAGAGAATCTCACTCTAGCTGACTACGTAAAATCTCTGGGCATCACCCTAGACCCCAAACTATACTTGACAAATCACATTAAGAACGCAGCAAAAATTGCATTCTTTAACCTCAGACTCTTGAACAAAATCAAACCCTACATTCCCAACAAGGACCTCAAATTTGCCACGCAATCACTAGTACTGTCTAGACTGGACTATGGGAACGCAATCCTAACAGGCATCCCTAAATCGCACTTGGCACCGATCAAAACAATACTACATGCGGCAGCCAGAATGATCATTGGCGTCAAAAAATCCGATCACATCTCCCCGGCACTCAAAGAACTCAAAGGGCTCCCAGCAGAAATGCGTAGTACCTTCAGAATGGCCTGCCTAACCCACAAAGCCCTCCATACCGGCAAACCTGAATACTTGGCAAATAAACTCAAAAAAAGCAGGCCAAACCAGAAATCTGAGAAGCTCGAACTCCCTACTGCTCATCCTACCCAAAACCAGAAAGAAAAGAACAGCGGACTGCTCTCTCACAGGAAACGCCCCCAAAATATGGAACTCTATCCCCCGCACATCAGAACCATACCATCCTATGTGGAATTCAAGAATCAGCTTAAATCCTAGTTCCTTATCCGTTCCCTAGGTAGTGAATAACACGGATCAAATAGCATCCCCTGAACTATGTGGCTAGGCTGAATCCTGTTACCAAAGAAGTTCTGCTGTCCAAATTTTCTCCTTCACTATTGACACTCGTTGATTGCTATTACTTTTCATATGTCATGTTCCTGCTGATTATTTGTCATTCTCTTACTGTAAAGCGCTCTGTTACCATCGGGTCTTGTTAGCGCTATAGAAAACCTCCTAAATAAATAAATACAAATAAAAATGTGTCATCAGGAGTCTGGTGCAATTAAATGGTTGCAAATACTTTTGTGGTCTTGATGGAGGAGCAAGTCAATGTTTGTGAATTGTGGAGATTAATGAAATGAGAGCTCAGTGGTTCAGTGGCGCTTAATTTGAAGGTTAATGAAACCTTGAGTATAAAGTGTGAGTATGAAGGTCAAAATGATTATGGGGAACAGGGTAGTTCTTGACTGGTCACAATGCATGAGAGACCTATTGAATTGCTTGAAACAGGGTGTTGCCCACTGGGCCTGACCGAGATTTATTTTTCTTGTCCTCTTGCCAGAGTAGTGCTTGCCAGTGTAAGAGTGTATTTACAGGCTGTGTGCATAGTCAGAGTCATCAAGCTCCCAGTATAGGTTAACCATAATACCAAATAATACAAGGTCTATTTTCATAGATTGGGAACCTGCAAATCAGGCTATTATAATTAGTTCTAGGTAGTGACTGAGGGCTTATTACAAGTATGGCGTCCGAGGACATCCAGACTCGTGGTGCCATGGCAGTGGCAGTTCCAGCCACCGCCGTTCCGGTGGTTCGACTGTCTGATGACGACTCGGGCATTCAGACTGCCCTAATACCGGCGGCTCTACCAGGGAACTTCCGTTCCCTGGCGTAGGAGAGGCGGTCAGAGTCAGCAATAAGATTGGCGGGACCGCCATGGTCCCTCCAAGCATATTACGAGTTTCCTCTCAGCTAGGCGGTTCTATTGCCATGAAAAACATGGTGGAGAGGAAACAAAGGGGGCCCCCTGAGCCTCAATGCATGGCATGTGCCCCCCTATGTGAATGCACATAGGTTCCTGCATGGCATGGCCTTTCGAGCCAATGCTGTGCAGGAACCTTGTGAAGCGTTCCCATTGCAGTGCCTTTTTAAAAGGCACTGCTCCCTTTGAAAGGACCCGCAGGGATAACCGCCATGCCTCCCATCTGTCAGACCGCTGTAAAGTAGTAATCTGGCAGCAGGCAGCAGCGACTTTTGCGGAACGGTAGCGCTGCGGTTTGCACCGCTGCACCACTGCTCTGCTGAAAGGTAGGAATTAGTCCCTTAGTCAGAAATATGGGAGGGACCGTGGGGAGTGGCTGGAGAAAGGAGCAAGCTTGCTGCTAAATGAAACGGTTTAGAGAAGACTGAGGAGAAGTTCAGGTTGGGTTTGGAAGGGGTTTAGGGAGGGAGATGCACCCACCCACAAAATAGTATATTCATTGCTATTCACAAACTGCACTCTTAAAGCACTACCAGTGACCTAAAACAGTAGTAAATTACTCCAGCTCAGGCTGAATTAAGTCCAGCACCACAAATGGCCAATGACTGGTGTTCTCCCATAGAAAATATTTGAGGTAGGAGCTTAAATAAAAACCCTATAGGAAATAATGTTAAATTAAAATACACTATTAAATACTGTTAAAAATATAATTAAACATTCTCTTTATTGGTTTTCTTCAACACAATATTGCCGGTTCATTGACCAAACGACATTCAATTACCATGAGTATCTGCACACAAGTACAAAATATAATTACATATAATTTAATGTAAAAATAAAACAAAAAATGTGTACTACATTTAAAAATATACATAAAACGAAGTCACGTTAATTTAAAAATATTTCTGCACCCTGACCGGGGAGCCTACCCCTGGTAAAGTCTGAGAAAAAAGCAGAAAAAGAATATTTAAATCGCAACAAACAAAAAAAATATGTCTGTGTGAGATATTAAGGTGAAATAGTTGTATACATTTATTTTAAATGTAAAACAGCATGAAACTAATGCATCTTAATATTTCAAATAAAAATATTTTAACCGTTTTGTGCGAGTTGTTTATTTTTTTACTTTTCTCTCATACTTTAGCATAGGTAGGCTCCGTGGTCAGGGTGCAGATCTCCCTATGGCAAACAGTTACTTGCACGAGTGTCAGAATTTTACGAGGCACTCCAAAAGGAGGCCTTCAATGAACAATTATTAGAACAGGAGTTTGGTTTTAATCGACATGATAAGTATAAACAATATGCATTTCACAATCGGAATGGCATTAGCTTCTCACATGACAGTTCACTGAGAAAGTAAAAGTGTTTTAAAGAGCATGTTCCCATGGAGTGGTGCATCTAAATACAAAAACATGAACAATCGAAACCATATTTTGTCATAATTACATTTTGGCTATTATTTGAAAGGACCATGTGCAGTTGTTTAATATATTGATCTAATCAACTGTTTTTTTCAGGAGGCGGTTTTATCATTTGATTTATTGGCATGCTACACACATTTCAGATAATCCTAAACAACTCTTTGCGCTTGCAAGAAATAACCCTAATTTAATACAGAAGCAAATTGGACAGATAAAAAAGTGAAAGTTACACAAAACAGCACTGTTGTATGTTGCATGCAATTTCAAGGAACTCTGAGCATTAGATAGCAAGGATGCCTTGATTGATGGGGTTTGATCTTCTATATTGAAAACCAAATCTTAATTTTATTAGGTTGCCTTCACCGATTCATTGATGAGCTACATAATTGTATATTAACACAAAGGGGACAGCACTGTCAGGCTGGGTTTATGAATTAAACCAAGTAACTGTAAGAGAGAGAATCAAAAAGTTTTTTTGGGGAATATGTAGCATATCTGGCACACATTAACTTCATCTGCTCCAGTACAACATCAATCTCAGTTCAGCAGCTTGACTTCAATAAAATGTGCCTCTTACCTGTGATGTAACCTGTGGGTGTGCTGTACCCCTAAACATTTACAAATCAGTGCTGTGCCTTAGGGTTTAGTGATCAGGGATGGCTTGAATCTCGAATGACGAAGCAATATTCAAAACAGCATTTCAAAATATGGTCAAAATGAGAAAAGACTGACTTTTAGTGAGTTTGAGAGTGGAATTGTGGAAAGTGAGTTTTACAGGCACATGCATGAAAGCATTTTGCGATCGCAAACGGTGCGAATCGTAAAAATCGGCTGTTTGCGATCGCAAAATCAGCTTTTGGGATGCATCAAGGGTGAAGGCCCTCGCAATTTGAGAATTCGCAAATATTTGCTAATTCTCAAATTGCGATTGCATTTAAGGAATCGCATTTTGCGATTCCTTAAATGCAATGCATGAAAGTTTTAAAAATAGTGATTTCGCAATTAGGAGGAGCAAATTACCATGAGGTTGAACCTCATGGTAATTTGCGAAAACTTTGAAAAATGCACTTTTGTGCATTTCTCAAAGTTTCATGTTGTGCACACACATGCCCTTAGGGCATGTGTGTGCACAACATATGTGCACAGATTAATTTCAGGGGTGCAACAGGGTGTCCTTTGGACACCCCCGCACCCTTGAAATCGCATTCTCAATTTGCGATTCGCTAATTGCGAATCGCAAATTGAGAATGTCTTCCCATTCATTCCTATGGGCCTCTAACCCCATAGGAATGAATGGGGAGGCATTCCTTAATTTCTACTCGCAATTTGCGAGTCGCAATTAAGGAATGTTTAGAAATCGCAACATTTTCAGCGATTTCTGCATGCATAGGCTTTTGAGATTTCTTAATTGCGATTCCTTAAAAATCGCAATAAAGAAATCGCAAAAGCCAACAATGATGCATGTGCCTGTTAGAGTGCAATTTAGGGCCTGATTACAATGATAGTGGGATCACCACCAACAGCCCGTCTGTGGCGGTCCCACCGCCATTGAAGCCATGTATTTCGCCCACCATATTAACATGGTGGGCGGATGGTTGGTGGTCAGAAAGACTGACCGCCTTTCCAACCACCACGCATCTGACGGGCTCCTTGAGCTAGCCGGTGTGTCAGAAGGGAATCCATTCCCTACAATGGTGGCGGTGCCTACCAGGCCCCGCATAGGAATTATGATGTCCCTTTCCGCCCGCCATTTCATGGCAGCCAGAATATGCAGCCAAGTTGAATAATACTCCCTACAACTTTAAATTTACAGTTACCATGAGTTCTCAACAGATTGATTTTTTAGATGTACGATGACAAGTGCAGGAAGAGAAAATACAGTCCACCATAAAGCGCAAACCCACAGCTGGAAATAGCACTTTACATTTAAGGATTTTAGGAGCCAACACCCAAAAATATCTTTGAAACTATCCCTTATGAGGAGACTTCAATGCTAAAACAAATCTGCAGTAGCCTTGAGGATATTGAGAACCAGACTTTGCATATGAGGTAGAGATTAAGTGAAAGGGACTATACACCTAACGTCTTGAATGTGGCTAATAAGAAAGCTGAATCCCTGACAGGGGTACAGCTTTTCCATCTGAATGTGATTAAGAACAAAGAAGGCGAAAGTACTAGATTTATAGCTACCTATATTTCATCTTCACATAATTTGAGGAACATAATGTGTAAACATTGGTCCATCTTAAAAAATGAAGTGGTGATTGGCCCTGATTTGCCAGCTAATCCAACAATTACTTGTAGGAAGGGCAGATCTTTAGGAGATGAACTCATGCAAAGCTACCACTTGAAAACATGCATAATAAATATGTGACTGAGTTAACCATAAGGGGTCACTGTAAAGCCTGTAGGTTCACCCCAAATGCAATGGAGTATAACACCGCTATTGGTTTTAAAAGGAAATTATGTTGTTTCTATGATTGTGGGTCTGATCACTGCATATATGTACTGATGTGCCCTTGTCCACTTATGCATGTGAGCAGTACCATTTTCTCTTTGCGACCCATCAAGAGGGTATAATAAATCTTAATTTTTCTTACCCGGTTGCAAGGCACTAATATGATCATCACAGTAGCAATGTTTCCAAATTGAAGTTCTTTGCTATAGGTAGGTTAATTGGTGTCTAAGAGGGGGAAACAGAGTTAAACTGTTAAGACGTTTGGAATCTAGATAGATCTTGGATTTACAACTAAGACCCTGACTGGCATTAGTAGGGATGAAGAGATTGAGGTACACCGTACTCCACGAAAGCAGGGGTCCCTCGAGATTCTATCATCTCGCCCATGCTTTTCAACATCTACATGAAGTCATTACCAGTACTGATCAATAAATTCCACCTATAACTATGCAGATGACACACAAATACTCCTTCAACTGGAATGCCCCAAAGACATTGGAAAATCACACATTTTCAGCTTTCTCAGAGCCATGGATCAGTGGATGACTTGGAGCCATCTCAAATTGAATGCTTCAAAAACTGAAATACTCACAAGTGGCAATTGTAAACATTACAACCCGCTTGACGCATGGCCTAATGACCTGGGATCACTGCCTAAAGTATCGAAGGAAGTAAGAAACCTCGGAATGACCATGGACTCCAAGCTGTCGATGAATGCCCAAGTGGATAAACTAGCAAAATCAAGCTTTGTCACTATAAAAACGCTGCAATGAATTTTCCCTCATTTGGGATTTCCACACAAGGTCCAAGCTACCAACTCCCTTGTTCTGTCCAAACTCGATTACGCCAATGACCTCTACCACGGATCACCTTTAACAACCATCAAAAGACTACAACGGATTCAGAACTCGGCTGCCAGACTACTCTTGCATATCAAACCACAAGACCACATCTCCCCTGCCTTGAAAGCCCTGCATTGCTTACCGGTTGCCAGAAGATCCATGTTCAAGCTGCTTTGTATCACCCACAAAGCAATACATGGAATGGGACCACTCTTCATCAGGAATAAAATCACCAAACACATTCAACAAAGGAACCTCCGCTCTCAAGGAGCATCTCGCCTCAAAATCCCACCATACATGAAAAAAACCATGGGTGGCACATCCTTCTCTGTTCAAGCAGCCAAACTATGGAACTCTTTACCCCCAACATAAGGTCCACCGACAACCACCTTATCTTCAGAAAACTACTCAAGATTTGGCTCTTCCCCACATAAGCACCATACGCAAACAGAAATTTACAGCATATCCTTCTGTATATAAGCAGTTTGTACTCACTATAGATATGTACCTGTCCTTGTGTATTACTTTGCATAAACATGTAAAATAATTATGTTGTTGAGAAAAAATAATAATAAATAGCAAAAAACATCTTTGGTCTACATCTACATACTTCCATTGTGCATCTATGTACCTTCCTTGTACTTGGATCTGTGTGTCTGTACTTTTCTCCTGAAAGAGGATATCTAATGCACTGCCCTATTTCTCATCCTGTGCCTCTATAAATATCTTTAATCTACATATACTTACCTCCTTTATGTATCTATATACTTTCAATGTACTTATGGATCTATATATTTATCACTTTCTTCTAATTTAGCATTTTCAATGCACTACCCTATTTCTCAGCCTATACTTCGCTCAATATATCTTCTAGCCCAACCTTCTGACTCATCTCAAACTTCTTTCTACTGCTCTTTCCAATGCATTACTCTATCTCTCACCCTATACATCTATCAATATATCCTCTACATCCACTCTCTTATGTATCCCAAACCCCATACCACTACTATGATCACCTAAATAACCCTTTCTAGACTCTCCCCTACTCTACCCCACCTTGCATAATCTGACACCTCTTTTTACAATACCGATCCCCTAAAATAAACCTTTCTAAACTATTCCCTGCCAAAACTAATTTTTACTCATCCAAAAGCCTTTCCTACTGCTTCACTATTTTATGCCTCCACCATCCTTTTCAATCAAAATTAACAGACTAACATGTTCACTTTTCAAATTCCATATTCAACTATACTAATTCACCACTAATTCACCACTAATCCTTTATTGGGTTCCAGAGTAGCGTGCTACTCGCCAATAAAGAGTTTCTACAACCCATCAGGGTTACAAGCGCTATATAAATGCAAACCTTTTTCCTTTTCCACCCCTCCCCAACCCTTCTCAATCCAAATAACTGACTAACATATCCACCACTAAAATTACTCTCGTGTTTCATCACACTAATTCAACACTAATCCTGATAGGTTCCAGAGTAGCGTGCTACTTGCGCTTCAAAACCCCATCAGGGGTAGCAAGCGCTATATAAATACAAACATTTCCCTCTTTTATACCGCCACCTACCCTTCTCTACCCAAATAACTGATTAACATATCCACTACTCAAATCACTTCATATTTCACTATACTAATTTACAACACTAATCCTTTATGGGTTCCGGACTGACGTGCTACTCGCCAGAAAAGCGGTTCAACACCCATCATGGGTGACAAGTACTATATGAATGCAAACCTTTCTTCCCCTTTTATCCCTCTGCTATCCTTCTCACTCCAAATAACTGACTAATATCCACCACTGAAATTACTTCATATTTCACCATATGAATTCACCACTAATATTTTATGGGCTTCCTGATTAACGTGCGTTAACAAGCGCTATATAAATACAAACCTTTTTCCTCCTCTATCCTTCTGCTATCATTCCAAATCCAAATAACTGACTAACCTATCCACCATTTAAAATGTACTTGCATGTTTCACTATACTAATTCAATACTAATCCTCTATGGGTCCCGGAGTAGCGTGCTACTCGCCGAAAAAGCGCTTTGACACCTCTTCTGGGGTAGTAAGCGCCATATCAATGCAATTATAATACCATACAATACAATGTAGGATAGATGTTCATTGTGGGACCTCTCTGTGTTAAGACCAGTCACCTAAAATATATATTAGAAGATGAGGTAAAGGGAGAAACTGTACAAATAATTGAAACCTTTAGGTACAATGGAAGGGATCTGTAATTAAGGTCTGTTCTTAAGAACAGGAGAAAATAATTGAATGTAACTGGTTGTTACATGCATGAAAGAGGGATATAAACTGAAATGGATTTCTGTCCCTTATTAAATTGATGAGATCTTTCTCTGCTTTTCTCCTCTTTTACCTGTATTTCAAATATAATAGGGCACTGGCATGATATGGGGCATTGAAGGAACTGCAGAAATCCAGGCAGCATGAGCCAAAGAAATGGAATATTGCCGCTTCTGCTGGGCTAAAAGAGTTACATTTTCACAATATATTTTGATACAGAGCAATGTATGAATTAAACTATTCATTGAGCTAAGCATATTTTGCAAAGGATAAGATGCATTTAAATATTTAGTTATGTGTGAATTATAAGCTGATCTTTGTATGCTCATTTAAAATTGTCTCTGTGTGAATTATATTTTTGACTAGCTTACCCGTCGCGCGTTGCTGCAATCTCAGAATAAAGAAAATTTAAGGGAACTTGTTATGATAACATTCAATTTACATTGTGTCATTTTTATTGAAACTTATTCATTTTAATATGGAAAATATTTTAAAGTCTTGTTTTAATTCTGTTTATTTATTCGAGTGCTTGTGGACACACAATATTTTTTGTTTTTCCGTCTGGTGCGTACACAAATAAATCAGAAGGTTTTCCAACGCGTGAGCTGGCCACATACAGTTGTCCATGTGAGAAGCACGGATTCTCCAAATCTAGTCCACACACTTTCAGCGATTGTCCTTGTGCTTTGTTGATGGTCATTGCAAAAGCGAGTCGCACCGGAAACTGTAAACGTTCAGTATTGGAAAGATTATGAGGGCCCTGGGGGACCGGGGGGCCGGGGGGCCGATATTTAACAAATGTATTATTATTTCATTTTGCTAGAAACCTTCACGGGAGTGTACTCAACAACTTTTAACAATTTTTTTGTTGTTGCCAGAAACCTTTGCGGGAGTGTACTCAACAACTTCCCAAAGTTTCATGGCGATCGGATGAATGGTGTAGTAATGCATAAAGGACAAACAGACATACTTTCATTTTTATATATATAGATTACTGTTTTTAGTTCTTTTTTAATATTATTCATGGAGTTTAAGAAGTTATATTATGGGAGTACTGGAGATCTCAAGTGAAGGAAACGGGAGAAAAATAGTATGCTGCTCACGTACATGAATTGTTATTTATTTATTTCATGAGGTGGTGGCTTTCACAGGCTTGTGGAAGCCAAAACACATCAGTGAGTTGGAACTGACTGCTAAATAAAGAAAATAAAAGAAAATTTGCACACACGTACTGGAGTGCCTGCTGTGTTTCGGCTTCCAGATTAATTTAAGAATATATAGTTATAGTTAGGACCTGATTTCTATTGAATAGCTGTTTTTGATTTGCCAATAACTTTGGTGTTGGTTTGACAAATCTTCATGAAATGTTCAAAACTAATTTGACGCTCACTTCAACTCCTGTCTTGAAAATCTCTGGGTGATCCGTCAAGCGGGGGCTGAGAAAAAGGGGGCGTCCCAAAACGCCTTTTCTCCATGTTAATTTCCCATGGAAACGTAAGACATGTCTACAGCCCGAACTACTGAACAGAATTACACAACCTTTGGCAAAAAGGTCATTCTTGGTCCATAAAGCACTCTTTTGGTGTAAATCTGCTCAATAGTTCCTGCAAAGTGTAAACATTTCTCAGATATACAACTGTGGCTGCGTGACCCCTGCCGATCTCGTGCCTGAAATGTGATTGGATGCCAACACTTGAAACTAGGAAGTATTGGCAGCCATCTTGTAACTCGGTTGAACCTTGTCACAACATTTTAGACACAGTGGTACTTGAGTATCTGTGTGGATGGGCGGGGGCTATGTGACTCCCTGCATGGATGTGTGAGTGGGTGATTCGCTGGGTGCATGGGTTCAAGAGTGCAACTGTGAGGGCTGTATGAATGGGTGAATGTGTGTATGGCTATGTTGGTGAGTGAATGAATGTCTCAGTGGTACATGTGTGAGTAACAACATATGTGAAAGACAGTATATGTGAATGTTGGAGTATATAAGTGACTATATGTGAGAGTGAGTGATTGTGAGAGTGGCTGTATGGATGAATGTGTGCTAGTGTCAGTGATTGTATGAGAGAGTAAGTATGTGTTAGTATCTGTATGAATAAGTGAGGTGGTTTGTATATAACTGTATAGGTGAGTAAATGGAAGTTGACTGATTCTTTGTATGACTGACTAAGTGTGTGAGTAACTCTATGGGTGAGTTGCGGTGTGTGAGTGTCTGTCTGGGTGTATTAGTGCATTTGATAGTGGCTGTATTGATGAGTGATTACATGTATGAGTGACTGTATGGGTGAGTGAGTGGATGTGTATGCAGACCTAGGAATCAGTGAGTGGGTAAGTACTTACTGTATTGGCGTGTCTATGGTTGTGAGAATGGAAGTCTATTTTAGAGAGAGGGTGTATCAAAGGTTATATTAGGGTGTGAGGAGGTGCATCGGATTATCACATGGATGATGTCATCAGTGATGCCATTTGAGATGTCCTCAGTGTTGTGACTGACCATGCCATGAGTGATGTAATCAGCAGTGCATTGCAAGGGCACAAGTTATAGTTAGCTCAACTACCTATAACAGCCGAATTTCTCTGGTTCTGTACGAGTGAAAGGTCCAACTAACTATAACGTCCCTGAAACCTGTGGTTTACTCAGTGAATTTCTAAGGTTTTTTAAATGATCATTTCTGACTATAATGTCCCTGAACTCTATGGTTTTTACAGTGAATTTCAAAGGTTTTTTGACTGTTAATTCCTAACTATAACATCCCTGAAACCTCTGTTTTTTTCAGTGAATTTCTCAGGTTTTTAAATGCTAATTTCTAAATATGCCTACAAAGTTAGGACATGTGCAGAAAGAGAAAGAAAGACTCAGAAAGATGCAAGAGAAGTGCAGGGAGAGGCAACAGAAGTCCAGAAAGAGGAAGAATGGTGAAAAATGAAGCAAGAGAAGTGCAGAAAGAAACAACACAGGTACATAAAGAGGCCTACTTCAACTGTACCTTTCTACAGACTCATACAATGTAGCCTAATCACTAATCCTTCTCCCAAGATATCTTAAACCTCACTTTTCTCTTGAAGGTTCACTATTCATCGACTGTTCAGAATGTTAGACCTACCAACTGTAAAACAGCAACCCTAATCATATTCATATCACTGTTGTGAGTCTGACCAAGTTTGTGAAGGAATACATGCAGGTGAGAGATGCAGAACGAGTAAGAAATGTGCAGAAAGAGACAAGAGAAGTGCAGATTGAGACAAGAGTGCAGAAAGAGGCAAAAGAAGTCCCATAACCAAGCAACAGAAATTTAGAAAGAGGCTAGAGAAGTGCAGAGAGTGGAAGGAGAGGTGCAGAAAGAAGGAAGAGGGGTGCAAAAAGAGGCAACAGGGGTGCAGAAAGAAGCACGAGTGGTACAGAAAGAGGCAATAGAGGTGCAGAAACAGGAAAGAGAACTGCAGAAAGAGGCAAGAGAGTTGTAGAAATAGGCAAGAGAGGTACATAAAGATAAAACAGGGATGGAAAAGGAGGCGAGAGGTGCAAAAAAAGGTGACAGAGGTACAGAAAGAGGCAAGTAAAATGATTAAAGAAGGAACAGAAATGCAGAAAGAGGGAAGAGAAGTGCAGAAAGAAGCAACATATATGCAGAAAGAGGCATGAGAAGTGCAGAAAGAGATAACAGAGGTGTACAAAGAGGCAGGAGAGGTGCAGAAAGAGGGAAGGGAAGAAGAGTGCAGAAAAAGGCCAGGGGGTACAGAAAGATGCAAGAGAGGAGCTGAAAGAAGTAAGAGAAGTGCAGAAGGAAGCGAAAGATGTGCAGAGAGAGGCAAGATGATTGCAGAAAGAGGCAAGAGAAGTCCAGAAAGAAGCAAGAGAAATGTAGAAAGTGGCAAGAGAAAAGCAGAAAAAGGCAAGAAAAGCACAGAAAGAAGCAAGAGAAGTGCAGAAAGAGGCAAGAGAAGCTCAGAAAGAAGCATGCGAAGTGCAGAAAAAGACAAGAGATGTGCAAAAAAGGCAATACATGTGCTAAAAGAGGAAAGAGAACTGCAGAAAGAACCAGCAGAGGTGCAGATAGAGGCTAGAGGGGTGCTGAAAGAGGCGAGAGAAGTACAGAAAGAGGCAAGAGAACTATAGAAAGAGGGAAGAGAGGTACAGAAGGGGGCAAGAGAGGTGCAGAAAGAGAGAAATGGGGTACAGAAAGATGCACGAGCGGTGCAGAAACAAGCAAGAAAGGTGCATAAACAAGCAAGAGAGGTGCATAAAGAAGCAACAGAGATGCAGAAAGAAGCAAGAGGGGTACAGAAAGAGGCAAGACAAGTCCGAAAAGACCCAACAGAGGTGCAGAAAGAGGCAATAGAAGTGCAGAATGAGGCGGTAGAAGTGCAGAAAGAAGCAAGAAAAGCACAGTAAGAAGTGAGAGAAGCTCAGAAAGAAGCAAGAAAAGTGCGGAAAGAAGCAAAAGAAGAGCAGAAAGAGGCAAGAGATGCTCAGAAAAAGGCAAAAGGGGTATAGAAAGAGGCAATAAAACTGCAGAAACATTGGTATAGACACAGGCAAGAGGGGTGGTGAAAGAGGCAAGAAAAGTGCAGAAGGAGAACTATGAAAACAGACAGGAGAGGTGCAGAAGGAGGCAAGAGAGGTACAGAAAGAGGGAAGAGGAGTGCAGAAAAAACACAAGAGGGGTGCTGAAAAAAGCAAGTGAGGTACAGAAGGAGGCAAGAGAAGTCCATAAACAAGCAACACAAATATAGAAAGAGGCAAGAGAAGTGCAGAAAGTGGAAAGAGGGATGCAGAAAGAAGGAAGAGGGTTGCAGAAAGAGGCAACAGGGATGCAGAAAGAAGCAAGAGAGGTATAGAAAGAAGCAGGAGAAGTGCAGAAAGAAGAAAAATGGGTACAGAAAGAGGCAAGAAGGGTGCAGAAAGAGGCAAGAGAAGAGCACAATCAATCAAAGACATTTATAGAGCGCACTACTTACCCGTAGGGTCTCAAGGCGCTTGGGGGGGGGGGGGGGTGCCGTTACTGCTCGAACAGCCAGGTCTTGAGCTTCTTCCTGAAGGGGAGGTGGTCTTGGGTCAGGCGCAGGTCGGTCGGGAGGGAGTTCCAGGTCTTGGCGGCCAGGTAGGAGAAGGACCTTCCTCCTGTTGTCGCTCTTCGGATGCGGGGGACGGCGGCGAGGGCGTGGCTGGCTGATCGGAGGTGGCGTTTGGGAGCCTAGAAGTTGATTCGGTTGTTGAGGTAGCTCGGGCCTTGATCGTGTAGGGCTTTGTGTGCGTGGGTGAGGAGACGGAAGGTGATTCTTTTGTTGACGGGGAGCCAATGCAGGTCTCTCAGATGTCCGGAGATGTGGCTGTTTCGTGGGATGTCGAGGATGAGTCTGGCTGAGGCGTTCTGGATCCGCTGGAGTCTCTTCTGGAGCTTGGCGGTGGTTCCGGCGTAGAGGGCGTTGCCGTAGTCCAGTCGGCTGGTGACGAGGGCCTGGGTGACAGTCTTCCTGGTCTCGGTGGGGATCCACCAGAAGATCTTCCGTAGCATGCGCAGGATGTTGAAGCACGACGAGGAGACGGCGTTGACTTGTCTGGTCATGGAGAGGGAGGAGTCCAGGATGAAGCCCAGGTTGCGTGCGTGGTCCGTCGGTTTGGGTGCGGTGCCCAGGGCGGGGGGCCACCAGGAGTCGTCCCAGGCAGAGGGCGAGGAGCCCAGGATGAGGACCTCCATCTTGTCTGAGTTCAGTTTCAGGCGGCTGGTCGTCATCCACTCGGCTACATCTTTCATCCCTTCGTGCAGGTTGGCTCTGGCGGCGGCGGGGTCGTTGGTCAGGGAGAGGATCAGCTGGGTGTCGTCGGCGTAGGAGATTATGTTGAGGTTGTGTTGGCGTGCGATGGCCGCGAGGGGGCTCATGTAGACGTTGAAGAGGGTGGGGCTCAGCGAGGATCCTTGAGGGACGCCGCAGATGACTTCGGTGGCCTCTGACTTGTACGGTGGTAGGCGGACTCTCTGTGTTCTTCCGTCGAGGAAGGAGATGATCCATTCCAGTGCCTTCTCCTGGATTCCGACGTTGCTGAGGCGCTGCACTAGAGTGCGGTGGCAGACAGTGTCGAATGCCGCGGAGAGGTCTAGGAGGATGAGGGCCGCTGTTTCTCCGTTGTCCATCAGGGCTCGGATGTCGTCGGTGGCAGCGATGAGGGCGGTCTCGGTGCTGTGGTTGGCTCGGAAGCCAGACTGTGAGGGGTCGAGGGATCCATTCATCTCAAGGAAGGCGGCCAGCTGTTTGTTGACGGTCTTCTCGATGACTTTGGCTGGAAATGGGAGGAGCGAGATGGGGCGGTAATTCTTGAGTTCGGTGGGGTCCGCTGTAGGTTTCTTGAGTAGAGCGCTGAGTTCGGCGTGCTTCCAGCTCTCCGGGAAGGTGGCGGTGTCGAAGGAGGTGTTGATAATGTCCCGCAGGTGGGGTGCGATGACAGCGTCGGCCTTGTTGAAGACGTGGTGAGGGCAGGGGTCGGTCGGAGATCCGGAGTGGATGGAGTTCATCATGCGGACGGTGTCTTCGGTGCTGATCGGAGTCCAGGCACGGAGGGTGGTGGTGGGGGGCGGTGGTTCGGTCGTGGAGTTCGTCGGTTGAGTGCTGAAGCTGTTGTGTATGTCCGCGATCTTGTTGTGGAAGTAGGAGGCGAGGGAGTTGCAGAGGTCTTGCGATGGGGTGATGTCGTTGATTCCGGCGTTGGGGTTGGAGAGCTCTTTCACGATGTTGAAGAGTTCCTTGCAGTTGTGTGTGTTGTTGTCCAGCCGGTCCTTGAATGCAGTTTTCTTGGCGGCGCGGATCAGTTGGTGGTGCTTCCGGGTGGCAAGCTTGAGGGTGGTCATGTTGTCCGGTGTTGGTTCCCTTCTCCAGACTTTCTCGAGGGCTCGGCAGTTCTTCTTGGAGCTCTTGAGTTCGTCAGTGAACCATGGGGCTTTCTTTTTGCCGGGTCTGCTGGGCGGGGTCCTCAGAGGGGCGAGTTCGTCCGCGCAGTTGCTGATCCACTTCGTGAGGTTGTCGGCGGCCTGGCTGGGGTTCGCTGAGCTGGCAGGAGGGTGCTGGCTCAGGGAAGCGGCGAGCTGGTCGGCTGTGATCTTGTTCCAGCTTCTTCGGGCAACCTGTTGCTGGTGGTGGTGGATCGTCGTTCTTTTGAAGGTGAAGTGGACGCAGCTATGGTCCGGCCAGTGGAGTCCTGTGGCGTGGCTGAAGGCGATGTGGCGATGTGCTGGATGAGAAGACGGCGTCGAGTGTGTGTCCGGCGAGGTGGGTGGGGGTGGACACCAGCTGCTTGAGTCCGAGGTTGGCGAGGTTGTCGAGCAGGGTGATGGTGTTGCGGTCGTTGTTGTTCTCCAGGTGGAAGTTGAGGTCCCCCAGGAGGATGTAGTCAGCGGAGGGGAGGGCATGCGGGCTGACGAAGTCGGCGATGTCCTCGCTGAATTGTGTGCGTGGTCCCGGGGGTCGGTAGATCAGGGTGCCTCTGAGGGTGGTCTTCGGGTCGGTGTGGATCTGGAAGTGCAGGTGTTCGGCGGTGGTTAGGGTGTCGTCGGTGTTGGTCGTGATGCGGATGGTGTCTCTGTGGATGACGGCGATGCCTCCTGCCATCTGGTTGGCAGTGCGGTCCCTCCGGGTGATCTTGTAGCCCTCTGGGATGGCGATGTCGGGCGCTGAAGAGGCGTTCATCCAGGTCTCCGTGAGGAAGGCAACGTCAGGGGCTGTGGTGTCGAGGAGGTTCCAGAGTTCGATGGCGTGTCTGTGGACGGAGCGGGTATTGAGCAGGATGCACTTGAGGTGGTTGCTGCTGGTGTTCGGCTTGGCGGGTGCTGGTGCAGGGCAGGTCTGCATGCAGGTGAACTTGCAGGTGTGGCAGCTGAAGGGTCCGTGGGTGCGTCGCACAAAGAAGTAAAAGAGTTGCAAAAGGAGGCAGGAGAACTACAGAAAGAGGCAAGAGAGTTGCGCAAACTGGCAAACAAAGTGCAGCAAGAGAGAACATGGGTGCATTTCCCCCGTTTTTAATTCAATCTTTGTGTGCCCTCTTACTTGCACCTTAAATTGGGCCCCCCACCGCGCTTTTCGCGGATCTGTGTCACTTTCTCTTCTGCCTTCGTGTTTGGCGCCGGGCGCCATCTTGGGGGTGGTGTGTTGCGAGTGTGCCACTTGTTTGAGCGCTCTAGCGCTCACTTGGACCACAGGTGAGCCCTACTTAAGGCGAGCTTGGCAGTTGCTCGGCCTTGGAAAAGGTAGTAGCACGCACGCGCGCTATGCTGCTGAATTGAAATCCTCAGCGCTGCTGATATTTTAAAAATACCGCTTTTGTATCTTGGTTGCTATAATTTGCATTTCCCCCGTTTTTAATTCAATCTTTGTGTGCCCTCTTACTTGCACCTTAAATTGGGCCCCCCACCGCGCTTTTCGCGGATCTGTGTCACTTTCTCTTCTGCCTTCGTGTTTGGCGCCGGGCGCCATCTTGGGGGTGGTGTGTTGCGAGTGTGCCACTTGTTTGAGCGCTCTAGCGCTCACTTGGACCATAGGTGAGCCCTACTTAATGCTCGCCTCCTGCGCGCAGCGGTGACGCGCAGCGGTGACGCGCAGCGGTAGCGCCGGACTCGCGCCGGAGTCAAGCCAGAGTCCTGCCCGTCTGCGCCCGTCAGCGTCCCGGAGGCGTGCGGAGCGGCGGGTGGGGCTCTACCACCAGGGATGTGTCCCCCTGGGACTCCTGTCCAGCATTATTCCCCTTTGGAACTTCGGTCTCTCAACCCTCGGGCCTCAGGCTGTCGCACTGTCTTTCCCGGACGTCATCATGGGAAATCCTGTTGCCCGGGTTGTGGCTGGCGCCCTAACCGCTCGCTCTCTCCACGGCCAAGCATTAACACCCTTAGTGTAGGCTACGGTTGCATGCTATTAAACACCAGGTCAGCATGTAAACATGCGCAAGACGTCTTTGAGCTTCTAGATACAGCGAAGCCACTATGTCTTATGCTCACTGAGACGTGGTGGGGTGATTCCTCCAACCCTGATGTTGTTACGGCAATCCCGCCTGACTACAACATCTTCAGGAAGGATAGAGCTAAGGGAAGGGGCGGTGGAGTGGCCTTGATGGTCAAGAAAGGTATCCCGTGTGCGATCTTGCCAGCGATGGACATCCGAGGCTCGGAGACTCTAGCCTTTTTGATTACTCTGTCGCCACATCAATCCTTTAAGGGACTGCTCGTGTATAGGCCACCTGGCGCACCCGGCACTTTCTTTGAAGATCTGGACTCTGTGCTGTTGGGGCTGGCCCTGAAAGCCGAACATTGCATCGTGGCAGGGGACTTCAACTTTCGGATGGATGATCCGTCCGACCCTGCTGCCATCAAACTTTCCGAGGCTTTGACCCCGCTGGGACTGATCCCCTATTTACAGGAGCCTACGCACGAGAAGGGGCACACTCTTGACCAGGTATTCTCGTCCTCCCCTCTTGAGGAGATAGAGATTACTCCTGTCCTATGGTCAGACCATTTTCTTGCCAAATTTGTGATCAAAGGCATAGCTAAACCGGTGCCTATCCTGGCACGGCAACAGGGTCGTGTCCATAGGGCATATCATCGAGTAACCCCAGAGATGCTGGCCCAGGCAGCAGTGGCCCACCCTTGCCCTCTCTCTGGCGATCTGGACAGGGATCTGCAGACCCTGCAGGACTGGCTTTTTGACAGGCTAAATGATCTTGCCCCGGAATTGACATCTCGCCTGACACCGAAACGGGTCTCTGCGCCTTGGTTTACCGCTGCACTGTCAGCTACGCGGCAGCAGTGCAAGGTAGCCGAAAGAGCCTGGCGGGCACAATATGATACTGTTGCCAAGCTGACCTACAAGACGGTGGTTAAGGCCTATCACCGGGACATTCGCCTGGAAAAAAAAGCATATCTAGCCAGGAGAATAGAAGCTGCTTCTAACTCCTGCAAGGAGATTTTCTCCATTGTGAGAGAATTCACGGCCCCATGGTCTAACACCTCGGATGAAAAGCCATCAGGTACCTGGGCTACGGAACTTGCTGACTTCTTTACGAGCAAGATCCAATGCATTCAGGATTCATTCCCTTTACCAGGGCCCTTGGTCCAGACTGTACCTGAGACCACCATAACGCCGCAAACCTGGCCAGGTGTGACATTGAGCATGTTTCCACCGATCTCTGCTCCGGACTCCTTAGCTCTAATGGGCAATTTAAAATCGGGTTCACCCCTTGACCCATGCCCTGCTAAATTTCTAGCGAAAGTTGCGGAGGTGATCAACCCACTGGCCAACCCGCTGTTAAATCTCTCGCTGAGTCAGGGAGTGGTCCCACAAGCCTGGAAATAGGCGATGGTGATTCCTTTGCTTAAAAAGCCAGGCCTAGATCCGAAGGCCCCGGTTAATTATAGGCCCATCTCTCTGCTGCCGGCTCTCACGAAGATTGTGGAAAAACACGTTCAGGGTGTGCTTTCCAATTTTCTTGAAACCAACGAGATCCTGCATGCCACCCAATCGGGTTTTCGTCCCCATCTAAGCACAGAGACTGCGCTCCTTGAGGTCGCAGAAACCATTAAAGGGGTTCTGGACTCTGGGGGCAAAGCCATGCTGGTGATGTTAGACTTGTCGGCGGCGTTCGACACCGTTCCCCATGATGGCCTTCTCGCAAGACTCTTTGAGATAGGTCTACGGGGGACGGTGTTCGACTAGTTTTCCTCCTTTTTAGCCGGCCACCGGCAAACGATCTGGGCTCCGCCTGATTCCGCCGTGATGCCGCCTCTGGGAGTCGGGGTCCCTCAGGGCTCTATCTTGAGCCCGACCCTGTTTAACATCATTATGGCCCCGTTGGCGGCGTTGGTGGAGTCGCATGGCGCCCAGATCGTCTCCTACGCTGACGACACCCAGCTCCTCTTCTCATGTAAGAGAGGAGGGGACTTTGATGGGGAGAGTATCCGGGATTGCCTTGGGGCTGTTTTTCAATGGTTCCATCTGAACAGCCTCAAGTGCAATTCCGATAAATCCGAGGTACTTTTCTTTGGGTGTGACACAGAGCCAGACTGGCAGGCATGGTGGCCGATGAATATGTTCCCTCCGTCTTGCTCTTCCCAGGTTGCCAAGAATCTGGGGGTCAAGATGGATAATAGGCTAACTTTGAAATCCCAGATCCTGGGGGTGTCGGGCACTTGCTTTGGCATCCTTAGGATGCTGCGGAGGTTTCTCCCCCTGCTGTCCGAGGAGCACAGGAAACTTACAGTGCAGGCTCTGATTGGGTCCAGGTTGGATTATTCCAACATTCTCTACCTGGGCCTTCCAGAGTACTTGCTGCAGCGGCTTCAAGTGGTGCAGAACGCCGCTGCAAGGGCAATCTATGGTCTAAATAGACGCTCCAGTGCTTCGGGCTTGTTGAAAACCCTGCACTGGCTTCCCATCCGGAAAAGGATCGCCTTTAAGGCTCTGACTCTGGCCTATAAAGCTCTCCACGAGGGGGGAGCAAAGTACCTTCAAAAGAGACTGGTCTTTTATCAACCGACCAGGTCTCTGAGGTCGGAATCCTTGTACTTGGCAGTTGTTCCGCGTGTAAAGAGAGCGCGCCTAGGTGGCCGATCTTTTGGATTGCTGGCACCACAGTTGTGGAACTCTTTGCCGCTTGCTCTGCGGGGAGCTACTAGCCTGTTGGCTTTTAGAAAAGGCCTTAAAACTTGGTTGTTTACTCAGTAGCCTGTTTTGCTTGTGAGTTTTGTTTGGCACTCCGTTCTTTCTTTTATTTGGTGTTATGTTATTTTGTCGCAGTTTTCCTTTTCCAATAAAGCGCCGGGACACTCTTTTTGAGTAGCCGAGCGCTATACAAAAGAATAAATAACATAACATAACATAACATAACATAACATAACATAACATAACATAACAGACAGAGACAAAAGAGGTGCAGAAATAGGGAACAGGGGTGCAGAAAGAGGCACATTTGCAAGAGGGGTGTCAAAAGAAACAAGAGGAGTGCAGAAAGAACCATAGTGGTGCAGAAAGAGGCCAGAGGAGTGCAGAAAAGGCAAGAGAAGTGCAGAAAGAAATAGCAGAGATGCGGAAAGAGTCAAGAGAACTGTAAAAAGAGGGAACAGAGGTAAAGAAAGAGGAAATAGAGGTGCTGAAAGATGCAAAGGGGGTGCAGAAAGAGGCAAGAGATGTGCAAAAAGAAGCACAAGTTATAGAAAGAAGCCAGAGAAGTTCAGAAAGGGGTTCAGAAAGAGGCAAGAGGGGAGCAAAAAGAGGCAAGAGAGGTGCCGGAAGAGGGAAGATGGGTGCAGAAAGAAGCGAGAGAGGTACAGAAACAGGCAAGAGAAATCCTGGAAACAAGCAACAGAAATGTAGAAAGAAACTAGAGAAGTATAGAAAAAAAGAGAGATGCAGAAAGAGTAATAAATGTGCAGAAAGAGGCAAGAAAAGTGCAGAAGGACGCAATAGAAGTGTAGAAAGAGACAAGAGAAGTGCAGAAAGAGGAAAGAGAGGAGTAGAAAGAAGTAAAAGAGGTGCAGAAAGAGGAAAGAGAACTTCAGAAAGAGGCAAGAGAGTTGCAAAATCAGTCAAGAGAGATGCAGAAAGACAGGACAGGGGTGCAGAAAGAGGCAAGAGGTGTAGAAACGGGCAAGAGAGGTACAGAAAGAGGGAACAGTGGTACAAAAAGAGGTAAAAGAAGTGCTGAAAGAAGTATCAGAGGTGCAGAAAGAGGTAAGGGAAGTGCTGAAAGAAGGAATAGAAGTGCAGAAAGATCAAGAGAAGTGTAGAAAGAGGGAAGGGGAGTGCAGAAAGAGGCCACAGTGGTGCAGAAGATGCAAGAGGGGTACAGAAAGTATCAAAAGAGGTACAGAAAGAGGCAAGAGAAGTCCAGAAACAAACAACAGAAATATAGAAAGAGGCAAGAGAAGTACAGAAAGAGGCAAGAGAAGTATAGAAAGAGGGAAGGCGAGTGCAGAAAGAGGCCACAGTGGTGCAGAAAGAGGAAAGAGGGGTGCAGAAAGAGACAAGAGAAGTGCAAATTGAGACAAGAGTGCAGAAAGAGACAATAGAAGTCCCATAACCAAGCAACAGAAATTTAGAAAGAGGCTAGAGAAGTGCAGAGAGTGGAAGGAGAGGTGCAGAAAGAAGCACGAGTGGTACAGAAAGAGGCAATAGAGGTGCAGAAAGAAGCACGAGTGGTACAGAAAGAGGCAATAGAGGTGCAGAAACAGGAAAGAGAACTGCAGAAAGAGGCAAGAGAGTTGTAGAAATAGGCAAGAGAGGTACATAAAGATAAAACAGGGATGGAAAAGGAGGCGAGAGGTGCAAAAAAAGGTGACAGAGGTACAAAAAGAGGCAAGTAAAATGATTAAAGAAGGAACAGAAATGCAGAAAGAGGGAAGAGAAGTGCAGAAAGAAGCAACATATATGCAGAAAGAGGCATGAGAAGTGCAGAAAGAGATAACAGAGGTGTACAAAGAGGCAGGAGAGGTGCAGAAAGAGGGAAGGGAAGAAGAGTGCAGAAAAAGGCCACGGGGTACAGAAAGATGCAAGAGAGGAGCTGAAAGAAGTAAGAGAAGTGCAGAAGGAAGCGAAAGATGTGCAGAGAGAGGCAAGATGATTGCAGAAAGAGGCAAGAGAAGTCCAGAAAGAAGCAAGAGAAATGTAGAAAGTGGCAAGAGAAAAGCAGAAAAAGGCAAGAAAAGCACAGAAAGAAGCAAGAGAAGTGCAGAAAGAGGCAAGAGAAGCTCAGAAAGAAGCATGTGAAGTGCAGAAAAAGACAAGAGATGTGCAAAAAAAGGCAATACATGTGCAAAAAGAGGAAAGAGAACTGCAGAAAGAACCAGCAGAGGTGCAGATAGAGGCTAGAGGGGTGCTGAAAGAGGCGAGAGAAGTACAGAAAGAGGCAAGAGAACTATAGAAAGAGGGAATAGAGATACAGAAGGGGGCAAGAGAGGTGCAGAAAGAGAAATGGGGTACAGAAAGATGCACGAGCGGTGCAGAAACAAGCAAGAGAGGTGCATAAACAAGCAAGAGAGGTGCATAAAGAAGCAACAGAGATGCAGAAAGAAGCAAGAGGGGTGCAGAAAGAGGCAAGACAAGTCCGAAAAGACCCAACAGAGGTGCAGAAAGAGGCAATAGAAGTGCAGAATGAGGCGGTAGAAGTGCAGAAAGAAGCAAGAGAAGCACAGTAAGAAGTGAGAGAAGCTCAGAAAGAAGCAAGAAAAGTGCGGAAAGAAGCAAAAGAAGAGCAGAAAGAGGCAAGAGATGCTCAGAAAAAGGCAAAAGGGGTATAGAAAGAGGCAATAAAACTGCAGAAACATTGGTATAGACACAGGCAAGAGGGGTGGTGAAAGAGGCAAGAAAAGTGCAGAAGGAGAACTATGAAAACAGACAGGAGAGGTGCAGAAAGAGGGAAGAGGAGTGCAGAAAAAACCCAAGAGGGGTGCTGAAAGAAGCAAGTGAGGTGCAGAAGGAGGCAAGAGAAGTCCATAAACAAGCAACACAAATATAGAAAGAGGCAAGAGAAGTGCAGAAAGTGGAAAGAGGGATGCAGAAAGAAGGAAGAGGGTTGCAGAAAGAGGCAACAGGGATGCAGAAAGAAGCAAGAGAGGTATAGAAAGAAGCAGGAGAAGTGCAGAAAGAAGCAAAATGGGTACAGAAAGAGGCAAGAAGGGTGCAGAAAGAGGCAAGAGAAGAGCACAAAGAAGTTAAAGAGTTGCAGAAGGAGGCTGGAGAACTACAGAAAGAGGCAAGAGAGTTGCGCAAACAGGTAAACAAAGTGCAGCAAGAGAGAACATGGGTGCAGACAGCGACAAAAGAGGTGCAGAAATAGGAAACAGGGGTGCAGAAAGAGGCAATAGGGGTGCAGAAATTTGCAAGAGGGGTGTAAAAAAAACAAGAGGAGTGCAGAAAGAACCATAGAGGTGCAGAAAGAGGCAAGAGCAGTGCAGAAAAGGCAAGAGAAGTGCAGAAAGAAATAGCAGAGATGCGGAAAGAGGCAAGAGAACTGTAGAAAGAGGGAACAGAGGTAAAGAAAGAGGAAATAGAGGTGCTGAAAGAGGCAAAGGGGGTGCAGAAAGAGGCAAGAGAGGTGCAAAAAGAAGCACAAGTTATAGAAAGAAGCCAGAGAAGTTCAGAAAGGGGTTCAGAAAGAGGCAAGAGGGGAGCAAAAAGAGGCAAGAGAGGTGCAGGAAGAGGGAAGATGGGTGTAGAAAGAAGCGAGAGAGGTACAGAAACAGGCAAGAGAAGTCCTGGAAACAAGCAACAGAAATGTAGAAAGAAACTAGAGAAGTATAGAAAAAACAAGAGAGATGCAGAAAGAGTAATAAATTTGCAGAAAGAGGCAAGAAAAGTGCAGAAGGACGCAATAGAAGTGTAGAAAGAGACAAGAGAAGTGCAGAAAGAGGAAAGAGAGGAGTAGAAAGAAGTAAAAGAGGTGCAGAAAGAGGAAAAAGAACTGCAGAAAGAGGCAAGAGAGTTGCAAAAACAGTCAAGAGAGATGCAGAAAGACAGGACAGGGGTGCAGAAAGAGGCAAGAGGGGCAGAAACGGGCAAGAGATGTACAGAAAGAGGGAACAGTGGTACAAAAAGAGGTAAAAGAAGTGCTGAAAGAAGTAACAGAGGTGCAGAAAGAGGTAAGGGAAGTGCTGAAAGAAGGAATAGAAGTGCAGAAAAATTCAAGAGAAGTGTAGAAAGAGGGAAGGGGGTGCAGAAAGAGGCTACAGTGGTGCAGAAGATGCAAGAGGGGTACAGAAAGTATCAAAAGAGGTACAAAAAGAGGCAAGAGAAGTCCAGAAACAAACAACAGAAATATAGAAAGAGGCAAGAGAAGTACAGAAAGAGGCAAGAGAAGTATAGAAAGAGGGAAGGCGAGTGCAGAAAGAGGCCACAGTGGTGCAGTAAGAGGAAAGAGGGGTGCAGAAAGAGACAAGAGAAGTGCAGATTGAGACAAGAGTGCAGAAAGAGGCAAAAGAAGTCCCATAACCAAGCAACAGAAATTTAGAAAGAGGCTAGAGAAGTGCAGAGAGTGGAAGGAGAGGTGCAGAAAGAAGCACAAGTGGTACAGAAAGAGGCAATAGAGGTGTAGAAACAGGAAAGAGAACTGCAGAAAGAGGCAAGAGAGTTGTATAAATAGGCAAGAGAGGTACATAAAGATAAAACAGGGATTGAAAAGGAGGCGAGAGGTGCAAAAAAAGGTGACAGAGGTACAGAAATAGGCAAGTAAAATGATTAAAGAAGGAACAGAAATGCAGAAAGAGGGAAGAGAAGTGCAGAAAGAAGCAACATATATGCAGAAAGAGGCATGAGAAGTGCAGAAAGAGATAACAGAGATGTACAAAGAGGCAGGAGAGGTGCAGAAAGAGGGAAGGGAAGAAGAGTGCAGAAAAAGGCCACGGGGTACAGAAAGATGCAAGAGAGGAGCTGAAAGAAGTAAGAGAAGTGCAGAAGGAAGCGAAAGATGTGCAGAGAGAGGCAAGATGATTGCAGAAAGAGGCAAGAGAAGTCCAGAAAGAAGCAAGAGAAATGTAGAAAGTGGCAAGAGAAAAGCAGAAAAAGGCAAGAAAAGCACAGAAAGAAGCAAGAGAAGTGCAGAAAGAGGCAAGAGAAGCTCAGAAAGAAGCATGCGAAGTGCAGAAAAAGACAAGAGATGTGCAAAAAAGGCAATACATGTGCAAAAAGAGGAAAGAGAACTGCAGAAAGAACCAGCAGAGGTGCAGATAGAGGCTAGAGGGGTGCTGAAAGAGGCGAGAGAAGTACAGAAAGAGGCAAGAGAACTATAGAAAGTGGGAAAAGAGGTACAGAAGGGGACAAGAGAGGTGCAGAAAGAGAGAAATAGGGTACAGAAAGATGCACGAGCGGTGCAGAAACAAGCAAGAGAGGTGCATAAACAAGCAAGAGAGGTGCATAAAGAAGCAACAGAGATGCAGAAAGAAGCAAGAGGGGTGCAGAAAGAGGCAAGACAAGTCCGAAAAGACCCAACAGAGGTGTAGAAAGAGGCAATAGAAGTGCAGAATGAGGCGGTAGAAGTGCAGAAAGTAGCAAGGGACGCACAGTAAGAAGTGAGAGAAGCTCAGAAAGAAGCAAGAAAAGTGCGGAAAGAAGCAAAAGAAGAGCAGAAAGAGGCAAGAGATGCTCAGAAAAAGGCAAAAGGGGTATAGAAAGAGGCAATAAAACTGCAGAAACATTGGTATAGACACAGGCAAGAGGGGTGGTGAAAGAGGCAAGAAAAGTGCAGAAGGAGAACTATGAAAACAGACAGGAGAGGTGCAGAAGGAGGCAAGAGAGGTACAGAAAGAGGGAAGAGGAGTGCAGAAAAAACACAAGAGCTGTGCTGAAAGAAGCAAGTGAGTTGCAGAAGGAGGCAAGAGAAGTCCATAAACAAGCAACACAAATATAGAAAGAGGCAAGAGAAGTGCAGAAAGTAGAAAGAGGGATGCAGAAAGATGGAAGAGGGTTGCAGAAAGAGGCAACAGGGATGCAGAAAGAAGCAAGAGAGGTATAGAAAGAAGCAGGAGAAGTGCAGAAAGAAGCAAAATGGGTACAGAAAGAGGCAAGAAGGGTGCAGAAAGAGGCAAGAGAAGAGCACAAAGAAGTAAAAGAGTTGCAGAAGGAGGCAGGAGAACTACAGAAAGAGGCAAGAGAGTTGCGCAAACAGGCAAACAAAGTGCAGCAAGAGAGAACATGGGTGCAGACAGAGACAAAAGAGATGCAGAAATAGGGAACAGGGGTGCAGAAAGAGGCAATAGGGGTGCAGAAATTTGCAAGAGGGGTGTCAAAAGAAACAAGAGTGCAGAAAGAACCATAGAGGTGCAGAAAGAGGCCAGAGGAGTGCAGAAAAGGCAAGAGAAGTGCAGAAAGAAATAGCAGAGATGCGGAAAGAGTCAAGAGAACTGTAAAAAGAGGGAACAGAGGTAAAGAAGGAGGAAATAGAGGTGCTGAAAGAGGCAAAGGGGGTGCAGAAAGAGGCAGGAGAGGTGCAAAAAGAAGCACAAGTTATAGAAAGAAGCCAGAGAAGTTCTGAAAGGGGTTCAGAAAGAGGCAAGAGGGGAGCAAAAAGAGGCAAGAGAGGTGCAGGAAGAGGAAATATGGGTGCAGAAAGAAACGAGAGAGGTACAGAAACAGGCAAGAGAAGTCCTGGAAACAAGCAACAGAAATGTAGAAAGAAACTAGAGAAGTATAGAAAAACAAGAGAGATGCAGAAAGAGTAATAAATGTGCAGAAAGAGGCAAGAAAAGTGCAGAAGGACGCAATAGAAGTGTAGAAAGAGACAAGAGAAGTGGAGAAAGAGGAAAGAGAGGAGTAGAAGAAGTAAAAGAGGTGCAGAAAGAGGAAAGAGAACCGCAGAAAGAGGCAAGAAACTTGCAAAATCAGTCAAGAGAGATGCAGAAAGACAGGACAAGGGTGCAGAAAGAGGCAAGAGGGGCAGAAACGGGCAAGAGAGGTACAGAAAGAGGGAACAGTGGTACAAAAAGAGGTAAAAGAAGTGCTGAAAGAAGTAACAGAGGTGCAGAAAGAGGTAAGGGAAGTGCTGAAAGAAGGAATAGAAGTGCAGAAAGATCAAGAGAAGTGTAGAAAGAGGGAAGGGGAGTGCAGAAAGAGGCCACAGTGGTGCAGAAAGAGGAAAGAGGGGTGCAGAAATAGACAAGAGAAGTGCAGATTGAGACAAGAGTGCAGAAAGAGGCAAAAGAAGTCCCATAACCAAGCAACAGAAATTTAGAAAGAGGCTAGAGAAGTGCAGAGAGTGGAAGGAGAGGTGCAGAAAGAAGAAGAAGGGTGCAAAAAGAGGCAACAGGGGTGCAGAAAGAAGCACGAGTGGTACAGAAAGAGGCAATAGAGGTGCAGAAACAGGAAAGAGAACTGCAGAAAGAGGCAAGAGAGTTGTAGAAATAGGCAAGAGAGGTACATAAAGATAAAACAGGGATGGAAAAGGAGGCGAGAGGTGCAAAAAAAGGTGACAGAGGTACAGAAAGAGGCAAGTAAAATGATTAAAGAAGGCACAGAAATGCAGAAAAAAGGAAGAGAAGTGCAGAAAGAAGCAACATATATGCAGAAATAGGCATGAGAAGTGCAGAAAGAGATAACAGATGTGTACAAAGAGGCAGGCGAGGTGCAGAAAGAGGGAAGGGAAGAAGAGTGCAGAAAAAGGCCACGGGGTACAGAAAGATACAAGAGAGGAGCTGAAAGAAGTAAGAGAAGTGCAGAAGGAAGCAAAAGATGTGCAGAGAGAGGCAAGATGATTGCAGAAAGAGGCAAGAGAAGTCCAGAAAGAAGCAAGAGAAATGTAGAAAGTGGCAAGAGAAAAGCAGAAAAAGGCAAGAAAAGCACAGAAAGAAGCAAGAGAAGTGCAGAAAGAGGCAAGAGAAGCTCAGAAAGAAGCATGCGAAGTGCAGAAAAAGACAAGAGATGTGCAAAAAAGGCAATACATGTGCAAAAAGAGGAAAGAGAACTGCAGAAAGAACCAGCAGAGGTGCAGATAGAGGCTAGTGGGGTGCTGAAAGAGGCGAGAGAAGTACAGAAAGAGGCAAGAGAACTATAGAAAGTGGGAAGAGAGGTACAGAAGGGGGCAAGAGAGGTGCAGAAAGAGAGAAATAGGGTACAGAAAGATGCACGAGCGGTGCAGAAACAAGCAAGAGAGGTGCATAAACAAGCAAGAGAGGTGCATAAAGAAGCAACAGAGATGCAGAAAGAAGCAAGAGGGGTGCAGAAAGAGGCAAGACAAGTCCGAAAAGACCCAACAGAGGTGCAGAAAGAGGCAATAGAAGTGCAGAATGAGGCGGTAGAAGTGCAGAAAGAAGCAGGAGAAGCACAGTAAGAAGTGAGAGAAGCTCAGAAAGAAGCAAGAAATGTGCGGAAAGAAGCAAAAGAAGAGCAGAAAGAGGCAAGAGATGCTCAGAAAAAGGCAAAAGGGTATAGAAAGAGGCAATAAAACTGCAGAAACATTGGTATAGACACAGGCAAGAGGGGTGGTGAAAGAGGCAAGAAAAGTGCAGAAGGAGAACTATGAAAACAGACAGGAGAGGTGCAGAAGGAGGCAAGAGAGGTACAGAAAGAGGGAAGAGGAGTGCAGAAAAAACACAAGAGGGGTGCTGAAAGAAGCAAGTGAGGTGCAGAAGGAGGCAAGAGAAGTCCATAAACAAGCAACACAAATATAGAAAGAGGCAAGAGAAGTGCAGAAAGTAGAAAGAGGGATGCAGAAAGATGGAAGAGGGTTGCAGAAAGAGGCAACAGGGATGCAGAAAGAAGCAAGAGAGGTATAGAAAGAAGCAGGAGAAGTGCAGAAAGAAGCGAAATGGGTACAGAAAGAGGCAAGAAGGGTGCAGAAAGAGGCAAGAGAAGAGCACAAAGAAGTAAAAGAGTTGCAGAAGGAGGCAGGAGAACTACAGAAAGAGGCAAGAGAGTTGCGCAAACAGGCAAACAAAGTGCAGCAAGAGAGAACATGGGTGCAGACAGAGACAAAAGAGGTGCAGAAATAGGGAACAGGGGTGCAGAAAGAGGCAATAGGGGTGCAGAAATTTGCAAGAGGGGTGTCAAAAGAAACAAGAGGAGTGCAGAAAGAACCATAGAGGTGCAGAAAGAGGCCAGAGGAGTGCAGAAAAGGCAAGAGAAGTGCAGAAAGAAGTAGCAGAGATGCGGTAAGAGTCAAGAGAACTGTAAAAAGAGGGAACAGAGGTAAAGAAAGAGGAAATAGAGGTGCTGAAAGAGGCAAAGGGGGTGCAGAAAGAGGCAAGAGAGGTGCAAAAAGAAGCACAAGTTATAGAAAGAAGCCAGAGAAGTTCTGAAAGGGGTTCAGAAAGAGGCAAGAGGGGAGCAAAAAGAGGCAAGAGAGGTGCAGGAAGTGGAAATATGGGTGCAGAAAGAAACGAGAGAGGTACAGAAACAGGCAAGAGAAGTCCTGGAAACAAGCAACAGAAATGTAGAAAGAAACTGGAGAAGTATAGAAAAACAAGAGAGATGCAGAAAGAGTAATTAATGTGCAGAAAGAGGCAAGAAAAGTGCAGAAGGACGCAATAGAAGTGTAGAAAGAGACAAGAGAAGTGCAGAAAGAGGAAAGAGAGGAGTAGAAAGAAGTAAAAGAGGTGCAGAAAGAGGAAAGAGAACCGCAGAAAGAGGCAAGAGAGTTGCAAAATCAGTCAAGAGAGATGCAGAAAGACAGGACAAGGGTGCAGAAAGAGGCAAGAGGGGCAGAAACGGGCAAGAGAGGTACAGAAAGAGGGAACAGTGGTACAAAAAGAGGTAAAAGAAGTGCTGAAAGAAGTAACAGAGGTGCAGAAAGAGGTAAGGGAAGTGCTGAAAGAAGGAATAGAAGTGCAGAAAGATCAAGAGAAGTGTAGAAAGAGGGAAGGGGAGTGCAGAAAGAGGCCACAGTGGTGCAGAAAGAGGAAAGAGGGGTGCAGAAATAGACAAGAGAAGTGCAGATTGAGACAAGAGTGCAGAAAGAGGCAAAAGAAGTCCCATAACCAAGCAACAGAAATTTAGAAAGAGGCTAGAGAAGTGCAGAGAGTGGAAGGAGAGGTGCAGAAAGAAGAAGAGGGGTGCAAAAAGAGGCCACAGGGGTGCAGAAAGAAGCACGAGTGGTACAGAAAGAGGCAACAGAGGTGCAGAAACAGGAAAGAGAACTGCAGAAAGAGGCAAGAGAGTTGTAGAAATAGGCAAGAGAGGTACATAAAGATAAAACAGGGATGGAAAAGGAGGCGAGAGGTGCAAAAAAAGGTGACAGAGGTACAGAAAGAGGTAAGTAAAATGATTAAAGAAGGAACAGAAATGCAGAAAGAGGGAAGAGAAGTGCAGAAAGAAGCATCATATATGCAGAAAGAGGCATGAGAAGTGCAGAAAGAGATAACAGAGGTATACAAAGAGGCAGGAGAGGTGCAGAAAGAGGGAAGGGAAGAAGAGTGCAGAAAAAGGCCACGGGGTACAGAAAGATGCAAGAGAGGAGCTGAAAGAAGTAAGAGAAGTGCAGAAGGAAGCGAAAGATGTGCAGACAGAGGCAAGATGATTGCAGAAAGAGGCAAGAGAAGTCCAGAAAGAAGCAAGAGAAATGTAGAAAGTGGCAAGAGAAAAGCAGAAAAAGGCAAGAAAAGCACAGAAAGAAGCAAGAGAAGTGCAGAAAAAGGCAAGAGAAGCTCAGAAAGAAGCATGCGAAGTGCAGAAAAAGACAAGAGATATGCAAAAAAGGCAATACATGTGCAAAAAGAGGAAAGAGAACTGCAGAAAGAACCAGCAGAGGTGCAGATAGAGGCTAGAGGGGTGCTGAAAGAGGCGAGAGAAGTACAGAAAGAGGCAAGAGAAGTACAGAAAGAGGCAAGAGAACTATAGAAAGAGGGAAGAGATGTACAGCAGGGGGCAAGATAGGTGCAGAAAGAGAGAAATAGGGTACAGAAAGATGCACGATCGGTGCAGAAACAAGCAAGAGAGGTGCATAAACAAGCAAGAGAGGTGCATAAAGAAGCAACAGAGATGCAGAAAGAAGCAAGAGGGGTGCAGAAAGAGGCAAGACAAGTCCGAAAAGACCCAACAGAGGTGCAGAAAGAGGCAATAGAAGTGCAGAATGAGGCGGTAGAAGTGCAGAAAGAAGTGAGAGAAGCTCAGAAAGAAGCAAGAAAAGTGCGGAAAGAAGCAAAAAAAGAGCAGAAAGAGGCAAGAGATGCTCAGAAAAGACAAAAGTGGTATAGAAAGAGGCAATAAAACTGCAGAAAGATTGGTATAGACACAGGCAAGAGGGGTGGTGAAAGAGGCAAGAAAAGTGCAGAAGGAGAACTATGAAAACAGACAGGAGAGGTGCAGAAGGAGGCAAGAGAGGTACAGAAAGAGGGAAGAGGAGTGCAGAAAAAACACAAGAGGGGTGCTGAAAAAAGCAAGTGAGGTGCATAAGGAGGCAAGAGAAGTCCATAAACAAGCAACACAAATATAGAAAGAGGCAAGAGAAGTGCAGAAAGTGGAAAGAGGGATGCAGAAAGAAGGAAGAGGGTTGCAGAAAGAGGCAACAGGGATGCAGAAAGAAGCAAGAGAGGTATAGAAAGAAGCAGGAGAAGTGCAGAAATAAGCAAAATGGGTACAGAAAGAGGCAAGAAGGGTGCAGAAAGAGACAAGAGAAGAGCACAAAGAAGTAAAAGAGTTGCAGAAGGAGGCTGGAGAACTACAGAAAGACGCGAGAGTTGCGCAAACAGACAAACAAAGTGCAGCAAGAGAGAACATGGGTGCAGACAGAGACAAAAGAGGTGCAGAAATAGGGAACAGGGGTGCAGAAAGAGGCAATAGGGGTGCAGAAATTTGCAAGAGGGGTGTCAAAAGAAACAAGAGGAGTGCAGAAAGAACCATAGAGGTGCAGAAAGAGGCCAGAGGAGTGCAGAAAAGGCAAGAGAAGTACAGAAAGAAATAGCAGAGATGCGGAAAGAGTCAAGAGAACTGTAAAAAGAGGGAACAGAGGTAAAGAAAGAGGAAATAGAGGTGCTGAAAGAGGCAAAGGGGGTGCAGAAAGAGGCAAGAGAGGTGCAAAAAGAAGCACGCGTTAAAGAAGGAAGCCAGAGAAGTTCAGAAAGGGGTTCAGAAAGAGGCAAGAGGGGAGCAAAAAGAGGCAAGAGAGGTGCAGGAAGAGGGAAGATGGGTGCAGAAAGAAGCGAGAGAGGTACAGAAACAGGCAAGAGAAGTCCTGGAAACAAGCAACAGAAATGTAGAAAGAAACTAGAGAAGTATAGAAAAACAAGAGAGATGCAGAAAGAGTAATAAATGTGCAGAAAGAGGCAAGAAAAGTGCAGAAGGACGCAATAGAAGTGTAGAAAGAGACAAGAGAAGTGCAGAAAGAGGAAAGAGAGGAGTAGAAAGAAGTAAAAGAGGTGCAGAAAGAGGAAAGAGAACTGCAGAAAGAGGCAAGAGAGTTGCAAAATCAGTCAAGAGAGATGCAGAAAGACAGGGCAGGGGTGCAGAAAGAGGCAAGAGGGGCAGAAACGGGCAAGAGAGGTCCAGAACGAGGGAACAGTAGTACAAAAAGAGGTAAAAGAAGTGCTGAAAGAAGTAAAAGAGGTGCAGAAAGAGGTAAGGGAAGTGCTGAAAGAAGGAATAGAAGTGCAGAAAGATCAAGAGAAGTGTAGAAAGAGGGAAGGGGAGTACAGAAAGAGGCCACAGTGGTGCAGAAGATGCAAGAGGGGTACAGAAAGTATCAAGAGAGGTACAGAAAGAGGCAAGAGAAGTCCAGAAACAAACAACAGAAATATAGAAAGAGGCAAGAAAAGTACAGAAAGAGGCAAGAGAAGTATAAAAAGAGGGAAGGCGAGTGCAGAAACAGGCCACAGTGGTGCAGAAAGAGGAAAGAGGGGTGCAGAAATAGACAAGAGAAGTGCAGATTGAGACAAAAGTGCAGAAAGAGGCAAAAGAAGTCCCATAACCAAGCAACAGAAATTTAGAAAGAGGCTAGAGAAGTGCAGAGAGTGGAAGGAGAGGTGCAGAAAGAAGGAAGAGGGGTGCAAAAAGAGGCAACAGGGGTGCAGAAAGAAGCACGAGTGGTACAGAAAGAGGCAATAGAGGTGCAGAAACAGGAAAGAGAACTGCAGAAAGAGGCAAGAGAGTTGTAGAAATAGGCAAGAGAGGTACATAAAGATAAAACAGGGATGGAAAAGGAGGCGAGAGGTGCAAAAAAAGGTGACAGAGGTACAGAAAGAGGTAAGTAAAATGATTAAAGAAGGAACAGAAATGCAGAAAGAGGGAAGAGAAGTGCAGAAAGAAGCAACATATATGCAGAAAGAGGCATGAGAAGTGCAGAAAGAGATAACAGAGGTATACAAAGAGGCAGGAGAGGTGCAGAAAGAGGGAAGGGAAGAAGAGTGCAGAAAAAGGCCACGGGGTACAGAAAGATGCAAGAGAGGAGCTGAAAGAAGTAAGAGAAGTGCAGAAGGAAGCGAAAGATGTGCAGAGAGAGGCAAGATGATTGCAGAAAGAGGCAAGAGAAGTCCAGAAAGAAGCAAGAGAAATGTAGAAAGTGGCAAGAGAAAAGCAGAAAAAGGCAAGAAAAGCACAGAAAGAAGCAAGAGAAGTGCAGAAAAAGGCAAGAGAAGCTCAGAAAGAAGCATGCGAAGTGCAGAAAAAGACAAGAGATATGCAAAAAAGGCAATACATGTGCAAAAAGAGGAAAGAGAACTGCAGAAAGAACCAGCAGAGGTGCAGATAGAGGCTAGAGGGGTGCTGAAAGAGGCGAGAGAAGTACAGAAAGAGGCAAGAGAAGTACAGAAAGAGGCAAGAGAACTATAGAAAGAGGGAAGAGAGGTACAGCAGGGGGCAAGATAGGTGCAGAAAGAGAGAAATAGGGTACAGAAAGATGCACGATCGGTGCAGAAACAAGCAAGAGAGGTGCATAAACAAGCAAGAGAGGTGCATAAAGAAGCAACAGAGATGCAGAAAGAAGCAAGAGGGGTGCAGAAAGAGGCAAGACAAGTCCGAAAAGACCCAACAGAGGTGCAGAAAGAGGCAATAGAAGTGCAGAATGAGGCGGTAGAAGTTCAGAAAGAAGTGAGAGAAGCTCAGAAAGAAGCAAGAAAAGTGCGGAAAGAAGCAAAAAAAGAGCAGAAAGAGGCAAGAGATGCTCAGAAAAGACAAAAGTGGTATAGAAAGAGGCAATAAAACTGCAGAAAGATTGGTATAGACACAGGCAAGAGGGGTGGTGAAAGAGGCAAGAAAAGTGCAGAAGGAGAACTATGAAAACAGACAGGAGAGGTGCAGAAGGAGGCAAGAGAGGTACAGAAAGAGGGAAGAGGAGTGCAGAAAAAACACAAGAGGGGTGCTGAAAAAAGCAAGTGAGGTGCATAAGGAGGCAAGAGAAGTCCATAAACAAGCAACACAAATATAGAAAGAGGCAAGAGAAGTGCAGAAAGTGGAAAGAGGGATGCAGAAAGAAGGAAGAGGGTTGCAGAAAGAGGCAACAGGGATGCAGAAAGAAGCAAGAGAGGTATAGAAAGAAGCAGGAGAAGTGCAGAAATAAGCAAAATGGGTACAGAAAGAGGCAAGAAGGGTGCAGAAAGAGACAAGAGAAGAGCACAAAGAAGTAAAAGAGTTGCAGAAGGAGGCTGGAGAACTACAGAAAGACGCGAGAGTTGCGCAAACAGACAAACAAAGTGCAGCAAGAGAGAACATGGGTGCAGACAGAGACAAAAGAGGTGCAGAAATAGGGAACAGGGGTGCAGAAAGAGGCAATAGGGGTGCAGAAATTTGCAAGAGGGGTGTCAAAAGAAACAAGAGGAGTGCAGAAAGAACCATAGAGGTGCAGAAAGAGGCCAGAGGAGTGCAGAAAAGGCAAGAGAAGTACAGAAAGAAATAGCAGAGATGCGGAAAGAGTCAAGAGAACTGTAAAAAGAGGGAACAGAGGTAAAGAAAGAGGAAATAGAGGTGCTGAAAGAGGCAAAGGGGGTGCAGAAAGAGGCAAGAGAGGTGCAAAAAGAAGCACGCGTTAAAGAAGGAAGCCAGAGAAGTTCAGAAAGGGGTTCAGAAAGAGGCAAGAGGGGAGCAAAAAGAGGCAAGAGAGGTGCAGGAAGAGGGAAGATGGGTGCAGAAAGAAGCGAGAGAGGTACAGAAACAGGCAAGAGAAGTCCTGGAAACAAGCAACAGAAATGTAGAAAGAAACTAGAGAAGTATAGAAAAACAAGAGAGATGCAGAAAGAGTAATAAATGTGCAGAAAGAGGCAAGAAAAGTGCAGAAGGACGCAATAGAAGTGTAGAAAGAGACAAGAGAAGTGCAGAAAGAGGAAAGAGAGGAGTAGAAAGAAGTAAAAGAGGTGCAGAAAGAGGAAAGAGAACTGCAGAAAGAGGCAAGAGAGTTGCAAAATCAGTCAAGAGAGATGCAGAAAGACAGGGCAGGGGTGCAGAAAGAGGCAAGAGGGGCAGAAACGGGCAAGAGAGGTCCAGAACGAGGGAACAGTAGTACAAAAAGAGGTAAAAGAAGTGCTGAAAGAAGTAAAAGAGGTGCAGAAAGAGGTAAGGGAAGTGCTGAAAGAAGGAATAGAAGTGCAGAAAGATCAAGAGAAGTGTAGAAAGAGGGAAGGGGAGTACAGAAAGAGGCCACAGTGGTGCAGAAGATGCAAGAGGGGTACAGAAAGTATCAAGAGAGGTACAGAAAGAGGCAAGAGAAGTCCAGAAACAAACAACAGAAATATAGAAAGAGGCAAGAAAAGTACAGAAAGAGGCAAGAGAAGTATAAAAAGAGGGAAGGCGAGTGCAGAAACAGGCCACAGTGGTGCAGAAAGAGGAAAGAGGGGTGCAGAAATAGACAAGAGAAGTGCAGATTGAGACAAGAGTGCAGAAAGAGGCAAAAGAAGTCCCATAACCAAGCAACAGAAATTTAGAAAGAGGCTAGAGAAGTGCAGAGAGTGGAAGGAGAGGTGCAGAAAGAAGGAAGAGGGGTGCAAAAAGAGGCAACAGGGGTGCAGAAAGAAGCACGAGTGGTACAGAAAGAGGCAATAGAGGTGCAGAAACAGGAAAGAGAACTGCAGAAAGAGGCAAGAGAGTTGTAGAAATAGGCAAGAGAGGTACATAAAGATAAAACAGGGATGGAAAAGGAGGCGAGAGGTGCAAAAAAAGGTGACAGAGGTACAGAAAGAGGTAAGTAAAATGATTAAAGAAGGAACAGAAATGCAGAAAGAGGGAAGAGAAGTGCAGAAAGAAGCAACATATATGCAGAAAGAGGCATGAGAAGTGCAGAAAGAGATAACAGAGGTGTACAAAGAGGCAGGAGAGGTGCAGAAAGAGGGAAGGGAAGAAGAGTGCAGAAAAAGGCCACGGGGTACAGAAAGATGCAAGAGAGGAGCTGAAAGAAGTAAGAGCAGTGCAGAAGGAAGCGAAAGATGTGCAGAGAGAGGCAAGATGATTGCAGAAAGAGGCAAGAGAAGTCCAGAAAGAAGCAAGAGAAATGTAGAAAGTGGCAAGAGAAAAGCAGAAAAAGGCAAGAAAAGCACAAAAAGAAGCAAGAGAAGTGCAGAAAGAGGCAAGAGAAGCTCAGAAAGAAGCATGCGAAGTGCAGAAAAAGACAAGAGATGTGCAAAAAAGGCAATACATGTGCAAAAAGAGGAAAGAGAACTGCAGAAAGAACCAGCAGAGGTGCAGATAGAGGCTAGAGGGGTGCTGAAAGAGGCGAGAGAAGTACAGAAAGAGGCAAGAGAACTATAGAAAGAGGGAAGAGAGGTACAGAAGGGGGCAAGAGAGGTGCAGAAAGAGAGAAATAGGGTACAGAAAGATGCACGATCGGTGCAGAAACAAGCAAGAGAGGTGCATAAACAAGCAAGAGAGGTGCAGAAAGAAGCAACAGAGATGCAGAAAGAAGCAAGAGGGGTGCAGAAAGAGGCAAGACAAGTCCGAAAAGACCCAACAGAGGTGCAGAAAGAGGCAATAGAAGTGCAGAATGAGGCGGTAGAAGTGCAGAAAGAAGCAAGAGAAGCACAGTAAGAAGTGAGAGTAGCTCAGAAAGAAGCAAGAAAAGTGCGGAAAGAAGCAAAAGAAGAGCAGAAAGAGGCAAGAGATGCTCAGAAAAGACAAAAGGGGTATAGAAAGAGGCAATAAAACTGCAGAAACATTGGTATAGACACAGGCAAGAGGGATGGTGAAAGAGGCAAGAAAAGTGCAGAAGGAGAACTATGAAAACAGACAGGAGAGGTGCAGAAGGAGGCAAGAGAGGTACAGAAAGAGGGAAGAGGAGTGCAGAAAAAACACAAGAGGGGTGCTGAAAAAAGCAAGTGAGGTGCAGAAGGAGGCAAGAGAAGTCCATAAAAAAGCAACACAAATATAGAAAGAGGCAAGAGAAGTGCAGAAAGTGGAAAGAGGGATGCAGAAAGAAGGAAGAGGGTTGCAGAAAGAGGCAACAGGGATGCAGAAAGAAGCAAGAGAGGTATAGAAAGAAGCAGGAGAAGTGCAGAAAGAAGCAAAATGGGTACAGAAAGAGGCAAGAAGGGTGCAGAAAGAGGCAGGAGAAGAGCACAAAGAAGTAAAAGAGTTGCAGAAGGAGGCAGGAGAACTACAGAAAGAGGCAAGAGAGTTGTGCAAACAGGCAAACAAAGTGCAGCAAGAGAGAACATGGGTGCAGACAGAGACAAAAGAGGTGCAGAAATAGGGAACAGGGGTGCAGAAAGAGGCAATAGGGGTGCAGAAAAGGCAAGAGAAGTGCAGAAAGAAATAGCAGAGATGCGGAAAGAGTCAAGAGAACTGTAAAAAGAGGGAACAAAGGTAAAGAAAGAGGAAATAGAGGTGCTGAAAGAGGCAAAGGGGGTGCAGAAAGAGGCAAGAGAGGTGCATAAAGAAGCACAAGTTATAGAAGCCAGAGAAGTTCAGAAAGGGGTTCAGAAAGAGGCAAGAGGGGAGCAAAAAGAGGCAAGAGAGGTGCAGGAAGATGGAAGATGGGTGCAGAAAGAAGCGAGAGAGGTACAGAAACAGGCAAGAGAAGTCCTGGAAACAAGCAACAGAAATGTAGAAAGAAACTAGAGAAGTATAGAAAAACAAGAGAGATGCAGAAAGAGTAATAAATGTACAGAAAGAGGCAAGAAAAGTGCAGAAGAACGCAATAGAAGTGTAGAAAGAGACAAGAGCAGTGCAGAAAGAGGAAAGAGAGGAGTAGAAAGAAGTAAAAGAGGTGCAGAAAGAGGAAAGAGAACTGCAGAAAGAGGCAAGAGAGTTGCAAAATCAGTCAAGAGAGATGCAGAAAGACACGACAGGGGTGCAGAAAGAGGCAAGAGGGGCAGAAACGGGCAAGAGAGGTCCAGAAAGAGGGAACAGGTGTACAAAAAGAGGTAAAAGAAGTGCTGAAAGAAGTAACAGAGGTGCAGAAAGAGGTAAGGGAAGTGCTGAAAGAAGGAATAGAAGTGCAGAAAGATCAAGAGAAGTGTAGAAAGAGGGAAGGGAAGTACAGAAAGAGGCCACAGTGGTGCAGAAGATGCAAGAGGGGTACAGAAAGTATCAAGAGAGGTACAGAAAGAGGCAAGAGAAGTCCAGAAACAAACAACAGAAATATAGAAAGAGGCAAGAGAAGTACAGAAAGAGGCAAGAGAAGTATAGAAAGAGGGAAGGCGAGTGCAGAAAAAGGCCACAGTGGTGCAGAAAGAGGAAAGAGGGGTGCAGAAAGAGACAAGAGAAGTGCAGATTGGGACAAGAGTGCAGAAAGAGGCAAAAGAAGTCCCATAACCAAGCAACAGAAATTTAGAAAGAGGCTAGAGAAGTGCAGAGAGTGGAAGGAGAGGTGCAGAAAGAAGGAAGAGGGGTGCAAAAAGAGCAACAGGGGTGCAGAAAGAAGCACGAGTGGTACAGAAAGAGGCAATAGAGGTGCAGAAACAGGAAAGAGAACTGCAGAAAGAGGCAAGAGAGTTGTAGAAATAGGCAAGAGAGGTACATAAAGATAAAACAGGGATGGAAAAGGAGGCGAGAGGTGCAAAAAAAGGTGACAGAGGTACAGAAAGAGGCAAGTAAAATGATTAAAGAAGGCACAGAAATGCAGAAAGAGGGAAGAGAAGTGCAGAAAGAAGCAACATATATGCAGAAAGAGGCATGAGAAGTTCAGAAAGAGATAACAGATGTGTACAAAGAGGCAGGCGAGGTGCAGAAAGAGGGAAGGGAAGAAGAGTGCAGAAAAAGGCCACGGGGTACAGAAAGATACAAGAGAGGAGCTGAAAGAAGTAAGAGAAGTGCAGAAGGAAGCAAAAGATGTGCAGAGAGAGGCAAGATGATTGCAGAAAGAGGCAAGAGAAGTCCAGAAAGAAGCAAGAGAAATGTAGAAAGTGGCAAGAGAAAAGCAAAAAAAGGCAAGAAAAGCACAGAAAGAAGCAAGAGAAGTGCAGAAAGAGGCAAGAGAAGCTCAGAAAGAAGCATGCGAAGTGCAGAAAAAGACAAGAGATGTGCAAAAAAGGCAATACATGTGCAAAAAGAGGAAAGAGAACTGCAGAAAGAACCAGCAGAGGTGCAGATGGAGGCTAGAGGGGTGCTGAAAGAGGCGAGAGAAGTACAGAAAGAGGCAAGAGAAATATAGAAAGAGGGAAGAGAGGTACAGAAGGGGGCAAGAGAGGTGCAGAAAGAGAGAAATGGGGTACAGAAAGATGCACGAGCGGTGCAGAAAGAAGCAAGAGAGGTGCATAAACAAGCAAGAGAGGTGCATAAAGAAGCAACAAAGATGCAGAAAGAAGCAAGAGGGGTGCAGAAAGAAGCAAGACAAGTCCGAAAAGACCCAACAGAGGTGCAGAAAGAGGCAATAGAAGTGCAGAATGAGGCGGTAGAAGTGCAGAAAGAAGCAAGAGAAGCACAGTAAGAAGTGAGAGAAGCTCAGAAAGAAGCAAGAAAAGTGCGGAAAGAAGCAAAAGAAGAGCAGAAAGAGGCAAGAGATGCTCAGAAAAAGGCAAAAGGGGTATAGAAAGAGGCAATAAAACTGCAGAAACATGGGTATAGACACAGGCAAGAGGGGTGGTGAGAGGCAAGAAAAGTGCAGAAGGAGAACTATGAAAACAGACAAGAGAGGTGCAGAAGGAGGTAAGAGAGGTACAGAAAGAGGGAAGAGGAGTGCAGAAAAAACACAAGAGGGGTGCTGAAAGAAGCAAGTGAGGTGCAGAAGGAGGCAAGAGAAGTCCATAAACAAGCAACACAAATATAGAAAGAGGCAAGAGAAGTGCAGAAAGTGGAAAGAGGGATGCAGAAAGAAGGAAGAGGGTTGCAGAAAGAGGCAACAGGGATACAGAAAGAAGCAAGAGAGGTATAGAAAGAAGCAGGAGAAGTGCAGAAAGAAGCAAAATGGGTACAGAAAGAGGCAAGAAGGGCGCAGAAAGAGGCAAGAGAAGAGCACAAAGAAGTAAAAGAGTTGCAGAAGGAGGCAGGAGAACTACAGAAAGAGGCAAGAGAGTTGCGCAAACAGGCAAACAAAGTGCAGCAAGAGAGAACATGGGTGCAGACAGAGACAAAAGAGGTGCAGAAATAGGGAACAGGGGTGCAGAAAGAGGCAATAGGGTGCAGAAATTTGCAAGAGGGGTGTCAAAAGAAACAAGAGGAGTGCAGAAAGAACCATAGAGGTGCAGAAAGAGGCCAGAGGAGTGCAGAAAAGGCAAGAGAAGTGCAGAAAGAAATAGCAGAGATGCGGAAAGAGGCAAAAGAACTGTAGAAAGAGGGAACAGAGGTAAAGAAAGAGGAAATAGAGGTGCTGAAAGAGGCAAAGGGGGTGCAGAAAGAGGCAAGAGAGGTGCAAAAAGAAGCACGCGTTAAAGAAGGAAGCCAGAGAAGTTCAGAAAGGGGTTCAGAAAGAGGCAAGAGGGGAGCAAAAAGAGGCAAGAGAGGTGCAGGAAGAGGGAAGATGGGTGCAGAAAGAAGCGAGAGAGGTACAGAAACAGGCAAGAGAAGTCCTGGAAACAAGCAACAGAAATGTAGAAAGAAACTAGAGAAGTATAGAAAAACAAGAGAGATGCAGAAAGAGTAATAAATGTGCAGAAAGAGGCAAGAAAAGTGCAGAAGGACGCAATAGAAGTGTAGAAAGAGACAAGAGAAGTGCAGAAAGAGGAAAGAGAGGAGTAGAAAGAAGTAAAAGAGGTGCAGAAAGAGGAAAGAGAACTGCAGAAAGAGGCAAGAGAGTTGCAAAATCAGTCAAGAGAGATGCAGAAAGACAGGGCAGGGGTGCAGAAAGAGGCAAGAGGGGCAGAAACGGGCAAGAGAGGTCCAGAACGAGGGAACAGTAGTACAAAAAGAGGTAAAAGAAGTGCTGAAAGAAGTAAAAGAGGTGCAGAAAGAGGTAAGGGAAGTGCTGAAAGAAGGAATAGAAGTGCAGAAAGATCAAGAGAAGTGTAGAAAGAGGGAAGGGGAGTACAGAAAGAGGCCACAGTGGTGCAGAAGATGCAAGAGGGGTACAGAAAGTATCAAGAGAGGTACAGAAAGAGGCAAGAGAAGTCCAGAAACAAACAACAGAAATATAGAAAGAGGCAAGAAAAGTACAGAAAGAGGCAAGAGAAGTATAAAAAGAGGGAAGGCGAGTGCAGAAACAGGCCACAGTGGTGCAGAAAGAGGAAAGAGGGGTGCAGAAATAGACAAGAGAAGTGCAGATTGAGACAAAAGTGCAGAAAGAGGCAAAAGAAGTCCCATAACCAAGCAACAGAAATTTAGAAAGAGGCTAGAGAAGTGCAGAGAGTGGAAGGAGAGGTGCAGAAAGAAGGAAGAGGGGTGCAAAAAGAGGCAACAGGGGTGCAGAAAGAAGCACGAGTGGTACAGAAAGAGGCAATAGAGGTGCAGAAACAGGAAAGAGAACTGCAGAAAGAGGCAAGAGAGTTGTAGAAATAGGCAAGAGAGGTACATAAAGATAAAACAGGGATGGAAAAGGAGGCGAGAGGTGCAAAAAAAGGTGACAGAGGTACAGAAAGAGGTAAGTAAAATGATTAAAGAAGGAACAGAAATGCAGAAAGAGGGAAGAGAAGTGCAGAAAGAAGCAACATATATGCAGAAAGAGGCATGAGAAGTGCAGAAAGAGATAACAGAGGTATACAAAGAGGCAGGAGAGGTGCAGAAAGAGGGAAGGGAAGAAGAGTGCAGAAAAAGGCCACGGGGTACAGAAAGATGCAAGAGAGGAGCTGAAAGAAGTAAGAGAAGTGCAGAAGGAAGCGAAAGATGTGCAGAGAGAGGCAAGATGATTGCAGAAAGAGGCAAGAGAAGTCCAGAAAGAAGCAAGAGAAATGTAGAAAGTGGCAAGAGAAAAGCAGAAAAAGGCAAGAAAAGCACAAAAAGAAGCAAGAGAAGTGCAGAAAGAGGCAAGAGAAGCTCAGAAAGAAGCATGCGAAGTGCAGAAAAAGACAAGAGATGTGCAAAAACGGCAATACATGTGCAAAAAGAGGAAAGAGAACTGCAGAAAGAACCAGCAGAGGTGCAGATAGAGGCTAGAGGGGTGCTGAAAGAGGCGAGAGAAGTACAGAAAGAGGCAAGAGAACTATAGAAAGAGGGAAGAGAGGTACAGAAGGGGGCAAGAGAGGTGCAGAAAGAGAGAAATAGGGTACAGAAAGATGCACGATCGGTGCAGAAACAAGCAAGAGAGGTGCATAAACAAGCAAGAGAGGTGCAGAAAGAAGCAACAGAGATGCAGAAAGAAGCAAGAGGGGTGCAGAAAGAGGCAAGACAAGTCCGAAAAGACCCAACAGAGGTGCAGAAAGAGGCAATAGAAGTGCAGAATGAGGCGGTAGAAGTGCATAAAGAAGCAAGAGAAGCACAGTAAGAAGTGAGAGTAGCTCAGAAAGAAGCAAGAAAAGTGCGGAAAGAAGCAAAAGAAGAGCAGAAAGAGGCAAAAGATGCTCAGAAAAGACAAAAGGGGTATAGAAAGAGGCAATAAAACTGCAGAAACATTGGTATAGACACAGGCAAGAGGGGTGGTGAAAGAGGCAAGAAAAGTGCAGAAGGAGAACTATGAAAACAGACAGGAGAGGTGCAGAAGGAGGCAAGAGAGGTACAGAAAGAGGGAAGAGGAGTGCAGAAAAAACACAAGAGGGGTGCTGAAAAAAGCAAGTGAGGTGCAGAAGGAGGCAAGTGAAGTCCATAAAAAAGCAACACAAATATAGAAAGAGGCAAGAGAAGTGCAGAAAGTGGAAAGAGGGATGCAGAAAGAAGGAAGAGGGTTGCAGAAAGAGGCAACAGGGATGCAGAAAGAAGCAAGAGAGGTATAGAAAGAAGCAGGAGAAGTGCAGAAAGAAGCAAAATGGGTACAGAAAGAGGCAAGAAGGGTGCAGAAAGAGGCAGGAGAAGAGCACAAAGAAGTAAAAGAGTTGCAGAAGGAGGCAGGAGAACTACAGAAAGAGGCAAGAGAGTTGTGCAAACAGGCAAACAAAGTGCAGCAAGAGAGAACATGGGTGCAGACAGAGACAAAAGAGGTGCAGAAATAGGGAACAGGGGTGCAGAAAGAGGCAATAGGGGTGCAGAAATTTGCAAGAGGGGTGTCAAAAGAAACAAGAGGAGTGCAGAAAGAAACATAGAGGTGCAGAAAGAGGCCGGAGGAGTGCAGAAAAGGCAAGAGAAGTGCAGAAAGAAATAGCAGAGATGCGGAAAGAGTCAAGAGAACTGTAAAAAGAGGGAACAAAGGTAAAGAAAGAGGAAATAGAGGTGCTGAAAGAGGCAAAGGGGGTGCAGAAAGAGGCAAGAGAGGTGCATAAAGAAGCACAAGTTATAGAAGCCAGAGAAGTTCAGAAAGGGGTTCAGAAAGAGGCAAGAGGGGAGCAAAAAGAGGCAAGAGAGGTGCAGGAAGAGGGAAGATGGGTGCAGAAAGAAGCGAGAGAGGTACAGAAACAGGCAAGAGAAGTCCTGGAAACAAGCAACAGAAATGTAGAAAGAAACTAGAGAAGTATAGAAAAACAAGAGAGATGCAGAAAGAGTAATAAATGTACAGAAAGAGGCAAGAAAAGTGCAGAAGAACGCAATAGAAGTGTAGAAAGAGACAAGAGCAGTGCAGAAAGAGGAAAGAGAGGAGTAGAAAGAAGTAAAAGAGGTGCAGAAAGAGGAAAGAGAACTGCAGAAAGAGGCAAGAGAGTTGCAAAATCAGTCAAGAGAGATGCAGAAAGACACGACAGGGGTGCAGAAAGAGGCAAGAGGGGCAGAAACGGGCAAGAGAGGTCCAGAAAGAGGGAACAGGTGTACAAAAAGAGGTAAAAGAAGTGCTGAAAGAAGTAACAGAGGTGCAGAAAGAGGTAAGGGAAGTGCTGAAAGAAGGAATAGAAGTGCAGACAGATCAAGAGAAGTGTAGAAAGAGGGAAGGGGAGTACAGAAAGAGGCCACAGTGGTGCAGAAGATGCAAGAGGGGTACAGAAAGTATCAAGAGAGGTACAGAAAGAGGCAAGAGAAGTCCAGAAACAAACAACAGAAATATAGAAAGAGGCAAGAGAAGTACAGAAAGAGGCAAGAGAAGTATAGAAAGAGGGAAGGCGAGTGCAGAAAAAGGCCACAGTGGTGCAGAAAGAGGAAAGAGGGGTGCAGAAAGAGACAAGAGAAGTGCAGATTGGGACAAGAGTGCAGAAAGAGGCAAAAGAAGTCCCATAACCAAGCAACAGAAATTTAGAAAGAGGCTAGAGAAGTGCAGAGAGTGGAAGGAGAGGTGCAGAAAGAAGGAAGAGGGGTGCAAAAAGAGCAACAGGGGTGCAGAAAGAAGCACGAGTGGTACAGAAAGAGGCAATAGAGGTGCAGAAACAGGAAAGAGAACTGCAGAAAGAGGCAAGAGAGTTGTAGAAATAGGCAAGAGAGGTACATAAAGATAAAACAGGGATGGGAAAGGAGGCGAGAGGTGCAAAAAAAGGTGACAGAGGTACAGAAAGAGGCAAGTAAAATGATTAAAGAAGGCACAGAAATGCAGAAAGAGGGAAGAGAAGTGCAGAAAGAAGCAACATATATGCAGAAAGAGGCATGAGAAGTGCAGAAAGAGATAACAGATGTGTACAAAGAGGCAGGCGAGGTGCAGAAAGAGGGAAGGGAAGAAGAGTGCAGAAAAAGGCCACGGGGTACAGAAAGATACAAGAGAGGAGCTGAAAGAAGTAAGAGAAGTGCAGAAGGAAGCAAAAGATGTGCAGAGAGAGGCAAGATGATTGCAGAAAGAGGCAAGAGAAGTCCAGAAAGAAGCAAGAGAAATGTAGAAAGTGGCAAGAGAAAAGCAAAAAAAGGCAAGAAAAGCACAGAAAGAAGCAAGAGAAGTGCAGAAAGAGGCAAGAGAAGCTCAGAAAGAAGCATGCGAAGTGCAGAAAAAGACAAGAGATGTGCAAAAAAGGCAATACATGTGCAAAAAGAGGAAAGAGAACTGCAGAAAGAACCAGCAGAGGTGCAGATGGAGGCTAGAGGGGTGCTGAAAGAGGCGAGAGAAGTACAGAAAGAGGCAAGAGAAATATAGAAAGAGGGAAGAGAGGTACAGAAGGGGGCAAGAGAGGTGCAGAAAGAGAGAAATGGGGTACAGAAAGATGCACGAGCGGTGCAGAAAGAAGCAAGAGAGGTGCATAAACAAGCAAGAGAGGTGCATAAAGAAGCAAAAAAGATGCAGAAAGAAGCAAGAGGGGTGCAGAAAGAAGCAAGACAAGTCCGAAAAGACCCAACAGAGGTGCAGAAAGAGGCAATAGAAGTGCAGAATGAGGCGGTAGAAGTGCAGAAAGAAGCAAGAGAAGCACAGTAAGAAGTGAGAGAAGCTCAGAAAGAAGCAAGAAAAGTGCGGAAAGAAGCAAAAGAAGAGCAGAAAGAGGCAAGAGATGCTCAGAAAAAGGCAAAAGGGGTATAGAAAGAGGCAATAAAACTGCAGAAACATGGGTATAGACACAGGCAAGAGGGGTGGTGAGAGGCAAGAAAAGTGCAGAAGGAGAACTATGAAAACAGACAGGAGAGGTGCAGAAGGAGGTAAGAGAGGTACAGAAAGAGGGAAGAGGAGTGCAGAAAAAACACAAGAGGGGTGCTGAAAGAAGCAAGTGAGGTGCAGAAGGAGGCAAGAGAAGTCCATAAACAAGCAACACAAATATAGAAAGAGGCAAGAGAAGTGCAGAAAGTGGAAAGAGGGATGCAGAAAGAAGGAAGAGGGTTGCAGAAAGAGGCAACAGGGATGCAGAAAGAAGCAAGAGAGGTATAGAAAGAAGCAGGAGAAGTGCAGAAAGAAGCAAAATGGGTACAGAAAGAGGCAAGAAGGGCGCAGAAAGAGGCAAGAGAAGAGCACAAAGAAGTAAAAGAGTTGCAGAAGGAGGCAGGAGAACTACAGAAAGAGGCAAGAGAGTTGCGCAAACAGGCAAACAAAGTGCAGCAAGAGAGAACATGGGTGCAGACAGAGACAAAAGAGGTGCAGAAATAGGGAACAGGGGTGCAGAAAGAGGCAATAGGGTGCAGAAATTTGCAAGAGGGGTGTCAAAAGAAACAAGAGGAGTGCAGAAAGAACCATAGAGGTGCAGAAAGAGGCCAGAGGAGTGCAGAAAAGGCAAGAGAAGTGCAGAAAGAAATAGCAGAGATGCGGAAAGAGGCAAAAGAACTGTAGAAAGAGGGAACAGAGGTAAAGAAAGAGGAAATAGAGGTGCTGAAAGAGGCAAAGGGGGTGCAGAAAGAGGCAAGAGAGGTGCAAAAAGAAGCACAAGTTATAGAAAGAAGCCAGAGAAGTTCAGAAAGGGGTTCAGAAAGAGGCAAGAGGGGAGCAAAAAGAGGCAAGAGAGGTGCAGGAAGAGGGAAGATGGGTGCAGAAAGAAGCGAGAGAGGTACAGAAACAGGCAAGAGAAGTCCTGGAAACAAGCAACAGAAATGTAGAAAGAAACTAGAGAAGTATAGAAAAAACAAGAGAGATGCAGAAAGAGTAATAAATGTGCAGAAAGAGGCAAGAAAAGTGCAGAAGGACGCAATAGAAGTTTAGAAAGAGACAAGAGAAGTGCAGAAAGAGGAAAGAGAGGAGTAGAAAGAAGTAAAAGAGGTGCAGAAAGAGGAAAGAGAACTGCAGAAAGAGGCAAGAGAGTTGCAAAAACAGTCACGAGAGATGCAGAAAGACAGGACAGGGGTGCAGAAAGAGGCAAGAGGGGCAGAAACGGGCAAGAGAGGTACAGAAAGAGGGAACAGTGGTACAAAAAGAGGTAAAAGAAGTGCTGAAAGAAGTAACAGAGGTGCAGAAAGAGGTAAGGGAAGTGCTGAAAGAAGGAATAGTAGTGCAGAAAGATCAAGAGAAGTGTAGAAAGAGGGAAGGGGAGTGCAGAAAGAGGCCACAGTGGTGCAGAAGATTCAAGAGGGGTACAGAAAGTATCAAGAGAGGTACAGAAAGAGGCAAGAGAAGTCCAGAAACAAACAACAGAAACATAGAAAGAGGCAAGAGAAGTACAGAAAGAGGCAAGAGAAGTATAGAAAGAGGGAAGGCGAGTGCAGAAAGAGGCCACAGTGGTGCAGAAAGAGGAAAGAAGGGTGCAGAAAGAGACAACAGGGGTGCAGAAAGAAGCAAGAGAGGCAAAGAAAGAAACAAGAGAAGTGCAGAAATAAGCAAATTGGGTACACAAAGAAGCAGGCAAGAGAACAGTAGAATGAGTTAAGAAAATTGAACAAACAGACAAACAAGGTGCAGAATTTGGAACAGGGGTGCAGAAAGAGGCAAGAGGGGTACAGAAAGTTGCAAAAGAAGTGCTGAAAGAATCAAGAGAAGTGCAGAAAGAACCAACAGAGGTGCAGAAAGAAGCTGGAGAAGTGCAGAAAGAAGCAACAGAGGTGCAGGAAGAAGCAAGAGAACTGCAGAAAGAGGGAACTAGGATACAGAAAGAAAGAAGCAGAAAGAGGGAAAGGGGGTGCATAAATAGGCAAAATGGATGCAGAAAGAAGCATGAGAGGTATAGAAGGAAGCAAGAGAAGTACAGAAAGGAGTAACTGAGGTGCAGAGAGAGGCAACAGAGATGCATAACGAGGTAAGAGAACTGCAGAAAGAGGGAACAGCGGTAAAGAAAGAGGAAAGAGGGGTGCTGAAAGACGCACGAGTTATAGAAAGAAGCAAAAAAAGTACAGAAAAGGGGTTCCGAAAGAGGCAAGAGGGGTGTAGAAAGAGGCAAGAGAGGTGCAGGAAGAAGCACGAGTTATAGAATGAATCAAGGGAAGTGCAGAAAGAGGGGTCCAGAAAGAGGCAAGAGGGGTGCAGAAAGAGACAACAGGGGTGCAGAGAGAAGCAAGAGAGGTACAGAAAGAAACAAAAGAAGTGCAGAAATAAGCAAATTGGATACACAAAGAAGCAACAGAGGTGAAGAAGGAGGCAAGAGAACAGAAGAATGAGGCAAGAAAATTGCACAAACAGACAAACAAGTAGCAGAAATATGGAACAGGGGTGCAGAAAGAGGCAAGAGGGGTACAGAAAGTTGCAAACGAGGTGCTGAAAGAATCAAGAGAAGTGTAGAAAGAAATAACAGAGGTGCAGAAAGAGGCTGGAGAAGTGCAAAAACAGTCAAGAGAGCTGCAGAAAGAGGGAACAGGGGTGCAGAAAGAGGAAAAAGGGCAGAAACAGGCAAGAGAGGTACAGAAAGAGGGAACAGGAGTACAAAAAGAGGTAAAAGAAGTGCTGAAAGAAGGAAGAGAAATGCAGAAAGAGGCAAGAGAAGTGTAGAAAGAGGGAAGGTGAGTTCAGAAAGAGGCCACAGTGCTGCAGAAAGAAGCAAGAGGGGTACAGAAAGAAGCAAGAGAGGTGCAGAAAGAGGCAAGAGAAGTCCAGAAACAAACAACAGAAATATAAAACGAGGCAAGAGAAGTACAGAAAGAGGCAAGAGAAGTGCGGAAAGAGGCAAGAGAAGTGTAGGAAGAGGGTAGGTGAGAGCAGAAAGAGACCACAGTGGTGCAGAAAGAGACAACAGAGATGCAGAAAGAAACAAGAGAGGTACAAAAAGAAACAAGAGAAGTGCAGAAATAAGCAAACTGGGTGCAGAAAGAGGCAAGAGGGGTGTAGAAAGAGGCAAGAGAAGGACACAAAGAAGCAACCGAGGTGCAGAAGGAGGCAAGAGAACAGTAGAATGAGGCAAGAATGTTGCACAAACTGACAAACAAGGTGCAGAAATATGGAACAGGGGTGCAGCATGAGACAAGAGGGGTACAGAAATTTGCAAAAGAGGTGCTGAAAGAATCAAGAGAAGTGAAGAAAGAACCAACAGAGGTGCAGAAAGAGGCTGGAGAAGTGCAGAAAGAAGGAACAGATGTGCAGAAAGAAGCAGGAGAACTACAGAAAGAGGGAACAGGGGTACAGAAAGAGAGATGCAGAAAAAGGGAAGAGGGGTGCAGAAGAGGCAAGATGGGTGCAGAAAGAAGCATGCGAGTTGTAGAAAGATGCAAGAGAAGTGCAGAAAGAAGCAACAGAGGTGCAGAGAGAGGCAAGAGAGGCACAGAAAGAGGCAAGAGAGGTACAGAAACACTCAAGAGAGGTACAGAAAGAAGGAACGGGGATGCAGAAAGAGGCTAGAGAGGTAGAAAAAGAGTAAAGAGGGTCTAAAAAGAGGTAAGAGAGGTACAGAAAGAAGCAACAAAGGTGCATAAAGAAGCAAGAGAAGTGATGAAAGTGACAACAGAGTTGCAGAAAGAGGCAAATGAAATGCAGAAAGATGCTAGAGAAGTGCTGAAAGAAGCAACAGAGGTGGAGAAAGAAGCAATAGAAGTGATGAAACAGACAAGAGAATAGCAGAAAGAAACATGAAAGCTGCGGAAAAAAGAAAGAGAAGTGCAGAAAGAGGCAAGCCAGGTGCAAAAAGAGGCAGGACAGGTGCAGAAAGAGGCAATTGAGGTGCAGACAGAGGCAAGAGGGGTGCAGAAAGCGAGAGGAGTAGTGTAGAAAGAGGGAAGAGATGTGCAGAAAGAGGGAAAGGGTACAGAAAGAGGCAAGAGGATGCAGAAAGAAACAACAGAGGTGCAGAAAGAGGCAAGTGAACTGCAGCAAAAAACAACTGTGGTACGGAAAGAGGCAAGACAAGTGTAGAAAGAGACAAGAGAGGTGCAAAATGAAGGAAGAGAGGTGCAAAAAGAGAGAAGAGGGGTGCAGAAAGAGGCAACAGGGTTGCAGAAAGAACCAAGAGAAGTACAGAAAGAAGCAAGAGAGGTACAGAAAGAAGCAAGAGAAGTGCAGAAAGAAGCACAATTGAGCGCAGAAAGAGGCAAGAGGGGTGCAGACAGAGGATAGAGAAGTATACAAAGAAGCAACAGAGGTGCAGAAGGAGGCAAGAGAACTACAGAAAGAGGCAAGAACGTTGCACAAACAGGCAAACAAGGTAGAGAAAGATGGAACAGGGGTTAGGATAGAGGCAAGCAAGGTGCAGAAAAAGGAAAGAGGGGTGCTGAAAAAGGCAAGAGGGGTGCCGAAATTTACAAGAGAGGTGCTGAAAGAAGCACGAGGAGTGCAGAAAGAACCAACAGAGGTGTAGAAAGAGGCAAGCGGAGTGCAGAGAGAGGCAAGATAAGTGTAGAAAGAAGCAGCAGGTGCAGAAAGAGACAAGAGAAGTTCAGGAAACAAGCAACAGAAATGTACAAAGAAACTAGAGAAGTATAGAAAAAAACAAGAGAGATGCAGAAAGAGTAAGAAATGTGCAGAAAGAGGCAAGAAAAGTGCAGAAGGACGCAAGAGAATTGTAGAAAGAGACAAGAGAAATGCAGAAAGAGGCAAGAGAGGAGTAGAAACAGGCAAGAGAGTTGCAGAAAGAGGAAAGAGAACTGCAGAAAGAGGCAAGAGAGATGCAGAAAGAGGGAACAGGGGTGCAGAAAGAGGCAAGAGGGGCAGAAACAGGCAAGAGAGGTACAGAAAGAGGGAACAGGGGTACAAAAGAGGTAAAAGAAGTGCTGAAAAAAAGAAGAGAAATGCAGAAACAGGCAAGAGAAGTGTAGAAAGAGGGAAGGTGAGTGCAGAAAGAGGCCACAGTGCTGCAGAAAGAAGCAAGAGGGGTATAGAAAGAAGAAAGAGAGGTACAGAAAGAGGCAAGAGAAGTCCAGAAACAAACAACAGAAATATAGAAAGAGGCAAGAGAAGTACAGAAAGAGGCAAGAGAAGTATAGAAAGAGGGAAGGCGAGTGCAGAAAGAGGCCACAGTGGTGCAGAAAGAGGAAAGAGGGGTGCAGAAAGAGACAAGAGAAGTGCAGATTGGGACAAGAGTGCAGAAAGAGGCAAAAGAAGTCCCATAACCAAGCAACAGAAATTTAGAAAGAGGCTAGAGAAGTGCAGAGAGTGGAAGGAGAGGTGCAGAAAGAAGGAAGAGGGGTGCAAAAAGAGCAACAGGGGTGCAGAAAGAAGCACGAGTGGTACAGAAAGAGGCAATAGAGGTGCAGAAACAGGAAATAGAACTGCAGAAAGAGGCAAGAGAGTTGTAGAAATAGGCAAGAGAGGTACATAAAGATAAAACAGGGATGGAAAAGGAGGCGAGAGGTGCAAAAAAAGGTGACAGAGGTACAGAAAGAGGCAAGTAAAATGATTAAAGAAGGCACAGAAATGCAGAAAGAGGGAAGAGAAGTGCAGAAAGAAGCAACATATATGCAGAAAGAGGCATGAGAAGTGCAGAAAGAGATAACAGATGTGTACAAAGAGGCAGGCGAGGTGCAGAAAGAGGGAAGGGAAGAAGAGTGCAGAAAAAGGCCACGGGGTACAGAAAGATACAAGAGAGGAGCTGAAAGAAGTAAGAGAAGTGCAGAAGGAAGCAAAAGATGTGCAGAGAGAGGCAAGATGATTGCAGAAAGAGGCAAGAGAAGTCCAGAAAGAAGCAAGAGAAATGTAGAAAGTGGCAAGAGAAAAGCAAAAAAAGGCAAGAAAAGCACAGAAAGAAGCAAGAGAAGTGCAGAAAGAGGCAAGAGAAGCTCAGAAAGAAGCATGCGAAGTGCAGAAAAAGACAAGAGATGTGCAAAAAAGGCAATACATGTGCAAAAAGAGGAAAGAGAACTGCAGAAAGAACCAGCAGAGGTGCAGATAGAGGCTAGAGGGGTGCTGAAAGAGGCGAGAGAAGTACCGAAAGAGGCAAGAGAAATATAGAAAGAGGGAAGAGAGGTACAGAAGGGGGCAAGAGAGGTGCAGAAAGAGAGAAATGGGGTACAGAAATATGCACGAGCGGTGCAGAAAGAAGCAAGAGAGGTGCATAAACAAGCAAGAGAGGTGCATAAAGAAGCAACAAAGATGCAGAAAGAAGCAAGAGGGGTGCAGAAAGAAGCAAGACAAGTCCGAAAAGACCCAACAGAGGTGCAGAAAGAGGCAATAGAAGTGCAGAATGAGGCGGTAGAAGTGCAGAAAGAAGCAAGAGAAGCACAGTAAGAAGTGAGAGAAGCTCAGAAAGAAGCAAGAAAAGTGCGGAAAGAAGCAAAAGAAGAGCAGAAAGAGGCAAGAGATGCTCAGAAAAAGGCAAAAGGGGTATAGAAAGAGGCAATAAAACTGCAGAAACATGGGTATAGACACAGGCAAGAGGGGTGGTGAGAGGCAAGAAAAGTGCAGAAGGAGAACTATGAAAACAGACAGGAGAGGTGCAGAAGGAGGTAAGAGAGGTACAGAAAGAGGGAAGAGGAGTGCAGAAAAAACACAAGAGGGGTGCTGAAAGAAGCAAGTGAGGTGCAGAAGGAGGCAAGAGAAGTCCATAAACAAGCAACACAAATATAGAAAGAGGCAAGAGAAGTGCAGAAAGTGGAAAGAGGGATGCAGAAAGAAGGAAGAGGGTTGCAGAAAGAGGCAACAGGGATGCAGAAAGAAGCAAGAGAGGTATAGAAAGAAGCAGGAGAAGTGCAGAAAGAAGCAAAATGGGTACAGAAAGAGGCAAGAAGGGCGCAGAAAGAGGCAAGAGAAGAGCACAAAGAAGTAAAAGAGTTGCAGAAGGAGGCAGGAGAACTACAGAAAGAGGCAAGAGAGTTGCGCAAACAGGCAAACAAAGTGCAGCAAGAGAGAACATGGGTGCAGACAGAGACAAAAGAGGTGCAGAAATAGGGAACAGGGGTGCAGAAAGAGGCAATAGGGTGCAGAAATTTGCAAGAGGGGTGTCAAAAGAAACAAGAGGAGTGCAGAAAGAACCATAGAGGTGCAGAAAGAGGCCAGAGGAGTGCAGAAAAGGCAAGAGAAGTGCAGAAAGAAATAGCAGAGATGCGGAAAGAGGCAAAAGAACTGTAGAAAGAGGGAACAGAGGTAAAGAAAGAGGAAATAGAGGTGCTGAAAGAGGCAAAGGGGGTGCAGAAAGAAGCACAAGTTATAGAAAGAAGCCAGAGAAGTTCGGAAAGGGGTTCAGAAAGAGGCAAGAGGGGAGCAAAAAGAGGCAAGAGAGGTGCAGGAAGAGGGAAGATGGGTGCAGAAAGAAGCGAGAGAGGTACAGAAACAGGCAAGAGAAGTCCTGGAAACAAGCAACAGAAATGTAGAAAGAAACTAGAGAAGTATAGAAAAAACAAGAGAGATGCAGAAAGAGTAATAAATGTGCAGAAAGAGGCAAGAAAAGTGCAGAAGGACGCAATAGAAGTTTAGAAAGAGACAAGAGAAGTGCAGAAAGAGGAAAGAGAGGAGTAGAAAGAAGTAAAAGAGGTGCAGAAAGAGGAAAGAGAACTGCAGAAAGAGGCAAGAGAGTTGCAAAAACAGTCAAGAGAGATGCAGAAAGACAGGACAGGGGTGCAGAAAGAGGCAAGAGGGGCAGAAACGGGCAAGAGAGGTACAGAAAGAGGGAACAGTGGTACAAAAAGAGGTAAAAGAAGTGCTGAAAGAAGTAACAGAGGTGCAGAAAGAGGTAAGGGAAGTGCTGAAAGAAGGAATAGAAGTGCAGAAAGATCAAGAGAAGTGTAGAAAGAGGGAAGGGGAGTGCAGAAAGAGGCCACAGTGGTGCAGAAGATGCAAGAGGGGTACAGAAAGTATCAAGAGAGGTACAGAAAGAGGCAAGAGAAGTCCAGAAACAAACAACAGAAATATAGAAAGAGGCAAGAGAAGTACAGAAAGAGGCAAGAGAAGTATAGAAAGAGGGAAGGCGAGTGCAGAAAGAGGCCACAGTGGTGCAGAAAGAGGAAAGAGGGGTGCAGAAAGAGACAACAGGGGTGCAGAAAGAAGCAAGAGAGGCACAGAAAGAAACAAGAGAAGTGCAGAAATAAGCAAATTGGGTACACAAAGAAGCAGGCAAGAGAACAGTAGAATGAGGCAAGAAAATTGAACAAACAGACAAACAAGGTGCAGAATTTGGAACAGGGGTGCAGAAAGAGGCAAGAGGGGTACAGAAAGTTGCAAAAGAAGTGCTGAAAGAATCAAGAGAAGTGCAGAAAGAACCAACAGAGGTGCAGAAAGAAGCTGGAGAAGTGCAGAAAGAAGCAACAGAGGTGCAGGAAGAAGCAAGAGAACTGCAGAAAGAGGGAACTAGGATACAGAAAGAAAGAAGCAGAAAGAGGGAAAGGGGGTGCATAAATAGGCAAAATGGATGCAGAAAGAAGCATGAGAGGTATAAAAGGAAGCAAGAGAAGTACATAAAGGAGTAACTGAGGTGCAGAGAGAGGCAACAGAGATGCATAACGAGGTAAGAGAACTGCAGAAAGAGGGAACAGCGGTAAAGAAAGAGGAAAGAGGGGTGCTGAAAGACGCACGAGTTATAGAAAGAAGCAAAAAAAGTACAGAAAAGGGGTTCCGAAAGAGACAAGAGGGGTGTAGAAAGAGGCAAGAGAGGTGCAGGAAGAAGCACGAGTTATGGAATGAATCAAGGGAAGTGCAGAAAGAGGGGTCCAGAAAGAGGCAAGAGGGGTGCAGAAAGAGACAACAGGGGTGCAGAGAGAAGCAAGAGAGGTACAGAAAGAAACAAAAGAAGTGCAGAAATAAGCAAATTGGATACACAAAGAAGCAACAGAGGTGAAGAAGGAGGCAAGAGAACAGAAGAATGAGGCAAGAAAATTGCACAAACAGACAAACAAGGAGCAGAAATATGGAACAGGGGTGCAGAAAGAGGCAAGAGGGGTACAGAAAGTTGCAAACGAGGTGCTGAAAGAATCAAGAGAAGTGTCGAAAGAAATAACAGAGGTGCAGAAAGAGGCTGGAGAAGTGCAAAAACAGTCAAGAGAGCTGTAGAAAGAGGGAACAGTGGTGCAGAAAGAGGAAAAAGGGCAGAAACAGGCAAGAGAGGTACAGAAAGAGGGAACAGGAGTACAAAAAGAGGTGAAAGAAGTGCTGAAAGAAGGAAGAGAAATGCAGAAAGAGGCAAGAGAAGTGTAGAAAGAGGGAAGGTGAGTTCAGAAAGAGGCCACAGTGCTGCAGAAAGAAGCAAGAGGGGTACAGAAAGAAGCAAGAGAGGTGCAGAAAGAGGCAAGAGAAGTCCAGAAACAAACAACAGAAATATAGAACGAGGCAAGAGAAGTACAGAAAGAGGCAAGAGAAGTGCAGAAAGAGGCAAGAGAAGTGTAGGAAGAGGGTAGGTGAGAGCAGAAAGAGACCACAGTGGTGCAGAAAGAGACAACAGAGATGCAGAAAGAAACAAGAGAGGTACAAAAAGAAACAAGAGAAGTGCAGAAATAAGCAAACTGGGTGCAGAAAGAGGCAAGAGGGGTGTAGAAAGAGGCAAGAAAAGGACACAAAGAAGCAACCGAGGTGCAGAAGGAGGCAAGAGAACAGTAGAATGAGGCAAGAATGTTGCACAAACTGACAAACAAGGTGCAGAAATATGGAACAGGGGTGCAGCATGAGACAAGAGGGGTACAGAAATTTGCAAAAGAGGTGCTGAAAGAATCAAGAGAAGTGAAGAAAGAACCAACAGAGGTGCAGAAAGAGGCTGGAGAAGTGCAGAAAGAAGGAACAGATGTGCAGAAAGAAGCAGGAGAACTACAGAAAGAGGGAACAGGGGTACAGAAAGAGAGATGCAGAAAAAGGGAAGAGGGGTGCAGAAGAGGCCAGATGGGTGCAGAAAGAAGCATGCGAGGTGTAGAAAGATGCAAGAGAAGTGCAGAAAGAAGCAACAGAGGTGCAGAGAGAGGCAAGAGAGGCACAGAAAGAGGCAAGAGAGGTACAGAAACACTCAAGAGAGGTACAGAAAGAAGGAACGGGGATGCAGAAAGAGGCTAGAGAGGTAGAAAAAGAGTAAAGAGGGTCTAAAAAGAGGTAAGAGAGGTACAGAAAGAAGCAACAAAGGTGCATAAAGAAGCAAGAGAAGTGATGAAAGTGACAACAGAGTTGCAGAAAGAGGCAAATGAAATGCAGAAAGATGCTAGAGAAGTGCTGAAAGAAGCAACAGAGGTGGAGAAAGAAGCAATAGAAGTGATGAAACAGACAAGAGAATAGCAGAAAGAAACATGAAAGCTGCAGAAAAAAGAAAGAGAAGTGCAGAAAGAGGCAAGCCAGGTGCAAAAAGAGGCAGGACAGGTGCAGAAAGAGGCAATTGAGGTGCAGACAGAGGCAAGAGGGGTGCAGAAAGCGAGAGGAGTAGTGTAGAAAGAGGGAAGAGATGTGCAGAAAGAGGGAAAGGGTACAGAAAGAGGCAAGAGGATGCAGAAAGAAACAACAGAGGTGCAGAAAGAGGCAAGTGAACTGCAGCAAAAACAACTCTGGTACGGAAAGAGGCAAGAGAAGTGTAGAAAGAGACAAGAGAGGTGCAAAATGAAGGAAGAGAGGTGCAAAAAGAGAGAAGAGGGGTGCAGAAAGAGGCAACAGGGTTGCAGAAAGAACCAAGAGAAGTACAGAAAGAAGCAAGAGAGGTACAGAAAGAAGCAAGAGAAGTGCAGAAAGAAGCACAATTGAGCGCAGAAAGAGGCAAGAGGGGTGCAGACAGAGGATAGAGAAGTATACAAAGAAGCAACAGAGGTGCAGAAGGAGGCAAGAGAACTACAGAAAGAGGCAAGAACGTTGCACAAACAGGCAAACAAGGTAGAGAAAGATGGAACAGGGGTTAGGAAAGAGGCAAGCAAGGTGCAGAAAAAGGAAAGAGGGGTGCTGAAAAAGGCAAGAGGGGTGCCGAAATTTACAAGAGAGGTGCTGAAAGAAGCACGAGGAGTGCAGAAAGAACCAACAGAGGTGTAGAAAGAGGCAAGCGGAGTGCAGAGAGGCAAGATAAGTGTAGAAAGAAGCAGCAGGTGCAGAAAGAGACAAGAGAAGTTCAGGAAACAAGCAACAGAAATGTACAAAGAAACTAGAGAAGTATAGAAAAAAACAAGAGAGATGCAGAAAGAGTAAGAAATGTGCAGAAAGAGGCAAGAAAAGTGCAGAAGGACGCAAGAGAATTGTAGAAAGAGACAAGAGAAATGCAGAAAGAGGCAAGAGAGGAGTAGAAACAGGCAAGAGAGTTGCAGAAAGAGGAAAGAGAACTGCAGAAAGAGGCAAGAGAGATGCAGAAAGAGGGAACAGGGGTGCAGAAAGAGGCAAGAGGGGCAGAAACAGGCAAGAGAGGTACAGAAAGAGGGAACAGGGGTACAAAAAGAGGTAAAAGAAGTGCTGAAAAAAAGAAGAGAAATGCAGAAACAGGCAAGCGAAGTGTAGAAAGAGGGAAGGTGAGTGCAGAAAGAGGCCACAGTGCTGCAGAAAGAAGCAAGAGGGGTACAGAAAGAAGAAAGAGAGGTACAGAAAGAGGCAAGAGAAGTCCAGAAACAAACAACAGAAATATAGAAAGAGGCAAGAGAAGTACAGAAAGAGGCAAGAGGAGTGCAGAAAGAGGCAAGAGAAGTATAGAAAGAGGGAAGGTGAGAGCAGAAAGAGACCACAGTGGTGCAGAAATAGACAACAGGGGTGCAGAAAGAAGCAAGAGAGGTACAGAAAGAAACAAGAAAAGTGCAGAAATAAGCAAATTGTGTGCAGAAAGAGGCAAGAGGGGTGTAGAAAGAGGCAAGAGAAGGACACAAAGAAGCAACCGAGGTGCTGAAGGAGGGCAGAGAACAGTAGAATGAGGCAAGAATGTTGCACAAACAGACAAACAAGGTGCAGAAATAAGGAACAGGGGTGCAGCATGAGGCAAGAGGGATACAGAAATTTGCAAAGGAGGTGCTGAAAGAATCAAGAGAAGTGCAGAAAGAACCAACAGAGGTGCAGAAAGAGGCTGGAGTAGTGCAGAAAGAAGCAACAGATGTGCAGAAAGAAGCAAGAGAACTGCAAAAAGAGGGAACAGGGGTGCAGAAAGAGGGAAGAGGGGTGAAGAAAGAGGCAAGATGGGTGCAGAAAGAAGCACGAGAGGTGTTGTAAGAAGCAAGAGACGTACAGAAAGAAGCAACAGAGGTGCAGAGAGATGAAAGAGAGGCACAGAAAGAGGCAAGAGAGGTACAGAAACACTCAAGAGATGTACAGAAAGAAGGAACAGGGGTGCTGAAAGAGGCAAGAGAGGTAAAAAAGAATAAAGAGGGTGTAAAAAGAGGTAAGAGAGGTACAGAAAGATGCAACAAAGGTGCATAACGAAACAAGAGAAGTGATGAAAGAAACAACTGAGTTGCAGAAAGAGGCAAATGAAATGCAGAAAGAGGCTAGAGAAGTGCTGAAAGAAGCAACAGAGGTGGAGAAAGAAGCAAGAGAAGTGATGAAACAGTCAAGAGAGTAGCAGAAGGAAACATGAAAGGTGCAGAAAAAAGAAAGAGAAGTGCAGAAAGAGGCAAGCCAGGTGCAAAAAGAGGCAGGACAGGTGCAGAAAGAGGCAATTGAGGTGCAGACAGAGGCAAGAGGGGTGCAGAAAGAGGGAAGGGGTACAGAAAGATGCAAGAGGATACAGAAAGAAGCAACAGAGGTGCAGAAAGAGGCAAGTGAACTGCAGAAAAAACAACTGTGGTGCAGAAAGAGGCAAGAGAAGTGTAGAAAGAGACAAGAGAGGTGCAAAATGAAGGAAGAGGGGTGCAAACAGAGAGAAATGGTGTGCAGAAAGAGGCCACAGGCTTGCAGAAAGAGGCAAGAGAAGTACAGAAAGAAGCAAAATTGAGCGCAGAAAGAGGCAAGAGGGGTGCAGAAAGAGGCTAGAGAAGTACACAAAGAAGCAACAGAGGTGCAGAAGGAGGCAAGCGAACTACAGAAAGACACAAGAACGTTGCACAAACAGGTAAACAAGGTACAGAAAGATTTAACAGGGGTTAGGAAAGAGGCAAGCGAGGCATAGAAAAAGGGAAGAGGGGTGCAGAAAAAAGCAAGAGGGGTGCAGAAATTTACAAGAGAGGTGCTAAAAGAAGCAAGAGGAGTGAAGAAAGAACCAACAGAGGTGTAGAAAGAGGCAAGCGGAGTGCAGAGAGAGGCAAGATAAGTGTAGAACGAAGCAACCGGTGCAGAAAGTGGCAAGAGAACTGCAGAAAGAGGCTATAGAGCTGCAGAAAGAGGCAAGAGAGGTATACAATGAGGGAAAAGGGGTGCAGAAAGAGGCATGAGGGGTACAGAAAAAAGCAAGAGAGGTGTAGAAAGAAGCAAGAGAAGTGCAGAAAGAACCACTCGAGGTGCAGCAAGAGGGGTACAGAAAGAGGCAAGAGAAGTGTAGAAAGAACCAACAGGGGTGTAGAAAAAGTCAAGAGAGGTGCAGAAACAGGCAAGAGATACAGAAAGAGAAAAGAGAAGTGCATAAAGAGGCACAATGGGTGCAGAAAGAAGCAAGAGATGTCCGGAAAGAAACAAAAGAAGTACAGAAAAAAGGAAGAAAGGTGCCAAAAGAAGCAAGAGAAATGCAGTAAAAGGCAAGGGAGGCGCAGAAAGAAGCAAGAGTGGTTTGTACACCATTAGTACCAATTTAACATCCACATTTAGCAATAAGTAATAGCTGACCATTCTAGGTTTCCAAAGGACCTTCCAGCTCACTGTAACACTTGTCGCTGCATTTTTGGTAACGTTTGAGCTGTTTGAGCTAGAAACAAGGCTTTTTTTGTTCAAATCTGCAGATCAGGCAGCAGATGATGGATTATGTGGCTAATGCACCAAATGTATAATTGTGTGAAAGTCGGTGCAACCAAACAGTCGCACATTTGCAGTGGCCCTGCTCATACCTCTGACTAGGTCCAGAAGTGCTCCTCAGTGATTCCTTCTATTTTTGTTTCATTGAGTTCATAGTTTAGCTACTATGGAAACGAGGACGACTAAACCTGAGGTCACCACTCCACAACACAGACTACCATACCACATAATTACTCTCATAACACATAATCCCACTCTACATAATTCCTATGCACTAAATTACACATACTTTCTATCCACATATTTTTACTGCACAACATACCACATAATTCCACTACACACAATGTACATCCACTCCACTCTAATCAAATCAAAACCAACTTTATTTGGTTTTTCATAATTGTAGAAATACAATCAATTAAAATCTGATATTAGTTATTACTATACAATAAAACACAGTTTACATATAAATCACAATTCATTAAAAATATGACCATGGCGTGACGTACAGTTTTTACAGTGATTTCATCAGTTCTCTAATGTGTAAACTAGATGACTCGTCTTTATCAAAGATTCAAGCGATGACGGATACAAAATTTAAGGAAACACGCCATCGCTTTTGCTACTGCTTCATCATCGAGGTACTGAAGCGCCAAATATGCTGGACGGCATTGGCGCAGGCCCCAGTTTCTCAATATGGGCAATATCCAACGCCTTCGTGGTATAGTGTAAAATTTACAAAAAAGTATTACGTGTATGGCCGATTGTGTCGAAACAGAGTCACAAGGGCATGGGAACGATTTTGATGACCAGTCGTTTTGAGAGGGAAAAGATACCATTTGATGAAACATATTGAGTCTGAAGCGTGTCAACAACAGTTTTTCAAACTGACTTAGTCTGTACAACAAGTAAGGTTCAATAGAAAACACAGTCTGAACTAATAAACCCTGTTGGACAGAGGGTTTCCCTATCTCTTTTAGCAAGCGGACCCGCCCCAGGTATGCCAGGCATGCTTTTTTCAAATCTGCCTTTGAGATCTCTGCTATTGTTAATGGTTCAGCAAATAATTTTTCATAGCCTAGGTCTGTTAGTAGAGTCTTGACATATGCCAGCCATTTTATCTTCCCACAGTGGTCGGGTGTCTTAATATCTTGAACAATTGATCTTGTTAAGTGACATTGTTCAGTTACCCAAATTCGACGCCACAGCATTACTGGTTGGGTTTTTATAGTGTCTGATATATAGTCTATGCCCAGCTCTAGGTGACAGCCATATGTGGGAGAGCTCTTCGGTACTGCAAGTAAATATCTTACAAAGGAATTTTCAATTTTTTGCAGTTCGTCCACATTTGCAAGACCCCATAGCCCAGCCCCGTACGTGGCAGTGCTGACACATTTTGCATTGTATATTTTCAATAGTTCCAATGGAGGTCTCTTGCCCAATTTTTGTGCAAACGATTTTAGTGCTGAAGTTGCTCTTAAAAAGGCCAGCTTCCTTGTTGATCGCTGCCTTCCACTTAAATTTTTCGTCAATTAGGATTCCCAGATATGGATATGTTGCAGTTCTGTCCAGTGCCCGCCCCATCCACATATATACTTTTGATCTTTGCGGTTTATTTCCCCACATGCATTGTATACGTGTTTTTTACATTCAGGGTCAGGTTTAAACTTGACATAAACGATTAAGAAAAGGGGGTGGTGATGAACAGACTGTCTGAATTAAGCAGACCACTCTTACCCAGTCCAAAGATCAGGGCTTGATCCATCACCGTTATTTATCTCACTGCACCATCCCAGCTCAGAACCTGGCTATATGCAAATCAGTCTGTCCCTGGCCCAGTGCATCATGGGAACAGGGCAGACTAAACTACCAAGCCAATTCTTCACCAGAAAGGAGACAAGCTACCGGTTTATGGCATTTCAGCCGTCTTCGGCCCGGCTTGCTTGAATCCTGATGGTGCAGTGAGAAAGGGACTCATGTCTGAGTATACCCTGCCACACCTATAGTGGCCAAAAACGATTAAGAAAAGGGGGTGGTGATGAACAGAGTGTCTGAATTAAGCAGACCACTCTTACCCAGTCCAAAGATCAGGGCTTGATCCATCACCATTATTTATCTCACTGCACCATCCCAGCTCAGAAGCTGGCTATATGCAAATCAGTCTGTCCCTGGCCCAGTGCATCATGGGAACAGGGCAGACTAAACTACCAAGCCAATTCTTCACCAGAAAGGAGACAAGCTACCGGGGACCGGTTTCTGGCATTTCAGCCCTCTTTGGCCCGGCTTGCTTGAATCCTGATGGTGCAGTGAGAAAGGGACTCATGTCTGAGAATACCCTGCCACACCTATAGTGACCAAAAACGATTAAGAAAAGGGGGTGGTGATGAACAGAGTGTCTGAATTAAGCAGACCACTCTTACCCAGTCCAAAGATCTTGACATAAAGGCACAATATCTGTCTAGTGCTCGCTGCAACTCGACAGGAGTTCTTGCTAGGATAACCGCGCCGTCGGCGTATAACAGAGCTGGTATCTGCCGACGACCAATTGAAGGGAGATCTTTGCTTCCCTCAAGCATAGCAATCTCTAGCCCATTTGTGTATAGAGTGAATTGAAAGGGGGCCAGCACACATCCCTGTCTGACCCCCTTTTCCACCCTGAAACTTTCAGTGAGTTGCCCCTTAGTCCCAAATCGTACTCTTCCCATTGTTCCTGTGTATAGTTCCCGTAGGAAATCCACAACCGGGGGGTCCACACCCATAGTTAAAATGATTTTCCACAGCTTGGAGTGTACTACACAATCGAATGCTGCGGATAAATCACCATACACCATATGCAGCGCACTCCCCTTGGCCTCCATGTATTTTCCTGCCAGTAGAGACAGGTTTAATGCTTGGTCTACTGTGCCTAGCCCCTCTTGGAACCCGTATTGTATTGCAGAAATGATGTTCTAACTAGTTGTCCACTCCTGAAGTCGGTCGAGAAGAATCCGACCTGCCATCTTCCCGAGCGAATCCAGGAGCGAAATAGGTCGGTAACAAGATGGGCTGTTTCGGTCCCCTTTTTTAAATATAGGGACCAATATTGAGGTTGTCCAAGATTCTATTAAACCCTTGTCTATAGTGGCGTTTAGGACATTTGTCAGTAGCGGGGACCAGAGATCTACTTCATGTTTAAAAATATCCACTGGAACCCAGTCCGGGCCTGGAGCTTTACCTGATTTTGAGGATTTTATTGCTTTTTGTGCCTCGTCATGTGTGAATTGCAATGCTATTGGGTAGGTAACCTGGGTCAGGGGATCTATATAATCCGTACCCAGTACGTTTCCATTACTAAAAACTTTGGAGAAATAGTTCACCCAATCTCTGTCGCTGATCGCAACGTCTATGGATGGCCTCCATGTATTTTCCTGCCAGTAGAGACAGGTTTAATGCTTGGTCTACTGTGCCTAGCCCCTCTTGGAACCCGTATTGTATTGCAGAAATGATGTTCTAACTAGTTGTCCACTCCTGAAGTCGGTCGAGAAGAATCCGACCTGCCATCTTCCCGAGCGAATCCAGGAGCGAAATAGGTCGGTAACAAGATGGGCTGTTTCGGTCCCCTTTTTTAAATATAGGGACCAATATTGAGGTTGTCCAAGATTCTATTAAACCCTCGTCTATAGTGGCGTTTAGGACATTTGTCAGTAGCGGGGACCAGAGATCTACTTCATGTTTAAAAATATCCACTGGAACCCAGTCCGGGCCTGGAGCTTTACCTGATTTTGAGGATTTTATTGCTTTTTGTGCCTCGTCATGTGTGAATTGCAATGCTATTGGGTAGGTAACCTGGGTCAGGGGATCTATATAATCCGTACCCAGTACGTTTCCATTACTAAAAACTTTGGAGAAATAGTTCACCCAATCTCTGTCGCTGATCGCAACGTCTATGGATGGTAAGTCCTCTCTATCTGTTAAAAAAGGAGATCTGACTATTTGCCAGAAGGCTGCACTGTCTTTTAATTCTGAGCTTCTACTTAGTTGGTCCCATAGGTCAGCTTTTAGCTCTTTCTTTCTAGTTTTTAAGGCTAGCGCATATTCCTTTCTCAATCTAACGACCTCCCCTCTGTCTCTCTTTCCCCTAGTTAGGGCTTCCTTTAGTCGCGAATACGCTTTGGTGCAAGCCGGGTTAAACCAGCCTTTTTTTACCTGACTTTTTCGTTTCTCTGTGCTGGTAAGTTCTTTCTTTATGTTTTGAGAAATGGTATTGAAACTAGCCAGAACCTCTTTGGATTTTGTCCCAGGATCAAGACAGTTTATTATGTCTGACTGGCTTTGCCTGACTATTTTTGCGGTAGTTGCTCCCTGGTCGATTTTTCCCCATTTTAATGTATAGCCATTTAGAGATCCTAGTTCCAGCTCTTGCTGGTCTAAAATTTTCATTATTTCGGGATCTTTGTGAGGTTTTGTTTCGTATAAAGCAATGGTGTTTGGGAAATGATCGCTCAATGGGTTTTTAATTGGTTCAAAGACTTCCATGTTTGGCCCCTTACTTGATGATATCAGGACATAGTCTATCAGGCTTACTTGTCCCCTGCCATTAAATGTTGGCACAAAGGCTACTGGGGAGGTCTTTATCTCGTTAGCAAAACCCAATTCCAATTCCATCATAATCTCGGTCATTTTTTCTCCCTCAATCGAATGTAAAAAGTGTGTTATGCTGTTACCATCATCCTCTTTACTTCCACACTTATCGACGTTATTATTTCTACATAGATGAAGGTTGAAATCACCACCCCATAATAATGTGCATGACTTCTTAATGTACTTCACTCGAAGATCTTGCAGAACTAGGGAAATCTCTGACAAAAGGTTTATTAAGTCACTTACATTCAGATTGTTGTAGAAACTTACTATAACATAGATCTCTTGTCTAGTTCTCTTTAGAACTATTAGCTGGTAGTTCTCTTCTAGCTTCAGGGGAAGAATATCCTCACTATGTAGAGTATTTGCAATGTAAGTGATTAGACCACCCCTGCTTCTTCCAGAAACTGATTTTTTGGCTGCAGAAAAATAAGTCTTGTACCCCGTTATGTGTATGGGGTCAGTAGCCCAGGTTTCCTGGAGGCAGATAATGTTACTCAGATTTACCTGATTTAAGAAGTTAATATTTGTCTGTTTAGCAGATAGACCAGCTATATTCCAGTATGTGAAATGTACTTGGGAGGTAGGTGAATTGGGACTGGGAAGGAATGATGCAACCTTTAAGTTACCCGTTGGCCTAGGATTGGGAGGGGCTATTGGTAGTTTGTCCAAGTCGCCCGACCGATGTTGCAAGGAAACAGTAGAAATATGTTTTCCAGGAGTAAGTGTTATATTTTTATCCTCTGTGACTGGGGTTTTTCCTGTTAGGAATTCTCCTATATTTGATGTGTGCACATTTTCCCCTGTGGACTGGTCGTGATTCAGTCAATCATTATAGTCCAGTCCGGGCAGTGCACTGAATCTATTGTGAGTGGGGATGCTATAAGAATTACCTGGAGCCGCAGCAACTTGACGCCATCGGACGTCTCTGTGCTCATAGTGAAGCGTTGTAGACAGGTAAGGGTGAGCTATCAAATGTGGGTGGATTTGGCCCTGATGCCACTGTGCAGGAGCATTCGGATAACTAAATTGTGAGTTCTGTTGAAAGAAAGGAGAATTACTTTTAGTTGGCAGGTATTGATTATGAAAGGGAGTGATCGGGTTGCTTGCCATGATGGGATGTGTACTGATCAAGTGTCTGTAAAAATAACCCAAAGGGAGAAGGGTGGTATTTAATTCCCAGGTAGAGGGGGGGGGGGGGCCCTGGCCAGAGTTTTTTCAGCCCATTGCGGATTTTTGAAGTTAACAGTTATACAATCCCCCTCGAACTTTTTCTTCAAAGGGCCTATCCATCCAACTCTCTGGATGTGTATAATCTCTCCAGAACTTTCCATTGGGAAATTGCAATTAGCTATTAACCAATGTAGGGTCTTGTTCTTTAGTGAGGAAGAGGTTTCATTTGGTCGTACCTAAGTTTGGGGACATTAACCAAAACCAACACATAGGCCCCGCATTCAGGCGGCAGACTGATGCGTGGAGGTATCTGCCTTGAGTTATAAGCTACATCGTGAGTCGTAGAAAAGTTGGCGCGGTGTCGCTAGTTTGGTTTGATGTCTTTCTTTTGCTTTGGGGAGTTATGTGCGTCTTCCCTGGCTGAGTGTTTGAGGTGTGAGTGTTCATGTCAGTATTATGAATATAGCTACTAGTTGCTACTGGTTTATTTGTAGCAGTTTCTTTACTTGAAGAAATAGTGGGTTTTGGTTTTGTTACAGTATCTGAGACTGAGGTGATCTTGGTTTTAGAAGATGTAGATTTGTTAATACTTGTCTTGGAACCTACATTAGTTTGTGGGCCAACACTAGAAACTTTTTTATTGTAGGCTGTTAATTCCTCTAGCTGCTTTTCTATACGGGCAAGCCTGGATTCGATCGGCGACATAAAGATGCTAAGGAGGTCACCGAATCTTTCAAGTAGTTTGTCGTTTGCTATATTTGCATCGGGCTTGTCCACATGCGCATGGGGGATCCCCTAAGAGTCTTTGCTTACTATCTCTATGGATGGGCTTATGCCATTTGCGTTTAAGTGCATATTTGTGCCTTTCCTAGGTTGTCTTTTTTTTGCATTGCGTTTTCTAACAGCAGGGGTGATAGAATGAGCCGTTTGTTTTGTTTGCTTTCGGATTGCACCCTCTTGCCTGCCTCTTAGGTGTCTCTCACTATTTTCGACTACCTTTTCAGATGTGAGATCTATATTTAGTTCTGGGGTCCTTTCTAATTCTCTGCTTGAATCTAGATCGGAGTCAATTAAGGGATTTGATGCTGAAACGTTAACCTCATTAGGTATAGTATGAAGGTCAACTCGGGTTTCACGAATACAACCTGTGTGTGGATTTTTAGAGCTAACTGGGGTTCTTGCTGATGTAATGCTCCCGAGGGAAGATCGTTTTGCAATTGCTAGATCTTGCGAGACCCTGCGCTCAAGGAGCGAAATGCTAAGTTCAATTGCATCGAGGCTGCAGAGGGGTTGAAGGAAAACAGCGTCCCAGGTAGGGTCTCCTCGGCGATTTTTAAGTTCCCGCTTTGACCAGGGAGTACAGTTTAATTTGTAGTTTGTGCCGTCCAGGGGGCGTGGCTAGCAGGGGACGCAGACCAGCTGACAGGGGTCAGGCAGGGACTCCTGGGAGAGCGAGTCCTTGCAGCGCAACACCCCTGCTACGATGGGTCCTCTCACCCCAGGCACACTCGAGGTCACAGCCAGTGGTCTTGCGTTGATTCACAAGCCGCGCAGCGGCACCCGTGAAGCGGGTGCGGCGAGTCGTTGCTGCAGAGGCTGCAGAGGGGTTGAAGGAAACCAGCGTCCCAGGTAGGGTCTCCTCTGCGATTTTTAAGTTCACTCCACTCTAAAAAACATTAGTAAAAAAACTTTTACATTTACAATGCCAATAGCTCTAACTCTAACGTTATCTGGTAGTCATGTTTGCGGATTGGTGGAGAAAGGGGACTGGGCCTCTAACCAGTGCTCAGGAATTCTACTGTGTAGGACTTACAGGAGGTACCAGGAAGGCTTCTTGGCCCCCAAAGTCCCTCAGGATTAAGGTGGACTTCATCCCCCGACCCGTAGTGTGCTAGGAGGCATGTTTGTAGAGTGGTGGAGAAAGGGGGGAGTGGCCTCCAAAGACCTCTTAGCAATCCCACAGTGTGGGACTTACTGGAGGTAACAGAAGGGGTTGTTGGCCCCCAAGGACAACCTTGGGTGCCAACTACCCCTCCTATTACCTCCAGTAAGTTCTAGACTGCAGCATTGGCAAGTACTCATAGCAGGCCATGCCCCCTTTGACCACCAGTCTGCAAACACACTCCTTGGCACGCTCTTCGATGGGGATTAAAGTCCCCTTCGCTGCTGGGGGTCCTTAGGGGCCAACTAGCCTACCTGATGCCTCCAGTAAGCCCCAGATAGTGGGATTGCTGAGAGGTGGACACAGGCCAGGCCCCCTTTCTTTACCACTCTGCAAACATGCCTCCTGGCGTGCTTTTGGTTAGGGGATGAGGTCTCCTTGCCTCCTGAGGGTCCCTGGTGGCCAACTAGCCCTCCTGTTATCTCTAGAAAGCCCTGCATAGCTGTATTGCTGAGAGTGGTCTGAGGCCACTCCCCCCTTTTTACACCACTCAGCAAACACACCTCCTGGTGTACTGATGCTCGGGGGATGAGGTCCACTTTAGTCCTGAGGTCTTCAGGACACAAGAGGACCTCATCGCCCCACCAGTAGTGCACCAAGAGGCGCGTTTGCAGATTGGTGTAACAAGAGGTGCGGCCCGGGACCACCTGTCAGCAATCCTACTGTGGGTGGCTTACCGGAGGCACCTGGTGAACTAGTTGGCCCCCAGGGACCCTCAGGATTCAAGGGGACTTAATCCTCCAATTTAGAACTCGCCAGGAGCTGCGCTTGCAGAGTGGTGCAGGGAAGGAGCGGGGCCTTCGGCAAGATGCTAACTTTTCTTTTTATCTAGTTAGTGAGGCTGTGTGGCCCCCCATTCGCTAAATATTTTTGGGGCCCTGGGGACCCTATCCCTAGGGCCTAACCTATTTTTATAAAAACATTATAAAAAAAACAGGAACAGGCCGTGCGACCCCCTCCCAAGGCTGATTGCAGCCCCTGGGACCCCATCCCCCGGGGCACGGCCAAGGTTTTTAATAAAAAAAGACAACATTTAATGGAGGGACGCCTCGCGGCTCCCCTCCTGTGGCCACTTTTGGCCCTGGGAACCCTTACCCCGGGGCTTGCCCAGCCTTTCTTTTTTTATTTTGGAGGGGGACCCCATCCCCCGGGGCCTGGCCTCATGTTGGGTGCCACAGGGGAGCCCCAATGCCTGCTGGTCCCTGCCGGTTCCCTGCATCCTGTGGGAGCCACATTGCTTTTGGACGAGGGGAGTTGCTGAAGTGAAGCTCTCCTTGTCCAAAAGCAATCTGCTTCGGTTCATGGTAGCAAGAGCAGGTTTTCTGCTCTGTCTTCCATGACAGGGCAATGACAGGGCAGGAGCTGTGCTCCCGCTTTGCCATTGCAAACTGCAATGTCCAAGGGGTGGGCACCCTGGGACATTGCTGGAGCTGCCGATCAGTGGTGGCGGTCCACAGGCCCAACTGATTTAAGCCCCATGGTGATGGTGGTCCCTGGGGCCCATGGGTCTGCAACGGACCCAGCCCATAATTAAAGTTTGCCCAGGGGAGGTGGTGGTCCCTGTGGGCAGTGTGGGGAGGGACAGGAGCTCCCCACACTGTCTTATATTTTATTTAAGCCCTGGGGAGGTGGTGGTCCCTGGGGTTTGGGGTGGCCCTTGAGGCCCCCGGCTCATTATTACTAAATGCCCTGGGAAAGTGGTGGTCCCTGGGGTAGTGTGGGGGGCAGGAACCCCCTATGCATAATTTACACAAGCCCCGGGAAGGTGGCAGTCCCCAGGGCCGCGTGCCTGATGCATAATATGAATCATGCCCCGGGAGGTGACGGTCCCCGGGGCTTCGGGGGCCCCCACAGGCCCCCGCATATACTTTCAATTTGTCCCAAGGACCTGGCCCACCCGGGGGCCTATTAAGACAAAGCGCAGCGGGATTCGTGCATCCAGCGCAGATCCTGCTGTTTTAAAAAAATGCTTTTTGAGACACTGGGGGGTCCGGACCCCACCTGACCAGGCCTGGGGGGTCAGGGTGTTTCTACTCTGCCCCCCTTTTCTTTTTTTAAATAATTTTATTTCCATTTTTTCTTGTAACTCAGTTTTACTGAGTCACAAGATGGTTGCCAACACTTCTTGGTTTGGAGTGTTGAAAGCCAATCAAAAAATCAAAATGAAGCTTGTGTTCAGGAGGGTTTGCAAATCCTCCTCGGTCACCAGATATCAATATTGTTTATTTTTTAATTTCTCAGGAACTACTGAATAGATTTACACCATTTAAAAAAAGTCTCTTTCTTAACCAAGACCTACCTTTTTGTCAAGTTTGGTGTAATTCCGTTCAGCAGTTCGGGCTGTAGCTTTGTCTAAAGTTTCCTGTGAAAATTAACAAGGAGAAAACGCGTTTTGGGGCCCCCCTGTTTGCTCAGCCCCAGCTCAACAAATTTCCACTAAACTTTCAAGATAGGAGCTGACCTGATCGAACCATTAGTTTTGAAAGTTTTGCAACAATATGTCCAATGATGCCACAGATATTGGCAAAAGAAAAAATGCTTTTTGAATAGAAACAAGGTCCAAACTATAACTACCTACTGGTGACTGCCAGTAGGTAATACACAGATATATACACACATATATATACATACATATATATACATACATACATACATATAATATATATATATATATATATATATATATATATATATATATATATATATATATATATATATATATATATATATATATATATATATATATATATATATATATATATATACATACATATATGACCAAACAGTCATGCTCCCAGAGAAGAAGACACGTACACGAAAGCTGCCAGAATAAGGCACTTTTATTTCCCTGGGTCTCCCTCGACCCCGAGCTCAAAGCAAAGTGTTTCGGTTTTGTAGAAGCCGGGTCGAGGGAGACCCAGGAAAATAAAAGTGCCTTATTCCAGCAGCTTTCGTGTACCTGCCTCTCCTCTGGGAGCAGGACTGTTTGGTCAGTGAATTCTGCGCTGGGGCTTCAAGCGATGTCCACGTAACACCAGCCGGTAGTGGCTCTTCCTTCTTACCGCGTTTGTTTAAAGTAATATATACATATATATGTCTACATATATATACATATGTATGTATACATATATATATATATAGATATATGTGTAAACGTTTAAATAAACATTTATATAAAAATAGGTAAATAAGCATTTATTGAATGTTTTTAAAAAAAACTATGTTTAATTACTATTACATGTTGCTTATTTTCCAATTGTATTATTAATTATTAAGCTTTTTAACATTTATTACATTGCCATATATACATGTTTTCAACATGTGTTTAACATATTATTTTAGTATATAATAAAAAATGGTATAGCTGTAATAGTATCATTTCATCTATACTTTATACTTTTGTGAATTTTTTTTAAAATATATTTTACATTTGGTTATACATTTATTCAAGATTTTTTCCCCTTCATTTATATGAGGCAATAGCATTTTTTTAGTTTCATTTGGCTGCCATTTTTTTTACTGCTAGTTTCTATTTTGTAATCAATTTGTGGTATTTATTGACTATTTTTCTGGAACCAGGATTGTTTTAAGGGTTTTGATGGTAGGGTGGGTTTGGTGGAGGTCTACATGTTAGTTATTGTTTCGTGGGTGGGATTTTGGTATATTAGACATATTGTTTTTCAGTAGTTAGTAGTTTTCTTATGCTATTTTAGTAATTTATTGTTATGTTATGATTAATTGTGTTATGTTATATAGATTTTGATGATTAAGGGCTAATTACGATTTTATCGATGTGGGAGTAGGCCACCATGCCAGCACACACTCCCACATTGCCAAAGCCGTCCACACACCGCCTGCCAGATTAAAAGTTTCCTAGTAGTTTGGCGAGTGGTGCCTTGGCGGTCCTGTGGCGGTTTAGTTCTAAGGCTCATATCTGAGCCTTAGACGTGCAGCGCCTGGAGAGTGCCAAAGCCCATTACTACCCAACATGTGCCCCCTTCATGCACGTCATGCACAGGGGCCTGTAGGGCCCTTGTAATTACCTGACCTCCACACTTTTCATGGCGGGCTCACTGCCATGAAAAGTGTGAAGGTCTGGAAAGTCATAATATGCTTGGCGGTGCAGCAGTGGCACCGCCAGGATATTGGTTACTCTGACTGCCACTCCACCATCTCGGGATTGCTGATCCTTGGTGGCTGCGGCGGTCCTGTGGCAGTGGGACTGCCACACTTGTAATACAGCGGTCATACCACCAGTGCGGTGGTTCCCGACATGCCACCATGAGTTTGGCCATTTGATGGACCGCCAAATTCGTAATCAGTGCAATGCTTTTTACTTCGATTTCCTTTTTTTCTGTTTTTCTTGAGTGTTTATTTTTTTAAAAACTTTTTTTTATGGTTCCAGCAATATTTTGATTATTTTGATGGATTTCTATTGGATTAATTTAATTTTGCATTTTACGTACTTTTTGGACAATATTTTTTCAGTGTTTGATGGAATGTTATTTTTTACTTGTGGGATGATTATACGTTTGGCGATGCGGGAATTGACCGCCATGCCGATGGCCCGCTCCTGCACTGCCAAACCAATGGTTGGGTTGCCTACCAGATTACGAGTGCTTCTCGTGTCCGGTGGGCTTTTTTTGGCTGTCCCACAGCGGGTCCTCTGCAATGGGCACCACAATGGGAAAGCCAAAAATAGATACTGTACGGAATGGACTGTAAAGTCCATGCAATGCAGGAACTGGGGTGCATGCACACAGAGGGCACATTTTTTGGCCCACTGTTTGCACCCCATAGTCCTGAGGCAACAGGGAGCCTTGTAGGCCCCCCTTTGATTCCTCTCCACCACGGTTTTCATGTAGGAGGTCCTGCCAAGCATACTTACGGCCTCAAGACCGCCATGCCACTGCCAGGGAACGATGGTTCCCAGGCAGCTACGGTGGTCAAACAGCCTTAGTAGTAATAGGGCGGTCAGAGCGATGTACAGTAGTGACAGGACCGCCACCGATCCCCCCCACAGACTCGTAATCAGGCCCTAAGTGGATACAGACGAAGATATGCAACTACAGAAAAGTAATTTTTATTACTTTCCTTTCCTTGAGTGGGAAATCTAATATTATATTGTTTGCACCAGTATTAAGTGAGCGTTCTTTTCAATTGTTGCTTTTATGTGTTGTAATTAATGTATGTGATGGATTGAGTGTGTTCTTAGTTTCTTGGTTGGTGATTACATTTTTTTAAGAATCATTTAGATCATGTTTTGTCATTTCAGTCTCCATTCATTTTAAATCATATTTACATTTTTGACTGATATAATAAAATATAGCATTCATTATTTCTAACAAAACATAATTTGTTATCTTGTTTTACATTTTGTCATAATTGTTAGGACTTTGTTTGGTTATTCATTTCATAATATGCTTTTTACTATTACTTCTAAGTAATATACTCATGTTATTTATGTTGATTTGGACTTTACATTGTAGAACGTTGTACATTCTTTTGGTTTCTTTTCTATGTTTATGGGCAATTTGGCTAACAGATTACTCTATTCATAGTTGTTGGTAGCTTTACTCTTTGTGTAATGCCTCTATATGTTTTCAGAGTGTAGGTTGGGTTCTGCCTAGTGTAGATTGGAAGCCATTTTGCCATACTTCCACTGCGATGTTTGTTTTGGCTTCCTGGGCCAAGGTGCTGTCATAAACATTCCGTAAGGACGAGGGAGAGAGACCCCTTGTGACCCAGGGGAAAGGGATACTTATAAACAGTGAAGTGAAAAAACTTCCCTTGGGTGAGTAACTGTATAGGGATGCCCAAAAGTTTAGTCTTGGACACAAGGCTTCACAAAGCAAAGAAATTTAACAATAAAACAATTATATAAAAATATCGAAATTTATTCAAACATACAGTAAAAACATGTTAAAAATCATTGTCATAACATAAAAAAACCGCTCCTTTACATTGAATAAAAGGAAAACAATCAACAATTTCACAATTTATACATATCAAAAATACCTATCATGAAAAAGTACAATTGAATCAACTTCCTATGTATCTAAAAAAAGGATTTTTTGGAAAAGAGAGAGACATACAGACACTGAGACATAAACAATTTGTCTTTCATCAAATGCACTTCATAACCCTCTTTTTTGGACCCACTCCAAGACTTGATTTTTTCCTATGTTCTTGCAGTAGGTTGGGAAATTGGATTGTGCGGTGCTAGGCGTCGACGCGTTTCGATGGTTTTGTTTATTCATATACCATCTTTATCAAGACTACTGAATATAGTTGTCTCTCCTGTATTGGCACTGGATGGTTGCCTCTACCACCGGATCCTGTGGGTAAATATACTAGGGTCAGTATTCAGCATTGAACCCAGAATAGTGAATGACATACTTTTGTTTTACAAACAGTCCCAAAATTGGGTATCATTATGACTAGTCTTATGTCATTAGACTAAATGTACATCGATTAGCACATAGTCCACTCCTTTGATAGAAAGTGACTATACATTTTACACGAGACTTTTGATTAAGGCACATCACATTTCAATTTACTGACATATTTGCCCAACCTATACCACTTTATTCGTAGATAAGTTTTTATTGCTTCACCATAGGTCCAACTCTTATGAGGGCAGCCATAGGAAAACCCCCTCCCCCCAAGTGGGAACCTAGGGCAAATAATTCATTCTTGTTTATCTTGTTGTTGGTTAAATCCCCTCCCCAACCTACATTCTGGGATACAGAACAAATATATGGTGATCCCCAGAGATTTATAAACCCAGGGGCTGAAGATACTGTGTTAGGTTGTATTTGGAGATACCTTATTCCATGTTAGGATCCCTGGACAAAAGATATTGCTTCTATTTTCTGGTGTCGCATTCTTTCACCAAGAGCTTTCTTAAAATCTAAAAAATATATATGGAGTTTTATTTGGACGGTTATAAATCATATAGTTTATCTCAACAGTCCCACATTTTCATCTATAACCTCATTGTTGTTTACCTGTAAGTTTGTGCGCTGATATTAGTTGTTTTTCTGTCGCCCAACAGGAATAGTAACTTGTAGCGTTCTATGGATGGATTCAAATAACATTTTTTATATAGATAATTATTTAGTTCTGTTTTTGTTGCTATACTAGCTTGAAATTTTTTTTATTTAGGCTACCTCACTCTTGGCTCCACAATGGCGTTGTATCTTTGAATCTATGAATCGCCTTTCAGTAAATAGCTTGTCCCAGAGTTGCGTACTTCGTCTTTAAAAATTGTACTGCAATAGATATTTAACTCTGTAAGTTATACGCTACGTTTTGGATGCTAATTTATTATGGGCTACAATTTTCAAGGCACCTACCTAAACGTCAAGCAACGGATATATTGGAGTCGGGAAACCGGAATATGGCGCTTGGTCTGCTGCACGGGGGAGTTTTAGCCTGTAACAAAAATTAGACTTTGTGTTGCCAACCTCACGACTTTTATCTGACGTTTGTGACACGGCGGTTACTTAGGCTTACCTCGCATTCGGTCCTAGATACGGAGCGATGCGCTGTATTCTTACGTTAGGGTGGAGGTTTCCTAGGGGGATAGATGTAGCCGGTGCATTAGTTGAAATCGGATAATTTTAGGATTTACTGGTTACTTTACGGCAGGGGCTCTTGTTTATCTTACCTTGCACCTCGTATTTTCCGGTAACGGCACCCGACTCCCGTCCTCTCTCTTGCATCTTTGTTTTCAGGAAGGTAGTGTTTGGGGGTTCCCTTTGCAACCTATTTGTACTTTCTTAAAGCTTCTCTTATTGGGCGATCTTAAGTTATAGCAGCTGTGTTCAATTTAGTTGCCCGCGAGAGCGATCCGCGTAACCATGGTAACGCGTCTCTGTTCTTCTACTAACTTCCGCGTTTCACGCCTCATTTGGTTTCACGCTATTCAAGCCTCGTTTTCATTCTTGTTTGCACGACGTTATTGTCGTTTACCTACATTATTTTTCTAAGTACCTACCATTTTATCCTTTAGACTTACTCATTCTTGTAAATTTAGATTTATCAAACATACCGAATTAATTTTATAAAAAACGGTGAGCATGTCTCAAAGACAAAAAAAGGTTTTTTTTTATACTGTTACACTTCGCCTGTTTGTATTGGATTTAAATGTGTTTGCCATCGACGGACATTCTTAACACCATAGTTCACCGCTGTACTCATTTGTCTAAACATTATATTTCTCTTGGTCTGTTTTGTGATGTCATATGGTGAGTGTTGGCTGGTACAGATATTTAATATTGCGATATTTATGGAATGGTACCCCTTTGCAGGCTTCTTTAAGCTGAATTATCTTTTGCAGTGGGGGGCTTCTTTACTGACCAGATATTATTTTCATCCATTCCTCTCTGGAGTTTAAGCCCTTTTCTATGGTGTGGAGGTGACATATGAACCATTGTTCACGTCTTTTCCATATTGACTCAAGGTTCCCCCCTCGTCTACTAGCAGTTATTTTTTCCAGGATAAACCAGGTAAACTCATTACATCCATGGTTTTTTTCGTGGTAGTGCATCGTAAGTGGAGCATTTTCTTTTTTGTTTTTGATTGCTGAACGGTGCTCCAGAAGTCTGGTTCTGAGCTCCCTGCCCGTCTCCCCCACGTAGCCAAGACCACATGGGCAGACGAGCAGGTAAACCACATTTTTACTTCTGCAGTTGTTAAGACTCCTTGGTACTAGGGTCTTCTGGTTAAAGGTCAATTTATTTGACACTATGCAGTTGGGACAAATTGAACAGGTTCCACATTTGTGGTTCTCAATTGCCTTCTTGTTACCAGTTATGGTGGTTTGTGCACTGTTACCTGGATTTTTGTATGTCCTAACTAGACTATTTGTGATAGTTTTATTCCTCCGGAATGAAAATAGTGGCTTAGTTAGTGGATTTGTCAGGCCATTGTTTATTATTTTCCATTTTCGATTTACTATATTTTTAATTCTGTTGCTTAGATTTGAGTATTGACTCACAAAGACTATTCTGTCTTGGGTTTTGTTATTTTTAATTTTATTGGTATCCAGAAGTTGCTCACGGTCATAATATCTCGCACGCTTGAGGGATTGTTTGACTAGTTTTTTAGGGTATCCTCTCTCATATAATTTTTTCTCCATATTTTCAGCATGTTTGTAAAAATCAGTTATACTTGTGCAATTCCGCCGTAATCGTAGAAATTCCCCGAAGGGGATATTGTCTTTTTGAGTTCGTGGGTGATTGCTTTGATATTGCAGAAGGGTATTTTTGTCTGTGGGTTTTGTAAAAAGTTCTACTTCCAATGTTCCCTCTGATTCTTTGATCTTTATATCTAGGAAGTTAACACTGCTGGAGCTATAACTTGCCGTAAAGTTCAAATTCTTGTCACCCAGATTAAGCCACTCTAAAAAGGATATTAGATCCTCACTGGCACCGCTCCAGATAAAAATGATATCATCAATGAAGCGGTGCCAGTGGGATATGTTTTCAAAGAATGGTGCCAGCTCATTGTATATATGTTTTACCTCAAATTGGCTAACATATAGGCAGGCCAGACTGGGGGCACAAGTGGCCCCCATGCTGGTCCCTTTACTTGTTTGAATAGCTCATCCTTGAACAGGAAAATATTATTTTTTAGTACCAGTTCTACACACCCGAGAATGAAGTCCATATTACCTACCCCTAGGTCTTCGTTACTTAAAATGGAGGATAGGACCTCAATGGTGTCGTTTTGTGGGATGTTGGTATACAGAGCCTCGATATCTAAGGTGACCAGCAACTGGGTCACCTTATCGAAGCTCTGTCCTTCAAAAACTGCAATGGCATGGGCAGTATCTTTTAGATACGATTTCTGTTTTTGAACAATCGGCCGTAAAAAATAGTCGGCGTACTTGCTCAGGGGCTCTAACAAAGACCCCAAGCTGCTGACGATTGGTCGCATGGGAGGATTATCAACATCCTTATGGATCTTAGGTAGTCCATAAATCGCCGGTATAATCGTGTCAGTGTTAAAAAGAAACTTATATTCTTCTTCACAAATCAGATTGTTTTCTCTTCCATAGTTTAGAAAAGTAGAAACATCTTTTTTAAGTTTCGTAATCATAGTATGTGAGGCTGAGGTATAATGTTCTTTGATATTTAAAAGAAGCCTCATCCGTCTTTCGTAGTCCTCACTGTTGAATACTACCACCCCTCCGCCTTTGTCGGCAGGTTTTATTGTTATTAAGTCATTGTCTTGTAAAGACTTAAGGGCTGATCTATGTTGTTTTGATAAATTGTTGCATCGATTGTGTGAGTTTTTAAAACAATTTTTTATTTCAATTTCCACTACCCCCTCAAACAGTTCGACATTGGCGTCTATCTGATTCAAATTTGGAGTAAAAGTCGATTGTGGCTTGAGTCCTGTGACATTAGGTCTTGGTTCGTAGTCTTAATCTGCAAAGAATCTGTTTAATCTGATTTTCCTAAAAAAACTTTTTAAGTCTCTTTCCAATTCAAATTTATTTGGGGGTGCTGTTGGGGCAAAACTAAAGCCTAATCTTAGTATTTACTCGTTCATCTTGTGTTAGTTCCCTATCCGACAGGTTAACAATGGGGAAAGCATTCATCTCCAATATCTGGCGTTCCTGGTCTTCAGGTAATTTGGTGTCGTTTGATTTGGAGGTGCATGGTTCCTCACTGGTTCCTGTCTCGGGTAATTGCGGTAGTTTTTCTGGCCCCTGTATGGGCGATTCCCATCACAAAACAGACCAAGAGAAATATAATGTTTAGACAAATGAGTACAGCGGTGAACTATGGTGTTAAGAATGTCCGTCGATGGCAAACACATTTAAATCCAATACAAACAGGCAAAGTGTAACAGTATAAAAAAAACCTTTTTTTGTCTTTGAGACATGCTCACCGTTTTTTATAAAATTTATTTGGTATGTTTGATAAATCTAAATTTACAACAATGAGTAAGTCTAAAGGATAAAATGGTAGGTACTTAGAAAAATAATGTAGGTAAACGACAATAACGTCGTGCAAACAAGAATGAAAACGAGGCTTGAGTAGCGTGAAACCAAATGAGGCGTGAAACGCTGGGTAGTAGAAGAACAGAGATGCGTTACCATGGTTACGCGGATCGCTCTCGCGGGCAACTAAATTGCACACAGCTGCTATAACTTAAGATCGCCCAATAAGAGAAGCTTTAAGAAAGTACAAATAGGTTGCAAAGGGAACCCCCAAACACTACCTTCCTGAAAACAAAGACGCAAGAGAGAGGACGGGAGTCGGGTGCCGTTACCGGAAAATACGCGGTGCAAGGTAAGATAAACAAGAGCCCCTGCCGTAAAGTAAACAGTAAATCTTAAAATTATCCGATTTCAACTAATGCACCGGCTACATCTATCCCCCTAGGAAACCTCCACCCTAACGTAAGAATACAGCGCATCGCTCCGTATCTAGGACCGAATGCGAGGTAAGCCTAAGTAACCGCCGTGTCACAAACGTCAGATAAAAGTCTTGAGGTTGGCAACACAAAGACTAATTTTTGTTACAGGCTAAAACTCCCCCGTGCAGCAGACCAAGTGCCATATTCCGGTTTCCCGACTCCAATATATCCGTTGCTTGACGTTTAGGTAGGTGCCTTGAAAATTGTAGCCCATAATAAATTAGCATCCAAAACGTAGCGTATAACTTACAGAGTTAAATATCTATTGCAGTACAATTTTTAAAGACGAAGTACGCAACTCTGGGACAAGTTATTTACTGAAAGGCGATTCGTAGATTCAAAGATACAACGCCATTGTGGAGGCAAGAGTGAGGTAGCCTAAATAAAAAAAAATTCAAGCTAGTATAGCAACAAAAACAGAACTAAATAATTATCTAAATAACATTTTTTATTTGAATTCATCCATAGAACGCTACAAGTTACTATTCCTGTTGGGTGACAGAAAAACAACTAATATCAGCGCACAAACTTACAGGTAAACAACAATGAGGTTATAGATGAAAATGTGGGACTGTTGAGATAAACTATATGATTTATAACCGTCCAAATAAAACTCCATATATATTTTTTAGATTTTAAGAAAGCTCTTGGTGAAAGAATGCGACACCAGAAAATAGAATCGATATCTTTTGTCCAGAGATCCTAACATGGAATAAGGTATCTCCAAATACAACCTAATACAGTATCTTCAGCCCCTGGGTTTCTAAATCTCTGGGGATCACCATATATTTGTTCTGTATCCCAGAATGTAGGCCGGGGAGGGGATTTAACCACCAACAAGATAAACAAGAATGAATTCTTTACCCTAGGTTCCCACTTGGGGGGAGGGGGTTTTCCTATGGCTGCCCTCATAAGTGTTGGACCTATGGTGAAGCAATAAAAGCTTATCTACGAATAAAGTGGTATAGGTTGGGCAAATATGTCAGTAAATTGAAATGTGATGTGCCTTAATCAGAATTCTCGTGTAAAATGTATAGTCACTTTCTATCAAAGGTGTGGACTATGTGCTAATCGATGTACATTTAGTCTAATGACATAAGACTAGTCATAATGATACCCAATTTTGGGACTGTTTGTAAAACTAAAGTATGTCATTCACTATTCTGGGTTCAATGCTGAATACTGACCCTAGTATATTTACCCACAGGATCCGGTGGTAGAGGCAACCATTATTATTATTATTATTATTATTGGGACATTTGTTGAGCGCTGCGATTACGCACACCGGCGTGTCCACGCGCTGAAAAGTGGGAATAGGCAGATGACAGGGAACACAAAAACTACGCGGGACCATTATTTACTGTAAAGATAAGTTTTAAATTTTGCCCGGAATCTAGCCTCATCTGGTTCCAAACGCAGGTCCGTTGGCAGTTTGTTCCAGTTGGTTGCCGCCAAGTATCTAAAAGACCTGCCTCCCATGCGGGCCTTCTTAATTCTTGGAGTCCTCAGTAGGCCACCCCCTGTTGATCTAAGCGCCCGTGTTGGTATGTACGCTTTGATCAAATTCGTCAGAGGGGCGGGTGCCCTGCCATTCAAAATGCGATGACAGGTGCAGAGGGCTTTATACTCCACTCTTCTCCTCACCGGGAGCCAGTGTAGCTGCTGGAGGGCCGCCTTAGAAGGCGCCCTTTTAGGCAGTCTGAGAATCAGACGCGCTGCCGCATTCTGCAGCACTTGCAGCCGGACCATCCAGTGCCAATACAGGAGAGACAACTATATTCAGTAGTCTTGATAAAGATGGTATATGAATAAACAAAACCATCGAAACGCGTTGACGCCTAGCACCTCACTATCCAATTTCCCAACCTACTCCAAGAACATAGGAAAAAATCAAGTCTTGGAGTGGGTAAAAAAAAGAGGGTTATGATGTGCATTTGATAAAAGACAAATTGTTTATGTCTCAGTGTCTGTATGTCTCTCTCTTTTCCAAAAAATCCCTTTTTTAGATACATAGGAAGTTGATTCAATTGTACTTTTTCATGATAGGTATTTTTGATATGTATAAATTGTGAAATTGTTGATTGTTTTCCTTTTATTCAATGTAAAGGAGCGTTTTTTTTATGTTATGACAATGATTTTTAACATGTTTTTACTGTATGTTTGAATACATTTCGATATTTTTATATAATTGTTTTATTGTTAAATTTCTTTGCTTTGTGAAGCCTTGTGTCCAAGACTAAACTTTTGGGCATCCCTATACAGTTACTCACCCAAGGGAAGTTTTTTCATTTCACTGTCATAAACATTCCACCATGGTATTTGGGATTTGGGTTGACGTCTGTGTCTGCAGAGATGCAGTCTGCCAAGTCAAGTGCCCTAGGGAGCTTAGCTTGTCTTTAGTTTGTAGGTAGTATGGGCTTTCTTGTAAATTATAGTGGTTGGCTTCCTCTGTGACAAGGACATTTTGTTTTACAAATTTTAAATGCTAATTGGCTATTTGTACGATATTCTGCACTTAAGGTCTGATAACGAGTACAACGGTCTGGGAACCACTGTGCCCGCAGTTCCTTCGCTGCAACCACAGCTGTCTGACCGACCTATTATGAGACATGCGGTTACAGAAAGAAACACAGCCACAGTTCTGCTGACACCACCACTCAAATCTGAGCAGGATGGCCGCGGAATAAACCAATGAACCTGTGGGAGGTTCAGACTGCCAGTGAAACCACCAGCACTATTACGAGCTGCTTTACTGCCGGCGTGAAAGTTGCGGCCCAACTACCACATCATAGCAGGCAGAAGGGAGATATAATAGGGCAAATCTTTCATGTACTCAACTCTACACGTCCTGTACCGCCATGAAGCCAATCGTACACATCCTGCTGCTGCTATACCTGCTTGATCTTGTCCAAAACCCACTCTGTCACTGACAAAATCGGTGATAAGTCATACAACTACTAGTTTCTTTAGACTCCTCAGCAAAACGATGCCCCGTCGTGGGCAGGCTAGGGTGTTTGGGTCCCTAAGTAAAGCATATTTACTCGGACTCTGTCTGGGATTGTTTCACATGTACATAAAAAACGCATCTGTAGGATGCCCGTCTAGTAAAAAACACTGATACTACATAGGCATACTGTACAGAAATGAACATGTATTTACACATCTTAGTCAGTGTTATTGATGTGTGCATTAATTTGTGTTCCACAACAGCACATCCTCATCAATATCACACCTATCAATGTCCGTGACATACTCTTTTTGGCCCTTCTCACTTGTCTGCCATGTCACAACTGATACCCACTCATCAAGCAGGTTACTATTTTTCAAGTCTTGGTAGTCTACATGGAAATCAGTACAACGACCACAAGGTGCTGTAACTGTAAACCTACTCAAGATGCTATACTCATTTTGCCCCTTCTCAATTGTCTGCCATGTCACTACTGATGGTCACTTTTCATGCAGCTTACCATTTGTCAAGTCTTAGTAAGTCCACATGGAAATCACTACAACAAGCATAAGGCCATGGGACTGCAACTCAAACCAAGAAGCAACAGTGAATGTAACACACTCACATAGCCACATCCCAGGTCCTGTTATGATTTCAAAGAAACGTTTGTATGGATATGTCCGTTCAGATTAGCTTTATTCGATTTTGGTTTTAAAATCATAAAAGCAGCAACAAGACATAAATAAATGCCTTAACATTTCATTACAAAATTGATATCAACTATTAAAACAGGATGAAATCAGTATGACGGGTCAGCTAATCAATATGAAACATTTCATTATCAAGTGGGAACAAAAAAAGGTTATGCATACAGTGTCAAAAAATGGCTTAAGGTTCAGAGGAAGAACGTGGTTACATACTACTGTGTCAATTAAGCAAGTACTCAATTAAGCAAGTACTCATGAGTGGCCCCTTTGTAGTTGGTTCTCAGACAGTACAGTTTTTAAAGAGTGGTACAAATCTATTAGAGGCTAGGAGGTTAGTGGCGCTCGGTGCGTAAAATCCCCTTCCCCATGAGTTATATTTCTTTGCCTTAAAACTTAGTGGCGGGATGTGCAGGGAGCTCGGGTAGAAGTCATGCAAGTCCCAAATGCGAATGGGGCCATCTCCTTCTTTGGGCTGACAAAATCTTAGGTATGGGACGATGTTCCAATTCTTAAATTTAATTAACACCAGATCCCCAGAGATGTCTTTGGGCAGCGTACCTAACCAGCCCACCCTCCTGACACTTAAAATTCCACCATCTAGATCAGGTGGCAAAGGTCGGTTGTTCTGTAGCCAAAAAATAACCTTGTTTAGCAGGTCCTGATGTGTTTCGTGTTTTCCCTGGCTAAGTGCAGGGACCCCAGAGAGGACAGTCACATATGGGGCGGCTTTAGGAGGTAAGTTAATACGTTGCATTCTTTCTGGATCGGTTCTGGACATTGTGTGATTAATTAATGCGGGTTTTGATGCTACTTTAAGGCCTGTAGCGGTGAGTGTATTAGGACATAGTAGTTGAGTTTGACCATTATTACGTATGATTGGTTTAAACTTTTCGGGGGTAATGGGAGGCTTAGGGCAGGTGGGTAGTGCCGTCTTACTGGTTAGTGAGGAGTTAATTATTTTCTCAATGCTAGTCAACCTGTCCCCCAGGTCAATAATTTTTATAACCAAAGGTGATATGACAGATAGTAACAGTTGCTCGAACTGAGCCAGTAAAGTCAGATGGGAGGACGATACAGGGTCATCTATTTTATCCACCGCCATATCCACCGTTGATGTAATTGGGTAAGAGGGGGATGATGTGGGGCTGGTGCACAATTTTTGGATTTTAGGTTGGTTATCATTGACATTTTCCCCGTCGTGCTTCCTTTTGATGTTGAGACCCCGAGGCAGAGCATTGGCTTGAGTTTTGTCTTTGTTTAATGGTAGTGGTAGGTCCCGCGGAGTGCTGTTTGAGTTGTGAGGATTAGTGCCCATAATAAGGGGGGGGTGATGCATCCGGGACATACTTGGTGCCACACAGGGCATTGAGCTCCTCCCAAACGGACATATTTTATGTACAATACCCCAAAAAGCGGCAATAAGCAGAACAGTATAAGTCAGTAAGAAAATGCGTCTCTGTACCTCCTCCTATTGGAAATCCTATGGGAAATGTCAGTTGGGGTGGCCCGTCCCGTCCTCCTCTGGCCTCTGAGGGCCACAGAGGGCCCGCCCTTTGCCCGGGCTTCGCCCGGCATCCCGCTCGCGTCCCGCGGAGCTGGAGTGACGCCTGCTTTATGCGCCACCCGGCGCGATGGTGTGGCATCTGTCCACAGCAGAGGGAGCCTGGGAACTGTAGTTTAGAGCGCCCCCCTCCGCACTGCGGCCGCGCTAGATGACCACTGCGGCGGCGGGAGGGAGACGAAGAGTGCCGGTGATCTGAGGTCGTCAAGGCTTGAATATCCCAGGGTCCGGGGTCCGTTAATAAGGTGAGCTGGTCAAAGGCTCAGAAGCCCCTGCAGATATGTCATTAAAGTGAAACACACCTCTGTTACAACTTTGTATTGGACTCTCACCCATCACCCACATAAAAAGGCAATGTCAGTCAATGGGATGACATAGAATCAGTGTGATAAGCATTCTTATGTCTCAATGGAAACACTCTGTGCAGGATAGGAATGCCTGTATCAGGGGTAACCTTGAAAGTCTTGGGCCATAGAGCATAGTACATTTTGCACATGCCTTACAAACTTAATTTGCATTGGACCTGTGAATTGAAGAGTATCAGGGACAACCAATAGCATTACCAAGTGCCATGCATGTCTAGGCAATGAGTAAGTGCAACTCATGAAAGCAAACACAGCATTAGCAGCATATGTCACACATCTAGATAAAGTAAGCGTGAGCTACACACAGGAAAATAGACTCATGTCCATACAGAACTCCACAAAGGTATGACAAGTTAACACCCTCCATGTGTGGATAAACAAATATCTAACTTGAACACACTTACCACATATCCAACATACATCAAAGGGACAACTGCAACCTAAGTGATGGGGACAGTGGCCAAGATAAGCTGAAAAACATACTGCACCAATCGGAGTTCATCCTTCATATGTATCCCACAACCCTCCTGAGGCACAGCCGGGAGCGAGATTTTAGCGACCATTGAAGAAATTGATTTTTAAAATTTGTGTATAATTGTGATTTTAATACAATAGCACTTTACCTGAATAGACCGCTAGAAGCCTCCCCAACAGCGATTCCTGCGCTGGGAAGGAGAGTACATAGGAGCTTTGTCAGGCGCCATCGGCCACGCCGAGCAGAGGGACACGCCCCCCTCGAGGCCACGCCCCCTTCCTGATAGTATATCTACAGCGCTGAAACACGAGCGCGCCAGAAACCCACAACCCTCCTGAGGCACAGCCGGGAGCGAGATTTTAGCGACCATTGAAGAAATTGATTTTTTAAATTTGTGTATAATTGTGATTTTAATACAATAGCACTTTACCTGAATAGACCGCTAGAAGCCTCCCCAACAGCGATTCCTGCGCTGGGAAGGAGAGTACATAGGAGCTTTGTCAGGCGCCATCGGCCACGCCGAGCAGAGGGACACGCCCCCCTCGAGGCCACACCCCCCTATCGCCCTACAATAATGTGTATGCACAGGAAGCGCAGCGGACGAGCGCAGCGGGCGCAACGATTGCGCGCCGAAGGCGCGCATAAGGCAAGCTCGTCTGCGCTCGTCCGCGCCGAGTCCGGGCCAAGGGCCACATCCCCTGGACCAACAAACAGCCACATAGGGCCACGGAAATACTCAAGCGAGGAACTAAAACGTTGGAGACCTTCCACCTCATGCTCCAAGATAGAACCACATAAAGAGGGTAAGAAATGTCCGTCATGTCCACTCACATTCGATTTTCTTCCCGCCAAAAATATGGCTAACACCGGGGTACCAAAGCACAGAAATTATAATCTGAAAGTCGGTCTGATTAATACAAGGTCATTGGTTAAGCACAATATACAAACGTCCGAATTAATAAACGGACAGAAAATAGATATATTATTCGTCACTGAAACATGGGCAGACGAGGCATCAGATGCCGACCTAGCCTTAGCTATTCCAGACGGATACTCTCTCTCCAGAGTTGACAGAAAAATTAAACGAGGAGGAGGGTTAGCGATTATAGCTAAGGATTCTTTGAAGATAAAAACCTCAGATAAAGGTAATACCGCAGACTGCGAAACATTGTCATTCCAAATAAAGATCACAGATAACTACACTTTTAATGGAATACTAATATACAGACCACCCAGTGCGAAAACCCCCTTAATCGACTTACTAAGCCCCTTTCTTGAATCTAGTGTGACATGTCCCGACTATACCATCCTAGGTGATTTTAATCTACATCAGACCCCAAGAGAGCAGCATTTATCGATGAAATGGCTAACTTTGACCTGGAAAACAAAGTCAACGTCGAAACTCATAATGCTGGACATACACTAGACGGGATTTTCTCGTCATGTCAGAACCTACACAATGTAGATACCCTCCCTATTCCATGGACAGATCATAAACTAGTAACTTTTATGCTAGAAGTTAAAAAGGAGACGGGAAGACCAGTGGAAATTATTAAGCAGGTAATATATCAGGACTGGTCTAAAATTGACAACCAGGCGTTCAAGGAGAAACTCCAAACATCCTACCCCACATTGGACGATAACTGTAATACAGCCTGTAAACAATTTAATGAGTGGATAGACAAGGCAGTCAACTCGGCTGTCCCTCAAAAAAAGGTAACTGTGAAAAGAAAAACCCCATCACAACCCTGGTTCTCAGACGCGCTAAGAACACAAAAACAAATGTGCAGAAGAGCAGAGAAAAAATGGAGAACTAACTACGACGCCCACCTCAGACAAGAATATAACGTCACCTTAAACAATTATAAAAAACTAATAATTCAAGAAAAAGGTAGATACTTCACTAATAAAATTAATGAGTCAAAAAACTCCAGCAAAACTCTTTTTGACACTGTCAAAAAACTTTCAAAGTTTGAAAACAATAATCAGGAAGCACTGTCATCGGAATTCTGCAATATACTTGGTGACTTCTTTGTCAGTAAAGTCTCATCAGTATACAACTCCTTTAAAAATCAGAACATTGAAGCTCTGGAAAAAGATATATCACACTTAATTAATTCAGAAACCCAACAAGACCTAACATCAGCTTTTAGTTTCATACCCCCTACAGTTGAGCAGATACAGAAAGAAATTCTCACTACCAACTCAGGTAGCCCAACAGACCCCTGCCCACCCCAAATAATGCAGGCTTGCTCCATTGAACTAAGCCTGGTTTTGGAAAAACTATTCTCCAAAATCATCACTACCAACACGTTCCCAGACGAATGGAAAAAGATATCCATTAGGCCACTGCTAAAAAAAAACAATCTGGACGGCGAAAATCCCAACAACTATAGACCAATAGCCAGGATCCCTTTTGCTGCTAAAATTTTGGAGAAACTGCTAAATAAACAACTATCTCAACATCTGATGGACGGAGAATGGCTGGACCATTCTCAATTTGGTTTCAGGGCGGAACATGGAACGGAGACAGCCTTGATCACAGCAGTGGAGGAACTCAGGACAATAATGGATAACGGATCGAAGGCCGCACTGATATTACTTGACCTATCAGCGGCCTTCGATACGGTTAGCCACGAAATCCTCATAACACGGCTAAAAACAGCAAACATACATGAGTCAACCTGTGCTCTTATAGCCTCATATCTGGAAAATAGATCCTTTTCAGTTGAATCAGGAGAAGCAAAGTCTAATCTGTTCAGCTTACCATGTGGAGTTCCGCAGGGATCATCGATGAGCCCCACACTTTTTAATTTATATGTAGCCCCACTCGCGCAAATAATAAGGAGTGAGGGATTCACCCCTATATCCTACGCCGACGACACCCAAATTGTGGTGTCAATAAATAAAGAGGTACAAGACACAGCAGCAAAATTCCAAGGCTGCATGACAAAAATCAGCCAATGGATGCAAACGAATTGCTTGAAATTAAACGGCGATAAGAGTGAAGTACTGATACTAGGTGGTGACACAAACATATGGTCACCTTTATGGTGGCCCACAGATATGGGAAGATGCCCAGAGTCGTCGGAAAAGGTGAAAAACCTAGGAATAATGCTAGATACTAACCTCTCATTTGACGCTCAAGCAAGCAAACTAGCTTCGTCACTCTGGTACATCCTGAAAATGATAAAAAAAATACTACCTTATATACCGCATGACTCTCGAAAAACAGTGGTGACGGCATTGGCCTTGTCCAGATTGGATTATGGAAATGGTCTATATGTCGGAGCAAGGAAGAAAATTCTTCTTAAATTACAACGCCTGCAGAACGCAGCAGCGAGGCTGATATTGGAAATTCCAAAGTTCGAAAGAGTAAGCCACAAACTAAAAAGTTTGCACTGGCTCCCAATTGCAAGCAGGATAGAATTTAAGTCATTATGCTTGGCATACAAAGCAATAAATGGAACTGGATCAAAATTTCTAAAAACACACCTGCAACTGTATGAGCCAAATAGACTTCTGAGATCCGGACAAAGGAAACTCATAAAAGTACCCAGATACAGAAGAACAAACTGGGGAGGCAGAAGCTTCCTAGTGCAGGCGGCAAAAACGTGGAACCAACTACCGCTAGAATAAAAAAACAGTCCATCCCTGAAATCCTTCAGAAAGGGAGTCAAAACATGGCTTTTTGCTAAACAGCCCTAACTACATACCTTAGGAGTCAGTGGGAATCTCAGCGCCAAGACGCCTTTTGGCATTCGCGCGCTATACAAATTGAAAAATCAAATCAAATCAAATCTATCCAACATTACCCCTTGTCCAGTGTAAGTCCAGCACAGGGCCCAAGGACACATCATACTATCCACTTCAATATCTTCCAAAATGTGAAAAGCTTTGTACCAAAGCGAACAACCCATGAAGGGAATCAAAGGCCCATGGCCAGTCCATTGTTATGTCATGTGCCACACACAATGCTATGCCAATAAACTCACCCTTACTGACACTGCCAGGGAACTTCCTCACAAAGGGGCATCCAAATGGGCATAAGAAGCTCCTCAAAGATGGTACTGGGGGGGATTGGCTTACGGAAGGGTTAGTTTTGTTTTGTGGAGAAGTGTGGCTCAGGGGTTAGAGGCGGCAGACCCGGAAACTGAGATCGGCTCTGGACCAGGGTTCAATTCCCCGCCTCGGCGGGTCTTGGGCTAAAAAATTCCACAGACTCGATAATTCTCGCTCCGGTGCCTTCTCGACTCACGGGTTCACACTCTGTGACTCTGGGCAATAGCTGGCTTAATCTCCACAACGGCCCCTCGCGGCGGGATGCCTGGCTTTCACCTTGTGGATACCCTGCTGGGGTTATCTCACAGGGGAATACCAGGACGGGTTCCCTAAGCAAGCGCTTAGATACCGACCTCGGTCAGTGATTTGCGCTATATAAATACATGTGTATTTACATTTACATTTTGGGAGGGGTCTTCTTTGGCTTGTCGGGTTTTAGACTGCATTCAGGGGGGGTGCTGTTTTTCAAGGGTGGAGTGGATAGTGGAAGGGATGACTTAGTCTTTGGGAGGGTTTCTTTTGTGTTTGTTTTGTTTTTAGGCTGGGTTCAGGGGGGTGCTGTTTCTCAGGGGTGTAGTGGGAAGTGGAAGGGAAGGGTTTGGGTATGGGAGAGCTTTTTGAGACTTTCAGAGGGGAGTCAGGTTTCTCAGGGGCAAGGGCAAACAAGATATCTTCACGGGGAAAGTGGGTAGGATGTTTGGATTGGAGTTCAGTTTGTGGGGAAGAGGGAGAGGGAGAGGAAGTGTGAGTTTTGTCTGCCGTCTGCACCGTGTGTTGTGTTGGTGTCTGTTGTGTGGGTAACTGTGAGCATTTGTGTTTTGTGCATATGTGTGCTGTGGGCGTGATGGGTGTTGTGGAGGGATCTGTGCGTTTTGCTGGGTTGTCTGCTGGTATGGTTGTGGCTGTGGAGAGGTCTGTGTGTGCTGCTGTTTTGTCTACGGGTATGGTCATGGATCTGGAGGGGTCAGTGTCTGTTGTTGTGTTGTCTGCTTGTGTGGTTGTGGCTGTGGAGGGGTCTGTGTGTGTAGCTGTGTTGTCTGTGGTTATGGTTGTTACTGTGGAGGGGTCTGTGTCTGTTGCTGTGTTGTCTGCGGGTATGGTTGTGGCTGTGGAGAGGTCTGTCTCTGTTGCTGTGTTTTCTGTGGGTATGGATGTGGCTTTGGAGACATCTGTGTGGCTGCTGTTGTGTCTGCTGGTATGGTTGTGGAGGGGGTCTATGTGTGTTACTGTGTTGTCTTGCTGTATGCTGGGGTGGTGAGGGTGGTGAGAGGGGTGAGTGTCTCCTGTGGGCGTGAATGTTTTGGATGTTTTGTGTTTTTGTGTGGTGCTTGAATATGATGAAGTGTGTGCTTGCTTAGATGTGCATGTGTTTGGGATAGGAATGGGATTAGAGAATTTGGATGGGGAAGGGACAAGAGGTGGGGTGGAAGGATGGGTGGAGGGCTGTCGTTAGGGAAGAGGCCACAGCCTGAAAAGATCTCTGTAGGCCAGACATTGCAGTGCGAATGCCTTCCAGGTAGGCCAGCATCTGGGTCGGCTGGTTGCCTTTTCCCTGGATGGAATTTTGGACTGCATTCTGTCCCACAGAGATAGTCCTTAGGAGGTCAATAGCATCCTCACTCAAGGCAGTGGGGATAACAGGGGCAGGGGATGAGGTGCCCAGAGTGAAGGAGATTCCTTTCTTATTAGTGGAGCGGACCTGGACAACTTGTTGGGGGCAACAGGGCAGGTAGCAATGGAATTGAGGGTGGCCGACAAGGATGACGGTGGCAATGATGCTGTGGGGTCCACCACCACTCTGGAGTGTCCATTGGAGAATGAGGCAGATGAACAGCTTGAGCTGCTGTTATCCGTAGCACTACTCACACAGACCTGGTAACTGGGTCCCTCCGTGTTTGACGTCTCACGTTAGGAACCGCTGTGACCAGCTGTGTTCCCACCGATATTGGTCCATTCTCCTTTGTCTGCCCTGGATATATCTGAAATGAAATGAAACAGGTTTATTGCAACTGCATTTCCACACCTGAGCATCACAAATCAACAGTAAACATTGATGAAGCACACATATCACACCAACCTCATGATTCACTCTATATTCTTAAAATTTATAATGAGTACATGCATGCTTGCTACATAACCTGAAAACAGTTGGTTCCTCTCATGTCATAACCCCAGACAGGCCCAAATACATTGATGGAGTTGTCTAAACTCAATTCTTACTACACTCCATCATTATACCCATACTAGCATAGTTGATTACCTTGCATACTTTTGCACTTGTATTGTGCCAGGGTAAAATGATGTAACCAAATAGGATGGATACAAGTTAGAGAGTTACACAATGCGCATACAAGGCCCAGAGTTCAACAAATCTACCTAGTACGCATAACACATGATGTGCTGAAGGTCAAGTTCAGCACCAACGTACCACCAATTAGTATAGTGGCAGAAATCATGTCACATGCAAATGCTCATTGCACACTAATTACATTTTGCACTCCAAATTACATCATATGTCCACTACCTGAAAAGTCTAATGAAAGATGAACACAAGTAGTTTAGCTATGTAGCACATTTAACATATAAAGCTCCCTGAAAACATTGAGGTCCAACATTTTGGAGATAGATTCTCAGAATTCACACAGCACAAGACTCCAAATAACCAAATGAACATTCCAAATCGTGTCTGGTACAGGTGATAATGGCAGTCATAGGTTGTATATCCACAAGCCAATACACCTTTGAAGTTTTTAGGTGTCACTAATTATCTATGACATGAGGATGTGGGGTTCTAATGGGCAGGGATATCACACCACTTTTTGGTTTTGCATGCTCAGATTGCCTTTTAACGATCAGTGTAGACACTTACATATGATCCCTCCAGTTCCACATCTCTCTCCCTTATTCATGTCACCAGTCAGTAAATTAGTTATTTTTAAACACTATCGCAAATGATCGATCAACTAGCAAATGCACACTGGCCAACATGTGGGCACTACTGCTGATGGCACCAGTGATGTTTGCACTCTCTCTCAATGTATAACTAGCACTTACCAATTGGAACTGTTGTACAGTCACTTCATGTACTATGCACTCTATGTCATGTCACATGTAATAGGGCGACCATCAGATGAGAGACAGTAGTGAGGGAACATCACTCTTCACACAAAGAAGACAGGTTGCCTGTGTGGTACAATTGCCACTCAGATTTACTAAGAACCAGCCACGGCCCGTGGAGGGAGTTTCGGTGGGGCGGAAAGGCGGGGCGGGGAGGGGCAGGGTGGGGGGTGCTAAAAACCGGAGTATGGATAATTGAAGGTAAGTAAACAATTACTAAAACAAATTTCGTAATGCGCCCTGTATCACATTTTGCGGTGCAGGGCACGCTACAAAATTCGTTTTATTAATTAAATTGTTTACTTACCTTCAATTATCCATACTCCGGTTTTTAGCACCCCCCACCCTGCCCTCCCCCACCCGCCTCTCTGCCCCACCAAAATACACTACACGGGCCGTGGCTGCTAAGAACATGATATGATTATTCACTTCACCCAGCCAGGTGTCTGCTCAAAAGGAGAAAAGTAGACGTGGACAGGACTCTGTTGTGTCAGCAGGACAATAGGCACACCACAGCAGCATGCACCTACTACCAGACCTACACTAACAATGACTCATCTTGTGTATGGCACATGGGCCACCACCAATATGGTTGATGAAATGCCTGTCTTAAACACTCAGAGTTGGCAATATAACATGTATGACTCTGGCCAGGACTCACTCCCATGTAGCTGCTATTGGGCCCTCAACTGCCCATCAAGTTCTGGGTTAGCCACTGCCAGTATGCGACCCATCAGTGTGTCAGGGTCCGGCACATGCCCCTTTCACATTGGGAGTACTTTCCTAGCATTACCTCCACGATATTCTGGGTCCAGCACAGCAGGTCCTCCCATCTCTTTCTGCAGTTGATGCTACGCTGGTTAAAGACCCCCAGGGTCCGCACCTTCTGGGTTATGACTCACTAAACGGCCTTCTTCTGATGGGCGATGACCTGTATGGATTCAATAGATGTAGAAACAGATTGTAACTGGATGTTTGAGGATAACTATGGGGGTTATACACATTTTGTAAAGATCTAGCGCAAGCATTCATCAAGAGTCAACATAATACATGTGTCCATGTCACATGCGAAACACAACTAAAGCATAGCTACACACTTTTGTGGTCATCCAATGACTAACATTAACCCTGGTTATGATCTACACTGACTGAGGCAGCCTACTAACATCATGTAGGGCAGGGCCATCCTACATGGATTGTGATGTGAGGTTCCATGATACACAGCACACTATTTGTACCTTCTTTAGGGTAAACAACCTGTGAATGACTGTCCAGACACCTTTACTTCCAGTCCCATTGCATTGATGCATATGGTCCATAACGGCGAGTACCATAGTATAACCAACATCCGTAGACTAAGATCACAATGTAAGGGCTGTTATGTATGTCACTGAGAGCTACCTCTCTGGGGGATGTCTGGACATGTGGGATACTAATTGGTATATCATAGTACGTCAGAATAAGTTTGTGTGGTATGTACTGACATGACAGGGCATACCTTTTGCCATATGTGGCACTGTAACAGAGATGACGTTCAACATACCATTGTATGTGTTGTGTGACAGGAAATATTGTAATCAAGCAGATGATTCACATTTAAAAATATATTCTGCAGTAACCTACTATCCACACTGTTCATGTATCAGATGTGCAATAGGCCTGTACAGTGTTAGCAACACTATTGGAAAAGTGTCAACAGACCTGTGTGAGTAAAGGGGCACACATTGACACTGTGGCCAATGGAAAGAAGTATCAGGTCAGGGGGTAACCTCCGTCACCATTCCTTATATTACCCATGTTACAGTTGTCAGGGCTAATAGTGGTACAGATAATTCTTTCTGGGAACATCCATGGATCAACAGGTCTACTGAAACATTGATCTGTGCATCAGTTCTTCTGCTATACTAACTCTTGCCCAGGCTGGGCCATGGTCCAGACTGCCTACAACTCATGGTCAGGCCTTGCTCTCTACAGAATGAGCCTACGGATCCTAAATGAACCTCACATATCCACCAATGCAATACATAAAAGTGAATATTCTACCCATCTCATATGTGAGCATACAACTGTGTGGCACTCTGAAGGGGTCTGTGAGGTATAGCTTCCTCCCAGACAACTGTTTTACAAAGCCTGAAGTGAGCAGATTGATCTGTGGAACAGTACGCATGGCTAACATCATCCTAAAATGCTTATAACAGTATACAGGCATGGCTAATGGCTTAAAGCCTATATATAACTATGCACATATACCATGATGTGATCTGAGAAATCATTGTAGCTACTATGAACTTGAGCCCTGCTTAGATTAATATACATGTAACGCAAGAAGAAATCACCTTTTTCACACATTACAATTGTTATTTTCTCTCTACCAAGTACAGAGACCCGTAATCCGTTACATGTGTGTCCTATGTAGGCACCACACAATATACGCAAGCAACACAATGCTTAAACTCTGACACTCAAAGGCATATTGTAGCCTATGGGAATAGAAAGGAGGCAGGTAAATAGAGTTACATATGTATTTGAGATAAATACCTGTTCCTCTGGTGATCCATATAGCTGATAATAATAATAATAATAATAATAATAATAATAATAATAATAATAATAATAATAATAATAATAATAATAATAATATTAATAGCTTGATTGATGTGGAAGGAGTCTTTTCTTTGTTTCTACTCTTTCTGTGGCATCACACACACTTCCGGTGGGAAGAGGTGAGCGTTCTAGCGCTCTAACCTCTTCGCCTTTAAAAGCTGATGCTGGGGACAACGCACAGTGGACGTGCGCCAAAGGAAAGCCCATCTGCGCTCGTCCGTGCCTGTCCGTTGCCCGGAGCCAGGAACCCTGCTGGTTTGCTGTCCGATGTATTAGCACATCCAAGTACTTTCATTACTTACTCCAAGCAGGAACTAGAGTTTATTAAAGACTGTATGGCATCATCCTCTATAGGCAATGAGCCCCATATTTGCACCCACCATTTTCCATCCCTAGTTGAAAGCCCGCTGTGCTGCCGATTGTGCGGTAACCACAGCATATTACTTCCCAACCTTCTGCACCCTGATGACACCCATAGCACAAGTGTAATCAATTGGGACTGTCTTTTGGCAAACGTACTTTCCCTTCCTAAGCACTCCACTAACATTTGGGACCTTCTTTCCTCAGCTTCAGTAGATATAGGTTTCCTGACAAAAACCTGATTAAAATCAGCCTCGACCCCGAATATTGCGGTGGCGGTTTCATGAAGGATTCCGCATTCTAAAACTAGACAGGCCTCGCAAAATGGGTGGTGGGGTCAAATGATTACTAGACCAACATTGTAGTGATTTTTTAGAAATTCTCATATTTAGAATTGACCTACACTCCCAATTAAGCTGGAAAGGAGCTCTTGTCTATCGCCCCCCTGGTCCCGTTGCTAATTCCATCTCTGTTCTCCAGGACCTGATTGCCCCTCATGTGATTTCTACCAGGAAGTTCCTACTACTAGGCAACTTTAATCTTCACAGTGAAAACCTGGATGACCCAATTGCGACTTTGTTCCGGAGGGAAATGTCTGCTCTTGGGCTCACAAAAAGGAACAATATTCCAACACACATTGGTGGCCACATCCTAGATCAAATCCTCTCCAACTCGTCAGACATCTCTCATAAAGCCACCTTCCCCCTAACATGGTTGGATCATTCATGTATTTCCTTTGATCTGGCTGGTATCCAGGAACAGGCCCCCAAAAAGGCTACAATAATGCGCATATACAGACACTGGCATAAACTTTCTCCTAGCAAATTCCGTGAGGTATATATCCCTGGAAGCTTAGCCAGCTCAGACACAGTCGACAACCACTTGTCCTTTTACAACACAGTCAAGAGCACGCTAAACACTCTAATACCAGAGAAAAAATCCTGTATGGTCCCTACACGCACACTAACACCCTGGTACACAGCTGATCTGTGCTTAGAGAAAAGCAAATGTAAAAGACTAGAACGCCAATGGCGCAGAAACAAAAGTAAGGTGGCCTTAAACACCTATCATAAAAATCTAAGATCCGCACGGAAAAAACACATAGCCAACCAGTTGAAGAAGCAGGCAATACACCTAAAACACTATTCAATATCTTGAATTCCCTCATCCATCCTAATGCCTGTAATTCGGATGAGGAAGTAACTCAATCACTGTGTGACAAAATAGCCAACCACTTTACGCACAAAATAGAGAATATTTACAATAAGATATCCGCCTCTCCCACCAATATTAACTATGCCTCCCTAGTTGGACATGACCCGGCTCAAAAAAATCAGCATATTCTTAATTACTTCCCTTTGCTTACTATTGAGGACACAAAATTATTACTGCAATCCGCCAAATCAGGCTCTCCCAAAGATTTACTACCGACTAAAGAGGTAAAAAAAATTGCTGCAGAATTAGCGGAGCCTATCTGCACCATCTTCAATAGCTCCATCACACAGGGCCGTCTCCCTAATGAATGGAAGGATGCGCAGATTATGCCAATTAGGAAAAATCTCAAACTTCCCCCCAACGAGGTATCCAACTACCGCCCGATTTCATTGCTCCCTTTACTAAGCAAATTACTGGAAAAACACATTAACGCCCACCTCTCTACCTATATGGAAGCTTCCCACTTCCTTGATCAGTCCCAGTCAGGCTTTCGTCCTTTGCACAGCACCGAATTAGCTTTGGTCAATGTAACAGACAATATTTGCATGCTGGCGGACGATGGTCAAGCAGTTATTCTTATACTGCTTGACCTGTCCGCCGCTTTTGATACCATTTAACATCTAATCTTGCTGGATAGACTGAGCGCTATAAGCATCCAGAACTCAGCATTGGCCTGGCTTCAGGACTTTCTCAGAAATAGGACGCAAACAGTTAAACTGGGACCTTTTCCTTCCAAAACCACTCAAGTCACCAAAGGGGTACCACAGGGGTCATGTCTCAGTCCCTCTTTATTCAATGTATATATTGCCCCTCTCGCGGCCCTTCTCAGGAAGATTGGGTTTATCCCAATCTCATACGCAGATGATACACAACTTATCCTCTCGTATAAGAAAGACACACCTGATATCCAAAAGTTGTTTTAAGAAGGGATGAGAGTTATAACTTCCTGGATGAGCAGTAACTTCTACAGCTCAATGCAGGGAAGATGGAAGTCATACTTTTCAAGGACGCTATCACCAGCTGGTCCCCCAGTTGGTGGCCTGATGATCTGGGTCCTTCTCCTCAGCCAAAGACAGTTGTCAAAAACTTAGGGGTGTTAAAGGACAATGACCTCAGTATGGACGAAAATATAGAGGCAATAAAAAAAGCCTGTTTCTTTGCTCTTAGCCTCCTTCAGGAAGTTTTTCATTTCCTACTGGTATCCACTCGCAAAACCCTGGTCCATGCCCTGGTACTCAGTCGTTTGGATTTTAGCAATGCCTTGCTGATTGCCGCTAAGGAGTCAGCTCTGCAAGGCCAGCAGGTGGTACAGAATACTGCGGCCCGCCTGGTAACCGGAGCTACCTACCGTACCCCCTCGCTCCCTCTGCTGCGAAAACTCCACTGGTTGCCAGTTCGAAAAAGAATACAATTCAAAATCTGCTGTATCGTTTTCAAAGGCATGAACCAGATGGGTCCGACGTATCTTGCAGATAAGTTAGTGAAATATATCCCTCCCCGCTCCCTCCGTTCCGAAGGAAAGGGCCTGCTGAAGGTCCCGCGTATAAAATATGCCAGATTGGGTGGAAAGTCCTTCTGATTTCTCGCCCCCAAACTATGGAATCAGCTACCCCCTGAGATCCGTCTAACCCCCAACTACTTAGGATTCAGAAAAATCTCAAAACACTATTCTTTTAATTTGGTTGCCTGTTCTTTCAGCTGTTCTCAGCGCGGAGATACCCCATTTAGGGTGATTCAGGCGCTTTATAAATGACGTAAATAAAATAAATAAATGAAATAAAATAATAATAATAATAATGATAATAATAATAATAATGATAATAATACCAAGAACAATAATAATAAAAATATTAAAACACATTTTATAGAGCGCATAGCTACTCCTGTGAGGAGTGTCCCAGCACAGAGCAGTCAGAAACTAGCTAAGGAGAAGGCCTAAAAAGCCAAGTCTTAAGGTTTTTAGGAAACTGAGGCTCTAACCGGGATTGCCTCAGACGCAGTGGAAGGGAATTTCTGAGTTTAGAAGCATGAAAGCAAAAAGATCTACCACCAGCTCGAGCTTTCTTAATTCTGGGCACTTGCAAAAGTAGTGCCTCTGAGAACCTAAGGCACCTTCTAGGAGAGTATGGAGCAAGAAGAGAGTGTAGAAATGTCGGCCCAGTCTTCCAATGGATCCTATAACAGTAGAAAAGTCCCTTAAAAGAAAAACGCTTTTCCACCAGGAGCCAGTGCTGTTTCTGAAATGCCTTACTCATAGATGCACGATTGAGGAGTTTAAGCAGCAGGCGAGCTGCTGAATTCTGTACTCACTGGAGTCTTTTGATCCTAGACTGAGAAACTCCCAGGTAAAAGACGTTACAATAGTCTACCCAAGAGACCACTAAAGCCTGGATCACAGTTTTCTGGGCAAAGAATGGTAGGAGATGGATAAAACATTTGAGAGATCTAATAATGCCAAAACACTTCCCCTCTAAGGCTGTGATTTGACTCTCAAAAGTTAATTTATAGTCAACCCAAACACCCAGGTTTTTAACTTTGAGGTTAGGCTGAAGAAAGGGACCCAGGGATTGCATTTCAAGACTGGAGGCTACCATTATGCATACATCTTTTAATTGCCGCTCTTGCAGCACCTTTAAAGAACTTTAGAACCACACAACAAACTAGAACCAGAACACATAGGCCATAAGTAGTCCCTGCGAATAATATTCCTCCTCTTTTAAATGCTGTCCTGAGGAGATAAGTATACCTTTCTTTACTGAGTATATATAGATTAATTTGGCTAAACGCTCTGGTTTGGTATTAATAATTATTTAATATATTTGATGAGGGAAATGTTAGTATTTATGTTAATTTAGTAAGGTGTAAACAAGCTTCTAATTTACAGAATAGGGTGTTTTTAGCCTATATTGGTAGTTAGGTAGAATATCGTTAGGTAGTGTCTAATGTATGTATTTTTCGGTATTCTGAACTCTTTGTACAAATCTTTAAAAAAAAAGGGGGGAAGAAAGTTAGGGTGTTACCGTGAGATAGAGCTAGGCCGTTACCTTGTTGTCCCTTGAATGTGTCTCATTGTCGCGCACTCGCACCAGCCGGGTGTCTCTGCACGAGCTCTCCCCGGTCTCGTAGATGTTGAATACACTGCCAGGATAGAGTCGACACCACGCGAGCTTTAGAAGCAGACTCGCGAGGGTGCTCCTGCTTCTCATGCTTGGTTGCTGAGGGTGACAAAGACACCTATGAGAGCGCTTAGGAAGAGAAGAACCCTGTAGGCTGCCATAGTCTTGCGTGGTCTTGCGTGATAACGGCCGTCATTTTATATTGGGAAAACGACCATAGGGATAGAGTGACGCTACGGCAGCCTGATTTCAGAAGTGACGGTTGAAATGTCAAAGCAGGTCTGCAGTCATTTCCGAAATTACCAGTAGGAGTCGCAACTGGGTAATAATAGGTGCAAATAATAGGGAGTAATTTTAAAGATTAGAGGTTAGACATATTAATGTTTTTGGGGATTGTTAGCATGGATGCTGAACAGGGTCCCAGTGGAGGTGGGTCTAGTGGCACTTTAAATGAGGAGGAGATTAAAAGAATAATTGAGAGGGAAATAAGAGTACATGTAAGGAAAACTCTGGACAATATTTTGTCTGAGAAGAAAAGGAAACAAGGGGATTCTGATTAGGAATATTTTTCAATATCTGAGGATGAAGAGAGAAGAGAAAGAGGGGGTAGAAGAACAAAGAAGAGGAAACATATTTAAGAAAGTTAATGAAAAATAAAAAAGGTGGCCTAACACCACGAACAAGAAAGGTGTCCTAAGCGATATGAAAAGGTAAAGTGTCCTTAGCAGCACACAGAGAAGTAGTGTCCTTGGTGACACAATGGAGGAAGAATTTGATAATTTCGGTTTGGGATAATCTGGGAACAGAGATCAGGATGAATACATCCTGGATATCTCACAGGAGAATGAGTTTAATGAGGAGTTTGTGGAGCATATAGGGTCAGATTCAAAGGAATTTGTGAGGAATCCCTTGGGCGAGGAGATGTTCTCAACATTAACTATCAGACACCAGAGGAGTGGTGATTGGTGGCCTATGGAGCATGTGAGTAAGTTCATAAAGGAGTGGATAAGGAAACCCTTAGAGAAGGAAGTTCTTAGGGTTTTGAAAGTGGAATGCTCAAGACCCGTGATAGATGAGAAGGTTTGTGTGACTCCGAATTTGGACCCAGAGATGATAAGTTTCTTATTTAGAATGGTAAGAGACCCCAGGAAAGGGTCAGAATGCTGCCTGAAGCAAAGCCAAGCTAAGGGTTTAGATATCTTGGGTCCCTTGGCAAGGATTTTCTATATGGCCGAGGAGGCTCACTTAAATGAGAATGTGGTAGATTTAGAGTTATTGAAATGTTTAGCCAGAGGGCTATTGTACTACTTGGGAATGCAAATGCTGGCTTAATGGCAGAAAAGAGGAAGTCGATTCTGATGAAGATTAGCCCCACGTTGGGGGATATGTCAGAAAAAGAACCCAGTGCTGATGAAAAGGTGTTACTTTTCAGTGAAGGTCTTGTTAAAAGCATAGGAAAATATGTAGAAAACTTTATGACTTTAGACAAAGCCCAAGTGAATATGAGAAAGGTATTTGGGACTGGAGTTGTTGGAAGGGCCAGTAGACGGGGATCTTCGACTGGCCGAGGGATTCAAAGGAACCAACATAATAACCAGTATCTAGGATACTCCAGAGGTTACCAGTCAACAGCTAGCTTCTTCCCAAATAGGGAAAGAGGGATGCATACAGGAAGAGGAACGAGGCATGGTTCCACGGAACTCAAGGTGAGTACTGAGAATGTTTCTGGTTTAACCCTAGGGAAGGTAGGGGGTCATTTGAAAGGCTTAGTGAGAAAAGTGGGATACGATCACACAGGTTCCTTGGATTATCAGGCCCATTCAAGGTCTAGAAATAGACTTCATAAAGGTTCCTCAGGAAGAGAACACAGGGAGATGTGTTTATCGAAGGAAAATATAGAGATTGCAGATGCAGAGATAGAGAGAATGCTGCACAAAGGAGCTATTGTTCAGGTGAAGGAGTTTGCTAGAGGATTTGAAAGCACTTTATTTCTGGTGTAGAAAAAAGTCAAAGGTTGGAGACCAGTTAGCAACCTAAGAGACTTAAACAAATATGTAACTTACAGACACTTCAAGATGGAAGGGATTATTTGTTGAAGAGATATGTTGCAAAAAGGGGACTGGTTAGTAGAACTAGACCTAAAGGATGCATATTTTACAATCCCGATGGAGAAGAACAGTCAGAGGTTTCAGCAATTCCGTAGGATGGGAAGACTATATAAATTGTTGTGCCTGCCCTTTGGCTTGTCTCACCCTCCATGATGCTTCACAAAAAGAAAATGAAAACTGTTATGGGGCATTTGAGAGACAGGGGCTAAAGGCTAATAGTGTACCTGGACAGAATCTTGATTATGTACCAGGACATAGATCAGTTAAGGAAAGATTTGCTGACAGTGAAGGCTCTTCTGGAAAGGTTGGGTGTTTTAATAAATGTGGAGGAGTCTATTTTGGATCCGAAGAGGAAGTTGGAATTTTTTGGGATTCGAGATAGATACTTCTTCTAGAAAAGAAGATACAGAAATTAAAGAGGGAGATTGGTCAGGTTTTGAAGAAAGAATGTCTTACCTTGAGGGACTTAGCTCGTATGGTAGGATTATTATCGTCTTCAATTCAAGCAATAGTCCCAGGTCCTTTGTATTATTGTGTTTTGCAAAGTGTGAAAGGGGAAGCTCTGAGGAAAGGTTTATGGTGTGGTAACAGAGTACTTTTGAACCTAAAAGCAGAAGAGGAATTGAACTGGTGGTTGCAAAATTTGGAGGTCTGGATTGGTCAAGCGATCTTATGCTGTGTTCCCGATTTTGTTCTGGAGACGTATGCAAGTAAGAAAGGATGGGGAGCCCAATTGGGAGAGAATCAGATAGGTTGCTTATGGACAGAAGAGAGGGGAAATCATATAAATTGTTTAGAATTAAGAGCAAGTCTTTATTCAGTGAAGAGATTTATAGGGGTCCTGAAAGAAAGGAATTTGTTGATAAAGATGGACAATATATCAGCAGTGGCTTATATCAATCGTTTAGGAGGGAGCAGATCTCGTCAGTTGTCCGAGCTAGCCGAAGAGTTTTGGTATTTTTGTATGGACCACAAGATTGTGGTGAAGGCAGAGTGTTGCCAGGGGAGATGAACACTGTGGTAGACTGGAATTCAAGGTACATCAGCGATTTCAGCGACTGGAAGCTGGATCGGCGATACTTAAGAAGGATAGAGGAAGAGTGGGGTCCATTCGAGATAGACCTGTTTGCGAGCAGAATCAACTACCAGATTCAGTGTTATTACAGTTGGATGCCAGATCCGGATCCATGCACAGTGGATGCATTTCAACAGTCATGGTAGACATGAGAGCAGACCTAAGAGCTTATGCATTTCCACCTTTCGCAATGACACTAAGAGTTTTGTTGAAGGTGAGGATGGAGAAATGCCAGGTAGTAGTGGTGACACCGTTTTGGGTATCTCAGGTTTGGTTGCCTTCAATAATGGAATTGACTTGCACATTACCCTTTTTGATCCCGACAAGAGCAGCTCTTTTAATCAATGGAGATGGCGACAAACATCCTTTGGTACAGGACTGGGTATTGAACCTTCTTGTTTGGAAGGTATCAGGAGATATGAGTGTTTCAGAGGGCTTTCGAGCAGGGCTGTTGAGATGCTCGACAAATCTTGGGTACCAGGAACAAGAAGGAGATACAAGGGAGGTTGGAGAATATGGAGTGATAAGTGCATGGAAAGGAGTATGGATCCCGTCAGGCTCCTGTAATGAAAGTTGTGAATTTCTTGGTAAAAATATTTGAGAAAGGTCTGAGTTACTTGACCTTAAATTGTTACAGATCAGCTGTTTCGCCAGGTCATGTGTTTGTGGATGGTAAATCAGTAGGTAGGAACCCAGAAGTGTGTATGATTTTGAAGAGCATGAGATTAAGGAGACCTCCTAGGGTTAGGTATGAGGTTATTTGGGATGTGAATATGTTACTGAATTTATTTGAGTCATGGCCTGCAAATAGATACTTGGACTTGAAAAGACCTATGATGAAGATGTGCTCTTTGCTGTGTTTGATTTCTTACAGGAGAGCATCTGATGTGAAGGCTTGTCAGTTGAGTAGTAGATTTTATGTTCCAGATGGGGTACATTTCAAAATTTGGAGGAGAACCAAGCCTATGTCTTCTTATGTGTTTTATCCAAGATATGAGTGTTGTGATTGCCGTTCTCGGACGATTTCTTGAACTACAAAGATGTCCGCCATAAGGGGGACCGCATGTGCAGAAGCCGACCAGTCAGACTAAAGCGTTGCCGCTCCCGAGCCCTAATGCTTTGCGTTCTTGCTCGTGGGAGGTGAGTCTTACCTTCCGGTTCCTTGTGTCACTTCCTGGGGCGTCGGGATTCTTCATCCTCGTCCAGCTTCGTGGCAGTGTTGCTCCTCTGTCCGGACCCATGCCCTGGCGATTCTATTTCATGATCCACCTACTTCGTTGGACTTTGTCTTCCTCCTCTACGCGGTGCCTGCAAAAGAAGAAGATATGACAAGTAAAACTGCATTACTGTATTATCGGTAACAGCCCTCCGCGCTGCCATTTACTTTACAATCTTTTGATTTATGTATGCATACTTATCTGATCTAGCGCTCCAGCCGCTGTGGACTCCGCTCTTTCAGCCTACATAGATTCACCTTTTCTACCTATGACAAAGACAAAAAGGGGACATTAGTTACTTACACCTGAATGAAGGTAACACATTTAGTTTTGCCAGAACAAAACATTTCTTTGGAAAGCTTTCACACGTGTAGAAGTCTTATAACAAGGTGGGTTGATTAGCATGGGTATTCTTATTGTTTCTCTACATTTATTTTAGTTACTTTTTTCTTAAGTTGTTTCTTGTCTTTTCCTTCAGACCAGATATATGCCTATTGAACCTAGTCATGTGAATACCTTAGAAGAAGGGAAATTCTAAGGTAGGAATTAGCATATTTGAGCAGAGACAGGAATTAGAAGGTGACTCTTTCATTATACTTACCAGTACTCACTTTTGTTACTATCTACAGCTTTTTTGGCCTTGTCCCTGCCTGGTTTTGTTTCAACTTAGGGTTCGACGTGGGACCCTTACCTCTCCTTGTTTTGTTTTTCATCTTCCCCGGGTTACCATTGCCACTTTGACTCTGTTGGGTGCAATAAGTGATTTTGGGAAGTTGTGGATCTTTCTTCATGTCCATGACGTTCCTGCGGAAATAAAGTTGAGTCTTGACAAAGAGGAATGTAAAAGGTTATATGTATTTGAGTGTTTGAGAGAAGACGAAAAAAGATTAGAGGAGAACAGGAGTGATGGTGTGCATCAGGTTTTGATTTTTTTACTTTAAACCATTTAAGGCTGTGAGTCTTGCAACTATTGCAAGATGGGTGAAATGGAAAACGCAGCATGCAAGCATTGATATTAAGGAGTTTAAGGCACATTCTTTTAGAGGAGCTATGGTAAGTAAGGCTTATCGTTCAGGAGGTAGGTTAGAGGAGATTATGAAGGCTGCGGATTGGGTTAACGCAGGGAAGTTTGTGAAACATTATTTCAGACCAGTTAAACATATTGCAAATGAGGTGTTTCAACATGCATAATGGTAGCCTTAGGTCTTGAAATGAAATGGGATTATCCAATTAAAATGAACACAGAATCAAGATTTCATTAAAGACACGAAAACTAAAATTATACCTCTCTCCTCAACCCTAAAAAAAAATAGAAAAGAAAATTAAAGAATAATAAGAAATAGGATAAAGGATAAAAGAATAGGGTTATTAGGAGGTATTTACATAACAACTTTTGTTGAAACTGTTTGTGATGCTCAAAGGTTGTTTGAGTGTGGACAAAGACGGAATGATACTTTGAGCATTTGTTTTATCCTTTACTAGACTCTTCACAGTAAGAAGAGAAAAGGAGAAAATATGGAGGGACAGATGGAATTAGGAGGATAAGAAATTTACAATAAAAAAGAGTTTTGGTGCATTTTACGGAGAAGGAATGTTATGTGCATAGACTACTTATGGCCTATGTGTTCTGGTTCTAGTTTTTTGTGTGGTTCTAAAGTTCTTTAAAGGTGCTGCAGGAGTGGCAATTAAAAGATTTATGAGTAATGTTAGCCTCTGTGTCTTTAATGAAATCTTGATTTTCTGTTCATTTTAATTGAAGTATCGCCATTCTGCTTACCAGACTGAGGACCAGATAAAGGGCTGCTTGCCAAAGTCCAGGGCCTCCGTCTTAGCAGTGTTTCAGGCAGTTAAGATCTATCCAGTGGGATACCTCAGAAAAGCAGGCCCTCAAAGCCACGGCAGCAGCACCTGAGTTATGGGACAAAGTGACGAGCAGCTGAGTGTCATTGGCATAGGATATTATTACAAAGCCATGTCGCACAATGATGTCTGACAGGGGCGAATGTACAAATTACAAATGGTAGTTCTCGGTGAGGGCTTGCGGCAAAGGAACCACCTTGGAGCAGAAAGGCTTCTGTAGGACCTGGAAAGTGCGGTTTTCCAAGAAATATGTCAACCCCTTTAGGGCATTATAGCCTACACTTTAACTCCATAACTGCACCGCAAGACCGTCATGGGATACAGTGTCAAAAGCCGCACTTAGGTCCAGTAGCAGTAACGGTGCAGGGTCCCCACTGTCCATTGCCTGGCGCATGGACTCTGAGGCTAACAAAAGGTCTGACTCGATGCTGTATCAGGGGCGGTAACCAGATTGTGTACGATGTAGAAGATCCCTTTCCTCAATGAAACCTGACACTTGATTCGTATTTTTCATCTACTTTAGATAAGAAGGGAAGGAGGGAGATGGGTCTATAATTCTCTGGATTAGCAGGATCAAGAGAGGGCTTTTTTAGCAGAGGAACAGCAGAGACATCTTACCAGTTAAGAGGTAGCTGTGCTGACTCAAAGGACCTGTTAAACAATTCCTTAAATACAGGAAGAAGTTCCATAGTACCCCGCTCCAGGATACTAGGGGTGGCCGGGTCAAAAGGAGAAACCGAGTTGATATTCACCCCGTCAGCTCAGCCTCATCAATAGATTAGAACTGGAGCTGGTGGTTGCCTTCATTCAAAGGCTCAAACCAAGTATCACAGCAACGAACATGTCTAGCTGACACTGGGAAGAAGGGACAAATGGTGGTGACTTTGTTCGAGAAAAACTGTCAGTATGTCGCAGCTCTCCTTAGATGATGACGTTACTGCAGACACTCGATGCAGCGATTTTAATTCTTTAACAATAGAGTAGATCTCTCTAGAGGAGTTTTGGGCCAACTCAATTTTATTTGTGTTGAATTCCCACCGCACCTGCCAGATGCAACTGTGATAGATTTTTTTATGGTAGAACTATACGCCTCCTTGCTGGTCTGGTCAAACGACCTACTCCATATGCGCTCACATCGCACACAGCTTTTTTTTAGTGTAGCCAGCTCCTCATTGAGCCAATCAGCTGTATAATTGATTCTGCAAGCCCTTTTTACCACCACAGGTGTAATGGAACCCAGTGCTCCCTAGATCCAGTTGTCAATCTGATTATTGGCTGCAGTGGGGCAGCTTTCAAGAATAGGTCAGCTTGCAGCCTGTGTTGCAGTAAGAATTGGTGGGGTAACCTTTGCCCATCTCTGAGTTTGCAGCTTTACTCCTGAAGGCGCTTTGGAAGAGATGATCTGAGAGATCCAAAAGGGCATAGCTCTATGATCAGACCAGACCAGTGGCAGGGGAGACCCCACCACTAACTATGTAAGATTAGAAGAAATGGGATCCAGCCTATGCCCACACTTGAGAGAGGGCTCAGAGGCCAACTGGGGCAGTTGAAGACTAGCTAAGTCTGCAACCAAAACTGAAGCGAAAGGGCATATGAAATCATCAAAACGAAGATAAATGTCCCCAACACAGTGAACTTAGAATGGTGTAGGATTAGTGGTGGCAGAATATCTGCTAGAGAAGATATAAAACTGCAGCCAACCCTGGTGGGCGATAGATCAAAATCTCTGAAAAGGTAAAATTATTACAGCAAAACAGGGAGAAAAGCAGCACCTCACAGCCAGCTACGGCCATTGTGGTGAAGCTACACTTCAGAGTTTGTTTGAACACAATAGCGAACCCCCTCCACACTGGAGTTGCCTATCTAACCTTACTAACCCATAACCAGATGTAACTGCTGCCAAAATGTCAGGCTTGCAGTTTTCTGCAAACCATGTCTCAGTTAGGAAGATAGATATTAGGCTCATGATCAGATATATAAAATATATTTTTTCAAGTTGGTGCTTCACTAAAGAGCAGCACTTTAAGGAGAAGAATGAAGCTTTGGGTGAGGTCTGGGAAGTAATTACTGACTGACGGTCAGTGCTTACCTTGAGGGCTGCTGGGAGAGTCGCTGAGCAATCAAAGCCACAGCTCTCACATGCCCGGCTACTGCTATCAAAGTCTATTGTCTGATGGCAGGCACTGTGGGGCAAGGCTGCTAACATTTTCAGAGCTGCTGGAGAGTATTGCGTGATAGCTGAGGCCACACAGATAGGGTTCCTGGCGCCTTCCGAGCACAGACAGGCACAGATGGAATTGCCTTTGAGCCCACCTTTGGCGCACCCGCTGCATAGATGCAGAGACACCATCTTTAAATAGCCCATGTCTAAGAAAGTGTGGCCAAGGCAAAGTACGCCGAAAATGGGGAGAAAGGAAATCAAACTAGAGTCCAAAAACTCTCCTCCCTCCTGGCAAGCTACCCTACCAGGGAGGAGTACTGGTAAATGAAAATAAACTAAAAGAACAGATGACAAAGTTAAAAACACATGTAACCACACAAAGGGTAGCCTGACCTCAATATGGCTACCAACAGCGACAGAGCCAGGCAACTCTGGCGCGATTACGAGCTACAAGGAAAATAAATGATATGCAGTAGTGGACAGCCGTCTGTCCAGCAGTAATTTGTGCTCCCATCACGAGCTTCCAACCATGTGTGGACGCAGAGACACCATATTCAAATAGCCCATCTCTAAGGGGATGTGACCAAGGCAAAGGATGCCAAAAACAGGGGAGGGGGGGGGAATGGAGCCCAGCCACTCCTCTCCCTCCTGGCAGGCTATGCAACCAGGGAGGAGTACTGGTAAATGAAAATAAGGCAAAAGAACAGGTGAAAAAGTTAAAAACACATGTAATCACATAAATGGTAGCCTGGCCTCCAAATGGCTCCCAACAGTGACAAAGCCAGGCAACTTCGGCACGATTGCGCGCTACAAGGAAATGAAATGCTTTGTGGTTGGGAACAGCAGACTGTCCAGAAGTAATTCATGTTCCCCTTCAGGAGTAAGCTAAGAGACGGGAGACACATTTAAAAAACATATAAAACCACACGAAGGGTAGCCGGACATCAAAATGGGTCTCAATGGTGAAGGAGCCAATCAACTTCGGTGCTATTACATGCTACAAGGAAAATAAATGATATGCAGTAGTGGACAGCAGACTGTCCAGGAGGAATTCCTGCTGGCCTCAGGAGCTTCCAACCATGCGTGGATGCAGAGACACCATCTTCAAATAGCCCATCTCTAAGAGGGCATGACCAAGCTGAAGGACGCCATGAACGGGGGAAGAAAAAAACACTCGAGCCCAGCAACTCCCCTCCCTCTTGGCAGGCTACCCTACCACTGTACCACAGTACTAGTAAATGAAACTAAACTAAAAGAATAGGTGACAAAGTTAAAAACACTGGGGAAGGACCTCATCAACTAGGGCATTTAGCTCCTCTGGAGTTAAGGGACAGGCCCTTTCACCAGCATGGCTTACCATGAGTGCTCCCAGAGGTGGCAAATAGCAGCTAAAGTGGAGGATGTGTTGACAGCACAGTGTCAGGTGGCAAGTGTCAGAACTGTCAGATCTAAGAGCAAGATTAGACACCTTGTAAATGCCTAAATCCTCAGATCACTCGTTAAAAAGAATTAGAAGGTTTGCAGGCAGGAAACACCCTCGATAAGTACAGGCACTAAAAAGGCCGAGAAGAGTGGATGGAATCAGTAGCAGGTTAGCGCTCTAGAAGTCAGCAGTAATTATCTTGATGCAGGTGTCGGACGCGCGCTGTTGCACACTTCACCTGAGCATCGAGGAGAGAAGGACGTTCAGGGATTTGCGGCGTGGAAAGTCAGTTATGGAATATTCGTCGGCCTTTTTTCCCTCAAAAGTATCCAGCTGACTAAAGCCTTCGGACCTTCGAAAATTAAGTAAGACTGTTCCGGATGCATATTTAAAGTCTTTGTACATGCGCAGTTGTAGAAGACACTACAGACTAGTCATGCGCACTCAGATGTCAGTAGAGGGGCTTTGAGCCTGCTCCATGTACAGTTAATCAGAGCACTGCCGGAGGAGAATTAGAATCAGCACAAGTCCCGTGTTTGACAAAAGTGGCCTTTTCAGTTAGTAAATATCGAGAATACTTAGGTAACAAGTTGCACGCATGTTAAGAGTTAGTAGAACATAGGTTAGAGGTAAATAACAAATAAAAAAAATCACGTTTAGCATTTAAAACACAAGAAGAAAAGAATAGATACAATAGAAGCTTAAGGTGAAGCAAAATGACATACTTACCAACAATAGAACCCAGTTTAATTAATCAGCTGTACGCTAAGAAGGTGAGGAACCTGTAAACAAAAGGGAGACCAGAATTAGATTTTGAGAGCACGGAGAGAAAGAAAACTAACAATACATTATACATTTAGTTAAAGCTTACAGCAGTCAAAATACTACCAAGTAGAAGAGGAGCATAAGCCACACTAAGGCAAGGTAGGTAAACGCGAGGTGAAGTTAAACATTTTGAGTAAATGAGAGGTCATAGAGTAATGAGTGTATTTATCTTCACAGCAAGTATATCCCAGTGCTAACTAGAAGAAACCAAAGAGAAGACAACGTCTGAAGCTGAAGAAAGAATCAGACGAGGTGTGGCGGTCTCTTCTCTGTCCCATCCCCTTTCTCCTCTAGGGTTTCGTTGGCATACACGCTTATACCTGTGTGTACCTGAGAAATCTTGGTGGGGCATTGGGAACTTGCATCATTTTGCTCCTGTGCATTGGGAAGAGCACTGTCTTGACATTGTGAAGTGCCCATGATATATATAGCACCTCAGCAGAATGGCGGAATGTTTAGATTTAAAGAAGCTAGGAGAAATTTTAGAAGGTATTCAAAGGGAGTTAATCTCAGTTAGAGAAGAGAATAGAGAGCTAAGAAAAGAAACTACAGATTTAACGATAAAGATGAGTAGTTTAGTGTCCAGTCCCAATTTAAAATATTCAGCCTTTCCAGAAGGGAACCCTAATGATACATCAGCTCCACAAAGTAAGGTCATAACACAAATTATACATTCCTTATCTCCAGTGATTCCTTTGGCACCACCTGAGCGCTTCAATGGAGATCGCCAAAAGGCTCAAGTGTTCCTGACACAATGTACCTTACATTTTATGTTTCGTCCGGCAGTTTTCCCCGACGCACAGTCTCAAGTGGCATTTATTCTATCCTATTTAAGCGGAGACGCTGAATCTTGGTCCATGCCTTTGGTGACCAGAAATGACCCAATATTATGTGATTTAGACGAATTCAAAAAAGAATTCCTGTGAATATTTGATAGACGAAGAGTCTCGCAAGCAACAGACAACTAATTATTGGAATTAAAACAGGGCAATCGTGAACTGGTCGCTTATTTAGCTCAGTTTAACAAGTTGGTAGTGGAAACGGAATGGCCAGAGAACAAAAGAGCTGGAGTGTTCTTTCGAGGCCTAAAAGATGAATTAAAAGATGCCTTGGCACAAGTACCCAATAGACCAATGGAGATTTCAGCCTTAATTGATCTGGTTTTAGAAATTGACTTCCGCCAAAGTGAAAGACGAGGAGAAAGAAAGCGAGATTATCATCCTAGTGTGGCAAGATTTGATCGAGTGAGGATAGATGGCAGCAAGGAAAATGAGTCAACACATGGGGGGAAACCCATGCAAATTGGAACAATACGGGGACCACTTTCGAAGGAAGAAAAGGAAAAACGGAGAGTAAACAAACAATGTCTCTATTGTGGAGGCTGCGGAGATTTTGTTCGTAACTGTCCTAAGAAGCCTAAGCAAACACCGTCGGAAAACGCCTCGCACCACCAGTAAATGGAGTTGGACTGGTGGTTGCTGAATCAAAGACAGCTCCGAATGCACATACCTTGGCAAATGCTTTGCAATCTGCAGCTCCGCATCTTGTTATGATGATGACTCTACGATTTAGGCAGAAGATGTTGAAAAGAGTAACAGTTATGGTAGATTCTGGAGCGACGGGAAAGTCCACAGACAAGATTGGCCTAAAGGCAATTACGAAGGAGAAAAGTGAAGCTGTCCGAGCAGTAGATGGGACAAATCTCTCTTCTGGGCCTATAGTGAGTCATAAAGAACCAGTGGGGTTAGAAATGGAAGAAGGTCATCTTGAAACTTTGCAATTCAACCTAATTGATGCCCAGCAGTATCAGTTAATACTAGGGACTGCCATGGCTCACAGAACGATCGGCGAGCTCGATCAATAGCAATGGAATCAAAATACTGTAAGGAAAATTGCCATAGGAACTGCGTGAGAGATCCTGAAAAGACTCCAGCTTTCCATCTAAGTGAAAGAGAGACTACCATATGTGTGATAAATACTACTGAATACCAGAAGAGTACTCTGAGTTCCAAGATGTTTTTAGTGAGGTGGAAGCAGAAAGGCTTCCTCCACATAGAGATCTTCCATGCAGCAGAATCTATGCCTTAACGGAACGCGAAGATGAACATCTGAAGGAGTATTTACTAAAGTGTCTAGGAAATGGATTCATTAGACCGTCTCAATCTCCTGTATCGTCCCCACTATTTTTCATTCTGAAGAAGAGTGGAGAGGTAAGAATTTGTATAGATTATAGGGCAATTAATCAGATAACAATAAAGAATCCATACCCCTTGCCCTTGATATCGGTCTTATTAGATCAAGTAAAAGGAGCTTGTATCTACACGAAATTAGATTTGAGAGGAGTTTACCATCTTGTCAGAATTCGTGAAAGAGACTAATGGAAAATAGTGTTTAGAACCAAGCATGGACTTTTCAAATATCAAGTGATGCCCTATGGCTTGTGCAAGGCCCCAGCCACATTTCAGCAATTTATCAACGATGTGTTAAAAGAGTACATAGACCGGAATGCGATTGTGTACATTGATGACATTCTAATTTACTCTGACACCGTGGAAGAACATGAAGAACATGTTAAGAAGGTTTTGCTGAAACTGCGAGAAAACAATCTGTTTGTTAAATTGGAGAAATGTGCATTTAATGTCACAACAGTGGAGTTTCTGTGTTTCGTGTTGGCACCATGGTTGAAAATAAAATCAAGGCAGTGATAGAATGGGACTCCCCTAAGTCAATGAAGGAAATTCAAAGTTTAATAGGATTCACTAATAGGAGATTTATTCAAAACTTCTCTCAGAAGCTGATTCCTTTGACCAGATTACTAAAGAAAGGTGTAAAATTTGAATGGATGAAATAAGCTGAAGAGGCATTCAGTCAGCTAAAAAAAGATTTCACCACAGCACCAGTATTGCTTCATCCAGATCCGTCTGAACCATTCTTTGTGGAGACAGACGCAACTAATCTGGCGTTGGGAGGGGTGTTATCTCAAAGACACAAGACTACAGGACAACTGCTCCCAGTTGCCTTCTGTTCAAGAAAATTAACTGCAGCAGAAGTAAACTATACTATAACTGAGAAAGAGTTATTTGCTATAAAAGATGCATTCAAGGAATGGACACACTATTTGATGGGTGCTAGACATGTGGTCACGGTTTTTACCGATCATAGAAATTTGAAATTTCTGAAATCAGCCAGAACATTAACACCTCGACTATTACGTTGGTCGTTGTACTTCTCTGACAATGATTTCGCCATTACCTATCAACCCGGTTCACAAAATGGAAAAGCGGATGCTTTGTCCAGATCGGGTACAGAAGGAGTGACAGAAGAGGTAAAAAAAAAAAAAACATTATACCAGCAGATAAAGTGATTGGAGCAGTGTTGCAAGAGTTTCAAGAAGAAAAGAAGAAGAATTCAATGACCATGGAAGAAATGGAAAACTGGGTAAAGCAAGATACGAGACGTGAAATTAGAGAAGGGCTGCCGTATCACGATGGAGCTCTCTATTTGCCCACACCATAGATGCAAAAAAAGGCCCTGAGAGAATGTCATGATAACATATTGGCAGGACACAAAGGAATGTCAAAGACAGAAGATTTGGTGAGACGAAGTTTCTGGTGGCCGGACATAATAAAAGATGTGAGACAGTACGTAGCCACATGCGAGATTTGCGCGAGGGGAAAACCGGAACAACAAGCTCCCAAGGGGTTACTGCAACCTTTGCCTACTCCCCCTTACCCATGGTATACTGTAACATTAGATTTAATAGTCGATTTAACATCAAGTCAAGGGTTTAATACAATACTGGTATGTGTATATGCCTTTACAAAAATGGCACATTTCGTACCTCTAAAAGGTGTGCCTACAGCAAAAACCCTGGCATGAACTTTTAGTCAAAGTATAGTTCGAGTACATGGTATACCAAAAATGTTAATATCAGACGAGGGTTTCCAATTTTTATCCCATTTTTGGAAGGCTTTCACAAGCTAAACATAGAAAATAGGTACACGACTAGTTATCACCCAGAGACAGATGGCCAGACGGAGCAGACAAATCAGGAATTAGAGCAGTACATCAGATTGTGTCTATTAGATCAAGAGGGCGATTGCCAGATTATCTGTGGGCGGTCGAGTTTGCACATAATAATGCAAAAAATGTATCCACTGGTTATTCTCCTTTTTACTTAAACACAGGAAGACATCCCCAAAAATCTTTATGTTTTCAGTAGGTGGATGTTTCAGCAGTCACAGATTTAGTAGAACACATGACACGAGTACATAGTGCAGCCACAGAGAACTTAACCAAAGCCAAAGAAAGTTACAACTACTATGCAGACAAAAAGAGAAGGAAGGGACCAGAATTACAAGCAGGTGATAAGGGTTCGTTAAACACAAAAAACCTTGGACTTAGAGGAGTTAGGAAATTTCAGCCAAGATTTGTAGGCCCTTATTTAATTGAGAAAAAGTTAAGTGCATTAAACTATTAGTTGAAGTTGCCTAAGGTGTTGCACGTTCATCCGGTGTTTCATATCTCCTTATTAAAGAAGGCGTCAAATGACTTACGAATCAAGAAGCCTCCAAAACCAATTCAAACAGAGAAAGGAGATGAGTTTGAGGTGCAAGAATTTCTGGATGCAAGAATTCTGAAGGGACAATTGTACTATTTGCTGGATTGGAAGGGCTATGGGCCTGAGGAAAGATCTTGGGAATTGTCCTCAGATGTACATGCCCCTCAATTAATTAAAGAGTTTCACAGAAGATTTCCAAACAAACCCAAGGGGAGAGAAGGTACTTTGAGGGAGGGTACTGTCAGAACTGTCATATCTAAGAGCAAGATTAGACACCTTCTAAATGCCTTAATCCTCAGATCACTCGTTAAAAAGAAACAGAAGGTTTGCAGGCAGGAAACACCCTCGATAAGTACAGGCACTAAAAAGGCTGACAAGAGTGGATGGAATCAGCAGCAGGTTAACGCTCGAGAAGTCGGCAGTAATTATCTTGATGCAGGTGTCGAACACACGCTGTTGCACACTTAACCTGAGCATCGAGGAGAGAAGGACGTTCAGGGATTTGCGGCATGGAAAGTTAGTTAGGGAAGCAGAGCACTGCCGGAGGAGAATTAGAGTCAGCACAAGTCCCGTGTTTGACAAACGAGGCATTTTCAGTTAGTAAATATCGAGAATACTTAGGTAACAAGTTGCACGCATGTTAAGAGTTAGTAGCACATAGGTTAGAGGTAAATAACAAATAGAAAAATATTACGTTTAGCATTTAAAACACAAGAAGAAAAGAATAGATACAATAGAAGCTTAAGGTGAAGCAAAATTACATACTTACCAACATTAGAACCCAGTTTAATTCATCAGCTGTACGCTAAGAAGGTGAGGAACCTGTAAACAAAAGGGAGACCAAAATTAGATTTTGAGAGAACGGAGAGAAAGAAAACTAACAATACATTATACATTTAGTTACAGCTTACAGCAGTCACAATACTACCAAATAGAAGAGGAGCATAAGCCACACTAAGGCATGGGAGTATTTGTCTTCACAGCAAAAATATGCCAGTGCTAATTAGAAGAAACCAAAGAGAAGACAACGTCTGAAGCTGAAGAAAGAATCAGACGAGGTGTGGCGGTCTCTTCTCTGACCCATCCCCTTTCCCCTCTAGGGTTTCGTTGGCATAAACGCTTATACCTGTGTGTGGCTGAGAAATCTTGGTGATGCATTGGGAACTTGCGTCATTTTTCTCCTGTGCACAGGGAAGAGCACTGTCTTGACAGCAAGTGAGTTATTTTTCAAACTGCGGCACACCTGTACGCCACATATGCGGTCATCAGCGTTGGCGCACACACCCATTGCACCATGACCGTCACTTTCACCAACATTAGCCTATGGCTGTGTCCACCGTGCATGCAACTGTTCACCGCTCGGTTAGCTTCCTCGGCGACGCAAATGTCTTATTAGCGAGGTCCCAGGATGCTTGTTTCTGGTCCAGGGAGGACCTGGCTTGGCAGTTCGATCTGGACTGTTTCCACGAGGCATAGGGTCAAGCCTGATTTGCATATGGCTGGGTCCAAACTGGTGTGGCGTAGTGGGCAAAAGAACAATGGATTTAACCCAGATCTCTTGACTGGGGGAGAATGTTTGAATCATTCCGCATTCCATCCATCATTTGTTGCAGTTACACTTTTTGCCCTACGTGGGATAGGTATGACCAGACATGAGTCCCTTGCTCACTGTGCCACTGGATTCAAGCTAGCCTGGCTGATGAAGGGTGTGTTGTTCCGTGACGATTTGAACCCGTGTTTTCAACATTGTCGTAAATACATAATTTTGGTATCAGCGAACCGCAAATGATCCATTTAGCATATCCTGGTGTTTTCGCTATGCTACGAGCAAGAGTACTCCTGTTACAAACACATTTCCGATCTACCCATGGCATCCATCTTAGATCATGGCAGCCATTTTGTGTTTCTTGCCCTCACATACGCAATGATCTCTGATTACTTCATTTCGATTAAGGACACGTAGGCTTAGCTGAAGATTCACCTCTCTAGTGACACGTGCACTTTAGATCAGAACACGCTGTAGCTGCATGACTCGACAAAGACTGCCTTCTCTGCCCGAAGCCAGTCCTGCTATACTGGTTCTCGTGTTCGTTGGCCTGATCATGATTAGGCGGCCGAAGCTGGTAGCCTTGCCCATTTACGACCCACAAACATCTCTTATCCTGCTTTTCTATCTTCTGCACCTGGCTCTGCTCCTTTCCTTCTGGGCCTTTATTAGGGGGAGGTAACGAAATTTACGATGAGGCGGTCCGGGTCTTGAATGAAAAGTTGACGTGAGATTATGATGGAAAAGTGGGAACCCCTCGTTCGTAATCTTTTGACATCAGATATTGTCAACGATTCCTGTACAACGCCAAATATTTATTGTTTAGGACACAAAGGTTTGGGAATGTATTACATATAAAGAATTTGCCTCAAGCTCAAATTTTAGTATATAAGGAGCAACCCTTCTTGTACAAATTGAACAGGCTCCTAGATTCTGCCCGTGTGTAGTTTCTGTGACTTCTGTGTCCCTGCAGTAATAAACCTTTGGTCTTTGACGCCACCATCGAGAAGCCTGTGTTTCTGTTTATTTGTGCACCGAGACAGGTGGAACTCCGGGGTCTTCGGGTGTTATCCCTGACACCTCTGGACGGAACCAAAAAGTCCAGAAATCCAATTGGCGCCCAACGTAGGGCGACGTCATTCGGTACCGGTCCAAAAGCCTGAAGAGTTCGAGAAGCTTCGTGTGAAGATTCCTGAGGGAGGCGCCCCACTTCATCGATCCCGGCATATCGCAAAAGTGGCCCGACGTTCTCTTCTACGAGGGTTCCCGTTCAGGACGGCTGCAGTGGTCCGTTGCCTTGACCGTCGCCCTGTCTTGGACCCGAGGTGCAGTCCTTAGTACGGCGAAACGTGATGGGTTTCTCCTTGGTGACGTCTTCAGTGCCTCAGTTAAGTATTTAGTGGTTGCTAGTTGATTACTTCGTAAGGGTTGTTAAAATCCTTTTGGTTCTTGGTTTGGTTTGGTTTCGTAAGATTATCACTGGTTGTTCTGGTTACGATAATCTATTGGTTCAGTTTTGGGTATCGATACATTAGTTCGCTTTTGGTAGGCCTAAGTTCTTGGTTCGAGTGCACATCCCTGTTTGTGTTTGTTTGTTCTGTGTTCCGGATTATAAAATGGTAAGTCGGAAAAATTGTATGTTGTCGTGCTTTGGTTGCAATAGTGATTCCCGCTTGGAGGACTCATGTCTGGTTCCTCCGATTGGGACTCCTTTATATGATCTTTATTGTAAGCATGGTGTGGGTCCTATATCTTATAATGAGGTGTGGGTCCGCTACACTGAAAAAGACGGTGTCCTTAGTTGGCCACTGCATGGTAGTTTTGAACCTGACATCCTTGATAATTTGAAAGTGAAATTGTTTAAGAAGAAAGCCCGGCCGGCAATGTTTGATTCTTTCCGTTACTGGCGAAAAGAATCTAAACCGAGAGAAATTAAAGGTTGAAAAAAGAACAGAAAGAGCAAGAGTTAACTTTAGAACAGGCGGCTAAGCAGCTGCAAGTCAACGAGTCTGAGAAGGCTATAGAGGTGGCTACTAGAGAACGTAATTTAGCGATCGACAAGTGCTATCCTGCCTTGCCATCAAGTACAACTAAGATAGTAGAGGACCCCGAAAATGATCCTCTGTTATCTTACTTGTTACGGTCACCCCCACCGTATGCACAAGGTGCTACGGCTCCACCTGTACCGAATGTTCAATTGCCGGTTGCTGGACAACCTGGTATTCCTGCTCCTGCCCCTCAGAATCAAGCTCCTGTACCTCCTGTGTTTAATGTAAATGTTCCTTCAGCACCTCCTCTTCCTGGGTTGCCGACTTCTTTACCTATACCTATATTGCTTACACCTACTTCATCACAAGCTACCTTACTTGATACTTCTACTGTCCCTGTACTATCTGTTCCAACTGCTACTGTGTTTTCTACATCTGCTAGTATTATGACTCCGCTTTCTGTTCGTCGAAGAATCACTGATTCTGTCTCTAACATTCTGTCTCCTTTCTATAAATCTTTAATTAAGACTCCTACTTCTGACTCTGTACAGAGACGTAGTCAGCTCCCAAGTACTGAGGAATGGGGAATATTAGATTCCACGGCTCTCAGATGGATTTCGAAAAGTAGAAGATACAGTACTAGAGATGTATTAGATACATTTATGCAGTGGAATGAACCAACACAACGATATGTCTTTGACGAGATGTGCTCTCTTTTACGTGAGGAACTAGAAGAAGATGACTCTGAATCGAATTTAGAAGACTTAATTAAGGTTCAGAAAGAGTTTGCTGCAGGTATGATAGTAGGTCAAAATATAAAAGAAGCGATGGAACTAATTTTAAGTTATAGGAATGATCCATCTCTTCGTTCACCGAGGGACTTAGAGAAAAGTAGTACGAAGCAGAATCGCCAATATCCAATGAGAGAGGTTCCACCAATTTGGCGGGACGCTGTACAAGCAGATGCTGTTAATGGTATTGCAGCCGCTCCGGCGCAATTCCAAAGAGTGTGGATACACATTCCATGGAAGCGAGCCGAAGTGTTAGCAGTGAAACAGGCTTTGCCAGATCCGCGTAAGAATCCTGCCGGATACTATAAGGAGTTAGCACAGACAGTTGAGGCTTGTGTAATGAATCTAGCGGACATTGATATGTTATTTGGGAATGTAGTTCCGCAACCAATTTGGGCTAAAATTCGTAAAGAGAATCATCCAGTTGCTCTAGGTGGTGATTGGGCAGCTATCATTGCAGCGGATGGTCAGCAAATAGGTGGTTCCAAACCCGAACCTCTAATTGCTAATCTTCCAGGTAGGATCATCGACTTAATGAAGACTCTGATGCCAGCATTGCGTGTTAACTGGGACAAGTTGTCCGCATGCAGGCAAAAGAAAGACGAAAGTGTCTCCGACTTTTTCACGAGGTTCGAAGAGACTTTTGTAGATCACAGTGGTCAGGATATGAGCACAGAAGGAGGACAGAGACTGTTTGTCGATAAATTTGTACATAATTTGCTACCCGAGCTATGCAATAAATTAAAAGATTCCGAGAGTGGGTGGGCTGTCTCTACAACTGCGCAAATACTTGCAACTGCACAGTATTATGAAAACAGGGATAAAGAGGAGAAAGAGAAATCAGATAAAAAAACGGAAGATTTAAAGACTAAAGTTCTTTTGCAACAGGCATATCCTCCTCGCATGAATCAGAATAATACACAGCAAGGGTCGTATCAAAGGACAGATTATGGTTCTCAGAGACCACAATACCAGTGGAATCAGTGTGCGTATTGTAAGAAAGAAGGTCATTATAAGAATGAGTGTCCAGTCTTAGCGCAAAATAACGCAGCAGCAGCTCAGAGAGGTCGTGGTGGTTTTGTGCAAAATTCTAGAGGTCGAGGACGAGGTGCTATGCCTCCACAAACAAATGATCGCCCTTCCAATCACTTTGATCAGCGAAATGGACAGCTTGCTCAACAGAATAGGTCGCAGCAGTATCATGTTGAAGACTATTGTGAAAATGATGAGGGATTTCAACAAAATGAGTACTAGGACAGCCATGGACAGAGAGAGGGGGTAGTATCAGTTCCAGTGGATCAGAGTGGGCCTTATGTCGCAGTAGCAACATCAGGTGTAGTCGAACCGTTTCTGTTGGATACTGGTGCCGCAAAAAGTTCTATCATTCATGCGAAACTCCCTGGCGCACCTTTGTCCGGCTTAACAAATGTTTCTGTAGGTTTTTCAGGCGCCCCTGTTTACAACCCTGTATCCGGTCCTTTGTCTATTTCTGTTGGACCGCGTCAATTGAAAGCACCCTTGATTTTGACGACAGGTTGTAATGAAAACCTGCTTGGTTTAGACTTGTTAAAACGCCTATATGCGACATTGTACTGTTCTCCGGAAGGAGTACAGCTTACGTTGGGTAAACAAATCACCTCTCCGATGTACTTGTCAATGGATGCACTCCCGCCAGAGCTGCGTTCACTCCCTGATACTCTTTGGGCGACTGGTCCTAACGATGTAAGCCTTTTAGAAATACCACCATATGTAGTCACTCTGAAAGCAAATGTAAAATTTCCACGAATTCCTCAATACAAGATCTCTACTGAAGGTGAACGTGCATTTTTATTGATTGTGCAAGATTTGATTAAGAAAGGGGTGGTTGAAGAAACTAGAGGAAATGTCTGTAATAGTCCTGTATTGCCAATTTTGAAACGTACTGATCCTTCAAAGCCTCCAGTATATAGATTTGTTATCGATCTCAGAGAGGTTAATAAAATTGTGGTTCCGCAGTTTCCTGTGGTTCCAGATATTACTGCATTGTTAACATTGATTCCTGCAACAGCTACATGGTTTTCAGTCATCGACTTGAAGAATGCATTTTTCAGCATTCCGATAGCCGAGGAAAGCAGAGATATTTTCGGCTTCTGTCTAGGAGGTCGAAGCTTCAGGTTTAAACGCGCTCCACAAGGCTATTGTGAGAGCCCATCCATTTACAGTCAGGCTTTAAAAAGTCAGTTAGATTCCTTTGTACTTCCTCCAGGTTCTGCTCTAGTGCAGTATGTAGATAACCTTCTAGTGGCTGCCGATGACAAGGAAACTTGCAAAGCAGCTACGATTTCGTTATTGCATCATTTGTCTAATTTGAATCACAAGGTGTCACCTTCGAAAATGCAATACTGCTGCCAAGAAGTGACCTACCTAGGTCATCTCTTGTCAAAGGAGGGAAGGAAGTTGACCCCAGAGAGAATAAAAGCAATTACGCAGATGAGTGTTCCTCGCACACAGAGAGAAGTACGTGCCTTTTTGGGTATTACCTCTTACTGTAGGCAGTGGATCCCAAATTTTTCTCTTTTAGCAAAACCATTGGTAGCTTTGACTGGGAAAAATGTTCCGAGTCCGATGCCATGGTCTGCTGAATGTCAGGAGAGTTTTTCTGAGTTACGAAATGCACTATGTTCAGCTCCTGTAGTGGGTACACCCGATTACAGCAAGCCATTCACGCTCTATGTTCACGAGAGAGAAGGTTGCGCGTTGAGTGTTCTGACACAGAGATTTGGTGATAAACAACGCCCTTGTGCGTATTTTTCATCAACATTAGATCCGGTAGCTAGAGCGTTGCCTAGTTGTTTGAGAGCTACAGCGGCAGCTGCGGCTTCCATTCGACAATCTGCTGGTTTGGTGATGAATAACATGCTAGTGGTCATGGTTCCTCATGCTGTGGATACACTCATGAACAGAACCAAGACGCAACACCTTACCAGTGCTAGATTATCTGGCTACGAGCTGACACTGCTAGCGAGTCATATTCAGATCAAAAGATGCAATGTATTGAATCCAGCAACACTGTTGCCGACTAATCAAGAGTCGAGTGATTCCGAACCCCATGATTGTTGTTTCAGAACCGAGGAGGAGACAAAAGGACGAATTGATTTAAAAGACACCCCATTGTCAGATCCAGATGGCACGTTGTATGTTGATGGGTCATGCTTTAAATTGGAGAATGGTGATGTGACTGCTGCTTATGCAGTAACGACTTTGAGGACGATTGTGGAGACTGCAAGAGTGAGTCAGAATTCTGCCCAAGCTGCAGAATTAATCGCTCTAACGAGAGCGTGTGTTTTAGCAAAGGGAAAGAGAGTGAATGTGTTCACAGATAGTCAGTACGCATTTGGAGTGGCCCATAATTTTGGCCGTTTGTGGAAAGAAAGAGGTTTCATTACGTCCCATGGGACTAAGATCCAACATGGTCAGTTAGTTAACGACTTGTTGGAATCTCTAACCTTGCCGACTGAAGTTGCGATTGTGAAATGCAGTGCGCATAATGCAATCACGGATGATGTTGGTCGTGGGAATGCTTTTGCTGACGAGACCGCTAAACAGACAGCTAGAAATATGATGAGTAGAGTGTATGTTGCAACGTCTGCAAGATGGATTTCCGAGTCTGGAATGTGTGAGGATACAGTGGAAAGTGTGAAAGAGATTCAGAAAGAGGCAACTGAGGAGGAAAAGCATGCATGGAAAGAAAGTACGGGCAAGTTGGATTCGAGTGGATGTTGGATTGACTTGTCGGAACAACAGCGTTGGATGTTGCCTGATGCGTATGTGCTTGCAGTGGTGACAATGGCACATGGAGTAGCACACATAAGTTCTAAAGGAATTTGTAAGATGTTGGCTCCAGTCTGGAAGAATGATGGGATTAGTAAATGTGCAGAGAGAGTGGTGAAAAATTGTATGGTATGCCTGATGCATAATCCTGGCAAGGGAATCCCTACTCCTGCTGGTCACTTCGCTCCTCCCTCTTGCCCCTTTGAAGTGATTCAGTTAGACTTCATTCACATGGATCGGTGCAATAACTTAAAGTACGTCCTGGTGGTAGTTTGTGCTTTCTCCAGATGGATCGAAGCATATCCACTAAAGGACAACACTGCCCTATCAACTGCCAAAATTCTTCTCAAAGAATATTTCCCTAGGTACGGAATGCCACGGATTGTATGGTCAGATAACGGAAGTGAGTTTATAGGGAAAGTTATGCAGAGTGTGTGTGCCGGTTTAGGAATAAAACAAAAATTCCACAGTGCAAACCATCCCCAGTCTGCTGGTTTAGTTGAGAGTTACAATGGCACCCTCAAACTAAAACTTGCTAAAATACAGGCATCCACGGGTTTATCCTGGCCAGACGCACTACCCTTGGCTTTGTTATCCACAAGAGCGACTGTACATTCTAGAGTAGGGCTTAGTCCGTATGAAATTGTCTTTGGCCGTCCCGCTAACATTTGGGGAGTGCCTAGGCCAAAAGAATTTTGTTCTCTGGAATATCCAATGTTGATTGATTACCTTTACGACTTGACTGCTAAATTGTGTCTTATTCACCAACAGGTTTTCGATGCATTGCCAAAGCCACCGGAGAGTCCAGGTCATCAGCTGAAACCAGATGACCACGTTGTGGTGCGGAACTTTACGAGGACGAAGAACCTTCAACCCAGATTTGTTGGCCCCTACCAAGTACTGCTAACAACGAGAACTTCTATTCGTGTGGCTGGTCGCAAACACTGGATCCATGCGACACACGTCAAACGTGTGCCCTTGCCACTTCCTTATGACAACTGGGTGAAGAAGGGAATTGGTGCCTCTGAGTTCGAGCGAACACCCAAGTTTGTCCCTTTCAGCGATGCCGAACTGATAACTGACATTTCGAACACTGACTCTCCTCCTGAAACTACTTCTTTGACTCCTGAACACTTGCCCTCTGCATCAGAAGAAACTTTGCCATCTGCGAACTTGAACATTGCAACCTCTGCTGACAACACACTGTTTCCTGATCAAACAGTTCCTGCAAAACTGAGATACAATTTACGATCTCGCAATATGGACAAATAAAGCAGGAAACTGCCTATTTTACACATTTGAAATTTTAACACTTTGCCTTCAGCCAGGAAGTTTGCTATTGTTTTATTGTTTTTTTTTTTTAATTGCCCTGCCGTCTGGGTAGCCGTAGGGTCGTGGCTGTGTGCCTAGTTGAATCTGCGGGGGTCAGACACAAGGTCGATCTTTCTGTTGGTTCTGGGAACTCCCAGGGCTGATAGAGGCATTTTCATCTACGCACACATCATCAGTGGTCGCGAGCGGATTGTAGAAGATGGAGCTTCCTGCGCTGCAACGAGAAAATGTGATTTATGTTTGCAGAAACAGACTTTACAGAATTCTTCATAGCAAATGTTTTCTGATGCAATGTGCTATTACATTTTTAATTGTTTTGATAACGTTGGTGGGTGGAATCGTTTTTGGTATAAATTTAATCTTTGTGCCAGTAACTACAGTACCTCCCCTTGATCCTGCTACCTCTACTGTTTCTTCTATACACTCTTTTCACTCGTTTCCTGAACACGAGCAAGCTCGACGCTCAGAATTCATCAATAACACTTTCGTACAGCTCTTGCACCAACACCAACTGGTAGTTAACACTACAGACTGCTGGGTGTGTGGCTTGATACCCCACACTATGGATAAAGGCATTCCCTATCTGGTTTTGCCTTTTAGCTATAATGGATCATTTCAGGCCTTTCAGACCATCTTTGCTTATGCCCTTGAAACCTATCCTTCGCGTCCACCACGTTCCACTAAATATAACTCTGCCAACAAAGCTTTAGTCCAGGGAATTATTGACATGATCAAGGACGTCAATAATACTCCATCTTACCCTAGAGACGAATTACGAGTATATTTGAGTTGGAATTCTTCAGAGTATCGCCTTAGTTTGGGAGAAAGCAAGCGAAAAAGCTCCACTCCAATCTGGGTCGTGCCTCACCGAGGTCAGGTCTGTTTGCAAGGTAATGGGAGAAATCCGAGAGCTCAGCTAGGGAGGAGTGAGTGCGTTGAGACTTACGTGTTTCCGTCTAACTCTTCCCCTGCCTTCCTTACTGCTAGGGGTACTTACTTCATCTGTCAAGACAGAGCGTATACATGGTTGCCTGCTGACTTTTCAGGTTCATGTTATATTGCTCGATTGTTGCCTCCAACATACACTGCTTCATCTGATTATCACAAGACCAGAGTAGCAAGAGGTGTTTTCAGCAAGGAAGATACCGCTGGTCAGGAAGCTGGAGACTTCTTCAAAGGTTTCCTTCCGTTCTGGGGGCCTATGGCCAATAGTAGAAACATACGTCAGCTAACACGGGTAGTTGAATCTACTATTACTGAAACTGCTGGTGCCCTTAGCAACTTGACAGCTGAGCTTCAGGCGGATAGACTCATGACGTTGCAGAACCGTATGGTTCTAGACGTAATACTTGCAGATCGAGGTGGGGTATGCAGAATGATTCAATCGAGCTGCTGTGTCTTTATTCCCAATAATGCTCCAACAGTCTATGAGGCGATCTCTAAGCTACACAAGATTTCCGACTCTATACATGTAGACAAGGGAAACTGGTCCTTCATGGAGTGGTTGTGGACTCTGATATCAGCGTGGGGATGGAAGGTTCTGATGGTCATTGGTGTCATCTTAGTATTCCTATTCTCATGCTGCCTGATTATCCAGTGTGGTCCTGCTTTGTGTAGTCTTTGTGCTACAACCTGTTTTAGAAAACTACCTGCGTTTGGAGAAAAGGCACGAGAAAGGATGATGATACAACCGCATATCACTGACCTGATGAGCATAGAGTTAGACTCTGACATAGACTGAGTAATTGCCTATGTCAGGGCAAAAGGAGGGTCTGAGGTTCCGTGACGATTTGAACCCGTGTTTTCAACATTGTCGTAAATACATAATTTTGGTATCAGCGAACCGCAAATGATCCATTTAGCATATCCTGGTGTTTTCGCTATGCTACGAGCAAGAGTACTCCTGTTACAAACACATTTCCGATCTACCCATGGCATCCATCTTAGATCATGGCAGCCATTTTGTGTTTCTTGCCCTCACATACGCAATGATCTCTGATTACTTCATTTCGATTAAGGACACGTAGGCTTAGCCGAAGATTCACCTCTCTAGTGACACGTGCACTTTAGATCAGAACACGCTGTAGCTGCATGACTCGACAAAGACTGCCTTCTCTGCCCGAAGCCAGTCCTGCTATACTGGTTCTCGTGTTCGTTGGCCTGATCATGATTAGGCGGCCGAAGCTGGTAGCCTTGCCCATTTACGACCCACAAACATCTCTTATCCTGCTTTTCTATCTTCTGCACCTGGCTCTGCTCCTTTCCTTCTGGGCCTTTATTAGGGGGAGGTAACGAAATTTACGATGAGGCGGTCCGGGTCTTGAATGAAAAGTTGACGTGAGATTATGATGGAAAAGTGGGAACCCCTCGTTCGTAATCTTTTGACATCAGATATTGTCGACGATTCCTGTACAACGCCAAATATTTATTGTTTAGGACACAAAGGTTTGGGAATGTATTACATATAAAGAATTTGCCTCAAGCTCAAATTTTAGTATATAAGGAGCAACCCTTCTTGTACAAATTGAACAGGCTCCTAGATTCTGCCCGTGTGTAGTTTCTGTGACTTCTGTGTCCCTGCAGTAATAAACCTTTGGTCTTTGACGCCACCATCGAGAAGCCTGTGTTTCTGTTTATTTGTGCACCGAGACAGGTGGAACTCCGGGGTCTTCGGGTGTTATCCCTGACACCTCTGGACGGAACCAAAAAGTCCAGAACTCCAGGTGATATACCCTGAAACCGGTCCCAGGATGCTTGTTTCCGGTCCAGGGAGGACCTGTCTTGGCAGTGCGGTCTGGACTGTTCCTATGAGGCACAGGGTCAAGACGGAATTGCATATGGCTGGATCCAAAATGGGGTGGCATGGTGGGCAAAAGAATGATGGATTTAACCCAGATCTCTTGACTGGGGGAGAATGTTTGAATCATTCAGCATTCCGTCCATAATTTGTTGCAGTTACACATTATAAGCGAGGTCAGGCATCTGCCATGTTAGCAGTTGGGTAACCGTATTGGTGACAGTGAGATGCGTCACCACCACTATGTAGTGCATTACTGTGCACATAGAGAAAATGTGCATGGTGCACTGTACACCGTATAGTGCAAATTTACAAATTCTGCTTTGATGACGTGCACAGTTCTATTACGGACATGTGATGGCCACATTGGGGATGATTGGTGGAAGTTTAACATTTGACAATGATGATGTGAAATGTGTAATGCTTCATGAAGCATTTATGCTTAGTCACATGACTTTTGCCTTACTCTTCATGTATGTTACTCTGGACACTGTGACCAATGCACGTTTTTATTCTTCACATAGGTAGGGAGGAGATGCCAGCCTGCAGTGTGCCGCCCATTTCCAGACCTTCATACCATGGAAGAGAGACATGTGATATAGAAATTTCATTTGAATCCTCCAACACTACTGGGCATATGTCAACAGTTGGAGCCTGACCTCCTACCTCACATTACATATCCTACATCAATCCCAGCAATTGTGAAACTCATGTCTGTATTGCATCTTTGGCCACAGGCTTGTTTTAATTTGCTGTCACTGTTTTAGGTGGAATGTCACAACCTATGTTCAGTTGGGTACTTCAAGAGGTGCTAACAGCACTGTTGAGACACGTGAACAGCTACATCCAGTTTCCCAGACGTGAGGATTTAGCCACTGTAAAGGGTGATTTCTATGGATTTGGGTGCATCCCACATGTGATTGGATCCATTGATGGCACCCATATTGCATTACTACCACCGCAAGCCAGGAAACAGGTGTCCCACATCAGGAAGCACCTCCATTCTATCAACGTGCACATTGTCTGCTTAGCAGATTTGTACATCTCAAATGTCCGTGCCCGGTTCCCAGGATATGCAAATGAAGCCTTCATACTGCGGAACAACACCATACCTCAACTGATGTTACAACTACTTATGGAGACGGCCTGGCTTGTAGGTAAGTGTGATCAGACCTAACTTTGTGTGGGTAATGTCAGGTAGCATAAACTGAAAGTGTGTTGCACTTCTGCTTGTCTCTCATCTAGGAGACTCAGTGTATCCCAACCGGTCATAGTTGTTGGCACAGCTGAGTAATCCTACAACGCAAGGGAAAGTCCACTTTAAAAAGGCCCATGGAAGAACACAGTAGCCAGTGGAGCTGGCTTATGGACTCCTGAAAGCCAGATTCGTATGTCTGGACAAGACTGGTGGAGCCCTTCTCTACTCACCTGGGAAGGTGTGTATGATCATTGTGTCTTGCTGCATGCTCCACAACTTTGCCATGCGACGGAACATCCCTTCCATTGCAGAGTATGCAGGCCATTAGGAGCCACATGGTGAGGAACCTGAAATCCCAAATGATGATGATGATAGTGGTAAAGAGGAAGGAATGAACTTGCATCAAGAAATTTCTTCTCCTGCGTGTAAGTATGCTGTGAGATGTGATGACTTTGATGTTATTGCAACTCTTGTTGTGATGTGAGGAGGATGATAATGCTACATACTAGGAATATATAGCTCTGGTAATTTCTGGGAAAAGGTGTTTGTTTTGTAAGTGTACCTTTGTTGAGCTGTAAATGTTGTTTGGGACTGTGATTTCTAGGAGTCGACAATGTGATTTGTGCCATATGTATGGTTTCTTAGCTAATCCCGCTCTGTGTTGGACTGTTTTAGATTCCTTCTCCATGACATCGTCATTTGGACATTTCAGAGTTGTGACAATAGCAGGTATATGATGCTGTTTATACATACGAGGAGCAAATGGATTGGTCCTGTGAATGTCGGTCACAGAGTTTGGGTGTACAAAGTCGGAACCAAGACAGCTTGCCCAGCAATAGGATGGAAGTTATGTGACTTCGATTGGAATTGTTCCTTGTCATCTGTTGGCTCTAATGTAATATGTGTGGCATCATGTGATCCAACACAATGTCGTGTTGGGCACAAATCATGCTAGTCTCCCTTCAGATTGGCTAAATCATCACTGTGTATGAACTGCATGTTGCTGTTGATGTGTTGTCTCATTGTAGGCCATGGTGCTTGTGGCACATTATAGACATTGGTTTGTGACATTACAGCAAATGCAAGCAACACTGGATTGAAATGACCTTGAGGTCAGAAACGTTGTACTGGCATGTGTCTCTTTTATTGTTTATTTGATAGAGGATTTCTTTTGGGAGGTAGGCAATATGGCTCCAGCTGATGATGTAGACCTATTTTAATGCTGCCTATTGAAGAGGATATTGTCAGATGCATCCCCTCCTTCCATGTTGTGAACGTTTGCAAATTATTATGTTATCACTGATACAGAAGAATTGAGTCATGTTTTATTTGCCATGTTTCTGACATCATGTGAGCCTATGATTTGAGCAATGGAAGAAAGATGGTATCAGTCCAGACACTTGTATGTTTGTGTTGTTATGACATGGTAGTGTTTTGACATTGCAAAGTTCACATGGTAGTACATCAACATTGTTATATGTGAGTATTACAACAGGAGATAATGATTTGGTGACGTGCATTTAATGAAGTGAACAATGATAAGATCAAAAGGCCTACTAAAAATTACACAATGAAACCCAAAAGTGAAGTAGTAAACCATGGTAGATGTAGCCACAGTTGTAGAGTCCAAATTGTCTGGAGTCCAAAGTCCAACATACTACTCCCATCAGACATGGAAAAGTAGGGCAGGAATAGTCCACAAAGTAAATGTGGTGTGCACATAGGAGGAAATTAGGGGTAAGGTCTCTTATTGGCATTGTTGGGTGTCTTGCCATCCCCATCGCCTGTTTTTTTGCGTGGGTGTCACCTCTTTTTGCCAGAGGGGGGATCCGCAACTGCTGAAACAGGGGTGTCTGCAGGCGTGTCCTCCTCTGACAGGGCCTCTCTTCCTGTGACTGTGGCAGATGTTGATGGCCTAGTTGAACTTTTACCACAGGAAGGGGTAGCTGCAGGTGGAAAAGCCCTGCAGAGGGTAGTGTTGATGTCCCACAGTACCCCAACCATGGAGGCCTTGTTGGTGTTGATGCTGGCCACCTCAGTGTAGATGGCGGCAACCTCCTGGTAGGTGTCAGTCTGCAGCTGTGTCTTTTCCCAGATTTCAGTATGAACCTAACCCATCACACCTTGGGAGTCCTGCTAGACGTCCAGGACTTGAGTGATAGCAGCCTGGGTGTCTGTGGCCCCAATGGGCTCACTCTGCGAGCTCACAGTTACCCTTCTACCACCCCTGACCCCACAGGCCTGTGCCCTTGGTGCAGGATGCACCCCCTACTGGGTCCTGGTTCCTCAGTGACTGGAGTGGTGATAGCCACCTCAGAATCCAGAATTGGGGGGCACTGGATGGTACTGACTGTGTTAGGGACAAAGCTTGGGGGTGCAGGGTTTGGCTGAGTCGTTGCAGCTGGGGTGGGAGGCGTTGTTGTGGACACAGTAAGCCCCACTCTTGCTGTATGTCCAGGATGACCAGATGGGCAAGGACCATCATCCACATCCACATCTCCAGGAGAGTTGTCATCACTGAGGACTTCATCCTGGGGTTGAGCAGAAGTCTGTTCGGTGTTCAACCTCTGGACAGTTACTGTGGCTGATCGACCTGTTGAGAAATAGAGAACATTGTTATTGGTGGAAATGAGGTACCTACATCCACATCGTTTGTGTCAAAGTAAATAGGGACTGAAGAATCAAACAAAACAGATAGAGATTAGTATTGTCATCTATTTGTTTGGAGTTGAAGTTGGTTACTAGACATTTCAAGACATGCTCCATCCCAGCTAATCTGGTTACTGCCCCCACTTTAGCATGGAGACCGCACTTCTTGAAGTAGTGGACCATGTTCGGGGCAATCTAGACACTTGAGGTGAAGCCATGTTTATACTGCTGGACCTTACGGTGGCTTTTGACACCATACCCAACCTTAAGCTGCTTGAACGCCATTATGAGATAGGGATCAGACATTCGGCCTTAAACTGGCTATGATCATTTCTGGACAGACAAACTTAGGAAGTATGGCTGCCACACCACACCTCACAAGCCAGATCCCTGACTGTGGGCGTTCTACATGACTCGGCTCTCAATCCCACCTTGTTCAATGTTTATATGACACGAATTACATTGCGCGCGCTGCAACGCCAAATCGGCGATGCAGCGCACAATGTAATTAATTTTATTGATATATTTCTTTACTTAACTCTGTATGGCCCAATTCTGGAGTTTAATACCCCCCACCATGCCCCTCCCACACCCCGTTGCCCCTGCAGCACTCCGTCGAGGAGCCGGCACTGAACCTGGCACTGCTAATCAGCTTAGTTTCCTTCATGGCTACATATATTAGGGGTACACAGTTGTTATGGTGTCACTCATGCCATCAATAGTTTCAGTTAATGAGACCAGAACACCATTAAGCAAAGTATTCAAAGTCTATGGACGTGGTGGTAGGGCGGTTGAACAGCCAAACTTGTTATCAGCCCCTTAGCACAGATGTTTGGAGGTGTCTTCATATGCTTTGATTGAAATGATAGTAGCAGCCTTGTATGCTGTGTGGGGGTAACTTTTAAAAATGGTTTGAATCATGGCTTGTCCAAAGTCTATGAATATTTTCGGGGGTTGTAGTTATTTCTTTTTTGTTTAATGTAGTTTAAGAGATTGTAGTAAGAGCTGCTTTGTTTATTTGGTAGTAGGGCATATAGTCTATTTGTATTTTGATATTCACCATGTATAGTGTATATTTGAGTGAATGGTTTGGGACACATTTCGATGGACCCACCCATCATCCACATTTGACACTGGCTACGCTTTAGTAAGTTATTTTCTGCGGAGAATATTAGCATTTATTTCTCATTATTCAGGTTGTCTTGTAAAAGGAAAGGTTTTTAATTATGTGCCATTGTTAAATGTTCAGGTATTTCTATGTCTTGATATTTTTTGGGGGCAGGAGGAGTATCACTGGTGGCTTTTTTAGTTCATGAAATTAAACACTTTAAATTTGGAATGGGTGGAAGTTGGTCTGTGATGTGTTCAGGGATGTGTTCAGGGACTTTAGGCAGTATTTCTTTAAGGATTTTGGTTGTGGGTTCCTGGGAACATGTCTTGTCACCGTTGCGGGATTGTACCTTGTATCCGACCCAATACCAGTTCTCATGATATCAACTGTTGCTTTTATTTCTTTAGTTTTAAAGGTTGAGCCTTGAATTGAAGTAAAATAATCAGAGGCATTAGCATAATTGGGGAAAAAAACTCTTGTACAATAGATTCTACAGTGTTTTTCTTTTTGTCTTTCAGGTCCAGCGAGGGAGCCCACGACGTCTTCTGGGATACCCCTCGAAAAAACACACAAGAGGCCAGGTAAGAGATTTGTTTGGCTTCTTTCCGAGTAGAACATAAGTGTTAGGCGTTATGTGATCTACATTACCTGTGCCCACAGAAGTCATAAAATTATCAAAGAAAAAAAAAAGGAAAAGAAATGTAGACCTGGAAAGTGGTTGCCATCCTTCCCATCTTCATTACGTTCTCTGCTTAACCCCTATTTGCAAGAGGCGAGGAAAAGTCCTCCCTTTTTGCTAATTGGCTGTGCAGGTATCATGGGAGAGTTCTTGCTTCTGACGAGGGAGTCCGTTTCTCCTCGGATTTCCGGTTTGTTCAGCACGTCTCCCGTGGCGGTCGGCTGCAGGGAAAAAGGAGAGCGTGCAAGTGAGCAGAGAATATGCCAGGGAATAGGTTCTTCGTCCTCTGCCTCTGTCTCCCTGTCATGCCCTTACTTCGATTTCTGTCTCATTTGGACACATATATTACAACATCATCTTTTGTAGTTGCTTTAGAATAATATATGGTACATTTCCGGGTTATATTTTCTGTTGATGCACTTTCTTTGATGTAGGTTTAGCCCATGTGATTTGTAACTGTTTTACTTTGCTTAGGTAATGTACTTTTCTGACTCAGTCATTGTATCTGCAGTAGTATAAATATACACTCTATTTTAAAGTTTGTGCTTTTGTTATATCCATGTTAAATTATGCAATCACTTCTATTTTATATACTTACATGTATGTTCTGTTGAAATGTTTCACACGGTTTTGCAGCTTTTTGGTTGGGGGCGTTCTAATGCGGAGCAAATGTTTTCTTTTGTGTTGGATAAAAAAACTTTAGTTTAATTTTAAATGTTAATTTGGAGGTACTTTGCAGAGTTTGAGGTTGTTAGGTTGATTTTTACTAGCTTCTTGGGTGAGTTTACAGTTTTGCCAAAATGTATGTATACTTTATATTGTTGTAGTTCGTTTTTTTGGGCAGTTTATTGATTTTTCAAGTTGCGGTTTTGTCTTCTAGGAAGTCTATTTAAAGAGACAGGAGTTGAGAGTAGTTTATTAATGTATTGTTATTTTATATTTATAGTTTAATAACAAGTACGTTTTAGATTAAATGTAAGTTTTATTTACTTTGTTAGGTAGTTGTTGAGAAGTATACATTTTTCTTCTAACGGTTTGGTGAGAGAATCCAGCGGTGTTTCCTTGTCTTGTAGCGTTTATCGTTTTTGAAGTATTTAGAAGTTTAAATTAGTTTGACTTTTATATTGTTAATTGAATTGTTTGTCTGATTTTATTGGTTAAAGTTGTTTATACTTTTATTTTATTGGTTGGCTTACATTTTTATTAGTTATGTCTTTCTATGGTAATCGCTACTTTAGTTTTTTTAAATGTTTGCTATATAGTTTTCAATATATATATATTTTTATATTTATACATATATATATATATAAATATATTTCAGGCAACACAATGAACTTGGATGGCTGGGGCGGGCTGAACCGTGATGCCGGGTGGCAGATGCACTCTCAAGTGCATCTTGAGAAGCTTGGGCCTTTGTTGGACAATATTATGACACGGGTGCCACCCCGTGCAGGATGCACCATCTGGAAGGAATGAGAGGCGGAGGGAGAGGAACCTTCCTGCTCCGGTTTCCAGCACAGTGCGTTTTGATGAAAAGTACCCGGTCCCATCACATCCAGATCCTACTAAGGATTTTAACTGACTCTCTGAACTCTGTACGCATTCGGAACCTACTATAGGTGTTTAACCCCTTCGCTGCTCATGACGAGCTTAGCTCGTCATGCAGTACACTGGTCGTGTGCTCATGACGAGCTGAGCTCGTCATGAACCATGGGATATAACAATTTCCAGCACAGGAGAGGAATCAGCTTAGCAGTCATGTGGTTAATGAAAGCTTGATGTGACTACACATCCCAGCATACTAAATGAAGTAATTAGGTACGTAGTCGAACCCAAGAGGGGATTTCAACTAATCAGCATGCAGTATACAGAGCGCTCCAATGCCTACAGGAGAAATGCCTCTGATGAAGTGGTGCGTTGCCCACAGATACGCGTCAGGCAACACAACAAACTTGGATGGCTGGGGCGGGTTGAGCCGGGATGCCGAGTGGCAGACGCACTGTCGAGTGCATCTTGAGAAGCTTCGGGCTTTGTTGGACAATATATATATATATATATATATATATATATTGTCGCTCCAAGGTTGTCCACCTTTGAGTAGCACACGAGGAGCAGCTTGATTTATGTGTAGGTGAGGACGGGGATCCTCTTGTAGATACCGCTCCGTAATGGATCTGCCCGACGTGTTTCGAAGCTCCATATGCTTCTCTTCAGGGGCTTTAACGGAAGCGGTGTGCGCAACCGCTAACCCACTTCTCCATTTTCCATATGACACACCCACCATTGGAAGGCTCAAATGAGACTGTGTATTATTATGGGAAGTGTGATGCGGAAAGCACCATTCAAGTCCTGTATGGACACCGCAAGTGGGCCCGTCCTCAATCCCGTGTACGGCTGCTGGGTCACTTCCGTGACCCCCAAGGATGACCGGGTGGTGCATACTCCGCGGCTGGACAGCCACGTATAAATTGTCGCTCCAAGGTTGTCCACCTTTGAGTAGCACACAAGCAACAGCTTGGTTTATGTGTAGGTGAGGACGGGGATTCGCTTGTACTCCGCGGCTGGACGGCCGCAAGTGGACACCCTAAGTAGGCCAAGGGGGCCTAGGGGTCAGGGTGTTTCTACCCTGCCCCCTTTTCTTTTTTCCACGTTTGTTTTACTGATTTCTTGTGCCTCGGTTCTACAGAGGCACAAGATGGCTGCCAACACTTCCTGGTTTGGAGTATTGACAGCCAATTAGCATGAAGCTCGTGATCGGGAGGGTGTGCGGATCCTGTGCGCCTCTATATATTGATATTTTTTTTATTTCGATTTTCTCAGCAACTACTGAATGGATTTACCCCATTTAACAAAAAGAATTCTTTCTGAACCAAGGGCTACCTTTTTGCCAAATTTGGTGTAATTCCGTTCATCAGTACGGGCTGTAGCCGTGGCGAAAGTTTACTATGGAAAATAACATGGAGAAAACACATTTTGGAACCTCCCTTTTTCTCAGCCCCCGCCTGACAAATCACCCCGAAATTTTCAAGATAGGAGCGGGCCAGAGCGCTCTACGTCAATTGCCGCCAAAGTTATTGGGAATAGAATGTTGCGATTTTCCTATGATAACTAGGTCCTAACTATAACTACCTACTGGCGACCGCCAGTAGGTAATCTATACATATATATCAATGGGTTTTTTTGTTGAAATATTTTTATTAGCATTTTCAGTGCAGAACAATAAAACAGACATGTCATTATTCCTCCAGAGTCCCAAACCCAGAGCCCCCCCACAACCCCCCAGCACCCCAATTCTCTGCTCACAAAGGAATAACACAGGCAATATGGGCTCCACAGTAGTACGGTAACCTCGAATCCAAGACCGTCGTGTTCCCCCAGCCCTTGTCACAGCAACTTTCTCAGAGACCGCCATCCAGCGCATGGTAGTGGCGCCATTTTCCCCATACTCTCCCAAATTTCTTTGGATGCCCGTGCTTTATAAGTAACCCTCTCTGCGGCCATATACAAGTCCAGGCCACCACGCCATTCCTCCAGCCTTGGGCAATCTGGGGCTCCCCACTTCCTGGCCACATCCCTCTTGGCCACCACTAAGGCCAGCACTAGGAAGATCAATTGTGGGCGGCTTACATCAACATCATTTGTCATTCCCAGTAGGACTAACTTGGGGTTCGGCTGAAGAGTGGTCTCCAGCACCGCTCCCAACTCACGGAGTACTTCACCCCAGAAAACCTGGATATTCGAGCATGCCCAGATGGTGTAAAAAAAATACCCTCTTTCAAACGCACAGCGCAAACAACAGGGATCTGGTACCCTCCCAGTTTTATGCAATCTCACCCGGTCAAAATAAGCCCTATGGAGCACCTTGAATTGTATCAATCATATAGGACCGACTTATGCCAGTTTATCTGGTATCCTGCCCGGGCTCCGTATCTAGCCAGTTCCGCGAACAACGCTGGGATCGTGCTTTCCGGATGTGTAATATAGAGAAGGATATCATCCGCATACAAGGATATTTTCTCGTGTGTGGTGCTCCCCCCACCCAGGCAGAACCCTGTAATCCTCTTGTTCTGGCGAATTGTACAAGCGAGGACCTCTATGGTCAGGGCGAACAGTAGAGCGGGTAAAGGGCACCCCTGCCTAGTACCTCGTCCGACCGGAAAGTCCGTAGACAACACTCCGTTTACCCTGACTCGTGCTCTGGGGTCCGTATACAACAGACTCACCCATTTCCTAAACTTCGTTCCAAACCCAAACCTAATCAAAACCCCCTCTAGGAAGGGCCAGTGGACGGTGTCAAAAGCCTTTTCGGCATCAAGGGATAAGAAAAGGTGAGGGTTTTCGCGGTCACAATCCTCCAGCAGCCAATTGTGTGTCCGCCTGAGATTATAGCGGGTTGCCCTATCCGGTAGGAAGCCCGTCTTGTCCAGGTGAACCAGTCCTGAGATGACCCCTGTTAAAGGTGAGCCCATATTACCATCGATGCCCGGGCTGCTGGCGCGAGACGCCTCCTAGTTTCCATTTTATAATAATTACCAAATAAAGAGACGGGCGCTGGGGGCAGGAATCAAGAACAGAGTTTATTACTCATGAGGAGAGCCTGTCATTTCGGACACGAAACACAGTGTCTTTCGGGAGGTGCTCTAACAAGTGAGCTGAGACGTCTTCTTTTATACCTTACAAAACACTTGGCATTACAATCGGGACATTGTGACACAAAGAAAAGACATCCCTATAATCCTCGTGTCAATCCTACCCCACATATGTTCACAATAGGGACCCTTGACCTGCTGATAAGAGGGGAGGCAATGACGCAGCTGAGTGTTCCGCTGATTATTAGGAGATGTGCGCCTGATCGTATCCCAAGGGGTGGGGGAGCCAGGATCAATAGTGGGTTCTTTGAAGAGGAGTGACTCCATACCATAAGGGGCAATAAACAGTATCTTCCGGCTTAGGCGATGACCTCAGACATGTGTGGACAGTCAATCGCGGAGGGAGGGTTCACTAACAGAGGGGTTATTCATGAAAGGAAAGGAGGTGCTGGTCAGGCGCGGCCGTGACTCCCAAGGACAGGGTCTTGCAGAAGAAGAAGGTTTATGACTTGCCCGTGTGAGGGAGAAGGGGAGGGGGGAAGCCAGGGTGTGCACAGGGACAGAGTCGCACAGAGAGAGAGATCTTATGACCCGTACATGAGAGAGCGGGGGCAGTCAGGTGCAGCTGGGGAGGGCTATGTCAGCTGAGGCGAAGGATGCCTCTTCAAGAGGAGATGGGGGGTTTGCGTGGGTCAAGCAGAAGGGTTGCCTTGCAGGGCAGGGTCGCGCAGTGGGAGAGGGTTTCATGGTCTATACACGAGAGAGGGGGTTTAAGATACGCGCAGGAGGGAAGCCGGGGATTCCAATGGGTGAAAGGGCCAGGGTGCCTAGAATGGCTGTCATGTACATATGGGTACGGGCTCTTGCTGGCAGAGTGATGCGGTCAGTAATTAACGGTATTCATGGTGCCCACAGGGAGAGGAGTGGGAAACAAAAGGGGAAATGAACGCTGTTTATGTACATCAATTTCTTCAATTTCCACAGTCGCCCCTTTTTACATTTCAGAGTTCATTTTTGTAATTGATGGGGTTACAGATAGACAGGCATCGTAGAAGAATTAGCATTTGTCAATACTAACATTTAGCATATAATCATGTGATGGGCAGAATGCAGCACATAGGAAATTGCATTTGTCGAGTTCCTATCATTCCAAAAGCACTACATAGCATAAACGTTTCTGACTTAAAAATGTGACCAATGAACATTTTGACCAAGTAGTTGAGGGCGGAATTCAGTTCAATACACAAGATCTCTTCGTCACAGTGTCTTTTTAGCAGTAAGCCATCACTGGTAGGCTCTAGTCCGTGTCCTTTCGTTGGCGCTGTTGAGCACCGGCGGTGGAGCTATAGGTCCAGCTCGGGTCCATCCTTACGCGTTGCAGGGTGCGGTCAATCCTCTGCTGCTAGACCACAGTCCTGTTCCCTAATCAATCCTTTTAGTGGCGCCTTATGCTCGGCACCCATATTCCTGCGGCGTACCCCATTTCCACCTGGATGCTGTCCTTCCTTTCGACAAGAAGTCATGTGGAAAAGAGGGTGTGTGGTTTCGATAGTCGATGGGAGTGAGAGGGCGGAGTGGGGGCAGATTTTCCTGGGACACACCAAAGGGACCAAGGGAGCAAATGATAACAGGCAAGCAAGCCCATCAACCGGGCTTGAAGAGGGGGACGGAAGCTTCAGGCACGTGTGGGTAGGCGGGCAAAAGGCTTCAGGACAGCCCTTCATCCTTTCGTTTTACCACATTGGAGAGTGCTGTCTCGTCCTGTATTCCTGTCGTGCTGGGGCTCCACCTTTGGCCGATGTCGCATGTGTCCCATGATCTGCGGCCAGGCTGTGTCACGTCCGACCCTTCTCCTCCGGTGATCGCATATCTTTGAAATAGGTACAAAACAAGCTTTAGAGAACTGGTCAGAGGAAGACATTTATGCACGTGAATTCCTCCCTCAACCCCATGCACTTGGGAGATACGCTCATTGGTCACAGTCAGAGGTTCATTTACCAAGCAGTGCATATGTCAGCATTCCTACTGAGTTCATGCCAAGTTTTATTCATTGTCTATAGATGTCACATATAGAGAAAAGTCAGACTCTTATCAACTGTGCATTTCGTCAAACTCAACATTTCGGAGCCTCCAGGGAGACTCGTCTTTCTAACCTTAGCCCTAACAGTCTAACATTTCCCTTCAGGGCTGGCTAACCTTTTCAAACAGGGCGGGGGCACTATCATCGAGAGTCAGGGTAAAACAGGTTTCTCTCGAGGGACGACAGTTACTCATGGTCATCATGTTTATATCCGGGACAGCAGCTGGGGTCAATCAAGTGGGCTTCGGGCATTCGCGCTTGGGTGCAAAGGGGATGGGGCAATCTGGACGTTGGGGGTCAATCTAGGCGTTGGCGCTTGTCTCTGATGCACTGACAAATAAGGTGCCATTGACATGCAGTTCCCCTATAAAAAAGGCCAGATTGGGGGACTTTAGTCGTCTTACCTGTCCTTTCCTTCTCAGCCAATTCGAGTTCATTCATTTTGCAGAAAGGAGAGGTAGTAATATGGCGAGATACAATCATTTTAGTTTCGGACAATTTCGCTGAACACCTTCGTATTCAATAAGTATCCAACCAGACTGGTGTCAGCAAGGCACCATTTTTCCATAAAAGGGAAGAGAAAATAGGGAGACTCTCGTAGAGAGCGAGAGTCGTCCGCAATCTAAACGAGCTATTCAGTACACATATGATATGTAGAGAGAGAGAGAGAGAGAGAGAGGGAGAGAGAGAGAGGGAGACGGATAGAGGGAGAGAGAGAGATCGAGGGGAGAGAGAGAGAAAGACGTGTACGGTAATAGGTCATTTAGTGCGCTCACAACACAGAACAACAGGGGTCAGGTAACACGCGAACACAGACAGAGGGAAGACATAAATTCGTACATTACATATACACAAACTCAGACAAGGGAAGACAGTACATGTGTTACATACAAAAGCGTTCATGACAAAACATAAAACAGTTGTTGGCCAAACAAAAATCTCCTTGCGCATTCTGCGCATTTTTAATATCCTATTTATCCATGGGCTGAGTTCTTTTTACCTTTCCTCCTTCTCTTCTCGTCTACTACTTCTGCGAGCGCTCCCAATTGCCAATACTTACACCTCGGTCAGTCGGTCAGAAATTAACCTGGTCGGGCTGTTGCCCATAGGTGGATCTTAAACCACTTTTGATTTTCTTCCTTTGGTTGGACGTTCTCCAGGCTGAGGCAACAGAGGGTATTGATCAGGAGAACAGTCAGGCAGCTTGGTTATATCTATAAGAGGGTGAGAAGGAGGTGGTACATTCCGAACATCAACAATATTTCTAACTCCCCAGACGGGAGGTGCCTGGGTACCCTTACCTCAGGACTTTTCCTAGTCCTTTCCCTATCTAATTAAACGTCATAATCGTGTTATCCATCATGCTAATGTCGAGTCAATTTCCGTCATCACAGTACCCGTCAAGTTTCTATGTCAGTCCATCCTCCCAGTCGCTATGTTCTAAGGAGGAACAGTCATGTTTAAAGTCTATGTCTTGTAAAAAAAACTTATCGTCATAAGGACTATGCACATATTTCCTCCTTCCCTTTTCGTCGGTGGTCCGATCATCGCTCTCCCATACTTCAGCCGACGTTCCGACGTGACCTGCAGAAGGGAGGAGAAAGAAGGGTTGGGGGGGCAGCATTCAAAACACATCAGCGCGCATAAATCCGAAAATGTTTTTACCTACCACATACTCGACCTATCTCCCCGGGGTGCATTCTGTACCAACTCGGCGTTTAAGCCAGAGGGACCAGCAGTGTCAGATAGATAATCATCGATGGTCTGCGGATCTACATGCATCACACGATCGTGGCCTTATAGGTCGTGTGCAAGGGTGGCGGTCAGGTGGTATTTCTGTGGTATCGCTCAAGGGCGTCTAAAAACACCTTTTCGGCTGCCTGCGATACATAGTGTAGCTGCTAAATACCGGGCCTTTTTGACCTTCAACCTTAATCATACTGCATGTATTTTGCCTATGTCGATGACAGTAGCCATACATTTCAACAACATTCATAAATATAAACGCTACGATAATATTTGCGTGTTCAAAGATTTTAATGAAAAAGGTTGGTGCACAAATACGGGCCTACAAACCAGTGGGCCGGCAACGGAGAATAAAAGTCGGCGGTCATTTATTTCGTAAAGTGCAGTAGTAAAATAAAATCATATCGAACTTTCCTATACTGCAAGTATGATGTATGCCAATAATACAATTTTTTTCAATAATTTTTATCTCACTGTCCAACTATTACTCAAGATCTAATGTTTACCAATTCATCGTCCAAATGCTCAATCAGTTCCTATTTCATACCAATTCATTGCTTCCAACACATAATTAGTACCCACTCTAAATCAGCTCATTGTCCCAGCACATAATCAATATCCATCTTATATCGCTTTCTTTTCCAAGCACATACTCAATATCCTTCTTATCTACTTTCATTGTCCAAAAAACTGCATACATATCTCGGGGCATCAAAGCTGCGCAATCAGGGTGCAACAAGGTTTATTTAAAAAGTCTCATTTTGTGTCTGCGCCATTTTGGGCGAGGTCAGGCAAGCCCCTGCATAGTCAGATTGCCTCCACTGACTCGTAGTAGGACCAGAACCTTCCGTTGGTGGTTTCAAAAGTTTTTCGCAATGGGTTAACAGTTTAGCAATATGGACCATCAGTCAAAGAGTGGGGAGGGCGGTAACAATTTTTCCTACCGGGTCATTCTGGTGTTCCTCCGGAACTGAACAAGTCTGTGCCTTGGCTGTATTTTAGCCTTTTTCAAACTGAGGCTGGCGCTGGCAGGAGTGCGCCGATGTCGCGGTTCCCAGTGAGGGGGACGGGGGCGCCCATGCGGAGGGATCGGGGTGCCCCCCGGCTCTCATAGAATCTTCAAAGTTGAGGAGAGAAGGCATGGGGCGTGCGCCCGTCCTGGGCAAAAGACCGCTTTTCGATGTTGACCCTCTTTAAGCAAGAGCATTGGGGTGTCGCTGGAAGCCTCCACCTGGAGGGAGGTGGGGGAGGCTCGTTCGCGCCGCCTTCCCCGTCCAGTGACCCCGCGCCGTTCTTCGGCTCCAGCGCTTCGGTATTGGCCGTGCCAGCCATTGAAGATGGGGGGGGGTGGTCGGTGGCTGAGGCAAGACATCCCCCCCTTGACATGTGGCGGGACTACCTGCAACTATCCAGGCGTTGGCATGTGGCGGGACTATCTGCAACTGTCAGGCGTTGGGTGCAGTTGCAGCCATTATAGCTCAAAGAAATGCCGCCATCCTCGCTTTGGCTTCGGCCTTCGATGGAAGCCGGATCGGGTGAGAGAGAGAGAGGGGTAGTCGGTGGCCGAGGCAAGACAGCCCCCTCTCCCCCCATGGCCTGCAGGGCGGCAGAAGAGGGAAAGGGGAGACCTCCATGATTCCTCGGACCGTCCGCCCTACAGCCTCCCCCTTCGACTGCGGCCAGCCGAGCCCTGCACGCATCGAGGCCTCGCCTTCCGGATGGGCGTAACCGCGGACCTGTTGCACTTCGGGAGCTTCTGGAATGGGGGGTAGGTACCTATTGAATTGTTTCTATTTCATGTGACCGTTATTTGGGCGTGGTGGGCAATGAGGCAGGCATGTTGGGAGCAGGAATAGGCAGTGTAGCCTAGCTACCAAGTGGCTGTCTTGCTGTCCATTTTTCGCCATTTTATATTTCTTATTACGAACTGTTTCTAATGTTTCTTATTTTTAGTGAAGTCGAAAGCTCATCAGGGAGTTACTGACTTAGCCCGATTTCTTTTTATTTTTCCTTCTTTTCCTTAGCGTGTTTCGAGCTAAAGTTTTCTGTTAGTAGGGTACGGTGATCACTTCATTTTTATATGCCCTTTCACTAGGGGTACTCCTGGACGGACCAGGTGAGTTACCTCCAATAAATGGTCCGGTGGAACTAGATTATCAATCAAAAGGGGAATATATATTCCTTCATTAGGGTATCATCCCGGACAGACCAAAGGATGTACTTCCATTTACTAGGGTAGCCTCCTGGACGGACCAGATGATCTACTTCCACTAAATGGCCCGTGAGTGGGGAGCATATATCCTCCATAAGGGTAGTCTCCTGGACGGACCATGCGAGCTACCCCCCAAATAAACAATCAGTGGGGAGTGGGTAGGACTGACGAATTCACAAAGGGGCATAACCTACCCTTTACTACTTGCAAAGACTAGATAGAATATTTCTACTCCACGTTGTTTGCAGGTAGAAAATACCTCAAACGAAACAATTCCTGGAACAACAATGTCCAGGCAACCAATCAATCAGTGGGGAGAAAAACAGGCATGACGGATTACAACGGGGACAAATGTCTGCATTACCTGCCCTTCGCTATCTGCAAAGGGAAACAGAATATTCCTATTCGTCTCTGTTTGTGGACAGGGAAGATCTCAAAGAGCAACAATCGATTATTAATCGATTCCAAACAATCAGTGGGGAGAAAGGTAGGCATGACGGATTACAACGGGGACAAAAGTCTGCATTACCTTCCCTTCTCTATCTGCAAAGAGGGACGAACGTTCCTATTCACCGCCGTTTGCAAACAGAGAATGTCTCGTTCTCAAGAAGAGAACCAATATTTCAAGTAGCATCCAAAGCTAAATGAACCAATACCAACAATATCAGTATACAGATACCGATTCCAATACAATCAATCAATCAATCAGGTGGATAGAACCACCCTACCAATCAGGCGTAAAAACACCCTACTTAATCTTACCCGGACCGGACCATACGGATAGTTCTTCGTGTTCCTCCTCCAGCGCCCGATCGTTCTCTTACTCCGTGTAGCATTCCTGTGGGATTCCAGTCAGGACAATAGGTCCCTCGAGAGAGGTCCGTTCAGAATCGGTGAAGTTCTTTCAATCGGCAGCCAGGCTAGGGCCCTCTCAAGGCAGGTATACTCCGATCATTTAGATATTCACCTCATCGTCTGGATCTCTCTTACTGGATCTTATGTCACTGATGGGCCCCGCGTTGGGCGCCAATTGTTAAAGGTGAGCCCATATTACCATCGATGCCCGGGCTGCTGGCGCGAGACGCCTCCTAGTTTCCATTTTATAATAATTACCAAATAAAGAGACGGGCGCTGGGAGCAGGAATCAAGAACAGAGTTTATTACTCATGAGGAGAGCCTGTCATTTCGGACACGAAACACAGTGTCTTTCGGGAGGTGCTCTAACAAGTGAGCTGAGACGTCTTCTTTTATACCTTACAAAACACTTGGCATTACAATCGGGACATTGTGACACAAAGAAAAGACATCCCTATAATCCTCGTGTCAATCCTACCCCACATATGTTCACAATAGGGACCCTTGACCTGCTGATAAGAGGGGAGGCAATGACGCAGCTGAGTGTTCCGCTGATTATTAGGAGATGTGCGCCTGATCGTATCCCAACGGGTGGGGGAGCCAGGATCAATAGTGGGTTCTTTGAAGAGGAGTGACTCCATACCATAAGGGGCAATAAACAGTATCTTCCGGCTTAGGCGATGACCTCAGACATGTGTGGACAGTCAATCGCGGAGGGAGGGTTCACTAACAGAGGGGTTATTCATGAAAGGAAAGGAGGTGCTGGTCAGGCGCGGCCGTGACTCCCAAGGACAGGGTCTTGCAGAAGAAGAAGGTTTATGACTTGCCCGTGTGAGGGAGAAGGGGAGGGGGGAAGCCAGGGTGTGCACAGGGACAGAGTCGCACAGAGAGAGAGATCTTATGACCCGTACATGAGAGAGCGGGGGCAGTCAGGTGCAGCTGGGGAGGGCTATGTCAGCTGAGGCGAAGGATGCCTCTTCAAGAGGAGATGGGGGGTTTGCGTGGGTCAAGCAGAAGGGTTGCCTTGCAGGGCAGGGTCGCGCAGTGGGAGAGGGTTTCATGGTCTATACACGAGAGAGGGGGTTTAAGATACGCGCAGGAGGGAAGCCGGGGATTCCAGTGGGTGAAAGGGCCAGGGTGCCTAGAATGGCTGTCATGTACATATGGGTACGGGCTCTTGCTGGCAGAGTGATGCGGTCAGTAATTAACGGTATTCATGGTGCCCACAGGGAGAGGAGTGGGAAACAAAAGGGGAAATGAACGGTGTTTATGTACATCAATTTCTTCAATTTCCACACCCCCCGGAGGCGAAGAGCCAAGAGTGTCGCAAGGAGTTTAACCTCCACGTTCAATAAAGAGATGGGCCTGTAGGACGCGCAGTCCCCCGGGGGTCTGCCTTCCTTATAGATTGGAACAATGGTGGCTTGGCGGAGGTCCAACGGTAGTTTACCCTCCTCCACGGCGTCTTCGAACAGGCCCAGCAGGTGACTGGCCAGCAGCTCCGCCGTTTTCTTAAAGAATTCCGCCGGGAAGCCATTGGGACCCGGAGATTTCCCCACCCAAAGCCTTGACAGTGTCTCCCTGACCTCCTCTATTGTAAAGTCCACTTCCAGGCCAGATTGGTCCACCTCTTCAAGTTCTGGGAGGTCTATAGGGGATATATACTGCATCGCATCCTCTACCGACCCCAGTGCTCTGGCCTCATACAGGAAAAATCAACCTACCTGAAAATGGCTCTTCCATAAGGGGTAACTCTGTTTGGTTTGGATTTAGCGGCCGGCCCTGGTCGCAGCCCTGGTCGCTGAAGTAGCCCCGCTGAGAATACAGCGTTCCCGGGATGAGGCCATGATGACGTCATCGCAAAGGGAGGTGGGCTTCATCGCGACGAAATAATGCTGCAGCCTGATAGTTTTAAGAAATCACATCATCCCACGGAGCTGTTAGTAATGTGTAATGTGTGCAACACAAGACCAACTCACTGCAGGACATGCAGTGCAGCAAGTCTGTTTATTGTGACTCCGAAGACCATGAGGCTAGAGTAATAGCCACGCCCATTGGGGTGTTGAAATTGAATATAATTAGCTGCACCTTTACCGGTCTGATGTCCACAGTCACGCCGTTGCCATTGAGAAAGGGTCAGAGGACTTGAAACGCGTCTGGCGACAACACAGCATTTTATTTTGATGGGATTCTTTTCCGCTGGTGTGCAGCCTTCGTGTAACAAATAAAGGAGAAATTAACCCACCTGAAAGTGGCTCCTCCATAAGGGTTAACTCTGTTTGGTATATATATATATATATACTTTTACAATGTATATGACTTTACCACACATGCATTTGCGTTATAATGGCATGCGTGATAAAGTCATATGCGTTGTAAAAGTTTTAGAAATTATGGGCCCAATGTAGGTAAATCTGATTTACCGACTCTAGAATACCGAATTTTAACGATTCGGTATTTTAGATTCGGTAAATCAGATGTAGGTAAAAAATTGGTAATTTTTAACGAATCTGTATGATTCCGTAATTACCGAATCGGTATTTACCGATTCGGTAATTGCCATTGATTTCTATGGGCCTTGCATCCCCAAATGCGATGCAGTGCGCGCAATGAAATTCGTTTTATTTATTTAAATGTTTACTTACCTGTAAAACTCCGTAATCCATACATTACTACCTCCCACCCTGCTCCTCCCCCTCCCCAAGTCACCCCTGTGCAGGTACTCCCACTACCGGCCGCGGCTGCCCAGATCTCGTCACATGGTGCCCCACAGCACTCGGGACCCCCAGGGACAACCGAAGTCTGCTCGCAGCTCACGCGTCCTCCATGTTCCGCTGTCAAGCCATCCCCATTTCAGTTGGATTGATATTTCCTATATGAGAGGTTTTATGGAAGAGATCAGACATATTGGGCCTGATTGTACACAGACTACGAGTTTTAGTTTATTAATAGTAATTGCGCGACTGTAGAGACTCTGTACTCGTGGTGGAAACTCCGCACAAAAAAAGAGAGGACAGGCCTAACTTTCTAAGTACCAACTGTGGATTCTCTGCAGTCGTAAAATTACTATTAGTAAATTCTTAAAACGTTCATGGTTGATTCGCAGCAAGAGATTGTCAATTTCAATTTAATTCACTTTTTAGCTAATTTATCTAGGGTTAAATCCTATTTTATTGTCTTAGTATATAAATGTTGACATATCTATTTACTGTTTTGAAATGCTGTTTTTATATGTATGTATGCTTTCAAGATATCTTGCATATCGAATAAAAGCTTTTCAACCAACCAACTATGATTTGTGAATACTAAAAAATAGTGAACTCACACAGAAGTATAAGAATGCCTTTGTGACTCAGGCACAATAATTGTAGTAACCATTTTTCATCACTGAATCAGATGTTCAGATTTCGAAATATTAGGTTTGGATATATTCAGCTCGAACGGGATAAAGATACTTTTGTACATAGACATGTGTTTTTTCCGACCCAGGTTTGAAAACGCTACCATGGACTAGGAATGCAGCTAATGCACAACTCAACGTTTAGATTTTGGTATACAGGACTTTCCCTAGGTGTCACTAGAGTCCTATATATCAATTTAGTACTGTGACTTAAATTCAGGCACAGTGCTTTCTAAGTGTTAACAGAATAGCTGATGTGAAACCATAGTCTTCGAATGTACATACGTTTCCTTTATTTAATGTGCAAACCATACATTACAATATGGAGGACTAGGGTTTAATTGTTTTACTTTCCTTAACAAATTGTTTCTCATAAAGAGAAACAAAAATGCTTCACATTATTACAGTGGTGCAGTTTTGCAGCAACATTTTGTTGGACTGGCCAGGAAGGTTTGTGTAAATGTCGGTGTAAGAGTGACGTGTAAATAGATATAATCCGGGACATATCGATGCAAGTTGCACCAGTATTGGATATAGTCTGCAGAGAAATAGGCTGACTTTATGAGATTGGTGGCCTTGTCGAGCAAAATGTGGATTTCTGCAGTTAGCACTTTATTGGACTTGGCCTTTAGAGGGCCACGCCTCCATGCATTAGTGCTGTAATGAGGCAGACAGTATTGCACCTTTTTGAAACCCAGAACCCAAAAAAGTGAATACACTTACTTCTGTTTCTAAGCATTCAGTTACCTGTGTTTGTCTGTAATTATAAATGCCAAACTGCATGGAAGGGGTAACAAAGTTAAACTTGGTTTGACAAACTGATGCAATTGTTACTTACATTGTTAAATTTTTCGTGCAAGAGCATGCTACAAAAATATTTTAAAATACGGCTCCTATCTAAACGTGGCAGTACTGGTGCATACAAAGTTACCTTTGGCTTTTAATTGTGCTACTTGAATACCTAGATTAAAACCCCAAGGATGATTACAAAATGAAAAAAGATTAAAGAATGGTAGAAAAAGCAACTAAAGTATTGGCCTGCCAGCCCGGTCGCTGAAGCGCATTTTGTGTTAGCCAGATCAGCACGTCATCAGGCAAAATGCTGTCACTCACAGTTCTACTGAGCCAATGGATTAAACACGCTGACCCTTGCTGTATGCTGCTGTGAGCAAAGCAACATGTAATTGACAGATGAAGAGACCCTTGGATGAAGAACGCTGAGCTAAAGCCCTTCCTTTTATGTATGTATATATGTATTTAATTTATGATTGCATGAGGCTGCACTGACCTAAAAAGATAATAGCCATACCTAAAAAAATGTTTACTCGTGGACTTCCCTATTAATTTGCGTCTTGGTTATTAACGATTGAGATTTTCTTGCAAAGAGCACAACTGTAAATTAGTTTGTAGCTGGTAAGAAATATACTACTATGAAAGACAGATCTCTGGCACCAGGAGAAGGAAACTCATAATAGAAACTAAAGCATCTAAAATAGAACGAGTTGCACTAACCAGAATAAATTCGTTGATACATTGGAAACACAGCTGACGGTTTCATAATGCATTTACCTTCATATTTTATAAATGTAATATATGCATATAATACACAGTGGCAGAAACCACTGTGTAGTTATAGTTATCTACTTCCTAGAACGTTTTGGGGTGATCTGCCCAAGAAGAAGGCGGGGTTCCACAACGCTGATTTCCTATGTTTATTCTGATAGCAAGTTTTAGGGAGCAATACAGAAAAAATAGCTGAACTGAATTACACCAAAGTTGTCAGAGAGTTAGACCTTTGCTCAGAATGTGTGCTTTTTGTTATTTGCTGAACATCTGGTCAAATATGTTCTAGAAATTTGCATTAAAAGAGGTGGTCCTTCAGGTGTTAAACATGTAGGTCCCTCCGAAAATTTTATAAATAGGGCAAAAGTAGCTTTTCCTGAAATGCTGGTATTGCAGAACCAGTATCAGTTCTGCAGCACCGAGAGATGTGATTGGCTGGCTGCAACATCGAGAAAATAGTTTGCAGCTGCCATTACAGGACTCAAGGATTCGGTCCCCATGTCCTTAAGTTAAAAAAAAAGATATAAGAGGCTGTGGGTTCGCAGGAATACAAAGTAAAAGTGAAATTAGTAAATAAATAAAATGTGGTGTAGGGGTCCACAGGGAATTTGGCATCCACGGGGATTGGAGGCAGGTCTGGCTGGAGATCAGGCCCTGTGACTGGCCCCTCGCTATGCATACCCAAAGTCCATGCACAGTGGGTATTGGCCACACAAGGCATGGGGGATTGGTTAAGTACAGCAGGTGATGGGTGGAGAGTTTTGCTGGAGGCTCAGTCCTGTAGCCAACCACCACAGTGCACAGCCTATAGCTTCCTGCCTGTGGCAGGCTGCGCGGAGAGCTTGGCAGTAGCTCAGTTAGGAATTGGCTGTAGTTATGGTAATGTGATCTTACCTTATGATTTAAAAATAAAACTCAGAAATGTACGGAAAAGACCAAGGTTAAAATGATGCTATAGTCAGGTGTTTAAAGAACACAAAAACTGATATTTGTTTTAAAAAACAACTGAAATTCCCCGTTTATGTTTTACTAAGCTAACTATATCTTGCACCCCACCATGCACTTCTTACCATTGCACATATTGCATCGCTCCTGATAAGTTAAATGACAATATTGATGACATCTCAAATGACATCATTGATGACATCACTGATGACCTCACTTATGACATCAGCTAATGAATGTGAAGATTTGCTGTACACTTTTCAAACTTGAAGGTACTCAGCAAACCACAAATTCAGCCAATTTTCTATCACATCTGTAGTGCTAATGAGCATGACCTTTCGCAACATGCAGGACATGAATCATATGTGCGTGGTCATCCACATTTAGTAGATATTATGATCTGTTTTTAGTGGTATTCAAGTGCATAAGTAATGTAATTACTCTGTAGACATTAATGTGGTCATCAACTTATTAAACCTTAAAGGCCACTCAAAAAATGTTCTTTCGTCATTTACCTTAACGAGATGTGCCTGGTAAATACCTCATCTGACATATAATTTCAAGTCAACAGCTTCAAATTTATATATTATCCAATGATAAGACATGTAGAACCAGACCTCATGGACAACCAAGCATAGTTTCTAAAAGTTCCCGCACATATTCCTGGAATGTGCAGAGTAGCGTACAACATTTTTTGTACACCTATTGTAAGTACTTTGGCTGCCTAATGTTTTTTCTTTGTCTGTATATATATATGTACTTAAAACAAACTTTCTCACATTATATGTAGAGTGCTCTGATACCTTCGGGTCTAGGTAGTGCTATATAAAACCTAAAAATAAGTAAATAACAGAGCTTACAATCATACTACGATTTGAACTATCTGTAATTGAGTCACCCATACATTAAACATTCTACAACCGTGTATAATGTCTCAGAATTTACACTGAACTTATAGAAATATATAGCTGCACTTTATAAATCTCCAGTTGATACAAAAATTGTTGCTAACATTACATGCAAACTCTTCAAAGTAAGTATGTGCACAGACATCTACAGGTGAATACCCTATTGTAAGGAGGAACTTTAATTTTTTTTGCACAAGTTTTGGAAACAGGCATTTGAATTTATCCGCAATCTATTTCAAACACATGTCTGCAATGAACATTAGTTGCACGTAGTCTGTACCTTTTTTAAATGAAGTACTGCTTGCACTTAAACATTCGCTGGTAGCTGAAATGTGCACCATATAACTTTTACAATACTTAATCAGACTTGTATCTAATACTACATTGTTTATATTTTATACATTTATGCATGTAAATATAGTGAGTCTATGCTGTATATGGTTGTGGGCTTTTAACTATGTGCTTTGCTTTTTTAAAACAATCTATTGGTTTATAGAGTAATTTAAGATGCAGTAGGTTGGATCATGTCATCAGTAATGTCATCAATGATGTCATCAATGTCATTTGAGATGTCATCAGCGATGTCATCCAATATTTCATTGTACATATCATGAGTGATATAACATGTGAGGTCCTCCGTGCAACATTAACCTAGTAGCCCCGACATTGGTAAAATTCTGCAGAGTTTGGGGGTGGTCACTGTGATCATTACCCATATTTCATAGTTCCCTGTGAATTTAAGCAAGAAATCAATCGAACATGCTATATATACAGTATATACAGATGTGCAGACTAAAGTATGCTATTTATTTCCTCTGCTGCATGCCTGGAGGGGATTCAGAAAAAGGGGGTGGTGATGAACAGAGTGTCTGAATTAAGCAGACCACTCTTACTCAGTCCAAAGATCAGGGCTTGACCCATCACCGTTATTTATCTCACTGCACCATCCCAGCTCAGAACCTGGCTATATGCAAATCAGTCTGTCCCTGGCCCAGTGCATCATGGGAACAGGGCAGACTAAACTACCAAGCCAATTCTTCACCAGAAAGGAGACAAGCTACCGGGGACCGGTTTCTGGCATTTCAGCCGTCTTCGGCCCGGCTTGCTTGAATCCTGATGGTGCAGTGAGAAAGGGACTCATGTCTGAGTATACCCTGCCACACCTATAGTGGCCAAAAACAATTTAGAAAAAGGGGGTGGTGATGAACAGAGTGTCTGAATTAAGCAGACCACTCTTACCCAGTCCAAAGATCAGGGCTTGATCCATCACCGTTATTTATCTCACTGCACCATCCCAGCTCAGAACCTGGCTATATGCAAATCAGTCTGTCCCTGGCCCAGTGCATCATGGGAACAGGGCAGACTAAACTACCAAGCCAATTCTTCACCAGAAAGGAGACAAGCTACCGGGGACCGGTTTCTGGCAATTTAGCCGTCTTCGGCCCGGCTTGCTTGAATCCTGATGGTGCAGTGAGAAAGGGACTCATGTCTGAGTATACCCTGCCACACCTATAGTGGCCAAAAACGATTCAGAAAAAGGGGGTGGTGATGAACAGAGTGTCTGAATTAAGCAGACCACTCTTACCCAGTCCAAAGATCAGGGCTTGATCCATCACCGTTATTTATCTCACTGCACCATCCCAGCTCAGAACCTGGCTATATGCAAATCAGTCTGTCCCTGGCCCAGTGCATCATGGGAACAGGGCAGACTAAACTACCAAGCCAATTCTTCACCAGAAAGGAGACAAGCTACCGGGGACCGGTTTCTGGCATTCAAGAAAGCCGGGCCGAAGACGGCTGGAATGCCAGAAACCGGTCCCCGGAAGCTTGTTTCCTTCCCAGTATAAGAATTGGCTTGGTAGTTTGGTCTGCCCTGTTCCCATGATGCACTGGGCCAGGGTCAGACTAATTTGCATATAGCCAAGTTCTGAGCTGGGATGGTGCAGTGAGCTAAAAAACGGATGATGGATCAATCCCTGATCTTTGGACTGGGTAAGAGTGGTCTGCTTAATTCAGACACTCTGTTCATCACCACCCTCTTTTCTGAATCATTTTTGTCCACCATAAGCGTGGAAGGGTATACTCAGATGTGAGTCCCTTGCTCGTTGCACCATCAGGATTCAAGCAAGCCGGGCCGAAGACGGCTGGAATGCCAGAAACCGGTCCCCGGAAGCTTGTTTCCTTCCCAGTATAAGAATTGGCTTGGTAGTTTGGTCTGCCCTGTTCCCATGATGCACTGGGCCAGGGTTAGACTAATTTGCATATAGCCAAGTTCTGAGCTGGGATGGTGCAGTGAGCTAAAAAACGGTGATGGATCAAGCCCTGATCTTTGGACTGGGTAAGAGTGGTCTGCTTAATTCAGACACTCTGTTCATCACCACCCCCTTTTCTGAATCATTTTTGTCCACCATAAGCGTGGAAGGGTATACTCAGATGTGAGTCCCTTGCTCATTGCACCATCAGGATTCAAGCAAGCCTGGCCGAAGACGGCTGGGATGCCAGAAACCGGTCCCCGGAAGCTTGTTTCCTTCCCAGTATAAGAATTGGCTTGGTAGTTTGGTCTGCCCTGTTCCCATGATGCACTGGGCCAGGGTCAGACTAATTTGCATATAGCCAAGTTCTGAGCTGGGATGGTGCAGTGAGCTAAAAAACGGTGATGGATCAAGCCCTGATCTTTGGACTGGGTAAGAGTGGTTTGCTTAATTCAGACACTCTGTTCATCACCACCCCCTTTTCTGAAGCATGCCTGGAGGGGACATGACTTATGAGAGCTGAACCCTGGAGTGATTCATGATGACTCTCCTCTACCTGAACAATGGTAGTGGATAACATACTATATTCTGCATACCTCCATACATGATTTATCTCATGGCTATTATTGTGTGTACATTATTAAATGAAAAATATGTAACTAAAACCAGGATGCGAGGGTTTAAATTTGTGCTCTATGGTGGAAGATACTTCCTAACTTTAAGGAGAGTTATTTATTTGTGTCAAGTAATTAGTACAAGCAAGCTGTGAGGCAGTAAAACGTTTTTTTGTCATGACTATATACTGTTCTGTACTACACATATATATACATATATATACTAGCTGTACCTGGCCATGCGTTGCTGTGGCTTAGTCTGGTTAAATGGAAGAGAAAGAAAAGAGTAAGTGCACGTTTCTAATATGTTTAATTTGTCACTGCTTGTGGGTATACAATATGGTTGGTTGGTTGATTGCTTTATTTCAATATGCAAATATCATAAAAGCATCACAAAAGTATATAAAACAGCACATCGTAAAAGACTGTACATTAAAAACAGATAAAAAGTGGCAATTTGATCAGAAATAAATTAATTAAGAAAATAATTAAATTGATATAGACAGTCTTTTTGAGCGGATCAACCATGCCCATTTTAAAAATTTGGATACAGCACAGACAATGGGAGAGGATGTATCAGTTAGTAAAATCTGTAGAGCCACAGAATACTGGCGAGTACCCAATTGTCTACAAAGCGGTTTAAGCCAGTGGGATCTTGGGCGGGCGTAATCAGGACATTTAAAAAGGAAGTGGGCCACGGTTTCGGGCCTATTAGTACATAAGGCGCAGTGGCGTGATGCCTGCATAGGCATATTCCATCTAGAGAAGAGGTCAGCTAGAGGTAAAGTGCCTAGTCTAAATTTGATAAAGAGTGCCCGGTCCACAGAAATGGTGATTATGTCCAGATAAGGCTCGAAGGCAACAACGTCTTTTATTTTCAGGTAAGCTGCGGTGGAGTTGCAGTGACGCTGGTTGCTGATGAGCTTGGCAGAGACCCATTCCCAGTATGGTTTTTTTAGGGTTGCCTTCGGGGGGGCAGAGTGGGTAGACCAACAAGACCCCAACCCTAGGTCCCCTAGGAGATTTTTAATGTCCCTAAGCCATTTGATCTTCTGCCAGCCGTCAGAACCCATCACCTTTGACAGCCCGTCTGCATATGATTTTAGTTCCGGAACCCTCCACAGGCGAGCCCAAAGGAGAAGAGGCCGGAGGCGGGCCTGGTCCTTGATTGCTTTACAACCCGCATCCAGAAGCACCGGAACTGTCGGGATGGCCAAGAGGTCCTTTAAAAATTTGTTCTCTGCCTTGGACAAAGTCTCCATGTTGCTTAGGCCCCATAACTCAGCTCCGTAGAGTGATGCGGTTACAGCTCGGGCTTTGTAGATGTCAATTATTGGAGCTACACATTGTATTTGAATTCTACGTAACTTTCGGAGATTTAAGATTTTGAACCAACAAACATTTACATTTTATTTGTCTGTTCTTGCTTTCGATTAAAAAGACGCGTGTATTCGACACATGCTTATTCGAATCGAACGTTGTGTATATAAAAACACTTGTGTATTCAAACCCAACGTTGTCTGAAAATTTCAAAGCAATCAGTGAAGAACTTTCGGAGATTTGCAATTTTGAACAAAGGAACATTTACATTTTTATTTTTATATATATATATATATATATCATATATATATATATACATACACAAACATATATATATATATATATATATATATATATATATATATATATATATATATATATATATATATATATATGTGTGTGTGTGTGTGTGTGTGTGTGTGTGTATCTATAGGATAAGCATTTTTTGACTTCCCTCTATCTTTGGTGCCAAAAAAGTGTAAAATTGGGTCTTGTTGTGCATGGAAAGTTTCAGGGTGATCCGTCAAGCAGAGGCCAAGAAAAAGAGGTGTCAATAAAAGGTTTGTTTCCCATGTTAATAATTCCCCCCAAAAATGTTTCAAGAAAAAAGAAAAGGGGGCAGGGTAGGAATACCTTCAGCCCCTAAAGTTGGTCCTGCGGTCCTAGAGGGAACTGACAGGCCAAAAGAGCATTCTTTTTAAAGAAGTAGGCAAAAATGGCTATATTCACAAATTTGCAGCAAACCTGTCATGTTCCCAGGGCAAACCATTTAAAATGAATGTGGGGGGCCCGCACGGTCCCCGTGGCCCCGGGTACTGCTACCTCTGCGGGGTACTGTATAATATGTATGCAGGTGGGTGCGCACGGCCTGCCTGTGCCTGGGGGGCCCCCACCTCCCTGGGGTAAACTAAATGCAGGGTGGCCACACTGCAACCCCGGGACTGCCACCTCCCGGGGCACTGTATAAAATGTATGTGGGCAGGCCTGCTGGGCCCACCTGTGCCCCAGGAACAACCACCAAAGAGGGGCAATCAATGTAAAATAATAATGGGGGATCCGCTCGGCCCATTGGCAGCCCCCGGAACTGTCACCTCCCGGAGGTTGAAATAAAATAATGAAGGGGGTCTATTGCAGACCCCCAGCCCCGGGGAGCACCACCTCCCCGGGGCTTAAATAAATATTGGGGGGGGGGCTGGCAGTCCCCTTGTGGAGCCATAGATGGCCCTCGGGACTGCCACCCACCAGAGCTGGCTCCTGCTACCTCCCAAGGTGCCCACCCTCAGGAGGTAGCTGTTTGCTTTTGCTTGGTGGGTGCTGGGTAGAGGTGTTGCACAAAACAGTGGTGTCTTGGATAAATACACAGGGCAGGATTCATTCTGGCACAATATTCACTTAAGATAAATTAAACCTCAACTGGAAGCACTTACATATATAAGCAAATCAGGGCCCAAGTTAAGGTCCCACTTCTGTAAAGTACTAATCATCCTAAGTTCGTGGGACTGGCCAAGGCAAAACAAGTGTGTTTTCTTTGCATTTCCACTGTGAAAATGTATCTGTAATCCTTGATGGAGGTGTTGGCATCCTTGCTTTTCTCTAGTGCAAAATCTCATACAGTGTCTGTGTGTGAAGGGGTTTCTTTCTTCACATCTGCTGGTGAGACCAGAGATCACGTTCTAAACTTTTAGAAACTAAAAGTATGTAAACTTGCCTACAAGCCCCGCCTCATATACATTAGCTGTATGCAACATCTTTCCTCCCTTTTCCCAGGATGATGGACAGCTTACTAAAAGAAACCCCCAATGCTTTTCCCATCCATTTTGGAGACTTGTTTCTCATGCCTAGGAATTCAATTGCTTCTCCACCAAACAAACAAGCACTTACTTTTGAAAAGTACAAATCACCCAAATGTGTTTTCTCAGCAGTTCCACAATTGTAAATATATCTGTTGAAGGCGCTTGAGGAACAATCACATTGGCAAAGTTACCAACAAGATAACACTTACTAATTAGCCAGTAAAAAGTACTCCAGTTGGGTAGAGGTGTTGCACAAAATGATAGCCTCTTCTTGTATAAATACGCATGGCAGAATTAATTCTGGTACAATGTTCCTTTCACAGAAATGAAACCTCCACAGGTTTTAGTTAGTAAATAAAAAGTAAAAAACAACCATTGAAATTCACTGTAAAAAACAAATGTTACAGGGAAGGTATAGTTAGGAAATAGGATTTAAAAAACCTTAGAAATGCACTATAAAAACAAAAGGTTACGGGGACGTTATAGGTAGGCTCACATTTTACTCGTACAAAACCAGAGAAATTCAGCAGTTATAGTTAGCTGAGCTAACTATAACTTACGGCCCCACAATGCACTGCTTAAGACCTCACAAAATATATCACTCATGACATGGTCAGTGACATCACTGATGACATCAATGCTGTCACAAGATCCCCCAGAGAAGTGGGAGTGGCCACTTTGATATCAGGCTGTCCCCAGCCGCAGAGCTAGGGGGGGGCGAGGGGGACGGATCGCCCCAGGCGGCACTCTTTTGGGGGTGGCAGCGCGTCACTGGTGTGCCCCGTTGCGATGGCCTTTTTATTGTACAGTGCTGCTCTGACACCTTCGGGTAAAGTCCGCGCTTTTTTAGAATGCATTAAATAAAATCCTGACGTTAAGGCCCTGCAATGATGAAACACCCGTTAGTCTGGCACGGTGGGGGGACGTCACACACGTCACGTCCTGCTTCCAAAGGCGGGGAAGTTGGTTTTTGGAGCAGGAAGCGGCTCGGCCTGGCTCTGCGGGTGCCACCTCTATTATGGAGCTTGAAGCACCTGCCTCCTGCTCACAGCTGAGCTGCCAGGCCGCCGTCCTGTGCTGTCTCACCCATCCATTACCGAGGCGAGCTGAGCTCACATCATGGAGTCGGTGACCGGCGGTTCCAGCAGCGGCCGCCAGGACAGTCGGGACTCTGAGAACAGCCCTGGACCAAGAAAGCGGGTGGCAAACTGACTTGAAGTAAGTACCAGCCACCCGACTTTCTATTAACACCATGCTGCTGCAGAAATACACTATCTTTAAAACGGTACCGTCTGCAGAGGCACACGCTCTTTGGGGGATAAAATAATCAATAGAGGAATACAGATGACTGGTGACTGGCAAGATGGGATGCACCAAAGAGGGCTCTAAATAAAAAAGAAAGTAAAGAAATAGGCGGCCTTCAGGGAGAGGCTGCGAGCAGAAGCAAGAGAGGGGGCACAAGAGATGGTAAGTCATGGAAGAGGGAAAGAAAGCACCAGCAGCAACAAGGAATATGATGGGGGAATGAGATAATTGAAGAGGGTCGAACATAATGGCATGGAGAGCGTGAAATGGAGATTGGAATGAGACACAGGTTTGGGACAGTGTGAGTGGAAGGTTGGTGATGTAAGAAGTTGAGAAATGAAGGGCAGGGGAGAAAATGAAAAGTAAAGCAGGAGGCGCTGATTGGGGGAAAAGAAAATGATGAAAAGAATGTAAGGGGAGAGCAATGGAATGAAGAGGGAATGAAAGGAGAGCGTAAAGGAGACAAGGGGAGTCTTCCTTGGCCAGGGGACATGATGACTGCAGACAGAAGTGTGAGAGAACGAGAGTAAGAAAGAGAGAAGGAGGCAAGAAGGGAAGGACTGAGGACGTGAGAGAGGGAAGGGTAGGGTGGAGATACAGGGAAAGAATTAGTAAAGAAGTGAGGAAAGAATGACCGTGTGAGTGGGAGGGAGACAGAAGAGGAGGCTAAAGGGGAAGATTTGGGGAGAAATAAGAAAGGGACTGGGAAATAGAAGGAGAGAGGGGAGGAAGGGTTAGAGAAAAGGGATAGGGCCGAGAGGGGCGGAAGCTGTCCTATCATGGAGAGGGGGGGTGGCTGTGTAAATAAGGGAATCGGGCAAGAGGAATAGGGGAGGGGTAAGGGTCGAAGAGGGAAAGAAGGGGTGTAAAGAAAAGTACGAAGCAAATGTTGGAATCCAGGAGGGACAGAAGGTGAAAAGATTGTGAGAGAAAGTATGTGAATAAGGGTGGGAGTAAAGGAGTGAGAATGGAAGTGGAAAATAGAGGTTAAACAATGAGGAAAGGAGGCTGCTGAAAAAGAGTGGAAGGGAGAAAGGGGGAACATATAAGGACGAAGGGAGTGAATGAATAATGGGACATATGAAGATGGACGAAGGAAGAAAGTGAGAAGGAATAAGGCAGAGAGACCAGACTAGAAGAATTAGATACATACTATGAGCAGACGTGTCAGTAACAGCTGTAGTGTTCCTGGTATATCCGCTCTACGAAGTAGGGGAACCAGATACCCATGTTTCTAGCAGGAGCAAATCCCTGAACTTTCCAAGGATGGGAGTGAGGTGGGGGACCAGTGCGTGAACACATTACACCTACAATTGTTTGCATTAGTTCACAATCACATGATATTACTGTGGTGAGTCGAAGCCCACTTCCTATCCAATTCTCGTAGACATACAAAAACCTTTTCCGTGTTTTGACAACACATTCTTTTTGTCTTTATTTTGCACTTGACTTTTATACAGTGCGAATCTGAACCGAAGAAACGCTTTAAAGTAGCACCAGTCACGTGGCACTGTTCACAATTAGTTTTTAGGCCCGGGCAAGTTTGAGTAATGGAATGATTTGCAGGTCAAATATGCTTCATGGCCGGGTGTGCGCGCTATCTACCATACATTGTGTTATGGGAAGGCCTGACGATCTGGGAAACTGTCATATCAGCTGAAGTTGCATTATTCTGGGCTGATTAGAAAAGTCGCTGTTTAGCTACAGGTACACATAAAGAGGAAATATGGAAATTGGAGGGTTTTGGAGGAGCGTAAATTCAGTTTCTACTAAGTAGAACTGAAGTGTTTTTACCTATGTGCTTGTTGTTATGTTACACACAACATCTAAAGTAGGTAATTTGCATGCTTTATGACGCTTCAATCAGCCCGAGTTTCTGTTGCACATACCTTGCCACGCATTTGAGGTGAGTAAAATATGCACATAACACCAGCCCCTTCTCAGGCAGGAGCCACCCGATTTTGTTATGCCAAAAATTGCTTTATTGTAGCTGTTTCCTGCCTTTAATGCCTCTGCTTCAATATGGGAGTGCTGGCTCACAGGCCACATCGATGTGCCTGCTGTCTCAAAACGGGTCTCTATCGGGCTGTTTTGGGCCCTGGCAGTTTTTTTCCAGACTGCAGTGACAGCAAACTGCTGTTACTGCAGTCCGGAAAAAAAATGGACCACCTGTGCCAGGGCTCAAAACAGAGCCCGATAGAGACCCGTTTCGAGGCACCCTTTAAAAAACTGCCGGTGCTCAGACCCTTTGAGACCCGGTCCAATTGAAGCCCTGTCTGAGGCTTTCATGCACCCCCATGCTCTATTGTGTCTCAGTGATAATTGCTTAGACTAGCAATACAACTTCAGCCTCAGGTTGTGAATAAATAACGGTCGGCACCGAACACCCTGCTGTTATCTGCAAATTAATTTTTATCAAATTGCTCAGTGTGTCTTTTTGAGATAAATTACAGTCTGCAGAGGGGTTGTGCCCTCTAAGCTACACGTGTACCCTTCCATTTCCAGTGCTTTCCGGCCGTTTAACAGTCTTCTTACAGTTTCTCGGTGCTCAAATGGGTGTAATTTCGGATATTTATGTTTCCGTTGTTTTTATTGCTTGATTTTCCTTGCGAAAAAGTGTCACTCATAGTTGTTGAAATGTCACTCATAGTTACGCTGACATTATAAAAATGTCACACTTAGCAATCTGAAACTATGGCAGCTATGCTTCCTTTATGTCCGGCGTGCTGTTTTTCGCCGTACTTCCGGTGCCAGCTGCGCCCCTCCACGTGCACAAACCATGAGCTGAACATTGGAGGCATTGCCCTGCAACTGCAGAAACGTAGACATGGCTGTCAGTTGTACAGTGGGGTGTCGGAGAACATTCCATAAAGTATAGAACCCTGCGAATGCTGGTAATTTCTAACTTGGACAGACATACAGTTTTACAGATAAAATATAGCGCACAAACGATGTGTGGAAATCAGGTGTCAATCAATCAAACAAACAGGATTTGCATAGCGCTACATATCACCTGTGAGGTTATCTAGGCATTGTGGGGTGGTGGCGGTGCTGCTGCTGAGGGACGTTAATCGAATAACCATGTTTTAGGCCCTTCCTGAAATCCTGCCGGTGGCAGTCTTTGTGTTCTTCTTTGTACTGCTGGTCACCGGTGTATTTAACTGTGTTGCCTTGGACCGTGTCATGTATGTGCATGTAACTCGCATGATCGAGGTAACTATTAGTGGCAATACTATGTGTCTCTCGGTCCTTTTTCCACAGCACCCCTCCCCCTCCTCCCCAGGGCGGCAATCTGAGGGATAGCCCCGGGCGCCACAAGCTCTAGCTACGCCCCTGGCTGTCCCACAAGACTCCTATTGATGAAACGTGATGGCTATTTTAGGATTCGATAAAGATCAAAGTTCAGATACCATCACAAAAAAATCTAGAAAAAGAATGCACAAACAGTAAATGGTATTAAAAGAAGAAAAACAAGACAAGTGAAATGTCAATGAAGTAAATAAAGAACAAAGGTTATCTGCAAATAAAGTAGAAAAATAGCAGTTTAATGATAGTGCAAGCCCAAAACAAATCTTAGTCACTAAATAAACACAAGATAAATTAAATAAAGACAGCGAGAGTAAAAAAAAGTCAAGGACAGTACCCTACATATTGAAAGTGAGAGCTAATGACGGATGGCACCAAAACGTTCAGTGAGTGGAGAAATACAAGAATTCATTTACGAGTAGTAACTTTTAACACATAGGTGGGGATCTCCACCACACAGGTATAGTTAGGAAATAGGATTTAAAAAACCTTAGAAATGCACTATAAAAACAAAAGGTTACAGGGACGTTATAGGTAGATTCACATTTTACTCGTACAAAACCAGAGAAATTCAGCAGTTATAGTTAGCTGAGTTAACTATAACTTACGGCCCCACAATGCACTGCTTAAGACCTAACAAATTATATCACTCACGACATGGTCAGTGACATCGCTGATGACATCAATGTTGTCACAAGATCCCCCATGGAAGTGGGAGTGGCCACTTTGATATCAGGCTGTCCCACAAGACTCCTATTGATGAAACGTGATGGCCATTTTTGGGATTCGATCAAGGTCAAAGTTCAGATACCATCACATAAAACTCAAGAGAAAGAATGCACAAGCATTAAGTGGTATTAAAAGAAGAGAAACAAGGCAAGAGAAATGTCAATGAAGTAAATAAAGAACAAAGGTTATCTGCAAATAAATTAGAAAAATAGCTGTTTAATGATAGTGCAAGCCCCAAAAAAATCTTAGTCACTAAATAAACACAAGATAAATTAAATAAAGACAGCGAGAGTAAACAAAAGTAAAGGACAGTAGCCTACATATATTAAAAGTGAGAGCAAATGATGGATGGCACCAAAACGTTCAGTGATTGGAGAAATAAAATTATTAATTTACGAGCAGTAACTTTTAACACATTGTTGGAGATCTCCACAACACTGCCGGGCCTCTCCTTGCTTGCCTGGATAAGATCTCTGTGCCCTCAAACTTGCCACAATCACAGCAACTTCTCTGTTTGCCCTAAAAGATTGATGAAAGGTCACCATGTTTCATGTGGCCATTCAGCATACTTTTGTGTTTTACAAAAACAAACTCCTGAGGAAGGAGCTTGTTTCTGTAAACTGACGTCATGGGAGCTTTCTCTTAGGGTGTGAGGCCATTTGTCTTTTTTCTGCTCAGGACGGCAAGGCTCTAAATAGGGCGAAAGGTCTATGTACTTACATTGGTGGCTTATAGTCCTTCAAATATGCAAATATGATTCATGTTTTAGATCTGGATCAAATGACTTAGGGTCTGAAGATGAGGCTTCCTGTTAAAGTATATGTTGTTTTTATGTCAGCCTAATGCTTCTTGGTCTACATTAACAGAAACCTCATGATTGCATTAAAGGTTGTATGCTTGTTGTATCTCTTGTGCTATATATTGTCAAATACACCAGGTTTTTATTTTGTATTATCAACATCTGACAAACCCTGTAGGTACAGACATTTTGATTATGAAAAGCCTTATTGTACTGCATTAGGCATACAGGTGGATATTGCAAACTTTGAGCCTGAATCACAAGTTGGACTTTGTGGTGCTTCAAGTAGTGCTATAGTACAAAACACACTTCAGAAATCTGCGTGGCCTATTTACAAAGGAAACTTACACTTGTGAGTATTTTAAACATGTATGCTTAATCTTACACTTTTGAGTAACTTTAATACTTTTGGCTATTCACCACTTATGAGTGCAAAGTTACTTTAAAGTGCAGTCTTACATGTTTCGACCTCCTGAAAAAGGAAGTTGAGCAAAATTTACCAGTGTAAGTTACTACAGTCGAGAAGGAGCAATAGTAAGTCCAGTACCTCACATGGCCAACCACTGTTACTGCAACACACTCCCATGCAAAATATTGTAGGCAGGGTCTTCAAATAGAGCCCCTCCAGAAATAATGATAAATGTAAATTATTTATTCCAACTTTAAAAAATATATAGCGATTAAATTGAATGTTAAAGAAATTATCTAAAAATAAAACATTTTTAGTTTGAAATATTTTAATAACCTTTTTTTAATCAAATAATAATATATCATTGTTTTCAAAACATGATTACATTTCTTTTAATTAATTTTGAAGCTCATTTTTAATATTTAATGCATAATAAAAATATATTTATCTTACTTTAAGTGTTTTCTTTATTTAAACTTCAGGAAAATCATTTTTATTTAATTAATATATTTTAATTTATTAAATTTAATTTAAAATGAAGTTAGTATTTCTGAAGCATTTTTTTAAATTGTGCTGTACATTTAAAATAAATATATATACAATGGAGCATCCAGCAGCTGTTCTTGAGTAGGATCTGAAATAAAGGCGAGACATGACGATTCGCCTCTCCTGTGTCCCAATGTAATGATATTTAAGTAGCACAAAAGACAAACTGATTTTCTTTACACTAAATATGTACTTAGTACTAGCCAAAAGAACCCATTATATGATTTGCTGGTTACATGGAGAGGTGTGAAGCAGACACATTATCATTGTGCTATTTTACTACAAATGTAACATGTGATCTGTAGGTAACACAAGGATCTATGCAATAAGATAATTCACTTTCTGATTTGTCTAACATAAACACAAATCTCTGTGGCCTACATGGTACCAGTTATGGTAATAAAGTAGCATGTTATCAATTTTATGATGTTTCCATCTTGTGACCACAGATAGCAAAAAATACCTCCCCAGCAATATTGTTAACCACCAGAATTAATTTGCTACTATTATACTCTGAAACCTACTGTTTGCGCATGGATCTCTGTAGCATCTGCCTTAACCCCAGTGTTGTAGGTGGGTGGAGCCTACCAGTAATGAAAATAAATCTTTATTGAGTTAAGGCCCTACTTGGCTATCTTTTTCTGTCCTCCATAGCTGCCCTCTGCATAAAAAACAAAAGCTGCTAAACACACAAGAACCTCAAAAACCTGAGTGGCAAGCATGGAGGTAGTACCTGGAAGATGTTGTGGGAGTGTGGGAGAGGAGCAGATGGAGGAGATTGAGAACCAGCAGGACCTCCAGGGCCACCACCTGGACCAGAACCTCTAATAGGTTCATGACATTCAAGAGGGTTAAGATCAAGAGTAGCAAAACCAGGAAGAGAAGTTGGAAAAGCAGAACCAGTAGAACAGGGCCAGTAAGACTAAACAGACCAGTAGCAGGGGGTAAAGGCCCTGGGACCAAGGCTAGAAGGGCGAGACCAGGATACCAAGACCATATCAAAGAAGACTGGGTTGTCCAGTGCCAGAAGAACAGGAGGAAGAGGATCAGCAGGATTAAGATGGGGGCTGTATGACCAGGAGCAGTAGGATAGAGGGCAGGGCAGGGTAAACTAGGACTAGAAGATAAGGTTCAGGCATAGGACAAGAAGGACCAGGAAAAGGACAATGACCTGGAGGAGGACACAGACAAGAAGAACCAGGATTTATAACACCAGTAAAACAAGGAAAAATACAACCAGAAGCACCAGGACCTTGTGGATCAAGACCAGAAAGAGTTGGATAACCAAGAGGGTTGACTAAAAGGATCAGGGTCAAATCGATCAGGCACAGGAACAAGAACAGGGCAAGAAGGCTCTGGAATAGGACTGGGGTGGTCCCGTTCTCCTACCTACTACAAGAATATCAGATTCCAGCAACACAGTGGCTACATTACGCCAGACTCCAGCATGCACTTAGAGCATGTGTATCATCAGACACCGAAACAAAGGAGGAATACCCGGTAGAGGTTAGACTCCTATATTGGTGGGTGGACAAAAAACGAATCTCTCTCATGGGTCCATCATGAGGAGCATCCAAACCTCACTTTTGTCCTTGCAGGCCAGATGGGAACAGCATTTGGAGGATTTAGATGAGGAGAAATTGCAGGAGGGATTGTGGTTCCCAGTGGGGGTGGCCATCAAGGCAAGTTTCAGGCTGATTCACACGGTAGACCTGCACGGGCATCTGTACCTTTTGGGAGGAAGTGTGGGACTCCTTGGTAGACACAACAGAGCTCCTATTTGAGCTAACACAGAAGTTGGTACTCCTGGGATTGTGGGAATCTACAGTCCATTCACATTACCATAAACAAATGTATGACGTTACAACGCATACATTTACAAGGCATGCCTTTACAACACATTTTTCACATCGCAGTATCCTTTACAACTCATTCTTTTACATTGAATGCCATTACATTGCATTTTCAGAAACTACCTTTACAGCGCATTCCATACATCGCATTATACCTTTACAACGCATACCATTACAATGCATACCATTACATTGCATTTAAGGTAAGTGTTGGATAGTAACGGGTAATAATTGCTATTCTAACTCCAGTGAGTGCAACAGTAGGGTAAATGTTGGATAGGGCAGGAGTAAAAATTACTATTCTAACTCCAGTGAGTGCAACAGTAGGGTAAGTTTTGGATAGCGTACGGGTACTATGCGTTGTAATGGTATGCATTGTAATGACTTGCGATGTAATGCCTGCATTGTAGGGAAATGCGTTGTAATGACATGCGTTGTAGTGACATGCAATGTAATGGCTGCATTGTAATTACATGCTATGTAAAGGTAGTGCGATGTAAGGACTGCGTTGTAAAGGTTGTTTCTCCGTAAACATTTGATTAACCTGGTCTGCATGGTTGCAAAACAGTACATCACACAGAGAGGGGACTCAGGGATCCCACCTGCCCACCGAGTTTGGGAAATAGGAATGGACTTTTGTAGGTTGCATGAACAAGTTTGAGAAAATATGGGGAGACTGGGAGTAAAAAGTGGGATAAGTAGAGATGCCCAGTAATAACTAGGACTCGAGATTTGGCTCACTCTCCTCAGAAATAATTGGATTGGAACAAAGACACTGTACAAAGGGGGACCAAATTACAATTCTGAATATAAAGGAAGAAGTGAATGAGATGAAGCCTTGTTGTGAAGTCGGGGTGGAGGGTGGCTGCTGTGTTGAATTAAGATGTTTATATTTGTTTCAGTACATCGATAAATAAACAAATAAATAATAAAAAACTACTGGATTGCGCTTGGCAAAAAAAAATAAAAAATAAGACCAGTACCTAGAGTAGACCTATGGTCAGGACGATCTAGACTGGGAAGACCAGGAATAAGGGACCATGAGGGTCAGGAGGACCTGATCAAAGAACATTAGGAAGTCCAGGAACAGGAACAGGAGGCCACTGAAGGTCCAAGACAAGGAGGACCAATAAAAATAAAGGCAATGAAGATAAGCGTGACTAGGTCCAGAGGTCGGAGAAGCTGCCCAGAAGAACCAGGAACAGAGCTGGGACAATGACCTAGGACATGACTATAACCAGAATGACCAGGAGAGAGAAAGACAGGAGGCTCTAACCAAGGAAACCAGGAGTGATGCAGGACGTCAAGAGGCGTGGATCTTCTAGGTGCACATTGGATCAGATGAGTTTCAATGCTGGCTGAAACATATTAACTTAATAAATATGCTTTCAGTGACTTACTAGATCATTGTATTATCTTCTCTTTTCATTCTGGAACCCCTGACTATATAACATCAATATGCGAGAGCTGCTGAGTTCTGTCCAGCCCATTAGGGCAAATATTTGCCTTGAAGGTGGACAGGATTCGAAGATGTGGCATGCCACGAATTGTGGGCGAGGGTTCTTTGTCTAATACTGTTGAGAAGGGATCCCAGAGTAAACGCTTTCCATTTCCAGCACAGCAGCAGGTACACAGTTCACATCTGTAGGGTTAACTGTATGTGATTTAAAAATAATCGAGTAAAAGAGCAAAGTTTTCGCATTTCTCAGCAATGACATCCTAACCTAAGTGAGTTTTATTTGGATATATGATGCCCATCAATTAAACGGTGTAGTAAAATACAGTGACTAAGTAAACAGTAAGAACCGGTTGAGGTCTTGTAGTAATAATGACTGCACGGAAAATATTTGGACTGTGTTCATGCTATCTTTATATCACGGCTGCCAATTATAATAGGGCAAAGCTAATTACACTGGGAACATGTCCATTCCAAACAGCCCTGCTGAACGACACCCACAGGACAGGATTGAAATACACGCGAGCAATGCAAGGAATGATGGGAAACAAAGGCATGCATGTCATGTCCCCTGAAACCGACTGATTGCGCCATCGCAATTATGGCCAAGTGTAAAGTGATGTCAGGCCCTCCTTCCAGTCCCTGGGATGACAATTATAGCCCCCTGCTAAAATACAACTCCATTGAGTTGAAATGTATCAGGTGCCTTAAATGCCACCCCATTATTAGTGCTTGGGGCATAACATGCAGATTAGAGGGTTCTCAAATGGCACCCATTTACCAGTTTGACATCTTGGAGTGGGGAATTAGAAACAAACTGTGCCGGAGCGTGCGCATTGCAGAGTTCACCTGCCGCAAAGCAGGAAGGCAGACACCTGCATTGGGCTCTGCTCTCCCCTTTGCACCAAAACAGAAACATCCTCCCAGTTGTTATTAGGGACAAAGCCCATCATTCTTACAGATGGAGGTATACTGATGCACTGCAGTGCTTACTTTGAGCCGGTGGTTTCCGGTGCACCAGCTGTTGTTAACACCAGCACTTATGATAGTTGGCCACATGGTGGCTCTGTTGGTCTAATTTAGAATGAGCATTACAACAGTTTAGTAATTCAATATACGTTAAATTGACTAACACCTACCGCCGGAACCATTCTTATGGCTGGATTGGAATAGGCTGGATTGCCCCACTTGTGATGGTCAGTTGTTGCTTGGTAGTGTCATTGGCAGCGCGGGCAGGGGCAATGGGTGGAGCAAGCTGTATTGGCCTCCCGACGAGGGCCCCAACACCTATATTTTACAAATTAAGCACTGCAATGCAGTATTATAACACCCAGCATTAATGATCCAGGTATTGGTAATCACAGAAGCGTTATCCACAGGACATTACATTTCAATTTACTTGATTGAGGTGCAGCACCTATGGTCTACTGCTGTTAGCGCTTGCGTGTATGCATACAGCGCATAATATGCATTTATCTACTGGGAACAAGATTCATGTTTTTTAATGCAGATATAATTTGATGAACTGTATATATTGGTGTAATGTATACAATTTTACATTACTTAAGATGTCTTTCCATGTGTTGGATCATGAAAGTTCTGTTTTGATTGTCAGTATCTAAGTATTTGTGATCATGTGGAAGGAAAAATATGTTTTAAGTTTACTAATTGATGGCATGAAAATAAGGTCACATAAATTGATTTATTAGGTTGCATTGGTTACAATGATTATTGCACTGTGCACTAAGGGCCAGATGTACAACCATGGAAATTAGCGACTCGCAAATTGCGAAAAATTGTGAGTCGCAATTTGCGAGTCGCTAATGCCAATGTACAACAGTGTCAGAGACACTAAACCAAGTCACTGAGAACAACAGCGGGCCCTCGGTGCTGCACCTCAAACCAGTTCCAACAGGTAATTCCAAATACCGTGCAAACAACCCCTACGCCAGCTGTTGAGTGGCGTACCTGTGCTCCAGATCAGAAATAGATAAACAAAGTAGGGGGTGCACAGCTCACAAAGTCCAGGTAGCAAGAATTTTATTGAAAAAATCACTTCTTTATTTAAGGTCAGTCAGATCACAATATCAGCCAACGCGTTTCGCGCACACAATGAGATCTTCCTCAGGGCAAAGAAATAGTAAACAGTCCAATCCCAGTTCCCAAATCAGTAAGTCAGTATGCTGAGGTCACTAGTTCGATTATAGACGTAACGATGCAAAATGATATCTCATATCTTCATCCAGGTAATCATAAGAGGTATCTCATGACTGGAGAACACAATACCAAGTACAGCTCCAGTGACTGGTGACGACTTTGGGTAGAAAAGGTTGAAAAAATGGTGTCTCACTGTTCCCACGTTCTGTGGCTCCAACTGAAGGACGTCCACAGGTGAGAACACGCACCGCAGTGACAACAGTTAGGATGTCTTCTCAACAAAAAAAAGAAGAGCAGTCCCTAGTTCCAGCGATATGTGTCAAAGAATCCAGTTATGAAGACCACCCCAATATGTGGAGTGGTTCTCCCCGTCTTGGAAGTTGTAGATCAACAAACATTTAAGTTCAAAAATTATCAAAGGTCCCAAGTCGGTGGACAAGGAAAGATATGTCCTATTTTGGTGTTGGTCTTATGGGCATGGTCGTTATAACCACAAGAAGTTAAATTTATGATTAGAACAATTTTCTTAAAAATTAAACAATTTAATTTTTTTTTATTTGGTTCAACTAGAACGGACGTCAATTCCACGGGAAAGGCAAATGTACAAAAATGTGTGATTAGTTGTCAATTCCATACAAAAGTTATACACTATGGTCTCTGGTATAGACACAGAAATGGCAGATTCTACACAGTTACTTCAGATACCTATTAGCAAGTATTGCGAATACAATTCTTCAACACGTTATACAAATTAATGCTTATCAACACAATTGTTTGGTAACGATATTTAAGTTTTTTTACACTTTCTCAGTTCACAATTTCTGTTAAAAACAATAAATAAAAACATTTAGCAAATAGACATGATCATCACAATAGTTTTTGATAAAAAATATATATATATGTGCAAACAAAGAATCAAAAGGTCGACGCGGCGTTTCGGCTTTCTTTTCTACACCTTCTTCAGGACTGATTCTTTTTATTCCAGATGGAGTTATTGCCCATGTGGAAGGAAATCGCTGGTTTAGCGGAGAGTCCTCTATGAATATGGACGTTAGTAGATCGCAAATTGCTAGAAATTATGTGCAAAGTTGCGTTGTCCCTTATGTAAGAGGGGTACCATCAATTTCCTCTAGGTTTTGATTACCCTATTCCTATATCATAAGGAACTTGTTTTCACTTTCTGTACCTTTGTATAGGCTGTAGTATTACCGCTTTTTCGCTGCCAGAAGGAGCCACCGTTTTATATCGGTATTCGGCAATATTCTCTCATAGGTGCCGGGTGCACGGTTACTGTGATCCAAACCCTCTATCAATTAGGAACACGATCCCTGTGTTTGGGAATAGCCTCATCAGGTTGTTGTTCCCAAAATTGCTGTTTACGGCCTCCCTGCTCCTTTCTTTCTGGCAGCTGGTTCTTGTTTCCTCCGCACGGCATTCACTGGAAATGCCGTGCGGAGGAAACAAGAACCAGCTTCTTGTTTCCTCAGCACGGCATTCACTGGAGTAATACTACAGCCTATACAAAGGTACAGAAAGTGAAAACAAGTTCCTTATGATATAGGAATAGGGTAATCAAAACCTAGAGTAAATTGATGGTACCCCTCTTACATAAGAGACAACGCAACTTTGCACATAATTTCTAGCAATTTACGATCTACTAACGTCCATATTCATAGAGGACTCTCCGCTAAACCAGCGATTTCCTTCCACATGGGCAATAACTCCATCTGGAATAAAAAGAATCAGTCCTAAAGAAGGTGTAGAAAAGAAAGCCGAAACGCCGCGTCGACCTTTTGATTCTTTGTTTGCACATATATATATATTTTTTATCAAAAATTATTGTGATGATCATGTCTATTTGCTAAATGTTTTTATTTATTGTTTTTAACAGAAATTGTGAACTGAGAAAGTGTTATAAAACTTAAATATCGTTACCAAACAATTGTGTTGATAAGCATTAATTTGTATAACGTGTTGAAGAATTGTATTCGCAATACTTGCTAATAGGTATCTGAAGTAACTGTGTAGAATCTGCCATTTCTGTGTCTATACCAGAGACCATAGTGTATAACTTTTGTATGGAATTGACAACTAATCACACATTTTTGTACATTTGCCTTTCCCGCGGAATTGACGTCCGTTCTAGTTGAACCAAATAAAAAAAATTTAAATTGTTTAATTTTTAAAAAAATTGTTCTAATCATAAATTTAACTTCTTGTGTTTATAACGACCATGCCCATAAGACCAACACCAAAATAGGACATATCTTTCCTTGTCCACCGACTTGGGATCTTTGATAATTTTTGAACTTTGTTCTCCCCACGGTCCTCCATAACCCTGTGTGGGGTCCTCCTTATATTTTTCTCACAACAAACCTTTAAAACATTAGCAACTGTATCCAGTGTAGTGCAGGAAGAAAACTTGTAGTTTCAAGCAGCGTTATAGGTGTACTTATAATGGAAACTTAGAAAAGTAAGTTCAGAGGATATCAATCGTCGAACATTAGTCTAGACCACTGCATGCATTACATGGCGTGGTCTATCGTCCTCAGCCTGAAATTTCAGACTGCCGTCGCGTAAAGCTGGTCTTTGCATGTTAATTAGTAAAAACAAGATGATGGATGTAATGCTTGAATGAATTACAGCCACTGGCACCTGCTCTGGCGGGATTCCAGTTCATCTGTTTTTTTACCCACCATGTGACTCTAGAAAAAAGCCTGTCTCTAGCAAATCAATACTGACCCCATGTCTCTTGGGAAGAGTCTTTCCTCAACTGCCAGGCGAGTCCCCCTCCAGAAGGGACTACAAGCAACCACATACCCTTCTTGGGGCTCTCTAGTTTGGTGTAGTTTGAGTACTATGGCACAGTGCGCATGGGTCCCAAATCTGGGCATACTCCCCACACTTAGGGCATCAACTGCAACAATAGCAAGGTGATAGATGGAATGTTTCAATTAGTCTCAGCCACTGCTAATCTCTTTAACAGTTGTCTAGTCAATATTTTTTTACCAACCATGTCACTCTAGAAAAAAGCTCTCCTCCCCATGGGAACAGTCAATCCCAAACCACTGGATGAGGCCCCTTCACATGAGGCACAAATCAACCCCAGACTGGCTTTGCCCTACTTGGGGCTCATGAGTAGGGTGTAGCTCGAGTTCTATGGCCCAGTGAGCACGAAACCCACGTCTGGGCATACCTGCCATAATTAGAGCGCCAGTTGCAATAATAACAAGGTAATGGATGCAATGATTAAATTAGTCTCAGCCATTGCCAATCTCTCTGGCAACATTCCAGTTATTCATTTTTCACCCATCATGTCACTCTAATCAATATCCCACCCTATGCAAAGCAGTGGGGACTGCTACTCGTGGGAACAGTCTGGAGGCCCCCTCCAGAAGGCATTACAAGTTTGGTGCTCAATGTCGTCTGTGCTCCACCAAAGAGCTCATGAGGAGAGAAACACAATCAAGTGAGCTTAGAAAAACGAAATATTTGAAAGAAATGAACAGGTATCCAGCATTGCTCCATTGAGAGGACAGCAAGTTTACAAAGCTGGAACACATTGATTAGAATGCTCCGGGATAGCTAACGAGTCTGGCTTCATGGTTTCGCTTGAACCTCACAGCTGACTCTTGCTGTAGCATGCTGTGTGTTGCCCAGTTAAGAAGACACTGGTCTTCGAATGGTATGCTGTATCTGGCTTCACTTGAAACTCGCATCTGAAGGCTCTTGGTGAGTGTCAGTCCAGTTTTGATTGTGGTAACATGGAGGATATACATAATCGCATACCATTCATGTACAATGGCATATCATGTTTTGTGTGCATTCTAGTCTGGTATGCATTCTAGTATCTTCAGCACACAGGGAGATTCATCAAATTCATTGTGTACATATTTAAGTATGTTCAGGTTGGCACGCCAATCACTTTAAAAGAATGTCACATAGAAAGGGACACTTTTGTATATGAAGCTTAGAATGGCGCCCTATGTTTTTTACATGTTCAGTAACTTCCTATTTCTGTACATGTATAACATTCTTGAGGTGACACCAGCTGAATGAGTGCACAGTCTATTGTTTCTATGTCATTAAGAAAGCCTGCTGAGCCATGCACTTCGACTCTGCATTGTAGGCCAAGTCATCTGAGGAGTGAGTACTGAAAGAAACCAGCAACACAAACATTCAGAATAGGCCGGGCTTTTATCGGCCCTGCACTACAGTGTCTTCTTGATCACGATGATGTATGAACTGGTGGGAGCCAATCAGGCAGAAATTACTGGCCTGCAGCGCGTTCAAAACGCTGCTGCCAGAGCGGTAGTTGGCCTTCCTAGGTTTTGCTCCGTTTCGAGCACGCTACGCTCTTTGCACTGGCTGCCGGTCAAGATGCGAATCCAGTTTAAGGTCTTATGTTTGGCCTTTAAAATCTTGAAAGGTTTCGCTCCCCAGATCCTCACCAACCTCTTGTCCTTCTATATTCCTACCCGTTCTCTCAGATCCTTTGGCCAGGCTCTCGCTGTGGTTCCCCGGTTTAAGCTCAGTCGGGCTGGGGGCCGATCCTTTCGTGTGAGAGCGGCAGTGCTTTGGAATTCTCTCCCTGTAGAAATCCGTTTGATGGAGGACCTACTGACGTTTCGAAAGGCTATCAAAACCATCTTATTTTAATTCTGTCCTGTAGTGGTATCCTTTTTTCTTTGCCTTTAGCGATGCTGTGTTCTACCTTGTCATGCGCCGGGACGCTCCTTTGCTGGAGCAGCTATGCGCACTATAAGTACCCATAGCATAGCAATGCACTTGCTGTGCTCTCACATTTCTGCTCTTGACCACAGTGCATGCTGTCCCCAGTCTTACAAGCTGTACAGCCTGGTGTGTCAAGGCCTGGAGGTGCCCTTTAACACCGTGCATCTTTTTCTGGTAGGCAGTGTGTTCTTATAGTGCCCCTGTGTCAATGAACCGTGAGCTATCTGGAAGTATGATTTGGTTGAATATTCACTATTAGATGTTTGCCTCTGGTGGAAACCGCAATGTTAGAGGAAGGGAGAGGGTGGCCTCTGTTTTAAAATGTGTTGTGTCCGAGCTCCGACACAGCAGAAATACTCTACTGTCTAAAACTAAACACAGAATACTTATAGGAATCCTAGTTTATCACTGCTGCTTGACACACACACACAGAAAAGCCTTACTTCAAGAAACCGCACAGCTCTACTATTGAGGGATATACATTTTAAAACTGATAAACCGATTTAGTTAAAAATAAATCCATTTAATGATTAAAATAACACATATGCGAAGTAATTCTTATGTATAATTCAAGCGATATTAAACAAAGAGGAATTGAAATGTTTTGTGAGAGGTCACTTTTTAGGTTTAAAGCATTTTTATTAAAACAAAAGAAACATGGGGAAGGGAAGTAGGAGGTCAAGGTTACATACAATACAGTGAAAAGAAAAAAGACGAGTGACAGCAGTTCTGGTCAAAAGGGGGAGGTCGGTGGTCTAGGAGGGGAAGGGAAGACATCAGTTGTAAGGCAATAAGGCAGTGCGCACAACCCTCCCATATTCCCCAACCTCCCAACCAAAGCTAAGCGCAAGTAGCTTCCAGCAATGCAGTAAGACACAACGCAGTCCCTCCGAGCCCCCCATCCCCAGAAGAAAGGAAAAAGAAGGAAACAATACCCCAACAACCCCGTCCAATAGCCCGTAATAGAAAAATCCGCCCCAAACAGCCTACCCCCATCCCCCAATCCCCCCATCCCCATTCATCCTAATCCGCCGGGGCCGCCGGTGGCGTCAGCCTAAGAAGGCGCAGGTACCTCGGGCATGTGAGCTCCCGGAATTCTGTGGACAGTAGTGCCAGGAAGGGGTGCCATAGCTCCTCAAACTGATCTACATTTCCAGCCACTGTAAGCGACATCTTCTCCATACCCAGTACCTGCCAGAGTCTATGTAACCAACCAGTGATGGATGGGGCAGTGGAGGTGCGCCAGTGGACAAGGATATTTTGGACCGCTGAGCCTAGCGCAATAGCAATCTGTCTACCCCTGCGGGACTTCAGCGGGTACATTAGGTCATTGGGAAGGCCTAGCAAAACATACGCCGGGAAGCGCGGCAGTTCAATCTCAAAATGTCTATCCACCTCATCCAAGACCTCCTTCCAGTAAGCAGTCAGTACCGGGCAATCCCAAAGAATGTGCGATAGAGTACCCTCCTGTCCGCAGCCCCGCCAACATCCCTTGTCGGTGAGTTTGTGCATTTCATAGAGCCTCTCCGGGGTGTAATACCAGTAGGTAGACACCTTAGTAAAGGTCTCCGTTAGCCCAGTGTGGTACGCAGAGCGCCTCGCCCGATATGCGATCTTGTCCCACTCCTTGAGACTCAGGGTCCTGCCCAACTCTCTGTGCCAGCGCTCCCTCCCCGGGTTATGATAGTGAAACGTCGGGGGTTGGAGAAATTTGTACAGATCGGTAATGAGCTTGGCGTCCGAGGTCCGGGTCACTAGCCACCGCTCATAAGGTGTGATTTGACGGGCTGCGACGTCGCGCACTTGGGGTTGGAGAGCCCAGTGGCGGACCTGCATGTAGCGCAATCTGTCTGCCTCCGTCAGGCCAAACTCCTGTCGGAGTTGCTGGAAAGGAAGCAAGCCTTCCGGCCCGTAAATCTGAAAAAGTGCCCTGCAACCTGCACTCACCCAGTGGGAAAAAGCTCCCGGCTCTAAGCCCGGAGTAAAGTCCGGGTTACCAACTATGGGCGTAAACGGTGATGGGAAGGTAGTTAATTCGCGGGGCTCGCAAACCGCATCCCACACCCGCAGGGGGACCCGGGTGACAAAGGAGGCGTAAAGATTAGCCGGGCGATGCGCGCGCCGCAGGAATGGAACCTCCTGAAGGGTACGGCCCGCCACCGCCTGATCCTGAAAGAGCCAGTGCTTATCAGATTCCCACCTGCTCCATTCCACCAAATATCGGAGTTGCACCGCCTGAAAATACTTCCGGAGATCTGGGATACCAAGACCCCCCGCCTCCGGAGCAAGCGTGGAGAGAACCCTCTTCATCCGAGGCCTGCGGCCTTGCCAAACGAAACGGGAGATGTCAGCCTGCGCTTGCTGTATCCAACCCACAGGGGGCTGGAGAGGTAGAGCGCGAAAAAGGTATAGGATCTGAGGCAGCACGTCATCTTCACCGCTGCGATACGGCCCAGCCACGAAAGCAGGCCCTTGCTCCATCGGCCGAGTTCCTCCTTAATCTTCTTGCTAAGGGAAGAATAGTTAGCATTAACCATTTCAGGCAGCGAAGGCGCTAGCAGGATCCCCAGGTAAGGCACTGTGGACGAGGACCACTGCATGGGGAAGAGACGCTGGAGGTCTCTCCTGGTGTCCGCGGCGAGCGACACGTCCAGGGTAGCCGATTTGGCCATATTCATTTTAAAGCCGGCCACGCGTGCAAAGGCGTTCAGTTCCTGGACGCAAGCAGGGAGGGACCTCCTGGGGTCGTCCAGGGTCAGCAGGACATCGTCCGCATAAAGGCTAACAGTATGGGTATACTGACCCATCTTAACCCCAATAGCGTCCGGATTATCGCGAATCCTCTGGGCGAACGGCTCCATGTAGAGGGCGAACAAAAGCGGCGGAAGGGGGCAGCCCTGTCTCGTACCGCGCTCAATGACAAAACTACCAGAGCTGTGCCCATTGACCCGTACCGATGCCGATGGTCTTTTATAACAATTGAAGACCATGGTGCGGAACTTCTCGCCGATTCCCAGTTTCCTGAGAACCAGCTCAAGGTACGGCCAATGAACTCTATCAAAGGCCTTCTCCGCATCGACCGACAGCAACATCCGCTCCCCCGGGACGCGCGAGGCCTTTTCTAATATGTGCGTCACTCTCTTGGTGTTGTCAACTGTCTGTCTACCGGGTACAAAGCCAGCTTGGTCCGCCTCCACCAGGCCCGGTAGGTGCAGTCCAAGCCTGGATGCTAGAATCCCCGTATAGAGCTTAAGATCCACATTCAGAAGCGAAATAGGTCTATACGAACCACAAAAGGTCCGATCCTTCCCGGGTTTCGGAATAACTGACACAGTCGCGGAAAGAAGGTCCGGCGGGATAGCGCCCGGTTCGGAGAAGGAATTGAACAGGCGAGCCAGGATTGGTGCCACAGCGGAGCAGAAGGTCTTGTAGAACAAGGCCATGTAACCATCCGGGCCCGGGGCTTTACCATGTTTCAATCGCGCTATAGCGGAGATGACTTCCTCCACATGGATGTTCCTCTCCAGATGGTCCGCCTGGGCGTGCTCTAGCACCGGGAGGGTCACAGACTCCAGATAGTCCTCAGCGTCCCTCGGCGAGGAGGGCTCCGCGGCATATAACGCTTCGTAGAAGCTACGAAAGGAGTCCGCCACCTCCGCGTCACCGGAAACAGTAACCCCGTCTGCACCCACTAGCTCCCTCACCACATTGCGTTGCTGTGCAGCCCTGAGCCGATGGGCCAGGAGCCTACCACATCTGTCCCCGCCCATGTAAAAGGCATGCTTCAGACGCAACGCAGCATATTCCGCCCGATCTAGGTCCAGCGCAGAAAGGAGTTTCCTCGCCGCTTTCAGCTGCCTCCAAACTCGAGGAGCCCCTGTACGGCGGTGAACCTGCTCAAGTTCCCTGACCTGCGCAGTCAGTTTGTCCCTCTTACATTGCCGCTCCTGTTCTCGGCCGAGGAGATGGAGATAAATTCCCCCCTGAGGACCGCCTTCAAGGCTGCCCACTGCGTCGCTTGAGACGTGTCGGAGTTGCCATTGTGGACCAAATAATCCTGAATGACCTCCCCCACTCGCTTCACAACCGACTTCTTATGTAGAAGAGTATCCCGAAGCCGCCCTCGGGAGGGGGAGGCCGCCGGCCATGCAAAGACGCCGGAAACCGGCGCATGATCGGACAGGGACAGGACCCCGATGTCCGCCGTCGTGGCGGCTGTGCGTAGCGGGCCACTCACCAGGAGGTAGTCCAACCGCGAATAAGTGCGGTGCGCATGGGAGAAATAGGAATAGTCCCTATCGGTAGGGTGCATAGCGCGCCAGAGGTCGTGCAGATCCATCTCTGCAATCCGGTCTTGTACCGCGCGGGGAAGCTCCCCCGCCTGTGGGGAGCGCTGTGCAGACCTATCCATAGCCGAGTCGAAGACAATGTTCAGGTCTCCCCCCAAGACAATATGGTGATCGGGCGAGGCAGTGACGTCCACCAACACTGAATCCAGGAAGCGATCCTGGTGATCATTCGGGCTATAAACGGAGCCAACCGTGAAGGCAATACCCCCAAGTCGCATGCGATATGCTAGGAGCCTCCCCTTTTGTTCGGCATGTTTGTACAACACCTCGCCCCTGAAGGAGCTAGATAAAAGAATGGCTACGCCTGCAGTCTTGGTCGCTGCTGAAGAGAAGAATTGGGTGGGGAACTTGGCAGAGCGCAGCCTATGACAATCTTTGGGTAGCAGATGAGTTTCCTGCAGAAGGCATATGTCCGCTTGCGTCCCTTCTAGCAGGGATAGGATCGCTCTGCGCTTCACAGGATTGTTCAGACCCTTAACGTTAAGGGTCACTACTTTTAAAGATGGCATCTCCCCCGGGGAACTGAAGCGCTGTGTAGCAAGCGAGGGATCAGCGGAGGGGGCGCGTGGGGCAGGTGCGCGGGGAAGGCCAAGACAGGCCACGCGTGTGCTTGGGCAATGTCGGACGGGACCCCACCAACAACAAAACAACTCTTAAACCCACCCAAAACCAACCCTTGGCAACTAGCCAAAACCACAAACAAATAAAAACACCCCATTGTCTCAGTCCAGCCCGAACGGGCAAGTCCGTAGAAACCAATCAAGTGGACGTTCAGCCACTCACCTCCAGCCGCTCCCTCCCAACCTCCAGCCCCAACCCAGCATCGTAGAGGCTAAGAATCTCTCCCCCGGAGTGAAGTAAGGCCGTCAAGGCCACGCCATTGGAGTCAGGCAAGGTCCTGGCCGCCGTTCTCAGAGCTTCCGCCATATCCGCCCTAATGGTAGGGGAATCAGGGCGACTTGCATTCGCCGGTGATTGTCTCCTCATCGATCTCCGCCGGCTCCGTCTCTCTGAGCGCCTCCATGTGGGCGTCGCTCCGTCTTCTTCCGTGGCCGTGAGTCCCAACACTCCGCAGATGTCTTGGAGGGAGCGCAGCTGGTGTAGCACTCCATTCCATCTAAAGATCAGACGGAAGGGGTGTCCCCAGGAGTAGGGCGTCTCATGTTCCCGCAGAAAGTCTGTGGCAATCCTGAAGGACCTGCGCTTCTGCAGCGTGATGGCGGACAGGTCCTGGTAGAGCGCCACAGGCCGCTCTCTGAAAGTTAAAGGCTGCTTCCTGCGGGCCTCTGCCATGATGCGCTCCTTCAAGGGAAAGTCGGGCAAGAACGCCAGAATGTCCGGGGGGGTGCCGATGACTGGCGCTGTCGGCCCACTCTATGCGCTCTGTCTATGCGGATCGGGAAATCTGCATCTTCTCCCAAAATCTCCCGGAACAACTCCTGTAGATAGGCCACTAAATCTGTCCCTTCGTCTGCGGACGGGACACCCCGCACCCGGACGTTGTTCCGTCTGGACCTGTTCTCGAGGTCCTCAGAGTGGGCCTGGAGCTCGACACACTGCTCCCGGAGGCGGAGAACGTCCTGTTGGAGATGGACTATTTCCTCATCTCGGCGCTGGGCCGCTGCTTCCACCGTGTCAACACGTTTGCCGAGGCCCTCTACTTCCCTGCGCACTTCTCGGACCTCGCTGGCCACTTCCTTCTTTAGTGTCTGGAAGTCTTCCTTGAGGGAGCTAAATAAGTCCTCCATAAAGGACCTCGTGACCGGCGGTTCGCCTCCAGTTGCATCCGCCGAAGCCCGGGAGGATCCCGGCGACGGTTGTGTTCTGTCCCGCAGCTGCTGGGCCCTGCTGAGCATGTCCGGCAGGGTGCGATCTCCCCTTTTCGAGCCTCCTCTCCCCGTCATCGTGGCCGCTGCAGTGGGCAAGGCTCAGGGCCAGCCGCCGCAGATGCGACCAGTCGTCCGTGGGCACCAGATGTGGAGACCCCGCCGAAGACAAGGGTGCTGCGTCACAGGCGACAAAATGGCGGCCCAGGCCGGGGCGAGACAGTCTTGGTTCCGACCAGGGTGGCGATCGGGTGCCAAAGTCAGGGTCTCTCAGCAGTGCACCCCTCGGGGAATTAGTTCAGAAGTCAAGGCGAAAGTGGGCACCCGCCCGCCAGAGGTACGGGTGGAGGTCGCCAACTCCAGCTCTTCAGGGATAAGATGGCGGCAGGGCGGGGCCAGGGAGAGCGGCCCGGGCCGGCGAGACCACCGGCGGTCCCCGGGGCACAATAATCAAGGAAAGTCCGCAGCCAATGTCCCACAGTTGCACCGGAGGGCCCACTCAGGCCGGCTGCCATGTGGATGCCTCCGGCCTTCGCCACCAGATCCGGGGTCCGCGCCGCACCATGCACCGTCGTCGGTAGTGAAGGGCCAAAGCGCCAGCTAAGGTCCAAAGTCCGCTGTGTATCGGCGACACCGGTCGCGTAGGCTTCGGCCGGAGGGCTCCGTTATTCCTCGGAGCGCGGCAGGTCCGATCCCTCGGGATCGCCAGCTTTCAGCACCAGGCCCAGCCGAGGCGCCTGGACAGCACTGCAATTCGCTCCGCCTCCTAGGCTCTCCTCCGTGCTCCGATCTTTGAGCAAACTTTCGAGGTACTTCCTCCGGGGCGATAGGAGTCAAAGTAGTATCAATATGTGCACCAGGAACTCCGGCACAGTCCTCTCACCCGCAGGGCAGCTGCGGGGGGAGAGAAGCGCAGAAAACGGGGCTCGAGCTGAGCCGGGCCGGAGGAGCTACGGGAGGAAGCGTCCGCTCACCCCGCCATCTTGGCCACGCCCCCTCGAGAGGTCACTTTTTAGAACTCTTATTTTAAGCACAGCAATGAGATATGTGTAGTTTCAGTGGTTATTAGGGGCAGCAGGGCTTTCTTGTGGGGAACATCCTTTACGACGCGGATTTTACTCCGCAGTGCTTTTACGACGCGTCTGTTACAACGCAAGTCGTAACCACGACTTGCGCTGGAGGGCGCTAGAGGATTAAGAATAGTATATTTACTATTCCAACACCTTCCCTAGTGTCCACGGGGACTGGTGTTAGAATAGTAAATTATACTATTCTCAATCCGCGCCCCCCAACGCAAGTTGTGGTAACGACTTGCGTTGTAAAGGACGCGTTGTAAAAGCACGCGTTGTGACGGTACGCGTCGTACCGTCATACATCCGCAAAAAACAGGGGAAAAGACTAACAAGGACAGGTTGGTGCACAAGGAGGCGGCAGCACCCCGCACGCAGAGACACCCACTACTAGCCACTACCGGACAGAGGGTCGCAAGTTTGGTGCAGAGCATTGGTGGCAGCACCCCGCCCATAAGCAAACGCCTGGGGACAAGTTTGGTGCACATCATTGGCGGCAGCACCCCACCCAGGTCTAGCAAGCCTCATTCCATTAGCTGTTAAAGAGAGAACATGGAGGAAAGAATTTATAGACATCTTCTCATTACTCGAGATATAGCTGGAAGGGCTAGACTTGACAACCTGTGACAAAAAAGAGGAAGATAGGAGGGAAAGGAGAAGGGAGGGAAAGGAGAGGACCTTTGACAATTGGTTGGATGCATTCAGGATTATGGTATGCATAATAGTAGAGAAATTCCCACGCTGCGCAGCAGACCTATGGCTCTATGAGGCACACATACACAGCGCACAGAGGCAGTTCCAGGGCGACGCGTGGCTAGAGTATGACATAGGGTTCAGGCTAAAAATGCAGACACACCCAGAGATGGAGTGGAACGAGGAGGACGTGTTCGGCTTCATACACAAGATGATGGTAGCGAGGGAGGTCATGTCATGGGGTGGGAGGGGCGAGCATTCCTTTCGAGTGTCCTTTCAAAGAGGGAAGGGGAGGCCCTCCCAAAGACAGAAACATGGCAACACGGGGAGGGGAGCACACTCCAGCAGCCCGCCAGCGATATGTTGGAAATTCAAAGCAAACAAATGCACATACGGGGCAGCGTGTAAGTTCCAACACATATGTTCAGCATGCAGAGGAGGACACCCAGCGGCAGGATGTAGGCGCAAGGGTGAGCAAAACGGGATCAAAAGGAGAAAAAGAAGCAGTGACCCAAACATAGGGGACATGGGGGGATGACAGGGCAAGAGAGTGCCACACTAGCATGGTCCCCCATCAACACGATAAAACTACGCATGCTAGCCAATGGGTATCCTAACAAGACAGACGCAGAGATATTAGTACACAGTTTTGAAAGCGGTTTTCCAATCCCATTCACAGGCCCCCCCACCCCGAATGCGAGAGAAACCTAAAATCTGCAATGCAGCACCCGGGGGTGGTGACAACAAAAATCGAGAAGGAGAGGCGCTTAGGCAGGATCGAAGGTCCCCTCCCTGCCGAAAAAGGCAGGGACTTGGTTATCTCATCATTAGGGGTAGTCCCAAAAAAGGAGCTGGGCCAATTCCGGTTAATCCACCACTTATAATTTCCGGATGGTATTTTCAGTAAATGATGGAATCAATTTGACGGTTTGCTCAGTGAGCTACTCCACAATCGATGACGCTATCAACTTAGTGAGGGCGATGGGCCGAGGGACCCTCATGGCGAAAGCAGATATCGAGTCAGCATTCCGCTGACTCCAGGTCCACCCCAACAGCTTCCACCTGCTAGGTTTCCAGTGGGAAGGGAAGTATTATTATGACAAAGCGATGCCAATGGGGTGTTCAATATCATGTGCATACTTCGAGATATTCAGCACATTCATCGAATGGGCGCTGCACCACAGGCACCCAGTGGGCGAGAAAATCCATTACCTCGACGATTTCCTGTTCACCGGCCCAGCAGCATCCCCTGAGTGCAGCAATACCCTGGGAGCATTCATAGACCTAGCAGACGAACTAGGGATCCCCCTGTCAAAAGAAAAGACTGAGGGGCTAACCACGAGAATGACATTACTAGGGATCGAGCTGAACTCGGTCGCCGGAACGTCCAAACTCCCACCTGATAAAGTGGAGGACTTCCGGCAAGACATAAGGAGCCTCCGCAGGCGCGAGAAGGCTACTCTAAGGGACCTCCAGCAACTTATAGGGAAGTTAAACTTCACAGCCAGGGTCATCCCAGCAGGCAAGGTCTTCGCCAGGCGATTGACACAATTGACACGCGGCCTCACCCAGAAACACCACCAAGTCAGGCTCGGGCCGAGGTAAAGAGGGACCTGGCTATGTGGGACACATTCCTGACAGACTTTAACTGGCTGCTGATCTGGAGGGAAGGCTGGGTGACCAGCAAACAAACAAACTATACACTGACGCATCAGGGAGCACAGGTTTCGGCGCAATCTTGAATGGGAAGTGGTGCGCAGGGCAGTGGCCCAGCAGCTGGCGCAGGCAGGGCATTACGGCCAACATTACCTTCCTAGAATTATTCCCGAGTATAGTGGCATTAACGATCTGGAAGAACGAGCTGCGAAACATGAAGCTGACACTATGGTCAGACAACAAGGGCGTAGTCCAGGCCATTAACAGGGGGTCAGCCAGGTGCTCAGACACACTGCGACTAATGCGCCGTCTGGTTACTTTGCAGTTGGAGGGCAACATAGACCTACGAGCAAGGCACGTCTCCGGGGTGGAGAACAAAATAGGGGACGCCCTATCCAGAGACAAGATGAGCAAATTCAGGGAGCTGGTGCCCGGGGCAGAGCGAAACATGACCCCCTTCCCGAAACAGCTGTGGGACCTGACAGGATAGACTTATCGGAGCTGGTCCTCCACGCGCTCACCCTGGCAGCAGCAAAGAGATATGAGAAATACGTAGCCACAGTGATGAAGGTGGGGGGCATCCAATCGCTAAGCAATGAAAGGGACATGCGCAGGGCAGCGGAGCTATTCATCAGGTGGGCGTACGAGGGCAAGAAATCAAGGTCATGGGCACAAGCCCACCTGGCTGCCGTGGCCCACCATGCAAAGTTAGCGACAGGACAGAACCCAATTGCATCCCACTACATCAGGGTGGCGATGAAGGGGTGGAGACAGAAGGAAGGCAAGCAGGCCGACACCAGGCGGCCAATAGATTTTAAGAAGTTGGGGGCATTATTGGAAGAGTTGGAGGACACAACAACTGACGGGTACGAGCTGTTGCTATTTAGGGCTGCATTTTCCACGGCCTTCTTTGGGGCATTCCGCCTCAGCGAGTTAGTAGCCCCAGTTAGGGAGGGCCAGTCAGAGCAGTGCCTACAGGCGAGCAACGTAACACCCAGGGCAGGGGGAGTGGAGATTATGCTAAGACGGTCAAAAACATACCAAGCAGGCAAAGGGACCGTAGTGAAGCTACAGTGCATTACCGACCAAGGTTGCTGCGTGGTGTGCTGCCTGCTGGCCTTCATGGCAGTGCGCCCAGCGAGTGGGGGGCCCCTCTTCACACACAGAGACAGCACCTATCTGAGCAAGTTTCAATTCACATCAGTCATTCGACTCGCACTAGGCAGGGCAGGCTTGCCTCTGAGAGGCTTTGGGTCCAATTAATTCCGGATAGGGGCAGCCACAATGGCGGCGCAAAATGTAATGAGCGAGGCAGGGATACAGGCAGTAGGGAGATGGCGGTTACAAGCATGCAGGACTTATGTGAGGCCCCAACTGCTGTGACCCAAACTGCGCAGCGGAGGCGTAGGTGCCCCCCTCGCAGCAAACAAGTGAGTGACTGGTCATTTTCCCATTACCTTGACAGGAAGAAGACCACGCCTGGTTTGGGTGGTGGGTCACTCATTTATCAGGCGAATGGAGGCGTGGTGGAAAATCAGAGGCCGCACGCTAAGAGACCGGCCAGCAAATACATGCATCCGATGGTTTTGCCGATCGGGAATGAGATGGGACCAACTGCCGGCCACCCTTAATGACCTAGGGGTGGACTCAGGGTGGCACCCGGATGTGCTAATCATACACCTTGGGGGGAACGATTTGGCCAGTGTAGGGCGGAGAGCACTCTTCCACGGAATACAAAACCATCTCACGGAGGCGGCCAGAGCATTCAGGCACACAGCAATTATCTAGTCCGAATTGATCAGCAGGAGGGAATGGCGAGGTGCAGAGTCTCACAAAGGCATGAAGAACTTGCGGAAAAAGTTAAACCTCACAGTGAGCAAGTTCTGCAGGGTGAATGGTCTGGGAGCCATCAGGCATGGGCTCATTCACCAGAGCCGCCCGGAACACTATGCCTTGGATGGGGTGCCCCTCTCGGACGAAGGCATGTGCATGTGTTGGAACAATCTTTGGGGCGCCATGGAATTGGCGGACTGCCAATAACAAACCAAGGGCGTAGCTAGGGGGGAGCCACGGAGAGACGGCAGCCTCCCCGACGGCGTGGCGAAGAACTACGCTGATATTGGTTGGTACAGAGGCACACCGGAGTGCGGTGCGCCAGAATAGGTCCACTCACCTTCAGATGCCGCACGGCTGGGTGAGTTGGCCTAAGGACAGCGACTCTGGAATGCCTCATGGCTGGATAGCTTGGCCTACCAAAGGAGGGGATAGCAAATGGAGATGGCCCTCGCAGCCCAGCCCCCTCTGGATTTCAGGGCACAACAAAGACGGACAAGGTAGCGAGTCGGCTTAACTCCGGGACAGAAACTAATCCCTTCCCACGCAAAAGGGGCGCGGAAATCCAACCTATGCAAAGAAATGTCCAGAAGGGCCAAAAATGACAATACCAAGGAACTGTATGATGACGTAACATGCGAATGCAAAAGTAGATACATGTTTCCTTGTATTCCTAATAAACTGCGGCCAACAAATGACCACAAAAGAGACAAGTGTTTAGTTGGCCTTTTTTGCGGGAAGTTGTGTTGCATGTCTATGGGAGTGGAGCAGAGTGTGAGGGTTATTGCAGAGGCTTCACCCAAAGGGGGATCGCGAGCCGGCGCCATAACCCAGTGTAGCGCCCCAGACAGAAGGAGGCGGGGGACCAAAGTCTGCACGCGAAGCCAGACAAAGGGCAAGGGAAGCCCACGGGTCCCCCCCGCCAATGGACTAGGTTCTCGCCAAAGCCCCCCCCCCGGCCAATGGGGGCCAGGGCGGGATTCGAACCCCCCAATGGGGGTGAATGGCGCTAGAAGGAAGGCGCTGGGCGGCATATAAGAGCTGCTCCCCCAGGCAGGCTCCTAGCTGCAAGGAGCGGGGGAGCAGCACGGCGGGAGCCTACGATCTTGTCCCACCCACACCTAAGGAGCAGCAATGTCGCAGGTCTGAGAAAGAGACTGGGCGTGGCGAAGAACTACGTCGATATTGGTTGGTACGGAGGCACACCGGAGTGCGGTGCGCCAGAATAGGTCCACTCACCTTCAGATGCCGCACGACTGGGTGAGTTGGCCTAAGGACAGCAACTCTGGGATGCCTCACTGCTGGGTAGCTTGGCCTACCAAAGGAGGGGGTAGCAAACGAAGACGGCCCTCGCAGCCAAGCCCCCGCCGGGTTGGCCAGGCGCAACAAAGACGGACAAGGTAGCAAGTCGGCCTAACCCTTGGACAGAAGCTACTACCTTCCTGCATAAAAGGGGCACAGAAATCCAACCTACGCAAAGAAACGGCCCAGAAGGGGCAAAAAAGACAATACCAAGGAACTGTGTGATGACGTAACATGCAAATGCAAAAGTAGATACATGTTTCCTTGTATTCCTAATAAACTGCGGCCAACAAATGACCACAAAAGAGACAAGTGTGTAGTTGGCCTTTTTTACGGGAGATGGGATACCGGAAAAAGGAAAGATGTGTTGCATGTCTATGGGAGTAGGGCAGAGTGTGAGGGTTACTACACCGCACCATGGCACACTTTGGGGCTCGCCTCTCAAGTTACAGGATACAGAGCGCATGAGGCCCTTTTCCTGGGTGTTCACGTTCTGTGAAAGATGTGTCATTGCCGTGACGGCTCCTCCTCTAAGGCGGAAGAGCATCGCCCTACTGCTTTGAGGCAGTGAAATAAAGGAAAATTAAAATGATAATAACTTGATGTTATCATTTTATTTTCTCTTGCTGCAGCAGCTTTGTGGGGTGGGGTTCGGGGCTGCTCTGCTCACAGAGCGGGGGAAGGAGTGTAGGGGGAAACTAAGTGCACATAACTGTTTAGGCAGCCGTCTTGAGCTGGCCAAACAGTCATGCACACTTTAGTAGGGTGCCCAGTAGTGCTTAATTTGAGCCGGTGCTTTCCGGTGCTCAGCACCGGCACCTAATCCTCAGCACCAGTGCTTAGAGCACCAGTTAAGGACACACTTATTTAGTAGGCACATGCTTTTCACCAGACTCAAAGGATGTTGAGCCACACCGAGACTCGAACCGAGTTTTCCAGCTCTGAAATCGGCAGCTCTACACATTAGGCCAAGTCCTCTCCAGGTTAATAAGTGCCGGGGCTCTAGTCAGGTGCAGTTTGCACCAGCACATTTCTCCTGTCAGGGCTGCTTCCTGAGGAGAGTCCCGGCACTTTTTATTTTACAAATTAACCACTGGTGACCAGTCCCTGGTCTGAGTGCTGAACCACAGCACTCAGACCAATCACAAACCTGCAGTGTTGTGATTAGCTTATGGGAACCTGGGTGCTTCCTGTTCCGGCTTGAGTCCAACACGGAGGTGAGACGGAGGAGAGACGGAGGAGAGACGAGGCATAAAGGTACGTTTTTCTCTTTTTTAACAACCCCTTAGTCCTGCGCCCTCAATTCGCGCTACGCTACCCACGGCTGCCTCTGGGGGTCAAGTGCTAATTATGGCCTCTTGTTATTAATTGTTTGGCATTTCCAATAAGGTGCAGTTCTTCCTTATAATTATTGATTTGATTTGATTTGATTTGGCAATTGTAGAGCACGAACAAATGCCCGAAGGTGTCAAGGTGTTAACATAGTTAGACTGTTGTGGGAGGAGAAGAATTGTTTGGTCCCAGTCCTAAGAGGAGGCATTACACATTACAAGAAAAGAGCTGGGTCTTCAACACTTTATGGAAAGGAAGGTTGGCTTGCATACGAGAAATAGAATAAGGAAGAGTATTCCAGGGCTTGGGTGCAGCCACAGAAAAGGCTCTCCCTCCCCATCTTGACTTTCGGAACTTAGGAATAACAAGCAAATTTTTCCATGCAGAACGCAGTTGTTTCAATGACATGTATAGTTGGAACATGTTTTTCATTCTTTCAGGGCCTGAATTATGTAGTGCCTTGCGGATAATGCATAAAGCTTTGAATGTAATTCATTTGTTGAACGGAAGGAAGTCAATGGAAATTACACGTCCCAGCAGAGACTGAATGGGATATAGGAAGATCAAGAATGAGCCTAGCCGCTGAATTCTGGACAAGCTGCAGCTTGGCTATAGCCATTGTATTGATGTCCAGGTAAAGAGCATTGCAGTGGTCTAACCTGGCCACAGCCTGCATGCAGTTCTTGAAGTTTGCAGTAGATGCTTCTGTGTCCTTCATGATAGACACAATTATTTGTGTGTCGCGAGCATAGGATAAGGCTTGTAACCCAAAAGATCTAATCAGTTTGGCCATAGTTGAAGTAGCAGCCAGTAATTCTGGCGGGGAGGGGAGCAGGCAGGCCACACATATACATTCACACACACCCATGCATTTTCAAACGAGCACCACCCCCTCATTTACACACACATTCGCAACAAATTCATACATTTATACAGACACGCTCCAAACATTCAAAAACATAAAACGTATCTGCCCTGCAGCTATGAGAGGAGGCAGCAGTCCCACACTCATCACAGGGTGGGATTGGGTCAGGGAGACTTGCTGACCCCACTCTGTTAAGATGTGTAACAGATTGACACTCGACCCTGGGTACTTCAGGGCTTAAAACTAAAGCAACCAGGCCATCAGTGACTCTCCCCCTCGTTACGAGGGGAGGGCCTCGAGGCACTTTTGCCAGGCTAAGGAGAGTATGCATACAGAGCTGTAAAATCCTCAGCCTCGCAAAGTTCAACTCAGACAGTCAGGAGCCTGTACCTTTTATGCATGTCTAACTCCAGGTTGCCCTACCTGAACAAGAAGAGTGTCAGTCAGGCTGAACTCTTCTCAAGAAAAAGGTGAGGGGGTGTGGCCCCTGCCACCGTATGAATGGGCAGTGGCTGCATAGTTGAGTAATGTTGAGTTGATGGCAACTGCACATGCAAAGGGATTCTCTTCTTTATATGCTGAAAAATTGTATTATCTTGTGCTTTGAATTGCATTGTGTATGTGTCGGTGTTGTGATCTCAATTTTTTTGCAGTATTTTTCTCCCTTAACCTCTTCCCTACCTTTTTATTTTGGCGCCTCACTTTTCCCTGTTTTCTGAGGAAATGCTTTCATAGATGTCTGGAATTTGCTTGATTGATGAAGAAACAGTTTTGACTGCAGGACCTCATTAAGTATATGAAAGACAAAACAACGACCCAGGTAAGGAAGCAATCATGAGACGGAAAAATAGCACTAAGCCAATGTACTTGCGTTTGTATAGTGCACACAGAGATTCATACCATCAATTATCACAGATCAACACATGAACTATACCTTGGGCAGGGTCTTAGATTGTTCCAAGGAGACCGAGCCACTATCTTGTCCGAGTGTCATGGAGGGGAATGGTTCTTCCGCTCCCGAGTAGGGCTACCACTGTTCCCAGAGAAAAAAACAGGTCATGTGTTCACATTTTAAGATTCTGCAATGGCCCCCACAGGATACTAAGTAGAATGTTATTTAAAATTGTCTGTACTCCTTTTTAACATGGCAGTTGTGTCCTTGTTTACTTTATTTTCTGACAGGATTCATTATGGCAGCTCTAGAACACATTTTAAAGTGATTTCTTTTTATATTTACTGCTCAAAGTATGTACTAATAAGGGGGAAAATATCAGCTTTCGGTGATTTTCCCACTTTTGTATCATCAGTGACATTAAAGAACTGGTCATGAGGATATAAAACTGGACAGGTGGCAACCATACTCCAGAATGCAGGTTACTCTCCATCTATCAGTACCTTTTGTTGAAATTTACCACAGAAAGGCTCTCCTTTTGGAAGCCTAAAGGAGGGAGCATTCCCCAATTTGGCACATCCAAGGGCAGACAAGTCTTAAGGTTTTGTTTCCTTTGAGCGGCCCCAGCTTCTCCTCTTTCTCCCTCCTCTGCACATGGTATTTATAGGATGCGTAGAGAGGCCATTTCACTCTTCTCAAGCGCTCACCCAATTTGCTTTGACACAACATTGTGTTCAAATAGTTTAGTCTGGTTCAGGTCCAGCTAGGTGTGGCAGCATGAGTTTTGAATGGATAATATTAATGATCGCAGAAGAATCTTCTCTATGGCGTAGTCACCCCCTCACATCAAGTTTGTTGATTGTTGGCCTTAAGGTGCTGAGATGCTAACAACTCTGTTGTAACATGCAATGTGTGCTAAAGGGAAGAGGGGGTCATCCAAAGTTCTATTAGTCAAGTTCTGCAGATCTGCGGAGAATCCATCTCCTGCTGGTCATGCATTTTGTCATGCCTAAGCAGGTGCGTGCACCGTACTAACTTTTTTAATGGCAGGAGTGGGAGGACATTCATTTCCGTAAACTACATATACTGGTGGGAACAACTGGAAGCCAAAGATTATGGACAATACGCAAGTTAACTTCTGGTAATTTAAAACTGTTTGACAAATGACTTCAATGTTGGTTTGAGGTCTGCTCTAGGTGAATGTTGTTCTGCTGGTGACCTTTGTTTTCTAGCTCTAGCGAGGGATGGCTCACATTGTGGTGTCTGCATTTGCTGGTGAAGTTGTTATCACGCACATTCACAGGTTCCTTTTCCTGATATTTGCCACCCATTTATAAGATCCTTGATTTGCCACAGTGTAAAGATATTGTAGGATACTGTACGTAATGTTTATTATATAATTGAATGCTTATTATGTGATTTTATGTGTCAATTGTATGTATCCAGTTTCTAAGGGCCATTGCCCACATGCATCAAGCAGAATTGCATTCGCAAACGGTGCGAATCGCAAAATTCGGCCGTTTGCGAATGCAATTCCTGTTTTTGAGATGCATCAAGAAGAAATGTAATTTTCGCATTTTGCGAATTCGCAATTGTTTTTGCGATTCCTTAAAAAGTTGCATTGTTAAGGAATCGCAAAAAAATCTCAAAAAAGTGTATGCATCAAAAATCGCTAATTGCGATTTTTTAAGGAATCGCATTTAGGAATTCCTAAATTTAGAAGTACTGGGAGCAAGTGGTAATTTTTTTTTTTTTAAGGGAAACATGTGAAACCAATTAGTAGGGTACTTAAGGGGTTCCACAGTTGCAGTAGACCTCTTTGAGGATGGCAGCAGTCATTGTCCTGGCACGTCGCTGGAGGTTGAGAGCAGCAGGAAGGAGAAGGAGGATGCTTAGTGAAAGGATATTTAGATGGCGCATCACTTTGTTTGGTCAGACACAGGCAGAAATATATGACAAGTATAGGTTGAATGCCGACTCCATAATAGATCTCATTGCGGAATTAGACCCAATATTACGCAGAGAAACACGTAGGACCCTAGCCATACCCACCCATGTGCAGGTCTTATGTTGTCTGCACCTTCTAGCCTCAGGTTCCTTCCAGGGAGTAATAGCAATTGCTGGTGGGGTTTCACAGAGTGCACTTTCTAGATTTTTCCATGATTTCCTTAATGCAATGCTGCTAAGGATACAGCATCACATTCATTTCCCTAGAAATCCACAAGAGTTGTTGGAAACAAAGTTGGACTTCTATAACATGGCTAGTTTCCCTCATGTTATAGGTTACATAGATGGAACCCATATTCCCATCTGTCCCCCATCTACAAATGAGTATATTTTTCGCAACAGAAAAAATTATCACTCTTTAAACATCCAAGCAATTTGTAATTCCAAAACAATAATCACAGACTTAGTTGCAAGTTACCCTGGGAGTGCCCATGACTCCTATATTTTCAAACATAGTGCCATCCATGGGCGACTGTTGTCTGGTGAATTTGAAGATGGATATTTGCTTGGTAAAGAATGCTCTGTTTTCCAAAGTACATTTCAATCACATTCTGTTGCATGATAACTTAACTTCCATTCTATTTATTTACACACCCACAGGAGACAGTGCATATGGTGTGAGATCATATATACTTACACCATACCTCAATCCAACAACCCGTAAACAGCAAAACTACAACCATGCCCATATTTCCACTATAAATGTAGTAGAGCGGACCTTTGGGGTCATGAAGTCTAGGTTCCGGATACTGCACAAAACCGGTGGAGCACTGCAATATCGCCCTGATGTGTGCTGCAAAATAGTAGCGATATGTGCCATCCTGCACAACATTGCCACACGGAGAGGCTTGGAACTGGATGTAGATGACATTCTACCAAACAATGACAACCAGCCACAACAACCACATGCAAGAATGCATGGACCAGATGCAGCTGAAGGAAGGCGAAGGCGAGCAGAAATCACAGAGCATTATTTTTAAAAGAGGTAAGAAGCCAGGTTATATTCAGTAATTCAGATTGACATTTATTCATAATCAAAAGAGGAGTAATGCTAAACCAAGGTAACATGAAAGCAAAAGATGTAGAAATGAAATCAACTTGTAGCTTTTAATTTTCAGCTGTGTCAGGCCAGTATTGGCAAGATGTCAATCCTTCAATAGTCTATCCATTTATTTCCTCCCTCTCACACCTAAAGCTTTGCTTTTAGTATTCCTCAGAGCTGAAGATGTGTTGCTTTGCAGTGTGACATGTCTTGTGCTGCGTCGTCCAACCACTGTTTCTGATTTGGATGCACAAGTTGCTTCAGCACCTTCATTTGCATTGTCCCCATGTATTGATGGAAGCACACTCATGTCTTCCTGCATGACATCCTTTGAAGTTGTGTTGGCAAGCATTCTTTCAGACAGGGCATTGCAACATTTCCTTAAATCCTTTTGCATGCACAGTGTAGTTGTTATCATTTTGGCATTGGTATTGCACAAGCGATGTATAGCTCTGGTATAAGTGTGTATGCTTGAAAATAATCTTAAGTGCCTATTGGCATTAGCAATGTTCTGTGCCTCTATTGCGTCACACATTCTTTCCATGGCTGTGGCCATGCGCTCCAGTTTAGTACTTGAGGCCATATGTGCATTTTCCATTACATTAGTCATTCTCACAAGGCTGTCACTCATGGTGCTGATGTTGTTATTAATGTGGTTTAGTTGGCCCTTCATGACCCTGACATCTTTGCCTTGCAGCCTTTGCACTTTGAGGAGCTTTTTCTCCACTACACTGGCCTGGCACTCATCTTGTGAGGATATTCTCTGGTTTGCAGGACGTGACCTTCTTCTGAAAAATTGTTGCAGTCTGCTGCGTTGATTTACATTTTTTTTTGCATTGACATTACTTTCAACTGCTTGTTGCAAATGTGCATGTGTATTTACCTATTCATCAGTATCAGAGTCTTGCAGTTGCTGAACCCTTTCACATTTTTTTTTCAACAACTGTTGGTTAGGATATATTTTCATTTGGGACTTGCGTGTCCTCTATGTCAGTATTAACTGTGTTGTCCAAATCCATGGTTTCACCCTCTTTCAGAAAATCTACAAAATTAAAATATATGTATAGTTTACTTATTAAAATGTCTGTGAATTTACTTCTAATTGTGAAAAATTACTTTTGAGAATCAAAATAAACATGTTGTGTGAGTAAAAATTAGTGTATTCACATATGGTATGACTTATTTAGTATTTGGAAATCATTTACTTCATAAACTTTGTTTTACAAATGTTCCTAAAAACTACATCTCCCACAATGCAATGCTTCAATGCAGAATCATAGTAATTACTATGACCTTTTGGTGTGTGTTTGAGAGTAGATGCTGGGGATAACTTATATCATTTGAGCTTGAATCAAAAGGCAAGTATCTGTTACATATTTACAGAGCAAAATTAAACCTATTACACACTTACCTTGCGAAGTACCAGGCTGTTTAGAGGTGTCTATGTTGGTCACTCCTACCACTGCTTCAGTGAGCAGGGTCCCCTCAACCATGTCCTCCAGTGGGGTGTTTGGTTTATCCTTTGGGGGTCCTCCACCTGTTTTGTTTGCACTTTTAATCCTGCACGCAATTTTGTCCTTCGCACGGCTGCGTAAATCATACCAGCGTTTTTGTAGATTTGTTATGTCTCTGTGGGCAACCCCCACAGCATTCACTTTGGATTGAATGGCCAACCACAGTCTTCTCTTCACTCCTTCGGGGACCTTCAAGGAATCCTTGCCAAAAAGCTGATCATGCCTCAGAGTGACCTCCTCTATTAATATTTCAAGTTCCTGGTCACTAAACTTTAATTTTCGTTTTCTGGCATGCAGGTCTTCCACAGCACTTACAGTAGCTATTACTCCTTCAAGAGCACACCAAACACACTCCTCCTGTAGCTGCAAGCAGAGCTTCAACTGCCAAAAGCCACTCCTGCAGTTTGAACTGGGCTTCAGCTGTGTGTAATCAGTGTACTGGCTTCTTGGGTGTGTCCTCATTGGTATGCATCAAAATGCGAATTCGCAATTTGCGATATCGCAAATTGCGAATTCGCAATGAAAAAATCGCATTTTTCTTGCGATTCGGTAAAAATATCGATTTTTACCGAATCGCAAAAAAATTGCGAGAAAAATGATGCATACCATTTTGCGATTCGTAATTTGCGATTCGGTAAATTTTGCAAATTAGGAATCACAAAAAAGTAGTTTGATGCATGTGGGCACATATGTATTAAGCTGTTTTTGAATCGCCTTTGCGACTCGCAAACGGCCGTTTTGCATGTTTTGGAATGTATGAAACATTCCCAAAATAAGGAATTGCAAACTTGTGCGATTCCTTATTTTTCCATAGCATTTAGGGAATCACAATTTTGCAATTCCTTAAATGCTATGTATGTAGCAATTTTGGCTTGCGAATTTTGTTCAGGAATTCGCAAATTACCACCAACTTTTAGTTGATGGTAACTTGCGAATTCTTCCAGAAATGCACAATTTGGCATTTTTAAAGGTGGCATGTGATGCCCACACATGCCCATAGGGCATGTATGTGCGCCATATGCACACACATGTTCTTTACAGGGGTGCAGCAGGGTGTCTTTGAGACACCCCTGCACCCTTGCAATAATTCTCAAATTGCGATTAGCAAATTGCGAATTCGCAATTTGAGAATTATTTTGCATTCATTCCTATGGGCCTCCTGGCCCATAGGAATGCATTGGAAATTATTCCTTAATTGCGAGTTCGCAAATTGCGAATTCGCAAATAAGGAAGCTTAAGGAATCGCAAATAAAAAGCGATTTTTTTCATACATACCATTTTGCAATTCCTAAATAGCGATTCCTTAAAATTTGCTATTTAGGAAATGCAAAATAGTTTGATGATACATATGGCCCTTAATGTTCAATTCAATGAATTGTGTCACTATTTCTTGATACTCTTCAGGCCATTTTTGTGTAATAAAAAAGGCTATACCTCGTACAAAGTATATGTAACTGGCTGCTCTGAAGTACCTGTGTGCAAAAATGATGTCCCTGTACTGCGTCAATACCAGGTGGATCCTAATTTGTACCTGGTGGGGGTTTATTATGTAGAAGATCCTCCTCCCCAGAAGGCACATTGTAATTCCACCTATTTGTGTGTGTGATGCACATAGCTCACGAGAGCAGTGACCTCACCACTACCCTCTCTCTTTAGCGGGCCATGCACGTATATCTGGTAGGACAAAATGAAAAGCGAGGACTATGGACACACATATAGCACCTTTTGGGGATTTAAACAATTTGAACAAAATGACTTTGTTGTGGGTTTGGAGTTAGCTTGACATGAAGGTTGGTCTGCTGGAAGCTTCCGACATCTATTTTTTTTGGGTTGCTCACATCAAGGTATCACTGTTTGCTTGGAGAAACTCGATGGGGCGTGATCACAAGAAGCTCTGGTTATTGGGTATCAATTTATAAAGTACCAGATTTATCACAGTGCAAGCTAGTGGGGTTTCAATTACTCCCTGGGGCTCCAATTGGGAGAACATCTCCTTAATGGGTGCATTAGCATCACGTTTAATAGGATATTGTTGCTTCACCTGGGGTGTGGATTGAATAGGTATATTATGATAAGATCCTTGTCCCAGCGAACATGATTGTGATAAAGTGCAAGGGCCAACTCAAGGATCCATTCGGCTGCATAAGCTTGTTTGACTTCGTCAGGGACAAGGTGAGAAAAGAAAAGAATAATCACATCCGCTCCTTGGGGGAAGTGCGCCAAAATGGTCGGAGCCAATTGACCTCCACCAAGAGGATGTCGTGGAACACAGTTACATTTTCCCAGAAAATTGCTTTATTGGTGTGGTTAACGTCACCTATAATTTGAATATATAGGTGATATATTGTCTGGAGGGGCTACACGTGCAAATGCAGTTTCAACTGTAACAAAGGAATCACTTGCTTTCGTTACTATGGTGACTTCTGCAGCGCTGTCGAGGAGAGTCATCCCCCAACTCTTGTTCAGCAGGAGGGTTCTCACTGTGTTATATTTAGCAGCCAAAGCCACTACTTTGTTTTTCTGAAATGGGGCTTATATGGAGGAGTTTTGTCCTCCTTTAGCGACACATCAGACAAGAGTCGTGTTTCCCTTTTCGGCTTCACGTACTCTTTCTGTTTGGGTTCAGATCGCCCTCCTCTCTCGCACTGCTGGTCGGACAAACCCTGAAAGGAACGAGGAGAATGTGTATCAGGAACCTGATACCTGTCTGGAGTCTTGATTTTAGTGCACAAAAATTGTACTGCCTCTCAGAGGACTCCATGGGTGGAGAAGCTCCATGAGGTGTACCTTTTTGTTGTTTAGATTCATCCCATGGTTTCTTAGCAAGCTCACAGGCTGGTCTGGCATCATGGTCAGTATTAGGCTTGCCAAGTGGTGGTGCTGAATGTCTGGGTCCCAAGTTAATGCATCCTAAAGATTTATATATTTTAGCAATAATTATAGGCAACTCCAATTTGCAGTTGGCTACTGCTACTGCTGTACGTCGGTGGCGTATAGCTAGAGATACTGCTTCACCTTTAACATTAGAAAGAATCATTTAGGAGACCAAAGGAAAATTACCCATTGGTTTCATCCCCAGATCTGGGGCAAGATCAGCGCCATGTTCATTCTGTATCCGTTTGAGTATGTTTGGTCAAACGGCTATCGAGGAAGTGGCATGACAGGTGTTATAGACTTTGGCAAAAGTTGTCCCCCAGGTGTTACTATCTCCAACAGTGGGAACCATCCGAGTTGATAAGCACATAGTTACCATTCTGTGCTTGGCTTTGGATCCCGTAAGTGGAAACCCAGCTTTGAGTTGACTGATTTTTTGGGCAATCCAAAATGGAATTTCATCACGATTAGTGGGTCTTTTTCCCATAGCTGAATCAACAGTTAAAGGACAAACAACAGGCACTGTAGGCAACTGGGCTTGCACTTGCAGGCCAACTTTTGCTGGACCAGCTAACAATGTACAATAAACTGAATTAAAAGAAAATTGGTTCAGTACCGCAACTATTCAATGTGTCTCACTTTTTGATCATAATAGTTCAGCACAGTTATAATGGAAAATCAAATACATAGGACATATAATTTTCAAAACTTCATAAAGTATTTTTGTGGAAAGTTCTTCATTCATATTCATATTCTTCTTCTTTTAACTCTTATCATTCTCCTTAAAACAGTACCCAATGTGTATCCTCCTCATTTAATTCTTCAGGGCTCTATTTTGTAATTCTGCTAACTGAGGTGATGTGCTGGTGTTTCGGGGCTATATGTATGAAGCTGTTTTGTGATCGCAAACACTGCGAATCGCAAAAAATGGTGTATGCGATCGTAAAACAGAGAATCCCTATGTATGAGAGCCATCGTGAAAGCAAAATTGCTAATCGCAAAATTAGCGATTAGCTATTTTGCAAGGCAATGATTCTGCGAATATATTTGTGAACTCGCAATCTGTGACACACCATTTGCGAAAATCGCAATTAAGGAGTTCTCAAATTGTGAAATCGCAAAATGAAATGCATTCAAAAATCAAAAATTGCGATTTCTCAAAATTCGCAATTTTGGTAATTGCAATTACCACCAAGTCTGAGCAGGTGATAACCAGGTGCAACCTATTTAAAGAGGCCCACAATGCCACTGGGGTTTTCCACAATGGCAGGGCTGTATGTGATAGCCAGGAGGCTGCAAATCAGAGCTGCTGCGCAGAGAAGGAGATGCCAGGAAAGGGTCTATAGACCGCGCATTATCCTGTTGCAGCGGACTGTGGAGGAGATCCATGTGAACTACAGGCTGGACGTGGACAGCATCCTGGACTTAAAAGAGGAGCTCAAAACTATACTAAAACACCCCACACTCAGGACACACACCATCCCCACCCATGTACAGGTCTTGTGCTCACTGCACTTACTGGCATCAGGGAGTTTCCAGAAGGTGATAGCCACAGCGGGAGGGGTTTCTCAGAGTGCACTGTCGCGCTTCTTCCACTCTTTCCGTGAGGCAATGGTATAGAGGCTGCATCACCACATCCAATTCCACAGCACACAACAGGCACTTGACCAGACCAAGCGGGAGTTCTACCAGATAGCACATTTCCCCCACGTGATTGGCTGTACAGATGGGACCCATGTCGATATCCCCCCTCACAGAATGAGTATGTGTTCAGGAATCACAAGTCCTACGATTCCCTGAACATACAGGTAGTGTGCAATGCCAAACATATCATTACTGACATAGTTGCGAAATACCCAGGCAGCACCAACGACTCATTCATCTTCCTTCACAGTGGTATTCACCGATGTTTCACAAATGGGGAGTTTGGAGAGGGCTAGCTACCAGGTAAATGCATTGGTCACAAGGACACACCAGTAAAGCACAGCAGTAGCAGGACAGTGTTTAATCTGATTCTTCTCACCCCGCAGGTGACAATGCGTATGCTGTCTCTGACTTCATCCTGACTCCGTACCTGAATCCAGCCACCACTGGAGAGCGGAGGTACAACAGTGCCCACACAGCCACCCACTGTTTCATTGAGAGGACATCTGGAATATTCAAGAGCAATTTCTGCTGCCTACATAAGAGTGGAGGCGCACTACAGTACAGCCCCGAGACCTGTTGCAAAATCGTGGTTGCATGTGCCATGCTACACAACATCGCCACCAGGAAAGGCACCCCAGTGGAGCTCACAGATTCCGACTCATCAGATGAGGAGGGGCCAGCTCCAAGATGCAGGACAGCCAGTGTTATTGGTACGGCTGCCAGGTGCCAGAGGTGAGATGAGATCACACAGAACTATTTCTAGGTGAGTAATGATGACATAGTGCAACAGATTGGTGCAAAACTGTATTTTTATTTCCTTAAGTGCAGGAAAGTTACCATCACACAGCCTGACATGCACACTATGTTAGTCTAAATGTCTCGCACATGTTGAAAACACAGTGCAATACTTCTTCACAAACATGAGTCAGTGTGCAATGGGTTAATCCCCCCATTACCATGTGCCACTCAGGGCTCTTCACCTTCTGTGTGCATGGCTCATTGCCCCTCGCTCAGGGTTCCCACTGCCCTCTCCTGAGGCATCAGTAGCTCTACCCTGACGCGCACTACGACGCCTGTCCTGTGGGATGGGTGAAGTGATGCTGCCCCTGCTAGATTGCCCATCTTCCTCCAGTGAATTGAGGGGTCCTGTGCCACAAGTGGCTGCTACCCGCAGCTGTTCCACTGCACATGTGACTTGCACTAGTCCCCTGGTTACATCCTTTCAGTAGTGTGTAAATTCATTTGGCGCGGCATTGATTTCATTGTCTTTGCCGCCAGGCACTGTACATCCAGCATGTTGCTCTCAAGCCCTCCAAAGAACATGTCCTCGCCTGCGTCAGCTGAGCTTGTGGTTGGCCGTGCCCTGCGCCTGGATGACATTCCTGGAGTGGGACATGCAGGGAACTGTGCTGTGTGGAGTGAGGCACACTGGCCTTGGACTTACTGCTCCTCCACACCTATGTCCAGTGGATCTACCTCCAGTGGTGGCAGTGGTGGTATTTCGAGGCACTGTCTGTGTTTAACAGGGATCACTGGGCTGCCTTCTTCATCCTCCTCCTCTTGCCCTGACTTTATCACGCTGTGGGATACATCCTCCCCTCCTGCCACATGTTCCTGTGTTTCTGGTGGTGCTCTGAATGTAAATGCACACATTAATTTGCTGTCCTGCCTCGCATTGGTCATGCAATAAATTTAACAGTTTGGAGTTACATGGGTCCTAGCTGTCTGTATTTTGCCTTTCCTGATACACACATACTGATTGTACCTTGCTGGGTGTCACTGCTCCACTGTTTGGTGCATGTGACTACATCTCCCATAATGCATTGCTATGTGTGCTTGTGTGCATGCACTGGAGTTGCATTCTTGTTTGGTGCCTGGGTCTTTCCTGGGTGTTGGCGATGTGGTGATGTACCAGGGGTGTGATGGCAAGCTTCTTACCTTGTCTGAGGTTTTGGGGTTTGGAGCTGTCAAGGTCAGCCACTCCACTCACACATTCCGGCAGCAGGGTGCTCTCAACCAACTCCTCCAAAGGCGCAGAATCAGTGGTAGTGGACGTCCCACCAACAGTCTTTCTTGCCTCAGCCAGCCTTGCAGCCACCTTTTCTTTAGACCTCTGGCGCATGTTGTACCAGCGTTTCCTGATATCTTCTACGCTGCGGTGGGTGACACTAATGACGTTGACCTTCTCCTGGATGTCTGCCCAGATTTTCTGTTTGCATGCCTTGGGCACAAGCAGGGATTGTTTGTCAAAGAGAAGCTGATGGCTCACCACCATCTCCTGCTCCCTTTTGTTTTATCTTCCTGGCATTCTCCATCTGCTGCTTGTCCTGGGTGTCCATGTCTCCTCACTCAGTAGCAGTGCACTAGTGCCTCAGCTCTCCTCCCAGCCTCTCACTCTGCTTCTGGGAATCAGGTGCAGCATGGGCAGTCACACAACCTGGTTGTGATGCCATCAAGCTGCACCTGAATTTCTGATTAGCAGATTTACGATTCCTTCTTTGCGATTTCGCAATTAAGGAATCGCAATTTAGGTATTTGCATTAATTTTCTGCGAATATTTGGGAATCGCTAAATATTTGCAAACTTTTATTTATATAGAGTATTGCAATTCTCAAATTGCGATTCGCCAAAAAATCGCAATTCGAGAATCGTAAATTCAGAGTTTGAAACATATAGCCCTAGCTCATTTGTGGTATGCCCATTCCCTTGTCTATGTCATTAGTTAGTAATTCCTCTAAGGTTAGACACAACCATTTCAATCCATTCAATAAACTGCAGTGAAGAAAATTCCGATTTTCTTTAATGGAAAGATTGTTAAGAATTTTCCAGCACATGCTGATATAAGGTGCCTGAATCTGAGTTTTGTTCGCTGAAGAGCTGGAATTTGTCCGCTGGGGTGTTCCAGAGATCTAAAAAAGACTAAGGGGTCTATTACGATGGCAGGCGGACAAATACCGGTAAACGGGACTGACTGCCAGAGGTGCGGAGGTCCCGTTATGGCAATTAGGATGCGACCGCCACCCTGGCGGTTGCATCCTGCATATTCAACATTGTGGTGGGCGGTGCTGTAAGCAGCACCCGCCGCAATGTTTAATATGCATGTTGTGCATTGGCATGCACAATGTGACGGGCACCGCGTAGGGGGTACCATAGGTACTCCCCAAGTGCAGCCCCCCACACCCTCAACCCGGGGGCCCGCAACAGGCCCCCAAAGTGAACTTTGCATGCCTTTCTATGGTGGAGTCTCCACCATGGAAAGACATTCAACCGCATACATCGTAATATGGAAAGCCACCATATTATGGGCCTTTTCTGACCGGAAGGCAATTGTGATGATTACCTGCGGGCGGAAAAGTGGCAGACGGACTGTTCGTCCACCGCGGTACCCCCCACCATCCTAATGTGGCGGGGGTAAAGGGTCGCCAAGCCAGGAGTTATCGTGTGCAGATAGCCACCGCCGGTCGGGCTGTGGCAATCTGTCCACGATCATAATGGTCCCCTTAGTTAGGCGTCTGTATAAGGCACAAAGAACATTGTACAAACCTCTGGATTGCACGAGATTTAGATTGTAGAAATCAGGGTATGGTGTTTATCCAGCTCACTCCGGACAAGTAGCCCCCCCCATTACTAAGAGGGCACATTTGAACTGACCCAGGCTCATGGGGAAGGGCACCATTAAACCAAGTTTGGTGCTCCCAGATCGTAAGAGGAATTTCAACGAGTGCATAAGGTCTATATGCAGCAGGTGCCTGTGGAACCGTGTGTTCGTGAAAATTGTTAGTGTTAGTATTCACAGCTGCACATGTGACCCAAGGATAAAAAACTTCAAAGTGTTACGCAGCGTCCTCTTCTACTACAAAGATTGAGGAGCACCTGAATTAGGGACTCCATGTTGTGTCAATTATGCATAGACCACCGGTCAGCAGTTAGCCGCAATAGCTATAGGTTGTGCCATTGAAAAACAAAGATGGATGTAAAGTGTAACACAAAGGTGTTTCTAACCTTTTAATATTCACGCCTGAAAAACCAACAGAATCAGGTTATCCCTAAATACAGTGGGGAATTAATCCCCAGCACCACAGATCTCTCCCGTGAAAAGTGCAAGGGTATTGTGGACAAGCACAAGCACTACTCAGGATTCCCGCAAAGAAGTACCTGACTAAAATATTGGCAGTGCCATGTTGCAGGGATTCTGCTCAGGAACAGATCTATGCTTGGGACCATAAAACATCAGCATATCGGGACTGAGTCACCATAACACCTAAGTATCTATGAGCCCGAGTCCGACTAGCTATGATGCCTAAATTGCTCTCCTAACCTTCCCAGAGAGACAAGTAAGTTGGCACCCCAGAACACAATACTCTTGATTCTCTCAGGGATTGCGGTAGTTGGATACACCCTTACACTCTCTCACTTGTACTTGCTCACAATATGATAAGAAAGGGACACAAAGGAAGATTACAATGTTTATTTCAACTATTGTACACAAAGATGCAATAGTTGTGCCAAACTTAGAAAATGAATACATGTCAATAATACCATCAGCATGGTTAATAAACCGTATACCATGAAAAGCCTGTCATTTTATCTGACAGACCTGCCTAATGCCTCCTGTTCTACTGAAGCACATTGTTTATATAGTATAGCTCTCTGGGTTTTAGTGGCAGACCCTGTACCTTAACATGCATAGGTGGATGTTCTAAATCCCAGCTGATGCAGGACTCTCATCTCAGTACCTTAGCGTTCTGTGTGTTTTTCCAGAACCCCTATCCTCAGTTTTATGAAAAGACATGTATATCAAAAACAGCAGCTGCATTCCTTTATTATGTCTAGGTGCTAGTGTCCGACCAGAAGGAATAACAAGAGGCAATGTTTTTTTGACCTTGCCTAGGCTGTTCAGGCTAAATCTCATGAAAATAATAAAATACAAAAACATGTTGGAACAGATACCCTATGTACACACATAGAAAGTACATATAATAGTCACATCATTGGATAGGTACAAAATCACAAAGGGTAAGGTGGCAGAGAGACGAAGGAGTCCTTTGTAGACTGAAATCCTCAGTTCTTTATTTCCATGACAGAGAAACAGCAGACAGCCGACACGTGTTTCATCGCTCTCGCGAATCTTCAGGGCTGGGAATAACAGAAAAATCTCTTACAGACACATCACTACCATTACGAGATGTCTGCATGACATGCACTACAGTCATGCAGCCAGTGGCATAATCGCTAAGTTAGAGACAAGTTCATCCGCTAGGTGAGACTTAAATAGATGAGGTGAGTATCCGTGATTGATTATTGTGAGGTGAATGACCATGGTTACTTGTTCTACCAAGGGTGGACATGAAGCATCCGAATCCAAAAACCCTCAAAGATACCAACCATACAGTGCTGATTATCTCGGAAATAGAGAGTGAGAGTAAGTAAACGTGCTCCTAAGGTAAGGGAGTGCAGCAAAAGTGAAATAAGGTAAATCAACCGATCCAGAACAATGCTAGACATCAGCAAGGTGTATGAACTAAAGAATACATGTGAAGAAAAAATAAAGGTAGTGCTGGCAAGGTGAGTGCCACTGATACCTGTGGTTTTAATCGAGACATACCTCAAGTGCTACTGTATACGTCAGGGAGGTCTAAGAATACAGAATCAGGGAAATAGGAAAAGTAAGAAGGACAAAGGGAAAGGAAAGGAGGGGAAGGAAAACGTAAAAAGTAGATAAGATGCGAGTCTAAAGGCAAATCGCAATTGCAAGTGTTATAATTATTGGGATATGGATAAAATGATGCTCACCGCTCTGCTGGTGATACTTCAGACTACAGAAGAGTACAGGAGGAAACTCAGATCCGGGGTAACCAGGAACTAGTATCACAGGAATCCACAGACGTACAGGTCATTAATCTTTCTTCCTATCATTTGACACCGGATATGATTTCCTTACTTGGTAAAGGTCTTAATTTCAATCCCTATGACACTGGTGATCTAAGCAAACTCAAGATAGACCTGTTTAAATGTGTAAGAAATTTGAAGTTAAGAAAACATTTTTTTGATAAAGAAAGAACTGCCACAAATACTTCCAAAATTCCAGCCTTTTCCAACACTGAATTTCTGTCAATAAAAGATTTACAAGCAACTCATCTCCTTTTGTCTATCACTGATACTGAGGATACTCCGTATGAAATGGAGAGACTTCTAGAAGAACTAAACATAGATACCGACTTCAGCATATCTAGCGGGTTGAGGTCAAAATCTAAATGGATCCTCACTTTACCGGGCGGTAACGCCATTGACAAATTTCACTTACGGGTATTAGAGGATCTAGATGCACTAAATCTTAAACAAAGACAAAAGATTTTTAAATGTAAAGATAACCTGACACAAGGAGAACGCCTGGCTATGACAACACTTAACAATAATGACACGATTACTATTAGAGAGGCCGACAAAGGCGGGAACGTGGTTGTGAAGGACCGCATGGACTACCAACAAGAAATCTTGGGCCAACTGGCTGACACTGTTTGCTATGAACGGTTAAGTTATAACCCAATGGGACCACTGACAATTGAAATCAATGGGAAACTTTTACATAGGAAACAATTAGGTCTCTTAAATGATGACGAATATCTCTACATGAAGGTTTTCAGACCCACCTACCCTTGGCTCTACACCCTCCCCAAGGTGCACAAAAACCTAGCCTTTCCTCCGGGCAGACTGATAGTGTCTGGTATTGGTGGGCTAATGGAGAGAATCTCGGAATATGTGGATCTCTTTCTTGGTCCAGGTCCACAGGTACAAAATCTTCCATCATATATACAAGACACCAAGCATATACTTAGCACTCTCACTGATATGCATTTGCAACCTGGCACTATCTTGGTCAACCTGGATGTGGTGGCCTTTTTCTACCAGTATTAACATGGACTTAGGCATAGAGGCAATTAATAAGATCCTGTACTATCGTCCAGCCTGACTATCGCAACATACCACTATGCTTTCGTCTATGATGGAACTAGTACTAAGAAACAATTTCTTCGTCTTTGAACAAACCTGGTATCGCCAAAAGAGGGGGGTGGCGATGGGGTCCAAATTTTCCCCCTCTTTTGCTAATTTGTTCATGGGCACACTTGAGGCGGACATGATCTGGGGACAGAAAGGCTCTGAATATATCGACTCCATAATCTTTTGGAGCCGTTATATAGACGACTGTATACTTTTGTGGTCAGGCACTAATGAACACCTAGCGAGATTCTTTGAACACATGAATGACAACCCATGGGAAATTAATATTGAATTCCTTGATGTAGAATTTTACGTCAAGCATGGCACACTACACAGTAAACTCTTTAGAAAAACCACTGCCTGCAATGCAGTGCTCCATGCCTCTAGTTCTCTCCCTCCTCACCAGGTAAATTCAATACCATATGGCGAGTTCCTAAGAGCAAGACGCAACTGTAGTGAGGACAGTGAATTCAAACGCTGTCTTTTTGGTATGAAAGATAGGTTTTCCAAAAGAGGCTACACAGACAGCACCATCAGGAAGGCAGAAAAAAGGATTGTTAAAGTCAAGAGACCTAATACACTTACAAGTGGCACTCCTAAAAAATCCACTGATAACATTGTCAGGTTGGTCACGGACTATAATTCCTTACACCAGGTTCTACGCAAAAGCCTTACAAAACATTGGGGAATCCTAAGAACTGAAAAAACGATCCTAGACAATATTACTACGAGACCCCAAATCGCATTCAGAAAAGGGAACACACTTAGAAACAGACTGAGTCCCACAGTACCTCATGGCACTACCACAACAACATGGCTGACCCAACATAGCATTGGCTTTTACCGATGCGGATTATGCGTAATGTGCAAACATGGCACCAAGAATTTCACTAGTCCCAAAGGCAATCAATACAAGATTAAGCTGAATATCAACTGTATCACAAGATATGTTGTCTACATTATAGAATGTAATTACGGAAAACAATATGTAGGCAGCACTATTCAGCCCTTGAAGGACAGAATGAGTGAACATATACGGGCCATCAACAAGCAAGACCCAAGGTATCCCGTAGCGCTACATGTCGCGAGTTGCCAAACTGACGAATCTGACCGGAAGGTACAATTTTTTGGCATAGACATAATAGCATTGGGAGTCAGAGGTGGCAACAGGGAATTAAAATTAAGAAGGGCTGAGGCGATGTGGATAATGCGCTTGCATGCGGTGGGCCAGGGTCTCAACTATGATTCAGAACTACATTTTTTTCTGGGAGATTAACTATGTCTACTATGGTATCCTCCTCTTGAAACTCAACAAGGGTCACAATGGAAATCGAGAGTGACGTGGTTGACCCTATAGAAAGAATCACAACCTCTTACCATCGCTAAATGTAAGACATAATAAAGATTATTTGTATTGACTTATGTCTGATGTTGATGCACAAAAGAATATATTCAAGCTAATAGGCATTCAAACATTCTGGCGTTTTAGTGTATTGCCCAGAATTTTTCTCATACTAATTCAATTTCTGTAATGTTTTGTCCTGCATTTCAACAATACGCTTTTTAATACTGATATTTTACTAGTCTCATGTCTGTAAATTGTTTGGACATGGGCTGTACAAAGTGGACCTGATCAATCACTTTTGAAAAATGTACCATACAAGTTTTAATGTTTGATCTTTCAGCATCGTATATGCAATTTTGTAATGGATATATAACGAAATTTACCAACTATGTACCATGCATGAAGCTATCTGGAAATGGATCATGACATAAGTAGTTCTATGAAAAGTTTTGTGCAATTATCCTAATAAGGAAACAGTACATTAATGCTTTTTAGTGTCACTGTCACACTACACTATCTGTTTTTCACGTGCATGACTTTGTAGATACACGAAGTGAGAGCATGATCACTATATTTGCATCACAAGCTTTTCTGTTGTGAACGGTGCATGTATCCAGACTCATCGCACTGTGTTCATATTTTCAGAAACATTTATGTGAATACTTCAGTCTAGGATTTGGAGATTGCACCTTACCCGATCTCAAATGATGTTTTACATGTAGACTCTCTTTTACGTGTTTATATGGGTCAGCTTTTACTCCTAAGCGCCTCCATACTCATCCAGCTTTTCTACTATTCGGAGACACGGCTTATACTCATTAAATCTGTTATCAATTTCTATGAGAACCAGTCTTTTCGATAACCACCATGAGAACACCACGTCTAAATCTTACTACGCATACAACATCGTAGTGTTTCTTCTTTGTGCACTAATGAATGTCAACAAAAGTTGGGTTAGCTGTCTAGTGGTTTCCAATTCGAGTCGCTTTGCAACCCGAAATCACTATTTAACCCGAAGCACTTCCGGGTCACGTGTCCGATACCAGGAACACTGTGACCGGGGAGCTCTGGATGCCGGCGCGCACTTCGCGTCTAATGCGTAAGTTTAAACAAGTACTTACTTAGTTCTTATTCTACGGCTCGACCATTCTACACTCCTATAGCACGTTCTAAACGTTTATAATTTCGACCTAATTCGAGTGGATGCGTGTTCTCTAATACGCTCTCTCGTTTATTTCTTGCAGTTGCCATTACGTCTTCCATATTACTATCTGGTGACTTCCTACTCTTAACTTCTAATGAAAAGGACATGACTCACAACATTTGGTGAGTTTCTAGCTATTTGTATATATACGAATGTATTGCTATATGTGCCAGGGAACTTACGACTACAACAAATATGATAACACACTAATATTACTTTCCAGACATTGGGTTCACTCTTACACTCGGGCATCCCTACGTTCACCAAGAAATTCTTTGCATCATTCCTGTCCGATACAACCTAATCGGAGGGTAAGATCTCTTTGTACCACATATTTATAGACTGAATGACTTTCATGGATTTTAACAAACAACACATTACTAGTTTTGCAGGCTTTCTCGGGGACTAATCTGTAACTCGAGAAAGGATAGACATATTCCTGTTCTGGAGTCATGCACTTAGCACGGCATTTCGACTTGTCTGCTGATGATGTAACTTGACTAGTAACACTCTTTATCCAATCGCTTGCAACCTACACTTTATTGTTTCCATAATATTAGATGGTCTATTAATGTGACTATGTCCATTCCAAATAGATATTTGGAGCATAGACAGGCTATGTTTCACTCAAAAAGCTTTTCAATTTTTTGTATAATTTGATAATCATGAGATGACTACTATCATCTGGAGTACAGTGCACTTACACTGTGTTCTGAGAAAAGTTACTACACCCCTGTACTGATGTTCTCCTTCTCTTTTAATTTTAATTCTTAGTGACTTTCGCTACAGTTTTGCTTTCATGTACTTTGGTCAAGGGCCCCACCGGGTCGGAAGTATCACCGGCAGAGCGGTGAGCATCATTTTATCCATATCCCAATAATTATAACACTTGGAATTGCGATTTGCCTTTAGACTTGCATCTTATCTACTTTTTACGTTTTCCTTCCCCTCCTTTCCTTTCCCTTTGTCCTTCTTACTTTTCCCATTTTCCTGATTCTGTATTCTTAGACCTCCCTGACGTATACAGTAGCGCTCGAGGTATGTCTCGATTAAAACCACAGGTATCAGTGGCACTCATCTTGCCAGCACTACCTTTCTTTTTTCTTCACATGTATTCTTTAGTTCATACACCTTGCTGATGTCTAGCATTGTTCTGGATCGGTTGATTTACCTTATTTCACTTTTGCTGCACTCCCCTTACCTTAGGAGCACGTTTACTTACTCTCACTCTCTATTTCCGAGATAATCAGCAAAATATGGTTGGTATCTTTGAGGGTTTTTGGATTCGAATGCTTCATGTCCACCTGTGGTAGAACAAGTAACCATGGTCATTCACCTCACAATAATCAATCACGGATACTCACCTCATCTATTTAAGTCTCACCTAGCGGATGAACTTGTCTCTAACTTAGCGATTATGCCACTGGCTGCACGACTGTAGTGCATGTCATGCAGACATCTCGTAATGGTTGTGATGTGTCTGTAAGAGATTTTTCTGTTATTCCCAGCCCTGAAGATTCGCGAAAGCGATGAAACCCGTGTCGGATGGCTGCTGTTTCTCTGTCATGAAAATAAAGAACTGAGGATTTCAGTCTACAAAGGACTCCTTCGTCTCTCTGCCACCTTACCCTTTGTGATTTTGTACCTATCCAATGATATGACTATTATATGTACTTTCTATGTGTGTGCATAGGGTATCTGTTCAAATAGTTTGGATCTCGCCAGGTTTCTGATTAGACCTATGAGTGGTTTCATTGGTTTTCCATTCACCCAGTTGCACCACTTTTCTCTGATTGCTATTTTGCACACTCATGCGCGTTTTGATTTCTAGCAGTGCGCCCACTACTTTACTGACATAAAAACCTTTTCCTGCTTCTAAACAAAAACATGTTGGCTCAGTGTGAAAATATAATGTGGCACAAAGGCAAGCGTGCCATTTAGTAATGTGTGCAAAACCAAAGCAGCTTACAATGTGCATGATTAGGGTTACATAGAGAAAACAACAATGGGCCGAATGAGAAACACATGAAAATACCAAGACAGAGATTCCTATGTACCACAGCTGAGCTTCACTTCTCCTCTCAGTGCCATCAGCACCAAGCTTACTGTCTCAACAGTTTCACAGGTGCCAAGCTGCCCATCCCCTCAGAGTGACACCACCTCTGCCACATATTATGCATTTGCCCTGCACTTCTCTTGGAATGAAGACCATTTGTTTGCGCCCACTTTAATAAACTGGGGGTAAGCAGCTGTAGGAAAGCTGTCTTTGAATGGTAGAATGGGCTTAAAATTATTATCTTATGTTGTGTATATTTGTATAGAGTACTATTACCCCTGAGGGTATCCTGCCGCTGAGTAGTTGTGTGTCTAGCCCTACCTTTGGTAGGTCGGTTAATTGTAAAAGCCAAGTCTTCAGCATCTTCAAGCATTCAAGAAGAGAGGAGGAGACTCTGATGTGGAAAGGGAGTTTGTTCCATGCTTTACGAGTGATGTAAGAGAAGACTTGTCCTCTAGATCAGTTTCTTTCTATGCATGGGATGTTGGTGAGTACGAGTCCTGCAGAGCATAGGTGTCTGGATGGTTGGTGGAAATGGATACAACTGTTCAGGTAAGTGGGACCTGAGTGGTGAAGTGCCATGATTGTGTGTTTGAGGAGTTTGAATTGAACGCATTTGTGAATTGGAAGCCAATTTAGTTCCCTGAGGTGTGGTGTAATGTGAGTTCTGTGTGGGAGGTTGAGGTTAGTGTGGCTGTTGAGTTCTGAATGGTCTGTAGTCTCTTAGTGAGTTGCTTGGTGATGCCAGTGTAGAGGGTGTTTCCATAGTTCAACTTGGTGATGATTAGGGCGTGAGTGACAGTTTTTTGTGTGTTGTTTTGGAGCTGTTTGAAGATCTTCCTGAGCAACTTAAGGGTGTGGAAGCAGGATGCAGAGACAATGTTTACTTGTGCCGTCCTGGCCAGTTTGCTGTTGATGATTCTACTGAGGTTCCTGTTGCTGGTAGTGGGTGTGGGTCAGAATTCGGCCAGAATGTAACCTCACCAAAGGTGTTTGCTTGTACTATTGTGTCCCTAAATCATGTTGTGTCACACAGTTTTCTCCATGTTGTTTCCAGCCCTGAGGAAGTCAAGGGTTAACACCCCACTGACGAAACACGTGTTGGCTGGCTCGTTACGATATACATCATTAAAAGTGAACACCTCAAAGAAAGGATTTCTGTGTCATTATCCTTGAACAACTAATACTGTTTAATACTATCATTTACACTATTGCGTGTGCATAGGAACTGTTATATGACTTCGATCATGCAGACCGTGAAATTGTTTCTTGCATTGGGAGTCCTGTACGAGAGGGAGAGTCTTAGTTGTGCGTTCTCTGCAATGGGGAGAATATTCATGTTGTGTGCACAGATGACATTATCATAAGAGCAAATGCTCCCTTTTCCCAAATTTGAAGAGAAGACCCTAAGACTAGTGAATCAGATCAAATAAATCTGTGATCTAAATGTATAAGGACAACAATAAATTTCCAAGTTGCTAAAGTACAAAATCATGTGTGGAGAGAAACAAATGTAAATATATAAAATCAAACATTATTAAACAGGAATGCTTGTAAAAATGAGTTTATTAAAACGTTTTAACAATGATACCACAAAATTCACTGTAAGTGATTAGCTAAAGCACACTGTTTTTACATTACTAAAAAACATGTGTCAATTTACAAATATTACAAGAAAGAAAAACAAACTATTGACGCGGCGTTTCAGTGATAAAGTATTTTGTCACCTTCTTCAGGACAATTGAGCAATTAAAAAATCTGGATAACAGAAGCACAGAACATTCTCTTTTTCTACAAATAACGAGAACACCCATTTTTTTTAGCAACTTAGAAAAATAGTTCTTATTGAACTTTTATCAAGCTATATCACGGTTATTTACAGTATCTGAGGGTTCTACTGGTTATTTTAAGATTTTGGGCCATATGTAGGTGGGAAAATACCTGTCGGTAACGGCCGATTTCGGCCGTTACCGACTGGTATTCGTAATTCCAGATGTAGGGGGCCTGAAAATTACCGATTCTGTATATTTACCGAATCGGTAATTTTACCGAATCGGTAAAGTACCGATTCGGTAAATGTACAGAATCGGAATTTTGGGATGTAGGTGGCACTGGAAACAGTGCCACAGGCCCTTAGAAATTCGTTATTTACCATGAAATACAATGGCATGGTAAATAACGAATTTCTGTGTACATGCACATCCGTGCATGTACACCTGTGCCATGTGGCACACATACATGCCCTAAGGGCATGTATGTGTGTCACATTGCACACAAGCCAAAATCAGGGGTGCTACAGGGTGTCAAAGTGACACCCTGTCCCCCTTGACAAATCGGTAAAATTACCGAATCGGTATTTACTGATTCGGTAATTGCCATTGATTCCTATGGGCCTCAAGGCCCATAGGAATCAATGGCAATTACCGAATCGGTAAATACCGATTCGGTAATTACCGCATATTACCGATTCGGTAATATTTACAGAATAATTACCTACATGGCATTTACCGAATTGTAAATACCGAATCGGTAAAATTCGGTATTTACGATTCGGTAAATGCCATTTACCTACATATGGCCCTTTATGATTTAAAAAAATAAAAATAAATAGCAGCACCTTAACGCTGCCTCACATGAATTATTTAGTATGAAAATTAATATTAACACAACATACCTTTGGTCGTGACATGTAGCCTCTAGATTATCATATTTGTTTATCAGGGGGAATCAATTTCCCATGTGTTGTCTTTAACTACCTTGAGGACACTGTTACTGCTCCTGAAAGGGTATGATAACACCAAAATCATAACCTCTTCTCAGTCCATTTTATACAAAAAGTTTTCCAAGCGGACCCTGAATTAGTCCACCCATTTTATACTGCCAGTTCTGGATGTGGGTGTGGGTCAGAATTCGACCAGCCACCTTGTTCTTGCCGAAAATCACTACTTCTGTTTTGTACATATTAAGCTAGAAACAATTTGTTTTTTATCCAGTAAGTGACTTTGGTAATGCAGACAGTGAACTTGTTTCTTGCACTGGGAGTGCTGTACCAGAGGGAGAGTGTTAGTATTGTGTACTCTGTAATGGAGAGAATGTTGATGTTGTGTGCACGGATGACATTGGCCACAGACTACTGTAGAGGGTGTATTGGTCCCAGGCGCTTGTATGGAAACCACAATCATATATCAGTTACCTATTCCAGTTATTATAGCGGTGGTATCGAAATGGGGAGATACACCCTACTTTCCCCAAATATTAATCAAAAGATTGAACACAACAATTTACAGTATTTGAAGCACACGCTCTCACAAACAAAAAACTATATAATGCACTTCAAGACATGCAATGAAACCACAAGAAAAAAATATTATTCTTTCTCTTCTGTGTGTTCTTTTATGCAATTCTTTTTAGCCATAAGCCACACGTTTCGTCGCAGTTGGGTAATACCCTTACAACTTCATCAGGGCAAAAAAGTAATAGAAACACCAATATTTTAATACATACATGCTACACCATTGGACATATATACAAAATATGAAGTCAGTGCAAAGAAACCGAAAGGGAACGCGTATTACAGTATCCTGTGATAGGTGGAAATGTCATAACCAGCTGTTGATGAAATTAAAAAACAATAACATTGCACAACTCCATAATTATGCATTAATTCATGCAATTCAAGTGACACCTGAATAGTAAAAACACAGCCTACAGTGACAGGCAGCGTGATACACCAGCAAACACGCAAGTTAAAGTAAACAAGTTAATTTAAAAAGTTGAATTGCCCCTATGACCAGTGACTTTTAGATACAAGTATTCCATGTGAACCATATCATTTTATTCCTTGAGAAGTGGATAAAAGTCTTGTATTAAGAGAGCATTAAGGAGGATGCTGTATCTTCTTAAAAAACAGCTATTAACAACCTACGAGAGTCAAAAGGAAAAAAGTAGGAAGAAATTAAGCCGGAAACTGATTATTTCCCATCAGGAGTTCCAATATGAAAAGAAAAGAAGTAAACCTCTAAGTAGGGCTTACCTCCTAAAATCCTGTGTGATTCTGGAGGTTGCTTTCTACCGATCCTTGATGCATAACAATTATTTTGTCTTAACGTAATATGGCTTCGACACTCCCAACCTGCATATACAGGTTGAGTTTAATGCCCCTACTTCACTAAGTTAGAGTCATATGGATATTCAAATAAATACAGAATCAAACTTACCCAATATTTGGAAGCTTGTATATAAATAATTTTCAAGTATCCGTATCCCAATGCTAATGGCTTCCACAGTGATAATATACCTTTATATACTGTGGGGTCACGAAACAGGAGTGGCTGCGTTCAAAATAGAAAGAATGTCTGAATTACATAAAGCGGACCGTTTTACGCCCGTGTCTAGCCGCTAATATCTCCTAACTCAGAGTGCAGCCTTAGCTGTTGCCGTGTGTGCTGCTCGAGTACATGCACTAGTAAAGAGTAAAGAGGTAAAGAGCAGTAGTGCCTTGTCATTGCATGTCTTGCAGTGCATTATATTATAAGGTCTCGCCTACGTAGCGCGCATGCGCTGCATAGTAAAAGGCCTTTAGCAATTGCTTCAGCTTTGCTGCCAAAAACGTGCACGCATTGCATTGCTTTGAATGCAACGCGTGCATGTTTGGCGATTCCCTTGCGGGACCGAGCTTTCAAACCATGTGTTAATTACAAGCATATGGTCCCTGCTCGCTCCCGCAAGGGAAACAGGTGCAGGCCCCCTCCTCTCTCCCCTCCCCCTGCTGCCTCCTCATCTTTTTTTTCCCCTTCAGCGCAAGGCGCACGCTTGTTTGTAACTTGTCACTGTCCTAGAGTATCGCCACAGTACAAGTCGGCTTCTGCTTTTTTCCAGTTTTACTTTAAGGGTCAGGAACTTTTATATTTTGCTCAGCTCGTCCTCCCAGTCCCTCCTCACCATCCCACGCTACCGGAGAAAGAAGTGGGGAGGCTCGAAATTTGCCACCCTTGCCCCGTTCCTTTGGAACTCTCTCCCCCTGGAACTCCGAACCCTTACCCTGTACCCACAATTTCGGAAACACCTCAAGGCCCATCTGTTCATGAAGTCCTTTGACTAATACCCCCGCAGTTTCCCCTGTCTTCTGGCCCCGGATCTTTGTTAGCTGTAGCGCCAAGAAACCGCTGGTGTATGCGCGCTTTACAAATAATTTCAAACTCAAACTCAAACTCTTTTCATATATACGAATGCTCGCTCCCTCTCTTCGGGCTGTGGCTGCCTTCTCCTCCTCCCTCCTTGTCAGGCTGTTTTGTCCCCTGCATCCAGCACAACACTGCAGATTCCCCCTTTCGTGCCTCTACTTCTTCCTTTTCCGGTCTGTATATCTGCATTCTGTCAAGTCTCCTACCCCTTTCTCCCCCATTCCACCTCCTTTCCCGTTATTCTTTCCTCAGCTCCTTGCCCCATGATTGTCTTTGCGCCCTTCCTCCCTCTCGCACCCTCTTGGTAGCCCCTGCCCTCCTTCCTGGTGTGCACACACGGTCGTTGTGCAGCAGGAATACTTTTGTTTCCTTCTTAGCAAGAAATGTAGACCGCAGAGATCATTTGCGTTGTTATCCTCCATGGCGTCTAATAAATCACTTGTCTGCGGTGTTACAGTCACTGCTGCAAACATGGAAACTTAGTTCACGGTGGAAGGAGACTGGCTTTCCGTTGGTCAACCTAAATTGCAATAGTTAGAGCTTAGGCAAAAATAAATATTTAATTAAGAAATATTATTTTTATGGTAAATCAATATTGCAGTTTCACAAGCATGGCCTGTTTTACATATTGCATCAGCTCTGTAATTAATAGGGTAAAATACATCTGTATCTTTGTTGAAAAAATAATGCATGCTCGTCAACATTGATATTTCTATTTCATAAAAAATAGTTGACTCTGTTTAGTGATGCTTGTAGATTATATACATACATTTGAACAGTACAAGATTGCTGCAACCGTGAAACAGGCTGTACATAGTCATTTGTATCTGTTAGCTAAATCCATCTCCCACCCCCTCGGGCTGGGCCTTGTGCATGGGCTCTTTGTGGCCTACACTGGAGCGGCCGGTGTAGAGTCCGCTGAGCAGTGGCACAGACGCACTGGGAAGAAGTGCTGCTCTTGCCCTGCTCTGAGACATGTATCCATCACGGGCTATGTGCTGCTCTGCCTGGTGCTGCTCTGTATGATTGCCCATCCAGGGAGGCGGCCGGGGAAAAGCAGGGTCTTTGGTAAGCAGGAGTTTGGCTGCAACACTCATAAATCTCATGGGACAGTGCTGTGCTTGTATAACATTTGATAATTGGACCTTTGAATCCTTTGACATCATACTTGCATCTTGAGAACCACTGACTGCACCTACCAAACTGTTGCCATCTTGTTTGAGCCGCTACAGTCTCTACTGTCTTATTTTCACCAGTGGAATTACTGCTCTTGTCTGCCTTCGACTTCAGTAAAATCTCTGACCATATCGCTTGTTCCTGTGCGACTACTCACATTAGCACGAATGCCCTGCACTTCGCGTTCATTGGATTTATGCGTTGAAAACTGCAGACCTCTCCTGTGTCACGGCCATTAAAATTCCTTTTTGTGTATAGGTATTTTATACCTCCTTTATTCTTGTTACATGCTGCAAATAATACATAGACGTAGCATTTTACTCCATAGTTTTTCCTGTTTATAAAGTGCCGTAATGCTGGGCCATTTGCAACAATACCTATAACACTGTACGTACAAGCAGTGCAGTGAATTTACGAACATTTACTCTTTGGTTTACACCTTGAGAATGTGCACTTAATGTGAAAAATTGAATTCTCTTTCCAGCACTAATTTACGCACTCCTATAATACACACATACGAATGTAGAGGTATTTGCGGCACGTTCGTGATTATTCTTCCACGGCACCTGTTATTCCACTCCAGTCTTGCTGTTACTCAGCACTGTACATAGTAGGTGTTAGCACCATCTAACTGATGCATGTTTTAACAAGTTTGAAAGTTTAGAAAAGGCTGTTGGCCACAATGAGCTTTTAATGTTTGACCAGTAAGCTTACAGATTTTTGCAGTAGGAAATTAACCTTGAGAAATAATGACCATATTTGCTGGGCAAGTGTATTGGCTGATAAGAATGCTCAGTGCAAAGTACCTACAACCGAGATGTGTTTATTCAGAAAGCATGTGCTTCATATAGTACAAAAATACCTCTGGTGTTTAGCATGTTTCCTACTGTGTGTAAGGAGTAGGTCATAGGTCTAAATCCTGTTATGTGCACAACCTCTGTTTGCTTTGAAGTTGGCAGCAAGTGTGCATAAAATCAGTTAAAAAATATAACTCTTTTTACAGTTTACAGGAAACCAATTCAGCACTAACTTCCTTGCATGTGTGCGTTTATAAGCCATGGCATGGATGTTATGTCTGTCATTGCCCGTGCTGTTGTACTTCTGTAATGCTTTCTCGATTTTTATTGTTAGATAGACTTTTTTATTCACTAATGTATATCTGGTGAGTTTTCAAAGGTGGATGCACCCTGATTAGTGTCAGCCTAAGTGCTGCAGGACTCGTGCAATGCTCCCACTGACGACTTATCTATTTAAACACAGCAGCCACTCTTGGTGCCTTTTCTATCCAATTCTACATTCCTTAGTGTTGGCTTACAGAAGTGTGTGTCGCTCTTTGATTGGCCACTCCATGTATGTATGGCTAAACACTTACAAGGTCCTAAAAGAGATGACCTATTGGCTATGCCAATGCTTGTTTTTTGATTGTGAGAGCGTGTGCTTCGAATACTGTAAATTGACATTGGCCACAGAGATCATTTATGCATTGAAGAGGGTGGGGCTTAGCGTTGAACCTTGAAGGACATTTGCCTTAACACCCATACTATTACATTCTTGCCTGGGTGTTAAAAAGGCTGACCATTTCCACATAGGAGCCCCCATTGTTCATGAAGAATGGACACCATAAGAATGATGCATTTGAAAGCAAAGTACAGGTATTTTTTAATGGCACTTCTACCTGTACGTGTGCACTTTGGCACCTTGCACTTTGACATTCTATTGTGAACGATGTAGAGAGTATTGGCAAGGGTACCCTCTTTTCAATGGCAGGCTGCAAAATTGATTCCGTATTGGTACCCGGGTTCATAGGCATTAACGCTCTGGAGCTTGGGCACTAAGGTAGTCTTACTGTACAATGTATTTTACCTACAGTGTCATTTGCTTGCCTGTTTTGTTTTTTCAATAATTCATATACTAAACTTGTGTAAACTTCTCAGAGTGTCGATAACTGGGCCATGTATAAGGAATAAGATGAGGAGATGGGGAGGCAGCAGGGGGACGGAAGAGAGGAGGGGGCTGCGCCTGTTTCCCTTGCGGGAGCAAGCAGGAACCATATGTTTGTAATTAATACATGTTTTGAAAGCTCGCTCCCGCAAGGGAATCGCCAAACGTGCTTGAGTTGCATTCAAAGCAATGCAATACGTGCACACTTTTGGCAGTAAAGCTGAAGCGATTGTTAAAGGTCTTTTCCTATGCAGCGCATGCACGCTGCGTAGGCGAGACCTAAAAATTTGTACCTAGTAGGTAAACTGCAGGCCTGCATGGGAGGCTAGGTCCCCCAGTTTGCTGGTGCCACTGCACTGGCTGCACTATTGATAGCTATGCTCGGGAGGGGAGGCTATGGGGTAACACTTGACCTTGCTTTCACAGTGAGATTAGTGAATGTGCATTACAACCTGTCAGCATGTGTGGTACACAAAAATTAAATAACTTTTTTTTTAAATGTTCATGCATTAAGAAATCCAGTAGCAATTAAACTGGAGGTAAAATTTGAGACCACGTAGAATTTGTGAGTATTGAGCCGGCCGGAAATCGGCAATGCAGGTCTGACAAAATTGCTTTGAAGTTAAACCATTTAAAGTAGAGGTGAAACTTGAGCCTATGTGTCAGGAAGAGTCTTGGATGTCAGGACCAGGATAGAGCAGAGCACTAGTAGAGGACTAGTAGCAGAGGGAAAGTAGACTGCCAGCAGAGAGTAGTTAGAGCAAAAAGGACAGAGTAGACTGCCAGCAGAGGAATAGTGATAGCAGAAAGGAAAGAGTAGACTGCCAGCGGAGGACTAGTGGCTGAGGAAAGGACAGAGTAGACTGCCATCAGAAGACTAGTGGCAGAGGAAAGGACAGAGTAGACTTCCAGCGGAGGACTAGTGATAACGGAAAGGACTGAGTAGACTGCCAGACGAGGACCAGTGATAGCAGAAAGAACAGAGTAGGCTGCCAGGCGAGGTCTGGTGGCAGAGTAAAGGACAGAGTAGACTGCCAATGGAGTACTAGTGGTAGAGGAAAGGACAGAGTACACTGCCAGCAGAGGAGTTGTGATAGAGGAAAGTAAAGAATAGACTGCCAGCAGAGGAATTGTGATAGCGGAAAGGACAGAGTAGTCTGCAAGCAGAAAACTAGTGACAACAAAAAGGACAGAGTAGATTGCCAGCAGTTGACTAGTGCTGAGGAAAGGACAGAGTAGGCTGCCAGCAGAGGAATAGTGGCAGAGGAAAGGACAGAGTAGACTGACAGCAGAGGAGTTGTGATAGCGGAAAGGAAAGAGTAGACTGCCAGTGGAGGAATAGTGGTTGAGGAAAGGACAGAGTAAACTGCCAGCAGAGGACTAGTGGCAGGGGAAAGGACAGAGTAAACTGCCAGCAGAGGAGTTGTGATTGTGGAAAGGAAAGAGTAGACTGCCAGCAGAGGACTAGTGGCAGAGGAAAGGTCAGAGTAAACTGCCAGCGGAGGACTAGTGATAGTGGAAAGGAGAGAGCAGACTGCTAGCCGAGTACTAGTGATAGCAGAAAGGACAGAGTAGACTGCCAGCTGAGGACTAGTGATAGCAGAAAGGACAGAGTAGACTGCCAGTGGAGGACTAGTGGCAGAGGAAGGGAAAGAGTAGATTCCCAGCAGTGGACTAGTGGTAGAGGAAAGGACAGAGTAGATTGCCAGCAGAGGACTAGTGATAGCAGGAAGGACAGAGTAAACTGCCAGCAGAGGAGTTGTGATAGTGGAAAGGAGAGAGTAGACTGCTAGCCGAGTACTAGTGATATCAGAAAGGACAGAGTAGACTGCCAGCTGAGGACTAGTGATAGCAGAAAGGACAGAGTAGACTGCCAGTGGAGGACTAGTGGCAGAGGAACGGAAAGGGTAGATTCCCAGCAGTGGACTAGTGGTAAAGGAAAGGACAGAGTAGACTGCCAGCAGAGGACTAGTGGCAGAGGAAAGTACAGAGTAGACTGCCAGTGGAGGACTAGTGGCAGAGGAAGGGACAGTGTAGACTGCCAGCGGAGAACTAGTAGCAGAGGAAAGGACAGAGTAGACTGCCAGCAGAGGACTAGTGACCCAGTAAAGGAAAGAGTAGACTGCCAGTGGAGGACTATTGGTAGAGGAAAGGACAGAGTAGACTGCCAGCAGTGGACTAGTGCAGAGGAAAGAACAGAGTAGGCTGCCAGCAGAGGACTATTGACAGAGGAAAGGAGAGAGTAGACTACCAGCTGAGGATCAGTGATAGCAGAAAGGACAGAGTAGACCGCCAAGGGATGACCGTGGCAGAGGAAAAGACAGAGTTGACTGCCAGCGGTTGACTAGTGGCAGAGGAAAGGACAGAGTAGACTGCCAGCAGAGGACTAGTGGCAGAGGAAAGGACAGAGTAGACTGCCAGCGGAGGACTAGTGATAGCAGAAAAGACATAGTAGACTGCCAGCGGTGGACTAGTGGGGGAGTAAAGGACAGAGTAAACTGCCAGCAGAGGAGTAGTGACAGTGGAAAGGACAGAGTAGACTGCCAGCAGAGGAGTAGTGATAGTGGAAAGGACAGAGTAGACTGCCAGCAGTGGACTAATGCAGAGGAAAGGACAGATTAGGCTGCCAGTGGAGGACTAGTGGCAGAGGAAAGGATAGAGTAGACTGCCGGCGGAGGTCTACTGGCAGAGGAAAGGACAGAGTAGACTGCCAGTGGAGCACTAGTGGCAGAGGAAAGGAAAGAGTAGACTGCCAGAGGAGGGCTAGTGGTAGAGAAAAGGAAAGATTAGACTGCCAGCGGAGGACTAGTGGTAGAGGAAAGGGCAGAGTAGACTGCCAGCCAAGGACCAGTGATTGCAGAAAGGACAGAGTAGACTGCCAGGGGAGGTCTTGTGGTCTTCATCTACTGTCAAATTCTTTATTTATTTGCTCTGTCCAGGCTCCTAGAGGCCTTTTTGCAGAGTTGTCATTTCCACTTGAATAAGTGAAAATGAACCCATGAAATTGAGGGCTAGACACAAGGATAGATGATCATTTCCTAATTAATGCTGGAAGTTTAAGGCTTCTTATGCACTTAATATTTAATCCCTCTTTGGGAAAGGCAAATTTGCAGTTTGGAAAATGTTGCAAATTCCTCTTTTTGTGAGCCAGAATGATTTGTCCACCTCACCTCATCATAGTACAAAGCAATACACTTTTTTGAGTTCAAAATAACACAAGCATTTGCAATGCAATCGGTCTCGCCTTTGGGACCTTCTATGTAGTTAGCCATGCAGCACATAAGCCTGGGTGCTGAAACATCTACTGTTCTTTAATATGGATGGAAAGTAAGCACCAAACTGCATGACATGCCAGGTATGGGAACACATGGGGCCCGATTTACAGAATGAACTTAAAACTCAATCCTAAACTTACTACTATTTTGGTATTCACAGAATGCACTTACTCATTTCGGTATTCACAGAAGGCACTTACTCATTTCGGTATTCACAGAAGTTAGTAGTCCTAACTTTAGGACTCCTAAATGCCTTCTGTGAATACCGAAAGTCTTAAAATTAGGATTTTTCTCAGTTTAGTAGTAGTAAAGTTAGGACTCCTAACTTTAGGACTCCTAAATACCTTCTGTGAATACCGAAAGTCTTAAAATTAGGATTTTTCTCAATTTAGTAGTTGTAAAGTTAGGACTCCTAACTTTAGGACTCCTAAATGCCTTCTGTGAATACCGAAAGTCTTAAAATTAGGATTTTTCTCAATTTAGTAGTTGTAAAGTTAGGACCCCTAACTTTAGGACTCCTAAACTGAGAAAAATCCTAATTTTAAGACTTTCGGTATTCACAGAAGGCATTTAGGAGTCGTAAAGTTAGGAGTCCTAACTTTACTACTACTAAACTGAGAAAAATCCTAATTTTAAGACTTTCGGTATTCACAGAAGGCATTTAGGAGTCCTAAAGTTAGGACTACTAACTTCTGTGAATACCGAAATGAGTAAGTGCCTTCTGTGAATACCAAAATGAGTAAGTGCATTCTGTGAATACCAAAATAGTAGTAAGTTTAGGATTGAGTCTTCAGTTCAATCTTTGAATCGGGCCCATGGAGAGAAAATTGCCTTTCAGCAGGAAATGGTATAGTCCAAAGCTCTGTTTTTAATATAAAATCAGGGCCTTCGGTGGTCATATCACTGAAAATACAAGATTTGAAAAAAATACTATTGTCTACGGGTGCTCGTGGAAGACCATTTCTATAGACTGGAATCTAGAGAATGCTAAAGTGATTCTGGTATTTTTCTGACCTCTGCTGGTCGTTTTCTATCAAGAAAGGTAAACAGAGGGAGGTGCCATTAAAATTAAAAAAAGAAAGTCCCTCAGCAGAAAGCAATTCTGGTATTTTACTGACCTCTACTGGTTGTTTTCTATCAAGACATTTAAATAGAGGCAGTTGAACAGAAAAAAAGGCCCTAAGCAGACTAGTCCTAGGGCTGATCTCCAGAGCCCACAAAGTACATACACATATAAGTATATAGCTAAAGTATATACACGTGGTCTCAAATGCTCTACCTAAAATTGAATATCAAAATAGATTTCTTGCTTACAAATGTTGATGGAGCGCTCTTCCGGAAATAATTTCTAAAGACATGTCACCTCTCCCTGAAGTATAATTTCTAACATACTCTCAAACAGTGGGGCCCATAACACTGCGAATCACTCCGAAATACTGACTCTATACTTCATGGATAGGTGAAAATTAAAGGAAAAGCTGCTGTATCGTAGTGGAGTGCCTAAAAACTAAATTGCATATTTATACTATTTACACCTGCAGATTTAGATATTTTACCATGGTTTCATAAAATTCGACATTTTTATTAGACACAACATCATTGAGATCGATAGATCTGCTAGTAAGAAAATTAGGTGTAGGAAAACTCAAGACCAGCTTGATTCTCTATTTATCTAATTTGTATTAATAGAAAATTCAGCATGTCTAAAAATATTCACTTTTATTTATTTTACTTCAGAAAAATTCGACATTTAAAATATAAGGATTCAGATTTAGGACAATTAAATCATTTATTTTAGAAAAATCCAGGAATAGACATTTTCATTATTTGAATAGATCAGATATTAGCAAAAAGACAGATAGTTTCCAAACATTCACCTATTCTCCTAACATCCCTAGCTAAACTCTCAGATAAAGTGCATTTCCCTGTAAAAGAAAACAGAGTTAGGCAGATTTCTTACATCTCAGGAAAATCGTCAATCCGGCAGCATCTCAGGAGGAAATGGAAGGAAGCAATTCCATTTCCTTAAAATCAGCACTTTTTATACCTTTTTCACTAGCTCTATCTGACTAAAAGAGTATCTTTTAACTTAAATGTGAGTTCTGATTGGACAGTTTTGGGGTTGATGAGCATCATCTCGTCATCGAAATTCAAGTTTCCTTCCGTCCGCAATTTTTCTAAGGGGTCTTTTGTTTTACTCAATGTCCAGCCTAGTCCGGTTCTCTACTTGCAACGTCCTACAACTTTCCCACGTTCTGTACCACTGTGCTCATCACTTGGCAGACATCTGCACTTCCAGTCCAAACGACCTTGAACCTCAGTCAGTCCGGGCTCAAGCTGCTCGCATTCAATTCCCGCTCATGCGCAGTACTTTTGTGACCACAATAATCGAGTGACTCCATTTTCTCTTAGGCCTCACGATTCAGAAATGGGAACTATCATAGAAACAAACACAAGTAAGTGAACATTAATTTAAATCGTTTAACCCTCCTGTTTACCTCCCCCCTTACTAATGTTTTCCCAATTAGTATTTAACTAGCAAAATAGCTACATTTAAGCGCAATGTACTTACTTTATCTTCGCATTTTTACACAAAGACATATAAACAAAAGCACGTTTCTGCCGCATTCTGTTATCTTGAAGCTGCTTATTAGTTTTGACATGACAAAATTACATAATCAGTTAATTATGATTGCAACACAAGCAAGATTAGTTTCCCGCGTGTATTTGTGTAGGTGCATTTCTTATTCTACGTTGGTTACTGTTGTGCCTCTCATCACACTGTCATCTTCATTATTGTTGCTCTTAGAGTGTTAGCTAGCATTAATTCTGTGTTCTCTTACCTGTATGTATTCCATGCTCCGCATTCTGATCCTGGCGGTTGCTGAGGCAGGATAGTTCATACTTGTACTGCTGTGCCTGTTAATAAACCTACCTAATTCATACTTCTGGACCACGACTCTTCACTTCATTTTGGCGACGATTTGGCCTTCCACGTCATTGAAGAGTCTCGGCTATTCCTGGAGAGGTGTTGATCTGCGCGTCTGTCTTCATTGCCGGTTGGTGTTTCCCTGTTGGTTTCCGGTTGGCGCTCGCTGTTCTCCGATCTGCCGCCCCTGCGTTGCCTTCAGAACCACCACTCCTGAGGTACTGTTTTCTTACATTTTTGGGATTTGCCGGCATCCCTGTGCTTCAATACGCACGAGAGCACAGCGCGAGCAACGCACAGCGCGAACATTCTTGTGCGCCAGCATTCTCTTGTGCGCATCCTAGCGCGAGAACTCATCAGAGCGCCTTCCGCTTGCGCTGTCAGAGACGCCGTATGCGCTCTGACGTCATCGCGCACAGCGTCTAGCGGCCATTTTGGATTTTCTTCGTTTTTGCCAACCACGCATCTGTTTCTACTGGCAAACTGACTTTCATAAATAATATATTGCCGTTTTGCCAACCACGTTTTTTCTTTCTACCGGCAAACAACTTTATTGAATTAAATCGTGCTTATTAAGCGTTTCCTTCCTGGGCAAGTACATTTAAAGTACATTTTACATATTAACAGTGCTTTCAATATACATTTTAATACAAGTACATTCAAATTCTTGTATTTTTTTTCTGTCACCTGCCTCAGCTTAAATCCGCAACAAGTACATATTGAAGCATATTTACATATTTACATGGCAACTACTGCTAACCATACGATTTCTCCTCCACCTGCCTTTCTCATTGAAGGTGAAATTCCGACCACTGAATGGGAAGAGTGGTTAGGATTCTTCGAAAATTACCTTGAAGCCATAGATGGTCTTAGGTTTCCTGCGACCAGAAAGAAGGCTATCTTATTAAACTCCTTAGGGAAAGCTGGACAGCACGTTTTCAAATTTCTACCAGAACTTCTAAATGCTGATGGTGAACCTATTGATAACCCCTACAATGAAGCAAAATTGAGGTTGGAAAAATATTTTGGAAAGCAAATAAACATCGTCATGCAAAGACATAAGTTTTACACTGCTCCCCAGAAGGGCAAAGAGACAGTTGATCAAATGGTTGCTCGCTTGAGGGAGTTATCTCTTAAATGTGACTTTGGAGCTATGGCTGACCAGATGATTAGAGATCAATTGATAGTACAGTGTAAAAACAAGAGGATGCAACAGAAACTTTGGGCAGCTAAAAACCCTACGTTGTTGGAAGCCATCACAATTGCGAAAGTTGTCGAAGAATCTGACAAATGCATGGAAGAGATGCGGCTTCTAGAAATAAAGAAGGAAGAGACTGTCAATGTCGTTAACAAGTCGGACAAAGAACCTGCTCCAAATATAGACAAATTTAACTCTAAACCAAAAGTTTTTCTTCCCAAATCTAGGTCTTTCTCTAACAATCCTGGTGGGAAGGTGAAATTTGTGGGATGTTTTCGTTGTGGTGACATGTCTCATGCTGCTGATTTTCAAGGTTGTTTTGCAAGAGATAAAACTTGCAGAAAATGTGGTAAGCGTGGCCACATCAGCAAGGTGTGCAAATCTCCTGCATTTAATAGAGTTAATTTTGTCGAAGACGACTTTGTTGCTCAAGAAATGTCCTTGTGTGTAGATGGTGATGACAATGCTCACTTTGTCTTACAAAGGCCAAGGGCTTCCTTTATTCTCAACGATGTTACTGTTACTCTTATGGTTGATCCTGGCTCAATGTTTTCTATCATACCGTACAGTATGTATAAGGAGTATTGGCCAACAATTCCACTCCTACACAGTGACTTTATGCCAAAAGGTTATACAGGGAAAGTTATTAAATTGAAGGGAGTCATGGATACTTCTTTTCAATTTAAAGGGAGATCTGCTTTTGGCAAAGTTTTCATTTCTGAAGAGGGCCCAGCTATTCTTGGGTGGTTACAACAGTATGATTTACATATCATTCTGGACCCAAGGTCCGATGATGTAGTACTTGCTGTTGAAGATTTCTACAATGTTGAAAATGTTCTTTCTAAGTTTACTGATGTTTTCCGTCCTACTTTGGGTAAACTAAAAGGTTATTTACATGAAATTAAGGTTAAAGAAAATGCTTCTCCAGTTAGACACGCTCTAAGAAGGATTCCCATTGCCGTTAGAAAGGAGGTTAAGGAAATGCTTGATGATATGCAAAAGCAGGACATAATTGAACCAGTGGAAGCTCCCGAGTGGCTTTCGCCAGTTGTGGTCACACAGAAAAAGGATGGTAAGCTCCGTTTTTGTGTTGACCTTCGTTCTCTAAATCAGAACATCATAGTTGACAAATTTCCCTTGCCAAACATTTCAGAAATGGTTCTCTTAATGGACAAGGTTAAATTCTTTAGCAAACTGGACCTAAGACCCGCTTATCATCAAGTTGTATTACACCCTGACTCCAAAAAATTTACTGCTTTTGTTACCATTGAAGGGGTGTTTCAGTTCAAAAGATTGCCTTTCGGCTTAGCCTCTGCGGCAAGCGTTTTCCAACGCATGATGCATTCTCTATTCAAAGACTTAAAGCGTGTCCACTTCTTCCAAGATGACATCTTGATTACAGGTATAGATGAGCTTGAACACAATTGCAATTTGTCCAAAGTTTTACAAATTTTATCAACTGCTGGTCTCACCCTCAGAAAAGACAAATGTCAGTTCTTGTTAACCGAAATTGACTACTTGGGGTACACTATATCACAGAATGGTGTTAAGCCCAAAGAAGATCTTCTGAGAGCGATCAAGTGTGCCCCTATTCCTACTGACAAAGACCAACAAAAGTCTTTTCTTGGTTTAGTGGAGTACTACTCAAAATTTGTACCTAACTTCTCGCACAAAACTGAACCTTTACGAATGTTACTTAGGAAGGGTGTGCATTTCGAGTGGGGAACTCAACAGTCTCAAGCATTTGAACTGGTTAAGAGTGATATTATTAATGCGGGCATTTTAACAACTTTTGAACCAGGTAGAGACACTTACGTTACGGTTGATGCTAGTGCTTATGGGATTGGTGCCGTGTTATCCCAGAGGTGTGGTGGGAGTGAGAAGACTGTAGCGTTCGCTTATCGCTGTCTCAATTCCTCTGAGCGTAACTACGCTGTTATCGAGCGAGAAGCCCTAGCTGCGGTATGGGGCGTTTCTCACTTTCGCACCTATCTATGGGGCATGCAGTTCTGTCTAAGGACTGACCATAAGCCCCTCCTTAAAATCCTGTCACCAGGTGGGGCTAATAATGGTTCTCCCCGCCTGATGAAGTTTGCTGCCAAGCTACAAGACTATACTTATAGATTAGAGCACATATCTGGTTGGAGAAACACACAAGCGGACTGCTTGTCACGTCTTCCTGTTTCTTCAGAGAGTGTTAGTGAGGATCTTGAAGACGAGAGTGTGTGTTTGATTGCTGCCTTCGAGGATGTTTGTTCTCCTGAGTTCCACTCCATCTCTAGAGAAGAGTGGCATCAAGCTGTCTTAGAAGATTCTGATTTTGGTGAGTTGGTTGATGCTATTTGTTTGGGATGGAGAAGGGAAGGGGATGTTAAGCCTTCCTTGCGTTCCTTTGTTAAATTACAAGAAGAGCTGAGTTTGGGTGTTTCAGATGATTTGGTTTTGCGTGGTGAGAGGTTTGTCCCACCCTTCTCTCTTAGGAGGAAACTTTTTTGTTTAGCTCATGAGGGACATCGTGGGCAAAACATGACTCTTAAGAGGATTAAAAAGAACTTTTGGTGGCCCGGAGTTGACGATGATGTGCGTAGGTGGGTTGAGTCTTGTCTTTTGTGTAAAGAGAGTGAAAAGAGGTTGAAGATATTTTCTCCTTCACAGGGCTCCATCGTTAGCACAAGTGACTTGCCTTGGGATAAGATCTGTTTAGATTTTATTGGTCCCATGGATTCCTTACCTTCTGATTGTAGGTTTGCTTTAGTTCTTGTTGATGTGTCTTCTCGGGGGTTATGTGTAGAATTTATGAGGAATATCACCACTGACGCTGTTATAAAGCAATTGAGGTCTTTGTTTTTAAAGGAAAGTTTTCCGAAAATTCTAATTACAGATAATGGCACCCAACTTACGTCTTCCTCTATGCATTCTTTCCTGGCCAATCATGGAATTAAACACATTTGCACTTCCCTGTACAACCCCCAAGGTAATGGTTTGGTGGAACGAATGAATCGATTGGTCAAGGGTACTATACAGTTGTCTGTGCGAGGACAAAAGGATGTACGCAGGGCTGTAGAGGATATGGTGTGGTCTTACAATACCACTGCTCATGGAGTTACCGATTTAGTCCCTTTTGAATGCATGCGTGGAAGAATTCCCAGAACTAAATTGGTCCCGCAGTGGTTGTGGGAGGGAACTGTTGTTTCTAAGGTAGTTCCTGGAAAAGTTGGTAGAGTTGAAGTGGGTGACTTGGTCAAAATTAAGTTGGGCCGTAGGGAATTTGGCATGAATACGTTTTCCGATCCCATGAAGGTTAAGGAAGTTCATAAGTGGCATGTCGTGCTAGAGAATGGACAAAATTGGAATTTCCGCAGGATTGCGTTGTATGCCAAGAATGGTGTTTCGGATGGGGGTTTGGATGTGCAGTCTTCCAGGGATGTGTCCTTGAGGGGGCACTCTCATCTCAAGGGATCTCAGTCTGCTTCAGATCCTTCCCAGTGTACATTTCAGCTACCTAATTCTTCCCTACCGACACCTAACTGTTCAAAGAAATTTTCCTCTGTACCAGAGTCACCAGGAGGAGTGACTCCTAATTTAGATCGGTCCTCCTTTGGGAGAGCTCATCGTGTTCCTAAGAAATTTGATGAATTTGTTAGATATTGATTTTCCACTGTATTTTGAATTTGATGAATTTGTTAGATATTGATTCTCCACTGTGTTTTGCTTTATTGTTTTTGCTTTATTGTTTTTGCCCTCTTTTGTTTTTTTTTCGTTTTTTTTTCTTCCCTTTTTCTTTGTCTTGTTTTTTTTAGTGTTTTTTTTTCTCTTTAAGGGGAGGAGATATGTTGTGCCTCTCATCACACTGTCATCTTCATTATTGTTGCTCTTAGAGTGTTAGCTAGCATTAATTCTGTGTTCTCTTACCTGTATGTATTCCATGCTCCGCATTCTGATCCTGGCGGTTGCTGAGGCAGGATAGTTCATACTTGTACTGCTGTGCCTGTTAATAAACCTACCTAATTCATACTTCTGGACCACGACTCTTCACTTCAGTTACACATGCAAGACGTTTCATTAATACAAATTATTGTTATTGGAGTATGATTTCACAAGGGTACACAACATTTTGTTTCATCACCTTCCTCCATCAATGTGACCTAATTGTCTGTGTATTTTTGTTTTTTTCTTTTCGTTTATGAATGACGTAGATTATATGTCAATCATGGTATGTGGTCACAAACGAGAATGGCTTGCCCTGTCTATTAGACAACGAAAAACTTGACCATATGAAGTCCAAATCTGCATTTGCACCAAGATTAACTGTTGGGCTCTTCAAAGCGTGGGCAGTTGTAAAAGAGCAGGTCTTTAAAACGAATCTCCAGTGAAATCGCAGACTGCAGCTAATAAAAAAATGCATATTTTTCTATTAGCCAGTTATGATAATCGACGGAAAATTCCAGCTGTGCAATAACGTTGCTCCAGGTCATTTCAAATTAATTTAGTATTGCTGGACGTCACGCTGCCTCCTGCCAGGTCATAAGAAATGCTCTGACAGCTCTTACACGGCCCCTTTCATGAGGTCAGCGATGATACAATTGTTTATGAAAGTGCACAGGTATTTATTTTGGAAGGGGATAAATGCGAGTTTTTAAAGCTCAAACTTCGTTGGCAGGAGCGAGTGTGGAATATTAATAATTTTAATACAGGTTATGTGAAATGCACTCAGGAAGGACCCGAATCTCATTTGATTTTAAAGAGTCCAACTACTGTTATTATTATGGAAAAAGGCATGTTTCGAAATCAAATTTGGATATTATTATTAAATTCTATTAATCCGCTAGTCATGTAGCTTTTCTTTACGTTTATTATTTTCCCCAGCAAGCCCAGCTGCTTACTCTACCAGCGAAGGCTTCTCCGTAGTTACCGGGTTTCATCGTGCCACATTCCATATGGCATGTCAAAAGCTTTAAGAACATAAAAGAAAGAACAGCAGAGGTTATGATGGAGCAAGGATTCGCACGCATAGCGCCTTGCTCGTATGCAAAACCCTCGTCTATAATTGCATAATAATATTAACACCATTGTTCGTCATTTGTAAAGTGTTTTCCCCTACACGCGGGTGTCCCTAGGATGCTTGCTTGTTTGTCTTTTCACGTACTAACGAAGCTTGCACTGAAAATGGCTGCTTTGCCGCAAATTCAGTCTGCGCATGCGTCGGTCATACCCATGTGATGTGACGCACTCGCATTCTGGAGGGATTCTGTGCTCATGCGCATTGATGCTAAATATGGCCGCTTGTCTCTTACCACGCTCTCTGCTTACTGCAGCAGCTTTTAGCCTATCTATTCTTTCGCATTAATCTTTAACGCTATAGTCATTATAAAGTAAGGGTTGGTTAAGTTTTAGCTTGGTATACAGTGCGATCATTTTATGTATGATTCTAATTTGTCTTCGCTTACTTTTCATGTACCGCGTCTTTTGGGCTGGGGTGATCATGAGCGGAGCCATGCTTGAGGCTCTGCTGGGCACCGTCACATGACCGGAGAAAGTTCCAACTGCGCAGAAGCTAAACCTAGCCAGCTGGCTCCTGAAGCACAATGCGCCTGGGAACCTCGCTGGGAATACGGAGTCTTACCTTGAAAGAAGCGATACTGTTGCTACCTATTGTAAAACTGTCCTGTACTGCTGTATTCTATGCATGGGAACGTGAACCTGGGGGGCGGGTATACAAATTTGAATATCAACATGTGAAAACTGAATTCTAGGAGGTGGTAAAGACCGCACCACCTCTCCTGACCAATCACAATGTGGGAAACTGTCACTTGCAACATTAGTGGGTGGTCTAAGGGTCCCCAAACTGTATAACTACCCTAGTTTAGCTTAGGAAAATTGTCCGACTTGTCCGAGTAGCAGACCTGTCACTGACCCTACGATCTCAATAGGTGCTCATTCTGAAAGTGCTGCGGAGCACTTTGTCCATACTTTCCACAATCTCCTAAGGGGTGGAAAATCCTAAGTGCTGGCGAAGCACTTTGCTGGGGAATTCGAAAATCCAATCGGGGTTTCTGGCGGATTACTTGCAGGAGGGGGTAACGCAGGCGTTGCTGTCCGAAGCTGTGGGTGTTGGTCGTACCCTGGGAGGCCCAGTCCTTGACCTGAACCTGAGGGGTATCCTGTCCTTACTGTCCGTGAGCTGTACCTGCTCGCATTCTGGCATTCCTTTTCTGAGGGTCCCTGTCCCCGTCGTTCCAACTGACCCGTGGCCAGGGTTGGTCTTCAATCTGATCTAGGTAAATATAGATTGTGGGTTTACGTCTCTCTCTCTCTCTCTCTTTCTCTCTCTCTTATCCGAACTGGTAAAGCATTCTTACCTGTATTTTTGCTTTATTGCCATTGCAATTATATGTGTCTGAATTTTAGTTGGTTCCTTCTCTCCCCCCCCCCATCCTTTAGAGAACTCATTGATTTTATAAAACCATAGCATGTTCCCGTTTTTCCCCCTTTCCTTTAGTGGTTTGCAGTGAACTTAGCAAAGAATAGCTTAAATACTTAGGTTAAGTACATGTTCTAGGTCATTCCCAATCCTATGTTCTAGTATAAAATTGCAGTGACTAGTTTTGCTCTAAAACTCCTACCTTTAGTCTCCCCATATATCCTAATGGTCATATTTTTGATACAAAGCTACCTATTGGTGTTGATTTTAATGTTTGATATATTACTCTGTGTATCGCTTATTATCCTGGCATCTTCTCTTTGAATACTTATATAAAAATTTTAACTTCATCAGGTGTCTGTGGTCATTTTACAGAATTGTGGAAAGTATATTACTGATTTTAAGTGTATTGGATGTTAGGCCTGTCTACTATTTTCCCTAATAGCTCTAGGTCCGTCGGAAGAATTGTGCCTGTGGTAAGTCAGGTGCATGGTAAGCAGAGGTAAATCCAAAACTTTATTACTCTTAGCAGCGTGCAGGAGGAGAAATCCTCACCCGGATCACCCAATAAAATTAGTGAAATAATAAATAGTGTCTTTTCACGCTAAGGGCCCAGTGCGTGTGAAGGAATTGGTAACTCGGGTGACCTGGGTAAAACTGCGCGCTCTAGCAGTAATTTCTGGCAGCCAGAGGATGGTTTGGACTAGTTAGATTAGGTAGACAGGATAGGCATAAACAAACCGTGAAAATAAAACGTGCTGCTGATTTCTACTGTATTTTTTCAAAATTTATGAAATGTGTTTTTTATATATATAAATGTACATGATTTTGCATTACTGCTATAAATATTGCATGTTGAATTAACCCAGAATTGTTTGTAAATGTTCAGTGTAGTCCGAATCCCCGGGGAAGTATTTTAGCTAACGGTGAGTAGAATCCGGTTAGCTGTTGAAGTCACTAAGTTTGAAGTATTAGTGCAGGGTTAAGGATAACTGGAAGCACTAATTAGGACCTTTTTGTTTCTGGAGTGAATGATAGCTACGAGTCCATTATAAAACTTTCATTGCGATATCACCTAGTAAGGGTCGCATACGGAAGGAGTAGTAGGGTCTCCGAGGCTTGTCTGGTAAGTAAAATAGTTCGCTGGTGAAATCCTGGCTCAGTACATATCCCCGATCAAGGTGGATGAGTCAGAAGAATAACGGGTTCTAGATTTACTAGTGTGAAGGGACAGGCAAAGAAGTCTATCCAGAGTGAATGAAAAGTAGACAGAAGTGGTTTACTAGTAGCGAAAGAAAAGTCTTTTCTCTCTTTAGAACACTCAGACATAGTGGCAAACGTTGTGTGTTATTGACTAAAACTTGCACTCGCACTTTAGAGAGAGTAAAAAGTTTCCGTTACCTTGTGAAGGAGGGAGTCAGTCGGAGAGCTGCTCTGACGTCACTTCGTGCCGCGCTAGTATTGGTCAAGGTAGCGGAGCTGAATTTGTAAAGGAGGGGTGAGTGCCGAAGCGTGAGACTCTGTCTTGCGAAAAGGCCGCGCACCCATTGGTTAACCGTAGTTGTATTCTCGGACCTGATTGGGTGGTGCGAAATAAAAATCGCGCTAGCATTGGAAGCACAAAGGTAAACAAAATTAATCCAGCCGAGATAGAAGCGAATCTGGAGAGTTGTATGTGGTATCCAGATTTCATACCAAATCCAAAATACCTAGGATTTTATAAGGAGCAGACTTTACGAGGTAGACCGCACATGATGTATGGAATAAAGAGAAAATTGTCATTCTCGGATAAAGTAAAGAATTTTTTCAAAACTGACAAGCCCATTAGAACGAGGGAAGGCGTACTCATTCCCCCGCCAAATACCCCTGCCTCTTTCATGTTGTTTGATAAAGGGTATCACACTTGTGTCTGGCTAGAAAATTGGGCAAAGTATACTGTAGATGACGGAGTCCTAGCATTCCCTGTTGAAGGTACATTTAATGGTCGGATCCTGTTTAACTTAAGGACCCGCATGAACGAATTACACCCTAGACCTAGGTTGACCCAGTACGAAGCTTTGGAGGAATGGGAAATTGAGGCTGCAGAGCGAGATAAACCACGAATGGATAAGGGAGTGAGTAAGTGGTATCCCAGACTTCCAACGCCAACCAAAGAGCAGAAAATGAAACAGTGGAGGCAGTCTATGTTAACTGAAGGGCTGTTCCCCATGATGGGGGTATTAGAGGAGAAAAGAGGAAAATGTAAAGAAAAGACCCATCACCTAGCACCTATGGGGGATATGGAAGATGAACACCTGGAAGACTTGTTAATGAAGGATCCACCTCCCTACGTAGCAGAATCAGATTCGGCGCATTCCCAAAACTCTGTTACCAATTACCCCCGAAGTAGGAGGGAAAGTGATTCAGACGGGACAGCTACAAGCAGTAAATATAGTGGAAGGGATGAGTTTTGCAGACCTAAGCCCACAGTCCCGAATTATCAGCCATTCGGGGAAAGTCCCCCTCGATTGGTTGCCCCGACTGCCCCGAATATCTATCCGTCCTTAGTACCTCAGGTATTGCATGGCAACTCTGCTGGAAGGGGGTTGCAGGAAAAGGAGAGAGAAGCCCTGACTAAACAGCGAGAGGAATTAGTCAGAACCATTGCCCAGATGCATCCCCATCCTGAGGCCTTGACCATTCCGGTAACTATTGGTCCTGCTATCCCAATGTACAAAAATGACTTGACTAGTCCCCTTCCTCCTGTTATCACCCCAATACTGCCTACTCCTAGCTTCCAGACCCCGAGGAAGGAAGTATTCATAGATGAAGATCAGGAAAGTGAGTGTGAATCTGGAAGTTTGATGGATCTGCCCATAAGGGAGTCAAGGGCCAGTGTAGTAGGGACAAGAAGTCAGCCCAGGCAAAGGGAAGTGGTGATTGAAAGTGCATCTGGAATTAGGAACGCCTCTTTAGTCTCCCCTGAAGAATTAGACAGATGGACAAAGGAGATAGAGAAGGAGACCGCTCCCCAAACTAAAGCATTGGAAATATATAAATTAAGAATAGAAATAGAAGAAATGATGGCTGGGAATGTGGGAGTTGAGCGCCTGAGCTCGTATAATGAAGAAGAGTTACTATTCATCAGTAAAAATCTTACCCGGAGTGCTAGGGTGCTCCATGAAAAGATAATGGATGCCGCCACAGAAATGGGAGTTGATGTTAGTCGCTCAAAAATTCTCCAGAAACCTTACAGAGTAGACTTCTCAGACAAGGATTTAGAAAGCCTGAATGTGATGGGAAAACAGATCCAAGTAAGAGAATTGTTGAAAATCTTGCAGAAATGGGGCGAAGTGGGAAAATGGAGAACCAGGTGGGCAAAGAAAAAGGAAGGCAGCAGGGCTGGGTCCGTAACTTCAGAATTCGTATTAAAAGAAGTAACCCCAACAGAAAAATTGTGCCCCATGAGAGAGGTCCCGGGAGGAAAATATGTCCATGTCCCTTGGTCCAGACAAGACATTGTGTCATTTACAAACGACTTCCCGAAACTACGTGAGAAACCAGTTGACTGGTACAGACAGGTGGAACGTTTCATAAAAGTTCAGAAATGTCTGCTGAAAGACCTGGATGGGTTTTTCGACATTGTGGTCCCTGTAGATCTATGGACCGAATGTAAGATAGAAATTGATTGGCCAAATGATGAATATCCCAGAGATGAGAGAACGGGGGCCCCTTCACCGGATGTAATGAGGAAATATGACCAGGTCATACAGTACCTTAAGAAAAAGGTGCCAGCAAAGGAAACAGATTGGACCAGAATAGATAGAACCACCCAAGAACGGGATGAAACAGTGCATTCATTTTATGAAAGGTTACTGCAGGTATTCAAAACTTACAGTGGTATCGATAATGTAGACATGAAAGACATGACGCATTTCAGTTATAGGTTTGTGCTAGGATTAAGGCCTGAAATCTCACAATGGATTCGAGATAACAAAATCAGTTGGCAGGGGAAACCAATAGATGATGTCCTGAAATATGCAAAATACTGCGAAGATGAAATCGAAAATAAAAAGAAAGCCCTCAAGGAGAAAGTGATGTGGGCTCAGGTAAAATTAGCTGAACAGCAAGAAAAACAGTTAAGTAAAATTACTTCTGATAATAATGTTCCGAATACCAATTCTGGGGGGGGAGGAAAGCCCAGACCTAAAATGAGTCGTGAAGAGGCCATGAAAAAGTTTCCGTGCCATGGGTGCGGCCAGATGGGGCATTGGAGAGACGAGTGTCCACACCTACAGGCTGGTAATGCCCCTGTAAATGGTTTAAATCCACAGGTGCCGAAAGAGGGGACAAGAAAAACCCAGCAACAGGTAAAATTACCTCCAGTACCTCGCGCTCCTAGACAGAATTTTAAGAGTCAGGGGCAGCAGAATGAGAGGGCGGAAGTATGGGAGGTTGAGAGTGAAAGAAATGCAGTCATTCCACAGTACTTGCTAAGTGATACCTTCCTTTGTGAAGATCAAGATTGACGGGGCCTGAGAGGGGAGGATGAGGAGTGCGTACTTGGCGCCTCCTTACCGGTAGACCAGACTGGACCATACATTGAAGGAAAGGTTGAAGGAAAAGACGTCACCTTTCTGTTGGACACTGGTGCTACCAGATCTACTGTAAGAACAGTGGATGTTCCTAACCTACCCCTCTCGGGAGAAGCGATCCAAGTAGTGGGAGTCTCGAATCAGATAATACGTACCCCTGTAACTGAACCCATGGAGATTTCCATAGGAAATTTCAAGGAAATGCACAGATTTGTGGTCTGTGATTCCAGCCCTGTAAATCTACTGGGACGTGATTTGTTGTGCAAGATGCGTTGTACCATTTACTGCACACCAAATGGCGTTGAAATTCAGACCCCCGATGAAGATGGCCTGTACAAACTGATGTTAGTCAGACAAGATGCTGATATCAAGCCTTTGACAATTGAGGATTTACCTGAGGAACTCCAGCTAAGAGTAGCACCTGAAGTGTGGGATTTCACGGGAAAAGATGTAGGCCTGATGGCAAATGTGGACCCGGTTAAAATAGCAATAAAAACAAATGCTGTATACCCCAAAACCAGACAGTACAAAATGAGTGCAGAAGTGAAGGCAGGAGTAGCGACTGAAGTCACGAGGCTGTTGGAAGCAGAAATAATAGAAGAAGTGCTGAGCAGCCCCTGTAATTCGCCTATCATTGGGATCAAAAAGCCTAGTGGGAAGTACCGGGTGGTGCAAGATTTGCGCAAGGTAAACCAAATTGTTGTGCCTTGCTGTCCTATTGTACCCAACCCTGCAGTGATACTCTACCAGATTCCTTGGAACGCAGAATGGTTCACTGTCATCGATCTGTGCCACGCATTCTTTTCCATCCCATTGCACCCAGAAAGCAAGTTCCTTTTCAGTTTTGAATTTGACAGTCATATCTATGTCTGGAATCGTGTCCCTCAAGGGTACACTGAAAGTCCATCGATTTTCAACCAGATACTGAAAAAGTGCCTTGAATCCCTAGTGCTGCCAAGAGAGTCTGTTTTGGTGCAGTACATAGATGACCTGTTAGTGGCATCTAAAACCCAGTCTGACTGTGTCACTGACACAATTGCCTTGCTGAATCACCTAGGAAAAGGAGGACATAAAGTGTCGCCTGACAAATTACAATTCTGTAAAAACTCAGTAAAATATCTGGGGCACCAGATAGAAAAGGGAATCAGGAAGGTCACTACCGAAAGGATCAAAATAATTAAAGCAATGGAACTGCCCACCACCCAGAAAGAAGTGAGAATGTTCTTGGGAGTTGTGGGTTACTGCAGACAATGGATTGTAGGGTTTGCGGCTCTAGCCCGACCCCTGATAAATATGACAAAGAAAGGAGTGGAAGACCCCGTCCACTGGGACAGTGAGAGCATGAATGCTTGGGTAACTCTGAGAAACTGTCTATGTACCGCACCTGCATTGGGTATGCCTGAGTACACTAAACCCTTTGAACTGTTCTGTGACACCAGAGAAAATTGTGCTCTTTCAGTCCTGACCCAGGGGCACGGATCAGTCAGACGACCAGTAGCCTACTTTTCGGCCACCTTAGACCCAGTGGCCGCTGGACTGCCTGGCTGCTTAAAAGCCGTTGCTGCTACTTGTGTCAGTCTAGAACAGAGTGAGAGCATTGTCATGGGACATCCCGTCACTGTCTATGTTCCTCACTCTGTTGTCATCCTACTGACTAGAACTAAGACCCAGTACCTCACACCTAGTCGGCTGACTAAGTATGAGAGAATTTTGATTGGTACTGAAAATGCAACTATTTCCCGGTGCAATGTCCTAAATCCTGCGACACTGTTACCTGTTCCTCTGGATGCAGAATCTGATGAGGACGGGGAACATAATTGCATCGATCTGACTGAATATAGCACCAAGCCCCGTCCTGACATCCGTGAAATAGCACTACGGGACGGGGATAAAACAATGTTTGTGGATGGCTCGTGTTTGAGACATGAAAGTGGGAGTCTGAGTGCTGCCTATGCTGTGGTTACACTGACAGGAGTCGTCGAGGCATCTTACATGCGCGAGGTGAAATCTGCACAAGTGGCGGAGCTCATCGCGTTAACTCGAGCATGCAAGAGGGGAAAGAACAAAAGAATTACTGTTTACACAGACAGTCAGTACTGTTTCGGGGTTGTTCATGACTTCGGCCAATTGTGGTTACAAAGAGAATTCATGACTTCCTCAGGTACACCTATCCGAAATGGGAAGGTGGTGCATGAATTACTTGAAGCTATCCAATTACCCAAAGAATTGGCTGTGGTCAAGTGTGCGGCTCACAGATCTGGAAATGATGATGTGACTGCCGGTAATAGGTACGCTGACCAAATTGCACAATTTTGTGCCCGTCACCAGATGTCCCTACAAATTGCCCGGTGGGATGGAACCAGCTGCCAACTTATGTTGTTTGATAATGTGTCAACGTGGGAAGAATTAAAAGAGATACAACAAGCAACAGACAGGCAAGAAAAAGGCAGGTGGGCCGCAAAGGAATGCGAATTGCGAGAGGATGGTGTGGTGGTAAGTCCGGATGGGGTGCCTGTACTGCCTGATAGTCTGATAGACCCCATGGTCAGAATGATACATGAGCCAACACATATGGGAAGAGACGCAATGTGTCGGGTGTTTGAACAGGTGTTCTGTAATTCAAAGTTCAGGGACCAGGCGGAAAGGCTTTGCCAGAGGTGCCTAGTGTGTCAGCAATTCAATGCAGGAAAGAAGACAGTAGTGAAACAGAGTACTATTGGAAAGGCAGTAGGTCCCTTCGTTAGAATGCAGGCAGACTTCATAACCATGCCCAGATGCAAAGGATATAGATATGTCTTAGTCGTAGTATGTCTATTCTCCAGGTGGGTGGAAGCGTATCCAGCTAAGAAAAATGACGCTGTCACCACAGCCAAATTGTTGCTCAGGGAGTTGATACCTAGGTATGGGATCCCAGAGACGATCGAAACAGACCAAGGTGGGCATTTTGCCAACGATGTCCTATTGGAACTCTGTAGAGCCTTCAAAATGAAGCAAAGATTGCACTGTGCCTACCACCCAGAGGCTTCTGGGGTAGTGGAACAAATAAATGGCACTCTGAAGTCCAGACTGGGAAAAATGTGTGATTCCACAAAAATGAACTGGATAGAAGCTTTACCCCTGGTGCTGATGAGTTTGAGAAGTATCCCGAATCGAAAGACTGGCCTGAGTCCCCATGAAGTGTTGATGGGAAGAGTGATGCGCCAGGCATGGGTACCCGGAAACAAACTGCTAAGCATTTCTGATGATATGGTGCTAGAATACTGCAAGCAGCTGGGTGACCAAGTGCGTTCTCTCTCTCAGCAGATTGGAGAGACTGAAGACGAGTGGCCAAAGACTCCAGCACACAACCTGCAGCCAGGAGACTGGGTGGTGTTAAAGAAACACACCCGGAGCAGCTGCTTGAAACCAAGGTGGGGAAAGCGACGACAAGTGATCCTCGTCACTACCACTGCTGTGAAGTGCGCTGGTGTACCGAAGTGGATCCACGCCAGCCACACAAAGCGGGTATCTGGAGAAAACGCGACTGGAGCTGAAGGCAGCACAGCTGAAGAGACTTCCGAGGAGGAAGGTCCGGAACTAGCTGACATCGAACTGCCGAGCACAAGTCGAGACGTTGAATGGTATCCCGCCGACGAACCAGTTCATGATCCAATACGAACAAGGAAATATTCCTACTTAGACAGTGAGTGGGATAGTCCAGGTGAGTCAGGAGTAGAGGGAGAAGGTCAGGTCAACGAAAGCCACAACACACCTGATCAGGACATAGGCCAAGTAGGGTCAGATCAAGATCTCGAGACTCCTCCTGAAACTCCGGAGCCGAGAAAGGGACAGTTAGAAGTTAGAGTTGACGTTCATGCAGAAGAAAACGAAGAGATCGAAGAGCATGAACAGGAACAGATAGAACTAGATCAAAGTGCTCAGACAACGGAAACAACAGTAACCAGAAACAAAAAGAAAGTGCGATTTGAATCTGAGCAGGGACAGAATAGGGACCAGGCAGAAGAAATAGACGAAAGACCTGGAACTAGTCAGACAGGCAGGGAAACAGAAGTGCCACATCAAAAAGTGAAAAGAGTGCACGAGGAAGGCGAAGTCTCCTCAACCACTGGGAGGCACGGAGGAAGAAGTGAACCCAGATACGTCAAGAGACTAAGGCTCAGACTAAAGACAGTCGGAGAAAACGATAAAGACCGAAAAAGGGCTCAAAGTGAAAGAAGTGCAGCCCAAGGAAAATCGCTGAGAAAAAGCGACAGAATAAAGAAACAGAACCGACTGTATCGGAGCCCTGAATGGACGTACTTTGTGTTGGAGGAGATTGACGAGCCTCACCACAGTGGCAACAGTGACAACGAGTCTATTGCTGATCGGAGTTCGGACGAAGACCCTCCGTAAGAGAACCCCTGAAGTGAGCCTTTGGTGCAAAGAAACGAAGAGGGGTAGCAAAAGCCACCTGTAAGCTAAAAATGTCTGATCCGAGTGTCTCTGGGAGATCCCGGTGTGGGTGTCTCAAAACATGTTGTAAGATATGCTTGTGTAGTGTAGCTATGCTAATAGTAATGTGGATAGGACTAACAGTTTTTCTGCCCTTTATGATAAGTAGAGATCCAAACTTGTCCCCTACTGAACCCGAAGCAGTAGATGTAGGGGTTGTACAGACTGCAGAAACACCACGTAGACTAGAAAGACGCGACAAAAGAGTAGGACTGACACACACACGACCTAATTTAGAAGCACCATATGAGGATGGACTACATTTTCACAGAATGAAGAACAGGACGCATCTAAATGTTTTTGCTAACCTGTTAGTGCATTATGTCGAAGCTATGGAAATAGAGGACTGTTATGTCTGCATGAAGCTACCAACCTCAGTGGCTGAAGGCGTGACATACCACCATCTACCTTTGACCTATGGAATCTCCTGTAGTATATTAGCTAGCTTGTTCTATAGAAGCACCTTGCAGTACTATTATTCAAACGATGACGTAGTATTTTCTGAACTTCCTGTTAGAGGACATTTGAACCGTGTACATACTACAAGTGATGTGACCCGCTATATGGGAGAATATTTCCTGACTATAGGTAACATAGACTTAGATCAAGCAAGAGAAGACAATCTGACCTGTTCACTGCAAGAGCAGGAAAAGATGTTTATAAAGATGGCAGACAGAAGGAGAGAAAAGTTTCAGAAGAAGGCAAATGACGAGAAGGATAGAATCCCTAGGTGGGCTGAGCACATGGACAACACCTCAGAAGGCGAAGCCAGTCCTGCCTTGTTGCTGGATTTTGAAAGAAAGGGGAAACTTTGTATCCATAGGGAAAAGACAGAGTACTATAACAATGTATTCATCGGTTCCAGCGAGTGTGAACATAATTATAAGGTAATTGGAGGTTGGGGTTTCAAAAACGGGTCAGAACCTGTGTTTCCCGGAATATATTATATATGTGGGAACAAGGCTTATTTCAAATTGCCGGATCACTGGTATGGAAGCTGCTACTTTGGCATTGTTTTCCCGAAAATATACCATGTGAATAACGCAGCTGGAAGCGATGATGAAACTAATGGCTTAGTGCGTAGTAGACGCGAAAGTGTAGGCGAAATTGTAGGTGATATCTTCAGTGCACTGATACCTGGAATGGGGGTAGTTCTGAACACCCATAGAATCTGCAAACTGTCTACAGTAGTGGACCGGTTATCAACGGACACTGCTGCTGGTTTCCTGCTGGTCAATACTGAAATGGTTGCGATCAGATCAATGGTTTTACAAAACCATCTTGCCCTTGACACCCTATTAGCAAAAGAGGGCGGAGTCTGTAGAATGCTGAAAGCGCAACATTGTTGCACCTACATTCCTGACAAAAGTATCGAATTAAAACAATATGTGAAGAACATAACTAATTTGGAAAGAGAACTCAAACCATTGGAGGTTGACAGTGCCTGGACGAGACTGACTGGAGGTCTCTCCTCTATAGGTAGTTGGTTTACTAATCTAGGTAGAAATATTTTGTGGAAAATACTGATGCCAATAGTCATAATAGGTGTGATTGTATTGATCATTTTTATCTGCTGCAAATGTCAAAGGTGTAAAAAGAAATATACAGTCAATCCGAGGGGGGTGAAAAGAAACATTGATGAATTAGAATTAGAAGAGCTGAAGAGTGCAATTTATAAAAAGGCGAAAAATCACCACTCTCATAGGGAAGCTGAAAGAAAACTAAACAATAAGTTTATTGAAATCGAAATGGACGATATGAATGAATGAGAAAAGTTGGCATCTGTTTCCTTCATGTAGTGATGATAGTAAATATCATCAAAGAGGGGATTGATGGAGCAAGGATTCGCACGCATAGCGCCTTGCTCGTATGCAAAACCCTCGTCTATAATTGCATAATAATATTAACACCATTGTTCGTCATTTGTAAAGTGTTTTCCCCTACACGCGGGTGTCCCTAGGATGCTTGCTTGTTTGTCTTTTCACGTACTAACGAAGCTTGCACTGAAAATGGCTGCTTTGCCGCAAATTCAGTCTGCGCATGCGTCGGTCATACCCATGTGATGTGACGCACTCGCATTCTGGAGGGATTCTGTGCTCATGCGCATTGATGCTAAATATGGCCGCTTGTCTCTTACCACGCTCTCTGCTTACTGCAGCAGCTTTTAGCCTATCTATTCTTTCGCATTAATCTTTAACGCTATAGTCATTATAAAGTAAGGGTTGGTTAAGTTTTAGCTTGGTATACAGTGCGATCATTTTATGTATGATTCTAATTTGTCTTCGCTTACTTTTCATGTACCGCGTCTTTTGGGCTGGGGTGATCATGAGCGGAGCCATGCTTGAGGCTCTGCTGGGCACCGTCACATGACCGGAGAAAGTTCCAACTGCGCAGAAGCTAAACCTAGCCAGCTGGCTCCTGAAGCACAATGCGCCTGGGAACCTCGCTGGGAATACGGAGTCTTACCTTGAAAGAAGCGATACTGTTGCTACCTATTGTAAAACTGTCCTGTACTGCTGTATTCTATGCATGGGAACGTGAACCTGGGGGGCGGGTATACAAATTTGAATATCAACATGTGAAAACTGAATTCTAGGAGGTGGTAAAGACCGCACCACCTCTCCTGACCAATCACAATGTGGGAAACTGTCACTTGCAACATTAGTGGGTGGTCTAAGGGTCCCCAAACTGTATAACTACCCTAGTTTAGCTTAGGAAAATTGTCCGACTTGTCCGAGTAGCAGACCTGTCACTGACCCTACGATCTCAATAGGTGCTCATTCTGAAAGTGCTGCGGAGCACTTTGTCCATACTTTCCACAATCTCCTAAGGGGTGGAAAATCCTAAGTGCTGGCGAAGCACTTTGCTGGGGAATTCGAAAATCCAATCGGGGTTTCTGGCGGATTACTTGCAGGAGGGGGTAACGCAGGCGTTGCTGTCCGAAGCTGTGGGTGTTGGTCGTACCCTGGGAGGCCCAGTCCTTGACCTGAACCTGAGGGGTATCCTGTCCTTACTGTCCGTGAGCTGTACCTGCTCGCATTCTGGCATTCCTTTTCTGAGGGTCCCTGTCCCCGTCGTTCCAACTGACCCGTGGCCAGGGTTGGTCTTCAATCTGATCTAGGTAAATATAGATTGTGGGTTTACGTCTCTCTCTCTCTCTCTCTTTCTCTCTCTCTTATCCGAACTGGTAAAGCATTCTTACCTGTATTTTTGCTTTATTGCCATTGCAATTATATGTGTCTGAATTTTAGTTGGTTCCTTCTCTCCCCCCCCCCATCCTTTAGAGAACTCATTGATTTTATAAAACCATAGCATGTTCCCGTTTTTCCCCCTTTCCTTTAGTGGTTTGCAGTGAACTTAGCAAAGAATAGCTTAAATACTTAGGTTAAGTACATGTTCTAGGTCATTCCCAATCCTATGTTCTAGTATAAAATTGCAGTGACTAGTTTTGCTCTAAAACTCCTACCTTTAGTCTCCCCATATATCCTAATGGTCATATTTTTGATACAAAGCTACCTATTGGTGTTGATTTTAATGTTTGATATATTACTCTGTGTATCGCTTATTATCCTGGCATCTTCTCTTTGAATACTTATATAAAAATTTTAACTTCATCAGGTGTCTGTGGTCATTTTACAGAATTGTGGAAAGTATATTACTGATTTTAAGTGTATTGGATGTTAGGCCTGTCTACTATTTTCCCTAATAGCTCTAGGTCCGTCGGAAGAATTGTGCCTGTGGTAAGTCAGGTGCATGGTAAGCAGAGGTAAATCCAAACTTTATTACTCTTAGCAGCGTGCAGGAGGAGAAATCCTCACCCGGATCACCCAATAAAATTAGTGAAATAATAAATAGTGTCTTTTCACGCTAAGGGCCCAGTGCGTGTGAAGGAATTGGTAACTCGGGTGACCTGGGTAAAACTGCGCGCTCTAGCAGTTACAACAATTATTTATTCACTAATGTATTTGTGTATCGTCTATTTCAATCAAGAGAGCCCCGACCAGCAAGACTGTAGCTAAACAGGTAACCCAGTCTTAATAATGGGTGTGCCTTAGAGTATGTATGTATAACTGCATACATAGGTTACAATATTAGGATTCTGTGGGTGTGTTTGGAAAAGTAATCAGTCTGGAAATGTTTGAGACGACTGAGTTGGCTTTTACTATAGCATTCGGCACTAGACTTTTTACCAAGTAAATACCATATGTGCTGAAATTGCTAAACGATAAAAAGAATAGAAACCGATATTTATTTATTTATTTATTTATTTATTTATTTTGCAAAGTGGTTGTAGTATGGCAGTAGGGTGAATATTGTGGAATGGGATGTGTAATGATGTTCTAATATATAAGCACCCTGCCGTCACTTGTCATGCTGCGGTGCAGGGAAGCAGTCGTGGGTTCATTGATGGAATAAAGTGCCAGCTTAAACCACCCTGGATTACTTTGTGGTGTTTCCTCGTGGTGCCTGTCATGCATTGGTAGCCAGGATCTGCCCGGTGGCACGCTGCGAGGCCCAGCATTAGACTTGGGGACAAAATACGCAGCAGATATAAGATGTGGGCCAAGACCTCGAGCGGTCATGCGCCCCTTTATTTATATCCTTCAGGAGAGCCCGCCCTCCGGATTTGCTACAGGGTGCAACATAGTATTGTGAGGGCTGGGTGGCTCCCTCACTACATCCCTCCTTTTCTCTAGCCGCTTACTGTCTCTCTGCTCAGTGACTCTTTTCCCAGCACGCAGCACACAAACTCTCTGAGTCTTTGGCTGGGGGCAGGGTTCGGCCAAAGACCATACATCTGGCTCTGGGAGTTGGCACGTGGTCCTGCCCTGGCGGGGCTGCCTGAGAGGGATGTGATTCCTTGGGCTGAACGAGGTGAACCCTCCGCCAGGATAGCCTCATCCATTCTCACGGTCAGGCGGTATGTATGTATGTATGTATGTATGTATGTATTGCGCACTTGTATCGCGCAGACTGTCACCCAAAGGTTATCCTGGCGCTTTAACTTATACAGACCAACACAGAACACATGACTACACTGCCCTGGGGAATAGGTGGGACTTCAGCCCTTTTTTAATGAAGAGGATTCCCCCGTGCTCCTTAGGGTCATTGGCAGAGAGTTCCAGAGTTTGGCCGCAGTATATTCAAAGGAGCGGCCTCCCATCCGTACCCTCTGAATCTTAGGGATTGTAACCAAATGTGAGGATGAGGAGCGCAAGGTTTTTGGAGGTAGAGTACCAGGACAAAAGCTCTTGTAGCGGGACAGGACCCTGATCATGTAGCGCCCTAAACACTATGCATAACGCTTTAAAACCGATGCGCTGATGGACCGGTAACCAATGTAGGTCCTTAAGCGCCTGGGATGAAGAGGCTGAACGTGGTCGAGAGAGGGCCAGTTTAGCGGCCATATTCTGGATCCGCTGCAGTTTTCCGATCAGAGTGCCAGGGGCACCCAGAAGTAGTGCATTACAGTGGTCAAGCCTACTGATGATGATACTACGCACTACCTCTGGTCTGGCTTGAGCCGGAAGCATAGAGAGAATTTTGGGCAAAGTGCGGAGCAGCCCCAAGCAAGTGGCAACAGTTTTATTTACAAAAACATTCAGTTGCAGATCAGGTCCAAACGTAACACCCAGGTTACGGGCGGAGTCTGCTGCCGTAACTGTGCCCTGGAAAGCAGTAGGCCAAAAATCCGCTGGGAGAGGCCGTGGAAGACGATCCAAGGAGCAGTGCAACACCTCAGTTTTTGAGCCGTTAAACTGAAGGGAGTTGGTACACAGCCAATTTGCAGTGGCTGTCATGCAGCGATGAAAAGTCTCCTGAGACACAGCCTCTTTACCCTCCAATGAAAAGATAGGCAGAGTGTCATCGGCATAGTTAATAACCGAGATACCAAATGACTTAATCAGCTTAACTAAGGGGCGGAGGTAGAGATTGAATAAAATGGGACTGATGGCCGACCCCTGAGGTACCCCTTGCCCCACTTTTTTAATGCCAGATCGGAAAGGCGGTAAAGCCACTACTTGGTGTCGATCCCGAAGATAGGAGACCAGCCAGTCTCTGGCCTGACCCACCACCCTGGCTTCCTCCAATCTGCTGATGAGAATATCGTGGCTGACCGTGTCGAACGCGGCCGACATATCAAGCAGCACTAAAAAAGTTGCATGACCTAAGTCGACCCACGAGCGAAGATCGTCCAGGACAACCACTAGCGCAGATTCAGTGCCGTGGGGAGGCCTAAAGCCGAACTGGGCCATGTCCAACCAGGAGTTAGTTTCCAGAAAGCTGGACAGATGTCTTGTGACCCATCTTTCCAGAATCTTAATAGGAAATGGGCGCAACGAGATTGGTCGATAATTCCCCAAGCAGGAGGGGTCTAGTGTTGCCTTCTTCAGGAGGGGGGAGACCACGGCAAGTTTCCAGCTATCCGGGACCGTAGCAGTGTTAAGAGATTGACAGCAGATGGAAAACATAGGCGGAAACAATTCCTCTTAAAACACCTTTCACAATCTATGGGGCAATGGATCCAAAGGAGATCCAGAGGAGACCCCATTTGCCAATTGGCAGAACTCCTCATAGAGAGGGAGGGGGAAATTGTCAATTCGAACCTGTTCCTTTGTAGCCTCAAAGGTCCCAGAGATGTAAAAAGGGGCCATACCCATCTGAGACTGAGGACAAGAGATGAAAGAACCAGAAAGCCCACTCAAAATGGTGGCAATCTTCTCCTCAAAGGCCGCTGTCAAGGAGTCACATAGGGACTGAGAGGCCGGGATGCGGTTACCCACACTGGCCGGATGAGAAAAGTACTTGACGATTTTAAACAGAGTTTGGGACTTATTTACAGCCTGCGTCAGCGTCTCCTCAAGGAACTTAGCTTTGGCACATTTTATCTATGCTTTATAGCACAGAAGAGTCTGTTTATAGCGGACCTTGTCAGGATCTAAATAGTGCTTCCGCCAGGCTCTCTCCGCTTGCTTGCACCGCAGCTTCTGATGCAGAAGATCTTCAGAGTACCATGGCATGGCAGGTTTGGACCTATCTCTTGCTTTCCGTAGAGGTACCGCTTTATCCAGGGTGTCAGTGATTTGCTGGGAGAGGCACGAATAGCTCTCATCCACGCTTCCTCCTAAAACAAAGCCGCCGGATAGCAAAGAGGGAAGACTAGACTGTTTCAGTAGTCTGGACCATTGCCTGGTAAGAATGGTCTCTCCCGTCTTATCACGCCGGCACCTTCTGGCAGGAAGGGATAGAGAGAAAAGAACCAAGGCATGATCAGTCCAGCATTGGGGAATAATATTCCCGATAGAGACCTGATTCTCATCCGCAAAGACTAGATCAAGAACATGACCCTTCAGATGTGTCTGGGAGAGCACCAGCTGTTGTAAATGTATATTGTCACAGGCCTGACTTAGATCTCTAAACGCAGAATACGAAAGCCCATTGGCCCAGAGATTGAAGTCACCCAGGATTAGAAGTCTCGCGTGGGCATAAGACAGATCATAAATGAGGTCTACCAGCTCAGGTAGAGCTGACAAGGCATTTCCAGGAGGCCTATAGCACAACAACCCAGAGTGCAATGTACCCCCTTGGCCTTTCAAAGAGAAGCCCATGAGTTCAAAACCCAACACTGCCTTGATCTCCAACAGCGAAAGATCCAGAGTGTCCCTAAAAATAAAACCCACTCCTCCCCCTCGGCTCCCTACTCGAGGGTTGTGTCCAATTGTATACCCTGGTGGACATGCAAACTCCAATTCCACCTCGCTGTCAACTCTGGTCCACGTCTCCGTCATAAAGAGAACATCTAACTCATGTGTCTCTATAAGGAGCGATATTTCCACGTGGTGTTTGTTGAGCGATCTCACATTGATCAAGCCACATGACAGCGAGCTACCATTCGAACTGGGCCGTTGATCAAAACGCATGAGCTCCTCCCTAAAGTATACTAGACGGGAAGAGTCAAGAGGGGCAGAATGGCCGGCGCTGGTCGCGACCTGTGCGCGAACGGGAGCAAACGGGCTTACCTCTGGTGCACCTCCGGCGTGCCAGGGGCGCGTCCACAGCGCGCCGGCGCAGCGCGCTTGGCTATTAGGCATCTTATATAGCCGTATACGCGGGAGTCCTGCGGTGGAAGCACTAGCCCCCCAACCAAGATGGCACCCGCTAATCGGCACTCACCTGGTTTCCCTCACCCAAAATGGTGGCTGAAAACGCCGCAACGCGATGTACCCACGAGCCCTAGAACGCCCTGCAGCGCCCTAAATCCCGCAAAATGCGGGGTGAGGTACAATTATGATGCGTGGTAAGGAGCTGATCTAAATGTTACCCCCGAAAGCAGAAGAGGAGAAATATCGCCTGGAACCAGAGGTCAGCAGCGCGATAGCGCAATGATACAGGTAATTAAAATGATTAAAAATGAGCAGTACAGCAGCAAGTATATCAGCTCGCTGCGGTCAGAAAAGTCTAACCAGCCAGCTAGGGAGAGCCAGTTTTAAGGACTTCTCCAGACGCGGGAGTCCTGCGGTGGAAGCACTAGCCCCACAACCAAGATGGCGCCCGCTAATCGGCACTCACCTGGTTTCCCTCACCCAAAATGGCGGCCAAAAAACGCCGCAACGCGATGTACCCACGAGCCCTAGAACGCCCTGCAGTGCCCTAAATCCCGCAAAATGCGAGGTGAGGTACAATTATGATGCGTGGTATGGAGCTGATCTAAATGTTACCCCCGAAAGCAGAAGAGGAGAAATATCGCCTGGAACCAGAGGTCAGCAGCGCGATAGCGCAATGATACAGGTAATTAAAATTATTAAAAATGAGCAGTACAGAAGCAAGTATATCAGCGCGGTATCCCTGCCAGCCCTGGGGCTGATGTGGGGTTTGCGACCTCCATCTCTTCCATGTTCTGATCAGCATCTCTTCCGCAATCTGCTAGGGACCTGTCCACCTTTTTGAACCAAGAGACATTCCTGGTTATCAAACGCGAGCCCCTCCAAGCGGAAATGTATGATGTTACAATGCATACATTTACAGCGCATGGACTTACAACACAGTTTTTACATTGCAACATCCACAACAACGCATTCCATTACATCGCATGACACTACATTGCATTTTAAAAAACTACCTTTACAACGCATTCCATTCCATTCCATACTACCTTTACAATGCATACCATTACAACGCATACCATTACATTGCATTTAAGGTAAGTATTGGATAGTATAGAGGTAAAAATTACTATTCTAACTACAGGGTGTGCAACAGTAGGGTAAGTGTTGGATAGTGTAGGGGCACAAATTACTATTCTAACTCCAGGGTTTGAAACAGTAGGGTAAGTATTGGATAGTGTAGGGGTTAAAAATGACTATTCTAACTCCAGGGGGTACAACAGTAGGGTAAGTGTTGGATAGTGTAGGGGTACTATGCATTGTAATGGTATGTGTTGTAATGGTATGTGTTGTAATGCCTGCATTGTAGTGACATGCGATGTAGTGTCATGCATTGTAATGGTATGCTTTGTAATGCCTGCGTTGCAGTGACATGCGTTGTAAAGGATGTTGCGATGTAATGACTGCATTGTAAGTGTAGTGCGATGTAATGACTCTGTTGTTTCCCCCAAGCGGGGACCATGGTCCCTTGCATGTCAGTGTCTTCCCAGTGTACTCTGCGCAGCATGCAATGTGTTTTCTACTCTTTTTGGTGACAGGCTCACCCCGTTTTGCTTGTCCAAGCTCTGTGATAGGTACCCATTAAACAGGAGCCTTTTTGAATAGATGCAATTTCACAGTTTTGTGCCTGTATAGGTGACTGGCACACAATAGCAGTTTGTTAAAGGAATCTTGAATGACATTTATTGGTTGACTGGCATACAACTTTAACTTTATATTATTTTTTTATTGTATCACATTGTGGTATTATGGCCAGTATGTCTATCAATATTGTGAAATCACCACTGTTCTTTCAGAATCCATGCAAACCCTCTATGCTTTGGCATAAGTGGCTCAGGGTCTTTAAAAATAATATGGTTGTGGTAGATGTTTTTAAATTCAATGCGATACGTCGTGCTGTGTTGTTATTCATTCATTTGTGGGAAACCGTCCAGTACATTTTTGACGATCTTCCTGTTGTATCTGCACCCAGTGGTGAGGATGCTTGGGATGTTTTATGTAGAAGCACTTGCCAGAATGTCTAAACAGTACGCTGATGAGCCTTCAGTCATGCTTGAAAGGCATCATTTTTTTAATCTGAAGAAAATAGTTGAAGAGTCTGCTGAGTACTATTTAGCTGTTCTTAGAGTCTTGGCAGCCAAATGTGATTTTGGTTCCAATTTATATATTTACTTAAGGATTCAGTTAGTGTTTAACTGTTATAATAAGAAAATCCAGGAACGCAGTTTAGTGTTTAAAAATATGTCTCTGAATGAGGTTATGGGCATTGCTCATAGCATTGAACGTTCTGTAATATCCTCAAGAATTCTTATGGAAGATCTGAGAAGTAAGACAGGTGATGGGCTAACAACCACTACACAGGTTGCTACTGTATGGGAGAAGGATAACGTTGATTTCAACACTGTGTCTAACAAGAATATGTTTATAAAGAACATTGAGACAGCAAATAAAAAAAAAGAAGAACATTGAGAAAAAGTTTTTAAGGGCGTGTTACAGGGGTGGGTCGGTCTAATATCACATGGGAAACAGTGGTTCTTGTCAGGCACAAGGCAAGTGGTACAATAATTGTACAACAATTGGGTATTTTATACTGTTTGTAAATCTGTCAAGCCCAAAACCAAGGTTTGCTAAATATGTTTGGAAGAAGTCAATTTTTGTGAAAATTTGAACAATGTTTTGTTGACGGTGGAAGTCAATACTTTGAATGATTGATATAAAAGATGCAAAGGTGCAATTTGTGACATGGAGATTGGCACTGTCAATTTAAGTGTGATGGCTTATTTTGGCTCTCCAATGACCATTCCTGATGATGTCACTTTTGGAAAAGTTATGGTCAAAAATGTGTTATTACTTCCTGATGTTAATCCGAAGCCTTTTGGAGATTATGACATACTTATGAGGGGTTACTTTACATAGGTGATCTGTTTCAAAGGAAGGACCATTTTTACCAATTTGTTTGTGGCAAAATATTTTAGGATGGCAGGGTCAGGCGAACCTGAGAATCATTCTCAAACCTGGCCACAAGGAACCTGTAGTGTTAGGAGATTTACCTGTAGTATCTGTAGAACATTCTATTCACAAGACAGGTGTGAGCACTCTACATATCCAAATGCATTGAGTCATATGGATAAGGCTACAGGTACACTGTATGAAAGCCCAATATTTCCACCCAACATTCAGATTTCATTGTCCCTTCTCCATATTGTTTTCACTTGTCCACAACGACTTAAAGCTCTGCTTCAGAAATGAGGCTCTAGCAGTGGCATTGTCTGCGCAACATGCCTCTCGCAAAAGATCTCTTGCATCCATTTCCCATTGAGGAGAAGAGGAAACACAAGAAGGAGCGTCTTGTTCAGAGTCCAAACTCTTGCTTCATGGATGTGAAGTGTTCAGGTTGCTACAAAATCACCACAGTATCTAGTCAAGCAAAAATGGTGGTCATGTGTGCTGGCTGTTCTGTGGTTTGTTGTCATCCCACAGGGAGGAAGGCGAGGCTCACGGAAGGTTGCTCCTGCAGACGAAAACAGCACTAAGTGCCATCCACATGCTGAGTGATAACAGATAGGACTACCTGATGTTCGACTTGACAAGTATTCACTTGTGCTTAGTGAAAAGGTTGGTCTCATAAAAGGTTTTGAACACAGCATTACATTGAAAAGCAATGCTTTACCCATTGTTCAAAAGGGTAGACTTGTTTCAATGTCTGTACGGAAGGATTTAAAAATATTGCTGGATGACATGTGCACTCAAAGCATTATTACTCCTGTGGAGTTCTCTGAGTGGGTGTCTGCTGCAGTTATAGCCCAGAAGAAGATGGGGACATTCGTTCATGTACAGATTTAAGAATTTTGAATCTTAACATTCTGGTGGATTGTCAACCACTCCCCAGGATTCATCATATGCTTGCCAAAATCGGTTCTAGTCAACATTTCCCCATGTATTTCTGCAATTGGCTTATCATCAGATCCCTTTGACAAAATAATCACAACTTCTAACTATATTTATTACCCCTTTTGGGGCATATATATAAGCAGATGCCATTTGGACTTGCATCTTCTGCAAATGTTTTCCAGAGATTAATGGATACACTTTTTGAGGGGAAAGTAGGCATTCAAGCATTTCAAGATGATATTCTGATCCACATGGATGATGCTGATCACCATATAGAACATTTTGAGGTTGTGATGCAAAAGCTGGAGATGCATGTTATGACTGTCAACCAAGATAAGTGTAGGTTTATGGACAGTAGGATGACTATCTTGGTCCATAATCTATTTTATGAGGGCATTACACCCAAAGAAAGTCTCTTGAAAGCAATTAATGACGTTTTTAGGGCTCAGTGAATATTACACTAGGTTTGTGCAGGGGTATGCGGTTACTGTGCAGCCATTGAGATCCCTCCTCAAAAGGTTTTTAAATATGTGTGGTCATATGAAGCACACAGGCTTATGACTGTATCAGGAAACTAATTGTAAATGTATCTGCATGGTGTGAAGAGTGTTATCAGAGTGGATGCCAGCTCTAGAGGTGTGGGTGCAGTGTTGAACCAATTTGTGGAAAGTGAGAAAAGAACAATTGCATTTAGATGCAGAATGTTTAGTTTGGCTGAGGTGAAATACAGGTGAAATACAGTACTGTCAAAAGGGAAGAACTCATGTTTTCATGGGCAGCTAAAAAATTCAAGATGTATATCTGGGGCTCAATATTTGACTTAGTCACTGACCACAAGCTGTTATTATATATGTTGGGCAATAGCTGTTCCAATAAGGTCTTTCACGTTTGATTAAGCTGCTGTTGAGGTTGCAAGAATTAAATTTTGATATTAAATACGTTCCTAGTGGAAAGAACATTACGGCTGACTGTTTATCCCGTCTCCCTGTTAAGGATGAGGAATATAGTGGTAGACATGAAGATGAGGATGGCTGTGTCATGACTGTGACTGATACTACTGAGCATTTGAGGATTACTGAGGTTGAATGGGATGAATGTTGTGTCAAGGATTAGGGTTTGAATTTAGTGAAAAAGTATCAACAGAAAGGATTGCCTTATGACAGGAGTTTGGGTGTTTAGATAAGAGCTTGTAGTTAATGGCATTGTTGTGAGGAAGGATGCTTTCGTACCACCAGTTGGGGACATGCAAAATAATTACTTTATGTTAGACATTTAGGAATTTATACAGCTATCAAAAACATTAATCAGTGTTACTGGCGACCCTGCATTAATGGACAGGTTAGGAAATATATTAAGTGTTGTGGTGAATGCCTATGATCTGACAAGCATTGGGAAATATCTACTTACCCGCTGTGTCCTATGGAATGGCCTAAGGGTTGGGGGGGGAAAACTGGTCTTGATTACACAGGTCAATCCAATTCATTGAGCAATGGAAAAAAGTATCTTATTGTGGCAGTGGATTATTTTGTTAGGGCAGCTGATCCTTACAATGCTATAAAATTTATCGAACATTTATTTTCGTTGGAGAGTACTGTTAAGGAGGTTGCTTCAGGTAATTGCATGCATTTTCTGTCTGAGGAGATGGCTTTGTTTCTTAGAATGCATGACATAGGACATGTTAGAGTGCCATTGTTCAGTCCATCTTCTAACGGTTTAGTCAGGAGGGCATTTTATATGCTTAAAGAGGGTGTGCAGACTTTTCTAACAAGTTGAATGTAACAGAAGTTTTGTGACAGAATGTGTGAAGGTATACTGCCACTCTGCATAGCACTATGTGTGTCACTCCTTTCGTTTGTTCGAGAGGGAGTAAACCATTGTCTGTGTTGAGTCTAGCTTGTTGGGAAGGTAGAATAGGACATCGGCAGGTAAACGCTGATTTAGACAAGGTTTGTGAACATGTGAAAACCAAGCAGGAAGCTATTAAAAGTACTTTGACAACAGGACACGAATGAAAGAAGTGTGTTTGGTGGCAAGAGATTGGTTTCTCTGAGAGTTTCATGAGACTTGTGAAAGGGTTGTCTAGAATTTCTGAGCCAGTAAAAGTAATGAAGGTGTTCAAAATGGCTGTTTTGCTTTCCAAGAAAGGATGGCGGAACAATATTTCTTTGGTTAATTTGAGTAAAGAACATGCGAAAATCATTGATGAAAGATATAATTCCAGAGAGATAAGAGAGAAACACAAAGATGGTTGCTCTTAATTTGGAGAATTAGGTGACAGAAAAAATGATGCAGTTTCTGATCTTTCTCTGGGCATTAGTGAGTGTGAGTCTGTTGGTAATGCCAATCCTGTAGTAATCAACTCTGAAGCAACTTGATAGGGAGTAATAGAATTAGATCCTTTCCTAGAAGATTCAGAGATTATCTTACTTACTAACGAGTGCCTCACATTTGTAATATTCTCTAGGGGGTTTTCTAATGAGTGTTTTCACTTGTTACTTTCTAAAGGGTTTTTTGCACTCATTTTAGATTTTGTTTTGTATTTAGATTTTGTAGTTTTTATGTTTTTTCTGTTTATTGAAGGGAGGATGGTATAATATGGTAGTAGAGTGAATATTGTGGAATGGAATGTGTACTGATACAATGACATGATGTTCTAGAATATAAGCACCCTGCAGTCACTTGTCGTGCTGCGGTACAGGGAAGCAGTTGTGGGTTCATTGATAGAAGAAAGTTCTTGCTTAAGCCATCTTCGATTACTTTGTGGTGTTTCCTCAAGGTGCCCATACCACAGTGGTGCTACTCCCCCTGTGTACTGAGGTGATGGAGGACTGATCATTCATAAGTGAAGGACGTTGCCTGGAACTAGCCTGTTGAGGTATGTCCTCAAGGTGATGGCAAAGGCTTGAAGGAGCATGAGCCTGGGGAAAGAGCTGAGTTTGATATGCCATATAAGCTTAACTTCTGGGGACAGTGTGAGATTGGAAGGAGTGGGAGAAAGAAGAACTACAGCTCTCTACAGTGGCTGCAAACTGTCCTGTTGATAGCTGTGATGTTGATCCTTGTCAGTTCTGCAGCGTGTGGTAAATGTACGCCTCGTAACTAACTGCTTCAGCTTTTACAGCCTTCAAGCTGACGTCTCAGAAATCATCACTGGTTTTATTTGCCCTTTCATCCATACAAGTTGGTACATCCACCAGTGCCATCTTGAGGATTTTAGGCGCCCCATGAAAGACCTATTTTAGATGCTACTTTACATAAAACATTTCTATTTTACTATCCATTTCCTGTAAAACCAATAATACAGTATACCAAAGAGTACTAAATAATATTTTATACTTATACAAAAATGACTTGAATATGTCTTGGCTGGGACTCCAAAAATCCTTAAAATTACACTGGCTGGTTAAACAGAGTCAGAAGTAAAGGTAGGCTGAGAGGCAAGTTTTGATAGAGGAATAGTATAGAATAGACAGAATTAAAACAAGTAAAACAGAAAGCTAATTTCCCTGGGGGGGCTTTGAAAGTTAGGGGCCTTTGGCAATTGCCCACTTTGCCAATGCCTTACACCAAGACATCAATGCTCCAATTTGCTGTGATAGGATTTTTCTTTACTTGCTGTCTTGATCAGGTGAGCCTTCCTAGACCTCAAATATGTGCCTGTCTTTTGATCTCTGTGGGCTGTATTACAGAGAGGATGCACTGTCCCACTCTGTACCATGGTGTTGAAGGAAATGGCCCGTTTAGGGTCACTCAGGTCCTTCACGACCACCATTCAGCCTTCCATACCAAATGAAGAATCGGTCAGACACTAGAGAATACAAACCAAGTATATGTTTATTCAGATACACTCGAGTGGAGCCCCGTCTGCCCAGTCGCTTAGGTGTGCTGCAGGGAGGACTGACCTCAGCAAACATAGCGATACATTCTGTACATTTCAGAACCAAGGAAGACCCGCCCATAATGGAATTTTCTGAGCAGGTGCAGTTAACACAAAGAAGTACAGCCGGATGAGTTTCGATTCTGAGGCCAGGCACACAGCGTCTCTTAGCCAAGATCATGGTGGCCATGCCTGGCACTAGACTGGTGGGAGAAAACCACTTTCTAGTGGGAAAGGTATGCCCTAATAATGAACAGTGCATTCATTATCTGAGTTGGCCTAACCTTGCAGAAACGAAACTTTCCACCGCCTGCTTCACCAGGAGACAATATGCAGTCAGTGGCATGAGTCAAAATCGTGACTAAACAAATAATGGTGCAGCGAATGCTAATTTACATAAAACAGTGCACAAACAGAATAGCTAAAACATTTTCATGTCATCAGTTTACCCATTAACTAGGTGTGCCGGACTTCGACTGAGAAAATCTTCCCTATCAAAGTAATGAGTTGTTCACAGTGCAGGCATGAGACCGATCCACTGTTTGAAGCTAATGTCTGTCTTTCACTGCAGGTGGAGACCTGGCCTCACTTTCAAAGTGGAGCAAAGGTCGCCCCCACAGATGGGTGCAGTGAGTGACCACACCAACATGCAGGAGGGGCCTGGGAGAATCTTTGGGAACAGTGCAACTCCATCAACATGTGTGCTCTTGAGGTGGCACACTGAATGAGCACCACCTTCTGTGTGGCTCAGTATCAGTGCACCCCCTGATGTCTTCTTTATCATTGCACCCAATACTTTGTGGGTGTAATGGCAAATGGTTTCCTCATTTTCATGTGATCTCTCCCTGATCTAAATGAGGATACACGCTTTGTGATTGAACCTATGCATATGTTGTGAAAATATGATTCATATCACAAAAAAGGTCGCTCAAGCCTCTGTCGACTGTTCTGTATTATCAAAGTGCCCCTTGGCCATAAACCTCAGGGGCACACACCCATTACTCCACACCTATTCTCAAGGATACCTTGTATAATGTTGCCCCTAATATTTGCCTAAAAAGTGTACAACACATTTTTTCACTGTCTGCTCGACAATATTTAGCAGGTAAAGCATAGCTGTCTCTGATTCGTAAGAAAGTGTTTTTGTTTATGTTTACCAGTGTGACAGATCCTAAAGAAGTTTTGTTATGTTATACTTATTTGTAGAGTGCATAAATACCAGATTGATTTCATGGTGCCAGATGTTTTCCATATAGTTTGTGTTACATCTGCATGTATTGAAGTTAGGCACCTTACTGCAGAATGGTGTCATTCATGCCATTATAAATAGCCAATGTCTGTTTTTGAGTGTGTTCAGCATATGAAGACAGAGCTGTGTTTTTCATATGTGATCTAGGTCCTGCATTAATACCCTGGACTGGGGCGTTTCCTTATTTTTGTTCTTCATCTTCACTTTGCACATTTCTTAATTAACATAAGTGTTGTAGTCTTCTCCAGGCTTCCAGTGTTCCCATTAATCTGAGAGTGATCCACACTGTCCTTGTTACAAAAATGGCTACGTCTATGAGTTGCATCCAGTAGCATCTCTATGAACATGTAAGCTTGATTACATATTACATTTACCAATTATTAATCATTTTTCATATAAATGACAACACTCATATATGAACAATAGAACAAATACACTGACTAAGCATTTAACCATTTACCAAATATGTATGCATATGACATCAAACTGTGGTATACTGTAAGAACTCTATTTCCATTAGCAACTATTTAAAATTATCGAAACAATAAAAGAAAGTAGAAAAGGGAAAAAGAAAGGAACAATAAAAAAGAGAAGGGAAAGCAATTATTAAAATAGGGTCAGTAATATTAAACCAATACACCATGTTCAGCTGATAAATAAACATAGCTACTGGCAACAAGGTAGTATTAAAAGAAAATGTTCATGTAGGGGTGAACGTCCCTGTATATGTGTAGTGGACTCAGCTAGAATTAAGAGAGAGTTTGTTAATAGTTACACAAAAATCTCTAACACTCTCTTTAATGGTGAATGAATAGTCATTTTCATTCTGTGATTAGCACTGATAACATGAGGTAACTGAGAGTATAGAAGATTCTTTCCAACAAAACATTACTAGTTGACAGAGAATGTTAAAATAAATCTAGTATTGCAGATCCAGTAAGATCAGCAGTAGCATTTATAAGAAGAATCTCACGAGAATAATAACAAATGTAAATTTAACAAAAGAATTTCATTCATTTTAGTTCAAATGATTTTCCAAAATGTATGCACTTTATGCAGAACACCTTATCCAACAATATCACGTGTTTCCGTATGAAAATATCAGCATATGAGGTCATGAATCTTGAACATCTTATTCAGCTTCTAAGGAGTATAACATAATATATTGTACATAATTAAAATGTTGAGGTGACTTGAGCCAATGTAGGGGTTTTGTGTATTTTATTCCATATTTTCCCATAGACTGATGAGCCAAGAAATTGGCCCTTTCATTTTTCCATTTTGATTCCTAATGAGCCTTTGCTATTGAAGAAGTATATTGATTTAACTGTCTATGACTGAAAGAAGCTTTGAGACTAGCATACTTCCATAGGCTGTCAATAAACTTAGCATTATTATTTATGGTATAGGATGGTCAATTTGAAAATAAAATAATGCATAAATAGTTTTGTGATACTTTTGTGAATTGGGCAGCATATATTTTGTTCACAGTCACTGAATGGCTGTGAACACTGTGCTATTTGTGATACAAAGAGAAAACGGGGGACGTGAAAGTCCCACCAAAACACAGTAACTTTTCAAACATGGTTTGCAGTTACTACCCACTGGAAAATCCTAGAAATGCACTAGACCATAGAATACAGATAGTTCAACCTGTTGGAAGGAAAACACTTTTCTAACACAGTGAAATCAAGTACCTGAGCGTCAGAGTATGCAAGAATAAGTAAGTCCAAATTAACTAACCTATGTCTACTGGCCCAGAGGAAGTGATATATGAAGATTTGCCGCAAATTCCTCTGAGAGGCTTCTAGAGCAAGCAAAGTTATATACGTGATCCATGAAACTTCCCAAGGGAAGGAGGGGAATGGGTTTTGAGATAAGACAAGAATGTCTTGGGTGTTACTTCACACAGGTGTCCCTCATTTACTTTACTCTCAGCTGAATCATGCTTGCTTCTGCTGTAAGGTTAAAAAAAACATGCATTTGTAGGAACTGCGCATGATACGTTTAGGAGGGGTTTATAAGAGAGCAATCATAGGCATGTGCATTCCACTTCTCAACCTCTCCTAACTGTCCGTTCCCAGATCAACTACCCCCAACTTTCCAGATCCCAATTACCTTCATGGCAACCAGTAATCCAGATACCACACAACCTCCACCTTAACACAGCTATAGCTCACATAAATATAACATTCCTATCAAAATGTATAATACAAAATGACTTGTCCTAATAACATGCGGAGTGATAACACTCCAAAATATAAATGACAATTTACCCAATTACATGAACTCAAACATTTCCATTACAACATTTTTTAAGCTAACGGAATTACAAAACATCAGTCTACCACTTAATCTTTATATTTGACAGGAAGTACAGATGTCCTACCCAAATGGGTATAAATCACATGCTTCCCAGGCTGAGCTCCGGCCCTCCTGACTACATGGTAGGCTCACTTGACCACACACAGTTGGTTCCAAATCATCATCCAGATAAATTCCATTCTCAAACATATCTTCCTTACTACCCAGGTCATGCATTTCATTATCTTCACCACCTACATTTCCAGAGAAGACATTATCATTCACTCTGCTTGCAATGTCCACATTCATATGACTAAGCTCATCCTCCTCCCACCACCACACATTCTGTTTTTCACCCTCTCCATGAACACCTTTATTCAACTTCCATTACAAAACGTTATCGCACTTGGTAAAGATGTTGAAAATGCCATACTTTCCCATCACTCAATCAGGATTAATTTGAATAAACATGTTTAACCTGCAAGGGTTCAGTGAAAGTACTATTTTCTTTCCTGGTCATAGTTCCCAATTTAGCTCTTACTCAATCAAATTGTTCTAAGAACACTTCCTTTACTCCGTGTTTTCTGTCATAATACTCCTTGTACAGATTTTGCGCTTTCCTCAAATTAGCATTGACTACTGCAGTAGACCATCTGCTGTGCAATTTCTTAGTCATCCATGCAGGATTCTCCTTGGTAAATGGTTCTCTATCACTCAAGATCCTAAACAGACTGTACCCTATCGAGGTAGGTGTAATCCTTTATTCCCAAATCATACTGTTAAGCTCTTTTCTCCAATCCAACCGCACATTGATAGCAGCTTGTACATTCCCCATGATTACATGGTTAGAGCATTCAGTAACACCATTACCAGCAAGATGATACACAAGTATACATTTTGCTTTGATAAAATTCCTGGATAAAAAAGTTTCAAACATCCAGCAGTAAATTCAGCTCTGTAGTCTCTTAGCAGTGATTTGGGGATGCACTCTTTTCAAAAATGACAGAATCTACCTTATCAACCACACCAACCTCAGACCACTTGGATTAAAAGTCCAAAAGAACAATTAAATACCTAGACACACCATTAGTATATTAAGTCTTCTCAAAGGTTTATCTGGATATTTTCTACAACCTAACTGAGGTCTGAAAACAGAAGCTAACTTATAAGCCTTGTCACAATCTTTACATGACCTTACATATTTTTCCATGTCAGAATCAATACCGGTTCACCAATATGATGCCTTACTAAATCTCTTGGATTTCTCTATACATAAATTACCCTCATACATAATACTGAAAATCGTTGCTCTAACAACAATCAAGTGGTACAACTCTTTCTTCTCTCAAAATGAACAAATCACACTTATGGATAGCTCATTCTTCAATTCCTAAAATTATAGTCCTTCAATTTTCCTTTGCAAGGCATTACTCATATGTCTTTTAATGTACTTTAAAGTTTCATCCTCTTCATAATGAGACATCGAGTCATTACTCACAATTGCATTATTTAACTCAGAAATCAAAGCAACTCTGTACTCATCCCATTCACTATTAACATTTTCCTTCAATATTAAAGGAGATCTGTTTATATAATCTGCCACCCCATTCTTTTGGCCTGGCAACTATTCCACATCATACATGTAATCAAGTTTATGTAAAAGATAATCTCGATATACAAGGTGTTGTTCTTAAAGGCCCTTTTGTTATCAAAATCTTCAGTAAAGATTTATGATCAGTGCCCAAATTGAATCTTGCACCCCATAAGTATTGTCGAAATTTCTTCACAGCCCATGCGGCTGCCAGCATTTCTCTCTCAATTACTGAAAACGACTCCTGAGCAGTAGTTAAAGAGCGTGAGGGAGACAAACGCTAGCGTGCTTTCAAAGCAGCAGCCAAAACTTGTATCAAAACTGCTCACAACTGTTTACCACTTGCATCAGTGGTCAAAACACAGTGAGACATCAAGTCAAATCCCTGCCAGGGAACCGCTCTATATATTTCATTTTTAATGCTCTCAAATTATTTTTGTAGCGATTCCCTCTCCAAAACTTCTTGTCGTTCTTCATCAACTGTCTCAATCCATAAGTTTTAACTGCAAAATATTCCACACAATTCAAGTAAAATTCTGGTAAACCCAGAGCAGACCTAACTTATTCTTTGCAAGTGAGCACCGAGGAGTTTCTAATGGATTCTACAGTATCCTTCTTGGGAAAAATTATATCCCTGCTGACTTCATGCCCTAGATAAGTCACCAACTTCATTGCAAATTTACACTTTTTATTCAATTGGGGCAAGATAGCGGCCGTGTGGATGGCTGAGTGAGCTGCTCTACCACTTCCCACTGCTGACCGCTCTTTTATGCAATGAGGAGCATCATTGTTTGAGTTATCTAACAGGAAAAAGCCGGGTACTTGCTGACGCTGCTCTGGCTGCTCTGGCAAGCTTACCTGCATGATTTGACGTAATCAACCCTGGTTGCGAAGCTTTTCGCTCCCCTGGTATCTGGCGTCCAGGTGCCGTGTCAGCTCTGCTTTCATCGCGTCAGCTGATCAGTTTGCGGCATGGACATCGCCGCTCGTCACTATGCCGCCAAAAGCTTCTAGTAAAACCTTTAGGGGTCGGGGCTCAGCATCCGCCTCAGGAACTTTGCAGAAGACGTCTATAACCGATTCCAGTGCTGAGGGCCTGGAGGCTATCACCCCTCAAACGGCGTCTACCGCGGCAGAGAAAAATCATACTGCTGGCTGGGGGAAACAGGCAGTACCTGCACTGTTCAAAGCGCAGATACAGAAAGGCAAACCATCGCCTAATGCTTCTATCGGTGTCAGAGGCTCTGGTTCATCAAAATCCCCTGCTCCCGCCTCAGGTGTCAGTCCAGAGGCGTCGGCTGCCTGTACCAGCAGGGAGTCTCCCTCTGCGCCTACACTTGAGCCTACACTTGTGCCGGTGAGTGAATTAACATTCCAGGATACAGAATCTTTAGTCCATGTTCATTAAAGACCAGCTCAGGACTCTATATGCAAAGTGATTGCTTCCCCAGAAAGTCCAGAGACTGATTCAATTACCTTCCAACAAACGGGATGCATTCTGGTTAATGCAGTCCCTTCAGCAGGAATACAGGAGCTAGAGGGCGCTGGTGCAGGTAAAGCAGGAGCTCTGAGCAGTCAAAAGGAAGATTTAGACTCTTACAGGGAGGATGACCCATTAGACACATTTTTTTCTCTTTCTGATGTTTCTAATACCTCATATGAGGATATTCAGGATAAGGACTGGACTGGAGATGGCAGTGACACTAGTAGCTTTCACTGGAAGGGTGATGCTGACCACTCTCAGCTGAGTTCAGAGACTGTAAAAAAACTGAGAACAATTTCTGTATATCCAACTTTGACTGAAGGTACCTCAGGAGCCATGTCTTGGGACTATTCTTACTCACCAGGCTTAGGAGATAAAAACAACACAACGGACAGAGCGGAGCCCGGCAGCACTGTCACAGCTATCACTTGCCCTGAAGAAATCACGTTAGCTACTATTTGCCAGGTGATGATGGCACATAGGGAGGTGTCAAGGGCTGAAAGCTCCCGTATACAAGGGGCCTGTAGGAAACTACAAAACTCCATCCGCAGGATTGCCAAGACATGTTCGGATTTTTCCTCCAGAATAACTGAAGCCGAAACAAAGATCTCTCAACTTGAAGATGATCTGGCCTCACAGAAATCTAAGGTGGAAACCATTCAATCGATCAGAGACGACACCCTGTTCAAACTGACTGACTTGGAAAACTGGGCCAGCCGCAATACCCTAAGAATTCTGGGAGTCCCGGAGGGCCAAGAAGGCTCTAACATCTGCCAATATGAGATTGAACTCTTTGAGGAAGCCTTCCCGGATCTCTCCCAATGTGATTGGGAGACTCAAATTCAAAGGGCGCATCGCTTTCCATTCAACCATCGCAAATCATGAGGGCAGCCTGACAATCGTCCTTGGGCCATCTTGATCTCCCTGAACAACTTTCTGGTCCGGCAATCTCTGTATGATTTGGCCAAGCCTGACCGTAAAAGACTTGGGAAAGGCTGCAATTTTTTCGTGCACCCTGACTTTTGTCAGAAGAAAGTTGAATTGCGATGGCACCTTAGGCAATTGATCTCTGAATTTCAGGCGAAGGGTGCTCAGATTTTCCTTTTGAACCCGTCCAAATTAAAGGTGATCTATAAAGGGCAAACTCACTTTTTTTAATCAGAGATTCAGGCTACAGAGTACCTATTGTCTATGAAGGCGGGACAAAACCCCTGATTTAGCCCTTAGGACTACTAATGAACTGCAGTTCAATCCATATTCTTGAGATCTCATTGGCTTTTCTTTCTAGCTTGTGTGATTAATGTTTGGGATAGGGAGTTTCCTGCTTTCTCTTGTCTTTTTCTGTTAGACCTGGGCGTTCCCGGTCTTTTAAGGTTTAATAACTTTTTTGCTCATTTTTTCTCTCTTTTTTTTTAGCTGCTCTTCATTGCTCCTGTTTGATATTTTTTTAGTACACCTGGTTTGCAGTGGGGGGAAAGTGGGGTACCCAGCTCAGCATCACCAGGGACCGATGCTCCCCATGCCTCCATTGATGGGGCAGTGAAGGAGTCACGGGTGGGAAGGGGTCAAGGTTAGGGGTTGGGGTTGAGGGGGTGGGTCAAGGAGTGTTTGGTGATGGGGTACAAATAGCTTTTTCACAGGATAGTTATGGCAAACAATATAAAACATTTCTAAAATACTATCTGGCACCAGGTGGTACCTTGAATAGAGACATAGGACTGAAGGGGTTAGGCTCTATTGGGCTGTTCGGGGCTGCTTCTAAGGACGATGGGTAGACATAACTTTATTCAAATTTGTTCACTAAACTGTTGTGGATTAAATGATATAAGAAAGAGAGGGGTTTTAGCTAAACTTATCAGGCACCTGGATAAAGACTTACTATGTCTGCAAGAGACTCACGTATAGTGGAACAACCGTGCCTGGTTGAAGGAAATTGGTCTCAATATGATTGCTTGTTCTCGGCAAGCAACAACCGCTAGGGGGGTAGCTATAATGGCCAGGCAAGGTACCTATATCACAAAGCAAGTGAAGGTGGATAATTTTGGTCGGTGGGCTATTGCTGACATATTGATCACGGGGTCACCTTATACTGTTTGCTCTCTCTACGGTTCTAATCTTGATGACCCTTCTATCGTAAATTTATTGAGCATCGAACTTGCTTTGTGGCCCTTTCCCAAAGTGGTGTGTGGGGATTTTAACATTCACCTGATTTCTAACCTTGACTTATATAGTAATTCCCCATACTTAGGGAGGAAGGGTAAGACAAAGCTATCCGTGGGCTCAGCCATGAGCACGCCTTGGTGGATGTCTGGAAGAGATTGTGTCCGTCTGAACCTGGTTATACTTTCTTCTCAGCTCCCCATTGAAAGTTTGTATGTCTAGATTATTTCTTTGTTTCAGACTCAATTCATGAAGGGGCTGTTTGTGAGCTACACCCAGAGTAATCTCGGACCACAACCCATTCACTTTGCAACTTCCATCCAATAGTTGAAAACCTGTGTCGACAACTTGGACATTTGAGCGGAAGTTACTGCTTGACCATGAGTATTGCAGTCACATGACAAATTGGATAACAGAATTTTTGTCAGAGAAATAAGGGCACAGCCTCCAAGCTAATTGTTTGGGATACCTTTAAGGCAGAAGTGGTATAGGAAATTTGGTCAAGAAGATACTGATCTGGCAGCTTCCTTGGAGCTAGCCAACCAGATTTTCATAACTGGCAGTTTAAGGGCTCAACATTTCATGTCAGCTTTGATTTATATTACACTCCCGGGAAAATTTTGAAATGGTCTAATAACCATGGAAACTCATGAGGTAGATGTGGTACTGTGGCTGCTGATACTACACAAATGTTTTTCTCCTGCTCCAAACTGACAAAATATATTCAAGATATTGAATCTTTTCTTTTCCAGATTACTGGTAAGGCTTTGAGGCTGACACCCACCTTAGTGATCTTGGGGATAGACCAGTCGCAAAAATTTACCATATGGAGTAAGCCAGATGTAGGGTTTTTGTTTATTGCTATGTCCATTCTTTTTTTTTTGGTAAAATTTCTTTATTGCGTTTTCATTGAGAACATCAATATATAACAACAGTCCCACTCAAAACCCCCCTTCCCCCCAATCTGACATTGCTGACTTCCTCAACATACACAGTATCATTGCATCGTCCTGAAAAGGGTATACACAGCCATTTAGCCAACAACCCGTAATAGGGCAGGCGGCGCTTCACCACATCTGTAAATCGTACGTCTATTAAGAGACATTCTGCAAAGCTTGCAACAGCAATACAAAGGTACCGCTTTGAGTTCTATCCCAGCCACTCCCGTCCGTATACCACACCATACACTATCTTTGTGCGGTCACATCGGTGCCCTCTTTGTTCGCCAAGTAAATTTGGTACAAGCCCCAGAAGTTCTTAGGCCTACTAGTGGGGGGCTGCAGTTCACTATAATTTTCAGATTGAGTGCAGCAGTAGAGCATGCCATGTGCCCAGCGTTTTGGTGTTGGCAGCCGGCCTCTCATCCAGCAACAAGCCAGCCTCGGTGGGCCACAAGCAGGCCCATGTCTACTAGACGTCTAATTGCTCTCTGCAGTTTTTTAGTGTACCCTAACAAGGCTACCAGGGGGTCGGGCGTAATTGCTACCTCCGTCAGCTCACTAATATTAGCAAATATCTTTTCCCAAAAGTCCCATACACCAGGGCACTGCCAGGCAAGATGTAAGAAGTCTGCTTCTGGGGCGCTACACCTCTCGCATCGAGCAGAATACCTTAAGCCATACCTACAGAGTCAGGCTGGGGTGTAGTACACCCGATTTAGGAATTTGAAGTGGACCAGCCTATACCGGCCATTGAGGGATACTTTCTTAGTGTTAGTGCAGCAGTATCGCCACGTGTCATCGTCCAGTACAGTGTCTAAGTCAGTCTGCCATGCTAATCGCGCCTTAGTGTATGATTGTTGTGTGCTCGCCTGTGTCAGCTTGTATAGATTGGACAGCAGTTTCCGGGGAGAAGCCGTTTTAATGACATGTGTAAGCTCCGGGACCTCAGGGGGCTCTGCCAAGTCCCCACCCAGTAGGTCGCCCAGAGCGCAGCGCACCCTGTGGAACTGGAATCGTGTCAGAAGTGGGGGCGTGTCGCAAGTTCCCAGTGCTTGTTCCCATGTCTTTGCAACTCCATCAACGAATAGATCTCCCGCCGTTTTTGTGTTCAGTTTATGCAAGGCAGTGACTACTCCCTTTTCCTCAAGCGGGGGCAACCATCTAGCCCAGTCTACTGGCATCTCCGGTGAATATAGCAGCGCACAGTTTTGCCTCTGTAAGAGGCTGTGCCAGGCATGATTAGTGGCTGTTAAAGAGTCCAGTATGCCCGTTCTGCGATCTGGCGATCGGAAGATCGTGTGTTGGAGTGAGTCAGGGCTTGCGAAGAGAGTCTCCATGCGGACATGTGGTATGTTCCGGTCCCCATGCAGCCAAGTGTGTAGATGTGACGCCTGGGCTACTCGGTAGTATGCCTCCAGGTCCGGGGCTCCAAGCCCCCCCATTGAGTATGGCATAGTGAGTGTCGTCCATCGGACACGTGGTTGTCCGCCCGCCCAAGCTAACTTGGTCATCTGTTGTTGCAGCCGTGCAAAGAACGATTTGGGGAGGACCATTGGTATAGTCATGAACAGTAACAAAAATCTGGGGAGCACAACCATTTTCATTACTGATATGCGTCCCATTAAGGACAGAGGGAGTTTGCTCCAGTTAATCACGTCATCTTCTAGCTTGCTAACGGCAGTGCCATAGTTGGCTCTTTCCGCGTCCGTGTGCAACTGAATCCCCAGATAGCGGACCGAGTCTGTGGTCCATTGAAGAGGGTATTTCATTGGTGCTGGTTGCGTGATTGGTGTTAGCAGAAAAGCCAGTGACTTGGTCCAGTTGACCCTCAGGCCAGAGAGCACCCCAAATCGGACCACCTCCCTGAGCACTGATGATAGGTTGTTATCAGGGTCGCGTATATACAGCAGGGTGTCATCTGCGTACATCGACACTATGATCTTATAGCCTGGGAATCCTATGCCCTCGTTTTTGTGGTATTCCCGCAGGGCGCATGCTAGTGGTTCAGCCACCAGGGCATATAGAAGGTGCGAGAGGGGGCATCCCTGCCTAGTTCCTCTACTGACGGAGAAGGAGTCTGTGACTAGGTCTCCCATGCGGAGCTGAGCCCTTGGTTCGTGATATAGCGCCCCTATCATCTGTAGGAATGGCTGCTCTAACCCCATACGCTTCAGTACTTTACGCATAAAAGGCCATGCCACAGAGTCAAAGGCTTTTTCCATATCTAGGAATACGGCCAGTGCCTTCCTATCTAGTCCCACATTTTGAATTGCACCCAGGGCTGTGCGTATATTGTAAACTAGGTTCCTTCCGGGGATAAATCCTGCCTGCTCCGGGGCGACTAGACCATCAGCAAGGAGCGCCAACCGGGTGGCCAGAACCTTGGCAAACAGTTTGGCATCAACATTCAGCAGTGACAAGGGTCTACATGAGCTGCACTTATCATGCGGCTTTCCCAGCTTCAGTAAGGCAACCAAGAGTGCCTCCCTCAAAGAATGTGGCATGCTGCCCTCCACACATATGTCATCGAATAGGGTCGACAGGTGCGGGAGTAGTTGATCCTTAAAAGTTTTGTAGAAGACCGCCGTAAGTCCGTCGGCTCCCGGAGCACTGCCCGATCTCATGCTAGCCAGCGGCTCTAGGATTTCATCCTCTTCGATAGGATGCATAAGGAATTCCCTGTCAGAGTTGGTCAATGTGGGGATGTTGATGTGGCCTAGGTAGTTGTTAATTTTCTCTTCCAGATCGCCGCTCTTAGAGCAGTACAGGTCCGAGCAGTATCCTTTAAAGACCTCAGCTATGTTCCTTTCGTCTGAAATCGGTTCTCCCGCGGTGGAATTTACCACTGTGACATGCTGGCGCCGTCTTGCACCCTTCAAGAGGTTGGCCAGTACCGCACTCGGCCACTCCCCCTCGCCATACACTCTAGCTGTGGAATATTTGCTCATGTGTCTGGCCTCCCTGTCTGCTTCTTCGTGACATTCCACTAACAGAGTCTTAATCTCTTCTCTCACAGTGTCATCTGCAAGGGTACGCTGTCTGCGCTCCAGCCTATCTAGTTGTTCCTCAAGGTCCGCCAGCCTCCGCCGAATGGACTTGAGTATGCCCGAGTGCTTTGACATCGCAACTCCTCGGATATAGACCTTGAAGGCCTCCCAGACCACCTGGAAGCTCTCAACCGAGCCTATGTTGTTTTCGAAAAATATATCTACGGCCTCAGCCAGCTCTCCCCTAAACACTGGGTCCAACAGAGAGTTAGGCGGTATAGATTTGCCTGGAATGCGTAGTTCCAACAGCACTGGTGAGTGATCGGATAGTGTTCTGGGCAGAACCCTCCAGTCTCTTATTCGGTCAAAGTGGGAGGAGGGAGCAAGCCAGTAGTCTATCCTGGTGTGGACATTGTGATATGCTAAGTAGTGCGTGTACCCTCCTTGTTGAGGATTTCGTGAGCGCCATACATCCCCCAATCCCAGGCAAGTTATTGCACTCTGCACCTCCAGTGCAGCAGCAGCGGGTCTGTGAGTAGGACCGGATGATCTGTCCAGGGTCGGGTTCATAGTAAGGTTGAAGTCTCCCCCCCATAATAGCAAGTTTCTCTGGTCAAATTGCTTGACCTTGGCGGCAAGGGTCTTATAGAATTCTGGTGAGTCAAAGTTGGGGCCATAGGTATTGACTACCGTGAAATCTATGGTAGGGCTATAACATCTGGATATAGCAAATCTGCCTTCAGCATCTGTCTCCAGTGTTTGTATCTGCAATTTGGACTTGGGGTTCACCCATGTCAAAACCCCTCTGGAGCTGGAAGTAAACCCCGCTGCTGAGATATTACCCTCCAGCCTTCTGCATCTAAGCATGTGACTGTGTGTAGGGAGATGCGTCTCCTGGAGGAGGACAACGTCTATGTGTTGGCACTGTAAATAACTGAGGACCTTTCTGACTTTGCGGTGGTCATTCAGGCCACGAACATTCCAGGTGATAGCTTTTAGTCTAGGTGTGTGTGACATCCCCCCATCTGTGGTGGTGTCAGCCATAGCGCAACAAGGTTGGGCATAAATGGAGCAAATTTGTATCAGTGCATGTCACAGTCACAGAGTGCAAAGTCAGATTGATCAGATTCCCAAGAGTTGCATAACAAACTTCTCTCAAACAGGACGGTACCATCTGTTGTTGTGCGTAACCCAGTTTATCTTTCCTAGAAGAGCAAGGTTTCCCCTTCCCCTTAGTCTCCCCTCCCCCCACCCACAGCCGATCAGCCCCAACACGGCCTCTTATCCCCCCCAGGACCCCTCCAGTCCCCTCCCACAGCTTACCAACCCCACCTTGGCCTAGCATGTCAGTGTGCCCCCCCAATACACTCCCAATAAACTCAGGAAATCTCCAAAGGGGACCAACAGTGCACACAGCGCAAGGGCCGAGGTTGCCAGGTGTAGTAGTCGTAACTTCAGTTGGTGCCTGCGCAATCATCGCCCCAGCGCCATCGCCAAAGATTGTCAACCCAATGCGAGCCGTCAGGGTATTATTAAACTATAATAACATATCCTCAGTTCAATGTGCCTACCGCCCAGAGCCCTCCGAGCAGGATCCAGTGATCAATCTAAACCAGTATGTAATTTGTATGTAGTAGCTCATCAAGTGCATACATTCTAAGTGTGGTAGTAATAGGTAAAGCGGAACAGTCTCACCCACAGGTCGTATCCTCTGGACTCCCGCGGTCCCCCCATAGAGTCGTGAATAATGTGCACTCAGGAGCCCGGAAGCTTCATGTGTCGATGCCGAGCCCCAAGTCCAGGTCGGGGCGCCCAGCAAACAGTCAAGTCTCAGCGCAGAGCACAACCCCTAGACCGTGTAATACTTCTAGTCTTGTTTCTCCAGTTGGCTGTTGTGTTCCTCATCGTCGTTCTGACTCCTGGGGCTATCCCTTCGTTCTTTGGTCCAAACTTTCAATGCTTTTTGGAGGTCTTTAGGGTCCGTGAAAATGTGTGAATGGCCTTGCCGATTAATTCTCAGTTTTTCTGGATATAGCATGGCGTAGTCCAGTCCAAGGTCACAGAGCTGTTTATTGTATGGAGCAAAGGGCCTCCGTTCTTCTTGTACCTTCTAATTCTAATTTCTAATTTAAAATACTTGTAAAGCGCAGCATACACCTTGCGGTTTCTTGGCGCTGGGGAGATCGGCAACTGAGGTGAAAACAAGAAGACCAGGGAGAGAAGAAAGGGATATTTGAAGGGGTTTAAGTGGGGAAGGCTTGGCTGAAAAGGAACGTTTTCAGATCTCTGCGAAAGGGGAGATACTGGGTGGCAGACCGGAGGTGGTCAGGAAGTGAGTTCCAAAAGGTTGGAGCTAGGGTGGAGAAATTAGCCCCGCCCCACTTTTTGCGAGTGAAGCGAGGGATCTGGAGGAGGGACCTGGAGGAAGATCGAAGTTCTCTTGTGGGTAAATAGGACTTGATTAGTGAGGAGATGAAGGCAGGGGCGGAGCCCTGGCGGGCCTGGAAGACCATGCACCCGATCTTGAATAGGGCCCGTTCCTTTATGGGGAGCCAGTGAAGCTCTCTAAGAAGGGGGGTGGAGTGGTGATAACGAGGGAGGCCGTACACAAGCCGGGCTGCTTGATTCTGGACGGTCTGGAGTCTACGCAAACTGTAAGCGGGGATACCGTGGTAAAGAGCGTTTGCGTAGTCCAATTTTGATATCACGAGTGCGGCCATAATGATCTTAAGTGCCTGGGGGGAAAAGAAGCGGGAGACAGTGCGGATAGTGCGGAGAGAAAGGAAACAGGAGGACACCACAGAACTGATTTGTGAGTGGAGAGTGAGTTGGCTGTTTATTTTGACACCAAGTGTTTTGACCGTGGTGGAGGGGGTCGGTGCAGAGCCAAGAGAAGGGGGCCAGAAGAGAGAGTTCCAGGGACTGGATGAACCACCGGTGAGAACCAGCTCGATTTTATCCGGGTTCAGCTTAAGGTGGTTGTGGTTCATCCAGTCACTGATGAATGTCATGGTTGACCTTCGCAGTGAAGTCCGGATACAAAGAGATGTCATGTCCTTCATATTGCAGTGCCTTCTTTTCCCGGGCTATCCGCAGGGCTGTGTCTCTATCTCTATAATTCAGAAGATTGGTAATGATCGGCCTCGGGGAAGCCCCCGGCCGCGGGCACAGGCCCAGCGTGCGGTGCGCTCTCTCTACAATGAACATCGGCGATAATACGTCAGCTCCCAGCAGCGTGGTCAGCAGCTTCTCAACGAATAGCTCAATTTTCCCGGTTTGAGTAGTCTCTGACACTCCTGTGATTCGTATGTTCGATCTACGGGAGCGGGCTTCCAAGTCTTCCGATTTATCTTGAATGACCTGCAAGATTCTGTCATGCTGCTTCCGATCTTTATCCTGTTCCGATTAAGCTTCTTCCACTTCTGTTATGCGCCTCTCCGCCATGTCCAGGCGCTCCGCATGTTTATCCACTCTTTCTGACATGCGGTCCATGCAATAAGAGAGCGCATCAATTTTAGAGCCCATGGATGTCATGATGTCTTGTAGGCCCTTTTCCATCGTGACCAGCAGATCTTTAATGTCTGCGTAAGTCAAGCCTTCTGCCCCTCTGGCCTGTGGCGTAGTCTCCATTTCCTGCACTTCTGGGGCCTTAGTGCGACGTTGTTTGACGGGTAGTTTAGTTTGGGTTTTGTCTCCTTTGCCCATGTTGCCCTCGAGGCCCTGAGTAACTCCTGGTCAGAATTGGCCCCTGTGACACCTACGGATGTAACATGCCCAATTAGTATCGAAATTCCTGGTAGTATAATATCGTGGAATATAGCGGGTCTTGCCCCAAACATTAATGACGCAGACTGGCGATCAGTAACCATGACCCACTCCATCATAGCTCTCCAGGAAACATGGGCCAGCGAGCAATCCCATTTGTTAGGATATAAACATTTTTTACTCCGGCAGTTCCTAGCAAAATGGGTAGACATAAGGGAGGGTTGTTGATCTATTCAGGTCCTACTGTCCTTGGGAGCTTTTTGGATTGTCCATACTATCAAATACTAATGGTAACATGGGGATCTCTGAAAAATTTAGCTATAATTAACTTCTATAATAACATCCCGATAGTACATGTGGAAACCACAATCAAGAAATTGTCAGGCACCCTTAAGATGATCGAAGATAGCTGTACCGGGGATTTGGCTCTTATGTGGGTAGGGGACTTTTATTGTCCCTTATGTCCAAGGAGTCTACAGAGTGTGTGTGGCTGGGCAGATGAAAACTTAGGGGCGTCAAGCCATTTTGCCCATACAAAACTAGGGGACATGCTCAACAACTTATTGGTGGACCATTCTATTGTATTTATTAATTAAGTTTGTTCCGTGCCTAAAACATTTACACCCACCTTTAACGCAAGAGGGGCAAAATCAATTATTGATTTTACCTTACATTTGTCACGCTATGCCCCACTAGTCACTAAATGGGAGACACTCATAAGTGGCATTAGTGATCATTACCCTATCTCAGTTATCTGTAAGCTAAATCTGGATGCGCCGCCCCTCAATATTCAATGCAATTATGACCTTAACCCCATTCTTGGTCAGCGTAACGGATTTTGCATTAAATGGGAGAAGTTAATTCCAGAGAGTTTCCTAAAAAATCTAGTGACCATTTCCCAAAAGGAAATCAATACGTGCTTGACTCTAGAAGAGGACGAAGAACATGTTTTGGACTCCTTCAATAAAATCTGCTGTTCAATTAAACACCCCTTGACCAGAAACCCGCGCAATATAGTCAAGAGAACCCCTGGGTGGTTTGATCCAAACTGCACTAGGGCACTGAGGGAACTTAAACAAGCACTGCATGCTACCCCGTTAAACAGAGCACAGGTACAAATGGCAAGGCGTAACTACTGCGTCGTCTTGGCTAGAAGAGAGAAAGATATAAAAGCTGAAGCTTGGGAAGCCCTCCACGCAGCCGCAATACAAAAGGACACTGTTGCCTTCTGGAAGGCTGTGAACGCTCCCTTTTACCAAGATGACCATGGCCCTCGTTTAGATAATGCCATTATGGCTCAGGAGTGGGTGTGTCATTTCCAAGCCCTGTATGGCACGCCGGTTCTCCCTGTACCTTCCCCCGAAACAGCAATAATCACGGAGGTTGTAGATTGCCCGTTCCCCTTAGATATTCAATTCAAACTGGAGAAGGTCTATAAAGCCTTAAGGGAAAGCTCAGCCTCTAAAGCACCAGGACCAGACTCTGTCCCTATTGACATGTTTAAAATGTATCCAGACCTGTGGGTTCCTCTACTCACTAGAGTCCTGAATTGCATGGGCAAAAGAGGTTTTATTCCAACATGGAAGGAGGCAATCTTGGTCCCGATTTACAAAAAGGGGGACAGGAATGATCCTGCCTGCTATCGGCCCATCTCTTTGTTAGATGGCTTTATGAAGATGGCAGGCAGGGTCATCCTTGCTCGCATTCAGGACTGGCTAGAGGGACAGGAAGTGCTATCACCTTTCCAGTATGGGTTTAGGGGAGGGCGGGGGACAATTGAGCAGGGGCTAAATCTCTCCCTAACTATCTCTAAATATATACACGCAAAGAAAACCAACCTATACGTGACATTTGTGGACCTCAGCTCTGCATTTGATTGCGTTTTGCACGACAATTTCTGGAAGACTTTGAGGGACATTGGGTTGGACAATAAAATAATAGATTACATTAGAGAGCTCTATGCTGAGGCGGTGCACGAGTAAGATATGGCCAGAGGGGGGAATGCACTGAGCTCTTTAAGATTAATAGAGGGGTAAGGCAGGGCTGCATATTGGCTCCCTTGCTATTTAACCTCTATATTAATGGGGTGGGTTCTTGCTTAACACAACAGTATTACGATTATCCTGTAATCAAAGGCAAAACCATCCCCATTCTACTCTACGCTGATGACACGGCTATCCTCTCGCAGACAAAGGTGGGTCTTCAGAAAGTCGTACAGTCCTTCACTAACTTCATGAAGATCAGAGAGTTACGTGTAAATGTCTCAAAGACGTTTACCATGTCGTGCGGCCCAAACAAACAAAGATCACCATGTCCAATTACTTTAGATGAAAGGAGGGTGGAGTTAGCCGACATCTTTTGTTATTTGGGGGTTCATTTTGATAGGCAAGGCACGTGGAAGCCTGCTGTGAATGCAAGGACCCTGGCATTTAATAGAGCAATTGGTGCTCTTATGAGCTTTGCAAAAAAAATAGGGAACAGGCCAGTCAGGGAGCTCCTCCAAATATTCAAATCGAAATGTGTGGCTATTGGGACCTATGGGGCGGGCATTTGGGGCTGGCAGCAAGTGGAGGCGATACAGCGAATCGAGAATAGGTTCCTGCGATTTATAACAGCTACATCGAAGAGCACTCCTATATATGTCTTACATGCCGAAGTTGCTCTCCTTCACATCACAGACATTATAAAACTTGCCCCTGTTTTACTTTGGCATAATGTCTGGACCAACCCTGCCACAGAATTGAATAGATCTATTATAGAGAACTGCTTAAGTTGTGATGGGATGAAAAATATTAAATGGCTTAGTTAAATCAAGAACTTTGTCAGCGAGATTGGTCATCCTGAATATTTTACCGACCCAGCCTCACTGGAACAGCTCTCGCGATCCATGTTAAAAAAGATTTTGTTGGAACATTTGGAATTGCAAAGGTGTAAGGGTGAAAGGAATAAAAAAATCTGTCATGAGCAACGACGAAGTGACATCTCAGAGGGGCCCTCAGTTGTATCTTGTAATAGATCATCCCCTACAGCATCGTAGGCTCCTGACATACTTTCGCCTGGAAACCTTTTGTAGACTTGTATCATTTCCGAATTGCAATGACTGGGCGAGAGTAAAAAGGTGGTGTCCTTGTGATGACAAATTATTCCAATCAAATATACACTGCACTCTTTTTTGCACTTTATACAGCCACTTTAGACGACAAATCTTAAAACCCCTCCTGTTAACCTGGGGCCTAAGGAAAGCAAGAGACGCCTATAATAAACTTAGGTCTTTAGACGATTGTTTTACCATCAGCACAGTGAGCCTCTACTTGAACACAATTTTAAGAGTGAGAAGGACCACGGTCATGGGATAGCAAGAGTTAAGTAAGTATTTTTAACTACTATGTATTTTAATTGATTGCATTGTTTTATCTTTTTTTAACTTCTTTTTATTATTTTAAAAAATCTATCTTTAGTAATGTTTAATTCTGAATGGAAAAGATGGAATTTCAACTGTGATTTTATTTGTATACTTTTATGAATTGTGAATTCAATTTGAATAAAGTCTTTGAACTTGAACTTGAACTCCTGGTCAGATCTCTCGCAGTGCCAAGCCTACATCATGCCGTGTGATCAGCCACACAGCACTCTGGCCAGTCAGCAGAAGCCACTCCAACCGGTTCACGCAGTAGACTCGGGCCTATTGGACGCTGCCAGGCCACCCTACCAGGACTATCTTCACTGGGGATCCGGATAGATAGCGCTTCTCCCTGCTGCTCCTCTAGGCCGGCACAAGGGTCACACCACCAAGACGCCACCAAGATGGGCCACCCTCACCGCCTGTGATCGTATAGTGCTGCCTGGTCATTCCTCTTGCAACAGCCACGCCGTCCCCACGTGGGCTCGCCAAGCTGCCACCAGTATCAAGGCTCCCGGGGGCCCCACCGCTCAGCTCCAGAGGTCGTGTGTTACCACCATATAGGCTCTGGGCCACTTAAATAATGCCCGGAAAGTTCAGCAACAGCAACGGGACATCGTGCGGTTCCGCAGAATGGGGGGGAGGGCAGAGGGGCTCCAGCAATCCGAGTCTCGGGTCTTCAAGCTTGACTCCGATTGCGTGCCTCCAAACTGCCCATGGGAGACTCCCCCTCCAAGCGTGCAGGACAATGCTGTCTGTACAGCTCCAACCCGATCCCCTCCTGTGCCTCAGTTGCTGCCCTCTGGCTCCTGCAGCCTTTCGCCGCCTTACCGGGTTGCCGCCCCGCCGGGCTGCCGCACGTCAGGGCACGTACGCCGGCTGGTGTCAAAATCCAGGTCGGGGATGAGCGGCCTAGGGTGCCGGCCCCTGCTCTCTCGCTGCCGACAACCCTGTATGCCATAGCGTCTCCGTTGTGGCTCGTTCCGGGCAGCAGTGGACTCCGGTCGAGTGTGCGTACCACTTTAGCCCCTCAGGCTCCATGTGAACAGGATTTTTAAAAGGATTATTCAGGCGCTGGCGCGGAGCTCCGGAATCAAGCGTCCGCCATCAGCACTGGCAAGCTCCGCCCCCCTGCTATGTCCATTCTTAGAGCAGGTATTAACTCTCAATGGATCAGTCCTGATTCCCCTAACTTTATAAAGTGGATGGCCCGGCTGTTGGTTGGCAATTTATAATATGGAATTAGCAGCGTGCAGCCTAAAAGGACGTTGAAGATGTGAAATGGGCCGGAAAATATGGGCTCCGATCACGGACTCGATATGATGAATTGTCCTTTTTTTCATTTTCATTTTGTTTATCACCTGTTTTTCTTTTCTTTTTGGGATTCTGAGTTAGCCTTTCATTCCCTGTCTTTTTTTTCTTCTCTTTTTGGGCTTTGCTGTATTAAACATTGTTGATAATTTTAAATTATGTTTTGCAATATTTTTTTGTGTAAGATGGATTTCAAAATGCTAAATAAAATTTTAAAAAAAGAAAAGAAAAAAAAGCAAATTTACACGTTTTGATTTCAGCTGTTAGATCTTTAGCTGAAAATCTCTCCAATACTAATTCAAGCCTGTGATCATGTTCCTGTTTGTCAGGTCCCATAACTAGAATATTGACCTCAAAGTATGATACCCTTTTATGTCTTTGAACAAAAAAGTGCATCAAGTGATGGAACACAGCAGGCGCAGAAACTAGCCCAAATGACATACATACAAATCTGTAAAGTCCAAAAGGGGAAATAAAAGATGTCAAATTCTCATCAATCTCAGGAAGTGAAAACTTGTCCACAACTATATTTTTGTTTAAATCTTTAAGATCAAAACACAATCTTATCCTGCCATCAGACTTCCTAGCAACTACCAAGGGCACCAATCATTCCACACACTAGATTGCCTCAATGATACCATCTTTCGCTAATCTGTTTATCTCTTTTGACACATTATCCTTCATGTTTACAGGTATGCTTCTTACTTTATGACACACCAATTTTGCATGATCCTTCAACAGAAGTTTGTGCAAAAATAAACACAATTTCCCCACAGTTCCCCAAAACACTTTGGGAAATCATTTAAGTAACTCATCTTCCATGTGCACTACTGTGTCACCCACTAACAAAACTTCATCCTTACCAATGGGCTTAAGTGTGATTCCCAAAGCTCCTTGATCATGTCAGCCCAAAACTAAAGGACCTTTTCCCCCACATGCAATGTGTCTTCTGTGTTTCTACCCATGAATTCAAAAGTAAGAGTTCTAAACCCTACAATAGGAATTCTTTCACATGTGAAGGTAACTGGGTGAATGTCATTGGGATCTAACTTATCCTTTTACAAATGTGTCCTCCCACACTGAGCAGTGCACAACAGTGCACAGTGAGCCGGAGTTGGTTACAATTTTTATCTCCGCCCCTCCAATATACTTCATACAAGTCAGCTTAGTTTTTTCAAATGAGCCAACATTGAGTACCTAGACCATCAATGCTCAAAATACTTACAGTACTCGTTTGTTCCTTATCATCCTCTTCTTCAACATCTGAACCATTCACAACACATTTTACTTTCACATTCCCACTCTTTTCCCTGCACACCCTTGCAAAATGACCTAAGATTCGACAATAAGAACATTTTAACCTAATCGCTGGACAATTCCTTTCTCTAGCAAAATGACCCTTGTTCCCACATCTAAAACAGTTAGGGTGCTTGTTCATACCAGAATTGTCACTCAGAGCCTCAACACTAGAATCTTTTGAAGGCTGTTTTCTGCTGATATCCTCTTTTTTTTAGAAGGACCCAGAAACTCTGTATTATGGAACTTGGTTCAACAGACTTAGAACTCTTTATTGCAGCTTGAGCACACCCTTAAGACATTTCCACTTTTTTGACAATTGCAATGGTTTCCTTGAATGATGCATAACCTCTCTTGTGTGCTAGAGTTATTTGTATGTATAATGATCTGATCCCAGAAAAGTTCTTCTCACAATGATCCAAATTTACAAGAATCAGCCAACTGCTTAAGGGTGGACACCTAATACTCCACTGTTTCCAATTTGTTCTGTTTCCTTTCGAGTTTTTTTAAATAAGTAAATAGCAGCACAAACAACTGGTTTGTAATAGCAATCTAAATATTACAAGGCATGCTGCAACACATCAATGTCTTCTGCAGACCTAGGTTTCTTTTCCATTTGCCTATAAACTCGTAGGCCCTCAGGACCTAAATTGTTCTGTTAAATGTTCTTCTCCGAAGTAAAGTGTGCTCTTTGCCTGCTAAGTTAGCACACAAGGAGTATTTAATCGGGTGTGTGCATTACCGCAGACACGCAGGATAAGTATAAAATCATTTACATCCAATCCCGAGTGTGCATCACTGCAGACACGCACTTGCACAGTAAGATATGGATTACTCACAAGGTGCTGGGAAAGCTTCAATACATCCAACCCAGTATGAGCATCACCATAAACACACAGGGGCAGATTTACAAGCCCCTTGCGCCACTTTTGCGTCAATTTTAACATGGGAAAAGTGACACAAAAGTGGCGCAAGGGACTTGTAAATCTGCCCCACAGTGTTTAGGGCACAGTGAGATCAAAATGTGTTTACTCAGGTGCCAATTACTAGTAATCATAACAAAATTAACACTGCATGTTTGATATGGTGTGCACATCACCCTAGGCACACACACAGTCCTGCTAATGCATTGTAAACGCAAGCGATGTGGCCCATTAGAAAAAAAATGGCTGCAATGTCACATTGCTTAAAAGAAATCTACCTCAACTTAAACTGGCTGAGTGGATGTGGCGATGCATCACTCGTCACGCTCTCCTCCTCCGTGAAGCTCACCCCCAAGTCTAGCGACACTCCATTGCCTCACCACAGAGATTGTACCTGAAGGTTTCGCCTCCCAAAATTCCCCAAATCATCAGAACTGCTTCCTGACGTCAAACCCAGTTCGTGCAGCAGGAGGAAATGCCTCCAGTACTCACACATGGTCTGTGCTGCTCGCTCTCACCCTTGAATAAATCCTCCAGCCCTTTGTTCCAGGCAAAGTCCTATCCGGTTCCAACCACCAAAAAGAGGTGCAAGTAATCACGTTCACCTTGTCACCAAATTGTAGGAATAATGCATGAGACGTTTAGTATGGAAAGCATAGGCATGTACATTTCTAAATGATCTACCTTTAAATATCATGCACCCAGCCTTGTGGATTGTAAAACTTAATATTGGGAGGCTTATTCATATTTAAAGGAAGGTTTTGACGTGTCAAAAAGGTTATTTAAGGTGGGATTGCAGATTTCTCACTGCTGCAGTCAGGGAACAACAGTGGGCCTGAAGCCGTGGTATCACTGCCGCTGTAGTAAATATGATGCTGTAGTCCACTTGTGACATTAAACTTCAATGCCCTGGACACACTCTGTACAATATGATAGGGACTTTCAGGCAAATTAAATATACCATTAATAAGAATGCCAATTCAATCATGTTTAAAGGGGGAGCACATGCACCTTATTGCTGGTTTGCAGGGGTAAAGTGCACAGAGTTCTACAGCCAACAAAAATAGTGCAAACAACACAATATATGCTAATTCTCTCGGGGGAGGGAAGATGGCCGTTTAATCCACAGGTGTTGTTAGGCAGTGACGACACAGGCACCAAGTTATTGACTACTAGCAGCCCGTCCCGACGTTGTCCGGGTATGAATTGCTGCCGGCCAGTAGTATATTGTTTTGTAGGATTTCATTTTTATAGCATTTCTTATCTGTGACAGGCCTGTGAAACGCTGCGATTCACAGTGCACTGCTGATGCACTTCAGAGTGCGCGTTCAGTAGTGTGTGAACTCGAGTTTCCCTACTTTATTTTTCCTTGCAATATTATATAGCGCGAACTCGACAACATGGCATGAGCACAATTTACATTACAGAAGAACACATTCATTTGTGGTAGGCACGGGGAGACAAAGCGATTTGCCTGGAATCACAGAATGTTGAGCTGATGCCGAGATTCAAACGTAGCTCCCCAGCTCTAATGTTCGCAATTCTAGAACTTGTGGCGGGAGGTGTGTCTAAAAGTGTATGTCGGTGCTGGCCATCAATGAGAGAGACCTGTGCATTTTTCAAATGGGTGGTGAAAAAATATGAGTATGTTGCTGGACATGTGGGCCGCCGTGCCACCAATGTACTTACCGGCGGAGGGTAAACACCCATTATTCCTCAACTTTATTTCCGCATACCATCACCCTGCATACTTTCATTACGAAATTACCATGACTCCGCAATGCCATTATAACACATGACATTACATTTTATATGCTTTCACCACGCATACATTTACAACGAAATTCGTTGTAAATGCATGAATGGTAAAAGCACGTTTTTTTAAAATGTTTAGATAAGGTAAGTATGGGTATAGGGGGATATGTTTTGGGGTACTGAGGTATATGTTTTGGGGTATTTGGGTATTTTAAGGGTTCAGATATAGTTTTGGGTTATGGAGTACAGGGGTATTTTAGGGTTTAGGGATAGGTATGGGTTTTGGGGTACAGGGTTATTTTTAGGGTTCAGGGCTAGGTTTGGGTTTTGGGGTACAGGGGTATTTTTAGGGTTCAGGAGTAGGTTTGGGTTTTGGGGTACAGGGGTATTTTAAGGGTTTAGGGATAGGTTTGGGTTTTGGGATACATGGTATATTTATAGGGTTAAGATGGGTTAGTGTTTAAGGGTGTTGGGGTATTTTAAGGAGTAAGGGTGGGTTATGATTATGGGGTGCAGGGGTATTTAAAGGGAGCAGGGTGGAATTAGTTTTTAGGGTGTAAAGGGTAATAAAATAAAATAATAAATAAAAAAATATAAATAATGCAATTTTAAAGAATAAATGTTTTAATTAAATTAAGAAATGTGTAAGAGAGGTGTGCTTCTTGCTCGATTTGTATTCACACGGCTGCCCCTGGCCGTGCAGCAGAGCACCATCCCTGGCTGATACGAATGGGAGAGACAGCCGAGGGAGGCCTGAGCGCTGCACACAGCTACGCTACACAAGGTATAGCGCTCCGAATGTAATGACTGTCCTGAATCCCTACACTCTCCCCCTACTCAAGGGATTAAAAAACACTACAAATCTACTGAAAACCAGGAATACCCATTGAAGGGTTGTTGATATTTGCGCCTTGGACTACAACAACCAGCAACCCTGGTTGTGCAAGATCCTGTAGCCACGCCCAGTCAGGACGTCAGCATTCAAACAAAATAAATTTGAATTCTCTAAAGGTGCAAACACAGCCTGTTTTCTTTGTCAGCCCCAAGAAGAAGAGGCGTGGGCCTCGAAACGCCAGGGCGCTTGATGGATGTGACAATCATAAGGAGAAGCGGTGATTCCAGGACACAAGGCGTTTTAGAGCTGGAAGGCACGGCGTGCTATGTGTGCCTGCTGAAAGCGCAGGTGTGCTTCTTGCTCGAGATATATATATATATATATGTATATATATATATATATATATATATATATATATATATATATATATAAAAGGTGGAATGGAGTTCTGAATATTTGCTGGTAACATTAGATGTTACATCACTATATACCAGCATAGTTCATGTGGATGGGATACGGGCGGTACAATTCTATCTGGGGCAAAGACCGATGGAACTGTTAGAACATAACAAAATGCTTATTTCTATGATTAGTTTCTGTCTTCATAACAATTATTTTATGTTCCACAAACAACATTACCAACAGGTGAGGAGTGTAGCCATAGGGGCCTGTTTTTCTCCCAGTTATGCCTGTCTGCACATGGGCTACTGGGAGAGACAGGTCCTCTTTGGCGAACACCATGAGGTCTGTATGAAGAACATCATACGATGGTATAGATACATCGATGATGCTTTTCTAATTTGGCAGGGAACAGAGACGGAAGCTATCCAGTTCATCGAGAAACTAAATTGTAATAATTACAATCTGGCATTTACCTCAGAAGTTAGTCACAGTAAAGCCCACTTTCTGGATGTCACAATCGAAGTGAATGATGGCCAGTTGGAAACAACTATGTACAGGAAACCTACTGCAGGCAACACTGTCCTGCATGCTAAGAGTCATCATCCTCCCCACCTGATAAGGAGCATCCCCTATGGGGAAATGCTCAGAATCAGGCGGGTATGCAGCACAGAAAATCAATGCAAACTGGTTCAAGAGACTAGCAAGCAAAAGTTCCTGGCCAGGGGATACTGTGATAGCATTATTAATGCTGCTATAACCAAAGCAAATACTATGTCCAGAGACACTGCCCTTATTCACAAGAAAACCTTAAAACCCACTAATGATGTCAACAAACAACCCATCAGACTAATTTGGGCCTACAACAGGCAGCATGGGGCCTTAAGAAAAATAGTCAACAAACACTGGGATCTTGCAAGATTCGATCCAGTGATTGGAGAATACATGCCCAGGAAACCTGCAATCACTTACAGTAAGGCACATTCTTTACAGGATGCACTAGTAAAATCTAGTCCTGAGGTGATTTTGCCGAACAATTGGCTGACAGGCAGTAAGGGTTTCAGAAAATGCTCCTGCTGCAAAGCTTGTTTGCATGGTGTGAGCAAAACTGAATATACCATTCCGTTCTCAGACACGCCCCGTAAAATCTTGAAGCAGCTAACCTGCAAAAGTGAGTACGTGGTATATGTGCTGGAGTGCCCGTGTGGCCTGCGTTATGTTGGGAGCACCAAACTGCAGGTCCACAAGAGGGTGCTCCAGCACATCAGAGCTATTAATACAAACGATGCCACGTACCCGGTTGCTAGGCACTTTAAGGAGTGTCACAACAACAACAGTGCACTCCTTAGGTACTTTGCAATTGATGCAGTGGGTCCTCTGAGAAGAGGTGGAGACAGAGAGGGCATCCTCAGAGCGTTAGAGACAAAATACATCATTGAGCTGAACAGTAAATCCCCTTGGGGATTAAATTTTACTGAAGATCTGTACACGTGTCTTTAAAATCTTATGACCTACAGAACCAGTGGTGTCTGACGCAACACTCCATGTCTGTAAACATCTCAATGTGCCTGATTTTGGTTACGATATTTTCTCCTTTATAGATCTAATGTACTTGTAGCACATTAACGCTTTTGGATAGCACTGGAGATCCCAGTTGACCTATGCAAACAATTGGTTCGGGAAGGAAGGCCAATAAATAACATCTTTTTATAGGTTGGGACTTGCCTATGAATTAGGATTGAAAAAAAAAATTTAAGACACACATATATATTTTTTGATATATGTGTTCACACATTCACTGTTTTGGTATTCACATTTTCACACAATTAATTGGACATTGCGTATGTGACTTTTTGGGTATGTTTGTTCCTTTATTTTGGAACAGTTGATTAATTTTTCACTGGCTTTATTGTATTTATATAGCAATTAATTTGTTGATTGATTCATGTGAAAATAATCATAGCAAGTGCATCATCATATTATCTTTTTCTGTTCTTGGTTTTTTGCAAATTTGGATTATCCAGTTAAATGTATTCTGCGATTCCAAGAAACAGTTTACTGTATTTTAAAATTATTTACAGATATGAAACATGTATGATTCCTAATGATAATGCACAAGTCACTTTGGCAAATCAATGATATTCTTATGGGATTATCCTGTGATTTACAATGTGTTTTTAGTCTGTCTTCGATATCATTCTTGGAGACTAAGTGGTGTCCAATGACATATTGTGGATTTACAGCACTAGCACTTTAAATTTTGATCGCGCTCTCTGTGTGTCATGTGACCAAGGACTTTCGGAGGCCGAAACGTTATGTTTTACGAAGGTGCCAATTAAAGAATCTACTCACCTGAACTTTGGGTCTCGTGTTCCTTGCTGCAGCGGCGTCCAGGAGTTTGTGGGAGTGCCCCTCCAGTTTTGAGCGAGTTTGCAATATATATATATTTCATTCTTGAGCTAGACAGTAGATCTCCCAATGGCCTCAACAACACGGAGGACCTACATGTGTTTTTGTAATTCAATTTTTGCATTGGCCGCCCCGTTCTGTATAGCTTTGGGTATTGGGGCCCTGGTTGGCTGCCGCCCTTCCCCCATGTGATCAATACTATGTCTCCTTGTTGGGTTTTTGCACGTAACACTTACTTTTTGTATATATGTTTTCACGGTGATTCACTATTTATGTAATTGTATTAATTTTTGGGTACCCCCATCATTTGAGGACATAGACCATATGCTCTTTCTGTGTTTCCAGATAAATATGCTTTTTCAACAGTCTGATTAGTGACAATGACATTCCTGTGGTATTTATACCAAATAGTCCCTGCCCTATAAACATGCTGCTACAGTCGTATGTTTACATATTGCGTTGATTTGCACTTTGATAGATATAGATGCAACATTATAATGTTTACAATTAGCTTATTTTGCACAAAATCATTAGTATTACTATTGATTTTTTATTGCATCTATCATGACATTAATTATTTTTAAACGATGCACTTTGCACTTTTTTACGCAATTTTGCACTGTGAATATTCTGTGTAGGCGAGGGCCTTTTATATATGGTAGATTTTTTGTATAGGCATTTTAAGCTCTTTGTATGTCTTTTTGCATTATTAACTTAAATATCACGGGTTTTTAATATTGTCAGTTTGAAATGTGGATTCTAACCAGTAAATTAATTTTATTTCCGACTGTTGCTAATTCGAAATGTTTGGAAAACAGACTACGCCATGCATTACCAGTAGTTTGTCCTCGCTTTCTACTACCACGAGGTGTATGATGAAAAAATGAAAAAAATGCACTTTTTCACTGTTAAGCATTCAGTATTTAAACGTAAGCATTTCCAACTCTGATTGTCTGTGAGCAAGGGCGGATGCCCGAAACGCGTCAGATTGCTTGGTTCAGCTTCTAAATAAAATCTGTGCTTTAAGTAAACTACTGGATCTGCGTGATTTCCTGGGTCGCTGCGGTCGGAGCCTGGGAGATTGCACTTGCTTGATATATATATATATATATACCTTGTCCATGAATTAACTTGATGCACTGTCACTTTAAATGTTTCGCACTATGGCGAGCAGTTTGTCATGTGATCAAGCCTCCTCGGAGGCGAAACGCGTCATGGCGGCAGCGCTGGCATTAATTGAATAAATCACCTCTGCACCAGCATTCTTTGGGTCGACTCTTCGTCACTGTGTGATTTGGCAGTTTGATTTCTGTGACGGGTGATGAGCTTCATGGATATATATGTATTCACTGAAAAAAACATAGGTTATAGACCATATATAGTTAGGGATTTGCATTTACAAAACCTTCTTTTACTCGCATAAAACCATTGAAATTCGCATATATAGTTAGATGCGCTAACTATATATCGCGCACCCGCAATCCGCTGCTGATGATGTCACATATTACATCATTCATGACATGGTCAGTGACATCACTGATGACATCACTGATGACATCTCAAATGACATAACTGATGACATCACTGATGACATCATCCAGTGGCTGTCTGTTTCTGTAAAGTTAAAATATGTCTTACATATTGAAGAATGAGTGGAGGTATAAGTGTCTGGATGAAGGATTTAGTAGGTGCATGACTGACTGTATGAGAGAGTGATTAAATGTGTCTCACTGAGTGCATGGGTTAGTGACTAAACTATCTTAATTTGTGCATCATTATATCTGTTGTTCTATGAACTGCTGCATGTGTTGATCAGTAGCTATATGAGTAACTGTATGGGTTATTGATTGGTTGCCCAAGTATTTGTATGGGAGAGTGAGTGTGTGTGTGGGGGTGGCTGGGAGGTGTGTGACTCTGTGCATACATGTGTGAACAGTTTATTCACTAGATCTATGGGTTCAAAACTGCATGTGGAAACAGCTGTATTGGTGGTTGACAGTGAATACGAGTGTATTGGTGAGTGAATGGATATCTCAGTGCTACATGTCAAAGTAAGTACATATGTAAAACACAGTACATGTGAAAGTTCACATATATAAATTACTGTGCATAAGAGCCAGTGAATGTGTGAGTGGCTGTATGGATCATTGTGAACTTGTGTCAGGGATTGTATAAAAGAGTAAATATGTGTTAGTATATGTTTGAATAAGTAAGATGTGTATAACTGTATAGTTGAGGATATGGAGGTGTGATTGATTCAGTGCATGACTGACTAGGTGTATGAGTAACTCCATGGATGAGTGACAGTCTGTGAGTGTCTGTTTACCCTGAGTGTATCTAAGGTTATATTAGAGTCTGAAGAGGTTGATCGTATTATCACATGATTGATGTCATCAGTGATGTTGTCAGTGATGTCATTTGAGTTGTCATCAGTGATGTCATTTGAGTTGTCATCAGTGATGTCATCAGTGATGTCACTGACCATGTCATGAATGATGTAATATGTGACATCATCAGCAGTGGATTGCGGGTGCGCGATATATAGTTAGCGCATCTAACTATATATGCGAATTTCAATGGTTTTATGCGAGTAAAATAAGGTTTTGTAAATGCAAATCCCTAACTATATATGGTCTATAACCTATGGTTTTTTCAGTGAATTTCAATGGTTTTTTAATAGCAAATATCAAATGCTGTCAAATGTCAAGTACATGATAGGTAAAAACATTTTCGTGTTTATGCACGCTGATGTGCTTTGAACGCTGCCCCCCCTCGCCCCCCTCTTTTCTCTTAGCAGTACTCTCTCTTTGCAGATAGTGAAGGGTAGTTAACGCAGGCCTTTGCCCCCGTTGTAATCCGTCGTGCCTGCTTCTCTCTCTATTTGATTGATTGCTATCCAAGCATTTACTGTTTTAGAATTTGTTCTCTTTGGTTCATTCTGTATTTACAAACAAGCACAGAGTCGCAATACTCTGTTTAGTCTTTGCAGATAGTGAAAAATAGTTTAAAAAAACAAAAGGAATCGAGCAAAATCAGTAGGCCACTAATGGGATCTGTTTCTGACCTCGCTAAAATAGAAACATTAAGAACAACCCTCATGAGAAATACGAAACTAGTAAGATGAACTTAGCTCCACACCATGATGGCTGCAAGACAGCTCGACTCTGCCGCCCACCCCACCCCACCCAAAATAACGACAAACCCTATGCAAATATTATAAATATATACAACACACCAGCAAAGTAACAGTGTAAAACATTTTATTAAATAACTATTTACATAACTATTTTATACTTTTTGTTGCCCGATCCGGCTAGCTCAATCGATCGAGCATGAAACTCATGCACTCTGATAGCAAGCGTTGCTGCTGATGCTATGCAGACCAAAACTGGTTTTCAGTTTGTACATTCTTCTAGATTTTTCCATCCAAGGCTGGTTGAGTTTGTAGAACGATGGCTTCAGATTTTCAACATATGGTGTGGTGGCACGGACTGGGAGGGGGCGCTTGGCTCCTGCCCCCTCCCCAAGTAAGATTTTCATACGTGAGTGTACGTTCATGGTTTTGGTCCCTGAGTTGCTTCGATGTCACTGCCATGCTCAAATGGCATAAGTCCTGGATGTTGGGTGCCATAGTTCAGAGTTCTGAGCAGCGCTTGTAACACTGTCTGAAGCTTATTTGCACCTACTGCAGCTTCACTATTCTCAAAGTAAGTGAGGGCCGTTTGTGGACCTGACTGCATTGTTAAACAATGTGATGCGGTGCCTCCCTGAACCGCTTGACGGAGGCCCCCGAGGGGCGGTGAGATGGCACTTAGCTCCTGCCCCCTCCCCAAGTCGTGTTGCCCTGGTGTGGCCTGAGATCGCCCCCGACATAGGCGGCCGGCTCCCGGGGTCCGGCTGAACTTTTTGCCTTTTGATGACTCTTCCATTCTGGACCTTGTCCCACAATCCGTTTGACCTGAAGACACGCTGTAGTGGGGCGCCCCTTTACCGTTTCAGTTGCCATTCCGTCCGCTTTTGCTACACTGTGCCTCTTCCGCCATTCAGCTGTTTACCGCCCACTCTTGCGACTACAGCGTCTCGCTCACCATGTAGTTGAGTTGCTCCCGCTCTTGGATGCAACGATAGGCGGCTGCCACAGGACTCTCAAAATGGCGGCCGGCTCTTCAGATTTGGGCGTGGTCCACTAAAATGGCCCTGGGACACCTTGGAACTCGGACGCTTGCCTGATAGGGCTTGGGTCCCATTCTCGAAAGCGTCCCCTCAGCCTTGAAGATTCTACAAAAGTCTTGGGGGCCCCCGACTCCCGCAGGCTTCTGGTGGGGAGCGGCTGCCATGATTGCTCGTGGAATGAGATGGTGGTGCTCTCATGCTGACGCCAGCTTCAGTCTGAAACATCCAGAAACACTGTAGACTACCAATTCGATCAGTTCCGGTAGCGCCCCAACATGACCCGGTAGAGAAGAACTTGCCCTCCCCTCTTTGACTGATGGTTCTTGTTGACTGTCCCTTCTGTTGTCATTTAACAGAACTTTTTAGACTGCTGAAAGGGGTTGTGTTCCGAACGCTGGTTGGTGGAGACATTTTGACTATATTCTGGACCTACGTTGTCGCGTAATGCGTTATATGACACGCCGCGTTAGCGCACCCGGAAGTGCTCCGGTGCGCGAAGCGCAGCTTCCCGGAAGCGATCCGGGGCGCGGCGCGCAGCGCGTAACGTAAGCATAACAGGTCATGTGACATGTTTATAAAACTTTTCATTGGTTCATTTTACTTTTGTTATTTTAATGATGAAAAGCTTGGTCATATGACCTAAAAATTACACTTTTTATTGGTTTCGAACATTATTTTTTCTTAAACATACATGTTATAATGTTCCAGGCTAATGTACTTTCCCGGAAAATTTACAACTGTCCTGCAAGTAAAATATATTCCTTTTTCGAGAAAAAGGGCGTTTCTTCGTCCCATGACGGAGCCGTTGAGTAAAAGAGGCTCGGCCTGCTGTCTTAGTCGTCGTGGAAAACACAACTGCCCTTGACCATTTATCTTTACTGCGTTCCTGCGTATTATACCTTTTATCCGTCATGTAATTGGACTGCTTTATTTCACTTGCCTTTTACTGATTCGAAAACAGTGACTAAAATTAAAAACTTTACCAATGTAAATACTACTACCATGTTTTGTTTTAAAAACCTTTATTGTGAAAATGTCAGTATACAAATACGGGCCTATAACCACGTGGGCCGGCCACGGAGCAAACTGAAATCGTATATGATGAGGAGACATTTACATTGTAGAGGAACGTAACGAGCGGGCCATTAGGTTGCAAGAACTAAGGTGTCTAACAGTTGCGGAATCGGTGGACGTACATTTTGTAATTAAAATACGACAGGGCCACTTTCAATAAAATTATCTAGATATACATTTGCGGGCAAGTACCATGGGTGACGTTAATTCGAACTTTCAATAGTACAGTAATCAATAACACATCAGAACTTAATATCAATAGGGATGTCGAAATATTCAATCAATTCTCGTCTCCGCCCGCCATGAGCATCAAAACTGCATTCATATCTCGTGATATCAAGGTTGTTCAACCAGTACACAACAAGGAGTTACGAGTCCCATTTATACCGGCGCCATTTTGGGCGAGGCCGGGCAGGTCCAGGATATAGTCAAAATGTCTCCACCAACCAGCGGCCGGACCAGAACCCCTTTCGGCCCTTTATGCTACAAGATGGTGTCTTCCATTCAGAAAATATTGTTGGCAGCATTTTGAAAGGAAAGATAAACAGCCGTTCTCCTAGTGAGTCTCACATTGTTACATTTAGGAAGAATGTTGAAGAGTAGTATGTTGAAAATCTGAAGCCATCGTTCTACAAACTCTCAACCAGCCTTGGATGGAAAAAAAAATCCTGAAGAATGTACAAACTGAAAACCAATTTTTGTCTGTATAGCATCAACAGCAACGCTTGACTCAGCTTTGTGTGAAGCCGCCATTTTGATTCAATCAATAACGTCCCCCTGCACACATTCAGGGACCTGGTTGTGTCTTCAGGTCAAACGGATTGTGGGACAAGATGCAGAAAGGAAAAGGAAAAAAGTTCCGCCGCGCCCCGGGAGCCGGCCGCCTATGTTATGGGCGATGTTTGGCCACACCAGGGCGATAGTGAAGCTGCAGCAGGTGCAAATAAGCTTCAGACAGTGTTACAAGCACTGCTCAGAACTCTCAACTATGACACCACCTCGGTGCCATCCGGATCTTGGCGCCTTGTGCTGGTTCCGGCCTATTCACACATCGGTCCGCTACTGACACCACCTCACAGGCCAACGGGGCACCCCACGCCGACTTTCGGTGCAGCATTGTAGGATGGCCACACCAGAGCAGCAACTTGCTAAACACCACCTCGGTGCCATCCAGATCTTGGCGCGTTGTGCTGCCTTCGGCCTACTGTAGCCGCAAGTGCGGACGCAACTCAACTGGATAGCGAGTGAAACACCAAGGGGCGCCCCACTGCAGCCGAGGAGCCTCCATCTTGGGGGCGACGCACAGCATCACCAATGCAGTCAGATCCTCAAACAGCCCCCACTGACTGACGCGACCTCACAGGCCAACGGGGCGCCCCACGCCGACTTTCGGCGCAGCATTGTAGGATGGCCACACCAGTGCGGCAACTTGCTGGACACCACCTCGGTGCCATCCGGATCTCGGCGCGTTCGAGTCACTGTACCGCAAGAGTGACCGCAACTCAGCTGGACACGGCGTCTTTTGGCGCAGCATTGTAGGATGGCCACACCAGTGCGGCAACTTGCTGGACACCACCTCGGTGCCATCCAGATCTCGGCGCGCTGTGCTGCCTTCGGCCTACTGTAGCCGCAAGTGCGGACGCAACTCAGTTGGACGGCGAGTGAAAAGCTAAGGGGCGCCCCACTGCAGCCGAGGAGCCTCCATCTTGGGGGAGATGCACAGCCCCCACTGACTGACGCAACCTCACAGGCCAACGGGGCGCCCCACGCCGACTTTCGGCGCAGCATTGTAGGATAGCCAGCAACTTGCTGGACACCACCTCGGTGCCATCCGGATCTCGGCGCGTTGTGCTGCCTTCGGCCTATTCGCACATCGGTCCGCTACTGACGCCGCCTCACGTGCCAACGGATTTTCTACGCTTTTTATAGCCCTATGCAGCATAACAGGTCATGTGACTTGTTTATGAAACTTTTCATTGGTTCATTTTACTTTTGGTTTCCTAATGATGGAAGGCTTGGTCATATGACCTAAAAATAACACTTTTCATTGGTTTAGAACATTTTTTTTTCCCAAACGATGAAAGCCCCACCTTGTTTCTGGATGTTTCAGACTGAAGCTGGCGTCAGCATGAAAGCACCACCATCTCGTGGCTCCGTCGTGGTCATTCCGCGAGCAATCATGGCAGCCGCTCCCCACCGGAAGCCTGCAGGAGTCGAGGGCCCCCAAGACTTTTGTAGAATCTTCACGGCTGAGGGGACGCTTTCGAGAATGGGATCCAAGACCTAGCAGACAAGCGTCCGAGTTCCAAGGTGTCCCAGGGCCATTTTAGTGGACCAGGCCCAAAAAGGAAAGAGCCTGCCGCCATTTTGAGAGTCCTGTGGCAGCCGCCTATCACTGAACCGCAAGAGTAGGCGCAACTCAGCTGAATGGCGGATTTTGGCACAGTGTACCAAAAGCGGGAGGAATGGCAACTGAAACGGTAAAGGGGCACCCCACTACAGCACACGAGCCGCCACCTGGGGAGGCCCGTTCAGGAACCCCCCCCCCCCCCGGGCGCCCCACGCCGTTTTTCGGAGCAGCATTGTAGGATGCCAAAATCAGTGCGACAACTTACTGGACATCACCTGGGTGCCATCCATATCTCAGCGCGTTCTGCTGCCTTGGGACTATTCGCACAACAGACCGCTACTGACGAGGCCTCCCCTCGCACCCCCCGGGACGCCCCACGCCGTTTTTCGGAGCTGCATTGTAGGATACCAAAAACCAGTGCGGCACCCAGGTAACATCACCTGGGTGCCGTCCAGAACTCAGCACGTTGTGCTGCCTTGGGACTATTCGCACAAAACACAGCTACTGACCATTGTTGCTTCTTTTTTCAAAAAAATGTTTAAATGTATTTACTGTTTTTGTTGCGTTCTATATATTTATAAGTTATTAAAGTGTTATAATCCTACTACTTTGTTGGAGTATATTTTTAATGTGACACATAATTGTAAAAACTTTGATGTACAAAGAGGCATCCCTGGAATCTTCCGCTTCAGGCTCGGTCCCACACACCCTCACAGTGAGAATCCCCTCCCCAAGCACAATACAGGATGGTTATCAGATAGTAGGAACCCGTATGGTGTGACGGATCTCATGGGGTGGGGGCCTTCATCTACTGTAACTCCTTTGAAGAGGGATGATTCCCATACATGCCAACATTTCAGAAGAGCAAAGTCGGAGATTTTTAAAAAGAAAAATCGGGAGAATGGGGCCTTGAATCGGGTTATTGTCATGTGTGGGCTTTGGAAGTGTGCTGCTGCAGGATCGGACATTTCAAACTCAAATGCACGTTCTTTTTCTTACCTTTCCGAAGAATGGAGCGCAATAGCAGGCAGAGAAAGGGTGATGCAAGTGTTGAACACTGCCTGGCCTGGCAAGTTGCTGGCAGTGCCCCCCCGCCCCCCGCCCGCTCCTGAAACAGGGCACACACACCGCCGCCCCGAGTACTTCACACATCTTTAAAAGACCATGCGCTTGTTAATGAGGCTTAAATGGTTTATCACCCCTTCTAGAGCCCCTGCATCGGCCCTCTGACGTTTCCTGGAAGAATTAGCACGTAACACAATACCAAGCCCTGTCAGCTGAAACCCCAGAGGAATCGGGTTTTTGCTTGCAGGAATCGGGAGGCGGGAGACTAGCACTGAAATTGGTAGTCTCACGCCTGAATCGGGAGGGTTGGCATGTCTGGAATCTCTACAGCTGGGGCCATAAACTACATCCGCAGGGCTAGGTGATAGCCTGGGACCGGCCTGGACAATCGGACACAGAGGAAGAGGAGTGTCAGAGGGTGCGGTAGTTAATAGGGTGAAAGGGAGGTGTCAGGCGGGCACGGGGTGTGATTCTCAGGGAAGAGCAGCGCAGATGGGGGGAGGTTTATGGCCCATGCATGAGAGAGAGAGCGGGGGTGACCAGTGCGTTGGGGAGATGCTTGCGAGGGTGGGGAGCCGTGCTGAGAATCGACGGCGTGCAGAGAGTGGGTCTGGTCAAGGCATCTAAAATGGCTGCCGTGCACGACAAAATTGTGGCATTGGAAAAAAGGCAAGATGACGCAGACAATGTTTATCAATAAGGATTAATTTATAACAAAATATTTTATCGCAGTGACAAAATGGCGGTCAACACTTCCTGATTTCCATCAAATCGAATGTTAACAGACGTCACGCAGCAAAAAAAATAAAACGCTCACGCACAGCCGCTGGAAGACATGTATCAACATATATGAGCCTCCTCAGCCACCCTCAGAAAACATAAGGGATCAGGATACGTCTCCCGTGCCCCCTTATACCTAGTAATTTAATTAAATCAAAACACAAAATGGCGAATTCCCGTTTCGCTACCAGTTTGCGGCCCGGTTCGCGATCCGGGAAGCGCTTCTACCGTGAAAAATCAATTTTTTTTATTTTCCCCACGGGACCCTTTAATAACCCCAACATCATTCCTAGGGGGTCAAGAGGGGTCTACCTTGCCCCCTTTCATTAAATTCCCCCTTCGTTTTTCACCTCTTCTTGTCTCTCGATCGTACCGAGAGACAAGATGGCGGCCGCACCGGACTGTTTAGAATGTTGACAGACACCGGAGAGCCAATCAGCTTCGCTTCGCAAAGCTCCGTGACACGAAAAGTACGCGATCTGGAGCGCTATCTGGGACGCTGTCACAGATATATAAATTTTTTAAAACGTTAATTTCTCAAAATCCACTGGAGCACATATATTGAGACCCAGCAAAGGCACATCGGGCTAACAGTCCCTACAATTTTGCCAAGTTTCGTGCAAATCCATTCAGCCGTTCGAGCTAAAAGTGAGGCCAAACGCCCTATGGAAATTAACATGGGAAAAACGCGTTTTAGGACCCCCCTTTTTTCTCGGCCCCCCCTTAACGAAACCCCCCAAATTTTCAGGGGCTGCTCAGAAACAAAATGTGCCATTTTCCTGAAAATTTCAGCCGATTCCGTCCACAAACGCCAAAGTTATTAGACATAGAATTTTCAAAAGTCCCATAGAGAAAAAATCCTAACTATATATACCTACTGGCGATAGCCAGTAGGTAATATATATATATATATATATACACATTTTTCTAGAAAGTAGTTTGTGTGGATCAATAGTAGCGTCGCCCAGAGACGCTTTTCAGAGATCCCTACCTCGTCTTGGGTACTGGCTTCACTGGGACCTGAACTGTTGCAGTTCGTTTTTCGCCAGCGTTAGTTGGAGTGTCCAGAATCCTGCCACCAACACCGGGGAGAAAGCAAGCAGTTTTGGGATTATTAATCCCATGCCGGCCAGAGCACACTGTGGATCAGCCCCTGCTCATCAGACTCTCTGGATATCGTGGCTGAGGTAGTCTTGGGGGACCGAAGGAGGCATTCTGCAAGTTGCACACCAAAGCAGGAGATTCCATCCCAGTGTTTTGTGGGGCGCATGCTGTTCCCTGCCCCCCCGCAATGACAAATTTGACATTCTGTGTCTCGCCCCGGCACCACAGTTCCCATACTTCATCACGCTGCATTCTGGGATTTGAAGTCTTGCCCTATTCTCGGGACTTCACACAGGTGCGGAAATCAACGACAAGGGGTGGAGCGGGCTTGTAACTGCAAGTGTTTTAAAAGGAGGGACTCATCTACAGTTTGTGATTATACCTACAGGATGGTTTGGGCGCTGAAGAAGGCAGAGGGCTGCCGAAATGCATTCGCCATTGTGTAATTAAAAGAAGCTTCCTACCGTTTCCTCCAGGGTCTCTGTCTCTTTTCTAGAAAGGAGTTTGTGTGGATATATATATACACATATATACAAACATATATTTGATGTTTTAATAATGTACTTTTACAATGTATATGACTTTACCACACATGCATTTGCGTTATAATGGCATGCGTGATAAAGTCATATGCGTTGTAAAAGTTTTAGAAATGATGTCTTTGCGGAATAATAGTCCCGCGTTATAAAAATTGCGGAGTGATGGTATGCGGGATGTTGGTTTGCGGAATATCATCACATATTCCCGGCGGAGGGATAGTCCCTTTCTTGCTATTTCGTGGAGGCGGGCCTTGTGTCTGGATGTGCGTGGCGCGAGGCCTGTGCGCAAAAGAAGTGGAAAATCTCCAGTGTGCGCTTCAGGCGTCACCGGAAGTTAAGGCGAGATTATATTTCCTGCACAATGGCCCCTGTTTGCGCTCCTTCCGGCCCCTGGGAATAGCTCCATACAGTAAAGCAGCTGCACGTCACTGGGAGCGCGGGGCAAGCACACTCAGAGCTGGAATGTACAGAACCTGGGAAGAAAGAACAATGAAATATTGGGCACAACGCTCGCTTTTTTTTCCGTAATCCGGAGCACCGCATACGCCCACGCCCCCAGTACACGCCCACAGCACACAATATGAGACATGACATGAAGGGTGGAAAGTACCACACACCCCAGCGTTTATCACGCCCCCAGCACACGCCCACAGGACAACGCAGACACGCCCACAAGGTACTACTTTGCTGGCCCAGTTCTTTTACCTTTTAAATCTATATGGTGGGCGTCTGCATAGTCTATGTCCTCCTGCAGCAACTGCCCTTTCCAACGCTGTATTGGGTGTTGTGATTGGTGCTGTGGTTCCTGAGATTACCCAACTCAAAGGTTTGGGCTCTCTCTTCATTATATTAGTATAGATAACTCTGCAGTACCCTTTTGAGCTATCTGGATCCAGGAGAGAGAATTTCCAAGGCTTGCTCATCTATACTTGTTTTTCCACTCCAGCTCCTGTCCTTGGAGATGTGCCATGCTCGAACCATGCCAAGAGGAGCCTTTTAGGTACCAAGAAGTAACGTCGGAGAGGGGAACCCAAAAGATGAGCAGGCTTCGGGCAATACAAATTCCCCTTCCCTGTCGCTAGTCAAAATACAACGACGCAGACTATTATCAGCACAATGCAAAGCCATAGGGGAACAGTGCAGTAGGAGATATAGTGTATGCCGTATGTTTAATTATCAAACCTTGATCTTGGTCTTCATACAAAGCTATGGATATAGTAATTGACTGCATTTTTTCTGTATAATGAATAATTTTTCTCCTGCATTCACAAAGAGAATAATATGGGCAAAAAACTGCCTGTTGAAGGAAATGATCTGCCCTTGTTGTCAGATTATTCAGATATTGCTTTTGAGGGTAACTCCAGTCATGATTATATAGTAGAATAATACAACAATAATAAGTGTTGGAGATGGTATTTTCGTACTGAAATTGCCTGCTACCAAAATTATGTGTCACAAGTTGAATGCCAAGGTGGGTAAAGAGATTACAGGGCAATTGTCTCATGATAACAGAAGGGTTGGGGCAGATAGTGCCTTCCCATTGTAACCTCTCATTATCGTCTCCACCTGCAGGTCTGGTCTATTTTTATTGAAAGGTATGACACAGGGAATAGGCTCAACTCACTTATTGTGAAATGCATTTATTAAAGCAAATATTTATAACGTAAGCACTACACTTCACCTTTCTGTTAGAAATGTTTTCCTTCAAGTTGAATTTTTTTAAACCAAGTAAACCAATCTTTCTCAGGTAACACAGTTGAAGACTGGAATTTGATCTTGTTAAATCTGACATCCTTGGTGCAGTTTAGCCCCTAACCTTTTGCCTTCAACCCTCTTATTTTCTGACTTCCTTTTGCTGGCTTTAGGACTTTGCACACTTTACCACTGCTAACAAGTGCTAAAGTGCTTGTGTTCTCCCCTTAAGTGTAGCAACTGGGGAGGAAATTGCCTAAATGTAAATGTAAATGTAAGGTGTTTTATAGCGCGCTCAATTACTACCGGAGTATCCTGGCGCGAATGACCGCTGGGGAACCCGTCCTGGCTTTCCCTGTGAGATGGTCCCATGCTGGGTATCTCCAAGGTGGAGCCAGGCATCCCCGGCGTCTGTGGGGGGCCGTTGTAGAGATGAGGCAAGCTTAATGCCCAGAGTTACCGAGTGTGATCACTGCCCAAAGTGGGCACCGAGGCGAGAATTATCAGTCCGCTGACCCTGGTCCTCGACCCTGCCGCGTCGGGAATCGAACCCTGGTCCCCGGCCGTTCTCAGCCTCCGGGTCTGCCGCCTCTAACCAGTGAGCCACACCTCTCTACGAAAGTGTAAGAGGCAGTGTAGAGGTTAACCTAGTATCCCTGGGTGACGGAGAGATAGTGCAGGCAACTCACATGCCTAGCAACACTAGGAGATACAGGCAGTGAATCACCATTAATGGGTAGAGCGTTGAGACCCTGAGAGACATTGGAGCCAGCATGACAACTGTCAGATAGCATCTTGTGACCTCAGGGCAGCTAGTCCCTAATGCATTCACCAGATTACTGCTGCTGACAACCATGAGAGTCACTACCCAGTGGCTCTGATTCCTTCTGAATGGTGGGAAGTCTCAGGTTCCTTGAGGGTACCTGTGAATCCATCAATGCCTGTGAATTGGCTACTAGGCAATGACCTAGAGGACACTATCTGGAAGTTGGTAGAGTTCTAGTCGCACTTGGAGATGTTGGAGTTGCTTGAGTCGGTGCGCCTGACTATACGGTCCATGGCCACAAGAGAAGTTAGTCAAGAGGACCTGGAGCCTGCAAGAATGGCCCAGGTGCCTGCAACAAAAGAGAAGGGCAAGAGGCGCATGAAATCCAATCCTGAAACTTCCACTTTCCTGAAGGAGGCTAAGTCTGAGGAGGATGCCCTGGAAAGTACAGGGGAGGATGTTGCCGCCCTAGGGAACCTACCTGAGTCTCCTGTATAACAAACCCAAGGTTCCTGAGCCTAGTACATCCCATGTGTTAGAGGACCCACAGTGCTACGGGGCCTTCCTACTGGAGCTGGCTAATTTTCTTCCATTGGCAGGTCATCTAGGGTAGGACAAGACCTTTAAAAGGCTGGTCACTCACTTTTATAATATCCCTGGATGAGAATGGCCTCAGATGTATTCCTAAGGTAATACCCTACCTGCCAGGCCGGGAGGAAAGTGCAATGCTCCCTTGCAGCCATTCCCCGGTGTTGGCACTCTCTTTGAACAGGTGGGGATCGACATTGTTGGTTCTCTGGACTCAAAAACAGGTCTTGGCAACTGGTTCATCCCAGTCTTGGTGGACCATGCCATCTAGCACCTGGAGGCTATACCTCTGAGGTCAGTGACTGTACCCTCAGTGGCCAGAGCACTTATGTTGATGCTTACCTACATGGGGTTCCCAAGGTGGTCGTATCTGTCTGAGGTACCAACTTCATGTCAGCGTACATAAACTAAATGTGGAAGGAGTGTGGGGCACCCTGCAAGTTCTCCACTCCTTGCTACCCCCTAACTAATAGACTCTAAAAGACCTGATCATGAGACTGCCGGAGCCCTTGAGGTAGAAGTGGGATATCCTCTCGCCATATCTTTTTCTTGCTTATGAGGAGGAACCGCAGAAAGGGGTTAGCTTCAACCTGGTGTGTGAGGGGAACCGTCCTGAAAAGGGAAACCCCTCTCTTTTCATGGAAGAGTACCCCCAGACAGTTTTGTAACCTCCCTCTTATTCCGGACCTGTCGCCCTTTTTGTGTGACAAGATAAACCTTTTGCATGGTCCAAACTTTCCTTTTAATACATATGTTACCCTCAGATTGGGTCCTGGGCAGACTAGAGGGTCTGTTGTAGAGATTACATTTAGTCTCCATTTTAGATTTACTTTTTAACTTAGCATCCTTTTATAATAGTGGTTTGCACATGATTTCCCCATATACGAGAATGTGCCAAGCACACATTTATTCCTGGTAAACTCTGTCTCCCTGTAGCCTGCACAATTAGTTCCAGGGCCACACATATTTGAACACAATGTCCTTTTTTAACTTTTGTGCTCCTAGGAGATGACTCCTTCATTCCAGACTAACAAAATACGTTGTTCTGCGCATCTGGCACAGTGCAATAAGGCTGCTGTTTTATTATTTACACAATGCCCACACTGAAGTCGGTGTGAGGCACATAACATTAGAGTTACCATGAAAGCTGCTGTGAGCTGTGACTGAGCTGCAGCTCTGCCGGCTTGACCTTCATCCTGAGAAAGAAGATAGCCCTGCAAGAGAAGTGTGCAGGCCAGCACACACAGTCGGGGTGTATTCGTTAATGCACTGAGGCCGGCTTCCAGACACATTATACCCAGGCATGGAGTCAGATCATCCCAAACATTTGTGGCAGAAGGGTACTCACAATATGCTCTTGCTAGTTTAGAATTATTAGTGATAGATAGGAGTAACATTAGGAACAATGAACATGGCTGAATTGTTTATGTTTATCACCATTTGTTTAAAACACTGAAATGTTTAGTCTGTTTAATAATCACAGCTCATGTTTCGTTTACAAGGATTAGATCTTGTCAATGACCCTTTGAAAATGTTTTTTCTTATCTTTACTTTGTGACACCTTGGCATGCAAAAGTGACAAACGAAAGGGTTAAATCTGTTTCCACAAGTTCCTTGGAAACCAGAGTGGTCATTTTCAAGGTTACCAACAATAGCTATGCCTCTGTAAGGTTAGGGGTTTAGCTGTAGTACTGTGAGCTAACCAAACCATCCCTTACTGATTATATAAGAATACACAGTCTCCGTATTATGAGTTTTTGTTGATCTAATATACAGCCCTACTAAATGCTTAGAAACTGTATCTCATGCAGGGAGCAGTGTATTTAAAAAGTGGGACATTTCAGTCTTATATTTCAGTCCTGATATTGAAAAACTTGTAAATCCGTTTTTCGCTACTGTAAGGCTTATCTCTCCCCTAGGACAACAATGAAGTTACTTTATTACATTTAATAGGGTATAATTTCCAAATGGAAGCAGGCAGCCTCTTCATGTTTGGTGTCTTTGGAATAGTAATGAAAAATCCCATGGTAAAGTCAGATTTTAAATTACAATTTTGAAAATACCACTTTTAGAAAATTAGCATTTTCCTGCCTTAGCCATTTAGTGCCTGCAGCCTGTCTGTGGGTCACATGACCGGGTGTAGTGTACAGCTGGGCTTTGTATATTCCTCCTAGACAGCCACACACAATAGGGGGCTCAGGTGTGCCTGTATGAGCAATCACTGGCAGGAGGGGCAGGAGGATCTGAGCACAGCCCCAAATACACTTGAATAGTCTGTGACTTGCCTCCACACAAAGGGCTGTATACCCCCTGTAGTTAGTCCTTAAACCAGAGACAGGAAGGCAGGACACCTGTGCACTTCAAATGCATGACTCTGGAAACATCTGCTATTCAGCATTAAGGTACCCTTGGTTGAATGTGCGCTTAACAAATACACTTATAAGGAGGATTCTCCCAAGTTCAAGGGCACAACTGGGTATAAATATTGGACCTTGGCAACCAACTCTTCAGTACGCTTCTGGACCTGTCAATACTCTTCTGGGAAGAAGAACTGCTATGTTCCTGTAAGGACTGTCACTCTACTGGACTGCTGCTCTGAAGGACTGCTTCCCTGCGGTGCTGTCCTGCTGCCTTCCTCTTGCTTGGTTGAGAAGCACTGGACCTGCATCTGTTGAACCCAGGAACCCAAAGTGACTCCAGGGGCTGGTTGGCTGGCCTCCTGACTAGAGCCTCTGAGACAGAAAGCCCCAAAAACATTGAACCCAGTACCTGGACTCTGCCATCTGTGAGTCCTACCGTACCAGGTGGAGCCATCGCAATCCTGGACCCTTGGATGTGGGCTTGAAGGTGCTCTGCCAGCCAATCGGTGAACCCAGCAGAACTGACACCTCTCCTCTACAGTGCAACGCATCTCCAGCAGAACCGGTGCATCGCCATTACTGTTCTATGCTTCACCTTAGGAACTGGTGCATTGTATCTGCTGCTAGGGTTCTTCTAACGCAAAGTACTCTGCCTTGACCCTGCACCTGTATTGGAACCACAGCCTGTAAGACGCTTTCCCTGTGCAGGACCTCGCATCTCTCATCGACGGTAGCCTCAACGACGCCACAGGTTCTCGTACCACAGCCTCCCAGCTCTTTGGAATTGACGCATCGCCTCGACTGCACAATGCATCCTTGACGTCGAACTTCATATCTCAAGCCCTCATCAACAGGATCCTCAACGATGACCCAGGACTTCACATTGCAGCTCCGCCTCAACTCAGAACCGAAGAATCACCTCGGCTGCCTGACACATCCTGTGCACAAATCCTTGTAACGCTCCGGAAACCGGGATTTAAGGAACTTTATTCAGCTGCTCCTTGTAACCAGCCACGCTCCATTGTGGTCAGCCTGAACTGATGACTTCGGACAGGTTCAGTAGGACAAAATATCCTCAGTTGGCACGTTGTGCTTTTTGGTGCTATTTTCACAGAAATCTTAAAATTGCATGTCTTCGGTTCTAATGATTGGATTTTTTGTTTGGGTCTTGTTTTATTTATTATATATCACTCTATTTTTTTAACTTGGTGTGGGGTACTTTTTTGTGTGGTGTTTTTTATTTTATTATTGTTTGAATTGTTGCACATATACTTTACACATTGCCTCTAGATTAAGCCTGACTACTCTATGCCAAGCTAGCAGAGGGATGAGCACAGGCTAATTTAGGGTTAGCTTGTGCCTCGCTCTGACAAGGATTGTGGTTGCTGCTTGCCAGGTCTCACACCAATCAACCAACAACCCAATTCTTGAAGATTCTACTTTCCTTACAGGACTGGCAAATCCTTACAAAACATCTGAAATATTTACTGTACTAGCGACAGTTCCTCCTTTGAAGGACTCTCACTATTCAGGAAATAACTCCAAAATGGCTACATGGAACAAACACTGCAAATGTTTTGTTTGTAAATATGCATATTTGGTTTGTGGTTGAAAATCTATTTTTTTTTCTTCCAACTGTATATGATGTAATATTGTGCTACAATTTCACTCTATTTTACATTCATTATATTTCTGTATTTTCTTGCACAGTTGGTCATAAATTGTGATCCTGTGTAATACTAACCAGAGTGCTATTATCAAATTACATTGAAATAAGGCATCTAAAATTAGTATTGGAATTAAGTAATTAACAATGAATAACAAATGAGAGATCATGAAAATATATACAGGGCATTTTATTTGAAATATTTATTATAAAAAATCAAATTAAGCATTCAATAAATGATTAATGAATCTTTTATTATAATTTTAGTGAAGCCCCTAGGCCAACACAGCCTAAGTATTCTAGAGGAGGTGATCAACACTGTGCCTAAATGAACTGCTGCTCCTGTGTTGATGCTTGTAATGCATGCGTTTTTTAGAAAAAATGAATGCTTCATGCATGCTTTGTGTTTTTGATAGTTTTAATAAAGTTCGTCTAAAACACAATTATTTATAATTTCGTTGCAGTCAATGGGTGTGCAATGTCACTTCCTGCACTGTCATCAAAGTTAACGAGCATGGGAAATCACACGTAAAATCCTCTAGTTATAGGGTGAAAGCTGCTTCATTGCTTTAGGTGCAGGAGCATTTCTTCTGCCCCTTTAAAATTGGAATTACATTTAAAAGAAGAACATGGCTATTTCCTATGACATATGGCTTGACTTCTACTGAAAAGGGTACTGTACTGGAAACAAAGAAAACACTTAAACACTCTCCTCATGTCCAGATCAGCACACGTCTGGAATTAGGAGCTGTGCACCTTTTGAAAAAGAAAAGGTAGTATGTATGAGTCGTATCATATAAAAAAATAAATACATTTGAATAAGTACATTATAATGCCTCTCTAAAATTTATTTTTGCGATTGCATCACTTGAGACATTCCTTTAAATATATTAGGCCTTCTAATGTTCTGTTGACTGTGAAAACAGCAACCGGGAGGAGGGGGGGGGGGGAGGGGGCAGGTGGTCATTCAGCTCACAGGTGTAATAAATAGTGTCACTTAAATTGGATGCTTTGCCCCACTTACAAACTTGCAACAAATGTAAACTTTTGTTTTGTATCAAGGGCTTGGTCATTCTTCCTGAATTCTGAAGCTGTGTTATGATTATCCTTCAAATCCCTGCCTACTCTAAACCTTACTGACGTTTTAAACTCCCCCTTCATTGGCAGGATCATTAAAAAAGCACAACTCCAAGATTTTATCAACACCAGGCATCCACTGCACAACTGCATATGCAGCTTCAGATCATGCAACTTCAGAACATGCAGCTTCAGATCACGCAGCTTCAGATCATGGAGCTTCAGATCTTACAGCCTCAGAACATGCGGCTTCAGATCATGTAGCTTCAGAACATGCAGCTTCAGATCCTGCAGCTTCAGAACATGAAGCTTCAGACCATGCAGCTTCAGATCATGCAGCTTCAGAACATGAAGCTTCAGACCATGCAGCTTCAGATCATGCAGCTTCAGAACATGCAGCTTCAGCTCATGCAGCTTCAGATCACGCAGCTTCAGATCATGGAGCTTCAGATCTTGCAGCCTCAGAACATGCGGCTTCAGATCATGTAGCTTCAGAACATGCAGCTTCAGATCCTGCAGCTTCAGAACATGAAGCTTCAGACCATGCAGCTTCAGATCATGCAGCTTTTGAACATGCAGCTTCAGAACATGCAGCTTCAGATCATGCAGCTTTTGAACATGCAGCTTCAGAACATGGAGCTTCAGATCCTGCAGCTTCAGAACATGAAGCTTCAGACCATGCAGCTTCAGATCATGCAGCTTTTGAACATGCAGCTTCAGAACATGCAGCTTCAGATCATGCAGCTTCCGATCACGCAGCTTCAGATCATGCAGCTTCAGAACATGTAGCTTCATATCATGCAGCTTCATATTATGCAGCTGCAGATAATGCAGCTTCAGATCATGCAGCATCAGCTCATGCTTCAGATCTTAGACAGCTATCTTACAGATCATAGGCAATAACTTCTTTACCTCAGTTAGAAACCGCTGTCTCCTGATATTGTAAGATTGTTGAGCCCCCTTTGACACCATTGTACAACTACCTTATCCACACCCTGAAATATTAAATGGGTTTATTGACAACGTCCTTCGCTGGTTCTCCACCTACCAAACCAAGCACCTCCAGGTCCCAGAAATTGCTTATTACTTGCAGAGTTCTCCAGGGTTAGATCTCACCCCTTCTCCCCACCCCTCGAACTCCAAACTCAGTGTTGAGCCCCTTTGGCCACTCTTCTTAGATAAGCACATCAGTTCCACAATCCACAACTCTGAATGTCCCCTTCACTCCAGATTTCCGACGCCTTTTGCACTGCCTAAACTTCATACTCAACTGATTATCCAGCACCTACCTGAAGCTTAACCCCCTAAAAACTGAGTTCCTGTTATTCAACCAGAAGTGCATTGAGGAACTCGTGCAATTCTGTATCAACAACATGTCCACAATCAGATTTTGAATTCGAAATTTCACCTGCTCGTGTTCATCCTAGATAGCAAACTCATCCCCTGCCCCAATAGAACTCCACTGGGTTAACATGCGATTATGACAAGCACCAAAATCTATCTGGCTGACACCATTTTTTATTTAATTAAAACATTTATTCTTTTAAATTGCATTATTTATATTATTTGTATTTATTATTTTATTTGATTACCCTTTACACCCTAAAAACGAATTCCACCCTGCTCCCTTTAAATACCCCTGCGCCCCATAATCACAACCCACCCTTACTCCTTAAAATACCCCAACACCCTTAAACACTAACCCATCTTAACCCTATAAATATACCATGTATCCCAAAACCCAAACCTATCCCTAAACCCTAAAAATACCCCTGTACCCCAAAACCCAAACTCTCCACTGAACCATAAAAATACCCCTGTACCCCAAAACCCAAACCTAGCCCTGAAACCTTAAAATACCCCTGTACCCCAAAACCCAAACCTACCCCTGAACCCTAAAATACCCCTGTACCCCAAAACCCAAACCCAGCCCTGAACCCTTAAAATACCCCTGTACCCCAAAACCCAAACCTTCCCCTGAACCCTAAAATACCCCTGTACCCCAAAACCCAAACCTACCCCTGAACCCTAAAATACCCCTGTACCCCAAAACCCAAACCCAGCCCTGAACCCTAAAATACCCCTGTACCCCAAAACCCAAACCTAGCCCTGAACCCTTAAAATACCCCTGTACCACAAAACCCATACCTACCCCTGAACCCTAAAAATACCCCTGTACCCCAAAACTAGCCCTGAACCCTAAAACTACCCCTGTACCCCAAAACCCAAACCTAGCATGAACCCTTAAAATACCCCTGTACCCCAAAACCCATACCTATCCCTAAATCCTAAAAATACCCCTATACCCCAAAACCCAAAACTATATCTGAACCCTTAAAATACTCAAACACCCCAAAACAAATACCTCAGTACCCCAAAACATATACCCCTACACCCATACTTACCTTATCCAAACATTTAAAAAAAACATGGTATTACCACTCATGCATTTACAACGAATTTTGTTGTAAATGTATGCGTGGTGAAAGCATATAAAATGTAATGCCATGCGTTACAATGGCATTGCGGAGTTATGGTACTTTCGTAATGAAAGTATGCAGGGTGATGGTATGCGGAAAGAAAGTTGCGGAAAGTACATTGGTGGCATGGCGGCCCACATCTCCAGCAACATACTCATATTTTTTCACCACCCATTTGAAAAATGCACAGGTCTCTCTCATTGATGGCCAGCACCGACATACACTTTTAGACACACTTCCCATCACAAGTTCTAGAATTGTGAACTTTAGAGCTGGGGAGCTACGTTTTAATCTCGGCATCAGCTCAACATCCTGTGATTCCAGGCAAATCGCTTTGTCTCCCCGTGCCTACCGCAAATGAATGTGTTCTTCTGTAATGTAAATTGTGCTCATGCCATGTTGTCGAGTTCGTGCTATATAATATTGCAAGGGGAAAAAAGTAGGAAAACTCGAGTTCACACACTACTGAACGCGCACTCTTAAGTGCATCAGCAGTGCACTGTGAATCGGAGAGTTTCACAGGCCTGTCACAGATAAGAAATGCTATAAAAACAAAATCCTACAAAACAATATACTACTGGCCGGCAGCAATTCATACCCAGACAATGTCGGGCCGGGCTGCTAGTATATACATAAATACACATATATTTTTGACAATTTCAAAAACTTTATTCGACAGCAGTCATAAAAGCAATTTTACATTCTTCCCTACACGATAAATACTACAACAGTATTAAAATCATCATCTTTTAAGAAACTAAATAAACATAGTGCTGTCATTTACAGAATTAACTACATAAAATCGTAGCAATTAACCATATCAATAATTTCATTAAACAGTGTCTAGCTGTTGTAAAGTACGGGTGCGTATAGTCCATGACCAACCTAGGAATTTTGCGACAGCAATCGCCAAATAAGGTGTACAGTCCGATTCCAATATTCTTAACGCCTCTGTACACCTACGTGTTCCTAGATTTAGGCACACTGGTTTTATCCATTTGCGTTGTGGATTGATATATAAGGGGCAAACAAACAGTATATGGGCCGTGTTCTCTGTCAAATCATTACAGTGGGGACATTTATCGTCCTGGTTTGTCGACCATTTGCGGGTAAACGCCTTGATAGGAAGCGTCCGGATTCTAAACTGAAAATACAGTTTTCTATCAAGTGGCCTTTCGATGATGTCCCAGTAAGGCTTGCATGATGGTACAGATTTAATGTTCAGGTAGCGTCCTGTTAGGTTAGTGTTAGAGCCTGTACATTGGGTGGACGACCATACCATTTCCCAATACATGTTCTTTAATGTAGCCTTTGGTGGGAAACTTTCAACATTGGAAGAATTCCACAGATGGTCTAGTTCCAGCTTACTAAGCAATCCTCTTATTTCTTTTAACCACAAGATCGAGTGAAAGCGGTCTGCCCTTATGAAATCTTTTAGGGCATTTGCAAAATGCACAAGTTCAGGGGTGGTCATAAGGCGTCTCCAGTATAGTAACGGACGTAGCCGAGCCAAGTCCTTAATATTTTTCCTGCCCAGATCATAGGCCGATGCTACTGTTGGGGTACTTTGGGGGACCCCAATCAAACGACGGAAGAAGCTATTTTCCGCCAATGTTAATTGTTTCAGGTTGGAGAAGCCCCAAAGTTCTGAACCGTATAAAGAGGCACTGATCACCTTCATGTTGTAAATTTCTAGGGCAGGGGTGATGGCCTTGGTCAATGAGACTTTATGTTTGTGGGCCACTACTCCTGCCAGTTGATGAAACTTTAGGACGGCCATATCAATATGATTTTTCCAGCTCAGATTACTTTGGAGGTTTATTCCCAAATATGTGAAAGCTTCAACCTGTTCTAATGGGATACCAATAAAATGTATTGAGCCCCTGAAGGTATTCCGCTGGTTTAAGCATATGAACTTTATTTTAGATGTATTTAACTCGAGTCCATGTGCTTTACAGAACTCTCCGAAGGCGCTAACTGCCTTCTGGAGCCCACTAGGTGTTTGGGAAACTATGAGCGTGTCGTCCGCAAACATGAGAACAGGCACACGTGCTCCAGCCAGGATTGGTGCATCGGTGGGGGAACGGCTTAGATGGTTTACAATACCGTTGATGTAAATAGAGAACAATGAGGGTGCCAAGAAACACCTTTGCCGAACCCCGCGTTCGACAGGAAATGTGTCGGTCACCTCGCCTTGAGCACCCCACCTGATTCTAGCATAATTGTTCTCATGTAAGCGGACCAGTAATGTCAATAGTTCCGGGGCCATACCAGCTTCAGCAAGTACCCCTCAGAGCTTAGAACGAGGAACTAGATCAAAAGCTGATTTTAGATCTACAAATACAGCATAAAGAGTTACATTGGTGAGCAACACGTTCCTCCAGTAAAGGGCTAGAAAAAAAAGACCTGATCAACTGAGCTTGTCCAAGGACGAAACCCAGCTTGATAAGGGGATAAGATATCTTTTTCACCGATCCAGGTTTGTAATTTGTTTTGTAATAAACAACCTATTATTTTTTTAGCAGAGTCTATAAGACTAATAGGTCTATAGTTGCTGGGTAGTGATTTGTTTCCCTTTTTAAAAACTGGAATTATTTCTGCACCCTTCCAAGAGGTCGGTATAGGTGCACCTCTGGCCACAGAGTTTGCTAGCCACTCAAAGTACTGGCACCAGGATGGGCGATCGCTTAAGAACACATCTGCTGGTATGGCATCCATTCCTGGGGCGCAACCCCCTGTCACACAGTCCAGCGCTATGCTGACATCTTTTAAGGTGAAGAGCTGGCGTTGGTAGAAAACTGTAGGGGGTAGAGTATATTCCCCTTCGGTTGGCACACGCTCGTATTGTGGTCTAACGAAATCAACCCATTGGTTTTGAGCTACATTATTTTGTGAGGGTTGAGCCACCCCTCCTCTGTCGCATTTGACCAGAGCCCAAAATTGACTCTGATTCCTTGCGTCACAGGCGGATTTCAAATCACGCCAATGGGCCTCATCCCACTTTTTCTTAGCCTCTTTTTGTACCTTCCTGTAGGTGTCCCTCGCTTTTCTCACCCCTAGAATATTCTTATTTCTGAGTTCTATACTAAGGTTCCCGCGGGCTTCTCTACAGGTCTTGTCATACCATCCTAATTTGGGCATTTTATTCTGAACATTTCCTGGTTTATTCTCCTTCTTAAAAAACTCCTGGAGCTTAGTAAAAAAGGTCGTGTGGGCATCAAGCATAATTTCAGGGAAGTTTTGCTTGTTAATGTGTGAGTTGATCTCAGCCACTTCTTCTAACACAACTTTTTTAAGCTCCTCTAGTCTCTCCGTATTCTCAATAAGTCTACCCCATTTAATATGGCGCTGGTTGTTCGAGGTTACAATGTCTAGGGTGGTTTTACCTCCCCCTTGGTTTAGTTTTCTTAACCCTGCATTTGCTTTAAGGACCATACAGAGAGGGGTGTGGTCACTCTCTGTTCGGATATTAACTACCATATCGATCAACCTATGCCATAATCTGACATCCACTAGGATGTAATCTATTCGACTGGAGAACCTACCATTATCAAATGTTTTGTTCCCCTGTCGATCTGAGGGGGTTCGTCCATTTGCTGCTCTAAGTCCTCTTGCTAAGTATAGGGCCTTCAGTTGGATGGCCACCGCTGTCCATCTATTAGCTGCAGGAAGTTCTAACTGTGGGATACCCCACTTGCTATCCTCTTCTTCAGTTAAAGTTTGGTCTTCTTGGCCAAACGGTTCAAAAGTGGTATTAACATCGCCCCCTACAATCATTGGCAGATGTGTTGGCGAGAACTTTAACCTCATAATCCAGAGCGGTTATTACTTCTGATGTTTTACCACCCGCTACTCCCCTGGCGTAGATGTTAAATATGACCATCCCGTGACCATTGTCCCAGGTAAGAGTAATTGATAATATATCGTCAAGTGGGGAGCTCCTTTGTTGAATTCTGCAGCATAAATTTTGGCGAACCCAGATTATCAGGCCACCTACCGGTCGACCCTTGGGATTTTTTGTAGCTGGGATATGGAAATGTAGGTATTGGGATCACAGACCATGTTTCCTGGAACAATAAGATGTCAAATTGATCGATAAATGTACACCATTCAGGTGACATCAGCTTGTTGGTAATTCCAGCCATGTTCCAGGAAAGAAAGGACAACCCTGTCTCTACTGTTCCATCTACCACTGCGTCTGGGGGGACCTGGGGTCAAGTCAAGTCAAGTCAAATAATTTATATAGCGCGCTACATACCCAGAGGGTCTCAATGCGCTTGAGGAAGGGTGGGGAATTACTTGTCGAATATCCAAGTTTTAAGTTGCTTTCTGAATGCTAGGTGGTTTTGAGTGAGGCGAAGGTGAGTGGGAAGTGAGTTCCAGGTTTTAGCTGCCAGGTAGGAGAAGGATCTTCCTCCCATGGTGGTTTTGTTGATGCGAGGTACAGCAGCAAGGGCTTGGTCGGAGGAGCGTAGCTGGCGGGAGGGGGTGTAGAAGGAAAGTCGTGTGTTGAGGCATTCGGGTCCGAGTTCGTAGAGAGCTTTGTGTGCTTGGGTTAGGAGGCGGAATGTTATTCTCTTATTGACGGGGAGCCAGTGGAGGTTTTTCAGGTGACTAGAGATGTGGTCTTTACGCGGGATGTCTAGTATGAGTATGGCTGATGCGTTCTGGATGCGTTGGAGTTTTTTCTGAAGTTTTGCGGTGGTACCGGCGTATTGGGTGTTGCCGTAGTCCAGGCGGCTTGTGACCAGCGCGTGGGTGACCGTTTTTCTAGTTTCGGTGGGGATCCAGCGAAATGTTTTTTTGAGCATGCGGAGAATGTTGAAGCAAGATGATGAAACTGCATTGACTTGTCTGTTCATCGAGAGTGTGGAGTCCAGGATGACGCCCAGGTTCTGTGCGTGGTCTGTCGGGATGGGTGCTTTTCCAAGGGCCTCTGGCCACCAAGAGTCATCCCAGGCGGAGGGGGAGGTACCTAAGATAAGGACTTCTGTTTTGTCAGAGTTCAGTTTCAGACGGCTGTGCTTCATCCATTCGGCTACTTCTTTCATCCCTTCATGTAGGTTGGTTTCGGCGGTGTTCGGGTCTTTGGTGAGTGAGAGGATCAGTTGAGTGTCATCAGCGTAGGAGATGATGTTCAGGTTGTGTTGGCCTGCAATGGTTGCGAGGGGGCTCATGTATACGTTGAAGAGGGTGGGGCTGAGTGAGGATCCTTGTGGCACGCCGCAGATGACTTCAGTGGCCTCTGACTTGAATGGTGGAAGGCGGACTCTCTGAGTTCTTCCGGTAAGGAACGAGGTGATCCATTCCAGTGCTTTACCTTGTATTCCTATGTTTCTGAGGCGTTGTAGGAGGGTGTTATGACAGACTATGTCGAAGGCTGCGGAGAGGTCAAGGAGGATGAAGGCGACTGTGTCTCCATTGTCCAGTAGAGTTCGAATGTCGTCTGTAGCTGCGATGAGTGCGGTTTCAGTGCTGTGTTTGGCTCGGAAGCCGGACTGTGAGGAGTCGAGGGATCTGTTTGTTTCGAGGAAGGCGGCGAGCTGGTTGTTGACAGCTTTCTCAATGACTTTGGCCGGGAATGGTAGGAGCGATATGGGGCGGTAGTTTTTGAGTTCGGTGGGGTCAGCTGAGGGTTTTTTCAGAAGGGCGCTGAGTTCGGCGTGTTTCCAGCTTTCCGGGAAGGTGGCGGAGTTGAGGGAGCAGTTGATGACGTCTCGAAGGTGTGGTGCTATGATGGAGTCTGCTTTGTTGAAGATATGGTGAGGGCATGGGTCTATGGGGGATCCCGAGTGAATGGAATTCATCAGGCGGATGGTGTCCTCAGTGGAGATAGGGTTCCAGTCATTGAGGAAGTTCAAGGGGGGTGAGGGTGTGGCAGAAGGTTGGGAGGGTTGGTCTCCGGGTTGGTTGTCGAAGCTGTTGTGGATGTCTGCGATTTTGTTGTGGAAGAATGAAGCTAGGGAGTCGCAAAGGGTTTGAGAGGGAGTGATGTCGTTGGAGTTGGCAGAGGGGTTGGTAAACTCTTTGACGATGGAGGTTGGAGCGCGGATGCGACTAGGTCAGGAGCAAGACATAATTCTCCCATAGAGGAGTCTGACTGTAACTCCAAGTGTCTGATCTTGTTTCTACTGCTTGGAGTAGATGCTTCCTCTACCCTTTTCCCAGGGATCGAGGAAGTAGCGTATATCACACAGAGCTCCTTCTCTGTGGGGGTATCTGTATATTTTAACTCCGCTGATTCATTAGGCACTACTCTGCCAGTCAGTTTGAGTCAATCACATTCATTCAGATTTGACATTGCCCCAAATCAGTTTTCAAGATTAATTTCCCATTCACTAGATTGGGGGACCCTGCCCCACTTATGTGACACCAAGTTCCACTTAGTCTTTAAGATACTAGGATTCCCTATTTTACTACTGTGATAGAAAAAATCCAAAGTTAATGGAACAATGTCTGTGCTCCTACGTTGTGGTGGAAAAAGATTCCTCAAAACCTCAGGGAGTACTTCTGGGTTTAAAAAATGCAAGACTACACAGTCACCTTTGAATTTTTTAGCACCATTCCCTATCCAATCCACCCTTCTTGCCATGGTGATTTCCTCTGCTAATTGCTGTTTAGCCCAAGGGGATATCACCATATTATTGGATAACCAGTGAAAAGCTTTGCTAATCAGAGAAGGAGTAGATTCTACTTGGCCCGGCTTTAGAGAAGGTACATTGTCCAGGACCAAAACTCGGGGGGAAGCCTCTACAATAAGTTGGACCGGGCCTTTCTCAATACCTGTGCTCGTGGGTTTAGGTGGGAGAGCTTCAATGTTAATTCCCTTATTATTATTGGGAACACAGTGCTGGGGTGTTCGGGGAGTTGGGGCCACTTTATCCCCGTCCTCTATGCCGGCACCTGGTGCATTTACTACGGATTCAGCTCTACTTGGGGCTGAAATTGGTATATTGCCCACCTTTTCCACTGTCTGATTTATGATGCCCCCAAGCCTATTTACCTCTGCTGTTAGATGGTCAATTTTGGCTATCAGCGGTTTGACGATACTTTTTATCTTAGAATCAATCATGCTCACAAGTAATGTAATTTGATCATCCCCCAGTGACACTTTCCCACCAAGCTCCCCTGATGCATCTTTTGTGGGCATGGTTTTAGGAGGGGAGGCGGTCCTTTTCCTACTAGGGCGCAACCCACCGCGTTTGTTCTGGCCCTTTCTACATGCTCTGACTGCTCTAGTTGCTGGAACAGACACAGGGGAGGGGGGGGGGGGGGAGGGATTTTTCTGGGGTCATTTTGGATTGATCTAGGGAGTCATTCACCAAATTAATTGCAGTGGGGATGGTTTGGTCGAAGTTGTCTTCCTGTGTAAATACGTATTCAAGGGTGTCACTACAATGTACCTATATCGGGACTTCGACCTGATTTGGTTCTAATAAGGAGTTCTGTGTGGGGATTAAGGGAGTGGAGCTCAAGCCCAGTGATATCCTTCTAGAGCTATTTATTTTGCTCACTACCTGCACTAAGTAGTTGTCTATAGTATTGGAAGCTGAGGATGACTTCTGTTTGGACATATTGCACTCTATAGGATGGTACCACAGTTACACAGGAAACTCAGGTAATAATAAAAGTTAGTAATTAGCAAAAGAACACGGCACAAACAGTACTCGAGGGTATCAACAACAATGAGTCTTACGGTCAAATTGCCGGAGGGGGGCCGCGGAGGCAACGAATAAGAATCCTGGCCCAGTCCAGTCACGGTCAGTCTCGGGCTGTCTCAGACTGTCCGCCCTTTGTCCGGGCTTCGTCCCGGGCTGTGTCCCGCGCACGCGTCCCGCTAACGCGCTTTGGGACCGCCTATAATACTGGAGACAAACTGAAGGGGAGGAGACACGGGAAGAGGCGGCAGGTGTGCGAGGTGTAGATAACGCACTGCCTGGTGGGCCTCGCAGTCCCGGTCTCGAGCAGGCAAACAAAGTTCCCAAAATGCTGTCAGCAGCTAAAGCAGGTCACCTCCAGGTAGATAGACATGAAAGCAGGATTCCACAATACCGACTGCGAGCGGCCCCCGCGGAGCGGGGGCCGCGAGTCAATTTTTAAAGGGCCCAGGCAGCAGAATCGGCGGGGGGGAGGAGACATAGGAAGAGGCGGCAGGTGTGGGAGGTGTAGATAACGCACTGCCTGGTGGGCCTCGCAGTCCCAGTCTCGAGCAGGCAAACAAAGTTCCCAAAACGCTGTCAGCAGCTAAAGCAGGTCACCTCCAGGTAGATTGACGTGAAAGCAGGATTCCACACTACCGACTGCGAGCGGCACACATATATACAAACATATATTTGATGTTTTAATAATGTACTTTCACAATGTATATGACTTTACCACACATGCATTTGCGTTATAATGGCATGCGTGATAAAGTCATATGCGTTGTAAAAGTTTTAGAAATTATGTCTTTGCGGAGTAATAGTCCCGCGTTATAAAAATTGCGGAGTGATGGTTTGCGGGATGTTGGTTTGAGGAATATCATCACATATTTCCGGGGAGGGATAGTCCCTTTCTTGCTATTTCCATGGAGGCGGGCATTGTTGTCTGGATGTGCATGGCGTGAGGCCTTATTCGCAACAGAAGTGGAAAATCTCCAGTGTGCGCTTCAGGCGTCACCGGAAGTTAAGGCGAGATTACATTTCCAGCACAATGGCCCCTGTTTGCGATCCTTCCGGCCCTTGGGAATAGCGCCATGCCTGACCTCCATACAGTAAAGCAGGTGCACGTCACTGGGAGCGCGGGGCAAGCACACCCCGAGCTGGAATGTACAGAACCTGGGAAGAAAAAACAATGAAATATTGGGGACAACGCTCGCTTTTTTTCCTTAATCCCGCGCCCCGCACACTCCCACGCCCCCAGCACACGCCTTCAGCACACAATATGAGACATGGCATGAAGGGGGGAACGTACCACACGCCCCCAGGGTTTATCACACCCCCAGCACACGCCCACAGCACAACGCAGACACGCCCACAAGGGACCATTTTGCTGTCACGGTTCTTTTACCTTTTAAATGTATATGGTGGGGGTCTGCATAGCCTATGTCCTTCTGCTGCAACTGCCCTTACCAACGCTGTATTGGGTGTTGTGATTGGTGCTGTGTTTCCTGAGATTACCCGCCTCAAAGGTTTGGGCTCTCGCTTTATTATATTAGTACTAGCAGCCCGCCCTTGCGTTGCCTGGGGCAGAAAGGGGCTGGGGGCAGTACACCCGCCCCGCCCCGACCCCCTCCCGCACCGACTCCCTCCCGCCCCGACTCACTCGTGCCCCCCTCCCGCCCAGACTCACTCACGCCCCCCTCCCACCCAGACTCACTCGCGCCCCTACCTCCTCCGAAACTGCTGCCTCCACACCTTTCCTCGGGCCCCGCAAAGATCCCGCAACCTTCGGCAGCTCCGAGCCGCGCGGCAGATGTCAGCGGCAGAGGAACTCTCCGTTAAGTGCGCTCAAGTGCGGACCCTATGCTCCACCGCACTCGTCACTCGGACTCTTCAGCCCGGCACTCGGCTCCCCCGTTGTCGCCATCGCGCACACAGCTCGCTGCAGAGCCGTAGACATAGAAGAGAGACACGGTCCTGAGAGACTGAAATCGAGGCATTACTGCACCACCCTCCTCCTTGTCGTCATCACGCACGTCGCGTCGTGGCCAGCGCTAGGTCCCGGCCGACGCTACTTTCAGGGGACTACTTTGTTTACAAACGTAAGTTTTTTAATTTACATTTTTTTTAAAATTTATATAGCCTATGTCCATCTACACACCCTGACATTTTCATAGATGTATCGGGTGTGTAGATTGGCGCTGTGGTTCCCGAGTTTACCTGGCCAAAAGGTGCAAGATCTCTCTTTATAATAGTAGTATAGATAAATTATACACATCGAGTAGAGCAGTTCACTATCATTGACTGTTACAGATATTCGTTGACATGATACACCAAGCAATACCACTGTACACAAGAAGTATAGATATAAATGCAATTGCCCCATCCCTCCACCGTGCAATTTTTAAACCATCACTGTCACTCAGCTGGTTTAGATCATTTTTGGCTGGCCGTCGACAAACGGTCTGGGCCTCATCCAGCTCGGCCGTGATGCCGCCTCTGGGAGTCGGAATTCCGCAGGGTTCTGTGTTGCGCCCGACTCTTTTTAACATCTTTATGACCCCTTTGGCGGCATTGGCTGAGTCTTTTGGGGCCCAGATCGTATCTTACGCCGATGAAACCCAACTCCTCTTTTCGTGTAAGAAAGGAGGGGATTTTGATGGAGAGAGTATCCGGGAGTGCCTTGGGGCTGTTTTTAAATGGTTCCAGCTGAACAGCCTCAAGTGCAACTCAGATAAATCTGAGGTACTCTTCTTCAGCTGTCCATCGGATCCGGACTGGCAGGCATGGTGGCCTGCTAATATGTTCCCTCCGTCTTGTTCGTCCCAGATGGCTAAAAACTTGGGGATCAGGATGGACAAGGGTCTAACGTTAAGATCTCAGATCCTTGGTCTAACGGGAACATGTTTTGGCCTCCTCAAGATGCTCCGGAAGTTCTTGCCTCTACTTTCGGAGGAGCACAGGAAGCTGACAGTGCAGGCCATAATGGGCTCAAGACTGGATTATTCCTGCCGGAATACCTATTGCAGCGGCTGCAAGTCGTCCAGAACTCGGCCGCGAGGGCCATTTATGGCCTAAATAGGCGAGCCAGTGCTGCTGGCCTTCTGCAGTCGCTCCATTGGCTGCCCATCCGGAAGCAGATAACATTCAAGGCCTTGACCTTGGCCTACAAGGCTCTTCATGCTGTGGGTGCAAAGTATCTCCAGAGGAGACTTGCCTTCTACCGCCCGGTTCGTTCTTTAAGATCTGAATCTCTTGTTTCTTGCGGTGGTTCCGCGGGTAAAAAATGTTTGCATCGGAGGCCGCTCCTTCAGCCTGCTGGCGCCACAGCTGTGGAATACTCTGCCTTTGGCGTTGCGTGGCGCCACTAGTTTGCTTACCTTCAGAAAGGGCCTCAAAACCTGGCTTTTTGCCCTTTAGCCTACCTACCCTGTTTTTTCTGTTTCTTTGATCTGCTTTTATATTACTGTGTTGTGTTCACTCTGCTTCAGGTTCTCAATAAAAGCGCCGGGACACTCTTTTTGAGTAGCCGTGCTCTATACAAAACAACATATAACATAACATTACATATAACATAACATTAATGAAGGGGGCTGAGTTGAAATTCCTTTAAATGAAATCATTAATCAAATGTCTTGGATATCTGGAAGAGTACCTAAGACATTTTATCCCTCTCATATGTGAACGAAGTAGCAGGCTTAATGAAAGAGTTTGTATTCAGCTTGAACCTCTACCACAGCTCTCATAGTTCCCTTCCGTTTTGGCTACTGGAATTCAGCATTCATCATCAATTGCTCACTGGCTCTCATGTTTCAGGGGAGCCCTAATACCCTTATCATAATGTCACTCCTTATTGATATGGGCAAGATAGCAGTTCTACTGTGAACCTGAAGAGGGCCAGCTTGTGCTCCAGTGCTTGACTGTGTGCCCTTCAGTAAGGATGGAATTTGCCATCCGCCAGAGGAGTTAATTGGGAAAATAGAAAATTTATCTGATGTGCTGGTTCACAATAGGCCCTCATCCAGGGTAGACTCCATCACAGATAACCTGCCACAGACACTAATGGACAGAGAAAGGACACAGCCCATCTAATTCTATTTGTTTTGCGTTGTTATGTGGACTTCTGACATTGGAAAACAACGTAAAATACCACACCAAGGGAGAGAGCCCTAAAAGATGGACACTAACTGCAAGGACAACGAAGCCTACCTTCATAAGGGAATGGTGACGACTACTGGCAGCCACTCTGTGGACAGAAGGTACAGTGAGGCTTATAGCCAGGGTATTTCTCTCTCTGTCTCACTTTCTCTCTCTCCTTGGGTTCCTGTACACTAAGGGAGAAGGGAAGTTGTGCTCCTGAGGTGCTTCTTTGTTTCCTGGAGTCTAGAGTCCTAGGAGAGAATTAGAGCCTTCCAGGGATTACAGTGTAATGTTGGTAACGGCATTTTTTTGTAGAATGGGTTCATGTAATCAATCTAATACTATATTTACATTCAAAAAAGACGGAATCCTGGTCATGTGTTCTGTGCATCCCTCACCACTCCCATTCAGATGGCCAAATTTCCTTGTGACGCAGATCCAGAAGCTCCACATCCTGGTTATGCTGTTTGGCAGTCACCTCTCCCTCATTCAACATGATCACTAGAAATGTGCCCTTCTGATTGTGACTGTTGAAAGATGCTTTGCCTATTGTTAGACCTGGCACTATTGGCGTGGATCTCCCCTGCATTTTTTGCCTTGGCCTCCTGTGTGTTTGCTGTGAGTTGGACTTTGCTTTGCTGGTCTAGATGCTTTGGGCACTTTGCCACTGCTGCTCAGTGCCAAGGTACAGGTGCTCCCTCTGTAAATTAACTGTTATGGATTGGTGTTTCCATGATTGGCTATTTGATGTACTAGTCAGTCACTAGTGCAGTGCACTGAGTGTGCCCAGAGCCTGTAAATCCAATTCTGCTGGTGGGCTTGCAGCACTGATTTTGCCACCCACAAAAGCAACCTGTAAATGTAGCTCCGGCTTGCCATTGTATAGCCTGGGTGCAGTTTGGTACTGCCCTGTCGACTTGGCATGTGCACCCACTTGCCAGACCCTAACCTTACCTTTTCATACATGTCAGGCACCCCTAAGGTAGGTCCAAGGTACCCCTTTGGGACGGGTGCAGTGTATGTGAAAGTCATGACAAGCCCTGATGTGTGTGGCACGTCCATATAGTGAATTACTGCCAATTTAGTTTTTCACTATTGCAAGGCTACCTGTTTCCATAGGACAGAATGGAGAGTTTGTTTATAACATCCTATGAAAATAACTGACTCTGGGAACAAGGTAGGAAAATAAAGTTTAGTATGCCTGAACTCAGAATGTTAAAATGCATCTTTTAGTGAGGGTGATTTTTACATTCTGTGTTTGAAAATACCACTTTTAGAAAGTTTATATTTTCTTGCCTAATCCAGTGTGCCTCTGCTACATTTGTGTATTGCATGTCTGGCTTTTGGATGACAGTGACTGGAGAGGGGCAGTGGCTCCAAAAGGCTGATGAGTCATGGCTGGGCTAAATAGACCTGGGCTGCATTTAGAGTAGGGGGAGGGGATTTCCTTTCACCTGAATGGGCCTGGTCTGCCTTTAACAATGCTATCTCCACCTCCTGCCAGGAAGCTGCACCAGTGAGGACAGAACTGAATTTGGCTGGATATAGACACTCTCTGCCTTCATAGAACAAATGATTTGTGTGTACAAAAAGAGGGGTCCAGACCCCAGACTTTTAGATCACTTCTGGAAAATCACGAGAAACCTTTGGCAAGGAGAAGAGCCAGAGAAATTGAGGAGGAATACTGCCCCTGGGCTGTTTGCTGTCTGGGGCTGTCCTGCAGTGGCTACTTGCTACCAAGTAAAGGAGAAAAGGACTTTGCTGCTTGCTTTGTCTCCTGCTTGAATAAAAGATCTCCAAGGTCTGGAAACTGAGCTTGCCCCCTGTTCTCGAGGTCTTAGGAACAGCATCATCTCTGTCTCCACAGAAGAAAAGGGTAACCAAGTCTGTCACAGTGTCCGTCGCAGCATTCCGTGTCTGGGAGGCACCGTTGAGAGCAATGCTTCACTTTGCAAAGCAACCCTGGTCTCACCGACTCCGTCACTGAGCAGCTGCTTGCACCACGTCCTGAGGGCACCGCACTCTGCAACGCTTCGTTACATGCACCCAGCACCGTAGCGAGCACCGTCTCATCCTCCAACACAAGCCCTGTTCTCACCGACTCCGTTAACGAGCCTCTGCCTGCACTGCATCATGAGGACATGGCCTGCCGCAAGCCTCCGCTTCACAACGCTACCGCGACATTTGTCCTGACCGACTCGCACTGACTTGTGGTCGCAACAAGAAAGGTGCTGTGTTCGAGTCTGTCGACGCTTTAGCTGGCCCTTATCGATGCGGTTGGCTGGAATTCTTAGACTCTGTCGTATTCAAAATCACGGTAGCCCCAGGAGGAGCTACTGAGTCGGAAGAACTGTGTTTTATTGATTTTCCTGCAATTTAAAGGTTATTTTGCACAAATACTATTTTTCAAGAGTATTGTATTTTTGATTTCTATCGTATTTGGTCTTGTTGGTTTAGATAAAGATTTGCTATTTTTCTAAACTGCTGTGGTGTCTATTTGTAGTGTTTTCACTGTATTACTGTATGTGTTCACAAATGCTTAACACACTGCCTCTGAGATAAACCTGTCTGCTCATGCCAAGCTACCAAGAGGGTGAGCAGGGGTTATTTTAGGAGTGTATCCCCCTTACCCTGACTAGAAGCAAGGGTCCCTCTTTGGACAAAGATACCTACCTCTGCCAACTAGAGACCCCCATTTCTAACTCCCATGATATGCTCCCATATGAAATTCACTTCAAAGCATGCAGAATATCTCCGTTCCACAATTTCATGTCTATGAATCAGTAAACAATACATTAGTTCCCTTGTCAAATACTTTACAGCACCACAATCAAGAGGTGCTCATTGGATGCATCCATGACATCTCTTCAAGGCATTTCCATGTTGTCAGCCAACAAGACAAGAAAGACTGGTCGCGCAACCCAATTTGCCACCTGTCCAGCCAGATAAAAATATTTAATGACAGATGCCTTTATAACCAACTTACGGAGTATGTCGAGGCCATGGGTTTGCTCCATCCTGCTCAGTCTGGCTTTTGAGCTTTGTACAGTACTGAGTCAGCGCTCTTGGGGGTGTCGGACGTTATTCGGAATTGTTTGGATGCCGGCCGGAGGGTGGCCTTCGTCATGCTTGACCTCTCGGCGGCATTCGATACGGGGCCCCATTCCCTGCTTCTTGACCGTCTCTTGGAGATTGGCATATCGGGGTCAGCATTGGGCTGGATTAGGTCTTTTCTTGATTGCAGATCGCAGCAGGTTTGGCTGCCTCCCTTTGCCTCTGCTCCTCAACCTATGGATATGGGTGTCCCGCAGGGGTCATCCCTTAGACCCCTTTTGTTTAACATCTATGTTACTCCGCTGGTGTACTTAGCGGAGTCTTTAGGGGCTAAGGTGATGGCCTACGCGGATGACACCCAGCTTCTGTTTACCTGGGGCAAGGATGACGACTAGGTTTCCTCTGCCCAACACTGTCTTTCTTCCGTTTTTCATTGGCTGGCTCACGCGCAGCTTAAATGTCCGAGATACTCTTGTACGGTAAATTTCCGGCTAACTATCGCGAGAAACTTTGGCCACCTGGCTCCTCCCCCTGCCTAGTACAAAAGCTGGCTGGGATAAGAATTTGGGGGTATGGTTTGAGGAGAACCTGACCTTTTCTGTCCAGGTAAAAAAGCTAGCGGGAACATGTTTTGGTATCTTGAAAACATTAAAAAGTTTCTTCCTCTTCTCCCTAAGGTGGCTAGGGAAATTGTTGTTCGCGCTCTGATCCTCTCCCGCCTGGATTATGCCAATGTATTGTACGCTGGCATCCCGAGCCATATTTTGAATAAACTTCAGATAGTTCAGAACTCGGCTGCCAAACTCCTGCTGGGTCTGGCAGCTGAGTGCCTGCTTATCTCCAGAGGAGATTTTCCTTTTATGTTCCAGGTCGAAACTGCGCTCGTCTTCACAGCGGTTTGCGCAGACAGCTCGCTTCAACCACCAAAGGCTTGGCAGGGGCCTACTTATCTCCAGAGGAAATTTTCCTTTTATGTTCCAGGTTGTCAACTGCGCTCGTCTTCACAGCGGTTTGCGCAGACAGCTCGCTTCAACCGTCAAAGGCTTGGCGGGAACTCCGCTGTTCAGAAAGCTGCTCTCGCCTGGAACGTCCTCCCGTTGGCCCTGCGTAGCATTCAAGATTTAGTCACTTTTAGGAAAAAGCTCAAAAAGTTTCTCTTTTAAGGTGTCCTTCTTCTTTCAACCGCTTCACTGGCTCGCGCCGGGACTCTTCCTGGAGTAACTGTGCGTGTTACAAATTTAAATAATAATAATTCATGGCTCATCCCTCTAAGAACCACTTGCCACACATAGAAAGTAGAATACTTTCGAAAGTGTTACAGGGTTCTGCAGATCAATCCTTTCTGATGTGCCTATAACAACACTGCCTACTGATCACTGTAAGTATTTCCTCATATAATCCATGGATGTAAGAAATTTAAACTAGGGTGTGAGAAATTTGCTTGATTACGTCAAATTTCTGGAAACTTACAAGCAAATACACAAAATGCAAATATGGCATTTAGGGCCATATTAACAAAATATGGGATTGTGATTTCGAATTGCGATTCTTACTGGATCGCCATTTGGAAATTGCAACTTCTATTGCACAAAACCGTACAAGTCTGAAATAGCCATTCCTAGTAGGTCGCAAAACGACCTAGCTCATGAATATTAATGCAGTAAGTTACCATTTGCACCCCATTAGGAATTGTAGCATTCACAGGGACGGTAGCCTTGCGGGGTCAGCAGACCACCATGTCTGCGATTGTTTTTTAATAAAGCAATCTTTTTTTAATGGCAGCCCGTTTTCCTTAAAGGAAGGCGAGATGTGTTTAAAAATAAAAAAAATTAAATGTATAAGTTTAATTTTTTAAGAGTAGGCAGTGGTTCTTGGGACCTCTACCTGCTCTTAATGAATATTTGATTCAACATTCACAAACGGGAAGCGGTCCCTTGGGCACCACCTCCCATTTGTGAACGGTTACCACCTTTGAGGTGTCAATAAAATATGAATCTTTTGAGACTGTAATTCGGTCGCAAAACATTCATACATACCACTACAATTCGAAGTCAAACCCTAAACACACTGCTTCCAAATACTGAATCACTAAACTCAGATTGCAATTTGGTAAAATGTTGCCTAATAGCAATTTCTGTTTTAAACATAAATGCTTTTGTACTTAAGGCTCTTAGCACAAAATCCATCCACAAGTAAGCTTTTTACTACAAAAATTGGGGCAAAATCACAATGACAGCCACTTGTGTTCTGATCATTCCGATTGTTCCCATGCTTCTGCACTACAATTTTGCTGCAAACACAGCGTAATTATGTGACCTGATGAAATTTTGGGAAACTTGCTCAACAAGCGTAACTCGAAATTCCTCCAGAGTATAATATAAACTTGGGGCCTTATTTATGAGGCCTTGTGTCATTCTTACACTGCCGGTGCATCACTTTTTGTGACGCACCAGTGTTGTAAAAAAAATGGGCCATGTTGCGTCATATTTACAAAGTGATGCATCTAGGAAGATGCGTCACTTTGTAAACCCCTGCACCACATTATACCTGGGCCAGGTATAATGTATGCAGGGGGGGGCGTTCCGATGCAAGAATGGGTCGTAGAAGTGAGTAGTGAAATCTATGAAATTTCACTGTGCCTCTTCTAGGACACAAACATGTCAATATCTTACGCCTGTCTCATGGCAGGCGTAAGACTGATGCGGGCCCATTTAACATGGGACTTGACCATGTGTAATGACCCATTGCTGGAGTTGCGTCACTTTTGTGACACATTCCAGCAATGCGTCACTTTTGAGCCTACAGGTACGTCAGAAATACTGAAGTACCTGTAACTCCTTGCGTCATGATGCGTCATACTGTAAATATGACAAATCATTGGTGTCGCAAGGAGGGCACAATGAAAAGTGACGCATCACTGTTTTCTCGCAGCGATGCGTCACTTTTCATAAATGATGCCCTTGTTATTTAGTCCCCTTCACTAACAATCAGACTACTCAGACCAACAATAATGGCTGATTCATATTGCTCTATCGACTTCATCTCACAAAGGCTTTATTTACTGTAGTGCCATTTTTGCCCAGACAGGTTCACAAAAGATTTGGAAAGGACATCACCGGGTCTACCAGAACCATCCCTATCGCTCACACCTGGAGACCACATCTGTTGTCCAGAATGAAAAAGTCTGTCTGTCCTCTAATTTATAAGGTATGTCTGCCCTCTTCCCATGTTCACCCCCACCCAATAAATAGATCAATTTTCACACAATCGGTTTCTCACATTTCATGCTTACATTTTGTCTTTCACAGTGTCCTATGGGAAATCAAATCTGCATTTTCATATTTTGGATGGAAATAAACATAATGTGTATATGTGTGTGTGTTATAGAACATCAAACATGCCATTGTGACTCAGTGCACATTCATTTTTTGTTTATTTTCTACTTGTTCGTGGGCACCACAAGGATTGCTGGCATTCTCTTTCAGGTGTAGTTGAGTTTTAACTTCACATGTGGCTTGACGAGGTATAAGGGCAGCAGGAGGAAGGAGCCAATGGGAGTCTGGCACAGTTGATGAATTGGGTAGCAGTTCCTGGGGTGGTTTCCCAGCAGTGGGCATCCCCTGCAGTACAATGACTCTTTCTTGTAAGGTGATCCACAGCCCGGTGCTCGGTGTGACAGGCGCAGGAGCTCTGTGATAAACGACGTGAGAATGACACAATGTGTGTCGGGAGACCGTGAACAGTCTGCTGAGCAGAGTTAGACTAAATTGTTTTCCTTTCATTGATTGGGTTACTTGCGATTTTCAAAGAACTTTATCCAGACAATAACACATGAATTGCTGCTGAAATGTTGTCAGTTTAAATACAGGAGCAGTAACCTGCCGGGTTTCCCAGAGCCTTCAGAGGTAGCAGTACAAAAAAAACGCTATAACATATTTATTTTTGCAGCAAGCGCCTGGATACCCTATCGGGTGATTAGCCGCGCTTTTAAATGCCTGATTGATTGATTGAGCTACATTTCCTAACAGCGCACATGTGAAGCCTGAGTTTAGCCATTACAGGTATGCAAGCAGGGCCTGGATTCTAAAACCTTCTCTTGCACCCACAATGCGGCACCACGAATCTAAATTACACGAGGTGTGTGTATAACTGATGCACCCAGGGCCGGACTGCAAAGTCTGCACTGGTGTATGTGCATCTTAAGCAAACGTTTGCACTGAACATGTGGACAGCGCAAGTGACCGGAGCTGAGGGTCGGAATTAAAAGTTGTAGGGACCCCCAAAGGCAGTGTATCCTGAAAAGAGTATCCAAGAGGCCTTTACAATAGACATGGCCCATGCAACTAATGAAACATTGAATTCAACAAGATGTTTATTTAACAGTTTATATAGCACCAATATCCTGCGCCATAAGCACTAAAGTATTTGACAGGGTACATTTAAAAGTAAAACGTGCCTTGGAGAAAGACTCCAGTGTAGAGCACGCATAACGTGGTTATTGATGTGGAATCAAATAGTGTCTTAGGGCCAGATGTAGGTAATTCATATTTACCGACTCTTAAATACCGAATTTTACCGATTCGGTATTTAAGAGTCGGTAAATATGAAGGGGGGAGATGTAGGTAATTCGAATTTAAGAATTACCGAATCGGTTGGATTCGGTATTTACCGATTCGGTAAATACCGAATCAGTATTGCCCATTGATTCCTATGGGCCATGAAACCCATGGGCAGTGAAGTAGTGTGGCTCACTGGTTAGAGGCGGCAGACCCGAGAGCAGAGAACGGCCTGGGACCAGGGTTCGATTCCCGGCGCGGCAGGTTTCTGGACCAGGGTCAGCGGACTCGATAATTCTCTCGCCTCGGTGCCCACTCTGATCAGCGATCACACTCGGCAACTCTGGGCATTAGCTTGCCTCATCTTCACTAACGGCCCCACCAGACCGCCGGGGATGCCTGGTCTCACCCTGGAGATACCCATTAAGGGACCATCTCTCAGGGAAGCCAGGAAGGGTTTCGCAGCGGTCGAAGCGCCTTGGGACCCTACGGGTAAGTAGTGCGCTATATAAATGCCAATACACATACAATCAATGGGCAATACCGATTCGGTATTTACAGAATCCTGCAAGGGTGCAGGGGGTGTCACTTTGACACCCTCTAGCACCCCAATTCCGGACTTGTGTGCCATGTTGCACACAGACATGCCCTAAGGGCATGTCTGTGTGTCACATTGCACAGGTGTGCATGCACAGATGTGCATGCACACCTGAATTCGGTATTCTACCACCCAATTGGATTGGGTGGTAAAATACCGATTCTTAAGGGCCTGTGACACTCTTAGGAGTGTCACCTACATGTGGATTTACAGAATCGGTAAAATTACCGATTCGGTATTTTACAGAATCGGTAAATTTACCGAATCGGTAAATTTACCGATTCTGTACAATGATGGCCCCTACATGCCAAATCCTAAATACCGGTCGGTAACGGCCGAAATCGGCCGTTACCGACCGGTATTTTCTCTCCTAAATCTAGCCCTTAGAGACTCTGAGACACCAAGGGGAAATAACAGTATCCAATGTGTTAGGTCTCCCCCATGTTAAAAGGGGGTGTTCCGGATACATTGCGTGCAGTTTCAGTGTGTGACACGAGGCCCCTACATTGTCTTTTCTTCAGCCTGTGAAAGATAACAATAGGTCTCGCATTTAGGCAAGTTTTAGCTATTGACATGGCAAATAACAATGCCTTTTATTTTTGTTTTCGTTTTTAAAACATACATTAAAGGCATTGTCATTTACAATACCAATAGCTTACACTCACGTAAATGGGAGACCTATTGCATTGCAAATGCTCGTTTACAGTTGCAAACACCTCAATTCGAATCTGGGATCCAGTATTTTGCAACCTGTTAGTCACACATCTTACTCAAAATGTCTTGTGATTCTAATTGTTCCACCCTTAGTGCCCAGCCCCCGCTAACGGAGTTCTCCAGTACCTGTGATCCTTGGTGTCTAATTGGGGACACAGCACTGGCTAGACTCCGCTGCAGTCTCTCAAGCACCTCTATGGTGCGTATCTGACAAAGCCTTCCAGGTCAAATGTTGCTCACCCAGACGAGGCTTTAACTGTGCATTCTGGGACGAGTAGTCTTGCTTTTACAATGGGATACAGAGGTCTATGAATCCCAGAATGTAATATAAGCGGGGTGGTTCGAGGATGAGAAATGCAAAACCCAAAAGAAAATTGTTTGGACAGAGTGATCCCCATGTGTCTCTCTCCAATTACAGTCTACCACAATAAGGAGAACTTCTAATGCTGCAAATTGCCCAAGCTCTATTTCAAAGATCATGATAGCTCCTTTGAAGCCATGCCGCTGCAACCCAACAGTGCTTCATCTCCTCTAGCTTACCAATTCACCCCACCAACCATTTGCATTAATTAGATCACATTTCCAGACTCGTGGACAGCCTAGCTCTTAGGCCTAGATGTAGGTAGAAAAGATTTACCGAATTTAAATTACCGAATTTTACCGATTCGGTAATTTAAATTCGGTAAATCTATGGGTCCGATATGTAGGTATTCCAGATGTGCTGGAATACCGAATCGGATGAATTCGGTATTTACCGATTCGGTAAATACCGAATCGGTAATGCCCATTCATTCCTATGGGCTTTGAAGCCCATAGGAATGAATGGGCATTACCGATTCGGTATTTACCGAATCGGTAAATACCGAATTCACAAGGGTGCAGGGGGTGTCACTTTGACACCCCCTGGCACCCCCAAAACAGGCTTGGGTGCCATGTGGCAGGCATACCTGCCCTAAGGGCAGGTCTGCCTGTCACATGACATAGGTGTGCATGCACACATGTGCATGCACACCGGAATCAGTATTTTACCATGGATTTGTATTCCATGGTAAAATACCGATTCTGTAAGCCATGTGCAGAAGGTACATTGCCTACCTACATTGCATTTTCGGTAATTTTACCGAATCAGTAAATATTACCGAATCAGTAATTATTTTACCGAATCGGTACATATTACCGAATCGGTAAATTTACCGAATCGGTAATGATACCGATTCGGTAAAATTACCGAAAATGTGCCCCTACATCTCAATAGCCCTTTACCGATCGGAAACGGCCGAAAATCGGTATTTTTGGCCGATTCCGATCGGTAAAGGGCTACCTACATCTGGCCCCTAGTCGCTCACATTTCCCCACTAGTGGGCCGCCTAACTCCTATCGCAAAGGAACTGGAGACAAGGCATGGGATGATTTCCTTGAGTGCACAAGACCCACCCCAACAACCAACAATAACCAGTGGCGACTATGTTAACCATTAACCTTGGGTTCATAGTTGCGACTAGTGTGTTCCTCACTCAAAGTGCCTGAATGTCTAATCAGAGATAGTACGCGCTATGATACAATTACAATACAATACAATTCACCGATGCACTACTGACAGACGTCTAAAAGGCTGTGCGGTTTGTGCAAATTACAGGGCAAGCGAAGCATGAGTGGGCTGGTGCTGCAGTCAGAGACAGACAGACAGACAGAGTAAGAGGAGTTGGATTTAAGGGGGTTATCCGGAAAGTGAGAGAGAAAGAGACGAATAGGATGGAAGCAGTTGAGAAATCTGGTACATTTTAAGGGTTGTGTTCCCGCGGCAGAGGCCTGGAGTCAGCAGGCACAGACAGGCGGACTCACCGTGGGCCGAGCCAGGAGGCTCTGGGCTTCTGGTCCCCTACTTCTCCTCCCGGGCTCCAGGGGGGCGCATGGTGCAGACAGTGAAGCTGGCCCTCCCGGGATGTCAGGCCTAATTTTATGGTTGGGGCTACAGAAGAGGTAGGAATGAGCGAGTGCTGGCCGAGACAGAAACCAATGTGACGTATGAGGGGGTGACACAAGGGACACCCTATAGACAGGAGGGGGGCAGTGTTGAATAGGAAGCCCCTCTCATTGTGCAGGCCTGGGGCCTATTCAAAGCTCTTTGTGCAGTGTTTTTTCTACTGTGATAGAATTCAAATTGGCAGCAAGTCAGTGCTGCACCTTCCTCTTCCTCTGTGCCGGAGAGGCACGGAGAGGGGACGTCCACTGAAAACCACATGAGCTGGGACTTTCCTCAGCATCACAGACCTACAGCCATGTGGAAGGAAACTGCCATGAAGACCCGCAGAGCCACCTCCTTACTAGGCATGGGGAGGGAAAGATGCACAGAACCCGCATCCCGCCCTGTCGTCCTTAGGCCTCGCCCACTCGGACTGGAGATTTAGCGCTTGCACGCTCGCAGACACGCTGCTTGTTTACATATGCATCGCTCTTTCACCTGAAATGCAGGCGAGACCTAAAAATAGAGCCCTGATTCAATACCCATTTTTTGCTTTGGTAGTTCTTGGTCATTCAGAGCAGTATTTTCCAAACTGCTGGGCGCAAGATGATTTTGGTGAGTCATAAAAGTTCAGGTCCCTCTCGGGCTGCCCAAACCAGTCATGCACACTCTGCAGTTCTCCATGCAGGCTGCGTTGCATCCTACATGGCAAACATGCCATCCCTACAGCCCCTGGTGGGCGGCGTCACAATTGGCGACTGGGTCCCACTGGAGCGTTGTGATTGGCTTAGGAGAGGAGAGAGAGGCTGCCTGCTTCCTGTTCCTGCTCTGTCAAGGCCTGGACGCATCCAGGTCTGCAGGGTACTCTACCTAACTCCCTAGGGTTTCTATTCCTCTATTCTCTTGTATACAATAGTTAATTCAAAAAATCAATATTGTGGTCATCAAGTAAACAAAGAACATAGTCATAGTGCTTTGTATTCATATATTCTGAATGATATTGTCAGCTTAATTCACAACTGAATCATATCATATAAAAAAAATCATTGTGATGAAATGCCAAATAACTGCTATTTACAAAAACAAATATTACAAATCCCAATGCATTTCGGGTTCCACTGAACCCTTCATCAGGGGTTTTAAAATTTACAAGAAGTAATCTTCGTGGCTTGAAGTTCCAAAGCGTGGCTTCGGCTTATAGCCCGAGAGGACATAGAGGCAAGAGTGTATCTCCCACGGGGGAAATCATCCCTGTTCGCATTCCTGATTTATTTGCAAATTTGTGGAGACCCGGAATCACTTCTAGTGGACGTCTTTAATGCCAAAATCAGCAGCCTCCGTGAAATAACTCCCAAATACTCCTCCCTGAACGTCAGTCGTCTGTTTGCATTGATGACTCGTGAACCGTACTCGCGTTTGCTTTCCGACACTCCCAGAATTCAGATCTCACAGGCATCCGACATCGGTTCACGAGTCACCAATGCAAACAGACGACTGACCAGGGTACATACAGATGCATCATGCTAACATAATATGGTCTGATACTCCTTATGTAGGGGAAATCTATTTTTGTATCCCTCCGAACGGCCCTTTTAGCATGATGTAGCTATTTAAAATAGCTCAATTTCAAATATTCCTTCATCAATGTGCATTAAATCTTTGAGCTCCTGCTGAACTAACTGAGCCTTTACTGCTGCTGGGGATGGACCGGCCATGGAGGAGGTGAGTATAGTTGCGCAATAGGAGCGACATGCAGGTCCACATTGTACACAAAGGCAACACGTGCATATGATACCAGCTATACCTGCCAGCACCATCAAAATTTTCCATCCCCAAGTAGACAACAGACCCCAGAACCAACCAGAGAGGGACCACGTACCAGTCTCTACATGTATTTCGGAAGCCAAGCGATGTAGCTTCTGGATAGCCAAATGAACGGAGGGGGCGGAGTCAGGAATATAAACACAACAGGAAATGCCAATCACACGGCATGCTCCTCCTCGATCTGCCAAGATAATGACTTATACCATACGATTTTGGAGCAAAACGAGCCTGGTCGCTTGCAGCTCTACAGTTAGATTAGTCAATATTCCGGCAGTAGTGTTAATTACCCCTTCAACTACTCTGGACAAACGGCGTACTTCTTTGCTGGTGATTATAGGCCCCCAGATGGGAAACACTCCTTTTACAATGTTGGTAAAATGGTGTTCAGGAGTATCTGTCTGATCTATATCGGTAGTATCTACCATTCTTTTATTTCTCTTAGCAGGCATACTTTGTTTATCTAAGCGGTGATCCTTGGGATAATTAGAATGGGCAATATAGACAGATGGGTACAGGAAGGACAGGTAACAACGTCCAGCCCAACCTCGTGGAAGCCAAGTATAGGCATTCATAACAATGGGGAGCTGCTAAAGGTACACAACCGGTAAGTATAATTACATCAGCTTTCTCCTACTGATATGTACCCTACTCCCTGAACACCGAACGCAGAGGTACTATTTAGTATAGGCACTGGAATAGCCTTATCTTCAGTAACATTTTGGTCTTGAAAATGTCAAAAATACTGAGTTAAATCTCATTTTTCAACCAAGTGTTATTTTATTGCGTTGTATAAATATTCATACATGCATTCGGATCTAAGGTTCCCTCTCCATTATTCCCCTCGGGGTCGAATTCTTGATAAACCTCGATATAGCTAAAATAATTTCATAATCCTTTTCTGAAAACCTTTGAGTGTCCACAGTATAATACATATACATCATTGAAAGTAATTTAAACCAAGCCTCACCACTCCCCAGATGAGACAAGGGTAGGGATATGAATAAGTCATGCTTGTGCATAACAGAAGGTAAATGACCACAAACCCAACAATTTGTAGCATTAGTGGCGCTGTGTGTTTGATGAAGCATTTCAACAAATACATTTTCCACATTGCCTTTCCTTATGTGGGGCTAAAGTATGAAACACATGTTCCCGGAGGTGGGGCAGTTGTTCTTAAAATAGTATGCATAGGGTGGCGAAATTCCAAATACATGAATACTCCCATCAATGTGATTAATAATATTGCTATAATAATTATAAATGCAATTTTAACTCGTTGGGTCCAACAAGAAAAGACAGGCATATATGTAGGGAAATAACATGCTACAAAAGGACGTTCCTCTTCAGGAACCACACGAGCAAAGGGATACATGCTAACTAAAAGTCCAAAAATAAACTCGGGCGATGCAGTCCAACCTGCCAGAGGGTTCTTCTTTCCTGTGTCCGTTTAGAGCCTCACAGGCAGGCTCCTATCGTTCATCACAAATAATACCAAAGCAAGCCTCTCACGTTGGAGTTATGTTCTCACACAACCCTTGATGAAAACACAACCTGGGCCTCTTTAAACTAGAAATTCAGTCTTTCTTTCCGAACAGAGCAAGCAAATGTTCAAGGCTCTCAGCGCGTTCAGTCCAGTGTCTCACTCAGTACCCCAGTAGCGCATATAACAGACATTTGTGGACCAGGTCTATACCCTATCACTCAAGTCTCTCCCTACCTACTACCATACTAAATTCCCAAGTCAGCCACCGTAAAATTCAAAGTAAGCATGGTATTGTGCCCAGTAGAGCATGAATTAAGGTTGTAGTCTTGCGAATGAATAATTAAACGCAATAACCGTACACAAATTATCATTGTGTACATACAGGTTTTTAAAGGAATAAACCGGAATCATAACAGTGGATAAGATTGATCTATCCCCAGGATTTAGACTGAGACCGCAAATTGAATACTGCGAATTGAGTAAGAAAATCTTATTGTACTGCTTTGACACCTATAGTATTGTAAAACTTTCTGAAAAAAGAAAAAACTCTCAATGAATGTACACTAATTGACTGTTCCGTATATTTTTAGATTGAAGAAATTTGTTTGTAGTCCTGAGGAAGGTGTACCATCAATTTCAAACACCGAAACGCGTCGACAACTTGGCTACTTTTTAACTCTTTGTGTAATTTTGTGAATTTGTATTTTGTGTTGAATGTTAATGTATTGAGATTGCTTTTAAATGTAGAATTACTGAGTACATATCGCATTTGATTCTGATGAAGTTTTTAATAAATTTGATTTTAATGAAAATTATGTTTTTTGAAAGTTAATTGTGGAACAATTCCTGGGTACATATCATTGAAATCAGAAATGTTGTAGGTGTCTTAGTCTTTAAAGTAAATTGCTCCTTAAATTCAAGAACCACAGAAAGGAACCAATTTTTTCTTGTCTCCCTACCTACTACCATATTTACATAGGGTACCGCGTTATTTTCTGGGCCGCAAGTTGTATCAAGCATGGCCAGGCACTTCCTGATCAGAAAACAAAACAGAGGATGATGAATCCAGTGCAACAGGGGTACTACGAGCCTTTTGTTCGACTGTGGGGGTAACAGAATCTGGGGCAATCACTTGTGCTGATGACAGAGCCCCTTCCGAGCCCGAGACACCTTTTCCTGGGCGTCGGAAAAAGGGACAAAACGAGGAACTCGCTCACTTTCTTGGGTCAGAACCCCTTCCTGGATTCGCTGTTTTTATGGAAGTGGGAGAGGTAGTTTTTTCAGATCTGACACATGGATCCAGTGTCGCTTGCCGTTCACCTTTACCGCCATCCGCGTGGCCAACAAGATTTAAAACGGTTCAGACCAATGGGGACCCAAGCTGGATTTTCACTGGTAATTACGGACCAGAGCCCACTGTCCTGGCTCCAAGCGATGTCCGGGACCTTCCGGCAGGGGCTGCAAAACTGCTGAGACCTGTTGATGAATGGAACGAAGATCTTTAGTCAAAGCATACAGATAGTCTGACAACATAGGATACTCTATATCACGAAACGTTCTGGGTCTCGGGATGCCCCAAACATTACCAGGGCACTCAAAAAGGACCTCATACGGAGATAAGCCAGAACAAGAATGTGGGGTAACCCGTATTGACATTAATGCTTGTGGTAGAGCATCTGGCCACTTCAATCCAGCACTTTCTTGAATTTTTGACAATTTGAGCTTCAGTATCCCATTATAATTCTTGACCAGCCCAGCGGTCTGAGGGTGTCGAGCCGCATGGAATTTCTGTTTAATCTGTAGTCCATTACAAATGTGACTGATAAGATCTGCATTAAAGTGTTCCCCGTTATCACTCCAGATCACCCGAGGCAATCCATAGCGTCGGAAGTATTCCTTTACTAATGTCTTTGCCGTTGCCAAAGCAGTATTTTCCTTGGTTGGGTAGGCTTCCACCCATTTACTGAAAGTGCACACCACGACCAGGACATACTTCAAATTATTTACACGCTCCAGCTGGATATAATCCGTTTGGAGCACCTCAAAAGGCAAAGATGGTGGTGCAAAGTTTCCACTCAGAACAGGCTCCCTGCCCCCAGGATTATGTCATAAGCAAACCATGCAATATTGCACCAAATGAGCAGCAGTCTTTGGAATAATGGGATTGTACCATTCAAGATCTAATAATGCACAAATACCTTTCGCCCCAATATGAGCCGAATCATGTGCCATTGTTACCACCGCATTCACTAATGCATTTGGCAACAACCATTGTTGTATCTCTGTCAAATCAATCCAACAATCATCTGCATCTAATTTCCCCACTTTCTCTTTCCAGTGAGCCAGCTCAATAGGGGTAGCTTCTTTCTGTATTTCTCGGACACTCTCCACGGTGTTATTAAACATCTCTGTTTCAGCCACCCACCTAGCAGAGCTAGTCACAAACATTGAGGTCATTTTGAATTTCGCAGTTTCCTTAGCTACTTGATCAGCAAAGGCATTACCCTCACCCACAGCATCAACCACTGCCTTGTGTGCTCAATATTACTGAGGTCGTAGATGTAGTCCAAGTACTTTCAGAGGCTTGTAGCCGCGTAGAAACTTCAGGGAACAAATTGGTCACAAAACGATTAACAAATAATTGTATACCGTCTTCCACTGATAAATCCTGTCCTCTAAAGTCAACGAATACACCTTCAAATCTAGTGAAGAAATCAGAAACACATTCGTTTTTCTTCTGCTTACATGCTTTCAATTTATCCCAATCCACCTTACGAGGCGGAATTAAGGAATGCACGTAAGTATTAATACGGCCAGGTAACGCCAATAGTTCGTGTTCTGGTTTATCACCAGGCTTACGTTCCTTATCCCAATCTTTTATCTGTTCCCTTGTACCGCTCAGCTCCTGAACATGGTCCTGATCGTGCACCTGACGGCATACATCAACAGGGACAAGCAATGCAAAAAATAGCTCTATGTCAGCTAGGGTCATAACTACTGAGGAAGTTGCTTCCGTGAGTTCCCTATAATAAGCTGTGGGGTTCTTACGGGGGTCAGGTAGTTGTGATTTTAGTGAGAGGAATTCACTCCTCTTCCAAGGTGTATAAACCCATTGTTCCTGCACTCGTGCCTCTACACGAGGTCTAGTCACTACATCCTGATCATTTTTTAATTCCAGTATTTCAGGGTGAAAGATAGGATGGACTTTCCCGCATAGGGTGCTGAGAGTCCCATGAGGAACATTTTTGGTGCATCGGCCCGATAACTTAATAAAACCTCAATATTTTTGTACACTTCCTCTGGTCTATGTTCAGACTTATGAGCCCTGTCCCGAATATCATACATCACCTGGGGGGCCATCACTCCTGCAAAATACTGTTCCCATAAAGTAATAAGACATGTGGCCATGTGTTTCAGGGCATGTTGCTGCATAACAGGCTCAAAGTCTCGGAGTGTGCTCCATATATCAGTTATAGTATAAATAGGATGTCGCATCCACTGGGATGACTGATTTTTGACCATCTGTTTCTCATTTAGTCCTACAGTCGAACGGGTAAACAACTTTCCTGTGTCCCTATCCCCCGGAGCACGAGCTGGAGTTCAAGCAGCTAGAGATGGGGTTGTGCTCCCGGAATGGGAAGCCCACGCAAGGGAAGGGGGAGACAAAACAGCTGTGGACATAACCGAAGACGGCAATGTAACAGACCATAAGGTAGCCGTCTCAGACACAGAGGGAGATAAAACAGAGGACGTTCCCGGAGAGACAGGGGAAGAGGAAACACCAGGGGCAGAGGCTAAAGGGACCTGTACTGGAGTCAGGGGAACAATGGGATATATACGTTGTGGGGCATAAGGTGGAGGTGGACGAGTATCCAATAGATCCTCCATCTCATCCTCCGCTTCAGGTTAGCCACGTAGGTCTTATCCACTTGTAATCTAAATTGCCTATCTGCACAATCAATTCCCTGTTTGGTTTTGTTCTGTATCTTTTTCTCATCAAAAGACCCGGTTAAAGGACATTGCAACTCTACATTATCCTTAGTATATTTATGCCATAGTGTGATAAAAAAGATAGGTGTAATACCATGCTTTACATACATATCATAACTTGGGCTGCCCTCAGGCGGGGCAGGGTGACTTTCAGCCAATCGCGTATCATTAGGACGGCAACAACATCCGAAACAACTCAATTTGCTAACAAACGGCATAGTGATTGTTGTCACGTATTCTTCATTCAATCATAAAAACGTTCTTTCAAACATGGCCATGTTCAAACATTCACAACTTATTCAACCTCACTCTTATTCGAAGACACACAAAACAATAATATATGTACATACAAAGATAATCAAAACGACATGTCTCTTTTCTGTCTTTCCAAACAAAGAACAGAGCCCGTCGACTCCTGTTCACGGAGAATCAATCAGTTCAGATTCCAAACCAACAGATACCAAAATCAAGCATTCCAAAGACTACCAAGAGACCGTCGGACAGGTATAACCACAGACTGTCCTACAGACCATCCTGTAGTCTTCCTGGTACACCCTTGGGACTATTCTGACTAAGCCTGCTTCCTTAGCATCGCTTCAGATATGTCCCCAAGGCTACCCAGGTTCAACCACAAGCCTTTCTGAGACCAGTCCGGCTGGGTGCGCACCACACGAGCCACACCAAGGCGTCTGATCGGCGTCTCTATTGTTCACAAAACAAGTCCGGGGAGCATCTACTCGTGCAGCCACAATGCTGCCCCGTCAGATCCCCAAGATTCTCCGTGGTACACCGACCGTCAAATCCAACACAGTTAACTGCTTCAAAAGCACTGCTCAACAGCGCGTACCAAAGGACATCAAAAACAATCCACTCAATTGGGTATTCTCCACTGCCAACTCCGGAAGACCAACACAGTTCCTGGGTTACTCCAGTGTGACTCTGGCGAAGGGTCACTAGCAGCTGGGGCATCCTGATCACGAGAGCGGAGTAAGTCAAACATTTTTGGTCCGTCCACCCGATCGACACGAGTTCCCCTTTCTTTGTCCTTTCTACCCAGTTACGGGGAGGACGACCCTATCACGGAGTCCCCAGAGTCGCCAACTGAAGTACCAAAATAACATAAAGGCTATACCTACCAATAGCCCCAATCCCATTACCCAATAATCAGTCAGTTGGCAGTGAATAAAGTTCAATAATTTATTAAGCAAAAATACTCTATAGAGGAGCCTCTCCAACCGTCACCCATCAGGTGCGCAGAGAAGACTGTTGGCTCGCATTCAAACATGAGGTTATATACTTTTCAGTTCAACACATATAATCACTGTGAAAGGAAAAACACCAGTTGGCCCTCGAGCTCCAGGAAAGGACCATATATGGCGTACATGATTAGTTCAAAGCTTTTTATTACTGGGGAGGTCAGGAGGGTGACTCCCTTTCGTCTTGGTGCCCGGGAGTGTAGGCACTGCGCCTCCAAGAATGCGCTTATCGCACCCAAAGCCAGATGTGACCTTGAGTCTCAGGACAGTCGAGTAAACAGCCTATGTTCAGCTGCTCCCAGTAATTCAGATGAACTGGGTCTTGACAACTGCCGGAGACTAACACTTGATCGCAGCCCGTGTTCGAGCATAGATTCGACAATGGCATCTGTTTGGTTCTCGGCCTACTCTGTTAGCAGTGTTAAGTCAAGGAGTGAATAAATACTGTCCTCTCTCCAAAAGCAATATATATATATACTAGCAGCCTGTCCCGACCTTGTCCGGGAGCAACAGGCTTCCCCGCCCCCCGCCCGCCCCGACATTGTCCAGCAGCCTGGGTCTCCGCCCGGCCCGTTCCCCGCCTGCCCCGAATCCCGCTTGCCCCCACATGGGTCCCCTTACCTCAGCCGCCGCTCCTCCCGCCTGTCCGCTGCTGACATACTGCTTTAAATATGTCTGTTCTTCTTTGCAGAGGTGTACAGCTGACCAATCCGTTCTACAGAGTGTACATTGGCTGTGAAAGCCCACATCATGGCTAATCTTTTTGGCCTAGAGGTGTGTTAATGATTGCTGTTTCACCATAAAAACATGGGATCATTCTCTTTTGTCCTGCAGCCCGGGCCCCCGTCCATCCCGTCCCCCACCTGCCCCGACATGGGTCCCCTTACCTCAGCCGCCGCTCCTCCCGCCTGTCCGCTGCTCACACGGCAGCTGGCCTGTCCGCTGCTCCTCACATCACCGCTCCTCCCGGCGCCATGTCTGACACTCCCTTACCTCAGCCGCCTGCTCGCACCGCCGCTGGCCTGTCCACTGCTCCTCACATCACCGCTCCTCCCCTGCGCCATGTCCGCCGCTCCTCGTTGCGCTCCTGGACGCCGCTCCTCCCCGCGCTCCTGACGTGAGCACGCATGTCGCGGCCGGCGCTACTTCGGAGGGACTACTTTTTTTTTTACTGTAAATTTTTTAAATAACGTTTTTATTTTACATTTATATAGCCTATAACCATCTACACACCCTGACGATTCCAACGGTGTATCGGGTGTGTGGATTGGCGCTGTGGTTCCCGAGGTTACCCGCCTCAAAGGCTGAAAGTTCTTCCTTTATTTTAGTAGTATATATATATATATATATATATATATATAGAGCAACAAGGGTACATATAGATGCATCATGCTAACAAAATATACCCAGTGGCGAGACATTTCCGTGAGGTCCACAACAACAACCCGAAGGACCTCCGTTATTATGTCATCGACACTATTCCCAAAACTAAACAGGGAGGTGATAGGGAACGTAGAATGCGCATGTTGGAGACTAGATACATTCTAAACTTCAACAGTAAAAGCCCTGGAGGATTGAATAATACTGAAGATTTACATACATGTCTGTGACTTACATTTTTGACTCATACTACCCCCACCCAAAAGATGAAAGATATTTTCCTGTCTGTTGTTCCCAACACGTTTTGTTAACCAGCCCCCTGTATCCTTTTCCAATTTTCTGATGTATTATATTTGCATCTGGTGCATTTAATTGATAGTCTGCACCCAACAACTAAGTCTATATTCCGTTTTACCTAGAAATAGACTTTAAATCACTGCCCAATGCAACTGCCTTATGCCTCTCTCTCAATCCTGCCTATTCAGGATTTTTTATCATTTTATTTTATTTTCAGGATTATCCTCACCTCAATTTTGAGCACTTAGAGCACTTTATGCACTTTTTGTAACATCATCCAACTGTGTTTTGCAATTGATTGCTTAACAACACAACAGAAGGGTTTCTTTTCGACCAAGCAGCATTTAGGCCGATACTCATCAAAATGTCCAGTAATTGCTAAATACGCATTGTGTAAATATATGAATTAAAACATTGCTTGTATATACACGATCATGTAATTTTGTACATATGTGTTAATGAAATTATTTTTCTACCTTAGATGTATATACATATATATATATATTTTTGTATGGGTATTTATACTGACAGTCATGCATTTATGCGGATATATTTTGGAAAACAACATAATTTTCTTTTTATCTCAATGCAAATCTCTTTCACGATGTTACTGGCATTTTTGTATACAATTAATTGTTTGCCCTTCTATCAGTTGGTAAAGCAACATTTACTTGAAATTTTCCTGGTATTTTACAAAGCGCAGTCTATCTTTCAAATAGCGCTTAAATGTTGCTTGTTTACACTTTATTTTATGTCACTTACACTTGCAATCACGTGTTTAAAGTGCTAGCTGTTTAAAAGGTCCAGTAAAAACTGTTAACGTTGTCATGTGATCAAGCCACTCCGGTGGTGAAACGCGTTATGGCGGACTCATGAAAGAATAAACGCTACTTGCTTTTTGCACATACTTTGGGCTCGTGTCTGCTTCCTTGGTGCTGACTGGAAATTCGTCGTTGCACCCAACCTTTGTAAGCAGCCTTTTGGATATATATATATATATATATAGAGCAACAAGGGTACATATAGATGCATCATGCTAACAAAATATAGTCTGATACTCCTTATGTAGGGGAAATCTATTTTTTATCCCTCACTTTGAGTTGAGGATTTACTAGCGAATGTGGCACCCGACCACTAGCCCGGCCACAAAAGGGGAAAGGCTGTTTCCCCTCATACCACTGCTGATTCTGCTTTTGGAAACATTATTTTCCCTTGTTAGAGATTGAATGGTTTTAATATTCTTTTCTCCTCAGCAGACCTCTGCACCATGCCATTCAGCTCTTCAGCTCTTCTCCAAAGAGCTTCAGCCACAAAACAGAAGTATCTGTACAAAGGATCTCTCAGTAGACTCCAGTTTCCAAGATTTTATTCATAGTGTTATTCTTCCAGCCACTGCAGCACCACACCTGATGGCGAACCTCATGGATTATTGGAATAAACTGGGTTACTGGTTGGGGGTGGGGGTTAAACACTACTCATGCAGGAACCACAATCTTTGTCAGGGTGATACATCCCAAATTAACCTGTGCTCAACCCTCTAGTAGTTTGGCATAGAACAGTCAAGCTTAACTTAGAGGCAATGTGTAAAGTATTTATGCAATACTTCAAACAGTAATAAAGTGAAAAAACAACACAAGAAAAATCCCACACCAAATTAGACTAATAGAGTACATTTTAATAAATAAATTACGACCACAAGGACTAAAATCAAAGCACTAGAACCAGAGATATTCAGGTTGAAAGATTTAATTGAAAATAGCACCAAAAAGCCCAAAATGGCAACTGTAGATATCTGGTCGCACTAGACCGGGACACAAGTTTAGGACGGATGGAGGGCAGGCCAACTACAGGGACCCAGCTCGGCCTGCTGAACAAGAGTACCTTAAATCCTGGTTGCGGAGAGTTGGGTAGTTCAGTGTCGAGCATGTGTCACACAGCTGTGTGATGCAAGTTCTTGGTTGGAGATGCATCGCACAGCATCAGTTTGGAGGAGCTGTGAAACTGTGATGCAAGTTCCTGCATCGCCTTTGAGTAGGCTGTCGATGAGCGGGCTTGAGATGCTAATTCTTGTGTTGAGGATGCCTTGTGCACCGGCTAGTTCTAAAGGCGCTGTGGGGCTTGCGATGCAGGGTCCTGCGTTGTCGTTGAGGCAGCTGTAGATGAGAGACTTGCGATGCGCAGGCCTGTGCTGGGTATGCGACACGCAGTGGTGGTTCTGATGGGGCTGGGGGCTGGGATGTGAAGTCCTTGCATCGGGAAAGTCCACGCAGCAGAGGTGATGTGTTTGGTCTGCTCACGGTTGCACCGCGTAGCAGGAGATGAGTCGGTTCGGCTGGATCCACTGATGGACTGGCAGAACACCTTCAGGCCCACTTCCAAGACTAGGGTGGACTCACACATGGCAGAGTCCAGGTAATGGGTTCAAGGTGGTTTAAGCCTTCTGTCCCAGAGGCTCATGTCAGGAGACCAGCAAACTAGCCCATGGAGACTCTCTGGGGTCTTGGTGTCAACTGATGCAGGTCCAGTCTTTCTCACTCAGGCATGAGTGTAGCAGGCTAGAAAAGCAGAGCATCAGTCCTTCAGAGCAGCAATCCAGCAGCGTGGCAGTCATTTCAGCGGCACAGCAGTCCTTCCTGGCAGAGTCTCCACAGGTCCAGAAGTGAACTGAACAGTTGGAGCCTGCGGTCCAGTATTTACACCAGGTTCCTCCTTTGCAGCAGGACAGTAGTCCAGCAGAGTGTCAGTCTTTTCAGCAGCACAGTAGTCCTGTTTCATGGCAGAGTTTCCACATTGCTACAAGTGTACGCAAGATTTAGTGTCTGAGGTCCAATATTTATACCAGGTACCTCCTCTGAAGTGAAAGAATCTAGAGGTTTCCCTTCAGTGCACAGGTTTCCTGCCTCCCCTGCCCTGGCTCCAGGCTAACTACAAGTGGTATGCAGCCCTTTGTGTGGGGGCAGGAACCAGCCTATTCAAGTGTGAGTAGGTCTGTGCCCAGCTTCACCCTCCCATCCTGCTAGTGATGGCCCACCCAGGCACACCTAAGCCCTCTATTCAGACCCTCCAGGATGTCGCGATTTCGCGATTTGCCGCAAAATCGGCACTTTTGTAAAAATGCTGCGATTTTTACAAAAGTGCCTGCGAAATAGGCACTTTTGTAGAAATCGTGGCTTTTTACAAAAGCCGCGGCTGACTCGGGCATACATTGACCTTCAGCATTACCCTTCTTCTTTCCATTCCGCGCCTAATCCTTGATGCTGAAATTTCCTGTCACGGCGCATACATCGTGGCCTTAACTGAGCATCTATAAGAAGTGACTTAAATTGAAAGACGCTTCTTTTCCGTTGGAGATGCAAGCCTCCCCCCTGGTAATTGCCCGTACTTTAATGAAGCCCTGGACTTCTTAATGACAGCTGAAATGGGACCCAGCAGGTGGTACTTTGAAGCATGGCATTAAATCAGCATGGCTCACCAGAGAGCCCACCGGGAGCCGAGGACCGCCGATCGCACCAAGAAGCGTCTGTAAATCAGCCTTTCGCATGGCTGCATATAACACCGGGAGGCTAACACTTTCCCTAAACTGCTCACATTAACACATACGTACCACTCTGCACGAAGCCAGGGTGCTGGCCTATCATAAGAAACATACCTCTGGCTGCACCGTAGACATGAGGTCACCGCCCCAAGTGTGGCAAGCACCTCTGTGCATTTCCTGCTATGCAAATGTGCTGGATTCTTGTCATGCAAGACGAGGCCATCAATTAGACATTACAAGAGGTTATAATTGCTGCCTAGACGCCTCGACGCCTCATTGAGGTAGTAAGCGCTATATTTATCCAATTACAATACACTACCATGCACCTATGTTGCTGCTTGCAACTACTGTGATTTTATCAGCCTGGCTGTTGGTGATTTAAAAGTCTGTATACTTTTGGCTTTTGTTCGATTCGGTAGCTGGTTATCTGTATTTGTTATAGACACCTGTTTATTAAGACGCTGCAGCCTTGAGGTTTCAAAAAATCAATTGTGGCCTATCTATCACTAAGGTCATTCAGTGCCCCTTGCTGAGATGGCATCAAGGTCAAGGAGCATGTGATGTCATTTTCGCTGTCTCTAACTATAATCAAGAGTGTTTCTATGGAGGAATGCTTACATTAGTATACATACATAGCTTCATGTTGTTAAATAATTAAAAAACGAAGATATCTGTGTTTGTTGTAGGAAAAATGGCCAAATAAAATGCTGCAAAATTGCCGCTAAATTTCCATATTTGTACCGCTAAATTTCCATTTTTGCCGCTAAATTTGCTACTCCATGCCGCTATATCCTGGGGGGTCTGTCTATTGTGTATGGTAATCTAGGAGGAATACACAAAGCCCATCTGTCAGCTATTCCCAGTCATGTGCCCCAGAAACAGGCTGCGGGCACTAAATGCCTAAGGTAGAAAAATGTCATCTTCCTAAATGGGGGATTTTTCAAATTGTAATTTAATATCTGACTTACTTCACCATAAGAGGGGATTTTCCATTACAATTCCAAAGACACCAAGCACGGACTGGTTACCTATTTCCATTTGTAAGTCACAGCTTATTAAATGTAATAAGAAAACTACAGTTTTATCCTATGGGAGAGATAGGCCTTGCAGTATTGAAAAATAAATGTAAGAGACATGTAAAACTGAAAAGCAAATATCCATCTTTTTAAATACAGTGAACCCTGCCCTCTGGGTTGTCCAGGCCCATCCTGGGGTTGACTGATATGTATTAAAAGCGAAGGGTTGAAAAATATGTATTTGACCAGTTGAAATGGCAGTTTAAAACTGCACACACCGTCTGCAATGCCAGACCTGAGACATGTTCAAAGGCTACTTAAGTGTGTGGTACAATCAGTGCAGCAGGCCCAGTAGTAGCATTTAATTTACACTGGTAGTGCACATGTAATGCCAATTTGCTACGGGCTTACAAATATATTAAATATGTCAATTGAGTAAAAGCCAATTCTACCATGTTTTGAGGAGAGAGCACAAGCACTCTATCACTGGTTAGCAGTGGTAAAGTGTGCTAAGAGTCCTAAGACCAGCAAAAACGAAATCAACTAAACAGCAGGCTTGCAGGCTATACGTTTGGGCATGGACCTGCAGAAAGGGTCAAGACCAACAAATATCAAATGTCACATCTGAAAGAAAGTGGGGCAACACTTTCACCTGGACCACAATGGCTGTAGGGTCCTCATTGTCCTGTAGGCAGTCAAATAGCTTCTGGAAGTCCTCCAATAGAACCTGGGACCACATTGAATGCATAGGAACTGGCCCTATGCCAAAACTGAACCTCGCATAGGACCTCTTAAATGCAGATTCCACTTTTCTGTCAATTGCGTATATTAAAGTCAAATCCTTAGAGAATAATCTCTCTCTCTCGCTCTCTCTCTCTTTCTCTCTCTCTATCTCTCTCTCTCTCTCTCTTTCTCTCATCTTCCAGTTCGAATGGAATCCTGCTCGAGTACACATTTGACTATGGCAATGTATAGGTACAGAGCCAGATGTTTTCGAAAAAATGTTTTCAAACTGAGCACCTTCATAATCTGATTTCAGTGAAAGAATGCGTGTAGAGAGTGAAGGAATGTTTAAATACTTCTGAAATTGTTTCAGTGAAATTGTTTACCTCAATTCCAAATGAAAAACACAATTTTACGTCATGGAAAAATTTTAACAGGTGGTATTGGTGATAAAGAAACCATGTATTTCAATTTAATATCTTTTAGTTTTTGCTTGTTTGCCATCCAATTAAGAGTTCCATCAGTGGAAATAGCATGGAATTACCCATTTAATATAGAATCATCTTAGGATGTTTTGTATATATTATTTTTAGATTCGTGAGAACATTGTTTCCATTCACATGTGACAGCTATTTTTTCCAAAGTATCTGAAGGATTCAGTAATGTCAAAAACATTAGATTTATCTAGGGTAGATTAGACAGAAACATTTGCATGGCTCGATGGCCTTTTTTCATTCTGAGATGAAGGCTTAGAAGAGATAATATGTGTGTGTGTGTGTTTGTATTTATATAAAGTGTACTGGATTGTCAATGTAAACTTTATTAAAAACGACTGACCCACACTTCCAGATATGCTAGAAATGTAATGTAAACATTATTAAAAACGACTGCCCCACAATTCCAGATATCATTATGGGTGATTCTTTCTTTGATACCAGGTGCCACCGCGCTGCGTGAAGGCTTGATAAATGTTCCCAGGCCCCTAGACTCTATTGCCCCAGTGAAAGCAACATATAATAGAAGAAAATACCCGCCGTTGTGGTTACAATGGGCGTATCTTAGGAGCATGGTGCTGGGCTGTGTTATGTGCCCCCCCCCCGCCCCCTTCTCGGTGAGCTGACATGCGAGCTATGGCGATTTACAGTACTACCTCCAGGTAGGAAAGGAAGAACGATAGGAAGAAAGAAGGAGGGGGTGTTTAAAGTAGTGAAATATTTATGTTTTCCTTCTTTTTCTAAATCTGAGGTGGATGCCTCCACAGAACTTTGAGATTATTTTGTCACTTTTTTTCCAATTAATAGATCAGTAATATTAGGAAACATTTCACTAATGAGGATACGGAAATGGAGGTAGCAGTGGACCCTTACGTGTCACCACATGTTGTCTTGTTTGAATCTCTGAAAGAGGATGAAGTGGCAGCTTCAATCTTAACAATGTTCTCTGGTTTCCCTTTAGATCGATGGCCTGCCTCTTGTTATCATTTGGTTGCAAATGTTCTAGCACTGGTCATTACTGATTTGTGCAATTTGTCTATTATATTGGCAGATCACCCTGTATTGGGGAAGAATCCTCAAATCTAATTTGTTCTAAGGAAACCCTCGGTAGATCCATGTGACTTGTCAAACTATAGACCGGTTTCGAGACTGCCTCTTATTGCCAAAATATTAGAAAAAGATATTCACAGATAGCTGAAAAAGTCAATTGGAGGCCAAGAAGATACTTAATATAACACAAGTAGGTTTTAGAGCACTGCATTGGTATCATTCTTGGACAATATTAGGATGTTATTGGATAGAGGAGGTAATGCAGCATTGTTCCTCTTGAATCCTACTGCTGCATTTGATACAGTCTCCCACAGTGTTTTCACTCGAGAGGATACAGACATCTGGGAACACTTTGGATTGGTTTTGCTTTTTTAGCACACCAGTCTAAAATGGTGAGAATGGCTTCCTTCGCCTCTAAGGTGTTCCACAAGGATCTACAATGAGCTCTACCTTGCTCATATATCACCCAACTCCCCTGGGGCGACACTTGTTCAACGTTTTGGGTTATTTCTCATGTCATAGGTAGAAGATACTCAATCAATCAATCAATCAATCAATCAATCAATCAATCAATCAAAGAGTCTTTATTTCGGCCTAACTCAAATTGTTGTCTCAGTTGTGAATGAAGTTAAAACTGCCTTAAACTTTCACAACTGCGTCTATAGAGTGGTAAAATGGATGACCACCAATGCATTAAAATTGGATGGTAGTAAGACGGAACTGCTGTGCTTTAGCTCCTTAGCAATTACCAACACACTAAAGTGGTGGCCCACTGTTTTGGGTGACCCTCCTACCCCAGTGGGAGATGCTATGAACCTGGGCATGATGATTGACAGCAATCTGAATTTGGATAAACAGACAATAATGCTTCAGCATTCTGCTTTTTATATAGTAGGGTGTTATTTCAAATACTAAGGTAACCATAACTATAAAAGACACCCCCTGCCATGTAGTTTTCTCATCAATAATTGTAGTGCAAATGTTGCAGTGATGTCATAGATCATGTCATGAGTGATGTAATATGTGAGTAATTAGCAGTGCATGGCGAGGGTGCGAGCTATAGTTATCTTACGGCATGAGTTATAGTCACTTGGTATAGCTATAACTGGTGAATTTCAGTGGTTTTATATGTTTAAAACGTTACGTTGTCACTGAAATGTTCACTTAACTATAAAGTTACATTATTATTATACATGGGGCCTCCTCATCAATTCTAAAAGAGCTTTGCTAGCTGGTATGTGGGGAGCAACCATGGATTTAAGGGACTGGGTGGGCGGTAAACCGATCAAGACCCTCATCGAGGTCTCTCATGCTAAATGGGGGCTGGCCACCACGTATGGCAGTGACATCTGGGGGTACAAGGACTGTTACTCAATCCAGGTCGAGGAAAATATATTTGCAGGGCATCTCTTGAGGTGGTCCCACAGTCCTCCCCTACCTTTACTGTGCATGAGGTACTGGGCCTTAAATACATTGCAGACATTACTGCACTTAAGCCCCTATTACGTTTGTGAGGGGCTGGCTCAGTATGTGATGTACACTTATGTAAGTGGACACCTTGCACTGACCCAGACAACATTTATAGTGATTTTAGTCGTATTAGACAACCTTCAAAATCTCGCTATGTGGTAGCTGTGGAGAGCAGGCTCAGCCTTAGTCCAGAAGGAGTGTAAAGCAGCTTGTTTCACCAGAACATAATTTTATAGGTATAGAATAAGTGAAAAAGAACCACAGAGTGTATTTATAAAAATATGTATTTATTATAAGACACTCACTAACGCATTTTAGTATTTCCTAGCCTGAGATATACACCATACACACAATACTTTGCAATAGAAACAGGTAAGGAGCACGGAAAACAAAGTGGTACCCAGGGGGAAACCAAACCATATACTAAAATAGTGGAATGAGAACCACGACTCAAGTCAAGACGATAGTCAGAGGCCTTAGAAGTGCCCAGGACCCAAGGAACCACCTAAAGTCTGTATTTAAGAGTCCCATGTAGGGTGTGTGCAATGTGTGAACACAACCGCGTTCTCTATTCACATCAACGTGTAAGTCGTGGCGAAATTTTAAAGAAAGAGGACCCTTCCCAGCGGACCATGAAGAAACCCTGTGGAAGACAAGAGATTGGAGATCCACCCCACCCATGACGAATAGTTGTGTTCCTGAAGTACAGTGGCACAGCTCTACTTTTAAAAATAACGAGCAGCGATCTTTTTTGGGAATTAGTTTTAAATTTTGTAGGTATTTTAACTTAATGTATGCACTGATTGAAATCTGGAAATGTTTTGAATTTGAATTTGAAAGGCGGCAGGGGGGGGGAATCGAACCCTGTGTTGGGCTGAAGAATAGAACCGCTATTTTAGACAGTTAGCGATCTAGTCAACAATCCTCGGGGATTAAAGGAGGGATGCTGTGCGACAGGTGTTGGCCCTGAGAAAGTGCAATCAGTTGCACACACGTCACCCTAACGAATCAATCAATCAATCAAGCGTTTGTTAAGCATGACTACTCACCCGTAAGGGTCTCAAGGCGCTGGGGGGTGGTGTCTAGTCAACAACCATGGTGATTTTAGGATGGACGCTGTGCGACCCTGCTCAGCGGGCGAGCCTTAGACAAGTCCGTCTGCTCCCATCAGCGTCCCGGAGGTGGCCGGGGCCAGAAATGCTGCTGGTTCCCTAGTTTCCTCTCATGTCTCTGTATATTACAGTCGGGTAAAACTGTTGGGTATCGGAAAGCTGGTAAGTTTCTGCCGTCCACATGCTCTGAATCCTGCGGTAAAGCCACTTTCCTGTAATTTGTGCAAATGGAAGGCCGACCTGTCCTTTAGGGAGCCTATTGGGGAAAGTTCGGCAAGTAAGTCTAGTGACCCCCTCCAAGATACCTGCTCCTGGGCAGGCGGTCACTTTATGGCCTGTCTATTGAACACCAGGTCTATAAAAAAACACGAGCTAGAATTGTACGATCTTTTAACTGATATTAACCCTGACATATTGTTTGTCACTGAGAACTGGTTTAATGAGGCTTCTAATCCCACTATTGCTAGCGCTATCCCACCAGTCTATTTGATCATAAAAAAGGATCGGTCGGTGGGTAGAGGGGGAGGAATTGCGATATTTTTTAAAAAACATTTTTTGCGCTCCATTCTTCTCATTGAGGAGGTAGATGGAGCTGAGAGCCTTGGCTTCCTCTTTACCGCATCCATGCATCAGACTTTGGCAGGTGTACTCATTTATAGACCTCCCGGGCCTGCCGGTAGATTTACAGAGTCAGTTAGCCAAGTTGTTTCTCCAGTGGCCACTAAATATAAGCATTGTGTAGTATTGGGAGATTTTAATATCCGTATGGATAACCCGACAGAACCAGAGCCCATGAAATTGAGAGACTCTTTGGACATTTTTACTCTGGTTCCTACTCATGAGAAGGGTCATATCTTAGATCAGAACTTTTCTAATATTAGAATTGAAATGGACAACCTGTTTCCTGTGGTGTGGTCTGACCATTTTCTCTTATGCTTTAGGTTTTATAAGACATTACCCCAGTCCCAACCGCATGGCACATCTTGCCCTATAGTTTTAGACCTTTCTGCCAGATGACGTCCAAGGCCATGACGGCAGCCCAGAATCACCTTCCGATTCCTTTCTGTGGTGATCTCGAGATTGATGCTGTCAGCCTGGAGAACTGGTTAGAGGGCTGTGTTCTTGATTTGGCCCCTCTTACCACCCGAGTGGCCACACCTACTTGTGCCTCTGCTCTGTGGTTCACTGAGACTCTTAGGAAGAGCGGAAGCACTTGTAAATGTCTGGAGAGAGTGTGGAGGATTACGTTTCATCCCAAGAGCAAAGTTAGATACAAACAGGCCCTGAAAGCCCGTTATAATAGAATTTGTGAGGAGAAGAAACACTTTCTTTCCTCTAAAATTGAGGTAGCAAGCAATAAGAGTAAGGAAATTTTAAAAATTGTCAAAGATTTCTCTTCCCCAAGCCCGGTGGGGATTTTCTTTACCCCCTCTTTTGTTTCGGTAAACCACATTGCAGACTACTTCCATAATAAAGTCTGCACCATTCAAAAGTCTTTTATGACTTTCTGTCCTGTTAAGGAAGATAGTGCGGGCCTTCAAGTCTGGCCAGTCCTGGTACTAGTTTCTCCTTCAATCAATTTTCTCCTATTTCTTTAGAGATATCTCTTGAAATAATGAACTCCTTGAAAACGGGTTCCCCTTCGGATCCCTGCCCAGCAAAAATACTGTCCCTAAATCCAGCCGTCAACTTAGTTTTGAATTCGTCATTACCAAAGGGGCTGGTACATAGTCACTGGAAAATGGCCAAAATTATTCCCCTAATGAAGAAACCCTCTACAGATCCGACAGTAGCCTCTAATTACAGGCTTATATCATTATTGCCCTTATTTTCTGAAACTATAGAAAAGTATGTTAATCTCCAACTGACGGAATACGTGGAGGACAATCATGTACTCCATGATATTCAGTCTGGCTTCAGATCCCTTAGGAGCACTGAAACTGCCTAATTGGAAGTTTCTGAAACCATAAAAGAGCAACTAGATGGAGGAGGTAGTGCTGTTATTATTATTAGATCTGTCCTCTACTTTCTATACCGTGCCCCATGACCGGCTCCAACAAATCCTGTCAGATTGTGGCATCGGGGCACGGTACTTAAGTGGTTTACCTCTTTCTTGAGCAACTGTCACTAGGAAATTTGGTCTCCTCTCTTCGTGGCTCCCTTCCACCTATGAAGGTGGGGGTCCCGCAGGGTTCTATCCTTATCCCATCGCTGTTTAACATTTACATGGCTTCTTGCACTTCTAGTGGAGTCCCAAGGTGCCAGGACAGTTTCATATGCTGATGACACTCAACTGTTGTTTACGTGCCACAAGGGCTCTGGTTTTAGAGGCGTGGAAATTAACCCATGTTTTACGGAGGTTTTCTCTTGGTTGCGGCTTAATAATTTATAGTGCAACCCAGAAAAATCAGAGATTATCTTTTTTGGCTGCCCGCCTTGTGAATCATGGCACCAATGGTGACCTCGGGATATGTCCCCTCCTATTGCTCCTGTCGGCATTGTGAAGAATTTAGGGGTCAAGCTAGGCATTACCCTAATTACGAAAGCCCAAATCCAGACTGTGGTGGGCTCATGCTTTGGCATGTTGAAAATGTTAAAACATTTTCTTCCTCTGCTTTTGGTCGAGTACTGGGAGACAGTAGTCCAAGACCAGATCACATCCAGGTTGAATTCCTGAGTATTTTTGAATCATTTGCAGTTGGCTCAAAATGCAGCCGCTAGAGCCATCCTTATGGTAGGTCCCAGAGCACACATGACAATCCAACTGAGGGCCTTACATTGGCTTCCGAGACATAAGAGGATACAGTTTAAAGCACTCGTTCTAGAACTTCGGGCCTTTCACAGCACAGGGGCCGTATACCTTAGGAGAAGGGTCCAACACTATTTGCCGCAACGTGCCTTGAGGTCCTCAGGACAGTCATTAATGCACATTCACAAGTTTGCCCAATCTCGTATAGGCGGTTGCTCGTTTCAAGTGCTGGTCGCCTGCTCGTGGAACGGACTGCCTCCCTATCTTAGGCATGTCAAGGACCTGATGGCTTTTATAAAACAGATTAAAACCTGGCTTTTCCAGCAGTAATTCTCTGTTCGGCCGTGGCTTGATTTTCGAGCTCTGTTCCCTGTCTTTTGGTGGTCCATTGTCAGCGCCGGGACACTCTGTGGAGTAGCCGTGCGCTTTACAAGTACACATTTTCATTTCATTTCATTCAGGAGCAGTACATGACCTGTCCCATATTGGATGTCAAGAGTTGAGGGGTTGGTGTCCAACGGGAGCACCAATAAGCCTTGGCAACTGCAACCAATGTGGAATATCAGGACTAGCAAGGTCCAGGAGACTCACCACAAGCAGGGGAGTCATTGTAGGCCCCAAGCAATCGGGGGAGCCCAAATAATTCAAAGGTGACCCTCAATAGGACCCACAGGCCATAGACACTGGAGTCGCAAGAGGACCTCAACCAGCTCCCCAAAGAAGCAGACCCATGTTGCAAATGATGCAGTGAGGACAAAGATCTTGCTCACTAGAGATGCTTGGGTTTGGGGCTACTTGGAGCCCGATGTTCTTGGTGGAAGGAAGCTAACAAGCCTTTGCAACTGCAAGTTGACAGGGAGCACACAAGTTCAGTTCCTGCGGCTCCGACAAGGAATACTAGCCTCAAAGTTGGTGAGAAGACAGGGCAGACCTCAACGGATGTGAAAAACTGCCACCTGTGTTGCTGTACCTTTTGGAGTCCGTAGGAGCCCAGATTCAACAGACCAGTCAGCTTAGTTGTGGGGCCTGCAGATGCAGGGAAATGAATCCTTCACTTCCTTCACTTCAAGGAAGATTCCTTCAGGGGTCTTGAATGTCCACAGGCCCTGGACATGTTCCTGTATGGAGCACAGGCATGGACATTGCAGCAGACGAGCAGGGAAAAGAGATCAGCAGTAGCAGGAATCTTCCCAGTTGCAGCCTTGAAGTCCAGCGAAGTCCAGAGTGCCCAGAAAGTCGAAGTTTAAGTGGTGTCTGAATTGTATTGTGTCCCAGGACTAATCTGGGGACCCACCCACAGGTAAGCCCTTAAATACCCTAAAGAAGGGGTTAGGACGATACAAGGGTCCCTCCCTAAGGAGGGGCTGGACAAGGGGGAGGATACTCCCCTGTCCTTTGTCCAGTTTTGTGTCAGAGCGGGAGCACATGGCTCCCTGAACTGGTTTGAGCTGGACTATGCATGGAGAGCACCTAATGTGCCCTGCACGCAGACTATGTGGCGCTGGCAAATGCTCCCACCCTGCCCCAATACACTAAACCCTGTCTGGGAGGTGGTCACACCTCCCTGTGACAGGATGCTATTGTTCTGCCTTCCTCTGCTCGGGCTTGGCTCAGCAGCAAGAGGGCAGAATCGTGTCTCTGGTTTGCAGCAGCCATGTTTTGCTATTTGTGTCTAGAAGACTGGTACTGGGAGCAAGGAGGGCCTATTAGAGGACCTTTACGGTGCTTGTTATCATATCATTGGGGTATTATTCCTACATGTTTGATACAAAACATGACAGGGTTCGTTGCAGCCAGTTTTGAGATGGTGATCTCGTAATGACGCGGTGCCCCTTAATATGTTATATGGCTGTCTCACTTACAACCCAGGAGAATGGACTCCGAAGGCTGTAGGGGTGTCCTGCTCATGCAGGGGTACCCTCACACTTAGAACCAAGCACCCTGCCTTCAGGATTAAAAAGACCTGCTGTAGGGGTGACTTATAGGTTTTAAGTGCAGTGACTTTAGCTATAGGGAAACCTATATTTTTCGTAAGAGGTGCTAGTACCAGCTTACACAGGCTGCAATGACAGGCCTGTGGAGATAGTTTGAATGGTCTCCCATAGGTGGCAAAATACATGCTTCAGCCTATGGGGGACCTCTGGGGTACCTATGCCCTGGGTCCCTTAGTACCAGATACTAGGGACTGATAAGGGTACCACAGTATCCAATCTTGGATGTACCTAAGTAGTACAATAACAATTCAGGGGAGAAAGCATTGAGACTGGGGTCCTGATTAGCAAGATCCTAGTCAGACTAGTCATGAACAGCATCACATCAAGCAAAAAGAGGGGGTAACCATAAAAGCAGATCCTACTTTCCTACAGCGTTGGATTTCTGTATGGTTTAAATCTGAAAAATCCTTGAATCGATTGATAATCAGGGATTGTCTCCCCCTAAATAATGTGTAAGTTATACCATGGTTAGGCTATATTAAACTGAAATGCATCTGTATGGTCTGTCCAAATTTATTTTTTACCTCGGATAAGATCTGTAAAGCAGACTACACATGGGTTAAACATAGCTTTTTAACATGTATTCAGACCTCTAGAAAAAGTTGCGGACTGACGAAACATGCTGTTCGTGCCCTTTGCATAGTAAAAATCATTCCGCCTATTGAAGGCTATTTATCCTGGGTGACTCATGTTTACCACCAGAAGCTTGTAACAAGATTCAAGTTCAATCTCTTTGTTCCCTATATTACCTCCCTTAAGGGTTGGTCTACCTCAGCCACTGTACCTGTGGTAATTGGGCCATATAAACACTAGAGCATTTTTGCCATGTGTGTCCCCAATTTACTCAGCCAGTGAAGTTCTTTTTAAACCATCTTCTTAAAAAACAAAAATTCACACAACTTAGACCTGCCATGCTGTATCTTATGATGCTCAGAACAAATATACACCTGTGTGTGTGGTCACTAATTTTCTAAGATGTGGGATCAAATCGAGGGAGGTGTGGGGATAGATCTGGTCATGTTGATCACCAGGGTGGACCTGGCTAGTGGGTGATCTGTATTAATGTAATTGTCTCTGACTGATTTATGATGCATTTTAGCAGTTGTTTTATGTACCTAAGTTTTATTTGTTTTCTCTATTGTATGTCTTATATGTATCTTTTCTGGTTATTCCTTTTAACTGAACAAAGATGACGTTAATCTTTGTTTTTTCAGTGAATTTCTATAATTTTTGTTTTAACTTATTGTAATATTGTATTACCATACGTAAAGTCAATCCCCCACAGCATTGGTGATGAGCAGCGGGGGCAGTGGGCCTATGGCCAAGTACTGTACCCATCTACCTGCAGGCAGCAAACCCTCACTGTGCAGAATCTTTGTGCTATGACTAGGCCCTGCCCCAAACCCATTGGCACAGCCTCACTCCCCAAGCAACTTCTGACCCTGGGAACCTCATTCCCCGGGGCACTTGTTTTTAAAAAGGGCGGGGCATGCAGCGCCCCTTCACAAACCAATAGTGGCCCCAGGGACCCGATACCCTGAGGTCTTTGTTTTTTATTGAGTGGAGAGGGCACATGGTCACCTACCCAAGCTACTAAGGGCACCTGGGGTAGATTTCCATGTTGGTGGGTGCCAGGTGGCCCCATTTCCTGGACTTAGCATGCTTTGGGGATTCCCATCCCACAGGGCCTCTGCACCTTTTGGGTGGGTACCCAAGTACCCACTCAGCAAACAATAAGATGGGAGGACTGGGTTTGCTTAGGGCTTCCCTCATGTTGCCATTGTGTAGTTATAGTTAGGACCTAGTTACTAAATTAACTTTTGGTTTGCTAATAACTTTGGTGCCATAACTTTCTAAAAAAGAGTTCATCCACATCTGCTCCTTCCTTGAAAATTTCAGGGTGATCCATGAAGCAGTGAATGAGAAAAAAGGGGGTCCCAAAACGCAATTTCACTATGCAATTTCCATAGGGATTTTTGAACAGTGCTACAGCCCAAAATGGCAGAATGGGATTAACCCAAATTTGGCAGAAAGCTAGACTATTACCCAGAAAATGTGCTTTTTGTAATTTGGTGTACAGCCGTTATGTAGTATTTGAGAAATTAAGATTAAACTTTTATGGGTGGTTGGGATCGTACACAACTTCAAATAGTAGACCAATCTGATTGTCCAAGGGGGAATCCTTGCGCCTTGCGCCTTGATTGACTGGCCGCAACTTGAGAAGAAATGTTTCAGGTGCCTTTTCAGGACTTGCGACTTAGTTCCTATGTCCTGAATTTTTTTTTAAATAAATAAGTTATGAGGGGGCAGTGTGGGGTACGCTGATCCTGTGACCTTCTGGGCGGTAACACGGAGGGACCCACCTGGGGCCCCCCAAAAATGTAAGGGTTGTTGCAATCTTGTAGGGACTCTTGTGAGAGCCAGGGTGAGTCCCCCAAGAGTGAATTGGCTGTGCTGTCTCCCTTTGGGGTTCTGCAGGATCAGAGAACCATTTAACTTAGCTGCTAGTGGTGGCTTGGCCGTGCATGGGTGATTGGCCCTATGGCTGATAGACTCTACGCACTGCCAAAGGCCGCACTTGGCAGAAGGCTAGGTGCCTGTGGGGATTGGGTGCAGGGCCTTGCCATAGACCATGCCCTACACCGAACCTCACGCTGTGCACAGTCATGAATGTAGGAGAGTAGGATCTGCTTCGTATGGTTACCCCCACTTTTTGCTGGTGTTTCACAGTTTTTCCACTTTAGTCTGACTGGGGCCCTGCTGTCCAGGACCCCAGCCTAGCTGCTTCCTCTCTAAATTGATTTAATGTACTATAGGCACACTCCGGTTTGGTTAATGGGGTACCCTTGTGAGTCCCTAGTATATGGTACACTAGGTACTAAGGGCAGAGGTACCCCAGAGGCCTACCAGGGGCTGCAGCATGTATTATGCCACCCATAGGAAGCCTTCCAAAATGGTACCACAGGACTGCTACTGCAGCCTGGGTAAGTTGGTGCATGCACCCCTTACTAAGATATAGGTTACCAAACCTACCTTAAATCACTGCACAATGCACAGTCACCCCTATGGCAGGTCTTATCAATTCTGAAGACAGGGTGTGAGCGGGTGCCCCTGCATGAGCAGCCTTCGGAACATATTCTCTGAGGAGGTTCTGTGATGCAGCCTGACCGTATACTCTTAAGTGATTTATAACCTCGCTGTAAATGCTAACTTTGGAAAATCTGTTTTTTTAGGGCAGGACAGGAGGAGAACAGGACGACCTCGGAACAACAGGGGCGGGAGAAGGGGATGGTTTCGGAACCAGTACACCCCGGGCCAGCGCCAAACACGAAATCAGTATTACGAATGGTAGAAGGTAACAACTCCATTCCCATATTCAACATTTCCAAACATACATTGACTGAACCAGAGATAGAAGTTCTTTCTGCTGGTCTTTCTTTTGTACCTACCAACAGGAACAACCTATTTCAAACCAAGTTAGAGATATATAAGTTCTTCAGAACTGTTAGACTTAAAAATTACTTCTCCGAGAAAACATCAAAAGGAGAAAAAAAATTTACAGGTCTACATCCACCGTCAACTTTCTTTCCTCTCAACAACATGGTGGCTAAAGAAATCACGACTTTTGAACAAGCAGTTCTGATAGAAACAGAAAATCTCTTCAAACAGATGCCTTTCGCTAGAAACAACTTTAGCAAGAATGAACTAGCAGCTCTGAAAACTTTAGGATCATTACCGGATACCCTGATTAAGCCAGCTGACAAAGGGGGAGGCATTGTCCTTTGGGACAAAGTCACCTACAGAACTGAAGTCCTTAAACAACTTTCAGTTACTGAGAACTACAAACAACTCTCTGGCAATCCAACTCCAAGACTTCAAAAAGAAATTTCATGTTTAAGCCAAAACGGCTTAAAAGGAGGTTGGCTCTGTGAAAAAGAAGCAATGTTTCTAGTTAACAAAGCGCCCACAGTTCCGGCGCTATACATCCTTCCCAAGGTGCACAAAAACACCACTGAACCACCAGGGAGACCTATAGTGTCAGAGTGTAACTCGATACTAAAACCCCTTGCCGAATATGCAGATCACTTCATACGACCTTTTGCCATAGGATCTGATACTTATAATAAGGACACAACATCGGTTATCAATAAATTAGAAAACCATTACTTTAATCCTGATGAAGAATATTTGGTAACCATGGACATAGAAAGCCTTTATACCAACCTCCCCCAATCTGAGGTATTGGCTATCCTTGAAGACTTGTTAGATAGTCGCAATAGACCTCATGAGGTACCAACTAACTTCATATTGGAATGTATCAGAATTCCCCTATGTGAAAATTTCTTCCTGTACGAGAAAACCTACTACCAGCAACTTAAAGGGGTGGCCATGGGGGCAATTTTTGCTCCAGACATCGCTAATATCTATGTCGCTGATTTTGAAAAAAAGATTCATTTACCATCCACTGAATCCTTACCTGGCCAACATATCCTGCTGGCTCAGGTATATAGACGATGTCTTTATGATCTGGAGAGGCAACAAAGACCTTCTGTTTAGTTTTCACGCTTGGCTGAACAAAAGAAACTCCAACTTGGCATTTACTCTTGAAAGCAATAATCTCCAGATGAATTTTCTTGACATCACAATCAAAGTGAGCGAAGAGAATACGTTGTATACCACACTTTACACTAAACCCACGTCTAGAAATACCCTCCTTAAATACAATAGCCATCATCCCAAGGCTTTGCGGGATGGCTTACCTTTTGGGCAATTTCTTTGTTTAAGAAGAAATTGTACCAAGAAAACAGATTACTTTAAGGAGGCAAAGACTTTGAAAAACAAACTATCAGCTAGGGGTTATCCAAACAAACTCCTCAAACAATCATTAAAGAGAGCATGGTACAACAACCGGGATTTGTTACTCACCAACCACACACGTAATGAAAGCAATCCCTTAGTCTGTGTTACCACTTTTGGCACCCTTAGTAACCAACTGAAGAAGGTTATATTAAAACACTGGCCACTACTGTCAGAGTTACCAGAACTCAAAGACAAACCCTTATTCTCATTTAAACGTGGCCGCAACCTACGAGACAGATTGGTACATGCATACGAAAATGACAATCAAAATCTTGTCGAAAACATGAGACAATTGGCCCCTCTAATAGGTCATTATAAATGTAACAAATGCACTGCCTGCGAAACTACTGAGAACATCAAATCATTTAACCTAAATGGTAGAACAATACAAATCAAAAACTTTTCTAACTGTCGTACACAGAATGTGGTTTACTGTATACAGTGCCCTTGCGGCATGATATACATCGGTAAAACCACACAAATGATCAAACAAAGAATCTTGCAACACCAATCTAGGATTAGGTGCAAAACAGAGAATGCACCTTTAGTTGAGCACTTTGTTCAACTTAAACACAGTGAGAAGGAGATCAATTGGTGGGTCATAGAAGTAGTTAAACCTACTATTAGACAAACAAATGTAGATAGACTTCTGACCTTAAAAGAAAATCAATGGATTGAGTTTTCCAACAGTGTTAAAAATGGACTAAACTCGTCCACTGAATGGCATACACTAGCCTGCATAACCTGATACGCTATGATAAGGCAGAACATGATTCCTCAAAGATTGTGAGCGCTTCTGTATTGCGACAGATGTTTGCAGTCATCTTTAACTAACATCTCATCATTTCTATGTATGTATATACAGGGGTACATGTGCCATGCTCTGCAAACTACAATATGTCACAAATTTAAAGAATGTTTGCAAATCAAAAACTGTTGTTCATAACTTTATGTGTATGTTTAGAGACTCATGTACTATGATTTTTAATTTACACTATGTCATGATTTTGTAGAATGTGCGCGCATTAGATATGCGTCAGCTGTATAACAATTCTCAGTAATATTTGTTTCGCACATTCATCATTAAGTAAGTATTAGGCATGAGAAACTGACACAACCAAGTGATAGACAACCTCCAAATGGGCGATATCAGCTCAGATAATGTATTGAAACTTTTAGTGACCAACTTCGGATATTTTTATCCGTTAAAAGCAACTGAAAACGGATCGTCCACTCAATTAATGCACACGATGATTTTTTTGCAGTGGCATCTATTACCACATATTTAGCTATGTTAATATGTTTCTATAACAGGATGATATGACCACTATAAAATTGCGGCCGTGTTTACAAACTAACAGTCATCCGCCGTACTCTTGTCACGTGACTGTTACGTTCCACGTCATGTCGCTATATAATGACTCTGGCTGGCTCTACCCTCTGATTACCTTTGACCCCACGCAGAGGAGCCGTCACGTCTGTTACGCCATTTCTCCAAAGTAAGTACAAACCTTAGATTTGAATACGCTAACACGCTTAATAGATGCCGAATCGCTGCGATCAGCTTGTATTATTCTTTTTAGCCGCAGCGTCGCAATTTAAACTTTCACTGAGTTCCGCATACGAAGTATCTGATAAACTATGTTTGGCAATGTTCGTATACACACATTCCTACGTGAGTATGTACACGATTGTGCTCTAACATCTTACGATACTAGTCTACATGTGCAAATTCGTGTCGTTAACACGACCTTTAAAAAGCATTAAAAAACATTTAAGCATGTGCAAATCGTATCGTTTACACGACCTTTTAAAGCATTAAAAAGCATTTAAAAGCATACAAAGAGCACCGTTGTCCTGCCACCATTTGGGATTTCATGTGAACCCAGATAACAGTGTATGCTCAGTCCGCACAGACTTCCGTATTGGCTGGCCCCATGATTTGTTATTATCATTGAGTTAGCATTTTGCCCATTATCAAGCTATAGACACAACTTGTTGTCTGTATTATTAATTTAGTTTTTTCCTTAGTCTAACTCAAAGCCCTTTATTAAGAAGCAGATATATCCGGTTATGTTGATATAAAGACACGAACCTTTCCAGATCCGTTTTCAAAAATTGCACATTTTATGCATTTTCAGCTTACTTGTATCCTGAGATTGATTAAACAAGGATTCTTCACCATAAGGATTTAACACTTATCGGCCTGAATATATGGACACAACCACAGGGGAGACTTGACGTTCCCTTAAGGTAAAAATTATTAAGTAGGTGTCTTAGTCATCACTAGGGACACATCTAGCAATGCATTTTGCAAACTGTAGGCTCATCTGAGCTTATTCATTTCCATTTTCTACAGGCAACGAACCTTGATTTTGAACTTCAGCTCTGATTACTCATAGCTTGTCCTTAAATTCACCATAAGTAAGTGCATCTGCCTTATTTTTATTTTTAATTTTTCTTAAGCAACTATGTAAGCCAACACTCCTGTCACCACACTGACTAGTTTGTTAAGCGTCTCTTGATTGACTTTTGCAATGTAAATAGTTTAAACACATGTAAAAAAATGTGTTACATGTTAGCAACACGTGTTAGGATTTTTTGTTAATTTTATAAATTTTTCTTATAGGGGTCATCTTCATTGCATTAAATTTACTGTCCTGATGATGGTCTCTGGATTTCACCTCTGAGACCGAAACGTCGACACACCAGTCCAAGTCTACCTCCTGCACTTGACTTTCTATTTATTATTTTTAAAAGAAGTCAATTTTATATATTTCGTTAAGACTGGATTGTTTTGGAAGGAGTGGCTGTCCTGCATTAGGGGCACTGACAATCCCGCTTTACACTCATCACCATGGCAGGTCACCAACAAAAAACTATGGTCTTCTTTAGACCAGGCCTCCTTCACCTTTGACCCACCATGAAGGTCTAAATGATGAGGTCTTTACTCAGTAAACTTTAGGGTGCACGCTACATGAACTGTAATGATTATATCTTGTGCTCACAGACTTGACAATCCTATAACCATAAAACAGGAACAATGAAGTGTAAATGTACTATATGACTTGATTTAGACGGAGGGCTTTATGGAACTATATAAAAATGTGAGTATGCAATGTTGGTACTTTATTTTTCGTTTATGTACACGTATTGTTTTATGTATAATCCATGTCTGATTGCGGTCTCTTTGTAACATGACGATAACCCTTCAGATGCCTTCTTGCCGCTATCACTTCTGCTACCATTTATGTTATTTTTCAATAAAAATATGATTTGAACTAAAAAAAAGACTGGATTGTTTTCTTCTGTATTAATGGATTGTTTTGTCATCTCCATTTACTTAAGATACATATGCAATTACCATTGACTGTATACCCTTGAAAATTTGACAATCTGCATTTAAAAAGAATATAAATAATAATTTTCTTTGAAGAACAAACCTTTCCGTGTTGCTTTACCTTTGTTCTTGTTTCCAATATTTCATTTATTGAGCAAAATCACAAAAAATGTTGTGAATCTGTTTAATTTGTTTGACTTATATGGGGCTAGTGTGGTAGCTTCTATAGGGTTCTGAAACAGATTATAAATACGTTGAACAGTTGCTGTTCTGCTCAGCTGATAAGTCTAAATAAGATAGACTTCACTACACTGTTAAACTTTGATCAGTAAACAAATCCCTTGCTGGCACTTTCACTTTAAACAACTTTGGATGGCTGCACAGAAACATGTTGTGTTTGGTGTCAAACACTTTGGAATCCTACCCCCCCTCCAGTTCTGGCGACAGGGGTAGAATTCCACCCTTCTGGAGGGAGAGACGTACACACCGGTCTGCCCGGTAACAGTTCTAAAGAGCCCTGGCATCACAAAATGGATGCTGCAGCCACAGACACGAGCCTGGCCTCTTACTGCTGACCGAAACTCCAACAGGGGAGGCCTGGACAATAGGCTTTCTGTCACAGGGAGGTGTAGCCACCTCCCAGACAGGCCTTAGTGGATTGGGGCTGGGTGGGTGCACTCTGAGAGTGCTTTGAAGTCTGCACTGGGGGAACATTTGGTGTCCCTGTGCATAGCCCAGTTCAAACTGGTTGCAGGGGCTACTAGTCCCTGCTCTGGCGTGAAACTGTACAAAGGAAATGGGTGTAGCCACCCCTCTTTCCAAACCCTCCCATAGGTGGGTCCCTAGAGTTAGTCCAACCCCTTTCTTAGGTATAAGTAAGGAACCGCTGGCAGGACTTTAGATATCCCTGGATGAACTCTGCAACTGAATCCTGGAACTTCGATGCTCTACTCAAGACTAGAGGACGGAAGAAATCTCCCTTGGGGTCAAGGAGTGACTCCCCTGCTTGGCAGGCACCAACAAAGGAATTGCCGGTCTGCATCTCTGAAGCTCCCAACGGACTCCAAAGTACCTGCAGCCCAGGAAGAGGATTTCCAGACTTCTCAGAGGCAGACCAGAGCCCCAGCAAAGCTGAGACCTGCAGCCCTTGTGGACGTGGAACCGGAACTCCTGGACACGTGCACATTTGCAAGTGTCTCAGCTTCTCGATGTCGCTTGAACCTGTGATTTGGGTTATTTGCAGCCCAAGCCCGAGCATCTTTTGCACAGAAGATTGTGGGCCTACACTCCACGAGTGTTCCGTGAGCCCGCTTCTTGCATTTCCGCTTAAGGCCCCTTCGCGATCCGTGGTCCGTCGACTGGTGGGTCCCAACGAACGCAACTCCGGTTTTCATTGGGCTTCCCTGGTTGCTCCAGACGTGCCCTGACTCCCCACTATGTGGTGAGTCCCTCGGACCTTGCTGGTCCGCACCAGAGCATTTTTCTCCTTTCTGCTTGGGTTGCTGTTGCCAAGGTTTATTGGGTCCGATCCGAGCACCGACACTGCAGCACTCGACATCCTTTGTTGGACTGCTCGATTCCAGATCCTGGTTGTCGGCGACGCCTCCTGGTCCTCGTGGCTGAAGAGTCAAACTTCACCTCCTTCATCTGAAATCACCCGACAACGGTGGGCATTCGCCTCTTGTGCTCTTGGTCACTGGCTAGTGACCCAGACTCACTCCCCTCTGCTTTCAGGTTCTTCTCATCTTTGATCCAGGCTTGGATCACCCAGGCCACTTTCTCCTTCAATGGCAGCAGCACTTCGCAGCAGATCGCCACTGAAATCAATGACGATTCCCGACACCAAAAGACACCTATGCACCCAGCTTCCTGGGGTGAGGTTACTCAAGTTCTCTGGTGCTCCCGTGGGTATTGGCCCTAGAACCCCTTAAGTCTAAAGGGGTTTGCTCAAAGTCCTCTCCGAAGTGTACCTTTTCTTTAAATTTCCAACTGCGACTTCCCCATTGAAGTTAACGGCAATCCACAGCTGTGTGCAGACACTGCACGCGGCCCCTCTGGGTCCCCTGTGTCACTACCTTGGGTGGTTCCTTGTGGCCCCAGCACTTCTACAGGCTCTAGACCTTGTGTCTAGTCAAGTCGTGGTTCTTAGACCACTTTCTTAATATGTGGTTTGGTAAGCCCCTGGGGCTCAACGTATATTGTGCTAATTTACTTTGTCCTATTAAGTGTAACTTATGTGTTTTGACCTCTAGCCTCATAAAGAGACTAGTAGGGTGTGTTTAGAATAAATACATATATTTTATATATATACCTGGTGTGGTTCTCCTTTCATTTGGTCATTCACGAGATTATAGACTGATAAAACAAACTGCTTTACATTCCATTAAGACTTAGCCTGAAGGCTGCTCTCCATAGCTACCACTAGGATAGCTCTCAATAAAGGTTGTCTTTAACCTATCACCTCTAAAGGGGTTGTTTGGACTGGTGCAAGGTGCCCACTATAACTAGTGGATAGCATATGCCAGGCCAACTTCTCACAATGGACATCTTACTTTACATTATCAAAGCATAGACATTTACAGAAAAAAACTAATGTCAATGTGATATTATAGTTAGAAATTGTAAGAATATCTTAATTTACATGAGAACAAATCTTAGAAATTCACTGAAAAAAACAAAAGTTAAAGGGACACAATAGTTAGGTGAAAAATACAGGCAAAACATAATGTGTTAAACTCACAAAACCACTGAAATTCACCAGTTATTCTTATCTCAAGTACCTATAACCTGTGTTCTAAAATAACCAAAACACGTTCTCACGCCATGCACTGCTTATACCGTCACATATTACATCTCTCAAGACAGGCCTAATGACTGCATTGATAACATCCCTAATGACGTCTCAAATTTAATCATTGACGACAACACTATGCGTGGCACTGGTCGTGAGTTATAGTTACCTTAGTTCATGTGTGAGTTGATGTGATGTGACATTTATATAGCGCACTTTCACTCCAAGGAGCATCTTGGTGCTAAGACTCAGAGCCAGCTGCGTAGATATACTGCAGCTGAACTATCCAACCTGAGGAGATATGGAATTCAACCTAATGCTTTGCAAGCTTGCTCCGAAAGGCCATAGATCCAGGTTTTGAGGGCTTTCCCGAAACCCTGCTTGGTTGTCATCTGATGCAACTGGTCAGGTAGTTTGTTCCATGCCCTCGCGCCAATCACTGCCAGGGATTTCCCTCCCTTCGTTGAGAGTCTAAATTTAGGAACAATCAGTAAATTCGCTGTGGCACACCTGAGCTTTCTCGAAGGATAGTATCTCGCAAAATTTTTACGTAGATACATCGGGCCCTGCGTGTGAAAGGCCCTATAGGTGATGGTTAGGACCTTAAACAGAATACGTTTATGAATAGGGAGCCAGTGCAGGGCATCCAGTGCTGCTGAAGCTGAGGACCTTCTGGGCCACCTAAGCACCAGTCGTGCGGCCGCGTGTTGGACCATCTGAAGCCTGTGAAGGGCTGATTTATTGGCTCCTGCATACAGGCTGTTGCAGTAATCCAGTCTGGATGTAATTAGTGCCACAGCCACCGTTCGCCTTGCAGTCAGGGGGAGCAGATCGAAAAATTTCCTCAGCCCCTTTATGATGTTAAAGCAGGAGCCTGCTACCGCCCCCACTTGCTGTTTGAAAGAGAGGGTATCATCAAATTTGATCCCTAAATTTCGTGCTGCACTAATTGTGCTTGGAGGTGCCTCCGTATCCTCTGGCCACCATTTCTGAGGGGCAAAGGAGTTATTAAGCCCAAACGGCAAAATTTCAGTTTTAGCGGAATTGCACTTCAGATGGTTACTTTTCATCCAAGTAAATGTTGCTGCTAAACAGTTTTTGAGGTTTAGTTCTGCATTCGCCATTTCTTTGTCCAGAATTAAGACCAGCTGCGTATCATCAGCACATGCAATTGTGCTGATGTCAAAGGAGGCAATTAACTTGATCAGGGGGACCATATAAGTTATAGTTACTTGTGATCCCTGTAATTTGTGAATTTCAGATGTTTTGTTAGTTTAAATTATGTTCTCACTTAAATGTTCATGGATCTACAGTCACAGATGCCCTCAGTGCAATCTCTGTGGCTTTCTGAAAGCATTACGCAGAGATTTCAGGTGCTCTAAGTTGATCTTCAAGGTACACCCATAAGCAAACAAAAGTAGGAAAATGTCATCCCCATTTTGAAAGTCCACTAGGATCTCTCTAATGCCCCTCCATCTATCCTTTGGGTATCCAAAGAGTGGGAGGTTTCTTTCTTGAATTTGAATCTCCTCTCTTGTGTCCTAGTTGGTGGCAGTCAAACCACAACCTGTTTGGCTGGGAAGCATCACTTGCTGATATTCATACATCTTCTTAGAATGCTACCACTTAGTCGAAGTTTGGAGATCAGCTGTGAAATCTGTTCAGTTCCCCACACTCAATCTTGCAATGTAATTGGTTGTGGGGACCCTGTTCTTCCTAGTGAACATTTCTCATTTCTTTAGTGCCAGCCCACTTATCAGCCTTACTCTTAACCTCCCTACAGCAGTGAGGTTGTTGTCCACTAGAGGTTGGTGCATCTATGGAAAACAGCTACTCAAGATGTACTCATTCATAATCAGATTATCCATGTCAGTATAGATAGCCACCTTGTTGCCTTTCATCTGACCATGCATTACTAATCATAAGTAAAACACGGTTATATGTCGGAACCATGCATGACATTACTCTGCAGTCTTTAAAACAAATGCGTATTTACCATGCATAACGTTACAACAACATGCTTTAGGCAAAGTACTAGACTTTGTAGTGGCAATATTTAAATTTCCAACTGCAGCCTGCGCAACAGTAGGGAAAGCGTTGTACTTTGAAGTCTAGTGCCGCTTTCCCTAAGTAAGTGTAACAATATGTGTGGTAAAGGAATACGTGGTTAAGAAGCATTTGCTGGTAAACCTGCATTGGAATGGCAGTGCGTGGTTCGCTCTGCATTGTAAATGTTGTTTCATGTAACCCACATGATCCTTTCAGGATTCGTGACATCCCTGAATTTCATAAAGTGTTTCTCAGGGTTCACCCAAAACCTTCTTAACGAAACCTCCTGCATGTAGTTGTATTGGGTGCTCTACGTTGGCTTTAAAGTGAGTATGACATGCCTCTCTCATGCAGGCAATCTCTCCAATATAATTACGTTTCAATCAGGTTTATAGAACAAGCTAGCTCACCCCATTTTTAGGTTTCGCCTGAGCAGCACTTGCGCTGTGTTCGTTAACTCTCTTGTACTTAGTATATCTTAAAAGGGGGCTCTTATCAGTTCCCTTTTCCGAATTACTGTGTTCATTTTCTTCTACTATACTTCTACTAAAGCTGTTCACACTATTTAAGCCCCATTCACTGTCAAGATAAGATCTCTTCCCACAAACAAGGCAGACAGTTTCTAACAGTATGCTGGAATGCTTGCTTTTTGTTACTTAGCTGTGTAACGCATATGCTTTAGCCTTAGAACATTTGTGGCATTTCCATTCCATGCCTCTTTATTTGCACTTTGTAGGGATAATCGGATTGATTTTTTCAACGTAATCTATTTGGTCATTATGATCAAATTCTTAAATGTTGCAATAAACATTGCATGTTAAAAATATAGTATACAAGATATTACTAAACAGGCAGCCACAAGTGTAGAAGCCTTGTAGACAACAGGCTCATGATTTGAATGGTGCAGCAGGTGCAGGAGCACCGGCCCAACATTTGTCAAATCTCCTTTAAGCACATAATATTGCTATATGTTACTACTACACAGACAGTCACAATTGTTATCTAGTAGGCACTAGGGCCATGATTTCTAGGATGTTACAGGTGCAGTGGCACTGGGGCCAAAAGTTGCCAGAACTCCTCTAAACACCATATATTGCTATATTCAACTTCTAAATATGCAGTCACAAGGACAGTTACCTTGCAAGCACAAGGCCATGATTTCAATTGTGCAGTAGGTGCAGTGACAACGGGGCCCAAAGCTCTAGGAACCCCTCTAATAACCAACTATTGCAATATTTTACTACTAAACAGGCAGTCACAAGTGCAGTTACCTTACAGGTAATAGGGTCAGGAATAGAAGGGTGTAGCAGGTGCAGAGGTACCCGGGCGAAAATTAGCATAACAGCTCTAAACACCAAATATTGCTATATTTTTCTACTGAACAGGCAGTCACAAATGCAGTTGTCATGCAGGTACTATGGGAATGATTTGAATGGCACAGCCGGTGGCACTGAGTACAAAAGTTATCAGAACTCCTGTGAACACCTAATATTGCTATTACATCAATTCATTTGATTATTTAACTTTTTCATTTTTCAAACATTTGTTATTACTTACCCACACTATACCACCAGTAAGAGCACAGCATATGGCCGTTTTCTACATAAACAAGTCATAACACTTTAACAGACTTTCTGTAACTTATATTGTACAACTACTCAGCAAACTACAATTTAGAACCAAAACAGCTTATTAATCACATAGGCAAAACGTAATGCCTTTACCAATGTTTGTTCTTTGTTATCACCAACCACATAACTGATCATAATATATTTGTGAAAGCGTGGTTTTGCCTTCCCCACTTCTGTTAACACTTCACACTCTTACTGGCAATTGGATGAAACTACTGACAAAATGAACAGAGAAAATCATGTGTTTGCTCTGGTGCCTTAACTAAAAACCTGTTTGGCATACCTTGCTCAGATTTCATTGAAAACTCTGCCCGTAAATGTAGACTGACCAGGTCAGTCAAAGGCGTACAGAAGTAAAAGAAGACATACAGCGCTTACGTTTATTCCATCATTGAGAAATGTTGTGGAACACTGCATGTCACATTTTGGTTACTGGAAACGACACATAATGCAGAATACTCTGGAAATGTCAAGATTACAGTGTAATCCAATCAACAAAGCATTAAAATATTAAAATGGTAAACTACCATTCTCCATCAGTATTAAGCACAAAACCAATGCCACGCTGATGCTTTTTGCCATGCTTTCATGCAAACAAAATTACAGTGGCAGTGCCACACATACAATACCAGGCCATTCTGTAATTTATCTAATACCACTACACACTAGAGACATAGCTGAAAGCAGATTATCACACAACACATTACAGTTCATCATTACCCTGCTAGATCTAGTGCACACCTAATATGTTGGGCAGAAGGCAACTGCAATTCATGAAGAACATGAACATATTCAGACTGCTCCGCCCTCTTTCACTGCATTCACATGAACACAGCTCCCAGACACATGTATTGTGTTGGTATGAATCGTGCCCAGCAAACAAACATAATGATACCATTCAGTGACTGCTGAGCGTACCAATGCTAATTTTTCGTCAACAAACACTACACACGGTGGACCATTCCTGGCTCACACTACCCATCACAACTGTAAATGTAAATGTGTGGGACTTGTAAAGCGCACTGTTGCCCGTGAGCATCCTGGCACTGGGGAACCTGTCCTGGCTTTCCCTGTGAGATGGTCCCTTCTGGGTATCTCCAAGGTGAAGCCAGGCAGCCCTGGCCTCTGTGGGGGGAGGCTGTAGAGATGAGGCAAGCTTAATACCCAGAGTTGCCAAGTGTGATCCCTGGTTAGAGTAGGCACCGAGGCGAGAATTATCGAGTCCGTTGACCCTGGTCCACGACCCTGCCGCGTCGGAGATTGAACCCTGGTCCCAGGCCGTTCTCTGCTTCCAGGTTTGCTGCCTCTAACCAGTGAGCCGCACCACTCCACAACTGTCTGATACACAACTATTCCAAGTGACCAAAAGGCAACAAGTTTTTACAAATAAATTGTGATTTGCAGAAAAACCCAAACCCTTGTAGAAATGCAAATTCCTAACAGCTGATATTTCTACAACTCTATACCAGCCGCTGGTGTGTTCTACTAGTTACATCCCATAAGAAAAGCAAACATTAAGGTGGGTAAAATTTGAAGCAGAAGTTCTACAAGTAGAAATAGGGAGAGGCATAATAGGCAATGAGAACATGCAGGCCTGGGCTAACATTGTCCTTGAATTTATACAATTTAATGATGATAGGGAGCACAAAAATACATAATAGAGAAGGTGAAGGGGTTACAACCAAGAAAGAGTGGGAACAGGAGTGGTTGCTCCTCAAGGGCGGAGGAGCAAGGCCCGCCTGCTGTGAGTGCAGCAGGTAAACACAAATAAACAAAATGGCATGGCAATACCATTTTACTTTCCTGACAGTTCTGGACAGCACGAGTGTGAGGATAGTAGGCAGGATGATTCTTGCAATTGCAGGATGCCTGCAGCCCCTACCAGTGGGCATGTTGGATTGGCTGGCTATCTTGCGACAGCCATCTGACATATAGTACAGACCCAGCAATCCCAGCACTGTGAAACAGCCAGGGGATTGCTTGCACAGGCCCCTGGCCTCAAAATGAGTGCTGGGTTAGCCTGCTCCAGCCAATACCAGAGCTGCTCTCATGCTGAAACCAGCATGTAGCAGCTCCTTGATTGGTTGGATTTGTGTTCCACTAGGCAGGAAGGAAGTCTTTCCCTTTCCTGCTCATCGACACCAGCATCCCGCTGGGAGAGGAGAGACACACTGGACAGGGCGCATCAAATACGTCTACTCTGGCTCCCTTCTCCACGGACTGAGGAGTTAGATACTATTGTGCTAAAACTGCAGATTCATAAATAAAATACAACTTTCTAGGAAAGGGAAGCAAAGAAACAAAACATGCAGCAGAACACGACTAAGTGATTTTCACAGTTGTTATGTTCTACTGTTGTTTAGTTTATTACACAGGTTTAGCTCATGATCAAACTGTTTAGATTATAATGACACTATAATAATTTGCTTTTCTGTTTTCAGTTTCTCTTCGTTGTGAATTCTGGAGGATTTTTTCTTTAAAAAATTGTCAAAATCAGTGATTATCGGTGTATACACTTTTGCTCTTTAAAACCTCATCGGTATTGTAAAGAACATGGCTTTATTTCAGTTCTTCCCTCAAACATTTCTATTATCAATTCTTCCTACCTTTTTTCTTGCTCCTAATATTCGCTTCTCTGCCCCTTTACTTTGCATTTGCTCCTATAGGACTGTCTACAGTGTAATAATTGGTCGGTCGAGCAATGTGTCTTGCTTTTGGTTGGTATGTGGAACTTAGAAATAAGAGACTGGTGTCTGGCGGATCACTGGACTAATCCACCCACTCCAGGAGTCTGTGTTCGACCACATGGTCACAGGTTCAAGGGTTTTCTTTCCCCACACACTTCTTTCCTTCACCCCCTTGTTGGGATGGACAGCAAAGCTAACATTCAGCCAGCCAGCCCAGCATGAGATTCTTAGAACCATAAAAATGATGCATGAAGTAGACCTGTGTCTAAACCCTGATGTTATCACCGGGGCAACAGAGAAGGGACGTCAAATATTGCATTAAAAAGAAAATTCAGCTGCCACGTGCGCCGCTTTTACTAGATGGGGCTAGATAGGATGCTTGTAGAAGCAAAAAAAAAAAAAAAATCTGATTGACTGCTGCAAAGAACATTAATTCCCTAAGAAGACTCCTTACAACACACAGGAAACAAGCAAGAACCCCCTGCCGGATCACTCACTAATTCTGTAAAAAGGCCAAAGACATAAAAATAAAATAACACTGGTATAAGGAGCTTTCCTAAAAAAAAAAAACTAAACAGCTTACAATAACAACCACTGCTGTGGCGCAAAGTTGAAACAGCTAGCGACTGGGTTAGCGGTCAAAATCACCTCGACAGCCAGTCCTTCAGTTCTAGGAAACACCCCAAGCGACCATAGAGCTCTTCCTGCCAAGAATAATTGAGGGAGATGTGTAGTAAAATGATACCCCCAGGGAAAATTACGACTCAGAAGTATTTTGCAATGTTTTATGGAAGTGCAGACTGGGGCAGTGTTCTGGCCTTACAAATGTTCACAACATTTTTTATTGTGGTATGTGGAGGAATCCTGAATTAAACTATAGCGCCACAAACGAAGAGGACGTTGAGAATATGTCAATAGCATATTTTTTGCTTGATTGAAACATAGTAGCATTTGTGCTTTTCATTGGCTACGATATTCTTTTATATTTTGACAATAAAACATGATTTGGTCTGATGATAGAGGTATCTATTTGAATAGGTAAATAAAAAAACACACTTGAGACACCAAATCACCTGAGGGTGGATTTTTGACTGGAGTAGGCAGGTCCTGGTAGAATTTCCACCTAACTAGGTTCCAGATGTAACTGGAATAAAAGACCTTCTTTCCATAAAATTAGAGTTGATGTCTTATAAAACTCATGTGGTAGCAGGGTACTTAGGGGCGTGTTTATGAGAATGTGGTGCAATGCACCAAGTCTCCTAGCTGCTCTTTGTCACAGGGAAAGGCAAGGAATGCACTGTATTTGAAAGAAAACAACACATTCCTGTCATTGTCCCTGCCCTGGCGCTGGTTTGACTGCCTAGTGTCAATGAAGGCCATCTTGCAAGTTAGATGCAGCATTGTTTTGTGCAGGAATGGGGACCTTCCTGCACAAAACAATCCTGAGTGGCATCTTCATCTTTCTATGTGTGCTGCAGAATGCAGCAAACATAGAAAGAGGAAGTAACATGGAAAAATATTTCTCCTTGTTTCACCTTCCCTGGGAAGGTGTTTATTTTTTGCACCTTTCCAGGTTCACCAGATCTGGAAATTCTGGAAATGTGTCAAAACCCATGGGATTTGCGTGGGAAAAACCACGCAATGACTATGGAACGCGGTCCCAGGTCAGAGTCACCCACACCCATGCCTACAAATCACTCCACAACATCGGACCCAAATACCTCAACGAAAGAGGCTCTTTCCACGTACCCAAAAGAAACCTCCGCTCAGCTGACCTCACCCTAGCAGAAACCCCGGGCATCCGCAGAACGAGAGCAGGTGGAAGAGCCTTTTCCTACAACACTGCCAAGGCTTGGAATGAGCTCACGGTCAACATCAGACGCTCCCCCACACTGCACACCTTCAGGAAGCGCCTCAAGACCTGGCTTTTTGGATAACCCGTAGCTTTACCCCTTCGTGCCCTGAGACCCTCAGGGGTGAGTAGTATGCTTTAAAATTCCCTGATTGATTGATTGAGAGTAATGCAACACAGCGATTTTCAGTGCTTTCCGTTACTACAGATTTAGGAAGCCAAGCAGAGCCATGCAAGGCCTTGCGTGTCTTCATTCTGGACTTGCATGTGTGGCTTACATGGATCCCCCAACATTATTTTATCCAAAATCCCCTGCAAATCTCAATTTTAGCTTAAAAAAGATGACGTTTTCCTGACAGTTCTGTGTGGAAAAGTTGTGGAATCAACTGGCCTGCACAAATTTCCTACCACCCAGCGTTCCCCCAGGTCTCCCGATAAAATGGTACTTCACTTGTGTGTGTATGCCAAGTACCCGTGACAGAAAAGTGCTCAAAACATATTGTGGGGCCATAAGAATTATCTATCACAAAATAACCTGGTTTTGGAAGGTGGGGCACCTGTGTTTTTGGCCCTGGACTAGGCAGCCATCTAGGAAAACCTACCAAACCCAGACATTTCTGAAAACTAGACACCCGGGAAGTTCACTGAGGTGTGATTTGCGTGAATCCCCCAACGTTTTCTTACCCAGAATCCCATGCAAACTTCACATTTAGCTAAACAAAATCATATTTCCCTCACCTTTCTGTCTGGGACCACAGTGCCAGCACAAATTTCCTACCTCACAGTGTTCCCGTCGGTCTCCCGAGTAAAATGATAGCTCACTTGTGTTGGTGGACCACGAGCCTGCGTCTGGGAAAGGCCAAAAACACAGAAATTGAGGCGATAACACAGTGAGCTTTGAGCACTACATTTTTTAAATACGTCTTTAGGCGATTCTGCATTGGACACCCAAACAAGTTAGGTATCATATTTATTGGGTAACCTAGGGGAATGCTGGATGATAGGAAATTTGTGCTGGTGCGATAATACTAGACAGAAATGTAGGGAAATGTGATTTGTTTTGTAAAATTTCAGGTTTGCAGATGATTTTGGGTAGGAAAACGTTTGGAGATCCACACAAGTCACACCTCCCTGGACTCCCCTGGATGTCTAGTTCTGAGAAATGTCTGAGTTTGGTGGGTTTCCCTAGATGGCTGCCCAGCGCTGGGTCAAAAACGCAGGTGTCCCCCTCGCAAAACCAGGTTGATTTGTGATACATAATTTTAATTACTCCACAATATGTTTTGGGCCTGCCCTGTCACAGATACTTGGCCCAACCCCACAATTGAGGTACCATTTCTATTGGGAGATCTGGGGGAATGCTGGTTGGAAGGAAATTTGTATTGGCCAGGTGATCCCACAACTTTCCCACACTGAAATGTGAAGAAAATTCAATTTTATAAGCTAAATAATTTGAGGTTTGCAGGGGATTCTGGGTAAGATAACATTGGGGGATCCACAGAAACTACACATTCCCTGGACTCCCCCAAGTGTCTAGTTTTCAGAAATGTATGGGTTTGGTAGGTTTCCTTTGATGGCCGCCGAGCCCCGGACCAAAAACGCAGGTGCCCCCATCTTTGACAAAACAACCTGTTTTTTGCAAAGGAGACACCTGAGTTTTTTGTCCCGGGCTGGGCGGCCATATAGGGAAATCTTCCAAACCCAGACATTTCTGAATAGTAGACATCTGGGAGAGTCCAGCAAGGTGTAGCATGCATGGATACCCTAATGTTTTCTTACCCGGAATCACCTGCAAACCTCAAATTTATCTGAAGAAATCACATTTTTGTCAAGTTTCTGTGCGGTAAAGTTATGTGATCAATGGGGCGAGACACATTTCCTACCACCCAGCATTCCCCCAGGTCTCCTGATAAAAGTGAAACCTCACGTGTGTGGGTGGCCCAAGTGCACTTGACAGGGAAGGGTCCAATACGTATTGTAGAGCTATAAAAATAATTGATCACTAAACAATCTGGTTTTGCAAGGGGTCACCTGTGTATTTGGTCCCGGGCTCGGCAGCCATTCAGGGAATACTACCAGACCCAAACATTTATGAAAACTAGACACCGGGAGAAGTCCAGGGAGATGTGCCATGCATGGATCTCCCAACTGTTTCTTATCCAGAATCATCACCTGCAAACCTCAAATATACCTAAAGAAATCACATTTTCCTCACATTTCTGTGTGGGAAAGTTGGGGGGGCCAATAGGGAGACATAAATTTCCTAACACCCAGCATTCCCCCAGGTCTCTCGATAAAAATGGGACCTCACTTGTGGCACAAAACTTATTGTGGAGGCATTAAAATTATCGATCACGAAACAACCTGGTTTTGCAAGTGTGTCGTCTGTGTATTTGGTCTGGGGCTCAGCCATTTAGGAAAACCTACCAAACCCAAACATTTCTACAAACTAGACACCGTAGGGAGTCCCGGGAGGTTCGGTGTGCGTGGATCCCCCGACATTGTGTTACCAAGAATCACCTGCAAATCTCAAATTTACCTTAAAAATCAAATAGTCCTCATGTTTCTGTGTAAGAAAGTTGTGCGATCAATGGAGCTACACAAATTGACAACTACCCAGAGTTCGCCCAGGTCCCCTGATAAAAATGGTACCTTACTTGTGTGAGTGGCCAAGTACCGACGACAGGGAAGGACCCAAAACATATTGTGAAGACATCCACATTTTCTATCACAAAACAACCTGGTTTTGGAAGGGGAGGGCACTTGAATGTTTGGTCCCAGGCTAGGTGGACATGTAGGGAAACCTACCAAACCCAGACATCTCTGAAAACTAGACACCCGGGGGAGTTCAGGGAGGTGTGGCTTGCATGGATACACCAACTTTTTCTTAGCCAGAATCCCCTACAAACAGTCATTACAGTCCTAACAAAGCACTTTTTCCTCACATTTCTATAATGGAAAGTTCTGGAATCTAAGTGGAGAAACAAACTTCCACCAACCCTGCATTTCCCCAAGTCTCCTGATAAAAATGGTACCTAGCTTGTGAGGATAGGTCTAGTGCCAGCCACAGTGAATGGCGCAAAATGCAACATGGACACATCACATTTTTCCTGTGAATACTGACCCTTTTTTTGCAATGTGCCTAGCTGCAGATTTTGGACCTTAGCTCAGGTGGCACCTAAGGAAACCTAGCAAACCTATAACATTTTTTAAAACTAGACACCCAGGGGAATCCAGGATGTGGTCACTTATGTGGGTCTTGCAAACCTCAAACTTCTTCAGATTTCTGTGATTGAAAGTTCTGGAATCTGCGTGGATCCACAAACTTCCACACACCCAGCATCCCCAAAAGTCTACCGATGCAAGTGGTACCTCACTTGTGTGGGTAGGCTGAGAACAGCCCAAAACACAATATGGGCAGATCACATTTTTTAAATAAAAACTTAATCTTTTTTGCAATATGCCTAGCTGTGGATTTTGGACCCCAATTCTGCTGGCACCTCAGGAAACCTAGCAAACCTATACATATTTGAAAACTAGACCGACAGGGAAATCCAGGATGGGTCGACTTGTGTTACTCTCACATGGTTCTGTTACCCAGAATCCCTGGCAAACTTCAACCTTTGATAAAAAAACACTTTTTCCTCATATTTCTGTGATGGAAAGTTCTGGAATCTGTGTAGATCCACAAACTTTCACGCAGCCATTATTCCCATTAAGTCTCCTGAAAAAATAGTACCTCACTTGTGTGGATAGGCTTAGTGCCCGTGACAAGAAATGGCTCAAAACGCAATGTGAACACATCACATTTTTCTACAGAAAACTGGCCCTTTTTTTGCAATGTATCTAGGTGTGGATTTTGGGCTCTAGCTGAGCCTGCACAGAGGGGTGACTTGTGTGGCTTTTTCCAGGTTCTGTTACCCAGAATTCCTTGCATACCTCAAACCTCAAACTTTGGGGGGGAGAAAACAAGTGTTCCTCACATTTCTGTTTTGGAAAATTCTGGAATCTAATGGGAGCAACAAACTTCAACCAACCCATCATTTCCCAAAGTCTCCTGATAATCATAGTACCTCACTCGTGTGAGTAGGCCTAGTGCTTGTGGCAGAAAACGACCCAAAATATACTGAGGATACTTCAAAATTATTGATTACAAAAGACATTGTTTTGCGAGGGAGTTACCTGTGTTTTTGATCTCAGGACATGCGGCCATCTAGGGAAACCAACCAATCCCAGACATTCCTGAAAACTAGACACCAGGGGAAGTCCAGGGAGGTGTGACTTGCATGGATTCCCCAACGTTTCCTACCCAGAATCCCCTGCAAACCTCAAATTTAGCTAAAACAAATCAAATGTTTCTCACATTTCTGGGTGGGAAAGTGGTGGGATCACAGGGCTGATACAAATTTCCTACCACCCCGCATTACCCCAGGTCTCCTGATAAAAATGGTACCTCACTTGTGTTGGTGGGCCAAGTACCTGCAAGAGGCAAGGGCCTAAAACTTATTGTGGAGACATCCAAATTATCTCTCACAAAACAACCTTGTTTTGCAAGTGGGTCCCATGCATTTTTACTCCCGGGCTCAGCGGCCATCTAGGGAAACCTACCAAACCCAGACATTTGTGAAAACTAGACACCCTAGGGAGTCCGCGGATGTGTGGCTTGTGTGGATCCCCCAACGTTTTCCTATCCAGAATCCCTGACAAACCTCAAATTTAGCTAAAAAAGATTGAATGTTCCTTACATTTCTATTTGGGATCACCGCACCTGCAATAATGTCCTAGCACCCAGCGTTTCCCTTGGTCTCCCAACAAAAATGATGCCTCACTTGTGTGGGTGTCCAATGCAGAATCGCATAAAACGTATTTATTAAAAAAGAAACCGCTTAGAGTTTGCTCTGCCATACCCTCAATACCTATGTTTTTGGCCCTTCCCAGTTGCAGGCAATAGGCCCACCTATTCAAGTGAAAAATCATTTTACTTGAGAGACTGAGGGGAATGCTGAGCGGTAGGACATTTGTTCTGGCATGGTGATTTCACAACCCACATATCCCTGGACTCCCCCGGGTGTCTAGTTTTCAGAAATGTCTGGGTTTGGTAGGTTTCTCCAGGTGGACGCTGAGCCCGGGACCAAAAACGCAGATGTCCCCCTTGTACAACCAGATCATTATGTGATAGATACTTTTGTTGTCTTCACACTATGGCAAACAATGATTTGTTTCTTCTATATTTGAGTTTTGCAGGGGCTTCTGGGTAGGAAAACTTTGGGGGATCCACAGAATTCACACCTCCCTGGACTTCCTTGGATGTGTAGTTTTCAGAAGTGTGTGGGTTTGGTAGGTTCCCCAGCTGGGTGACGAGCCCAGGACCAAAAACGCAGGTGCCCCCTTGCAAAACCTAGTCATTTTATGATAGATAATTTTGATGTCTCCACAATACGTTTTGGACCATTTCCTGCAACTCATACAAGTGAGGTACCATTTTAATTGGAAGACCATGGGAATGCTGGGTAGTGGGAAATTAGTGTTAGCCTGGTGCACCCACAACTTCCCCACACATAAATAAGAGAAAAATTGGATTTTTCAGACAAATTTGAGGTTTGCAAAGGATTCTGGGTAAAAAAACATTGGGGATCCATGCCAGTCACACCTCCCTGAACTCTCCCGGGTGTCTAGTTTTCAGAAATGTTTGGCTTTGGTAGGTTTCCCCAGATGGCCATCGAACCAGGGACCAAAAACGCAGATGCCCCCTATCTATCATAAAACGACCTGGTTTAGACCTGGACGTAGCAGGGTACGAGTGCATAGAATGCATTGACTCTCTGGCTAGGAACATATGCTCTATAGAAAAGCCACTAAACACGCTGCAAAAATAGGTGAATATGTCACCATCACCCAAAGGGGAAGATCTTCTGATGGACTGTTGTATTTGTCCTCGATTACCATGAAAAGCATCCATGTCAGCATGAAATCATTCAGAGGTTGCTGCAATGTATTACAAAAAGTTACAAAAAGTTACACTTACAAAGGTACTCATGAGACCCTTTTGCAAGCCTACTCTAATAGCAGTTTAGTAGCCCATCGTGTAACAATGAACTCCTCTATGGAATGAAACATTTGAATCCTAGTATGTCCCAGGTAAGTCACGAGCTGTAAGCTTGAGCAAGCATTTTCTTTTCATTAATGCACCTGTATATTATTAATAGGTAGCAAGGAAAACATTCTAAATACAGGGAAGTCATATGGTGTGAGGAAGAGAGAAATGTATTTTGCAGGAAACAGCACATTTCACAGAAAGGTCAGGCTCCACAGTTATGAAGTTAGATCACTATTTATGAAAATCATATTTTCCAAAAGGGATAGAGATGAATAAAGAAAAGGGCAGCCTAGCAGGTGGAGAATTATAGAAATGAGAGCTTTCTGCAGAATTTAAGCAGCATTTTTCACTTTTGCACATTTAACAAAAGCACAATTACTAATATGTACTTTATTAGGCATTTCTTTGTTGACATACAAGCATGTTTCTAGAACAAGTTTTCAACTTCTATAATTACCGATCTGATGATTTGTAAAATCATTACATATCTATGTTTCTCATGTGAGTCCATCTCAAAGAGCACTTTCATTGTCAGTTGAGTCTTGTTTATTTCTTTTCAGACCTCCAAATTTTAATGAGATCATATAGTTGTCATTCATAATACCCCTCATACTTAAATCCTTCTCACACCATTGCTTTTCAAACTTTTTTTTTCTTTTCCAAAGAATGTATTCACAGTCCAAGAATAATGCGTAAGTAAATTTAAGACAAAGCCCAACTATTATTATTGGCACCAAATTACTTTTAAAATACCCTTTCCAGCTATCAAAACCAAGTTGCCAATTGTGATAATCTCTTTCCCAAAATTTTGAAATAAACTTGGTGTTTCCAAACAGCACAATTTTGGTTCCAAGCTTGAAATGTTGTTTGAAAAGTTTTCTATTTCCCTGCTCTATGTGTAGCAGTGAGTTAATTTAAGCATTTGGCAGACTCTGCCATTTTCAGCAAATAGAATGTATAATGTGTTTATTACAAGCAAAGCTCCGGATGTGCTATTTGCCATTTTGTTGACAACCGTTGACAGCTTTCTAATCTTTTCGCTATTTAACGTGACACCTACAGGTGGAATGCAGCTCCAAATATGTCTCCTACTAATCCAGCTCCTGTTTCTGTACTGCATTTCTGCCTTAGTGCAGTTGTTAATGGTAGTGCATTTATACTTTTTACGTGATACAGTTTTGAAATTAGTATACCTAAATGGCAGATCCCTTATCTCTCTGGTGGCAAAAAAAACATAAGCATTCTGTCCACAAATCTAATAAACACCTGGAATTACATTCTCGTTTCCCTGCAATATTTGCCAAGATCCACCTGTCAATTCTAAAGTGTGTTCCAAGAGACTAATCCCTACATATATAGTTCTTTTAAGTGTCCTTTATGTTGGATGCATTTCTAAATTAATTTTTCTCTTTCCCCCATTCATTCTCTAAAACATCACTCTTTTTGCCAGCAGTATGTCTCATGTTAGTGTAGCTTTCTTTTATAGCCATTATGTAAGCTTTATCTAAAGGTCCCATTAAAAAGGTTAAATTGTCTTTCCAAGCCTTTACACTATCTATAGGTCTGTGAGGGAAGAAATCATTTGCATGAGTGTAAGGTCATGCTTTACATGAAGGGCACATAAATAAGACAAATTTGAGGTTTGCAGAGGATTCTGGGTAGAAAAACATTGGGGATCCATGCCAGTCACACCTCCCTGAACTCTCCTGGGAGTCTAGTTTTCAGAAATGTTTGGCTTTGGTAGGTTTCCCCAGATGGCCATCGAACCAGGGACTAAAAACGCAGATGCCCCCTATCTATCATAAAACGACCTGGTTTAGACCTGGACGCAGCAGGGTACGAGTGCATAGAATGCATTGACTCTCTGGTTAGGAACATATGCTCTATAGAAAAGCCACTAAACATGTTGCAAAAATAGGTGAATATGTCACCATCACGAAAGGGGAAGATCTTCCGATGGACTGTTGTATTTGTCCTCGATTCCCATGAAAAGCATCCATATCAGCATGAAATCATTCAGAGGTTTGCGCAATGTATTACAAAAAGTTACAAAAAGTTACACTTACAAAGGTACTCATGAGACCCTTTTGCAAGCCTACTCTAATAGCAGTTTAGTAGCCCATCGTGTAACAATGAACTCCTCTATGGAATGAAACATTTGAATCCTAGTATGTCCCAGGTAAGTCACGAGCTGTAAGCTGGAGCAAGAATTTTCTTTTCATTAATGCACCTGTATATTATTAATAAGTAGCAAGGAAAACATTCTAAATACAGTGAAGTCATATGGTGTGAGGAAGAGAGAAATGTATTTTGCAGGAAACAGCACATTTCACAGAAAGGTCAGGCTCCACAGTTATGAAGTTAGATCACTATTTATGAAAAGCATATTTTCCCAAAGGGATAGAGATGAATAAAGAAAAGGGCAGCCTAGCAGGTGGAGAATGATAGAAATGAGAGCTTTCTGCAGATTTTAAGCAGCATTGTTCACTTTTGCACATTTAACAAAAGCACAATTACTAATATCTACTTTATTAGGCATTTCTATGTTGACATACAAGCATGTTTCTAGAAAAAGTTTTCAACATCTATAATTACCGATCTGATGATTTGTAAAATCATTACATATCTATATTTCTCATGTGAGTCCATCTCAAAGAGCACTTTCATTGTCAGTTGAGTCTTGTTTATTTCTTTTCAGACCTCCAAATTTTAATGAGATCATATAGTCGTCATTCATAATACCCCTCATACTTAAATCCTTCTCACACCATTTCTTTTCCAACTTTTTTTTTCTTTTGCAAAGAATGTATTTAAAGTCCAAGAATAATGCGTAAGTAAATATAAGACAAAGCCCAACTATTATTATTGGCACCAAAATTCCTTTTAAAATACCCTTTCCAGCTATCAAAACCAAGTTGCCAATTGTGATAATCTCTTTCCCAAAATTTTGAAATAAACATGCCGCCTGATTCATCATGCTCCCGTTTTGCGAGGCCCTAATAGCGATTCATAGCGAATCGCTATTAAGGACTCGCAAAACGGGATTCAAGTAGGAATATGCAATAAAAATGCGATTCCTTACAATTCCTTATTTGCGATTAGCTAATTGCTAATCGCAAATAAGGAATAACTCGCCATTCATTCCTATGGGCCAAAAGGCCCATAGGAATGAATGGGGAGTATTCCTTATTTGCGATTAGCAATTAGCTAATCGCAAATAAGATTGCGATTTGAAGGGTGCCAGGGGTGTCCACAGGACACCCTGTAGCACCCCTCAAATGAAATTTCACACAGGTGTTGCACACACACATGTCCAAAGGACATGTGTGTGCGCAACATGCAACTTAGAAAAATGCTTTTAAAAGCATTTTTCTAAGTTTTTGCTATTTACCGAGAGGTCTGACCTCTCGGTAAATAGCGGCCCGAAATTGCGAATTAGCAATTTAAAAATGGTTGATGAATTGCATTTAAGGAATCTCAAATAGAGATTCCTTAAATGTAATTCCTCGCAATTTAGCGAATTAGCAATTACCGATTTTTGCATTTGGGATGATGAATCCCAAATGCAAAAATAGCGCTCGCAAAGGGCCAGATTCTCAGAATCTGACCCTTTGCGAGCCGATTTCAGCTTGATGAATCAGGCTGTTGGTGTTTTCAAACAGCACAATTTTGGTTCCAAGCTTGAAATGTTGTTTGAAAAGTTTTCTATTTCCCTGCTCTATGTGTAGCAGTGAGTTAATTTAAGCATTTGGCAGACTCTGCCATTTTCAGCAAATAGAATGTATAATGTGTTTATTACAAGCAAAGCTCCGGATGTGCTATTTGCCATTTTGTTGACAACCGTTGACAGCTTTCTAATCTTTTCGCTATTTAACGTGACACCTACAGGTGGAATGCAGCTCCAAATATGTCTCCTACTAATCCAGCTCCTGTTTCTGTACTGCATTTCTGCCTTAGTGCAGTTGTTAATGGTAGTGCATTTATACTTTTTACGTGATACAGTTTTGAAATTAGTATACCTAAATGGCAGATCCCTTATCTCTCTGCTGGCAAAAAAACCATAAGCATTCTGTACACAAATCTAATAAACACCTGGAATTACATTCTCGTTTCCCTGCAATATTTGCCAAGATCCACCTGTCAATTCTAAAGTGTGTTCCAAGAGACTAATCCCTACATATATAGTTCTTTTAAGTGTCCTTTATGTTGGATGCATTTCTAAATTAATTTTTCTCTTTCCCCCATTCATTCTCTAAAACATCACTCTTTTTGCCAGCAGTATGTCTCATGTTAGTGTAGCTTTCTTTTATAGCCATTATGTAAGCTTTATCTAAAGGTCCCATTAAAAAGGTTAAATTGTCTTTCCAAGCCTTTACACTATCTATAGGTCTGTGAGGGAAGAAATCATTTGCATGAGTGTAAGGTCATGCTTTACATGAAGGGCACACTGGAAAGTATTAGGTCAAGATTAGAATAAAAATACTTAAAATGTCCTCTCTTATAAACTAATGATAATAGGATACGACAAGATATTGCATAGAATAAAGGCATGTGATAGTAGGAGACACTGATGTACACAAACATAACAATCTTTTCCTTTCATGGCGTTAGTATATTCCTGTACTAACCTAGAACAACAATTTGTAGAATACATTTTTTTCTTGTAGCTTACAAAAGAGTAACTATAAGGATCTTCCTTAGGGTTGCAAATATGCAGATTAGTAACGTTCTTTGCTTTAGGCACTGACTCTGGCGCTAAGTAAAACCCTATCAGTACTATAGTCATCATTATTATTGTAATTACGAAAATCTATCCCATAAAACATTTACATTTATTTCGAATGCAACACATTTTCTGAGCCAGTACTAAGCACTTCATTCAAAAGCATGTGATGCAGTTTAGTCATTAGGTTCTTTAGTGCAGCTATTCTACTTTTTATGTTTTTTTTTCATCATCAGTTACGCTCCTAACCAGACAATTCCTAACTCTACTCTGTGTTCTTCTAATGTGTAATCCTTACTCTTCTATAACTTTTAGCTCGGACCTAAGTATCGGCCTGATTCATCAAACAAAATTGCGCTCGCAAAGGGCCAGATTCTGAGAATCTGGCCCTTTGCGAGTGCGATTTTTGCATTTGGGATTCAGCATCCCAAATGCAAAAATCGCTAATTGCGATCTCGCAATTTTGCGAGGAATTACATTTAAGGAATCTCTATTTGAGATTCCTTAAATGCAATTCATCATTCAATTTTTTTTTTGCGAATTCGCAATTTCTTGCCGCAATTTACCGCGAGGTCAGACCTCGTGGTAAATTGCGAAAACTCAGAAAAATGCATTTAAATGCATTTTTCTGAGTTGCATGTTACACACACATGTCCTTTGGACATGTGTGTGTGCAACACCTGTGTAAAATTTCATTTGAGGGGTGCTACAGGGTGTCCTTTGGACACCCCTGGCACCCTTCAAATCGCTATCTTATTTGAGATTAGCAAATTGCTAATCGCAAATAAGGAATACTCCCCATTCATTCCTATGGGCCTTTTGGCCCATAGGAATGAATGGCGAGTTATTCCTTATTTGCGATTAGCAATTTGCTAATCGCAAATAAGGAATCAGTAGGAATCGCAATAAATTTTGCTAATCCTACATGAATCCCGTTTTGCGAGTCCTTAATAGCGAATCACTATAATTCGCTATTAGGGCCTCGCAAAACGGGAGATTGATGAAGGCTGTATGTCTTCTGAAAAATGACAAACTATAATAACAAATCTCTATTAGATACAGCTCTCATTTCTTTTTCTCTTCTGCTCAGTCTCGGATATTTTTCTCAAATTCTCGCACTTGTTTTATATTCGGTTTTTTTCCTTTAAAGGAGGTTCAAATAGTTCAGGATTCATGTTACACAAATCTTCCAATGTGACATCCAAAGTGGTGTTCAAAAAGTATGATCACTTGGGTGTTGAATTGCAGCGCCAAGGAGCTTGTGCTCTTTTTGATCTTCTTAGATTTTGCTGATTTCAGGTCTAGGATACTTTCATCATGAGACTCAGCCTCTTCAGGTATTGCCTCTGGTATTCGAGCTATTGAAACGCTTTTCCTCTGATTCTGCTTGTTGATTGATTCTCCTCACCCCAGTGCTAGTTCCTTCACCTGGATCTTTGTCTCTCAAAGCCATATTTGAAGCACTTCCTTTTGGTGACTTGATCGCTGCTTCTCTTTTGTTAAACATCTCCACTCTGTGTTACCTCTGATACTTGCACTTGATTTTCTGCCAATTGATCTTCACTCCCTCATACTTTTGCTGCTGAACTGGCAAAGGTGCTGCTGGTCTAGGCAGTTTCTCAATTGGTGGTGCAACTACCAATGCTCATTGCTCAGGATCCAAGAACAAAGACAATTCTTCTGGACACTCTTTTGGTGTGCGAGGAATGAATCCAATTCTGGATTCCATCACACCGAGCAGCAGTATGTGTAGTAAGGATCAATTAATCAATCAGGGGATTATAAAGCGCGCTACTCACCCGTGAGGGTCTCAAGGCGCTGGGGTGGGGGTGTGGGGTGGGGTTTCGCTCCGGATCAGTTGAAGAGCCAGGTCTTGAGGTGTTTCCTGAAGGTGGGGGACCGTCTGATGCTGACTGGGAGCTCGTTCCAGGTCTTTGATATGACTTAGGAGAACACTCTTTCACCTGCTCTCATCCTCTGGATGGGTAGGGTCTCTGCCAGGGCGAAGTCAGCAAAGCAGTGGTTCCTTTTGGGTACGTGGAAGGAGACTCTTTCGATGAGGTACTTGGGTCCAATGTTGTGGAGGGATTTGTAGGCGTGAATGTTACTCTTTTTCCGATGGGGAGCCAGTGGAGGTCTCGTAGGTGCTGGGTCACGTGCTCGTGTCATGGGGTTACGAGGACGAGACTGGCTGCAATGTTCTTCATGGTCTTGAGCTTGTGCAGTAGGGTTTTGTTGATTCCGGCATAGAGGGCACTGCCGTAGTCCAATCTGCTGGTTATGAGTGCGTGGGTGATGGTCTTTCTGCATTCGGGGGGATCCACTTGAAGGTCTTGCAGAGTATGTGGAGGGAGTTGAAACAGGTGGAGGCGACGGCGTTGTTCTGACGGGTTTTGGTGAGGGAGCAATCTAGAATGATGCCGAGGTTCCAGGTGTGGTCCATTGGGGTGGGAGGGTTTCCAAAGGCAGGTTGCCACCAGGCGCTGTCCCATGCCGTGGGGGATGGTCCTCTGTCTTCTCTGAGTTCAGTGTTAGGCAGCTGTCGCTCATCCTGGCTGCAACGTCTTCTATTCCTTCTTGGAAGTTGAGTCTGGTGTCTTCAGGGTTCTTCGTAAGCGAGAGGATGAGCTGGGCGTAGCATAAGATACTATGCTGAGTCCATGCTGTCTGACAATGGCGACTAGGGGGACCATGTAGATATTGAAAAGTGTGGCACTGAGCGAGGATCCGTGGGGTACTCCACAGTTGATCTCAGTGGGTTTGGAGAGGAAGAGAGGGAGTCTAATTCTTTGGGTTCTGCCGGAGAGACAGGAGCAAATCCAGTCAAAGACGGTTTCCGGTATACTGGTGTCATGGAGTCTAGCTGCAAGAGTGCGATGGAAGATGGTATTGAAGGCTGCAGAGAGGTCTAATAGGATGAGGGCCGCAGTGCGGCCCTAGTCGAGCAGCATGCGGATGTCATCGGTGGCGGCGAGGAGAGCGGTCTCGGTGCTGTGTTTGCTCTGAAATCCAGACTGAGAGTGGTTGAGGGTGGTGTTCTCTTCGATGAAGGTGGTCAGTTGGGTGTTGATGAATCTCTCGGTGACCTTGGCTGTGAAGGGAAGGAGAGAGATGGTCCAGTCGTTTTTCAGGTCTGTTGGTTCTGCCGAGGGTTACTTGAGGAGGGGCTTTACTTCCGCCCGCTTTCAGTCTCCCAGGAAGATGCCGGAGTTGAGGGAGGCATTGATTGTCTGGCCTAGTTCGGGTGCTATGGCCGCGGTGGCTCTGTGGAGGATGTGGGGAGGCCAGGGTCCGTGGGGGCTCCTAAGTGGGTGTTCTTCATGGTCATGGTGGTGTCTTCAATGATGGCTGGTTTCCAGGGGTGATGGTCGGCTGGTTTTGGTGGTGGAGAGGGGCATGGTGTCCGGAGTCTGTATATTGAAGTTGTCATAGAGCAGGGGTCTCCAAACCGGTCCTGGAGGGCCGGATCCATGCCAGATTTTTAAAATTACTACATGTATCTCAATGGGGATATCCAAAAAATCTGGCATGGATCCGGCTCTCCAGGACCGGTTTGGAGACCCCTGTCATAGAGGGTCTTCTGGTGGAAGTAGGAGCTGAGCTTGTAACAGAGGTCCTGAGAAGGTGGGACGTCCGTGGCTTCACTGGGGTTTTGGTGAACTGCTGTATTACGTTGAAGAGTTCTTTTGCGTTCCTTGCGATGGTATGGATTTTGTTCTTGATAAAGGATCACCTGAAAGGGGCCTTTCCATCTGGGTTCAAGGTTAGTCTTCTGGATATGCTTCTTGTTCAAGACCCAATCACCAGGATGAGGTTGTGGCACTGATCTTGATAGGTATCTTGTGTGGCAGCTTAGAACTGATGAGAAGCAGAATCGACTATGTCAGCCAGTCCTTTACAGCAATCAAGAATAATATCATCAGAATATTTAAGAGAACATTTGCAGGTACAGAAGGTAATTTCATTGCCCTGCCCATCAACATCTTGTGAGGAGATAACCCTGTCTTCCTGTCAGGTGTACTCTGAATACTCATTAGCACCAATCGTAAAGCATCTGCCCATTTCAGAGAGGTGGATGCATAGACTTTGGCCAATCTGGACTTCATGGTTCCGTTCACCTGTTCAACAATACCAGAGGCTTTGGGTCTGAAACTGCAGTATAATATTTGTTCAATTTGTAAGGCTCTGCAGATCATCTTCATAACTTTGTTGTTGAAGTGTGTTCCTCTATCTGTTCAATAGAAATTGGCATGCCAAACCTGGGTATCATTTAATGCAGCAACAACTTTGCTACAGTGAGGCTGTCGTTTCTTCTAGTTGAGTGGGCTTCTGCCCATCTCGTGCAGACACAAACAATCACCAGGATATATCTCAGCCCGTTATGGACAGGAATTTTAATAAAATCCATCTGTATCCTGTTGAATAGGCTACCTGATCTCCCTAAGTGTGTTAGTGCTTTCCTACGTTTAACTGTTGGCAAGTTATGCACTAATTGCAAACTGCTTCTACCAGCATTCTGAATCTAGGATTATACCAATTCTGTCTGAACAGTCTTACCATTGCGTCTCTCCCTAAATGTGTGTATCCATAGTAAAATTGTGTCATTGGCAACAACAAGCTATTCGTAATACCAGTCTCCCATCTGCTGATATCCAGATATCATTTGCATTTTTCTTACAACCTTCTTTTACCCAATTATTCTGTTCTGCTTCTGACACATTTTCCTGTACCCTTCTCAGCTCATCCCACGCATATTCTCACTCTTTTCCAAACTAGTTCTTACCGCAGCCACCACTTTAGGATAATTGGGAAGCCCCTACACTACAGATTCAAGGACGGTAGAGAAGTAAGCAACAGGCTTTCAAGCTCCTCCATGTGTTTGTGTCAAAAGTGAAAGAGCACACCCATCTCCTTTGCTGCAAAATAATGTGAGTACTTTTGTATAATCTGGTATGATGGTGCTTTTGACATACCTGCTTAAATTATAGGCCAAAAGACGGTGCATATAGCTGTGTTCCTTCTCAAGCAAAGTGTGCGCTCTGATGAAGACAGGTCGGTGAGTCCACCCATGTACATAACCCTGGATAACTATAAAGTGTAAGGCTTCCATAGCTATGGCCCTGTCGAAGGCTATAGACCTGCAAGGGTTGTTCCAAGCCTGAAACATGTCAACCTCATTACTAAGTGTTATGGATCAGTGACTCATCCACTTAACATCGATTTGTTTGTCGACTTATCCCTATCCTATGTTTTCCCCTCAATAAAGATTTACCTACAGGATAGCAGGTAATTTTAATTCACCAACCACTGTCTACATCTAGACAGTCTCCCTTCAGGTGGAGGTTATCATGTCACTTGGAGAACGTGACACTCAAGTGACAGACCCTATGATGCCATTATGCACTGAACCACATTAAGCGAAACGTATATACACTGGAGACTGTGAATGTGTGGTTGGGGGTCTCTGAGACACTATCCCTGGGATTCTGGTATTGAGACCTACGTGGTTTATTCTTCTCTTTGTTTTGATTGATGACAAATATCACTTGAAAGCTGAATGAATCTCTTCTTCTTTCTCCATCCATTTTTTATTTGAACTGCTGCTTTTTTACACCATACCACATTATGCCCATTTGAAACTGTTCTGAATTAAGTTATGGAACCTTTGTCCTAGCTGGTGCTGTGCTATGTATGGTCACTATTCTTTATGTCATAATGTATCTTTGAAATAAAGGGTCATTATGAAAATCAGTGTGGTGCAATAACAACTAGTCTAAAAATGTTGTGGAAAGCAGAGCCCTTTACAGGAAACAGTAATTCAAACAGCAGCACTTACAAACTCGAAATATAAGCTCATGAGGGTGCTCTATCCTTACAAACCTAACTGTCTTAAATTCCTTTCTAAAGTTCATTCTTCCCTTCTGCATTTCCTTCTGTCTTTACTTCTTTTCTTCTATCTTTCATTCTTTCTTTGGTGTCTTTAACTTTCTTGTGTTCCTTCTTTTGTTCTTTCTTTTTCTTTCTTCTTGTTTTCCTCCTCTTTCTTTAATTTTCTTTCTTTCATTACTTCCTTCTATTTTTCCTTTTTTTTCGTTCCCTGCCTTTCTATTTATTTCTTTTCTTTTTTCCTTCTTTTTTCCTTTTTTCATTCATTAGTTTTCCTTTTTTCTTTTTCTTTCCCACCTTCAAACTTTCTTCCTTTGTTTCATTCCTTCCTTTGTTTCTTTCTTTTTTCTTTCTTTCTTTCTGTCCTCTTTCTTTCTTTCTGTCCTCTTTCTTCCATGCCTTCCTCTTTCTTTCTTTTCTTTCTTTGGTTTTTTTCTTTCTTTCTTTCATTCTTAGTTTCTTTCTTTCTTGCAAGATGCTGGCAGCCAATGCTAGACTGATTGGCTTTTTTAATTCTGTGCTAACCAAGAACTTTTGATTTGACTAACATTACAAGTATAACTCTTCATCCATTAGTCTGTGGTTGTGTCATTCACATTTTTCTTCAATCCACTCTAGCATGAATCAAGGGACAATCTATGAATATGTCCTATCCCTTAGGCACCCTGACCTGCTGTATGGATTGCGTATTCTGTGGGATTCCAGCATCATGCCAGGTAAGAATTAAAATGCATTTATCTTTCAAATACATTTCAACTCCTGTCCTCCTCACCTAAAATAGGCACAGAGTTCCCACATTTTACTCAAACTCAGACTTAATCTTCCCCTTTTGAAGTACACACTTATTACATTGTTTTTATTGCACTGTATCATTTTTTTATCCAGTCCCCATATCGAGTGCATTTGGAGTAACTGCTGAAACATTATTACTACTGTGGAAGGGCAACAACCCGGCTCTACGACTAAACACATCCCTATCACCTATATGGATATGCCACCCTGATATCAATTAATCTGTATTATATATTTTGAGACAAACTTTACTCAACGCCTGCTAATGTTGTATATTATTTGGCCTCTAATGTGCTCACACATATCTTCTCATCTGTTACATTAAAGGACCTATGTTGTCTGCCCATCCATAACTCCATATGTGTCAGGATATGTAACAATTTTCCATTACATAATATAACTCCCATGTTTTGAAAGGATGATTTACATTTTTAATGGCTGAACATATATTTCTAATCTTGTAATCCCTGTGTTACTAAATATATCCTTCCATTGTACTGTCTTACACTAACTATATGCCTCACTATAAACAGGACCCACTGTCACTCTGGCATGGGTCTGGCAAGATTCACTTTGGCGACCCACGGCCTTCATTGAAATTGCTCACTACCCGGGCCCACAGCCCTCTCGCCTGGACCCTTTATCTCAAGGGCCATCTACTCAATTACATACTCATTATATCCTTGCAGCTTCTGGCTCGGGACCTCTACTTCTTCTCTGGAATTCGCTCATTCCCATGCCTACCTCTATCTTCTGTGCGCATTGAGTTCACCTCTGGTGCCTGAGCCTTCTGGGTTTGACCCTTCAGACCCTCCAGCCCTGGTATCAGTAACCTGGTCCTGAAGATGGCCTAACATTATTAATAGGCCAAAACGTCTTCTACTTCCACAGCACAATATACAGCCCCTTTTTCGCGTTTGCCCACATAAATTACTTTGTACTAATTGCATTTACTGATGGGCAATGCTGTGATTACATTCTCTATATGTAATTTGTTTTTTTGTGCGCCCCCATTCCGCTGTATATACTGCCTCACATGTCACTAGCGCCGGTCGCTATTGCACGAGCACTTGTAAACAGTACAACACAGGTTACATGTCATTTAATGTAACACAGTGCTGTGTATATCTTCGAATATATGACTAAATATATGCAAAAGTTTCTTATCTGTTACTTGTCTAAGCAATTTATTGTTTCCCCGCCTTCCCTACCGTGCTCACAGCAATTTATGTGCTCCCTTAAAATTGCCTTTCAAACAATACCCTCTGAGACATTGTAGATTGTTACATACTTCTACCCTGGTCTCTACCAGGTTTATGGGATACCTCCTATAGTTTGTTACTGGAACTCGTAATATGTTCCCTGGGGCAGCCGGTGGTCCTCTGCTGCTACAAATATATGTAGTCATAATAAGGCAGACATGCCACTGCATGTGTGGTGGTCTTATGAATGCCACACTCGTAACCTGGCCCTTGGTTCCTTATTTAAATTATTGTTTCCTTCATGCTTAAGAATTAAACATTTTCTTTTTCTCTGCTTTTCTGAACTGCTGATATATTTTGAAATATTTGTTCAGTTCATTTTACAAGTATCCACAATTTGTTGTGTGTTAGAAAAAAATGACACACTACAGCTTTTCCTTTCACTCAACAATATTATCACATAGCTCTCTTTTCAAAATCCTCTCCTTTCGTAGGCAGAGAACGAAAAGTAAACACAAATATCCACTATAAAAGAATAAGCAGCCATTTGTCAGAAGACATAGCCTGACATTTGACCTCTATCTTTGAAGAAACAGCAAATGTAACAAGATCGAAAAAGAAATGTAAAGGCATCTTTATTCATCAGCCGCCTTCTTTATTTTGGAGTTGCTGCAGCACCCCTGCTCCCAGCGCCTGCAGCCGGCTGCACCCCTTTCGGTATTCGTTTGAATAATTGAGCTGTTTTAGCCTCAGTCATCCAACAGTAACCTTTTGTGAACATTAAAAACCGCTGCGGCCTATCAAACTCCAAACTTCAGGCCTTTAATTCGCAAATGAAGAGTTTTGAGTAATAATCAGCCTATTCTGGTTATAGTGGGCGGCGGGCACCGAAGGAGGTCTCTGGCGGCAGATTCCATGACCCCGGAAGTTATTGCCTGCTGGCTCTTTGTATGTATTTTTAAAACGTGTCCCTTGCATGAAACATGTTCTTAAAGAAGAAGACATCAACAGTTCGGACCCAACGTGAAATCGCTCCTTTTGGAAAAGCAAAAATGCAGTAAACAGTCTGCTGCTTGGACCTTTCTATTATATACACACCCAGGACTGATATCTAGGGACAGCACTTTCTCTGTGTTTCTGCTAATACTTTAATATACTCAAACAAACTTCAGGGAATAAAGCGTGTCATGGCCAAGTGTCTCTGAAAAGTGCTTGCTGTTCGTTGTAAAGATTATTAGTGACAACTGTAAATCCGGTAGACTGATGGAGCAGTAATGTGTTCCAGACCCCCTCCGGTGCACTCACTTGCAGATAGGGCTTGAAAGAGCTAATCCCATTTAATCCCTAGAAATGCCCCTCTGACATCCAAGGAGACAGCAAAAGCCCCAAGTGTCAGTGTTCCTGATCATCACTTTGTGAGAATGAGAAGCTGGATAATCTGAGGCCGCCTGCCTTGTAACATAACTTTATTAATGTATAATACATTACATTGATTTTTTTTTCACTCTCGGAATGGCGGACTGTGAAAGAAGCCAGTGTTACTTTTTATGTCAGTTAATTTGGGGTTTTGACAGTGTAGGAGGAGCATAACCTCATCCTCTGTTGCAGGAAGAAGCTGGGAGGCTTCCTACAAATTTTCTTAGTACAAAAATTGTTATAAAATAGGGTCCAGTTTGAGGTAAAAAAAAGACGCATTTACTATGCACATTGTTAAAATTTCATAAAGTGGACCCAGGATGCACACTGAGCAACAATCCTACATGCCCCTGTAGAGCTCAGGCACTGACTGACGCACATCCGTGAGCACAGGATCACGTGCAGTAGGGAGGGCACAAGGTAGTGTGATGAAGGGGAGCATCAGTGTCGTTCTGCAGGTAAAAGCGGGCAACAGGATGCACAAAGTAGCACTCTGGCTTACAACAATATACATGTCTACATCAATTACATGTCCAGATATTTATTTATTTATGCATTTTTATATAGCAATAAAGTTACCCAAGGTGTCAGAGCGCTTTACAATAGAGCAAAGGAAATTACATAACAAATGAGAGTAGCATGGAAGTAGGTAAAACTACTTATAGGTATTCGTGGTGAAAGTTACATATTAACAAGTTACAAATGCATTCAATATTATAAAATGGGAAAGGTGGCGCAATTAGGGTAATACATGTGCAGAATACGTATTTACAAAATGTAGATCTTGTGAGTGTCGTGTGGCAATCAAGGTCATGACTTGGGGTGAGGCGAATTATTCATAGGAGTGTCTTTGTAAGAGAAGTGTTTTAAGATTTGTTTTGTAAATCCAAAAAGAGGCGGTGGTCCGAAGGATTGGAGGTAGTGAGTTCCTATTCTAGTCAAATTACCTGAGAAGGATTGCGCAATAAGGCTTTCCCTTTTGAAAGTTGGAGGTTCGAGCAATACATTTTCAGCATTGCATGAAGGTCTGGAGCCACTTGATACTTTGAGTTTGTTGGCCAGGTAGCATGGGGTGGAAGTGTGTATGGCTTTATGGGTGATGCAGGCAGTCTTGTAAATTGACCTAGCTTCAATGGGAAGCCAGCGAAGAGAAATCAGTATGGTTGTAATATGGTCATTTCTTTCGGTCCCGTAGATGAAACGTGCTGCGAATAGAGGATTGATTTTTGAGGGCATAGGTGGGATATGTGGAGGCTAGCAAGGATAGAATTACTTTAGTTCAGTCTAGAGAGAAACAAAGATTAGACCAGAGTTTTCATTTCTTGCTCAGAAGTGAAATGCCAAGTCCCCCAGAGAAGGCATAGTTAGTATTGTGCATTCTTGGCCATGTTGTTGTTTAGGGAATGTAAGTTGAGTGTTTTGTCTGGGATCAGACCTGGGGATTTGCCACTGTCAATGATGGTAGGTTTGATGTTAAGAAAGTTCAGATTATCTATCCATGATTGAACAGGAGGAGGAGGAGAGTTTGAGGCAGAAAGAAGAAGGAATTCATTTTTAAAGGAATTCAGAATTAGAGGATGAGATGTCATCCAATCTTGGATGGAGTTGAGGGTGGTGTTGAGGATTAAAATGTTGTGTGTGGAGGACACCTTTAGGTAGAGTTGGGTGCCATCAGCATAGAGGTGATTGTGGTTCCCGTACTTTTTTTTAGAAGGTTTCCCAGTGGTTCAATGTAAAGATTGAAACGGGTGGGTGCAAGGATGGAGCCTTTGATGTAGAGGCACAGTTTTCTATTTTGATCATCTCAGATCTGCCCGAGAGGTATAATTCAAACCATTTTAGCATTGTGCATTCAAAGCCCGTTCTTTGTTGTAATGTGTTCAAAAGAGTGCTATGATTAACAGTGTCAAAGGCTGTAGATAGGTCCAGAAAGATTATGAGTCATGACTTGCCTGAGTCAAGTACTCACAGGGCATCTTTGCTAAATTGTTGCAGGACTGTTTCAGTTGGTGATTGGACAGCAAGTCTTACGGTCATTCACATTAGCAGAGAGTTTCTTTAGAAGTGGACTACCCTCACCTGTTCTGAGGGCGACAGGAAGGAAGCCTTGGCTGGAGAAGAGGTTAAACAGACTAGTTCAGTACGGGAGTGTGTAAGTGTAGAAGTCAATTGCAAAGTCCTAGGGATGGGGTCAATAGAATGGTTTGATGTTTTGTTTTTAGAATGCTCTTGAGGAGGTCATCTTCAGTGATGACATCAAATCTTCACAAGGAGACTTTGAATTTGCTGATCTCAAAGGGGGTAGATTGAGTGAAATGGTTAACGAGCAATTTCCCTTTTTCCTCAATGAATTGTGCACATTTTGCTGCTTTCTTGAAAGGGTAATCAAATTTGATGGTTGAGGAAAAATTGCTGGTAGTTTTGATTAGGTCAAATAGTTTTTTATGTCGGTTCTTGGCAGAGTTGAGGAGTGTTCTGAAGTGATTCGCCTTTTCACTAACGATGTGTTTGGGCTAGAATGATCTTGCGTAAGGGAGATTAGAGAGAATAATGATGGAAGGAGATTGTTTCCATTGCTTCTCCAGGTACCTCAGGGTCTTTCTTTCTTCCTAGAGGGACTTTTTGAACCATGGCGCCGAAGGTGTAGGCCTTTTCTGTTTGTTTTAAAGTGGAGTAACATTGTCTGTCTTGATGGAAAGACTAGTGCAACACTGGGTGGTCAAGTCATTGATGTCAGAGTTGGGGGCTCAAGACTGGAAGTGCCTTAATGCCTGTGTTGTAGAGAGTGTCAATGTTTTTGGTGTTGTGAAACCAGGTAGAAGCACTTTTAGGTTGGCCATGGTTTACAAAATGTGATAGGAGTATTGAGAAGGGAATGAGGAAGTCTTCGGACCAGTCTACTGGTATAGGATCAATGGCTATTAGAATATCTTCTTTGAAATAATAAGGCCAAGTGTGGCGCCCTTGGAATGTGTTGGTTTTGCGCTGTGTTGTAAGAGATCATTTCCTGAGAGAAATGTGGCAAGCTGGTTGGCAGCTGAATCTTCCAAAATGCCCAGGTGAAGATAAAAGTCTCCTATAAAGATCCATTTATCACTTTGTGAGTATTGCTCACTAGCTTAATCGGTGAATTCCTCGGTGAAGGCAGAGCAGTCACCTGGCAGGTGATAAATGGCATGAAACTTGAAAGGGGATCTTTGCTGTACTTGAAGTTCCAGAGAAAGGCCTTTGAAGGTGAGAAAAGAGCTACTGGTAAGTTCCTTGAACTGAAGGGAGTTTCTGTAGATATCTGCGACACCTCTCCCGACTTTACCCCCCCTATCATTCCTGATGATCGAATAGTCCAGCGAGCAGTAGATTGAAAGTAGTGTGAGGGGCATCATTTTACCAAGTCTCAGTGAAGATTGTATTGATTGATTGTGTCTGACATTTCTAGCTAGTGTTTAGATGCAGATCTACAGTTGTGAAGCAAACAGCACAGTTCTGATATGACTGTTTTGGTGAAGGGGCGTCAGGGCTTTTTGAAGCGATAGGGGCGATGTTTCTGTATGTTGGTGCATGGGTTGTAAATGGCTGTCATTTGGTTCGAACCAGGGAGATGGTTGGTAAGGTGCAATGATTGATGTTGTCTGGAGATGAGAAGGTTGGGGAATTAGAGTTAGTGTAACTAGCAAGTAAATTGGGAATTTCTGTTGGGACAGATTGTATGCAGCTCTTTAGGGGTGTGGGAGGGGATTCCTCCTCGGGATGAGGAGTTTGGGTTATTTTGTACTCGCCAGGAGTAGGGAGTTGATTAAAGTAGTTTTTTTTTAACTTCGGTGAGAGATGGTAGCTTCAAGCTGGGATATTGAGGAGATGAGCTGTCCTAGTTTATTTTCTAAGGAGAGCAGAGTTGGGCACGGAATGTTATGTTTCTCGATAGGGGTGACGGGTTCTGAGGGGCGTTCAACTCGAGTGAGGGGGAGCAAAGAAGATGTGTTGGGTATTGGATTATGATATGTAGATGCAGAGTCAGGTGTTGGTTAGAAATAAGTGTAGGTGCAACTGTGGACAAGAAAACATTTTCAGGGAATTCACTGAAAGAGATGGATGTATTGTGTATTAAATGAGGTGGAGAAGGGTGAAGGCTGTGGTGGGATGACAGTATGTGGGGAACGAAGAGATGGCATTCGAAGAAAAGGCAGGGGGGTTCTGACAGGTGAAGAGAGGATGGAGGGGAGATGGCATGTGAGCTAGGTAGTGTGAGTGTGTGGGGGCCAGAGACATGGACGATGAAAATTGTCCAGGAGGATAGATATAGAATGTTGATGGTTCTTCTTGGTTAGAGAAAAGGGGAGGGGAAAGGAAGAGATTACCATAGGGGAGTAATGGGTCACCAAGTGGCAGGCACTGTGTCGTGCCTGTCACGCGGTGCAAGGATTAACTAAAACTCCTATTTTTCTATGTGAGCTTGTGCTGCAGACGGTTTCCGACCACAGCACGAGCTCCCCTAGAGAAATAGGAGTGTGTGACCGCACCTTGTGCAGTTGCATCCTAATACTGCAGTCGGAACCGCTGACTGGCCCAGATTCCGCAACGGTCAAGTACGCCCAACTCTCGAAATGAGGCCCAAAATAAGGACAGCCAGACAAGCAGGTCGAAAGTGCATCTCAGAGGCAGCAGGTAGAAGTTAGCACTGAGGGACCACATTCTGACCAGGTAGTGGGGCAGATGTCCCTGTCAGAAAGAAAGCAAACAAGCATGACTGTTCTCTAAATTTGCAAATGGCTCACCCAAGGAACCAAAAGGACCCCCCTTTTGTGCTCATATTGCTGTTTTTGGTGGAGCAGTGTTGTTCAACTGGCCAACTCGGAATCACCTTAGTAGGATGTCAAACAAATCATCACATTAAGGTGGCAACCAACTCATATTAGGGGATTCTCCAACAGTGATAGGATGGTGCTGAGTCTCCCAGGGAAACTCTCAGAGAAGTGGCCCTGCCTAGCACCCCCTAATGGAAAAACAAGCATCTGAAGTCAGCTTTTGTGAGCGAGGACGCATGCTGTAAATTGCATTCCAGAGAATTTGTGTTCTCATTCCGAATGTAACATATAGAAAGACAAATATAAACATTCGCAAAATTGCAGTGTATAGAATCAAAATATGAAGGCACCCCACCAATGGCATGGGGGCATACCCACACAAACCAAGACAGGAGGAGACAGCCCCAAATCCCCTCTCTGCCTAGTGTTCATTATGTTGACATGAGCTCTACCAAACAGCTAAAGATGTATGTAGCTAGACTTAAAAAGTCATTATTAACCAGCATTTAATGCAATGCATCTTTCCAAGCAACTTCACGCACAATTACTTTTTCTATCAATCTATAGCTGTCAGCAATGCTTTCAACTCGCTTAGGCAAAGTTACAATTTGTCATATAAATACATCCGTAAATTGTTTTTGTACATAAATACTGCCTAAAATATTTCTTGCTGAATTTCCACCTGTAAGAACCTACTTATGCTTGGAGTGCATGTTAAATAATTGCATTACTAAGCTCTTGCTGAAATACCTTTCTGCAATAACACCTTCCGGTTTCAGGAAAGATATATGAAAACAAGTTAGTTCATATCAGGATGAGGTCAGTGGTTGACCTGTAGCTGTAAGAATGTCTGCATGCTGGTTCACTGATGATTGCAAATATGAGAAGATGTTGCCATATTTATGGCAGTCCAGCAGCAGGAACCCACAGACACTCATCCTTGTGATGACTCCAGCCTTCATTTCAAATCACTGTGGACCAGAGGACAGGTATGCCCTGTATTTTCCACACTGGATCAAATGAAAGCGTTCAGAAAAGGGTTGAAAAGTCGGGTAACAAACAGCTATATGCTTCTCATCGTCGTTACAGTCAATTAGACTGCACCGCTTGAAGCAGCTTGGAAGGTTTGTTCTGAGATTACATACAAGTAAACCGCTCTTTAACCCTAGAGAAGCCTCCAAAAAGAAAGAGTAGATTTCTAAGCATAGTAAACATTTACGCCCATGATATGTGTATATTCCCACATTTATGGAAATTCCCAGTACTATACACAGGAGCCCTGGATTTCCTCACTCACTATAGCTGTTCCTCTGGATTTCTCGTGGCGTGCACAAACAGCAAGAATAAGTGTGATGAAAGTATAGCATTTGCCCATTTTTGATATCATCTTTGCTGTTCCACCTAAAAGATCTTTTTTACATGTAATATAAATACTTCACTTAAACCCCCTCAAAATAGGTAGATGTTTGGGACATTTTCCCACACAGTTCTCAGACTTATTTTAAAATTTTTCAGATCTAACGTTTCAGCGTACTGGTTGTGAATTATCTTTTGGAATATTTGTGTAGCTCCACACAGTTACATCCTCAGCTTAATTTTTGCGATGACTGTTCCCCTAGACATACCTAATTTTTAAAGCCATTACTACATTTGCTTTTGCATAAAATTATGTGAAACTGGCGGATTTCCCAGTTATTAAACTTTCGTTTGGAAACATGTTAAAATTCAGCATTTCTACTTTTTTCGGGCTCATATTATAGGCACCAAAGTTGTTGTCAATCTTGGTCATAGCTTCTCACACAGCCTCGTTAGATTGCATGTTTGCATTCTCTGCACTCTTTTAAAAAATAATATGATTTCACAGAAGAGCATTTGTGTTTAACATTTTTTTAACAAGACTAAACCCTTGTGCAACACTTCAGCAATACATTTGTTCTAGGAAGTCAGAACAAGAGTGGAAGTTGTGAATGAACAAACTTTAATCAAAAAAAGTCACTCTTCAACTTTAGTAATTTCAAGTAAATACCATTTTTATGTAAGCCTTTAATCCTTTTTCCATTTATCGTAATACCAGTTTATACAGTGCTTACTTAGAACAAGAAAATGTGTGGTGCTAAACATTATATAAAATAAATAATTTATTTCCATATATGTTTGTAGGCTACTCAGGGTGCTTCAGTTCTGTTTCCCCAGCTAACCACATGAGGTGAATTACTTCCACTACAAGCTGGAGCAGCCTCATTCTCCGGTGCAGCTCATGAGTTGAAGGTAGTTTCATGGAGATTAAAGTTGCTAATGTGATGCAGGCCTTGTGACAACAGGCAGCTTTGGTTGGTCTGGCACATTTATCACTGATATAGTGCTCCACGGTTATCTAATGAAACTTAGACAAGGAACAACCTGATTAAATAGAGGACTAAGAGATTCACAGACAGGGCAGAAAGCAAAGGCAGCATGGTAGTGAAGGGTCCACACGGTTAGGTGCAACAACAACTTTTGGTGCATGTAAGGAAATATCTATATTTTTGCCAGAGCCTGTAGAAAACTGTTAAGGCCTAGCCACATGTATCCTGTTAAACAATAAGGCATCGTTATTTCCATGTTGTGACAAGTGCTGCTTTAGTAAGACATCTATCTGTGTGTAAGTTTCAAACTCAGTATAGATATGGGAAGTAGGCAGTGGCAGCTTCACTGCTAAGATGAATGAGCGTCGCCCCACTGCTCTCTGAGCAGTGAAAAAAAGGAAAAATAAAATGATAATAACACAACGTTATTATCCTTTTATTTTTAGTATGGGCTATAGGGCCCAGGTTAGGGAGGGAGGACTGGACTGGGCTCACAGGGAGGAGGAGTGGTTGATGCACCATAAGTGTACATGACAGTTTACCCAGCCGTCTTGGGCTAGCCAAACATACATGCACTCGTAGCATTTCTCCATCTCGCTGTGTTGCGCTACTGGGTGGAGAACTGTCCCAGGCTCCCAGGCACTGCCTGAGTGGCTAAACTGACTACTCAGACCAATCAAGATGCTGCTGTCATGCTGGTGTCCATCAATTGTTCTTTTTGAATTTGTCACCTCAAGTGGGTCGGGAATGCCCAGACGTGGGTCCCGTGCACTCCATGCCACTGGAGTCAAGCTATCCTGGCTGATGAAGGCTGAAACCCTGAAACCGGTCCTAGGATGCTTGTTTCCAGTGCAGGGAGGAACTGCCCTGGCAGTTCGGGTTGGACTGTACCCATTGGGCACAGGGACAAGACTGATTTGCATATGGCTGAGTCCAAACTGGAATGGCATAGTGAGCAAAAAACGATGGATTTAGGCCCAGATCGCTGTACTGGGGTGAATGTATAGGCATTGTTCTACATTCTGTCCATCAACTGTTCTTTTTGCATTCATCATGCTGGTGACAGCAGCGTTGGGATTGACTTAAGGGAGTCTGGGAACCTGTGCTCTTCTGTGCTTACAGGAGTCAGGAAGAGAAGATGGCTACCATTCACAGTTGTGAGAAAATGGGGTTCTGTTGCATTACCACCCACGTTTTGCCTGACTTTTGATGCAACTTTGATTGTAGAGTACTGGGCCCCTGCTGACCAGGTTCCCAGTACCAGTGTTCTTGCCCTAAAAGCAAGTCCACCATTAGTTCTTATCCCCCCTGTAAGCCCCTGGTAAGTGGTACCATGGGTTCCTGGGTCCTGGAGGCTGAAGAGGGTCCTCTGACACCCCCTCACTAAGACCATACCACTGCCCCAACAGCTGGTATGCTCCTGTCTGTGTGCCATGATAACTAGCACTGCCCGAGATATTGGTAAATCATCCCTCTAGCCAGCCTTACCAGCCCTAAGGCAGGGTGCACTATATCCCAGGTGTGTATGCATGAGAAGATATGCTCCCACAGTTTTGGGCTCTATTCCTTTATTTTGTAAGTGCCAGGGAAGCCATAGGGAGCGTGTGTGCTGGGAACTTGACAACTCGGGTTTCACAGCACCCTAATGGCTTCACTGAACCCAAGATCATTTGGTACTAAACAGCTTCTTGTAATAACTCCACACTGATGCCAGTGCGAGATTTATTAAAATATGTACTCAGAGGGCACCTCAGAGGTGCCTGCTGAAAACCTACCAATCCTGGTGTGGTCTCTGACTGGCTCTAGGCAGCTAGCCACTACCATATATGTTTATGGACCCCTGCTTAGAGAGGCTCTACTCTCTGTGACCAGAAACAATGCACATCCTGTGCAGAGGAGTCACACATCCCCAGGGATGGACCAGTGCTCAAAGAGGGAAGGTTCAAAGGCTTGCCGCCTTTGTAAAGTGACCTACATCTTCTGCTGCTATTAGCAGATGGCAGCCCCTGGTCTCACCTCCCACTTTTGGCAAGAAAAACTTAGAAAGACTAGGAAGTGTGCCCATCTTTGCCAACGCCACCCCTCTGGTGGAGGAGGCGAAGTTAAGCATACTTTTCAGCCCCTTCCATCTTGAAGATCAGGGACCCCTCCAATCAGGGCTAGGTCTATGCCCATCCCAAGTTACATTATATCTAAATGTTCTGTCAAATAGCTTTGAAAAATTTCAAATAAATGATAAATTATGTAGGAGTGAAGACACACACAGTTCTAAAAAATGATTATTGAAAGATAAAATGATACTGTATTACCAAATTGGGAGTTGCATCTGCATTCTTCTTTGACTGTCTGTCAATCTTGGGTGCCTGGCTAATGCGGTCCGGTCAGGTAAGCGTGAGTGTTATGGTGCTTTTCCCATTTGGCACAGGAGAAGAGAAGGCCTGCAGATTGTAAAACAAAAATGATTTTGTAGAATCAAGGAGAAGGGCAGAAGGTAAACTTCATAAGGAGTGAACCAAGAAGTCTCAGATTCAGCTCAAGAGAATAGTCCAGTTTGCAATCATTCATTTTATGACTGATGTGTGATCAATTAGTTAAGAGCAATTTTTCAATGACCAACAATCACACACAAGTGGCCGCATGTATCGGGCTGATCAAACTTACAAATGTCATGATCATTCAATTCATAATAATATGTCGTTTAACAGCATGTGCATAATGTGATGATCATGACCACATGCCTGTCTCCAGTTACCTACAACAGCCCCCCCCACCCAACCACCACATAGTTTCAAATTTGAGCCAGATAGCACACACACCCAGCAACATTGAATTTTCCAAACAATTAAAATAAAGCATCTCTCTCACCACTTCTCCACAGTGTTGGGTAGGTAACTTTAAAGTCATCACCAAATCAGTTTGTTTCAGTGAATTTGGTAACTTCCTTCTTATGGTGGCAGTTGTTGAAGTAGTCCTTCTATCATCTTCCTGACTACGAGTAGGGTGTCCACCTCCACACCAACTGAGTCCTGGCTCAAATGCGATAGATCGACCTTTAGTACAATGCTGTTGATGCACAACAAGAGAAATATTGAGTCATTTTATGTGTTGACTAGATTTGTGTCTGTTAGCTAGAGGGACTGATTGGGTCTTTGAGGTGTGTGAAGCAGAAAACAATGCAGTGTGGAGTGAACTGGGTGAACAAACCTCACTAAGTGTCAAAGGGGAAGGAAAAAACTAATCACCCATAGTTAGGCTACAATCATCACAAACAAAATGAAGCTTAATAGTAACTAAGCATGGGCAAATTTTGCGAATCTCGCGTTCACGAATTTTGCGGATTTGCGAACGCGCAATCCGCAAAATCCGCAAATTCCCGCGAATTTGTGGATTTTTAAATTTTTTTATGTTCGCACGGGTTTCTGCAAGTTCGCGAGGGTTTTGTACAATTTCGCAAATTGCGAAATTGTACAAAACGCGTGCGAACTTGCAGAAACCCGTGCGAACACAATATGCCCAGTATGTGCCTCTTGTGTGAATAAAAGGTCACAGAAAGATCAGTTCAGCAGATGAAGAGAAAGAAGCTCCTGGTCACAGGAACAGCACGGGTATTGCGCTCGTGAAAGTCAAGGATGCAAAGCCTATCCAGCATCACAGCTGATTTTCCACTGTAGATTTGGGAAGAAGGCACACCTGTCCAGCCTCGACGACGCTCACGATTGTTTTTGGGCTAATGAATGAGTCACTGAATTTGAGCATCAACTAGTTCGAGCGACCATGTGTGTGTTACTATGCAATCGCCCCGAAGGGCGCAGGGGTCCCTTGAGTGAGCTGTCCATCATAGTGGGTGAATGGCGGGAAGACGGTGCAAACCGCGAGTGTGTGGGCGGGGCCAAACGGGCAGGGCTACCATGCGAGTTCACACATGCTTCTAGTGTGTATAAAAGGTCAGAGAAAGATCAGTTCAGCAGATGAAGAGAAATAAGCTCCTGGTCACAGAAACAGCACGGGTATTGCGCTCGTGAAAGTCACGGATGCAAAAGCCTCTATCCAGCATCACAGCTGATTTTCCACTGTAGATTTGTGAAGAAGGCACACCTGCCTCGACGACGCTCATGATTGTTTTAGGGCTGATGAATGAGTCACAGGAAGGGCATGGTAAATATTTTAGGATGGCGCCGGCAAGCTGCCAGCGCCATCCTAAAATACTTACTAAATTAGCTTCAACAGGAAGCTCTAATAGATAAAATCGAGCACCTGCTTTATTTTATCTATTAGAGCTTCCTGTTGAAGCTAACTTAGTAACTATTTTAGGATGGCGCTGGCAGCTTGCCGGCGCCATCGTAAAATAGTTACAACAGGCCAGGCTTCAACTTTTGCCCCCGGAAAAATCCGCTGCTCGCGGATTTGCGAATTCTCAGTAAATTCGCGGGAGTTCGCGGATCGCGAATTTACCGAAAATTCGCAAAATCCGCGAGCGGAACGGATTTTTCGCTCATACTTAATAGTAACAGTTAAACAAACAGCCAGTTTCACTGCCTGCCACAACATGAATCATCTAAACACACTCACAAAGTGTGAAATGCATGCCATTTACCTGTTCTTCTAATTCAAGCGTGGTCACTGAGGTACATTGCCGGTCCATTGTTTCATGAAACATACATTTGCCAGTCTTTTAAATCAAATAATGGGAAGCAGTCAGGCTAGGGGAATAAACTAGCAAAGTATAGATAGGCACCGGATGGAGGCAGGCACCCATCTTTATCTCCAATGTCCTTGATGGGTTGCGGTCGGGCTTCTTCACTGCACACTTGTGCAGCTCCAATCCAGCAATAACATGTGTCTAGAATAGTCAGGCTGCATTAGTCAGTCAGACACAAACAAATAAAATAAAATAATGTTCCCCTAGCTATATCTTTTTTTGTTGTTATCAAAGCAATTCGGCTATAAAGAGAGAATGTTCTATGATTGGTGGCCCGGGCCTAGTAGTCAGGGAAGTAGAGTTTGTTCTCAAACTCAAATGGTTCACCCAGAAGTAGGCCAGCTAATGCACTACTTCTATGACCTGAGTCTGCGCAATCACCCTCATCTACCTCCTGTCGTACATCAGGTATGGAGTAATTCGGTGGTAAAAAGTGCTGATTCATTTTGATCATGGTTAATCTCTCCATGTTTTTGAGTGAGAGATTGGTCCTTCTCACTGTGACAACTGCACCAGCTGTACTGAATACACGCTCAGTGGAGACACTGGCTACCGGGCCAACCAGATAGTTTGTTGCCAGCCTACTAAGCATTGGCTTTGGCACCTCTTCCAATATCAAAATACCAATGGGTTTTTATCAAGATAGACCTCTGTTGGATCATCCAGATAGGCCTGGACCATCCGCTCAATAGTCATCTGTGCTCTACCTTGCTCGACCTCTTTTGCCTTCGCCTCTGCACTGGACCTAAGCCCTCCCACTAAACTCCAACCATATGCAGATTTTGGGGCTGATGCTCCTGTTCCTGTTGTTGCGGGAGTTCTTGTTGATGGTTTTGGCTGCTGTGAGCCAACAGCACTGCCCACAGGCTTCGAAGTTGAAGGGTGAACCACAGAACTTGTGCCCTGGAGGAGTGGGTCTTTAATTACTGGCCGTTCTTTTTCTAGCTCACTGGCTTGCTCAGCAATTTATGTTTTGCAGTTTGTAACATTCCCGTCTGAAAACGGAAATTAAAGTGGACAGTAATGATTTGTACAGCGGATCAAGAATTGTGGCACAGATATAATGTTTGGATAACACAATGTCTCTTTGCACCCTTCCATTATCAGATAAGCAAAGGATTAAGCTCTCCACCAACTCATATGCATCTTTCTTTTCTTCCACACCTGTGTACATTTCAGACACCTCCTTGAGATGTTCCTGTGGCTTAAGGAGCAACGGGATTGCTTAGCCCATGGTACTGTCCTCTTTGCTGACTTCCTGTGTAAACACCTCAAAAGGATGCAGCATCTCTGTCAGGCATTTTGAGGAAATATACATTTTTTGGTCATGTTATGTTCCCTAGCGCGTACCCCACCGACTCCATGTACCAGCTTAAAGTGCATGTAACTTCCCTCCTGTGCCAGCTATGAAGACGCAAATACATTTGCGTCCAACGTTAACCTGTCCTCTTTCAGATCCACCCTGAATGGATTATATAGTCCGTTCCTAAGTATGCTATGCCACCGTCTTTTTGTAGTACACTCCACATGTTTTTCTGCTCTGGCAGAGTAGGCCCCGAATTTCTGCCATCGAGCCTTTTTTCTGGCTTCTGACTCTGACAGCCTCTGCCCAGGCTACCTCTGTACCCGTGAACTCTGACTTACTTCCAGCGCGGCCCCTCGCGCTCAGCTCAGCCTGCTTTCTGCCAAGACTGACTATAACCTTCGAGTTATCTGTTCCGCTCCTCGAAAATGCATTCCTGCCTACTAGCTTCAGTAAACATCCTCCCCAGCTGCAGAGCCAAAGGGCCGACCCGTCCCAATGCAAGTAATTCATAGCCTCTGTTACCATGCTTCCATGGAAGGCCCCGTGCCCCCACGCTTCTCATGCAGACACTTAGGCGCTTATACACGCATCCACAGTTAGCATAGAATAGCTTCTGCCCTAGAGACCTTTCCGCCCAGATAGTATGGTTCCTAAACATCAGATATCAGATATGATAGAAGTACAAGTTGATCTGACATGCCAGACTTCTGTCTCTTTCCGTCAGTGTAAATGTCAAGTCCCCTGCACCCCTCTATTCACACGTCATGCAGCTGCGCGCGCATCCAAGCTTCCGATTTCTGCTGACATTGCAACAATTCTGTTAGCGCCACCCCTTGGTGCCACCCACTTGCGTCACCTATCAGTGACGTTTCTAGCACACACCTCCAGTTCACGCCTAGTTCACGCCTCTTGATTACGTACTAGTACCACGTGTATACTGTTATCTTGTCTTCTCTCAGCTGTTACGCCTCTTGCACTGTTGCTTATGATGTGAATCAAGTATATAAGCTATGTATTGACAATAAAATGTAGCGCGCTCTATCCCTTCTGACACCCCTGTGGTGGTCAGAATCTGATATCCTGGTCATGACCATTCCTTTATGAGGAATAAAACCCTTAGAAACTCTAACACCACGGACTCTGTCTTTTTTCATCCGATCTGAGTTATTATTGATTAAGTACTTACCTGCATAGAAATTAAGAGAGTAAATTAATTATTTACGTCATTTTGGCGCCCGAATAGGGACCCCTCCCCCACCTCACGCGCCGGTTGGCGCATTGCAAGCTCTGTCCCCTGCCATCAGTTAGACGGAACCTACGCGTACTGGCAGGATTTCCTGCATCTCCCTCTGGCCCACGGAGGTGACGAAGACTGCGATCAGTGCCCAGACGAGGCGGTGAGGAGTGCGGAGGATCCCGACCAGAGCCTAGCCGAAAGAAGCAAGGTCCGAGGTGTCAAGAGGCCCACCAGGTTTTCTGAAGTTTTCCGAAGTTTTCCGAAGTACCGAGTCGAGTCCAGTCGAGTTTTCCGAGGCCTTCTGTTTCCGTGCTTCCCGGTGAGTACCATTGCTGGGACGTATCTAGACGGGTTTGGGTACACAAGTCCGGTCTGCACTGTTTTTAGGCAGTGTATCTGTACTGTTTAGCAGTATATCTAGTATTCCGAATTTCTGCACTGTTACACCAGTGTATCTGTACTGTTGAGCAGTACATCCAGTATAGGGGGGTAGTCATCTATGTCTCATCTATGTCTCAAATGTCTTCTTATGTGATTAATGTCGTGGTATGAATGTGACCGTTTAATGTGCATTTTTGTGTTTCTTGTATAAAGTAGCTGTAACCAGTATTAAGTAGTAAGGATTGAGTATTCAGTAATAAGTAAGCAAAATGCCGTTTTTCAACAAGTTAAAGCAGATAGGAACTAGGAAAGGGATACTGGAGGAAGAAATTCCTATTCCCCCTAGGGACACTCCAGGTAACTTTATGTATCATAAACATGGCATAGACGCCATATTGTATCTAGACTTATGGGCCGATTACACCAAGCACCTAGACGAAAGACACAGATGGCCTGTTACCGGAACATGGGATGCCGAGTGCATCATGAAGGTAGAAGAAGCATTATGGAAAAAGAAAGCTAGACAATCGCAGAAAGACACCATAGAATTCTGGCGTAAGGAATCACATAAGCGTGCTGAGAAAGCACTCCGTAGAGAGGACAGACTTAAAGAATCAGAAAAGGCCCAAGAAAACGAGTTAGTGACTGAAGGGATCCGAGTAAAAACAGAACAAATAGACCGTGCCCGAAACAATCTCGTAAATGGTATGTATCTCGCAGCCGAGGGTACACCTGAGGCCCTATCAGAAATACCGAAAAACTTACCGCCACCATTAGTTCCAACTAAAGTAATGCATAAGACTACTAAAGACATATTCCTAAATTCGTATCTAGAGGATGTAGCACCGGCTTACACCAATCTGCCTGTTCGTGCCTTGCCTAATGACAGGGACGGGGGTGGCACCCCGCCCCCGGATCATGTCCCGCCAGTACCGCGGCAGACCTCCCCCGCTCCGCCAGCTCCGCCACTTCCCGTACCCAAAACTGACCTACCGAAACCACATCTACCCGATCCTACCAAACGACAAATTCAAGTTCAGATACAGACTCCACAGGGAGATAATGCCCAAGCGTCCGCCTCAGGAGGTGCGACCGCGGGTCTTCGGACCCCGCCATTAACATCCAGATTCAATCTCAGAGACATGCAGAGTCCTCTCACGTTCAGGTCACCCCGCCTTGACGCATTAAAGGAAAACATGTCAGTTTGCAGATATGATCCAGTACCCGGAAAAAACGATCTAATGATATTGGCATCACTACGGTTAAGATCTGCTACTGATATCTTGTTATGCTATGTAGGAATGAAGGACCGTCTAGATAGTATATATGAGTTTGTTCAGACAGGGAAAGACCCTGACAGTATCAAGGATGCCATGGAGAAACAGAAAGTTGACATTCAAGCACAAATACTACGATTTTTCATCAATTGCCTAATAAGAGAACGAGACAGGCCTGGACCAGATCAAAGTGAATTAGATGCACTAAACAAGTGGGGTCAAAATATAGCCGATGGAAAACATGACAGGGGGGCTTGCATAGCCAGTATGTACAAGAAAATTAGAAAGGCAGTGATAACGGCACACCAGAAAGGGAATGACAAAGCTTCCTCCGAGGAGGAAGAAGAGCTTGAAGAACAAGAAAGGACTCCAGATACTATAGCGTATGTAGGTAAGGGAACTTACCTTAGGAAAGGCATCCGTCCAGAAAGCAAGAGAGTTTTTCTCTCTGCTTTAACAAACCCGAATTCTTCTGAACACCAGTTCCAGGAGACTGATAAAAGACTACGAGAAAGAATGGGGTACCATGTACTCAATTCGATGGATGAACAAGAACTAGCCCGGTCAGCCATATTATGGGCCGAAAATCCGGACATATATAATGATGATACCTTAGCACAGACGTTTCTAAACCTTTCCCCAGACGAACAGAAATTAGCAGGTGTATACATGATTCAGCACCTACTTACGAAATACAGAAATAAACATTCCGATCCAGGTCCCTTACACGAAACATTAGAAGCACTACTCATGGATAGATGGAGAGGTTTCAGTACCAAGTTAATACAAATAATTCTAGAACAACGACATAAATATAACACCTTCATAAGCTCTGAATATGTTCCGGCCCCGCCTCCAGAAAGGAAAATGTACCACATGCAATGCGGTAGTGGCATTGAAAGTCAGAACCCCTTACGAGAAGTACACCCAGTTATGGGTGCGGATCATGCCTTGAAACGTGTATATGTGCACACGCCACTGACTAAGTTAGAACTGTTAGAAATGAAGAAACTAGTTCCGTGTCATGATAAAGACCCTGCAGGTTTTCACAGAGAGCTTAAGGACATGCTACTAATGGGGGATTACACGTATGATGATATCATGAAAATGTTGAAGGTGCTGTTGCCCACGGGCATTTACGAGAAATTAAAGGAAAAAGAATGGGAGGTGGGGGACACAAAGATTGCATGGGCAGAAATAGAAGACGAAGAAAGCAAACGGATCCCCGGAGTAGGTCTTGGGGACAAGACTAAAGCATTACCCGGATTAATAGTACAGGTTTTGCCAAGATTATTGACAACTAGAAAGGAAGATTGGGACGCCATCTCGTCCTGTAAACAGAAACATGATGAAGATACTAGTGACTTCTATTCCAGATTTGAGAAATGTTTCATTATAAATAGTGGCCTACAACCGAGCAGCGAATCATATCCACACCTTTTCGTATCAAAATTAGTCGAGAATTCCCTACCATTAGTTAAAAATAGAGTGTACAAAGTTGAAAGTACTTGGCAGGCAAATACGCCGTCCCAGATGTTACAAATGTTACAATATCATCAGAACAGAATTAGAGAAGAACAAGATCAGGAACAGAAACATATGAAAGACACAAAGATGAAAATGTTAGTAGCTCAGACGGTCCCAGCCGACGGTCAGAGAAAAGGTGGGACCCAGACAAGTCACACTACAGCTCCCGTTAAAGGGACATGTAATTATTGTAAACAGCCAGGTCATTACGTACATGAATGCCCAGTCCTGAAACATAACATTTCAACAGGTAAAACTAAAGAAAGACCGCATCCGTCTAGACAAGATCAGGTCCAGCAACAGACCTCACAAAATGTACAGCCAATGCAGAATACACAGCCTATGCATGCTCCATCTCATACAGCACAGACAGTAGCAGGACCACAGCCCATTGCCGCGACTCAGCAAGTTTCACAACAGATGTACCAGTATGCTCAATCTGCATATCCAGATTACCCCCGATATACATGAAACAGCCTAGAGAGGGAAGGTGGTTTGCCTCTTATTGAAATTCCTGTAGATCAAGAAGGTCCTTATGTACACAGTCACGTATTGGGAAAAGACAGAAAGTTTTTAATTGACACAGGGGCAAGTCGCACTACAATCAGTCATAATGAAGTCCCAGGGGCACCCCTCTCAGGCTCACAGAATGTTTCCCTTGGATTTTCAGGACAGCCTATTGTAAATGAAGTATCGGAACCAGTACCCTTGGCTGTGGATCCATTATCACGAGTTACAGATTTGCTACTTACGAACTCATGCCCAGAAAATCTGTTAGGAATTAAAACTCTGAAAGCTCTAGGAGCTATAATATGCTGTTCCCCGGAGGGAGTTAGACTCTTTTTACGGGATTTCAAGGGTCATTATGTTTTACGAGAATTTGATGTCAGATTGAAAAATGTACCAGATCACCTATGGGCAAAAGGCCCAGCTGACGTAGGTTGTATGCATATCACACCATATCGTGTTACAATCAAGACAGGAGTTGTTCTACCACGAATCAGACAATACAAGTTACCGCCTGATGCTGTAGTGGCTTTACTGAAAATCATTGAAGAGCTTATTGCCCAGGGAGTGGTCGTAGAGACCGACTCCAATATCTGTAATTCACCCATCATTCCAATTCTTAAACGTACAGACCCCAATGCACCGCCAGTATATCGGCTGGTGATTGATCTTCGAGAATTGAACAAATGCATTGTACCACAGTACCCTGTGGTCCCCGATATCTCTTCCCTATTGACTGCTATTGATTCAGAAGCAACGTTCTTTACTGTAATTGATCTCAAGAACGCCTTCTTCAGTGTACCCATTGATCCGGAGAGCCAATATCTCTTCGGATTCAGTTTAAATGGACGAAGTTTCAAATTTTCCCGCGCACCTCAAGGATTCACAGAAAGCCCCAGCATCTATAGTCAAGCAAAGAAAAGACAACTAGATTGTATTCAAATGCCAGTTAACACCGCTTTACTGCAATACGTCGATGATCTACTGATCACCGCACGAAGTGAGCCCGAATGTTAACAAGCATCATTGACAGTTTTACATTTTCTGGCAGACAAGGGACACAAGGTGTCTCCTTCGAAGCTACAATTCTGTGTTCAGCAAGTTGTATACTTGGGTCACTTGCTGTCCAAAGTGGGGAGACAGCTCACTCCCGATCGCATTCAGTTAATTGTAAACATGCCACGACCCCAGACACAGAAGGAAGTGCGGGCCTTCATAGGCCTCACCTCGTACTGCAGACAATGGATTCCTCAATATGCATTTCTAGCTAAACCACTCATCCAGTTAACGACGCAGGAGGCAGCAACTTCGACTGCCCTCCCTTGGACTCAGGAACATACACAAGCCTTTGAGGAATTAAAGAAAGCATTATGCCAAGCACCAGTTTTAGCGACACCATGTTACAGCAAACCGTTTACACTTTTTGTTACAGAACGTGATGGTACAGCATTGTCTGTCCTCACTCAAGATCAAGCAGGTTCACATAAGCCTTGCGCTTATTTTTCAAGTACATTGGATTCAGTAGCCCAGGCACTCCCTGCGTGCTTAAAGTCAGTAGCAGCAACAGCGTTAGCAATAAGACAGAGCGATTCAATTGTTTTAGGCCATCAGTTAACAGTACAAGTTCCACACTCTGTAGAGGTTCTTTTAAACAGAACTCAGACTCAACACTTGACTATAGCACGACTGACAGGTTACGAATTGACACTATTCCAGCCACACATAGAAATCAGACGCTGCAGTATCTTGAACCCAGCAACACTGTTACCTACCATTATGACAGATCCAGCTCCGCATGATTGCATAGAGATCATTAATGCAGTAACAAAGCCCCGACGAGATTTAACAGATGTTCCATTGACAAATCCTGACCTGACCCTTTATGTGGATGGTTCATGTATGAGAACAAGTACAGGAGAGTTAGTGGCCGCATATGCCGTGACCACTGAAACTGAAGTTAAAGAAACACATCGTATTGATACACTGTCTGCTCAAGCGGCAGAGCTCATCGCTCTGACCCGAGCCTGTATTCTAGCCAAGAACAGAAATGTCAACATATACACTGATTCCCGTTATGCGTTTGGAGTTGTACACGACTTCGGCATGTTATGGCAAGAACGAGGTTTCCTGACCTCTCATGGTGCCAAGATCCAACATGGCCCTCTCATTCAAGCACTATTAGAAGCAATACATCTGCCTTCAGGCATATCCGTCATGAAGTGTAAAGCACATACTAAAGTCACAGATTCTGTTTCCCAGGGTAACGACCTGGCAGACCAGACAGCAAAACATACAGCACTGACTCACACTCAGACAACTGATATAACAAAGACAACAGAACCGACAAACTGTATGACAGTCAGGGATCCCACACTAGATGTTATCGACATTCAGACACATGCTACTCCAGAAGAAATAAAGAAATGGATTGAACAAGGAGGGATCCAAACAGATCAAGGTTGGGTGACGAAGGGAAAATCTACATGGTTTCTCCCTGACTCTATGGTTCAAGTCATGATAAATACAGCACATAGCCCAGCACACCTAGGAGAGAAAGCGATGCTAGACAGTTTACAAAATCTTTGGAACAATAAACACTTACGAGCAGCAGCAAAACAGAAAGTGCGTACTTGCATAATCTGTTGTCAGTTCAATCCAGGTAAAAGCGTCCCTGTAGAGCAAGGTGGATTTCATCCTCCCGATCACCCTTTTGAAGTCCTCCAGATGGATTATATCCAGATGGACCGTTGTCGAGGATTTAAATATGTTCTCGTAGTTGTCTGTGCTCTGTCCCGCTGGACCGAAGCATACCCAGTCCCAGATTACACTGCTCCGACCACTGCCAAGCAGCTGGTTCGTGAATTCTTCCCACGATACGGCTTGCCTCGTGTCGTGTACTCAGATAACGGTCAGCCATTCTCATCTGCATTAATGAAAGAAGTTTCTTTATTATTGGGATACCAGTGGAAATTCCATTGTGTCCGACATCCCGAAGCCGCAGGCCTTGTAGAAAGACATAACCAGACACTAAAGATCCGCCTTGCCAAAATATGTCAGGAGAAAGGGGTCGACTGGATAGTCGCCCTGCCAGTGGCACTATTCTACATGAGAATGGTTGCCCATTCGAGATCAGGGCTATCCCCGTACGAGGTGGTCTTTGGCAGACCACCGAATATGTGGGGGACGCCCATTCCGAAAAAGATTACTGATGTTGATTGTAATATGTTGACAGATTACCTTGCCTCCTTGATGTCTGCACTCCAATCATGTCGTTCACAGGTTGCCGCAGCCTTCCCTGACAACACTGATGTAAAGCCACACGATGTCCGTCCTGGGGACATCGTACTAGTGCGAAATTTTGATAGAAAGAGTCAGTTGGAGCCCCGCTAGAAATCGCCGAAGACCGTCCTTCTCACCACGAGGACGGCCGTGAAGATCGAGGGGACAAAGGGGTGGGTTCATACGAGTCATGTGAAAAAATTCTTTGGACTGAAACCTGATCGAGACTCGTCCACCCCCACCAAAGACTGTGTCGAGCCAAAAGACTTTACAGAATCTGAACGAGAAAAAACTCCCCAAGAGGAGTATCGCATGAAACTCCGATCTAGCAAGTCAGACAGTTTAATTGTTTAAGTCCTCCCCTAGGTGAATCGGTTAAATAGTTTCTGACATGTATCCCCTAGATCGAGATAAAGAGAGAGAGAGAGAAGCCAAGAAACGTACATACTGTAAATCACTCCGTAGTCACTGTATAGTGACACAATTAATCATGTTTATTCTGAGTATTTTAATTATTGTTGCTAGCATCCTTTTACCTATCTACTACCCTATTTTCAAGCGTGAACAATCTGTTTACAATATATCTGCTGAACACACTTTTAGTGAGTTACCTCCACATGAACTTTCCTACAGACTTGCGCTGCGCAACAACACTTTTATTAGTATGCTACACCATTCTCATCAAACTAACAATGCTACAGATTGCTGGATATGTGGCCGACTCCCTCCCTACCAGAATTACAAGGGAGCTCTGCCCCTCTTTCCGTACCCGTTCACAATGGCTCCTGCGGTGCATGGTTTAAAATAATAAATTCCTTAGATCCTGATATTGCTGTTTTCGATGGGGGCTGGGTTTGGGGAAACCTGAACTTGGTCCTACTCGACGTCTGTTACCCTGATAAGGAGGGACTCCCCACTAGAATAGGAACTGATCTAGAAAATGAAGTGTATGGATTAGGTAATTCTACAATTAGCCTCATGATTCTTACTGTTGAATCCGAAAACGCGCCTGTTCTACCCATTATGTCAGTATTGCCAGTCACTGGCGAATTATGTATCAAGAAGAAAGGTTCAGTACACTTAGGTCATAGTAAATGCACTACTGTGGTCGAATTCAGTGATCAAGGTAAATCGTCCTTTAAAGCTATTCGTCATTCTTACTTTGTTTGTGGTCATACCGCATACATACGTCTACCCCCAGATTGGGATGGTACCTGTTACATTGCATTCCTTCTGCCACCTGTTTTCCTAGCTCCCCCTGATTACCATAGAAATACCAATCTAGTAAAGAATAGATCCAGGAGAGATATCCCACTTGTCGACTACACAGAAACGGCATGGGAACAGTACACCGATTTTAATAAAGGATTCTTTTTCTTTTTAGGACCTGTTCAGAATAGTAAATTAATACGCAGATTAACTAGAACACTTGAAGCAGTAGTGAATGAAACTGCCTCCGCCTTAGGTAACTTAACAGAAGAACAGTCCGCCATGCGAGTTGTTGTCCTTCAGAACCGTCTTGTTATTGACGTCATCTTGGCAGACAGAGGCGGAGCTTGTAAGGTCATCGGGTCAAGTTGCTGTGTTTTCATACCACAAAACGCACCATCTGTATATCAAGCTATTACACGTCTCCATAAAATTGCAAATCAGATACATCAGAATCCAGGCACCTGGACTTGGTCCGGTTGGTTCTGGACAACGTTAACAGCTTGGGGATGGAAGATCCTATCCTTCCTAGGCATTGGCCTAGTCCTAGTATTCAGTTGCTGCCTGTGCCTGCAGTGTGGGCCAGCGATTTGTGGACTATGTGCCACCTCTTGTATTGAACATTCCAGTTTTCTCTCAAAACGTAAACGAAAGAAAGAAGAACAAATGATGTTACAAGAACAAACTGATCGATTCATGAGGATCGATATATCATGAAGGGTCCGTAGGGAACAAGGAGGGAATGAGGAAATATAAATTTTTTGGTCATGTTATGTTCCCTAGCGCGTACCCCACCGACTCCATGTACCAGCTTAAAGTGCATGTAACTTCCCTCCTGTGCCAGCTATGAAGACGCAAATACATTTGCGTCCAACGTTAACCTGTCCTCTTTCAGATCCACCCTGAATGGATTATATAGTCCGTTCCTAAGTATGCTATGCCACCGTCTTTTTGTAGTACACTCCACATGTTTTTCTGCTCTGGCAGAGTAGGCCCCGAATTTCTGCCATCAAGCCTTTTTTCTGGCTTCTGACTCTGACAGCCTCTGCCCAGGCTACCTCTGTACCCGTGAACTCTGACTTACTTCCAGCGCGGCCCCTCGCGCTCAGCTCAGCCTGCTTTCTGCCAAGACTGACTATAACCTTCGAGTTATCTGTTCCGCTCCTCGAAAATGCATTCCTGCCTACTAGCTTCAGTAAACATCCTCCCCAGCTGCAGAGCCAAAGGGCCGACCCGTCCCAATGCAAGTAATTCATAGCCTCTGTTACCATGCTTCCATGGAAGGCCCCGTGCCCCCACGCTTCTCATGCAGACACTTAGGCGCTTATACACGCATCCACAGTTAGCATAGAATAGCTTCTGCCCTAGAGACCTTTCCGCCCAGATAGTATGGTTCCTAAACATCAGATATCAGATATGATAGAAGTACAAGTTGATCTGACATGCCAGACTTCTGTCTCTTTCCGTCAGTGTAAATGTCAAGTCCCCTGCACCCCTCTATTCACACGTCATGCAGCTGCGCGCGCATCCAAGCTTCCGATTTCTGCTGACATTGCAACAATTCTGTTAGCGCCACCCCTTGGTGCCACCCACTTGCGTCACCTATCAGTGACGTTTCTAGCACACACCTCCAGTTCACGCCTAGTTCACGCCTCTTGATTACGTACTAGTACCACGTGTATACTGTTATCTTGTCTTCTCTCAGCTGTTACGCCTCTTGCACTGTTGCTTATGATGTGAATCAAGTATATAAGCTATGTATTGACAATAAAATGTAGCGCGCTCTATCCCTTCTGACACCCCTGTGGTGGTCAGAATCCGATATCCTGGTCATGACCATTCCTTTATGAGGAATAAAACCCTTAGAAACTCTAACACCACGGACTCTGTCTTTTTTCATCCGATCTGAGTTATTATTGATTAAGTACTTACCTGCATAGAAATTAAGAGAGTAAATTAATTATTTACGTCAATTTGACCAGGTCCCATTAGTCCATCTCAATGATCATGCCTCTCACAGTTGCATCCCCTCTTTGCATGACATATTCATTGATCGGTCTGTACTGTTCAAACAGATGTTGCAACATATAATAAGTCGAGTTCCACAGTGTTGGCACCCCCTCTATGAGAGCTTTACTGGCATTCTATTATCAAGCTGAATGACCCTCAGCTGCTTCCGGGCTTTAAATGAATGACTGAAACGAGTGCAGATTCTTTTGCAGGTGGCCAGTAAGTTGCTTACTCTGGTCTTCTTTTTTGAGAAAGTCCTGTACAATGATGTTGAGGCAGTGCGCCAAACACAGGGCGCCCTGAAATAGCCACCATCTGCCATGGACTTAATCATATTCCTGCCTTTGTCCGTTTCAACAGATCCAATGTTAAGCCCTCTTGGTCACAGCCATTCAAAGACCTTGTTGTTAAAGTCTTCCGAAATGTTTGTAGCAGTATGGGATGTCTTCATGGCAAACATGGCTGCTGTTGCATACTTCTGAGAGCCATTAGAAATCCCAGCAGTGTCAAAAACTGCAGATATCTTTTATATAGCCCCACAAAAGAGATCCAGCATGGAGTGATGCACATGTAATCATTGGCTTGGCAACTGGTCCACAAGTCTGTCGTCAGGAGGATAGTGCGAACAGTACTCTGCTTGTTCAAGCCATTCCAGTCCATCGCGATGTAGCCCTTGAACAGCAACTCTGGCATGGCTACTTCCACTAGTTCCAAAAATTCACAACGATTTCTTGGAAAACTCGGCTTCAGCAGTTAGGGACTTCCCCTTGCTTGAATATTGATTTGTCCAAGAACTCATAGAGTTTTCAAAGAACTGAGACTCTTTGATGACGTTATTATTTCCACCTTTACGTCAAACTCGGCATCTTCAAGGTATAAATATGCCCACACTTGCCCTAGCAAACACACGGTGGTTTGGAGCAGTTCGACTATCTACTTGCCCAATGCATCTTGCTACAGCAAGTGCCGAAGGAAGCCGGCCCTCCAGCAGACGCACTGAGAGAGAGACGCTGTCTTTTCTTTTTCCGAGAAATACAGCTCCAGTGTTTCCCAGCTCCCCTTGCGGGGTGTTGGGAAATCGAGTCCAGAGACAGAGAAATACCAGACCTCCTTCATTCTAAACCAAGGTACGGAGCTGATTAGACCCTAAGAGAAATCTTGGATAGATTCTTGGCAAAAAAATACTCAATTGGTTAATTGGTTCAGGTAATGACCGGTAATTGGAGAGCACAGGTGTGTTTCCTGTGTCCTCCTAGAAGGTGCCTGGCTGCCTGTGGGAGGGCGTGTCCTGATGGCTGCGTTTTCATTGGTCTGTGTGCAGAAGAGGTAATGAGTGGTAATTGGAGAGCACAGGAGTGTTTCCTGTATCCTCCTAGAAGGTGCCTGGCCGCCTGGGGGAGGGCATATCCTGATGGCTGCATTTTCATTGCAAAATAGGGGTAAAGGCTCTGTACCGCGCATGCGCGGTCTGTTTTATGCTCGGCCGAAACTTCTCGTCTTATAAAAGAGTTCAGAAGTATTGCAAACACACTGACCTTATCTGCTGGTGCGGGCTAAAGTACAATCAGTACAGTTATTGTGCTTGCAATCGCTTGGACATATATGGGACATCAGCTCGCGAGCGAGAAGTGTGGTAGCTTTGCGCATGCACGCTGATGTGTGTGGAGATCGGTAGCCTGACAGGATGTTAGCACAGGCGCACTGTGTGAAAACTGGCAGACTTGGCCTATCACACTGTAAAACTGAGCGAGGAAGCGGATTCAACAAATCAATTTAAATTTTTTCAGATGGAGAAAAACCTCTAGGTATTAGTGATGTTATGACAAAGTATCATATACGTTTGAGCGGACGCGAGCATGCACAACCACTCACAATGAGAAACCTTACCTCCCTGCGTTCAGAATCTCGCCGGGATGTAATTTTGCTTGCTTGAGGTCGTGAACATGATGTTGAGGGCCGCGAACAAGCAAAAAATGAGCGCTGCACTACGCTACGCTGCACTATGCATGTTCACACTGTGCTACGTGCAGCTCGCGTAGTGCGAAGTTGCGCAAACTTCGCAAACTCCGCGAGCGTGGCCTAGTGCTTCGCCCAGGCCTAATTATAAGGATGATTATTGTGTTGAGGGTGAGGTTCAGGATTTTCATTCCAGTTAGGACAGCCATGGACAAAGTGAGGGAGTCGTACCAGTTCCAGTGGATCAGAATGGGCCTTATGTTGAGGTAGTTGCTTTGGGTGTTTCAGAACCATTTCTTTTGGATACTGGTGCGATGAGAAGTTCTATGATCCATTCCAAACTCCTTGGGTCACCTTTGTCTGGCTTAACGAATGTTTCTGTAGGATTTTCTGGCGCCCCAGTTGCTAACTCAGTTTCTTGTCCTTTGCCTCTTTCGATTGGTCCTTACGATCTGGAGGTACCACTTATTTTGACGACTGGTTGTGGAGAGAATTTGTTGGGTCTGGATTTGTTGAAACGCCTTCATGAAACGTTGTACTGTTCCCCCTCTGGTGTGCGTCTTACATTGGGTAAGAAATTGGTTTCTCCCATCTATCTATCGAAGCATAGTTTTCCACCGGAGCTGCAGTCTCTTCCTGCTACGCTTTGGGCTACAGGTCCGAATGATGTTGGTTTGTTACAGATTCCTCCTTATGTGGTTACTATCAAGCCTAATGTTAAATTGCCACGTAATCCGCAATATAAGATTTCTAATGATGGTGAGCGAGCTTTGATGGCTATTATCTATGATCTGGTTCAGAAGGGTGTGGTTGAAGAAACGAGAGGCAATGTTTGTAACAGTCCTGTTCTCCCCGTTCTTAAACGCAGTGATCCTTCTCAACCACCTTTGTATCGCTTTGTGATTGATCTTCGGGAGGTAAACAAGATTGTTGTCCCCCAGTTTCCTGTTGTCCCAGATATCACTGCTTTGCTTACTATGATACCAGCCTCAGCGACATGGTTTTCTGTTATCGATCTCAAGAATGCTTTCTTTAGTATTCCTTTTGCTGAGGAAAGTAGGGATATTTTTGGCTTCTCTCTCGGAGGCCGAAGTTTCCGGTTTAAGTGTGCTCCTCTAGGTTATTGTGAAAGTCCCTCTATCTATAGTCAAGCTTTGAAATCTCAGCTTGACGCGTTCACTTTGCCTTCAGGTGCTACTTTGATCTAATATGTTGACGATTTGCTGATTGCTGCTGATTCGGAGGATGTTTGTAAAGATGTGACGGTTTCTTTGTTGCGTCATTTGTCTGATTTACATCATACAGTGTCCCCTTCTAAGTTGCAATATTGCCGCCAAGAGGTTACCTACTTAGGTCATCTCTTGTCGAATGAGGGAAGACGATTGACCCCAGAACGAATTCAAGCGATTGCACAAATGTCTGAGCCAACAACACAGAGAGAGGTACATGCCTTTTTGGGCATTACCTCATGTTGTAGACAATGGATTCCGAATTTTTCTTTGTTAGCTAAGCCTTTGTAGGCACTTACGTTGAAAGATACGCCACAACCTCTCCCTTGGACTGGTGAATGCCAAAAGAGTTTTTCTGATTTACGTAATGCTTTGTGTTCTGCACCTGTGTTATGTACTCCGGACTACAGTAAGCCTTTTACACTCTATGTGCATGAAAGAGAAGGTTGTGCATTGTCAGTTTTAACACAACAATTTGGAGACAAACAGCGGCCATGTGCCTATTTTTCAGCGAAGTTAGATCCAGTAGCCAAGGCATTGCCTAGTTGTCTCAGACCTACAGCAGCGGTAGCAATTTCTATTCGACAATCCACTGGATTGGAATTGGACAACACCCTTGTTGTTATGGTACCACATACAGTAGATACTCTTTTGAATAGGACTAAGACACAACACCTCATGAGTGCTTGCTTGTCTGGATATGAGCTAACACTTTTGGCTAGTCATATACATATCAAGCGGTGTAATACTCTGAACCCAGCGATATTGTTGCCCATACCAGATAAGAAAGGCATTCAGGAACATCATGATTGCTTTCTTCGAACAGAGGAGGAAACGAAAGGCAGAATAGATCTAAAAGACACACCACTTGTGGATCCGGACGGGATCCTATGGGTAGATGGATCTTGTTTTAAGCTTCCAAATGGAGAGACAACTGCAGCTTATGCTGTTACTACTTTGCATACTATAGTGGAGACAGCACGTATTGTACAGAATTCAGCCCAAGCAGCTGAATTAATTGCTTTAACGAGAGCATGTGTTTTGGCGAAAGGAAGGAGAGTAAACGTTTACACTGATAGCCAATATGCTTTCGGTGTGGCTCATAGTTGCCGTCGCTTGTTGTGGAAGGAAAGAGGATTCTTTACTTCCCATGGGACTAAAATACAGCATGGCAAGTTGGTGACTGATCTTCTCGACTCACTTGCTTTGCCTACACAAATAGCCATAATCAAGTATAGCGCTCACAAAAGGATTACCGATGATGTGGTTTGAGGGAATGCTTTTGCAGACGAGGTAGCAAAAGAGACAGCGAGAGATGTTACGAGTCGTATGTATGTTGGGGGCCCTACAAGATGGATCAGAGAAGGAGGAATGTGTGAGGACACGGTAGGAGTCTTAAGCTGTAACCTGAGTAGTGACCTAGGATCCGCAGGACTTGCAGTGTCATAGGACGGCTAACAATCACAGCTAAGTGATCTAGGAAGATTACCGCGTGCAACGCCTTTAGAGTAGGCCTGGGCGAAGAACTACGCTACGCTCGCGGAGTTTGTGAAGTTTGCGCAACTTCGCACTACGCGAGCTGCACGTAGCACAGTGCGAACATGCGTAGTGCAGCGTAGCGTAGTGCAGCGCTCATTTTTTGCTTGTTCGCTGTCCAGAACGTCATGTTCGCGACCGCGAGCAAGCAAAATTACATCCCGGTGGGATTCTCAATGCAGGGAGGTAAGGTTTCTCATTGTGAGTGGTTGTGCATGCTCGCGACCGCTCTCAATGAGAAACTACCAGTTTGCGTTGAGAAAGCTGCAGCTCGAGTAATAATCTACTCGAGCAGCAGAAAACTACAGCTCGCACTGTGCAAGATGCCGGATGCTTGTCCGCACTATGCAATCATTGAAAACGCATCTTGTGCAGTGCGAACATGCTACTACGTAGCTCGCGTAGTGCTACGTGAAGTTCGCGTAGTGCAAAGTGCACTTCGCGTAGCTTCGCATAGCGAACTACACCCACTCTTACTTATAATATTGCGCAGACTGAGTATTCTGCTGATTAAAATAATTTGACCAGTTCTCATGGGGAAAAGGAACGCTGTCCCTGAGGCCACGCACCTCGCCCTCTACTCCTAGGTGCCGATTGAAAACCACCACAGCCTCGCTGTCCTTGAAATCCACCATTACGCTGCAATAGAGCCGGACAACTATTCTTAAAATGGCCTTCCTCTTTACAATAGGCGCACTGATTAGGACCCAGGAAAGGTCGCGGAACAAAAGGCTCAGGTTTCTGCAGCAACCTTTGAGACTGAATAGGTTGCTGAAACTGACGCTGACCGGAACGAGGAGGATAAGCCTGCTGAAGAAGAACTCTCGTTTTTAAATCCTTAGTCTTCTTCTCAGCCTTATCTTTTTCCTCCTTGTCCCTATTCTCATAATATTGAGCAGTGGCCAATATTTGGGCAGATGAGGAACAGCCCAGGAACTTTCCGAATCTTTTAACTTATTAGACAATTCAGGAAGCAGATTGAAAACGAATTTATCCACAAATAATCGCTGCCCCCCTTCAGTACTCAAGTCCTGACCACTATGGTCAATAAACGTCTCCTCAAACCGAGTAAAGAAATCAGAAACACTCTCATCCTTCTTCTGCTTACACGCAGCCAACTTATCCCAGTTAACGTGTAAGGCAGGCATCATCGTCTTCAATAAACATAACATAACATGTGTATTTGTAAAGCGCACGTTCACCCAGCGGTTTCTTGGCGCTGAATAACAGATGTTTATTGTTACCCAACTCAATGGTACTCATTTTATCGACCTCAGATGGATGAAAGGCTGAGTGGACCCGCCGGGATTTGAACCTGTGACCATGAGGTCGAACACAGGCCCCTGCAGTGGACGCATTAGTCCACTGAGCCACCAGACCCGGTTATAAATAATAATAGAATAATAAATAAAGCGATGATTCTACCAGGCAACTGCATAATCAAATCATCTGGCTTAGCACCACCCACTTGTGCTGCATCTGCGGCAGCTATAGCGGCCCAATTACCTCCTAAGGCTTGATCGTGGTCCTCTCTACAAATCCGAGCCCACAATGCTTGTGGGACTACATTCCCCATCAGCATATCAACATCAGCCAAATTCATAATACATGCATCAACAGTCTGGGACAACTCCTTATAATAACCAGCAGGATTTTTACGAGGGTCCGGCAAAGATTGCTTAAATGCTAAAACTTCAGCTCGTTTCCAAGGAACATGTACCCATACGCGCTGAAAATGAGCAGGGACAGCTGGAGCAGCACCTGCTTGCGGGATCGCGTCCCTCCATACTGGAGGAACTTCTCTCATAGGATAATTCTTAGTTTTCTGTCTAACTGCAGGATCAGATTCTGGAGTAGTCCGAGAAGAATATAAAGATCTAAAAGTAACAAGTGTCTGTATGGCATCCTTAACATCATGACCCACTATAAGTCCTTTATCGAACTTATCCTGAATCTCCAATAAACCCTGGGGAGTCAGATCCACTTCCATATCCTCCCATCCTTTAGTGAGTATGTCACACATAACATTAAAAACTTACCTTTGAGTAGGCGCATTACACTGGAGAAAGGTACTCAGTATATCAGGTACACTATATAATGGACCATTCATCATCCATCTATGAGCAAGGGAGTCAAATACAACCCGTTCCTCAGAATCAGGGAGTTGACTACAGGATTGCCTTCGAGAAAAAGCAGGATATCTATTGAACGAGCCAAAGAGGGGGGAAAAAAGACCAGAAACAGTATCAACTAACCGAATACGAATCGGAGAAGAAGTAGGGAGTAAAACTGGAGACGAAGTATTAAGCAAAGGTATAGAAGGGCTATCCGTTGGAGGAGACACAAAAGACAAAGAAGACTGAGGTAGAAAAGTTTGTGGCAAAGGAGGTGCAGGTGGTATTACTGAAAGAGTCAAGGGTGCAGGAGCCGGAGCCCCTGGCTGAACAACAGGTTGCTGCGCAGGTGGTAATAATACAGGTGTATTAGCGCATGGCGCATAAGGTGGAGGCAATTTAAGCAAATGAGACATTAAGGGATCTTCATCAAGATCTTTGCGTTGTGGGGTAACACAGAATAGCACCTATCTATCGCCATTCGATGCTGTCTATCCGAGACCTCAATCGCTCAATCAGTCTCATCATCTGTAAATTGCTGGGCAGCCTGTATAACCGTCATATCTTTCATTTTCCTATCCCTTTTTGCTTGTTTAATTTCTCTCTGTTGGGCTTCCTTACACCAAAGGCGGAAAGAGTCAAACATTGTCGGACGGGCTTTTTTTTTAAACAAAATTGACTCCAAATCATCTAATATATCAGACTCAAAGCTACCATTTTGTGGCCACCGTAAGACAACATCTTTCTTTGTGTATCGGATCCATGCATCATTAAAGGCAATGGGACCAACACCATGCTTAGAATAGAGCTCATAAGTGGGAGTTCCAACTGGAGGAATCGGACATGACTCCTCAAACCGGGAATACCTAGTACAGCAAAAACAACAGAGTTTCCTAAATCCGCTCAGACCAGGCATTTTAAGCCCACTGATCCATTTACTAACTTCGAGGACTGAAAACAAAGAACACAGTACAAAAAAGTACTCACCCCTCGGCTTCGACTATTGCAACAGGCGAAAATCAAAAACAAAACAAAGAAGTGGGCGCTACCCACGAATACTTACCTAAATGGTCGTCTTACGCCAACGGAGGTCCGTCTAACGTCTCGTGATTCCAATCATCACCAGAGGGTCCAAGGCAGGGTGGTAGTCAGGGCAGCAGTCATCAGCAGCCGTCGGAAAGGAGTAGCCATGCGGAAAAAGACCTTCGATCCACTTCGACATACAGGGGTCGCTTAGCGTGGCTCGCGAATCCTCCGGAATTTTCTTGCGGGGCTTCGCACGACTCTCGGGCTGAACCGCCACCACTGAAACCGCCTCACGTTGGGCGCCAGTTGGAGAACCAGGCCTTATGGGCCGGGCGGTGCAGGGCACGCCTAAATCCCTGGATTCACCTGCCTTGTAACTAACAGAGACAGGAGACACTCCGTTGAGCGTAGAAGCCAGATTTATTAGCTGCAGCTAAGCACAGTTGTCCTTGAAAATACACATGGAGTTGATTCTAAGGAGACTGCCACTTTAATCCGTGGCGTACAATCTCTTATACTAAACACATTTACAACATCCCACTCCCCTCACACACAAAACGGATCAATTGGAAAAGTTGGAAAACAAGCTATCAGGTGTCTCAAAATACGCCTCTTTCTCGGACCCCGTGTGTCACCCCTCCCAACAAATTAATCAGTGATGGTGTTCACAATCCCCTCTCGCAGGTGGCAGGACATACTTGTGTATCTCAAAGGATAGTTGTGTAATAGGAGCATACAAGGAGAGAATAGTGAAGGCCAGTCAGATGAGATAGTATACAGGAAGAATAGGAGAGGGCAAATAGTCGGCTGAGACAGGGATCAATCGAACCAGACATGGATTAGCGAACTCAGCCAGACCCTGTCAGCGGGTTTCATGAACAAGGACAATAGAGTTACTTTTTAACTGAAATGACACATGCTGGAAAAGCAAAAGCACATCGTTCGCCGTGCTGCCTGAGTGAGGGCAACACAAAATGGCGACAGAACACAAAATGGCGGCTAAATACGGGACGAAGTCTGAAATCGCAGAACCTCAGTTACGCGATTGGAGCATTCCTATGAACTTCCCACGTGATACCCTATACTCTTCATATTGGCCTGCCTCCAGTCTAAGCACAACCACCAAGAATGTGGTATATGTCTGAAAATAAAACTTTGTCTCTTAAAACTCTCTGCTTCACTTTACACTTAGCATAACCACAAGTTTGCCTGTGCAAGGTTGTTTTTTGATTCTAGGCCAAACAGCCCTTTCCATCTGTTGCTATTATATCAGAGACTAATAGCAACATTGGGAACATGGCATGAGTGTCTTACTAGAGCAGGAGGAAACCGAATGTGATACAGCGAATGCATTGATAGATTTCTCCCCATCACCTATAACAGCTGGTTTCAGGGAGCTGGGCTTAGGAAGCAACATCTGTCTGCTAGCATGGTCATCATGGACTAATACAGCCTGATAAAGAAGGGCCACTAATTCGTACAGTACGTACAGAGCTCAAATGAATGCCAACACTCACCCAGTATCAGTAACCCACACAAACTGAACTTACACACATGACAATGGCAAGAGACTACAATTTGTGGCACAGGAACCTGAATAGGTAATATCCTCAAAGTAAAACACACAAGATGATGGTTGGAATGTTGCACAATGGCAAAACATTCACCCCCAGTCACAGATCTGGGTTTAATCCATCGTTATTTTGCTCACTAAGTCACCCCAGTTCAGACTAGGCCATATGCAAATCAGTCTTGACCCTGTGCCTCATGGGAACAGTCCAGCCCGAACTGCCAAGCCATGTCTTTCCTGGACCGGAATCAAGCATCCTTGGACCGGTTTCTGGCTATCAGCCGTCTTCAGCCAGGATAGCTTGACTCCAGTGGCTTAATGAGCACGGGACCCACGTCTGGGCATACCCTTCCCACATAGGGTGAACAGCAAAACACACAAGATAATGGACGGAATGTTGCACAATGGCAACACATTCACCCCCAGTCACAGATCTGGGTTTCATCCATCGTTATTTTGCTCACTAAGTCACCCCAGTTCAGACTAGGCCATATGCAAATCAGTCTTGACCCTGTGCCTCATGGGAGCAGTCCAGCCCGAACTGCCAAGCCATGTCTTTCCTGGACTGGAATCAAGCATCCTAGGACCGGTTTCTGGCTATCAGCCGTCTTCAGCCAGGATAGCTTGACTCCAGTGGCTTAATGAGCACGGGACCCACGTCTTGGCATACCCTTCCCACATAGGGTGAACAGCAAAACACACAAGATGATGGACGGAATGTTGCACAATGGCAAAACATTCACCCCCAGTCACAGATCTGGGTTTAATCCATTGTTATTTTGCTCACTAAGTCACCCCAGTTCAGACTAGGGCATATGCAAATCATTCTTGACCCTGTGCCTCATGGGAACAGTCCAGCCCGAACTGCCAAGCCATGTCTTTCCTTGACCGGAATCAAGCATCCTAGGACCGGTTTCTTGCTATCAGCCGTCTTCAGCCAGGATAGCTTGACTCCAGTGGCTTAATGAGCACGGGACCCACGTCTGGGCATACTCTTCCCACATAGGGTGAACAGCAAAACACACAAGATGATGGATGGATTGTTGCACAATGGCAAAACATTCACCCCCAGTCCCAGATCTGGGTTTAATCCATCGTTATTTTGCTTACTAAGTCACCCCAGTTCAGACTAGGCCATATGCAAATCAGTCTTGACCCTGTGCCTCTTGGGAACAGTCCAGCCTGAACTGCCAAGCCATGTCTTTCCTGGACCGGAATCAAGCATCCTAGGATCGGTTTCTTGCTATTAGCCGTCTTCAGCCAGGATAGCTTGACTCCAGTGACTTAATGAGCACGGGACCCATGTCTGGGCATACCCTTCCCACATAGGGTGAACAGCAAAACACACAAGATGATGGACGGAATGTTGCACAATGGCAAAACATTCACCCCCAGTCACAGATCTGGGTTTAATCCATCGTTATTTTGCTCACTAAGTCACCTCAGTTATGACTAGGCCATATGCAAATCAGTCTTGACCCTGTGCCTCATGGGAACAGTCCAGCCCAAACTGCCAAGTCATGTCTTTCCTGGACCGGAATCAAGCATCCTAGGACCGGTTTCTGGCTATCAGCCGTCTTCAGCCAGGATAGCTTCACTCCAGTGACTTAATGAGCACGGGACCCATGTCTGGGCACACCCTTCCCACATAGAGTGAACAGCAAAACACACAAGATGATGGACGGAATGTTGCACAATGGCAAAACATTCACCCCCAGTCAAAGATCTGGGTTTAATCCATCGTTATTTTGCTCACTATGTCACCCCAGTTCAGACTAGGACATATGCAAATCAGTCTTGACCCTGTGCCTCATGGGAACAGTCCAGCCCGAACTGTCAAGCCATGTCTTTCCTGGACCGGAATCAAGCATCCTAGGACCGGTTTCTGGCTATCAGCCGCCTTCAGCCAGGATATGGCCATGTCTGAACTGGGGTGGGATGGAGTGCAAAAAAACGATGGATTTAGGCCCAGATCTTTGTACTGGGGTGAATGTATGACATTGTTCTGCATTCTGTCCATCAACTGTTGTTTTTTTTGCAAATATCCTCAAAGTGACAGAGTTTATTAGTCATGTGCAATGCAACATTTTAATAAGCTACTAAAAGGATCTGTCACTGAATAGACTGGGTTGATGGGCCAATAGCTAATCTTGCTCAGAATCAGTACAATGCGGGTGTCCTCCCCCAAAGCCCCGATAAACAAAAAAGCAAAAGGATGGAGCACTTCCTGAGGACACACGTGGAAACACAGATAACCAAAATATAGAGGATGTTATAGAATTTCCAATCCACGCAAAGGACTTTTATCCCAATAATGTAGTTCAACTTTTGTGATTTTGTGAGTGTGATGAAATAGTCAATAAAATATTCACACTCCTTTACTCCCTGAACCTCTCACACTGATTATTCTGACAACATTTCAAATGTTTTGAGATCTTTCCCCAATATATTTTTTGTTACAACTATAAGTGTAACACTTACATAGAGAAAAAGAAAGTGGGTCATCGTCCGTCTATAGGACATATTAATACCTTTGTTGAAAGTCTGCATGCATCTTGTTTACATGCGGAAAATATAAGCGGTGCTGAGACTAAACTGAAGCAAGCTAATGTGACTATACTTCTTGACTCTGTAGTCTGAGTACTGGCTGTAAGAAATCAGTGCTACGCTATGTGTTAAAAGTATAAACAATGGAGGGGGTAATGTATTGCTCCAACTGGCCGCACAGTTGCGTGTCGCCGCATTGGCTGTCAATATCTTCGCGTTACTGCTGTAAACCTATTTCTGTTCTTTTTAACCATTAATCATTTATTTGTCCATCTTCAACCTTTACTCCAATCCATACACGGGTGATTATGCCATTTTCTATATTTCTGATGTGAATGCTGTGCCCATCCGACCTCTTGCATAAACATGACAGATGTAGGGGGTTTATCCAAAACAGCGTTTATTAAAACCAATGCATTTCGAGCATGAAGTGCTCTTCATCAGGGCTCGCTGAAATTAATACAGAGATATATATTAATTAATACCATTAACAGCAAACAATTTCTCATGTCTTCGTCTGGATGTTCTAAGTACATCCTCTCTCATACCTTTTTTGGGCGCTCTCGCATTTACTTCAATCAAATGCGTCTCTCCAGCTAAACCAGGTGACAACCCTTATAAGAACCCTTCCCTCTCAGCACCACCCCTTTCAGGGACGGTGCTGATTATTAATTTCCTGCCGTAGCGGTTTGTTAGAGACTTCAAATATAACCAAGACTACATGTCCCATAGTTCAGTTCTCTGTGGAGTTGAATGTCTTATGTTACCACCGTTTCTGAAAAACTCGTATGTATCACTGCTAAACATTTAAAATACTCTGTTCATTTTCAGTTTGTCCATATTCTGATGAAAAACAGCTATTTCCATGAACCCAGATCGTTGCTCCGTTGGTATGGAACGACTTTTCACAATTTCTTCAATATTTTCGGTACGAATCCCTATTGCACATGCAAGAAGCTTTTCCTAAATGCAAACTGTGCATATACTAAATGCTAATTACCATTAACTTCAAGTTAATGGTAATTGTGCATTATTTCACAAATGCACGAAAATGCATTTTTCAAAGTGCCATGTAGCGCACACATGCCCCTACACACTTTATTTTTTGGGGGTGACTCAGGGGGGCCCCCGGCATCCTTGGCTTTCCATTCGCTAATTGATATTACCAATTTGGTAATCACAAATTAGCAAATGCCTAAAGGCCCATAGGAATGAATGGAGTCATATTACCTAATAGCAATTAGGTGTTTACCAAATCGCTATTAGGTAATGTTAAGGGATCGCAAAATATATTGTGATTCCTACATACATTGCATTTTGCAATACCAAAATAGCGATTCGGTAAAAATCGCTATTTCAGAATAGCAAACTGTATGTTGGATGCATCTGGCCCCAAGTTATTTGCACACACACCCAAAAAAGGCAAGAGAATAGAACTCTTTTTAAGGCCCCATTTTAAGACGTAATATAAACTCAGTGCAAGGTGAATGTAGTTAAACAGGTTAAAATTAAAGCACATATCATGGTAATAATATATGTTGTGACCTATAACACGTTAACAAAAGCATTAATCACATACAGGTCTTACAGCTTGTACCAAAACCGCGCCTCATATAAAACATTTTCTGAAACAATCTACCTTTCGTAGTGCTGGAAATATCAACGGTCACCATGGATCAGTTTATATTACTATGTCGACTTTAGAGAGTTGAAAGGCTGGGACAGTCCTGCAGTGCCTAATTTGAGCCAGTGATTTCCAGTGCTCGCCACCGGTACTTAATTGACAACTTTGGCACTTAATACAGTCTGCCACATGGTGGCACTGTCCGTCTAATTTAGAGATGAGCACCACAACATTTCTTTATTAATTCAATATACGTTAAAAAGTACTAATACTTGCCACCCAAGGTATTCTTATTGTTTTGGGGGGCTGGAATAGTCTGAATTGTCACACCGATAGGTTTGGGATGGTTAGTCTATGTGTTGGTGCTGGAGTGCTGGCTGGGGTAATGGTTAGGGCAAGTTGCAGTGGCCTCTCGACGAGGGCCCTGGCACTTTTTTTTAAATTAAGGACTAGACCTGCCGGTATTTCAACATGTGATCTTGTGATCTTTAGGTCACACACAGACCTCTAGACTAGGCACTTAACTCAAGTAACTATAATTACTAAATTCTGTTATGTTTGGATTAGAGAGGCAATATGTAAACGAACGACCCAATACCACATGCTATACTCTATTTTTAAGGATTCTTCAAAAACATAAATAGGTGCCTTGTTCTAGCACAACAAAGTTCCTGACCCTCCTGTGAATAAGTTTGACTGTTCATATTGAGCGTGCTTGATGCATTTCTTTGAATGCATAATCAGCAATTATTCCGGAAAACTGTTTACTAATGTGTGAATTCATTTTCCTCACAGAAGACATATGGCTGGCAGAGATATGATATAGCCCATACAATGAAAACATTTAGCTTTATTTACGACAGATCTGAGTTAAAACACAAAATGGAGAAAGCCTGTGTTTACAGTAAGAATGAAAACCATACATTTACAAGATGTTTACACAGCGTGGATTGAATCTTTATGTCTCCTGTGTGTTGCACTGATGTGCATTAAGTCAGTTGTTTTTATTGGCTCAGCAATGAAAGGATCTTGTCACTGAAGTAGGCGATGCACGCTTGTTTGCATAAACATTGTTTTGATGGACATGGCATGCTCACCTCGCATAATTGTGCATTGAAACACGTTTATATTATCAAACTATTTACAATGTTCAGGAAAAAAAATATCTTTGTAATTTATAAGCATAAACACAATAGTATGTTTGGAATTGCACTGAAAACTAAACTGCGCTGACATTTGCATGGAAACATAATTGTTGCACGAATGAGAGGTCAATAAATATTGATTGGAATATCAATAGAAGCGGCGGTGCACCCCTATGAACCAATATAAAAAACAAGCAGTGGCTACGCCAATAGATCTGGCCTATACAATGCTACTGTGTTCTTATTTGTAATAGGTGTACATCATGTGGTATGTGTGGATGCACACCACACACAGACAGGCACACACAGACAGGCACACACAGACAGGTGACACTGTCAGTCTCTCCGGTACCGTGTGTCGGGAGCTCAGGGAGTGGTTTGTAGTAATATCCAAATGCTTTGAGAAGAGAGGGCAGCAATGTCAGACTGGTTTCCTTACGTCTTTCTCCAGTCCTGTCATAAAAACACAGTGGGCCCGATTCACAGAACTAACTTAAGACAAAATCCTAAACTTATACCATTTTGGTATTCACAGAAGGCACTTACTCATTTCGGTATTCACAGAAGTTAGGAGTCCTAACGTTAGGACTCCTAAATGCCTTCTGTGAATACCGAAAGTCTTAAAATTAGGATTTTTCTCACTTTAGTAGTAGTAAAGTTAGGACTCCTAACTTTAGGACTACTAAATGCCTTCTGTGAATATCTAAAGTGGTAAAGTTAGGATTTTTCTCGGTTTAGTAGTAGTAAAGTTAGGCAGGGGCGGCTGGTGACATTTGAAAGTGGTGAGCATAAAAAGCTTGTCATACTGCACCGCAGCAAGTGAGCGAGCCCGAACAACCTAAGGTGGTTCGGGGGTTTTCCCCCTGAGAACATTTTGAAAAAAGAGTGGACAAATGGTGCATTTTCAAGCAAATTTGATAACGCAAGAAGGTTAATAAAGCAATTGTGAAAGTGCAGTTATTACATTCATAAAGAGATATCATATAATATAGGTAACTGCTTATTCAGTATAACCACAGAGCTTCATAAGAGACTTCGAGATACAATGCATTGCTGAGTAATATCAAAAGAAGCATTTTTTTATTAGCCACAGTGCTGTACCAAGACTCCAAGAGGCAATATGGAAACAAGAAAAACATGAAAGATCAAGGTGCTGAAAAATAGCCTTGAACATAAGCTTCCCAGCCCAAGACATGAGCTCAGCAGCACCCACATGTATAACGGGCATACCTGCCTCGCCCAGGGAACTGGAAACCAAACACTGGGAAGTATTACATGTTTAACACACCAGAAACCAGCTCACCATCTTCAGTCTTCATGCTGAACAAATCAAACATTCCCCCCCAGTCACAGATCTCTCTTAGATCCATTTTTTTTGCATGCCAGAACGTTTATGATATGGAACTGGCCACTTGTATAAAACAGGTAAATTTCACAAAACATAATACATCCCTTGCACCTGCCTTACAGGTTAAATATATGGCTCACTATACATCATTGCATATCTAAAAACCAGCCTGAAAAACACAATGACAAGACACAATTACAAATTATACGGAGAAAAAATCTCAATCTTGCTTATGATAGGTGCACATGACAACAGTAATCGACATATTGGTTGCTGATGCCTGCTCTAGAAAGTAGACTAGGTGCACTAAGTGCGAGTAGGTGCCAAAGATATCAAAGAAAATAGCAAAATCCACAAAAAACGATTTCCATACAGGTAAAACAGATGAATAAAAGTACAAAGAAAACATTGAAGCAATAAAAAGGTCACCAAACACCACAAATCATCTACAAAAAAGACCAATACAACAGGTGCACAGTAAAGCCTTTATAATGTATTGAAGTGAAGGAAGGGTCCAATTTGCAGTGGACTATTATTCTAATACTAGGGGCAGCTTCAGAAAAAGCATGGTAGAGATATGATGATGTTGTATTTTGGAAGGGCCAGTCTTGCTTCTGGTGACTAGGTCCACCTGCCAGATTTAAAACCAATTCAACAGGTTAATGTATAAGAAGTGCTTGTAAGTAAGGCAGCAATGTTCAAACAAAATGCAGGAGTACAGTGGGAAATATTGTAAATTAAAATCAACATGAGTGGTGTGAGGGAATTTCAGCATGCCTGAGATAAGGCAGGCAAAGCATGAATGCATCCATAGAGACTAACAAACTTTTTTTTGCCAAAGCCGTTCATAGAGACAAACTAGCATTTTTAAATCTTTCACTTTTGCCAAGTCAGCCACTAAACATATGGGACAATTATCAGCAAATTCCCTCCGACAGGACCCACACCTGCTGAGGTAATGCAGCTGACAGACTTTGAAGTGCCATGCCCGCGCACATTATGTTCACGTAGTGTGTACATCTGGGTACACTTTACGGCGATGCAGCAAACACCAATCATTTATTCCACTCCTTATTAGCACACAGATAGGCTCTCTTCCTGCAAATGAAAGAAGTGCAGGCTCACTCCATGCAAATCAAAGAAGTACAGACTCCCTCTCTGCAAATCAAAGAAGTGCAGGCTCGCTCCATGCAAATCAAAGAAGTACAGACTCTGTCCCTGCAACTCAAAGAAGTGCAGGCTCGCTTCATGCAAATGAAAGAAGTGCAGGCTCTCTCATTGCAAAGGAAAGAAGTGCAGGCTATATTTGGTCAAAGGAAAGCAGTGCAGGTACTCAGTTCCTGACTGTGCCTCACAGTTGTCCACCGCTGAGCACTGCAGCACAGGAAATCTTACAGTGCTGTCTTCCTCCACAACAATGATTACATGCATCACACCTCGTACTTTAACAATATAGATATTTAAGAAAGGCTGTGGTCAGCTTAATTCTCGTTTTATTGGCTGATGGTAGGAGTAGAAGACAAAGTATCCTCTGTCACAGTGACCTATACTTCAATTTCCCTGCCAACCAAACCTGACAGCACTGCTGTGAAAGCAGATTTGGAGCTAAACACAAAACGAATATATGTCTTTACATTTATATGTTGTAGATAAGACCATACAAGGTACAAGTGAATCCCTAGACCTAGATGTTTGCAAACTCGCTAGAAAAACACCCTTCCATAAATAACTTTTGTTTCAGGCCAGGTATCCATGTAGAATGCTTCCACCGCCCTTTCCCACTTGTTTTATCTGAAAAGCCCTCTACCCCCACGCCACCATTGCTCACCAGCACTTACCTAACTGTACGGCCCATTGAGCTTGCTTCTTATGATATAGAGACCAGTCCAGAAGGTCTATGGGTTTTGTCATTTAAAGCAACTATTTGGGTTAAGGTTTTCCCAGACTCAAACCGTCCCAATGCATTGTACATTTCATGACAAACTGCAGCTAAGCGTCTAAGATCACACTGTTTGTCAAATCTCGAATCACAAACCCCTAAGCCCGCTGCTGCCTGCATTTCTATTACAGGAAATGCACGCAACCGTGATTTTTAGGGGACCATTTTAAAGTTTCCTTGTGTATTAGAAGATTCTATTTAGGCACAGAAAATTTGTCCATTATTAACTGTAAAACAAATTTTCTAGATGTGCCATGCAGCGACGGGTAATAAATAAATCTGTAAATTCATAATTAACCACTAGCACTGATACATTGTGATTCCTCTTCCAGCAATTCCTCTCAGACCGCCTTGCAGTCCTGTGCTAAATTGATTACCAGTAGCCCTGTGGCCTAGTTTATTCAGTTTATTGCCTCTTGGAAAACAACACTCGGCGCACGTCAGATTAGAGCAGTTCTGGTGTATTATGTTTTATTGACATGACAAAAAGCCCGGCAACACCAACGTTCGTAATTGGAAAAACGAGTATTTGCAGTGCCTACAAAAGCAATAAACTATAACGTTAAACGCTGCTTAAACACAAGTTATTATTTTCAGCTGAACTGTCACGGAGCATCAAGTGTGCTCAAACTTTCTGATGGTGACATTTCAAACCATTGGGCTTCATTGTAAAAACAGGCAAAGAAACCTGTGCTTTTCCTATCACCAACAACCATGCAGTGGCCTGTCCTGTTAAAAGTAGGACTGCCTTCATCCCTGCCTGTCTTACCTGTAAGAAAATGAACTGTTTCCCATTACAAGCAGTACTGCTTATAGCCCGGCAACGTTTTCAGCAGTACAGCAACGCACTGGAGCACGGACTTCTCTTTATCAGTGACGTAACACAACATTACGGGGTTCCTCTGAAGTATGTGAGTAGAGACTCCCTCCGGACGGTACGTCACAACTCTCTATAGACACTGAATGAGAGCCTCTGTCGAGGCATTCAAGGGAGCCACTGTTTAATGATCTGGGAGTTGATTCCACCTCTTGAGAGAGAGAGGATGTGGCGTAAGGCCCAGTGTTGCCGACATTGGAGCAAGGGAACCATGCAGTTTCGAGACTCGACGTCCTTTGATTTAGGGCAAATCACTTAATCTTCCTGTGCCTACATAAATGAATGTGCCCTTGTGCAAAAAATACGGTGCTCATGTAAAGCGCTAACACCTTCGGGTTGAGTTACCGCTTTATAAAACTGCAGGCAAGACCGCTTCCTCCATGCACAGGAGGACGTGCCAGACCCACGAGTCAGGGATGCATTCCCCCATATGTGTATATTATCCACTGAATAATTTTTGACAGACCCCACGGCTACAACTGTATAGGAGGCGGGGGCGGTATGACACGCAGTTGTCTGTAAGCACAGCCCTCGGGCTGTTCAGGTCAGGAGGGGGCCTGAGGTGGATTAGCCTGCAGGGGCAGGGGCAGGGTATACATGGGGCGGCCAGGGTATATGTGGGGTGGCAATGGACGTGTCTTGCTAATGACTGCTCTATCTTGCGGTTCGTGGGACAGAAAACAAAATAGTATACCGCCTCAGTCGTGACTCTCATGCGGGGGGGGGGGGAATAGCGGCTCGCCGGGGGGGGGGGGAGTAGAGGGGGGGTGATTGCGGCACAGGGAATTAAATATAAAACTGAAGTGAACACTTACCTCACCACCGGTCCGCGCTGCTTCTGCTTCTTCAAAACGGCACAGGAGCGGACTGGCAGTCCCTGGCCTCTCAGCCAATCCTGGTGCTGCCAGCAGTGCCAGGATGGGCCTAGACGATTCAGAAAAGGCGGTGGTGATGAACAGAGTGTCTGAATTAAGCAGACCACTCTTACCCAGTCCAAAGATCAGGGCTTGATCCATCACCGTTATTTATCTCACTGCACCATCCCAGTTCAGAACCTGGCTATATGCAAATCAGTCTGTCCCTAGCCCAGTGCATCATGGGAACAGGGCAGACTAAACTACCAAGCCAATTCTTCACCAGAAAGGAGACAAGCTACCGGGGACCGGTTTCTGGCATTTCAGCCGTCGTCGGCCCGGCTTGCTTGAATCCTGATGGTGCAGTGAGAAAGGGACTCATGTCTGAGTATACCCTGCCACACCTATGGTGGCCAAAAACGATTCAGAAAAGGCGTGGTGATGAACAGAGTGTCTGAATTAAGCAGACGACTCTTACCCAGTCCAAAGATCAGGGCTTGATCCATCACCGTTATTTATCTCACTGCACCATCCCAGTTCAGAACCTGGCTATATGCAAATCAGTTTGTCCCTGGCCCAGTGCATCATGGGAACAGGGCAGACTAAACTGCCAAGCCAATTCTTCACCAGAAAGGAGACAAGCTACCGGGGACCGGTTTCTGGCATTTCAGCCGTCGTCGGCCCGGCTTGCTTGAATCCTGATGGTGCAGTGAGAAAGGGACTCATGTCTGAGTATACCCTGCCACACCTATGGTGGCCAAAAACGATTCAGAAAAGGCGTGGTGATGAACAGAGTGTCTGAATTAAGCAGACGACTCTTACCCAGTCCAAAGATCAGGGCTTGATCCATCACCGTTATTTATCTCACTGCACCATCCCAGTTCAGAACCTGGCTATATGCAAATCAGTTTGTCCCTGGCCCAGTGCATCATGGGAACAGGGCAGACTAAACTGCCAAGCCAATTCTTCACCAGAAAGGAGACAAGCTACCGGGGACCGGTTTCTGGCATTTCAGCCGTCGTCGGCCCGGCTTGCTTGAATCCTGATGGTGCAGTGAGAAAGGGACTCATGTCTGAGTATACCCTGCCACACCTATGGTGGCCAAAAACGATTCAGAAAAGGCGGTGGTGATGAACAGAGTGTCTGAATTAAGCAGACCACTCTTACCCAGTCCAAAGATCAGGGCTTGATCCATCACCATTATTTATCTCACTGCACCATCCCAGTTCAGAACCTGGCTATATGCAAATCAGTCTGTCCCTGGCCCAGTGCATAATGGGAACAGGGCAGACTAAACTACCAAGCCAATTCTTCACCAGAAAGGAGACAAGCTACCGGGGACCGGTTTCTGGCATTTCAGCCGTCGTCGGCCCGGCTTGCTTGAATCCTGATGGTGCAGTGAGAAAGGGACTCATATCTGAGTATACCCTGCCACACCTATGGTGGCCAAAAACAATTCAGAAAAGGCGGTGGTGATGAACAGAGTGTCTGAATTAAGCAGACCACTCTTACCCAGTCCAAAGATCAGGGCTTGATCCATCACCGTTATTTATGTCACTGCACCATCCCAGTTCAGAACCTGGCTATATGCAAATAAGTCTGTCCCTGGCCCAGTGCATCATGGGAACAGGGCAGACTAAACTACCAAGCCAATTCTTCACCAGAAAGGAGACAAGCTACCGGGGACCGGTTTCTGGCATTTCAGCCTTCTTCGGCCCGGCTTGCTTGAATCCTGATGGAGCAGTGAGAAAGGGACTCATGTCGGCCAAAAACGATTCAGAAAAGGCGGTGGTGATGAACAGTGTGTCTGAGTGTCCCCGGAAGCTTGTTTCCTTCCCAGTGAAAGAATTGGCTTGGTAGTTTGGTTTGCCCTGTTCCCATCATGCACTGGGACAGGAACAGGCTAATTTGCATATAGCCAGGTTCTGATCTGGGATGGTGCAGTGAGCTAAAAAACGGTGTTGGATCTAGCCCTGATCTCTTGACTGGGTGAGAGTATTCTGCTTAATTCAGAAACTCTGTCCAACACCACCCCTTGTTGTTTAATTATTTTGTCCACCATAAGCGTGGAAGGGTATACTCAGATGTGAGTCCCTTGCTCATTGCACCATCAGAATTCAAGCAAGCCGGGCCGAAGACGGCTGTAATGCCAGAAACCGGTCCCCGGAAGCTTGTTTCCTTCCCAGTGAAAGAATTGGCTTGGTAGTTTGGTTTGCCCTGTTCTCATCATGCACTGGGACAGGAACAGGCTAATTTGCATATAGCCAGGTTCTGATCTGGGATGGTGCAGTGAGCTAAAAAACGGTGTTGGATCTAGCCCTGATCTCTTGACTGGGTGAGAGTATTCTGCTTAATTCTGAAACTCTGTCCATCACCACCCCTTGTTGTTTAATTAGGATGGGCCTAGGGCACGGCTACTCTTCGCCCCCAGCACGCCCATTAGGAGTCCGAGGGGATCCTAATGGGTATGCCCAAACCAGTTAAAACACAAGTGCGCATGAGTGGGCATGGTGCAAAAATTAGCCCTCTATCCCCACTCATGCGCACTTGTGCTGTGCTGCTGCCTACCCCTGGTGACGGTCTGACAATCATGTCAGTCAACATGACGCCAGACCGCCCACCCCCTTCAGTCTCTGAAGGGGGTGGGCGGTCCGACGTCATGCTGACTGACATGATTGTCAGTTCTCCCTCGGCGTCTTTGAACTTAAGTGTTCAGAAACGCAGAGGGAGCTGTCAGCTGTGGGAGGGGGGGCTACGCCCCCACGCCCCAATGGATGCACCGCGCCTGAAGTTAGGAGTCCTAACTTTACTACTCCTAAACGGAGAAAAATCCTAATTTTAAGACTTTCGGTATTCACAGAAGGCATTTAGGAGTCCTAGAGTTAGGAGTCCTAACTTTACTACTCCTAAACTGAGAAAAATCCTAATTTTAAGACTTTCGGTATTCACAGAAGGCATTTAGGAGTCCTAAAGTTAGGGCTCCTAACTTCTGTGAATACCGAAATGAGTAAGTGTCTTCTGTGAATACCAAAATGCTAGTAAGTGTAGGATTTTGTCTTAAGTTAGTCCTGTGAATCACGCCCGGTGACCTGTCCTTGACCAATCACATAAGTATGCAACTTGGGGAGCAACATGGTAGCCACAGGACTCTAGAAGTACGCTACAGAAGATCAAAGCAACAAGTCTTATAGCACGTGGACACCCACAATAACCTTAAAATTACAGTACCCCTAACGTAGGGGACGAGGCAGGAGGACAGAAGCATACACACACGGCCTTTTCTAACTCACAGAGAAGTTCTACTAATGTATCGAATATCTGTGTTTAATTTAAAAAATAATGTATACTGGTGCCCAATTTGGTGTCTAAAAGTCAGCTGCTGGTGCTATTAAACTTCAGTTTACTGAATATGCAGGCTGTATAGTCCTAAATCCACATCAGGCCTCTTTAACCCACTACCAGACACTCCCTGCCCCTTAATTTCGATCTTGCAGGTTCCTCCTTTCTCCCTCTCTGACGGTTTTTCCTTCTTCCTCATCCTTTCCTGTTAATGTGTTTTTCTCTCTATAGTTCTGTGGGATATATCTGATGAGCGAAAATAAATGCCACTCCCCAGAAATGAGTGGTGGTGCTCCCACTCACCAGCCTCCTCTTGAGCAACCACCAGTTCAAATTAAGCACTGTCTAATAACCATTGTTTGTCTGTAATGGCTATGAACTCAAATGTGTGCCTCAGTGGGTTAAATGTGCGTTCAGTGAAGATCTATGCATATTTATAAAAACTAACAGTGCAGGCTTGAGTACTGAGCTGGACAGTAAAACAATGTAAACCATAAGCAAAAAGAGTCAACTGGACTGCATATATAATAAATTTACCTATACATTTTTCCGCATAATTATCAATACAAGACAGCTCATTTAAATGAGAGGCAGAGTCCGTGGTATCTGAGTCATACGGACTTTAATGGAATAAATCCTCAAGGATGGAGCATCATGTTCCATCACCTCTAAGGTTCAGGAAGGGACAGTCAACGTTTTATTAACATTACACATTATATATAGTAAAACTTTACAATTGAATCCAATACAGTAGGCGTAACAGGTGAAAAGAGAGACATAAGAACACATGTGCGTAATAGGAGGCGTGAAAAAAGGCGTACACATGGGCGTGCACTGTACATGTCAGAGAAATGTCACAAGAATCGTCACATGTGGGTGGATACATAGGGAAAAGTTGCAGAATCAGCAGAAACCCTTCACCTGTATGCGCACGCAACTAGCATGACGTGAAACTGGGGGCTTTGACTTTAGCACTAGTGGAGGAGACTGGTGTCTGGAGTGTCAGGGCAACCTGTACCTATAGCATATCTGGTATCTGTTGTTTGGAGGATGTAATGTCTGGAGGAAAAGGTCTCTCGGGCAGGGGCCATTCAATACTGAATGCTGGTGCATGCATACGTGTCTTGGTGCAATGCGCGGAGCCGTGGGCCTACCATGGTAACGGGTTCAGTAAATCACTTGCAAGGAGGACAGGAAGGCCGGGCCCTTTGCTCTGCAGCCGGGAATATGTTTACCTATTTCACTAGACTGGAATGTGTTTTCGAGGAGGCTGAGCAGATACCTGTAGGCAAAACATGAATTTGGCAGGCAGTCCAGGCCGAGCCGGGCACCGCTGTACTGGCAGGAAGTAAGGCTGGGGTCAGGGATGCGTGCAGCTTTCGGAGACAGGAGAGATGAGGCAGAGAGGCCTCGTTTAAGGGCCTAGCTCGACTGGGCCAGGAAACATGGAGAAAACGTGTGCGAATTTCAGAAGTGCACCATGTAAAGACGGTGGCACCGTATGCCTAGGAACATATTTAACGGGATTTCTTGGTATGGTTGGATAGCTAACATGTTAAGGATGGACGCAAATGTATTTGCGTCTGTCTAGCATGTACAGAACAGAAGTTACAAGACATACATGGAACATGGGTGCATGGATAGGGTGCGAGTGGGGGACACATTAGCTACCTGGAAATTTCTATTACCTCATTCCCTCCTTGGACCCTACTACACCCTTCAGGATATATCTATATTCATGAGACCATCTATCTGTTCGTAAAGCATCATTTGTTCATCTTTCTTTATTCGGGAGCGGGAACGTGTACTTGGATGGGGAATACAGGCTGTGGCGCACAAGCCGCAAATCGCTGGCCCACATTGCAGACAGAGACAACAACTGAATACTATGACCAATATTATTCCTAGGAATGACAACAACTTCCATCCCCAGGCGGATATTACACTCCAGAACCAACCGGACCAAGTCCAGGAGCCTGGGTTCTGGTGTATCAAGTGAGCTATTTCATGAAGCCGAGTTATGGCCTTATACACGGATGGCGCGTTACTTGGAATAAATACGCAACAACTGGATCCGATGACTCTACAAGCCCCGCCCCTATCTGCCAGGATGACGTCAAGGACAAGGCGATTTTGAAGAACAACAAGTCTCATAGCAGACTGCTCCTCGGTCAGGTTACCTAAAGCAGAAGTAGTTTCGTTCACTACTGCTTCCAAGGTTCTAGTTAACTTGCGTATCAATTTACTATTCTGGACAGGACCTACAAAGAAAAAGAATCCTTTATTGAAATCTGTGTATTGTTCCCATGTGGTTTCAGTCTGGTCGACAATCGGGGTCTTGATCTCCCTTCTATGTCTGACATGAACGAGATGTGGATTTCTGTGATAATCAGGCGGGGCTAGAAAAACAGGTGGCAATAGGAACGCAATATAGCACGTTCCATCCCAATCCAATGGTAGACGTACATAGGCTGTCTGACCACATATGAAATAGGAATGGCGAGAGGCTCTGAAAGTAGACTTTCCTTTATCACTGAATTCGACAACAGTATTACAATCACTGTGTCCTAAATGTACTGAACCATTCTTTCTGACGCATAATTCACCTTTCACTGGTAAAACTGTAATAAACGGCAAGTCCGAATTAGTCTCAGACTGCACATTCAGAATCATGAGGTTAAGTGTAAAATTACCTAATCCATACACTTCATTTTCTAGATCGGTCCCTGTCCTCTGGGGAAGACCTTCTTGGTCTGGGAAACATATTTTATTCATGACTGTATTCAGGTTCCCCCATATCCAATTTCCTTGGGAAACCTTGGACTTGCTATCTAGGGAAGACATTAAAGTAAACCATGCACCACACGAACCATTATGTGTGAACGGATAAGGAAAGAGGGGCAGAGCTCCCTTGTATTTCTGATAGGGAGGGAGTCGGCCACACACCCAGCAATTAGTAGCATTACTGGTCTGGTGTGAATGATGTAACATACGGATGAATGTATTGTTGCGCATGGCTAAACGATAGGATAATTCATGTGGGGGCAGATCACTAAAAGTGTGCTCCACAGTGTCATTAGAGGAAGCATGTACATGTGAATCAAGAGGGAAAAAAACGTGTAACATTAGACTAATGCATATAATCGTAAGACTCAGAAGAAACATCGAGATCAAGGCAATTACACATCTGCTGTGCAAAACTTTACAATACATTTTTCTCTTCTCGATACGCCTATCTCTCTGACTACTTGGGTCTATTCTATACATGTCAGAAACCTGTCTAACCGCTTCACCCAGGGGGACTTAAACAATTAAACGCTGTCTGACTTACTAGACCTTAGCTTTTCACGGTACTCCTTTTGGGGAGTTTTCTCTAGTAGGGGGAGTTTAGTATCAGTCTCTGTAAGTGGGCTGTCCTTAATCTGAACGTCTGGACACTGTCCGTGAATTTTTTTAACATGGCTCGAATGTAGCCATCCCTTCCTCCCCTCTACTTTAACTGCAGTCCTTGTAGATAATAAAACCAACTTCGGCTGCTTCCATCTGGGTTCCAGCGGGCTCTTTCGGTCGAAGTTCCTCATGAGGACCAAATCTCCTGGGCGGACTTCATGTGGCTTTACTTGGGTGTTGTCTGGAAAGGCAGCCGCGACCTGTGAACGACAAGATTGTAGTGCAGACATCAAGGAAGCCAGGTAATCTGTCAGCATACAACTGTCAACATCAGTAATCCTACGGGGCATAGGCGTCCCCCACATATTCGGAGGCCTTCCAAAGACCACCTCATACGGGGATAGCCCTGTCCTGGAATGAGCTACCATTCGCATGTAAAAGAGTGCAACTGGCAAGGCAACTATCCAATCTACACCTTTCTCGGCACATATTTTGGCTAGGCGTGTTTTCAGAGTCTGATTATGTCTCTCTACGAGACCTGCGGCTTCAGGATGTCGGACACAGTGGAACTTCCACTGGTAACCTAACAGGAGTGACACCTGCTTCATAAGCTCGGACGAGAATGGCTGTCCATTATCAGAGTACACGACACGGGGCAAACCGTATCGCGGGAAAAACTCACGTACCAGCTGTTTGGCAGTGGTTGCAGCAGTGTAATCGGAGACTGGATATGCTTCTGTCCATCGGGAAAGAGCACATACGACTACAAGGACATACTTAAATCCTCGACATCGGTCCATCTGGATATAATCCATCTGGAGGACTTCAAAAGGATGGTCAGGAGGATGAAATCCACCCTGTTCCACGGGGACACCTTTTCCTGGATTGAACTGACAACAGATCATGCAAGTACGCACTTTCTGTTTCGCTGCTGCTCGTAAATGTTTGTTGTACCAGAGATTCTGTAAACTGTCTAACATGGCTTTCTCTCCTAAGTGTGCTGGACTATGTGCTGTGTTAATGATGACTTGAACCATAGAGTCGGGGAGGAACCAAGTGGCCCTACCCTTCGTCATCCATCCCTGATCTGTTTGGATCCCTCCTTGTTCAGTCCATTTCTTGATTTCTTCTGGTGTGGCATGTGTCTGTATGTCGAGTACATCTAGAATGGGATCCTTAACTGTCAGGCAATGTGTCAGTGTAGGCGGATCAGTCTTTGTCATGTCAGTCGGAATATCTGTCTGAGCTGTGAGATGGGCTGTACGATCTGCCAGGTCGTTACCCTGGGAAATAGTGTCGGTGACTTTGGTATGTGCTTTGCATTTCATAATGGCTATGGCTGTCGGCAAATGTATTGCTTCTAACAGGGCTTGAATGAGGGGACCATGCTGGATCTTGGTACCGTGAGAAGTTAAGGAACCTCTCTCTTCCCAAAGGACTACGAAGTCGTGAACGACTCCGAATGCATACTGTGAGTCTGTGTATATGTTAACTTTCTTGTTCTTGGCTAGTATACAGGCTTGAGTCAGAGCAATAAGCTCTGCAGCTTGAGCAGATAGGGTGTCAATACAGTGTGTTTCTATGACTTCAGTTTCAGTGGTCACTGCATAGGCGGCCACTAATTCTCCTGTACTTGTTCTCATACATGAACCATCCACGTAAAGTGTCAGGTCTGGATCGGTCAATGCAATATCTGTCAAGTCTTGTCGGGGTTTTGTCACTGTATTAATGACTTCTACACAGTCATGTGGTGCTGGATCTGTTATACTCGAGGGTAACAATGTGGCAGGATTAAGTATGTTGCAACGTCTGATTTCTATGTGTGGCTGGAACAGTGTCAGTTCATAACCTGTCAGTCGTGCTGTGGTCAAGTGCTGAGTCTGGGTACGGTTCAGAAGTACTTCCACGGAATGTGGAACCTGTACTGTCAAGGGATGTCCTAACACTATTGAGTCGCTTTGTCTGATAGCTAAAGCTGTTGCTGCAACTGATTTCAAGCACGCAGGCAGAGCCTGGGCAACTGGATCCAATGTACTAGAAAAAAAAGCACAAGGCTTATGGTGTCCTGCTTGATCTTGTGTGAGAACGGACAACGCTGTGCCATCACTTTCTGTGACGAACAGTGTAAAAGGTTTGCTGTAACATGGTGTCGCTAAAACTGGTGCTTGACATAAAGCTTTCTCCAAGTCAATAAAAGCTTGTGTATGTTCCTGAGTCCAAGGGAGGACAGTCGAAGTCGCTGCCTCCTGTGTTGTCAACTGTATGAGTGGCTTGGCTAGAAATGCATACTGGGGAATCCATTGTCTGCAGTACGAAGTGAGGCCAATAAAGGCCCGTACTTCCTTTTGAGTGTTGGGTTGTGGCAGATGTGCTATTAACTGGATACGATCTGGTGTCAACTGTCTACCCCTCTTGGACAGCAAGTGCCCAAGGTATACCACTTGCTGGGCACAGAATTGGAGCTTCGAAGGGGATACTTTGTGCCCCTTTTCGGCCAGAAAATACAAGACTGTCAGTGACGCGCGCTCGCAATCACGTTCGGTCCGTGCTGTGATCAGTAGATCATCGACATACTGTAGTAGAGCAGTGTCAGTAGGCATGTGAATACTGTCTAATTGTCTTTTCAATGCTTGGCTGTAAATACTCGGACTTTCCGTGAACCCTTGAGGTGCACGTGCAAATTTAAAGCTTCGGCCATTTAAACAGAATCCGAATAGGTATTGGCTGTCAGGATGAATGGGGACTCTGAAGAAGGCGTTCTTGAGGTCAATTACAGTAAAGAACGCCGCTTCGGAATCAATGGCAGTCAATAGTGATGAGATATCTGGGACCACTGGATACTGTGGTACTATGCATTTATTGAGTTCACGAAGATCGATCACCAGTCGATAGACTGGAGGTGCATTTGGGTCAGTTCGTTTAAGAATCGGAATGATAGGAGAATTACATACATTGGAGTCAGTTTCTACAACTACTCCTTGGGCAATGAGTCCGTCAATAATTTTCAGTAAGGCTGCTACAGCCTCGGGGGGCAATTTGTATTGTCAGATTCGGGGCAGTACAACACTTCGCTTGAGTGTGACACGATAAGGAGTAATGTGCATACAACCTACATCAGTTGGACCTTGCACCCATAAATGCTGTGGAACATTTTTCAATCTGACATCAAAATCTCTCAACACATAATGGCCCTTGAAATCACGAAGGAATAATCTCACTCCTCTGGGGAACAACATATAACAGCTCCTAGAGCTTTCAGTGTTTTAATACCAAGCAGGTTTTCAGGACAAGATTTCGTAAGCAATAAATCTGTAGTACGGGACAATGGACCAACTGCAAGGGGAACTGGCTGTGATACTTCGTTAACAATAGGCTTTCCTGAAAATCCAAGGGAAACATTCTGTGAGCCTGAGAGGGGTGCCCCTGGGACCTCGTCATGACTAATGGTAGTTCTGCTCGCCCCCGTGTCAATCAAAAATTTTCTGTCTTTCCCCAATACCTGACTATGTACATAGGGACCATCTTGATCTACAGGAACCTCGATAAGGGGCAAGCCAACCTCCCTCTCTAGGCTGTTTCATGTGTACTGCTGATAATCGGGGTAATCGGATTGTGCATACTGATACATTTGCTGTGTGACGTGTTGTGTTGCGGCAATGGGTTGGGGTTGGTGTACAGCTACTGTCTGTTGCTGTGCATTCTGTGGAGGTTGCGGGTTCTGTTGAATATTCTGTTGAACATGTTCTGTTCTAGGCGGACGTGGTCTTTCTTTCGTTTTGCCTGTAAGAATATTGTGTCTGAGAACGGCACAATCACTTATAAAGTGACCTGGCTGCTTGCAATAATTGCAATTTCCTTTAACAGGACTTGTAGGATGACTAGTCTGTGTGTTCTGCATGTTACCCCTCTTCTGACCATCTGCTGGAACAGACTGGGCACCTAGTACTTTCATTTTTGTGTCTTTCATGCGTCTCTGTTCATGATCGTGTTCCTCTCTAATTCTGTTCTGGTGGTACTGTAACATCTGTAACATTTGGGAAGGCGTATTAGCTTGCCATGTACTTTCGACTTTCAATACTCTGTTCTTAACCTGTGGTAAGGAATTCTCGACTAGTTTGGTCACAAAAAGATGTGGGAATGACTCGCTACTTGTTTTCAGGCCACTATTAATAATGAAACATTTCTCGAATCTCGAATAAAAATCACTAGTGTCTTCGTCTTGTTTCTGTTTGCAGGCTGAGATTGCATCCCAGTCTTCCTTTTTGATTTTCAATAATCTAGGCAAAACCTGTACTAATAATCCTGGTAATGCTTTAGTTTTCTCCCCAAGACCTAAACCTGGGGTACGTCTATTTTCCTCGTCTTCTAATTCAGCCCAAATAATCTTTTTATCTCCCACCTCCCATTCCTTTTCTTTCAGTTTTTCGTAAATCCCTGCTGGCAATAATACTTTTAGCATTTTAAGAATGTCAGAATATGTGTAATCTCCCATAAGTAACATGTTTTTTAATTCACGGTGGAATCCTGCAGGATCTTTATCGTGACAAGGTACAATTTTCTTCATTTCCAATAATTCCATTTTAGTCAAAGGAGTGTATACGAATACGCGTTCAAGCGTATCATCTGGCTTCCGGATTGGATGCACTTCTCTTTAGGGGTTCTGTCTGTCTAGGTGATATGGTTGTCTTACTGGGGGTGGAACGGAAACAAGACGTGGAGTCAGGAAAGTTCTGTATTTGTGACGTTGTTCTAGAATGATATCAATTAAATCGGTACCTAGACCTCTCCATCTTCTAAGGAGTAAGTCTTGCAATAGATTATACTATGGACCTGGATCAGATTGTTGATTTTCATACAGTGTAATGGGATGTTGGGTCATGTATATACCAGCTAGTCACTGTTGTTCTGGAGTAAGGCTTAAAAATGTTTGCACTACTAAATCATCTTTATATATACTGTCATCCCCGGCCCATTGGACTGCTGACCGGGCTAGTTCCTGATCACGTAAGGTAGTAAGCTCATGATAACCTATTCTTTCTTTCAGGATTTTATCAGTAACTTGGAATATATGTTCAAGAGAACATTACTCTGGTATCGGGGAAAGGAAACGTTTCTTGCTTTCTAGACGATTGGGTCTGTCGAAAGGTCTATCAAAAGAATACTGTTTAGGGAGTTTCACTCTACCTACGTACGCTATTTTATCCTCAATCTCTGCTGGAGTCTCTGCTTCTTCCTCCTCCTCCGAGGAGTCATTCTTGTCTGACTCGGCTTCTTTTTCAGCCTTCCGTCTGTTATGTATTGCTACTATTTCTTTACGGATCTTTCTAGACATGGCATCTATACAATTCTGTTTGTCATGTTTACAATCTGCAATATTTTGACCCCATTTTATCAGGCCATCCATCTCTTCTTGAACCACATCTGACTGATCTTGTTCCCTAATCAAACAATTAATCAAGAATCGTAATAGTAAACCTTGGGTCTCCACTTTCTGATATGCCATGGCTTCACGAATACATTCTGGCCTCTCTCCAGTTCTAACAAAATGATATATATTGTCTAGGTGTTCTGGCATTTCTGGTAATGTCACCAAATAATCTGTAACACGTCGTAAACGTAATGAGGCTAACATCATGTCTCCTTTCTTGCCAGGTACTGGATCATATCTACAATCCGTAAGATACTGTTTAAGCTTTTCATATGTCATTGCTTTCGGAGTATGCTGTGTTGCTAATTCTCTCATTGTCACTCATTGTAACTGTGGCGGTGTGTGAAAGTGACCTCCTGTGGCACCTCCTGAGGCAGAACCATGGGCATGACCTGACGTCATGGCGGGAGGGAAAGGTACATGTAACGGGGACTGACTCTGGGTTGCATCTGTCGCAAAAGGATTGAGAGGACCAATAGTAGGGGGACCAGTAGCAGCAGCAGTAGAAGGGGAAGTGACAGCAGGTGCGGGAAGCGAGTCTTGGCGTGGAGGGGTCGTGGCTTGATCAGCCGGAACATGCTGCGGTACATTATTAGCAGGTTGTACGGGTACATTGGTATATGCGGGAGCTACATCATCTAAATAGGAAGAAAGAAAAATGTCTGCTGCGGTCTTTTTGTGACGGAGTTTAGTCGGAACCAATGGTGGTGGCAAGTTACGGGGTACTTCCGAGGTCGCCTTGGGCAGGCCCTCGGCCAGAACTGGATACATGCCTGTAATGAGTGCATTTCTTTGGCGGTCTAATTGTTCGGATCTGACCTGTTCTCCTTCTTCTAATAACCCTTCTTCTCTGGCTTTTTCGGATTCTTCTCTACTTCTCTCGGCTTTTCTGATTGCTTTTTCTGTTCTTCTATGCGATTCTTTACGCCACAATTCTATTGCATCTTTCTGAGATTGTCTGGCTTTCCTTTTCCATAACGCTTCTTCTACTCTCATGATGCAATCTGCATCCCATGTCCCTGAGGCAGGCCATCTAAACTTTTCTTCCAGATTTTTGGTGTAGTCCACCCATAAGTCTAAATACAACACAGCATCTAAGCCATGTTTGTGGTACATAAAATATCCTGGAGTGTCCCTAGGCGGGACAGGAACTGCTTCTTCAAGTATCCCTTTCCTAGTACCTATCTGACGTAATTTTGAAAACAGCGGCATGACTAGAGTGATTCGGACGTGAACACAATAAACACAGTAATAAACGGTAAACAATCATTCATACCACAACATTGAAACACATTAAAACATGTCGGACTGATATTACCTGGAACACAGAAAACACAGAAAAACTTTTGGGATAAAACTGAATAACTAAATGCACTGCTAAAACAGTACAGACCAGTCTCATAAAGAGACACGTCGGACCGTATCCACCTAAGTGAACACGTCAGGACCAGAATTGTGTACCCAACTCTGTCTTTACCGGGCACAAAGTAATGAACCCGTCTAGATGCGTTCCCAACAACGGTACTCACCGGGAAGCAAGAAACTGAAGGCCTCGGAAACTGGACTGGAATGGACTGCTACGACATCGGACTGGCACGCATCACGCTACCACGCATGCGCTTCAGAACAGGTGGGCCTCCGGACACCTCGGACCTTGCTCTCTCGACTAGGGCTCTGGTCGGGATCCTCCCCATTCCTCACCGCCTCGTCTGGACGCCGGACCGCAGTCTCCGTCTCCCTCGTGGACCCGAGGGAAGATAGCAGGAAGACCCGCAACGTGCACGGTTTCCGTCGGGGTTGTAGAAGGGGTCGAAAGCCGCGTGACTTCACCGGCGAGTGGGGAAGGGGGGGTTCCTGTTCGGGCGCCAAATTATGTGGTAAATAAATTTACCTATACATTTTTCCGCATAATTATCAATACAAGACAGCTCATTTAAATGAGAGGCAGAGTCCGTGGTATCTGAGTCATACGGACTTTAATGGAATAAATCCTCAAGGATGGAGCATCATGTTCCATCACCTCTAAGGTTCAGGAAGGGACAGTCAACGTTTTATTAACATTACACATTATATATAGTAAAACTTTACAATTGAATCCAATACAGTAGGCGTAACAGGTGAAAAGAGAGAGATAAGAACACATGTGCGTAATAGGAGGCGTGAAAAAAGGCGTACACATGGGCGTGCACTGTACATGTCAGAGAAATGTCACAAGAATCGTCACATGTGGGTGGATACATAGGGAAAAGTTGCAGAATCAGCAGAAACCCTTCACCTGTATGCGCGCGCAACTAGCATGACGTGAAACTGGGGGCTTTGACTTTAGCACTAGTGGAGGAGACTGGTGTCTGGAGTGTCAGGGCAACCTGTACCTATAGCATATCTGGTATCTGTTGTTTGGAGGATGTAATGTCTGGAGGAAAAGGTCTCTCGGGCAGGGGCCATTCAATACTGAATGCTGGTGCATGCATACGTGTCTTGGTGCAATGCGCGGAGCCGTGGGCCTACCATGGTAACGGGTTCAGTAAATCACTTGCAAGGAGGACAGGAAGGCCGGGCCCTTTGCTCTGCAGCCGGGAATATGTTTACCTATTTCACTAGACTGGAATGTGTTTTCGAGGAGGCTGAGCAGATACCTGTAGGCAAAACATGAATTTGGCAGGCAGTCCAGGCCGAGCCGGGCACCGCTGTACTGGCAGGAAGTAAGGCAGGGGTCAGGGATGCGTGCAGCTTTCGGAGACAGGAGAGATGAGGCAGAGAGGCCTCGTTTAAGGGCCTAGCTCGACTGGGCCAGGAAACATGGAGAAAACGTGTGCGAATTTCAGAAGTGCACCATGTAAAGACGGTGGCACCGTATGCCTAGGAACATATTTAACGAGATTTCTTGGTATGGTTGGATAGCTAACATGTTAAGGATGGACGCAAATGTATTTGCGTCTGTCTAGCATGTACAGAACAGAAGTTACACGACATACATGGAACATGGGTGCATGGATAGGGTGCGAGTGGGGGACACATTAGCTACCTGGAAATTTCTATTACCTCACTATCACTATTATTCTCACTTGATTACATTGTCCAAAATATACTCACTTGTGATTTGGGTGAGCTTCCGTCTAGCTAGTTATAACGCATACACTATTCGTAATGCTAAACATTTGTTCAGATCTAAGCATATCACTTTGAGTTCTTGCAAACCAAGGCTCTTAAACCTTTTCTGTAATAAGAGCTACATATGTTCATTAAAAATCATATCTAGCTAGTAACAAATATTATCTATGTTGTAATGTAATTGCGACCACTCTAGTAAAGGTACTAATATGGTTGGTGCGCAGTCTAAATATTGAGTTTTAAATATCGACCTACAGTAACATCAAGGGGCCGATTCTGATCTCGGTGGGAAGGGCAACAAATTGGGTTCGGCATTAGCGGACTCAATTTGGAGGCTGAATTTCCGTCCGATTCGTACAAGGGTCCGGACGTTGAAGTACGATGCGTACAAGCGCAAAATCTCCGGTCCGAATAGTTTCCAGGTCCAAACCGCTCCGTACGACTCGGTCACAAGCAAACCGTGGAGCGCAATGGAGACGTTTCACGACCGAGCTAGTACGATGCTCGATTCGGACAGCCAGATCGAGTCGGAGCGTCCAGCTCGCAATAACTCCCGGAGTAGGGTTTGGGGGTCCGCATCAGACCCCCTGTTACTGGCAGCCCTATGACTCAGACACAGGGGGCGATACATGGGTCTCCCCAACACAGGCATGTACGGTGCAGATGGCACCGACCCATACCCATTGTAGGGGGTCACATTGACTTCTATGGGAGTCCGACCGAACCGAGTACGACAGCATACGGCTGCATCGTACTCGCTTGGTCGGACTGCAGGAGTCTGGATCGGTCGTAAAAACACCCCAGATCCGGCTCGTTTAGAGTGCTTTCTGACCCAGATCGCAATCGGCCCCCAAGTTGTAAATATTGTAGGGACAGAATATCGAAATCAAGAATATCGACGACCAGAATATCGAACTTACGGTAAGAAATATTGTTTTTCTTAATATCAAACTTAGTAATATCGATAGCAAAAATATTGATGTTACTAATATTGTTATTTATATTAGTGATATGTATATTATTATGTATTTTATATGTTTGTGTTAATATTTTTTGTTAAGTATTGTATTGGTTATTGAAGATATGTATAACATTTTTAGAAGTTAGTAATGTTTTATTAAGTAAATTATGCATTTTAGTACCATAGTGGCTTGTGGGTTTATAGGGGAATAGGGTGGGAAGTAATTTAATTATAGTAAATTAATTACAAAAGTTTACGAATTAGTAATTATTTGTAAGTAAATTTAGCATTTTAGTTCTGTAGCGGGTTTTGGGTTTACAGGGGAATAGGGTGGGAAGTAATTTAATTCTAATTAAGTAATTATTTATTATTATTTATTGATATTGATAATTTATAGGTACATATTTATTATTGGTAATTAATTTGTATTAATTGTTAATTAATTCTTATTAATTGATTAATTGGTAAATATATTAGGGGTATTAATTTTTTATTGAAGTGGGTTGTGAGTTTATAGGGGAATAGGGTGGGAAGTAATTTAATTCTAATTAAGTAATTATTAATTTTATTGTTGTATATTGATAATTAATTTATTGTTAATTAATTATTAATTGCTAATACATGTTTAATAATTGATATTTTTTGGTTTTGGCAAGTAATCTATTGTTCATTAATTATTAATTGGTAATTAATTTGTATTCATTAATATTTATTGGTATTTATCAACAATCTATTGTTAATTAATTATTATTTGGTAAATACTTTTTTATAATTATTGTTTTTTGGTATTGAAATGAAATTTATTGTTAATTCATTTGTATTTGGTAATTAATTTGTAATAATTAGTATTTATTGGTATTTATCATTAATCTAATTGTTAATTAATTATTAATAGTTAGTTTCGTTTTTATTAATTATTTATTGGTATTGCTAATTAATTTATTGTTATTTTATAATTAAATCATTATTTATGTAAAAATAATTGTTTGTATGTTATTTTTACCCCTACGCTATCCAACACTTTCCCTAATGTAGCACTCACTGGAGTGGGAATAGTGATTTTTGCTTCTACGCTATCCAACACTTTCCCTACTGCTGCACTCACTGGAGTGGGAATAGTAATTTTTACCCCTACGCTATCTGACACCTTCCCTACTTTTTCATTCTCTGGAGTGGGAATAGTAATTTTTACCACTACGCTATCCAATATTTACTGTTTTAGTTAATGTAGTGTATTATTTATTTTTAAAAACATTTTAATTTGTTACATATATTTTTATATGTTTATTTATATTATTGTTGCATGTGTATTTGTATGTATTTGTAATTTATAAAATGTTTTTTAAATAATTTATAACTTATTACAATAATCATTTATAAATATTATTAAATCAGTATATATTATATTATATTTTTTACGTGTATCTTTACTTTATTTTTACATTATATGTATTAGTTAACATTTTAAACATTTTAAAATATTTTCAACTATGTTTCTATTAATTATATGTATTATTTACATTATTTTTTAAACATTTAAAAAAACGATATTTTTAACAACGATATTTTTGACAACTATATCTTTTTTCGATATTTTTGTACTTACCATAATGTAGATAGGGCTTCGATATTGTTGACACTGATATTTCGCCTCAAATATTTTTGACGTCGATATTTCTGTAGTCGATATTCTGTCAGTGATTCAATATGGTCACTGTGCCTTACTGAGGCCGGGTCGCCCCCACGCTCCTTCTGCTGCTTGCTGACTGTTACCGCCGCCTACCTCCTGTTTGTGTTTCTGCCGCCGCTGCAGGCGACCCAGCCGCCGCTGAGCTGCCCGCACTCGTCTTCCCGCTTTCCCACCACTGCCTCCCTGCGGCACCACCAGCTGATTGGTCACCCCGCTTCGGCTCCCGCCACCCAGCGGACCGTCCCTCCCGGCTCCCTTTTTATGACGCCTCCACGCACGTGCAGCAGTCTCGCGCAGCGGGGGCGCCGATTGTGCGCCGAAGGCGCGCCAAAGGCAAGCCCGTCTGCTCCTGTCCGCGACTGGACCGCGCCCAGCGCCAGAACCCCTGGCCCCCGCATAGGCCAACCCATCCGCCGGACCTACGACGCAGCAACACTCAACACCGGCCGATCCCCCGGATGCTATCGAGCCACCCCAAGACGCACCCACGGACCCTTCTGCTGCCGATCCTGCAACTTCTCCTGCATCCGGACATGCACCGCACCCACCAAGACGATCACCAGCAGTAACCACCTGAAGTGCATCCTGCTCAACACCCGCTCCGTCCACAGACACGCCGTGGAACTCTAGAACCTCCTCGACACCACATCTCCAGATGTCGCCTTCCTGACAGAAACCTGGATGAACGCCTCCTCAGCGCCCGACATCACCATCGCCATTTCGGACGGATACAAGATCACCCGGAAGGACCACGTCAACCAGACTGGAGGAGGCATCGCCATCGTCCACAAGAACACCATCCGCATCACGACCTACTCCGACGACACCCTCACGGCGGCTGAACACCTGCACTTTCAGATTCACACCGACCCCAAGACCACCCTCAGAGGCACCCTCATCTAAAGACCCCCAGGACCCCGCACACAATTCAGCGAAGACATCGCCGACTTCATCAGCCCACACGCCCTCCCCTCCGCCGACCTCATCCTCCTCGGGGACCTCAACTTCCACCTGGAGAACAACAACGACCGCAACACCACCACCCTGCTGGACAACCTCAGACTCAAGCAACTGGTCAACACCCCCACCTACTACGCCAAACACACGCTTGATCCAGTCTTCTCATCCAGCAAACACATCACCTTCTGCCACTCCACAGGACTTCACTGGACCGACCACAGCTGCGTCCACTTCAGCTTCAGAAGAACCACGGCCCACCACCACCCGCAAAAGGCTCCCCACAGGAACTGGAGCAAGATCACCGCCGAACAGCTCACCACCTCCCTCAGTCAGAATCCACCCACCAGCACAAAGGACCCCACCGAAGCAGCACGCAACCTCACGAAGTGGCTGTCCGACTGCGTTGACGACCTCGCGCCACTAAAGAACCCTCCCAGCAGACCCAGAAGCAAGAAAGCCTCCTGGTTCACCGACGAACTCAAGGACTCCAAGAAAAACTGCCGCACCCTCGAGAAAGCCTGGCTCCTCGACCAGACCACAGACAACATGACGTCCTCAAACACGCCACCCGCAAGCACCACCAGCTTATCCGCACCACCAAGAAGAAATCACTGAAGGAACGACTGGACAACAACACCCACGACAGCAAGGAACTCTTCAGCATCGTCAAGGAGTTCTCCAACCCCAGCACCGGCAACAACGACATCACTCCTTCACAAGATCTCTGCGAATCTCTCGCCTCGTTCTTCCACCGCAAGACCGCCGACATCCACAACAGCTTCGGCGCACCATCATCGCATCCAACCCTCGAACCAACGCCCTCCACCACCACCCTCTGCACCTGGACCACGGTGACCACCGAAGACACAGCCCGCACAATGAACACCATCCACTCCGGATCTCCGACTGCCCCCTGCCCCCACCATGTCTTCAACAAGGCCGACTCCATCATTGCACCCCAACTGCGGAACATCATCAACGCCTCCTTCAACACCGCCACCTTCCCGGAGAGCTGGAAGCACGCCGAGCTCAGCGCCCTACTGAAGAAAACTACAACGGACCCCACCGACCTCAAGGACTTTTGTCCCATCTCGCTCCTCCCTTTCCCTGCCAAAGTCATCGAGAAGACCGTCAACAGACAGCTTTCAGCCTTTCTCGAGACGAACGGATCCCTCGACCCCTCGCAGTCTGGTTTTCGAGCCAACCACAGCACCGAGACCGCCCTCATCGCAGCCACCGACGACATCAGAACCCTGCTCGACAACGGGGAAACAGCGGCCCTCATCCTCCTGCACCTCTCTGCAGCGTTCGACACCATCTGCCACCGCACCCTAGTTCAACGCCTCAGCAACATCGTTATCCAAGAGAAGGCACTGGAGTGGATCATCTCATTCCTCACCGGAAGAACACGGAGAGTCCGCCTCCCCCCGTTTTGTTCCGAGGCCACCGAAGTCATCTGCGACGTACCGCAAGGATCATCACTCAGCCCCACCCTCTTCAACATCTACATGAAACCTCTTGCAGCCATCGCACGCCAGCACAACCTCAACATCATCTCCTACGCCGATGACACCCAACTGATCCTCTCCCTCACCTGAGACCCTGCCACTGCCAGAACGAGCCTACACGAAGGGATGAAAGGGGTCGCCGAATAGATGAAGAACAGCCGCCTGAAACTGAACTCAGACAAGACGGAAGTCCTCGTCCTGGGACCATCGCCCTCCGCCTGGGACGACTCCTGGTGGCTCCCCGCCCTGGGCGCCACCCCCAAGCCTATAGACCACGCACGCAACCTGGGATTCATCCTGGACTCCTCCCTCTCGATGACCAGACAAGTCAACGCGTCTCCTCATCGTGCTTCAACACCCTACGCATGCTCCGCAAGATCTTCCGATGGATCCCGACCGAAACCAGGAAGACGGTCACCCAGGCCCTCGTCACCAGCCGACTGGACTACGGAAACACCCTCTACGCCGGAACCACAGCCAAGCTACAGAAAAGACTCCAACGCATCCAGAACTCCTCTGCCCGACTCATCCTGAACATCCCCCGACGCAGCCACATCTCCGACCACCTTAAGGACCTGCACTGGCTCCCCGTCAGCAAGAGGATCACGTTCAGGCTCCTCACCCACGCACACAAGTCTCTCCACAACCTGGGCCCCAAGTACCTCAACGACCGCCTGACCTTCTACACGCCCACCCGCCAGCTACGTTCGACAAGCCTCCCCCTCGCCGCCGTACCACGCATCCGAAGAGCCACCGCTGGTGGCAGATCTTTCTCCTACCTGGCGGCCAAGACATGGAACTCCCTCCCCAGCCATCTTCGGCTGACCCAGGACCATCTCGCCTTCAGGAGACAACTCAAGACCTGGCTGTTCGAGCAATAGCAGACCCCTTCCCCCAAGCGCCTTGAGACCCTGCCGGGTGAGTAGCGCGCTATACAAGTGCTATGATTGATTGATTGATTGATTGAGTGCAAGATTACCACTAGTGATGACTTTGCACTCACTCACTGCATCAGCAGTAATAAAAAAAGACTTAATCAGTTTGGAATACCTCCACAGGGGTAACACTTAACAGCCATACATGAAATGCCCTTGACACCAAGGTAATGTGTTTCCTAATGCAGCATGGTTTATCATTCACATGCCAGCTTTGAATACGTTTTGGAAATTCAGCTATGTTTTTCCAAACATCAGATTATGAGCTCTGAAAATACACACATTTTTCAAAGTGTTATACATGTGTTAATTAAACCAAGCAAAAGCTTCTAATTTAAGTTATATGCTAGGCTGCAGAAAAGGGAGCTTTCCTTCTAGTAGCGGAAGAACTATCAGTAGCTCACAAGCTACTCATTGCAGAATCCTGTTGGAAACATTTTTATTTAACTTATTTGAAGTATTTATATGGTGCCGACTGACCTTGAGAGTAACTGAGAACTTTACATATTAAAAGATACTCAAGTATCATTTCAACAGCAGAACAGTAAAAATAGATGCAGCAAAACATCAAGATATTAGGATTTTAAGGCATCTTTTCAACAGAAGAGTAGTAAAGAAACAAGGAGAGCTTGAGCCCTAGGGGCAAGTGAGTGCAACACATATAACACATTCTCACAGGATCCGCAGACATGCGGTGCCAGAAGAGTGGGAGAGAATGTTGAGATGAGAATGGAGCAAGTAGGCAGCGTCTGAAACAGTGTGTTTTCAGATTTTATGGAAGGCATGAAGATCAGGGTGTAACCTAATGTGATTAGGGAAGGAATTCTAAAATCTAGAAGCTACACATGAGAAGGTTTGTATTGAGATTTTACTTTTGTATGTTTAGCAATTTCAAAGATTAGTTGTTCTCTGCCTTTTGTTGTTTGCTGTGTTCCTGTGAGAAGAAGTCTGCTGTTCATGTAAGATTCCTCCTAGTAGTTCACTGTGAACTGCTTTGTCCATTTTAGATGCCACCTTGCAGTCAATTCTAGCATCCTGTGACAGTCGGTTGCGTTAGGATGGGTGTGATTGATCTGATTTGTTTGCTCCTGTAACCAAGGCTTGTGAGAACAAGAGCCTTTACTGTGGCCCTAAAATCTGAGTGTGGAATGATGGTATCAGCTTCCTAAGTGGATGAATTTGATGGAAGGCAGATTTGTGTAGCCGTGACATCACCATTTAGAGCAAGGTTTATCAAGGATAAATCCGAGAGTCTTGGAATGTGTAACCAGATTTGAGTAAATACCTGGGAGTAAAGCGTGCCCAGCTACTTGTGGACTCGAGAAAGACAGTCATTGGAGAAGAGGAAAAAGTATACTCTTTTAGATAGGTTCATTTTCTGAGAGAGTGATGGCATCCTGCTGGATAAATTCTTGAGCAAGAATTTTAGGCTTATTATGTTGGATGCGTATGAAATCTAAGAGTAGAGCTGAATATCATCAGAATCTTGGAGAGTGTGGATAGATTTATCTTTATGTATTTTAGCCAGAGACTCCATGTACAATTTGAACAGGTAAGGGAGAGAATGGAACTTGAACACCATATTTCTCTGGGAGTGTTTTCACTAAGGAGTCTTAATTTACAGATTGAGATCTTGACAATAAGACTGGTTGGAACCATTGTATAGCCATTCCGAGTGCGGGCCGCTGCTTTGTGGAACTCCTTACCCCCGGCAATTCGAGCTATGAGCGATTTGCTTTCTTTTCGTCGCGCCGTGAAAACATTTTTATTCCCTTAGTCACTTGCTTGTGCTGTTTTATTTAGTTGTGTTGTGTAGCTGCCTTGTCGGGCGCCAGGACGCTCCTTAGCTGGAGCATCTGTGCGCCAAATAAAAACCACATAACATAACATAACATATCATAACATAACATTCCTTGAATTTTCATTCTTGAAGTTAGGGTTTGGGGAGTGTTTGCTGATCCAGTGTAGCCCCTGCAATTTGGTTCTGAAAGACTGGAAGATATATTCCACCCAGAAATCCTCAGCCCTTCGTTTGCCCTTTCAGGGTACCATGATGATTACCACATAACATAACATGAGTATTTGTAAAGCGCACGTTCACCACTACGGGCATCTTGGCGCTGAAATAACAGATGTTTGTTGTTACCCAACTCAATGGTACTCATTTTATCGACCCCAAATGGATGAAAGGCTGAGTGGACCCGCCAGGATTTGAACCTGTGACCATGAGGTCGAACACAGGCCCCTGCAGTAGACGCATTAGTCCACTAAGCCACCAGACCCGGCTATGATTGGTGAGGAATTGCGTAGGCTTTTTTAGGAAAAGAAGCATTCCTCCTCTTTTAAGCATTCATCCTCTGTTGCACTTCCTTTCAAGCCCAAGTACTTCTTCTATCCCTCCTCTAGGAGGCAGTTTTCTTGTGGCCGTGGGAGGTTTTCTTCTGGTAGGGGCCGGGACAAGAAAACTAAGTCTCCACCTGGGAAGCCTCGTTCCTGACTATCTGGTGGCGGGCGCCAGATTCTTGGTCGGAGGTCGGCTTTGGGACTTTCTCCCATCTTGGGCGAAATTCTGTTCAGATTTGTGGGTCATGGACATTGTGAGACTGGGTTATCTCATCGAATTCTCGGAAGCTACTCTGATCTATGGGGCCCGCCTGACTCCCTGGCCGCCTTGTCTGACCAAGAGTTCAGGCTCTTTTGGACAAGGGGGCAGTACAGGAGGTTCCTTCTCTGGAAAGGGGGAAGGGGTATTACTCCCTGATTTTCCTGGTGCCCAAAATGACAGGGGGGTTCCGTCTTGCCCTGGATTTGAAGACCCTGAACAAATTTGTGTTACATCTGCCTTTCAAGATGGAGACTCTCCAACAGGTGCTTCCTCTGGTTCTCCCGAATTACAAAATGGGTTTGCGATTCGATATTTGGAAGGGGCCTGTTTAGGCCAAATAGCAAATCCTAACGCAATGCATGAATGTTTTGTGACCGTGAATGCGGTTGCAAAACATTTGCATACGACCACCTACTTCAAGTAGGTGGTAACTCATTTGCAAATAGGAAGGGGTCCCTTGGGGACCCCTTCCCCTTTGTGAATGGCTGTAAAAGCATTGTTAAGAGCAGGCAGTGGTCCCATGAACCACTGCCTAGTCTTAAAAAACGAAAAGAAACATTTTAATTTTTCTTTTGGTAAAGCATTTTGTTTTCATTTAAAAAAAAAAAGGCTGCTTCACAAAAAAAAGATTGCTTTATTTAAAAGCAATCACATACATGTTGGTCTGCTGACCTCAACAGGCCTCCATCCCCATGATTTTTGCGATTCCAAGGGAGTCGCAAATTGCGATCTACTATATTAATAATAATGAGGTAGAGTAACTTTTGGCCCCCTAGGAATCGCTATCTGAAACTCTTTGAGTTTCATGCATAGTAAATTGCGATTACCTAATTGCGATTCTCAGGAATTCGCTATTAGGTATTCCCAATTTAGAATTTTGATGCATGTAGATCTTAGTTCTCTATCCCACTTCCCTGCTCTTACTTCGATGGCTTTCCTCTCTGTCCTTGTGATTGTTCCATCCTGAAGAATTGTACTCTCACATTGTTCTCATTGTTTGCTTGTATTCTTCTGCTACTGACGTTGCTTGCATGCAAGGAATAGTTTTCTTCTATTACTTTAAGCACTCCATGGGAGTGCAGCAGTTTTCCTACTCTCTTTCCCACGTGCTGCCTCCTCTTAAAATCCCCTGTTTGTCCCCAAAGCTTTTAGATTGTTTCACCCGTCCCTTCCAGCTTCTTTTTTTAGCACCTCTGGAATGCCTCCCTATGCTCTTGCCACTGAGCAGCGTTTACTTTCCCCACCCCATTTACCTCTACAGTTCCTTCCATGCCATGTTGCATCTGTTTTATTTTTTCAGAATGTTATACATTTTTTGGGGAGTAAAAATGTTCTTTCATGCACATTTGTTTTCTAATTTACTACTGGGTGTCTACCATCTTGGAACAGTAAATTAACCCCTTCAATGCTCATAACGGAACCCACCCGTTATGAGCATTGAAGGCGGCCACAGGCGGCCTGTGCGCATGACGGCTGGGTTCCGTCACGATCACTTCCGCGATTGGAATGTCCAGCACCGGGCTGGAATTCCTGGAACAAGCAAGGTGTTAAAAAAATGCTTGCTGTATAAAGATACATTCGCACAAACGCATCAAGACACATTGAGCTCACACATCATGAGGCAAATCTGCACATGTGTCATGATGCGCATGTCAAGAAGCACATAGGAAACCCATTTCAGGTTGGCCGGCAATGCATGCAGATGCGTTTTGACACGTGAGCTTGCATGCTGGTGCAGCACAAGATGGGAGTGCATGTGTTTTCCTGCTCTCCCTCCCATTTGCAGCTTTTGACATCTCATGCCCCCAACACAGCCTCCAGGCTCATACACTGCTTTCTCAGACCTTGCAGTTTTATCAACACCCCCCCCCCTCCCCATTGTGTATTTTTATCGTTATTTATTTTTACATTGTCTATCATCCGCAATTTACTGGTGGGCCATTCCTTCCTCAAAATGCGTCTTCATGCACATTAATGTTTTTTCAATTTACCGTTCCATGATAGGCATTCGCCATGTTTGATGAGTAACATTAAAAAAGCAAACAAATCATAATGCATGGACATGCATGTGTACCAATGCAGGCATGCACACTCATCATGGTGCATGACTCCCATCTTGCAATGGGTTTCCCTTATTAGGAAATGCATGCCAAAATTTCCTGGCATGCATGTGTCTTGACACATGCAAATGTCGCTGTAAACAAGCATTGGCAAAGCCAAAAGCTAACAACCCTAATGAACTTCCAAGAGTTATTTAAAGAAGTAGGACCATTGGTTCACCATAGCAAATAAATCAACACTCCTGCATAACATTGTGCAAAAAACATCCTCTTACCCTATATGGAAAATGTATTAAGTTATTACAAATTATTTTCAAAAAAGATAAACGTACATACATGAACATATTACATAGCACAAAACATAATCCAAAGAATGAAAAAAGACATAATCATCAGTCTTTAAGTGTATTTGCCATCTAACCAATATTTCACTGAAAACTTATGAATCAATATTTCATGTAAACTTGTCCAGTGCAAGACAGGTTGGGGATCTAAAAAAGTGTCAATGCGTTTCGGTTTATGGAATAATCACTCCACAATCTTCAGGATTTAACATCTACATAATCTGCCATCAATCAATATGATACACATAACTTTGCAACATTAAAAACATATTGTGGACAACAAAACATATAATACTTTTATCATGTGCATAAAAAGACGTGTCAACATATTTTTCCATTTTTTGCATGATTAATTTAACAAAGATTCTCCAATCACATAAAAAACATGGTTCTCTCAGTTTCAAATAACATTTTGCATAAAATACTGTGGCAAAAGCAAACTACTCCAAATTCACTGGCCCCTTCTTCTAATTTCAAAGTTAGGTATTACATTTAAATAGGTATTACATTTAACAATTATAGTCTGATACCCTACTGAAAACGTATAATCTGTAATTTTAGTATTTAATATAATGATTGCATTAATCACCTGCATTAGGTGAAACTTCTGTTAAAAGGCCTTACATGTACCTTCATTTAGTCATTAAATTATTCAAAGCCTGTATGAATTCATCTGGAGGGCATCCTATAAAGTCATGAAATAGTCATTTAAGCACATTAATAAAAGATTAAACACTTCAACACCCTTATATACTAAATGTCATAAAATATGTTAATATCATCGGTTCTTTACGTTCTCTACCTAAATATTATCATATAAAGAGGATCTAAACCACAGTAAGCCAAGAACAAGACCATTTTAGACTGGAGACAGATTGGCTTTGCAACGCTTGTTAACAATAGGGTGGAAAATGGAGGCGCTTCAAGTCTCTGGTACACTGTGATATATCATAACATTTGGAAAAAAACACTTTAGTGGAGAAGTCTATCTCAATGATTAAAGTGGAGAAGTGTGGCACAATGATTAGAGCATCAGACCCTGCTGCAGAGGTGTAGCCTGGGACCAGGGTTCTATTCCCCGCCTCGGCGGGTCTTGTGCTCAAAATTCCACGGACCTGATAATTCTCGCCTCGGTGTCTATTCCAATCATGGAGTCCAACTCTGGGCAATAGCTTGTTTAATCTCCACAACGGCCCCCACAATGCCAAGGATGCCTGGCCTCCACCTTGGGGTTGTCCAGGAGTGGACGCCTCACAGGAAAAGCCAGGATGGGTTCCACAGTGGTATTCGTACAAGCGCCTTGAGACCCTTGCGGGTGCGTAGTGCGTTATACACGTATCAATTTACAATTGACAAGATGTATTGTGCTTACATCAGCTGTATTTACATAAATAAGGACATTTGGTCCTGGAGCTCTGGAAAAACAGGCATTCCAAATCAGTTTTACTACTGTGTCATCAGGGATGCTTTATACACACGAACCAATTTAATTTTCTGCAAATGCCCTCAGTAAAAGCGCTGTTATATAAATTATGCATATATTTTTCCCCTTTCGCATAACGTATATGATGAGATGGAGTAGTATGAACATTTTTCAAGCCTTCATGTATTAAAGGCCACAAATGTTGTTTGTGTTTTTACACGTAATCGCTATCAAAAGCTCAAGACAGACATTATTGTAACACTTTTGCTTCACTCTTCTATCTTGCATTTAATGGAAGGGATGGGTGTTATATGCACTGTATGCATAAAAGACAGAGTACAGGGTGATACTCCTAGATGGCAGTCCATGCATGTACTGTGCTAGTGAGGTAAGAGCATTCACAAACTGGAATGTTTAGATGTACTGTGAGACACTGTCACACTCACTCAAAATAGGAAGGTCGTACAGCGTCTGTTAGTTTAATCACAGCAAATAAAGAAACACGCAATAAAAAAAGATAATTCGCTCTACTCATCACAACTGCAATGTGTAAGAGCTTCAAAACAAGCACAAATGCCAATTAACGGATTCTGGTTACTTTGTAAACTTTCATCAAACATATGGCTAGAATGAAGCTCGCTTCACCAGATTCCACTTGCTAATGTCTATCAGTCACGTCATTACCGTCTATGCCAGTAGGACAAGAACACAGTGCATCAAATAAAATCTCATTGCGGAGTTTCAAAGTACAAGGACCACGGACATGAACATTGCACAACAACACGAAAATGCATACCACAAGGTGAGACATGTGTACGCATTTATTAGTAATACGAAAATAAACATATATTTTGTTTTAAATACACCATTAATCTGCAACATGTTAACAATCATAAAAATACATGTGCATGATGGCTAACATGGTTCACAGTTTTGCCAGTTCTCAAATTGGTCAAATTCAAGTGCAAATGCAAACAAGCTTCTTCAATACATCTCCCTTTCTTGTACAAGAAATGGAGATATTGTATTGGTGCTATGTATATTGTTGGCTATTGTTCCTTTATTTATATGTAAGTGTTTCGTTAATGACAATGTATTCTTTTGAATGGGAGGAATACCTGTATTATATTGCATTGGTTTCCACTGTTGTCCAGTGGGGATTCCGACCTGGGTTCCTGACTGGACAGTGGTGCCTCCTGTTGCTTCTGCCTGCTCTTCATGGGCTTGTGTAATGTCCTGTTAAACATATTTCCCTATGTTCTATTAATTTGTGTTTCATTGAATCCTTGCCTCTCATCTTCTTGTTACCCTCTTGTCCACCCTTGTGTGTCTGTGCGTATGGCAAATTTCATGCACTGCTTTAGAATGTTGCCGTGAAGCGGCATTCTGTGAGGGACATCTGGCTAATAAAGAAGCGTGTTACTTGAATTCCGCTCCTCATTACTACACAGCTTCTTTGGCAAAGATTGCGGGATAGATACACCACAATATCCATTCTTCACTCCCAGACTCTGTTGCAGTTAAGCAAGGCAGCGTCCATAGCCTTCTGCAGGGTCCTTTCCAGCATGACGAGGTGGGAGGAGTGTTTGATGACTTCTGGCACCCTCCTGTCACACGCCTACACCGACCCGTGGCTCTCCCTGTATTCAGCTGACCACACCTTTGCCCCACCTTGACCAGCCCCTGGGAGGTGTATGGTGAATGGATTAACCAAGTGTCTTGGTTACTAGGATCAAATCTGGGTCACCAGATGATCCTGCCCACCTTATAACATGGCCAGTCTGATGCCCACCCTTTTTGCTTGGGTCAATGACCTGTTTCACCTCTCCATGTGCATGGGATCCTTCACAGTAAAATGGAAAGCAACCTGTGTCAGTCTAATTCTAATTAAACCACAACTGATCACAAGAGATGACCAATTATAGACCCATATCACAGCTCCCCTTTCTTGGAAAAGTTAAAATGATCTTATGCAATCAACAACTCATATCTTTTCTAGAAACCCACTCTCTGTTGGATCCCTCCAGTCAGGCTTCTGGGCATCCTATAGCACAGAAACAGAATTAATGGAGGCTCATGCCTCCATCAGACTTGCCCTGGATAGGGGGAACTCAGCTATGCTGGTTCTTCTAGACCAATCCACCGAATTCAGCACAATCTCTCATGCAAGCCCAATCAAAAGACTAGTGTCTGGCATAGCAATAGGATGGATGAAAAACATTCTGACTGATCAAACTTTCTCGGTACAGTTTGATTCTTTAAATTCTAGAATTATGGCTTTAGACAAGGGGGTACACAGGGATCATCCTTGAGGCTCACCCTTTTCAACATATATGTGGCCCCCTGTCCAAAGTGATGAGATCATGTGGCTTTAATGTCATTTCGTATGCAGATGACACACAACTTGCCATCACCGTGGGGCCTAATCCGGAATCCACCAAACTAAGATTCAGGGATTGTATGGCTAAGATTGCCTCCTGGATGTTAGCTAGCTCATCTATGCCCTAGCACCTGATGTCATCTTGCTCACCGAAACATGGCTCAACCATTCATCCACACCCGAAATCGCTACAGTAATTCCTGATGGATACAAGATCACCCACAGGGACTGCACAAACAAACCCAGAGGAGGAATAGCCTTTATCTACAAAGAGACCATCCAGTGCACCACCACTATGGACACTCCCACCTTGAACATGGAGCACCTCAGCTTCAGACTTCAAACTGATGGCAAGTCGACCATCAGAGGCACCCTCGCTTACAGGCCCCAGGGACCTTGGCCAGGCTTCTGCAACTCCATCTCTGACTTTATCAATCCCCTCGCCATCAACTCCAATGAATTCATCTACCTTGGTGACCTAAATTTCCACTTCGATGACCACAGCTCTGCCAACAGCATCAACCTCCTCAAATACATGAAAAGCATAGGACTCACCCAACTCACATATGACCCAACATATACAGTAGGACACACACTGGAACCCATATTCACACCCAACAACTGGGTCATGTAAAGCCAAGCCAGAAAAATCCCCTGAACTGACCTCTTCATCATTTACTTCAACACACAGACCATTGCCAAAACTCAAGAGGGAGACCTACACCCCAAATGAGGCAAATTAATGAAGACCTAAAGGACTGATGCTCTCAATGGCTCCGACCTGACACCAGCACTTCCCTCAACCAGGGTGTCAGGAACTTCAACACATGGATCATGAACTGCACCAATAACGTCCCCCCATCAACAGCAGCCATCACAGAAAGTCCGCAGAACAGTCCACCTGTTACAACAAAGAACTTAAAATAGCTAAATGCATCTGCAACCAGCGGGAAAGAAGATGATGCACTACCAAGGACATTACCGACAGAACCTCCCTAAATCGCTACCATCAGCTTCTAATGGCGGAACAAGAGAGAATCCTTAGCTGCCCACGTCGATTCCAGCTCTAAGCACAGCAAGGAACTCTTCAGCATCATCAATGAGTGCTTCCACCCCACAGCCACCAAACACAGCATCACACCATCGCTGGAGCTCTGCGACAACCAAACCAATTACTTCCACAACAAGATCTACAGCATCTACAAGAACTGTGAACCCCAACCCAAGCCCACTGACTTTCTCAACCTACAGAGCCCCACCACAAGCTGCAGAGAACCTCGACTAACCACTTGGATCCCCCTCATTACACAGGAAACTGACCCCCTTCATGAGCTCCATCTACTCTGAGGCACTGAATGACCCCTACCCACAACACATCTTCAACCTCGTAAAATACAAATCAGCGACAAACTCATCACCCTGCTCAACACCTCCATAACCATGGCCACGTTCCCAAGAGACTGGAAGCACACCGAGATCAAACCCTTACTCAAGTAATCATTAGCTGACCCCAGCGAACTCAAGAACTATCGACCCATCTCCCTGCTCCGCGACCTGCCGCAATGGCCCACATTGAGAAATATCTCCTGGAGGAGGTCTAGCATGTGATTTATTTCTTGCAAGCGCTCCCCAACTTAACGTTGATGAGCTGCTCGAGAAAAAACTCCGCTCCGTGTCACTTTGCAGGGTTTTTGGAATTCCGCGCTCTGCATGGAGCACTAAGTGGGCAGAATTCTGCGAATTCCACAAGTGGAGCGGAATTCTCCGTCCACCCCTACTCACCACACATCTTGAGCAAAACCACCTTCTCAACTCTTCTCAGTCTGGATTCCACGGAAACCACAGCACTGAGTCAGCTCTCATCGCAACTGTAGATGACTTTCCAGATGGTCAGCCCTGACCCTCCTTGACCTCTCAGCAGCAATGGACACAGTATCTTGATCACCAGGCTACACAACATTGGTATCCAAGAGAATGCCCTCAGTGTAACTCATAATTCCTCGCTGGAATAACCCAGAAAGTTTGCCAACCTCCATTCACCTCCAAACCCAGGGAAATTATCTGTGGTGTCCCTCATAATTCATTTTATATTATTCCAATTGTTTAAAGTTACTTTTTTCTAGTATACTTATAAGTTTTTTTGTGTTATAATTTTAGGGTAGTAGCTTAGGAAGTCTTTTATGCCTAATAGTTTTTAATTTTTTAATTGGTAAGATAGTTTAATATTGTTTTATTATAATTATTTTGTTAACTTATTTTTAGTTTTTAATTGTTTATATGAATGATTCATCTTCAAAATAGTATGCATCTTTTATGTGTTTGTGGAATTCTATTTTATGTTTCTTTACTTTGTATATATGTATTTTATTCTTTTAATTTAGGCAGGGAATAGTAAATATAAGATTTGCAAAGACCATGTTTCCCCTACTGTTACTCATGCTGGATTGAGAATACTACTTCTGGTCTCTTCAAACTCCCACTCTTTCCCTACTGTTGTTGGAGTGGAAACCGGAAATCTGACCATTCTAAAGTCCAACACGTTGCCTACTGTTACTTGCGTTGGAGTGGTAACAGCAAATATGACCCCTTCAAAGTCCAACACTTTCCCTACTGTTTTTGAGTTTGGAGTGGGAGTAGTGGATGTGACTCTCCAAGTCTAATTTATTTACTTTTTAAACATATATTTTTGTGATTTAATTTTAAGAGTTACTTATTTAATTTGTTTGTAAGTTTTTGGGAGTAATATTATTTTTATTCAAATACTTTCTTTACTTTAATATTGTTATCTTATATGATTTTCAATAATCTTTAATATTTAGGACCCGGTTATGACTTTGGTGGACTTGGTACTGCTGTCACGGTGGCGTCGCATTACCTGACCACTGACTAGGGGGTCCACCAGCCAAGATACGATGTTGGTGGTCCCATTGATGAAAGCCGGCTGAGTCCCGCTGCCTCCTAAGGCCTGCATCAATGGCGGTCCCAGACAACAGCGGCTGATGGCTAGAGTCCAGCCCCTGTTCTTGCAGGCGAGATTACGATTTGGCTAACCGCCAAGTCGACTGTAGTGAGAAGACCTCCACTCTCAACCGGTGGGAAAGCAAAATTTAGGGTGAGACCATACCTTATCTTCCGTTTCCATTCCTCTTCCCATCACTAACCTCCTCGTCCAGGTTCTCCAATTTTTTGCAGATACTTGCCCACTAAGAAAAGGCACACCATTGGTGTCAACTCCTAAGGTAAGCCACTCTAACATTTCTTCACAGTTACAATGGCTGTGGACCTGTGCTGTTGGACATGGTATGTTTTCCATAGATGTAATACATATGTGTGTAGTTTCAGACTTGCTTCCTGTACATACACATATATGGATGTATTTTCACTGTGAAACAAAACCTACAAATAGTGAGGTTCGTAGCGGGATGGTCCATCTCTGTTGGAAGACCGCCACCGCAAACACACCAGCACAACAGAAAAACCTTAATATGGCAGCCGAGATGCTGCAGGCTTGGTGGCGTTAGTCGACAGTAAGACCGCCAAACTCATAATCGGAACTCGGGCCCAATTATGAGTCTAGCAGTCCAAGGACCACCAAACTTGTGGTGCCATGGCGGGGGCATTGTTGCGACTTCCACATTACAACCCTAGTGGTCGTGCCGCCGTGGGACGGCCAACTCCACCAGGGAACCACCATTCCCTGGCGGTGCCGTGGCAGTCAAGAGGCATCAATATGCTTGGCAGGACCACTGCGGCCCCACCGGGCATATTTCAATTTTCATTACCGCCACTGATTTCATGGAGGTCTTTCCTCAATGACAACAGTGGCAGTGAGGAAAGAAAGGGGGCCCTGCAGGGCCTCCTTGTGCCTCACGCCTTGTGGATGCAGACAGGTGGTCACAGCATGTGCCAACCTGTGATCATGCACAGATGTTCCAGCATGGCATGGACTATATAATCCATGTCGTGCTGGAACTTCCTTTGACATAATCATTGCGGTGTCTACTTGATAGGCATCTCCGTGTGAATGACAAAGGAAATGCCTGCCAATTACTAAATAAGTCATTATAAGGCGGGCGGGCTTCACGCGGGTTTGGCGTCAAACTCATAATCGGCCCTCAGTCTTTTAATTTATAATTAATTATATTATTATTTTCTTTTTATTTATGTCAGATTTATTGATTTTATTAATTCACTCTTTTGCATTTACTTTAAAGTATATATTTCTAGTATTTGTTTCTGAGCTATACTAATGTATATAGTTTTGGTATTACAAGTATCAATCAATCAATCAATCAGAGACTTGTAAAGCGCGACTACTCAACCGTGAGTGCCTCAAGGCACTGGAGGCGGGGGCGTTGCTGGCAGGGCTGCTGATCCTTCTGGGTGTGGAGGATTATTTGAAGAGCCAGGTCTTGAGGTCCTTGAATTGGGTCAGCGATGAGGACTGGGTCAGAAACAAGGATTTCCTAAGTACATTTTTACAAATATATATTTTTAAAGTTATTGTATATTTTAGAGTTAAAATAATGTTTACTTGTCAAAAGTTAATATACTTACCTATTTTAGAATGATATTGTTGTCTTCTATATTTTTGTAGTTGATATTCTATTAAATACAAAGTATGTAATGTCAATATGTGTATCTGTGATACGTTTTTAACATTATTTTTGTTGGTATTATCCCATCAAAACAATATTTTCAGGATTTCAACAACTTAATCAGGTAAGATATGATGAATTTATCCTCAATTCCCGTTCTCTATCCTCTCCTCTTTCTATATGTAATCTTTTCTGGGTAAACTGTTACCTACAACTCTGCTTACTAAGAGAATTGGAAGTGGGTGAAACATGGATGGCCAGCTAACAGGACGAGATAGAGAGGTGAATAATAAACAAAAGTGAGGTAGAGATAGAGAAGAGTTAGAGAGATCGGTGTAGCAGAGAGAGTGCAAAAGTAAGAGACAAATGTGTGACATCTAGAAAGGAAGATACAGAACAGAGAAGTGAAAAGAGAAAGAGTCAGGTTGAGCGATTGCTGAGGTTTTAGAGTGGGGTAGAAAGGTTAAAGGGAGGTAGAGAAAGGGAGAAAGAAAAGAGGGATGGGATACACCTACGGATGAGGCAGACCGAGAGGTAAGGTAGAATGAGGTGAGTCAGAGAGAGGTGAAGGACGAGAAAGGAAGAGGTAGGCAAACAGAGGAGGCAATGAGAATAGTATAGGAGATGTAAGGTAGAGAGTATTGAGGCAGAGAAAGATGCAAAATGAGAGGAGGTATAGAAAAGGGTAGAGTAAGGAATCCAGTCGGAGATAGAGAGAGCTGGCGTCATGAAATATGGTTGAGTAAAGTGAGGTAAAAATAGTTTTATTAAGAGAGAAAAGAGGTAGACTTAGATAACGCAAAGAGAGTTAAGATAAAAAGAGAGTTGGGTAGCTACACAGCGATGTAGAGCTATTTAAATAGATAGGAAAAAAGCTAGGTGAACTGAATTATGTGAACAGGCATGAGACAAAAAGATTATTTTTTAAATGTAATTGCCATTAACTGTCTGAGAGCAGGTAGGTCAGGCTGGGTATGCACACTGAGCATCTGTGAACCACATTCCCAGCTATAAAATTAAAAATAATCTGTTTTTTATGCACATTTTTATTGAAACTTCTGCCTGTCTTATTCATGTAGAGGGGGCCTTTGGAAAGTCGGGGCACTCAACAATTATCTACTGTCTCTACGCCTCATAATGTCATGCTATCATGGGTGCATTTTTCTGTGATTAGTTCTGTAGTTCCATCTATGAATACCCATGGGGAGGTACCACTTTGTAGATAAGCTTTTTGAGCTCTATGAGTGGGCTCCTACCCCTACCATCCCTCATATGTCAGTGGATACCCTATTCTGCCTAACTCTAACAGACCCTCAAAGTGGTAAATAAACAGAGCATCTAGGGGTGGCTTCTCTTTTAGGGCATCATGCCCCTCTTGTGAGCTGCCTTTAATGTATGTGGCACTTTGCTTGAGTGTCTTGGATGGCGGGGCAGATCTATTCCTGCTGATTGGCAGCAGGGACCAGTAATGGCCTAAAACTGGAAGTGTGCATGTCCATTTGAACGGCTGTCTTGCTATGGCCAGCCCAACAGTTCACTTGAGGCCCCTCCAACCTGTGCTGCGTTAAGCAGCTAGCGGGAAGCAAAGACAAAATACCCCCTGTCTCCGAATGAACGCTGTGTTTGCCTGCCCGAACCAATCTTGCTGCTGCTCTCATGCTGTTTACTATGTTTACTATAATAAACAGCATGAGAGCAGCATCTGGATTGGTTAGTTTAGCGGGCAGCAGTCTGTTTATGGGCCCACTCTTTGCACATGAGACAGCAAGGTGGTGTGTGTAATAGAACACGGCCAATCGATGTGTGGCTTTACTTTGAACCCACATAATGAATAGCCATGTTTGCGTGACTGTCTGTCTGCCATTGAACACCTTCGCACAGTACAACAGACGACTTGTGTGTAAAAATGAAACCAAAGTCCACTGCAGGCGTTCTCTGTGCAGCAGCTGCCTCCCCTCGCATGATGCTGTACCTCAGTGGCATCGCTGCTGCCACAAGGAACAGAGCACTGGTGTAGGAATCGCAGGCACAAGCAAAGTAGTGGTGGTAGGTAAAAATAGGGTGACCAACCGTCAGTAACTTTCACAGACTGTCAGTAATTTGGACCTCACGTCCGTTGTCCGTGAGGATCCCTTTTACGGATGCCTTTGTCCGTTATTTTGGGCCTTGCAGGGAGCTGTTCCCCTGTGAGAGACCTCAGCTCCCTGATGGGGCCACCTCACACTCATCCTCTGAGCACAGCAGCAACCCCACCCTGCCCATTGTCATTCTGTATGCTGGCTGATTGCCACACACCATCATCATCATCAATTACTTTATTTTCGATCACAAGAAGGACAGTGGTCGAGTTTGAGCTGTTACAGCATGTGGTGGCTTCTTCCTGCTGCAGTCAAGTGCAGGGCATTCTGTTAGGTTTAGATAGAAGAAATGTACAAAAGAAATGTACAAAAACAACCATGATGCTGTGTGCCAGTTCATGAAAAGAAGCTGGTGAAATAAGTTGAGAAGAAGAGGTTATAGTTCTTACACAGTCTCATCATTTCAGAGCTGAAGCATTTTTAATATTATATACAACGAAGCCATAGTTTCTGTTTTTTTAATTGTTTTATGCAACTAACATCCATTGACAAAGCCAATAGGCATGGCTTGTTGTAGGTCTGATGTTACTGGATGCAATTAAAGAAACAGCAAAATACCAGTGGGGTGGTACATTATGCTCAGCGCATATTTTTAGCTTGGATGTTTTAAGCCACACTCTTGATTACATCAGACGCCCCTTGGAGAGACCCCCAGTTTTTTCATCCCACTTAAAGCCCTGGAAACAACACCATGTCACAGTCACCTCACTTCCTGGCACTGTGTAACATGCATGACTCATGACTTCCAAGTTTTCAGATTGCCTATGTGCAGGGGCACAGTGATCCCTCACCCTCCCCCACTCCACCCCACCCCTTGATTTAGGAACTACTGCAAGGGTGAAGTTCTTTATGGGCCTCTTCTGTCTGCAACTCAGAAGACAACGGCCCAGCTCATAATTAATGTGAAAAGGTGGGTTTGTGAATAAGTGAAAGAATGGGTAACTGGTCAGTGAATGGATGAATGGATGAGCGAAAGGGTGAATGGATGGATAATGAGAGAAATGATGGATGGATGTGTGAATGGAAGGATGGATGAGGGTAAATAGATGGATGGATGGGTGGATGGGTAGATGTATGGGTAAAAGGGTGGATAGATACGTAAAAGAATAAATGGATGAGTGAAAGGGTGGATGGTGGGTGAATGAATGGGTGGATGGATGAGAGAAATGATGGATAGATTGATGAATTGATAAGTAAAAGGGTGAATGAATGGATGGATGGATGAGCGAAAGGGTTGATGTAAGGCTGGATGAGTAAGTGAAAGGGAGGGTAGATGGACAAAAGGGTTGCTAGATGAGTGAAGGGTAGATGGATAAGAGAAAGGATGGATGGTTGAGTGAAAGGATGGATGAGTGATAGGGTCAATGGATGGATTCATCAGTGTATGGGTAAATAGATGAGTGGATGAATGGGAGAAGAGGGGATGGAAGGATGGGTGGCTAAGTGAAAGGGGGATGAGAGAGAGAAAGGGAGGATGAATGGATGTATGTATGTATGAGTAAAAGCATGGATGAATGACAGGCAGAATGGATGGGTGAATGGGTGCCTGGATGAGTGAAAAGAATAATGTAAAGATGGATGAGTGAAAGAATGCATTTATGAGTGAAAGGGAGAGTAGAGAGCTGGAAGAAACAATGTATGGATAGATGAGTGAAACGTTGAATGGGTGGACTGATGAGTGACTGGTGAATGGATGAGTAAGTGAAAGGATGGCTGGATGGATGAAAGGGTAAATGGTTGGATAGATGAGTGAGTGGATGGATGGGTGGAAGAGTGGATGAATCAGTAAAAGGATGGATTGGGTGAAAGGGTGGATGGATGAGTCAAAGGATGGATGGAGGGATAGATGAGTGAAAAAATGGATGGAAGTATAGATGGTGGATAGGTTTGCAAATGGTTGAAAAGGTTTTGATATGGATGGGCACACAGATGGAAAGAGACAGAATGAATGGCGAAAGACTGAATTATGAATGAAAGAATTAATAGATTACATAATTTACATTTTAGATGATGGATAGCAGGGGTTTGATGGAAGGGTAAATGGCTAGAACCTTGGACAAGAGAGCTCTTCTGCGGAGGGTTGTGAAGACTTACTTTGCTTTCTTGGTGCCATAAGATCTTTAGTTCAAAGTGTGAGGCATTTACATTTTCTGGCTACTCCTTTGCCTATGTGTTACGATTCTGTATTTGCTGTGTGCTTATGTGTGGGATCTATACATCATGCATATGACATTTTGGGTGACACCCAACTGCTACTTGAATGTTACACTATTAATTGTAAATGTTTGCATGTTTTGTTTTAGGTGTAAGGCTTTAGGGAGAGCCTCATAGTGCCATGAGCTTTGCTTGAGATGTATATTGTGTTTGTAGGAATAGGCAAGGCTTCAAAAATAAACTATGTAATAGTGTTTCAACAGTGCCTTCTTTAAGAAAGTTGCAGGGAAAAGCTCCTATGTGACTTCTGTCAGCTAGTGCAACTCCCTGTGAACACCCATAAGCAAAGTCAGATTCCATATTTTAAGTTCCACTTGCTGAAACAGCCATAATGTGTTCCCTATAGTGGGTTGATCACAGCAAGCCTCCCTTTAGTTCACCTATGCATGCCACTTTACATCTCACAATTACATTCAGATATGAGATGCTAATAACAAAGTCTATCCGAGCAAATCTTCCTTACCACTTCTCGCATCCTACATGCCTGTTCAAGAATCGACAAACCAGTGCAGTAACCATATAAATAGATTATTATCATATGAAATACCACAAAAAGACCTGCACAATTGCTGAAAGCTGTGTGCATACTGAAAAAACATGAAGTGCACGATTGTCTCAACCTAATATGAACTTATTTTGACTTGTACTTAAGTGGTTGTCTGTTTACTTACTTTTATACTATTGTGCAACTTTCTCTGATTTGTCTGTAAAACATACCTTTTGTCCCGAAGTTTGTCCTGAATTTTGACCTTCTGTCCTGAATTTTGACCCTTTGTCCTGAATTTTTCCACTTACTGTCGAGAATTTACACCAGTCGCGTCTCGCATGTCTCGCGAGTGGAGGGGGGAGGGGTGTGTGGTCGCGAGGGGGTTTGCGTGGAGGGTTGGTTAAAAAAATTTACCTTACCGGGTCTGGCGCTACCTCCACTTCTAGCCAGGTCCCGTTTCTTGAAACAGAAAGAATGCATCCTCCCTCCACTCCTCTAAGCCAATCACAACAGCGTTGTGATTGGTGCGGACAGCGTCCGGCCGGGCGCCTGCAGCGAGGCCATTTTCTCTATGTAGGCTACATCAGCCTACATAGAGAAAATGTAGAGTGTGCATGACTGGCAAGCCACTCCTCCCCGACCAACTGCCCGGTCCCAACCAGGCAGACCCTCCCGCTCACCCCCAACCAGGCATAGTCTGCCTTCTGCTGTCTTGCAGCGCGAGAAGCAGAAACATAAAATGGTATTAAAATACCATTTTATGTTTCTGCTTCTTGCAGTGTGAGAAAGCAGTGGGGCACACTCCTCTGCCCTAATGGAGGAGCCGCCCCTGATTTGCACCCATGCCAGTTGGTCACCCTATGTAAAAATGTCCTTGCAAACTGGTGGTGGGATAGAGAGCGGTCTCTCTAATTCTAAATGTGACTAAGTGAGCTTCCACAAACAATGTGCCTAGGTCTTTGTGGATTTTCTTGTTGCTCTGTTGTTGTCTCGGCACATCTGGCCAAGTTACCTAATTATTAAGGATAAAATGCTGGTCACACTCCCCCTTGACATAAGTCAACTGTATTATCTATCTCTTCAGAGAGCCATGCGCCACATCCATAGGCCACTCCCACCAGCCTCCAGAATTCGATGGCTACCAAATATATATCTAGTTGCTGCATGTTATCGGACACCTTTAGGCATTCCGAGCGAGTAATCGGATTCTTTGACTTGAAGTTTCGCTTATCCTATATGAATATGAGCCTATTCTACAAGCCTCAGCGTGTGAATGCATTTGCATGAAAGTGACTGTGATGACGTCACTGGACGAGCTGACAAATCTGTGCAGAGGTAGGAAACTGCAGAACTGTGAGATCACTGAGAGAATGCTGTCAGATGCCATTTAGAACCAAGTTAATATTGTCGGTGCCCAATTTGTGCCGGGAATTATTTTTTCATCATCACACTGGGCTCGACTGCAGCAGAGTGATAAAATGCAGTGAGAGTCAGGTTACTGCGACAAAGGAAATGCGCGGGGGGCCTTTCACTGCCCCAAGGAAGTAAAGTTTGGCACCCAGTTCTTAGACATCTCGTTATTGTTTGCTAGAATTGCCACAGCCAATTATTGGAAATCCCCAGCGTGTCTCCTGCTCGCCGTGTGAGATTGTGCAATTGCCGACGGCGGAAAGCCCAACAATACAAAGGGGAGGGAAAAGGAGCTCAGAAAAAACTCAATAGCACATCCATGGGATGAATTTGCTGCAGGAATGTCAGTTCGAGATATGTAGGTTGTTTGTGGAGCACATACACACTCAGTACAGACGAGGGCACAGAGGAACATCTGTACCCGCGCCCATATCCTGGTTAGGTACTCTGGGTCAAAGTCCTATCTTTAATACATTTTATTTTAAAATTGTTATACTGTGTAGGCTAATTCCGAAGCAGCATTCTTTCTACTAGAGTTGAACCTCTTAATCGTTCCATTATGATTATTAAATCTCAAGGCGACATAAATACAGGCATTTTTACCACATAGTACCGATGTATAAAACAACTAACACTTATTAATTATGACACTCATTGACAATGTGTGCAGGCTTAGATGGCCTTTCATCTGTAACATGGAATCATTTCCTTGTCTTGTGTCTTTGATGGTCAAGTGGAACAGGCTAGGAAATCTTAGGGAGGGGAAGTGGCCGAACGGCTAGAGTGGGCGACCTCGAAGCAGAGGAACCGGGTTCGACTCTCGCAGGGACGCTCAACATCCAGTAATTTTGGCCAAATCACTTAATCTCCCGCGCCTAACAAAATGAATGTGCCCATCTGTATTGCAATGGGTTCTTATGTAAAGCGCTCTGAAACCTTTGGGGCTAGTTTGTCATATATAAAACTGCACAAAAAAAACCCAAGCTCCTTAATGTCAATATCATTACTAGAGAAATCATTCCTCAAAGTAAACACTCTTCAACAACCTTCACGCCTCACCACTTTCAAAAGAAACCAGCCGCCACTGAGAGCATCACTGTATAAAAGTTTGTTTGTTACCTTGCTGTGCTGGAGGGAGGGGTTGCGAGCTGCACCACGGTGCTCATGGCGAGCTCGACTCGTCACGACCACGCCTGTTCCAATGGAACGCCCAGCACAGCAGGGGAATTATCCCCGCGTGGGCGAGGCGCAAAGGTCATGACGAGCTGAGCTCGTCATGAGCACAGCGCGACAGTGCCTCATGACGAGCTGAGCTCGTCATGAAGACGGAACGGGTTAAGTTAGCCTGATGGCTCATACAGTTTGTACTTGCAGTATCATATCTTAGACTCCATACACACAAATGCAACACTACGGGTTATTTCTTACACAAAACGCAAAGGGCCAGATTCTGTAAGGTGTCAGGCAATGCAGCGCTGCACCTAAAGATGCTGTGCTGCGTTTCGTGGCAGGTAGAGAGCAGGACAGCACCATATTCACAGAGATATGGCACTCTCCTCCCCTCTCCCTAGCGCTGGCGCTTTTTTCAGTTGTCCTGCACCAGGAGCATACCATAGCACCATAGTGCTTGGGTGTGTGCTTGAATCTAGCATAGGTTTTGTACAGGAATAATACGCATAGACAAGTTTAAAAGCTGTTCCTACTTTGTATGTGTGCTGTCGCAAAAAGCAGGGAAAAATAAAAACATTTTTCTGTTTAACGCCTGCTTTTCAGCATTGTTAATTTTTGGCACTAAACCATTTCTGCCAATGTGAGTGAATAGGGTTTTGCGTCAAAAAGCATGGGTGATTGCATGGGAGCGCCGAGGTATACCACCCATGTAACACCCGCTTCACGCAAAGTAACGCAAAGCAGCGTTTCACACTGCATATTTTTACTATTACATACACCCCAATGCTAATACCAATAAGCATTGGCATGTAAATACCAAAACAGGTTTAGTGGACCAAAGGTTTATGTGAAATGAAGGGTTCACTGGCCAGAACTTTTAGCTGACTTCAAAACAGAGGCACATACGGCAAGAAATGTCGGGTTTAAGGAATGTGACTGTATAAGTAGCAGTCATGTAAATGCACAATGTGTTCAGACTTCATCTCATACCATGTGTTCTGCCATCTGTATTTCAACATCACCTCCTTTTAACATTTGTATTACTGTTACCTGCACGAGTTGCTTTTCAATCTGCTGCCTCCTTCCCTGTTTCTTCAGTGCCACTTACTTTGTTCATGATGGAAAGTGGTTTCTCCTGCTATAGATTGAATATAGATTTTCTCCTGAACCAGTCATTCTGTCTTGGCAATGACTGGTGATGTGCTGCCCGATTGCTGCTTTAAATTGTTCAATTTTTTTCCAGTTCTCTGGACGTTCTGTAGACTGCATGACAGCATCTGCTTTCATCTGGCTCTCACCCCACCATCCAGCTTTGTTGAACGGGTAACTGCTGTTCGCTTCTATTCCACTTCAGTGCAGGGAGATCCCTGTTCTGCAAATGATAACCCCTCACTGAAAGTACTTCTTTGAACCTGTTTTTAAGAATCCTCCATCTTTGGTTGGGCTTCTGACTCTGTAATTCAATGCTGTGCAGCCCTTGAAGGGGTTAGAGTCTCCTTAAACTCTGTCTAATTTTAGGTGTGGCTTGACAGCGCTGATGATGGCAAGACCTATTCTTACCAATTCTTTCAAATATACATACGATGGTCGTTGTGACTGCCAAGAGGAGTCACAAAGTTGCCTCGTGCTATGTGTTATTTTGAGTATTATTTCACCTCAAATTGGGTCCTTGTAAATAATGCAGTACCTAAGGAACTATTTTAGATCTCAAAAGAACACCGAATCACCCTACATTAAATTCTATATTTTATACAGCCAAAAATAATTTAGCTTTTTTTTCCTACTACTGCAGACTTTTTAAATGTTTTAAATGTTTTAACCAGGATTCATGTGTGTGTTTTCCTTCCCTGTCTTCTGAATTCGTTCATTTTCTCATCTGTCTCTTATTCATTGTTCTTCCTCCTCAATACTTTCGCATAAACAAGATTTGATGTTCTAAAATATGCGAAGGCTGGCACAAATTGTCTTTCCTGTGTTAGAATATTAAATTAAGACCTATTGGCTTTGCAATCGGGTCTATTTTTGGGGACGGGGAGGCCCAGCTGCTTTTCATTTGCACCCTGTTGCATTGGCTCCGTAAGCGCGAACTGGCTTCCAACTTGCCTACTGTCCTATTCGCATCTCCCAGTTTAGAGTAGACTAGGAATACAGGCACCATTGTGTACTGGAACCTTTAAGGAAAAAGGCACAGCACTGAATATGAAATAAGTTATGTTATATTATATTGGTATTTATAGCGCGCACAACTACTCATGAGCATCCTGGCGCGAAGCAATAATACACATATGGCGAGAGAAATGCATTAATAGGCCTGGCCAAAGAGGTGGGTTTTGAGAAGTTTTTTAAAACATTTTATATCCTGAGTATGGCGTAGGACTGTACATTTTATATCCTGAGTATGGCGTAGGACTGTAGGAAAGGCATTCCAACGAATGGTTGCTTTTACAGAAAACGATTGGCCGCCCAACCTGGCGCGACGGAAGTAAGGAATTACCATCAAGCGTTGGGACGCCGATCTTAAAGGACGTCGGGGAGTGTAGAAGGCCACTCTCCTCCTAATGTAGGAGGGGCCTGAGTCATGCAGGGCTCTGTGAGATAAGACCAGGGCCTTGAATTGTATCCTCTGCGTCACTGGAAGCCAGTGCAGTGAGGACATTTGCGCTCTTATGCTAGTTCGTTTAGAGATGCCCAAGAGGAATCTCGCCGCAGCATTCTGGATAAGTTGTAGCTTATTAACCAGGAATGCTGGTATGCCCAAATAGAGTGCGTTGGCATAGTCCAGGCGAGACAGGATGAGTGCTCGGGCAACCATCTCCTTGGCCTGTTGGGGAAGCAGGGGAAAAAAACGGCCTAAGGACTTAAGGGTCCCAAAGCAGATACCCGAGAGTCGCTTTATGTGTTCTGAAAACCTTAGATCTTCCTCAAACCAAATGCCTAGATTCTTGGCTAAGCCACCTTCTGAGAGGGGGCGGGGAAAATCCGAGGGCCACAGTGCTTCTGTGAACTGAGCGGGGAATTGGCCATAAAGGATGATTTCCGACTTTCCCTCATTACATTTAAGTTTGGTCTGGGCAAGCCAGGTGAATACGGTTGCCAGGCATTTTTTCGCTGCATCAACTTCTAAGTACGAGTTTTCCCAGGTAAACAGCAGCTGGGTGTTGTCGGCATAGGCCATAATCTTAGCGCCCAGTTCTTCGGCCAGGGAGATCAGGGGGGTCATGTATATGTTAAAAAGAAGCGGGCTCAGCGTCGTGCCCTGAGGGACCCCTGTCTGAACTTCTCTGGCCGAGCACGAGTAGGGCGGCATCCAGACTTGCTGGGTGCAGGAGCTAAGAAAGGATTCCAGCCATGACCACATGGCCTCAGAGATGCCAATAGATGCTAGACGCGCTAGAAGAAGTTGGTGGGGTACCGTATCAAAGGCGGCAGAGAGGTCCAATAAAATCAGAGCCGCTCTGTTGCCCCCATCCAGGCAATCCTTAATTGACTCTGTCACCTCGACCAGAGCCGTCTCAGTGCTAAAAGACGATCGGAAGCCAGACTGCACTGGGTGGAGGGCCTCCGACTCCTCCACAAAAGCGTTCAGTTGGCGAAAGATAATCTTCTCGCAAACTTTAGCCAAAGTTGGCAACAGTGAAATGGGTCGATAGTTAGCTGTTGTGAGTGGGTCTGCCGAGGGTTTCTTTAGTAGTGGAAGGAGCTTAGCTTGCTTCCATTGTTTTGGCACTGTGGCTGATTGCAGCGACCTATTTACCAGGCTAGTGACTTCTGCGCCTATAGTGTCCGCCACTCCAGCCAAAACCCTGGCGGGGCAAGGATCAGAGGGTGAACCGGATTTTAAAGATTTAAGGATGGTCAGAATATCAGGTAATTCTGCCATGTCAAATTGGGATAGGTGCCTGCTAGGGGGAGGGCAGAATGTGCAGTCAGGAGACCGGTGAGGTGGGGTGGTGAACAGTGCTAGTCCCTCTTCAATAAGTTTAATCTTGTTGATGAAGAAAGATGAAACCTCCTCACACCAGCCCGCCGAGACGGGAATGATCTTTTGCTCCGCTTGGGGGGACATGAAACTTTGAACAATAGCAAAGATCTCCTTGCTGTTATTGTCGACTTTCGTGATTCTAGAAGTATACTACTCACTTTTTGCTTTTTTTACAGCAGTGTAGTATATTCTCTGAGAAGCCCGGAGGTTAGCTTTGGCTAGCGGACTATAGGCCACCCTCCAGAGTCGTTCGAGCTTCTTACAGTTCCGCTTCAGATCATTTAGCAGAGGCGAATACCATGGTTGGGAGGGCATCTCACGTTGATTTATTCTTGACACGGGTTTGCAGATGGCTTTTACCCCATTGCTGATCCAAGTGTTAAATTGGTCAGCGTGTCCTTCAAGATCGTGTGCAGGGGCTACCTGCCGGTGAGATAAGGCCTCGGCAAGTCCTGGAATGCTAATTTTCCGGGCAAGGGCCCCAGAAGTAAGAGGAGATTGGCAAAACGGCTTGGCCATGGCCCAAGAGAACATAATCACGGCATGGTCAGACCAGGATACTGGCCAGGGATCGCTCATGTCAAGTGAAAAATTGGAGCACGCCAGATCTAACGTGTGACCTTGTGAGTGGGTGGGTTGAATAACCCACTGGGTCAGTTAGGTTATATTCAAGAGATCTACAAGGGCCAGAATGTCTGGGGCCCTGGGGGAATCTAAATGGATATTAAAATCTCCCAGAAGGAGAAATTTTGGAAAGCGAAGAACAGGTTCTGCCAGTAACTCGCCCAAGGAATTTAAAAATAATCTAATCGGCCCAGGTGGTCGATAAATCAGCATTCCCCCTAACGTGAAGTGGGGCGTCAGAATAACGGAAAAATCCAGCGCTTCTCCCTCCTGGATGCTCATGGATTTTTCGCAGACAAAAGCCCATGATTCCCTGAACACCACAGCAGTGCCTCCACCTCTTCCCGAGCCACGATCAGCTCGAGCTAGGTGATAGCCACGGGGGACTGCCAGCTCGACCACCGGAGCGCAGGACTCCCTGAGCCAGGTTTCTGTAATAAACAGAATATCAAAATTATGGTCCGTTATAAGCTCATAAATGTTACCGGCATATTTCACCATCGAGCGTGCATTAATCATGGCAGCCCGAATGGTCGGCGTATGCAGTTCCTTTAAGGGGGGATCCGACTGCAGAGGAGGGATGTGGAAATTACAGTCCGGGCAAGCCCAGACAATATCTGATGCCAAATTGCAGCGTTTCTGCTCAGTATGCGGGCCCAGGTTTAAAGAAAGTAGGGCCGCTCGACTGTAAGGGCGCGGAGTGGGATGACCTTGGGCGGAATTGACAGCATTTCTGGCCCGTGGCCCGGTCCTGGCGCAGACGGGCGCACACGGGCTTGCCTTCGGCGCGCCTGCGGCGCGTCCGCTGCACGTCCGGCCCAGTGTGGCTCTAAATAGTCGCGGCTGGTGCCTGGAGGGCCAACCCCGCTGGAACAGGAATACCGGAAGTGGTGCAAGGTGAGGTCTTCCCTCCGCAGCAATCGGCAAAGCTATGGCGGACCGGGGAAGCCTCGAGCAAGTGAGTGAGCCAGATGAGTGCAGCACAGGATTAAAATGTATTCCTCTAATTAAAAAAACCTCACTCGTTTTTTAAAATCAATAGTGTAAATACATTTGTGCAAATAAGTTGTACATCTAATTATTCTTGCATCATGCCACATTATTTGAATGCTTGATATACATCATAGTTAGGATGGGAGTGCACAATTCAGGTAATTTGCTTCTGGGAAACTGTGAGAAAATTAAGCATAATTACACGAAATACAAATCCATCATTTTGTGCTATATTTTAGCACGAAATGCATTTGGACAACAATTTATGGTGCAAAATCCATGTTAACAAAACATCACAAGAAGATGTTTGCTTTCTGTTGTTTGCGTGCATTTGTGGTAAACAATTGCAGCGAATGATGCTTAATTACGCGAAGAAGTGCAAAGGTTTAAGATTGGGAATTTCATGTAAGTAGTGTATTTTGAAATTCCACAAATCACTTACATTACTTTGGTGCAATTTAAATTTCGCTCAGACCTAATGATGATTTGTATTATTGAGAGCTTTCTCTGCGTTGGTGGTACCATTCAATTGGTAAATTGACTTGTCACAATTGATAGCTTTTAGCAGAATCAGAATGGAAGTATTTTTAGCTGATTGAGTGTGCCATGGGTATTCCTTTTTTTTTCTATGTCTGTTCTTGCTGCCGATCTATACTAATTCTATATTATATTATAATGATATTATAAATCTATATTAAGTCCTGCTTATCCATAATGTTTGATTTACCCTGTGTTCATGTATTAAGCATTTTTACTTTACTCTTACGTTCCTGTTTATTTTTATTGTTTTGATATGCCTATACACATTTATTGTAATGCGCTCTGTTATATTCATAATGTTCGATCTGTGCCTTGTTCTTATATTTAGCTTTTTGATTTTATTCTTATGTTCCTGCTTACTTTTATTGATGTGTTATACCTATACACATTTACTGTACAGCGCACTGATACCCGTAAGGGTCTTGTTCACGCTATATAAAACTTTCTAAATAAATAAATAAATAAGCAGACAATGATTGCAAATAATCTGCTACAAAAGAAAAAAGAAAGCTAGGATGGCATTAACAGAATATTACTCATCATCATCATAAATGTTTATTTCAGAAAACAAGCTCCATAAAATATACAATAACATTTAAAAACACAAACATCTCAAATACAAATAGGCTATTGAAAAAACAAAAGTTAAATGACTATCATTTCTAACCACGTGGGCGAACTTTAAACAATGAAATAACCATACTGGGGGCCTGCTTCTCAAAGGTAAACGTAGACATTTGGTCTAAACTTAGACCAAACATCTACGTTACAACTTTTGGAATTCACAAAGGGGATTTACAAGTACTATCTTTATGTCCGCACTCAGGGCAGAGATCTGGTCCGAGTGCGGACATAAAGATAGTTAAGGTTTTCTGTCCATTGGTGGCAGGCCAGTAGGGAATCCTTCTTTCTCCGACCATGTAACACAATTGGTCTACTGCAAGAGCTGAGGCTAGCCACCTTTTCTGATGAGTTGTGATGCCAATAATATCTTCTATGGGCACAGTCGGAGGAAGGGAATATATTTTGGCCACTAGTAAATTGAAGCGATTTCAAATTGACTTCCAGTACAGCTAGAGTCTTGGACAAAGCCAGAGGAGAATATAGATCATAGCTCCACCTTCTTGTCTCCATTGCTAGTTGTTGCAATCATGTTTGCCCTGTATATCTTGTAGGATTCGCGATACCAATCATGGATAGTATTGAAATAGCTGAATTTCAACCGCCCTCTCGCATTCCCTTCTGCCATGGTTGTGAAGGAAATCCAACCACGCCATATCGATGTAGGTTTTGTTCAGTGACAACTGACATTTTAGTTAGGGGTGCCGCTCGTAGTTGGGACTTTCTGCCGGATTTGAACTTTGGTTGTTTTACTTCCCTGGACACACTTCGTCTTTGGTTGCTGGGACAAACGCTGATTTTGGGCAACTACTGTGTTGCGGGACTGCAAGGACCAGTGCGCCCTGCGGCTAAGTGACCTGCCGCACCTGTGTTCTCTTCCTGCACTCCTTCCTATTTAGGTACGCCCCCTTCCTCGCGCACGGGCAGCGCCGGGCAAAGCCCGGGCAAACGGCGGGCCGTCTAAGGCCGTCCAAGGTCGACTAAGGCCGGGCTGGGCCCCCCCTCTTTCACCGACATTTCCCCTTTGAACTCTTGTATTCTTCCACCCTAGTCAAGCATCCTACTTATATTGCGTGACTTTTGTACGTGTGTTTAAGTGTTAAGGAATAAGTTATCATGTCTTTACGGTCTGGGAAGGACAGGAATGTAACCCTTTCTTCCTCGGGAGGGGTGGTCACTGGTATATTGGATCAATTTTTTAAAAGGGCCACCACAATTATTGAAAAGGAAATAGCCCTCACCGAGAAGCGTTTGTCCCTGGATTTACTAACCGGGAAGCGCTCGTCTTTAGGACTAATTGGGACCGTGGTCTCACCCGCACCTCCAAGTCAACCAGGTCATAGTGATAGTTCCTTGCCGGAAGACACCGCTGTTGATGATGTGGGTTGTTCTATTGTAAATTTATCTCCTACCAGTTCGGTCTCTAGTAGTTGTAATACAGTAGTATCTAATTCTCCCTTGGTACATAGATTATCTCCACCAGCCCAGAACCAGGGGCCATCACTTACTAATACGTATAATAAAAAGAAAAGAGGGGGTGGTTGTTTGAAGGGTGGTTTGGCTAAAATACAAGAGAAAAATAGCAATGCTTCGGCTCCATCAGCTGTCGTCCAGCCACCTAGCCCATTGAAATTTTGGTGAAATCTCTGATGCTACCACTCCTGGAGAGAACTAGGATGATCAACCCCAAACTAGATCAGATCGAGAAGCAGGTTGTAGGAAACCCACTTACATTGGATAAACTGTCAAGAAGTATGGATAGTACCAAGGTTCCAGATACTATTCCTGAGGGTTCGGAATCTAGTAATGTCTCTAGGGTGGCCCAACAGGCCCCTGTTGCCAAGTCAAATAGCCAGCCGGAACAATTGTGCTTGAAGGAGCATCCTGTAGGTAAAAATCCTCCAGGTATTACTACGTTTGGGGGGAGGGTGACGGAGGCGGTGCCTAGGCTGCAGACTGCATCGTGTGTACCGGAAGCTATTAGAAAGTTGAATGGGCAATCTTCACTGGAGAAGGAGGCCCCTAAAGAATGTCTCCCTTGCGTAAATCTCCCCCCTAAGTCCGCGCCATATACGATCATATTGGTGCTGTACGAGCAATAGGGATGGAGAAATTAAAATCACATACGGAGTTGAAAAACAAGGTAATCTACTGGCTGAACAAGAATAGAACTCTTTCTCCCTCTTCAAACACAGAGATACTGGGAGTAAGAAGGGTGAGCTGGGTGAAGAGCACCTAGGTTTGGAAGAGAGGGTGACATCCAATCATTGGGCCTTGATTACTTTTATCCCCGCACTAACCGTGGTCCTTACAGTCCCCATTTAAAACCTCGTCTGGGGGGACTCTATGGTGAAAAATGTTCTAATCGGGTGGTGCATTATCTCCCCGTGTCCAATAGGTTTGGTCCTCTTACAGATTTAGAGGGGGTGGGCTGACTCCCTAACATATTTGGTGGATATGGCTTGTCAAAGCAACCCGGTAGCCTACAATTAGAGGAGGGTTTCCAGGGGGAGAAAGCCTCCGTTGGGGGTAGCACCGTATATTGTAATATCACAGTGAAGGTTCAGGTGGGCCAGGGGGTTAGTGCTGACATAAGAAGCGTTCCCCTGGTCTCACTAGTGAGTGAGTCCCCGGGTAGAGAATCCTCGTCGGAGGATGAGTGGACACCAGGGTCTAACTTGAGTGTGTTAGTTAAATCCTAGCTGGTCAGCCAGGATGCTCCCCTTAAAATAGTTTTGTGGAATATTGCAGGGTTGAAAAGCAAGGTAGCAATTGGCGAGTGGGCTGATTTTGTGGATAATGAAGATATTTTAATATTCCAGGAGACATGGGCCTCAGACCCTATACATCGCCTAGGGTATCTTACTTTGTATAAACCCGCCATAAGGGCCAGTATGGGCAGAGCATCAGGAGGCTTATCCATTTGGGTAAGGCAGTCTCTTAATTATAGGCCCACAGAGGTGATTGTGTACAACCCAGATATTGTTGGGATAAAGCTCACCAGGCCTAACCACCAGGAAATTTTTTATTGTTAATGTTTATGCCCGTGGTCTCCCTGGAGGGCGGAGCCGGGTGATTATTATTAATGAGCTTGATTCTCTACTTAGTTCTTTAGGGAGGGACAAGTTCGTAGTTGTGGCCGGGGATCTTAACCCCTTCGAAGCTCATGACGAGCTCAGCTCGTCATGAGGTACACCTCTCGTACACTCATGACGAGCTGAGCTCGTCATGAACAATGGGTTTTTAAAAACTTCAGCGCAAGGGAGGAATCCTCATAGCACCGATGGTGTTAATTGTACATTTGAGCCTTATGTAGGGGGCGGGGTGAACTTCTTTACAGAAGAAGACAAGCTTTGGAATGTCCCTTCTCTTGAGTTAAATCCTATTAAGAAAGGGACAAAGGCTGCATTACACTGGTTAGGATTCTGCCTCGAGTGGGGGCTGAGAGCAGTTAATGGCCGATCACTCTCCGATAAAATTGGTAGGGCCACATTCAACAATGGTATCAGAACGAGTCGAATCGATTATATCCTTATCAAAGCTGAGTGCTGGTCATCTTTGGTGGACATGTCAGTTCTTGCCCGTCCGGAGAGTGATCATAATCCTTTGGTCCTCAGTTTGAAGCTTGAAAGTAACCCAGTAAGCACTAGAGCCACCGAGTGTGCTACAGCTGAGGCCATTTTAACAAATGATAGGCGGAGGGTGCGGTGGAGTAGGGTAGTGGAAGACCCTGCAGTTTTGGACAAGATTTCCCACGCAGTTTCGAATACATTGCATGCCATTCAGGCACTGGTCGATCCCTTGGACAATTTGGTGCATATAATTGTACTACATGAGCAGCTCTTTGGTACTATGAAAGCCCTTTTCTCCAAAAACACCAAGCCCGGGGAAATCTTGGCCACAAAATCAGGGCACAAATGGTATAATAAACTGTGCCGGCAGGCACATAGCTCCCTGATCAAAGCATTAAAAACCTGTGTTAGTGAAGATATCAGGAAGGCTAGTCTTGAGTACCAAAAGATCCAGAGAGAGGCTAAGAGAGAAAGGGATGATCGACATTGGCAAGACCTTTATGAGGCAAGCTTGTCTACAAATCAGACTAAGTTTTGGCAGATTGTCAAATGGGGAAGTATCCCTGAATTACAAACTCCTTCAAATCATGTTGCAGCAGATGACTGGGTAGAATATTTTGAGTCCCAGTTTAGGGGTCCCGAAATAGTGGTTGCTTTTGGCCCTGATATGAGCGCCTCATTGTCAAGGTCGCTGTATCCCCTTCCAGTTTTTGAGTCCAAAGATGCAGAGATCGCACTGGGTTTGACAAAAGCTGGTAAGGCCCCAGGCATAGACTCTATCCTGGCAGACTTATTTAAATATGATCCTGTGATTTGGGTGCCGTATATTACCACACTTGCGAACCCAATTGCGTCTGGGGCTCCGATTCCGGACTCTTGGCTGGGGGCAGAAATACTACCTATATTTAAAAAGGGGGATTGTTCGGCCCCGGGAAATTACCACCCAATCAGTTTAATAGACGTAATTCAGAAAATTATATCTAGGATGGTGTTGGCTAAAATTCAGGTCTGGATGGATGCTGAGAATATCTTATCCCCCATGCAGGCTGGTTTTAGATCCTGTGTCAGTACAATCGACCAGGTGTTTAGATTCATTCTTATTTACTGGAAGGTGGTGTTCCTGGGTGGAGGAACTATTTATGCTGCGTTTGTAGACTTAAAGTCTGCTTTCGATCTTGTCCCTAGAGCCAAGTTATGGGAGGCCTGGGAACTATGGGCATGCAGAGTGTTCTATTGGATTTGGTCATAAGACTGCACAAGGCTAACTTTGCGCAGGTTAGATGGGGTAGGCAGGGGCAGGTTACCCAGAGATTCCCAGTTACTCGTGGTGTCCGCCAGGGGTGCGTACTTACACCGACCCTGTTTTTATTATTTATCAACAGAGTCGTGCAGTTTTTTGCGGACACACAGACTGATGCCCCTGCTCTAGGTGGCTCAAAGTTCCCACTCCTCATCTTTGCAGATGACACTCTTATCCTTTCCAAAACTCAAAAGGGGCTACAATTGGCACTAAATAAATTTGAGGATTTCTGTAAGATTAATGATCTTCAGGTTAACGTGAGCAAGACCAAATTCATGGTGTTATCGAAAAATAGGCCGCTGGTGGGTCATGTCAGTATGAATGGCATTGGGTTAGAGCAGGTGGAAGTGATGACCTACCTGGGGGTTGTCCTTGAAAATAGGCTTAGATGGAAAGCTCAGATTGATGTACTCTCTCTGAAATTTGCTCATCTGACTGGGTGCCTTCTCAAGGAACAGAGAAACTCACTAACAAAAAGAATTGGTCCTGCACTTAAAATATATAATGCCAAAATAAGCTCTGCAATATTGTACGGTGCGGACTTTGGGGTTACTCGGATTTGTCCCCATTGGTTAGAGTACAAAAAACATTTCTGCGCCGCCTGGTTGGTTTGCCCCAATCTACCCCTATGAAACCTTTGTTATTGGATCTAGGTTGCCAATCTATTGAAGAAGTTGCACAATTTAGGACTGTTGCTCTGTGGAGGAGGATATGGTCAACCCCGGAACTCGTATCCTTTGCTAAGGAAATTCAAGATCTTAGATCCATAGTGGGTTCTGGTAATCTCCCGTGGTTTAAGACTGTTAAATCAATATTAGAGAACATGGGCCTAAGTATTCTGTGGTTGGACCCGGGAAATAATGTATTCCCTCCTAAAAGGGCATTTAAGGATCTTTATTGGGCGGCCCAAAGGAACCAGCTTATTGCCCAGTCTGACTTAGTTTCTCTGGCTGGTAGGTTTCTGAATCATAAGCTCGACCCCTCACTAGAAAACTACTGGGATGTCATCACTGAGAGTAGTGACAGGAAGCTCTACCACCAGTTTAGAGTTGGGTTGTTACCACCAAGATCCTTTACAAATAAATGGCGGGGTCAGTCCAAGGACACCTGCCCGTGGTGTAGAGATCAGAAAGAGTCTATTGGCCATGTCTTTTTTGTCTGCCCCGCATACCTTGCCCCCCCCCGAGAAAATGGCTAAAACCAATTTGCAATAACTTGAGAACTCGGTGGGACAGGAGGCTCTATGGCTGCTTAGGACAATTACATCAGTCCCCGTGGCCATAGCAGTAGCAACAATTTTGGGTTGGACTGATTGTTTTAAATAGTAATGTATTTTTTGGTACGTCTTTAACCATCAATTTAATCCTGTTTTATGTATCTTAAACAATTAACTTTCTTGTATTTTTTCTAAATATGTAATTTATTCCTGGTAGGGGATGTGTTCTGGAATTAATGGTTAACTAAGTTTTTATGTACTTTCTTATGGTATATGCTGTAACTAGTTAGAACACAGTGTTTTATGATGTCTTTTATGATGAAATACATCTAAATAAAGACGTATGAACTGAACTGAAAAGAGGACCTTCTAGTTGGTTTGGAGTATAATTTATCAATCAAGGTCACATATTGACTAGAAACCAGCGTTTATAGGTTTCCCATCATTCTATATGGACATGGCAGTGCGATTCTCCCAGAACATAAGGGTAGTTGTCCTATTTACACAAATGATAGGTTTTGAGTTGCAGGTGGTCCCAGAAATGAGAAGTAGTTAGCTGAAATTTGCTATGCAGGTCCTCAAAGGACTTTCAGGCATTGTCTGATAACATTTGTTCAATACTCAAAACACTTTTTTGAATTCAACAGGTGAACAAAATAGGCTCCCTCCAATATGTAGATCAACATTGTTCCATAAAGGGGCACAATGATGTAAAAAAGCCATTTTGTTTCAAACGATTAGGAAAGTCTGACCATCCTTTAATGTAGCCTTCCATTAATGGATTGGTGATTATCTCGTTATTGGTAATGAGTGCCTGTAGATGATTTGTTGCAGGTCTTTCACTTGTATTTTGTTCTCCAGAACGACCCAGTCTGGGGTCTCTAACTCTGAGCAGAAATGGAAAACGTCTAGGCTGCATGGTAAAGTTTTAAATTATGTAAGCATAGTTCTACCAATGATGCCGCTGCATAGGTTTTAGATAAAGCCAACTTGGGCGTGTCTCCTTTCCCGATGTATTGAGAAGTATCATGCTAAACACATAGATAAAGAAGGGTGTGAGAGCCATTTTAAACATTTGAATTCTGCCTCAGAGGGAAAGTTGCAATTTACAGCATCCTGCAAAGTCTCTGCACTGTGCCCTGTACAATTCTCATATTATCGGCCACCATACCCTAATATTACTACTGATCAATGTGGCCAGGAATTTCATTTTAGATTGGGCCCATTTAAATGAGTGCTCCTGCAACGACTTAGCCATTGTATGCTTATGTTGTAGCTGTAGAATTGAGTGAACTGAGAAATAATGTTCCTTACTCCTGGAACTGAGGAGTCCATTGAAGTTGATGAGAGTAAAATATAATCTGCATAAAAAGTTTTTTAAGGTTTCCTGCAGGGATGCGTATGTCTTCAGTATTGTCTGATAGCCAGGTGTTGATGTGCAGGCATTCCAAGGCCAAACAGGGGAGTAAAGGTGACAAGGGCCATGCATGTTTGGTGCCTCTGCTAAAATGTATTCCATTTGATAAGCTAATACAGTTCACTATTGTGTATAACCATTTGTTTTTCCTATGAAATTTAGACCTAGCCCCAGCCGGGTCATCATGTGGTACAAGTAGCCCCAAATGGTCACCAACCCCACACGCAGTGCAGGATATGCTTGACCCAATCTTCAGTGAAGTACAGCCATGCCACCGAACTCACCTGGACTGACTACGCCATCGTCCACCTTACCACTGCATGAACACCACACACCAACACCAAGACCTCAAGCTCCTACCACTGTAGCTTGAACAAAGTGTCAGAGACCCAATTGAGGGACACCCTAAACACCAGCCATCCTGACCCCACAACTAACCTCAATTGGTCTGTCAACTACCTCTCCACCTGAGTCAACAATGCGCCTACAGACTCGCCCTTATCAAGCCCTCCAAGTCCAACAGATCCACCAAGCAAGCCAGCTGGTACTCATCAGAACTCAGGACCGTGAAATGCAACTGCAAACATCTAGAGAGACAATGGTGCACCAGCAAGATCCAACAGACTGCGCTCACTTCAAATGAGCCCTCCACGAATACCATCAGTCCCGAATCGACACAAAAACGTGCCTTGGCTGGCCTCATCAAAGCCAGCTCCAACCACAGCAAGGAACTTTTCAACATCGTCAAAGAATTCTGCTTCCCGTCAGCCACGAGAACACGATCAGCCTAATTGAGGAACTCTGCAACACCTTGGTGGACTAATTCCACACAAGATATCTTCCATCTACAGTAACTTCAAACCCCAACCTACAGACCTTCACAGCCTCCTCATGCCAACAGATGCCACCCACACCCCAATGCTTATCACATGGGAACAAAGCAAACACAAAGAGATGATGGATGGAGTGCTGAAACTTTTCAGACACTCACCCCCAGTCGCAGATATGGGTTGAATCCATCATTGTTCTTTAGCTCACTTCACCACCTCAGTTCACACCAAGCTATATGCAAATCAGTCTTGACCCTGTGCCTCATGGGAACAGTCCAGCCGGAACTGCCAAGTCAGGTCTTCCCTAAAAGAGAAACAAGCATCTTGGGACCGGTTTCGGGGTAACACGCCTTATCACCCAGGCTAGCTTGAATCCAGTGGCAAAGTCAGCAAGGGACCCACCTCTGGGTATACCTTGCCAACTTAGGGCGAACAAAGCAAACACAAAGAGATGATGAACAGAGCGCTGAAACTTTTAAGACACTCACCCCCAGTCGCAGATCTGGGTTAAATCCATCATTGTTCATTAGCTCATTTCGTCACCTCAGTTCAGACCAAGCTATATTCAAATCAGTCTTGACCCTGTGCCTCATGGGAACAGTCCAGCCCCCTGGAACCCCCTCGAGTCAAGCTATCTTGTCTGATGAGGGGTGAAACTCTGAAACAGGTCCTAGGATGCTTGTTTCTAGTCCAGGGAGGACCTGGCCAGGCAGTTCAGGCTGTACTGTTCTCATGGGGCACAGGGTCAAGACTGATTTGCATATAGCTGGGTTCAAACTGGAATGGCATGGTGAGCAAAAAAAGATGGATTTAGGCTCAGATCTCTGTACAGGGGTGAATGTACGAAATAGTTATACATTCTGTCCATCAATTGTTCTTTTTGCATTTGTCACCCCGAGAGGGACGGGTATGCCCAGACGTCGGCCCGGTGCTCTCCATGGCACTGGAGTCAAGCTATCCTGGCTGATGAGGGGTAAAACTCAGAAACTGGTCCTAGGATGCTTGTTTCCAGTCCAGGGAGGACCTGGCCATGCAGTTCAGGCTGGACTGTTCCCATGGGGTACAGGGTCAAGACTAATTTGCATATGGCTGGGTTCAAACTGGCACGGCATGGTGAGCAAACAATGGATTTAGGCCCAGATCTCTATACTGGGGTGAATGTATGACATTGTTCTGCATTCTGTCCATCAATTGTTCTTTTTGCATTTGTCAACCCGAATAGGACGGGTATGCCCAGACGTTGGTCCCGTGATCTCCATGCCACTGGAGTCAAGCTATCCTGGCTGATGAGGGGTGAAACTCCAAAACCGGTCCTAGGATGCTTGTTTCCACTCCAGGGAGGACCTGGCCAGACAGTTCGGGCTGGACTGTTCCCATGGGGCACAGGGTCAAGACTGATTTGCATATGGCTGGGTTCAAATTGGAACAGCATGGTTTGCAAAAAATGATGGATTTAAGCCCAGATCTCTGTACTGGGGTGAATGTATGACATTGTTCTACATTCTGTTATCATTTGTTCTTTTTGCACACACAACATATAAACAGCTCCCAACACCACAGCCATCATAAACTCCATCCACTCTGGAGCACACATGGACCCCTTCCCCACCTCTTTTTCGACCTCAGAGCAAGAAAATAAGTGTCAAACTCACCTCCATCCTCAACAAATTCATCACCACAGCTACCTTTGCAGGTCAATGGAAACATTTAGAGGTCAGATCCCTCCGCAAGAGACCGTCCACCAACCCACTGATCTTAAGAGCTACCACCCCATCTATCTCACCCCAAGTCCTCGAGAAGTCCATCAACCAGCAACTTACTGTACACCTGGAGATCAAAAACCTGCTAAACACCTCCTAGAGCGGCTTCCACACCATCCACAGAACTGAGACCAACCTGATCATTGCCCCTGACAACATCAGAACCCTCCTCCTCCTCAGCTCTGATCTTCCTCGACCTATCAGCAGCAGTCAATTCTGTTTCCCACCACATTCTCATTGAGATATTCTGCCAAATCAGGATACAGGGAGACTCCCTCAGATGGATCATATCCTTCCTCACAGGGTGAACCCAGAGAATCAGCCTTCCACCCTTTACGGTGGAACCCAAGAGCATCATCTGCTGTGTCGTGCAAGGTTCATCCCCCAGCACACCTTGTTCAACAACTACATGACGCCCCTGACTAACATCATCAGAACCCATGGCCTCAAAATCATTTCCTACACAGACAACACCCAGCCAGCCGCAGTCCCTGCAGGTAACAGCGGTGGGGCCGGGTAGGGGGGATTCCAATGAACAATGGTGGGGGAAAATTAAATATTTATTTATTTTTCCCCCAGCATCGTCCCTTGAAATACTCCTCCACCCAGCCCCACTGCTGTTACCTGCACTGACCTTGACTGCACACAGCTCATCCTCTCACTCTCAGAAGAGCCCTACACCATCAGGACCAACTTTCAAAACTGCATGACTAGTGTCATCGAATAGATAATGGTCAAGTGCCTGAAGCTCATTGTACAAGAGTTAAGTGCTGATCTTTGGAAACAACACATTCCCCTGGAATGCCAACTGGTGGCCATCCGAACTCGGACCCACACCGATAGCCCACGTCCACAACCTTGGCATCCTGGACAGCAAAATTTACCATGAAGCACCAGATCGAAGCAGTTGCCTCTGCTTGCTTCCGCCCTCTTCGCATGCGCCAAAAGATCTTCAGATGACTTCCAGGAAAACCGTCACCCGAACCCTAGTCACCAGTCGACTCAACTATGGCAACACACTCTCTGCAGGAATCATCACCCAACTCATGAAGAGACTAAGATGGTACTACATCAGCTGCCAGACTCATCCTCAATCTCCCCAAATGGACCCACACCACCCCCCACGTAAGGAACCTCCAATGACTCCCCATCCAGAAAAGATGCCAATTCATGAAGCTGATAAAAGGCAGTCCATGACCAAAGACCAGCATGCATCAACCACTGCCTGAACTACCACCAACCCTCCAGACACCTACACTCAGCCTCTGTCACCCTCGCTCACACTCAGCACATCCAAGCCACAGTGGAGGAAGCTCCTTCTCTTTCATCTCCACCAAGGCATGAGACAAAGATTCCCTCCACCTCTGAACAGCATCCTCTCTTACAGAATTCTTACAGAATACTGGATACCCTTAAGGGTGATTAGCCGCCCTCTACAAATCCTGATTGTTTAATTGATTGATTGATTGATTGATTGATTGATTGATTAACTCCACTTTGTCAAAAGCCTTTTCTGCGTCGAGGGAGTGGACTGCCCACTCATCCTCCTCATTTCTGGATTCCCGCAAGAAGTGTAGTAATGTGTGTTTATGGTTCCTGGCTGAGCAACCATGGACAAACCCTGCTTGGTTCTAGTGTACCATCAGTGATTGAACTTACTTAAGTTGCTTAGATAAGATATGTCACCCTCTTCCGGAACCCCCTACACTCTTATGTTGTCTCTTCTGCTCCTACCTTTAAGGTCTGTGTTTTTTATCTGCAGGTTACAGATATCAGCATCACCACTATTTTGGGTTTCCAGAGCCTTAGGGCCTGATTCTCAGAATGAACTTAAGACTAAATACTAAACTTACTACTGTTTTGGTATTCACAAATTGCACTTACTACTTTTGGTATTCACAGAATGAACTTACTACTTTTGGCATTCACAGAATGCACTTACTACTTTTGGTATTCACAGAATTAATTTACTCATTTCGGTATTCACAGAAGTTAGGACTACTAACTTTAGGATGCCTAAATGCCTTCTGTGAATACCGAAAATCCTAAAATTAGGATTTTTCTCAATTTAGTAGTAGTAAAGTTAGGAGTCCTAACTTTACTACTACTAAATTGGGAAAAATCCTAATTTTAGGACTTTCGGTATTCACAGAAGGCATTTAGGAGTCCTAAAGTTAGGAATCCTAACTTTACTACTACTAAATTGAGAGAAATCGTAATTATAGGACTTTCGGTATTCACAGAAGGCATTTAGGAGTCCTAAGGTTAGGAGTCCTAACTTTACTACTACTAAATTGAGAAAAATCCTAATTTTAAGACTTTCGCTATTCACAGAAGGCATTTAGGAGTCCTAAAGTTAGGAGTCCTAACTTCTGTGAATACCGAAATGAGTAAGTTCATTCTGTGAGTACCAAAAGTAGTAAGTGCATTCTGTGAATGCCAAAAGTAGTAAGTTCATTCTGTGAATACCAAAAGTAGTAAGTGCAACCTGTGAATACCAAAACAGTAGTAAGTTTAGGATTGAGTCTTAAGTTCATTCTGTGAATCGGGCCCTTTCTCTCTAAAGCCTCCAATTACATTTTAGATTTATTGAGTTAGGATTTAAAAGTAGACATCTCTGTATGCATGGACTTCAACAGTCTCTGCTGCTGATCTGACAAATGTACTGTTCTATTAGAATACTTACTGACTTTGAACTCCTTTATGTATGTATGTATTAGTACTTATATAGCACAAACGTAGTTAAAAAGCACCTGGGTGCAGGCTATTACTTGGGGCGGGGAGGGGGTTGGCAGACAATCTACAAGATTGTGCACATCAAGCGGGGAATACACAAATACATTTCACACTTTACATTTCAAAGTTTTATGAACAGGGAGATTAAGCTATTTGCCCAGAATTATGGAAGCTAACTTTAGATAACAATAGTGGCATCCATTTTGTATAATTTCACATTGTGATAATTCAATGATGATAATATTAATATAATCTACATTTGTAAAGCGACAATCACCCGTAAGGGTCTCTAGGTGCTGGGGGCCATTGGTAAGATTAAGCAAGCTATTGCCCAGAGTCACATCGTGCTGGGCTAATCTGCCGCCGGTGCCAGGGATCAAACCTGTGATCCCCAGATTTCGGAGTCAGTCGCCCTAGCCGCGGCGCCACAACTCTTAGTGAGAATGATATACAAATATAATAATTGCTTGATATCATGTGAAAGTCTTAAATAAGAGTCAGAACTTTGCTTTTAGTAAGTTGCCTGTAATGCGACACATTGCAAGGCCTGCACAAAAAGTACATTTCAATGTTATTATATTTCTGCCTGCTTGCATTTGCAACAGGCCCTGTAGGCCTCAAGAGTGTATTCAGCCACATCAGCTAATGTAGACCATTGAGATTGCATTTGGGCAAAATGTAGTAGTTAACTGTCTGGCTTTAGATACTGGGAACTTGTCCCATGCACATAGGGTGATTTCCAACGTAATCTTGGGTAACAATGTACTGTAAGTTTCAGAGCACAAAATGTTTCTTCACCACCTGCCGGGACATGAGGGCCTAGACATGAGCTGTTACGCAGACAAATTATAATGAAATGTGGTCTGTGTCTATAAATGCTTGTGTTTTACTTCTGCTATTCGAGCACTCTGCCGCCATCTGAGGCTCCCGTACTCATTAAATAAATTATATTTATTTTCCTCAAGTGGTTGTAATGGGGTTATGATTTTGTGTTCTACAGATCTTCTCAGTTTCCACCGAATCACATAATGTTGAGCGAAGCACAGAGTCCATAGGTCCCAAAGTTATCAGCTCTATCCACTAGGTCACAGATTCTCCCTTCATATGTGTTTCAATATGTTCTCGATACTCCTTCTTACCAGCCATTAAGGCCTCAGAAAAAAGAAAAATACCTTAAGGTCTTTGGTTGAGACATCTAAAAATAAACATTAGAGACGCTGCGAATGTATTCTTTAAAGAAGGTCTACCACAAAGTAGTATAATAGTTGAAGAGTCACTCAGACAAATCACCAATGGAAAACCTCAGCCCTATCACAATGTGCTCTAAAATCCAGATTCCTAGTGGCAGTGTTCAACTGTCCCCCCACTAGAGGGCAGCCAATGAGAATGTACACCTTCCTCTAAATCTTTATGGGTAAGTACTGTAAGCCAATATGGTGGCCTCCTAATACACCTATGATGTCACCAGGAGTCGCCTTTGGCAACACAAAATGGATGCCGCCAGTGAGACAGCACCAGTTTCCTTCAGTAAGTGAAGGTCAGTGCAGATGGGGTCAGAGGTTGACAGGTAGCCGGCAGTTCAGTGCCTGGCTATGACAGAGATGGGGGGATGCAAGTGAGGTGTCACTTATAAGGACAGCTTGCAGACAGAGGACAACAAGGCAGCGCCAGCACCTCAGCACATCGAACCTGCTAGATGCCACTGTAGAGTTGCAAAGCCCTTGTCAGTGGACTTATGCAAATGATGCACTTCTATGCACGCTGGATCCTCGCCCAGTGGGAGTCACTGTGGTTAGGCCTCACCTCTGGCTCAGGTTGTGGCACCTATAGCACAAGAGGCAGTTTGTTCTTCAGTGAAGATTGGGTTTCAGGGGTTCCACCACATCTCAGGTAAAAGCACTCCAAATTTAGACTTTGGTATTGGGGGTTAAAGGCTTCATAGGAGCAGTGGCTGTTGCAGCTCTTCAGAAATTAGCCATCTTCTAGGTAGCTTGGCTACCCCCTCTTAGTATCCTTTTTTTACTGTGTATCAATTTAAGGAAATGCATGATCACCTACAGACCCACATCATGAGTACCCTTTTGGAGGTATGGAGATAGAAATTTTGGATGATAAAAAAGCAATGCTTTAGACATTTGGTTGATGAGAAAGAGGTTCAAAGACATACTCCAAATATTATGCAAGATACTCTGTAGCACCCATATGTCGAGTGTTGGGGAATTGTGAGAGGATTTGCTGCCCCACAGAAGCCATTTAGTAGTAGTAAAGTTAGGAGTCTTAACTTTATTACTACTAAATGCCTTCTGTGAATATCAAAAGTAGTAAGTTTAACCAAAAGTAGTAAGTTTAACCAAAAGTAGTAAGTGCATTCTGTTAATACCAAAAGTAGTAAGTGCCTTCTGTGAATACCAAAAGTAATAAGTTTAGGATTTTGTCTCAGAATATTTCTGTGAACCGGCGCCCTGAAGAATAAGAATGAGAGAGAGAGCAAAGCAAAATCGAGTTCAGAATTTAAGTTATACAAACCAATTATGCAGAGATGATACATAATGAATCACAGGATTGAGTCCATAACTCTCTAGCCAAAGAGTTATACCTGCACAATTTACCAGCCGGCAAAGTACAGGACCAGTCAGTTTGGAAGTTCAGTTCAAAATGGGATAGGTATAAGAAACCAAAGTTCAGTCCGACAGCATGCTAGGCAGAAAATGACAAACAAAACAGGTGATGGACAGAATGTGGATCAATGTCACACATTCACCCCAGTCCAAAGATCTGGGCCCAAATCCATCATTTGTTTGCACTCCACACCACCCTGGGTTAGACAATTGCGATATGCAAATCAGCTCTGACCCTGTACCCCATGGGAACAGTCCAGTCCGAACTACAAAAGCCATGTCCTTCCCAGAACGGAATCAAGCATACGAGGACCGGACCTGTTTCGAGGTAACACCTTTCATCAGCCCGGCTAGCTTGACTCCAGTGGTGTGGAGTGCCTGGGACCCACGTCTGAGCATCCCTAGCGCACTTATGGCGGTATTGCAAACAAAACAGGTGATGGACAGAATGTGGATCAATGTCACACATTCACCCCAGTCCAAAGATCTGGGCCCAAATCCATCGTTTTTTTGCACTCCACACCACCCTGGGTTAGACAATGGCGATATGCAAATCAGCTCTGACCCTGTGCCCCATGGGAACAGTCCAGTCCGAACTACAAAAGCCATGTCCTTCCCAGAACGGAATCAAGCATCCGAGGACCGGACCGGTTTCGAGGTAACACCTCTCATCAGCCCGGCTAGCTTGACTCCAGTGGTGTGGAGTGCCTGGGACCGACGTCTGAGCATCCCCAGCGCACTTATGGCAGTATTGCAAACAAAACAGGTGATGGACAGAATGTGGATCAATGTCACACATTCACCCCAGTCCAAAGATCTGGGCCCAAATCCATCGTTTTTTTGGCACTCCACACCACCCTGGGTTAGACAATGGCAATATGCAAATCAGCTCTGACCCTGTGCCCCACGGGAACAGTCCAGTCCGAACTACAAAAGCCATGTCCTTCCCAGAACGGAATCAAGCATCCGAGGACCGGACCGGTTTCGAGGCAACACCTCTCATCAGCCCGGCTAGCTTGACTCCAGTGGTGTGGAGTGCCTGGGACCCACGTCTGAGCATCCCCAGCGCACTTATGGCGGTATTGCAAACAAAACAGGTGATGGACAGAATGTGGATCAATGTCACACATTCACCCCAGTCCAAAGATCTGGGCCCAAATCCATCGTTTTTTTGCACTCCACACCACCCTGGGTTAGACAATGGCGATATGCAAATCAACTCTGACCCTGTGCCCCATGGGAACAGTCCAGTCCGAACTACAAAAGCCATGTCCTTCCCAGAACGGAATCAAGCATCCGAGGACCGGACCGGTTTCGAGGTAACACCTCTCATCAGCCCGGCTAGCTTGACTCCAGTGGTGTGGAGTGCCTGGAACCCACGTCTGAGCATCCCCAGCGCACTTATGGCGGTATTGCAAACAAAACAGGTGATGGACAGAATGTGGATCAATGTCACACATTCAGCCCAGTCCAAAGATCTGGGCCCAAATCCATCGTTTTTTTGCACTCCACACCACCCTGGGTTAGACAATGGCGATATGCAAATCAGCTCTGACCCTGTGCCCCATGGGAACAGTCCAGTCCGAACTACAAAAGCCATGTCCTTCCCAGAACGGAATCAAGCATCCTAGGACCGGACCGGTTTCGAGGCAACACCTCTCATCAGCCCGGCTAGCTTGACTCCAGTGGTGTGGAGTGCCTGGGACCCACGTCTGAGCATCCCCAGCGCACTTATGGCGGTATTGCAAACAAAACAGGTGATGGACAGAATGTGGATCAATGTCACACATTCACCCCAGTCCAAAGATCTGGGCCCAAATCCATCGTTTTTTTGCACTCCACACCACCCTGAGTTAGACAATGGCGATATGCAAATCAGCTCTGACCCTGTGCCATATGGGAACAGTCCAGTCCGAACTACAAAAGCCATGTCCTTCCCAGAACGGAATCAAGCATCCGAGGACCGGACCGGTTTCGAGGTAACACCTCTCATTAGCCCGGCTAGCTTGACTCCAGTGGTGTGGAGTGCCTGGGACCCACGTCTGAGCATCCCCAGCGCACTTATGGCGGTATTGCAAACAAAACAGGTGATGGACAGAATGTGGATCAATGTCACACATTCACCCCAGTCCAAAGATCTGGGCCCAAATCCATCGTTTATTTGCACTCCACACCACCCTGGGTTAGACAATGGCGATATGCAAATCAACTCTGACCCTGTGCCCCATGGGAACAGTCCAGTCCGAACTACAAAAGCCATGTCCTTCCCAGAACGGAATCAAGCATCCGAGGACCGGACCGGTTTCGAGGTAACACCTCTCATCAGCCCGGCTAGCTTGACTCCAGTGGTGTGGAGTGCCTGGGACCCACGGCTGAGCATCCCCAGCGCACTTATGGCGGTATTGCAAACAAAATAGGTGATGGACAGAATGTGGATCAATGTCACACATTCACCCCAGTCCAAAGATCTGGGCCCAAATCCATCGTTTTTTTGCACTCCACACCACCCTGGGTTAGACAATGGCGATATGCAAATCAGCTCTGACCATGTGCCCCATGGGAACAGTCCAGTCCGAACTACAAAAGCCATGTCCTTCCCAGAACGGAATCAAGCATCCGAGGACCGGACCGGTTTCGAGGTAACACCTCTCATCAGCCCGGCTAGCTTGACTCCAGTGGTGTGGAGTGCCTGGGACCCACGTCTGAGCATCCCCAGCGCACTTATGGCGGTATTGCAAACAAAACAGGTGATGGACAGAATGTGGATCAATGTCACACATTCACCCCAGTCCAAAGATCTGGGCCCAAATCCATCGTTTTTTTGCACTCCACACCACCCTGGGTTAGACAATGGCGATATGCAAATCAGCTCTGACCCTGTGCCCCATGGGAACAGTCCAGTCCGAACTACAAAAGCCATGTCCTTCCCTGAACGGAATCAAGCATCCGAGGACCGGACCGGTTTCGAGGTAACACCTCTCATCAGCCCGGCTAGCTTGACTCCAGTGGTGTGGAGTGCCTGGGACCCACGTCTGAGCATCTCCAGCGCACTTATGGTGGTATTGCAAACAAAACAGGTGATGGACAGAATGTGGATCAATGTCACACATTCACCCCAGTCCAAAGATCTGGGCCCAAATCCATCGTTTTTTTGCACTCCACACCATCCTGGGTTAGACAATGGCGATATGCAAATCAGCTCTGACCCTGTGCCCCATAGGAACAGTCCAGTCCGAACTACAAAAGCCATGTCCTTCCCAGAACGGAATCAAGCATCCGAGGACCGGACCGGTTTCGAGGTAACACCTCTCATCAGCCCGGCTAGCTTGACTCCAGTGGTGTGGAGTGCCTGGGACCCACGTCTGAGCATCCCCAGCGCACTTATGGCGGTATTGCAAACAAAACAGGTGATGGACAGAATGTGGATCAATGTCACACATTCACCCCAGTCCAAAGATCTGGGCCCAAATCCATCGTTTTTTTGCACTCCACACCACCCTGGGTTAGACAATGGCGATATGCAAATCAGCTCTGACCCTGTGCCCCATGGGAACAGACCAGTCCGAACTACAAAAGCCATGTCCTTCCCAGAACGGAATCAAGCATCCGAGGACCGGACCGGTTTCGAGGTAACACCTCTCATCAGCCCGGCTAGCTTGACTCCAGTGGTGTGGAGTGCCTGGGACCCACGTCTGAACATCCCCAGCGCACTTATGGCGGTATTGCAAACAAAACAGGTGATGGACAGAATGTGGATCAATGTCACACATTCACCCTAGTCCAAAGATCTGGGCCCAAATCCATCGTTTTTTTGCACTCCACACCACCCTGGGTTAGACAATGGCGATATGCAAATCAGCTCTGCAGAAAATGACAGCCAGCCCCAACTGTTGCCTCCATGGGGCAATAATACTTCCTAAGGTTCTCAGTTTACGCCAAAAAAGTATCAGTTCTGTCATACTTTAGGTTTTCCAATGGTTGTCCACAGTGGACTGTTCATGGTTTGATCAATACCTCACTAAGAAAATCCGGAAGCATTAAGTAATCCTTTTGTGAAATCATCAATATCCACCACATTATAATTTTGATACTTTCCTGAGAAGTTAAGAAATTAATTTTATCCACCGGCTGTCCATTCCCAGAAGCTCTCTCTGGGCTAGCAACTGTATGGACACATCTTTGTCAAAAGTGTTGCTGAATCAGAAAAGGCCCATTGTTCATAAGCATGAAAAGAAACACATGGAAACGTTCTCATAGCGTCTGAAATGACAACTTCAGCTCGTTTCTTCTTTTCGAAGCAAGGAAAAGAAAGCATTTTTAAGGCCTACACGTAAACTTATTAAAACAATTACCACGTTAAGATTAATATGAAACAAACATTCACATATATAATTCAGGTTTCTTAGTGCATTCGCTCATTATCCTTATTTTCAAAGGTTACATGTAAATATTAGGCACTACTAAACAAAATACGTCACACATTTGAATGTTCGAACACATTAATATATGTGTCTCATTTACTCTTCACATGTATAATTCACATAATTTAATGAGATTGTGACAGAACCTTTACTATTAATCATACTTAAGCTAAACATTTTAATTGTGCTTATTTTGACACACTATGTAAGCTTTCGTTTCTTTATATCACGTTAGGTAATCAGCAGCACATTTCTAAGTTAACCACATTTTATTCTTGAGCACATGTCTACATTTCATGAACATATATTTATTTCTCTGCTCTCTTTATCTATGTTTGTCACATTTTTATTCAGAACATTTCTGTGTGCTTTTACGATATAGTTAAAGATCTCATGTTTTTCATCATCCTATTTTGCACACTTTGTTAAAGTTAAATGTAATTTATTAGTGAGAATTGATAGAGGCAAACGTCTTTAACCTCTTTGCTGTGGCGGCTATTCCACCGCAGAGCTAGGAGGTAGAGGGGGCAGCGCGGCGCTCTCCTGCTGGTGACGGAACCGCTCCGTCATCAGCCTCGGTAGCCCTGTGCTTATGACGGTGCGGTCCCGTCATGGCCCCGCCCGCTCAATAGAACGCGCCGTGCTGGCGCGGCGAGCGGGCCATGATGGAACCCCTCCGTCATCAGCACAGCGCAACCGAGGCTGATGACGGAGCGGTTCCGTGATCAGCGCGGAACGGGTTAAACTTTTACGCTCCATCACCAATTTGTATGGGTCATGTCAGTAGCTTGTATTTATAGGGTTGGTAACAACATTATGCTCTTCTTCCAATGGCTCCATCAGGATTATGAAATAATACACCAATATATTAAATTCTCTTTAGCTTGCAATATCTTGGGTGGCTGTGATACTGAAAAACTGGTACGTATTCCCAGTCCAGATGTGCAGTGAGATGAGGCGTGGAAATAATAGATCTCAACTCAACACCATGTAGATCTTTCATCATCTAGTTGACTTCAAAGACGCATCATGGATCTGTTAGGGACTACAATACCATCTTGTTTTTTTAGCTGGTGATATAACTACCTCTGAATTCATTACCTATAATGTCGGAGCTTTCAGGAGCCTTTTGTGGAGTATGGGGTTAAGTGTCCTTGAGAAGTAACTCAAGAACAACAATTTCATTCTCAAGAATCCTTCTGGCAGGTGGGAGATTTGCTACATGACTAGAGTTTATAACAATATCAAGTTCAAGGTGGTCTTTTGTTACAGAAGATAAATTTGTCCTACTTTTGAACAATCAGCGAAATGCTCCAGATGAAAGAAGGAATCACTTACGGAAAGCCAGATTGGATTTAACATATCCAAGCAATCATTCACTGAATACACTGGGAAGTCATCTATAGCATATGAAGGTTTACTGAAAGGTATAATTATGGAATGAATACCACATTTAGTGGTTCATATTCATGAGACATTTGGGAAGCACAATAAGAGAATAAAAGTGGCTAACTGAACTGTAATGAGATCTCTCTGGAGAAAACGAAACAGCTAGTTTTGATAAACAATCCCATGTTCTCTCTCCACTGATGAATGGAAGTCCACCGACATTTGATCTGAGGGGGGTTAGCTAACAATATCAAATAATATGTAGTTCATAACATGAGACAAATATTTCTCTTTTAAACAATTCATTCCAGATAAAATTAATGTTGCACTTTGTGAAATGCGAAACTCATTCATGCATTGAAACACTTTTCTGTTGAATTTGTTTCTGACGTTGATAATTTTTTTTATCGAACTCTTATGAGCAGAATGGGCATACAGTTACAGTAAACTGGTGTACAAGAAGAGTGGAAAAATAAAATGTTGGTTATAGGTGAATGCTCAGTTGCTTAGCAGTATTTTTCATTACACTGAGTCCTACTCTCCCTCATCATACATAGTCCTTATTTTATGGGGCTCAGCAGTAGCCAGAAAACAGGAAACTCCTAACAGCAATCCCTGCACACACCTCCATGGTCTACAAAGAAAATAATTTGGAATGGAGCAAAGAAGAAACCACTTCACCTAGATAGTGTTCGCAAATTGAAAACCCATGAGAAACCATATGAAATTGCTTTGATGCCATATTGTTTTAGCCATTAGCAGTTTGATTGTCCATGTTGGCCAAAGCTGAACAGGCCCCTTCTCTCTGACATATTTAGCCTCACTCTCATGCTTGGCTGCATGTTCTGGAAGTTACTTATCTTGTATCTTTCCTCAAGTTCATTTGGGCTCTTCACACAAGAAAGGTGCGCACCTGCAGCCATATCAACTTTTTAATTTATGTCACTGTATGTTGTAAGCCTATGACACACGTAGGAGAGGGGTGGGGTAACATTTGATGCTCACTGCGGATCACTGAAATAATATCGACTGACAAAATATCGACTTGCCAAAATATCGTGGACAAAATATCGACAGTCAAAATATCGAGTTTGTATCTACAAACAGGTAAGTACAAAAATATCGAGTACAAAATATCGTTAACAAAAATATAGATGTAAAAAATATCGACTTTATTAAAAACAGTGTTAAATTAAATTAATATTAAATTTTAATTACTAAAATATACTTAAAACGACTTAAATTAAATTATAATAATAAAATAATAAATGAAAATAATAAAAATAATTTTTTAAAATCTTATTTTTTGACCCTGAACCCTAAAAATACCCCTTTACCCAAAAACCCAAAACTGACCCTGAACCCTAAAAATACCCCTTTACCCAAAAACCCAGAACTGACCCTGAACCCTAAAAATACCCCTTTACCCATGACCTGAAAACTGACCCTGAACCCTAAAAATACCCCTTTACCCATGACCTGAAAACTGACCCTAAACCCTAAAAATACCCCTTTACCCATGACCTGAAAACTGACCCTGAACCCTAAAAATACCCCTTTACCCATGAACTGAAAACTGACCCTGAACCCTAAAATAACCCCTTTACCCATGACCTGAAAACTGACCCTGAACCCTAAAAATACCCCTTTACCCATGAACTGAAAACTGACCCTGAACCCTAAAAATACCCCTTTACCCATGAACTGAAAACTGACCCTGAACCCTAAAAATACCCCTTTACCCATGAACTGAAAACTGACCCAGAACCCTAAAAATGCTCCTTTACCCAAAATTTATCAATATTATTTAATTACCAATTACTTATTAATTAACAATAACAATAAAGTAAATATATTAGAACATAAGGTGTAATTATTTTAATAATTAATATTATATTTTCAAAATTAATTACTTAAAAATAACACAAAATTATATATATAAAAAATTTACTCTAATTAATGTAATTAACTAATTACAATTAATTAATTAACAATTATTTACTAATACAAAATATATTCAAAATTATATTAATTAACTAATTAATATTAATTAATTATCAATTAATTATTAATTAAAAATATTAACAAACATATATTAATTAATTAATTATTATTAAATTACTTCCCACCCTATTCCCCTATAAACCCACAACCCGCTACAGAATTACATTACGCAATTATTATCAAAACAAAATTCATGTAATAAAATATTTTTTAACATTAATACACACTATTCACACATATTATTACATAAAAATACACTATAAAATATTATATATTATTAAAAAATCGATATTTTTGCTATCTATATTTTCTACAGTCGATATTACTTCACTTACCTGAAAAACGATATTTTTGTAGTCGATATTATGTCCAGTCGATATTTTGTCCAGTCTATATTTAAAACTCGATATTATGTCCAGTCGATATTTTGGAGTCGATATTTTGTCTCTATACCGCTCACTGCTATGAGGGGAAATCTCTCAAGGTTTCCATTGAGCAGTGCTTAATTTGAGACAGTGGTTTCTGGTGTTCTGTACCAATACTTAAATCTCAACAACGTCACTTAAGACTGTCGTACACAAGGTGGCGCTGTTTGTATAATTTAGTGATGCTCACATAATTTGTTTATTAATTCAATTTATATTATAAATGACTAATACCTGCTTCCCAAAGCAATTCTTACAGATTTGGGAGCCTGGAATGGTTGGAATTGTCAAACTTGTAGGAGTGTGATGGTTAGTTGTTGTGTTGGTAGTATTATTGGTAGAGCTAGCAGTGGCAGTAGGTAGCGCAAGCTACAACAGCCTCCTGATGAGGGCCCTGGCACCCACGTTTTTACAAACTAAGCACTGCTATTGCGATATCGTACTTTGCTTATTTTTTAATAATAAATGTATTTGGAGTATAAGTAGGCATGTGAGCAGTTCCTTCTTCCACAATCATAAACAAAGCGGTGAGGCAACCTCCTGAAAGATTTACTGAGACAGAGAAAAAAAGAGTAACAGCCCATGCTTCTGCCAGAGGAGCTTAATAACATAACATGTGTATTTGTAAAGCACAAGTTCACCCACAAAGGGGCATCTTTGCGCTGAATAACACGTCTATTGTTACAAAATTCAACAGTACTCATTTTATCGACCTCAGAAAGGATGACAGGCTGAGTGAAACCACTGAGAGTTGAACCTGTGACCATGAGGTCGAACACAGGCCTCTGTAATGGATGAGTTTTTTCACTAAGCCACCAAACCCGGCTTTATTGCCCCCATAATGTCATTTTCACCAAATACCTATGAAAAACATAAACAGTGTGCAATGGGGAAAAATGTCACATAATACCAGTAGAAGAATGGCAATATCATATTTTATCTGGCGTAGTAGGCAGAATAAGTGCCACCTGCTCCTTAAGAGGATGAACTTCTAAACAGGCAGTTCGACTGCTGCAATCTAGCCTGCCATCTTCAACATGTAGCAGCACTCTTCAGCACTCGTGAATACCAGTGGAACGTAGAATCCAAGCACAGAAATAGTACAGATTCATCAATCATGATAGGAAGGTAAGACCTCTTATCACCGAAACCTATGTAGGGCACTCTTCATGCTGCTAAAGCTGTCTTCCGGTTTGAATTTGTTTATGGAATTTTCCAAATTAACAGGCACATCATAAAGAATTACAGATAGATGATACAAATAATCCACACGTTTCATGTGATGCATGTTTCTTATGTAGAAACATATTACTTATAGAACAAATTTCTGACTTACCAGTGCCTGATCTAGTGACACAAATCTCTTGTTATGTTATTTGTTATGTAATGTTACTTTAATTTATTACGCACTCGAATCACCCCCAAAGGGATATCTTGGAACGAGACCAGAAAAGCAGGAGACAGGCAAAAAGGCGCTCTTAAAATGGGTAGGTCTTAAAGTGCTTTTCTAAAGAGGGAGTGATTCTTGCACTCACGTAATTCCTCTTGGCAGTTTATTCCAAAAATGAGGGGCAAGGAAGAAGAATGATCTGCAGATGGACCTAGCCTTCCTGACCCTAGGAACTTTAACCCAAGCTTTATCACATGATCTTAAAAGTCTCGAAGGGGTGTAAAGCAAAATATTAGAGGCTAAGTATGCGGGACCTTGTCCCTGGAGGGCATTGTGGGTAGGCAGCATATCTTAAAGATCATTTTCTTTCTCACCGGTAGCCAGTGCAGGGACTGAAGAATAGGGGCAGTTGCCGTGCCAGGGGGAGGTTGTATACAAGGCGTGCGGCGTTGTTTTGAACCACCTGAAGTTTAGAGATAGGCTTCTCATTTATGGAGGCCAGGAGTGAGTTGCCGTAATCCAGGCGACTGATGACCGGAGCCTGGACAAGAGTTTTCCTTGAGGAGAGTGGCGGTAAAGGAAAAACTCTTTTCAGCAAACGCAACATATGAAAGCAGGAGCCAGTAATGACTGATATATGGTCTATCATAGGAAGGGATTGGTCCAAGCAGACTCCCAAGTATTTTATCACTAGTTTGGGTACAGGGGCAGAATCCAATTCTGATGGCCACTAGTCAGAATCCCAAAAAAGTTGGGCTTGTCCAAATAACATAATTTGAGTATTTGTGGGGTTAAGCTGAAGTCTGTTTTCAGACATTCATGTTGCTACAGCTTTTATCCTAGAGGAAAAAGACGCTTTTGATTTGGACAGATTGTTTCCAAAGGAGAAGAGCAGCTGCCTATCGTCAGCATACGAGCCAGTTTCAAACGAACATTTCTGACTATTTTGGCAAAAGGGGCCACATAAATATTAAAAAGCGTAGTGCTGAGACAGGAGCATTGAGGAATCCCATAGTCAAGTGACATAGTTCTGGGCTTGTAAGGACCCAAATGACTGTTTGGGTTCTGTTTGACAGGAAGTCAGTTAACCATTGAAGAGCCATGCCATGAATTATGATCTGCTGTAGTCTGTCAAGAAGTCATGGACAAAATACTGTATCAAATGCTGCTGACAGATCTAGCAGAACCAACATTGTAGGTACATTGGCATCAATAGAGCATTTGATATGGGCCGTGACCGCTAGCATAGCTGTCTCTGTACTGTGAAGCGGTCAAACCCTGACTGAGAAGAGTCTAATCGGCTGTTTAATTCAAGGTAAGTTGTCAGTTGCTTATTAATATATTTTTCCAGCAACTTAGCCAGCAGAGGAAGGAGCAAGATTGGTCAGTAGTTAGTAAGATATACATCACAAGAACGGCGGATTTGCTATAGTTGATCAGCACATCATTAGTTGTCTCTTTACCTATACACAAGCGATACCGTATGTCTATGTGTCTTAACTATTGAGTGCAGCCTTGGTATACATTGCCACCATTGGTGTTACAGAGTGTCACATCCATAGAAAACAAAACAACACCAGCGCACATCATGTTCAGTCTCTATAATCCTTGTGCATTTAGCACCATTCTTCAATCCAAGTTTTTGCACAAACACTCCTTTTCAATCCAATGGAGCCTCGTAGTGTAGACAAGTTTAAGATTTTATTTCTGTAAAATCAAGTGCTTCACAGCCGAAGCGCGTTTCGCCCTCTGCGACTTCCTCAAGGCAGATTTCCAATATGCTTAACCACTGCATTTGCCAACACTTGTATATTCAATGATCCTTAAAGTATTTCTATCCTTGCAAAAATCAGCAAAAAGTCGCAGTCGATGTCTTTTTAGTTTTGCACCGGAGCCATGATAAGTTCCATCGAGAAACGCCAAAGTTCCTTCCTACACGTCTTTCCGTAGCCGATTTTCAGTAGTTAGTAAGATCATTAGGAACTAAATTGGACTTTTTTTTAAATCAGCCTGTTCAATGCCAACTTCCAGTCTGAAGGAACTTTCCTGGTTGTTATGAATAAAGTAATTAAGGAGCAAATTTGAAGGCCCAGTTCATAAGCAAGGTTTATCAATACTCTGGGAGGGCAGATGTCTATTGGTGAGCTGGATTACGCAAAAATCAGAAGATTATGGGTGATTTCTGGCGAGATTTCTTTGAAACTACCTAAATTGGTAGTAGAGTCAGGAAAGGGAATAAGATCTTCTTGCCTCTTAAGGGCTGGGAAGCAACTGTCGATAAATTTTGGTAGATCACTTTGATTTTACCTTCAAAGTGATCGGCCAGGGTGTTCCAAAGTGATTGCGACGTATTAAGTTCAGGAGAACATTTCAACTGATTGGTAAAGGTTTTAAGTATTTTAATAAAGGTTTTTGATAAGTTCCCCGCATCATACATTTTTTAAATCTGCACTTTATACAAGCTACAGAACCTTCCAACGACAGTAGGGAAGAATCACAACAAGAGGATTTAACCTCTTGCACATGGTCTACAATACAATAGTTTGAACATAACTGTGAGCTAATGAAAAAAGAGCAGCGGTTCTGGCTCCTGGTGAAGGTCTGGCAGGGACTGGTGCAGACGGGCGCAGACAGGCTTGCCTTTGGCATGCCATTGACGCACCCGCAGCATGCAGCCACCACGTGTCAGCATCAGCAAGATATCGTCAGCCGTGCGTGACATGAGAAAGAAAGCTGGACTGCCAATCAGCAGTTGTTGAAATGCAAAGTATAGTACTTCCTACACAACAAACTGCACCAGCCGCGGTGGAACAGGAAGTGAAAACATCAGGTAGAAGCATGAGGGAACTCTAATACATATAATAAAAAGTATGAATTAAAAAAGGTTGAAAAAGCATTTAAAAAAGAGAGGTACACAACGAAATGGCAGCAGATTTACCTAGAAGCCCGCGGTCTGAGTAATCTTATCCTATCATAACTCAGCATAGTAAGGATCTCACATTCAGAAAGAATCTTGTTTCGTAACTTGCTGTTTGGTTTCTATTCTTTGTGACTCACATCACACGAACATGCCCCCAAATGTCTTAAGTGTTTAGAGAAAAAGGGTGCCCAGTAACCCCGGGACCTGGGCCGGTCAATTATTAACAACAAAGTGGTCCCTAAGGGGGAAGTGTATCCTTGGACTCTCATGACAGTAGTAATGTAAATAAGTCTTCTGTAGGTTTAGTTCAATTCTGCCATAAATGCATTTTTTTAGGTGCTTATTTCCATGAATGACACAGCATTAAAACATTCCAATAATTAAGTATATACAAGGTATTCCTATAAAGTGATGGTGAAGTGAAAGTAAATAAAGTGATTAGAAGTGTGCTTGCGACAAAAAGTTTTAGGGACTCTTTTTACATTTCGATTGTGTATAGATTTTGTACACTACACAAGCTATTGCTGTCATGGCTTCGAGCAATACCGCCAAACCTGGTGGCAAGGCCATCTTCCAGGGTTTCAGTATATGTATAATATGTATACAGAGTTAAGCAACAGCTAGGGCTGAGTTCAGCCATGATTCTTTTGTTGTTGGAAATGCCAACAATGTCCTGTGTATCACGAAAAAGTGTCAGTTTAAGTGCGCATCGGTTACACTCTGTGCAGCTGGAACCAGGTGCAGTTCTAGTAAGTTTGCAACTTTGGGCATGGCCACAAAATAGGCCCCATATATCTCATCAAGGTCCATCACATCTCCAACACTTTGCGTTGGGTGTTAGTTTTGTCCTCTAAACTTTATATAGAGACCAATGCCAGTAATGTAGTATCTAAAAACATTTTTTTTAACTGAGCTTCTTGTCATGTAGTACATCATACCACTCTGCATTATTTTAGGGTTTGTGAGGTGTTTCGGGAATGGTTTAGAGTATAGTGTGTCTATCTGTGTTTCATATACGCCAGAGACTAATTTCCTGTAGGATGACCGGTTTTTTAAATAGTCCTGAAAAGTTTATTTATCCATCACAAGGACATGGTTATTCAGCATATTTGTGAGGCAAGTTTTCAATTGCAAATAACAATAAAAAAACGGATTCAATTCGCATTGGATTTTACACGTAAGTCCGAAAAGGGTTTAAAACCCCCCATCTGAAAGAAGTAAGAGACCAAGTGAAAGGATGCCGCTTTGTACCCATTGTGGCCAGTTGAAGACCTTCTCGGCTAATCCAAATTCTGTGTTCCAAAGAGGTCGGTGCACATGTTAGAAAGCATGTTGTTTTATATGTTTGTGACTAGACAACCACATCTTTAGAGATCCTGCCTGGACGAGGTTATTTACAGACTCTTTCGTCAAGTTTTCCCGATAAATAAAATGACTGAGGGGCATCTATGTTGTCCTTTTTGTAGGTGGTTTTCTAGTGTAATTCAGATCTGGAAGAAAATGGTAGATCAGCTGTGACAGGTATTGGGCATAGGGTGCACTTCAATGTTCGGGTGGCGCAAACCGCCAGATGTCGTTGCTATATGTAATTTGTTCCTCGCTAGCCTTGGCTCCCATCCATATACAGGGTTTAATTTGATGATCAATGTGCTGAAGTTGTACCTTGGGCACTGACATTTGCCGCATGCAGAAATTATAGTTAAAACATGGAGCAAATACCATTTTAATTGTTTACCTAAAGAGCTGAGGTGTGGTCCAGATCACTAAGTCTTTCTGCATTTGCTCTGTATTATCTCTGGCCATCACATGCAAGGTATTGCTCACCAGATTGCCCAGGTGTTTCATTTTGGTCTGCATCCAGCAGAATCGGTGGCCGTGTAAGGAGTGAGTTGCCATAATTAGTGTCATAGGTAAGGCTTCACTCTTGGGCCTGTTGATTTTTTGTAGCCTGAGAAGGTGGAAAACATTATATAACCTTCATGAGAGCAGGTATGGAAGTGCTAGGGGAGACCAACATCAACAAGGTATCATCAGTGTATATCATCAGCTTTAGGTTACCTGCGGTGGTATCGACACCCACAATGTCTCGAGTGACAAATGGCGATGGGGCTCTAGTGCAGGTATGAATAGTAGATTAGACAAGGGGTATCCTTGCCTAGTCCCTCTGTTGAAGACAAATATCTCCATATAAAAATCCATTACAATTTGCAATGGCCTGAGCAGTTTAGCCATTGAATCATGGTCAGAAACATAAGGCATATGCCTATCCTAGTGAGCACTGGGACGAGGTAGCCACTGCGGCACCCGATCAAATACCTTTTCAGCATCGATGGAGTGGGCCACCTTTTCATCTGCGTCTTCTCTGGTGCATCAGATTAAGTGTGACTATGTGCACGTATGATTACGTGAGGAGCATCACAAGACAAATCCAAGTTGAATCATGTGAAGCAATGAGGTAATGATCCTTTTCAACCTAGTTGCTAGAGTCTTGACCAAAATTCTGACATCACGTTTCATTAGAGATAATGTTCTATAGTTTTTGCAGTGTAGTGAATTTCTACCTGCTTAGGAATCAGTTTTATAAGCTCTTTGGAAGTCAACTGTCAGACCTTCCATTTGAAAGGTTTCCTTAAACATCTTGATCAGTAAAGAGACTGAGTGGGCTACTGTTAACTTATAAAATTCCACAGGGAATTTGTCTTCCCCAGAGCTTTCTCTGTGGGTATCTCTTTGGGAGTTTCTGCCACTTATTCATCAGAAATTACTCTGTCCAATTCCAAATGGCTATCTGGGGTTAGTCTTTTAATATATAGCCCATCAAGTAAATATTGCTTAATAATATCGTCCAGAGGTGCCTACGATGTGCATAGTGTCACAAAGAAAGAGGCAAATTCTTTCATGATATCTCTAAGGCTACTAAGTCTGCATTACGCTGCTTGTTGCTTCAGCTGGAAACCAAGAAACTTGCAGGCCTTTTCACAGTGCTCATAACGACATATTTTAGTACGCTGAAGAGCATTGTCAGGCTGTGTTGTGAGAATTGTGTTTGACTATATTTCTTCACTGTAGCAGAGGGGAGAATGTTACTTGTGGCTTTGTATGATATGAACTAATGAGCATACTGATTTTGGATTCCAGTTTTAGTTTGTGCAACATACCTGTCTTGTCTGCCAGGGCTAAATCTCTGATCATTGTACTTCTCAGGTAGGATTTACCAGAAGCCCACAACCACAGTACCAAAGAAGAGGTCGCATAGTTTTCATTTAGGGCCGGGTAGTCCTGAAAGTACCCCAGCAGTTTCTTCTTTTCTTCAGGAAGCTTGTATCTTAGTGTATCCATTCTCCCATCCCTGTTTCTGGGGAATTCCATTTGTAGATCTAGCTTCAAAGTGAGTTGTGGAAGAATTGGCAGTCATAAAGAAGTAATCAATTCCAGTCTCAGTTCTTTGGGGACATGAAAAGAAGGTATATTCTCTGTCCACATGATTTGTGAGCCTTTACACACAGATCAATGTGAGAGTGATCTGTGTTTACAACTCATAGCATGCCCCTGCCTTTGTTACTTTGGGTATCGGGACAACCATAACTCTCTCAGATTGATCAATCGAGAAGATCCTATCTCTACCCACTTTACCTAATAAGAGAGGACTTTTTTCCTGCTCACATAGCTGTTCAGGCCATTAGCATTATTAGATCATAGTCACAATGGGGGCGTGGCTAGCGCCCAAAGAGAATGGCAGAAGTTACGTGTCTCTCCTGCTGCGGCGGGGATTCAGACGGAGCGAACTCAGCGAATTTCTGCACGCATCCGCTTCAAAATGTAAGACGTGCGGTGTGAACATCTGCTGAGTTAAAGGATCCCTTTTTTACAGCTATTCTTTGCCGGTGGACAAAGTTGTGGCTCAAATACTTCGCGACGCAGCTCTGACGAGCTTGCGTCCGCCATTTTGTTGATTCCGAAGCCGCTCACGGAGTTTCTCTCTAACGCGGCGCCTCACTGCCACGACTCATTTTCTGCCTAGTAACGATTTTGGCAGACCTTAAGATATTGCAGGTACATTTGAGCTGCATTGAAACATGTTGGTCGTTTTTCCCTCATGACTGTGTTGCAGCGTGGCCCTGCTGAGTATGTGTTCACCATTTTGTGATCCTTCTGCATGAAGCTCCTCCTCTAATCTATCATTATGGTAGATAACCACTGTATACCAGTACTCTTCAGATGGATTTTCACCTTGTTCCTCCTTTTGCTGTTCTTTTATGAAACTGCACTCTGTCCCAAAATAAGCGCTGGAACCATATCTCTCTCAAGATTCTGACTGAACTTTTTTCATATCATATTTCACTTCTAACGTGACAATACTTGGCTCAATGAATGTCTTTTTCTTGCTAATTATGTCATGCTCTTTATTCGACCAGTGCAGACTGTATTGTTTATATTTACCACTTTCAACCAAATGTATGTAGTGGTCATAATACACTTCTGAAGGCGCTTATTGTTACTGTTGCATTAATGGTGATACACTTACGTTAACAGAGCAATTTATTTCATTATTTACGTCCACTATTTTATATGCTTGTGTTACTGTGTTCTTTTTTCTTCTTACTGCAATTTGACATGTAATTCCTGCTATTCTATGTTCATGGGACGCTTTATTCAGGTTTATAGGCAGGATATCTAAAAATGTATCATTATCTACACCTATACCTCGGAGATTTTTGATTCATACTAGCTCACACTATAATTGCTTATCCATGGAGGACTCAGCCATTTCCTCACCTAAAGGTGCATCAACATCCTACACTGCTTTGGGTTCTAATGTCACTAAAGCATCAACGAAAAGATTGAAAAAGATCCTCCTTCTCCATCTAAACAATATACTTCTGTTACAATGGACCTGCTACTAGAAGAGATTAGAGCCTTACGCCCATTTATGGAAGAGACCAACTCCACGCTTCAGATGCTGTCTGATAACTGGTCAAATATAGATCAATGAGTCACTACGTTAGAGCAGAATTTTGACTCCTTATCTTCCTCTACCTCTAAAGTAGACTCTATGTGCTCACAGGTTTTAATACTCCACAAACAAATTGAGAATTTCGAAAACACAAATAGGAGGAATAATCTTCGTAGTTATGGTCTTCCTGAAGGTACATAAGGTTCGGATCACCTACTTTCTTCAAATGCTTTCTTCCAAAACTTCTTAAGTTACCTGAGAGCACTACTTTGAATATCCAGAGAGCTCACAGATTGGGGCCACCACCGCGCCTAACATCCTCTTCACCAGCACAAAAGCCGAGAGGAGTGATCTTGTATTTTCTTGAATAGACTGACCTATTAAAGATTCTGCCAGCAGCCAGAGCAATTAACCGCATAACTTGGCCAAGAAGTTCTTTATTCTTCTCTCAAGATTACGCCAAACCGACTGCTAATCGACGGAAGGTTTCATTACTACGGCCACAATTATGCTCAAAAGGCGCAAGATATGGTCTTTTTCACCCTTGCTTGTTTAAAGTGACCATCAATAATAAAATCACTGCCAACGAGGGTCCAACAAAGCTGAAGAGTTTCTTATATTCTGACACAATGGAGACTAATTCTTCATTTAGTTCTAACTAGACAGTTTACGGACTCTGTTACAATATTTTCATGATCTTTGCACTGGTTTTTGATCCAATCGTTTTCTATTAATATGTAAACAGCAGTTAACGTTTATTGTTATTGTTCTCATTGTATTTACTCCTTGTTTTTCTCCTAACAGGTTGTGTCTGCGTGTTTTCTCTTCCTTATGTTTGAAGTCAGTTCGTTATGCCCTCCTTCCCTTGTGGGTCTTGGACACGTCATTGTTCCGTGTGGCCTTCCATCCCTCTACCTCTCGTATGTTTCTTTATCTCTTCTTATGATACCTTTCCCTCTATTCTTCTCTTTCTTTCGATGAGTACTTTATCTTCTCTCTTCCCTTCCTCATTTCTTCTTTCTACTTTGCAACACTCTTCTCCCTCTCAGAGGTTGTCACTTCGTTCTACTCTTTTTCCTTCTTGCTTTCCTTTCCTAATTCAATTATTTCATTTTCTGTACCGTTGGTTTGATATCAATCATAGCCTAATTAATTAAAGATGTTATTCTCATTGGAATTTTCCGTATTTTTGCAGTTTTAATCTATGCCTTTAAAACTCATTTCCTGGAATGTCAGAGGTTTACATTCACCTATTAAACGTCAGAGGATTTTGACCCATTTGGCTAAATTGGGGGCAGATGTTACATGCATAACAGAATCTCACTTAACTACTGACTAGTCTGCGAAACTCAAAAGAGCATGGGTGGATGACGTTCTCTTTTCCCTGGGTGATGGCAAGCGCAATGGAGTTATTGTTCTTTTCCGTAAATCTCTTTCCATTAAGATCCTATCACATTGCACAGACCAAGCAGGTAGATGGATATCTGTCAAATTTGTGGTTGATAATGTTCCGGTCTCTTTATTGAATATCTATGCACCCACAATTGGTGACCACTCTTTCTGGACTTCTTTAACCCAACAAATCACACAATGTTATGATGACAATTTTATCCTTGCAGGTGACTGTTATGAAATTTTGGACCCATTTTTGGATCGAAATTCCTTAGTTCCCTTTGCACCTCATAGATCTCACAAATTATTCACACACCATTAAACAACACAAGCTCATAAATGCTTGGAGCCTTTGCAACTCTACCTTAAGAGAATATTCCTTTTACTTACCAGTACATCATACTCAGTCACGCTTAGATGATATCTTTGTATCTCATAACATCTCTCAATCATTAATGAAGGCAGATATTGGTTCTATTCTGATATCTGATCATGCCCCTGTTGCCATACACCTTGATGTTTTGCACAAGCTCAAATTGCTTCGCAAATGGCGTTTCAGTAATGCCCTTCTTCTTGACCCATTCTCTACATCATCCTTCACTTCTTTTTTTCACGAATATTTCACTATTAATCAAACGGACGGCATGTCCTTTCATGTAATTTGGGATGCCTTTAAACCTTCAGCTAGAGACTTTATTATTCGCTTTGTTTCCAACAAACGTGAAAAAGCACAGCAAACTACCAAAGTTTTACTAGCCAAAATTAAGAAATTGGAACACTCCTATTACTCCTCCAAATCAAAGACCTGCTTATCTTTACTCCTAAAAATCAAATTTCAATTTAATCAAGATACAACTAACAATGCTTCAAATGATTTACTTACATCTAGCACAAATTTTATGGTGGTCAGAATAAAGCCGGAAAACTGTTGGCTAACTATTAAAAGTTAAATAAAACAAGCTTAATATAGAATCTATTTTTGGAAATGATAACTCATTAAAATTTAAGGATGAAGAGATATTAAATGAATTCCTAAACTTCTCTCCTGAACACTCTATCTCTCAATTCCTTTCCAAAATTCATTATCCCTCTGATACGCGCCCGGATCTCTCTATTTTGTAATCCGATATTACACAGAAAGAACTTCATGCTGCCTTAAAAATTCTCAAAATGGATAAGGCCCCTGGTCCAGATGGTCTCACTGTAGAATTTTTTACTCATTTTGCTTCTTTATTGATTCCCAAATTGCATACCCTTATACTTACCTTTTTAGACTCTGGAGCATCCGCTGGATCTTTTCCTGATCCTGATGCTCTTATTTGCCTCATTCCTATGGATGGTAAGGATCCTCAACATTGTAACAACTATCGACCCATCACCCTAGTCAACATAGACTATAAAAAAAATTCAAAAGCTTTAGCATTACGATTGGAGTCTCAAATGCCCGATTTGCTGGCGACTGAACAATCTGGCTTTGTTAAAGGGAAACTTATTACGGACAACACTCATTTATTTTTTGATATCCTCTCCAAGGCCTCACATGTTTCTCATTCTCTGGCAGCCATTGCTTTGGATGCAGAAAAGCATTCAATAGCGTTGAATAGCCTTATCTTTTTCGTACGCTTCAGTGGTTTGGTTTTGGTCTAAAAATTATGGCTCTAATTTCTATTTTATATTCCAATCTAAGTACAGCTGTAACAGCGAACGGTGGAATTTCCTCTTATTTTAACCTTTGCTAGGGGAGTTAGACAAGGATGTCCCCTTTCCCCGTTTCTTTTTAATATTGCCTTAGAACCTTTTTTACTCCGGATTCGTCAAAACAATAATATTCACGGCTTCACTTTTAAATAGACCTGTATTAAAATGGTGGCCTATGCCGCCATTTTCTGTCACAACCTCAGGCTTCTCTCCCTGCCGTTCTTGAAGTGGTGGAATCCTTGACGTCCGAATCTGGATACAAATTGAATTAAGGCAAATGTGAAATTTTACCCTTGGCAAAATATACTTTTAGTGCTGATTTTGCTATTTCAGGCTTCTCGTGGAGCCCTCAATTTATTAAATATTTAGGTTTACACTTTACTCCATCCATAGTGGGGACAGTATCACGATGCATGGACAATTGCGTACAAAGAATTTCTTCTTTAACAACAAAATTAATTCCCTTATACTTGTCCCGGTGGGGTCGTTTGGACACAATAAAAATTATGCTTTCCCCCATAGTCCTATATACAATTTCTAATATTCCATTGTCGATTCTCTCAAATATTTAAACACAAATTAATTCTATCTTATCTTTTTTTTATGGGGAAAAAAGAAATCACGTATGTCCTTTCATAAATTGATTCATCCAAAATCGGAAGGTGGGACGAACTTCCCTCATTTTCCTCTTTACCATAAATCCTTCATATTAACTCAGTCGTCACGTTGGCTCTCTGATCCTCTTTGGACTACATTAGAACGATCTTTCATTTCTTCTTTTTCCTTCCAGGAATATTTATCTTTCACACGCAAACCACAATCTGTTTCCACCCCCATTCTTAAACATACTTCCAAAATTATTCCAACGGCTCCTTTGCCATCCTTTCAGAATTTTCCCATATGGCACAATATAAACATTTTGATTAATAATAAACCTTTATTCTGGAAATCCTGGAGAAAACGAGGGCTGATTTGGGTAAATCAATTATACAATCAGGATTTGATTATACCTTTTGCACAAGCTCACACCATCTTTGGCTTCCCTACATCTTTTTGCTCTAAATACTCTCTCTTAACACAAGCTATCCAATCTGCTCACCTACAACACAGAACACCCCCTCTTAGCAGCTCTCCTGGATCTGCTCATGCAGATACATTACACTCCTTACTACTTCATGAGTCTAAGGCTTCTACTATATATAACTTTTTACATACTTTACCTATACCAAGAGACAAAACTAAGATAGAATTCCTGTAGGAAAAGGAATTTGATACCTCCTGGGCTGTAGACTTCTGGGAAAAAATTTGGCTTAAACTTAGAAAACCTTTTAGGGCTGCAAACACGACACAAACACTCTTTTTTATATATAACAGGCTCCTATTATCTCCTCTTGTTTCCAATAAATATCACTCTGATGTTTCACATAACTGTTGGCCTTGTTCGCTACCACATGCTGATTTATTCCATTTGCTTTTTCATGCAAGTTTTTCAGACTTTTTGGGAAAAGGTGTGGACACAACTTAATTTGATTTTGCACTCCAACCATCCTTTCTCTATTTTACACATCTTTTTAGGTAGCTTATCTTCTATTTGGGAACATTCTGATACTAATGAAACAATAGTTGATCTATTATTAGCAGTAGCCTTCCAACAAATAACGAAGAACTGGAAGGATTTCACTAAACTTTCATATCAAGCATGGTGGTATGCTGTCTGCTACAATCATAGGCTAGACACCGCATTTGTGTACCCATCACATTTGGCATCCAAACGTTTAGACTTGTGGGCACCAGTTATATTATTCATTGATGCTAGCGCTAAATACTCTGCTACCCCTACTCCTCTGCAGCAAGAAGTCACTAAACCTCCATGACTTCCTTTATGTTAATCTACAGTTCTATTTGTACTTCCTTATATGTAGCATAGCATATGATATGGTTATATTGACTGTATATGAAATATTTCATTGTTTTGTTTTATACCCTGGATATTCTTCCAATCCACCTGGTACATTGTGTGTAATCCTATTATTTTCACTGTTCTTATACTCTGCACATTATTGTAATCCTTTATCCTAATAAACTTCTTTCTTACCTTTTAAAAAAAAGATCATAGTCACAATGCCCTTGTTGTATGCATTTTGTAAGACCATAGTTGAGAGCAGATAGTCAAATACAAGTGGGTGCCTAAGTAGGCGGGGCTCTGATAAATGAGTACCCCAAAAGGACTGACACTGAGGCAAATACAGACATCTATAGCACCACTAGACACATAGGTGTGTTAAACTCTTGATTAATCAGATCCATGAGCATCACAAACAACTATTTATTACAAACTTTATGAAGGTGAGTAACTCCCTTTGTTCTCCAGAGATCACTTTTTCTTCCTAGAAAAATAAGAGGGGCTAAATTTGAATATCCATATTAATTGAGCTGTGTTTGAGACCGCTGATTGTTAAGATTTGTATGATTGGAAATGGATGATTTGGGGCAAACCTGGAGCTATGAGGCTTTTAGAGATCTTGATTATCCCAGTCTTTCTGAGGTTGGCTGCCTTCTGACTTTTATCAATAAGAATGTCTGTTTTGATTGTTCCTTGAATTTAGAGTGGCTTGAACAATTGTTCAGGTTCCAGGTAAGGTGGTAAAAGATGGAGCATTGCTTACCTGGGTTGTCAATGCTACAGTCATTGGGGAGCCTTCAAACATTTGTAAGAAGTCTTCCAGGTTCTGAGGAACACAGTACTCTCTTGTTCTATCGTCTTTTGTGATCAATATTGTTTCTGGGTTCAAGAGTCCATATCTGACTCCCTTCTGCTTAAGGACAGGTCATAGGGATTAACATTTCCTCTAAAGCACATGTGTGTGGCATGAAAAATCAGCAGTAAATTAAACCTTTTCCTTGTATACACATGGGCTATGATGTTTAGAAGAATGAAGGATCAGCCTAACTTGCTGATGACAGAGGAGGCACATTATAACTGGTCTGTGGTGATCTGCAGTATTCTGTCATTCTGTGTGCCCTTTGAAATTCTATAATGTTGCCAAAGTCATTGCCCATACGTTGAGGCAGAACAGTTGCTAGAAAGCTGTGCATGTCATGTCATCACCTGTGGTAGTTCATATAAGCACTGCTCCAATCTGCTTTTTCAGTGACTTTCTTCTGTAGATTTTTTAGCTCTGATCCCCAATCTGGAGCTCCTAATACCCTCTTTTCTAAGTCCATTAAATCTTTTCTTATGTGTCCAGCTACGGTTTAAACACAGACATTTCTGTGTGTATAGTTTTCAGTTCTTGTATAGTTTTGGTTGAGGCCAGTTCCACTGAGTTTAAAGAGGATTTGATTTATTTTAGTTCCTGTATAACAGTGCCTAATGTTATGGATGTCACCACCTGTCCTGGTGCCAGAGATTGTGCTTTTCCCCTTTGTGCTTGCCAAGGCCTCTGAGAATAGTAGCTGTCTTGAGGCTTTGCTGCCAGACATTTATTATAGCAATAGTGCAAGAAAATGAGGTAATTTCTGAGTTAATGAACTGTATGGGACTATGGCAACAAAATCAATACTATCCGTGTCTTACAGGATACATTATTTATTATTAGAAATTAAGTATTGTATAACTTTGGTGCCTCTAGATGGCAGTATTCAGGTCTGCCACCCAATACTCAGAGAAAAATAGACTTAAAGTAAACAAATATAGCAGGACCCTAAAGATATCATGATGTAATGTAAAAGGGATGATCCAAATCTACAACAGCAGATTTCCTGGATGACGTAGAGTGCTTAACTGGCTGTCATTGTCACTAGATTTGAACACTATCGATAATTAAAGAGTGCCCTGCACAATTTTCAGGGGGCATAGACATCCTCAATTGCTTCTGCTGGAGGGTCGGTGGCCCACGATGGGAAGCCCACCCTGCTGTGTGATAACCCGCTGATGCAGGTTACCATCAAATGTTATACTAGTCGCAGCTCGTCAAGGTGTCAGAATGGTAGTGCGATATCTTTGTGTGGTCCCCAGTGTCAGTAGATGCATGAAAGAGTGCTGCAGCCTACAACTTGTGGTGGATCTGAGACAGGTGAGGACCAGATGAATGGCAGCTGTGTCCTTGTGTCAATCAGCACTTGCTCCACAATTCATATTCTACATCAGCAATCTGCAATTTGTAATGCATCAGGCTACAGGTGTCAGATATTTATAAAGTACAGGATTGGTCATCCTCACTGAGCTCAAGATCTGCCCCACAACAATTGTCTTCCAGTGGAGCAAGCAATCAGCCACTGATAGATGAGGTGATCCTGCACATAAGCCTTGTAAATCAAGGCAAAGACTTGGACTGAAATCCTAAAGGTAAGCCATCATAGTGTTTGAATAGCCCATGTATGATGCCTCAAACCACACATAATAAACAGAACAGACCAGAAGACAGGCTGGCCACAAGAAGCATGCTACTATTACACATTTTTCATGAATTTAGTGTTTAATGTATTTAGACTTTGGTCATGCCCAACTCAGCGGTTCTGGCAATATAAAAGTAATATTCTGCAATGCATGAGGTTACCTACACATCTTCAGAACAGCTGAAAATGGAGGGAGACATTGTCAAGCAAGGCAATATCAACCTTGAGATGATTGCAAAAACCTGTGACATAGCCAAGCTAAAGAGTGACAATCGTCAAAGGGAAACAATCAGATCTTTGCAAAAAATAGTGATAAGTAAGATCTACAAAATACAAAGAATCACTGTTCTGTGAAGAAATAGAATAACTGTAGAAATCACACAACAGCAAGTGTGAGTCTGTAGTATGTATTCCAAATGGATGTCCTCAGCAGACAGCTCCTTACATGACGCTGCCACAACTTGAATACAGTTTCTGTAGAACTTAAAGGAACTAACACTCTAAGTACTACCTGAACATTCTACATTATAAACATTACAGTATGTAATAGACATTACATATCTTTCCCTTTATGGAAAAAAGAAAAACAAAACAATAAGATAATACATAACATAGCACTAACAATAACAAGTAGGAGTTTTCACTAAGCACATTAGAAACAATAAGAATTACCTCAATTGCTCCAGTTTGCAGAAGTATCCAACACTCCACACAGTTCAATTCTCCAACACAACCACATTACGTCTTACCTCAACAACCTTCAATGGAGTGGAAATGTACTGTGTCCTTTTATAACCACTCCACACTTCTTGGTAACAACCCAATCACCCACAGCAATGTTAGGTTCTTTTACGCCTTTCCTAGCAATATATTATTCTTCCGCACACCTCTGCTTCATTTTGACTCCAGCTTTAATAGCTTGATGATCCACCCAAACATGATCTCAGGAAACTAACCATACAGGATTCTCCTTCCTTCCCAGTTCTCTCCCCTTCAAAGAAATAAAAGGGGAAACCCCAGCAACAGCATGGGGAGTAGTTCTGTGTGCCCACACCAATTTCTTTAAGTCCTCTTTCCATGATAATCCATTTGCCAATGACAATTGTATGTTTCCATAATTAAATTAGTATTTCTTTCAACCATCCCATTTGCTTGTGGTCTAAAGTAAGCTACTCTTTCGTGAACAATTCCCCACTTCTCCATAAACTCTTTCATCTGTCTTGAAACAAACTGTACACCATTGTCTGACACAATGGTCTTTGGCACTCCTTCTTTCAGAAAAACCTCTTCTAAAAATTGTATCACACCAATATAATTAACTACACTCACAGGTTTAAACACAAACCACTTAGTATGGTGATCAGCAAGTATAATGATAAACTTATTTTCACTACCCAATATATTGATAGGACCAAGAAAGTCCATTGCCAGCCTTTCTCAGGGCCTTGCCGGTATCTCAACACACTTAAGTGAAGGCTCCTTCAACGTTTTCACTTTAGCACTGTTGGCACAAGCATAACAATGTCTAACAATATTCTCAACCATACTATCCAATCTTGGCCACCAAAAAGTTTGTCTTATCCTTCTCTTGGTCATGTTCCTCCCAGGATGCCCCTCATGCACTAGCTGCACAATCCGATCACAAAGTGCCATAGGAGGTACAATGCGATTCCTTCTCATCACCTTGTTATCCAGAATGCTCAACTCTTCTCTAACACTCCAATACTCCTTTATCTGCTCATCTTGACACACATTAGGTTGCCATCCATCCCTAATATTCTCCTTCACTCTTCTTTTTTTTAACACTACACATTCATGGACCGCACATTTGACATCCACATCGGTTTCTAGATTTACCATTTCAACTATTTGACTTTTGGTAGGTTAAGGAGATAAGCAATCTGCCACTACGTTCTTTAGACCTTTTAAGTATTGTAATTCAAAATTGTACTCTAGAATAGATTAGATCCATCTCAAAATCCTCGGAGTACCTCCACCTTCTAACCCTCTGCCACCCTTGAACAAATGCATTAGTGGCTTATGATCAGTTTTAACTCTGAAAGGCAAACCCCAAAGGAAATATTTAAAATGTTTAAATCCCCAACAGTACGCTAGGGCTTATCTTTCAATCACTGAGTAAGATCTCTAAGCACCTTGCAATCTTCTGGAGGCAAATCCTATAATCCTTTCCTGTCCGTCAACATGAGTCAATACTGCTCCCAATCCCATACCACTGGCATCTGTAGTCAGGTAAGTTTTTCCTGTTACTTCAAGGTGGCCCAGGAAAGGAGCTCTTATAATACTCTCTTTGATTTTCTGCAATGCACCCTCACACGCATCATTCCACACAAATACTACATCCTTTTTCATCAACAGTCTTAATGGTTCTTCACAAACTTTGAACAATATTCTGTCAACCCAAGGAAGGACTTCAATTGATCTTTACTCTCAGGACAGGGTGCATCACTTATCCCTTGGACAATACTCTGTTTAGGTTGTATACCATCACATGATATCATGTGTCCCAAATACGTAACACTTTTCTTTCTAAAGTGACACTTTTCACGTTTAACAGTCAACCCATACTGTTCCAAGCGCCTAATAACCTCTACCAGCAACTCGTCATGATGTGATTAACTTTTCCAGCTATCATGATATCATCTTGGAAATACCAGACGTCCTTTAAACCATCAAATATTTTCGTCATCACCCTCTGAAAAACTTCTGACGCAGATGTCAGCCGAAAAGGCATTCAAAGATAATGGAATGAGCATAATGGAGTGACAAAGGATGTCAGGTGTCTGGAATCTTTGTGCAGGCTGATTTGGTGATTCGCTGCTGGCATATCAACAACTGAAAATACTTTCCCTCCTGACATGGCTGACAACATTTCAGAAATTAAAGAATGGTTGTCTGTCAACCCATATGTTTTGATTAGGATCTCTTAAATCTATGCATAACCTGATATTACCACCATCCTTGGGAGCTACGATGATTAGAGCCAGCCATTCTGATGACTCAATGGGCTAGATTATTCCTTGACTTAATAATTTGTGGAACTCCCGTTGCAAAGATTCTTTCTTCATGAAGAAGGACATTGCGTGCCTTATGTACCACTGGGAATACTCCTTTTTTAAGAAGGATTTTGTGAGAACATCTTTTCAATAGACTCAAATCATCACGGAGTACACAAGAAAATTTCTTCACCACCCACTCGTCAAATGTATCCACAGAGTTCACACCTCGCAATTCAGGTAATGACACTATGACAGGGTCTTCTGCATGAGGATTTAACATTATGCCCATATCTTTCTGATGGAGCCATCCTAAAAGGTTAGACCCGTAATCAGCTAAATACAATCGTCCATACCCTACTTGTCCCTTGAATGAGATATTCATCCATCTCTTACCCAACATTTTTATTTTATTTCTGCCATATCCTACTGCTTTTATGTCAGGTTCAGACCAATCATCATATAATTCTTTAGATAATGTGTCTTTTGACACCAAAGTGTACATACTCCCTGAATCAACCAACATTTATTTCCACAGGCAGTTTATCTAAACTTTCAATACAATGTGGTTTCTCTAGTTTTCCATCGCTTTCTTTCCTTGCAACATTGAATGCCTAAACATGTGCAAGATCGTTGCAAACAATGCACTCCTCTCCAAAAATAGGTAAGAAAATGTCAGTGACATTTTCACATACTTCCTCAACCTCTTTAACACCACCTTGTTTAAATCTAGTTCTACACATTTTCAAAACGTGACCTTTCTTCCCACAATTGCAGCATACAATCCCTCTTGCTGCACATTTAAAACTTGTCGAAATACGGCGAGGAGCTCCACAATGAAAACATTTTATTTCCCTTGTAGTAGTTTCTTTCTTTCCACCATTGTTTATTATATTTTTCTTTATCCCTTCAGTGTCATTGAACCTAAGTTCCAACTTTTGACGAAGTATCCATTTCTTTGAACCATTTGGAAGCTTGCTCCTCACCCTTAAGAACTTGAATGGTTCCCTCAAAATTGAGATCCTTCGTTAGCAGCTTCTCTGTCATCATTTGTACATCCAATAATCTGATCTCTAATGAGAGAATCACTCAAGTTCTCAAATTTACATGTCAAAGACAAATCACTGAAAGCTGCTATGTATCTATCGATATCCTCTTCCAGCAATTGTGCATGCGTAAAGAACTTATGTTGTTCCATTACAACATTAATCTTAGTAATAGACCAGAAATCAAGCATCATTGTGGACATTTCATATACATTGTTAGGTTGTCCATCTCCTATACCTCAGGACATTTCTGGTAAGTTTTCATATAACCTCCTTCCTTCAACACCCAAACGGTGTAACAAAATTGCTTGCCGCCTGACAGGTCCATATCTATCACCACCTATTGCCAGTATGTAAGTGAAAAACACATTATCCTGGAGTAGCTAAAATTGTTGGTGGAGAAGCCATGCTTTGGTCAGAAATGTCGAATGCAAAAGGAATAAAATAAAAGACTAAAACAATTAATTAAAACAAAGAATTAAAACAACAAATTAATTAAACAGACTAACACAATGAATTAAAATAATAATTATACCAATTCCTTGTGAATCTATATTCTGTGCTCCTTTGTTCGTTTCTCCTTTTTAGTCTTCCTTCCTATGGTTAAATTTGTCCTATCTTTGTTTCCATACAGCTAGAGTCAGACATGAAGGAAAGATGATGTCCTATCTTTACCTCCATAAAGCTACAGCCAGAAGTGAAGGAAAGCAGACGAAGAAATGTGGTAAGTGCCATCTGCTTCCTTCATCGTGACGACTTGCGTTTGTGCTCTAAAGTTGTAACAATGTAATGCCTTAATGTTATTTGTGCCCGAGAATGTCTCACATGCGGCGTGTCTTTAAAACCTTAACACATGCGCTTCACTTGATTTATTGCCTATGCTCGTGTAGCGTGTGTGCATTTATTATTTCCCACGCTCACTGTCGGGCAGCGCTTCACTCGATTTATTGCCTCACTATCAGGCAATCTTAACAGCCTCTAACTCCTCAGCAGGTTTAACTTCGCGCACGTCGCACTCGCAACAGTCCTTGCGCCTAATGCACCCGTGCTCTCCAAATGGGCGCAGCTGCGCTTCCATGCGCTTGAGAATGCTTAGAGATTCATGCTCCTGCCTGATTCAAATATCCACAACTGTGCACATAACAGCAATCCGTAAATCCTGAAATGACGATGAAATATACGCGCAACAGGCAAGCAGGTGTATCGTTAGAAGAAGGATTTACTTCAATTATCCATGTTTTAAAACAAATTGAAAGCGATTTTACCCGCATATGTAGATCGTTCATTTAATTTAGTCCAGGAGTGAGGACACCGGTAGTCTGCCCCCACACAGCTCGTCGCCAGAAAATGTAGAAATCGCACAACAGCAAGTGTGAGTCTATAGTATTTATTCCAAATGGATGTCCTCAGCAGACAGCTCCTTACACAACACTGCCACAACAGTAATACAGTTTCTGTAGAACTTAAAGGAACGAACACTCTTCTACTGGTCCAGTTCTACTGGACATTCTACATTAAAAACATTACAGTATGTAATAAGCATTATAATAACCCTTAACCCCTTTGCCAAAGCGCCAATTTTGCTGCGGCCCGGGGGTGGGGTGGCTGGTTGAGCGCGGCGCTGCTGTCCTTGTGACGGAACCACGCCGTCATGAGTCACGGGCGGCGTGTGCTCATGACGGCATGGTTCCGTCACACCCCTGCCAGCTCATTAATTCGCCCGTACAGGCAGGGAATTAATGTTGTGTGGGAGAAGGGGTGCGCCGAATGATGGAACCACGCCATCATGAGCATACTCTGCCTGTGGCTCATGATGGCGTGTTTCCGTCATAAGCAGGCAACAGGTTAACAGTTGTGAAAGAATAGCACCAAAACACAACTCTCAGTATGATCAATCAATCAATAAATCATTCAAATAGGGAATTGTGAAAAGTGCTACTCACCCGTGAGGTTCTCAAGTAGCTGGGGGGGGGAATAAGCAGCTCCATTCAGTTGAAGAGCCAGGTCTTGAGGGTCTTCCTGAAGATCTTCAGAGAGGGGGCGTGCTTGATGTGGATCTGGAGCTGGTTCCAGGTCTTGGCCGCAATGTGGGAGAAGGCTCTTCCACCAATTCTGGCTCTGCAGATGCGTGGGGTTTCGGCGATAGTGAGGTCGGCAGATCGTAGGTTTCTCTTGGGTACGTGGAAGGAGATTCTCTTGTTGAGGAATTGGGGTCCGGATTGTGGAGGCATTTGTAGGTGTGAGGAGTATCTTGAAAGTTACCCTCTGCCTGACAGGGAGCCAATGGACGCCTTGCAGGTGTTGGGTGATGTGTTCATGTCAAGAGATTCCGAGGACGAGTCTGGCTTTGGTGTCCTGTATGGTCTGGAGTTTTCAGAGCAGAGACTGGTTGATTCCGGCATAGAGGGTGTTTCCGTAGTCCGGTCTGCTGGCTATGAGTGTGTGGGATCTTTCTTGATTTGGGGGGATCCATTTGAAGGTCTTGCGAAGGATGCGGAGGGTGTTGAAGCAGTTGGAGGCGAAAAACGTTGATCTGTCGGGTCATAGAGAGGGAGCAGTTGAGTACAGTACAGAGGTTCTGGTGTGGCCCGTGGAGGTTAGGGGAGCTTCCGAGGGCAGTGAGCCACCAGGTGTTGTCCCATGCGGTGGGAGAGGGTCTGAGGATGAAGACCTCTGTCTTCTCTGAGTTGAGCTTCCGGCAGCTGCTCCTCATCCAGGACGCGACGTCCTTCATTCCTTCCTGGAAAGTAAGTCTGGTGGTGAAGGGATCCTTGGTGAGGGAGAGGATGAGCAGGGTGTCATCAGCGTAGGAAACTGTTCTATCTGATGATGGCGGCGGCGAGGGGTCCATCTAGATGTTGAAGAGCGTTGGGCAGAAATAACCTCCAGTGGAGGAAAGTAATTAGAGCATTACATGCACACACACACACCCATTCACATAACGCACTCACACATACCCATAGATTCATACATACACACCGGGCAAGCTGTCCAAACATTACATATAAACATAAAACATATCTGCTGAAGCCTCTCTGGGATGGAAGCCATGGCGAATCCAGAAGTGTTGGGACTACCACCTCCTCTCATTGGCTGGAGGATGCAGCTGTCTTTACCTCATCACAAACTAGGATGGGGTGGGAACCAGTGAGACTGCTCACCATCCCAACTTATGACAAGGTGTCAGTGATAGGCCCTCGACCATGGACACTTCTGGGCTTAAAACTGAAGCACTTAGGTCCAAAGCTAACAGTGATTGTCTCATTCGTCATGAGGGGAAGGCACTTTGCCAAGCTGAGGAGGTCACTTTCACAGGGCTGTGGCATCTTCAGCCCAGCAAAGTTCAGTTCAGGAAACCAGGTGCCTGTGAATTTAGAGGATGTCTAGCTCCTTGCTGCCTGACCTGATCGTAAAGAATGTCTTTCAGTCTGACATTTGCTTAGTTTGACAGGCACTCTTCATGTCAGGGAAAAAGGTGATGAGGTGTGGCCCCTCCACCCTTAGGATGGACCGCTGCTGCCAATAGCTAGGGTGACAGGGTGTAGTAAGGATAACAAAACATTATCTATGCAATGCAGCATTTTTTGCAGTGACGCTTTGTGCATGTGCTCTTGTTCTTGTCCAAGGAGGTTCAGCTCTCGCATTCACAAGGGTCTTCACCATTCAAATTCAATCTCCAAGAGAATCTGCATCTACAGTCTCAGGATAACATACTTATTCCCCGTCCTCTGCTACACTCTCATCAGTTTTCACCTGCCTCTGTTGTGCATGGTGTGGTAATGGAATAAAGGAGAATATGATATTATCACTTGATGATTTCTTCGATAGGTGGGTAGATATGTACGATCTTGACAAAAAACAACCAATTAGTTTCTTTAATTATAAACATAAAATAAAGTCTTGCTTGATGATAACTGGTTTAGGACCATCGAGCATAAGAAGAGCGGCACCCTGCTAATTACATCAGGACCTGTGTCTACGATGATAGACATCTAGCATGCTGTACAGCTGTACAATTCAAGTTCCTGACAACAGCGCTCAAGTTGGGCATGTGAGAGTCCTCCCTGATCCTTCAATATGTATTTGAATTATTTAATTATTTCCATATGCTACACTTGCACATCTCTGCTTGAGCAGGTGGGTATTGAATGTGTGTAGCCACACTCTGACGCGACAGTATGTCCAGCTGTTGGGGATCCACACACCATGGCTCGCTGCTCCCATGGAGGAGTTTTGAAAGGGGAACACTTTCACTGAGAAAGCTCCAGAGAGAAATGTGTGCAACTGAGGTGAGCTTCTTGCAGTTAGGAGCTAGGTTAAAACACAGAAAAAGGTAAATCTTCTCTACATGGATTGGGTGCGGACAGCAGGTCCACCAGACATATTAAGGAAAATGCGAATGCTTGATTTACATGGAGAATTTACATAACCAGTGGCGGCTGCTATGGAACAGTGGTGGTGAGGCGGGGCTGGGGTAGGAATAACAACAGATTACTGTTGCAGCTTCTCCTCCGTCGTCATCTCTTCCTGGCTCCCGGCTGCACACAGGCTCCCCTAAACCAATCACAACGCTGCTGTCACCAGCGTGACAGCAGCATCCGGATGGGTCTGAGCGGCCTGTTTTGCCACTCAGGCAGTGATTGGGAGCATTGGGACTTTTCTCCAACCCGCTGTACAACACAGCAAGATGGAGAAATGCTAAGTGCGCATGACAGTTTGGCTGCCCAAAACGGCCGACCAAACTGTCATGCGCACTTTTGGTGCACAAACCACTCCTCCTCCCTGTGACCCCACTCCCTCCCCATCCTAACCTGTCCCCATAGCCCATACTACAAGTAAAATCATAACAACGTTGTGTTAGTATTATTTTATTTTCCTTTTCCCACTGCTATGAGAGCAGTGGAGCAACGATCCTCCACCTTAGAGGAGGAGCCTTCGCTGGACATAACAAAGCTCATATATTGCCTTGGAAGACACTGTGAAGAGAAATTATTGGTTGAGGGGAAATTCAACTTTTACATACGAATTAATTTATTTATGGGCTTCACAAGTGCTATTGGACAAAACGAAGCACAATTATTTTATTAAAAATTAGCATAGTGTCACAGAGAGGAATTATTTGATTTTCCAGTACTTTAAGTCAATATATGAACAATAATTCTTCAAACTAAAAACCTACTTATACTTTTTATATTTAGCCCAGCCTTCAATCCATCACTCAATTAATCATGTCACCCATATTTTCTTATCTATCCATTTATTCACCAATACCCCCGTGTCAACCCTTTCATTACACCTGCTACTCTGACCATCCATCCAACTGTCTGTCCATTCACATTTCCATCCATTCATCCATCCATCCATATATCCATCCATCCATTCATCCATCTGTTTTTCCGTCTGCCCATCTGTCCGTCCATCCATCCATCCATCCATCCATCCATCCATCCATCCATCCCAGAAGCCCTTACAGACTACGGGCATATCAGTGTAATGTAGCTACCATGAGAACCCACAAGCACCTGCAGCTGCCCAGCAGTGCCACAGTGACGAGTCATTGTCAAGAATGAGTTGCCTTCCTGCATAGTGGGCAGCAACGTATTACTATAAATGTAATGATCACCCAGACAAACTTACAGGTTTAATAGAAATCTGGGACAATGTAATTTTCTGTACCCTTCAATATTTGTTGATCATTTGTTTATATATTTTGAAGCTTTCATGGCATATGGTAGCTGTGCTTTGGCACATTATAGCATCAATACTAATGTCCTTTTATTTCTCTGTGCTCACACACTTGGTTGTTCACCTGAGTCCAAATGAGATGTATTCACAAAGTTATTTGACTTGAGTTGGGATTTACGCTGGGTGTTTTGTTGGAGACGGTTCTAGTGCATCAGAAAGTTGTCACTGCAAAGCTGTTTGCCTGTGGTTCATTCATTGGCTGTGGTTATCAGAAGTCTCATCATTTCATAGAGAGAGTACATTTACTGCAACAAGTAAACTATGCTCTGGGGTTCCCTTGACAAACAGTTAAGAACTTGAATCTTTCTTTGATGGGTACTCTTCGCAAATGCCTCTGAAACATGTTTTTCATTCAATATTTTTGGGGCATTGTAATCTAAAAAGCACTCTCAATCCGCACATTTTCATTACATTGTGGTGGGGTAGAGGCCCAACTCACTGTCGAAAGTGCACCTGCTCCCTTGCGTTGCTTAATTAACACTGGAGTTATTTGATTTTTTTAGCGGTGCTTTAACTTTCAACTTTTATTCACAAGAAATTTCCCAATTCAAAGATACTTATTGAATCGGACTCTACATTATGATATTCTCAGTTGCCCTTTCTGCATTGATAACCGTGGTATACAAATCTCTGCAGCAGATGATTTAATCTACAACTGAGAACATTTCCGGCAGAGTTTAATATGTCGTCTTATGTACATGCATGCACAAGCCCTTTGTTCCTCTTGCTGTCTCTCTTCACCATACATATCTCAGTCGCCTCCAGTCTCGCCCCCTCTCTCTCTCTCTTCCTGTCCGCTTTCCTTCCTTTCAGCTTCTGCTTTGAAAGCATGAACCTCTTGGAACATCTCAGAACTTCCTGAAAGTGTGCTTGGGATTAACTTCTGAGTGTGTCTGTGTAATGTAACGTACAGGGCTGTAAAGGTATTCACCTACACGGTTTACTGAATTTCTTCTCGGTCACTGTTCTTCCACTATTAACATATTGATGGACAGTTTAACCATCTACAGATGTGCATTTGAAACTACCTGAGTTGGATTGGAACTGGTAGCTCTTTGAAGCGTATGAAGCAAAAAAGAGGCAAGCAAACAGAGGAATATTTATTAATAAATCACACAGCACAGTGCAGCACAGTGTAGCACAGCAAGTTACCGCAGCGCTGCATGAGAGGGAAAGGGCAGGAATGCACAGTACCTAACATTATATGGCACATTCCTGTTCTTCCTCACGCTGGTGTCAACGCACACCTTTCTGCACAAAAACAATCCTGAGAGGAATTTTCCTCTTTCTACGTGTGCTCCTCTTTCTGTGTGCTCCTCTTTCTGTGTGCTGCTGCATTCTGCATAGAAAGATGAAGTGACGCCTTCCAAAGGTCTACCAGTAATAGTAAATCTGGGAATGCGCCAAAATCCATGGGTGGATGTGTGGGAACACCCATGCTCCACCTATGGAATGCCTCTCTGGGACACAGTAACACAACGCAGCGACTTGTGCTGCTTTGCGTTACACTAGATTTATCAAGCCATGCAAGGTGATGAATCTAACTTAAGAGTTGTGTCGCTCTTGCGCCCCATTACTGGGTACAAGGATAACGCAAGTCTTTGATAAATTTGTCACACAGTTTCTTTTCACGTTGTATCAACCACATCTAACAGTCCTACCTTAGCATAAAGCGCTTTTATCCTTTAGTGTCGGATAAGCCATAGAAATGAAGCGTAAATACAGAAAGGAAATATACTATTTCTATAGCGTCTACTGTCCTGGTGCTAGACTAGCATAATGTGGGTGAAATGTGTCTACCTATTTGCAGCTCACAGCCTGTTGTCTGTACCTATCCAGTCTTTTATATCTATTCCCAGCTTCTGGCGTTGCGCGGGGACGTAGCTATTAAAGGTGCAGCAGGTGAATTTATACCGGAGCCCAGAGGTTAAAGGGGCCAGCTGAACCCTGATTATTGCTGTATTTTACTGCCATAGCAGTGGCCAAGGGGTATATTCTCATTCCTTGCACTGGGGCCAATGGAATCCTTGCTATGCCACTGGCTCTCAGGTGTTAGCCACTGGTCTATGCCTTCTCAAAGCATTCAAACGGCAGAAAGAGGAGACAGAACATGATTTAGGTGTGCTCTAAAAGAAAAAAAATGTTTCCTCAATTTATGTTGCGAACCAGGAACCATTTTTAAAATGCTGACGCAAAAGAGGAGCTAGTAGTAGTAGTGGTAAATATTTTATTTGTTGATTACTTAAAATCAGTACAATCAGCAAAATACATGTCCAAAACAAAATTAGATTAAAAAATATGCAGATACAGTGTACATTTATATCCAAGGCAAAATCTTCAACTAAGCCCTACATAGTTTATTTGACTGCAAATAATCAGTTTGCAAAAAAATAAAGTGCGTTGTGCCAGCAGCTATAATTAACAATATACAATACTGTAAAACAATAAGACATACAAAAATACAGAAGGCACAAATGGATAACAATTAAAACAGATTTGACAATAAAGCGCAATTGAGCTAATAAACTTTTAGCAGCAGAAACTAAGGTGCCTTGTGCTAGCAGCTAAAGTTGTCAATTTACCAAATAAACTTTAGAATAAAAAGTACATGAAAAACAACCAACCATAGTAAAATTGCGTTAGAAACGGCATTAGCAATAAAGTGCATTTGTAGTAATGAACTTTAGCCAGACTTCAGAATGCCCCCTCTATCCCTAAAAACAATATAAAAACCACACTTGGGCTATCAAACCCTAACATCTGTAATTTAAAGACAATTCATAACCCAGGAAAATCATTGCAGCTTTTTAAGTAACTTTTGTAGCATAAATATTTTCACTTAAATTGTCTATATTACAAAGTTTCTTTTCAGCTATAAAGATAAACTTAACAAATCTGGAAATAAGGCGGGAAGTGGCTCCACTTAAACATAAAATGATGGCATTTCTACAAGATCTTACTCCCAATTCATTAAAAATAGACTTATAAATGGTCCTCCGCTCTTCTAACAGTTTTGGGCATAAAGTTACTATATGCACTAAGGTTTACTCACAAGAACCACATAACCTACGTTGGTTGGAGGGCCAACTTGTTTTCCCATTTTAATATTCCATCTTTAGTTGGATATGTCCCGAACCGTAGTAACATAAATGTATTCCTAATTAAGGGTTTTAAATGAAACAACAAATAAGGTTGGGGAATCAGTTTACCAAAGGAGTTAGCAATTGACCATAGTTTTTTTTTCTTAGTTCATATTTATCTATTATAGTTGAAAATAAGATAGCTGATTGGTTTTTTATAAACCACTTTACTCCTGACTTCATCTTCTAAATTTGGGCAATCCAAATTATGTAGGCACTCATTTAAATATGTTTGCCAACTCATCGCATATTCACTTCTCATCATCTCATGCCAGCACTGATTTGCAAGAGAACCCTCTTCAGCATGTGACAATGACAATAAGGTCTTTAAAAATGTAGATTGTCGGGCCAATATTTGTTTTTTAAGACCAAATTCAAGTCTTATATTGGCTCAGCTAATATATCTAGGAATCCTAAAAACTGATTTGTGTGTCCTTATTTCAGTGTAATCGAGAATTTTTGCGTCTTCGCTGCAAAAAATAATGGAACCATAATCCAAGGATGGAATTAACTTTGCTTTCATAACCTTCAGCAGGTGGTCATTATTTGGGCATAATAGCTTATCTCTCAATTTTCTAAAAGCAAATGATAGTGATGGTCCCTTAGCTTCAAGGTATTAAAGTGATGCCTTAATGACATACTATCATCAAATGTGATTCCCAAGTATTTGTACGATTTTACACATTCAATGACCAAACCATTGATATTTCATTCTTTTAATCCTAATTTACTTTTTCCCACAGTCATTATTTTTGTCTTTTTTGTATTTATTTTAGACCATTTTGAGTAACATATTGGTTAAAAGAATCTATTAATCTTTTTAATCCTATAACAGATTGGCTGAATAAAATGGTGTTGTCTGCATATTGTAGATATTTAATCTCTTTGCCCAAAAAAACAGGAGCTATAATCAGCATCTTAAAGAAGTATAAGATGGATTACTGAGAGAGGTGCTGCAGCCCACATAGGAAGCTGGGCCCCAAGTCAGCCTTTGTTGGGTCCTCGCTCTGAGGTGAAACTGATTTTATCATCACCGTGAATGATTACATTATCATTTGCTTAAGATCATTTTCAGTAAGCAGAAGCTCTCCAAAATTAGCCAGTCGAGGAGAGAAATAACAATCCCTCCAGAATATCAAAGCCCCCTGCACTCATGCATCCTGTATCAAAGTGGGGGTTTGAAAACAGGAATCAGCCAGAGCAGACCGTTCCTGGAAAGTGCTTCACATCCTTGAACAATTTTCTGGTAGCTGGAAGCAGATTGAATTACAAAACCTCCGCATCAGATAATGTGGATTTTCTTTTATCCTGGCCAAAGGGCCTGAAGCCAGGGTAAATTTTACCTCTTTAGAATCAGCTCTTTTGCCTTCCTCCCCCTAGATATGAACTCGGTCAATCCAGAGCTGGGTTATAACCTCAGCACAAAGCTTCCCCCACAGCGAAACCGACCTCAAATCAGAACTCGCAGGGGTGCTGAAGAGCCACGACACCAATCAGGGTGAAACACCAGCTATTCCTGCTGGCTTTTTTTCTATGAAGCGGATGTGTAAGTCTCGTGCAGCCATTTTCATGTTACCATATGTTTGCAGCCTCGTAAGAACTGTTGCAAGTCAAAGGCAAACAACATAGCGTGAAGTTTAAGACTACATATTTAGGGAACGTGATGGGGACTGCCCTTTAAACAGCACAACTCGATGTTGCAAAATATTAATACAAAGGGAACAAGCATTGACAAAGACAATAGGTCTGACTTTATTGGGGCCAGCCTTTTGACTTTGTCAATGTTTGTTTTGCTGTTATAGTTTTTTCAAAATGGTATTGTTTGGAAAGCTCCTTGTAAATCTAAAAAATTGTTAAAAGCAGAAGTATTCTTTTGTTTCAAAAACAAACATTACCATAGTGGTCCCTGGCACTGAAGAGAACTACTTTTTTACCTCACATGCTACATCACTCATGTTGTATGACATCATTGATAACACTATGTGACATCTGAAATGACATAATTGATAATATTTTCACCTAATTATAATGCTACGTTAACCTTTGTGTTTGGTCAGTAAATTTATCAGGCATTTTTTTGCGTAAAGTAAAATATTATAACCATACTTACCTATAATGTCCCATCAACCTTTGTTGTTTTCGGTGGAAATAAATATATGTATGCATGCATATATATTTATATGTCAAAAAACAAACATTACCATAGTAGTCCTTGGAACTGAAGAGAACTACTTTTTCTCCTCACATACTAAATCACTCATGACATGTTCTATGACATCATTGATAACACAATGTGACATCTGAAATAATACAATTGATAATACGTTCAACTAACTATAATGCCACTTTAACCTTTGTGTTTCTCTGTAAATTTATCAGGCTTTTTTTTAGCGTAAAGTAAAATATTATAATCATACCTAAGATAATGTCCCTTTAACCATTGTTTTTTTCAGTGAATCAAATATATATATGTATGGATATATTATCTATGCCAGTAGCTAGTTATAGTTAGGACCTAGTTTCCATATGAAAAGCGTTTTTTGACTTGCTTCTAACTTTGGCGCAGTTTGACGAATCTTCCCCAAATGTTTCCCAAAAAGTGGCATGGTATGTTTAGTCCTGCATAGAAAGTTTCGAAGTGATCCATCAAGCGGGGGCCAATGAAAAGGGGGTTAAAAAATATGCACTTCCTATGCAATAGTTCATAGGGATTTTTAACATGACTACAGCCCGCACTACTGGATGGAATTGCACCAAATTTGACAGAGAGGTAGCTGTTGGTCTAGAAAGAGGCCTTTTTGTGTTTTAGTGTAAATCCATTCAGTAGTTGCAGATTTATTAAAGGAAAAAAGCGCGTGGACCCTCTGTGGATCCCACATGATTGATCAGCTAATTCACATGCCACCAGCAAAGCCATGATTGGCTGACAACACCCTGACCGGGAGGTTGCGGCCACCATTTTAAGTATTGAGGAATGGTCCTGGGGCCTTAAAATGTACTTGCAAAACAATCAAATTGGTCAGTGTAGAGGTACCCTGACCCCATGGGTCTGTTAGAAGAGTGTGATAGAGACTTATGTTGGGTACAACATCTTCTTACATCGTTTTTTTTCCACTTCGGGAATCCACAGATCCCATTCAAGGCTCAGAGTGGCCCCCGTATAAATATGTGAAGGATCCATGAATCTTGGCGCACTTTGAAAAAACAAAACAAAAAGAAACACTTTCAGACCCACTCAGACACCCACACAGGTACTCTCACATCCATTTACAGACCCGGCCAGGCAGCAATGTACCCACTCACAGACCTATGCGGGCATTCACACACCTACTCACAGATCCATACAGGCACGCACACACCTACTCACAGACCCAAACAGACACTTACACACCTACTCAGATATCTACACAGGCACTCACAGAGCCACTCACATACCCACACAAGGACTCAGAGACCTATTCATAGAGCAATAGTGCCACTCGCACACTCACTCACAGTCCCACACAGACACTCACAAACCCACTCAAACACCCACTCACTGACCCACTCAGACACTTACACACCCATTCACAGATCCACTCAGACACTTACACACCCACTCACAGACCCACTCAGACACTCTCAAACCCACTCAAAGATCCACTCAGACACTCACACACCCACTCATGTACCAATGTAGGCACTCACATGCCCATTGGCAGACACACTCAGACACTCACACACCCACTGGCAGACCTATAAACATTCTTAAACACCCAGTCATAGACCCACACAGACACTCACACACCCGCTCTCAGACACTTACACACCCACTCACAGACCCACACAGACACTTTCACACTCATTCACAGATACACTAACACACTCACTCACAGACCCACTGAGACACTCATACGCCCACTTACAGACCCACTCAGTCACTCTCACACCCACTCACAGATCCACTCAGACACTCCCACACCCACTCATGTACCCATGTAGGTACTCACACATACATTGGCAGACCCACTCAGATACTCACACACCCACTGACAGACCCACAAAGACACTCAGACACCCAATCACAGACCCATGCAGGCACTCACAGACCCACATAGACTTTCAGACACCCACTCACAGACCCACATGGGCACTTACACACCCACTCACAGACCAATTCACACAATCACAGACTCATTCACAGACCCACACAGACACTCACACACCCATTTAAAATATAAACATAGTAGGTGCCCCAGTTACACCACAATTTCTGTAAAGCATGAATGATTCTACCTTTTTAGGCTTGGCAAAGGCAAAGAAAATTAGTTTTTGAGGAAATTACAGCTTAAGAAACAATCTGAAATTCTTGAAGCAGGAAATGCATTGTACATCTATCAGAGCACAATCTTTTCTGTAATCACTTTGCCCTCTCATATATTTCTACTACTCTCCTGCTGACATGAGAGTATATGGTCCTTTATATAAATTACTATAAGGAAAAAAAACCACAAATGAACTTACAAGCTCCACAAACAAGCACTCATCCACCCACTAACACACTCATAAGATCACTCATACACCCTCTCACAAACCGACACAGCCACTCACACATCTACTCACACACTCACACAGCCACTCGTAAACCCACTCAGACCCATAGAGCCACTCACATACCCATTTGCACTCATCATTAGAGGCACTAACACACCCAGTCACACACCCACTCATAGACCCATGCAGCCAATCACACACCCACTCACACTCATATGGCCACTCACACCCACTCTATGACACATACAGACACTCACACACCCATCCTTAAGGTTACAGGTTACAGTTACAAAAATAACATTTTAAAAAGACCTTAGAAATGCACAAAAAAACCTAAGGTTACAAGGATGTTATAGTTAGGAGATATCATTAGCACCCTTAGAAATTCACTGAAAAAAACAAAGGTTACAGGGAAGGTGTAGTTAGGCTCAGATTGTACACACATAAACCATAGATATTCAGCATTCAAAGGTGGTCCCATACACCTCTAACTTTAAATAGAGCAGCATTTGAAGGCCCTCCTATGTGACATAATTGAATTATTCACTGGCATGATATTCTGGGATCCCTTTAAAGCTGTTAAGAGTCAGCATTTTTTTCTGTCTGTTGCATATGTAAGCTAAACAGCTAAATCTTTTGTTGTAGGATTCGTTTTACAGACACAAATAGGGAAAAAATTGAGGTTGCATCTCATAAACTGAGAGATTGCCAGGCCACCAATGCCCATACTCAACGGCCAATCAGAATGGTCTAACATTAGGATGAGACAAAGCAGACCCTGATTTGTAAATATTCCACGCAGTAGCCTCACTGATGTGGACTGTGCTTACCAGCTGCCACAAAAGGAAACTCTAGATGTAGTCTGGGTTCAACATTGTTACGTGTTCATTTTCAGAAAGCCTTCAACTATAGTTGAAGATCCCCAAGCATTCCTCACATGCCGTGGCCAACTAAAACCAAGATTTCCATGTATTGAGAGACGGTTAATTTGGATGTATGACATTACAACGCATGCTTTTACTACGCATGCTTTTACATCGCAATTTTTACAACGCATGCCTTTACAACGCATAGTGTTGAGGGGTGCTTGATAGTGAATAGTTTAATTTACTATTCCAACTCCAGTCCCCGTGGATAGTAGGGAAGGTGTTGGATAGTAAATTAAATCTATTCTCTATCCTAGAGCACCCCCAGCGCAATGCGTTGTAATGGTTTGCTTTGTAAAAGTTGCGATGTAAAGGCACTGCGTGGTAAAAGTTGCGTTGTAAAGGATGTTTCCCGTAAATTTTCCTGATGGGCTGTAATGCCACTATTTTACACTAAGGGTGGGTAGAACTTACTGAGTTTAACTCTCAGAGTTCTGCGGAGTTTCCCAAAAAACTCAGCGAGATTCCATGGAGTTTCGCAAGCAGCGGAAGTTTAGTATGTTGCGCTGCTTGCACTGATTTTTAGCACCTGGAGCTTGTCTCGAGCTACTAAATCAGCGTGAATGGTACCAAGCATCATGCCAGAGGGGTTGCTTCTTTCTGGTGCTCGAGTACATTTTCTACTCGTGTTGCAGTTTTCTGAACACAAGGGCAGCTTTCCTAGCAACCTGCTGCAACCGCCTACATTGAGAAATCTCAATGAGAGGCAATCTAGCTGTTGATTTTCTTACTTTAGCTGGCCAACTTACTGTTGATGAGCTACACATGAGAAAAAACTCTGCGTTCCAAGTGGAGCGCAGAGTGGGCAATACTTGCAAACTCTGCAGGAAGAGTTGGGTTTATTGCCCACCTCTATTGTATAAACGCATGGAAAACAAATCATCTTATCTTACTTCAAGACATAACTGGCAGTTCCCAATTTTGCTTCATCATAACCATGGCTAAAGAGTATGTAATTTTCATAATCTAGTAATTCATTTCAATGGGTGTCGACCCACCAGTTGTTGAAGAAACAGATTGTGTCTCCATATCACAACTTTTTAAAGAATAGATAGTCCGGAACAGCGAAGTCACATAATTGACTCAACACAATACTAATGGAAGTGGACAATGAAGATGCCATTAAAAAAAAAAAAAAAAACAGTGAAGAACTGTCATGGTACAATAGAAGCCTCATTCTGAGAGGATCCCACATAGTAATCCGAAAGATGTCGAGGAAGCATATTGTAGAGATGGCTTTTAAAAGTCCTCGGGGGGTACATAAGAAAAACAACTTATTAAGAGAGGATGTCTACATTCCATCTGTGAAAGCTATGATTGAAAATGTCATATGAACTCTACATGTGTCCGAGCTCCAACAACCACTAGAGTCACTAACGTGTTAAAGCCACCAGAATTAATATGGCGGTCAATAGCTGCTGAAGGTACATGTTTTTGTTGATAAAAATATGCTCCCGATTTACTGAAAGTTCGGCTTCTGCAACTGCAAAAGCTAAGATGATGCATATAACAATTAGAAAAAGACGCATTCGATGAGCATCCGGCGTTTTGAAAACTTGCAGCACTTTTGATCTCATGTCATTGCAAGTGACCGATTAGAACAGAGTCCCTTCGGCTGCCATACTGGCTCACTGAACAATAATAAGAAATCTGGCACTCTCCAGGAAATACTATGCTGGCTCCTTAAAATCCTTAGAGGCGCCACATAAGAGAGCAAAGGAGGGTCAGACTGCCCTCAGATGCCTCCATACAGGGTTATCTAAAGTCCTACCTGGCAGAACACCCAAAAGTGACCTAGGTGGGTTCTACAGAAGAAGTGAGGTGTACCATCATCACACATGGCAGGTTTCTATCACTCATTTCTAGTTTATGTGCCTCATCTCAGTTACCACCTACGTTTCCTGCCAGCAGACAATAAGAGGAGAATACAGTAGGTGCAGGGAGCAGGAAGTTCCAATCAGCCAGTCCCAGAGGGCGCATGACGCCTGGTTAGCACCGCCAAGCCTAGGCCATTGTAAACTAGAGAAGACTTTTTAAATAAATTGAATGTGTATTAGCAAATCTGCAGCCGAGTTATTTTGCACCTGTGATCAATCTGTTGGATACAGATACCTTACTTATGAAGAATGCTGGAAGTTGTCTAACATCCCCCCCCCCTGTGTTCTGCGATGATAGAAATAAGTTCATATTACTCAATCAAAAAGATATATAGTGCACAGGAAACTGTGGTTCAGTGGCAAGTATCATACAAAAGAGAGCTCAAGCGCATTAACTTGGACTACCTTAAACTGCATACATCTATGCATATATTATATTTTAGAATATTTTATTCCTACGGGATATACTATTCAGGTACTAGTTGTAATTGGGTTTTCACAAAACGCCCTCAATTAACAGAATTCTGTGTTGGTAGTTTCTTATGCTTACCCTTGCTACAAGGCAGGGGATGGCAAATGAACCGAACGATTCACTGATTCAAACCAGATCCACTGAATGTTGAACCACCGAGGTCATGTGTGACTTGAGAAACTTTGCAAACGTTCACACGTAGCAGCTTTCCAAATCAAACTATAGCAGGGGGTAGGACTGTATCAAAACCAGAGCTGGCCTGTGTCCAAGCAGCCTCCATCGAGTCATCCCAATCAGGAATGGCTCGGCAGGGGTCCGCGCCGGCCTCTCTGACACACACTGCAGAGAAATACCCGTCTTGTTTTGGAGCTTCAACATAAAGAGGGGAATGGTACTGACGAGAGCAGGAAATGTTCCCTGTGGTGCTTCCGTTGTGCAAGCAGCTCACAGGCAGGTCGAAGAAACGCAACACTCGGGACCCTCAGAAATATCAGCGTAAACGAGAGGATCTGAGGACCATCCACACGATTCATGAGAGCAAACACAGGAGCAAAGAGCGATGAACTGTATTCACTCAAACTGAGACACTAGAGGCACATTACGATACATTCAGACATCGCAGTCAGGGAACCATGTCTGCAAAAATACGCAGTCCATAGTTACGTCATAAACTACTTAATTACAAGCACTTTAAATTTCAATAGATGTACTACAAGGAGCACTTCTCAAGCTTACCTCTTTTGCCTGTGTGTTTGTGTGTGCACACGTGTGGGTAAGCATTTCACCTTCTGTGATCTCCTGAATGTGTTTGTGTGTGTCTGTGTGGACGTGTAGTCATGTGGGAGTTTGTGTGGGTTATGTTACAGAAGTTTGTATACCATTGTAATGACACTTGCATGACATCACAGCACTGTTGCAATCTGGTTTCTTCACAATCTGGACTCGAGGTTTGTGCCACAAACTGAGGTCTAACTTCTGATTCTTTTGGTAGGATAAACAATAGCGTGGGACTGCTTTGTGCTTTCGTTTATAGGTTTGGTTGTTTATGTGTTGCAATTGCTATCTTTGTTTTTTTTAATGCAACCGAAGGTCTTTACTATTTTGCGTATGTGCTATGTGGAGAATTTATATCCGACCTGCATAAAGTATGTCTACGAGGTAATTTAAAGGACAGCATAGTGTTAGGCTCCACAGCATCCCTTTAAATAAGACTAGGGGGCATATTTACCAGAATTGAGGCGCAAATCAGCGCAGCAAGGTAACTTGCGGCGCTGCCTCACCGGGAAAATGCAGGAATGGACCCTATTTATCTAGTACGGTGCATTCCGGTGCTTTTCCCCTGTGCTGGTGCTGTTTCGGCAGCCTATTCCAAACACAGGCACCTTTACATCATGGTGCCAGGATGCCTGTGTTGGAGGCAGGATTGTTTTTGTGCAGGAAGGGGCTTCTTCTTGCACACAATGAGTCCATAGAGGCGTTTCCTCTTTCTATGTTTGCTGCAGAATGCTCCCAATGATGTGGGTATTCCAACAGTATTGGATTACCCTGTTTTTTCAGAGAGGTATTATTACGAAGAATCGAGTGCAGTTATTGTGAGATTCAATTATGTAGTGAATCCGACGACCTGTGTGAGATACATATCTGTTGTTCTGACTAATGCGTTTTAGTTGTGTCCAGGGGCGTAGCACAGGCCCCCGCAGCCCCGGTGGTGCGGGTACCCCCAAGCTTGAGGGGGTCCCCTCAGCACAGCACTTCGCCCGGAGAGATCCTGATAGAGCCCAGAGGGGGAAAGCCTCCACCTACCTTGCCGGGGAGCCTCCTCCATTTTCGTTACTCCACTGGTTGTGTCGTATCATGGCAGGTACAGTTTGAGCTTGGGGATAGCAATCATATGTATTTTTGGTCTGTGATGGATGAGTGTTCAGTGCCCTGCTGGATGTTGTTACCTAGGGGAAGGTGCTTTTGTGTGCACAGCGATATCCAAGAACCATCAGTATCTACAATGCTCTACGCACACAAGGACAGCTGCTGTCAGTGTTCACAGTTGTGTGTGTCATTTATTACTATGCAAGCAGTTGTGAGCTCTCTATGTGACGTATATGAACTGCGTTGAGTTAATGCACAGGGTACTTTCCAATCTGTTGTGTTGAATCTTTAAGTTTGTGAAGGATAGAATACACCTTTTTTCGATCTAATATACTACATGAAAGGGTTATTCTTTGAAATGAAGCAGTCCAAAATTCTAAGGGTTTCCTAATTTTCAGTTTAATTGACAAAAGATTTTGCGTTTATCAGACTATATAATTGCATTATAACGTTCAGTCCATCTTTTCTAACATTTGTAGGTTCTTTATAGTACTGATTTTTCAAAGGATATATGTTTTCACAAGTTCTCTCCTTTAAGTTTTGCTGATATGTTTCACCCAACAGACATGGGACCTAACAGCTAGATTCATGAAGCCAAATTGCGATCGCAATAGCTGCGAATAAGTAATTGCGATCGCAATTTGATGAAAAGGACTTCATGACAGTGTAATCTTTACAAATGCGAATTCGCTAAAAAAAAATTGCGATTTCGCAAATACATTTGCAGAATCCTGGAAGAAGCCCATTTGCGAATCTGAAATTGCAAGAAACCATGGAATCTGCTAATTCATTTGCGAAATCGAAAAGCAATCGCTATTCATGAAAAATCGCAAACTGCGAAAAACACAAAATCGCTATTTGCGACGCTAAATTTAAGGAGAACCCAAACCAGGTGGTAACCAGTAAGGAAAAAAAGAACAAAATTCAAAAAAACGTTAACAAACTACCAGCAGGTGAAGGCCTGACCAAACCCACTTAAGGATATGCAGCTGGAGCATGAGGACTCTCACAATGCCAGGACTCTACATGGTGGTCAGGCGGCGAAGGCTACAGCGAGCAGTACGGCACAGACGTAGGATCCAGGAGCGGATATTCCGCCAGCGGGTCACCCTTCTGGGCCAAACCAGGGGGCAAATTTACGCTAAGTACCGCCTGAATGGGGCAATGATCATCAAGCTGATCCGGGACCTAGACCCCCTGATGCAGCACCCAACAAGGAGTACCAATGCCGTGCCCACCCATGTCCAGGTATTGTGCAGCCTGCACATTCTGGCCTCCGGAAGCTTCCAGGGGATAGTCGCTGTTGCAGGGGGGATATCCCAGCCCACCATGTCCCGCTGCCTAAGGAGTTTCCTGGAGGCTATGCTGACTGAGCTACACCACTACATCTCATTCCCGACCAGCCAACAGGACTTGAATGCAACCAAGCTTCAATTTTACAACGTAGCACAATTTCCAAATGTAATAGGATGCATTCACTGTACCCACATCCACATCTGCCCACCAGCACAAACGGAATACATGTATCGCAACCGCAAGTCCTACCACTCTCTCAATATCCAGATGGTGTGCAATGCTAAGACAATCATCACGGACATAGTGGCACAGTACCCGGGGAGCATACATGACTCCTTCATATTCCGGCACAGCGGTATTCACACACGACTGGCGAGGGAAGACTTTGGGGAAGGACACCTACTAGGTAAGTACACATGGCCCAAAATAGTACACTGTGATCATGCAACTGCGCTGAAGAGGCACTCACCCTGTGCTCCTATCATTTAGGTGACAGCGGCTACGCTCTCCGTGAGTACCTCCTCACCCCATACCTCAACCCTGCAACACCACAGCAACGGCGTTACAATGCTGCACACATACGCACAAGAAATTGCATTGAGAGGACATTTGGGCTTCTGAAGAGCAGAATCCACATACTTCACAAGACTGGTGGGGCCCTCAAATACGAGCCTGAGGTCTGCTGCCGCATCGTGGTATCCTCGACAACATTGCTACCAAGCTCAGGATACCTGTAGAGATATCTGGCAGTGAGTCGGAAGGGGACAACCGCCCACCTGCACATGCGCGTCATGCACGCGGGGAAAATCCTGCTGAAGGACACAGACGGCGCAACCAAATCACAATGAACTGTTTCTAGTACTCCCACTCCCCTCACCCAACACTTCACTCATGCATGACAATGGAAATAATGACAAGAGTCTGATGTACTGTTATTGAATAAATATTATTGTTGGTTGCACAATAATATTGCATTATTTTCTACAGAAACATTTGAGGTGTATTGTGTCATACATCTCCTGACTTGTTCGTGGGCATGCTTTTATCATCAGCATGTCCCTGCCCGATGAGCATAAATGACATTGGCGCCTCCGGCGCAAAGCTCCGAGTCGCCTCTCGACCTCCTCCTCCGGGTGAGCACATGGTGCCGCTGTGGGCCTGATGCTGCGCCGTGGAACACTAACCTGTGGCAAAGAAAGGCTGCTGTGGCTAGATGTTTCCTCACTAGTGTCATCCCCTCCTGCCTGGCCGTGGCCAGTTGGCTTCAGAGCCTGAACTGCAGTGGTTGCCTGCTCAAGTGCCCGTGCCACGTCCTGGCAGCATTGGGCCATCTGTATTTGAATGGCCAATGATCTACGGGACAGCTGGGAAGTTGCGTTGCTAATTAAATAATTGGAGCGCGTGTATGCCGAGAGGCGTGTTAGGAGCTGGTGGTGGCGCCGCCGGGTGAGGTCTCGCTGGCTCAGCATGGCCTCAGTGTTTGCCTCCACAGCTGTGGTCATTCGGTCCATCCGGTCGGACAGCTGGCCAACATTCCTGGCTGTATTGTGCAGCTGCAGATGTATTGCTACAAGGTGTCGTGCCTGTTGTTGGTGGACGCGCAGCATGCAGCGCTCTATTGAGAGGCCCGGCACACGCACAGTCATCCCCCTCCTGCCAGCACCTGGTGTATTTTGGTGCCGCTCCCTGACCTGTCCGCTGGACTGGGTGGGCACAGTAGGTGTGCGTTGTGTTGGTGGCCTGCCGGCTGCTGGTGTTGCCGATGCAACTGGCATGGGTCTCACAGCTGGCGATGGTGTTGCAACCGTTGTCTCTGCCGTTGCAGGTGGTGGTAAGGCTGCTGGCACTGGTGCTTACCCTGATGGACCTGGTAGTGTGGATGGGCCTGCCTCACCCTCAAAATCCTCATGAGTTTCATCAATTTGCAACCCCTCACTGTCGCTGCTGGTGTTTTCAGCACCACCTGTGATGTAAAGTGGACGTTGATTAATTACATGTATCTTTCACATGGAAGGTTGCTACATGCATGCAGGCTACCATTCCCTGACTGGCTGTTGGATTGACTCTATTAGGACATATCTGGCTGTATGGGGCTGAATGTAAATTGTGGTCAGACTACATGTCCCACAATGCAATAGGGATATTCTATGTGCATGGGCTGCATGACTGGGGTTTCTTATGGGTAGCTCTAGGGTAATGGCCATTGTTAGGGGACAGGGTCGCAGTCGCATGGCACTCACCTTGCCGTTCTTGGGTGAGTCTGGAGGAGTCCAGCCAGTTTACCCCCATGCATGCCTCAGGTTGCAATGTGTCCTCAACGAGATCCTCCAATGGGGTGTTGGAAGGGACTGTTGGCTCTCCCCCTCCTCTTGCAAGGCGCTCACCCAGCCTCTCGGCAACCCTCTCCTTGGCACGACCTCGGAGGTCGTACCACCTCTTCTTGAGATCGTCAATTGATCTCTGGGTGACTCCAACAGAGTTTACTTTTGCGTGAATGCGCAACCAAAGTCGCCGTTTGTCGGCTTCTGGCACCCTCCTGGAGTCCTTCCCGAACAGTCTGTCATGGTCTTTACAGACTCCCTCTATCAGATGTTCTAGCTCCTGTTCGGAGAATTTGATTTTACGCTTTCTCCCTGTGGCACTGGCCCCTGCTGCTTCCTGAGACATTGCTGCAGTGTGGTGTATCCTGAATTAATGCTGGAGGTGGTTTGGAGAGGAGCTCTGGGCAGTGCTGCTTCGTAATCAGCCTCAGTATTCAGAATGAGGGAGGGAACTGCCTGCTTCCTGGTTGTGATGTCATCACCGTGCTCGAAATGCGACTTCCCGTTTTTGCGATCTCGCTAATAGCGAGATCGCAATTTCAACACGGGAATTGTCCGATTTTGCGATTATTCCGCTATTTTGGGATAATCGCTATCGGCTTTTGCGGCCGTATGCGAATCGCTATTTTTTATGGCAGATTTTCTTGAATCCCATTATGCGAATTTTAAATTGCAATTCGGTATTAATCGCAATTTAGAATTCGCAGAAAATGTTTTTCATGAATCTGGGGGTAAATTCTTTAAAATGTGGTTAGTTTTACAACTAACTTTTTCGCTGTCAGGCTATATTTTGACCTCATTGCTGCAAACAAGTGAACAACATGTTTAGAAAAAGATAGTCAGAGGTAAGGCATTCTGTGAAATTCGTGCTTGCACGCTTCTAATTAAATTCTATAAATCGATTGACACAAATGATCAAATACAGGCTTCTGTAGAAGGCCCTCAGTCTACTATTAGACAGGTGCGCTCATAACTGTAACTTTATGTCATGCTGCTCAGTCATGTGCAACACTCAAGTACCTAAAATAAAGCTATTTCATGTCCAACAATGTAAGTATCCAATGATAAGCAGAGGTCTGTAAAGTAAGAGCTGTGGTGTTTCTCGACTTTTATACATCCCTTTTCTTTTTGATTGGTTGAGGGTTGTAAAGGGCACATGGAAAGGGAAAGCATCATTTCTGACTCGTTATATGACTTTTGAACATTTCGGCTTTCCTGTTTCTGGTTGCAAAGGCTGTGATTTGCAAAGCACAGATTAAATCAGGGCCCTGCTCAATTTCCAGGAGTTTATTATGTTATACTCTATTATGGGTAGTTGCAGAGTGCACAAATCACCCAGGAGGGTATCCTAGTGCTGAAAAGGAGAGGCAGTGTGGACTGAACATGGGCCCAGACTAGGTGAAGAGGATGTTTTTAGTTTCTTGGGAAATTCAAGAACTTAGGAGGCAGACTTTAAGAGCAAGGTAGGACAAGGTAGGCTGCCGGACCTATTTCTGTATGTGCGGGGGATGTGTGAGAGTAGGAGTCCGGCTGAGTGGAGGAGGTGTTTGGTGGGCATGTGGGAGTTAATGCAATTGATGAGGCAGGTGGGGTCAATGTTGTGTAAGGGTGTATATGTGTGTGTGCAGAGTTTGAAGAGTGCCCGTTTGTGGATGGGGAGCCAGAGGATGTCCTTGAGGTGTGGGTGATGCAGGTTAAGGATGGCAGTCTGAGTGCAAGTCTGGAAGCCGAGATTTTATGGTCTGGAGTCTTCCAACAGAGAGTGCCTTGCTATAGTACATCTTGCTGGTGATGAGGGCCTTGGTGACGGTTCTGCAGGTGTTGAAGAGAAACCACTTGAAAATTGTTTTGAGCATCTTGACTGTGTAAAAAGAGGAGGTGGAGACTGCGTTCACTTGACCTGTCATAGTGAGCTACTAATCCAAGGTTCTTCGCATGTGTGGTTGGGTTGGCAGTGGGTACAAGATCCGCAGGCCACCAGTTGGAGTCCCATATCGAGGTGTCATTGCCCAAAATGACTACTTCCGTTTTCTCTGTATTGAGCTTGAGGCAGTTGTTTTTCATCTATCGGGTGACCTTGGACATGCAGACAGAGAAGTTGGTCCAGATATTCATCTGTGTATAACATATAATGTTGATTCTATGGGCTCGAATGATGCTGCCAAGTGGGATCGTGTAGGTGTTAATCCGCATCGGACCGAGATGATCAATGTGGCACTCCGCAGATGAGTTTTGGCAGAGTCCTAGGTGAAAGGAGTCAGGCTGACTGGGTGCAACCTTTGAAGAAAGAGCAAAGAGTAGAGCCAGCACAGCACTTGTTTATGAATGCTAACATCGTGCAAGCATTGAATGAGTTTGAGGTGGGAGGTTGTATCAAAGGAGGCGTATAGATCCAGAAGAGTAAGGGCACAGGTGTCTCCTCTGTCCATGATCAGCCAGATATCATCTGTGGCTGCGATTTGGATGATTTCAGTGCTGTGCTTTGGTCTGAAATATACCAAAAAGTAATGGATGTAATGCTTGAATTAATCTCAGCCACTAGTAGTTACTCGGGCCGCATTCCAATCCATTGTTATTTTGCACACCACTTCACCTCAGTTTGGACCCAGTTATATGCGAATCAGTCTTGACCCTGCACCAATCAGAACAGTTCAGCCCGAACTGCTCAGCCAGGTCCTCTCTCAACCAGAACACAAGCAACCCAGGACCGGTTTCACCCTAGTTATGGGCTCATCAGCCGGGTACAGCTTGGTTCCAGTGACACAGTGTGCACGGGACCCCAGTCTGGGCATACCTGTCACACATAGTATACACAAAACTGATGGATGGAATGCCTGAATTAATCTCAGCCACTCCATCGTTATTTTGCACGCTGTGTCTCCTCAGTTTTGACCCAGCTAAATGCAAATCATACATCCATCAGCCATCACTGTTTTGTATAATTATTGTGTTGCTATAAGTGGGATGGATATGTATGGTAGACGTGGGTTCTGTGCACACTTTGTCACTGGAACCAAGCTGTCCCAGGCTGATGAGTCCATAACTATGGCAAAACTGGTCCTGAGTTGCGTGTGTTCTGATTCAGGGAGAATATGGCTTGGCAGTTCGGGTTGGACTGTTCGTTTAGAAGCAGGGTCACACTGATTTCCATGTGTCCGGGATCAAACTGAGATGGCGTTGTGTCCAAAATAATGATGGATTGGGGTGTGGCCCGAGTGCTTACCAGTGACTGAGATTAATTCAAGCATTCCATCCATCACTGTTTTGTATACTTATTGTGGTTGAGTCTGAAGCCAGACGGGGTAGTGTTGTAAATGGAAATCCATGTTTGTAAAGTGCAAACTACTCACCCTTACGAGTCTCAAGGTGCTGGGGACCATCGTAGAAATTAAGGGCCAGATGTAGGTAGGCAAATACCGGTCGGTAACGGCCGAAATTCGGTAATTTTGGCTGTTACCGACCGGTATTTGGAAAATGAGATGTAGGGCCACCTAAAATACAGATTCGGTAATTTTACCGATTCGGGAAAATCACCGAATCAGTAAAATTACCGAATCAGTAAAATTACTGAATCTGTATTTTGCGATGTAGGTAGCACTGTAATCAGTGCTACAGGGCTTTCAGAATTCGTTATTTACCACCAACTAGAAGTTGGTGGTAAATAATGAAAAACCTTGAAAAAGCATTTTCTTTTGCTTTTCAACCGCTGCCATGTTGCAGACATATATGCCCTTAGGGCATATATGTCTTCAACATGTGCACCCATACATGATTGAGGGGTGCAACAGGGTGTCAAAGTGCCACCCTGCCACCCTTCAATGTTTCCCCCAATTACCGAATCGGTATTTACTGATTCGGTAATAGACATTCATTCCTATGAGCCTACAGGCCCATAGGAATGAAGGCAATCATCGAATCGGTAAATACCAATTCGGTAATTACCGAATCTTACCGATTCGGTAATTTAAAAATAGAAATTACCTACATCCCATTTACCTACTCTTAAATACCGAATCAGTAGATTCGGTATTTAAAAGTAGGTAAATCGAGATTACCTATGTCGGGCCCTAAGTGAGCTATTGCCCAGAGTTACATGGTACTCAGCTAAGCTGCCACTGGAGCCGGGGATTGAACCTTGAACCCTGTGCTCCAAAGTCAGCTGCCATGGCCGCTGCACCATACCTCTCCACTTAGTGTTGAGTAGGTTGCTGTCTTTGAGGTTGGCGACTAGATGTTTGTGAATGATCTTCTCCCTGATTTTTGCCAGAAAGTGTAGCAGGGAGACGGGATGGTAGTTGACTCATGTTTTAGGGTTCGCTGAGGGATTTTATAGGAGAGGGAGAACTATGAGGTGTTTCAAGGCATCTGGGAAGATAACTGTGGTGAACGAGTTCCTCAGGATCAGGGTGAGAGCTGATCGAGCCCAGTCCTTTAGTGAATTATTGATGAGGACATGCATCTGATGGTGCTCTGGAGTGTATGGAGCGCATGATCGCTGAAGGTTCTTGCATGGTGATGGTGGCCCATGTGGTCAGGGAGGCCCTTTGGTCTTTGGAAGTGATGGGTATGGTGGCTGCAAGGGTGTAGGAGTCCAAATGGGGCTCTAAGTTTTCAGAGATCTTGTTGCTGCAGAAGAGGGACAGCTGGGTGCAGAGGTTTTGTGAGGTACTGACGCTGGTGGTGCTTGCTGTCAGAGAGGTAAAATCTTTCATGATGGCCAATTTTCCGTGGCACTGTGATGCTGCTCTCAATGCGTTCTGTGAGGGTGGAGTGTTTGGTGGCTTGATTTGTTGGTGGTATCGTCTGAGGGCTGATCTGTAGTTGCTCTTGTCAGTGTTGTCACGGATTTGTCTCATTTGCCTTCTTGCTGCTTGCAGCAGAGTTTGGTGAAAATGAGCTCTTCTGTGTACCAACTTGCTTGTGGTCTGGTTCTGGTGGTCTTGATGGTCATGAGCGGGACAATAGTGCCTGCCCAGGAGGTGATCCATGCATGGAAGTTAAAGAGGTATCTGGGGTGGTTGTTGAGATATTGCGAACATAATGCCAGAATTCTTCAGAGACGTTTTTGCAATCCCATCTGAGGGTTTGGCGAGGATATTTATTCAGTGTTGAAATGGATGAGGGTGTGGTCAGACCAGGTGATGGTTGCAGGCTTGTTCACTATTTTTTCACTGAAGCTGGTGAAGATGGGGTCCAGTATGCGTCCAGCAGTGTGAGTGTGACGTTCCATTCCTTGGGTGAGTCCAAGGTCTGTCAGGTTCTCCAGTGAGTTGACTGTGTTGGAGTCATTCATGTGGTTGTCGAGGTTGCTGAGGAGGATGAAGGAGGATGAGTGAGCTCGGGTTGAGTATCATGGGAGTAACAAAGTCCATGATTTTGCTTCTGAAGCTTGCTTGGGGTTAGAGGGGTCTGTAGAAGAAGGTGGCGCTCAGGGTGTTTTTGATGGTGATGTGGAGTTTAAAGGTCAGATGTTACATGTTGCTGTTTGTACTAGCTGAGGTATTGGGGCACTGGATGTGCTCTTGGAAGGTGATGATGATTCTGCCACAAGGTCCGTTAGTCCTGCCTTGTCTTATGACCTTGTATCCAAGGAGGGAGCTGTGATACCTTCTATCCAGGGAGAGAGCTGCAGCAATATCAGAAGCCAACGTGGGAATCAGCCTGGTGTCTGTCTGCAGGAGCATGCCTGGTGTGATGTTATGCAGCAGTCTATAGAAATTGGAGCACGTTTGGTGAGGGAGCAGGTGTTGAGGATGCAGGATAGGGAAGGGTAGAGATAGGGGTTGGATTAGCTTGGTTGAATGTGAAGTGTGAGCTGTGTGCTGTGCAATACAGGTATTGCATGAGAGGGCAGGAAGAGGCACCTTTGGCATTGGCCATTGAGGCTCGGCAGCAGACTTGGAAGGGGGGTTCAGAACATGGAGGGAAGAGGAGGGATAGCAGCGGTGGGTGGGAGGAGGACCAGTGGTCCAGGTGATGGGCTTCGGCGGGGTACAGACGGACTTGCCCATTGTGTCTATTTCAGGTGTCTGCTTCACACGTCCACTGCTCGTCTGGACTGCGGCCACCATTAGGTAGGAGCTGGAAGGTTAGGAGCTTGGAGGATGTGGGCACTGCTAAGCAAGACTTGGCCAGCTATAAGGGTGTGCAGGATGGGAGAGGAGATAAAAAAGAGGGAGAACGGTGATAAGGAGAGCAAGAGAGTGGGAAAAAGCAAGGAAGGAGAAAAAGAGATGAGAACACTTGAGAGTACGAAACTTGAAAAAAGGGCAAAAGGGCTGAGAATAAAACAGGCCAAAAGTTGGCAAGGATTGAGCAAAAAGAACAGAGAGAAATGTTACAGAACGAAATACAAAAGCACTAAAAAGCAGCAAAGAATGATGAGGAAGTATGATAGATACCCAGAAAAGACCAGATGTCAGAAGAATCCACAGAATTAGTGAATTATAGTGAACGGAGGAACAATTTAACAAATGATGAAGCTAGTTAGAAATTTGAGAGAACTTTTAAATTAATACTTTCTGAAACTTATGTCTTCTGAAAAACTGAAGTCCACGTACGGTAAAGGGGTTATCCAGTTAATTGTTTCTTAATATTGACACAATTGAACCAAACAACATTCTGTCGTGCCCATTGTTGGTGATTGTTGGAGATGCAGGACTAATTAAAGAGAACTTTATTTTTATCTTCTGATGGGAAGCTCACCATAACTTTATATTTGTTATACCCAGATATGAGCCTAAACCTAGTGTTATGCAGAAGTAATACAACTATACATATAACCCATAGATGCTGATTTCTGACTTTTGAATGATAATGGATGTGTTGAATTTATATCACAGATATTTAATGTAGAGAATTTTTGGACTTGGATGGTAAGGAATCTAGAGAAATCATGGCCTTCATGTGACAGAGATGTCTGTAACTCCTACTTTAATGGCTTATAGGGGAATAAGTGAGGAGATTCCACCAGTGGTAATCCAGAATTACTCAAAATATGTATTGAGAAAAATAGGTTTATACTAACAATAGCAGAGAAAATAAGATTCGAGAATTAAGATTTAATTCAGATTTGATCCAATCGCAATTGATTTAAGATGTGATCTATCCTCTTTCTGACCTCCCCCCATCCTCTTACTGTACACTACAAGCGACACCACTGCTGGTGAGAAAGTTCTCTATTTTTTTCATCTGCCTTGTAAAGGCCCGAGCACGTTGTACACTGTATCCTAGCATTAAAGAACACCATGGTGCCTCAGAAGGAGTTCAAACCTTGCACTACTTCTACGGCCACAGCCTGTTCTCCTTAACTCTAAGTTATGAAGAAAACCACAACACTCCCATTGAAATGGGTGAAGGGATCTGAAGCAGATGCGCTGAAAAATAAAACAATGAATCTGTCTTTTATGATACCTTGCTAGCTAACTGCCACAGGAAATGAATGAATAAAATAAAGCTCAATTAAGCTATAATGTAATCCTTAAATGATAAGAACTGCTGAAAGGTATAATTTTTAAAAATAAATGTAGGCTTTATCTTACTTCACATATCCATTAATGTGGTGCTAAATATAAACATTATATAGTGACAAGTGAGGTATTGTTGTCAGAGTGAGGGGGCCACGGTGCTGTGCATTTGTACCAGTCTGGAAAGTTAAAGGGTCATACGTATGAAACCTTTTTTCCCATTTGCAAACGGGCAGATTCTCAGAATCAGCCTGTTTGCGAATTGGAAAAAGCATTTTGTGATGTGTTCTCCCAAAAGGCCATCGCAAAATAGAGAATTGCAAAATTTGCGATTCTCTATTTTGCGAATGCAATTAAGGAATTGCAAATTGCGGTTCCTTAAATGCAATTCAGGAAGCACGAGAAATTTGCTATTTGGCCTTAAGGAATAACAAATTACTACCAACTTATATGTTGTACATACATGCCCTTGGGCATGTATGTTCTTAAAATGTCCACACATGCATATTTCAGGGGTGCAACAGGGTGTCCTTTTGGCACCCTTACAACCTTGAAATTGCATTCTCAATTTGTGATTCTCTAATTGGTAATCGTAAATTGAAAATGTCTTCCTATTCATTCCTATGGGCCTCCTAGCCCATAGGAATGAATGGGAAGGTATTCCTTATTTGTAAATATCAATTTGCAATTCACAAATAAGGAATATGTAGGATTCGCAACATTTTTAGCAAATGCTACATAAAAATCGCAATTTGAGAATCGCAAAACTCTTTTTTGATACATATGGCCCAAAATGCTTTAATAGTGGGCTGCAAAAAGGATCTCTCCACCCCAGGGGATTAAGGACGCACTGGAGCCACTAGGCACTAGGCCAATTTATGTATTTCTGTGCACTGTAATATGTTTGTGCAAAAAAGGCAGGAAATGTAGTTCATATTTCTCCAGAACTGCTCTCTCCTTTGCATAACTTTGAATAGCAGTTGTATATGAGACATTACTGTAGCCATTATGGGATACTAAATATCACATTTTAATTTTGTCACAACATGCAGAGATATTATAATTGTTATAACTGAAAATCGTGTTATTTTCAAACATGCCATACTTGCCCATTTAGACACAGAATGTCTGAATCTAAATGTGGACTTTGCACATGTTGAGGAAAATAACTCAGAAAAGTGACAGCACTGTAAAAGCTATGGCCTTGCATTGTAGTGCATCATGATATTTACAGTACTCATTGAAAACATTATAAAGATCATAAAATGCAAATAACGATTTTATTAAAATTAATTTTAAAATAAATTTACATGTGTGTGTGTTGAGAAAAATTGTGGCAGTAATCCCTATTTAGCCTTAGTCATTATTGAATAATAATCACTGACAATGTTGTGGATTCTTTTCTTTAATATGAAACATTTCATTTCTTTCATTGCGTTAGATTCTAATGTGGAGTTTATTTCATGTGAAGCTGACAATTGTCTTTAAATGGATTTATATACCACTTACAAAACAATTGTATATGGTGTGTACACTATTGACATATTTAGTTTACTTGAAATTTCATTATAAAGTAATATACCATATGCCAAAGGCATGTAATAACTGTACATTTAATGCAACCAATGGGCTGCAGCACTTTGTGTTGTGCCATTTGCACAAATAGCATTTGAAACCTGTCTCAGGCCTGCCATTGCAAAGTCTTTGTGTGCACTTTACTGCTAATTCCACTTGGCATGTGAAACTACTTGCCAATCTCTGAACTCCCCTTTTACTACACATAGGTTACCCCCAAGGTAGGTGCTAGGTAGTTAATAGGCAATAATAATAATAATACAAATTGGGTCATCTGTTTTTAAGTTTTATATGTCCTGGTTGTGTGAAACACACATATTCATTTTTCCTTGTGAGGCCTACTCCTTTCCTATTGAGTTCCCTTTTCCTGGTAAAGTTAGTTTTAACATTACTATGTTAAAATTATTATTATTATTTTGAGTTTTATATAGGTCAAGCTATACCCAGAGTTATCAAAATGCTTTACATGTTATGTGATAACATTTGCAAGAGGTACATAAAACATAAAGAACTCTGTATACATCCATCTTCTACATAAACAAACACAAAATATCTTCATAGAACTATGTATGCAAAGTCCATTCTCTTTTTATATGGATTGCTTGGCCTCTTTGGGCCATATGTATCAAGCCTTTTGCGATTCATTAAGGCCGAAATTCGCAGAATTTCGGCCTTAGCGAATCGCAAACGGCCTTTTTTCCGATTTTGAAATGTATGAAACATTTGCAAAATATGGAATCGCAAAAATTTGAGATTCCTTATTTTTCTTAAGCATTTAAGGAATCGCAATTTTGCGATTCCTTAAATGCTATGTATGAAGCTTTTCAAAATTGCGAATTCAGGTTTAGAAATCGCAAATTACCACCAACTTGTAGTTGGTGGTAATTTGCGATTTCTTGTAAATATGCACAATTGTGCGTTTGTGAGGGTGGCATATGACGCACATACATGCCCATTGGATTAGGATTTTTTTCAATGTTAAATCTCAAAATTCTATTTTGAATAACTTTTGCGCCGGTTGACAAATCTGCCTGAAAATTTCCTCAAAATGGCCTTGCGGCGCCCCGGTCCTTCCCTGAAAGTTTGGAGGGGATTTGTCAAGCGGGGCCCGAGATAAAAGGGGGGTCCCAAAACGTGTTTTCCCCATGTTACTTTCCGTAGGGCGGTCGACCTCACTTTTAGCCCGAACGGCTGAATGGATTTCCACCAAACTTGGCAAAATTGTAGGGACTGGTAGCCCGATGTGCCTTTGCTATGTCTCAATATATGTGCTTCAGTGGATTTTGAGTAATTTAGGTTAAAAAAAATATATATATCTATGGCATTGCCCCGGTATGCGCTCCGGGGAGCGCTCCGTGCGCGCCACGCGACTTGCGCGCAGAAAGCTCATTGGTTCTCGGCTGTCTGTAAACATTCGAAACAGTCCGGAGCGGTCGCCATCTTGTGTCTCGGTAGGATCGAGACACAAGAGGTGGCCAAAACAAAGGGGGAAATGACCATAAGGGGGCAGGGTAGACCCACCCTGACCCCCTAGGTTTGATGTGGGGGCTATAAAAGGGCCTCGCGGGGCAAAACATTTTTTTTTTTTTTCGATTGTCGCGGAGGGAGCGCCCGGTACGCGCACCGGGGAGCGCACCGGGAAGCGCACAAAAGAGAAAAAAGAATGCCAGAGTTTAAAATTTTTGGCAATATTTTATAAATGGGAGGTAGTTCTGAAAAGAACTTTTTTTATTCTTTTTGTTGTTTTATATTTTTTTATTATTTTTCTGAACATTTTTTTATTTTTTTGTATTTTTGAACAATTTTATATTTTTTGGGTTTTTTTTAAGGGAACAAACAAAAAACAGGGAATTGGAAATGGCTCAACAGGAGCAAAAAAAAGAAAAGAATTACTGTTTTCTTTTCTTGCTGCATTGGTGGTTGTCTACAGCATTATTTATTAAGGTGACGCTAAGTTCACCATAGTATAATGTTTTGCCACAGAAAATGCAAACAAATTTGAGGTTGCCAAATTTTTGCTGAATATTTGGCACCATTTGGCGTTCTTCAGGACCAGAAAGTGAGGGTACAGAAGAGGAATTGCTGGCCAAAGGGGGTGGGTTGTTTCGAAGTTCCTGGACTTCAGCCTGGGCTAAATTATTGGGATGCCACCTCTTCATGTGGCGGATCATGGTAAAATTACCAAAAGAATATTTATTTGTGGGATTGCCCCTGGAGAGAACTTTGTCACAAATAAGACAGGTGACTTTGGGGGCGTTCACCTTTTTTTGGTCATCAGGAAAAGAGAAGAATTGCCAAATGAAGTGCACTTTAACGTGCCTTTGTCTTGGTTCTTCAGGGAGGAAGCGCCTTGGTTGTTGATCCTCCTCCTCTTCTTCCTCCTCTTCTTCTTGTACTCCAAGAAACTCTGGTGGTGGACCTTCTTTTCTTGGTGGTGGGGGTGGTGGTGGGGGTGCACCAGCTGCAGCAACAAGTGATGCCATTGTTTGCTCAAAAATAGCGCTTGCTCTCTCAATGAAGAAAGTAAGAATGAGGAAAAAAGGAGGGGGCTTTCATTATTTGGAGAAAAAAATGATGAGAACCAATGAAAAGTGTTATTTTCAAGTCACATGACCCGATGCGCTTACGTTACGCGCTCCGGCGTGCTTACGTTACGTGCTCCGTGCCGCGGAGCGCTTCCGGGTGCGTTTATGCAGCACGTCATAAGACACATCGCGCGGCTACGCGATACGTCACGCTTACGCGACGCGTCACGATGTTGTTTTCGATCGCGACATTGGCGCTAACGGGACGCTACCCGGTTTGCGCACCGGGGCGCTTCAAAATACTACGCTTTCTGGGGCGCTCACCGGGGCACGCACCGGGAGCGCTCCAGGGCAAAAAAAGAAAAAAAAATCCCCCAAAAAATTTGAAAAATTGTAAGGACTGGTAGCCCGATGTGCGTTTGCTATGTCTCAAGATATATGCTCCAGTTGTTTTTAAGAAAATTAACTTAAAAAAAATATATATTGAGCTACATTGGGCTGTATATATGTTAGAGCCCAAATGTAGCCCAAATGTAGCCCAATGTAGCCCAATGTAGCCCAAAGATGGCCACCAGACACAAAAAAATACAAATATAGCCCAAATATCAGCCAGATGTAGCGCAACTATAGCCCAATGATAGTATGTACCAGAGTGTTCTAAAGAACAACTAGAGCGCTAACAGTTTTACTTATAAAGTGAGACTTTTAGTTAGGAATTAGCATTAAAAAAACCTTTGAAATTCACTGAAAAAACCATAGGTTTCACACCAGTTATAGTTAGCGGGAAATTTTACTGACATAAAACCAATGAAATTCCACGTTATAGTTAGTTGGACTCACTATAATTCGCCCGCCTGCAATGCACTGCTGATGACGTTACATATTACATCACTCATGACATGGTCAGTGACATCACTCATGACATCACTCATGACACCATCCTTGTGACAAAGTGGCAGACCTCCTATCAGCATAAAATAACCTTTGACACACACATTCAAAAATAGAAACTAACATTTTATTAAAAAAGGAGAAACCAACACCAATTACAACAACTTATTAGGTAATTCCAACATCTACATACACATCCACTCATTCACCAACAGTTCTATATAGTCATTCATATATATATTCGCTTATCATATGTAGTGATAGACCTATAGATCCTGTTACACACAGTCATCCAAAAGTTACTCACACACATATTCATACATGCGAAAAAACTATTGAACATCCATTTATTTGCATATACAGCTATACACACACTACCACTTTACTTCTAAGGAAACTTACACATACTTACTCTCTTAAACAATCACTTATAGAAACACATACTTATTTAAACAGAAACTCTTACAATCTCTCACTCTCACATATACTCACATATATATCAATACTCACATATGCTAGATTAAAACATATGTCGTTACTGAAAAAGACAATAGTGAGACAGTCGTTTACTCACTAACACACACATATACACACTCATCCATCCATCCAGTCCTGTACATATGCTGTCTTCAAAACACATACAAACAGTGAGTCAGTCACCAACCCATACAGCCACTTATACACAAAGTGAAACACTGATACATACATTTCAATATTTAAAAGTTACTTGCGAATATATGTATTCACTAAGATACACTTAATAAGGCAGTTAACCAATCAATTCTTTTAAATACAAACATCCATTTACACACTTATTTAACCATTTATTCTTCCATCGTCCTTTACAAATACATATATAAAACATAGGTATTTTTCAGAAAGACACACATTCACTGGCTGGTGTCATCAGTGATGTCATGAGTGATGTCACTGACCATGTCATGAGTGATGTAATATGTGACGTCAGCAGTGCATTGCAGGCGCACAAGTTATAGTGAGTCTAACTAACTATAACGTGGAATTTCATTGGTTTTATGTCAGTAAAATTTCCCGTAACTATAACTGGTGTGAAACCTATGTTTTTTTCAGTGAATATATATATATATATATATATATATATATATATATATATATATATATATATATATATATATATATATATACATATATATATATATATATACTCAACTCACTAAGGCGGAAGAACAGTTGTTAGCCTTAGGACTGAACTTCTGTCCGGGAGATGATTTCAGCTACTCACGCACACGTATTGATGTATATTGTTTTATTAGAAAACTGAAGTTAAAGAAATTCTTTGCTCTCAAAACTTGTAAAGAAAAAATTGATGTTGGGCAAGAAGAAGAAATGGGCCCGATATTGACATTCCTAATTTACTTTTGCTACATGAACTCAATGAAGAAACCGGTTCGCAAACATCACAAGTGGTCACATATATGGTCACTCAAGAAAGATTAAGGAAAATAAATCATACACAAAAAGGAGCTGGGATCAGTCCCTTTAAGTCTAAATCTTGTTTTGTACCTATCACGCCTAAGGACAGTATCGATATATTTCACGACATGATCACCAATGATTTGAAAAAATTAAACTACACTGTGAATAAGAACAGAAAGCAGAGAAATGTGTTTTTCAAAAAACGTGCTAACAACAATTTGGTGAAAAAACTCGGTGAAAACTATGATGTGGTTATCAAAAAATCTGATAAGGGGGCAATTTGGTATTGTGGCCAAAGAAGGATTTTGTCTTAGAAGCACAGAGACAGCTTAGTGAAGAAAGCTGCTATACAAAATCTAATGCTAGAGAATATGAGAAAGCTAAAACAATACTCCAAAAACATTTGGCACAATGGAAAAGACAAGGCCTTATATCCAATGAAGAATACAAGTTTATGTATAAAGAATTCCCGGTATTACCTGTCTTATACCTAATTCCCAAAATGCATAAGAATGTTTTCCCAGTCCCCGGTAGGCCTATCATTTCGGCCTTAGGAGAAAAGGTGGGCCAATACATAGACTTCTTTTTGCAAAACTTGGTAAAAGATCTGCCGAGTTATGTAAAAGATAGCAGAGATTTCCTCAAGAAAGTTGAGGATTTGATGTGGACAGAGGATCTATGTTTAATCACTCTCGATATAGAATCTCTATATACGAGTAAAGATCACACACAAGGCATTAGAGCTGTAAAACATTTCTTGGACACCAGGTCGAGTGAATTCTATGAGCACAACAAAGTGATTCTTGAACTTATCACGTGGTGCCTAAATAATAATTTTTTTCTTTTTGATAAGGACATTTTCAAACAAGTGAAGGGTGTGGCGATAGGGGCCTGCTTCTCCCCCAGCTATGCATGCTTGCATGTTGGCTGGTGGGAGGAGCGGGTCCTCAAAACCACCCATCAGGAGCTTTTTGAATCCCATGTTGTGTCATATTTAAGATACATTGACAAGGTTTTTCTTTTGTGGAAAGGGAGTGTGGATGAAGCACATCATTTTATAGAGGAAATCAATAACAATTCCCTGAATCTTAAATTCACATCTCATATCCACAAAACATAGATTGTTTTTTTGGATGTAAGGCTCTACATAGATGATGCAAAAATAGAAAGCACGTTATACAGAAAACCAACTTCTGGAAACATTACATTACATGCTACTAGTTCCCACCCTAAACACCTCATTGCTAGCATACCGTATGGAGAAATCCTTAGACTTAAACGTATATGCAGCAATGAGGTGGATTTTAATGGGTGTCAGACTGAACTTGTTGATAGACTACGAGTTAGAGGATATACTGATAAAATGATCAATGATGCTATAACCAAGGCTAGCAAATGACCTAGAAGTAGCACCAATGATGTGGAGATAGAACCTCATAAAAAAACACTCATAATGTAGATACCCCAGATTGATTACCACCTATTGTAAAGAGGAATGCAGGATAAGATCCATCATCAATAAGCATTGGCCAATAGTACTCACAGATAATGTTCTTCTAAATAAATTGACGGAAACCCCCTAATTACATTAGAGAAGGTGAAATCTATGGGTACTACTCTAGATAAGACTTCTCCTGAAACAAGAAAGGTGTCCTCATGGTTACAACCAAGAAAAGGGTTTAAAAAATGTGTAACCTGTAGGGCATGCAAATTTGGCCGCAATATGACACATCATTCAACCCTGTTTAGTGAAACATCCATTCCTATCCAAGGCAACTACAACTGCAAGATCGAATATGCTGTGTATGTCTGACGTGCACCTGCAGCCTTAACTACATTGATTGGTGGTATGAAGTTGCGGGTGCACGTCAGAATTCTGCAGCATATAAGGGCCATTCTCCACAGTGACCCGGCATATCCTGTGGCACGACATTTTAAATGAACTCATGGTAATAACATCAATTTCATCTCCTACTGTGTCATCAATGCCGTCCCTAAATGTAGAAGAGGAGGAAATAGGGATCGTCAATTGAGGCAACTAGAAACCAAAATCATTTTAGAGTTCGATAGTAAATGGCCAAATGGATTGAATAATACAGAAGACAAGCATAACTTTTGATGATTATGATGAAATGGGATGTATTGTTTTGCATATAGGTCTTCGCAGTATTTCAAATTAATCAAATCCCGTGAGTTTTTCCTTCTCTTTAAAGATCTGATTTTAGTATAATGGAAAAAACATTATATATGCAAACAAATGCTTCTTTTATATGTCTTTTTAATAGTATTTTTCCCTTGCTGGAAATTTTACTGTTATCAATATAATAGCTTTTAGATGTTTGCACTGTTGTTGTACTACTATTGATCTATTTATACATACTTTATATTGCACTTTATAATAGGTTTTTCGCACATTTTTGCACCCATTTTGCACAATGACTAATTTATGAATTTATGATAATATTCTGCACATGTACAGTTTATCACATGGCCAGACACTTGATTTATCCTGTAAGATCATTTTTAGGATCATGTATGACTACCATATGATGCATTCAGTGGATTTATCCAGTTCTATGTTTACATTTTTGAAGAAAGATATATTCCTCTTTGTGTTTTTTTTTAAAAGCTAGCTTTATTTGCACATATTTATGATATATCTATGTGTTTTAAGCATCGCCACAAAATGGTAGTCTGCTTTCTATGACTATGACCACGTGATTTGTGATGGTGAAGGGGGTGGTCACAATAGACATAAAAATGCAATGGCATATGAGGATGTAATATGTGATGAGTGATGTAAAATGGGGCATGGCCTCGGAGGGCTAGTTGGACCCAGGGACTCTCAGGATTAAAGGGACTTAATTCCCTAACTTAAAACGTGCACCAGGGGGTGTTTGCACACGACACCTCTGGACCCGCCCCCTCACTTTACCACTGCGCAAAGGCGCCCTGTGTCACGCTTTAAGTTGGGGGATTAAGTCCTCTTGAACCCTGAGAGTCCCTGGGTCCAACTAGCAACCATGTACCACCAGCAAGCACCACAGAGCTGCGTTGCAGAGAGGTGGTCCGAGGCCATGCCCCATTTTACACCTCTCCGCAATGCAATTCTGTGGCACTTACTGGACATACTTTGTCAGTTAGTTGGCCCCCAGGGACCCTCAAGATTCAACATTCTGGTGCGTTTTAAGATGGGGAAGTAATTCCCCTTGAAACCTGAGGGTCCCTGGGGTCCAACTAGCCCACCAGGTAACTCCAGTAAGAACACAGAGCTGCTTTGCAGGGAGGTGTAAACAGGGGCATGGCCTCTGAATCCCTCTCTGCAACACATACTGGAGGTTCCTGGTAGGCTAGTTGGCCCCCAGGGACCCCAGTATTCAAGGGGAATTACTTCCCAATTTTACAGCGCACCAGGGGGTGCATTTGCAGAGTGCTGCAGGGAGGGGACTGGGCCTCCGGTGCGATGCTAGTCCTTTTTGCTTTTTTAAAGAAGGGGGGCTGTGTGGCCCCCCCCCTCTGTTTTCTATTTTAAAATGTTTTTAATGTTACTAGAAGGGGGCCTTGTGGGCCCCCCTCCTGTGGTCAAAGCCGCCCAGGGACCCGATCCCCGGGGCATGGCCAAATATTTGTTTTTTTATTATGGAGGGGGCTGCGTGGCCTCCCTCCAAAGGCCTCTATTGGCCCTGGGGACCCCATTCCCTGGGGCCGGCCTTTATTTATTTATTAATTTTATCTTTGGGAGGGGGGCCACGTGGCCACCCTCCTGGGCCACTTCTGGCCCCAGGTACCCCCTCCCCAGGGGCCTGGCCATTCCTTTTTCTTTTTTTTCAGAGGGAGATTGCGTGGCCCCCCTCCTCAGGCCTATTATGGCCCCGGGCAGCCTGCATTTTTTTTCTTTCTTTTTTGGCGAGGGGGCTTGCGTGGTCCCCTCCTGGGCAACTTCTGGCCCCATGGACCTGGTTCCCCAGGGCGGCCCTATCTGTTGGGGACCATGGAAGGGTCCCCAATCCCGCTCCCGCCCTGTCAGTGCAAACAGCAGTGTCCCTGGGTGGACACCCCGGGACACTGCAGGAGCCAGCCCTGGGGGGTGGTGGTCCCCAGTGCCATCAAGGTCTCCAGGAGGGGGGGCCACACGGCCCTCCCCTGACCATTTGCAAAGCCCCGGGGGCTGTTGTTCCCCGGGTCTTGGGGGTCCGTCACGGACCCCCCAATTTTAATAATTAGTGCCCCGGGGAGGTGGCGGTCCATGGGGCATGTGGGGGATCTCGAGTCCCCCACACAGGAATTTTTTTTAAATGAGTACCTCGGGGTGGCGGTCCCTGGGGCAGCGGGGGGCCGTGTGCCCCTGCAAATTTATTAATAAAAGCCCTGGGAGGTGGCGGTCCCCCGGGCTTTGGAGGGGTTGTATGTCACCCCATGTAAAAAATCACAGCCCTTGGTGTGGAGGCCCGCGGGGCTGTGGGGGGCCATGTTCCCCCGCTAGTCTTTGTACAAAGCCCTGGGGGGTGGTGGTTCCCAGGGCAGTGTGGGGGGGATTGGGGCCCCCCTCACATTTTTTTTCTTGCCCCGGGACCTTGTCCACCTGGGGGCTTCTTTGTGGGTTTTTTTTCGCGTTCAGGTCAGCGGTTCCTCCACGCATCCCGCGATTTAAAAAAATAATAATCATTTTTGGGGTCCTGGGGGTCAGGGTGTTTCTACACTGCCCCTTTTTCTTGTTTTGCGCCTTAGTTCTTCTGTTTTGTTGTACCTCGGTTCTACCGAGGCACAAGATGGCTGCCATTGCTTCCTGGTTTGGAGTGTTGACAGCCAATTAGCATGAGGGTCATGATCGGGAGGGTGCGCGGATCTTGCGCGCCTCTATATATCGATATTTTTTTAATTTTGATTTTCTCAGCAACTACCGAACAGATTTACACCATTCAACATAAAGAGTTCCCCACGAGTTTTGAAAATGTTGCGAAGATTTGTCAATCGGTGCCGAAGTTATTGGGAATAGAATGTTCCTATGGTAACGAGGTCCTAACTATAACTACCTACTGGCGACCGCCCTAACTTTAGGACTCCTAAATGCTTTCTGTGAATACCGAAATGAGTAAGTGCCTTCTGTTAATACCAAAATGAGTAAGTGCCTTCTGTGAATACCAAAATGGTAGTAAGTTTAGGATTTTTTCTTAAGTTAGTTCAATGAATCTGGCCCATAATGCATAAATGCCCTTACGTTGTGATGCACTTTTGCACATGCATCATCACACTATGGCTTTTTGCCAACATTCGTCAGCATTGGCAGAGGCCATTTTTCCCTTTTTGCTGATACTGAAAAGCACAGTATTGAACAATATCGACAAAAAGCATTGTCAAAGCCAACAGGTGAGACCTATTACATTTGTTAATGGTTGCAATATTAGTAAAACATTGATACGGTAGACAATAATTTCCCAATTACTTTTTAGTACTTTTTCACACAAATATGCTGTTGATGGTAAAAATAGAAGGCTCACAAACTTTGCTATCAGTTGATTTCATATATGTGCGGATGTTATGCATCCACTTCTGGGTATTATTTCTAGCAATTGACAACTTGTTTCGAGGATTCTTCTTTAATTGGATGAAGACTACATTTCCCAGACTGCCTTTTTGTTTAGACACAGGGCCTAACACATGTGTTAATGGACCCCTGGTTACCCTAATTCCACACATATACATGCACATTGCTAGGCCAACTCTGTTAAAAAATTAAGGGGCAGATTTATGTTAACTGGCGCATCCCCAGGGATGCGCCAGTTAACGTGCGCCACAGTGCGCCACAGCTCCGCCACCCATGGTGCGCCGCATTTATAATGCGGCTCACCATGGTGCAAAAACGGCACAGATGCGTGACGCATCTGTGCCGGAAATGTGGCGCATTGCTGGAGTTGCGTCGCAAGCGCGACGCAGCTCCAGCAAGGCTCGGGGGTACACCATGTGCACAATGCTGCGTCAAGACCTACGCCTGCTTCAAGCAGGCGCAGGGTTTTGACGCAGCATTGCCCTGAAAGTGACTGAGTGAAATCTCATAGATTTCACTCAGCCACTTTCAGGAGGCGTTCCTGCGCAGGAACGCCCCCCCTGCGCAGGAACGCCTCCTTATGGCACAGTGCTTTACAACGTGATGCATCTCCTAGATGCGTCACGTTGTAAATAGGGCGCATTGTTTGCACCGCAGTTGCGTCAAATAAAGTGACGCAATTGCGGCGCAAAGAGGCGCAACGGCCTCATAAATCTGCCCCTTCACGTTTTGACCTGGGAGAAGACTGATTGGAAAATCTTCAAACCCAGGAAGGGCATAATCACTAATTCTTGTTTCTTTTTTTTATGTCGATTAATTTAACAAACCGCACTCTTATGTGAAGTGCCAGCCCCTGAGCAGACCTCACTCTACAATAAGGCTTTTATTTAAAAGTCATGGTGTGCTAAGGAGAGTAATTCAGCTGGAAAGATGTGCTGACACTTTTGAATGAGCAGCAACCTTCTTCCTTCGGGACTCCCAGTTTGGTCCAAGTGCATACGAAGATTAGTCACTCCGAACAGGAATCCCAGAACAGCAGCCACCTGGAAATAATTAACTATTGCATTCAAGAAGAACCACTTTGCCGCCTCCATCGGTTTGAAAATTTCTAGGAAAAAGGGATTTTGTTTTCAAGCATTCGTTTTAATACTTCTTTGATTTCTCCCTCCACAGGCATCCCCTGTTCCTGTATTTTAAGAACAGCAGTCTGGCCTTTTGCTGATTGATGGAGTCATACAACAACAGAGAAAAAGCATTTCCGCTCACCTGATGAGGTAAACTATTATTAACGGCTTATTTGACTAAAGGATGCATCATTTCATACATTATCTTAGCATACTAATAAATATGCTGTAATCCATAGCAGATGGAGCATGATTGCTTCTTGAAAAGCAATTTACATAAACCACTGTCGTTTACAGGCTGCCTAATGTTCTGCTTTCAATGTACTTTAGAAAGCTATGTTCTTTTTATTATGTGGCTGTGACTTGAGTAAATGAATGTTATTAATAATTCCACAAGCTCGCTCATTCAATGTACATCTCAAAACCAGATGAAGTGTCGGATATTTTATTCTGCATTGCTACTGTCGTGTTTTTTTTTTTACATTCACCCCGAGGCTACATTATTCTTCACTTGGCACCCACAGCTACACAACATCCACAATATATGTCTTTAATTGGTGACGGTGTCTAACCCGATCTTCCCTTTCTTTTTGCTTTTCGTCATTTCCGCTTTCCCACTTCTCTTCTACATAGGGTAACCAGATTTTGAGAAGTAAAAACCGGAACAGGTCAGACATAAAAGTAGGACCAAAGCTTTTCCTGTTACTTGTATGTATGGCCTGTCCCATTTTTGCGCAGCCTTTGTTAATGTGTGTGTGTATATATTGTAAGAAGCCCCAGGCAGGTACCTAAGAGGCAGTGGCGACTCCTGTGCTAAGGTGGAGGAGCGATCCCCACTGCTTTTTTTCAGCAGTGTAAGAAAAAATAAAATGATAACTTAGTTATTATCATGTTATTTTAATCATTTTTTCGTGCACAGAAGCTTTGCAAGGCGAGGAGGGGCTGACTTAGCAGCCGAGGAGTGGTTTGCCCCCACTCCTAAGTGCACATGACTGTTTGGCCAGCTCTCTCGGGCTGACCATTACAGTCATGCGCACTTTGCCTCTTTTTCACCCAGGCTGCTTTACAGCCTGGGTGGAGAACATGCCCAGGCCCCATTCCCCATCTGAGCGCTAATCCATAGTGCTCAGACCAATCTAAACACTGCATTGCAGCATTGTGATTGGTGCAGGCGAGGCTGGGTGCTCCTAGGCTGCTTCCTGTTCCTGCCGGCAGGAGGAGGGGAGACACAACCAGGAGAAGCGACAAGGAGGACTCAGCAAGCAGGTAAGTTGCATTTAATTTTTTATTTAACCTCACTCCCACACCCCTTTACCCTCTTCCGCCCCTCCACCCCCGATCGGTGCCGGCTACCGCTGCTAAGAGGGTGTGGTGGGTGGGAGCAAACCTAGCCACTGGTCACATGCCTACACAGTCTGGAAGAGGCTACACAGAGCATCACTATTTGGCTGCAATTCCCCAACAGGCTTCTCGAACAAGAGGGGGCACAGAGCTTTCTACTTGCCCAACAAGAACCCACAGGTCATCCACCCTTTAGGGAGAACGTTGCGGCATTAGTGGGGCAGGACAAAACACCACCAAGAGAGCATTTCCATACTGTGACTACACCACAACACCCTTTTATCCCTCCCCATGCCGCTTCTGCAATGCCTTTGAGCAGTGCTGTGTAGTCCCTGTAGGATTACCCCATATCAGTGACAAAGGGTGAATGTTTGACAATGATTAGCATTCCGTCCATCTTCTTTTTGTGTTGCAACAGATCATTTCCTTGCCTGTCTTCGCATGTTAACAGCGACTACGCAGAACAATATAGGAGTCATCATGTTACCAGCCCATTTGGATCACCTTTAAGAGCACCAGCTTCCCAAGCCAAGCTTATCATGGAAACTCAATGGCAGGATCCTCACCTACAAAGCTGCCCGAAAGAAAATCAAGGAAGCAATTCAGCACTACCTGCAGCTTAACGACAGACCAGAGACACCTGCCCCTCGTGAGTGGGAAACATTGAAGGCAGTGATCAGCAGGCATCACGACAGGCAGTGATCTGGGCATTACGGTCCACCTGGACAAGGTCAGAAAATATAAACAGGTGGATGTGGCGGGGAGGTTAGGACCCTGGAGGATGAGCACAAGTGAACAAAGGCTATAGACCTTATCGGGAGCTCAATCTAGCCAGGAAGCAACCCAAGGCATTGAATGTTGACAAAGCCAAATCTGGTGAAAAAAAGAGCTTTCTTGGCCATTGCGGATGGCATGGTGAGCGAAAGAATGTTGGATTTAACCCAGATTTCCTGACTGGGGGTGAATGTTTTGATTTGTTCTGCATTCCGTCCATCAATTTTGTGTCTTTTGCTTTCTTGCCCTAAGTCCGCCGGGTATGCCAAGACTTGGGTCCCGGGCTCACTGTGCCACTAGATTCAAGCTAGCCTGGCTAATGATGGCTGATTAGCCAGAAACCGGTCACAGGATGCTTGTTTCCGGTCCAGAGAAGACATGACTTGGCATTTCGGGCTGGACTGATTTGCATATGGCCATTTCTGAACTCGGGTGGTTGATGGATTAAACCCAGATCAGTTGACTGGGGGTGAGGGCTTGTAATGTTCAACACTCCATCCATCATCCCCTTTGGTTTTACATTGCAGATGGTGACCTGGGTGTACCATACCTCAGCATCTATTTCATTGCTCCACAACTATGATAGTAATGGTACATGGTAGAATGTACCGACCCTCTCACAGAAAAGCACTGGTGCTTCAGGATCGACATATGGAAAATACTTTGGCTTCTCATGGAGCATACACCCCTGGGGGCCCATATCTCTTTTGTGGTAAGAGCAACGGTAGAAGCCTGTGACAATATACTAATCAAGAAAGGGTTCTCCTCACACCCATCTGCACCCACACCTATAATCTGCAATCCTGACTTTGCACCAGCCCAAATCGGTAAGGACTACCAGGCATAGAAAGGTGAGAATAGGTGACCTGTTTGATCATACCAGCCTCCTGATCTTCACACAACTGCAAGCCTTCTATAGCCTGCCGGACCAGGAGAAATGGAGATATACAACCATCAAGCATTGGGTCACTCGGTCCCATTCTTGACCATACACCAGCAGGAAAATAACACCTTTTGAGAAATGGATAATCACTGTCACAGAAGATAAGTTAGTGCTGTCCAACATGTACAACTTTTGAACACATCCACCAAACCAAACAAATCCTCACACGAAACAGGCGGGAAACAGAATTGGAGCGCTCTTTCACATCCAAAGAACGACCAGAAATTTTCTGCAGAACCTGCACCTGTAGCACATCCAGGCTGGAATCTCTACTCAAAAGTTCAGTTCAGTTCAAGTGTTTTTGTATAACACATGGCTAAATGTTCTGGCCTCCCAGCGCTGAGACAGGCACATCTGCTGGTTCGTAGCTAATTCATAGGAAGTGACATGACAAAGATTAGAAGAGATGTGTCTTTAAGAGCTTCCTGAAGGTGGTATCTGGTAGATCCATTCTAAGGTTGTTTGAGAGATCATTACATTGCTTGGAGGCCAAATGTGCAAAGGGTCATCAACCACATCTCACCTTTCTGATCTTGGGTACTGTCAGCAACTTTAAGTACCCAGATCGTAATGGCCTCCTAAGGGAATCGGGTCTTAGAAGTTGCTGAATGAGCGGAGTACCTTTTCCATGCATTGCTCGATAGGCCATGCGCAGAATTTTAAAATAGATCCTTTTTTGCACCTGAAGAAATATAGAGCAGCTCATACTGGGGCAGCTGAGTAATGTTTTGAGAGTCCATGAAGGGGGCATGCAGCCACATTATGGATGATCTGTAGTTGTCTTACTTGGGACTTCCCAAGAAAAGGGAGTTGCCATAGTCAGGATGAGAGTTGATCAATCCCTGTATGATCACTCTCCTCAATGTGGGTGGGAGCCATTGAATGACTTTACTTAACATTCTCAAGAGTCTGAAGCAGGTTGCTGACAACCTCTTGGCTTGGATTTTCATTGACAATTTACTTTCCATCAAAAATGTAAACTTGTTGTTATCTGGGAGGGTTGTGGATGCTCTCCAAGGCATTCAGGCCACTCTAGTTCATTCGATCTTGAAAGGTTACTCCCAACAACCAACACCTCTGTTTTTCCACCATTAAGCTTGCGGCTACTGTTTGACATACAGTCTGTAAACTGCTTTAGGATGTCTGCTCTGCTTCTGGGGTAAGCGCTATGGTACCACACAGAATGACTCCGCCTCCTCAATGATACAAAATATTATCGCAAACTTGAACAGGATCCTAGTATCACCCTCAAAACAAAATAGATATATTGGTCCACGAGGCAGAATCCAACGGAGACATCAGTGGACAAGAAGCAACATTTCATACTTCAGGTGGTACAAAGACCCCATACTTTTATACAATTCCAAAGATTCACAAAAACAAAACCCTCACTCCAGGCAGACCCATAGTGTCTTGAATAGGTTCACTGCTGGAACCGCTTTCCCGCTTTCCCGCTTTCCCGCTTTCCCACTTTTGTGATTTCTTTCTGCAGCCTCTGGTACATGCAACCCTGCTTATCTAAAAGGTACAAAACACCTACTATGCCACCCAAAGACTCTCCAATTCAACCCTTCAACTTCAATTCTAGTAAGTATGGATATTGAAAGTTTGTATACCAGCCTACCCCAAGATGACAAACTTGAGGTCCTTCACACTTCACTGGAAAGTACAGAATGGAACTACAGGACACCCAAATCATTTGTCCTACAATGTGCAGAACTAGCATTAAAGGACAACTTTTTTGAATATGAAGGCATCCTCTTTTTACAACAATACAGTACTTCAATGGGCAGCACGTTCACGCCGAGTGTGGTTGGACTTTATGTGTGCTATTTTGAAAAATTGCACATTCTGAATCCTGCCTCACCTTTCTGCAAAGAAATAATATTTGACAAGAGATACATACATGACAACATCCGAATATGGACAAGCACTGAGACCAGACTAGTGAAATTTCTAACCTGGGTCAACACCCTTGACCCCAACCTAAAATTCACCCATTCGACAAGTCAAGAGAAAATCACCTTCCTAGACCTGGACATAAAGGCACACAGAGGCACCCGTACCACCAAGATACATTTTAAATCAACAGCAAAAAAACTAACTTCTGCGCTTTGAGAGTGTTTATTCTAGACCGTTAAGGGAAAACTTGCCCTATGGCCAATACCTCAGACTAAAACGCAACTGTAGTGAAGTAAAAGATTTCAAATTTCAGTCAGAATCACTCACCAATAAACTGAAGAACAGGGGCTATCCTGATAGAGTCATCAATAAAGACGAAAAAAGAGCCAGAAATCAGAACCGGGAGAGCCTACTGGAGAATGCCCAAAAAAGCAAATCTACCACGTCATTTACCTGTGTGACTACATACAACTCTATCTCAAATAAAGTTGCCAAAATTATTCAGAGTAACTTGAGAATAGTGACATCAGGTAAACTGCAGTGGGAAAAGCCTCTTTTTCCTACGAAAGATCCCAAAACCTATGAGACAGTTTGGTATCTACACGTCCTAAGAAACTAACCCCTATGAACAGCACAGTCTTAAATGCATGGGGTCTACCAAATATCACTGGCCACTTTCCCTGTGGAAATTACAGTGTGTGCCATCTCACAATGACTACAATAACCTTAACCCCTTGCATACTGATGACGGCCCCCAGCCATCATGCACTACGGCGCTCGTGTGCTGATGACGGCTGGGGGCCTTCATAAGCCCGCCCACTTGCGATTTTGCCGCACAGACGCATAATCGCGGCCGCATGCAAGGGGTTAAACCTTGAACAAGGGAAAACAAGGCACATCAAAAAACACACTAACTGCAATTCAGCCAATGTAGTTTATCTCATTACATGCCAATGTAACCTCAGATATGTGGGTATGACCAGCCGAAAAATAAAGACCAGAATATGCGAACACAGGAGCAATATCTGGTGTAAACGCAATTCTACTAAAATGACTGATCACTTTCTAACTGCTGGACATATGACTAATGATATGGTCTGGGTGGTCATTGAACAACTAGACGGACAAACCAACAATCTACAAACCTCTCTCTTAGAAAAAGAGCAACATTGGATTTACAGACTCGCGACCCATATCACAAGTCTTAATGACAATGTTCCATGGAATGCTATACACAGAGCATGAATAGTTCCACTTACACAAACAGATATATACTAACACTATCAGGTCCCTAATAGGCACCTTTCAAGTAAACTTGCCAACTGTTAGATCTTGTAGCATACTGACCAAATGCTTTTAATACATAACGCTTGGCCATTCATGTCCAACTGATACTAGTTATCATAACCAACTACATTTATGCCACAGTGATGTGCCTGGACATAATATATGGGGCACACTATCCCTTTAGAACTCCCCCCGTGTTTGCCTCAACCAACCAGCCACTATATATAAGTCCTTACAACCGACTCACCATGTTGATAACCCATTTCTGTAGTTCAGTATGCCTAACATTCTGCCTCACTTCAAAACACTTCAAATGATGTTGATTTATTTTGAGACATGTGCACACGCATCATCACTCAATCCTTTCAGAGACATGATGCTCTGAAATCAGCACTGTAGTGTCTAACGCACAACTTAGGGGGCCACTAGACTAACCAAGCTAGGGCGTGACCTTGCAGCAACTAAAACCATACATAATTTGTGCACATGCGCATTTTCACACGGTCCCTTCAGGGACATGACGCTTTGAAATCTGTACTCTAGTCTTTCACGTATTGAAAGGGGGACACATGACTTACCATGCTAGAACGTGACCACACTCCCTGCTGCAACTAAAGCATGGCGCCCTGCAACATACGCCACATCTGCGGGATCCGGTCCACACCGTAGGTTGCAGCGGTTACTATCCTAAGACAAATGTGAGTACATGAGCCCATTGCCACAGCGCATGGTGCAGGTAATATTATTTACTGCACCCTGTTCACTGCCATTTTCACCCCCGCAGGGTCCCCATAATAGGAAGTTCCACTGTTTGACTGGATCTATGAATCTGTGCACACGCGCAGTTAACGTGAGCCTGTAGTTTTTGCTCTTTTGTTGTTTGTCAGTTTGTCTGTTCACTGATCCATGTTCAACCAAAGTCACTAGATACAAAGTTTTAAACATCACCTAATGTGCCATAATGCAATAATTTGACACTAAGTAGTCAACACATATTGATAAACACACGTAAATATACAAACAGTAGTATGTGCAAAACCACAACACGCATATAAATATGTGCTCCCACGGCACATTGTAACCAGATAGCCATCAATCATGCAATCACGATGCCACATGCATGATGCCTTCATTTCATGTTCATGTTTATAGCCATGACCCCACCACCCTACGCATGGAGGAGCGCAACTACTTAGGACATGCATGAAACCGAATGGCTGTTCATTTATATACATGTCGTAATGTTCTTTTCCTTTTCAGATACACATCGCACAGGATCTGTAAGTAACAAAGTCCCACCACATTCACAGCGCAGTTTAGGGTGTGTGCTGATACGTACATCATAGTGGGCCAAAAACCATTTTGGCCACACTCGCTTTTTTGGTCCTTAAGAAAGCCTTATGAATATCGCAGAAGGCTGAAACTGGTAGACCTACACTTTTTAAGGGATATTGAGGCATATTCCTACCTCGTGCATATCCCGACTACGTTTTTACTCTTGTCCTAGGACCCTTCCATTAGAATTTTTATAAGGGCACTTCCTAGAGGCATTTTTAGCATTTACTTTCACTTCACATAGCACTTCACTGTCCATAAACTAACCTTCTCTGCTGTAAATCAGGCACTGAAGCACAGCTGGATTGGTTTCGGCAATCCAGCTGGACCCCAATGATGAAGCATTCCACCTACTAGGTAGGTGGGCGAGGGTTTCCTAAGACAACTATTTGTTGTCTGCGTTCCTCTACCAAGGTGCAGGTTGATAATCATGACCTTAAGCGGTTAAGGGCTTGTCCACGTTGTTTGTATATATTATTCAGGGAAAGGGACAAGTACTAGTGTCATTTCCTTACTCTCTAGTTGTTCTTTTGTAAGCGCTATGGTAACCTGTTGGTCGCTAGCATATGACACAAGGGCCGTGCGCCTCCACTAGCTCTACCAAGGGGAGCACGTACAAATTAAAAAGTGTGGGCCCTTGGGAAGAGCCTTGTGGGACAATGTAATCAATGGAGTAAGTAGCAGAAAAGAAGGCTTCTTCCCAGATCTGGAAGCCTCTCTTTTCCAGAAAAGTCAATTATGGGCGGAACCTTTGATACCAATCGCTCTCATTATTTGAATTAGAATAAGATTGGAGACAATGACAAAAGCCTCACTGAGATCAAGCATAATCAAAACTGCTTAGCCACCATGGTCCAAAATGGCCCAGAATTCCTTTTTGGGTATTAGAGGAGTGGTCTCAATGCTACTTCCTGGCCCGAATCCTGTTTGTGTGGGATGGAGCGTAGAGTGCTTTTCCAAAAAGCAAGAAAGGTGCTTATTGACATGTTTCTCCAAAACTTTACTTGCAATGGGAAGTAGAGAGATGGGTCTGTAGTTTTCCACTGAGGGCTTCTTAGGTAAGGGTTAGACTATGGCATGTCTTCGAATAGGAGTAGCATTGCCGCTGACCAGGGACTTGTTCAGGATGTCCATCAAAATAGGTAGGATAGTGTTACCTCTTATTTAGTCCTGACCCCAAAAATTGCTGTCAAGAGATTCATTTTTGATTAGTGATTTTGTATCATTAGAGAAGTAATTATTGCTAATCCAGGGCGATTTTCCTGGATGAAATTTTAAAAATGGCAGAGATGTTGCAGGGATGAAATGATATTTCAGGAACCATGAGACGTATGTACTTTATTTTGGTGTGAAACCATAGGTTTTGGGGGCTAAGTAGTCATAAACAAAGAAAATAACTCTTCAGAGCAACCCTTCAGCCATTTTCCAAAATGGCAATTTTATAATGATGTGTTTTAGCCACCAAATTGGTAATATATTTTAATATTGTTTTTGCTTCAGGTTTTCCATTGATTTCCATTTGTAAACATGACTAAGAAGGTGGTAGCAGAGGGTCTTTACCGCCTGACAGTGTTGCTAATTACAAAATCTAACAACTCCTTCAACAAACAAAATGTGTCATATGCCAAACTAATCCGAAAGAAAATCTAACATCATCTGAAGTTGAACAGAATAGAGTTCGAGATGCTGCAGAAATACGGCAAGACAAAGTTCACAAAAGATTGAAACTGATGGGTGAAAAGGATCAACTATTTTATCATTGTAACTTCAAGTGCTACAAGTTGTATACAATAGAAAAAAGCTTGGAAAAAGTTTGGCAAAAAATAGCAGATACCGTGAATCACAACAAGAATCCGAGACTTCTGAGACTTTTGTGAAAGTGATGACAACCAAACCCAATGCCCATCCACTTAGAAAATCGATGAATACCCCTCGTCCACCTCCAAAAACTGATCAGAAAGCAGAGGATGTTCAATGTGTTATCTGTGCCTTAGCCAGAACAAGGACCAAAGGGATTGACGAAAGAACAAAGTACAGCGTATGTGAGTCTCAAAGGGCAAACATGTTTTTATCTGCAGCTAGTTTCTTCCTAGATGAGGTTTTCAGCTGAGTACCTAATCTAAACACCTAGGTGAATGTATATGCAGTGGATTTGTATGCCCAACTGAACTCCATGCATGCATACATTTGAAAATATGAATGAACAATGAGCCTTTAGCAGCAACATAACCACAAGCCTTCAGTTAAGCTTACACTCTGAAAAAACAAATGAAGTTTTAAAGCCACTCTTGAGTGCCGGCTACGAGCTCACACTGATTGAGATCAGAGAAATAATGGTCAACATTGATGAAACTGTAGCTGTATCGGTGAAGGGTTTAGATTGAGGACAGGAAGAAATGGCGCTCTGGCAAGTACACAAATATTCTAGGATGCAAATGAATAAGAACGGTGCTAACAGGTCAGCTAGAACAAACAAAAACAAAACAACCCCTGCGAGTATGTAAGTCAAAACCTACACAGTGAATATAGAACAAAGTCCTGTGCACACGTATAAGGGTGATGGTTTTAGTTTGAAAACCAAAATTAAATAACTCTTCTTGCAGAAATTATGCAAGTCAACATCAGCAGTATCTTAATGGGGATTTTTTAAATCCAGATCAATACAGAATGAACAAACCAGCCAACACATGTTTTGTCACAACGTGGTACAATTGTGACTCTTCGGGGCTGTTATGTTTGCAAAAGATCATTGGAATCGCAGTACCAGTGATAATTCCAACACGGTAGCGACACAGGTTAATCAAAAATAGTCTCGGAATGTTGTGGTAGGTTCTTCAAGGTGTCCCAAAAGTTAAAGGGACGCTAGTGGACGCACATTTAAGAGCGTAACCAAGGAGATCTAGGCTTCTGAATCCAGCGTGTTGGATTTGTGTTTCAATATCCAGTGTAAAAGTCTCCTACTTTCATACCTTATTAAAAGTACATAAACCCACCAGACCCCCCCCTCTTCCACCTTGGTCACCCCATTGATCAGGGATTGATTCCGTGCTAGAACCCCTATTGCAATTTTGTGACTTCTTCTTACGTCCCACAGTGCAGAGCATGCCTGCATATCTAAAGGACACAAGGGAAGTACTTAATCTTATCAAGGACATTGAATTTGACCCTAATGAAGAGACCACAATCAGATTCCACATCGAGTCTTTATCCACGAACATCCCTCAAAGAGAAACACTGAAAGTGATCAAGAACATCCTCTTCGCGGAACACTGGAACTACTAAATGCCCAGATCATTTGTCGTGTGCCTGGCGGAAATAGCTCTAACAAAAAACCTTTTCCAATACAACAATACCTTCTACTTGTAAGTCCATGGTACATCCATGGGGAGTTTTTCACCCCTAGCTTGGCTAGTTTGTATGTATCTTTTTGAGAGAGAGAGAATATCTATACCTGGGACAAACCTTCCTTTAACCGTATAAAAATCTGGAGAAGATACATAGATGATGTGATTTTGATTCGGAAGGGGGATAGGGCCTCAGCAGAAGAATTCTTGGTATGACTCAAAAACAGGAACTCCTAGTTGTTCTTCACATCGACTATAACTACAGACTCCCTCTCATTCTTCGACATGGCTATAAAGGCTGAAAATGGAACACTGGTGATAAGCGTATACCAAAACCCAACGGCTAGGAATAACTTGCTCTCTTTCAAAAGCGTCCATCACAAGTCTCTGAGAGAAAATCTGCCATATGGGCAGTTCCTACACCTGCGTAGAAACTGCTCGGCCCTAAGCGACTTTAACAAAGAAAGAGAATAGTGGAGCCAGAGACTCCAAGAACGAGATTACCCTGACCATGGGATAAAACGGTCATGAAAGTGGGCCAAAATAATAATAGAGAGGGCTTGCTAGAGACTCATACATTGGAATTGGAAAACAGAAGTATATGCATCACGACATTCAACACAGCATCCAATCTTATAAAGAAGATAATGATGAGGAACTTGTGAATTCTGAACTAAACCTACAGAGTCCCCTGTTATCCTTCAAAAAGAGCGCAAGCATAAGAGACATGTTAGTGCACACAAGACCCAGGACCCCAAAACCGACAGGAAAACAGGCTGTAACACCACAGGCTCTACCACCCATTACTGGACACTATGAGTGTGGTTACTGCAAAGCTTGCCCACTAACAATCAGTGGCAAACATCCGATGTAGCCTTACGCCAGCCATGGGAACTCAGAAATCACTCCACCAGCAAGTATGTTATTATTAGTGCCCTTGTGGGCTCCAATACGTAGGCATGATGACCCGACTAGGTAATATCATGATACTAGAGCACATGAGTAGTATAAGATGTGGGAGGGTTAATACCAAATTAACCTCACACTTCCTGGAGAAAAAACATACTGAAAATGATGTAAAGTGGACTGTGATTGACAAACCCTATCTCCCACCAACAAAGAATGCCACAAACCTACTTTTCCTAAGGAAACACAGATGGGTGCACAGATTAAAAAGTAGTAAATGGGGGTTAAACAACTCTACTCCCTGGCACAATCTGAATATTACGATGCAGAGCCCTGGAATGATCCACTGCTAGCACAGCAGGAGGTTACTCTTGGAATAACATCCAGAGGACAGGGGTGACGTGGGATCACCACCGAGCAGAGAGGTCCCATTGTTAGGGGTCTTTTGCTTACAGGACTCTCAAGTAGTGAAGACAACAGTAGTGATCGCCTGAATATGGGATACAAAGGTAGGTGGCTTTGCCACCTGCATATAGACCCACATTATCTCATGACGGACTGATCGTGTAACAATCCATCCCCCCACAATAGACCACCTGATAGAGAGGGTATATGAACTCATGACATTTGAGGAAATGAACACAGAGATAAGAACCTTCTTCTTTTCTGAGAAGTGCTAGCGTGTTTCACCTCTTGCAGTTAATGAGTAGTTACATAGAGGGACAGTGATCCATCTGTGGGTGTTAAACACTGTCCATCTAGTCAGAAATGTTCAAATTCCAGCCTCTAAGCATAGGGGCACTCATGCCCCTTTAACACTTCTGCAGGAAGCGAAGGAGCGGTCCTGCGTTTTGTTTGAGAATTAAAGATAACAAGCATTTGCAATGAAATCGGTCTCGCCTTTGGGACCCTATAAGGGCAGCAGATCTTGGCTGAAAATAATTTAATTTACAGATAATATTGTGTGTGAAAGCTGTATTTATTACCCTGAATGACTCGCTGTCTCTGCTGTCTAAGTTTTGTGCACATCTGTAGATGCAAAATTGTATTCCTGCCTCTATGTTTGTTGAATATCCCATTTTCTGGTTTTAAAAATCATGTCACCTTATCGGAAATGCACTCATTCTAAGTTTGGTTGGTGTAATTTATGATTTTATGCACATAGTTTTTGGGTTATTGCATTGTCTCTTTTATCATTTATGTTATTTTTAAAAACTGAAATAAAGAGTATTGATCTGATTATTGCATTGTTTTCATGAAATTCTTTTTTTTTTTTTAAAACAGTTTTTATTGCAGATGCACAGATATGAAAAGGGTGACAGCGGTAGCATAATTCAAGCATGTCAAATACATTCCGGATATATGTCTTACAGCCCCCAACGTTACATCAATATATAGTCCATAAAGCAGTCCAATTAAATCTTCGGGTTACACTCAGCGCATCCCCGCCTCAGTATAAGCAGAGGGCGCATTAATCATCTGGGCATCCACTTTTCTGTTTTATTTTAGTTAAACTCCCCCCCCCTTCCCTCCCTCCCCAACAAGTTCAGATGTGAGTGCAACGTTAGCAAAACAACCGCTCAGTCAAGGTCGAACAGCACAAGCACAGTAGGGGCACCTACAGATCTCACCTACCCCGACTCCTCCCTCCTCCCTCCTTTCCTGAAGCCTATGGCCGGAGAAAACACTGGGCATGCATAGCGGAGTTGATATGTAGTGTCCATTCCCATCAAGGTCTTCCCGCCGATCTCCCCCCTCCCCCAGCCCCAGGTCCTCCCACGGGTTCTCCCCCCCCAAGTCCACCATCGAGCCCATGGTAGTGCCGCCATTTTGACCAAACCTTTTTGAACTTATTCGGGCATCCCCTTGATTTGTACGTCACTCGCTCCGCCGCCATGTAGAGGTCTAATCCCCTTCTCCATTCACCTACAGTGGGTATCGTCTCCGCCCCCCAATACTTGGCAATGTCACGTTTTGCCACTACCAGGGCCAATGTCAGGAACGTCAGTAAAGGTCGGGGGAGGTCTACATCATTGGTCATGCCCAATAGGGCCAGCTTAGGCTCTTGGTCGAGCGACACGGACAGGACCTCCTGCAGTTCGATGAAAATAAGTGTCCAGTAGGACTGTATTTTCACACAAGTCCACAATATGTGGAGGAAATCCCCACCCTCCTGCTGGCATCTCAGGCACCTATCGTCCGTTGTCTTCCCCATTTTAAATAACCGCACTCGGTCAAAGTACGTCCTATGGAGTACGTTATATTGAATCAGGCGCAGTCGAGATTTTATGGCCACCTCCCTTGGATGCATAAGGATTAAGTCCCAGTCAATGTCCTCCAGGTCTCCCACCTCTCGTTCCCAGACGGCCCTAAGCTTCACCAGATCCCCCAGCATGTTATTCGTGAGGGTTTTATACGTGAGCGACACGGCCTTGTGGGGTATCTGTTCCTGCAGCAGTCTGCCTTCTAGGGGTGCGTACTCCGGCAGGCCCTCAAGATTCAGAGCCTGTGCCCTCCATGCGTGGCGCAGTTGAACATACTTAAAAAATTGAGAGCGGTGGAGCCCATATTCTGTCCTTAAGGTGGCATAGGGTTTTAGCTCCCCTCTGGCGACGACATCTCCCACCGTGGAAATCCCAATGTCGTCCCACTGCTTGAATCCCTTAAGTTTGTGAAGTTCAGAGAGCCACGTGCAGTGCCAGAGTGGGGTCTGCCGGGTGGGTTTCTTATCCCAGCCCGTACGTCTCATCGCCATTTTCCAGGCCCGGAGAGTAATATGCGTGGCCGGGAGTAAGGAACGGCTCGCCGCGCCACCGTATAGGTAGGAAAGCATCGGGCGTGAGGCCAGTTTGGTGCGTTCCAATGCATACGTTGGGTGGTCTCCGGGGGCGTGGAGCCAATCGTTAATCGGGGACAGGTGCTCCGCCCAGTAGTACGCTTCAAGGTTTGGCAGGGAGATACCTCCACTGTATTGGTGGCGTTGCAGGGTGGTCAGTGCAATCCTCGGCTGCTTACCCAACCATATGAAAGATCTGAGGTCAGCATGCATTCTACGGAGGAGACTGTCTGGTATTTGATAGTATTCGTTCTGCAGGGCATACAAATATTTGGGTAGCACGATCATTTTGTACATCGCCGCCCTTCCCAGGAGTGTCAGAGGAAGTTGGCGCCACCGGGCCATATCCGCCGCGGAGTTCACCAGTATTTTCTCAACATTTCTGAGAAGTGACCGGTGCCTATCCAGCGTGATGAACACTCCTAGATATTGGAAGCCGTCTGTGGATACCACCAGTCTGTCTGGGAGGTCCCCCTCACTCGCGTCCCCTTTGGGGTCAAAAAGGACGGATTTGTGCCAGTTTACTGCGTAACCGGAGTGACTACCATATTTGTCCAGGTCTCGGAATAGTTCAGGCACAGAGGTTTGCGGGGCTGTGATATACAGGAGGACATCGTCCGCATACAGGGACAGTTTCTCCTCCGGGCCGTCCGCAGTAGTAAGGCGGAAGCCGGAAATCCTCTGATTTTGTCTGATTTTGGCCGCCAGTATCTCAATAGTCATCGTAAAGAGTAGCGGTGATAGGGGACACCCCTGCCTGGTGCCCCGTTGGATCAAGAATTCTCGAGAGAGTCTCCCGTTCACCCGCACTCTGGCTCGTGGGTTGGTGTACAGCAGGCGAACCCATGAGCGGAATTTTGGGCCGAGACCAAATTTCTCCAGGACAGCCTCGAGGAATGGCCAGTGCACGGAGTCGAAGGCCTTTTCCGCGTCCAATGAGAGGAACCAGTGGGGAGGGACCCTATCCCTAACCTCCTGCAGCCAGTTGTGGGTGCGTCGGAGATTGAGTTTCGTGGCCCGATCCGGTAAGAAGCCGGTCTGATCTAAGTGAATTAGAGCGGGTAGGACCGCCTTAAGGCGTCGCGCAAGGATCGTGGCTAGGATTTTCACCTCTGTATTCAAGAGGGAGATGGGGCGGTAAGACGCGCAGTCGTCCCGCGGTTTACCCTCCTTGTGGATGGGAACTATGATTGCCAGGGCGAGGTCATCGGGCAGGCAGCCGTCTTGGTATGCCTCAAAATAGAGATTTTTTAGGTGGGGAGCTAAGATGTCGGCCGTGCACTTAAAGAATTCCGGTGGAAACCCGTTCGGGCCCGGCACCTTACCCGACTTCAGCCCCGCAATGGCGGTTTTGACTTCATCCAGAGAGATGTCGGCCTCTAAGGCGGGTAGGGCTTCAGCGTCTACCACGGGGAGGTCAACCTGCGACATGTAAAGAAGAGAGTCCCCACATGAACTCAGTTGCCTGGCCTCGTAGAAGCGGCCATAGTAGACTGCGAATGCGTCTGCTATGAGGTTGTCTGCGCATAAAGTCTTCCCCCTCTCGTCTGCGACTGCCTCCACCCATCTCGCTGCCCTCTCCTTACGACTAAGCCAGGCCAGAAGTTTGCCGGATTTGTCTCCCACGTCATAAAGACGGTGTAATGTGGCCAGGCGTTGGGTCTTCGCTTCATCCGATACCAGGTCTCGATAATCTCGCTGGTTATCTAACAGTATGCGTAAGGTGGTCGAGCTCTTTGTACGTAAGTGATCCCTTTCTAACTCCACTATAGTGCGTTCCACAGTTTCTACCTCTTCCATCGTCTTCCGCCTCTCGTCCCTCAATCTAATATTTATTCTGTCTCTTAACACCGGTTTCATTGCTTCCCACAGAGTTACCGCTGATTCCACTGACCCAACATTCTCAGCTAGGTATACCCGGGCATCAGCACGAACACCCTGGAGTATTGTCTTGTTCGCCAGGTCCCAAGCAGCGAGGCGCCAACTCGCCTCATTCCTGTGTCTAGGGCTTCCCACTGATATTAGCAGTGGTGAGTGGTCTGAAAGACCTCTAGCCAAGTATTCCGCCGTACCCTCTACAGTAAGCTCCGGTCTAGACATAAAAATGTAGTCCAATCTGGAGAATACTTTGTGCACTGCCGAGTAGAATGAGTAGGCCCTAACAGTCGGGTGGAACAGTCGCCATACATCAGTCAGCCCCATCTCCGACACCATTTGAGCCAGGGGAGTCTGAGTACGCTGGTGGTTAGTCTTCCCTGATCTATCCATGTCTCTGTCTAGTACGTCATTAAAGTCTCCACCTACTATCTGTATAGTGTCTGAAGTGTCTAATAGTATGGTAGCTAACTGCTTCAGTGCGGTAGCCTGCAGTTTAGGTGGTGCATATATTGAGACTAGGGTGTACGTACGTCTGCGCCAAGATCCCTGTACTCCTACACATGTACCCAGAGGGTCCCCCCATGTCCGTGTGACCTGAAACGGGGAAGTGTTCTTAATAAGAATAGCTACGCCCCTGGAGTCAGTTGTGTATCCCGCATGACCCAAGACCTTGTATCTACCCCGTGCTATGAACGCGCAGGCCGTGCCCTTCAGGTGTGTCTCTTGCAGAAAAATTATGTCAGGGCCCATTCTCTTAAGGAAGTTGTTCACCAGACCCCGTTTAATTTTGTTGCCCAGGCCATTGACGTTCCACGTCATTACACTCAGTTTTTCAACGGCCATGGGTATAGTGGCGAGGCATGTTTACTCCAGGCCGAGAAGTAGGCAGGCGGGTCAACTCCCATATAGGAAGAACCAAAGAATGCGTCGAACCCCGTGACTGCATTGCACATAATCTCACATCTCCCCCCCTCCCCCTCCCCGCAAACAACCAAACTGCATAAACAACTCCCCAGCCCCCCCCCCCACCCCACATGCACCCCCCGGCCGTCCCTCCCGTGCAACCATTGACGGTATGGGCCACCAGGCAGCAAGGTCTGTCGCCCACCCTGCAAACAACCCCAACTAAGAAAAGTCTAGTTGGTCAGAGTTCAAGTCTGGTAGTGGTGTGTGACCACCCGAAAAACAACAAAGAAAAGTTACTTGCGTGCCCCCTGGCATGGACTGTATCGGTGCATCTCCGTCCCTACAGCTTCTCAGGAGTGGGAGTCCTGCGTGTCATGGTCCGTGACCACCGCGTTGCTTGGCCCTCCCTGCTCCAAGTCTCGGATGGCAACAGCTAATGGGTGTAAGGATTGTTCCGTCTGGTCTTCCAAATCTGAAACATTGGTGGCATCCTCCTGATCTGTAGCAGTCTCTGAGTCTGGAAGTAGGCACCGGAATCGCGATCCCCGAGTGATATATCCCGCGGCGGTTGCATTGCCGTCTCCTCGGGCTCCCCCAGTCGCCATTTGCTGAGACGGGTAGGGTGATCTTTGTGACTGCCTGTCTGTCCGGTGGTGTCGGGACCACTGCGATCCGTTCGTGTTCCTCCTGAAGTTGGCCGCTGCCTGCTCTTCCCGAATTCTGCGACCTTCTTCCTCCGCCTCTTGCAGCAGCGGTCTCTCCTCTAGCCAGTGCCAGGCCTCCTCCGGACGGGTGAAGAAGTGCGATCTGCCCTTGAACAGGACTTTCAGTTTCGCAGGGAAAAGGAGCATATAGGAGATGTTGAGCTCTCTTAGCTTCGCTTTCACAGTGTCGTAGGAGCGTCTCTGCTTCTGTACCTCCTGGCTATAATCAGGGAAGATCATGATAACGGTATTTTCAAACTTTAGTTCTCCCAGTTTCCGGGCTTCACGAAGGACAAGATCCCTGTCAGCATAGTTGAGGAATCTCGCAATTATTGGGCGAGGTCTCGCTCCCTCCGGCGGCCTTGCGAGGAGCGCCCTGTGTGCTCTCTCGATCACGAAGCAGTTGGAGAAACGGGCCTGGGGAAACAAGGTCGTCAGCCAAGAGTGGAGGAAAGCTGCCGTGTCGTTCTTCTCAATTCCTTCCCTCGGGCCCACGAAGCGCAGGTTGTTTCTGCGTGCCCTGTTCTCCGCGTCGTCCACTCGCCACAACAATTGTCTATGGGAGGCCTGCAATTCTGCCATGTCCTTCTTGAGTGAGGTAACGGATTCTTCCGTTTCGGATATCCTGGTCTCCGCAGTGCCCACTCTGTCGGATAATTTCCGGAAGTCCTGCCGCAGTAGTAGAACCTCAGATCCTACTTCCCCGATCTTGGTCTCGAGGGCCGCCCTAGAGTTCTGGATGTCCGCCCACGAGGCCTGGATCGCCTCCAGGAGCATGGCGGTATCCGGCTGCGTGTCTCGGGCCCCCCATCTGTGTTCCTGGGTGCCCTCGTGCTAGTGGCGTAGGATTCCATCGTCTCCTGCCTTGCGGCCCGTGGCACCGGATCCCTCTTGCCCATGGTGGCTATCGGGCAACCCCCCGATGTAAAAGGAGGGCTGGGGAGGTAAGGAGTACTGCCCGCAAGGTGGCAGTGGCCCCGGGCCGGAACTAGTCCTGCGGATCCCCTGTCTCTACCAGCAGGGCACTGCGCCACGTCCCTCCTCGCAGGCCCCAGCCAGGCGGGCGAATCCAAGTCCAGGCCAGGACCTCCCGATGAAGCGGGGTCCCCGAGGGGTTCTCGCCCACCCCCGAGGATTAGGGAGGGGGGGGAGCGAAATCCAATAGTAGGCCTCTCCGCAGCTCCAGTCAGGCAGCCCCGGGCTCAGGGGACCGCGCAGCAGCCCACGAGCGTCACTGCGCACCAGGCGGGCCAGAGACAGGAAAGCTAGACCCCGGCTTCACAGGCCCCCACTCAGCCTCCGGGAGGCCAGCTTGATCCAGGACCTTGCAGGGTTCACCCCCCAGTCTCTCAAGGGGGGGGAGGGGGAGTGGGGGGACGGAGGCCCTCCGCGAGCCCCCTCGCAGCTTCAATCAGGCAACTCCGGACTCCCGGGGAGCGTGCTCTCGCGTACGGGCCCCACAGCTCACCAGGTGGGCCACAGTCAGCAAATTCAGGTCCCGGCTGCAAAGGCCCCACTCGATCTCCGTGTGGGCAGCCTCCGATCGCCGCTGCATGGCTCTCCGCGACCCCCACCAGGCAGCACCCGGGCTAGGGCAGCGCACGTCGGCCGCGCAGCTCACCCAGGAGGCCAAGAAGCAAGGCCCCGGTGTGTCAGGCCGCAGACCGCCTCCGGTCCCGGATCCTCCAGATCACCAGAGAAAGGGGGGAGGGGGGGGGGGAGGAGGGAGGCAATTCGCCGGGCCGACCGTCGTCGCTTCGGGGTAGGGGGTCCCCGATGTCCTCACCGTCACTCCTGTGGCGCCACCTCTCCCCCGTCAGCAGCCGGACCCGATGACTCCGGGCGCCGCCATCTTAGGGTGCCGAGTCTTCAGCCCCGGGGTGAAATCGGCGGACAGGTCTGCTTCGCCCGGTCGGAAATTGAAGCCGATGGGCTCTCCAGGCGCCTCTCGCCCTCCGCCGCCGTCACAGCCAATATTTCGGGTGATTTCCCGCTGCTTGGGTCAAAGTATCGCCGGATCAGTACCAGTCATGCCAGGAGCTGCGCTGAGGCACGTCTTACTCAGCCATGCAGCTGGCCACGCCCCCCGTTTTCATGAAATTCTTAATCGTGTTCTGCAGTTTAGTAATTTTGTAATGTTTTAAAATGTGTCAATCAATGACTATCACAAGTTCATCACAATTTCAAAGGACTTCACAAAGTACATCCGGAATGTCGAGCTGAGAAACTGAAGATTTCCGTTCAGGAAGTAGGTGGCGCTCCAGAGTCTTTATCAAACACGGTAACATGAGAGCACAAACACAGACTGAGAGCATCAAAGAGGGAAAAGCTGCAGATTATTGCTGATAAGGAGACACAAGAAAATTGTCTCCATAGCCTAGAAAATATAAAATGCATATGACTGCATCTAAAAAGAAAAAAATCTGCCCCGCCCGAACAGGGACTTGAACCCGAGATCCTCAGATTAAAAGCCTGATGCTCTACCGACTGAGGTATCCTTTCTTGAGAATTTATCTGGCTCTAAACATGTACTGCTAAATGGAAAAATGTATTGAAAAAGTGGTAACACCCATCGTCGCCCGCGCCCCATTACATTGAGAACTCCGCCATTAACTGGTTCACTGGTGCTGCGAGCCGAGCGGGTTTCTCTCTCTTCCATTTTCTCCCGTATCTGGATTCACTTGAGATCCATGTACTATGTTTTCAGTACAGCACTGACACAGCGACAAAGCAGCAATTCTGCCCCCTCCCCAGCCCGTAACCCTGTTTTATATGAGTTTGTGTCCTACCCTTTTAGGGTGAAGGCTGAGCAGGCTTAGAGGTGGCTCTTAGACTGCCATACCTGGGCCATCCGGGGGAGGAGGGGGGGCATTAGTCACCTCCTGCAAGCATTGCATATGTAACTTGAATGGTACAGAGTACTGTTTGCTTATCAAAATTTGTAGAAAGAGGGATGGTAGTTGCTAAACTCTCCACTGTAAACTCACTATATCAAGCTGTCTTAACGTAGGGAATACGTTCTTGTCTCTACTACGATGCTTCTTCGGAGGTTGCCAAACCTGGAACCTAAATATTGTTAGCAGTTGCAAGCAGGTACAATGGCGGTCTAAGCGCTATATACCAGACTGGATGCGGCATGTTTCATGTCACTCTGGTGTGATTCCGGATACTTTCTATAACAGTCTGCTCGAATCACATGCTCCGGTTCCCCAGTCACTGGGCACATTTCTATAGTTTAATAATGCACAGCTCCTAAGTGACTGCTCCCACCGTGACAAGAGATAGCGCTGACGGCTGACCTGATTTCATCATGAGGAACATGTCTATTAGTTCATCATTATTGGAGGTGAGAATTTATTTCTAAGTTTCTGTGTCAAACCTCAGCATCATCTACTTCGTCAACATTTAAAAGTGCTTGTGAAAGTGAAAGCGCTTGTTCAGTTGCAGGCAGCAGGTGGATGCCATTTTAGACAACCTGCTTTGTTTGCGCCGTACCTGCTGTGGAGTTCCGCAGCGGTGATTCAAAAGCCTGGCGTGCAGCAAGGGACCTTGAATGTCATAGGTGCAAGACGATACAGGTGCCGTGCTGAAAAATTAAAGGGCGCGTGGCTGCCTTGGTGCATAATATAGCGCAGGACATGAAGCAAAGAGCATGAGTACAGACGTGCCGTGCCTGAAGTATGAGAAACTCAATAGAGAAAATAGATCTTAGAAGAGTAAATAACAGGTAACGTCTGACAACCGAAGTAAAGGGGCCAGTAGCCATGAGAGCTTACAAATGAAGACAAGGTGGTACTAAGGAGAGACTAAAAGCGTATTAAGGAATCAGAAGCCAGCATTTCCGAAGGACAAAGACACAAGCTAATGAAATATATGGGTGGGGGAGTGGGCAGGGCTTCTCTTCGTACTCTACTACAGCAGCTCGCCAGAGCAGCGCATGCGCACTGGCTTAGGATCAATCTAAAAATGACCACTTCCATACATAAGCAGATTAGAACTGCGAGAAATACGAGCCCATAAGCAATCCAAGATGGCCACGCTCTTTAGCCCACAAAAAACGCAGGTTGCAGGTCCAGCTTATCTTGACCCAATCAGAAACCAGAAGAATGCACCAGATTAGATACCACCCTTTATTAGGGAGATGCTAGAACACTCCAATATCGTCAGAGGACGTGGAGTGGCGTATCCAGGAGACATCGAACCTTGACGAAGTAAGTCGGAGCGGGCTGAGCTATGAAGTGAAAGACACTGTTGAACATCGGCACAAGTATGGGCACGGTCCCAGGGGATGAATAGGCATGGTGAGGACCAATGATGATGAATTTTAATTTATATTGCACAGCTACTTAAAACCATTTGCAATATGACTTACATACAGATAAAAAGAGAGGTAGAACAACAATTGTTTAAAAAACATTCTTAAAAAATGGGTTTACATACACCATTATCAAAACGGTATAAGAAGATGTGTTATATACATTAGTAAAACGACAAAAGATTGTCAGCTCAACCTTTTTGCAAATTTGATACAGGTACTAAGGTTTAGTAGTTTAAACGGCGTCTTCACGATCAGGCATGGCAATACTACAACCGGGGTGGGTCGGGGAAGTACTCTTCTACCAGTCCCAATGCCGCTTACTGACGGGTCCGTTAGGGACAGACTCTTTCTAGCACTGGCTTTATTGCAAGTGCAGCTCCAGGCGACAATGACACGCAAAACGCTGGAGGCAAAGTAATCTTCAAACCAGCTGGGGCAGGGAAGCATACCACTCCCAGTCCGCACGATGCCTACGATCTTGGGAGAAGGGTTAATTGACAAGACAATGGCCGGTAATACAAAGAGGGAAAACCCAATACAGTACTAACTCCACATAGGAAGCAGGATTGGGCACCAAGGGGAGAGGGCCATATTACATCTATGAGATGGACTACCAAGAGATAACGGCAAATAACAGAATTAGAATCAGCTGATATTACACTGGCTATACATTATTCTGTTTGAACATCTGTTTTGTTCTACAGTGTGTGACTACAGGGCGATGTTCCCACCACGGTTACGGGTTCGGAGACTAGATTACGAAACTCGGGTAAGATGACTGTTTTTAGCCTCACCAAGAAGGCGACGGAGTTTGAACTTTCAGTGGGCTCGTGATTTGAGAGTCTCTGTCCTCATGTGGTGAGGATTGTAATGTGGTCTGACATGGAATATCCCATGTTGGGGGAATACCATGCCTCCTTTGTAAAAATACACAGAGGTGTTTTTTTTTTTATAAATCAAATCAACTTTGAATTATCTTGAATGTACATTGGGGTTTTGAGGGAATTTCTTATGATTTTAAATATCTTCCTTACAGATGCTATTGGCAAATGTGTTACGATGAACGAGTAAAGTTGAATTAACCTTCTTCCATAATTGATCAAATTGTGACAAAGACCAGTTTCAAGAGGGATCTTTACCCTCAAAAAAAGGCCAGTGACCCAGTAGGGCAACCAAGAGTGGCTGAAAAATGTTGGTAAATGCAGACGGGGTAAAGGAGTGGCAACTCTTCCTGCTCACCCTATTTGACTTTCAATCCTGCCAAGGTAGACCAATAATAAAGGATTTCAAATGGTACCTCCTTAGACAGTTTTGTCTCACTTTCCTTCTGCACTAGAGATCCCTCATCACGGAAACTTTTCCTTACCTTCTTTTTCCTTTCCTCTACCTCACACAAAAAAATCAGCACTCCGCCCAGTGTGTTGGTCTGCACCTGTGTGTTGATAGCAGCCATATGATGAAGCATGCCACTGTTTAGTTGGTGAGGGCAGTATTAATAATTCTAATGATTTCCCCTTCTATCCCTCTTCTTCAATCATTTTCAATGACTTTATTAGGATAGAGGCACAGGCATAGGGCCAGTTGTACAAACACATTTTCTCATAGACACAGAATGGGTAAAACTGTTTGATACATTTGGTCCAGAGTGTATTGCAGCAGGCTCTTCGATGTTGTTTGGTTTAGTTCTTCTCTTTCTGTGAGTTTCGATGGTTTTGTAAGGGGAGTTAGAGGAGGCTCACTCCCTTGTCTCTCTTTTGTGGTTTTTAGTCAAAAAAGAATGCCTGATGTGTTCTTAACATTTTGTACATAATTGTTTAATATGTGCAAAGCAAATCTGTTATAAACTAATGTTCTTGAGTTTGGAACAGAACAACATTGAATATGACTTTGAAGAGATAAGGAAAGAAGTGGAAGACAATCCTATGAACTGATAGGCTTATGCTGTGCAAATGTACTGTCTTTTCCAAATCATGTTTTATGAATTACACAACAGCAAAAAGAAAACTCTGCTACACATGATGACTGACTATGCAATCTATGACAAGTGCCAACAGTTGAGATCTAGTCACTTCAATGAATAGGATTGGTGTAATAACAAGTTATAATGACATAGTATGAAGTAGGAACTTGTTCATGCTGCAAAATCTTGTGAATCCTACAGCACACTACTCCCGGGTCACTTTACCAGGAAAGGATTTACAATTGCTGCTCTTGATAATTTTGATTTTGAAGACAGCTCTTCTATGTCTGGAACATCTAGCACACATGATACTACCAAGGTGCTTTTTCATGTCTATACCGTTGAAACCGTTGCTGGAAAACAAGCAGTGTCAGGGGTAGGCATAAGCAAATGAAGCTGCATACTTATAACCCCTCTGCCTTGCCAACATGTGCAAAATTACTATAAGGCATCAAAACGTCCCAGTCTACCAGAAAGTTTCAAAGTGGCTGAGGACATGGATCTTCTTCTAGCTAATGCTCTGGTCTGCAAAGCTAATTTAACTGTATTTTTCATATTGCTTATTCAGTGAAGACTGAAGGATGAAGAAAAACCAGTTACTCTGTGGGCTGAAATTCATGCTCTGATCTCCTAGGATACCATCACACTGAAGGAGGTTGGGGTTTTATCAGTAATACCATCTCCAGTCACAACCTTTGCAACAGTGTACACAGCTCTAAAAAAATTTAAAACATGTGCATGCTTAGCTTGAAAACCAGACTATCATGCCAATTTTCGGAGCTGAAGGTGTTTTCCGTATTGTAGTGGAGATTTTTATGAGCAATCCAGTAGAATTAGATGATCTTTATCCAATGATGGGTGTTTCCCATATAACAAAACTTGTGTTGTGGTGTGCAGGAGGTTATCTTAGTACATGAGGCATAGATGGTGCACTTATTGAGGCTGAAATTTTTACAAGAAAAACTGTCCAGTCAGCAATGAGTGGAACTTATTATGTTTGTTACAAGGTATGCTTATCATATCCGAAGCTCTAGACACATTGCATTGGAATGCTTTCTGGAACAAGAATGACAAATTAGGTTTTGCATATGTCATCTCTGAAGTGAAAAAGACACAGGGTGCACTTCATTCAAAAGACATAATGCAAGGCCAGGCAAAGTTCAGTACACTCAGTCCAAAATCAGAAAACGTGACAACCAATTTGGTAGAGATAGTCAAAGAATGTGAAGAAAAATCTGAACTTTGCAGGCACTGGGGATGTAGGTGAGTGTAACTGCTAAAAATATTTTTTAAAAAGACCATTAAAAAGAATTGAACCAAGAAAGGTATATTAAAATATATGATTTGAAATAATGTGAATGTGTTAGTTATGTGTTACATCTTATGATTTGAATTAGCTGAAATTATTTCTCATTTTCTTAACAAAAGTTACATTAAATATTATATTTACATTAAGTTTAGTAGTTGCGTAACATTTTAAAATAACTATTTAATAATGATATATAAATATAAATATATATGTATACTATATATCTTTTTTTTAGTTTAACATTATTTTAGTGATTTCAACAATTATGTTATCTAGCACCATGAGTCAAGTACTATGTAAGGTCATAAGCAGGAGCACAAAATGTAAATGTCCAGTATTTGTAAAGCGCAAACAATTACCCGAAGGTGTCAAAACGCAGGGGGCCGTCTGGAAGATTAAGTGAACTATTGCCCAGAGTCACATGGTGCTGGGCAGACCCCTGCCGCCGGAGCCAGGGATCGAACCGTGATCCCCCGTGTCAAGCGTCAGTTGCCCTGGCCACTGCGCCACACCTCTTCCACACAAGTGATAGATAAACACTAAACTGTAATTGGTGAATACCATGAGTGGAGGGAATGGGGTAAGTAAAGGAAGGCTGTTTGTTCCACACTGTACTACCTGTAATAGTAGGGCAGAATTTGGGCAAAAGGTTGGTGAATTTCCCTTAAAGTAAAAAAAATGAAAAAGGGAAAAAAAGTGGCACCAAGTCAGAGGAAGAAAAGAGGAAAGGGCGATGAATAAGTAGGACGACCAGAGCAGTTCTCAGAGGACTGTCCTGGTGTTCCGATGATTTTCTTCATATTCATCTTGGTTTTTGGGACAAAGGTCAAGTTATTCTGCAAAGCAAAATTGAAACTATGCTCTCCTTTCAACAGGCACCTCTAAAGTTGGAAGTGGTTTTAAGTTGAAAGTTCCTTTTAGGCAGCACAGAAGGAGGTTGGATGTGTGATAGTAGTTGGGGGAAGACAGAGTGGTAAGGAGAGAAAGAGGCCCTAGGTTGAAGGCCCTGCCTCAGCTAATGTTATATAAAGTAGCTTAGTAAACGTTTGTATACAAATGCACACACACATACAAATATGTATGTGCATGTGGGGATATATATGAGCATCCCCATAACTCCTCCAGAAATCCGGCACCAACACAAATTTTCTTTCTTGTATTATATTTTTGCAAACGAGCTGCCCTAACATGTTTTGGCTAGTCCTGGCCTTGATCACATAAGCGTTGCAGTTTGAAAGACCAACTTATATATGTCAGATGGTGTATGGACATAGAAAACATCCTGTGGAAATCACTGCAAACTGCAAAACATTATCCAACAAATATGTGCACATTAGGCAATGTATTAAAAATTTAGTTTAAATACTTTCATAAAACTATGAGGTTGTGTGATAGATAAGTGAACAATTATAAATAAAGAAGGTAAAAGGAAAAAGGTTAGAGTGGTGTCTTCAATTTTGGGAGCGTTTTCGTCTGGCATATATTGTGGCTGGCTCTGGCCACGAAGGCACCCCACCGCATGAAGAGCGGGTCTGTGTGTCCTTGATGTTCGTGACACAATAAAGGAGAAGCGTACCTATTTGGTTGGCAAAAAAAACAAGCAGCACAGTAGTTCAGTGTCAAACCAGCAACCTAACTTGAACTGTATTGATGGAGGCAAAGGTAACAGCACCACTATGGCGTTACAATGAACTACGATAACCAAAATGCTTTGAGCGGACACGCCCATATGGGCGGCACTATGAACTTAAATTACCTGCAAAGCTGATCCTTTCCCCGAAGCCATGCCAGTGATCAAGGGGAAATCTTCCCAGAAACGCGTTTGGCAAGTGTGGCAGAATTAAATGCTGAGAGAACTGTTTACAGCCTACTGCTGCCGGACGAAATAAAGAAGGTAAAAGAAAAACGCTGAGAATGGTGTCTTCCATTTTGGGAGCGTTTTCGTCTGGTATATATATTATATATATATATATGCTGCGCACCACCGCAACCGCCGGGGCAATGATCTAACGAATCCGGAGAAGGCTGAGCTGGAGGGAGAGCGCTGGAGTTTTCTGGAGCCTCCGACAGAAAACGCTGAGAATGGTGTCTTCCATTTTGGGAGCGTTTTCGTCTGGTATATATATATATATATATATATACACACATATATATATATATATATATATATATATATATATATATATATATATGTATATATATATATATATATATATATATATGTGTGTATATATATATATATATATATATACCAGACGAAAACGCTCCCAAAATGGAAGACACCATTCTCAGCGTTTTCTGTCGGAGGCTCCAGAAAACTCCAGCGCTCTCCCTCCAGCTCAGCCTTCTCCGGATTCGTTAGATCATTGCCCCGGCGGTTGCGGTGGTGCGCAGCATATATATATATATATGCTGCGCACCACCGCAACCACCGGGGCAATGATCTAACGAATCCGGAGAAGGCTGAGCTGGAGGGAGAGCGCTGGAATTTTCTGGAGCCTCCGACAGGAGACGTCTTTCCCGGTGAGCCTCCTTATTTACATATGCATGTAAACGTAGCGGGTTAAAGTGGCAGATCGACAAAGGAGGGAAGTGACTACACGGAAGTGGGGAAGACGCATTGTTAAGCTGCCGTGATAGAAGCAGTGCAACACTTTTTTAAGACAACATGTTTTCAGACATTGAACGTAACGCTGCGGCAAAGGACATGTTCAAACGGCGAGAAACGCCTACAGAGACAGTAACAACGTTGACGGCAGTACCACAAAGCAACAAGCTTAAGGAGACATTCACGAAGCTGGAAAGGCTTCATGAACGCGAAGTGTGTAAATGGTGGGAAGCCACAAGCCTGACCAACTATGTGGAAGAACAGAGGGTTCCCAGCGGCTTAAGGGTCCATACAGTGCCCTCTTATGAACACCCGGATCCTCAATTACTAACGATTGGTTCGAGCACACAGCATCTTATTGTGAAGGCACCCTCAAGATCTTAGTCAAATACGCCTAGAGTGACAGAGAGAAGGTGTTGGCCGAAATTAGCTCAATAGATGAAGATCTGGAGAAGGAGACGGGCCCGGGACAAAGAACACAGGTATCCCAAATGAGGCATTAAATGAAAGCTAGGCGCACTAAATATAAGCAGAAAATACGACTGAGCAAACAAGAGAAATATGAGCGCGATGCCAATGATTACCTCACGGGCCGCATACTTACGTACGCCAAGAAATACGATGCTCCACGGAAGGCTCTTCAGAAGGGAACCGGGACTGGCCCTGGTGCCAGTGCAACACCAGAAACAGGGACTGTCACCTCGGAGTCTGATGTCACCGAAAACTAATCCGGTGATGAACAACAAGGACCCGGTGGCTCAGGAAAACAAAATACAGCCCACACTGTACAGGGTGCTCGACCCAAAAGAACCCCTTTTCAGGAGGAATTCGAAATCATCAAAAAATCCTGGCTGCGCGACGGGAAGAACAAACCGCCGGATACAGATGCAACATCAGCAGCAGGGGCGTCAGGAGGACAAGGAGGACGAGGAGGGCAGGCGGCGGGAAGAGGAGGCAGAGGAAGTGCAAGAACCTCCCGCTGGTCCAACCGCAACACGAACAAGAAATAATAACAAGCGGGAATGATGGTCCCGGAGATTCGGTCAATCTGACGGTTGTTAATTTGACCGAGAAGATATTGACCGATGTAGAAACTGAAGTATTAAGGCTGGGCCTGACATTCTGCCCCACCAACGATCTGGAATATACGCAAACACAGATAGATCTGTTCCGCTTTACCAGGAAGCTTAAACTCCACAAGCATTTTAAACTACGTCCCCACTTGAAAGACCGGAATAAGAAGGGCGCAAGGATGACGGCGACAGACACCCTCAGTAGTAGAGACTTGCCTGCAATTGAGGCCCTTGAGGATTTGCGATTAGAACAGGACTCCGACATTAGTTGATTGAACATCGCCCAACGAGCAATCCTACAAGGAGTAGAGCAGGAGAGGGATGAAATCACGTTTAAACCCACTTCAACTTTTGTGCCACAATCGCCATGGGACGCTGTGGACGTATTTACAGAGGCCATGAAGAATGACCTCATGCAATACAGGAAAGCGGAGCATCGAGCCGTAAGGAACAACATCACTGACCGCCAACGGCTGGCTTTGAAAAACCTGGTGAGCGATAAAACCCTTGTGATCAAGCCCTCCGACAAAGGGGGGAATGTGGTCTTAATGGGTAGAGACCAATACATAGGAGAAGCACTGAGGCAACTTGCAGAATAAAAATTCTACATGAAATGTACCACTGCAATATATCAACAAAGTATCACACAATATTAGACACTAATCCAGAAGTGGTACAGTCTTCAGATGCTGGGTAAAGATGACCATCTCTTCCTAAGGAATAACAACCCAATGACACCCACCTTCTACCACCTCCCCAAGCTACATAAAAATATGGACTGCCCTCCCGGCCGCCCCATTATCTTGTCCATTGGCAGTTTGGACATGTCCTGCTTTGTGGACAACATTTTGTTTCCCTTGGTGGTGAAACTAGACTCCTACATACAGGACACCAAGGACTTTTTAATCAAGATTCAGAAGTTAGTATGGAGGCCACAATATCTGCTGATGGTGCTGGATATCACCAGCTTATACACCTGTATAGAACATGGGCACGGCCTGGAGGCAGTCAGACATTTTTTAGATCAGGGCCAGATGAGATTTGCTAAACATAATGAAATGATTCTTGAATTCACAGAATTTTGTCTAACTCACAATATTTTTCTTTTTGAGGACCAACTGTACATCCAAAGGTCCGGTACGGTGATGGGCACCTGCTTTGCTCCCAGCTACGCAAACTTGTTCGTGGGCTGGTGGGAGGAGCAGGTGCCCAGGAGCTGTGTGGTTGGTAAAGATAGAGGGGAGGCAGCATGCTGGCACCGCTACATTGACGATTTATTTATCGTCTGGAACGGTGGGACAAACACAGCAGAGGAATTCATCAGGGTACTTAATAACAATAACCTAAACTTGCATTTCTCAGGTTCAATTAGTCCGGTGGCAGCGGAGTACTTGGACCTGAGGATGGTTGTCGAGGGGGACCATCTGCATACTGCCCTCTATAGGAAAGAAACTGCTAGCAACTCAACACTCTTTGCCAGCAGTAGCCACCCTCCCCAGCTCATTAGGAGCATTCCTTACGGAGAACTTCTTAGGCTCCGAAGGAATTGCTCAAGGGATTCAGATTTTGAGGCGGCTGCCTCAGAATGTTTAGCGCGCTTTTCTATCAGGGGTTATGGTGAAGAACTTCTAAACAAAACATCGAAGAAGGTAAGAAAGATACACAGGGCAACATTATTGACTACCGATAATCAAGGAGGTGGTCGTGAGAAGTTCAGACTGATTACTCCCTACTCATCAGGTGCTAACAATCTATGAGCAATGCTACATAAGAACTGGCATATATTGCAAATGGACAGCACACTGAAGGAAGATCTACCTGCATATCCTCTATTAACATTCAGTAGAGCAAGATCATTAGGTGACATGCTGGTCTCCAGTCACTTGGAGAAACCCGCACCCAAAACCAATACCTTAAAAGAGATGATGGGATTCTTTCCCTGCGGGCGCTGTAAAGCCTGTGCCGGCAGCAGAAGAGTGCTGACGTACACCATACCCGATACAGGGAGAACATTGCCCATTAAGAAATTCATAACCTGCAGCTCCCAGTTTGTAGTATACTGTTTGCTCTGCCCCTGTGGCCTTCGCTACATCGGCAGTACAATCAAGGAACTCAAACTGAGGATATTGGAGCACTTGCGGGCAATCGAAAAGGCGGATCCCGCCTATCCGGTCGCCCGGCACTACGCTGAAGAGCATGGTAAGGATCGGGACAAACTCCAATTCTTTGGGTTGGACATTGCCCCACCCAATGTTAGAGGAGGCGACCGCCTGAGAAGACTCCGCAGGTTAGAATCAAGGTACATCATATTTATTTATTTTATTTATGGATTTTATAAAGCGCACGGCTACCCCCAACGGGGGTGTCCCGGCGCTAAAATTATCTGCTAGAGGAGAAGAGCAATCTAGATAGAGGCGAATAGCCAAGTTTTCAGGCGTCTTCGGAACAGAGCTTCAGATGGGGCGAATCTAAGGTCGATCGGTAAGCTGTTCCAATGTTTGGCAGCTAAGACAGCAAATGCTCTGCCACCCATTCTTGAGCGACGGAATCTGGGCACAGGCATGAGACGCAGATTGTTAGAACGAAGGTCTCTGACTGAGTGAGACAGTCTCAATCTCTTTCTTAAGTATTCTGGACCAGAGCCGTTAAGAGCTCGATAGGCCAGAACAAGCGTTTTAAATTTGATACGGTTGGCTATAGGAAGCCAATGGAGTTCTTTGAGATAGAGTGTCTGTAAGGGATGTTACCAATCAGTCTTGCCGCAGCATTCTGAACCACCTGCAGGCGTTCAATTTGATATAAAGGGGCCCCAGCATACAGACTGTTGGCATAATCTAGATGGGCGGTAATTAAGGCCTGAGTGACGGTTCTGCGAGCCTCCATTGGCAGAAATGGAAAGATCTTTCTCATCATTTTTAATTTGCCAAAGCAGGTCGCAGTAACCTTATTGATTTGAGGGCTACAGGAGAGGGTGTCATCAAATGTAAACCCGAGATTGCGGGCCGAATGTACCGGGACTGGAGGGGGGTTAAGTACCGTTGGCCACCAGAGTGGGGGTGGAATGGTCATTTTTTGATTAAAGAACAAGACCTCAGTCTTGTCAGTATTAAGCCGCAGGTGATTCGACGACATCCACGAACAGATTTCGCCGAGACAATGGCGGAAGCTGGAGAGGCTGGAGTCAGAGTGATCTCTAAATGAGAATATCAGCTGTGTGTCATCAGCATATGAGATCACTCTGACTCCACATTCCTCCACTACCCTGGCTAGCGGGGCTAAGTAAACATTGAAAAACAGAGGACTCAGCGCTGAGCCTTGTGGGACTCCGCGTTCGAGAGGTTTGCATCCAGATTTTAAGGGTCTGAGAAGAACCCTCTGTGAGCGTTCTAGAAGAAAAGAACAGACCCATGCCAAGACCTCTCCACCAAACATCCTAGATGACTTAACAGTGGAGAAGAAATGGCATTCCATCTAGGAAAGTGACACTGTAACAACTAGACTACCATCTGGGTAGGGACCCTTTAAGGGATATGTTAGACATGATACCCTTTGCGTGGTTTTTCCCCCATCTTTTTGCCTCTGCCTCCTGTATTTTTGATGCTGTGCTGGATTTCGGTTTTGCTGGTTTAGATGCTTTGGACACTCTGCCACTGCTGTTCAGTGCCAGAGTGTAAGTGCTCCCTATGTAAATTGTCATATTGATTGGGTATACCTGATTGGCATATTTATATCACCATGATGTCCTTAGTAAAGTGCACTGTGTGTGCCAGGGCTGGTGATGACAGATGCTACTAGTGGGCCTGCAGCGCAGATTGCGCCACCCAGATAAGTAGCCCTAAAATGGTGTCTCAGGCGTGCCAGCGCAGTGCCTGTGTGCAGTCAGTGGACTGCCATGTCTGCCTGGCCTGTGTCCCCACTGGCTGGGCCTAACCCTTCCCTGTCTGTGCACATCAGTCACCCCTATGAAAGGCTCAAGGTACCCCCCTGGGCAGGGTGCAGTGTATGGGTAAGGTAGAGCATGTACTAGTGCAGGTAACATGCTCTGGTAGTGAGCAGCAGCCATTTTGTGTGCTCACTGCTGCAAGGTTATCTTGCTCCATAGATTAACATGGGGGAGGCTGGTCCCAATGGATACCAGCCTATCTTCCCATAGGAACAAGATGGGACATAAGTGATTGATATCCCTGAACTCAGAATTTAATAACACATCTTTTAGGAAAGGTTGTTTTTAAATTCTGTGTTTGAGAATAGTACTTTTAGAAAGTGCCTGTTCTCTTGTCTAACCTTTCTGTGTGCCTGGGACTGTTTGTGGATTGACTGTCTGGTTTGAGGGTGACAGGGGCTGCAGAGCCCCCAGGAGGTTGTCTGAGTCAGCCCGTGGATGAAAGGCTGCATCTGCTGCCAAGGAAGTGGGAGGAGATAGCACCTGGGAGTGACTAGGGCTGTGCCTGCCTGACCACAATGCTGGCTCCACCTCCCGCTGGGCGACTGTCACCTCTGTCCCTGATACTGAAAGAAAGAAGGAAGCCAGGAAACCCCCAGTAACACCCAGAACTGATTTAGACCGGGCTCAGGGGCCACTTGCACAAAGACTTCAAAGAATTTCAAAGACTTTTTGGGGTATAAGAGAAGGACCCCTGACAACAGAAAATCATATTCTACAATCAAGAGGAACCTCTGCTGGAAGAAGGACTGCTGAAGAACTAAGAAGGAAGATTGCCTTGCTGTGTGCTCTAAGGGCTGACCTGTTCTGCTGACCAACTGAAGCTGAGGAGAAGAGGGACTTTGCTGTGTGCTGTGTCCCTGCTTGCTTGAAACTACAGAGACTTTGCTGTGTGCTGTGTCTCCTGAACTGAATCTTCAAGGGCCTGCAAAGAGCTGGCCTCCTGTTTGGAACCCAGGGTTAAAGGTTCCTAAGCTCTGCCAAGAACTGCTGAGGAGATCGTGTGGTGGTCTGCCCCAACGTGTGTTTTCTACCTGCCAGCTGTGAGGACCGATCTCTGTGCTCATCGGCACACATTCAGGGGTGAGGAGAGGCCCGTGGTGTTTCCCTGTGTCCTGTATTCCCCCCTGTCCATCTGCTGGTGAGTAAACAGGCTGACCGCGATCTGCGGCCCCGAAAATCTCTTGCTGACAAATCACCATCACGGCCCGGGGCCAGAAACACCCTCTGCAAGTTGCTTTCCTGATCCGGGCTGCGGGGCCGAAGATCGAAGCGGCCGTGCTCCCATTGGTCGAAGTAGCCGAATCCCCTCACCATCGCCGCGACGGGATTGGCCCGTGCGCTGCAGCGTCATCACTGTTGCCGTGTTGTGGTTGGCTGCCCAGAAGCGCATCATCACAGGCCTTTCCCGGGAGCCGCACTGCCATTGGCTGACTCCCAGGCGTGTGTGGAGGCTTGCCGTGAACGCCGCGACCGGATTGGTCCACACGTCATCCTTCGTGAGAAAAATTGCGTGTTTCCAGTGACGAAGCCGGGGGAAGATTGACCCGACCTCGCCGAGGGAGCGCCGTGAGTGCCCCCCTACCCCTGGCCTGACTGTCCCTGCTCGGAATGCCGAGCTAGCTCCCCGTCGCACAGCGGTTGCTGTGCAAATGCACTTCCACTCCAGCCTCTCACAAAGGCAAAATTGTAGGGACTGGTAGCCTGATGTGCCTTTGCTATGTCTCAAGATATGTGCTCCAGTGGTTTTTGAGTAATTTAGGTGCAAAAAAATTTATATATCTATAGGTGCGCCCCGGTACGCTCACCGGGGCGCGTACGAGGTGCGCTACTCGACCTGCGTGCGGAAAGCTGATTGGCTCTCAGGTGTCTGTAAACATTCCAAACAGTCCGGAGCGGCCGCCATCTTGTGTCTCGGTAGGATCGAGACACAAGAGGTGGCTAAAACAAAGGGGGAATTGACCATAATGGGGCAGAGTAGACCCCCCCATGACCCCCTAGGTTTGATGTGGGGGCCATAAAAGGGCCCGCAAAGGAAGCGCCCGGTACGCGCACCGGGGAGCGTACCGGGGAGCGTACCATGGGGAAAAAGAATGACAGTTTTTAAAAAAAGTAGCTGTTTTAAAAAAAAATTATTTTTGTTGTTTTTTTTAAATATATATATACATACACACACATATATATAAATGCATATGCATATATATGTATATATGTGTATATGTGTGCGTGTAGGGAGAGGTGTAGGTGTAGAGGTAGAGAGGTAGAGGTAGAGAGGTAGCGGTAGAGAGGTAGAGACTAGTAGAGAGAGAAGTAGAGAGAGGTAGAGAGGTAGAGAGTAGAGAGTGAGTAATAGAGAGTAGAGAGTGAGTAGTAGAGAGTAGTAGAAAGCAGTAGAGAGAGTAGCAGAGAGTGAGTAGTAGAGAGTAGTAGAGTGAATAGTAGAGTGAGTAGTAGAGAGTGAGTAGTAGAGAGTGAGTAGTAGAGAGTAGTAGAGAGTAAGTAGTAGAGTGAGTAGTAGAGAGCAGTAGAGAGTGAGTAGTAGAGAGTAGTAAAGAGTGAGTAGTAGGGAGTAGTAGAGAGTGAGTAGTAGAGAGTGAGTAGTAGAGAGTAGTAGAGAGTGAGTAGCAGAGAGAATAGTAGAGAGTAGTAGAGAGTGAGTAGTAGAGTGAGTAGTAGAGAATAGTAGAGAGAGAGTAGTAGAGAGTGAGTAGTAGAGAGTAGTAGAGAGTGAGTAGTAGAGTGAGTAGTAGAGAGTGAGTAGTAGAGAGAGAGTAGTAGAGAGTGAGTAGTAGAGAGTAGTAGAGAGTTAGAAGTAGAGAGTGAGTAGTAGAGAGTAGTAGTGAGTAGTAAAGAGTGAGTAGTAGAGAGAGAGCAGTAGAGAGTGAGTAGTAGAGAGAAGTAGATAGTGAGTAGTAGGGAGTAGTGAGTAGCGAGTAGCAGGGAGTGAGTAGTAGAGAGAGAGTAGTAGAGAGTAGTAGAGTACTAGAGAATGAGTAGTAGAGAGTGAGTATTTGAGAGTAGTGGAGAATATTCCAAAGTTTGGCACAGCACCACTTGCACAATGAGTCCAATCAAATCATATCACTTAGAGTCCCTATTGAAGCGCTGAATCTTGGTGAATATTCAAATGCTTTTATTTTCCTTAAGTTTATGTACCACAGCCAGCCGAAACGTTTCGTTCTGTACAACAGAACTTCTTCAGGGCGTTCTTATTTCCTTCAAGTTATGTCGGTATCCTGTTGTCATATAACTAGATATTTCTTCCAAAAGTTAGACGAGACGTAAGTACATTATTATTCAAAGTGACTAGGTATCAATTTTACCCACACAATTCGGGCAGACTTGAGTAATTTATAGCATCCTCAAAGTCAGTCTTTCAAAAATTCCAAAGTATAGGACATGATAATCCAAATCCAAATGTTTCTCAAGAAAAGACATTTTCAATCGTTCGGAATATCGGTGTTTGGCCAGATATGACCCAGGGACCCCCAGTATGCATGGGGAATTAGTCCCCCCTCTGCAAACGCGCCAGTGGCCTGCATTGCAGAGAGGTGTAAAAAGGGTGTGGCCTCATTACACCTCTCTGCAATGCAGCCCCCTGGCGCATACAGGAGGCTCCTGGTAGGCTAGTTGGCCCCCAGGGACCCCTAGTATGCAAGGGGAATTAGTTCCCCCTCTTCAAACGCGGCAGGGGGCTGCGTTGCAGAGAGGTGTAAAAAGGGGCATAGCCTCATTACACCTCTGCAATGCAGCCCCCTGGCACATACTGGAGGTTCCAGGTGGGCTAGTTGGCCCCCAGGGGCCCCCAATATGCAAGGGGAATTAGTTCCCCCTCTTCAAACATGCGTTGCAGAGAGGTGTAAAAAGGGTCGTGGCTTCATTAAAAAAACCTTTGAAATTCACTGAAAAAACCATAGGTTTCACACCAGTTATAGTTAGGAATTAGCATTTAAAAAACCTATGAAATTCACTGAAAAAACCATAGGTTTCACACCAGTTATAGTTAGGAATTAGCATTTAAAAAACCTTTGAAATTCACTGAAAAAAACCATAGGTTTCACACCAGTTAGAGTTAGCTGGAAATTTTACTGACATAAAACCATTGAAATTCCCACGTTATAGTTAGTTGGACTCACTATAACTTGCACGCCTGCAATGCACTGCTGATGACGTCACATATTACATCACTCATGACATAGTCAGTGACATCACTCAGTCGCCAGTAGGTAGTTATAGTTAGGACCTCGTTTCCATAGGAAATGCGTTCTTTGTTTTCCCAATAACTTTGGCGCTGGTTGACGAATCTTCAGCAAATTTTCAAAGCTTGTGGCCCTTTCCAGTAGCTCCTTTCCAGAAAGGTTCAGGTTGATTTGCCAAGCGGGGGCCGAGAAAAAAGGGGGACCCCAACACGTGCCTTTTCCATATTATTTTCCATAGGAAACTTTAGAAACAGCTACAGCCCGAACTGCTGAACTGAATTACACCAAATTTGGCAAAAAGGTAGCGCCCTGGTTTCAAAAATAACTCTTTTTCTTAAAGGTTGTAAATCTGTACAGTAGTTCCTGAGAATATTTTTTAAAAAGGTTGAAAAATGCATTTTCCTTAAATAGTGTAAATCCGTTCAGTAGTTGCTGAGAAAATCACAAAAAGTTTCAATATATAGAGAGACAGAGGATCCGCGCACCCTCCCGACCACAAGCTTTATTCTAATTTGCTGTCAACAATCCAAACCAGGAAGTGTTGGCAGCCATCTTGTGACTCGGTAGAACCAAGTCACAAAAAAACAGAAAAACAAACGCAAAAAACAAGAAAAGGGGCAGGCTTGAAACACCATGACCCCCCTTAGATCTTCTCAGGGGGTCCCACAAAGACACATAGGACCAAAAAAGCATAAAAAAAAATAGGCGAGATTCACGCCCCCAGCGCACATCTCGACCGAAAATAAAAAAATTAAGCGCACGCTCCCACCTTTCGTTATTATTTAGCGCCCGGGTGGGCCAAGTCCCGGGGGCATGCAAAATTGAAATTGCGGGGCTCCAGGCAGGCCCCCACAGCCCCAGGGACCGCCACCCTGGGGGTCTTCATTAAATATTTGTGGGGGGCTCATGGCCCTCCTACAGCCCCGGGGACCGCCACCCCCTGGGCTTTGTTTTAATTTTTTACGTGTGGGGCCTCCTTGGCCCCCCTAAGCCCCAGGGACCTCCACCCCAGGGTTTTTATTAATTATTTGGTGGGGGCACACGGCCCTCCCGCTGCTGTTTTTTTAAAACATACACCTGTGTGGGAGGGCTCGAGCCCCCCCTACACGCCCCGAGGACCGCCACCTCCCCCGGGCACTAACTATGTATATTCCTGGGGACAACCACCTTCCTGGGGCTTTGCCAATGTTGGGAAGGGGTCCGCGTGGACCCCTCCAGGAGCCCTCGATGGCCCTGGGGACCACCACCCCCCAGGGCTGACTCCTGCAGTGTCCCGCAGTGGCCACCCCCGGGACACTGCTATTTGCAATGATAGGGCAGGAGCCACACGGCTCCCGCCCTGTCATTGCAAACTGCTTTGCTTCATTGAAGCGAGAGCAGGCAAACCTTCCCTCGCTTCAATGAAGCAAAGCACAATTGCTTTTCCACAAGGGGAGATGCATATCAGCAGCTCCCCATGTGAAAAAGCAATGCCGGCTCCCGCAGGACGCGGGGAGTTGGCGGTACCGTGGGGGCATTGGGGCTCCCCCCAGGGTACCCAAAAGAGAGGGCCAGCCCCGGGGGATGGGGTCCCCGGGGCTAGAAGTGGCCCGGGAGGCGGGACATGTGGCCCCCTCCCCCTAAAAAATAAAATAAATAAATAAAGGCCGGCCCCGGGGAATGGGGTCCCCCGGGCCAATAGAGGTCTCAGGAGGGGGAGCTATGCAGCCCCCTCCATTAAATATATATTTATGTGGCCATGCCCCGGGGATGGGGTCCCCTGGGCTGGAAATGGCCACAGGAGGGGGGCCACGTGGCCCCCGTCCCCGTAAAAAATAAAGTAAATAAATAAAGGCCGGCCCAGGGGGATGGGGTCCCCGGGGTCAATAGAGGCCTCAGGAGGGGGGCCACGAAAAATATATATATTCACAGGGAGCGGGGCCTGAGTTGATATGTGTACAAACACACTCTGTGGCACGTTTTAAGTTGGGGAATTAATTCCCCTTCAATCTTGAGGGCCCCTTGAGCCCACTAGCCCACTAGGTACTGCCAGTAAGCACCACAGGCCGGTGTTGCAGAGAGGTGGTCCAGGTCACCCCCATTTTTACACCTCTCTGTAACGCAGCTCTGTGGCACTTACTGGAGGTACCTGGCGGGCTAGTTGGACCCCAGGGACACTTAGGATTCAAGGAGAATTAATCTCCCAACTTACAACGCGCCAAGGGGCAGAGTGGTGGAGAAAGGGGGCATGGCCTTTGTCTACCACTCACCAATCCCACTGCGTGGGGCTTACTGGAGGTAAAAGGTAGGTTAGTTGGCCCCTAAAGGACCCCCTGCAGTGGAGGGGACGTCAATCACCATCCAAGAGCGGGCCAGGGAGTACGATTGTGGAGTGGAGCGCAGAGTGGGCATGGCCTGGTACGAGTACGTACCAATGCCCCTATGTGGAACTGACTGGAGGTAATAGTTTGGGGAAGTTGGCCCCCAAGGATGTCCTCTGGAGCCAACAACCCCTCTTGTTACCTCTAGTAAGTCCCACACAGTGGGATTGCTAAGACATCTTTGGAGGCCATGGCTCCCTTTTTCTACCACTCTGTAAACGTGCCTCGCGGTAGACTGCAGGATGGGGGATGAAATCCAATTTAGTCCTGAGTACCTCCTATAAGTCCTACGCAGCGGAATACCTTAGCATTGGTTGGACGCCCAGCACCCTTTCTGCACCACTCTGCAAAAGCGACTACTAGTTAAAGTAGCATATTTCTGCACCTCTGACTTACAGGTAGTTTTAATCCCCCTGCCCTATTATGTACTATGGCCTTACAGACAAGGTCATGCTAATCACAGGGGTACACCAACGCATAGTGTTCCCTAGCGTATGTAGGTGTTTTCACTGTATTCTAAGTGTCTTTTAGCACAGCACTGGCTCTAGGCCTGGTTAGTCTGAGTCAGTTACCACCATTACCCGTCTGAAAAAGTTGTGGGCACAGGATGATTTTGCGGCAAGGCCACTTTCTGCTACTCTGATGGTTCTTTCTGCACATGTGTTGCTTCTTCTTGCACTTTTCTTCGTCTTTGTGGTCTTCTGTTGCTTCTTTCTGCATTTCTTTTGCTTCTTTCTGTGCGTTTTTTCTTCTTTATTCACATGTCCTACCTCTGTAGTCATAGTTAGAAACTAGCATTTAAAAAACCTTAGAAATTCACTTTAAAAAACATAGGTTTCAGGCACGTTATAGTTAGAAATTAGCATTTAAAAAACCTTTGAAATTCCCAAAAAATACCATAGGTTTCAGGGGCGTTATAGTTAGTTGGACATTGCACTCGTACAAAGCCAGTGAAATTCCGCCGTTATAGTTAGTTCAGCTAACTATAACGCAGGTGCCCGCAATGCCGTGCTGATGATGTCAAATATTACATCACTCATGACATGGTCAGTGATATCACTCATGACATCACTGATGACATCTCAACTGTACTATAACATGCCTGAAACCTTTTTTTTTCAGTGAATATAGATATATTACTTACTGGCGGTCGCCAGTAGGTAGTTATAGTTAGGACCAAGTTTCCGTAGGAAGAGCATTTTCTGTTTTGCTTATAACTTGGGCGTCGTTTGATGAATCTTCATGACATTTTCCAAACATTCCTTGTTCATATCAGCTCCTATGTTGAAAGTTTGGGGGTGATTCATCAAGGGGGGGCGAGATAAAAGGGGGGGTACCAAACTGTGTTTTCTCCATGTTCATTTCCGTAGGAAACTTTAGACAAGGCTACAGGTCGAACAGGTGAACAGAATTACCCCAAATTTGGCAGGGAGAAGAGTCTTGGTCTAGAAAGCATGCTTTTGTTTATTTGGTGTAATTCGTTCAGTAGTTTTGGAGAAATATCAAAATTTACAGATATCGATATTTGGGAATTCTGCCATCTGATTGGCTGGGGCGTTACGAGCACGAGCTTGCTGCTTATTGGCTGCGAGCGGTGCGAGCCGTTGAAACTAGGAAGTGTTGGCCGCCAGTTTGTGATTCCATTGGAGAGGATAAGGGGAAAAAAGGGCGAAAAGAGTAGAAAACAGGAGGATAGGAGCACTGTAACCTCTGTGAGGGAGTGCGAAGCGAAGTAGTCACACCTACCGGTCTGAAAGTACGGTGTTGCTCAGAGTGACATGATGCTGAGATGAGATGCTGCTACAATCGGGTATGAAACCGAGAGCCTAAACCGTGAGCCCATTTCTGTAAAGTGATGTGCTCTGGTCTTTGTAGCATACCTGTGCAAGTAGTGTTAGTAGGTGTTTAAACCATACAGGGAGTGGGAAGCAAACTACTGACCTCTACAGTGCATTTATACTATACCAGAAGTGGGAAGCGAAGAACTCACGCCTATCGAAGTGAAGACTCTGTGATCAAACGGAATGTGCTCTGGTCTTTGTAGCATACGTATGCAAGTACTGTTAGTAGGCGTTTATACCATACAGGGAGTGGGAAGCAAACTACTGACCCCTGCTGTGGTTTATACTATACCGGAAGTGAAATGAAATGAAATGAGGTACCATTTATAAAGCGCATGGTTACCCGGAGACATCCCAGTGCTAGGGCCGAACCGCAATAAATTGTAGCAATCAGTGTGGAAACAGCCAGGTCTTAAGCTTCTCACAGAAAATGTAATGGTCTGATTCTTTACGTAGCTGCAGCGGCAAGGAATTCCACAGTTTGGAGACATTATAGGAAAAAAGCCGGCTGCCGCTTCTGGTCCTCTTAATTCTGGGAACAGATGCCAAATGAAGGTCATTTGAGCATAACTGTCTGTGGGCTTTGTAGGGTCAGACAAAAGATGAAATGATATTCGGTCCCTTACCTCCAAGCATCTTATGGGTGGTGCACAGGGCTTTAAAATAAATCCTTTGGATAGGAAGCCAATGTAAGATCTGAGGGCTGGTTTAGCTGATTGATGGCTAGGGACACCCTCATGAATCCGTTTGGCACAATTTTGCATGGTTTGGAGCCTTTTAAAGACCCCACCAGAGGCACCAAGATAAAGAGCGTTACCATAGTCCAGGCGTGATAAAATAAGCGCCTGGACTACAAGCTTCCTTGCTAAAGGAGGAAGCAAATCCAGCACTTTGCGCAACAATTTTAGGGTGCCAAAGTAGGCAGCAACCGCCTTCCAGGCTTGGGTTTTAAGGTTAAGTTCAGAATTGAGCCAGAAACCCTAGGCTCTTTATTTTACGCTTAGGGGCAGGTGGAGGACCCATACATGCTGGCCAGATGTAGACAACCTCGAGGGGGGAAGGATTACTGAGCAACATAAGCTTGGTCTTGTCACCGTTCAATTTAAGATGGGAATGGAACATCCATCTCATTACCTCCTCGAGGCAAGGGCCCAGGCAGGTTGGAGGGCCGCTTTTATGATTGAATGCCACCACCAATTGGGTATCATCAGCATACGTGATTACACGCACCCCAAATGGTGAAACAGTCTCTGCAAGGGGGGGCCATATAGACATTAAAAAGAGTGGGGCTCAGGGATGACCGCTGAGGCACTCCACAATAGAGACTTGATTTGTCCTCACCACCAAAACCTGGTAGGATCTATCCTCCAGAAAGGAACACACCCAATCCAGGGCTGTTCCTGTTACACCCAACTCCTTAAATCGGTGAATTAAAATATGGTGATTCACAGTATCAAATGCTGCGCTGAGGTCTAACAGTATCACGGCTAAAGAGCCCCCTGCATCGAGGATTCTTCTTGAGTCCTCTACGACAGCCAATAGAGCTGTCTCAGTCCCTTGCGAGGGGCGAAACCCAGTTTGGGATGGGTGTAGGAGTTTACCCACTTCCAGGTGCTTAGAGAGAGCCATGTTGACAAATTTCCCAGCAATTTTGCTGACCCAAGGTAAGAGCGATATGGGGCGATAGTTTGCAAGACAGTCGGGATCTAGGCCTGACTTCTTCAACAAGGCCTTTATTAACGCCTTCTTCCATGAGGAAGGGACCCTTCCAGAAGACAATGAGGAATTGATCACATCTGTGAGGAATGGACTCACGAGCCGGCTATGGATCTCAGAATTTTAGGGGGAACAGGATCTCGATGGGATCCACTGTTAACCAGGGCAAAGATGGTAAGGAATGTTTATTTGTTCGGGGGAGGAAATGCTTCCAGTAGGTGAGTCTCCCACCTGACAGTGGGAAGCAAAGTACTCATGTCTACCGTTGTGAAGACTCTGGGATCAAACCGAGCTGATTTCTCTAAAGTGATGGTATGCTTTTATACTATACAGGGAGTGCGAAGCTTAACTACTCACCCCTACCGGTCTCAAGACTCATGGATGAAGCCATGAGCTCATTGCTGTAAAGTCATGTGCTTTGTGTAGTATTCCAATGTAAGTCATAGTAGGATGTTAGTATGTAATGTTAGAATGTAGGGCTGTCATGAGGGGAACCTTGGGGAGTTTGTACACAGTGCTGGAGAAGACAGTTGCCTTGCTGTCTGCTCCTGTTGGTGGCTGTTTAAGCTGTCTTGTTTTCATGCAATAAAAGTACTTATCGGATCCACTGCTGTCTGCCTCTTCAGGACATAAATTTGGCAACGAGCGGGAGAAGTTAAAAAGAAGGCAGCACTCACCAATATTTCAAGCTTGCTTGTGTTGTGCTGAAGACCCGTTTTCTTCATAAAGCTGTTTTTCCTCATCCCAGGGTTGTCGGCTCATTGAACTATGTCATCCGACATTTGGTAGGATTTATATTTTTAGATTTTGGGCTTCCTCTGCCTTTTCAGTACACTCTGGTCGCTGTACTACACGTGTGCAAGTAGTGTTAGTATGCGTTTATACTAATTCTGTAGCTATGCAGTAACCAATGCATCATGGTTCTAGGGAGCACCACCTCCCAGGCACAGCTCATACAATGTCCCGGGGTGTGCATCCGCGGGATATTTATGTTTGCTATTAGAGGGCGGGTGCATAGCTTCCACCCTGTGATAGCAAATCCTTGTTTGTCTCGTTGAAGCGAGAGGAGGAAAACTTCGTATCGCTTTAATAGAGCGGATCCGGATGGTAAAAATGGAGAAAAAAAATGAAGCAGGGTCTCACCCGTTCATTTCAATGAGCCCCCTGGTGAGTAATGTTCTGGGGCCAATCCTATTATTATATTGCGGGGTCTCTGCAGGACTCGGTACCTTAATCTCACATGTAAATTAGGCGCAGGAGGGCACAGAGACGTTTCGTAGCCTAGGGGATCGCCACCTCCCCGGGTAATTGTTTACTAATTATTTAGGGGGCTTCACGGCCAACTGAAGTCCGGGGATCGCCACCTTCCGGGGCTTTACTTAAATATGCAGGGTGAGCCTCGCCAGTCCATGAAACCTCTGTGGTCCTTGACAGTGCCTTATTGGTTCTGTAATCACACGGGCAGTACTCATGGTGTTATAAAGTGATACACTCTTAGAAACCTTGCAGTTGTAGAATTACATAGGCTTCATTTATGGAATAGTCTGTTGGTTTATTTTTGGTAGGTGCACCGCAAAATTGCAAATGTTTTCCCTTATAACCTCCTATAAATAGACGATTTTCACAATAAACTTCAGACAAGTGTAGTCAGAAAAAGAAGACCCATACGCTCACTTATTTATTGGTAAAAAACATAACCTTTATTAAAACAACACAAATAAATGGAAATGCAACTTTATTACAACAAACAATAGTATAACATGAAATAAGTGGGTGGGACTCCTCCGGAAGCAACGTACAAAACCTGCAAGACAAAAAAGAAACATAAGTATGTTTGCCATGTCCAAGAGAAAAAGAAAGGTAGTCAGAATGAAAGGTAGATAGTGAGAATGGGACAGAGAGGGAGTGGGGGGAAGGGAGCAGGGGAGGGAGAGTCAAAAGAACAGAGGGAGGAGGAGACAGAGCGTCGGCCTACTGCACCCAGCTCTCACTGTTCACCTCCCGTCACCCGTGTGTCTGGGATGCTAGGGTCCGCAAGAAAGAGTGCGTCACAGCTAGTCTTCAAAATGAAATAGATATAAATGAGGCCAGAGATTACATTATTATCGACGGCAACATCCCTTGCCTGCACCTGTGGACCCAGGCTGCTACACCCCAGCCCCTTCCCTCGCACTGTGCTCAATCTCAGCTCCTGCGCACCAAAGCTTCACTGCTCACCTACCACCACCGGTGTGTCCAACGGCATCCCGGTGCAAGCTCCAAGTCCTGAGTTCCTCTCAGGGTGGCACAGCAGGTCTCACATTGGGGAATGTGTCTCGATATAGCGATGGAAGGTGTCAGAATGCCCAGTTCATCATCACAGGTTGAGCACTCGCTCCGCCCATTTTGGCACAACCAATTCAGTTTCTGAAAATGGAAAAAAATGTAATGGTGGAAACGTCTGGAGGTAAATGAAGGTTTATTTGAAGCTTAATAGAGAAAACCAGTTGAGTTCATCTTTCCTTCTTGAATCTTGAAGTTTGATCTACCAACTGTTAGTGGTAATCATGGTTCAAAGAGGAGTTGGAGTGCACGAGAATACACAAGGTTAAATAATAATATTGTATGCAAACATTCACATACAAAGGAACAGAGCGCATGCTAAAAGTATAATGTGCGCTTGTAATGCAGTGGTGCAAGCCTGTGTGCATGTACACTTAGTAATCAGCTCACTACAGTACACTAAAAACCAACATCACTTGTCTGTAGGGCAGCGAGGCCCGCTGGCTCAGACCTACAGTTCGATCCAGCAGGTCCTTAAAATGAGACAGAGATTTGACTGAATGAGGTCAGAGATCACATCATTACGCACAGCAACATTGGTTGTTCGCACCTGCAACAAAGGCTGATGCACCCCACCCATCTGGCAGCACTGCTTTCAACACGTGTCTGTAGACCATCACTGCCTGCTGCTCAGGCCTACAGTACGGCCCAGCAGGTCCTTAAAATGAGACAGAGATGTGACAGAATGAGGTCAGAGATCACATCATGACGCATGCCAACATCGCTTGTTTGGACCTGCGCTCCCAGGCTGATGCACCTCACCCCTCCCGCAGTACTGTGCTCAACACGCGTCTGTAGGGCATCGCTGCCCGCTTGCTCAGGCCTACAGTACGATCCAGGAGGTCCTTAAAATGAGACAGAGATGTGACTGAATAAGGTCTAAGATCACATCATTACGCACAGCAAAATCGCTTGTTTGCACCTGCGCACCCAGGCTGATGCACCCCACCCCTCTGCAGCACCGTGCTCCACACGTGTCTGTAGGGCAGCGCTGCCCGCTGGATCAGGCCTACAGTACGGTCCAGCAGGTCCTTAAAATGAGACAGAGATCACAACCATTACACACTGCAACATTGCTTGTTCGCACCTGTGCGCACATGCTGCTGCACCCCGATCCTCTTCCCCGCACTCTGCTCAATAGCAGCTCCTGCGCACTGAGGTTTCACTGCCCACCTGCCATCACTGGTGTGTCCAATGACGTCCCGGTGCAAGCTTTGACTCCGGGGTGCCTCTCAGGGTGGCATAGCAGGCCTCCGTTTGGGGTATGGTGTCTTGATACCACGATGGAAGGCGTCAGAATGCCCAGGGCATCATCACGGGGTGAGCACCTGCTCCGCCCATTTTGACACAACCAATTCAGTGTCTGAAAAGGGAGAAAAAATATAATGGTGGAAACGTCTGGAGGTAAAAGAAGGTTTATTTGAAGCTTAATAGAGAATACCGGTTGAGTGCATCCTCCCTTCTTGAAGTACGATCTACCAACTTTTAGTGGTAATCGTGGTTAAAAGAGGAGTTGGAGTGCATGAGAATACACAAGGTTAAATAATAATATGTTATGCCAACGTTCACATACAAAGGGACAGAGCTCAAACTAGAAGTATAATGTGCATGTGTAATGCAGTGGCGTAAGCCTGTGTGCATGTACACTTAGTATTCATCTCACTACCGTGCCCCAAAAGCCAACGTCACATGTCTGTAGGGCAGCGCTGCCCGCTGGATCAGGCCTACAGTACGGTCCAGCAGGTCCTTAAAATGAGACAGACATGTGAGTGAATGAGCCCAGAGATCACATAATTACGCACTGCAACATCGCTTGTTCGCACCTGTGCACCCAAGCTGATGCACCCCACCCCTCCCGCAGCACAGCGCTGAACATGTGTCTGTAGGGCAGTGCTGCCCGCTGGATCAGGCCTACAGTGCGGTCCAGCAGGTCCTTAAAAGGAGACAGACATGTGAGTGAAAGAGGTCAGAGATCACATCATTACACACGGCAACATTGCTTGTTTGCACCTGCCCACCCAGGCTGATGCACCCCACCCCTCCCACAACAGCGCTCAATTGCAGGTCTTGTGCACCCAGGCCCCACTGCTCACCTGCTGTCATTGGTGTGTGCCCAAACACGACGGGCAGCAGTGTTCACAATTCAGATGCAGTGTTGATTGCAGGATGGTTTACACCTCATGCATCCCTTTCGAACTCGATGTTCAGTAGGGTTCACAATTCATATTTAGTGTTGATTGTCAGGATGGTGTACACCTCCTGGATCCCTTTTTTTATTGCGCATTGTGATATGTGAGGTGGGTGCAGCCATATCACCTGAGGCAGTCTGGAAGAACTGGGACATGTGGCATCATCGTCATCCTATTTATACGCACACAAAGTGGTCTGGGCTGGGCTTGCATACGCCACGCCAGCATAGGGGTGTGAATGATTGTTCCGGGGACCTGGGCGTTCTTTACTTCTTGCCTGGCCAGGAAGTTTACTTATGTATGTTTCTGTTGCAGTTTTGACGTCGCAGAATGCGCTATTTATATTAATGTAGCATGTACTGGGAGGGCGGCAACTATCGCTAATGAGATGCTGTTCAAAAACATTGAATGGCCAACATCACATGTCGTTGTCAATCTTGTGGATATGTGCAGACACGCATGTCAATGGTGTGTGGTATTATTGAAAGTGTTGCTATCGCGAATGTGAATGTGTTCGGATGGAGGAAGGATCAGCAGGGACGCTACGTCATACATAGTGATAACGTTCATTACAGTCAAGCAAGCATGTCAAATGTGAATCTGAAAGTCTCACGTATGACTCACTACTATACTGGTACGGTTTCACAACAGAGCATACTGCAACACAAATCTACACATTACTCTTTACTGTTTATCACATGTGATCTAGGGTGTGCACTCTGCCCGTGGCTGATGATACCCCTTCGAGTCACCAATACCCAGGCCGAAAGGCAGCACAATAATGTGCAAACACACACCAGGGGCATCGTGTAACACACATATGTTTTTTGATGTAACGTTTGAGATGCATGGGCATCACACGTGGAAGGCTAATGTACAGACCATGAATATTGATTAAGATGATCGTTGCATGTTGTGTGTAGTATAAGATATCTGCACAGAGCAAAAAAAAATAAAAAATCTCTCTAAGCAGAAGGGGTGTGTCTCATCAAATGCTGTACAAAGAATGACGAAAATTGGTGGGGTCCACCAACTGTTACAATGGGAAATGTTATGAACTAATCAAATGCTTTCTTTAAGGTCACATGGCAATCACGCATCGAGGGTCCAAGGAGGCCACATCCGACAAGATTTTGAGAAAATATATTTATCATAATATAAGTTTATTACAGTTAGAAATACATAAATGTTTAAAATATTTTATTTTGTCGCTTGCTCTCATATACAGTTTAAAGTTATTTAGATATTGTTTTGAGACATAAAAAAACCCAGAGGGAATGGCGTACTCGGCGCCTCACTATATGTCTATAACGTAACACAGAGCCTGGCAGCGTGCACTCATCGCATACGCAACACACAGTGGGCGCGACCCCATACGTACATGACGCAATGCGCGGCTTGGTACTGCGTACCCGTCGGATATCAAAGTAGCAGCTGGAGCGACCTCATACGTATATGATGTTACCCGGGCCGCAATGCCACAAACCCAAATATATATAAAACTTATTTACATTTTATAGAAACACACATTCACAGGATGATGTCATGAGTGATGTCATTTGAGATGTCATCAGTGAAGTCACTGACCATTTCATGAGTGATGTAATATGTGACATCATCAGCGGTGCATTGCGGGCGCTCGAGTTATAGTTAGCTCAACTAACTATAACAGGCGAATTTCTCTGGTTTTACATGAGTCCAATGTCCAACTAACTATAACGTGCCTCAAACCTATGTTTTTTTTTGTGAATTTCAAAGGTTTTGCACATTAATGCATTTCAGGTCCTAGTGGTGCTACACTTTCATTCAATTCGATTTGCAGTTCAGTACATTTCATGCCCAAATGGCGTTTTTGTTTCCACTGCAACATTTTCCAAATTGCCCAGGTAATATTAAATTGTCATACAAGGGCTTGCGCTGTTAATATTAAATTTGATGCTATCACAACATTAAAAGCCAATGAATACGCAGGGTCAAGATCTTACCAAATAAAGATGTAACCTCATTTGTCACCCTTTCTTGCTTCCAGAATGGAAATCTCTGGTAATTCCCTGCAGGGCGGCCATGGATGAGGGAGACATATTTGAATCCCTAACAAAAAGAGTTACACAGCTCAGTTATGAACTTCACAGTACTTATTTATAACTGACAAAGACTGCAATGGCCAATTGTTCACTCCTGATGCATTTCGGCAGAAAGTGCCTTGCTCTCAGGTGAATCAATTCTGCCATGCTCCATGTGATTTTTGTGCCTGTGTATTTGACAACTACAAGTCCCAAGTACCAAGACATGGAGGTTGGCATTTAAATAAAGATAGCACATCTTTCAAGCAGCAATAACATCACCAATCAATGTGATAACTATCAACATCACTGGATAACTCCATATATGCCTAGATATACTAATTTGCCAGTATCCTAAAGAAGTCGACCCCCCCCCACTCTTGGCCCAAATACATAATACACAAACACTAGTGAATAAGTAAAATGACTAAAATCATCCAATCAATACATAAAAATAAAAGGACACAGTAAAACACACTTAATGAAATATGTCAAGTTCAAATAGATATTAAAATTCAGATGCCCGTATTACCTACAGAATGATAGACAAAGCAGCATTTAAACTATGCTCTCCTTTCAGCAGGTGCCAATAAAGTCGGAAGTTATCTTAAGTTATCTGTTTCTTTTAGGCAGCACAGGAGGTCGGCTGTGTGAAAGTACTAGAGGAAAGACAGAGTGGGGAGAAGGGCAAGGGGGCTCGGGTGGAAGGCTCTGCCTCAGCTAATGTTATATAATGTAGCCTAGCAAATGTATGTATACACACACACATTGGCCTTAAACAAGTGCTTTGAACGTATGAAAGTGTCTCACTACATGCTCCATCACCCTCTTTCCTGCTTTCATTTTTCTTTAATAGCACTTATAAAATCACCACTGCTTTCACTAATAGGCTAAAATGTACTGTCCGGCATTATTTGCAGCCATGTACCGAATGCAAATATTTCACTTACTGCCTCTTCACCATTTTCTTATGTTCACCTATTGATAAGGTTCCTTCTATTAGTCGGTTCAATGTACCACCCGTCATGTTGTTTTCAGTTATGGAGGTCTCATGTGTCAATTTTCCACTTTCACCCTTGCATAATTCTAATGCCTTGCTTTTTGCTTCCTGCCTCCCTCCCTGTTCTTCTATTTACAGGTAGTGTAATTTTCAGGCATGCTTAAATTTCCCCGTCCTGATGATGATCTATGTATCTCGGTATAGATCGAAACGTCTGCGACTCTTTTAGACAGTATGCATGTTAAACACATTTGTTAAAAACTGTGCATTACTGTCTACTTCTCTAAAAAGCTTGCCCTCACGATCCTTGTATCGGCGTTAAGCTCCTCTGTTTTGCCTGAAAAGGTTTTGTTTAATTGTTATTGTATTTATGTTGTGAACCTTGAAGGATACAGGATTGTGTCCCACTCTATTGCGCTCTGTCTTGAACTCTAGTACTCACACTTAAATATTAGATCTAAAATTGTCCGGCTGGACATAGTGAATCAATATAGCACTGATTCTGGTCAATATTTATTGTTTTTGGCATACTTTATTGAAGGACCTACTGTTCCCAATTTTCATCCATAACCTACAGCAGAGGTCGCTCCATAAGAGACGACTTAGTTAATACTAGTCCTGAAGTTATTGAGTCTACGAGTTGGCTGCAAACTCATACAGGTGTTTTTTAACTGTAAATCGTGTAAAGCCTGCCAAGAGGTTGAGAATAAAACCGCTTACATTACTCCCTTTGATCAGAAAAAACACAACATTGACAAATTGCTTACATGCAAAACCGAGTTTGCGGTTTATGTGTTGTCATGCCCATGCAATCTACTTTACGTAGGGAACACTAAGCTCCAAGTTCATAAGAGAGTATTGCAACACTTGAGGGCAATTAATAATCAAGACAACACATACCCGGTGGCACGACACTTTGAAGCCAAACATGATTCTAAAAGCAAATATTTAAGATACTTTGAAATTGACTCAATTCCTGCTAGTAGGGGAAGGCGGAAATAGAGAAGAGAAATTACGCCAACTGGAAACTAGATACATTTTAGAATTTAACACAAAACAGCCTTTCGGTCTAAATGTAACAGAGGATCTTTTTACATGCCTGTAGAATATTTTCCAGATTGTTGACTACATTTATATTATGACTTTTATATCAGGAATATTAGATCTTTCTTTAGAGCAATATTTATGAATTGTGGATTTTATTACTATATTTATTGATTATTTATGGATATTTCAGTGATCTTTTATATACATATTTATTTGTTACATATATGAATATTTAAGCAGATTTTATCTATTATGGATTTTATTGCATTGCTTTTTAATATTTATTACCTATGTATTCAGTTATTTATGTGTGTGAAGTTCGGGATATGTCCATAGATATTAAGGGGACACTTTATTTTCACCCTCTGAAAGTGACAATTAATATTAATATTAGCTCACATGCTCTTCAATTAGGTCTTCTGGTATTCAAACCAATATTCTATCAGGTTCTGATCGAATTTGGAATCTACAACTACCTTGAAATGTGGACCATCGTAATGTCCTGCATTAGAACTCTATTGCAACTTTGAGCCTACTAAGTTTGCATAAAGGATTACTGGGGCTCCAGTAACCCACACCTTTTTTTTATTTTTATAAAACCACTTTATTCGATTACTTAAAATCATAAAAGTATGCTATATATGTACCAAAAAACTTTAAAAAGATGGTTAAAAATGTGATATACAAGATAAAAATACAGTACAAGTTCATTAGAACAACGTTAACAGTCATTTCTAAATTTAGAACAATTGATTCAGCTACAATGTCATTATATTAAGAAGGTTGGATTTCCAGTGCGGCTTTCAGTCTATCCCTCTTATTTCTTACAGACGCAGCGAGAAAGCTGGCGACACAAAACATAGTTACTGGAGATTCCTACAGTTGTAAAAACAATAGAGCAGGTTTACACTGGATAAAATTCATTTTCTTTAGTAGAGGGAGGATAAACCTTTTCCTGGCATCATGGTACAAAGGGCAAAAAAACATAAAGTGCAACGTGTCTTGGGGGGAAAAATCGTCACATTTACACGGGGCGGCATCTTCAGGTCTACTCCAGCCCTCCAAATCCCAGAGTACAAAATGTATTTGGTTAAACCGGAATTTTGTCAGTAGCCATCTATGAAACGAATTTGTCACTATAGACAAATAAGGTGACATTGCTAAAGACAAGGTAACCAAGACATGGCTCCTAACCGATATTTTGCCTAATTCTACAGCTTCCCGCTCTGCCTCCCTTAGTCTGATAAAGTTAATTTTTACCCACTCTAGATCAGCCTTGCATAATGATTCTGGGTTAGAAAAGATCTCAGGTCGCCCCATGTACGTGGCTAACATTTTTATATAGGACAACCACTGGATTTCTTTCCTATTGTCAAGGTTGATACAGCCCTTTAGGATCTTAGGATTTAGGGAAAGGTTAGGATTCAGCCAGATTTTAATCCATAGCAGTATGGGGGCTATTTTAATTATGTCTGCTATGTAACCTATCCCAAGTTCAAGATGGACAGAGTGGGTAGCTGTAGATTGCGGGAGGCCCAGAAGGGACCGTAGAAATTTATTTTCCTCTGTTTGGATGAGGTCCGATTTAGTAAATCCCCATATTGATGCCCCATACCTTGCAATAGATATGGTATTTGCTTTGTAGATTGCCAAAATCGCCTCATAGGGTTTCCCCCCCAACCTTTTGGCAAAACCTAACACTGCGGCTGAGGAACTTCTCACTGCATTTACCTTTATTGATAGCTGTGGGGACCATGAGCACCTATCATCAAAAATTACTCCCAAATAGGTAAATGCCTTCACTCTGGTGATTACTTCTCCGCCACAGTAAAAGGACTTCACTTTGTTCTTTGTGGCACCCAGTGACATGACATGAGATTTGCCATAATTTACCACCAAATCCAGGCTTTTCATAAAGTCCCCAAATGAGTCCAGCAATCTTTGCAGGCCCAGAGGGGTCCTTGCTAATAAAACAGCATCTTCCGCATATAGGAGCACCGAAACCGGTGTACCTCCCATGCGAGGGATGTCAGGAGTCGCTGATAACAGGTTTACCTCCAACGAGTTGATATACAGCGTAAACAACATGGGGGCCAAAATGCATCCTTGTCGCACCCCTCTACCGGACTTAAAGCTTGACGTACATTTCCCCTCATTCGTCATCCTAATTGAGGCTTTTAAGTCCTTGTGCACCTCGGCCAGAAAATATACAAGAGGCCGATCCAGGCCCACCTCCAGGAGCATTGTCCACAGCCTTTACCTATTGACTAGGTCAAAGGCCGTGGACAGATCCATGAAACCCAGGAAAATAGAGTCCCTAGCCGCCTTTGTATATTTAGCTATTATTAGGTGTAGGTTCAGACATTGGTCCTCCGTGCTCCTCCCCGCTCTAAAGCCATACTGAGCATCTGACAGTATGTTATTGTCAGTAACCCACCCTGTTATCCTTGCTAGAATAACCTTCCCCAAGATTTTTACGGAGGAGTCCAGCAAGGATATGGGCCTATAGCATTTGGGGTCTCCCATTTGACACTTCTTGAACACTGGGATTATTGTCGAAAGAGACCAAGATTTAGGGAATCCTACACAGGCCGAGGTATTAAAGACATTAGTCAAGATGTTTTCCCAGTACAACGGGTTTGCCTTGTACATATCTGAGGGAACCCCATCAGGGCCTGGTGCCTTTCGTCCTGCTGAAGCTTCAATTGCTTTAATAACTTCCGCTAGATAAAATCTTACTGGCATGACAGGAGGTTCTGAGGCTGGGGCCACAAAGGTTTCTAGCTCGAGATGACTTCCATATATTTGTTCAAAGTGGCTCAACCAGTCCTCCTCTGCTATGTTTACTTCCAAGACGTTATTTTGTATGTGAGAAAACAGGGGCGTATTAATTATGGACCAGAATTTTGCACTGTCTTTTAGCGTTGCTTTATCCATAAGCTCCTCCCACGCTTCCTGTTTAATTTCCTTTTTCCTTTCCAGTACTGCTCTTGTGTACTCTCTTCTAAGCTGTGCCACCAAAGGTTTGTTCCTTGGTTGCTCCTTGAGAGCTTTTTTGAGGAGATTATGGGATTTGGTGCATTTGTGGTCGAACCAGCCCTTTACCGGTTTATTTTTAGTGGGTCGACTTTTGGACGTGAGTTCTTTGGCTACTTGGGAGCAGATAGCTTCGTAAGAGGTTATTACCTCCACCCCGTTTGAAAGGGGGTCTCCACAGATGTTTAAATCGTAAGCAGCCTTAACGATAATAGTGTTAAAAAAGTCCTCAGGCGCCACCTTACTCTACTTTACCCTCCTCCCCTGGTCTTTGGCTTTAACTTCCACTGCAGCCAGTGTCGGAACGGATTTATCTAAAAGAGAAAAACCATTTATCAACTCGATTACCACTGGATTGTGGTCACTAAAGGGAGATGGTATAGCATTATAAGAAATAACATATTTTAAAAGTCCTGAAGAAAGAAATATGTAGTCAATTATTGTTTCACAATCCCTGCCTATATAAGTGGCAACACGAGTACTTTTGTCGAAAAACCCTGCTTCAAACAAATCGTTATTAGACAAAAGGTTCTCCAGAGCTTCACCCTTGTTGGAATGCTCAAAGTGTTGCGGGGATGTGAAATCTGGCCCATCATTATCAATTAATAGGCAATTCTGGCTACATAAATGCACATTAAAATCACCCAACAAAATATATTGGCAGAAAGTGGTTTGCTTTGCGTTATAATCTTTTAAAAATTCAGTCAACCATACCAGATGTTCATTTGGGAAATCCCCTTGCTGCGAATTATAGCAATTCACTAGAATTATTTTAGTGTTAATTGTGGGGTTTACTTATTAGAGGCACAGTCTACTCTTTTAACTTTAACCCTTACGTTCACAGATACCAATAGCACAAGTCCCCCTCTAACTCTCCCGGCTGAAGATCTTAGTGCAGGGACAAAATACGAGGTGAAGCCATCCATCCAAAAGTCACAGTCCTTATCCCATGTCTCTTGGAGAGCCACAATATCATGTTTCTTAACAAAATTCAACCAGTTGCAATCCTCTCTCTTGGCACGCAGACAAGCAACGTTCCAGCTTAACATCTTAACCGTTTCCCCTTCAGCGTTGTACATAGTTACGGGGTTACAATGGTTGGAGGGAGGAGTCAAAGTGAGGTGATCATGTGCCGGAGAAACCAGTCCTGTGAGAGACTCTTCTCTTTTTCCCTCACTAGCCTCTCATCAATCACACGATTCTAAGCCGGAGAGAGCGTCAAATCTGTTATGTGTGGCAATGTTAGGCCCGTAGATAAAGTAGTTCTCTCCACCGGGTCTCTGGAAAGAAGCCGGCGTCTGGGCCATGACAGGAGTGTATGGTCTCATTCTCGCACTTTGTGGGGGCACTCTTATGGGATGATTATTAAAAAAAACAAGAGGTCGCACACAGATGCTATTAGCATCGTATGTCATGGAGGCGGCCCTTAACAGAACTGTAGCCACATGTTGTGGATGTCTGAAGTTTACAATTCCACAGTCCGCATTACACGTCTTTCTGGAGGACCCTATCCAGTTTGCCCTTCTAGTTGTAATGATGTCAGGGGCAAAATTTATAGGGAAACCGCACCGCCTGTTCAACCACGACACAGTTTTGTTTTTAAGGGAGTCATGCGATTCCTCAGATGTCTGGGCAGATTGCATGTCATGGGCAGGAACATTGGTTAGGACAATTACGTAGGGGGTGCACTCCGGCGGAAGGTTAATAGATTTACATCTCCTAGCCGGATTGATGCTAGATGTGATGTCAGGCCCTGCTGTTGGTCATGTAACTACACTCGCTGCAGTAGTAGGGGCTGTTGTAACTGGGTCAGTTCTGATTGTAAGCTGGGTAGAATACTGCTGGTTTTCAGGTCTAATTACCTGCTCTGTCCCTCCTCTAACTACCTGCTCAGGCCCTACTAGACCCTTCTCCGCCTGTTTGGTGCTGTCAGTCAAAGATATATGTTTGGACAGCAACCCTCTTAACCTTTTTACTTCGGCAGTAACACTGTCGAGTTTACGCACAAGTGGTTGGACATACTGTTCTAATTTAGCTTCAAACTTGGCTTCCAGGGATCAAAGTAAATCAGAGAATTGATCTGGGCTTAAAAAATTACTAACCACATTACAATCATCCTGTGCTTTAGTGGACTCATCTGTGTTGTTCTGTGCTAGTAAGGGGGTATCTACCCTTCTTTTAGAATGCCCCCCCCCCTTTTATTTTGTTGTTTCCTACAGTTTCTAACAGGTCTAGTGATGGGCACAGCTTCTTCTTTGTCATCGCTAGCAATATTTAAATCGACTACTGGGGGCTCGGTGTGAACCTGGGCTACCACCGTAGTTACCCCAGTAAGATCCATTTCGGGGGTGGCGATCTCAGGAGGAGTCTCCACGAGGATCGGGGGATCTTGGGTAAGATTGGGGGGACTACCCCTCCCCAGGGAGGCCCTCCTGTCATTGTTTATTTTATTTACCATCTTCATGAGGTAATTATCAATAGGGCCAGCCCCCGATGCAAATTTTTCCTTTGTGCCACTTGGCATGATTCAACCTATGGCCTAGGTTAAAACTACTGGGGTGATAAATACAAAACCTATTAAGTATCCAATGCAGTACAAACAAGTATATGACAATAGTTTAGGTCGACACTTTACCGGATACGAGTGTTCTTAGACTCCAAGGGACCAGACACAGTTTTGGCCAGGGGGTATGGCCCAGCCCTGCCTCTTCCTGTCTATGACTGTCATAGACTGTCCCGCCCTTGTCCCGGGCTTCTCCCGGGCTGCTCCTGCACGCTCCCGCGACGCGGGGGGTAGCGATGGTCTTTATGCGCCTCCTGGCGTGAGATCACTGTGCGCGGATTCCGGCCGCTGAGGATCCTGGGCAATGGAGTCCCACAGGTACTGCTCTCCTCAGTGCGGCGGCACTTAGATGGCAAAAAGTGCGGCGGCGGCGGGAGGCTGGCTGTAGCGGTGCTCCTGAGGTCAAGGTCCGCAGGTGAGGGGCGCGGCAATACCCTCGTGGTTTGTTCACTCTTCCCCACACCTTTACTATTGCTCACGAACAATGACAGCAGTGATCTATGTATTTATACAGATACCTACAGCGCTATAATGCCCAAAAGAATCTCCTTGCTGGTATTACCATTTGATAAAAAATGTTGGACACATTTTATTTCACTTTAGCACTTTTTTGCACATTTTGCACAATTTTAATAACCTTCTTTTTGCACATTGGATTTTTGGTGGAGATGTATATGCATTGGATTTATCATGTATGGCTTTAAACTGATTTTTATGTTACGGTTTTACTGTCTATTTTAAAATCAGGGATTTCTGTGTATATTTCAAAGAGCCGAGCCAAGCATGGTCCGATGAAAGAGGAAAAAAGACTCGTAGTTTTTAGCAAGTCTGTCTCCCATATTGACTGACTTGTATGCCTATCGCACCAATGATTATGACCACATATTTCACTATTTAAACCAATGTGCAATGCTGTACTGTGTCATGTGATCAAGGCCCGTGGGAGGGACTGGAACGCGTCATGGCGACCTGTTGCACAAAATAAATTAACTTTGCTCTAAAGTTGTGGTCTGAATCCGTTTTCTGCTCAAGAAGATACGCGCAATAGAAACGGAATACCTTGGATATATTATATGTGTGTGTGTGTGTATATATATACATATATATATATATTCACTGAAAAAACCATAGGTTATAGACCATATATAGTTAGGAATTAGCATTTACAAAACCTTGAAAATTTACTGAAAAAACCATAGGTTATAGACCATATATAGTTAGGGATTAGCAGTTACAAAACCTTATTTTACTCGCATAAAACCATTGAAATTTGCATATATAGTTAGTTGCGCTAACTATATATCGCGCACCCGCAATCCACTGCTGATGATGTCACATATTACATCATTCATGACATGGTCAGTGACATCACTGATGACATCACTGATGACATCTCAAATGACATCATTCATGACATGGTCAGTGACATCACTGATGACATCACTGATAATATTTCAAATGACATCACTTGTAAAATCACTGATAACATCTCATTTGTCATTACTGATCACATCACTGATGATATCATTCATGTGATAATACGATCAACCTCTTCAGACTCTTATATAACCTTAGATACACTCAGAGTAAACAGACTCTCACAGACTGTCACTCATCCATGGAGTTACTCACACACCTAGTCAGTCATGCAAAGAATCAATCACACCTCCATTTCCTCAACTATACAGTTATACACACCTTACTTATTCAAACATATACTAACACATATTTACTCTTTTATACAATCCCTGATACAAGTTCACAATGATCCATACAGCCACTCACACATTCACTGGCTCTTATGCACAGTAATTTATATATGTGAACTCTCACATGTACTGTGTTTTACATATGTACTTACTTTGACATGTAGCACTGAGATATCCATTCACTCACCAATACACTCGTACACAGTCAACCACCCATACAGCTATTTCCACATGCAGTTTTGAACCCATAGATCTAGTGAATCAACTGTTCACACATGTATGCACAGAGTCACACACCTCCCAGCCACCCCCACACACACACTCACTCTCCCATACAAATACTTGGACAACCAATCAATAACCCATACAGTTACTCATATAGCTACTGATCAACACATGCAGCAGTTTATAGAACAACAGATATAATGATGCACAAATTAAGACAGTTTAGTCACTAACCCATGCACTCAGTGAGACACATTTAATCACTCTCTCATACAGTCAGTCATGCACCTACTAAATCCTTCATCCAGACACTTATACATCCACTCATTCTTCAATATGTAAGACATATTTTAACTTTACAGAAACAGACAGCCACTGGATGATGTCATCAGTGATGTCACTGACCATGTCATGAATGATGTAATATGTGACATCATCAGCAGTGGATTGCGGGTGCGCGATATATAGTTAGCGCAACTAACTATATATGCGAATTTCAATGGTTTTATGCGAGTAAAATAAGGTTTTGTAAATGCTAATCCCTAACTATATATGGTCTATAACCTATGGTTTTTTCAGTGAATTTTCAAGGTTTTGTAAATGCTAATTCCTAACTATATATGGTCTATAACCTATGGTTTTTTCAGTGAATTTCAATAGTTTTTTAATAGCAAATATCAAATGCTGTCAAATGTCAAGTACATGATAGGTAAAAACATTTTCGTGTTTATGCATGCTGATGTGCTTTAAACGCTGCCCCCCCCTCTTTTCTCTTAGAAGTACTCTCTCTTAGCAGATAGTGAAGGGTAGTTAACGCAGGCCTTTGCCCCCGTTGTAATCCGTCGTGCCTGCTTCTCTCTCCATTTGATTGATTGTTATCCAAGCATTTAATGTTTTTGAATTGGTTCTCTTTGGTTCATTCTGTATTTACAAACAAGCACAGAGTCGCAATACTCTTTGCAGATAGTGAAAAATCGTTTAAAAAAACAAAAGGAATCGAGCAAAATCAGTAGGCCACTAATGGGATCTGTTTTTGACCTCGCTAAAATAGAAACATTAAGAACAACCCCTCATGAGAAATACGAAACTAGTGAGATGAACTTAGCTCCACACCATGATGGCTGCAAGACAGCTCGACTCCGCCGCCCACCCCACCCCACCCAAAATAACGACAAACCCTATGCAAATATTATAAATATATACAACACACCAGCAAAGTAACAGGGTAAAACGTTTTATTAAATAACTATATACATGGCAGCCTGCTGCAACATCGATCCAAATGCCTTTTGGTGACTCTTCCATTGTGAACATTGTCCCACAATCCGTTTGACCTGAAACGATTACACAAATAAAACATTTGTGAGTTTTAAATTTCCGGAGAAGTATAATTCAGCAATAGTTTTCTCTGTAGATCTTTTTCCATTAACAATCCCAGTTCCATCACCCGCCCAGGATATCACTACTGTTAGTTGTCATTGTTGCTTCTGTTTTAATAAAAAATGTTTTAAGGTGTTTACTGTTTTTGTTGCGATGTATATATTTATAAGTTATTAAAGTGTTATAATCCTACAAATTTTTTATCGATTATTGCTGTTTGAGATATTCCCTGTCTACAAACAGAGAAGAATAGAAATATTCTGTCTCCCTTTGCAGATAGTGAAGGATAGGTAATGCAGACTTTTGTCCCCCGTTGTAATCCGCCATGCCTGTTTTTCTCCCCACTGATTGATTGATTGGCTGGACATTTATTGTTCAAGGAATAGTTCTTTCGAGGTACTCTCTGTTTGCAAATAACGTGGAATAGAAATATTCTGTCTAGTCTTTGCAAGTAGTGAAGGGTGGGTAATGCAGACCTTTGTCCCCCGTTGTAATCTGTCATGCCCATCTACTCCCCACTGATTGAGAAACTAGTTCCACCCGGACCATTTATTAGAGGTACATCATCTGACTCAACCGGAGAGAACCCCTAATAAAGAAGACATATGTAAAATACGAAGTAATCCCTGTATCCTGTTAAACAGAAACTTTAGCATGAAACACACTTGAAAAGGAAGGGAAAGAAATCAAACAAAATCAGTAGGCCTCTGATGAGTTTTTGACTTCGCTAGAAATAAGAAACATGAAAGTGGTGAAAGAAGCCAAGCTTGACGTTACGGCAGCCACGAGGTAGCTAGGCTCCGCCACCCCCCCACTGCTCCAAGCATGTCTGTCCCACCGCCCGCCACGCCCAATAACGGTAACATGAAATAAATACAAATCAGCAGATACCTACCCCCATTCCGGAAACTCCCGAAGTGCAACAGGTTCGCGGCTACGCCCATCCGGAAGACGAGGCCTTCGGCACGTGTAGGGCGAGTCCTGCTGGCAGCCGTCGGCCGGGGAGGTCATCCCGTAAGGTGGGCCAGGAGAGGAGCCGAGGCCGACGGGATTCTTCTTCTTTCTTAAATAATGGCTGCGACAACACGCGGGGGGGGGATGTCTTGCACATGCCACCGACCCCCCCCCTCCCTCGTATCTCCGGGCCAAGAAAGAAGCCGAGGGATTCTTCTTCTTTCTTGGATAATGGCTGCGACAACGGGGGGGGATGTCTTGCACATGCCACCGACCCCCCCCCCTCGTATCTCCTGGTCTGGCCTCGGCTTGATATGAGCTCCCCGTTCGGGCCTGGAGCGGCGCCCTGCAGGCCACGGGGGGGGATGTCTTGCCTCTGCCTCCGACCCCCCCCCCTCTTATCGCCTGGTCCGGACATCACGGATATCAACGCCAGGTGTCGGCGTGGGGTGCGCTGGGAGGGAGAGGCGGCGCGAACAAACCTCTCCCACCCCCACAGGTGGGGGCCCCTCGGCTGCACCCCCAACGGTCCACTCACCCAACAAAAGGGTTTCTCCACTCTTGCGATGCAGCGACGCTGCACTCACCCGACAAAAGGGTTCCTCCACTCTTGCGATGCAGCGACGCTCCACTCACCCAACAAAAGGGTTTCTCCACTCTTGCGATGCAGCGACGCTGCACTCACCCGACAAAAGGTCTCGTCCACTATTGCGAGGCAATGATGCTCCGCTCACCCAGCGGGGGTCTCGTCCACTGTTGCGGTGCAACGGCGCTTCTGAGTTCAACTAGAAAATGAGTCCTGCGTCCAGAAACGTTCTCCTCAACTTTGAAGATTCTATAAGAGCCACGGGGGCCCCCGACCCCCGATGGGGAATGACTGCCATGATCACCCACGGAATGACCACGACGTAGCCGCGGGACGTCGGCGCGCTCATACCGGCGCCGGCCTCAGTCTTGAAATGACCAAAATCCTGCAAGACTACCAACTTGATCAATTCCGGTGGGACACCAGTATGACCCGGTAGGAGAGATTTTTGCCTCCCACCCCTCTTTGACTGATGGTTCATGTCGCCAGTCCCCTCTACTACCCTTCAACGAAAACTTTTGGACTGCCAAAAGAGGTCCCGGTCCAACCACGAGTTGGTGGAGACATTTTGACTATACTTGGACCTTCCTGACCTCACCCAAAATGGCGCCGGTACAAATGAAACTCTCAACTCCTTATTGTGCCCCGATTGCTCAGCCTTGATATCATGAGATATGTAAGCAGTTTTTAGCACATGAATTGATATGGGATAAGACTGATTATATGTTCGGACAATGAATTGATCCGGGATGGGTATTGATTATACGTTCGAACAATAAATTGACATGGGACTTGTACTGATTACACATTCGGACAATGAATTGATATTAAGTTCTAATGCATCATTGATTACTGTATTTATTGAAGGTTAGAATTGTCGACACTTTTGGTACTTGCTCACAATGAATTATCGATATGATTTTGTTGCACTTGTCGCACTTTTTACTGATTATATGTTCGGACAATGAATTGATCCGGGATGGGTATTGATTATACGTTCGAACAATGAATTGACATGGGACAGGTACTGATTACACGTTCGGACAATGAATTGATATTAAGTTCTAATGCATCATTGATTACTGTATTTATTGAAGTAATACTCATCTCTCCGCATGAAATTAATTTTCCACATGCTACACAAGTCAATCTCATCTGCCCAAAGTTCTTTTGCAGATTTGAGACCGTTTCCCTTGCCTCTGACTCACTTATTGCTAAGTCATTGGTGGATGTTTTTGCCGGTCGGGGGTTATCCACCAAATCTCGAAGTTTTGCTTTAGAATAATTAAGAGGGTGCCACCTCTCCATGTGCCGATGCATGGTATGATTACCATAGCTATATTTTTTTTCGGTCCCTCTCGAGAGTTTTTTTTTTTTACAGATGAGGCAGGTAACGAACATGGCATTAACTTTCTTTTCATAAGAAGGAAAAGAAAAAAATTGCCAGATAAAATTCACTTTCACATGGGACGTTCTTGGCATTTCTTTCAGAAACTTTTACATCACTGTGTCATTTCTTTGTCTATCCTGGTTAAAGCAATGTCATGTAAATAGTTATTTAAAAAGTTTTTTTTTAACGTGTTTACTTTATTGGAGCGTTGTATATATTTATAAGTTATTAAAGTTTGATAATCCTACTACTTTGTTGGAGTGCTATATATTTTTAATGTGACACATAATTGTAAAAACTTTGATGTACAAAAAGGCATCCCTGGAATCTTCCACTTCAGGCTCGGACCCACACACCATCACAGTGAGAATCCCCTCACCAATCACAATACAGGATGGTTATCAGATAGTAGGAACGCGTGTGGTGTGACGGATCTCATCGGGTGGGGGCCTTGATCTACTGTAACTTCTTTGAAGAGGGGTGATTCTTTACAGCTGGGGCCATAAACTACATCTGCAGGGCTAGGTGATAGCCTGGGACGGGCCTGGACAATCGGACACAGAGGAAGAGGAGTGTCAGAGGGTGGGGTAGTGAATAGGGTGAAAGGCAGGTGTCGGGCGGGCACAGGGTGTGATTCTGAGAGAAGAACAGCGCAGATGGGAGGAGGTTTCTAGCCCATGCATGAGAGAGAGAGCGGGGGTGACCAGTGCGTGGGGGAGATGCTTGCGAGGGTGGGGAGCCATGCTGAGGATCGGCGGCGTGCAGACAGTGGGTCTGGTCAAGGCATCTAAAATGGCTGCTGTGCTCGACAAAAGTGTGGCATTGCAAAAAAGGCAAGATGGTGCAGACAATGTTTATCAATAATGATTTATTTATAACAACTATTTTTAACAAAATATTTACTCGCAGTGTCAAAATGGCGGTCAACACTTCCTGATTTCCATCGAATCGAACGTTAACAGACGTCACGCAGCAAAAAAAATAAAACGCTCACGCACAGCCGCTGGAAGACATGTATCAACATATATGAGCCTCCTCAGCCAACCTCAGAAAACATAAGGGGTCAGGATACGTCTCCCGTCCCCCCTTATACCCTGTAATTTAATTAAAACGAAACACAAAATGGCGAATTCCCGTTCCGCTACCAGTTTGCGGCCCAGTTCGCGGCCCGGGAAGCGCTTCTACCGTGAAAAATCAAATTTTTTTTATTTTCCCCACAGGACCCTTTAATAACCCCAACATCATTCCGAGGGGGTCAAGAGGGGTCTACCTTGCCCCCTTTCATTAAATTCCCCCTTCGTTTTTCTCCTCCTCTTGTCTCTCGATCCTACCGAGAGACAAAATGGCGGCCGCTCCGGACTGTTTAGAATGTTGACAGACACTGGAGAGCCAATCAGCTTCGCTTCGCAAAGCTCCGTTACGCGAAAAGTACGCGATCTGGAGCGCTATCTGGGACGCTGTCACAGATATATAAATTTTTTAAAACATTAATTTCTCAAAATCCACTGGAGCACATATATTGAGACCCAGCAAAGGCACATCGGGCTAACAGTCCCTACAATTTTGCCAAGTTTCGTGTAAATCCATTCAGCCGTTCGAGCTAAAAGTGAGGCCAAACGCCCTATGGAAAAATGAATGGGAAAAACCCTAAAAAAAAAGGGGTCAGGATACGTCTCCCGTCCCCCCTTATACCCTGTAATTTAATTAAAACTAAACAAAAAATGGCGAATTCCCGTTTCGCTACCAGTTTGCGGCCCGGGAAGCGCTTCTACCGTGAAAAATCAATTTTTTTTTATTTTCCCCACGGGACCCTTTAATAACCCCAACATCATTCCTAGGGGGTCAAGAGGGGTCTACCTTGCCCCCTTTCATTAAATTCCCCCTTCGTTTTTCTCCTCCTCTTGTCTCTCGATCCTACCGAGAGACAAGATGGCGGCCGCTCTGGACTGCTTAGAATGTTGACAGACACCGGAGAGCCAATCAGCTTTGCTTCGCAAAGCTCCGTTACGCGAAAAGTACGCGATCTGGTGCGCTATCTGGGACGCTGTCACAGATATATAATTTTTTTTAAACGTTAATTTCTCAAAATCCACTGGAGCACATATATTGAGACCCAGCAAAGGCACATCGGGCTAACAGTCCCTACAATTTTGCCAAGTTTCGTGTAAATCCATTCAGCCGTTCGAGCTAAAAGTGAGGCCAAACGCCCTATGGAAAAATGAATGGGAAAAACCCTAAAAAAAAAGGGGTCAGGATACGTCTCCCGTCCCCCCTTATACCCTGTAATTTAATTAAAACTAAACAAAAAATGGCGAATTCCCGTTTCGCTACCAGTTTGCGGCCCGGGAAGCGCTTCTACCGTGAAAAATCAATTTTTTTTTATTTTCCCCACGGGACCCTTTAATAACCCCAACATCATTCCTAGGGGGTCAAGAGGGGTCTACCTTGCCCCCTTTCATTAAATTCCCCCTTCGTTTTTCTCCTCCTCTTGTCTCTCGATCCTACCGAGAGACAAGATGGCGGCCGCTCTGGACTGCTTAGAATGTTGACAGACACCGGAGAGCCAATCAGCTTCGCTTCGCAAAGCTCCGTTACGCGAAAAGTACGCGATCTGGTGCGCTATCTGGGACGCTGTCACAGATATATAATTTTTTTTAAACGTTAATTTCTCAAAATCCACTGGAGCACATATATTGAGACCCAGCAAAGGCACATCGGGCTAACAGTCCCTACAATTTTGCCAAGTTTCGTGTAAATCCATTCAGCCGTTCGAGCTAAAAGTGAGGCCAAACGCCCTATGGAAATTAACATGGGAAAAACGCGTTTTGGGACCCCCCTTTTTTCTCGGCCCCCCCTTGACGAAACCCCCCCAAATTTTCAAGGGCTGCTCAGAAACAAAATGTGCCATTTTCCTGAAAATTTCAGCCGATTCCGTACACAAACGCCAAAGTTATTAGACATAGAATTTTCAAAAGTCCCATAGGAAAAAAATCCTAACTATATATACCTACTGGCGATCGCCAGTAGGTAAAATATATATATATATATATATATATATATATATATATATATATATATATATATATATATATATATATATATATATATATATATATATATATCCAAGCAAACTCCTTACAAGAAAGAGCAGAGGCCAACGTTAGGGGAATTCATGGAGGCATCCTTTATTATATATATTTACTGGGAAAAAACAAAGGTTATAGGGACGTCATAGTGTAGCATGGTATAATTACCTGAGCCAACTATAACGCATGCCCCCGCAATGCACTGCTTATGACCTCATATATTTCATCACTCATGACATGGTCAGTGACATTACTCATGACATAATTGATGACATCCCTGATGACAGCATCCAATGAGTGTAAGTGTTTTGTAAACGTTTCTGAGAGTTAAAGATATGTACTAAGCTACTGCATAAGTTAAATTACTATTCTTTTTGTACTACTAAAGAGTGATACTGTTTTTAATATATGTCCTTTGAGTGGCACTATGACTGTCTATATCAGTGTGGGAGTGCATGTCTGAGTAGCTGTATAGGTGTGTGAGTAAGTATGTGAGTGGCGTTATGGGTGAATAAATGGATGTGTGAGTAGCTGTGAGGGTGAGTGAGAGATTCGGTAAGTGACTGTATAGGTGGGTGAGTGTATGTGTGACTGGGTGTATGGGTGTGTGAGTGGCTGTATGGGAGTTTTAGTGGGTGTGTGAATGGCTGTATGGGTGAATGTGTGGTTGTATGAGTAGTTGTATGGGTGAGTGAGTGTGGGTGTGAGTGGCTGAACGGTTGATACCGTTAACACCAGCATTCTCCTTCATCGCCTCAACCAGATGGGAATTTCAGGGAAGGCCATGCATTGGCTCCAGTCATTCCTGGAGAATCGCTCTTTTAGGGTAGTTGAGGGCACTACCTACTCAAAAGCCTGGCCCTTGGATCAAGGTGTACCTCAGGGCTCTTCATTGAGCCCTACTCTTTTTAATATTTATATGCAGCCGTTAGCTGATATAGTGCATTCTTTCGGCCTGGATATAATAACCTACGCCGACGATACGCAATTAGTCGTATCTATGAATCAGGCAGACTCTTCCCCTTCCAATCTAAGTAACTGTCTGGTAGCGGTGGCTCAGTGGATGGCTACCTCGCATTTAAAATGAAATGGCGAGAAAACTGAGCTCATGGTCTTAGGTAATTCAACCATTCCCAGTCCTTTGTTAGACTGGCCACCGTGTATGGGCCCTACGCCTCAACCAAAATGCCATATAAAGAGCTTAGGCATTTGGTTGGACTCCAACCTTAGCTTCATACAGCAAGCCACTACTCTCTCTGCCACATGCTTTGGGCTAATGTGTATGCTGAGAAAAGTGCTGCCTCTTCTCCCTTTTGAAGCTCGCAGAATAATGGTTCAAGCCATTATTTTATCTCGCCTGGATTACGGGAACTCTTTATACTTAGGCGCCCCCGCATTTACAATCAAAAAGCTACAGGTGACTCAAAACGCCGCAGCTCGCCTCCTGTTAGGCCTCAATAAACGAGAATCAGCCACCATTGCCCTGAGGAAACTGCACTGGCTTCCTGTTAAGGCCAGAGTGCTGTTTAAATCTCTCTGTTTTATGCACAAAGCCATGTGGAAGAATGCCCCTACTATGATCTGTTCCCTGGCAAAACCCTACCTTCCTCACAGGCCCCTAAGATCTAGCACTGCCTTCCTGGCTACTGTCAACAAAATCAGACGGACCAGATGGGGCGGACGTTCCTTCTCCTGGAATGCCGCAAAGGAATGGAACTCTCTGCCCACTTCCCTTCGCAGTGAACCTAACCTCTTAAAATTTCGGAAGGATCTGAAAACCCACCTGTTCATTTAACCTTCTTTTCTTTTAGTATGACGGTACTTAGCGCTACGAGGCCTCCGGGTTGTTTGCGCTCTACAAAACCCGATTAATAATAATAATAATAATAATTTATGGGTGAGTGACTGGTGTGTGAGAGGATGTATAGGCAAGTGAGTGGCTGTTTGGGTGTATGAATAAGTGAGTGGGTGGATAAGTGGCTGTTTTGCACACTACATATTTGTGTGAGTGACTGTATTGATGAGTGAGTGGGCATGTGAGTGATTGAACTGATGTGTGAATGGGTACGTAAGTGGTTTTGTGGATGAGCAAATGGCTGCTTGAGCGGCTGTATGGGTGAGTGAGTATCTCTGTTAGTAGCTGTATTGGTGAGTGAGTGGCTGTGTGAGTGACTGTATGGGTATGTGAGTGGTTGTGTGAATGGGTATGGGAGTGGTTGTATGGGTGTGTGAGTGAGTGTTTGAGTGGCTGTATGGGTCTGTGAGCAGGGGTGTGAGTGGTTTTCTGGGTGTGTAAGTGGCTGATTGGATCTGTGAGCAGCTACATGGGTGAGTGAGGGGTTGTGTGAGTTGCTGTATGAGTGAGTGAGTGTGTGTGTCAGTATTTGTAAGGGTCTGTGAATAGGAATTGAGTGGCTATGTGGGAGTATGAGTGAGTGTATGAGAGGTTGTATTGGGGTGTGAATGGTTATGTGAGTGGTTCTGTGGATGATGTAATCAGTGATGCCATCTGTGATGTCGTCAATGATGTTATCAGTGATGTCACTGACCATGTCATGTAATATGTAAGACCTTAATCCTGCCTCTGGCTGCTTGTTTCTGACATCTATGTTCAAGACATTTATTTTACCTCTTCCTGCTTGTTTCTGACCTTTACTCTCCCTCTTTCTGCTTGTTTCTAACCTTTATTCTGCCTCTTTCTGATCCCTTCTGACCTTTAATCGATATCTTTCTGCTCGTTTCTATCGTTTCAAAACTTTTATTTTGCCTCTTTCTACTGGATGCTAACCTTTATTTTGCCTCTTTCTGGTCGTTTCTCGCCTTTATTTTGCCTCTTTCTGCTCCTTTCTGACCTTTATTCTGCCTCGTTCTGCTCCTTTCTGACCTTTATTCTGCCTCTTTCTACTCCTTTCTGACTTCTATCCTGCCTCTTGCTGCTCATTTCTGACCTCTACTGTCTTTATCTGTTCAATTCTCATCTTTATTTTGCCTCTTTCTGCAAGTTTCTCACCTTTGCTCTGCCTCATGGTGCTCGTTTCTGACCTCTTTTTTGCATCTTTTCTGTTCGTTGGTTACCCTTATTCTGCCACTTTCTGTTTTTTTCTCACCTTTGTTCTGCCTCTATCTGCCCGTTTCTCACCTGTAATTTTCCTCTTTCTGCTCGTTTCTCATCTTTAATTTGCCTCTTTCGGCTCATTTCAGACCTTTATTGTGCCTCTTTCTGCTAGTTTCTGACCTTTAGTCTGCATCTTGCTGCTCATTTCTCACCTTTATTCTACTTCTTTGTGCTAGTTTCTGCCCTCTATTTTGCCTCTTTCTGCTTGTTGCTGACCTACATTCTGCCTCTTTGTGCTCGTTTCTGGCCTCTATTGGGCCTCTTTCTGCTATTTTCTGACTTTTATTCTGCCTCTTACTGATCGTTTCTGTCCTTTAATCTTCCTCTTGTAGCTCTATTCTCACCACTATTTTGCCTCTTTCCGCTCTTTTCTGAACTTTATTCAGACTCTTTCTACTTGTTTCTCACCATTTTTGCCTCTTCTGCTTGTTTATGACCTTTATACTGCCTCTTTCTGCTTGTTTATCGCCTTTATTCAGCCTCTGCTGCTCAATCAGACCTCCTTTTTGTCTTTCTTCTCATTACTGATTCTGACCTTTATTCTGCCTCTTTATGCCAGTTTTTCACCTTTATTTTGCCTATTTTTGCTCATTGCTGACCTTTATTTTGCCTCTTTCTGCTTGTTGCTGACCTTTGTTCTGCCTCTCTCTGCTCGTTTCTGACCTTTATTCTGCCTCTTTCTGCTCATGTCTCTACTTTATCTTGCCTATTTCTGCTTGTTGCTGACCTAAATTCTGCCCCTTTCTGCTTGTTTCTCACGTTTGTCTTGCCTCTTTCTGCTCATTGCTGACCTGTATTCTGCCTCTTTCCGCTAGTTTCTCACCTTTATCATGCTTCTTTCTCCTCGTTGCTGACTTTTATTCTGCCTCTTTCTGTCCGTTTCTCACTTTTATCTTGCCTCTTTCTGCTTGTTTCTGACCATAATTCTGCGTCTTTCTGCTCACTTCTGGGACTGCCAGGAAGCCTCAATACCTCCATGGTCCAAGCTCGCACCCTGACTCCTGCAGCTCGGGCACTACTGCTGAACACAGTTAGCTGATGGAAATGCAGCTCCCCTGCATGCAGGAGCAATACTTTCATCTCTTTCTCTGCTTGCATGGCTACAGGTAGGGAGAGAGATGAAACCTTTGCTTCCAGTGGGCGACAGTACTTTGAGAACCCCCCCCCCCCACTGGAATGGGAGTGTTTGCTTTTGCTTTGGGGGAGCTGTCAGCTCCTACCAAGCAAAAGCAAACAGCTATGTCCAGGGAGTGGGCGCACCATGACATAGCAGGAGCCGCCCATGGGGGTTGGCCCGCTGCATTCAATTTCACAAAAGCCTCAGGGAGGCGATGGGCCCTAGGGCTTGGGGGGCCTGTGTGGTACCCCCTATTAGTTTTATTAAAAGCCTTTAGGAGGTGGTGCTCCCCAGGGTACTGGGGTCTGTTCGGGTTCCCAGGGCATCAAAATATCCAGGGAGTGGGTCCCATCCTTAAATTTAATAAAGAAGAACATATAAATAAATACAACCAAGGCTTGGGTGTCAAGATATCCCTATCCTGCTCCCTTTTCTTTTTTTATGCTTTATTGTGGGACACAACTGGAGCTGAGTTCTGAGATGGCTGCCAACTGTTCCTGGTTGAAGTGTTGGCAGCCAAGCAGAGCTCTCCAAATCTCTGCACAAGCTTGTTATTATTCACAAACGAGGCGCGATCGCAGATATAATAATTTGGATTTCCTTAAATTTCTCAACAACTACGGACTGGATTTAAACCAAATACCAAAAAACACAATCTGCGGACTAAAAGCTAGCTTTCTGTCAAATTTGGTGTAATTCCTTCCAGAGGTTTGATCTCTAGTGCTGTTCGGACTCTAGCCATGTTCAAAGCTCCTAAGGGAATTAACAAGGGAAGAGCAATTTTTTTGAACCCCCCTTTTTTTCAGCCCCTGGTTGACGTATCGCCCCAAATCTTTCCATGCGCGACAAGAATCCCCGGAACACTTTTATTTGGGAAATGTACTGAAGATTCGTATATATATATCAATCACACGAAGGTTGCCCCAAAGAGAGAAGCCACTGGGGTAATTACAAACTTTTTAACAATTGACCATTGAACAGACTCACTGGAGGTTAATTTTACTTTGCACCAGGAAGACCAGAAGGCCACGTCGGTGGCCACTCCCACTGGGGTAGGTCATCATTACAAAGATGCAAAGAATGCTGCTCGGTGTTCATTTACAAGACGCCACTGAGGAAGGGAACTCATGCTCTTGAAACGCGTCTGGATGTCTTACTGTTTGCTGCCGTTTGCTGCCGTTTTGGTTGCCTGTGTCTGCATGCAAGCTGCCATTAAATCTACTCGAACACTATTCACGTACCTGTTTGGCTTCTCTCTTTGGGGCAACCTTCGTGTGATTGATATATATATATATATCTATATATCTGAAATAAAATATTGCCCACTTGAAAAAGCTCCGGAGGTCTGCGTCTCTTTCCTCGCCTGACTGCCGCTGGGAGAACTCAGGAAGTGGTTTGAGGGTTTCCAGGTGTCTATTACGAAGGGCGGTTACCTTCGTTACCGGACCTCCTCCCCACGAGTCGGCGGCTGAATCTAACCGATAAAGTACAAGGATCCATGGTGGATAACTATCAGCTGCCGCCTACCCCGGGAGAGTACGAGTGGAAAACGGAGTCACCAGGATATTGCCTGCCGTGTACGCGTGGACGGAGGTTCGGCGGAAAAGCGGCAACAATCCGGTGAGTCTGCTCGATACTGTATCCAGCGGGAACACGTAGAAGGGGAGTTGGAGCATTTCACAACAGTGCGGCGGGTGAGAGGAACCAGCGTCTTATCCTCGCATGCCTGTTGGGGCTTGGTGTGAAATAACGTGACCCAATCATGTCAGCAGCCGAAATGAGGGAACGAGAGCTGGCGGCTGAGGCAATGTTTTGCGCGCAAGCTAAACCGGCTAAAGAAACTGCCGTGCCAGCCAGCGCTACAACTGAAAAGGACAAAGACATTACATGCCTGTACAAGGAGTTGGAAAAAAAGCGGAAACTTGAAATTACCAAGTGGTGGGAACATCGCTCTTTGTCAAAGTATGCAGAAGTTGGAAGGGTGCCACGAGGACTTCGGATTCTATTAGCGCCCAGCTTTGACAAGCCTAATCCCAATATGCTACGTGAGTGGGGGGAGAGCAACCTCACTGCCTCAATGAATTTAGTTAAAATCCTCATAAAATATGCTCAAATTGACCGTGAGGAATTATTAAAAGAAATTGATGTCCTTTTGGAAAGAATTAAGGAATTGGGAGCTACTGAACAAAATGCTAAACTAGAGGAAACCATGTTAGACCACCTAAAAAAACATGAGGAAAAAATCAAACTAAGAAAGGCAACTAAATTCAACCGTGACCTACAAGACTATGAAAATGGTCAGATTTTTACTTTCTCTAGGAAGTTTGATCCCATAAAGCGCCAACAATATACAGAAAAAGTCAATACTCAGGAAGAAGTGGCCAGTGCAAGACAAATCGTAGAGAACTCAGACAGTCTTGAAACCATTTCACTCACCAGTGCATCTAGCACGGAATCTATTCCCACAAGAAGAAAACAAACAGTGTTGAATGTGGGACAGGAGATTGATTTTTTAGTCGAGGCGAGACTGCAAACACTAAGACCTCGACGGAACCAAGTAGTAGTAAATGTCGGCGAACCAAAAGACGACGCGAACAACGCAAAAGGTGCAAAGAAAAACACCAACACCAAAAAAACAAAAGCGAAATGGAGAAAAAACAAAAAGGAGTAACAGATAATACTGTGATCAATTTATCCAATGTTACCCTATCCAAAGCGGAAGAACAACTACTGGCTTTGGGTCTCAATTTTTGCCCAGGTGATAGTTTTAATTACGCTAGAACGCGCATTGATGTTTATTGTTTCATCAGGAAATTAAAGCTAAAGAAATTCTTTGCCCTCAAGACATCAAAAGACATTGAAGAAGACAACGCAGCTGAAGGAAATGAAAGTGCACCTGCTATCAATTTAGCAGCATCGGATATTCACCAATTACTCTTGGTACATGATTTGGCAGATGGTTCGGACAGTTCTGAAGAGAATGAACAAGATCAAGCTACCCAGGCACGACTACGCAGAATAGACCACGTCCAAGAGGGGGCTGGGCTCAGCCCCTTCAAACCGAAGTCTAGCTTTGTTCCAATTATGCCGAAGGACAGCATTGATGTGTTTCATGATTTAATCATTAATGATCTTAAAAAATTAAATCATACTGTCCTCAAAAACAGATGTGAAAGAAATTTGTTTTTTTAAAAGAAAGGCATATTTTGATTTGGTCAAAAAATTGGAAAACAATCAGGAGGTGGTGGTCAAAAAGTCTGATAAAGGTGGGAACCTAGTTTTGTGGCCTAGGAAGGAATATGTAGCCGAGGCATCTCGCCAATTAAATGATGAGAATTGTTACGCGAAGTCTAATATGAAGGAATATGAGAAAGCCAAATCTGTTTTACACAAAATGTTAGCATCCTGGAAAAGACAAGGGTTAATTTCCACAGAAGAATACAAATATATGCTAATAGAGTTCCCAGTGATACCTGTGCTGTACCTAATTCCCAAGATTCATAAAAATGTGGTCCCTATTCCTGGAAGGCCTATAATATCGGCCATTAATAGCATAGGTGAACATGTGGGCCAGTATATTGATTTTTTCCTACAGGGCTTGGTGATGTCATTACCTAGCTATGTTAAGGATACTGGCGATTTTCTACAGAAAATCAAGAAGCTCCCATGGTCTAATAATTTACTTCTTATCACTTTAGATATAGAAGCATTATACACGTCTATAGACCATACACAAGGGCTTGCTTCAGTTAAATACTTCTTGGAGACACGGTCCAGCACACTTTACGAGCATAACAAAATCTTACTGCAGTTAATCAGTTGGTGTCTGAACAATAATTTTTTCTTGTTCGACAAGGATCTATATAAACAAATGAGAGGAGTGGCGATGGGGGCCTGCTTCTCCCCCAGCTATGCATGCTTGCATGTTGGCTGGTGGGAGGAGCAGGTCCTTAAGACCACCTTTCTAAGGGAATACAACACCCATATTAGATCTTACCTGCGGTATATAGATGATGTGTTCATTCTGTGGGAGGGTACAGAAGAGGAAGCTACTTTGTTTGTGAACGAGATAAACAAAAATGACTTAAATTTAAGATTTACTTCCCACATAGAGAGAAAAGAAATTGAATTTCTTGATGTAAAGATCTTTGTACATAATAACACCCTTGAAAGTACATTGCACAGGAAGGTGACTTCCGGTAACATCACTTTGCACGCAACCAGTTCGCATCCAAAGCACCTCATTGCTAGTATCCCCTATGGAGAAATCCTAAGGATAAAAAGGATTTGTAGCAATGAGGAACAATTTGAAAAGTGTAAATCTGATTTAATAATCAGATTAAAAGACAGAGGATACTCTTCCAAAACAATTAGGGAGGCAGAGGAAAAGGCCAAAACTAGACCTAGAAGTAGTCTTTTCACAGAGGAACAATGCCCCAACACAGCTGGTGTTACCAGCCTAGTTCAGACACCAGATACTCCTAGGTTAATTACCACGTTTAACAGAGAGGAACGTCAGATCAGGTCCATTATAAATAGGCATTGGCCTGTAGTTCTGACAGATAACATCCTACAAACTAGGATAGCTGCCAAACCTGTAATCACCTTCAGAAGGAGCAGCACTATGGGCAGTAGACTGGATAAAGTATCCCCTGAGATTAAAAAAGTCACTACTTGGATGCCTACAAAGAAAGGGTTCACCAAATGTTCCACATGTAGAGCGTGCAAATTTGGATGCAACATGACCTCATATCACACGCCCTTCAAGACCACTTCCAACCCAATAACAGGCAATTACACTTGCAAGACTGAATATGCCGTATATGTCCTGACGTGCACCTGTGGGCTACGCTACGTGGGTAGCACGAAGCTACAGGTGCACGTCAGGATTTTGCAGCATATTAGGGCCATCTTACACAGCGATGCAACATATCCTGTTGCTAGACATTTTAAGAAAGTGCATGCCAACAACATCAACTGCCTTTCTTACTATGTAATTGACGCTGTAAACAAAAAGAGAAGAGGGGGCAATAGAGAACGCCAACTCCGGCAATTAGAGACCAAGTATATCTTGGACTTAGATTGCAAATGGCCCAACGGGTTGAACACGACGGAAGACATGCGGAGTTTTCTGTAATAACAAACTAGTTACAGCATGGTCTTAAACACGTTGGTTCATGTACCTCAGTCATGTGTGTATATATGAATTTGTCCTTGTAAATACAACACATGTATATAGTTTGCACATATTCCTCCCTCATGTAGAATTTCTCTCTTTTAAAAAAAACAATGAAGTTTAAACAACTGTTTTTATAATCAAATGGTTTTGGGATGTTTTCACGAATACCTACATTTGCCTTGAATTCATTTACATGTATTCTTGTGGTCAATGGCAAATCAGACCCTTCGATCCAAATTTGATTATTTTGAGAAATTTGCACCATTTTCTGCACTTGCACTTTACTATTTTGTAAGGGATGCACTTATAAGCACTTTTTTGAACCCTCTCCATAGTTATAGACTATGTATGTGTATAAACTTAAAAAACTGTTTTAGGGGTTGATTACAACGGATAACAGTTCAGCTTTGTACAGGGTATTTTGATCAAACGGATTTAACCGGTTATTTATTTTTCCCTGAATTACTGCTTGTAAATACGGTAATAGATAAAGGTTGTTTTGCCTTTTTGTAAAAAGAAATTTTAAAATATAAAGAACTATAACTATATTTATTTTTTATAAGTTCTGTGGCATATTTTAACTAATGAAATTCAAGGCTTAGATTACTTGTATAAATGTGTTTAATATGCCAAGTGTGATACTCCGTTTCATTTTACAAGCGGTTAAATTGTTACACAAAAAAAGAAAGCTACAATGCACAGTATTTTTTCCATGTTCTTACACATGTGGTCTGTGATGCAAACAGTAGGAGGGGCGCTTTTTGCACTTTAAATTGAAATCATGGTGTATGCAACTTTGTGACACGTGATCAAGGGCTTACGGGCTTGAAACGCGTTGTGTTTGGGTCACTGAAATAAAATATTGCCCACTTGAAAAAGCTCCGGAGGTCTGCGTCTCTTTCCTCGCCTGACTGCCGCTGGGAGAACTCAGGAAGTGGTTTGAGGGTTTCCAGATATGTATATGTATATATATATATATGTATGTATATGTATATATATATATATGTATGTATATATATATATATATATATATATATATATATATATATATATATATATATATATATATATATATATATATATATATATATATATACACTTAAAAAACCATAGGTTTAAGGTCATATATAGTTAGGAGTTAGCATTTAAAAAACCTTTGAAATTCACTGAAAAAAACATAGGTTTCAGGCCTTATATAGTTAGGAATTAGCATTTCAAAAACCATTGAAATTGCTCCTATATAGTTAGTTGTACTAACTATATTTCGCGCACCCGCAATCCACTGCTGATGATGTCACATATTACATCATTCATGACATGGTCAGTGACATCACTGATGACATCTCAAATGGCATCAATGATGACCATTTTGCTAAATCTGGTGTAATTCCGTTCAGCCGTTCGAGCTGTAGCCATGTGTCAGAACTTACTTATGCTCTATTATGGCTTACCAAATCTTGCACAGGAACAGAGATGCTAGATCCCAAATCCCACTCGGCAATGCTAGTAGGTCTTGTTCAGAACCTCCAAATCATTACCTTGGGGGACGGGGGAATTGGATAAAATAACAAACAAAGAAGAGACTGGTCCGGAATGGTTCCTTCAGTCAGCTATCTGCAGACGTCGTCTTTTCTTTCAGTGGAACCTGAAAATTAACATAACATTACTACCTTTACTTCGACACTACTCTGTAAATTTCCTACTGGAATATCTCACCCACCCTATATCTCCTGGACCTTGCTTCTCTTCTGATATTAGTGAGATTCAGTCTCCCTCATCAGCTAGTTGTCACTATAGAAGAAAACAAACATTAGTTTCATCTGCCTATTTTGCTCTAGTGGTCTTATTAGTTTATTTGTAAGTGCACTTACTTCACTATCTGAAGAGTAACTCTTTTAATGGGGTTCTTGTATTTCTCTCTGTCTTTTAAAACTGCTGACTTCCTTTCTACGTGTCTTCTCACAGGTTCTTTTTACTGGACTCAAGACTACTACTCAGGTGAAGATTTACGTAACATTCTGACTTGAAATAGCATTCAAATGCCTCTCAAGAGATAACTAATTCTTTTCTTCCTTTTACAGGTTTCCTGTTTTGGTTCAACTTCTCTCCTGTCAGGTATGTACAATATTTACAAGTGACGTGTTAATAGTTCATTCAAGTCTCTCATGCTTCTCTTTGAAAATGTATTCTGAAGTTTCTTTCAGGTTACACAACTCGACTTGTACTTGGTAAGTGTTTTCAACAATATCTTTCAACTAGTTTAAGTTTTACTTAGCTCTGAGCTCGCTGCTAAATCTCTGCTATGTGAACTCGGAACTCGTTGACCTCCTCACTCAGACGAACGGTGACTCAGTTGTTTTAATCTCCTCAGCCTCTTCAACTTCTGAAAAAAGCAACTCGCTCTGAAGACTGGGGAAGGGCGAGTACGTTGTAAATAATTGCCAATATGCTCTCCGGACTCAGAAACTAGGGAGTTATTTCACCTCAAAGGGGACTGGAAAACTCTAAGGAACAGCGCTGGCAACAACGACTTAACTGGTCGGTAAACTCGGTGGAGTGCGTCGTTGGAGAGGCGCTCGCGCCGCTCACCTACTTCCCTGCAGCTGTGGCCTCGCAGACTAGACCGCTAACCTCTTGTTCCATCTGGGCGGCCATATCGGGTGCCATCTTCTGTCTCCAGGAGCGGACCAGTTCTGCCCATGTATTTCGGTTTAAGAACTCCTGTTCTCTTGTCAAAGAGTACAACCCACAAATACTCGCACCAAGTTTTGCGGTTCTGACACCTTGTCAGAATGTCCCTATGGAAATTAACATGGGGAAAACACGTTTTGGGATCCCCCTTTTTTCTTGGCCGCTAAAACATGATGGCTCACTGAAAGAAAGTTCTGCTCCCGACGCGTTTCGTGCTGCCTGCACTTAATCATGGTTTGCAGTCTTAAAGTTCAGTGGGACGGCTTCGCCTTGTTTTGAAGCACCTGAGTACAACGGGGGCCCGCCTCAGTGGGCGTCGCCACAGCAAGTAGCATTCTGGTCCTTGCGGTGTCTTCATTTTACCCCAGTGGGTTGCGCGCCGTCTCACAGGTCTGCAAAGCAGCAGGGCTCCAAACGCGTCGGGAGCAGAACATTCAATCAGTGAGCCATCATGTTTTAGCGGCATACAGCACCACCAAATAAATTTGTCAGCCAATCTTATTCCAGGTGTGGGCTCTTACCTCAGCAGGCACTTCCTTTTGAATTGATGTTAGCGGTTCCGCCTAGACCGCGTTGAGGAACCCTGCTGCTTTGCAGACCTGCTGCAGTGTCAATCGGCACTATGGAGAAGGAACTGGAAGCTGCATTTGGGGGAGTAAACTGCTGGTGCAAAGAAAGCTGATGTTTCACAACCCACTGGAGTAATAATTTAAGGAAAGTGTGTGAGACGGCGCGCAACCCACTGGGGCAAAGCGAAGACACCGCAAGGACCAGAATGCTACTTGCTGTGGCGACGCCCACTGAGGCGGGGCCCCGTTGTACTCAGGTGCTTCAAAACAAGGAGAAGCCGTCCCACTGAACTTTAAGACTGCAAACCATGATTAAGTAAAGGCAGCACAAAACGCGTCGGGAGCAGAACTTTCATTCAGTGAGCCATCATATTTTAGCGGCATACAGCACCACCAAATACTTTTGTCAGCCAATCTTATTTCAGGTGTGGGCTCTTACCTCAGCAGGCACTTCCTTTTGAATTGATGTTAGCGGTTCCGCCTAGACCGCGTTGAGGAACCCTGCTGCTTTGCAGACCTGCTGCAGTGTCAATCGGCACTATGGAAAAGGAACTGGAAGCTGCATTTGGGGGAGTAAACTGCTGGTGCAAAGAAAGCTGATGTTTCACAACCCACTGGAGTAATAATTTAAGGAAAGTGTGTGAGACGGCGCGCAACCCACTGGGGTAAAGCGAAGACACCGCAAGGACCAGAATGCTACTTGCTGTGGCGACGCCCACTGAGGCGGGCCCCGTTGTACTCAGGTGCTTCAAAACAAGGCGAAGCCGTCCCACTGAACTTTAGGACTGCAAACCATGATTAAGTAAAGGCAGCACGAAACGCGTCGGGAGCAGAACTTACATTCAGTGAGCCATCATATTTTAGCGGCATACAGCACCACCAAATACATTTGTTAGCCAATCTTATTTCAGGTGTGGGCTCTTACCTCAGCAGGCACTTCCTTTTGAATTGATGTTAGCGGTTCCGCCTAGACCACGTTGAGGAACCCTGCTGCTTTGCAGACCTGCTGCAGTGTCAATCGGCACTATGGAGAAGGAACTGGAAGCTGCATTTGGGGGAGTAAACTGCTGGTGCAAAGAAAGCTGATGTTTCACAACCCACTGGAGTAATAATTTAAGGAAAGTGTGTGAGACAGCGAGCAACACACTGGGGTAAAGCGAAGACACCGCAAGGACCAGAATGCTACTTGCTGTGGCGACGCCCACTCAGGCGGGGCCCCGTTGTACTCAGGTGCTTCAAAACAAGGCGAAGCCGTCCCACTGAACTTTAAGACTGCAAACCATGATTAAGTGCAGGCAGCACGAAACGCGTCGGGAGCAGAACTTTCATTCAGTGAGCCATCATGTTTTAGCGGCATACAGCACCACCAAATAAATTTGTCAGCCAATCTTATTCCAGGTGTGGTCTCTTACCTCAGCAGGCACTTCCTTTTGAATTGATATATATATATATATATATATATATATATATATATATATATATATATATATATATATATATATATATATTCATCCAACAAACGGTCTGACAGAGTGCTGGAGGCCCCGAGGGAGGTGGCGTGCGTTCCGGTCGAGCCAGCCGGAAAAACGGATAAACCACAAACAGCAAGATGCACGCTCTCAGCAGCTGCCACAAAACACCAGACCAGGTACAATCCAAGGGTGTTTATTCCACAAGCTACATGTTTCGGCTTCTCACAAGCATTGTTCAAACAAGGCTTGTGAGAAGCCGAAACATGTAGCTTGTGGAATAAACACCCTTGGATTGTACCTGGTCTGGTGTTTTGCGGCAGCTGCTGAGAGCGTGCATCTTGCTGTTTGTGGTTTATATATATATATATATATATATATATATATATATATATATATATATATATATATATATATATATATATATATATATATATATATATATATATATATATATATATCTCCGACAAACCACTCCACTCCTGAGTAATTCAGAGGACACAGCGGGGAATTTCAAGGAGCTCTTTAATCACAGGCTTTTAGGCATAATGCATTTCGGCGTACAACGCCTTCCTCAGATGCCGCTTGCATGGGGTTTCACTTTTGCCCTCCTGAAATACAATCACAGGCTCTCCCATTGGTGGAAGTTCAGGCAGGCCCCACCCGATTGAAAACAGCTGATGTCCTGGTGTAAAACACTACTGGTACCAGCATGCAATGTTCCGGTAAGTACCTTTCGGGGAGGCAAAATTATGCTTGTGGTGAGTGCCGTTGTGCCTGAAGCAGGAGGGGGCACAATGTTTGCTGAGTGGCCCCGTAATTTCAGTGTCATGAACTCCTCAAGTCCCCAGACGCCCAAACCCCTGTTACAGTGCAGACCTGGCCACCAAACAGCAATGAAGTCATCCTGCTTTCCCGTGTAGTTCACGGACTATATATACGCGCAGGCAACAATGAACCAGACAAACAACTGGAGTCTGTATTGGAAGCTCTATTGGAGGAAGGTGACAAGAAACACCTTTGTCGCCTATCACTGTACAAGCAATTGAACATACACCTTTCAAACCGCCCTCTACTTTCTACTCCATGATGCCAAAGGACACAATTGACAGCTTTCAAGATCAAGTAGTGCATGATTTAAAATAGGAAAATTCAAACATCAGCACTGTTGATAAAAAACCACTGAAAAAATGTAAAGGAGCTCCAATATCATGAACTAATGACCAAACTCAAAAAGGATCATAATATAGTAATAAGGAGTGCGGACAAAGGGGGCAACGTAGTCCTATGGAAACATGAAGATTATATAAGCGAGGCCATGAAGCAGCTGAATGACATGGACTGTTACAATCGTTGCAACAAACAAGCCTTAATGACAGTACATGGAGTCTACAACTTGAAGCTATCAGCCTGTACTGTGCTATTATCAATGGATGAATATAAATATTTGAAGAACAATAACCCAGTAACACCGATTTTATATTTAATTCCCAAGATCTATAAAGATGGAACAAACCCCCCAGGTAGGCCATAAAATCAGCTCGAAACAGTATCTTTGAAAGGACTTCAATTTATATTGACTTTTTTCTCCAAACATATGTTCAATCTCTAAAATCGTACATAAGAGACACTGGGGATTTTTTGCAAAAAAAATTTGATTTTAAGTGGCATGATGATTACTTACTGATTACACTGGATGTGACATCGTTGTACGCGTCAATCAGACACAGAGATGGTCTCAGAGCCCTCCAATATTATCTGGCACGCAGGGGTCCTGAATACATCGAGCATACTAAAATGTTATTGAACATGATAGAAAGTTGCCTAACCAAAAATATCTTTAGGTTTCAAAATGCTTATTATCAGCAAGCTAGTAGCGTCGCCATGGGAGCCAGCTTCTCCCCCAGCTATGCTTGTTTGCATATGGGCTGGTGGGAGGAGCTGATTCTCATGGAGGGACACAAAGAAACCATGTCCAAATACATTAGGACCTAGTGGAGGTTCATTGATTACCTCTTCCTGGTATGGCAAGGCACTAAAGACGAAGCAGAAAAATTAATTGCTGAGATTAATGTAAATCAACTAAATCTCAATTTTAGTGGATGTATCAGTGACAAATCAGTGAACCTTTTGGACATGGAAGTCTATATTGAACAAGGTAACCTTGAGACTCGCTTGCACAGAAAACCTACCGCGGGAAATGCTATTTTACATGCTAGCATTGCCCATCCTGGGCACTTAATTGAAAGCATCCCGTATGGAGAATTACTGCGTTTAAAACGCATATGTAGTAATGAGCAGGACTTTTACTAGCCCAGGGCGAATGTATACAAAGATTCCAAGAGAGGGGATATAGTAAGAAATGTCTGGAATAACCTCCTCATAAAAAGCAAACAGGAATCTAGAGAGAATCTGGTGGGAATCAAACACAATGAGTCAAGGAGCAACAAGTCACAGGACAAGTTCAGATTCATTTTAAAGTTTAATCAATAGGAAGGTGCAGTAAGGAAAATAATAAAGAAAAATTGGCACCTAATAAAACAAGATCCCATTATTGGCTCGACAGTTTCTCGGCAACCGGCAATTACATATCGCCGGGGCAAATCCATGAAGGATATTCTGGTAAAGAATGACCAGTGCGGACCGGATGTATGACGTTACAATGCATACTTTTACCACGCATGCCTTTACAACGCGGTTTTTACATCGCAAACCTTTACAACGCATAGCGCTTTGGGGTGCTGGATAGTGAAAAGTTTAATTTTCTATTCCAACTCCAGTCCCCGTGGACACTAGGGAAGGTGTTGGATAGAAAATTAAACGTATTCCCTATCCTAGAGCGCCCCCCAGCGCAATGCGTTGTAATGGTTTGCGTTGTAATGCCTGCGTTGTAATGGTAGAGCGTTGTAAAAGTTTCGTTGTAAAGGTTGTTCACCGTGCGGACCACCAAATCAAAAATACATGGTTATCACAACGGGTGGGCTTTTTTAAATGTAAAACATGTAAAGCCTGTCAGCATGGTGTGTACATCACCAAATACAAAACCACTTTTAGCGACAAGGAAATTGCCATTGATAAAGTACTGAATTGCAAATGTAAAATTTAAATTGATACTTGTATAGCGCACTACTCACCCGCAAGGGTCTCAAGGCGCTTGTACGAATACCGCTATGGAACCCATCCTGGCTTTCCCTGTGAGGTGTCCACTCCTGGGCACCCCCAAGGTGGAGGCCAGGCATCCTTAGCGTCGTGGGGGCTGTTGTGGAGATTAAGCAAGCTATTGCCCAGAGTTGCAGAGTGGGACTCCATGATTGGAATAGGCACCGAGGCGAGAATTATTAGGTCCGTGGAATTTTTGAGCCCAAGACCCGCCGAGGCGGGGAATTGAACCCTGGTCCCGGGCTAGACCTCTGCATCAGGGTCTGCCGCTCTAACCATTGAGCCACACTTCTCCAAATCTGACCCTGTAATTTATGTATTGGAATGCCCCTGCAAATTGAAAATATGTAGGTAGCACTGTTCTACAAGGCCATAAAAGGGTGTTACAACACATTCGTGCAATCAAGAGCAATGATCCTTCCTATCCGGTGGCACGTCACTTTAATGAAAAACATGAAGGCAGTCCGAAGGGGCTACAATATTATCTGTTGGACTCAGTCCCAAAACCAAAGAGGGGTGGGGACCGTATAAAGGCACTTCGTAGACTAGAGGATGACGTATATTTTAAACCTCGATACCAAGTATCCAGGTGGATTAAATGCCACAGAGGAACTGTGCATTAGCCTTGATATATAACTTAGAAAGAATGAATACTGAGCCTAGTTTAATCATGAATTGAATTTTATAGCAAAAATGAAATCTTAAGGTGGCTTTTACAGATGTTTATTTATTTATCAATATATTGGATTTTACAAGTTGGTCCAGGTTGTGAATTTAAATATATATTTACACTGTTTGGCAATGAAATGTGTACCTGTATGGACAACAGTTATACTAAATGGGTTTGAGTACAATGTATGTAATAATATTGTTTACTAACATACAGGGTTTTTCTGAAACACAGACGCACGTCATGCAAAATTCATAAATAGAAATGTGGCATATTTATTTTTAAATATTTATTTATGTATTGATTTATTTATTTATATATTTATTGAAACACAATTTTGCAGAGTTTTAGAATCCCATTAATATACAAACCCCTAGTGGTATCGATGTAATATCTTATCTTAAAATTCCCATCTCTCTTTAGGTATTTATATCAAAAACAGTATAAGGTTTTCACTGCTGAATTAGTTATCTTTACTCCTAGATCTTCATGTCATCACTAAAAATCTATAGGCAACATAGCAGCTGCAAAATGCCTTGATTTTAAATGTCCTTTTCCCTTTAGTAATTTATTTGGTTTTGCACAGTTGTATCACTATTGCACTTTAAAATGTATTGCACTTGGCTCTGAACAAGCATCAAGCTATTCATGAAGGCAACCAATGGTATTTATACCATGACGTAAGTTAGGATTAACTACAGCAATAAACTATGATAGTGGTGATATCAATGTATACACAAACACTAGTTTTACATTTCCAAGATTTTACCATAATTTTGATAAGAGATTTATATTTATATATTTATATTTATTTATAAATATGGAGTATGGTTATATGTGTACATTGATGCACATTTGTTTGTCCGAATAGGAGTTGCTGTCACACATTTATGCAGCAATCATGGCCCCAAATTTTTACGTTGCACTGTCACTTTAATGATTTGTCATATGGTTTAAGCAGTAAGAAAACCGAAAAAATATGTAAACAAACTGTCAAGCCAGAAGCACGTCATGTGATCAAGCCCCCTGTGACGGACAACACGCGTCATGGCTGCTGCACTAACTATGGAGTCTGAATAAACGGCAGCTGACTAGCCACAGTGGTCCGCGCTATTTCTTTGCCTAGAGGAATTGGGCTAATCGGGAAGAGTTCGCTGGTATATATATATATATAAATATTCCTTGAAAAAAACATAGGTTATAGACCATATATAGTTAGGGATTAGCATTTACAAAACCTTAATTTACTCGCACAAAACCATAGAAATTCGCATATATAGTTAGTTGCAATAACTATATATCGCGCACCCGCAATCCACTGCTGATGATGTCACATATTACATCATTCATGACATGGTCAGTGACATCACTGATGACATCACTGATGACAACTCAAATGACATCACAGACAACATCACTGATGACATCAATCATGTGATAATACGATTAACTTCTTCAGACTCTAATATAACCTTAGATACACTCAGAGTAAACAGACACTCACAGATTGTCACTCATCCATGGAGTTACTCATACACCTAGTCAGTCATGCAAAGAATCAATCACACCTCCATTTCCTCAACTATACAGTTATACACACCTTACTTATTCAAACATATTCTAACACATATTTACTCTCTTATACAATCACTGATACAAGTTTTCAATGATCCATGCAGCCACTCACACATTTATAGCTCTTATACACAGTAATTTATATATGTGAACTCTCATATGTACTGTGTTTTACATATGTACTTACTTTGACATGTAGCATTGAGATATCAATTCACTCACCAATACACTCATGCACACAGTCAACCACCCATACAGCTGTTTCCACATGCAGTTTTGAACCCATACATCTAGTGAATCAACTGTTCATACATCTATGCACAGAGTCACACACCTCCCAGACACCCACACACACACACTCACTCTCCCATGCAAATACTTACCAATCAATAACCCATATAGTTACTCATATAGGAACTGATCAACACATGCAGCATCTTACACAACAACAGACATACTAATGCACACATTCAGACAGTTTAGTCACTAACCCATGCACTCAGTGAGACACATTTAATCATTTACTCATACAGTCAGTCATGCACCTACTAAATCCTTCATCCAGACATTTATACATCCACTCATTCTTCAATATGTAAGACATATTTTAACTTTACAGAAACTTACAGTCACTGGATGATGTCATCAGTGATGTCATCAGTGATGTCACTGACCATGTCATGAATGATGTAATATGTGACATCATCAGCAGTGGATTGCGGGTGCGCGATATATAGTTATTGCAACTAACTATATATGCGAATTTCTATGGTTTTGTGCGAGTAAATTAAGGTTTTGTAAATGCTAATCCCTAACTATATATGGTCTATAACCTATGGTTTTTTCAGTGAATTTCAATGGTTTTTTAATAGCAAATATGAAAAGCTTTAAAATGTCAAGTACGTGGTAGGTAAAAACATTTTCGTGTCTATGCACGCTGATGTGCTTTGAACGCTGCCCCCCCCCTTTTTTTCTTTTAGGAGTATTCTCTCTTTGCAGATAGTGAAGGGTAGGTAACGCAGGTCTTTGCCCCCGTTGTAATCCGTCGTGCCTGCTTCTCTCTCCATTTGATTGATTGTTATCCAAGCATTTACTGTTTTAGAATTGGTTCTCTTTGGTTCATTCTCTATTTACAAACAAGCACAGAGTCGCAATACTCTGTTTAGTCTTTGCAGATAGTGAAAAATCGTTTAAAAAAACAAAAGGAATCGAGCAAAATCAGTAGGCCACTAATGGGATCTCTTTTTGACCTCGCTAAAATAGAAACATTAGGAACAACCCCTCATGAGAAATACGAAACTAGTGAGATGAACTGAGCTCGACGCCATGATGGCTGCAAGACAGCTCGGCTCCGCCACGCACCCCGCCCAAATTCGATCAGTTCCGGTGGAGCCCCAACGTGAACAGGTAGAGAAGAACTTGCCCTCCCCTCTTTGACTGAAGGTTCTTGTTGCCTGTCCCTTCTGTTGTCATTTAACAGAACTTTATGGACTACTGAAAGGGGTTGTGTTCCGACCGCTGGTTGTTGGAGACATTTTAACTATATTCTGGACCTGCGTTGTCGCGTAATGCGTCATATGACGTGCCGCGTTAGCGCACCCGGAAGTACTCCGGTGCGCGAGGCACAGCTTCCCGGAAGCGATCCAGAGCGCGGCGCGCAGCGCCTAACGTAAGCATAACAGGTCATGTGACTTGTTAATAAAACTTTTCATTGGTTCATTTTACTTTTGTTATTCTAATGATGAAAGGCTTGGTCATATGACCTAAAAATAACGCTTTTCATTGCTTTCGAACATTTTTTTTTCTTAAACATATATGTTATAATGTTCCAGGCTAATGTATTTTCCCGGAAAATTTACAACTGTCCTGCAAGTAAAATATATTCCTTTTTCGAGAAAAAGGGCGTTTCTTCGTCCCATGAGGGAGCCGTTGAGCAAAAGAGGCTCGGCCTGCTGTCTTAGTCGCCGATATGCCTGAATATCAGATTCTTATCGATCACTTTATGTTGCAGGAGTAGAAAACACAACAGCCCTTGACCATTTATCTTTACTGCGTTCCTGCGTATTATACCTTTTAACCGTCATGTAATTGGACTGCTTTATTTCACTTGCCTTTTACTGATTCGAAAACAGTGGCTATTATTCAAAACTTTTCCAATGTAAGTACTACCACCATGTTTTGTTTTAAAAACCTTTATTGTGAAAATGTCAGTATACAAATACGGGCCTATAACCACGTGGGCCGGCCACGGAGCAAACTGGAATCGTATATGATGAGGGGACATTTACACTGTAGAACAACGTAACGGGTGACCCATTAGGTTGCAAGAACTAAGGTGTCTAACATTTGCGGAATCGGTGGACGTACATTTTATAATTAAACTACGACAGGGCCAGTTACAATAAAATTATCTAGATATACATTTGCGGGCAAGTACCATGGGTGACGTTAAATCGAACTTTCAATAGTACAGTAATCAATGACACATCAGAACTTAATATCAATAGGGATGTCGAAATGTTCAATCAGTACTCGTCCCCGCCCGCCATGTGCTTCAAAACTGCATACGTATCTCGTGATATCAAGGTTGGGCAACCAGTACACAACAAGGAGTTACGAGTCCCATTTATACCGGCGCCATTTTGGGCGAGGCCGGGCAGGTCCAGGATATAGTCAAAATGTCTCCACCAACCAGCGACTATGATGATGTTCATAAGCTCTATTGATTAGAATAACACTCCTCTCTCCACATGAAATTAATTTGCCGCAAGTTAAACATGTCATTTTCATTTGTCCAAAGTTCTTCTGAAGATTTAGAACCGTTTCCCTTGCCTCTGATTCTGTCACTGCCACTTCATTGGTGGATGTACTGGCAGGTCGGGGATTATCCAACAAATCAAAAGGTCTCCACCAACCAGCGGTCGGACCAGAACCCCTTTCGGCAGTCCAAAAAGGTTCCGTAAAATGACAACAGAAGAGATAGGCAACAAGAACAATCAGTCAAAAGAGGGGACGCTTACGTGAATGGGGCCCATGCCCTAGCAGGCAAGCGTCCGAGTTCCAAGGTGTCCCAGGGCCATTTTAGTGGACCAGGCCCAAATCCAAAGAACAGACCGCCATTTTGAGAGTCCTGTTGCAGCCGCCTATCGCTGCACCACAAGAGTAGCCGCAATTCAGCTAGATGGCGGGTGAGTCACTGTACCGCAAAAGCGGGCGGAACTCAGCTGGATGGCGGGTGAGTCACTGTACCGCAAGAGCGGGCGGAACTCAGCTGGATGGCGGGCGAGTCGCTGTACCGCAAGAGCGGGCGGAACTCAGCTGGAAGGAGGGTGAGGCACTGTGCCGCAAGAGCGGTCAGAACTCTGTTGAAAGACAAGTGAAACGCTAAGAGGCGCCCCACTGCAGATAAGATGCCTTCACCTGGGGAGGCGGAAGAGGTCCGTTTCCGCCGCCTCTCCGCCCCCCCCCCCCGGGCACCCCACGCCGTCTTTCGGCGCAGCATTGTAGGATGGCCACACCAGTGCGGCAACTTGCTGGACACCACCTCGGTGCCATCCGGATCTCGGCGCGTTCGAGTCACTGTACCGCAAGAGCGGGAGAAACTCAGCTGGACACGCCGTCTTTCGGCGCAGCATTGTAGGATGGCCACACCAGTGCGGCAACTTGCTGGACACCACCTCGGTGCCATCCGGATCTCGGCGCGTTGTGCTGCCTTCGGCCTACTGTAGCAGCAAGTGCGGGCGCAACTCGGCTGGACGGCGTGTGAAACGCTAAGGGGCGCCGCACTGCAGATAAGGTGCCTCCACCTGGGGAGGTGGAAGAGGGCCGTTCGCACCGCCTCCCCCCGGGCACCCCACGCCGTCTTTCGGCGCAGCATTGTAGGATGGCCACACCAGTGCAACTTGCTGGACACCACCTCGGTGCCATCCGGATCTCGGCACGTTGTGCTTCCTTCGGCCTATTCGCACATCGGTCCGCTACTGACGCCGCCTCATGGGCCAACGGATTTTGTACGCTTTTTATAGCCCAAAGCCGCATAACAGGTCATGTGACTTGTTCATAAAACTTTTCATTGGTTCATTTTACTTTTGGTTTCCTAATGATGGAAGGCTTGATCATATGACCTAAAAATAACACTTTTCATTGGATTAAAACATTTTTTTTTCCCAAACGATGAAAGACCCACCTTTTTTTTTCTCACTCGGCAATCAAAAAAGGTTCCGTTAGATGACAACAGAGGGGACAGGCAACAAGAACCATCACTCAAAAAAGGGGAGGGCAAGTTCTTCCCTACCGGGTCACGTTGGGGCTCCACCGGAACTCATCGAATTGATAGTCTACAGTGTTTCTGGATGTTTCAGACTGAAGCTGGCGTCAGCATGAGAGCACCACCATCTCGTAGCTCCGTCGTGGCCATTCCGCAAGCAATCATGGCAGCCGCTCCCCACCGGAAGCCTGCGGGAGTCGGGGGCCCCCAAGACTTTTGCAGAATCTTCAAGGCTGAGGGGACGCTTTCGAGAATGGGGCCCAAGCCCTAGCAGACAATTGTCCGAGTTCCAAGGTGTCCCAGGGCCATTTTAGTGGGCCAGGCCCAAATCCGAAGAGCCGGCCGCCATTTTAAGAGTCCTGTGGCAGCCGCCTATCGCTGCACCGCAAGAGTGGGCGCAACTCAACTACATGGTGAGCGAGACGCTGTAGCCGCAAGAGCGGGTGGTAAACAGCTGAATGGCGGATGAGGCACAGTGTATCAAAAGCGAGCGGAATGGCAACTGAAACGGTAAAGGGGCGCCCCACTACAACAGACGAGCCTCCACCTGGGGAGGCCCGTTCACGCCGCCTCCCCCCGCCCCCCGGGGCGCCCCACGCCGTTTTTCGGAGCAGCATTGTAGAATGCCAAAACCAGTGCGGCAACTTACTGGACATCACCTGGGTGCCGTCCAGATCTCAGCGCGTTCTGCTGCCTTGGGACTATTCGCACAACAGACCGCTACTGACGAGGCACAGTGCAGCAAAAGCGGGCGGAAAACCGCTGAATGGCAAGTGAAACGCTAAAGGGGCGCCCCACTACAGCAGACGAGCCTCCACCTGGGAAGGTCCGTTCACGCCGCCGCCCCCGCCTCCCCGGGGCGCCCCACGCCGTTTTTCGGAGCAGCATTGTAGGATACCAAAACCAGTGCGGCACCCAGGTGACATCACCTGGGTGCCGTCCAGAACTCAGCACGTTGTGCTGCCTTTGGACTATTCGCACAACAGACCGCTACTGACCATTGTTGCTTCTGTTTAAAAACATTTTTTTTAACGTGTTTACTGTTTTTGTTGCGTTGTATATATTTATAAGTTATTAAAGTGTTATAATCCTACTACTTTGTTGGAGTGCTATATATTTTTAATGTGACACATAATTGTGAAGACTTTGATGTACAAAAAGGCATCCCTGGAATCTTCCGCTTCAGGCTCGGTCCCACACACCCTCACAGTGAGAATCCCCTCCCCAATCACAATACAGGAGGGTTATCAGATAGTAGGAACGCGTGTGGTGTGACGGATCTCATCGGGTGGGGGCCTTGATCTACTGTAACTCCTTTGAAGAGGGGTGATTCTTTACAGTTGAGGCCATAAACTACATCCGCAGGGCTAGGTGATAGCCTGGGACCGGCCTGGAAAATCAGACACAAAGGAAGAGGAATGTCAGAGGGTGCGGTAGTGAATAGGGTGAAAGGGTGGTGTCGGGCGGGCACAGGGTGTGATTCTCATGGATGTGCAGCGCAGATGGGGGAGGTTTATGGCCCATGCATAAGACAGAGAGCGGGGGTGACCAGTGCGTGGGGGAGATGCTTGTGAAGGTGGGGAGCCATGCTGAGGATCGGCGGCGTGCAGAGAGTGGGTCTGGTCAAGGCATCTAAAATGGCTGCAGTGCACGACAAAAGTGTGGCATTGAAAAAAAGCAAGATGGCGCAGACAATGTTTATCAATACAAATTAATTTATAACAATTATTTTTAACAATATATTTACTCGCAGTGTCAAAATGGCGGTCAACACTTCCTGATTTTCTTCGAATCGAACGTTAACAGACGTCACGATCGGCGGCGTGCAGAGAGTGGGTCTGGTCAAGGCATCTAAAATGGCTGCCGTGCACGACAAAAGTGTGCCATTGGAAAAAAAGCAAGATGGCGCAGACAATGTTTATCAATACGGATTAATTTATAACAATTATTTTTAACAATATATTTACCCGCAGTGTCAAAATGGCGGTCAACACTTCCTGATTTCCTTCGAATCGAACGTTAACAGACGTCACGCAGCAAAAAAAAATTAAAAAACGCTCACGCGCAGCCGCTGGAAGACAAGTATCAACATATATGAGCATCCTCAGTCACCCTCAGAAAACATAGGGGGTCAGGATACGTCTCCCGTACCCCCTTATACCCATTTCTCACATTGTTTTTCTTCCTCCATCTTGTAATTTAATTAAATCGAAACACAAAATGGCGAATTCCCGTTTCGCGTCCCGGTTCACTACCCGGTTCGCGAACCGGAAAGCGCTTCTACCGCAAAAAATCAATATTTTTTTATTTGCCCCACGGGACCCTTTAATAACCCCAACATCATTCCTAGGGGGTCAAGAAGGGTCTACCTTGCCCTTTTTCATTAAATTCCCCCTTCGTTTTTCTCCTCCTCTTGTCTCTCGATCCTACCGAGAAACAAGATGGCGGCCGCTCCGGACTGTTTAGAATGTTGACAGACACCGGAGAGCCAATCAGCTTCGCTACGCAAAGTTCCGTTACGCGAAAAGTTCGCGAACCGGAGCGCTATCCGGGACGCTGTCACAGATATATCTGTTTTTTAAAACGTTAATTTCTCAAAATTCACTGGAGCACACATATTGAGACCCAGCAAAGGCACATCGGGCTAACAGTCCCTACAATTTTGCCAAGTTTCGTGCAAATCCATTCAGCCGTTCGAGCTAAAAGTGAGGCCAAACGCCCTATGGAAAACTCAATGTTAAAAACGCGTTTTGGGACCCCCCTTTTTTCTCGGCCCCCCCTTGATGAAACCCCTCCAAATTTTCAGGGGCTGCTCAGAAACAAAATGTGCCATTTTCCTGAAAATTTCAGCCGATTCCGTCCACAAACGCCAAAGTTATTAGACATAGAATTTTCAAAAGTTCCATAGAGAAAAAATCCTAACTATATATACCTACTGGCTATCGCCAGTAGGTAATATACAGACACCTGATTTTGAAGAACAAAAAAAAATGTATTTTGCAAACATAGACTACAATTTTACATCATCCAAGAGCATTGAATGACATCTCAAATTCAAGTAGCACAGCTTCAGAGTGTTCATTAACATGGAAAGACAGACAATGAGGTACTAAGAAAATAAAATTACATTTTAAGCTCAGCATTTTACCTGCCATTTAAACTGCTATCTGATGAGAGCTACTAACTAGTCCTGCTTTAAAATGCAAAAACACGTGTCTCCCTCGGTTTTCAAACACACTCTCTGAAAATCAGGACATGAACCAACTTTACTGAAATCTGCCAGAACAGCTTGTAAAAAACTGGGACTGTCCGGGCAAATCCAGGACGTTTGGTCACCCTAACTTCATCATTCACCACAACCTTCATTTGCACATGCTGCATGTGTGTTACTAGTTTTCGTCATCACAGTAATCCAACGTTATTCCTTCACTCTTAGGGGTGTTCAAACTTCCCATGTAGGCCTGTATTTTTCCACATTCTTTCTTCAAGGTTAAAAAGCCCCTCGATGTTAACCCCAATGCCGTTGTTGCAGTCTCATGCCAGCTAGAGCACAGTGTTCTGTTCGGTCAGTGAGTGAAACCTGCTGCCAGAGAACAACAACCTCCTCCGCTGTTTAAAGAGTAATGTGTGATTGGCTCCCGCTTACAGTAACCATGACTACCTACTAGCATGACGTAAAAGTCCTAAACCGGCATTTAAGCAACAAATAGGTTAATTAAGAGCAGCACGGTACAGAGGCACTTCACACAGCTAGTCATTAGGAACACACTGTTCACAGATGGATTCTAGAACGACGCTCTGGAGCCAATAGAACAAAAGCAATCTTAAAAGTGAATACATGTCTCACACATAACGCATATGTAACACATGCGTTCGTCATTGTTAATGTTTAAGCTGTAGGTTTCCCCTTGGGTAAGGGTGCAAACTCTTGATTGGTTGAAGGGCCTTCCTACCACTTATGACAGCATAGAGTCCAGGCTTCACAGGCACAGCACTGATAGTTACGGAGCGGTGAATCTATTGGGGCATGTTAACAATTATATCATGCAAGCCGGCTCACCAATGGGGTCTTCCTGCGCTTGCGAAGGGAAGATAGCAGACGTGCTACATATTTACAAAGATACGGAGAATGGCTGCTCTTCCCTTGCGCTGGTGCACTGTGCCCTGCGTGCACCAACCCAGGGCCCTTTTCCTCCATAGAGCAAGGGTGCCTGCATTACATGCAGGATTCTTTTTGTGCAGGAAGGTGCACAACAACTATTGTTAGAGCAATCTTCCTCTTTCTATCTGGGCTACAGAATGGAAAGAGGGATTATATGCCTGTCTGGCAGATGCACCATTTTGCCACAAATCCATGTGTACAAGTTGTTGCAAATCTGGATTTGTGTCCAAATACATGGGTGGATTCGTGGGAATGCCCAGACGCCACTCACTTGGTTTACTTTGTATTTACTGAACCGCGAAAAGGGGCTTTTAGTAAATACCAAAAAGGATTTTGCGTCAGAGAGGAAACGTGCAAGTGATGCAACCCCAACGCAAAAGCATAGTAAATCTCGGTCATTGTTGCAACTTACATTTTATTGTCCTTCCCCCCTGCAGCCAAGTATTATTCGTATGATACCGCATTGCATATTGGCAGCTGCTTCTATCGAGGAGCACTGAACATCTGTACTACATCTGTTTCGAGATACTGCTTCCTGATCTCTGACTCACTGCTACCATGGCTTCCCCCCTCTCTGTTACAGTATAAGGGCTGCTTTGAAACACGGCAGTCACTTGAAGTTCATTAACTACAGTAAATCCGAACACCAGAGACATTATATTCATTATAGGAGGCTTGCTGTAGGCTCCAAATTGTTAATGTTCTTGCAAAGCATCATCATCCTTTCAGCCTTTAAATATTAGCAGTGAATACAGCACGTGATAATTTTCGTTACATTCATTTCTCAGTACCCATGTACAATCAAGCCATACAAAGATTCGCCTCACATGTGCAGCTTCAGCCATATGGTATGCATTACCGTTGTCAAGATCCTCAAGAAACGTTTTCTGTGGAGATTTCATGAATTATTCACAAATGGCTTACTGAGGGGCATAGAGTGCACTAAGCATTATTTCAGCCAACGTATCCGAGCCTCCAGCTGTGATAACTTAAAAAAGTCCTACTTCGGTGATTCATTTGTCAAAATCTATCTAAGTTAGATGTACAGCGTTGTCCCTGGATATAGAGAGTGCAACAAAAGTTAGCTTGTAATGTGAAGCCGAAGGACCTGAAGGGTCAAAGAACATACACTAAAGCCATAAATATCTAAATAATATACTTAAATCTATCTATCTATCTATCTATCTATCTATCTATCTATCTATCTATCTATCTATCGATCTTTGTCTGTCTGTCTGTCTGGTTGTCTATCTATCTATCTATTTATCTAGTGAGCTATCTATTTATTCTATGTTCCATGAAAGAAACCTAAGTTTAGACATAAGTTAAAGTTAATAACACTTTATTTATTCTATTCATTCAAACCATGCTTAAACTACACGAACATTTTAAATACTTAAATTATAGTTATAACTTTAATTTAGAATTTATACATCACCTGCAAATTACTATAAGCCACGCACCCACGTACACAGTGTTTCATATCACTTTCATTTTAACTTAATACACCACCTTCAAATTACTATCAGTAGCAGACCTTCATACTAAGCCTGGGCGGAGTCTGCGGAGTTCTGCACCACGAAATTCCACGAAGTGATGCAAAAACTCCACCACGCTCCATGGAGTTCCGCGAGTGGTGGAGTTTGGCAAGTAGCACTGCTTGCACTGATTTTTAGTGCCAGGCGTTTGTCCTGCATTTTAAATTCAGTGCAAACAGAATTACGTGCAGCACAAGAGGGCATTGCTTTGGTATGCTGATTAAATAGATGTTCTACTCGAGCAGCAGCATCCTCAATACGAGCTGCAGATTTTTCAATGCGAGCGGTCGCGACCTAACGCCATCTTTGAGACCTGCCACAACCACCTGCATTAAGAAATCTCGCTGGGAGGAGGTATGTCACTTGTTTTTTTCTCGCGAGCGCTTGCCACCCTAACATTGGTGAGCTGCTCAAGAGAAAATACTCCACTCCTCGTCACCTTACAGAGGTTTGCGGAACTTTGCATTCCATGCAGATCCCGGAGTGGAAAAAACTCTGCGACCTTTGCCGGGGGACAGAAATTCTTCACCCACCCCTACTGCATACACACTGTTCTTACCTCTCTCTCCGTACTTCATTAACTATAACACTCGCCTTCTCAATGCACTGGTTATACCCTTGCAAATGACAGCACTTATACCATGTCAAATCAAAGCTTTCATAACAACACTTTTGACATCTCTATTGAGATAATTTTCAGATCACAATGCATGGTAGACTCACAAATTATAGTTGATGTAGTATGGCGAGTAAGGTGAAAACAGTGTGCGGAGGTGCAAAACATAGTTATTTGAAGGTGGTATGTTAAGTTAAAGTGTAAGTTATAAGTAACCCAGTATTCATATGTGTTCAACTTATAGTAATTTGAAGGTGGTGTGTAAATTCTAAATTTAAGTTATAACTATAACTTTAGAATTTCTAATGGTTGTGTAGTTTATCTTTGGTTTGCATGGAATCAATAAATACAATTATCCCAACTATAATTTATCTCTAACCTTTGGTTATTTCACTGAATTAAAATAATTTTTATGATTTTAATTAAAAGGTGTTTTCGATTCGTAATATTCAGTGTTATTTATTAAGGTTTCGTTAATTGGAGTATCGTACAGTAAAATGAAGGAGCGTGTCATACATTTAGGAGTCGTAGAGTAGAGGATTGTATGGTGGAATTGAGTGCAGTGCACTAGAATGTAGTGGGGCAGAGTGGGAAACAGTGTAGCTGAGTGTCGTGGAGTTGTGTTGTGCAGAGTACAGTAGTCTTGGTACTGTGGAGCAGGGTGGAATGGATAATTGGACAGTGGCTTTGGTTAAGGAAAAGTCACATTCAGTGGAGTAGAGTGAAGTAGAGTTCAGTGGAGTTAAGTAACGTGGCGTGGAGTGGATTATAGTGCAGTTTTGTAATGTATAGTCGAGCAAACTTATACATTGGAGAGGCGTCTCATACAGTAGAGTGGAATGCTGTGTAGTAGAGTATTGAAAAGATTTGTTTAGTGGAATAGAGGGTTGTAGAATGGAGTGTACAGGCATAGATTGGAGTGCAGAGTTAGAAGGTGGAGTGAACATGGATAGAGTGAAGTAGACTCTCCTAGAATGCCATAATGTGCAGTATAGTTTTATAGAGTGCAGTAGAGGAGTAGAGTGTCATACAGTGGACCTGGGTAGAGTGCAGTGGCATACAGGTGTAGTGGCATGAGGTGGAGTACCGTACAGTGGAGTAGCATATAGTGTATAGTGTACAGTGTAATACCATACAGTCTAATAGAGTACAGAGCAGGGTAGAATAGTGGACTGCCATAAGTCGAATAGCTTAAACTTGAGTTTAGTATAGTGGAGTGCCAAACACTGGAACAGTAGTATACAATGGAGTGGATTACAATGGAATGGCATACAGTGGATTAGTGTACAGTGGAGTAGCGTACAGTGGAGTGGTATACAGTGCAGTGGCGTACACTGCAGTGGCAAACAGTGCAGTGTGATAAACTGGAATATCATCTAGTGGAGTGAAGTATAAAGGAGTGGCGTCCAATAAAATAGTGAAGAATGAAGCATTGTAGAGAGGTTTGGCAGACATCTGAGTGGCAAACAGTGGAGTGTCATACAGTGGAATAACCTAGAGTGCTGTGGCTTACAGTAGAGTGACGTACAGTGGGATAGTGTATAGTCAAGTAGTGTACAGGGGTGTTACATGCAGTAGCATAACATAACGTGTATTTGTAAAGTGCATATTTACCCAGAGGTATCTTAGCACTGAATAACAGATGTTTATTGTTACCCAACTCAATGGTACTCATTTTATCGACCTCAAATGGATGAAAGGCTGAGTGGACTTGCCAGGATTTGAACCTGTGACCATGAGGACGAACACAGGCCCGACGTGGACGCATTAGTCCACTGAGCCCCCACCAACCCGGTGGCTCAGTGAAGTGACATGGACTAGATTGCCAGCCATTGTAATGCGCACAGTGGCGAGATGAGTGGTGCATAGTGTAGCGCTTTACAGTGTAGTGGGGTACTTATGTAGTGGAAATTTTGAAGGGCTGAAGATTATTAATTCAGAGTGACTCAAAGCAGAGAATTGCACTGTATTGTGTTTCTGTACATGTACCAAGCAAACCAGGGTGACGCATGGTGACATTGAGTAGTTTGGTAAATGTTACTAAGGTATTGCATTGCCCTTGCAACACTATGTGGTCGAATCCGGTGTCGCCAAAAGTGCCTTCCCAATACCATCCGTAGGCTTACCGTACGTCGGACTCGTATCCGGAGCTTTTTCCTACAAACGAGCAAGTATGATGCGCATAACAGGTAAATGTGTGACCGAATTGTCCGCCCCGATTCGTGCACTATGTCAGTAGCGAAGAGGCTCAGGAAACACAGAAATCGAGTCGCACGGATGCGCAACCTAGCCAATTTCCGGATATGCAAGTACGATGCATAATCAATATGCGTCGTACAGGGCGACCCCGCTCCAGCACGTTACAGCATTCGGACGAGACGTGTGAAAGCTCAGAGTCGTGCAAGAACACGATCAACGGGGACGAGACGGAGCAGCCATACATGTGTTCCTGAAACTGTACACCAATCGTTACCGACGCGCACGAGGCAAAAGGTAAGTCAGACACCTACCACACACCAAAATGTCATGAGTACACGAAAGGAAACACCACCATAGGGGGGTGGATGCCTATCCCAAATAGCATATCCCACCCATAGGGGGTGGATGCCTATAACTCCCAGTATTGTCCACCCCATAGGGAGTTGGATGCCTATCACTCACAGCATATCCCACCCGTAGGGGGATGAATGCATATCACTCCAAATATTGTCCACCCCATAGGGGGGTGGATGCCTATCTCTCACAGCATAATCCCACTCATAGGGAGGTGTATGCCTATCATTCCCAGTATTGTCCACCCCATAGAGGGGTGGATGCCTATCACTCACAACATATCCCACCCATAGGGGGGGTGTATGCCTATCACTCCCAGTATTGTTAACCCCATAGGGGGTTGGATGCCTATCACTCACAGCATATCCCACCCATATGGGGTGGATGACTATCATTCCCAGTATTGTCCACCTGATAGGGGGTGGATGCATATCACTCCCAGTATTGTCCACCCCATAGGGGGGGTGGATGCCAACTACTCACAGCATATCCCACCCATAGGGAGTTGGATGCCTAGCTATCACTCCCCGTATTGTCCACCCCATAGGGGGGTGGATGTCTTTCACTCACAGCATATCCCACCCATTGGGGGGTAGATGTCTATCACTCCCATTATTGTCCACCTGGTAGGGGGGGTGGATACCTATCACTCACAGCATATCCCACCCATGGGGTTGGATGCCTGTTACTCCCGGTATTGTCCACCCCATAGGGGGGTGGATGCCTTTCACTCCCAGTATTGTCCACCCCATAGGGGGGTGGATGCCTATCACTCCCAGTATTGTCCACCCCATAGGGGGTTGGATGCCTATCACTCACAGCATATCCCACCCATAGAGGGGTGGATTCCCTGTCACCCACAGCATATCCCACCCAAAGGGGGGTGGATGCCTATCACTCCCAGTATTGTCCACCCTATAGGGGTTTGGATGCCCATCACTCCCACTATTGTCCACCCCATAGTTGGGTGGATGCCTATCACTCACAGCATATGCCACCCATAGGGGGTGGATGCCTATCACTCCCAATATTGTCCACCCCATAGGGGTTGGATGTCTATCACTCCCAGTATTGTCCACCCATAGGGGGGTGGATGCCTAACACTCCCAGTATTGTCCACCCCATAGGGGGTGGATGCCTATCACTCAAAGCATATCCCACCCATAGTGGGGTGGATGCCTATCACTCCCAGTATTGTCCACCCCATCGGGGTTGGATGCCTTTCACCCACAGCATATCTCACCCATAGGGGGTTGGATGCCCATCACTCCCAGTAATGTCCACCCCATAGGGGGTGGATGCCTATCACTCACAGTATTGTCCACCCCATAGGCAGGTGGATGCCTATCACTCCCATTATTGTCCACCCCATAGGGGGGTGGATGCCTATCACTCACAGCATATCCCGCCCATAGGGGGGTGGATGCCTATCACTCCCAGTATTGTCCACCCCATGGGGGGTGGATGCCTATCACTCCCAGTATTGTCTACCCCATAGGGGGGTGAATGCCTATCAATATGACCATCCCCACTCATAGGGGGCAGGATGTCCATCAACACGAGGGTACACCCACATAGGGTGACTAAGCATACCACCCCTTCTACCATCTTTGCAACATTGCATGTTTGTATGTGAAAAATTCTCACAACACAGATTGTGGCAGTGGACATACAATGTGACTCACAACACATGTGTGCCCAAAATGTAAATGTGTATCACTAATATCCTGCAGCAACTGATGACTGTGGTAATGTGGTCTAAGCCCCCCATCACTACAGTGACCAAAGGCTGACTGTGGGCTTCAAAATTTCTGCGTCTACTGATTATTGTGGTAATGGGGTCTAAACCCCACATCACTACAGTGACCAAAGGGTGAGTGTGGGGTTCACCAATCCAGCATCTTATGTTCATTGTGGTAATGGGATACAAACCCCCCATCACCACAGTGACCAAAAGGTCATTGTGTCTATGAAAATAGCAGCATCTTCAAAACATCATGCATGATACCATGTCCAAATTGCACAAGCAATGTTGTGGCAATGTAGTGGTTGTGTCACATACAAACATTGATTTTGTGAGGCAAATATTGCCGGGCAACACAAGAACAACCTCTGCCATGTGCAGATAAGCAAAGGCCATGATCCCTGACAATGACTACAGTGAATAGTTAGACAATGCGGTAAGAGAGCACCATGAGGAATATACACATATCACACACAGTACGGAATCCTGTAGAGACTGTAGATGTCAGGTGACCAAGTACCATCGCGTGTCAGCAATGGAGATACCAAACATGATGAATGTGCAGGCTGATAAGCCAGGAGACGCATGGACATTAGGATAAAACCTCCAAAAAACATACTACCAGTGGCCGGGAAAAAACATAATAGTGCAGTGGTGCAGATGCCCAAACACAGACATCATTACCACAGCAAGTTCATGATACACATCAGCAACATCACGTACATTAGATGCAACACCACTGGATAACAAAAAATGGCTTTATTCAGCTATAAAATATATATTAATATTCATGCCACAATGCAAAAAGGCCAATGTCCGGTCCTTCAAAGAGTCCTACCAGGGTGACATGTGACAACTTGTCACCCATTGATTGCCTGCACTGCCCGGGACCAGGGACATCTCATCCTTGGAGGGGCATACATAGTGGCAGGCCAGGCACCGCAGGGACAGGATCAGGGGACAGGAGAATGGGGCTGGGGAGGTGTGGTGGGTGCAGGAGTGATGCCAGCAACTGCAGTGGAGGGGTCTGACACAGTGGGCGCCATCACCACTGCTGGGCACAAGTCAGATGTGCCATTTTCCTGAACCACTGCAGTGTGCAGGACATATGTGGTGGACGGGCTCTCAACTGCAGTGCCCAAGTCAGATGGGTGATGTGCATCCTACTGCAGTGCAAAAATCAAGAGGAGTAAAATGGGGTTCAGATGAAGTGGGCAGGAAAGAGGGGGGAGACACAGTCTCTACACCAGTGGCAGGAACAGGCTGAGCATGTGAGGTGGGGGTGGGAGTGCATGTGGAAGGGGGAGGGCCTAAGCATCTTGGGGAAGCGGTATGGGTGCGTGGGTGAACCTGGTGCAGGAATGGCTGTAGGACCTGTGCATTGGTGTTCTGGGGGCTGCAGGATGGAGAGTGTGAGGTGGAAGTCTGTGTCTTAGGTAGTGTCTTTCCCTTCCTGGTTCGGGGAGACTTGCGGGTGGGGGCCTCAGTGTTTGTGCTCCTGGGGGAGGGTGTCCGTTTTGCAGCGGGAACCTCTGTTTGTGCTGACTTCCTCTTCCCCTTGTAATTTGGAGCAGATGGATCTGTGGGGAAGAGGCCCCATTAGCTAAAAGCATAATTTACGCTTAAGGGCCTGATATAGAGTTTGATGGATGGGTTACTCTGTCACAAACATGACGAATATCCCATCCACTGTATTACAAGTTTATTATATCCAATTGTAGTTATAATGTTGTTAATGGAATATCCATCACATTTGTGACAGAGTAACCATTCGCTGAACTCTAAGTCAGGCACAAAGTTCACTAAAAATTAAATAAAAAGGTTAGGGAGGGTTAGAAATTTTAATTTTAAAGAACGTCTCACAAAATGAAATATGTAAAAATTAATGAAATGAATTAACATTTTAAATTAATTGCCAATTTTACAATTGAAAACAATGCAATTTCTTGCAAAGTTTAGTTTAGGAGGTAGAATTACTACTTTCTTTCCTATGTTAATGTTATCTGTTTTTTTAAAACTGTTTTTTTATTAATACACTTTAAAACATTTCTCTATAGTTTTCTATGGGGAGAGCGCCACTTTGAAGACAAAGATCTCCACAAACAGGTGTAAAGCTACTATTAAAATCCTAAATTCAGTTGTAGGAGACTCCCCACCCTCGAATAAGGGGGTGTAAACCCGTAAGTCTACATTGAGGTGTAAATTTCCACTCAGAAATGGTGAATAGAGAAAAGGAGGCTTACACGTAGATGCAGGAGTATATATACAAGTGAATAGATCAACAAATGCAACCATACCTTTGTGAATCAACCCCAGTGTGCTCATATACCACAATGAGTAACTCTAGCCTCCATCACAGTCTTGTAACTTAAGACCCAATAAAATTGTTAATAGTAAACTTGTTGTTTACGTCATGATGTGAAACACTGTAAGATTTTATTATTATGTCAAGTTATTATATGAAATGGTAGGCTTAGTGCTCCAATTTTCACACAGTCTCCAATTATTTTACAGGGCATTCTGGGAATTGTAGTCTTTGGCAAAATCCAAAGAATCTAAATAAAAATACAGAACTGATTGAACCGACGCCTTTCCTAGAACAACAAGTGCTCAATTGCAATGAGTGATATGCAAATATGACTATTTAATGAAGCAATGTACACCTAGCTGTACAAAACGTTATTATACAATTGCATTGCCTGGTTTGTTTTGTATTAAACTTAAAAGTAGACTAATGTGGTAAATTATCAATAGCCTTTTTAATTCTGATGACTAAAATATACAATAAAGTTGTGGATGGAATGCATAAATTAATCTCAATCACTGGTAATTATCCAGAGCCACATCCCATTCCATTGTTATTTTTCACATCATGCCTCCTCAGTTTGGACCTAGCCATATATAAATCAGTCTTGACTCTGCTCCAGTGGGAACAGTCCGGCCTTAACTGCTAGGTCAGGTTCTCCTTGAATCAGCACACAAGAAACCCAGGACTGGTTTCACCCCGTTAGGGCTGAACAACCAAGTATAGCTTGGTTCCAGTGACACATTGTTGCTCAGAATCCACATCTGGCCAAATCAATCCCACTTAAAGTGACACACTAAAGTATACAAAAAAGCAATGAATGAAATGCTTGAAGTAATCTCGACCTTTGGTAAGTATTCTGGGCTGAATCACAATCCATCATTACTTTGCACACCATTCCACCTCAGTTTGGACACAACATAATGAAAATCAGCCTCGACCCTGCTCCACTGGAAGCAGCCCAGCCAAAACTACCAGGTCAGGTCCTCCTTGAACTGGGACACAAGCAACCCAGGATCAGTTTCACACTAGTGAGGGCTCAACAGCCAGGTATGGCTTGGATCCAGTGACACAGTGTGCAGTGGGCCACATCTGGGCTTACTCGTCCTACTTATGGCAACACATTAAAGTATACAAAAAAGTGATGGATGGAATGGTTAAATTGAATGGTAATTACTGGGGCCCGCATCCCTGTCCATCTTTACTTTGCACACCATGACACCTCAGTCTGGAAATATGATGAAGGCTGATTTGCATATGTAATTATTCATTTGTAAGGAGATCCTCAGGGCTCCCCTTGTAATGGCCCAGATTTTCCCTACCTCTGTAGTTGCCCATTCCCCGGAGAAAATTCAAGCACTTTTCAGAGCCACTAGCAGGGAACCTATACTTATTACACAGTGAAATACTTCAATTACAGATGGGAGGAGAGGACCTCATGATGTGCAGACTTGGAGAAATATACAATTTGTCATGCAGAGATCCTGCTGATTCCTCCTTTCACACAATTGTAGAACCTGGACTTAATTCATGAATCTTTTCATGTCTTCGTGATCAACACATTGCAGTATAAACTCTGCCTAGATAGGTTTAGGACATATGAGACCAATATATTGTTCCATTCCACTTGAAAAACCAATCATGCAGAAAATCTGCTAGTGTGATCAGTGAGTGGCATCTTACGCGACTGCTCCGAATTATTCAACAAAAATGATGCATGCCACTCAGGGTAACCTCTTGATGCACACATAGAGATAGAGACACACCACAGGGGCAGGCGTTTTTTTCTGTGATGAGCTTATGTTCACTTACAAGTTGGTGCAGAAGCACGTCCAATTACAGCTTTGTTACTTGTTGTTAAGATTGAATAGGTTGGTTATCTTGCGGCGTGGTTGCTGGTGCCACTATTCCTTTTACATTGTTGCACTATCATGGATTCACTAAAGAAATATATTTCTTATTAAACTTCATATTCTCTTTCATTTTGGGGCGTAAGTAGTGCTTGTAAGGCACTTTATAGCAGCCCACGTTAGATCTTATATTGCTTTTGTATAGAGCTCAACCACCGAGATAGGAGAGGCTCCTAGGTACTGAAAATACTGAACTAGGTAAAGCAACAATGGTCTTCCAACTGAGCATGTAAAAATCATGGGCCTCATTTATGAGAAATGACGCATCGCTGCGTGAAAGCAGCGATGCGTCACTTCTCAGTGCGCACTCCTTGCGACATTCCTGATGCGTCATATTTAATGTATGACGCATCATGTCGCAAGGAGTTACAGATACGTCAGTATTTCTGACGTATCTGTAAGCACAAAAGTGACGCATTGCTGGAGTGTGTCACAAACGTGACGCAACTCCAGCAATGCGTCCTTTCACATGGGGTAAGCCCCATGTGAAAGGCCTGCGTCAGTCTTACGCCTGCTGTGAGGCAGGCGCAAGATTTTGACGCAGCGGTGTCCTAAAAGTGACGCAGTGAAATCTCATAGATTTCACGGCGTCACTTCTACGACCCTTCCTTGCGTCAATACGCCCCCCTTGCATACATTATACCTGGCACAGGTATAATGTGGCGCAGGGTTTTACAAAGTGACGCATCTACCTAGATGCGTCACTTTGTAAATATGGCGCAACAAGGTGCATTTTTCATGCCACTGGTGCGTCACAAAAAGTGACGCACCGGCTGCGTAAAAGTGACGCACGGCCTCATAAATGAGGCCCCATGCTTTTAGCAACATCTGAAAGAGAGACACTGAGAAGCGCTTCAACTCGGATGTGGGAGCCGGAAACTTGTTGCCTGGAAGATGAACAAGCGGTGTAACAAGTAAAGTGCTAAGGCATGCGTTTGGTTCTTTACCTATGTATCTGTATAGGTACATATTTGATTGAATAAATGATATATCTATTTATGAAGTCACAAAATAGTGTACATTGAAGAAAATATATGGAACAAATCAGCACCGCATGCCAGGGTGCAGAAGGTGTGAGAGGAGGCATGGTGGCTTTCAGTCGCAGTCCACCCCCGCGGAAGAAAGTGAGAGTTAGGGTATCCGAGGCAGATGAGCACTTCCTGAAGAGATGGTCTCAAATTCCTTCTGATATAGAGGAGTGAGCATGACATGATCTGCCTTCAGATGTTCTTTTCCTAAGTGGATGGCTAGGGAAGGATTGTCTTGTGGTCCTTTCCTTTTTGCAATTCTTGATTTCAAGTCTGGCAAAGTCATGACTTAGGTCTATCACATGGCCCTCCTGAAGTGGTGATTGTTCCTGCTAGGCAATGCGGTGTGTTAGTTGTTAATGCCTTGAAGATGTTGCAGGTCTTTAAGACTAGACTGCGGTGGCTCATCAAGGGTGGGAGTGGTGTAGATGCACTTCTTTCACTCTGCGACCAGTCAAATAATGGCACATGGGGGACTCTTCATTGGAGTGAGGGAACAATGTGGGATGCCACTATCTGGATAGGAAAGGGTTAGGATTGACCAGGGGTGCTTGAGTTACGCACAACAAATTGTCCTCCTACATACAGGGAAAGATTGTTGTTATCGATGGGGCAGGGGGTTGTAATTGTTTTTGGGTGTACTCCTAGTAATATTGTAACATCCATCCATACTCGGGATAGAGCATGCTTTAAACAATGAACGAGCCCCCACTCTGCTTTAGAATGTCAGTAAACCAGAAGTACCCTAAATAGATGAATAAAGGCACTGCACAGCTGAGTGCCTATATAAATAGACAAACAACCTCACCTTAATGGGTTTAAACACAGGCTGCTGCCATTTTCTCAAATGGGTCCTAGAGCTCTGGTTTCCTGACCATACTCCAAGGAGATATAATAGCAACCACCACACAATACCTAGGGATAGGGGCAACATCCTCACACTGTGGTGATTTGTCACGTGGGAATAAACCTCTCACACCAAAGTTTGGTGGGAGACAAAAATGTAACTGTCCATCCATCCACTAAGACACCAGAATTCTCAGCAACGCTAATCCAGAAGGGAGCCTAATCCTGCAAGTAGCTCCAAGAGAAGAAGGCGTGGGTACCAACCAGATAATCTTCTCCAGAAAAAAATAAAGAACCACCTACTACAACTGAATCTTTTCAAGGTTTGGGAGAAAACAAAGGAGTCACGAGTTTACTGGCATGCCACCCTAATTAAACACATCTCTTCACCAGAGAAGCCACAAATGACATTGACTTTCTCACTAACTACAGATGCAATGCAGAGATACAGGTGACTCACAACTACTGGTGACAATCACCAGCGGCACACTCCAATCCAACTGCCATTCAGGGAGTGAGAGAGTCGTCTGCCACTACTCATGCCTTCTTTGACATGCATCGCTCCGGCGTACAGTTAGCAAAGATGCACAACAACCACCAGGTAGTACTTAAGGACTCCAAGCAGGTAACCTTGACTTGCTGAACTATGCTTTTTGCAATATTTTTAATTCTATGTCAATGGGGCCAACCCGCCAAATCACAAAAAATGATTACAGGCAAACAGTCACACACAGATGCACATACACACACAACACACAATAAACCACACCGACATATAGATCCACAAACCCCACATAGCTTAAAAATATAGAAACCACTGATTCTCCTTTACTTTTCTTTGTTAGATATCAGCATAACCTGCCTCTTGAATTATATATTGGACACGCTGAGGCAATGAATTCAACAGTTTGGGGATCTAAACTCTTGGTCTGAGTCCTACAATGAGGGGTGCAGTATGTTGCATATTCTGGAAGCATAGAACATGGTAAGCCCAAATAGATTCCACTGACATAGTCATTGCTTTGGAAGTCTAATGACAGAACTGCTTGGAATGTATGTGCAAACCCTGAATTGAAAAATAGAACTTATAAGTTTAAGGTGGAAGGATCCTGCCTCAGGCAATGCCGGCAGCAAAGTGATGAGAATCAAGAGTGAGATGTGAGATGTTCAAGATCATATTTTATGGGAGCAGGTGGGAGCAGGAAATCCCACTACAGGTATCTCAGTATTTTCAGTATTTCTTTTGAGCTTATTCGGTGTGAGCAAACTACTGACGATGGGGAGCCAGTTAGAGAGAATCTCTTGCTACAGTTCACCATATGCTCAGGTCACTGGGTAACCAGTGAAGACAAATAGAGAGAGGACAACTCTCTGAGCTATGCAATATATATTTCTGCAAAATTTTATTCAAAATGGTGGAGTGATTAGCACTTGCCCATGGTCTGCCAAAAAGCATTTGACGAACCTTAAGCCAATGTGGCGAAGACAAGAAATATCTGGTGTTTACCTGTCCAACAGTATGTGATGGTCAAAATATCAAGGACTGGTAAGAAATGTAACAGAACGGATGCTCTTGCACTGCTAATATCAACCTTTCAGTTCAGGTCATCCAAGATGAGCAAAACATAAAAGGGTAACTCGTCGTAGGGGTGGAAATAAAGGCCTATTGGGCTATGGGTTTAAATAGAGAAGGGGTAAGGGAGAGGAAATGGCGATATATAGAAATAGATAGGTCTCAAAATGTATACAGCATTTATGAGGGAATAATCCTCAATGTTGAAGAGTTGCACTCACACACCCGTAAAGGTGTCATGCTTCATCACAGGGAATTTTTGCTCTTCGTGGGGTTGGCGCTGCAGTCCCCCGAGGCCCCTGCAAGAGGGCTCTTTAGCGGAGATCTTTTTTGTAAAACGCCATAGTGGTGAGTGTGGGTGTGTGGGGATAGTGCAGTATGAGGAAGTGTTCTGTGCTCTTTCTGCCATAGAACTGAATCGGTAACAGATACATTTTATCAATTGATGTGCAAAGCTTTTTTTACTACAAAATCCATCTGCATGACTGCTCCTTCTTTTGCTATTTCCACTCTGTTGGATTGCTTTGAACCCTGTTAAGACTACTGCTGGTTATGACACACTCATCATTGCCCATGGTCTATTACCAAAATATTTCAAACAATAGCCTTCAAGAAATCACCTGTTTCAGCCCTTTGTATAATTGATGAATGTTCATTCACAGGGGTACTGTGTTCATTTAAGAGGCACTGAGGACCTTGAACATGATGTTATGGACTTGCCATGACCTCTTTAAGGAGGCAGCTTCTCAAGAATAGATGTGGTGGCGGGTTATATGTCCATGTTGGTGAGCAGACATCTGTATCTTGGAAGAAGTTTCTCTTAGATCAACCTAGGGTACCTTACTCTAAATATGGATTAACTCACTTGTCTTACAAGATAATATATACAAATATGTAGTGGTCCTCATCTCTCCAGCACAGCAAGGGATCTTTCCTTCCTTACCTCCTTATTTCCTTCCTTCCTTCTTTCCCATTTTTAGTCTTTCCCTTTTTCCTACTTTCTCTTTCTTAGCTTTCTTTCTTGGATCACTGAAAGTGGAACTGTGCTAACAGTTAAAAGGAAAAGACCTCATAAATATTGATCAGTATTTACTTCTGAAATGAATACTGAAAAAGAAAAGAAATGGAAAACTGCGTTGGACTGCTGTATTTGAACTTGTGGCTGCCAGAGCCAGAGGCCAGCACTGGTGAGCTGCCACCTTGCTGGAAAATGTGTATTTGGATATTTTACCATTTGAAATGATTGACAGCATTTCAAGACAGCATAACCTAACTAGGTTTAGCTGCTCTTAAAGAAAGCAAAACATCATCATGCGAGAAGATTGTAAATGTAATTAATGTTTAAAAATGTAAGTTTTACTGGCACATGTAAGTCTTTTTGTATGATCGCCCCCATTTTCTGCTGACTGGAATTGCTGGTTTTTGTACTGTGCACACTGGGGCACTGTTGTCCAGGCACTGTACATTCTACACACTGAGGTACTGTTTTCCAGGCACTGTATACTCTCCACTGTGCTAAGTGCTCTGACTCCTAAAACATGGTAAAATGGCAAATCCCCAGTTGACTTTTTTTTACTTTATAGTAAGGACATGGTATATGGTGCTGGACAACTCATTAATTACATAGAAAGTTATATATGTTACCTGTTGACTGCAGTCTTTAATGTGCCATCCCCTAGTCACAAAGGAAAATGGCTTTAGGCCTACCTATATAGCCTGGCTACTGCTGCTTTTTAAACCTGAAGGCAAAACTGTTAAAATAGTACTTTTTTATTGTCCAATTGTAGTTGTTTAGAAATGGTGTCAATGCAAAGCCTATATACTCTGCCTGCCTTCCACATCCAGAACCCCCATAATAAGAGGGAAGCAAAGAAAGTTGTACTTCAACCATTATAAAGGTCATTACTAAGCCTGCACTAGGTCCACCATCATCCCCATATTTAGGCATCCTTGGTGGGTAGCCCCTAGACAAGTAGATGGATTCTTTCAATTTGGAGCACCCGTCCATTGCGGTATGCCATTGTGCAATACTGGAGGAGGGTGAGGGGGGTTGCTTGGCATTCCAGAGACATGCTTTATCCCTTTTGGTAAGCATTGTGCCCATGCCCACCAGAATGCAGTTGCCCCGGGCTCCTCCCAAGTCCTCTAGGATACCCAGCAATGTCTATCTTGGGGATAGCTCCACTGTTCGTTCAACACTTCCTTCAACACCCTTTCAACTGCTGGCCAATAGTTTGTTGTAACTGGTCATGACCATTCTACGTAATAGAAGTCAGCATCTGGGAAGACGCATCAGGCTCAGTCCAAAGTGAGCCATCTGCCTGCTTTCCATGAACATATGGGGGCAAGGAACATAGCACGTAGATAGTGAAGTTGTATGAGCAGGAGGTGGGAAAAATAGCTAATACCAGGTTGCTAGGATATGCAGCTGGAACTTTTGCAACACATAGAGATACCTAGGTAGGACTATAGTTAAAATAATACTTTTTAACAGGAAAGAACCCTCTTACTAAATATTGAGTAAGTTGCTCCTAAAAAGGGCCTGTAACTCAAAAGACAGGGTGGTCGGTAGCAGCACATGCCAGAATTTAGTTTTGGTATGTACCTACATTTACTAGCCCCTAAAACCTATTTTTACTATGAAGGGTTGTAGCTGACCTATGACAAAAATGTTCAAGTTCGGAATGAAAATGTAACTCTTCTAACTCGTCTCCTTTGGGACAAGCTGTCTGCTTAATTCAAACATTATTTTTAATGTTTTTCAAAATTCAATTCATTAATGAGCTTGGATTTTTAATCAATATTTAGCAAAAACCGCCTTTTAAAAAGGAAGAGGTTGCCTTTCTGAACCTCTAGTAGGTTAATTTGTGTTAGCATGCTGGCAAATAGCCTTGAAAGTGCTTGCTCATAATGATGTGTAGAAGCTGCTCACAGAGCAGAAACAATGGCTTAGGCCTTTTGGCAGGAAGAGAAGGGTGTGATATAAGTGACACATATCAGCTCAGGAAGGGGATCTGGGAGTGTTCAGGAACTTCATTAACTTGAACAGGACCAAGATGAGCCCTGCCTATTCATAGTTAAGTGCAAAGGGAGACTTGAGGTAGAGAAAGCTTTTATCCACTAGGCATTTTGTAGCCACTTCGACATCATCCGCCAAGTGGAAGGGGGGAGCTGGTCCCAGAGCCAGTTTGGGGTAGCTGAGTAGGTCAGCTCATTTCCTTAAGCAAATTGCTGTCTGGTACACAAGCTTCCTCCAGGAATAGAAAGATTCTGCCATATTGGATTTTTGCAGTGAGACAAATAGGATCCCCGCAAAAGTGGGAAGGGTTCCCCCAGGAACTCTTTTTCTCATTGGTTAGAGAGTGTTGAGAATCACCCACACCCACTCGCTAGTAAATTCTACAAACGTAGCACGTCATCCACAGCTCATCATGATGGTTTGTAGTTGTATTGTTTTTATCATTAGCAGCACTGGTAGGGCAAATTTGTGGTGCAAGCTGCAGTGGCCTCCTGATGAGGGCTCTGGCACTTATTTTTTTTTACAAATTAAGCACTGATGCACACCTTCTTTCTGAAGCTCTTCCAGCATTTGTTATTTATTTATGTATGCTGCATATAACTTCAGACTCAGGCTGGCAAGTCCTCAAGGGAAGTAGCAGCAAGAAAGCTAGCCTCTACTGTTGGTGACGTGTCCTTATCTGTCAAAGGCTGATCCAATAGCACGCCTCCAGAAAACTCTACTGATGGTGGATTGGACATGGTACAGGGAGCAAAAGATATTGATGAGTTTGGAAATGTCTTTAAGGAAGGGTTCACCAAAAAGGAAACCCACCCAAGTGAGTCAAAGTGAGAGTCATTGTCCATTTCAGCTATTTTAGGTTCTAGATTCATATGAATGGACTTCCTATTCTTAGCAAAAAGGGCATCTCCCAAGAGGCATACCACTCTCCGAGCCTAGCCCTGAATGTTGGTAAGATGGATAGACTTAGGAGAATAAATGGCACCCCATAATGAGGGGTCTGGAAATGTCAAAGTCGTGATACTGGCAATGCCTCAGGGCACAGTCAATGCCCGTCCTTAACAAAGGGCCAAGGAAGTTAGATTGGGGTCTGCAACTAGGGTACAACTGTGCCGGTTCTAGGGTATTTGTTTTTTAAGGTGAAACTGGCAGAGCTGAGCAGGGGTCTGCGAAACCAATATCTTGTGAAATCAGGCATGTGCTCTATGTGGGATCACTCCCAGGAATGTGGGTTGCAGATCACTGAAATTAAAAATAGGTTTACCATTTAGATTGAGGAAAGAGCAAACTTTAATCATGAGGGAACTCAGTAGGAAGGTAGTGTTTAATTTCAGAAAATGGCAACAATTTTTCAGAACAGCCTCTTTCTAAATCCACATCAAAATCTGCCACCTCACTTTTTGCTAGGGGAGAGTCCTTGCAATCACTCTAAATCTCACTTTAAGGAACCTCATCTAGAGTACGCATTCACATTGCTCTAGACAGGTGCCCAGAGCACTAGCTCCTCATGGATTCCCTAAGATGTACTCCTCTAGTAATATAGCCCTGTACAATGTTTGAACAGACAATGCAGGCCGCACTAGAGAGAGTACTGCTGCTAAAAAGAAGTAAAATAACATTTCAATTTATCACATTTAATCCCTGGAGAAAATCTGACCAGAGTGGGACAGGAAAGAAGCAAGTCCTGGTTTAGGCAGTGGGAGTTTATGGGTAGGAGCATAGGATTTTATATGAATGGAAAGAGTAAAGGGACAGTCTTTTTAGTAAATGAAAAAGGTATAATAGCGATGGAATTGCCTTGGTGGAAAGAATTTTTAACTTGGTACCAGTGCTTTAAAGGGGCGGTACTCAGTGTAAAATGTTCTGCTCTTGAGTATTATAACTTCTCCTCAGAAGAGTACTGGTACTACTCATAGGGACCCAGCATCAGCACAGATACTGTTCTGCTCATTAATTTGTATTCAAACCAATGCTGTCGGCACCATCATGAATCTTTACTATACACATTCCCCAGCTCAAGACTGAACCACGTCTTCTGAGTGGGTAACTGTAGCACGTTACAGCCAATCAGAGGCCAGTATAAATACATAGCTAATGTTACGATTGTGCTGCGCCTGCTTCATAACTTGGTCTTGGGGTGTCATAGTGCCAATACTGGCAACACACCCCACCCACACAACAACAGAGCATGCATGCTGAATTAATGAAAACACAACACAACTTTTGTTTGGAAAAATATTGCTGCAGGTTTATTCGATACAAAAGTATGCAATATGGTGGTTTATCCTACGGGCGATCCAAGAGCAGGCAGCTGTAACCAACCTATGGTGCCATGCCTGCCTGATGAGCCAAGCACAGTAGAGAACCCAATCAGTGCTACACCATATGGGGTGGTCCTCTTTCCGGATCACATGAAAAATTGGTCCCTTATTACTCATGCCCCTTTCGGGGCGGAGTGTAGCAAGTCAAGCCTCTGGTTGTTCAGGCCCACAACCACCAGAAGGACTAATGGGGTGTGGACGCGGTTTCCCAGGACCCTGCCATGAGGCTCCGGGTATTTGGCTCTGACACCCCTATTGTGCCGCACAGAGGTACCCTTCTGTACCCATCTGCTTCCAGATCACCCTGTAACTCTGCCTGCAACTCAAAACTAAAACATTACGAAATTCCATGAAACTTGCTTGCCACCCCCATACCGGGTAAGCGTTAGGGTGGGAGACAGCATGCCTGGAGCAACAGAGGACGCCAGTATGGCCGGGGGGCATATATACCCTACCCAGTTCCTTGTCGCGTAGGAATTGCCCCACCTAGCACGCCGCAGGCAAAGGGGGACTCCTCGAAGAGTCCCGTCATCAGAGGGGGTGGATTGGTGCCCAAATGGCACTAAAGGGACCGGCCACTTGGGGTGGCCCCCTGCGTGGGCTGGGGGCAGCCGCATAGTGCCAATATTGGCAACACACCCCACCCACACAACAACAGAGCATGCATGCTGAATAAATAAAAACACAACACAACTTTTGTTTGGAAAATATTGCTGCAGCTTTATTCCATACAAAAGTATGCAATATGGTTTGTTATCTTACGGGCGATCCAAGGGAAGGCAGCTGTAACCAACCTATGCTGCCATGCGTGCCTTATGAGCCAAGCACTGTGGAGAACCCAATTAGTGCTACACCTTATGGAGTGATCCTCTTTCCAGATCACGTGACACATTGGTCCCTTATTACTCATGCCCCTTTCAGGGTGGAGCGTAGCAAGGCAAGCCCCCGGTTGTTCAAGGCCACAACCGCCAGAAGGACTATCAGGACACCAACGTGGGTTTCCAGGAACCTGCCATGAGGTTCCTGGTATTTGGTTCTGGCACCCCTATTGTGCTGCGCAGACGCTGTGCCTGGTGCAACAGAGGACAGTAGTATGGCTGGTGGGGCCTATATACCCTCCCAAGTTCCTTGTTGCGTAGGAAGTGATGTGCCTAGCATGCCAGAGGCAAAGGTGGCCTTCTTCCTGAGTCCCATCATCAGAGGGGGTGGATTGGTGCCCAAATGGCACTAAAGAGGCCACCCATTTGGGGTGGCCCCCTGCGTGGTCCGCGGGCCACGGACATCCGCAACCTATCTATTCCAAGCGCTTCCAATTGTCTGGTTAGGTTCAGGCAGGTCCAAACTGTATATGTTGCAGAGTCTGCCTCTGCTGTTAGGTAACAGACTGTCCTTGCGCCATCCGGCCTGGCCTGGGAGGACTTAACCAGGCTCATGGTACCTGGCTGAAGGACCTCGGTCAGGCACGGTGTACAACCCAGCTCCAGGGCTCTCAATCGCACCTCAGGAGACAGAAGGATTAATAACACAGTCAGCTTCTAAAAAACTATGGCCCAGAGCTACTAAAGCAGCACACTTTCTTAATTGCAGCACTTCTGCCTATCATCAGCAGGCAATGACTAGATCTAATTCTGTCAACAAGAACAATTGCAGCTAACTACATAGGTGTGTATTTGAGTGTGAAAAAGAAGAGCATGTGTAAGAAGTGCATGTGCAAGACATTGAGTGACTGTTGGAAGTTGAACTGTTGAGATTTTGTGTAAATTTCATTAACAAAATATTGTCAGCATTGTGGACAAATGATGCCGCAGGTTTACCATAGTGGAGTCAAATGTATTTGAAAAATGGACACTTCTGAGGCCAACAAAAGTTTTATTAATCAAGAAAGTCCACAATGGGTGTTGGAAATAGAAACAAAATACTTTGTAATCCCATAAATTGGGACTAGCACTTCGCCGCAAAAAGTGGACAAAATCACAAAGATCAGAGTCTGACACTCAACTTATACATTCTTTTTTTTAAACTCAGACCCAAATAAATTGGCAACAAGGACAAATGTGAGAATAAGTATTCATTAGGATGTTGGCATTTATTTAATTCCGTAATTTGGTGACATCTGGCATCATTATGGGGGTTATAAAATTTCTTTCAAGAATAGTTTAATTTGCGTTAGAATACCCACTGAACTCAGTAATTGGATTTGTGTCTGCCTGAATACAGGGAGTCAGCCCTATTTATTCCCTGGTAGAATGGCAGAGATGATTCTTTCTTTTCCACATCTCATCCAACATTCATGCAAATCATGCAGTGTTCTTGCATTCAAAGCTTGAGGAAGTTAAAATACCTAACCCCGCCCCCTTTTGGTGAGTATCTGTACTACTTTTTTCCTTTTAAAGCACTGGTTATGACTGTAACCAGGAAAACGCTAATGGAAAGTAATGACAATTATCACGAACGGTAGGCTGATAACTGGGTGGGAAATAGAGAGAGCAAGAAATTAGTATCAGGTAAGGTGAAATCGAGCTGCTTATTGCCAGGGCCGGACTGGCTGTAGCAGCTTCGGGCATTTACCCGGGAGGCTGGGAGGGTGGGGGTCGGTTTTGGAGCTGTTATGAGGGGCCGGTTTTGCAGCAATGCTGGAATATCGGCCCCCAGTAACAACAGCAGCAGTGCTGGGGGACGGTTTAGTTAAGCAGCAGTGCTTCACAATTGCACCCTCACCCAACCCCCACCACCCTCCCCAGGGCCAGTCCAATAAAATTGCCAGGGCTGCTTTGTGTTTTCAGTCCTGCACTGGTTATTGCACTAATTACGCCTGCGTTCTTCCCAGTTTCCATGCCTTGACCTCCTGGTGATAGGCCGCCTCTCATCATGTACATGCATGAGCAGTCTTGCTGCACCACAGGACACAAGTTTGCTTGATAAGTAAAACATGAATACTATTGGCATATTATTAATTAGACACTTTCTTATAGATAATAAGGCTAATATTGAATATTCCACGCTGAAAGATACTGCAGCATTTCCCCAAATCATATTCAAAAAGGGATTCTGAAACGTGGCAGCATAGATGTAAAAAAAACTGGTTCTTTGTACATCTGAGATAAGAAGGGCCCACCATTACTCAGTGCCTACCACTGCCCTGTAAACATTACCATTCGAATGAAAGGGCTGTCTTTCCTTTATAAAAATGAGACCAGCTTTGCACCAACACCTGCTTCTCATTTATAAAAGTACTTGTGTTTCTTGTTAACGTGTTCCTGTCTATTGAATTCTCGTAATAATATAATGTTTTTTTCTGTCTTTTTGAATGCAGCGGATTTGAGGTTCCTATGCAGTTTTTCATAAAGCCATTGGCTAATTAGCTTGCCTGGGGAGTGAATGTAGTTGGGGTTTTTTAATGTAAAGCAGACATTATCTATCGAAAGCAAGAATATCCCCTGATTACAGACAGCATTAATTGCATCGGAAACAGGAAGCCTCAAGCGGAAATGAGGCATCCCTTTTATTTTCATGCTTCTGCCTCCGAGCGATAGGCAGATGAGATCAACTCAAAAATAATTTTAAGTAACAATTAGCACTGAAATATGTGGGTGTGTGCATCGTGGGTTTGAATTATAGGAATATTGGTTCAGATTTATATATCAATTAACGGTCCAAAAAGTGAGAACCATTGAGCTAAATAGTACTAACACCTTTCATTTAAAGATCAAAATAAAACAAGTTAAGACTAGCAGCGGTGTACAACTGTTACCACGGATTTTTTACAACGGATTCCATGACCACGGATTTTTTACAACGCAGGTCATGTTACAACGGATCCTTTTACAACGCTATTCACTACAACGCAGGTACTATTACAACGCAATACCATTACATTGTAAGTATAATTATCGGTAAGTTTATCTTTTTGGGGGTTTTGGGGTACAGGGGTATTTTTAGGTGTTAGGGCTGGGTTTGGGTTTTGGGGTACAGGGATATTTTTAGGTTTTAGGGCTGGGTTTGGGTTTTGGGGTACAGGGGTATTTTTAGGTTTTAGGGCTGGGTTTGGGTTTTGGGGTACAGGGGTATTTTTAGGTTTTAGGGCTGGGTTTGGGTTTTGGGGTACAGGGGTATTTTAAGGTTTTAGGGCTGGGTTTGGGTTTTGGGGTACAGGGGTATTTTTAGGTTTAAGGGCTGGGTTTGGGTTTTGGGGTACAGGGGTATTTTTAGGTTTTAGGGCTGGGTTTGGGTTTTGGGGTACAGGGGTATTTTTAGGTTTTAGGGCTGGGTTTGGGTTTTGGGGTACAGGGTTATTTTTAATATATATTTACAATTTAAAAAATTAAAATTAATTGTATTAATATATGTTTTATTTTTTTAATAATAAATAATTAAAATTAATAATACATTAATAATTATTTACATTAAATATTAATTTTATTTACTTACCTGTAATTATACTTACGATGTAATGGTATTGCGTTGTAATAGTACCTGCGTTGTAGTGAATAGCGTTGTAAAGGGATCCGTTGTAACATGACCTGCGTTGTAATAAATCCGTGGTCATGGTATGCGTTGTAAAAGGACGTGTTGTAACGTCATATATCCCTAGCAGCAAATATGATCAGCAAATCAAGTCATGGCTGCTGACCTGCAGGTCACGAGCCTGAATATCAGCAGATCCAACTCAGCCTTTCTTCCTTGAGAGGTTTATAACTAGACAGCAATTGCACTCCACAGCAGTCGTTTGCTCATTGGCGGCTCTTCCACTGTGGAGGAGGAGTGTTGCCCTATTGCTTTTAAGCAGTGCTAAGTAGAAAAATAAAATGATAATAACTTAGAGTCATTATAATTTCATGCTTTGTATCCTGCTGCTTTAAGGGTGGGTGAGGCTGCTCTGCTCTCGGAGAAGGGGAGGAGGGGGTTGTCTCTCGGGCTGCCCAAACCAGTCATGCACACTTTCCCCGTTCTCAATGCAGGCTACATTACAGCCTGCATGGAGAACATGCCCACCCCTCCTGCCCCTGGCTGAGCGCTGTGTCATGGCACTCAGACCAATCACAACGCTGCATTGCAGCGTTGTGATTGGGTTTGTGGAGGGAGCCCGGCTGCCTGCTTCCTGTTCGTGGAGTCGGAGGCAGGAGAGGAGGAGCAGAGATGTGGGGCCCACCTGAAACTATTTTTTTTTGTTTTATTACCCATCACACGCGACCTTCATTACACCCTCCCCGTGAACCCAGCACCCGCTTGCCACCTGCGAACTATGGTGACCGCCACTTAATAGAGAAGTATTAAATTGGTAATAGCAAAATCTGCCGTTTACCCTGCAAGCTCTGGGATTTAAGGGCATCTAACCATTTATTGTTAACTGAATAAAAAAAATTACTTAAAAGACGGTTTAATTTCAGTGTTTTAAATGATCTTTAAAGATCAGCACCAACTTTTGTCATCATGATAATAACATTTTTACATGTGCCATCACTTATAAGCACATTAGAGAGAGGAAGTGATGTTACATTTAATTTGACCCTGCAGTCCCAATAACAGATCATAGCGGGATGTCACGCAATCTTTTAACCCCAATAGGGGGCTCTTAAATTTTTAATTATAAACAGTTTTAATTAAAACCTCGAAGCTGAAGGGTCTTAATAAACAGTTAATGATCGGCAGCAGCAATGGCCAGCTACTAGTACTAGCAAATTCTACAGGTCTACCATATTCCAAAACAGCCTGGTAATTTAAAAGCAGTGGTGTAAGGCAAAATGATGAGAACACTTGCAAAATACAAAGACATGTTAAAGCAGGAGTCTTGTTAAAAATTAGGTTTCTGGTTGGCTAGGATATGCACCTAAGCCAGGCAGAACCCATCACTCTAGACAGGGTAAGGGAGTTACACACCCAAGATTACCCCGGCTCACCCCCTTGGTAGCTTGGCAGAGCAGTCAGGCTTATCCCAGAGACAATGTGTAAAGCGTTTGCACAACACACACCAGTGATAGACTAGGCACACCACAAAATAGACTGCGCACAAAGTTATATAAAAATATCCTTTGTATTATATACACATAAAAACACATTAGACCATAAATCACTGCATAGCATGTAAAACACATTTAGACCACATAACATAAATCACAAGTCATAAGAACGCACAAACTCATAAATCACTTTGCATCAGATTAGGCCATAAGCACATAACTCACATTGCCACTGGCAATTGTCATAAACATCATAGCTCAGAAATCAGTTTGTCATAAGGCTATAGTCATGTATAGTGCAATAAAGTGAATCATTGTAAATCATTGTAGGAGGTATGTCATAAAAATACCATGGAAACACCATTACTTCTCTGGTACCTGCAACATCTGGAAAGTATACATGTTATCTGGTCTTAGTAATGCATAACACCTGCATTTCCAAAATACCACTGCACTTGAATTCCCATAATCACTCATGGAGCCTCCTCTGTGCTCCTAATACCAGGACTACGGTAATCCTAGGAAGGTTTCCTTCTATGCGGCTGGGTTCCACGGGGGAAAGAGGGGCCTCTTTGAGAATTCTCCCAGTGTTGCCCAAGTGAACAAAGTAATGTCTCCAAGATATGACTAATTCGGCAGGGAGGCCTTGCCCGGTCCTCCCCGTGTTCTGAACTGGAATGCAGCAGCGCAGCCCGCCACCACACTAAAGGGCTGCTGTTGTGGCAAGAGCTGGTCACTGTCGGTGCCGAGACCCCTCTGGGTCTCGTGCAGCCATGCGACTCCCGGCCTTAATGCGTTGACTCTTCCTGCCACTCATTCTCTCTGTTACGGGGCGGTTACTGGCCCGGAGCCCTCAATGGGCTCTCGATATCCTCACACTGCCAGCGGGACTCTGGCCCCTCCCCATCCGCGACAGAGCTCTTCCGCTTCCTCTTCGGCTGCTGCAGGCAGCCCTCCGTGCACCTTCCCCTCAGCCAGGTTTTCCACGTCCCCTGTTGATAGGGCAGGCAGCGGCAGACTTTTCTACTACTGGCAGGATAATCTCGCTCCCGGTCTTGGACCCTGGTTGATATGGCAACCCGCTGGTTGCAGCTAGACTTTCCTAAGGGCGGGGCCCCACCAGGGGTCCTCAACAGCCCAGAGCCATGTAGGCAGAGTCCCGGCTGTTAATCCGAAGGGAAGATGGCACTGCGGAGTGCTGGGCCCAGGGTAGATAACCAACAAAAAGAAAATACGGGGAAACAGAAGCACTCACTGTGCGCTCCTTAAGGCTTGTTGAGTTTTGTTGCTTCCTCAGCTATTAGTGAAAAAGCAAAGTGCTCCACAGACAGGTAGAAAGCCCTGTTGCAGGCTTTTGTTCTCTTTGGCAAAAAATAAATGTGGGGGGTAAGCGCTCTTTAGGCAACTTCACAGCTGTCCAGAGGCACTTGATACTAACAGGATAAAGAACAATCCAGTCCATCCCCCAGCTTCAAACAGTTTTGAAGTCTTTTGTATTGCTGAGACTTCCAACAGGAGACCAGCACACACAAGCCCTTGGAGATTCTTCACAAGCAGGATACCACAGCTGAGCAAAAAGTGTCAGTGCTTTTTCTCCACCCTAGTAAGAAGCAGTAACTGAAGACCAACCCCACACAGCACACAGCACACAGCACACAGCACACAGCAAAGGGGCAGTGCATCTCCTTACAGATCTTCAGCTCTTCTTCGTAGTAGGGTCTTCTTGTTCCTTGAAGTAATCTAAAGTCATGGGGGTTTAGGTGTAATACTTATACCCCCAAAATGCCTTTGTTCTCTTTGTGGCAAGGGTCTCTGAACCCAACCCAAACCACTTCTGCCCCCACTGGTGTAGCATGCCAACGGGGGGCAGAGACAGCATTGTGCAAAAGGAGACAGAGCCTATTCAGGTGTAATCACAACCCCTCCCACTACTTTAAATGCAGACCAGGTCTATTCAGGCCTGCAATGAATCACCCAGGCAAGGCAGGGCAAATATCAACATGACTGTCTAGAGTGAATGTACATCTCAGCTCCTGTCACTCACACACCAGAAGCTGAATACACAAACAGCCAGAGGTACACAGAATGGTAAAGTAAGAAAATTCCCATTTTCTAAAAGTGGCATTTTCAAACACAGGATTTAAAAGCCACCTTTACCAAAACGTGTGCTCATAAATTCTGAGTTCAGAGAGTTTAAATCTAATTTTCCAATCTTGTCCCGATTGCAAGTTACATATGTAAACATTTTACAGTGCAACTCCATTGATAAGCCTATAGAACGGATAGCCTTTCAACTGTGAAAAAGGAAGTACACAGTATTTCACTATCAGGACATGTCACACGCACTAGTTCATGCCCTACCTTTTACATACACTGCACCTTGCCCATGGGGGTACATTGGGCCTACTTTTGGGGAGCCTTACATGTAAGGAAAGGGATGGTTTGGGCCAGGACAACATGGCAGTACACAACAAGTAGCATTTGATTTACAGCCCCGGGCATGCCCATGCACTTTACTAGGGAATTACCAGTACATCAAAATGCCATTAATGGATAACCAATCATTGTCACAATTTATACAGAGAGCATAGGCACTTTAGCACTGATCAGCAGTGGTAAAGTGCCCAGAATCCTATTGCCAACGCAAACTGGGTCAGAATAACAGGAGGCAAAAGGCAAACAATTTGGGGTTAAACCTGTCAAAAGGGCCAAGTCTAACAGGTCTTCAACCTTTACTGAAGTGAGAGCTACATCTGATCAGTGAAAACCATCAGCTACTTATGGCTAAGCAACTTGTTAATTGTTACGAGACTCTCCCACACCCAGCTTGATTGACTTTAAAACTAATGTCCATAGACCCAGATGCAATGGTTTGAACAAAATACTTTGACTAGGGACTCTAGGACAGGGCTGACATGTGTGTCAATGAGAGCTTGGTCTTTGGGGATGTATGAACATGTGTGTTTTTTTAAGAATGGAATATATGTGTACAGGTGACTGAAAGACCGTGTCATATGTATTTGTGGGACAGGACATACCTTTTGCCATATGTGGCATTGTTACATGTATAACAAATATGGTATCAATTTAAAGTATGAAACATTTTTCTGCACTTTAAATTTCTCCTACTTCAATTAATGGTTGTATTTTTCACTTATATGTATGGCACTGTATCTAGAAAATTAAACCAAAGAGTTAACAGTGTTTATGTGAATTCCATAAAACATAGCACTTACATTGTCTCCCATGTCCAAGTATCTTTTTAACAAACACCAAGCATCTTCCTACCAGTAGCTTGTAGATATGGAGCCATGTTTATACAGAAAAATACATTTGTTTAAAATGGAGGAATTTTAAGTGAATAAACATGCTTCATAAAATATTAAGAGGTATTTGGCTCAATCGAAAGTGGATAAAGACTTGAATACTTAATGTTTCATAGGAAAAGTTTCTTCTCTTTAAGTTTCTCCCATTTGAAGAAAATTACTATTTTTCAGATATAAATATGGGACAGTGTCTACTGGCCACTGAGAGCAAAAGGCCTGCTGATTGTAAATGCAACATTAAAATGAAGAGATAATCATTTAGGTAGCTTTTCATTTAAATTTGCTCACATTTAAAACCGTTCGGAAACATCATTTTGTTATGACACTCCAATATTGAGTTGACAAGGAGGTTAATTTAAGAGTTAAATACTGCAGTGCAGTTCTTAACCTCTGTGGCCCAGCCTGTGTTAATTCAAAAATGAACTCAAGGCTATGAGCTACTTTGAAGGTGCCTAGGAGGTACTGGTAGCTCGAGATTGACTGGTTGGTGACATCTGTTTTAAAGAGATTACTGCCACCAATATCCTAACTTCATAATCACAGGCATACTCCCCACAACTTTGCATCAAAGAAAAGCTCCACGCTCAAGTTCATAGGAGAGTCCGTAGGTGTGTGTCATGCTGCGACTAGCAAGATTTACACATGCAAAATCGCTGTACGTCATGCACTGGGAATGTTCAGACAATGTAGATGTGCTAAATGCAAGTGTTTTATTTTAGTTTATCAATCAAAGAGGATTTGTTAGCATTGACATAATTTAAAAAATGTCTGTGCGAGTCAGAAAAAATTGCAAAAATATCCCCCAGGCGCGCATGCCCATATGGGAAATGGTAAATGGTCAAAATATCGATTCCAAAATATAGACAAACCAAAATATCGAGTCCAAAATATAGAATGGACAAAATATCGAATGGACAGAATATAGACACCAAAAATATCGTTTTGAAGGTAAGGTAATATCGATTTTAAAAATTTAGACAGTCAAAATATCGAAGTACATAATATAGTTTATTAAAAATATCGAATTTTTAATAATATTGAATTTTTTAAAGTGTTTTTTATGTGAGTATATGTGTAAAACGTGTATATATTTTTGTAATTTTAAGTAATTAATTTTATATTATTTAGTTATTGTGTAATTTAATTCTGTAGCAGGTTGTGGGTTTATAGGGGAATAGGATGGGAAGTAATTTAATTATAATCAATTTAATATGGTAATTAATTAATTGGTATTTATTTAGAATAAATTGTTAATTAATTTTTAATTGGTAATTAATTAATTCTTAATTGATAATTATTCTTTATTATTGATAATTGATATTTCTGTAGCAGGTTGTGGGTTTATAGGGGAATAGGGTGGGAAGTAATTTAATAATAAATAATTAAATATGTTAATTAATTAATTGGTATTTATTTAGAACAAATTGTTAATTAATTTTTAATTGGTAATTAATTAATTCTTAATTGAAAATTATTTTTTATTAATTGATTAATTGATAATTATGTGAATTAAATTAATTTATTTTCTGTAGCGGGATGTGGGTTTAAAGGGAATAGGGTGGGAAGTAATTTATTTATAATTAATTAAATATGTTAATTAATTAATTGGTATTCATTTTGATTACATTGTTAATTAACTTTTAATTGGTAATTAATTAATTCTTAAATGATTATTTTTTATTAATTGATTAATTGATAATTATGAGAATAATAATTTATTTTCTGTTGCGGTTTGTAGGTTTATAGGGGAATAGGGCGGGAAGGAATTTATTTATAATTAATTAAATATGTTAATTTATTGGTATTTATTTTGAACAAATTGTTAATTACTTTTTAATTGATAATTAATTAATTCTTAATTGATAATTAATTTTTATAAATTGATTAATTGATAATTATGTGAATTATATTAATTTATTTTCACTAGAGTGGGAATAGTAACATTTACCCCTATGCTATCCAACGCTTTCCCTACTGTTGCACTCTCTGGAGTAGGAATAGTAATTTTTACCCCTACGCTATCCAACGCTTTCCCTACTGTTGCACTCTCTGGAGTAGGAATAGTAATTTTTACCCCTATGCTATCCAACGCTTTCCCTACTGTTGCACTCTCCGGAGTGGGAATAGTAAATTTTACCCCTACGCTATCCAACGCTTTCCCTACTGTTGCACTCTCTGGAGTGGGAATAGTAATTTGTACCCCTACCCTATCCAACGCTTTCCCTACTGTTGCACTCTCTGTTGTGGAAATAGTAATTTTTACCTCTATGCTATCCAACGCTTTCGCTACTGTTGCACTCTCTGGAGTGGGAATAGTACATTTCACCCCTACGCTATCCAACGCTTTCCCTACTGTTGCACTCTCTGGAGTGGGAATAGTAATTTTTACCCCTACGCTATCCAACGCTTTCCCTACTGTTGCACTCTCTGGAGTGGAAATAGTAATTTTTACCCCTGCGCTATTCAACGCTTTCCCTACTGTTTCACTCTCTGGAGTGGGAATAGTAATTTGTACCCCTACGCTATTCAACGCTTTCCCTACTGTTGCACACCGTGGAGTGGGAATAGTAATTTTTACCCCTACGCTATCCAACGTTTTCCCAACTGTTGCATTCTCTGGAGTGGGAATAGTAATTTTTACCCCTGAGCTATCCAACGCTTTCCCTACTGTTGCACTCTCTGGAGTGACAATAGTAATTTTTACCCCTTAGCTATCCAATGCTTTCCCTACTGTTGCACTCTCTGGAGTGGGAATAGTAATGTTTACCCCTACGCTATCCAACGTTTTCCCTACTGTTGCACTCTCTGGAGTGGGAATAGTAATTTTTACCCCTACGCTATCCAACGCTTTCCCTACTGTTGCACTCTCTAGAGTGGGAATAGTAATTTTTACTCCTACGCTATCCAACAGTTTCACTACTGTTGCACTCTCTGGAGTGGGAATAGTAATTTTTACCCCTACTCTATCCTACGCTTTCTCTACTGTTGCACTCTCTAGAGTGGATTAGTAATTTTTACCCCTACGCTATCCAACGCTTTACCTACTGTTGCACTCTATGGAGTTGGAATAGTAATTTTTACCCCTACGCTATCCAACGCTTTCCCTACTGTTGCACTTCCAGGAGTGGGAATAGTAACTTTTACACCTCCGCTATCCTACGGTAAATATATTGTGTATTTTTTATTAATATTAAGTTAGTTATTTAATAATTTTAAGGCAATGTAAGTATTTTTAACTATTTTTAAGTATATTTTAGCTATTTATTTTTAATATTTTTTAAATTTTACATTAATTTTAAGAAATTCAATATTTTTATAATGTATATACATATATATATATATCCGATATTTTGGGGTCGATATTTTGGTACTTACCTGTTTGTACATAGGAATTCGATATTTTGTCTGTCGATATTTTGGAATCTATATTTTGGGTAGTCTATATTTTGTCCCTCGATATTTAGTAGGTGATCCATGGGAAACTGTTTTTTTTTTATTCCCGAAGACAGGGTTTCTCCCTATAACTCTCTTTTGGAGTTTGTTTTTGGTAAGTGAAAAAAATCACCTTCAGTGTTTCTATCCCCTGAAGCTGTTCCCCCCACTCAGGCAGAAGAAATGTATAAAGCATGGGTCAGTTCCAAAATAGGCAAAAAGTAGAAAATACAACAAAATACAAATCCCATTCCAGTTTTAATGAGCGAATAGACATCAAAACGACAAAAATCAGATTTAGGAAACCATAGATATGATTTTTCAAAGTTTTAGATGTTTCTGGCGTCAACAATTGCAAAGAGCTAACCTACTGTATCTGATTATGATAGCCATTGGATGAGGTCCAGAGAAGCAGTTGACTTTTGGTTTGAAAGTTCAGAGTGGGAGAAATTAAAATGTCTCTCCCTGGAAGGTGGGTCACCTGCTGGATGCTTTTTATGTATTATCCTGGTGACGATTTCTATCTTTGGATTAGAAAGTTAGACTTTGGCAGTCAAAGATTGCTCAGCGGGGCAAAGCACCAGATTGAATCTGACTAGCGTCCAGTTGTAGCCTTAAGTCATTTGGGAAAACACCTTGGAAAAGTTTGTAAATCCCACCCTTAAGGTCAGGCTGGAGGTCATAACTCCAACACTTATCCAATGGCCCCAGGACCTTAAGGATATCACTGGGGGGACAGGACTCACTCCTGGGGCAAGCCAGTTGGAACTGGTCAGCTATGCTCTTCTAGAAGGCGGGCTTCTTACAGCTTTTTGTGACCCTGCATATGAACAGGAGTCCAGCCAACTGGCCCTAGGAATCTACTCTTCTGTCCTGGGTACCAATGAGAGCAGATCTAGCCCTTGGGGTCTCTCTCCACAGGCCACAGTAAGTAGAGTCCTCTTTCAGAATTAAGGGTTCAGCTTGTCTTTGTCAGGTCCAGCTGTGTTCTGACAAAGGTAGCCAGGGGAGTTACATTTATTCCTGGTACTAGCTTAAAATTGATTAGGGGTTAACTTCCCAATCAATAAAAAAAAAGTTCATAGAGGCAACCCTACTGAGCTTGAAATAATTTTGTGGGGAGGGTTTGGCACTAAATCCCACAATGCTCTGCTCAGCCAAAATCCAACCTGACAGAATCTTTCTTCACTCGGTCGAAGTTCTGAGCACATCCCTGAGGTATGTTTAAGAAAATGAGAAACTCCCCTACAAAACCAGTTCTGATGCTGGTTTTCACCCCACTGGAAGAGGTGGCACTCTAGCTACAGGGACAATGGCAGGTGCAGGGTTTGGTGTGATTTACATCTGTCTGTGACAGGGGCTGACTCTTGAAACGTGTTGCTGGCCAATTCCCCTAGGTCATCCTGTTGGCAGGAGGTCACACCTCCTCCCAGCCAAGGCCCTTTTGTTTCCTTCCCTAGCAGCAATTCAGTCTCCAAGCGGGCTTCCAGTTGACAGTTGGAGATTATCTCAGAAAGTGCTAGTAGATGATTTAGGCAGGAAAAGGCCAACTTTCTAAAAGTGTGATTTTCAGAATAGCAATTTAAAATGTGAATTTTACATCAAGTTGTTTTTTACAATTCATATTAATTTGAGTCCTTGAAGTATGCGACTAGCAATTCCCAAACTGAAGTTATGTATTATAAAGATATATAATGTATACCATTGCTTTCCTGTGGGATTGCCACCCTTGCTTCAGCAAAAAATGGCTTTCGAAATTTTAACCTGTCAGGACATGTGATACTTATGAACGTGTTTCCAACATTTTACATACCATGCACCCTGCCCTATAGTCACTTAAAGTCTATTTTAGGGGAGACTTACCAGTGTTAAAAAGAAAGATTTAAGTCAGGCAAAAGGTTTATTTTGCCAGGTTGGACTTGCCAGAAGATATACTTTTAATGTGTTACTTTATTGGTGACAGAATAGGTGCTGTATTCACTGTACCCACTAGTGACATTTAATTTACAGGCCCTGAGTACCGAGAGTACCATATACTTGGGGCTTATAGGTAAGTTAAATATGCCAATCAAGGATTAGGCTATTGCATATTTTTAGAGTTCAGAGCACATACAATAAGTGCTGAAATGTAGCACCCCAGTGTTCAGAGTATACACACCAGCAATAAAATCTGGCAAAAGTGTGTGTGAGTGGGGAGTGACTATGCACGAAAATAATTTTCTTACAGGGTGAGTCAGTAGAGGTGGCATCTCAACTACCACAACCATTTGATTGTCGGACCACCAGGGACTAAATGACCCTCACAGTCTTCAGGACTTTTTGTTGACATCATACAGCATTTGGCAAAGTATACTTGATGAAAATAAGACTCTCTGACATACAGTAAGCTGAATCTCATGCCTTGAAAAAAGGAGAAGAACATCTCCATTGGTGCATGCTATTTTTGCTGCTTAAAATACCTGAATCTGGTTGAGGAAGATTGTGATTTAACATTCATCTGACATTTTAGGGGGAACAAATCTATAACAGTAATATGTAGACTTGATACTTAAAATGAGGAGTCTGATTGCTCTTGGTCTAATCCAGCCCAGGAAACTGTGTTTAATCTCTTGGTCACATATCTGATTATCAGTGTGTACCATTCCAGTGTGGCCCCACTCATAAGGCACGGAACCTTCTGGATCCCATCTTTTCGAATTTAGAAACTATTACGTGCAGGCCGCCCCTACCTATCCTATGGTCAGATCATTATATGGTAACCTTCTCCGTTACTATTGGTTGTTCATCCAATACCTCCTCTACCTCCACTGAATCAAGGACAACCAGAAACTGGAAAAATCTGGATTTCAAGAAATGTAATTCCTGTCTTGAGAATACCAGACCCCTCATCGAAGTTACTAGCACTAAAGCGGAGGCTGCCATTCACAGTTGGCTCACTTATGCTGCCAACGCATGCTTACCTCAGCGTAAGCAAAAGTACAACCTACATCACCCGCCTGTGCCCTGGTTCACAGACTTGCTGAAAAAAGAAAAAACTATCTGCAAAAACCTTGAGCGCAAGTGGTGCATACATTATGATTTATGTTCCAAGCAAACTTATAAGACCGCCTTAACCAAATATCACTCACTTTGTAATACTGCCAAAATAGAATATGTCAACCTAACTATTCTTGAGGCACAAAACCGCCCAAAGGCGCTTTTTAAGGTTGTACAGGAACTTTTGGGTGCATCATGTCAGCCCAAAGCGCCTTGTCAAGACGCTACACAATGCAATTCTTTGGCAGAATATTTTACCTCCAAAATCGACGCTATTTACACTGGCTTTGGAAAATCGATCCCCCCCACCTTCCCTCTAAACTACCTGATCCAGTCACTTTATGTGAACCTGAGGCATCAGAGGACATGCACTCCATACCCTCACAGCAGATCAGCCTCCCTAAGGCACCTGATCCAGTGATCCTCTGCGAACCTGAGGTCTCAGAGGAGACAAACCCCGCACCCTCACAGCAGATCTGTACTTGGGACCCCCTTAATAGCACCACACTTCATGACATCATCAGTAATATCAAATCTGGCTCCCCACTAGATCCACTCCCCCCACAAATTTTAAAAATCCTGGACACTTCCTCTCTTAATCTAATCCTGGATTTACTTAACACCTCTCTCAGAGAAGACAAGGTACCTTCTACATGGAAACATGCAATCATAATGCCCTTACTAAAAAAGGCGAATGCTGACCCCAATAACCCATTCAATTTCCGCCCCATCTCACTCCTCCCGGTTTTTTCAAAAATTCTGGAAAAACACATTAATACACAACTCACCCAACATGTTGAATCAAGGAACATCCTACATCCATCTCAATCAGGTTTCAGGTCCGGCTTCTCGACGGAATCTACTCTGCTGGGGGTTTCGGAAACCATTCGATGCCGAGTGGACAAAGGGGAAACCGTGGCACTCATTTTGCTTGACTTAAGCGCTGCATTCGACATGGTTTCCCATCCAATCCTTCTTAATGCCCTTAAGTCATCTGGCATCACCGGTTCAGCCCTCAACTGGCTTGCTAGTTTTCTCTCAGACCGTACTTTTTAAGTATTCTCCTCCTCATCAGCCTTTCAAATCTATAAATCTGCTCACGGTGTCCCTCAGGGCTCCATTCTGAGCCCCTTACTTTTTAACTTATATGTTAGATCTTTGGCTACTATTGCGGAGCAAGCTGGGCTCACCATTTATTCATATGCCAATGACACTCAGATCATCTACTCTCTCTCGATGGGACATCACTCCTCCCCTTCCTCTCTCTGCGTAGGGCTTAGTAGCATCGCCGCGTGGATGCACGAAAACAAACTAAAATTGAATGGGGTGAAAACAGAGCTCCTTTTGTTTGGCCATAATACTACCTCATGGGGGCCTCAACATTGGTCAACGCAAATGGGCACCCTCCCCGTTCCTTCCAGAACAGCACGAAATCTTGGCATCATTTTTGATGACCAGTTATCTATGAAGCACCACGTGGTTAAAACCTCCACTACCTGCATCACTATCATCAAGTGGCTTAGAAAGATAATTTGGATGCTTCCGCAGGAGACACAGAAAACCGTAGTCCAGGCCTTAATTACCTCTAGACTGGACTACGGCAACATTCTTCTCCTGGGGGCATGCAAAGAGGTGACTCGTAAATTACAGACAGTTCAGAATATGGCGGTCCGGCTGCTCTGTAAACTTCCTAATAAATCCTCCACTTCTAATTCTCTACGTAACCTGCACTGGCTCCGTATTAAAAGCCGCACGAAATTCAAGGCCCTCTGCTTTATGCACAGAATCAATGCAGGTCGGGCCCCACTCTACCTTAGCACTTTAGTTCACCAGTACTGTCTACCTCGTACTCTTCGTTCATCCAATCAGCATAGGTTCCAGGTTCCCAGGGTTAAAAGAGCCAGAATGGGTGGTCGCTTTTTCTCTTGTCTGGCTCCCTCCCTCTGGAACTCTCTTCCCTTATCTCTGCGTACTGAATCTTGTTATCTCAAGTTCCGCAGAGAGGTTAAAACTTGGTTATTTAACCAATAACTGCCTTCCCGCATTCCTCAGTTGGTTCTCCCCCTTAATCTGGTCCTTAGCGCCGGGAAACCTCCGGGTAGCTGTGCGCTCTATAAACTTAAATATAATAATAATAATAATAATAATAATAATAATAATAATAATAATAATAATAATAATAATAATTGAGTTCAGTAATAAGAAACATTATTTAGCGCTACTATGCCATAAGAGGTGAACGTATGCTTTCCAAAAACACTTGCTATGTTTTGTTTCATGAGGAATGACCTGCTGATACAGGATTTTCAGGGTGGGACAAGTCAGAATTTCAGATCTGTTTTAGAAATAGGTGGTAGTGTGTACTCCTTAGAAAAGAACTGGTAACATAATTTTGTCAACATAAATTCTGGCCACTGAAGGAACTACTACTACAATGCTTATTCCAGTGGCTGAAAATAGTTTGATGGGAATTGTTTTTATGGATTCAATTAAACTGTTGCTGCTTTTTTTAAGATTAAATGTTACTGCTCTTTTATAAAATTATGAGCTATACCATTAAGACTCCACAAAATATACTTAAGCTCATACATGATTAATTTTAATAACTAAGGAGGAAAGTGTTGCAGGGTTTCCGTTCTCCCACAGAACTGTGCACAGAGATCTAGAACCTGGGTGAGTTAGGGTGACCCAAAACTCACCTTTGTTTCAGAAATCCCCTTACCAAGCTAGCTACAGTGTCTCATCGGTAGTAATTACTTCCCAATGACTTAGACAATCCAGAACATGAACTTAGGGTACCTCAGGTATCGTGGAACACATGAACACTCTTTCGTTATATAATCATTACAAACCGAAACTGGGAGGCAAAGAACACACGTGCAAGTTTGAAATGTTTATTTTTCAATGCAAAGTTCTCAAACGCAGTATCTTGTATAATATCAACATACATATTATAAAAATCAGAGTTAGCAGCATAGCCACTAATCCATAATAAGCAAAAGGTTATAGCATGTTATGATGCAAAAATCTATAGAATTCTGTATCACCTATATTTCGCGCACCCTAATTAGCATATTATAATATATCTAAGAAGGTCTCATTTGGGTTCTAGCAGGGCGGGCCCATACCTCTAATTCTCAGTAGGAGTAGATCACATCAACAGCTACCAGCTCTCTGCATGCGAAGCATCAAGTGTGTTGATTCATTCCCTGTAACTCTATCTTAAACCCGCGTAGAGCCCAATGTTGGCAGCAACATTATTTGTGTTATGTCTAATGTGGTGCGAGGATCAGGCCTTCAGCAACCTTGTGTTAGGTTATTCTTAGAGGGTGCAGTTCTCAGTGTGCAGACAGTTGTACCAAGTGTACCAAGCACAATTGATATCAGAGCAATAACATATTATTCTCAAATAAATCACATCTTTCGTCTAGGTTGAAAGCTACCATAACAATTAGGTGTCGTGTGCAAACTGAAGCTGAAAGAAAATATGGCGTTTAAACATTTAATAAGCTCATGCTAACTTAACACAATATATAGAAACGTAGTAACCATATGACATCCCCCCAATGATCCGAGGACGGTTAAAAAAAGGAGAAAATATAAGCCAATACTCTATGAGAGGCAAAACATGAAAGCAGAGTTCAACAATATTGAGCCGAGCTAAATGTATGTAAATGTATATAAGTTATTAATAACAAAAATATGTATGAATGCCTATAGTGGCCATACCTAAAACATAAAAAATTCGAACTTAAGGCCTACTCCCAGTTCATCGGCCTAGAACATATGAAAGTCGAATGTTCGTAATAAAAAAGGCACCATTCAGAATTACTAAAAAGTCACGTGCCATAATAATGAAAGTCTTCAAAGTCACTCATGGGTTGAATGAATTTGCAAAATAGGTAGCTACAGCTTCCAAAATGAAATCACTGTCATCATCCGAAAACAGTTCAGCCATCCAATTAAGCAATGGGAAAGAACATACGTGCTCCTCCAGCACCGATTCCTCTAGCAACATCAGAGGACAACTCAGTGGGTTCTCGAGAACGCTATGTGCCAGAAAGTCATGCGCCGCTGCGAATATGTCCCACTGACCCATTAGTCCATGCATCGCTGCCAAAGCCATCACCCTTTCGCCAGAACAAACCAACTCGTGAGCAACTACGGGGCTCATCAGCTGATCAAAATTGACGTCAGGAGAAGTCGGTAAGCAGAGACACAAATCAATGGCCCAGTAGAAATCACAGCTCAGGCAATGAAACACAGGCTGGACACATGTGAAATAGGAAAATCGAAACGATAATCCAAACGCTGTGCTTAAAGTCGCAAGCGGTAAGGAGCCATAGTAATCAAGCATCAGGTTGCGAAACTGCATCAGTAGGGGCTGAGCGTTTCCTTGCGCAGGATGGGCATCCATGTTTTATAAAGCAAAATATCACCAGAACTCCTGCAGCCAAAGCCAGCAAAACAGGGAATCCGCCAAACAGGCTTGCGAATATAGAATGAAAAACCGCAGGGATAATACCAAATACTTTTTCAAACGTAGTCACGAGACCACTGCTAACCAATTTAAAAAAATGTGCTAGGCCAGTCGTGGAGGAGGCATTGAAGATCTGATGAACCAGCTCGCAGAAATGAAACGGCAAATAAGTATTTAAAAGTGCCTGCACCTCTGTGCGTGTGTTAGCTATGTGAAGGACATAAGTTTCTCGGGCTGAACTCAGGTCCACTTCTTTCTGAGACAATAGTGCTCTTATTCGGCTCAAACCATTGAACTTCGCTCCCAAGGTTGGTATTCGGGGCCAAATAGAAACATCTGCACTCCCATGCGTGGGTGGATATAATACGTTCTTGCAACACACCACGCGTTCTGATACAGTAACCACATAGGCGATACCGACCATTAACCCACAACACATTTCGTTATTCAAAAGTAAATAACTACCGTTTGACAATAAAGTGAATGTGGGAACTATTGCAGGAACCGGCGTGCCTTTCAAAACACAGGCTAAGTTAGGCTTGTCCTGATTACAAGAACCATGCAACTGGATGTGTCTGCATATTAGCGAGCGGTCAGGTGACTGTGTACATTCCTCACCATTCAAATTCACTTCATTTCCCTCCTTAAGACATCTATATGTGTACGGTAAGGACCATGTCTCATGGAGGAAAGCACTTCCTAATGGTTCATATCGCCCTATAGCAATATATTGCATACAATTTGTAAATTTATACATCGCAAAAGGCAAGGTAATAATACCATGTATAAGCCATGCAGCAGCAGTAACCTCAGCCACAGAGAAAGGCAAAGATTCTAACTTCTCAATGTGTAACATAGAAAATGATGCATCTCGCATGGAAAGCATGCGCTGCTTGTCAGTCAAATTAAACGGGGCAAATAATGATGAGACGTTCATATAACTCCAAGGCACTCGACCAGACTTTAGAGTCTGTAGTGTCCAGGCAAACTGCATAACAGAACGCAATTGATTTTGACCATGATATAATACTGACACTTCATAATGCACAATGTCAACAACAGAAGAAACAATATTGTTTAATGTGTAAATTCGGGAAGAAAGCGTTTTAATACTGTTATCGACCGCTGCAAGTACCTTTTCCAAATTTGCTTGGTCAATTGCCCTTAGGCGCTTAGCAGCCTCAATTTGAGACACTTTCCAAATTTCATTGTAAACAGCATAAATCCACCGTTTAGATCTACCCTTAGCCGGGCCTTTTATGAAATCATTTAAGTCCACATTTTCAGTTAATTGAGATAGATGTAGATTAACTGCAGCTAATGTGGAATTTTGCAACCAATTCTGACACAGTTTCCCCACAGAGTAAATGGTGACAGTATAATCAGTTTCAAAACGGGGATCTGGTCGTACTTGTGTGAACCCTTCAGCCAACCCCAGGAATCAACGTTGGCAAGAATCAGAACTCTTTTGCCACAACAGCCAACCTTTTGGATCCAAACTGGATATGTTAAAGGACGAATTGTGTAACAGAGACTGTATCTCATTAATAGACAAACCTGAAAAATTACCCCATCCTGAATATTCTTCTAATTCGGGGATAATTGGTGTATTTAATTTTTTAGAAGTAGCCAATCCAAAGCATGTTGTTTGGGAAACAGTAGAATTTAGAAACAACATGTGATTCGGGATGAGACATGCACGGTGCAAAGCCTCAGTGCCTTGTACCTGCCAATCTTTGGTACCCCAAACTGATTTAAGGTCAATTATTCCTTTCCAGAACTCGTAGCCATCTAAAGCCAATCTGTCTAGAAAGGACTTCGAATACAGCAATTTTGTATCGGTAAGTCTAACTTTGGACATGGACTTTTCTGTCATTCTGAAATAAAAGGACTCAGGATTTGATTGATTGAAATCTGTAAAATATTTGTATCTTTTCAGAAATGTACTGGAGCTTCCAATTAAAGGAGCTGGGCAGTGTTCCCATTGCGTTTAATTCACAGTAACTCTCCTGGAATTTGTCTTATGGAGAAAATGATTACCATAATGTTGGAAGCAAAACAAATCACCATAATTTATAGAATCTAAATATAAGTCTTCAGCATCAAAAGCCGCATAGTATTTCAAATCAGAAAATAATGCCTCTACGGCCTGAACATCCCAATCATCAGAACGTATATCTTGTTTAATAACATCTCCCATGTTTACTCTAAGCACATTTGGAACATTAATCACTTCAGTGGGCCCATGTATTTGAAATCTAACCGCATCCCACACAATACCATCAAGGACAGGCCATGCAGTAATGTTAACTGTATTTAAGTTTCGTTTCAGTCTGTGCGCTGAATGTGAAGAGGAAAGAGGGGCTAATGTTCCATTAAGGTACCGAATTCCTGTTCTTTCTTTAACGTAGTGACCATCGATCAGGCGGAAAAAATAAAACACAAAACCAATTGACATAAAAAGGTAAAATGAAAATAGGATCAACCAAATGTATGTCCAAGGGGGAATTAAAAAATGTTTTTTAAACAACGTGGCATATTTTGCAATAGTTGAGGGTTTCTTTGAAGGTTCCGAAACAGAGTCAAAAGAGAATCTGGTCTGGTCGGCCAAACGAGTCTGTAAATCAGGCATTGATAAATCAGCAGGATAGGTGTAGGTCAGCTCATCAATGTTAGTAACAGGAACAGTATTTAATAAAGGACTGGATATGGCAGGCATCTCGAGGGACACCTCCTGTTCTGCACCAGATGTAATAGCCAGCACAGAGTGCCTCACCATGGAAGGACAGGATACAGCCGGTGTCATGCTATGAAGAATCAGCCACCCTGTGTGTCTTGACATTGTGAATAGAAATAAATCTGTTTTCCTTACGACCTGGAAGTGGTGGTAAAACGACTGTTCTTGTGCCCTTCACTCCAAGAACTCGAACCGGTGCACGATATGAGGGACCAAACTCTTTCTTGTTATCGATCTTCTCTCGAACCAGTTCTCCAACTTGGGGTAGCCAGCCAACTACCGGGATCTGCAGCGCATCATCCGATGTGGAGGGCAAATGTTCCTTTGCAAGACTGTCTCTGGTCTTTTGTAGATTCTGTAAAACATTGCAATGTTCATCTACGTCAAAGGCCGTGGCCTGGGCCTTGCAGTCTAGCCCATCGAGGTCAGGGACATACATCTTGATACCAAAGAGCATTTCGTACGGGGTCCGCCCACCCAGAGACCTTCTAGGGAGATTATTAAGCGCACGCTGCACGCCTATGAGGTGGGCTAACCAGTTTCTGCCAGTGCCTATAACTCGAGCTGTCAAAGATTGCTTTAAGTAGCGGTTCATTCGTTTAACTACACTATTGCCCTCGGGCCTGTAGGGACTCGAAAACTTGACTTGGACCCCCAACGAAACCATAGCATCCTTATACCTCTTAGAGGCGAAAGCCGGACCCTGATCCGAATGGAAGGTACCACAGGCAAAAATTCCCACAAAGACTCGCAAATCCTTAATGACAGTTCGTGAATCAGCGCTCCAATGTGGCCATACCTACACAAAGCGTGTGCATGAATCAACTGCTACTAAGATGTACTTGTATGCAGTATCAGAAGAAAATGGACCGCAGTGATCCAAATAAACGCATCCAAGCGGTTTATTCGAGATGTACAACTGTGTCTGAGGCGGACGCGCAGCAGTTGAAGGCTCAATCTGCTGGCAAATGTTGCATTGAAGGACATAATCGCGCGTCTGTTTGTACAGTCCCCGCCACCAAAACCTTTGTTGTAGCTGAGTTACAGTGGCTGAGACGCCCACATGCGCAGACGCCACACCTTCATGAGCCGCTGCAATCAAAGCAGCCCTGCGATCCGAGTTGGGAACTAGACGTTCGCCAACATCAGGGATTTTCACATAAGGAACCGTATCGGGACTTAAGTGGTATGTGTATTTAGAAGGGAACCCTGCAGGATATTCACTTCCCTTCTCTGTTGCAGCAACTGCTGCCAAGATGTCATCATCTATTTTGCTTTTGGACCTCGTGACTGCTGCAACTAAATATTTTGATATCGCTGACTTCGCTGCTTCATCAGCAAGCGAATTGCCAACAGCGTGGACCCCCACGAGCTGATGGCCGAGAGTATGAATCACAAACCCGAGTGGCAACTTTTCTTTAAGTTCCGCCACTCGGACCCAGATCATTTTATGTTTTATTGTGCTACCTTTGGAATCACGAAACTCATTCTGAATCCAAAAGAACAAGTTTTCATTGTAAGACTGGACACAGTAGTAAGAGTCACTTACGATCAAAGTCGTCACACTTGGATCTGCGTACTCCAATGCAAGCATCAGAGCACGAAGCTCAGCTAATTGTGCGGTGCAGTCCCCAAGCGTCTGCGTGTGCACGACACTGGACTTGAACTCATCGTTCACCATGGCACCGACCACAATGGCGCATGCGGAAACGTAGGCATGTTTAGAGCCATGCGCAACCTGCGCCGAACCATCAGTGTAAATGATGCAATGGAAATCCTCCAACGGCCGCATTGCTAAAGGAGCAGGATGAACAAATTCATACTGTAAATACTCCTGCGACCGTAAAGTGGCGTAAAAAATAAACGTGACATCTTGTGACGTCAAGGATGCAGCCCATTGAATCCACCGAGGGTGCAAAGCTTTGGAATTAGGCACACTGGCTTTCGTAACCGCCTCTAAGGCAGGACACGGGGTAACAACCAACATGCGTTTTCCTTGTGACAGGGCACGTTCCTTAAGAATTGCCATCTGTACTGCAGTTAAAACCTTCTCCACAGTGGAAAAACGCAATTCAGCCGAAGTGTACAAGTGTGACTTGTAAGCAATTGGTACTGTATCTCCTTCATTAAAAGTCAGGTAAGTGAAACCCACTGCCCCCAGGATAATTCTTATCACCAGGTTGATCTGGTTATCACGAGTCTGTAAGTATTTAGAAGCGAGCAAATCAGCCTGCAAGGATTGCAGTATAGCTGAATGCTCAGGCAGCCAGCATGATTTGGAAAAAGTTGGTTGTATCAAAGCATACAAAGGCTTGATACGCTGGGCATATTCCGGAATGTAAGTTCTCCCGAAATTCAAAAAGCCCAGTAAAGATTGTAATTTTTTCAGTGTTGTCGGAGAGCGCAATTGTGCGCATTTCTCCAGGAAGTGAGGTGCTAACCCCTTTCCCTCGTTGTTAAGCTCGTAACCGAGAAACAACACTGTGTACTCTGCAATGTGCGACTTTGCAAAGTTAAACTTGTAACCAATGTCAGCAAAGTTACAAATTATGCTATTTACTCGACACAGGTGCTCCCAAAGATCGTCGTCTGTGAGATAAATGTCATCCACTTACGAACAAGCAACTGGGTCGATGCCCTCCAGAAGAGAGACAATGCGGGCTGAGAATACTCCAGGACTGTTCTTATAGCCCATTGGGAGACGCCGAAACATTTTTTGCACACCGCCGCATGTAAAACTGGTCCATTGGGAACTTAGACCGTCTAATCTATGTGCATAAAAACCATTGGAAATGTCGAGCGTGGTTTTGAACCGTTTACGCTCAAGACTATTCACTAAAGCAGAGCCATGAGTATTCTGTACTGCGCAGTTACGGCAATGCGAGTTTAAATGCCTATAATCCAAAACCAAACGATATGAGCCGTCCGGCTTGTTTACAGTAAAAAGGGGGTTATTCATCGGTGACACACACGTTTCAATTACACCTTGATATTCCAATTGTTCAAGGATAGCTGCGACTGAAGCTTTGGCTTCACGCCGTATGGGATATTGAGGTTGAGGCTGCGGCTGAGACCGTAAAGGAATCTCGTGGCTTGGTGACAATTTATCCCAGCCACACTGATTGCGGTACACAGCCGGCGCAAGCGCCAGAGCCCACTCTTCCACAAAATGCAGCGCTTCCACTCTCGGTACAGTGTGCGCGAAACTGGGTAGGATTACCTCCTCCCCTCGCGGAGCTGCGAGAACAAAAGGTGGGGGCCAATCAGCCTCCGAAAGCAAAATGTCATACGTAGACGAAAGATTTTCCCAAAATACCCCTTTTACAGTTCGCTGCATGTCACCTTCAATTAACAGGACAATTTCAAAAAGACGTTCAGGGGGAGCAACATGCGTATCAGCAGTTTCAGTCACAACATAAGTATCAGTCGCTGTCACCTTCAACAGTGGACGGAGGGCCTCTCTCACTATGGTAATCTCTGCCGCGCTGTCCAGCAAGGTCAGAGCCCACGTCAGATTCTGAAGCCGCGTTCTCACTATCTGGGGCATAACGATGCGCTGTCAGGGCGGCGACTTTCTTCGTGGCAAACTGTGGTCTCTTGGGCGTAGCGCCTTCCTGCTGCTCTCCACCGTTACGCGGGCGGGGCTGACCACGTCCTTGCTGGCCACCCCGGCCCCTGCCGCCCCCTCCACCACCGGTTGACGGAGCCGATGAGTCCTGAAAGGAACGAGGAGAGCGTTGGTCAGAAGCCTGAAACCTCTCAGGCGATTTATTCATCGCGCGGTCGCGCAAATCATAAACACGATCCGACTGCGCAGGCAACGGAGACGCAGGAGCAGAAACCTGTGTTTGCTGTTGTTGTTGCTTACCCTGATTCTGCTTTTTAGGCCAATTTTGTTACTTGGACTTTTGTTGTCCACTAGTTTCCGATGTCTGACCCTGGGGCTGTTTTTCTCTTTATCAGGAAAAGCCTTAAGCCCCTTCGCATTGCGGCCAACCGTTTTATAAGCAGCCACAATGATTCTTGCCAACTGACGGGGTCTCTCGGCCTCGGGAATCAACGCTAAAGCGTTAGCAACCTGAAAGTTCACTGCATCTCCCTTGACATTTGCAAGGATCAGATCGCAAACTACATCAAAGGAGCCACACAGGCACATACCCAATTCGACCGCCGACTCCGGTCCGTGTTCATCCTGAACACGTTTAAGGACCGCACCCAGATTGGTCACAGACGGGGTGCCGTAGCACCTCGAATAGACCGCTGCAAAAGTCTTACCCCAGGTTTCACAGTCAACAAGCTCAGGTGCCAAATCTTTCGGTAAACTTAGTGTAAGAATCCGGTGCTTATCACCGGGATTCGTATTAGGAAACACAGCTTCTAGCTGGCCGAATTTCTCTGCAAGCCAGAACGGAAAATCATCCTTGTCCTGCGGCTTTTTGCCCATCACGGAATTCACCATGACAGGATTGATTTTCAAACCAGCCTGTTCTGCACGAAGCTGTGCGCCCCTAGGGGCTACGTCCTGAACATTACGGCTAGTGTAATGAACAAGCGCTCTAATCACTTCCACTGCGACTTCATGAAGTTGCCGCAGATCAGCTATGCCACAAGTGGCTCGATTAGGGTGAGGAGTGAATCCAGCCAAAGTGGGCCAAGGTGTGCCCGGAATGGACAAAGGACCCAACCTCGGAGCGGTTAAAGCGTGTGGTAGGGCGCCACCAAACCAAACTCCATGCTGCCAAGCGTCAATAGGAACCTCCAGTGCTCTGTACGGAGCATACGCAGCCGGTACAGCCGTAGCAGTGTAGGTGTGGAAAACACCAGAATTAGCGTTCACCGCCGGAAATGTCACCCACGAATAAAACAGTTTGTACGGGTAAGCATGTTCCGCACTCACCACTAGAACAACAGCCAAGCCTTCCATAGGGACATTATAAGCCCGCAAATGGTCACGCACCGCAATGCGACTATGCGGCGGGATGTCCACGGCTTGTGCCATGTCAGCACAGGAGAGTGAAAAAACAAAGATTACTTTGTAGCACAACTGGGTAGTAATTCAATGAAACCGTTTTTAGATAGATTCAAGCTTGAAAAAGACCTATTTCAAAAATAGGTAGGTTTTTCCGACACTGCCGTTTTCCGGAAACGGGAATGAAGGGGTTAAGGTTTGAATGATATACTACTCGAGTGTCATGATATAAGGCCAACAACGTATGGGCGCCATGTTGCAGGGTTTCCGTTCTCCCACAGAACTGTGCACAGAGATCTAGAACCTGGGTGAGTTAGGGTGACCCAAAACTCACCTTTGTTTCAGAAATCCCCTTACCAAGCTAGCTACAGTGTCTCATCGGTAGTAATTACTTCCCAATGACTTAGACAATCCAGAACATGAACTTAGGGTACCTCAGGTATCGTGGAACACATGAACACTCTTTTGTTATATAATCATTACAAACCGAAACTGGGAGGCAAAGAACACACGTGCAAGTTTGAAATGTTTATTTTTCAATGCAAAGTTCTCAAACGCAGTATCTTGTATAATATCAACATACATATTATAAAAATCAGAGTTAGCAGCATAGTCACTAATCCATAATAAGCAAAAGGTGATAGCATGTTATGATGCAAAAATCTATAGAATTCTGTATCACCTATATTTCGCGCACCCTAATTAGCATATTATATTATATCTAAGAAGGTCTCATTTGGGTTCTAGCAGGGCGGGCCCATACCTCTAATTCTCAGTAGGAGTAGATCACATCAACAGCTACCAGCTCTCTGCATGCGAAGCATCAAGTGTGTTGATTCATTCCCTGTAACTCTATCTTAAACCCGCGTAGAGCCCAATGTTGGCAGCAACACTATTTGTGTTATGTCTAATGTGGTGCGAGGATCAGGCCTTCAGCAACCTTGTGTTAGGTTATTCTTAGAGGGTGCAGTTCTCAGTGTGCAGACAGTTGTACCAAGTGTACCAAGCACAATTGATATCAGAGCAATAACATATTATTCTCAAATAAATCACATCTTTCGTCTAGGTTGAAAGCTACCATAACAATTAGGTGTCGTGTGCAAACTGAAGCTGAAAGAAAATATGGTGTTTAAACATTTAATAAGCTCATGCTAACTTAACACAATATATAGAAACGTAGTAACCATATGACAAAAGTAAACCACGATGCTTGTTTATATCTTTGAAAATTCCACTATATATTTAGTTAAAGAGTGGATTCACAGTGAGAGTGGCTTAAAGCAAACTCCCTTCAATTTAATGAGGGGAAAACGGAGGTAGTCTATTGCTCGACGGTTAAACTAAATCAACAGATACTGTGCGAGCTTAGGCTTTCGCCGGGGGCCGACCCCTGCGTCCCAGTAAGGACCGTGCGGAATCTGGGAGTACTGTTTGATGAAAACCTTCAAATGGTGTCGCAAACTAATAAAACAATTAGTGTCTGTTTTGGTCTGCTAAAAGCACTCAGGCAGATTCTCCCTCTCCTGCCCGATGACACTAGACCCTTGGTGGTAAGGAGCATAATCTTGGCTAGACTGGATTACTGTAACTCCCTTTACTTGGGCGCCCCTTTACACATCTTGCAGGGGCTGCAGAGAGTCCAGTCGATAGCGGCCAAGTTGGCGCTTAACAGACCACGTAGCTCCTCTACCACAATGGCCTTGAGAGACCTTCATTGGTTGCCTGTACGGGACAGAGTCACTTTTAAATCTCTGTGCATAGCCTACAGAGCGTTACACAGTACGGGTCCTCTACCAATGCAGGAAAGATTCACATGGTACAAGCCCACTAGGTCTCTTCGCTCGTCCAGTCTAAGTCTGGCAACTACCACCAGATTTAAGAGATCCAGGATGGGAGGCAGAGCCTTCAGCACAGTAGTGTCTCACCTATGGAACGAGCTGCCCCAGAACATCAGGCAAGCTGACTCCCTGATAGGCTTCAGAAAGAGCCTAAAGACATGGCTAAAGACATTGCTATTCGCCAAAGTCTGAGACCCTGCCGACCATCATCTAGTCTTTCAATTTGCGGTTTCCATCTGATAGTGTTTTTCCTCAAGAGCGCCAGATACCCGTAGGGTGGCAGTCGCGCTATACAAGAGTAAAATACAATACAATACAATACAGAGTTATTGTAGATTGCAATGGCACACAATGGAATAATACGGGCTAAGAGCCAATTCATAATGGTGGGGCAGTAGAAGTCAGAAGTTTCCTCACTTAGGCTACACCTACATTAAGACAACATTTTTGGCTTTTACACACATTCCAGCGTCATGGGCCAAAGCTCATTTCAAACATAATTTGGGTATGAATATATAGGTACCTTAAATATTTGCACCTACAAGAATAATCTAAACGAACAGTTTAGAGTGCATGAAACATAAACGTAAATACTCATCCTGTTTGATGGCTAGTGTATCTCTGGACAACACTGACTGACACCCATTTCTCACCTATCTGATGAAGACCCATAAACACAATGACAGGTTAAAACAATCTGACATTCCTAGTCCGCATATGTTGGTGTGCTAGGAATACAGAGAAATGAAGCATACAAATGTATTAACCCCATAGACAGTGGAACATAGTAGCTAATGAGCATTGTGTAAAAATAGTGCATTTTTTGCAGCATACATTTCAATAGATAAGACTGATTTATTTTTACAACACCTCGCCAATTTGGGTGCGGGAGGCCTGGTGTGGGACTGGTTAAAGTCATTCCACGAATCCAGAGGGCAGTCATTCTGGGTAGTACCTTTTCCCTCCGACGTTAAAGCAGTGAAGCAGGGTGTCCCCCAAGGTTCTTCTTAGAGTCCTACCCTTTTTAATGTCTTTATTTCACTGATAGCTTCATTGGTGGAATTGTTCAGCTGTAAAATTGTTTCCTACACAGATGATGCCCAGCTGCTGTTCACTTTTGAGGGACATCTGTCCTTGGTTAAAAAGCCTTTTAAGGACTGCTTGTTGGCAGTCTTTGTGTGGATGCAGAGCAGCCAGTCAAAATGTAACTTGGAAAATCCTGATATTCTTCTTTTCAGCTCTTGTGCGGCCAACTATTGGCAAGCCATCTGTCCCTCTGCCTTGCAGGCCCCAACCCCAATCTTCTGTAGTTAACAATTTGGGAGTGAAATTGGACAATCAACTCTTCATCCGAACCCAGATTTCCGTGGTGGTTGGTGTGTGTTTTGGGTTGCTTCATATCCTCAAGAAATTCAGAATCTCCTGCCTTTGCATTGTAGGAGGACTATGATTCATGCACCGATTACATGTTGGCTGGATTATTTAAGGGTATCTGAAGCCTTGCTAGGGTGTCTGCAGATGAAACAGAATGCTGCTGCACGGCTCATCCAGTGATTGCCCAGTCAGACATCGATTTCTCCCTGCTTAAAATATTTACATTGGTTGCCTATCAGGAAGCGTATTCTCTTTAAATCTCTTTCTCTGGTACAAAGGCAGTGTATAAAGAAAGACCAGGCTATCTTGCGGAAAGTTCCACTCTTATTGCCCTACCAGAATGTTGCATTTCACATCTGCCGATTTGTTGGTAGTGCCTCACATAAGGTATGTGAGGAAGGGGCGTAAAGCTTTTTCGTTCTTTGGGGTCAAAGCCTGGATCAGCTCCCGTTGGACCTTCGGATACATCCCTTAGAGGATATAATCCTTAGGAGGCTGAAAACTTGTCTTTTCTCTTCCACCCATTAGGGTTCTATGTATGGATACAGGCCTTAGCCTCAGCGCTGGGGCACTCTTGAGTTGCCGCGTGCTCTGCAAAACTCTATCATTGAATCATTCACTCATTCAAAAGTCACACGTTTGACAGACAGCCCTGATGGTGTCCTCATGATGAATTTCAAACCGTTTATGGAGAGCAAAGCGAGCCAAGTCTTTGGCCATCTTGCTTTGGGACGGTAAACAGACATAATATCGAGTCCAAAATATCGATTGGACAAAATATCGAGTAAAAAATATAGACTGGACAAAATATAGACTAGACAAAATATAGACAACAAAAATATCGACTAATATCGACTAGAATAGCCAAAATATCGAATCAAAAATATAGACTAGACATAATATAGACTAGAAAAAATATAGACAACAAAAATATCGAAAATAAGGTAAGTTATTAATATTTAATAATATTTGAGTAATATAAATCTGTAGCGGGTTGTGGGTTTATAGGGGAATAGGGTGGGAAGTAATTTAATTATAAATAATTAATTATGTAAATTTAATGTAATTGTTACTTAAATAATAATTGGTAATTAATTAAAATATAATAGTTAATTAATTAAAAATGATTAATTGATAAATAATTAATTTTTAGTAATTTATTTTCTGTAGCGGGTTGTGTGTTTATAGGGGAATAGGGTGGGAAGTAATTTAATTATAATTAATTAATTATGTAAATTTAATGTAATTGTTAATTAAATAATAATTGGTAAATAATTAAAATATAATTGGTAATTAATTTAAAATAAATAATTGATAAATAATTAATTTTTCTTAATTTATTTTCTGTAGCGGGTTGTGTGTTTATAGGGTTCAGGGTCAGTTTTCAGTTTTTGGGTAAAGGGGTATTTTTAGGGTTCAGGGTCAGTTTTCAGTTTTTGGGTAAAGGGGTATTTTTAGGGTTCAGGGTCAGTTTTCAGTTTTTGGGTAAAGGGGTATTTTTAGGGTTCAGGGTCAGTTTTCAGTTTTTGGGTAAAGGGGTATTTTTAGGGTTCAGGGTCAGTTTTCGGTTTTGGGTAAAGGGGTATTTTTAGGGTTCAGGGTCAGTTTTCAGTTTTTGGGTAAAGGGGTATTTTTAGGGTTCAGGGTCAGTTTGGGGTTTTTTGGTAAAGGGGTATTTTTAGGGTTTAGGGTCAGTTTTGGGTTTTTGGGGCACAGGGATTTTTTAGGGTTCAGGGTCAGTTTAGGGTTTTTGGGGTACAGGCGTACGCTTTCTCTACTGTAGCACCCACTGGAGTGGGAATAGTAATTTTTACCCCTACGCTATCCAATGATCTCTGTAATGTAGCACCCACTGGAGTGGTTACATTAAATTTAAACCGTTTGCTATGCCACAGTAAATATATTCTATATGTTTTATTAATAACATGTATTTATATATATATGTATTATTTTTATTAATTTTTAAATGTACATTAATTATGTAATAATGTTACATTTATTTAATAATTTTAACAATGTTTATATTAAATATATGTAATATTATAATAGTTTAAACGTATTTTAAAGACATAAAAAAATCGATATTTTGACAGTCTATATTTTTAACACTCGATATTTTAAAGTCGATATTTTTGTACTTACCTTAGTGAAGATAGAAAGTCGATATTATGTCCCTCGATATTTTGTCATCGATATTTTGGGAACTCGATATTTTGGTAGTAGATATTATTTCAGTGATCCCTTTGGGACATTCATCCTCCAGAAAACGTTCGAAACTTTGTGGAGATAAGTTAATTTTAAACACAATGGGACAGATTTACAAGCCCCTTGTGCCTCCTTTATGCCGCTGTTGCGTCACAATAACTGGCGCATCCCTGCTGATTTGCAAGAATGCGCCAGTTATTGTAAATGTGCCCCAATGTCACTGGATTCGATGTATTTCAAACTATCTGGATAAACAATTCGACATGCCGTTTTGTATTCTGCTGCCAAGTGAGGTTCAATGGGTTCGGTGGAAAAAAGAAAATCTACATAGTTCTCACATTCCTAGGGTGCGGACAGCAGAGGTATACCCCAGGCTAGACAGATCCTGCAGATTCAAGCAGCAGAACTGCTGCTCTTATTATTACATGAGTTCTTACAGGTTCTGATAGCAGACATTTCTACTAGGGGATCCCAAATCTTTTAGTCTCAGACACATAGAACAGGAGTCATAGTAACTCCTTAAAGAGCACCATCAATGAAAATGATGAAATGCTGAGTGATTAAACAACAATCAAAGTAGAAAGTGCCCATTGTCACAAAGTGCCATGTGCCCAGTAGGGAAGGAATGTAAAGGCAATGCACCTCATTCCACGGTGGGGCTCAACGAGCCTCCGGGCACAGGTAAAGGTACTAGACTGATCGCCAAAGAGGAAAAAGGGGAGAGGTGTGTGAAATAAATAATGTGGATTAATAACCACTTTTGCTGTACATTGCCCTAGAAGGTAACTGACTTCTTCTGTTCACCCTGCTCTGTCTGTCCAAATGCACCATGCAGTGCGGGCGCTGTGGAGGCCTATGCTATGCCACTGAACATGATGAAATTGGTGCATACCTGATTGGCATAGTTGTTGTACTGGTAAGACCCTTGTAAAGTGGTATACCATATACTCAGGTCTGTACTTCTAATGCTACTTGTGGGCTGTAGCACTGATTGTGCCTCCCACAAAAGTAGCCCTTTCAAACCTGTCTCAGGCCTGTTGCGGAACTAAGCATTTTATTCTACATATACTTATTGTTGGCCGTGCTTTGAGTCTACAGTTTCGGAATGCCACCTTTATCAAGAACTGTTTTGCATTTTATTCCTCATTTTTCATAATGTTGATGGTTTACTGTTCCCTCCAGGGAATTGCCATTGTTTTGGTATGACTGGGGCATTTTATTTGGGTTGTTTTAAAATCCGGTGCCATTTCTTCTTTCGCTCCAGGGTGGAATGGTACCCTCACATTTGCACAATAGTTGATTCTAACAGTAAAAGGGGCATATGTACAAGGAGTTAACAGCACTTTAGTTGCACTTTTCCGATGGTTTTGCAGCCATATTTTGATCGCCGTATGTACAAGCTGTCGCTAACCTCTGTTAGCGGCAGTCTTCCGGCAAAAATGTCCATTTTAAAGATCGCCACTTCTGTTAGCGATAATCACATGCAAGGGAGGCGTTCCCGTGCAAAAATGGCCACTAGCCCTGATCGAGCAAGGATTCAAGAAAACGAAACTTGCTCGGAGCAATCCTTCATTAACAGTACTAATCGTTTGAATTAAATATAAAATGAAAACTAATATACACGGGACATCAACATTTGGAGGGAAAAGCTTAGCGCATGCTTCACGTGGAATAAAATGCAACGCAACCAAAACCCGCTTTAAGTGGGAAAACGCTTTTGCGCATGTGCAAACCAAAATTACGTAGATAGTAACATCACTAACCCGTTTTGAGAGGGAAAACTCTCACGCATGCGTAGAAGTGAGTGGTGAACAGTGAAAATGATATATTTATGTATATGATTCCTTTAGTGTACGTTTGGGCCCACTGTTGCAAGTAATGAAAGAAATATGGCGGTGAAAGAGAAGCAAGCTGCGCATGCGCAGCGGAGTCATAATATGACCCGATGACCGCGTTGCTGAAAGCCTGCCAAGATTCAAGACGAGAGTCGTGTGAAAGAAGCCCTTGACTGTTGAACCGTATTGGGAAAAAGTTATTTAGTTTGCAACAATAGATGTATGGGAATTAAGTAAAATACATTTTGTGAATGAGCTAAAGGGGAAGGGGATGCCAGACAAAGAAGGACTAATAAAAATGAAGATGTGAGCATGAGGTGACGAGAACTCCCTTGGCCCCGTCCAATCATATTCAGTATTTCATCAGTATTTGCAACTTTTGAGGGTAGGACATGTAAAAATAAAGACTAGAACTAGAGTGACTTAAGTTAGCAAGGTAGACATCGATGCTGAGAGAGAGAGAGAGAGGCAAAAGCTGCCAGGAGAAAAGAAGAGAAAGCAGACGAGGAAGATTCAGATCCAAATGACAGCCGATTTAGATTTGAAGATTCCGGAAGAACAAAGAGCAGGGAGAGAGTGTAAGAGATGTATGCGCCCAGTGCATCGGGTTTATAGAGGAGTCGAATAAGTATCTGTCCTCTCCTGATCCTGTCCTACAGTCCTACAAACATGCAGCTCTGTTGCATGTTTGGTGGCTGATCTGCAATATATGAGCATGCACTTGGTGGAAGACAGCCCATTTTTGAGTTTCTTCATTAAGAGGGCCCTGGGGATGTTCGTAAGGAAGGATGGGGGTCTTGAGTCTCTGGGATGTAAGTGGTCTCTTCGTAGATAGTAACATCACGAACCCGTTTTGAGAGGGAAAACTCTCACGGCTATCCGGCATCATTTCGTCCGGTTCCCAGTCTGGTCCGCTATGTCAGTGTTGTGCGCGGTGAAGGGATAGGTCACGGTTAATGTGTTTAAAACTAAAGGTACGTGGGTGTCCATAGGCTTGGGATGAGCCGCCTAACGAGCGCATCCCATATTATATTGTTGCGTGCTACATTACGGAACCGCATCTAACGTATTCTGCGAAGCGAGCCGCAGATTGCGATATGTGTTGGGGGGCAGAATCCTACTGAGTCTACTAAATAGAGGCCGTGGGTGATATAAGATGGAAATCGGCGCTTGAACGGTTTGGCAAAGTTAATGCTGAAGTATTACTTTATAACCACGACTATGTGCATAAAAGGTCGTTCCTAATGTTTTCTTAATTATGGAACGCTTAGCCAATATGAAGAACAAAGTGCAAGATGCACGGTGTAACACAAAGCCGTGCCAGAAAGTCATAACTCCTAGACTTGCGGAATACCAATATAGAGTCAAGGGAGAAGTGACTACGTGAGATATAGTGTGAAGCATGTAGGGATTATAACTAGGTCTCACACATGTAGTCCTGTAACTGGGGAGGGGATGGGGTTCCTATGTTACATTACATGTGGGGGAAATAATTTCCTGCTAGGTCCCTTTATGCGTTTACATGCATTTTGACCAGTCTTCCCTGGTGTTTAATCCGTGATTAATGGTACCCAGATGACAGAAATACCATTGTTCCCTAGTTTTTCGCTTTTTGTCTATGTCACCACCCCTCCTGTTCACTCTGATTTTTTCTAAAATGAACCATCTTATATCTTCGCAGATGTGTTTAAGCGCTTGATAGTGTTCCGTGAGGGGGGCATTGCTTTTGTTTGTTCGTATCGCGGATTTGTGCTCCAGTACATGAGTACACAGCTCCCTACTTGTTTCTCCCACGTACCCCAAATTACAGGGGCATAGGAGTAGGTAAACCACATTTTGGCTTCTGCAGTTGTTAAGGGTTGTAGGAGATAGTCTTTTGCCATTGTATTCTAGATTATTTCCATTAAGTCAAAGTGGACTTATGGAACATGTTCCACATTTGTAATTGCCTGATGCTACGCTGCCATTTAGAGTTAGCTGAATATCTTTGGTCGGCTTGTAAGTGTGAATTAGACTGTTCCTGATTGTCTTATTTCTACGGAAAGAGAAAAGGGGTTTATTTAGCTGCTTATCTTTGTTAAAGTTGAGGATTTTCCAGTTCCTATTAACTATGTTCTTGATCTGATTGCTTATGTGCGAGAACTGGGTCACAAAAACAATTCTGTCCATAGTCGCATTCTGCTTATTTCTGTTTTTGTTCTGGTCTAGAAGGTTGTCTCTATCGTAAAACCTTGCACGTTTAAGTGCATGTTTAATAAGTTTATTTGGGTAACCTCTGGCGTTAAGTTTTCTTTTAGTGTTTTCTGCATGTTTATAAAAGTCTTGTAAATTGGAGCAGTTGCGTCTTAACCTAAGAAATTCCCCAAAGGGGACGTTGTCTTTTTGCGCTCGCTGATGATTGCTAGAATAGTGAAGAAGTGAGTTTTTATCTGTAGGTTTGGTGTAGAGTTCCATACCTGTCTATGTTTTATTAATATATATTTTGAACACTTCACATAATTGAGGCCTTAGTTTGTCACTAGGGTGTTATAAATACATTTACTACATGCTACCCTAGATTAACTGCACAGAAGAATGCTGAAACTCCAATAGAGCCCATAGTTGTGTTTTTATTGCTAAAAAGGTTCCCAGTATTAGGACTCATTTCTAGTCAGATAATTTAGGGGTGGAGTGAGAATTTGTAAGATTAAATACACCTATCTCAGATCGTAATAGTGCTTAGAGGGGTAAACCGGATTAGCACATAGTGTATAGCTGGTAGGGGGAGAGAACCAGTGTTGAATTCCCCTAAGTGAAACATCCAAATTTCAAGGTAGAGCAGTAGTATCAAGACAACAGTTGATGCGTCACTACCCTACCTGAGGGTTAGAAGTCACTATTCTTGATACGCGATCAATTGTGGTTCCTCTCCTAGCCAAAATCCTTGAAAGGTGTGTTCTCCTCTAATTGACTCAACACACAGACAGCACCAACCTCTTAGACACCCATCAATCAGGCTTCAGAAAAGGTTGCAGCACAGAGACAGTTATCCTCAATGCAGGCCAATGCTCCGTACTCATTCTCCTTGACTTATCGGCTGCCTTCGACACGTGGACCATAACCTGCTCATCAAGGTACTTTATGATAGGGTAGGGGCAGAAGAGGTGGTCCTAAAGTGGTTCTTCTCCTTTCTCCTGAACCGCAGCCAAAGAATAAAAATTAGAAACTTTTCATCAGACCTCCACCCCGTCAGCAGAGGCGTACTCCAGGGATCAGCTCTATCACCTCAACTGTTCAACATCTACATGGAACCCCTCACCACCATACTCAAAAAGTCGAACATCACCTTCCACCTCTATGCGGAAGACACCCAGATCTACCTTGAAACTTCCTCCATTGATGATATTCACAGACTCAGCGACACTCTAAAAGTAGTCCAACACTGGCTATCACAAAACAACCTGAAAGTCAATAAAGACAAAAACGGAAATCCTCCTCATCTCTAACAAAGAGGAGAACGCCCAAATCAAAGAACGACTAAAAGCAATTGATGCCCTAAATGACAATCTCACCCTGGCGGATTCTGCAAAATCACTCAGACTCACCCTTGACCCCAAATTTGACATGACGAAACACATTAAGAACACCGCCAAGAGCGCCTTCCTTAACCTGAAGCTTCTTAACAAAATTAAACCGTTCATCCCGCCTAACGACCTCAAACAAGCCACTCAATCTCTGGTGCTATCAAGACTACGGGAATGCTTCCCTCACAGGTACAGCAAAATCTCACCTAGCCCCCCTCAGATCTACGCTCAATGGAGCGGCCAGAATGGTCACGGGAGTGAAGAAGTTTGATCACATCTCGCCCGCACTCAGAGAGCTAAAATGGCTCCCAATTGAAATGCGTGCCAATTTCAGAAAGGCCTGCCTCACGCACAAATCGCTTCACACAGGGAAACTAGACTACCTGGCCCCCAAACTCAAGAAGGCTGGTCAGAAAAGAAACCTCAGAAGCTCCAACACTCAACTCCTTATCCCGCAGAAATTCCGCAAACAAAAAAACGCTTAACGATCCTTCTCTGGAAATGCCCCCAAAATCTAGAACTCCATCCTAGTTCATATCTCGACTACCCCGTCATTTTTACAATTCAAAGGACAACTCAAAGACCACTTCCTTAACCGGTCTCTCCCGAATGGATAGTCTCTGCCAAAAATCCTAAGCCTGCACTTTGACTTATACCTCTTCCCCTCCTTGCATGTGCACATTATTGTGACTCTCTGTGTCTTCCTTTCCTGTAATGGTATTCAACACACAGGACTTCCAATTACACCTTGAATCAATTTCTTTATGACTGCCTTAATATGTTACATTAACCCATGTTTTGAAGCGCTCCAATACCTTCGGGTCTGGCTAGCGCTATACAAAACTCTACACTACAATATAAAACTTGACCCCCAGTGGATTTGCCAGGAAGTTTGTATGAAACCTTTGGATAAATGAGTGTGGGCCCATTGAAATTTTTGGTTTAGTGAATTTTCCAGCCTTGGCCCTCCGCTGGATCAACCCCACTTCGTGATATTTACAAGGGAATCCTTGAAGTGTGGAAGACCAACAAAACTGCCTCTAACTGCAGTTAGAGGCAGATTTTTAAGACCAGAAAATAGCTGGTCTTAAAATTGAGATAACACTTGGGGCCTCATTTCAGCTTGTTTTGTTGCTGGACTGCGCTGCAAGCAATGTCGCTGTGCTGCCCTGCAACAAAACTACAGGGCAGGAATGTGCACCGTCAATAAGATAGTGCGCATTTCTGGGCCTCACTCATGAAATGTGTTGCAGCGCTGCGACAAGACAGCGTTGTAAAACTTTTCACTACCCCCTTCTTGCAACACCATGGATGCCCTGGATTTACTGGACAAATGCAAAAAACAACAGGTGATGGATAGAATGCAGAACAATGTCATACATTCACCCCAGTACAGAGATCTGGGCCTAAATCCATCATTTTTTTGCTCACCATGCCATTCCAGTTTGAACCAAGCCATATGCAAATCAGTCTTGACCCTGTGCCCCATGGGAACAGTCCAGCCCGAACTGCCAAGCCAGGTCCTCCCTGGACTGGAAACAAGCATCCAAGGACAGGTTTCGGGCTTTCAGCCCTCATCAACCTGGATAGCTTGATTCCAGTGGCATGGAGAGCACGGGACTCTGTACTGGGGTGAATGTATGACATTGTTCTGCATTCTGTCCATCAACTGTGGTTTTTGCAATTGTGATCTCTGTACTGGGGTGAATGTATGACATTGTTCTGCATTCTGTCCATCAACTGTGGTTTTTGCAATTGTCACCCCGAGTGGGATGGGTATGCTCAGACGTGAGTCCCATGCTCTCCACACCACTGGATTCAAGCAAGCCGGGCTGAAGACGGCTGGAATGCCAGAAACCGGTCCTTGGAAGCTTGTTTCCGGTTCAGGGACGGCATGGCTTGGCAGTTCGGGCTGGACTGTTCCCATGAGGCACAAGGACAGACTGATTTGAATATGGCCATGTCTGAACTGGGGTGGTGTGGAGTGCACAAAAACGATGGATTTAGGCCCAGATCTCTGTACTGGGGTGAATGTATGACATTGTTCTGCATTCTGTCCATCAACTGTGGTTTTTGCAATTGTCACCCCGAGTGGGATGGGTATGCTCAGACGTGAGTCCCATGCTCTCCACACCACCGGATTCAAGCAAGCCGGGCTGAAGACGGCTCGAATGCCAGAAACAGGTCCTCGAAAGCTTGTTTCCGGTCCAGGGAAGGCATGGCTTGGCAGTTCGGGCTGGACTGTTCCCATGAGGCACAGGGTCAGACTGATTTGCATATGGCCATGTCTTAACTGGGGTGGTGTGGAGTGTAAAAAAACGATGGATTTAGGCCCAGATCTCTGTACTGGGGTGAATGTATGACATTGTTCTGCATTCTGTCCATCAACTGTGGTTTTTGCAACTAGATTTACTGGACAGCGCTCCGTGTTTCAAGTAATGATAGCTACATCTGGAAACCTGATGTATCTGTCAGCGCTAAAGTCACGCATTGCTGTAGTTGTGTGACAAGCATGATGCAACTCCAGCAATGCATGGGGACAGCCTATCCCTGTGGCACTGTGTTACCCTTCGCCCACCATCAGGTAGTGATGCAGTGCCGTTCTTGAGGGGAGCCAGGGCAGTAGGAGATCCAACGGTGGTGGTTGTGCACTGCGGTGTCATCATCTGTAAGCGTTGGTGGAGTGGTGGTGCTGAGGGAGTTGACGAGATGTTCTTCGGTGGCCTTGATCCAGCTGCGAGCAAGGGCAATGATGGCGGTGGTGTACAGTGGGCATGGTGCAGATGTGATGTACACAATGATGGGCAGTCCAGGAGAGTCCGGTTGTGTGACTGTAGTTGAAGTTCAAGCTGGCGCAGGAGACTTGCTCAACCGCGTGTCCTGCTATGTGGCTTGCTGCGGTGACCAGCTGCTTAAGTCTGATGATGGGAAGCTTCCCCAGGAGGGGGCGGGTTTCTGATCCTGCGGTTGTCCAGGTGCAACTTGAGCTCACCGAGAAGGATGTTGTCGGTGGATAGGAGAGCCTGGATACAATGAGGTCTACAATGGTATCAGAGAATCGGGCTCCATGGCATGAGGCCTTGCAGATGAGGGTGCCGCAGACAATGGGCTTGGGGTTGGTCCGGATCTGGAAGTTGAGGTGTTCCATGGTCTCCGTTGGGTCATCTGTGCTTCTGTAGGTGATGGCAATGCCTCTGCCTGGTTGGTCAGGTGGTCCTTGCGGGTGATTTAGTAGCCGTCAGGGATGGCGATGTCCGGTCCGGAGCAGATGGTGGTCCTAGCAGGCGATGTGGCATCCAGGGTTGATGACCAGGTGGGTGCTGGTGCCGTAGGGGTGGAGTGTATGAGAGGAAGGGTCCATGTTTCTGAGTGCGGCCCAGGGGCAGAGGGATGCTGGCGGGCTTGCCTATGGCTTGCCTATGGCACAGGAGACATCCATTACAATGCTGGCATTACATTGTAATGCCTTTAGAATGTAAATCCAACAACACAGGTGCCTTTACATCGCATTCCATTACAATGCATTGTGAGATCAGTAATGGGGTATTTTTAATCTTTAGGGTGGGCATGGGTTTCGGGTGTTGGAGATGAAACGTGGGATGTATTGTAGGGTAAAATTAGAAAATTGAGGTGTGGATTTGGGTCAAATATGAAAATTGGGGTGTGCTTTTGGGTCAAATATTATTTTTAGGGTGTGTTTTGGGGGTTCAAAGATGGAATTTAGGGTTCAGGGTTTGCTTTGGGGTGCAATGGTCAGTTTTAGGGTTGCACTCACTGAAGTGGGAATAGTAATGTTTACATCTCCACAATCCAACAACTTCCCTACTGTTGCAATATGCCGAGTATTAGTATTCATTGTAATGGAATGCGATATAATGGTATGCGTCGTAACTCCATATATACCTTTGGCACACCAATGGTACGCCCGCTGCGCATGGCCTCATAGCGGCTGCTATTGAGTAGTGCTGCGGGGGGAATGGACAGCTGGGAGGTGAGAAACACCGGGAGGAACACTGTGTGGGGCATGGCCACGGGGTTGAGTGTGTGAGCGGGTATTGTAAATATTTAAATGCGAGAAATCTTACTACGAGACCGGGTCCCGTGTCTTCCTTGCTACTGCTCTCCTGAGTCTGTTTCCAGTAACAGGAAGTAGGCAGCCAGGGTTCCTCCCCAAAGAAAATCACAACCCTGCAATGCGGCGTTGGGATTGGTCACTGGTGCCGGGACGAGGCGTTCAGCCAGGGGCTGGAGGTGAAGGCATGTTCTCCATGCAGGCTGTATTGCAGCCTGCATTGCGAACAGGACAGTGCGCATGACTGCTTTGTGCAGCCTGAGCGGGCCGATCAAACAGTTACTGCGCACTTGAGTGGGCATGCCACTCCGCCCCTGCCCTGCTCCGTCAGTGAAGCAGCCCTACCCACCCTCCCGCCTGCAAAGGAAACATGGAACCATTACACCAGGAAGTTATCATCTTGTGATGATTGTTCCTCTTCTTGCAATGCTTGAAAGCAGTGGAGCAACGCTCTTCCACCATAGCGGGTCATCTACTGATGCTAGGCCTGGGTGACTCGACCACCCGGCCTCCGCCGCTACGTGTCCCACCTTCTCCTTACCTGAACATTAACACCATGGCGCACTCCACTAAACTCTCTCCAAATCTGTGACTCACCCAGCGGGAGCCTCAGCCAGGTGGGATTACACAAACGTGGGTACAGCAGTCGCAATCGCCGCCAAGTCTGCTGGTGAACCTCCCAATGCAGTTGATGCAGCAGGGGCCCCTTAGGCGTGAACTTTCAGCGTTCCTGCAACACAAGTTTGGCGCAGCTCAGGGGCCTCCCCCTCCACAGCGTCCAGCCAGCACAAGCTCACCCGGCCTTTGATGCAAAGAGGTGCCCCCTACCATTGGTAATCCTCTCTGTGCACCCCAGTGTAGTGGTGGATCATAGTATGCGATGCAGACCGTCCCACGTTGGTGCGCAGGAGCGCCTCTACCATTCACAGCTCCAAAGGGCGCAAGGCGGTCTTCTCACACAGGTCAGGAACGTGTCTCCATGAGACCGACCAGACTTCAGCACCAGGTACGGGTAATCGCCGCGCCTCAATGTCTACCACCACGGCTCATTGATTACACAGCTGCCCCGCATCCCACTCCAGGCTCCAAACACAGGTCCAGCGAGGCATCCAGGCCCCAGATACAGGTCCAGCGAGGCAGCCAGACTCCAGATGCAGTTCCAGCGACGCATCCAGGCTCCAGATGCAGGTCCAGCAATGCATCCAGGCTCCAGACGCAGGCCCAGCAAGGCATTTAGGCTCTCTTCCTGGTCATCCTGGATGTTGGGTGGCTTTGAGAGGGTAGTTGATGTGTGCTGCACTTGGCCCTAGCTGCTCCATTCTGCATTTCTTTATTTTTTTTGCCTATTTTCTATTGGAGGTCGACTGATAGGCTACTCTGTCCATTAGAGGGAAAAAAAACTCACGTTGGGCTGACTAAAGTGCATTTTTGCTGCTAATGGGCCTTTCATTAGTTTTCGCCCGCTGACGTCAAAATTCCTGTCGCCATCACGTTAATGTTAGCGGCAGTTTTCACCGCTGATTCTTGAAGCTTTCGCCATGTTGTGATGTTGTACATACGTCGCTAACAAGGCGATAGTTTTCAGCGGTACACAGCGGTAAGAAAACTGCGGCTAACTAGCGTTAGAAGTAGTTTTCGCCATTCCTTGTACATATGCCCCACAGTTTTCACACTTTCTCGCTTTTGGCATGCATTTCTTTTTTTTTTTTAAAGGCCTATTTGTTCAAGGGCATTTTAATATGTTGTTAACTCCCACCCTAGCATCGCAGGGGGTGGGCAGAGGTGTAATCGAGCACTCCCGGCTTGCTAGTTGCAACATAATCTTTTCAACAGTTCTTTTGACTAAAAGCACGTTGTCCGATCAGGAACATTGATTGATTCGAATTCGTAACAAAGACCTTTTGGGGTGAATGATAGCATTTGTCATGCTATACATTAGGAGGTAACAGACCTTCTACATTAGACAGTGCTTCAGACGATAATGGGTTAATTTCGCTGTGTGCATTAAATATCTCCCAAAGTTCAGTTTAGGGGACACCGCTGGTCATTCTTATAACAGTGCATGGCAGTGCTCCCCACAATTCCGTCTCCTCCCTTTCCAAGAAAAACTCTGATAACTTTATTCAAGGAGTAATCGTTGCACTGGTTTAAGTCGCCGTGATTTGAATTGACAGCAATATTTGCATTTCAGCAGGGGACCTTGTCGGCTCATTGACATATCCCTCTTTTTAGGTGGAACTTTCGCAAGGCACAACATATGTTGAAAAGAAATAGGCAGCTTTTAGATTAATTGCCACCTTCCCAGTGTAAATGCAGCCATTCATTCACACTTTAAGATTCTGCTTGATACTCAAATGCTACCCCTTATCGAGCACCTTGGCTGTCATTCGATCAAATGAAATGGTTCATTCACCATATTTAGTATAATTTCAAATGCATTTTATTTGCCACTTCAGTCAGCTTTTCTAATTGCTGGTTTGATGTTCCGCACGGCCCATCATGACCACTTCAAGCCCACCTAATTTTCTTCCATATTGCTGGTGTCCTATTTTCTCCTTTCATGCTTGCTCTCACCTGATTGACATTGAAATGTATGCCCAGAGTCGTGCTAATTAAAGTTACCTAATTATCTACACAGCCCCAATGAATAAAGCTGATTGTCGCATCTTTTGCAGTGCACAAACTGGTAAGGGTTGTACCAGGTCTGACACATTGCATCACCGCATTAACAGTATGCACGGTTCAGTGACTACATATCGAGGGAGCAAATATAGACTGGCCAAAATATCGACTCCAAAATATTGAGGGACAGAATATAGAATGCTTATCTACTAAAATATCGAAATTTTAAATGTATTAAAAATAATATAAAAGTAATTACACATTAAACACAATTAAATAAAACATAGTTAAAATATTGTAAAAATGCTTAAAATGTAAAAATAATAAATTTAATGTAAACATTTTTTTAACATATATATATATTTACTTAATAACATTATAAAATAATTAATAATCTTAATTATAAAATATTTAGAACATTAATAAAAATATATGTACACATATATACATAAACATGTTATCTAAAAATAAAAAGTATTAATATTTAATAATTTAATTAAAGTAATTATTATTATGTTAATTAATAATTTACACTGCATGAAACATAACAAACTTAAAAACATTACATAGCTAAAGGAATAAAATTAGTATTCACACTCGAACAAGTACAAAATTAGAGAATGTGTTGGATAGCAGGTGGGTAAAAATTACTATTCCAACTCCAGTGAGTGCAACAGTAGGGAAAGCGTTGGATAGCGTAGGGGTAAAAATTACTATTCCCACTCCAGAGAGTGCAACAGTAGGGAATGCGTTGGATAGCAAGTGGGTAAAAATTACTATTCCCACTCCAGAAAGTTCAACAGTAGGGAAAGCATTGGATAGCGTAGGGGTAAAAATTACTATTCCGACTCCAGTGAGTGCAACAGTAGGGAAAGCATTGGATAGCGTAGGGGTAAAAATTACTATTCCCACTCTGGTAAGTGCAACAGTAGGGAAAGCGTTGGATGGCGGGAAGGTAAAAATTACTATTCCCACTCCAGAGAGTGCAACAGTAGGGAAAGCGCTGGATAGCGGGAGGGTAAAAATTACTATTCCCACTCCAGAGAGTGCAACAGTAGGGACAGCATTGGATAGCGTAGGGGTAAAAATTACTATTCTCACTCCAGTGAGTGCAACAGTAGGGAAAGCATTGGATAGCTTAGGGGTAAAAATGACTATTCCCACTCCAGAGAGTGCAAGAATAGGGAAAGTAATCATTTAATATTTAAATAAGAATAAATTAATTTCCAATACCAATTTAAAGTTAATTACAATTAATTATCAATTACAAAATATTTAATAATTAATTAATTATAAATACTGATAAATGTTATTTGTTTAAAATTAATTACCTATTTATAATTAACAGCCAATTAATTTTCAATACCAAAAATGTAATAAGTAATAACAAAATTACCAATTAATAATCAATTAACAATAAATTATTTATCAATACACAAAAATAATTTAAATACATATTTAATTTCAATTACATTACTTCCCACCCTATTTCCCTATAACCCACTACTCACTCCAAATAGTAAATTAAAACAATTAACATAATTATCAATAAAAAAATTCAATAAAATAAATAACAATTAATAAAAATTAATTACCAATTAATATTGAATTAACAATTAATTATTAACAATACATATAAATAAAAATACATATTTACCTAATTACAATTAAATTACTTCCCACCCTATTCCCCTATAAACCCACAATCTGCTACAGAACTAAAACGCAAAATTAAATAAAAAATAAATAATAATTCATAAAAACTAATATTTAATTTACTATATTTAAATCACTTCCCACCATATTCCCCTATAAACCCACAACCTGTTACAGATTTAAATTAGGCAAAAATTAAATAACATAACATTCATTACTTTCAAAAAATGAAACATATATTACAAAAATAATAAATATTTTTAACACATATACTAGCATACATAACAGTAAAAAAAAAATCGATATTATGGAAAACAATATTTTAAATTCAATATTACGGAAATCGATATTTCTTACCTCAATTTCGATATTCTATCCAACTATATTTTGGTAATTCGATATTCTGGGCTCTCTATATTTTTAATTCGATATTCTGGGTAGTTTATATTTTGGATTCGATCTTTAGGATGTTCACCAGTATGCACATACAAAAATTCTATTATATGGCCTGTCTTTGAGCTAACTTCACAATTCAACTATTGCAGTCATTTCGTTATGTGTACCTGCTTAGTCCTGCAGCCTCCTGGCTGGCCTAGTTCCCCAGCTGTTGTCACATTTTTGATGGTCCTCAATTTTAGGCATTCAAGTGTTTGCTAGCACATAGTCACTTTAGTATTTTACACCCCCCCCCCCTTCTTCAGCACAAGGGTTACATCGTCCCTTTGACTGGCTTAAGGGGTTATTGATGAACTCAGCACTTAGTCTGATTCGCTGTGCCCACCCGCACCACAGTGCCTTGAGACCCTCGCGGAAGAGTAGCCACACTCTACAAACTAAGCATGAGCGTGAAATCCGTTACGCTCACGGATTTTGCGGATTTTCGGGAAATCCGCAATCCGCGAATTTTGCGGATTTCCCGCAAAATCCGCAAAAAAAATCCGTGAACGTAACGGGTTCAAAAGTTGAACCCACACTCATGTAACTACTTTACAATGGCGCCAGCAAGCTGCCAGCGCCGTTGTAAAATAGTTACAAAGTTAGCTTGCACCAGAACCACTAGATAAAACGAAGCAGGTGCTGCTTTATTTTATCTAAGTGCTTCCTGTGCAAGCTAACTTTGTAACTATTTTACAACGGCGCTGGCAGCTTGCTGGCGCCATTGTAAAATAGTTACAGCCAGCACAGCCAGGTCACTCAAGGGACCCCTGCGCCCTTCAGGGCGATTGCATAGTAAGTAACACACACATGGTCACTCGAACTAGTTGATGCTCAAATTCAGTGACTCATTCATTAGCCCAAAAACAATCATGAGCGTCTTCGAGGCTGGACAGGTGTGCCTCTTCCCAAATCTACCGTGGAAAATCAGCTGTGATGCTGGGTAGAGGGCGGCCTTTGCATGGTCGCTCGAACTAGTTGATGCTCAAAATCAGTGACTCATTCATTAGCCCAAAAACAATCATGAGCGTCTTCGAGGCTGAACAGGTGTGCCTCTTCCCAAATCTACTGTGGAAAATCAGCTGTGATGCTGGGTAGAGGCCTTTGCATCCTTGACTTTCATGAGCGCAATCCCCGTGCTGTTCCTGTGACCAGGAGCTTCTTTCTCTTTGTGTTCGCACGGGTTGCTGCAAGTTCGCACGCGTTTTGTACAATTTCGCAATTTGCGAAATTGTACAAAACGCATGCGAACTTGCAGAAACCCGTGCGAACATAAAAAAAAAAAATCCGCGCGGATTCGCGGATTTTGCGGATTTTGGCAATCCGCAAATTCGCGGATTGCCAATCCGCAAAATCCGCTCATACCTACTACAAACCCTGATTGATTGATTGTTGAGTGCGATTTGCAAGTCATCTCTGGGGGTTACACTCATCCTGGGTTCACCAGTCCCCTTCCTTGTTAATACATTCTTGTCCTGCAGATTTTAAGGAGTTTAAAGTTTTTTCCCAGGATTAGTCTCCTGGATGAAAGACTCTAGCCTGTGCTGGAATCTGGGCTGGCTGAATAGTGATCAGTGCCACAGTCTATGTAAGTCTGGCAGAGAAAGTAATCTTGTGAGTGATCGAGGTGAGGTGGGGGATTTTCAAAAATGTGTATGACTTAGAGCGGACAGCAGTGGTTCAACTCCAATGAAGTGGTATCCTAGTAGATGTACATGGCATCAGTAATTTCTCGCAGCCCCATAGCATTCGATTCACATTCCATACACTGTTCTCGGTGCTCCTTTGTGTCCAAGTCCATGATCATCGGGAGACATTGGCTATTCGCTATGAGTTATTAGAAGTTCTGCACCCCGGGGCTTGGTCTCGGCGCCGCTGTAAGATGGCGGAGAAGCGCTGAGCTTTGGCGAGACGGGGAGCTTCTTCGACGGTGGAAACCACTCCCGTGATCTCCGTGGGACGAGACTACAAGGCACCTCTTCCTCCTCACATGGTAAGTCACTGGAGTCCAACAATTTTTCAGAAATTCATGATTTTCTTGCCTAAAACTGCCTCAGAAAAATTTATCTTGGAAGAGAAGTTATGTCTGCCATTTTAAATGGCAGGCTTTTTTCAGTAAAAAAAAAATTGACCTAACAGTGTATTTTGGGCATTTACAAGAATTTCAGCAGCAGTGTGCCTCAAGTTCCTGTTTTGCCAACATTTGTATTCCTACTCTTCTGCATATTTTGATCAGCACTGAGTATGTTGCCTTGCTCCTTGTTGAGAGACTATTATCTAATGCTGACTTTATGGATCTTCTATTTTTCATATTCCTTCAGGAGATTAATGCTGCCAGTCATAATCACCAGAAATAGCTTTCACACCTCATTATAATACATAAAAAGAGAGGTTGTCCTGCGGTTGTTTCTTTTACATTTTCAGCTGCATAGCGCTAAAGTGAATTTGACTCTTTATACTGCTGACTCAACGAACAAGTGCTTCTTTTAGGTTTCTCTTCCCCCTATATGGGGAGATTAAATATTCTTAAACTTTCAGCCTCTTCTAAGCGCAATACATATTCAGACTCTGACTCTAATTATAACGGCATGGATAACATCTTGCACCATAAACCTGAATCTTCTGGCGCCATTTCAAAGATGCACCCTTCAACCAAAGCACCTGTGAGCTCCACGAACAAAAAAAAGACCCGCCTTCTCCAGTTAATTTCACATCAGTTTCTATGGACTTGATTTTGGAGGAAATTCATGCCATAAATCCTTTTATGGAAGAAACTACAAAGTCCTTACAACTTTTGAACAACGATTGGTCCTCATTGGAGTCACGTGTTCTTCTTGTAGAACAGTCTACGGAATATTTACAGTCTTCGTGCTCTCGTATTTTCTCTCTGGAGTTAAAAATAACTCTCCTCAAGAAACATACAGAAGACTTCGAAAATCAAACTGAAGAAATAACCTATATATTTATGGTCTCCCTGAAAATATGGAGGGTTGTAATCAGACAGCTTATTTTCAATCCTTTCTACCTAAGCTTCTGGAAATGTCTACCATTGACTCACTTAATATACAATGAGCTCACAGGCTTGGTCCCAGAGCTTCAACAAAACCTTGTGGCGTCATCCTGTTCTTCTGGCAATATTCTGATCTGCTCCAAGTCTTGTTGGCAGTCACAGCCAAAAAACAAATCTCTTGGGAGGGCATTGTTTGTTTTTCCCACAAGATGTGGTCAAAGCCACTGCAGATCTCCGGAAAAAAATTCTAGACCTTCGTCCTCAACTAAGAACCACAAATGCCAGATATGGCCTCATACATCCATGCCTTTTTAAGGTTACCTACAAGGAAAAGACCACTACCTACAAAGACCGAGAGGCCCTGCTAGATTTTCTTCGACATATTGGAACTGATGTCATGGACACTGCCAAATCTACTTAATTGTGACTTTGTTATTTATTGTTTGCTCTCTCTCTTTGTGAGTATCATTTTATGGATAATTCTCTTGGAGGATGTTTTATTCTAGTTTAGAAACCTTCTTAATTGATACCTCGTTCCCTTTTATATGTTCCTGTTATGTATATTTTGTGCATAATTCTGTCTGGTGTTTGTTCTAATTAATCTATAGATTTTTTCTTCGGTTTCTGAAGGCATAATTTCTTCCTTCCTATTTACAGGTGTTTCTCTAACCCCCCGTTCTCACTCAGTGTCCTCAATTGTGTTGATGTATTTTTGATTCCAAGCTGCCCTGTCGTCCGATGGGGCTTGGATGTTGTCATCGCCGCTGCCTGGCGCAGCCCACCCCACTTTGTCTTGTGTATTGCAGGTATGTTTTTCAGTCGTCATTTGTTTGAATTGTACTGTCCTTTTGTTCTCTGTTACGTTCTTCCCTTTTCCCAATCTCTTTCTTTCATAACTCTATTTCTTACTCTCCTTCCTGGTATCTATTCTGTTGCTCTCTCTCTCTCCCTTCTTTCCTAATCAAACAATACTCTTATCTTTATACTTTTAATTTTTCACTTTTTCTCAATTTTGAGTTGGGTTATATCACTGTATGCTTATTGATTGTTCATGTTAAAATATTTTGGTTACATTCAGAGTTACTACATTGAATATTAAGTGATTAGGTAATCCCATTAACCCCTTCCATACTGATGACGAACCCCAGCCGTCATGCACTACGGTGCTCGTGTGCTGATGACGGCTGGGGTTCGTCACGGCCCGCCCCTGTTCGTGTTGTTTACAGCACACCAGGGGAATCGCGGCCGCATGGAAGGGGTTAAAAGACAACCTGTGTTAACCACTATAGGTAAATTAAAAACTGATATTGCATTACTCCAGGAATCACATCTATCTAAAACTGAAGCTTATAAATTAAAGAAATGTTGGTTAAGCATTGTATTTTCTTCTCCGGCCCTAGGTAAAACAAATTGAGTTTTGATGTCATAAGAAATTTTAAGTTTCAGTTGTCCATCAAGAATCCGATTCTTATGGTCATTGGGTTATTGTTAGACTTCTTATTGATAAAATAACATTAGTTATTTTTAATGTGTATGGTCCAGTTTCCATTGACAAACCATTTTGGACTCAGATCTCTGATGAACTGCTTTTGCTTGATGATGAGTATATTGTTTTTGGTGGCAATTGCAATCAAATACATCACCCCATATTGGATAGACACTCACCAGTTAAATTTATTAACACTAAAATACACTCACAATTTACTTCCACCATAGGTCGCAAATTTTTAGTCGACATCTGGAGGCTTTGTCATCCAGATCTTAGAGAATATAGTTACTATTCACCTCCACACCAATCACAATCCCAAATTGACTACCTCTTTTTAAGTAAATCCTCAGCTGAGCATGTCCTTCAATCCCAGATAGGATCTATATTAATAACAGATCAAACTCCGGTCCTTGTTGATTTTGATCTGATACCATTTACTTCACATGCTGGTAGGTGGCGCTTTATTAATTCATTACTTGCTAACCCTAACTTCTCTAGCCATTGCAGCTCTTTAGTTTCTGAATTTTTAGCTTTTAATTCAACTCCGGATTCCTCCCCTGTAATGGCTTGCGATTCTTTTAAGGCGGCCGTTAGAGGTTTCATAATAAATTTTGTCTTGCAAAAGAAAACATCTTTTGAAATACAAACTACTCAATTACTCACTAAGATTAAACAACTAGAATATACTTATTACCATTCTAATACTGAGTTTTCTTTAAAGATTGGACTCCCTTTTAATAGATTATCCACGGAAGCCGCTTCCTCCTATCTTTTAAAAAGCAGCTTTCGCTACTATGGAGGACAAAATAAAATGGGAAAACTACTGGCTAATTACTTGAAAATAAGACGAGAAAGAATTAGAATAGAATCTTTGCAGAACGCTGTTAAAACTTCCTTATTTGAAGACAATGACATTTTGAATGACTTTGTTTCCTTTTATAAAAATCTATGTACTCCAGAGACACAACCAATTCAATCAGATTTATCCTCTTATTTTCATTCCATTAACTCCCCTCCATCTCAACATATCAATTTTGACCCACTGGAATCTGATAGTACCATGCAGTATTGATATTACAGCGAGGAAAGGTCGATGGCTCTACTGTTGAGTTCTATGAACACTTTGCTAAGCCTCTACTTCCAAATCTTTTACTTTTATTTAATTATTTTATTGCAAATGGTTCGTCTCATGGCACTTTTCAAGAAGCCATGAAATGGTTAATCCCAAAAGATAATAAAGACCCTTCCCTGTGCAAAGATTATCGCCCATCTCTTTAGTCAACACAGACCATAAGATTTTTGCAAAATATTCTGGCCCTTCGCATTGATCCTATCCTACCTGAACTTATTGGGCCTGAACAATCTGGCTTTGTGAAGGGTCGATTATCCTCTGACAACTCTAGAGTCTTTTTCAACATTCATAGAGGCCTCTTAGGATGGCGGACGGACCTGCTTCCGTCCACCACCCCAGAGGTGGAGGGACCGTCTGCAGGGGCAGCGGCGGTCCCTCCATGCCAATTAGGATGTGACCGCCACCCTGGCGGTCACATTCCGTATCTAAAAATGCATGCTTTCCATTTCCATGCACAAAGCGGCAGGCACCGCGCGGTGCCTGCCGCTTTCTGCATGTAAATGCAGGGGGGTACCATGGGTACCCCCCTGTGCTCTCCCATCCCGACACCCTGGGGGCCCGCAACTGGCCCCCAAACACTAAAGACCACATGCTTTTCCACGGCGGAAAAGCCGCCGTGGAAAAGCATGTTTCAGCCTGCATCCTAATATGGCTGGCCGTGTCTTGCAGACACCGCCACCATATTTGCCTGCATACACCGCTGATCAGCGGCGGACGGACTTGCCATCTGCCGCTAATCCCACCGCCATCCTAATGTGGCGGTGGGTGTTTCAGATGTCTGCGGCGGTGAATCCACATCCTCCAGGCCGGCGGTGGCTTCCGCCGGTCTGGAGGATGCGGATTCACCGCCATCCAAATTGGCCCCTTAGTAAGGCTTCTTCCCTAGATTATCCTATTGCAGCCATTGCTTAAGATGCTGAAAAAGCATTTGACAGGAATGGATGGGATTTTATGTTACATGCTTTAAAGTGGATGGGTTTTCCTCCCAAACGGATCTCCTTAATTTCCTTACAATGCTCGGGACCCAGAGCTTCTATTTTCATTAATGGTAAAGTCTTGGATTACTTTCCTCTCTTTAGGGGAGTACGACAAGGGTGTCCTTTATCACCTTTATTGTTTGTAACAGCATTGGAACCCTTTTTAACTAAAATAAGGCAGTTGTCAACTTGACTTGCATCAAGTTAAAATGTCTGTTTACGCAGATGATATTCTTCTGTATTGTTCCTTTATGCCCACTTCTCCCCCTTCTTTTCTCCATCAGGTCGATATTTTTTCTCAAATATCAGGTTACTGCCTTAATCCGGATAAATGTGAAGTCTTACCTCTCAATGTTTTATGTCTTAAGCATTATTTTATCCATACTGTTTTTTCCTGGCCACCCTCAAACTTAAGATACCTGGGTTTATGGGTCCTCTCGACTTTTCCAGAGACTTTAAAACTAAACTTTGATTATATTATAAAAACATTAAATGATACTATGGCATCCTCTTTTTCTCTCTCGGTGGGTACGACTAGATTTGATTATGCGGATGCTTACCCCTCTGATTCTTTATATTCTTTCGATGATCCATGTGCACATTCCCGGATATTATTTTAAGAAATTTGATTCGCTTCTAACTTAATTTCTCTGGAAGGGCAAGCCCCCTCGAATAGCCTTATCCTCCTTAAAAAAATAATAATCTAGCAGTGGCCTTAAATTCTCTAATTTCAAATCTTATCATTATGCTTTCTCATTAAAATGAGCTTCCCTTTGGCTTTGGTCTGACCCCTCTGCATATTCCCCAGTATGAATATCTAAAGAAAAATCTCCTGTCTCTGCTTTTGACTTTCAGGAAACCCTTGCCTTCACTAATAACATCTCTTCTTTTCGACCTCTCATTATTTCTCACACTCGTAAGATTCTAACTCCTCTTCTACCATCTTCTTATCCTTTTACTACTTCTCTCTCTCAACAGCCTATTTTTTTTTTTTTTTTGGTGTAAGATGTTTATTGCACGTTTCACATAAGTAAAATACAATTTTGCGCCTACAACCATAACAGGCCGGCTACATACTGGTGCAGTTCATAAAATATTTTGTTTGTCATACACAGCCCATCAGCCGACATCGTTAGGACCGGCGGCGTTGCATGAAGAAGCATTTGCAATGCAGAACAGTGCCGTATACGCATCCAATCATGTCTATTTTTTTACATTTTATATTTTTTATTGGTAAATATAGTAAAACAACTAAGTAAAAAAAACTCCTTTAACTTTGGTCACTGTGTCACAGCATTCTCCCCCCCCATTTCCAACTGTCTATCGATACTCATCTCCATTTACTATTTCGCCATCTGTCATATCTATTTTATTCGTTTTGTACTGGTGCATGCGCTAGTAAATAGTTTAGCAAATACATCCAATAGTCCCTGGGGCGTGATCCAATCGGCAATTCCTCCTCATAAGTGGCCAGTGTGTCTTGGCAATATGTTAAGTCTTCCAGCCAGTTTTTCATCTTCGGCCCCATTTTACTATTCCATTTCAAAGACACCCTCCGTTTTGCCATTAAAAGTGCTACCACACAGAACTTACGCCTTTGCGCTCTTAGCTGCGGGACAATACCCAACAAACAGACCTTGGCCTTACATTCGATAGATGCCCCAAGCATGTCATTTAGGGCCTGTACCACCTGCTCCCAGAATCCCGCCACAGGGCGACAGTGCCATGCTAAATGCATGAAGTCCGCATTCTCTTGTCTGCATCTAACACAGTTGGAGTCGTCCCTTAATCCGTACCTGTGTAGCCGCTGAGGTGTATAGTATATTTGGTGTATGTATTTATAGTGGATGATCCTCAAGTTTCCATTTGGTGTCAGTATGCCAGTGAGCAGGCAAGGGGTTTCCCATTCCTCCTCGGACAGTGTATCATCTAACACTTTGCTCCACTTATCTCTCATCCCTTCAGTGTTCCCTCCAATGTCTTTTTGTATGCTTGTGTATAACCTCGACACTAAGTGGGAGGCCGTGGGTGTGGTGTAAGGATGTTAAGGTCTGAGGTTCCTCCGGAAAGGTAGGAAAGTGCTCTTTTACCGCCCTTTGTAACCTGTAGTAGTTAAAGCTAAATAGTAGTGTTGGATTGCTAATATAATCTAATTTGTCTAGGGTTTGGAAGACTTCATCTTTGTATAAATCTCCCATCTTTTCAATACCAGCGTGTCTCAGTAAATTCATTCCGACCTTTTCTTTTGTAACTGAGAGCGCCGGGTGATGTGCTAGTGGGAGTGCAGGTGCGTAAAGTGGCAGGCTATTAGCTACCTTGCCCATCAGTCTCCACTCTTCTGTGGTGGTGTTAACCGGGTTAATGTCACGTTCATGTAATCTAACTCGTTTATGTGGCAATATGTTGGCCAAAGGGACCGGGTCTGCATCACCCGCCTCCACCGCCACGTGGGTCAGGAAAGGTATCTCGTGGTACCAGTAGTGCGCGAATTGCGCCTGAGCGCATAAGTAATAAAGATATAGATCTGGGACCTTGAAACCCCCCTTAGCATATGGTAGTGGCATCGTTTGTAACTCTAACCTGGCCAAAGTAGATTTAGCACCAGTTTTTTGATATTTCGGAACACCTCCGCAGGAGGTTTAATTGGGATGTTATTGAACAAATAGAGGAACTTGGGCAGAAGCACCATTTTTACGATTGCAGCTCTGTCCGCCAGCGACAGCGGCAGTTTATTCCATATTTTAATCTTCTCTTCTAAGGATGATATCACTCTTCCGTAATTAGTACGGATGACTAGTTCTGGATCCCGGTGAAACCACACTCCCAAGTACCTGGTTGGTTCGTCCTGCCATTCTAGTGGATAGTCCAGGGCCATTGGGTGTGTGCCATCCATCAGCGTCAGAATAAGCCCAGTTTATCTGTAGCCCTGAGTGTTGGCCGAATTTTATATATTCGCGCAGTAATGGGTTAAGGTGCTGCTCCGGATTTTTTACGTAAATTACCATATCATCTGCATATAGCGAGATGTGTATGGTGCGTGTCGGGAGTTGTATGGCCGAGTAGTGGTGGTGTTGTTTAATTTTGCAAGCTAAGGGCTCTAGTACTAAGGCAAAAAGCATCGGGGAGAGTGGACACCCCTGCCTAGTGCCGCAACATATTGCAAGTGGTTCCGAAATATGTTTGTTTATCCTAATGCGTGCTGTAAGATTAGTGTAAAGCATCGTGATCCATCCTATGAATATTGGAGGAAACCCCATGCGTAGTAGTACTGTGTGGAGAAAGGGCCAATCTATCGTGTCAAACGCTTTGGCTGCGTCTAACAGAACCGCCACAGCCTTTATCTATGGTGCCAGGTAGTGAGCTAGTGCAAATAATGTGCGCGTGTTATGAGTTGTTGATCTGTCCGGTATGAAGCCGGATTGGTCGGGTCGTATCAGTAGCGGCATTAGTGGTTTGAGTCTGTCCGCCAATAAGCTAGCTATTATTTTTGTATCTACGTTTATAAGTGATAAGGGGCGGTATGAGTCACATTGCTCCTCGTCTTTGCCTGGTTTTAATAATGCAATTAGCAAGGCTTCCCTCATGGATGTCGGCAGAGTTTGGGCCTCATGAGCTGCCCCATATAGTCTCACTAAGTGCGGAGCGAGCAAGTCCGCAAATGTCTTATAGAATTCTATCACGAAACCGTCGGGCCCCAGTGCTTTGCTATTCGGTAGACGCTTGATAGTGTCTACAACTTCCTCTACTGTTATGGGGCGAGCTAGGTATTCTCTATGACCCTCAGATAACCACGCTATTTCTACATCTGCCATGTAGGACAGTAATTCCTCTTGCGGTATTGAGGGACGTGCCTCATATAATTTACCATATGAGTCCATGAATTCACCCGTTATGCCCTTAACGTCAAGAGTTATTGTTCCCGCTCAGGTTTTGATTGCAGTGATGTGTTGGGACGCTCGTCCTGTACATATTTTCTCAGCTAGGGCTCTGCCTGGCCTGCCTCCCTCTCCATACATTCTAGCAGTTTTGCGTTTGGATATATATTTAAGCTCGTCTGTTGCAAACTGTCGATGTTCTGTCAGGAGTTCTTGTATGTCTCCCAGTATTGCAGTGTCCCCTGTTTGTGTATATCTCTGTTCTAACGTGTGTATGGCGCTCTCACGTGTTTTTAACTGTTGCCTGATGTCCTTCAATATGCCTGTGGTCGTGCTTATACATACCCCCCGTATTGTAGCTTTGAAAGCTTCCCATAATAGGCAAGGGTCTTCTGTCGTCGGGCAGTTTAGGTCAAAGTAGTCTATTATTGCATTATGTATGGTGTCTACGTACAACGGGTCACGTAATGCTACTGCATTAAAACGCCATGTGAACGGCGGAGGTTCGTAGTTCGGGATTTCCACCTCTAGGGCTGTGATCTGAAAGTGTTCTTGGGAGATGCTTTATATAGACTACCCATGATACCATATCCTGTGTGCCCAGCCAGTAGTCTAGCCTAGACCAACTTTTGTGTGCTGCATTTATGTGCGTTGCAACTAGCTCCCCTGGGTGTTTGACCCTCCACATGTCAGCCATCCGTAAATCTTCCATAGCATCATGGAGCGTCGCTCTCGCTTTAACATGTGGTTCCAGCGTGTTCAGTGATCTGTCAACCCCCTTCTTTAGTGCTATGTTAAAGTCGCCGCCCCATATTATATTCTCAACCTGGATATCTGCTATGATGTGCCATATTTTCTCAAAGAACCCTGGGTCGTCTCTGTTAGGGCCATATGTGTTCACCCATGCAACTTGACGCTGTCTCACCGTACCCACAACAATGACACTTCTGCCTTCGGAGTCTCTGTGTACGTTCGAGATCTTAAATTGTACACCCTTTCGTATTAAAATGCTGACCCCTCGAGAATATGATGAGTAATTGGAGCTGGTGACTGATTCTGCCCATCTAGTTCCCAATGTGGATGTGTTGATGGCCGCTATGTGTGTTTCCTGTAGGAAAGCTACGTCAATGTGTAATCTATCAAAATAGGCAAACATCTGCCGTATTTTCTTCGGATTTCCTAGGCCTCTGATATTCCACGTGATAAATTTCAGTGTGTTGGGTTGTGTCACGATATCAAATGTGGTTTCTGCCTTTTCTTGTTAGGTCTCTTCCCTCCATATATTACGATGACAGTTTTTTCTATCCCGTATTCAAGTATACATATTCTAGAAATGAGTAAAACTTTAGTGACAGTGCATTTGGTAAATAAAGAGGTCGCAATGCTTCTCAGACACAGTGATTCAATTCGAACAACTCCCAATACCCATTTCCTCCCCCCACCCACTTTAGCGCCCAAACTTTGCCATAGCCATCCCTGTGTAATAACCAAACTAGTAGAAGAACTTGAGTTGGGGCGCACCCGCTTGGGGGTGTCGCCAGGTACACACGTCTCCATCCACATAGTGAATGTGGACGGGTGTGTGCGCAATGTCTAAAATCCACAAAATCCTTTTTTCCCCTCTTTTTCCCCGCCATAGTCTTATATTAGTCTTGTGCAATTTAACCACATTTGTCTATTTTCGCATTTTGCAGCAGTGTGGCTTAAATCAGAACTTTTATGTGAGTCTACCCCTGTGTTTTCGCCCCTAGGTCTTTGCAGCAGGGTTCACCTTCTCAGTGGAGCATGCTAGGTCCAGTGTTTGTCTGCTCGCATGCTCAGTATAACTTCAGTGTATTTTTCGATGCGGTGCTGCATATACATGTAATAGCCCCGAGGTCCCTCCCTCGTCCCCTGTCCACAATGGACTACCAGGTTACTCACTGTGCAGGACACTAGCGCGTGTTCAGATTGCCAGTAAATACTGTTTGCATGGCTCCTTCGGGCCCCCACATTCAGGTGCACCTATCGTTAGGCGACTTCTGTGAGTCTCCATTTGCTGCAATGTTGACCCGTAAATGTTTGAAGTGGTTGTGGCACCGAGGCATCACCATTCTCATGAAGTCTTGTAGACAATTGCAGCCCCTGACCCCTCGGTGTCTGAGTCATTATCACTCATCTGATCAACTCGGTCCTGTGCCTTGCGTCGTTTTCCCAATTTCTTGATATATTCCTGTGCTGCTTGCACCGTGGGAAGAATCACGGGCTTACCCGCATTTGTGATTTTGAGTTTCGCGGGATATAACATTGCGTACTCAACTCCTAGATCCCATAGTTTCTTTTTCACTGGTGCAAATTCCTTTCGCGCCAACTGCACAGCCATGGTGTGGTCTGGGTAGAACTCCAGGGTATTCCCTTGATATGTGATTTCACCCATTTCTCTGGCAAGCCTGAAGACCGTGTCTCTGTCCCTGTAGTTAAGCATGCGGGCGATTATCATGCGCGGAGTAGCACCCGGTTTTGGTTTAGGCGCCAGGGAGCGGTGTGCACGTTGGACAAGGAAAACCGATGACAGGTTCTCTGCGCCAAATAATTCTTTCAGCAACGTCTCAATGTAAGTTTCCATTTTGCCCGTGTTTGTGGACTCCGGCAGACCTGATATGCGGACGTTATTCCGTCTGGATCTCGTTTCCTGGTCCTCCACCTTAGCACGCAGGCCTTCCAGCGTTTTTTCAATGCCACAGCATGCCTTCGTTGTGGTCCTGGATTCGTCCTCCACTCTAGAGATCCGTTGTTCCTCCTCCACAATCCGCTCATCGTGTTTTTCTATTTTCGCTACCATACTGTCTACACGTTGCATCACATTATCCCGCTTGTTGTTCATTTCCTGCAGACTTTGCTGAATCGCCCGTAGGACTGCCTCCATGCCGGTCCCGTCATTCGTCTCTTGCTCCCCCTCTGCATCCGAAGTGGGCGCGTTGCTTTTAGCTTGTTTCCTAGTCTGAAATGGTAGTTTAGTCTGTTGTTTGTCTGGTTTCCCCATAATACCGGTGCACTTTAGAGGGCTGCGTCGCAGCGTCCCCGGGCTTACCGTCGCCGAGGTTCTCGCAGCAGACAGATTTCGACGTTGGGGTGTTCTTGCCGCCCACAGTGAAGCAGTTTTATTCATCAGATATCCTGCAGGTTTGCATGTTCACCTAGTTGCCGTGCTATATCTGCTCGGGGACGTCAATGGCAGCGTGAAATCCCCTCCGTTGCACCACAGCACTCACTGTCATGCCGTTTGCCATGCCTTTAGTGCCTTATTGAAGTTATCCACCCGGGAGCGCGAAGTCAGATTGCCACGTTAGCGGCCCCTTCTTGGTCTGCTGTTCACACTGTTCCCCAACAGTATAATTCGCTTGTGGGTATTTATTTCCCGTCAATGTTTGTGACGCTAGCATTCAATGGGTGTTCATTTTGCTACCAGCTTATAGTTTTCCGTGTGAATCTAGATATCAAGCATTGTTGGGGTTAAGATATATTCCTCCGAGTCAGGCAGCCATCACAACCATGTACTCGGCACCATTACAGAGTTCTATGCACCGTACCCCACTGAAGTCTCCCTGTCTGCACAGCGGTACAGTGTTGCGAATCTCGATCCCTATGTTTAATCGAGTAGGGGTCCTCTCCTTTCCCACTATCACCTCCACCTTCCAGCCTCATCGGTTGTCTCTCGCTCCGGTCAACTTAGAACCCACCGGGCCTCTGCACGTTCCCGTTATTTCTCTCCGCCGCTGCATACTCCTTGCGTTCCACTGCCGCCGCCATTTTGAAGCCTTTGGAACGCATCCCCACTAGCAGCGCTCACATTGCCCTCATTAGACCGTGGCTGTCTTGACTCGTCACAAGTTGGTCACTGTATTAGTTTGTCGCTTAGCGGGCAGAGCATTCTAAATACCTGGACTTGTATCCGTCCGAATTACCAGTAGCTCCGAGTGCCGGGCGCGGCCATCTTGGATCGCTACTCGCATCCGTGCCGTTTTCCGCCGATATTTTCTTCAGTGTCCCTTATTTTAGAATTTCATCTCCGTTAGTGTGTGGGCTGCATTTTCTGATTTCCAATTGAATCTTTTTCATTGTGCTGGCGGTATTTTCAGAGGTTCAAAGGCCGCTTTTTCTGCACCCGTCCGGCAGAGCGGACTTACTAGCCAACCATCCTGCAGTGCGCCCTCTAGCGCCCCCCCCCCCCTCAACAGCCTATTTGGCACAATAAATTGCTATTGACCACAAATCGTACCATCCACTGGAAATCTTAGAGATCCAAGGGGTTCTTTTAGATTTCCCAACTCTTGACTAATAATTTCCCCCTATCCTTTCCTGATCTTCAAACCAAATTTTCACTGTCTAATTCCTTTAAATCACAATATAATCTTTTACTTCTTTCTCTTAATCAATATCTCCTCTTGCTACCAATTGCCTCCAAACTTTCTACGGCATGTTCTACACTTTTTCCCATAATAAATACTTCTACCACTGCATCTACTATTCATAAGCTTTTATTGCTACCCTCTGATAGACACAAGTCAAAGACTGAATTGGCATGGGAAAGGGATTTGGCACAATCCTGACCAACGCCCATCTGGGATAAATTGTGGCTTAATATTCATAAGACATCAAGAACTGCTAATACTTCTCAAACCCTTTATTTTGTTTATCAGCGCTTATTACTTTCTCCTGCAGCACTAGCATATTTCTCACCTAATACTCCATCTACCTGTTGGTCCTGTTCCTGTTCTAATGCTGATTTAAAACATATGCTATTCGAGTGTCCTAGTATTTTTCAGTGTTGGCAATTAGTTTGGTCCCAAATTAAAAAGATTTTTAAAGTTAATATTCCCTTCTCTATAGCCACCATTAACTTAGGCTCCTTGTCACCTCAATGGTGCCAATCACTATCTAACTTTAAGTTAATAGATCTATTATTAGCTGTAGCTTTACATTTTTCTTGATTCTACAGGCTACGGTCAGCCAATGTGACGGACACTTGCTGATCAGAAGTAACAGTTACCATAACGTCACACAAGGACAAATATATGAGTTCATTCAGTGGAAACACTATGGCAGGCCATTGATGGGACTAATGGAACACCAGTTAGTGAACCAAGCACACCTCTTCAGCATCAAGTGGTCAAGATAGCATGGGTTGAATTGTTCAACGTACAGGGCCTAGCCCCAGCCCCTGGATTCTCTGTTCAACAGATTGCTTATTCATTCAGTATAGCATTTTGAAGCCTATTTTAAATTTTAAGGAATAGTTTTATACTTAAATGAACATGGCAGGTCCTTGGGATGAAAGGGGCCGGGACCTTTTATTCTCAATGGTAGATGTAGGTTAAGCAACTGGAGGCTTGTCTGGCAACGCTCCACCTTTGCATGTGAAGTATTTTCCTGGACTATGGTGTCCGGTACTGGGGTGACCCCCACCACCCCCCACACACATTCAGCACTAGATGTGTATATTCCTGGTCCTCTTTGGCTAATCAGGTGGGAAGACAGCTTAGGTCACATTGTCAGTGGCTGCCCTTGGATGCCTGTAAGTTAACCCATTACTGTTCAAAATAAACCTGAAATATACTTTTCTCTCAACAAAACTGCTGTGATGTCAGTCATTCCGTGTGGACTTTTTGTTTGCATGCATTTATTCAGTGTAATATGCAGTGTTTATGCATGCCTGGTTATGGGATATCTGGTCTATGTTGCACACATGCAAAGAGAAAGTAATGCAGAGAAATTAACTTATTTCTCCTCATAACTCCCCTGTTGGATAGGCACATCATTTTGGCACAAGCCCAGGTTTACAAATCACTGTAAATCTGGGTTTGCATAAAAAAATGAGTCTTTGCATGGGAACACCCATGCTCCACCCATCTAAAACCTAATCGACGCAAAGTAAAGCACAACAGTGCTATGTGCTATGTGCTGTGTTACTTTGCATTTACTGAGCCATGCAAAGTAACACAAATCAACTTTGTGTGGCTTAGTGAATGCCTAAAAGGATTTTGCACCAGGGCTGCACCACCAAAATGACGCAACCCAGAACCAAAATCTGAGCATCGGTTTCTCAAATATGGGTCCTGGTCATTCCAGAAGCGAGGGCCCTCAACTTAAAGGGCACTTATTCATATTTTAGTCTTTCGTGGATGGGCTGGATGAGCTGTTGTGCATTGGCTGATGTTAGAATCCTTATGAGCTGTTAAGGTGAGGCCAGATTTTGAACATGTTTAGGTCCTGTCCCATGTGGTAGATTATGCATGATGCACAACACCTTTACTTTGATCCAGCGTTGTATAAGGAGCCAGTGCAGACTTTCCTGGGAAGGTGAGGGGTTTCAGGTTTCCTGTAGGTTAACATAAATTCACAACACTTGATTTTATATCAAAGCTGCTTTCGCAAAGTCATGTTTCCTGAGACTGATAGAGAGTTTGGATTTATGATTCTATAGTCTTTGCAGTCTGTCAATTTGTTTTTTGGGAGCTCTATATATTCCACATTAAAGCGGTCCCTCTCATTGCTATGAATCTCCTCAATTACACTTAATGATTGGTTTACATAAGTAGTAGGATCTTCCTTAGAATGGATAGTTGGAGGTAAAACCTCTACCTATTTAAGGGGTGAATGAAGGATCTGAATCAGATTCCATGTTTTCTGAGAAGTGAAAATAAATAAAGCAGTCTCAGGGGCTTGCATAATTCTTGCTGGAAACATCTCAGTCTGCAAAGTTAGCACCTACCTTGCAAAATGACTTTGCTATGCTATTTCAATAGATGGCCAGGTGCCTACATAGCCCTGAGCAACTCAGTGACAGTTCTGAAAAAACTACCATGAAAAGCAAAAAGGCTGATGGCATTAGGGTATGAAAATATATACATTTAAAACTCCCGGGAAATATATGTCTTAAACATTTCATCCTACATAATAAAAGACAATGTGCACTATAGACATGAGCACACTGACAGACCCTATTTCATTGAGCCTCACCCACCACAGAGAATACTTAAGCTATTAGTAAACTGCGTCTGAAAGGGAAAGGATTAAAAGTGGGCTGAAACAGAACATCTCAGCTTCCAGCTCTAAATCAAAAGTGTACGCGGGGAATATGGAATTCCAAATATCGGCCGGCAGTATTTTGTTACCACAATCTCAAGGGACGAAATATCTAAAAGTGGGTTTATATATGCATTTTCAGTACCTCACTCCACATCTATTATAGCCCACCATTGTGGGGTATCACAGCCATTAAAGGCCTGATCAAGCGCTAAAGGCCCAAGCCGAAGGGGAGGGTCTTTAACAAGGGAGCTGGACTTTAATGCTGGTATAGCCTAGCTATGGAGGGCTAAAAGGCTATTAGAACATTCCGCCACTAGAGAGCAGAATGTTCTAAGCTATGAAACAAAGTCCTCATGGTGCCTGTGGGGGCTGAAATCCTCTGGGGCTCCGTGAGGTCTTCGTTCACAGAAAGAACTGTGAACAAAGTCAAACACTGGAATGTTAGAACTCCTGGCTTCTATCAGCCATTAGAAGCCTGGAGCACTCCAAGGTTTTCAAAGGAACTCCCAATATTTTAATCACATTTCGATATTTTGTACCTCGATATTGTGGTAACAATATTCTTTCTGGTTGATATTCAGGATTCAATATTCCCTACTACAATCCAGAGCAAACCCATACTTCTCCACTAGGCTGGCTATAACTGCCTTAAGAGTGGTGGACAGTATGACAGTGAAATGTTGCTGCACAGTGACGATCAGGATGTCTTAGTGCTGATGAATGGGAGGAGATTGTTAAACCCTCTAGTGGCAAATGCCCAACTGGTCACAAAGGGCCAGATTTTTCAAAGGGTTTCACCCATTCTGTGTCTACGGGAAAATGTCTTGATACATAAGGCCAAAAGTCGCCTGTTTGAGGATTATGTAGAAAGTGAATAGAGAAGTATGGCCAAGAAGTATGGCCATCTGGAGATTGAGGTGTTATAAGGAAGACAATTCCATAAGAATCAGGCTAAATAGTAGTGCGACAGTACTGAGTCAATATGTATGTAGGCACAAGCAGCACTCGAATCCGTAGCTGCTTGGGCCACATAGCCAGATTGCGCTAGTATAACTTTGTACAAGCATGTACAGTTTACGGCGCATATTTACTAGAGAACGTTGGAGCATGGAGCTGCACCAAATCTGGCAGCACTGCTCTCCAACATTTTCAAAACTTAGGGATGTGCTGTATTTACAACGATAAGGGGAACCCCTTTGTTTTCTGTAGTGCTAAAATTAGCTGCCTAGTGCCAATGCAGATACCCTTCACCATAGTGCAAGGGTGCCTGCACTGCAGGAAATTATTGTTTTTGTGCAGGAAGACATCCCTTCCTGCACATTAACAATCCATAATGGCTAACAAATCATCATTATTTAATTATTATTTTGTGCATGAAGGAACACCTTCCTGCTCATAAACAATCATTAATAGTTTTTGCAGAATGCAGCACACATAGAAAGAGCAAAAACAAGAAAAATTGAAAACATTTCTTCTTGTGTGCCATTCTAACTGCTGCTCTAGCATGGTGTTGGTTTTTGGTGCTGACACATTGTTACATTCTGTATAGCTGAAGTATTATCTAATCTGTAACCCTTTCCCTTTAACTGCATGTGCCATGTTATGTTTCTTATGATGTTCTGTATTTTGAACAGAGCTTTCCTCATACAGCATTCTGCTGTCTTTGTCAGTTGTAACTTGGATACTGCTGTACTAGGACGTGATGCTGTGCTGAACATTAAACCTACTTAAACCAAGCTATTTCTGGATTATTACAAAATTTGGCGACGAGGACAACCTTACTCCAGCCATCTTCAGCACAGGAGCAGAGTTTGGACCCATTCCTGCACTTTTGGAAGATTTTGGGGAATTTTGCACCTTTTCTGATATTATCTTTCTTCAAGGAACATTTTGCTTTATTCCACTGCTTTTAATACTATCTCCTCGAGGAATCCTTTTTGTTTTAAAACCTGAGGATCTTTTGTACTTGTTTCTACATTGTCTGCATCTTTTAACTGACTGGTTATCTGCCACTCAATGATCTTCGCTTCGCTGTTCCACTCGTCACGGCTCTTGGCAACCAGTTGTTATTTTCGTCACTTGGAAACCGCACTCGTTTCCCTGTGTCTTCTGTGACGAAAGAACTAAGGATACGTCATTCCCCAATACGTTGCAGACTCAAAGAACGTCTTTTGGAAACGTTCTTAAGACGTCATCGTCTTCATCTGCATCCAACACGGAGCTTCACTCTTCAAAAGAAATCCTTCGCGCAACGTTCGGTTTACAGGAGAACGTCATCGCGCTGAGGAATCTCTTCGCGCAAGCCCGCAACCTTCACCACGTGACGCGACGCGACGTTACGTGCAACGTGCCTCCATTTTGTTTGTCGTCTCCTAGCAACCCCACACGGCAATCTCCGATTTTCAAACACCTTCATTATTCTTCTTTGTGTCAGCATTTAGTTGAATTTTTCCAGCGTTTGCAGTATATTTTCCCTCCTTCTTGTTCTGAACACCTCAACAAGATTATTTACTACTCAATTTTAGAAGACACTCGTAGAATTCGTTTCTTCTAACAACCTTAAGTACATTGTGCATTTCTTTATTAAGTACATTGACATTTTCTTTATTCCGCTTTTGTGCATGCAGTTTATTTTCTCTTGACCAATTGTATTTTCTTATTTTACTGTGTTTTAATCCATTTTATTAATTACTATCACATCACCATAACAATGCAGTTTGACCCTCCTGCTAAGTTTTTACAGGTCAAAGGTGATCCTCCCAAGCCTTGGTCAAGGTGGAAAGAGGAATTTTTCAATTATATGAGAGCTATAGATGGAGTACGCATGAAAGCAGAGAGAAAAAAAAGTATTTTATTGAACTGCTTAGGGTCTGAGGGACAAGAGATTTTTAAACTATACCACAATTATCTGTTCCCACTGGTAGTGGTGATACCATGAATGTTTATACTGAGGCTCTAAGTAGATTAGAGAAAAGATTTAAACCTACAGCTAATATTGCTTTGAACCGTTTCAAATTTTATACTAGGGCACAAAAGCAGAAAGAATCTTTTGATGATTTCCTCACTTCTTTAAGATCTCTAACCCTACATTGTAATTTTGGAGCCATGTATGATGAAATGATCATGATCAAATCATTGTTCATGTCAAGAACAAAAAGGTTCAGGACAAATTGTGATATATAGGTGACCCTAATTTGGAAGAAACTATCGCTATTGCCAAATCCACTGAGATGTCAGAAAAATGGATGGACATTGTTGTTAAACAAAGCTCTAACACTGGTAAAGGTAGTACAGATGAAGAAGTATGTCTTGTTAAACCTAAAGTAGATGCTAAAAATGTTAATCCTTCTCAATTAAGAGCCAAAAATGCTTACAGTTCCAATTATAGGAGACCAGATTTTTCCAATAGTTCTGTGTCATGCTTTAGGTGTGGTAGCAAATCACACATTGCTTCTTTCCAAGGTTGTCCTGCTATAAGCAAAACATGTGATATTTGCAAAAGATTGGGACATTTTAGTAATGTTTGTAGAGAAAAACGTTTTAACTCTCAATTTCGCCCAGGACAACTACATGTGCCCTCTAACACTATCACTCCCACAAAGGTATCTGCGCTTACTATTGCTGATGAAACTAAGCAGGATCTTGATCGTGGTTATGTAGTTTCCATTGTTCAAAGTGGGTGTATAGCGTTAACTAGTAGGAAATCTCCAAAATGTATTTTTCATGTTCTTACTATTGATATTGAACTTATGGTGGATTCTGGGTCCCCACGGACCATAATTACTAAGGAATACTTTAATGAGAAACTACAAACTGTGTGTGATATTTCCACTCTACAACCTTCAGATATATTTGCAGAAGGTTTCAATGGGAATAAGATTGATATTGAAGGATTCTTAAAAGTTCCTTTGAGCTTTAGAGGAAGATCAGCTTTTATCAAGTTATACATTGCTGCGAAGGGAGTCAATGTTCTGGGCTGGCATGACCAATGGGAACTTGGCATCAAATTAAATCCAAGGGCCAAAGATCCCATCTCTCTTTGCAGTGAGCAGGAAATGATAAATGCCATTTGTTGTATTGATGAAAGGCAAAATGATATTTCATTTTGGAGCAACAAGTTTAGCAAAGTCTTCTGTGAACGGTTAGGGAAATTGGAAAACTTTTCACATAAGATTGTGTTAAAAGAAGGAGCACTTCCTGTTAAACAAAAGCTAAGAGGGGTTCCTCTAAATGTTAGAGATGAATTGAAAGAAATGTTGAATGATTTGTTAAAAGACAATATTATAGAACCCATTGAATCGTCTGAATGGGTTTCGCCCATTGTTTTGGTGCGCAAACCCGATCAGAAATTGAGAGTTTGCATTGATTTGAGGACACTTAATTCTAATAATATTATTGATTGCCATCCCCTACCTAATATTAATGAACTTGTTTCTCTTTTTGATGGTGCGCAGATTTTTTCCACTTTAGATCTTAGATCTGCGTATAATCAAATTGAACTTACGGAAGACTCAAAAAAGTACACAGCCCTTATCACTCCCATGGGTCTTTTCCAATACAAAAGGTTGCCTTTTGGTTTGGCATCGGCTGCTTCCGTTTTTCAACGTGTTATGTTCCAAATTTTCAGAGACCTTGATTTGTTCGTAAAGTGTTTTCAGGATGACATATTGATCTTTTCAAAAAATGAGGTTGAGCATGCTTCACACTTAAATGAAGTTTGTAGCAGGTTAGAGAGGTATGGTCTTACTCTCAAAGCACACAAATGCAAACTTTTTAGAAAAGCTGTTGAGTACTTGGGACATACACTATCTGGGGAAGGTTTAATTCCTAAAAAATCTAATGTTGAAGCCATACTTATTGCTCCAGCCCCAAGCAATAAGGAACAATTGTTGTCTTTTTCGGGCATGTGTGAACACTACAGCAAATTTGTAGTTAATTTTGCTACCAAAATGGAGCCATTAGGAAGATTATTGAGACAAAGTAATGAATTTGTTTGGGAAGCTGAACAAGAAAAAGCATTTACTGATATTAAGCATGATATTGTCAATTCACCAACTTTGAAACCTTTTAGAATGGGTAAGAAATGTATCATCACTACTGACGCAACTTTGTATGGTTTGGGTTGTGTGTTATCTCAGACTGACGGGGTCATGGAATGGAATGTGGCTTTTTCATCTAGGACATTGAGTGAGACAGAGCGCAGGTATGCTGTTATTGAACGGGAACTGCTCTCCTGTGTGTGGGCCATTGAACATTATAGAATTTACATTTGAGGCAGCGAGTTTATCTTGAGAACCGACCACAAGCTGCTTGTACATATCTTATCGGTTGGTGGAGGTAGGAACTCTACGGCAAGGATTGCGCTGTAGGCATTGAAATTACAAGAATATAATTTTACTGTGGAATACATTCCTGGGAAACAATTTTTTTAATGCTGACTGCCTTTCACGCCTTCCTTGTCAAAGTCAGGAAGACAAAGTCAACAGTATTAGTGAAATTGATTTTGTTTTGAATTTGTCTGATGTTGTTTCTCCTCAGTATCAAGATATCACAGAACAATTTTGGATGAAATGTCAAGATGAGGATGAGAGATTTGGAATGTTAAAGGATTATCTTTTTAAGGGTTGGCCCAATAAAACCAGTGTCAGGGATGATTTGCTTCCTTTCTATAATATAGCTGATAAGTTGTGTTGTGAAGGTGAATTGATTTTAAAATCTAAAAAATGCATTCCGCCAGTGGGTGTACAGGAGCTGATTCTTAGGTTAGCGCACAAAACACATCCTGGTATTTCAGCCATGAAGCGTTTAATAAGGTTGAATTTTTGGTGGCCAGGGATGGATAGGTATATTGACCGCACAGTTAGGGAATGTAGCGAGTGTTGTACTAAGGATAAAATGTTAACATTGTATATTCCACCTCTTAAAACTGTCAAGTGGCCTGAATTTCCTTGGAACAAAATAGCCTTTGATATTTCAGGCCCCCTTCATATTTTACCTGAAGCCTCACGTTTTGCATTAGTTATGATTGATTACCACTCAAAATGGCCAGAAGTGAAATTTGTGGCTAAGGTGACTTCTGAGGTTGTTATTACTTTCTTTAAGTAAGTTTTTGCAAGGGAAGATTGCCCGTCGGTGTTAGTGTCGGACAATGGTGTACAGTTGGTGTCATCTGAGATGAAATCTTTCTTGCAAACCTGCAATATCAAACACATTCGGACATCCCTTTATGAACCGCATGAGACCGGACAAGTTGAACGCTTTAACCGAGTATTGAAGAGTTTTGTTGCTGACGCCATTAGAGAGAAGGGCAATTGGTTGAATGTGCTTAGGGAGAAGCTTTGGACCTATCGGATAACTCGCCATACCACAACGGAAGTTAGTCCGTTCAAGTTACTTAAAGGTAGGGATCCTGCGTCTAACATTTGTCCCTGGTGGTTTAAGGACAAATGTAAAAATCTGGGAGAAGGTGAAGTTGATATCCAAAGCGTTGCGAATAGAGTTAGTTGTAAACAGAGTAAGTCACCTTTGTGGTACAATAAGAGGTGGAAGACAAGGGAGCATAGTTTTTGTGTGGGTGATTGGGTTAGGATTCTGAAACCTTTTATAGTTAGCAAAGGAATGAGTAAGTATGGTAGACCCATTCAAACTAAAAGAGTTTTCAGTAATTCTGTCATCACCCAAGATGGCAAGGTCTGGAATTTGAGTAAAGTTGCAAAATGTCCAACACAAAATGATTTGCAGTTTCAGTTTCAAGATAATCTTGTCCAATGTGACAATTCCAATGGAAGAATTGATTTGGGTTCTTTTCCTGACTCAGTAGCATCAAGAGTCAAAGATGATGTGCGTGTCAGAAGAAGACCTACTACTTTACAGGATTTTGTATAATATATATTTTGTTCTTTCTTTTAATGAGGGAGATGTGTTACATTCTGTATAGCTGAAGTATTATCTAATCTGTAACCCTTTCCCTTTAACTGCATGTGCCATGTTATGTTTCTTATGATGTTCTGTATTCTGAACAGAGCTTTCCTCATACAGCATTCTGCTCTCTTTGTCAGTTGTAACTTGGATACTGCTGTACTAGGACGTGATGCTGTGCTGAACATTAAACCTACTTAAACCAAGCTATTTCTGGATTATTACACACAGATTTACACCTCCTTGTCAATCTGGAGCTGCATCAAAAAGCAATTGGTGTTGTGCTGGAAAGCCCACAGCAACACCCATTGCACGCACCTTTGCCGCAGAGGACTGGGGCAGAAAGGGGCATATATTTGGAAGGTGACTTTGCAACACTTTGTAAGTATTGAAAATGGCGATACAACATCGGAGTGTCAAAAGAAGTGACGCTCCAGCGGCTGTCGGGAGTTGTACATATGCTCCTACATGCTTTATATATTTGAATGCACCGTTTTGGGCAAACTTTTCCTCCTTGCAACCGCTGCATTTGCCTTGCAATTTGGCATCAACTTTTGCATCAACACTAGTACAGATTAGTAGGAAATGGTTTGGTTTACATTGCCAGGCCACGATGGAGTTCAACGGTGTCAGTGTACATAACCACCAGTAGAAGTGATGATATTTAAAGTAGCATCTGTGACTATTTTGAAAGAAACTTTGACATTCTTTGCAGACTTTTGCACTGGTGGTTTGCGACTCTATTTCAACTTTGACATATTTATGCTGTAAGGATTGGTCTTGCACAGGCTTTTGGGCGCCTGGTGTAAATAGCTGTGAAACCAGTACCTGCCATTTTGCTTTTTAACCACCCAGACTGACTGAAAAGTCTGAAAACAATACAATACAGACGTTGTCATCAAGTGAAAGAAAATCACACTCCTGGCCTAGCACAGCCATTGCAGAGGTGATGACCCCGCAGCTGAGCGTGAGCAGCAACAACCTCAAATCACAGCGGTTTCAGCACGTGAGCTACAAAAACAATGTTCAGGCGCCCTAGGGAAGGTAGTGGTGCACAAGGAAATCAAGGCATCACTCAATTCATCATAAACCTGTTTCCTAGAAGGGTTTAGCACATATGGCATTCCTTCCCTTCCGATATTAAATTCTTGACCAGACCAACATTGCTGCACTGCTGACATCCATTGTAGCTAGGCTCGCTACACATTGAGACTTACAGGAAGCTGTCAGAATGAAATTCTGCTCCAGGGAGACAACCACAACTGATGAAAGGGTCACCTCAAGCATGTTGCTACAAATTCCCTGTCAGAAAGTGTTGATCCACAGTACTGGTATTTTTAGGCCCAGTTTTACTATAAGAGCAAAACAGCACTTACATACCATCATGTATATTTTAAATAATATGAAAATGCTCCTTTTTGGAAACTTTTGTTTCTAGGCTCGCCTACACCCTGTTTCAGCTGCCTGCTGGCAAGCAAACTTACTGTATCCAATATAAATATAGCAACCGATTCCCCACAAAAATGTATTCGTACAGGAAGTAGTGCTTCAGGAGTAAATGATTAATCAGCCCAAAAGGCCCTCCCTATTAGTAAAAGTGTACAGAGAACTAGGGGTAGATTTTCAAACATTTTGCACTGTGTTAGCGTCAGAAACCAGGCTTTTTTGGACTTTACCTTCCAGAGCAAAACTTGTTTTGTGCTGGAAAGTACACTAAAAGTAGTGCACAGCAGCGCAAAGCACTGCATTGCGTTAATAAGCACCAAAGGGGCGTTACATGTTTGGTACATGGGTGTTCCCATGCAACCTCCCATGCTTCTTGATGCAAAGCCCTTTCTACAAAGAATTGTAGATACGGTTTAGCGCCAAAAGTTAACACCACTTCAAGGAGGCAATAAAAGGAGAAATATTTGTAATTCTCCTTTCGACTTTGCATGTGTGCTGCACTGTGGCGCACACATACAAAGTCGGCAACAGCTTTAAAAGTTAACTAGGCATGGTATTTTGTACAGGAAGGATACCCTTCCTGTACAAAACCTAAGCTAGACTCGTGCACACACTCTAGCACTATGACGCTAAGATGTGTGCCTGGCACTTGGCAGCTGAAATCAGTAGCGGCACTAGGGAGAGAGAGGAGAGGGCAATCTCTCTGAAATAAGGTGCACTCCTGCTCCCTCCCTGTCGCACAATACAGCTCAGCTTCGTTGAGTGCTGAGCTGCATTGCGTGTATTTTTTTATAATCTACCCCACAGTGTTTTCTATTTGTGCAAAACTGTATATGAATATTCCATGAATATTTCTACTTTAAACGTTTTAATTTTTTGAGCGTTGTGTCCGCCCCTTTCTCATGATTCAGTATCGATTGTATATTCCACTTCACTGCTCCTGATTCAATGGTTTTCCCCTTATTATTGTGCTTGCCTCACCAAAGGAGTATTACAGTCTATGGTTGGACACGTTTTGTCCTTCAATTGCTGACATCAGGAACTTGCATTACTGTGCATGAGGACTATTTTCTCTGCCTCTCTTTGCATGTACATGATCTCTCCAACCTCCTTTGCAGGCCCACTCTTTATTTTCATTTTTAGCCCCCCAGCATTGGCTTACCCCAATCCAGTCCCATTTACATCATTTTAAGAAACATTAAATTGAAATGTGAAGATTAAGAATTGTTTTGTTTAACTGGCTGCTCTGCTACATTCATGGGCATCAAACCACTGAATAATCCTTGTAGTCCTCTGTCCCTAGCAACAATGCATACAGTGATATTACATAATGTTTGACCCATGTAAGATCACTGGAAGTCATACTACTATGGGAGAGTGAACAAATGAAGACATGAGACAAATTATAAAGCCGTTTTACTTACTAAGCATGTATTTATCAGGATGCTGCCATGATATGGCAAGGTAAAGCCACCATATGTCAAATACTGCCTAATGTGCCTGCCTACAGTACCAGGTGCCCAATCACAGACTCTGGCACAGACATCAATGCCCAGGCATATCCATCATGTCTCTGTTCAAATCATAATGTATCCAGACACAACTGTATTTGCCATGGGCCCAGCTTCATACACACAAGTGCAGTTTGAGTAGCCTCGGACTAGTGCCTTGTGCCCAGGACAGACTCATTTGCAAATATTTACAGTCTCATGTGCTCAGATATAGGCGCCTACACTTGGGTATAATGTCATATATAAGTGCAGATACATGCTCCTGTGCATTGTCATTTACCCAATGTTGCTTCCCGAGTACAAGTATAGCAATTGTACTACCTGTAGTAAGTGTAGTTTAATAAACACAGGTGATGGCATTCCCAGCTACAGCCCCACATGCCCAAGTGTAATCTCATATCCTCAGTAAAGCAGCATAAGCACAGGCATAGACTCAAATTCGGAGGTAAAGCCCCATATGCTTAAGGCTGCCCTAGCAAAGCTGGCAGTCACTTCATGTGTAAAGGGGAGGCTCATCAGAGCATCTCTTGACTCATGTTTGCAGGTACAGCCTTATATAGGACGTGTAGCCTCATATGTGCGGGCGTCACATCCGGTACACTTTACAGTTCCATAATCACAGACATATCCTCAAGTGTGCAGGTGTAGCATCCTACACCCATTGAAGCAACCTAAGCACAGGCATCTCATCATGTGTTCAGGTATGACCTCACATGCCCAGTGAAGACTCATATGCACAGTATTCTCCTTTCAGCCGTTAACCTTTTCCTCCATCGGATCATCAGACGTTTTAGTCGTCCGCTCACCGTCTTTTAGATTCCCACTTACCTGCCAGCTTATGTGATCCTCCTCAATCTGAGTGCTGCTTTTGACACAGTACATCATAAAATTCTGATGAACCATCTCGCCGACCTAGGAGTGTCCGGAGAAGCCCTGGCTTGGTTCAAGTCTTTTTTAACTGATAGAACCTTCCAGGTCTTTGACGGCACATCCGTCTCATCGAGCAGGCCTTTGGGGTGTGGAGTTCCTCAGGGTTCATCACTGAGCCCTACGCTCTTCAATGCATATATGAGGCCGCTGGCTGGGATTGTTCGTCCGTATGGTATTAACATCATTTCCTATGCGGATGACACCCAGCTGGTGGTCTCCCTTGTGCAGAAGAGTGGCCTCCAATCACCGCCTAATTTAGCAGTGTGTCTGGAGGAGGTGAGGAGCTGGATGATGAGCTCATGTTTGAAGCTCGATGACGATAAGACCGAGCTCATGCTCTTGGGCCCGGCAGCCCCTTCTACTTTGGAGCTGTTATGGCCCGCGAGCATGGGGGAGGCCCCTGCCCCCAGAGATAACATCAAAAGTCTGGGGGTATGGCTAGATAAGTCGCTGAGCTTCAACACACAGGCTACCAAGGTGGCGGCCACCTGCTTTGGCCTCCTTAGGGTGATAAAAAAAATCCTTCCCCTTCTTCCATTTGAGGCCAAGCAGATAATTATACAGTGCCTTGTTCAATCCAGCCTGGATTTTAATAACGCCCTTTATCTTGGAGCACCGGACTACACCTTACAAAAACTTTAGCGCACTCAAAATTGTGCGGCTCGTGCACTACTTGGAGTCCACCGAAGAACTTCAATAAAAACTGGGCTAAGAACGTTGCACTGGCTGCCAGTCAAGGACAGAGTAAAGTTTAAATCTCTGTGCATTGCTCATCAGGCTTTTTGGAAAATGGGCCTAGAAATAAATCGCTCCTTGATTTCCCCTTATCTGCCCAATAAGGTGCATCGTTCCTCATCTGCATCTCTGGCTAAGACTCCTAGAATCTTCAGAGCCAGAGCAGGAGGCCGTTCCTTCTCTTATAATGTATCAAGGTTATGGAACACCCTCCCTCTGCACATGAGAAACAACCCTAATCTATCCAGCTTCCGGAAGCAGCTTAAATTATGTTTGTAGTAGTGAGAATCCTTGTTTTTTCATCTGATGGCACTCTTTCTTAGTCTTAGCGCCTGGACGCCTGAGGGCAGCTGTAGCGCTTTACAAATCTTATTTTCATTTCATTTAATTTTATGTACCGTCCCCCCCAACCCTCTCAATACTTTCTTCCCGGTTTCCAAGATCTAGTGGCTACTTTAGCGGTCAACAACTCCTCCATCTTGATACTAGGCGATTTTAACTTTTGGGCCTCCGACCCCGCAGAATGCTCGACCTCTAAAGAATTCTCGGACACCCTTTGCTCCCTCAACTTTGACTCCCACGTTCACTCCCCCACCCACACTAAAGGCCACATCCTTGATCAGATTTGGTCCCTTAATTGTCCTTGTCCATCTCCCCCTGCACCTGGTCCGATCACTTCTTGATGTCCTTCTCCCTACACCTTAGCCCAGTTACTAAGCCCTCTCTCCCCAAAAACACCTGGGCACGCTCTTGGAGCAAGGTGGATGTGGCCGCTCTTTCCGGCACACTCTCCGCATCCAACCCGGATCTACACGGTCTGTCTTCTTCCGCACAAGCCGACTCTATCAACTCCTGGCTCCTGTCAGGCTGCGACTCTGTCGCTCCCCTCAGGCGGGTGTCCTCCAGACGTGTGAACGACGCTAACCGCTGGTGCAATGAGGAACTCAAGGCCTTAAAACTCACTGTGTGCCATGCCGAGCGGGCCTGGAGGCGAGACTACTGCCCCAACCTCAAACCCAGTATACCATTCTCCTGTCTCAATACAAAAAGTCTATTTTGGCTACAAAGACTGCCTACTTCTCCTCAAAAATCCTGGCTGCCGAAAATCAGCCTAGAGAAATTTTCTCCATTGTTCACGACCTTGCCTACTTCGACAGAGCCACCCTCAAACCCTCCCCCTTCCAGGATTTGTGCGACTCTTAACACTTATTTTCTGGACAAAATCTCTAACATTAAAGCAAACATCCCCCCTCCCCCCTTCTTTTGTCGATCCCCAGTGTCCATCAGTCGGGGCACGCCTTGACTCCTTCCCTCTTTTGACAGAGGAGGCTTTTCTCTCCATCCTCCCTATGGTCAAATCAGGTTCACCCATTGACCCCTGCCCTGCCCACATCCTGAGGCACATCTACTCGGTCTGTGCGCAGCCCCCTCTTACATTTCTCAACAGCTCACTGTCCCAGGGCACTGTTATTCAACCTCTAAAATCGGCCACCATTGTTCCTATCCTCAAAAAAACGGGCGCTGACCCCTCCGCTCTTGTCAACTACCGCCCTATCTCACTTTTGCCCTTTCTGGGCAAGGTACTGGAGCGCCATGTCACCGGAGCGCTCAGTACCTTTGTGGAGGAAAACGGGGTTTAGCCCCCCGTCAGGCTGGGTTCTCCCCCGCACACTCCATGGAGTCTGTAGTGCTAACGGTCCTTGACAACCTCAGAAAGGGCATGGACACTAACCACCCCCAGGCCCTGGTCCTGCTCGACCTCTCTGCTGCTTTTGACACAGTTGATTATTCCATCTTACTCTCTCATGTCGGAGCGGCGGGGGTCGGAGGCTCAGCCCTGGTCTGGCTATCCTCCTTCCTCAGGGACCGCACCCAGGCAGTACGCCTGGGCGACTTCTCGGCGGACTTCCGGAATGTACAATGCGGGGTCCCCCAGGGCTCTTCCCTTTCCCCTCTTTTATTTAATTTGTACATTGCCCCTCTCATTTTTGCTCTCCAGCAAATGGAGGTCTCCGTCTACAACTACGTGGATGACTTTCAGCTTATTTTTACTCTGTCCCCTTCCCCCGAGTCCATGGCGAAGTTCCAGTCTGTTATGATCTTTATCCTGGACTGGATGAATTACAACCACCTGAAGTTAAACCCAGACAAAACTGAGCTGCTTCTGACAGGTGGTTGCTCCAGTCCCTGGACCCCTCTCTTCTGGCCCCCCTCCCTAGGTCCACCCCCTTCTCCTTCTTCCTCTGTGAAAACTCTTGGGATTAAACTAAATGACCAACTCACTCTGCACTCCCAGGTCAGTTCTGTGGTGTCCTCCTCCTTTCTTTCACTCCGCACCATCCGTAAAGTCTGCCGTTTTTTTTCTTTCTCCGCCCTAAAACTCATTGTCCTGGCGATGGTAATCTCCCACCTAGACTACGGCAACGCTCTATACCGCGGCATGCCCGCCTACAGTACGCGGCGACTGCAGCTTGTGCAAAACCAGGCTGCCCGCCTGGTTTACAACCTGGACAAATTCCACCACGTCACTCCGCTTCTGAAGTCCTTGCACTGGCTCCCTATTCGAGAAAGAGCTCAGTTCAAGATGGGATGTATCACCTTTCAGGCCCGGGCTGGCGCAGCCCCTGCCTTCATCTCCTCGGAAATCAAAGCCTACGCCCCCACCAGGGAACTACGTTCTTCCTCCCAACAATTGCTGACAGCTCCCCACTTTAGGCGTAAAAAGTGGGGGGGCACGAAATTTTCCACACTTGCCCCTGCCTTCTGGAACTCTCTCCCCGCCCACCTTAGATCTTCCACTCAATATTCGCACTTCCGTAAGGCGCTCAAAACCTTCCTCTTCTCACAAGCCTTCCCATTATAATTGTCCTACTTTCCCCTTCCTCCCCGATCCTCCTGCCCTTTTGGGTTCAGTACTTCACAGCGCCATGAAACCGCCAGGTGTACGTGCGCTCTACAAATGTTTTAAACTCAAACTCAAACAGGGATAGTGTCATATAGCAAACAGCCCCATACCCACAGGTATAGATGAGCTGGGCAGCCTTATACGTATAGATATAGATTCTCATATGCACAGGTCTATGCCTCATGTCCTCGGGGTGCTGTCCCCCTCACAGCCTCCTCTTTGCTCTAGGCTTTCTGTTCTTGCTGCAGAGGGAAGTGGAAAGGATGCACAGGGCTGTGTGGTCGGGGGTCAGTGGGACCTCACAGTGCTGATGGAAGTGACACTAGGAAGAAGATGCAGAACGGACTTCCCTTCCCTGCCACCTCCAAGTACTTTTTGTTCTTCTTTTGTGAAGTGAAAAGAAAGCTCGCAAAGATATGGACGGTTTTGCTACCCCTCGGGTTACAAAGATCTAAGCGGGTCAGACAGCAGATGTATCATTTTGGTTACACACTTCTTTCAATTTCATGTGTCCCGTAGAAGAGCTAATGGCTGTGGTAAGGCCGTAAATACCCGTCAATATTATCTATCATAAAATACAACCACCTTTTCGATTGTTGTACATTATTATCACTCAAATACCAGCATTAATTTTTTTATGAAAACAGACATACTCAATTATTCACTTTTAATTGTTTCTACGTAAGCAAGCCTTGCTACTAAAATGCAGCTCATAATATTCTGAAATCAAACAATGTGTGCCATGAGATCGGCTTGAACATTTCAGCACATTTAATGAACATCGCCGCAAAGAGAAACCTCTCGTTTCCACGAAATCCTGTCCCTTCGCCCCAGTCCGTGCGCGTTGGAGCATCAGACTTGGCATTCGTTGCCTTTTGATTTGCTGAGAGCCAATATTGGTTTATCCACAGTTGATTTGAATACATTTTATGTGTTTTTGTGCGCAATTGGATTATGTTTTGTTATGTGATCCTTGTATAAATGTATTCATACTGGTGACGCCCTGGTTATGTTTCTGTAGTATTAACAATTAAGGCCCGAATCTTGATTATGTACTTGGATATTAGCAAGGGAATTTTTTTTCTTGCAAATATGCATCTGCATGTTCCTTTGCCACTGTTTCTGACTCACAGAAGGGGCCTGAGGCTCGTGCGAAAGTGGTCCCCGAGCCCAGATGCTACAGTGCCGCTTCCACCTACCCCTCCATCCTTCATAAAGCAGCAGGCCGGCGTCCACCGCCCTGGTCTGTGTTGACTCCTGTGAGGGATGTGGGCATGTTGGCCTGCAGGTCCCAGATCCACATCACCCCTAAAGCACCATTAACATTTGCTGGGATTAAAGGGATTCTGTATGTAAGGTTTTAGATTTATAGTTCCATTCCCCGTTTAGTGCTGGAAAAGTAAACTATTGCTTTTGTATTTCGTAAGCTGTGGAGAATGTTATGGTTGGATTTGCAATTTCATCCCTATATTCGCAGTGGGGAGGTAATTTATTACAAAACTGCTCGTGTATTTTGTGAGTGCTGGAGTACGGGGTCTGCCATGTGGGCAGGGGACACGTTTGTCCACTGACTGCATTGTACCATCCATGCGGCATCCCTGCAGCAGATCAGGAGTTGTGCCATCCCTGTGGCAGCTGTACAGTAGGCCAGGAGTTGTGCTATCTATTCGGCACCCCTGCAGCAGGTCATGAGTTGTGCCATCCCTGTGGCAGCTATACAGTAGGCCGGGAGTTGTGCCATCTATTCGGCCCCCCTGCAGCGGGTCAGGAGTTGTGCCATCCATGCGGCACCCCTGCCGCAGATCAGGAGTTGTGCCATCCCTGTGGCAGCTGTACAGTAGGCCGTGAGTTGTGCCATCTATTCGGCACCCTTGCAGCGGGTCAGGAGTTGTGCCTTCCATGCGGCACCGCTGCAGCAGATCAGGAGTTGTGCCATCCCTGTGGCAGCTGTACAGTAGGCCAGGAGTTGTGCCATCTATTCGGCACCCCGGCAGCAGGTCAGGAGTTGTGCCATCCATGCAGCAGCCCTGCAGCAGGTCAGGAGTTGTGTCATCCCTGTGGTAGCCGTACAGTAGGCCAGGAGTTGTGCCATCTATTCAGCACCCCTTAGGCAGGTCAGGAGTTGTGCCATCCATGTGGCAGTCCTGCAGCAGGTCATACGTTTTGCCATGCAGGTGGCAGCCGTACAGTAGGCCAGGAGTTGTGCCATCTATTCGGCAAACCTGCAGCGGGTCAGGAGTTGTGCCATCCATGTGGCAGCCTTGCAGGGGGTCATCAGTTGTGCCATCCCTGTGGCAGCCGTACTGAAGTAAGCAAGCCTCAGCAAGGCCTACCAGTGCAAGGGGTTCGCCCTTCTCTGCACAGAGTCCTCGGACCATAGGAAGAAGTTGGCACAGAAACTGGAAAATACAAAAGCATAAATTATTAAACCTTTAAAGGTGGTACTACAGTCCACACAACACCCTTCAGTATTGCATAGAGTAGCACACCGAACTGAAGCACATGGCCCCTTTTATACACAAAGAGGAGGCTCAAAAGAAGGCGGTACAAACATGGAGCATGATTTATGACCATATAAGGACATTTCAGAACACAATCGATACATGGGTGGAGTTAACGGTTCTTGAGACCCCCCAAAAGCACATTCCTATCTGATACTAATCACTAACAGATGTGGACTCTACTGGGCATGCGCTAACACACAAAGGATGCTAATTATAGCCTGTTGCTGGGCAGACTCCAAATGAAGTTAACAAGGAGGTAGGACAAAACTCGTGGCAATGTATGGTATACAAAATGGCCGTCACAAATACAAAATGGAGTCGGTTCAATTGTTACGACAATGGCCAAATACAGCATGTCTTCTGCTAATGCTTAACCTAATCGCCGTTGATTTAGAACAGTACAGTAGGCCAGGAATTGTGCCATCTATTCGGCACCCCTGCAGTGGGTCAGGAGTTGTGCCATCCATGCAGCACCCCTGCAGCAGATCAGGAGTTGTGCCATCCCTGTGGCAGCTGTACAGTAGGCCAGGAGTTGTGCCATCTATTTGGCACCCCTGCAGCGGGCCAGGAGTTGTGCCATCCATGCAGCACCCTTGCAGCAGATCAGGAGCTGTGCCATCCCTGTGGCAGCTGTACAGTAGACCAGCAGTTGTGCCATCTATTCGGCATCTATGCAGGGGTGCAGGAGTTGTGCCATCCATGCGGCAGCCCTGCAGCAGATCATGAGTTGTGCCATCCCTGTGGCAGCCGTACAGTAGGCCAGAAATTGTGCCATCTATTTGGCACCCCTGCAGCAGGTCAGGAGTTGTGCCATTCATGTGGCAGCCCTGCAGCAGGTCATGAGTTGTGCCATCCCTGTGGCAGCCGTACAGTAGGCCACGAGTTGTGCCATGTAGGAAGGTGGCTACCTGACTATGGTTACCCCAGATTTTTTGCCTTGTGTTTAGCTGGTTTTCGACTTAGTTGGCCTGGTTTCCTGCTAATCAGGGCCCCAGGCTATCTGCTCTCTCTGTAAAATGGATTCCATGTACCCTAGGTGCATAACTAGATTGGCTTGGGTCACCTTATAAGCCCCTGTACAGAGCACTATAGGTGCCCAGGGCATAGGTGCATTCAAGGCCTACCAGGGGCTGCAGCATATCTTTTGCCACCCCTGGCTGGCTAACTAAAATTGACACAACTGGCTGATCACTCAGCTGGGGCAAGGTGGTGTAATCACCCCTTGCTTAGATATAGTATGCCTATATCTAAACCTATCTGGACACATATAAACATGTGAGCCACTCCTATGGCAGGCCTTAACAATCCTGAAGGCAGAGTGCGTGGTTTAATGTGAGATGGTGCTCTAGCATGAGCTGAGCCTGTCTGCAGCTGTCGGGACCAATTCCCTCAGATGTTCCGGGATAATGCCAAACCATATACTATTAAGTGCATTATAATCCTCGCGGTTATATGTCAACTTTGGTTTGGCTTTATCAAAACATGTCGTGTAAGGTGTCATACGAATTGGAATACTACCCCCTCGCCAGTCCCGGCGACGGGGGTAGCATTCCACCCCTCTAGAGGGGACGACATGTTACTTTTGCTAAAACGCGGTTGATTTTTAAAAGAGCCTCAGATCCACAAAATGGATGCTTCTGCCACAGACACATGTCTGACCTCCTGCTGCTGACCGAAACTCAGCAGAGGAGGCCTGGACAAAGGCTTTCCTGTCGCAGGGAGGTGTCACACCACCCCAGACAGGAGATAGTGGATTGTAGCAGGGAGGTTTGAAAGAAACCAGACAGTGCCTGGGGAGCACAAGGCTTCCCCTTGCATAATCCGGTCAAACCGGTTCTGGGGCACACCAGCCCCAGCTCCAGTGTGACCTGGACAAAGGAAAGGGGGTGTAACCGCCCCCCTTCCTGGTCCCACCCATAGGGAGGGACCTAGCAGGAGATCCACCTCTCAGATTGGAATAAGAGTGGGAGCAGTGCCCAAGCACAGCAGATCATCCTGAAGAAACATAAGAAACGAATTCTGGACCCTTCGACTTCCTACTCGACGTAGAAGACTGAAGAATCTCCCTTGTGGTCAAGGAGTGACCACCCTGTGCAAACAGGTACCAACCAGCACCTCGACCCTTGCTTTGTTGCAGTTCCCGCCGGAACTCGAGCAACAGAGATCAACGAGATTAAGCTTGCCTGCCTTCTCCCAGCTCGATCCACAGTCCCTGCAGAGCTGAGACCCGTGGAGGCGGCCGGAAGCGTGGGGCACGCCATCTTGAAAAGGCCACGAGACGCTGACCGTGCAGCCCAGGAGTGACTCTCGAAGCTGCACACTGGGGTTTGAGAAGCCCCAACTCAGAGCTACACTTGCACCAAAGCTACCCCCTCCACACTCGACGAGTGCTGCGTGGGGCCCTTCTGCTTGTGTTGGCTCGACGTGTTGACCCGGTCACTTGCCAGCTGGCTTGTGGCCCCTGTGCCGACGAAAACTTGAACACGACTTGCTTTTCTGGTTGCTCCAGATCTGCAGCAGCTCCTGTGAAAAGGAGCCCCCACTCTGACCCTCCTTGTCTGAGTGAGAAGCAATCTCCCGGTTCTGCGTGGATTGCTTTTGCCAAGTGCTGTTTGATGCAATCTTGAAGCTGACGATGCTGACGGCGAGAACCTGCGTGGGACAGATCGTGACCTGCTCCTGGACGTAGCAGATGCCCCAGAGCCCACGCGACAGTGGAGAGAAGCCTCTCGACAACCATCTGATTGCGCCCGACATTGCCTGGTTCCGTCCTGGTTCCACCCTGGTCACTGCTGAGTGACCCAGACTCTGTCCCCTCTGCTTTCAGATTCATCTCGACTTTGATCTGCCCTTGGATCACATCGGACACTTCTGCTTCCCATCGCCTGCAGCTTCTCCAGCTCCAAGCACCAAGAACCTGCGTGTCAAAATCCGACGCCACTTCGACCCTGTGCACCCACTTCCTGTGGGTGAGGTAACATTGCAACGCCGGTGTTCCTACACTGGTACACACCTCTAGGGTCAGTGTCTTAAGTTTTGTTCCTCTAGGTTCAGCGGAAGTATCTTTAAACTAACTTTGTGTAACTTTTACGCACCATTGACATTGCATTGGTGCAAGCCGCACTTTACGTGCTGCACCCGAATCCCGCGGGCTTCTCCCGACTTCAGCATTGCTAGTCCTGACTGCTCCCAGCGATTCTCTAGGCCCTAGGCCTAACCACTGTTCGATTGGTATCTCTTATACCATTTTTTTAGTATATGGTTTGAGTGGCCACCCGCCCTCATCCATAATTGTGCAACTTTATATGTTATACTGTGCTTTTGATTTAACGCTTGTGCCCCTTTGCTCATAAAGAGTACTGGGGATTAATTTAGAAATAAACACATATATTTTTATAATATATACTTGTGTGGTGTCCTTTCATTTGGTATTACCGGATTGTATGTGGTAAAACAGCTCGCTTAACACAACCTCTTAAGTTAAGCCTTTAAGGCTGCTTAGTCCATGCTACCCCTAGGATAGCTTGTCTAACAAGGTTGACTTACAACCAGACACCATAAGGGATGGTTTGGACTGATACAAGGCGGTTCCAGAATTGGAAACACCACATATCAGGCCAACTTCTCACATGCCATCTATTTGGCAACCCTGCGGCGGCTCATGAGTTGTGCCATCCCTGTGGCAGCCGTACAGTAGGCCAGGAGTTGTGCCATCTATTTGGCAACTATGCAGCAGGTATTGAGTTGTGCCATCCATGCGGTAGCCCTGCAGCAGGTCATGAGTTGTGCCATCCCTTTGGCAGCCATAGAGTAGGCCAGAAATTGTGCCATATATTCAGCACCACTGCAGTAGATTAGGCTAAGGCGGAGGAGCATCACCCCACTGCTCTGTGAGCAGTTCAAAAAGGAAAAATAAAATGATAATGACACAATGTTATTAACATTTTATTTTTCCGTCGTGGTTCGGCTAGTTAGGAGTGGGGTGGCTGGGCTGATACAGGAGCAGGGGACGGAGTAGTAAGCATTCTCTTAAGTGCTCATGATGGTTTTGCCGACCGACCCAGGCCGGCCAAACAGTAATGCACACTTTGCATGTTCTTCACCGGCTGTATTACACAGTCTGGGTGGAGAACATGCACAGTCTCCCAGTCCCTCTCTGAGCCCCGAACCACAGTGCTCAGACCAATCACAATGCTGCTGTAACGTAGCATTGTGATTGGCTAGGGTAGTCTGGGAGCCTGTGGGCTTTCTAGTTCCTGCACCCGGAGACAACTAAAGAGTCGAAGAGAACCAAGAGCCGCCGGCCGGCCTGTAGTTAAGAGGTTTAAAAAAAAAAAGTTTTAATTTACCCTCCTGCCTTCCTCTCCCCGCCAACCCCGCCATGCCTGTTAAGTAGCAGCCACATTGCGGCAGCCAGGCAGTAGGTCAGGAGTTGTGCCATCCCTGTGACAGCCTTGCAGTGGTGAGGAGTTGTGCCATCCCTGTGGCAGCCATGCAGTGGGTCAGGAGTTGTGCCATCCCTGTGACAGCTGTGCAGTGGGTCTGGAGCCGTGCCATCCCTGTGGAGCTGTGCATTAGGTCATGACTTGTACCATTCATGCGGAAGACCAGCAATGGGTTATGACTTGTGTCATCCTTACGACAGCCCTGCGTTAGGTCAGGACTTGTGCCCTTAATGCAGCAGCCCAGTAGTAGGTCAGGACCTGTGCCATCCATGCGACAACCCAGTAGTGGATCAGGACTTGTGCCATCCATGTGACAGCTCTGCAGTAGGTAATGACTGGTGCCATCCAAAAGCAAGTCTCGGGGGTGGTGGGCACTTGTGTGGGCCTCCTTCGACAACTAAGGAAAATCTCCTCGCTCTTGTCCTTTGCCACGCTGAGGCGCGCTGTATCTGCCATGATCCTAGCCAGGATGGACTATGGCAATTCGCTATATGTAGGGCTCCCTCAAAAACACCTGAACCGACTGCAAATCGTCATGAATGACGCTGCAAGATTGATTTTCAAAAAACCAAGGAGAACGCATGCCTCCCCTCTACTGCGTGAACTCCACTGGTTGCCTGTCAAACAGAGGGTTCTGTTCAAAGGGCTCTGCATTACGCATAAAGTCCTGTATGGAAAGGCGCCAAGCTATATCAAAGCCCGCTTGGCCCCATACAAGCCTGGTAGACGGCTGCACTCCTCAGATGCCACCCTCCTAACCCAACCACGTTTCAGATTATCCACCTTGGGTGGTCGTGCATTCTCTAACGTCTTTCCAGCTGTCTGGAATAGCTTACCAATCGAACTGCGCAAAGAATCCAACTTGCTGCCTTTTCAAAAAAAATTAAAAACAGTGCTTTTTCAGCAAGCATGGGGTGTGTTGTAACTTGATGATCGGCTGTAGAATTTTTGGTATGTACCTGACAAAGCGCTTAGAGACCCCGGGGTGATTACGCGCTATATAAATCGAAATAAATAAATAATAAATAAATAAATATGGCAGCCCTGCAGTAGGTCATGACTGGTGCCATCCATGTGGCAGCCCTGCAGTAGGTCATGACTTTTGCCATCCACGCAGTAGTTCAGTAGTAGGTCAGAACTTTTGTCATCCGTGTGGCAGCCCTGTAATAGGTCAGGATGTGCTATCCCTGATGCAGCCGTGCAGTAGGTCAGGAGCCGTGCCATCCCGGACACAGCCCCAGTGTAAGATGGGCCGGCAGTAGGTCAGGACTGCTCTATGGAAAAGTGCGGTGTGTGAGGTGCAGTTTCAAACGCATATCTCCATGAATTAGTTATGCACTGGACTCTGTGCCTGATGCACCATCTGCCACTTTCGAACATCACTAAATAATCCAAGAGGCATCATCATTCTGTACACAAATGAATCCCTTGTTGGCCTTTCTATTTACCTTGCTGCACCATCTGGCACACCCCTAGTACAAAATGTATGTAGGGTTCAGATGCCAGACCCATTTTACGGCATTGGCAAGGGCAAAGTGGACAACTGCCCTGGGTTCCCCAGCTTTTAAGGAGAGTCCTAGAAAAACTGAGCAGGACAGTCAAAATTCCTACGATAATAATGTAGCTCAATAAAAACATTTTTTTTTAACAATCTTTCTAATTTCACAGCTGAGCATGCGTAAAGATTTTCGCTCTAGCAAAGTGATGCAAAGCAGTGCAAACTCTCACAGGGGCATTTACTTTCCAGTGAAAAGAAATTTCACTCTAGAAAGGTGCCCTAACCTGCGCACATAAAAATGTGCATTTTTTTGAAGCATTTTGTTTCAAGGCAGTGTTACCTGGGTGGATTACTTCCAGCACTCATAGGGGGCATATTATCAAGAAACAGCGTTAAAATATTGCTGCTTTAGAGGCAGGAAACTGCAGCTAAAGTGGCGATAATGGGTTTGATAATATGCACTTGTCGATTCCCTTAGAAGCCCATGCTCTGGTGTGAACATAAGATTCTATGGGAATTCTCAACTGCATATTATCAAGCACATTTTCGCCGCTTTAGTGGCAATAATTTTAACGCCCTTCTAGATAATATGCCCCATAGTTTTTAACGCAAATCCCAATTATTAAGATAGCCAAACCAAGCAGTTGGTGGCAATAACATTAAAAAATAATCTTTTCGTAAGTTTTCTCTCCTTACCCCACTTCACCTCTTCTACCTTCACCCTCCCGTTTAACCTCTATCTATATTTCGATATCTGCCTTTATCTCCCCTCTGTACCTCACCTTTGTATTCCTTCACCTCTCTCTCACTATACCTCAATTAAATTCATATAGCTCTACTTCTGGAACGGCCTTCCACAGCACATCATGACCTCCCCATTCCTACTCAAATTCCGTAACAAACTAAAGACCTGACTAATAAACTATTGCTCCATCGGCCTACTCATCTATTCCAGTTCCTGGATACCCCTCGGGTGATAAGTGTGCTCCCCAAATCCACCTAACATATATTAACATAACCTTTCCCCTCACTCTGCCTACCTACATCTATATCTATCGCTCTTGATCCACTGTTTTGCCTCATCTCTCTATCTCTTTGAGCTCACTGCTTTTTTTATCTGACCATCCTGTATCTGTATTCTGTCTACTTCACTACCACATCATCTCTATCTTTACCTCACCTGCCTATCTTTCTCTCCCTGTCACTACCTCTTTGTCTCCTTTTCAGCTCTATCCCTACCTTACGAATCCGCTCACCTCTCATTTCTCTCCCTACCTCACATCTACCTCACTACCTCACCTCTCTGTACCCCACCGTCGCGAACCTTGTTAGCTAACCTGTTCGTTCACCTCACCATTAATTAATTACCTCACCTCTCTGCCTCCTGTTTCCCTTGTTCTTCATCTGTTCCCTTTCATTCACCTCTCTAATATTTTTACTTAATTCTAGCTACTTCTTCTTCTTTCTCACTTTCTCTATCTCCAAACTATTTATTTATCATCAACTCCATTCTCGCTCCCTCTTTCTCTCTCTCTCTCTCTGTATCTCTTTCTCCCTCTCTTTCTTGCTCTCTCTCTCGCTCTGTCTCTTACTTGCTCTGTTAATCACACAAACACATATCTCTCTCTGGACCGGCTTCTCGATTTTAACTCACGCCTTCCAACTCAACTAGCACTCCCAACCTCTTTTTTCAGATCTCCATGTCTTATTTTCTCTTGCTCGAGTGCTCTATTTCTCACACAACTCACAGCTCTCTTCCTCATTATAAACCTCACCCCCCTTCACTAAATCCTGTATGCCTCTCAGCTTTGTTTTCCTCTTCACTCCTCTAGCCTTTTCTCTATCCCACTGCTCTCTTTACTTGATCCGTTTTCTATACCTCTTCTCATTTTGATTTCTCTCTATTTGCACCTCTGTTTTCTTCAAGTGTTCCTCCCTACGTCTACCTCTCGCTGTTTTTACCTCTCTCCAATTCACCTCTTTTTATACATTATCCCTCTCTCTGATACAACCCTTGAAGTATTCTACTGCCTCTCTCTACAGCTCCTTGTCCTTCTCTATCCTTCTGTCTATTGCACCGCAAACCCTTATCTTTTTCGCTACCTACATCTTCCTTTTGGTAGCTCTCCTTATCTTTCCTTCGGGCTGCCTCATCTTTCTTTTTTTACTTTACCTCTGTTCCTAACTTACAAATCTTTCTACAGCATCTCTGTTTTTCCGCCTTCTTCCTCTACTCCACGTCTCTCACTATATTGTTCCTTTACTATCCCTTTATGTCTCTTTACAACTCCTGTGCCCTGACCTGTCCCATTTCTCTTAGTCAACAGGGTCAGATGTAACTGTCTAGCCAGGGAAGAGCGCACAAAAAGGAGAAGAGGGAAAGGGCAGGAAAGAGAAATTCGCAGAAAGTTATTACATTTTATCTAGTGGAATAATGAAAATCCTCAGAGCAACGTTTTGATTTTCAATGTTGCAGCAAGAACACCTGGAGTGAAAGGGTCATATCTGTGATTACAAATATTTGGCAGCTAAAGCTACAATTTCAGGAGATATGTGTTTTTGCTTGTTCCATTTCTGAGGGTATAACATGTAATTCAAAATATTGTTTGGCATTGCAAGGACATGAAAAAGCCAAAAAGTGGTAATAAATTTAATGTCACTCCAAAAAAAGCCCCCAAAATGTCTTGCTTAGTGCCCACAAATGCTTAAGATGTCACTGTCAGATGAAAGTTAAAAATTCAAACTTTGCACATGTCAAACACTTTTGACATAAACAAATATTTTTGTAAATAGGTACTTGCACAAAATTCGATTTTTGGGAAATCAGCAATAGCACAGATTATGGAAAACCTCCTTAACCTTGATCTTGTCAGGCACTTGCGCTGACTCATCTAAAGCTGTTTTCAAACATCTGACTTGTCTTAACAGTACCTATTTAAGCTGCTCTTAATAGGAGCTAAAGCTCACTACATCTGGCACTTTCATTGCCTGATCCTTAGCTTATATCAAAAGACTATTCAAAATGTCATGTACTTGCCTTGATGTGGGTGGTGGGAAATGTTGTGGTTATTCCCATGCTTTCGGTGTCCTTGCCAAATCTGTATTTAACGTGATACCTCAGCAGGGCAACTTTCTGTAAAAAGATGAAAGACATTGCAAAACACGTTCTTAATCCTGTGTGATGCTTCCCCACAGAGAGTCAGAACCCCCACATGATGATTACACTATACAAATTCCTTTTCGCTACAGCTCTGACTGTACCAGTCATTAAAATGTGCTTAAATGTGGTTCAATCTCTGGACCCATTCATGACTCACACTTGCTTCAGTAGTTGAGTGGCCATGTATAGTCTAGTGAACACAACACTACATGTGAAACACATTCTGAAACTCACCTGAGTCTCTGCACTAAACCTAACGTGTGTTCTAACCCTCTCAACTTTATCTCCCAACAAATAGGCTGATATTCTCTGCATAAAGGGTGTTAGAAAACTAAAATGTATATTTAATGTCATTCTCTTTAGCATTCTTCAAACAATCTTTGCACTAATTCCAAGTATTCGTGCTATCCACTGTCAGCACAAATTGGAGCAATTGGTCCGAAGATGTGGTAAACCCATGACCTTCAACTAAACCACAGTGTTTAACTGCTGAACCATGTAAAGCCTGTTTGCTTAGTGGTGGTGCACTCTGCGGGGCAGCTGTAGATCACTCAAATAACAAAGGAGACATTTATGCGCAAAGGCATTCAAGGGTATGAAAATCAGTCTTCCTGTCTTACATGGTTTTGAGAATTAGCAACAAAGTATCTAGAATCAATCAATAAATTATTTGTAGAGCGCACTAAACACCTGTGAGGGTCTCAAGGTGCTGAGTGGGGGGGGCTCGGGGTGCAGCTACTGCTCGAACAACCAGGTCTTGAGAAGTCTCCTGAAGGCCAGCAGGTCCTGGGCCTGTCACAGCTGTGTGGGAAGGGTGTTCCATGTCTTGGCAGTGAGATAGGAGAAGGATCTGCCGTTGGTGGAGGTCCTGTGGATGCATGGGACGGTGGCGAGGGTGAGGTTGGCAGAGCGAAGCTGGCGGTTCGAGTGTAGAAGGTGAGACGCTTGTTGAGGTATGCTGGTCCGGTGTTGTGTAGTGCTTGGTGGGCGTGGGTGAAGAGCTTGAAAGTGATCCTATTCTTGACCGGGAGCCAGTGCAGGTGTTTCAGGTGGCCAGTGATGTCGATGTGACGAGGAATGTTGCGGAGGAGGCGAGCAGAGGCATTTTGTATGCATAGAAACCTCGTCTGGAGTTTGATCGTGGTCCCTGCGCAGAGGGCGTTGCTGTAGTCCAGCCTGTTGTTGACGAGGGACTGTGTGACTGTCCTTCTGGTTCTGGTGGGGATCCATCTGTAGATTTTGCGGAGCATGCGAAGGGTGTTGAAGCAGGAGGAGGAGACAGCGTTGACTTGCTGGGTCATTGAGAGCGATGAGTCCAGGATGAACCCCAGGTTGCGTGCATAGTCGATTGGTGTTGGTGCGGCTCCCAGGGCGGCCGGCCACCAAGAGTCGCCTCAGGCGGAGGGGGTGGATCGGAGGATGAGGACCTCTGTCTTGTCAGAGTTAAGTTTCAGGCGGCTGGTCGGCATCCAGCTGGCGACGGCCTTCATTACTTCATGGAGGTTGGTTTTGATGGTGGCGGGATCTTTGGTGAGTGAGAGGATCAATTGAGTGTAGTCGGCGCAGGAGACATTGTTGAGGTAGTGTTAGCAGACGATGTTGACGAGCGGTGCCATTTAGATGTTAAAAAGGGTAGGGCTGAGGGACGATCCCTGGAGCAATTTCAGGGAATATTCATGTACAAGTAGTACAAACAGAAAGAACTGAGCCCTCTTTGCAATATTTCTACCAGGGAGCTCGATATTTGAGTGACTATTCTGAAAAGGCATGTAAGAGTACGTAAAGCATTACTCGTGCACTGCTACTTCTCATTCTCATAAATGCTTCAGTAGATTGGCCCCTATGAGTGTTTACTCAAGGCCTCTGCAATGTGTAGTGCCTCTGCTTTGCATAGTCACTGAGTTCAGTCTCTTCTCTTACCAGATATGCCTTGTTGCTTCACAAGTTCAATGACATTATTTTCCTATAGAACTACAAATCCAAAAGGACATCATACTCCTAGTGAGCCTGTAGCATCAGCACACAGATACAAGTGGCATACATGCTGCCTCGCCGAGAAAGAAGGAATGCCAGAGGGGATGAGAGACAGGGTAAGCAGAGGCGAAGGCAGTGCAAAGGATGACATAAATGGGCCTCAGAGAGTACAGTTGATGTAGAAAGTAAACAGAATTGGGAGTATTTTCTGGTAAATCGAGGGGGTCTCAGGCACCCTCATCATTAAAATTTGGAAATACACAAAACATTATGATAATAGCATCACCACATGTTTTGTGACGTCACATATTTAAGGTACGACGTAAAAGTTATTATAATTCTAGAAGAGCACCAGTGATGATCCTCTAGAAAGTTCTACTTATAGTTACTGACATTAGTGCCAGTGGTAATACTGCTTAACTAAAACCTATTGAATTACTGTGAGCAGAGTCTCCATCATGTGAAGAGTACTTAAGTATGCCTATCATATGGCATGATCTTCTGATTTTACCGTAACGCCAAGAAACCACAGCTGAATGTGCACTCCCTAAATCATAATTAACATAACATAACAAGGATGTGTAAATTGATTTCCCCTTCTGCACACTTTGCAAAAATGCTTACCTCCACCTTTGCCAACTCAGCATTTTTCCTCACATTTTCTGGCATGTACATTAGAGTAGATGGAACTCTTCTCCAGTGAAATGTATGGGCATTGCATTTTCCTTTTGACTTTGACCTTTTCAGGCACATTTTTTTTTTCAAACTTCCATTCTGGTATAATTTCAGGATCAATTAATTGCAAAACACAATTTAAAAACGTTATTTCTCTCAAATGGGACACTTTTTTTCCCTCAGAGTTTCATGTACCGTGAACTTGACTCAAAGGTATTGGAGCGCTTTACATGAGCACCAGTTGTGTTACACAAGGACACATTCATTTTTAGGTCTCGCCTGTGTTTCAGCGCATGCGCTGCACGCTGGCGAGACATTTTGGGAGAGAGGGATTTTAGAAAAGGGCTTTAAGCCCCTTCCCTCATTTCCATTAGCTGGCATCGCCGTTTATGCTAAACGTTGGCCTGCCATTGGAAATAAGCTGTTTGCATTGACTCCCTTTTGCCTTTTGGTCCGGCCCATCTGGACTGGATCGCCTGCTTCACGGCTGTCGTGAAGCAGTTTCTTATCTCAAGTAAGGCGTGTTATTTAAACAAGCCATGAGATCGAGTCCAGATGGGCCGTCCCAAAAGGAGACAGGGCACTGCGTGTTTATTTTTGCATCGCGCTTTCACTTTAAGTGAAAGCGCGATGCAAAAATAATGCCTCTTTATGACTTCCCTTATTGTGTGCGAGGTAACCTCTGAATCTTAGCTTGCTTGCCCACATTGCAGCGTTTTATTTTCAGTTTGTAGCTTGTACAATTTCCATTGCGCTTTGAGTGTTGCAACATTAGTTTCTTTAGTTGTTTTTTGGGTTGAAACATTAGTTCATTATTTTTTGTGGTGTTTTGAACACATGGCGCAGTGCCTATACTCCCATCTACAGTGCGTTATAAATTCTTTAAAAGCAACAGCAATACATTGCAGAGGTTTATTCAGCCGGTGTAGAGAGCTCTTGCTTACTTCGTTGTTTTTTGGGTTGCAACATAACTTTGTTGCTTTTGGGGTATTTTGGACAAATGGCGGAGTGCCTATGCTCCCATTTACAGTATGTTATACATTATTTAAAAGCAAAGGCAACACATCGCGGAGGTTCATCTAGCCGGTGTAGTGAGCTCTTGTTCGATGATGTATGCTGGCTAGTTACTTTTTAGTTCTGTTTGTTTTGCGGTTCTATATAGCGCGAACTAGACCCAAAAGTATTGTGTAGATATATAGAAAACAGTTACATTGCACACAAACACATTGCCTATTGGAAAGCTTGGGGATATTAACTAATTTGCCCTGAATCACCGTGCAGTGAGCAAACGTCGTGACTCTAACATGGTTCCCTAACTTTTTGCTCGGCAGCTGTCGTCATTTTGCCACATCCTGGTGCATTATGTACATTGCCTACTGATATATTGTGTGCCTACGCTCCCATCTACAGTATGTCATATATTATTTAAAAGCAACAGCAATACATCGCGGAGGTTCATTTAGCCGGTGTAGTGAGGTCTTGCTGGATGGTGTCTAGACCCAAAAGTATTGTGAAAATATATAGAAAACAGTTACATTGCACACAACCACATTGCCTATTAGAAGGCTCGGGGATATTAACTAATTTACCCAGAATCCCTGTGCGGTGAGCAAAGGCCATGATTCTAACATGGTTACCTAACTTCTTGCTCAGCAGCTCTGCTCATTTCGCCACATTCTGCTGTGTTAGGGAGATTGTCTACTGCCATATTGCCTATGGCGTGGGGATATTAACTAATGTGCGCAGAATCACCGGGCGGTGATCAAACGTCGTAACTAGATTCAAAACTATTGTACGCAATATCAGTTGTAAAGATTTATAGGGAAAACAGTTACATTACACACAAACACATTGCTTATGGTGCGGGGAATATAACCTAATTAGCCCAGAATACAGAACGTTATACGTTATTTAAAAGCAACAGCAACACATCACAGAGGTTCATTCAGCCGATGTAGTGAGCTCTTGCTCAACAGTGTATAATGGCTGGTTGCTTTTTGATTGTCTTTCTTTTGCTGTTCTATATAGCGTGAACTAGACCCAAAAGTATTGTAAAGATTTTTAGGAAAAACAGTTACATTGCACTCAAACACATTGCCTATTGTAAGGTGCGGGGAGATTACCTAATTTGCCCATGATCAATGTGCAGTGAGCGAACACCGTGATTCTGACATGGTTCCCTAGCTTCATGCTCGGCAGCTCTGCTCATTTTGCCACATCCTGCTGTGTTAGGGAGATTGCCTACTGCCATATTGCCTATGGCTCGGGATATTAACTAATTTGCCCTGAATCACCGGGCGATGAGTGAAAGCCGTGACTCTATCATGGTTTCCTAGCTTCTTGCTCAGCAGCTCTGGTCATTTCGTTGCACGCTGGTGCTTTACCGAGATTGCTTTTGCTATATTGTGTGACTATGCTCCTATCTATAGTACAATAACAATTCCCAACAGGTTTCAATTTGAGACCGTTAAGTAATGTATCCAGTCTGCATTACAAAAATAAGAAACAAGGAGGCTCATATGGTTTAAAAGCTTGTTATTCACCAAATTAAAGGGGGGTGTTTCACATGGAAATACAGTTAAACAGCACTGTACAGAGGAAATCATGTGACAACCCGAGGGCACTTGGTGTGTGAAGGATATATACAATTAGTGAAAAGTGAAGACGCAAGTGCTGAAGGTGAACAGCGTGAACGGCGCAAGGTGACAAGAAAGTAATACAGTGATGGCTCCGCAGGGTTAAGTTAAATTCACTTAAATCGTGGAATAAACAGTTTTACAGGAGCACAAAATGTAAAGAGGCGCCATAAAATTGCGCTGTGATGTCGACGGCGTTTCGATCCCCGTGAGTCGAGATCGTCATCAGGACAGGGTTGTCGATGTCAGGCAGTGTGGCTCACGTGGTGTAGATCCCGTGAGTAGTTTGGACGCCCTGGTAACATCTGAGAATGCGGCGTCTGGAAGCCAAGTGCGCAGTCGAAGGCTAGATGGATTGGGCAGCGCCTGAATCAAGCAAGGCGGGCGAGGGCGTTGAGAGCTCTTGGTGTGTAAATCTAATGTCTGAATTTTGCATTTAATAATTATGTAAATAATGTTATTTTATTACATTTTTAATTTTGTTTCATATTTTTAATAAATACGGCCGGGGGGTCTCGAGCTCGAGACCCCCTGCCTTCCAAAGAATTCTGTTGTTGATCTGATGAATGTGTAACTGTAGTATGCACGTTAAAGGAGGGTGGTGGCCACCCATGACCATGAGGAAAGGGGGGCCGCTCGGCCCCCACGCACACATGGCTGGGCTCGGCCCCCCCTTCCACCAGTGCTGGTTGGGCTGCGCGTCCCGCCAGTTGACCCGGAAGCAGTTTTGCGCTTCCGGGTCGAGGGGGCGGGATCGTGGCTATGGGGGGGTTTAAGAGCCTGGGGAGCGCGGGAAGCGGCCTCTTTGTGCCCGCGCTCCCCAGGCTTGCTCCTCGCCCCGCTGTGGGGCCTTTAATTTTCCCCACCCTCCATCCCCTTGTAGCAGAATTCTGGTGAGGACACTGGTAGGTATACGGTGTAACGCTATGCAATGTCGTGAGAATAAATGTTTTTCTTCCTTAGGCTTTTTCCCCATTTACAGGCAATGTTAATATGTATATGTTTTCTGGGTGTGTTTTGCTGTTGCATTAACTCTTCTTCCTTAGTCCTTTTTTTCCTTTTAGATTAGTAATGTCGTATTTATTATGTGGGTCTGGCGGTAAGGTCATAATCGGTGAGCAGCAATTTAAAGTCCTTAGGTGGGGGCGGCCCCATTCACGAAAGGGGTCGCCCAGGGGGAGGGGCCATTGGTCTCTCCCAGAACTTCAGGGGCAGGATATCCGCTTGCTTGGGTGCGGGGGAGGGGAGTCAACGCTTTCCTCAGGCTGGTGGCCACCCCACACATACACTATGCACTATGACGCTAAGGGCGCGAGTGTAAGGGCCCTCCTGTTATGGTTAAATGGAGTTCACAGAGCACACGAGGGTAAACGGGCCCTTGTCGCGCATGCACATCTCGGACATGAGAGCATAGCTGGGCAAAATGATCTGACACCGGTTAGCGACCTTGCCTTAGGACCAGAAATTATTAAAATGCAAATTGATATCAGGATGTTAGATTCGGTTAGGAACCACGCTGTAGTAGACATTTGTTAAGGTTAGCCCACCATACCTGTCTAAACTGGATGTAAATCTAATGTCTGAATTTTGCATTTAATAATTATGTAAATAATGTTATTTTATTACATTTTTAATTTTGTTTCATATTTTTAATAAATACGGCAGGGGGGTCTCGAGCTTGAGATGCCCTGCCTTCCAAAGAATTCTGTTGTTGGTCTGATGAATGTGTAACTGTAGTATGCACGTTGAAGGGGGGGAGGTGGCCGGCAGTCACAGACCATGAACAAACTCAAAGGCAGTTGCTGCTATGTCACTGTTTTCTTTGGTTTGTGTTCAATACTTTGTTAGCATATCCTTTGATCGTTATTTTAATAAAATATTATAATACCCTACATTATGGTGAAGGTGATGCTATATTACTGATCTTTTGCATTCTTCACAAGTCAAGTGCCAAAGAGTCCCATATAAATATTGAAAGTGAAAGTTTTGCTCCTTCCAAAGTACCTGCCCTCTCATCAGTCCAGAGCTACCAGCCTATTTTGCGCGGGAGAAAATTGTGAGCTAGCAACAAACTGGTGGGTCTATACAAAACCCGGTACATGCCAACCCCTTCATAACCACATCTTCTGGAGGGAGCGCAGACCCTCACTTGTTAAGGCTTGTGTTTATTTGGGACGATCCAGGGCAAATAAGTTCTGTTCTGTTAGGTTATGCTATGCTATATTATGTTATGCTATGTTACGTTTGAATTTGAATTTGAATTTGAAAGCAATTTATATTGCGCGACTAAAACCCGAAGGTATCAAGGCGCCTAACCAAAAACAGATCAAAAAAGGCAGAGCACAACTACAGGTATGCGCGCACAAAGAGACGGGTCTTCAGAGCGTTTCTAAATAACTGAAGGGTGGGAAGGGACCTTAATTCCACTGGGAGAGCGTTCCACCACTTAGGTGCCAGATTGGAAAAGGCTTTACCACCCCATCTGGTTCTCCGGATACGAGGGACTGATAGAAGGAGTCTGTTAGAGGAACGTAGGTTCCTGCAAGGGCTGTAGCGAGACAGAATGGATCCAATTCCAGTAGGGCTACTTTTTACTATGGCCCTGTAGATCATGCACATGGTCTTAAAAAGAATACAATCCTCTATAGGAAGCCAGTGAAGCAATTTTCTGGCGGAGGTAGCCGAAGTGCGGCGGGGTAAATCCAGAACAAACCTAGCCGCTGCATTCTGGACTACCTGCAAGCGCTGTAGCAGACTCTTGTTCAGTCCCGCATACAGCGCATTGCAGTAGTCCAGTCGAGAACCAACAAGGGCAACAGCAAGTTGTTTCCTTGCCTGCTGTGAAAGATAGTGCGTAATCTTCCTCAGTATGCGAATAATGCCCCAACAGGTAGAGACAGTTCTATTAACCTGTTGACACATACTGAGGGTGGGATCGATCACGACCCCCAGGTTTTTGGCAGAAGAAGCAGGGACAGGACAGGCTCCCAGTGAGTCTGGCCACCAATCACCTGACCATACCTCCTCCTTTCCTCCAAACACCATCACCTCAGTCTTCTCACCATTCAGTTTCAACGAATTGTGAATCATCCATTGACCGACTGCCTCCATACAAGATCTAAAGTTGGAGGCAGTCGAAGTAACTGACTGGGAGAGAGAGACGAGGATCTGCGTGTCATCCGCATAGGAAAATACCTCCATCCCAAAAGATCTAATTAGTCTGGCAAGAGGGGTCACATAAATGTTAAAAAGGGTTGGACTTAGCGCCGACCCCTGAGGGACCCCACATTGCACAGACAGGGAAGGAGAGAGAAATTTACCCAGCTTCACTCTTTGCTCTTGTTGATCGAGGAAAGAGGTGAGTAGCCCCAGGGCCGCCCCCTGAACCCCGATCTCCCTCAGGCGAGATGTTAAAATTGAGGGAGAAAGGGTGTCGAAGGCAGCTGTAAGGTCTAAAAGGATCAGGAGGGAGGTCTGTCCCCCATCCACACGCGTGCGGATATTATCCAGCACTATGGTGAGGGCAGACTCAATGCTATGTTCCCTCCTGAATCCATGCTGGGAGAGATCCAGACAGCCCGAGCTTTCCACAAAGGCAGCGAGGTGTTTATTCAGGTGTGTTTCTAACATCTTCGCAGGAGCCGGGAGCAGTGAGATGGGGCGGAAGTTCTTTAATACCCCAGGGTCAAGAGAAGGTTTCTTGAGTAAAGGTTTTACTACTGCATTTTTCCACTGCTGGGGAAAAATGCCATCCCTCATGGCCTTGTTCATGATGTCCACAAGGGGAGGCAGGAGGGTTTCTCTACACTGCTTAAGGATCTTGAGCGGGCAAACATCTAGATGGGAGCCGGATTTGGTTTTATTAAGGAGAATCTCTACATCCTGTAGAGAGAGAGGAGGGAAAGATTCCAAACATCCCGGCGATAGTTTCTCCAAGAGAACAGGGTCCAAGTTAACGGGGACTGGGGGCTCAGTAGTAAGAGGTCTCTGTGACTCCAAGGCGTTATAAATGTCCGAGATTTTAGTCTGGAAAAAAGAAGCTATACTATCACAAAGCTCCTGTGATGCAATGACCGGGTCCGGGGTCTGGAGGGTAGTGAGGGAATCCACTATCCTAAAAAGCTCTTTTGGAGAGGAGAGTGAGGTGGTGAGGGCCGTAAAGTATTCTTGTTTTATCCTTATTACTTCCAGCTTATATTTCCTTATCAGGATCTTGTGGGCTTCCTTGTCCCTTAGATCCCAGCTAGTGTGCCATAGACGCTCCTGTCTCTTAGCTTCCTGTCTAAGGAGTCTTAAGTGCTCCGAGAACCACGGGGCTGATGGTCTTTTCCTGGCTGAGTAACACAACCGTGTGGGAGCCAGTACTTCCAGAGCCTCTGTAACGGTCTTTTCATATTGTAGGACCGCCGACTGGACATTGTCCTCCTTGGAAGTAGACAGGCTAGATATCCAGGGAGTGAAGGAACTTTCCGTGATGTTCTTAAAATTCCTGCGTAGTTCCCTTTTACTCGGAATTTTTCTGGTTCCATCCAAGGTCGGACATGACACATTGAATGTAACAGCCAGGTGATCTGACCATGAGAGGAAGAAGGGGTCTTTTACCGTCAGCCTCCGATCATTAGAAAAGATCCCATCGAGCGTATGACCCGCTCGATGGGTGGCCCCTTTCACCAGTTGATTTGTTGTTTTTTATAGTGCCATCTCACCTCTCGGAGTATCCTGGCACTTTCCAGGTCTGTGGGGTTTGCCTCAAGGTGCCCACTTGAAAGGCAGGTCTTCAGCTGGCTGAGTAATTCGTGAAGAAGAGGCCCTAAAATGGAGTGGAAGGTCGTTCCATTCTTTGGGGGGGGCTGATGTGAGAAGGCCCGATCTCCTGACCTTCTTTTGGATATGAGTGGTATGTGAGCCAGAGAGTCCGGCTGAACGCAGATGCCTGGAGGGTTGCTGAAACTGCACACAGCTGTTCATTTGTGTCTGCGTTGTGTACTGCTTTGTATGCGACTGAAGTCATCTGATCATGATGGGATGGAGACTATGTTGAAGGCGGCAGAGAAGTAGAGTAGGATGAGGGCTGCTGTCTCTTCTCTGTCAACGATCATTTGGATGTCATCTGCTGCTACTAGGAGGCTGTCTTTATGCAGTGGTCAGGTCTGAAGCCTGATTTCTTGGTGTCAAGGAGCTGGTGGTTGGTGAGGTGGTCAGCGAGGCTACTGTTGATGGCTTTCTATAGGACCGTAGCTGGGTAAGGAAAGAGGGAGATCGGTCGGTAGGTTATGAGTTTGGATGGCTCTGCTAAAGGTTTCTTCAGTAGGACCTGCTTCCAAGCCTCTGGAAATGTGGCTGTGTTAATGGAGGTGTTAGAAATGGGGGTGAGAGATTTGCACATGGGTGTTAAACCTTTGTCAAAGTTGTGGTGGATGCAAGGGTCTGAGTTATCCCAAGGGCCCCAAGATTGAATCTAGGAGGGAAGAAAATTGATGTGTGTGACTGGCTTAACAGGATTTGCATGACTTGACACACCTCATTTCATCTCGGAGTTAAGAATGCAAAGGTTATGCATGTTATGCTCACAATCTGTTTGAGTCACTAGTGGGTGCATGTGGACACACCCTGTGAATCTACATTGTTACGTCCATACTACCAGTGTATCATTATTTCCTTACATGTTTTTATTTTTACAGGTCACCCAACTGCACGAGCTATACATACACCTACGTAAGTGCGCTACGATGTACACATTCACTTCAATGAGAGCACCCTTACTCTCTTAGTGAGGACTGGGTTTTTCTATTTTAGTTCCTGATGAAATGCCATTGGATCCGTTTGGACTACTTTGGGCTTGAAACATGTTGACCAATTTTCTGTAGTGTAGGTAGTTCTACACACAGGCTTATCGAATTGTTTCCCTGTAGGATAGGGATTCCACACACAAACGCACTTTTAGTTAACATGAAGCCATAATTTCGGACAAATTCCCATTCCCTGTTTTTAACCTTGACAAAGGTTCACTGCCCAGAGTAAAATTAGAGCACTGGTCTCTAAAGTCAACCTCCATAGTCTCTCAATTTCCACACTTGGTGCTTCTTCAGCACTTTTATACAAAAGATCTCTGGCCAAGAGCTCTCTTGGGGGGTCAGTCGGCCAGACGAGGAGCCCATCCAATAATGAGGCATGCAACCTAATGGTGGGAGAAGGCACTTGCTCCTAATAAGCGATAGTTTTGGGGGTGCCCTTCTCTTGCCCAAATTGGTAGTACGGAGTAACTACTTTGGAACAGTGTACCTTTTGTTTACCATCAGAGTGGGTTTTAGCCTGTTTGCTTATCCTCTGTTCGGAAAACCTGGTAGAAGTCACATAGGTCTTGTGCTAGAAGGGTGTGGAGGTGATCACCAGCTTCGCTATTGTGTACAATGTATTGGAACTGATGCACAAGATAGTGAGTACATAAAACAAAACAATCATGACTGGATGCTAGGAAAGAGCTTCTCACGCAAATAAATGTTTTCAGTATTGAATATGAAACCTTTAGCTTCCATCCATATACTAATGTTGTTGAAAATAATCAAACCATTTGTCTTTTGCTGACTCGTTCCCTCTTCCTTTCTGGTAATAAAAACAGCGTGTGGCTATCAACCGGACCCTGCAGTTCATTGCATACTGCTCGGACCCAAGACATTGAACCACAGGTAATTCCCCTGGCTTCACGGTGAAGTAACCCACCCTCTTTTACAGGCATAAACATTGATAGTAATTTAGATCTCTCGGTGTTTCAGAAACTACTGGTGGACCACGCCAGGACCCTGCAGTCCATTCTAAACTGCTCGGACCCCTAGACCCCGGAATCTCAGGTAAATCCCCCTTCCTGCACGGTTCGAGACCAACCCCTTGGAATGGTATTATGATTAATCACCGCACACCTTCCTCCTCCTAGGCAGAGCAATCTGACTCTGACACCTACAGACCCTCGTTGTCAGCCACCCGTGGAGGCGGGCACGCCACACACTCCCAACACACAGAGCCCAGAATTGGGTAAGCTAATTTTCCTGGTTCACTGGAACCATAAGGCAGGATCACATCTACCTTAACACACTGTATGAATGCACATGCTTGGCTGTACACTTGAAGGTTGCCGCAAATCGCTAAGAATGGATCTCCATAGTCCAAATGTGATTTACTTATTGATATGAATATATACTGCGATATCTCCTGGTTGTTGGTGTTTTTTGATCTCAGGAAACGTGTCTATCATTGAAGAATTAATAACCAAATGTGCTAACACCAGTCACTTATGCACTAAGTCATGAAAGCCCGGCCCTCTCACTTATATCCAGACACTAAATAGAACACGTTAAGCAGTATCCAAATAAATGCAAAGTGTGCAAAATAATTGGACTGACTGGTACATTGAAGTATTAGTTTTTAATTCAGCCTTTGGCTATCACCTTTTTCTTCCTTTCTCTCTTAATCCAAAACAGGCGGTTGTACTATAATTACAGGCAGGCAAATGTTGTCAATTTTAGTCCTGATGATGATCCCATGTAATTAGAGCAAAAGGGATCGAAACGTCGACTTTATGTAGTGCTTTCACAACCTAGCCATTGTGTTTAATTCTAGTTGTGTCCAGCACTTTCTGGCAATACTTTAATCTAACATTGACTCAAAAGTAGCCAATATTGCTCTCTTCTTTTTTTGCCTGTTAAATCTTTTTCTTCTATGTTGTTTGTCTCTCTTGAGTAAGGTACAGAACTGTGCCTTAAAAATCATTTATTCAATTGTTTTTTCATTGTGTTTAAATAAATACCCTGTCCGGCTGGACAGAGGACAAATATAGTCTCCTATTATGGCCTATATTTTATCCACACTCTTGATTCTGATAAGCTAAGGACCTTTGTCTTCCAAAGCATACTTTCCCACGGTCCTCAGCCAACTGTTTGGGTTCCCTTGTTATATTAAAAGGATTCAAATGATGACATCGCTGTACTAAGGAGGGACTAACAAACCTCATCAGAAGACAGCATTTACAAAGGACAAACACACACACCAATGAAAAATAAGGGCGGTGGAGTGGGTGAAGCTTATCTCCATACTGAACTACGACAGCTCTACGCAGAGCAGAGCTTGTGCTGGGTCGCGCTCGACCTAAAAAGGGCGTGATGAAATGCTTTAACTAACATCAGCCGCTGTGAATTGCTCAGGACCGAAGCTATCACATCGATTTACTGCCCACTATGTCACTCTAAAAAGAAGCCAGCCATTTACAGTCAGCACAGCAATTAGGGATTAGCATGCTTCTACTAGGATATTTTTGGAGGGCTTTTGTTTTGGTTTGATGTTAGTCTCTTTGAGTGATTGAGGTATTTGTGGAATAAGAGTTCCAGTTTTTGGAGAGAATTCTGCCTCAATAATTACAAAATCCATATTTTGAGTAGGTTTTTTGCACGAGGTACTAGACGTGTTTTTTGCAGCAAGGCAAGTTTTCTTTATCTGAACTATATAATAATACAGGAAACCTAAGGGTATAGAGTGGGAGAATTGGTGAGGGACAGGGCAAGCTGCTCCTGCCAGCGGTGTGCCTGACGTTTTCCTACATTTCTCTGCTTAGCCACTTTTCGTCAGATCAGTGTTTGGGACTGAATAAGGAATGAGCCCTCCCCGGGCTGTAAAGAATCAATATCCTTCTGCAGAAAAACATTGGAAGAGATATTCCTATTTCTTACTGTTATTTGTGAGCTAAGGCGTTGGCAGAGAACTAGCACAGCAAACTTGCTAATTGGGCCTTCTGGGAAATTGTGGTTTGAGTTTGCGTGCAGTGGATGGTCTACTTTTTCTATTCTTATGGCTTGTGGAATCAATTTTCTTGTAGATTGTTCCAATTTAACAAGAGGGAGATGAGAAATGAAGGATTCACAGGTATTTGGAACTACTGGAAACACTAAGTCGACTGGTATCAATTGTGTGTGGTGAACTTTGTCCTGCTGTGTGCCTTAATTCCTGTGGTCTGGCATGTTCAAAATTAAAGAAGCTCTCCCAACACAGAATGCCAATTGCCAGCTGGAAAGGCACCAGTACACATGTGTACTTTGTGGACTTTGAGGCCTAGGTATCAGTTGCATGAGCTGTCAGGTTCAGAATTAATGCCTGGAAGTGTCCAGCTAACCAGAATATGGTACTGGACTGATGGAGAAATATGATGAAAATAGATAACTTTCAGTTCAGTTCAGTTCAAAATCAAAGTTTATTTGGACCATTATCCTTAAACAGATGAAACATTCTAAAAATAGATCATTGTCACATAAAAGCTTTAAAACCGTATAAAACTTATAACTCATTAAAATGGATCACACATGGCTTGCGCCAATCGCAATTCATAGTTTGTTTAACTTTTTGCATAAATCTCCCCAATGCACAAACAATATCTAATGAGAGCATTTCTGTTAGGAGGACACTTGCAGCAAGGCTATTATGAACACCATATATTTTAAAAATTGGACATAAGATCTCTTTTCAAAGTTCTAAAAGCTTTGAACAGTCTAATAAAATATACATCATATCGCATGAGGTTCCCACAATACACTTACAGTTTCCAATGCTATCTATCATCTCCGATTTTACTCTAATATTAACATGAAAGGGATTCAATCCAGTTCTTAATCTTAGAACTTCTCTCCTCAGCCATCTATTCGGTAATCTATCAATATAAGGGAAATGTATATCTTTTTGCCAGGCCTGGGCCATAAACTGTACCGACTTTTTCGTCGCCAGGTAAACTTGGTCCTCAGCTTGGGATACCTCATATCCTACCTCCCTCAGAGCCTTCCCCGTAATCTCCATTTGGAGGGTCATGGGATTTACATCTAGTGTCAGCAGTTTACCAACCATACTGAGGGAATTTCTAACCCCTTTAGCCCATGTTCGTTCACTCATCAACGCTTCTCTCCTACACCATTGCAAGTCTTTTAGTTCGTCCTCGGTACCCAGGCGCTGCCAGAATCTAACTAAGGCCATACAAACTGTTGTCTTCCATGAGGTTACACATGTTTCTAACCTTACAGCTTGCACCATGGAACATTTAGGGAGTGAGAATAAATGTTTCAAAGCTTTTCCCTCCTCTACGTCCCATCCATGTTTGCCACCCAAAAACAGTAACTCTGCCCCATATAGAAATTGCGGGGGGAACATAGCTAGATATGCCTATAAGACAGGCCTTTCCGATTTTTCTCCATAGCTTCCATTAAATTTCTTAAGGCCATTTATTGACACTGCTGTCCTTTTTCTACAAGCATATAGGTGGGTTATCCATTTAAGATTTTTCTGAAACCACACACCCAGGTACCTGTACCCTTCTACAGTTTCCAGCTTTTCAGGACCTAGGTACCAGCTATATCTTATTTTCCTTCTCCCAAAGCATAGAATCTTTGTTTTGTCCATGTTAACCACAAGTTTTTTCAACTTACAATACTCATGGAAGCTATTCAACTTTCTTTTTAACCCGATCTCCGTTTGGTCGAAAATTACTAGGTCGTCAGCGTATAAAAGACATGCTATATGCTTCCCATTTATTTTAGGGCTTGCCCCCATTGCTTTACCTAAAATAGAGGGTAGGTCTGCTATAAAAAGTGAAAAAAGTTGAGGGGCCAAAACACACCCTTATCTTAACCCATTTCCAATTTCAATTTTTCTTGATACACTCCCATCTGTGTCTAAATTAATCTGTGCCCAGTTTGCAGTGTGCAGAATTTGTATTAGGCTCAACACTTCTCTAGGAATATCATAGCCAATCAATGTCTCCCACAGCTTCCCACGGTCTACTAAGTCAAACACAGCGCGGAAGTCCACGAAGCAACAACACAATCTACCATTCTGCTCCATGGACTTCCCTGCTATGGACCAAAGTGCGAAGCAGCGGTCAACCATCGAATGGCCCTCATTAAACCCCCCTTTGTTCTGGGGGTATAACTTGGTTCAGCTCTGACCACTCCTTTAGTTTTTCTAGGATCAATTTGGTGAATACTTTTTCGCCTATATCCAACAAATTAATTAACCTATAATTTTTGGGTGAATTAAGGTCCCCTTTATTGTGGATAGGCCTTATTATTGCGCCTCTCCAGGTTTCTGGGATTTGGCCTGAGGTAAGTATGCCTTGGAACATTTTTTAAAAGAACAGAGCCCACCAATCCGTCCTCTTTTTTATAACCACCGCAGGAAGATTGTCAGGGCCGGATGCCCGTGTCAAATTTAAGTTAGACACAATTTTTTTGACATTATCAATAGAAAAATTAACCTCCATTTCTTTACTCACTCTACACCATACCATAGAATTTAAACTTCCCGTTTCATTCCAGACCCCATAAATTTCCCCCAAGTATTTTGCCCACTCATTTTCAGGGATCACACATTTCAGGGTGCCTCTTTATTTATTTGAACTTTTTTGCACCAATTTTCAAAACCCTTTCAAATCTTTGGATTCTATAGCGGTCAGCAATTTGGCCCAGCAGCTCTCTCTAAAACATCGTTTTTTGTTCATCACCAGCATTTTATAGAGCCTCCTTTGCTTCCGGAGATTATCCCACAGTTCTACACTGTATTTTAACCTTAATCTTCGTTCCTGTTGCCTAATTACGCTTTTGACCTTCCTACAGTCCTCGTCAAACCATCCCCTCCCTTTCTTATACCCTGTACTTCCCCTCTCGCCTCTGGGGTTTCTTTCTCTAATTTTTACCCTCAGGCAATCCACTAATACCCCAATTGAGTTCTCGAACCAGGAGCTCTCATATACAATTGGCATATCTTCTACCAACAGCGTCTGTTGAACAGCTACTAATGTTTCCAGATATTCCTCTGTAATCCTAGTTGTGAGTCGTCTAGGATACTCAACTTGCACCGGCAACACTGTCTCCCTATGTTGTTTCTTTTGCTCACATATTTCGAGCCTTAACAGGAAATGATCACTTCCTTCTTCACCTGTCACCTCAAATTGTTTGATTAACTCAAAATACCAGGCTTATACATAAACATAATCAATTGGGCAGGGTTGCAGGCTTGACTTAAAGGTTCGCGATGCAGGTCTATCTACATCAAATCTCCCATTTGCACAGATCAGCCCGAAAGCCCCCAACATTTGACCTAAAGCCGAGTCCTGTTCTGACATTGTCACCCTTGGAAATATTGCATTTCCAATTTTGTAATAATTCAATTGATCCCGACATCATTGATCGGTCCTTGCAGTGTTTAACTTGTGATTAAAATCACCCAGCATTAGTGTTACATCTCTTGGATAGGTCTCGATCATAGATGACAGATCTTCATTCAGTTTTTCCATCTCTTCCCTATACGGCCTCGCTTCCCCCTTTTGAATGTACACATTTACAATAATAATACCATCAAACCGGGGGTCAGGGTTCAGCAATAACATCCTATAACCCATTTACATTTTGCATTCAACAAAACCACTTTTTTTGCAATTTTAGTTGATACCAATGTCGCTTGCCCCCCTGAAGGCCTGCCAAAATGTCTTCTTACCGCTACCTTTGTCTGCTGAGCAAACCCTACACTTACTTGGGTATCGTCACACAGCCAGGTCTCTTGCAGGCACACAATTTCACATGTATCAATGATCTTTTTCAAATTTGCCTGCTTTTCTATTCTTTTAAACCCAGAAACATTCCAAGATAACACTGAAAGGCTGTGCAACGACCCAGCTACCTAGTCAATTTCATTTAGACTCCTGTTCATATCATAATCGGGTAGTGCCAAGGCTCTATATCTATTTCCAGCTAAAATTGCATCTTCGCCTGGCTCCTGCACCCTCTTACCTATCGTAATTTCTATGTTATCCTTTTCTTCCCAGCAGGCCCCCATCATTCTGATCTGCCTTTGTACCAGACCTGCGTTGTTTATTAAGAATGGTCTCCCCTGTGTAGTTGGTCCTTGCATTTCTAATTTTTTAACCAGCCTAATACCTTCTTTCTATAACTCAGGTTCCCCTCTGATTAATGCCGACTTTACCAGTTCGGGAATACAACAGAACCTTAGTAACTTCAATCCCCTTATTATTTACAGAGAATCCCACTTCTTTGAGGTCTGCTGAAGAAATGCTACATAAACTTTTACAATTAGCAAGACAGAAGAGCAGTTGGGATCTATTCAGCGGGTTTAATTTCCTCACCTTTTTCCCCCCCTTTCCCCGGTCACTTGCCTCAAAAAATGGCCACAAGTCTGAGTCTCCATTTGCCTCTAGCTCTTGGGGTATCCTTAGTGGGTCCCTTTTGCTTATGTTTCTTTCGTGGGACATACCAGTGTCAACCTGCTCTTTGCTGATGGTAATGCTTTTGTCAACTTGCGGTCTCAATGCCTTCCTTTTAGCCATTATTCCCTGGTCTTGTGCAGCTCTTTCCTTACCTGGCCCTTTCTTGTTCTTGGACTTTCTATTGTCTTTTTTACTTGTGCCAACCACTTTGGGCACATCAGAGGCTGTTCTTTTACCTCGCTTATTTTACGTTTGCTGTGCTGATTTTGCTAACACTTTTTCTCCCTCACGTTCTTTCACACAAGCTTCATTTATTGGCCTCTGCTGAGTAGAAGATTGGGTTTTTCTCTTACCCTCCCACACTTGTGGACGAGGGATGCGTAATTTAAACCCCCTCCTCTCACTTCTTTTTATTATTATCATAGGGTATCTCAACACGTACACATTAGGTTCAGTCTTCTCTAATGGTATATTGGGCGGCTGACTTCCCCCCACTCTAAGGTCCTCTCCAACTGGCCTAATCATAGAAGGCATCAGCTCTTTAATTTGTTTTAGCTCCCCTATCATAATATTAAACTGGACCCTTTGGGCCTTTATGGCTTCATTATTTAGTACTGCTACCTCTAGTAATCCTTGCAAAGTATTTTGTAGTATCATCATCGCATCCAACATTGAAACACTAGAGGTCCCCGCAATCTCAATATTGGACGCTGATGGGCTGATTGAGTCAGATGTTTTTTCCTGATTGGTTTCCGTTTTATCCTTTGCCCTCTCATCTCGAATTTCTTTTGTCGGGCAAAAGATACTTAAAGGCTCCTCTTCCTCTAGCCCCGTTTCTCTGTCTCTGCCTCCCTCCCTATCTCATGAACCCTTAGCGAGGTATATAGTCTCGGTGTAAGTCTTGAGGAGGAGGACAATCTTGGTTCCAACAACACTCCAGAGAGATTCAGATCGAACAGCACCTGTGAATCGTGTCCTTGGCTTGCTGAGCTGTCTGTGATTGAGCATATTGTCTTAGCTGAGGCTGGGGAATTTGTATCCTCAATTAATCCCCCATCCTTCGAGCTCATTCCTTTATAATATTTCCCCACAAAATCCTTAATTGATTTTATAGCTGAGGAACTGCCCTTTGGTCTCTCTAGGCAAGGCTGCTGCTGAATAGTATCTGGGGGTGTTTGTTCCTTCAGTGTTTTTTTTATGTGTATATATCTTGCCATGTGTACCTTTTGTTCCGCCCTTAGCCAACTCATTGCCCCTTTCTTTCATAACCACTTCTTCTGTTATGCTGAGCTCCAGGTTTTGATTCTTCTTTTTCTGAATGCCTGCTGTTGTTCTCCTGGGTGCCATCACCTTCAGTGCCCTACCCAGCTTTAAGGCAACCCTATACTCCTTTAGTACATTAGTACACTCCTTTAAAACTTTAGTACACAAGTAAGTCCCGCACTCGTAAAACCATACAGTGAACAGTTCAGGTAAAAAAAAAAAAAAAAAGAGAAAAAGTTCAACAAAACTTTGCCGAAACCTCTTTCACTTACCTCTGCTGCTTTGAGTTGTGGTACATCAGGCTTGCCGTGATAATTGACCTCTTTGTTAAATTCTGCTTTACTGCGTAGGGTTATCCTTTCTTTGACCGATTCTAGCCCAATCTGACCAAACAGGGTACACCTCCCCCTCTGGGGTTGCAATGGGCTGCTGACAATTCCAGGTGATTTAAGGCGCAGTACCAAGCTCTAGCACCACTTATGCACCTCTATTTCTCTTTATCTAGGCACTCGCTTCATGCTTCCGTGCCTCATTCTTCTTAGTTTTTCCACTGTAGCCGCTCGTAAATCACAGCTCTTCGGAGCGATCTCCGGACGGCCTCCGAGTCCTAGTCTCCCAGCAGGTAAACCGCGAGACTACGGAACAGGGAGCCGGAAGTGACGCGCCTCCTCACGTCGCGTAGTGTCGAACGTTGCACGGCAGCCCGGAAAACCACAGCCTCAATCAACACAGCAGAGGGGTTAGATAACTTTGCAGCCTCATCAATGAAGGTTCTGCCTGAGTTCATTTTTTCAGAATTGGGCTATCATAGTCTGGCCTTCTCAAACAATTAGGCGGACACTATAACAGAATTATGTAAAAATGTGCATTAGCTCAATAAACAACTGCATGTACATAATTATGTTGTCTGAAATAAAATGCATGTTTTGCTTACCGGATTCAGAATGACAGGACTCTGGGAACCTGTTGTAGAATGAACACACTGACACATCAATTGGTGTTGTTTTGCAGATCCTTAATGCAGCTACAGCTCTGAGTGTTCGCCTACAATGCTGGCCTGAAAAACTGTCGAGCAAGGAACATTACATTTCAAACGCTACAGCAGGACAGCATCACACGATCTGCAATTCAACATAACACATTCTGCAGCAATATTAGACATCTCCTTTTCTTCCACAAAAGCAAATGATAATATTCACAATAACAATACAAATAGCAATACCTCCTTTCTCCAAGAGGCTATGTGTGGGGAGGGGAGTGAAGGGAAGAGAGTGAGAAAGAGCTGCAACCAAACAACTCCGCAGCTTCTCAAAAAGGGAAGGGCGGAGAGAGAACAGGAGCAGACTGCTAGGAATTTGCCCCTTGCTTTTCTTTATCTACCTTTCTTGCTCTGTATTACAATCTCTACTGAAAAACTAGACATTTAGTTGGTAAGTTGTTAATATGCACAAATGCGCAATATACATAATTACACTCAACAGTTGGTGAAAGGCGAGCTGAGGTGACTCTCGGGTGCCATGCTAAGTGCGAAGTGCTCAAGCCCTGCAACAGGATATACTTGCAGCTGTGCTTGTGACAAACGTTTTCCTACTCTTACTTGGGAATATTATTAGATTGCATGTCCTGTAACCAATGTAAGTTTGCTGCGGGCTATGCACTGGATAGAGTAATATCAGTAACAAGATGGGAAACATCCGACAGACCCGACGAGCATGAGAGGGCGTGTCACCCCGTGGGCTCATTAATGCCGGAAGTCTCGGAGTACAGGCTGCAGCAGCATGAGGAGGAGGAAGCTTCGCTCTCTGAGGGAGCCCGGTATACACTTAGAAGCAGGTCCAGTTTCAGTGACTCATGCGGCAGCAAGCGCAGGAAAAGCCAGACTCTGAGGATGGATGCTTGATATGTGTGGCTCCTGCCAGCATGTTAAGACAAAAAAGCCTGAAAACAGCTGAAAACTAGCAAAGTCCTAAACAAGCCTGAATGCCAAACAAGATAACGGCACGCATGTATCCACTCAATTGTTTTTTTTAAGTTCTAGAACAGAAAGTAAAATAGAAAAAAAAGGAAGCCAGCAGGTCCTGGGGCAGTACTCCAGAGGACTGAATGAGTTGCAAAAAGGAGAAACCAGGAAGACAAATCACCCAATGGCAAGCAAGGAATTTTAAAAGACACATGAAAAAAATGAGAGGTGTTGAAGCCCACAAAGTACATACAACAGGTCATCCTGACAGTGCAAGAGCTGTCTAGACTCAACCTAAACAGTATTGAAAGGTGAATGAGGTACAAACTAATCAGAATAAGATACTGACAACAAGGAAGTAAAAGGAACAATAAAAACAAAAAATATTGTATCAATCAAAAGCAAAGCTTTCCCCAAACAAGTGTCAGTCTAACACATATGTAAAAAGCCCACAAAACTAGTAAATATTTAATGCACAATCTTACATTAATAAGCATAATCCTTAAGAAAATTCTGGTGGTCTGTGTTCTATCACACTCCTTTCCTCTGTGGGGGCAGCTAGATTAGGAGGTCTGGCACTGAAACCTGGAACTAACCTCTGAACAGCCCTCAATGCCAGACCGATGACTCTTAGTCCCTCCAAATCCACATCTTAATCAGAACGTCACATCAGATCCATTTTCTCTCCCCAGCATTAGTAAAATGGTATTCATGCTGAAAGGTTGGAGATTTTTCTCTAAGCTAGACCTAAAGAGTGCATACCACCAGATCAAACTCCATGAAGATTCGAAACTAGTCACTGCATTCATTATGAAGGAGAGAATTTTCCAGTTTACTCACATACTCTTGTGGCTGTCATTGGCTGTGGGTGTATTATAGCACATGACTAGGAAAGAGTTTAAAGGGCTAAACAACATATTGCATTGGCAAGAGGATATAGTGATTTTTGGAGAAACCATTGAATGCGACAATGTTGTTCTCAAGCAGGCTTTGCAGAGAATTTGCAGAAGTGGGCCTAGCACTTAGGAGGGAGAAGTACTCATTTCCTGAGCAACAGAATAAGTATCTTGGATATACCATTTCGGCAGAAGGGGTCAAACCCAAGGATTATCTGTTAAAGCTATCAAGCTAGCTCCCTCGCCTGTCAACAAGGAACAACTTTGGTCCTTTATGGGTCTCATAGAATACTATTCTAAGTTTGTGAAAGGGTTTGCAGATAAGACTGAAAGCTGAAGATCGTTACTTAGAAAAGATTGTAATTTAAACTGGGAGTGTGAGCAGGTAGAGTGTTTTGCAAAGATCAAGAAGGAAATGTGTGAAGCTGGAGTGTTGGCACCTTTTTACATTAACCTTGAGTCCATTGTAATTGTTGATGCCAGTACCACAGGCTTAGGGCTATCGTGTCCCAAAGGCGTGTTAATATGGAGAGACTTTGGGGATCATTTCTAAGACACCTTTAACTTCAGAAAGAAATTACTCTGTCATTGAAAGAGAAGCGCTGGTACCTACTTATAGTGTGGAGTAGCATTGTACGTATGAGTGGGGATCAAAATATATCCTAAGGGTAGACCACAAGCCCCAGGTTAAAATACTCCTTCCTGGTGGAGCTGGTAAAGGGTCAGCAAAACTGGAAAGAATAGCGGGCAGGTTTCAAGAGTATAGGTTCCAAATTCAACATATTCCTGGTTGGAGAATCATACAAGCGTATCGCTTGTCTATGATGTCTGAGTCACTGATGATGATCATAGAGCCTCATGTTGTGATAGTGAGGGTGCTATTGGGCAATCATGGATGCCGTTGAGAGTGGTGAGGGTTCATTTTCTGTGGATGAATGGCATCAGGAGATGGAGGTGAATGATGTGTTGAAGGTGGAAATCCGTATGTTGAATAGGGGTAGCAGAAGAGAGGGTTGCGTGCCTGTGCAAGTGTGACATCCCATACTCGTCACCAAATTGTTGTAGAATACACGCAATGGCACATCAATTTGTGTTGTTACGATGATCTTTATTGCAGCTACAGTTCTGCGTGACCTCCTCCCTTGCTGGCCAGAAAAACTGTTGAGCATGGAAAATTACTGTTCAAACAATACATAGAATCTCACTGCTGTGAGAATCTAGTATGACAGCATCACACAACCTGTAGATCAACGTTACATGGCCTGCAGCAATGTAACAGAACCTGGGCCATAGACTGGATAGTAAAGCCAGTGGAAAAACAAGTAGGTTCACAACACCCCCGAAATAAAGTTAGAAGAGAAGACGCAAGCACAAAGTAGAAGAAAACGCAAAAACAATATTCGAAAATTTACCTTAAAGAAATGCCAAGCAGTCAAAAATTGAGTGAACTGTTAAAGTAGAATACCAGAAAGGTGAGGAATGAGATAATGGTGAACGAGCTAGGACACCACGCAAGAAAGCCAATGAAAGCTGGGAAGTTGCCAGGCACCACCTACATTGAATGCATGCCTAAGTACCACTGCAGCATACAGTGGCCCAGAAGACCCACCCACTGACTGCCATTTTGCCAGGCGTTCTTGGTTCCGCAGCTGCCATAGAGTGATCCATCAAATCCTTGCATTAATTCAGCTCACCATCCTCTTCTGCCGAGACCCCAAGCTTCCTTCCATATTCCTGACACAAGCCACCCCAAAACTTTCAACAAATAGACATACTCACTAGAGACCTGCCCAAAGATATGCTGAACATTGGTTTTGGATAAAACAACCATTAACCTTTTCATTTGGTTTATTAAACGTAACCTACCTTTTTGAACTAGAAGAATTTGCATCAACCCAAGCCCACTGGAAGTCCTTGCTATGAACTCAAACACATGAAATCAATCCCTTTCTTGGACACCACTTTCCACTTAGCCTCACAGGAGCCCTTGGAGCAATGGGAAGATTTTAAAGCCCCTTACATTGGAGTTCCAACTTGTGTGTCTTTTTGTCCTACTTTGAGGAGATTTAGCAAGTTGTCCACATCTGACTGAGATTCCTGCAACACATACACAACCTGCCTGGGAACCTGCTTATCTAGAGCATTCAGGTCGTACTTACAATGTCACAAACCCTAACTATGATAAACAGGGCCATTTGCACTCTGCAAGTGGTCTGATGTTCTTAAGGTCATAGGAGGCTCCTCCTTCTGATCCCATCAAGGGGCATCGCCAGCCATGGTTAGAGAACTTCATTTGCTTGGCAATTACATTTATGTCAAGAGTCATGCCAAGATCTTACCAAGGGATACATGCATTCAAGAAACCAAGGAGCACTCCTCACAGTGCAGAAAAGCTCACTGCTACTGTGGACCAGTGGCGCACAGGCCGCCAAGTATAGGGTTTTCTATGGTAGAGCTAGATGAGGCTATGCTCTCAGAAACCTAGTGCTTCAGCCACTTATAAATAGGGTGGGAGAACTTAGATATTGAGAAGGTATGAGCCCCATCAATTTGCAGCCGGGCTCATGAATCCACCAACATCCAATCTGCAATGTTCTCTCATGGACAGGCTTTTGGGACAGTGTCTCACATGGAGATGAATGGGTAAGAATATTTTTTTCAGAAATATCGTCTGACATAAATATTGTATCCTAAATATTGTTTACAAAATGATTGCCCCATTGGGTGTTCTATTATTAGCTTCAATGGGGGGATATTTTTGTGGAAGTTTATGTGGACACTATATTTTGGTCAGACAATATTCTGCCAATTATATTTTACTACCATGGAACTACCATGTGCATTTGCTTAGATTCCAGTCTCCTCACTTAAGCTCATTAGAACCCTTTATGCTGGAGCACAAGAGAGCCAGCAAACAACATGGCTGCACAGAATTTGGACTCTGGTGGCCTGAACATAAAAGAGAGCCTCATGCTCCGGTGCGGCCTGCAGTTCTTGAACGGGGCCCCCTGGGCTGTCTCCTCCTCTCACACTGCGACCTCCCCTTTCTTATCCCCAATGGCCGTTGGTGAGTGTGGAGGCTGCGGTTTGCTTGGAGGGTGCTCCTGGGGCCAATTGTGGCCTGTGACTACTGTCAGACAGTGAGCCAACTGGTGGGGCCTGCAGGCTATTCTAGGGTGGGCCCGTCTGGCACCTGCAGTGAGCACAGGAGTCTCAGGGCCTGTCAAGGCCTGCACGCCATCGGGTGACCGAGTGTCCCTTGCGCATCACATGCGGTGCGCCCGGGCTGCGCTGCTATCTTTACTCTGAATATACAGTAAACAAAATGGGAAACCCAATATACCCTTGGAGGCTTGGGCAGTTAAATATTAATAGGTAAAGAGGTCTCAAGAGACAGCTGCATTTCTTAGGGACCCGCGCCCCATACGAATCACTCGATTGAAACAAGTGTTATCCTGAGCAAACCCCTTCGGGTTGCATGTTGAAATGTGTCTAATTGTTTTGGATATTCATCAGGTTTTCAAATAACCTGCAAGTCCGGAGTTGTGGGCCTGGAACTTTTTATAACGTCAACCAATCATCTGGTTCAATGCTATTGACCAGCTAATAAGGGTACATTTTTACTTTACATACATCGTCCTGAAGAAGATCGGATGGACTTGTAAGCCACAACAGACCGAAACGTCGACAAATTCATCTAATCTTTTTTTTGCCTTTTTTTCTGTCAGCAATTGTTTTCCGCCTTTAGTTTTTCACTGTCAAATTATCTGTTTGGAATAGAACTTAACACAAATGATTTGAAGGCTATAATTTGTATGAATCATTTATCTGCCTTTGTCATTGTGTTTAGATATCAGTTTGTATACTCTAAATTTTATTCAACCACATTAAATGAGTTTGAATTGAGAAATCTACACCCGTGTTTTGCTAATTGACTATGATTACATTATATATCAACTGGAATTTTGAATAAGTAAAATTGTTTTATAGATTCTTCACATGTTTGTCACAATTTTGGGCTAATCCTTTCAAGTAATTTTGCCAACTATATCAACTTAATTTCCTAAAGTAAATCCCTTGTAGGCCTCTTTACCTAGTAATAGTCTTTACTCTGAGGCCCCCCACTGCTGAGCGCCCCCTTCGTGCAGCAGGCTGTGGCCTTTTGGGGCCAATTCTGCTGCTGGGCAGCTTGCTCAGGCCTGGAGGATGTACCGTTTGTGGCTCAGCACCTGTGGATGCCTGGAGCTTCTGAATTGTATTGTTGTTACACACCTGGGGGCAAACAATTAGAACCTTAAGGCAATATCTGCATGTACCTACTCTGTGCTGAGGCCTCCTTCCTAGTGGGATTGAAGATTGCTTTGTCATTTTGCATAGAACTGGGCTGCTGCTGGGCTTGTCCTGTTGCCAGCGGCCTTTTTGGAGAACTGCCACGATGTGAAACACCCTGTACTGTGTGGATATCCACCTACAATGGCTAAGGGGGACAACAAACTACCTATCTAAGCTTCCTTAGACATAGGACACCCCGGCAAAAACCGATGAGACTGCTCCAACTCCCTCTGACCCACATGAAACTAGGCTTACAACTGTGTTGCAGGTGATGAAGGCTAGTCTCCAGGCTATTGATGCCAACATAAAGGGCCAGATGTATGGCCATTTGGAATTGCGACTCGCAAATTGTGAAAAATAGCGCGTCGCAATTTGCAAGTCGCAATTCCAAATGTATAACAGTGTCAGAGACACTGTTAGCAATTCCTAATGGGGTCGCAAAATGCGAGGCTCATCAATATTCATGAGACATTTGTATTTTGCCACCCCATTGAGAATGGCTGGCCCTCCCAGACATGGGGGCCTCCTGGGCTCAGCCGACCACCATGATGGGACTGCTTTTAAATAAAGCAGCTTAAAAAAAAATGCATCCCATTGTCCTTAACCCCTTCGCTGCTGATGACGAGCTTAGCTCATCATCAGCCACGGTGGTCGTGTGCGGATGACGAGCTGAGCTCGTCATGTAACGCGGCTTTTAGAAAAAAGCCGCACAGCGGAAAAATAACCGCCGCAATGATGCGGTTAAAGGAAAACGGGATGCATTTAAAGAAAAACAATGAAACGTTTTCATTTCATTTTTTAAGGGCAGGCAGTGGTCCCTGGGACCACTACCTGCCCTTAAAAAATATTTTCGCATGCATTTACAAAGGGGAAGGGGCCCCCTGAGGACCCCTTCCCATTTGCTACTTCATTACCACCTACTTGAAGTAGGTGTTAAATTGCGACTGTTTTGCAACTGCAATTGCGTTTGCAAAACAGTCGTACATAGGGTTTAGAGTCGCAATTAAGAAGGGCGCCCTTGAAACACCCCTCCCTAATTGCAAGTCACAATCGCTATTTAGGGAGTCGCAAATAATTGGGACTCGCTAAATAACATTTATACAAGGCCCTGTAGGGTTTTTGCATGTGCAAACAGGTCTCAGACCCGATTGCACATGCAGAAACGGGTCATACATCTGGCCCTAACTCTCTTGCTGCACTGCTTGATAGATTCCAGGAGTGTGTTGACTGACAGGACGCCAGCCTCACTCAGGTAGAGTCTTTCATCTCTGATATCGATGATACACAGCACCATGCTGGCGGTGCCCTGGCAATCCTGCAGCACAAACTGAAAGCCCTTCAGGCACGGAATGAAGATTTGGAGGGCTGGTCCTGGCGTAATCACATTTGAATCCTGGGCATACCAGAATCGACAATGGCTAGTAAAATGTGGTGGAACTCTTGGACTTGTTGTTTGGCCGGCATAAGTTCTCCAATCTATTTTTTGTGTAGAGAGTGCACCGATCCTTTGCCCCAATTCCAAAAGCCGGCCAACACACTGGACCAATAATAGCACAACTTCCCAATTATAGAGACAAGGACCTTGCCCTTAAATTTAATCAAGCCTCCTCCGATATCCAATATGACAATTCACGGATCTAATTCTATCCTGACTTACCAAGCTGTTCAGGAGGGCCGGCGGTCTTTCCCACAATTCAAGAAGGTCCTCCGTGCCAGAAGACTGAAATGCTTGATGCTCTATCCGCCTAAACTTCGGTTGAAATATAAAGGGAAAGCAAACTTCTTCCAGCAGCCAGGGGCTGTGCTGGAATTAATTGACAACATGTACCAGCAGCTGAGAGTTCTGAGTCTTCAGCAGGTGGCAGGCAGAGGGACGCCCTGAACTTAAATGACAATGATTACCCACCCCTGGCTATCATTGGACCACCCACCAACTGATTTGTTTAATGGGCTGTGTGTGGAGAATATGCACTTCCAGTTTGCCTTTTGCTAGGCCCCTGTGAGAGATTATGTTAGCAACATGCTTTCCAGGGTGCCTTTGTGGGTTCAATGGTGCCCCACAAAAGTGCAATGCAGAAACTCTTGAGGTTACGTTGGGGGTGGTTCTTCTCCTGCTATGTAATTGTATGGTCTTATCTAAATGCTGACTGGCAATGATTGAATGGTATAAATAATTGCAATGTTCCCAGGCTAACACCAGGGGAGCCTTTGTGCTCCTTGGCCCCCCCACGTGTGGGGTGGGTATTCGCTGACAATTGAGGTTAGCATGGGTGTAGTGTAGGGAGATTCTCTTTTCTTGTTATAAGACTTTCTTTTCTTATTTTCCACAGCACAATACTTAGGCACTACACTACCCTCTTCGGTGCATTAGAGTGGGTGGGGGATGCTGTGGTAGCACCACTTCCTTGTGAGTGGTTATTTTGGTAAGGAACTCTGTTAAATACACACTGATAGACACCCTCAAAGATATGGTGGGCAGGGGGGTGGCAGTTGCCGCTAAGCTAGATGGCTGTTGACTACTCATTGTTATTCTAGATAGTCCAAACGTGGATAATCCTTTTTTTTGTTTTTTTGATGATCTTTTCATTATTTGCACTAAATATAGGATCTGGCCTACTATCTGTGGAGTTGACTTTATTACAACTCTTAACACCCTTCCTACATTCTTCCTATATGAAGCTGCACCCCACACCGAAGGCTAGTCATGCTCTAGCTCATATAATGCAATTGTGCGATCAAGTAGATACCTGGCGAGTGTTACATCTTTGCGACTTTGATTACACATACAGTTCACATGTGCAGAACATATTCTAATGGATGGACATTTGACTGATATGTAGTTCACTGACCTCTATGATTCGTAGCTTTGTGATTTTCCCATGCATTCTTTCTGACCTTTTCCCGGTAATGCTGATTTTGAATAGCCTGGCCCCTCCTCCTCATTTCCTTAGCTGATGACTGTTTAGTATGGAATTGCAGGAAACTGTTTTTCGTACTGACATTAGATAAGCCATTATTAAATATTTCAATCTAAATTAAAACATTGTTGCTGATGTTGCGACCCTCTGGGAAGCCTTCAAGGCCTACATCAGGACGATGTGTATTTCTAAAAGCATCAGTGTTCTCAGTCCATTTGTGTTTGCTTAGTTCACCTGGAGGCTGAGCAGCATGTGCTGGAGAGCACTTATGCAGCCTCAAGAGATAGAGGTAAGCTGACGGAATTGCAATAGACATTGACTGAGTTTCAGGAGGAGGCTGCGAGAGAGGTTCTTTTCTTGGGCCATCATGCTTGTGTGCAGTGCTTCGTTGAGGAGGTAACCCAATTAGAATTATTCTAACCTGTATTAAGCAGAGTATGACATCTTTTTAGCGCATTGCTGCAGGAGGATGGAACTATCACAACTGATCCCTCTGAACTCCTTGCGCTTTTCTGCCAGTACTATGAAACTCTATATACCGCCTGTTGGACTTGGCCTTTTTCCCCCAAAATTTTTAGCTTTTGACCCCCTTACCTAGGATGTCTCCCTCATGGGATTAAACCTGTATAGGCCATGAGTGGTGTGAGACACCTTGTAGAAAATGTAAAATTACATGTCATAATGTGAGCACTTGTAAATATCCCCCATTTTAAAACTGCACCTGACTGAAATGTATTGTATTTTAAAATGGATGCCATGGCCTGGGTAGTGCCACCTGACTGCGTTAGGTTGGCGGTCTAGTTAATATTACCCAGCTACCCCTAGCTTTTGGAGGGAAAGCCTGGCACCCAGGGTGCTCACCCCCTCCCCTAGAACCAGTTTAGGCTAGATGTGCCAACATTCTAGAAGGTCCTGGCACTGCCTGGGAGGAGGGTATAAAAAGGGAGAAGTGTCACCAGAGAGTCAGTCAGCGCTGGGACCAGGAAGGGAGGGGGACCTGCTGTGAGGTGCTACCGCCACATGGGCCTGTGAGCTGGGCCCTGCACCCCTATAAACCCTCCCCGCTGCTGTCCCCATGGGCCCCTGACAAGGGAGGACTCTTCATAGGTCCCTGATGCCGTGGGACCTTGAACTACGCCAGCGCTGAGGGAAAAAGGTGCCCAGAAGAGGAGGAATGCTGTGGGCTTGAACCCCCCAGGAGGTGAGGAGTGTGCCCCTGGGGCTGGCTGTGGAGCTGTTCGCCCCCCCCTCCGTGAAGAGCCTACTTGGAAGCCCTGGTTTGCCTACCTGAGCGCTGTAAATTCCAAGACTGTTGCTGTCCTGACCTGAACTGTCCTGCCTGGGAAGCGCTATAAGTTGGAAGAGCTAGAGAAGGACTGGGAGGAGCTGCGTGTCCCTAGAAGCCCTGAACTGCCTCTATTCTGTTGGGCTAAGAGGGAGGAGCAGTGCGCTGTAAATAGCGTCATCTGCTGAGGAGAATCGCGCTGTGGCCTGAGGGCACTGTGAGAAGGATCGAGTGTGAGGAGCCTACCCTCGTTTTGGCGCTGTCCACCGTTTAATTAATTAATTAAGAAGGGAGCCTACCCCTTATTGACGCCTCACGCCGGTTGGAACTGCCCGTGAAGTAAATAATTAATTAAAAAGGGAGCCTACCCCTTGTGACACCAAAATCACCGCCGCAACCCGGCGCTGTGAGGAGACCTTCCCCGCTGGGCGGCGCATCGTTGCAGCGACCCCCGGTGTCAGGAGGGGGCCGCCGAGGTGGAAAGAGGGCCGCGCCAGGCCCTGAGGCCGCTGTGTTCCGCATCACGTGACGGGGGCCTGACCGCGTCATCGGCCCGCCCCCGCCACCGCCGCGAGCGGATTGGCCTGCGCGGCCGTGACCCCTGGAGGCCGCGCAGGGATTGGTTGCCGACCGGCAGCCCGAGAAGAGGAGCGTCCTGAAGCCCTGGGTCCCCGTGAGGAAAGAGGGGAACCCAGGTGAAGCCCCGGTTGTCGAGGGAGAGGAGGGGGCATCGAGGCACACGGTCGGTGCCTGCCCCACCCCCCCCCCTCGCGGAAGAGAGCCTAGCGCCGTGCCGGACTGAGGAGACAGAAGGGAGGGGGCCGCGAGGCACACTGAAGGTGCCTGGCCCCTCCGCTGTGGAGATCCACGTTACCCGGGTGAAGAGCAGGGAGGCCCCGAGAAGAGCGCCAGAGCCGCGCAGGCCTCCCCTGACCGGCCCCCTCTCAGACGAGGGGCCGGCCTTGAAGTAAAGAGCCCCCCCCAAGGAGCGCGAGACAGGGGGTGGTGTGGCAAAGCCCCGCAGGGAAGCCGAGAGAGAGAGTCCCACGACGCAAGTTCTGTGGGGCAAGGGCCTCGAGGCACATTGCCGGTGCCTGCCCTTACCTCCAAGGAGATCCAGAGGAGCCGGAGCCCCTTCACCCATCACAGGTCTACCGGTGAGTGGGGACTCAGCCACATCGTGGGTTGGGGGTGTGTCGGGGCATATGGTCGGTGCCCGCCCCAAGAACCAGACTAACTTCCCAGGTGCCCCGTCTGGCAGTGGCCACCTGCAACGTTGGGTCCCAACAGACTGTGCCAGTTGTAGGGGGACCTAGGACCTATATCCAGCCCATAGGGTCACCCTAGGAGCTATGGAGGCTTAGAGGGCGATTTAACTGTTGTGCCTAGGGGATTAGTCAGGTGTGTTCTACCCCCTGATACCTGTGTAGGCCTGATGCTCCCCCTGCATGGGTACGCCCGAGGTTCATAGGCCTAGAGTCAGGTCCATGTTAAATGCATAAGTGCCCCCGGGTTCACTGTGATTCGGGCCTAGTGTTTATGTGACTGCTACCTGCCTGACCTCCCAAGTTAGGGCCAAGCCTTATGCTAAAGCAGGGTGCCAAGCGTACTGCGTCCCCTGTCCAGGATTGGGAATGTCTGGTGGCTAATGTGAATATGCTAATGTTATGCCTACACTAAAGTGATGCCCAGGTGCAGTGGGGTTCAAGCCTGGTTTATATGTTGTTGATACCAATGCACTGCTTAATGTTTGTGTTGCAGGTTGCAGGGGGGGACTGAGGATTCATGTTCCTGTCTGGTATTATATGATGTTTTTCCCTTACAGGGGTTGGGTTGGCGTTGGCACGCATGAGGTGTAATTACGCTAATATGCAACTTACAATTTCAGCCAACCTCCTAAGGATGAGACCCAGAGTTGGCCCCGCCAGATTGGCCCCAGGTCTAGTGTTTAATTAACCATCCTTTTTCCTTACAGCTATGGACTATGGACTATAGACTCAACCCTTTTGTCCCCTGTAAATAATCCCCCTCTGAAGTACTTGGCTCTGGTGCCAGTTGGCGCCGTGTTATGATGACACTGTTAATGCATTTTTGCCTTGCAGGTTGGAGATACTAAACTGCTTAATTTTCCAACTCAAATTGGTGACCTGCCTCTTTTGTAGTGTGCCTGGTGTGTTGACTGAGGGTACTGCGTGAATGCTTCACATGTCCTCGAAGTTTGGCCTGCCCGCTTGATGCCATGCTACCCCCTTTGAGACTTGGGCAACCCCCATTTCCAACACCGCCTCAACTCGACTCACCTCACCATGGTTGGCACTTCCTGTTATCCAAATTGTGTTGCCTTAATGTGGTTGGAATACCCTATCAGGGAAATACTTAACTCCCCAATCTCTTAAGTGGACGTTAAAACAGAAATTTTAAGTTGACTCAGTGGCAAGGCACCGGGCGGTGACTGTCTCCTGGTGGACTTTTATACATGAATATAAAAAGGATATCCTCCTTGCTAAAACAGCCTACTTCTCAGGGAGAGTTCTTGTTGCAGAGAACCAGTCCAGGGAAATATTTGCTATAGTCTGGGAACGGTCCTCCTTCCCAGCTGTTGTGCAACTCTCTCAATGATTTTTTCGTTGAGAACGTTGCCCTTATCAAGGCTAAGATTCTGACTCCCTCCCCTACTTTTGTGATCCCCAGCCTCCCCCCCTACCTCCAGTCTGACTCATCTACCACCCCTGACTAGAGAAACCTTTCTTTCCCTACTGACCCGTGTAAAATCTGGATCCCCCGGTGATATTGCCCCGGTGCACATTCTTCGCAAGCTCTTTACGAGCTGCTATCTTCCCTCCCTCACTTTCCTCAACGATTCTCTTGAACAGGGGATTGTTCCAGCCCTTCATAAAACTGCCATTGTCATCCCCCTTCTAAAAAAATACGGGGGCTGATCCGGCCTCCCCCTCTAATTATCGTCCCATCTCCCTCCTCCCCTTTTTGGCTAAGGCCCTGGAGGCCCATGTCACCTGGGTCCTAGGTGCCTTTGTGGAGGAGAGTGGGGGATTTGCTTCCCGGCAGGCCGGCTTTCGCCCCCGGCACTCCACCAAGAAGGTGGTTATTTCTGTGATGGACGAGCTCAGAGAGGGGCTAGACACCAACACTCCTCAGGCCCTCGTTCTCTTAGACCTCTCCGCCGCCTTTGACACGGTTGACCATTCCATCCTTCTCACCCGTGTCAAGGCGGCGGGTATCGAGGGCCCAGGTCTGGCATGGATCAGCTCCTTTCTAAGTGATCGCTCTCAGGCCGTCCATCTTGCTGAATTCACTGCCCCTCCTCACTTGGTCCGGTGTGGTGTTCCCCAGGGCTCTTCTCTCTCTCCTCTATTATTCAATCTTTACATTTTCCCACTTATTTTTGCACTTCAGCAAATGGAGGTCACCGTGTATAACTATGCCGATGACCTCCAACTCATTTTCCATTTGTCACAATCCCCAACCAGTATACTTAATTTTCAGTCTGTCATGCTGTTCATCAGTGATTGGATGAATGGCAACCATTTGAAAAAAATCCCGGACAAGACTGAACTTGTTGTCACTGGTAGCACTCCCAGTCCCTGGTCCCCCAACTTTTGGCCTCCCTCCCTGGGCACTTCCTTCCCCCAAACCCTCTCTTTCTGTAAAAACCTTAGGGATTTCACTCAATAAACACCTCCCTCCTCATTCTCAGATTAGTTCTGTTGTTTCTTTGCTCTCCGCACTATACGGAAAATCTCTCGGTCTTTTTCTGTCCCTGCCCTTAAATTAATTTTGATGGCGATGGTCCTGTCCCGGCTGGACTATGGGAACATTGTATACAATGGTGCTCCTGCATATGCCTTTCGTTGCATTCAGCTAGTCCAAAATCAAGCCGCCCGCCTGATTTATGGCCTGCCCAGATTCCATCACATCACCCCCCTTCTCCAATCCCTACATTGGCTGCCTATCAAGGAACGGGCTCTCTTTCAATTGGGCTGTACCACATTTCAGGCCTTGGCGGGAACTGCCCCTGATTTCATCTCCTCCGCCATTAGTACTTACTGCCCCAATAGAGAACTTCGCTCTTCCACTAAATTCGTTATTTCTGTCCCCCGGTTCAAGAAAAAGAAATCTGGGGGCCTGAAATTCACTGTCAGGCCCCAAGATTTCATTGCCCCTACTTTCTGGAACTCTCTTCCCCTCCATATTAGATCTATTTCCTCTTATCTCGAATTCCGCAGGGCACTTAAGACCTTCTTATTTTCTCACGCCTTCCCACCCCAGTAACTCTGTCATCCCAGCCATGGGTTAAGCATCCTACAAGCGCCAAGAAACCGCGTGGTATATGTGCGCTATACAAATTTCTGTAAATTCAAATTCAAATGCAGACTGAAGCTCATGCTAAATCATCCAGCCTTTGTGCAGATGTAACCACATGAGTAAGGTTTTGACTGAGAGGACGTTGACTAGAACTTCATTCATAGGTCTTGTAGTTACTGTTTAGGAACTGACATTATTAAGTTAGTCCCAATTAAGACCCATCTAGATGAAGTCACATGGTTGCAACAAGTAGTTCATGCATCTCAGTTTGTGCTATGGAGCAGGTTGCGTACCCCTCAGTATATTTCTTGGTGTAAAAGCAAGTCAATATGGCTGTAAAGATGATGCAGGTTTAATCCAAATGCCTTTTTTTTATTGGTATAGATAAATCCTTGATACAGGTGAGACGCTTCACTACAAGTGCTCCTGTACAACTGACACCAAATGGAAGCATACAGCATCATACATATTGCAAACATTCTAATAATATCCTAGCCACGAGCCTTAAAGAAATACTACACTAATAGCAATATAACAATACAACACATCCCCCCTATAACAAAGAAGAGAATGACAGTAAAGAAGAAAAGAGAAAGGAAAAACAACAAAAAAATAAAAAAACTAAATATATATATATACAAAGTTACTTAACATACACTTTTAGCCAACCAGGTAAAACTCTTGTTCTTTTTCCATGAGCAGCGTCAACAACATCAGAATTGCAATCTCCCCCCCTCCCCCCTCCCCTCCCCTCCCCTCCCCCCCCCTACAGGAAGAAAAAACACCCTCCACCAAAGGATCATTTACATTTACATCATTATCAGCAAGTTCAGATTGCAAACAGCTATTTTCAAAATGGTCTTCAATCCAATCAAAATTTTTCTGATTGGCAATTTCTCGTGAATTAGAGATCCTATTCTGTTCAGGATTAATTGCAATACTCGTAAGATTCCATACTCTTCCATCACTCAGTCTCATCGAATTCCTCAAAACCTCTACTACTTGTTGAGGCAGATCAAAACGACTTTCACCTTTAGGCACTTTAAAAGGTTTCTTAACCCGTACCCAGTCACCTACATTAATTTCAACATCCTTGGTACCATGATGTTTGTCATAAAATTATTTGTTTTTAGATTGAATTACATCCAGTTATTTTCTAACCTCCACCGGAGACCATTGTGTAACCTTCCCATCCAAAAGCCATCCAGATTGACCTTACATCTGGGCAATCTGCCTCTCATCATCACAAATGGAGATAATCCAGTACTGGTTTGAGAAGTAATCCTGTAAGACCAAACAGCTTTTTGCACCTGAACCTTCCATTCCAAATTCTTGTTAACTGCTGCCTGAATAATTCCCTTAATCATCCTGTTGAATCTTTCCACTGTGCCATTTCCACTTGGATTATATAAAGCCGTAGTCCTATGTCTGACACCACATTTCTCAAAATAACTTTTCGCCAAATTTGACATGAACTGCACCCCATTGTCTGTCAAAATACAGACTGGTAAACCTTCCATAATAAAAATGCTATCTAAAAACTTAAGCACAGTCTGTGTGTCAATTTTATCCACAAAACTGACAATGGGCCACTTAGTGAATAAATCTATAGCCACCAAACCAAACTCCTTCATTTCACCAATAGTCCAAAAATATCCACGGCCACAGTATCCCATGGAAGATCAGGAATTAACCCTTCACTCATGCTGGGTTTTAAAGTCTTGAGAGTTTTGTCAGCAGAATTACAAACATCACAACTCCTAACAACATTTTCTGTGTCCCTATCTATTCCTGGCCACCAAAACATATTTTCACCATTAATTTACTCCTTACAATTCCAAAATGCCCCTCATGACACAATTCTAAAAGAATACATCTTTCACAATAGATAATTCCAACCTGACTTCCCAAAAAGCACACAAATCTCCTTTTACAAAATTATTTTTAGGCCAACCTTTACAAATGTAAGACATAACATCTTTCAAAATCTGATCTTTATCTTGTTCCTCCATCCATTGCTGACTACTGATGGCAGATGCACCTGAATCATGCACTAGAGCTACACTAAAATTCCCCAAGGGTCATAAACACATTCCTCAAGCGGAGATGGTAACCTAGACAAACAGTCTGCAATAAGATTTTCTCTCCCTGGTAGATACACCATCTCGTAAATGTACTCTTTCATGCGCATTGACAGTCTGGCAAGCCTTGCTGAAGCCCCTGAAATGCCTTCACATGATAAAATTGTAATCAATGGTCGATGATCAGTTCGAATGATAACAGGCTTGCCCCATAAAAAAAGCTCTAAAGTGTTTCAAGGCCCATGCGCAAAATTATCCGTTCTTTGCCATCCAAATTTTCCTGTGATAATACCGCACCCAAACCCTTATCGCTGGCATCAGCAGTCAATAAACATTCTTTGTTGGGATCAAAACTCGCCAGCGCATTCACATTCTGCAAATCATTCTTAGTCTGCACAAATTCATCCTCACAACTCTTAGTCCATTCAAACTTCGCATTTTTTTTTAACAGAGCACGAATATTATAAACCTTAGATGCAAAATTGTTTATAAACTTCGCACAATATTCTGCCATACCAAGGAATGCTCTTACTTCCTCTTTAGTGCTGGGTGCAGTAGAATTTACAACACTCTCTACCAGTACAGGCTTAGGTCTATCCCCTTCCTCACTAATAATGTGGCCCAAATAAGTCACACTTCTTTGACCAAATTCACATTTTGACAATTCCACCGTTAATCCAGCCATTTGTAATGTACCAAGAACCTTTTTAAGTCTAGAGTCATAATCAGTCTTGTTTGCCGCTGGCGCTGCCACCAAAATGCCATCCTGAAAGAATGAAACCATGTCCATATCCCCAAATAATCTGTGCATCAACTGCTGGAATACAGCTGCAGCTGACGCCAGCCCGAACGGTATAGGCCTAAATTGGTAACAACCAAACGGAGTGATAAATGCTGTACGTCTCCTAGATTCTGGCTCCAACTTCACTTGGTGGTAAGCAGCAGGGAGATCAATTGTTGAGAACCATGTGGCACGCCTTAACAAGAATACCATTTCATTAATTTTTGGTAACAGAAACTTTTCAATTATAATATTATTATTCAAATGGCGAAGATCAATGCATAGCCGAATCTTGCCATTAGGTTTCCACACGACCACAATCAGAGAAATCCACTCCGATGTTTCCACTTCCTCCATTATCCCTTTGGTCAGTAAACCTTGTAATTCTTTTTTAACTTCTTCTCTAATTAACATGGGAACAGGCCTTACTTTATGCACCTTAGGTTCTGCATTCGCCTTCAGAACAATTATATGTTCAAACCCCTTTAAAATACCCAATTCTTTTCCAAAAACCCCGGGAAAATTTGTACACATCTCATCACCCAGCTTGCTGCATTCATGGAAAGGGGCGACCACTCGGTCCCCCCGAACGTATGGTGGAGTACCCCGATCCTCCCGGGAGGCCATCTTGGGCGGGAGGCGAGTCTCGGCTGGTATGCCCAAAGCGGCGTAGCCGGGGCGCGCCTTTTTCCCGCCCTGGAGTGGGTTGTCCTAGACGCTGACGCCGCCGGCCACGCCCCCGGGGGGCAGGCGGAGGCGGGTTTACGCCCGCCCGAAGACGGATAAAAGGAGCAACAAGCCAAGAAAGCATCCTCTTGTTCCTGTGCTCTGAAGCTGCACCTCCCCGCTGCACGTGAGCTCGAGACGGAACGAAGAGCCAATTTTGAGCGTTGTAATTTTGTTCTTGTTTTACAGATATCTGCGTAGGAGAATGCCGGGCAAGAAGGTCGGAAAGCGGGTCGGTACCGATCAGATGCTCCGCATGCTCATAAAGGAGGTTGCCGATTTAAAGAAACAGATGGCGGAGAAGAACGGGGAGGGAGGCCCGAAGCGAATCGTCGGACCAGCTTTGCCGGGAGTAGTCCCTAGCGGGAGAGGCAAGAGGTCCAAGAGGGGGGCACCTGGGGGGGAGACCCCGGTTCCCGATACACCGATAGAGGAGCCGATCCTGGTTCCGAAGGAGGGGCATCCGATTCCCGTGGTAGTCACCCCCGTGAACGGAGAAGATATGCCTCCTGAGTTGGCTGCACAACTGGCAGCGTGGTTGGGAAAGGATAGCGAGGGCGTGATGAGGCAATTGCAGGAATCTAGACAGGCTGCGAAGGCACCATCTCTTGTTCCCCCGCAGGCTCCGATGGCTGAGATCGCGGCAGGCGCAAGTTCGGCAGCAAGTACAGCACCTAGTTCAGGTAAGCGGCTACTGCCGATTGCGGGGGAGGGGTCTGTACCCTCGCGAAGGGAGAAAGTGGCCCAGCATGTTCCACTTGAAATTAAGGAAAAGATTTGGGCTAATAAGTATGTGAACATGTTTTCTTTGCTTACTGACCATTACGAGATCGAGCATGTGAAGGCCCAAAAAGAGCTTATGCATCCGAGTGTTTGGCGCGCAAAAATGGCCGCCTTTAAAGTCGATGAGAACATAGGTACTTGGGGCAGAGCATTTGGCATTTTCACCTCCATTATGGGTGAGCGAAGGCCTGAGTTGTTGACGGAATTGCCTATTTATCAGACACGTATTATGGAGTATTCTCTAGCCTATGAGGGCAATCAGTGGTTTTGTTATGACAATATTTTTAGGAAGGCTAAGGAGCACGACCCAGCTCTAACTTGGGATTGTTATGACTCCATTTCTTGGCAAAAAATTGAGAATTCGGGCTTGCTAAAGGTACCATTGTCGGGGGGTAGCGGGGGTGAGTCTTCCCGCCAAACCTCTGGGACACCCTTTCGGACGGGTGCAGGTAACGAGCACCACTCGAAGTCGAGTGGCAACACAGGGAAAAAGGGGATTTGTTGGAATTTTAACAGGGGAAAATGTACAAGGCCTCAGGGGTCATGCAAATTTAGACACGAGTGTGGGGGTTGTGGACAGTCCTCTCATCCCGAGACCATGTGCAGAGCCAAAACGGGTGATAACGGAGGTAGGGGAAGCGCCAAACAGGTCTGAAATAGTCCGAGGGGCGCCTTTACCTACCCCGGTTGATACCATGGCAATGATTCCTTGGCTCAATGAATACCCGGATCATGTCTCCGCAGGGGTGTTGCGAGACGGGTTCTCGTATTGTTTCCGCATTCCAGTGGGGGACTTTCAGGGTAAAACAAGTTGTAAGAACTAACTGTCGGTCCTGCAGCATACGGCGGTGGTACAGGTAAAGATTGGGAAAGAGGTGACTCGAGGGCGGGTTGCCGGTCCATTCGATCTACCGCCGGTTGCTAACTTTGTTTGTTCCCCCTTAGGGGTGGTCCCCAAGAAGGACCCGGGGGAGTTTAGGCTAATACATAATTTGTCAGCTCCACGAGGTCTTTCCGTGAATGATGCGATAGACCCGGAAGTGTGTTCGGTGCGGTACGCATCCTTCGATGAAGCCGTCGCCATGTTGAATCGCCTGGGGCCCGGAGCGCTGATGGCCAAATCAGACATCGAGTCAGCGTTCCGGTTGCTCCCGGTACACCCAGACGATCAGCGTCTCCTTGGTTTCACGTTTCAGGGTCGCTATTACATGGATAAATGTATGCCAATGGGTTGCTCCATATCTTGTGCTTATTTTGAAATGTTCAGTTGTTTTCTGCAATGGGTATTCACAAGAAAGACGGGTTTTCAGCATGTGATGCATTATCTCGATGACTTTCTGTTCCTGGGGGCAGCCGGGGATCCAGAATGTGGGCAGGCTTTATCAGAGTTTTGTGTCTTAATGAATCACTTCGGCGTGCCATTGGCACCAGGTAAGACTGTGGGTCCCTCGACTTCACTCGAGTTTCTGGGGATCGAGCTCGACTCGGAGGAAGGCTGTTTTCGGTTGCCCAAAGAGAAGGTGTTGAAATTCAGGGCATCCCTTGAAACATGTATTTGAGAGACTAAGGTGAACCTGCATCAATTGCAACAAACGGTGGGCCAATTGAATTTTGCCCTTAGAGTAATCCCAATGGCCCGCCCCTTTTCCCGCTCGATTGCACAAGCCATGGTCGGCCTTAAAGAGGGACATCACCGCACGAGGCTCTCGGCAGAGATTCGCCAGGACATGCGCATTTGGTTGGCATTCCTGGCGGATTTCAATGGTCGAATTGTCTGGAACAAGCCGGCGGTGTCCTCCGAGGAGCTGGGGCTGTGGACAGATTCGGCGGGGAGTATAGGTTTTGGCGCCATATTCGGCACGCAATGGTCGGCTCAAAGATGGCCGTCATGGTGGCACGAGTGCGGGCTGACGAGTAACATTGCTTTTCTCGAACTCTTCCCCATTTTGGTGGCCCTGAAAACATGGCCTGAGGGGTTCCGGGATCACTCTGTGGTGTTCTGGTCTGATAACATGACCGTGGTTGAGTGTATCAACAGTCAGGCAGCACGTTGCAAATGGATTCTGAGACTGCTCAAAGAAATTGTGTTATTGTGTATGCAGTTGAATGTGCTCTTTAGGGCAAGACATGTCCCGGGGGTGCTGAACCAAGCGGCTGATGCGCTTTCTCGTTTCCGTATGCAGGCCTTCTGGGGTTTTCTGCCCACAGCGGACCCGGTGGCGGCACCCTTTCCCGAAGCTCTCTGGTCTCTCGGTGCCCCGAACTACAAAACCTCGTGGGAGAGAGTTTAGCACCCAGGACAAGGAAGGCATATCAAGGGGCGTTCCGTTCCTATTGGTCCTTCTTGGGTTCTGCCAGGGGGGAGCTTTGGGGCCAGGAAGAGCTTGTCGTAAAATTTTTGCTGTCTTTACATCAGGCAGGCAAGTCAGTAGCTACGGCTCAGAGGCATCGGGCCGCCATTTCCTTTATGGCAAGGGCTCATGGGATCCAGGACCCAACAGCGTCTTTCGTGGTCCAGAAAGCGCTACGTGGGTGGCAACGCCTTGAGGGTCGCAGAGTAGATGAGAGGCACCCGATAGGTCTGGATAGATTGGCCCTGTTATTTTCCGTACTCCCTGCGACATGTTCATCCCAGTATGAAACAGTGTTATTCCGGGCCGCCTTTGCGTTAGCATTCCATGGGGCAATGCGGGTAAGCGAACTAGTGGCGAAGAACAAGCAGGATACGGTGGGGGGACTGTGCCGAGAGCACATTCAGGTTAAGGGGGAGACGATGACTGTCTCGTTTGTCAGGTCCAAGGCCGATCAGGGTGCGGTTGGGGACTGCGTAGTAATACATAGGATGCCCGGATCTCCCATGTGCCCTGTTGTTTGCGTAGAGGAATATTTAGCGCAGAGGGTGGCATCATGGGAGGGGACCTTGTTGAGACACGCTGACGCCACCCCACTGACGAGGTTTCAGTTCCAGCGGGTGCTTAAAATGGCAATTTCGGCCGCGGGCTTGAACCCCGGCGAGTTTGGGACCCATTCCTTTCGGATAGGGGCTGCTACTGAGGCTACAGCCAGGGGTCTGAGTGTAGAAAAAGTGAAACGTTTGGGGCGTTGGTCCTCGAATTGTTACAAAAGGTATCAGCGACGGCTCGTGGAGGGAGTTACGGTGGGGCAGGAGGGTGGGGAGGGGGAGGGGCAGGGTGGAGGTTGCTAAAAACCGGCATATGGATAATTGCAGGTAAGTAAACAATTTAATTAATAAAACGAATTTCGTAGTGCGCCTTGCATCGCAAAATGCAATGCAGTGCGAGCTACGAAATTCGTTTTATTAATTAAATTGTTTACTTACCTGCAATTATCCATATGCCGGTTTTTAGCAACCTCCACCCTGCCCCTCCCCCTCCCCACCCTCCTGCCCCACCGTAACTCCCTCCACGAGCCGTCGCTGAAAGGTATGTGCGGTTGCACATGTTGTGAAGCGGCTATCATGTACTCACGCTTCTTGTTTTTGTTTGGTTTACAGTTTCGCAAGCTTACGAGGCGGGGCGGACTGTGCAGTCGACCCGACACCTGGGAACCAGCGGTCAAACATCACCGGCTGCGGAAAAAGTGGTTTGGGTCGTGGGCCACTCATACGTGAGGCGTGCCGCGGACGTATTCAAAGCAGGTGACATGATTCACATAGCTGGGGAATACGGGTACAGGGTGACCTTCTACGGAAGGGGCGGGCTCCGTATTGACCAGTTTCAATCCTTTTTCGAGGGTTTGTTAGGGCGGACAAGGTCACCGCCGTCTATAATCATAGTCCATCTTGGGGGTAATGATTTGGTGACCACTGGTAGACGACTGCTTCTCGAGGCAATGCTTTCCACTGTAAGTTGGTTGGCGAGAAGAGTTCCAGGGTGCACAATTGCATGGTCCCATATGATTCCACGAAAAGTGTGGCGGGGGGCGATTTCGGTTTCTGCTCTGAATCACTCAGTGAAGAAGGTAAATAACAAGTTGGGTGGATTGTTTCGTTCAAGTACACTGCATTCTATTCCGCATGGTTGCATCAAGGGGGACAGTATGTATTTGGGAGATGGGGTCCATTTGTCCCGGGTGGGGAATGAGTTACTCATAGGAGACCTCATAGCTTGGCTAAAGAGTTTAAAACATGACCTTTAGGCAGGAGTTGTTGTGGGGGGTCCGGATAGCCGGTCAACTATCCGGCCTGTGGCGGTAAGGTCATGATCGGTGAGCAGTAATTGGAAGATCCCTATGGGGGGGGCGTCACCCATTACGGATGGGAGCGCCCGGGGGAGGTGGCCATTGGCCCCTCAACGGGGAGGCGGTCCCTTCTAAGGATGGGCCGCCGAAAGTAAAGGAAAGGCGGTCAAGGCCCCTTCCTTGATAGGAGGGGCTACGGGCCCCTCCTGGGGAATTTCCCGGGGCCAGGACACCTGCGACGGCAGATGTGGTAAGTTGTGTGGGGTGGGGAGGGGGTTTACGCTACCTTCTAGACACCTCACACGAGTCCTCGGACGACCTTTAAATGGCGTCGAGTTCATTGGGGCCCCCGTCAAGTCAAGGGAAATTGGTAGATGCATGTGAGGTACAGCCTCTGTGCGGTCGCCCCTCCCAAGTGGGGGGGGTAATTCTGGTTTAGGGATCTGACACCGGTTACGACCTTGCCGTTGGCCCTTAACGTTAGGATGTACAATTTCAAGTTAAATGTTTTGTAGGATGTTAGTTCGGCTAGGAGAACCTTTGTATTAGAAGTATGTTAAGGTTAGCCAAACATCGTAATGTGGAAATGAAATTGTACATAGTATGAAACTGTTATTTTAATGTTTTGATTTTGTTTCATATTTTTAATAAATACGGCCGGGAGGGTCACTCCCTCCCGCCTTCCAAAAGTTCAGAACCGTTTCCGTTTTCCCATCCTTGGGGATTGCGTCGAGAGGGGGTGGCGGGTATCTCAGCCATATGGAAAGGGGCGACCACTCGGTCCCCCCGAACGTATGGTGGAGTACCCCGATCCTCCCGGGAGGCCATCTTGGGCGGGAGGCGAGTCTCGGCTGGTATGCCCAAAGCGGCGTAGCCGGGGCGCGCCTTTTTCCCGCCCTGGAGTGGGTTGTCCTAGACGCTGACGCCGCCGGCCACGCCCCCGGGGGGCAGGCGGAGGCGGGTTTACGCCCGCCCGAAGACGGATAAAAGGAGCAACAAGCCAAGAAAGCATCCTCTTGTTCCTGTGCTCTGAAGCTGCACCTCCCCGCTGCACGTGAGCTCGAGACGGAACGAAGAGCCAATTTTGACCCAACCACCAGCCCCTGAAGACAGCAAGTGGTTTTTTAAATAAAGTTTTGATGTGGTAACTCTATTTCTTACAGGTTGTGATGATGGACGTGTTATCTGTGTATGCAATAAAGAGAATGATCATCTAGAGTATGTTTTTTCGAATAAAGTTTGGCACTTGTGTTGATCAGTAATCATACGTGAAGTAGTTATGGTTGTCTTAATTTAGTAATTTAGTTAATTGTCGTATTTATTTTGGTCGGGCGGTAAGGTCATGATCGGTGAGCAGTAATTGGAAGATCCCTATGGGGGGGCGTCACCCATTACGGATGGGAGCGCCCGGGGGAGGTGGCCATTGGCCCCTCAACGGGGAGGCGGTCCCTTCTAAGGATGGGCCGCCGAAAGTAAAGGAAAGGCGGTCAAGGCCCCTTCCTTGATAGGAGGGGCTACGGGCCCCTCCTGGGGAATTTCCCGGGGCCAGGACACCTGCGACGGCAGATGTGGTAAGTTGTGTGGGGTGGGGAGGGGGTTTACGCTACCTTCTAGACACCTCACACGAGTCCTCGGACGACCTTTAAATGGCGTCGAGTTCATTGGGGCCCCGTCAAGTCAAGGGAAATTGGTAGATGCATGTGAGGTACAGCCTCTGTGCGGTCGCCCCTCCCAAGTGGGGGGGGTAATTCTGGTTTAGGGATCTGACACCGGTTACGACCTTGCCGTTGGCCCTTAACGTTAGGATGTACAATTTCAAGTTAAATGTTTTGTAGGATGTTAGTTCGGCTAGGAGAACCTTTGTATTAGAAGTATGTTAAGGTTAGCCAAACATCGTAATGTGGAAATGAAATAGTACATAATATGAAACTGTTATTTTAATGTTTTGATTTTGTTTCATATTTTTCATAAATACGGCCGGGAGGGTCACTCCCTCCCGCCTTCCAAAAGTTCAGAACCGTTTCCGTTTTCCCATCCTTGGGGATTGCGTCGAGAGGGGGTGGCGGGTATCTCAGCCATATCCAAAATCAAACTTTTTCTACACTATTAGGGTCCAAAATTATATTTAAATTCTTTTGATCGAACCACCCAAGTACCGATGATCCCAGTTTTGCCACATATAATTTCCCCCTAGTGGTTCTCTCTTTGAAAATAAAGACAAGCCATCTGAAACCCAACATTTCAATTCTTTGACCCGTGTAACTCACAGGACAAACATCTGAGCCATTCAAATGACTTCCAATTTTTCCCATGAATTTCTTCTTCCAAACCTCCTCATTGACAATGGTGTATGGAGAGCCCGAATCAGCGTAAACCTCCACTATGACTCCACCTAAAGATATCTCACACACCGGTTTACCTTGCAAAGAACTTTCAGTGATGTTAATAACATAGTTCCCCCTTACATTTTTAATACACTCGTCCTCCAACACATCCCATCTGTCACACCACCATCCTCATCCCAAATGTACTTAGCAATACTACGCCTACGGCACATTTTACTAAAATGGCCTATAAGTCCACAAATCCCACATTTCTTCTTTAATGCTGGACAATTCCTACTAAAGGCCAAAAGTTCTTTGCTGTCTCAACGATATCATCTTCTCTCCTCCATCTTCCAATCTTTAGATTGATATTTTGCGGGTTGAGTTGTCAATTTCCCTTGTTGGCGATATTTGACTTGTGGTTGGATTTTGCACACAGCACCAGATGTTTTAACTGGATCAGCCTCCTTAACAATCGTAGCATACCTTCCCGACATTTCCGACTTCCTCAAAATTGCCATTACATCATCTAAAGGTGCATCACCGTTCACCCACAACCGATCCTGCAACGATGAATTATTGATATGCATAACCAACTGGTCATGTATCAAGTCATCGTGTAGGTTTACAAATTTTCAGTCAATAGCTAACTTCTTTAAGTCATCAACCCAATCATTTACTGTCTCTTCTTTTGTCTGTTTTCTCTGGAAGAACTTATGTCTAATGACTCCTATACAGACCTTTGGAGCAAAATATTTGTCCATATCCTTAAGAGCATTCTCAAATACATCCATTTCCGAATTCACTTCTTTACTCATGCGTGAATATGTTTTCAATCCAATAGGCCCCAAAGAATGTAATAAAATTCTCCTCTTTTGTTCCGCCTTCATCTTCTTAGCTTCATCAATAGCTTCAATATAATTCGTGAAATACTCTTTCCACTCAATCCACTTAATTGTAGGTTGTGAACCTGTAACCCAAAATGGCTCTGGAGCACTGATTGAAAAATTCTGTTGAGCCATATCCTTTTCTCTGTTTACACTGCAGTCACCCTCTTCCATAAACAGTGTAAATATAGATATGCAACACAGTCTCCTCCAAAAGAACTTTAACCACCATTGATAAGCACCAAAACAACAACAACAAAATAAATGTGGCTCACCCTATCTCAAAAACCACAGTTGATGGACAGAATGCAGAACAATGTCATACATTCACCCCAGTACAGATATCTGGGCCCAAATCCATCGTTTTTTTGCACTCCACACCACCCCAGTTCAGACATGGCCATATGCAAATCAGTCTGACCCTGTGCCTCATGGGAACAGTCCAGCCCGAACTGCCAAGCCATGCCTTCACTGGACCAGAAACAAGCTTCCGAGGACTGGTTTCTGGCATTCCAGCCATCTTCAGCCCGGCTTGCTTGAATCCAGTGGTTTGGAGTGCAAGGGACTCACGTCTGAGCATACCCATCCCACTCGGGGCGACAAATGCAAAAACCACAGTTGATGGACAGAATGCAGAACAATGTCATACATTCACCCCAGTACAGAGATCTGGGCCCAAATCCATTGTTTTTTGCACTCCACACCATCCCAGTTCGGACATGGCCATATGCAAATCAGTCTGACCCTGTACCTCATGGGAACAGTTCAGCCCGAACTGCCAAGCCATGCCTTCCCGGGACCGGAAACAAGATTCCGAGGACCGGTTTCTGGCATTCCAGCCGTCTTCAGCCCGGCTTGCTTGAATCCAGTGGTGTGGAGTGCATGGTACTCACGTCTGAGCATACCCATCCCACTCGGGGTGACAAATGCAAAAACCACAGTTGATGGACATAATGCATAACAATGTCATACATTCACCCCAGTACAGAGATCTCACCTGTATCTAGTAAGTTCAGTCAATCCAAATTGTAAACTTCTCTTCGGTAAATAGTTCCAAAGATATCGGTAACTCCGATAAAATGCGTCGAAAATGACCGCCACGCAAAGGTCACGCTGCGTGACCTCGCATCTCGAGGCCTTGATGTTCTATTAGCTGACGGAGACAAGTTCTACGCAACCAGCGTTGAGGGGAAGGGAGGATCCACAACGTCACAAGTCGCACGCAGAGAATGCCGCCACTGCTCGAAAAATGCAGCCAGGCGGAGATTGCCAACAGACACTCTTCACTCTACAACTGAAGGTAATCTTACCAAGCAGAGTAAATCGCCAAATATTCCTTTCAGACGATCCTTCCCCCGCAGAGTGTTATGTTGATGAAAAAGTACATTCTCCACATTTTCTTTTAAGTTCCTACGTCGAGAATTAAAAAAAAACGAAATCCCCCAAAAAAATCACCACACATGTAGACGTCGTCACAAACGTTCGAATCCCTTCGTCGCCAATTGTAATGATGATGCAGGTTTAATCCAAATACCTTTTTTTATTGGTATAGATAAATCCTTGATACGGGTGAGTGCCAGGTGAGACGCTTCACTACAAGTGCTCCTGTACAACTGACACCAAATGGAAGCATAAAGCATCATACATTTTGCAAACATTCTAATAACATCCTAGCCACGAGCCTTGAAGAAATACTACACTAATAGCAATATAACAATACAACAATAGCTAGAGTGAACAGTAAATATCTCATAATACAGAACACAAACCGAGGTGGAATGGAGACTTGCATCATTTCTCACAAACTAATAATTCCACCTTCCACATAAAGGCTCTAAGATAGAGAATAACATGGAAAGAATAGCAAGAGGGAGTGGTTGTTTTTTTTACTGGGCTGAACTAATTATTTTTAAAAGAATTGTAAAGGAGTTTAAGCGAATTGTAAGCCACCTTTCTTCAGCTTAGGGTCAGTAGTTAATGTCTTCAACACGTGGCTATTCACTCATGTTACAGGATATGTCATATAAACGAATAAAATGACAGTGTTACATAATTACTAGATTACACAAGCCAGTTATAGAAAATAACCATGTTCAGGAAATGTGTAGCTCGCCAATCATATTAAGACAATGTTAACTTAACCTCTATCTATCCACTCATATGGAGAGGTTGTAAGCAAACTTGCAGCCAAGAAGGCATATTATATACAATGCTAAAAGAGCTTGTTGCTAGCCAATTACATAATAATCAATATTAAGTGAACGTGCAGCTAACCAGTTATAATATAGTCGAAGTTAAGTGAACATCTTTCGACGTATATTTACGTGAACAGTCCTCCGGGTTTGAAAATAGCAGAATGGAATCAAAGGTGCTCCAAAAAGCGTGCATTGGGCGACAATTGAGCAATTAAGGAACATTGCTACCAAGCTAGAACTTGTGACATGTGCTCATCGTCCAACAAAATACAATGAGACAACTGATTAATTTTGCACTGAAAAGCACACAAATACAATTTAGTTAGTGAAAGACAGACATTATGAAAGTTGTTTTTGCAGAACAGCGCAAGCGGCCATATGTGTTTTGCCGTAGTGAAAACAATTCGCGTCTTGACAAAGCCTAGAAAGCACAGGGGTATCTAAATAAATAAATGTGAAACTGGGGCAGTTCTGGGTGAGGAATATGAGAATGATGCAGATACTTCATAAAGTGCTTAGCAGGAGACAGTGTGTACACACGGCTCGTGATGGAGTCCAGAATCCCAGCAAAAGAAAAATAAGCTAAAGTTCACTAAAAGCTTGAGGGAACAACTGGAATATTTGGTGTAGGGGCCCAATTGTTTTCATACGATTTGTAGCTGAAGGCAGACCCTTAATGTTTAAGCTCATTCCTACGTTTTTTGTTTTTGTTGCCCTAGCTCAAATGCACAGACCTGCACTAGAGGTTATCATTGGGAATTGTATTGTTGTTTGTCACACTTTGAGATTTGGGTCAGATCACAACACGTTTGTTAGCTGACGCTATTACATTTCCTTGGTGGTAAGAAGGTATTGCAGTAGAGGTACAGCGTCACCACAACCCTACATCATATTACAAAAACACAGAACAATGATAGCAATACATCACAGAAAACACGACATAGTAGTACATCAATGCAACAACAGCACAACAAGTATGCAATACAGCCAAGGAAGGCAATGCACTGATAAAATACAACAAAACAGCAACAGAATGACAACATAAAAACACAACTCAACAATAGAGAATCACATTAATAAAACACAGCTCAACAACACTACCCACCAACAAAATAATACAGCAATACAAAACAACTAAACAACACAAAATTGTAACTATGCTGTATTAGGTAGTGTTGTGTGTATGTGTTCTGTTTTTTTGGGGTGCTTTACTTCTGATTTGATTTTTGGTAGATTGTTGTGCTCTTATACATATGTGGAATTGTATTACTTGGGTGCATTGTGTTGCTGTAATTGTGTCACAGTGTTCTTTTGTGTTGCTATTCTGTTTTATTATTCTGTATTATATTATGTTATGTTTGGCAATGTCGTGACTGGTGCTTCATTGCTGTTGTTTCCTTTTTTGTTGTGTTTCATTTTTAGTTTGCGTTGCTTTGGTGTTGGGCTTGCGCACTGTTGTTTTGAATTATAATGTTTAATGAAGTTGTGGTGGTAATGTGTGTTCTTATTTTCTACTTTTTTGTCACTGTGTTACATTATTGCACTGTGTTGTTGTGTCGCCTTCTGTTTTAGGTATTTTGTTATTTTTGACATTTTACGTTTTTGTTCTATTTTTGTTTTGCTGTTTAATATGTTATTGTGCTGTGCTTTGTGGTTACGTTAGAGATGCCAACAAATACTACTACACTTCCAGTCAAACACAGAACATTCCTTTAAAACTCCCTTGACAAACAACCATTTGCAGTAGCCGAAGGCAGTAACACACTGCTGCTCCAGCTCACCAACGGTCCAAGACACCAGTCAGCCCTTAAGTGTGGGAGAAACGAAGCCTTGAAGGAGCACATTCAGTGCTCATGTCCTCCACATTGTTGAATTCCTTGTCTGGCTTTGACACACATATAAACCCCCCAGCTATGCCTCTGGTTGGTATTTCACAACTGGGAGAATGTGGCGTGCCCACTAACTGTGGGAAGAGAAATGACTCCTAACCGTTCAGAACATTGCACAAGAGCCTTATGTCTAAAAACGAATGAAGGGCTGTGCTTATTTATCTTAGCGTCTATTTTGAGCTGTTTTGCCTATTGGTTTCTTCTCTACAAACCATATTAAATTGCATAATTCAACCACAAACCATTCTTATAGCTATATTATATTTGTCTGCTGATTAAGGTTAATCAAAATGTAGTTTCAGCAAAACAGTTGCATTATAGCTTCCATAAAGCCCTAATTGCCTGTACTCTACTGAGAGTAAAGGTTTATGAGGGAAAAGGAACCGAGGCTCTGTTATTAAAGTGAGAGGGGACTGTTATGAGCGTTTGTTCCTGTTTTTGCTGTTCCTGAGCATGTTGAAGATGCTTGCGCGCCTCCTTCAGTAATACCCATTGTGCCAGCACAAAATGAATGCTTGTATACTGGAAATCTAACAAGGGAAAAACATGTTTGCACCAACTATAAATGAAATGAAAATAACATTTATAAAGCGCTACAGTTGCCCTCAGGCGTCCAGGCGCTGTGACTAAACATAATTTCCCTCAGACAAATAAACAAGGATTCTGGTTATTGAAACAAAAAAAGTTTTAAGTTGCTTCCGAAAACTGGTTAAGTTGGAATTCCTTCTCATGTACAAGGGAAGGGTGTTCCATAATCCTGATACATTAGGCGAGAAGGAGCGTCCTCCTGCTCTGGCTTTAAAGATTCTAGAAGTCTTAGCCAGAAATACAGATGAGGAACGAAGCGCCTTATTGGGAAGATAAGGAGAAATCAAAGAGGGGTTGATTTCTGGTCCCATTTTCCAAAAAGCCTGATGGGCGCTACACAGAGATTTAAACTTTACTCTGTCCTTGACAGGCAGCCAGTGCAGCGTTCTCAGCCCAGCTTTTATAGATGTTCTTCGTGGGACTCCAAGTAACGCACGAGCAGCACAATTTTGAGCAAGCTGAAGCTTTTTTAGGGTGTAATCCGGTGCTCCAAGATACAGGGCGTTGTTAAAGTCCAAACGAGATTGGACAAGGCCCTGTATGATTATCTGCTTGGCCTCAAATGGAAGAAGGGGAAGGATTTTTTTGATCACCCTAAGGAGGCCAAAGCAGGTGGCCGCCACCTTGGTGGCCTGTGTGTTGAAGCTCAGTGACTTATCTAACCATACCCCCAGGCTTTTGATGTTGTCTCTCGGGGCAGGGACCGTCCCCATGCTCGCGGGCCATAGCAGCTCCAAAGTAGAAGGGGCCGCCGGGCCCAAAAGCATGAGCTTGGTCTTGTCGTCGTTGAGCTTCAAACATGAGCTCATCATCCAGCTCCTCACCTCCTCCAAACACACTGCTAGGTTGGACGGTGATTGGAGGCCACTCTTCTGCACAAGGGAGACCACCGCTGGGTGTCGTCCGCATAGGTAGTGATGTTAATATCATGTAAATGTAAATGTATTTGAGCTTATATAGCGCACAGCTACCCACAAAGGGTTTCCCGGCGCTTGCTTAGGGAACCCGTCCTGGTATTCCCCTGTGAGATAACCCCGGCAGGGTATCCACAAGGTGAAAGCCAGGCATCCCGCCGCGAGGGGCCGTTGTGGAGATTAAGCAAGCTATTGCCCAGAGTCGCAGAGTGTGAACCCGTGAGTCGAGAAGGCACCGGAGCGAGAATTATCGAGTCCGTGGAATTTTTGAGCCCAAGACCCGCCGAGGCGGGGAATTGAACCCTGGTCCAGGGCCGATCTCAGCTTCCGGGTCTGCCGCCTCTAACCCCTGAGCCACACTTCTCCACTATGCGGACGAACAATCCCGGCCAGCGGCCTCATATATGCATTGAAGAGCGTAGGGCTCAATGATGAGCCCTGAGGAACTCTACACTCCAAAGGCCTGCTTGCTGAGACGGATGTGCCATCAAAGACCTGGAAGGTTCTGTCAGATAAAAAAGACTTGAACCAAACCAGGGCTTCTCCAGACACTCCTAGGTCGGCGAGACGGTTCAACAGAATTTGATGATGAACCGTATCAAAAGTGGCACTCAGATCGAGGAGGATCACTGCCACTGATCCCCCCCGATCCAAGATCCGTCTTGCCTCCTCAGTCACAGCCAGTAGTGCAGTCTCTGTCCCATGTTTTGGGCGAAAGCCCATCTGGGAAGCATCGAGGAGATGATTTCCCTCGAGGAATTTCATCAAGATGGTATTAATGTGCTTCTCCAGGATCTTAGATACCCATGGGAGCAGGGAAATTGGGCGGTAATTACTGGGGTTGGCTGGATCAAGGGCAGGTTTTTTGAGTAAGGCCGTACCATTGCATGCTTCCATGCCATAGGAACCATCCCGCTCAACATGGAGGAGTTCAACAGCTCCATCATAGTGGGGAGAATGGTTCTGCTAGCCAACCCTCAGCGGGCCCGGGGGAGCAGGATCACATGGTGAGCCAGATTTTATTTGCTGTACCAGAGACCCCAGTATTTCCAAATTCAACAGTGGGAAGGAATCTAGTTTATTGTGAGGGAGAATTACTGTGTCTGAATCTAAGTCAGAACGTTGAGTAGATAATTCAGTGGCAGGATCTGGGAAGGAGAGATAAATTTTGTTTATTTTTTGAGAAAAAAAGTCAATCAGCTCATTGCATCTTGACAGGGAATTGCAATTATCTACCGTAAGCAGGAGGGGTTTTATCAAGGAATTCATTATCCGGTATATTTCTTTTGGCTTAGATCTAGCCATTGTTTTTTTGTCATTATAGTATGATGCCTGTGAGGTTTTTATTGCAAGTTTGTAATTCCTGATAGCGTCCCTGTAAGTAATTTTATCAGTAAGATTGTAGGTCATGCGCCACTTCCTCTCCAATCTCTTACAGGAACGCTTTTTGTCCCTGAGTTCCTCTGTGTACCACGGTGCTGATTTACTCTGCCTCTTAGACCCAAATAGGAATGAAGGGAGAACCACATCTAGAGAGGTGGTAATCCATTCATTGTATTTGTTGTTATTTACCATTGGGTCATGGGAGAGCACAGGTCTAGTGGTGCTAAGAGTCTTTGTCCAATTATCTACAGAGAGTTTCGGCCAGTACAAACATGCGGAGAACACCTGTGGAGAGTCACCCCGGAGATGGCACATATTGAGAGACCCTTCATGATGCTCTTAGGAGGGAGGGTGTAAAGGTCTGATCGACTTTAAGGTGATTTTGCTAAAGGGGTGAATGGGATGCGCTCCCAGATGTGAGGGGGGACCCTGTCCCATCTACAAAGACGGAGAATCTGGCACCACCCTGTCAGTACAGGGCGATGATGTGGGTGCATCTTTTATTTTTAGTAATGGAACACTACCCCAATCTTTGGGAATCTCATTGATGGTTTCCACCAAAGCTGTTGGATTTTGCAGTGTTGTGTATAGATCTCATAAAGAGCCATTAGAGTGAATACTCGATTCTGCATCCGGTTATGGTCTGTTATGACATTGCAGCTGTTGTTTTCCCACTGTTGCTACATCAAGTGTCAAAGAGCTCGCTTCACCTGTGTTCTCACCCTCACCTGAGCTACGTGGAGGATTGGAGCCCGGCAGTGTCACTGGCCTTCTCTTTCATTTCTTGGGTCTCCGCAGACCAGAGGGAGGTGGGAGATGCTGGTGGCACTCTGCTGTCTATCAACCACCACATTTTCCTGTCAGCATGTGTGTCTGCAGACCAGTGCTGACAGGGAATTTCAAGTCCTGCGGTCCTGGCTTTCAGAGGGCCTGTCAGTCTTTGTTGGTTCTCTACACAGTTTGATCTTCAGTGCGGAGGAAGAAATAAGGCACAGCGGATGATGCGGGTAAATGACAGGAGGCAAAATATTATTTTATTATATTTGGGATAGGGATTGGGGAGAGTGAGACATTCTTTAAAGAGAGGGTTGTGTGGGTGGGATGAGAGAACTCCAGTTTATTAAAAGTATTTGTGAGGGGGATGGTTGGGCATTGCAGAGAATGGTCAGGGGGTGCAAAGACGCCAAGTATGTTTTATTTAAACAAGTTTTTATTAGCATTTCAATAGCATAATATCTTACAATATTCGTGGTCAGATAGACGGTTTGCATCATCATTGCACAGAATTATACATTAGTAATCTCAGTTTGTGAGTCATGCTAGCTCGTTCTAGTCCTTTAGTACAAGAATGTGATTTACCTTCTTATAGCAGGGGAGCCCCACATCCAGCATCTAGATAATATTTGAATTCCTATCTATATGTAAACCCTAGTGACAGTTGAGTCCCAAAGAATTATCTGAAGTTTCTTACCGGTGAGGGCACGTGATGGGGGGACAGATGGTTGACGAGGTGAGGGTCGCTCGCTATGTGTGCCATGGATGTGTGCAAATGCAAAGGAACACCGAATTGTAATGTTGTGCACCCGAGTCCTCTCAAGAGGGTCCCGCTGTGGAAGAGGATGAGTGTCCCATGATCGTTTGTCGAAGCATGCGTGCCATGATTGTGCAGCAGACCTTCTCTTTATGGTGCGTTATCATTATTTTTGACCCCTTTAGAGAAGGACTGAGCTATCTCCTCACATTCCTTTACAATTGGGTTTTTCTGAAGGTCTCCAGCCTCTTCTCAATGTAATGCCATACTCTCACTATCTGCGAATTTTGTACCAGTCTACGAATGTATGACGTTACAACACAAACATTTACAACACTTGCCTTTACAACGCAGTTTTTACATCGCAACATCCATTACAATGCATGATAATACATTGCATGCCATCACAAAGCATTTTCAGAAACTACATTTACAACGCATTCAATTACATCGCATTATACCATTACAACTCATACCATTACAATGCATACCTTTATAATGCATTTAAGGTAAGTGTTGGATAGTGTGGGGGTAAAAACTACTATTCCTAGTCCAGTGAGTGCAACAGAAGGGTAAGTGTTGGATAGTGTAGGGATAAAAATTACTTTGCCCACTCCTGTGAGTGCAAAAGTAGAATAAGTGTGGGATAGAGTAGGGGTAAATATTACTATTCCCACTCCAGTGAATGCAACAGTAGGGTACATTTTGGATAGTGCAAGGGTAAAAACTATCCGTTGTAATAGTATTAGTTGTAATGGTATGCTTTGTAATGGTATGCGTTGTAGTGACATGCGTTGTAATGACATGCGTTGTACTGACATGTGATGTAATGGCTGCATTTTAGTGGCATACGATGTAAAGGATGTTGCATTGTAATGACTGCGTTGTAAAGGTAGTGTGATGTAAAGACTGCTTTGTGAAGGTTGTTTCCCATCGTCCACCCACTGTTTAATGTGGGGTTCAGCACTAGACGTCCACTGCACGGCTATGGCTCGCTTAGCTAGCTTCAAGAGTAGGTCAGTGAATTTCAAGGTCAGTGAATTTCATTCTGGCCTTTCCTCTCTAAGGGCAGGGAGCAAGGCACAGAATATAAATCTCTATAGTTGTGTAGTGCCCAGCTCCCTGTCATTCTCTCAAAGTGCACCCCCACGCTTCACCAAAACCATGCCATTATGAGGCAGTCCCACATTATATGGACAAAGCCAGCTCTGTCTGCTTGACAACAGAGACAAGTGGCCTAGAGTGCAGTTTGCTGATAATGTGCAGAGTCATGTGTGCTCTGAGTAACTGATAATATGAAATATGCCAAAGTATGACATTGCAAGGGACTTTCATGGGGTATTTTAATTATTGATCCAATTCCTTTTCATGAAACGGCCTTTCGTGTGTGTTTCTCACCTGTTTTTCAGCTTGCCCCACCCAAGTCCAGCAGGGCCCTAAATATGAATGCAATGAGTCTCCATCCATATCTCATTGTCAAAAACGCCTGCAAGTAGCCGTGTGTCTGTGATTCTGAGTCTGTGATATCCGACAACTTATGTAGTCCCACTACTAAAGTTCTATAGCACAAGGATTGCCCAAGGGGGAGTCCAGCTGTGTCCACCAATTTATTGAATGGAATTATTGCCTCCTTCTCGAACAGGTCCCCAGTGTGTTTATCTCAGCTTGGCTCCGCCTCCTCATTTCTATGCTGTTGTGTAGCCCCAGGGAAGCAGTGTGGGCAGTGTCAATGCTCAGCCACTCATTCAAAGTATGGCAGGAGGCAAAACCCATCAATGGAGTTGGGATGCTCCATTCGAGCACAGATCACTGCACAATTCTAATGGGATGCACCCAGTTATCCATCTGGTATGCTATTGAGTTTGATAGCCGCAATATAGTACAATTTAAATTGGAGACCCCCACTCTTCTGCATCCGGTTTGCCATTTCATAGTTCACAAGGTGACTCTGCCCTGCCCTCTGTTCCAAATTAAGTTCAACAACAGACTGTCACGGTCTAACAAATACCTAGGAATGATCAATGGCAAGATCACATAATACTATAGTAGGCAAGGTAACATGATCATTTGAGTTAGAGCTGTTTTGCCTTTGACTGTGAGTGGAAGAGTCCTCCAAAAGGCCACCTGTGATCTGAGAGACTGAATAGCAAACTCTCAATGCTTTCCAGGAGGTCAACCTCCGTGCAATTTATCTGTAGTCCAAGATATTTAAAGGCGGTGTTTCCCCAGCTAAAGATGTCCCCCTCTATACTTCATGGTCCAGTGTAACCTTTGTACTCACCGGTTAAAACAGATTTTTCCCAGTTAACCCTCAACCAAGATAATCTCCCAAAATTACAATGATGGGTCTGATGCCAACCTCCACATTCTGCAAGTGTAACAGGAGGTCTACGTCATAGAAGGAGACAATGCTAGTTTTTTCTCATCTAGAATCCCTCATCTTCATGTCTGCTCTGAATCGTGCAGCAACAAGTTCTATCACCATCTTGAAAAGGAATCAGAAGCTGAGGAAACACTCTCTTGTCCCATGTTTAACATGATATTGCTCCGAGATAGCCTTTTCCGTGCATACTTTCGCCACTGGGGAAGTATACAGCATCGTCATCCATTTGCAAAAGCCTCTCCCCAGCCAAAATCCCCCAAAACCATGTGTAGGAACCACCAGCTCAAAGGGTCAAGGGCTTTTTCCATGTCGAATGCGAGCACTGTTACTCCAGGCCACTTTGCAGGAGCAAACTCCATTTCTGTAATCAGCACTCTTCTATTTTGTGAAATGCTGCAGCCCGATATGAAGCCCTTCTGATCCTCATGTATTACCATCAGCATGTGTGGAAAAAGCGTACTACCCAGTAGTATACCAAGAATGTTATATTCTACACTCAAGACATAGAGGGGCGACTATGCTGTCAACTCCTCCAAGTCTTTCCACTTTTGGGAGGGAAATTATTAGAGCTATGCTTGCAGTAGGGGGCAGCTTGCCTTGCTCGGACATTGTGGCAGCTTGGGTACCAGCCAATTCTCAAAAGCAGCATAGAATTCTAATGGGAGGCTGTTGGACTTGGCACTTTTTTCAGGGTCATTCCAGAACATTTTGCCTTCATCCTGTATTTTTTCGGACCTGTGGTTGGTGGTTTTATGACTCTGGGCACTTTACCACTGCTGATCAGTGCTAAAGTGCATATGCTCTCTTTGTAGATTATTGTTATGGATTAGTGATTCCACGATTGGCTTATTTGATTTACTTGTTAGACCCTAGAGCAGTGCCCTGAGTGTACCCAGGGCCTGTAAATCAAATGCTGCTGGTGGGCTTGCAGCACTGATTGAGCCACCCACAGAAGCAGCTTGTAAAATGTGACTCAGGCCTGACCATCCAGTGTGCCTCTGCTGGTTTTGTGTAAAGCAGGTCTGGCTTTTGGATGACAGGGCCTGGAGAGAGGCAGCGGCTCCAGAAGTCTGATGAGTCAGATCTGGGCTGAATAGGCCTGGTCTGCATTTGGAGTGGTAGGCGGAGTAGGAGCCTTCACCTGAATAGGGCTGTGCCTGCATTCCACAATGAGGGCTCCGCCCCCCTGTGGTGTGTCTAGACCCAGGGCTCACACTGACAAAGGAGGTTGTTATGCACTTGCAAAGTGCCCCACAGAACTGTTTTGGCTGGGTACAGACACTCTCTGCCTTCAGAAAACAAAGGATTTTGGTGTATAAAAAGGGGTGCACAGACCCCAGACTTTTAGATACCTTCTGGGAAATCAAGAAGAACCGTTGCCAAGTAGAAGAGCTGGATAAGCTGAGCAGGAATACTGCCCATGTTCTGTTTGCTTTCTGGGGTAGGTCTGCAGTGGCTGCTTGCTGCCAAGGAAAGGAGGAAAAGGACTTTGCTGTTGGCTTTGGAACCTGATTGAAGAAAAGATCTCCAAGGGCTTGAAACTGAGCTTGCCTCCTGTTCTGAAGTTTCAGGGACACAAAGACTTCACCATCAGCTCCCCTGAATTTCCTTGCTGGGAATTCCAACCTGAATAGAGGTGCCTGCTGCTGTTTAGGACCGCTAAAGACTGTTTGTCGCTGGGAGCTGGAAAATCGATGCAACACCGAAGAAGCATGTCGCATCTGCACCTGTTGCCCAATGCATCGCTGAAGAAATCGTCACAGCGCTTGCAGCGGCATGAGAAATCACTGCACAACGCATTGGGTTCAACGATTTAAGAAGTCCGAGATCACCGCACCGATCTCGATGCAGGCCTGCTGTGTGGCTGCATTAAACCATGCATCGTACCGGATTGATGCATCACATCAAGGCACCAAGACTGTTGCATCGTTGGGGGACCACAGTAAGAAACAGACGCTTCAACTCCCCACGCACTACTAAGAAAACGACACATCACCTCCTCTCCGGTAAGGAACCTACGCATCAACTCCCCTGTGCTGCAGTAAGGAACTGAGTGGTACAAAAGGGGGTGGTGATGGATGGAGCATCTGAACGAATAAAACACTCACACCCAGTCAACAGATCTGGTTGTAATCCATCATGTTCTTTAGCCCACTCTGCCACCCCAGTTCAGATGTGGTCATATGCAAATCAGTCTGATCCTGTGCCTCATGGGAACAGTCCAGCTCGAACTGCCAAGCCATGCCTTCCCTGGACCGGAAACAAGCTTCCTAGGACCGGTTTCTGGCATTACAGCCGTCTTCAGCCAGGCTTGCTTGAATCCATTGGCAAAGTGAGCAAGGGACTCACGTCTGAGCATACCCTGCCAACTTATGGCGAGCAAAGCGGTACAAAAGTGGGTGGTGATGGACGGAGCATCTGAACCAATCAAACACTCACACCCAGTCAACAGATCTGGATTTAATCCATCACCGTTCTTTACCCCACTCTGCCACCCCAGTTCAGACATGGCCATATGCAAATCAGTCTGACCCTGTGCCTCATGGGAACAGTTCAGCCCGAACTGCCAAGCCATGCCTTGCCTGGACCGGAAATAAGCTTCCTAGGACCAGTTTCTGGCATTGCAGCCGTCTTCAGCCAGGCTTGCTTGAATCCATTGGCAAAGTGAGCAATGGACTCACGTCTGAGCATACCCTGTCAACTTATGGCAAACAAAAGTGGGTGGTGATGGACGGAGCATCTGAAAAAAATCAAACACTCACACCCAGTCAACAGATCTGGGTTTAATCCATCATCGTTCTTTACCCCACTCTGCCACCCCTGTTCAGACATGGCCATATGCAAATCAGTCTGACCCTGTGCCTCATGGGAACAGTCCAGCCCGAACTGCCAAGCCATGCCTTCCCTGGACCAGAAACAAGCTTCCTAGGACCGGTTTCTAGCATTACAGCCGTCTTCAGCCAGGCTTGCTTGAATCCAGCGGCAAAGTGAGCAAGGGTCTCAGGTCTGAGCATACCCTGCCAACTTATGGCGAACAAAGCGGTACAAAAGGGGGTGGTGATGGACCGAGCATCTACACCAATCAAACACTCACACCCAGTCAACAGATCTGGGTTTAATCCATTACCGTTCTTTAGCCCACTCTGCCACCCCAGTTCAGACATGGCCATTTGCAAATTAGTCTGACCCTGTGCCTCATGGAACAGTCCAGCCCGAACTGCCAAGCCATGCCTTCTCTGGACCGGAAACAAGCTTCCTAGGACCGGTTTTTGGCATTACAGCCGTCTTTAGCCAGGCGTGCTTGAATCCAGTGGCAAAGTGAGCAAGGGACTAAAAACAAGTCTGGGCAAGAAAGCAAGTTAGGCACAGGGGAAAAATACAAGATTAGGCTAAAACAATGCAGGCAGAGCTGTGTAGCAGCGTGGGGAGCGACCTGCCTGTGAGCAGGGTCAGAGGTCACACCCAGTTCCTTTGTCCAGTTTCGCACCAGGGCTGGGGCTGGTAGCCCCTGCAACCGATTTGAACTGGGCTATGCACAGGGACTTCAAATGTGCCCCCAGTGCAGACTTCAAAGCACTCCTGGAGTGCACCCACCCAGCCACTATCCACTAAGGCCTGGACTGTTCCCATTGGGGCGCACGGTCAAGACTGATTTGCGTATGGCTGGGTCCAAACTGGAATGGCATGGTGAGAAAAACAGCGATGGATTGAGGCCCAGATCTCTGTACTGGGGTGAATATATGATATTGTTCTGCATTCTGTCCATCGTTCTTTTTGCATTTGTCACCCCGAGTGGGACTGGTATGCCCAGACGTGGGTCCCTTGCTTACTGTGCCACTGGATTCAAGCTTGCCTGGCTGAAGAAGGGTGACATACCCTGAAACCGATCCCAGGATGCTTGTTTCCGGCCCAGGGAAGACCTGGCATGGCAGTTCGATCTGGACTGTTCCTATAGGGCACAGGGTCTGGACTGATTTGCATATGGCTGGGTCCAAAATTGGGTGGCGTAGTGGTCAAAAGAAAGATGTATTTAACCCAGATCTTTTGACTAGGGGAGAATGTTTGCATTGTCAGCATTCTGTCCATCATCTCTTTGCTGTAACACTTTTCGCTCTAAGTGGGATAGGTATGCCCAGACATGGGCCCCTTGCTCACTGTGCCACTGGAGTAAAGCTAGCCTGGCAGAAGAAGGGTGACCTACCCTGAAACTGGTCCCAGGATGCTTGTTTACAGTCCAGGGAGGATCTGGCCTGGCAGTTCGGTCTTGACTGTTCCCAGAGGACCAGAGCCGGACTTGGAAATGAAACCGGCCCTGGCAAAATGCTCAGCCAGCCCCCCCTGGGGGATTTGAGGAGGTGCTGCCGCTCTGTTTGCAAGGGCCGGTTTCGGACGATTTTGTTACTGGGGGCCACAATATCGACCCCCGGGGCCTAAAACCGGACCCCACCTAGCAGTCCACCGGGGAAACGCCCGGTGCCTGCTATGACCAGTCCAGCCATGCATAGGACACAGGGTCAGGACTGATTTCCATATGGCTGGGTCCAAACTGGGTTGGCAAAGTGTGCAAAAGAATGATGGATTTAACCCAGATCTTTTGACTTGGAGAGAATGTTTGCATTGTTAGCATTCCTTCCATCATCTGTTTGCTGTAAAACTTTTTGCCCTAAGCGGGCTGGGTATGCCCAGACATAGGTCCCCTGATCACTGTGCCACTGGATTCAAGCTAGCCTGGCTGAAGAAGGGTGACATACCCTGAAACTGGTCGCAGGATGCTTGTTTCCGGTCCAGAGAGGACCTGGCCTGGCAGTTCAGTCTGGACTGTTCCCATGGTGCACAGCGTCAGGACTGATTTGTATATGACTGAGTCCAAACTGGGGTGGGTTATTGGGCAAAGGAAAAATGGATTTAACCCAGGTCTTTTGACTGGGGGAGAATGTTTGCATTGTCAGCATTCCGTCCATCATCTGTTTGCTGTAACAGGTTTTGCCACCTCCAAAAATCGTTCTCAGGGAACTTTCAGGGCTACTTGATAGCTTCCCCTAGCTGACCCTTCCTATGTCTCTTGTCCAGTTTCGTTTGGATATCAGTGGGTTCAGTTAGAATGTACAGAGCTGTTGGGTTGTTGTCATATTGGGTTATGTTTACAATTACCCTGTGCGGTTCTATCTTGTTCGGTTGGATCTTGGGCCGTATTCTACATAGGTAGAGATATATAAGACATTTTGCTTACTCTGGACTACTTCCCCGGACAAGTAAAGCCTATCTGCACCTACAGCATTTGGGACTAATGAAAAAACATAGCATGACCTGGCTGATGCTTGGGAGCCGATTGTGGTCATGTGCTGGTACCATGTGCTATGCAAAGGGTGCTGTGCAGTGCACGTGGGATGCTGGTGTTTTGTTTGGTGTAATTGTAGGTAACATATGAGAAAATCTTATGCTGGTACCTTAGTTCCCTTTTAGTGAACTTCTTCGGAATCGCCAGTCTTCGTAAGTACTTGTAGTGTAGTTCCTAGTTTCCCACTAGGCCCTGCGCATTGGAATAACATAAACAGTAGTATCGACGTGGAACTGCTTATATTCCAGGCCTCCACTGACTATGCTAAACTTAATTGGGTTGTGTTACCAACTAGCTCAGAGGTCACTGGAAACTTTCTTCTCTGCATAGGAAGTGATCAGCTTCCTTGGCACAGACAAGAAGGGATTCAGCTTTCCAACAACCGTGCAACATGACAACTTTGCTCCTCAGATCAAGAGTCGATCTCTAGGGTCGTGTGAAACAATAGACATAGATTTCACTCAGTCAGTCTAGTGCAGTTTACTTTCACAGTATGTAGAGAATAGAGAGACGGGCGTGTATCAATAAAGGTTAACATTTATTGAACAGTCTTTCTTCTCATACAAGAGAAATGTATTGCCACAATTGCAATAACTGTTATTATAAAAAGTACGTACAGTAAGATAAGAATAGCGAAATAGAACTGTAAAAGCATTGATATGGTTTCTTAGCCATACAATGGTTTAAAAGTAATAAAACATATATACAGTCATATATACATCAGGCTAACATACTCAACTGGTGCTTCTAACTAAGCCTACCCCAGTGTGCCTGACCTAAGCCTAACACGTGAGAAGGGGGAGTAAGTAAGTAGCTTAAATTAAGTTGGTTTTGCCAAGGTTTGTTTCAAGAATTCTCGTCTAAGGGTTTAGTCAACACCATACCTCTGAATAGAATGATGGAGGATTGGTATCTCCTTCAGGGGTCTCTCTCGATATCCCAGTCACCCGCGAGGGTAAACCGGAAGCGCCGGGACTGGATTTCTCTGCACGAGAAATGCAGCGGCTTCTCTCAGCGCGTCGAGGAAGGAGGGGTGACAGCGTCTGCGGGCAGCTGGGCTGGATGTCTTCGCAGAGGACGGCTGCACGGCTCCTCAAGCGTACTGCACCATAGGTCACGCTGTAGCGGCGATAATGGTAATCAGTAGCTTCACCACCACAGGATAGCAGGCTGCAGCGACAGAGTGCTAGTTTTTACCAACACGGGGTCATGCAGGCAGCTGGCATCAGCAACATGTTCGCTCATTGCTTAAGGCAACGTTGGTAATATTTATACCTGACAGGTGCCGGGTTTGACGCAAGTTTGCTGGACATAAGACGTCAATTAAAGATGTCACTAGGAAGTGATAGTTATCAGTTGCTCATTAGAGTTCCATTACTAATCAAATGGTGCCGCTCACGGACTGCTGCTGCTTCCAGGCAGTGAGGGAAGGTCGTCGTGGGATCCCTGCGCTCTGTCAGCGCTCACTCTCCCTGTGTGTTGTGCGCGAAGGGGAAAGGACTTTGGTGAGAATCTGACGCCGAGGGACTGCGAGGTCCAGCAGGCTCTCTGCCTACCCAGCTGCTGCCTCTTCCCTCGGCGTTCCCGCCCCCCCGTCTTGGACCTTTAAAATACCTATCGCGGCCCCCGCTCCGCGGGTGCCGCTCACGGACTGCTGCTGCTTCCAGGCAGTGAGGGAAGGTCGTCGTGGGATCCCTGCGCTCTGTCAGCGCTCACTCTCCCTGTGTGTTGTGCGCGAAGGGGAAAGGACTTTGGTGAGAATCTGACGCCGAGGGACTGCGAGGTCCAGCAGGCTCTCTGCCCACCCAGCTGCTGCCTCTTCCCTCGGCGTTCCCGCCCCCCCGTCTTGGACCTTTAAAATACCTATCGCGGCCCCCGCTCCGCGGGTGCCGCTCACGGACTGCTGCTGCTTCCAGGCAGTGAGGGAAGGTCGTCGTGGGATCCCTGCGCTCTGTCAGCGCTCACTCTCCCTGTGTGTTGTGCGCGAAGGGGAAAGGACTTTGGTGAGAATCTGACGCCGAGGGACTGCGAGGTCCAGCAGGCTCTCTGCCTACCCAGCTGCTGCCTCTTCCCTCGGCGTTCCCGCCCCCCCGTCTTGGACCTTTAAAATACCTATCGCGGCCCCCGCTCCGCGGGTGCCGCTCACGGACTGCTGCTGCTTCCAGGCAGTGAGGGAAGGTCGTCGTGGGATCCCTGCGCTCTGTCAGCGCTCACTCTCCCTGTGTGTTGTGCGCGAAGGGGAAAGGACTTTGGTGAGAATCTGACGCCGAGGGACTGCGAGGTCCAGCAGGCTCTCTGCCCACCCAGCTGCTGCCTCTTCCCTCGGCGTTCCCGCCCCCCCGTCTTGGACCTTTAAAATACCTATCGCGGCCCCCGCTCCGCGGGTGCCGCTCACGGACTGCTGCTGCTTCCAGGCAGTGAGGGAAGGTCGTCGTGGGATCCCTGCGCTCTGTCAGCGCTCACTCTCCCTGTGTGTTGTGCGCGAAGGGGAAAGGACTTTGGTGAGAATCTGACGCCGAGGGACTGCGAGGTCCAGCAGGCTCTGTGCCTACCCAGCTGCTGCCTCTTCCCTCGGCGTTCCCGCCCCCTCGTCAGTAGTGATTTAATTTCGATCCCTTTCCCGCGACGCGGGACGCGCGCGGGACATAGCCCGGGGCGAAGCCCGGGCAAAGGGCGGGCCCTCCACGGCCCTCAAAGGCCGGAAAAGGACGGGACGGGCCATCCCCCTTGGTTGACACATTGTAGGCATACTATATAGTAGGTAAAGACCCCCTGTAAGATTCCTGTGTTCCTATTAGCGGACTCTTTTTTCACATCAAGGCCCTACATCCCTATACCACCATGAACCATTTCACCTACGAAGATAGCAGTGGGCAAACGTGCTCCCTGCTAGATGAGCTGAATCTCCTCTGCAAAACCACATATGCCTCATTGGATACTCCCCTTCTGCCCAAAAATGTTAGTTTACTCTCACATAAGGCTACACCTCGAGATCCATCCATATTGGACAATAAATTCTGCTGTCCGAATACACAAAGCAATGAGCCCCCTCTGATCCCATCTCCATCCACTTCAAACTCCCCAACGATCCCTCCGTCTGTGGAGCTTCCAGAAGCCATAGCACCCCCTTCCCAACTGCAATTAATACCCATTATCGAACAACTGCTTACTTCTATGATAGCACCCCTATTAGAAAAAATGAACCTGTTAGGGGAACGGCTTTCCGAGATAGAGAAAGCCATTATGTTAAATCCGCTGGTTGGCAAATATAGTGCTACACCCAATTGCCCTAAGACTTCCCCTACACATCCAGGCTCAAAACCACCTGTGCAGTATAAAAGGCATCAAATAAAACCCACTCGCCCTACTGCTTCAGGGCAACAAACACCTAAAGTCCCCACTAAAGTTTCCCTCCCACAGCTGACCGCACCGAGAGTAGGTCAAAATAAAACCAATTCTATCCATTTACCTCCGGAAGCGGCCCCATACGTGTGCATCCTTGCAGGTGTACCTTCTCTGCCACCGGGAAAAATTGAGAGACAATATGATTTAGTCAATAAAACCAAATTTTGGCTCTCAAAAAATAGACCATTGACTCCCAATTTATACGGAGTAATAAGGAGTGTTAGAAGGGTTGGTTGGCTGGGCTCTCTTCCCAAAGACGTTGCGGGGGACCTGGTACTCGTGAGATTCAGGGATCGAAACATAGTACCTTATTTGAAATCCTGCCCGCCTCGAGTAAGAGACGGCCCAATTTCAATATGGGACTTACATGACTTTTACCCCATAATCCCGTGCTTTCCCCCCTGAATATCAGGATATGTAACAAAGGCTAATCATGAACTCCTGTGTTTAAATCACGAACCCCTTTGATACTGCCATAATCTTAGAGCGAAAAATAACTTTTTATGTCAGGGACCCTTCCTTACTGTACGCTGGTCATTTAAAATGTTTTTTATTGTAAATTGTATTTTATCATGAACTTTTATGGTTTTGTTTTTCAAAAGCCGAATAAAGTATATTTGATTTGATTTGACTAATCAAAACATAGCAAGCGGGGATTTCCAGGTTTGCTAAGTTTTTATCTTGTTGAAGAACTCGGAGTGTTATCTAGGAATATCAGATAGTGACTGCTGCTCTGTCATTGCACTAATTGGTCGCAAAGGAAGTAGCAGAGAGTCATGCTGGAATGTGGCTCTGTGGCTCTGCTCGTGTGAGGCCAGAGATGACTTTACAGAAAATCGCATTTGAACGGTTATGCCAATATAGGGAATAAATGGATTTATAGCCGAATAGGGGCATAAGGTCACAGTATCGATCAGGAACCTAGATAAGCACATGACACCCACTCCACGAATTCATGTCCATCAAAATTACTAAAACTAAGCAATTAGATGCATGTGTAACATTGCCCACCCCAAAATACATAAATGCATTCGAAATAGGCGTACTTGTAATACATGGAATTTAGGTACTGTACGTTTTTTTTAAAGCATAGTAATCATTCAAAAATTATTGCATATGAAGTCAATGAACGATTATGCAAAAAGAATTACACATGAAGTATCTCTGACAGAAGAAATGCGAGATAAATCATCACATAAAAATGCATTGTAATAATATGTGTGCTAGAGGCTGGTGTTATGTTGTTATGTCTCTAGATGTGTTTTTAGAAATAGAAGTGTGAAGCTTCTGTTCTCTAAGAATAGTTTTTACGTTAAGCAAAGAATTGTTCGTGCCAAAAGGAGAGGGTCAATATTTTTTAAAAATTGTCCAATTCAAAGAAAAAATCAGTTTACCAAAGCTCCTGGCAGTTTTATGTTGATCAAAACTGAAGGCCGAATTCAGAGTTCATGGGAACGCCGTGTGTCGGAAAGCTATTCAAAAGTTATTGTTTCTCTGTTGGTGAGAACATCGTATCAGACAGGCTCGCAAAGAATTGGTCTACAAAATCAGGTGATAGTTCAACCAAATTAGATAGCGCTGAAACTTGGCAGGTGTGAGAATGATTGCTGTCATCGAAGACAGGACCAGCCCTGCTCACAGAACGTTGTACCTGGATGATGTTGCTTTTGTCACTCGCTCCACTGTTACCACTTGGCTGTAGTACAGGAGTCTCCACGAATGCCGTCATCAGGATTGGTAGCCGCTGGGGACAACACAATGCGTGAGCCGTTATTGGACTTAGCAAAGTATCGACGTCCATTGGTACTGCTGATGGAAGTGAAAGACAGATGTCCAACACGCATTCCTCGCCGCAAAGCATACACCGTAGCACAGGTAAAATGCAATTTTGCCATATCGGTCTGAATGAAAGGAACCAGGTCATGTTTAGATCTCTCAGCCTGGCCAATCCGAGGACGTTAGTTATCCTGTCCCTGTAGCGCATTGCTAGGATTGTTTCTTCCATTCCCATGGGAGCTATGTCTGAGCCGAGGCTTGCCATAACGTAGCAGAAGGGTCAAAAATAGAATCCCTGCGATGAGTCCAAAAAATAGTGGAATACCACCAAAGATGGAGTGCACAAAATTAGGAAAGATTCCCAAAATTGCCTGGAAGGGTGTTAGCAGTCCCGTAAAGACTGTCTTAAATATGCCTGGGATGCTTGTAGCACTAGACATGTTAAGGAGTTGGTCGAGCATTTGTACGAAATGCACGGGGCAATTTGTTGATAAAAGGTCATGGACTTCAGTAGCCGTCCTTGCGACTAGAAGATCATACGTCTCTTTAGATGACGTTATAGGCACTGTTGTCTGTAAAAGCACAGATTTCATTTTGCTTAATGTATCAATTCGTATAGAATAGAGATTCAGACGAGGCCAGAGGGGAGTCACTAAGTCTGGAGGCCCGCTCGGGAACAATGCTTGCATGCAACATTTGACCATGGACGTTACTTGTACTAGATAACTTTTTCCGGGCGCGAGGCCACAGCACCTGTGATCCGTTCTTAGAATGTAACTCCCGTTTGCGAGTTGCATAAAGAAGGGCTCTATCTGAGTTGCAGGTGTGACTAGCTGGTGGCATGAAAGGTTGTTTGAATTGCCATCACATGCTCCGTGTAAATTAATACCCTGACACAAAAGTATACCGCTTAGTGAGTGTTTACAATTTTCACCACTAAGAAATACATTTTTGTCGCTGTCACTATAGCAAGAATGAGTGTATGGTAATTTCCATTCGGATTTAACATATCCCTTACCCAATTGTTCATACTGGCCAGCAGGTATGTATTCAAGGCATTTTTTAAAGCGGAAAGTTGTTATCGGAATTGTGATAATTCCGTGTATTATCCATTCAATGACAGGGCTCTCTGACATTGTCAATGGTAATCTCTCGAGTTTCTCGATGCTCAAGATTGTATAGTCTGCTCCTTTCTGTGCCAAACTGATCTGTTTATCAGTAAGGTTAAAAATGGAAAATAATGACGTTGTGTTGATTAAACGCCAAGGCACATAGCCTGAACGAAGATTTTGCAGCGTCCAGCCTAATTCTATAATAGAGCGTAATTGAGACTGGCCATGTTGTAACATTAGCAAATCTCTGTCTATCACATCAAAGGCAGAGGATACAATATTGTCCAAAGAATATATTCTGGAAGACAGAGTCATTAACCCATTGTCTACCACAGAAAGTGATTTTTCCAAATTAATACGATCAATTTCTCGTATCTTTTCAGCAGTTTCAATTTGCTTTACTTTCCAAGCCTCGTTGTAAGCAGCATAGATGCTGGTCGCTATGAAACGCTTTTGACGCTGTTTGCGTGGTCCAAGAATGAAGTCGCGCAAATCAGCACCATCTTTTAATAAAGACAAGTGTTGCTTAATTTCAGCCAGTGTGGATGTAGTTAGCCATTCTAGGCAGAGTTTCCCTACACTGTATGTGGTTATAATTCCTGGATGTTGTCTCTGGGAATATCTCGAGTCTAATCTGGTCATTTTTAAACCCTGTGTTTTATTCAGGAATCTATCTTGACAGCTATTTGTGTCTGTAGGCCAGATTAACCACTTTTTCCAATCAGGATGTGTTCTGTTGAAATGTAAAATTTGTGACACGTCTAACTCAATATCAGCTGTTGCATTTTCAGGTATCGGCTTTGGTATAGACGGTGTTTTAAGTTCTTTGTTCTTAGCTAGGCCAAGACAAGATGTTTGGTGTACAGTGTCATTTAAAAATAACATTTGTTCAGGTATCATGCAGGTTCTAAACAGTGCTTCTATGCCTTGCACCTGCCAATCTTTTGTACCCCAAATTGATTTCGTTTCAATATTATTTTTCCAATAATCAAAACCAAATGTCATCATTTTGTCATAAAATGCTTCTGAATATATCAATTTAGAATTTGTCAGCATTGTTTTCATGCCTGTTTTATCTAATAGTTTATAATAAAACGTTTCTGCATCACTGGTGTTAAACCCTGAAAAATATTTGAATTTCTCAAAAAATGCTTTAGAACTGCTTTTAGGTGGTGTAGAACAATGTTCCCATTGATTATACATAAAAACATTTCTAGGCTGTGCAGATTTATGCAAGTAATGATCCCCATAGTGGGTGTAACAGAATAACTGCTCATAACTAGATGAACCTTGTAAATAATCATGATCTGTGAATCTAGCTGACATTACTAAATCAGACATCATGTCATTAATACTGTTAAAGTCCCAATCATCAGAGAATGTACTTGGTGTCACAAAGTCACTTAAGGAAACCTTCAGTTGATGAGGATACTTCAGGATTTCGACCGGACCATAGATCTCATAGTCTGTTTTCTCCCATACTACCCCACCAGGTATTGGAATTGCTGTGACATTTACTGTTGACAGTTCTCTTTTCTTCACGTGGGATGATCTGTGTGGTTTCAGGACTAGGTTGATGTTCTGACTTGCTGTGTCCATTGTAATATATTTTCCTTCAATGAATTTTCCCAAACACAGTACCATGATGAGCCAAAGCAGGAGGAAAAATACACCTAGACCAAACCAGAACTCTAGCCAAGGGGAAATTAGGTAGATTTCCTTCAGTTGATGAAAGGGTTCCGTCGCTTTTTCTTTAAAAGACTTTTTTGTTTCTGGCATCACTTCCGGGTCATTTAAATCTTCAGAGAAGTTGTCGAAGTTGATGAAATAACCAGAGGCAGTTCTGTCAATTGATGGGATTGTTCTTTCAATCTGTCTCTCGGTAGCACTTTCTGATGCCACATTAGTGTAGACTGGTGTTGTTTCTTGACGAACTGTTTCAATCTGTGTTTCAAGAGGCACGAGTTCCATGGCATTATTGCATAGTCCTTCATTGTGCACTGCAGGCTGATCGAATGTGATGAGTCTTTCAGTTTGAACCTCTTGGATTGTTGCAAGTTTGGGTATTCTGTTGTTTCTTGGGAGTCCACTGGGCCTACTGTTGATTATAGGCCACATGCTTGTGGTTTTACCAGGTCGATGGACACGACTCTGTTCTCCTTTTTACCAGCAAGGGGCGGTAGCACAACTGATCTTGTTCCGGTGACTGCTAAGACAGGTACTGCTTTTCTGTAAGAAGGCCCAAATTCCTTCTTAACCGCGATCTTTTCTCTGACTAGATCCCCAATCTTTGGAATCCAGACAGGCCTTGCTGGAGCTGTTGCGGGTGGTGCCTCGTCAGTGGTATTTGGCTGTTGCTTTAACTTTATGTTGCTTAATGATTTTCTTGTTTCATTCAGTTCCTGTAAAACAGCCAAACGGTCTTTTACTTCAAACTGCTTTGTTTCTGCCTGTACCACTGACATCTGACTATCGAGGTCCTGAACGTTCATTCTAATTCCGAACAATAGTTCGTATGGGCTGAAACCTTTTAGAGAATTTCTTGGCATGTTGTTAAGACTAGTCTGGACACTTATTAAATGTTTGACCCACCCAGCGCCTGAACCTAATACCTTCGCTGTTATAGATTGCTTTATGTCCCGGTTTTTTCTTTCTACCACACTTGTGCGACGGACAAGAATACCACAACCCAATTCCCATGCTAGCCATGGCCTCCTTATAGGCTCGAGAGCTGAAAGCAGGACCCTGGTCAGAATGGAACGTGGTAATTGCGTATGTGCCGATATGGACTCGCAAATCTTTTATAACCTTTCTAGCGTCAGCCGAGCGATGGAGGCCTCATTTTTTTAAGTGCTTTTCGTCTTAATGGTGTACACTGGGACGCGCTTCTCTTCTTTGATTGCGCAGATAGACCGCCTTATGCTGTCTAGAAGGGATCCTGAAACTACACTGGCCTGTTCATTACTGCGATCTCTATTGCAGTCTTCACAATTTTGAGCAAAACATTGAATATCTATACTCATTCCTGGCCACCAGTACTCTGATTGCAATTCTTTCAGAGAGGCTTTGATTGTTTGGTGTTTCAGACCCAACCCCATGTGTGCTTCCAGTAGGAGGAAGCCCCTCCTGCTCCTGTTTGGAATTACTCTATCCCCCACTCCAGGGATTCGAGCAAAAGGAACGGAGTTTGCATCGATTATGTATGCATAATTGAGTGGATAGTTTACGGGTAATGCTGCACAGTCGCCTTTTACGGTTGTTTTTACTGCCAGCATGGTTTCCCCGTCTATATACTTATCTGTACGCTTTTTTGTGGCTACGGAAGCCGGGTTAGTTGCTTCCGCGGTGGCTGTATTAGCCAATGAATTCCCTGCAACGTGAACGCCATCACGTTGTGCGTGAATCACGTGAGTCTTTTGTAGTTCTTTGTGTAAAAGAGCTACCTCGTTCCAGAGCAATTTATGCTTTATTGTGGCACCTGTGTCATCTTTGTAGTCGTTTTCGATCCAACTCTGCAGTTTGTTGTTGTAAGAATTGACGCAAAAATGAGAATCGCACACTATAAGTGTGGGGAATTCGCGTTCTGCATTTTCGAGCGCCATCTTTAAAGATCTGATTTCAGTTCTTTGAACCGAACAGTACTTTACTGATTCCGTTTTTGTTACTTTCGGTCTGAATTTACCGCACAGCCAACGACCTTTAATGATCGCACATGCTGCATTGTAGGATTTACTCTCTACATTAAAATGCTGTACAAAGCTATCTGTATAGATTATACAGGCGTATTGTGGGAGAGGCAGAATTTCGATTGGCAGAGGATATTCTTCTTCATATTCTAAATCATTCAGTTCTTCGTATTGCGGGGCGAAATAGTATTTCACGTCTTCCGCTCCTAGAGAATCTATGCACTGTATCCATTTCGGGTCCAGTGACACTGTAGGCAGGTTTACTGGGCTGAATAGCGCCTCGAAGGCGGATTCCGCTGTAAGGATATTAATCCGTTTGCCGTGTGCTAGTTCTCGTTCATTTGCTAATGCGATTTGCACTGCGTTCACAGTTTTTTCTGTGCGACTGAATGTTTTTTCTGCTTGTGTGTACAAGTGAGATTTAATTGAAATTGGTACCTTTTCTCCCTCATTAGAGGTTAGGTACGTGAATCCGCATCTTCCTGGGATGACTCGGATTACAAGATCACGTGTGTTGTCACGTGTATCTAATTTAGTTTTTGCTAACATGTCTGTTTGCAGTGATCTCAAAATTTCTGTGTGTTTTTGAGTCCAATTGATTTGTTTTAAATCAGGTTTTATTAGTTCGTAGAGAGGTTTAACCCTTTCTGCGTAATTTAGAATGTAAGTTCTTCCGAAATTCAGAAAACCTAGTATTGATTGTAAATTCTTCAGCGTTTTTGGAGCTTGGAGTACAGCGCACTTCTCTAAGAAGTTGTCCGCTAGGCTTTTCCCTTCACTTGATAATTCGTACCCTAAAAATAGTACTGTCAGATGGGCAATTCGGGACTTTTTAAAGTTGAATTTGTAACCCTCTGCTGCGAACCCAAGTATAATGGTGTTCACTCTTTTCAAATGAGTATCCAAGTCGTCGTCTGTGAGATAAATATCATCTACGTAAGATAATGCTTCATCATCATAGATTTGTAGTAACTCTGTTACCCTAGCTGAGAATAGTCCTGGGCTGTTCTTGAACCCCTGTGGGAGTCGACAGAATTTTTTCTGTGACCCAAATGCGGAGAAAGCGGTCAAGTATCTGCTTTCTGGTGCAATCTTTTGACAAAAGAAACCATTAAAAATGTCTAATGTCGTTTTGTATTTTTTCCTAACTATGTTATTCATTAGGGCTGCACTATGCGAGTTTTGTACTGCAAAGGTTTTGCAACATTTATTAAGATGTCTGTAGTCCAACACTAGACGATATGAATTGTCTGGCTTGGAGACAGGAAACAAAGGATTGTTCATTTGAGAGGTGCATGTTTCAATCACCCCCTGGTACTCAAGTTGATCTAAGATCTCCCTGACCTGTTTTTTAGCTTCTTGCTTTATGGGATACTGCCGTTGGGCAGTTGGTTCACTTTTTAGTTGGATTTTGTGAGGTGGTGAATCCTCATCCCATCCTACATGATTTTTATACAATGCAGGTGCCTGGGCTACTGCCCATTTCCTTGCATATGTGTATTTTTTGTGAATCGGAATGTGATTCGAGAAGGCAGGCATAATCACTTCTTCGCCACGAGGGCACTCCCTGACAAACTCCGGGGGCCAATCTTTTTCAGCTAACAGAATATCATAGCCTTTTGAGAGCTTATCCCAAAATAGACCCTTAATTTTCCTAGTCTTATCACCCTCTATACGCAATGTTATTTCGTATATTTTATGGGGCTCGCTAAGTCTGGCGTCAGCAGTTTCAACCTGAATGTATTCATTCGTGTCCACTGTCTCCAGATGACTCATCAAGATCTTGCGCGCTATACTGATCTCTGCTGCACTGTCCAACATTGTCAATGCCCACTCCCCGTTTTTCAACTGTGTCCTCAGTATTTTCGGCATGGTTGATTACTCTAATACTGGCTACCTTCTTTTTCTGAAATTGAGATTTCTTATTTTGAGCAGGTTCCTTGTCTTTGGACTTGGTGTGCTCTCCTGGGTCTGACCGTCCTCTTCTTTCCGAATTCTGTGGAAGAGATCGAGAGGGACGTGTATCAATACTTTGATATCTATCAGGTTTTTTTATATTATCCCTATTTCTAAGGTTATATCTTTTCTCAGAGGGCTCCCTCTGGGGAGACTGGCGTTCTCGAGTCGGAGTTCTCTCCCTCCGTCGAGGAGACCTTCCTCTGGACTGGAAAACTTTTTCCTTGGGAGTGGATTGTTTATTTCCATCCCAGCTCTTTTTAGGAGTGTTTAAATTATTTTTAATAAATAATTTTTCAGGATTTTCGAGCAGTTGGGGCTTAACTGGTTTCCCACCCAAGCTGTCTCTACCTAATTCTTCATAGCATTTTTCTATGATTTTGGCAAGCTCAACAGGATCTTTTATATCTGTTTCCCTCAACTTCTGGCGAATCGCCACAGATGCTGCTTCTCCCTTTACATTGGCTAATAATATAGCCGTGACCTGCTTGAAGTCTTTCAGTAATTTCATACCTAGATTTAAAGCTGGTTCTGGACCGAATTCATTTTGAATCTGTTTTAGCACGTCTGGTATTACCGCCATAGACGGAACACCGTGTGTTTTTGTGTAAATGGAAGCAAAGACTGTACCCCAAGTGTCGCAGTCCTCCACGTGTGGTGCGATTCCCATAGGAAGGCAGATGGTCAAGATTCTGTGTTTCTCAATAGGGGTAGTATCAGGAAATACTGCCTCTATTTGAGTGATTTTCTGGGCTAACCAGAAAGGAATTTGTTCCCGTTTTACGGGTGTTTTACCAAGACATGACTGTATGTTCTGTGGTGTAATTTTATTTGTGTTCCCCTGATGAGGGGTCAGCTGTGGTGTATTAACAGCTGGCTGGACTGTTGCAGTCCGTATTACATATTGGACTAATTGCCTATGTATTTTTATTAATGTGTTTAGCTGTGCTAACAGCTCTTCTCTAGACATTCTTGTAATGTCAGGATGTGGTGTGTAGCTGGCTAGAACCGGCCACGTGGCTCCTGGTCTACCTAGTGGACCGAGCCTGGTTATGTGATCATTGTGTTTTAGGGCGCCATTAAACCAGAGCAGGTGCTCTTGAAATTTAAGTGGGATTTCAATCTCCTCAAAAGGAGCGTACTCTCCCGGAGGTTCCTCTATTTTGTAATAGTGAAACTCTTGTGTTATAGCGTTTACCGCTGGAAAGTTTATCCATGAATAGAATACCTCTGTCTGCCGATACTCGTGAGCCTCTATCACGAAAATTACTGTACCACCTTGAGGTGTCAGTCCGTGTTCTATAAGTTTTAAAGTTATAGATCTTCTTAACTGGACCGGGATGATAATAGCATCCGGGTCTGCCTGTAGGAGACTCGAGTCCTCCTCTATTAGTATGGAAGCCAGCCTAGCTGCTTCCCTTTCTTCTTCATTGTCTGACATTTAAAAAATGCAGGCTTTTGCAGAGTAGGTCTCCAAGGAGACAAAGATTAGATGCACAATATTTTGGAACACTGTATCCTTCAACGTTGAATAAACCAGAGCTTTACATAGGAATCTCTTCCTACTAAGGTCGGGCGGATTTTAACCTTTCACCCACTCCAGACGTCTATTGGAGTATTTACGGGAGAAAGGGGTGTGAAATATGCACGACTGAGTTACTCTACAAGTCTTGCGTTAGTTTATCGCCTTACCAAACGTTAGGGCGCCATGTAGTGTAGTTCCTAGTTTCCCACTAGGCCCTGCGCATTGGAATAACATAAACAGTAGTATCGACGTGGAACTGCTTATATTCCAGGCCTCCACTGACTATGCTAAACTTAATTGGGTTGTGTTACCAACTAGCTCAGAGGTCACTGGAAACTTTCTTCTCTGCATAGGAAGTGATCAGCTTCCTTGGCACAGACAAGAAGGGATTCAGCTTTCCAACAACCGTGCAACATGACAACTTTGCTCCTCAGATCAAGAGTCGATCTCTAGGGTCGTGTGAAACAATAGACACAGATTTCACTCAGTCAGTCTAGTGCAGTTTACTTTCACAGTATGTAGAGAATAGAGAGACGGGCGTGTATCAATAAAGGTTAACATTTATTGAACAGTCTTTCTTCTCATACAAGAGAAATGTATTGCCACAATTGCAATAACTGTTATTATAAAAAGTACGTACAGTAAGATAAGAATAGCGAAATAGAACTGTAAAAGCATTGATATGGTTTCTTAGCCATACAATGGTTTAAAAGTAATAAAACATATATACAGTCATATATACATCAGGCTAACATACTCAACTGGTGCTTCTAACTAAGCCTACCCCAGTGTGCCTGACCTAAGCCTAACACGTGAGAAGGGGGAGTAAGTAAGTAGCTTAAGTTAAGTTGGTTTTGCCAAGGTTTGTTTCAAGAATTCTCGTCTAAGGGTTTAGTCAACACCATACCTCTGAATAGAATGATGGAGGATTGGTATCTCCTTCAGGGGTCTCTCTCGATATCCCAGTCACCCGCGAGGGTAAACCGGAAGCGCCGGGACTGGATTTCTCTGCACGAGAAATGCAGCGGCTTCTCTCAGCGCGTCGAGGAAGGAGGGGTGACAGTGTCTGCGGGCAGCTGGGCTGGATGTCTTCGCAGAGGACGGCTGCACGGCTCCTCAAGCGTACTGCACCATAGGTCGCGCTGTAGCGGCGATAATGGTAATCAGTAGCTTCACCACCACAGGATAGCAGGCTGCAGCGACAGAGTGCTAGTTTTTACCAACACGGGGTCATGCAGGCAGCTGGCATCAGCAACATGTTCGCTCATTGCTTAAGGCAACGTTGGTAATATTTATACCTGACAGGTGCCGGGTTTGACGCAAGTTTGCTGGACATAAGACGTCAATTAAAGATGTCACTAGGAAGTGATAGTTATCAGTTGCTCATTAGAGTTCCATTACTAATCAAAACATAGCAAGTGGGGATTTCCAGGTTTGCTAAGTTTTTATCTTGTTGAAGAACTCGGAGTGTTATCTAGGAATATCAGATAGTGACTGCTGCTCTGTCATTGCACTAATTGGTCGCAAAGGAAGTAGCAGAGAGTCATGCTGGAATGTGGCTCTGTGGCTCTGCTCGTGTGAGGCCAGAGATGACTTTACAGAAAATCGCATTTGAACGGTTATGCCAATATAGGGAATAAATGGATTTATAGCCGAATAGGGGCATAAGGTCACAGTATCGATCAGGAACCTAGATAAGCACATGACATACTAAAGTGTGGGGCTATCCATAGTAGAGAGATCATACATAACCATATAAATAGCTTTCTGTTGTGACAATTCAGTTCTAGTCAGGGCCCCCTGGAAGTCATCTGTGCTCCTCCGATGACAGTGTTCCTTCTGACCAGTTCATGAAAGTTCACAGTTTTTAGTTCTAGTGCAATATCACCATGGAAGGGCTCGACCGCATGTTGGAACAGCACATCCTTTAACCCTGATCGTAGTACTATGCCACGCTCGTGGAGCGTGCGTAGTTTGTGCTACTACGGGCTACGCGAATTGCACATAGCACTGTGCAAAAACGCATAGCGTTGCAGTCATTTTTTGCTTGTTCGCAGTCCTCAAGTTCAAGTTGGCAACCGCGAGCGAGCAAAATCAACATCCCGGCGAGACTTTTTCCACGTTCACGATCAGCAACATCAAGTTGCAGATGGCGAGCATGGAAAATATACCTCCTGGTGAGATTCTCAACGCGGGGAGGTCAGGTTTCTCATTGAGTGGTAATGTATGTTTGCGACCGCTCGCTATGAGAATTTACCAGTCCACGTTGAGAAAGCTGCTGCTCTAGTACAGATCTCCACGAGCTGAAGAAAATGACTGTTTGCACAATACAAGATGCTGTTTGCAATGAATGCACAGTGTGGACAAGCATCCGGCACTGTGCAAGCAGTGCAAACAGCAATTTTCTTACCGCACTACGCAGTTCTTGTAGCTACGTATTGCTCAAGTAGTGCAAAGCGCGCTTTGAGTACCTACGCATAGTGCTACTATACAAACTACGCCCAAGGTTAACATCCATGCAGTTTTCCCTCCTTATTGACGGCCGTGGATGTTAAAAAGACCCCTCGCTGAGTGGGTCTGTTATTTTTCCCTTTCTCCATTTGCACAAGTTCAATAATTTTCTTTTTTCCTTGGGTCGTGGGGGTTGATGTCAAATCGGCATTGGTGCACTTCATTGTCTTTGAGGCTACCTGTTTTTTTTAATAAGAACTTTGTTGACTGTTAATCAGCTTAGTTACATAAGCTCCGTTCTCAATGGTTTTGGAGAACATGTATTTCACCACAGGGTTGTGACCCCATCAACCTACCACTAACGATCTGGTGAGGTATGAGAAAGTTACCCCTGTTGGATATGTCTTTCAGTGATTAGGGAAGTAAGGGTGATCCCTATAAACATTATTAATGAGACAGATCTTATGTTTATATAACTGTTTTGGGACCTTTATCGACAGTTTTGCTCTGAGTGGTCAGATCAGTGTTTGGTATGTCGTGGAGTGGTCCCATGAGTTCAGAGAAGGATAGGATTGTGGCTTTAGCAGGGGTTCTATGTAGGCCTGAATGGTGAACTCTGCTCCATTCGTGGAGTTTGTAGAGATTTTCACTCTCGTGCTTCAGAGCTCACAGAGTTTTTTCCTCACTTGCGCTCGCCTACTGTAGGTCTTGGATGGTCGCAAAACATCACATTGAGAAACCTTGTGTTCGCCTTGAGGAAGTTGTCCCTTGATTAGAACTTATACACGAGCAACAGAAATAAGCAGCGCCCCTTTGCCCTGCGTGTGATGCCGTTTGTGGTGATTTTACAGCACGGGACAAACACCCTGCTTTTTTTCCTGACTCACTAACGGTAAGTTTCTGAGTGCAAGTGAGGAAAGTCCAATCCTAGACCATTTCTAAGTGAGATTTCTCAATGCGGATGGTCGCTACAGCCCGAGCTAAGAAACCTTCTGTTCGTGCTATGGAAGCTGCCGCTCGAGTAAAACATATAGTCGATCTACAGAAAGAAGCAGCGCCCTCTTGCACTGTGTGTGATGCAGTTTGTGCTGTAAAATGACATCACATTACATTTACAGCACAAAACAACCCCCCACGCTAAAAATCAGTGCGAACAGCGCAAGGTAACGCCATCTGTCGCTCGTGGAGCTCTACGTAGTTTGGCAGAGTTTTTTTGTCACTTATGCAGAACTCCACAAACTCTGCTGAGGCCTAATTCTTTGGTAGTGATTAGTTTTTCTAAACACGCCTCACCTGGTACCTGCATAAGAGCACGTTTGCTGTGCCGCCCATTCCCAAGACTATTTTCCTGCTTCTTTCTACCTATTTTGATATTATTCCCAGTTGCACTTGATGTTAGTTGTGTTTTTCAGTCCTAGTATGTTAGCTACATGTGTGCGGAGATGTGGGAAGAGGGGTTATTTTTCCATTTGGTGTGGCTGGTACTTGCAACGTGCCCCAGGAATTTTTCTTTTATGTTTGTGCATTTCGCGGTACCCTTCATGGCCTTCCCTTGTTGTATCAGACACCTGGCTTTGGCTGATCTCGACCCGTCTTTTTCTATGAAATCTTCTTTTTGGATGTTTTTCTTTTAGTTTGGGCGTTTCATTGAGTCACATAGTTAATTGTCTCCCTTTCTCCTCTCTGAGAGAGTCAAGGGCTGCTCTTTGGCCTCCCACGGTCCCCCAACCTCTCCTGTGGAGTCAGAAGTCAGGGCCTGGATGGTACCAGCAAGGTTGGGGCAACATGAGTGGACTATGCTTGGAGTGGAGGTGAATCTGGAAGGGGCGCACCCGGTGCCTTGCAATCCATCTAGAGCAGGGTAGAGGATGTCTCCATCCCTGGTACCTCCCTCGAACGATACCCCGCGTTCTGTCAGCATTTTGGTGGGCCCGCTGTCCCTAACTTTTGCCTGGTGTCTCTTAAGCTCCTCAGTTAGATACAGTCATTGATTGCCTAAGGAAATTGGCATTTATCTTGTCGATCTCGGGAAGTGTGAAAGATTGAGTGAACCCCCAACTGGAGTCTTGAACTCTTCATCATTATTATTATATACCAGCATTTGTAAAGTGCGCAGCTACCTCAGGTGAGGTGTCCCGGCATTGGGGGGCCATCGGGTAGATTAAGCGAGCTATTGCCTAGAGTCACAAGTTGCTGGGCCAACCTGCTGCCGGTGCTGGTGATCGAACCGTGAGCCCCCGTGTTCCGGAGTCAGCCACCCTGGCCACTGCACCACACCTTATGTGAGGCCTCTTGGCAAATTGACTCTCACGTGTGGTGGTTAGGGAGTTTTAGGGTCTTACCATCCCAGGTGGAAGATTAATATTGTTCCCGTCACAGAGGATGGCTTCATTCTAGAACTGAATGGGAGGCCTCTATTGAAGAATTAAAGTGGATACTGAAGACGGACAGCTTGAATTCTGGCTTGAACCTGCAAGAGGAGTGGACTGCTTTGCTTTAATTTAATCTGTTCAAAAATTGCCTACAGATTCTGTACAAAAGTTAATCAACTGTTGTTTTGGAAAACGAATCAAGGTTCTCCCCCTTTTTTAAAAAACTGTGGCTTGGAAATGCCACTTTGCATGGTAATCACCTTAGACATCACTCCAAGATGGCTTCTTCACCATGCGCCCCTCGTTTGTTTTTATGCCCACACCCTCCAGAGCACTGCCCAATCACAATGCACCCACCCCTTTTTCACTTCCTGGTCCGAGCACACGAGCACGCCAGGGAACAACTCTATGACCGTGTATTTCGGTGAGTAAACAAGCAATGTGTGAATACATTCCGTGTTTTAAGGCTTGCATTCTAGTGTGTAAACGCTTGTTCGTTTTTACTCAGGCTTATCCTGGCGTCGTCCGGTTACGATTGGGTAACTAGGCAACCGCTCCAAACTGGGTAAGACTACTTGCATGACGTACTTTGTTTAGGGCCACCCTTAATTCCTCTTCTAATATGTAGACTATCCCCTTTACAGGGCTGTTGGTCCGGGCTTTAATCGAGCATCGACTTGTGCCAAGGACTTTACACGCACTGCCTCGGTAAGCAGAGCGAGCCTGTTATCCCGCATAGAGATTTTTCTCCAGTAATTGGGCGACCGCTGAATAGACATCATTTCCATTAGGAGACCACTCGTTATCACGGGCACTCCATCCGCTCACCTGCGCAACCACCGTGATCCTATAGGCTCGGTTTAGTAATTTTGACGCATGCTCTTTAACAAAAAACCGTATAGCTTCACCATGCTAGTCTGCGCACCCGCTATGGTTCATGAGGCATTGATTGGCAATCGTAACGCATGCCTTGAAAACACAGACCACAACTGTATAGCTTCACCATGCTAGTCTGCGCACCCGCTATGGTTCATGAGGCGTTGATTGGCAAACGTGACGCTGCCATGAAAACACAGACCAAACAGCCTCACCATTTAACCATCGCCTCACAGACCGTATAGCTTCACCATGCTAGTCTGCGCAACCACTATGGTTCATAAGGCACCATGTAACCACCATCTCTCCACCCACGGTAAGAGTTTAATTCCACCTCCTGACCAATAAGCATGTGCACGTTGCACAAAGAGTCACGTTAATTGCTCTTCACTCATATGTACCTTGTTCTCAAAATCTGTATTTTCTTACTTTTCCCTTTTAGGCAATTTGAGGTTTAGTGTAAAAAGGCAAATTAATTCTTTGTCCTGATGATGGTTCCCATGACCCTTTAGGGGAACCGAAACGCCGTCGACTTGCTCATGCACCCTATACAAATATTTGATTGTCTAAATTGTTGTAACAGTGCTGTCTGTTATTTTCTGTACAATGCATATGTAAACAGAAAAACGCTTGTTTTGCCTGTAAACCTTTCCTGTTCTCTCCAACTGTAATCACCCCGCGAGTGTTGGGCACAGGCTTGTGTACCACACAGGGGCTTTTGTGGAAGGTATTCTTGATTTTATTCTGAAATTTTGTTTATTCAGTAAACCTGGAAGACCTCTGTCCGGCTGGGCATGTCATTCTGAAATATAGAACTGATTTTGTCTATATTTACTTGTTGAGAATTGATTCATGCACTGGACCGTTGTTGTTTTGTAAAAAAAGTCTATTGTTTCAGAGGCTTCTTGAGTATATGGAGGCTCCATTGGGACTACACACAATAAAGGAAACATTAAGAGTGGTCATGATGCCCGAAAATTGGGTCCTTCCGGCTTGGTGCTTGGAATGCATCTCATTACACTTTGGCTGTGCTACCTGGGTGACTGCTTTTTAAACATTTTCCTAGATGCTGTCCCGACCCTTGTCAGGCTGCCCTGCCCTTTGAATTTGGCCACGCCCCCCCGGGATCAGCCGCATAGTGGGGCCTGTTGCCATAGGTGCCTTAGACAACCTGATTATTCTATGCTCCCATAGAAGGACCATGTCATTAGTGTGGATACCCGACCAACACAGCCCCCAGCAGCCCTGAATTTATAGATGCAAGTAACAATTTTTCTGAACCCCCAATGCTGTCTGTGAGTCCTTTCTGGTTTGATACAATTTTTTGAGGGTGGTTGAAAAATAAGGTTCTTTTTTATCAGCGGAGGTGTGATGAAAAGTAGCAAGACTCCCAAGACTTTCGATGCCGCTTGGTGCAAACCACCTCAAATTCACCTTAAGATTAGTGATAAAAATAACGAAGCAGGCGCTGGGAACTGGAAGGCGAAGAACAGGTTTATTGCTCTAGAGGAGAGTACATCACATCGGACACCGGGGCTATCGTCAGGAACTGCATCTCTGTGGCTCGGCCTTATATACACAGGTTTGCCACTTTATTACATGGTCAAACATTCTTGGCATCAGTTTATTGCATGGTCAAACATCCTTGGAATCCCTGCCTCAAGCTAGTTCCCACACAAACCTAGCAGCAATCGTCCCTCCACCCAGATCTAACAGATGATTACTATCGAAGCAGCTGGACATTCCGACAGGATCTAAAACATGCGGAATCGGTCAGATCTAAGGGGTCGTGTCACTGATTAAATTCCGTCCGGTTTGTTGGTTAAGCAAGTTCTGTTGTATGCTGGTAATAAGCTATGGCCGCAGGGGTGGGTTAATGCCTGGGACCAGATTGAGTAGCCAGGTGCAGTGGAGGAGGTTATCAAAGGGGCCTGCCCATGCACGGAGGATGAAAGGACTAGTGGGTTTAGCGCAGGAAGTGACTCCGGGGCATTGTCATGCTGACATGGTTTTACGACCCCAGTATGTGTGCTCGGGCTTAGTCAGAGCGCAGGGGATGATAGCGAGGTCAGGGTGACACACAGGTGACCAGAAGTGTACAAAATGGCAGCGGTATCTAAAATGGTTGCCGCTTACGCGCTCGCAGAGGCCTTCGCTAAGCAAGATGGCGTCGGCAATGTTCATGTTTGTCGTTTTATGTTTCACAGTCACTCCTTTGAACATATCCTAGCCGGCTTGTCAGTTCACATCAATATCCATAATGTCCTGTACCTCTCTGTCATACATTGCTTTCATGTTTTCGAATCGAGCGTTCAAAGTCTTAGGGCACAAAGATTTCAAACAAAGAGAACATAGGGGCGGTATACAGTGTATTCCCAATCAGCAGCCACAAATTACAAAGATTGGAACCAAGAGGATCAGCATTATTTTCCAACCCCAGTCTTTCAAAATGACCCAAAACCAGCTTCCAAGTGTCCAAGTTTCTGTTTCCTGATGGTTCTCTGATGCCAACCTGTGAAGATGTTCAATTGCCTTGTAGACTGAGGGTGAGTTGTCAGGGATAAAGGTGCAGCAGCTGGCACTGATGATGCGGCATGCTCCTCCACGGTCTGCTAATACCAAGTCCAGAACAAGGCGGTTCTGTAAAGCCACCAGGCGGACCGCCTGAAGCTCGGCAGTGTTATTGGTGAGGATGCCAGCTGTGACGTTCAAGGGTGTTTTTTACTGCTTGCAACAGGTGTCTAATGGCTCGGCTGTTTGCCATCGGACCCCATAGCGGAATGAGTCCTTTTGCTGCATCGAGGAACTGTGATGCGGCGGAGCCTGCTTGTTCTGTGTCTTTGGAACTCCTTTCTCTGTGATAGTCTGCAAGTGCTGTGTAGGTTGGAGAAAGAACAAAAGTGATGTAGCACATGCCCCCCCAGCCTCTTGGGAGCCAGGTGTAGGGTTTGGTACCACAGATGAAGTACATGTTGGGTGATCAAACCATAAGAATGGACAGTGGATATAGCACCAGAATATAGCACCAAACTCGTATCAACCAGACATGATAAGTAAAAGAAAATAAGTTCAGTGTGCCACTTGAAAAAACCGGTACCCTCTGTCCAGGGGCACCTCTCGTAAAACGTAAATCCAAAATGTTTGTCATCCAGTTTAGGGCACCACTCCAATCATCAACAATCAGTTCAAAATTTCTCAGAGTCCAAATCCAAATTTAGGAGTCTTGATATTTTCTCAGTTCAATTTTTTATTATTTTCTTATATTCAAAAGAACCATCAGACAACGTGTTTCGTTCTGAACCACCAGAACTTCTTCAGGGCTGGAATAATCAAACATATATAAAGACAAACAGTCACGTAAATATATATATAAAAACTACATATAAAATTGTACATACAACCATATAAATACATAGAAAAAACACACAATACTATTGTATGTATTAAAAACATGACATAGCATCACATGACAATCGTTTAGCTGTTTGTGTAATTTTTTAGAGGATTACAAACCTCTTTTCTATTTACGGACAATCAAAAGTTTCACTATTCCTCCTAAAATGCTGGACTCTTACTACAGAGATGAGTAATCAAGGAATATAAATTATTACTAAAATAAAGCAGCAGTACAATGATATCAAATCAATCAGAAAAAGGAAGAAAGCAAGCGGGGGGGAAAGGGGGGAGGAGTAGAAAGAGAAAAGTCTCTGCATACCGTGTGCAATTGTAGAAAACACCAACAGTGAATGCCACTGACAGGTGTAGGATCCTTCCAAAAAACAAAATAAATCCAATTTAGAATATCTGGATAACTCTAACTGAAAAGAAGAAATATAAAAGACCAATTACCAATTGCAAATAAAGTGTAATAACAACAAAAACCATAAGTGATGACGCAAACATATAATGGGTGGAAGATGAGAAAAGTACATTGATATCTGTTCAAAAAAACGGGTGACCAAGAGATGTACATAATAGTACTTTCATCTACAAAATAGGCAACAAATGATCAAAAATACCTATGGTACATCTCAAATCAAAAAATAATAATAGAACAAGTATCAGAAATGTTGCAATAAGAATCACTTGTATGTGTATTGGTTACCTATAATCCTTGTCCTGTAACATAGAACACGTATAGATATAGAGAGGCCCAACTAAGTGACTCAAATGACACATGACAATATGGGGCAATAGGCCTACCTGGCTGTTTTGTTCGTCACACAATTGTTAGTAGCAGATGTTGGTCGACAGATATTATGATTCAGACATTAGACCTGATAATCTCAGCAGCAGGCCTATGGATAACCAAAAATAAAGGACAATATATAACAAAATAACATTGTTACCCATAGCTTAGCCTCAAAAAACTATTAACACAATTGAAGAATCCAGACAATTGCCATCATACCTATTTATAAGATATTAGTTTGTTTCTTCTCAAATATTCTCGATGGGAATCCGACCCAGTTAATTCCAAGTATGTAGTCCCAGTCCAAATTGCAATGAAACAAAGTGTACCTAAACGTAATATTGAATAGGTATCTAGAAAGGATAAAAGACCCAGTATTAGTGCGTCTATTCCAATAGGAGAACTCCATATCTGTCAAGAATAAATACATGGATAAACAAGCGGACATAACCGCGTTCGAAAGCAAAGAGACCCATGGTGAAGTCGAACATCGGGAGCCAGCCACGCGCACATGGAAATCACAGCTGGCCTCCCGCCCGTATTATTGAAAACGGCGGGTGCATATCAAAACAAGGAACAGTTTAAGCGCCCAACAGTAATGTATAAATTGCCAATATGTTTTAAAGTCAACGGTCACCCTCCCGTAGGTCGCGGTAACATAACAGGAAGTAATAACAGCAAATATAACTAAACCAACCCACGACAGCGGTGTTAAGCTTACCGCTGCGACTCGGCCAAATCCGCCGCAGTCAGTATCCGGGAAACCGAAGCGCGACCGATTTCAGTTGCGTCCCGGCTGGTCTAGGCGAAACGCCATGTTAATACACTCCGCCCATGCGTGTTCTCGCGGTAACACCCACGCGCACCAAAAAAGCCCGTAGTATCACAGAACGGTGCGAATATGGCGGACATGTTAGAACTTCCTAATTCTGGGTGTAAGATACCAAACCAAATAATAATTGGGCACTTAACACGAAGAGATGTAAGTGTATTAATCAAGATAAAGACAAAAAATAACTGAAATAAAAAATAACGTCGAAAAAATAAATAAAGGCAAAATATATAAACTTATGCATAATAGTGGATCCAACCCGAAGACAATAGCAGTCACTGTAGGTGTGTCATTTATATAAACAAAACAAGAGATGCAAGGGAGGCGGAGTGAGGCAAAACAAAGGTCCAAGGTGAAGGAAATTGTCACCCAACAGTAACCATACACAGTAATACCACACCTCCTGAGAGGCTAAGGCTAGAATAAAATACCAAATTATTGCATTGAGCCCAATGCAATATATTTGGGCATACACTGAAGGCTAAACCCCAATTCATCAAAGCGCAAAGGCCTATAAAATGCAAAACCAACCAATCGGTCCTTAAGGTGGAACTTCCTAAGGCATGTTTAACATTTAAGGGAAAAAGGAAAAAGCAGTAAGCATATATATCTGAGGAGAGAGAATAATAGGTCAACCACAGATTCAAATAATGTACAACAAGCCAGTAGAGATAGTACAGGGCTACAGGAAGTGATGCATCTCATCATCGGTGTTATGGCCTAATTCTATACATTTAAGACGACAAATCCACATGGCTTCCCTCTTTCTAAGGCACAACTCTCTATTACCCCCTCGTGGGTTGGGGGGAATGTGATCGATGCCATGAAACCATACTTTATTGTCATTAGCATGATTCTCACGCATATGGTAGGCCATAGGATACTTCAAATCAAACTTTTTAAGTGCTCTGACATGCTCCTGTATTCTCAATTTTAAGGAACGAACAGTACTACCCACATAGATCTTATCACAACCACAGCCTATCACATAAACAACATGGGTGGTATTGCAATTAATGTAATGTCTTATGTCATATTCTTTTGAGGTATTGTACCTAAAACACTTGGTCTTATTCTTACCAAGGGGACACATATTACATCCGGTGCAGGTGTAAAATCCATTAGGTGCACCTGGAAACCAAGTTTTAGTTGCTTTGCTGCGAGGGTAACTAGGACACAGTAAATTTCGTAAAGTTTTACCCCTTCTAAATGTGACATTTGGGGTGGATGTGACTGACTCCCTTAAACTGGGCGTTTCATACAATAATGCCCAGTGTTTTTTCAAAATCCTAAATAGATTCGTACTGTTGTTAGTATATTGTGTTGTAAATGTCAATCTGGCAGTTTCCTTCTTTTGTTGTTTTGAAATTTTATTTCTTTCTAATGTGCTCTGTCTGGTTACCTTTTGTATCTTAGTATCAGCGTTTGTCAGAATATCTTCATTGTAACCTCTGGCTCTGAACCTCTCTTTAACCACATCAATATTTTCCCTAAAGGTGTCTTCTGTACTGCAGATGCGGCGTACCCATGCCATCTCACCAAAGGGTATATTCTTAATAACAGAGCTAGGATGTGCACTCGTCGCATGCAGTGTGATATTACAGGCTGTAGTTTTGCGATAAAGAGCCCTCTGTATTTTACCCTCTCTGATATGAAACAGAATGTCTAGAAATTCGATACTCTCCTTACTGTATTTCATGGTTAGTTGGACATTATGTGGATTATCATTCAAATATCTATGATAATCCATGAGTTGGTCAGGGGTCCCTTTCCATATTAGGATGATATCGTCAATATACCTCCCCCAGAAGACAATCATGTCCATCCAGGGGGAGGCATATTTACCCCAAGCATGTTCCTTCTCCCACCAACCCATGAACAGTGCTGCATATGACGGCGCAAATCTGCTGCCCATCGCGGTCCCCTGAGTGTGGTGGTACCAAGTACCGCAATGTAGAAAGAAATTCCTGGATAAGATGATGTCAATCATTTCCAATAACATTTCGTTGTGTTCGAAATGGTCAGCAGTGCGTGTAGCCAGATAAGAACTCACTGCTATGTGTCCGAAGTGTTTCAAGATACAGGTATATAACCCAGTCACATCCATGGTAATGAAAAGCAGGTCATCCGACCATGTCAATCCGTCAAATTTCCCCAAGATGTCACCAGAGTCCTGTATATACGCTGGGAGGTTGGTAACAAAAGGTTGTAAGAAACCATCTACATATTGAGATAGGCGTTCAGTGGGAGAGTCAATCCCAGAAATGATGGGACGTCCTGGCGGAAAAGCCCCGCCTTTGTGTATTTTGGGCAGGATGTAGATACAAGGGGCCAAAGGATTTTTGTTGGGTGATGCAACAAATGAAGGGGGGTCGGCAGTGTTCAGAGTCTTCGTTATTTGGCAAGAGCTGCTGTGACCCACGATCTTAGTCCCATGGCCTTCGATACAGACAAGGCCTGAGACGTTCACTACAGATAGGGCCACTGTCAGAGTTGCGGCAGTTTGTTTCTTTAGATAGGAAAGGGTAGGTCTGGCTGTATTGTTGTACACTTGCATTTCAACTCGTTCTTTGGCGAGAATGTTCATTGGAAAGGTTGCATTCGAAGTCAGAGGGCAGAAGGGAGCGGATGTTCTTCCCTTTTTGTTCAGCCAGAACTCGTTGTAGAATTGTTTGATTGTCCCATCGGATGTGGCATTGTCTTTGTAGCTCTCTTGCAAGAGCATTAACCAAGCGAGGCAGGATCCATGAACAGAAAAGGGCAAAGGGATGATAAGAATGGATTGTTCAGTGGCATGAGGTAGCAACCCACAGATCCAACAGTTCGTGGCATTTGCGTCAAGATTGTGCTGGTGCAATAATTGTACGAAAGAATTATTCCAGAATTCTTTGCGTCGATCTCGGAGACGTGGTGACAGTGACACCAGATAGTGTTCTTTCTTGGTGGCGGGTTGCATTTTGGGTGACATTGTCCTGTAAGCGGGAGCACTCTCTTCAATGATCCAGACTGTGACCATCAGCAAGAGGCAGGTGAGAGATGCTGCTACAAGGGTTATTGTCTTTGTACTGTGCAATTTGGCAAGTTCGGAGTCGTCGCGGTGGTTCTTCGGTCGTCCGGGTTCTTCCATCACCTTCATGAGGTTCGACGACTGGCAGGACCACATACTTTCGTCTAGCGTTTCTCCTGGTAGCATTTGTAGTGTTAGCTACCATTCTGAGACTTTTGACTCAGTTAGTGGCCTGCTTGTCGGAGCACTCTCCTTTCGTCGATCTCAAATTGTACCCTTTCTTGGATGGTACCGTGGGGTCGGGAAACTCTGCCAGTTCAAGTGTCTCTGTCTGTGGGTAGCAACTCAGGGCTGGTCGGTCTTTTGTCAGGAGCTCTTCTTGGTTGTTCACTTCTTCTGGGGCTGTCAGTGTTGGAGATATCTTTTTACAGTGGTGTGCATGAAGCCAGTTTATTTTTCCTTCCACTCGAAGGGCAGTTCGGGTGGTGATGAAGACTTCTAAACAAAAGGAGAGGCAGGGAGAGTAGAGTGACACTCTTATTCCCTGGCAATAATCAATAAACAAGAAAAGAGTGTCCAATGGTTGTATTCGACCACAGTAAGGAGCAAGTAAACGGCTTCACTTAGGACATTAAAGAAAGCCCTCACTCACCACCTAGTGATGACATGCTTCATCATCGGGCGCCACCAAAGAGACCAAGTGTCTCTTTGGTGTGCTACAACGCCAGATTTACTGCGGAGCGGGTTGGTGAGTTCAGGCAGTGTTGTGCAAAGAAAATAAACTAGTGAGTGGTGGATGGTTAAAAAATAGTCCGTAGTGTATCAAAATTAACTTTATTCTGATGATCACTAAGGACGGGTTAATAAAAACTTGTGTTGGAAATTCGTCCACAATTAGTTGAGTGGTAGTTTCCTAAATATCAGTCGACATGTTTCAGCCACGAAACGGTATGATTTTACCTGGCATTCATCAGGACTCTGCGTGTGCTAAACCCTGGTGGTATGGACCCGCTAAGGCCCACCCTTACCTAGGGACGTGAAAGTGAAAATTAACAAAAAGGTGTAAAGTGCAAAAAATTAGGAAGAAAAGATTGTCTTCCTAATTACACCTGGTTAAGGAGGCTTCAGCTTTAAGGTTTCTGCACTGTTGTGGTGTTAAGGATTCACACCATGGGTCACAGGAGGGGGGTGGGAACGTAATTGGCACACCGCCCTCGACGCTCGGCACCCACTGTGTTCCTGCATCTACCCTCGACCGGACCCCGAAGATGAAGACTTGCCAGGGGCCCATCCACCTGGGTTACAGACTCTTCGACCTCTGAAAATTTTGCGTCAGCACGAAGTCCCCAGGCTTGATATCGTGTCCTGGGCCCCTGGATACGTCTGGTATGGCTTGCTGCACTTGTTGGTGGATAAGTGTTAGTTTGTTCGTCAATTTGTACAAATAGTCGGACATTAGTATGTCCAGGACATCATTAATTGAGGTTGGTTTTGGCGCCACCCAAATGTGTCCTGGGCCCCTGGATACGTCTGGTATGGCTTGCTGCACTTGTTGGTGGATAAGTGTTAGTTTGTTCGTCAATTTGTACAAATAGTCGGACATTAGTATGTCCAGGACATCATTAATGGAGGTTGGTTTTGGCGCCACCCAAATGTTCATAGGCCTGCCGAAGACTACTTCATAGGGGGTCAATCGGTGTTTTGTTGGGGTGGAACGCATTGATAGCAATGCCAGTGGGAGGGTGTTGGGCCATTTCAACCCAGTCGTGGCGACTATTTTTGCTAGCTTCAGTTTTAGCGTGGCGTTGTCTCTCTACCAGGCCCACTGATTGGGGGTGGAAAACGGCATGTAACTTTTGCTTTACCCCCAACCCTTTCAATATGTTCTGTATAACTTCTGCTCCGAAGTGGGGGCCATTGTCGCTCCATAAAATTCTACAAAGGCCATATCGGGGGAAGAATTCTTTCAGTAATACCTTTGCAGTAGCTAAGGCGGTGTTATCACGGGTGGGGTAGGCCTCCACCCATTTGCTAAAGGCGCACACGATCACTAGAACGTATTTTAGACCATGGCACCTTTCTAGCTGGATGTAGTCCATTTGGAGGACTTCAAAGGGATGGTCAGGGACTCCAAAACCTCCCCGTGGTACTACGGTCCCGTTCCCTGGGTTGTGTTGCAGGCATACCATGCATTGTTGTACTAGGCGCTTCGCCGATTCGGTTATCTTGCTGTTATGCCATACTCTGGTGATCAATTCAGTCATGGGGCAGATCCTATATGTGCTGGTAAATGTGCCATGGTCAATATAGGGATCAGATAGGCATTAGGTAGCAGCCATTTGTCTCCGTCTTTTGTCCTCCAGCAGCCTTCCTCGTCTTTCAGTCCACCCGAGCCCATTCAGTCAGTTTGTCCTGTGCGCCTGTCGTTTATATGTCCCTTGCAGTCGTTCTAGCGTCAGTCCATTGTTCTGCTTGTGACCTGGTCACGTACATTTGTGTCATGGTTCTGTCCTGGGCTGTGGTTCGGGCAGTAATGTCGGCTAGTGCATTTCCCTGTCCATTGAGATCGGTCACTTTCTTATGTGCTTGGCATTTAATCACTGCTAGCTGCTTGGGGAGGAGGACTGCTTCTGTCAATGCGGAGACTAGATCTCCATGTAGGATGGGTGTGCCGTGTGAGGTCAGGAACCCTCTTTCCCTCCATAGGAGCCCAAAATGGTGAACCACCCCGAAGGTGTACTGGCTGTCGGTGTATATGTTTACTGTCGTACCAGCTGCTAAAATACATGCTCGTGAGAGGGCAATGAGCTCAGCTGCTTGTGCGGATCATTGGGCAATGCGGGCTGTCTCTAGGATAGTCCAGGCTGTGGGGACAGCATATGTGGCTGAGGTGGTGCCATCGGGGAGTTTGATGCACGAGCCGTCTACCCATAGTTCCCCATCTGGCTCTGAAAAGGCAGTGTCTCGGAGAACTACCCTACTCTTTGGCCCACATGCATCAAGCATTTTTGTAGTCGCAAACGGTGCGATTACTTAAAATCGTCTGTTTGCGAATGCAAAAGTGCTTTTTGGGATGCATGAAGCAATTTTAGAATTCGTAACATTGTTGCGAGTTCTAAAATTGCGGGTGCTTTTAAGAAGTCGCAGATGTGCGATTTCTTAAAAGCAATGCATCATTACTTTCACAAGTGCAAAGTCGCAATTAGGGTGCCAAATTTACCGAGTGGTTGAACCACTCGGTAAATTTGGAAAAAGTGTTTAAAATGCTGCAAATGTTTTTTTTTCTACATTCATGTTTCACACACACATGTCCTTAGGACATGTGTGTGTGAAACATGATGCGAAAAATACATTTCAGGGGTGCATGGGGGGGTCCTTTGGACCCCCCCTGCACCCATGAAATTTTCAAAGTGCCACTCACAATTTGCTGATGCCTTCCCATTGACTCCTATGGGCCTTTTGGCCCATAGGAAGCAATAGGAATTGCGAAAATGCACTTAAGAATTCGGTATTCATTTGGGATTCGGTAAAAATTGCGATTTTTACCGAATCCCAAATGAATACCGAAAACAATGATGCATAGCATTTTGCACTTCTTAATTTGCGATTCCTTATTTTTCGCAAATTAGGAAGTGCAAAATGTAACAATGATGCATGTGGGCCTTTGTCTGTTCATCAGTGAGGGTTACACAGTTGTACAGGGAAGTCACACCAGGGTCAGTTTCGGGTAGGGGTAGCAAAGTGGCAGGATTGAGAGTGGTGCATCGCTTCAGAGTGATGTGTGGTGCTAGCAGGGTCAACTCGTATCCTGTCAGTTGTGCGCTAGTTAAGTGTTGGGTTTTGGTCTGGTTCAGTAGAGTGTCGACTGCATGTGGTACTAACACAGTGATTAGATTGGAGAGCACTATTCCTCTGCTCTGGCGTATGTATACTGCTGCAGCTGCCAACGCTCTAGCTACCGGGTCGAGGGTGGCAGAGAAATATGCACATGGTCGATGCTTGTGACCAATTGACTGTGTTAAGACGGACAATGAACATCCCTCCCTTTCATGTGTGTAGAGGAAGAATGGTTTGGAGTAGTCTTGAGTTCCTAGAACAGGTGCTGAACAAAGGGCATCTCGCAATTCTTTGAATGCTGACTGGCACTCAGATGTCCAGGGGAAAGGTGAGGGGGTGTCCTTGGCTAGGAGGGAGAGAAGGGGTTTGACAATGAGGCTAAAGTTCGGCAACCGCTGTCGGCAGAATGAGGTGAGGCCCATCATAGAGCAGACTTGCTTCTGATTCTTGGGAACGGGAGTGTCTAGAATTGCCTGGATCCTGTCGGGTGTGAGTTTCCTCCCTTCTTTCGATAAGAGGTGACCTAAATATGTTACCTGTGGTTTGCAGAACTGCATTTTCTTTCGAGAAACTTTGTGGCCATTTTCTGCAAGGAAGTGTAGGAGTTGGATGGTGGCTGTGACAGCTAGTGGAGTGGTGTCTGCTGCTAGAAGGATATCGTCTACATACTGTATCAACACCACCCCGTCTGGTAATTGTACGGCATCTAACTGTCTTTTGATCGCCTGGCAAGAGATGCTCGGGCTGTCGGTGTACCCCTGGGGTGCTCGACAATATCTATATGAGCGGGATCTTAGAGTGAATCCGAAAAGATAGCGACTATCTTGGTGAATGGGTATGGAGAAGAAGGCATTCTTGAGATCGATAACAGTAAAAGTGGCAGCAGTGTACGGAATTAGGGTCAGGATGGTGGTGATGTCAGAAACTACTGGGTACTGTGGTACTACTATTTTGTTTATCTCCCGCAGGTTGATGATGAAGCGGTAGGCTTTTCCATCTCCCTCTCCCTCTCTCTATATGATTGGTAAAATAGGACTGTTACAAACATTGCTCACTACCTTTTCTACCACTCCTGCCTCTGCCAGTGACTGTATAATTTCGGTCAATGTTTTCTCAGCCTCTAGCGATATCTTGTACTGGGGTACTTTTGGTAAGGTTGCGTCTTGTCATATTGTCACGTGTACTGCGTCAATCATCATTCGTCCTACGTTTGAATCAGCCCTGGCCCACAGATGCGAGGCTAAAGTGTCTAGTAGGGATGTGTCTGTCTCAGAAATTGGATACATGTGTTGGGATGGATTATCTCTCGGTTGTTGTTGATTGTCATATAAGATGACTCGTACTCCATCTGGCGAGCATCTGATAGTCACAAGGAAATGCTTCAGTAGATCGAGACCCATAATGGCGTCTGGGGTGTTGGAGGAGAGAAGAAACGTCATGTCGATAATATTGTTTTCAAGTTTGAAGGGGATTGGTCTGGACAAAGGGTTGGTGGAGGGCGTACCGTCAAATCCTATTGAGGTTATATGTGAGCCAGACAAGGGTGCCCTTGGAATCAGTCGTTTGGATAGCGCACTTCCTTTTGCTCCTGTGTCTACCAAAACTGGCGATTTTGTGCCCAGGACCTTTGCGGTAACATAAGGGCCTTGTTGGTCAACATAGAGCTCAACTGGATCCCTCCCTTGCCCCTGGCTGTCCTATGCAAAGTCATACATGTTGTCGTAATCTGTCTGTTGACACTGGTTCTGTCTAGGGCGGTCAAATGCGTTCACTCTTTCTGGCCTTCCTTCGCTTTCTTCACTTGCATACCCTCTCCCACTTCCTCTTCCTCTCTGTTCATTTGCTATCTCCCTCGCCCCTCTGCTCCTACCGATTCCAAGCAGAATCGGGCATTGGGATTTCCAGTGTCCGTACAAAATGCACACTGATCCTGTCCTAAATCTTGTCGTCCTGTATATGGCGTCGATGAATTACTTCTAGGCGGTTGCGCCCTAGGGGTATTCTGTTTGTATGCTCCCTTATATTGCTCCCTTCCTGTGCTCCCTCCTTGGAGCTGCGCTATCATTACCCTTTCTTTCAAGTCTTTCTTTTTTCTCTTCGTGGCTCTATCAATCTTATTTTTCTGGTTTTCATAGTACTGGGCCATATGGAGGATGGCCGCGGGTTTAGAGGCTGCCCAGCTTCTTTCGCTGGTCTGCAGTTTTTGTGATACTTCTGGTAACAGTCCTTTAACATAATTCTGGACAAACAAGTGGTGTCCGATTGCAGTGGACATGTCTTGTCCGGTGTAATCAGAGAACACTGTTTCAAATCTGGAGAAATACTCTGAGATGTCCTCTTGTGGTTTCTGGCGGCATGCGGTTACAATGGACCAGTCGATCCTTTTTCTTGTACTTCAGGATGAGTGGGGGCATAAGGAGGTGGCATGTAGATGATTGGGGGACATAATAACAAATCATCATCTACTCTCTGTTTAGATGGCAACTCGGAGTAAAGAGTTGAAGGAGTTCTAACAGGGTACTGGCCTGATATTTTCGATTCTTGTTCATTTTTATTGTTTTCTCTTTCTTTTATTTAATCTTCTAGCTTTTTACAGGTCTGGTAAGCAAACTTTCGTGTTTCTTTTTCCTGACTGGCTTCATCTCTTTTCTTTCGTTGGATTGCATCTTTTCGCCAGAGGCCAAAGTTGTCAAGCATGGCTGGAGTAGCTTTCTTTTTGTGGAGCGCTATTAAGCATGGCCGGAAAATCCGTTACGCTCGCGGATTTTGCGGATTTTCGGTAAATTCGCAATCCGCGAACGCTCGCGAATTTACCGAAAATCCGCAATTCGCACGCAGCTGATTTTTTTTCCTTGGTGATACAATTTTGCGGCGTGCGGCGTTTACTTACCGTCATTCAGCGTTTGCCGAGTTGTTTTTCTCGATATTTTGCGAGTGCTGCGCCATTTTGGATCTTGCTGCGGGATCCCGCAGGAATTTGGCGAGCGCGATTACGTCATCGCGGCTTGCCAACTTGCACAGCGAGAGTTTGTCAACGCGAGTACGCCGTGATCACGTATCGCGGGACTTCGCAATTGCGAGCTTGTAGATGCGGCGAGCAGCAACAATCTCGCACTCGTGAAAATACAAAATTTGCAATTCTGCACAGGAAATCCACCAGCAAGCAGCATAAACCTTCTGGAAATGATGATTTTTATCTGAATAACTCCTCAGGTTGACATTTGCCTGCACTTTTTTTGCAAGGAGTCCATTTTGGGGAGGGGGGTGGGAGGAAGGAAGTGCCCCACCGTCTTCAACTTCCTGTTCCTGTCCAGCAGGCTCCTCCCAGTGCTTTGTCCATCTCCTGGTCACTTTTCATTTGGATCTGGAGCTGGAAGGATTACTTTTTGTGGATGCTGCTGGATATTTGGATTTGAGGCCTTTTTGACTTTCTTTGGATGACTTTTGGATTAGAAATTTCACAAGTAAGTTTGTTTGGGGCATTACAGTTGCTGCAACTACAATTTTGGAATTTTCGATTATTGGGCTGTTTTGGGGCCTTTTGCCCAGGGGTACTCAGTGGTGGGTGCACTGAGTCTTTCTGTGGGGTGTTTTGAATTTAAACATCATGGAGGGGCTGGATGGCTTGGGATTGTGCTGATTTTTGTGTGATTTTCGTTTTTTTGGCCTGTTGTTGTGGACTTTTCGCCAGGGGTAGTGAGTGTTGCATGGGCCTAGTCTTTCTGTGGGGTGTCTTGAATTTAAACATCATGGAGGGCCTGGATGGTTTGTGATTGTGCTGATTCTTCTGTGATTTTCGTTTTTTTGGCCTGTTGTTGTGGCCTTTTCACCAGGGGTAGTGAGTGTTGTATGGGCCTAGTCTTTCTGTGGGGTGTCTTGAATTTAAACATCATGGAGGGCCTGGATGGTTTGGGATTGTGCTGATTTTTCCGTGATTTTCGTTATTTTGGCCTGTTGTTGTGGCCTTTTCACCAGGGGTAGTGAGTGTTGCATGGGCCTAGTCTTTCTGTGGGTTGTCTTGAATTTAAACATCATGGAGGGGCTGGATGGCTTGGGATTGTGCTGATTTTTCTGTGATTTTCATTTTTTTGGCCTGTTGTTGTGGCCTTTTCACCAGGGGTAGTGAGTGTTGCATGGGCCTAGTCTTTCTGTGGGGTGTCTTGAATGTAAACATCATGGAGGGCCTGGATGGTTTGGGATTGTGCTGATTTTTCTGTGTTTTTCTATTTTTTGGGGTGTTCATGGGGACAGGCCATGTGGGTGGGGGCCATTTTGAGTGCTGCTACAGGCCCTGGCCATGTGCTGGGAGGGAGGGGGCCATTTTGAATGCAGGCAGTGTTGTTAGGCCTGGAACCATTTTGGCTAGTTTTCAACCTTTATGCCCAGGGGTAGTGAGTGTTGCATGGGCCTAGTCTTTCTGTGGGGTGTCTTGAATTTAAACATCATGGAGGGCCTGGATGGTTTGGGATTGTGCTGATTTTTCTGTGTTTTTCGATTTTTTGGGGTGTTGATGGGGACAGGCCATGTGGGTGGGGGCCATTTTGAGTGCTGCTATAGGCCCTGGCCATGTGCTGGGAGGGAAGGGGCCATTATGAATGCAGGCAGTGTTGTTAGGCCTTCAACCATTTTGCCTAGTTTTCAACCTTTATGCCCAGGGGTAGTGAGTGTTGCATGGGCCTAGTCTTTCTGTGGGGTGTCTTGAATTTAAACATCATGGAGGGCATGGGATTGTGCTGATTTTTCTGTGTTTTTTCGATTTTTTTGGGGTGTATAACTGAACTGATGTTCCTGTGTCTTCCATTGCTTTTAGGTGCACAAGACTCAAGAGAACCACCAGTGCCAGGAAGAAGTCTTGCAGCGGTGTGTGTGTGCAGCATAACGTCACGCGACGTCACGTCTGGCCACAGACAACTCTGCAACTCGTGCAACTGCGGCCTGCTGTTCTGACCTGCTCTGAAGAAGATGGCCCCAAAAAAAGTTCTCCGTAGCTCCTCTAGCAAGAAAGTTGCCAGTAAGGAGCAGAAGAAGCAAGTTACCAAGGAGGCTGGTGTGCCGGCCGCCGCGTCTTTTGGGAGTAAAAAAAAAGTACGCCTGCAGCAGCAGCGGGATCTGCTGGGGACCAAGCTGGGAGCAGCACAACCGCTCCATTGGGCTCAGTGCCTCCACCACCACCACCACTCCAACTTAAGTCCAAGCCCTTGAGTGCTGCAGAGGCAGTCAGTGTACTTCTTCAATCACCATCGACCAGTGATGTTGGCTCATCGCAAAAAAGTAGCAGCAATGTCCCTGAATCAACACAGGTTGTTGTAACTCATCTGACAAGTGTTGAACAACCACAGCCGCAACAACAACCACATGTGCAAGTACAAGCCCAAGTACATGTGGAAGGAGAGGCAGCGCAAGGAGATGCTCAAGCAGAGGTGCATGGAGGGTCACAACTGCCCACAATAGTTGTTCCTCCCGAAGTAGGGGCACATCAGGAAATCGACAATCAAGCCGAGGTATCATTTGAGGAAGCCACTCCTCCTGATGATCATTCATTGTCTTCCACATCCCCAGCAAGGAAAAGATCAAGGGGGGTGTCTACATCTTCTTTAAGCCCACCTCCTTCTGATGAACTGGATGAAATTTGGGAACCACCACGGCCGTCTGAGAGTGAGGCACACCATGATCTGACAAAGGTACTTAGGCGTAAAAGGAAGGTCGTCGAAAGACTCATAGTTATGGAGTGTGATGAGGCTCAACAAGAAGTGGCGGATACTCCTGCTGATGAAGACTCTCTCTCGACGACGCAGTCATCATAAAGGTCACTGCAGCCCCAGCGGGCATGCAGCAAAAAGACATTTTGACCCTAGCCCGAGAAGCTGCTGAGCGTGATGATGTTGTCGACGAGGAGGCAATGGAAGAAACGCCACAATCATTGGAGTTAACTAGCACACCAACACCTACCGCTTCCATATTTCTTAGTCGCCAGAAGGGACCTCCATCCACCTCGACCTCAATTAGTGGTGGTGAAAGTGCAAAACGTACTGAAGTTCGGCAATCCACATCCTCCACTTCATCTGGCATTAGCAGCAGGACCACCACCACCAGTATCGCCGCCTCCTCCGGCCCCCAAAGACATTTCAAGTCCGCAGTTTGGGAATTCTTTAGTGTTTGCCCAAAAAAGGAAAACTTTGCCATTTGTAGCATTTGTAAGTTGGCAGTTAGTCGTGGTAAGTTTGGTTCCAACTATGGTACCGGAGGCCAGAGAGGTCATCTTGAAAGAAAGCACGCTGTCAAATAGTTTGCGCACCTACAGGCGATCAAGGAAGCCCGAATTGCACGTAATGCTGTTTCATCTGATGATGACGAGGAGGAAGAAGGCGTGTCAAACACTTCACTTACACCCAGTACCCCTGTCAGCAGCACACCCCATGTTAGCCACACTAAGAGTGTGGGAGAGAGTGAGACACCAATGCAAAAAAGTTCATCAGCGAGCGTAACTAGGTCGAAGATATCATCATCATCATCATCCCGTAAATGCTTGGTCCAGGGCAACATTAAAAAGATGCTGTTTACAGAAGTGCAATATGAACGCAACCACCCACTGACGCGTCTGTATAACACTAAGCTGGCTAAAATGCTAGTTCTGGACCTTCTCTCTTTTTCTTTTGTAGAAGGTGTTGGTTTTCTAGAATTAGTGGCAGCGCTCTGCCCTAAATGGAAGGTTCCTAGCCGGTTCGATTTTGCCAGAGTTGCGGTTCCAGCACTACATGAAGATGTGCTGGAGGTGATTGGGGCAGCTTTGCAGAAGAGTGCTGTTGACACTATACATCTGACAACAGACATGTGGACCAGTGGCGCAGGCGCTGATTACATGTGCATCACTGCACACTGGGTCTCTTTTTCAGGGGTTAAAGCAAAGCTAAACGCAGGTGTTGACCCGGACCAAGTTTTTAAAGCTGCTCGGAAACATGCAACACTAGCCATGTTTGGCTTGGAGAAACGTCATACAGCAGAAAACATTTTGGATGAGTTTAACACAAAGGTCCTTGACTGGCTGTCCCCCAAAAAACGCCAGATTGGTTATGTTTCCACGGATAATGGCGCCAATGTAGTTAAGGCCATGGAGCTGGGTCAGTATTTCAGAGTGCCGTGTTTGGCGCACTGTATAAACCTGGTTGTCAAAAAATTCTTGAGTGAGAAAGGCAGTCCAGTGTACGAGGTAGTGGACACCTGCCGAAAAATGTGCAACCATTTCAGCCATTCTTTTAAGGCCCGGAAGCATCTGAGGAGCCTGCTACATGAACGTCGAATGCTTGAGCGTCTGTATGAGCAGTATACGGTACTCGATCACTATTTCTTAAAACTGGGTGCAGCTCAAAAGGACCTGAGGATGGGTGCTACGCAATGGGACATAGTTAAAAGCCTGACACGCATGCTTCGTCCTTTTGAGGTCTTCACGCGTGCAGTCAGCAAGGAGGACTGTAATTTGGGAAAAGCTATCCCATTGTTGTACATGCTGGAGCACCAACTTAAGGAGGTGTCTTCTGTGTTTCAAAAAGATGAAAAAAACAAAGACCCTTTTGTTTTGGCGGAGAAATTATTAGAGCGCCTACAAGGTGATGAACGTCTTAAAATGATCCACTCACACCAGCATTACATTTGTGCTACTATTCTGGATCCACGCTACAAAAAGGCGCTGGAAGGCCGAGCATTCTTTCCTTTTGCTGATGAAGATGTTACAAAGTACAAACGTTGGCTAGCCTTGTCAGCCAAGAGGTTTGAAAGAGAACCGCAGAACATTGATGGAAAAGGCAGTACATCAGTATCAGCATCAGCAGGCCATCCCCAGTCAAAACAATCCACTTCTGCACCTGTGGCTGTGGCACAAGTGACCTCTCAGCCGTTAAAGACACCAGCAACCGGATCATCGGCACCAGACACAACAGTAACATTGCATGCTGAAGAGGATTGGCTAAATCGGCTTGGGTTTGGTTCTTAAAAGGTCACAGCAAAAGCTAAGCAAAGTTGAGGAACCTTGGAGGACCTTGAGTCGATGGTGCAGGACTATCTGAATGACTCAACAGAGGTCTATGTTAATGCTGAACCATTGGCGTATTGGCATGGGAAAAAAGAATTGTGGCCACAGCTCTCCAACCTGGCTTTAAACTACTTGTCTTGCCCACTCGCAAGCGTGTCTTCTGAACGTGTTTTCAGTGCTGCTGTTGGCATTGTAACTCCCAAACGGAGCCGCCTCTCGCCCAAAAATGTGGAGAGGTTAACAATGATCAAGATGAATCAGCACCTCATACCACCAGATTACAGAGTACGAGAAAGCACGCCGGATGAAGATGAGGTGGACAGCAACGTAGATGAAGGAATTTCTTCTCTGTCAGGTGACACTGAGCTCACCCTGCCTGAATTCGCAGAGTATGATGACGAAGCCTTATTCTTATTCCTGGACCCTGACACCGAGCCCTGAAAATGAGACAATGAATCAATAACTTTCTTTTTCGTCCTTATTCACTTTTATTCCTGTGTGTCTGTCTTTCTTTGTTGCGCACAGTCAATATAATTCAAACTTTAATCACCTAATCACAAAAACAAGTCCATCAGCAGAACTGTCTTCACTTGTTTGCTTATTGATTTGAAGGTGCCGCAGTCTGCATTCCTCAGGTTCACAAGTTCAGAAGAACATGCTCCTCTATCCTCCTCCTCCAGACTCCTATTTCCATCAAAGCAGAGGGCTGGATTACGCCCAATGAAGAAAGACTCAGCACTTGTGGGGGTGTTCTACTTCTTTGCGGGTGAGTTGACGGCTCTGGGGCCATTGCTGGGAAGCTCCAATACCGGATAAAAGATGTTTGGACCAAATCGGAGGCGAAAATTTGTTCGTGTTTTTGCTGACTTGCTTGCCTTTGAGGTGCTCTTTGGGGGGGGTCCGGGTGTTTGTGGGTGAGTTTTGGGGTCTGGGAGCACTGCTGGGACACTCTAATCTTGATTGCATTTGCTTTTCAGGAAATCCGTGCTGGAAAACGGGAGTTATGGCCTAGCTGCACAGCGCATTTGGACGGAAGGCCGAGAAATATTGTAAGTATGAGATTTTCCTTTTGGGCTGTTTGGGGGCGTTGTGCTTTTTGGCGGGTGGGTTGGCGGGTCTTGGGGCATTCCTGGGAAGGTCTAATACCGGATAGAAGTGGTTGGGACAAAATCCACGCTGATTTTTTTTGTTGCTATTTCTGACATTTTGCTCAATGTAGCGTTTTTGGGGGGCTGTTTGGGGGGCTTCCTGGTGTTTGCGGGTGGGTTTCGGGGTCTGGGAGCACTGCTGGCTATGGATACTTTAGTTTGCAAGAGGTTTGAAGAAAATCCATGGTGGCAGAGGGGAGTTAGGGCCTAACTGCAGAACGCGCGCGGAGTGATTTGGGAAATTGGCAAAAAAATGACTACGTCCCCATTTTTGTACTTTTGCTTTTTGGCTGTTTGGGGGTCTTCTACTCGTTTTCTCCTGCGTTGACTGCTCTGGGGCCATTGATGGGAAGCTCTAATACCGGATAAAAGTGGTTTGGACCAAATCGGAGGCGGAATTTTTTTTGTGTTTTTGCTGACTTGCTTGCCTTTGAGGTGCTCTTTGGGGGGGTTCCGGGTGTTTGTGGGTGTGTTTTGGGGTCTGGGAGCACTGCTGGGACACTCTAATCTTGATTGCATTTGCTTTTCAGGAAATCCGTGGTGGAAAACGAGAGTTATGGCCTAGCTGCACAGCGCGTTTGGACCGAAGGCCGAGAAATATTGTAAGTATGAGATTTTCCTTCTGGGCTGTTTGGGGGTGTTGTGCTTTTTGGCGGGTGGGTTGGCGGGTCTTGGGGCATTCCTGGGAAAGTCTAATACCGGATAGAAGTGGTTGGGACAAAATCCATAAGGAAAAGCCTTTTGGCACTTTTTGTAACTTAGGGTTCGTCAGGGTTAGCCCTAGCAGCAGGATTGCATGTGTTTCGGGGTGTTCTAGATTTTTGCAACTGAGTTCTGGGGTCTTAGAGCACTCGTGAGAATGTGTAATTTTGGTTGCAAGTCATTTGAAGAACATCCATGGTGGGAAAGGGGGGATTTGGCATAGTTAAAGAAAGCCTCTGCCACTATTCTTAACTTAGGGCTCGTTAGGTTTAGCAGTATTTCTGTTGCATGTGTTTGGGTGGGGGGGGTTTCGAGTCTTGGAGCGATGCTAGCTATGGATACTTTTGCTTGCTTGCAAGTGGTTTGAATACAATCCACGGTGGGTAAGGGGGTATCTGGGCCTACTTTCCCTTTCGAAGTACGTTTTGTCACCAGTTTTCTGCTAGGCCTCGTTTTTTGAGATCTGATTGAGGTCTTTCTACATTTTTGCGACTGGCTTTAGTAAGGGTCTGGGTGGGAGCACTGCGGGGAAGGTCTAATTTTGTTCTAAAACACAGTTTACAGTACACCTAGCTTGAGGGGAAAGATCTGCTAAATTAATTTGCCCATACTTATTTATCCTTCAAAAGGTGACTCAGACAGAGTACGCACTTTCAAAAATGTTGTACTGTCTATTAGGAAAATCAAAGTGTTTTATTTATCAGTGCTGTTTTTCATTCAATAATTACAGGCCGGATTTCAGTCTGTGCAATGGGGAAAAAAGGATGGAGTCAGGCTTCACATTAGCGAGCCGCAATTCAGCATCCGCCAGGCAGGCACTGGACAGGGTGTCTTCTGGTCACCAACATTGATGGACGAAGCGTCAGCTGGAATGGAGGAGTGCCGCTAATAAGAGGAATTGTTTGCTGCATACAACTTACTTACCAAATTCAACAGGACAACTACAACAATACAGATACAGTATCCATTCTTTTCTTCTATGAGTGTGTGTGACTGCATTTCTTGGATCTCTCTCTGCTTCTAAATTGATCCCTACAGCCATTCTATAGGTTTTACTTCGGCTATTTTTTAAACCTAATTTAATGTAGCCCTGTACTGTCGCATTCTGTCATTCACGGTTGTCGAAAGTACTACTTACTTTTCAGTAACAATGCATTCAGTAGTGCATGCACTTCCTTTATGTCAGGTGAAAGATTTATGGTTAGCTTTGTACCCAAAAATTTCTTTATGTTCAATTATTGTTTGTCCATGCTGTGCTTTTTTTTTCTCTCAACAAAACCTACCCAAAAAGAAACCCCCATTCCCATCCATTTTACAATCCCTAACCCTCTTCCCCCGGGCTGTGTGGTTTTGCTTGATGTGTGACTAAATGACATCAATAATTCCACACACTTGCTGGGGAGGATAAGGTCATATCAACAGGCTGGTGAAGGAATCCGAGGATATATTCTAGACTTACTCAGCTTCAGTACTATTTCTTGTAGTAGTAGCCAATGCCAAAGAAATCCTACACAAGTACAAGTTATACTATCAATACTTTACCATTTGTTAGGCTACATTGTGGCACTGTTCTAGTCTAGTGTACTGTCACCTGCGATATTCTCTATCGTACCGTTGTAATGCTACAGTAAGGACAAACCAGGTTTCATTTTCTTTTTTTCCATAGGCATGCAACTGCTACTGTGTCACACCACTAGTACCACCGCAATGAGGAGGAAATTTCCTCCGCCCTGGATGGCCAACCTTAATTGTCATTTCCCATGGAGCCAGCCCTGGGCCTAGCCCTACTTTCAAACACAAATTACAGGTAAGATAAGCGTTTGGTTGGAGGTAGTATAATGGAGTATTAGGAGAGACGAGAGATTGACGGTAGTACTACTAAAGTCCTAGGACTATTCAGGAAAACAAACTTACTGTTGAACCCCCACCCCCCAGACTCAAAAGCAGTAAAAAACAGGTATGGTCAGATAAAGTTTCAAAAAGTATATTTTTATAGCCCTAACACAATAATCTCCCGCAAGACCCTCCCTAACCCCAACGATTGTCCTTCAAAAGTTCCCAAAAAACCCAACTCCCAATTCCCACCCCCCAAAAGTCTCTAAAAAAGGGGCAAGGGACACTACGGAAGGGTGCTGTTGACTTTAGCAGCCAGGGCATCATGCTCCTTGCGGAGGGTGGCATGTTCGAAGCGGAGGCCCTCCATCAAGTTCATATAGCTTAGGACCTCCTGCTCCAGGTAGGACAGTCTGAGGCATAAGCGGCGCCGGCGTGCCTTGCAAATCCTGTGGGGGGCTGCTGCTGTCTTTGCTGCTCGGCAGTGGCGTTTGGCTTTGGTAGCCCGGCTCCGTACCTCTGGAGCACTGCGCTGGCTGGCAGCCCGCACGGAGGAGGATGCAGCTGTCCCAGTGGATGTTGTTGTAGTACCAGACTGCGTCTCCTCCTCCTCGAGGGCCACCAGCCGCCGATATTCAGCGACAGTGGCATCCAGCCTCCGTTGCCGGGCCATTCGAGCCAGCTCCCTCCTCCTTGATGGTCTCTTGGATTTGGAAGGAGCAACTATATGAAGAAAGAAAGACATAGTCTGTAACCAATGCTCCTTAAGATTAACACAAAATGATTGAGCAGAAAGTTGTGTCACAGTACAAGTAGCAAATTGAAAGCACAGTACATAACTATTGAGGACAGTATCTATGTAACCTCCGACTTCTTCATCCTTGCTCCAACATTAGTGGGAGTTTAAGGAACAAATTCTACGAGCACTATGGACTTCCATTACAGTCGACTATGACAGTACACCAGTCTTATTCTTCTTCTTCTCTCTTGTTTAGGAAAATTGGTACGTTATCTTATGCAAGCCAGCATGAGGCCAGCGCAGTGAACTTGCACCCGAGAAAAACAGACGCCCACCATGGTGAGTGAGACAGACTTGCGTTACTGTACCGGTCCAGTACATGCAGGTGGTAAAGCTCTTACTTTTCTATTATGGGTGGCACTGAGAATACTCTGTTAAAAGGGCTACTGCTTAATTAATTTAGCTTTCACCCTATAGTGCAAATGAGTATTAGAAAAGGAAAATGAAGAAGCTAAATAATCTGATTATCTATCACTTCACATGGGATGTATTTGATGACATATGGGATGACTTTAGGTGCTTTGCTTATTATTGAGTGAACAGTGATACACCCACACATGAATGACGTACTACTACTAAACTAAAGTTATTAAGAGAGGTAGGGAGTGTCCACCATAATAACCGGCTATATGCTGTGCTTGCAGTTGCAATACAAACTACTGCTACTATTTATGGTAGTATTTGGACAAAATAACAACTTCTTTTCCTTGCCTTTCCTACACTGGAACGGACGTGCGGGTGCGGTGTTGCATGCTCTTCAAAGTAACACTTAGTTCATCCCGTGACCGTCTACTCTCTCGAGATACACATATGCTATCTAAGAGTCAGATAGTACCATGAATGATTCAGGCATCCATCCATTCAAAGTATATGCACACATACAGTTTCTGTTTCACCCACACAGGCTGTTCTCCTTCCACCCATCCTTGCTTCATCATTCACCCAGCCATGCACCATACCATATTCTTTCCTTCCCATCCACCTTGGGGACCAAGCAAACACATATCATTCTTCTTTGCCAGTCATCATTACATTTCTTGTCCTTCCACACTTACTTACACCCTTCTTTCGCTTTTCGTTCATCCCATCCATCAAGTTCATCTCAGATCTGATTGGGATTCTTCTCGCCAAAAACTTCACAGCTAAGTCGAAGTACATTTAGAGGAGGCTACTACCTGGTTTATTTATAATACACCTGTGCAGAAAGCACACTCTGCAGTCTTCAATCTCAATGAGTAGGGAATATATAGCTTACCTCTGCCCGCCACCACCGTGTTATCCCTCACAGGCATGTCCTTGTCCGGCACTTGCACCGCCTCCTCCCCAGAGTTGTCCTCGTCCAATGCCGCCGCCACCTCCGCGCTGGACCCGCCTTCAGATGTTCCACCTACAAAGTACATTTAATAATGTTAGAATAAACCACTCACTACTATATAATATTTGGTCTAGGAGGAAGATAGAAATGTGAAAAAAACAGTATACAATTTAATAATTTGTGACTGTCTACTCAAAAGTAAAAATGTCCCTTTTTCCAGGGAAGGCTGTTGTCTTGCTGCACTTTTTGGCACAACTGATGAATGCTTGCTTTTTATTTTTAACACACACCACTTTTTCTCCTAACAGACAGAAGCTTGACTTCTAAGAACACGAGCAGGATCAAGTTCAAACCAGGTGAGAGCTCGGCTCGACCATAAGAAATGTGTCCAATTATTCGTCAGCACTAAGCACTTTTCCATTTTCAGTTAAACGTTTACTTTTATGACAAACTTGATTTTAATAAATGTGTTTACTTTTAATAAAGCTTTTAAACTTAAATAGACTCTGTGGTTTTTGGTCCTCCAGACTAGAGTGGATGAGCTAATGTTTTGCAATTTTTGCAAGCATGAGTCTGTGCCTCTGACATCATTGGGGATCAATCATCGGTGACTTTGGGAGCTAAATGACTCTGCCACACTATCTAGTCAGTAAGGAGATTGGGGGTTCAACTACAAAGTCTGTTATCACTGAGGTATGTGGAAAGTCTAACAGCACCTATTATAATTGATAAGCTAAGCAATGCATTATTTAGTGTCAATAGTTCTGTTTGTGCAGATTTGTCCCTGCAACAGTAGTAGAATGGGTTGTCCTCCTATCCAAACCAAAAGTAAAGTAGTATCTTATTCTTTCTTGGTGGTCATTCACCTTTTTATTGTTGGCAATTGTCAAAGCATAAACATTTAGAAGACTTGAAAAGACATTATGGACAATCCCAGAGGACTGCACGCAGTGCATAGAGCTATTGCTGACTAGAATGGGAGTCCAATGGAATTGCCAAATGTGCAATCTTAGTTAGCTACACAGACAGACTAATAAGAATAATCTAGTAATACCACACAGAGTCATAGTCGAGGCAGGATAAGAATTTAGATCCAGTCTACAAGAAGATCAAAGACGATTTAGAAAAAATCGAATGAGGAACACTAGGAAAAAATAAGTACTCTATATTAAAATTAAAACTTACTGGGGCCAGCAAAGGAGCCCTCGCCTGCCCGATCCTGGCCTGCATCCTGAACAGCACCCTCCTCCTCCTCCTCCTCCTGTGTCCTCCTCTTGCCCCTGGGGGAAGCTGATGTACAACATGAAAGAAAGAAAAACAGAAAACATGGATGATATTTGTCAACCAAATCAAACATTTCAAAAGAACTAACAAAATATTTTGGCGAAATAGCAAATAGACAACTATTCCACAGGATATATTATTGACCAATCTCATGTGGTCTACTACGTTATTAGTATTGCTTGATTTGCGGACCGTCGAATTGGAAACTTCTTATGTAACTCACTAAACAAAGTACTAAAAAGGTTTGCCTAGGATTGGCAGGCAGCAGTCCGCAGCACGCGAAGTGACAGCCAAAGTCCATCGTGATTGCAGATCAGCGTGAGGTTCCGTGACGATTGTAAGTGGTGTTTTCGACTCGCACGAATAGGGTCGAGTCTGGTATCTATGAACCGCAAATAACGAGTTTAGTGGGTGTGCGCAGTTTCGGTGTGCTAACCTAAACCGTTCGTTTGTTACGTGGGTTTTTCATCTGTACCCACGGGTTCCATCTTAGATACGGCATCCATTTTGTTTCTTGCCCTCAAGTAGCCAGCGAACGGACGTTGTCCGTTTCGCGACCCTGGGATTCCCAAGACATCCACGGAAGACACATGTTCTTTGAAATTGTCTTTATGACGAGGGGGATGATACTGTAAGGCAGATGGCCCAGCTCGAGGCTCATCTTGCCGTGCCGGTCTATTGTCTCAGCCGTTATGTTATGTTATGTTATGTTATCCTGATTTATTGAGCGCACAGCTGCCCCAGCAAAGGGGCGTCCTGGCGCTAGTGCAGAACAAAACCGGACAGGAGGTGGGAAACACAACACGACGGCAGCAAGAACTAAGGGGCTAAGGGGAAAAGAAAAGTTTTAACCGCCTTCCTAAAAGCCAGGAGCTCATCGATGGCACGGATGTGGACGGGCAAGGAATTCCACAGTTTGGCGGCAAGGACTCGGAAGGAGCGGCCGCCAATCCTGGATCTCTTGAAACGGGGAACAGTGGCAAGGTGGAGAACAGAAGACCGCAGAGAACGAGCTGGAACATAAGGAGAAATGAGTTGCTGCAGAATCTGAGGAGAGGAAAGCTTAAGGATTTTGAATGTCAAAATCAAAGATTTAAACTTTATTCTCTGTGCCACCGGGAGCCAATGGAGTTTAAAGATGGTTCTCCTAGCTGAACAAAATTTAGGCAAACCAACCAGAGCCCTGGCGGCAGCGTTCTGGACGCGTTGGAGACGGGAGAGCTCAGCCTGATTGACTCCAAGAAAAAGAGAGCTGGCATAGTCTAATTTAGACAGAATCAAAGCTTGCACAATGAGTTGACGTGTAGGAGCGTCAAAGTATTTGAAGGTGGACCGAAGCTGACGCAAGATTCCAAAGCAAGATGCCGCGGTCTTTTTAGTGTGAGTGGAAAAGCTCAGTTGGGAGTCAAACCATACCCCGAGGTTTTTGACTTCAGTGACAGGGGTAGGGGTAGGACCGAGCTCGCGTGGCCACGAGCTGTCACCCCACAGATGAATTTGTTTCCCCACAATGAGCACCTCGGTTTTTTTAGCATTCAATTGTAGGAAATTATCATTCATCCAGTGGGCCACAGATATGAGTCCCTCACGGAACTTGGCTGCCTCGAGATCGGAAGCCCCACTAATCGCAACCGCAAGCTGCGTGTCGTCTGCGTAGGACACGATGGAGAGGTTCCCACGCATGGCGACATCAGCCAGCGGCTGGACATACAGATTAAAAAGAGTGGGGCTTAAGGCCGATCCCTGGGGGACGCCCTGGGCAATCGCATGAGGTTTGGATTCAAAGGGGGGAGTGATGACCCTGAAGGAGCGATCAGATAGAAAAGATCTGAACCATTCAAGGGCCAGCTTATCCACCCCTGCCTCAACCAGACGTTGGAGTAGAATGTCATGGGAGACAGTGTCGAAGGCGGCACTTAGATCGAGGAGCACAAGTGCCGCCGTGTGACCTGAATCCTCTAACATGCGAAGATGTTCAGCAATATACAGGAGCGCCGTCTCGGTGCTATGGCCGGGCCTGAACCCATTCTGCGAGGGATCTAAAATATTCCCAGAATGGAGATGTTTTGCTAGACTAGTATTAACATGGGCCTCAGTCAGCTTAGCAGCCCACGGGAGGAGAGAGATGGGGCGATAGTGTTCAGCTTTTTTAGGGTCCAAAGCAGGTTTTTTCAGGATAGGAATTACCTGCGCCTGTTTCCAGGCAACTGGTACAGAGCCAGAGGACAGTGATAGATTAATAAGTTTACAGAGCGGAGGAAGGCAGACGGAGGATTCTCTAAATTGTGAGGGCCGCAAGGGATCTTTCGGGGAACCCGATTTCACCCTAATCGCGAGTTTGTCAAACTCCTCCGTAGAAAGCTCCGGAAGATAAGATAGCGAGAGAGTAGTTTTAGAAGTGGCTGTGATACGCTGCCGGGAACCTGTAGAGCTGGGAAAGGCTCGATAAATTCCTTACACTTTATTGATAAAAAAAGCGGCCAAATCCTCACAGTGGGAGGCAGAGCAGATCTCAGCGGTAGAGGCTCTACAGGCAGTAAGATCTTTCAGTGTTTTAAAGATAAGTTTGCTAGGGTTGGAACTAGCACTGAATTCACGTGAGAAGTAGGCGGCCCTGGCCCTGCAGATGGCTCTATGATAGGTCTTGATGGTGGCGAGGTACAGAGCTTTCCTAGCCGGGTCATAAGACTTGCGCCAGGCTCTTTCGGCTTGTTTGCAAGATTTTTTTAAAAGTCGAAGAGCATCATCATACCAAGGACTGGGATGGCTGCGCTGTTGTTTAGTCAAGGCATGAGGAATGAGCTTGTCCAACGCATTAGTGAGCCAGCGGCAGTATAGATTATAGCCGGACTCCACATCCGTGAAAGGAGCCAGAGGGGCTTCAGCTAAAAGCAGATGGAAATCATTGAGTTTCAACTTTTTCCACGGGCGCCTAGAAATAATAGGAGTAGGGGCAGCTGCAGGAGGATCTTCAAGTGAGAGATGACATTCAATTAGGTGGTGGTCAGTCCAAGCCATAGGTCTAGGAGGCAGGACTTTGACCGATGTAAGAGAAGTAAAAAAAGGGTCAAGGGTATGACCACCAATATGTGTGTCATGAAGAACTAGTTGAGAAAGTTGGAGAGCCTCCAGATCAGCACAAGTGCTACTGGCCGCAGAGGGACAGGGGGAATCAAAATGGAGATTGAGATCCCCAATTATGTTGAAATTGGCCGTCTTTAGGGCCAGGGAACTGACTGCCTCAGGAAGAGCAGCCCTGAAAGCAGCATCAGGGCCCGGGGGTCGGTAGATAAGTAAGCCAGAAAAAGAAAAATGCGGGTTAGCGGAGACAGAGAAGTAGGCACTTTCGCAACTCACAATATCCATAGGTTTCCATGTACAGGGATACCTAGTTTTAATAGCGGCAGCAATGCCGCCCCCTCTAGAGTCGCGGTTAAGAGTATATATGGTATACTCAGGGGGAAGAGCCAAGTTGATAGCAGCAGAGGCATCATTGTGAAGCCAGGTTTCCGACATAAAAAGAATGTCAGGGGCTTCATCAAGTAGATCGTGGACCTCAAGATGGTGTTTTACCAAAGAGCGAACATTGAGATGGTATATCTTGAATATTGTAGGTTCTGGAGACAAACGAAGAGCGGGGCAATGAATAGAGATCGGGATAGGGGTAGGAAGCGCAAAGGCGCAGTCAGGGCATCTAAAAGGGCCACACAAAGGATGGAGAGAGTGAGCTGGGCAAGGCCCTAACGGAGAGCGAAGGCGAAGAAGGTCAGTTTTAGAATACATGGGAATGAAAGGCCAGTGAGGAAGAACAGGAAATGACAAATTACCGGCCAAGAGACAGAGCCCTGCCCTAGCGCTTCCTCAGCGCTGACGGGCACAGACGGGCTGACTCAGGCGAGACTCCGGCGCAGGGACGGCGCCTCCGCAAACGCGACCGCTAGCGCGGTACACCGCTGTTTCCTTATATCTGGTACCTAGAGCGCTCCCACCACTCTAGTCCCCACTCAAGATGGCCGCCGAGTGCAGGAAAGCCTGACCCCGGTTTGAAGGTCTAACGGCAGCTATCGCCGTGATAAATGAGCGAAAATGCGTGCAAATGTGCCCAGAGTATGCTGAGTGCAATTACAAATGAAAATAATACAATTTTAAACAATTTTAAAATTCGGTAAAAATCAGCAAAAAACGATCCGTTTTAATCACGGAGCGCAGAATACACTACACGTGCATCTCATTAGGCACGTCCCTTTGATGCCTGTAGCTCGTGTTTCCCGATACCTCCCCTTTTACACCCTTTTCGATCTCCCCACTGTTTCCATCTTCCTCTGCACCTGTCCTTGTTCCTTTTTTCGATCTGTTTTACTGCCGATTGGAATGTACTAATGGTGGGAAGATGGGTTTTTACAGTTGGGAACCGCCAAATGTTTCCGCACTTATGCCCCGGACTTTGAATGTATCAAAGTGACCAAAGTGACCCCTTTCGGGGATAATTATGGGAACCGAGTTGTAAACCTTTGTGTACCATGTAACCTTATGGGAGAAATTTGTATAAAAGGAGCGATCCACAGTAGCAATTTGAAGCAGTCTCCTCGAACTTACACTCGTTGTACTTCCTGTGACTTCTGTGTTCCCTGCAGTAAATAAACCTCGAATCTTTGACGCCGAAGGAAGTGTCCCGTGTCTCTGTCATTCGTACGCCGGAGCAGGTTACCCACGAAGGTTTCAGGTGTTGTCCCCTGGCACCGCTGGGTCTTAAATAACCCAGTCCTTCAGTTGGCGCCCAACAGGGGTTGCATCAGTGGTACCGGTCCAAGCCCGACGATCGTGAGGAACTTCGTGTGAAATCTCCGAGGGAAGGTGCACTCCGCTTCATCGATCCTGTTGTCAAAATAAGTGGCCCGAAGACTTTTCCCGTGAAGATTCCCGCCTCCTGACGGCTGCGACGGACTGCTGCCCTGACTGTAGACCTGTTTTGGCGCCTGGCGTAGACCTTGGTATAGCGAGACGATTGACGGGCCTTCCTGGTGACGCCATCGATCTTTGAGTTAAGTATTTGTGGGTCGCTCCCAGAGTTCTTGGTTGTGGTTGCTTAGTTGTTGCATGGTTCCATTGCATTTGTGGTTCTTTGTACTTTGTTGTGATATTTGACGACTGCAGCCGCCAAAGGCCGAGGGTTGTTGCTCTTTGCAGGGACTTGGTAAATCCCGTAACCCTTGACGTTTGTGAAACTCGGCTAGTGTGCAAGATGCCTGGTCGCAGTACTTTGTTCAGTTGTTTCAGACGTTGTGGTACGGATTCCCGACTGGAGGACTCTTGTCCGATACCTCCGGTTGGAACTCCCACTTATGAGCTCTACAGTAAGCACGGGCTAGGCCCGATTACTTTTAATGAATATTGGATTCGTTACACCAACAAAGATGGTGCCCTTAGTTGGCCACCTCATGGTAGTTTTGAGACCACGATCTTAGATAATCTTGAGGCTAAATTGTTTGAGAAAAAGTCAAGGCCGGCCATGTTTGATGCCTTTCGGTTGTGGCGTAAAGAAGCCCGACAGAAAGAGATCAGACAGACTAAACGTAATCAGAGAGATGGTGTCGCTACTATTGTAAAGAAAGCAGAGCAGTTTCAGCGTGATAAGGAGGATAAGTAAAAGGAAGTTTTTGATAGGCTACAGCGTATGTCCATAGATAAATGCTATCCTGCTTTGCCAATGGAGTCGGATAAAAAGGAAGAATTAGTTGAGGATCCTTTAATGTCCTATCTTATGAAATCACCACCTCCGTACGCACAGGGTACCGCAGCTCCTGTGGTTCCCCCTGTCCCTGCTCCTGTACCTGCTCCCCTACCTGTTCTTCCGGCTGTTCCCGCTCCTTTGCCTACTGCTGTTCCTACTGCTCCTCCGCTTCCACATACTCCTGCTCCCGCTACTGCTCCTACTCTACTTACTCCTGTTGCTTCTTCTGCTTCTACCTCTTCTCTTGTTAATCCCTTATGCTATAATTCTCCTTCTACTCGATGTCGTACCCCTCCGGTTGCGGCTAGCTTCTTCAATTCTCTTGGCCCTGTTCTTGGGTCCGCTGGTTCGGACGGTCCTCAAAGACGTAGTCAGTTTCCCGGTAACAGGGAACGTGCTGCGTTATATAACATGGCGATGGGTTGGATGACGCACCCTCTTAGAAATCCTCCACGTGCTGTACTTGATACGTTCTGTCAATTTAATGTACCGACACAGAGGTACGTCTTCGAAGAAATGTGCAAGGTTCTGCGTGACCAGATATCGGCCGATGCATCTGACGATGTGTTGACCGCTTTGTCTGATCTACAGCTTCAGTTCTCGAGCGGAATGATAGTGGATACCAACGTTCGACGCGCTGTTGAGCGGTTGTTATCTTTCCGTCCCTCTCCGATACCTCAAGCCTTGTTCGTTGAGGATGTTGAGAGCCAGTTAGGTGCGTCTGGTCAGTTCCCCATGCGGGAAGTTCCACCAGTGTGGATGCCAGGCAATCCTAATGCTAACCCCATTATTCCACCATACTTCCAGAGAGTATGGATACATCTCCCATGGAAACGATCGGAAGTGTTACAGGTGAAACAATCTTTGCCTGACCCTCGCAAAAATCCTGCAGGGTACTATAAAGAATTGTCGCAGCTCGTAGACGCTACGATAATGAATCTTGCCGATATCGACATGCTGTTCGGCAATGTCGTACCTCAACCGGTATGGGCTAAGATTCGTCAGGAGAATCATCCAAACGAATTAGGTGGAGATTGGGCTGCCCTTGTAGCGGCGGATGGGTTGCAAACTGGTGGTGCTAAACCCGAGCAGTTGATTGTTGATCTCCCTCAAAGAATAATTACACTAATGAAAACACTTATGCCAGCTATGAGGGTGAACTGGGACAAATTGTCAGCCTATAAACAGAAGAAGGACGAGAGTGTCTCTGATTTCTTTACGAGATTTGAGGAGGCATTCATCGACCATAGTGGGCAGGATATGGGCACTGAGGGTGGTCAAAGGTTGCTTGTGGATAAATTTGTCTCTAACTTATTGCCCGACTTGAGCAATAAATTAAAAAATTCTGAGAGTGCGTGGGCCGTCTCTACATCTGCTCAGATATTGGCTACGGCACAGTATTACGAAAACAGAGAAAAAGAAGAGAACGACCGCGCTGATAAAAAGACGAAAGACCTTAAAACTAAAGTGTTGTTGCAGCAGGCCTATCCTCCGCGTTCGAATCAGAATGCTTCTCAGCAAAATAGATCACAGTCGCAATCGAATAGGTCGCAACCTCGAAATGACTCCTCTTCCCAAAGATCTTCGCTAGGGTACAATCAGTGTGCCTATTGTAGACAGGAGGGTCATTTAAAATTCAACTGTCCCGTTCTAAACGATCGTAACAGTGGTAACTCATCTAGAGGAGGTCGTGGTGGTTCTCAGCAGACATCACGTGGTAGGGGTCGTGGTGTTCAAAATGATCGTTCAGATAACTTATCAAATTCCAATAACTGTTTTGACCAACGTGGATCATCGCAAGGACGATCTGCGCAGTACAATGTAGATGATTATTACGTCGATCAGGGAACTGACGATAGTAATTACTAGGACAGCCATAGACAAGGAGAGGGAGTGGTATCAGTTCCGGTTGATCAGAGAGGGCCTTACGTCGCAGTTGCTACATCGGGCGTCGTTGAGCCTTTTCTGTTGGACACTGGTGCAGCGAAAAGTTCCATAATGCATTCGAAACTCCCTGGCGCACCTTTGTCTGGCTTAACAAATGTTTCCGTTGGATTCTCTGGCGCCCCCGTTAGCAATCCAGTTTTACGCCATTTGCCCCTTACCATTGGGCCTCGTGAGCTTCAAGCTCCGCTGATTCTAACTACTGGATGTGGTGAAAATCTTTTGGGCCTGGATTTGCTAAAACGTTTGTATGCAACTTTGTATTGTTCTCCTGCGGGTGTAAAGCTTACGTTAGGTGAGAGGGTTGTCTCTCCTATGTACTTGTCTCTCGACAAGCTTCCACCGGAATTGAGTTCTCTTCCTGCATCTTTGTGGGCTACAGGTCCCAATGATGTGGGCCTGCTTGACATCTCCCCTTATGTTGTTCAGCTGAAATCTAATGTACGGTTGCCACGTATTCCCCAGTATCGAATCTCTCTTGATGGTGAACGAGCACTGTTAGCGATCATTTATGATCTGATCGAGAAAGATGTTATTGAAGAAACGCGGGGAAATGTGTGCAACAGCCCTGTATTGCCCATTCTAAAACGTACTGACCCTTCAAAACCGCCTGTTTATCGTTTTGTTATCGATTTACGGGAGGTGAATAAAATTGTGATTCCTCAGTTCCCTGTTGTGCCTGACATCACGGCGCTACTGACTCTGATTCCAGCTTCTGCATCTTGGTTTTCGGTGATCGATTTGAAGAATGCTTTCTTTAGCATTCCAATTGCCGAGGAAAGCAGAGACCTTTTCGGTTTCTCTCTTGGTGGTCGCAGCTTCCGGTTTAAACGTGCTCCTCAGGGCTACTGTGAGAGTCCATCGATTTACAGTCAAGCCTTGAAGGGCCAACTGGATGCGTTTTCGTTGCCGGCTGGTGCGGCCTTAATCCAATATGTCGATGACTTATTGGTGGCTGCAGATACTCAGGACATTTGCAAAATTGCTACGGTGTCGTTGCTGCAACATCTCTGTGACTTATATCACAAGGTGTCACCTTCTAAACTCCAATATTGTTGTCAAGAAGTAACCTATCTCGGTCACTTATTGTCAAAGGAGGGAAGGCGGTTGACCCCAGAGAGAATTGCAGCAATTGCGCGAATGACTGTGCCAACAACCCAAAGGGATGTGCGTGCCTTTCTAGGTATCACGTCGTATTGCAGGCAATGGATTCCAAATTTTTCATTGCTAGTGAAACCATTGGTGGCTCTTACGTGCAAGGATGTTTCAACTCCTTTACCATGGACGGAAGAATGTCAGAAGAGTTTTTCTGAATTGCGTGACTCATTGTGTTCGGCTCCTGTGTTAGGTACCCCTGACTACAGTAAGCCGTATACATTATATGTTCACGAGAGGGAAGGTTGTGCTTTGAGTGTCTTAACGCAACCTTTTGGTGGTAAGCAACGTCCATGTGCATATTTTTCCTCGACCTTGGACCCGGTAGCTAGAGCATTGCCGAGTTGCTTGAGAGCAACAGCGGCAGCTGCGGTGTCCATCTGACAATCAGCAGGATTGGTCATGGATAATATGCTTACGGTGATGGTTCCGCATGCGGTCGACACTCTTTTGAATCGTACGAAAACTCAGCACTTGACGAGTGCGAGGTTGTCTGGGTACGAGTTGACGCTGTTGGCAAGTCATATTCAGATAAAACGTTGCAATGTTCTGAACCCGGCGACTTTGTTACCAATTAGCACAGAGTCAGATGAAATAGCAGCCCATGACTGCTATTTGAGGACTGAAGAGGAAACAAAAGGTCGAGTGGACCTTAAAAACACCCCTTTGGAAGATCCCGATGGGACTTTGTATGTGGATGGTTCATGTTTTAAATTGCCGAATGGTGATGTGACTACTGCGTATGCTGTTGTAACTTTGAATACTGTTGTGGAAACTGCGAGATTGAATCAGAACTCTGCCCAGGCTGCAGAGCTGATTGCTCTCACTAGAGCGTGTGTGTTAGCGAAAGGGAAACGTGTGAATGTGTTTACCGACAGCCAATATGCATTTGGCGTTGCCCACAGCTTTGGACGGTTGTGGAGAGAGAGAGGTTTTATGACGTCGCATGGTACAAAGATTCAGCATGGACAGCTCGTGAATGATCTTCTGGATGCACTTACGTTGCCTAAGTAGGTAGCGATTGTTAAATGTAGTGCACATCGTAAGGTGACGGATGATGTTGGTCGTGGTAATGCATTTGCGGATGAGATTGCTAAGGAGACTGCCCGGAACCTTAGCACTAGAATGTATGTGACGAGTTCGGTTAGGTGGCCTACAGAGACTAGTATGTGTGAGGACACTATCGAGAGTGTGAAAGCGATTCAAGATGAGGCCACCGAGACTGAAAAGACAAAGTGGAAAGAAAGTACGGGAAAGTTGGATGCAAATGGTTGTTGGATTGATTTGTCGGAACATAAGAGATGGATGTTACCGGATGCGTATGTGCTAGTTGTTGTGACAATGGCGCATGGGTTAGCACATATTAGTGTGAAAGGTATTTGTAAGTTGCTGTCCCCTGTGTGGAAGAATGATGGTATCATGAAGTGTGCTGAACGGTTGGTGAAGAATTGTATGGTATGTATGTTGTACAATCCTGGTAAGGGAACCCCAACACCTCCTGGCCATTTTGCTCCCCCTTCATGTCCTTTTGAGGTGATTCAATTAGACTTCATCCATATGGAGCGATGCAATAACCTGAAATATGTTTTAGTTGTGGTTTGCGCGTTCTCCCGATGGATTGAAGCCTACCATCTTAAAGACAATACTGTCCTGTCGACTGCGAAAATCCTACTGAAGGAATACTTTCCTCGGTATGGAATGCCTCGGATTGTATGGTCTGATAACGGAAGTGAGTTTGTGGGGAGTGTGATGAAGAGTGTGTGTAAGGGCCTTGGAATTAATCAAAAATTCCATAGCGTCAATCATCCCTAGTCAGCTGGTTTGGTTGAAGGGTATAACGGCACCCTTAAACTAAAGCTAGCGAAGATTCAGGCTACGACTGGTCTTTCGTGGCCTGACGCTTTACCCTTAGCCTTACTGTCAACTAGGGCAACCGTACACTCCCGAGTAGGGCTTAGTCCCTATGAAATAGTGTTCAGTCGTCCTGCGAATGTCTGGGGGGTCCCTAGACCGGGTGTGTTCTCTAGTCTTGAGTATTCAATGTTGATTGACTATCTTCATGATCTGACTGCTAAACTGAGGTTAATTCACCAACAGGTTTACGAAGCATTGCCGACGCAGACGGAGGGTCCAGGCCACCAGCTCCAGCTCCAGCCCGGAGACTGGGTGGTAACGCGCAACTTTGCCCGTAAGAAGAATTTGGAACCCCGCTTCACTGGACCCTACCAGGTCCTCCTTGCCACGAGAACTGCCGTCCGTTTAGAAGGCCGGAAAAATTGGGTGCATGCCACCCATACGAAGAAAGTTCCTATACCCTTACCGGCAGACTCGTGGGTGAGGAGGGGCATTGCTTCAGCTGAATCCGAAGGATTGCCGGCTTTTGTACCTTTTAGCGATGCACAACCTGTCGGAGAATCCTCAGTGCAGCAGAAAGACATTGTTGAACATTCGCCACCAAAAGACTCAAGACCGGAACGTTCGACTGATCAGCAGGACTCTGTTCCCTCATCGGATCCTTTGTTTGATGAACATACACGTCCTGGGAAAACTCGATACTCTTTGCGATCCAGCACTAAGGACAAATAAAAAGATTTCGTTTTGTCCCTTGACAATTGCATTTCCCGTTTTCCACGATCAGTCTGAACACCCGTATCATTGTAATTATTTTTGTATATATTGAGTTTCGTTCCATATGTGTTTTTGCTTCCACAGCTGAGAGACATTTTGCATATACATTGTGAATAAAGGCCGTAGGGCCGCGCGTGTACTTCCTTCTGGTTAGTAGGTCTTGACGCTAGGTTAAAGACCGTCGGTTCCTGGGAACTCCTAGGGATTGACTACTGCTACACAGAATGAAGTGCGTCAAGAAATGTTGCGGACGGTCATAGGGGATGGCATTTTCAAAGCTGATGGACTTGGAAGAAGCTCAGGCGCAAAGATTCAAACTGCAACAACTTATTCGTACCAAATGTTTTATGTTTCAAATGTTCGTATTGCTTTTGACTGTTTCTGCACTATTGGCGGGTGGGGTGTATTACATGATGTCGTATTTCTTACCTTCTGCCATACCTACTCCTACTTCTGACCCTAAACTTACCTCCACTGCATCCCCTCATTCTTTCCATATCCTACCCGAACACGAGCAGGCTAGACGTGCAGAATTCCGAAATAATTCCTTTATTCAGCTCCTTCATCAGCACCAGTTAGTGGTTAATACTACTAATTGTTGGGTGTGTGGGCTGATGCCACATACCACGGATAAGGGAATTCCATATCTGGTCTTACCGTATAGTTCCCAGGGTTCAGCTCGAGCATTCCAAACAATGTTTCGAAGCGCACTAGATTCTTACCCCAGTCGAGAGCCACGTTCTCCCTACTTTGGCCCTGGCTCGTATCATAAGCCTTTGTCTATAGCGATAGAAGATTTAGATAGAGATATCTATGAGCCGTCGCTCATCCCAGAGGAAGAGGTACAAGCCTATAGGGTCCTGAGTAAGGTCGAGTATAGTGCGCTCACGAGTGAAAAACAGCTTAAAAGCTCGCCTCCGATATGGGTCGTACCCCACATTGGTAATTTTTGTCTAATGGGTCGTGGCCGAAGATCGAAAGCCCGACTTGGAGAGAGTGCTTGCACCGAGAATTACATTCTGCCGATGGTCTCGTCCCCTGTGTTTCTGGCTGCCAAGGGTACATACTTTGTTTGCCATGATCGTGCGTATGCATGGTTGCCCTCCGACTTTGTGGGCTCATGTTTTATCGCAAACCTGTTGCCTCCGACGTTCACTGTAGACGCAGACTATCACAAAACTAGAGTTGTGAGAGGCGTAATTAGCGAAGAGGACACTGCCGGTCAAGAGGCAGGAGACTTTTTCAAGGGTTTCCTCCCGTTTTGAGGGCCTATGGTTAATAGTAGGAACCTGAGACAGTTGACTCGAGTGGTGGAATCAACAGCTAATATTACTGCCAGTGCCCTTGGTAATATCACCACAGAACTTCAGGCGGATAGGCTTATGACGTTACAAAACCGTATGGTTTTAGACGTGATTTTAGCAGATCGAGGTGGGGTATGTAAGGTGATCCATTCGAGCTGCTGTATTTTCATTCCAGATAACGCTCCGACCGTCTATCAAGCCATCTCAAAGTTGCATAAGATCTCTGAGTCCATACACGTGGACGTAGGGGATTGGACGCTACTTGGGTGGTTTTGGGGCCTGATGTCGACTTGGGGTTGGAAGATTCTGATGATTATCGGAGTTGTTGTGGCATTCCTGTTCACATGTTGCCTTTGTGTGCAGTGTGGTCCTGCCTTATGTGGCCTCTGTGCTACAACGTGTATAAGACAGCCACCTGTTACCAAAGGGACTCGGTTGGACAGAGCTATGTTACAGCAACATCTAGATGGTCTGATGAATATCGAGTATGATTCCGACTAGTGCTTGCCTACATGAGGGCAAAAGGAGCGTCTGAGGTTCCGTGACGATTGTAAGTGGTGTTTTCGACTCGCACGAATATGGTCGAGTCTGGTATCTATGAACCGCAAATAACGAGTTTAGTGGGTGTGCGCAGTTTCGCTGTGCTAACCTAAACCGTTCGTTTGTTACGTGGGTTTTTCATCTGTACCCACGGGTTCCATCTTAGATACGGCATCCATTTTGTTTCTTGCCCTCAAGTAGCCAGCGAACGGACGTTGTCCGTTTCGCGACCCTGGGATTCCCAAGACATCCACGGAAGACACATGTTCTTTGAAATTGTCTTTATGACGAGGGGGATGATACTGTAAGGCAGATGGCCCAGCTCGAGGCTCATCTTGCCGTGCCGGTCTATTGTCTCAGCCGTGCATCTCATTAGGCACGTCCCTTTGATGCCTGTAGCTCGTGTTTCCCGATACCTCCCCTTTTACACCCTTTTCGATCTCCCCACTGTTTCCATCTTCCTCTGCACCTGTCCTTGTTCCTTTTTTCGATCTGTTTTACTGCCGATTGGAATGTACTAATGGTGGGAAGATGGGTTTTTACAGTTGGGAACCGCCAAATGTTTCCGCACTTATGCCCCGGACTTTGAATGTATCAAAGTGACCAAAGTGACCCCTTTCGGGGATAATTATGGGAACCGAGTTGTAAACCTTTGTGTACCATGTAACCTTATGGGAGAAATTTGTATAAAAGGAGCGATCCACAGTAGCAATTTGAAGCAGTCTCCTCGAACTTACACTCGTTGTACTTCCTGTGACTTCTGTGTTCCCTGCAGTAAATAAACCTCGAATCTTTGACGCCGAAGGAAGTGTCCCGTGTCTCTGTCATTCGTACGCCGGAGCAGGTTACCCACGAAGGTTTCAGGTGTTGTCCCCTGGCACCGCTGGGTCTTAAATAACCCAGTCCTTCAAGCGACAACACTAAAGTTTCCTACTACATTAACCAGTCATTAAAATACTCAAACTATCAATCCACCACCACTATTTCTTCTTATCGCCATGTGTACAAAGGAAGGACTGGACTTGAGTCTGTAGGGGCTGATTTAGAAGCCCCTTGCGGCTCTTTTGCTCCATTGTTGCGTGACTTTTGTGATGCAGCGGCAGCACAAAAGAGGCGCAATGGTGCGGCGTATATTAACAACGTGACGCATATGGGAGATGCATCACGTTGTAAAGCCCTGCGCCATCAGGGGGCGTTCCGGCGCAAGGGGGGGACGTTCCTGCGCAGGAACGCATCCTAAAAGTGGCTGAGGGAAATCTACAAGATTTCAATCACTCACTTTAACGACAATGATGCGTGACTCAAACCCTGCTTGAAGCAGACGTACGGCTTGACGCAGCATTGGGGAGATAGGGCACTCCAGAGCATTGATGGAGCTGCGCCATCGTTGCGACGCAACTCCAGCAATGCGCCGCCTTTACGGCACAGATGCGTAACGCTTTGGTGACGTTTTGGGCCCATGGTGCGCCGCATTGTAAATACGGCGCACCATGGGTGATAGTGGCATGGCGCACAATTACTGGTGCATCCCTGCTACTTTGCAGGGATGCGCCAGTAATTAAAAATCTGAATCTTAGTGTGTAGCATTACGCAGTTCTTTAAACTACACTCATACATAATTTCACAGGCCAATGAAATGAACACAAAATCGAAAACAAATAAGCATAGTAGCAAACACTACTGAGAAGGAGAGCAGTGCACCTGAAATGCACAGAAGATTTTGAAATATAATTTACCTACAATGTAATGAGCAGCATTATTGCTCTTGGTAAAAAACAAAAATTTGCAATATAATAACACAGCAGGAGAAAACAGAGTAGTAAAGAAATAGCTACTACTACTCACCAAGCCTGGGGATCTCGAGGCCAAGCAGGTCGAGCAGATCTCGTTCACAGGTCAGGACATCCGTCCAGCGGTGGGTGGCCTGGTTGTAGGTGCGCCGGACCCGAGAGTGGTGGTACATGGCCCGGCACACCTTATCCCACCGCTTCCGGCGCTCCCGGATCCCGTACCCGACACCGATCCTGCCGCCTGCCATGATGGTCCTGGGGAGGCGGCGCTGAACATAAAAAATGAGTGCGGCCACCTCCTCCGGGCTAAATATCTCCCTGGGTACGACCTGCTCCCCCCTCAAACGCCCGCACGGGAGCCGGGCACAGGGTGCGGGACCCTTCACCTTCTCGGGATCTTCCCGGCTCCCTTCACCATGGTCTGGGCGGAAAGGAATAAAGAAATAGAATAGGGAAGAGAAGAAAAGAAAAGAGTTAAAAAAAGTAGTTTAAAATTAACCAAAAGTAGCAGTAAACGGGGGGCGTGGCTTCGAGGGCGAAGATGGCGGACGTGGCTCTGTAGAGCTCCCGCCGGCCCGCTACTTATCCGCCTAAATTATCCTGACCCCGAACCCTTCACTCCCCTTGGAGAGGTTGCGGAGACTGCTGGAGACCGGGGGTTCCTGTTGGTGTGGTTTCTGGGGCCCCGAACCGTGCCTTGGAGCGGCTGTTGGTGGCGGTGCCCGCCGGGCCTGCTCGCCGCGTGGTGAGCCGGGGTCTCAATTTTTGCCCCGCCCACCTGCTGGTCCTGGGCGCCGGGCGGCCTGCGTGCAGCTGAGCCCGATTGACTGCTACTGGGTCGCCGGAGGAGGAGCGACGGAACATCCTGCCGCTTGCGAACCCGGCGGAGCTGCTGGGGGCCGCGGGGAGGCGACCCTGTGAGAGGACTTTGCGGACCCGGAGGCGGTTCAGTTCCCCCGGGCGGCCGGTGACGGTGTGGCAGCGGAGCCGGTGGTGTCTTGCCGGCGAGAGGAGGGGAGAGCCCCGCCCGGTTTGTGGACAGCAGTGGGCCATGTGGTGAGGCCCGAGGAGTACTGATCCAGTGGATTGGCTGTGCCCTTGGTCTCTGCCGAATCGGCGACGTAGACGGCGGCGTATCGGCGCCCTTCTAGCCCCCTTGACTCTAGGCCCGAGGTTGGCGGCTGCTACGCCCCGGAGGAGCGGCTTTGCCGGGTTGCCGCGGCCTCGGGGCCCAATTGTGCCTGCTCATCGGCGGCGGCGAGGTGCCCGGCGGCCTGCGGACGGCGGAGGTGGCTGGCGTGGACCGTCGGAGCCCTGGGACGGTAGGGTGTTGAGCTGGCCGCTGCCTTTGCTACTGGAGTCCGGTGTCCCATCCGGTGTGCCTGCTTGTTGGAACTTGACGTGCTGGTGGCAGGTGGGTGAGGCGCATTGCTGGCGGGACCCGGATACCCCGGTCTTGGCCCGAGTGGCGGCTAATATTGGTGTGTGGTGCCGAGAACTCCTCTCCGGGCGTGAGTCGACCCGCCGCAACTGCCGGAGCCATGACTAGAGGCGGGGTGGCACGGGCGCCACCAAACAGGGGCCCATCGACAAGTTCACTGGCCCCGGAGGAGGCGCAGGGACGGTCGGGGGTGGCCAGAGTGCTGGACCGGACAACGCAGCTCTGATGGCGGCCATCACGCAGTCCTGTGACATGTTGGATGCGAAGATTGGTGCGGTCGGTGCCAATGTAATGCTGCTGCGCCAGGATCTCCGCAACGCTGTCGCCCTCATCACGGAGACCGAGACCAGGGTCGCAGAGGTGGAAGGCGACGTCGGCACCCTTAAAAAGAAGGTGACGGACATGGAGAGGGTTCAGAAGGGCCTGGCGCTTCGCGTGGAGGATGCAGAAGGGCGGGCGCGACGGAATAACCTGCGCTTTGTCGGTTTTCCAGAGTATTGCAAGAAGGGACCCATGGATGCCTTCCTGGCGAGGTGGTTGGAGAGCTGGCTTTCCCGGGACACCCTGTTGAGCTGCTTTGTGGTGGAGCGCGCACATAGAGCCCTGACGCAGAAACCACCGGCGGGGGAACGGCCTCGGCCGATCATTGCCAAAATCCTGAACTTTCATGACAGAGATGTCATACTCCGGGAAGCACGGCTCAAAGAGACTTTGCTGTTCGATAACCACAAAATCATGATCTTCCCGGACTACACCAAACAGGTCCAGCAGCAGCGACACTCCTTCCTGGCGGCAAAGGCCAAGTTGCGTGGCCTAAAAATCCAATACTCGCTGTTGTATCTGGCCCGTCTCCGGGTGATTTTCAATTCCAAGACCCACTTCTTCGACTCTCCGGAGGCCGTCTTCCAGTGGACGCGTGAGACGGTCAAGATCCGACAGAACGCCCAGCCGGGGCTGAGCTCTGGACCCTCGAGCAGTTCATCCCAGGAGAGGGGCGACCCTGCCGGTAAAGGGAAACGTCATCGGAAATCCCGCTCATGACGGAGGTCCTTGTCCCGAGACCCCCTTTTGGGGGACACACAGCCCGACACGGATCAATCTGGCAAGGAATCCTGAACATCCTATAACATTGGCACTTGTCGATTGCCTCTGGTCTATTGATGTACTCTATGGTGGACCGGACTTTGATGGTGGAGCGGACATAGACTGGTGCAGTATGGACTTATGTTTTGGCAGGGCTTGGGGGCCCTCAGTGGGCTGGTACATATCTGCTGTGCCCTCCATGTGAACCGGATGCTTGTGGGATTGGGGTTCGGGGCACTGTTTGTGGGCTGCCTACTCCTCCTGGGGTTGGGGGGCGGTCCTGGGGGTGTGCCCTGTTAGTGGGAATAGTTGGGATCCATTGGTATGGTTGGCTTTAGGCGCTCTGTTCTGGGCCTGGAGCTCCCCATGCCGCGACAGATACTTCAATGTTCTCTGAGGTATAGGGGTGGGGGGTGGGTCTTGGGCATTGGGTTGTTTGGGGGTCGGGGCTGGTTGAGGGGGGTGAGGGGGTCGGGGTTGTTCTGGAAGGGGTGCACGTGATTTCTGCAATATTTGCTTGTATGGTGTTGGAGACCTGGGCCGGGTCTTGGAGGTCGCAGAGACTTGCTCATCGAGACAATGGTTGACATCCCGCGACCAGTACCTGCTAGTGCCTCTATGCGAATTGTGAGCTGGAATGTCCGGGGGTTGTTGGATAAGATCAAGCGCAGGCCTGTGCTACGCTGGGGCAAAAGGGAATTGGCTGATGTGATGCTCCTTCGGGAAACGCACATGATGGGTACTAAAGTATTGAGTCTACAGCGATTTGGCTTCCATCAGGTATTCCATGCGGGGTTTACCAGGGGCTCGAGGGGGGTGGCCATTCTTGTCCACAGACGGCTGTCATATACTCATGAGCGTCACTGGCTCGATCCCCAGGGTCGGTTTGTGTTTGTGCAGGGGAAGATTGGAGCAGAACCGGTAGTGTTTGGCAGTGTGTATGCCCCTCCCCCGCTGCAGTGGTCCCTGGCGGAGAAACTATTTGAGTTATGGACTGAGATTCCCCACTCCCTGGCAGTGATTGGAGGTGACTGGAATGATGTTGTGGATGTGAGTCTGGACAGGCAGAGGATGCAGGGGGTCGCAGCTGCGGCCTCACCCACGCGGCTGAATGCAATGATTGATGGATTGGGATGGGTGGATGCGTGGAGGCATCTGCATGCCAGGACGCGGGAATATACATATGTTTCAGCAGTGCATGGTTCCCTCTCGCGTTTGGACTGTGTGTTCGTACCGGGGGCCTTCCTTGACAGGGTGAAAGGGGCTGCGATCCGGCCTCGTGGGCTGTCCGACCACTCCCCAGTAGCGGTACAGATTGACCTGTGCAAGGCACGCCAACCGTTCCGGTGGCGGATGTCTTCATGGCATCTGCAGCGACCGGCCTACACCCAACATATGCGCAGTGCAATCGCCCATTATTGGCAGGACAACCTCACGGAGGGGGTTGACGCGGTGACAGTATGGGAAGCCATGAAGCCCGCCCTGAGAAGCGTGGACATTGCTTGGTGTGCTTCTGCCCGCCGTACTCGACAGGAGAGCATTGTTGCAGCGGCGGAGCGGGTGGAGGTGCTGGAGTCGCGTCACCGGGGAGGGGGTGATGACAGGGCGCTGCGACTGCTTCTACAAGCACAGCAATCCTACGCTTCGGTATTGATGGATGAGGCTCGCCAGGCGTGGCTGGCTACGCGGAGCAGGGTGTACCAATGGGGGGATAAGTCCTGCACCATGCTTCATAGGCTCTGTCAGCAAACGATGCAACCAATCACCTTACCTGGCCTTACGGACGAGGTAGGAGCTGTGATAACAGACCCTGCAGCTCTTGCGGCGAGCTTCGCGCGCTACTATGCGCAACAGTACGCCTCTCAAGAAAGCCTTTCACCCGAGGCGATTGAGGGGTTCCTTGTGGATGTCCCCACTCGCGCGGTCTCAGACGAGGTGCGGGAAGCCTTAGACCTCCCCCTGACAGCAGAGGAACTGGGTGATGCACTGGGTCAACTTAACGTCGGTAAGGCGCCGGGACCGAGCGGGTTCCCCAGCGAATTCTATAAGAAATTCCACTTGCAGCTTGGGCCGCACTATAGGCGGGCGTTGGAACTGGCGCGGGAGCGTGGTAGCCTGCCCTCGGACTGGCGTCCGGCCGAAATTGTGGTCTTCCAAAAACCGGGTAGGCATCCCGACCGCCATGAGTCCTATCGTCCAATATCCTTGATCAATTTTGAAGCCAAGCTCCTGGCCAAGGCTCTGGCGAACCGCCTGCTCCCACATATCACAGACCTCGTCCACCCGGACCAGGCAGGCTTTATGCCACACCGGGCGACGAGGCACAACATTCGGCGTGCACAGGCTGCGATAGATGCGGTGGGGGCGACCGGGGATCGGACAGCGCTGTTGCTTGCTGATATTGACAGTGCATTTGATTCGGTCAGCTGGACCTATCTTTTTGCCCTTCTGCTGCTTCTCAATTTGGGGCCGGTGTTCATCTCCTATGTGAAATTGCTTTATACGGACATAACTGCCTCGGTACGCGTCTCTGGGGCGATCTCCGAGAAGTTCCCAATTGCCAGGGGCACTCGTCAGGGGTGTCCCCTCTCCCAATATCTTTTTGCATTGGCCATGGAGCCATTGGCCGTACGGGTGCGCCTGGACGCACTGTATCGGGGCTTTGTGTGGGGGGCGGAACTTTCAGACCGTATCGCCTTGTATGCGGACGATGTCCTTTTCTTTATGACCGACCTTCACCGAACAGGCCCTCGTATACTAGATATGATGCGGGAGTTTGGCGAGGCGTCGGGGCTCTTCCTCAATCCACGCAAATCGACCCTGTGGGTACTGGGGGATGAACCGGAGACATACCCGTGGGCCGCAGCCCTACAGGTGGCAGTCGGTGGCCTAAAATATCTAGGCGTCTTCCTGTCGGCCTCGGCTACGGTGGCGTGGGAACGGAACGTGCAGCCAGTGTGGGACAAGGTCCAAATGGACGTTAAGGCTTGGTCACGCATGCCCCTCAATATATATGGCAGATCCGCCATTTTTAAGATGGTTGCCCTGCCACGGCTTCTCTACCAACTACAGAATCACCCGCACAGGATTGACCCGCAGTGGTTCCGTCGTGTTAATTCAGTACTTGGCCGGTTTCTGTGGGCCGGGGGTGCCTCCAGGGTGGCACTGCGGACATGCTTTCTCTCCACATACTGTGGCGGCCTAGCTACCACTGACCTTCTGTCCTATTACCAAGCCTCCCACCTCCTGGTGCTCAATGAGTGGTGGTATGAAGATCATAGTGACCCGGCTTATGCACTAGAGCACTTTCTGATGGGGGATGCCACGCTCCATACTTTACTGTACTTGGACGGGCGGAGGAGGAAGCTGCCGCGGGTCACCCAGGTAGTCTTCGCGATTTGGAGACAAGCCCTGCGCCGCATGGGTTGGTGGGGCAGGCTGACCGCCGAGACTCCGCTGTGGAATAGTGGACTGCTTCCGGCACTGGCTTCCCTGTCCGGTTTTGGAGGCTGGGACGCGATCGGAATCTCTTCCCTCGGTCATATCCTCACCGGGACTACACTCAAATCCTTCCAGGACCTTAGCTCCGAATTTCATATGCCCAAGACCCAATTTTTCAGATACCTCCAGTTCCGCCATGCCCTCGGCCTGAGCCTGGTGGGTATAGACCAACTTCCCGACTTTAGCCCAATTGAAGCCAAACTTTTCATGGGGGACCTGGGCGACAAGAAGGTTTCCCAAATATACCGCTCCCTGGTTACGCATTGCTCCTCTTCCCTCCTGACACTGAAGGCCTCCTGGGAGACTGATGTTGGCCCCTTGGATGAGGATGACTGGCGGGAGGCCCTTGAGTCCCCCCGTGGGGCTGCCATAGCTGTCCGCCTCAGATTTATACAGTTTAAATACCTTCACAGGGCGTACTACACTAGGGAAAGGTTGTGGAGAGCGGGCCTTATTGCCGCCCCAGAGTGCCTGAGATGTGGAGCTGAAAGGGGGACACTGTTACACACGGTGTGGTCTTGTGGGGGCCTGACCCGATTTTGGAATGGGGTATGGAACTGCCTATCGGAAGTGCTGGGGTGGGACCTCCCTCGTACACCTAGGCTGGGCCTCCTCCATGTCCTTGAGAATGTGGGGGGCAACATCTACAAACGACATCTTTTGTTACTGGGGCTGGTTGTGGCTAAACGGGATCTGGCGAAGGCTTGGAAGAGTGACCGTGCCCCCCCACTCAGTGCCCGGAAGGCAGGACTAGATTTTCTCATGGGTCTGGAATTACCTGTGTTTGAGGCCAGGGGGTGCCCCCGGAAACACTATAAAATCTGGAAGCGGTGGGCGGACTACAGAGGGCTGACCCTGGACCCACCTGTTGACATAGATGAAGTGCTACCTCCGGATGTGGACCCTGGGACCTAGGTTGATGTCTGACACCTACATTGCCTTATATCTGTCGTTGTTATATTGTGAACACGTGCACTGGGTTAGGGTGGGATAAGGGGTGGTTAGCTGGGGAAGGGAGTTGGGGTATGTTTATGGGGGTTGGTAGGGCAGGGGGTGGGGTGGGGAATGCTTTCAAATTTCGGTTCCTGGTCATTCTACTATCTGCATATTACTGACAGTATCCTCCTGATTGTGGAGAACTGTATTGATGCTTGCCTGAACTCTCAATAAATACGGTTGTGAAAAAAAAAGTAGCAGTAAACACAAAAATATAGGGCTAGAAAAATAGAGGGATAGATAATAAGTAAAATAGATTTAAAAAAACTTCAAACAAGCAAAGGATGGCAGAGATTTAGAGAGGATACAAAAAGCATGCCCAGAACCATAGCAATGAATGAGAAACAAGATGGCCGCGCCTGTTCACGACCGCGCAGGTAAGTTTGTGCGAGATTTTCCTCGCGAACACTTGCGAAATTGTACTGGCGAGCCGCACACTTTGCGAGATAACACTTCGCGCCTGGAAACGGAAATACGTCATGCAAACAAGATGGCCGCGCCCTAGAACGACGGCGAGGGTAACTTTGCGCCTTGCGCTACAAGCGGCTCGCGAAAACGCACAAAACCTTGCGAACTAACACGCCGCAAAAAAGAAATCGCATATTCGCACAAATTTGCGGCTTCCGAATCCGATCTCGCGCATGTTCGCGCCCCGCGAATCCCGCGAACTTGCAGAAAAACGAGTTTTGCAAAACTGAAAGCACTCGGCAGGTGCAAGAGTTCAAACTCATCATTAGTAACAATTCCCTGTAGTGCTTCCTGACTGGGGCCCCTCCAGAGTTCAGTTGCTAGTTGCAACAATTGTATGACCCTGCTCTGACCCTCACAGCAGGCTCATAGAATAGCTACAAGTAGGCCACAAAGGTCCTGGAAAAAAATTGCACTGCAACAGAAAGCTAATTACTGATAAGGAAGCAGGTGCCAGACCTGGAATTTTAAAACAGTGACACATTAATAAACTAACCCCAAATTAATTAATGTCAGTTGAAGCAGGGCAGGTGTGCTTGCTCCCCCCCCATAATCTACAGTGATGATGAACCAGAGGGTGGCATTGATGTAACAGAGGGTGGCATGGGTGAAACAGAGGGTGGCAGTGGTGAAACAGAGGGTGCTGGGAACATGTGATGATGAACCAGACGTAGAAACAACATAGTCGCGACCTTTGCGAGCCGACAAGTAAGTTCGCAATTGCGAACTAGTACCAAACCCTCGCAAACTGGCAGAAACCCTTGCGAACACACAAAAAAAAATCTGCAAATTCCCGAGAATTTGCGGATTTTGCGGATTGCGAGTTCGCAAATTCGCAAAATTCGCGAACGCCAGATTCGCTAAATTCGCCAATGCTTAAGCGCTATTTCTAAGATTTCTATTTTAGCGAGATCAAAAAATCCCGTCAGTGGCCACTGGTTTACCCAGTCCTTCCTACTGTATTTGTGCCTTAGTTTGCTATAAGCAACAATGGCTACTCTATATTTAACATACATGTCCTTGTGAGGGGTGCCTTCCGGCGGTGCTGGATGACTGACCTCTAACAAACGGTCCAGTCCAAAACAATCAAACAATTTTGAGAAGACAGGCATGACTTACAAGCGGTCAACAAAAAATCTCAATAGGTCGTGGACTAAGGTCAGCACTACCAGTCCTTCGCTGCCTGCAAAGAGGAAATATTCCTATTCTATGTTGTTTGCAAGCTGGGAAAGCCTCAATTACTACCAATAACTTCAAAGATCTGAATACTAGTATTCGACCAAACAATTTCAATACAATCAGACAATCAGTTTTGTCGTATATCACGACCTTACCCGGACCCTTATGGACAGTTTCTTCGTCGTCCCCTTCCTGCGCCCGTTTTTCCTCTCACTCCAATAATGCAGTGTTCCTGTAAGGTCCCAGTCGAGATAACAATATTGTGCCACTTGTGTGTCTTTATATTGAATATTAATCTTTTTCCTTTTGTAATTTTAGGAATTTATGAATTTTATTGCTGATGTTGTAGCTCGCTCCAGTGAGCTATACACTGTTTTAATAATCTGTATTGCATATTCTGTTTAAGTCTACGGAACCAATAAAAAGCAATAACTTTTTATGTCATTTATTTCATTGCCTCTCTATTATTATATTTTGCAAGCTATTAGTTAATTGCCTAGGTTGTTATTTTCACATGTCATGTCCCTGACCTAGGAATTATCTGTAATTGGTCAAACAGGGGGTCCTTGTTTTTCACACTCACAGGTCCCAGTCAGGACCGCAGGTCACTCGAGAGAGGTCAGTTCGGAACCGGGGAAGTTCAGTTGATTGGCCGCCAGACGAGGGTCTCTTTCAGGCAGGTGCACTTCCCGATCGTTTAGATGTTCACTCCGTCGTTAGGACCTCTCTAGGACCTCTCTACGGGACCCACATGCCGCTGATGGGCCCCATATTGGGCGCCAATTGATGAAAAGCAGCGAGACTCCCAAGACTTTCGATGCCACTTGGTGCAAACCACCTCTAATTCACCTTAAGATTGGTGATCAAAATAATGAGGCAGGCGCTGGTAACTGGAAGGCGAAGAACAGGTTTATTGCTCTAGAAGAGAGTACATCACCTCGGACACCGGGGCTATCGTCAGGAAGTGCTCTAACTGCATCTCCGTGGCTTGACCTTATATACACAGGTTCTTCACTTTATTACATGGTCAAACATTCTTGGCATCAGTTTATTGCATGGTCAAACATCCTTGGAATCCCCGCCTCAGGCTAGTTCCCACACAAACCTAGCAGCAATCGTCCCTCCACCCAGATCTAACAGATGATCGCTATCTCGCAGCTGGACATTCCGACAGGATCTAAAACATGTGGGATCGGTCAGATCTAAGGGGTCGTGTCACTGATTAAATTCCAGTCCCTTTGTTGGTGAAGCAAGTTCTGTTGTATGCGGGTAATAAACTATGTCCGCAGGGGTCGGTTAGTGCCTAGGACCGGATTGAGTAGCCAGGTGCAATGGAGGAGGTTATCAAAGGGGCCTGCCCGTGCGCGGAGGATGAAAGGACAAGTGGGTTTGGCGCGGGAAGTGACTCCAGGGCATTGTCATGCTGACATGGTTTTACGACCCCAGTATGTGTGCTCGGGCTTAGTCAGAGCATGGGGAATGATAGAGAGGTCAGGGCGAAACACAGGTGACCAACAGTGTACCAAATGGCCGCGGTATCTAAAATGGTTGCCGCTTACGCGTTCGCAGAGGCCTTCGCTAAGCAAGATGGCGCCGGCAATGTTCATGTTTGTCGTTTTATGTTTCACAGGTGAACTACTGGGGGTTAATTCACCTTGATTATTATCACCTGTCTTCATTTACTGTGGGGTCTATTTTACTGTGAATTTTGACTCTGTTTTTGAGTGCAAGCAGTACCTCTCTCCACTGTCATCCCTCCTTGCTGGGGTTGTGGCCCCAGTCCCTGTTGTACTCAGTTCCCTCTCTGTGGTTGCTTCTGCCACATGCTCGCCCAATCACTTGATCCCTGTTGCCGCAAATAGCTGACCTTCCTGTGAGTGTATGATATGTTCTGATTACCCTGCGTTTGGTATTAATGAGGGACGTTAACTATGTAATGTCACAAGGGATTTTGTGGAGGCTGGTCCATATTCTCTGATCTCTGCTGCTTTTGCAGCTCATAGTATGCCTTTGTCTGGCATGCTTCTACCAGGTGTACCAGCCCATGGTAATAGAAGCACTCTCTAATGTCTGGTTGTGGCCAGCCTCCCTGGCCTCTACTGCCATAACCTGTTTGTTTTCATGAACTGCCTGTTTTAAACCCTCTAAAGCTTTGCAGTGGAGGCCCCATTGTGACTGGTGCCATTTGCACGTCTGCATCCATCGCTGCTCCCTCGAAAGCCGTCTTTTTCAACTTACTCTGCACTAATTTTTCAGTGTCTCTTTGGATCTGCTCCTGCTGCTTCCAACTCTTTTCTTTTTTTTTCTTAAGGTAGTATAGTATATGAGCTTGTATTTCCTGCCAGGGTTTGATATCTAAACCAACTACATTGTCCAGCCTGCTCTATATCTCAGTGGGTAACCTTTTTTCCAGAGTATTATAGAAAGATGTGACTTGTGTGACTGTGTTGGCCCATGGATGTCGGGTTTCCTGTACCCATCTTTCCTTCATTCTATTTAGGAAATTGTTTATGCTTTCCTTTGACTTCATGCTCTCTGCCATTAACCCTCCTACACCTGGGCATTCAGGGAATATTTCTCTTGGGAAGGTCCACATCCAGTGCCAGTGCATATTAAATGTGGCCCATCATACTGGGCATTTGTTCAAGTGAATGCTGATATGCGAGCTTGGGTGAACACTGCTTGTCTGCTCTCCAATTAAACTGCTTAATAAGCTCCTAACATCACCTATCACTAAGTTGATACCTGCAGTGTTTTTCTGAAAGCATGTAATCCATTTCCATGCTTCAACCAGCAATGACGGCAACTATGTTCTCAACCCCTCTTTGTCCATCTGGGCCCATGGCATGTATATAATCCCTGCTGCACCCTTCTGCAGTAACAGGTACATTCTAATCTTAGGTGACTCTATGGGTTTCTCCTTAAAATAGCTCTCCCATCTTGTGAGGCATTGCTGCATGCAGAGGAAGTTCCAACTGGGATTTACTCCTTCGTGCCTGATGCAATCCTCCACTACTCCTATGTCCTGTGGCTCAAAAGATCCTTAACTCGGCGAAGACCTGTCAAATTGGTCCCTCTCCTCAGTCCACTCTACTGATAGGTCGCAAAACAGATACACAAAGGTCTTGCCTTCCTTTTTGACTATTATCTCCCTCAGGGTTAGTTTATCTTTGTAGTGCACACATGCGGAGCAGAGTGTATCCTTTTCTCTACTTCCCTTGTGTGTACGCATCTATAATGGTTACGCTGCCAGTGGGAAGTGCATAATTCTGTAGTATGTATGGGTATTAATAGGTTAGACATCAGTTTCGCCAACATTACCCTAGCATATCGAATTTGAAATTTCATGCCCTGTCTACCCAATACAGGCATCCAGAAACAGACTGAATTGGTGTACAAGTTTACAGCCTGACCAAAGAACAATGACACATGTTCACTGGTATGTACTTAGCCTCACCAATTAGATGACAGGTAACATCATAGTCATACGATAAGGGTTCTCATGATGATGTTCTGTGTATCTATACAGACATCGGCGAATTTGATAGTCCCTGCGCAGATTGAAAGACGCAGTACTGATGAAATAATAGACCATCGATCAATTGTCTCCCCGGTTTTAAAGTAAATTGCTTAATGTATAAACAACAACAGGCCGCCGACAAGAATTTGAATAAATAGTTTCCTCCCCTTAAGAAATCTTGAAAAGAATCTCTTTTTCCTACCCTCGTATTTCAGATTGCGCGACCCATGAGAAGTGGTTGCACAACACAAAAGATCATATCTGAAGACAGAGGTGTCCTGATTATTAAGAACAGGAACCGTACTCCAACAATTCAAGTAGGTTGGGTTCATAAGTTTTCAACAAACAGACTAGATAGTAACATGAGCTAGATGTGCTCACAACTAGAATATTCTCTCTCCAAGTATAATAAATTAATGGCATGTATTTCTTTTTAGAAAGAAGAACACATTGGGTTTTAATTTGTCTGTCCTGAAGAAGATGCCATTATACCTTATGCACCGAAACGCGTCGACAAAGGACTTATTTTATTGTGTGTGTATACTGAATATGTTTATTAATTTGTGAACTTTTTGCTTTATTTAATATTTAAGTTTGATACATAATCAACAGTGACTCTGTGCCAGAATACCGTAATACGGAATTGTTAGAGAGAGGTGTGAATATTGTACCAGAGCACTGTACGAATATATTTGCAAAAATGTTTTTAATGAAGAATGAATTTGTTTTAATAAAATAAACTTTGAGAGATCTTAATTCAATCTAGTGTGGAGTTATAATAACATTTAGTGTCACGGTTTAAAAACAAAAGTTATTGGATATACATGTAGGCCTGTTGGTCACTAATATAAAAGTCTAATAACACAGAAAGGAAACTTTTTTGAAAACTACTCTATACCCAGTCCTTTCTGGTCTCTGGGAAACTCTCTTCTTTGTAAGAGTGTACGCACAGGTGCCATTTAGTTTTTCCTGCGTCATGGAAGAGTAACTACCAGGCTGTCCTCTTCCTTTATTTCTTGTTCTGCCCCTTCTCATTGTTGACTGAACAGTGTGGCTCTGAGACCTGCTAGTAGCCTTCCATCTACCTCCAATTCTCCCCAGCGCAGTAGTAAAGTTAGGACTCCTAACTTTAGGACTCCTAAACTGAGAAAAATCCTAATTTTAAGACTTTCGGTATTCACAAAAGGCATTTAGGAGTCCTAAAATTAGGAGTACTAACTTTACTACTACTTAACAGAGAAGAATCCTAATTTTAAGACTTTCGGTATTCACATAAGGCATTTAGGAGTCCTAAAGTTAGGACTCCTAACTTCTGTGAATACCAAAATGAGTAAGTGCCTTCTGTGAATACCAAAATGGTAGTAAGTTTAGGATTTTATCTTAAGTTAGTTCTGTGAATCGGGACCCAAGGGTGTTAAGGAGCCTCTTAGCACTGAGCAAACATTGAATTAAAAGACCATGAGACTGAGGTAACAACCCTGCCCAATCAGGATAACTAAAAATATAGTGTCCTGGGAGTGATCAAGGGTTATCTTTACCTTCTCTAGTATATTCAGCAATCGAAAGAAGGTGTCTTCCATGGAAATGCCTCCAAGGCTGCCTTACGTCTGATTCAGTTAGGACATATAAAATAGGTAATATGCCAGACCCTGTCAGTGGCACGAGTGCTTAGGTTATCTTTTACCCTTCTCCCTAGTTTACCACATGGCAAATGCTTTAGACTATGTTTGAGGTTCTAATGTAGTCTTTTACCCTCTGTGATGGCTGCTTTGGGATAGACCTCTGCCCTGGGGATTCAGCAGAACTTCTGTTGCAAGGATATCTGCTCATACACAGAACTGTGCACAGAGACCTAGGACATTAGTGGACTGTGGTGGACCAGAAACTCATGTCAGTACCTAGAAAAAGCCAACCAGCTAACATCAGTTTCACATTAGCTCTTCGTCCTATAGCAAAGTAACCAAGGATTAGACAACCTAGAACATGTGACTAAGGACCATCTCAGGAATGGTGGGAAGTGAGAACACTCTTTTGTTATACTCTCATACCAGTCCACAACAGGAGTAAAAAAGAGACACAGTAAGGTTAAAATATTTATTTTAACGATGTGATCTCATGCATAGTATTTTAGTCAGCATAAGCAGACATATGATTAAAAATAATATGGTCAGCAGGGTTACAACTCCATAAAACACAAAAGGAGGAATCATATTACAATAATAGTGCAAACAGGTGATACCGCGGCTAGTTTAAACACCCTCCCTTTATAGGAACTATGTATTATAAGCTAAAGAAGGTCTCTTGAGCTTGTTTTGGGGGACCCCATTACCTTTCCGCTCAGTTAGTGTAAATTACATCTGGATCGGCTAGTCTCTCTGCATCCCTGGAATCTTCCAAGTGTGTGAAATTATGGCAAGTGTGCTATGATAAAGGTGCCAAAATCTTGCTCGACTCGCAGCTGCCAAAATGTTGTGTCTAGAATGTGTTACATCGACACGCCAATAAACAGGCTCACGTGTTATGATAACCTTGATGGCTCAGCACTCACTGTACAGACTGGGGGCATGATGTATGTCTAGATATGTCGAAAAACAAACCTTTTGTCATGTGTAGTTCTTCGTGAAAGCTAACTTTGCAAAAACAGCTAAGCAGTGTTGTGTGCATAAAGCAGCAAAAGGTCAAATGACGTTTAAACTTCTAATAAGCCATGCTAACTTAACATGCACACAAAAAGAGGCCGATAAGCCACACTACACTTCCAATCAATTGCGGTGTCTGCCCACCTTTCTTGTTGCGCAATCGTGACTCCGTCCGGGTGGGATCCCCTTCCTTCGGCTGCAGTCAGGTTTGAGGTCCCAATCGTTCCCTTTGTGGTCACCAAAATGTTGCTTGAGTTCAAAATCCTTTGAAAACAGAAAACAAGAAGCCTGTGGCAAAACAGAAACAGTTTGTTTAATTAAACATTACGGACACAAGATCAGTTACAGCCACAAGGTCTGAGTACTGTCTCAATTTACAATCAGAATGAGTTAGTCTTTTGTACAAAACACGATGGGCCATAAAAGTTTCCTGCGTACCATTTATGGTGAAGAATGTTAGTTGCTGCCTTTGTAGTCATAAATTAATTGTCTAATGATTACCACAGTTGGGTCTTTACCTCGTGTGGACAAAATGTGGCTAGCGGATTGTGTCCAAATGTCCAGCATGGGGAGCATGTGATCATGTGCTAGCTCTTAATTAGCTAGATGTTTCTAACTCATGTGCCATCTGACTTTTTATGGTGTTTTTAGGAGTTTGCGTACCCCCTCCAGCCATATGTGTTCTTTATTGGGGCAATCTCCCTTAACCATTTTAATGTCCCTGTGCCTATCTGTTTGATTGATCAGAGTTTCCAGCCTGAGCGTTTGCCTCACAGCTACACACCCTCTCACCTGTATCCTATCAATCAGGAATCCCAGGCCTTGGTCTCAGGACCTGCTTGACTACATATTTGCTTGTTGAATTTGATATGGAGTTCACAACATGTGGTTATGTTAATAAGGACTAGATTTTATTTTCATTGATGAATGCACTAATTTCTGTATTAACAATACCACAAACCTTCATTCCAATCTTAAACCATTAACAAGTCTACAGAGGAGCTCATCGAGACAGAGACGCCCATTAGGATAGGATCCTACTAGATCACATAGACACATCAAAGCATAAGCTCCTAATGTTTGGCTCTCATCTTCGGTAATGCACTATCCCAAGAAGTGGCTCTACTGGTTTCTGCCTGGACCAGGAGCCATGGGGTCCCTGCCATATAAACTAGGAGAGGGGCCTGAGTAGAGTCTTCAGGTAGGAACTATTCGGGCCTTTATTCATGAGATAATGCCTTCACAGCAAATTGTTTTCTCATTGCAGTGTGTTCTGTCACTCTGCCTGGGTATCCCCCAAACCTGTAAGCTACCACCAACCACTACTCACTCTTCTTATCAGAGAGAACAAGTTTTAATTAGCACTAGCAGGCTGCTGTGACTTCACAGAAACCAGCCTGTGTGGCTCTGTCACACGGCAAGTACAGTGCTGCACATTCAGGAAGAGTCAGAGTCCCATAACCAAAAGCGTCCATACCACATCCTAGCTTTCTCTTAAACATTCCAAAAAATAACCAAACTATCCCCAAGTTACAAGTATCCAGTAGTAATTCATGACATCTGCATGGATTCAAGGGGCCTGCTGAAGGGAAATAGCAGCATTTTTGTTTTGAATGACTTCAACACTTCATATTTATTATTTCTACTCAGTCACGTGACATGGTTCCAGGAAGGGGAAATTAAAACCAATCAGTGAAAGGTCAGGAGAGTAAAGTTTCACAGAAAGTAGGAAAAGAAACAATCTGCTAGAAAGGTACCAACCACAGTGTGTGGTGACGTTCATTTGATTAGGACAGCCAAACACACTTGGAAGAAAAACTAATGTTTAGAATCCAAATAAAGATATCACCTGGGATCTCAAATGCATCCCCCTTGACGTCAATTTGTTCGCACTACATGACATCCAATCCTCTGGCTGATGGAGATGCTGTAACCCATGCATGCAACCCCTGTACTCACACATGTGCTGTCACTGCGCATAACCACAATGTGCAATTGGGTCTGAAATATAGAAAATGGGTCTCTCAGATCAAGTAACATTTACACTTATCAATACATGCAAGCAGCTTTCCACCCTTGGGGGGTCCAGGCATCACGCAAGACTTGAATCCATAGGCATGACATTTATAATTGTATAGTTTCCTGCTTAGGCCTTGCATGAAGTGTGTCCTGCCATCGAAATTGTATTCAAAGTCTTTCCAATCCGTAGCGTTTAGTGAATGCACTCTAGTGCAGTATCCCAGAGGTTCTAATTAAAATGCCTCTCCGTTGCCCTTACTATTTGAATGCAGGTGCAGCGTTGGGAGTAGCGACCATGTGCCTACATCTATTCTATGGAACATGTACAGCCACTGCAGGCACTTACTAGCCAGTCACAACTTCCATATCCCACTTGATCGCTTTTTCTAGTGTGGACAATAGTAAAACTGCAACAAAGACTATGATTTATTGTATCCTATCACAATGTAGCACCATCTGCAGACCACTTTCAAAATAGTACAAAAACCGCCAGCAGGTTATAAACACCGCATTTTTTAGAAATGTGCAGAAAAATGTAAAGGCAGGCAAATTGTGGAATAAAGTACCATACTGCTTGGTATGGTGGACACTGATGCATCCACTGCAGGAATCTATGGTTCACATGATGGTCACAGATTCAAATCCGTCGAACCCACTCAAATTGTCATCCTTCTGAGGATGGGTAATATCAATACTATTTAAATGGGTAACAATAAACGTCTGCTGTTCAGCACCAAGATGTCCCAAAGGATGAACATGCATTTTCTTAAATTCACATTATGTTATTTTATGTTACTTGTGTCCTACAGTATCACAGCCTAGTTTCAGAAGATAATTTATTTTTATTTTTGCAAAACAGTGGGTCCATACATATAACAAGCATTGGCTGCCAGAGTATTGGTTTTTGCAGTTTGAATGATTTCTGCAAGACTTTATTGTCGTGGAAGCTGCTTGGCTCAACTCAATATAAAAAAAACAATTGGCTAGAGGCAAACATATGACTTTGGTCTCAAAAAGGCATGCATTACCATAGTAAACTGCACATATTGGGACAATTATGTCAAATATTTGCAGGCTTACCCAAGAGTACTCCTGCTTTGATAAATAAACTCTACCTCAATGACTTGCTTCGCCAAATGCAAGGTTATGTAGGATGCTGGCAGGTGCCAGGGGTGCCACAATTTTAAAAGTTGCAATTGACTTTTTGATTGGTCCTTCAGACTAGTTCAACTAAAGAAATGATGCATGTTCGCCCTTTTGCGAAATTTAAGATTTATACAATTGCTAAACTCTGGCATGATTAAATAAGCAGGAAATGGACAGTGTCACCCTCTGTGCCCCTCCGCAATTTATAGCTCATCTAAGGCAGGCATAACTGGCCTCTGAGACACTCACTTGCGCACAGCGCTTGACTACTGCACCGAGATGAGCAATGTGAGGGGAGGTGAAGCAATACAAATCTATTACCTCCTCGTCCTGTCTCCCCGTCCCATTCCTTAACAGTGAGCAGCTAGTCTGCTTCTCAGAAACCTATAACCTAGCTGAGCTTTTTGCACTTCCCCCAACATGGCGTCACTATCACGTGACAATAAAGGGGGAAGTGCCGGATAGAAACTGTGAGAAGTTGGCCTGATATATGATGCTCACTAGTTCTAGTGATCACCTTGTATCAGTTCAAACAACCCTTATGGTGATTGGTTGTAAGTCAACCTTATAGACCAGCTATCCTAATGGTAGCATGGACAAAGCAGTCTTAGGCTAAACTCTTTTGGCATGTAAAGCCAGCTGTTTTACCACATATAACCCCTTGAATACCAAATGAAAGGACACCACACAGGTAGTTATGAAAATAAACAAGATATTTATTAACTAACATACACCACTGAACTCTTTATGAGGTCAGAGGGCTAAGCACATGACAAGACTCTTAAGAAAAATATGTTAAGTTGCACGAGTTACAATGTTGCCCTAGGGGCGCAACAAACCATATACTAAACAAGTGGTATAAGGAAGTCGATAGAAGGAATGGAGCTGTCCAGAGGCTGTAGGATCGCTGGGACTACACTAACCTAACTTTAGGTAAGTAATAGGAGGCCCACGGAACGCGTGTGTAGAGTGTGAACTCACATGCGAGATGCGTAACAAAGTCAATGGACAGTACAGTTTACGAAAAAGGTGAGTACGGACAATCCTGACTAGATAGGACTAAAACGACTGTGAAACTGGACACTAGGAGAGTCAATCTACCTTTGAGCACCGAAATGCTCTTGTTACCTCACCCACGGGCTGCGGGTGCATAGGTGCGAAGTCGTGTCGGGTTTCTGCGTTGAAGTCTATGGAGCCTGTAAGAAAAGATGCTGCAGGCGACCAGGAGGAAGATGTCCGGTGTGATCCAAGGGTGGGTCAAAGAAGCTGAAGACCTGAAAGCAGAGGGGACAATGTTCAAAGTGACTAGCCAGTGACTGGAGTGGAACCAGGAAGGAACCAGATGCTGTCGTCGCGATCAGGTGAAGAGTGGACGCTTGACGCTGCAGCCACGTGGACCAGGAGGTGTCTTCGATGACCAGGATGGAGGCACGAGCTGTCCCACGCAGGATCTCGCTGTCGGCGGTGTTGGTTCCGGAATCGGCATCAACAGGCCTTGGCAAAGGCAACCCACACGGCGAGTGGAATCGGCGTCTGGTGCGGACCAGGAGGGTCCGGGGTGCTTCTCCTTTGCAGAGAAGCAAGGGCCAGTCTGGAGCAACCAGACCAGTAGTGTGGATTTCAAGGATCGTCGTCTAGGAGGCCACTAGCCAGCTGGCAAGTGACCAGACAACGCTTTAAGCAGCAATCAAGCAAAAGGGCCCCACGCAGATCTCGTGGATGCTGGAGGGCTGATCTTCTGTGCAGGAGCTGCTCGGGGCTATGGCTTCTCAATCCCTAAAGCACTTTGTCGAGGATACCTCAGAAGTCGTGCTGGAAGCGAAGTGCAGTTTCTTCAGGATGGCCGGTCCCACGTGTCTCGTCGCACCCACGGATCTCAGCTGTGCTGCAGATGTAGGTAGAGGTTGAAGAGGTCTGGAAGTCCGGGTCTCATCGGGCTCTGAAGTCTGGATCCACTCGGGAAGACGAGAAAGTGAACCACTGGAACGCTTGATGGTGCCTGCTTGTGCAGGGTGGTCACTCCCTGGCCACAAGGGAGATTTCTTCAGTCTTCTGTGGAGCAGAACGTCGAAGTTCAGAGTTTCTTCTTGTAAAATCAATTCAGGATAATCTCATTTGGAATGGGACCCGCTCCTACCTTTATTCTCCTAAAGGGGGCTGTACTATGACTAGCTAGGTCCCTCCTATGGGTGGGATCAGGAAGGGGGGTGGTTACACCCCCTATCCTTTGTCCGGTTTCGTGCCTGAGCTGGGGCTGGAGTGCCCCGGCAACTGGTTTGAGCCGGTGTATGCACAGGGCACCTTGTGTGCCCCAGGCATGTCTCATTCCTTTCAGGCCTGTCCTACCTAATACACAAAATCCTGTCTGGGGTGGTGCTAGCACCTCCCAAGGCAGGAAACCCTTTGTTCAAGCCACCCTCGCTGGAAGGACTCCCAGCAGCAGGAGATTTGACTTGTGTCTGTGGTGGCAGCATCCATTTTGTGAAGCTGAGGCTCGAGTTAACTTTAACCGGGGTTCACAGTTACATACATGTCGTGTCCCTCTAAAAGGGTGGAATGCTACCCCCGTTGCCAGAATTGGCGAGGGGGTAGTATTCCAATTCATATGACACCTTACTCGACATGTTTTGATAATGCTATGCCAAAGTTAGCAATAACCGCAAGGATTATAATGCACTTCAGAGTATATGGTATAGCGTTATCATGGAAACAGCTAAAGGACTTGGTTCCGAAAGCTGCAGACAGGCTCAGCTCATGCTAGAGCACCATCTCACATAATTCCAAGCACTCTACCTTCAGGATTGTTAAGGCCTGCCATAGTAGTGACTTATAGGAGTATATGTGTCCATTTTAGGTTTAGATATAGGTATATTATATCTAAAGCAAAGGGTGATTACACCACCTTGCCCCAGCTGATTGATCAGCCAGTTGTGTCAGATTTGGATGGCCAGCCAGGGGTGGCATAATACATGCTGCAGCCCCTGGTAGGCCTTGGGTTCACTTATGCCCTGGGTACCTATAATACACTGTACAAGGACTTACAAGAGTGACCCAATACCACTTGGTAAATGCACCTAAAGTACATGGATGTCAATTTAGAGAGAGAACAGCTAGGCTGTGGGTCTGATTAGCAGGCCCACAGCCAGGGAAAGTCGTAAACCAGTTAAGCAAAAACCATAGGATTGCAGACCCTACTCTCCTACATAACCCTCTCCCCCCCAAACTTAGGGACATTAAACTAACCTTGGCCAGGTGAGTCTTCCTGTTCTAAGTGGAAATACCTAGAGAGACCATCTGCATTGCCATGGTCAGTCCCTGGTCTGTGCTCCACTGTAAAGTCCATCCCCTGTAGGGAAATGGACCACCTAAGAAGTTTGAGGTTTTCACCCTTCATCTGATTTAGCCACAAGAGGGGCTCATGGTCTGTCTGAATCTTGAAGTGAGTTCCAAACAAGTATGGCCTCAACTTCTTCAGTGCCCAAACCACAGCAAAGGCCTCACCTCTCAATAGCTGACCAACGTTTCTCTCTAGGGGTCAGCCTTCTGCTTATAAAAGCAATGGGCTGGTCATGACCATCATTATTCAGTTGAGATAGAACAGCTCCCACACCCAACTCAGAAGCATCTGTTTGGACAATGAAAGTTTTGGAGTAGTCTGGACTCTTGAGAATAGGTGCAGTGCACATGGCCTGCTTTAGGTCACCAAATGCCTTTTGACAGCTAACTGTCCACTGAACTTTCTTTGGCATTTTCTTACTTGTCAGGTCATTAAGAGGGGTCACAATTGTCCCATAATTTCTGACAAATTTCCTGTAGTAACCAGACAGGCCCAAGAAAGCTCTGACCTGTGTCTGGGTGGTTGGAGGAGCCCAGTCCTTTATGGCCTGTATCTTGCTCTCCAATGGTTGAACCTGGCCTCCACCTACAAGGTGGCCTAGGTACACAACTTGACTCTGCCCTATCTGGCACTTAGTAGCCTTGATAGTGAGGCCTGCCTTTTTCAGGGCCTCCAAAACTTTCCTCATGTGGATCAGGTGATCCTCCCAGGTGGAGCTGAAGACAGCAATGTCATCTAGATATGCTGCACAAAAGTCATCCAACCCAGTGAGAACTTGGTTGACCAAATTTTGAAAAGTGGCAGGTGCATTTTTCAAACCAAAGGGCATCACCACAAATTGGTAATGACCTCCTAGGGTAGAAAATGCTGTTTTGGCCTTGGCATCCTCAGCTAACCTGATTTGCCAATAACCAGCTGTCAGGTCAAATGTACTCAAGAATTTGGCAGAAGCCAATTTATCTATGAGTTCATCTGCTCTTGGTATTGGATGGGCATCTGTCTTAGTGACAGCATTGAGACCCATGTAGTCTACACAAAACCTCATCTTTCTCTTACCATCCTGAGTGTGAGGTTTAGGCACTAGAACTACAGGACTAGCCCAAGGGCTCTCTGAGGGTTCAATGACTCCCAATTCCAACATCTTTTTTGTACTTCTTGTTTTATGCAGTCCCTGACGTGGTCAGGTTGCCTGTAGATTTTACTCTTTATAGGCAGACTGTCATGAGTGTCCACCTCATGGGTGCACCAGTTTGTCTGACTGGGGGTCAGAGAGAACATTTGTCTAAAGGATTGAAGAACCTGTTTGCAATCCTTTTGCTGATGTTCGGAGAGGCTGTCAGAAAAGACTACACCATCTACTGACCCATCATCAGGGTTCTGAGTGAGCAGGTCTGGGAGAGGGTCACTCTCTTCCTCCTGTCCCTCATCTTTGGCCATGAGCAAGCCCATGTCCTCCCTGTCAACAAATGCCTTGAGCCTGTTCTCATGAAGTACTCTGTGAGGGCTCCTGGGAGTTCCAAGGTCTACCAGATAGGTGACCTCTCCCTTTTGTTCAATGATGATATGGGGTGCAGACCATTTGTCTCGGAGAGCTGTTGGGGCCACTGGCTCTACCACCCACACCTTCTGTCCAGGCTGGTAAACAGTAAGGACAGCCTTTTGGTCATGCCAAGCTTTTTGAAGTTCTTGGCTGGCCTCAAGGTTTTTAGATGCCTTCTCCATGTACTCTGCCATCCTGGAGCGGAGACCAAGTACATAGTCCACTATGTCAAGCTTAGGTTTTTTGAGAGGTAACTCCCATCCTTCCTTCACAAGACATAGGGGTCCTCTTACAGGATGCCCAAATAGAAGCTCAAAAGGGCTGTAGCCAACCCCCTTCTGTGGGACCTCTCTGTAAGCAAACAGAAGGCAGGGTAAAAGGATGTCCCATCTTCGCCTAAGCTTTTCTGGTAACCCTTTTATCATCCCTTTTAGGGTCTTGTTGAATCCCTCCACAAGCCCATTGTACTGTGGATGATAGGGGGTGGTGAATTTGTAATTCACACCACACTCCTTCCACATTGCAGTCAAGTATCCTGACATAAAGTTTGCACCTCTATCAGAGACAACCTCCTTAGGAACCCCCACTCTGGAGAATACTCCAAGTAGGGCCCTGGCCATAACAGGAGCTGTAGTGGTCCTAAGGGGAATAGCTTCTGGATACCTAGTGGCATGATCCACTACCACTAGTATAAATCTATGCCCAGATGCTGTTGGGGGGGTCCATTGGTCCAACAATGTCAATCCCCACTCTTTCTTTTTTTAAAAAATTTTTTTATCCTCATTTGCCTGGACCCTCCTCTTATTCAGCCTCCAACTGCCATGCGCGTGTTAACTTAAGGTGCGAGTTTACCCCTGCTCCTGAAAACGCGATTTATGAGAATCGGCAGGAGATGGCCCGAAGAGAAAGCGGGTAATGACTCCAAACTTAATGTTTAACCAGTTGAACTAGCCTTGGGACCAAACTTTAAGTGAGAAGAATCATCAACCATATTCTTCTCTTTATTTTTCCTGTTTACCTCATTCTTACTTGACTTGATGTATCATTGTTGAGAATGTAGTTTGAAGTGGGCACAGTATTAGGGGGCGCTTTATAGGGCTTTAGGAAAAGTTCTAGGAAAACATTTGGAAAAAAAGAAATAAAAAAAAAAAAAGTAAGAGTTGGAAAAAAAAAACCCTAATAAACAAATAAACAAATAAATAAATAAAATAAAAAGAAGGAAAAAAAAAAGGAAAAAAAGGGAAGGGGAGTAAAGAAAATAATCATATAAATAAATAAATAATCGAAGATTACTAAAAGGGGAAGCAAATATATGTAAGACCCTACACAGGTTAATGCACAGGGCACTTGTTAGTTTTTTTTTCTTTAAGAAGAGCACTCCGTGGTGTGGGAGGAGAAGGCGCAGCTTGGCGCGAAGCCGGCCATACATCTGGTCGGAGTAAGTATGGGTGGGTTCTCCAGGGGGGGGAGGGGGGGAGAGGGAGCTGGGGGGGGACACAAAAATGCAAAACTATCCTCAGGAGTCTGGCCCTCAAATTCAGGTTTTTCCTTTAATCCACTCAATTGCCACTGATAAGACAAATAAGGCTAATAAAGGTAATAACATCAAAGTGAGCGGGAGGGAAGCGTATACTAGGGAGGATGTGGAAAGATGACCTCAGTTCAGTTCCTATCTTGGAATGTTAATGGTCTGCGTGTGCAAGGGAGAAGAGAACATATTTTACAATACTTGCGGGACTCCCCAGCGCAGATCATTATAATCCAAGAATCACATCTTTTAAAAAGTGAGGCCAATTCAATACTAAAAAAACAAAAGTGGATTGACAAATTCATCAGTACTGACCCTAACGCTAATATAAGAGGAATCCTTTTAATCTGCAAAAAAACAGCAAAGGTGCAGATCCTCAACTTTAACGAGGACAACAGTGGAAGATGGCTTCTAGTAAAGCTGTCCATCAATGGGTGGGTGTGTAACCTAGTCGGATATTATGGCCCCAATATAGATGATCCGTCTTTCTTAGAAATAGTCAGGAACAACTTAATGACCACTACGGAACCTATAATATGGACAGGGGATTTTAATGTTATACTGAATCCAAGACTAGATAAATCCACTCACCACATCGGATATAGAAGTCATATCCCCTCTAAAGCTAGACAGTCTCTCCAAGGGATTATGGAACAAATAGGCTTGGCAGATCTATGGAGAGAAAAAGCGGGTAACAAACAAGGTATATCCTATAAGAACTTAAAGTATAAACATACCTCAAGAATTGACTTCGCCTTGTTCAGCTACTGCCTCCAAAATTCTATTCCTAGTATCAAGTATATACCCTCCCACCTATCGGATCATTCAGCTCTCTCATTTACGCTAAAACTTCCAGATCAAATTAAACATTCCTCTTGGTCATTTGACCGTACTATTTTACTAGAGCAGGAGGAAGTGACATACTTAAAAACCGAAATTAGCATGTTCTTGGATATCAACCTTGGCTCAGCCTCTCTCGATACGGTTTGGGAGGCTCTAAAAGCATACTTGAGAGGTTGTATTACAAACAGAGCCTCCTACCTGAGGAAAACTTATATATCGAAAATTCAAAATCTCGAACAAGAACTAGAAATAATTGAGCAGAGACTCGGGGGCTCAATTGGGTCGCTTCAAGATCAAAAGAACATCTCCGATCTGAGGAATCAGCTAGAAAACATTTTACAAGAGAGAGTAACAAAGAGATGGGAGGCGAGTAAAATCTCAAACTTTGAATTTGGGGAAACAGCGGGTAAGATCTTTGCTTGGAAGGTTAAGGCTGATCAAGCTAAAAGCCATATAAGAGGAATCAAGGTTGAAGGTGAAAGCGAACTCAGGACAGCAAATCAAGAAATTAGTACAGTCTTCAGGGAATTCTTTGAGGAGATTTACAGGGAAGATATCCTTGACAACCAACAGGCAAGAGATACATGGTTAAATCAGATCGCTTTACCATCCCTTTCACTCGCACAACGCGTGGGGATTGAGATGGATATCTCCGAAATAGAAGTAAGGAAGGTCATCTTGTCACTTAAACATGGCAAAGCTGCAGGTCCTGACGGACTTCCTGGAGAACTGTACCGTACCTTGGTCGATGCAATTGTCCCCACTTTAACGGCCCTCTTCAATGATATTTTGAGGGAGGGTCACGACCCCCCTCGATCGTGGAGCGAGGCCACCATAGTATTGATTCCCAAACCTGGCAAAGACCCAACTTTATGCGGGTCATACCGCCCAATATCACTACTGAGCAGTGACTACAAGATTTTTGCTTCCATTTTAGCAGCCAGAGTGGGTTCAGTAGTGGGTGAAATTATACACCAGGACCAGAAGGGCTTCATCAAAGGTCGCCAGCTTTCCGATCTAACGTACGACCTTGTGGGGGCAATTGACATCGCCTCATCCTTCCCCCTTCCGCTGGCAACACTCACCCTAGATGCGGCTAAAGCCTTCGATAGGGTAAATTGGCCCTACCTCAATGATGTACTGAGGAAGTTTAACTTTGGGGAGAAATTTGGCCGCACTATAGAACTCATGTACAACTCACCATCTGCACGGCTCCTAATAAATGGAACACTGTCTGAATCATTTGGGATGTGGAGAGGCACTAGACAGGGCTGCCCGCTTTCCCCCCTCCTCTTCAATCTGTATATTGAGCCATTTGCGGAAGTCCTTAGAAGAGATGAACTTATTCCATCCTTCAGATTTGGGGGGTGGGAAAAGCGGGTAGCTCTGTATGCAGACGACATCCTAGTTTTTACCTCAGATCCGGAGATTACATTTCCAGAGGTAATAAGGAGAGCTGAAGAGTTTGGCCGGATCTCGGGCTATGAGATTAACCCAAGCAAAACCGACATCATGGCTTGCAACATATCTGATTTACGGCTAAAAATAACCAACTCAATGAGATACCTGGGTATTTGGATAGTGCAAGATGTCAGCAAAATCGCTCAAGTTAACCTCGAGAGAGTGTCTAATGAAAGCAAGAAATTATTAAAATCTTGGTCCAATCTCCCACTGACTATCCTTGGTAGAATAAGTCTGATGAAGATGTCCAACCTTCCCAAATTTAATTTCATTTTTAACTCCATCCCCCTTGCATTCGATAACGTAGCCTTGGAGAAATGTCAGAGAGAGCTCAATTCCTTTGTTTGGTGTTATAAATCGGCAAGAGTCGCATGGAAGAAATTGAGAAGGAGGAGGGAAAAGGGGGGCCTGTCTTTGCCCGATTTGCAATATTATGCGTGGGCATTCCAACTGTCTCACTCAAGAATGCTCCTAAAAAATCCATCTAATGCCTCTATTGATCTCATGTTTAACGCCATGCTGATTGGAGCTGGGTTACCAACTAATGGATACATGTTTAAATATGGCGATCAGAAATATTTCAAAAAAGTAAAATTAAAAATTCTTATGTCCCAAGCAAAGATATGGTCACATATAAGGAGGAAACTAGGCTTACCATATTACTCCAACTCTGCACCCATTTGGGATTCTCCAGGGTTGCCGCTTTGTCTAGAAGACAGGCTTGCAAACTCGTTGAGACTAGGAGGAATATCAACATGGGGAGATTTATTGGTAGGCGAATACTTGAGGCCCTGGGAGGAATTACGGGATCAACTGGGTTCAGAGTTTTCGTGGTTTAAATTCTTACAATTAGACAGTTGGTTCAAAGCATTGGTCAGGTCTGGAGTAACTCTTGGGAAGTACAGTATCACTGAAGAGAAATTGGTAGCTAGATCAGGAGGAGGCAAAGAAGTCACGCAGTGGTACTGGAGCCTGTTAGAAGAGATAGATGGAGAATTCATCCTCCCGGAACAACTATGGGGTACAGAACTTGGAGCCCAGAGTATCGAATTCTGGCAGAAATCCTGCACCTTGTTATATAAATGTGTTAAACCTGCATGGCTTAGGCGTAATCATTTTTTTACGATACACCGAGCTTATTTTACACCTCTAAAACTGTCTAAATTCATCCCAGGGAAGAAATGCAATAAATGTAACTGCATCGCAGCTTCGGACATCCACATGTTTAAAGAATGTCCAAACATACTACAGTTCTGGAATGAGGTAAAAGTGACTTTGGACTCTATCCTCAATATCTCGATTTCTATTTCACTCCCCTTGATTATATTTGGATGGGATAATAGCATTAAGGGTCATGCAAGGACATTTCTGTTTTATGCAATACTGCTTGCAAGAAGGGAAATATGCAAGGTCTGGATAGAAAACTCGGCACCAACACATGCAAACTGGTTATCATCTCTCTATGCAACCTCTAAAACAGACATGTTGAGATCAGGTGGCCCACGCAACCGGGCTTTTTGGAATTTTTTGGTTCAGTCAAGACAGTAACCAGTTTTGTTTTTTTTTCCCCGGTCCAATGATTATGCCTTAGAACTCCAAGAACTAGGCCCCCCTCATTTGGTCCCAATCCCCACTCTTTCAAAGGGTACCCCCACCACAGGTAGTGGTATAAGGGGGGCCTTTGTTGTGCCACCTGATTTGCCACTGACTTGACAGGTGACACATGATCGACAAAACTCTTTGGTGTCTTCAGACATATGAGGCCAGTGAACGTGTGGGACAAGCCTTTCCCAAGTCTTGTTCTGGCCTAAGTGACCTGCAAGGGGAATCTCATGGGATAAGGTAAAAAGGAAACCTCTCAGAGACAAGGGGCTAACCAGCCTCCTGGTAGTATGTACCAGGCTTGGGGTCTCTTGCCTCAGAGTATAGGAGTCCATCATCCCAGTACACCTTGTGGGTACCTGTGGCATTCACTGCAGCCTCAGCAGCAGCCTGCTGTCTGAGGGGTTCAAGAGCGGAACAGTTTAACTGTGCCTGCCTCAAGTCTGCCCTGGAAGGTCGCCCTGACCCAAGAAACTCAACCTGTTCAGGTTCAAGCTCCTCTAGGCCAGTTCCTTCTGGGGTCTTTGGGTCAGCCTCCTGAGAGGGCTGATCCTCACCTTGAGGTAGGGGGGAAGGCACAGCCTTAACCCTACTGCTCTTTCTCTTGGGAAGTGTCTGGTCCATTGTTCCAGGATCCAGCACTTGTTCAGCTGGGCATTTTTTGACCTGTGACCTAGTCACAGCAAGGACATGTGCTGACAAACCTAACATTTCCACATGAGTCCTATACTCCACTTCTGACCATAAGGAGGATTTCAAATCATTGCCCAACAGACAGTCCACTGGGAGATCTGAACTAACTACAACCCTTTTGAGGCCAGTTACACCTCCCCAGGAGAAGTTAACAACTGCCATACTGTGATTGGTAGTGCAATTGCTAGCATTGGTCACTAGGTAGTCTGAACATAGTATTACCTGATCAGGGTCCACAAAGTTTGGTGTCACCATAGTGACACTGGCACAAGTGTCCCTGTAGGCCTGAGCCATTTTTCCATTGATTTAAAGGCGTCTGTCTGTATTTGTCCAGAGTACTGGGACTTACAGTAGGGGTCAAATCCATGTCCCCAGTACAAACAAGAACAGCCTGAGTAGGTATCCTGACTAAGTCAGAACCCAACTCATTTCCCAGGGTTAACCCAACTATAGCCTTGGGGGATGCACTACCACTACTAACTGTACTAGGGGGTGCAGGTGCCTTAGGGGCAGTAGTGGTAGGAGCTGTGCCTTTCTTGGTGCACTCACTAAACCAGTGAGTCTTACTTTTACAGTATTGGCACCATGGTTTTCTTTGACCATCATTCTTCTTCTTTTGGGAATTCTTGGACCCACCCTCCTTAGATTGTTGGGGCCCTGTTGAAGACTTCTGGTCATTTTGCTTATTCTCATTACCGTTTTTGTCTGCTTTCTTCTGGCCACCACCCTGGTTCTGGTTCTGCTGCTTGACCTTTGTCCTGACCCATCTGTCTGCCTTCTTTCCCAATTCTTGCGGAGAGGTCAGATCTGAGTCAATCAAGTGCTGATGCAACAACTGTTTCTGACAATTATTTAAGTTTTGCTCTCTCATATTTAGATTATACAATCCTGTGTAATCAGGAACTTTACTTCCCAGTAACCAGCCTTCCAAAGACTTAGTGGCACAATCAATAAAGTCAGTCCAATCCTGAGCTTGAGTTTTCTGGGTGTCTCTGAACATCAAACTGTACTGTTCAGTTGTTAAGCCAAACCCATCAATCAAGGCACTTTTCAGGACTTGGTAATCATTAGTATCCTCATCTCTAACAGTGAGGAGCTTGTCTCTTCCTTTACCTTCAAAGGAGAGCCACAATATAGCTGCCCACTGACTCTGGGGTACCTGCTGTACTTTGCATGCCCTCTCCAGAGCAGTCATCCATTTGTGGATGTCATCTCCTACCTTAAAGGAGGGCACTATTTTACTCCGGTGTCTATTATCAAAACTCCTGTCTTTATCTCTAGGGATAATGCTGCCACCAGTGGGTTCCACCCCACTCAATTTCTGCTCTCTGGCAAAGGCAAGTTTCTCTTTGGCAAGGGCAAGTTCTTCCCTTTGGATCCTCAGATTCACTTCCTTCATCTTTGCTTCATGTTCTCTTCTCTGAGGGGAAGTCATCCCTCTCTGAGAAGATGCCTGAGAGACATGGGTGTGAATAGATCTGTTAGAGTCTCTGGAGTGAGACCTAACTCGTCTAATCCCAAGGTTAGGCCTGCTTGAGGATGGGCCTGGGGCTCCCCCAGTTCCATTCTCATGTAGGCTTAAGTTGGCCCTGGTAAGTCTGCTGACTATAACCTGACCATTGTCTACCTCTCCATCAGAGGAGTTCCCATTTTCCTCACCATCTACCTCTTCGGTTTCAGGGGGGTTAGATTCAGGCTCACCTTCTAAGGGGGACATGTTTCCATCTGTAGGATCAGAGGGGCCTGGGTTAGAAGCGCTTCTAGCATCATATGTCTCTCAGAGACCTATCAGAAAAGGAAGGGTACGGTTAGAACCCTGTTTCAGTTTCCTGGAGGTACACAATTGTCTCATCTCCTGGAAGCTGAGGGCTGCATATCTTGAAATGACCTGTGGAGGGTCAATAGCCACAAGGGGAGCCACTGTGTTCTCTCCTGTGGCAGACATGCTTTCTAGTGAGATGTAAGTGGTGCACTTACCTTCACTATGTGTTTTCCTACTGATTCCTTGCTAAGAGTTGTAGTCAGAGTGTGCTACTCCCTTTCTACTACAACAGTTGGTTCAGTAGAACTATTTCTAAGCTTTGTTATATGTACCTATGGTACCTTATGTGATCTTTCAAATGATATCTCAAGATTATATTTGGTAAAAACAACAGCAAGCTCAAATCCCACCCGCTGCACACCAATGTGAGAAGTTGGCCTGATATATGATGCTCACTAGTTCTAGTGATCACCTTGTATAATTCTCCTTACTAGGACCAAAACACAGTTCCTTACCAAAATCAGGATGACAAATTATGAAAAGGTAATTCTGGGTGCAGATAATGTGACAATAACACGATGTGTTAATGTAAATCCATCTACTTTGTTACCTGATGCCATGGATGTGGAGGTGAGAAATGAAGTTGATCATAAGTGTCTGGATGTTCTTGAGTATTGTACCAAACCAAGACCTGACATTAAGGATGAGCCATTGCCTGAATCTGTTTATGTCATGTTTGTAGATGGTTCATGCCTGAGAACAGATGAGGGTGCTCTGAGTGCTGCAAATGCTGTATGTACAGTGGCAGATGTCCGGGAAGCATCTTGTCTGAAAGGAATTTATTCTGCTCAAATTGCAGAGCTGATTGCTTTGATTCGAGCATGTGAACTGGGAAAAGAAATAAGAGTCACCATAGTGACTGACAGTCAGTATGGTTTTGGGGTTGTCCATGATTATGGTCAACTGTGATCCCAAAGAGGTTATATAACTTCTGCAGGATCCCCCATCAGAAAGGCTGAATTTGTGAAAATGTTGATTGATGCAATCCAGTTACCTGAGAAAATTGCTGTTGTAAAATGTGCAGCTCACAAGAAAGGAGATGATTATGTCACCAGAGGCAACCGATTTCTTGACTCTATTGCTAAATACTGTGCTAAAAATCTTGCATCTATAAATCGGGACAGAAAACCTGAACATGTTTCAAGTCCTTTATTGCTAACCACAGTAGTTGAGACTTGAAGCAGGTAAAGCAGATGCAGGAGGTAGCAAGTGAGGAAGAAAAAGATATTTGGTTAAAATCAGGATGTAGACAAAGAGAAGAGGATGAAATTTGGGTTTACAAAGATGAAAGACCAGTAATGCCTGGTAGCATGACCTCTAATATGGCCCGAATGTACCATGATCAAGCTCATATTGGGAGGGATGCAATGATCAGGATGTTTAGACAGACATGGTACAATCCCAAGTTCAGGATGATCGCTGAGAGCCTTTGTCAGCGGTGTCTTGTTTGCCAACAGATAAACCCAAGAGGGAAAACAGTTGTGAGTTTGGGAACCATAGGACGGGAGGGAGGTCCATTTACACAAATGCAATTGGATTTTGTCGAGTTGCCACCCTGTAATCGGCTTCGATATGTACGTGTGATCATTTGTCTATTATCCCGGTGGGTGGAGGCCTTCCTTACCAGACGGTATCATGGAATAACTGTTGCAAAATTATTGTTAAGAGAAATCATTCCACGTTTTGGTTTCCCAGTAACAATTGAGAGTGACCGTGGGACACATTTTCATAATGAGGTAATGCAGATGATTTGTGAAGCACTGGACATTCATCAGAAATTATATTGTGCTTATAGACCAGAGGCTTCTGGGGTAGTTGAGCAAGTAAATGGAACCATAAAGAACAGATTTGCAAAAATGTGTTTGGCCACTGGACTGAAATGGCCTGATGCTTTGCCTCTTGTTCTGATGACCCTAAGGAGCATACCTGATAAAAAGACAGGATTGAGTCCACATGAGATTCTGATGGGAAGAGTGATGAGACAAGCATTTGTGCCAGTTGATGAATTATTGACTATTAATGATGAAAAACCTGTCTGGCGTGGTAACATCTGTGTTCCATGAGGTGGGAACTGAGGCAAACTCGAAAGAGAAACATCCAGCTCATGATCTAGTGCCTGGAGATTGGGTTCAGATAAAAGTACTGAGGAGAAGAAACTGCCTAATTCCTTGTTTGCAGAAGCCAAGACAAGTCATTCTGGTTAGCACGACTGCAGTTATGTGGAGAAGTGTGGCTCAATGGTTAGAGCGGCAGACCCTGATGCAGAGGTCTGGCCCGGGACCAGGGTTCAATTCCCGCCTCGGCGGGTCTTGGGCTCAATTTCCTTGGACCTGATAATTCTCTCCTCGGTGCCTATTCTAATAATGGGTCCCACTCTGCAACTCTGGGCAATAGCTTGCTTGATCTCCACAATGGCCCTAACTGCGCTGGGATGCCTGGCTTCACCTTGGGGGTGCCCAGAAGTGGACATTTCACTGGAAAAGCCAGGAAGGGTTCCACAGCGGTATGCCTTACAGCGCCAGGACACCCCAGTTGGGGTATTAGTGCGCTTTACAAGTACAAATTACAAGTACGCTGTTATAAAGAGATGGGTGCATGCCAGCCACACCATCCGTGTGCCTGAACCTGAAAATCCACAGGACGAAGCAGAAAGCATAACTGACTCAGATTCTGAAGGTGAACCAGATAAATGTCCAGATACTGAAGGTCGACATCTGGAAATATCGGATGCAAGCTCTGCGTCTGAAGGAGAAAGTGAAGTCATCAAAATACCAAATTCTGAAGATCGAGCTGAAAGGCGAGATTTGGTAAGGTCTGATACCAGTGTGGACACTGATCAAAGTGAAGACAAAACTGGTAGTCAGATAAGTACTGAAGGACAGTCTGAAAGCAGGAACAGAAATCTTAAAAATGGTGAAAAGGAAATAACTCACAAAAAGGATGAGCTTCTGAGTACCAGCTATGAAGAGGTTCCTAACAGAGTGAAAGAACTGACCAAAGAGAAAACAGATTCAGTGAAGAAAACAGACATTATAAAGTTCATCATAAAGGAAACTGATGAGAAATCCGAAACTGAGTCTGATGTCGGTGAGGATGAAACTCAATTGAGGAGAAGCTCAAGAAAGAGAGCTTGGAGAGTGGAACGTAGCACTGTCGAACCTGGAACCGAGAAACCACATAAAGGAAAATTATGGACTGAGATTCAAACTGGTTAAGAAAGCTAAAATCCAAGAAGATCAAGTAAATGAAATAACCAGTCAAAAGGAGTTGTTTGGAGAAAAAATAGAGATTGTGCAAAGGCCAAGAAGAGTAAGAAGACCAAATCAAACATACAAGTCACCTGAATGGTCATATAGCGCTTTGCCTCCAATAAAGGAAGTAAATAGCAGTCAAGAAAATTTGAATTATCAAAGTGGAGAAAAAGAAAGTGAGTGAACTGAAACTCAAAAGAGAGAAAAAGGAGTACCTAAACAGGGAAACCAAAGAGAGGGAAAGGTGAAGGAACAAGATTGTTGAATTTTATTGATGGTAAGGACACTTTTTAAGTGCAAAAAGATTTGAAAGAGGCAATATAAGGACAGAAAAAATTGTGAAAAACGCTGTGTAGAAAACAAAATGGCTACTAATGATGTAACAAGATCGAAATGTACTATTCTTAGAAAATGGTGTAGAATGTGGTTAATATGTACAGGTTATTAATGTTGGTATGGTTGATATTAGTTATTGTGATTCCTTTTAGGCCTAATTTTGAAAAAGCAAAGGCAAATGAGAGTATGAGAGAAAAGGCCTATGAGTCAAAGTGTGAAATAATACATATGTATAAACCTGAAATACATCAAGATAATTCAATAAGTGACTATTCCGAGAATATATTTTCAAAGTTAATATCTGAATATGTGAGAACTATGGACGCCAGTGACTGCTATGTCTGTGTGAAATTATCATCATCTGTATCAGAGGGTGTGACATACGTACCACCACCTTCCATTAACATATCTTATCTTATCTTATCTTAGGTGCAATTTATAAAGCGCACTGACACCGAAGCTTCCTGGCGCTGATAGACAGAGCAAATGAGGGGGGAGCACAGATGGCAAAGTTCTAGCTAGGTTTTGGAAAAAGGTGAGTTTTTATCAGTTTTCAGAAGTTCAGGAAGGAAGGGGAGGATTTGATTGAGAGAGGAAGGAGGTTCCAGAGGACAGGAGCTAGGTTGGAAAGACGGCGGCCACCAAATTTCTTAGTTTTGCTTTTAGGGGTGACTAGCAAATCGCGGTGGGCTGAACGGAGGTTACGTGTTGGGCAGTGAGGGCGAATGAGAGATTTGAGGAACGCGGGGCCAGAGCAGTGAGGGGCCCTAAAGGTGAGACAAGCCACCTTGAAGGCGGCCCTTCGGTCGACTGGAAGCCAATGGAGGTTGATGAGCAGAGGCTTGGCAGATAGCCATCTGGGGGTTCCGTGAATCAAGCGGGCAGCTTGATTCTGAACAACTTGGAGACGTTGCATATGGGGTTACATATGGGGTTACATGTAGTGTGTTAGCTAGTTTGTTTTATAAACAGGTAAATTAGAGAATTATTATTCAAATCCTGATGATGTTTTTGCAAAATTGAAAGTTGTGGCTGAATTGAATCAAATCAAACCTGCAAAGGTTTTCGGAGAATATTTTTTGGAAACACAATCACTGACCCATGACTATGCGTTCCAACATAATTTGACTTTGTAAAATGAGAAATGAGGAGAAAGCCTTTTTGGACATGGTAGAGGAAAGGAGAAACGAATATAAAAGAAAGGAAAAAGCAAAGAAATCTAAATCTACAATGTGGACATTTGAGAATGATAATATAGAGGGACATAATGTGAATGTGGCTATAAATATAGATGCACCACTATTAGGGAAATTATGTATTCAAAGAGACAACCCTACTCAACTACTCCAAACTCCTGACACGCTTACAAGGGGATATATCAAGATGGCGACAACAACCGCTCTCATGGTTGGGCCGAGTGGCTGCTGTCAAGATGTCCCTGTTGCCGAAAGTGTTATACCTTTTCCAGACCATCCCAATCACCCCTCCCGTGGGTATGCTTAAGAAATTGCAGGACACCATGCTACAGTACGTCTGGGCCAATAAACGCTCACGGCTTCGACGTGACCTGGTCACTAGAATGACGGCGGAGGGCGGGCTAGGGGTACCTGACCTAAAGCGCTATTTTCATGCAACACAGATGCGATATTTCTTGGAATGGTCCCGGCCTCTCTCCGAAAAGCGCTGGCTTTTTCAAGACAGAGCAATGGCGGGTGCGCCGCTGTGGGGAGTCCCCTTTCTGGCACGGTCAGACAGACTAGGCTACCTCAGGAAGTCGCCCATCACCAGGACGTTCCTCCAGGTATGGGACACGGTAGCGGTCCCAAGAGGTCTGACATCCTTTCCATCACCAATGACGCCCCTGCTGGATAACCCGCCGTTTCCCCCTGGGGTGCCGCCTGGTTCCTTTCCCCAATGGCGGCAGATCAAGTGCTGCTCCACGGGACACTTATTCAACCTGCAGGACTTCATGACGTTGGACGCGATAAAAGATGCCTATGGAATTGACAAACCGCATCGCTTTCAGTATTTTCAGTTGAGGCACTGGCTCACACACAAAGATGTTGAACCCCTCGTCGGCCGCCCCCTCACTCCATATGAGAAATGGCTCCTCACTAAATCCAAAGATTCGAAGGCTATTACAGACTTATACAAACTGCTGACCCCCGCACCCCCCACGACGAGATCAGCGGGTCAGAAAAGATGGGAGAAGGAACTGGGACGCACGCTTTCCGACAAGGAATGGCAAGACATCTATTACCGAGCACACCACACTGCCAGAAACACAGCCAGCAAAGAATCAGCGGTGAAAGTGGCCTATTACTGGCACCTGACACCGGAACGCTTACATCATGGTAACCCTCGGAGAGACCCCACATGCTGGAGGGGGTGTGAACACACAGGGACCATGATACACATACTGTGGGAATGCGTGGAGGTGCAAGAATACTGGGAGGGGGTACTCAAAGACATTGACACACACTTTGAGACGGAGCTCCCCCGCTTCCCAGCATATACGATCCTCGGTCTCCCCAATAGACTCATGTTCCCACTCAAATCCATTAGAGGGAAACAGATGGGACTGGCGTTGGGAGCTGCAACACAACACATCCTCTCCCTATGGGGCACGTCGAGGAAACCCACACACACAGGGTGGTTACATCGCCTATGGTACATAATGGGGATGGAGAGAATTCAAACATCCGATACATTCAAGGACATATGGCAGCCACTACTCTCCCTGCTCACCCAAGAATTTAACGAGCTTACATGCCCTAAATACCTAAGGGTACTCCGACTTTCAGATGAATTCCACAATAGGACAGCGGAGGAGTAACACAAGGCCTAGAACGGGTCCCTAAAGGCACTTGCCAAAGACGAACACACAGAGGGGAGGGGGGTGGGGGGAGGATGGGACCAGGGGAGGGGAAGCAGTTGGGGTTAGGGAGGGGCATGGGAGGGGCATGGGTATAAGAGTTTTAGCTTGCAATTCTTGTTCAGATTCCCGCCCTACGAGCTTACATGGACACAGGATATTCGTTCCCAATGCTCAGAAGTCCAGGGTATATGCGACACACCAGATGGGAAATCAAGTGCAAAGTTATGTTGGTCCAAATACTGTATTGTACTGCTTGGCTGAACTCAATAAAAACAAATTTGATCAAAAAAAAAAAAGAGACAACCATGTGTATGATAATTATTTTGTGGGAGCGAGTCAATATGAAGATATATACATTTAAAAGGAGGTTGGGGATTTAAAGTAGGTAATCATCCAGCTTTTCCTGGTATCTATTTCCTATGTGGGAACAAACTGCCAGATTCATCAAAGACCCGTCTTGCGAGTCTGTAATAGCGATTCATAAGGAATCTATTACAGACTTGCAAAACGGGATTTATGTAGGAATCGCAAAAAAAAAAGCGATTCCTACACATTCCTTATTTGCGATTAGCAAATTGCTAATCGCAAATAAGGAATAACTCCCCATTCATTCCTATGGGCCTAATCGCAAATAAGGATGCGATTTCAAGGGTGCTAGGGGTGTCCAAAGGACACCCTGTAGCACCCCTGAAATGTAATCTACATTGGTGTTGCGCACCAATGTAGATTACAACTTGCAACATGCAACTTAGAAAAATACATTTAAAAGCAAAGTTTTCGCTATTTAGCACGAGGTTTGACCTCGTGGTAAATAGTGGCCCGAAATTGCGAATTCACAATTTATAAATGGTTAATGAATTGCATTTAAGGAATCTCAAATAGAGATTCCTTAAATGTAATTCCTCGCAATTTAGCGAAATCGCATTTACCGATTTTTGCATTTGGGATGATGAATCCCAAATGCAAAAATTGCGCTCGCAAAGGGCCAGATTCTCAAAGCTTCATGAATCTGGCTGTCAGATTATTATAGATTGCCTGATCACTGGTAAGGGTCCTGTTATGTCGGCCTGGTCTTTCCTAAAATTTTCCATGTAGATAGAGGAACTAATGGAATTCTTGAAATAGATAAACTTTTAAGTCATAGAAGAAAGGAGAGTGTGATGGAAATAATAGGTGATGTTTTGGAGCATTGATACCAGCAGTGGGTATATCTTTTAATGCAAACAGAATTCCGAAGTTGTCAACGATAGGAGATCGTTTATCAACAGATACTGCAGGGGGATTTTTAATGGTAAACACAGAAATGGTGGCTATGAGAGCTATGGTGATGCAAAATCTACTTGCTCTTGATATAATTTTGGAAAAAGAGGGAGGGGTCTGTGGAATTTTAAAGGTACAGCACTGTTGTACCTATATTCCTGATAAAAGTCAAAACATTGAAAGTTATATTACAAACCTTACAAAATTACATAAAGAAAGTATACCACTGGAGGTTGATGGTGTTCTTGAGAAACTTGGTAGAAGTTTTTCAGCTGTTAAGAAATGGTATTATGAAATAGGTAGATCAATAATAGGGAAAGTATTAATTCCAGTAACCCTAATAATAGTGATATTCTTAGTCTTAAGATTAGGTTGTAAACTTCGAAAAATAAGAAGCCTTACAAAAGTCTATAAAAAAGGAATTTGAGGAAAGACAAGAAAGAGAACGTGAAGAGGGGGCATTGAAATTGAAGAGTTTAAAGAGAAACTTTATCAAGACAGAAAGAAAATAGAAGATACTAGAGTATAACCCATACTAATTGAAAAGAAACATGTTTTTTTAAATTTTATAAAATTTTTTGGGTGTTATTTGGTGATAAATCACCAAAGGGGGGAGTTGATGGAGCGAGGGTGAAAACAAAATTTTTTGTATACCTCTCGTGAAGTTGCCTTTCCATAACTGTAATATGTATTAATCTTGTGGTTTTAAAATTAAGCAACGTAGAATAGAAAGCACACACACCAATACATGTGGGAAACTAATATGCTTGTGTTGCAAACCGTAAACCATTAATTATGTGACGCTGTCTTACTAATATAGTGCGGAAATGCTATAAATTAATGAAAATCTATGCGTGTATGCTTCCTAAATGTATTATTGTAGCAGAAATTATGAAGAATAGTAAAAAAACAATGCATAATTGTGGCTTGAAAAGCTAGGTAACCACTTACAGGGTGAACATAGAATGGGGGGAGGTAAACAGAAGGGTTTTACTTCAAAATCTAATGTTTGATTGTGTTTGTTTCTATAATAGTTCCCGTTATGCCCCATGCGGCCTAGTAAAACATGGAGGGTTTGCGAGACTCCAATTGAGTGTCCTTCCACGCATGCGCGACTGTGTTCGAGAGCTGTGTAAGCAGCCTGTGCCTGCGCGGCTGGTGTCAAGGTCAGCGTGGCCTGAAGAGCAGAAGGGTGCCAAGTTAAAGATGTCCGTGTCATGATGAGCCTGGGAAATTGTACGAAAGTGACAAGTTAAAGGACAAGGTTGAAGGAGTGCAATAATGAACAATAGGAACCTTAGTGTGTATGAAGCAATGATTAGGAGGAAATATGGACAATGAGGAGATGAGGTTATCCTCATCCACCCCTTGAACGGACCAATGAGAATTGAATGTGGACCCTAAAAGTTTAAAATTGTGTTAGCTAGTTAGGGAAAAAGGGTATAATAGAGGTCGTTTTGAGGAAAGAAAAAAGTGTGCTTTTGAATTATTTTTCGCACCACGACATGCTGTCGGACTGATTGATTTTTCCCTGGTGCAAAGACTTTGACATTTTTCTTGACTTTAAATTTTGATGGGGACGGAGTCTTGATGGGAGGTGAACGTCGAGAAAGAATAGAGAGGCTGTTTTGGGGAACTCTTCTACTTTAACCCTGATTCTCATTGCCGATAACATTGGTAATATGTCTTTGACTTATTTTTTCTGAACTATTCTGCTAATAAATGTAAACTGTTTGAATTTAATCTTCTTTTTCTTTAGATGAATTTATAAAATGTTAAATGGTAGTCAAATTAAAAGGTTAAATAAAATAAGGTCAACGCTGGGAGATTAAATCTTTAAATAAAAATTAAATAAATGGAGAATTAAGCTGGTCTTGTTGTCCATTAGTTAACTTTTACTAGCTGATCCATTGACAAAGCAGTGGGGTGTCTAAATCTTTTTTCTTGAGAATTAATATCTAATAAACTGCAGTTGTATATAATGTATAGTGTTTAGATTAAATAGATGAAGTAGGACACTTCCCTATTCCAGCAGGTCATCCTCTGGTTTTCACTGATCTTGAGAGCAGGGGGATTTGTGTGAATGAATGACACGCAGTGTTATGGGCCCCACCAACGAGTAGTGATAGCTCCTAGGATATATAGTGATGGTTTGGAGGTTTGGTTCAGAGCAGCTCTGGATCACTTGCAAACAGCAGTGGTGCTCCAGTGTTCAGCGGGCACCGCACAGCAGAGGAAAGTTATGTAATAAGTTTCAGATCCCAGCCCAGAAATGCTGGATACCAACAATGCCAGCAGCAAAACTATTATCCCAGTAGTGCTTAGTATAGAAGTTCCCCATGCTCAGTAGAGGCTACTCACGGCAGTGCCCCCGCCACGCGAAAACATGCAGAATGCTGTGCTCCTGCCGATATCATACCAACCAAGACCTTTCCATCCCTCTAGAAGTTAGTAGGAGGACCTGGCTGCAGGGCCAGGTGTACCCCCCTTCCAATATTGTATAGATATGCATCTTACAGTACTTTGTGAATCATGCAGAAGGCTCCATGTGTGAAGAAGGCTTGTCTCTCAAGCTCCCAGGGGCAGGCAGGTTGGTAGTCGCTATACACCCCACGTAACGGGACATCTATGTACAGGGCCTCTCGCTGTCAGTCGAAGCCCATCATAGTGAAGAACCACCTGCTAGTCAGTGCTTGATATATTATATTGTTGAATTATCCGCCCTACGTAGAAAGAGCACATTGTAGCCTAAACAAAGCATAGTCTTTAATAAGACAAACACTGCCTGTGGTGTGACAGGCAGCACCTTGGCACCCCAGCTTCGGTTTTGGTGCACTTCACTGGGTTCATACAAAATAATTTTTTTAAGAACATTTTGTAATGGGCGTCATCTGCTATGCAGTATAATAGCAGTAGTCAGATAAACAAAGTCCATACCAAAAGGAATTTACAAAAACATTGACAAGAGACAGGAATTGATAAAGCTGGAATGCTCCCTGTGCTCCCGTCTGGTAGAAAGCACCATGCTATCACATAAAGCTCTACAAACAAAGGCAATACTAAAGTGATAATAAAGTAAAAACATTCGCACTGAAGGGAACTACCATTGTGCAGAGGGGCTCCTTGTGAAAGGGCTAAATGCAGTCGCTCAAAGTGAAGTTAGCCAGTGGCTTCAGTAGGCTGATGCGTTGCCTCATGCTCTATGCTGTAGTGGGAGCAATCAAAATGTGAATGATACAAGAACAGACCAATGGATGAAGAGGGGTGGCTGAAAACCACTTAAAGTAAGTAGATTATACATATAATGTTGGTAAAACAAAAGGTCTTGGCTAATGCAAGCACTGAAAAGGTACAGACACCCCTGGAGTGCTATTCAAGGATCTCAGATGGTGGACAGAGAGAAAATTATTCCCCAGGGCCCACACTTTTTTAGGACCCCATGTACCTGTTGCAAAATGTATTTATAGATTTTGAAGGAAGATTTTCCTATTTATTAATGAGGAGGCACCTTAACACAACCATGTTTTCTCTTTCCCTGAAGCATGGTTTCTTTGTACTTAAAGCAGGTGCTCATGGTTTGGGAGACCTGCATGACATGTTTGACCCGCGCCACAAACATACTTCTGGCATGCCTTATGAAAGTGATCAGGCCTTTCAAACTGTCATATTCAGAGCAAGCACTAGATGTTTTCAACCCTTGTGGGATAATTTTACAGATGCTGGTAATCTGGCCAAGATTCTTTGCTGCTCTCTGTATTTACATTTTGTCTACATACTTTGGCTCCAGGAACGAAAATATAGAAAGGACAACACATGACCCACAATGTCAATGTTACAAAGGTTACCAGTGACTGTTTACAGAGCTCCTCTGAACACAGTGAAAGCGTCCACTATACTGCACTGCCACTACCATCATATTTATTTACTAGAACGAGTGTGCTCATTGGCCAGGTCATTGATTTACTTCTATGGTTACTCAGCTACACTGGCCAATTGTCCAGAGTAGTAAATCCAAACTGTAAGTGCGGAAATTTCCATTCACGTATCTTTATTTCGCTCATTTCAAAACTTTATGAAATAGGTTTCGAGCGTGTAATTAGTAGTCACCTAAAGTTCCATAGAGTTAAGCTCAAATCAAACAGATTTATTCTTATAAATAAAAATCAAACCCCTATAATGAAAGTATTATAAACTACACTCCACATTCTTATATTTCTGCAGTCATTTTTATCAGCGCAAATGAGAGTCCTAGAGCCAGAAATAACTCAATATCAACAAGAAACATTCTGATTTTATTTACCAAAGTGCACATATCAGCTTAGTTTCTCCTGATGAAAGCATGCAGTAAGTAAGACCCCCCTTGATCACCTCATGATGATTTGCCACAATAATATCAAGCACCTGGAAGCACCGACTTTCCCTATTCTCTAAGAGCCAGAGTAGCATGTCCGAAGATGCAACACCTGGTTACCTGAAATCAGAGCGCATAAGACAAGGACCCTCGTCTACCATGATGGTGCTAAAACTAATCCCGCATCACCCAATGCTGGCCCGCGTAGAACCCTCTTAAGTAGGGATTGGTATTTATTTATATTGCACCAACTTAAATGTGTAGGAACAGAGCATGCACCACTGTTACACCAAGGAACATGGATTGAACTATTGAGATGAAGATATGGCATTTGTTGGATAGTGACGTCTTTCAGTGTCAGGTAGGGGGGAAATATTACTGTCCGGCCCAGCACTGCCCATAATACTAGCCAACCCACAAGCCCCTCCATGCAGAGAGACAGGCAGAGAGATTATGTGGGGGTTGCAGGTCTCCAGAGCAGGCATACAATGGTTCAGAATTGCTAAATACACCAGGATCTTAATTCAGCATTCGATTCATTATTCCCCAGCATCCGAAAGTATTTTCAGTGTACACACAATTTATAGGCAAACTGCATATTGGAAACACTGATGGTATTTGTAGGATCCGCGTGGTCTGTCCAGCGCCAGTTAAGCCGAAAGAGCCTATCGGCCAGACTCACTGGTACTCTAAAGTGTCTTGGGTTGCACCTCCTATCAATTACTCAGCTGGCACCTGACAAACCTCTGTGCACCTCCCCGCCACACCCATCAGGACCCCTACAACTGAGAAGCCCACTGCCCCCTTGCAGAAACATGGAAGTGCTTGATTTGAGCCGGTGGTATTCGGTGCTTGGTACCTACACTTAATTGTCAACACTAGCACTTATGGCAGCTGCCACATAGTGGTGCTGTTTGTGTAATTTAGAGATGATCAGAACAACAGTTTTTTTATTAATTCAATATACATAATACCTGCTGCCCAAGCCATTCTTACAGCTTTGAGGGCCTGAAATAGTCTAAAAGGTAACACTTATAGGCATCTGATGCTTAGTAGTTGTGTTGAGTCAAGACTGATTAGCATATGGTTTGGTTCAAACTGGAGTGGTGTTGTGAGCAAAAAAACATGGAATTAGTCCCAGATCATTATACTGGAGGTGACTGTTTGACATTATCAAGCATTCCGTCCATCAATTGTCCTTGTTTGCATTAATAGTTTGGTTGGTATTGTCATTGACCGCACCAACAGAGGCAGTCGGTGCTGTCAGCTGCTGTGGCCTTTTGATGTGGGCCCTAGCACTTATTTGTTTTTTTTTTACAAATTAAGCACTCGGAATGCAGCCAGCACGTGTGCTTTGTGCAGCCCTTTGTCCGATGGAGAGCTCCTCCTCAGCTTCTGTTTAGGGAGTTGCATGACGGCGGCTTTTTTAGGTCTCGCCTGTCCAAACGCATGCGCTGGCTGGCCGAGACATTTAGTAGCTGCTTTGAAAAGTGCTACAAAAGCGGCCACCAGCTTAGTGTTACGCAAACCAAGCACGCGCGCACTAGCGCGCATCCCTAGCGTGCTTTAGTGCGTCATCGTGATCGCGATCTCTTTTGCTAAAATGTAACCTGCGGCTGACCGCAGAGAGAGGGCAGTAATTCCGTGGTGGGTAGAAGCTGAGCCTTTGATGTCGCAGGGAAGCACGTAGCTGAAAACTATAGGGGCAGATTTAGAATAAGTGACGCATCCCTGCATATCAGCAGGGATGCCCTACTTATTGTGTGCCGCAGCTCCACCACCATTGGTGCGCCGTATTTACAATGCAGCGCACCATGGGGCAAAAACGGCACAGATGCGTCACGCATCTGTGCCGTAAAGGCGGTGCATTGCTGGAGTTGCCTCGCAAGAGCGACGCAGCTCCAGCGATGCTCTGGGGGACCCTATCTGTCCAATGCTATGTCAATCCTTACGCCTGCTTCAAGCAGGCACAGGGTTTTGGCGCGGCATGGGCACAAAAGTGATGAGTGAAATCTTGTAGATTTCACTCAGCCACTTTTAGGAGGCGTCCCTGCGCCGGAATGCCCCCCCCCTGCGCTGGATTTCCTCCTTCTGACGCAGAGCTTTACAACGTGACCCATCTCCCAAATGCGTCACAATGTAAATACCCCACACCATGGTGCATCTTTTGCACTGCTGCTGCGTCACAATAGTGACGCAAAGGCGGCATAAAAGAGGCGCAAGGGGCTTGTATATCTGCCCCGATAGTGTTTTACGCTTGTGTTTTATTGCAGTGTTTGACCTGGGTAGGGGATAGAACAGGAGCTGGGAGCGCATCAGCCGACTTACATACGGGCCCTCCGAAGAGCCAGAGCTGTGAGTTACTAAACGCCTGGGCATCTCCCCTAGTCATCTTGCTCTAGAGAGGGGGTCAAGCGTGCAAGGTGTTAAATCATATTCATCTGGTGCAAACTCCCCTCTCCAGATCCCAAGTGACTCCCATGGCACGACACAAATCCTTTCTGTCACATCTAACCACAGTCCATCTGCTCCTCCAGGGATCCCCATCTCGCATGTAAACAGTGTTAGTGATAATACAGGGGCGCAGGGATCTACATTGCATTCTGCTTCTGGAGCCCTGAGGGTTCTGTCATGGAATGTTGCAGGCATTGCCAATAAGATATACACTGAAGACTGGGACTCCCTAATAACAAATAGCGACATCTGTCTCTTTCAAGAGACATGGGCGAGGGAACCCGTGCTCAAAACTGGCTACGCAACATTTGAAATTCAGGCCACCTGGAATGGCAAGGGGAGGCCCTCGGGTGGTCTGGCGGTGTGGATAGCGTGTCACATTGGTTGCACAGCGGAAACCATAGCAACGTCCTCTCAAGACATCCAGTGTGTTGTACTGAATTGGCCGGGCACCCCCAAACTGGCTATCATAAATGTTTATTCCCGCCCAGTTGGCCCAACGGCGGAGTCCACCACACTGGAAGATCTTGCGTCCTTTCTGGGTCAGTTGCCGACCGATTACAAGGTGGTAATGGGTGGAGATTTTAACTGCCACTTCGAGCCCTTAGAGGGCTTGAGGGAAGGGGCCTTTACGGCAGAAGACCATTTCTGGGGCATTCCTGTGTGTCAATCGCCCCACCCCAGATCCTGGTCCCCACTTGCGGTCCAAATTATGTCACTGACCCTTAACTTTGCGTTAAGAGCTTGCAATGGACGTACACCCTCAGACACCCCTTCAAAATGTACATTTAACAGGAAAAATCATGAGTCGCGACTAGACTACATCTTTGTAGACATCAGTCTTTGGTCAAAGGTAGTGGATTTTAAAATAATCCCCCGCACAGACAGTGACCACAATGCTCTTCTACTTTCCCTGGCCCACCTCCCAGCACATCCCGGATCACTACCACTTGAGGATAGAGATGATCGGGGTAATCTGGTACTAACCTCCAATAGGCGTAAGGTGAGATGGCAGAAATTTTCTAAGTCAGAAGAAAATATTGGGAAAATCTACGATCTGGTGCTGCCTAAATTCGAGGCCCTGGGTGAACTAGTTAGTCAACCCAGCTCCCAGGACTTTCATGAAACTCTTGCCCTTATCCATGAAGACCTAGTGGGAGTTCTAGGTGAGGTTCTCTACCCTGAGGTGCCAAAGCTCAAGCAAAAGACCAGAACCTCCTCCTGGTACAACTCCGAGTGCAGAAGGGCCAAATCTGACCTTATCACCGCAGTCAAGGATGGTGTCGCTCGGACTATAGTGGCCGACCTGCGGCGCCAGTATAAGGCCACAATGGCCCGTGCGAGGTCAGACTGGGACTGGGATAGATGGCAGGATCTTTCAGCAGCCCTAACAACTAAGGACTCAAGAAGATTCTGGTCACTAGTCACCACTGGCTCAGGGGAACCCAAAGCTGTAGTTGAACCTAATATTGCAGCTTACATATGGGAAGACCACTTCAGCAAACTTTATGCAGATACCCTAGAGAATACTGATGGCGTTGTAGCAGCACTCCTATCCCTTCCCGGGGACACCTTGGAGTTCACGCTAGGGGAAGTGGTCAGTGCAATAGACGGTCTTGCGTTGGGTAAGGCCCCGGGTCTTGATAAATTACCAGGTGACCTTTTCAGGTCCCATCCAGAGATCTGGGCGCCCTACCTGCATATTCTTTTCAATTCAATTGCACATGGAATGGCGATCCCCTGTACTTGGTTGGGGGCAGAGATAGTCCCAATCTTCAAGAAGGGCTGCTCTCTGCTCCCATCCAACTGCAGGCCGATTAGCCTCATAGATGTCCCCCAAAAGCTTTATTCCCGACTTCTATTGGACCAACTCCTGGACTGGATGGAGGAAAATGAAATCTTAAGTCCCCTCCAGGCTGGCTTCAGGAAAAATACGTCCACCATGGACCAAATCTTCCGCCTCGTCCTCCTTTTTTGGAAATCGGTGAGCATTGAGGGAGGGAGACTGTACATGGTGTTCGTAGACCTGAAGTCAGCATTCGACTTGGTACCACGGAAAAAACTCTGGGATGTCCTGAAGGAGATGGGAGTGCCCACTAACCTACTACAGGCCATAATAAGACTCCATCATGGCAACTTTACCCAGGTACGATGTGGGCGGGGTGGAGTTTTGTCAAAAAGGTTTCCTGTTTCCAGGGGGGTTAGGCAGGGATGTGTCCTCGCCCCTACTCTTTTTTGTCTCTACGTGAATAGTGTCATTACACACTTAGTGAACCTTAAGGACAATGACGCTCCGGTTTTGGCTGGCAGGAGGGTAACAGCAATTATGTTTGCTGACGACACCCTCCTGCTCTCCAAATCCCCTATGGGAATTCAGCGAATCCTAGACGGATTTGGTCTTTTCTGCAGGCAGCATGGCCTTGAGATCAACACAGGGAAGACCAAATTCATGATTTTTAACCCCTCGCTCACAACCAGACCTAACCCATCCCTAAACTCCACAGTACTGGAGAGGGTTAAAACATTTCAGTACCTGGGCGTAACCCTACACGAGAACTTATCCTGGGGACCACAGATCTCAAGTTCGCGAATAAGGCTTTCTCAACTCTCTGGGGCTATCTTAAGGGTTACGAACACCTCAACCTACAAACCTATAGCTCCTGCAGTTGAGATGTACAAAACACAAGCCAAATCAGCTGCACTTTATGGAAGTGAACTATGGGGACATCAAGCTGTAAATGAGTTGGTGCGTGTCGAAAACAACTTTCTGAGGCGTCTTTTGGCCCTCCCAACTGCAACTCCTCTGTTTCCCTTACGCCTAGATTTGGGTTTGCCGTCCATTAGGGAGGATCTTGATTCCAAACCTTTAAGATTCTGGCACAGACTTTGGTCAACAAATGAGCTCAGACACTATAGGCAAGATCTTGTGAATGTTATGAAATTAAATCACAGTGATAAGATCCCTTGGCTATCCTTTGTCAAGCAAGAACTGTTCCGGCTCGGTTTTAAAGAGCTGTGGGAGGACCCGGAAACAGGCTGTAATAGGGTCTCCCGGAAAAGACTTGTGGAAGCTTACAAGGAACAAAATCTTGCCTCCCATGTGATTGCACCCCGCACCGGCACTCTAACACATCGTTTTATTGAATCCAAAAATTCTTATAAGTTTGAAACCTTTATGGATTTTATTTACCCGATTATGGCAAGGAAGCTATTTATACAGTGGCGGTTTGGCACCCTACCTATCAAATCCTTTACTAGTAAATGGACCAATGGAGGGGACAAAATATGCCCTGGCTGCAATTCCTGCGATGAGGAGGAAATTCATGTTCTGTTTTTTTGCCCTTCCTACAAGTCACCTAGGAAATATTGGCTTGTGCCCCTATGTAGGAATATGGCAATAAGGAACTGTGTAACATCTTACAGAATACTGAAAACTGATTCCTCCCCCCACATTGTTTTTGCAGTCGCAAAATATCTCTTGGCCATGTGGCGCATTAGGTCCAAGTTGATTAAGGCAAAACCACCATAGGATATATGCCACACCACTGTGTCATTGTAACCTCTAACTTCCGCTGACAACGTCTTTTATCACATTTTGTCTATTTCTTTCCCAATGATATGAAATGTTGTTGCCTGTTCCTTTTACCCGTTTTTAAATGTTATGAAATGCTGCTACTTGCTTCTTGTATGCATTTTATATGTCTGAATTTTAAATGTATGTATGTCTTTTATGCATCTTTTATGGCCTAAATGGCCGAAATAAAGAATTTTTGGATTGGATTGGATTGGTTACTAAACAAGCTTTTTTTGCCTGTTGCAGCTTATTCAGACATGCTTGTGAGGTTTCTTGATTCTCACAACTTTATACTTGGGCACTTTGATACTGCATTAAATGGGAAGTAAGTCCGCAAATCTGCACTGCCTGAAGGTCTTAGACCGGGCAAGGGACAGGATGAGACCTCTGAAAATAAGAAGGTCTTCTTTATAGGTCAGCCAACTCCACAGTTGGCATTTGTTCCTTTCAGGGAGTTTTCAGAACCATGCATCAAGTCAACACCTGGCTGCATGGATAGTCACAAGGCTTCACATACCAGTGCATAGAAGAAGGAAAGAGATGCTCGTTCTGTATAGTATTGGATAGGCACTTTACAAAACCTGTATAAACAAATGCATTTTGAAATGAAGGGCACAGCAGACCTCGTGATATCGGTGCAGAACATAGATCAAACTGCACTTTTCAAACAACAGATAAGAAGGCGAACATAGTTCATGCCACTTCTGACTTTAGTGTTTCTCAGGGCTAGGCATGATGTGCTGCTCCAGTCTAGGCTTTTTCTGCCAGTATAAAACAAGACTACAAGTCCCAGGATTCAAAGGGAAAACGTGGATCTGGGAAACTTGGCAGTTATTCCAAAGTCCCTGCTCATCCTAAGGGTATTAACATGGAGGGAATAAGCGGTCAGAATGTGTTGACCTCCTGGTTAGGAAGGGCCTGCCTTTTTTTCGTGGGTTGCCACATTTCTTGCACAGCAAACAGTTGACCATCTACTGTACTCATACATCTTTGCCAGAGAGCCCGTGTCAGACCCCATTTGTTGGGCCCACTGTGCAAACAGAGGTTACTGGGCTCCAGTCATGAAATGTGGGGTTATTTGCCTCTGACGTTCCAGGGTCTGTCTTACTCTGGCTCTGTAAACTGGGCCATGTGCAATTCTTTCTGTACCTGACTCTTAGTGGTAGCAATGGCATGCAGTCACAAACATCTTATGGAGGTAGGGTGGGTGGTGCATGCAGCTCAGGATGCAACCGGCACCCACCAGCACAATCCCTTGAAAATCCAACTCACGCCTTGCCTTTGCTAAAAATGAATTACTTCATTGCAATGAGAAAAGGTAATACTACACACTACAGCACACAGATACAAGCATGTAGATGGTGTGGAGCCCCTGTACCCAGGGGATCGATAATTTTCCGGTTTTCCTTATCCCATCATTCTCTCCCCTATTCCCACGTCTGGTCTGAGTCTGTGTGGACAGGTGTGAGTACCAGGCACATGTGCAGTGCTACCACCCTCTCTAGAGCTCATGTGTTAACTTACTTTTAATAGTCCCAACACTGTGTTTCTCTCACACCTGAGGATCTTCTGAGTCCCGGCCATGGGACCCACAGTACACGACCGGCTCTCCCACGCTCTTTCAGGAGGAGAGATGCTGGCTGTGAGCACTCCTGTCATGTTCACTGGGAGCAGCGGCGGAGGCTTCCTCCTGGAGCCTGCAAGCTTGCTGCCTCCATTGTTACGGCAGGTCCCCGACTGTCCACAAGTCCACTTCTGGGAGCAGATTTATGAAGGCCTTGCGCCGCCAGTGCGTCACTTTTTCCCATGTTAAAAATGACGCACCGGCGGTGCAAGGCCTTCATAAATCTGCCCCCTGGTCTTTTGGTGAACTGAGAGATGAACTGCATGGCCTGGCATCATGGGCCTGTCTCAAGGCCCTCTTTTGCATGTGGTGCCGGGTTAACAGCACAGTCCGCTCAGGGCCTGTCAATCATCACAGCAGCCCAGTCCTCTCAGGCATTCTCCAGGCAGTTTCAGTGGCACATTCTATGTAAGCACAGCTTGAGAACTTTGCAGTGGTACAGTCCGCTCGAGTACAACTTCAGGATTGCAGTGGCACAGTCCATCAGAGCACACTTCAGGACAGTGCTGTGGTGCAGGCTGCTCTGGTGCAACTTCAGGATTGCAGTGGCACATTCCAAAGAGCACAATTCAGGACAGTGCTGTGGTGCAGGCTGCTCTGATGCAACTTCAGGTTGGCAGTGGCACAGTTTCAGAATAGTGCAGGACGCTCAGTGGTAGAAACTGTACTCTGATCTGGGGGCAAGTAGATCGCTCTTCTGAGTCCATCTGAGAGGGCGACCATCAGCTCCAGAGACAGCACCTTTTGGCAATCGTCCCCTATTCGATCACACATCATGCAGGGTTGGTGCACTCCTTCCCTCTCTCAGCCGGCACTCTACCTCCCAGGTGTTTCATGACAGGGAAACCACTCATCCTTCTACATAAAAATCCAGGTCATTTTGTCTCAACTATGGGGAAGCGGCTGTCAGGCAGACACCAGCTGTCATTGCACAGCAGTCCTTAGTGTATTATGTGGAGAACACTAAGCCATGGTCAAATATAACTTGGAACTGGAGTTACTACTGCAGTCCCACCCTCCACCATTTACCAAATGACAGTGCTCAGTAGGACTAATCAGAATCCCCTCTCAGAACAAGCATTTACAATGCAATGGTCTCGGCATCATTAAAGGAAGAGCTATTGGCATTGCTCATGACATTTCTTTTTTTTTCTTTAAATCATAAACAAATGACATTGTCATTTACATTGCCAATACACAGCACTCTGCACTCAACAGCACACAGCACTCTGCACTCAACAGCACACACCGCTCTGCACCTGCACTTACTGCTCTGCACACTCACTCTGCATTCTGCACTCACTACTCTGCACTCACAACTCTGCATTCTGCACTCACTACTCTGCACTCACAACTCTGCATTCTGCACTCACTCCTCTGCACTCACAACTCTGCACTCACAACTCTGCACTCACAACTCTGCACTCACAACTCTGCGCTCACAACTCTGCGCTCACAACTCTGTGCTCACAACTCTGCGCTCACAACTCTGCGCTCACTACTCTGCGCTCGCTACTCTGCACTCTGCGCTCGCTACCCTGCGCTCACTACCCTGCGCTCACTACCCTGCGCTCACTACCCTGCACTCACTACCCTGCACTCACTACCCTGCACTCACTACCCTGCACTCACTACCCTGCACTCACTACCCTGCACTCACTACCCTGCACTCTGCACTCACTACTCTGCTCTCTGCACTCACTACTCTGCACTCTCTGCACTCACTACCCTGCACTCACTACCCTGCACTCTACACTCACTACCCTGCACTCTACACTCACTACTCTGCACTCTACACTCACTACTCTGCACTCTGCACTCACTACTCAGCACTCACTACTCTGCACTCACTACTCTGCACTCACTACTCTGCACTCACTACTCTGCACTCACTACTCTGCACTCACTACTCTGCACTCACTACTCTGCACTCTGCACTCACTACCCTGCACTCACTACTCTGCACTCTCTGCACTCTCTGCACTCTCTGCACTCACTACTCTGCACTCACTACTCTGCACTCACTACTCTGCACTCACTACTCTGCACTCACTACTCACTACTCTGCACTCACTACTCACTACTCTGCACTCACTACTCTGCACTCACTACTCTGCACTCACTACTCTGCACTCACTACTCACTACTCTGCACTCACTACTCACTACTCTGCACTCACTACTCTGCACTCACTACTCTGCACTCACTACTCACTACTCTGCACTCACTACTCACTACTCTGCACTCACTACTTTGCACTCTGCACTCACTACTCTGCACTCTGCACTCACTACTCTGCACTCTGCACTCACTACTCTGCACTCTGCACTCACTACTCTGCACTCACTACTCTGCACTCACTACTCTTCACTCTGCACTCACTACTTTGCACTCACTACTCTGCACTCACTACTTTGCACTCACTACTTTGCACTCACTACTCTGCACTCACTACTCTGCACTCACTACACTCTGCACTCACTACTCTGCACTCACTACTCACTACTCTTCACTCTGCACTCACTACTTTGCACTCACTACTCTGCACTCACTACACTCTGCACTCACTACTCTGCACTCACTACTCTGCACTCACTACTCACTACTCTGCACTCACTACTCTGCACTCACTACTCTGCACTCACTACTCACTACTCTGCACTCACTACTCTGCACTCACTACTCTGCACTCACTACTCACTACTCTGCACTCACTACTCACTACTCTGCACTAACTACTCTGCACTCACTACTCTGCACTCACTACTCACTACTCTGCACTCACTACTCACTACTCTGCACTCACTACTTTGCACTCTGCACTCACTACTCTGCACTCTGCACTCACTACTCTGCACTCTGCACTCACTACTCTGCACTCTGCACTCACTACTCTGCACTCTGCACTCACTACTCTGCACTCACTACTCTGCACTCACTACTCACTACTCTTCACTCTGCACTCACTACTTTGCACTCACTACTCTGCACTCACTACTTTGCACTCACTACTCTGCACTCACTACTCTGCACTCACTACACTCTGCACTCACTACTCTGCACTCACTACTCTGCACTCACTACTCACTACTCTTCACTCTGCACTCACTACTTTGCACTCACTACTCTGCACTCACTACACTCTGCACTCACTACTCTGCACTCACTACTCTGCACTCACTACTCACTACTCTGCACTCACTACTCACTACTCTGCACTCACTACTCTGCACTCACTACTCTGCACTCACTACTCACTACTCTGCACTCACTACTCTGCACTCACTACTCTGCACTCACTACTCACTACTCTGCACTCACTACTCTGCACTCACTACTCTGCACTCACTACTCTGCACTCACTACTCTGCACTCACTACTCTGCACTCACTACTCACTACTCTGCACTCACTACTCACTACTCTGCACTCACTACTCTGCACTCACTACTCACTACTCTGCACTCACTACTCACTACTCTGCACTCACTACTTTGCACTCTGCACTCACTACTCTGCACTCTGCACTCACTACTCTGCACTCTGCACTCACTACTCTGCACTCTGCACTCACTACTCTGCACTCACTACTCTGCACTCACTACTCTTCACTCTGCACTCACTACTTTGCACTCACTACTCTGCACTCACTACTTTGCACTCACTACTTTGCACTCACTACTCTGCACTCACTACTCTGCACTCACTACACTCTGCACTCACTACTCTGAACTCACTACTCACTACTCTTCACTCTGCACTCACTACTTTGCACTCACTACTTTGCACTCACTACTCTGCACTCACTACACTCTGCACTCACTACTCTGCACTCACTACTCTGCACTCACTACTCACTACTCTGCACTCACTACTCTGCACTCACTACTCTGCACTCACTACTCACTACTCTGCACTCACTACTCTGCACTCACTACTCTGCACTCACTACTCTGCACTCACTACTCACTACTCTGCACTCACTACTCACTACTCTGCACTAACTACTCTGCACTCACTACTCTGCACTCACTACTCACTACTCTGCACTCACTACTCACTACTCTGCACTCACTACTTTGCACTCTGCACTCACTACTCTGCACTCTGCACTCACTACTCTGCACTCTGCACTCACTACTCTGCACTCTGCACTCACTACTCTGCACTCTGCACTCACTACTCTGCACTCTGCACTCACTACTCTGCACTCACTACTCTGCACTCACTACTCACTACTCTTCACTCTGCACTCACTACTCTGCACTCACTACTCTGCACTCACTACTTTGCACTCACTACTCTGCACTCACTACTCTGCACTCACTACACTCTGCACTCACTACTCTGCACTCACTACTCTGCACTCACTACTCACTACTCTTCACTCTGCACTCACTACTTTGCACTCACTACTCTGCACTCACTACACTCTGCACTCACTACTCTGCACTCACTACTCTGCACTCACTACTCACTACTCTGCACTCACTACTCACTACTCTGCACTCACTACTCTGCACTCACTACTCTGCACTCACTACTCTGCACTCACTACTCTGCACTCACTACTCACTACTCTGCACTCACTACTCTGCACTCACTACTCTGCACTCACTACTCACTACTCTGCACTCACTACTCTGCACTCACTACTCTGCACTCACTACTCTGCACTCACTACTCTGCACTCACTACTCTGCACTCTGCACTCACTACTCTGCACTCTGCACTCACTACTCTGCACTCACTACTCTGCACTCACTACTCTGCACTCTGCACTCACTACTCTGCACTCTGCACTCACTACTCTGCACTCTGCACTCACTACTCTGCACTCACTACTCTGCACTCTGCACTCACTACTCTGCACTCTGCACTCACTACTCTGCACTCTGCACTCACTACTCTGCACTCACTACTCTGCACTCACTACTCTGCACTCACTACTCTGCACTCACTACTCTGCACTCACTACTCTGCACTCACTACTAGGCACTCACTACTAGGCATTCACTACTAGGCATTCACTACTCTGCACTCACTACTCTGCACTCACTACTCTGCACTCACTACTCTGCACTCACTACTCTGCACTCTGCACTCACTACTCTGCACTCTGCACTCACTACTCTGCACCCTGCACTCACTACTCTGCACTCTCTGCACTCACTACTCTGCACTCACAACTCTGCACTCACAACTCTGCACTCACTACTCTGCACTCACTACTCTGCACTCACTACTCTGCACTCACTACTCTGCACTCACTACTCTGCACTCACTACTCTGCACTCACTATTCTGCACTCACTATTCTGCACTCACTATTCTGCACTCTGCACTCACTACTCTGCACTCTCTGCACTCACTACTCTGCACTCTCTGCACTCACTACTCTGCACTCACTACTCTGCACTCCTCACTACTCTGCACTCACTACTCTGCACTCTGCACTCACTACTCTGCACTCTGCACTCACTACTCTGCACTCTCTGCACTCACTACTCTGCACTCTCTGCACTCACTACTCTGCACTCACTACTCTGCACTCATTACTCTGCACTCATTACTCTGCACTCACTACTCTGCACTCACTACTCTGCACTCAATACTCTGCACTCAATACTCACTACTCTGCACTCACTACTCTGCACTCACTACTCACTACTCTGCACTCACTACTCTGCACTCACTACTCTGCACTCACTACTCTGCACTCACTACTCTGCACTCACTACTCTGCACTCTGCACTCACTACTCTGCACTCTGCACTCACTACTCTGCACTCTGCACTCACTACTCTGCACTCACTACTCTCTGCACTCACTACTCTGCACTCACTACTCTCTGCACTCACTACTCTGCACTCACTACTCTCTGCACTCACTACTCTCTGCACTCACTACTCTGCACTCACTACTCTGCACTCACTACCCTGCACTCACTACCCTGCACTCACTACCCTGCACTCACTACCCTGCACTCACTACTCTACACACTCACTACTCTACACACTCACTACTCTGCACTCACTACTCTGCACTCACTACTCTGCACTCTGCACACTCACTCTGCACTCACTACTTCACACTCTGCGCACTCTGCACTCACACTCACCTTCTGCCTCACAGAGGGATGAAGTGAGCGCCGTTCTACTGGGCAGACCTGGGGTCGGGCGGGAGGGTCACCAGGGGCGCGCACGGCTTATAGAGCTATACCGATCAACACAATATTCTCCGGAGTGCCATCCATCTACCGCAGTAGCAGAAATTAGTTTGAAAGCATTGTCGAAGAATGCCAAAAAGCGCCTCATTTAGAAGCGATGAACAGAATTCAATTTTTAGAGCTCCCATGATGTGAAAACAATTTACAATGTACTGTGAACAAACTATTTACGAAGATAAAATATTAGTGAGATAGGTAGTAATCCTTATGCATATTGCCAGATAAGCAGGTGCACCAATGGTCCTCTACACTGGAAAGTCATTTTGAGGATGTAAACACTTCTCAGAAGACAATCTCCTTGACTACAGCGGACCTGCAACAGTGTGCAAAATGTCATGACATTTTGTGTTTATGTACTCTGCTGTATAGATATTTATTGCCCTAATTTCTTTTCAGTATTAGAGGATATCTTTGAAAATACAAGCCTATTATGGAAGTGGATAGAAATGATTATGATCATCGTGGCTAACACAAAGGTGCAGTGAGGAAAGTGAGTGGCAGATATCGCCACCTCATGGTAACTGAGTATAGTGGGTCCCGTGGTAGCTTGCACAGCCACGTTCTTTCACTCCGTGTCCAGACTTTGACACTGTGGAATGGGGTTCAAGTCCCAGCGTCGGCTCTCCCAGAGATTACAAAAAAACATGCTGATCGAAAGAAATAAAATTAAACAATACCGATTGGCGTGACGAGGATTAATCCATGTGCAGTGCACTGCCCCCTTGCCTTGTAGACACCGCAGCCCAAGAAAACATGATTGACGGAGCAAAACGGTGGTCTAATTGTCCATAGCCAAAGTATATAACAAGCTGAGGATCAACGGGTGTGAAAACAGCGTGGTGGGCGCGCACGTGACGCAGCGTGGGCGTGCACATCAGCTGAAGGATCGCCGGAGAAGACACCGAGTCTGCCTGCTGCCATGACTGACCCACTGCGGAGGGAAAGAGCCCGGTGAGTGTGGGTAGAGGGGGGGCGGCAGAGAGGGAGTGGGCAGAGAGGGATGGGGTGTGTGTGTGTGTGTGTGCATGCGTGTGTGCGTGTGTGCGTCTGTGTGTGCACGGCGCATGCCTGCCTGTGTGTGTGCGCGTTCACAGACCCTGGTCGGCGCGTTCACAGCTCTAGCTCCCTTCAGAGCGAACTCCATAACAATAGGTCTCGATGCCGAGACCTAAAAAGGACCTGATGGATATCCAGATTGAGCTCTGTCTCCTCTTTCCCCACTTCAGTGTCTAGGTTTTTTCCCTTCAACTTTGAGAATGTCAGCAATATACTTCCTCTCTCTGGGACAACAACTCCGCCTTCATCTTATGCAAAGGGCTTCGAAAATGGAACCAACAGGCCTCCATTACTGTGGTTCATTCATATATGTTATGCATGCTCCACACTGGCACATGCATACATGCACTGGGTTGTTTAGTGTTTAGAAGAGGAACTTTGCATGAGCAGGTCAGTAGGCCTCATCTCTAGGGACACAACTGATTCACAAAACATAAAACGTATGTACATGCTAAGACCATCCCAGGTACCTTAGTCCGCTGTCAAGCACAATAAGGGCACACTTGGTGCACCACGACAAGCAAGGACCCCATTCACCTCATGGATCGAGCCCATGCCTTCTCACACACACTAAAGTAGTGGCGTAATGGGGCCAAAACAGAAATTTGCATAACAGATCCTCTTAGCAGGGCACTCTGAGTGAGGAAACACAACTGCACACACCATGGAAGAACATTACCTTCCTAACAGTCTAACTCTAGATATTATAAGGCTATAACATGCCTCTCTCATTCTCTCTATCCTGCTGTTTTCTGACTCTCTTGCGTTTTATTACCTTTTATACTAATTATACTAATTATAAATTGTTTGACAAGTTATTTTCACCTGACCCGTCCTTTGTGACTTAAATGCTAATATTATTGATGGCATGCAGTATAACTCATTGTTCACTTATGTGAAAACATTTTATACCTATGGAAGCTTCATATAGGCAAACTCGGACAGCCTTTTTATCAGGGCCTGTTCTAGGGTGGTGCCACCGGTGCCACCACACCGGGCGTTGACTTCAAGGGGGGTCGTGTTTGCAAGGTTATTTTGGTTTTAGAAGCACCTCCCCTTGCCACCAGCAATTTCCAGGCAACAATAAAAATGTCAAGATAACTCATAATGATAATGTTCTTCCTGGAGAGAGATTGCAGTTTTGTCTAGTTGAGGTTTTGACTGATCATAAAATAGCACAGAGGAATAATATTCTTGTAATAATGTTTTCTCCCTTCCAGGGGATATAATGAGAATAATTCAGCAAACACTGTAAGCAGGTGATAAATATTGCTGCAGCCTTTTCTTTCGCCCATGGCGAGGTTGAAGGGGGGAGGAGGGGTGGTAGGGGTTGCAGGAGGACAGATTCCTCTATATTTCGGCTGGGGGAGCTTTTTTCTGCTCCTCACAGCTGAAAGATGTGGGCTGGCGGGAGCTGGGAGCAGCAGCTGTTCACAGGCCCTGCAGCTTTGCAGGAAGTCTGGGCCCAGAATTATCTGGACGAACACCAGGGGAAAAGTAGTTGCCTGGAGCTGCGCCCCCTCCCCGTGCCCAACAAATACCTCTCCAGACAACTTTTGATGGTGCTTGTGGTATTGGTTTATGTATTGTGTTGTGCGCGTGTGTGTCTCGTGTGTGTGGCGCGTGTATGTGTGTGTGCGCGTGTGTGTATGTGCTCGTGTGGTGTGCGTGGAATGTATGCTAGGTAGAATGTAGTGGGAGGGAGTCGGTTACTGGAAGGGAAGGCGGAGGATGTACTATGATCGTGTCGCTGTATTGCCTTCTACTTATGTGCTATTAAAGAAGATTTGAAGGACCTTATCTGCCTACGAGTCTACCTACTTACAATATATGGCGACGGGCGGGATTCGGCAGCAGCGACATTGAATATTAATTTTTATTGGAATTTTTTTTTGTTTCCGTTTGGATTATCTTCTTCATTTTACTTCTGCTTGCAACTAAATCCTGCCTTACTAAGAAGAAATTGTCCAAACAACTGTGAGCAGCAAACTGTACAACTGTGAGCAGCAAACTGGTATGTTTAGGAAACTTTACCTTTTGCAACGACCTTTGGCAACGCTATCCTACATGGTGCATCTTTCAAACTGGACTCGTGAGCAATGTTCCCTCTAATTTTTTTCCTCTGTGTGCGGCAGTGTAAGGTCTCTGTGCGCTGCAACCAAGACTATGTGCGCCAGGAACCAGACCTCGCGTGGAGGTGCAGCGCCAAATATCACTCCAAACTTTTGCTTAAAAAAGTGAAAAGACAGTGCATTTCCACACATGCAGCACCACATGAATGGTCTTAAAGCAGGTCTTCAATTAGATACACATGCCAATCATGAATTGGTTACACAGGCAAGTACAATCAGGTTCAGAAAAGCACAGGACTCCAATGGTGGTACCGTAATACGATTTTACTAAAGATCCTCAACTCAAGCACTGTTCATAGGGTGGGGAAATGTTAGGAGCCTATACAAGATCGCACATATACATAATTAAATAACATATTTATATTTGATGTGCAAGCTACGGAGTAATGTGTGGATATCCCGTCAGATAGTTTGTGAAATATGTGACATCCAGGAAAACATGTAGTGTGGAAGAGTGCCATTCACACAAGTCAAGTGCCATCACTGTTAATAGGAGCATGGCTGCGGGGCAGGTTGTGAGCCTTTTTGAAAGTATTTATGCTATTTGCTGCAGCAGTTATGCATGTACAAGGTGCTGCACATGAATACTTTGGAAAGGCACACAATCAGCCCAGCAGCCGCGTTCTAAAAAGAAATGCAGAGTCTCAAACACGACGTGTGCTTTCAATAGAGAAAGAGACAGATAAAGACATATAGAGATAGAGACAGATAGAGGCAGAGACAGATAGAGGCAGAGACAGATAGAGGCAGAGACAGATAGAGGCAGAGACAGATAGAGGCAGAGACAGATAGAGGCAGAGACAGGGGCAGACAGAGCTAGATAGGGTCAGAGAGAGAGAGAGACAGAGAGAGACAGAGATAGAGGCAGGGACAGATTGAGACAGAGGCAGGGACAGATTGAGACAGAGACAGACAGAGATAGAGACAGGCAGAGACAGACAGAGATAGAGACAAAGAGAGATAGAGGTAGAGACACACAGAGACACGGACAGACGGAGCCAGATAGAGGCAGAGATGGGCAGAGACAGAGAGATGGAGAGGGAGATAGAGGGAGGGAGACAGAGACAGGGACAGACAGAGACAGGGACAGGAACAGACAGATAGAGGCAGAGTGACAGGGAGAGGTAGACAGGGTGAGGGAGACAGAGGCAGGGAGACAGTAGTAGTAAAACCTAAGCAAAGAGTTAAATCTAGGCAGTGACATAAAATCCTGCCCAGGTAAGCCTGCAGATACATTAAAAACAGGGCAGTAAGACAAGAAGGGTGTATAGCACATGACCATTGTCGAATTGGCCCACAGGGGAACCAAAAGCAGCCCTGGGAAAAAGCTTAAACCAGCCCTACTCTTTTTGTCTCCTCTTGCAACCTTTCTCTTTCCATCCTTTAACTCTCCTTCTCTCAAGGCCGTAGCAGAGCTAGCCCACATTTTTATCTGGCACCACTAAAACTGATGGTCATTCAGTAGAATGTTTCGTTCTGCCAAAGTATTGTCATCTTCATGGAGGGTGTGGTATGAAGGCATATCCAAGCCCTTTGTTTGCGGCTACTCAAGGTAGAGCTTTCAAGTTCCTCAGGCCCATACAAGATTAGGTCATCCATTCCAGGTTTATTCATTGCATTCTGGGACTTGCAGTTCTGTTTTCATAATGGGATAAACAGGACTACAGACCCCAGATTAAACAGCAAAAATCTGAACTGGGCGAGCTATTCATGCAATGCCCTAGGAAACTTGAAACCTCTGCGAAAGAGAATTGCTGGCACTGAAGACCTTAGATTACACTGCTGGTGCCACTGTTGTGTAGCATCTGCCCCTGCAGTATAGAGTGGAATTGTTGAGTATAGCTTCTTTATCACCTTCGTGTGGCAAACCTAAGTACTCTGCACTCACTACTTTGCACTCACTACTCACTACTCTTCACTCTGCACTCACTACTTTGCACTCACTACTCTGCACTCACTACACTCTGCACTCACTACTCTGCACTCACTACTCTGCACTCACTACTCACTACTCTGCACTCACTACTCACTACTCTGCACTCACTACTCTGCACTCACTACTCACTACTCTGCACTCACTACTCTGCACTCACTACTCACTACTCTGCACTCACTACTCTGCACTCACTACTCTGCACTCACTACTCTGCACTCACTACGCTGCACTCACTACTCTGCACTCTGCACTCACTACTCTGCACTCTGCACTCACTACTCTGCACTCACTACTCTGCACTCACTACTCTGCACTCTGCACTCACTACTCTGCACTCTGCACTCACTACTCTGCACTCACTACTCTGCACTCACTACTCTGCACTCTGCACTCACTACTCTGCACTCTGCACTCACTACTCTGCACTCACTACTCTGCACTCACTACTCTGCACTCACTACTCTGCACTCACTACTAGGCACTCACTACTAGGCATTCACTACTAGGCATTCACTACTAGGCATTCACTACTCTGCACTCACTACTCTGCACTCACTACTCTGCACTCACTACTCTGCACTCACTACTCTGCACTCACTACTCTGCACTCACTACTCTGCACTCACTACTCTGCACTCTGCACTCACTACTCTGCACTCTCTGCACTCACTACTCTGCACTCACAACTCTGCACTCACAACTCTGCACTCACAACTCTGCACTCACTACTCTGCACTCACTACTCTGCACTCACTACTCTGCACTCACTACTCTGCACTCACTACTCTGCACTCACTACTCTGCACTCACTACTCTGCACTCACTATTCTGCACTCACTATTCTGCACTCACTATTCTGCACTCTGCACTCACTACTCTGCACTCTCTGCACTCACTACTCTGCACTCACTACTCTGCACTCCTCACTACTCTGCACTCACTACTCTGCACTCTGCACTCACTACTCTGCACTCTGCACACACTACTCTGCACTCTCTGCACTCACTACTCTGCACTCTCTGCACTCACTACTCTGCACTCACTACTCTGCACTCACTACTCTGCACTCAATACTCTGCACTCAATACTCTGCACTCAATACTCACTACTCTGCACTCACTACTCTGCACTCACTACTCTGCACTCAATACTCACTACTCTGCACTCACTACTCTGCACTCACTACTCTGCACTCACTACTCTGCACTCTGCACTCACTACTCTGCACTCTGCACTCACTACTCTGCACTCTGCACTCACTACTCTGCACTCACTACTCTCTGCACTCACTACTCTGCACTCACTACTCTCTGCACTCACTACTCTGCACTCACTACTCTCTGCACTCACTACTCTCTGCACTCACTACTCTGCACTCACTACTCTGCACTCACTACTCTGCACTCACTACCCTGCACTCACTACCCTGCACTCACTACCCTGCACTCACTACCCTGCACTCACTACTCTACACACTCACTACTCTACACACTCACTACTCTACACACTCACTACTCTGCACTCACTACTCTGCACTCACTACTCTGCACTCACTACTCTGCACTCTGCACACTCACTCTGCACACTCACTCTGCACTCACTACTTCACACTCTGCGCACTCTGCACTCACACTCACCTTCTGCCTCACAGAGGGATGAAGTGAGCGCCGTTCTACTGGGCAGACCTGGGGTCGGGCGGGAGGGTCACCAGGGGCGCGCACGGCTTATAGAGCTATACCGATCAACACAATATTCTCCGGAGTGCCATCCATCTACCGCAGTAGCAGAAATTAGTTTGAAAGCATTGTCGAAGAATGCCAAAAAGCGCCTCATTTAGAAGCGATGAACAGAATTCAATTTTTAGAGCTCCCATGATGTGAAAACAATTTACAATGTACTGTGAACAAACTATTTACAAAGATAAAATATTAGTGAGATAGGTAGTAATCCTTATGCATATTGCCAGATAAGCAGGTGCACCAATGGTCCTCTACACTGGAAAGTCATTTTGAGGATGTAAACACTTCTCAGAAGACAATCTCCTTGACTACAGCGGACCTGCAACAGTGTGCAAAATGTCATGACATTTTGTGTTTATGTACTCTGCTGTATAGATATTTATTGCCCTAATTTCTTTTCAGTATTAGAGGATATCTTTGAAAATACAAGCCTATTATGGAAGTGGATAGAAATGATTATGATCATCGTGGCTAACACAAAGGTGCAGTGAGGAAAGTGAGTGGCAGATATCGCCACCTCATGGTAACTGAGTATAGTGGGTCCAGTGGTAGCTTGCACAGCCACGTTCTTTCACTCCGTGTCCAGACTTTGACACTGTGGAATGGGGTTCAAGTCCCAGCGTCGGCTCTCCCAGAGATTACAAAAAAACATGCTGATCGAAAGAAATAAAATTAAACAATACCGATTGGCGTGACGAGGATTAATCCATGTGCAGTGCACTGCCCCCTTGCCTTGTAGACACCGCAGCCCAAGAAAACATGATTGACGGAGCAAAACGGTGGTCTAATTGTCCATAGCCAAAGTATATAACAAGCTGAGGATCAACGGGCGTGAAAACAGCGTGGTGGGCGCGCACGTGACGCAGCGTGGGCGTGCACATCAGCTGAAGGATCGCCGGAGAAGACACCGAGTCTGCCTGCTGCCATGACTGACCCACTGCGGAGGGAAAGAGCCCGGTGAGTGTGGGTAGAGGGAGTGGGCAGAGAGGGATGGGGTGTGTGTGTGTGCGTGTGTCTGTTTCTGTGTGTGTCTGTGTGTGCACGGCGCATGCCTGCCTGTGTGTGTGCGCGTTCACAGACCCTGGTCGGCGTGTTCACAGCTCTAGCTCCCTTCAGAGCGAACTCCATAACAATAGGTCTCGATGCCGAGACCTAAAAAGGACCTGATGGATATCCAGATTGAGCTCTGTCTCCTCTTTCCCCACTTCAGTGTCTAGGTTTTTTCCCTTCAACTTTGAGAATGTCAGCAATATACTTCCTCTCTCTGGGACAACAACTCCGCCTTCATCTTATGCAAAGGGCTTCGAAAATGGAACCAACAGGCCTCCATTACTGTGGTTCATTCATATATGTTATGCATGCTCCACACTGGCACATGCATACATGCACTGGGTTGTTTAGTGTTTAGAAGAGGAACTTTGCATGAGCAGGTCAGTAGGCCTCATCTCTAGGGACACAACTGATTCACAAAACATAAAACGTATGTACATGCTAAGACCATCCCAGGTACCTTAGTCCGCTGTCAAGCACAATAAGGGCACACTTGGTGCACCACGACAAGCAAGGACCCCATTCACCTCATGGATCGAGCCCATGCCTTCTCACACACACTAAAGTAGTGGCGTAATGGGGCCAAAACAGAAATTTGCATAACAGATCCTCTTAGCAGGGCACTCTGAGTGAGGAAACACAACTGCACACACCATGGAAGAACATTACCTTCCTAACAGTCTAACTCTAGATATTATAAGGCTATTACATGCCTCTCTCATTCTCTCTATCCTGCTGTTTTCTGACTCTCTTGCGTTTTATTACCTTTTATACTAATTATACTAATTATAAATTGTTTGACAAGTTATTTTCACCTGACCCGTCCTTTGTGACTTAAATGCTAATATTATTGATGGCATGCAGTATAACTCATTGTTCACTTATGTGAAAACATTTTATACCTATGGAAGCTTCATATAGGCAAACTCGGACAGCCTTTTTATCAGGGCCTGTTCTAGGGTGGTGCCACCGGTGCCACCACACCGGGCGTTGACTTCAAGGGGGGTCGTGTTTGCAAGGTTATTTTGGTTTTAGAAGCACCTCCCCTTGCCACCAGCAATTTCCAGGCAACAATAAAAATGTCAAGATAACTCATAATGATAATGTTCTTCCTGGAGAGAGATTGCAGTTTTGTCTAGTTGAGGTTTTGACTGATCATAAAATAGCACAGAGGAATAATATTCTTGTAATAATGTTTTCTCCCTTCCAGGGGATATAATGAGAATAATTCAGCAAACACTGTAAGCAGGTGATAAATATTGCTGCGGCCTTTTCTTTCGCCCATGGCGAGGTTGAAGGGGGGAGGAGGGGTGGTAGGGGTTGCAGGAGGACAGATTCCTCTATATTTCGGCTGGGGGAGCTTTTTTCTGCTCCTCACAGCTGAAAGATGTGGGCTGGCGGGAGCTGGGAGCAGCAGCTGTTCACAGGCCCTGCAGCTTTGCAGGAAGTCTGGGCCCAGAATTATCTGGACGAACACCAGGGGAAAAGTAGTTGCCTGGAGCTGCGCCCCCTCCCCGTGCCCAACAAATACCTCTCCAGACAACTTTTGATGGTGCTTGTGGTATTGGTTTATGTATTGTGTTGTGCGCGTGTGTGTCTCGTGTGTGTGGCGCGTGTATGTGTGTGTGCGCGTGTGTGTATGTGCTCGTGTGGTGTGCGTGGAATGTATGCTAGGTAGAATGTAGTGGGAGGGAGTCGGTTACTGGAAGGGAAGGCGGAGGATGTACTATGATCGTGTCGCTGTATTGCCTTCTACTTATGTGCTATTAAAGAAGATTTGAAGGACCTTATCTGCCTACGAGTCTACCTACTTACAATATATGGCGACGGGCGGGATTCGGCAGCAGCGACATTGAATATTAATTTTTATTGGAATTTTTTTTTGTTTCCGTTTGGATTATCTTCTTCATTTTACTTCTGCTTGCAACTAAATCCTGCCTTACTAAGAAGAAATTGTCCAAACAACTGTGAGCAGCAAACTGTACAACTGTGAGCAGGAAACTGGTATGTTTAGGAAACTTTACCTTTTGCAACGACCTTCGGCAACGCTATCCTACATGGTGCATCTTTCAAACTGGACTCGTGAGCAATGTTCCCTCTAATTTTTTTCCTCTGTGTGCGGCAGTGTAAGGTCTCTGTGCGCTGCAACCAAGACTATGTGCGCCAGGAACCAGACCTCGCGTGGAGGTGCAGCGCCAAATATCACTCCAAACTTTTGCTTAAAAAAGTGAAAAGACAGTGCATTTCCACACATGCAGCACCACATGAATGGTCTTAAAGCAGGTCTTCAATTAGATACACATGCCAATCATGAATTGGTTACACAGGCAAGTACAATCAGGTTCAGAAAAGCACAGGACTCCAATGGTGGTACCGTACTACGATTTTACTAAAGATCCTCAACTCAAGCACTGTTCATAGGGTGGGGAAATGTTAGGAGCCTATACAAGATCGCACATATACATAATTAAATAACATATTTATATTTGATGTGCAAGCTACGGAGTAATGTGTGGATATCCCGTCAGATAGTTTGTGAAATATGTGACATCCAGGAAAACATGTAGTGTGGAAGAGTGCCATTCACACAAGTCAAGTGCCATCACTGTTAATAGGAGCATGGCTGCGGGGCAGGTTGTGAGCCTTTTTGAAAGTATTTATGCTATTTGCTGCAGCAGTTATGCATGTACAAGGTGCTGCACATGAATACTTTGGAAAGGCACACAATCAACCCAGCAGCCGCGTTCTAAAAAGAAATGCAGAGTCTCAAACACGACGTGTGCTTTCAATAGAGAAAGAGACAGATAAAGACATATAGAGATAGAGACAGATAGAGGCAGAGACAGATAGAGGCAGAGACAGATAGAGGCAGAGACAGATAGAGGCAGAGACAGGGGCAGACAGAGCTAGATAGGGTCAGAGAGAGAGAGAGACAGAGAGAGACAGAGATAGAGGCAGGGACAGATTGAGACAGAGGCAGGGACAGATTGAGACAGAGACAGACAGAGGCAGAGACAGACAGAGATAGAGACAGGCAGAGACAGACAGAGATAGAGACAAAGAGAGATAGAGGTAGAGACACACAGAGACACGGACAGACGGAGCCAGATAGAGGCAGAGATGGGCAGAGACAGAGAGATGGAGAGGGAGATAGAGGGAGGGAGACAGAGACAGGGACAGACAGAGACAGGGACAGGAACAGACAGATAGAGGCAGAGTGACAGGGAGAGGTAGACAGGGTGAGGGAGACAGAGGCAGGGAGACAGTAGTAGTAAAACCTAAGCAAAGAGTTAAATCTAGGCAGTGACATAAAATCCTGCCCAGGTAAGCCTGCAGATACATTAAAAACAGGGCAGTAAGACAAGAAGGGTGTATAGCACATGACCATTGTCGAATTGGCCCACAGGGGAACCAAAAGCAGCCCTGGGAAAAAGCTTAAACCAGCCCTACTCTTTTTGTCTCCTCTTGCAACCTTTCTCTTTCCATCCTTTAACTCTCCTTCTCTCAAGGCCGTAGCAGAGCTAGCCCACATTTTTATCTGGCACCACTAAAACTGATGGTCACTCAGTAGAATGTTTCGTTCTGCCAAAGTATTGTCATCTTCATGGAGGGTGTGGTATGAAGGCATATCCAAGCCCTTTGTTTGCGGCTACTCAAGGTAGAGCTTTCAAGTTCCTCAGGCCCATACAAGATTAGGTCATCCATTCCAGGTTTATTCATTGCATTCTGGGACTTGCAGTTCTGTTTTCATAATGGGATAAACAGGACTACAGACCCCAGATTAAACAGCAAAAATCTGAACTGGGTGAGCTATTCATGCAATGTCCTAGGAAACTTGAAACCTCTGCGAAAGAGAATTGCTGGCACTGAAGACCTTAGATTACACTGCTGGTGCCACTGTTGTGTAGCATCTGCCCCTGCAGTATAGAGTGGAATTGTTGAGTATAGCTTCTTTATCACCTTCGTGTGGCAAACCTATGTGAGCACTGATCTCACTGATGTGATCTAGTGGCTTGTTTTACATGTATGGGACCCGGAGACCAGTATGTTAATTTTGGCTTTCCCAGGTGCATAAACTGTGTGATCCTGGATTAATCATTTTACTCTTATGCACTTCAAATAATGTCTCTCCCTAATTGGGGAGCATTTAAAATTAGGATTAGCAGACCAATGTAGTGTTATATTGAAAGTGGACCTTGAAGTTTGCATATACTCATGCACACATACAGATATTTTCCCCTACAAACCCTTTGTGCAAAGACCAGACATGCGAGCATACCCTTGAACACTCACACACATTTTTTAAATAGCTTTTGATCTTACGGGTATTTCTAAACCATTTATTTGTAAAGTGCACGTTCACCCCTGGCCGTGGATATCTTGGCGCTGTACAACAGATATTTATTGTTACCCAACTTAATGGTACTCACTCTATCGACCTCAGAAGGATGAACGTGAGTGGACCCGCCGGGGTTTGAACTTGTGACCTTCAGGTCAAACACGGCCCTACAGCCACACATTAGTCTAATTTGCCACCAGACCCGGCTCTATTTGAGCCAACATTTCTGTTTAAATCTGCTAATGATGTAGCAGATGGTAGACTATGCACCAAAATCGCGATAATAATATAGTATGTGGAATTTTTCATGTTAGCAGAATCACATAATTCCTGTGCCAATCATCATAGGCCGTGGTTGACAGTGCAGGGGTGAAGGGTACGGTCGCGCAGCAGATTAGCAAAGTTTGAGTATATATATATACGTAACACACCACAATGAGACTTGTTAAGTAATGATGAAAAAGAGGGGAGAGGCAGGGCTGTTTTGGGCAGGGAAGTAATGTTAATGCAATATCTCCAGTTTAATATTCCAAAACTCGCAGGAACAGTACAAAATGGCAAAATGTAAGTACAGTTAATAGGATAGCAAGTACACATTTGGAACAGTAGTGGATGCAAAGGAGGAGAAAGTAATATATTATCCAAAGCAGAAAAGAACATTTTACATGTAAGTGTATGTAGCTTCTCCTAAGAGTGACAAAGACCGATTGGTCACCCTTTTCTTTTCTTAGTCACGGGATGGCATCAAGAAGCATCGACGGCTATCATCTTTTTTTCACTCCACTCCGGCTTGTCTTTTCTTTAAAGCTGCGGGGCTGATTGTGATCCTTTGAGGTAGTATTCAAGGTTATTCCAGTGCACAGGGGCGCCGAAATTAGCATGAATACTAACACAAAGGGTCACAATCGGCCCCCGTAGCTGTGCACAATTAAGATAAGAAAAAACAGAGTCTCCAACACAGCGTGTGCTAAAGCACACGTCGTGTTGGAGACACTGTTTTTCTTTTCATTAGTGCAAGCTGCGGGGCTGATTATGACCCTTTGAGGTAGTTTTCATGTTAATTGTAGCGCACACGGGCGCCGCAATTAACATGAATATGGTCTTGCAGGATTAGATGTCGTTGTGTGCGCGCTAAATTCAGCAGACTGCGCGCTTCAGGTAATTTATGTGCGCGCGCGCCCACCCGCGCGGCTTATTGGGAACTGTGCTCGTGAGTGAACGTTCTGCGCGTGCGGATTGTTATTGTTCAAACTTGAACCCTCTGACTTTCCGTAGCCGATTGTTGTCATCACGCTTAATGATCATCACGTGATACCGTCATCACGTATCACGCATAGCGTGCGGCCATTTTGAATTTATTTTAGCATCGTAGCAACGCGTCAACCGAGCATCATGGCAACGAAGTAATGCTGCAACGAGCAACGCGTTCAGATGCCTATGTCAACTTTAAATGGGTATAATTTACTGCATTTATAACGCTATTGTTCTTGAACACATTTCAATTTCAACGCTTGCCATACCAATTGACTCTACGTTGATGGTAACATCTATATTTTTAAATTGCAAGTACAACTTTGATGAACAATTTTAATACTATTAAAACTTTGGTGAACTTTTTGTACAAGGTATTACAAGAAGAATTACATATTAGTTTGAACTTTGGTGAACTTTTTGCGCAAAGTACTTACATAGGAATTTTTTTTTTTCTTTTCCTTTTCATTTTCCAAGTGTTAAACTGTATTAACTTACATAGTAATTGAAATGTCTTCGATTCATCCACCGCCATTTTTTTTAGCGGAGTCTGGTGAACCTCCTATTGCATGGGACTTATGGCTTGATATGTTCGAAGCTTATGTTGAAGTTTTAGCTGAAGAAGAATCTTCTCAAGATAGGAAAGTATCTTTGCTTAATCATAGATTAGGTGCTGTAGGTTTAAGGGAATTCAAAAATTTACCTAAAATTGAAAATGCTGGTGATATGGGTGCTTATCAATGTGCCGTCAAACAAATGCAGGAAAGATTTGGAAGGAAAATTAACGTAGTGATGGAAAGGTTTAAGTTTTATTCAAGAGCTCAAAAAAGTGATGAGTCAATTGATCAATATGTTTCAGCCTTGAGGGGTTTAGCAGTCACGTGCGAATTTGAAAGTATGACGTACGATCAGGTTTTGCGGGACCAGATCCTTATGAAGACCAAATCTAAAAAAATTCCGGAGAAATTATGGTCATCTGGGAGTACCTCATTGAAAAATGCTATTGAGGTAGCTAGAGGTGTAGAAATTTCAGACCAATGCATTCGTGAGGTTAGGAATGAAAAAAATGATACTGATTCTACCTCAATAATGTGGTAAATAAGGCTGATAAATATAAATCCAAGATTGATAGTAAGATGACTAACTATTCATCTTATTCTAATAAAAAGGGAAATGAAAAAATTTATGAGAAAAGTAATGAGCTGAAAAAGTTTGCATGTTTTAGATGTGGGTCTTCCACTCATCTAGCAAACTATAAGTGGTGTCCTGCTCTCGATAAAATATGTACTATTTGTAAAAAAAAGGGACACTTTACTAGAGTGTGTCGGAATTTTAAAGCTAAAGTTAATTATTTACAAGATGATGAGCAAGATGACATTAATTGTGTCCAAGTAGATAATCAAGACAATGTTTTCCACGTCGTAGGTGATGTATGCAGTATACATGATGAATTGGTTAAAGGGACAAATAAGGTTAAAAAGTTACCATCATGCTTTGTCAATATTGATGGTTTAGAAGTAAAGGTCATGGTAGATTCTTATGCGTGGTATACCATTATGGGCATGGACTTGTTTAAATCTCTTTGGCCTAACAGGCCATTATTAGGTCCTGATGTACATCCTGGTAGTTACACTGGGCACAAGATACCTTTAGAAGGTTTCATAATTGCCAAAATAAGTTTTGGGTGTAATTCTTGCCAGGGTAAAATTTATGTGGCCAACAAAGGTGCGACTATTTTGGGGTGGCCACACATTTTTGATTTGGGCATGAAAATTGACCCCAGACTGGAGTGTCCTGTGTACTCCATTCAGGACGAATGTGTTGAGAAGAATTCTTACTCAAATCTACAAGAAAAGTTTCCCGATGTATTTTCTAATGGGATCGGTAAAATGGTTGGGTTCAAGCACAGAATAATATTAAGAGAAGGTGCATGTCCCATTCGACAAAAACTTAGGAATGTTCCCATTAGCTATAGAGAAAAATTGGGTGAAATACTTAAAAAACTGTGTAGTGATGGTATTGTTGAACCAGTTGAAAGTTCAGATTGGGTTTCGCCAGTCGTGATTTCGCTTAAATCTAATGGCGATTTACGCCTGTGCGTGGACCTAAGGTGTTTAAATGAAGCCATCTGGGTGGACACATTTCCTCTTCCAAATCTGCAGGAACTCACATCTTCTGTTGGTGGTTCGTCTTGGTTTTCCAAGATAGACTTAACTAGTGCATACCATCAAATTGTGTTAGAGGACGATTCTAAACATTGCACTGCCTTCATTACCACAGAAGGAATGTTTAGGTATAAACGTATGCCATTTGGCCTTGCCAGTGCATCTGCAGTGTTCCAAAGGGAGATGTGCAGGGTTTTACAAGGTATTGAAAATGCTAAGGTATTTCAAGACGACATTTTAATATATGGGAAGGACAAAGAATGTCATGATAAAAGTTTATTTGAGGTTCTAGATGCATTGAGAAGAAGTGGACTGACTATTAAAAATGAGAAATGTGTATTTGGGAAATCCGAAATAGAATACTTAGGACATGTCATATCTAAGGATGGCATTCGACTTAAAATTAGTCATGTAGATGCTATCTTAGCTGTTCCAGAGCCTACTAGTAGAGAACAATTGATGTCATTCCTTGGACTGACAGAGTTTTATTCACATTTCATTGAGAACTATGCTTCAAAGGTTGAACCTTTGAGATCATTACTAAAAAGAGGTGTAATGTTTACATGGGGTGAGCAACAAAAAACATGTTTCGAGAAAGTGAAGAAGGAGATAGTTACTACTCCTTGTCTGAAACCCTTTTTGCCAACTGCTGAATGTGTGTTATCTGTGGATGCGTCTGGTTATGGAATTGGTGCTGTGTATTCCCAACGGGTTAAGTCTGAAAAATGGGTGGTAGCGTATGCTTCACGCACTTTGACCCAAGCGGAGCGGAATTATTCCGTAATAGAGAAAGAATTGTTGGCCGCTTCATGGGCAGCTGAGAGATTCCGAATGTATGTGTGGGGGAGGAAGTTTAAAATTTGCACCGATCACAAACCATTGGTGAATATTTTAAGACCTGAGGGAGGAAATAATTTAACTCCAAGGTTAGCTCGTTTAGCTTCAAAGCTGCAGATGTTTAGCTTTGACATAGAATACATTCCGGGTAAAGACAATGTGGTTGCGGATGGTTTATCCAGACTACCCAATGTGGATTCTAATGAGGTTAAAACCAATACTGATTGTGAAATAGCATTTACTGCTAAGGATGTATTTCTTATAGGTACTCAGGATGCTATTAGTAGTATTTCTGAAACATCTTGGATGAGTGAGATGGAGAAGGATGTAGTTTTGAAGGAGGTTAAACGTTTTATAGTTGAGGGTTGGCCAAGAGAATCCAACTTACGTGGTGAATGTGTTGCGTTTTCTAAGATTAAGGATGAATTGTGTATTGTCAATGATATTATTCTAAGAGGTGACAGGATTGTTCCTCCTGTTGGTTTAAGGAAAGACATTGCTGAGAAAAGCCACTTAGGACATGGTGGTATGTCCAGCTCTAAAAGGAGGGTCAAAGAGTGGTTTTGGTGGCCAGGTGTAGATTCCATGGTGGATCGATTGGTAAGGGATTGTAAGATTTGTGGCACTAGTGATAAAGTGGCTAAACCATTAAGTGTGCCATTAACCATAGTGGAGCTACCTGAATATCCGTGGCAGAAAGTGGATATCGACTTTATGGGGCCATTTTCAGCTTTGTCATCTATGGATTGTTATGCCATCGTACTAGTTGATTATTATTCGAAATGGCCCGAGGTAAGAATAGTAAGTGGGATGTCTACAGATGTGGTTATCGAATTTTTAGAGGATGTATTTTCAAGAGAGGGCGTTCCCGAAATATTAGTTTCGGATAATGGTCCCCAGTTTGTCTCACAGAAGATGGAGGAGTTTTTACTGGTGATGGGTATCAAACACATTAAATCATCATTATATCACCCAGAAGGAAACAGCCAAGTTGAGCGCTTCAACAGAGTGGTTAAGGAAGTGATTGAATTGGCATTGAGTGCAGGTTTACCCTGGAGGAAGGCCTTGCAAGAGAGGTTGACTGCTTATCGTGTGACTCCTCATTCGGCTACAGGGAAAACACCTTTCGAGATCTTGAGAGGTAGGAAACCATTTACTGGGTTGGTTCCTTGGTGGTTGAGGAAGAGAAATGATAAAATGCAATGTAATACTAAGAATATTGATAAAGAAGTCAGATCTGAGGTTAGGAAGTATCAAGACCGTAAACAGCAGTATCATGGTAATAGACATGCTTGGCCTTTAGTTAGGATCAGTCAGATGGTTAGGGTGAAGAACCCTAGGAAGGTATTGAAAGGCGAAAGTGTATGGTCTAAACCTTTAAGGGTAATAAAGGTGTTTGGTAGTGCTGTTGAATTGGAAGATGGTAAAAGGTGGAATTTTCGCCAATTGAGTTTTTGTAATGAGAGGAGTGGTGTGGTAGGTGCACATTATGATGGTGGGATTTGTAGTGGTTACTTGTTAGGTGATGATTTTGGCCTAGTAAAAGAGTTGGCGTTGACTAGCAATGCAGGTAGCTGTAGTACTAACAGTGAGCCTGGAAATGGTGTTAGAGATGTTGGTGATGTTGGACCATCTCGCCCTAATGTTGGTGTTGGGGGTGAATGCCTTCGCCGTGGTGATAGAGTAAGAAAGTTGCCTGTCCGGTTTTCTGATTTCAAATTAGGATGATTCCTTTTGCGGGAACTTAAGCTTTTGAGGAGGAGGGTGTGTGGTATTGGTTTATGTATTGTGTTGTGCGCGTGTGTGTCTCGTGTGTGTGGCGCGTGTATGTGTGTGTGCGCGTGTGTGTATGTGCTCGTGTGGTGTGCGTGGAATGTATGCTAGGTAGAATGTAGTGGGAGGGAGTCGGTTACTGGAAGGGAAGGCGGAGGATGTACTATGATCGTGTCGCTGTATTGCCTTCTACTTATGTGCTATTAAAGAAGATTTGAAGGACCTTATCTGCCTACGAGTCTACCTACTTACAATAGTGCTCTTAGGTGGAGCTCATGAGGATTACTTTTTCAACAAGTCTTGTTTGCACGTTGATAAATTAGCTGGGCTCCCCCAGGGATGGCAGTGGGCCCGAAATGTTTGTTGCCAGGTAAGCAGCTGGCTCAGTCATATTCCCCTGGGCAGTATAACATGAATTAAACTCATATTTATTGCAGTAGAGACTTGAGAAATCTCATGTACAGAATCATATATCTAAAGATGATGCATAGTGTAGCTCCTACTCCAGAGGTGCATGCCCCTCCTGAGGTACTAAAGGAAGATCCTTTGAGTTTTGTTGATATAAAGGCCTCATTAATCATAGACACCAGTGAATTAGTATTGAAATGTCAACACAGACACGCATTTCTTGACCTTTGGTGAGGTTGTCCATGCATTTCAGATATTTATCATTTCCAGAGCATGTTTCAGTGCTTTGTTTTGCTTCAATAGGACTTCAAAGTTGCTGCAGATTGTTCAAGCTGTTCAGAAAAGTCTCCTCCTGAACCTCCAGAGCACAGCAAAGTAGGTCTGATGATGGATATGGGTGCCGATGTTTAAGGTGTACATTGTGTACGGTTCCCCAGAACCATGCTTGTATCAGAACTACTTTGGCTATATCTGATTTTTTTGACTTACAAAACCTTTGTCTGGTCCTCAAGCGGTGCTCTGTGTCTCCTATGAGTTTTTTCCTGGAGGAGCAGCTTGGACTGAGGTTGGAACCGAGCTCGGTGCACTTTGTTGGAGCTGTGTTCTTTGTTGACTCTCTACGTCTTGTAAATGTATCTGCCCAAGGGAACAGTTGTCATCGGGCTGATACTGTGGTCTTCTAGTGTGCAGTTTAGTAGTAATGGTTTCCTTTAATTGCCACTACAATTCCATACTCCAGGCTTGGTAAGTCCCGGATGGCGCTGATGTCACCTCTGGTTGCAGTAAAGTGAATCTGAGCAGCTGCTCCTTCTCCATTGGATTGATAATGAGATCCCTCAGCAGAGATCGAGAATCCGTGCACCATTTCATTGTTTACTTATCTGATTTCACCAGTTTTGACCAGTAGACAGCTTTTCATCCTGCCAGATCACTCTTCTCACTCGTTGTCTCTATGCTTGCCTTTGACACTGCACAGCGCTCCGCTACCTTTCAGCTAGTGCTGCGTTCTACAAGCACTCCATGCATACTGACGTCAGATAAAGCTGCAGGTAGCCACTCTGAAGGGTTAATTCTTATAGCACAGCATTAAGGAAATGATATATTACTATGAGGCTGGCATTTCATGTTCCATATCCTGAGCTCATCGCATGCACCTCTCCTATACGCTTGCCCATGCTTGATCAGTGAGGACTGTCACTAGGGTTATTCCTCCTGAGTTTGTATCAATCAATCAATCAGGGGTGTGTAAAGCGCACTACACTCGAGAGGGTGTCAATGCGCTGGGGGGGACAGCTCTAAATCAGTCGATGAGCCAGGTCTTGAGTTCTTTCCTGAATGTGTGCAGGGTCAGGGAGAGTCTGATGTTCACAGGGAGCTCGTTCCAGGTCTTGGCTGCGATGTGGGAGAAGAATCTCCCGCCTGTTCTGTTTCTCCAGATGCAGGGGACCTCTGCCAGGGCGAGGTCGGCGGAGCGGTGGTTTCTCTGGGGTATGTGGAAGGATAATCTCTTGTTGAGGTATTTGGTTCCGATGTTGTTTAGTGATTCGTAGGTGTGGGTGAGGATTTTGAAGGTGATCCTCTTCTCTACGGGGAGCCAGTGAAGGTCTCGCAAGTGTTGTCATATGTTTGTGACGGGGAGTCCCAAGGATGAGTCTGGCTACAGCGTTCTGGATGGTTTGGAGTTTGTGTAGAAGAGTTCTGTTGATACCGTATAGAGCGTTGCCTTAGTCCTGTCTGCTGGTTATGAGAGCGTGGGTGACGGTTCTCCTGTAGTCAGGGGGGATCCCTTTGAAAATCTTGCAGAGGATGCGTAGGCAGTTGAATCTGGTGGAGGCGATTGTGTTGATCTGGCATTTCATGAAGAGAGAGGAGTCGAGGATGATGCAGAGGTTCCGTGCGTGGTCTGTGGGGCTGGGCAGCTTCCGAGGGCGGCGGTCCACCAGGTGTTGTCCCATGGTGAGGAGCAGGGTTTGAGGATAAGGACCTTCGTCTTCTCAGAGTTGAGCTTCAGACAGCTGTCCTTCATCCAGGCTGCCACATTCTTCATTCCTTCCTGGAAACAGAGTCTGGTGTCTTCTGGCTTATTCGTGAGTGAGAGCATGAGCTGGATGTCGTCGGCGTAGGATACAATGCTGAGACCATGCCATCTGACAATGGCAGCGAGGGGGGGCCATGTAGATGTTGAAGAGCGTGGGGCTGAGCGATGACCCTTGGGGTACTCCGCAGCTGATAACGGTGGGTTCGGAAAGGAAGGTGGGGAGTCTGATCCCTGGGTTCGGCCAGAGAGAAAGGAATGGATCCAGTCAAGTTTGGTTCCTTGTATCCCGCGTTGTGAAGTCTGGCTGCGAGTGTGCGATGTGAGATGGTGTCGAAGGCTGCAGAGAGGTGGTGTCGAAGGCTCCAGAAGGATGAAGGCTGCAGTGTGTCCATGGTTGAGTAGCATGCGGATGTCGTCAGTGGCGGCGAGGAGGGCGGTCTCAGTGCTGTGGTTGCTGCGGAATCTAGACTGGGAGGCATCCAGGATGGAGTTCTCTTCAATTAAGGTGGTCAGTTGTGCGTTCACGAGTTTTTCAGTGACTTTGGCTGCAAAGGGGAGGAGAGAGATGGGCCAGTAGTTTTTCAGGTCCGTAGCGTTGGCCATTGTTTTCTTGAGGAGTGGTTTAACCTCCGCCGCTTCCAGTCGTCTGAAAAAATGCCGGACATGAAGGAGGTGTTGATGGTCCATCCTAGTTTGGGTGCGATGGCAGCGGCGGCCCTGTGGAATACATGCGGTGAGCAGTGGTCTCTTGGGGCTCCTGAGTGGGTTTTCTTCTAATGTAATCTTGAAATCTTGTAATAATGAGACTTAATAAAGCATGGGAGTTGTGAGGCTCTCTGGATGTCCAACAACTGCAGACTCAAGTTTGAATAGCAGTAACTTCTATGAAAACAAGAGTTTTCTTCCGGACTGATTGACATTTTTGCACCAAAATGGATTCTACCCAGAGTCAAACATTAAAAACGTTGGCTATTCTAGAGCATGACCGGTTGGCCTGCATTTCTTTTACATTTTCCAATGACAAACCTACAAAGTGGGAGGTCGTGTTTTGGAAAATGAATAATCAATGTCCTTTTGGAGCTGTGAGCGTTCTCCGAGCACCTAGGAGACATTGGTGGTGTGTTCCTGTCTGGGACCGTCCTTCCATGCTTGATGATCCAGGACAGGAAATGACATCAGACCAGGAAAAATACCACTTTCGTCTTCAAAGAGGTCACTCCAAATACCAGGGTAATAATAACATAATTTAACCAGCGTGAGTGACTATTCTGCAACCAAGAGGGAGGATTAATGTCTGAGTTTAGATGACTCAATTTGTTTTCATTCACTGTTTTGTAGAACTCAACAAGTTGGTTATTGTTCATAACAATAAACACGCCACTTTAATACTACTGGAAATTGTGCATTGGTCGTTTTTACAACACATCTTGGTAGCTTGTTGTCTAGATTTATCACAAAGCTCCTATTCATTAGGAGACCCTGGAACCATCTGCGTTATTTAACTTGCAATAAAGAAAAGGTGAAAGTGTTTGGAGCTATTGTGTAACGTGAGCAGAACCTATTTAACCACAGCCGCAAGGTTGTGCAACGCGAAGCTAGCCATAAACTCCTAAAGGGTTACCCGGGACGGATGACATCTGGAAATGCTCGACGAAATCCGTAAACATGCAGTTAAATGTTCACAATTTAATTCAACTGTTTAATTACATATCAGCAGCCATCCAGAGACACAATGTTGTAAAACATGATGATTTTAAGCCCTGGACAGCTAATTTAATGCAGAAGCCGTGCGATGGATGTGGTTTCCTGCTCAACGTCATCCAGCTGGAGCAAGATGCTGAGGTTGATATCACGTTACGTGGACCACGCAAGGACAGGGCATCACGTGACATTATTTCTGTTCCTTGGTGTGTATGCACTTTAGTGTAGAAGCACTGTCTATTGCTGCCGTTCTTACACACTATAATTCACGCCACTGGTTCAAGACTAAAGGGGCTTCACATTTAAACTGAGGACAGAAGCCAGACTTGATTTTTAGCCGAGGTCAATAAATATTATCATCAAAATCTCATTTTGAATATGTATGGAAAACGTAAAGTACACCAATGAACATTTTCTTTAAAAGTTAGAATACTATTTGAAATGCATGTCCTTGCAATATTAAACCTATTTCTATTTTGTTGTGTGGACTGTTTTTACACAGCCCTAGCTCAATTTCACAGTAGTTTCAAAGTGCTTGTCAGGGAAGAAATGCAGCGTCAGCAAACAGGTACATGCCCTATATCTCTTTAAATGTGGAATATTGACTGGAAAAGTGCTTCCGACATTTAAGATATCTAGGCAGACTCCTGTCTCCTCCAGAACAATGTGACGGGCATCCCGGGTGATGTTTTTTCACCTGACTAGGAAGCTGGCTGGCAGCAACAACAGTACTGGTCACACTCATTTCTCCAGAACCCTGCAGGGTGTCACATGGCACAGATTGAGAAATTCTGGTATCTCTACAAATGAGTCCAAATGGATTCTACTGTGATCAGTCATCCATGACGTACATGATCCTTGTTAGAGCTGGGGGTCTCTAGTTGGCAATGGTATTCACCTTTGTCCAAATAGGGACCCTTACTTCTAAGTCAGGATAAGGGGATTACACTCCTTAATAACCCCTGCTGACCCCCTTAGTAGCTTGGCACGAGCAGACAGGCTTATCTCAGAGGCAGTGTGTTAAGCATTTGTGAATATACACAGTAATACAGTGATAACACTACAGATGAACACAACACAGGTTTTATCAAAATAAGTATTCTTTATATAGACTTAAACACAAGACCAAAAACGACAAAAATCCACAATACTACACTTAAGGTTACTTAAAAGATGATAAAAGTCTCTTAGTTCAAGTTGTTGGTAAATGCGACAAAGTTCTCAACAAAGTACCTGGATGCGTAATGCAACGTTAACAAAAGGCTCGCAAAAGGGGAGATGCATCGGTTACGTGACCAGGACTGTTGCGTCCTTCCTCAATGCTTGCGTAGAGTAGGGGATTCGTCGTGAGCCTTACCTTTGCGCAGGTGATGCTTAGATTCTCGGCCTGCGGGCCGGTTGCGGTGTGCAAGATGGCGCCTTGATGTGATGGGACGATCCGGTTGTGATTCGAGAAGATGGCGCCTTTGATGCGGCGATGTGATGACGCCCTGGCAGCCTTGCGAAGGCTCTGTACTTTGGAAGACGAGATAGGACCTGCGTCGCGCTTCTCAGGTGATGCGATGGCGACTCTCTCGATGGAGTCCGGCAGCTTTGATGAGCACACCCTTCCAGGGAGATGCGGCGAAGTCTCGCTTCTCTGGCGTTGCGACGATTTCAGCTGCAGCGGCGACACGCTTCTTCTCGATGCGTCGCGCTTCCAGCTCCCAGCGGCACGCAATGACTGGAGTCAGAATTCCCAGCAAGGAAATTCAGAAGGGAGCTGGAGGTGAAGTCTTTTGGCCCTGAGACTTCAGCGGGAGGCACGCACAGTTCAAGCCCTTGGAGAAAATTCTGTAGATGAAAATCCTTACAAAGTTCCTCCTTCTTTCTCTTGGCAATGAAGCAACCACTGCAGGCCAACCCAGCAAACAGCACACTGGCAGAGGGGTAGTCCAAACTCCTGCAGCTTCCTTGGTTCTTCTCCTTGGCAGAAAGGTTTCTTGTCCCAGAAGTGATCTAATTTCTTGGAATCAGGGTCCCAATATTTATACCCCAAAATCCTTTGTTCTCTGAAGGCAGATAGACCTCTGCCTAGTTCAAACCAGTTCCTGAGCACTTTGTTGACATGACTCTCTTCTTCCTTTCACTGTGCAGGGCAGAGACATCAGACAAGCCACAGGGGGTGGAGCCAGCATTGTAGAGGGAAGGCCCAGCCCTATTCAGGTCCCAGGTGCAACTCCTCCCTCCCATCTAGATGCAGATCTCTCTATTCACCACCGGGCTGCCCCAGCCTGTCTCCTGGAATCCCCCAGCCCTGTCACACACAAACTCAGACAAGGAATACACAACCCAGCAGAGGCAGGCTCAAATGGTTAGGCAAGCAAATACCTGCTTTCTAAAAGTGGTATTTGCAAACACAGAATATTAAAATAAACTTTTCTAAAAGATTTACTTTATTATTCTGAGTTCAGGCATGCTAAATTCGAATTGCTACCATGTTCCCTGAGTCAGTTAGGATTATAAGGATGTAATAATCTTAGCTGCCCATTCTGGCCTATGAGAACAGGTAGCCTTCAATAGTGGATAACGAAAATGGCTGTAATTCACTATCAGAACATGCTACACACATCAGGGCATGTCCTGCCTTATACTTACAATACATCCTGCCATTGGGCCTACCATAGGGGTGTCTAATATGAAGCAAAGGGAAGGTTTAGGGACTGGCAAGTGGGTGCACTTGGCCAAGTCAACATGGCAGTGCTAGACTGCACATAGGCCTTGCAATGGCAGGCCTGAGACACACTTTAAAAGCTGCTTCTGTGGGTGGCACAATCAGTGCTGCAAGCCCACCAGCAGCATTTGCTTTACAAGCCCTGGGCACACATGGTGCACTGTACTAGGGGCTGACAGATAAATCAAATACCCCAATCATGGAATCCAATTAGTATATCAATTTAACATGGGGAGCACTTGCACTGTGGAACTGATTAGCAGTGGCACAGTGCCCAAAGCATAAACCCAGCAAAAACATATCAGAACAGAGGAGGCAATCCGTCAAAATGGAAGGGAGACTCACGCCAATGATGTCAGGTCTAACAATCCTGATATATCCTGACATGCATACACTTTTGAGTTATCCATACATAGGGGCCAGTTGTCAAGAGATTGAACAGACAGTTTACACAGGTCAGGCTGCATACCTTCTGCCGGTAACAAGAAAAAGACCTGTTCCGCAACCAACAGGGTTAGTCTAGGGCAATGCGGATAGCTGACAGTAGTCATCTTTATTATCAGTGCTGCACGTGGTGCACACCTCTTGACCGAAAAGTCCCACTCTGGTTTGCAACGATAGCTACAGCAGACTGCATGATTGATGCACACATCAAGGCCGAAAGGAGGCCAGAAGTACCAGAAACCTCTTTGTGGATAATTCATGGCTGAGGTGCATACCCGCAGAATCATGCAGGGGCCCTTCCCATCCCAACACTGGGTAAAAAGTCACATGTTTGTTACAGTGATTAGAAAGAGGAAAAGGTAGTCGTGTGACATAAAGAAATATATAAATAACGAGTTATTATAATTTTAAAAAAGAACAATGGTTATGTTTGGGAATAGAAAGCTTTTCACTTCATGTCAGCACAACACGTAACACTCACTACATATCACATACAGAAAATAGCTATGGCTCAGCACTCTTAAGCCATTGGCAGGGCTTTAAGTGAATCAGGTCCTGCCAGGTCTCAGACCTGGGAAAAATCAAAACCTGACTTTGAAACTTTTTCTTACTTAACTTTACAGGCAAAGCACCCATCAGTTTCTTAACAAAGGTTGGAAAATCCCCCTTCGCAATCCATAGCCTAAATCCACTTCATGTTTACATGTCATTTGATTTCATTAATCTTGGATTCCCTAAGTGTATTTGCTCTTACATATGTTCTCTTTTTGTAGTTTTGATTTTCACGCAACACAGGGCTCTAGTTTAAAGCATATAATGAACTGAGTTGCCACCAGTTGCCTGGGTGAGTTCAGTTTGTGAGTGGGTGTGCATGAGGATTTGAAGTTGAGGATGAGGTTGTGTGTCAGTGCCTACCAGTTTTCATAAAGATGTCCAGACTACATGTACATCTATTCCTTCTCTCTGCAGACCGCACAGTTTCTTTTCGGTGAGTGGATAGGTGATTGTCAGGAGGATGGTGAAGCGGAGGTGAAAGTAAATACATGCAGAAGGAGTAATGATAAGGATGTGCTGTAAAGGAAGAATACTGTATGTTAAATAATGCATCTTGAGGATTTCAGAAAGATGTGGGGAGAAAAAGGGTTGTCTAATAGTGTGAGAGACCGTAGAGGAGAGCGGTTAGTAGGAGAGAATGGGGTGACTGAGACCTTTGCGAAGACCACTACCCTTTACACAGAATCACAGTCTCATTTTCTGCCTCGCTGTGGTCTCAATTGTATGGACCATAAGGTCATGCATACATTTAGTGCTTATACCACTAAATCCTTTTTTGTACTCAGGATCATCTATAAAAATAGCCGTGACCTTATGGTCCATACAATTGAGACAGCAGCGAGGCTATGTAGAAAAGAACAAGAAGAACTCGATAAAATCACACAGGAATTAAAAGACAATCATTCGGAAGTTGAATTGAAGTCATTGCTTGAAAAAATTGAAAAAGAAATAGTGACCTTCAAAGACAACACGATTAATTACAAATCTGCGAAATTTGATAAAGACAGTAAAGCATTTAGTTTGGAACAGGATTACCCCTATTTAAAAGAGGATTATTATACATCAGGGGAATCATGTAAAGCTCTTGTAACTTACCAGGGGCGGTCAAGAAACAGATTCACGACTTTCTCAGAGACTTCATCGTCTGAATCATCTACTGACTCAGACCCAAGATCTGGCCAACAAAATAAACAGGGTCCTTTTTTAGACAAAGGTCAACCAAAAAGCAAAGTCAGATTCAAACAGCAAGCGTGGGAGATGTGGACAAGGAGGCAATATTACAAATTGTGAATAAAAGCCCTATAGTGAATCTGTCACAAAAAGTTTTAAGTGATAGTGAAAGATCAGTCCTAGAATTAGGATTAAAGTTTGTCTGAACAGGGTTACAGACTACACAAAATTAAAACTGGAAACTCTTGAGTTCTGCAGAAAGATACGATTGCAGGCATTTTTGTCTGACAAGGAGTATAAAGGGAACTTGGAGACAACAGGGCTAGTCAATAAATCTAAGTTTGTTCCACCTTCTTATGGTATCCCCAAGGCGGTGATTGCGTATGAACAAGCAGTAATGTCTTGGAAGTTTTTCCAAAGAAATATTACTTTAGACCAACAAAAGGCCATTTCTGCTTTGAGAAATGATAGCACTGTGGTGATCAAACAGGCAGATAAGGGGGGAACCCTTGTCATCTGGCCTAGAGAAATGTACTTGAAAGAAGGAACATCTCGAGTGGAAAACAAAGAGTGCTATAGAGTCATTAGTGAAGATCCCACTACGGTAATATAAGAACAGGTTCTGGCACTTTTGAAAGAAGGTCTAGATAAAGGAATGCTGGGACCTAAGGAATTAGAATTTTTATCTAAGAAATTTCCAAGGTCCCAGTCATATACTTCCTGCCAAAAATCCACAAGAGGCTGAATGAACCACTGGGACGTCCAATAGTCTCCGGATGTGATTCAGTGCTCGAACTGATATCAAAATATGTGGATGTCTTTTTAAAACCTTGCCTCGCTTATGTACAATCACATTTGAGAGATACAACTGATATTATCCAAAAAATAGAGGGTGTAGAATTTAATGATCAAGAGCACTGGATGGTGACCTTTGATGTCACCTCCTTATACACACAAATACCCAAGGATGATGGCCTGGAAGTCAATGAGTTGTACTTAGAGAAAAGAGAAAGACCACACAGGGTGACTACTGAGTTCATCCTCAGCTTGGCAACAGTAGCCTTGAAAAATAATTATTTTAAATTTGGCAGCACCTTTTACCTCCAAACAAAGGGGACCGCTATGGGATGTCCTTTTGCCCCGGAGATGGTGGTCCTCTTCATGGCACAGTCTGAGGAGAGATTTATTTTCAATAATAACCCATTTGCAGAAAACATAAAGCAATGGCTCCGCTTCATCGACGATATTTGGTGTCTTTGGTCAGGTCCAATAGAGACTTTGGACGTGTTCACCGGATGGCTAGGTTCCAGACATAAAGATATCAAATTCTGCCAAGCCAGAAGCAAAACGAAATTGACATTCCTTGATGTTGAAGTAATTCCACGAAACGGTGTTCTTAAGGTGGCTATACACCAGAAAGACACAGACAAAAATTCGATCCTGCACTTCAAAAGTGCACATCCAAAAAGCCTAAAAGAAAACCTCCCGTATGGACAACTGCTACGTATACGTAGAAATTGTTCATCCAGAACTGATTTTGACATGTTTGCCGGGGAGTTTTGCAATCAGATGCAATTGAGAGGTTACCCAAAGAAAATGCTGAAACATGCGAAAAAACGTGCATGGTATACCCCACGTGAGACACTCTTGCAAAAAAAGACAAAAGCTCCATTAAATAGACTTGTTTGTGTGTCGACTTTTGGTCCACACACAAATAAGTACAAGCAGATCATAATGCACAATTGGCACCTACTAGAAAATCCTGAAGTACATTTTTCACGACCATTATTTGCAATGAGAAAAAATAAAAGTATTGGTCAAGAGTTAGTGAGATCAGACATCTTCCAAAAAGAACCGAAAAAAGATTTACGCTCCTAGTGGGGTATGAAACCTATAGAAGGCCACCACAAATGTTGTAATTGCGTAGCATGCGAGTCTACATTGGAGGGTAATGAATTCACACATGAGAATATAAAATGGAAACATACAGGCTTTACTAATTGCAGGACACCGAATGTTGTCTATGCTGTGGTTTGCCCTTGTAAAAAAAAAAATATAGGAAAAACTAATCAGCAAATCAACCAGAGAATAACCCAGCACCGGTCGAGAATTAAAAAGAAAGTGATCACTGCTCCTATGGTTGATCATTTTTTGAAGGAGGAGCATACAGAAAGAGATTTCAAATGGACTTTGCTGATATCATTCAATACAGCCAGGAATTTGACGGATGTAGATACATGGTTACTGTCTAAAGAAGCTTATCTAATCATGAAATTCAATAGTGTGCTTACTTGGTTGAATGAAATGTCTGAGCTGTCGAGAATATAAGCTTTCCTGATTCGAACAGTTTGTACAATAAACTTTGAACTGATAATGCATGAATTGGAAAGTGGCTGCACCTCACTTTTAAACAATGATTTAAATCTGGCAAATAGCGCTATATGTTTATCTAGGAACACTCCCCCAAATGCTGCTGCAAACTAAAAAGAGACCGCCACACCACGAAACTGAGTATTACATTATCGCCACAAAAACTACATTCCCCATGAGCCTTGGTGCCAAATCCCCCATCAAACCGTAAGTATCATAGGTGCACTTCCGGGTTACAATACCGGGAAGAAGAGCGCGTTTAAATGCCGCTGTGATACCCGCGAAAAGCGTAGCTATCATACCCATTGAAGTAATGAAAGGATGAAGTCGCCAGCAAGACCAAAAGAATAATATAGGTAAGGCGCTGAGCCGCGAGTGGATAGTAGCGCGGAATTGCAGCTGTGCTGGGCTAGAGCTAATTCGTTGTTTTGGTCTCTATATAGATCGACTGTGAAAACAACCATAATCGACACCACTAAGAAGGAGGGGGAAGGCACCTAAACAGGTATGGGCTCATCCGATAATGATGATAAGGTAACTAAGGGTTTGCAATAAACCAGACATGATACTGACAGACAGTTAAAATGTCCCCATGTAGAGCCGTGTTGTTAAGAGACTGCACAGGAAGTTAAAGGAAGCCCACGGTCTGGCAGAAAAATTCCTTAAGAGAGAGTACATATAAACATCTTGCTGGTAGCATTTGGGTTGAGAGAAGATAAAAGCCAAGACAATAGGTAGGTTTTACTACCAGATGAAATTGCCCCAAATGAACTAGAAAGTTGAGAGGAGATAAAGCAACAATTTATTGTTTTTTTGTTTTTGTAGATATGACCAATATGATTCACAGTAAGAAGCCCTGATGAAAGCCCGTAACTGAAAAAACGAGGCTAGAAACGCGTCGGCAGACATAATCAATTTATGCCTTTGAATGAAAACAAATAAATTGTTTCTTAGAAATCAGGATTTAATGAATATTTGGAGAGTGAATATTTGTTTGTAAATATATACATGCACTAAGGAAAATTGATGTGCAGTTTTGATATACACATATATGTGATGTATATGGGTCTAATTTCATTTTTCTACATGTTATGGACCTTGAGTTTATGTGAAACTATTAATGTTGTATACCGTCTGAATATAATAATGTCATAAATGTTGAACGTTGATTTTTTTGTTGAATATATGTGTTTCTCTGTAAAAAGAGAATTTCCACAAACTAAATTCTTAAAATATTGAATGAAGGGTAAAATTAATAACCCAAACCACTAAAAGCATATAGTGTGGTTTCTTTCAAATAAAGGAATAGGACTCCAGGTTTATTTGGTAAACTTAATGTTAAAAGGCCCTTCCTGGGTCCTGTCGATTGGGCCTAACCCCTTTTTCAGTAACCTTGTGACCAAGATCAATAACAGTGTCCCAGCGAGAGCCCGTTTCCTCTCGACGGTGGGTGAGCTCCTCTTCCTTCTGTGTTGACGCATCATCGGACGAGGCAGCTCTGCCTCCCTCAGTGATCAGAAATGTTTTTATTTATTTATTTAAAGAGTTTTATATAGCGCTGGCTAGACCCGAAGGTATCAGAGCGCTTTACATGAGAATCAACAATGTAACAGAGAAAGTTCAACAATTACACAATACTTCCAGGCAATACAATTAGGAGAGGAGAGAAAGGAGAGAGAAAAGTAGTGGAGGGGGCAGGGGAGGTGAGAAAAGGAAGATAAGGGAAGAGACAATAAGGAGAGATGAAAAGAAGTCTGTCTAAAGACCGACTGGGTAGGTGATGACCAAGGAGAGAATCCACGGCCCATCTCACCTATATTAACCCCTTACTCATCGCACTGTTTACAGCTTGAGGAGGCGGTGCATCGTATCATCCTTCTACTGAGGCGGCGGTGCAAACTATAAGATTTCCCTCAGCTGGCAGCATATAAGCCTAAGTTTCACCCTCCGCATTTCCACAGTTTTATAAGACGGTACAACGTTCTGTAGCAAACATTAACAGGCCCTTTCAACATCATAGGTTAAGCTCTTCTGAAACTTTCCTGCATTTCACCCACATGAGAAGAATTAGCCTGCCTTCTTTTCAAAGCTGACAGGCACAGCTACTGACCAAATCGCCTGTCAATTGTTACACGCTGACAGGCACAGCTGAACTACTTTAATACCAAGTACTCTTCGTAAGGATTTCACTTTGTGCGGGCGAGGGGTCAATTCAACCTAGAGCTTGAGACTTTCCTGTAATTCACCCATGAACGTAGAATTGTCTGCCTTCTTTCCAACACTGACAGGACAGCTACTGATCAAATCGCCTGTCACCTGTTACACGCTGACAGGCACAGCTAAATTAAATTAACGCCTAGTACTCTTCTTAAGGGTTTCCACTTCGCGGGGGAGGGGGCAATTTTACCCCAGTTAGCTGTTCCAGCATTGGTATCACTGAACTTCACATTGATAAAATGGCAAGCACAAATATGTCACAGCCACCACCTTTCCTCAATGAAGTGGGGGAGCCGTTGTTACAGTGGAAACAATGGTTTGGACTTTTGGAATCCTATCTTATAGCAATAGGAGTTGAAAGATTTTCAGCATTGTGAAAACTACATACTTTACTTCATAACCTAGGAATTGAAGGGCGGAAGACGTATGATAACATCAGCAGAGGCAGAGGAGGACAGTGATGATGATGAAACTATAAATGTGGTGTTGGAAAGGCACGCATTATTTTCGAGGGTACAGGGGAAGAATGAAAAAGTGAAAATGTATATTGCAGCCCTTAAAGGTCTGGCTAATACATCCAAATTTGAGACTCTGCAAGACTCACTCATTAGGGACCAGCTGGTAAGGTGCACCAACAACACCAAAATACAGGAAAGGCTTTTAGTTGCTAATCCAGACCTAAAGCAAGCTATTGACATATCGGTACGGATCGAACATACTGCGGATTGCATGGTAGCCATGAAGGGAGAGGGAGAGAAAAGCACACAGGTAAATGCAATGAACAAGCAAGAAGTCCAAAAGGAGAACAAGAGTAAAGGGCCCAGCGTTCTTCCCACAGGGATCAAACTTAAGTGTTACAGGTGTGGTAGCCCCAGCCATCTGGCTAATTACGTAGGGTGTCAAGCCAGATCAGTCACCTGTCACAAAAGCGTGAGAAGGGGTCACTTGGCCAGACTCTGTAGAGATCACCAACCCAAAGCTGTTCTCTCCATTGAGCATGAACCTCCCCAAGAAGCTAAATTTGTGTTTAAATTACAAAATGGGGACAAGACAAGTGATTTCCCGTCTTGTACCATTACCTTGGACAAAGGGGAGGTGACTGCGTTTGTCGACTCCTGCTCACCCTATACCCTTGTGGAAGCAGAAACATTCACCAAACTGTTTCCTTCATGGCAACAGAGCATGCAGCCCCCTGACATACACCCCGGGGGTTACAATGGGGACCCCATGCCCTTAGTAGGCATGGCAACCATGAACATAGGATTCAAAGGCAGGAACAAAGTGGAAAAGATTTATGTCACACAGAAAGGGTCCAGTTTGTTGCGCTGGAAGCACCAAAGGGAACTGGGTATCAAGCTCGACCCTTATGGCCCTGACCAAGTACTTCTGGTAGACCAGTCCGTGGGAGGCGCTGAAGTTTGCAATGATTTCCCCAGAGTTTTTACATAGGAATTGGGCATACTAAAAAACTACCAACACTCTATCAAGCTTAAGAGTAATGCTAAACCAGTGGCCCACAGGGTGAGGCCCATACCACACTTGATGCATACACACCTACAAGCTGAGTTAAACAAACATTTGTCTCAGGGGGTCATTGAACCCATAGAAAGTTCACAGTGGTTGACCCCGATTGTTCTTACGACCAAATCATCTAGGAAGGAAATTAGGCTATGTGTGGACCTTAGAGATTTAAACAGCAATATATGGGTGGACAGACACCCATTGCCACGCATACATGAAGTACTCACACTAATCAAAGGTGCCAGCTGTTTCAGTGTATTGGTCCTCTCGTCCCCCTACCACCAGGTGATATTGCACCCTGACTCACGCCACCTAACCTCGTTTATTACCCCTTTAGGGACCTTCTAGTACATTTGCATGCCCTTTGGTTTGGCATCAAAAGCTGCTGCCTTCCAGAGGATCATGCAACATGTACTGGAAGACCTCCCTAATAGCATGTGTTTCCAGGACGACATCCTCATTTATGGGAAAGATGTGGCCAAACACAATACCATCTTGAGGAGGGCATTGAGTAAACTGGAAGCAGCAGGGTTGACACTAAAAAAGGAAAAAAGTTGCATAGGGGTAGGATCTGTAGAATACCTGGTTCATACGCTTTCAGAGAATGGTATAAAACCTAAAGTAGACATGGTTGAGACCATTCAAGGGACAAAACCCCCAGTGAGTGCAGATGATTTAAAATTAATCCTAGGGTTATCCGAATATTATGCAAAGTTCGTAAAAAATTATGCTAGACTTGTGGAGCCTCTGAGGTTGTTACTCAAAACTAGAACTCCTTTTGTATGGAACGAAAACTGTCAAGCGGCGTTCATCACAGTAAAGGAAAGCATTGCCTCCGCCCCATCATTGGGCAGATTCGACCCCACTAAAACTGCGGTCCTGTATACTGATGCCAGTAATAAGGGGTTGGGTGTCAGCCTCACCCACATGGCCAATGACAAGGAACAAGTGATGGCCTTTGCTTCTCGCGCCCTTAAAGGAGCAGAAGTAAACTACTCCGTGGTGGAAAAGGAAGCGCTAGCATGCGCATGGGCCATCAAACACTTTCGCTTCTTCCTGTGGGGCATTCCCTTCACTGTGAGGACTGACCACAAACCCCTCATGTATGCTTTCACAATGAAAGGGTCTGAGAAAACTACACCATGTATTGCTAGATGGATTTTGGGGTTGGAGGGGTACAACTTCATTGTAAAATACATGCCAGGTTCTAAAAATGTGGTAGCAGATTTTCTTTCCCGCTCACCCACCGATACAAATGATGGTGCCACTTCAACCGAAAAGATCCTTAAATTGTCTTGTCTAAGCAAAGAGGAATGGGATGAGTGTTTACGTGATGACCAGGAAATGCAAACCCTAAAAAATCTAATTGTCAATGGGTGGCCCAATAAAAAGGGTAAGGTTGCCACCCTGTTGTATAGGTTCTGGGAGGTGAAATTGGAACTGAACATCCAAGAGGGCATAATTCATAGAGAAGAGAAAATTGTCCCACCTGTATCTCTCAGGCAGAAAATTGTAGACATGGCCCAAATTGGCCACTTGGGGTGTGGCATGACTAAGAACAAGATAAGACTGGATTATTGGTGGCCCGCGATGGGTACCATGGCGGAACAAACGGTGAGAGACTGCCTTGAGTGCAGCAAATCTAACAAAACTCAGCAGGCAAGAAAACCTCCCCTATCCCCCGGTTTTGCTACCTAATAGCCCCAGGTCTAAGCTAGCTCTTGACATAATCGGCCCCCACAACCTTAAGAGCTTGAATGAACGGTTCATACTGGTCATGGTGGATTACCATACAAGGTGGGTGGTATATAAAGTTACTAAAAAGGAAATGTACATCACTTGAACATAAATGGAGACTTACAAAAACTCAAGACACCAGACTGTCATATAAGAAAGAACTTATACTATAATAAAGCCATTAGGAAAGCAAAAAAGGAATATTTATCTCGCAGAATAACAGAAAATAAAAACTCGTCCAAAGAACTATTTAAAATAGTCAAAGAACTTTGCAGTCCTACAAGCCTTTCATCGAATTTGACTCCTTCACAAGTAAGCTCCGATAAAATTAATGACTTTTTCTGCGAGAAAATAGATAAAATGTACTCCTTATTCTCCCATGCATGCTAAACCTGAATGCTTAGGGACCCCCGAGTTATCCATCCCCCAAATCAGCTGCCCCAGCTTTGGCCCGTTCTCAGAAGAAGAAGTGGGCAAAGTCATGCTAGAAATAAAATCAGGTTCCCTGCTGGACCCATGTCCCCATCATATTTTTCTGCAAATAGCTCCAATAATATGCCAAGCAGTGACACAAGCATTGAACCACTCGCTAGAATCTGCGGAATTTCCAACCAATTGGAAGAATACTATAGTTACTCCATTACTAAAAAAAGCTGGCTCAGACCGCAACAATCCCGCCAACTACCGACCCATATCTCAACTGCCCTATTGATATCAAACAGTTTTGCAGGTGGGGGAGGGCTATGCATAATCAATGTGTACATACAGAAAGGGAAATTAAAAGAGTATAACGTGGAGCTGGATTGCTTAAAGAAGGATTTGGAAGGATTGTATGACATATATCCTAAAGATGTGCTCGTAATACTGGGCGATTTCAATCATAGATTAAACCCCCATAAAATTGACTCTTGGCAGAGTGACGTGCTAAGAGCCTATAACATAGAATCTGCAAATTTCTCTTACAGTGATAGCTCTACCCAAGATGTAAAGCTTGGGCAGCTGTTAGGAGCTATGGGCCTGATCTGTGCTAACGGAAGGAAAGAAACGGATCGACCCGCTAAACGTACTTTTAAGATAGGGCAGCAGTTGTGCCCCATAGATTATGTATTTATTCAGGCTTGGTGTTTCTACTTAATAAACCACTTTGAAGTACTTGGGGTGGAGGGTAGTGACCATTTCCCACTGCTGATGGAATTACGGATAAACAGGGACCCGCCGAGACAGAGGGTGCTACAAATTGACGTGGATTACCCAAAGCGCCTTACAACCCGGATTAGTGAGGAATTTCTAAAGAAACTGAGAGCTCTCCAATTATTAGTTGGGTTAGAAAACCCCCTACCAGGGGAGGCTTTATCCTGGTACGAGGATACAATAAGTCAAATGGTGGAATGCCTTAGGATAAAAATCAAACAGGGAAAGTATGAGAAAAAAAGCAGAGTTAGGGCTCCCCCAACTAATAACCCTTGGTTTGATGATGAATGTCGGTATTTAAAGGCTGTTATCAGGAAACACGAAAGAGGCCTTAGGGGTAATAATAATGATATTTCATCATCAGAACTAAAAAACCTAAGATTAAAATATAAGACGACCATTAGAGATAAAAAAAGGTTATTTAAGGAAAAATGTTGGATGAGCTTACTCGAGACTATTGAAGAAAAAAATGTTAAAGGATTCTGGAAACTGATTAAGGAATGCACGGGTGAGGTGGCGGGATCCATGCTGTGCTCCGTCCCAGAGGCCAAGTGGGTAGCCTATCTAGGGGAAATATATGGTAAGTGGCCGAGCAAAGGGGAAATAATTCCATCAAGCTGGCCAGAAGTGAGGGATGACATTCTAGTGCATTTCACCTCAGGAAATATTAGGAATGTAATAGCTGGCTTAAACCTAACCCGAGCGGCCGGACCAGACAATTTACCAGCAATTATCATAAAAACTAACTCAGAATGGTGGGCTGAGTTCTTTTCAAATATGTTTCAGGGGATATTAAAGACTGGTATCATGCCAGAAAGTTGGAAAGGGGCAATCATTAGACCTGTTCATAAAAAAGAGCTCTCCAATTATTAGTTGGGTTAGAAAACCCCCTACCAGGGGAGGCTTTATCCTGGTACGAGGATACAATAAGTCAAATGGTGGAATGCCTTAGGATAAAAATCAAACAGGGAAAGTATGAGAAAAAAAGCAGAGTTAGGGCTCCCCCAACTAATAACCCTTGGTTTGATGATGAATGTCGGTATTTAAAGGCTGTTATCAGGAAACACGAAAGAGGCCTTAGGGGTAATAATAATGATATTTCATCATCAGAACTAAAAAACCTAAGATTAAAATATAAGACGACCATTAGAGATAAAAAAAGGTTATTTAAGGAAAAATGTTGGATGAGCTTACTCGAGACTATTGAAGAAAAAAATGTTAAAGGATTCTGGAAACTGATTAAGGAATGCACGGGTGAGGTGGCGGGATCCAGGCTGTGCTCCGTCCCAGAGGCCAAGTGGGTAGCCTATCTAGGGGAAATATATGGTAAGTGGCCGAGCAAAGGGGAAATAATTCCATCAAGCTGGCCAGAAGTGAGGGATGACATTCTAGTGCATTTCACCTCAGGAAATATTAGGAATGTAATAGCTGGCTTAAACCTAACCCGAGCGGCCGGACCAGACAATTTACCAGCAATTATCATAAAAACTAACTCAGAATGGTGGGCTGAGTTCTTTTCAAATATGTTTCAGGGGATATTAAAGACTGGTATCATGCCAGAAAGTTGGAAAGGGGCAATCATTAGACCTGTTCATAAAAAAGGCGACGTAAATTCCCCAAAAAATTACCGCCTAATAAATCTCCTCGATATTGGGGAAAAGGTATTCTCCAAGGTAATCCTAGGCCTGCTAAAGGATTGGGCAGAGGATAACCAGTTAGTACCCCCAGAACAGGGTGGGTTCAAAGAAGGGCATTCAACGGTGGACCATTGCTTTGCTCTCTGGGCCATCGCGCGGAAGTCGATAGAACAGAGGGGTAATTTATTCTGCTGTTTTGTGGACTTCCGCGCGGCTTTCGATCTTGTGGGTAGGGAGCAGTTATGGGCAACCTTGGAAGGATATAATCTACACGGAGACCTTTTGGCCATTATAAAAGCCTTACACACAGAAAACTGGGCCCAGATAATCTTGGACGAGGAGGGTGGATTGTCTGGGAAGATCCAGATTGGAAATGGCTTGAGGCAGGGTTGCGTACTCGCCCCACTGCTTTTTTCTCTGTTTTTGGCCGACCTACCAGCAAAACTAAGTGAGGTTAAAGGGGCGAGTCCAAAATTGGGAGGAAATCATGTTTCGTGCCTACTATACGCGGACGATTTAGTAATTATGGACCTGACACAGATAGGCCTCCAGAGGAAATTAAACATGTTCAATGAATACTGCCGGAATAAAAAGTTAACAGTGAACATGGATAAAACTAAAATTTTATGCTTCGGTAGGAGTAAAACTAGCTTCCTGTGGTATCTGGATACAAAGCCACTCGAAAGGGTGAACGAATACAGATACCTGGGAATCTGGTTTATGAGTGACCTTAAATGGTATACCCATCTGGAGGCTCTCAAAATGAGGGCATCTGCCTCTGTGAAGGGGCTAAAAAGATTTAATAGTGTGTACGGGGAAAATTCAGATAGGCCGGTCATAAAAGCCTACCTAGCAATGGTCCCCCCCCAATTCCTGTATGGGGCAGAAGTGCTCTATTTAAGTGGGAAAAAAGGGTGGGATAAAGAGGAGGGAAATATTTTAAAAAACCTGTTCTATTTGCCTAAATCTTCTATGGTACATGCTGCAAGACTGGAGCTGGGAATTACCTCCTGGGCAGTAACTGCCTGTATGGCACTAATCCGCTTTTGGCAGCGCCTAGGGTCTGGAGAGCACTTAAAAATGTCACAGTGGTGTAAAAGTGAAATTGTCGCTAGTGAACTGACCTGGGCGAAAGAAACAAGAGCTGCACTAAGTGAAGCCTATGGTGTGTTGGGTTTAAAACTATGCCCGGAACTGAGTCATCCACATATAGCTAGGAAGGAACTGAGGTCACTGGGAGCCGAGACGTCCCGCACATATGATAGAGAGTATCTCTCGCAGAAAGTTTCGGTGTCATATATGACCCTGGCCTGGGAACTTAACCAACAGTACCCCTATTTAGACAGATTGCCCAGCTACCGCCTAAGACGTGAGGTCCTAAAAGTGCGAATGGGGATAAACCCCTGCTATGGGAACAAGGAAGCCAAAAATTTTATGTTGAATAACAATGGAACCTGTACTTGCGGGTTGGGTACCCACTGCGATATTGTACACATTTTACTAGATTGTATGATGTTTTTAGATTTACGAAAAGAAATTTTATGTCCGATTTTTAAAAAATACAGGATCAGAAATAGGATGCAAGCTTCTAGCTTTATAGCTGAAATGAGGTATCTAGATATTGCTTGTGCTATGGGGAAATTTTTGTGTAAAGTCAAGTTGTTTCTAAAGTGTTCAGAGTAAATATTTTAGGCGGCGCTCATGGGGGGAGGATGAGCCTGTACATGTAAAGGTTAACGTTATGATTTGGAACCTTTGGAATTGATTTGATGCTGAGGGAAATTACCTGACTTAATTACCCCTAGGGGTATTTTTGTATTTAGTTCGAAGGAATGTACTATTTTACGGGAAGTACAAATGCCATGTTTTTAATATGATCTTGTTCAAGTTTTAACAGTAATTTTATGTATAGGGTATACTTTTAAGGTTGTAATTAACCAAATAAAGTTTTCTTACTGACTGACTGACTGACTGAACTGCCCTATCTATCGAAAGTTCTAGAAAAACTGGTTAACAGGCAATTATCCAATTTTCTGGAAACTAACACATTTTTAGATATCTTGTGGTACTTAAAATTCTGGACTCTGCTATTCTGTGGTACCGAAGCTCTGCACTCGTGTCATAAATATCATTGTATCTTGACGATTTTGGTACTAGCAGACCGGTAATGGCTTAAATACTATACATAAGTATTTTCGTCATGTTCGAGTGACGAAATCACCCTGAAATCGTAGTTTTCGTTTTGAACCCTTGGGTTCCATTTTGTGAGCGGCATCCATTTTGTGATTGCCCTTTACATAGCCAAATAACTAAGGCCAAATTCGATCCAAAAGGACACGTACACCTCTGCTGACTCCTCTGTGACCTGGGCGAGCTGACTCCACTGCCTCGAGCCAAACCTGTTCGGGCAGTTCCTCTCCCAGTGGCCGAACGAGATTAGTATCAAGGCACAACATATCATAAACCGTTCATCACACACAAACTATGCTTAATCTCACACACACCTGTCCCTGCTTCTTCTTTATGACCTGTTTTACGAGGAGGAGGTGCCCGATTTTATTAGGGGTCCGTCGATATCAGATGAAAGTTCTGGGCCTTGCCGGGTAATCTATCATGGACTGGAAAAACTGAAATGTGGGCTTGTCATCATGACTCTGCTTTTTCTTTGTAGTAAAAATATTTGTATGGTCAACTGTAAAATCAGGAATGTTTGCCTGAAGCTTAATATTTCGTATAAAAAGAGAAGGCTGGTTCTGTAAATGCGAGCAGTCTCCTGAGAACATACATGCTCTTGTACTTCTAGGATACCTGTTACTGGTTGCAGCCAATAAATACGATCTTTGACTTCACCTAGAAGACTCTGTGTTTCTGTAGTCTGAAACAGGATGGACTCGAGGTCTTTGGGTGTTCTCCTTGGCACCGCCGGGTCCATAAAAACCCGGTACATCAGTTGGCCCCCCATGTGGGGCGGTATCAGCGGTACTGGTCCAAGCCAGAGGTTCGTGAGGAGCTTCGTGTGAAAATTCCAGAGGACGGCCAACCACTTCAGCGACCCCTGTATGTCGACGTGGTCCGAAGGTCTTTGCTGCGAGGTTCCCCGCGTCCCGACGGCTACGAAGGACTGCTGCCCTGACTATCGCCCTGTTTTGGACCCTTGATGATTGGTAGAGCAAAACCATAGACGAGTCTTCTGGTGACGTCATCAGTTAAGTATAAGTGGAGCGTCTCCCAGTCTTTAGTTTGGTTCTTAGTTTGGAATCCCTTTGGGGTCGCTTTGATTTGGAACTTGCAAGCGCCAAAGCCGAAGGACTCGTGTATTCACGAGACTATCGTAATCGATAATCCTTTGAAGTTTGAAGCTAGACTAGAGATCGAAGATGCCTGGTCTTAGCAGACTTGGAAATTTGTTTTGTCTTGGTTGTAGTAGGGACTCCCGATTGGAGGACTCGTGTCCGGTTCCTCCGATTTGAAGTCCAACATATGAGCTCTATGTGAAGCATGGCTTAGGCGCTATCACATATAACGAAGTATGGATCCGATACACCAGAAAGGATGGTGTTTTAAAATGGCCCCAATATGGTAGCTTTGACTCAGATATTTTGGATAATTTAGAGGTTAAACTTTTTAAGAAGAAAGCCCGGCCAGCAATGTTTGACTCTTTTCGCCTATGGCGCAAAGAAGCCAAACAGAAAGAAATGAAATTAGCGAAGAAAAATAAACGAGAACCAGGTATGTCAATGGTACAAGCTGCTGTTGCATTTAGGGATAATGAAGAAGAGCAAGACAGCGAACAGATGAAAAGAGCGAAGAAATTAGAGGTAGATAGATGCTACCCAGCTTTGCCAACTAGAGAACAGGAAGCAAGGAATGATCTTGAGAAAGATCCGTTAATGTCACATCTCCTGAGTTCACCACCCCCTTATGCACAGAATGCTACGGCACCTCCGCCACCAGTCGTGGCCGTACAACCTTCGAATGTTGTGCCTCCTGTGATTCCCCCACAACCAGCTCCTCTTCCGTTGGTTACCATTCCTTTGGCGCAGCCTCCTCAGGGGCCGCCAACTTTGCCTTTGCCTGCTACTTCTGCGTCTGTTCTTAACACTCCTCCTGCTACAACTCTGGATTCTTCTCCGTCTTCCCTTATTCTTTCTTCTTCTCCTTCTACCAGACAGCGAATGACTGCTGCCTTTTCTGGTTTCTTTTCTCCTTAGTTGGAACAATTGGGTATGTCCCCTGCTACAGGGCATAGACAGTCACGCAGTCAATTGCCTGACTCTAGAGAGAAAGAGATATTGGATCGTTTGGCACATAAATGGGTTACAGACCCGGTGCGATATGAGCTAGATTCTATTATGGACGTCTTCCACCAGTGGGAAGCATCGAAGCAGAGATACGTCTTTGAGAAAATGTGTGTTTTCCCTTGTGAGGAATTGGTGGAAGAAAATTCGGAACGCAATATGTCTGAGTTGTATCGTGTGCGGTTCGAGTTTGCGAAGGGCACAATTGTGGGTTCCGATGTTGAAAAGGCAGTTGCGACATTGTTGTCGTTTAGGAGTGAAAGTGTTTCCCAGTCGTTGTTTGACTCTGAGGTTAAGAAGAAGGCAAGACAATATCCCACGAGAGAGGTACCCCCGGTTTGGAGGGAAGGGAACGCAAATGTTGTTCCAGCCATTTTGCCACATTTTCAGCGTGTGTGGGTACATGTCCCATGGAAGCGAGCTGAAGTCTTGGCTCTTAAGCAGACATTGCCTGATCCCCGTAAAAATCCTGCAGGGTATTACAAAGAATTATCACAGACTGCAGGCTCCGGTATCATGAATTTAGCCGATGTAGACATGTTGTTTGGAAATGTTGTTCCATTGCCTTTATGGGGAAAGATTCGTCATGCGGATCATGATCAAGAGTTAGGCGACACATGGGCAAATATTGCCGCTGCTGATGCTAGACAAGTTGGTGGTGCTAAACCTGAGCCCTTAGTAGCAGAACTTCCTGGTAGGATTATTACGTATATGAAGACTCTGATGCCCGAATTGCGTGTTAATTGGGGCAAGTTGTCTGCGTGTAAACAGAAGAAAGATGAGAGAAGAAAGATGAGACTGTGTCTGACTTTTTCACGCGGTTTGAAGAAACTTTCGTAGATCATAGTGGTCAGGATATGGCTACCGAGGGTGGCCAGAGATTGTTTGTTGACAAATTTGTACATAATTTGCTTCCTGAACTATGTGATAAGTTGAAGGATTCTGAGAGTGCGTGGGCTGTTTCCACATCAGCACAGATTTTAGCCACAGCCCAGTACTATGAAAATAGGCGTAAAGATGAGTTAGAGAAAGCGGATAAAAAGACTAAGGAATTGAAAACTAAAGTCCTTCTACACTAAGCTTATCCACCTCGTAATAATAGTCAGCGCGACTATCAGCAACCTCAGCAATATTCGAGAAACTTGCAAAGAAACGAGTCTTCTCAACAACGTTTATCGTATGGACCCAATCAGTGTGCGTATTGTAAAGAAGAGGGTCATTTCAAGAGTAGTTGTCCGGTTTTGTTACAGCGTACGAATGGTGCTTCTGGTGCAAGAGGTCGAGGCGTTCAACAAGCTCCTAGAGGTAGGGGACGTGGAAATCTCCCCCAGAAAGCTCGTTCCTTCCCGCCTCAGAATTTCATGAATAGTTTCGACCAGCAGAATAACGCATATGCTAGCACAGCTCAGTACTATGCTGATGACTACTATGCAGAAGATGAGAATATGGAAGGTGATGATTGCTAGAACAGCCTTGGACAAAGAGAGGGAGTTGTTTCAGTTCCAGTAGATCAGAGTGGGCCTTATGTTGAGGTGATTACATCAGGTGTGTCAGAGCCTTTTCTGTTGGATACTGGTGCTACAAAGAGTTCTATTATGCACTCAAAACTCCCTGGCGCACCTTTGTCTGGCGAAATTAATGTTTCAGTAGGTTTTTCTGGCGCCCCGGTTAGGAGCCCGATTTCTAGTCCTATGTCCCTTTCTGTTGGACCTTGTGAATTCGAAGCACCCCTTATTCTTACAAAAGGTTGTGGTGAAAACTTGTTGGGATTGGATCTGTTGAAAAGATTATATGCGACTTTGTACTGTTCTCCTTCGGGAGTACAACTTACACTGGGTAAGAAAGTGGTTTCTCCAATGTATTTGTCAAAGGATAAACTTCCGACAGAATTGTCTTCTCTTCCGGATATTCTTTGGGCTACTGGACCTAATGATGTGGGCCTTTTGGAAATAGCACCATATGTTGTAACACTGAAAGCCAATGTTAGAATGCCGCGCATTCCCCAATACAAGATCTATAGTGACGTTGAAAAGGCGTTGTTAGCGATTATTTATGATCTGATTGAGAAAGATGTAATTGAAGAGACAAGAGGCAACGTTTGTAATAGTCCTGTTCTACCTGTTTTGAAGCGTACTGACCCTTCTCAGCCACCTGTTTACAGGTTTGTGATTGATCTTAGGGAGGTCAATAAAATAGTTGTGCCACAGTTCCCAGTTGTCCCTGATATCACTGCCCTATTGACTATGATTCCAGCTTCAGCCACTTGGTTCTTAGTGATTGACTTAAAGAATGCTTTCTTCAGCATCCCGATTGCCGAGGAGAGCAGGGATATTTTTGGCTTCAGTTTAGGAGGCCGAAGTTTCCGCTTCAAACGCGCTCCTCAAGGCTACTGTGAAAGTCCATCAATATACAGCCAGGCTTTAAAAACACAGCTTGACACGATTGTTTTACCTGACGGCGCTACCCTTATTCAATACGTCGATGATTTGCTAATAGCTGCAGATACTGAGGATATTTGTAAAGAAGCCACATTGTTGTTGTTGCGTCATTTGTGTGATCTGCACCACAAAGTCTCTCTTTCAAAGTTGCAATATTGTCGACAAGAAGTGACCTACTCAGGTCATCTCTTATCGAAGGAGGGAAGGAAACTGACCCCAGAAAGAATTCAGGCAATTGCAAAATTGAGTGTCCCAAGGACACAGAGAGAAGTGCGTGCTTTCTTGGGCATTACATCATATTGCAGACAATGGATACCGAATTTTTCTTTACTGGCCAAACCTTTGGTGGCATTAACTTGTAAAGATACACCGAATCCCATTCCATGGTCTGAAGAGTGTCAGAAAAGTTTTTCCGAATTGCGTGATGCATTGTGTTCTGCTCCTGTATTGGGTACCCCCGACTACAGTAAGCCCTTTACATTGTATGTCCATGAGAAAGAAGGTTGCGCATTGTCAGTTCTGACACAGTCTTTTGGGGACAAACAGCGTCCATGCGCGTATTTTTCGGCGAATTTAGATCCGGTAGCTAAGGCGTTGTTAAGTTGTTTGAGAGCCACTGCGGCAGCAGCTGTCTCTATTCGACAGTCTGCTGGTTTAGTAATGAACAACATGTTAATTGTAATGGTCCCACATGCAGTTGACATTTTGTTAAACAGAACAAAGACACAGCACTTAACTAGTGCTCGATTGTCAGGGTATGAGCTGACACTGTTGGCAAGTCATGTGCACATAAAGAGGTGCAATACACTAAACCCAGCCACATTGTTGCCGATTTTAGCTGAGACAGACGATGATAGTGAAGATCAGCATGACTGTTTTCTGAGAACAGAGGAAGAGACGAAAGGGAGGATAGACCTTAGGGACACTCCTCTTCCAGAATGTGATGGTACTTTGTGGGTTGATGGTTCGTGTTTCAAGTTGCCGAATGGTGATACGACTGCAGCATATGCTGTGACGACTTTGCATACTATTGTTGAAGCTGCACGTATCCCACACAATTCAGCGCAAGCAGGAGAGTTGATTGCACTTACAAGAGCGTGTGTGTTGGCGAAAGGAAAACGAGTGAACGTATACACGGACCGCCAGTATGCATTTGGTGTGGCTCACAGTTTTGGACGATTGTGGAAAGAACGTGGGTTCCTGACTTCGCATGGTGCTAAGATCCAGCATGGTCAGTTGGTGAATGAGCTTCTCGAGTCACTGACCTTGCCGTTACAGGTTGCAATTGTAAAATGCAGTGCGCACAAAAAGGTTACGGATGATGTTGGTCGTGGAAATGCGTTTGCAGATGAAGTCGCGAAAGAAACTGCTAGGAATGTAATGAGTCGAATGTATGTTGCAGGCCCCGCGAGATGGATTGGTGATGTTGGTATGTGTGAAGATACGATTGAGAGTGTGAAGTCCATTCAAGCTGAAGCCACAGAGAAAGAATTGAATGAATGGAGAGAAAGTAAGGGTAAATTGGATGTGAATGGTTTTTGGGTTGAATTGTCAGAGCATCAGAGATGGTTGTTACCCGATGCGTATGTGCTTGCAGTGGTGACAATGGCTCATGGAATGGCTCATATCAGTGTGAAAGGGATTTGTAGGTTGTTGGCTCCAGTATGGCAAAATGGTGGAATCCCTAAGTGTGCAGAGAATGTGGTCAAGAATTGTATGGTATGCCTGAAATACAACCCTGGTAGGGGAACCCCAACTCCAGCTGGTCATTAATGCACCTCCAACGTATCCGTTTGAGGTTTTGCAGCTAGATTTCATCCAGATGGAAAGATGCAACAATTTGAAATATGTACTCGTTGTTGTTTGTGCCTTTTCAAGATGGGTCGAAGCATACCCCCTGAAGGACAATTTTGCTTTGTCCACAGCCAAAGCCCTTGTAAAAGAGTTTTTCCCCAGATTCGGAATGCCTAGAATGGTTTGTAGTGATAATGGGAGTGAATCTGTGGGTCGAGTGATGAAGAAAGTGTGTGAGGGGCTAGGCATTCAGCAAAAGTTCCACCAGGTTTAGCGAAATAGAACACCCTGTACTGCTTGATTATCTGTATGAATTGATGGCTAAATTGCGTGTTTTACACCAACAGGTCCACGACACTCTACCTCAGGCCTCTGAAGCTCCAGGGCATCCTATCGATCCTGGATCCTACATGCTGGTTAAGAATTTCCAGCGAACCAAGAATGACCACCCCGGTGGACCGGCCCTCATCTAGTTCTTCTCTCGACAAGATCAGCCGTTCGAGTAGAAGGAAAGAAACATTGGGTCCACGGCAATCATTGTAAGAGGGTCCCACTGCCTCTTCCGTACGACCGGTGGGTCCAGGAGGGAATCGCTGACTCTGAAGCTGAGACCGTGCCTCGTTTCCTACCTTTTAGCGATAAAAGGAACAACTTCTGAAAAGGAAAGCGACAACATTTTGCAAGAAGCTGTGCCGAGACCGTGCCTCGTTTCCTACCTTTTAGCGATAAAAGGAACAACTTCTGAAAAGGAAAGCGACAACATTTTGCAAGAAGCTGTGCCTCCGTCAATTCGATTAAACACTACAGAGCCTGAGCTCTTATTCCAAGACCAGACAGCACCTGGCAGAAACCGTTACAATTTAAGGCCAAGAATGACTATGGACAAATAAAGTTTTCTTTTTTACTTTTTGTGCAGCTCTCTCATCCAAGAAACTTGCTCATTTTTCTTTTTCGAACCGCCATCCGGTTCTGCTGCTAGGGTCGTGGTTGCCCAAGTCTTTGGAGTGCAGCTGGAGACGGTTAGGTCGACAGGTCTGGTTGGTCTAAGGGAGTTGCCCTGGACTGACAGAACCACTCTTCAGCAGAAACACCCTACCACCGCGGGCAGCAAATTAGAGAGGATGGAATTTTCTGAGATGGAGAGACCTGCCAAATGAATGAACTTTAAAGACAAAATGTGTATTTCAATGTCAAAAAAGAGATCGTTAATATGTTGTATCTTTATGTTGCTTGGTGTCATGATATTTTTAATAGGATATGTTTTATATACCTTTTAAGTTTCATTTGTACCCACTACGAAGCCCATACCTCCTCCTACTGTTTCCTCGCACTCTTTTCACCCCCTGCCTGAACATGAGTCTTCAAGAAGGTTAGAATTTATTAATAACTCTTTCATTCAGCTCTTACACCAACACCAATTAGTAGTAAACACAACTAACTGTTGGGTGTGTGGTCTTATGCCGCATACGACAGACAAGGGTATCCCATACCTGGTCTTACCATTTAGCTACAATGGTTCGTTATGGGCGTTCCAAACAATGTTCATATTTGCCATTGAACCATACCCCCCGTGTTCTACGGGAAGGAACTCAAGAAACAAAGCGTTAGTGGTAGGAATTGCAAATATGAGCAGAACAATTGACTCGTACAGAACGATTCCTAAAGATGAGTTGCAAGCTTACTTTAGATGGAATATGACGAAATAGGGAATTGCTTTGAGTAAGAACCAGCGAGCGAAAAGATCCTCCTCTATTTGGATTGTATCCCATCAGGGTCACCTATGTCTGTGAGGTAATGGCAAAAATCCCAGAGCTCAGTTGAGGAAGAGCGTCTGCACGGAAACATATGTGTTTGCATCTCGAAATTCCCCTTCGTTCTTAGCAGCTAAGGGTACTTATTTCATCTGCCATGATAGAGCATATACATGGCTGCCCCCTGACTTTTGGGGCACATGCTTTATCTCGTTCCTGTTGCCACCCACCTACACGGCCGCGGCAGATTACCATAGGACAAGGACAGTTAGGGGTGTTGTGAGTGAAGACGACACTGCGGAACAGGAATTTGGGGATTTCGCAAACGGTTTTCTGCCGTTTTGGGGGCCTACGGTGAACAGCAGGAACATTCGCCAATTGACGAGGGTAGTTGAATCCACCGTGATTGAAACTGCCGGTGCCCTTAGTAATTTGACTGCTGAGCTCCAGTCGGATCGCCTTATGACTCTTCAAAACAGGGTCGCGTTAGATGTCATACTTGCAGACCGTGGTGAGGTATGTAAAGTGATCCAATCGAGTTGCTGTATTTTTATCCCCGATAACGCTCCGACAGTATACCAGGTCATCTCCAAACTGCATAAGATCTCTGAATCCATTCACGTGGATGAAGGAGACTGGTCCTTGATGGGGTGGTTCTGGAAACTGATATCTGCCTGGGGATGGAAGATTCTGATAGCCATTGGGATGATCTTAGCCATCCTTTTCCTGTTCTGTCTGTGCATACAGTGTGCTCCTGCAATATGTGGCCTCTGGCCTGGATGAACTCAAGGGGAAGGCCGACACCAACCTCCCCCAGGCCCTGGTCCTTTTGGACTTGTCCGCTGCGTTTGACACGGTCGATCATGCCATCCTTCTCGACCGTGTCAGCGCAGCGGGCATCCAGGGCACGGCCCTCTCCTGGATCGCGTCCTTCCTCCAGGGCAGATCACAGGCAGTCCACCTCTCTGACTTTTCTGCTCCTCCCCTTCCGGTCACTTCTGGGGTCCCACAGGGTTCCTCTCTTTCCCCCCTTCTTTTCAACCTCTATATCCGCCCTCTTGTTTCCTCCCTTCTTGAGCTGGGGGTCTCGGTGTATAACTACGCAGATGACCTCCAGCTAGTCTTTGATCTCTCATCCCCTGCTGACTCTCTTCCCAAATTCTGCTCTACTCTTGTTTTCATTTCTCAGTGGATGAGCTTCAATCATTTGAAGCTCAATCCCGATAAGACAGAGCTCGTCCTTACTGGTGGCTCGTCTAATCCTTGGTCCTCCGTTCACTGGCCTCTTTCTTTTGGCCCCCCTCCCTCCCCTGTCCCCTCTGTCCGGACTTTGGGCATCAAGATCAGCAATGACCTATCCATGCATGCCCAAATTAGTTCCGTTGTGTCCTCTTGTTTTTCTTCCCTTCGCCTTATCCGTAAGATCTCCCGGTTCTTTTCTGTTGACGCCCTCAAAACCATCATCACGGCCTTGATCACATCCCGCCTGGATTATGGAAACGGCTTGTACGTAGGCATCCCTGCCTACGAGACTCGCCGTCTCCAAGCGATCCAAAACCAGGCGGCCCGCCTCATCCTTCATCTTCCTAAATCTGCCCACATCTCCCCGGCCCTTAAGACCCTCCATTGGCTTCCGGTTCACCTTAGGTCCCAGTTCAAACTTGCCTGCTTGGCCTTTCGGGCGCACTCTCGCACTGCCCCGCTTTTCATAAATTCTTTAATCTCTTCCCATGCTCCTAGCCGCTCTCTTCGCTCTTCTTCCCTTTCCCTTCTTCACGTCCCACGTTTTCGTAAATCCCGCACCGGGGGCACCCGATTCTCCGTGCGGGCCCCCCAGATCTGGAACAATCTCCCTCTTTTTATACGTTCTATCCCCATTTTTTCCCACTTTCGTAAAGCCCTCAAAACTTTTCTTTTCCTTCAGGCCTTCCCTGGCTAATTTCTCTGGGATCTTCTGTTTATACTGATTTGCCCCTAGCGCCAGGAAGCCGCTTGGCCGCAGTGCGCTCTAGAAATATTTTTTTCATTTCATTTCATTTCATTTCATTTCTGTGCTACATTATGTGTAAAGAAACCTGTATCAAGAGACGAACTAAGTAATAGGATGATGCTACAGCAACACCTCAATGACTTCATGAACACAGACCTGGACTCAGATTAGCATGAATATAGGTTATTGCCTATGTAAGGGCAAAAGGAGGGTCTGTGGTACTTAAAATTCTGGACTCTGCTATTCTGTGGTACCGAAGCTCTGCACTCGTGTCATAAATATCATCGTATCATGACGATTTTGGTACTAGCAGACCGGTAATGGCTTAAATACTATACATAAGTATTTTCGTCATGTTCGAGTGACGAAATCACCCTGAAATCGTAGTTTTCGTCTTGAACCCTTGGGTTCCATTTTGTGAGCGGCATCCATTTTGTGATTGCCCTTTACATAGCCAAATAACTAAGGCCAAATTCGATCCAAAAGGACACGTACACCTCTGCTGACTCCTCTGTGACCTGGGCGAGCTGACTTCACTGCCTCGAGCCAAACCTGTTCGGGCAGTTCCTCTCCCAGTGGCCGAACGAGATTAGTATCAAGGCACAACATATCATAAACCGTTCATCACACACAAACTATGCTTAATCTCACACACACCTGTCCCTGTTTCTTCTTTATGACCTGTTTTACGAGGAGGAGGTGCCCGATTTTATTAGGGGTCCGTCGATATCAGATGAAAGTTCTGGGTCTTGCCAGGTAATCTATCATGGACTGGAAAAACTGAAATGTGGGCTTGTCATCATGACTCTGCTTTTTCTTTGTAGTAAAAATATTTGTATGGTCAACTGTAAAATCAGGAATGTTTGCCTGAAGCTTATTATTTCATATAAAAAGAGAAGGCTGGTTCTGTAAATGCGAGCAGTCTCCTGAGAACATACATGCTGTTGTACTTCTAGGATACCTGTTACTGGTTGCAGCCAATAAATACGATCTTTGACTTCACCTAGAAGACTCTGTGTTTCTCTAGTCTGAAACAGGAAGGACTCGAGGTCTTTGGGTGTTCTCCCTGGCACCGCCGGGTCCATAAAAACCCGGTACCTCAATCTCCCAAACGGGTTTTAGGGTCAATAACAGCATGGAGACAACACTCTTGTCCGTGCTGGATAATATCAGAATGCAGGTAGACCGGGGGAAAACAGTTGCCTTGATATTATTAGATCTCTCGGCGGCATTTGATACCGTACCACACAATCTGCTACTAAGAACTCTTTCAGCAAAAGGTATCCGGCACAGAGCACTGGGGTGGTTGCAATCATTCCTGTCGGATAGAACGCAATCAGTGCGCATGGGTAAATTCTTATCCCCTCACCGGAACATCAAATATGGGGTCCCACAGGGGGCCTCATTGAGCCCAACGTTGTTCAACGTTTCTTCCCTGGCAGTGATAGGAAGAAAGTGGGGTGTCGAAATCTGTTCTTACGCAGATGACACCCAACTAACCGTAATTCTGGATGAGGATGATGACCCCAAGGACAGGCTACTAAATTGCCTAACCGAATTGTCTGACTGGATGTATAGCCACTGTCTAAAACTGAACGCAGACAATTCAGAGATACTGCTTTTTGGGGGACATACTCAGCTGTGGAATAACAGCTGGTGGCCAGCGTCCCTGGGCACCGCCCCTAGCCCGACACTGACAGCAAGGAACCTGGGAGTGACGATCGATAACACTCTGTCTATGAAGTCTCACGTATCAACTATCTGTGGCAAAGGTTTCGCTTTGTTAAAAATGCTCAGAAGAGTCTTTCCGTGGATTCCCATTGAGTGTAGAAGGATCCTGGTGCAGTCATTACTGATGAGCCGGCTGGACTACGGAAACTCCCTGTTTGTAGGCATGGCAGTCTATCTCTTCACCAAACTACAAATAGTGCAAAATGCAGCGGCTAAGGCAATCTGCAAGAAAAGAAAATTCGACTCAGCCAAGAGCTGCCTAAGAGAACTCCATTGGTTGCCAATGAGGCAGAGAGCAACATACTGTGTATATCACACAGAGCATTGCATAAAACAGGCCCACTTATACTAGGAAATAGGATTAAGTTCTATGCACCAACTAGAAATCTTCGCTCTCAATTCACAGCAAGAGCAACAACTACTCGAGTGAAGAGAGCCAGGATGGGAGAACGAGCTTTCTCCCACATAGCCGCAACCAAATGGAATGAGTTGCCCGTGGCTCTCAGACTTACGGATTGCCATCTGTCATTCAGAAAACAACTGAAAATCTTCCTTTTCCCCAAATCAGATTAAAACTTGCAGGACTCAGGTCTACCCACCGTTCATCATAGCCATTACAGGGCTGTGATATCCTACGTAGGATGATTGTTAGCGCTTTATAAGAAATACAACACAATACAATACAATACAATAAATGTGTCCACCTAATAGACACAAAAGTACTCATAAAATTCATGAAAGATGTGTTCTTTGAGGAAGGCATCGCAGATATCCTGGTCACTGATAATGGGGTGCAGTTCACCTCAGATAACATGAGAGAATTGCTAAATGACATGGGCATTGCCCACCACAAAACCGCCCTCTATTGTCCCCGTGCCAATGGGTTGGTGGAATGTATGAATCGCATGGTAAAAGAGTGCTTACACCGTGTAGGGATATTGGGTATCTCAGCAGAAGAACCATTGCAAGAGACACTCTGGGCTTATTGTACAACACCCAACCTTGTAACAGGAGTATCCCCTTTTAGCTCCTTAAAGGGGAGGGTTAAAAAAAACAGACTCTCGCCTCCTCTTGAATGGCAGAACAGGTGTAAGGTTGATCGTGAAGAGATTGGTAGACGAGTAACCAATCACTAAGCCAAGTGCAAAGCTAAGTATGACGCTAATAACATGTAAAATCTCGAATGGTCAGAGAAGGTGATTGGGTTCGGTGGAACTTCCTAAACCTCGCAGAAGGGAGGCCACGGAGTTCTCTGATCCCATGAAGGTAACTAAGGTGGGAAGAAACTTTGTCCAGCTGGACAATGGACAGACATGGAGCATGAACAGGATTGTCCCCCACAGGGAAGTGGTCGTTCCGCAAGCAGTGGTGCAAGGTGGCACTACGCCTAATGTAGCCCCAAGGAGATCACAAAGGCCCACTTGTGCACCTAGGTGGACGAAAGATTACTGTGTCAAATGAGATTGTGGTTTTATCTTATTCTATATTAGGGTTGTTCCTCCGACCTTGATTTTGTATACATTGTTGACCCTCAGGCAGTATCTACTGCCCTGCACACCTGTTTTCTCCCTCTCCTCTTTTCTTCCCATCCCTTGATAAGGAGATGTGTTGTAATCTCACTTGGTACACCCCGCCACCCCTCTGCTTTTCCTCCCCTTGGTACAGCCCACTGCAGAATGTGTGAACATTCCACAGCTGACTCCAGATGACTGGAACCTGTGATGGTCTTGACACTGAATAAAGAAGACTGCTGATAATCTACTTATGCGCCTCTTCATTGTAACAGTTTGCTTTGGAACTCTTGAACCTTCTTGGCCATATGTGGATTTTTGGTTTTATAGTCTTCATGTCAAAGGATAATAATGTTCTGAGAATAGTTGTTGAGAGGTTGTAGCCACATCTTTAAGCAGAACGTATTAAATACTGCACAGTCAACAAAGACAGCTCTCATGAATTGAAACAAACACTTGGAAGACTGCTCCTGATCCAAACAGTCCATTGGAATGTTTACATTTTGAGGAAGTTAGTGTCACCAAAATAAACAGGTAACCGTGCCATACCTTTCCATTGTGGATGTAAGATCAAACAATATGTCTACACTTTGTACAAATGCACTCCTCAAACCTTTCTCTGGGAGATGGTAAGCTCTTAACACTTGCGACACTTCAAGTCACTGATCTTACCCCACTCAGAGCCAGCGCCTAAGCTTCCTGAAGAAGCCAGCTCCTCTTTACAAATTATTGTAAAATTTCAAGGGAGAAGCCTCATTCATGTAGGCCCCTTACCTATGAATTGACTCTTCCCTCCCAACCCTGAGCTTAACCTTTTTGCCAAGAGTCGGCTTGCTCCCTTCTGTAGTGCTCTGCAATTCCCTTTCCCATACAAGGGATCTCCCTTGAATCCAGTGCTTAATTTGTAAAAGAAAGAGTGCCGGTGCTGGAAGCTTTGTCCAGATGCCCGCAGGTGGTGCAACTGAATGTTGGCACATCCAATACCAAAGGTCCCTAGTCTTGACTACCTCTTGAGTCGTCTTTCCACTTTGTGTGTTTTACCTCTGTTGCTCTTGGCATATGTCTGAACCTGAAAAAGTGCCGGTGACCAAAAATGAGTGCCAGTGGCCCCCACTGTCAACCACTGGCTCAAATTAAGCCCTGCTTGAACCCCAATACCTCAGTGGTCCTCCTTCAATATCCTTAACAACGTAGGGTATGCTTCATCGCCACCTGAAGTACCTTTACCACACCAGGGAGACCCCTGGATGCGTTCATTATCCTTCATGGGTAATGGGTCTTGTTGACATCCTCAGCTCCACGAAGCCCCTTTACATCCATGGGCTTCTCACCCTCTTCTGTAAACAGTCCGACTTCTAGCACTGTTACTACATCCTGGGGACATTAATTCCCCACTGGACTGTACTTTTGAGGTGCAAAAAGACTGGTATGATTCTGGAGCTGTGGGTCACAGGCAGGAGCTGGGGCATCTACTTCAGGTCACCTATTGCCGGGTCACTTTCTGGGCCATGCCCTGCTTTTAATGTGTTCCATATGGCAGATGCAGGCCTAAGAGAGCTGCACCTGTACAGGTGAAAGATAAGGTGATTCTCTCCCATTCTGGATGCGGGTGTCTGCCGATACGGTCAGGGACAGGAACTGGCAGACCTGCTGCTGTGCCTCCTGCCACCTTGGCACCAGCCAGGGTGTTTGTCACTGCTGTGGCTTCATGTGGTAGAGGCAAAGCACTAAGAATGACACCTGTATATGTAAGGACACATCTCCAAGCCACTCTGCTCTGTTAGGGAACACATTCTGTCAGGGAAAGGGCCAAATAATCTCTGAATGGTCCCCTATCCATGATTGACCCAGCAGATCACGAGGTCATGGAACATACCTTGCAGGTGGTCACATGACTCAGGCTGGCAGGAAGCAAACAAGGTACACACTGTGCACCATTCTGCAGCCATACAGTGGGCTTTATCAGAAAAAGGAAGCAGTGTCCTCTGTCCCAACCATGCAGTGGTAGATAATGTATGGCATACTTTGTGCAGTTCAGGTGGGTCATGATTTTGTTTTGGGCAAGCTGCTTCCCATCCCTGTAATCCAAGCACCCAGTGCTTCACTGACATAATGGTAGCAATTTGTGACACATTTTAGGTACTATTGGCACAATGAATAATGGGTATTCTTGACACAATGATGACCATCCCTTGCTATTTAACAATACTTTTTTATTTTTATTACTATTTCTATTTATTTTATTTATTACCATTTATCATAAGAAGCATACATCTCTTGATGGATTACATCAGGTTTGCAGTTTGTCATCAGTATTGTCAACCCTCAACTTTCCCTCCCGCAATAACTCTTCCCTCCCCTCCCACTCCCAAAAGTCCCCCCAACATTTCGTCAATGCATAGTGTATAGTGAGTCAAACATAGGCCAATTAGATACACAGTGATATTGTTCCAGTATGGGTGATACATCAAGTTGCAGTCGAAAGAGCGCAAGGTCCGTAAATTGGGCTAAAAAAAAGGCATCATCCATTGCATGGGATCTCAAAGCATTTGCAGTAACTCAGCTTACAATCCATTTCCCTTTACCGTCTCCCTCCCCCTCCCTGCTCCCTCTATAAACCTCATGCCGCCACATCCTTCTCAGAGCGGTCCACTTCCTCCCCCTCCTGGTCTCTCTGAGGTAGGTCAGAAGCGGGCCCCAAATAGGTCTAGACTGCATTGGCAGTTGTTCAGCATATGTGTGCAATTGTTCTTGCCATATGACCATATCCTGTAGCCATCCCTTAAATTTGGGTGCCCTCCCTCTGCCCCACTTGCACGCCACCTGGCACCGTGCCAATAGTATGCCCATTAGGAGAAACCGTCCGTGTGGGGTGGCAATGTCTGCGACAAGTCCCAGTAGTGCCCTTGTAGGGAGTGGTTCAATAGGAAGCCCCAACATGTCAGTGAGCCCCGCGAAGACCGCCATCCAATACTCAGCCACTTGGGGGCAGTTCCAAGCCAAATGCATAAAATCAGTGGGCCCTGCTTGCATCTAAGTCACCTATCATCTTCCCTCAAGCCTATCCTGTGTAATCTAGCAGGTGTGTGTAGAGTCTGTGCAGGAATTTAAAGTGAAGAACACGAAGTCTGCTGCTACCTGAAATTCGTTCTGTCTGTATACACGCTAGGTCCCACTAGTCGTCTGTGAGTGGTGCAGGTAAGTCTTTGTCCCATTCCTCCCTGGCTCTGGCATGCAGGAGGGGGCGCTGATCTGACTCTCGGACAGAGTACCAATGTTGCATGCTTGAGGGCCTCGGCCTGCAACATGAGATGCAGGGAGGTAAAGACCTCCGGTTCAGCCGGGAATTCAGGACAGGCGGCCCGCACACTTTGTCGGAGTCTAGTGTAGAGGAACAAATCCATGAATGTAAAGGGACTGTCAACAAAAAATTGTTCCGTGGTCCGGAAAGTCCCTGTGAGGAAGAGATCCCCCCATGTGGTATACTGCTACCTGGTCAGCAAATTTTGACCGATTTTCCCAGTCGTCACTTGTAAAGTCGGGCAGTCACGTAGTGGTACTCTAGGGGAGTCGAGCTGTGCAACACCCTCAACCTTAGCCAGCCAATGCAGTGCTTTAACCGTGCAGTCCACGGTAGTGGGATCTTTATCTCTCTCCTTGTATGGAGCGAACACATATCCAGCCGGAGAGACTGGCGCCATGTGGCCATCCTCAACTGTGAGATGGGGCATGTAGGGGGGGGGGTTGTACCAGTACACCGCGTAGTGCGCCTGAGCACTATAATAGTATTGTTCAAAATCAGGCACATCGAAGTCTCGGTACCGATAAGGAAGTGCCAGGGTGTCTAGTTTCAGTCATGCATGTTTCCCTCCCCAGATCAGTCTGATAAGCTGCGTTTTGAGGGTGGCAAAGAAATGTGCACCCGGATGATAAGGGATGTATGATAAATAAGTATAGAAATTTGGGTACTATGACCATCTTGATTAGGGATATTAGCCCGGCCATCGACAGAGGGAGTCTGATCCAACTCGTGACATTGTCTGTCACTTTAGTCATGACTCGGCCGTAGTTCGTTCTCATGAGTGTGTCCTTATCCCTAGAGACATGTATCCCCAAGTACTTAACTTCTGTGTCCTCCCATTGCAGTGGGCAGTCTAGGGGATGTGGAGTGGTTTGCTTGGTTAATGGGAACACTGCTGACTTTCCCCAATTTATTTGCACTCCAGCAATCGCTCCAAATTTGGTGATTTCTCTTAAGACAGGGTTCAGGTTATCGGCAGGGTTGCGAATATACAGGGTAATATCATCTGCGTAGAGGGAGACCAAGACCTGTCTGGAGGGGAAAGTAAGGCCCCTCTGATTGTGATGTTGGCGCAGTTTGGCGGTGAGGGGTTCAACTGCAATAGCAAACAAGACTGGAGACAATGGGCAGCCCTGCCTTGTCCCCCTAGTAATGTGGAAGGGATCCAAGCGAGATCTATTAAGCAGGACTAACAGCGCCTTTTACAGTAGTTTAACCCATTGTAGAAACTGTTCTGGCATCCCCATGTATGCTAAAGCCCCCACCAGATAATCCCATTCTACAGAATCAAATGCTTTGGTGGCGTCTAGAAAGACAGCCACCGCAGGGCACTTCGGGTCGATGTCCCGGAGGATCGCAAGGAGCGTGCGAAGATTATGGGATGTAGCCCGATTAGGAACGAATCCCGCCTGGTCCGGTAACACTATTTTTTCAAGAAGGAGATTCAGCCTAATGACAAGCACTTTGGCTAGAATTTTCGTGTCGCTGTTCAAAAGAGATAGAGGCCGGTAGGAATCGCAGTGATCAGGAGCCTTACCGGGTTTAAGCAAGGACAGTATGTGTGCTTCTCGCATAGTGTCTGGTAGTACGCTCTCTTCCAGCGCCTCATAATATACTGCCTTGAGGATGTGAGAAAAGATGTGGACATATGCTTTGTAAAAGTCAATGGAATACCATCCGATCCAGGATTTTTACCCGAGTTCATGCTCATAATTGCCTCTTTGATTTCATCTACTTTGAGTTCCAGCGCTAAAATTTTTTGTTGCACGGGTCCTAGCCAAGCGAGCGCAACATCTTCAAAATAGTCCCTAAGATTAAGCTCAGATTGCCTCCGCGATGTTTATAATGCCTTGTAATAGTCAGCTAGGATATCAAGCTGGCCCTGTAGGGATCTACAAAGCTCCCCTTGTTTGTCCCGCAGCTCCGTGACATAGTTTCGGAAGCAGGGAGGTCGTATCACCCCGGCCAGAGACCTCCCCGGCCTGTCTCCCTCCCCGTACCGTCTGGCCGCTGACTGTTTCCCTCAAAACCTACACTATCTTTCAGCGGCCTCATTATATTCCGTCAGCTTCTCCCGTATTTGTGTCTTCAGGGGACCTGAATCTCCGTTACCACTGTCCACCCTCTCCAGTGCCTTTCAGTCAGTCTCCAAAGTTTGCAATGTGTGTCAGAGATCCCTCAAGATCCCACCTCCCTTGGAGATACACAATCCCCTAACAGTTACTTTAAATGCTTCCCAGACCGTTGTGAGACTCGCAACTGAGCCAGGGTTCCTAGGGAAAAATTCTACCATTTCCTGTTCCAACTCAGCCTTGAAAGCGGCATCTTGGAGAAGCAAGGGGTTGAGCCTCCATCTTAGATAGGGTGCTAGATCAACAGGTAGCTGCAAGGAAACCTTCACAGGGGAGTGGTCAGAGAAAGTCCTGGCCAAGTGGTGCTCCCCCCCCCACCCAATGGGACATGCCTTTTGCAAGAAGCACATAATCTAATCTGGCACATGTGTTGTGAAGAGATGAGTAGTGTGTGCCATCCTTCAGCGCAGGGTGTAAAAAGCGCCAAGCATCCACCAGGCATTCCGTTGTAACAATGTCCTGCTATGTGCGCTGAGAGGAAGAGGAGGTGTCGTGCCTTGCTGTGGCTTGCGACCTATCCCAAGCGGGGTTCACAACTGTATTAAAATCTCCTCCCCACACCAGATATCTGCTCCCTAATGTTCGGATTTTTCCTCGTATCAGTTGCATATATTGAGGGTCATCGACATTTGGCCCATAATAATTTACCAACACAATGTCATGAGATCGTAGTGACCCCCACAGCAGACAGTACCGTCCCTCTGAATCCACCTCCTGTCCCCCCTCCACAAAATGGACCCCCCTTTTAATCAAAATAGCCACCCCACTGGCATAGGATGAATACTTGGCAAAGCAGCTATGCGAAGCCCAGCGGGTGGCGAATTGAGGGGTGCTGCCCCTCTCCAAATGGGTTTCTTGCAGAAAAGCAATATTGATTTGATGCCTGTCTAAGTAGGCCAAAATCTGCCTTCGTTTTGGAGGGTTGTTAAGCCCTCGTACATTTCATGTTATTACGTTAAGGCTTGCGCTTCCTTTGCCTCGTTCACCCATAGCAATGGAGTTGACATTGAACCAGCCACAGTGTCTTCCCAAGAAGCCCCATTAACTCACAGCCCTTCATCGTGTCGTTAACGTGTACCCTGTCCCTCCCACACCCTCCCACTCCGGCCGCCCCAACTTGCCAGGAAAATACATCCCTCCCCCCAAAAAAAACACTCATAGGACCTAGGGTCAACATTTGCAAATAAGGGACCATTACGAAACTAAGTCACTTAGGGGTAATGCCCTCGATTGGGGGTCGCCAGGGGGCCCCGCCATTACCACTCTGCCTCTCCTATTGCACCGTTCCACAACCCCCGTGCTACAGGGGTCGGTCTGACGGGACAAGGGCGGGTGGCCGGGCGTCAGTATCTGCCTTCGCTATAATACCAACATTCATACATCACTAGTTTGTGGAAAGTCCCATAGTTGCCTTGGTGCGGTTTGTCTCGGTCTGCGGAGGTCAGGAAGGTTCAGATAGTGGTGAATGAAATCGGGATCTGCATCTCGCAGCAGCTTCCCGAGATGTGGAGCGCCGGTCGTTCCTGAGAAAATCCTCAGCTTGTTGAGGCGTAGTGAATATGTGCTGCCGGCCTCTGTGGTGGATCCGTAGTCTGGCGGGGTACAGCATTGCGTACTGAATACTGCAGGACTGGAGCTGTTTCTTCACCGTAAGAAACTTCCGGCGTGCTTCCTGCACCGCTTGCGTGAAGTCGGGGTAAAATGATAGTGTGGTATTTTCATACTTTACATCTCCTTTTTCTCTTGCCAACCGTAGCAGCGTGTCCCGGTCACGATAGTTAAGGAATCTCATTATGATTGGGCGTGGCGGGGTCCTTGGGGGGGGGCCTGGTGGCCAAGGAACAGTGAGCTCGCTCAATGACAAACTGCGCTGAGAAAGATTCTTTACCAAAAAGGTCCACCAGTAGCCGCTCCATGAAGTCTTCTAACCTCCCTGTTTTGGTAGACTCAGCCAAGCCTTGCATGCGGACGTTGTTTCTCCGCGAGCACGATTCCAACTCCTCATTTTTGTCCGAGATGACTTTCAGGAGATTGTCCATCTGTGATAAGTGCTGCCTGCTAGTACTCGCCCCATCCTCAAGGTCTGATACTCTCTACTCAGCCCCTTTCAGCCGCTCCTCGTGGCCATCCAGTTTCGCTACCACATTGTCTAGGCGAAGGGACATTGTGTCAATCTTCGAGTCAATGGATGAGAGGCTCTGCTGCATACTCACTAGCATGTCTTTCCAGCCAACATCTCTCTCCTCAGGGGGGCCATCGTCACTCTGGCCCCTTGGGCCTGAGCCGGGTGACCTTCGAGTGTCAAATGGCAGCTTCGACTGCCTGGGCTCCGTCTTGCCCATCCCAGCACTTGGGTCCAGCCCGAGCTCCGCCACCCGGTGCAGGAGGGGGGAGGGGGGAGGCGTTCGTGTCACTGCAACGCGCAATGCCCCGCACACAGGGTGATCAGCAGTTAGCCCCCGAGGGCCTCCTCGAGATATACGCAGCGCTGGCCTTGCCTTCAGGTTTTCCCCCCTGCGACCCAGTACAAGGGAGTGTTTGTCGTCTCTGCCCGCGCCAGACTCCAATGCGGGCAATCAAAATGGCGTTCGTGTCTTTCTACGCAGCCGGAGCGGTGCCGGTTCTTGCAGGCGTGCCATAAGCAGTGCAGATCTACAGGGCTATGTGGGGGTCAGTCACCCCCAGCCCGGCGAGGCGGTTTAATTATGCGGTGGGTCAGTTCTCCGTGCACGGCGGTGTGGCCCAAGGTCCCGTGCCAAGGATGCCCCACAAAATGGCGGATAATCGCAGGTTGCTGCTTGCCAGCCCCAGAGAAGGAATCCTCTCCTGTTTGGCTCTATACTGCAAGTGTCCAGCTTATGCGCCTGTGTTCAGTCCCTCCTTTTGTCCCCGCTACCACCAGCCCGATGCGCCGCTTCCTCCTCACCTCTTCTGGCGCAGCCCGTAATGGTGGCCCTGGCCGGCTCCCGCGCCCATCAAGTTATCGTGATTACCAATGGAGCAGCACACTATTTCCCCTATGCCACATATGGTAGTGGTTGGAGCCGGCAGGGAAGCCCTGGAGGGAAGGATGCAGCCCCGCACCGTTTTCCCGCCAGCTGCCGTTGCCGCAGGAAATGTAGGCCATTAGTCACCGGCCTCGCGTAACCGGTGCAGCCGCCTCAGGCCTCCAGCAGCCACACTCGCAGCACTCCGCCCCAAGCTACCTGGCCGGTATCTTCCGTCGCGGACCTCTCAGCGGGATCAAGCTCGCTCCGCTCCTGCTCCGCACCTTCCCGCAGTGATCTATGCTGGGAACATTAATTATCGATAGGCAGGATGAGGATTATGATTTATATTTTGCCTGACTCGGCGGGAGGTTCACGCCAAGTCCGCCATTCCGGTCTGGCGTCACCTAGCACCCCCCGCTATTTATCAATACTTGTATGCCTCCACTGGCATGATAGTAACTACCCACAAGATCGATGAACAACAAATTCCATTTTTAGATGTTCTTATCAAGGTCAATAATGGACAGATCACAACTTCCATCTTCACCAAACCCACGGACAGAAACAACGCTTTGCTTTATCAGAGTTTCCACCCATGGTCACTTAAAAAGCACCTCCCATATTCCCAGTTTCTCCGCATTAAACGGATCAACTCTGATCAAACCACTGGCATGCAGATGATGGACATCTCCAAAGACAGATACAAACAACGAGGCTACCCTGAAAATGTTCTTAATGAGGCAGTAACTAGAGCCTCTAAAGTAACTCGTGAGTCACTCTTAAAGAAAAAAACCATCTCCCATTCCACCCAGAGGGAGGTTTTTGTATCCACGTACTCCACACAATCCAAACAAGTCAAATCCATTATTCTTAACCGATGGTCCCTGCTCCAATCCGAACCAGACTTCGGAGATATGTTTAGTGTTCAACCCCTCTTTGCATACAAAAGGGCGAACAATCTAAAAGAGATGCTAAACACCAAACCCTCCCGACCCAAAACACAACACAAGGGACTGCTTAAATGCATGAACTGCTCCAATTGCAATAACGCAATAACAGGACTGACCATGAACCATCCCAGATCTGGCAAATCCATCTTTCTCACATATACAGCAACTTGCAATACAAACTTTGTTGTTTATTACATAAAATGTCCCTGCGACCTACTTTATGTGGGAAAAACCGAACGGAGTGTGCGGACTAGAATCACAGAGCATAAGAGCAGGATACGCACACATAATGCTAACTCTCCACTTGCTCAACATTGGCACACACATAGGCATAACATTGCCCAACTTAAATTTGGCATTTTGCAAGTTATTGCAGCTAATCCTGAACAAGATTGTGCGCAAATTCTTTCACAGTGCGAGACATACTGGATTTGGTACTTACAGATGACCCCAACAGGATTAAATGACACGTTTGAATTAGCATGTTTTATGTAATTTATTTGCATTAGAGTGCATCTTGTTTCATCATATGGATTGTAGCACTTCCTTACTTGTTAGATTGTGCACACCATGAGTGGCAGCACTGACATTGTAATTCAGGACATTGTTTCACAGACCTGAGTATAGACCTTGGTGCTTTGTACATATATTTGTGTTATTTCCGTTTTCACTAAAAATGCTACCATGTTAAAAAATTATAGGACCCGGTCTGATTTGCATCATTCTCTTGTTGTTTTAATCATCTAACACTGTTAGTCCTGGCTTCAAATGTCCCTGAACATAACGTTTTCGATTATCCAGGGATATCACTCCAACATGGCGAGTAAACACGCAGTCCCCTTTCGACCTCTATGTCCCTTCTTATTGAGCACTTCCGCGGTCTGCCTCTAATCACACGTTGGAAGCACTCGGTTACTCGGGAGCACCCGCGTTCTTCACTCGGTAAGATTTCCGACTGTCACTGATAGAGCTACTCGTTTTCACTTCACCCTTAGACTGCGATATTTTGATTTCCTCTGGTCTTTTTGCCCCTTCAGGGAAGTTAAACCATCAACATATTGCCAACTCGAGCGCGAATTTCGGCGCCGTTTAAAGTGGTTTAGACTCATTCCGACCAGACTAGTAAGCGCGTTTCTTTTTATCTCACCCCTTTTGGTAAACGTTCAGCACGTTTAACTTTGGAAGCACACTAATTAATCCTCTCTGGGCACACGGTTGGAGTTTGCATTTTTAGTTATTAATGGATGCAGCTCACTCTAAAACGAACACTTTCTTAGTCTTCTTTTCTTTTGCTTAACACACGTGTCGGTTTCTGGATGCTCAGCAGGTTTCTCATATTCCACTTTCACTTCTTACTGGTCTCTTCATTGCTCTTAGCCATGAATATAGGACGTTTTCCAACTAGCACACAGTGTTGTTTTTCGAGCACAAATTCTGGCTCTCTTGATATGATATGCCACATATGTATTTACTGCAATGTAAACTGATGTAGATACTATCTTTTTGTAGATTCCCCTGACGAAGGGCTGACTTTCAAGCCCGAAATGCATTGGGAAACACTCTGAAAATGATGAATATGAAAATGCGTAATTTTGTGATGACTCAACAACTTTACCTGCATAAGAATTAAACAACCTTTTGACAAAGGTTTACCAGAAACATTCTGTGAAGATGCATTTGAATTGTTAATTTTTGTTGTTTATGTATGATGAACCATAATTTCTAAGGAGTAACTTATCAAAATTACATAAATTATGATCACCTACACTCCACGGAGTGAATAGCACAGTGCATAAGGCTCCTGAGGAGCTCTCAGGAAACTTTTTCCTCTTTCAGAATAAAAGGTTTAGCAGGACCTTTCACCTTTTGCATGCATAGTCAAGCTTAAGACTATAGATTACAATATTCACAACAGAAGCCTTTTTCACACTGAGTGCACCCGCTGCTGCATACCTTTACAGTTTCACATATTCCTGCCCAGCAGACAGCAACTGCACCACCCAGATTACTGTTCACAATTACACCATGGCAACATTTGATGACATTCTGCACCTTACAGAAAATAAAGCACAAACTAAAGTTTATTCTTCTCAAGAAGCAGCAGACATATATGGCCTCATTAAAGAGGTCAGAAAATTTGATGCTACTTCAGGCCCGGTCCCACAACAAATTAAACAACTGGAATATCTAATGAGACGGGAGATAAATCAACGTCTGCATGCCACTACCGTCATACAATATCATCGGGCAAGCCGCATTCCTAGGGGGCTACACGTAGCCATCAAACCCATGCTATTTAAGATGAACAAAAAATTCATGGAGAAATGGTACGCTATTCTTAATAAGTGTTCTCTTGACCTTATTCTTTTAATAGTCGAAGAACTGTCACAAGTTCTTATAGGACTAGAAACAGAAATCAAGGACCTACAAAACAATTTGTCACAACGTATGGAAACAGATACTTGGACCACCACCCTAGAAGAGATCAACAACAGATTAGACAGTTACGCGAAGGACATTCACGAACAAAAAGTGCGTAAATTTCGTCGTGACACTATAGATTATAAGTTAGACGAAGTCTACTCATGGGCTGAGGTATACGCACAGAAACGCACCTGGAACCAACCAGGCAAGACTTCTTCTGAAGAAAGTGTGGCATCAGACTCTGACACTCGCATGACACGCCCCCCAGTACCAACCCACACAGACACCAACTTAGGAGTTACTACTGAAAAAAATGCACCTAGCAGTAGTAGCACTACCACACAACCGGCTTTTTTGTCCAACAGTCCAGCCTCAAACGAACCACCACAAGGTCCCAATACCAACAAACCAGAAGAGGCCACCGGTTCAGGAAAACCCATTCGCAAAAAGAAACACTAACCATTAACATTTCTTCTAAACAACTCACACCCCAACAGATTAACGTGCTTAACAAAGGATGCTCCTTTGTGCCAACCAACCAGGCTAAGAGTTTTGACACACAAATTGATGTATTCAAATTTACACGGAAGCTTCGGTTACGCCACTTTTTCAGCACTATTGAGAGTAATCAGCCCTCATCACAAGAAATTGAATACCAAGAATTTAGACCTAAAAGCACGTTCATCCCACCCACGTCACACAAGACCATCGATTTGTTTGAGACCTTAGTCAAACAAGACATCTCTAAACTACCTCAATATGGTAGGTCACCTTCGAATCTCAGCCCAGGAGAGAGGTCAGCTTTACGCTCACTTCAGACCAATCCAACTCTACACATCACCAAGTAGACAAAGGAGGTGCCCTGGTTATCATGGATAAACCCAAGTATGTAAGCAAAGTTGAGAGCATGATAAATGACACCACCACGTACTTACCTCTATCTGATGACCCGACCAATGAGTTTTTGGCCGTTTTGAATACCATTCTTACGAATGCCCTTGAATTGAAATGTATTAGTCCAAAAACTAAAGACTACCTGTACACCAAATTTCCTCGTAGACCCAAGATCTATATGGTACCAAAAATTCACAAATCTTTGACTGACCCCCCCTTGAGACCCATCGTCTCGGGATGCGGTTCTATTCATGACACCTTAGGCCGATATTTGGACACTTTCTTACAACCCATTGTACAATCAGGAACCACATACATGCAAGACACTACTCATCTGCTCATTATCCTCAGAGAAATCACCATTCCTATAGACAAACAAATTTGGCTGTGCACCATCGATGTAATAGCACTCTACACCTCCATCCCACATTGTGAAGGTTTGGAGGCCATAGAATGGGCACTCTTGAGAGCAGATACTCCGCGAGCTAACCAGACATTCCTTATGGAAATCCTACATTTCTGCTTGATCCATAGCTACTTCAGCTGGCAAGACCGTTATTTTTTGCAGTCCAATGGAACATCTATGGGCTTTTCGGGAGCCCCCAGCTACGCGAATATTTTCATGATGAAATACGAGCTAGAGAACATACTGACAAAACCACAATGGCAATCCAACTTGTTGATTTTCAAACGATACATAGATGACATCCTAATCGTTTGGCAAGGCACATTACAGGAGCTTGAACAGAACATAATAGAATTGAACACCATTAATCCTCGCATTCAATTCACCCACAAGATCGATGAACAACAAATTCCATTTTTAGATGTTTTTATCAAGGTCAATAATGGACAGATCACAACTTCCATCTTCACCAAACCCACAGACAGAAACAACGCTTTGCTTTATCAGAGTTTCCACCCATGGTCACTTAAAAAGCACCTCCCATATTCCCAGTTTCTCCGCATTAAACGGATCAACTCTGATCAAACCACTGGCATGCAGATGATGGACATCTCCAAAGACAGATACAAACAACGAGGCTACCCTGAAAATGTTCTTAATGAGGCAGTAACTAGAGCCTCTAAAGTAACTCGTGAGTCACTCTTAAAGAAAAAAACCATCTCCCATTCCACCCAGAGGGAGGTTTATGTATCCACGTACTCCACACAATCCAAACAAGTCAAATCAATTATTCTTAACCGATGGTCCCTGCTCCAATCCGAACCAGACTTCGGAGATATGTTTAGTGTTCAACCCCTCTTTGCATACAAAAGGGCGAACAATCTAAAAGAGATGCTAAACACCAAACCCTCCCGACCCAAAACACAACACAAGGGACTGCTTAAATGCATGAACTGCTCCAATTGCAATAACGCAATAACAGGACTGACCATGAACCATCCCAGATCTGGCAAATCCATCTTTCTCACATATACAGCAACTTGCAATACAAACTTTGTTGTTTATTACATAAAATGTCCCTGCGACCTACTTTATGTGGGAAAAACCGAACGGAGTGTGCGGACTAGAATCACAGAGCATAAGAGCAGGATACGCAAGCATAATGCTAACTCTCCACTTGCTCAACATTGGCACACACATAGGCATAACATTGCCCAACTTAAATTTGGCATTTTTGCAAGTTATTGCAGCTAATCCTGAACAAGATCGTGCGCAAATTCTTTCACAGCGCGAGACATACTGGATTTGGTACTTACAGACCCTGACCCCAACAGGATTAAATGACAAGTTTGAATTAGCATGTTTTATGTAATTTATTTGCATTAGAGTGCATCTTGTTTCATCATATGGATTGTAGCACTTCCTTACTTGTTAGATTGTGCACACCATGAGTGGCAGCACTGACATTGTAATTCGGGACATTGTTTCACAGACCTGAGTATAGACCTTGGTGCTTTGTACATATATTTGTGTTATTTCCGTTTTCACTAAAAATGCTACAATGTTAAAAAATTATAGGACCCGGTCTGATTTGCATCCTTCTCTTGTTGTTTTAATCATCTAACACTGTTAGTCCTGGCTTCAAATGTCCCTGAACATAACGTTTTCGATTATCCAGGGATATCACTCCAACATGGCGAGTAAACACGCAGTCCCCTTTCGACCTCTATGTCCCTTCTTATTGAGCACTTCCGCGGTCAGCCTCTAATCACACGTTGGAAGCACTCGGTTACTCGGGAGCACCCGCGTTCTTCACTCGGTAAGATTTCCGACTGTCACTGATAGAGCTACTCGTTTTCACTTCACCCTTAGACTGCGATATTTTGATTTCCTCTGGTCTTTTTGCCCCTTCAGGGAAGTTAAACCATCAACATATTGCCAACTCGAGCGCGAAATTCGGCGCCGTTTAAAGTGGTTTAGACTCATTCCGACCAGACTAGTAAGCGCGTTTCTTTTTATCTCACCCCTTTTGGTAAACGTTCGGCACGTTTAACTTTGGAAGCACACTAATTAATCCTCTCTGGGCACACGGTTGGAGTTTGCATTTTTAGTTATTAATGGATGCAGCTCACTCTAAAACAGACACTTTCTTAGTCTTCTTTTCTTTTGCTTAACACACGTGTCGGTTTCTGGATGCTCAGCTGGTTTCTCATATTCCACTTTCACTTCTTACTGGTCTCTTCATTGCTCTTAGCCATGAATATAGGACGTTTTCCAACTAGCACACAGTGTTGTTTTTCGAGCACAAATTCTGGCTCTCTTGATATGATATGCCACATATGTATTGACTGCAATGTAAACTGATGTAGATACTATCTTTTTGTAGATTCCCCTGACGAAGGGCTGACTTTCAAGCCCGAAATGCATTGGGAAACACTCTGAAAATGATGAATATGAAAATGCGTAATTTTGTGATGACTCAACAACTTTACCTGCATAAGAATTAAACAACCTTTTGACAACGGTTTACCAGAAACATTCTGTGAAGATGCATTTGAATTGTTAATTTTTGTTTATGTATGATGAACCATAATTTCTAAGGAGTAACTTATCAAAATTACATAAATTATGATCACCTACACTCCACGGAGTGAATAGCGCAGTGTATAAGGCTCCTGAGGAGCTCTCAGGAAACTTTTTCCTCTTTCAGAATAAAAGGTTTAGCAGGACCTTTCACCTTTTGCACGCATAGTCAAGCTTAAGACTATAGATTACAATATTCACAACAGAAGCCTTTTTCACACTGAGTGCACCCGCTGCTGCATACCTTTACAGTTTCACATATTCCTGCCCAGCAGACAGCAACTGCACCACCCAGATTACTGTTCACAATTACACCATGGCAACATTTGATGACATTCTGCACCTTACAGAAAATAAAGCACAAACTAAAGTTTATTCTTCTCAAGAAGCAGCAGACATATATGGCCTCATTAAAGAGGTCAGAAAATTTGATGCTACTTCAGGCCCGGTCCCACAACAAATTAAACAACTGGAATATCTAATGAGACGGGAGATAAATCAACGTCTGCATGCCACTACCCTCATACAATATCATCGGGCAAGCCGCATTCCTAGGGGGCTACGCTTAGCCATCAAACCTATGCTATTTAATATGAACAAAGAATTCATGGAGAAATGGTACGCTATTCTTAATAAGTGTTCTCTTGACCTTTATCTTTTAATAGTCGAAGAACTGTCACAAGTTCTTATAGGACTAGAAACAGAAATCAAGGACCTACAAAACAATTTGTCACAACGTATGGAAACAGATACTTGGACCACCACCCTAGAAGAGATCAACAACAGATTAGACAGTTACGCGAAGGACATTCACGAACGAAAAGTGCGTAAATTTCGTCGTGACACTATAGATTATAAGTTAGACGAAGTCTACTCATGGGCTGAGGTATACGCACAGAAACGCACCTGGAACCAACCAGGCAAGACTTCTTCTGAAGAAAGTGTGGCATCAGACTCTGACACTCGCATGACACGCCCCCCAGTACCAACCCACACAGACACCAACTTAGGAGTTACTACTGAAAAAAATGCACCTAGCAGCAGTAGCTACCACACAACCGGCTTTTTTGTCCAACAGTCCAGCCTCAAACGAACCACCACAAGGTCCCAATACCAACAAACCAGAAGAGGCCACCGGTTCAGGAAAACCCATTCGCAAAAAGAAACACTAACCATTAACATTTCTTCTAAACAACTCACACCCCAACAGATTAACGTGCTTAACAAAGGATGCTCCTTTGTGCCAACCAACCAGGCTAAGAGTTTTGACACACAAATTGATGTATTCAAATTTACACGGAAGCTTCGGTTACGCCACTTTTTCAGCACTATTGAGAGTAATCAGCCCTCATCACAAGAAATTGAATACCAAGAATTTAGACCTAAAAGTACGTTCATCCCACCCACGTCACACAAGACCATCGATTTGTTTGAGACCTTAGTCAAACAAGACATCTCTAAACTACCTCAATATGGTAGGTCACCTTCGAATCTCAGCCCAGGAGAGAGGTCAGCTTTACGCTCACTTCAGAACAATCCAACTCTACACATCACCAAGGCAGACAAAGGAGGTGCCCTGGTTATCATGGATAAACCCAAGTATGTAAGCAAAGTTGAGAGCATGATAAATGACACCTCCACGTACTTACCTCTATCTGATGACCCGACCAATGAGTTTTTGGCCGTTTTGAATACCATTCTTAAGAATGCCCTTGAAATGAAATGGATTAGTCCAAAAACTAAAGACTACCTGTACACCAAATTTCCTCGTAGACCCAAGATCTATATGGTACCAAAAATTCACAAATCTTTGACTGACCCCCCCTTGAGACCCATCGTCTCGGGATGCGGTTCTATTCATGACACCTTAGGCCGATATTTGGACACTTTCTTACAACCCATTGTACAATCAGGAACCACATACATACAAGACACTACTCATCTGCTCAATATCCTCAGAGAAATCACCATTCCTATAGACAAACAAATTTGGCTGTGCACCATCGATGTAATAGCACTCTACACCTCCATCCCACATTGTGAAGGTTTGGAGGCCATAGAATGGGCACTCTTGAGAGCAGATACTCCGCGAGCTAACCAGACATTCCTTATGGAAATCCTACATTTCTGCTTGTTCCATAGCTACTTCAGCTGGCAAGACCGTTATTTTTTGCAGTCCAATGGAACATCTATGGGCTTTTCGGGAGCCCCCAGCTACGCGAATATTTTCATGATGAAATACGAGCTAGAGAACATACTGACAAAACCACAATGGCAATCCAACTTGTTTTTTTTTTTTTGTTTTTTGGTGTAAGACATTTATTTCACATTGTCACATAGGAAATATACAAGTGTATCGCCTACAACCCGACAGGGCCGGCTGTGCATGTTGGTAGTAGCTCCAACTAGGACTCTCTTCTTATACGGCCCATCAGCCGACAACCGTAGGGTCGGCGGCGTTGTCGTGACAAAGTTAATATACAATTTAAATCGACAATGTTGCATTGCGATATAAGTGCGTGCTCGGTCTCACTTTTTACTTTTACATAGATAACCCCAACAACCTGTAAGGAAAAAAAACAATTTCAAATCAACCCCCCGAAAACGCATCACTGTGTCACAGCATTCTCCCCCTTCCATCACCCTTCAATGAGACACATTTTGCAGTGGTTGGCCAGGCTCAGGTTTACACCATTGGCGTGTCACTTTCAGAAGCTATCGTTAGCAGGTATTGTCTAAAGGGTGTCCAATAGTCTCTGGGGCGTGAACCTGCCGGTAGCTCCTCCTCGTATGTAGCCAGTGTATCCCTACAGTAGGTCAAGTCCTCCAACCAGCTTTTCACTTTGGGCCTCAGTTTACTGCTCCAATGCAACGACACCCTCCTTTTCGCCATTAGTAGGGCAATTACACACAGTTTTTTCCTGTGCGCCCTCAGCTGCGGCACTATTCCCAGCAAGCAAACCTTGGCCGTGCATTGTAGTGTAGCCCCCAGTATAGCATTAATGGTCTGTATCACTTGTTCCCAATACTTCGCCACCGAATCGCAGTGCCAGGCTAAATGCATAAAGTCCGCATTCTCCTGCCCGCATCTAGTACAGTTAGAGTTATCTCGTAAGCCATACCTGTGGAGTCTATGAGGTGTATGGTACATTTGATGGAGGTACTTATAGTGGATGAGCCTGAGATTGCCGTTCGGTGTCAGCATCCCCGTCAGTATACAGGTGGTCTCCCATTCCTCTTCCGTGAGTGTCTCAGCCAGCGCTGTGCCCCATTTTTCCCTGGCCCTGTCAGTGTTCCCCCCTATGTCTGTTTGCGTGCTTTTATATAATCTGGATACCAGGTGTGATGCAGAGGGTGTGGTGAGTAGCAGTTGCAAAGGGGCTAGTGTCTGCGGCTCGTCCGGAAACGTCGAAAAGTGTTCTCTCATTGCCCTTTGCAACCTGTAGTAGTTAAAACTGAACAGCAACGTCGGGTTCGGTATGTAGTCCAGTTTGTCCAGTGTTATGAATTGCCCGTCTTTGTACAGATCGCCTAGTTTGTCTATACCCGCGTATTTTAGAAGGTCCATCCCAACCTGTTCTTGTGTGACAGTTACGGCCGGGTGATGCGCAAGCGGGAGCGCGGGTGCGTAAATGGGTGTGCTACGCGCCAGCTTGCTCAATAGTCTCCATGCTTCAGTCGTGGTGTTTACTGGGTTGATGTCGTGGTCGTGTAATCTGGGTCGTTTATGTGGTAATATACTCGTGAGTGGGATTGGATCGGCGCCTCCCTGCTCTACCGCCACATGTGTTAGGAAGGGTATTTCATGGAACCAGTAATGCACAAATTGCGCCTGGGCACATAGGTAATAGATGTAGATATCTGGGACCTTAAAGCCTCCTTTAGCGTATGGTAGCATCATCGTCTGTAAGTCTAACCGTGCTTGTTTACCTGCCCAGATTAAGGACAGCATAAGGGTTTTTATGTTTCGGAACACCTCCGCTGGGGGTTTTATAGGAATATTGTTGAATAGGTACAGAAATGTTGGCAGTAGCACCATTTTCACTATCGCGAGTCTATCAGCCAAGGACAGTGGCAGCCCCACCCACCTCTTGATCGTATCCTCTAGTGTGGATATAGCTCTCCCATAGTTGGTGCGAATGACCAGCTCAGGGTTCCGGTGGAACCATATGCCCAAGTACTTCGTCGGTTCCTCTTGCCATTCCAGAGGGTAGTCCAAAGCAGTAGGCTGGGTACCATCCGTTAACGGCAGCACTAGGGACTTGGTCCAGTTAATCTGAAGCCCCGAGTAGTGGCCAAATTGAATGTATTCCCGCAGTAGCGGGTTAAGATGTTGTTCTGGGTTTTTTACGTAAAGGACCATGTCATCTGCATACAATGCTATGTGTATGGGACGTGTTGGGAGCTGTATGGCTGAGTAGTGGTGGTGTTGTCTGATTTTACACGCCAATGGCTCAAGTATTAGTGCGAATAGCATTGGTGATAAAGGGCACCCCTGCCTAGTACCGCGTCTGATTGCTATCGGGTCCGAAAGATGTTTATTAATCCGTATGCGTGCCGTCAGGTCCGTGTATAGCATCGTTATCCAACCTATGAATAATGGCGGGAAACCCATTCGTACCAACACTGCGTGGAGGAAGGGCCAGTCGATCGTGTCGAACGCTTTGGCTGCGTCGAGCAAGACAGCTACAGCCTTGATATCCGGGGCCAAGTAGTGTGCCAGGGCAAACAGTGTACGGGTATTGTGCGTGGTCGATCTGTCTGGGATGAACCCAGCTTGATCGGGCCTAATCAACAGTGGCATGAGCGGCTTCAATCTATCAGCTAGTATACTTGCTAGTATTTTAGTGTCAACATTGATCAGTGAGAGAGGGCGGTAAGAATCGCACCGCTCTTCATCCTTGCCCGGTTTTAGTAATGCGACGATTAGCGCCTCTCTCATTGATGTCGGTAGTGTTTGGGCTTCGTGGGAGGCCTCATACAGTCGCACTAGATGTGGCGCCAGCATATCGGCGAAGGTCTTGTAGGATTCTATTACAAAGCCATCCGGCCCTGGGGCTTTTCCATTTGGGAGGCGTCTAATGGTGTCTACGACCTCCTGTGTTGTAATAGGTCTCGCTAAATATTCTCTGTGGCCGTCAGCCAACCATGCTATTTCCACATCAGCCATATAGGCCAATATTTCTTCTTGTGATAGCAATGGTCGCGCCTCATAAAGTGTCTCATATGTGCCCATGAATTCTCGCATTATAGTCTTGATATCGTGTGTGCGCGTGCCTGCCCTCGTTTTGACCGCCGTGACATGCTGTGTTGCCCTGCCGGTGCATATCTTTTCAGCAAATGCCCTGCCAGGTCGTCCCCCTTCCCCATACCTCCTGGCCGTTGTTCGCTTAAATATATATTTCAGTTCATCCTCTGCGAATTTGTGATGTTCAGACAATAACTCCCTAATGTCACTCAATAGTGCAGTATCGCCAGTCTGCGTGTATCGCTGTTCCAACTCTTGTATCGCCTCCTCCCGCCTCTTCAATTGGTGGCGTATGTCCTTTAAAATGCCAGAGGTGGTACTGATGCATACGCCACGTATTGTTGCCTTGAAAGCTTCCCACAGGAGGCACGGGTCCTCCGTCGTGGGAGTATTCAGCTCAAAATAGTCCGTGATCGCTTTTTGTATGGTGTCAACATATAGCGGATCACGCAAGGCTTGTGCGTTAAATCGCCACACATATGGAGGCGAGACATACTGTGGGATTTGGAGCTGCAGGAGCACCGGACTGTGATCCGATAGAGTCCTGGGAAGGTGTGTTATATTCCCTACCCATGTTAAAACGTCCTGCGTGCCTAACCAAAAATCCAATCTGGACCAACTTCTATTTGCTGCATTAACGTGTGTCGCTGTTTGTTCCCCAGGATGTGTTAACCTCCACATGTCGCCTAGGTGCAGGTCCGTCATCGCATTTTGTAGCATCGCCCTTGCCTTTACATGGGGTTCCAATGTATGTAGTGCTCTATCACTCCCATCTTGCAGTGTGACGTTAAAGTCCCCTCCCCAGATGATATTTTCTGCCTGTATATCCGCTAGTTCGTGCCATAGTCTTTCATAGAAGGAGGGGCCGTCCACGTTTGGGCCATACACGCTCACTAGAGCCACTCGCTGCTGTCTCAACTTTCCCACCACTGCTACATATCTTCCCTCAGTGTCTCTGTGTGTTTCCGAAATCTGAAAGTGGGTCCCCTTCTTTATCAGGATACTGACACCCCTCGAGTATGTCGAGTAGCTCGAACTAGTGGTGGATTCCGCCCATTTACCTCCCAGCTGTGATGTGCTAGTGGGGGCCAGGTGTGTTTCTTGTAGAAAGGCCACATTCACTTTAAGCCTGTCAAAATACGCAAACATTTGCCTTATCTTTTTTGGAGTGCCTAAGCCCCGTACATTCCATGTTATGAAATTAAGTGCGTCTGGACGTGTCATTACAGTTTACCCGATTTTAATGTCACCGTGGTGGACCCACCTAGCCCCGCCACATTGCAGATAGCCATTTCTAGGTCGTGCGTGTGCTGTGGTTTTCCTATTTGAAGTGTGTACATAATAGCATCTTTCCAAGCAACGAATGAGGCCACAATGCCTCTCAGACACAGTGCATACATCTAAACAGTTCCCAACTTCCCCCCCCCTCCGCCTCCCACTTCAGCGCCCAAACTTTGCCAAAGCCATCCCCATATTAACTTCAAACCCCTGTCAGAACTTGAATTGGGGTACACCCGCCTGGGGGTGTCGCCGATAGCACACATCTCCATCCACATGGTGGATGTGGACGGGTGCATGTAGATTGTCGCCAAGTTTCTCCCTTCCCCCTCCCTTCACACCAGTCGTATTGAAGAAGGTCCCACCGCCCTCTATAGGCCATTCTTCGATGCAGGCAGTGGTAGGCCGTGGACCCCCCGTCTCCCACACCAGCCTTCTCTCGCAGTCAGTGTGCTGGGTATGACCCATAGTTTACTGCCCACAGGCCCTTTGTGATCGTCCCCATGGACCAAGTGCAGTCATCCAGTCAGTATTTACGCTAAATGTACTCACAGTTCAACAGCCATGTTCGTTACCAACGCATCTACCTTGGTTGGTCACCCTCGGTCCGCTATGGAGTACCTGGCAGCGCTCATTGCCTGCAGCAGCGCCACAGGTCACATCTGTCCGCGCAGTAACACTCTTCTTGGCCGCGTGACTTCGCTGTTCGTGCAGTCAGTCGTTGTCGCTCATTCTTCCCTCTCTCTCCCTGTCTTTTCGGCGTTTCCCAAGTTTTTTGATGTAATCCTGTGCCGCCTGCACCGTCGGTAGGATCACCGGCTTGCCTTCTGTTAGGATTTTGAGTTTTGCGGGGTAGAGCATCGCATAGCCCACTTCCATTTCCCGGAGTTTCTTTTTAACTGTGGCAAACTCTTTCCGCGCCATTTGCACCGCCATGGTGTGGTCAGGATAGAACTCCAAGGTGTTTCCCTGATAGGTGACTGTGCCTTTTTCCCTCGCGAGTCTGAGGATAGTGTCTCTATCTCTATAGTTGAGGACTCGGGCTATGATCATCCGAGGGGTGGCTCCAGGTTTTGGGGTGGGAGCCAAGGAGCGGTGCGCGCGCTCGATCAAGAACACTTCCGAAAAGCTCCCGGTACCAAATATGTCCTTTAGCATTGTCTCCACATACGTCTCCATCTTGCCAGTGTTGGTTGACTCCGGCAGGCCCGAGATGCGTACGTTATTGCGGCGGGACCTCGCTTCCTGGTCCTCCACCTTCGCTTTCAGGGCCTCCAGGGTCTTGTCGATGGTGCCGCACGCTTTCGCTGTATCCCTGGACTGGTCCTCGACCGTGGAGATTCTCTGTTCTGCTTCTACCAGCCGTTCCTCGTGATTTTCTAATTTAGCTGCCATAGCGTCCACCCTCGTGACGACATTGTCCATCTTGTTGTTCATTTCCTGTAAGCTCTGTTGGATGGCCCTTAGCACCGTTTCCATACCGTCACCCAGGTCTTGCTCTGCGTCAGCTTCCTGAGCTGGTCCTGTTTTGGTCGACTGCTTTCTGGTTTCGAAGGGCAGTTTCGACTGCTGTTTATCAGGTTTCCCCATCCCGCTGAGAGTCGCAGCTGGGCCTCTAAGTCGCGCACCAGGGCTTCTTGGGGACGCGGGCGTCACCGCCGTACGTTTGCGTCGTTGTAGGGTGCCTATCGTTCCCGGTGCCTCAGGTCTGTGCATTTGATCTTCCGCCCTTCAATATTAGCGCCCATCTGTTAGCCCGTTATTGTCCGGATGATGCTCCAACGTGTGCGTTGCTGCTGCACAGCGTCCCAGTCGTGCCTGTCCAGGCCCTCGTTAGCTCGTTTGCTCACACCAGGGAGGCCTAGCGCGAAGAGGCGCCCGAGCGCTGGCCGCTCTTCACTGTGCGTGGTGGGTCAGCGCCGCGTGTCAATACAGTGTCCTGCCTGATGCCGGCCTAGCGTGTGAGATCACGCGCCTGTAGAGCCTCGCTTCCCAATGCCTCGCTTGGTTCCCCCTCAGCTGTCAGCTGTCAGCGGTCCGCAGTCCGCAGTCTTGCACATACTGTGTGGCCATGCAGCCTTTACATGAAGCGTTCGCCGTTAGCTAATCACCTCTTAGGAGCTTGAGGTCGCGTTCCCATCCGAGCGCTCCACACTTCGCGCTCCTGTCCGTGGTGCTGCGCTCCCTGTCCCCTCCACACAGCCTCAGGTTCCGCCTGCTTCATGCCTCTTCCCGATCCGGTGCAATCTTAAGGCATTTGGGAAGCCGCAGTACCTGTCTCGGGATCGCCGTCAGTGCGTTCCACCGCCGCCGCCATTTTGATATTCCTGGAACGCAACCACAGCGCCGTGCTCTCTCCCTCTGCTGCAGGCGCCCAGCGCACATTCCCAGTGTCGGTGCTGTGTCGCGTTAGCACTGCATTGTCCCGGCAGTTTAGTCAGTAGCCGGGGGCATGCAGCTCCGTTGTGCCCTTCGTCTCTGCGATCCGGTCGCCGCCATTTTGGGTTGCTCCTCACCCGAGCCAGTGTCCACGGCAATTTCTTCCTCCTGGGTCCCTGCCGTCTTGTGGAAACCGCCGCTGGACAGTGTCACCACTCTCCGACGTCCATTTCTCTGTTTTTCGTCGTGTTTGATGCGGGTTTGGGGATGTAGGGATCGCTATTCCCGCACCCGTCCGGCGGAGCTGACTCAGATGTCAGCCATCCCGCAGTGCGCCCTCTAGCGCCCCCCGGCAATCCAACTTGTTGATTTTCAAACGATACATAGATGACATCCTAATCGTTTGGCAAGGCACATTACAGGAGCTTGAACAGAACATAATAGAATTGAACACCATTAATCCTCGCATTCAATTCACCCACAAGATCGATGAACAACAAATTCCATTTTTAGATGTTCTTATCAAGGTCAATAATGGACAGATCACAACTTCCATCTTCACCAAACCCACAGACAGAAACAACGCTTTGCTTTATCAGAGTTTCCACCCATGGTCACTTAAAAAGCACCTCCCATATTCCCAGTTTCTCCGCATTAAACGGATCAACTCTGATCAAACCACTGGCATGCAGATGATGGACATCTCCAAAGACAGATACAAACAACGAGGCTACCCTGAAAATGTTCTTAATGAGGCAGTAACTAGAGCCTCTAAAGTAACTCGTGAGTCACTCTTAAAGAAAAAAACCATCTCCCATTCCACCCAGAGGGAGGTTTTTGTATCCACGTACTCCACACAATCCAAACAAGTCAAATCCATTATTCTTAACCGATGGTCCCTGCTCCAATCCGAACCAGACTTCGGAGATATGTTTAGTGTTCAACCCCTCTTTGCATACAAAGGGCGAACAATCTAAAAGAGATGCTAAACACCAAACCCTCCCGACCCAAAACACAACACAAGGGACTGCTTAAATGCATGAACTGCTCCAATTGCAATAACGCAATAACAGGACTGACCATGAACCATCCCAGATCTGGCAAATCCATCTTTCTCACATATACAGCAACTTGCAATACAAACTTTGTTGTTTATTACATAAAATGTCCCTGCGACCTACTTTATGTGGGAAAAACCGAACGGAGTGTGCCGTCTAGAATCACAGAGCATAAGAGCAGGATACGCACACATAATGCTAACTCTCCACTTGCTCAACATTGGCACACACATAGGCATAACATTGCCCAACTTAAATTTGGCATTTTGCAAGTTATTGCAGCTAATCCTGAACAAGATCGTGCGCAAATTCTTTCACAGCGCGAGACATACTGGATTTGGTACTTACAGACCCTGACCCCAACAGGATTAAATGACAAGTTTGAATTAGCATGTTTTATGTAATTTATTTGCATTAGAGTGCATCTTGTTTCATCATATGGATTGTAGCACTTCCTTACTTGTTAGATTGTGCACACCATGAGTGACAGCACTGACATTGTAATTCGGGACATTGTTTCACAGACCTGAGTATAGACCTTGGTGCTTTGTACATATATTTGTGTTATTTCCGTTTTCACTAAAAATGCTACCATGTTAAAAAATTATAGGACCCGGTCTGATTTGCATCCTTCTCTTGTTGTTTTAATCATCTAACACTGTTAGTCCTGGCTTCAAATGTCCCTGAACATAACGTTTTCGATTATCCAGGGATATCACTCCAACATGGCGAGTAAACACGCAGTCCCCTTTCGACCTCTATGTCCCTTCTTATTGAGCACTTCCGCGGTCTGCCTCTAATCACACGTTGGAAGCACTCGGCTACTCGGGAGCACCCGCGTTCTTCACTCGGTAAGATTTCCGACTGTCACTGATAGAGCTACTCGTTTTCACTTCACCCTTAGACTGCGATATTTTGATTTCCTCTGGTCTTTTTGCCCCTTCAGGGAAGTTAAACCATCAACATGTTGCCAACTCGAGCGCGAATTTCGGTGCCGTTTAAAGTGGTTTAGACTCATTCCGACCAGACTAGTAAGCTCGTTTTTTTTTTTGTCTCACCCCTTTTGGTTAACGTTCGGCACGTTTAACTTTGGAAGCACACTAATTAATCCTCTCTGGGCACACGGTTGGAGTTTGCATTTTTAGTTATTAGTGGATGCAGCTCACTCTAAAACAGACACTTTCTTAGTCTTCTTTTCTTTTGCTTAACACACGTGTCGGTTTCTGGATGCTCAGCTGGTTTCTCATATTCCACTTTCACTTCTTACTGGTCTCTTCATTGCTCTTAGCCATGAATATAGGACGTTTTCCAACTAGCACACAGTGTTGTTTTTCGAGCACAAATTCTGGCTCTCTTGATATGATATGCCACATATGTATTGACTGCTATGTAAACTGATGTAGATACTATCTTTTTGTAGATTCCCCTGATGAAGGGCTGACTTTCAAGCCCGAAATGCATTGGGAAACACTCTGAAAATGATGAATATGAAAATGCGTAATTTTGTGATGACTCAACAACTTTACCTGCATAAGAATTTAACAACCTTTTGACAACAGTTTACCAGAAACATTCTGTGAAGATTCATTTGAATTGTTAATTTTTGTTTATGTATGATGAACCATAATTTCTAAGGAGTAACTTATCAAAATTACATAAATTATGATCACCTACACTCCACGGAGTGAATAGCGCAGTGCATAAGGCTCCTGAGGAGCTCTCAAGAAACTTTTTCCTCTATGATAGTAACTATGGGCATTTTATTAAAATTTTCACTCCTAGTACAAAATTCCTGTAATCTAACATTATCAATCCGTGCACTCACACATCCATTCATGCACTCACACATCCATGCATGCATTCATGTGCTCTGCCTTTTATCAACTCACTCACTTTCTCATACATCCATCCATGCACTTGCCCATGACTTACCAATGCATTGGGTTTCTCACCAATCCATCCCACTGTTGACACTTTCTCTCATTCATGCAGACACTCCCCCACACAAACTCGCCAATCAACGAAGAACGCATTTTCATTTATAAAATTGCCGGCCCTACACTCTTTTTCTAATTTTTTCGTATTTGCAGAAGTCTGTGACTTGGGCAGACAGAAACTCTATCACCATAAAATAGTTATCTTGGCTTTTCAGTCTCGGTTGACGTTAGTGGACTTAATAGTATATGCAACATACTGTACAGGGAACACTTGGTGGAAAAACAAGTATCTATGAGTAAGCATGGGCGAATTTTGCAAATCTGGCGTTCGCGAATTTTGCGAATTTGCGAACTCGCAATCTGCAAAATCCGCGAATTCTCGCAAATTTGCAGATTTTTTTTTTGTGTATTCGCAAGGGTTTCTGCCAGTTCACGAGGGTTTGGTACTAGTTCACAATCGCAAACTTACTTGTCGGCTCGCAACGGTCGCGACTATGTTGTTTCTTCGCCTGGTTCATCATCACAGGTTCCCAGCACCCTCTGTTTCACCACTGCCACCCTCTGTTTCACCCATGCCACCCTCTGTTACATCAATGCCACCCTCTGGTTCATCATCACTGTAGATTATGGGGGGGAAAAGCAAGCACACCTGCCCTGCTTCAACTGACATGAATTAATTTGGGGTTAGTTTATTAATGTGTCACTGTTTTAAAATTCCAGGTCTGGCACCTGCTTCCTTATCAGTAATTTGCTTTCTGTTGCAGTGCAATTTTTTTTCCAGGACCTTTGTGGCCTACTTGTAGCTATTCTATGAGCCTGCTGTGAGGGTCAGAGCAGGGTCATACAATTGTTGCAACTAGCAACTGAACTCTGGAGGGGCCCCAGTCAGGAAGCACTACAGGGAATGGTTACTAATGATGAGTTTGAACTCTTGCACCTGCCGAGTACTTTCAGTTTTGCAAAACTCGTTTTTCTGCAATTTCGCGGGATTCGCGGGGCGCGAACACGCGCGAGATCGGATTCGGAAGCCGCGAATTCGTGCGAATATGCGATTTGTTTTTTTGCGGCGTGTTAGTTCGCAAGGTTTTGTGCGTTTTTGCGAGCCGCTTGTAGCGCAAGGCGCGAAGTTACCCTCACGGTCGTTCAAGGGCGCGGCCATCTTGTTTGCATGACGTATTTCCGTTTCCGGGCGTGAAGTGTAATCTCGCAAAGTGTGCGGCTCGCTAGTACAATTTCGCGAGTGTTCGCGAGGAAAATCTTGCGCAAACTTACCCGCGCAGTCGTGAACGGGCGCGGCCATCTTGTTTCTCATTCATTGCTATGGTTCTGGGCATGCTTCTTGTATCCTCTCTAAATCTCTGCCATCCTTTGCTTGTTTGAAGTTTTTTTTAATCTATTTTACTTATTATCTATCCCTCTATTTTTCTAGCCCTATATTTTTGTGTTTACTGCTACTTTTGGTTAATTTTAAACTACTTTTCTTCTCTTCCCTATTCTATTTTCTTTATTCCTTTCCGCCCAGACCATGGTGAAGGGAGCCGGGAAGCATCCAGAGAAGGGGAAGGGTCCCGCACCCCGTGCCTGGCTCCCGTGCGGGCGTTTGAGGGGGGAGCAGGTCGTACCCAGGGAGATCTTTTGCCCGGAGGAGGTGGCCGCACTCATTTTTTATGTTCAGCGCTGCCTCCCCAGGACCATAATGGCAGGCGGCCTGATCGGTGTCGGGTACGGGATCCGGGAGCGCCGGAAGCGGTGGGATAAGGTGTGCCGGGCCATGTACCACCACTCTCGGGTCCGGCGCACCTACAACCAGGCCACCCACCGCTGGACGGATGTTCTGACCCGTGAACGCGATCTACTCGACCTGCTTGGCCTCGAGATCCCCGGGCTTGGTGAGTAGTAGTAGCTATTTCTTTACTTCTCTGTTTTCTCCTGCTGTGTTATTATATTGCACATTTTTGTTTTTTACCAAGAGCAATAATGCTGCTCATTACATTGTAGGTAAATTATATTTCAAATCTTCTGTGCATTTCAGGTGCACTGCTCTCCTTCTCAGTAGTGTTGCTACTATGCTTATTTGTTTTCGATTTTGTGTTCATTTCATTGGCCTGTGAAATTATGAATGAGTGTAGTTTAAAGAACTGCGTAATGCTAGACACTAAGGTTCAGATTTTTAATTACCGGCACAACCCTGCAAAGTAGCAGGGATGCGCCAGTAATTGTGCGCCCCGCCACCATCACCCATGGTGCGCCGTATTTACAATGCGACGCACCATGGGCCCAAAACGTCACCAAAGCGTTACGCATCTGTGCCGTAAAGGCGGCACATTGCTGGAGTTGCGTCGCAACGATGGCGCAGCTCCATCAATGCTCTCGGGTGCCCTATCTCCCCAATGCTGCGTCAAGCTGTACGTCTGCTTCAAGCAGGCGCAGGGTTTGAGACACGTATCATTGTCCTTAAAGTGACTGATTGAAATCTTGTAGATTTCCCTAAGCCACTTTTAGGATGCGTTCATGCGCAGGAACGCCCTCCCTTGCGCCGGAACGCCCCCTGATGGCGCAGGGCTTTACAACGTGATGCATCTCCCATATGCGTCACGTTGTTAATATACGCCGCACCATTGCGCCTCTTTTGTGCTGCTGCTGTGTCACAAAAGTCACGCAACAATGGAGCAAAAGAGCCGCATGGGGCTTCTAAATCAGCCCCTACAGACTCAAGTCCAGTCCTTCCTTTGTACACATGGCGATAAGAAGAAATAGTGGTGGTGGATTGATAGTTTGAGTATTTTAATGACTGGTTAATGTAGTAGGAAACTTTAGTGTTGTCGCTGATCTGCAATCACGATGGACTTTGGCTGTCACTTCGCGTGCTGCGGACTGCTGCCTGCCAATCATAGGCAAACCTTTTTAGTACTTTGTTTAGTGAGTTACATAAGAAGTTTCCAATTCGACGGTCCGCAAATCAAGCAATAATAATAACGTAGTAGACCACATGAGATTGGTCAATAATATATCCCATGGAATAGTTGTCTATTTGCTATTTCGCCAAAATATTTTGTTAGTTTTTTTGAAATGTTTGATTTGGTTGACAAATATCATCCATGTTTTCTGTTTTTCTTTCTTTCATGTTGTACATCAGCTTCCCCCAGGGGCAAGAGGAGGACACAGGAGGAGGAGGAGGAGGAGGGTGCTGTTGAGGATGCAGGCCAGGATCGGGCAGGCAAGGGCTCCTTTGCTGGCCCCAGTAAGTTTTAATTTTAATATAGAGTACTTATTTTTCCCATCGTTCCTCATTCGATTTTTTCTAAATCGTCTTTGATCTTCTTGTAGACTGGATCTAAATTCTTATCCTGCCTCGACTATGACTCGGTGTGGTATTACTAGATTATTCTTATTAGTCTGTCTGTGTAGCTAACTAAGATTGCACATTTGGCAATTCCATTGGACTCCCATTCTAGTCAGCAATAGCTCTATGCACTGAGTGCAGTCCTCTGGGATTGTCCATAATGTCTTTTCAAGTCTTCTAAATGTTTATGCTTTGACAATTGCCAACAATAAAAAGGTGAATGACCACCAAGAATGAATAAGATACACTTTACTTTTGGTTTGGATAGGAGGACAATCCATTCTACTACTGTTGCAGGGACAAATCTGCACAAACAGAACTATGGACACTAAATAATGCATTGCTTAGCTTATCAATTATAATAGGTGCTGTTAGACTTTCCACATACCTCAGTGATAACAGACTTTGTAGTTGAACCCCCAATCTCCTTACTGACCAGATAGTGTGGCAGAGTCATTTAGCTCCCAAAGTCACTGATGATTGATCCCCAATTATGTCAGAGGCACGGACTCATGCTTGCAAAAATTGCACAACCTTTAGCTCATCCACTCTAGTCTGGAGGACCAAAAACCACAGAGTCTATTTAAGTTTAAAAGCTTTATTAAAAGTAAACACATTTATTAAAATCAAGTTTGTCATAAAAGTAAACGTTTAACTGAAAATGGAAAAGTGCTTAGTGCTGACGATTAATTGGACACATTTCTTGTGGTCGAGCCGAGCTCTCACCTGGTTTGAACTTGATCCTGCTCATGTTCTTAGAAGTCAAGCTTCTATCTGTTAGGAGAAAAAGTGGTGCGTGTTAAAAATAAAAAGCAAGCATTCATCAGTTGTGCCAAAAAGTGCAGCAAGACAAAAGCCTTCACTGGAAAAAGGGACATTTTTACTTTAGAGTAGACAGTCACAAATTATTAAATTGTATACTGTTTTTTCACATTTCTTTCTTCCTCCTAGACCAAATATTATATAATAGTGAGTGGTGTATTCTAACATTATTAAATGTACTTTGTAGGTGGAACATCTGGAGGCGGGGCCAGCGCGGAGGTGGTGGTGGCATTGGACGAGGACAACTCTGGGGAGGAGGCGGTGGAAGTGCCGGACAATTCTGTGGGGGATGACACGGTGGTGGCGGGCAGAGGTAAGCTATATATTCCTTACTTATTGAGATTGAAGACTGCAGAGTGTGCTTTCTGCACGGGTGTATTATAAATAAACCAGGTAGTAGCCTCCTCTAAATGTACTTCGACTTAGCTGTGAAGTTTTTGGCGAGAAGAATCCCAATCAGATCTGAGATGAACTTGATGGATGGGATGAACGAAAAGCGAAAGAAGGGTGTAAGTAAGTGTGGAAGGACGAGAAATGTAATGGTGACTGGCAAAGAAGAATGATATGTGTTTGCTTGGTCCCCGAGGTGGCTGGGAAGGAAAGAATATGGTATGGTGCATGGCTGGGTGAATGATGAAGCAAGGATGGGTGGAAGGAGAACAGCCTGGGTGGGTGAAACAGAAACTGTATGTGTGCATATACTTGAATGGATGGATGCCTGGATCATTCATGGTACTATCTGACTCTTAGATAGCATATGTGTATCTAGAGAGAGTAGACGGTCACTGGATGAACTAAGTGTTACTTTGAAGAGCATGTAACACCGCACCCGCACGTCCGTTCCAGTGTAGGAAAGGCAAGGAAAAGAATTTGTAATTTTGTCCAAATACTACCATGAATAGTAGCAGTAGTTTGTATTGTAACTGCAAGCACAGCATATATCCGCTTATTACGGTGGACACTCCCTACCTCTCTTAATAACTTTAGTTTAGTAGTAGTACGTCATTCATGTGTGGGTGTATCACTGTTCACTCAATAATAAGCAAAGCACCTAAAGTCATCCCATATGTCATCAAATACATCCCATGTGAAGTGATAGATAATCAGATTATTTAGCTTCTTCATTTTCCTTTTCTAATACTCATTTGCACTGTAGGGTGAAAGCTAAGTTAAGTTAATTAAGCAGTAGCCCTTTTAACAGAGTATTCTCAGTGCCACCCGTAATAGAAAAGTAAGACCTTCACCACCTGCATGTACTGGAGCAGTACAGTAACGCAAGTCTGTCTCACTCACCATGGTGTGCGCGTCTGTTTTTCTCGGGTGCAAGTTCACTGGGCTGGCATTATGCCGGCTTGCATAAGATAACGTACCAATTTTCCTAAACAAGAGAGAAGAAGAAGAATAAGACTGGTGTACTGTCATAGTCGACTGTAATGGAAGTCCATAGAATTTGTTCCTTAAACTCCGACTAATGTTAGAGCAAGGATGAAGAAGTCGGAGGTTACATAGATACTGTCCTCAATAGTTATGTACTGTGCTTTCAATTTGCTACTTGTACTGTGACACAACCTTCTGCTCAATCATTTTGTGTTAATCTTAAGGAGCATTGGTTACAGACTATGTCTTTCTTTCTTCATATAGTTGCTCCTTCCAAATCCAAGAGACCATCAAGGAGGAGGGAGCTGGCTCGAATGGCCCGGCAACGGAGTCTGGATGCCACTGTCGCTGAATATCAGCGGCTGGTGGCCCTGGAGGAGGAGGAGACGCAGTCTGGTACTACAACAACATCCACTGGGACAGCTGCATCCTCCTCCGTGCGGGCTGCCAGCCAGCGCAGTGCTCCAGCGGTACGGAGCCGGGCTACCAAAGCCAAACGCCACCGCCAAGCAGCAAAGACAGCAGCTGCCCCCCACAGGATTTGCAAGGCACGCCGGCGCCGCTTATCCCTCAGACTGTCCAACCTGGAGCAGGAGGTCCTACACTATAAGAACTTGGTGGAGGGCCTCCGCTTCGAACATGCCACCCTCCGCAAGTAGCATGATGCCCTGGCTGCTAAAGTCAACAGCACCCTGCCGTAGTGTCCCTTGCCCCTTTTTTAGAGACTTTTGGGGGGTGGGAATTGGGAGTTGGGTTTTTTGGGGACTTTTGAAGGACAATCGTTGGGGTTAGGGAGGGTCTTGCGGGAGATTATTTTGTTAGGGCTATAAAAATATACTTTTTGAAACTTTATCTGACCATACCTGTTTTTTACTGCTTTTGAGTCTGGTGGGCGGGGGTTTAACAGTAAGTTTGTTTTCCTGAATAGTCCTAGGACTTTAGTAGTACTACCGTCAATCTCTCGTCTCTCCTAATACTCCATTATACTACCTCCAACCAAACTCTTATCTTACCTGTAATTTCTGTTTGAAAGTAGGGCTAGGCCCAGGGCTGGCTCCATGGGAAATGGCGATTAAGGTTGCAATCCAGGGCGGCTGAAATTTCCTCCTCATTGCGGTGGTACTAGTGGTGTGACATAGTGGCAGTTGCATGGCTATGGAAAAAAAGAAAATGAAACCTGGTTTGTCCTTACTGTAGCATTACAACGGTTTGATAGAGAATATAGCAGGTGACAGTACACTAGACTACAACAGTGCCACAATGTAGCCTAACAAATGGTAAAGTATTGATAGTATAACTTGTACTTGTGTAGGATTTCTTTGACATTGGCTACTACTACAAGAAATAGTACTGAAGCTGAGTAAGTCTAGAATATATCCTCGGATTCCTTCACCAGCCTGTTGCTATGACCTTATCCTCCCCAGCAAGTGTGTGGAATTATTGATGTCATTTAGTCACACATCAAGCAAAACCACACAACCCGGGGGGAAGAGGGTTAGGGTTTGTAAAATGGATGGGAATGGGGGTTTCTTTTTGGGTAGGTTTTGTTGAGAGAAAAAAAAAAGCACAGCATGGACAAACAATAATTGAACATAAAGAAATTTTTGGGTACAAAGCTAACCATAAATCTTTTACGTGACATAAAGGAAATGCATGCACTACTGAATGCATTGTTACAGAAATGTAAGTAGTACTTTCGACAACCGTGAATGACAGAATGCGACAGTACAGGGCTACATTAAATTATGTTTAAAAAATAGCCGAAGTAAAATCTATAGAATGGCTGTAGGGATCAATTTAGCAGCAGAGAGAGATCCAAGAAATGCAGTCACACACACTCATTGAAGAAAAGAATGGATACTGTATCTGTATTGTTGTAGTTGTCCTGTTGAATTTGGTAAGTAAGTTGCATGCAGCAAACAATTCCTCTTATTAGCGGCACTCCTCCATTCCAGCTGATGCTTCGTCCATCAATGTTGGTGACCAGAAGACACCCTGTCCACTGCCTGCCTGGCGGATGCTGAATTGCGGCTCGCTAATGTGAAGCCTGACTCCATCCTTTTTTCCCCATTGCACAGACTGAAACCCGGCCTGTAATTATTGAACGAAAAACAGCACTGATAAATAAATATAAGGTATGTACGCTGTGTAGTGCAAAAAGTAACACTTTGATTTTCCTAATAGACAGTACAACATTTTTGAAAGTGCGTACTCTGTCTGAGTCACCTTTTGAAGGATAAATAAGTATGGGCAAATTAATTTTAGCGGATCTTTCCCCTCAAGCTAGGTGTACTGTAAACTGTGTTTTAGAACAAAATTAGACCTTCCCAGCAGTGCTTCCACCCAGACCCTTACTAAAGCCAGTTGCAAAAATGTAGAAGACCCCCAATCAGATCTCAAAAAACGAGGCCTAGCAGAAAACTGGTGACAAAACGTACTTCGAAAGTAAAAGTAGGCCCAAATACCCCCTTACCCACCGTAGATTGTATTCAAACCACATGCAAGCAAGCAAAAGTATCCATAGCCAGCATCGCTCCAAGACTCGAAAACCCCCCCACCCAAACACATGCAATAGAAATACTGCTAACCCTAACGAGCCCTAAGTTAAGAATAGTGGCAGAGGCTTTCTTTAACTATGCCAAATCCCCCCTTTCCCACCATGGATTTTCTTCAAATAACTTGCAACCAAAATTACGCATTCTCACGAGTGCTCTAAGACCCCAGAACTCAATTACAAAAATCTAGAACACCCCAAAACACATGCAATCCTGCTGCTAGGGCTAACCCTCACGAACCCTAAGTTACAAAAAGTGCCAAAAGGCTTTTCCTTATGGATTTTGTCCCAACCACTTCTATCCGGTATTAGACCTTCCCAGGAATGCCCCAAGACCCGCCAACCCACCCGCCAAAAAGCACAACACCCCCAAACAGCCTAAAAGGAAAATCTCATACTTACAATATTTCTCGGCCTTCGTTCCAAACGCGCTGTGCAGCTAGGTCATAACTCCCGTTTTCCAGCACTGATTTCCTGAAAAGCAAATGCAATCAAGATTAGAGTGTCCCAGCAGTGCTCCCAGACCCCAAAAACTCACCCACAAACAGCTGGAACCCCCCCAAAGAGCTCCTCAAAGGCAAGCAAGTCAGCAAAAACACAAAAAAAATTCTGCCTCCGATTTGGTCCAAACCACTTTTATCCGGTATTAGAGCTTCCCAGCAATGGCCCCAGAGCCGTCAACCCAGGAGAAAACGAGTAGAAGACCCCCAAACAGCCAAAGAGCAAAAGTACAAAAATGTGGACTTAGTCATTTTTTTGCCAATTTCCCAAATCACTCCGCGCGCGCTCTGCAGCTAGGCCCTAACTCCCCTCTGCCACCATGGATTTGCTTCAAACCTCTTACAAAGTAAAGTATCCATAGCCAGCAGTGCTCCCAGACCCCGAATCCCACCCACAAACACCAGGAAGCCCCCCAAACAGGCCCCCAAAAACGCTACATTGAGCAAAAGGTCAGAAATAGAAAAAAAAATCAGCGTGGATTTTGTCCCAACCACTTCTATCCGGTATTAGACCTTCCCAGGAATGCCCCAAGACCCGCCAACCCACCCGCCAAAAAGCACAACACCACCAAACAGCCCAAAAGCAAAATCTCATACTTACAATATTTCTCGGCCTTCGGTCCAAACGCGCTGTGCAGCTAGGCCATAACTCCAGTTTTCCTCCACGGATTTCCTGAAAAGCAAATGCAATCAAGATTAGAGTGTCCCAGCAGTGCTCCCAGAACCCGAAACCCACCCACAAACAGCCGGAACCCCCCCAAGGAGCTCCTCAAAGGCAAGCAAGTCAGCAAAAACACAAATAAATTTCCGCCTCCGATTTGGTCCAAACCACTTTTATCCGGTATTAGAGCTTCCCAGCAATGGCCCCAGAGCCGTCAACTCACCTGCAAAGAAGTAGAACACCCCCACAAGTGCTGAGTCTTTCTTCATTGGGCGTAAACCAGCCCTCTGCTTTGATGGAAATAGGAGTCTGGAGGAGGAGGATAGAGGGGCATGTTCTTCTGAACTTGTGAACCTGAGGAATGCAGACTGCGGCACCTTCAAATCAATAAGCAAACAAGTGAAGACAGTTCTGCTGATGGACTTGTTTTTGTGATTATGTGATTAAAGTTTGAATTATATTAACTGTGCACAACAAAGAAAGACAGACACACAGGAATAAAAGTGAATAAGGATGAAAAAGAAAGGTATTGATTCATTGTCTCCTTTTCAGGGCTCGGTGTCAGGGTCCACGAATAAGAATAAGGCTTCGTCATCATACTCTGCGAATTCAGGCAGGGTGAGCTCAGTGTCACCTGACAGAGAAGAAATTCCCTCATCTACGTTGCTGTCCACCTCGTCTTCATCCGGCGTGCTTTCTCGTACTCTGTAATCTGGCGGTATGAGGTGCTGATTCATCTTGATCATTGTTAACCTCTCCACATTTTTGTGCGAGAGGCGGCTCCGTTTGGTAGTTACAATGCCACCAGCAGCACTGAAAACACGTTCAGAAGACACGCTTGCGAGTGGGCAGAACAAGTAGTTTAAAGCCAGGTTGGAGAGCTGTAGCCACAATTCTTTTTTCCCATGCCAATACGCCAATGGGTCAGCATTAACATAGACCTCTGTTGAGTCATTCAGATAGTCCTTCACCATCGACTCAAGGTCCTCCTCCAAGGTTCCTCCACTTTGCTTAGCTGTTGCTGTGACCTTTTGAGAACCAAACCCAAGCCGAGCTAGCCAATCCTATTCAGCCTCCAATGTTACTGTTGTGTCTGGTGCAGATGATCCGGTTGCCGGTGTCTTTAACGGCTGAGAGGTCACTTGTGCCACAGCCACAGGTGCAGAAGTGGATTGTTTTGACTGGGGATGGCCTGCTGATGCTGATGTACTGCCTTTTCCTTCAATTTTCTGCCGTTCTCTTTCAAACCTCTTGGCTGAGAAGGCTAGCCACTGTTTGTACTTTGTAACATCTTCATCAGCAGAAGGAAAGAATGCTCGGCCTGCCAGCGCCTTTTTGTAGCGTGGATCCAGAATAGTAGCACAAATGTAATGCTGGTTTGAGTGGATCATTTTAAGACGTTCATCACCTTGTAGGCGCTCTAATAATTTCTCCGCCAAAACAAAAGGGTCTTGTTTTTTTTCATCTTTTTGAAACACAGAACACACCTCCTTCAGTTGGTGCTCCAGCATCTAAAACAATGGGATAGCTTTTCCCAAATTACAGTCCTCCTTGCTGACTGCACGCGTGAAGACCTCAAAAGGACGAAGCATGCGTGTCAGGCTTTTAACTATGTCCCATTGCGCCGCACCCATCCTCAGGTCCTCCTGAGCTGTACCCTGTGTTAAGAAATAGTGATCGAGTACCGTATACTGCTCATACAGACGCTCAAGCATGTAGAAGGTTTAGTTCCAACGTGTTGCCACCTCCTGGATGAGTGCTTTCACTGGCATTCGACGTTCATGTAGCAGGCTCCTCAGATGCTTCCGGGCCTTAAAAGAATGGCTGAAATGTTTGCACATTTTTTGGCAGGTGTCCACTACCCTGTACGCTGCACTGTCTTTATCAGTCAAGAATTTTTTGACAACCAATTTATACAGTGCGCCAAACACGGCACTCTGAAATAGTCACCCAGCTCCATGGCCTTAACTACATTGGCGCCATTATCTGTGGAAACATAATCAATCTGGCGTTTTTTTGGGGACAGCCAGTCAAGGACCTTTGTGTTAAACTCATCCAAAATGTTTTCTGCTGTGTGACGTTTCTCCAAACCAAACATGGCTAGTGTTGCATGTTTCCGAGCAGCTTTAAAAACTTGGTCCGGGTCAACACCTGCGTTTAGTTTTGCTTTAACCCCTGAAAAAGAGACCCAGTGTGCAGTGATGCACATGTAATCAGCGCCTGCGCCACTGGTCCACATGTCTGTTGTCAGATGTATAGTGTGAACAGCACTCTTCTGCAAAGCTGCCCCAATCACCTCCAGAACATCTTCATGCAGTGCTGGAACCGCAACTCGGGCAAAATTGAACCGGCTAGGAACCTTCCATTTAGGGCAGAGCACTGCCACTAATTCTAGAAAACCAACCCCTTCTACAAAAGAAAAAGGGAGAAGGTCCAGAGCTAGCATTTTAGCCAGCTTAGTGTTATACAGACGCGTCAGTGGGTGGTTGCGTTCATTTTGCGCTTCTGTAAACAACATCTTTTTAATGTTGCCCTGGACCAAGCATTTACGGGATAATGATGATGATGATATCTTCGACCCAGTTACGCTCGCTGATGAACTTTTTCGCATTGGTGTCTCACTCTCTCTCACACTCTTAGTGTGGCTCACATGGGGTGTGCTGCTGACAGGGGTACTGGGTGTAAGTGAAGTGTTTGACACGTCTTCTTCCTCCTCGTCATCATCAGATGAAAAATCAATGTTTTCATTACGTGCAATTAGGGCTTCCTTGATCGCCTGTAGGTGCGCAAACCATTGGACAGCGTGCTGTCTCTTAAGATGACCTCTCTAGCCTCCGGTACCATAGTTGGTACCAAACTTACCACGACTAACTGCAACCTTACAAATGCTACAAATGGCGAAGTTTTCCCTTTTTGGGCAAACACTAAAGAAGGTTCAAGCTGGGGACTTGAATTGTCTGTGGGGGCCGGAGGAGGCGGCGATACTGGTGGCGGTGGTCTTGCTGCTAATGCCAGATGAAGTGGAGGATGTGGATTGCCGAACTTTAGTACGTTGTGCACTTTCACCACCACTAATTGAGGTCGAGGTGGATGGAGGTCCCTTCTTGCGAGGAAGAAATATGGAAGCGGTAGGTGTTGGTGTACTAGTTAACTCCAATGATTGTTGTGTTTCCATTGCCTCCTCGTCGACATCATCATCACGCTCTGCAGCTTCTCGGGCTAGGGTCAAAATGTCTCTTTGCTGCATGCCCGCTGGGACTGCAGTGACCTTTATGATGACTGGCTCGTCATCGTGAGAGGCTTCATCAGCAGCAGTATCCGCCACTTCTTGTTGAGCCTCATCACACTCCATAACTATGAGTTTTTCGACGACCTTCCTTTTACGCTTAAGTACCTTTGTCAGATCATGGTGTGCCTCACTCTCAGACGGCCGTGATGAATCCCAATCTTCATCCAGATCATCAGAAGGAGGTGGGCTTGAGGAAGATGTAGACACCCCCCTTGATCTTTTCCTTTCTAGGGATGTGGAAGACAATCAATGATCATCAGGAGGAGTGGCTTCCTCAAATGATACCTCGGCTTGATTGTCGATTTCCTGATGTGCCCCTAATTCGGGAGGAACAACTATTGTGGGCACTTGTGACCCTCCATGCACCTCTCCTTGCGCTGCCTCTCCTTCCACATGTACTTGGGCTTGTACTTGCACATGTGGTTGTTGTTGCGGCTGTGGTTGTTCAACACTTGTCAGATGAGTTACAACAACCTGTGTTGATTCAGGGACATTGCTGCTACTTTCTTGCGATGAGCCAACATCACTGGTCGATGGTGATTAAAGAAGTACACTGACTGCCTCTGCAGCACTCAAGGGCTTAGACTTAAGTTGGCGTGGTGGTGGTGGTGGCGGCACTGAGCCCAATGGAGCGGGGGGCTGCTCCCAGCTTGGTCCCCAGATGATCCCGCTGCTGCTGCAGGCTTCCTTTTTTTTTACTCCCAAAAAACGTGGCGGCCGGCACACCAGCCTCCTTGGTAACTTGCTTCTTCTGCTCCCTACTGGCAACTTTCTTGCTAGAGGAGCTACGGGGAACTCTTTTTGGGGCCATCTTCTTCAGAGCAGGTCAGATCAGCAGGCCGCAGTTGCACGAGTTGCAGAGTTGTCTGTGGCCAGACGTGACGTCGCGTGACGTTATGCTGCACACACACACCGCTGCAGGACTTCTTCCTGGCACTGGTGGTTCTCTTGAGTCTTGTGCAACTAAAAGCAATGGAAGATAGAGGAACATCAGTTCAGTTATACACCCCAAGAAAATCGAAGAAACACAGAAAAATCAGCACAATCCCATGCCCTCCATGATGTTTAAATTCAAGACACCCCACAGAAAGACTAGGCACATGCACCACTCACTATCCCTGGTGAAAAGGCCACAACAACAGGCCAAAAAAACGAAAATCACAGAAAAATCAGCACAATCCCAAACCATCCAGGCCCTCCATGATGTTTAAATTCAAGACACCCCACAGAAAGACTAGGCCCATGCAACACTCACTACCCCTGGGCATAAAGGTTGAAAACTAGGCAAAAAGGTTGCAGGCCTAACAACACTGACTGCATTCAAAATGGCCACTTGCCTCCGAGCACATGGCCTGCCTGTACTAGCACTCAAAATGGCCCCCACCCACATGGCCTGTCCCCATGAACACCCCAAAAAATCGAAAAACACAGAAAAATCAGCACAATCCCAAGCCATCCAGGCCCTCCATGATGTTTAAATTCAAGACACCCCACAGAAAGACTAGGCCCATGCAACACTCACTACCCCTGGTGAAAAGGCCACAACAAAAGGCCAAAAAAACGAAAATCACAGAAAAATCAGCACAATCCCAAACCATCCAGGCCCTCCAAGATGTTTAAATTCAAGACACCCCCCAGAAAGACTTGGCCCATGCAACACTCACTACCCCTGGGCATAAAGGTTGAAAACTAGGCAAAATGGTTGCAGGCCTAACAACACTGACTGCATTCAAAAGGGCCACTTGCCTCCCAGCACATGGCTAGCCTGTACCAGCACTCAAAATGGCCCCCACCCACATGGCCTGTCCCCATGAACATCCCAAAAAATCGAAAAACACAGAAAAATCAGCACAATCCCAAACCATCCAGGCCCTCCATGATGTTTATATTCAAGACACCCCAAAGAAAGACTAGGCCCATGCAACACTCACTACCCCTGGTGAAAAGGCCACAACAACAGGCCAAAAAAACGAAAATCACAGAAAAATCAGCACAATCACAAACTATCCAGGCCCTCCATGATGTTTAAATTCAAGATACCCCACAGAAAGACTAGGCCCATGCAACACTCACTACCCCTGGGCATAAAGGTTGAAAACTAGGCAAAATGGTTGCAGGCCTAACAACACTGACTGCATTCAAAATTGTATTGTATTGTATATTGGATTTATATAGCGCTTATCACCCAGGGGTCTCTAAGCGCTTGCCTTGGGAACCCATCCTGGCTTTTCCCTGTGAGATAGCCCCTACAGGGCATCCCCAAGGTGAAAGCCAGGCATCCCGCCGCGGGGGGCCGTTGTGGAGATTAAGCAAGCTTAATGCCCAGAGTTGCAGAGTGTGAACCCATGATTAGGTCAGGCACCGAAACAAGAATTATCGAGTCCGTGGACATTTGAGCTCAAGACCCTGCCGCGTCGGGAATTGAACCCTGGTCCCGGGTCTGACCTCTGCTTCAGGGTTTGCCTGCTCTAACCAGTGAGCCACACTTCTCCACGCACATGGCCTGCCTGTACCAGCACTGTACCAGCACTCAAAATGGTCCCCACCCACATGACCTGTCCCCATGAACACCCCAAAAAATCGAAAAACACAGAAAAATCAGCACAATCCCAGACCATCCAGGCCCTCCATGATGTTTAAATTCAAGACACCCCACAGAAAGACTAGGCCCATGCAACACTCACTACCCCTGGGCATAAAGGTTGAAAACTAGGCAAAATGGTTGCAGGCAAACAACACTGACTGTATTCAAAATGGCCACTTGCCTCCCAGCACATGGCCTGCCTGTACCAGCACTCAAAATGGCCCCCACCCACATGGCCTGTCCCCATGAACACCCCAAAAAATCGAAAAACACAGAAAAATCAGCACAATCCCAAGCCATCCAGGCCCTCCATGATGTTTAAATTCAAGGCACCCCACAGAAAGACTAGGTACATGCAACACTCACTACCCCTGGTGAAAAGGCCACAACAACAAGCCAAAAAAACGAAAATCACAGAAAAATCAGCGCAATCCCAAACCATACAGGCCCTCCATGATGTTTAAATTCAAGATACCCCACAGAAAGACTAGGCCCATGCAACACTCACTACCCCTGGTGAAAAGGCCACAACAACAGGCCAAAAAAACGAAAATCACAGAAAAATCAGCACAATCCCAAACCATCCAGGCCCTCCATGATGTTTAAATTCAAGACACCCCACAGAAAGACTAGGCCCATGCAACACTCACTACCCCTGGGCATAAAGGTTGAAAACTAGGCAAAATGTTTGCAGGCCTAACAACACTGACTGCATTCAAAATGGCCATTTGCCTCCCAGCACATGGCCTGCCTGTACCAGCACTCAAAATGGCCCACACCCACATGGCCTGTCCCCATGAACACCCCAAAAAATCGAAAAACACAGAAAAATCAGCACAATCCCAAACCATCCAGGCCCTCCATGATGTTTAAATTCAAGACACCCCACAGAAAGACTAGGCCCATGCAACACTCACTACCCCTGGTGAAATGGCCACAACAACAGGCCAAAAAAACGAAAATCACAGAAAAATCAGCACAATCCCAAACCATCCAGGCACTCCATGATGTTTAAATTCAAGACACCGCACAGAAAGACTAGGCCCATGCAACACTCACTACCCCTGGGCATAAAGGTTGAAAACTAGGCAAAATGGTTGCAGGCCTAACAACACTGACTGTATTCAAAATGGCCACTTGCCTCCCAGCACATGGCCTGCCTGTACCAGCACTCAAAATGGCCCCCACCCACATGGCCTGTCCCCATGAACACCCCAACAAATCGAAAAACACAGAAAAATCAGCACAATCCCAAGCCATCCAGGCCCTCCATGATGTTTAAATTCAAGACACCCCACAGAAAGACTAGGCCCATGCAACACTCACTACCCCTGGTGAAAAGGCCACAACAACAAGCCAAAAAAACAAAAATCACAGAAAAATCAGCGCAATCCCAAACCATACAGGCCCTCCATGATGTTTAAATTCAAGACACCCCACAGAAAGACTAGGCCCATGCAACACTCACTACCCCTGGTGAAAAGGCCACAACAACAGGCCAAAAAAATGAAAATCACAGAAAAATCAGCACAATCCCAAACCATCCAGGCCTTCCATGATGTTTAAATTCAAGACACCCCACAGAAAGACTAGGCCCATGCAGCACTCACTACCCCTGGTGAAAAGGCCACAACAACAGGCCAAAAAAACGAAAATCACAGAAAAATCAGCACAATCCCAAACCATCCAGGCCCTCCATGATGTTTAAATTCAAGACACCCCACAGAAAGACTAGGCCCATGCAACACTCACTACCCCTGGGCATAAAGGTTGAACACTAGGCAAAATGGTTGCAGGCCTAACAACACTGACTGCATTCAAAATGGCCACTTGCCTCCAAGCACATGGCCTGCCTGTACCAGCACTCAAAATGGCCCCCACCCACATGGCCTGTCCCCATGAACACCCCAAAAAATCGAAAAACACAGAAAAATCATCACAATCCCAAACCATCCAGGCCCTCAATGATGTTTAAATTCAAGACACCCCACAGAAAGACTAGGCCCATGCAACACTCACTACCCCTGGGCATAAAGGTTGAAAACTAGGCAAAATGGTTGCAGGCCTAACAACACTGACTGCATTCAAAATGGCCACTTGCCTCCCAGCACATGGCCTGCCTGTACCAGCACTCAAAATGGCCCGCACCCACATGGCCTGTCCCCATGAACACCCCAATAAATCGAAAAACACAGAAAAATCAGCACAATCCCAAACCATCCAGGCCCTCCATGATGTTTAAATTCAAGACACCCCACAGAAAGACTAGGCCCATGCAACACTCACTACCCCTGGTGAAAAGGCCACAACAACAGGCCAAAAAAACGAAAATCACAGAAAAATCAGCACAATCCCAAACCATCCAGGCCTTCCATGATGTTTAAATTCAAGACACCCCACAGAAAGACTAGGCCCATGCAGCACTCACAACCCCTGGTGAAAAGGCCACAACAACAGGCCAAAAAAACGAAAATCACAGAAAAATCAGCACAATCCCAAACCATCCAGGCCCTCCATGATGTTTAAATTCAAGACATCCCACAGAAAGACTAGGCCCATGCAACACTCACTACCCCTGGTGAAAAGGCCACAACAACAGGCCAAAAAAACGAAAATCACAGAAAAATCAGCACAATCCCAAACTATCCAGGCCCTCCATGATGTTTAAATTCAAGACACCCCACAGAAAGACTAGGCCCATGCAACACTCACTACCCCTGGGCATAAAGGTTGAAAACTAGGCAAAATGGTTGCAGGCCTAACAACACTGACTGCATTCAAAATGGCCACTTGCCTCCCAGCACATGGCCTGCCTGTACCAGCACTCAAAATGGCCCCCACCCACATGGCCTGTCCCCATGAACACCCCAAAAAATCGAAAAACACAGAAAAATCAGCACAATCCCAAACCATCCCGGCCCTCCATGATGTTTAAATTCAAGACACCCCGCAGAAAGACTAGGCCCTTGCAACACTCACTACCCCTGGTGAAAAGGCCACAACAACAGGCCAAAAAAACGAAAATCACAGAAAAATCAGCACAATCCCAAACCATCCAGGCCTTCCATGATGTTTAAATTCAAGACACCCCACAGAAAGACTAGGCCCATGCAACACTCACTACCCCTGGGCATAAAGGTTGAAAACTAGGCAAAATGGTTGCAGGCAAACAACACTGACTGTATTCAAAATGGCCACTTGCCTCCCAGCACATGGCCTGCCTGTACCAGCACTCAAAATGGCCCCCACCCACATGGCCTGTCCCCATGAACACCCCAAAAAATCGAAAAACACAGAAAAATCAGCACAATCCCAAGCCATCCAGGCCCTCCATGATGTTTAAATTCAAGGCACCCCACAGAAAGACTAGGTACATGCAACACTCACTACCCCTGGTGAAAAGGCCACAACAACAAGCCAAAAAAACGAAAATCACAGAAAAATCAGCGCAATCCCAAACCATACAGGCCCTCCATGATGTTTAAATTCAAGATACCCCACAGAAAGACTAGGCCCATGCAACACTCACTACCCCTGGTGAAAAGGCCACAACAACAGGCCAAAAAAACGAAAATCACAGAAAAATCAGCACAATCCCCAACCATCCAGGCCCTCCATGATGTTTAAATTCAAGACACCCCACAGAAAGACTAGGCCCATGCAACACTCACTACCCCTGGGCATAAAGGTTGAAAACTAGGCAAAATGTTTGCAGGCCTAACAACACTGACTGCATTCAAAATGGCCATTTGCCTCCCAGCACATGGCCTGCCTGTACCAGCACTCAAAATGGCCCACACCCACATGGCCTGTCCCCATGAACACCCCAAAAAATCGAAAAACACAGAAAAATCAGCACAATCCCAAACCATCCAGGCCCTCCATGATGTTTAAATTCAAGACACCCCACAGAAAGACTAGGCCCATGCAACGCTCACTACCCCTGGTGAAAAGGCCACAACAACAGGCCAAAAAAACGAAAATCACAGAAAAATCAGCACAATCCCAAACCATCCAGGCACTCCATGATGTTTAAATTCAAGACACCCCACAGAAAGACTAGGCCCATGCAACACTCACTACCCCTGGGCATAAAGGTTGAAAACTAGGCAAAATGGTTGCAGGCCTAACAACACTGACTGTATTCAAAATGGCCACTTGCCTCCCAGCACATGGCCTGCCTGTACCAGCACTCAAAATGGCCCCCACCCACATGGCCTGTCCCCATGAACACCCCAACAAATCGAAAAACACAGAAAAATCAGCACAATCCCAAGCCATCCAGGCCCTCCATGATGTTTAAATTCAAGACACCCCACAGAAAGACTAGGCCCATGCAACACTCACTACCCCTGGCGAAAAGGCCACAACAACAAGCCAAAAAAACAAAAATCACAGAAAAATCAGCGCAATCCCAAACCATACAGGCCCTCCATGATGTTTAAATTCAAGACACCCCACAGAAAGACTAGGCCCATGCAACACTCACTACCCCTGGTGAAAAGGCCACAACAACAGGCCAAAAAAACGAAAATCACAGAAAAATCAGCACAATCCCAAACCATCCAGGCCTTCCATGATGTTTAAATTCAAGACACCCCACAGAAAGACTAGGCCCATGCAGCACTCACTACCCCTGGTGAAAAGGCCACAACAACAGGCCAAAAAAACGAAAATCACAGAAAAATCAGCACAATCCCAAACCATCCAGGCCCTCCATGATGTTTAAATTCAAGACACCCCACAGAAAGACTAGGCCCATGCAACACTCACTACCCCTGGGCATAAAGGTTGAACACTAGGCAAAATGGTTGCAGGCCTAACAACACTGACTGCATTCAAAATGGCCACTTGCCTCCAAGCACATGGCCTGCCTGTACCAGCACTCAAAATGGCCCCCACCCACATGGCCTGTCCCCATGAACACCCCAAAAAATCGAAAAACACAGAAAAATCATCACAATCCCAAACCATCCAGGCCCTCAATGATGTTTAAATTCAAGACACCCCACAGAAAGACTAGGCCCATGCAACACTCACTACCCCTGGGCATAAAGGTTGAAAACTAGGCAAAATGGTTGCAGGCCTAACAACACTGACTGCATTCAAAATGGCCACTTGCCTCCCAGCACATGGCCTGCCTGTACCAGCACTCAAAATGGCCCGCACCCACATGGCCTGTCCCCATGAACACCCCAATAAATCGAAAAACACAGAAAAATCAGCACAATCCCAAACCATCCAGGCCCTCCATGATGTTTAAATTCAAGACACCCCACAGAAAGACTAGGCCCATGCAACACTCACAACCCCTGGTGAAAAGGCCACAACAACAGGCCAAAAAAACGAAAATCACAGAAAAATCAGCACAATCCCAAACCATCCAGGCCCTCCATGATGTTTAAATTCAAGACACCCCACAGAAAGACTAGGCCCATGCAACACTCACTACCCCTGGGCATAAAGGTTGAAAACTATGCAAAATGGTTGCAGGCAAACAACACTGACTGTATTCAAAATGTCAACTTGCCTCCCAGCACATGGCCTGCCTGTACCAGCACTCAAAATGGCCCCCACCCACATGGCCTGTCCCCATGAACACCCCAAAAAATCGAAAAACACAGAAAAATCAGCACAATCCCAAGCCATCCAGGCCCTCCATGATGTTTAAATTCACGGCACCCCACAGAAAGACTAGGCACATGCAACACTCACTACCCCTGGTGAAAAGGCCACAACAACAAGCCAAAAAAACGAAAATCACAGAAAAATCAGCGCAATCCCAAACCATACAGGCCCTCCATGATGTTTAAAGTCAAGGCACCCCACAGAAAGACTAGGCCCATGCAACACTCACTACCCCTGGTGAAAAGCCCACAACAACAGGCCAAAAAAACGAAAATCACAGAAAAATCAGCACAATCCCAAACCATCCAGGCCCTCCATGATGTTTAAATTCAAGACACCCCACAGAAAGACTAGGCCCATGCAGCACTCACTACCCCTGGTGAAAAGGCCACAACAACAGGCCAAAAAAACGAAAATCACAGAAAAATCAGCACAATCCCAAACCATCCAGGCCCTCCATGATGTTTAAATTCAAGACACCCCACAGGAAGACTAGGCCCATGCAACACTCACTACCCCTGGGCATAAAGGTTGAAAACTAGGCAAAATGTTTGCAGGCCTAACAACACTGACTGCATTCAAAATGGCCATTTGCCTCCCAGCACATGGCCTGCCTGTACCAGCACTCAAAATGGCCCCCACCCACATGGCCTGTCCCCATGAACACCCCAACCAATCGAAAAACACAGAAAAATCAGCACAATCCCAAACCATCCAGGCCCTCCATGATGTTTAAATTCAAGACAGCCCCCAGAAAGACTTGGCCCATGCAACACTCACTACCCCTGGGCATAAAGGTTGAAAACTAGGCAAAATGGTTGCAGGCCTAACAACACTGACTGCATTCAAAATGGCCACTTGCCTCCCAGCACATGGCTTGCCTGTACCAGCACTCAAAATGGCCCCCACCCACATGGCCTGTCCCCATGAACATCCCAAAAAATCGAAAAACACAGAAAAATCAGCACAATCCCAAACCATCCAGGCCCTCCATGATGTTTAAATTCAAGACACCCCAAAGAAAGACTAGGCCCATGCAACACTCACTACCCCTGGTGAAAAGGCCACAACAACAGGCCAAAAAAACGAAAATCACAGAAAAATCAGCACAATCACAAACTATCCAGGCCCTCCATGATGTTTAAATTCAAGATACCCCACAGAAAGACTAGGCCCATGCAACACTCACTACCCCTGGGCATAAAGGTTGAAAACTAGGCAAAATGGTTGCAGGCCTAACAACACTGACTGCATTCAAAATTGTATTGTATTGTATATTGGATTTATATAGCGCTTATCACCCAGGGGTCTGTAAGCGCTTGCCTTGGGAACCCATCCTGGCTTTTCCCTGTGAGATAGCCCCTACAGGGCATCCCCAAGGTGAAAGCCAGGCATCCCGCCGCGGGGGGCCGTTGTGGAGATTAAGCAAGCTTAATGCTCAGAGTTGCAGAGTGTGAACCCATGATTAGGTCAGGCACCGAAATGAGAATTATCGAGTCCGTGGACATTTGAGCTCAAGACCCTGCCGCGTCGGGAATTGAACCCTGGTCCCGGGTCTGACCTCTGCTTCAGGGTTTGCCTGCTCTAACCAGTGAGCCACACTTCTCCACGCACATGGCCTGCCTGTACCAGCACTGTACCAGCACTCAAAATGGTCCCCACCCACATGACCTGTCCCCATGAACACCCCAAAAAATCGAAAAACACAGAAAAATCAGCACAATCCCAAACCATCCAGGCCCTCCATGATGTTTAAATTCAAGACACCCCACAGAAAGACTAGGCCCATGCAACACTCACTACCCCTGGGCATAAAGGTTGAAAACTAGGCAAAATGGTTGCAGGCCTAACAACACTGACTGCATTCAAAATGGCCACTTGCCTCCCAGCACATGGCCTGCCTGTACCAGCACTCAAAATGGCCCCCACCCACATGACCTGTCCCCATGAACACCCCAAAAAATCAAAAAACACAGAAAAATCAGCACAATCCCAAACCATCCAGGCCCTACATGATGTTTAAATTCAAGACACCCCACAGAAAGACTAGGCCCATGCAACACTCACTACCCCTGGGCATAAAGGTTGAAAACTAGGCAAAATGGTTGCAGGCCTAACAACACTGACTGCATTCAAAATGGCCACTTGCCTCCCAGCACATGGCCTGCCTGTACCAGCACTCAAAATGGCCCCCACCCACATGGCCTGTCCCCATGAACACCCCAAAAAATCAAAAAACACAGAAAAATCAGCACAATCCCAAACCATCCAGGCCCTCCATGTTGTTTAAATTCAAGACACCCCACAGAAAGACTAGGCCCATGCAACACTCACTACCCCTGGGCATAAAGTTTGAAAACTAGGCAAAATGGTTGCAGGCCTAACAACACTGACTGTATTCAAAATGGCCACTTGCCTCCCAGCACATGGCCTGCCTGTACCAGCACTCAAAATGCCCCCCACCCACATGGCCTGTCCCCATGAACACCCCAACAAATCGAAAAACACAGAAAAATCAGCACAATCCCAAGCCATCCAGGCCCTCCATGATGTTTAAATTCAAGACACCACACAGAAAGACTAGGCCCATGCAACACTCACTACCCCTGGTGAAAAGGCCACAACAACAAGCCAAAAAAATGAAAATCACAGAAAAATCAGCGCAATCCCAAACCATACAGGCCCTCCATGATGTTTAAATTCAAGACAACCCACAGAAAGACTAGGCCCATGCAACACTCACTACCCCTGGTGAAAAGGCCATGACAACAGGCCAAAAAAACGAAAATCACAGAAAAATCAGCACAATCCCAAACCATCCAGGCCCTCCATGATGTTTAAATTCAAGACACCCCACAGAAAGACTACGCCCATGCAACACTCACTACCCCTGGTGAAAAGGCCACGACAACAGGCCAAAAAAACGAAAATCACAGAAAAATCAGCACAATCCCAAACCATCCAGGCCCTCCATGATGTTTAAATTCAAGACACCCCACAGAAAGACTAGGCCCATGCAACACTCACTACCCCTGGGCATAAAGGTTGAAAACTAGGCAAAATGGTTGCAGCCTAACAACACTGACTGCATTCAAAATGGCCACTTGCCTCCAAGCACATGGCCTGCCTGTACCAGCACTCAAAATGGCCCCCACCCACATGGCCTGTCCCCATGAACACCCCAAAAAATCGAAAAACACAGAAAAATCAGCACAATCCCAAACCATCCAGGCGCTCCATGATGTTTAAATTCAAGACACCCCACAGAAAGACTAGGCCCATGCAACACTCACTACCCCTGGTGAAAAGGCCACAAGAACAAGCCAAAAAAATGAAAATCACAGAAAAATCAGCGCAATCCCAAACCATACAGGCCCTCCATGATGTTTAAATTCAAGACACCCCCCAGAAAGACTAGGCCCATGCAACACTCACTACCCCTGGTGAAAAGGCCACAACAACAGGCCAAAAAAACGAAAATCACAGAAAAATCAGCACAATCCCAAACCATCCAGGCCCTCCATGATGTTTAAATTCAAGACACCCCACAGAAAGACTAGGTCCATGCAACACTCACTACCCCTGGGCATAAAGGTTGAAAACTTGGCAAAATGGTTGCAGGCAAACAACACTGACTGTATTCAAAATGGCCACTTGCCTCCCAGCACATGGCCTGCCTGTACCAGCACTCAAAATGGCCCCACCCACATGGCCTGTCCCCATGAACACCCCAAAAAATCGAAAAACACAGAAAAATCAGCACAATCCCAAACCATCCAGGCCCTCCATGATGTTTAAATTCAAGACACCCCACAGAAAGACTAGGCCCTTGCAACACTCACTACCCCTGGTGAAAAGGACACAACAACAGGCCAAAAAAACGAAAATCACAGAAAAATCAGCACAATCCCAAACCATCCAGGCCCTCCATGATGTTTAAATTCAAGACACCCCACAGAAAGACTAGGCCCATGCAACACTCACTACCCCTGGGCATAAAGGTTGAAAACTAGGAAAAATGGTTGCAGGCAAACAACACTGACTGTATTCAAAATGGCCACTTGCCTCCCAGCACATGGCCTGCCTGTACCAGCACTCAAAATGGCCCCCACCCACATGGCCTGTCCCCATGAACACCCCAAAAAATCGAAAAACACAGAAAAATCAGCACAATCCCAAACCATCCAGGCCCTCCATGATGTTTAAATTCAAGACACCCCACAGAAAGACTAGGCCCATGCAACACTCACTACCCCTGGTGAAAAGGCCACAACAACAGGCCAAAAAAACGAAAATCACAGAAAAATCAGCTTAATCCTAAACCATCCAGGCACTCCATGATGTTTAAATTCAAGACACCCCACAGAAAGACTAGGCCCATGCAACACTCACTACCCCTGGGCATAAAGGTTGAAAACTAGGCAAAATGGTTGCAGGCCTAACAACACTGACTGTATTCAAAATGGCCACTTGCCTCCCAGCACATGGCCTGCCTGTACCAGCACTCAAAATGGCCCCCACCCACATGGCCTGTCCCCATGAACACCCCAACAAATCGAAAAACACAGAAAAATCAGCACAATCCCAAGCCATCCAGGCCCTCCATGATGTTTAAATTCAAGACACCCCACAGAAAGACTAGGCCCATGCAACACTCACTACCCCTGGTGAAAAGGCCACAACAACAAGCCAAAAAAACAAAAATCAAAGAAAAATCAGCGCAATCCCAAACCATACAGGCCCTCCATGATGTTTAAATTCAAGACACCCCACAGAAAGACTAGGCCCATGCAGCACTCACTACCCCTGGTGAAAAGGCCAAAACAACAGGCCAAAAAAACGAAAATCACAGAAAAATCAGCACAATCCCAAACCATCCAGGCCCTCCATGATGTTTAAATTCAAGACACCCCACAGAAAGACTAGGCCCATGCAACACTCACTACCCCTGGGCATAAAGGTTGAACACTAGGCAAAATGGTTGCAGGCCTAACAACACTGACTGCATTCAAAATGGCCACTTGCCTCCAAGCACATGGCCTGCCTGTACCAGCACTCAAAATGCCCCCCACCCACATGGCCTGTCCCCATGAACACCCCAAAAAATCGAAAAACACAGAAAAATCATCACAATCCCAAACCATCCAGGCCCTCAATGATGTTTAAATTCAAGACACCCCACAGAAAGACTAGGCCCATGCAACACTCACTACCCCTGGGCATAAAGGTTGAAAACTAGGCAAAATGGTTGCAGGCCTAACAGCACTGACTGCATTCAAAATGGCCACTTGCCTCCCAGCACATGGCCTGCCTGTACCAGCACTCAAAATGGCCCGCACCCACATGGCCTGTCCCCATGAACACCCCAATAAATCGAAAAACACAGAAAAATCAGCACAATCCCAAGCCATACAGGCCCTCCATGATGTTTAAATTCAAGACACCCCACAGAAAGACTAGGCCCATGCAGCACTCACTACCCCTGGTGAAAAGGCCACAACAACAGGCCAAAAAAACGAAAATCACAGAAAAATCAGCACAATCCCAAACCATCCAGGCCCTCCATGATGTTTAAATTCAAGACACCCCACAGAAAGACTAGGCCCATGCAACACTCACTACCCCTGGGCATAAAGGTTGAACACTAGGCAAAATGGTTGCAGGCCTAACAACACTGACTGCATTCAAAATGGCCACTTGCCTCCAAGCACATGGCCTGCCTGTACCAGCACTCAAAATGCCCCCCACCCACATGGCCTGTCCCCATGAACACCCCAAAAAATCGAAAAACACAGAAAAATCATCACAATCCCAAACCATCCAGGCCCTCAATGATGTTTAAATTCAAGACACCCCACAGAAAGACTAGGCCCATGCAACACTCACTACCCCTGGGCATAAAGGTTGAAAACTAGGCAAAATGGTTGCAGGCCTAACAGCACTGACTGCATTCAAAATGGCCACTTGCCTCCCAGCACATGGCCTGCCTGTACCAGCACTCAAAATGGCCCGCACCCACATGGCCTGTCCCCATGAACACCCCAATAAATCGAAAAACACAGAAAAATCAGCACAATCCCAAGCCATCCAGGCCCTCCATGATGTTTAAATTCACGGCACCCCACAGAAAGACTAGGCACATGCAACACTCACTACCCCTGGTGAAAAGGCCACAACAACAAGCCAAAAAAACGAAAATAGCAGAAAAATCAGCGCAATCCCAAACCATACAGGCCCTCCATGATGTTTAAAGTTAAGGCACCCCACAGAAAGACTAGGCCCATGCAACACTCACTACCCCTGGTGAAAAGCCCACAACAACAGGCCAAAAAAACGAAAATCACAGAAAAATCAGCACAATCCCAAACCATCCAGGCCCTCCATGATGTTTAAATTCAAGACACCCCACAGAAAGACTAGGCCCATGCAGCACTCACTACCCCCCCTGGTGAAAAGGCCACAACAACAGGCCAAAAAAACGAAAATCACAGAAAAATCAGCACAATCCCAAACCATCCAGGCCCTCCATGATGTTTAAATTCAAGACACCCCACAGGAAGACTAGGCCCATGCAACACTCACTACCCCTGGGCATAAAGGTTGAAAACTAGGCAAAATGTTTGCAGGCCTAACAACACTGACTGCATTCAAAATGGCCATTTGCCTCCCAGCACATGGCCTGCCTGTACCAGCACTCAAAATGGCCCCCACCCACATGGCCTGTCCCCATGAACACCCCAACCAATCGAAAAACACAGAAAAATCAGCACAATCCCAAACCATCCAGGCCCTCCATGATGTTTAAATTCAAGACACCCCACAGAAAGACTAGGCCCATGCAACACTCACAACCCCTGGTGAAAAGGCCACAACAACAGGCCAAAAAAACGAAAATCACAGAAAAATCAGCACAATCCCAAACCATCCAGGCCCTCCATGATGTTTAAATTCAAGACACCCCACAGAAAGACTAGGCCCATGCAACACTCACTACCCCTGGGCATAAAGGTTGAAAACTTGGCAAAATGGTTGCAGGCAAACAACACTGACTGTATTCAAAATGTCAACTTGCCTCCCAGCACATGGCCTGCCTGTACCAGCACTCAAAATTGCCCCCACCCACATGGCCTGTCCCCATGAACACCCCCAAAAATCGAAAAACACAGAAAAATCAGCACAATCCCAAGCCATCCAGGCCCTCCATGATGTTTAAATTCAAGGCACCCCAAAGAAAGACTAGGCACATGCAACACTCACTACCCCTGGTGAAAAGGCCACAACAACAAGCCAAAAAAACGAAAATCACAGAAAAATCAGCGCAATCCCAAACCATACAGGCCCTCCATGATGTTTATAGTCAAGGCACCCCACAGAAAGACTAGGCGCATGCAACACTCACTACCCCTGGTGAAAAACCCACAACAACAGGCCAAAAAAACGAAAATCACAGAAAAATCAGCACAATCCCAAACCATCCAGGCCCTCCATGATGTTTAAATTCAAGACACCCCACAGAAAGACTAGGCCCATGCAGCACTCACTACCCCTGGTGAAAAGGCCACAACAACAGGCCAGAAAAACGAAAATCACAGAAAAATCAGCACAATCCCAAACCATCCAGGCCCTCCATGATGTTTAAATTCAAGACACCCCACAGGAAGACTAGGCCCATGCAACACTCACTACCCCTGGGCATAAAGGTTGAAAACTAGGCAAAATGTTTGCAGGCCTAACAGCACTGACTGCATTCAAAATGGCCATTTGCCTCCCAGCACATGGCCTGCCTGTACCAGCACTCAAAATGGCCCCCACCCACATGGCCTGTCCCCATGAACACCCCAACCAATCGAAAAACACAGAAAAATCAGCACAATCCCAAACCATCCAGGCCCTCCATGATGTTTAAATTCAAGACACCCCACAGAAAGATTAGGCCCATGCAACACTCACTACCCCTGGTGAAAAGGCCACAACAACAGGCCAAAAAAACGAAAATCACAGAAAAATCAGCCCAATCTCAAACCATCCAGGCCCTCCATGATGTTTAAATTCAAGACACCCCACAGAAAGACTAAGCCCATGCAACACTCACTACCCCTGGGCATAAAGGTTGAAAACTAGGAAAAATTGTTGCAGGCCTAACAACACTGACTGCATTCAAAATAGCCACTTGCCTCCCAGCACATGGCCTGCCTGTACCAGCACTCAAAATGGCCCCCACCCACATGGCCTGTCCCCATGAACACCCCAAAAAAATCGAAAAACACAGAAAAATCAGCACAATCCCAAACCATCCAGGCCCTCCATGATGTTTAAATTCAAGACATCCCACAGAAAGACTAAGCCCATGCAACACTCACTACCCCTGGTGAAAAGGCCACAACAACAGGCCAAAAAAACGAAAATCACAGAAAAATCAGCACAATCCCAAACCATCCAGGCCCTCCATGATGTTTAAACTCAAGACACCCCACAGAAAGACTAGGCCCATGCAACACTCACTACCCCTGGGCATAAAGGTTGAAAACTAGGCAAAATGGTTGCAGGCCTAACAACACTGACTGCATTCAAAATGGCCACTTGCCTCCCAGCACATGGCCTGCCTGTACCAGCACTCAAAATGGCCCCCACCCACATGGCCTGCCCCATGAACACCCCAAAAAATCGAAAAACACAGAAAAATCAGCACAATCCCAAGCCATCCAGGCCCTCCATGATGTTTAAATTCAAGACACCCCACAGAAAGACTAGGCCCATGCAACACTCACTACCCCTGGTGAAAAGGCCACAACAACAGGCCAAAAAAACGAAAATCACAGAAAAATCAGCACAATCCCAAACCATCCAGGCCTTCCATGATGTTTAAATTCAAGACACCCCACAGAAAGACTAGGCCCATGCAGCACTCACTACCCCTGGTGAAAAGGCCACAACAACAGGCCAAAAAACGAAAATCACAGAAAAATCAGCACAATCCCAAACCATCCAGGCCCTCCATGATGTTTAAATTCAAGACACCCCACAGAAAGACTAGGCCCATGCAACACTCACTACCCCTGGGCATTAAGGTTGAACACTAGGCAAAATGGTTGCAGGCCTAACAACACTGACTGCATTCAAAATGGCCACTTGCCTCCAAGCACATGGCCTGCCTGTACCAGCACTCAAAATGGCCCCCACCCACATGGCCTGTCCCCATGAACACCCCAAAAAAATCGAAAAACACAGAAAAATCATCACAATCCCAAACCATCCAGGCCCTCCATGATGTTTAAATTCAAGACACCCCACAGTAAGACTAGGCCCATGCAACACTCACTACCCCTGGGCATAAAGGTTGAAAACTAGGCAAAATGGTTGCAGGCCTAACAACACTGACTGCATTCAAAATGGCCACTTGCCTCCCAGCACATGGCCTGCCTGTACCAGCACTCAAAATGGCCCGCACCCACATGGCCTGTCCCCATGAACACCCCAATAAATCGAAAAACACAGAAAAATCAGCACAATCCCAACTCATCCAGGCCCTCCATGATGTTTAAATTCAAGACACCCCACAGAAAGACTAGGCCCATGCAACACTCACTACCCCTGGGCATAAAGGTTGAAAACTAGGCAAAATGGTTGCAGGCAAACAACACTGACTGTATTCAAAATGCCAACTTGCCTCCCAGCACATGGCCTGCCTGTACCAGCACTCAAAATGGCCCCCACCCACATGGCCAGTCCCCATGAACACCCCAAAAAATCGAAAAACACAGAAAAATCAGCACAATCCAAAGCCATCCAGGCCCTCCATGATGTTTAAATTCAAGGCACCCCACAGAAAGACTAGGCACATGCAACACTCACTACCCCTGGTGAAAAGGCCACAACAACAAGCCAAAAAAACGAAAATCACAGAAAAATCAGCGCAATCCCAAACCATACAGGCCCTCCATGATGTTTAAAGTCAAGGCACCCCACAGAAAGACTAGGCGCATGCAACACTCACTACCCCTGGTGAAAAGCCCACAACAACAGGCCAAAAAACGAAAATCACAGAAAAATCAGCACAATCCCAAACCATCCAGGCCCTCCATGATGTTTGAATTCAAGACACCCCACAGAAAGACTAGGCCCATGCAGCACTCACTACCCCTGGTGAAAAGGCCACAACAACAGGCCAAAAAAACGAAAATCACAGAAAAATCAGCACAATCCCAAACCATCCAGGCCCTCCATGATGTTTAAATTCAAGACACCCCACAGGAAGACTAGGCCCATGCAACACTCACTACCCCTGGGCATAAAGGTTGAAAACTAGGCAAAATGTTTGCAGGCCTAACAACACTGACTGCATTCAAAATGGCCATTTGCCTCCCAGCACATGGCCTGCCTGTACCAGCACTCAAAATGGCCCCCACCCACATGGCCTGTCCCCATGAACACCCCAACCAATCGAAAAACACAGAAAAATCAGCACAATCCCAAACCATCCAGGCCCTCCATGATGTTTAAATTCAAGACACCCCACAGAAAGACTAGGCCCATGCAACACTCACTACCCCTGGTGAAAAGGCCACAACAACAGGCCAAAAAAACGAAAATCACAGAAAAATCAGCCAAATCTCAAACCATCCAGGCCCTCCATGATGTTTAAATTCAAGACACCCCACAGAAAGACTAGGCCCATGCAACACTCACTACCCCTGGGCCTAAAGGTTGAAAACTAGGAAAAATTGTTGCATGCCTAACAACACTGACTGCATTCAAAATGGCCACTTGCCTCCCAGCACATGGCCTGCCTGTACCAGCACTCAAAATGGCCCCCACCCACTTGGCCTGTCCCCATGAACACCCCAAAAAATCTAAAAACACAGAAAAATCAGCAATATCCCAAACCATCCAGGCCCTCCATGATGTTTAAATTCAAGACATCCCACAGAAAGACTAGGCCCATGCAACACTCACTACCCCTGGTGAAAAGGCCACAACAACAGGCCAAAAAAACGAAAATCACAGAAAAATCAGCACAATCCCAAACCATCCAGGCCCTCCATGATGTTTAAATTCAAGACACCCCACAGAAAGACTAGGCCCATGCAACACTCACTACCCCTGGGCATAAAGGTTGAAAACTAGGCAAAATGGTTGCAGGCCTAACAACACTGACTGCATTAAAAATGGTCACTTGCCTCCCAGCACATGGCCTGCCTGTACCAGCACTCAAAATGGCCCCCACCCACATGGCCTGCCCCCATGAACACCCCAAAAAATCTAAAAACACAGAAAAATCAGCACAATCCCAAGCCATCCAGGCCCTCCATGATGTTTAAATTCAAGACACCCCAGAGAAAGACTAGGCCCATGCAACACTCACTACCCCTGGGCATAAAGGTTGAAAACTAGGCAAAATGGTTGCAGGCCTAACAACACTGACTGCATTCAAAATGGCCACTTGCCTCCCAGCTTATAGCCTGCCTGTACCAGCACTCAAAATGGCCCCCACCCACATGGCCTGTCCCCATGTACACCCCAAAAAATCGAAAAACACAGAAAAATCAGCACAATCCCAAACCATCCAGGCCCTCCATGATGTTTAAATTCAAGACATTCCACAGAAAGACTAGGCCCATGCAACACTCACAACCCCTGGTGAAAAGGCCACAACAACAGGCCAAAAAAACGAAAATCACAGAAAAATCAGCACACTCCCAAACCATCCAGGCCCTCCATGATGTTTAAATTCAAGACACCCCACAGAAAGACTAGGCCCATGCAACACTCACTACCCCTGGGCATAAAGGTTGAAAACTAGGCAAAATGGTTGCAGGCAAACAACACTGACTGTATTAAAAATGGCAACTTGCCTCCCAGCACATGGCCTGCCTGTACCAGCACTCAAAATGGCCCCCACCCACATGGCCTGTCCCCATGAACACCCCAAAAAATCTAAAAACACAGAAAAATCAGCACAATCCCAAGCCATCCAGGTCCTCCATGATGTTTAAATTCAAGGCACCCCACAGAAAGACTAGGCACATGCAACACTCACTAGCCCTGGTGAAAAGGCCACAACAACAAGCCAAAAAAACGAAAATCACAGAAAAATCAGCGCAATCCCAAACCATACAGGCCCTCCATGATGTTTAAATTCAAGACACCCCACAGAAAGACTAGGCCCATGCAACACTCACTACCCCTGGTGAAAAGGCCACAACAACAGGCCAAAAAAACAAAAATCACAGAAAAATCAGCACAATCCCAAACCATCCAGGCCCTCCATGATGTTTAAATTCAAGACACCCCACAGAAAGACTAGGCCCATGCAGCACTCACTACCCCTGGTGAAAAGTCCACAACAACAGGCCAAAAAAACGAAAATCACAGAAAAATCAGCACAATCCCAAACCATCCAGGCCCTCCATGATGTTTAAATTCAAGACACCCCACAGAAAGACTAGGCCCATGCAACACTCACTACCCCTGGGCATAAAGGTTGAAAACTAGGCAAAATGGTTGCAGGCCTAACAACACTGACTGCATTCAAAATGGCCACTTGCCTCCAAGCACATGGCCTGCCTGTACCAGCACTCAAAATGGCCCCCACCCACATGGCCTGTCCCCATGAACACCCCAAAAAATCGAAAAACACAGAAAAATCAGCACAATCCCAAACCATCCAGGCCCTCCATGATGTTTAAATTCAAGACACCCCACAGAAAGACTAGGCCCATGCAACCCTCACTACCCCTGGTGAAAAGGCCACAAGAACAAGCCAAAAAAATGAAAATCACAGAAAAATCAGCACAATCCCAAACCATACAGGCCCTCCATGATGTTTAAATTCAAGACACCCCCCAGAAAGACTAGGCCCATGCAACACTCACTACCCCTGGTGAAAAGGCCACAACAACAGGCCAAAAAAACAAAAATCACAGAAAAATCAGCGCAATCCCAAACCATCCAGGCCCTCCATGATGTTTAAATTCAAGACATCCCACAGAAAGACTAGGCCCATGCAGCACTCACTACCCCTGGTGAAAAGGCCACAACAACAGGCCAAAAAATGAAAATCACAGAAAAATCAGCACAATCCCAAACCTTCCAGGCCCTCCATGATGTTTAAATTCAAGACACCCCACAGAAAGACTAGGCCCATGCAACACTCACTACCCCTGGGCATTAAGGTTGAACACTAGGCAAAATGGTTGCAGGCCTAACAACACTGACTGCATTCAAAATGGCCACTTGCCTCCAAGCACATGGCCTGCCTGTACCAGCACTCAAAATGCCCCCCCCCCCACATGGCCTGTCCCCATGAACACCCCAAAAAATTCGAAAAAAACAGAAAAATCATCACAATCCCAAACCATCCAGGCCCTCCATGATGTTTAAATTCAAGACACCCCACAGGAAGACTAGGCCCATGCAACACTCACTACCCCTGGGCATAAAGGTTGAAAACTAGGCAAAATTGTTGCAGGCCTAACAACACTGACTGCATTCAAAATGGCCACTTGCCTCCCAGCACATGGCCTGCCTGTACCAGCACTCAAAATGGCCCGCACCCACATGGCATGTCCCCATGAACACCCCAATAAATCGAAAAACACAGAAAAATCAGCACAATCCCAAACCATCCAGGCCCTCCATGATGTTTAAATTCAAGACACCCCACAGAAAGACTAGGCCCATGCAACACTCACAACCCCTGGTGAAAAGGCCACAACAACAGGCCAAAAAACGAAAATCACAGAAAAATCAGCACAATCCCAAACCATCCAGGCCCTCCATGATGTTTAAATTCAAGACACCCCACAGAAAGACTAGGCCCATGCAACACTCACTACCCCTGGGCATAAAGGTTGAAAACTAGGCAAAATGGTTGCAGGCAAACAACACTGACTGTATTCAAAATGTCAACTTGCCTCCCAGCACATGGCCTGCCTGTACCAGCACTCAAAATTGCCCCCACCCACATGGCCTGTCCCCATGAACACCCCAAAAAATCGAAAAACACAGAAAAATCAGCACAATCCCAAGCCATCCAGGCCCTCCATGATGTTTAAATTCAAGGCACCCCACAGAAAGACTAGGCACATGCAACACTCACTACCCCTGGTGAAAAGGCCACAACAACAAGCCAAAAAAACGAAAATCACAGAAAAATCAGCGCAATCCCAAACCATACAGGCCCTCCATGATGTTTAAAGTCAAGGCACCCCACAGAAAGACTAGGCGCATGCAACACTCACTACCCCTGGTGAAAAGCCCACAACAACAGGCCAAAAAAACGAAAATCACAGAAAAATCAGCACAATCCCAAACCATCCAGGCCCTCCATGATGTTTAAATTCAAGACACCCCACAGGAAGACTAGGCCCATGCAACACTCACTACCCCTGGGCATAAAGGTTGAAAACTAGGCAAAATGTTTGCAGGCCTAACAACACTGACTGCATTCAAAATGGCCATTTGCCTCTCAGCACATGGCCTGCCTGTACCAGCACTCAAAATGGCCCCCACCCACATGGCCTGTCCCCATGAACACCCCAACCAATCGAAAAACACAGAAAAATCAGCACAATCCCAAACCATCCAGGCCCTCCATGATGTTTAAATTCAAGACACCCCACGGAAAGATTAGGCCCATGCAACACTCACTACCCCTGGTGAAAAGGCCACAACAACAGGCCAAAAAAACGAAAATCACAGAAAAATCAGCCCAATCTCAAACCATCCAGGCCCTCCATGATGTTTAAATTCAAGACACCCCACAGAAAGACTAGGCCCATGCAACACTCACTACCCCTGGGCATAAAGGTTGAAAACTAGGAAAAATTGTTGCAGGCCTAACAACACTGACTGCATTCAAAATGGCCACTTGCCTCCCAGCACATGGCCTGCCTGTACCAGCACTCAAAATGGCCCCCACCCACATGGCCTGTCCCCATGAACACCCCAAAAAAATCGAAAAACACAGAAAAATCAGCACAATCCCAAACCATCCAGGCCCTCCATGATGTTTAAATTCAAGACATCCCACAGAAAGACTAGGCCCATGCAACACTCACTACCCCTGGTGAAAAGGCCACAACAACAGGCCAAAAAAACGAAAATCACAGAAAAATCAGCACAATCCCAAACCATCCAGGCCCTCCATGATGTTTAAACTCAAGACACCCCACAGAAAGACTAGGCCCATGCAACACTCACTACCCCTGGGCATAAAGGTTGAAAACTAGGCAAGATGGTTGCAGGCATAACAACACTGACTGTATTCAAAATGGCCACTTGCCTCCCAGCACATGGCCTGCCTGTACCAGCACTCAAAATGGCCCCCACCCACATGGCCTATCCCCATGAACACCCCAAAAAATCGAAAAACACAGAAAAATCAGCACAATTTCAAGCCATCCAGGCCCTCCATGATGTTTAAATTCAAGACACCCCACAGAAAGACTAGGCCCATGCAACGATCACTACCCCTGGTAAAAAGGCCACAACAACAAGCCAAAAAAACGAAAATCACAGAAAAATCAGCGCAATCCCAAACCATACAGGCCCTCCATGATGTTGAAATTCAAGACACCCCACAGAAAGACTAGGCCCATGCAACACTCACTACCCCTGGTGAAAAGGCCACAACAACAGGCCAAAAAACGAAAACCACAGAAAAATCAGCACAATCCCAAACCATCCAGGCCCTCCATGATGTTTAAATTCAAGACATCCCACAGAAAGACTAGGCCCATGCAACACTCACTACCCCTGGGCATAAAGGTTGAAAACTAGGCAAAATGGTTGCAGGCCTAACAACACTGACTGCATTCAAAATGGCCACTTGCCTCCCAGCACATGGCCTGCCTGTACCAGCACTCAAAATGGCCCCCACCCACATGGCCTGCCCCCATGAACACCCCAAAAAATCGAAAAACACAGAAAAATCAGCACAATCCCAAGCCATCCAGGCCCTCCATGATGTTTAAATTCAAGACACCCCACAGAAAGACTAGGCCCATGCAACACTCACTACCCCTGGTGAAAAGGCCACAACAACAGGCCAAAAAAACGAAAATCACAGAAAAATCAGCACAATCCCAAACCATCCAGGCCTTCCATGATGTTTAAATTCAAGACACCCTACAGAAAGACTAGGCCCATGCAGCACTCACTACCCCTGGTGAAAAGGCCACAACAACAGGCCAAAAAACGAAAATCACAGAAAAATCAGCACAATCCCAAACCATCCAGGCCCTCCATGATGTTTAAATTCAAGACACCCCACAGAAAGACTAGGCCCATGCAACACTCACTACCCCTGGGCATTAAGGTTGAACACTAGGCAAAATAGTTGCAGGCCTAACAACACTGACTGCATTCAAAATGGCCACTTGCCTCCAAGCACATGGCCTGCCTGTACCAGCACTCAAAATGGCCCCCACCCACATGGCCTGCCCCCATGAACACCCCAAAAAATCGAAAAACACAGAAAAATCAGCACAATCCCAAGCCATCCAGGCCCTCCATGATGTTTAAATTCAAGACACCCCACAGAAAGACTAGGCCCATGCAACACTCACTACCCCTGGTGAAAAGGCCACAACAACAGGCCAAAAAAACGAAAATCACAGAAAAATCAGCACAATCCCAAACCATCCAGGCCTTCCATGATGTTTAAATTCAAGACACCCCACAGAAAGACTAGGCCCATGCAGCACTCACTACCCCTGGTGAAAAGGCCACAACAACAGGCCAAAAAACGAAAATCACAGAAAAATCAGCACAATCCCAAACCATCCAGGCCCTCCATGATGTTTAAATTCGAGACACCCCACAGAAAGACTAGGCCCATGCAACACTCACTACCCCTGGGCATTAAGGTTGAACACTAGGCAAAATGGTTGCAGGCAAACAACACTGACTGTATTCAAAATGTCAACTTGCCTCCCAGCACATGGCCTGCCTGTACCAGCACTCAAAATTGCCCCCACCCACATGGCCTGTCCCCATGAACACCCCAAAAAATCGAAAAACACAGAAAAATCAGCACAATCCCAAGCCATCCAGGCCCTCCATGATGTTTAAATTCAAGGCACCCCACAGAAAGACTAGGCACATGCAACACTCACTACCCCTGGTGAAAAGGCCACAACAACAAGCCAAAAAAACGAAAATCACAGAAAAATCAGCGCAATCCCAAACCATACAGGCCCTCCATGATGTTTAAAGTCAAGGCACCCCACAGAAAGACTAGGCGCATGCAACACTCACTACCCCTGGTGAAAAGCCCACAACAACAGGCCAAAAAAACGAAAATCACAGAAAAATCAGCACAATCCCAAACCATCCAGGCCCTCCATGATGTTTAAATTCAAGACACCCCACAGGAAGACTAGGCCCATGCAACACTCACTACCCCTGGGCATAAAGGTTGAAAACTAGGCAAAATGTTTGCAGGCCTAACAACACTGACTGCATTCAAAATGGCCATTTGCCTCTCAGCACATGGCCTGCCTGTACCAGCACTCAAAATGGCCCCCACCCACATGGCCTGTCCCCATGAACACCCCAACCAATCGAAAAACACAGAAAAATCAGCACAATCCCAAACCATCCAGGCCCTCCATGATGTTTAAATTCAAGACACCCCACGGAAAGATTAGGCCCATGCAACACTCACTACCCCTGGTGAAAAGGCCACAACAACAGGCCAAAAAAACGAAAATCACAGAAAAATCAGCCCAATCTCAAACCATCCAGGCCCTCCATGATGTTTAAATTCAAGACACCCCACAGAAAGACTAGGCCCATGCAACACTCACTACCCCTGGGCATAAAGGTTGAAAACTAGGAAAAATTGTTGCAGGCCTAACAACACTGACTGCATTCAAAATGGCCACTTGCCTCCCAGCACATGGCCTGCCTGTACCAGCACTCAAAATGGCCCCCACCCACATGGCCTGTCCTCATGAACACCCCAAAAAAATCGAAAAACACAGAAAAATCAGCACAATCCCAAACCATCCAGGCCCTCCATGATGTTTAAATTCAAGACATCCCACAGAAAGACTAGGCCCATGCAACACTCACTACCCCTGGTGAAAAGGCCACAACAACAGGCCAAAAAAACGAAAATCACAGAAAAATCAGCACAATCCCAAACCATCCAGGCCCTCCATGATGTTTAAACTCAAGACACCCCACAGAAAGACTAGGCCCATGCAACACTCACTACCCCTGGGCATAAAGGTTGAAAACTAGGCAAGATGGTTGCAGGCATAACAACACTGACTGTATTCAAAATGGCCACTTGCCTCCCAGCACATGGCCTGCCTGTACCAGCACTCAAAATGGCCCCCACCCACATGGCCTATCCCCATGAACACCCCAAAAAATCGAAAAACACAGAAAAATCAGCACAATTTCAAGCCATCCAGGCCCTCCATGATGTTTAAATTCAAGACACCCCACAGAAAGACTAGGCCCATGCAACGATCACTACCCCTGGTAAAAAGGCCACAACAACAAGCCAAAAAAACGAAAATCACAGAAAAATCAGCGCAATCCCAAACCATACAGGCCCTCCATGATGTTGAAATTCAAGACACCCCACAGAAAGACTAGGCCCATGCAACACTCACTACCCCTGGTGAAAAGGCCACAACAACAGGCCAAAAAACGAAAACCACAGAAAAATCAGCACAATCCCAAACCATCCAGGCCCTCCATGATGTTTAAATTCAAGACATCCCACAGAAAGACTAGGCCCATGCAACACTCACTACCCCTGGGCATAAAGGTTGAAAACTAGGCAAAATGGTTGCAGGCCTAACAACACTGACTGCATTCAAAATGGCCACTTGCCTCCCAGCACATGGCCTGCCTGTACCAGCACTCAAAATGGCCCCCACCCACATGGCCTGCCCCCATGAACACCCCAAAAAATCGAAAAACACAGAAAAATCAGCACAATCCCAAGCCATCCAGGCCCTCCATGATGTTTAAATTCAAGACACCCCACAGAAAGACTAGGCCCATGCAACACTCACTACCCCTGGTGAAAAGGCCACAACAACAGGCCAAAAAAACGAAAATCACAGAAAAATCAGCACAATCCCAAACCATCCAGGCCTTCCATGATGTTTAAATTCAAGACACCCTACAGAAAGACTAGGCCCATGCAGCACTCACTACCCCTGGTGAAAAGGCCACAACAACAGGCCAAAAAACGAAAATCACAGAAAAATCAGCACAATCCCAAACCATCCAGGCCCTCCATGATGTTTAAATTCAAGACACCCCACAGAAAGACTAGGCCCATGCAACACTCACTACCCCTGGGCATTAAGGTTGAACACTAGGCAAAATAGTTGCAGGCCTAACAACACTGACTGCATTCAAAATGGCCACTTGCCTCCAAGCACATGGCCTGCCTGTACCAGCACTCAAAATGGCCCCCACCCACATGGCCTGCCCCCATGAACACCCCAAAAAATCGAAAAACACAGAAAAATCAGCACAATCCCAAGCCATCCAGGCCCTCCATGATGTTTAAATTCAAGACACCCCACAGAAAGACTAGGCCCATGCAACACTCACTACCCCTGGTGAAAAGGCCACAACAACAGGCCAAAAAAACGAAAATCACAGAAAAATCAGCACAATCCCAAACCATCCAGGCCTTCCATGATGTTTAAATTCAAGACACCCCACAGAAAGACTAGGCCCATGCAGCACTCACTACCCCTGGTGAAAAGGCCACAACAACAGGCCAAAAAACGAAAATCACAGAAAAATCAGCACAATCCCAAACCATCCAGGCCCTCCATGATGTTTAAATTCGAGACACCCCACAGAAAGACTAGGCCCATGCAACACTCACTACCCCTGGGCATTAAGGTTGAACACTAGGCAAAATGGTTGCAGGCCTAACAACACTGACTGCATTCAAAATGGCCACTTGCCTCCAAGCACATGGCCTGCCTGTACCAGCACTCAAAATGGCCCCCACCCACATGGCCTGTCCCCATGAACACCCCAAAAAATCGAAAAACACAGAAAAATCATCACAATCCCAAACCATCCAGGCCCTCCATGATGTTTAAATTCAAGACACCCCACAGAAAGACTAGGCCCATGCAACACTCACTACCCCTGGGCATAAAGGTTGAAAACTAGGCAAAATGGTTGCAGGCCTAACAACACTGACTGCATTCAAAATGGCCACTTGCCTCCCAGCACATGGCCTGCCTGTACCAGCACTCAAAATGGCCCGCACCCACATGGCCTGTCCCCATGAACACCCCAATAAATCGAAAAACACAGAAAAATCAGCACAATCCCAAACCATCCAGGCCCTCCATGATGTTTAAATTCAAGACACCCCACAGAAAGACTAGGCCCATGCAACACTCACAACCCCTGGTGAAAAGGCCACAACAACAGGCCAAAAAAACGAAAATCACAGAAAAATCAGCACAATCCCAAACCATCCAGGCCCTCCATGATGTTTAAATTCAAGACACCCCACAGAAAGACTAGGCCCATGCAACACTCACTACCCCTGGGCATAAAGGTTGAAAACTAGGCAAAATGGTTGCAGGCAAACAACACTGACTGTATTCAAAATGTCAACTTGCCTCCCAGCACATGGCCTGCCTGTACCAGCACTCAAAATGGCCCCCACCCACATGGCCAGTCCCCATGAACACCCCAAAAAATCGAAAAACACAGAAAAATCAGCACAATCCCAAGCCATCCAGGCCATCCATGATGTTTAAATTCAAGGCACCCCACAGAAAGACTAGGCACATGCAACACTCACTACCCCTGGTGAAAAGGCCACAACAACAAGCCAAAAAAACGAAAATCACAGAAAAATCAGCGCAATCCCAAACCATACAGGCCCTCCATGATGTTTAAAGTCAAGGCACCCCACAGAAAGACTAGGCGCATGCAACACTCACTACCCCTGGTGAAAAGCCCACAACAACAGGCCAAAAAACGAAAATCACAGAAAAATCAGCACAATCCCAAACCATCCAGGCCCTCCATGATGTTTGAATTCAAGACACCCCACAGAAAGACTAGGCCCATGCAGCACTCACTACCCCTGGTGAAAAGGTCACAACAACAGGCCAAAAAAACGAAAATCACAGAAAAATCAGCACAATCCCAAACCATCCAGGCCCTCCATGATGTTTAAATTCAAGACACCCCACAGGAAGACTAGGCCCATGCAACACTCACTACCCCTGGGCATAAAGGTTGAAAACTAGGCAAAATGTTTGCAGGCCTAACAACACTGACTGCATTCAAAATGGCCATTTGCCTCCCAGCACATGGCCTGCCTGTACCAGCACTCAAAATGGCCCCCACCCACATGGCCTGTCCCCATGAACACCCCAACCAATCGAAAAACACAGAAAAATCAGCACAATCCCAAACCATCCAGGCCCTCCATGATGTTTAAATTCAAGACACCCCACAGAAAGACTAGGCCCATGCAACACTCACTACCCCTGGTGAAAAGGCCACAACAACAGGCCAAAAAAACGAAAATCACAGAAAAATCAGCACAATCCCAAACCATCCAGGCCCTCCATGATGTTTAAATTCAAGACACCCCACAGAAAGACTAGGCCCATGCAACACTCACTAACCCTGGGCATAAAGGTTGAAAACTAGGAAAAATTGTAGCAGGCCTAACAACACTGACTGCATTCAAAATGGCCACTTCCCTCCCAGCACATGGCCTGCCTGTACCAGCACTCAAAATGGCCCCCACCCACATGGCCTGTCCCCATGAACACCCCAAAAAATCTAAAAACACAGAAAAATCAGCACAATCCCAAACCATCCAGTCCCTCCATGATGTTTAAATTCAAGACATCCCACAGAAAGACTAGGCCCATGCAACACTCACTACCCCTGGTGAAAAGGCCACAACAACAGGCCAAAAAAACGAAAATCACAGAAAAATCAGCACAATCCCAAACCATCCAGGCCCTCCATGATGTTTAAACTCAAGACACCCCACAGAAAGACTAGGCCCATGCAACACTCACTACCCCTGGGCATAAAGGTTGAAAACTAGGCAAAATGGTTGCAGGCCTAACAACACTGACTGTATTCAAAATGGCCACTTGCCTCCCAGCACATGGCCTGCCTGTACCAGCACTCAAAATGGCCCCCACCCACATGGCCTATCCCCATGAACACCCCAAAAAATCGAAAAACACAGAAAAATCAGCACAATTTCAAGCCATCCAGGCCCTCCATGATGTTTAAATTCAAGACACCCCACAGAAAGACTAGGCCCATGCAACGATCACTACCCCTGGTAAAAAGGCCACAACAACAAGCCAAAAAAAGGAAAATCACAGAAAAATCAGCGCAATCCCAAACCATACAGGCCCTCCATGATGTTTAAATTCAAGACACCCCACAGAAAGACTAGGCCCATGCAACACTCACTACCCCTGGTGAAAAGGCCACAACAACAGGCCAAAAAAACGAAAACCACAGAAAAATCAGCACAATCCCAAACCATCCAGGCCCTCCATGATGTTTAAATTCAAGACACCCCACAGAAAGACTAGGCCCATGCAACACTCACTACCCCTGGGCATAAAGGTTGAAAACTAGGCAAAATGGTTGCAGGCCTAACAACACTGACTGCATTCAAAATGGCCACTTGCCTCCCAGCACATGGCCTGCCTGTACCAGCACTCAAAATGGCCCCCACCCACATGGCCTGCCCCCATGAACACCCCAAAAAATCTAAAAACACAGAAAAATCAGCACAATCCCAAGCCATCCAGGCCCTCCATGATGTTTAAATTCAAGACACCCCACAGAAAGACTAGGCCCATGCAACACTCACTACCCCTGATGAAAAGGCCACAACAACAGGCCAAAAAAACGAAAATCACAGAAAAATCAGCACAATCCCAAACCATCCAGGCCCTCCATGATATTTAAATTCAAGACACCCCACAGAAAGACTAGGCCCATGCAACACTCACTACCCCTGGGCATAAAGGTTGAAAACTAGGCAAAATGGTTGCAGGCCTAACAACACTGACTGCATTCAAAATGGCCACTTGCCTCCCAGCTTATAGCCTGCCTGTACCAGCACTCAAAATGGCCCCCACCCACATGGCCTGTCCCCATGTACACCCCAAAAAATCGAAAAACACAGAAAAATCAGCACAATCCCAAACCATCCAGGCCCTCCATGATGTTTAAATTCAAGACATTCCACAGAAAGACTAGGCCCATGCAACACTCACAACCCCTGGTGAAAAGGCCACAACAACAGGCCAAAAAAACGAAAATCACAGAAAAGTCAGCACAATCCCAAACCATCCAGGCCCTCCATGATGTTTAAATTCAAGACACCCCACAGAAAGACTAGGCCCATGCAACACTCACTACCCCTGGGCATAAAGGTTGAAAACTAGGCGAAATGGTTGCAGGCAAACAACACTGACTGTATTAAAAATGGCAACTTGCCTCCCAGCACATGGCCTGCCTGTACCAGCACTCAAAATGGCCCCCACCCACATGGCCTGTCCCCATGAACACCCCAAAAAATCTAAAAACACAGAAAAATCAGCACAATCCCAAGCCATCCAGGCCCTCCATGATGTTTAAATTCAAGGCACCCCACAGAAAGACTAGGCACATGCAACACTCACTAGCCCTGGTGAAAAGGCCACAACAACAAGCCAAAAAAACGAAAATCACAGAAAAATCAGCGCAATCCCAAACCATACAGGCCCTCCATGATGTTTAAATTCAAGGCACCCCACAGAAAGACTAGGCCCATGCAACACTCACTACCCCTGGGCATAAAGGTTGAAAACTAGGAAAAATGGTTGCAGGCCTAACAACACTGACTGCATTAAAAATGGCCACTTGCCTCCCAGCACATGGCCTGCCTGTACCAGCACTCAAAATGGCCCCCACCCACATGGCCTGTCCCCATGAACACCCCAAAAAATCGAAAAACACAGAAAAATCAGCACAATCCCAAACCATCCAGGCCCTCCATGATGTTTAAATTCAAGACATCCCACAGAAAGACTAGGCCCATGCAACACTCACTACCCCTGATGAAAAGGCCACAACAACAGGCCAAAAAAACGAAAATCACAGAAAAATCAGCACAATCCCAAACCATCCAGGCCCTCCATGATGTTTAAACTCAAGACACCCCACAGAAAGACTAGGCCCATGCAACACTCACTACCCCTGGGCATAAAGGTTGAAAACTAGGCAAAATGGTTGCAGGCCTAACAACACTGACTGTATTCAAAATGGCCACTTGCCTCCCAGCAAATGGCCTGCCTGTACCAGCACTCAAAATGGCCCCCACCCACATGGCCTGTCCCCATGAACACCCCAAAAAATCGAAAAACACAGAAAAATCAGCACAATCCCAAACCATCCAGGCCCTCCATGATGTTTAAATTCAAGACACCCCACAGAAAGACTAGGCCCATGCAACACTCACTACCCCTGGTGAAAAGGCCACAACAACAAGCCAAAAAAACGAAAATCACAGAAAAATCCGCGCAATCCCAAACCATACAGGCCCTCCATGATGTTTAAATTCAAGACACCCCACAGAAAGACTAGGCCCATGCAACACTCACTACCCCTGGTGAAAAGGCCACAACAACACGCCAAAAAACCGAAAACCACAGAAAAATCAGCACAATCCCAAACCATCCAGGCCCTCCATGATGTTTAAATTCAAGACACCCCACAGAAAGACTAGGCCCATGCAACACTCACTACCCCTGGGCATAAAGGTTGAAAACTAGGCAAAATGTTTGCAGGCCTAACAACACTGACTGCATTCAAAATGGCCACTTGCCTCCCAGCAAATGGCCTGCCTGTACCAGCACTCAAAAAGGCCCCCACCCACTTGGCCTGCCCCCATGAACACCCCAAAAAATCGAAAAACACAGAAAAATCAGCACAATCCCAAGCCATCCAGGCCCTCCATGATGTTTAAATTCAAGACACCCCACAGAAAGACTAGGCCCATGCAACACTCACTTCCCCTTGATGAAAAGGCCACAACAACAGGCCAAAAAAACGAAAATCACAGAAAAATCAGCACAATCCCAAACCATCCAGGCCCTCCATGATGTTTAAATTCAAGACACCCCACAGAAAGACTAGGCCCATGCAACACTCACTACCCCTGGGCATAAAGGTTGAAAACTAGGCAAAATGGTTGCAGGCCTAACAACACTGACTGTATTAAAAATGGACACTTGCCTCCCAGCTTATAGCCTGCCTGTACCAGCACTCAAAATGGCCCCCACCCACATGGCCTGTCCCCATGAACACCCCAAAAAATCGAAAAACACAGAAAAATCAGCACAATCCCAAACCATCCAGGCCCTCCATGATGTTTAAATTCAAGACACCCCACAGAAAGACTAGGCCCATGCAACACTCACAACCCCTGGTGAAAAGGCCACAACAACAAGCCAAAAAAACGAAAATCACAGAAAAATCAGCGCAATCCCAAACCATACAGGCCCTCCATGATGTTTAAATTCAAGGCACCCCACAGAAAGACTAGGCCCATGCAACACTCACTACCCCTGGTGAAAAGCCCACAACAACAGGCCAAAACAAGCATTAGAAATGCAATCGGGCTCGGATTTATTTGAGTTTGAGCTAATGGCATTGTAAATGCCAATGTATTGTTGCTATGTGTTATGGAGTGTGTTCATGTGGTGTGTACTGCCAGTGATCTCCTTGTGAGTGTGAGAATATTGCACCGTTACTGCCTGTGTTGTCCTTCTTGTGAGTGTGAGAAGCTTGCACCTCTGCTGCCTGTGGTCTCCTTGTGAGTGTAAGAAGCTTGCACCTCTGCTGCCTGTGGTCTCCTTGTGAGTGTAAGAAGCTTGCACCTCTGCTGCCTGTGATGTCCTTCTTGTGAGTGTAAGAAGCTTGCACTGCTGCTGCCTGTGATGTCGTTCTTGTGAGTGTGAGAAGCTTGCACAGCTGCTGCCTGTGAATATGAGAAGATTGCATTGTGCATCTCTGTGCTGTGCCTGTTCTTTATAAGGGACTCTTGCTCTGTTGCTGCTGCTGCCTTGGCACAGTACCTGCTGTGAGTGTGTGAGGGAAGCTTGCACCGCTGCTGCTTGTGATGTCCTTCTTGTGAGTGGGAGAAGCTTGCACCTCAGCTGCCTGTGGTCTCCTTGTGAGTGTAAGAAGCTTGCACTGCTGCTGCCTGTGATGTCGTTCTTGTGAGTGTGAGAAGCTTGCACCGCTGCTGCTTGTGATGTCCTTCTTGTGAGTGGGAGAAGCTTGCACCTCAGCTGCCTGTGGTCTCCTTGTGAGTGTAAGAAGCTTGCACTGCTGCTGCCTGTGATGTCGTTCTTGTGAGTGTGAGAAGCTTGCACCGCTGCTGCTTGTGATGTCCTTCTTGTGAGTGGGAGAAGCTTGCACCTCAGCTGCCTGTGGTCTCCTTGTGAGTGTGAGAAGCTTGCACAGCTGCTGCCTGTGATGTCCTTCACGTGAGTGTGAGAAGCTTGCACCGCTGCTGCCTGTGAGTATGAGAAGATTGCATTGTGCATCTCTGTGCTGTGCCTGTTCTTTGTAAGGGACTCTTGCTCTGTTGCTGCTGCTGCCTTGGCACAGTACCTGCTGTGAGTGTGTAAGGGAAGCTTGCACCACTGCTGCTTGTGATGTCGTTCTTGCGAGTGTGAGAAGCTTGCACCTCTGCTGCCTGTCGTCTCCTTGTGAGTGTAAGTAGCTTGCACTGCTGCTGCCTGTGATGTCGTTCTTGTGAGTGTGAGAAGCTTGCACTGCTGCTGCTTGTGATGTCCTTCTTGTGAGTGGGAGAAGCTTGCACCTCAGCTGCCTGTGGTCTCCTTGTGGGTGTGAGAAGCTTGCACCGCTGCTGTTTGTGATGTCCTTCTTGTGAGTGTGAGAAGCTTGCACCGCTACTGTTAGTGATGTCCTTCTTGTGAGTGGGAGAAGCTTGCAACTCAGCTGCCTGTGGTCTCCTTGTGAGTGTAAGAAGCTTGCACAGCTGCTGCCTGTGATGTCCTACTCACTACTCTACTCTACTCACTACTCTGCACTCACTACTCACTACTCTACTCACTCCTCTACTCACTCCTCTACTCACTCCTCTACTCACTCCTCTGCACTCACTACTCTGCACTCACTACTCTGCACTCACTACTCTGCACTCACTACTCTACTCACTACTCACTACTCTACTCACTACTCACTACTCTACTCACTACTCACTACTCTACTCACTACTCACTACTCTACTCTACTCACTACTCTGCACTCACTACTCACTACTCTGCACTCTCTACTCACTACTCTACTCACTACTCACTACTCACTACTCTACTCACTACTCACTACTCTACTCACTACTCACTACTCTACTCACTACTCTACTCACTACTCACTACTCACTACTCACTACTCTACTCACTACTCACTACTCTACTCACTACTCTACTCACTACTCACCCCTCTACTCACTACTCACTACTCACTACTCACTACTCTACTCACTACTCTACTCACTACTCTACTCACTACTCACTACTCTGCACTCACTACTCACTACTCTACTCACTACTCTAGTCACTACTCACTACTCTGCACTCACTACTCACTACTCACTACTCTACTCACTACTCTACTCTACTCACTACTCACTACTCTACTCACTACTCTACTCTACTCACTACTCTACTCACTACTCACTACTCTACTCACTACTCTACTCACTACTCACTACTCTACTCACTACTCACTACTCTACTCACTACTCACTACTCTACTCACTACTCACTACTCACTACTCACTACTCACTACTCACTACTCACTACTCACTACTCACTACTCTACTCACTACTCACTACTCTACTCTCTACTCACTACTCACTACTCACTACTCACTACTCACTACTCACTACTCTACTCACTACTCACTACTCACTACTCTACTCACTACTCTACTCACTACTCACTACTCTGCACTCACTACTCACTACTCTAGTCACTACTCTAGTCACTACTCACTACTCTGCACTCACTACTCACTACTCACTACTCTACTCACTACTCTACTCTACTCACTACTCACTACTCACTACTCTACTCACTACTCTACTCTACTCACTACTCTACTCACTACTCTACTCACTACTCTACTCACTACTCACTACTCTACTCACTACTCACTACTCTACTCACTACTCTACTCACTACTCACTACTCTACTCACTACTCTACTCTACTCACTACTCTACTCACTACTCTACTCACTACTCTACTCACTACTCACTACTCTACTCACTACTCACTACTCTACTCACTACTCTACTCACTACTCTACTCACTACTCTACTCACTACTCACTACTCTGCACTCACTACTCACTACTCACTACTCACTACTCACTACTCTACTCACTACTCTACTCACTACTCTACTCACTACTCACTACTCTGCACTCACTACTCACTACTCACTACTCTACTCACTACTCACTACTCACTACTCTGCACTCACTACTCACTACTCACTACTCACTACTCACTACTCACTACTCACTACTCTACTCACTACTCACTACTCACTACTCACTACTCTACTCACTACTCACTACTCACTATTCACTACTCACTACTCTACTCACTACTCACTATTCACTACTCACTACTCTACTCACTACTCACTACTCACTATTCACTACTCACTACTCTACTCACTACTCACTACTCACTACTCTACTCACTACTCACTACTCTACTCACTACTCTACTCACTACTCGCTACTCTGCACTCACTACTCACTACTCACTACTCTACTCACTACTCTACTCACTACTCACTACTCACTACTCTACTCACTACTCACTACTCTACTCACTACTCACTACTCTACTCACTACTCTACTCACTACTCTACTCACTACTCTACTCACTACTCTACTCACTACTCACTACTCACTACTCTGCACTCACTACTCACTACTCACTACTCACTACTCTGCACTCACTACTCACTACTCACTACTCACTACTCACTACTCACTACTCACTACTCTACTCACTACTCACTACTCTACTCACTACTCACTACTCACTACTCACTACTCTACTCACTACTCACTACTCTACTCACTACTCTACTCATTACTCTACTCACTACTCACTACTCACTACTCTACTCACTACTCTACTCACTACTCACTACTCACTACTCACTACTCTACTCACTACTCACTACTCACTATTCACTACTCACTACTCTACTCACTACTCACTATTCACTACTCACTACTCTACTCACTACTCACTACTCACTATTCACTACTCACTACTCTACTCACTACTCACTACTCACTACTCTACTCACTACTCACTACTCTACTCACTACTCTACTCACTACTCGCTACTCTACTCACTACTCCACTCACTACTCACCTCACTACTCACTACTCTCACTACTCACTACTCTACTCACTACTCACTCCACTCACTCTCTACTCACTACTCACTACTCTACTCACTACTCTACTCACTACTCACTACTCCTACTCACTACTCACTACTCACTACTCACTACTCTACTCACTACTCACTACTCTGCACTCACTACTCACTACTCACTACTCTGCACTCACTACTCACTACTCACTACTCACTACTCACTACTCACTACTCACTACTCTACTCACTACTCACTACTCTACTCACTACTCACTACTCACTACTCACTACTCTACTCACTACTCACTACTCTACTCACTACTCTACTCATTACTCTACTCACTACTCACTACTCACTACTCTACTCACTACTCTACTCACTACTCTACTCACTACTCACTACTCTACTCACTACTCACTACTCACTACTCTACTCACTACTCACTACTCTACTCACTACTCTACTCACTACTCTGCACTCACTACTCACTACTCTACTCACTACTCTACTCACTACTCTACTCACTACTCACTACTCTACTCACTACTCACTACTCTACTCACTACTCTACTCACTACTCACTACTCTACTCACTACTCTACTCACTACTCTGCACTCACTACTCACCTCACTACTCTACTCACTACTCACTACTCTACTCACTACTCACTACTCACTACTCTACTCTCTACTCACTACTCACTACTCTACTCACTACTCACTACTCTACTCTACTCACTACTCTGCACTCACTACTCTGCACTCTCTACTCACTACTCTACTCACTACTCACTACTCACTACTCTACTCACTACTCACTGCTTGCACTGCTGCTGCCTGTGATGTCGTTCTTGTGAGTGTGAGAAGCTTGCACCGCTGCTGCTTGTGATGTCCTTCTTGTGAGTGGGAGAAGCTTGCACCTCAGCTGCCTGTGGTCTCCTTGTGAGTGTAAGAAGCTTGCACTGCTGCTGCCTGTGATGTCGTTCTTGTGAGTGTGAGAAGCTTGCACCGCTGCTGCTTGTGATGTCCTTCTTGTGAGTGGGAGAAGCTTGCACCTCAGCTGCCTGTGGTCTCCTTGTGAGTGTGAGAAGCTTGCACAGCTGCTGCCTGTGATGTCCTACTCACTACTCTACTCTACTCACTACTCTGCACTCACTACTCACTACTCTACTCACTCCTCTACTCACTCCTCTACTCACTCCTCTACTCACTCCTCTGCACTCACTACTCTGCACTCACTACTCTGCACTCACTACTCTGCACTCACTACTCTACTCACTACTCACTACTCTACTCACTACTCACTACTCTACTCACTACTCACTACTCTACTCACTACTCACTACTCTACTCACTACTCACTACTCTACTCTACTCACTACTCTGCACTCACTACTCACTACTCTGCACTCTCTACTCACTACTCTACTCACTACTCACTACTCACTACTCTACTCACTACTCACTACTCTACTCACTACTCACTACTCTACTCACTACTCTACTCACTACTCACTACTCACTACTCTACTCACTACTCACTACTCTACTCACTACTCTACTCACTACTCACTACTCTACTCACTACTCACTACTCACTACTCACTACTCTACTCACTACTCTACTCACTACTCTACTCACTACTCACTACTCTGCACTCACTACTCACTACTCTACTCACTACTCTAGTCACTACTCACTACTCTGCACTCACTACTCACTACTCACTACTCTAATCACTACTCTACTCTACTCACTACTCACTACTCTACTCACTACTCTACTCTACTCACTACTCTACTCACTACTCACTACTCTACTCACTACTCTACTCACTACTCACTACTCTACTCACTACTCACTACTCTACTCACTACTCACTACTCTACTCACTACTCACTACTCACTACTCTACTCACTACTCACTACTCTACTCACTACTCACTACTCTACTCTCTACTCACTACTCACTACTCACTACTCACTACTCACTACTCACTACTCTACTCACTACTCACTACTCTGCACTCACTACTCACTACTCTAGTCACTACTCTAGTCACTACTCACTACTCTGCACTCACTACTCACTACTCACTACTCTACTCACTACTCTACTCTACTCACTACTCACTACTCACTACTCTACTCACTACTCTACTCTACTCACTACTCTACTCACTACTCTACTCACTACTCTACTCACTACTCACTACTCTACTCACTACTCACTACTCTACTCACTACTCTACTCACTACTCTACTCACTACTCTACTCACTACTCACTACTCACTACTCTGCACTCACTACTCACTACTCACTACTCACTACTCTGCACTCACTACTCACTACTCACTACTCACTACTCACTACTCACTACTCACTACTCTACTCACTACTCACTACTCTACTCACTACTCACTACTCACTACTCACTACTCTACTCACTACTCACTACTCTACTCACTACTCTACTCATTACTCTACTCACTACTCACTACTCACTACTCTACTCACTACTCTACTCACTACTCACTACTCACTACTCACTACTCTACTCACTACTCACTACTCACTATTCACTACTCACTACTCTACTCACTACTCACTATTCACTACTCACTACTCTACTCACTACTCACTACTCACTATTCACTACTCACTACTCTACTCACTACTCACTACTCACTACTCTACTCACTACTCACTACTCTACTCACTACTCTACTCACTACTCGCTACTCTGCACTCACTACTCACTACTCACTACTCTACTCACTACTCTACTCACTACTCACTACTCACTACTCTACTCACTACTCACTACTCTACTCACTACTCACTACTCTACTCACTACTCTACTCACTACTCACTACTCTGCACTCACTACTCACTACTCACTACTCACTACTCTACTCACTACTCTACTCACTACTCACTACTCTACTCACTACTCTACTCACTACTCTACTCACTACTCACTACTCACTACTCACTACTCACTACTCACTACTCTACTCACTACTCACTACTCTGCACTCACTACTCACTACTCACTACTCTGCACTCACTACTCACTACTCACTACTCACTACTCACTACTCACTACTCACTACTCTACTCACTACTCACTACTCTACTCACTACTCACTACTCACTACTCACTACTCTACTCACTACTCACTACTCTACTCACTACTCTACTCATTACTCTACTCACTACTCACTACTCACTACTCTACTCACTACTCTACTCACTACTCTACTCACTACTCACTACTCTACTCACTACTCACTACTCACTACTCTACTCACTACTCACTACTCTACTCACTACTCTACTCACTACTCTGCACTCACTACTCACTACTCTACTCACTACTCTACTCACTACTCTACTCACTACTCACTACTCTACTCACTACTCACTACTCTACTCACTACTCTACTCACTACTCACTACTCTACTCACTACTCTACTCACTACTCTGCACTCACTACTCACCTCACTACTCTACTCACTACTCACTACTCTACTCACTACTCACTACTCACTACTCTACTCTCTACTCACTACTCACTACTCTACTCACTACTCACTACTCTACTCTACTCACTACTCTGCACTCACTACTCTGCACTCTCTACTCACTACTCTACTCACTACTCACTACTCACTACTCTACTCACTACTCACTGCTTGCACTGCTGCTGCCTGTGATGTCGTTCTTGTGAGTGTGAGAAGCTTGCACCGCTGCTGCTTGTGATGTCCTTCTTGTGAGTGGGAGAAGCTTGCACCTCAGCTGCCTGTGGTCTCCTTGTGAGTGTAAGAAGCTTGCACTGCTGCTGCCTGTGATGTCGTTCTTGTGAGTGTGAGAAGCTTGCACCGCTGCTGCTTGTGATGTCCTTCTTGTGAGTGGGAGAAGCTTGCACCTCAGCTGCCTGTGGTCTCCTTGTGAGTGTGAGAAGCTTGCACAGCTGCTGCCTGTGATGTCCTACTCACTACTCTACTCTACTCACTACTCTGCACTCACTACTCACTACTCTACTCACTCCTCTACTCACTCCTCTACTCACTCCTCTACTCACTCCTCTGCACTCACTACTCTGCACTCACTACTCTGCACTCACTACTCTGCACTCACTACTCTACTCACTACTCACTACTCTACTCACTACTCACTACTCTACTCACTACTCACTACTCTACTCACTACTCACTACTCTACTCACTACTCACTACTCTACTCTACTCACTACTCTGCACTCACTACTCACTACTCTGCACTCTCTACTCACTACTCTACTCACTACTCACTACTCACTACTCTACTCACTACTCACTACTCTACTCACTACTCACTACTCTACTCACTACTCTACTCACTACTCACTACTCACTACTCTACTCACTACTCACTACTCTACTCACTACTCTACTCACTACTCACTACTCTACTCACTACTCACTACTCACTACTCACTACTCTACTCACTACTCTACTCACTACTCTACTCACTACTCACTACTCTGCACTCACTACTCACTACTCTACTCACTACTCTAGTCACTACTCACTACTCTGCACTCACTACTCACTACTCACTACTCTAATCACTACTCTACTCTACTCACTACTCACTACTCTACTCACTACTCTACTCTACTCACTACTCTACTCACTACTCACTACTCTACTCACTACTCTACTCACTACTCACTACTCTACTCACTACTCACTACTCTACTCACTACTCACTACTCTACTCACTACTCACTACTCACTACTCTACTCACTACTCACTACTCTACTCACTACTCACTACTCTACTCTCTACTCACTACTCACTACTCACTACTCACTACTCACTACTCACTACTCTACTCACTACTCACTACTCTGCACTCACTACTCACTACTCTAGTCACTACTCTAGTCACTACTCACTACTCTGCACTCACTACTCACTACTCACTACTCTACTCACTACTCTACTCTACTCACTACTCACTACTCACTACTCTACTCACTACTCTACTCTACTCACTACTCTACTCACTACTCTACTCACTACTCTACTCACTACTCACTACTCTACTCACTACTCACTACTCTACTCACTACTCTACTCACTACTCTACTCACTACTCTACTCACTACTCACTACTCTGCACTCACTACTCACTACTCACTACTCACTACTCACTACTCTACTCACTACTCTACTCACTACTCTACTCTACTCACTACTCTACTCACTACTCTACTCACTACTCTACTCACTACTCACTACTCTACTCACTACTCACTACTCTACTCACTACTCTACTCACTACTCTACTCACTACTCTACTCACTACTCACTACTCTGCACTCACTACTCACTACTCACTACTCTACTCACTACTCACTACTCACTACTCTGCACTCACTACTCACTACTCACTACTCACTACTCACTACTCTACTCACTACTCACTACTCACTACTCACTACTCTACTCACTACTCACTACTCACTATTCACTACTCACTACTCTACTCACTACTCACTATTCACTACTCACTACTCTACTCACTACTCACTACTCACTATTCACTACTCACTACTCTACTCACTACTCACTACTCACTACTCTACTCACTACTCACTACTCTACTCACTACTCTACTCACTACTCACTACTCTGCACTCACTACTCACTACTCACTACTCTACTCACTACTCACTACTCACTACTCTACTCACTACTCACTACTCTACTCACTACTCACTACTCTACTCACTACTCTACTCACTACTCTACTCACTACTCACTACTCTGCACTCACTACTCACTACTCACTACTCACTACTCACTACTCTACTCACTACTCTACTCACTACTCACTACTCTACTCACTACTCTACTCACTACTCTACTCACTACTCTACTCACTACTCACTACTCACTACTCACTACTCTACTCACTACTCACTACTCTGCACTCACTACTCACTACTCACTACTCACTACTCTGCACTCACTACTCACTACTCACTACTCACTACTCACTACTCACTACTCTACTCACTACTCACTACTCTACTCACTACTCACTACTCACTACTCACTACTCTACTCACTACTCTACTCACTACTCTACTCATTACTCTACTCACTACTCACTACTCACTACTCTACTCACTACTCTACTCACTACTCTACTCACTACTCACTACTCTACTCACTACTCACTACTCACTACTCTACTCACTACTCACTACTCTACTCACTACTCTACTCACTACTCTGCACTCACTACTCACTACTCTACTCACTACTCTACTCACTACTCTACTCACTACTCACTACTCTACTCACTACTCACTACTCTACTCACTACTCTACTCACTACTCACTACTCTACTCACTACTCTACTCACTACTCTGCACTCACTACTCACCTCACTACTCTACTCACTACTCACTACTCTACTCACTACTCACTACTCACTACTCTACTCTCTACTCACTACTCACTACTCTACTCACTACTCACTACTCTACTCTACTCACTACTCTGCACTCACTACTCTGCACTCTCTACTCACTACTCTACTCACTACTCACTACTCTACTCACTACTCACTGCTTGCACTGCTGCTGCCTGTGATGTCGTTCTTGTGAGTGTGAGAAGCTTGCACCGCTGCTGCTTGTGATGTCCTTCTTGTGAGTGGGAGAAGCTTGCACCTCAGCTGCCTGTGGTCTCCTTGTGAGTGTGAGAAGCTTGCACAGCTGCTGCCTGTGATGTCCTTCGCGTGAGTGTGAGAAGCTTGCACCGCTGCTGCCTGTGAGTATGAGAAGATTGCATTGTGCATCTCTGTGCTGTGTCTGTTCTTTGTAAGGGACTCTTGCTCTGTTGCTGCTGCTGCCTTGGCACAGTACCTGCTGTGAGTGTGTAAGGGAAGCTTGCACCACTGCTGCTTGTGATGTCGTTCTTGCGAGTGTGAGAAGCTTGCACCTCTGCTGCCTGTCGTCTCCTTGTGAGTGTAAGTAGCTTGCACTGCTGCTGCCTGTGATGTTGTTCTTGTGAGTGTGAGAAGCTTGCACTGCTGCTGCTTGTGATGTCCTTCTTGTGAGTGGGAGAAGCTTGCACCTCAGCTGCCTGTGGTCTCCTTGTGGGTGTGAGAAGCTTGCACCGCTGCTGTTTGTGATGTCCTTCTTGTGAGTGTGAGAAGCTTGCACCGCTACTGTTAGTGATGTCCTTCTTGTGAGTGGGAGAAGCTTGCAACTCAGCTGCCTGTGGTCTCCTTGTGAGTGTAAGAAGCTTGCACAGCTGCTGCCTGTGATGTCCTACTCACTACTCTACTCTACTCACTACTCTGCACTCACTACTCACTACTCTACTCACTCCTCTACTCACTCCTCTACTCACTCCTCTACTCACTCCTCTGCACTCACTACTCTGCACTCACTACTCTGCACTCACTACTCTGCACTCACTACTCTGCACTCACTACTCTACTCACTACTCACTACTCTACTCACTACTCACTACTCTACTCACTACTCACTACTCTACTCACTACTCACTACTCTACTCTACTCACTACTCTGCACTCACTACTCACTACTCTGCACTCTCTACTCACTACTCTACTCACTACTCACTACTCACTACTCTACTCACTACTCACTACTCTACTCACTACTCACTACTCTACTCACTACTCTACTCACTACTCACTACTCACTACTCACTACTCACTACTCTACTCACTACTCACTACTCTACTCACTACTCTACTCACTACTCACTACTCACTACTCTACTCACTACTCACTACTCACTACTCACTACTCACTACTCTACTCACTACTCTACTCACTACTCACTACTCTGCACTCACTACTCACTACTCACTACTCTACTCACTACTCTACTCTACTCACTACTCACTACTCTACTCACTACTCTACTCTACTCACTACTCTACTCACTACTCACTACTCTACTCACTACTCTACTCAGTACTCACTACTCTACTCACTACTCACTACTCTACTCACTACTCACTACTCTACTCACGACTCACTACTCTACTCACTACTCACTACTCACTACTCACTACTCTACTCACTACTCACTACTCTACTCACTACTCACTACTCTACTCTCTACTCACTACTCACTACTCACTACTCACTACTCACTACTCACTACTCTACTCACTACTCACTACTCACTACTCACTACTCACTACTCTACTCACTAGTCTACTCACTACTCACTACTCTGCACTCACTACTCACTACTCTAGTCACTACTCTAGTCACTACTCACTACTCTGCACTCACTACTCACTACTCACTACTCTACTCACTACTCTACTCTACTCACTACTCACTACTCACTACTCTACTCACTACTCTACTCTACTCACTACTCTACTCACTACTCTACTCACTACTCTACTCACTACTCACTACTCTACTCACTACTCACTACTCTACTCACTACTCTACTCACTACTCTACTCACTACTCTACTCACTACTCACTACTCTGCACTCACTACTCACTACTCACTACTCACTACTCACTACTCTACTCACTACTCTACTCACTACTCTACTCACTACTCACTACTCTGCACTCACTACTCACTACTCACTACTCACTACTCACTACTCTACTCACTACTCACTACTCACTACTCTGCACTCACTACTCACTACTCACTACTCACTACTCACTACTCACTACTCTACTCACTACTCACTACTCACTACTCACTACTCTACTCACTACTCACTACTCACTATTCACTACTCACTACTCTACTCACTACTCACTACTCACTATTCACTACTCACTACTCTACTCACTACTCACCACTCACTATTCACTACTCACTACTCACTACTCACTACTCTACTCACTACTCACTACTCTACTCACTACTCTACTCACTACTCTACTCACTACTCACTACTCTGCACTCACTACTCACTACTCACTACTCTACTCACTACTCTACTCACTACTCACTACTCACTACGCTACTCACTACTCACTACTCTACTCACTACTCACTACTCTACTCACTACTCACTACTCTACTCACTACTCTACTCACTACTCTACTCACTACTCACTACTCTGCACTCACTACTCACTACTCACTACTCTACTCACTACTCACTACTCTGCACTCACTACTCACTACTCACTACTCACTACTCACTACTCACTACTCACTACTCTACTCACTACTCACTACTCACTACTCACTACTCTACTCACTACTCACTACTCACTATTCACTACTCACTACTCTACTCACTACTCACTATTCACTACTCACTACTCTACTCACTACTCACTACTCACTATTCACTACTCACTACTCTACTCACTACTCACTACTCACTACTCTACTCACTACTCACTACTCTACTCACTACTCTACTCACTACTCGCTACTCTGCACTCACTACTCACTACTCACTACTCTACTCACTACTCTACTCACTACTCACTACTCACTACTCTACTCACTACTCACTACTCTACTCACTACTCACTACTCTACTCACTACTCTACTCACTACTCTACTCACTACTCACTACTCTGCACTCACTACTCACTACTCACTACTCACTACTCACTACTCTACTCACTACTCTACTCACTACTCACTACTCTACTCACTACTCTACTCACTACTCTACTCACTACTCTACTCACTACTCACTACTCACTACTCACTACTCACTACTCACTACTCTACTCACTACTCACTACTCTGCACTCACTACTCACTACTCACTACTCACTACTCTGCACTCACTACTCACTACTCACTACTCACTACTCACTACTCACTACTCTACTCACTACTCACTACTCACTACTCTACTCACTACTCACTACTCACTACTCACTACTCACTACTCTACTCACTACTCTACTCACTACTCACTACTCTGCACTCACTACTCACTACTCACTACTCTACTCACTACTCTACTCTACTCACTACTCACTACTCTACTCACTACTCTACTCTACTCACTACTCTACTCACTACTCACTACTCTACTCACTACTCTACTCAGTACTCACTACTCTACTCACTACTCACTACTCTACTTGTGAGTGTAAGAAGCTTGCACAGCTGCTGCCTGTGATGTCCTACTCACTACTCTACTCTACTCACTACTCTGCACTCACTACTCACTACTCTACTCACTCCTCTACTCACTCCTCTACTCACTCCTCTACTCACTCCTCTGCACTCACTACTCTGCACTCACTACTCTGCACTCACTACTCTGCACTCACTACTCTGCACTCACTACTCTACTCACTACTCACTACTCTACTCACTACTCACTACTCTACTCACTACTCACTACTCTACTCACTACTCACTACTCTACTCTACTCACTACTCTGCACTCACTACTCACTACTCTGCACTCTCTACTCACTACTCTACTCACTACTCACTACTCACTACTCTACTCACTACTCACTACTCTACTCACTACTCACTACTCTACTCACTACTCTACTCACTACTCACTACTCACTACTCACTACTCACTACTCTACTCACTACTCACTACTCTACTCACTACTCTACTCACTACTCACTACTCACTACTCTACTCACTACTCACTACTCACTACTCACTACTCACTACTCTACTCACTACTCTACTCACTACTCACTACTCTGCACTCACTACTCACTACTCACTACTCTACTCACTACTCTACTCTACTCACTACTCACTACTCTACTCACTACTCTACTCTACTCACTACTCTACTCACTACTCACTACTCTACTCACTACTCTACTCAGTACTCACTACTCTACTCACTACTCACTACTCTACTCACTACTCACTACTCTACTCACGACTCACTACTCTACTCACTACTCACTACTCACTACTCACTACTCTACTCACTACTCACTACTCTACTCACTACTCACTACTCTACTCTCTACTCACTACTCACTACTCACTACTCACTACTCACTACTCACTACTCTACTCACTACTCACTACTCACTACTCACTACTCTACTCACTAGTCTACTCACTACTCACTACTCTGCACTCACTACTCACTACTCTAGTCACTACTCTAGTCACTACTCACTACTCTGCACTCACTACTCACTACTCACTACTCTACTCACTACTCTACTCTACTCACTACTCACTACTCACTACTCTACTCACTACTCTACTCTACTCACTACTCTACTCACTACTCTACTCACTACTCTACTCACTACTCACTACTCTACTCACTACTCACTACTCTACTCACTACTCTACTCACTACTCTACTCACTACTCTACTCACTACTCACTACTCTGCACTCACTACTCACTACTCACTACTCACTACTCACTACTCTACTCACTACTCTACTCACTACTCTACTCACTACTCACTACTCTGCACTCACTACTCACTACTCACTACTCACTACTCACTACTCTACTCACTACTCACTACTCACTACTCTGCACTCACTACTCACTACTCACTACTCACTACTCACTACTCACTACTCTACTCACTACTCACTACTCACTACTCACTACTCTACTCACTACTCACTACTCACTATTCACTACTCACTACTCTACTCACTACTCACTACTCACTATTCACTACTCACTACTCTACTCACTACTCACCACTCACTATTCACTACTCACTACTCACTACTCACTACTCTACTCACTACTCACTACTCTACTCACTACTCTACTCACTACTCTACTCACTACTCACTACTCTGCACTCACTACTCACTACTCACTACTCTACTCACTACTCTACTCACTACTCACTACTCACTACGCTACTCACTACTCACTACTCTACTCACTACTCACTACTCTACTCACTACTCACTACTCTACTCACTACTCTACTCACTACTCTACTCACTACTCACTACTCTGCACTCACTACTCACTACTCACTACTCTACTCACTACTCACTACTCACTACTCTGCACTCACTACTCACTACTCACTACTCACTACTCACTACTCACTACTCACTACTCTACTCACTACTCACTACTCACTACTCACTACTCTACTCACTACTCACTACTCACTATTCACTACTCACTACTCTACTCACTACTCACTATTCACTACTCACTACTCTACTCACTACTCACTACTCACTATTCACTACTCACTACTCTACTCACTACTCACTACTCACTACTCTACTCACTACTCACTACTCTACTCACTACTCTACTCACTACTCGCTACTCTGCACTCACTACTCACTACTCACTACTCTACTCACTACTCTACTCACTACTCACTACTCACTACTCTACTCACTACTCACTACTCTACTCACTACTCACTACTCTACTCACTACTCTACTCACTACTCTACTCACTACTCACTACTCTGCACTCACTACTCACTACTCACTACTCACTACTCACTACTCTACTCACTACTCTACTCACTACTCACTACTCTACTCACTACTCTACTCACTACTCTACTCACTACTCTACTCACTACTCACTACTCACTACTCACTACTCACTACTCACTACTCTACTCACTACTCACTACTCTGCACTCACTACTCACTACTCACTACTCACTACTCTGCACTCACTACTCACTACTCACTACTCACTACTCACTACTCACTACTCTACTCACTACTCACTACTCTACTCACTACTCACTACTCACTACTCACTACTCTACTCACTACTCACTACTCTACTCACTACTCTACTCATTACTCTACTCACTACTCTCTACTCACTACTCTACTCACTACTCTACTCACTACTCACTACTCACTACTCACTACTCTACTCACTACTCACTACTCACTATTCACTACTCACTACTCTACTCACTACTCACTATTCACTACTCACTACTCTACTCACTACTCACTACTCACTATTCACTACTCACTACTCTACTCACTACTCACTACTCACTACTCTACTCACTACTCACTACTCTACTCACTACTCTACTCACTACTCTGCACTCACTACTCACTACTCTACTCACTACTCTACTCACTACTCTACTCACTACTCACTACTCTACTCACTACTCACTACTCTACTCACTACTCTACTCACTACTCACTACTCTACTCACTACTCTACTCACTACTCTGCACTCACTACTCACCTCACTACTCTACTCACTACTCACTACTCTACTCACTACTCACTACTCACTACTCTACTCTCTACTCACTACTCACTACTCTACTCACTACTCACTACTCTACTCACTACTCACTACTCTACTCTACTCACTACTCTGCACTCACTACTCACTACTCTGCACTCTCTACTCACTACTCTACTCACTACTCACTACTCACTACTCTACTCACTACTCACTACTCTACTCACTACTCACTACTCACTACTCTACTCACTACTCTACTCACTACTCTACTCACTACTCACTACTCACTACTCACTACTCTACTCACTACTCACTACTCACTACTCTACTCACTACTCTACTCACTACTCACTACTCACTACTCACTACTCACTACTCTACTCACTACTCACTACTCACTACTCTGCACTCACTACTCTACTCACTACTCACTACTCTGCACTCACTACTCACTACTCACTACTCTGCACTCACTACTCACTACTCACTACTCTACTCACTACTCTACTCACTACTCACTACTCTGCACTCACTACTCACTACTCTACTCACTACTCTAGTCACTACTCACTACTCTGCACTCACTACTCACTACTCACTACTCTACTCACTACTCTACTCTACTCACTACTCACTACTCTACTCACTACTCTACTCTACTCACTACACTACTCACTACTCACTACTCTACTCACTACTCTACTCACTACTCACTACTCTACTCACTACTCACTACTCTACTCACTACTCACTACTCTACTCACTACTCACTACTCACTACTCACTACTCACTACTCACTACTCTACTCACTACTCACTACTCACTACTCTACTCACTACTCACTACTCACTATTCACTACTCACTACTCTACTCACTACTCACTACTCACTATTCACTACTCACTACTCTACTCACTACTCACTACTCACTATTCACTACTCACTACTCTACTCACTACTCACTACTCACTACTCTACTCACTACTCACTACTCTACTCACTACTCTACTCACTACTCACTACTCTGCACTCACTACTCACTACTCACTACTCTACTCACTACTCTACTCACTACTCACTACTCTACTCACTACTCACTACTCACTACTCACTACTCTACTCACTACTCACTACTCACTACTCTACTCACTACTCTACTCACTACTCACTACTCACTACTCACTACTCACTACTCTACTCACTACTCACTACTCACTACTCACTACTCACTACTCACTACTCTACTCACTACTCTACTCACTACTCACTACTCACTACTCACTACTCACTACTCTACTCACTACTCTACTCACTACTCACTACTCTGCACTCACTACTCACTACTCCAGTCACTACTCTAGTCACTACTCACTACTCTGCACTCACTACTCACTACTCACTACTCTACTCACTACTCTACTCTACTCACTACTCACTACTCTACTCACTACTCTACTCTACTCACTACACTACTCACTACTCACTACTCTACTCACTACTCTACTCACTACTCACTACTCTACTCACTACTCACTACTCTACTCACTACTCACTACTCTACTCACTACTCACTACTCTACTCACTACTCTACTCACTACTCACTACTCTACTCACTACTCTACTCACTACTCTGCACTCACTACTCACCTCACTACTCTACTCACTACTCACTACTCTACTCACTACTCACTACTCACTACTCTACTCTCTACTCACTACTCACTACTCTACTCACTACTCACTACTCTACTCACTACTCACTACTCTACTCTACTCACTACTCTGCACTCACTACTCACTACTCTGCACTCTCTACTCACTACTCTACTCACTACTCACTACTCACTACTCTACTCACTACTCACTACTCTACTCACTACTCACTACTCACTACTCTACTCACTACTCTACTCACTACTCTACTCACTACTCACTACTCACTACTCACTACTCTACTCACTACTCACTACTCACTACTCTACTCACTACTCTACTCACTACTCACTACTCACTACTCACTACTCACTACTCTACTCACTACTCACTACTCACTACTCTGCACTCACTACTCTACTCACTACTCACTACTCTGCACTCACTACTCACTACTCACTACTCTGCACTCACTACTCACTACTCACTACTCTACTCACTACTCTACTCACTACTCACTACTCTGCACTCACTACTCACTACTCTACTCACTACTCTAGTCACTACTCACTACTCTGCACTCACTACTCACTACTCACTACTCTACTCACTACTCTACTCTACTCACTACTCACTACTCTACTCACTACTCTACTCTACTCACTACACTACTCACTACTCACTACTCTACTCACTACTCTACTCACTACTCACTACTCTACTCACTACTCACTACTCTACTCACTACTCACTACTCTACTCACTACTCACTACTCACTACTCACTACTCACTACTCACTACTCTACTCACTACTCACTACTCACTACTCTACTCACTACTCACTACTCACTATTCACTACTCACTACTCTACTCACTACTCACTACTCACTATTCACTACTCACTACTCTACTCACTACTCACTACTCACTATTCACTACTCACTACTCTACTCACTACTCACTACTCACTACTCTACTCACTACTCACTACTCTACTCACTACTCTACTCACTACTCACTACTCTGCACTCACTACTCACTACTCACTACTCTACTCACTACTCTACTCACTACTCACTACTCTACTCACTACTCACTACTCACTACTCACTACTCTACTCACTACTCACTACTCACTACTCTACTCACTACTCTACTCACTACTCACTACTCACTACTCACTACTCACTACTCTACTCACTACTCACTACTCACTACTCACTACTCACTACTCACTACTCTACTCACTACTCTACTCACTACTCACTACTCACTACTCACTACTCACTACTCTACTCACTACTCTACTCACTACTCACTACTCTGCACTCACTACTCACTACTCCAGTCACTACTCTAGTCACTACTCACTACTCTGCACTCACTACTCACTACTCACTACTCTACTCACTACTCTACTCTACTCACTACTCACTACTCTACTCACTACTCTACTCTACTCACTACACTACTCACTACTCACTACTCTACTCACTACTCTACTCACTACTCACTACTCTACTCACTACTCACTACTCTACTCACTACTCACTACTCTACTCACTACTCACTACTCTACTCACTACTCACTACTCACTACTCACTACTCACTACTCTACTCACTACTCACTACTCACTACTCACTACTCTACTCACTACTCACTACTCACTACTCACTACTCACTACTCACTACTCACTACTCTACTCACTACTCTACTCACTACTCACTACTCTGCACTCACTACTCACTACTCTACTCACTACTCTAGTCACTACTCAGTACTCTGCACTCACTACTCACTACTCACTACTCTACTCACTACTCTACTCTACTCACTACTCACTACTCACTACTCTACTCACTACTCTACTCTACTCACTACTCTACTCACTACTCTACTCACTACTCACTACTCTACTCACTACTCTACTCACTACTGTACTCACTACTCTACTCACTACTCTACTCACTACTCACTACTCTACTCACTACTCACTACTCACTACTCACTACTCACTACTCACTACTCACTACTCTACTCACTACTCTACTCACTACTCACTACTCTGCACTCACTACTCACTACTCTACTCACTACTCTAGTCACTACTCAGTACTCTGCACTCACTACTCACTACTCACTACTCTACTCACTACTCTACTCTACTCACTACTCACTACTCTACTCACTACTCTACTCTACTCACTACTCTACTCACTACTCTACTCACTACTCACTACTCTACTCACTACTCTACTCACTACTCTACTCACTACTCTACTCACTACTCTACTCACTACTCACTACTCTACTCACTACTCACTACTCACTATTCACTACTCACTACTCTACTCACTACTCACTACTCACTACTCTACTCACTACTCACTACTCTACTCACTACTCTACTCACTACTCACTACTCTGCACTCACTACTCACTACTCACTACTCTACTCACTACTCTACTCACTACTCACTACTCTACTCACTACTCACTACTCTACTCACTACTCACTACTCTACTCACTACTCTACTCACTACTCTACTCACTACTCACTACTCTGCACTCACTACTCACTACTCACTACTCACTACTCTACTCACTACTCTACTCACTACTCACTACTCTACTCACTACTCACTACTCACTACTCACTACTCTACTCACTACTCACTACTCTGCACTCACTACTCACTACTCACTACTCACTACTCTGCACTCACTACTCACTACTCACTACTCACTACTCACTACTCACTACTCTACTCACTACTCACTACTCTACTCACTACTCACTACTCACTACTCTACTCACTACTCACTACTCTACTCACTACTCACTACTCTACGCATTACTCTACTCACTACTCACTACTCACTACTCTACTCACTACTCTACTCACTACTCACTACTCACTACTCTACTCACTACTCACTACTCTACTCACTACTCTACTCACTACTCTGCACTCACTACTCACTACTCTACTCACTACTCTACTCACTACTCTACTCACTACTCACTACTCTACTCACTACTCACTACTCTACTCACTACTCTACTCACTACTCACTACTCTACTCACTACTCTACTCACTACTCTGCACTCACTACTCACCTCACTACTCTACTCACTACTCACTACTCTACTCACTACTCACTACTCACTACTCTACTCTCTACTCACTACTCACTACTCTACTCACTACTCACTACTCTACTCACTACTCACTACTCTACTCTACTCACTACTCTGCACTCACTACTCACTACTCTGCACTCTCTACTCACTACTCTACTCACTACTCACTACTCACTACTCTACTCACTACTCACTACTCTACTCACTACTCACTACTCACTACTCTACTCACTACTCTACTCACTACTCTACTCACTACTCACTACTCACTACTCACTACTCTACTCACTACTCACTACTCACTACTCTACTCACTACTCTACTCACTACTCACTACTCACTACTCACTACTCACTACTCTACTCACTACTCACTACTCACTACTCACTACTCACTACTCTACTCACTACTCTACTCACTACTCACTACTCTGCACTCACTACTCACTACTCTACTCACTACTCTAGTCACTACTCACTACTCTACTCACTACTCTACTCTACTCACTACTCACTACTCTACTCACTACTCTACTCTACTCACTACACTACTCACTACTCACTACTCTACTCACTACTCTACTCACTACTCACTACTCACTACTCTACTCACTACTCACTACTCTACTCACTACTCACTACTCTACTCACTACTCACTACTCTACTCACTACTCACTACTCTACTCACTACTCACTACTCACTACTCACTACTCACTACTCTACTCACTACTCACTACTCACTACTCTACTCACTACTCACTACTCACTACTCACTACTCACTACTCACTACTCACTACTCTACTCACTACTCTACTCACTACTCACTACTCTGCACTCACTACTCACTACTCTAATCACTACTCTAGTCACTACTCAGTACTCTGCACTCACTACTCACTACTCACTACTCTACTCACTACTCTACTCTACTCACTACTCACTACTCACTACTCTACTCACTACTCTACTCTACTCACTACTCTACTCACTACTCTACTCACTACTCACTACTCTACTCACTACTCTACTCACTACTCACTACTCTACTCACTACTCACTACTCTACTCACTACTCTACTCACTACTCTACTCACTACTCTACTCACTACTCTACTCACTACTCTACTCACTACTCACTACTCTACTCACTACTCACTACTCTACTCACTACTCTACTCACTACTCTACTCACTACTCTACTCACTACTCTACTCACTACTCACTACTCTGCACTCACTACTCACTACTCACTACTCACTACTCACTACTCTACTCACTACTCACTACTCACTACTCTGCACTCACTACTCACTACTCACTACTCACTACTCACTACTCACTACTCTACTCACTACTCACTACTCACTACTCACTACTCTACTCACTACTCACTACTCACTATTCACTACTCACTACTCTACTCACTACTCACTACTCACTATTCACTACTCACTACTCTACTCACTACTCACTACTCACTACTCACTACTCACTACTCACTACTCACTACTCTACTCACTACTCACTACTCTACTCACTACTCTTCTCACTACTCTACTCACTACTCACTACTCTGCACTCACTACTCACTACTCACTACTCTACTCACTACTCTACTCACTACTCACTACTCTACTCACTACTCACTACTCTACTCACTACTCACTACTCTACTCACTACTCTACTCACTACTCTACTCACTACTCACTACTCTGCACTCACTACTCACTACTCACTACTCACTACTCTACTCACTACTCACTACTCTACTCACTACTCTACTCACTACTCTACTCACTACTCTACTCACTACTCACTACTCACTACTCACTACTCACTACTCTACTCACTACTCACTACTCTGCACTCACTACTCACTACTCACTACTCTACTCACTACTCACTACTCTACTCACTACTCTACTCACTACTCACTACTCTACTCACTACTCTACTCACTACTCTACTCACTACTCACTACTCTGCACTCACTACTCACTACTCACTACTCACTACTCTGCACTCACTACTCACTACTCACTACTCACTACTTACTACTCTACTCACTACTCACTACTCTACTCACTACTCACTACTCACTACTCACTACTCTACTCACTACTCACTACTCTACTCACTACTCACTACTCTACTCACTACTCTACTCACTACTCACTACTCACTACTCTACTCACTACTGTACTCACTACTCTACTCACTACTCACTACTCACTACTCTACTCACTACTCACTACTCACTACTCTACTCACTACTCACTACTCTACTCACTACTCTACTCACTACTCTGCACTCACTACTCACTACTCTACTCACTACTCTACTCACTACTCTACTCACTACTCTACTCACTACTCTACTCACTACTCACTACTCTACTCACTACTCACTACTCTACTCACTACTCTACTCACTACTCACTACTCTACTCACTACTCTACTCACTACTCTACACTCACTACTCACCTCACTACTCTACTCACTACTCACTACTCTACTCACTACTCACTACTCACTACTCTACTCACTACTCACTACTCACTACTCACTACTCTGCACTCTGCACTCACTACTCTGCACTCACTACTCTGCACTCACTACTCTGCACTCACTACTCTGCACTCACTACTCTGCCCTCACTACTCTGCCCTCACTACTCTGCACTCTCTACTCTGCACTCACTACTCTGCCCTCACTACTCTGCCCTCACTACTCTGCCCTCACTACTCTGCCCTCACTACTCTGCCCTCACTACTCTGCACTCTGCACTCTGCCCTCCCTACTCTGCACTCTGCCCTCACTACTCTGCACTCACTACTCTGCCCTCACTACTCTGCCCTCACTACTCTGCACTCCCTACTCTGCCCTCACTACTCTGCCCTCACTACTCTGCCCTCACTACTCTGCCCTCACTACTCTGCACTCACTACTCTGCACTCACTACTCTGCACTCACTACTCTGCGGGTGTGTGGTGGTGGTGTGCGTGGGCATGCGGTTGTGTGTGCGGTTGTGTGTGTGCGTGCGTGTGTGCGGTTGTGTGTGTGCGGTTGTGTGTGTGTGCGGTTGTGTGTGTGTGTGCGGTTGTGTGTGTGTGCGGTTGTGTGGGTGTGTGTGTGCGGTTGTGTGTGTGTGTGTGCGGTTGTGTGTGTGTGTGTGCGGTTGTGTGGGTGTGTGTGTGCGGTTGTGTGCGGTTGTGTGCGGGTGTGTGGGTGTGTGCGGTTGGGTGTGTATGGTTGGGTGTGTATGGTTGGGTGTGTACAAGCCACATCGTTCACACTGAGCTCTGTATATAAAGGTCATGCAATTTGTACATGCGATTTTGAAAGTAATGTATTTCTGAGAGCAGCACCCATTTTTTTTAGATACCTGCTTACAAGATAAACCATATCTTCTTTACAAAGTAAAGGAGGCCTTCCCTTTGTAGGGAAAAACAATATAATTCTGTTAAATGAGTGAACGAAATGCATTGGGGCAGAAAAATAAAAGGGAAATGAAGCAGGAGTGAAGTGTGCGTGAAAAGGAGAAGGCTGTTAGTGCAAGAAATCAGTGGCTAGGCTTGTATGAGAAGCAGGAGGTGTGGGAAAAGGTGAGGGGGAAGTGAATGCCTGGGATCTGCGAAGGCTTTGTGTGAAAGGGAACTGTTGACATTGGTCACAGGAGGATGTACCAGTGTCTGCTTGGGCAGTGAGTGAGTGATCTGGGAATGAGTTTGAAAAACTGGTATGAACATTAGGGTGAAGCAAGTCTCTAATGATAGGACACTGAATGATAGTACAATGAGTGATCTGGTACAACGGCAGTAGGAATCTGGTAACCGGACTGTGAGAGTAAATGTGAGGCTCCCAGTGAGAGGAAAGCGAGGTGGAGTGTTTTTTTATGAAAGGGTGGAGAGAGTGAGTCATGGTGACGAGACAGGGAGCGAGTGAGGAATCTGGCAATAGCTGGGAAGATGCAAGGGATCTGGTAAGAGGACAACGAGAGCTACTATAAGGGGTCTGTTATGAGGGCAGTAAATTAAAGTGATCTTCTATTTTGACATTAAAAGTTTGAGTTTGGGTGAGTGGGCACGAGTGCTTATCAAAGCACTTTGTTTGTTTTTTTACTTTCAGCTGTGCTGCATAGCAGCCAGGCTGCTGTACAACATGGCTAAACATATCCCTGACAAAACCAACAGATTTTGTATAGGAGAGTCCTATTTGCTTTGCCAATGCTTGTTTAGCCTACCTCAGTCAAAGAGCAGGCGCGGGTTTGCCGGCGCGCACACAGAGCTCAAGGGAAAAAAAACACATCAGTGCACACGCTCCCAGCACCATCTGCCTTCAATTACCGGCACCTCGGACAGCTGGTAATTGAGGATTTATGTATTCTTCTGCGCGTGTCCGAACACTTTATGCAGGAAGTGGACATTGCAAAAATTCCAAAGCCCTATGGCGTGCTGCCTTACTTAAACACAGCCTTGCCTGGACCAATTACCATTCACATGGCAGAATACCACACGCAAACACCGCGCGCTTTCTGGAATGCGGCAGCCCACAGCCCTTTCTGAACTTTTTTTTTTTTATAACATTAGAGCTCGGAAGCCCCGCCCCACTTCGTGTGACGTAGGCCCGAGCCCTAAAAACGAAAATCACAGAAAAATCAGCACAATCTCAAACCATCCAGGCCCTCCATGATGTTTAAATTCAAGACACCCCACAGAAAGACTAGGCCCATGCAGCACTCACTACCCCTGGTGAAAAGGCCACAACAACAGGCCAAAAAAACGAAAATCACAGAAAAATCAGCACAATCCCAAACCATCCAGGCCCTCCATGATGTTTTAATTCAAAACACCACACAGAAAGACTCAGTGCACCCATCACTGAGTACCCCTGGGCAAAAGGCCCCAAAACAGCCCAAAAATCGAAAATTCCAAAATTGTAGTTGCAGCAACTGTAATGCCCCAAACAAACTTACCTGTGAAATTTCTAATCCAAAAGTGATCCAAAGAAAGTCAAAAAGGCCTCAAATCCAAATATCCAGCAGCATCCACAAAAAGTAATCCTTCCAGCTCCAGATCCAAATGAAAAGTGACCAGGAGATGGACAAAGCACTGGGAGGAGCCTGCTGGACAGGAACAGGAAGTTGAAGACTGTGGGGCACTTCCTTCCGACCACCCCCCCCCCCTCCCCAAAATGGACTCCTCGCAAAAAAAGTGCAGGCAAATGTCAACCTGAGGAGTTATTCAGATAAAAATCATCATTTCCAGAAGGTTTATGCTGCTTGCTGGTGGATTTCTTGTGCAGAATTGCAAATTTTGTATTTTCGCGAGTGTGAGATTGTTGCTGCTCGCCGCATCTACAAGCTCGCAATTGCGAAGTCCCGCGATACGTGATCACGGCGTACTCGCGTTGACAAACTCTCGCTGTGCAAGTTGGCAAGCCGCGATTACGTAATCGCGCTCGCAACTTTCCGCGGGATCCCGCAGCAAGATCCAAAGTGGCGCAGCACTCACAAAATATCAAGAAAAACAACTCGCCAAACGCTGAATGACGGTAAGTAAACGCCGCGCGCCGCATAATTGTATCACCAAGAAAAAAAAATCCGCTGCGTGCGAATTTGCGGATTTTCGGTAAATTTGCGAGCGTTCGGGGATTGCGAATTTACCGAAAATCCCCAAAATCCGTGAGCGTAACGGATTTTCCGCCCATGCTTATCTATGAGTCATCATTCACAACACAAGGTTGGTACTTGAAAAAACTTAACTAATGATGACAAAGAAAAAACCTCCTTCCCTTTTTACTAGAAATGCTTGTCATAAGGTCTAAAATAATGCTAAGAGTCTCAGCTTAACACCCAGTCCGCAGTACATATCAAGACTTCTCTGCAAAGATACTTGTACCCCTTTATATTACCACTTGTCTACAAACATATAAGTCAGGAAGACGTAGGTGAACATATCTTCCCAGGGGACAGTTTGAAGTTGTTATTATGCTACTCCGTATTAGTCAAGAGTATATATTCAGGGGCACGAGTAGCTTTAGAGAAATATGGTGATAATGATTATATTTCTTATCGTCTTAATTTTAGAGAATTAATTTGACCTTACCGAAATGTCCACAAATATTTTCTTTACAATAGTAATGACATTGGCTGTGTTAACTGCAAATGTAGAATTAAATGTTTGACGACTGTCCAAAACTATTTTTTGTAAAAAATACATATGGTGCAGAGCGCTCTGTTTAACATCAATACATTTTTTATTTGTGTGTTTTCTTTCAATTTAAAAAATTGTCTTCAAGCAAAATCTGTTGTGATGACACACACTACAAGTTCATTGTTGTAGCAGGAAAGACTTTTAAAACGGTGTTGTCTTGAATAAGGTGTTTCAAAATAGCACCGAAAAGTGTTGATGAAACTTTGTGACCTTACAATAGGTGTGGGCGGAAAATCCGTTTCGCTCGCGGATTTTGCGGATTTTCGGGAAATTCGCAATCCGCGAGATTCGCGAATCTCCCGCAAAATCCGCAAATCCGCGAGCAGCGGATTTTGCTCGCACTGCTCGCACTGTTCGCGTGAGTTCGCGGCTTCCCAGTACAACTTCGCGCCCCGCGAATAAGTGCAAAATTGCAGAAATACGATCTAATCAAAACTGAAACTACTTACCAGGTTCAAAAGTTCAGGCTCATCATTAGTAGCCATTTCCTGTAGTGCTTGCTGAGGGGCCCCTCCAGAGTTCAGTTGCCAGTTGCAACTATTATGTGACCCTGCTCTGAACCTCAGAATAGTTACACATATGCCACAAAGGTCCTGAATTACAGCTAAGGGAGACAAGCAGGAGCCAGGCTGGCAGTTCAAATCCATTAATCAGCCCCTAATTCATTATTGTCAGTTGGGGCAGGGCAGGTGTTGTAACTAATTTTGCAACAATGAAAGCACTTAGCAAGTGCAAAAGTTCACTAATCAGGAAGCACTAAGGAAGCAGGTGCCAGCTAAAAAAATATTCTGTGACACATTAATCAGCCCCAAATTAATTCAGGTCACTTGAGGCAGGGAAGGTGTGCTTGCGTTGCCACAATAATGTACAGAGGGTGCTGTGATGAAACAGAGGGTGGCATGGGTGGGCCAGAGGGTGGCATGAGTAGTCAGAGAGTGGCAGTGGTGACAGAGAGTGGCAGTGATAAAGAAGAGTGTCCCAAACAGGCTGGACACGTAGAAACAACAAGTTCGCGAAACTTGCGACCCGACAGGTAAGTTCGCAATTTGCGACATTGTACAAAACCCTCGCGAACTGGCAGAAACCCGCGCAAACACACAAAAAAAAAAAATCCGCAAATTCGCGAGAATTCGCGGATCTTGCGGATTGCGAGTTCGCAAATCCGCAAAATTCGCGAACGCGAGATTCGCAAAATTCGCCCATGCTTACCTTACAAGTATATGGGCATCATTTGATAGAGATTGATATTATCAACTCTTCTTTATAATGATCTGTTAGAAGGAGGTTTGAGTAATGAATTTTATTTAAACTGTTTCTATTTACTATCTTCTTGGTTGCATTTTTTAATATAAGAATGTGTTGTAATTGAGCTACAAGTATTTTATTTGCTGTATGTAATAAATGATTACATGTTGTGATGGTATTTCGCACAGTATGTGCACTCTATATGTTTCCTTTATTTAATAAATGGTGGAGTCCTTTTTGTCTTGTGTCAATTGAGGTCCTGCCCCCTTTGTTAAGAGAGGCTGCTCTCAATTTTTGTGCGAGGTTTGCATTAAACTAAAATGCAGGTATACATTTTTCAATCAGTATATTCACGGTGGAAAATAATAGTGGCATTCATGAAACCCTTGCAACATTTGCAGCCATCTGGAATTCCAGGAAAAGGCCTGTTCAAAGGTGGCCTACTTTTGTGCAAGAGACCATAGCACATTTTCAACTCTGCGATACACATCCCCAGGACTTGCGTCCACCAACAGTGAGATGTGCCTTCATTGTGTCATATCTGCTAACCAACCCATCCAGGTACAACATTGCAAAGGCAGAAAAAATAACTATGCAAACAAAAAGAAGGAGTATCCCCAGCGTCAGGTTTTTTGAAGGAAAACACTTTCGGAGGGTGAATTGTTTGGCACAAGAAAAGGAAAAAGTCAACCTTTTTGATAGGAAACCCCTCACTCACCACCTAGTGGTGACTTGCTTCATCATCGGGGTCCACCCTGGTGACCTAGCGTCACCAGGATGTGCTTCGACACCTGGATTACAGTGGAGCAGGTGTGACTGTTTGTGCAAAAAAGAGGTGTTAAAAATTGTCCTGGTAATCTTAAAAACAATTTTTATTACAAAGTAATCAGAACAATGTTTAAAAATTATTGGCGAGATGTACCTTGGTGAGTTACGGCCAAGGTGTCTCTATATGTGTGTGGATGGCTTGGTCAACATGTTTCTACCTTGTGGGCAGTAGCCCGGTATTCTTCAGGACCAAAAACAGGTGGATGGGGGGTGTGTGCCCCCTAAAAGGCACACCCTCACCTATCCCCTGTATACCAACTGGAAAAATTACCAGCGGTTGATGAGCTCTTTAGAATTAAGAGCAAAACTGGTTACAAAAAAGACCTGTAGGGGGAAGTAAAAGAGTACCGGATTCAGTAGAAATTCTATACTTTCCTGTTACGTCGTGCAGTGTCTCTTGTGAAATGGATAATCATGCCATGGGACGTGCCCTCCGAGTGATCAAGTATAGTGTTCAATACGGGTGGTTGGCAGGGAAGTATTATCCGAGTGTGCACTCTTATCATAAGGTGCCTAGGTTTGTCATGCAGTACGTAATTAATGCCTTCATGGAAGTATATACAGCCACGCATTTCATTTCAAATGCATACATACTTAATTTAACATACGTCTCATTCAACCATCTGTTGTGCCCAGTGAATTTCTATGGGCGTCTATAGGTGGGCGTGGCAGGTAGTGGCATGTTCTCGTGTATCCAATGATGCTATGTAGTGCCCAGAATTATACTAGATTGTGCCACGATTTATATATTTATATACAGACAAGACACACAAACAAATAACATGTAGGAGTGCTCATAGGTTTCATGGTTCAGAACATGGGGCTTACTTGTCTTAAGTCCTTTGATTACTTCAACGGGCAGGGGGTAGGGTTCTATAACCTCCGCACCTAGTTCTGAAAAGGCGCGAAAGGTATGAGTAACAAAAGCGCAGGGTCCGTTAGGGATCGCACACTTTGTCGGGTTCCATCTCATTAAAGAGCTACGCGGTGCATTTTACTTACAGTTGGCGGGAAATAAAGTGTGGGGTGAATGATTGAGAATGTACAACTATTTTTTTGCAGTGAGCAGTGATGGAGAGGATGAATGGGATTGCACAGATGTGTTTGACGACATGCTGAGGGGGCATTGCATACCTTTTATAGTATCTATTACACACATTGAAAGTAGTTCCTTATTACATTTTCTTTGCGTTACCCCGGAGGGTTCGTGGGTTGCTTTGATCTTTGTTCTACCGCATTGTTGTCATCAACCTGTGACATAGGCATAGAATGCAAACATTGCCAATATTCAGCAGCCCTTTACAAGTATGTACTTAATGCTTCACTACTAATGTGCAGATAACATAATCTAAGCTTTAGCAAAACGAACCCAGGTATTACCAAGGGCTTTATCGCCGCCAAAGCGGCGATTTTTTTTATCACCCTATCAGAAAGCTGTCGCTAATAGGCGTTAGCAACAGCTTTCTGACAATAGCGGCCGGTTTGGGTGCCCCTTTGCCTGTCAGCAATATTCATCGCTAATGATATGCAAACTAGGCGTTCCAGACCAACAGATCTAGTAAACAGCCGCTAGCAGGCCTATCGCCTATTAGCAAGGAGGCCCTTGCCCCGGTTAGCGACGTGAGTCTCGCTAACCTGAGTCATCGCCGGTTTTTTACACCTGCTATTTTCCTGCCTTCAGCATACCTAACATTGGGGGGGTGGATTATGCTGTTACGACCACAGGGTCGTATCAGCAGTGTTTTCCCCCTTCCCCATGCAACATCGCTGTTTTTGTCGCGATGTTGGCCCTTCCCTCCTGATATCGCTGGAATATATATCACCATAGCGCTAATTGTTGCTAATACAGCATTAGCGTGGCAATATATTCCAGCGATAGCTGGCGATGAAAATGAAATGAAATGAAATGAAAGCAAATTTATAACGCGCAGAACTCAGCCCAATGGGCATCAAGGCGCCTAACCAAAATATTTGGAAGTCCAGAGAACTAGTTAATGGTAGGCTTTCTTGAAGTACCATGTTTTAAGGGCCTTTTTAAAGAGGGGCAATGAGGATAAAGATTTAAGCTCCGAGGGAAGTGCGTTCCAGAGACGAGGGGCAACAGAAGAGAAAGCTCTGATAGAGTGCGTAGGTCACCTGAGTCACTAGTTTACCAATTTCCACACACTGGGCCCTGGCGTGCATATGATGACTGAGTTTTGCATGAACCAGGTGATCTTTCCACGCTACTATGAGTAATTCAGGGGGTGACTCTCTCACCACTATTATTCATGTACCTGACTTACCACAGGCACATTTCTCCTGATGGATCAGGAGCTAGCAGTGGACAGGTGACAAGATTCCAAAAAAAAAAGAGTTGAATACCTTACACATTCAGTACATTTAATAACACTTTGTGATATGTAATGACCACAAACACCTGATGGGTTTTCAAAAGTTTATATAAAGTAAGTTTAGAATGAATATGCCATGAGTATAAGGCAGATACAAATCAGAACATCAATAATCAAGATTAAAGCCAAAATGTAACTATGGATTAGGGAAAGCACCATAGGGTACCAGGGAACACTACAGGGTATGGGTATTAGGGAACGTGCTATTCAGTACGAATTTAAACTAAGGCAGGGTGAATGAGTAGGACCTAATATGTGTACTTAATATTCTTGTTCTAATTACTAAACTCTAAGCTATCTTTACTAAATTCACAGCAAACATACTAAAGGGAAGGGAAGAATGGAATAAGCTGAATAAATCATTAGTTTCAATAATATTCTCTAGGTAGGGAAAGAAGTGGAACATCACTAATAAACAATTGCATAAAATTTACTTCCCAATGAATATAGGGAAAATATCACAGGCAAGAGTGCTTTATTAAGAAGAGGAAAGGTAAGAGTATAGTTAGACGGACACCCACACGTATATTTACCTCGGACAGAATGAGGACTAACCCTGGCCACGGGTCAGCTTTGGAATAGGCGGGGACAAGGACCCTCAAGGATTTGGAATGCCAGTAGGCGAGCAGGTACAGCTCAGGGACAGTCAGGACAGGATACCCCTCAGGTTTTGGGTCAGGACTGGGCTCATCAAAGGGCACGACCAACACCTGCAGCTTCGGATGCAACCCCTGCGTTACTCCCTCTCTGCACGGAATCCGCCAGTAACCCCGATTGGGTTTTCGAATCGCCCAGCAAAGTGCTTCGCCAGCACTTAAGACTATTTCCACCCCTTGGAGTTTGTGGAAAATACGGACAGAGTGCTCCGCAGCGCTCTGTATCAATCACCTATAGAGTTCGTAGGGTCAGTGACAGGTCAGCTACTCGGACAAGTCGGACAATTTTCTCTAACTAAACTAGGCTAGTTATACTCTATTTGGACCCCCAGACCACCCACAAATGTTGCAAGTGACAAGGTCCCATCTTTCGATTGGTCAAGAGAGGTGGTTAGGTCATTGTCACCTCCTAAATTCTGCGTTCCCATGTTTAATATTCAAATGACAGTACCCACCCCTTACATTCCAGTTCCCAGGGTATACGTGAAGGGAAAACAATAGAGCATACAGTCATAATCGCACACGTTGATACATTTTATACACAATTCTGGTCCTCTCCTAGGCCAAGGAGCAGGTTCCCAGGAGCATCTTGCTTCAGAGGCCAGCTGGCTTGTCTCTGCTTCTGCGCAGTTGGGTTTTTCCCTCATCACGTGAGTGGGGAGTTACGGGCTTCAAATATGGAGTCAGTTCCCCGTCCCAGGCCCATGGATGCGTAATACATGAAAAGTAAGCGAAAACAAATTAGAAACACAAAAAAAAATGAATACACTGTATACTATGAAAAGCTTCACTGCACCCCTTACTTTATAATATCTATAGCATTGAGGGTTAATGCGGGAAAGACAGATATGCAGAAGCAGCATGAGCTAGCAGAGAGCATGGTTAAAGACAAGCGGCCATATTTAGCAGTAATGCGCATGAGCGAAAACATCCCTCCAAATTGCGAGTGCGTCACATCACGTGGGTATGACCGACGCATGCGCAGACTGGATTTCTGCGAAGCGGCCATTCAGTAGTGCAAGCATCATTACGATTAATAAACACAGATGCGAGCTTCTCTCGGGCACCCGCGTGTACTGAAAAAGGTGAATTTTAAGACAGACAGGATTGGTTAATACTTATTAAAGGTTAGACGAGGTTCGTGAATGAGAGCAAGTCACTTTACGTGCGAATCCTTGCTCCATCAGCTCTTCCTCCCCATCTGGTCTTTTTGGTCCGAGGCTTTACCAAGAGATGCTGTTGTGATGAGCGTAAACTTCTGCTGGGAACATATCCAGAGAGAAGTGATCCCAACCCATCAGAAGTTCCTGCTTTCAAAGCCCTATGTGCTAGACAGATGACTTTGAAAGAGATACGATTCTCTACAGGAAGCCAGTGAAGACTCTTTCTGGCCAGAGTTGCAGAGGAAGTGCGGGGAATGTCTAGTACAAATCTTGCTGCCGCATTTTGTACTATTTGGAGACGCTGGATCAATCCCTTATTGACCTCTGCGTACAGTGAGTTGCAATAGTCTAGTCTAGAACCGACCAACGCAACCACTGTCTGTTTCCTAGCTTCCGGGGAGAGGTAATGAGCTATTCTTCGGAGAATTTTAATAACTCCCCAGCAGGTGGCCACCGTTCTATTAACCTGCTGGGTCATTGCCAGCGAGGTATCAAAGATGACCCCAAGGTTTCTAGCTGAGTGTGAGGGGACAGGGCAAGTTCCCAAGGATGGCGGCCACCATTCATTTGACCATACATCCTGGTCCTTTCCAAAGATTAGCACCTCGGTTTTATCACCGTTCAGCCGCAAGGAGTTGAGTACCATCCAGTCAGCGACTGACTGCATACAAGTCCTGAAGCTGGACGCTGAGGTGCTAACCGAATGGGCCAACGACACCATGATCTGAGTGTCGTCTGCGTATGACACTACTTCCATTCCCTGCGCTTTTACTAATCTTGCTAGTGGGGCCACGTATATGTTAAATAGGGTCGGGCTTAGGGCCGACCCCTGTGGAACCCCGCATTGTAGGGATTTAGCAGGGGAGAGGTATTCTCCTAATTTGACCCTCTGTTCTCTATGATCTAAAAATGAGGACAGAAGGCTCAACGCTGAACCCTCTACTCCCATCTCCCGCAGCCGAGATGTTAAGGTCGAGGGAGATAGGGTATCAAATGCTGCAGTCAGATCGAGCAAGACTAGCAGCGTTGTCTGTCCCTGGTCCACTTTCATTCTGATGTTATCTGTTACAATAGTAAGTGCGGACTCTGTACTATGAAATTTCCTGAACCCATGCTGGGTCTGATCTAAAAACCCAGACGAGTCCAGGAAGGCAGACAAGTGCGAATTCAGATGGGCCTCAAGCATCTTGGCGGGGGCAGGAAGTAAAGAGATGGGCCTGAAGTTCTTCAGGATTGTAGGGTCAAGGGAGGGCTTTTTAAGAAGTGGCTTGATAATCGCTTTCTTCCAAACTGAGGGAAAGACCCCCTGTGATAGGGCACCATTCATTATCTCCAATAAGGGAGGGAGTAGTGTGTCCCTACAATCCTTTAGCACTTTGAGGGGACAAGGGTCCAAAGATGAGGAGGATTTTGTCCTGTTCAACAAAGTGTTAAGGTTGTCTAATGTGATCGGTGGGAAGTTGGAGAGAGTCTTAGTGGGATCTTTGGACCAAGCTTCTAAATTTGTAAGGGCCAGGATCGAGTTGGGCTCAAGTGATTTTTGCTGTGTTTCCAAGTTAACGGAGATCTCTCGATTTTAGCATAAAAAAGGTTGAGATCTTATCACAGAGCTCCTGTGATCCTATCACTGGGTCTGGGACTTGTAGAGAGCAGAGGGAGTCTACTACCTTGAACAACTCCCTTGATGAAGTTAGAGAGGTTGTAATCTCAGAAAATAATTCTTGTTTTGTTTTAATGACCGTAGTCTTATATTCCGCTAACGATCGTTTATAGATCTCTCTATCCATGGTATCCCATGTTTTCCTCCACTTTCTCTCCTGCCTCCTACAACCCTGTCTCATCAACCTGAGAGTTTCAGTGAACCAGGGGGCGGAGGGTCTACGCCTTGCTGAGTACCGACGGGTAACTGGTGCTGGGGCATCTACTGCTCCAGTAATAGAGTTATATAGTTTTTGTGCTGCCTGCTCAGCATCTAATGGCAGGGAGATAGAGCTAATGAGAGGGGCCAGGGCTTCATTAGTGATGTTTTTATAATTCCTTTTGCCCTCTCCCTGAGCCTGTCCCTTCCTCGGGGTATTTACATGAGAAAGGGTCAATTCTATTGGCACTGCCAGGTGGTCTGTCCAAACCAGCAGTTCGGGGATACCCGTCTTAACCCTAGGGTCGTTGGAAAATATGCCATCCAGTGTGTTGCCTGCCCGGTGAGTTGAACCTTTCACTAATTGAACAAAGCCACACGCTTCAAGGGGCTCCACCAAGGACAGAGTGTCTTTGGAAGTAAGATCATTTAGGTGAAAATTTAGGTCCCCTAAAATAGTAAAGTGGGGTCTGCCAACATATGGCTCCATGAATCTGAGCAGGTCACTGCTAAAGTTTGATCTAGGCCCAGGGGGCCTGCATATCAGAAGGCCTACGAAAGAAGCTGAGGGAGATGAGGAGATGAAGTAGTGCAGTACCTGGACGGGGTCAGATGGTGCCGAAAGAGCATTAATACGGCAGGCAAGATGAGACTGATAAAGAATCGCCAGTCCTCCACCCCTACGCTTAGTTCTGTCGAATCTGTGCAGTGCATAACCCTCTGGGATAGCCATTAAAAGGTCATGACCTGAAGTCTCCGTGGCCCAGGTTTCCGTGACAAAGACCCATGCAGGCTTTCTGGATGTCACAAAGTCATGGAAGGCTACATTATTTTTAATAATAGACCTAGCATTGATCAGGTATCCTTTCTCTACACGAGAATTATTAGACCGGGAGCCGATATTCTGAGAGGGATAGGTAGTCAAGGGGGTGTTATCAGAGTTACCGGTGTACAAAGGGACCATGAGCTGTAGTTCCTCTGGTGTAAGCTCATGTTGGCATGTGGCGTCCCTAGGTTTCATGTCGAACATTTCCTGCAAAGTATAGGCGAGTACTATCTGTGAAGATAGCTCAGGGGCCCCAGAGCGCATCCCGCCCTGCAGCCTGTCCTCAGCGCGGACGGGCGCAGACGGGCTTGCCTTTGGCGCGCCTTCGGTGCGCCATCGGCGCGCCCGCCCGCTGCGCGGACGGGGTGGCCTGTCATTTTTATCCATCTTGAGAGGGGGGGGAGGAGGGTGGGAGGGGGGAACAACTCGACCTGCAGCCTTACCCAACTCAAAATGGCGGCCAAAATCGATCGAGGAACTGCTTTCTAGTGCCTCACAACGTCAGCGCTGTGCCAGGGAAGCTTAGAGCAGCCTCGGAGCGACGCTAATCTCGTTCCGAGGTGTACCAGGTAATTTAAAAATCGCTATCTAAAATATTTACAAGTTTTTGAAAATCGCGTTATTCTCATCTCAATAACGAAGATAATGTTCGCGCTATGCGCGCTAATGCGATATTTTTTGCAGTTTCTTGCCAATATGGCCCCCAGTTCCTTAGTGTTCCTGTTTAGCTTGTTTGCATTATCTTTGTTTCTAGTTACTTGCAGTACCAGGGAGGGGGATCACTATCCAGGTCCACGACATATAGTTAAAACCATCTACAATGAGAAAATCCAAATGTCAATGAATCCTTTATCAGAGACACTCCCTGTTTGTTGAAGCATACACTGATGGTAATGCACAACTGGTGGTCTTTGCTGTTGCATCCTTTGTGAGTTTTAATCTTTATGATCATGCACCAACGCGACACAACCAGATATTTGTCCCTAACAACATTCAAAGTCGGTATCTGTATTTTAACTTTGGGTTAATAAACCTCTTTCCAAAAGAAATATTGTCATTGTTTTGAAACAACTAACTTTTAACCCAAATATCATCACTTTCATTACTTAAGTACGCCTTTCTGTGGCTTCCTCTTACTTTTCATTGTCTACCAGTCATAAACATTAGGACTCTTTAAAAAAAAACTGATATAAATCTCGTTTAAAAAAGGTATGCATTCCTAAAAATATACGTTCATGAATAAGTTTTTTTTACATCTCCTAGAAATTTGGACTATCCTCATTGCCATATGACTTAGCTGAAGATTTCGAAAAAAATTTATGGGTACACTCGCCAACAGTGTAGCTATGTCCATTAATAAAATGCCAGAGTATCCTGCATTGCCACCCATCTCTTCATGGAAGCTGTACTCCACGTGTTATCAATGCGGCCTTTACAAATTATTATGGCTCAGCAGATGGACTGTGTAATTTTGCGATTAATTTGCAAAGGGTAAATATTAAACTTCGTGCTTCCTTTTTAAGGGCCCTTAAGTGCTTTTGCGTGCTGATATTGTCAGATAGGCCTAACACCCAGATAGTTGTGTGTTTTTGAGTATTCAAGACTAGCGGGGTCCGATTGCTTTGACTGTATTTGAACAACTCATCTAGAGATCGCTGGAAGCCTATTGTTTTTTTGTTCAAGATTACTAGATTGTCAGCTTATTGTAATATATGGATTTTGTGTGAGCCAATCTTCAGAGGGAATGACTTGGCCTTTGCGATTGTGGTCCCCAGGTCTGCAGTATACAGAGTAAATAGTAGCGGGGCCAATACGCAGCCCTGTTTGAAGCCCCTATTTGTGTAGACTTTTTGCAATGACCTCTTCCCTTAGCCAAGCTTCACTCGCATCCATGTGTCCGATTGGAGTGAGATGATTGCTTTCAAAGAGGTTTGGATGATTCCCTAGTCAAACTGTTTCCTCCATAATGTTTGTCTGCCCACTCCATCAAAGGCCGCTGAGAAGTCCATGAAGCACGCACATTTCCAGAACTTTGATTGATTCCTTTTCCACATTAGTGCATACAATTTTCGCCACTGACCTTCCTGATATCTTTTTTTGGATTCCCAAAGAAGTTTTCAGTATGCCTTCCTGCTTTCTGTGCAGGATGATTTCACAATTACTTGTGTTGTATCTTTCCTAAATATCCTGCTCAGTTCCTTGAGGTTTCCTTTGGCTCTTTTATGCTTGAAGGTAAACCAGGGTTTTTTGCCCCAAAGGCTTTTGATAAGAAGGTACGTGCTTACTTGATTACCTCCATTAAATCTATTGCTCGCTAAGGAACTGTGATTGGAGGTTGTTATACTTGTCCATCTTGTAGTCAAATCCCCATGATTAATGGAGTTTAATGGAGTTAATATCTGATGAAACAGTTTTCCAATGTTTGAACCGCTCTTCTATAATATTAAACGATTATTCTTTTGATCTCTTATCACTAGTGATCACCGTTTGAGGATCTGATTGTTGGTAGGGTTAACCCTACATTGTGTTTGATCTCGTAACTGGCTACTAGCGGGAAGTGATAGCTTTCTTTTCTCTGTGGAATAGCTGTTTGCATACAGCACATAGGAGCATATTATCAAGCGGCAGCGATAGTTATCGCTGGCCGCGCTTAGCGTGAGATTTTTTATCACCCCCCTATCGCTGGAAATGATCGCCATGCTAGCGCTGTATTAACAACACTTAGCGATATGGCGATAAATATTCCAGCGATAGCGGGGATATGGCTGTTTTCCATGGAACAACACTGGTTTTCCTGCGATGTTCCAAGGAAAAAAGCGATATCCTTGATGATAGGGGCTGTGGTATTAGCCACACAAATCACCTCCCATGTCAGGTATGCCTTAGTCTGGAATTTAACAGACGTTAAATTCCAGGGTTAAGGCCTAGTTAGCGCAAACAAAATCAACGCTAAACCGGATAGGGCTTCGTTGTAAATACAGCGAAGCACCGTTAGTGATATTTTATGATGTAGTTGTAAGGGGCATCCCTACATTGCATCTCATTAGCGATGAGAGGCGATAGGAAACCGGGCGCTAAGACAAGAAAACACGCGCCAGCATGTCCGTGTTAATAAAGCGATAAAATTATCACCGCTTTTCGCCCAAAAACGGACGCTAAAGCGGCGATAATGTTATCGCCAGCCCTTGATAATATGCCCCATGGTGATTGTTTCCTCTTTAGAGCCTTTAAACAGATTCAGGTCGATGCCAATTAATAATATTGCCTTTATGGAAGGGCCTAAATGAACTTTGCTTAATGCTAGCACCTGATATGTGCGAATTCTGCTTCACTATCTTGACTTTAGAACTTAAGAGATGTGACATCATAAGTCACTTGTCTGCCGGATGGTCTTTCAAGGGAATTGTTTTTGTGTGCGGGTTAGAAAAATTCCTGATGTCTGTCTAGTGGGATGAACTCAGGCCCAGGTCTCTTTCATAGAGATGACGTCCCAAGTCTTAAGGAAGTTTAAAGCTTCTTGTTGTTATTGAATTTGGTTTAAACCTGCCATGTTACAGGATATCAATGTTAGATGGTTCTTGTATGTGTTCCTTCCTAATATGTCTAATGTTGAGGCCTTTGCTAGGTATGCAGCTACTTTTTTTCTAATAATGTGGGGGTCTGCCATTTCCAGTCTACTTCTGATTATTTAATTTAATTTAATTGTGGGTTTCTAACACGCTAGAATCGACTCCTGAAGGAGTATCTCTGCGCAATAGACCGCTGGGGAACCTGTCCTGGCTTTCCCCGTGAGATGGTCCCTACGGGGTATCTCCAAGGTGAAACCAGGCATCCCCGGCGTATGTGGGGGCTGTTGTGGAGATGAGGCAAGCTAATGCCCAGAGTTGCCGAGTGTGATCCCTGGTTGGAGTAGGCACCGAGGTGAGAATTATCGAGTCCGCTGACCCTGGTCCACGACCCTGCCGCGTCGGGAATTGAACCCTGGCCCCGGGCCGTCCTCTGCTCCCGGGTCTGCCGCCTTTAACCAGTGAGCCACACCACTCCACTGTCAAGACACATTTGCGTTGAGGTAGATGAGCATCCAAGACCCCCGACTGGTGCCTCTTTTGACGTGAGTTTTATGCCTCTTAGTATGCTGGTTCCTTTTGACGGCACATTGTTGGGCCTTTGTGGGTGCAGTAATACAATAGGATATCTCTGTCTCCACTGGTTTGATGTTAATTTCCCATTGTACAAATGTCTGTGTTTCTGGGAGAAGGTTTAGCCTTTGTTTGTGTTGACCATGTAACTATTGTAGATTCCTTTCCTAAAGTGTGTTAAGAGGAGACAAATCGTATTCTGTGTATATCTTCTTTTTTATGTTGTCTTTTGTTTTTTAAAATTATTTTTATTATTTCCAAGGTATGGGTAACTGTTCATCCAACAATATTATTCACAGAGATTTGAAAGAAAACACCAGACAGGGGCAATCAATAAACAAAACCATATTTCCTCACATATTTCGATACAGTATACCTTAAATATTAAATACAGCATTGGCCATACAAAAGCAATGTAAAATCTAAGCAAATAAAAAGAGAGTTAAGGCAAAACATACAGTACAATGATAAAGCAGCACAATAGCCCCACATAGGTGAGCTGTCTTGGGATAAAGTGCTTGGATGACCTTAAAGTGCATATAGTGACTGCTGACCAACCTTTAAATACCTTAAGATGATATTTGTATACATATAACAACAAAGGGGGGGTAGAGGAGAGGGGCACGAGGACTCGTCCTCCAAACAGTCGTACTCAAAAACCAAAAAGTGTCACTCTTGTCCAAAGTGAATTATGCTCTTTCTTTTTACCCGGTAGATATTTATTGAGAGAAAAAAAGAGAATTTCATTAACTAACCTCACCCACCTGAGTTACCTTTGGTTGCATGCTTCATCATAGGGTTCTTTCCATCCTGCTGCGGAATGGTGTGTGCTAAGACCGACGAGTACGTGGGAGCACTGATAGTGTTAGGACCTATTCAGATGAGAGAAAAATAGGAGTGGGGGTGTTTTTGATGGAAGAAATAAAATGGGGGGATTAATAGAAAAGGAGAATTAAAAATATCTGGCTAGTAACAAAATATTATTTATGTGGACCTCTAACTGATATGGTTAAAATGAGGGGAAAAACAAGAAACTCTATGTGGTCATGTCCCTGGGTTTCTTTGGTTAACTAGTTTCAAGCCCTTTCCCAAGGCTTTTCTTCAGGACCTAGGAAGGTTACTCCCTTTTACCACTCCCTTAGTCATAAAGTGCACTGTATTATGGTTAAATGAAGACGTATACAGCACCCAATTGGTCTGTTGCTTGAAAAATGTTATACACCTCATTAAGGCATCATGAGTAACCCTGGGTGGGCAACTTCGCGAAGTGGGCGTAGTGTTGCCTACTTCGCCCTTTGCAAAGTAGGTGAAGCAGGCAACACTACGCCCACTCCTTGGGCGTAGCGAAGTTGCCCGCCACCCGCCTCCCTACCGCCCTCCCGAACATACCTAATTTAATTAAATGGGCACAAAAAAATAAATAAAATACTCTTACCTTGTCCGCAGCGTCCCGGGGCTCCCTCTGCTCGTTCACGCCGCCGTCTGCTAACCGCCCACGCATGCGCATTTCTCGTGAGAAATGCGCATGCGCGGCCGCCCGCGCATGCGCATTGGTTAGCAGACTGGGGCGTGAACGAGCAGAGGGAGCCCCGGGACGCCGCGGACAAGGTAAGTGTATTTTATTTATTTTTTTGTGCCTATTTAATTAAATTAGGTATGTTCGGGAGGGGGGCATGCGGCGCGTAGTGGGGCTACGCGAAGTGCACAGGTAGGCGTAGTTTCTCGCCCACTTTGCGTAGCTTCGCGTAGCCCCACTACGCCCAGGGTTAATCATGAGTCCAAACGGGGGAGGCGGGATGCCTGTAGTCACACTTTCCTCACAGCTGCTACCTCACTCTAGGGAAACACTCCCGCCCATTAAAAAAAAACGTGCTCCTATTTTTCTCTCATCTGAATAGGTCCTAACACTATCAGTGCTGCCACATACCCGTCGGTCGGAGCACCTCGTTTTGATATGACACCAAACCATGAAGGCCCCATCCACTGTCTTAAACTTAGTCTTCTTCTAAAAACTCCTCTTTAAGTCCCTTAGAAAGCAACCCTTTAAACCGGAGCCCAGAGTGAGTTGAGGGTACTACGGCAGGATTCATATTTTGGGTATTTTACCAGTTATCAATACTGCGAAGTGCTGTAACATACACGCCCAATAATATAATACAATACTAGGAACCCCCCATCCACCACGACTTTTAGGTAGAATCATGACTTTTTAGGACCGCCTTGGTTTCTTAAACTGCCGCATAAAGCTATTACACAAGCTATCCAGCTTTGTTTACCAGATCTTATCTATCTCAAGAGGAATAGTTCTAAATAGATACAGTAATTTCAGGAGTGCCATCATTTTCAGTACATTGTGTAGGAAGTTGTCTCTGTGTATACTGTACCAAAGTAAGGTATATTGTGCACAGAGTCCAGTGGAGCACCACAGGTAGGTAGAGGTAAAAGTAGATAATATCTTACTCTCTATTTGTGGTAGTGTGGGCGAGCAGTAAGGCCTTATCAGATCGTATTGCTAAGCATTTATTGTACACACTCAGGCAAGAAAAGATGTCACACCCTCAAAGACTGAGCTCAGACAAATGTGTTTGTATAAAAATATTATTTAGTTATATTTATTTTCTAGAACAAAGCCAGGTCTGTTACAGGTAAGTAGAATGATACTTTGCAAGAATAATGCGGCTTGAACACAGTTGAAATGGAATAGAATGCAATGGTGTGGTTACAGAATAATTACTTTGTACTCGCAAATAGTCCGAATTACTTTTTAGTTACTTTCTTACACAGCAAGGTATCTTTAGTTACTAGACTGGTGCATTTCCTAAGGGAAGGAAAAAAGAGATAATACGTTTTGCAAGCTCAGTACAGGTTTATGGTATTACTCACAATTCACACTTCGTCCTGGGAAAACAGAACCGGATTTACGGGTAGAATTTGGTCAGATGGGCACTCGAATCGCACTGCTAGCGGCACAGAGGTGGCCGGGTGTAGAGTGCATGGGCAACCCGTTAGCCAACGGGCAAAGCACAGTCGTGTGCTTGGGGACTGTCGAAAGAAGGTCACCAGATTGGGAAAACAAAAGCTCCTGGGGTCGAGGTCAGCACTGTAGGACCTAATGGTCAACACAAGAACTACACCACCAGCAGCACAGAGGCGGCTGGGTGTAGGATGCGGTCTTGGCTGATGCTGCAAATACGGTTGAGGATCCCTCTGAGTCAGTCAGTGGCTGATGAGGCTAATGGGGTCTTTGGGAGTCGTCGTCTTGAGGCTGCAAGCGTTTGGAGACAGAGTCTGTTGGATGGTTGCAGTTGGTCTTTCTGGACAACTTCGGTTATGTAGTCAGTCAGGGTGTTGCCTTCGGTCGCAGTTGAGGGGACCTACTTGTTGTTGGCTGCAGATTTGGTTTAGGAGCTTCTTGAGATTCAGGGGTCACTGGGATCCAGGCTAGGATCTTTATGGCATTACAGCACTTACAATGTCTAAGAATTGAATTAGACACTGCACGGGTACAGGTCTACTGCACCAGTACGCTCAGCACTGGTATAGTGCACCCAGCTAGAGGGATGGCTTACCTATGCCAGGGCAGTGGATCGTAGGCATAGCACGTGTGTCAGGTCGACTCTTCACTTTGGGGGACCTCCTTAGGGTATTCGGTCACTCAGGCTTGGGGCACCTGGAGCGGAGTGGTGGAGCCTCAAGGAATTGGCCGGAATTAGAGTCGGTTGGTTTTTGAGTAAGTCCAGTGCTCACAGGAGGCAGAGTCTGTTTAGTTGTGAATTCAGTGCAGGTCCTGCTGCTGCTCACTGCAGGACACACCAAGGTTGTGGTGGAGGAGTCTGAGGTCAGGACAGGCCGGTAGGACTGGGGCCAAGTGAGTGGGTGTCCTCCACTTCTTCTCTCAGCATGGCTGTTCGGTACTTCTTCTTGTTTCTTCTCGTCAGCTCTGATCTGAGGAGACAAGGTTCAGGGTTGCCCCTCAATACAGAATTTAGGGGCTTTACAGATAGGTACAGGTCGGGACCATTGGGTCCCTTCCTTGGGCTGGACACAACCCCTAATATGCCATCATCCAGTGGGAGGGGGTCATATGCCTCACTCTGGTTGACTGGGTCCCCTCATCTGCAAGATGGTGGGGACTGAAAGCTGTGCTTCACCTCGCCGACCCCGCCTGAGGGGTGGGGTTGGCAAAGGTGGGCACACCTCTCCTCCTAACTTAATTTTCCTGCCGATTCTCCACCCAAAATGGGGGTGTGAACCAGTGGGGGCCATTTGCTGGAAACAGCAGGTGGCTGGGGAAGCTCACAAAGGTGGCAAGCCTTTGAAGCTACTCCTTTGTGGACCCTGCCCATTCTGGGGGAGGAGGCTAGGCACCTCGTCCCAGGATGTGCTTTGTTTCAGGGTCCCAAGAGCGGCAGGCTCTCGACCTAGGGGTCAAGAAACATGTTAGTAGCTTGCAAGCAGCCTCCCAGCCAGGGCACTAGAGCTAGGTCATTTTTCTGGGGGCATCTCTAAGATGCCCACTGAGTGCATTTTTCATTATTAAATCCCACACTAGCGCCAGTGTGGGATTAATGCGCTGAGGCGCTTGGTACCAAACTTCCCAGTTTTCAGTTAGGCCATTATGGTGATGTGGAGTTTGTAATGACAAACTCCCATACCATATATTCTTTATGGCATTACTGCACTTACAACGTCTAAGAATTGAATTAGACACTGCATGGGTACAGGTCTACTGCATCGGTACCCTCAGCACTGGTATAGTGCACCCAGTTAGAGGGATGGCTTACCTATGCCAGGGCAGTGGAACTGAAGGACTGGGTTTTTCTAAGACCCAGCGGTGCCAGGGGACAACACCTGAAACCTTCGTGGGTAACCTGTTCCGGCGTACAAATGACAGAGACACGGGACACTTCCTTCGGCGTCAAAGATTCGAGGTTTATTACTGCAGGGAACACAGAAGTCACGAGAAGTACATAACGTAGGTTCACGGAGCCTGATTCGAATTGCTACTGTGGGTCGCTCCTTTTATACACATTTCTCTCATAGGTTAACATGATACACAAAGGTTTACAACTTGGTTCCCATCATAAACACCAAAAGAGGTTGCTTTCATGTATTCAGGGCCCGGAACATAAGTACGGAAACATTTGGTGGTTCCCAACTAGAAAAACCCATCTTCCCACCATTAGTACATTCCAATCAGCAGTAAACAGATCGAAGAAGGAACAGAAACAGGTGCAGAGGAAGGCAGAAACAGTGGGGAGATCGGAAAGGGTGTAAAAGGGGTGGTATCGGGTAACACGAGTTGCAAGCATCAAAGGGACGTGCCTAATGAGATGCACGGCTGAGACAATAGACCGGCACGGCAAGATGAGCCTCGAGCGGGGCCATCTGCCTTACAGTATCATCCCCCTCATCATAAAGACACTTTCAAAGGAAACGTGTCTTCCGCAAGAGTCTTGGGAATCCCAGGGTCGCGAAGCGGACAGCGTCCGTTCGCTGGCTACTTGAGGGCAAGAGACAAAATGGATGCCGCATCTAAGATGGAACCCGTGGGTACAGACATAGAAACCCACGAAACAGACGAACGGTTTAGGTTAGCACAGCGAAACTGCGTACACCCACTAAACTCGCCATTTGCGGTTCATAGATACCAGACTCGACCATATTCGTGCGAGTCGAAAACACCACTTACGATCGTCACGGAACCTCAGACGCTCCTTTTGCCCTCATGTAGGCAAGCACTAGTCAGAATCATATTCGATATTCATCAGACCATCTAGATGTTGTTGCAACATAATTCTATCCATCTGAGCTCCCTTGGTAACAGGCGGCTGTTTTATACACGTCGTAGCACAGAGGCTACATAAGGCAGGACCACACTGCACACAAAGGCAACACGTGAACAGAAATGCTACAACGACTCCGATGATCATCAGAATCTTCCAACCCCAAGTCGACATTAGGCCCCAAAACCACCCAAGTAGCGTCCAATCCCCTACGTCCACGTGTATGGACTCAGAGATCTTATGCAACTTTGAGATGGCTTGATAGACAGTCGGAGCGTTATCTGGAATGAAAATACAGCAGCTCGAATGGATCACCTTACATACTCCACCTCGATCTGCTAAAACAACGTCTAAAACCATACGGTTTTGTAACGTCATGAGCCTATCCGCCTGAAGTTCTGCGGTGATATTACCAAGGGCACTGGCAGTGATATTAGCTGTCGATTCCACCACTCGAGTCAACTGTCTCAGGTTCCTACTATTGACCATAGGCCCCCAAAACGGAAAGAAACCCTTGAAAAAGTCTCCTGCCTCTTGACCGGCAGTGTCCTCTTCGCTAATCACGCCCCTCACAACTCTAGTCTTGTGGTAGTCTGCATCTACGGTGAACGTCGGAGGCAACAAATTTGCAATATAACATGTGCCCGCAAAGTCGGAGGGCAACCACGTATACGCACGATCATGGCAAACAAAGTACGTACCCTTGGCAGTCAGAAACACAAGGGACGAGAGCATCGGCAAGACATACGTCTCGGAGCAAGCACTCTCTCCAAGATGAGCTCTCGGTCTTCGGCCACGACCTTTTAGACAGAAATTACCAAGGTGGGGTACGATCCATATCGGAGACGAGCTTCTAAGCTGTCTTTCACCCACGAGCGCACTATACTCAGCCTCACTCAGGTCCCTATAGGCTCGCACCTCCTCCTCTGGGATGAGCGACGGCTCATAGATATCCCTATCTAAATCAGCGATTGCTATAGCCAAAGGCTTGTGATACGGACCAGGACCAAAGTGGGGAGGACGTGGCTCTCGATTGGGGTAGGAATCTAGTGCACTTCGAAACATTGTTTGAAATGCTCGAGCTGAACCCTGGGAACTAAAAGGAAGGACCAGGTATGGAATTCCTTTATCCGTGGTATGCGGCATTAACCCACACACCCAACAATTAGTAGTATTAACCACTAACTGATGCTGATGTAGGAGCTGAATAAAGGAATTATTTCTGAATTCTGCACGTCTAGCCTGCTCGTGTTGGGGTAGAATATGGAAGGAATGAGGGGACACAGTGGTGGTAGATTTAGGTTCAGAAGTAGGAGTAGGTATGGCAGAAGGTAGGAAGTACTGTATCATATAATACACCCCACCCGCCAATAACGAGGAAACAGTTAGAAACAGAAGGAACACCTGAAACATAAAGCATTTTGTACGAGTAATTTGTTGGAGTTTGAATCTTTGCGCCTGAGCTTTTTCCAAATCCACAAGCTTTGAAAACGCCATCCTCTAAAACCGTCCGCAACGTTTCTTGACGCACTTCGTTCTGTGTAGCAGTAGTCAATCCCTAGGAGTTCCCAGGAACCGACGGTCTTTGACCTAGTGTCAAGACCTACTAACCAGAAGGAAGTACATGCGCGGCCCTACGGTACACCTGGATGCAAGGTATCTTAATTCCCAAATATGTACAAAGTCTCTCAGCTGTGGAAGCAAAAACTCAATATTTACAAAATTACAGTTATACGAGTGTTTAGACTGATCGTGGCAATGGGGTAACGTAAATGTCGAGGAACAAAAGCAAATTTTATTTGTCCTTGGTGTTAGATCGCAAAAAGTATCGGCTCTTTCCAGGACGTGTCTGTTCGTCAAACAATGGATCCGATGAGGGAACAGAGTTCTGTTGATCAGTCAATTGTTCAGATCTTGAACTTTGTGGTGACAAATGTTCAACAATGTCGTTCTGCTGCACTGAGGATTCTCCGACAGGTTGGGCGTCGCTAAAAGGTACGAAGGTCTGCAATCTTTCCGTTTCAGACGAAGCAATGCCTTTCCTCACCCACGAGTCCGCTGCTAAAGGTATAGGTACCTTTTTGGTGTGGGTGGCATGCACCCAGTTCTTCCGGCCCTCCAGGCGGACAGCAGTTCTCGTGGCAAGGAGGACTTGGTAGGGTCCAGTAAAACGAGGCTCAAGATTTCGTTTTCTTCCAAAGTTCCTCGTCACCACCCAGTCTCCGGGCTGGAGCTGGTGGCCTGGACCCTCCGTCTGCGTCGGCAGTGCTTCAAAGACCTGTTGGTGAATTAACCTCAGTTTAGCAGTCAGATCATGAAGATAATCGATCAACATCGGGTATTCAAGATCAGAAAACACACTTGGTCTAGGGACCCCCCAAACATTCGCAGGACGGCCGAACACTATTTCATAGGGACTGAGCCCTACTCGGGAGTGTACTGTCGCCCTTGTTGACAACAGAGCTAGAGGCAAAGCGTCAGGCCACGAAAGACCAGTTGTCGCCTGAATCTTCGCTAGTTTGAGTTTAAGGGTGCCATTATACCCTTCAACTAAACCCGCTGACTGGGGATGGTTGGCGCTATGGAATTTTTGAGTAATTCCAAGGCCCTTACACACACTCTTCATCACACTCCCCACAAACTCACTTCCGTTATCAGACCATACAATCCGTGGCATTCCGTACCGCGGAAAGTATTCCTTCAGTAGGATTTTCGCAGTGGACAGAGCTGTATTGTCTTTGAGAGGGTAGGCTTCAATCCATCGGGAGAATGCGCAAACCACAACTAAAACGTATTTCAGGTTATTGCATCGCTCCATATGGATGAAGTCTAGCTGGATCACTTCAAAGGGACATGAAGGGGGAGCAAAATGGCCAAGAGGTGTAGGGGTTCCCTTACCAGGATTGTACATCATACATATCATGCAATTCTTCACCAATCTCTCAGCACATTTAGTGATACCATCATTCTTCCACACAGGGGACAACAACTTGCAAATACCTTTCGCACTAATATGTGCTAACCCGTGTGCCATCGTCACAACAGCTAGCACATACGCATCTGGCAACATCCATCTTTTATGCTCCGACAAATCAATCCAACAACCATTCGCATCCAACTTTGCCGTACTCTCTTTCCACTTCGTCTTTTCAGTCTCAGTGGCCTCATTCTGTATCGTTTTCACACTCTCGATGGTATCCTCGCACATACTAGTCTCTGTAGGCCACCTAACCGAACTCGTCACATACATTCTAGTGCTAAGGTTCCGGGCAGTCTCCTTAGCAGTCTCATCCGCAAACGCATTACCACGACCAACATCATCCGTCACCTTACGATGCGCACTACATTTAACAATCGCCACCTGCTTAGGTAACGTAAGTGCATCCAAAAGATCATTCACAAGTTGTCCATGCTGAATCTTAGTACCATGGGATGTCATAAAACCTCTCTCTCTCCACAATCGTCCAAAGCTATGGGCGACGCCAAAAGCGTATTGGCTGTCGGTAAACACATTCACCCGTTTCCCTTTTGACAACACACACGCTCTAGTCAAAGCGATCAGCTCTGCAGCTTGGGCAGAGTTCTGATTCAATCTCGCAGCTTCCACAACAGTATTCAAAGTTACCACAGCATACGCAGTCGTCACATCACCATTCGGCAATTTAAAGCATGAACCATCCACATACAAGGTCCCATCGGGATCTTCCAAAGGGGTGTTTTTAAGGTCCACGCGACCTTTTGTTTCCTCCTCAGTCCGTAAGTAACAGTCGTGAGGGGTTACTTCATCTGACTCCATGCTAATGGGCAACAAAGTCGCCGGGTTCCGGACATTACAACGTTTTATCTGAATATGACTTGCCAAAAGCGTCAACTCGTACCCAGACAACCTTGCACTCGTCAAGTGCTGAGTTTTCGTACGATTTAAGAGAGTGTCAAATGCGTGCGGAACCATCACCGTAAGCATATTATCCATGACCAATCCTGCAGATTGTCGGATGGACACCGCACCCGCCGCTGTTGCTCTCAAACAACTCGGCAATGCTCTAGCTACCGGGTCCAAGGTCGAGGAAAAATATGCACATGGACGCTGCTTACCACCAAAAGGTTGCGTCAAAACACTCAACGCACAACCTTCTCTCTCGTGAACGTATAGTGTAAACGGCTTGCTGTAGTCAGGGGTACCTAACACAGGAGCCGAACACAACGCGTCACGTAGTTCAGAAAAACTTTTCTGACATTCTTCCGTCCATGGTAAAGGAGTTGGAACATCCTTGCACGTAAGAGCCACCAATGGTTTCGCTAGCAATGAAAAATTTGGAATCCATTGCCTGCAGTATGACGTGATACCTAAAAAGGCACGCACATCTCTCTGAGTTGTTGGCACAGTCATTCGGGCAATCGCTGCAATTCTCTCTGGGGTCAACCTTCTTCCCTCCTTTGACAATAAGTGACCTAGATAGGTTACTTCTTGACAACAATATTGAAGTTTAGAAGGAGACACCTTGTGATGTAAGTCACAGAGATGCTGCAACAACGATACCGTAGCAATTTTGCAGATGTCCTGAGTATCTGCAGCCACCAATAAGTCATCAACATATTGGATCAAGGCTGCACCAGCCGGCAACACAAACGCATCCAGTTGGCCCTTCAAGGCTTGACTGTATATCGATGGACTCTCACAGTAGCCCTGAGGAGCACGTTTAAACCGGAAGCTGCGACCACCAAGAGAGAAACCGAAAAGGTCTCTACTCTCTTCAGCAATCGGAATGCTGAAGAACGCATTCTTCAGATCGATCACTGAAAACCAAGATGCAGAGGCTGGAATCAGAGTCAGTAGCGCCGTGATGTCAGGCACAACAGGGAACTGAGGAATCACAATTTTATTTACCTCCCGTAAATCGATAACAAAACGATAAACAGGTGGTTTCGAACGATCAGTACGTTTCAGAATGGGCAGTACAGGGCTGTTGCACACGTTTCCCCGTGTCTCCTCAATAACATCTTTCTCTATTAGGTCATAGATGATCGCTAACAATGCTCGTTCACCATCAAGGGAGATACGATACCGGGGAATACGTGGCAATCGCACATTAGATTTCAAGTGAACAACATAAGGGGAGATATCAAGCAGGCCCACGTCATTGGGACCTGTTGCCCACAAAGATGCAGGAAGAGAACTCAATTCCGGTGGAAGTTTATCGAGAGACAAATACATTGGAGAGATAACTCTCTCACCCAAAGTAAGCTTCACACCCGCAGGAGAGCAATTCAAAGTCGCATACAGACGTTTTAGCAAATCCAGGCCCAAGAGATTTTCACCACAACCAGTGGTCAAAATCAACGGAGCTTTCAGCTCACGAGGCCCAATGGTAAGGGGCAAAGGGCACGAAACCGGATTGCTAACAGGGGCGCCAGAGAATCCAACGGAAACATTTGTTAAGCCAGACAAAGTTGCGCCAGGGAGTTTCGAATGCATTATGGAACTTTTCGCTGCACCAGTGTCCAACAGAAAAGGCTCAACGACGCCCGAGGTGGCAACTGCGACGTAAGGCCCTCTCTGATCAACCGGAACTGATACTACTCCCTCTCCTTGTCTATGGCTGTCCTAGTAATTACCTTCGTTAGCATCCTGATCGACGTAATAATCATCTACATTGTACTGAGCAGATCGCCCTTGCGACGATCCGCGCTGATCAAAACAATTATTGGAATCAGAAGTATTAGTGGAACGATCGTTCTGAGCACCACGACCTCTACCACGTGATGTCTGTTGAGAACCACCACGACCTCCTCTAGACGAATTACCACTATTACGCTCATTTAGAACTGGGCAATCGAATTTTAAATGACCCTCGTTCCTACAATAGGCACACTGATTGTACCCTAACGAAGATCTCTGCGAAGAGAAATCATTCCGTGATTGTGACCTATTAGACTGAGACTGCGATCGATTACGCTGTTGCGAGTCATTCTGATTCAAACGCGGAGGGTATGCCTGTTGCAACAACACTTTAGTTTTGAGCTCTTTCGTTTTCTTGTCAGCACGATCGTTCTCCTCTTTCTCCCTATTCTCATAATATTGGGCCGTAGCCAATATTTGAGCAGAAGTAGAAACAGCCCACGCACTTTCTGAATTACGCAATTTGTTGCTCAAGTCAGGCAGTAAATTTGAAACAAATTTGTCCACAAACAACCTCTGACCACCTTCGGTACCCATGTCTTGACCACTATGGTCAATGAAAGCCTCCTCAAATCTCGTAAAGAAATCAGAGACGCTCTCATCTTTCTTTTGTTTGCAAGCGGACAACTTGTCCCAATTTACCTTCATAGCTGGCATAAGCGTTTTCATCAGGGTAATTATTCTCTGAGGGAGATCCGTAATGAGCTGTTCAGGTTTAGCCCCACCAATTTGTCGTGTGTCTGCCGCTACAAGAGCAGCCCAATCACCACCTAATTCTGCCGCATGGTTTTCTTGACGAATCTTTGCCCATACCGGTTGCGGTACGACATTGCCAAACAGCATATCGATATCGGCAAGATTCATTATCGTAGCGTCTACGAGCTGTGATAATTCTTTATAATACCCTGCAGGATTTTTGCGAGGGTCAGGCAAAGATTGCTTCACCTGCAGAACTTCCGATCGTTTCCATGGAAGATGAATCCATACTGGAAATGCGGCAAGATCGGCGGTGCTCGAGTAGCATCACCTGGCATCCATACTGGTGGGACTTCGCGCATGGGATACTGACCAGGCGCGTCCAATGGTCCCTCAATGTCTTCCACGAACAACGCTCGAGGCATTATAGAGGGACGGAAAGATAACAACTGCTCAACAGCGCGTCGAACATTTGAATCGACTATCATTCCGCTTGAAAACTGGAGCTGGAGATTAGTTAAAGCAGTCAATACATCGTTCGATGCATCGGCCGATATTTGGTCACGTAAAACCTTACACATTTCTTCAAAAACGTATCTTTGCGTCGGTATATTGAATTGACAGAACGTATCAAGCACCGCACGTGGAGGATTTCTAAGGGGGTATTTCATCCAAGTCATCGCCATATTATACAGCGCAGCACGTTCCCGATTACCGGGAAGCTGACTACGTCTTTGAGGACCGTCCGAACCAGCGGACTCAAGAATAGGTCCAAGAGAATTGAAAAAGTTAGCAGCAACAGAGGGGGTACGACGTGGGGTAGATGGAGAGGTATAACATAGGGGATTAACAAGAGAAGAGTCGGAAACAGACGAAACAGCAGGAGTAAGTAGAACAGGTGCAGAAGCGGGAGCAGGAGTATGAGGAAGTACAAGCGGTGGAGCAGTAGGAACAGCAGTGGGCAAGGGAACAGGAACAGTCGGAAGAACGGGTGCAGGTTGAGGGACAGGTTGAGGAACAGGTACAGGGGAAACCACAGGAGCTGCGGTACCCTGTGCGTACGGAGGTGGTGACTTCAAAAGATAAGACAGCAAAGGGTCCTCAACTGATTCCTCTTTCTTATCCGACTCCGTTGGCAAAACGGGGTAGCATTTATCTATAGACATACGCTGAAGCCTATCAAAAACTTCCTTTTCCTTTTCCTCCTTATCTCGCTGAAACTGTTCTGCTTTCTTTACTATGGCAGCAACTCCATCTCTCTGATTGCGTTTTGTCTGTCTGATTTCTTTCTGTTTGGCTTCTTTGCGCCATAACCGAAAGGCATCAAACATGGCCGGCCTTGATTTTTTCTTAAACAATTTAGCCTCGAGGTTATCTAAAATCGGGGTCTCGAAACTACCATGGGGTGGCCAACTGAGGACACCGTCCTTTTTGGTATAGCGAATCCAATATTCATTAAAGGTAATCGGACCTAACCCATGCTTGCTATATAATTCATAAGTTGGAGTTCCAACCGGAGGTATCGGACACGAGTCCTCTAGTCGGGAATCCGCACCACAACGACCAAAACAACTGAACAAAGTACTACGGCCAGGCATCTTGCACACTAGCCGAGTTTCACAAACTTCAAGGGTTACAGGATTTACCAAGTCCCCGCAAAGAGCAAAAACCCTCGGTTTTTGGCGACTGCAGACGTCAAAGATCACAACAAAGAACCAAGTACTAAGAACCACAAATGCAATGGAACCATGCAACAACTAAGCACCCACAACTAAGGACTCTGGGAGCGACCCACAAATACTTAACTCAAAGATCAATGGCGTCACCAGGAAGGCCCGTCAATCGTCTCGCTGTACCAAGGTCTACGCCAGGCGCCAAAACAGGTCTACAGTCAGGGCAGCAGTCCGTCGCAGCCGTCAGGAGGCGGGAATCTTCGCGGGAAAAGTCGTCGGGCCACTTATTTCGACAACAGGATCGATGAAGCGGGGTGCACCTTCCCTCGGAGATTTCACACGAAGTTCCTCACGATCGTCGGGCTTGGACCGGTACCACTGATGCAGCCCCACGTTGGGCGCCAACTGAAGGACTGGGTTTTTCTAAGACCCAGCGGTGCCAGGGGACAACACCTGAAACCTTCGTGGGTAACCTGTTCCGGCGTACAAATGACAGAGACACGGGACACTTCCTTCGGCGTCAAAGATTCGAGGTTTATTACTGCAGGGAACACAGAAGTCACGAGAAGTACATAACGTAGGTTCACGGAGCCTGATTCGAATTGCTACTGTGGGTCGCTCCTTTTATACACATTTCTCTCATAGGTTAACATGATACACAAAGGTTTACAACTTGGTTCCCATCATAAACACCAAAAGAGGTTGCTTTCATGTATTCAGAGCCCGGAACATAAGTACGGAAACATTTGGTGGTTCCCAACTAGAAAAACCCATCTTCCCACCATTAGTACATTCCAATCAGCAGTAAACAGATCGAAGAAGGAACAGAAACAGGTGCAGAGGAAGGCAGAAACAGTGGGGAGATCGGAAAGGGTGTAAAAGGGGTGGTATCGGGAAACACGAGTTGCAAGCATCAAAGGGACGTGCCTAATGAGATGCACGGCTGAGACAATAGACCGGCACGGCAAGATGAGCCTCGAGCGGGGCCATCTGCCTTACAGTATCATCCCCCTCATCATAAAGACACTTTCAAAGGAAACGTGTCTTCCGCAAGAGTCTTGGGAATCCCAGGGTCGCGAAGCGGACAGCGTCCGTTCGCTGGCTACTTGAGGGCAAGAGACAAAATGGATGCCGCATCTAAGATGGAACCCGTGGGTACAGATATAGAAACCCACGAAACAGACGAACGGTTTAGGTTAGCACAGCGAAACTGCGTACACCCACTAAACTCGTCATTTGCGGTTCATAGATACCAGACTCGACCATATTCGTGCGAGTCGAAAACACCACTTACGATTGTCACGGAACCTCAGATCGTAGGCATAGCATGTGTGTCAGGTTGACTCTTCACTTTGTTTAGCACCAAAACGCGCAGCCTGCAATGGCAGTGTGTAGGTGTAAAGGTACAGGGCCTCTAAGGGTGGCACAATAAGTGCTGCAGCCCTTAGAGGCCTCCCCTGGTCACTGTGCCCTTGGTACCAATGGTATATTTTAGAAGGGGCTTAAATGTGGCCAGAGAGTTACCAATTTGGTTTTGCAATGGTACAGTTTAGGGAAAGAACATAGGCTCTGGGTACCTGGTTGGCAGGAACCCAGGGCACACTCAGTCAAAGTACATCAACATTAGGCAAAAAGTGGGGGTCAACCATGCAAAAAGGGGACTTTCCTACACATTGCACCTCCCATCCAAAGTCAGATGTAGATTTTCGATTCTATGAAGATCCTGCTTGATTTTTCTGAAAAATGGGACTTAGATTTAGTTCAACTATCCTTCCGATGTCAGATGTAAGTACTACTCCAAGATAGGTCACCTCCTCTACCCATCGCTGATCCCCAGAGTTAGTACCTTCCGTGCTTATCACTTGGGTCTTACCCTCATTAAGGTGATATCTTGAGATAGCCCCAAGACCACATGCTTCCTCTTCTATATATTTCAAGGTGTTACAGGGATCTGGTATTATAATGACTACATCATTGGCGTATGCCAATACATTATATTGTGCTTGAGTCATGATTACTGGCTGAATCGGATTAAGAACAGGTCAATGTTGAGGTACCGGGTTTTTAGGGACCCGGCGGTGCCAGAGGGGAACACCCAAAGACCTCTTGAGTCCTTCCTGTTTTGGACCACAGAAACACAGAGTCTTCTAGGTGATGTCAGTGATCGAGTTTTATTGGCTGCAACCAAGTAACAAGCATCCTAGAAGTACAACAGCACGGTGTGTATATTCTCAGGAGACTGTTCGTTTTTACAGAGCCAGCCTTTTCTTTTTATACACAATATTACACTTCAGGCAAGAATTCTTCGTTTTACAATTCGACCATAAACATATTTTCACAATAAAGAAAAAGCAGAGTCATGATGGCAAGCCCATATTTTCGTTTGTCCAGTTCGTGATGGATTACCCAGCAAGGCCCAGAATTTCCATCAGATATCGGTGAAACCCCAATAAAATCGGGCACCTCCTCCTTGTAAAACTAGTCATAAAGAAGAAACAGGGACAGGTGTGTGTATGATAATGCGTGGTTTTTATGCGTCGAATGGTTTATGACATGTTGTGCCTTGATGCTAATCTCGCCCGGCCATTGGGATGGGGACTGCCCGAACAGGTTTGGCTGGAGGCAGTGGAGTCAGCTCGCCCAGGTCACAGAGGAGTCAGTAAAGGTGTAGGTGTCCTTTCAGATCGAATTCGGCCTTGGTCAATTGACTATGTAAGGGCAATCACAAAATGGATGCCGCTCACAAAATGGAACCCGAGGGTTCAAGACAGAAACTACGATTTAAGGGTGATTGCGTCACTCAATCGTGACGCAAATGCACAGGTATAATGTCTCAATCATTACCGGTCCGCCGATACCAAATTCGTCATGGTATGATGATATTTTCTGACACGAGTGTAGAGCTTCGGTACCATACAATAGCGGGGTCCAGAATTTTCAGTACCACAATGTATAGGGCAAATAACAGGGGCAAGCAAGGATACCCCAGTCTTGTTCCTCTCGTGATATAAATTGGACTCGATCACTTACCCGTAATCTGCAACCTGGCCTTAGGAGCCTGATACAGAGCTTTAAGGGATTTGAAAAAGCCCGGACCGAGTCCCTTCCACCTCAATAACGCCCAAAGGTAGCTCCAAAAGGCTCGATTGAAGGCTTTCTCTTCGTCAGGGAACACCAGCCCCAGCGGTGATTTAACAACCTCTGCTATGTCCAGTAGCGTAATTACCCTGCAGACATGGTCATTGGTACCTCTCCCTGGAATGGAACCATGCTGATGGGGAGAGATCTGCTTTACAATGACCTTCCTAAGTCTATTTGTTAACATCTTTGTATACATTTTGGCTTCTGTGTTTATCAGGGAGATTGGTCTGTCTGTACAACCTGTAATTCAGTGGGGGTTTACCCCTTTTCTTGAATACCACAATGCTGGTATCTTCCCACCATGGCGGTCTTACCCGTTCTAGCTGCAATGCTAAAAAAATAAGAGACATAACCTCCAAAATCTCATGAAGAAATACTACATACAATTCCAAAAGTATTTTGTTTGGCCAAGCAGGTTTATCCTTTGCAATAGCTTTTACAGCAGCCACCAACTCTTCTGCAGATATGTACAGTTCAAGAGGAGCCCTTTCCTCCTTTTCTTGCGAATGCCCTTTTACTGTACTAAGAAAGTCAAAATAGCAATTGGGCTGAGGAGCTATATCCTCGGAGTATAAGTCTGAATAATAAGTATGAAAGACATCTAAAATCTCTGTGGAACCTCAGTCCTTCCCTCCCATTTATGACAAATAGCCTCTACCCCCTCTTATTGCCTCAACACAAAAACATAATCAAGGTGAGCCAACTTATTATGAGGATGAAAGTAGAACGCAAACCCAGGGTCTGGGTATTTTGTCGCCCACCCTACATTAATCAAACCATGGTCTTTGACCAGTTGCTGAACAGCCTTGTACACTAAAGGTTTCCTGCCTGAATACGGAGGTCCTTACCCAAATTTCATTCCCGCTTCTAAATTCAGATTGAAATCCCCACATAGGATAAGAGGAGTTGGCCAGGTTTGATAATTCTAAATTAAGTGTATAGAGCATCGTTGGATCACCCAGATTAGAACCATAGAGAGAACATATTGTAACCCTCCCAGTACCGAGACGCATATCTGCAATAGCCCAACCTCCCTTCTTATCCACTTTGGCTTTAATTAATGACCCCACAGCCCAGTTGGTCATTATAGCTAGCCCTCTTGTGGTAGCCCCCTGCATGGTACAACTTAATAATGTATATCCGAGTTCCTCTAATACTTTTCTTTTCTCCCACAGGGCAGAAGTGTGGCTCAGGGGTTAGAGGCGGCAGACCCGGAAGTTGAGATCGGCCCTGGACCAGGGTTCAATTCCCCGCCTCGGCGGGTCTTGGGCTAAAAATTCCACGGACTCGATAATTCTCACTCCGGTGCCTTCTCGACTCACGGGTTCACAGTCTGCGACTCTGGGCAATAGCTTGCTTAATCTCCACAACGGCCCCTCGCGGTGGGATGCCTGGCTTTCACCTTGTGGATACCCTGCCGGGGTTATCTCACTGGGGAATACCAGGACGGGTTCCCTAAGCAAGCGCCAGGAAACCCACTGCGGGTAGCTGTGCGCTATATAAGCTCAAATACATTTACATTTAGGTCTCCTATAAACATATAACATCAAGTCTTATAACCTTGTGACCCATCGCCATTCTACCTCTGTCATTTAGACCACAGGTGCTTATTGTACAAATACAAATTTTACAGAGCATCAAAAACTCCTCTGCTCATAAATCAGATTACATAGACTGCCTTTTTAACACAATAAGGTCACTCAACCTTTTCTCAAATTTCTTATCCCTATCCAATCCATTCTCCGTTAATTCTCTAGAGAATGCGACCCAGACCTTCCTTACGTCTCCCTTTCCCCCACCTTCCTTCTGCCTGCCAACACCCCAGCTTCTCCCCTCTCTCATGCACCTAACCACCCCTCACCCACCACCCCTAACCCCGTTCCTCACTGTGGCAATTGAAGCATTCCTGGCCCAATAGATGGAGATGGATCCCCCCATCACTCTACCCCTATATGCATAAGTCAAAGAAATACAAAAATTGTGCATGCTCGGACATAAACCCTCTTTTCCACCCATACTGAGAATATAGCCAAAAAATATCTGGGTAATCAAAAAATAGGAAATTAATAACCACTCAAGTTAAATGTGATTATAGCAGCAATTTATGTCTTATTATTAAGCTGTCTGTCCATTAATACATTCAATTTCCTAAAATAGCTAAGTACTTAATTCGATGTTTCATTAAAAACATACAGTACAGTAATAAACTAAGTGCAACATGATCATATTATCCTTAAATTAAGTGCTCTAATTAAGTACTAAGTGCTATTAAAGAGCATATAATTACTGTCATCCAACAATAGACACCCTAAAGTATCCCTTTTTTTTTTTTTTTTTTTAAAGATGAGAGTCTTGTAGCTACGGGAAGGCAGTTTTAAACAAACTAACAATAAAGCTCCAGGCGTCATCTTTCTCTAAGCCCTCCTCCACCCCCAAGACCCTTAGAATGTTCCGCCTTAGCAGATTCTCAAATTCTTTTAATTTCCATTGAGAAGGCTTGCCTCGTGGTCCTCTCCAGTCTCCTTATTGGCTGTGGTCTCGGCCTCTAAGGCAACCACCCGGCTTTCCATTTCCAGACATTCTTGTTGCAAATTCAGCCCAGGTTTTTGCCACTTTATGAACAGCCACCTGTAACTTCTTATTTGCTGCCTGCATCCTGCGGCTATCTAGCCTGGTCTCATCATGATATATAGTCTCCAATGTGATCGCATCGGGTTGTGCTGCTGCTCTTACTTTGCCACTGGCGGTGTTTCGTTCTGGCCTCAATGTCACTGAGTGATCCCACATGAGAGCAGCCCTAGTTATTAATCCAATAGTTGAGGTTGTACGTTTAATAGCCTGCCAAGACTCTTGCCTTCTGATACTGTCCACACCGCCACTTCACCCACCAGAGCCACTTAGTGAGCTATCCTTCTGGCCATATTTTAGCTCTGGGTCCTCAAATGACCAAGCAGATTGGTCCGACAGTGAAAAGAAGTGCTCCACCACTTCAATCTCTCCTACATGGCCAGCTGATTTAGACCTGATGCTTCTTGGGGTTCTGGCTTTTTGCTCGATCCCTTTCTTGCCATTGGCGTCCTCTGGTGCCAAGCTAGTTGCTTTTGACCTGGTGACATTGCCCATTAATTCCATAAGTTCTATCTCCAATGGCCTCTGAATTATGTTGAAATAGCCACAGTCTTATCGGAACATATCAGCGTAAACGCTGAAGCCAACTGCCCGTCCCCTTCTATATTCACCTCATTTTTTAATTTTGTTTTATTTATTAAGCGCGACAGCTACCCCTGAGGGTTTCCCGGCGCTAAGAGACAGATCGACTACATAAGGCAGGAGAATTAGAGATCAAAGAGCCAGGTCTTCACCGCTCTGCGAAATCGTATATGACAGTTTTCCATCCGTAGGGCCAACGGAAGAGAATTCCATAGTCTGGGTCCTAAGTTCGCAAAGGAACTACCGCCCATTCTGGTAAGTTTGAACTTACCTCATGTTCCACATCCCTTGAACAGGGGATAGGGGCTTGTTTGGGCGGACTCACATTTGCTGATTTCTCCACTGCTTTGCAGCTTGCTCCCATCCAAAATACCATGAGGTATATCCGCTACTTGAGGAGGATCTTCTGGCCCCAGAGAGATGTCTCCAGTTTCCACAACCTTGCCCTGGTCTGCTTTTTCAAAGAAGTCCACTGACTCGCATTTGATTTTAACGCCGCTAGACCCAGGGTCAGATTTTTCCTTTGTCTCTCCACCACCTCTTTTCTTCCTAGGGGTTTGTCTTTTTCACCACTGCAGCCCCAATGGCGCTCGCTGCACGCAGTTTTAAAGCTGTCTTTTGGCCATCATGATACCTAAAAGTTCATGCTTCCAGCTGCTGTGTTTCCTGGTGACAGCACCCAGCGGCCTCACCAGCAGCAAAAATCTTGGGAGGAATCTCCATCCGTGGAGCTTCAACCTTCAAATCGCAGTGTGGCCAGTTAGCATCGCTTGTTGGGGGAGGAGCTACCTCCTCTCAGTGTTCACGCACAACCTCAGCAGGGCAGTTCGTGGGAGGGATCCGTATGGCCACAGCTATGCGCTCACCATCATACCCGGCATGTGGGATAGCTTTCCCCAAGTCTGTATGTCTCCTGGTTTTATGTGTTTCAAAGTGGGCACATGCTGTAAAAGGTGCAGCATGTTTTCTCTATTTAATATGGCTTGTGTTCCTCGTGGAGTAAAGATTAGATCCAAAGGATTATTCTGTTACCCTTTACTGATGTTGTTGCTAGCTATGTGAGTGTCTTTCTTGTCTGTTCGATCTGAGGTTATATTTTGTGGGACAAGTGCCTCCGGGTGGATTTGGCTACCTCCTGAGTTGCCTTCACTATGTTGGTAACCTGTTTCACTGGGGGAGTGTGGTAAGTTATAGTACGTTCTTTCACTGTGTCTTTACCTTATGGAATGTTATCCTCAGAACCTTTATTGTGTCACTCTTGGTTCTATGTTAACCCCGACAGTTGCTGTTCGTCTCATGTTCGTGCAACTGCTTCTGCCGTGGGCTCCTTACCATTTGTCTTCTATTTGCTACCTGCTAATAAAGCTTGTTTGGATTTGGACTGGCGTCTACTGGAGCTTCTGGCACTCCCCATCACTACATGTTGGTACCAGGAGTGGGGTGGAAATTTAATGGCTGACTCTACGCTGTCCTGCGCTACTTCTGGGGTCCACCGGTCGACCAATACTGCATACCTGGCACCCGAAGGCCTTTTCTGGAACACTACTGCGAAGTGGGTCAATAATTTACCAGTTTTGGTCAGTTTTGGCCTACATCCAAGTTTCCTTTCCATTGGGCCACGCGCACCCCTTAAAATTAGTATTTGGCCTGCCTCGCTCCTACCTCATCGTTCCTGATTCCTGCAGCCACGGGGTTCCGTCTTCTACTCTGCCATTCTCCTGCCTCGTCTGACTTCACCACTTCACAAAGGTGCTGTCGCTGTGTATCCTGGGAGGCGTCTTGACGTCACACGCACAGCGGTGGCCATTTTGGATGTGTCAGGAACTAGATTTCTTTTGTTTCCGTCGCAACACCTGGCAAGTGCAAGGCCACGATCAGTGATTTGCACACCACGCTATTTTTTACTGTATTACCTGCTGCCAGCTGTCTACACAGACCACCTTTTACGGTGCGACACACGATGATTTGCACACCTTTCTTTTTCTGCTTTGCTGCACTAGTGAGTCAGTGTTACGTACTTTTCATTTAACATATTATCCTCCGGTGGCTCACACACCATTATTAGTTCTTCATTCTATGTATACAATTGTGTGACTCGATCTCAGTGATTCACACGTCATTTTATTGCTGTGTTCCTTCCACTGCAACTTTCTACGTTCCTTGTTCTTGTCATTCATTGTCATTGATAATGGCGTCCAGTCAAGGTTTCATTCAGCCGGCACATTTCCTGTTAAAACCAGGCAAGCCTGATTTGCAATGGACAGAGTGGCTAAGAGATTTTGAAAACGACCTCACTGCCATTGATGCTGATGCTTACTCTCCCTCGAGTAAATTTGCTTTGTTAGTAAATCATCTGGGTGCAGCTGGCTGCAGAGTTTTTGACAACTTGCCACGCCATCCTGCTCCTACGTCTGAAGATACTGTATGGAATGTTTTCATCAAAGCTAAACTGTGCATTGGAAAACAATATTCTGACTCCACAAGTGTCCTGTTAGAGAGGTTTAATTTCGCCATGTGTAAGCAATCCTCTGAGGAGTCAGTCGAAGATTACGTAGCAACGTTAAGAGTCTTGGCTGAGAAGTGTGACTTTGGCACCAATGTTGACACTTACATAAGGGATCAATTTGTCTTCTTCTGCTACTCCAAGAAGATCCAAGACCGTCTCCTTACCTCACACAATCCCACTTTAGCTGAAATGATTGATATTGCCCAAAGTATTGAAAGATCAATTGTTACATCTAAAGTTTTGTCTGGTCACTCAATCAAACTACAAACTATGTTTCTTCCTACCCAGTCCTCCACACACCCTGCAGTTTCTTCCAGTGTAAGTCTAGTTTCTGATAAGAATACTGTGTGGGCTGTCAACAAAAAACAAACCTTTGACAAAAAGTTTTCTAAGAATCAACCTTTTAAAAGCCAATTGGTTTGTTTTTGTTGCGGTTCCAGAAGCGACATAGGAAACAATCCCAATTCTCCAGCTTTAGAATTTCTTTTACTAAATACCAGAAGTTAGGACATTTTCAGGGGGTGTGTAGGAGTGGCATGAATACTACATCCAGTAGGATTAAAGTTTCTATGGACATTTCTGACCTCCAAGATTGTACTTCTCAATTCGCTAATAATTTAGTCACTGTCGAAGTCCCTGAATCTTCAGACAAACCTATTAAAGGGCCTTTGGTTGACATTTCCATTGATGGTAAATTCATTTTACCTATGGCTGATTCAGGAGTTCCCATTACTATCCTAGCAGATTGTACATTTTACAAATTCTTGTCTAATGACATGCCACCTCTTACCCCTGATATCAACCCCAAAGCCTTTGGGGAACAAAACATTGATCTCCAGGGTTATTTCTGGGATAGAGTGGAGTGTCTGGGCAGATCTGTTAGGATCGAAATTTATGTAGCTGTCAAAGGAAGAGACATCATAGGTTGGAAGGAGCTTGCTCTCCTAGGCATCATCTTGTACCCTGGGGAAGATCCTCCCATTTTTTTTAGGTAATCTTCCTTCCAATATTTTGTCTGCCAATCAACCGGACTCCATTGTTGAAAGCCTCTTAAAATCTTTTCCTAGTGTATTTAAAAATTCTGTTGGTACTGTCAAAGAATACAAACACACTATCATGCTAAACAAAAATGCTGTTCCCATCGTACATAAGGTTAGACCTGTACCTCTTAGTGTCAGAGAGGATTTAAAGTCTCTGCTTAATGACCTCCAAACGGAAGGTATCATTTTCCCTATTGATTCCTCAGAATGGATTTCTCCGGTCGTTTTACGGAGAAAAAAAGACTGGAGACTTGAGGTTATGTGTGGACTTAAGATCTCTCATTCAAAACATTCTTGTGGATTGCCACCCTCTACCTCTCATACATGAAATGTTAGCCAATGTCAGGAAGTCCAAGTTTTTCTCCACTATTGATTTACACTCTGCCTACCACCAAATTCAACTCTCTCCTAATTGTCAAGCACTCACTGTTTTTGTGACCACTTTTGGTGCCTTTAAGTACTTGAGGCAACCTTTTGGTCTCGCTTCAGCTGCAAGTGTTATTCAAAAACTCATGGACAGTCTGTTTGGTGACCTTTCCCAGGTGCAAGCATTTCAAGACGACATCTTAATCCACACATAAACTAAAGAGGAACATTTACAAATACTTGGCAAAGTGCTAACCATTTTACAAGATAGAGGCATGATTGTAAAGGCCAGTAAACATACATTACTTGTCAATGAAGTTGAGTATCTGGGTCACACTATCTCGAGTGAAGACATCAAACCGAAGTTTTGCAATGGGGAAGCAATACGTAATGCCCCTCCTCCTTCTGACAAAGATGCCTTACCCTCGTTCCTTGGCCTATGCGAATACTATGCTAGGTTTGTTCCTGGTTACGCACAACTAGTTCAACAACTAAGGTGTCTCCTCAAGCAGGGTACCAAATTTGAATGGAATGACACTCTCTGTGATACTTTTGAGAAGGTTAAACTTTTAGTTATTAATGCACCTGCGTTACATCCATTTGTTCTTAACGCCAGCTTTTTCATGTCTGTGGATGCAAGTCAGAAAGGCCTTGGGGCAGTTTTAGGGAAATAGGTGGATGGCTTTTGCCTCCCGTGCCCTGACACCCACTGAATGCAACATGATTGAATGGGAGGCCCTTACCATTGTCTGGGCAGTTCAGAAGTTTAAAACATACATTTGGGGAACTCGGTTTGAGGTCTTTTCTGATCACAAGCCTCTTGTTTCTTTATTGTCTGGCAATAGTATGGGAAAATTCTCTGCAAGGCTGGTCAGGTTACTTTCCAAATTACAAGAGTATGACCTCATTATCAATGGGGCAAAAACATCTGTGCTGATTGTCTCACTCGTATTGCTCTCCCTGATTGTAGCGAAGGTGAAGACGACTGCCACAAGGACTGTGTGGTTGGTCTCGTAGATGCAATTTCCATGTGCAGTGGCAGCATCTCACAAGACGAATGGGCATCCGCCATGGCACTTTATGAGACTCTTAAGAAAGTGGAGGTGTTTATTAAGAGTAAATGGCCTGCCAATAAGAATTTGAGCAATGATGTAAATTATTTTGCACAAATTAATGAGGAACTATCCTTTGAAAATAGGGTTTGTGTGAGGAATGGCCCGTTTGTACCTCCCATTTCCCTGAGAGAGAAAATCATCAATATTGCCCACGAAGGCCATTTAGACATTTCTGCCACCTGCCAAAAATTAAAAGACATTTACTGGTGGCCAGGTCTGGACAGACAAGTGGCCCTTTTCATAGACAACTGTCCTAGCTGTGTTGTTCCCGACAAACATTGGAAGCACAACAAGAAGCTTTTCTTTCCAGTTCCATTGCATTATTTCCCCTGGGATAAAATTCCCTTAGACTTTTCAGGACCTTTCACTTTATTACCTTCAGTCAAAAGGTACTGTTTAGTTGATGTTTATTACCACTCCAAGTGGATTTATTATTCATTCGTACAAGCAGCCAACTCCTCCACTATTGTTTCTTTCCTTCAAAGTCTTTTCAAAGTTGAGGGTACTCCCAGTTGTGTTGTCACCGACAATGGCCAACCGTTCCTTTCCCATCAAGTCGTAAAGCACATGGGACTACCAGGCCCTATAGAGGGACGATAAATATGAATGGCTCCCCATTGGAGCGTGTAGATGCCTTCACTTATCTAGGGGTCACTCTCCAGAAAGATCTGGGGTGGTCTAGACAAATAGACATTGTAGTCTTAAAACACCGACAGCAGGCAGGCATTCTTTTGAAAAAATTCTCTTCTTCATTGACAAAGCCCATTAGCCCTCTATTAGAAGTATATGGGATGAAGGTCCTAAGTTCGGCCTTTTACGGTGCCGAACTTTGGGGTTTTGAAGATCTAGGGAAATTGACGCTAGCAGAAAATGAATTTCTATGAAAAGCTACTAGCGTTCCCGTAAGTACCCCGCTAACACCCTTAATGTGGGACCTTGGAAAAAAAGCGGTGCAGGACCTCGCCCTTTTGCGGCCCCTACTTTATTGGCGCCGCCTATGGACCACAGAAGAACTAAGCCACTATGCTCAGGGCCTGAGGGAGATAATGAACAAGGACTCCTACCGAAAAATACAATCGTTAAAGGCCATTCGGTCTCTACTTTTTAAATTGGGAATGAGGGAATTGTGGGAAGATCCGGAAAATGCTTTTTCCCCTCCAAAACTCATCTTAAAAAAAAGTACTGGGAGATGGTCATTACAGAAGAGAGGGCAGAGGGTCTCTCCCGGCACCTGACAGGTCGTTACATGGATATTAAGGCCCACCCGATCCTGGAGCCCTATTGGGATATAATTGGGAAACAGCTGGATCGTAAGCTCTATTTTCAGCTGAGAGTGGGCACCCTCCCAGTAAGGTCTTTTACAGCAAATTGGGCAGGAAAAAATGGTAACAACAGATGTCCAAAGTGTGGGGAGGAACAAGAGTCTATAAGCCATTTCCTCTTCTTTTGTCCCATGTACACTGCCCCCAGAACGATGTGGATTAAACCTATATGTAAATTGCTCGGGATACATAGGCACGAGGAGGCTCTTAGAATTTTATGTACTGACCCAACCCCTACAATTGCTGTTGCTAAGTTCCTAAAATGGGCTTGGGTAATTCGTACAAAACAAATAGCGACAGACATATGATGATCTAGCCTTAGCTGTGAGTTCCTGTGTAATTTACCCCTGAAAGAATTGTATATTGATCAGATTGATTTTAAATATGTAAGTGGATATTCGTCAATAGTCTATTGTAGTTTAATTCCTTTTTAATATTTACTGTATGAATTTTAATGGATTTTTAATGGATTTTAAAATACTGTTTTTCTATGTATACTTTTATGACTTAAATTGTCGAATAAAGTTTATGAATTGAATTGTAAATGGCCTGCCAATAAGAATTTGAGCAATGATGTAAATTATTTTGCACAAATTAATGAGGAACTATCCTTTGAAAATGGGGTTTGTGTGAGGAATGGCACGCTTGTACCCCCCATTTCCCTGAGAGAGAAAATCATCAATATTGCCCACGAAGGCCATTTAGGCATTTCTGCTACCTGCCAAAAATTAACAGACATTTACTGGTGGCCAGGTCTGGACAGACAAGTGGCCCTTTTCATAGACAGCTGTCCTAGCTGTGTTGTGTCCGACAAACATTGGAAGCACAACAAGAAGCTTTTCTTTCCTGTTCCATTGCAGTATTTCCCCTAGGATAAAATTACCTTGGACTTTTCAGGACCTTTCACTTTATTACCTTCAGTCAAAAGGTACTGTTTAGTTGCTATTTATTACCACTCCAAGTGGATTTATTATTCATTCGTACAAGCAGCCAACTCCTCCACCATTGTTTCTTTCCTTCAAAGTCTTTTCAAAGTTGAGGATACTCCCAGTTGTGTTGTCACCGACAATGGCCAACCGTTCCTTTCCCATCAAGTCACCAGTTTTCTTGAGCGGTCCGAAATAAAACACTGTCAAGTTGCATTGTATAGTCCTTCTTCCAATGGACTTGTTGAGAGGGCCAATCGGTTCCCCATTGCAGCCAATGTCCATGTAGGTAATTTTTTGCAAAGAAAAGTATGGGCTACTTAACAACATCTCATTCCACCACTGGTGTTACATCCTTCAAGGCTCTCAGGAGTAGAGAAGCTAGATCAAAGCTCATGCCACAGTGGTTCAGTGATTTGGCTGTAGGTTCCGCTTTATCTCACAAGAGAAACACCTTAGCAGACCCCAAAATGATTAAAACAAGAGTTGCTGCAAAGCAGTCACTGCAAAAAAGAATCATATGATGGTTTTTTCACATCACACAGCCCTGTTCTCAAAAGTAATGACTGGGTTCTCATCAAAAAACCTTACAAAGTTTGCAAAGGCCAGTCTAAGTTCACACTACCTGTTCGGGTCATCAGGGTCACCAAACCTTCTTTTCTTTTAGAAAACAGAGGTTGGTGGAACAAGTACAATGTCGTCAAACTTACAGACACCCAAGTTGGTATCTTCAACAAAGTTTATGCCAACAGGTCTAATGAAAACGATATTGATTTTACTTTTGGGCCTTGTTTTGATATTATAAATGTTCCCATTGCATCTAATGTTGACTCTAACCTAACTACATTTTCTTCCCCAAGCTGCTCTAATGCTGTTTCACCTACCCATTCCCGTACTTCACTCGAGGTTGTACCTGCACTTGATCAGCGGGTTTGTCGGTTGCCTGTCAAATTTTCCGACTATGTATTGTATTAAATTTTGCATTATTTGGGGGGTATGTGGTAAGTTATGCTACGTTCTTTCACTGTTTCTTTAACTTATGGAATGTTATCCTTAGAACCTTTATTTTGTCACTCTTGGTTCTATGTTATCCTTAGAACCTTTATTTTGTCACTCTTGGTTCTATGTTAGCCCCAACAGTTGCTGCTTGTCTCCTGTTCGTGCAACTGCTTCTGCCGTGGGCTCCTTACCATTTGTCTTCTACTTGCTACCTGCTAATAAAGCTTGTTTGGATTTGGACCGGCGTCTACTGGAGTTTCTGGCGTTCCCCACCACTACAAGGAGCTATCTCCACTACAGGGAGCTATCTACCGGGTAGCCATAATTGCTACCTACAGCAGAAGTGGTGGGTTGGTGTCTGGAAAGACTTTGTTGGATTTAACTCCCTACACTGATAGGTGTTTTTTAATTCATTGCTGCAGGTTAATACCTGCCATTGAACACTGTTGAGTACAGTGGCACCTGCTGATTCCTTGGATACGTTTGGTTGGAAACCTGTTCTGCATCCCCATCCTTGGTTTTTTGTCCTCCCACCTGTTGTTGTTTTGAATGAATGTGAGTAATTGTTGCATAAGTTGTATGTTTCTGTGCATATTCCATTACTAATGTACTGGCTGTAGTTGTTTGAGATTTTGCAATTTGATTGTCAAGTGGCGATACTGTGGTTATTTCCATGTTAGTATACCTCATGGGGAGTTTCTCTTGATTTAGTGCTTCCTGCTTTGCTGTTGCTTCATTGACTTTTGGGTAATGCAGGCTTCTTATTTTACCTTTGGTAGCCTCTGTGTTGTCAAACATTGACTGATGCGGGTGCCTAGCTTGGCTATTCCTGTAAATCTTATTTTGTACACCTTTTTTTCTTCTTGTTAGGATTCTGATTGGTTCTGCTGATTCTTGTTGATCTTTGGAGAGTAAAGAGAGATTACGAATCTTCATGGGTTCCAAAGATACTTCTCCTACCAATGAGGAATCCACTACTAGTGATTTTTAGGTCTAGTTTACTCGAACCTATTGCTGTCCATCCAAAAGCTGACTTTTTACGATCCGGATTTGGCCTCAGGCATTCTCCCCAGCAGCATCTCTCCTCCCCTTACCATTTGCTCCTGCCTCCGAGAGCTTCAAAGGGATCTGCTTCACACTTCACGGCCGCCGTGACTCACATTTCTCCTTCCTTCGTGCCCAGCCCCCTCCCAGCGCTGCCTTGTTTTTCATGCTCCAATCCTTCACCCTGCTTTGGCCTGTCTTTCGTTCTTGTTTTTTTTGTGTGCTTATGATACGTCATTGCACTTCACAGCGTAGGATTCTGCTTGTTTTAAACGTATTCGCCCGACTTGCTCCAAGAGTGCTGTTGATAACAGCGCTGTTTTTATCTGGACTGTTACTGTAGATTGCTGCTTCGTCACTCCGTCCTTAGTGGTAATTAAAGACTGAGCACTTGTGTTTTCATTTTTTATTTCAAGCTTGTTCACCCAACTTGTTTATTTACTGACAAATGATATCATCGGTACAGCAATTCAATATAAAAACTTCAAAATGGCCACCGAAGTGCGCAGTCAACTAAGTTCTGGAGTGGTGTATTTAAACATACAGTGACGAGCCACAAGTGCACGCAGGGGGACGAGTTCAGCAGTGACTTTTCTTTTGGAGAATGTGAGGGGTGGATTTATAAATTCTAACGCCTGGGGTGCGCAAAGTCTGTGAGATCTGGGTAGTATTGTCAATGCAGCCGCGCCGTCCTTGTTTGCACATACACCCGCCCTCGCTCCGTCTGTAATTGTTGCTTACCCTGTAATTAGCCTTCCTCCCATCGTCGTTGCTTGTTGCTTCTTTTAACACAATACTGGCCTATGACATTGAGGAGGAGGTCCTCTTTTACGAGAAAAATTGTTACGTTGTTAAAGGCGTCCTCATGCATGCATTAGCATCGCACATTTGCTCCCACTCTGTGTAGGTCTTATCTGTTACTTATCACTTCATAGCACGGCATTAGAGTACTTCTAGTTGGCCCCTCCATTTGTTTTCCAAAAATCTGTTGCAGCCTGTGGCAGCATCCGTAACCAGTCACAGATCTGTGTTTGCTCACCAAAGGCACAGTCATTTGCATGGTCGAGATAAAATGCAATGCATCGGAGCAGTTTATCTTTTGCTCTGCTTTTAGTTTGTTGTTTGCAGCTGGTGGCAAAACACGCAGTATCGCAGAAATATATACCTTTTCATGTATACTTTTTCTGTGTTTTTATATGATGGACTTAGTAAATTCCTCTTTGCAAGCAACAATGTATTCGAGCAGTTATTATTGGCTCCACTTACAATTAACTCACTGTAGCTTGTGGCAATCATCTGGCATCAATTGGCTATAGAGCACCCGAGCTTTCAGTCAGCTCCTTTTTTCTGATTGAACACTTTTTGTAGCTGTTATGATCATGTTTATACTATTGGCCATGCAGTGAGGTTTAATTAATAGATCTCACATGGGTGCATGTCTCATTGGTATCAGCACTGCACTATTGCTTATACTCTGCATAATCCTCGTCTGTTATTGACTTATTGACAACATGACATTAGAGCACACAGATTTGGTTCTGCTCGCTGTTTTTAAAATATTTGTTATAGTCCGTCTTAATACACAAGATATTGCACAGACCTCTTGATTTGGGTGCAGCACGCCTTGAATTACTGTTCTATCAAAGATGGGTCACAATGTATCGGGCAGACTGCTTTGACTTAGTCTTTGATCTTTTTCTGCAGCGCGTTGATATACCATAATGTAAATGACTCTCTAATTGAAGAGCACATTTGTTTCTCTTAATTTGCATTTTTTAATCTCTCCTTGACCTAATGAAGCAATTGATTTGTTTTGAGTGTTGATTTTTTCATTCCTCACCATTTAGAGATTGATCCCCAGTATTCTATGATGTGCTTAAATAAAATATGCACTGCACTTATGGACTCTTAACTGTATAGTTTTGAAATGTGATATTTATTGACATTTGTTGTCTATGAAAGCAATAGACTCTGGCCACTTCCATATGTACCTGTTTGACTGACCCCGGTCAGAGAGTTCTTAGGGTTTACCCCGTTCTAACTCATTACTCACACTACTTTAGGCCACACACACTGCGCCCACACTCTGCACCCTCACACACTCTGCACCCTCACACACACAGTGCCACAGAATTATATGCTACATAATTACACTGCACTCAATGCAACATACACTCCAAACAATACCACTCCATACCACATAATTACATGCCACACAATTACACTCTACTGAATACAACATACACTCCACACAGTGCCACATAATTATATGCTACATAATTACACTGCGCTCAACGCAACATACACTCAAAATGCCACTCAGTGCCACATAATTACACACCACATAATTACACTCTACTGAATGATGCAACACACACTCCACACAATACCACTCAGTGCCACATAATTATATGCTACATAATTACAATGCAACATACACTCCAAACAATACCACTCAGTGCCACATTATTACATGCCACACAATTACACTTTACTGAATACAACATAAACTTCTCATAATACCACTCAGTGTCACATAATTAAATGCTACATAATTACACTGCGCTCAACGCAACATACGCTCCAAATACCACCCAGTACCACATAATTACACTGCACTCAATGCAACATACACTCCACACAATACCACTCAGTGCCACATAATTATGTGCTACATATTTACACTGCGCTCAATGCAACATACACTCAAAATACCACTCAGTGTCACATAATTACATGCCACATAATTACACTGCACTTATTGCAACATACACTCCAAAACCACTCAGTGCCACATAATTAGATGCCACATAATTACACTGCACTCAATGCAACATACACTCCAAATACCACTCAGTGCAACATAGTTACACGCCACATAATTACACTGCACTCAATGCAACATACACTCCAAATACCACTCAGTGCCACATAATTACACACCACATAATTACACTCTGCTGAATGCAACACACACTTCACACAATACCACTCAGTGCCACATAATTATATGCTACATAATTACACTGCACTCAATGCAACATACACTCCAAACAATACCACTCAGTGCCACATAATTACACTCTACTGAATACAACATACACTCCAGACAATACCAATCAGTGTCACATAATGATATGCTACATAATTACACTGCGATCAACGCAACATACACTCCAAATACCACTCAGTGCCACATAATTACACGGCACATAATTACACTATCTATCGCCATCTATCTATCTATCTATCTATCTATCTATCTATCTATCTATCTATCTATCTATCTATCTATCTATCTATCTATCTATCTATCTATCTATCTATCTATCTATCTATCTATCTATCTATCTATCTATCTATCTATCTATCTATCTATCTATCTATCTATCTATCTATCTATCTATCTATCTATTTCTCTATCTATCTCTATCTATCTATCTATCTATCTATCTATCTATCTATCTATCTATCTATCTATCTATCTATCTATCTATCTATCTATCTATCTATCTATCTATCGCCCTCACTCTATCGCCCTCACTCTATCGCCATCACTCTATCTATCTATCGCCCTCACTCTATCGCCCTCACTCTATCTATCTATCACCCTCACTCTATCTATCTATCGCCCTCACTCTATCTATCTATCGCCCTCACTCTATCTATCGCCCTCACTCTATCGCCCTCACTCTATCTATCGCCCTCACTCTATCTATCTATCGCCCTCACTCTATCGCCCTCACTCTATCTATCTATCTATCGCCCTCACTCTATCTATCTATCACCCTCACTCTATCTATCTATAGCCCTCACTCTATCGCCCTCACTCTATCTATCTATCTATCTATCGCCCTCACTCTATCTATCGCCCTCACTCTATCGCCCTCACTCTATCTATCTATCTATCGCCCTCACTCTATCTATCTATCTATCTATCTATCTATCTATCTATCTATCTATCTATCTATCTATCTATCTATCTATCTATCTATCTATCTATCTATCTATCTATCTATCTATCTATCTATCTATCTATCTATCTATCTATCTATCGCCCTCACTCTATCTATCTATCGCCCTCACTCTATCTATCTATCGCCCTCACTCTATCAATCTATCGCCCTCACTCTATCAATCTATCTATCGGCCTCCCTCCCTTATCTATCGCCCTCCCTCCCTCTATCTATCGCCCTCCCTCCCTCTATCTATCGCCCTCCCTCCCTCTATCTATCACCCTCCCTCCCTCTATCTATCTCCCTCCCTCTATCTATCGCCCTACCTCCCTCTATCTATCGCCCTCCCTCCCTCTATCTATCATCCTCCCTCCCTCTATCTATCGCCCTCCCTCCCTCTATCTATCACATCACCACAGCATCACTCAGGGGCACCACAACAGCACTCAAGGGCACCACAACATCACTATGCGCTACCACAGCATCACTAGTCGCAACCACAGCATCAATCTGTGCAACCATTTAACAACAACTGGTTCAAATATGTTATCTCAATGTTTCAAGCTTTATTACAAATGTCACAAAAAGATGTTAATATTTCACTTCTGTTCTCAGATTTTCCCCACAATAAAATACACTGAACATAATCTTCACAAAAGTTATTTACAAAAGTTTAAGCTAGTGCCATTATCAATTACAATAACTTTTTTTAAAGTATTAATTATTAAAAAAAATAAAAGCCATTGTTATTTGTAATATCAATACATCTAAGTCACGTAAATACAACACATATTGCATTACAAATGCTATAGGTGTTACATTTGCAAAAGTTATAAATATTGGCATTGTAAATGACAAAGCTATTAATTAGCTATTTCTAAAACTAACACAGAAATAAAAAAATTGTCATTTACAATACCAATAGATCAAACTTTTCTAATGCGAGACCTATTGCATTGCAAATGCTTGTTGAGTATTGCAAGGGGTAGGGAAGCCTGTGCTACACTGCTGTGGCTCTTGGCTTGTATCTTCCGTTGCCAGGTCTATGTTCTTGTTTGCAGTGAGTTTGAAGGTGAGTGCCAAGGCTGACCATTGAAGATTTCCTTGACAAGTTTCTTGCTATTCTCTGTTGTTATGAGTTAGTTGCTTTAAGTCCTCTACTAAAAGTGGCAGCATATCAGTGAGAGTGCACATTTTTTCACAATTGGAGCACAGAAGCAGTGATCTGTAGACTTTTCATCGGTCAGTTTACTAAGGCTGCTTTCGAAAGAGCTGATCATTCAGTTTAGTGTGGATATACTGTTTGTCAGGGATTACATTAAAGCCACTTGCAGTTCAAGTTTGTGTGACTACCAAGTTGGTGCATTGGTCGCTGCTTACAGAGTCAAATTCATTGATGTTAGTACAGAGTGATCAGTAAAATAGGTTCCGTTCTGCACTATTTCTAATTATAAGACCCTTTTGCTGTCTCCCCCTTACGTTGCTTTGATTGCTTCAGTTTCATTAAATAACCGGTCATCTGCTTCACTCAATTAAATATTTGCAGGATTCTCTATTATGTCACCCCCTCACTTGCTTTGAATGCCTTCCAAACCAACTTCCTGGCTGGAGAAGAAAGATATTTAAATTGTGGGGATTTCCGATATGTCTGGTATGCCCAGGAGTCTTCTTAATTCATCGTTGCTGCAGTGAGCTTGCGCTATAATCTTTCTTTGTTTGGGGGGAGGGGTGCATCCAGGTTGCTGTCTAAGATGCAAAACACGTGCTACTCCACCTCCTTTCTCATGTTGTTCAGGTGTTTCGAGTTGTCTGGCCCAATTGGGTTGAATGTTCAAAGAATCTATCATAGATTGTTTTCACTGACCAGGAGGGCCCGTATTTCTGGCTTTTTCTCTAAAGAGTGGCCATTTTTGTCAGTAGACCTATTTGAGGTGTTGAAGAGGTTTCCCTTTTTGGACCTGGTTTCCATCACCCTTCTATCCATTTTTTTGTTAGCCTTTAGAAACACTTTCTGCGAAAGTTTCCAACTGGGTTCAAAGGCTGTGGGCCTTTTGAGGATCTTATGTTTGTTGACCCAGTCGAGACTGATAACCATAATCCTACTGGGATTTGGGACCTTCTCGATGACCCAGGACCCAAGTCCCCTTGTGATGTTTGGAATGCAATGCAATGTTTGTAGATGTGTTCGCAGGCACAAACGAGAATCTGCTGGTGGCTGTTGTGGGTTATTAGGTTATTCTGACTGGTGGCATTTAGCAGAGTTATGTGAGTGAGGAAGTACAGTGAAGTTGAAAAATGTTGGGGAACACGTCCACTTCGCCTCTGCTTACCTCCCCAGCACAGTCTGCTGCCCCCTCCACCCTCCGTCAAATCGACAGATCTCAGTTTATTGGCCGCAACTTGTTAATCCTTGTTAAAATGAGTACAGTATTTGCAGGAATTAGTGCCTGGAGCTGCACCTAACTTGGGAGCCCTTGCAGTCCTGACTGCTGTGCACCTGCAAGCATGACACTATTTCCTTCCTTAGTGGCTATGTGCCACTACGGAGGTGAACCCCCACCCCCTCACCCCCAACCCCCCACTTCAAAGCCAAAATCTTCTGATCCAAGGGGGATTTGACTATGGGCTTTGAAGGTGTTTATATGCCCACTGAAGGTGCTGCAGAGGGTGATAGGAGGGTGGGGGGTTGATAATGGATAGGTACAAGAGAGATTATGCATAAAGGGGCAGGTGATAAATGGGATAAAGCGAGACAACACCTAACAGAATCTGTTGCATGCCTCCCCCTTTGTGCGCCCAGAGCCAAATGCTGATTGAACAGACTAACCTCCCCAGTGACTGCAGCTATGTTACCACCTACCTTGTTTAATGTTTCCCAATTTCCTCATGCCACACTCCTTTCCCTTGTCTGCACCCTGTGGCCCTGGACCAACATCCAAAGACCGCCGACCCCCACCCTGAGAAACTCGCCGCCCAGCCGGGGGTGAAAGCGTTACTCGGGGCCTGTTACAGGGATCACTAAAATCACTACAATTAGGCAGCCCGGTGGTCGGCGTGCCTTGTACGATGGCCCGGAGAGAGCTGAGAGAACTGAGAGTCCACCTGGCCTGGTGTAAAGGAGGCGGAGGAGGCGGAGGAGGCGGAGTCAGAGGTCAAGTGAGGGCGGGCACGAGAAATGCTACATTAAGCACCTTTAAAAATACATGGGGCTAGTTGAATATTTGACTATCTCGAAAATGTTGATTTTAAATTGTGTATAAAAATCTCATACTCACAACTTTAAATTTAATGTTAGCATATGAAGGGGGGGAACATCCTAAAAAAAATGTTTTAATGAATAGTCCTAGTCTCAAAAGCCACATGCTTCTTGAATTTTTATGACCATTAACCATACTTGCCCCATATCTATATCTATCCCCTTTTGTAAATGTTGATGGTCAAAATTTGAAATATATTGTAAGACTAGATGGCCATGGAGCATGGGAAGCAATTCCTCAATGTGTACATAAAATCAAAGATGCATATTTTGAAATGCAAATGTAATGACCTTGTTTCAGCAGAACAGCTGACGTGGAAAATCAAACGTGTTTGTGTGGTTGTTTGTGTGTTGGATATAAATAACTGTATTGTGCAAATTACATGCTTTGTCAATCACCTCGATATTGCAGTAAACATTTTAATTGCATGTCATTTATTGTTGTTATTGAGGTATACTCCAAAAATGCAGAGCATGGTAAATGTTTGAGATGCGACAACAGTGACACCAGAATTGCAGCCAAAGGCATAAATGGACATGGGAAGGGGGATCGGAGTAAGAGAGAGGAGAGAAACTCAGGAAAGACACAGGTTTCCGTTCTACAAAACTTTAAGAGTGGGAAACAGCTAGGGGTGAATAGCAAAGATTTATATAAATAATATTGGCGAAAAAGATTAATGGAAGAATGGAATAATCAAATCTACATTTGCAGTGATAGTTCAGATGTTAAATGATTTGTGAGGTATGGGCATCTACCCAGAATCGGGCAGTGAAAAAGGCAGGCATAAGGACATCCGGAAGCTAAAAGTGTAAAAATTAGAAGAAAGGGAACAATTAAAATATGTATTCAAAATTGTGCAACATAATAATACAAGATGAGCATTGGCAAAGCCAATAGGGCTCACTTGTCACAATTGATGTAGACTAGTCACGTCCATGGGAGGAGACCTGGAATGGCCAGGTAGAGGGCTGCTTCCCCTATGCGGCTCTTCTACTGATTCAAAACACGAAAAGCTGAAAGTGCACTTTGCACATGTTAGACACAGTAACACATGAAACTAAGACAAGTGTAGTAGAAGCACTGTAAAATCGTGCTTTAAAATGCAAGATGAAAAAACATACATACAATGTAATACTTATACATATAAACTAGCAGCACTAATGAGAATTACTTATGTACATTTTGTTTATATATATATTAGAATGCACCATGTAGAAAACTTGGTGCAAAATGTGAAGAAACAAGATATGAACTTCAAATCTAAACTAATAATGCTAGAGCTTCTATTATTTATGAAAAGTAAAGAACAATTTTTGTAGAGTAAATTTAGAAACCTATATACTAATATGAAAGTTGAGAAAATTGTGGTAGTATGCTACTTTAACATTAGTCATTACCATGTGATAACATTCATTGAAACTTCTTCTTTCTTTCCTGTACAAAATTAATTTATTGCATTATAGTTCATTTAAAATTGCAATGCCAAGTTCAAGATTTTTTCAAATGTGCTTTTTCTCTCATGCTAGCTTATTCATTGACCTCATACTGATCCTTTTGCATCTATTAATATATTGCTTTATTTGTTCAGTACATGTGTAACATTCAATGTTTCTACATGTTTTGTTAGCATTCACAGTGAATTATTCCTGTGAGAATAGAATTTCAGATGTTACTATGGAGTGATATTTAGTATTTTCCTTTTCACCAATGTTAGGCCTACATGGACTTTTAAACCTCTAGTTTCTTATGACTAGCATGGGAAAACATCTTACAGTTACAAATGTCCTGGGTGAGCACATGATAGTCTTCTGACAGTGATGTGATGCTGCTTCTCTAGTGCTGACATATTTCCTGTGACCCATTTCCTCTTCTTGCTCAGTTAGACAATATAAAAGGAGACTGGGTCTGCAATTCTCTGCGTTGCAACATGATCAGTGTGCTTCAATGGGCTCTATGCTCTTGCTTAGTTCCCATACTCCAGCCTTGTGGGAGTACTACAGCTATTGTTTTTTTTCAGAACTGTGAGATTGTGCCTTCCTGAGCCAATTCTAGTCACCATTCTTTTATCTGCTTACCTTTCCCAAAGTCTTCCCTACCATTTTCTTGACCTCGCCTGGGTTTTTCTCTCATAGTAGACTTTTTCGTCTAGAAAAAGACATCCTTCTGCATACATAATCAGCTTTCACGTTATTTTTTTAAGTCGATACTGAAGGGCGTCATTCTTATCTCATACACTCCAAGGTAAATACCTGACATATTTTTGGTGTTTAGCTTTGACAACCTATCTGCTTTGATAATGCTTTCTTGGAATGAATTTTGCATTTAAAAAAAAATGCTTTCAAAGACTGTCGCGGTTTGTGTTCTCAGCAGCCATCTTGTAATGAGCTATGATTCGATTATCAAAAAGCAAATTACAAGATGGCCATTAAAGAGGCACCCATATACTGGTAATGTTTTCTGTAAAGCCTGATAGTTATAATAAAACTACCCAAAGGACCAAAATTCTGCTTGGGTACGACAAACAACAGAATAAAGAGTAAAATCATTCAGCCAGAAACAAAAACTGAGATAGCTAAGAAAGCTTTCAAAATTAAGTTGAGGGGGTGAGAGGTAAAAACATTACTTTCCCATTGATGTTCGAATGGGAAAATATTCTCTTTGCTACAGTTAAAATTGCTGAATAGATTTACCTTCAAACTGAATAGCACTAAGAAAGTATATTTTGGGATTTGGTATAAATCCATTCAGTAGTTCTAGAGATTAATTTCTGGATTCATGGATCTTGCACGATTGCTGAGGCAAGACTTATGGTTTGAGTCCTGCAAATCAAATAATGAGTAGAGCAAACACTGCAAACTTTTTTTTAAGTTGTGTTTGCTTTTAGAATGTATTGTAAGATGTTGTTTGGAAGTAAGAGTTCTGTAAACACAACATAAAGTCACTGATGTAGTGTTACATTTCACGTTTTTCATGTTTTAAGCATTGTGGAATTTGGGGTGCCAAGAACCATTATCCCGGATCCAGGGCTTATTGTCCCTTGCTTATTTCCATGGGGTCAGAGAGGATCAGCAAATTCTTATTAAACATTGCAGAGGTTTGCTTGGATAATGAGAATGTGCTGTCCCACATTTAAACTTATTTTGAGATTCTGGAACACGTCATTTCACTCCTTATAACAGGGCAGCTCAACAGCAAAGGTAAATGCACAGATTTTTTTTCCTGTTATTTTCTTTCTGGGAAAGCAACACTTTTCTTACTTTTCTGATTGCTTCTGGTCAAGGAGACCAAGAGAGGAGAAATCCAAAAGGAGAGGAAGGAAATGATAAACTGGAAGATGTTGAGACTGAGTATTCCAGGTTACCACCACAATCCATTGTTTGACATTTTCTCACCAATCCACCAGGTGAAAAAATGTGTCATTCATATAAATATGTGACCTGCGCTTTGAGTGAGAAGAAATCAAGTAAGGGCGACCACGGAAAATACAACTTCGGAAACTTGTCAATTGACAAGCATCTATATGCAAGGCTTGGACAGCAGTTAACCTCATCAGCGCGACGCACATTCCTGCGCTGTGCTAAACGTTCTAATGTGCCAACGGGCTCATGACGGAACGGTTCCGTCATGAGCACAGGCCAACCGACGCTCATGACGGAACCGTTCCGTCAATAGCATCGAAGGGGTTAATTGCTAAGAAAACAAAGAGAAAGAGGTACACAGAAGAGGCTAGTACACCCTCTTTAACCATTCCATAAGCCATGACTGCTGTTCCGGCAACCAGAAATTGCCTCAACCTTTCTTCCAGAAGGAAGAAAGAGAAATGTATCCCAGGGTCAAAACTGTCTGCTTGTGTTGACAGGGGCGTGGCATGGTCATCCCTTGTGCAGCTCGAAATAGTAGTAAATACTCAAAAAAACAAAAGAAATTAAAAAGGACATTTTTTCTTCTTTTCAGAACCTACTTTAGTGGTTTTAAAAAAGATTATTTTGTATGTTAGTGACAGTGAGTGACGTTTATGGTCAGGAGAAGATATGGGTGACTACAAGTGTGAGTAAGTGAGTGCATGCAAGTGAAAAAAATAGTGAGACGGATTAAGTGAGTGGTTGAATGTGAAAGTGAGAGAAAGAGACTGAGTGAGAGTGAGTGAAAGTGAAGAGGGAATGAGAGTTAGATATTGACAGGGCATGCACAGTGGGTAGTGGGCTGCTGCCAGGTTGAGCACATGCACCTAACCCTCTGTAAGAGATGGGCCACAGAGCCTGGCCTTGCACCGAAAGCCATCTCAGCTGCACACAGCCTTCAGTTTCACATATGTCGTTTATTAGCCACAAGGTCTGGCCTCAGACGAGGCCCGTCGCTCAACCCTCTCTGGCAGTCTGGCTGCAGGCCACGTCCCTCAACCGTCCACCATTGTCAGTCAGTCAGTTTTGCTTTATTCGATTTTGGATTAAAATCATAAACGCATACAGTTAAAAAACAAACATAAATCATACATATAATAGCACAAAGTATCTAAAAGTTTAAAAAAAACATTGGTTTAAAAGACATTTGCCCTCCAGTGCGGATGCTTTCCTTTAAAATTACATATTTTCATACGATAGGCATTCACAGTTCTACCATTACATCATGTTCACCCTTAATAGGAGCAAGTTAATAAAGATTTCCATTTTTATATATGTTGTACACTGGTGCAAAGCGGTTAAGAACGGAGGAGCTACAATTGTTCGAAGCATAGGATCTTCTACCCATCACGTAATTATAATTGTACCCTACCTCAGGTCTTAAGGAGGGTGTGTATGGCGCACTGGGGTAAAAATCATGTAAATTCCGGATCGACATTGGGCCATCGTTTTCTTGGGGCTGCCGGGTTTGTAGGTACGGGACAATATGTCTAAACCTAAATTTTACCAACACTAGGTCACCAGGAATGTCTTTTGGGAGGGAGCCTAACCAGCCCACCCTTCTAACACACATTATTGTTCCATCCAGATCGGGTGGCAGAGGTCTGTTTTTTGATAGCCAAAAGGTAACCTTATTTAGTAAGTCTTGTTGCCTTTCGGATTTTCCATGTGTAAAGTGGTGGTACTCCTGAGAGAACACACACGTATGGGACGGCCTCAGGTGGAAGGTGTATAGAAGGTACTTTAATATTCTCTACTCTAGCAATAATATGCTGTGGTGGTACCGGTTTAGAAGCAATCTTAGGGGTTGTTTTATTGGGGGCTAGTTGTAGAGTTTTTAAATTGTTGCATGGTGTAGGTTGCGTTGGCACTATGGAGGCAACAGGGGATTGATGGCGACTAATTATTTTAGTGATTTAAGCGGGAGATAAATTAATCTTGATCAAATCCTCTATTTCCATCAGCTTATTCTCCAGGGTATTTATTTTCTCCAACAACGGCGATATAAGAGATTTGAGCAATTATTCAATCAGAGTTATTAGAGCCAGTTGAAGGGGGGGGTGCTAGACTATCTAATCATTCTGCAGCCTCTGGAATTGAGGGGGAGTTAGTGACAAACAATGGAGGGCTTAAACACAGTTCTTGCACCTTTGGGTCATTCCCATTTTGTTGAACCTTGTGACATTTCCGTTTAACGGGTGAGATCTGCGTGAGCACTACGCTTGGAGTGTTAACTTTTGTATGTAATGGGGTGGATTCCTGCGCAAAATCATTGTGGAGCAAAGTACTAAAGCTTTTAGCCGTACAGGGAGAAGCACTATTTAGTTTAGTTTTCAAATCAGCTGGGACATACTTGGTTTTACACAGATTGTTTAGTTCCGCTAACCGTGAGTGGCTTTGCAGAATACCGGATGTTTCTGAGGGAGATTGCTCACTGGGGGTGCTAGCTATGACCTGGCAAGAATCATTCCCATCTGAACCACTAGGTATAGGCCGTGGTATACTGATTAAGTGGTGGTCTTGTGTACCATTGCGCGAACCCCTCTGATTGACAGATTTTTTGGGGACCCCTTTCTGAGTCATGGTTCCGTTCAATTGGATAGGGGTAATACGTAACATCAACACGAAGGCACAATTTTAGTGTTTACAGCAACGTGTCCATTAAATGTCAGCAAGCATTTGGTAGTTCAACTTTCTTTACCTCCTCTGTTGAGGATTTCAAGGGGGGTGGCCCGTCCAGTCCTCCTCAGGCCTCTGAGGGCCACAGAGGGCCCGCCCTTTGCCCGGGCTTAGCCCGGCGGATGCCCGCGCGCAGTCCCACGACGCTGGGGCTGCGTCCCTTTTTGTGCACCTCCTGGCGCGAAGAGTGCGTGTTGCGGCTTCCGCTGCCGCTATGGCGTCTGGGCTTTGTGGTCCGGAAGTATTCCCCCCTCCACACTGCGGCCGCTGATGGCTGTGGGCTGCGGCGGCGGGAGGGAAGGAAGCAGGAGCCAGATACGGCGGTCTCTGGGACGGCAGGTAAGGAGTAGAGCTTGCCCCCAAGGTGTGCCTACGGGCCCCCGCTCCACAGAGGTTGCGTCCCTTTTTTTCCGCCTTCTGGCGCGAAGAGTGCGTGTTGCGGCTTCCGCTGCCGCTAGGGCGTCTGGGCTTTGTGGTCCGGAAGTATTCACCCCTCCGCACTGCGGCCGCTGATGGCTGTGGGCTGCGGCGGCGGGAGGGAAGGAAGCAGGAGCCAGATACGGCGGTCTCCGGGACGGCAGGTAAGGAGTAGAGCTTGCCCCCAAGGTGTGCCTATGGGCCCCCGCTTCACAGAGGTTGAGTCCCTTTTTTTGCGCCTTCTGGCGCGAAGAGTGCGTGTTGCGGCTTCCGCTGCCACTAGGGCTTCTGGGCTTTGTGGTCCGGAAGTATTCACCCCTCCGCACTGCAGCCACTGATGGCTCTGGGCTGCGGCGGCGGGAGGGAAGGAAGCAGGAGCCAGATACGGCGGTCTCCTGGACGGCAGGTAAGGAGTAGAGTTTGCCCCCAAGGTGTGCCTACGGGCCCTAGTGATTGACTCTCACTGCACATGGTATTCACTGCATGCAGTGTGGGTTGGCTGCAGGACCTTGTCTTCGACTGTGCGCAACAGTGTAGTTGTAGAGCAAACTCTACACACGACCTGCTGCAGGCACTCATCTTATGGTATCCACAGCCTTTCATTGCTCATTACATGGGTTACATGCATGCCTGGCCACAGGAAAGACCCAGCAGAAAACCCTCTGCAAGTGGCCCATCCTCACAGCGGAAGAGGCTTGCCCATAGAGCCTGGCCTTATGCAAGACTTTGTTCTATTTTACCTATTTTTTTTTTTTTAAAACGTTTTTATTTTTTCCATCATGCCAGTAACTTGAGTCAGTTTTATACATAACAAATCTGTATAACTCCACATTTCAACAATACACAGTTCAGCACGTAGCACATATACATTGTTCTGCCAATTGTTCACAGTTTTTCTCAGGCCCCGTCCCTTCACCCACCACCCCTCACCCCTCATCCAGTCCTAAGTCATCACTGTCATTATCTGCTGGTGGATCACAAATACCTCCCCTGTAATCATTCCATGTCCCCCAGATTTTAGTCCATTTCCTGGGGCATCCTCTAGTACCAAACACTGCCCTTTCAGTTATCGTAGCCTCATCCATGTCTTTGCTCCACGCTGTTAGTGTAGGCACCTCTACCCCTCCCCACCTTTGTGCTATATTCTGTCCGTGGCGTGTGAGATCATTCGGCTCCCATATATTTAGTAGGCATCTGCGCGGTTCTTGTGTGAACGACACACCCTGCGCTTGTGACATGGTACGTAACACTTGTGTCCAGTACGCTGCTATTCTGGGACATTCCCATATAGTATGAAAAAAGGTGACGAGGAGCAGGGAGGCCGTAACTATTGAAAACGGTATGTGCAAATAATGAAAGCACCCATTTGATTGACAACTCTTTAAAGTAGATACTATCACGGACCATAGTAAGCGAACTAGATAGGAAATACACAGATGTAAGCCTACTAGAATATAAATAGGGTCTCCTATTTTTAATCTTGAGATCGTAGACATGGCTTGACAATCAACAGTTACTCCCACATTCCCATATACACACAGATGTCTACACAGAAGCCTACTAGAATACTAATAGGGTCTCCTGTTTTAATCTTGAGATCGTAAACATGGCTTAACAATCAACAGTTACTCCCACATTCCCATGTGCACGTCACGGGTCCAATACATATAAAAATAAAATACTTTTGCTAAACTCCTAACCATCAAAGATTTAAATTCGAAATAATCATAATGAGCAAGACATAAGTAGCTCAGTGTAGAAGAATAACAAACAAACTAATCATGTAATCAACACATGCCCTCTAAAATGTATTTATAGAGTACAGTGGGATAAAAGAATCAGAACGGGAGGACAACCCCCGAAAACCTTCTGTGCAAATCCTGACATAGGTGCAACTGACTGCAGCGGTTTGATGCCAAGAGAATAGGTGAGTTTGCCTTTGGTGCATTATAATACAACAGAATGCACAGCCATTACTTCTCACAGGGACTTCCCTAACACTAGAGTAATTTCCCCAATAATTTGTTTTTAAAGGAAACTCTGCATGCAGAATACAACGGTGGCTCCCTCGCACAGCGTGGAAGGCCTGGCATCTGATTAAATAAGGTATACCTAGTACTCTAAAATACAACTAGCATGTATGAAATCCATAAGAGACAAGAAAGCATAAAATACCCTGCTTCTTTCAAACAGATAGACAGCCTCAGAACAAAACTCAACCGATGCCAACAGATCGTACAAGACTGGGGCACAACATTCCACTAATAATTAAAGTGGACTCTAACATAAAGACTAGTATTAAAAGGTAAGGTGACCTGTCTGGGCCCGTCAAATCATTATGATTACTTTCAGACTCCCAGTTGCAAAATATACAAGTGATTGGCAGGGACAATTTCCATACGAGTCCATGTATCTGAATATGTACCACAATAAGTATAGATTGACCTTTGGATCTGTATAACTCTGAAGGGTTTTGGTATGGAATTAGAGCAATAACTATTGATTTTCCATAGCTTTGATATGCACAGAATTGGTAAAGGAAGGAACCACGGACCATGTACTTAGTAAAGTCTGTCTTAGACCAACACCATATCATGCTTTCTATGTAAATTGTATAATGCGTAAGGTTAGGGTGACATAGAGCGATTTGTCATTAAGAGTGGAAAAGTTTTTTTTAAATGTGTAAAATGTATAAAACAGCAAACAATGGGTAATCTCATGTTTAAAAAAAAAAACTTTTTAGAATCGGTCCTGAAGAAGGTGTCTTATAAGGAAAACCAAAACGCCGCGTCAACTTAAACTCCATGATTCTTTTTATTTTGAATTTACTTGTATAAAATTATGTTTATTGATATCTATGTCTGTTTTTACTGCTGTTTTTAATATTACGATATGTCTCAATTTGTATCAAACGAATAAACTCGCACTCTTTTACCAGAATGTATTTGTACTTGTATTAGTTTATATTAATGTCACCCTATATCTGAAGTATTTTCAGATTTTCCATGTATTAGGTGCATATTAGATATTTGTTGCATATTGCTGCTAGATCCCTACTAGATACCCAAACTCTCAGATGCATACAGAATTCTTCCATTGGACGACAGGTCTTGTGGACCTATGAGAGCGGGACATCCCATAATTCCTACACATATTCCCCCGAGTCCCAGACAACTACTAAGAGGGGGCCTTCTTAAAACTTTTTTTCTGGATCACAAATACCTCCCCTGTAATCATTCCATGTCCCCCAGATTTTAGTCCATTTCCTGGGGCATCCTCCAGTACCAAACACTGCCCTTTCAGTTATCGTAGCCTCATCCATGTCTTTGCCCCACGCTGTTAGTGTAGGCACCTCTACCCCTCCCCACCTGTGTGCTATATTCTGCTTGGCTATCATTATTCCAAATGTGGCCCAGTTCTGCCTGTGGCATGTGAGATCATTCGGCTCCCATATATTTAGTAGGCATCTGCACGGTTCTTGTGTGAGCGACACACCCTGCGCTTGTGACATGGTACGTAACACTTGTGTCCAGTACGCTGCTATTCTGGGACATTTCCATATAGTAGGAAAAAAGGTTCCCTCTTCTCCACAGCCCCGGAGACTAAAAGGGTGGTCTATCCTTCTTATCTTATGTAAAACTAGTCTGGTATAATAGGATCGGTGCAATATTCTGAGTTGTACAAGTCTAAGGCGCGAGGGTATTCCCACCTCCCTCGGGGATGCCAACGCCTCCTGCCATTCCGAGTCATCCATCTCCCCTGTGTCCTGCGACCACTTAAGTTTCAGGGGGCCGGTAGGATCTGGCAAGTTGTTTACTAATTTACGGTAGGTAAAAGAGGTAGCCTTCTTCTGCATGAAATAAGTCAGCAACCTATCCTCCATCTGGGACATCAGAGCCAGGTGGTATCGCCGTCATCAGGGCATGCCTAATTTGTGTATATCTAAACATTTCAGAGGGCGCCATTTCATATAGTTGCTGAAGACGCTCAAACAGAACCATTTCCCCTCCTTGCCACAAGTCCCCCACTTTCGATATCCCTATATCATCCTACTAGCAGCCCGTCCCGACGTTGTCCGGGAGCAAAAGGCTGCTTCAGGGCCCCCGCCCGCCTCGCAGAAGAGTTGTCTGTGCAAGTCCTGGCCCTGTTCAACTGATTGGCCCACTTGTGTTATTTTTTTAATTCGTATGTATTGTTTTCCGCCTTTTGTTGTCCGCAAGATGTGAGGAAAGTGCTGTGTCACCTGTTTAATGTTTTTTTTCTTTCTAAGGCTCTTTCCGTGTGTTCGTTTTTGTATCCCTTCAAAGAAGTTTCCCTTTCGTTTTGTCAATTGTGTGGTGAAGTCCTGGCAGTGCTCGAGTGATTATGGGCAGTTGTGTTATTTTTGTTATTCAGATGTCTTATTGTAAGCGTTTTATCTTGTCCGCAAGATGTGAGGAAAGTCTTGTGAATGCGCAGTCGATTGCGTTTCTCCGTTAAGAAATGTTGGCTTTTTTTGTTCGTGTTTACCCCCTTGTGACGTTGTTGGTCAATGGCCAATGGTTAAAGACTTTTTTTTTTGGTAAGCCGAAGTCGTGTGTGTGTTTTCTTTAGTGCGTTGTGATTGGTGTAGTATGCGATTAATCCTGCCCCCTGTGTGGCGTCATTTGACACTCCTCGTCGATGGAAGGCCCACCCGGTTTTTAATGCGAAGGCGTCAATGTTGTCTGAGTAACTGCAACTAATGTGTGTATATTTCTTATAGCGCGCACCTTTGCTGTTTTTGTATATTGGTGTTACCGCGCTGTATGTGTGAATTTAAATTCATTGAAAGCGCATTTCCGCTGTATGTGTTGGGATTTGCAAATGTTTGTTAGAAATTCATTGAAAGCGCATTTCCGCTCTATGTCTGCATATTGTGCGTTCTAAATTCAGTGAAAGCGCATGTCCGCTCTATGTGTGCATATGTAAGTGTGTTGTGAAGTCGCTTGGCCTATGCTTGTTATTTGCACTTGGCACGGCCCAGTAAACGCCCACATTTGTTGTTTGAGACACCCACGGCCACGACCACGCCCCCAAAGGACTACTTTACCACTTTTGGCGTTTTTTTTTTTAACGTATATGGTGTACATATCTATAGCCTATGTCCTTCTGCCACATCTCCCCTTTCAAATGGTGTATTGGGTGTAGTGATTGGTGCATTACTTTTGTAGTTTACCTGGCTCAAAGGTTTGTGTTCTCTCTTTATAATAGTAGTATAGATTGATCGAAGCCCTTGCCGTTTCTAAGTCTTCCTAGTTTTTTTTGTGTCCCATAGTGGTGTAAGTTGTGTCAATACCCCCCACCATCCCAGTTTTGTCTGTGCAGTGTGCCATAACATCAGAGTATGCCGCAGTGGGCCAAACATTGTCAATGCCAATTTCTTATCATATAGGGGTGCGAGCCTACCTCTCGTGCCAAGTTGTGCTCTATCTGCATTATACGCCGGGTCGGATTGCGAGACATGGAGCCAGTGATTAATCACCTCGAGCTGTGCTGCCCAGTAATAGAGCTGCACATCAGGGAGCTCCAGTGGGGGCTGTAGGTTTTTATTAAAAAATTCTCTTGAGTTAGCGGTGACGTAGATCCCTAAGTATTTAAACACACTTCCCGCTATTGTAAGCGGGCAGTTATCAGGAAGGAGTGGCAGAGGGCCATGAAGCACGTAAAGTATTGATTTTTACCAATTAATGGTATATCCTGAAGCCACACCATAGGCAGTACACACGTCCAGGAGGGTCATTATAGAGTGCCTGGGTTTGGATAAATATAGCAGTATATCGTCTGCATAGATGGACACTCGGTCTTCCCAATTGTCCGTCCATCCGTCCCGTATTGTTGGTTCCCATCGTATCCACTCCGCCAAGGGTTCAAGGACCAATGCGAAAAGTAAAGGCGACAATAGGCAGCCCTGGCGCGTGCCCCTCACCAGGGAGAAGTCATTCGATATATGACCATTAGCTGTAACAGGTGCCATAGGCTTGGTGTACAGGAATCAAATCCACGAGCAAAATTTAGGGCCAAATCCTAAATTCTTTAGCACTGCAAAAAGAAAGGGCCACTTGACCATATCAAACGCCATGTGCGCGTCCAAGGAGAGTACCACCGCCTGTTCCTCCAAATACTCTGCACGGGATTATACTTCGTGTAGTCTCCTCAAATTCAGGGCCGTGTTTCTGCCCGGCATAAATCCAGACTGGTCTGGATGTATGAGTGCTGTCAGGTGCGGTGTTAGTCGTCTAGCCAATAATTTTGCGAGGATTTTGGCTTCCGCGTTTAATAGGGAAATGGGCCGTATGAGGTACACCTATCCACCGGCTTACCGGGTTTTAAAATTGCCACTATTGTAGCCGTGCGTTGGTCCGGGGGTAGTTCACCCCTCTCTAAACTATTGAGGAACGTGTTTAACATGTGAGGTGCAGTGGTATCTGCCGTTCCTTTATAAAATTAAATCGGGATTCCATTCGGACCTACAGCTTTACGTAGTTCGTCTATTGTTAGGTCGCTCTCCAGTTCGTTTGCTGCTTCCGTTCAGTTTGAGCATTGTAAGATCTTGGAAATACGTCATCGCCTTCCCCAAGGACATTTCTGAGTCAGAGAAATAAATCGTCTGGAAATGACGTGCCAGCATGTCTACTATTGTGTGTGGATCAGTTGTACTTTCCCCCTCCTCTGTACTTAGCTGTGCTATCCATCTTTCACTTTCTTCTCTCCTGTCTAACCACGCTAATAACTTCCCTGCTTTATCACCAACTTCATATATTTTGTGGCGCGTAGTCTGTATCTGTTGTCTATTCAGTGTTGTGAGGTGTTCTTTATGTCTGTGCTGTCGGAGGTTGTCAGCTGTGTCAGGGGTGGGATCTCCAGCGTGTAGGTCCTCTGCTGCCTGTAGTTCGGACTCTAGATTCTGTAGTTCTGCCTGCCCTTCCCTTTTATGTGCTGAGATGGACGAAATGGCCCATTCTCTGATAAGCATTTTAAATGCCTATCAGAGGGTAGATGGTGAGGCCACTGATACTGTATTTTCTAGGAAGTATTGAGCTACTTCTTTTTTAACGTCCCATCTGATTTTTGGAACCTGTAAGTAGCCGGGGCGGATCGGATAAATTCTGCGTCTTTTCTTTTGGTAGTAGGTGTACTTATGCAATATTGGGGAGTGGTCAGAAATGCCCCGGGGTCGGATTTCTATAGTGTCTACATTTTTAAAACTGCCCAAGGATCCCAAGAAATAGTCTATCCTGGTCAGACTGTTATGAACCCCCGAATGATACGTAAATTGGCGTTCCATTGGGTGGTGTTTCCTCCATATGTCTATAAGGCCCATTGCCTCTAAGAAACTTCACAGTCGTGATCCTCCAGACGTACCTAGTCTGGTTGGGAGCCTGTCTAAGGTTTCGTGTATAGTTGCATTAAAATCCCCACCAATAAGGAGCTCTCCCTCTGGAAGGCTTAGCAAAAAATCACTGAGATCCGGCAGTGCCACTGTATGCAGCGCCGGGGGAACATAGACTGATACTATGTTAAGGGGTCGTCCCTCCCACTGCGTACTTATAGCTGCAAATCTCCCCAGTGCATCAGATCTCACACTACACACAATCAGTGGGAGTTGTTTCTTTAGTAGTATGCCCACTCCCCTTGAACCCGATGTAAATTCTGAGTGAGCCACCATTTGTATCCCCATCTATCCATTGCTCTACTGGACCTACCAGTAAGATGTGTTTCTTGCAGCAGCACCACCGCCGGTCCAGCTCTTTTGATGCACTGTAGAACTATGCCTCGTTTAATTTTATCCCCTAGACCTCTCACATTCCATGTAAGCAGTGAAAGAGTAGGCCCTGTGGTATTAGGGACTACCTGGGCATCATCCTGCATCGTTCCTTTTGGTGGCATTCTCGACGCGCCCAATAGGACTCTCAAAATTGGCCAGGCTAAAATGGGAGTATGTCTCCGAGTTCTGCGCTACTGCATAACTGACTGTGTACTGAGTCATAAAGTATACCTTTAGAGAACAAAAATTTAACAATCCCAACCACCCCGTTCCCCTCCCTGCCGCCCTGCCATGCGGACTTAAAACTGCCCGCCACCCCAACTTAGCAGAGTGCTTAATACCCAACCCCTTAACCTTTACTTGCACGTATGGGAGCGGGAAGTCCAAGGAGGACCGTATCTTCCCCATGCCCCAGAGTCTGCTTCTTCAACAGTTTCATTGTCGTTTTAGCACCAAGGAGGGCCTTAGTCCGCTTCAGCTCACATCTTCCTCTGCTCTCGCCTGCGACTGGTTGATGTCATCACGGTTGTGTTCAGTATTGTCAGGATATTCATTTCTCCCATTATGCCGCCGTCCTTTTTGTGCTTTGCCGTCTCTCCTCGCCACTCTCCACCCCTCCAACCAGTCATGGGCCTCCTCCGGTGTTTCAAAGAACCAAGTCTTGCCATCTGCCACAACACGTAATTTTGCCGGGAAGAGCATGGAGTACGGCAGTTCACGGGCTCTCAGCGCCTTTTTAACCTCTAAGAAGCTTCTGCGTCATGCTGTAACCGCTGCCGTATAGTCTGGGAAGAAGGAGATGACAGAATTATGAACTCGGACTGGTGGTGCTACCCGGGCTGTCTGTAATATCGCATCTCTGTCCCGAAAGTTGAAGATACGGGCCCTTCCTACACTCACTGCACTTTTTTCCCCTTCCCCCCTGTCCAGGGCACTTTATGCAATTTTATAAATGTTATTTCAACTAACCTTGCTTGATTAAAAGGCTTAGCTACATTGAAAATAAAAACAATGTATGCAAATTATTGTTAATTGATTTTCCTTGATGTTCTATATTTTTCTATGTGGTAACTGGGACCCCTCTTTCTCAGCAATATACATACCCAGGTCCCAGTGACTGTATTGGGTGAACCCCCCTTTTACAACGAAGATACGGGCCAGCACCGGTCTTGGAGGGGCTCCTGGCTTCGGTCGTCCACCCGGCACCCTATGCTCCGGCTCTACTGAAAAGTAGGTGGAGAGTCCTTTAGGTTGCAAGCGGGATTTTAGGAGTTCCTTGATGTAGAGGTCCATTGCAGGGCTCCCTTCCGTCTCTGGAAGCCCAGTGATTCAAACGTTATTGCGGCAGACGCGTCCTTCCTGGTCATCTATCTTCGCCCCGTAGTCCTATTTTCTTCCTCCAACCGTGTCAATTTCTTGATTATGAGTGCTGAGTCTTTTGAGAGTGTAGTTGTCACTTGTTCAACCTACGCAACCTTTGCGGACATTTTCTGAAAGTCGGCGCGCAAGAATGTGACAACTGTTGAGATGGAGCCTACCATAGTTTGCATTTTGAGAAGGTCCGCCATAATGTCTTCCAACGTCACCTTGGGGCCAGCTGCTGCCTCTTTATCTTTGTTAATTTTGTCTGTACCATCCGATAGTGGAGGGAAGTCTTTAGTGTACGCAAATTTGTCTAATTTACCCTGCTGATTTGCACGAGTTCCTCTTCCACTCATTATGTAGACAGCAGGGTCACCTGTCTCTCTACTTCGGAATTGTTGATCTTTGCGCGTGATTTGCGACAGAAAATCACTGGGGGACCCTACCTCGGTCCTGCGCCTCAATGCTCCGCTGTTTTCCGCCCTGCGCAGCAGCAGCAGTGTCTCTGTGGGTGCGGGGAACACCGGGAAGCTCCAGGTCTGCACCATCTGCAGCAACATAGCACTATTTCCCCTGTCGTTGGTATAACTGTGTTTCTGTGTCACTAGCACATTCCCACCTTCAGGCTATGTGTCTCGTTGTCTCTGCTCCACAGGGTGTAGGTCGCGCTGCACAGTCTTTTTCCACCCTCAATGGTTTAATGCACTGTTTGCCTCTCAGGGATCCTGAACGGGCTTTTTGCATTACACTGTATTCAAATACACTTCGTGTGTCCTTATATTTATATCTGGTGTCTCCACGGCTGTTTTACCTGGGTATTGGTACTTCCCCCGAGACCGATTGCTGCGCAGCCCCTCCGAGTTCCGATGGTATAAAATGGCAGCTGCAGGCTGGTTCAGCAGTTCGTCCCGATATTCCCGCAGCATGGAGTGCCCTTACACAGCCGAGGGGCAGCCGATGCACCCCGTTCCTATTTTACATTTTTCACAGGATTCTCAATATCATGGACCAACCAATGTTAGACATTTATTTGGGTCTGATGACCCAACTTTGGAATTTTGTAAATAGGCCAACATGGACCCTTGAAGCTTGCTGTGGGTCTGCATCCTCATGCTTGTAAAGCTTGAGCTGTGTTTGCAGTTCTCAACCCGTTTTGCTGACCTTGTAGGCCACACTGGGGTCTGCTACTCTTGTGCCGAAATCTGTGACTATGAATTAATAATTTGGTCATTTTGGGACCCAACCACAATGGCATTGGAGTCTGTGTGTACTCACCCTGTCCACTTGCGTGGCTTTTCACAATTTTTTCAGGATATTGGAACCCAAGACCCTGTGTCCATAATGGTGGCAGCAACATTTTTCTCTCAGTTATACCCTGCCAATCAGATCCTTTTGGTTTTCCTGATCTGCCTGTGGATCTGTGAACGTGAAGTTGAGTACAGGATACAAAGCTCTTTCATCCAATCAGATTTAGGTATTTTCTCATGTTTGGGGTTGTGGAGGTCTGCAAAACCAGGTTTCCCAAAATCTGCAAACTACTGGTCCTGATATCTCTAAAATGTAATCTATTCATGCACAGCTCATTTTTCATATGGCCGGGATGCCCGTCACCCTCTCCCAACACAATCCCCAAGGATGGGAAGTTGGACGCAATTCTGAACATTTGGAAGGCGGGAGGGAGTCACCCTCCCGGCCGTATTTATTAAAATATGAAACAAAATTTAAAACATTAAATAAAAGTTTCATAATCATGTACAATTTTCATTTATTACATTTCGATGAAGACATGTTCTTTGGCTAACCTTAACAAATCTCTAATACAAAGGATTCCTAGCCGAGTCTAACATCCTGCAAATGCATACATTCTAAATTAAAATTGTACATCCTAGCATTAAGGGCCAACGGCAAGGTCTTAACCGGTGTCAGATCCCTACTACCAAAAACTCTTGCCCTCGCGGTGTGAGTGGCGGCCGCGCAGAGGACTATACCCTCCGTGCCAACTCTAATTTCCGTTGTCTTGTCGGGGGCCCCCCTTTCCGCTCGACGCCATCTTAAAGGTCGTCCGAGCACCCGTGTGAGGTATCTGTAGGAAGGACAGCGTGGACTCCCCCCCCACCCCCACACTCTCTATCACATCCGCCGTCGCGGATATCCGGGCCCCGGGAAATTCGTAGGAGGGTCATATAGCCGCCTCCTCCCCTGGAAGGGGCCTATGGCCGTCTCCCCTTAGGCGACCCATCCTTAGTGGGTGCCGCCTCCCAGTGGGAGGGGCCAATGGCCGCCTCCCCCCGGGCGCTCCCATCCATAGTGGGTGGCGCCCCCCTCTAGGGACCTTGAAATTACTGCTCACCGATCATGACCTTACCGCGACAGGCCGGATAGTTGACCGGCTATCCGGCCCCCCCCAAACTCCTAAAGGTCATGCTTTCTCAAACCCCTTAGCCATGCTATGAAGTCTCCTATAAGTAAAACATTCCCCTCCCGGGACAGGTGAACCCCATCATCCAGATACATGTGATCACCCCGAATACACCCATGAGGAATGCTATACAACTGCGCAGAGCGAAACAATCTACCAATTTTGTTGTTAACCTTCTTCACCGAATGGTTCAGTGCTGATACTGAAAGGCCCCCCCGCCATACCTTTCTGGGAATCATGTGGGACCAGGCAATCGTGCACCCCGGGATTCTTTTTGCCAACCAGCTAACGGCGGACAAAACTTGCTCGAGTAATACTCGTCTACCCAGTGTCACCAAGTCATTGCCTCCCAGGTGTACTATGACTACAGATGGCGGTGACCTCAGCCGCCCTAAGAGACCCTCAACAAAAGAATTGGTCAATACAGAGCCCGCCCCTTCCGTGGAAGGCCACTCTGTACCCGTATTCCCCAGCTGCGCGAGTCGCGTCACCTGCTTTGAATACGTCCCCGGCCCGCCTCACGTATGAGTGGCCCACGACCCAAACCACTCTCTCCTCAGACGGTGATCAATGACCGCTGGTTAAGGAGTTGGTTCCCCCTGAAAGTATTGAGATTTTGTGTGGCCATCCCCAAGATCAGCCAACCTTACAAAAGGCCCCTAGCACTGACAGTTTGTCGCCATGTAACAGTAACATCTTGGAACAGATGCAATCCCCCATAGTTGATATCAACAACAGGGGAGGGGAACAGCCGGGGGAAGGCTTGATCCAGAAAGATAATGATTCTTGTGCACTGTTGTACTGGAATATAGCAGGGTTTAGGCAAAAAATCACAAATCCAGCATGGGAGTTAGTAATAGACGGTCAGGATATAGTGGCCCTCCAAGAAACTTGGATACAGGAATCAATCCATGTAAATGGCTATAGAACCTTTTTTACACCAGCAGTAGGAGGTCATTTTGGAAGAGCTAAGGGTGAGTTGACAACGCTTGTTTCAAATCAACTTAAAATTAAACAAGCTCACTGTCATTTAAATTCCTGTTACTTCCAAATCATTACTTTACGGAATTATAAAGGAGCTGTGGTATTAATTATTAATTTTTATAATAATGTCCCGAGAGACGATATTCTGATCGTAATGAAGCAGCTTAAAGATGAAATTCAGTTAGAGGTAGATAGAAATGAAAGGGAGCTGATAATTATATGGGGGGGGGGATTTTAATTGTTCATTATGTACTAAAAGGAATCAAGGCCTATGTGGCCTAGTGACAGAAAGAGACATGCACTTAACACACTTTGAACATACCCTGATGGGGGACTTACTTAATGAATTATTATTCATGTTTGATCTGGGGTTTGCTAATGAATTTGTTCCAGAACCCACACCGTTTGTTCCTACTTTTGTTGGGAGAGGCTCATCGACAACTATTGATTTTATTATTACCTCCAGTAATCTCAATCATAGACTTCTGGGGGTTACAAATATCCAATTACCCATAAGTGACCACCTTCCACAATCTCTTAAGGTAGCATATTTGTTCCCAGACCCATCGACGGCCGCGTCTCGAGTAGAGACAGCGGTTGATGTTGTCCTTGGGAGACAAAATGGGTACACATTAAAATGGAGTAAAGTAATCCCCACAACCTTTTTTGAGAAACTTTGGGAGGCGTGCTCAAGTAATTTTAGGATTTGCCTAAGTACAAGCTCCACTAAGGATCAAATTATTGAGCACTTTGGAACAATAGCTGCAAACATAAAAAGTAGCCTAAGGGTGGAGGCAAAACGCAGAGCCAAGGGGCCCAAAAGCTGGTTTGACACTGCATGTACAAGGGCCCTGAAAAACCTAAAACATGCAGTACACAGATCCCCTAGGGATAAAAATGAAATAAGAGAGTGCAGGAACACATATACTCAGGCCCTGAGAGTAAGGAAAACCGCGCTGAACAAGGATGCATTAGATTCCCTTTGTGAGGCCGCGCAATCTAAAGATTCCGCTGCATTTTGGAAAGCAATAAACACCCCTTTCCCTTATGAAACTCACACGGCGCGAATCGAGATTGCAATAGACGAGGACAAATGGGTAGACCATTTTTCAAACCTTTACAAAGCACAGGAAGACATCCATGGTGGGGGTTTTAACTCTAGCCTGGATGTACAACAGAGTTACAACCTGGTTATAACAATTGATGAAGTGCTTTTAGCCTTGGGATCTACAAAATGCGGTAAGGCTGCCGGACCCGATGGGATTCCGGCAGACCTATTTAAAGCTAATACTGAAATCTGGGGGCCAATGTTAGTACAACTTTTTAATGCAGCTCTCTCACTGGGTCTGAAAGAATCTTGGTTCACCTCAGTCATTGTTCCCATCTACAAGAAGGGGGATAGGAATAGCTGTGCTTGTTACAGACCAATCTCCCTTCTTGATTCTTCAGTAAAAATCTTAGGACGTGTTGTGCTGGCAAGACTCCAAAGCTGGGCAGAGGAAAATGATATTATTAGTGATTTGCAATTTGGTTTTCAAAAAGGGATTGGTACAATTGAGCAAGGGTTAAACCTAATGCTTTTGCAGCATAAATATGTAAGGATTAAATCTGAACGCTTGTATTTTACTTTTGTCAACCTTTCTTCAGCGTTCGACTGTGTATCACACTCAAAACTGTGGGACATAATGAAAGGTTTGGGGGTGGACAATAACATCATTTGTTTTTTGAGGGAACTCTACAGTGGAGCCACAGCCTCTGTTCGCTATGGCAGGGGAGGTGAATGCTCCAGACAATTTAGTGTAGGCCGTGGAGTGCGGCAAGGTTGCGTATTGGCACCTTTTCTGTTCCTCTTATATATCAATGGGCTCGAGCGTCGTCTGCTGCAGGAGTGTAGGGATATGCCCAGGGTGGGGAGGAGGGAAATCCCTGCGCTCATGTATGCGGACGACGCAGTACTCATGGCTCGCACTCCACGTGCCCTGCAGAAACTAGTGGTCAGCTTCGAGAAATTTATGTTGAACCTGGACCTACTAGTAAACTGTAGCAAGACCTTCACAATGAATTGTGGCCTAAAACCAGGTAAACTAATGAAGCGTATCTTCTTAAATAATGTGCCGCTGGATAACACCCCAACCTTTTCTTATTTGGGCATTTTATTCCATGAGTCAGGTTCTTGGACAAGCGCTATTAAGGCTAGAACTCTTTTATTTATGAAAACGATCATGGCTTTACAGAATTTTGTTAGAAAATTGGGCAGGAAACCGATAAAGGAAATGTTAACCATTTATAAAGCTACATGCTTGTCTGTGGCTATGTATGGCTCAGGTCTGTGGGGACACGCAAATGTCGACCAAATCCAGCTGGTAGAGAACAAATTTCTGAGGGGAGTTTTAGCAGTTCCCCAGTGTGCTGCCACATTTAATTGTCACGCTGAACTTGGCCAACCCTACATAACGGATATTATTAGAATTCAACCGATCCTACTGTGGCACAGGGTATGGACTACCAACGAATGTGTTATGAATCGGGCCCTGTTACGTGACACCCTCAGTTTGGACCATGCGGACAGAATGGAATGGCTGGGATATGTTAAGCACTTTTTGACCGAGATTGGTTTACATTCATATTTCTCGGACCCATCCACAATGGACAATATTCCCAGGAAGACATTAAAAACCATCTGCCTGAACCACTTGCTGGATAAGAGGAAGAGAGTCGAAATCTTGAAACCCACAGTACACTCTCACCTTTCTACCCTCTGTGAGACAATTACTGTACAGCCATATTTATCCCTGTCCATGACTAATTATGATCGTTTTCTTTTAACCCGTTTTAGATTTTGTATATATTTTAGATTAGTGTCTTTTCCATCCATGAACTCTTGGAATCACATTTTGCCCGCTTGTTTGTGTGACGGCACGTCACAACAATCTGATATGCATATCCTCTTTTTTTGTAAATTTTATACTGCTATACGTAGGAAAACCATAGTCCCTTTCTTAAAAAACATGAATTTAACCAGATGCCGCCCAGCTTTTTTAGAAGTACAGAAAATGGACACGATTTTAACTGTTACTGTGATTTTAAATTATTTAAAAACTGTTTTTAAATTTAGGAAACAAATTCAAATTGAAACATCCTAGACTCCCTATCGACCTACCTCACTGCACTAATATTTATGAGAAGTAATTATTGTATCTCTTGTAATCATTGTATTTTATTTATATGTTTGTTACTTTTATGGTTACTCGCTTTTTAACCGAATAAAGTTTATTGAACTGAACTGACCGCTGGTCCCCTGGTACTGGGTCGACTGCAAATTCCGCCCCGCATGACATGCTCGCGAACTGTAAATCAAACAGAAGACAAGAAGCGTGAGTGCATGACACTTGACTTCACAACATGTGCAATCGCACATACCTTTTGAAACAATTCGAAGACCATCGTCCCAACTGTTTCACTTCTTCAGCACTCTGACCCCTGGCTGTAGCCTCAGTAGCAGCCCCTATCCTAAAGGAGTGGGTCCCGAAATCGCACGGGTCCATGCCCGCCGCAGCGATTGTCAGTGCTAGCACCCTCTGGAACTGAAACTTCGTCAGCGGGGTGCCATCGATGTGCCTCAGCAAACTCCCCCCCCTTGTATCCGCCCTCAGTGCCAAGTATTCCTCTATACACATTATCGGGCACGTGGGGGACCCTTGCATGCGCTGGACAACAACACTGTTTCCCATAGCTCCCTGGTCAGTTTTGGACCTAGCTATCGTGACCACCATCGAATCACCCCTAATTAGGATGTGATCCCTGCACAAGCCTCCCTCCACATCTTTCTTATTCCTTGCGACCAGTTCGCTCACCCGCATAGCCCCATGGAACGCTAATGCAAAGGCTGCCCGGAACAGCACTGCTTCGAATTGGGAGGAGCATGTCGTGACTAGTTTCGCCATGAGTAGGGACAACCTTTCTAAGCCAATCGGGCGCCTCTCGTCTTGCTTGCGACCCTCGAGGCGCTGCCAGCCCCGAAGGGCTTTTTTCGCCAAAAAGGAACCTGTTGGGTCTTTGATGCCATGCACCTGAGCCATGAAGGAGATGGCCGCCCTGTGTCTATTGGCCGTTGCCGCTGATCGGCCTTCCCTGTGCAGCGCTACCAGGAACCCTAGGAAGGAATCCTCCTGACCCCAGCTCTGATCCCCTGTCGGACCCAAAAATGCACAATAGGAACGAAACGCTCCTTCGTATGCCTTCCTCGTCCTGGGGGCTAAGCTTGCTGCCACGAGGTCTTGTAATCCGGGGCACCGATTAGCCAGAGTGCTTCGGGGAATGGTGCCGCCGCTAGGTCCGCTGTAGGTAGATAACCCCTGAACGCCTGCATATGTGAACGAGAGAGTGCATCAGCTGCATGATTCAGTACACCCGGCACATGTTTCGCCCTGAACTGTACATTCAGTCTCATGCAAAGCAGCACAACTTCCTTCAACAATCTCAAAATCCATTTGCAGCGCGCTGCCTGATTGTTAATGCATTCGACGACAGTCATGTTATCAGACCAAAATACCACAGAGCGGTCTCTGAACTCGTCCGGCCATGCCATCAGAGCAACAAAAATAGGGAATAGCTCAAGGAACCCTATGTTACCTGTGAGACCGCTGGTGTGCCACCACGTCGGCCATGTTTGCGCCGACCATCGATTACCAAAGATGGCGCCAAATCCCACGCTCCCCGCCGAGTCAGTCCACAAACCCAGCTCGTCCGAAGACGCTGGCGGCTTGTTCCACACTACTCGACCGTTGAAGCCCGCCAGAAATGCCAACCAAATGCGCATATCCTGGCGAACCTCTGCAGACAGTCTCGTGCTGTGGTGTCCTTCCTTGAGACCAACCATAGCTTGTGCAATAGAGCGTGAAAAGGGGCGGGCCATTGGTATCACTCTCAAGGCAAAATTAAGCTGACCCACTGCTTGCTGCAACTGGTGCAGGGTCACTTTCTCCTTACTCAGGCAAAGTTCCAGGGCAGCCCGAAATTTAGCTACCTTTACCACTGGCAAACGGAAACATCCCTCCACAGAATCAAGCTCAATTCCCAGAAACTCCAGTGAAGTAGATGGTCCAACCGTCTTACCTGGTGCCAATGGCACTCCAAACTCCATCATGAGGATGCAGAAGTCCTGTAGCGCCTGCGCACATTTCGTGTCGCCGGCGGCTCCCAAGAACAGAAAGTCATCTAGGTAATGCATAACATGCCTATGCCCTGTGGCCTCGGTGAATGCCCACTCTAAAAAACAGCTGAATTTTTCAAAATAGGCACAAGAAATGGAGCAACCCATCGGCATACATTTATCCATGTAGTAACGTCCTTGGAACGCAAAACCTAGCAAACGCTGATCCTGTGGGTGTACCGGGATCAACCGGAACGCTGATTCGATATCTGATTTCGCCATCAGCGCCCCGGGGCCCAGGCAATTTAACATGGTGACGGCATCATCGAATGATGCGTACCGCACCGAACAAACTTCTGGGTCAATAGCATCGTTTACCGAGCAACCCCTTGGAGCAGACAGATTATGGATCAGCCTAAATTCCCCTGGGTCCTTCTTGGGGACTACCCCTAATGGGGAACAGATGAAACCCGCCACTGGCAGGCGCTAAAAAAGGCCCAGCCACCCGGCCCAGGCTCACTTCTTTAGCAATTTTTCTCTCTACCACACCTGGATTATGCTGTGCCGAAAGCTGGTTTTTACAAAAAGGTTCCCCACGAAAATCCCCCGCCGGGATGCGGAAGCCATATAAGAATCCCTTCTGCAACACCCCAGCAGAGACATAATCAGGGTATTTGTTCAACCAAAGAGTCATAACCATGAGATCAACGGGCATAGGCAATTGTACATAATGATCCACTTCAGTCTTGCTTGGACCCTCCTTTACCTCCCGACCCGCTATTTTTCGATCTGCATGAATTCTCCGGGTGAGAGGAATTCCCACAACCCGCACACACATGCTTGAACCTACATGTACCTTGCGGTCTGTTACAATTGCCTCTATTGAAGCCCCAACAGACCCCTCGCTTTCCACCATTCCCGCCGGTTTTCGGCTGGTGATCACCGCCGGTGCCTGCACGAAAGGGCGCCGCGGGCTTTTGGCGGGAAACCCCCGACCCATTCCCACCTGGCGAGGATGTCCCTGCCGACCCAGGCAGGAGCTGCTTATGCCAAGAGATTGAATCGAGGCAATCCCATGTCAGAGAGGAATCATACTCTTTCGCTTTACGAAATTTCATGTCGTAACCTTTCCATTCGTCCCCCTCATACATTTCATAAAAATCCATTATACGAGCCTGATAACAAGACAGTTCGGTCAATACCTCGGGCTTACGTTCACCAATAATCGCAGTAAACATTGCAAAGGCCTTTGCCCAATTCGTTATCGTCTCCTCCACCCTGAACTCCGCCATTTTGGCGCGCCAGACGCTCGAGTGCCACAAATCTTTCTGTGTCTTAGCATACTCCATCTCGCGATGGTCAGTCAACAACGAAAACATATTGACATACTTGTCTGCCCATATCAATTCTTTCGTGGCCGACGGGATATGTTGAACCACCCTCTCCCGTCTTGAGGGTAATGAGCCCTCCCCCGCCACTGGCAAAGCGAGCTTACCCGGTTCGGTCGTTGTTCCCGCCGTTTTCCCGAGCCCAGCCGCCGGTCCTTCCGGTGTCACCTGTGGGGGAACAAAAGGGAGATTCGCCTTCGCGGCATCTCGCGACTGCCGCAACTGCTGGATTAGTAATTTGGCCTCTTCGGCCGTGTCTCCGGGCGCCGCAGCACCCCCTGCCTTTTTGTTGAGCCATGCAGCCAACTGGGTGGCTAATTCAGGAGGCATATCCTCATCGGTAGCGGGCGTAATCACAACCAAAATCGGTTGACCCGCGTCTGGGATTGGTACTGGGTCATCGGCTGGTACGGCAGGGCTAACTGGGGGCACCTCAGGGACCGGAACCTCCCCTGCAACCGCCCTCCTCTTGACCCCTTTCCCTCTCCCTTCGGGGACGACTCCCGGCAATGCCGGGCCTATTACCTTCTTCGTATTACCAGGCTTGTACATTGCGGCCAGTTGTTTCTTGATGCCCGCCATATCCCGACCAAGCGCTGGGACTTGTCCGATGCTTCGTTCCATTCTCGTCATTCTGTTCACTAACATGCGAAGCACTTTGTCTGTCTCGGAACCCTTTCCTGCCTTCTTGCCAGACATCGTTTCGATTATCCACTCCGAGTCGATCAACACGGTCCTGGATCCTTCGCTTCGAAGTCACTGAAAGAGAAACACAAGAATTACAAGTTCTCAAAACTGCTCCTTGTTCCGTCGAGGGCTCACGAGCAACGAGTGGGTGCAGCCTTCCAAGCACAGGAACAAGAGGACGCTTTTTCGGATTCCCGCTCTATTTATTCTTCTTCGGGAGGGCGTGTACCCTCCCCAGGTACGCCTACTGGGCGTGGCCATCGGTGTAGGTGTCTAGGACAACCCCTCTTGGGCGGGAAAAGGCGCGCCCCGGCTACGCCGCTTCGGGCATACCAGCCGAGACACGCCTCCCGCCCAAAATGGTTTCCCGGGAGGATCGGGGCACCCAACCATACGTTCGGCGGGACCGAGTGGTCGCCCCTTTCCAAATGCTAATCTCGCAAAAACTATGGCCTGGATTTACACCAAATAAAGCAAAAGCACTTGTTTGAACACAATTCGACTGTGAAGCCAAATTAGTTTGTATTCTGTTCGGCTGTGTTTCCTGTGTCCAGGAGAAAAGCATCCTATGGAGTTTTAAAATGGAAAAGTTACTTTTGGGTCTTTAAAGTAACTTTCAACCATGCCCCTACCACGCACAGTGTTGTCATCAATGATGTCATTTCAGATGTTTCAGTGATGTTATCCATGATGTCATAGAACATGTGATGCATGATGTCATACGTGAGGTAATTAGCAGTGAATGGCATGGGTGTGAGTAATAGTTACTATTAGTTTGAGATAACTATAGCTGGTGAATTTAAGTGATTTTGTTAGTTTAAAAAAGTATCTTTTAAGTGACATTTTCACCTAAATAGAACATCCCTTTAAACTATGTTGTCTTCAGTGAATTTCTAAGGTCTCTTTCTAATGTGATGCAAGGTATTGTTACACTTGCTAACTAAAACGTCTCTTAAACCTTTGCGTTCTTTAAGTGAATTTCTGTTTCTTTTTAAAGTAATGGAAGATGTCCATCGCTGTGCATGGAGTGGGGTTGGTCGCAAGGCCTGGCTGTGGCCAGGCCCTATGCCCAACCTCCTGCTGCATAAGGCTTTTGGCTCTGCATGGCATGGGGGTTGAGAGCAGGGTCTGGCCTGCTGTTAGGCCCTGTGCCATATCACATGCTGGCACCCTACCCGCTCATGGCCTTCAGTAGTTTGTGGCCAGACCCTGCACCAAATCCCGCGTTGGGGCCAAACCCCCATGCTGCACACAGCCTTCAGCAGATCTACTGTACAGAACATGGAGAGCTTCATAAACTCATAAGCATTATTATAAAGTCTCGGGCATCAGTACTTACATGCAAGGGATATGAGGCGTGGCCTCTGAACACCTCTATGCAACGCAGCTCCCTGGTGCACACTGAAAGTACCAGGTGGGCTAGTTGGCCCCCAGGGACCCTCCGGATTGATGGGGACTTAATCGCCAAATTTACAATGTGCCAGGGGGTGCGTTTGCACACTTGCTATTTCAGGCCCACCCCCTCCTTGCACCACTGTGCAAACGCGCCCCCTAAAGTTTTATAAACTGGGGGATTAAATCACTCAGAAGGTGTCCTTGCCCTTGACAAGTTTCCTCCTTACACACAAAAAAAATTGTGTGATTTCAGGCAAGCAGTCTGTAACCATTGCCTGTGTTCAGATGATTAACGAATAACAATTCATGTCATGTCCAGCTACATTTCAACAAGAGAATTCTGTCATACATGGTAACTCACAAATTGAACATACAATGTGAATAATACCCAAAGAGACCCTTTCCAAATATAGACAAAGCAACAGAACATGATAATATGTGCCCTGGATTATTTCATAACACTCAACACTTTCACAAAGCAGTTACATCAGCAAATGTATAGAGCCTTTGCTCAGCAGCCATGAAATACTACAGGACAAATTCACCCAGGCACCTGTAGTTACTTGACTACATCCTCCAAATGGGTAACAGATGCTAAGTGAGAGCAAACTCCCACTGCAGGCACAAACTGATGAATACCCCTGAACCAGGAACTAGTGCAAAACTTTGCTCACAATATCTATCTTTCAAGCACCTAAGGAACAATATATGTTCCAAGGCCATACAGTTGCAATGAGCCCGTGTTGTTAACATCATGGAGTTCAATAAAAGCCCCTATTGGCTTTATGTGAGAGGCCAAGCTTTCATTGCATAGTACGACATATTCGAAGATAATCCGGATTTATGACTCTGAGATGTGCGCGCCTAAAGAACAGCTTTACCGCAAATCTTGCATTTTAGCACAATCTCTCAAATTTACGTTTAAAGACTAGTTTAAAAACACAAACATGTGATATTCATAGAAAATTAGACCCTAAACTCAAGAAATGTTCAGCAGAATCTAAACATAGGGCTATGGATTTCTCAGGGGCAGCTCCTCAGGTTGAGCGGTGGAGCGTCGCCCCACATAAAAATCTACCCAAAGAGAAAAAAAATAAAAAGGTAAATAATTACCATTTTATTTTTCATGCCCTGTCCAGAGTGTCAGGATGGGGGCAGGGCTTCTTCTGAGTGACAGACTCGTCACTCAGCAGGGAGGAGACAGCTGGGTTAGAGAAAGCCAACGCATGCTGAGTGCTGTGGAGCACAGAGGGAGGCTGCTCCCACCAATCCTAGGGCTGCTCTCATGCAGGGTGCGAGCAGCCCTAGGATTTGCAGAGGGAGTTGCTGCTTCTGATTGTTGTGTGGAAAGAAGAGGTCCAAGCGTGGTCGTTGATGAGTTCAGGTAAGTTTTTTTGAAATTGTGATATATATCATTTTAAGTGCGCACCCGCCCACCCCAAACACCCCCTCCAACCCCCCCCCCCCCCCATAAATGCCAGCCACCACTGGGACTACAGCTAAGCAAGGATAACCCTTTTAATCATACCCCGTCATGTAGCAGTGGCAATGCTCTGAAGTGGTCTCTGACAACATAGACAGAGTAAACATTACTAAAGTAAACTGGGTTACACTTTTGAATGAAATGTAATAATTAGCTTGGATAAGACTTTTACCCAGATTTACTAAGATTTCAGAACAGCATGGAAATCAGTAGTGCTACGTTGCACATAGGGTTAAAAAAATCACAGCACCTGATGTTGCAAGAGTTGTTGATGCCACCTGCCATGCTCGCATTAAAAAGCTGCTTTAGTGCAATATTATGCATTGCACTATGGCACAAAATGACTCAGTATTGACTCACGTGAAATATTTACTCCAGGTAAACTCTCCAGTACAAATCTTAAAGCGAGAACAGCATCCATCCCAAGAATAATCCACATAAAATGGGCATTTTTGCTGCAATTACACATCATATGCGAAGTAATGTCATGGTATAGTCCACTTACTCCTTGTTCCTTAGACGTTAGGAATTCATGCAAAGACTTTTCACACTATTTTAGTAGATGGGGCTTGTGTGAAAACGTTTTTGAGCTAAATTGTCGTTCTGCAATGTCGTTTGCACCATTTTTTGCTAAAACACATTGCTAGAGTGCCAGCACACACATTCTATAGCTGAAGCTTTATTTTGGAAAAACAACAACTAAAACGTCTGATAAAAGAAACAATATTTTTCCTTGTAAAAGCTAAAGAGAATAGGACTTTGAGCAGATTAAAAATATAGTATCCATCAATCTCAAAAGTGAATTGTAACTCCCTGCTAGACTATACCTCCTTGGTCCACTCCAGTTCTGGACCATGTGTACCCACTGTGGTCACACACTTAAGGTCACACACTAAGATACTATTTTAAATTATTTCCATACTTCTTCTGGACTGTACTTCAACCTCTTTGATATTGGCACCTTGGAGTGTACACACTTCACTCTAATCAGCCATTTTGTAGGGGAGTGTGGACTTCCCAGCTTAAGGCACTACTTGTGGGGAATACTGACCAATAACCTACTATACTGCTTGTGGTTGTGCAAAACGTGTTCTTATTATGCAGCTGTACAGTATACAGGCCTCAATATGCCACTTGTTAGTAGTTGTGTAGAGCGCAACCTTGGTGCTTAGAGGAATATGTTCTGAATAGTCAATACTCCAAAGGAATCTATTTGATCTGTTGGGCTCAATGATGGGATGGGCCCCTACTTCAAGAGCCAATAATACTGGGTGTTCCTCAGAGGAGAGAAGTATGTAGTAGCCAAAGGGACCCACCTGTGAGTAGTTCCTATTGCAATGTCTCCGCTGATGCTCTCTAGGAACAAGGACAGACCTCACCCTAGCTGACTTTGGGCCGTGGAAGTCCCAAAGGAATCTGAGTAATTAGGTGCCCATGGAAGGCATCAAACATGAGCCGCTGGCCTAATGTGGCGAAAGAGTGTATCAGGTGCAACAGGTGACATGTGGGCTTGTCCCGGATAGGGAGTCAAGACTGTTCCTACTTTTGGATCTATACAGCATAGCGAAAAATAGGGTTAGGTCCATCCCCAAGCCTTCATTCTAAACATTATTTTACCTCTTAAAATGTTGCCAGTCTTGGTCCCTGTGTCTTATTCAGGGTGGTACTTAGACGGTACTGGCTAATGAAGGCTGTTGAAGCTGAAATGATCCTTGAATTGAGACATCATGACATTTCTTGGATATGCAGTGTGTCAAATGGTTAATAATTAGTCTACAGGTGTATGTGATAGATAAGTTGATCATGATTTTCTTCTGCAGTGGGGTAATATTTGCTTGTTTGATGGTGGCTAGAACAGTTCCTTCGTTAAATGTCTGGCTGATGAGATTATGATCCATTTTTAATGATTTTATCGCTTATGACAAGTACAGGCAAACGTTTCCAGAGGATCTTGGTAACTGTTTTCAGGAACAGGTCTGAAAGAGAAGGCAAGGCTCATTGGCTAGTGTCAATATAAGTTTAGTAGATGGTTTCAGGAGAGGAGCTCTCTCCTTTTACATTTATTTAGTGTGAATGTATGTTACTCTAGCAATAATTGTCATAGTTTGTGAGAACATTAATTGGAGTCATTTGCAGAATTCATTAAGAAGATGGGTTTTAAAGACAGGGAGATGAATTTAAAAACATTGTTGGAGTGAACTCATGCCCAGATTTACTAAGATTTTGCATTGGGATTGCACCACTTTTGTGTTGCAAAGACGGTCCAAACCCCAAGCCACTCATGAGAAAGCAGCGAAGCCCACAGTCCTGGTGCCTTGCATTAGGGAAGCATTACTTTACACCAGGGAGGCCTTCATGGGCGGAGTATCGTTCCTGTGCATCCACCATGAATTTTATAGCAAACCCTTTTCTACCAAGTCAGCAAACATGGTTTGCATCAAAATGGTGCACCCGCACAAGGCTGCCGTAATGAGGATAAATATCTTTATTTCTTCTGATTACTTCCTCTTTCCATGTGCACTGCATTCTGCAGCACACATAAAAGGGGAATAAGTCTATAAGAATATTTTTTGAGCATGAAGGTATCCCTTTCTGCACAAAAATTGTTGTGACCACAAAGTATGCACCCCCATGTTGCAAGGGTACTTGCATTGCTCGGTAGTCAGAAGTGTGCCACGGGTACAAGAGAGCAGAACTGTGCCATACTTTAGTGGTAAGGAAGCTTTGGTGAATTAATTCTAGAATGCACATTATTAGTGTGCTGAGCAATTTATCTAAATTCTAATTCATAATCATACACTGACCTGACACAATTGCATTTGAAACAATTTTGATATGACCTGTTAAAGTGCATTTTTTTATGACTTATGATAGCCAGGCCTGAGCTAGGCTTTAAGGCCATCTTGTACAAAACTTATGTCACATTCACTGTTTATATTTTCTGCTGAACACAGTCAAGCAAGTCATGTTTGTGTATTTCTGAGTGATGCTCTTTTTGGAGAAGTCTTTCTAGCATGAGTTCAGTAATGTAACATTTTTTTGAGGATTCCAGATTGCACGCAGTATTGCATTCATTCACAATGGTTCACTCTTGTTTTTGTAACTGGTTTATTCTGATATCTTTGGATGACCTTAGGTCAGAGCAGGCTGAATCAATTTCAATTACTGGGTTATTGCTTAGATTGTAAAGCTGTATTACAATTCTAAAGTCTAATTTCAGATTTGCTGAAAAGTATTTCTTTGTTCACAGCGGTATGATTCTGCATGTCTTTCTATGAGAATATTTTCTATATAAACCCTCGGTTTGGGGGTGAGCCATGAGAGCTTTCCTAGGCTATTAGGGATGTGGTCCAATTTCTTACTGAGTGTTATGCATATTTGAGACTTTGCATTTAGCCCTTATTTTAGTTTTTATTTACTTGAGTGTTATATAGCGCTGGCTAGACCTGGAGGTATCAGAGCGTTTTCCTTGAGGAGAGTTGCATAGGTTACAAGTTACACATTGTTACAGAAGGTACATCAATTACAAGGTACATCTGTTGGTTCATGGCGTGTAGAAGAGTAAGGGGGTAATGTAAAAGGGCGACGGGAGAGAGATTAAGCGGAGAATAGGCACAAGGATAAACAAAGCAGGCAGGGGAGAACGATTCAAGAGAGAGAGGAAATGAATGGGGGAGGCAAGCAAAGAATGAAGGAGGGAAGGGGTGGGAGAGAGGGTAGGAGACACAGCGAGAAGAGGAGGAAGTAACTGTGTCTGATGTCTGGCTGGGTGAGAGACGGCTCCCCGCAGTAAAGGGATCATTCCCAGTCTTCCATTTTGTGTGATTCCCTTGTCACGGTGGACTCTCTCAGCGGGGACGCTGAGACTCCAGGGCATAGATACTGCCCCACAAGGAGAGAGGAGTGCTTTCGTCATGGGCACACACACTTAGGAGAATGCAGGAGGGAAGAGGAGGGGGAGGGGGTAGAAAACCTAGCGTGAACACAGTGTCTGACTTCCGGCAGGGCAGGAGACGGTTCCCAGTGGTACGGGGATCAATCCCAGTCCTCCACTATGTGAAACTCACTTGTCACTGTGGACTCTCTCAGATGAGTCTCTGAGACTCCAGGGCAAAAATGCTGGATCCATCCCCAACAAGGGGAGTAGGAGTGCTTTGGACAAGGGCATACTATAGGGGGCCATTTGAGGGGGGCAGGTTGGTAGGGTTACATCGGTTACAAGTTACACATTGATACAGAAGGTATGTCTCTTACGAGTTAATTATTAAAATGTTGCAAAAGGGAAAACAAAACACCAGACTTGTTGCAAAGGTTAAAGTATCAACTTCCTGCTGTTGTTTGCTGCATTCATGCTTACACAAGTAAGGAGGGCGCTGTTAGCATCCTCAACCGATTGGATAGACTAGCAGAAGGGCATTTATCCACTGCAGCAAGCAAAAACCTTACCTTGGATCTCCGGGGGCTGTGGGGAGGTGGAATACCGGGTTTTTATGGACCCGGCGGTGCCAGGGAACACACCTGAAAACTCCTGAGTCCTTCCTGTTTCAGACTACAGAAACACAGAGTCTTCTAGGTGAAGTCAAAGATCGTATTTATTGGCTGCAGCCAGTAACAGGTATCCTAGAAGTACAACAGCATGAAGCGCATGTATGTTCTCAGGAGACTGCTCTCTTTTACGAAGCCAGCCTTCATCTTTTATACAAAATAATGTGCTTTAGGCAAACATTCCTTATTTTACAGTTGATCATCCAAATATTTTCACTACAAAGGAAAAGCAAAGTTATGATGACAAGCCCACATTTCTGTTCGCCCAGCTCATAATTAATTACCCGGCGAGGTCCAGTATTTCCATCAGATATTGACGGACCCCTAATAAAATCGGGCACCTCCTCCTCGTAAAGCAAGTCATAAAGCAAGAAACAGGGACAGGTGTGTGCAAGATTAGGCAAGGTTTGTGTGCGATGAAAGGTTTATGATATGTTGTGCCTTGATACGAATCTAGCTCGGCCGCTGGGAGAGGACCTGGCCGAACAGGTTTGGCTTCGGGCGGAGGAGTCAGCTTGCCCAGGTCACAGAGGAGTCAGCTAAGGTGTACGTGTCCTTCGGACCAGGTTTCGGCTTCAGTCATTTGGCTATGTGATGGCAATCACAAGATGGATGCCGTTCACAAAATGGAACCCGAGGGTTCATGACGGAAACGCTGATTTAACGGTGAATTCGTCACTCGAATATGATGAAAATGCTTATACATAGTATACTTGTCATTTCCGGTCTGTTGATACCAAAATCGTCATGATGTGACGATGTTCGAAACACGGGTCCAGAATTTCCGGTACCACAGACCCTCCTTTTGTCCTTACATAGGCAATTTTAACCTATACTCACGCTAATCTGAGTCCAGGTCTATATTCATAAAGTCATTGAGATGTTGCTGTAGCATCATCCTATTACTTAGCTCGTTTCTTGACACAGGTTTCCTTATACACGATGTAGCACGGAGGCCACATATTGCAGGAGCACACTGCACACACAGACAGAGCAGGAAAAGAATGGCTAAGACCATCCCAATGACTATCAATATCTTCCAACCCCAGGCGGATATCAGTTCCCAGAACCACCCCATCAGTGACCAGTCTCCTTTATCCACGTGAATAGATTCGGAGATTTTATGCAGTTTGGAGATGGCCTGGTATACTGTCGGAGCGTTATCTGGGATGAAAATGCAGCAACTTGATCACTTTACATACCCCACCTCGGTCTGCAAGTATGACGTCTAAGGCGACCCTGTTCTGAAGAGTCATAAGGCGGTCCGACTGGAGCTCCGCAGTCAAGTTACTAAGGGCACCGGCAGTTTCGACTATGGTAGATTCAACTACCCTCGTCAATTGGCGAATGTTCCTGCTGTTCACCATAGGCCCCCAGAACGGCAGAAAACCTTTTACGAAGTCTCCAAATTCTTGTCCCGTAGTGTCGTCTTTACTCACGACACCTCTAACTGTCCTTGTCCTATGGTAATCTGCCGCGGCCGTGTAGGTGGGAGGCAACAGGAACGAAATGAAACATGTGCCCGAGAAGTCGGGGGGTAGCCATGTATACGCTCTATCATGGCAGATGAAATAGGTGCCCTTAGCCGCAAGGAATGAAGGGGAGGTCTGAGACGAAAAGACATACGTTTCAGTACAGACACTCTTCCCTAACTCAGCTCCAGGATTCCTGCCATTACCTTGCAGACATAGGTGACCCTTATGGGGTACAAACCAAATCGGGGAGGATCTCTTTGCTTGCTCGTTCTCTTTCAGAGCAACTCTATATCCGGTTATGTTCCATCTAGTGTATGCTTGCAACTCATCTCCAGGAATGGTTCTATACGAGTCACTGTCTCTACTCATATTCTTGATTCCTACCACTAATGCCTTGTTGCTCGAGTTACTTCTCGTGGGACGTGGGGGATATGGTTTGTTGGCAAATAGGAACATCATCTGAAACGCCCACAAAGAACCATAGTAGCTGAATGGCAAGACAAAATATTGCATACCTTTATCCGTCGTATGTGGCATAAGACCGCACACCCAACAATTAGTCGTGTTCATTACTAACTGGTGTTGGTGTAACAGTTGAACGAAAGAGTTATTTAGAAACTCTGATCTTCTAGAGGACTCGTGTTCAGGCAGAGGGTGAAAAGAGTGTGAGGAAACAGTAGGAGGAGGTATGGGCTGTGTAGTGGGTGCAAATGTCACTTGAAAAGTGAATAAAACATATCCTGTTAAAAACGTCATCACACCAAGCAACATGAAAATACAAAATATCAAAGATATTTTCTTCGTCATTAATATATACATTTTGGCTTTAAAGTTCATTCGTCTGGCAGGTCTCTCCATCTTAGAAAACTCCATCCTTTGTAATTTGCTGCCCGCGGTGGTAGGGTGTTTCTGCTAAAGAGTGCTTCTGTCAGTCCAGGGTAACTCCCTTAAACCAACAGAACTGTCGACCTAACGTCTTCGGCTGCACCCCAAAGACTTTGGCAACCGCGACCCTAGCAGCAGAACCGGATGGCGGTTCAAAATACAAAAATGAGCAAGTTTCTCAGATGAGAGAGCTGCACAATCAAAAATAGTCAAAAAGTAATATTTTATTTGTCCATAGTTATAGTTCTCGGCCTCAAATTGTAACGTGTTCTTCCAGGTATTGTCTGGTTTTCGAACAACAGTTCAGGTTCTGTAATGTTTAATCTCATTGACGGTGGCACAGATCCTTGCAGATTGTCGTCGCTCTCACGTACATAGTTCGTTCCTTTTACCTGTGCATCACTGAAGAGCAGGAAGCGAGGCAAAGTTTCAGTCTCAGAATCAGCAATCCCCTCCTGGACCCGCCGGTCGTGAGGCAGAGGTAGAGGGACCCTCTTGCAATGGGCCCCGTGGATCCAGTGTTTCTTTCCTTCCACTCGAACGGCAGATCTCGTGGAGAGAAGTACTAGGTGGGGACCGGTCCAGCTGGGCTCATCATTCTTTGTCCGCTGAAAATTCTTTACGAGCACATAGGTTCCAGGGTCGATAGGGCGTCCTGGAGCTTCAGTAGCTTGAGGTAGAGTATCATGTACCTGTTGGTGTAAAACACGCAATTTAGCCGTCAATTCGTACAAATAATCAAGCAGTACAGGGTGTTCTAAGTCGCTAAATCTGGCTGGCCTTGGCACTCCCCGTATGTTGGCCGGATGGCCGAACACTATTTCGTAGGGACTAAGTCCCACCCTCGAGTGCACAGTCATTCTTGTTGATAGGAGTGCCAAGGGCAGAGCGTCAGGCCAAGTAAGACCAGAACTCGCTTGAATTTTGGCCAGTTTTAGTTTTAGCGTACCGTTATAGCACTCTACTAATCCAGCTGATTGGGGGTGATTTGCAACGTGCAATTTTTGATGAATGCCTAGCCCTTCACACACTTTCTTCATCACTCGACCCACAAATTCACTCCCATTATCACTCCAAACCATTCTCGGCATTCCGAATCTGGGGAAGAACTCCTTGATAAGGGCTTTAGCTGTTGATAAGGCACTATTGTCTTTCAGGGGATATGCTTCTATCCATCTTGAAAAGGCACAAACAACAACGAGTACGTATTTCAGATTGTTGCACCTCTCCATGTGGATGAAATCTAGCTGTAAAACTTCGAACGGATATGTAGAAGGAGTAAAATGACCAGCTGGAGTTGGGGTTCCCCTACCAGGATTGTATTTCAGACACACCATACAGTTCTTGACTATATTCTCTGCATACTTAGGGATTCTGGTGCTCTGCCATACTGGAGCCAGTAACTTGCAAATTCCTTTCACACTGATGTGCGCCATTCCATGCGCCATTGTAACCACTGCAGGCACATACGCATCGGGTAGCAACCTACGCTGATGCTCCGACAATTCAACCCAACAACCATTCGCGTCCAATTTACCCGTGCTTTCTCTCCATACCTTCAGTTCTCTCTCTGTAGCTTCAGCTTGGATGGACTTCACACTCTCAATCGTATCTTCACACATACCAACGTCACCCACCCATCGTGCAGGGCCTGCAACATACATTCGACTCATTATATTCCTTGCGGATTCTTTCGCAACCTCATCCGCAAACGCATTTCCACGACCAACATCATCTGTAATCTTTTTGTGTGCACTGCATTTCACAATCGCCACTTGCAACGGCAAAGTCAGTTACTCAAGAAGCTCATTCACCAACTGACCAGGCTGGATCTTAGCACCATGCGAAGTCAAGAAACCTCGTTCACGCCACAAACGTCCAAAACTATGGGCAACACCAAAGGCATACTGACTGTCAGTGTACACATTCACTCGTTTTCCTTTTGCCAACACACACGCTCTTGTTAATGCAATCAACTCTGCTGCTTGCGCTGAGTTATGTGGGATACGTGCAGTTTCAACAATCGTATGCAAGGTCGTAACAGCATAAGCCGCAGTCGTATCGCCATTCGGCAACTTGAAACACGAACCATCAACCCATAAAGTGCCATCACATTCTGCGAAAGGAGTGTCCCTAAGGTCTATTCTCCCTTTCTTTGTTTCTTTATTTCGGCCAGTTTTGGCCATAAAAGACACATATACACATTAAAAAGCAGAGGATCATAGCAACATACATACAACAACATTTTAAGTCAGTAAATTTAAAATATATTGCAAAAAATAATTTTTACCACCTCAATTTAAAACATATTCATTTTGGCTGCAAACTTTTGTAAACATATGCAGAGGTCCTGCTCAGAGTACCTGACCATGTTTCCTGCGAGTAATGTAAACAGAGTAGAGGAACCTGCTTATGCTGAATACAATGAACTGGGTTGTATTGCTTTTTATGATCCTATAAGCTATGGAATAGGATCTGGTTCCTAGAAGGGAGCACATGGGTTTTAACCATTTTTTTCGAGCCTTCATGTAGGCACTACATATAAACAGCATATGAACCTCATTCTCCATACAGGGGTTTAGACACATGGGGCAACACCCGCTTTTGACATTCAATTCTCCCAGTCTTTTCTGTGACCATCGTTCTGTATTATAATTCAGCATGAGGATCCCATATCTGAACTTCAAATAAAGGGACTTTGCAATAGGTGGCTCTATTTCATCCAAAAATGATTCGAAGCGAAATTCATCCTTAAAGGATAGAAAATCTTGAATTGCAGACCCAACTCTACTTCCATGTACGAGCTTGTCACTCATGTGAGACCAGAAGGCTCGCTTTACTATTAATTTAGAAGAGGCCGGTAGATTATCAGGATTCTCCCACATTGAGTACAGGCCCAGGAGCGTAAACCATTTTTTAATATGTACAAACCACTGGATGGAATTAAAAGAGTCAAGATTCAGCAATTCTTGTAGACCATTTCTGTACTCTAACAGTTCTGGGGTGGTCCATAACCTAACCCAAAACATTAATGGTCTTAAAATGGCAAAATAATCTGTTCTTTTAAAGTTCAAATCAAGCTGGAGGGGTATTAGAGGTGTGCTATTTGGGACCCTTACAATGGCTCGCATGAATTTGTTATCCAAGCCCTGAAAGCTATCTTTTGCCCAAGGTCCCCATATCTCCGCTCCATACAACACAGCAGATTGGATTTTGAATTTAAAAAGTTCTAAAACAGGGGTTACACTCTTGCTTGTGCTAGCGTTCAATCTACATATGATTGGCTTAACGTTGTGGGCATATGATATCCTACTTTTCTCAATTTGGGCCTTCCAACTTGGTTTTGAATCAAGTGCAACACCCAAATAAGAAAAGTTTTCCACAGTTCCTAATTTCTGGCCGTTCAAAGTCAAAAACCCTCTGTCTGGTTTGCTGGGATTTAATGCCATACATTTCGTTTTATCTGCATTAATTTCCAAACCCTTTTTCATGCAATATCTGCTAAAGGAGTTTAGGAGTGCCTGGAGTCCCTTCTTGGTCTGAGATATAAGAATGGTATCGTCCGCGAAGAGCAACGCAGGCACCCTCTCTCCATTGAGCTGGGGGAAATCATTAATACAACCATTCATACAACCATTCAAATAATCTGGAGCATCATTAACAAACAAAGAAAACAAGGTAGGGGCCAAGACGCACCCTTGGCGAACCCCACGTTCAATAGGAATGTTACGCGTCAGCTCACCATTTGGACCCCACCTGATGTTTGCATAATTTCCAGCATGCAGCTCAACTATTTGTGCCAAAAGGCACCCTGGTAGGCCTACTTCACTTAAGGTTTTCCAGAGCAAGCTGCGAGGGACAAGGTCGAATGCAGCTCTCAAGTCAACAAATGCTACATACAAATGACCTTTCCTAATATGCACATACTTCCAGATCAAACAACAGAATCTAAATATTTGATCTATGGTGCTGGTCTTATTCCTAAACCCAGCTTGGAATTTGGAGATTATTTTAGAATCATCCAGCCAGTCATTGATCCGAAATAATAAGTGTTTGGCATATAGTTTTTGCAGGGTGTCCATGAGACTAATTGGTCTATAATTCCCCTTTTTGAAGATCAACACAACTTCCGCTGCACGCCAACTATCTGGAAAGCAACAATTTGTAGACAGAACATTAAACAAACGGTTCACATAAGGAGCCCATACCTCAATGTCATGTTTATATAGGTCCCCCGGTATTTTATCAGGGCCTGGTGCTTTAGTGTTTTTTAATTCATTAATCGCCCTTATTGTTTCCTCCAGTGTAAAGTCAAGGGGTTCAGTAGGAGGAGGAGACCATGGAATCTTGTTTTTATCGCATTCATATTGTTTGTAAAGGGATGTGAAATGGGTCACCCATGTCATTTCGTCCAAAAACATGTCTTTCACAGCTCTGCCTGCGTACCCCTCGTTTGCCACCAGCCTCCAAAAGCCAATGTTGTCATTAATTTTTGCAGCAGCTAGCATTTCAGCCCAAATCGACTCCTCCCATAGTTTTTTTGATGTTTTTTGGGCACATTTATATACCTCCCTTGCAAGTTTAACTCCTTCTTTTGATTTACTTTTGATAGCAAGCAAGAGGTTTCTCTTAGCCATCCTGCATGAGTGGTCGTACCATAGTTTTCTGTGACTTCCCACTCTTATATTTTGTTGTTTTTTCCTTGGCATTTTTGACAAATAAGTTTTTAGTTCACTAAAGAATGCATTGTGGAGTTCGATAAAGTGTTCAAAGTGTACAGGTAAAAAGGATTGTCCAGCTATATGTTCAAACGTTTTCTCAAAAAGAGAGTACACCGATGCTAGAGCCTTGCCATCCGCCAGAATATAGGGCCATTTTACTGCACGTCTATTGTTATTTATGTGTACATCCTCACACATTTTGCCGTTGGTGTTCTCAATTGGTGAGGTAGCTGAGTTGGCGAGAATATCACTAAACATTTGCACATCAATGTAAAGTTCCAAATGATAGTGATCACTTTCCCCCCTACTTGCCACTTTTAGGTCAATCAAATAATGCCAAATACTAAGTGAAACAAGTATGAAGTCTAGATTGCTATTGGCTTTCACAAAGGTTGGTTGTTTTATCAGGTCCGAGGGGAGGCGGCCGTTACATGCTCTAAGGCCATGATCTGCAGTTAGCCTTAGCAGTTGGCCGGCCAAGGTAGAATACTTAACAAATTTTGAAGTTTCAAGCTGGGGAATTTTGTACACTTGGTCCTCGTCCTCAAAAACATCATTGATGCCAGAAACAGGTTCAAAATTGCAGTTTAAATCACCTCCCAAAATAACCGGAGTATCTCCAACAACATTTTTCAAAAAGAGATCCAGTGTTTCCAAAGTAGGTGAGACCTTGGAATGGCCAATTGGTCTATTGTAGACATTGATGATGTAACATTCGTTTCCATTTGAGGGTACAACCTTTAGAGCCAGAATGTCAGGAGTACCTGTATCAATAGTTTCAACCCTCATGACCAAGGTAATTTTAAGCCATATGATCAAACCCCCTGATGGTCTCCCTCTGTCAGACTGGACTGCCTCAGTCCCATAGGTTTTATATCCGACCCTGTGTGGAACATCAATCGCCCAAGTTTCTTGCAGCAAACAAAGGTCACTGGTGTCAACATAATCAGCCCATTCAGGATCCTTTAGATTTTTACCAACACCAGCGATGTTCCATGACAGAATAAGCAAACGTGGTGTTAAGCTACTACTGGAGCAGGTTTGGTCATCAAAGGCTGGCATGGATACCGGCTGGTGAAGTACACTACCTAACTGTAAATCGGAAGTTTCATTCTCTGCCTCTTTGACCATATCTCTAGCTACAGTATTGGTTCCCCCGTCCAGACAACCCATATCCAGGCTGTGACATACTTTATCAGCTGGTAAAGACAGTTCCTTATTCTGGTGGTTCCACATTCTACTACACATCCTATCTACAACACCCTTACTATCTGTGGTCATTCGTTTGTCTGTTCTAGGATAAAAATTATCATTACCAAGAGTGCAGTAGGTGTCATACAACTTGGGAATACAATCTGGCATACTACACATCCTATCTACAACACCCTTACTATCTGTGGTCATTCGTTTGTCTGCTCTGGGATAAAAATTATCATTACCAAGAGTGCAGTAGGTGTCATACAACTTGGGAATACAATCTGGCATAGTCCCAAGTCAGTCGACGGCATCTAGACAACTGTACCTATTGAAGGTGGGAATACCAGACCACATATTTCGATCAACCTGTCTAGCCAAGTTAGGTGCGTAACCGTGATACTGATTAACAGTGTTCCAGTTAGGCCCATATTGTATAGGCCTGGGTGGAGGGTAAAAAAACGATAGGGGCCTAGCTTCAATGGGTGGTGTATCTCCATATGATTTCCATTTGCAAATCTGTTCGGCACTATGGGGTTCTTCAAAAGAAATGACTATACAGTCACCCATAATTGATTTGGCCATGGGTCCTACCCACGGCACCCTACGAACCATAAGGATTTTGCTTTTCATGTGGTTCGGAATGGGTTTGTTTGAGTTTAACCAATATATCACTTTGTTCTTTAGAGATTGAAAATTCTCTTCATATTGGCTTTCTAATTCAGACACCCCTGTAAGAACAGCTACAAATGGGCTGGCGTCAGGTGGCAGGTCTATATACCCTCCTTTAAAGTTGTTATAAGCATGGCCAGATTGATAATTTGGCTTGCTAGTAGTATTGGCAAAAGATCTATCAGACAGGGGTTTACTACTGACGTGGTTAATATGAGGGTGGGCAGGAGGATTAGATGGGGGTTTCTGTGGAGCCGGTGTATTCGGGATAGGAGAGTGGGTGATGGCAGCATTTGGCAGTTGAGACGTTTTACTTTGAACATGACCTTTCTGCAGGGGTTTGTTAGTGGTATTTACAGATGACGAGGTTGAAGGTAGTGAATTTGATTTATCAGTAGTGTTAGTTAATGGTTTTGTATTTATGTTTTTAACTGTTCCCTCTTTTTGCTGCTGTACGCTAGTTGGGTTTTTGCTCGGAGGTATCACAGGAGCAGTAGCTGGAGCTTGCTTAGGGACTATGGGTACATCAGTGCAATTAAGACTTAGGCTAGATAATGTGATGACACTTTTCTCTACCTCAAGCAACTGGTTCTCGATACCAGTTAACCTGACTTCTAACGGCCTAAGTAATCTCTTAAGCGTCTCCCACACCAGTTTTAGAAACTCTTCCCTTCCCCCTTCCTGTTCTATCATATTCAAAGAGTCTCTCTGGCCCTCATGAACAGAATGGTCAGCCATTATAATCGAGTTTTGCTCATCTATGCTGTCATTAACACTTTCTACAATTAAAGGCGCTTGATCAGATATGTTATTATCGATAGTTACACTAGGTGTGTGTGGGGCACCCCTATAATGTTTTGGCTAAGGGCTACCTTCGCCTTTTTCCTAGCATATGCAGTTAAATGTTTGCGTTTTCTCTTGTGTTTTAGTGATACCTTAGCAGGCACCTGGCTTTTGTTCGACTCTATTTCCACCAGTGCCTTTTGCTTCTCACCATTTTTGGTGCCCTCGGTATTCCCTATCAGAGGATCCGGAGGTGGAAGACTTTCGGATTCAACACTGACAGAAGGCCCAGTGGGTGCGAGGTCATGAGTAATAAAGGGGGTTGTTTCCTCAGCAATAGAGTGAACCTCGGCCAGGGTAATGATTGGTGTGGGACCAGTAGTGCGCTCAGGAGTTTTTGAGGTGGCAATACTACCTAGAGAGGATTTTTTCTTTAGTGCTAGTTCGGTAGAGAGCCTCCTAGCAGACTCCAGCTCCAGGGATACTCTGTGCTGGAGTTTGGTTATCTCGTTATCAATTGAAAGACTAGTCCTAGTGATAAAATCATCTAGGGTGCCTGTGGCCTTTTTCGAGGTCTTAGTAGACTTACTCCTTGTTTCACGGACAGACATTATGTGAGCAATAAGTGATTTAAAACAAAGCAAAGAACCCAACTAAATAACTCACATAAGAAAACCAAGAGGGATGGCCCGGTCCGGTCTTGATCGGTCTATAACGGCCTAAAACGGCCCTGTCTTTGCCCGGTCTTAGCCCCGCGCGCGTCCCGCGTGCGCGAGACTGTCAAGAGTTATCAAGGGGAGGGACAGGTGTAGGGGGCGGGAAGAGGACCAGCTGCGGCCGATCAGCGCCGCTGAGCAGGCTGGTCCTCGCAGTCCCGCCTCTCGCCTTGGGTGATGAGTGAAGGTTGCTCAAAGGGCGTTGGTGCTCCTATGCACTTGAAGTGGCCAAAGAAACAGACACAGCCAAAGTCTGCAGCCTGCGAGCGGCTCCCGCGGAGCGGGGGCCGCGAGGCGTGGCTTAACGGCCGGAAAAGCCGCTAGCAACCGGGACAGCACTCCCGACTAAACCAGTGGTAGAACCCAGCAAACACTCACTCCGCAGTCCTTTTAGCTGGTGTAGGGGGCGGGAAGAGGACCAGCTGCGGCCGATCAGCGCCGCTGAGCAGGCTGGTCCTCGCAGTCCCGCCTCTTGCCTTGGGTGATGAGTGAAGGTTGCTCAAAGGGCGTTGGTGCTCCTATGCACTTGAAGTGGCCAAAGAAACAGACACAGCCAAAGTCTGCAGCCTGCGAGCGGCGCCCGCGGAGCGGGGGCCGCGAGGCGTGGCTTAACGGCCGGAAAAGTCGCTAGCAACCGGGACAGCACTCCCGACTAAACCAGTGGTAGAACCCAGCAAACACTCACTCCGCAGTCCTTTTAGCTGGTGTAGGGGGCGGGAAGAGGACCAGCTGCGGCCGATCAGCGCCGCTGAGCAGGCTGGTCCTCGCAGTCCCGCCTCTCGCCTTGGGTGATGAGTGAAGGTTGCTCAAAGGGCGTTGGTGCTCCTATGCACTTGAAGTGGCCAAAGAAACAGACACAGCCAAAGTCTGCAGCCTGCGAGCGGCACCCGCGGAGCGGGGCCGCGAGGCGTGGCTTAACGGCCGGAAAAGTCGCTAGCAACCGGGACAGCACTCCCGACTAAACCAGTGGTAGAACCCAGCAAACACTCACTCCGCAGTCCTTTTAGCTAGTGTAGGGGGCGGGAAGAGGACCAGCTGCGGCCGATCAGCGCCGCTGAGCAGGCTGGTCCTCGCAGTCCCGCCTCTCGCCTTGGGTGATGAGTGAAGGTTGCTCAAAGGGCGTTGGTGCTCCTATGCACTTGAAGTGGCCAAAGAAACAGACACAGCCAAAGTCTGCAGCCTGCGAGCGGCGCCCGCGGAGCGGGGGCCGCGAGGCGTGGCTTAACGGCCGGAAAAGTCGCTAGCAACCGGGACAGCACTCCTGACTAAACCAGTGGTAGAACCCAGCAAACACTCACTCCGCAGTCCTTTTAGCTGGTGTAGGGGGCGGGAAGAGGACCAGCTGCGGCCGATCAGCGCCGCTGAGCAGGCTGGTCCTCGCAGTCCCGCCTCTCGCCTTGGGTGATGAGTGAAGGTTGCTCAAAGGGCGTTGGTGCTCCTATGCACTTGAAGTGGCCAAAGAAACAGACACAGCCAAAGTCTGCAGCCTGCGAGCGGCGCCCGCGGAGCGGGGGCCGCGAGGCGTGGCTTAACGGCCGGAAAAGTCGCTAGCAACCGGGACAGCACTCCCGACTAAACCAGTGGTAGAACCCAGCAAACACTCACTCCGCAGTCCTTTTAGCTGGTGTAGGGGGCGGGAAGAGGACCAGCTGCGGCCGATCAGCGCCGCTGAGCAGGCTGGTCCTCGCAGTCCCGCCTCTCGCCTTGGGTGATGAGTGAAGGTTGCTCCAAGGGCGTTGGTGCTCCTATGCACTTGAAGTGGCCAAAGAAACAGACACAGCCAAAGTCTGCAGCCTGCGAGCGGCACCCGCGGAGCGGGGGCCGCGAGGCGTGGCTTAACGGCCGGAAAAGTCGCTAGCAACCGGGACAGCACTCCCGACTAAACCAGTGGTAGAACTCCCTTTCGTTTCTTCCTCAGTTCTAAGGAAACAATCATGTGACTCTTCAACATTCTCTGTCTCGACTGGGATCGGCAACAACGTAGCTGGGTTTAATGTATTACACCTTTTGATGTGCACATGACTCGCTAGGAGTGTCAATTCATAACCTGACAATCGAGCACTAGTTAAGTGCTGTGCCTTGGTTCTGTTTAACAAAGCGTCCACTGCATGCGGGACCATCACAATTAACATGTTATTCATTACTAACCCAGCAGACTGTCGAATAGAAACAGCTGCTGCGGCTGTGGCTATCAAGCAACTCGGCAATGCCTTAGCTACCGGATCTAGAGTTGATGAAAAGTACACGCATGGACGTTGCTTGTCCCCAAAAGACTGTGTCAACACTGATAATGCACAACCTTCTTTCTCATGGACGTATAATGTAAAAGGCTTACTGTAGTCGGGGGTACCCAACACAGGAGCCAAACACAATGCATCGCGTAATTCTGAAAAACTTTTCTGACAATCTTCAGACCATAGGATGGGATTCGGTGTATCTTTACAAGTTAATGCCACCAAAGGTTTGGCCAATAAGGAAACATTCGGTATCCATTGCCTACAATAGGATGTAATACCTAAGAAAGCACGCACTTCTCTCTGTGTTCTTGGCACACTCAACTTTGCAATTGCCTGAATTCTTTCTGGGGTCAGTTTCCTTCCCTCCTTCGATAAGAGGTGACCTAGGTAGGTCACTTCTTGTCGACAATATTGCAGCTTCGAGAGAGACACTTTGTGATGCAAATCAGACAAATGACGCAACAACGACAAGGTGGCTTCTTTACAACTCTCCTCAGTATCTGCGGCAACTAACAAATCATCGACGTACTGAATAAGGGTAGCGCCATCAGGTAAAACACTCGTATCAAGCTGTGTTTTCAAAGCCTGGCTGTATATTGATGGACTTTCGCAGTAGCCTTGAGGAGCACGCTTGAAGCGGAAGATTCGGCCTCCTAAACTGAAGCCAAAAATATCTCTGCTCTCCTCGGCAATTGGGATGCTGAAGAAAGCGTTCTTCAAGTCAATCACTGAGAACCAAGCCGCTGAAGCTGGAATCATAGTCAATAGGGCAGTTATATCAGGGACAACCGGAAGCTGTTGCACAACGATCTTATTCACCTCTCTAAGATCAATCACAAAACCTATAAACAGGTGGCTGGGAAGGATCAGTGCGCTTCAGAACAGGCAGAACAGGACTATTACAAACGTTGCCTTTCGTCTCTTCAATTACATCTTTATCAATCAGGTCATATATTATTGCTAACAATGCCTTTTCACCTTCGCTAGAGATTTTGTACTGGGGAATGCGTGGCATTCTAACATTGGCTTTCAATGTCACAACGTATGGTGATATTTCCAAAAGACCCACATCATTAGGACCAGTAGCCCAAAGAATATCCGGAAGAGAAGACAGTTCTGTCGGACGTTTATCCTTTGATAAATACATGGGAGAAACCACTCTCTTGCCCAGTGTAAGTTGTACTCCCGAAGGAGAACAGTGCAAAGTCGCATACAATCTTTTCAACAGATCCAATCCCAACAAATTTCCACCACAACCTGTCGTCAGAATGAGGGGTGCTTCCAATTCACAAGGTCCAATAGAAAGTGACATAGGACTAGAAATCGGGTTCCTAACCGGGGCGCCAGAAAAACCTACAGAAACATTCATTTCACCAGACAAAGGTGCGCCAGGGAGTTTTGAGTGCATAATAGAACTCTTTGTAGCGCCAGTATCCAACAGAAAAGGCTCTGACACACCTGATGTAATCACCTCAACATAAGGTCCACTCTGATCTACTGGAACTGAAACGACTCCCTCTCTTTGTCCATGGCTGTCCTAGCAAACATTACCTACCATATTTTCATCCTCTGCATAGTAGTCATCAGCATAGTACTGAGTCGTCCTACCAGACGCGTTATTCTGTTGGTCAAAACTGTTCATTGAATTCTGTGGTGGAAACGAACGTGCGTTTTGTGGGAACGCACCGCGTCCCCTACCTCTAGGCGTTTGTGGAACACCGCGTCCTCGTACACTGGAAGCACCATTCGTGCATTGTATCAAAACCGGGCAACTATTCTTAAAATGGCCTTCCTCTTTACAATACGCACACTGATTGGGGCCATACAGTAAACGCTGTTGAGAAGACTCGCTTCTTTGCGAGTTTCTCGAATATTGCTGAGGCTGCTGATAATCGCGCTGATTATTAGTGCGGGGTGGATACGCCTGTTGCATCAGAACTTTAGTTTTTAATTCTTTAGTCTTTTTATCCTCTCTCTCTACCTCATCTTTGCGCCTATTTTCGTAGTACTGGGCTGTAGCTAAAATCTGTGCTGACGTGGAGACAGCCCAAGCACTCTTGGAATCCTTCAACTTAGCACACAACTCCGGAAGTAAATTATGCACAAATTTGTCGACGAACAATCTCTGGCCACCTTCGGTAGCCATATCCTGACCGCTATGATCTACAAAAGTCTCTTCAAACCGCGTGAAAAAGTCAGACACAGTCTCGTCCGTCTTCTGCTTACACGCAGACAACTTGTCCCAGTTGACACGTAATTCAGGCATTAGAGTCTTCATATAAGTTATTATTCTACCAGGGAGTTCCGCAATTAAAGGTTCCGGTTTAGCACCACCAATTTGTCTGCTATCTACAGCAGCAATGTTAACCCATGTATCACCTAACTCCTGATCGTGATCGGTGTGGCGAATCTTTCCCCATTCAGGCTGTGGAACCACGTTCCCAAACAACATGTCTATATCGGCTAAGTTCATAATGCATGAGCTTACAGTCTGTGAGAACTCCTTATAATACCCTGCAGGATTTTTACGGGGGTCAGGTAATGTCTGTTTGAGAGCCAAAACTTCAGATCTCTTCCAAGGAACGTGCACACATACACGCTTAAAATGCGGCGGAATGGCTGGATTAGCATTTGCGTCCCCTTCCCTTCAAACCGGAGGAACCTCTCTCATGGGATACTGTCGCGCCTTTTTCCTACCGGGTGTGTCACACTCAAATAGTGATCGAGAAGTGCCCCCTTTACTCTGATACGACAACAATGTCGCAACCGCTCTCTCAACATCGGTGCCTACGATCATGCCCTCCGAGAACTCGAACCGCACACGGCACAATTCAGGCATGTCGTGTTCCGGATCATTTCCCTCCAAATCTTCACAGAGAAATACACACACTTGCTCAAAAACATATCTTTGCTTTGATGCTTCCCATTGACGGAAGACTTCCACGATAGACTGTACATCATATCTCACAGTATCCACAACCCATTTACGTGCTAACCGATTCAGTAATTCTCTCTCTTGATAGTCAGGCAGTTGACTCCGCAACTGTCTTCGTTCTACGCTAGGGGTCGTATTAGGCGACCCAAAGAAAGGTGAGAAAAGACCAGCAACAGTGTTGGCCATTCTCTGTCGAACAGAAGGAGAAACTGACGGAAGGACAGAAACACCAGGAGAGACATGCTGAGGTAAAGCAGAGGTGAAGGCAGTAGCAGAGGTAGTATTAGGATAAACAGTCGGAACAGTAGGCAAAGCCGTAGGGAACATAGATGGAGTAGGTAGCAAAGGCGGCGGCCCTTGAGGGGGCTGCGCCAGAGGAGTAGGAACCAGCTGAAGAGGAGCTGGTGATTGCCGTAGAACCTGTGATCCAACAATGGGGGGTTGCACAACCAAAGGTTGCTGAGGCGCTGTAGCATTCTGCGCATAAGGAGGTGGTGACCTCAGTAAATGAGACATTAAAGGATCTTTATCAAGTCCTTCCTTTGATTCTTGTCCTTTACGTGGCAAAACTGGGTAGCACTTATCTACCGCTAACTTCCTACTTCTAAGAATTTGTTCACTCTCTTGCTCTTCCTCATTATCCCGGAACGCAACGGCAGCTTGTACCATTGACATACCTCGTTTATTTTTCTTCGCTAATTTCATTTCTTTCTGTTTTGCTTCCTTTCACCATAAGCGGAAAGAGTCAAACATCTCCGGCCAGGCTTTCTTCTTAAAAAGTTTTACCTCTAGATTATCTAAAATCTCTGTGTCAAAACTACCATATTGGGGCCATTTTAGAACACCATCGTTTCTGGTGTATCGGATCCATACTTCATTATATGTGATGGGGCCTACGCCGTGTTTCACATAGAGCTCATATGTTGGAGTTCCAATCGGAGGAACCGGACACGAGTCCTCCAATCGGGAGTCCCTATTACAACCAAGACAAAACAAATTTCCAAGTCTGCTAAGACCAGGCATCGTCACTCTCTAGTCTAGCTTCAAACTTCGAAGGATTATCGAATACGATAGTCTCGCGAATACACGAGTCCTTCGGTTTTGGCACTTGCAAGTTCCAAACAAAACGGTCCCGAAGGATACCCAAAAACTAAGAACCAAACTAAGGACTGGGAGACGCTCCACTTATACTTAACTGAGGTGTCGATGACGTCACCAGAAGACTCGTTTATCGTTTCGCTCTACCAATCATCAAGGGTCCAAAACAGGGCGGCAGTCAGGGCAGCAGTCCTTTGTAGCCGTCGAGACGCGGGGAACCTCGCAGCAAAGACCTTCGGACCACATCGACATACAGGGGTCGCTGAAGTGGTTGGCCGTCCTCCGGAATTTTCACACGAAGCTCCTCACGAACCTCTGGCTTGGACCGGTACCGCTGATACCGCCCGACGTTGGGCGCCAACTGGAGTACCGGGTTTTTATGGACCCGGTGGTGCCAGGAAACACACCTGAAAACTCCTGAGTCCTTCTTGTTTCAGATTACAGAAACACAGAGTCTTCTAGGTGAAGTCAAAGATCGTATTTATTGGCTGCAGCCAGTAACAGGTATCCTAGAAGTACAACAGCATGAAGCGCATGTATGTTCTTAGGAGACTGCTCTCTTTTACGAAGCCAGCCTTCTTCTTTTATACAAAATAATGTGCTTTAGGCAAACATTCCTTATTTTACAGTTGACCATCCAAATATTTTCACTACAAAGGAAAAGCAAAGTTATGATGACAAGCCCACATTTCTGTTCGCCCAGCTCATAATTAATTACCCGGCAAGGTCCAGTATTTCCATCAGATATCGACGGACCCCTAATAAAATCAGGCACCTCCTCCTCGTAAAGCAAGTCATAAAGCAAGAAACAGGGACAGGTGTGTGCAAGATTAGGCAAGGTTTGTGTGCGGTGAAAGGTTTATGATATGTTGTGCCTTGATACGAATCTAGCTCGGCCGCTGGGAGAGGACCTGGCCGAACAGGTTTGGCTTCGGGCGGAGGAGTCAGCTTGCCCAGGTCACAGAGGAGTCAGCTAAGGTGTACGTGTCCTTCGGACCAGGTTTCGTCTTCAGTCATTTGGCTATGTGAGGGCAATCACAAGATGGATGCCGTTCACAAAATGGAACCCGAGGGTTCATGACGGAAACGCTGATTTAACAGTGAATTCGTCACTCGAATATGACGAAAATGCTTATACATAGTATACTTGTCATTTCCGGTCTGTTGATACCAAAATCGTCATGATGTGACGATGTTCGAAACACGGGTCCAGAATTTCCGGTACCACAGAGGTTGTACCAATGGGTCCTCCATCACAGGCTTTAAGGTAGAGAATTAGATTGGTTTCATTTGATCGGCCTCATCGCTGTCCTTAAAACCCTTCATGGCTGCCCTATAAGACTGATTCTGCAGATTCCATTGTAGCGTCCCCCCAATATCCTCTTGATCATCAAAGTCATCCAGGGAAATGTTGGGTGTGGAGATTCACTTTGGGTCATTCCGGGCTAGGTCTTTAGTCAACGTGGCCACCTAGAAGGTGTGGTGTCGCTTCACCCTGGTTTTAATGGCCAAGGCCAAGCCTTTGGAGATGAGCTGTTGGGTGCCCACTTTGAGGGCTGCAGGGCTCTCTGTGCTGAGGACGATTCGGCGACCATTGCTGGTAGTCACTACCGAGTCTGTACCGAAGGTGGCATTGCTCACAGACTCCACGGTCTGAGGACTGGAAGGTTGGCTTGCATTGGTGTCCAGCTGCAGCTCTGAGCAAAACTTGCGGTCCAGAAGAAACGAGGAATCATTCGCAAGGGAGGAATCAAAATGTATGTTGGACATCTTAGAAACTTGCAATGGACCTGACTGCCAGCTTCACGCACGGGTCTTGGCTCTGGTGCTCAGCTTGTTTCGGGTCCCCACTTCCCTGGGTAGGGAGGCTGGTGTTTGAAAGTGTAGAACCCAGGCTGCAGCCGCTGTGGGATTGTCCAAAGCTGCACTTCCTGTCTGAGACTCCCTCCGCCTGTTCCCTCCCTCTGCCCTCCACTGCACTGCTGACATCACCCAGGTGTGGGCGTGCGGAGGGAAAGAGGGCAGGGAGCAACCTGGTGTGTGCAAACCAAAGTGCAGCCCCCCTGATTTTGACACTTTTCTGTACTGATGCCCTTTATGGCAATTGATTTAATAGAACCCGCCAGTTTCTGCATTTATTTATCCTGTAATATTCCTTTTGAACTTGTATAATACATCTTTATAAATTCTCTGATTCTGCACTAAAACTCACTTATTTGGTCAGTTTCTTCTCATTTGACTTTATTTTTGATCTGCTGATTTTGTACCTTATCTTGGGACATCTTTCCTCATGAAATTAAGGGTAACACTAACATTGATTTAACCAAACCTTGGGAGTGCTTTTGAGGTGTACGATTTTAGGGATACTGAGTGCTCACAGTAGAAATGAAGCATTTCAGCTGTCTCGCTTTGACCCAACAAGCTGCACTGCATTGTGTTGCATCAATGTTTGGTAAAACTGGCCCTAAGTTGTTTTTAGTGGAAGCATTTTGTTTGGCAGAGCAGATGGCTTTTGTTGTTAATTGAAATGATATTAGGAGATTAGCTTACATTGTGGTACTAGGAAGTTTTGAGTAAAAGTTTCTCAAATCCAATGCCCTTTTTGTTAATTTGAAAAAGTGTTGCACTTGCACTGTGCACTCCTTTTAATCTGAGTGTGTTGTTGTTTTCTTTCTTGCTGCTGTAATTTAAATGAGGGCAGTCTTCGGAGCATGATGTACATCTTCTGGGACATGTTGTGAGATTTTGAAGGGCTTGGTTGTAGAATATGGTTTGAAACTAGGATAAGAAAAGTTTCAAGGTGCTGTTCTTTCAGGTGTTGCTTGCCGTGGGGGTGTGTGATTATGTAGGTAGTGGGTCAGTGGTAAGTGCAAACAAAATATATAAGACTTAGAGTGTGGTGTAGTTCCTATTTTCCCTGTAGGCCCTGCGCATTGGAATAACATAAACAGCAGTGTAGACGTAGAAGTGCGTTCTTCCAGGTCTCTACTGACTATGTTAGACCTAATTGGGTTTGTACCAACTAGCTCAGAGGTCACTGGAAACTTTCTTGACTGAATAGGAAGTGATCAGCTCCCCTGGCTCAGACAAGAAGGGATTCAGTTTTCCAACAACCGCATAAACATGACAACTTTGCTCCTTTAGAATAAGAGTCAATCTCTAGAGTCGTGTGAAACAATAGACAGCTATTTTACTCAGTCAGTTGTGCAAGAATTACTTTCACCAGGATGCAGAGAATAGAGAGACGGGCTTTTTCAATAAAAGATATTATTTATTGAACAGTCTTTCTTCTCATGCAAGAGAAATGAATTGCCACAATTGCAAGACTTGTTATTATAAAAAGTGCGTACAGTAAAAGGAGGATTGCGAAATAATACTGTAAAAGCATTGATATAGTTTCTTAGCCATATGATAGTTAAAATGAGTAAAATATATACATTCATATATACATTTGGCTAACGTCCTCAACTGGTGCTTCTAACTACGCCTACCCCAGCGTACCTGACCTAAGCCTAATACTTGGGAGGGAGTAAGTAAGTAGCAGTTTAAGTTAAGTTGGTTTTGCCAAGGGTTTGCTTCAAGAATTCTCTCTAAGGGTTTAATCAACACTGTACCTCTGGAATAGAATGTTGGCGGTCTTGTATCTCCTCTCAGGACTCGATATCCCAGTTACCCGCAAGGGTAGGCTGGAAACGCCGGGGCTGGATTTTCTCGGCAGGAGAAATGACAGCGTCTTTCTCAACGCGTCAAGGAGGAGGAGGGGCAGCGTCCATGGGCTTCTCGCATCTGCTGGGCTCTTCAAGGGACAGCTGTTCTGCTCCTGTATTCTCTACCACCATCGCTGTGTTTGCTTAAGGCAACGTTGGTATTATTTATACCTGGAAGGTGCCTTGTTTGACGTAAGTTTTTGGACATAAGACGTCAATAAAGATGTCACTAAGAACTGGTCGTTCTTACAGTGCTCATTAGAGTTCTATTACTAATGAAAACAAAGCAAGCGGGGCTTTCCCAGGTTGCTGGGGGTTTTATCTGTTGAAAGAACTCGGTGTGTAATCTAGGAATCTAAGATAGTGGCTTCTGCTGTGTCATATTCTGTAATGAGCTGCAGAGGCGAGTTTCTGAAATATGGCTCTGATCATTTATGCCATTATAGGGGTATGGATGGATTATAGCCATATAGGGGCATAAGGTCACAATATTGATCGGGGTCCTAGAGAGAACACGACACCCACTCCACGAATTTATGTCCATCAAATTACTAAAAACTAAAGCAATAAGATGCGCGTGTAATACTTCCCACCCCAAAATACATACTGCATTTGAAATGGCGTATTCAAAATACATGAAAATATAGGTACTGTACGTCTTTAAGCATAGAAATCATTAAAAAATTATAGCATATGTAATCAGTTGAACGACTTTTGCGAAGAAAAAAATTACACATGAAATGTCTCTTAATACAGAAAAAAGGGCGAGACTATTTCATCACATATAAATGCATTTGCTGAAAAATGTGCTAGAGGCTGCGGTAAAGTTATTATGGCTCTAGATCTACCTAAAAATAGAAGTTCTGTTCTTTATGACTAGTTCTACTTTAAGCAAAGGAATTCGTGCCAGGAAAAAAGGTAAATATTTTGAAAAATGTTCAATAAAAATTTTTTCATGGTGAACGGGGGAATAGAGTTCCAACGCTTTTCAATAGTTTTTGTTGATCAAAACTGAAGGCCGAATTCAGAGTTCATGGGAACGCTGTGCACCGGAATGCTTTCCAAAAAATCATTGTTGTTGTTCAGGGGAGAACATCATATCAGACAGGCTTTTAAAGAACAGGTCTACATATTCAGGTGACAGTTCGACCAAGTTCGATAATGCTGTAACTTGGCAGGTGTGAAAATGATTGCTATCATCGATGTTTGATCAGCAATGCTCACAGAAGGCCGTACCTGGGTGATGTTGCTTTCATGTATCGCTTCACTGCCGCCACCTAGTCATAGCGCAGGAGTCTCAACGAATGCCGTCATCCGGATTGGTAGCCGCTGGGGACAACACGATGCGTGAGCCGTTACAGGACTTAGCAAAGTATCGATATCCATTGGTACTGCTGATGGTAGTGCAAGACAGGTGTCTAACACGCATTCTTCTCCGCATAGCATACATCGAAGCACAGGTAAGATGCAGGTCTGCCATATAGGTCTGAAAGAAAGAAACCAGGTCATGTTCAGATCTCTCAGCCTGGCCAATCCAAGGACTCTAGTTATGCGGTCCCGGTAGCGTACTGCTAGGATCGTTTCTTCCATCCTTGCCGGAGTCATGTCTGTGTTTTGGCTTGCCATATCGGAGCAGGAGGGTCAAAAATAAAATGCCTGCTACAAGTCCCAAAGTTAGGGGTATGCCTGCAAAGACCGAATGGACAAAATTAGGAATAATTCCCAGGATTGCTTTGAATGGTGTTAACAGTCCCGAAAAAATCGTCTTAAATACGTTTGAGATACCTAAAGCATCCAAAATATTTAGAATTTGGCTAAGCATTTCTGTGAAATGCACGGGGCAATTTGTTGATAAAAGGTCATGTATCTCTGAAGCTGTCCTTGCAACTTGGAGATCATACGTCTCTTTTGATGACGTTATGGGCACTGTTGTCTGTAAAAGCACAGACTTCATTCTGCTTAAAGTATCAATTCGTATAGAAGAGACATTCATTGGAGGCCAAATCGGCGTCTCGGAATCTCCAGGGCCGTTTGGAAACAATGCTTGCATACAGCAAGTGACCATGGAAGTTACGCTTACGAGATATGCTTTCCCTGGCATCAAGCCACAACAGCTGTGATCCGTTATTAGAATGTAACTCCCGTTAGAAAGTTGCTTAAAGAAAGGCTCTATCTGCGTTGCAGGTGTGAGATGTTGGTGGCATGAAAGGTTGTTTGAAGTTCCTTCACAGGCCCGTGTAAATTAATACCCTGGCACAAAAGTATACCGCTTAGTGAATGTTTGCAATTTTCACCACTAAGAAATACATTTTTGTTGCTGTCACTATAGCATGTGTGTGTATATGGTAATATCCATGTTGACTTAATGTACCCTTTACCCAATCGTTCATACTGGCCAGTCGGTATATACTCAAGGCAATTTTTAAATTGGAAAGTTGTTATCGGAATTGTGATAATCCCGTGTATTATCCATTCAATGACAGGTCTTTCTGACATTGTCAATGGTAATCTCTCAAGTTTTTCGATGCTCAGGATTGTATAGTCTGCTCCTTTCTGTGCCAAGCTGATTTGTTTATGAGTAAGGTTAAAGATGGAAAACAATGACGTTGTGTTGATTAAACGCCATGGCACATAGCCTGAAAGAAGATTTTGCAGCGTCCTGCCTAGCTGTACAATAGAACGCAATTGCGACTGGCCATGTTGTAACATTAGCAAGTCTTTATCTATTATATCGATGGCAGATGATACAATACTGTCCAGTGAATATATTCTGGAGGACAGAGTCATTAACCCATTGTCCACAACAGAAAGTGATTTTTCCAAATTAATATGATCAAGTTCTCGTATTTTTACAGCTGTTTCAATTTGCATTACTTTCCATGCCTCGTTGTATGCCGCATATACACTTGCCGCTATGAAACGTTTTTGACGCTGTTTGCGTGGTCCCATAATGAAATCGCGCAAGTCAGCACCATCTTTAAGTAAAGATAAATGTTGCTTAATTTCTGCCAGTGTGGATGATTCTAGCCATTCAAGGCACAGTTTCCCTACACTGTATGTTGTTACTATCCCTGGATGTTGTCTCTGGGAGTATCTAGGGTCTGGTCTGGTCATTTTTAACCCCTGTGTTTTTTTCAGGAATCTATCTTGACAGTTATTTGTGTCAGTAGGACAGATTAACCACTTTTTCCAATCAGGATATGTTCTGTTTAGATGTAAAATTTTAGATACGTCTATTTCAACTTCTGTTGTTGCATTATCAGGTATTGGCTTTGGAATAGACGGTTTGTTAAGGTCTTTAATCTTAGCTAGGCCAAGACAGGTTGTTTGGTGAATTGTGTCATTTAAGAACATTATTTGTTCTGGGATCATGCAGGCTCGAAATAATGCTTCTAGTCCTTGTACCTGCCAATCTTTTGTACCCCAGACTGTTTTTGTTTCAATGTTGTTTTTCCAGAAATCAAAACCAAATGTCATAATTTTTTCATAAAATGCTTCTGAATATATTAATTTAGTATTTGTCAGCATAGTTTTCGTCCCTGTTTTATCCAACAGTTTATAATAAAATGTTTCTGCATTACTTGTATTAAACCCTGAGAAGTATTGGAATTTCTCAAAAAAAGTTTTTGAACTGCTTTTAGGTGGAGTAGCACAATGTTCCCATTGGTTATATTTAAAAACATTTCTAGGTTGTGCAGATTTATGTAAGTAATGGTCTCCGTAATGTGAGAAGCAGTACATCTGTTCATAATTAGACGAACCTTGTAAATAATTATGTTCTGTAAATCTTGCTGACAACACTAAATCTGACATCATATTATTTATACTTTCAAAATCCCAATCATCAGAGAATGTACTTGGTTTTACAAAGTCACTTAATGAAACCTTGAACTGGTGAGGATATTTCAAGATCTCGACCGGGCCATATACTTCATAGTCAGTCTTGTCCCATACTACCCCGCCGGGTATTGGAATGGCTGTGACATTTACTGATGATGGTCCTCTTTTCTTCACGTGGGATGATTTGTGAGGTTTTAGAACTAAGTTGAAGTTCTGACTTGCTCTGTCCATTGAACTGTATTTCCCTTCAATGAATTTTCCCAAACAAAGTATCATGATGAGCCAAAGTAGGAGGAAACATACACCTAGCCCAAACCAAAACTCTAACCATGGAGAAATAAGGTAAGTTTCCTTGAGTTGATGAAAGAGTTCTGTTGCTTTTTCTTTAAAAGTCTTTGTTTCTGGTCTCACTTCAGGGTCGTTTTGATCTTCAGAAAAGGTATCGAAGTTGATGAAGTAGCCAGAGGCAGTTCTGTCAATTGATGGAATTTGTTTCTCAATTTGTCTTTCGTTAGCACATTCTGATGCCACATCATTGTAGACTGGTGTTTCATGACGAACTGTTTCAATCTGTGTTTCAAGAGGCACGAGTTCCATGGCATTATTGCATAGTCCCTCTCTGTGCACTGCAGGTTTATCAAATGTGATTAGTCTTTCAGTTTGAACCTCTTGCATTGTTGCAAATTTGGGTATTCTGTTATTTCTTGGGAGTCCACTTGGCCTACTGTTGATTATAGGCCACATGATTGTGGTTTTACCAGATCGATTGATACAACTCGGTTCTCCTTTTTACCAGCAAGAGGCGGTAGTACAACTGATCTTGTTCCGTTGATTGCCAAGACAGGTACTGCTTTTCTGTAAGAAGGCCCAAATTCCTTCTTCACCGCTATTTTCTCTCTGACTAGATCCCCAATCTTTGGAATCCAGACAGGTCTTTCTGGGACAGGTGGTGTGTCTTCAGTGGTAGTTGGCTGTTGCTTTAACTTTATGTTGCTTAAGGATTTTCTTGTTTCATTCAAGTCCTGTAAAACAGCCAAACGATCTTTGATGTCAAAGTCTTTATTCTTATCTTTTACCACTGAAGCCTGACTATCGAGGTCCTGAACATGCATTCTAGTTCCGAACAATAGTTCGTACGGGCTGAAACCTTTTAGAGAATTTCTTGGCAAATTATTTAGACTAAGTTGGACACTTACTAAATGTTTGACCCACCCATCACCCGAACCTAATACCTTCGCTGTTATAGATTTCTTTATGTCTCAGTTTTTTCTTTCCACTACACTATTCCCCTCAGGGTGTGATGGACAAGAGAATCGCAACCCAACGCCCATACTGGCCATGGCCTCCTTATAAGCTCGAGAGCTGAAAGAAGGACCCTGGTCAGAATGGAACATGGCAATTGTGTATGTGCCGATAAAGACTCGCAGATCTTTTATAACAGTTTTGGCATCAGCCGAGCGCTGGGGCCACATTTTCTAAGTGAATCTAGTCTTAAACAATTAATAGGACGCTGGATTGCATATAGACAGCATTACCCTGTCCACAAACGGTAACTGGGCAACAGACTGGACCGGTTCATTACTGCGATCTCTTTCGCAGTCTTGACAGTTTTTTGCAAATATTTGATGTTGCACGCTCATCCCCGGCCAAGAGTACTCTGATTGTAATTCAGTCAGAGATTCTTTGATCTTTTTGTGCCTCGGACCCAATCCCATGTGTGCGTCTGCTATTAAAAAGATTCTCCGGTTCGTATTTGGAATTACCCTTTCCCCCACTCCAGGGATTCGAGCAAAAGGAACGGAGTTTGCATCAATTACGTATGCATAATTGAGTGGATAGTTCACGGGTAGTGCTGCACAGTCGCCTTTTAAGGACGTCTTTACTGCCAGCATAGTTTCCCCGTCTATGTATTTTTCTGAACGCTTTTTTGTGGCTACGGAAGCCGGTTTAGTTGCTTCCGCTGTGGCTGTTTTAGCCAATGAATTCCCTGCAACGTGAACTCCATCACGTTGATGACTCAGAGTGTGTATCACGTGAGTCTTTGTAGTTCTTTCTGTAAAAGAACTACCTGTTTCCAAAGCATTTTATGCTTGATTGTGGCACCTGTGTTGCCTTTGTAATCATTTTGAATCCAGCTCTGCAAATCATTATTGTAACAGTTGACGCAAAAATGCGAATCGCACACGATTAGTTTCGGGAATTCACGTTCTGCATTTTCAAGCGCCATCTTTAAAGATCTGATTTCAGCTCGCTGAGCCGAACATTTTCTCAGTGATTCAGTTTTTGTTATTTCCGGTCTGAATTTACCGCACAGCCAGCGACCTTTAACAATCGCGCAGGCTGCATCGTAGGATTTGTTTTCTACATTGTAATGCTGTACAAATCTGTCTGTGTAGATTATACAGGAGTACTGTTCAAGGGACAGAATTTCGATTGGCAGAGGATATTCTTTTTCATAAGTTAAATCATTCAGTTTTTTCATGTGTGGGGCGAAATAGTATTTCACGTCTTCCGCAGCAAGAGAATTTTCCCACTGTATCCATTTCGGATCCAGTGACACTGTAGGCAGGTTTACTGGGCTGAATAGCGCCTCGAAGGCGGATTCCGCCGTGAGGACAATGATCCTTTTGCCGTGTGCTAGTTCTCGTTCATTCGCTATTGCAGTTTGTACTGCTTTCACAGTATTTTCTGTGAGACTGAATGTTTTTTCTGCTTGTGTGTACAAGTGAGATTTGTAAGCTATTGGTACCGTTTCTCCCTCATTAGAGGTCAGGTACGTGAATCCGCATCTTCCTGGGATGACTCGGATTACAAGGTCGATTGTATTGTCACGTGTATCTAATTTTTTTTTTGCTAACATGTCTGTTTGCAATGATCTCAAAATTTCTGTGTGTTTTTGAGTCCAGTTGATTTGTTTAAAATCAGGTTTAATTAGTTCGTAGAGAGGTTTAACCCTCTCCGCATAATTTAGAATGTAAGTTCTTCGAAATTCAGGAAGCCTAGAATTAATTGTAAGTTCTTCAGTGTTTTTTTGTGCTTGGAGTACAGCGCACTTCTCTAAGAAGTTGTCCGCTAGGCTTTTTCCTTCACTTGATAATTCGTATCCTAAAAATAAGACTGTCAGATGGGCAATTCTTGACTTTTTAAAGTTGAATTTGTAACCCTCTGCAGCGAACCCAAGTATTATGGTGTTCACCCTTTTCAAGTGAGTCACCAAGTCGTCTTCTGTGAGATAGATGTCATCGACGTAAGATAATGCCTCATCATCATTTATTTGTAGTAACTCTGTTACTCTGGCTGAGAATAGTCCTGGGCTGTTCTTGAATCCCTGTGGGAGCCTACAGAAATTTTTCTGAGACCCCATTACCGAGAAAGCGGTCAAGTATCTGCTTTCTGGTGCAATATTTTGACAAAAGAAACCATTAGATATGTCTAATGTCGTTTTATATTTTTTGCGAACTATGTTATTCATTAGTGCAGCACTATGCGAATTTTGTACTGCAAATGTTTTGCAACATGAGTTAAGGTGTCTGTAGTCCAAGACTAGACGATATGAATCGTCCGGTTTGGAGACAGGAAACAAAGGATTGTTCATTTGAGAGGTGCATGTTTCAATCACCCCCTGGTATTCAAGTTGATCTAAAATCTCCCTGACTTGTTTTTTAGCTTCTTGCTTAATTGGATACTGCCTTTGTGCAGTCGGTTGACTTTTTAACTGGATTTTGTAAGGAGGAGAGTCCTCATCCCATCCTACATGATTTTTATATAGTGCTGGAGCCTGGGCTACTGCCCATTTCCTTGCATATATATATTTAGTGTGAATTGGAATGTGATTCGAGAAGGCAGGCATAATCATTTCTTCGCCACGAGGGCACTCCCTGACAAACTCCGGGGGCCAATCTTTTTCAGCTAACAGGATGTCATAGCCTTTTGAGAGTTTATCCCAAAATAGACCCCTTATTTTCCTAGTCTTATCTCCCTCTATACGCAGTGTTATTTCGTATATCTTATGAGGTTTGCTTACTCTGGTGTCGGCAGTTTCTACTTGAATGTATTCATTCGTGTCCACTGTCTCCAGATGACTCATCAGGATCTTGCGAGCTATGGTGATTTCTGTTGCACTGTCTAGCATTGTCTGTGCCCACTCCCCGTTTTTCAGCTGTGTCCTCAGTATTCTTGGCATGTTCGATTACTCTAATACTGGCTACCTTCTTTCTTGGAAATTGTGATTTTTTACTTTGAGCAGGTTCCTTGTCTTTGGACTTGGTGTGCTCTCCTGGGTCTGACCGTCCTCTTCTTTCCGATTTCTGCGAAAAAGATCGAGAGGGACGTGTATTAATACTTTGATATCTATCAGGCTTCTTCAAGTTATCCCTATTTCTAAGGTTATATCTTTTCTCAGAGGGCTCCCTCTGGGGAGACTGGTGTTCTCGAGTCGGAGTTCTTTCCCTCCGTCGAGGAGACCTTCCTCTGGACTGGAAAACTTTTTCCTTGGGAGTGGATTGTTTATTTCCATCCCAGTTCTTTTTAGGAGTGTTTGAATTATTTTTAATAAATAATTTTCAGGATTTTCGAGTAGTTGGGGTTTTACTGGTTTCCCACCCAAACTGTCTCTACCTAATTCTTCATAAAATTTTTCTATAATTCTGGCAAGCTCAACTGGTTGATCTGTTATATCTGTTTCCTTTAACTTCTGGCGGATCGCCACAGATGCTGCTTCTCCTTTTATATTGGCTAGTAATATAGCCGAGACCTGCTTGAAGTCTTTCAGTAATTTCATATCAAGAGTTAAAGCAGGTTCTGGACCGTATTCATTCTGAATCTGTTGTAGCACATCTGGTATTACCGCCATGGACGGAACACCATGTGTTTTCGTGTAAATGGAAGCAAAGACTGTACCCCAAGTGTCACAGTCCTCCACATGTGGTGCGAACCCCCATTGGAAGGCAGATGGTCAGAATTCTGTGTTTCTCAATAGGGGTAGTATTCGGAAATACTGCCTCTATTTGAGTAATTTTCTGCGCTAACCAGAAAGGAATTTGTTCCCGTTTTATGGGTGTTTTACCAAGACATGATTGTATGTTCTGTGGTGTAATTTTATTTGTGTTCCTCTGATGAGGGGTCAGCTCTTGAACATTAACAGCTGTTTAGACTGTTGCAGTCCGCATTACATATTGGACTAATTGTCTATGTATTTTAATTAATGTTTTTAGCTGTGCTAAAAGTTCTTCTTTTGACATTTTATCAATGTCCGGATGTGGTGTGTAGCTGGCTTGAACCGGCCACGTTGCTCCTGGTCTACCTAGTGGACCGAGCCTGGTAATATGATCATTGTGTTTTAGGGCGCCTTTAAACCAGAGCAGGTGCTCTTGGTATTTTAATGGGATTTCAATCTCCTCGAAAGGAGCGTACTCTTCCGGAGGTTCCTCTATTTTGTAATAGTGGAATTCGTGTGTTGCAGCGTTTGCCGCTGGAAATTTTATCCAAGAATAGAATACCTCTGTCTGCCGATATTCATGTGCCTCTATCACGAAGACGACTGTGCCACCTTGTGTGGTCAGTCCATTTTCTATAAGTTTTAACGTTATAGTTTTTCTTATGTTGACCGGGATGATTATCGCACCCGGTTCATTAACACCGGCGTCCCGTTGATTCGCATCTACTGCTGCTTCAGCGGTCCCGTTGTCTAGTACTGACATTGAATAAATGAAAGTTTTTCAGAGCAGGTCTCCAAGGAGACAAAGATTAGGTGCACAATATTTTGGAACACTGTATCCTTCAACGTTGAATAAACCAGAAGCTTTACATAGGAATCTCTTCCTACTAAGTTCGGGCGGATTTTAACCTTTCACCCACTCCAGACGTCTATTGGAGTATTTACGGGAGAAAGGGTCTGTGTGAAAAAGCACGACTGAGTTACTCTAACGTCTTGCGTTAGTTTTATCGCCTTACCAAACGTTGGGCGCCATGTAGTGTAGTTCCTATTTTCCCTATAGGCCCTGCGCATTGGAATAACATAAACAGCAGTGTAGACGTAGAAGTGCGGTCTTCCAGGTCTCTACTGACTATGTTAGACTTAATTGGGTTTGTACCAACTAGCTCAGAGGTCACTGGAAACTTTCTTGACTGAATAGGAAGTGATCAGCTCCCCTGGCTCAGACAAGAAGGGATTCAGTTTTCCAACAACCGCATAAACATGACAACTTTGCTCCTTTAGAATAAGAGTCAATCTCTAGAGTCGTGTGAAACAATAGACAGCTATTTCACTCAGTCAGTTGTGCAAGAATTACTTTCACCAGGATGCAGAGAATAGAGAGACAGGCGTTTTCAATAAAAGATATTATTTATTGAACAGTCTTTCTTCTCATGCAAGAGAAATGTATTGCCACAATTGCAAGACTTGTTATTATAAAAAGTGCGTACAGTAAAAGGAGGATTGCGAAATAATACTGTAAAAGCATTGATATGGTTTCTTAGCCATATGATAGTTAAAATGAGTAAAATATATACATTCATATATACATTTGGCTAACGTCCTCAACTGGTGCTTCTAACTATGCCTACCCCAGTGTACCTGACCTAAGCCTAATACTTGGGAGGGAGTAAGTAAGTAGCAGTTTAAGTTAAGTTGGTTTTACCAAGGGTTTGCTTCAAGAATTCTCTCTAAGGGTTTAATCAACACTGTACCTCTGGAATAGAATGTTGGAGGTCTTGTATCTCCTCTCAGGACTCGATATCCCAGTTACCCGCAAGGGTAGGCTGGAAACGCCGGGGCTGGATTTTCTCGGCAGGAGAAAAGACAGCGTCTTTCTCAGCGCGTCAAGGAGAAGGAGGGGCAGCGTCCGTGGGCTTTTAGCATCTGCTAGGCTCTGCAAGGGACAGCTGTTCTGCTCCTGTATTCTCTACCACCATCGCTGTGTTTGCTTAAGGCAACGTTGGTATTATTTATACCTGGAAGGTGCCTTGTTTGACGTAAGTTTTTGGACATAAGACGTCAATAAAGATGTAACTAAGAACTGGTCGTTCTTACAGTGCTCATTAGAGTTCTATTACTAATGAAAACAAAGCAAGCGGGGCTTTCCCAGGTTGCTGGGGGTTTTATCTGTTGAAAGAACTCGGTTTGTAATCTAGGAATCTAAGATAGTGGCTTCTGCTGTGTCATATACTGTAATGAGCTGCAGAGGCGAGTTTCTGAAATATGGCTCTGATCGTTTATGCCATTATAGGGGTATGGATGGATTATAGCCGTATAGGGGCATAAGGTCACAATATTGATCGGGGTCCTAGATAGAACACGACAAGAGTCTCCGTTACTCCATTGTGTTTGATGTTCAGGCCAGCAGTATGTATAATGGAAGGAGTGAGGACAAGTGTGTATTGCAGCACACATTTTCGATATGTAATGAGATATCTGCAGGATATAACCTAGACTTTAGGGTAAGCAGCAGGAAACTATTTCCTTTCACTGTTAGAGTAGAAGTAACATACATGAAATGGTAGAAGTTGTAGCTTACTGCCCAGTGGTTTGTAACATACAAATATCTGGATAGTTTTAGGTGCTCTTCGTTATATTCTAACTGTACAGGACTAGACCTGTTCTGCAGATTCCTCCGGAGCCACTTTCTCAGAGCTTGCCATTTCTACCACTACCCGAGGGCATGAGCACCCTCTTAGGCGGCTCTGCAACTGTTTAAGATGGAAAGGGTTGGGCAGCTGCGGCCGCTGCAGGTAAGAGCGGTGAGGCCATGGGGCCAGCTGAGGGGGGATTTCGAAAGACGACTACGAGGGAGAATTCATTATTTATTTAATTCTCCCCTTTCGGTAATCTCTCGAGATACCCCCTCAGCCGGCCCCACCACCTCACCACTCTTACCTGCAGCGGCCACGGCTGGAGTTAAGAGAGATAATGTACATATTGGCATGGAAAGGCTGAGAGGGAAATAGTGTGTTGTTGCCTATGAGGATAGGAGGAAAGTGGCCTCTAGTCTGGCCAGCTAGCTGATATTGTTCTGGTGACCTCTACTCCCCAGAATACATAAAATAGTTTGGAATAACACAGTGACAATATTGAGTGTTGACGTTAGTGATTTAATGATACTCCCAAAAATTGGTCTGGGCGAAGCAAATATGACTTGTTATTGTGGGTCTCAAAAACAAAGATTGGATTTCACCCCTAGTTGTGTTATGCAGAGTCATGAACAACCCAGAGAGCGCTGTGGAGTCTTCAATTTTGGTCTTTCAGAATGCAGGGAATTCTTGCTTGTATAACGTCATAGGCTCAAGAAATTGTAAGCAGTTTGGATAAGGTAATTTTTTATTTAAATGCACAACTTTTTTCCCGAGGCAGCAGAAACTAAACGTGACTTGAATGTGAATTCACAGTAACTGTCTCACGAGAGGGATGATGTGTTCAATTTGTTCTTTGTGGGAGATGAATCTGGCTGTGGAATCAAGGATATCCTGAAGCAAAGCAGGGTTGAATGAGGGTCGTATGCAAATAAGGCATTGCAAAAATCAACGCAATAAATAATTAGAGCCTGAACAGCTGTTATTGATGAGCTGCCTGATTAGATCCTTTCCATTTTAAGTGCATAGATGAAAAACTTTTTTGGATTGAGCTAATCTATTTATGTGACAGAACAAAAATAGAGTTTGGGGGGATAACGCGGGGGGGGGGGACTTTTAACATCAGGTCCTATATTTATTTAATTTTCGGGTTTGCCTAAAAGAAACTTTGTTTTCTATAGATTTGGTATCAGGAAGCACATTCTAATTTGACCATTGAGGTACAGCTATCTCCCTTCCCCTGCCTTCATAGCTCCTCCTGGTGCTTTCTACAGCTTGTGTTTAGGTAGAAATGTGTTCAGCTCTAATCCCACTGGTTCTGTCACTGGAATGCTTTATTGTTTCCTGGGATTTATATTTTGTGCTCTAATAATTATGATTACACATTTTTTAGATGTGAAGTCATATGCAGGCTAAATTGACATAATTGCAGTTGAAACGCATTTTGTATGATGAGTGAAAACATGTCTATTGATGTGTTTTAGTTATGCCACATTTTCATGTAAAATACCACTTTAAACAAGATGGATGCCATCACTGTCCCTCCCTGCTTCACCTCCTGGGCACATCTTCTGCCCAGAGAGTACATCAAGCAGACATTTAGTAGTTTATTTGCACTGTTATGATTAGATTGCTTTTGATGGACTTTTTCTCTGACTTGTAGCATTGTCAAAGTCCCTTCGTCTGCCTTCCGCTGTGATCACTAGTCTATTAATTCGTTGAAAGTACTGTTCAAATGTTTCATATCTGTTAGAACGTCTCTGGTTGACATTAGCATATAGGGTGGTGAATACGTTTTCGAACATGGGATGATGGTTGTGTTAAGATAATGATGTGAAATTTTTTTCTACTGGTATGCTAAAAAAATTATATTTTTGCTCACATCACAATGATCTCATCATTTTTCTAATGTGCTATGCCAGAAATGTGTATATGAACCCCTTAATTTTGGGGGTGAGCCAGAATTTTTGAGAGACTTTCCTTGTGCTGATAGGGATGTTGCTAGACTTATTTATAATGTTGCTGCTCATTTGGAATTTAGAATAATTACTGACCTATTGAGTGGATCCCATTGCTTATTTAAACAGTATTTCTTTGCAAATTGATGTTTAGGGGTGCCTTGATGCACAATTCAATCTTTGGGAGAACCAGGGGCCCGATGTAGGTAAATCTACATTTACCACTTCATAAATACCGAATCATACCGAATCGGTATTTATGAAGTGGTAAATTAGAGGGGGGGAGATGTAGGTATTTCAGATTCGGTAAATACCGAATCTGTAAGATTCGGTATTTACCGATTCTGTAAATACCGATTCGGTATCCCCCATTGCTTCCTATGGGCCTTGAAGCCCATAGGAATCAATGGGCACTACCGAATCGGTAATTACCGATTCGGTAATTACCGATTTGTGCAAGGGTGCAGGGGGTGTCACTTTGACACCCTCTAGCACCCCCAAAACAGGCATGTGAGCCATGTGGCACACAGACATGCCCTAAGGGCATGTCTGTCTGTCACATGGCATAGGTGTGCATGCACACATGTGCATGCACACCTGGATTCGGTATTTTAACACCCAATCGGATTGGGTGTTAAAATACCGAATCTGAAGGGCCTGTGGGACAGAAAGTAGTCCCACCTACATCCCAAATTTAAAAATCGGTAAAATTACCGATTCGGTATTTTTGCGATTCGGTAATTTTACCGAATCGGTAAAATACCGAATTGGACAAAAAAAGGTCCCCTACATCTCAGTAGGCCAAATACCGGTCGGAAACGGCCGAAATCGGCCGTTTCCGACCGGTATTTGGTACCTACATCGGGCCCCAGATGAGGTACATTTTAGGGGTATCTAAATTCTGTGGTGTCTAAATGTTGTGGTTATGTTTTGCTGCCACACTAACATGGAGATACGCTAATCAATCAGATAATTCTATTTTGCATGCACAGAAACATCTGAATTTCATTATTGTTCAGTACAACTCTTCGTCATCCACCTGGTAGGGTTATGTCATTGTCAAAGTCCCTTCGTCTGCCTTCCGCTGTGATCACTAGTCTATTAATTCGTTGAAAGTACTGTTCAAATGTTTCATATCTGTTAGAACGTCTCTGGTTGACATTAGCATATAGGGTGGTGAATACGTTTTCGAACATGGGATGATGGTTGTGTTAAGATAATGATGTGAAATTTTTTTCTACTGGTATGCTAAAAAAATTATATTTTTGCTCACATCACAATGATCTCATCATTTTTCTAATGTGCTATGCCAGAAATGTGTATATGAACCCCTTAATTTTGGGGGTGAGCCAGAATTTTTGAGAGACTTTCCTTGTGCTGATAGGGATGTTGCTAGACTTATTTATAATGTTGCTGCTCATTTGGAATTTAGAATAATTACTGACCTATTGAGTGGATCCCATTGCTTATTTAAACAGTATTTCTTTGCAAATTGATGTTTAGGGGTGCCTTGATGCACAATTCAATCTTTGGGAGAACCAGGGGCCCGATGTAGGTAAATCTACATTTACCACTTCATAAATACCGAATCATACCGAATCGGTATTTATGAAGTGGTAAATTAGAGGGGGGGAGATGTAGGTATTTCAGATTCGGTAAATACCGAATCTGTAAGATTCGGTATTTACCGATTCTGTAAATACCGATTCGGTATCCCCCATTGCTTCCTATGGGCCTTGAAGCCCATAGGAATCAATGGGCACTACCGAATCGGTAATTACCGATTCGGTAATTACCGATTTGTGCAAGGGTGCAGGGGGTGTCACTTTGACACCCTCTAGCACCCCCAAAACAGGCATGTGAGCCATGTGGCACACAGACATGCCCTAAGGGCATGTCTGTCTGTCACATGGCATAGGTGTGCATGCACACATGTGCATGCACACCTGGATTCGGTATTTTAACACCCAATCGGATTGGGTGTTAAAATACCGAATCTGAAGGGCCTGTGGGACAGAAAGTAGTCCCACCTACATCCCAAATTTAAAAATCGGTAAAATTACCGATTCGGTATTTTTGCGATTCGGTAATTTTACCGAATCGGTAAAATACCGAATTGGACAAAAAAAGGTCCCCTACATCTCAGTAGGCCAAATACCGGTCGGAAACGGCCGAAATCGGCCGTTTCCGACCGGTATTTGGTACCTACATCGGGCCCCAGATGAGGTACATTTTAGGGGTATCTAAATTCTGTGGTGTCTAAATGTTGTGGTTATGTTTTGCTGCCACACTAACATGGAGATACGCTAATCAATCAGATAATTCTATTTTGCATGCACAGAAACATCTGAATTTCATTATTGTTCAGTACAACTCTTCGTCATCCACCTGGTAGGGTTATGTCAGTCAGTCAATCATATAAGTTTATTCGAATTTATATAAAATCATACAAGTCTACAAGTCAAAGGCATTTCATCATGAACATCCCAAAAAATACATCTCCATATACAACAATCAATTATACAATACAAAAAGAATAAAGAAGTGACTTAGTAGGTCTATGTTTTGAGTGTCACCTGGGCTGAAGAAGTACATTTGGTCATATGTCCCATGGCCACCATATTGCATTTGATATAAGCATAAGGTTTTCACACATGTGCTGGTTGTTATGTGGCCTTTCCATACACAGAATCTGGGCATCCATGGTCACACAGATCACTTCCAAAAGTAGCTGCTTACCAGGTACTTGTAGAAGATGTAGATGACCCAAGGACAGTCTTCAACTATGGGGCCGATTATGATCTCGTTAAGAAGGGCTCCAAATAGATTTCGGAAAAAGCAGATCTTATTCAGGGCCCATGTTTCCAACTGAATCGTACCCCTTTCCGAACAACCATGTACGATATGAGGAAGCCATCCGCGCTGACTGAATCGATACTGAACCCGATTCAGCCAACACAAGTCATTCTGAGCCGATTTGTGCAGCTCAATGGGAACAATTTCTGAACAAGCTAGTACAAAGACGGATTCTGACAGCCGTACCGACTCGGTTATGCCTAGATAAAACTGCTGTGGGAATCGGAATTTGTGGGCCCGTAGCAGGCCCCCCTTCACCCGAGGCCCTCTGATTCGCTCACAATCATACGCACACATCATACTCGCTGGAGTGGGAGTCGTTCAGAAAGCATTCTGGAACCAATTTGGTAGGAATGCTTTCCTAACAAGAACGTAATCAGGCCCTATGTCTTACCAATCACATAGAGATATCTGGTCCATAATCTATGTGGGGTATTAGAGACATGAGGACTAAGTCGATTGCAGAAATGCTTGTATTGGCATGTATACAGCATGAACATAGCAAGAACATTATGGAGCCATTTTAGACTTCACACCCTGGGGTGATACTCCCCCAAACCTTTTGCATTCCCACTCCTATTTATTTAGATATTGTTTTTGTTAGCTTTACAACTCTGTGCACTTTACCACTGCAAACTAGTGAGAGAGTGCTGCTTGTGCCACCTCTTTAGAACATGTTAAAATTGGCCTAAACCTAGTTGCCACATATATTTATTCATAAGTCCTTGGTAAATGGTACTACATGTATCCAGTGCCTATAAATGAATTGCTACTAGTAAGCCTGCAGCACTCATTGTGCAACCCAATAAAGTAACACTTTAAAACAAGCATCAGACCTGCCACCACAGCCTGTAGTGCAGTTTTAAACTGTCATTTCAACCTGTCAAAATAAACCTTTCTTAAAACTGCCTTTTTAATACTTATAAGCCACCCCCTAAGGTAGGCCCTAACAGCTCCTAGGGCAGGGTGCATGTTATTTAAAAGGTAGGACATGTGTACTTAAATTTTAAGTTTCCTGGCAGTGAAAAAGTACTAAAGTACTAACATCGATTTTCACTGTGGTAAGGGTTATTGCTCCCATTGACTAACACTGGGTTACCTATTATGTTTAATAAGTGCTAACTTTGGATTGGGAGCAAATAGAGATATCCTGATTAGACTCAAATGAATTGAAATATATGTAAAATCCTCTTTAATGGTAAACTCAGATTTTAAGTCATAATTCTGAAAATGCTACTTTTAGAAAGTTGGCATTTTTTTATCCTAACCATGTGTGCCTTCTGCCAGTATACTGGATCACATGACTGTGAATGGTTCTTCTGTTGGGGTTTGTTTATTCCTTTCCGAAAGTGACGCAGAATGCAGCACACATAGAAACAGCAAAAAGGAGGAGAAATTAATCATTTCTGCTTGTTTCACCAGTTAAGACCAGGTTTTCCCTGGTCTTAATTTTGGCGCTGCCCCATATTTACACCACCCTTGTAAATAGGGGGCAGCATAAAAAAACAATGGGTATTGCGGCGGAAAACCCACTGCAACACCCATTGCTTGCTGCGTGAATAGGGGCCTGCTTTTAAGCCAAGGTAAATGGCTTTACGTCCCTACTAAATACAGTGAAGGGCTTATCGCCACAGGAACATCAGAAAAAGTGATGTTCCTGTGGCGATAAACTCTTGTAAATGTGCCCCTAGGTGTGGGTAGGATAGGCCATCCTTCAGGAATGGCAAGGGCAGAGCTGTATCCTACCCCACTTGCACTCCAAAGAGCTTGCTTCCAGCACACAAAGGAACCTGACACCAGCCTTTTGTCACCCCAGGAAGTTTGGAGGCTGAACAAAGGGAAGGAAAAATCTTTCCACACCCAAATCCAGCATCTCCTGCTCAGAGCTTTTCCCGCCTTATTTGATCTCTTTACCGAGACCTTGTCCAGCGGCTCACCATCACTGATGATCTGGCCTCAGATACGATTTAGAAAAGGGGGTGGTGATGAACAGAGTGTCTGAGTTAAACAGACCACTCTTACCCAGTCCAAAGATCAGGGCTTGATCCATCACCGTTATTTATCTCACTGCCCCATCCCAGCTCAGAACCTGGCTATATGCAAATCAGTCTGTCCCTGGCCCAGTGCATCATGGGAACAGGGCAGACTAAACTACCAAGCCAATTCTTCACCAGAAAGGAGACAAGCTACCGGGGACCGGTTTCTGGCATTTCAGCCTTCTTCGGCCCGGCTTGCTTGAATCCTGATGGAGCAGTGAGAAAGGGACTCATGTCTGAGTATACCCTGCCACACCTATAGTGGCCAAAAACGATTTAGAAAAGGGGGTGGTGATGAACAGAGTGTCTGAGTTAAACAGACCACTCTTACCCAGTCCAAAGATCAGGGCTTGATCCATCACCGTTATTTATCTCACTGCCCCATCCCAGCTCAGAACCTGGCTATATGCAAATCAGTCTGTCCCTGGCCCAGTGCATCATGGGAACAGGGCAGACTAAACTACCAAGCCAATTCTTCACCAGAAAGGAGACAAGCTACCGGGGACCGGTTTCTGGCATTTCAGCCTTCTTCGGCCCGGCTTGCTTGAATCCTGATGGAGCAGTGAGAAAGGGACTCATGTCTGAGTATACCCTGCCACACCTATAGTGGCCAAAAACGATTTAGAAAAGGGGGTGGTGATGAACAGAGTGTCTGAGTTAAACAGACCACTCTTACCCAGTCCAAAGATCAGGGCTTGATCCATCACCGTTATTTATCTCACTGCCCCATCCCAGCTCAGAACCTGGCTATATGCAAATCAGTCTGTCCCTGGCCCAGTGCATCATGGGAACAGGGCAGACTAAACTACCAAGCCAATTCTTCACCAGAAAGGAGACAAGCTACCGGGGACCGGTTTCTGGCATTTCAGCCTTCTTCGGCCCGGCTTGCTTGAATCCTGATGGAGCAGTGAGAAAGGGACTCATGTCTGAGTATACCCTGCCACACCTATAGTGGCCAAAAACGATTTAGAAAAGGGGGTGGTGATGAACAGAGTGTCTGAGTTAAACAGACCACTCTTACCCAGTCCAAAGATCAGGGCTTGATCCATCACCGTTATTTATCTCACTGCCCCATCCCAGCTCAGAACCTGGCTATATGCAAATCAGTCTGTCCTTGGCCCAGTGCATCATGGGAACAGGGCAGACTAAACTACCAAGCCAATTCTTCACCAGAAAGGAGACAAGCTACCGGGGACCGGTTTCTGGCATTTCAGCCTTCTTCGGCCCGGCTTGCTTGAATCCTGATGGAGCAGTGAGAAAGGGACTCATGTCTGAGTATACCCTGCCACACCTATAGTGGCCAAAAACGATTTAGAAAAGGGGGTGGTGATGAACAGAGTGTCTGAGTTAAACAGACCACTCTTACCCAGTCCAAAGATCAGGGCTTGATCCATCACCGTTATTTATCTCACTGCCCCATCCCAGCTCAGAACCTGGCTATATGCAAATCAGTCTGTCCCTGGCCCAGTGCATCATGGGAACAGGGCAGACTAAACTACCAAGCCAATTCTTCACCAGAAAGGAGACAAGCTACTGGGGACCGGTTTCTGGCATTTCAGCCTTCTTCGGCCCGGCTTGCTTGAATCCTGATGGAGCAGTGAGAAAGGGACTCATGTCTGAGTATACCCTGCCACACCTATAGTGGCCAAAAAGATTTAGAAAAGGGGGTGGTGATGAACAGAGTGTCTGAGTTAAACAGACCACTCTTACCCAGTCCAAAGATCAGGGCTTGATCCATCACCGTTATTTATCTCACTGCCCCATCCCAGCTCAGAACCTGGCTATATGCAAATCAGTCTGTCCCTGGCCCAGTGCATCATGGGAACAGGGCAGACTAAACTACCAAGCCAATTCTTCACCAGAAAGGAGACAAGCTACCGGGGACCGGTTTCTGGCATTTCAGCCTTCTTCGGCCCGGCTTGCTTGAATCCTGATGGAGCAGTGAGAAAGGGACTCATGTCTGAGTATACCCTGCCACACCTATAGTGGCCAAAAACGATTTAGAAAAGGGGGTGGTGATGAACAGAGTGTCTGAGTTAAACAGACCACTCTTACCCAGTCCAAAGATCAGGGCTTGATCCATCACCGTTATTTATCTCACTGCCCCATCCCAGCTCAGAACCTGGCTATATGCAAATCAGTCTGTCCCTGGCCCAGTGCATCATGGGAACAGGGCAGACTAAACTACCAAGCCAATTCTTCACCAGAAAGGAGACAAGCTACCGGGGACCGGTTTCTGGCATTTCAGCCTTCTTCGGCCCGGCTTGCTTGAATCCTGATGGAGCAGTGAGAAAGGGACTCCTCTCTGAGTATACCCTGCCACACCTATAGTGGCCAAAAACGATTTAGAAAAGGGGGTGGTGATGAACAGAGTGTCTGAGTTAAACAGACCACTCTTACCCAGTCCAAAGATCAGGGCTTGATCCATCACCGTTATTTATCTCACTGCCCCATCCCAGCTCAGAACCTGGCTATATGCAAATCAGTCTGTCCCTGGCCCAGTGCATCATGGGAACAGGGCAGACTAAACTACCAAGCCAATTCTTCACCAGAAAGGAGACAAGCTACCGGGGACCGGTTTCTGGCATTTCAGCCTTCTTCGGCCCGGCTTGCTTGAATCCTGATGGAGCAGCGAGAAAGGGACTCATGTCTGAGTATACCCTGCCACACCTATAGTGGCCAAAAACGATTTAGAAAAGGGGGTGGTGATGAACAGAGTGTCTGAGTTAAACAGACCACTCTTACCCAGTCCAAAGATCAGGGCTTGATCCATCACCGTTATTTATCTCACTGCCCCATCCCAGCTCAGACCCTGGCTATATGCAAATCAGTCTGTCCCTGGCCCAGTGCATCATGGGAACAGGGCAGACTAAACTACCAAGCCAATTCTTCACCAGAAAGGAGACAAGCTACCGGGGACCGGTTTCTGGCATTTCAGCCTTCTTCGGCCCGGCTTGCTTGAATCCTGATGGAGCAGTGAGAAAGGGACTCATGTCTGAGTATACCCTGCCACACCTATAGTGGCCAAAAACGATTTAGAAAAGGGGGTGGTGATGAACAGAGTGTCTGAGTTAAACAGACCACTCTTACCCAGTCCAAAGATCAGGGCTTGATCCATCACCGTTATTTATCTCACTGCCCCATCCCAGCTCAGAACCTGGCTATATGCAAATCAGTCTGTCCCTGGCCCAGTGCATCATGGGAACAGGGCAGACTAAACTACCAAGCCAATTCTTCACCAGAAAGGAGACAAGCTACCGGGGACCGGTTTCTGGCATTTCAGCCTTCTTCGGCCCGGCTTGCTTGAATCCTGATGGAGCAGTGAGAAAGGGACTCATGTCTGAGTATACCCTGCCACACCTATAGTGGCCAAAAACGATTTAGAAAAGGGGGTGGTGATGAACAGAGTGTCTGAGTTAAACACACCACTCTTACCCAGTCCAAAGATCAGGGCTTGATCCATCACCGTTATTTATCTCACTGCCCCATCCCAGCTCAGAACCTGGCTATATGCAAATCAGTCTGTCCCTGGCCCAGTGCATCATGGGAACAGGGCAGACTAAACTACCAAGCCAATTCTTCACCAGAAAGGAGACAAGCTACCGGGGACCGGTTTCTGGCATTTCAGCCTTCTTCGGCCCGGCTTGCTTGAATCCTGATGGAGCAGTGAGAAAGGGACTCATGTCTGAGTATACCCTGCCACACCTATAGTGGCCAAAAACGATTTAGAAAAGGGGGTGGTGATGAACAGAGTGTCTCAGTTAAACAGACCACTCTTACCCAGTCCAAAGATCAGGGCTTGATCCATCACCGTTATTTATCTCACTGCCCCATCCCAGCTCAGAACCTGGCTATATGCAAATCAGTCTGTCCCTGGCCCAGTGCATCATGGGAACAGGGCAGACTAAACTACCAAGCCAATTCTTCACCAGAAAGGAGACAAGCTACCGGGGACCGGTTTCTGGCATTTTAGCCTTCTTCGGCCCGGCTTGCTTGAATCCTGATGGAGCAGTGAGAAAGGGACTCATGTCTGAGTATACCCTGCCACACCTATAGTGGCCAAAAACGATTTAGAAAAGGGGGTGGTGATGAACAGAGTGTCTGAGTTAAACAGACCACTCTTACCCAGTCCAAAGATCAGGGCTTGATCCATCACCGTTATTTATCTCACTGCCCCATCCCAGCTCAGAACCTGGCTATATGCAAATCAGTCTGTCCCTGGCCCAGTGCATCATGGGAACAGGGCAGACTAAACTACCAAGCCAATTCTTCACCAGAAAGGAGACAAGCTACCGGGGACCGGTTTCTGGCATTTCAGCCTTCTTCGGCCCGGCTTGCTTGAATCCTGATGGAGCAGTGAGAAAGGGACTCATGTCTGAGTATACCCTGCCACACCTATAGTGGCCAAAAACGATTTAGAAAAGGGGGTGGTGATGAACAGAGTGTCTGAGTTAAACAGACCACTCTTACCCAGTCCAAAGATCAGGGCTTGATCCATCACCGTTATTTATCTCACTGCCCCATCCCAGCTCAGAACCTGGCTATATGCAAATCATTCTGTCCCTGGCCCAGTGCATCATGGGAACAGGGCAGACTAAACTACCAAGCCAATTCTTCACCAGAAAGGAGACAAGCTACCGGGGACCGGTTTCTGGCATTTCAGCCTTCTTCGGCCCGGCTTGCTTGAATCCTGATGGAGCAGTGAGAAAGGGACTCATGTCTGAGTATACCCTGCCACACCTATAGTGGCCAAAAACGATTTAGAAAAGGGGGTGGTGATGAACAGAGTGTCTGAGTTAAACAGACCACTCTTACCCAGTCCAAAGATCAGGGCTTGATCCATCACCGTTATTTATCTCACTGCCCCATCCCAGCTCAGAACCTGGCTATATGCAAATCAGTCTGTCCCTGGCCCAGTGCATCATGGGAACAGGGCAGACTAAACTACCAAGCCAATTCTTCACCAGAAAGGAGACAAGCTACCGGGGGCCGGTTTCTGGCATTTCAGCCTTCTTCGGCCCGGCTTGCTTGAATCCTGATGGAGCAGTGAGAAAGGGACTCATGTCTGAGTATACCCTGCCACACCTATAGTGGCCAAAAACGATTTAGAAAAGGGGGTGGTGATGAACAGAGTGTCTGAGTTAAACAGACCACTCTTACCCAGTCCAAAGATCAGGGCTTGATCCATCACCGTTATTTATCTCCACACCCAAATCCAGCATCTCCTGCTCAGAGCTTTTCCCGCCTTATTTGATCTCTTTACCGAGACCTTGTCCAGCGGCTCACCATCACTGATGAGCTGGCCTCAGATACAGCATGCTCCCTGCTTCTGTGACTCTGTACCTTCCCAAGAACTTTTCAATACTTTTTTCAAGTTCTAGGGTAAGTTGAGACCAGGTGCAGTTCACCCCTTGTATCCGACTAGTGCTTCATCACGGTCTGCTTTAACTTATGACTTTAACCCGGTCTTGCACGGCCAGATACTGGCGGTCGGCACTTTGATCTCTGGGAGCTAGATTTCACACAAAAAACTAACATTCATAACTCTGGTCCTACTGGTTTGATTACATTTGTTTTGGTGTCCTTTTATTTATTAAACATTGCTCTAGTTTTCTAAATGTGTGTGGGATTTTCTCGCGTTGTGTTTTCACTTCTTTACTGTTTGAGTGCTGTATAAATAGTTTACGCATTGCCTCTAAGTCAAGCCTGGCTGCTTTTGTGACAAGCTACCAGAGGGTTAAGCACAGGTTAATTTAGTGTTTTTTGTGGCTCATCCTGACAAGGACTGTGGTTGTTGCCTGAGTGGGGCTTCTTTCCCCTTCACCCAATAACCCAGTTCTTACAAGAGCTGTACATTGTTAACAGAGTATATAAATTGGGGATCACCTAAACATATTTCACAGATTACATTTGTTTTAATGTAGTTGTGTGCACAAGGAGATTAAGTGATGTGCCCAGAATCACACAGTGTTGAGTTGCGCACCAAGACAGGGAGCTGAATCTGGAGCATAAGTTGGAAAGTCAGCAACTCTAGACAGTAGGCCACATATCCTCCCTGAGTAATGGACTGTTATCAATTACCCTACTTCAAATGTCTCGATGGTAACAAACTACAATTACTTCAACTGCATATGTGCAGCAGAGGTTGGTGTCCAGGCCTTATTTGAAACTACTATGGGAAAGCCTGGCATTTAACTCATGTAGACTTATATAAAGTTTGTTTCTGCTTGACATACTGTACATCATAATCTAATTAGTCTCTTATATATTGAGAATGAGCTTCCTTCAGTCACGGGAAATGTAGCATTTTAACATGGTTAAGTGAACTGGCACAGGGTTTATCGTGTTTGAGTAGAGGATGGATGAAACTGGCTGAGAGAACAAGAGGAATTAAGTGATCTGTACAATACTCCATATGTGAATGGATGAAGAGTTATTGCCATGGTTGGGTTATGTGTCAGTGGGATCACTCATGTGAACCGGCCTGCTGTTCATGCCCCAGCATCCGGTAGGCAGGTTTTAGTAGACATCTGAGATTGCTCATATCTCCAATGGTGTCCTCCATGACAGGGAAACTTACATTGTGCTGGGATGCACGGCCTAAAAGGGATATGCGGTACAAAAGGGGCTGGTGATGGACGGAGCATCTGAATCAATCAAACACTCACACCCAGTCAAAAGATCTGGGTTTAATCCATCATCGTTCTTTAGCCCACTCTGCCACCCCAGTTCAGGCATGGCTATATGCAAATCAGTCTGACCCTGTGCCTCATGGGAACAGTGCAGCCCGAACTGCCAAGCCATGTCTTCCCGGGACCGAAAACAAGCTTCCGAGGACCGGTTTCTGGCATTCCAGCCGTCTTCAGCCCGGCTTGCTTGAATCCAGTGGCAAAGTGAGCAAGGGACTCACGTCTGAGTATACCCTGCCACACTTATGGCGGCCAAAAGCGGTACAAAAGGGGGTGGTGATGGACGGAGCATCCAAATCAATCAAACACTCACACCCAGTTAAAAGATCTGGGTTTTATCCATCACCGTTCTTTAGCCCACTCTGCCACCCCAGTTCAGACATGGCTATATGCAAATCAGTCTGACCCTGTGCCTCATGGGAACAGTGCAGCCCGAACTGCCAAGCCATGTCTTCCCTGGACCGGAAACAAGCTTCCGAGGACCGGTTTCTGGCATTCCAGCCGTCTTCAGCCCGGCTTGCTTGAATCCAGTGGCAAAGTGAGCAAGGGACTCACGTCTGAGTATACCCTGCCACACTTATGGCGGCCAAAAGCGGTACAAAAGGGGGTGGTGATGGACGGAGCATCTGAATCAATCAAAAACTCACACCCAGTCAAAAGATCTGGGTTTAATCCATCACCTTTCTTTAGCCCACTCTGCCACCCCAGTTCAGACATGGCTATATGCAAATCAGTCTGACCCTGTGCCTCATGGGAACAGTGCAGCCCGAACTGCCAAGCCATGTCTTCCCTGGACCGGAAACAATCTTCCGAGGACCGGTTTCTGGCATTCCAGCCATCTTCAGCCCGGCTTGCTTGAATCCAGTGGCAAAGTGAGCAAGGGACATGAGCTTGATTCCCAAGCTTGCACACTTCCTTGGTCTTGTGTTGGTGTACTAGGAGGCCCAGCACTCCGTGGTATATTCTCCAAAATTGATTTTCTGTACTACACTGTAATGCACCATGCACCTAGGGCTTCCTTTAGAGGACCCCCTCACCAATAGGCTTCATGTTCACTGCCCTTAGTTCAGCCACTGTAGGGAACCTGATGCGGCTTGAACCACAGAATGGCACTTGATGGAGCTGATATGGCCTACATGGGAAAGAGCTGTGACTTAAAGCAGACACATTTCTGATTCTCCATTTGCCAGTTGGGTGGAATATCTGTCTATTTAATATGTGTTGTTTAATGTATTCCAGGAAACTTTGCTAGGAAACGTGTGAATGTCATTGTGGATCCATGGAGTGGAGTGAGCTGAGGTAAGGGCACACTGTGCAGGCATAGAGCATTAAATAAAAATTGTTCCAGTACTAGAAAATAGTGGACTCGTTTTTAGTGCTGCTCCCATTTATACATCAAGGCAAATTGCACGTAATCATGTTTGTATATCTTTGTACCAGTAGCAGTGACTGCATGCATGTATTCACTTATCATTCATATGCACACTCACTCATCTCTCATGCATGCACTCACTCATTGTTCATGCACTTGTTCATTTATCCGAGCCGTCATGCTCTATTTATCCACCCACTGATATATGTTTGCAGTAATTCATTTGCTCATCCACAATATTACACACACTCACCAATCAATGTAGCGATATATTCACTTATAAGCCAGACCTATTTGTGTGCTCATTGATTTTTTAGATTGCATTTTAGTACCTATATGCTTGCATTTTGCATTATTGATCCAGCACTGTAGGACGCAGAATGCACAAGAAAGAACAAGAACTTTGTGGTGGACTGACAAAACTCAAGCGCTCTGTGGGGGGGGGTGAGTGTGTGTAAGAGAGAAACTTACATCGCAGCTGGTGCCAGTATTTTACATGTTTTGTGTGCTTATTTGTCAGTAACATGCATGAATATTGCCTGTGCTGTACATGTGCATGTTGTGTGTGGGTGCATGTATGTGCGTAGGCAGGCACATGCACATGTGTGAAACTTGATTGTCACTGACCATGTTGTGCTTCTTCTGTGTATGATAGAAGCCAGAAGGAAGGGGCTCTGAATAGTGCCAGATAAAAAGGACAGGGCACTGGAATGGGAGATGGGAGGAGAGCATTCAGTTGTGGAACAGCCCACAACCATGATCAGAGCTTACCTGCATGACAACAGAGGAGTTAGGCACTACCATTTGTACACAGTACCACAACACAGACTATCACTAGGTGATGGGGCCTTCCCTGACCAAAAGAATAAAGCAAGGAAACCAGTGAGAGTGACTGACACAATCCCAACCGGAAATCCATCAGCCCAACGCTGGAACTCTGGGGTGAGCAGTAGGGTGTTTCCTCTCCCACCAAAGGCATGCCTTTGTCTCTCAGTACCGTAGCACTCGATGACACTGGCTGCATGTCCAGAATCTAAAGACATTCTTAATTGGGTAAACTCATGAAACGGCTTCTCACAAGGCAAGCACTAGAAATAAATTCCTTGTGCACCATTAACAATCATCTTTTACTTGAGCGTTCCATTTTTTTGTGTAACATGTCTAGCGGCTGCGGTTTTACTGTTCCTCTGAGACATGTTCAGTTTAAATTAAGGGCCCTCATAGGTGGTGCTTCAGGATGATGGGTGCTTCTGGAGCCATCCTACTGTGCAAAAGGTGCCCACTGGGATCTTCCGCAAATTCCTGGTGGGGCTAATGATGGAAGCTGCAGTGACCAGCAGCAAGTGGCAACTGTTAGGATCACAGACACAGCCACAGTCCCCGGTAGCTTGTTTCCTTCCCAGTATAAGAATTGGCTTGGTAGTTTGGTTTGCCCTGTTCCAATCATGCACTGGGACAGGAACAGACTAATTTGCATGTAGCCAGGTTCTGAGCTGGGATGGTGCAGTGAGCTAAAAAACGGTGATGGATCAAGCCCTGATCTTTGGACTGGGTAAGAGTGGTCTGCTTAATTCAGACACTCTGTTCATCACCACCCCCTTTTCTGAATCATTTTGTCCACCATAAGCGTGGAAGGGTACACTCAGATATGAGTCCCTTGCTCATTCCACCATCAGGATTCAAGCAAGCCGGGCCGACGACGGCTGAAATGCCAGAAACCAGTCCCCGGTAGCTTGTTTCCTTCCCAGTATAAGAATTGGCTTGGTAGTTTGGTTTGTCCTGTTCCCATCACGCACTGGGACAGGAACAGACTAATTTGCATGTAGCCAGGTTCTGAGCTGGGATGGTGCAGTGAGCTAAAAAACGGTGATGGATCAAGCCCTGATCTTTGGACTGGGTAAGAGTGGTCTGCTTAATTCAGACACTCTGTTCATCACCACCCCCTTTTCTGAATCACAGACACAGCCAGGCACTTTTGAGTGCCTTGTGTCACGGGACTACCTCTTGCCCACTGGTGTGATCAAGGTCCATGATAGGTTGAGGAACTTGCCTTGGTTCACAGGTCTGCTGTGACTTCTTTGCCCTCAGATGAAAGACCAACACCTAAGGTTGTGTCCGGTCAAACGTCTTGACATCTGGGCTACACAACAGGTAAAAAAGCAACAACCACAGATCCCAGAAAGGAAATGTTTACAATTGTGTGATGCAATGTTAGGGGCTGGAATTGCTCATGGGTCTTACCAGTGCTTAATTTGAGCAGGTGGTTGAAGGTGGGGTCTGCTGACACTCATTTTTGGGGACCATCGTTTATTTTTCAAAATTGAAAGAGTGAGGTAAAGAGGAAGGGGTGTCAGCCTTAGTACTCAGCACTGCTGGCTGCGGCTTCTGAGCAAAACGTAGGGCCCGGCACTTTTTATTTTAGAAATCCAGATCAGCACTGTCTCTTGCATGGTAGAGTGCCTGCATCCATGAAGGAGCAGAAGGGGTTAATTTCTTTTTCTGAGGGCATGAGAGTTGAGCATTTGCCTTCCATGCCATGACAAGAGCACATGAACAGCTCTGGCCCCTGGAAGTCACTGATGAGCCACAGCCCGCCCACGGATGTATGACGTTACAACGCATACTTTTACCACGCATACCATTACAACGCGGTTTTTACAACGCATACCATTACAACGCATAGCGCTTTGGGGTGCTGGATAGTGAATAGTTTAATTCACTATTCCAACTCCACTCCCCGTGGACACTAGGGAAGGTGTTGGATAGTAAATTAAACATATTCCCTATCCTAGAGCGCCCCCCAGCGCAATGCGTTGTAATGGTTTGCGTTGTAATGACTGCGTTGTAATGGTAGAGTGTGGTAAAAGATTTGTTGTAAGGGTTGTATACCCCCGCCCACGCACAACAACGAGTGTACTCTCCCACCAGCAAAGCCTCCAGTGAGTAGAGCAAAGGTGGGGCATCTGCAGCCCTAAATAACTGAACAGGTATGCAGAGATCCACCAGCTCACACAGTTGCCAGTGATGGGGGGTGACAAATGGTGAGAAGGTGGGCAAGACCGAGGAAAAGCCATATAACAAGAGCTGAACCATCTACAACCCTGTGAAAACGTGTCCATTAACCCCTTTGCCGCGGGCTAAATCCCCCGTGGCACTGGGGGGTGGGGGGGAAGGGGGAAGGGGGCCGCGCACCGCCACGGTGCTTGTGACGAGTTTGGCTCGTCACGCTGCACGGTGGTGCTGTGCTGATGACGAGCTAAGCTCGTCATGACCATGCCCGTTTTTCAGAACGCTCAACACTGTGGGGGAATTAGCCCGCGTGTGAGCGCCGCGTGTGTCATGACGAGCTCAGCTCGTCATCAGCACACGGCCACTGTGCCTCATGACGAGCTGAGCTCGTGATGAGCACGCAAAGAGTTAAGGAAGCTTCTCAAACTGCCACCAGGACAAGCTGAGCAGTTTCTAATCATCTACAGAAAGGAGAACATAATTGCCATGATATTGAGAGTTGTAGTTTTATTTCCCACTCATGCCATTTAGTTTTTGTTATTTGTTTTAGAAAATCAGCAATTTTCTGTTTGTGAATGTTCTAAGATATTTTAAGCAAAGAGAGCAATAATACTGCATGAAGGGGTTAATTTAATTAAAAAGCAGGGTGTTGAAGCAATGGCACAGTAACAAGTCTAATAATGGCATTTTTTTTCAGTCTTCAGCATTTAAAATAAATGAAATACACGTATTGATATACATGTGGAAAAATATCTATTGTAAACAAGTATTGGCATAGCAAATAGGTCACACTTAAAGCTGAAAGACCTTATTCATTAAATAGAAAAATGTATGCATGTATATTATTGCGCAAGGACAAGTTGATGAATGCAAGAATGAGTTCAAGTGGTGAATGAATGCATGAGTGCAAGGATAAATGAGAGAGCGCATGCATGGTGTGTGATCGGGGTGGCAACATTTACCATGGCGCACCTTCAGTAATAAGCCAGAGCTATTGGCTTTGTCAATGCTTGAATGTGACAAAAATGGTTGGATCAGTGCCTCCTACTCAAACTTTCACAGCAGTGGACATTATCTTGAAAGTGGGCCCTGAAGGTTGGCGCTCATATCCTTTTGATAAAGAGGATTAGCAGTAGCGAGTCTCCATCGAGGAGTCTCTCAATACAGAACAGGTGAAAAAAATTGATGTACGAGTGAAAAAATGTGTATTTTTATGAGTGGAACCCAGTTCCCTTATATAGTGTATATCAGTAAAGTTTATGATAATGTGGCACACAGACTCAGAGGCTAAACCAGGGGTTTGTACCCTCTTCTGTAATGAGAGCCACTTATGTTCAATGAAAATCATCCTGAGCTACTAATAAAATGAGAGTTTTAATAGTGACCACATCAGATAAGATTACATTAGTGGCCATGAAATGCAGGATTACCAGCAGGATCACATAGGTACATTAGGCGCTGTACTTAGCAAATGCTTTGTGGCATGCCGCTTGAAGGGTAACATATAACAGCGGTAGTTACAATGCTTCTGGCACCAAGTTCATCAAATTAGTAATAGGTCTGACTAATGTAGATACTGATTAACTGGTGCATTGTGTTTTACTATGATTCCTTGTTCGATAATGATATCAATGTTTAATCCTTATTAGGTGTTTACAGAATTGTATTTTATTCTGTAAATTTGTATATTTTAAGCATAGTATGTATTTATTGTTTTAACATTTTTCAATGTATGCATTGTATCTGCACTTTTATGGCCCATTGTGGCCAAAATAAAGTTATCGAACGAAAGTAATAGGTCTACCCAATACCAGATGATTTTCCATTCATTTAGTTTCATTCAAATACCCGATTTCAATATATTTTCGAAATACAACCATTTTTCTAAAAAAAATCAGCTTATGCGTTTTGAAACACTTTTTAATTTTGGAATACTGTTATAATAACTCTCTCTTGGTCCATTCCTTTCCCTCCTTTCCATTCCCCCCTTGGAGCATTCCATGCCGAACTGTCAAGTGAAGGTTCTACAGCTGACTGGAAATCTGTGATGGTGTATTACGTAAAATAAAATTCTTCACTACAACATATCAGTATTTCTCTTTTATGACTCTGGTGACAGGGATGGGATATACACACATGAGTGCAAAGCATGATATATTAATTCAACAAAGCAAAAGCGTTTAATTTAGTAGGTTTGGCTGCACAAAGGAGGGCTACGTACAGGTAGTTCGTGGGCTACAGTAACTTATGAGCTACTCGTTGGAGTACTCTGGTCTAGACACTGTCCCGCAATAAGAATGCCTTTATACCTGGTTTTATCCATCCATTCGTCTCATGGGATCTCCAGCACATACAAGAATTTTCAAATCACAGTTTATTTTAAGGTGTAATACCAATACATATTTTGAGGTGCGAAACAAAGAAAGGGGAGAGCAAAGCAAAAAAAGAAAGGATATCAGGTAAATGTTTTTCAAAAATCCAATGATTGAAGTTAACAAGTAATTTGTGTACCCTTTCAGAGAGCACTCTATTGGATCAGGGGAAACAACCATTGCTGGTTGAAGTTGTGTTGTGCCTTGAGAAATACACAAGGGCATCATGCATGGGTTTTTTGCCGTAGGGCAGCGCAGCAGGCCTTGCTTCTGCACTGCCCTACGGCAAAACTAAAGGGCAGGAATGCACCGCATCTAGAAGATTCAGCGCATTCCTATCTTTTCCCCCTGTGCCAGCGCACAATGGGCTGCTGTGCGCCAACGCAGGCACCTCTGCACCATGGTGCACGGGGGCCTGCATACTGGGGATAATTATTTTTGTGCAGTAAGGAAAACCTTCCTGAACAAAAACAATCACAAGAGGCTTTTTCCTCATTCTGTGTGTGCTGCAAATAAAAGCACATATAGAAAGAGAAAAAAATTGGAGAAATAAAGATATTTCTCGTTGTTGCGCCTCCCTTAAGATTTTGGTGCTGCCTCAGACGTACAATTTCTTGTAAATCTGGTGCAGTGTCAAAAAGCCATTGATGTTGCTGGGAATGCCCCCCAGCAACACCCATGGAGCACCTCTTTCACACAGTTTTCTGTGTGAAAGGGGCACATATTTATAAGCCATGAAAAAAGCCACGTACCGTGGCTTTATGTGGCCCTATAAATATGCCAGTGGCACATTCCACCACTGGAACGTCAAAAAAAGTGACATTCTGGCCCCGCAAAAGTCCCGGTAGGGCCTCATTATTGAAGTCCAGGGTGTTCTGTGTAATATGTCTGACTGAAAAGCAATTTCTGCTTGATTTCTGTAATATCTGTCTTTTCGTTATTACTATTGTGTAGCAGGTGTGCCATGCGAAGAATGCCACTAGTATGAAAACAGCAGTCACATCCCGCCATTTAAAATGAGCTTAAGTATCACCTTCAGAGCATACTAATTATCTACAGGCATTGCTGGGCCCACTGAAGCTTCACATATTTCTGTGAGTGCACTCATAAATAATGAACAACTCAGCTTATATTTTGCATCATACCACCATCACTGTATGCATTTGCTGGGGGGCCTTCAGTTCTTTAGTATTTTGTAAGTCAAAGTTTAATTATAAATAACCAGGAAAGGTAAAGCTTTTTCATTGTTTGCTGAATTTTCTCTGTTGTTTTGAGCACTTGAGAGTAGATCAATGCGACAATTGATGGACAAGTTAGTCCATGAATGACTGAGTGGGTGAGGTGTTGTATACATAGATAGATGAGGTACGGGTCCGTGGATGGCAAAAGGCTGTGTTAGTGTGTTAATGGGCATTGATTGAGCATATGCAGGAAGAAGGGCAGCAATCTCTTCCCACCAATGGGACCGGGACCAACCCAAGCATCTTGATGTGAGCCATTCATGCACTCACTCATCACCTTAGCTGTTCATGCATCCTTGCACTTTCAATCATCAATTTTTCATTCATCTATTGCCGCATTTATCCAATCATCCTGCCAACTGTCTATATAGTCACAATTTCTTTCTTCCATCCATTCACTCTATCATTCATGTATCCAGACACTTACCAATTAATCTATACACCCAATCATTCATTCATCCAGGCACTCCCTCATGCAGTCATGCACCCATGCACGCCCTCGTACTACCATCCTGATGGAACTCCACTGGATCCCTTTGCTGGCCTGCATCTTCTTCAACACCAATTTCATCATTTGCAAAATATGGCTGACCCCCTCTGACAGCTCTCAGCACACCTGCAGCCAGAACACCGTCGGACTGGAAACAAGGAAGAAGGGCCCTTTTCCAGTTATTTGCTGCATTTAGAAAACACATCCCCCTTGCTCTCAAGGGCTTGATAGCACCAAGAAGTGTATTTAAATACAAAACGTTTAAGCAACAAATTGTTTTTTAGGCAGAATTCTCAGGGAGGTGTGAGTGCAGTCTTTGTTCAACTGGAGTAGTGTGTATTGGATGACTGTATTCAAGGGAGGGCAGAGGAAGGTCACAGAATAACAGAAATGTAATAACATTGTGTATTTATTGAAGACATTTTAATCCTTTAACGTTACCCCCCATGTCATGCTATATGGCTGGTATAGTCACTCTTCTAAACAAATACATTATCAACATAATAGTTTCTTTAAAGTTGTTTCCCTTATTCTCAAATATTCGCAGAAACCGAGGACCCCTCATGACTAGTCATCACTTGCCAACAAAAGCAATTTGTTCTACACTGGGGCAGAGAAGGTATGTTGGAGCCAGTTTTCCCCATTTATGCAGCCAGGCTATGGGAAACGATCCCCATATCCATCAGGTCAGCCTCAACCCTGCTCTAACTTAGGAAAGCTCATGATGTAGTAATATTCCTCAAGCCAACTACCTTCAAGTCACTTCTGGTAGTACCCTTGCCTTTAGTCATGAGCAGCCTTTAGCTGCCTTTGTCTAGGTTTGCACTCTACCAATACCTCACAAAGATCTATGCACTCAGTTTTGATCCCTTCATTCACTCATGACTCACTCATCCTTCCATGGACTCACCTACCTTTTGATTCTTTATGTTATTACCCATTTCAGGTCTATTTTATGACCATGGACATTATGCAGTAGTCACAGAATGTCTGCAGTTGTAAATTTCTGCTGCGCAGCCACAGAAAGGTTCTCCTATCTCGAAAAAGTAGAACTATATGCAATGCACACACTCATTATTTTTGAATTATGCAGATCTCCATTGCTTTTTGTGATTTTTGCACCTGAAGTAAATATTTTGACATTCAACCACCTCAGAATCAGTAGCGTCTGCTACTGAACCTGGATGGCGAGGCGGAGGCAGGGGAGTTGTGAAGCGGAACAACATTTAAAAAAAAAAAGAAACATCTGTAATGGACGACAGGCTGCTGCCTCTCCTCCATCCTCTTCTTCCTGACTCTGGTCCTGCAGCAGTATGCTGGAAGCAGCAGGAAGCACCTGCCTCCCCGCCTCCCGATTGCAGCATTGTGATTGGTCTGAGCGTCATGGATCGGCACTGAGACAAGGAATGAGGGCCTGGGCAGGTTATCCAAGTAGGCTGAAATGCAGTCTGCATGGAGAAGATGCAAAGCCTGCATGTATGTTTGGCCGGCCCGAGAGGGCTGGCCAAACCGTTATGTGCACTTAGGAGTGGGCAAACCACTCCTTCCCTGCCCCACTCGAAATGCAAAGCTGCAGCAGAAGGAAACATAAAATTATAATAATGGGAGTTATTATCATTTTATGTTTCCTTTACTTTACTGCTGCGAAGCAGTGGGGCGACACTCCTCAGCCTTAGCTGAGGAGCCGCCACTGCTCAGAATTACAAGTTGAAGAAGATCAATGTTTATTTTGATGTATTTTGATGTTCGTTTGGCAGGGACGAGGATAACAACGCAGGTTTAATTCTAATGATGAAATAATTTGGATTGATGTGTTGTTCAAGGTACCAAATAAAGAGAATTGTAATTGTAAAGGATTCCCTTTCATGATGCAAACAGAGATATATAGTCACGATTTGAAGTGTTGACGGTAAACAAGGTGAATACTACAGACTAGGGGGCATATTATCAAGGGGGTTTATCTCCGCTTTTTTGGCTTTAAAAGCCAAGAAAGCGGAGATAAAATTATCTCCCTATTACCAAGCTGTCGCTAACACCAGTTAGCAACAGCCTGTAGGAGATAGCGACCATCTTGGGCCCCACTTTGCATGTCAGTGATATTTATCACTAATGAGATGCAAAGTGGGCGTGCCAAGATGTTAGAGACTGAAAACAGTCGCTAACATCGCTATCTCCTATTACCAACTTTTGGAGATATTCGCGCTAAGCGGGAATATCTCCAAAAGCTAACACCTGCCCTGAGCAGTTCTTAGCCATGTTATCCAATGGGAGGTGGATAACATGGCTAAGAGCATTTGCTCGATAATGCATGAATATCGCTGACTTTTCAGCGATATTCATGCATTTCGGCCGTTTTTTATCGCATTTGCGATAAACCTTGTTAATAGCAAGGTTTATCTGCGATAAAAATCGCCGATGTGCGGCGATAATTTTTGTCTCTAAACAAGTTAGAGACAAAAATTATCGCTAGTTGTTGGTAATATGCCCCTAGATTCTAAGATAGTGTTGTACCACCTGGGCCAGCTTTTGGCAGCGGTGAGCAGGGCTCAGGCCCGGGCGTCAGTGTCCAGACGGGGAGCTCATGGAGCAGCTGCATTGAGGTCATGCAAACAACAGCATCCTTCCCACTTGGCTTCGGCGATTTGATTTAAAGCGCTTTTCATTGCCTCACACACCATTGGTAGCACATCTGCCCCCTGCGTTCCCATGCCATCTTCCTCACATGCCCTGCCGCCACAAATCAACAACTCTCTCCTCTTCCCCAAACAATCTGCCACCAGCGTAATGGAGCTATACTGTGGAGGATTTGGGTGATTTGGAGGAGATACTGAATTTTTTTATCCAGATTTTATAAAGCACCAGCGTGTCCCAAGGGCATTGGAATGCTTTACCAGAGCACCAGTTACATCACATGAGGTCAGATTCATTGTTTTTTTACGACACTGGGAGATTACGTTACAGGTACAGGTAAACGCAGTGAGCCGGTAGGGCAGGGAGCGTCAGGGGGGAAAGCCCACAGATGACGAAATAGGTATTATTTATTAATTAAATTATACCTATTCCGTCGTCTGTCGACTTCCCACTCCCTGCCGCCCGCACCACCCCACAGCCTCACCGCGTTTACCTGTCTGGCTGCCGCTGAGTGATTTTGCCCACAATCAAGGGATGATGAACAGAAATTGATCCCCAGACTGGTTCCCCAGACCCAAACTCAGCAGCTCAGGCCGTTCAGCAACATCTCCTGTGATGTTTGTGTCCAGAGGCCAACCACTGCCTGATGTAATCAGCCAGTGACGGACCTGTAAATTCAAAAGGGCCCCCCTGCTGCCTCATTTTATTCAGCAGCGAGGACACCGCGGGCCCGATTCACAGAATGAACTTAAGACTCAGTCCTAAACTTACTACTGTTTTGGTATTCACAGATTGCACTTACTACTTTTGGTATTCACAGAATGAACTTACTACTTTTGGCATTCACAGAATGCACTTACTACTTTTGGTATTCACAGAATGAACTTACTCATTTCGGTATTCACAGAAGTTAGGACTCCTAACTTTAGGACTCCTAAATGCCTTCTGTGAATACCGAAAGTCTTAAAATTAGGATTTTTCTCAATTTAGTAGTAGTAAAGTTAGGAGTCCTAAATTTACTGCTACTAAATTGAGAAAAATCCAAATTTTAAGACTTTCGGTATTCACAGAAGGCATTTAGGAGTCCTAAAGTTAGTAGTCCTAACTTTACTACTACTAAATTGAGAAAAATCGTAATTTTAGGACTTTCGGTATTCACAGAAGGCATTTAGGAGTCCTAAAGTTAGGAGTCCTAACTTTACTACTACTAAATTGAGAAAAATCCTAATTTTAAGACTTTCGGTATTCACAGAAGGCATTTAGGAGTCCTAAAGTTAGGAGTCCTAACTTCTGTGAATACCGAAATGAGTACGTTCATTTTGTGAATGCCAAAAGTAGTAAGTTCATTCTGTTAATACCAAAAGTAGTAAGTTCAATCTGTGAATACCAAAACAGTAGTAAGTTTAGGATTGAGTCTTAAGTTCATTATGTGAATCGGGTCCCGCATTTATTTCCACCCAGGATGCTGGCTTTCTAGGCCATGTACCACTTACCGCAGCTGACCCGTAGTACGAGAGCGCGCCCAAAAACATCTTAACTGCTGGCCCTTTTGTACCATCTCCTCATTGACCTGGAGGCAGCATAACTCAATCTTTGTAATGTGCAATACTCTTCATGTCCATCACAAGTTTTCTGATATGTATTGTGTTCTCCCTAACTACATGTATTATGCTACACAATGTTCAAGGATTCCTTACTGGAGTGTACCACTCTCTGCTGCCCCCTCGCTGCGAGCTAAAAATTACAATAACATTTGTAAAATGAGATAGATCACAAGATTTGCCCTAGTGCTGGCCAATTTTGCACTAGCCGTGGGACAACATGTATACTCTCCGATCAGTGCAATTGCGAATTTTGCTCTGGCCAAATTGCCCTTCAGAAATTCTTAGTTTTTCAGAATCAGTTAAAAATTGACAGCAGCTGTATAATTTCTTGATATGGCCTAGCATGTTTAAATAAATTAAGCTCTTTTAATTCAATGCAGGGCTGGCAAGTAGTCAGTGTTTGTTAAAGAGTATAAATGTATACCTATTTAGAGGCCTTAAACATTTTTAAAATATTATACGTTCTTCTTGTAGTCGATCTTATGCTATACAGCTGCCTGGTTTGTGTTCCGGAATGCCACAGAATTTTAACTTTAGCGTGCCACTTTGAAAAAAAACATATGGTATGATTCTTGATAGAACATATGTTACCAAATGTTGACATTCTGTTCACAGAAGAGTGTGAAAAGATGTGGAACTCTGTGGGAGGTTGGTTTTGTAAAGCCAAAATAAACAACAACAGTTTGAGAAATTTAACGGAAGATTGATTTTACTGGAATCATTTTTTTCTCAAAAAAAGCAAGGATCTCTTCGAGGTTTCTTTTCAAGTGGAATCATTTCCAGATTGCACTTGACAAACTGAAGGGCAATGCCAGAGCTGCTAGTGTTTACCTTAGTCCTATTTCCATTTCTAACGTTTGTCTCGTGCTATGTATTAGTATTGGAACGAGGACCCTCACGCGCTGATGGCCTCTCTCCAGTGCAAGTAAAATGTGTCTCTAGTGTAATATTTATTGTGCCATATAACAGAATTCCTGACATTTCTGGAGCAAACTCTAAATACAGTGTTGAATCTCCCTACTGAATTTCCTTTAGGAAAGGCCGCTGAGTTCCTCGTTCCATCATTCCTCTATTTTCTCTTCTTAGTCTTTCCTTTGATATACCTTTTCCTCTTTTCTCCCGTCTACCACCACCAGGACTCTGATTAGAAGGGGCAGAAGGGTATTCCTGGGTGGGCTAATATTTCTCCCAAGTATAACTTGTCCAGTGGTACCACACTGATTTTTTCCCTGGTGTCGGAACACCAGCTCCAATTGTAATATTAAGTACATCTGGCTAGTAAAATTCCATGAGGCCAGGGCTGCCGACCTCTGCCCTGGATGACCCCCCTCCCTACATATAGCCAGGGACGTTTTAAGGATTTTGGGGGCCCTGGGCCAAATGTATTTTGGGGGCCCCAGTCCAAACAGCTCTGATTTTATGATCCCGTTACAGCTCTTCCATGCCCTCTTTTGATCAAATTCTAAATGTGTGTACATCTGATTTTCAGGGATAGTAATATGTGTTTCAGTATTGTAACACAGCAGCTTACTAATATTACTGCAAATAATTTCTGTCACACCTTCCTATTCTTCATACGCGAGTTCCTTTATTCATCTAAAATAAACTTTTTATATGGATGTTGCATGAAATATAAGACCATTTTGTCTGCAAAATGTCTGTAATAGACTCACACAGAAAAAAATGACAGAAAAATGCTATTTAGAACAATCTGTTTAAAATCATTCAGAGTCATCAGGACAAGACTCCTTGCAGAACATAGCTGGCTCTATCAGGGGGCCCCTTGCAAGGCTGGAGCCCTGGGCCAGAGCCCACTTTGCCCATGCCTTAAAACGTCTCTGCATATAGCTCAGCAAAGCATGCCCTGCCCACCTACAGTGTCTCTTTCTCCCTAGTGTCTTCTCCATTCCCCACATCCCACCCCAAGCCACACCGACTGTGACTCAAATTTATCACCTGCTCAGGGTAGGTGGTAAATGGGAGCAGTAATCCACATGTAATTGGGATTGTGGATTTTGACCCCAAAAAACTGGATTTGCTTGGTTATTCTCCATTCCGTGGGGATTAAATGATAGGCAGGGGCGGTTCTAGGCTCATGGCGGCCCTGGGCAGGGAGCATAGGTAGGGGGCTCCGGAAGAGAGGATCCGGGGGGCGGAGCGCGGAGGCCAGTAAAAAGGGGGGGGGGGGGGTCAGGGTGTTTGGAAGTGGAACAGAGCTGGAGGCCGCCAAATCCCTGCCAGGGACCACCACGCAAATATGTATCAATCCTCAGAGGATTATTAAATTAAGGATATATATTGGAGTGGTGGACCCTGGGGTTTGGTGGCCCTGTGCAGGTGCACAGCTTGCACATGCCTAGCGCCGCCCCTGATAGTGGGATTTAAGTGTGGGGATATGAGTCACAAATATTATTTCCTGCCACACAGTAGCCCCGCACAAAAATCCACATGACTTTTAATCGGGGCTTCTGTCTTTTGCAGATCTGGTGGCTCAGGGGAACAGTGCATTCAATTTAGGGATGCGCGTTTTGACCAAATAGTCACAGGTTCACATGCTGGTGGAGCCCCTTAGCCTTTTATCCTTCTGAGGACAATAACAGGAGTACCATTGAGTTAGGCAACAAAAATAAACATCTGCTATTTCAGTGCCAAGAGTCCTAAGTGGTGAACATGTGTTTTATAAACACACATTATATTATACTTCCAATTCACATTCATCCTTATCTCTTCCCAACATTTCTTCGCATCTCTTTACCCTGCTTTACACTTCTTTTCCTCAGCATCCCTCTACTTCCCCCGTTCCTCCCATGTCTCTCCAATCTATGTCTCTAACTCCCATGTCTCCTTTTCTTCCTGTCCTCCAGTTCCTCCCGTCATCTTTCACACTCATTTCTTGTCTGCACTTACCTCTCGGTCTGTCTCATCTTCCTCCCGGTCTCTCCACTACCCTTATTGCTTCCTCTTTCTATCTCGTCCTTATGCCATTTGGTTGGTTCCTTCCTATCACCTTTCTCTCGCGTCCTTATTTCACTCTTGTGCCTGCTCCCTTTTCCAGACTCAGGGGCATATTAGCAAGGGCCATATCACCACTTTAGCTGCACTTTTTGCCGCTAAAGCAGCAATATTTTTATTCCCCTATCAGCAAGCTGTTGCTAAAAGCAGTTATCGGCAGCTTTTAGGCGATAGCTACAGGTTTGGGGCCTGCTTTGCATGTCACCGATATTTATCGCTAATGACATGCAAAGTGGGCGTACCTAAACTGTTAGTGACTGAAAACAGTCGCTAACACAGCTATCGCCTATTAGCAAGGCAGGCGAAGCAATAAATTATAACAACCAAATATTGATACCCCAGCACAAGCTCTCAGACTACACTCTCTCCTGCTGGCCGGGCAGAGACATACCAGATCAGATGAGGATGATGCAGGCAAGTCTGAGAATTGAGGCGGAGCGGGCCCTTCAACAGCAGTGAACAGGAGGGGCACACATATGCCGTCCCAGCTGCTAAACTGAGAATATCACATTCGGGCCTGAGAACCGTCAGCTGTAGCCTGGCTTGGGCTCAGGTCACGGCAGGCCCGGACTGGCCATAGCAGGCACCGGGCAATCCCCCGGTGCGCTGCACGGGTGGGGGCCAGTTTTGGGCCCCTGGGGGCCGTTTTTGTTACAAGGACGTTTTTGCAGTATAGCTGCAAAATCGTCCCTGTACCAAAATCGGCCGAAAACCGGCCCCGGCAAAGAGCTCAGCGGCACCTCCAACACCCCCCCTCCCCGAGTGGGGAGGGGTGGGCCGGCCGAGCACTTTTCCAGGGCCGGTTGTGGTTCCCAGTCCGGCCCTGGGTCACGGTCATCTGGGATCGTCAAACCCACTACAAGTCGAGCTTTCTCATGGAGGCCTACTGCCTACATCTGCCAGCCACATATCACCGGGTAATGGATACACACCTGGGAAATCTTCCTGTGCTGGAAACAAATGTACAATGTAGTGTGTGCCTATTGTGAAGCACTATTATGTCCTTGGTTTGCACTACGTAAACTGACCAAAAGAAAATGTGGATCCTGCCTGCCACTCACACTCTAAATCTCTTCCTCCAGCAATTAAGACCATGGGCCATATGTAATTTGTAATTTGTAATTTGTAATTTATATTTATATAGTGCGTTATCACCAACGGTCTCTAAGCGCTAATTTGAGGTCACAAACACGGCGAATTGCAAAAAAACTGTGTTTGCCATCGCAAAATAGACTTGTTCTATGTACAACATAGTTAGTTTCGCAGTGCAAAATAGGTATTCTCAAAGTTTGCGAATACCTATTTTGCAAGGCCCAAAATTTGTGAATAATTTTTGCGAAATCATAATTACCGACATGCTGTTTGCAATATTCGCAAATCGGGAAATTGCAAATTGCAAATTCGCAAAGAAATTTATGAAAAATTCACAAGTTGCGAATCTTCGAAAATCTCAAATTTACACATGCATTTTACCACCAACTCAAGGCAGGTGGTAACCAGGTGAAACCTATTTAAACTAGCCCACAATGCAACAGGGACTTCCACAATGGCTGCGGTGTATGTGATAGCCAGGAGGATGCGAATTCAAGCTGCAGCACAAAGAATTACATAAATTGATCTTCACAGTGCGCATCACTCTGTTCCAGCAGACTGACGAGGAGATCCATGAGAAGTATAGGCTGGACTCAGCTGCTATTATGGACTTGATTAATGTACTAAAACCCTTGCTTAAACACCCAACCTGCAGGACCCAAACCATTCCAACCGATGTGCAGGTCCTGTGTTCACTGCACTTACTGGCATCAGGGAGTTTCCAGGGGGTGATGGCAGCAGCAGGAGGGGTCTCCCAGAGTTGCCTGTCGCGCTTCTTCCATGCATTCTTGGATACAATGGTATAGAGGCTACATCATCACATCCAATTCCCCAGCACACAACAGGCATTACAGCAAACAAAACAGGACTTCGACCAGATTGCCAATTTTACCTGTGTCATTTGATGGACAGGGGGAAATTGGGCAATCTGGTCCATGGAACCCATGTAGCCCCTCACCCCTAAGAAACAATGAGTATGTATTCACGAACCGCAAATCTTATCATTCCCTCAACATACAGGTCATCTGCATTGCTAAATATATCATCACCGATATTGTAGCAAAATACCCTGCAGTAAACACGACTCCTTTATATTTAAACACAGTGGGATATGCAGACGTCTCACTGGTGGCGATTTTGGAGAGGGCTACCTGCTAGGTAAATACATGTCTAACACTCTAACATACAGTTAAGGTCAGTAGTGAGAGGACAGTGATTAACCTTATGTCTTTCATCCTGTGAGAGACAATGCATATGCTGTGCGAGATTTCATCTGAAGATATAATCACCCACACAAATCTACACACTGTGTAATTGAGTGGACATTTGGGATACTAAAGAGCCGGTTCCGCTGCCTGCATAAAAGTGGAGGAGCACTACAATACAGCCCAGATACCTGCTGCAAGAGTGTGGCTATTTGTGTCATGCACCACAACATAGCAACTGAAAAAGACATTCCAGTTGAACTTACTGATACAGATTCATCTGAGGATGAGGGCCCAGGTCCACGTTGCAGACCAGCAGGTGGTGTAGGGGCAGCTGTGGGCCGACAGAGATGAGATGTGATGAAATAACACAAAACTATTTCTAGGTGAGTAATGATGACCAAATGCAAAATATGAATTGTGCATTTCTGTGTTTTATTATTCCTTTAGCTGCAGGTAAATATCAGTCACACAGCCTAAACACACACTTTATGTGTGTCACAATATGTTGCACATGTTATGTCCACCCACAGTGCCTGGATGAAGGCCAAACAAAAGTCCACATGCAATGGGTTACTTCACCCATTGGCATTCTGCTGTGGTGACAGCTTATTTTTTGCATGTACATCCTGCTGTTGCATGCTCAGGGTGCTAACTGCTCTCCCTTGAGGCATCCGGTATTGTTCCCTGCCTCACACTGTGCCGTCTGTGTTCGGCAATTGGTGGGGTGATGCTGTTTCTGCTTGAGAGCTTACTATCCTTTGAGCCCAGGAGTCCTGTACCACCTTTAGTAGTTGTCTGCAGCTGCTCTACAGCATTTGTCATCTGCACCAACCCTTTGGCCACATCCTGGCTGCAGTGCCCCATTTCAACCTGCATGCTAACTGAGCAACATGACAGCAGGGAAGTGGCATTACACAGGCAGTTGAATGCCTTGCCGTAAATATCCAGACGGCTGTAGAGACATTGTTTCCCCCTGCATCTGGCTGCCTGGTCTCTTCATGGTGGCACACAGTTCTTTAATTTCGCCCGTCATTTCTCTGATACCCTCCTTCGTGTCACTCAGGTTATGCTTAACAGACACCAGCTGCCTGTGTATTGACCTCATTGATTTCATTTGAAGGCGCTGTACCTTTACCATGATACTTTCCAGTCCGGCAAACACCGTTGGATACTCAACAGCAGCTGCACTGGTGGTTGCCCTTGACCTGCGTATCCTGCATGTTTCTTCACTATGGTGCACATGGAGCTGATCGTGGACCTGTTGTGCATGCTGTTCCTGGTCTGGCTGGACCTCAACCCCTATGGACTCTGGTTCACAGGGGGGACCTTCATTGATTTACTTCTACTGATTCTACATTGCAGTGTCTCATTGCGCCACTGTGTAATGTGTGTGACTACATCTCCCATGATCATTGCTGGGTGTGCTGGAAAAATTGGAAAGGAGTTGCACTTTTACTTTGTAGTTGGTGCATTCCTGAGTGTGTGATTGAGATGGTGATGTGTTAGGGATGATTTGGCATGTATCTTACCTTGTCTGGTGTTGGGAGGGTCGGAGCTGTTGATGTCAGCCACACCACTGATACTCCTTGGCTGTAGGGTGAACCTACTAACTCCTCAAGGGGCGTATATTCAGGCTCAGTGGATGTTCCCCTGCCAGTCTTCTTTGCCTCTGCCAGCCTGGTTGCCACCTTGTCCTTAAACCTGGAGCACATACTGTACCAGCGCTTGTGCAGGTCAGCAACAGAGCACTGGTTCACACCGATGGCATTGACCTTTGCCTGGATGTCCAGACATATTTTTCTTTTTTGCGATTCTGGCACATGGAGTGATTTTTTGCCAAAAAGCAACTCATGGCTAAGAACCATTTCTTCTATGAGGACCTCCTTCTCCCTCCCACTGAACTTTTGCTTCCTTTTCCTCCCAGCCTCCACCATATCCTTTTCTTTCTCCTGGGGATCCATTAGAATTTGGTCGAGGTGCAGTCCAAAGTGGTTTGCTTCTCCTCCCAGCCTCTCACACAGCCTCAGGCAATCAGAAACAGCATGGGCAGTCACACTTCCTGGGTGTGATAACATCAAGCTGCACCTGAATGGCAGATTCTCTAATTTTTCAATTCCTTATTTGCGAATTAGCAAATGAGGAATCGCTAATACCGAGTTCACAAACGTATTCTGTGAATTTTCGGTAATCACAAATATTTTGCGATTTTTTATTTGCATCGTATTTTGCGATTCTCAAAATGCGATTCGCAACAAATCGCAATTTGAAAATCGCAAATTCTGATTTTCATACATATGCCCCCCTATCGTTGACCTTTGATGTCTGGATTGCACATAGTGAAACCTTGTAGATCTGGAGTCAGTCCCAGCTTGACCAAATTGTGTGATGTCAGGCAGGAGTTGCACTTTCTCACTCGAAGAGGGGCACAATTTATGCTTTAATCCTAATCCCAGATGGTACTAAACGGGGTGACAATGTAACTTGCATCTCTTTCAGTACCAGCTCCTGGGTCTTAAGGACCCTTTTAAAATTATCTGTTGCCCTTAGAAAACAAATCCACTTTTCTTCCAAGGAGCTGATAGCACCAAGAAGTGTATTTAAACACAAAATGTTTAAGCAACAAATGGGTTTTACTCAGAATTTTCATGGAAGTATGAATGCAATGTTTCTTTAACTAATGTAGTGCTCATTTTATGCATGTATATAGTGGAGGGCAGATGAAGGTCACAGAATAACAGAAATGTTATAACATTGTGTATTTATTTAAGACGTAGTCATCGTTTTAACATTACCTCCTGTGTCATGCTATATAGATGTCATAGTCACTCTCCTCCTAACCAAATAAGTTCCCATCTATTTTCAGAACTCACTGTGTCAGTTTCATTAAAGTTGTTATTCTTTTTCTCAAGTATTCACAGACACAGAGGATCTCCAGACCAGTCATCACTTGGCAAGGATTGTCCTTTGTTCGAAGTGTGCTGGCAGCCTGCAGCTCCCAGGCTTCCTCCAGCTTAGCTCTGCTGCAGAATAAAGTGAGTTAAGAGAATTCTCTGACTAGAGGAAGTGATTTGTGCACTGCTTGCCTTGACCACAGCCAATTGTACATACTATGGGCTGCAATCCAGCCTATTGTTCTTTACTCACAACGCCACAACAGACTCATCCTTGATCCTCCTCCAAGAGGGACACAACAGTCTGAATTACTAATCCTTGTCCCTTCTGAAGGGGAGCCAAAGCCACCTCGGTGGTTTTCAGCCTTGTTGGGCATGTTTAGTGAGGTGTAGCTTGAGTCCTATGGCACATGGACCACAGGACCGGATCCACATCTTGACATACCTCTCACACTTTGGGCATCCCACTTAGAAAATAAATGTGATGCCTGGATTTCTTGAATTAACCACAGTCAATGGTAATTAATCTGGTGAAAATTCCAAGCCATTCTTTTTGCTACTAATGTCACTATAGACGGTGATGGACCATTTGCAAATCACCTTGGTCTAATTCATGAAGGAAGAGTTCTGCTAAAATTGCAGGGGCATCTCATATCTGAACAGGAACAAAGGCAGCCTAGACCAGTTTTCTCTTTGTTGAATAGCACCATTGAAGAGCAGCCTAGTTCTGTAGCATTGCAAGTCCAGCTCACATATGAGCAAACTAGTCAAACTTAAAGTCCCTCACGTTAAAAATAAAAAAGTTATTGGTGGAATAATGGAAATATTCTCAGTTTGTGTTAATGATGCTGCTCCGCTTACCAGTACATAATTTTTAGCTCTGGCAGGAAAAACATAACAGAGCTGTTAGGTCTCTGTACATTATATACTAGTCTATAAATCTTTAAATAAATCACAGCAAACCTCAGACAAGTGCATTGAAGTCACTTTGAATTACACACAAATTCTCTTTCCTTGCTTTGCCCATGCCACCTCCTGTGCAGGAGAAGATGCTATCACATTTAGTCTCAGCTGTAGGAAATTGGGCTTTTGTTCCAGTTGCACCCCCCCCCCACACACACACACTTTTTGCCACCTTTTTAGCTTCTAGATGCTGATTTGGCAGTGCTCCTTCCTTAAATCAAAGTGTTATCTGATTGTTTCACAATTGGCTAAGGATTTCGGCACCCCTGTAAGTCCCTAGTAAATGGTACCCCAGGTATCTAGGGCATGGGTACTAAAGAGGGCCCCTCAGGGCTACAGCATATCTTATACCACCCTAAGGGACCCACACCCAAATTCCACACAGACTGCCATTGGAGGCTGAGTAACATGGTAAAAAACATGTTTGAAAACAAGACCTGGCACACTCCAGTGTGCTATGCCAAAGGCACTCGCAATTTCCAAAAAACATTGCTTTCATGTGGGCAGTTGTTTTGAAATCCCTCTAAGTGCTACACACTTTATTGCAGTGGTGAAACCTATTTTCAATACCTTCTCTGCATATTTAGTGTGTTTATTATGGATGACTAGTCCCAGTAAGCACATATGTATTGTTGGCTGCAGTTGCAATTCAGTTAGTATCTCTCAATTCTTGATTACCTCACCCCAAAGTCACTCACACTCAGGCATGTCCACCACTTGCGAATACAAGTTCCATCTGTCATTCTGCATTTGGGCATTGTTCGGATCTGGAGGAATCTAGTCTGTGCAGCCACTGTGGCGTGATGTAATCCTTATGTACACATTTATAATGTATAATTTCAGGCACGCATTACATGTGACTTTTCTGCAGTTTACCCCATATAGATGTCCAGTCCCCTTCCCTTAACTCCAGGCTCATATCACCTTCCCATTGTCTCTTCAGTGTGGTTATATGGGTATCCATGCGTGGTATCAACAATGAGTACATTTGAGTGATGAGTATACCCTCACCTTCCATGTCTTGAAGGGTCTGGTTTAACACGTATTTCCGGTACTCGTGGAAACCCTGTCCAGAACATGCGGACAACCACCGCCACACCAGCATATGCCAAGAAGCATCCAGAGCTATCCCCCATTTATCACAAAAATCCTCCATGTAGAAATGGCAGGGAAGACATCTTAAGGTATGTACTGGGCACTGGTCAAAACGATTTTCCCAGCTACATAATGGCTTCACTGAAACCTATGGTGTTTGTTATCAAGCACCTTGTATTGATAAACCCACACTGATTCCAATGATAGATTTATTAAAACAGGCACCCAGAGTGTACCTTAACCCTACTACTCCTCTAGTGTGCTGGCTGACTGGTTCTGTCCAGCCTGCCACCACATACATGTTTCTGACCCCTGGGAAATGAGAGCCCCACTTTTAGAGGTCAGAAACAATGCCTGCTCTGGCAGGAGCTTTACACCACCTCAAGAAGAACGGCCAGTAAATTAGCATGTAAAGGCAGGGAGCTTTAAATAGTCCACTGCCTTTGATATGCAAGCCTGGCTTCTCTCAGACCTAGAGGATGCCATCCCTTGCCCTGATACCCATTTAGCATCAGGACAGGTGGGAAATTAGCTATGCAAGGAGGCGTGTTGCACCTCCAGGCTAGATACACCCCTAAGGTGGGCAGTCTGAAGTGAACACGAAAAAGAGAATTCCACCATCTTGTGTGAGGACGAATTAGGAACTCTGTGACAGGGTGATGCTCACTCCCCACAGGAAGTGGTCATCTAGGGGGTGTAGGGACCCCAGGGGTAAGTATTTCTTTGGATACTTCCAGTGACTCCACTTAATGCCCCTAAATTGAATATTTAGCTAGCCCCCTGAAATAAGGAAATCAGATTCAACTACTGGGAACAAAAGAAGAAAGAAGGACGAAAGAGAGCTAAAACTGAAGACTTACACCCAAGTTTGGCTCAAAACCCTGTCAGGCTGCTTGCACTTTGACTATGGTTGGGACCGACAACGTCAAAACCTAGACACCCTACCCAAAACTCTTGGAGCAGTACAGAGCACCTCAACAACTGGGATCTCTCTTAGAGTGGAGAAGCTGATCCTCTGCATCTGCAGGAAACGCAAAGCATCTGCCAGTCCACCGTGTTGCTAGCCTTCGGGCTAACCAATGAAGCAGCAGAACAGGATAAAGGTCTTAGTTCTCCAGGAGGACATATCTATCCCCTTGCCAAGTTTGGAGATTCCAAGAACGCTAGGAGCTGCCCAACATCAATACCCTGGGTACTGGAGCAGTTGGAGTGACCAAGGCTTGTTGGTGGCCCAGTCCAAACTTCAACAGCACAAAACAAGACCTACCATCAAAGGACTCCAGGAGCCACCATGCCAGCACTGGGAGTAGCCTGGCTGCCCTGTTTCCTCTCTTCACCAGGTCACCAAGATAGCGTCTCTGACCGATCACGACCCAACACCTCTAAGCCCCCTGTGATGACCTGTCTTCCCAGGTATTATGGTTCCATGTTGGAACCTAGTGTTTGGAACCATATGTCACCAAGGTTCCCATTACTGGTAATTCCAGGATTGTCAGTTGTTAGCTGACTGTTGGCTGGGGCTGAATAAACTATACTTGCTCATCTTAACTTGGACTGTTTCAACCTTATTACACTGGCGACGAGGATGGGATACGAACCCACGCGTGCAAATCAGCCTCAACAACAAGTATAAAGAAAAAAGAAGAAAAAACACTCACTTGGCTGCTGTGTGGAAGAAGGAAAGCTGATAGGCATATTCCAGGGAGGATTACAGCAAAACGAAGGAAGCGCTGTAAATAAGGAAGTGATAGACGAAAACGCGGCGAAAATCGGCAAAGGTAGACCATTTTCTTTGATTTACTAAGGAAAAGGAAAAAAAACGGAGTTTAAGCGTGACGTCGATTTTCGTGGGTAAATTCCCAAAGAAAAAAGACTGTTTGTTGGAGGAAAGTGGCAGACATCTTTGAATGGGGGCGTTTTAAAAATAAAAAAGAAACAAGCCCGATCAGTTGAAGAAAGAAGTCTGATTGTTGTGTGGCGGCCATTTTGGGTCGGACTGGAAAAAAAAAGCCCAATCGACATGAAAAAAGACCAAGTGCATAAGAGAAGTTGGTGGCGGCCATTTTGAAATTTTTTTTTGTCGTTTTTCGAATTCATAAAGAAGAAGACAACGAGAGAGGCAGGAAATTCGGCGTTTCAACAGGAAAAACGGTATTTGGGAAAATGGCATTATAGGAGTTTATATTTGACAAAAACAGACCTGTTGATATAAAAAAAAGAAAAATGGAGAAGAAGAAGAAGGAGTGAAGTCGAAGGAGCATTTTGGACAGACTAAGGGGCATAAGCTGGAAAAGCGACAAGAGGTGTTGAAGAGACTAATCAATCTCAACTGAGTGTGTGATTTGAAGCCTGTCAACAGTGATAGGCACACCTTATGTGGGAAGGGTGGAGGTACTTTGATGGTGAATTATAAAGGTAAAAAAAAAAAAGTCAAAGTATATTAAGGTGAATAGGAGTAGCAAAATGCAGAATGTAACTGCGCCTCCTTTCTTTCTGATGGAACCAGGGGAACCACTGATTAGGTGGAAAAAGTGGAAGAAAATATTTGAAAACTATGCGAGAGTGTGTGGTGCGAACTTGTCTGGCGAAAGGAAGCATGCATTGTTAATGCATTGTTTGGGAGGAGAAGGCCAGGAAATTCTGGAGACGCTTCCAGTTCTTTCACATGCAGATCAAAGGGGATTGAATGAGTATGAGGTATGTGCTAGGCAGTTGGATTTGCACTATCTTCCTAAAGTGAGTACCATCATGGAAAGGTACTACTTCGGGTTACGAGAACAAGGCAAGGAAGAGAGTGTTGAGGACTACATTACTGCGCTCAGAAAGTTGGCATCAAGTTGTAAGTTTGGGGTTTTGGTAGAAGAGCGAATAAGGGATCAGTTTGTTCTGAGGTGTGTGAGTGATAAAATAAGGGAAGAGTTGTGGCTAAAGGATGAACCTGCACTTGAAGAAGTTGTAGGTATTGCAAAAAGGGTTGAACACATGTTAAAATGCGTTGGAGAACTAAGCAAGGAGAAAAAGGATGAAAAGCCAAGTAGTTCTTCAATACAAGAAGTGGTGTGTCAGGCTGTGAAGAGAGAGGATCAGAAGAAGAGAAAAGAAGTGTGTGAGGAGGAAGGGTTGAAAGGAGAGGCTGATGGTGGTTTTTCTAAAACTCAGACAAGTAAGAAATTCACAACTCCTTTTCAAGGAACTTGTTACAGATGTGGGAGATATGGGCATATGGCAAATGCGAGAGAGTGTCCTGCTCTTAAATTCAATTGCAACGTGTGTGGAAGAAAGGGACACATTGGTAGAAATTGCAGAACAAGAGTTGGGAGAGAAACGAAGACTGAGACTAAGTTAGTTAGCTTTCAGATTAATGATGATGTTGTAGAACATCCTTCTGATTATGTGTTGATTGGGGAAGCACGTGTGTTGATGAAATTTGATTCATGCTCACATGTCACTTTTATTTCAAACGAGGTGTTTGAGAATGTGTTTGGAAAGAAAAAGACTTTGTGTAAACCGGATATAAGACCAACAGGTTATCAAGAACATCCCATAAAAATAATGGGTTACTTTTTTGACTGCATTGAATATAAGGGAAGGTTTACAGAAGCAAAAGTTTATGTGGTGAACAGGGGAGACAACTTGTTGAGTTGGTCTCATCAAGCAAGGTTGGGTGTGAGTCTCAATCCAAATGCTCATCCAGTTATTCAAGTACAGGCTGTAGACAATGTGGAGAACAAGTTTATAAAGAACTTTAAAGAGTTGTTCAGTGAGAAACTAGGATGCATAAAGGGTTACAATCACAACATCAAACTGAAGTTGGGAGCAGTGCCTGTTGCTGCTAAAGTAAGGCGCATTCCAATTTGTGTAAAAGATGCTGTGGGAAAAGAGATTGAGAAGTTGTTGTCGACTGGGGTTATACAACCAGTGGAAGCAACCGAGTGGCTCGCACCAATTGTGGTCGCGAGGAAGCCTAATAATGAGATTCGGCTGTGTGTTGACCTTCGTGCTTTAAATAAAGAGGTAATAGTTGACAAGTAACCTTTGCCAAACATAGAGGAGTTGGTTTCTACATTAGATGGGGCATGCTATTTTACCACCTTAGATATGGCTTCAGCCTATCACCAAGTCCCGCTAAAAGAAGAGTGTCAAGAGCTTACTAGTTTCATTACACCAATGGGTGCATTCAAGTTCTTAAGAATGCCTTTTGGGCTGGTTTCAGCAGCCTCGGTATTCCAGAGAATTATGGAAGATCTGTTCAAAGGAATACCGGGGGTAAGATGTTATCAGGATGATGTTCTCATTTCTGGTAAGAACGAACAGGAACATGATGAGAGGGTTTGCCTTGTGTTGAAGAAAATGTTGGAAGTTGGTTTAACTCTGCGTCAGAGCAAGTGCAAGTTTGGTGTAAATGAGCTAGATTATTTGGGCCACCACATCTCAAGGAAGGGCATATCTCCAAAAAAGGATCTTGTGGAAACAATTGAAAAGTTGAAGGAACCATGCTCAAAAAAAGAGGTTTCATCATTTTTGGGCATGGCGGAATTTTACAATAAGTTTGTCAGAAATTTCGCAGATAAGACTGTTAATCTGAGGAAAATCATGTGTAAGAATGCTGTGTTTAATTGGCCTGAGGAGTGTAGCAGAGAGTTTGATCAGGTGAAGATGGATCTGAGGAATGCACCAAATTTGCAGGCGTTTGTTCCAGGTGTTCCGACGGTTATTGTAACAGATGCTAGCAGTAAAGGTCTGGGTGCTTTGTTGTTACAGGTGAGGAAAGACAAGGAGGTCCTGATAGCTTGTGCTTCGAGGTGTTTGAAGGGGGCGGAGTTGAATTACTCTGTCATAGAGAAAGAGGCACTAGGAATATATTGGGCTGTGAATAAATCCAGGAAGTTTGTTTGGGGTTCCTCCTTCACCGTCAGGTCTGATCACAAACCACTAAAGGAGGTCTTTGAAAAAAAGGGGTTAGACTCCATCTCAGCAAGAATAACGAGATGGGTAATTTCGTTGTAGGAGTTTGTGTTCAAGTTTGAGTACATACCAGGTAAAACTAATGTCTCGGCTGATTGTCTGTCAAGGTTGGTGGATGTGGTAGAGAATGGTGAGGAAGTTTTGGATGACGATTTTGAGGGTGATTTAAAGGTGTGTGACGTTACCTTGGGGGCGGTGAAAGAAGATGCTTGGAGAGAAGAGCTGAGTAAGGATGAGGAGTTGAAGGAGGTCATTGTATTGTTGGAAGGTGGTAGGTCTCGTTCTTTAAAGAAACCTTGGTCTTTGATTGCTGATGAGTTGGCAGTTGTGGATGGTTTACTCATGAGAGGTACTAGGTTGGTTCCACCAGTTAATCTCAGAAGTATTCTGGTTGACATGTCTCATGAGGGACACGTAGGTATTTCAAAGACGAAAGAACGCATACGAATGGACTTCTGGTGGCCTGGTATCGATTTGTTGGTGGAACGCACCGTTAGAGATTGCTCTTCTTGTCAGGCAAGTGATAAAGTTTTAAGGACGAGGTCTTCTCCAATGGTTTGCAGGAGGTTGCCTAAGTCCCCCTGGGATGAAATTGCAGTTGATATTGTGGGGCCTTTACATGGTGAGCACCAAACTCCGTTTATGTTGGCTTTATTGGATTTGTATTCAAGATGGGTTGAGGTTAGTTTGGTAAGGGAGATTACAAGTGAGTCTGGTATTTCCTTTTTGGAGTCTGTCTTTAAACGTGAGAGTTTTCCGAACTCCATTCTTTCTGACAATGGGCCACAATTTTGTTCAGGGAAAGTTGAGGAGTATCTCAGTAAGTGTGGCATTGTTCACAAGAGGATTTCTTTGTATCACCCTGAGGCAAATGGTGCTTTGGAGAGACTCAACAAAACTTTGAAGGAAAGCATTCAATTGGCAAGGGTCAACAATTTGGACTGGAGAAAGGAGTTACAGAATAGAATTTCAGCATATCGATTCTCTCCTCACTCAACTACAGGAAAAACTCTGTTTGAACTTTTCAAGGGTAGAGCACCTAACACTTGTTTATGTCCTGCCTGGATGATTGCAGACAAGGGTGTAAAAAATAATGAGGTGGGGGCATGGAGAGAAAGGGAATTGGAACTACAGAGGAAAAGGAAAATATATGTGGATAGAAGAAATTCTGCTAAGGATTCAAAGTTCGTGGTGGGGGAGATGGTAAAGATCAGGGCTCCTGTAGGCTGTCAAAACTGGTCAAAGTTTTCTGTTCCTAGAACCATTGTGAAAATTTTCAAAAATGCTGTAAAGACGGAGGATGGTTGCATCTGGAACAATAGTCGTGTTTCTCATTTTGGGGGTAAAGGGAAATGTGATGATATTGTTTCTGTTCCTGATCTGTGTACTAATTATTCTCGCAAGAGTGTGAGAGTATGCAGGCCTCCTCTTCACTTGCGTGATTATGTCTAGGTAGTTTCTTCTTTGATTTCTTTATCTTTCTGTAGCTTACTTCATTGCTGGACATGTAAACCTGTTTAATGTTTAAGAGGGAGAAGTGTGATGACCTGTCTTCCCAGGTATTATGGTTCCATTTTGGAACCTAGTGTTTGGAACCATATGTCACCAAGGTTCCCATTACTGGTAATTCCAGGATTGTCAGTTGTTAGCTGACTGTTGGCTGGGGCTGAATAAACTATACTTGCTCATCTTAACTTGGACTGTTTCAACCTTATTACACCCCCCTGCACCAGCGTCCCACAGCCCGAGTCTGAGGGAGGCAACCTGTCAATGTGATCCTGAGATCCTCAAGAGCTGATCCCACTCTTGAGATTGGCCAGAATGGTCCTCCAGTTGCCGCCTGCTGCCTCTTTCTGCAGGAACCGAGAACCACAAAAAGTCTTCAGCAAAGAGACCCCGTTGGAGAAAGCCACACTGCGCCCAAGTCCCCAGCCCAAGTTCAAGTGGACCGATGTTGTTTGTGAGTGCCCTTGACCCTCAAGGCTTGAGCCTCCATGTGGGTTCTACTGAACTGGCCCCCCAGTCTCTGCTTGCAGCCTCTTTCCAACAGGCCCATTTCCCATTGACTTAAAAGGGACAGCCGAAAAGTACTTCTGCACCCGAATACCCCAGAACCGACGAGATGACCTGTTGGTGCTGCCTTGGACCTTGCCCCATATTTACCTTAAGTCCTGAAGAACAGTCCCGTAAGTCATTGCCAAGTGACCAAATGCAGTATATGTTTTTCCCCCATAAGATAACATTACCTCTTTAAAAATATAATGCAGAGCATATTCTAAGTCTTGAAAAATCATTATCTTAAAAAGTACCTACCTGATTACGATGATCTTGGTGCCTACATTCATCAAAAAATCTGTGTTATTAGTGTTGGATTTCTTTATTGAGTGTGTCTCACTTACTGACTCTGAGTGTGCAATAAATGCTTGGCACTATTCTCTGACAAGCCTAAACTACTTGCCCACACTACCACAAAAGAGAGCATTTGGGATTAATATTTTGACCCCAGTAAACTAGTAAGGGTTGCCCAAACTCTTTGCACAGTGTAGCTCATTTTGGTGCACTCTATAGAGAGCCAGCTTCCTACATCAGCACACTTGTGTCATCTTTCAAAGAATACTGCAACAAACAAAGTTGCATTATCCATGCAGGACTTTCACTACAGGTGTTAGAAGCCATTAACCCATCAATCTCAAGTGTTAACTAGCAGCACCCCTTTTACAGAGCATTGTACTTTCAAGGACAACTCTAGTTCAGGACATTTCCATTTTGGTTGCAGAGGCTAGTCATTAGTGAAGGAATACCTAGTCTAAAACATTTATTTTTGAGAACCTTAAATGTTGGTGGTCCCGTCCCGATGTCTTTTAGAAGTCTAGGCCTACGTATATCAACTGTCTTTATACAATCTGTCCACACTCGTAGCAAATTATTGATGGTGAGAATCACCCTGTGGTGGATGGGTCACTATCAGCTGTCAATCACATTTCTTCTTCCTCTGAATGAGGGGAATTATTGAGTTAGCAGTGAGGAACAGCCACCAGTTTACGGTTGTACTCTCATCCTTCCAACCAAAATCTTAATGACCTTCTAAAACTGCTGGACTGGGTTTCCACAGATTCTTTGACTCAAGAGCTGCCACTTGAACAACATTTGGCATTTTTATTTAGGTGAACAAAGAGTTGTGAATCAGGCACCATGTGGGAGAGGATGTGGTCAAAAGGCTAGGGCGGTCACTCTCAACTCTGGGGAACGGGGTTCGAGTCTCTGCAATGACGCTCAACATCCTGTGATTTTGGGCAAATCACTTAATCTCCCCGTGCCTAACAAAAAATTAGTGTCTCCTTGTGTACTGCAACTGGTGCTCATGTAAAACGCTCTGATACCTTCGGGTCAAGTTTGTGCTATATAAAACTCTGGAAAAAAATTGCTTTTTTAAGCATTGCTTTTAGAAAAGCAAACTCTGACTTACTGTACAGCTATAAAGTATGTAAGGGCATGTTTAATGACTGGAAAGATTAGCTGAGTGTCTATTGTGTTAGCATGATATAGATACACATTTACTTTGAAGGTAGCCAGACTAAAACACATCTATGCTGAAGTGGATAATAGAACTGTTTTTTTTAACTAATAAAAATTAAAATTAACATATTCAATATCAGTTAGGATTTTGCACCGTGGTGTCTTCCACTATTTTGATACATCTGAAAGACCCAGATTAGAAATCAGACTGAGGACGATGTTCCCAAGATAGCTGTAAAAGTTTTTTTTAGCTCTTTCCTGAATTACCAGCAGTGATAGTTTAGCCACATATGATGAGGAAATGTATGTGTCCCCTATCTTATCAGGGATAATTGTTGAAGGGTCAACTCTATTGTCACTGTAGACATAGTGAGTGTGTACTACATTTAGAATAATTTACACATAATAAATGGTGCATCTTCATTCCATATAATGCATAATTTTAGGAACCTGGGCTACTGGTTGAGGAGGTGAAGTCACAAGCAAACCCAAAATTATCTTGTGCTCAGCCCTCTGGCAGTTTGCCACAGAGCAGTCAGGCTTAACTTAGAGGCAATGTGTAAAGTATACATGCAGCACTTCAAACAGTAATAAAGAGAAAACACAACACGAGAAAATACCACAGCGATTTAGAAAAACAGAGTACAATTTAATAAATAATTGGACACCAGTATGAAAAATATCCAATCAGTAGAACCGGCGATCTGCAGTTTGACAGATTTAAATGACTATAGTGACTAAAATCACAATCATGCAAACGACATGGACTTAATGAACGCATGGAATACGCGTGTTATTTATAAATAACCGGGATTATTGTTCTGTTCTGAGACACTGTATGGTTCCCATTACAACCATTTATAATCATCATCAGCATGCTCACATTAGATATTCTCTTTACATAGTATACATTTCAATTCCCCTTTTTGCAGCAGTTTTGCAATATTGTCTTCAATTCTATTATTGTCCACATTTTTTATCACTTTATTCCACATTCTTGCACTTCTTAGTAACTATGATGATAAACGACTATTTCCAATATGGCCACAGTCATTCACATAGTTTACAGTCCTTTTTGTAACTTTAGCATAAAACCGGAATTCAGCCTAAGCTTCACAACACGAGCACCCGAGAAGAAACGCGGAACACAGAATACACGAAGTAAGTTAACACCAAGCACCAGGCAGCGTGGGAATTGGAACTCAAACTGTACATTTTTCGTTCAGAATGCAAACCGTTTTTATTTAGAACGTAAATCTTTCCCTTTCCACATCTACTTTCTCAGTTCATAATGCGGAGGAAAGAACACGAGTTCAAAAGACTCGTAAGTAAAACAGAGCTCAACGTGTAACTTTTTGGTGTTACCCCACCCGTTTGCACTATCTTTGCACAATTTCTTCATTTGTATCCAGCAAAACAGTCACGTCACTGAGCAACATATTACAGATTTCCAGTTATACTGTGTGGTGTAGCGGTCTAGCGTTTTACCACGCCTCGAGTGACTTCACAGGATGTCCGGCGGCGGCCATTTTGCGGGATGAGCGCGAACCACCGATTGGAGGACAGAGCCTGTGTCCGGCGCTCCTGAAGCATATATTGTTAATTAAATAATAAGTACAGCCAAACAGCCTACTGTGGTTTGTGCCTGATACCTGACGATATTACGTAACTTTACAATGGCGACGAGGTCATGAGGGTGCCACAAGTCCATCAGTGCACCCAGAACCCACTCCCCTCCAACACGACAGGACCCAAAACTGCCTCGAGGTAGAGACCCTATAGCCGCGGATAGCGCAGATAGGGATAAGCAGAAGGGGTACCACCAGGAAGCCAATTACGCTGGCGCATAAAAGCGTAGCGCAAGGAGGGAAGAAGGATAAGTCCCAGGAAGACGGGGAGAAGTCAGGGGACGTACACGACGACGCCACACCTGTAGAACGCAACGTCAGCCCTGAGCCACGAGCCGGCGCCAAAGAGAAAATGGGTGCGCAGAACTCTTCCCTGACTAACCCAGTGCCGTTCTTGCCCAAAGTAGGCGAGCCGGAGATATCGTGGGAGGACTGGAAGCCCTACTTCCTGAACTACCTTTCAGCATGGGAGGAAAAAGGTGATGAGGAGTACTCAAGTGCACGCCGCAAAAAGATACTGCTTCGCAACTTGAGCCCAGCAGGGCAGAAACAACATGATAGCATGGTCAAAATGGAAAGACCAGCCACGGTCACGAATGTATTTCAGCATGCGTTAGAGGATCTGGACGCACACTACCGCCCAGTAGTTTGCACAGCCATAGACCGGTGCAATTTCTACCAAAGGAAGCAGGCGAAGGGGGAGTCCGTCGAAGAATATGTCCCAGCGTTACAGAAACTAGCCCTCACGTGCAAGTTCGGAGTACTACAGGAAGAGCTAATACGAAACCAGATAATCATGCACACAACCACCACGTCCATACAGGAGAAGTTATGGGTAAATGGAGACGAACCACTCAAAGTGGTGGTGGCGATGGTAAAGAAGGCAGAAATGTCCAAGAGATGTGCAGAAGCCGCGAAACAAGAAAGCAAACCGGGGACTGCAGTGTACAAGGTGATGGACAGGAACACGACAGAAACCAAGCAAACTACAGGACAATCAGGAACACGCAAACAGAAAAGATACACCCCTAGGCAAAGCAAACAGCAAGAACGGAGGGGTTGGCACAAGAACACGTGCTACAGATGTGGCAGCAACGCGCATACGCCCAACGACAAGAACTGTCCGGCTTTTGGAGCCAAGTGGTCATATTGTGGAATCTTCGGACACTACGAAAAAATGTGCAGGAGGAAGGCATCCAGGAGTGAAGTCAAATACGTGGGACCAGACTCGCACAAGGAGAACGAAGGTGGGGAGACATAAGACGACGAAGAGGTCTTGATGATCGGAGAACAAATCTTAGGGTTAGAGTGCCCCACCGACAAGAAGGCTAGATGCGAAATGGTCATAGGAGGGGTGCCAGTGACCATGGTAGCCGATTCAGGATTGCCCTACACATGCAGAGAAGCGTATGGGAAAAGGAGTTTGCACCCAGGACAGGTCTCCACCTGTTACCATCAGACATCCACCCAGTGACGTTCACTGGAGAGCCCATCTCTATGGTCGGGTACCGCAACATGACATTCATATTCAAGAGCAGGACGACAGAGGGCAGACTATACGTAGCCGATAAGGGGCCATCCGTGTTGGGCTGGAAAGACCAAGGAGACTTGGGAATCAAACTAAACCCGGGGGTACACACACAAGTCCTCATGACAATGGACGAGAAAGATCTGGTGGCACAGAAGTGGAGAGAGGAATTCCCAGAAGTCTTCAGGGACACCATAGGCAGATTGGAGAAGTACATGCATAAAATCTGTTTGAGAGAAGGAGCACAACCCATGTGCCATAAAGTGCGCAACATCCCGTTCCGGTGCAGGACAGCGGTACAGGAGGAAATGCAGAGGTTGGAGAAAAACGGAGTAATAGAAGCGATAGACAGCGCAGAATGGCTAGCGCCATTGGTGGTCGCACAGAAGCAGAACGGGAAGGTGAGATTATGTGTGGACCTCCGAGACCTAAAAAAAAATATCGTGGTTGACAAGTTCCCGCTCCCCAAGATAAATGAGATGCTGGCAAAAACCAAAGGGGCTCGATGGTTCATCACTATAGACTTGACATCGGCCTATCACCAGATCATGTTACACAAGTCATGCAACCACCTTACCTCCTTTATCACACCCTTCGGCTGCTACAAGTTCTTGAGGATGCCATTTGGATTGACCTCGGCAGCCGCCATATTTCAAAAACGGATGTACCGTCTCTTCCACAAAGTGGAAAGCATCCAGTTCTTCCAGGACGACATTTTAGTAACTGGAACGACACGAGAAAACCACGATAGGAAGATCAGAACAGTGCTGGACACTCTAAGGCAGAGCGGGCTCACCGCCCAGTGGGACAAATGCAAATTTGAAGTACAGGCCATTTCCTATTTAGGACACGAAATCAGCGATAAAGGGATTGAAGGCTTCAAACGTGTCCGCCATCAAAGATGCACCCACGCCGGAGAACAAAGAAGATATCAGAACCTTCCTGGGGATGGCGGAGTTCTACAGTAAGTTTGTCCCCCACTTCGCCTCAAAACTCACTGCATGAGACAGATATTAAAGAACAAAACGGCGTTCAAGTGGACGGCAGCTAAACAGGAGGAATTTGAGGAAATGAAACGTAATATCTGTGAAGCCGTGCCCATACAGGGATTTGACCAAGATGCCCTGACTATATTGACAACGGCGTGCGCCTTCCATTCTATCTTTAAATCTGGTTGTTGTATCTGTGCCCAGGGACAACGGGCACGGGAAGTGTGCTGCATCATCTTTACTCTTATTTAGACTAGTGTTTTGGTTGTGCTAAACCTTGGTCTTGTTGTCCTGTTGCTTCGGTTGACCTATATTGACAACGGACGCAAGTGACCGAGGACTAGGTGCAGTGCTGTCGCAGATGTCGTCGGACGGGCAGAATACCACCATAAGCTTCGCATCCAGAGCATTGGCCCCCAATGAACTAAAGTTCAGTGTCATCGAAAAAGAGATGATGGCGGCTGTATGGGCGATGGAGAGATTCCGGCAATCTCTGTGGGGCGGAAGGTGTGTACTGCGCACCGACCACAAGCCCCTGGTGAAGGTGCTCACTTTGAGTGGGCTCGAACATGCCACCCCCAGAATAGCGAGGATGACCTTGAGGCTGCTCGACTACGTGTACCAGGTGGAGTATTTGCCAGGCCACAGAAACAAAGTGGCAGACTTCCTGAGTAGGGCAGCGCCCAAAGAAAGAGCAGAGGACCAAAGGGTCAGTGAGTGGGAGGAATACGCCATCGCCACGACAGGAGACCCGGAGAAGGCCATAAGTGCGCAAGAATGGGAAGCCGAGTATGACAATGACACGACACTCAACGCCGTCAAGTCGTACGTGACCACAGGTTGGCTGGACAAGAGGCTGATGAATAAGGACATAAGACAATACTGGGCAGTCTGAGAGGAACGCTTGATTGGAGACAACCCTTGTTTCCTGTTAAGGGGCACCAAAGTGGTCCCGCCCCAATCCCTGATGGAGCACCTGTTGACCATAGGGTCGAGGGCCACCTGGGGATAGTGAAAACCAAGTGGAGAATGAAGGAAGACTACTGGTGGCCAGGAATGGACCTACAAGTTGAGAAACATATTCAGGCTTGCGAACAATGTGCCAATGCAGACAAGGCACAAAGATTACTAAGACCACCCTTAGGTGATGTATGACTGTCCAGAAAACCTGTGGAAAGAAATATCCATAGACATCTTAGCACCCATCCAGGACGGACAAGGCACGCCGAAGTACGTCACAGTACTAATAGACAGATATTCAAAGTGGCCAGAAGTAGATGTGACGGATAACACAGAAACAGACACCGTTTTAGCCTTCCTAACTAACGTCTTCATAAGGGAAGGAATCTCCAAAGGGATAATGAGTGACAATGGGCCACAGTTCGTCTCGGCCAAGTGGCATGCATTCATGAAGAGGAACGGCATAACAGTAAGACACACACCCATATACCACCCAGCGGGAAACTGACTCACAGAGAGATTCCACAGGGTAATCATGGGGTCTGTACAAGCAGCGATCAGTCAGGGGAAGGACTGGGAGAAGGAGCTCAAGAAGCTGATGTGGGCATACCGCATAACACCCACAACCAGGGATATAGCCCGTTCAGAATCCTGAGAGGGCGAGAGCCATTCACAAGAGACAATGTCACCTGGAAACACCTAACTATCCAAAGCCTCTGGTCACCAGCTGTAGTACGGAAGAATTTGGAGAAAGCCCAGGCAGTGTATACCGAGCAGAACAACAGGAGACGAAATGCAAAGAATACTACCTTGGAGAGAGGAGAGTCGGTGAGAATAAGACAACCCACAATGACAAGAAAGGGAGACAGCAAATTTACTCCCCCTCTACGAGTTGTGGAACCATACACCAGATCAGCTCTCCTCAGTGACGGAATGATATGGTCGCAAGACAGGATGGCAAAGTGCAGTAGCCTAGAGAGTGGGAACACCGTGAATAGAAGTGAGATCGTTACGACAGAGAAGGAGGAGTCTCCTAGGAGAACCCGAAGAAATGGAGGAGCGACAACTTTCGAGAGAAGGCAGAGCGCCACGGAGGAATGCGAAGAACCAGCTTCCCAAAGTCCAAAGAGAGTGGTGCCAGAAGAGGAGAGTGAGGAAATGGACGTAAACACAAATGATACTCTGGACAGGGGACTGGGTTTCCAATCACCACACAGAGGGGAAGGCAGTACCCAGACTCGAAGGGGTAGGAAGATCATTCTTACCAGAAGATTCAATGAATATTGCATGAAAAGCAAGTAAGACTGTTACAGTTACTTATGGTTGTGTTGTGCAAAGGGGGGGAGATGTGTGTAGCGGTCTAGCGTTTCACCACGCCGTGAGTGATGTCACAGGACGTCCGGCAGCGGCCATTTTGCGGGATGAGTGCGAACCTCCGATCGGAGGACACAGCCTGTGTCCGCGCTCCCGGAGCATATATTGTTAATTAAATAATAAGTACAGCCAACCAGCCTACTGTGGTTTGTGCCTGATACCTGATGATATTAGGTGACTTTACATACTATACTTGCTACAGAAATTAGCAGCATGAGATTCATGTAAATATATTATGAAATATATGTATGTATTCCAGTTTATAGATGGCTTCCTGATGAAGAGCAGAGAAAATTCGAAATGCATTGGAGCAGAAAATAATGGAGCGTTATGCGAATTAATAATGTTCTAAAAAACTAAGGATATACGATGATTCAAAAAAATTCATATTGAAATTGAAAAAGCTCAATAAAAACCTACAAGTGAAACAATATAATGAAAGCTGATTACAATTATTTATACCCTCTAAGGAGGCTCAATGGAAAGTGCACATTGGGGGATGCAACCAAAATTGATTGGAAGCACTAATTAAAGTAAAATCACAAAGCGCCAATTGTGATTATCTGGTTGCACCAGACCAGGACAAAGCCCCAAGTTAAAGCAGATTGTGATGGAGCATGGGCTACTTGCAAGGGTTAAGTTAGGCCAGCTGAACAAGAGAACCTTAAATCCTGGTTGCAGAACAAAGCAAAGTCCTCACACTGAGTTGCACTGGCCAACATCAAGAAACAGTCAACTAGGAGCTTGCGATACAAGGTCCTGCACCATGATGCATCGTGCAGCAAAGTCAGTGGCCATTGAATGGCTCATGTGACACAAGATCTGTCATCGTCATCAAGTTAGTCGCTGGGCATGGTGAAGACTTCACTAGCAATGCAGTATTACTAAGGTCTAGGTGAGTCATGCTGGGACGGTGCTAGTGAAGCAAAACCAAAGGGGATGATGGATGGAGTGTTGATCATTCCAAGCACTCACCCCCAGTCAACTGATCTGGGTTTAATCTACCATCATTCTTCAGCTCACTCCGCCACCCCAGTTCAGACATGGCCATATGCAAATCAGTCAGACCCTGTGCCTCGTGGGAACAGTCCAGCCCAAGCTGCCAAGCCATGTCTTCCCTGGACCGGAAACAAGCATCCGGTGCTAGTAATGCCAGTGGGGCTTGTGAGGACTTGCGTCAAACTGTGCCGCGGTGCATTGAGCTGAGCCTGTTGTCGGCATTGATATACAGTGTGCTGGGTCTGGCTGCCAGAGCTGCAGAAGTGATGCAAAGCCCTGCATATAGGATGTGTGGCACAGAGAATCCTGTTGTGTCTCCGTGGCCTGAGAACAGGCGGTCAGCCGAATGATCTTTGGAGATGGTGAAGTCCTGGGACTCAAAGGTAGGCTGGTTTTAGGAGAGTAGCTCAAATGAAAAGAGTCCTAGTGCAGCAACATCACTTCTTAGGCAGGAGAGCAGTCCTTGGGCAACAAAGCAGGTCAACAGGGAAGACTTCACAGATGGGCAGTCCTTCTTCCTGGCAGAGTCCACAGTTCCAGAAGTAATCTGCAGAGTTGGGCCTGATAGTCCATTATTTGTACATGGTGCCCTTTTTGAAGTAAAGAAAGCTTCTAGAAGTTTCCACCCCCTGAGGTTCTCCTGAGGCAAGCCCTACCTCCCAGTCCTAGCCCCAGCTTGTCTACGGTAACAAAACACAATTGACAAACCCTTTATGAGAGTGTGATGTGCAAGTGTGATAGGTGACAATATCTCCCCCTCGTTACTCAGAATGGCCCATACTGCCAACACCTACCTTCCTTTTATTTCACTGTCTGGAAGCATTACACAAAGACCAACTGCCTACTACATCTAGTCATATGACCCAGGATGCATGCAGCAGATACCAAATTGGTAGGACAGGAAAATGCCAAATTTGCAAGCTGTCTCTTGCCCATAAAGCGGCTCGGAACACTCAATGTAAGAAACCTGAGTCAAGCCATCATCTCACATCCCAGGATGCCGTCTTTAAGTGTTCATTACTGAATGCCAGGTCATTAATTAAACACAAAATTGAGTTTGCAGACTTTGTAGACACTCATGAGGTAGATATAATTTTCATTACTTGAACACGGACAGACAAGACATCTGACCCAGACCTGGTACAAGCAATACCACCTGGTTATACAATGGTGAAAGGAGAAAGGCAAATAAAAAGAGGGGGAGGGCTGTCTATTGTCACTTGTAATCAGTTTGTTACAAGATACCTCCCAGGTTTACATAACCTGATCTGTGCAACTGTATCCTTCCAAATTGAATTAACAAGACACTACTCATTTGGAGGGCTATTACTTTACAGCCCCTCTGGGCAAGATAATAGTTCTCACTAAATATTAGCTCACTGATAGAGCATAGTATAAAACTGTCAGACTTCTCAGTGCTGGGTGACTTTAATTTCCATTTGGAGATAATGAAACCATTTTTTAACAGACACCATGAGGAGTTTAGGTTTACTTCAAAGAGTTGTGGCAGCCACACACTATTCAGGGCATACCCTGGATGGGATATTTTACAATAACCTTTACCTGACGATAACTGACGTCTTACCTCTGTTGTGGTCAGATCACACATCATTGATGGTTTTCATCACTTTACCACAGCCTCAAACAAAGTTAATCTCATAGGTTTAGTTCATGTATGTCCCAGGTAGAACACTGGATGAGATCAAACTACCTAAAGCTTAATGCAGGAAAGACTGAGGTTCTTCTTTTTAGTAAACACAAGTCTTTCTGGTCACCAAGTTGGTGGCCACAGGACATGGGGGTTCCACCTACACCAGTATGGAAAGGGATGAATTTAGGAATCCTTTTTGATGATAAACTCTACTTTGAAGACCAGGTCAATGCCCTCACATCATCAGTATCCTTTACCTTAAAAATATTTAGAAATATCTGTCCTTTTATCCCTCCAGACCTTCAAAAAACGGTAGTTACTACCTTAGTCTTAGCTAAACTGGATTATGGAAATGCCATTTTCATCGGTATCTGGAAAGAATCTCTCCTGAAACTCCAGATGTTGCAAAATGCCTCTGCCCCGCTTTTTGTAGGAATTCCATTCTACCAATCAGCATCACAAGCATTGATCGAATTACATTGGCTTCCATTTGCAAGGAGGATGGTGTTCAAGGAGCAACATTGGACCTCACTACCTTTGTGAGAAATTTGGTTGGTACATCCCTCAGAGGACTCTCAGATCCTCAGATGTAAAACTCTCAGCATTACCCAAGGTCAAACGAGCTTCATGGGGAGGTAGGAGTTTTGTACTTAGAACCGCAAAGCTATGGAACTTCTTTCCCCCTAATTTAAGGAAATGCCCAGATCTCTTTTCAGTTCAGAAATCCATAAAGACTTGGGTTTTCAATTAATAAAGACCTTTCATATATCTGCCTCTTCTTTTTTCTCCTGTTTATTATAAAGCAGCGCCGGGACACCTCAGGGCATTCGAGTGCTATACAAAGTTATAAATCAAATAAAATACATCTGGCCCAACATTAGCATACAGGGTGCTCCATAACTATTTATGTAGTAGGCTAGATGCTTAGAAGTTAAGTCAATGTTGTGTTTATTTTCCATATGCTCTGATTGTTGAAGAAATGCAACTTTTGCTCACATTACAATGTGTCTACAGATTTTGTAATTTTATTTGTGAAAATAATGCACAACCGTTGATTTTGAGGGTGAACCAGAGAAGACTTTCCTGTTCTAAAAGGGATGTTGTCAGTTTCTTTCCCAAATTTGCTACCCACTAGGGACTTAAAATAATTTCATTTTTTTCCATTTTATGTATAATTCTTCATTGAGATGCTTCATGGCATTGACCCTTGACTGCTTTATTTTTTAGGTCTGTAATAAAACTGCTAAACTTTTCATTGATCTAGAACTCTGTTATTGAGTGAACGCATTCAGACCCAATCATGTATTCATTTGTTTATATTTTCTGATTTCAATGCTTGGGTTGTGCCTTAACGCTAGACAAATTGACTCTTGAAATTGAGGTTTAAAACCATCTCTGATACAGTGAAAAGTGAGAACTCAGATTGAGGTAAATATTGAGGTATGTAAACTTTGGGGTACCTATGTACTTCTGCTGCTGTATCAAACACTTCAGATAGCTTTATGAGTAAAGGTAGGTACGCAAGAGTTTCCCTTGTGCCGGAGGGGAAGGACATCATCCATGATTTTAAGAATAGCTGTTTTAGTGCCAGAGCCCGCTCTGAACCCTATTTAAAGTATTATGCTGAGTTGAGAGCTAAATTTACATATTTTCGCTTGAAACAGGAGGTTGTTCTCGGGTCAGAGGTTGTTAAGGTCATTTGGCACTTCTCCTTGTAGTTTTTCAAGTGAGAGATAACCTGTAAAACTTTCAAGCAGTTAAGGACATTGCTTGGGACTGCAAGGAGTTGATCAACAGAGTCAACAAAGGCAAGATGTTTTAGCTAATTTCTTTGATTAAGAACGGGGTATTGGGTCTGCACAGTGTGCAGCTGGTTTTGTTAGCTATGGTCTTGATAATTTCTCTTTCATAAATGTATCTGAACTCATTCCAGGGTACACTGGTCATTAGGATGGGAGAGAAGGTTTGAAGATCAATTGAGGTGTTGAACATTGATTGCTCTGTATAATCTTATCTACAACATTTTTTCCGGTCAGATTAAAAGGAGCAAATATTCACTAACTAGGTAGGTCTTCACATCAGTCTTTTAAGGCCTTGATGTCATCTTTAGAACTAGGGCTGGTTTGCTGTGTGATAATTTCACACAATAGGAGTGGATTCTTGCTTGGTCTAGTAAGGATCTGAAGAAAGAAGCCCTTGCCTTTAAACTTTTACTTTTAGAACTTCTTATCTCATTTTGTCTACACTTTCTTTCAACTGATCTAATCTTTTTCCCTTGCATCTAGCTCCTTGTTGTACTATTAAATAAAAGTTGTATTTTGTTGCCTCTTATGTTTAATGGGTGCCAATTCGTCTATTATATTGGCCATGGAGTAATAGTAAAGTTTTGAATGAAAGGTTGTTGATTACATCTCATTCACAGATTGAATTTCACATCTGATTTTTTTTATGTCAGCACAATGTTGTTAACATGTTTAGTGTCTCTGATCCATATTTTCAGTCACTTGACATTTGGTTAGGGATGTTTCAGAAAGGATATAGAAAATGGTAAAGTTCTCAGTAAGACCAGTCAACAGGTAGGATGGAGTCAATCAGTAAACACCTTCCTCAGTGACTAAACAGTAAAGAGTTTCAAATAAGTCAGTCTTGTGCAAATATTGTATGTCGTTTGTACTTAAAAAGGAGCTAAATTATGTTCCCTGAGAGCTCATAGGGTAATTCCAGTGGAGCTTAAAATCTTATTTAAAGATTTTATTGATGGATAAGATGGATCATTCCATTAAGAGCTCCACATTATTTGTTCCGTGAAGGCTCAGTTGTCTTTCAAAGGGTGGAAGACAATGTGAACTTTGAAAAGGCTTTTTTCTGTAGCACTAAGTTCCACTCCTAGATATTCAAGTGTGTAGTCTTTGTTAACACTTAAACAAACGAGCTGTATTGAATTTTTGTGAGGACTGCAACCCCTCCTCTTGGTGCCCCTCTCTGATGAGGTGTTTGATCACAAACTTGGGAGGAACCAGAAAGTTGAAGAGAGGAGTGAAGAAGCCATTTACTCAAATCTCTCTGTGATGACTAAGGCACCCACATTGTAAGACAGAATAGTCTCAGCTATCTCTGAGCTGTGTTTAGCAGCCGATCTGCAGGTTTGTAGCCTAAACATCAAGTTAGATGTTATAGATGTTGTGGTTTGTGAAGGGGTTATTAGGATCAAAATACAGTTGTTGGTACTGTCTTTTTTCAGATTGGTGAGATTAATGCTTCCTCAAACCTTTGACCACCTGGATGTTGTGCCTGTCCTGAGGCAGGTAATTTTGTGTGTTTAGTTGTAGATCTCTAGTAGTGAATCAACATCCTCTTCTGAGAAATCATTGCATGCTCGTTTTCCATAGTAAGCTGTGTTATTTCTGAGGAAGGATGCTCATGTGCAGCTGTGCAGCCTATGTCTGGGTCCAGGAAACATGAGGGAGGCTAAGAGCTTCTCTATCTTTAAGGTTGTGGTTTTTGTGGATTCCAGGCCTGCAGATAAGTAGTCAAGTTTGTTCATTATGGAAGAGTGAAGGTATATAGGATGATTCTATAAGGCGTGTGTGTGCCATTAGTGAAGTGAGTGGGAGATATATTCACCCCGTGTTGGTGCAGTTAGATTATGTCATTGTATCTGGTTGAGAGCGTGTCCGGCAGGGGAAGTCATACGTCCAGATGTTGTTAGAGTTCAAGGTAGTGGGAGAGTTGCAGACTAGGAGAGAATCAACAACGTAAAATAGTGAGTTGAGTGGAGCAGGTATCTCTCTTAGTAAATAGCCTGGAGAGAGAGGTCTTCGGGTATGAAAATAGTCTTCAGCATTGTGGTTGTTAACTGGGTATGGTATGTGATAGGACCAACCTTGAGGATGAAAGCTGGTCTAGACAAAAGGTCACTTTTCATTTTAGGGGCCGTAATATTCACTATGTTCCTCTTGAGAATCAGTCACGTCAGTTTACAGAGCATGCTTACCTATGTATAAAATATCTCCCACGTGACAGAGTACTTTTCTTTAAAATATGTTACTACAGATATTTGAATATTGCTGCCAGTTAGGACTCAATGGTGTTCTCTTGAGCCATGATTTAGTCATATATGTGGGTGGAATAAATACAGTACTATTCAAGTCTTTTAACTTCCACGACATTGGTGCATTTTCTACACCAACTTACTATCGCCTTACTGGAAAGTTAAATCAGCCAATTTGGTGCTGCGATATTATCAGTACATTTAAAGGGGGAAACAATAGCATAACAAAAAATTATCTACATTACATAAACATAACATGTGTGTTTGTAAAGCGCACGCTCACCCAAGGGTCTTTTGGCGCTGAATAGCAGATGTTTATTGTTTATCGGGTTCCCCCCGTGGGATGTACTGGGCCCTGGTGACTCCCATATCTCACAGATCTCCATTGGCCTCGGTCTGAATGGGGGTCCCATGTAAGATTGCTCCCCCGTGCCTTAGGGACCTGTGTTACACCACTGGGGGAAAAAGCACATGCACTGTAACAATGAATGACAGTTATGGGTGTTAAAATGCCCCCGAGTAAAGTATGCTTGAATTGAATTGACAAAACGGCCTCAAACTAGCAAATTTAACAAGTAAAATTGAGGGGACCACTAGAGACTGGCTAACAACTCGAAAGGGCACCTGACTAGTGGCGTAACAAAGACCCTGAGGCCCCTGCAGTGCAGAGGGCCCCCAAACTCCAGGGGGCCCATCAGCACAGTACCCTAGCTTGAGAGCTCCTGAGTGAGTCTGGAGGGGGGGCCCTACATTTGCAGGGGGGCCTCCTCATGTTTTGTTGTGCCGCTGCTGGCTGATTTGTGTGAAGAATAATTAAATGTTGCTGGCAGGGCGGTACCAATCCTCTGGTACACAAGGAAGGGGGGGCTGCTTTCACCTGGGCAGATAGGTGATAGTTGTGCTAACCTTGGGGAGAAGATTTGGCATAACGGCTAGGGTGGTCGATCTCAGATCTGGGGAATCGGGTTTGAGTCTCGGCAATGACGCTCCACATCCTGTGATTCTGGGCAAGTCACTCAATCTCCCCGTGCTGAACAAAAATGAAGGCTTCCTTGTGTAACGCAACTGGTGCTCATGTAAAGCGCTCTGATACCTGATACCTTCGGGTCAAGTTTGTGCTATATAAAAGTCTAGAAAAAAAATAATGTCTATAAAAATACCCCAGCCTGCCCAGACTTTAAAGCAAACCAGCGTAACTTCACCTGGTGCACCATTGATAGATTCAGACCTGGCTCCGAGTAGTAGGAAAATCAGTTGCTCAGGGGCGGCTCCTACACTAGGGTGGAGGAGCGCCGCCCCACTGCTTTCTCGCAGTGCGGGAAGCAGAAAAATAAAATGGTAAAACCTACCATTTTATGTTTCTGCTTCTCGCACTGCGCAAAGGCAGACTTGTTTGGTTGTGGGCGGATGGGCGGGGCTGGTCTGTGAGCAGGGCTGGGCAGGGGAGGAGTGGTGTGCCCACTCCTGAGTGGGCATGACTGGTTAGGTCGGCCCTCCGAGGCCGAGCAAACCAATCATGCACACTCTCCCCTTCTTCATGCCGGCCATTAGCCCCTAGTTGGGCGGCGTCTTGACCAATCACAACGCTGCTTGCTGATTGGCGTAGGGGTGGGACCCGGAGCCTGGCTGCCTGCTTCCTGTTCCTGCCAGAGGGAGGAGAGCAGGACCTAGACGGCGGGCAGGTAAGTTGAATTTTTTGAAATTATTAAATTAAACTTCGCCCCGCCCGACCCCGCTCCCCACACAACACCCCTCCCCACGCGACCACCTGCACCTCCATCTGCGTGTCATGCTGCCTGCCACTGCATCTGGTCCCAACTGCCTGGGGCTTCTGAATACCCCGTTCTCACAAACATTTTCACAGCAAAAGAGGAGCTGGGAACTGTAACATAACTGCTGCAGACATGGATTCCTCATGCCTTGTTATGGCAGCCTCCGAGCTCGCTCATGTTGTACTGCTGATTGTTACTGTAGTCACTGTGGCTGCGCTAAGATCAAAAGACAACAAAAGAATATATCACGGGAGCATTAAGGAGAAATTCACACCGAGCAGCGACAAATAAAGCAAATTCCGTTGTTTTCTTTTTCTAAGTAGAATTTTGAAAAATAAACTCATCCCTCCGGGGGACTTTCATGGTGGTTATTTTTTTTTAATAAACTAACCTCTTATGGGACGGTAATGTGAGACGTATGGAGACAGATTCCTTCTGTCAGTTGAGCAGGGCACCCTCTGGAGCCCCTCAGAAGTCTTCCTGGGCACTGAAGAAATATCCTGCAAGTAAAGTAAACCAAGGAGATGGGACTGATTATTGTCGCATGGGTCCTTAGGCCAGAATTAAGGAAACAATGCGGGAAACCTCGAGATTTAAACTTGCCCACAGTACAGAACCAGAAGAGGGTTGTTTCAGTTACCGCAGGGACGCTCTGCTGTATATTTCACATACATTACTGCCCAGTGAATATTGTTAGAAGAAATAATTTTATTCCTCTTGATCCCAGATTTATCATTATGTCGCGCCACGCAGTGGCGCAACTTGCTGCGCTGCGTGACAGGGAGAGAGCAGGAACTTGCTGTATCTATCAAAATATGGCGCACTCCTCCTTGCGCTGGGGCACTCAGTGCAGCCTAGAGTCAACGAGAGGCACCCTTGCGCCGTGGTGCACGGATGCCTGCATCATAGGCAGGATTGTTTTTATGCGGAAGGGTTACCTTCTTGCACAAAAACAATAATTAGAGGCATTTCCCTCTATCCAAGTGTGCTGCAGAATGAAAAGAGGCAACAACGAAGAGAAATACAGATTTTTCTCCATGTTGCGCCTCTATTGGGAAGCTGTACAGTTCTGAAACATTCCTAGTTCTACCAGTGTCGGCATATCTAGAAGTACGTCAGAATAAGTGGGAGGATTCATGGTACCACCCACGCTCCATCCATGTAATGCCTTCAGTCTAATGCAAGGCAGCCACTTGCGTTACACTAGGCTTACCAAGCTACGCAGGCATGGCGTGGTAAATCTCATTCTAGGTTTTGCGTTGCCTTACGTCGCTTACAGTGGTGCAAGGGCAATACAAAACATTAATAAATCTGGGCCTAGGTGAATTCCATTTATAAGGTGATTTTTGCACACAAAATAGCACAAATGGTATATCTAAATATTGCCTCAGCATATTGAAATAGCACTGCAAAATACCATGCACGTTTACCATATATAGTAATAGTTAAAGAGGTGTTCTGCCCTGTGGAAATTCTGTATAACCTTATTGGAGAATATTTAAAAAGTGGTTACACCTGAAGAACCTGGAGTATTGGCATTATTTTGTAAAAAGAAGACACAATTCACCTACAGAGACATCACTATGTACATGCAGCAATGTGCACGTCACAGATCACAACCTTGAAACAAATGACGCTCTCACTGCTCAATACAACATCTATTTACTGCATATACATTCCACTATTCCCTCCTATGAAAAAATGCAAAGAATCATTAATATTCAAATGATCTGTGGTTCATACCTCAGCATCACTAATTGTTATGCCAGTTCTTGGGATACGCACATGATGAAGTGAACCATTCGAATAATCATCCACAATACACTAAAGAGACACACCTCCCTCAACTTGACATCACTGTACAGTAAACACATTGAAGAGCCGTCTGAACACTATAACCACTGAGAGCAGAAGAAATAGGTATGCAGGCTGTTTCTGAAAACTCTCAAATTGGGTCCTGTTAGTAGATTATATATAGCAAATTACACAGTTCAGACACAGCTATGGAGAAACCACAGTTTAATTATTAGAAATTGGGCTACTGGCTGGTCGAGGTATGCACCCTGTCCAAGCAGGAACCACAATCCTAGTCAGGGTAAGTCAGATACACAACCTCAGTTAACCTGTGCTCACCCTCTGGTAGTTTGGCACAAAGCAGGCAGGATTAATTTAAGAGGCAATGTGTAAAGTATTTGTGCAACAATTCAAAGAGCAACACAGTGACAACACAACAAAATTACACCACACCAATTTGGAAAAATAGAGTATGATTGTATAAATAAAACAAGATGAAAATGACAGAAATCCAATAAGTAGAATAAAAAAAAATAAAAGTGTCAATTGCGTTTAGAAGCAATATGCGCATATTGGGGTTGTCTGGTCGCTCTGGACCAGGGCAAAGTCAAACGTTCAGCCCAACCAAGATATTGCATGGGTTGGATACGGGAGCCTCGAAAGGCCCCCTGAAAAAGGTACATGGATCATGGTCGCAACAGCAAAATGCGGGGTGCAGCTGTGCGATGCGTCGGTGTCAGTCCTGCCATAGAGGTTATGCGTCATTTTTCTCCATGCAACAATGGTGATGTGCCTGTTCCGTAGATGAAGTGCCAGAGCCGAGATTCGCTGGTTTCTAAACTGATGTGCTAGTATTCTCCATGCTGTAGAGGGGATGCATCGATCCTCTCTCACTGCAGCAGCTGCGATGTAGTGGTTACGATGCGTTGGTTCTGGAGGCGATGCACTGGGTCCGAGTGCAATGTGCCGGTTCTATTCCGACTTCTTGCAGTAGGGGATGCATCGGTTACACCAGTGGCGTCACTAGGGTTGGTGTCACCCAGTGCGTAACTCATGGTGTCACCCCCTCAGAATCACTCTTGGTCTGGTGGTTCCTCGGGCGCGAGCCAGCTGTCCAGTAAGAACCGCCTCTGAGTCCTGGGTATGGCCGCAGGATCCAGTTGCAGTGGGCATACCGACCTCAGTCTGGCAGCAGCGACCTCCAATCCCACGAGGGGACGATCACCTGTTTTGTGGGGTCATGGTGGGTCGGAGGTCACCGAGGTGCAACCTTACTACAGTAAAATAGTTCAGCCCCCCTTTGGCTTCTATTCAAGACATGAAACCCTCGGCTGTACCGTCTGTGTTCAACAATAAATATTGCAGCCATGAGAAGTTAGATCTTTTCGAAGACTAAACCCCTAGGAATCGTAAAACACGCGCAAAATCACCCCGATTACACACAGGGAAGTTACTAGTAGGCAGCACATCATTAGGGGACACTAGGGTTCAGTCAGCTAAAAATTGGGCAAAGGAATTTGGCTGGGGAGTGGTAGGTACTCAAGAGTGTGTCACCTGACACTCTTTCTCTTGGGGCTAGTACAGAGGAGACACTGTGTGAGGTGAGCGGGAGGGGAGCTAGGAGAGCCGTAAAGCTTTAAGAGGGATAGTCTGCTAGGCGGGAGGATGCCTTGTGGCAGTGCATGGCTTTTGGGGATCAGGTCGGTGTCGGGTTGCACAGGACACTGGCATCCCACTTGGGGCGAGAGTCCTTCTTGGGAGTCTTTCTAGGGTTCAGTGCAGTCAGTGTCTATGCAAGTGAGGGGCACGGGCTGTGTGCGTGGTGCCTCCTTGTCATGCGAGTGAAGAGAGCGTTGTGCAAGACCCTAGGCACTTTTATGGCAGGGACACGCCTCCGGTTCAGAGGTACCTGGGACGTTTTCCCTGCCTTCGGTCAAGGGCTAAGGAACATGGTTGCCTGACAGTGCAAGGGGAACCTTGGCGATATCCCCTGTGCATCGGACTCTCTGAAGAGTACTTACTGTTGGACATTTTGTTGGCTGGCAGCCATGGGAGAGAGCTCTTCGACAGCTCGGGGGAAGGAGTGCGACACCTTCTTCCAGTGCTTGGCTTGTGAACTGAATGATGCTTGAACACTCAGCCAGCGTCCGCTCCATGCACGGGCCATATGTAAACCATAACCTTGAACTACATTATTAAGCATCATGGTTCTTTCCACTATATTAGAAACCTGATGGGGAGCGCGGCTTCGCTTCAGGACAACACATGGAAACATATATATATATATATATAAAGCTGGAGGAGGCATATATTAGAAGGAAGGTTGTAGGTTCGACTCCCGACCTGCCAACACATGGAACATTCATTTAGGGTGTTGCCAGACATTGGTTGTTTTGCAAGTTGATAAGTAACAATTTGATAGGGGCCACAACCTGAGACAAAGAGTGTCAAGACTTAAGTTTATATATTTTTAAGCGTTTAAATAAATGCTACTAAGTATGACAAGTGTTTTTCTTTAAAAGTTAGCGGTAAAGAAATTAGTACATAAATATAATTTGGTGCCTCCTCAGGTATAGAGAATGAGAGGAATAGCGAGTACTCCTGGGAGTGCGAAAATAGCATAACCACGATGGTTGGTAGGTCGTGTTTAGAAAAACAAATAATTGTAAAGGATAATCCAAGTCAAAACATGCACATGAGGAACCTGAAGAACTTAATAGCAAGAATAAGGCCGTCCAGTTTGAAATCTGCATATTAATTAGTATAAACGTAATTTCGGGCTACCCCTGATATAGTAAATAGACACCAGAGGAACGGACTGAAGATTTAATACATGAGATAGATCGTATCAACTGCGCTAGCACTAGGAGCTAAATGAATTATATAACAAAGAAAAGGTCATGGGTTCGAATCCTGACCTCACAACATACGAAAATATAATGTAGTTTTATCATTTATATGTTTTCAATTTATAACACAACTTGATAAAATAAGGAGCCTGAATTCTATCAAGACTGTGATTTTACACGCATTTAAAACACATTCACGAGAAGTATCTACACGTTGTTTTTCTATAATTAGTAGCCGGTCTGCTCTGTGGCTTGCTTTGCCTAAGTCCTTCAGTGTCTCTCGTTCTCCCCTACTATCTCTGCGTCCAGGGGCGGCTGGTGACATTTGAAAGTGGTGGGCGTAACCTAATTTGCATATTGCACCGCAGCGATCGAGCGCAGTGAGCGAGCCCGAACCACCTTGCATCCATCCATACATCATTCATGCATCCACCCATCCATCCACCCACCCACCCTGCATACATCATTCATTCATGCATCCACCATCCATCCATCATGCATCCGCCCATCATGCATGCATGCATCCATACATCATTCATGCATCCACCCATCCATCCACCCAACCATCCTGTCCATACATCATCCATCCACCCACCCATCCATCCACCCACCCATCCATCCATCATGCATGCATCCATCCATACATCATTCATACATCCACCCATCCATCCACCCACCCATCCACCCACCCATCCTGCATCCATACATCATTCATTCATGCACCCACCCATCCATCCATCATGCATCCACCCATCATGCAAGCATCCATCCATACATCATTCATGCATCCATCCATTCACCCACCCATCCATCATCATTCATGCATCCACCCATCCATCCATCATACATCCACCCATCATGCATGCATCCATCCATACATCATTCATGCATCCACCCATCCATCCATCCACCCAACCATCCTGCATCCATACATCATTCAGTCATGCACCCATCCATCCACCCATCATGCATCCACCCATCATGCATGCATCCATCCATACATCATTCATGCACCCACCCATCCATCCATCCACCCATCCATCCATCATGCATTCACCCATCATGCATGCATCCATCCATACATCATTCATGCATCCATCCATCCATCCATCCACCATGCATCCACCCATCATGCATGCATCCACCCATCCATCCTGCATCCATCATTCATGCATCCATCCACCCATCATGCATGCATCCATCCATGCACCCATCCACCCACCCATCCACCGAACAATCATTAATGCACCCACCCTGCATCCATCCATCATTCATGTATTTACACATTTCTGCAGCAGATGCTTTAACACACTGAACTATCGCAAGTCATTTGTGCAAGCTAAACACCGAAAAACACACCTTGCTGCCGGTCCCGCACAAGTCACAGGCTCACAGCGCCCCTGGCCAATCCTGGCGCCAGGGGCACACGCACCCTCTCGCCCGCAGCACGCCCATTAGGGCTCCTGATGGGCATGCGCAATGCCGCCAAAACACAAGTGCGCATGTGTGGGCACGGGTAAAAATTCACCCTCCGTCCCCACGCATGCGTACTTGTGTTGCCGTCTGTACATTATCATGTCAATGAATCAACATGACGCCCGCCCGGCGGTCTGACGTCATGTTGATTCATTGACATGATTGTTTTGAGGGAGCTGCGGGCGGCGTTGGGCAGGGGGGGGGCTACGCCCCCACGCCCCAATGGACGAACCGCGCCTGTCTGCGTCTACTCCTATCTCCATCTGCCTCTCCTTGGGGCGTTCACCTTCCTTCGTGTCCTCTTCCCACTATCAGCATTCGCCCGGCCCCGCTCGTGCTTTTGTGGGTGGCTGGCCATTTATTTCCTCCATCACTAGCCTCTCCTTTCATCCTGAGGTATGACATGTAGAAGCCTGTGTTACCTAGTTTCATCAATCCCCTTTTTTTTAAATTAAAGAACCAGAACTGCAAACTTCTCCGAAACGCCATGAAGGCAGATACAGAACTCATTACACTGTAGGCGGATCTCAGCAAGGCCTGTATTGCTGAAGCAGAGTAACCTACTGGTCAGGCCTGTCTTGCTAAAAAGAACACTATAGAGTTTACACACTAGTGTGCATGCTCACTTCAACACTAGCGTTTGTGGAAAAACTAGGGCATGACAACAAAGCCCGGTTCCATGCCCCCTTTTAAAACCCAGCCCACTTAAAGTTCTGAACATCATGTTTTCTGGGGTCGACTGTTACTGCGAAGGCACTCCCCAAATCAGTAGGTCAACGGAAAATACATGTTTCTATTAAGATAAAAAGTATGAGGTGCAGCCAACTCGGCCTCAGACTCTGATTTCTTAATCTGATGCTTCACCGGTAAAACACGAGCGCGAAAATACACCCCAGGTGTAGTGCATTTGATGAGCACTGAATATTAATAAAGAGCAGCAGATCTGGCACAGTCCACACCCGCTCAAGAGACGTGATTGGCCAGGGGCTGACTGTCACAGGCGGTTTCAAGGTGAGGAAATGTATGGAGGATGAACGTTATGGCGGCAGGTTTAACCGTGAAGAGCAGCAGTGGGGTAACTCTGCTTTAACTGTCTTTTAAATGGTGAGGAGGACAACTGCCCGTACCTTTTCTAGACTTTAGACTCCATTGTGGTGGTGGTGGCTGGGCCCCTGGGAGTTCTGCAAATCGCCGACGACCAGCATCACTCCCCTACCGAGACTGTTTCCACTGAGTCTCAGTGCGTGGTGGTGGCGTGCGTCAGAAGAGCTCAGCGTGGGGGCTGGTCCCAGGGCCGTTATTGGTAGCGTTGTAAGATTGACGGCCCTGGGACCCACAAACTGGGTACGGCTCCGCCGCGCATCGCACCATCACCATTATGCTGGTAGGTGGGGCGTGCGTGGCGTGCACTGCAGTATTTTGTAAGCAGGTGCACTTGCAGAGCAAAGGCGAGGTTGCAGAGCTCAGAGCTGTGCTACAAAGCGTGACCAGACAGTTTGGTGTCACCCCATGTTTGGTGTCACCCGGTGCGGTCCGCACCCCCCGTACCCCCCTAGTGACGCCGCTGGGTTACACTGGAGCAAGCACCTGGTTCCACTTTCAATTGACCAGGCACAGAAGCAGGAGGTGAGACTTTGATATCCTTGAGTCTCAAAACAGGAGGCAAGACAGCATGCCCATGGAGATCAAACTGCATTCAAGCAAAAGTTCAGTTCTTCTTCAGCAGAGGCAGAGCAGCACAGCAGAAAAGAAGTTCTTCCAGAGCAGCAGTCTAGCAGAGCAGTGGTCCTTGTACAGCACCAGCAGTCTTTCTTCCTGGCAGAGTCCAGACGTGTCTGATTTGGTGGGATCAGAGACTCAGGACTTATATCCAGTTGTGCCTTTGAAGTGGAGTTGACTTCATAGAAGGGCTTTGTAGTGCACAGAGGTCCTCCCTACCTAGCCCGGCTCCAGACTCACTACAGGGTGTTATGCAGCCCTATGTGTGGGAACAGGACATTGCCCATTCAGGTGTAAGAGTCAGCTCCTCCCTCCCACCCTGCCCAGGATGACCCATGAGGGTGCAGATGGCCAATCAGTCACCCCTAACCTTCTGTTGTGTGTGACTATCTAAAGGGAATGCACAGCTCCAGCTGTCACCTACTCCAGACATGTATTGGAGATAGGCTGCAGGCACACAGAGCTAAGAGCTGAGAAATGCCAACTTTCTAAAAGTGGTATTCTTAAAATATTAATGATAAATTGAACTTTGCCAGCAAAGAGGATTTATCATTACCATTCCAACAATATTAAACATGAAAGAGATGCTACTTCTCAAACAGGAAGTACCGCTTATCAGTGTAATAAGGAATTCCCAATGTTAACCTATGAAGGGGTAGGCCTCAGAGTAGTGAAAAACGAATATATGAGTTTTTTTACCAGGACATGCACAGCTCAAATGTACATGTTCTACCTTTTACTTACCCAGCACCTTGCCCTATGGGCTACCTAAGGCTTACCTTAGGGGTGACTTATATTTAATAAAAAGAGAGTTTACAGCTTGGCAGGGGTTTTAAATGGCACTGGTCTGAGAGATGTTTAAAGGGTTACTTGAGTGGGTGGCTCAATCAGTGCTGCAGGCCCACTACTAGCATTTAACTTACAGGCCCTGGGCACATGTAGTGCACTCTACTAGGGACTTGCAAATAAATTATATATACCAATTATGGATAAGTCAATCAAACCATGTTTAGGGGACAAGCACATGCATGTTAGCACTGGTTAGCAGTTGTAAAGTACTCTGAGCCCAAAAGCCAACAAAGGAATACAGTAAAAATTGGAGGTAAGAGTGACACAGTTTGGAGAAGACTACCCTAAGGCTGTCAGGTTGAGCACCTTAGGTTACTGATGTAGGTTTAGGATTCTCAAGGAGAACTTCATTTCTATTGGGGATCAACTGGCCCAGCTTGGAAGTTCATAAACTTTGAGGCGAGAAAACTAGGTGAGTTCTGATATATAGCCTTATAGAATGGCCAAGGAGTAAAAAGATCCATTTTGGCAAATAGGCCTAAAATGAAGGACCTTTCTACAGGAGGGCTATGTTTTCATCGAGCTTTGACTGAGGCCAGGCAAGAGGTTGCATTTCAAACCAGTTGAAGATAATAGGAATGCTTTTCAGGGTCTCTAAGACACATCACATTGGCAGCTGCGGTCGGTAGGGGAGTACCTGCCGGGGCGTTGACGTGGGGAGGGGGAGGGGCAGGGTGGGGGTTGGTAATGTATGGATAATGGATGTTTGCAGGTAAGTAAACATATACATAAATCAAACGAATTTTGTTGCGTGCACTGCATCCCCAAATGCAATGCAGTGCACGCAACGAAAGTCGTTTCATTTATGCATATGTTTACTTACCTGCAAACATCCATTATCCATACATTACTAACCCCCACCCTGCCCCTCCCCTTCCCCACGTCACAGCCCCGGCAGGTACGCCCCTACCGACCGCGGCTGCACATTGGCATAATCAAGTCTAGATTGAACTAAAGCATTCAAACCAGGAGTATGAAGGTAGTCTTTGAACTCTCTGATCGTTCTACCTTACTGTGAGTGCATACTGAGGGAACCCTTGCCTCCCGACACCCGACACCTGTTTTCCTTTACCATGCTCTTGCCAGCGCCTATATGCTCCCCCCCACAGTTATGTCCCCCCAGTTACCTGGTAATACTGTTATACGAACTGTACAGACCCCGATCCTACGCCACCAAGGCGGGAATTCACATACCCACTATTACTCTCCTTTCTCCCTTACGGAGCACGATTACAGTATCCCAGCCTGCAGACATATCTGATTGATTTGTACTGTTTAATGGAGGAAATATCAATTTCCACAAGTTTGTATGCAGAAATGTTGCGCGCACGGCTGACCGTGGCTGAATGTTGACGCCACGCCAGCAGATCCACTTTGTACCTAGGTTCTATGATGCAACAATAAAAACAAATTAAAAAAAAAAAAAGAAGGTAGTCATTGAAGATGAGGAGGATCTCCTTGAAGATCTACTGTTTTCTGGAGTAGACAGTTGCCACTCTCACTTCCTGTGATCTAACATGCACGGGGAACTCTAACTAATTTCACTGGAGTCTAAGGAGTGCCTATTATGTCTGGCCCAAGGATGTTTTTCACTAGGGAAGAGCCAGGCGATGTAAGGCAAATGTAAACTTTTGTGGGATTTAGTTTAAGAAAACTATGGCCAAATCTTCTGGGTTAGTTCAGAATTCCATCCTTAGTAACCTCCATCACCTACTTGAAATGGACTCAATTCCCAAATCTGGGACAATACTGATATGGAAATTAAGACAACCACCATTCACAAGCTCAAAGCAAACTCAAAATGACTCTCGCTAGGGACCTGAAATAATAAAGATGACCATTAAAATCTAGCCCTGTTTAGCCCTAATGATAGTACTCCTATGAACCCAAGAACAGTAAGGTCAATGAAACGCTGTTTGAACTTCACCCTCCCATACTACTGTGTCCATGAACACCTTCAGCACAATAGCATCTGCTACCGGACCAGGGTGGTGGGAGCAAGGGGGAAGAGGGGAAGGGGGAGGGGACAAAAAGGATAAAAACAACAAAAAAACACTTACCAGGGACAGCCGCCCGGCTGCCCCCGCTCCTCCGTCCTCTTCTTACTGACTTCGGACCTGCAGCAGGATGCAGGAAGCAGCTGAAAGCACCTGGGTCCCAGATGTGAGTTATTATAATTTTATGTTTCCTTTACTTCACTGCTGCGAACAGTTTGCCAAGCTCCTCTGCCTTAGTGAAGGAGCCGCCTGTGCTTCAGCAAATTGAGTAAAAGCCCATGGAAACTCTAAAAACAAATCACAAACAATGAGGGAGTTCCATCATAATTGGGGCAGCTATTTACTTAATCAAATTTAAAGCTCAACACACAAGGGAAGGACAGGGCAAAAAGTCCTGCACCAGCCAGGGTTCCTTATCTAGGCTATATTTCCTATCTTGAGATTGGTGCAAAGGGCCTGGGGCATGGCCTCCATGTGCCCCAAAGAAATGACATACAAGTCACTCGAACAAATTAATCAAAGGTTGGCCCAGCACTCAAATAAGTGAAATATGAGTGATGATTGATAATAAACCTTATTCATAATGCAACAAAACGCAGTCCGTCAAGATCTTCCTAATCAAAGAAAGGCACTAGTAGATTTTGATTGCAGATAAAAGAAATATTTTATTCTTTATTGATATACAAGGTCATAAAATTCATGATCGCCGACGTGTTTTATCCTCATGCAAACTTCTTCAGGGGTCATATAGTTCTTTCAATTAGGTTTGTCAAAATGATGTCCCAAAGTTTGAAAAGACCTGAATAGCACGTACAGTCCCCAAAAACTGTATGAGGATGGAACGCGTCGGCGATCATGAATTTTATGAACCTGATCACTTGTTTGAGTGCTGGGCCAACCTTTGTTTAATTACATTACTTAATCAGCACACTGCTGGTCCTACTCACTATGTAACAAGGACATTCACTACTTAACTACAGCTAATTCTTTATTACCTAGTCCACTATGAAATGTATAGTGGAGCCTCAATCTGGCCCTAGAAGTCTTCGGATTCTAAAGAGAAACAAGAAACAAAAGAAGGGTAATGTGTGCCCTGAACTCCTCTAAAATAATAATAAAATTCATGCAAAAACACAGCAGCAATACTATTCTGTTAGAGAATCATGCTTCAGATCTAACAAAAGAAGAGAGGTCCAGATTTCAGGGCACTTATTTGGAACTATGAAAACATAAACCCAGAAGCAGATTAGAAGAAATAATCTTCTACAACATAGAAAGATGCAACATTGGCAAGCAACATATACCAAGAATGTGCTTCCCTAAGAGTAACCCTTGAATATATCTGACACTAGGATATTGTATAACAGTTATATAAATGACGGATATCTTCCAGAGTGAGACAAAATTGGTACAGACATGTATACATATGCTCTCATATTGATTTCAGCAGTAGCTTAACCCCTTGGCTGCGGGCCGTTTTCACCTCCTGTGCGGGAGGAGGGAGGTTGTGCGCGACACCGCCGTGCTTGTGACGAGCTCAGCTCGTCATGAGGCACCGTGGAGCTGCACTCATGACAAGCTGAGCTCGTCACGAGCACACCCGTTTTGGAACGTTCAGCACAGCGGGGAAATTATCCCTCTCAGCTCGTCATGAGTGCAGCTCAACCGTGCCTCATGATGAGCTGAGCTCGTCATGAGCACGCAACGGATTAATAATGTATAACAAACATTGTGATGCTCGTGAGCAGACAGGCAATACAATTTCATCCGAGATAACAACAAACCCTGATGGTCTATCATTCTCTACAATGTATAAGAATCCTATTACTTTCTCCTCTCTGAATTAGACTTTGATCCTGCCATTTTTCTGTGGGGGATGGCCTGGACTCAGTAAAGATAAGTGTGGTTCACATCACTCCTTCAAACCAGATGGAGAGGTCTCATCTGACACACTCTCCTTATCGACCTCCACTTAGCTTGAGGTGTTTGTCAATCTGCTTCCATGTCTGAACCACATATGGCTCCTCTTTCCAGACTTTTCTTTCCCTTCTCATTCTTTATGGGTTAATTCTTCTCAGTGAGTCACCTTAACGTCTATGCATGCTTGCTACTAGTGTTTGTGAGGTAGATTTGAAGTGCATCAAACTTATGCTCGAGATTTCAATAGGGAAACAATAGACAAGTGTTGTTTAGTGCTCATCATATGCAATGGTGTTTGACAATGAAAATTTAAATGTCAAAGGGATGGAGAATCTGACAGCAAGTGGGAACTTGTCTATTTTTCTACTACAAGAAAGCCTTTTGTCAAGTGTGGACTCCATTACATGTTATAATGAGGGGTAGCGAATTCCTTTAATTATCAGCAAGGTAAGCACAGGGAATGATCAATCTGACCCACAAGCCACTAGCTAATCCAGAAGTCTTCTACAGTTCAGATAGGACAGTTGGGTCCTGGTTTATTTAAAAATTAATAATATGAAATGACATTATCATTTACTATTAACTGTGGATCCATAAAATGTATTCCAGACTTCTGGTCTGATCATTTTTTTAACTTATCTGCTAATCTGGGCTTGTATTACAAATGGGGTGTGCTGTACTAGTTTGAGCCAATGCGCACCTTTCAAAAGATATGCTTGGCACAGACCAGGATAATGCACCTTATAATCATAAATGCGCTGAAATTATGTCTGCCCTGATAGCAGCGCGTTCAATGAGAGACGAGGTGGCAGTTTACAAGCCGCTCCGTGTTTCACAGTGCAGGCAGCAGTTGCCTGCACTTTAAAGATGGGACATAGAGCCCCCTTCAGGCAGGTGCAGAGACTGCACTGCCTGCCGAGGGAAGTCCTGGGGGTCCATTGGTCCCCCTTTCCCTCCTCCAGAGGGCTGCTCTGAGAGTGCCACCTTTTTGTGGTTCACTCTCAGTGCACCTCCTAAATGCCTGTCTGCCTCTGCGGGAGCGTCCATAATAGGGCATGGGTGCAGAGGCCAAATGATTGCCTCAGTTGAATGAGGCCAATCCCCATGCAAATTATGGCTTACTATTTCAAGATAGCATTGGTGCTACAGATGCACCAGTGCTCTCTGCATTACAGATTGGACTGTAAAAGTGTCTGCAACCCCATCTGTATACTAAATTGACCTGAGGGCTCACAAAATCAGAGCACATGCGGATGGCGCCCCCAGGGCTCTCAATGTAGTACAGCTCATGGTCTAGGGAGGACACTTCATCCAGCCTCAAGGAATCACCAGAGACAGTAATATTCATTAAGCCACACAGGAAAATCCGAGCTAAGATATGTTTAAATTGACAATTTAAGGATCTGCCACACCAAGGCCAGGGGCTCTGGCTTCCCATCTATGAGCAAGGCACATTCTTAAACTGAATTAGATTCCTGCTAGGAAAATACATTTAAGTCATGATGCAACCCCCATCTACTTGGTAGAGAATCTCACCTTTGCTTGCAGAGACCATAACACTATGAGAAAATTAATTTCACACCATATTCAGGCTTCAGAAAAGCAGGAGAGGAATAATCAATGATCTACTATACTCAGTCTGCATTCACAAGACCCGGGAAGCTAATCACCTTGAACATGAGATTCCTGATCACTCCTCTGAAACTAAGAAAAGGTAGAATAGACAGATCATTAAGGAGCTGTTCTGCAGAAGCTGATGAAGCTGCTCCTACTGAACTCTCTCACAGCATGTCAATGCGGAGCAGCCCACTTTCCCTCTCCTCTTGCTTGGCCATAAGGCATACTGCTGTTGCAACATTTGCCTCATAGCCCTCTGGAAGACAGCAGTTCATCCAAATGAACACCCTCAAGAGGTTGTATGTCGTTACAACGCATTCTGTTGCAACGCATGCCTTTTCCACGCATGCGTTACAACGCGAATGCCATTACCAAGAATATGCTTTACCACGAAAATACCTTTACCACGTATAGTTATTTAACGATTTTATAACTATGCATGATAATGGCATTTTCATGGTAAATGCTTTCTCCGATCCCTGCCCCAATACCTTACATGTTCCCTTCGCCCCCAGCCCCCAATCCTACCACACCCTTACCGACTGCTGTGCTGTTTCTTTAGTTTATAACTATAAGTATATTTTTAATTATGCCTAACATTAAAAATGTGTATAATAAATAAAATTACTCACAGTTTTCCTTATTTTTCTATGGACGGACTTTTCCTTCATACTCTGTTTTAAGTGATACTTTTTCTATGTTTTTTTAAATGTTTTTTTAAATTCAGTACGTAGATGCACATACGTTATTACGTCGTTATTGAGGCTCATTGCACGAAGGACAAGAAGCACAGAAGAGCGTTTTTTAGGTAAGCGTTTTATTTCTTTTTATTAAACCCACTCGTTTTTGGGGAGGGGGACACCCCCCAACCCCCCACTACCAGCTCCCTTTTTTAATTCTTCCTTTTACTCACATTCCTTTACTACATATCTTGCAGTAAAGGAATGCGTGGAAAAGGTTATAGGTGGTAACCACGCATGCGTTGTAAAGCATGCGTGGTTAAGTATAGCGTGGAAACAGCTGCGTTGTAGTGGTTGGTTCCCCACTCAAGAACATGGTGGGCCCCACAGATGTCTATCCTTCTTTACTTGATATTCAGCCTCTTTGCTTATCTTCAGCTCTGCTGCAAAAGTTTGTCACAGCTTGACATTCGTCATATAAGGCCTTGCTCCAAAGTGTTCTTTGTATGTCGTAAGATCGATAACACAAAATATTGTCCTTCATACACAGTGTGGCCCCTGATGCAATGAGAATAGCTCCTAACAGCCTTCTCAGACTCCTCCTATACTTCTTTGAAATCTGTATTTCACACTGCAGCTGTCTAAATACACATCATCCAAAACTGAATCACATCGACCTCATGCTGGATGGAATGCATTGGTTCCACATCCAGCCTATGTTAAGTCTTAGACTTACTGCATCATTTATAAGGCTGTCCACAATAAGAAAGTCTTTTTTTGCTAACATGTTTTTTCAAGCTGATTGCCAAAAGGCAGTTTGTTGAAAGTCCTTCATATGATTGGAGAAGAGAATTCCCCCAGAAAAGGTTTTCCATTTAGTTTCTGTGGCCAGGGAATGGCTCTCTTCTTACTGAGACAGCCCCTCTGGCACCTCCCCCTTTTCTTGCAACGCCTATCTCTAGCCCTGCCAGTGCAGACTCTCTTCTAATCCAACATTAATGATGGTGGGCTTCTGGAAATCTGCACATTCATGTTTATGGCCATGCATGGGTGCAAATCTCAAATGTTTGTAATTAAATACATTTTTCTCATGCAAATATATATGTATGTGAAAAAAACAAATGAAGTATATTTGTTAACTTTGTTGTTGTTTTTTTCTACTCCAGGGTATAATATTTCTCCACATGAAGATAACCCTTCCACTAATAATTTGTTGAGTGTTGCCTTGCAGCTGCCACCCTGTCATTTGCAGGTGAACTGAAAGTTACACATGCAAATGTTGTGTGAGGCCCGTTACCTTAAATGTTGCAATGTTGCCTAGCACCATAGCATATTACCACCTAGACCAGGCTGACCCGTACTCAAAAAAAAGGACACTTCGCTTCCTGGCTAATTTCTAGTCTACTGTAGAATAAAATCAATTATTAAATAGGGAACATTTTATTTGAACAAATTCTGTAATCTGTGAAAATGTTCGCTTTCTGCGCTTCTCGATTTCCCTAGCGCCACACATCTTTTCTCCCTTAGATGACGGCGTTCTTTTGATCGTCGGGTGAGGTCTGTTCCTTTAAAACATTCTGCAAAAAATAAAATAATCAAACCTTGCAGCAGCAACACTCCACCTGCTGAGACGCCTCACACACTAATGCAACTGTTGAGCTTGAGACGAAAATGTCGCTGCTTGATTCACCAGTAAGAACTTGAGCGCATATTAAGAGTGCACGCCATGTTTATCTGTTATGTTTTTGCAATGCCTCTTTTGTAATTTCTGCTTTATTGTACTGTAAAGTATTTTAGGTAAAAGTAAGGCATTTGTGCATATAAGCAACAAACACAAAAAAGGGCTAGAGAGTGTTCAAAGACCCAATAGCACTATCTCCAAACCGATAAACCTATATCAGACCAGCATTAGAGGTCTGAAACTCTCGGAGGCAAAATTATACCACCTCAGTGTCTGTGGCTTCAGAATCATATTTCTGTTAGGACGAAAACCCTCAGCACCCTTTTGTGGCCTGCTTCATCATAGGGTTCAATGTCGCCCTATAAACATCTGTGCATATTAAACATAATTGCTCTCTTCCACCCTTTCCATAATATTTTAAAAAATGATTTAAAATTGTGTTTCATATATATACGCTCTGGTTAAATCATTATGCAAAAAATAACCCAATGTATTAAAAATAGTTTAGCCATGAATTCAGATTTTACTAGGTGTTCCATTAGTTAAGACATAAGAGAGGTCAAATTCATGTTTTCCACTGAGTTTTTAAGTACATTTGAACTGTTCTAATTAATGGTATGCTGAATATTTTAAGCCACACAAGACCTCACATTAACTATACAGTACTCTCTCGTCATATTCACATGAATGTTTCTTCCAAATTAGGTATGTGATTCATCCCAGTTCTTGGTCTGTTAGTTCTATTTTTCAGCATACTATGTTGTGCAGACTTTGTACTTTAAGTCATTTGTATGAGTTTTCCTGTAGATGGTGTGTGCTGTTTAATGTTTTGTATGACACTTGTTGTTTAATGTTTTCCATGGTTTGTGATGCATCATAATGTATAAACGAAATATGTTGCTCAGAAGTTGTGACTTGCACTTTAAAAGATTATGGGCTAAATTCAAAATTGCGTTCTAATGTAAAACTCTTCGATTTTAGGAGACAGTTGTAAATTTTGAGGGGAATCCACTGATGGAATATTCTCCACCTTACTAACTTTAGGATGAGGAAAATTCATCCGGTCAATTTACTTCTGTAATTAACACTTTGTAAACCGGCACTTCACTTCTACATTTACTCATAATACAACTGAACGTGAGCTGAGTGTACATTAGTCGGATACTATCAAGGCAAACTAAGGAGCCTATTACCAAGGGGTGCGATAGGCAATTATCGCCGGTTTAGCGTCCGTTTTCGGCCGCTAAGCGGCGATATCACTTTATTAGCAAGCAGTCGCTAACTGATGTTAGCGACAGCTTTTAGGCGATAGCGAGCCTTTTGGGACCCGCTTTGCATGTCAGCGATATTTATCGCTAATGACATGCAAAGTGGGCGTACCCAACCTGTTAGCGACTGAAAGCAGTCGCTAACGTCGCTATCGCCTATTAGCAAGGCAGGCGTAGCGTAGCGATGGAAATATTCCCGCTATCGCCAAAAACTAACGCCTGCTCAGACTAGTTCTTAGCCATGTTATCCAATGGGAGGTGGATAACATGGCTAAGAGCATTTTGTCTCTAATGCGTGAATATCGCTGTATTCTCAGCGACATTCACGCATTTCACCGCTATCGCTGGATATTTTAGCACAATGGAGAAAAACGTTGCTAATAGCATGTTTTCTCCGCTAACATATCCAGCGATAGGCAGCGATAAAAAAATCGCCGCTAAGCCTGTTTAGCGATAAATATCGCTACTTGTTGGTAATATGCCTCTCAGTTCTCTTTCTTTAGGCTAAATCTAATGTTTTATTGTAAAAACACCAGTGATCACAGAAAATTTGGGCAAAAATTGCCCCATCATTTGTCAACAAGAGGAGCTCCCTGTGCGTAGAGTCGCACACACATTACCAACTTTTTGGGGAATAACGTCTCGTGCATTTATTTGTTTCAGTATTTTAACAAGCAGGAGCAAGCACTGCATTATATGAAAAAAGAAACTCAGAGAAGTGACCTTCAAATGATCTACACGGAAATAGGATTTCCACAAATGCAGAATTTTTCAAACTTCATACCTCGTGTACCAACATACAAAACCCACATACCTGCTAAATGAGAGCTTCTGTTAGTGGTTTAACAAAGATGACTGTAGCAGCTTCTACACAAAATAGTTAGTGTACTTTAATATGACAACAACAAATTAAAATGCATTTATAGGATGCGCAGTTAATGCTATTTTTGTCACTAGCAACAGTAGCGGCCCGCCCCCTGTCAAACCCTGGGAGTCGGGCCGGATTCGTGGGAAGGGATGTGAGAGGTAGATAGGGTTCTGGGAGCTTTTTCTGCTTCTGGCTCTGGCCACAGGCCTGCAGTCAGCCATGCGGCCAATCGTGAACTGAGCATCACAGCTGGGGCTGGAGAGCGCCTCAGTGCGCATGAGGAGTTTGACCTGCCTGAGACGACCGGCCAAATATCTCATGCGCAGTGAAGGGAGTGCCCACCACTCCGCCACCAGCAGCGTCATCCCCTGGACCTGCCCCCTAGACTTGTCAGAGTCCTAGGGGCGGGTCCAGCGGATTAAAATGAAATGATAATAAAATTGGTTTAAAACCAATTTTATTATTGTTTTATTTGCTGGTGGTGGCAGGGTGGTTGGTGCTCCTCCGCTCTAATGGAGCAGCCGCAACTGACTAGCAATGACACTAAGCATTGTGCTTTTTCATAACTTAGAAGGATCCTTCATTGATTGGTTACTGTGTGGATGGGTGAGTGGTTGAATGTGAGAATGAATCATTGGCTGGATGAGAGAGCACATTGATGAGTGTCAATGGATCTTTTTCACCAACTCCACTCACCCCACACTTTCCTACTTTTCCACCAGCTCTCTTAATTTTTTTAACTGTGGGCATTATTCTCAAACAATTTAGTATATTTATAAGTTAATTGCCTAAACCAACAATACTCATTGATCTTATTTTGATATTTACAAAACAGTTTAAGGAGCACTTGTAGAAATTTACAACAATTGAAGATTTTCACATGCACCCCGTCATTATTAGTCATTTTTTCTGCATTTTCACAGGTGGAGGACCTTCCAGTTTATGGTTAGGGGAAAATTTGCATTTACATGAATGAAAGCATTTGAGAATCCATGGAGTAGAGCCTTAAGAATTTTGAATATCCTTCTTCCCACTTTCCCATACAACAAACAGCAGTTTTAGGTCACTGAATTGAATTTCCTGAATTCCTGTTGTTTTTCTCGATTAGTGTGTTTGTCCCACCCAAGGTGCATTTCAATCTCCCAATGTTTTGATTGGATGAGTTGTAACTTTCACTGTTGATGCCAAGACCCTGCATTGCAGTGCATGAGAGGCTGTTTTCTCTCACTCTTTATTTATTTCACTTCTTGTTCTCTGCTGTCATTCCTTTCTCGCCCACCCGCTTTCTTGATTTTTAACATAGCCCCCCTTCAGCACCCATTTCCACTAGTCCTTCCACTTCCTCAATCTCCGACAAGATTGTGATATAAATTCTGGGGAAAAAAAGCCTTCCAAGATGTCTGCTGTGCATATGCACACATATGTTTGTGCAGGCATGTCAGCCATGAAGTAGTATTTTAAAAGACAAAAACGCATTCCAAAATGACCATCTGGATGGGAAAATAATCTTTTGAAACGTCTATAGATCAATGACTTGTGTCACAGATGTAACCTATTGGCTTTTCTATTGTTTGTTTCCACCTTCTCCTCCTTTGGGCAGAATGCATTTGTACAGGTAGCAAGCAAGATCAAAGCATCTGACATCAGAACATATTCCATTGTCTTTCACCAAGTAGCTCTTCTTGATGCTTGCTCTCTGAATCACTGAGGTCCTGCACTTAAGCAGACAGTAGTCATCTCCTTTTTAACTTAACCATCCACAGAACCAAGAGAGTAAATCAACTACATTCTCAGATCAGATCTACCATTAGGTATCTGTAGCAAAAATCCATAAAAGGAAAGTAGCTGTACAAATATAATTTCTGCATATTCTGTGTAGGGCCTGACCATTTTTGCAGGGCGATCTCCAAACTTTTTGCCTTCCTTCTGCATTTTTCTGACTTTGTTTTTGCTGGTTTTAGAACTATGTGCACTTCACCACTGCTTGCCAGTGCTAAAGTGCAAGTGTTACCTGTGTAAATTGTATTGGTGATGGGTTTATCCTGATTGGTATATTTGATTTACTAGAAAGTCCCTACTAAAGTGCATCAGGTGTGCCCAGGGACTGTAACTCAAATGCTACTAGTTTGACTGCAGCACTGACTGTGCCACCTGCATGGGTAGCTCTGCAAACATATATCAGACGTTCCACTGCAGTGTCTGTGTGTGCAGTTTTTTACTGTCATTTCGACCAGGCCAGGCCAAAACCTTCTCTTATTTTACACGTAAGACACCCCTAAGGTAGATCCACTGTAGCCACATGGGCAGGGTGCAGTGTAGTTAAAAGGTAGGACATGTGCTGTTGTGCTTTACATGTCATAATAGTGAAATACCACTAACCTCATTTTTCACTATTACAAGGGCTATCTCCCCCATAGGTTAACATGGGGATTGCAGTGAATTATCTTTCAAGTGTAGTTTCCCATTAGGAGCTGATCGAGTTTTGAGGTTTGGGGTCTCTGAACTCACAATTTAAAAGTACATCTTTTGGTGGATTTGGTTTTTAAATTGTCTGTTTGAAAATGGCACTTTTAGAAAGTGGGTATTTCATTGATTAACCATTCTGTGCCTATGTCTGTCTGTAGAATCCACATCTGGGCAAGGATGACAGTTGGGCTCTCGTGAATTTACTCTAGACAGTCACATAATGGGAGCTGAGGTTTGCCTTACGTATCCTGATGGGCCATCACGAGTGTGATGGACCTTCCAAAGCTAGAGTGGTGGGAGGAGTTGTCACTGACACCTAAATAGGGCTATGCCTGTCCTCACACAAAGCTGTCTCCACCCCCCTGTAGTTTGTCTGGAGCCAGGTCAGCGAAAGGCAGGGTCTTGTGCATTACAAAGGCTTTCATTTGCAGTTTGTCGACTTCAAAGGTAGAAAGGAGTATAAGTATTAGATCTCTGACACTCAAATCAGAACACTTCTGGACTAAAAGACATTCTGCCAGGAAGAAGAGCTGGATGCTGTAGGAGGAACTGCCACTCTGGCTGTTGCTTTGTTTTGCTGGACTGCTGCTTGCTGCTTCTACCCTGGGAGTGAAAGGACTGGACATAGCTTTCTGTATCCTGCTTCCAAGGTTCACCAAGGGCTTTGTGTGCTTGCCCCCTGTTAAGACTTAGGGCCATCAAAGACTTCACCAACCAGTGCCTGGGCTCTTCTGCTGAGAGTGGTGCCAAATCCAGTTCCTGGGCCTATGGAAGTAGAATCTGGTGAACTGAAGGAGAAAATCAATGCATTGACTACCAGTGTCAGTTTTTATCAACGCTACAAACTTTGATGCATCGCTGCTGCAGCACTGGAGTGCGGTTCCCGATCAGCACATGGACCGCAGCTTACACAACAGGCCTTAAGTTTCCATCGCAGCAAATCAGAAGAACAACTGCAGCATGAGTTTCGAGCACTGCATCACTGAAGACCATGACACACTGCTCCAACTCCAATGCAGCGCCTCCTTTTCGGCTGTGGAATCGATGCAGCATATCTGGATTTTTGATGCATAATTTCTGGCCACCAATTTCTTCATTGGCATTGTCCAGCAGTAAGTAACCGAAGCCTCATGTCCGGAGATCGACTATCACCTCCCCTTCCAGTAAGGAACTGACCACAACACTTCCCTGACAGTAAGCAACCAACGCATTACCTCCCCTGCATAGCAGTAAGGAACCAACGCATCACCTCCCCTGGGAGTAAGGAACTGACACATCGCTTGTCTTTTTCAGCATCTCACCTCCCCTGCATCCAAGGTACTTTTTACTAAAAGAAACGCATCTATTGATTTCTATAAATTGAGCTTATTTAACCTTTGAAAAGTGATATCTTTACCTGTGTATGTTGCATTCTTGTTTTGGTCTTGTCTTATTCAAATAAATATTGGCTATTTCACTAAACTGGTGTGGACTCATTCTATAGTGTTTACACTGTGTTACTACATGTGTATGTACAAATGCTTTACAAATTTACTGTGAGAGAAGCCTGACTGCTTGTGCCAAGCTACTAAGGGGTGAGCAGGGGTTGTCTTAGATGTGTGACTCCCCTACCATGACTAGAGTGAGGGTACCTACTTGGACAGTGTGCAAACCACTGCTAACTAGAGACGCCATTTCTAACACTGGTTGAAAAGACTACAGTACTAAAGCTTGTTTAGTATTCAAGGTGTTCGAATAATTCTCTGTTGACCATGACCACCCATCCTAGGACACCTTGCCCCACCAAGTCCAATATCCACCATTTCACAAAAGAAGCAAGGTTGATTACGCCAGCTGGTTCTCTGGTGAAACTGTCCTGAATGATTCTGCTTGATTGAGCTATCTTTCTTGTCCATTCGAACTTTCTGTAATTGATGCAGGCCATACTCCCATATTGTTCCACTGTCATCTTTCCAATGAAGTCTAAACAACCAAAAGCATTTGAAAACCTGTAAGGAATAACGTGCTGCGCGATTATTGTTCCAGAATTGCAGTCAGAATTTAGGTCCGTGAATCCTCAAGAAGCGGGTGTTGTGTAGAATTTTGCAGTGATGCCCCTCCTTTTTACTTCTCAACGACAATAACTAAAACTTAAAGGGACACATAGTTCTAAATTTCGCCATGGGCGAATTCACTGCACTCCTCACTATTAAATATATCCGTGGCTATCACAGAGAGCCAACTTCACTGCCGGACGGTATTGGGAAGCTAGCTCAGCATTGACAACTAGACTGCATTGATTGCATGATTAATGGAGAAAGAAACAGGGTCAATTCTGATGTGTAGGAGAGGAGAATATGATTTCATTACCTGTCTCAAAATCCTCAAAAACAACGCCATCCAATATATTTACACACACAAGTCATTTTTGACTTGCATCTGGTATTTATGGGCAAACAAACAACTTCATGGACATACATGCAGCAAAGAAACAGAAAGTGCACCTTAGTGTTTGTAAGGTGCACTTGCTGCAGTTACTAACCTAGAGTCGGGCAGCATTTCGGGTGTTTCTGCATGAGTTACTCTACAGAAGTACGGAAACGATATGTACCAGTCTGTATTTAAATGTATATGTTTCATGTGTTTTTTATGATAATGCACTTTTATGGTCCCCGTGACCGAAATAAAGTCTTTTAAAGTGGAAAACGGATACCCAAACTTGCAGGTTTTAGGTATTAACCTATCTCTTCAGATTTACCACTATTGTAATGGACATACATTTTGTCAAATAAAAGAGTAAGTGCCTCGTGATGGTGTGAAAAGTAGCACTTCTCCATGGAGGACGGCATGTTTCCCCTAGGTACAAAAATGTTTATTTGCTAACACATATTTAGGCATGCAGAATCAACCACAGGTGTAAAATCGGCAGCCCCTAGTCTTATACATTGCGCATTTGCAAATCTACAACTGGTGGAGATTGCTAAATAATACTATGTGATTGATGGCGAATCCCACCGAAATCGGATACCTACGGGAAACACAGGAGTCATCCTACATGAACAGATGTCAGACTTTATATTAGATATTTGTATTAGTTTTGGATCCAATAACTCTTTTGTGGCGCTTCCTGAGTAGAATTAATAAAATAAATGATTAAAGAAGCCTCTGTTACTTTAAGGCCGCGGAGGCTGACAGGCTCGCGGGGGCCTCTGCAGTGCGCGATTCACACAGTGAAAGCAGCGCGCCTTGGCACCGCATCACAGGAAGAAAATAACAACCCGAGCGAGCCAACAATATTTCAAGCAGTGGGGGGTCGAAAAGTAGCTCTCGGCATCAGCTCGCTGGCTATCACGTGACGTAGCGTGATTGTGGGGGGCTCGAAGGAAGCCGGCATGAACTGGACAAATATCAGAGAAGGGGGGAAAAACGGCGCGAGATAGCCAGCACGACGCTGACAGGGGAGACGCCAAGAAGCCCTCAGCAAACATCCGCCGCTGCTATCCACTCGTATGTTTTAGTAACTGCCGTACCTAACCTTGCAGGGGTTTACAGTAAAACCACAGGTCCTGGCAGAATGAATATTACATCACTTCCTTCCCGTGACATAATGGACATCGAAACAATAGCAGAAAGGTAAAGTCTAGAAATGTATAATTCATCATTAAAAAGGTAAAAGTATTAGTCGTGTTGCGGAAACATATCAATCTGCATAGATATTGCAAAAAAGCAATAAACCATCGTCTACATAAACGATAATTCTTATTCGTGGTTGGTGCATTTTAAAATGATGTTTCTTCTGCATATACACATTCAAAAGTCACTCAGTTTTGGTATAGTAACCTGGACACTATGGGCATGATTCAAACAGATAAACTTACATTTTGTTGTATATATGTAGGAGAGTCCTAACTTTTTGTATTCGCAGACTCCACATAAGTAAAGATATTACTAGTAAAATACTTTTTCGAGTACAAAACAATCGGGAACTTACAAAAAAGCGTACATTTCCATTTGAGAATCAGGGCCTATAGCACTTGGTACATTAACAAACAATTGCAATGATATACACAATCTCACCACCTAAAATTTAATTGGATTTCTGCATTTTTGGGATTCACAGTATTGTATGAAAGTCAGAGATTTCCAGACTTTGTCCTGCAGAAGATTTTTAGTTTTTTTTATTCTACAAATGAAAATATTTATATGTAGTCCAAAATATGGAACAAGAGAGCAAGACCCTCAAAATCCAAACAAATAACCATAAAATCAAAGCAGAATAAAAAACTCAGCCACTTAGGAAAGCCATGTCCCAAGAAATCAAACCAACATTTTTACACCTGTAGAGAACCAAGGCCACTGAGGGAGAGGACACAGAAAGGGTATGGGAGGAGTGCTTGCAATAAGTCTAACCATGGGCACTCACTTGGGGTAGCATTCCAACCAATTGCTCTTTTGGTGTTGATACTGCTCCAATAGGAACAGTCCACCTTAAACTGTCAGGCCAGGTCCTCCCTGAAGCATAAAGCAAGCAACCCGAGACTGGTTTCACCCTAACAGGGGCTTGTTTGTCAAGTGTAGCATGGTTCCAGTAGCACATTTAGCACAGGACCCGCGACAGAGCATAGCCCTTGCCACTTAGGGCAGAACATCAAACACACAAAATGTATAGGAATAACACTTGCAATAAATCTAACTACTGGTAATCGCTCCAGGCAGCATTCCAACCCATCGTTCTTTTTCCACCATCAGTTTGGACTCATAAGCAACCCAGTCTTGACGCTGCTCCAATAGGAACAATCCAGCCCAAGCTGCCAGGCCACGTGACTGATAAGCCCCCAATGAGTGCAAAAGTGGACTTGGGTTGCATGGATGAGGACTTGGCGTGGGAGTTTGGGCTGGACTGTTCCTATTGGAGCAGGATAAAGGTTGATTTCCATATGGCTGGGTCAATCTGAGGTGGCACAGTGGACCATAATATGATTCCCTGGGAAGTGCCCGAGTAATTTCCAGTGGTTGAGGTTAATTCAAGTATCCCACTCATCATTTTTTTGTATGCTTCACTGAGGAAGTTTAGCACCGCCAAATAGACAATAAAAATAAGGCCCAAGCATTCTAACATTGCATCTCATCCAAAATGATTGGCACTTAATAATGATGATTCCATGTATCTCAAGCAAAAACCACATTGGTTCCCAAATGGACTTAGTGCAAGAATATATGTACATTTCCAACATGAGTAGACTTTGATGAATACTCCTTGAATGTTTGGGATTCCTTTGAAAGTTGGATGTACAGAGCACAACATAAAAACTAGAATGGTTGCACAAACATGGTTAGAGAAATAGAAGGGCCCCAATTTAGACACATGGTATGCACAGTGTTAGACCTGACTGCCTTACTGTAGTCTTCCCCCAGGCTTTTTGCCTGCTTACTTCCTCTTTTTGCTGATTTTTATTGTTGGCCTAAGGACTCTGAGCACTTTGCCACTGCTGACTAGTACTAAAGTGCATGTGCTTCTCCACTAAAACATGGAAACATTGGTTAATCCACAATTGGGATATTTACTGTATCTGTATATCCTTAGTAGAGTGCACTACCTGAGCCCCGGGCCTGTAAGTTAAATGCTACTAGTGGACCTGAAGCACTGATTGCGCCATCCACACAAGTAGCCCTTTAAATATGTCTTAGGCCTGCCACTGCAGAGCCTGTAGTGCAGTTTTGCTACCATATCGACTTGGTATTTAAAACCCCTTGCCAAGCCTTAATCTTTCCTTTTAATGCACATCACCCCGAAGGTAGGCCCTAGGTAGCCCATATGGCAGGGTCCTGTTTAAGTAAGAGGTAATACATGTACTTTTAAGTTTTGCATGCTCTGGTAGTGAAAAACACTTAAATTCGTTTTTCACTACTGTGAGGCCTACTCCGCTCATAAGTTAAAATTTCGGATTCCTTATTACACTTTAAAGCTGTAATTCCTGTTTAAGAAGGAGTAGCTAGATCATGTTTCATATCATTGGAATGTTAAAGCTAAACCCTCTTTACTGGTAAAGTTGGTTTTAACATTACTATTTTAGTAATGCCACTTTTAAAAAGTTGGCATTTCTTTGCTCTTAAAGCTTTGTGTGCATGCAGCCTGTTTCTGCTTTGAAGTCAACCCCCACTTCAAAGGCACAACTGGGTATAATACTGGGTCTCTGACCCCGTCAGATCAGCCTCTTTTGGACCAGTAAAGAACCTCTTTAACCCCTTCCATGCTCATGACGAGCTTAGCTCGTCATGAGGCACACTGGAACTGTGCTCATGACGAGCTGAGCTCGTCATGACCACAACCGTTTCCATTGACCTTCAGCACAGGAGAGGAATATCTCAAGCAGCGATAAGGTTAAGAAGAATTGATGTGCTGCTACAAGGACTGTCACTCTGCTGGATTGCTTCCCTGGAAGAATTGCTTTTCTACTGTGCTGCCCTGCCGCCTGCTGCTCCGACCCGGAAGAAGGAGAACTGGACTCTGCCTTGAACCCAGAGTGATGTCAAAGGGCTCATTGGCTGACCTTCTGTTTCCTGAGGCTCAGGGATATCAGAGTCCCACCACCTGCTCCTTTGCCTGGTGCATTCGAAGTGGACTCAGGTGTTTGCTCCAGGAAAACCAATGCATCTCCAGTCTGGGTGTAGCAGAACCGGTGCATTGACCTTTTGCTGGAGCAGAATTTACGCATCACACTCAGAACCAGCACTTCGCCTAAAGAACTCATGCATTGAAACTATTGATTCACTGCCTCTTCAGTGTGGGAAGATCGATGCATCCCGTCAACTGCATGGAGAAACTTGATGCATCACCTACCAAACCAATCCCTCTCTGCTCAGCGCATCATCTTCAGAACCAGCACATTGCCACCACAGCATTAAGAAAAACGATGCGTCACCTCGTCTGCGGAATCATCCCCAATGCATCACTCAGCTGCACCCCGCATCTCGCTGTTGAGACCATGATCAAGGAACTTTGTTCAGTGGGCCTTGCGTGGCTCCTGTATCTGGCCCATGCTCTATCACTGATGGCCATAACCCTCTTGACTTTGCCCCGTCCAGCATGACCAGATAACCCCTATAGATGCTTATTGCATCTAAGCCCCATTCATACATTTAGGGACAGATGTAGGTAAATCAGAAATACCGATTTCTTAATAGCGAATTTTACCGATTTGCTATTAAGCAATTGGTAGTTCCTATGTAGGTAAAGATTTAGTAAAAAACACCGCATCCTTAATATTCCTTATTACCGAATCGGTAATTGAGATTCGGTAATAAGGAATAGCTACCCATTCATTTCCATGGGCTTGGAGGCCCATAGGAATGAATGTGAAGACATTCAGTATTAGCGATTTGGTATTTCCGAATCGGTAATACCGGGAGGTATTTCAAGGGTGCCAGGGTGTCCGAAGGGCAGCCTGTTGCACCCCTGAAATGTGCATGTGTGCACATGTGGCGCACATCCATGCCCTAAGGGCATGGTTGTGTGCAACATGGCACATTTCAAAAAGCAAAAAAGTGCCTTTTGAAAGGAAATCGCTACTAACTTACCACCAACTTGAAGATGGTGGTAATTAGCGATTCCTTAAGGCTCAAAAGCACTCTTGAATGTGCTTCCTACATTGCATTTAAGGAATCGGTATTACCGATTCCTTATATGCAAGGGCAATAAGGAATCGGAATTAAGGAATCGGTATTTACCGAGTGCTTATTTGCTGATTCCTTACCTACATTAGGAATGGCTAAATACTGATCGGTAACGCTGAAATTTACTGAATTTTGGCATTACCGACCGGTATTTAGCCACCTACATCTGACCCTTAATCTTTAAAACTTCATATCTCGTCTTCTACTGATATAATTTTTGTTGTTTTGGTCTAGTTATATTTATAAAAACATAATCTATTTTTCCAAGATGGTGTGGAGTTTTTTGTTGTCTTTTCACTGTGTTCCTGTTTGAAGTATTGCACAAATGCTTTACACATTGCATCTTAAGTTAAGCCTGACTGCTTTGTGCCAATAAATCAGAGGGTGAGTACAGGTTAATTTAAAGTGGGTATCTGACATACCCTGATAAGGATTGTGGGTCCTGTTTGGACAGTGTGCATACCTCTGCCAACCATAAACCCAATTTCTAACAAACAGGAATCATATATAGGATAATGGTTTATACTCCATTAGATTGCCGATATTGATCAGATTCACAAACATTCTTTATGGAAGTTGATAATCAAGCAATCATAGATTTGTGAATTGCGGGAAATTCACAAAACTCTCTCCTTTCAGTATTTCTCAAGACCACACCCTTTACCTTTCCTGCAACAAAATTGGGCACACAACAACCTTGCTCCCGTGTCTTATGCCACAGCAGCTACAGACACCTCTAACGTCTTGACCAAAATAAAATGAAGGAAAAGACCAATGTGCAGTTGAAAGTGAACCAACCTGTTCAGCACAGTTGTACATCATTGAGCCAAGTACAGGGGATCAGGAATGTGTAGTGACTTTAACCACTGGGATAAAAGGATATAGAATAGCAGACCCTGCTTATTTATAATGACCCAACTGGCACTGGTACAAGGTGACACCACTCGAAACACAATGTCTTTCTTTGCAGAAACCAAGCCGATGATCACAGAAAATTAAGTGAAGCATCATATGCATTTAAACTTTTAAGACATTGTATTAGTTGAGAGGAGCGAGAGCCCCACTCAAATAATAAACACATTCCTTCTCAGGGTGAACCACAAAAGTCACAAAATGAACATGTTCTTCACCCTCTGGTAGCTTGTCACAAACCATTCAGGCTGAACTTAGAGGCAATGTGTAAAGTGTTTATGCAGCATTCAAACAGCAATAAGTAAAAATACAGCACACAAATCAACTAATTTAGGAAAATGTTGTAAACATTAATCAGTATCATGACACCAAAACAAACAAAATCCAATCAGTAGAACCGGAGATACATAATTTCAAAATTTTAGGTAAAAGCACAGTTGCGCTAGAAAGCACAAAGTGCAACTGTGGGCATCTGGTTGCAATGGACGAGGACAAAGTCACAAGGACACACCAACCTCAATAGAGCACCTGCTGGATACAGGGACCAGGTTAATCCCACTGAGAGTTGTTCCTTATCTCCCTGATGCAAGGCCAAGTTGGGTGGAATAGCGTGATTCTTGTCGGGAGCTGCTGAGGCAATGTCCTGCTTCGAACTGCATTGTGCTGCATTGGTTTCAAGGAGGTTGCCCAACAGGAGCTGTGATGTGAAGTTTGTTATAGAGCTGCAATGCTGTCTCGACCAGCCTTTGAAGTTGGGGATTCCCTATCCTACCTCAACATCTGGATCTGGAAAGTTCTTCCCTTCCGATGTCAAGGCTCCAAGAAGTCTGGGATGACCACTCTCACGCTGTAAGAAGCGGTCGCTCCCCACGCTCCCTGCCAGAGATCCTCAGCGCTTGGCTCTGTCTGCTCCCATATCGAATCTTGCCACCTGGTATCGTAGCGCATTGTATTAGTTGCATTGCATTTCAATTGCTTTCACTGATCGCAGCGCTTGCTCGCATTGTATTTTTCTGCATTTGTCCATATTTCACTGCTCATATTTGTTTATTTGCAATTAGCATAGCGCTCGCATTGAACCTGTAATCATTGCCTGATTGTACCGGCGCCACTGGCCATAGCGTAAATCACTATTGTTCCCCAAATCTCGCCCAGTTTCAGTTTCCCTCTGCTGCCATTTTGTTTGTTGTCCTCTGAAGCCAGCCTCTCCGCCCCGCACCCGCCTCCCAGCTGCTCCTCCCTCCCAAGGACTAATTAGGCTTGCCCCGCATCCGGAAACGCTGTGACCACTCTCACGTTGTAAGAAGCGGTCGCTCCCCACGCTCCCTGACAGAGATCTTCAGCGCTTGGCTCTGTCTGCTCCCATATCGAATCTTGCCACCTGGTATCGTAGCGCATTGTATTAGTCGCATTGCATTTCAATTGCTTTCACTGATCGCAGTGCTTGCTCGCATTGTATTTTTCTGCATTTGTCCGTATTTCACTGCTCATATTTGTTTATTTGCAATTAGCATAGCGCTCGCATTGAACCTGTAATCATTGCCTGATTGTACCGGCGCCACTGGCCATAGCGTAAATCACTATTGTTCCCCAAATCTCGCCCAGTTTCAGTTTCCCTCTGCTGCCATTTTGTTTGTTGTTCTCTGAAGCCAGCCTCTCCGCCCGCACCCGCCTCCCAGCTGCTCCTCCCTCCCAAGGACTAATTAGGCTTGCCCCGCATCCGGAAACGCTGTGACCACTCTCACGCTGTAAGAAGCGGTCGCTCCCCACGCTCCCTGCCAGAGATCCTCAGCGCTTGGCTCTGTCTGCTCCCATATCGAATCTTGCCACATGGTATCTTAGCGCATTGTATTAGTCGCATTGCATTTCAATTGCTTTCACTGATCGCAGCGCTTGCTCGCATTGTATTTTTCTGCATTTGTCCATATTTCACTGCTCATATTTGTTTATTTGCAATTAGCATAGCGCTCGCATTGAACCTGTAATCATTGCCTGTTTGTACCGGCGCCACTGGCCATAGCGTAAATCACTATTGTTCCCCAAATCTCACCCAGTTTCAGTTTCCCTCTGCTGCCATTTTGTTTGTTGTTCTCTGAAGCCAGCCTCTCTGCCCCGCACCCGCCTCCCAGCTGCTCCTCCCTCGCCCCTCCCCTCCACTATCCGCATATGACAGATGCATTCTCCAGCAGCGTTCACGTGCAGCGGTCGCGCCCCATGCGCGCCGAAGGTGCGCCAAAGGTAAGCCCGTCTACGCCCGTCCGCGCCTGGACCGCGCCCAGCGCCAGACCCCCTGGCCCCCGCAAACCGCACTCCTCCCGTAAACCGTATGACGCCGCCACCCTCCTAGCCCTTAACACCGGACGCACATCACAATGCTACGAAGCTGTCCCAGGACGTACCCACGGTCCCTTCGCCTGCCGCTCCTGCAAATTTACCAGCATCAAGACCCGTACCACATCCACCAACCCCAAACACAACTCCGACTCTAACCACCTGAAGTGCATCCTGCTTAACACCCGCTCGATCCACAGACACGCCACCGAACTATGGGATCTACTCGACACTACATCACCGGACGTCGCCTTCCTTACTGAAACATGGATGAACGCATCATCAACACCCGACATCGCCATAGCCATCCCGAACAATTACAAGATCATCCGAAAAGACCGCACCGTCCAAACAGGAGGAGGAATCGCCATCGTCCATAAGAACTCCATCAAAATCACAACCAGCTCCGATGATAACCTTGCAAACGCCGAACACCTTCACTTCCAAATCCACACCGACCCTAGGACCACACTCAGAGGCTCCCTCATCTACAGACCTCCAGGAACCCGTAAACAATTCAGCGAAGACATCACTGACTTCATCAGTCCACAAGCCCTCGCCTACGAGAACTACATTCTACTAGGAGACCTCAACTTCCACCTAGAAAAGACAAACGACAACAACACCATCACCCTTCTTGACAACCTGGCCAATCTCGGCCTCAAACAACTTGTTGACACCCCCACCCATGTAGCCGGACACACGCTCGACCCAATCTTCACCTCGAGCAAACGCATCTCCTTCGACCGCACCACAGCTCTCCATTGGACGGACCACAGCTGCGTTCACTTCAGCTACAAAACCACCTCGACCCACAACCCCCCACAACCTATTCCCCGAAGAAAATGGAACAAAATCACCACCGACCAACTCCGCTCATCGCTCAACCAAAACCCACCCTTCCCCTCATCGGACCCAAACCAAGCTGCCATCAAATTCAAACAATGGATCACCCACAGCGCTGACGAATTAGCACCCCTGAAAAACCTTCACACCAAACAAGACAGCAAAAAAGCCCCCTGGTTGAACGATGACCTTAAGAAATCCAAAAAGCTATGCCGTACGCTCGAGAAAACATGGAGAAAAAACCCAACCACTGACAACATGACCACCTTCAAGACAGCCACCCGCAAACACCACCAGCTGATCCGATCCACCAAGAAATCAGCATTCAAGAATCGACTCGACAACAACGCACATAACAGCAAGGAACTATTCAACATCGTCAAAGAATTCACCAACCCCACCGCAGCCTCAAACGACATCACTCCCTCCCAAGACCTCTGCGACTCGTTATCCTCCTTCTTCTACAACAAAATCGCCGACATACATAACAGCTTCGAAAACAGTTCCAACGAACAATCCTCTCCACCCCCCTCTGAACCTAAACCACCCTCTAACAATCTCAGCGCCTGGAACCCAATCAACACTGAAGACACTATCCGCCTAATGAATTCCATCCACTCTGGCTCGCCAACCGACCCCTGTCCCCACCACATCTTCAACAAAGCAGACTCCATCATCGCACCCCATCTCCGTGATGTCATCAACTGCTCCTTCAACTCTGCTACCATCCCAGAAAGCTGGAAACATGCCGAAGTCAGCGCCCTCCTGAAGAAACCCACAGTCGACCCCTCTGAACTTAAAAACTACCGCCCCATATCCCTCCTCCCATTCCCGGCCAAAGTCATTGAGAAAGCCGTTAATAGCCAACTCGCCTTTTTCCTCGAATCCAACAATTCCCTCGATCCCTCACAGTCCGGATTTCGAGCCAAACACAGCACCAAGACCGCCCTCATCGCAGCAACAGACGACATCCGAACACTACTGGACAACGGAGAAACAGTGGCCCTCATTCTACTCGACCTCTCTGCCGCCTTCGACACTGTCTGTCACAGCACCCTCATACAACGCCTCAGCAACATCGGCATAAAAGGAAAAGCCTTGGACTGGATCATCTCGTTCCTATGTGGGAGAACTCAGAGAGTCCGACTTCCCCCTTTCAAATCAGAGGCCACCGAAGTCATCTGCGGCGTACCACAAGGATCATCACTCAGTTCCACCCTCTTCAACGTTTACATGAGTCCACTCGCCTCCATCGCGCGTCAACACAACCTTAACATCATCTCCTACGCTGACGACACCCAGCTGATCCTTTCCATCACCAAAGACCCCAAGACCGCCAAAACCAATCTTCACAAAGGCATGAAAGAAGTAGCCGTATGGATGAAACATAGCTGCCTAAAACTTAACTCAGACAAAACGGAAGTGCTCATCCTAGGATCATCACCCTCTGCCTGGGACGACTCATGGTGGCCCTCGGATCTGGGCTCAGCACCCATACCCACAGACCACGCACGCAACCTTGGCTTTATCCTAGACTCCTCACTCTCGATGACCAAACAAGTCAACGTCGTCTCATCCTCCTGTTTCAACGTACTCCGTATGCTCAAAGAAATCTTCCACTGGATCCCCACCGAGACAAGAAAGACCGTCACCAACGCACTGGTTACGAGTCGACTAGACTACGGAAACACCCTCTACGCCGGAATGACAGCCAAATTACAGAAAAAACACCAACGCATCCAAAACGCATCAGCGAGACTCATTTTGGACATCCCTCGCCAAGATCACATTACCAGCCACCTGAAAGACCTCCACTGGCTCCCCGTCAACAAAAGAATAACATTCCGTCTCCTCACCAACGCACACAAGGCCCTCTACAAACTAGGGCCCGAATGCCTCAACACTCGACTATCCTTCTACACACCCACCCGCCAACTAAGATCCTCCAGTCAAGGCCTCGCCGCAGTTCCGCGTATCCAAAGATCCACCATGGGAGATAGATCCTTCTCCTACTTGGCAGCCAAGACCTGGAACTCCCTCCCCACTCACCTCCGCCTTACACAGAACCACATCTCCTTCAGAAAAGAACTTAAAACCTGGATATTTGATAAATAATGATCCCCCTCCCCACTCACCTCCGCCTTACACAGAACCACATCTCCTTCAGAAAAGAACTTAAAACCTGGATATTTGATAAATAATGATCCCCCTCCCCAAGCGCCTTGAGACCCTATGGGTGAGTAGTGCGCTATATAAATTCTTGAACTTGAACTTGAACTATAATAGACTAGTGTCTGTTTCCTTTGTGCATGCTGGAGGTAAGCCCTTTGAAGTGTAAGTGGGGCAGGAAACAGCTACGTCCTCAGCCCTAGCAGAATGGCCTATCCTGCTCACCCATAGTCCCCTTTTGTGGCACTCTCTGAGAGGAATCTGCAAACCCCAACAGAGGAATCATTTACAGTCATGTGACCCAGGTTTCTGTCAGAAGGCACGAATGGTTAGGACAAGAAAATGGCAACATTTCAAAAGTTAAAGAAATGAAAAGAATGCACTCCTTTTCTTGAAAGACTTAGCATGTTGATAGTATTCAACTGAATATTTGCGTGCGAATCGGATTGTGACCTTTCCCAAAAGTCATGGAGATATCGGTAAATATCAAGCATAATGGCGCGTGAAGTACGCGCCCGTCCGTCGCACTGCTTTGTGTCAGAATATTTCCTCACCTTAAACAAATTATCCATTATGAACATTAATACCTTCAAACTGCAGCCAGCAGTCTAATAGGTTTCTCCACGTTGTTCCTCAATTGCCAAAACAATGTCATGCCTCTGCGTTTTAAACTGCTTTTAAACTCTAACACTCCCAAGGTCCACTAATTAATCAAGGAGGTGTACCACTAATTAAAGGAGTACTCAGTGCAATCTCTTAACATGATTGTGGATGTTCAGAGATTGCTTGTGGATGTTAAGAGATTGCACTGAGTACTCCTTTAATTAGTGGTACACCTCCTTGATTAATTAGTGGACCCTGGGAGTGATAGAGTTTAAAAGCAGTTTAAAACGCAGAGGCATGACATTGTTTTGGCAGTTGAGGAACAACATGGAGAAACCTATTAGACTGCTGGCCGCAGTTTGATGGTATTAACCCCTTCGATGCTGATGACGAGCTCAGCTCGTCATCTGCCACGGGGGGCGTGTGCGGATGACGAGCTGAGCTCGTCATCTAACGCGGCTTTTGCAAAAAAGCCGCGTAGCGCAAAAATCACTGCAGCAGCGATGCGGTTAAGGTTCATAAAGCATACGAGCATCGAGGGGTTGGTAATGTGGGATTGAAGGATGTGCACTCACCGTAGATTGGCAGGGGTGTTTGTCAAGAGGGTGCTACAGCGATTTGGCAACATTTATTATTTTTAGGGGGTGTTTATGTGTGAATAACTTGTTGAATAACGGGGAATTGGGTAGTGGTTGGGGGATTTATCATCTTGTTGTTTGATTTAAGCAAGGGGAGTGTTTTATGTTAGTGAGGTGGATTTGTATTAGTGAGGATTAATGTGGGTAGCATCTTTAATCAATTATTTTGATATAAACAACTGGTATTGAAGAGGGGGTTTAGATGTCTCTATTTGTTTATTCTACTTAACCCCAACGAAGGGCCAAGGGCCCGAAATTCATTGGGTGAATCCATATGAGCCCACTGTGTTTAAATGGTTTATACCCACGTGTCGCTGATGTAAGCTTGGGCCCAGAACTATGGTAGAATCAAGCTGTCTGCGAAGTGATTGAGAACTCATGGAGTAAAGTTGAAATAAGAACTTGAAGCAGTTATTGGTTTCACAACAGGACAACATTTGATATAATAGAAGATGATTTGTTTAAAGTGAGGAAATATTCTGACACAGAGCAGTGAGACGGACAGGCGCGTACTTCATGCGCCTATATGTTTGAACTTTTTAAAAGTGACATTTTCTGAACTGTGACTTAAAAGCCAACTTTACTAGTAAATAGGATTTTAAATTTCAATTAATTTGAGGGTATACATAGTTTTCCTATCTGCTCCCAAACTTAATCTGTCACTTATTAATTGTGGTGAGGTAACCCAATGTTATCTTATGGGAGAGATAGTCCTTGCAATAGTTACAAATGACTATAGACGTTTTTCATTACTGTGACATGTAAAACTTAAGCACAAATGCCCTACTTTTTACATTCAAAGCACCCTGCCTTATGAGCCTTTGGGGCTCACCATGGGGATGATGTGTACAAATTGAAAAAGGAAGGTTGAGGCCTGGCAAAAGGTTTATTTTGCCAGCTCGAAATGGCTGTTTAAAACTCCACTACAGGCTGCAGTGGCAGGCCTGAGACATGTGTTAAAGTGCTCTTTTAGTAGGGGCCACAATGTGTGTTGCAGGCTCACTAGTAGCATTTAATTTACAGGCCCTGTGTAAATCTGGTACCATTCACTAGGGGCTTACAAGAAAATTAAATGTGCCGATTAGGTATAGACAAATTGTACCATGTTTTAGGGAGAGAGCACAAATTCCGCAAAACAGGAGGGGTGAAGGCAAAACATTTGAGGGACTACCACCCAAGAGTGTCAGGTCTAACACAACTTTACAGTTATTTTTCTCACTCAGAGAGAATACAATCAAATAAAGCAACCTACGGCAGATGCTGATGCCCATCAGAAACAAGCATAAAATGTAATACAATAGAATGCAAATGAAAGAAAATATAGGCCTAATCCCCACTAGATGTCTTTAGTTCAAAAGTGATGGCTTTACTCAGTATAAAAAATGGACAAATTTGGAGCTAGTAATATACCTCATTGCTCTCTCACCTAGGGGATTTGTGGGGGCAATACGTTTATGCTCCTCTTTGTAGAGTTAGTTCAATGACGATTATGAAGGATAGTTTTTCTTTACCAGGTTGTATGGAATTGGCAGTTAATGTCTATGAAGACTTGCTGCTGACAAAGAAATGTGTTTCACAGTAATAAAAGTGCTTACCATCCCAGGGTAGAGTGTGTTAGATATATGCTTTCCTAATATCATTTGCTACCTGTAGTGTGAATCAGTAAACCAAAATGAACGCAACCTACATCACCCAGAGGGTGCAAGTCACCAAAAGAAAGACAAGCCTTTAGGGAAGGTGCAAGTGAATTAGAACTGTAGCCTTTCTGATGGGTGCATTTCAGCTCCTGTAACATCCCATGTGTAGTTGATGAGCCGTCCTTTGACAGCTGGGGAAAAGACCGGTGCATGCTCAGCATCACTTCTCCACATGAGCTGTTAAAGGATTAGAGTCAGGAGCAACATGGGAAGGACTGCGGCATTGTGATGGTGGCCCACTCTTTGCCTGGTCTCTGGTTCCGTAGCTGAAGCTCCCTGATCTGTGCCTCAGTTGTCGTGATTCTCAGGCATGATCCGTCACAAGATACCCAGTGATATTTATGTCTCTGAACAGATTTGTTTGCTAAAATGATATCAGGGCGATGTAGCAATCACATAGTTTATGTTCGATCCAATTTATATGTTATCTGTGACCAATGAGATGCAACTGTAAAGGTTTTTTGTAGAAATATCCCTCTTTGTTGCTTTTCAGCCATGTTGAATCATCACATCTTTTTGCTGGTGTGGATATCAATAGATCGAAGAGCATATTTACAATAGAATGGCGGAGATCGTGTTAAGCAAAATTGCAAACGCCTCGATCCACCACTCTGAAAACGCAGGGTTGCGTCGTATTTACAAGAATGCGGTCCACCACTGCATTTCCCCTAGCATTGGCGCTAAATTTAGCTGCCCAGTGCCAACCCAGGGACCCCTGTACCATAGAGCAAGGGGGCCTGTGTTGCAGGGAATGATTGTTATTGTGCAGGAAGGTGTCCCTTTCTGAACATAAACAATCAGTAATAGTACAATCAGTAATAGTGATTTGTTACTTCTATGTGTGCTACTTTATGCAGCAAACAAAAAATTTGCAACTCGTAATTTTTATTATGACTGCTTATGTGCAGGAAGGGACACCTTGCTGCACATGAACAATCACTAGCGGTGATTTGCTGTGTCTGTGTGTACTGTAGAATGCAGCACAGGTAGAAAAAGCAAAAGGGAGGAGAAATTAATAATTTCTTCTTGTTTCGCCAGGTTAAGACCAGGTTTTCCTTGGTTGTATTTTTGGCTACTATTTATGGCACCTTTGTAAATAGGGGGCAGCATAATAAAGCATGGGTGTTGTGGCTGAATGCCCACCTCAACACCCTTTGCCTGCCCCTTTCACACTAAGTGCTGCATGAAATGGGGCCTTATTCACAGGGTGGAGCTACTTTAAGTGGCTTAACGCCGCCTTGTAAATAAAGAAAAGGCTTATCGCCACTAGAACGTCACAGAAAGTGACGTTCTGGGGGAGATAATCTCCTATAAATATGCCTCAGAGAGTACCAAATTGTAGCGTTGCTCTAAAAAAGGAGTCCTTCTGGACAAAAGGAATTCTAAATCTTGTTACTTCAATTTGCAGTTAGCTTCATTCTCTTAAGCTTCTTTGGTGCATGATCAGCCACGGCCGGTAGTAGGTGTAACTGCAGGGTGGTGACGTGGGGAGGGGGAGGGGCTGGATGGGGGGTAGTAATGTATGGATTACGGACTTTAACAGGTAAGTAAACATTTAAATAAATAAAACAAAAATTTGTTGCGCGCACTGCATTGCATTCGGTGATGCAGTGCACCCAACGAAATTCGTTTTATATATTTAAATGTTTACTCACCTGTTAAAGTCCGTAATCCATACATTACTACCCCTCACCCTGCCCCTCCCCGCGTCACCGCCCTGCAGTTACACCTACTACCGGCCGTGGCTGTGCATGATATGGAGAGCAAATCAAATAAGTACATTAAGCCAAAAGTGGTTTACAAATCCAAATGGAAAAAAGGTACACTGATTAGAAACACAGAAAATAAATCACAAATATCCTTCGCGGGGGGCAATGGGGCATTTCCCTGCCGGATAGATCACACATTATCTCTGTATGCTAACAATGTCCTGCAATGTCCTGTTTTAGATCATGAACTTCACAGATGATATCTCTGACATTTCTAATCTCCTATTTATTTATTTATTTATTTATTTATTTATTTATTTATTTATTCAGAAGTTTTCTATAGCGCTAACAAGACCCGAAGGTATCAGAGCGCTTCACAGTAGAGGGCATGAAAAAGAGAACAACATGAGACAAACCCAATAAAAGCAATCGGCGAGAGACAATTTGGAAAGAAGAAAAGTTCTGACAGCAGGGCTTCTTGGTGCTGGATTTAACATTACCGCATGGATTCTGAGACGTTTGCAGCTCCAAGTTATCCACAACCAAGGGAGCGGATAAGGCACAAGGATTTAAGTTGGCTCTTGAATTCTGCATAGGACGGTAGAGTTCTGATGTGCGGGGGGATGGCGTTCCATATTTTGGGGGCATTTCCTGAGAAAGAGCAGTCCGCAGTTCTCTTCCTTCTGGTTTTGGTAGGATGAGCAGCAGAGAGTTAGAGCTTCTCAAGTTTCTGGCTTGGCCTGCTTTTTTGAGCTTGTTAGCCAGGTATTTCGGTTTGCCGGTGTGGAGGGCCTTGTGGGTTAGGCAGGCCGTTCTGAAGGTACTTCGCATTTCCGCAGGGAGCCATTCGAGTTCTTTGAGTGCCGGGGAGATGTGGTCGTATTTTTTGCAGCCTGTGATCATTCTTGCTGCCGCGTGAAGTGTTGTTTTTAGTGGTGCCAGGTGCGATTTGGGGATGCCTGTTAGGATTGAGTTCCCATAGTCCAGTCTTGATAGAACTAGAGATTGCATGGCTAGTTTGAGGTCCTTGTTGGGAATGTAAGGTTTAATTTTGTTCAAAAGTCTGAGGTTGAAGAATGCGCTTTTCGCCGAGTTCTTAATGTGGTTTGTCAGGGTTAGTTTGGGGTCTAGGGTGAAGCCCAGGGATTTAACGGAGTTGGCTAGCGTGAGGTTACCTTTGAGAGCATCGATCGACTTTAGCCACTCGGTGATTTGAGGGTTATCTTCTTTGTTTGAGATGAGGAGTGTTTCTGTCTTATGGGGGTCGAGTTTCAGGTGATTCTTTGTCAGCCAGTCTTGAACTTCATTTAGGACATCGTTGAGTCTGTGGATGTCTTTGAGAGAGGAGGTTTCCAGGTAAATCTGCATGTCATCCGCGTAGAAGTGGAAGTGGATGTTGGCGTTCCTGAATAACTTGGCGAGTGGTTCCATGTAGATGTTAAAGAGCTGGGGGGAGAGCACTGATCCTTGAGGGACACCCTTGTTGACTTGCTGGGTATCGGAGGTGAAGTTCTTGATTTTTATTAGTTGCGAACGGTTATGTAAAAAGGAGGAAAACCACTTGAGAACTACCTCGCCAAGGCCGGCTCTTTCTTGAAGAGTCATGATGAGGAGCTTGTGGTCCACCGTGTTGAACGCTGCTGAGAGATCAAGGGGTATGAGGAGGCAGCACTTGTCAGCGTCAAGAGATCCATGGATGTCGTCTATGATGTTCAGCATCGCGGTTTCAGTGCTGCGGCCTTGTCTAAAGCCAGATTGAAGGGGGTCCAGGAGATTGATGTTGTCCAGATGTTGCGTCAGTTGCAGGAGTACACAGCGTTCAAGTGTTTTCGAGAGTAAAGGGAGGTTGGATATCGGCCTGAAATTGTTCAAGTCAGTTGAGTCGAGACCGGGTTTTTTCAGAAGAGGAGTGACTTGTCCCATTTTTAGACAATCGGGGACCACACCGCTTTGTAAGGAGCTGTTTATGATTAGTCCCCAGATGGGCGCTAAGGTAAGTTTCATTTTATTTATTAAAGATGGGGGAATGGGGTCTGAAATGTGTGCTGAAGGTTTGGAGGTCGAAATCAGCGCGATTATCTCAGTTTCCTGGACAGGGCGAAAGCTTAGCCAGGGGGAGGGAAAGGAGTCGGATGGGAGTGCCACTGGGGTGGCCGAGTAGTTCTTCTGGAGGTGTGGGTTGTTGATGTCTAGAGATAGTTCGATTTTTAGGACTTTATCGTTGAAGAAGTTGGCAAAGTTGTCACAGAGTTCTTTGGAAGCCTGTAGGGTTGAGGGCAGGGGCTTTGTTGTTTGTTGTCTGATTATGTTGTAGAGTTCTTTGGGTCTGTTTTTGGATTTGACCAATGCCTTGCGGAAGAAGGTGGATTTCTTGTTTTTGATATGGTTGTTGTACTTCCTGCGGGCTGATTTTAGTTGAAGGCGGAGAATGGCGGTTGGGTTGTTTCTCCACTTTCTTTCTTTGGTTCTCAGGTTTCTTCTTTCTGCGTTGAGGTCCGCAGTGAACCAGGTTCTGGATGGAGTGGCTCGGCTTCTTTTGAGCTTTAGAGGAGCTAGATTGTCAAGTATGGAGACTACCCCCGAGTTATAGTGGTCGACGAGGTCGTTGGTCGAGAGGTGCATTGTGTTATTTGGAAGAAGTGCGCTTTTTCGACCTTCCAAGATGTCTTGGGGTACTTGGGAGAGGTTTCTCGACCATTTAGGGGGGTCTTGCGGAGGTTTGAGCGAGATGATGGGGTGATTGATGTGGAATAAGATCATGTGGTGATCTGACCAGTCAACTGGTAGTATGTGGTTGACCGTGATAGAATTCTTATGGGCAATGATGGCATCCAGTGTGGCTCCTTCATAATGAGTCTCTTCAGTACAGTGTTGGGTGAGGTTGTTCTCATCAAGGAGGCTAGATAGCGATTTGATTAGAGGGTTCTGGGTCTCATTCCATCGGATGTTCAGATCACCAAGAATTAAGTTTTTGGAGTCGCCAAGTGTGTCTTGTGCAATGAGGTTTGATAGTTGTTCTCCAAACTTGTTATTTCTGCCCGGGGGGTGATAGAGTAGGTGGCACAGTAGAGAGTCGTTGTCTTTTGTCTTGATGACGGTGGATAGGCATTCAAAGGAGTCATACTCGAAGGAGGAGGTTTCTGTGATGCTCCAGCTGTTCTTGTGGATGATAGCGACCCCACCTCCTCGTTGATTAATCCTATCTTTGGAGATGAGGGAGAATCCGGGTGGAACCAGCATGTCTAGGCAGGGAGGGGATGTCTTATTAAGCCAAGTCTCTGTGAGGAACGCAACGTCAATGTCATGTGTGAGGATGGTTTCGGCTAAGTCCGTTGCGTGTAGTGAGGCCGATCTGCAGTTGATTAGGAGGCAGTTGGTGAATTTCTCCTGATTGCTGGTGGTTCCATCTTTAGTCTCTCTAGGTATAGCGGTGAGGACTGGTACTCTCTGTGTTTTGACGATGGGTAGGTCTTTCCGGTGACCTGTGATGACTTGGATTTTGGATTTGGGTGACTCCATAGTGGAGGAGTCGTAGGTGGCGGCTAGTAAGGCTGCTTCCCTGTCTGACATAGGAGCTTCTGATCTAAGCGGCCTGGCAGTCGGGTGATTTGAGCCCACTGGAGTGGGAGAAGAAATAGAGGACGTTTTGACGTGGGGGGTGGTCTGGGGGGAGAGTTTGTAGGGGTTACAGACTATACCAAGGTTAGAGATGATTTCTGATAGACCATGGGTGATAGTGTTGACCTGGTTTTCCAGGGCTGCGAGCCGTTTTGATATGGCCTCAAGGGAGGGGATGTGGGCATCCGCAGTGGGTCCGAGAGTGCTAGGGTTCGAGAGGGTGGGTTGGGAGATAGGGGTCTGGGTGAAGGACGGGGGGGTGTTCAGGGTGGGTTGGGAGATAGGGGTCAGGGTGAAGGACGGGGGGGTGTTCAGGGGAGGGTCAGGCGGGTGTTTAGACAAGGGGGAGGAAGGGAGGAGGACAGGAGGGGGTTTGGACAGGGGTGGATTGAGAGATGTAGGGAGACTCGAGGGGAAGTGGCTCGTTGTCTGAAGGCAGCCTGTTGGCGTGGGAGTGATTGCTGTAGGAGGCTGACGGAGCCAGGTGTTAAGGGAGGTGAGGTAGTTGGAGGAAGGGGTAGAGGAGGGGGATTGAGTGTCCTGTGGGTGTTGGGTGGCTGTGCATGGAGGGTGAGGTATTGCCGGGGGAGGGGGGCCTGTCGAGCTGGATAGGGGTTGCGGAAGGGAGTATCGAGGTCTTCTCTGTTAGTTGTGGTCGTGGTCGGAGGCGGCGTAGGGTCGAGGATAGGGAGGGTGGGAGGGGCTGACCTGAGTGCGGGAAATATGGAGTCGAAAGCTTCCAGGTTCTCATTGTTAGCTTGGATGAGGACCGTGCCATTGGTAAAGATGGTCACGGTTATATAGCCTCTGCCAGCTGATCTGAACGGAAGAGTTGCGGTTAGTTTGCAGCTGTGGAGAGTGGAAGTTGTTCTGGCGATAAACATCCGCGATCTAATCGTGGAGACCCAGTATTCCGGTCTTTCAGTGTGGAATATTAGGTCCATCTTCGTCGGTCCATTGGAGGCCGAGTGGTAGATGTCCGTGATTAGGGTTTCTTTGTGATTGCGAATGAGTTTCTGCTTGAAGGTGCGTCGCAACTTAGTAGAGAGGAGTGGGGGGAAAATGATGGTGAAGGAGTTCCAGCTGTGAGGTTTAAGGTGGGCAAGTGGGGCTGGTGGAGGAGGGGGGGGCTGGTCACGGGCCATCGTGGGTGTGGTGGAGGGGGAGCCTGATTAGGTAGGGGTGTGGCGCTAGGGTGTCCCGGAGGGCAGGCGACGGATCGAAGGTGCGGTTCAGTAGGACATGTGGTTAGAAGTCATGTGGGGCATTGCAGGCCCTCCTGGTCCGCTATTCTGCGCAACGGCGTGCGGGTGATGGTCGGGGGCAGGGCAGTTAGACCCAGGACCTCTGCCTAGGTGGAAGGCACTCTTTCCCTTCCTTTACTGCTCTCTTCATTCACCTTTTTTTAATTTATTTTTTTATCCTTGTTGTAGTCCTACTTTTGTTTTTCTGGAGTGTCCCGGTTACAAGTTCACAAGAACTGGTCACACTGGAGATAGGGCAAGGGCCCCTGTAGCTCCCTATGAATGATGAGGCAGGACATCCCAGTTGCCCCTCTGTTTGGCGCCCCCAGTATCTACCAGTATCTCTCTGTGTGGGGAGAGGTGGTTCCGGTGGAGGCTCTGGTCAGGCGACGTCCTCTTTGGCCGCCATTTTAAAGTCAGGCACGGGGCCGGCGGTGGCTGGAAACATGGGGCTCTGATGAAAAGGCTTTATTTAGTGGGGTAGTCGGGGCTGAAGCTTGGTGGTGCCCAAAAGAATGTCAATACTCACAGTGTCGAAGAGAAGTGGCTACTGAGTAGGCTCCGGTCAGGCGACGTCCTCTTTGGCCGCCATTTTTAAGCCAGGCGGGGGGACGGCAGCGTTGGGAGTCCTGGTGCTCCGGTTGGGGAGTTTAATCACTGCCAGTGGTGGTCGGGGCTGTAGCTAAGCGCCCTCGTCCCTTTCACAACCCCGGATGATGGAAGCCGCGGCTCTGGGGGAAGGCTCCGGTCAGGCGGGGTCTTTAGGAGCTGCCATTTTGAAGACAGGTGTGGAAGGCAGCGTCGGCGGAGAATCCCTGGGCTCCGGTGCAGGAGCTAGGGTCTTCCAGGCTGGTCGGGACTGTGATGCTCAGGTTTCGCCGTGCTGGCATTGCTGAAGGATCCGGTCGCGGTCGGCTGCTCTGCGGGTGAGTGTCCTGGGGTCGCTGGAGGGCAGAGGAGCGCCGATCACCGTGAGAGTGATCAGGCGGCAGAACTCTGCTTTCCTGTAGCGGGACAGGCTGCACTTTTCCGCCGCAGATTCCGGTTGCGTTCCTGGTGCTAGGCAGCGCTGGGGGGGCTCTGATTAGGTGATATTTTTAATGAGCCAGGAGCTCGGTTTCGGAGCTCTCTGCCTCGGCCACTTTTGGAGACCTCTCAGGGATCCAGTGGAGCTGGGAAAAATTCTAAATCTATCCCCTGGTGGCCAGGGTGCCCCAAATCCCTGTTGTCATGGGCTGATCCCCTTTTTGTTGGGAAGTCAAGCCCTTCTGCTACCTCGGTATCAAAGTTTTTCATGCTGGACCGGACCTCTTGGGTGGTAACCTTGTTGCAACAGTGTCCTTCCTCTGGGCTCAGGCCACCTTCTGGAAAACCCTCCAGCTCTTCGTGGGGAGATGCATAGTCCTCCCAAAGATGATAATGCTACCTCGCCTATTGTATCATACCACTCTCCTGGTTTTACCCCGACAGACGCTATTTTGAAATCTCCACCAACTATTGGGGAAATCTCATCTGACACCACAGTAGATGCAGATTGGTTATTACTGAGTTGCAGCACCCACCGGAGTCAGTGCACATGGAAGCCACAAAGTTTGAATTGTACTTTTTAAGCCACTCAACTACAATGTTTGGGCTTCTGGCTGGCAGGCCATGGTTTGGAGGAAATTAGAACAATGGTGCCTCCACTGGCCACAGCGGCAGTCCTGTCACTTCCACTTCCTGGAGCTGGCCCTCCTTGAACACTCCCTCCCTTGGTGTGGGTGGCGTTTCTGGATCTCCATGGAGGCTGCTGGCTTCACCCAGAAGTCCTCCCCATTTGCCACTTCCAGCCCCCTTCCTAGCCTTCCTGGAGTATCTGGCACACTTTCCAGGCACAGCCTCCGGGCCTGGGACAGGGACAGCTTCTTGACCCTTGGCTATCTCATTCCCAACAGCCAACTACTCTCCTTTGAAGACCCAGTAGAACATCATGGCAACCACCAGGGGCAGTTCCTAACATATGCCTTCTCTGTCATCTCTTGAGAGTGTATGAGCACGCTGACCACTCCCAATGATCCCCTAATGCTCTCGTACACAGCCTCCACACTCTAGGTGACGGAAGGTGATTGATGACCTGGCTTACAAAGGGTATGGTCACACACTCATCTTCCCTTGCAACCCCTCTGCAATGCCTGGGAGGCAGACTTTGGCAGTGCACTGCATGACAAGGAATGAGCGAGGGCACTGGTGCACCCACATAAGACCACCTGCAATTGATCCAATTGTATATACTCCCCAGAGCCAATCTCTTGCCACTACATATCCATCGCATTTTCCAGACAACCCAACAAACAGTTGCCCAGTGCCGGGCCCCAGCAGAAGACCACAAACACATTTTGTGGGACCACTACTGGCATGAAATTCTGTCTATGATAGCCTCAACCACTGGCTGCCCGCTTTTAGACACATGGGAGGTAAGTGCACTGGCAATCTACAAACACCAGCAGAAATACAAAACAGCAGCTCGATTTCCAGATCTAGCCTTAGTCCTGGTGAAAAATGCTGTGACATTGCAGTGGAAGAGCGCCTCTTCTCAAGTAGAGAGGCCTAGAGAACTGTGATGGCACAATGAGTGAAAACCAAGGGGACTGTTCTGAACAGGGAGGATTCCAGGGACCTTCACGGCCACCATGTGACCCCTGTTGTGGTTTTTTGACTCTGATCAGGAAGCACCCATCCTCCTTCTAACTGCTAGTGGCAGGAAAACCACCCCCCATTGACGGAGTTGGTTCACCGCTCCCACTCGCCCCAGGGCAGGTGACATGTGCCCTGGGGCGAGTATGACACAATCCCACCCTAGACCCCCAAAGTGGGCAATTCCCCACTATATAGCCATTAGTGACTCATTCTCTGAGCCCTCAATACCCTCTAACTTCCCTCTCTTTTGTCTTCCTTCCTTTCCCCCATGGTTAGGTTACAGCCATGCCATGTAATAGGCAACAATAAGATCTTGTGATCCTCCTCCTCCTTGCAGTAACACATCGCCTTCGAACCTTCCCCTCAGACCAATGATTATTCTTGCCTTTGTATATTTGTATACAGTGCTATTCAATTTCTGTATCGCTAGCATATGTTGCAAGTTTGATGCTTTTTTGTTGAAAAACTAATAAATGGATAAAAAATAAAACCAGATGATTGTAGAGGTAGCTAGGTTCTGGAAGCAGAATGCTACTGCATTGTAAAGTTCTTTGAACAGGTGTGTCTTATGCTCTTTCTGAAATTGGAGCAAGGTGTGCCGGTCATGATTGATACAGGGACAGTTGTTCCAAATCCTGGGTGCAGAATATGGATAAGGCCTTCTGCCTTGATTTTTCTTTTTTTTTGTATGCATTTTCCGCTAGTCAGATGATTCCCTGACTCTAGTGTGCCAATAGCCACCAGAGATGTTGAACTTGCCATCCAGATAGGCAGGGGTTCTTGTTGCAGCTTTAGTAAATGATATAGCTGCTTTTTCGGTCGAGCCTGGAGGCAGCACGCATGCACTGCTCACTCTGCGAGACATGCTGTAATAGAGTATGTAGTCGAAGCCACGCCCACTCTTCCCATAATTGTCATTTGCTTGTGTCATTGTACTTCTTAAATACTGGCTTCTGATTCATAAGAAGGCTTTTTAGTCCCTCCTTGGTACCGGTTTGTCTGCATTTGTTGCCGCGCATAACAACTTGATCTTGTACTTGGCTTGGTACACGGTCTGCATTACAAGTGGCTGAACTACTTTATTTATTTTCACTTCACCCTTCTCTTTCTCTCTCTTTTTTCTTTCTTCACCCTTCTTCACCCTTCTCAACTGTTCCTCGCCCTCCGCTCACTCTTGCTCAGCCTCCTGTATTTCCAGCTCCTCCTGTTACTCCCCCCTCACCATCCTCCTTTTCTTCTCACTATCCTCAACCTCCTTCCTATTACCATCCTGTCTCTCTGCCACACCTCCCCCTAGCTTCACCATACCCTCACTCTACCTCACCCTGGATTCTCTACCTCACACATTTCTGTCAGCTTCACCATCACTGCTGCTGTATATGGGGGACATGATTTTGTATATGCAAAGGAATGTGGGATGCACATTTTCTTGTGTGGGTGCATGGGTGTGCATAATCAGTCCTGGAACTCCTCCTGTCTATGGATCTGTTCTTCACAGGCAGCTCTCCACATTTTAATCAGTGGTACCAATAAGGTCTGGATTATATAGAGCATACTCATGAGCACAAGTAATTCCTAAAAGGGCCTGGGGTATGCGTATTTTAAGTTAATAGGTGAGGTATCAAATGGCAGAGCAATCAAAGGTGGAAACCTGAGGGAAAACACCAAATCAGACATCAAATAGTGTCCTGTTTCTAACCCTATCTGCCCACTGTGCCAGGAGTACATCTCCTGAGGCTGACATCTGGACCCGTCTTTTGATGGCTTGTTTCTCAACCACTATTTTGTTGTCTACCTTTTAAGCCAGATCCATCTTAAAGGGAACAAAGAGGAAATGTCCAGTTCATGTGAGTGCCTCAAAATTAAACTATCTCTCCTAAGTAGTGAATAGCATGCCCCCTCTTCTTTCCCATTCTCCTATCTCCCACCCATTTCTCTCATTCCTATCACCCCATCTGTCCACCAATCTATCCTCCTTCTTATTCTACAACAATTCTCCAGTCTATTCACACTCCTGCTCTGGTCCCTCCTACACCACTTATCATTTGCTCATTAACATCCTATGTGAATCACCTTCCTTTCTCACCATTCTCATCCTTCACTAGTTTCATTCTCCTTCATCACCCTTCTGTAGTCCCCTTCCTCTTCTTACCTCTTACTCCCCTTGACTAAGAATATGCTTACCCACGCCCCTACTCACATCATTCGTTTTGTTCAACAGTACCATGCCCCATCCATCCTACTTCCTCAGGCTGATTTTGTATCCTTCTCGACCCACTTTTGACACCATCTTCTTCACCTACTTTACCTTACGATGAAGATATGAGTTTTCAAAGTTTTAGATGATAATAGCACCAACATACAAAGCACCAATGGTAGATTTGGGACCTAGGAACAATTTGAGGACAACCACAGTGGAGCTTGTGTCAGATATACCAAGTGGATTGATCCTGGTAAAAGTCTGGAAGTCAAAAAGTTAAAAAAAGTTTTTGGAAGAAAAATGATCTCAGTGCTGGCGTAGCTAAAACTGTAGCCGCTGTCATGGAACCAAATCCCAGATACCTGGAGCAGGTTGACCATGTTGATGCTCTGAAGCTTTTGAGATTTATTGCTGAAAATGTTCTAAGTTCTAACTCAGAAATGGATTTTGTTTTTTCGGAGGTGCGGTAATCTCTGCAAGGTTGAAGCTCAAATTCAATCCACCGATGTGGAAATGCCGATCAGAAACTTACCTTGGTGGCTACCACTGAATCTCTGGAGGAAAGGTTTTCAAAAACTTCCAAACTCTTCTGGTGATCAAACAACCACAGCAGTACAATTCTAAGACTTCAGGACCTCAGAGGAAGGCAGTTAAAGAGTCTCAGGGTGTCAGACAGAGACCAACTGCAAAGTTTAGTTCAGTTCCAGTTGCCACTGGTCCGCTGGGCACTTCAGCTTCTTCTGCCACTTTAGCCACATAGGTAACCCTTCAAGTCCGCTTCTTTGTTCTGGGTACAAGAGATAAGGTCAAAATAACAGGTCCAGTCCCCTTCTGATTTTCCACAAGTCAATGCAGTATTGTGAGGAGGGTGATTTTGGGGTGCACATTTATGCTGGAGAACAACTAGGGGGTGGAGTGACTACTTACTGGCAGCGGTTGGAGACATGATGAAAATGAACCTCCAAGAGCATTAGGCAGGGTAAATGTAAGTTTCTAAAAGTAACTTCCTTTCGTACTTCACAATTAAATTGCATTTATCCATACTACTATTCTAAAGAGAGAGCTGAAACTTTTGAGGCAGGTAAGCTCAAGAAGTACAGCACCAATCACTACACCCAATACAGCATTGTAAAGGGGAGTTGCAGCAGATGGACATAGGCTATACAGCTGCCCACCATATACATCACAAAGGTGAAAGAACCTTAGGGGTAAAGCAGTCCCTTGTGGGCGTTGGCGCTGTGCTGTCAGCGACGGGCGTGTCAAAAAAGACTTCACATTTAGTCCTTTGTGGGCGTCAGTGTTGGGCCTGGTTAAAAAACAACAAAAACAAATGGGCGCAGCTTTCACAAGCGCACCATTCACTGGGCACGCCATTCACGCTCCATTACGTGTGGGCGTCAGCGTTGACAGAGGAGCCTGGCTAAATAAAAAATAGAAAATGGGCTCGGCTATCGACATTCACGCGCCATTACTGCTAGTGGAGGATGAAGCGAGGCAGCGTACCAGCCAAAATAACAGAGTGCATTATTTGAAATTATTCCAGGGCTCAGGCGGGGCATAAAAGCTGTCACAATACTAGCGTCAATCACACACGCCAAGACCTCGCAAGAACCGCTTTCACAAGCGCATCATTCACTGGGCGCGCCATTCACGCTCCATTATGTGTGGACGTCAGCGTTGTCAGAGGGGCCTTGCTAAATAAAAAACAGCCAAAATAAGAGACTTCACTATTTAAAATATGTCAGGGGCTCATGCGGGGCATAAAAGCTGTCACAATACCAGCATCAATCACATACGCCAAGCCCTCGCAAGCACGCTGTCACGCAGGGCACTGGCAGCGTACACAGATTCACGTCTAAGAGAACGATCTTGGGGATTCCATAAGCAAGCCACTCCACAACACCCACAGGCTGCAAAGGTTACCACTGAGGGCGCACCGATCCCGAACGCTCTTCAAATACGGTACAGCTAAGGAGGCACTTATCTCGAAAACGCTCTTACAAACAGTGCAGGCAGAAGAGGACAAACACATTCAACAAACGTTACAAACGTGCAAGATCAATGTTAAACAACTCATAAAATTTAGACTTAGGAGAAGAGTGCTTCACTCATGGACAGTTATATGTCGCACTCTCTAGGGCCGGCAATGTGCTAAAACAATTTATTCTCCATCCACATTCAAATGAAACCAAAAATGTTGTATACTGTGAAATGTTACAATAAATTGTGATTTACTATTACAAGCATTGCACACATTACATTTCATCCTGGACAACGTCCGGACGGGCTGCTAGTAATAATGATAAAAATGGTGGTTAAATTAATTTAGCTGGTGATCCCAAACCCAAATAGAAGTGTTTCATCTGTCCTCTGGTTTTCTATGTAGAGCAGCCAGGCTTGCTACAGTAAAAATAGCTCTTGAAGCCTTAGCACTGTGGGGGCATGGCGACATTAATTTTCTAGGTAGCCCGCTTTAAAAAAATAGCATACACCCCAACATTTATGCTATAAGATTTAACTATTTAAAAGGAAGGTATTTGTCAAAAACGGTTATTTTAACAGGTTGCACTGCAGGTTTTATATTGCAGTAGTCAGCTCACAATGCCAAGTTTCTACAGGCCCACTCTGTGGATCACAGATTAGGTACAATAGTCCACAAGTGGCATTGAATTTCCAGGCCGTAGGTGCATTTTCTAGACTATATAGGAAGGATTTATAGGCAAATTAAACATGTCAGTTAAGAATAAGCCAATTTGACTATGTTTACAAGAGAACCGGCACTTAGCTCCTGCTTAGTAGGGTTGAGGTGTACAGAGTTCAAAAAGCAGCAGTATAGTTTCCAAAATAAAGTAACAGAATCTGGTGTGATAATGCATAAAAGGCAGATCTCCTGCACTGCGCCACTCTATTTTTTCATTATTGAAAGGCTGATTCCTATGTGTATTAGTCCAGTATATTTTCTTATCATTTTAGGAGCTGAAGATTAACAACAGCACTATTACACGGTCACTGGAATTATGCAAGGGTTAGGACCAAAAAATATTAGATTAGGATCTGAGGAGTAAAAGCAGCACGCTTACAGGGCCAATGGAATAATGCAATGGGGAGCACCAGATTATGCAGTACGATTGAGTAAATTATGCTGGTTAAACGAGTTCATCTCATTAATACCAGTTTATAACACCACTACATCAAAAAGCAGCTGAAAGGTGACCAGTAAACAAGTGTAGGTACAGGTATTTAAATGTTGTGTGTTAGAAAAAACGGATATACTGTAGCCATTCCATTCACTACCTGTGCCTCAGCAAGATTGTCACTTTTACAAAATCCCCTCATTTTGCAGTCAGAGAAATAGTCTGATATTTTACCCTTGACTTTGAACGTACAGAAAATGTGACAAGGTAAACACAAAAATTACAGGTATCTTTTTACTCATCCACATTCTGAACTCCAGCAATGGCTGTTTTGGGGGGTGTTGCAGCAACTCTCGCATCCCTACTTTCAGCGCCTCTGGTTTTGCAGAAACATACCCCTTGTTTGGGTCTGGTTTTCGAAAACAGAAACATCTCACATACTGTCAACATCTGTGCATCTCCCACTTTGAGCGATTCACATAAGGTAAGATCCCCACAGGCAGTCTGGGATTTTGTACTACATGGGAGCACCTCTTCCCGGGGAGCAGAGGCCATGGCCTTCACTGACCAGGTGGGTTGTCGGTCCACCCACCACAGTGTAAATGCCAATGTCAGTTAGGAGTGTACCAGTTAAATGTCAAAAAGAGAACAGGGTCTATTGAGGGAGACCTGCAGACCCTCTCTAAGGTGAAAAGCTGATGGCATGTTTGAAAATGACATATTTACTCTAATTGCAGAGAATAAAAATGAACATCACTGAGTTGCTGGGTCATTTCAGTGACTGCAACTATATACTGTTTGCTGCCTCCAGAAAGGTGAACTGTTAATTTCTTCCATTACAGAACTTGATATCAGTGACATCTTGCCAAATCTACATCAACAGAATTACACATCTGTCATGTCGTGGCAGCAATAACGACTGACAAAGTATGTTTGTTATAAGAGCTTTATTCTTGCTGCTGCTCTTGACCCTGTCCCTACTCTAACTGCCCCTTTCCTGTCGTTGCCCCTCCTCTTCCCTCAACCCCGAAACTCCTCCCATCCCAGCTACTAGACTGCATACAACATTACAACATCCAATGTTAAAAGGTTTAAAGCTTTTCTATTCATGAAAAGAAGGATGGGTCTTTAGAGATGCCACTTTGAAACGAGCCTTTTACGGATTTATCCAACAGAATGAGTATGGCGAGGGACAAAGATAATGTCTAAGTTCAGAATAGGTCTGAGCAAATCAGGATCTGCATTCAGGTGGTGGGAAGAGGAACAGCTGCCAGGAAAAGAAAATGTGTTCCAAATCAAAGGTGATCCACTGGCTGAGTTCCATCTTCAGAGGAATGAAACTAAATTTGAGTTGGGGTGAATGAAGCAAACACTCTGGGAGCCCACAGACAACCAGAATAGTAGAGAAAGATGAAGGCTCTGACTGAATATGGTACCAATAAGAGGCAATAATGTTCCTAAAGGAGCAGGGAGCATTGCTGGACGCCCATCCCACGCTGGCAAGTATAGATAAGAAAGAAATAATGAACTTGTCGATGGGAACCCAAAAATCATGTAAGCTCAGTAGGAAGAAAAGTCCTACGTCATGATTTCTAGAACTTTGCTTCATACATGAAGAAGGCTGTTTCTCTCTAATGGATTTTGGAAGTATGATAGTTCTCCACAGGATCCTAGGATTGGGAAATAACTGCAATGGGACACAATATAGCGCCTGCTCGGGATGTGCACACTTTTTTTAGGAGAGGAATAATGGCAACAAATAGTACATTTCCTCATATTCAATCGGAATAAATGATTTTCTTTAAAGATGGCTTTCAGAAAAGAAACTTGAGTGTTGGCTGTGCTTTTGAGATAGGAATTAATGACCATATTTACACTTTGACAGATTGTGCTCCAACCCAGCAGATTCGCAGATGGCTTTTGGGTCCACCCCCAGATGAAGGCCCACCTGCTATATTAGAGATCCCTGTATACCTGGCAGTGGTGTAACAAAACTTGAGGGGCCCCCCGCAGAGCACATGGAGGCCCCCCATGCGGCCCGGCCCACCACCTGCCACTTTGCCCTACCACCCAAAAATCTAGTATATTTTGATTTGAAACCTCCAACATTTAAATGACATGCCTCTATAATGTCTCTCTAAGTTCTAATTAGAAAGTGGGAAACACTCTTAGCATACAAGCTATGCCATTTGTAACAATACTGTCAAAAGCAGATTATTTAACTGAGATAGCAAATAGAACAATGCCAAGGAGCGATCCTATTGTCTCAGGAACACTATGCTGAAGAACAAAGAACAACTATGAAGGGTCTGAAATAGAATTTACATTAATGGACAATAACTTGAAACTTTGAAAGACAACCCCAAACCTGCAGTTCTATAAAAACTTGACTGACAATATACATGAGAAGTACACAAGATAGAACTCTATATTGTTAAAATGTGAAGAGAAATAGACTGGCATTTTTCTTTTGGCAACGCTACTTTATATTCCTTTGCATGAAATGCATTCTCACTGTCACACTACAGCAGTAAATGTAAATTTCAAATGTAAGGAATAGGCAGAGTGGGGGACCAGGGTTACTGGACCCAGAAAAAAACAAAGCCTCTGTAAGCAGTTTACAAAGGTATGTAAATATGCAAATGGTCTCTGGCCTCAGGGGAGTTGCCTTCAACCCTCTTGCTTCTGGGCCGGGAAGCTCAGGTCATCTGCACCGACCCGCACGCGGCACGCACCATTTAATTTATGAGGTAGGACTGTTCTGTGGCAACTCATTGCTGCAACCAACGCTGGCGAGAGAATGTAGTGCTGCCTGTGTGCGCTACAGTGCTGATGGGGCCAGTGGAGACTGGAAAACGAGGCTGCTGTGGGCATAGCTGCCAAGGTTTCAGATTGCCATGTGCGACTGTTGTTGATGTATGTTGCATTCCCTGTCAGTAATCTCTGACATACACAGATAATTCATTTTCCAATAAAAACTTTATGGGCCTAATCGAAATGTGAAACTGAGTTTTCTTTGCCAGGAGGCAGTCACAGGAGCAATGTTAGTTTTTGCAGGCCCCTCTGCCAGAATACTGTTAATATATTGGGCCCTCATTTTCACTGCAACGTTGAGAACCTTCACATTTCACCACAGTTCCAGCTCTGATTGGGTCTAACAGTTGCTCCCCTGGTGGCAAAGGCAGAGCCTTTTCCTTCTCAAGTAAGATGGCCACCACGTCTTTCACTCTCTCAACAAAAAGATGATTCTCATTTCACCTCTCTGGAGAAAGGGTGTAGTCAAAAGAATCTTTAATTCATGGAACCATGCTACAAATTTTCCCTTCTTACTCAATCAATGTGTTGTCAATACCAAAATCCGAAATCTGGGAGTTGCAAAGTCTCGACGTTTACTCAAAGGGAGAGGATAGTCAGCATACATTTCTAACTAGTGTTTCAAGGGTCATCTTACAGCACCAACTTGTTTTACACAAGTCCTCTAAGCGCACATAACATGGGACCACCACAGCTTGCATCGTCTACTGAAGATGACCCACTGTGCAGATTAATTAAAGACTGACTACGTTCTGCGAACTGAATCATCTGAAGCAATACCTACATCCTTCTAAGTAGCAATAAAAGACGTCATTCCAGATCTTCCTTTTAGATACGAGTTCCTCAGCCTAAACCATTCTTCAAATAACATATTTTACAGCCTAGTAATAAAGGCGAGCAAAGTGCATCAATCATCAGTCGAATTACTGCGAAAAAGAATCCAGCTGTACCGAAGCCGTGAGATGAGAAATGATCCCCTCGTCAATTTATGCCAGATCACCAATGAAGGACAAGACGTCACCAGACAATCTTCGTGATGCCCACAGAGGGGGGCCAGGAATAGTTCACAGGAGGTCCCCACACTTGACACCACAGGAAATATCTTCATCCAGAAGCAGCTTCACTAAACAACAGTGGAACCAGCAAATGAGTACACAATGTCCTACCTGGCCTGGGCTGGGGCAGGGCTGAGAGCTCCAGAGGAGGCTTTCCAGTCTACTGGAGAATGACTCCATGCACCTCAGTATGTCACTAGTGTAGCCACTAAAAACACCGGGTGCATCCCTCTGCGGAAGCGTCTACTGTGTGATCTACCACTGTAGGTAAGGTTCTATCTACATAGTAGCCCCAGAAACCGCTGACGTCTGCTAAATGAGCAGAGAAGAGGGACTAGCTGAGTGCTCCGGACTGGCCTCTCGAGTTAGGTGAACTGTCGACCTCACTATAATGTTCGTGGAAGGAGTAGGGAGTTATGTGTTGCTTTGACTTCTCTTGGACTGAAAAGCATGGACGTCACTTACAGCCAGGGGTAGCTGCTGCAACACCTGGCTAGCCCCTTGCGACCCCTGGCACTGCCTTTGCGGCCCCTGGCCCCAAGAGGTGACAAACACAGCGCCAGGAAAAGAGCGGCAACTAATCCTTACAGACATCGGTTGGTTGGTGCTCCACTTTCTTTGTTTTGTGTCAATTCTTTATTGCACTAATAGTGAATAATAGTATATTATTCACTATTAGTGTATTACAAAAATTAAGTAGAATTAGCTCGAATATGAACCTCCATGGCAATGGAGGTAAGTAAAAAATGCTTTTAAATGTATGGTGTGTGTGTGCTTGTGGGTGTAAGTGTTTATGTGAGAGACAGTGTGTGTTTGTGTGAATGTGTGTATATGTGTAGGTGTGAGTGAAAGGAAAGGCGCAAATGGTGTGAGACGTTGCTTGTGATTAAGTATGGGCGGAAAATCCGTTCCGCTCGCGGATTTTGCAGATTTTCGGTAAATTCGCAATCCGCGAGATTCGCGAATTTCCCGCAAAATCCGCAAATCCGCGAGCAGCGGATTTTATGGCTTGCTCGCACTGTTTGCGTGAGTTCGCGGCTTCCCAGTTCAACTTCGCGCCCCGCGAATAAGCGCTAAATTGCAGAAATACGATCTTAGCAAAACTGAAACTACTTACCAGGTTCAAAAGTTCAAGCTCATCATTAGTAGCCATTTCCTGTAGTGCTTCCTGAGGGGCCCCTCCAGAGTTCAGTTGCCTACTTGCAACTATTATGTGACCCTGCTCTGACCCTCAGAATAGTTACACATATGCCACAAAGGTCCTGAATTACAGCTAAGGGAAACAAGCAGGAGCCAGGCTGGAAGTTCAAATCCAGTGACACATTAATCAGCCCCTAATTCATTATTGTCAGTTGGGGCAGGGCAGGTGTTGTAACTAATTTTGCAACAATGAAAGCACTTAGCAAGTGCAAAAGATCACTAATCAGGAAGCACTAAGGAAGCAGGTGCCAGCTAAAAAAATATTCTGTGACACATTAATCAGCCCCAAATTAATTCAGGTCACTTGAGGCAGGGAAGGTGTGCTTTGCTTTGCCACAATAATGTACACTGGACAACCAGAGGGTGCTGTGATGAAACAGAGGGTGGCATGGGTGAGCCAGAGGGTGGCATGGGAAAACCAGAGAGTGGCAGTGGTGACAGAGGGTGGCAGTGATGAAGAAGAGTGTCCCAAACAGGCTGGACACGTAGAAACAACAAGTTCGCAAAACTTGCGACCCGACAGGTAAGTTCGCGTTTGCGAAATTGTACAAAAACCCTCGCGACCTGGCAGAAACCCGCGCGAACACAAAAAAAAAAAATCCGCAAATTCGCGTGAATTCGCGGATTTTGCGGATTGCGAGTTCGCAAATCCGCAAAATTCGCGAACACGAGATTCGCAAAATTCGCCCATGCTTACTTGTGATGTTGTTTCCGATACGCCTGTAATTTTGGTGAAATTATGTCCATGCTAAAAAGCTGCCTCTCTCTAGAAGGGCTACGCCTGCTATCAGTTAATACCTGAGGAGAAAGGAAGATCTTACCACAGAAGTATTTCAGTGTCCTCTCTGTGGGTCCGTTATTTAACTGTCCCTCGTACCTCAAACACACAGAGAAGAAACAGTGATGTAACGCAAAATGATAGCCCCCCTGCAGAATGGTATAACAGGCCCTTGTCTCAGATATCTCCCAAATATTCATAAGCTCTGGGCTAAATAGGGCTCCCCTGAAGGGTAGGGTAAGGGTGCACCACAAGGGTAACAGGAGCTGCAGTGTCCTGTGTTACGCCCCAGAAAGGAAATATTCCTAACTCAGACAGTTGAGCAATATTTGCCCTGCCAGGCTGTTGTCTACATCAAAAGCTCCCCACTGCTATTAAAAAAGGGCTATCTTTATCTTAAAAGTGGACCCTGAACCTCGCAGTGTTCATTCTTTTTCTACAGTGCCTCAGTGCCTCAGTGTGTAAAGGCCTGCAAGACGAGACCAGGCCTGGTTGCCGCACATGCAGAGCTCACTATGCTTGTGAAGCCCCACCAGGAAAAAGGGTATCCAATCTCGGACCGGGAATTACCTAGGCCCCTGCACTCTCCTCTGTGCTAGGACTCCAGAGTCCATTGATCCTCCATTTTATTGCAAGCCATCACTACTGGCTGAAGCAGCAGCTTTCAGCAGAGGCTTAATGATGTGGCATACTGTACAAGAAAGGTTCTCTTCTCCCCGCTTGCTTCAGCCTCACCTCCTGCTGTCCGAATCAGAAGGGATGGCCACTAATTATTTTCATAACATGCACCAGTGTCTTTTATTCATACTACATGTACTGTGAGGAAAAAATAAATGACATGAGAGAATATCGTAAATAAGGGAGCCCTTAATCAATGGCACAATGTGTGCCTTTCCAGAGAGTAGGTCATACCTTACCTAGAACCCTCACTCATTGTGTCCGGTGGGCTAAATATCTTGTGTAAGGTAAATCAACACTGAGGTGGATATAACTGAAAAGGGCTGCGTGATGGCTCCGACATTGTTCTACCTCTTTGTTAATGGGGTGGTAGACCATTTGAGGGAGGACAATGCCGATGCCCCGGTCCTGGCGGGAGAAAAAACACCTACACTCCTCTTTGCAGATGGCACGCTTCTGCTGTCCAAAACGCCCACCGGTCTCCAGAAATTGCTGAATAGTTTCAGTGTATTCTGTGACAACCGTGCCCTTACCATCAATACATCTAAAACTAAACGCATGGTCCTACCACCCCCAAAAAAGCCAAAGAAAATTTCTACAACCCTTGATGGAACGCCCCTGGAAGTGGTGGAGAATTTTGACTATTTGGGAATTAGACGGGATTCCCATATTGCCAAGATGCAGATAAATCTAAAGAGAGTGTCTGGCGCTATTTTGAGGAGTCAGCGCATGTCTGCTAGTAGGCCAATAGCTCCAGCGCTAGCAGTATACTAGGGGAAGGCGCTGGCTTCCGCAGTTTACGGATCTGAATTATGGGGTAGTGAAAATGTGTCAGATCTGGTAAGAGCTGAGAACAAGTTTGTAAGGGACCTAGTTACCCTCCCTGTCTCAACCCCATTGAAGTCTCTCTTTCATGATATGAGCAAGCGCTCGATATCAGATATAGTGCGTCTTCGCCCCTTGCTGTTCTGGGTGCGCCTGAGGAGGACCCCAGAACTGACAAATTATGCATTGGTGCTGGACGAACTTATCACATTAAATGGTGCAAACAAGATCCAGTGGTTAACCAAATTGAGCCAGATGGTCACAAAGCTGGGACTTGCCGAATCCTGGACCACCCAGTCCCCTCCGCCAAAGCAAATTATTAAGATAATTTATTGGGCATGGGTCCAGGCTGAGGAACTTAGGAGCACAAAATGGGGAGCCTTAACCACTCAATTTCTAGAGCATAAGCCATTGGGGAGGTTTGAACCCCTTTTAGACTTCATCCAAAAACCAACAGATAGAACTCTTTTTCTAAAAATGAGGTATGGGATACTTCCACTGAACAATTTTGTGAAGGGATGGAAAGGAAGGAGGGCTCAAAATGGTACCTGCCCAAGCTGCCCATGTATGACTGAATCCCTATCGCATTTTTTGTTTGGATGTAAGGCTTACTAGAAGGCGAGAACAAGATGGTTGAAACCAGTATGCAAGGTTTTAGGAGTTATAGATTTCAGGGTTGCGCTGTGCATTCTTTCAACTGACACAACATCTCTGGTTGTTGTATGCGGAGTTGCTAAATACTTATCAAGCGCCTGGCTTACCCGCTCCAAGTTGTTAAATAGTAACAATGTCTAGAGCTTGTGGTAGCAGAATCGCTGTTTTTTATATTGCTGCTATTTAATGAGAGATTGTCAAAACATCTGTTTTAACTTGAATATACATATCCCTTTATTGTTTTTAATCTCATTTTATCAAGAACTGGTTATTAATTGCCCTTCTAAACTTTCTACTTGTTATTAAAATGTATGTATGTTAATTTATGATATTTATATCGAATAAAGTATTACCAACAGAAATTAAATAAGCCACATTAATTCCCATTAAGAAAGAGAGTAGTAACATAACTACATAGATTACGGGACCCAGACATCTACATACCGATTTGCCTGGGATCGGGTGTTTTATTTAAATATATTTCTCATAGTGGGTTACACTAAACAAGGCGGCTCCTCAAGTATTCAGTGGTGGAGTATTGGCTCCCGAGAATGAATGCCGGTTGATTTCCAAAACAAAAAAGATATTGCGTAATGTAGCCCAGAGTAAATGGAATGTAAAAATGAACTACAAAAATCGCAGGAGGCATGAATGAGGTCTGCATGTGCATTGCCTCTCCACCCCAAATGTAGTGTGCTTCGATAAAAAGGTCAGCTACTGGTGACCCAAGTTCACATGTGTATAATTAACAAACACAAGGCACAAGGCACAAGTCACGACGGCTAGATAGACAGGTAGGCTAACAACAAACGGCAGCCACAAGCTGCCAATGTGAAACCTGCCTGTAGACAGAGTATCAAAGGATACCACCCCCATGTGGACTCCGGTGCGAAAGTCGACTCGGGTCAACAAGTAAATGCATACAATATTATAAAGGTGCAGGGTTTGTACATACTTACAAAAGCTCTTGCAGGCGAAGTCGTCAGCCAAGTCAGCCAGAAGTGGGGTTGCACGTTGACAGTTATGCTCCATTTCTGGACAAAAGAGGGACTCCTCGCTACCACGGACCACTCACTCCTGCCTCGGCTCGGACAGACACCTGCAGCTTCAGTGGCAGTCATGCTCATGCACACTTTTGATTGTGCTGCGCATGACAATGGTATGCTCACTGTAACATTCAGTTTGCTAACTCACCAGCAGCCCCACCCTAAAGAAGCGAACTTGCTGCTCGCGCAGACGCGGTGACATCTTCTGGGAAACGCGGTCCTTGCACCATAATTAATAGAGAGCCTGCCTCAGAGACCCGCCCGGGGCCCAGTGGACCATTTCATTAATTAAAAGGCCGGGCATGCGCCACAGCCGTGCACACCCTTTTATTAGTGAGGGGGCTGCGGGGGCCTCCTGTGTTATGCCCTTAACTGTGCGTGCACCATTGAGTTAATAAAAAGGCCGTTTGTGCACCATGGCCGTGAGCACCATTTAATTCCTCCGCCGAGTGAAGTGGGTCCCTGGAGCAAGGGGGCCCCTGGAGCACGGGGGCTGCGGGGCATGTGTTACGCCCCTGTTACCTGGTGGGATTACCTGTCATGAAAGTGCAGCCACCATTACTTTGCCTTCCTGCAGCAACCCCCAAATTGGGGACTTGTTGGTGAGAAACATAAAACAGATATCCTTGGTGTGCAGGAAATGTTTTCCGTGTGCATCAGGCACCTTTCAACATTTTCCTCCCCAGAACCACAATGCCTCACGTGGAGGTCACAGGGAAGTGAAAAAAAAGTTGTTTGACTTGTCCTAAACACTAAAGAGGGCAGGGCTACCACACTGTGACCTTGTGGTCTACTGGTAGACAGGCTACCAGGTCAAGTGTTTCCACCTTCACCAACAGCAAAAGCCCAAGATTTCACCCACCTCTAAATGAGGTGGATGAACAACAAGTTTGACAAAGAGTGTACCATTCATATTTATTCAAATTAATCAAAATAATTTTAATTATTTTAGGAAATCACTTTTATGAATTAATACCTAATGAAAAAATATAATCTTTTACTGTAGGTGGGATTTTTTTTATATAAATCTCTAAATATTTCACATGTAAGGTAAATATACACTATTTTTTTTTCTTTTTATTAAAATGTAAAACATAAACACTAAAGAAACAAGGCAATACAATCATTCAAATGGTGAGGCGTCCCGCGAGGGAGGAAAGCATACAATTTTGATACGATCAACAGCAGTACGGGATGGGGGAAAGTGAGGGGAATTGCAAGTCAGGAGGCATTTTAGCTGAAACAGCAGTAGGAATGTCGGGTCAGGGGGAAGGTGGGGTAGTCGCTACATGTGCGAAGGGAGGTGTACATATTTCACCTAGGTAGGAGTTCCATTGGCCCCAGACTTTCCCCCATTTTCGAGGCCTGCCATGTGCAAAGTATACCGTCTTCTCTCTGAACATGCACCAGTCCATATTTTCCTTCCATGCCAGAGCAGTGGGCGGCCTCTGGGATCCCCACAATTGCGCTATGTCTCTCTTGGCAATCATATTCCGAAGGGTCACCTACTGGGTCTGCGCCACATCATAGTCAGTCGGCTCCCAAATATTCAAAAAGCATCTCCTAGCTTCAGGCAACAACGCAACACCCGTGACCTCTTCCATAACTTCATGCACTCAATTCCAAAAACGCACAACCGCCGGGCACTCCCAGAGTATGTGGAGAAAAGTGCCCAGGAAGCCGCACCCACGCCTACACATCCCGTCCGAGGAATATTCATTGCTAACCAGGCGAGGACCAGTTACGTAGATCCGGTGAAGGATTTTGAGCTGCACAAACCGAAGACGGGCTGGAATTGCAACCTCCTTCGGCGAGGATACCGCCGACTGCCAGTTCTCGTCGTCCAACTCCAGACCATCGCTGGTCCAGGCCTCTCTGAGACGATGTAGGAGGTCAGCCCTATTATTTATCAATTTTTTGTAGATTAGCGAGATCGTACTGTCGGGGACGTACCCATCCAGTACCCGATCTTCAAGTGGGGATGCATCCGGGACAGTAGTACCAAATGGAAAAACCGATGTCAGTGCGTGCTGAATCTGCGCTTAACGGAAAAACTCTCTGTCACTCAAGTCATACTCCACCTTCAACTCCTCAAAAGTCTTGACCCTGTCCTTGGTCCATACGTCATTCACCCTGCATATACCAATCACGTCCCATCTGTCGAAGCCTTTAGTCTTCCACAGGGAGCCCAGTCTCTCGAATGCGTAAAGTGGAGTCGCTCATGTCAATCTATCCTTCCATCCCATTGCAGCATTTGCACAATACCATACTTGCACCGCTATCTTGGTTGGACCCGTGAGCATCTTCCCGGCAGATTTTGTATAGAGCGCCCTGTTGTAGTCCCCGCCAGGCAACAGCCACTTGTCCATTTCGAACGTGGGATTCGACGCGGGACCATACTTACAATGATTAATCGCCCCCAGCTGGGAGGCCCAGTAGTAACGCCTAATATCCGGGAGTGCGATTCCACCATCATACCATGGGAGTGTCGATTTGGCAAGGGCAATACGGGATCGCCCGCCCCATATCAATTGTCTCTGTAGACTTTCCACCTCTCGAAAGTAGCTTGCTGGGATAGTGTCAAATGTATTCTGTAACGCATATAAGAACCGGGGTAGCGACATCATCTTGAATAATGCCGCTCGTCCGAGGGGGACAACGGAAGCTTGCGCCATGCCTCAACATCGGACCTTAGGCGTTGGAGCGGGGGTAGCAAGTTACGTTCATAGCGGACCACAGGATCTAGGGCAATAAAGACCCCCAAGTATTTAAACCCCGCCTGCACCACCTGTATGGGGCACCTACGTGGCAAGAGAGGAGACCCACCCGAAAGGACATATACACAGGACTTGGACCAGTTATTTACGAGGCCGCAATTTTTCCCAAAAGAATTTAGCACATCAAATAAGACTATCAGCGACTTCCGAGGTGACGTGAGATACAGCAGGATATCGTCCGCATAAAGTGGCACTCGTTCCCCGAAGTCCGGGGTCCATCGAATACCCTTCATTGATGGCTCCCACCTCAGCCATGCTGGCAAGGGTTCCAAAGTGAGGGCAAAAAGAAGCGGAGACAGCGGGCATCCCTGGCGCGTACCCCTTCTGAGGGTAAACGAGCCAGAAACTCGACCATTCACGACCACCTGGGCCAATGGTTCCTTATACAGTAATTTCACCCAGTCGATGAAAACTGGGCCAAAACCAAACTTAGCAAGGGCTGCCCAGAGGAACGGCCATTCTACCGTATCAAACGCCATTGTGGCGTCCAAAGAGGCCAAAATGGCCGGCTCGCGTAACGACGCCGCCCTCGCAATGGCGCCATGCAAGCGCCGAAGATTCAATGCCGTGTTACGGTGCGGAATGAAACCGGATTGATCTGGATGGATCAGGTCGCCGATGACAGTTATCAAGCGGTTCGCGAGCACTTTTGCGAGGATCTTGGGCTCAGCGTTTAAGAGCGAGATGGGTCTGTATGATGCACATCGATCTCGCGGCTTCCCCTCCTTGTCAATGACGACAATAGATGCAAGTCGTTGATCAGGAGGGAGGGAACCAACATCTAGCAACTCCAAAAACATTGATCGAAGATAAGGTGCTATTTTATCCGGGCGCAGCTTGTAGAGCTCAATGGGGAGTTCATTAGGCCCATGGCCTTTACCGACCGCACGGAGCGGATAGCAGTCGCCACCTCCTCGACGGAAAGCGTTGCGTCCATCAGTTCCCTGTCTAAATCTGATAAGCGGGGCAGTACGATGTTTCGTAGAAGCAGATGTGAGTCCTGCTCCGGCCTGTCTGATACAGGGGAATATACAGTTCGGAAGTATTCCGAAAAACACTCCACAATCTCAGTGGGGTCAGTTACTCTCACTCCATCCACTCTCTCAATCAAAGGAACCACACGACTAGCCCTCTCCTTCTTGTCTAGCCAAGCAATCAACTTTCCCGCCTTATCACCCACATCATACAGACGCCCTTGCTGCTCTCTGCTCATCACTTTGGCGGCATCCGTCACCAGAGCTCTATAGACAAGTTGTTTAAGACTGAGGAGGTGGAGCTTGTCCTGAGCAACACCAAATTCCAATTCCCTTTCTAAGTCAGTTATTTCAGTCTCAAGATGGACACCTGCCTCGTATTTACGTTTCTTAACCCTATTGATTAATGATAGCGCCTGGCCACGGATAAAAGTCTTGTAGGCTTCCCATAGAGAGACAGAAGATGATACAGACCCCACATTTTCCATGAAGTATTGATCCAGTGATTTCACCAACTCTGCACGGATCTTAGGGTCGCGGAGATACCAAGGGTTAATCGGGGCTACCCGGCCCTCAGTTTCCCGCCTTGTTTCCATGACAAGCCATAAAGGAGAGTGGTCTGAAATACCCCTGGACAAATGTCTGATCTCTCTGACTAAAGAGGCCTGTGTCGCGGGCATCAGTATGTAATTGAGTCTCGAGAGACTACCGTGAGCCCCGGAGTGAAAAGTGTATTGCAACTGCCCCGGATGAAGCAGTCTCCAACAATCTATTAATCCCAAAGTATCCAGGAAGCCACCCAGCCAGGAACGAGACTTCACGAGTTACCTGGGGGGGTAGCGGTCGCTACATCCAGACACTACCAAATTGAAATCACCACCCACTACCAGGATGCCTTCCGGGAGCCCCAGAATCACTCTCCCTAAGTCGGCAAAGATCGTAGTCTGGAGACCAGGCGGGACATAAACAGAAAGCAGGGTGATAACCTTCCCCTCCCATCTTCCAATAATGGCAGCGTACCGCCCCCTATCATCAAGGATGATATCATCGACCTCCAGAGGAAGGGAACCCCTGACCAGGATAACCACCCCCCATCCAGAGTAGCCCCGTCGATTCATAGCATGGCATGTGTTTCCTATCAGGTGTGTCTCCTGGAGTAGTACAACATCAGGGGAGAGGCGTCTTAATAGTTGTAACACCACACCACGTTTTATCCTGTCCCCCAACCCATTAACATTCCAACATAATAATTTAAATTCCCTAACCCCATCCCAGGAATGATTGCTGCATCCACCACACAACGAACGCGACATCCAAGTCCAGAAGTCCAGAAGTCCATCAATACATTGCCTTGAAATGAACCAAACATCAACAACTTCCACCCCTCCACCCCCAACAGACTCCCAAAACCAGACCCACCACCCTGCACCCCTGCGTTAGACTCGAAAGCCACCCCAACTTGCAGTGTGCCTGTCGCCCTAACATATAACTAATCCACGAAAAGGAAGAAGAGACCCACCCCCGCCACCCCTGGGTAACCACCTCTATCAGAGCAAGTTTAAGAATCATCAAACCACAGCTGGAAGGTCTACATGTAATCCAGAGAACCAAGTCCGTTTCTCATTCCTGCTCCATCGGGCCACCTTCAGCTCCTCCAGAGTGTTCAGAGTGTTCCTGCTGCCTGGGCAGCGTGTCGAGCCAGTCACTTGCAGCCTCAGGATGATCAAAAAAGAACTTCCGATCTCCATATTCCACACGTAGCCGAGCTGGAAAGAGCATAGCATATTTCATGTCCCTGTCTCTCAATCGTCTCTTCACCCCCTGGAACCCCATCCTTTGTTTCTGCACAAGCTGGGTGAAGTCCGGGTAAAAGCTCACCGTGGTATTTTCGAATTTCGTGGGGCCACCCAAGAGCGATGCCTGCAGGATAGCGTCTCTATCGCGAAAGTTGAAAATCCTGGCGATTATGGGCCGCGGGGCAGCACCCAGCTTAGGTTTGCCTCCCGGCACCCTGTGTGCCCGTTCCACCGCAAAGAAGTTGCTCAGTTCATTAGGTGCAAGATGGTTTACGATGAGGTCCTCCACGAGGAGGTCAACAGTTGGGCTTTCTGGCTTTTCAGGGACACCCACAATACGAACATTATTTCGTCTTGCACGACTTTCGAAGTCCTCAAGTCGGCGAGAGAAGAAATCGTTTGAGGACCGCAGATTGCGGACCTCCGTTTGCAGATCGGAAACATCAGTCGTGAGGTTGGAGGTCTTCACGTCCAGGGATTTGACTTTTTCATTAGTCTTAGCTAAATCCGCCCTGATCAAATTGACGTTGATCGCCACGGTGTCAAGTTTTTGGGCCAGAGTCTCATATTGATGGCCAATAGAGGTCTTCATGCCAGCAATGGCGCCCATGACATCACGTAGAGTCAAATCATCTCCCGTCGTCGAGTCGTCTCCCGCATCTCCCAGAGGTCTACTTGCCCCACCGGGGGATCCCTTAGGATGAGGGTACCTGTCCATAACGTTAGATTGTATGGTACCCCCACGGTGGACAGACTTGGTCTTTCGCCTCTCGGTCTCCTGTTTGCCGGCCATCTTGACAGCTGCGCCTCTGAGGGGATCTTGAGACCTGGTTAAAATGGCTACGTTCAAATCACCCAAAGGGGTTCGCTAGAAGAACAGGTTACCACTCGCCCTACAACGAACAGTGACATTCAATCACGGCACTAGAGCGAAGTTGCGGCGTTAAGTAAACCCTGTGTAGCAGGAAGCGAAGCCGATGTTGGGGAGGGTACGAGGCCAAAAGTGAAACCGAAAGCTAAGACCTTGGTAGAGAGTAGGATCAGGCTGGCCGATGTTGTTCAATTACTGCCCGGGCAGGCCATTGACTCGAGCCCGGGGCAGTTCCGTGGAGCAGGCCACAAAACTTTAGAGTTTCGTAAAATCGGTTCCCGGGATCCAAATCTATTTCTGGAAACAGCTATTATATCAGCTGGGTTGCGTCTTCAATGACCCATCGTCTTAACCAGGATAATAGTCAGGATAAGTGCCGGAGGTGGCGAAGGTCTGGGAACCCTGTGCTCACGCGGCCATCACGGTTGCGCGCGAAGCTCCTACTTTAAATATACACTATTAATTCAAATTAATATTCAACATAAAAATATGTTTTTTAAAGTTTAATAAACTTTTACACTTTCCCTTTACTTATCATAGGGAAATTGTGAAGGTCTCTGCCATATGGTCTGGATGCTTGCTAGTAGTAACTTTACAGTTGTATTTTACATTTTTACATACTACACCCACTATTTCACTTGGTGACGGCAAGTAAATCTACGCTTTTTATTAACTTTATACTCATAAATGGAAAATATTTAAAAGTAGGAAAGTTACTCTGAAGTGTAAGAGTAAATTTACTTATAGTAAATCCACATGTGCATATTAATATTTGCGAATAGGCCCCTGTGTCTACTTTGGAGAAGATGAATACATAAAGTAAGTTAACCTCCTCAAACCAGTTCCAAACAGAGTATGCAGAACCAAGAATCCATTTTCTGAAAAAGTAGTAGAGGAGGAGGGCTGAACCAGACACAGATGGTTCCAGGATTTCTCATTGTCCAGAGTAGGTGGCAATCTACAGAGTGTCATGGAAACATCTAAGAGCCAGATCTGCCTCTAAGGTGAGAGGACATCATCTGAAGATGTCTGCAACTACTTGCTGGAGAAGAAATGTTCTTCTGCCTTGGAAATCAATCTGTCTGACCTGCTGAGAGAGAGGAACACAAGGCATCTCTGCTGGAGTGAGTCTGCCCAGAGGAGTATACCAGTAGAGGTGCAGCTCCTAGGAAGCAAACTGACTTTATACAAGCTAACCTAACCCTCAACTATGTTGTTAAAACTCCCCACAGCTGAGGCAGTACCTCTCCACCATAGACGGCGGCCCTACTTACCCTCCCAGTTCTCAAGTCTTTGAAGCACTCTCCTTGTCCTGGGAGTGATCATAGTGGTGACTCACCTGGGATTGCCAGTGGGACATTGCAGGACTCAACCATTAAGCGGAAGGGGGGCAGCGAGCATCCCCAAGGCCGGAGGTGCACTGCACCAAGAACAATATGTGACTGCAATTCTGTGGTCAACTCAAGACCTACCGTGCACCCGTGGCATAGAGAAGAGTCAGATACCACCATCTGTGGTAAACTTCAAAACCTATGCTGGCTTTGGAAGTGGCCCCCTGTGACCTTTGAGCACCAGGGTTCCCATGTGCAGGCTCCGGAACTAGCGCTATTCCCCAGATGGACAACTGCACCTTTATAACTGACCTATGGGCGGGCTCTTCACCTTTGTTTTTGTGGTGGGCCTTTGTTTGGGCCTGAGCTGCACCAGAGACTGCAACCACTACCCTAGAGTGGCTTCTGTATCAACAAGCTCACTCCTTGCATCTAGAAGGAGGTGGGGTAAGGCTCGCTGAAAATCAACTTTGTAGACTACGTGACTAAAGTCCCCCTGTAACACACAGACAAATATTCAGGTCCTGACATTGCTCGAGTGCCCACAGGTACTTCAGAGATCTTGTTATGAGTCTAAAATGATTAGCTAATGGGGTATAGGCACAAACATTGATCTACAGGACATATAGTAATTGTCTATCATCCTCTACTGTTGAACCTGCATCTGTGAATTTCCATTAGCATATTTTTTTAAATACCTTTCCTTCAGTACTACTGTTACATTCAATATTTCAATATTCCTGGGACCAATTCTTGCTTAGTTGGCATACTAATTACTTTTTATTTTCATAAATGTTATGTTGTGATGTGTTGTGTCATGCTGTGTTATATTATGTATATTTGTAAAGCGCTCAATCACTTGGGAGGGTATCCTGGTGCTGAGCAAGTGTGGGTTTGGCTTCTGAATCAAGCAACCCTAATATCTTGCATCCCAGAGATAGAAGTAAATGTCAGAGGGCTCTTGCAGTACTGGCCAACTCTAGGAACCCGTCCAAGCTCTGGTAAAACTCAGAGTCAATCAGGAACAGGAGTGTATATATAACAGCATTCGGTGTCAAAGAACAGACCCACCTACAGCAAGGGAAATGTTTAATTGCCTTTTGAAATGTAAATGCAAGTTCATCAGGGCAAGAAGACCCATATGTGACCCAACAGTCCACCGTACCACAAAGCCACAAGTTGAAGGCCTACCAGTGGGTAATGGAAGCAGTAGCTGGAACAACTGACAAAATGTAGCCGCCTTCGGTGCCAGCGGCAGGTGTTGTGTGTTTGTACATGGTTAAGACTAGAGGGAGGAGGAAACTTTGTTGTGTAGATGTAGGTTGTTGCATGCTTTAGGAGCGATAGAGATGTTCAGCCCACTGGATTTTGCTCTGCATGACATCTGCTGTGTACGACAGAGGAGACCCGACAGCCATCATTCTCCTGGACCTCTCTCTAGCTTTTGACACAGCTTCATACCCCATCTCCATCAGGTGCCTGTACAAGATTGGTATTCAAAGATCTGTGCACCGCTGGATCTGCTCCTTCTTAATGGATAGAACACAAGCGGTCAGCCTGGCACCTTACTCCTCAGAAGCCCACAAGCCCATCTGCAGATTCCCTCAAAGTTCATTGCTCAGCCCACCCTCTCCAATGCATGTATGATCCCTCTGGCCAGTTTCACCTGCGCACAGGACATCAACATCCTCTCCTATGCAGATGACATGCAACTCATACGCTCCCTCTCAGACAAGACCCTCAACACAAGAAACAAGTATACCGCCTGCATGACCAAAATAGCTAACTGGATGAAAGCTAACTGCCTCAAGCTCAACACGCACAAGGCAGAAGTAGAGATCTCACTATGGTACTACCGTTGGAGGCCAGCTGAACTTGAAGCCACACACAAAAGCCACACCAGGAATCTCGGAACAAACATTAACTGCAAACTGGACATGACTGTTTGAAGTCAAAACCTACTGCATCCAGCTTCCACGGTATACACCTGTTACAACGCAACTTTTACAACTACCTACCATTACAACGCAACTTTTACAACGCATACCATTACAACGCATTGCTCTGGGGGGCGCTCTAGGATAGGGAATAAGTTTAATTTACTATCCAACACCTTCCCTAGTGTCCACGGGGACTGGAGTTGGAATAGTAAATTATACTTACCACTATCCAGCACCTCTAAGCGCTATGCGTTGTAATGGTATGCGTTGTAATGGTCGCGTTGTAATGGTAGGTAGTTGTAATGGTATGCGTTGTAACGTCATACATCCTCACCAAGCAACTTAGTAAAAGACTACAGACTATGCAAAACTCTGCAACCAGACTCATCCTCAGCCTCCCACACAGTACCTACATTATGCTACATCTCAAGAAACTACATTAGCTTCCAATGCACAAATGCGCTCAATTCAAACTCTTTACCCTTACATTCAAGGCACCCCACAACTCAGGCCCCACCTACCTGAATAGTCACATTTCCTTCTACCAGATATCCAGACACCTCCACTCCATAGGACTACTACTACTCACCAACATACAAAGGATGGACAGAACCAGGTCAGGAAGACAAGCGTTCTCTTACATTGCTCCTAAAGCGTGGAATGACCTCCCTCTCCACATCTTCTTGAATTCAACAAGAAGCTGAAGACCTAGCTTTTTAATTCACCAACCCTCCATAGGTAGGGCTAGGCATACACAGCTACTCAGGGCCGGCTTTAGCATAGGTGGTGTGGGGTGCAACACTCTTTTTTGGTGCCCCGGCGCCCAATGACTGCCTCCTCGGATTCTCTCACTACCACCGGGCAAACGTGCCCCTCATCTCTCCAATCGTAATTTATTGCTAAACACATTGCCCCCCTAAGGTCAGCGCCCTCTTCACAGGTCAGCTCCCAGCGTGGCTGCACTGGTCACACTGCCCTAAAGCCGGCCCTGCAGCTACTCAGCGCCAGGATGATAGTGCACTTTACAAATATACATAAAAAACATATGCAAAGGATGTGAGCAAGTAGGAGTCCGGCTGAGCGGAGCTGGCTGGCTTGTGCAAGGAGATGCAGCTATTGAAGTAGGCTGGGCAAGTATTATGTAGTGCTTTTGAAGGTGTGAGTGAGGAGTTTCAACTGTGCATGCTTGTGTATAGGGAGCCAGTGGAGCTCCGTGAGGTGAGGTATGATGTGTGTATTGCATGGAGAGTGAGTTTGGCTATTGTTTAGAATGGTTTGCAGTCATCTAATGAGTTGTTTGCTGATCCTAGCTAGATTCTCCTCAACATCCTCAGGGTTTGGAAGCAGGAAGTTGTAATGGCATTAACTGGGGGGGGTCATGTTGAGATTACTGTTGATGACGATCCCGACGTTCTTGGGGTCTGTGCTGGGTGTGGGTCCTAATTCAGCAATGGGCTGAACTTTTATTATTAGGAGTTTTTTAGGATAGATCAAATAACATTTTTGACTAGTGCTATTTTATGACTTTTGTGGTAAGTCAAGACAGTGCTTGCTCCAAACATGTTTTACCACCATATTAAAAAAACAGGATACTAAGGGGCATATTCACAAGGATTTATCTCTGAAGTATCCCCACTTTAACACTTCAAATGTGGTGATAGAATAAACACCCCATTCACAAGCTGGTGCAAACTGCAAGCATCGCCAGAATTCCTGCGATAACATGCCCAAAACCTAACACTACGGCGGACACCACCAACTAACACTAATGAGATGCAGAGTAGGTGTTCCCGTGCACAAACACACGAAAAAACAGCAACACCACTTTTACAATGAACTGACAGATCCGTGAAGCGAACCGAAAACACGTGATAAGACGCGTTAGCCGCAGGTATTGAACACCTGCCTCAAGCAGGTGTTACGACGGATGACTAGCTGCAGTAGGCAACGGAGCCTCATACACAGCCACATCCGATGATCGAACAACGCCATGGAGCGACTAATCATGCAGCTCGTAGTCCCAACAAGGCCACCAACTTCAGGACTGCCACCACCCCCTGGACCCAGACCCGCCCCCCCCAGACCACCACAGAGGCAGCGCAGAGTAAGACAGTGGGCCTACAGACAACGCACCACTCTCCCAGACCTAAAACCAGAGGAAGTCATTGCCCACTACAGGCTCAAAAGGACAACCATTCACCACATCCTGACCCACATCGCCCACAGGCTGATGGTCCCAACACAGCAGAGAACAAACATCCCTCTGCAGACAAAGCTGCTGGCTGTGCTGCACCTGTTGGCCTCTGGTACCTTCCAACCAACTGCCAGAGTCAGAGTGGTCTCACAGGCAGCCCTATCAAAGTTCATCACACCTGTCCTGGATGCCATCCTCTGCTTCATACCCCAGTACCATCACCTCCCCAACACTGCGCAGGAACAACTGGAGACAAAGCAAGGCTTCTAAGCCATGGCCGGATTTCCGGTAGTGTTGGGGGTAATCGACTGCACACATGTCCCACTTGTGCCCCCTGCGGATGCTGCACACCACTACCGCAACAGAAAGCACATGCATTCCATCAATGTGCAGGCAATACTGGACCAATGTCGTCACCAACTACCCAGGAAGTGTGCATGATCCCTTCATCTTCCGACAGTAAATAAAATTAAAATAAATGTAATATACTTGTAAAGAGCACAGCTGCCCCAGCAACGGGGCGTCCCGGCGCTGTATAACGCTGTGGAACCCTACCTGGCTCTCTCTGTGAGATGCCCCTCCTGGGCACCCCCAAGGTGAAGCCAGGCATCCCAGTGTTGTTGGGGCTGTTGTGGAGATTAAGCAAGCTATTGCCCAGAGTTGCAGCGTGGGACCCATGATTAGAGTAGGCACCGAGGCGAGAATTATCGAGTCTGCGGACATTGAGCCCAAGACCCTGCTGCGTCATGACTTGAACCCTGGTCCCGGGCCTGATCTCTGCTTCAGAGTCTGCCGCTCTAGCCAGTGAGCCACACTTCTCCACAGTCCATTATCAACCAGCGCTTCCATGATGGCCATATGGAACGGGATTGCTCGTTGGTAAGTACCAAGTCAACACACTACACATCACAATGCCTCCACAGGACAATGCACAACAGTGGGGATGCACACGTGACCACACCATATTCAACATATCATACTACACGTCCATCCAACAAGACATGACCACAACAATCTATGGTCATCCTGGCCTACCCCTGCACCCTGTACAGACTGGTGGTGTAGGTGCCATCATCTGCTCATCCCTGCAAGCTGGCGAACACTCACCCAACACACAGCCATCACAGGCGTCATTGGATTGGTGGCCCTGCCATCACATTCTGCTGAACCAAGTATTGACTCTTTTCTCCCTGCACTGTGACAGGAGATCAAGGATATGCACTCTACCCTTGGATGATGACACCCCTCCAAGATCCAAACATACCCGCCCAGAGGCAGTACAATGCGGCCCACATATGCACCAGGGGCATCATTGAACGCACATTTGGCGTGTTGAAGTCACGTTTCAGGTATCTGGACAGCACAGGTGGGAAGCTCCTGGACAGCCCAGACATCGTGTGCAAGCTGAGCGTTGCATGTTGTGTGTTGCACAACATCTGTGTGCGCACCAGGGTCCCATAGATCCCAGTTCCAGAGGTACTGGCCGATGATGGTGGTGATGGGGCAGGTGGCCCACATCCCACTGCAGCAGTGGCAGGACAGGCCCATAGGAATAACATCATTGACACTTACTTCTCATGAGCAAGTCACATTGTGACCGTCCATGGCAATCATGCGACGGTAGAGAATGTCCAAATACACTGCATGTGTGAATAAACATTTTTGCTGGTCTCAGCTTGTACTTGTACATTTTGATGTTATGTTTTCCTGCGTTCAAGATGTGGTTTGGCAGGTTGTTCACATGTGCTAAACAAGTTGTGTCCTGTGTTAAAATGTGGTGGGGGTGCTGTTTGACCCGGGATGTTGTCACTGCCCAGGTGTACTCCTGATTGTGTGCGTATTCTCCTCTAAATCACCATCCTTGTACCCTAGGGTGAGAAGAATTGTTCACAATGTGTGGATATGGTGGCTGGAACTTTTCTTTCTTCCTTTTTTTATTCCTTATTGTCTATTCGTTTAACATTTCTCAGAATTATCTGTTGGAAAAGGCACTAAAATTTAACAAGGGCGATTTCTGTTGTGGGAGTATTATTTGAGTTCAAGCAGCAATTTAAATGCTAATGTTTTACTCGAGCTTAAGTAGCAACATTAATGTATTTTAAGTTGTTGATGAAAATGTAAATCTCTTACCTCATTGTACATAACAGTGTTTCACACAGTTTTTTGGTATGTTTCAGATTGAAGCCCGTGAAGAAGGGCGAACAGCCCGAAATGCATTGGGCAATGAACAAAAATTTGTTTGTAATTTTGTCGATTTGAATGAGGGTTGTCAAAATTTGAACATGTGATTTTCATTCATTAAATGAATTATGTTATTATTTAATTATTTTGTAAATAATTTTTGGTTGATATCAAGCAAGGCACTGTTTAGATTTGTATTGATTTGGGGAATTGTGCATACATTGATTGCAGCAGCATAATGCTATAGTGCACAGTGGTCAGGCTGAACAGGCTTGAAGTAGGGTGTGCCACTGTTTTCTTATGACGCTTGTGTCCATCGCAGGATTTGTCACGTTGGGGAATCTGTTTTTATCTCCGTCGTGGTGGTTGTTTCGCGTATATTGTCCGTGGTGTCAGCAGACTATCGCATGCTACCGTCGTGTTGTGAAATCCACTTTGTCACAGGTTATTTTCCTGCAATAGGCTGTGATCCTGAAAGTTACGTTATGCTACTCTTGCGGTAGTTATCACACGTTCTTGTGAATATACACCCGAGGGTGGTAATTTGTCTCAAAAATATTTGTTAACATTTATAGCCATTTTATTGATGTACTGAAGTGTTTGGTTTACGTGCTGCTGTGTTTTTGTATTCCATTATTGCAAAGGTATTCTGTTGTGATGTACTGCATTTGTTGTGTTGCATTGTTTTTTTACTGTTTTGTTGTGATATAGCCTGTTGTTTTAATGCCTGCCTCAAAGAGGCTTTATTTTTTCTATGAAAGCCAAGTTTGCTAGTCTTTTTAGATTTTGCTTTGCATCAGAAAACGTTGGTGAAATCATTAGGCGACCTAGTACCACATATGGAATGCACCCCTGATGCAAAGTAACACAACGCACTATTTGAACTATTTTAAGGGCAACTTTGTAGTGCAAAAAAAGTTTTGACTGAAAAGTAAATACTTCAACAAGACTGCTTCGCTTTGCATGACTTTGAGATTGCACAAAATCTTGATAAATATGACGCTTGATCTTCTGTAAACCTGCTGAGATCATGTTGGTGCTGAGGAAAATATGGCATTTAGAAATTAGCATTGATTAAAACATTATCTATTAAAATCACTGGGTAAGCAACTTGTCATAACCAGTTTTAGGATCTAGGGGAGCAGAGGGGTTACTGGGCCGGAACCATGATAGTTGTGTGTTTCTACTACTCATGCAGTGGCCTGACCAGCTACAATCACTCACAACTAAGCACCAAGTACACCCATTAGAACTTGATTCAGAGAATAGGGAAGTGAACAATACAAGACTTAGGGGCATATTACCAAGCAATAGCGATAATTATCGCTATTGCTTGGTTAGCGTGAAAAAATGATCGCCGAGCTGCGGCGATTTTTATCGCAAATAAACCTTGGTATTACCAAGGTTTATCGCAAATGCGATAAAAATCGGCCACAATGCATGAATATAACTGAAAAGTCAGCGATAATCATGCATTAGCGAGCTAATGCTCTTAGCCATGTTATCCACCTCCCATTGGATAACATGGCGAAGAACTGCTCAGCTTAGCGCGAATATCTCCAAAAGTTGGTAATAGGAGATAGCGATGTTAGCGACTGTTTCCAGTCGCTAACATCTTGGCACGCCCACTTTGCATGCCATTAGTGATAAATATCACTGACATGCAAAGTGGGGCCCAAGATGGTCGCTATCTCCTGCTAGCTGTCGCTAACTGGTGTTAGCGACAGCTAGGTAATAGGGAGATAATTTTATCTCTGCTTTCTTGGCTTTTAAAGTTAAAAAGCGGAGATAAACCCCCTTGATAATATGCCCCTTAGTGATCAAGGTTTCTGGAGTTAGCGACTGAAATCTCATCATTCATGGCAATTGACCAATTCACATAAAGTGAGTACTGAGGGTGTTAAGTAGGAGACATTTATTTTTTTGTCCATGACTTTCACTTATCCCATGTGTGCTGCACTGTACAGCACGCAGTCAATAAGTGAATTGTAAATAAAATTGTGTAAGCATAGTATTTTCTTCCGGAGGTGTAACTTTGTAGTACACAACCTTTGCTAAACATCTCACACACACATCTGCACAATGGTTTGTGTGCCAGCACAGGGGAAGACAGACAGAAGCAGGAGGCCAATATTAATAAATATGTCTCTGTGCTGCTCTCTTGCCCCCGTCCAACTCTTGCCTTGAACTGCAAGGAGAAGACTAACACATTCACTGTGAACATTGTACACTCTACAGATGCAATGGAAGACACTTCTTGCTCTACATGTGCTTTCAATGATTACGTTGCTGTTACCTCTAGCCACATTATTATGCCTTTGTCTGATTTAAATCCAGCACATCTGCATTTTCGGCCTTGTTTCTTGTGCTAGCCAAAACACTGGGAGCTCTGTATCCGTTTCCCGATATTACTGTAACTCCAATTATGCATACCCACACATATGGAGCTTCTGCAAATTACTAACATCAGTCCACCTCTGTGAGCGGGCCTACGGCGTCATGGCTGGAAAGTTTGTAAAACATTTTTTTGGGCCCATTACTGTGAAAATAGATTTCTAAATATCTGATGTAATTATGAGCCCACTTAAGCAACTTTGCAGCAATGTACATTTACGGGAGCCCAGTATGTTATAACCCAGTAGTCTTTTTTAAATTCTTGTTTTTTTTTTATCCAATTATTTAGTAGTGTTACATAATGCATGCATGATACTTGAAGGGAGCACACATAAAAGTGTCTTTGGATAGACCCCTGAGGGTGCAGTCAATAAACAGTGCTGTTAATTCACTAAATGGAAGCGTATCAGCCATCATTTGTTTTGTTTTTCTTCGTGAGATGCCGTAGGTGTGATGGATATGCCCAGACCTAGGCCCTGTGCTCGCTGTGTCATTGGACTCAGGGTGCACCTCACTGTAAAGGGGCGACTTGGTTGGACTATTCCTATTGGAGCAGGAGGAAGACTGTTTTGCATTTGACCAGTAACTGTCTGGAGTTGGATGGTAGGCAAAAAGGCAGACTGGGATGAGGCCTAACTGATTATCAATGGCATTAATTCAAGCAATCCACCCATCAGCTTTTTGTTTTCCTAAGTGCAATCAACAAAAAAGCAGTTTTTTTGCAGAATATTTTCTTTTTGTGTGTGATCCTCGGAATTTCCACCTGTTTGATTTGGAGGATGCCGCCCATTCATCTAGATGCCACCCATTCATCTGCTTTTAACTTTTTTGTTGTGCAGGTCCCGGAGCTGCTGACACTTGATATTATTTTACTTACTTACCCTGCTCGTCCCCACCTCGCTTCTGAGTGCGCGCTGGGACCCTTCCTGGTCGCGCTGCACTCCAGCTCGGGACTTCTCTGCCCCGCCTCCTGGCCCGCCCATCGCAGACGAGATAGGTTCTGCCTGGGTCGTGACCTAGTGTGCCTCCATCTTGGGTGAGGGAGCAGGCGAGCGGACTAGCGCTCGGCCCCTTCCGCCCTCGGCCCTACAAAATGGTTCCCCCTTTCAGGGAGCGCAGCGGACGGGCGCAGCGGGCGCGCCGTCTTCGCGCCGAAGTCGCGCCTAAGTCCAGCCCGTCTGCGCCTGTCCGCGGCCGGACGGGTCCAGGGGCCGGGGACGCTGTCTCTGTTATCTCCTATACTCCCTCTGTTCTTAAGAGCCTACAGCCTTTCCCCTGCCACCAGGGCTCGCATCTCTGCACTTGGAATCGCGGGGAATATCCCCCTCCATTCGGGGTCGGATGCGTCACATGTTCCACCAACTCCTACTGAGTCAGACATCTGAATATTATACTTAAACACCAGCTCTCTTATTAGACATCAAACTGACATCTTTCTCTTACTCATGGCTGAGAGCCCTGACATTCTTTTGCTATCGGAAACATGGCTCACTGACGACTCCCTCCCTGATATCCTGGCGGCATTACCCCCAGACTACTATCTGTTGAATGCTAATCGCCCCGGGGGCCGTCCTGGTGGCAGGGTGGCAGTGGTAATACGCAAGGACTTAAAAATTATAGCTACCTCATCCATGACCCTTCCTGAAGTTGATAACTTGGTTCTCAGCCTGGGAACTGAGGTGGGTGCAGTCACTTTTGTAATACTCTACCGCCCCCCCACCCTATGCCTTCATTCCCCTCTTCCTTTACTGAGCAGCTTGCCAATCTTACTACATCCTCCTCTCGTGTCGCCATTTTCGGCGATTTTAACTATTGGTTCCAACACAAGGATGCCGGGCCTCACGCCACTGAGCTATTTGAAGCCCTCTCCTGTTTAAATCTCGCACAACTTGTCAAGTCCCCCACCCACAGCGGAGGCCATATCCTCGACCACATTTGGACTCACGGGGTTAAGTCCTCTTGCCCGTTGATCACTCCCTGTGTGTGGTCTGACCATTCTCTGATTGAGACTGTAATCTCTGTCGATCGCCATATCAGGGCCCCGCCACTAGAGGGCGGTGCCGTCCGCAAGTGGAGGGCTGCTGACTCTCATAACTTGCTCTCCCATCTGTCAGAGACCCGCCCCTCCCACTCCAACGACATCTGCATCAACGAGCTAGACGGTAACATCTCTCACCGGCATAGCAACTCCCATAAGTGGTTTGACTCCCAATTAAAAACCCAACATCTGGAGCTCCGCCAATTGGAGCGTAAGTGGAGGAGAGATTACTGCACCACAGGCAGAGACACTTACGTGGCCGCTCGTAATAAATATAAAAAAGCCATAATTGCGGCCAAAACAGCATATGTCTCCTAGAGAATTCTGTCAGCCCCTTGTAAGTCGAAGGAGATTTTTAAAGTCCTCGATGAATTTACCTCTGACTCTAGGACGATCCTGAACCAGGCTCCTACTCAGGAATCAGGCAATGCTCTCAGTACGTTCTTCCTAGAAAAAATTGTTATGATTAAGGATACTATTCCGGTCACCCTTCCTGGCACTGACACTGTCTGTCCCCCTCATCATGCACTCTCTTTCACACATTTCCCTCCTCTTGATCCAGAATCTTTGCCCAGACTGGCCGCTTGTGTCAAGTCTGGCTCACCTGACGACTATTGTCCACAATCTATACTACGGGACATCTGCCTTACCTTACCTGATTGCATTCTCCCTCTGTTGAATTCTTCTCTTTCTTCTGGCACGGTGCCCAGCTCCTTCAAGGAGGCCGTTTTGGTGCCTCTACTGAAGAAGCCAGGAGCTGACCCCGCAGTTCTGGCGAACTACCGGCCTATCTCTCTTCCGCCCTATTTCTCTAAAATTCTGGAAGCCCACGTCACCGCCTGCCTCTCACAGTTCATCGAGAGCTCCAACTTTCTTGAAGCCAACCAGGCTGACTTCAGACCCGGCCACTCCACGGAGGCAGTGATCTTGGCCGTGTTGGATGCTCTGAGAGGCGGCGCTGACAGGGGTACCCCCCAGGCCCTGGTTCTTTTAGATCTGTCGGCCGCTTTCGACACCTTGGACCATGACATCCTTCTCCATCATGTCGAGCAGGCCGGCATCCAGGGCCTGGCATTGGCATGGGTCGAATCCTTTCTGACCGGGAGGTCTCAGACAGTTAGTCTGGGCACCTTCAGGGCACCTAAGGAATGATCACATTGCGGGGTTCCCCAGGGCTCCTCTTTATCTCCCCTTCTTTTTAACCTGTATCTTCGACCTCTTCTCTTTTCTCTGAGGCAGTGGGACGTCACCGTCTTTAACTACGCTGACGACCTGCAACTCATCTTTCCTCTCAATTCTTCTTCTGCTATCACTAATTTTCAGGCGGTTATGTCCCACACTCTCCAGTGGATGTGCCAGAATCAACTCAAACTGAATCCCGGGAAGACGGAGCTCCTTCTCCCTGGTAAGAGCTCTATCCACTGGGGCCCGCACTTCTGACCGATAGAGCTAGGCCCTCCTCCCCCCCCTGTGGCCTCGGTGAAGAGTCTCGGGGTCATTATTGACTCCGAGCTATCCCTTAAGCCCCGGATAGGGGCGGTGGTTTCCTCCTGCATGTACCAGCTGCGCAGGATCAGGAAGGTGGCCTATCTCCTGACTCCCGAAGTTCTCATTTAAGTCATCATGGCTCTTGTCCTCTCCCGCTTGGATTTCTCAAATTCCCTCTATCACGGTCTGCCCAAGGCCCTTCTTTCTAGGCTGCAGATCGTCCAGAACCAAGCGGCGAGATTGGCCTTCGGGATCCCGAAATGGCAATCCGCTAAACCTCTTCTTACCAACTTACATTGGCTTCCTGTCATTTCGAGGGTAGCCTTTAAGATCGGCTGCCTTGCCTTCAAATCTCTAACTGGTCCCTGCCCCGCATTCCTGAAATCTCTTATCAGTCCCTATTGTCCCTCACGCAACCTCAGATCCTCCCACCTCCGCCTCCTGGTTGTCCCCTCTTTCAAACTCTGCAGAATCGGAGGTCGGAGATTTGCACATTTGGCCCCTAAATTCTGGAATTCTCTCCCACCCTCACTTAAATCCTCCAATTCGCTCTTCCAATTCCGCGGATCTCTGAAAACATGGCTCTTCCCACAATCTGGCTAACTCCCCCTGTCCACCCCCAGCACCAGATCAGCGCCAGGAAACCCACGGTGACAGAGCGCTCTATAAGCTCACCTTAACATAACATAACATAACATAACATAACAGATGCCTAATCGCTCATACTGCACTGTGATTCTGCCCTCCTCCTAAGACCTCATACAAGGACACTGTGGACTTCTAAGGACACATACTATGATTTCAAAAGCAAATACTGCAATGTGAAAGCTTATTTGTACCACTTCCAAATCACTCGTAGATTCAGATCTCCCAGATAGCTGATTCACTCCCAGTTTTTAATTTTCATTCTAACTCGGACACTTCTGTTCATCCCATTTTGAATTCAGGACTACATGTACCAGAATGCAAAGAAAAAACCTAGACTGAACCATCTACTCACATATGTGTCAGTGAGCAGCACAATGACCTTTGCACTGGACCCACTCGCAAACTGCCATACATGTCATTCTTCACATATATTTTCCAATAAAGTTAGCCAACATGTGTGTGTCTTGTTTCCTGTTGTTGGGCGTAGTTTATTTTGCACAACATGTACGAATACTTTTTTGTGTTACAGTACAGTGGTCATAACCCACTATGACCAGGCCATGAACCACCGTCACAGGGTGTCATGAATCATTTTTACAAGCTCATAAATCATAGACATGACAGTTCATTAATCATCCCTTTCTGACACTCCCTCCTACATACGAGACTCACAACTGAGGGAATATTTATTGCCGTACTCTGCAGGCCGATTCCCATGGGCCTCATTGTTCCCGGGGTGAGCTAAAGGCATGGTCCCTATCAGGTCTCTCGCTCACCTTTACCATGGAGATTAAAGTGGTCAGCCTCAATGTTCAAAGCCTCAACATCCCTATAAAGAGGTCGGTGGTCCTCTCTGTCCTTGAAGACTCACATGAGTTTCCTATGTCAGACATATATGTCCCTGATATATATGTCTGACGCAGGAAACTCATCTTCGCTCCAGAGACACACAAGAATGCAGTCCAAATGGTTCCCACAGCAATTCTGGCCCTCATGGTCTGGAAACAAGGGTGGTGTGACTATTCTCTTCTCTAACCACTTCCCTGGGTCAGTCTTAGGCGCTACAGTGGAATTCAAGGGACGTCTATTGGCCCTCCACCTGCAGATAGGCACGTTTCACCTCAAGTTGGCAACGATCTATGCCTCAAATGAGTTTTGACCGAGTACATTGGCCCTACCTATTTGAGACACTCAAATGGTTTGGCGTTGACAACCGTTTCAGGCAATGGATCTGGAGCATCGCCGCACCCCTGTGTGGCAGTGCAAGTGAACAGAGTCAGGTCCAGTGGCTTCTCTATCCAACATGGCACAAGACAGGGATGCCCAGTCTCCCCGCTTCTCTTTGCGCTCTACAGGGAGCCTCCAGCACAGAGGCTGCGGGACAAACCTCAGATGATATGCATCCCATTTGGAGCGGACTGCCATCTGATTAACCTGCACGTAGAGGACATATTTCTTTCGATTATACAGCCTCTGAACTCTCTCCCTGCAGTTATCGCGGAGTTACAAGACTTTGTGGCAATCTCAGGTTTCCGTGTAAACTTACAAAAATCCCAAGTATTAAACCTTAACATAGCTCCAGACACCAGCGTGTAATGCAGTCTCAACTCAACTTCCAATGGATCGCTGAGGGCCTCCCGTATCTAGGCCTTACGCTGGCGTGCAGACTTACTAAAACCGCTGTGATGAATTACTCATTGCTGGTTGCCCAGATCCGTAGCAATCAGGCGATCCGGCGTATTGACTGCAACTACCTCTCTTGTGGCTCGGCTGCAATACAGCTGTGAAAATGAATATCTTGCCACGTTTGCTCTATTTATTTCAAACGCTCCCTCTTGCCCTGCTGCCAGGTACAATTCACACACTCCATAAAGACATTGAAAACTTCATGTGAGGCGGTAAAAAGCCCAGGCAGCAGAGACAACTCTTGCAGTGCTCTACACAGGATGCAAGTCTCGCAGTGTCCACACTCCTCCGCTGCTACCAAGCAGCCCAACTACAATACCGAGTAGATTAGAATCACCTGCTTCCTTAGAAACATTGGGTTTTTATGGCTTAAACAGTGGTGGGCTCCCATATATGGAGAGCTGTCTGGCTGCCCCAGCATCATAGGGAATGGGGCCTCTACTGCTCTCCTGTAACATGCCTGACTCTCAAGGTTTGGAACAAGATAGCGATCACAGAGGGACTCACCTCGTTTACATCACTCATGACACCCCTGTTTGCAAATCCAGACTTCCTGTTCAGTCATTACGTCTGGAAAATTTAGACTCTGGACTGTAGTCAGTTGTAAACGCATGGGTTGCCTTTTCGATCAACATGGCCTTATCGCCTCTGATCAACTCAAAATTGACTACTCCATCTTAGAAACAGACTGGTTCATACACAACTGCGGCATTGGCTGCTCAGGTCTGATGTGTGCACCAAGGCTGGTCGGCTGATGACCTTATTTGAGAATGTAAGACATTGTTCTGCATTCTGTCCATCAACAGTGTTTTTTTCATTTTCACCCAGAGTGGGCTGGGTATGCTCAGACGTGAGTCCCAGGCTCTCCACATCACTGGAGTCAAGCTATCCAGGCTTAAGAAGGCTGATAGCGAGAAACCGGTCCTTGGATGCTTGATTCCAGTCTAGGAAAGACATGGCTTGGTAGTTCGGGCTGGACTGTTCCCATGAGGCACAGGGTCAAGGCTGATTTGCATATAGCCAGTGTCTGACCTAGGGTGGTGTGGAGAGCAAAAAAACAATGGATTTAGGCCTAGATCTTTGTACTGGGGTGAATGTAAGACCTTGTTCTGCATTCTGTCCATCAACTGTGTTTTTTGCAATTTTCACCCGAGTGGGCTGGGTATGCTCAGACGTGAGTCCCAGGCTCTCCACATCACTGCAGTCAAGCTATCCAGGCTGAAGAAGGCTGATAGCCAGAAACCGGTCCTTGGATGCTTGATTCCAGTCTAGGAAAGACATGGCTTGGTAGTTTGGGCTGGATTGTTCCCATGAGGCACAGGGTCAAGGCTGATTTGCATATAGCCAGTGTCTGACCTAGGGTGGTGTGGAGAGCAAAAAAACGATGTATTTAGGCCCAGATCTTTGTACTGGGGTGAATGTAAGACATTGTTCTGCATTCTGTCCATCAACTGTGTTTTTTGCAATTTTCACCCCGAGTGGGCTGGGTATGCTCAGACGTGAGTCCCAGGCTCTCCACATCACTGGAGTCAAGCTATCCAGGCTGAAGAAGGCTGATAGCCCCAACCAGTCCTTGGATGCTTGATTCCGGTCTAGGAAAGACATGGCTTGGTAGTTCGGGCTGGACTGTTCCCATGAGGCACAGGGTCAAGGCTGATTTGCATATAGCCAATGTCTGACCTTGGGTGGTGTGGAAAGCAAAAAACCGATGGATTTAGGCCCAGATCTTTGTACTGGGGTGAATGTAAGACATTGTTCTGCATTCTGTCCATCAACTGTGTTTTTTTGCAATTTTACACCGAGTGGGCTGGGTATGCTCAGACGTGAGTCCCAGGCTCTCCACATCACTGGAGTCAAGCTATCCAGGCTGAAGAAGGCTGATAGCCAGAAACCGGTTCTTGGATGCTCGATTCCGGTCTAGGAAAGACATGGCTTGGTAGTTCGGGCTGGGCTGTTCCCATGAGGCACAGGGTCAAGGCTGATTTGCATATAGCCAGTGTCTGACCTAGGGTGGTGTGGAGAGCAAACAAATGATGGATTTAGGCCCAGATCTTTGTACTGGGGTGAATGTAAGACATTGTTCTGCATTCTGTCCATCGACTGTGTTTTTTGCAATTTTCACCCCGAGTGGGCTGGGTATGCTCAGACGTGAGTCCCAGGCTCTCCACATCACTGGAGTCAAGCTATCCAGGCTGAAGAAGGCTGATAGCCAGAAACCGGTCCTTGGATGCTTATTTCAGGTCTAGGAAAGACATGGCTTGGTAGTTAGGGCTGGACTGTTCCCATGAGGCACAGGGTCAAGGCTGATTTGCTTATAGCCAGTGTCTGACCTAGGGTGGTGTGGAGAGCAAAGAAATTATGGATTTAGGCCCATATCTTTGTACTGGGGTGAATGTAAGACATTGTTCTGCATTCTGTCCATCAACTGTGTTTTTTGCATTTGAGAAATGGCAGTTTCTCAAAGCAGACGATAAGAAGCTAATCACAGAGATATACCTCCACTTGCTAAGACAGCCCAAAATCACAGGACCTCAGGGAAGATTTGTTGGGAAAAGGAACTTGGCAGAACCCTATCTACTATGTGGAATTTGACTAAAAAGCTCCCTTTTTCGCCTGGTGTCCCATCATGCACCCTATCCACCCTGACATCGACCAGGCAAGCCGATTCTCCTGCTTCAAGTACAAATCCCGTTGTACCCCCTCTTGCCTGCTCTTTTTCCCACAATACTAGCACATGCAAAGAATAATGACCTGCTACCATGTATCCTACGGGTTTCCGTCCCGTTTGATATTTTCCTTTAGACCAGAACGGAGTCAGTCGGATGGTTGACTCGGAAAACTCCCCCTCCCTAACTCTGTCACCGAACGAGCAGCTCTCGCTCGTCAATGATTTCCTAGTTTGCGAGGACAGCCACGGGTTGGGTCAACAACCAAGGGAAAACATAATCAAGCACACGAGACAGCCACGAAGAAGAATAGTTTACTACAGCCCATTCTCCCTCTTCCCCGCTGCACACACATACCATTGTGAGACATCACTGCCCTTGTGTACGAAGTAAAGAACGCACAATGCCTCGTCCTCTTTACCTTTCCGACAGAAATGACCCTGTGACAATGCCTCGATTCTCTGTCCTCAGATACTAGCAACTCTGTAACTTGTTACCTCAATCACCCCGATGCAATATGTTTGTCTATGTGTAAATGCTATTCAGGTTATTCTTTATACGAGAACAAGCATGCTATGTCTTCTGTATGACTACATCATGAAATGATTGAATCAAGTCTAAGGGAAACTCTTTCTTTCTGATTGTACTCGCATTGTATAAAAGTGCTGATATGTTTCAAGCAAAGTAGACTACTCCTGAACCCGCTTGGTGAAGGAGCTCTCCCTTAACTCGAGTTCTGGAATAAAACCCTTTCAACTCGAAGACCACGGACTCTGCTCCTCATTTTATGCATTACCATTTTCTTGGGTAATTATAGAAATTCCGAACGGCGTAAATAACTAGTTTATTTTATTTACCACATTAATTGGCGCCTGAACAGGTACGCTCCCTCTTCCCTACGCACCGGCGATGTAAGTCGGGTCCTTGTCCCTTCCATACTTTCGACGGACTGCAAGTGCACAACAGCGGGGTGTTCCCGCTAACTCCCTCGAGACGAGGAGGAGGCAGACTGCGACTGATCATCCACACGAGGCGGTGAAGAAGACAGCGGAGTGTCCCAACCCAGAGCCTGACCAGTGAGAGCGCCGAGTCAGAGGTCTTTGGAGCCCCGAATTCCTGCGCAAGCGTCAAGAGTCTGATGACCAAGTCCTCGAGTTTTGCTTCTTGGTGAGTACCACTGAGATAGTATAAAGACGGGTTCCATTTTTGGAAAACGGTAAAGACGTGTCTCATTCGTGAGACCGGTGTGGTTGCACTATATTCTAGTGTATAAAGTGTTTGTTTTGTTTTTGTATATTCCAAGTCTTTTAAATCGTAATTTGTTGAGTTTAAGAATGCCTCTGTTTTCCAAATTACGTACTATAGGCACCAAAAAGAATCTGTTAGAGAAACCAGTTAAAGTTCCGCCTAGAGATACTCCTGGATATTTCATGTACAACAAACATGGATTGAGTGCAGTATTATTTTTAGACCTTTGGGTAGACTACACCGAGAATTTAGAGATGGCGTATAGATGGCCTGCCACAGGTACATGGGATATAGAATGCATTATGAGAGTGGAGGAAGAGTTATGGAAAAGAAAGGCGAGGCCCTCACAGACAGAAGACATTGAGTTATGGCGTAAGGAAGCTCATAGGAGGGCCCAGAAAGAGCTAGGGAAAGTCGAGAAAAGTAAGAGAATGTCGGAACAGGCTAAAGAAAAGCAATTACAGGAAGAAGGTGAGAAAGTCTTAGCTGAACAGGTAGAGAGAGAAAGAAACGCTCTTGCTTCCGGTATTTATCCCGTTTTGTCGGAAGAAAATGTAGAAGAACACCCCAAGTCCCCAGTGAAAGTAATTCCCACTGCTCCCGAAAATTTCCTCCCTGCCTATCTGTCCGAACCACCCCCCGCTTATGTAAACATGCCTAGAACACGCCCGTCTACACATGCTCCTGAACTAGTAGCCGGTGGTTCTACCTCTGATTTAGGAGTGTCCGGGAACGGGGCTGAGGATAAAGACGATATTCCGCCTCTTGAGTGTCCTTACGACCCCGAACCCGGTAATGGCCCAATGACCACTTATCAGAGAGATTAAGATTAGCCGTGGGTCAACTCCAAAAGGTCCCTGATATAACGAAGCATTTGGATAGAGTTTACGAATTCATACGGACAGGTGAAGGTCCGGATACTCTGGTCCAGGTCATGAAAAACAGAAAAGTTCCCATCAGAGGACTGCTCCTGCGGTTCATCATAAATTGTCTGATCCGGGAACTAGACCCGGGTAATGGAAGCGTAGACTCTGAGTTAAAAGACCTTAGTGATCAGATACACAGGGGAGCACACGATCTGGGACATCAGATCGACAAAATAACTAAAAGATTGGTTAAGAAAATTGTCACTATTCACTCCGAGAAAGTCACACAAGAGGACGACTCAGAGGAAGATGAGGGTCCGACACTAGATAGAATGAATTTCCTGGGTGTAGCGCAACATTGTCCTGGTCCCAAGTGGCGAACCCCGCGAATGTTGCAGAAAATTAAAAGATTAGATCCTTCTTCGGAAGATCTTTTTCAGTTCACGGAAAGAGCCCTAGATGAATGGATGGACAATGAGCCTCCCCTTACCCAACAAGAAAAAGAATTGGCCCGGTCTGCCACCCATTGGATATCACAGCACCGGGTATATGGCCCAGATATAGTAGCGCAAATGTTTCTGGCTCTCCCCCGAGCAGAACAACGACTAGCAGGTATTTATATGATCCAACACCTGGCTACCTTATACGAGAATAACTTCCACCGACCAGACAAGCTATACAAATTGTTACAGGAAATAGTGACGGATAGATGGAGGTCTCGGGGACCGGAATTGATCAACACCATTCTGGACCTGCGCCTCCGTTTCCTGCAACTTACCTTAGCTTCATCAGATCATGAGCCTTACAGTATAGGCCAATATCCCTTACGAGAAGTCCACCCCATACCCCAGCCAGATGGTACACTGCAACAAATACATGTGTATACTCCCCTCACCAAATTAGAGATATTGGAAATGAAAAAGATGGTGCCCTCTCACGAAAAAGATCCCGGAGGATTCCATAGAGAGTTGAAAGATATCCTCCAAATGGGTAGTTTTACATATCCAGATATAATAATACTCCTTAAAGTAATTCTACCTACAGGCATATTTGACAAATTGAAGGAAAAGGATTGGGAGGTGGGTGGTAAAAAGATCACTTGGACTGCCCTAGAACAAGAAGAGACAGACAGAAAACCAGGTGAAGGTCTAGGTGAATGCGTAAGAGAACTGCCCAGTCTCCTCATACAGGTCCTGCCTCTGTTATTGACAACAAAAAAGGAAGATTGGGATGCCATTTCTGCCTGTAAACAAAAGCCAGACGAGGATACGGGTGATTACTACACCAGATTGGAGAAATGTTTCTCTATAAATAGTGGACACGCACATAGCAGCGAGGCATATCCTCATATTTTTGTGTCCAAATTGGTGGACAACGCCTTACCCCCCATCAGAAATAGAGTGTTGAAAATTGAGAGTACCTGGCAAGCAAATAGTCCTTCACAAATGTTACAGATGTTACAGTACCACCACAACAGAATATGGGAAGAACAGGAACAGGAAAAGAAAAGAGTAAAAGACACAAAAATGAAGGTACTTGCACAAACGGCACCAGTAAACACGGGCCCCAAAGGTAATGTGGGGGCCAATAAAGGTACTTGCAACTACTGCAAGCAACAGGGCCATTTTGTGAGGGAATGCCCAGTTCTGAAACACAACATCGCGACAGGAAAGACGAAAGAACGCCCTCACACTCCTAGAACAGGTAACAATCAGCATCCTCAAACCATTGCGCCGCCACAGGTTCAGACACCTGCTGCTGCCACGCAGATGTACCAGAGCGTACAGTCAGATTACCCCGATTTTGGGCCATATGTATGAGACAGCCTTGAGAGAGAAAGTGACTTGCCCCTTATCCCAGTTCCAGTAGATCAGAAAGGTCCATATGTACAAGCTCACTTACTGGGACAAGACAGAAAATTCCTCATCGACACAGGGGCAAGTAGGACTACCATAAGTCATAAGGAAGTCCCAGAGGTTCCTCTCTCTGGCTCACATAATATATCTCTGGGCTTTTCAGGAAAACCGATCATAAACAAAGTATCTGAACAAGTCTCTTTATGAGTGGGTCCTCTGACACGTACTACTGACCTGGTCCTTACAGAAACGTGCCCAGAGAATTTACTAGGAATCAAGACACTCAAAGAACTAGGAGCAGTAATATGCGGTTCACCGGAAGGAGTAAAATTGTTCCTACGAGATTTCAAAGGACATTTCACAGTCAAAGAATTCGACCCCAGACTAAAAGACATCCCACAACATTTGTGGGCAAAAAGCTCGACTGATGTCGGTTACATGGACATCACCCCACATCAAGTCACACTCAAGGAGGGTGTAGTCCTACCCCGTATACGACAATATAAGATTCCACCAGAGGCTGAACAAGCCTTACTAAAAATAATCCAAGAACTCATAGAGCATGGTGTGGTGATAGAGACTGATTCAAATGTTTGCAATTCTCCAGTTCTTCCGGTCTTCAAAAGGACTGACCATCAGGCACCCCCGGTCTACCGACTGGTGGTTGATCTCCGAGAACTGAACAAATGTGTAATCCCACAATATCCGGTGGTCCCAGATATTTCTTCACTATTGACTGCCATAGATCCCGAAGCTGCATTTTTCACAGTCATCGACTTGAAGAATGCGTTTTTCAGCATTCCTATACATCCCGACAGTCAATATCTTTTCCGATTCAGTTTAAAAGGACGAAGCTTCAGGTTCACTAGAGCTCCCCAAGGCTATACAGAAAGTCCAAGCATCTACAGCCAAGCACTAAAAAGACAACTTGACAGTATCAATATGCCTACCAACACTGCATTGATACAGTATGTAGATGACATCCTCATCACAGCAAGGACAGAACCAGAATGTGAAAAAGCATCTCTCACAGTCCTACATTTCCTGACAGACAAAGGTCACAAGGTGTCTCCCTCAAAATTACAGTTCTGCGCACAGCAAGTGGCTTACTTAGGACATTTGCTGTCGAAAGAGGGTAGGCAACTAACACAAGAACGAATCCAACTGATTTCGACAATTTCACAGCCAAAGTCACAGAAAGAAGTTCGCGCATTCAATGGTCTCACTTCATATTGCAGACAATGGATCCCTCACTATGCCCACATAGTCAAGCCACTCATACAGTTAACCACAGTGGAAGTAGCCACTCATACAACTCTCCCTTGGACATCGGAACACTCCCAAGCATTTGAAGCTCTGAAACTAGCTCTGTGTCAAGCACCAGTTCTGGCCACCCCGAACTATAGCAAGCCTTTTACCCTGTTTGTGACAGAACGTGACGGAACAGCACTATCCGTCCTCACACAAGACCAAGCAGGAAGAAACAGACCCTGTGCTTATTTTTCTAGCACAATGGACCCCGTAGCACAAGCTTTGCCTGCATGCCTGAAATCTGTTGCGGCTACAGCCCTGGCCATAAGACAAAGTGATTCAATAGTGTTAGGACATCCCCTGATAGTACAAGTACCACATGCTGTGGAAGTCCTTCTGAACAGAACACAGACCCAACACCTGACTGTAGCAAGACTGACAGGATACGAACTAACGCTCTTTCAGCCACACATAGAGATCAGACGATGCAGGGTATTGAATCCTGCTACCCTTTTGCCCTCAAGCTCAGATGACAGTACACAACATGACTGTGTGGAAATGATCGACGTAGTGACAAAACCAAGACAGGACCTAACAGATGTTGCACTCCCAGACCCTGATGTAACACTCTATGCGGATGGGTCGTGCATGAGGACAAGTGCTGGAGAGTTAGTGGCAGCCTATGCAGTAACAACAAACTGTAAAGTTATAGAGACCCAAAGAATTGACATTCTGTCAGCCCAAGCAGCAGAGATCATCGCTCTGACACAGGCCTGCATATGGGCAAAACAATTGAAAGTGAACATCTATACCGATTCCCAATACGCATTCGGTGTAGTTCACAATTTTGGAGTGTTGTGGCGGGAAAGAGGTTTTCTTACCTCACATGGGGCCAAGATACAACATGGTCCCCTGATTCAAGCCCTACTAGATGCCATACACCTGCCTGCAGGCATAGCTATTCTGAAATGCAAAGCACATACCAAAGCTACAGACACCATATCTAAAGGAAATGACTTAGCAGACCGGACTGCTAAACAGACAGCCCAGAGTCCAGTGAACACATCAGACTCTCAGGTACCAACACAGACTGTCACTATGATAGTGAGAGACCCCTTGAAAGATGTGCTAGACATACAGACACATGCCACCACAGATGAAATAAAGAAATAGACTGAACAAGGAGGGGTCCAGACTGATCAGGGTTGGATGACCAAAGACCGAACAGTGTGGTTTCTCCCTGATTCCATGGTACCAGTCATAATTGACACGGCCCAAGCCCCGCCCACCTAGGCGAGAAAGGTATGCTGGATAGTTTACGGAATATCTGGTTTAACAAACATCTGAGAACTGCAGCCAAACAAAAAGTAAAAACTTGCATGATATGTTGCGAATTTAATCCTGGTTAAGGTGTACCAGGAGAACAAGGTGGATTCCAGCCTCCTGATCATCCTTTTGAAGTCCTCCAAATGGATTATATTCAGATGGACAGATGCAGAGGGTACAAATATGTGCTAGTGGTAGTGTGTACACTGACACAATGGACTGAAGCATACCCCGTCCCAGACTATGGTGCCCAGACCACCGCCAAGCAATTAGTGAGAGAATTCTTCCCCAGGTATGGGTTACCAAGGGTCATTTATTCAGACAATGGACAGCCTTTCTCCTCCAAATTAATGGAGGCTGTTTCTCTTTTATTGGGATATTCCTGGAGATTCCATTGTGTCCGACACCCTCAAGCAGCTGGCTTGGTAGAAAGACACAACCAGACCTTGAAAACAAAACTAGCCAAAGTATGTGCAGAAAAAGGGATAGACTGGGTCACTGCCCTCCCGGTCGCTCTCTTTTATATGCGAATGGTGGCACTTTCCCGGACGGGACTGTCCCCTTTCGAAATAACATTCGGGAGACCTCCTAACATCTGGGGTGTCCCTTCTCCTAGAAAACTGACTGACATTGATTCTAATATGTTGACAGATTACCTGGCTTCCTTGATGTCTGCACTCCAATCTTGTCGTTCACAGGTTACAGCAGCATTTCCAGACCACACCACGCCTGGAGAACACACCATCAGGCCCGGCGACTGGATTCTGGTGCGGAATTTTGATCGTACCAGCCCCCTGGAGAAGAGATGGACAGCCCCTAAGCTGGTCCTCCTGACCACGAGGACAGCCGGCAAAGTAGAAGGACGCAAAGGATGGCTCCACGCTAGCCACTGTCGGAAATTTTTCGGACCTACACCCACAGACACTGTGCCTTGTTCAACAGCTACAAACGCCCCGGATATAATTTCACCAATTCCAGAACTCACCCCTCAACAAGAATACCGATCGCGGCTGCGGTCTCACCAAAAACCGACTAAAGATATTACACCTGATCATAACGCACCGGTGGCTAATTAAGCCCAGGAACAAGCTCTTGGTGAAGCGGCTGCTGGGAGACGTTTTGATCTCGTGTCCAGAGACATCTTGATATTAAATCCATAGACATTATGAGGAGAAATGACGCAGTGCATCAATGGAAAAAGACTAATTATGTAAAATTACTGCAAAGCAGGTTCTCGATCTTTCTGTTTACAATGTTACTTGTTTGCTGTGTAGCAGCCTGTCTGGGATGGATCTTATGTACAGTTTTCCCTCCACATTCTTGCACGTTTGTACAGAATACTACTATGCATTCCTATGTTGAACTTCCCCCACACCTCGAGGACAGAAGAAAGGAATTTATAAATAATACATTCATTTCCACCCTCCATAAACACCAGCTCATAGTCAACAAGACAAACTGTTGGGTTTGTGGCTTGATGCCACATTCCGTACATAAGGGAATGCCCTTTTTCTCCCTCCCGTTTAGTTATTCAGGATCCGCCTATGCCTTAGCCATGATATTCTCTGCCTCAGTCAGAAACATTCCCCCAACCAAATTGAAAAACGAGAGTAATTGGAACGAGGTAAAGACCAAAATAGTAAACGGCTGTTTCTAAAATGGTGGATCTTACTGTTACCTGGGGGAGGGCCGAAGATCATGAAAATATCAGTTACTCTCAGTTCCATGACATTGCTTCCTTCAGGGAAATGTTTTCCGTCGATCAAAGACGGACAGATCAAGGAGGTTGGGTAGTACCACAAAATGGCCGGTTTTGCATAAGGGGGAAGGGAAAAGGAGAAGTAATGGGGAACAGCGAGTGTGACAGGACATACACACTGCCCGCTCCCGATTTTCCGACCATAGTAACTGCCCTGCTATCTCCCGCCTTCATGTTCTATCCGAAAAATTGGATGTGGACACCGGCACATGGTCCCTGACCGGCTGGTTGTGGGATCTCCTGTCCACCTGGGGTGGAAGGCACTAACAGTCCTGGGACTCGTTTTCTCCACTATCTTCACCTGTTGCCTCTGTGTCCAGTGTGGCCCCGCCCTTTGTGGACTATGTGCCACTTCCTGTACTCCTCGTCCACGAAACAGAGGAAAGAAAAATGAAATAATCATGTTACAGGAGCAAGTATACGACCTGATGAATATAGAAATTGATTAAGAATTTCTGTAATAGGGTTTCTATGGGACAAGGAGGGAATGTGGAATTTGACTAAAAAGCTCCCTTTTTCACCTGGTGTCCCATCATGCACCCTATCCACCCTGACATCGACCAGGTAAGCCGATTCTCCTGCTTCAAGTACAAATCCCGTTGTACCCCCTCTTGCCTGCTCTTTTTCTCACAATACTAGCACATGCAAAGAATAATGACCAGCTACCATGTATCCTACGGGTTTCCTCCTGTTCGATATTTTCCTTTAGACCACAACGGAGTCTGTCGGATGGTTGGCTCGGAAAACACCTCCTCCCTAACTCTGTCACCGAACGAGCAGCTCTCGCTCGTCAATGATTTCCTAGTTTGCGAGGACAGCCACGGGTTGGGTCAACAACCAAGGGAAAACATAATCAAGCACACAAGACAGCCACGAAGAAGAATAGTTTACTACAGCCCATTCTCCTTCTTCCCCGCTGCACACACATATCATTGTGAGACATCACCGCCCTTGTGTACGAAGTAAAGAATGCACAATGCCTCGTCCTCTTTACCTTTCCGACAGAAATGACCCTGTGACAATGCCTCGATTCTCTGTCCTCAGATACTAGCAACTCTGTAACTTGTTACCTCAATCACCCCGATGCAATATGTTTGTCTATGTGTAAATGCTATTCAGGTTATTCTTTAAACGAGAACAAGCATGCTATGTCTTCTGTATGACTACATCATGAAATGATTGAATCAAGTCTAAGGGAAACTCCTTCTTTCTGATTGTACTTGTATTGTATAAAAGTGCTGATTAAGCATGGGCGGAAAATCCGTTACGCTCGCGGATTTTGCGGATTTTCGGTAAATTCGCAATCCGCGAGATTCGCGAATTTCCCGCAAAATCCGCAAATTCGCACGCAGCGGATTTTTTTTCTTTGCGGTGTAAGTTCGCAATTGTGAACATGTAGGTGCGGCAGGCAGCAACAATCTCGCACTCGCGAAATTACAAAAATTGCAATTCCGCACAAGAAATCTACTAGCAAGCAGCATAGACCTTCTGAAAATGATTATTTTTATCAGAATAACTCCTCAGGTTGACATTTGCCTGCACTTTTTTAGATTTGAGGCCTTTTGATTTTCTTTGGATAACTTTTGGATTAGAAATCAACTTTCTCATATAAGCTTGGTGGGGCATTAAAGTTGCTGTAATGCTGCTCTGCAGAAAAACGAGTTTTGCAAAAGTGAAAGCAGGTTCAAAAGTTCACACTCATCATTAGTAACCGTTCCCTGTAGTGCTTCCTGACAAGTGCCCCTCCAAAGTTCAGTTGCTCGTTGTAACAATTGTTCAGTTGCTAGTTGCAACAATTGTATGACCCTGCTCTGACCCTCACAGCAGGCTCATAGAATAGCTACAAGTAGGCCACAAAGGTCCTTGAAAAAAAAATTGCACTGCAACAGAAAGCAAATTACAGATAAGGATGCAGGTGCCAGACTGGAATTTTAAAACAGTGACACATTAATAAATCAACCCCAAATTAATTCATGTCAGTTGAAGCAGGCAGGTGTGCTTGCTTTCCCCCCCCATAATCTACAGTGATAATGAACCAGAGGGTGGCATAAGGCATTGATGTACCAGAGGGTGGCATGGGTAAAACAGAGGGTGGCAGGGGTGAAACAGAGCGTGCTGGGAACTTATGATGATGAACCAGACGTAGAAACAACATAATCGTGACCGTTGCGAGCCGACATGTAAGTTCGCGATTGCGAACTGTTACAAAACCCTCGCGAACTGTCAGAAATCCTTGCGAACTGGCAGAAATCCTTGCGAACACACACAAAAAAATCCGCAAATTCACGAGAATTCGCGGATTTTGCGGATTGCAAGTTCGCACATTTGCAAAATTCGCGAACGCCAGATTCGCAAAATTCGCACATGCTTAGTGCTGATTTGTTTCAAGCAAAGTAGACTACTCCTGAACCCGCTTGGTGAAGGAGCTCTCCCTTAACTCGAGTTCTGGAATAAAACCCTTTCAACTCGAAGACCACGGACTCTGCTCCTCATTTTATGCATTACCATTTTCTTGGGTAATTATAGAAATTCCGAACGGCGTAAATAACTAGTTTATTTTATTTACCACAACTACACAGCACACCACACTGCGCACACCGCAGGGCACACAGAAACAGCATACAAAGTAATCTCTTACACCCCTGCCCGCATCCAGAAATGGAACGGACAGTGCTCTGGGAAGTGCTGACGTGGCTGTGGCTGTGGCTATGGCATCCCAGGGACACTACTCCATCTTCTCTGGCACTGCCCAAAATTGACCAGATACTGGGAGCAAATCCTCGATGACAGTGATTCCGCCTTCAAGACCTCAATCCTCCGATTCCCTGCATACGCAATCTTGGGGCTCCCTAATGTGCTGAAATTTAAACTTTGCTCTATCAGAGGAAAAAAGATAGCCCTCACTCTAAACACCACACACCGAAAGATTCTAGCTGCCTGGGGCTCTGATAGAACCCCTAACCACAGACGGTGGCCTCACCAGCTGTGGTCCCTACTCGGTATGGAGCGCCTGTCTATGGCAGACTGCAAAATTTGGGCCCCAATTACCTCAATCCTCTGTACAGAATACAGGGAATTTACCTGCCCGACATGCTTGTGCCTTTTGTGGCTGCTCCCAGTTCCTGCAGGAGCCAAAAGAACTGAGGGATCACTGACCTCTCGATAGACAGGGCCAGGTAGACTGTACATGTAAAATATGGATGTAGGACGTTACAACGCATACTTTTACCACGCATACTTTTACAACGCATTTTTTACAACGCAAATACCATTACAACGCATTATTTTACAACGAATACTATTACAACGCAATATAGTGTTTTTAATGAAAAACTACCATTACAACGATTTCCTTTAAAACGCATACCATTACAACGCAAATATATATATATATATTTTTTGTTAAATAAAACCTGGCACGGGATGCAGGGAAATTAGGGGTTTTGGGTGGGGAAGTGTATTAAAATGTGGTAAAAAACTGAACGTTATGTTACGAAATGCTAAGATTTTTTTAAAATTAATACTTGAGTATTAAAATTAATACTCGAGTATTATAATTAATCCTAATATTATTTAAAAATGACATACTTTACCAAGGTGACGATTTACTGAAATTAATATATTAGAAAAGTATTTTACAAATATAGCAATATATTTTCGTAAACACAAACATTTAACATACACAGAGTTGCCATTTTAAACTATGTACTTTCAATATTTGTCCTTCAACTCTTTCCATGAAATCATACCACAACAATACTTTCAAAATGGATGCCAAAACGGAACGAAAATGACTAAACAACACTTTTTCACACTAGAAATTAAATTATTACTTTCCACATTATTGAAAAGATTATTTAAATACATTACCAACGGTGTATTTTTTACAAAAAACGATGAGACTGACAAAAACTTATAAATACAAGCAAGACGCCATTTTCTAATCAGTTGATTATCAACTCCCAGAGTGACCAGATGTCAAAAGCTGATCCTCTGACTCCTTCAACGTGATAATAGCCGTAGCCTACTTTGAAGCATTTTTCGCAGCAATACAAGTAAGTTTGTGAAACGAATAAATGAAATGTTAGCTTAAAGCTTTTAAAACGCTGAAAATAATAATTATAAGTTTCTTAAATATTTTAAATAAAGCAGTATTAAGCTTTTAGATACGACCAACCTACATATATCACTAAAAATGCAAACAACAATTTAACCCGACTAATATGTCAACGAAATATTTTGATCAGTTAAAATAAATTCGAAACAAAAGTTTAATGTAATTTTCGTTTAAAGTCACTACATTTTTTTTTTAAGAAAAACACCTACAAAGTGTGTCGATAGAACCACCTTTGCAAAATAAAGCATTTTGTTAAAAGAGCCACACTCCTCTACAACATTTATTTACAGGTACTTTTAAACTTTTTTAAAAAAATCATTTATTATTATTTTACACATCAAAACATTTAATAATGCATACCTTTTAATTCCTATTTTTCCACAGAAAAAAGGACGATTAAACAAATAAATTTCTATATTGAAATACAAACGTTTCGTTTAAAACAGGGTAAATATTTTTTTCATTAAATAAATGTATAAATAATAAGTGAAAGTGAGGGATAGTAAAGGTAATTTATTACTGTTCTAACTCCATCATTATGCAGCAGTAGGAAAAATGTGAGATGATGTACAAATATCAAATATTATTAGAACACCAAGAAGGTGCAGCTGAAGGGAAAGGGTGGGATTGTGTAGAGAAATCAATTACTAGTCCAACTCCAGGAAGGTGCAGCAGAAGAAAAAATGATGGATATTATAGGTGTTGCAATTACTAATCTTAATCCAGTAAGGTGAAGCAGTAGGGAAAGGGTGACATATTTTCAGAACAGTAAATTAAATGTAACTAAAACAGATTAATGTTGTCACTTTTCACTGCATCGCAAACATTGAAATCAATAATGACATTACATTTTTGTTAAAAATTTTAAGATACTCAAAGTGATCTTCTGCAGCCCTCGGACCAAAAGAAAAACCCGAAAGAGCAGACAACAAAATCCAGAAACACGTCCAGGATCCAGACAAAGAAGTATACATCAACATTAAAAGGTAATTGAAAGTAAGGTTGACCCCAAATAGCATACCTAACTAGGCTGCAAGACAAATAGCAAAATTCCACATTTTTACCAATCAAATGTGTCGAAAAAATTTCAAATTTTGTAGGACACAGTAAAAGTAAAAAATAATATTCTAACTCAATAAATGTACAGTAAATGTATGGATGTTAATTACTATTCTAACCCCATTACATGCATTAGTAGGGTAAATGCTGGATACTTCAGGGGTGTCACTTACTATTCTAACTCTAGGAAGGTGTATCAGTAGGATAAGTGCTGGATAGTGTAGGGGTGTCATTTGCTATTCTAACTACAAGAAGATGCATCAGTAGGGTAAATTCTGGATAGTGTAGGGGTGCGACTTACTATTCTCACTCCATGAAGATGCAGCAGTTGGGTAAGTGCAGAATAGTGTAGAGGTATAGATTACTATTCTAACTCCTGGAAGGTGTGGCCATAGGGAAAGTGTAGGATAGTGTAAGGGTATCTATTACTATTCTAACTCCAATAACATGCTGCAGTAGGGAAAGTGTAGGATAGTGTAGGGGCATCAATTACTATTCCAACTCCAGAAAGTTGCATTAGTAAGGTAAGTGCTGGACAGTGTAAAGGTGTCACTTACTATTCAAACTCCAAGATAGTTTATCAGTAGGGTAAGTGCTGGATATTGTAGGGGTGTAACTTACTATTCTAAATCCAGAAAGGTGCTTCAGTATATTAAATGCTGGATAGTGTAAAGGTATTGTATCTGAAACTTACAATGATTTTCATTTCTTTTGTTTCTGATTATTTCATAACTCTTGTAAAATCTCACAACCAAAGCAGGAAACTTCAAAAAGAAGAAATTTCAAAAAAATACCAGATTTGAAAAAACAAACCACACCATCAGTAGGGTAAGTGCCGGATAGTATATGAATGTCACCTACTGTTCTTATTCTGGGAAGGTGCATTACGAGAGTAAGTGCTAGATAGTGTAGGGATGTCACTTAGTATTCCAACACCAGGAAGATGCATCTGTAGGGTAAGTGCTGGAGAGTATAGGGGTATCACTTACTATTGTAACTCCAGGAAGGTGTAGCAGTAGGGAAAGTTTAGGATAGTGTAGAGATATCAATTACTATTCTAACTCCAAAAAGGTACTGCAATAGGAAAAGTGTAGGATAGTGTAGAGGCATCAATTAGTATTCTAAATCCAATAAAGTACTGCCATAAAGATAGTGTGGTATAGTGTAGAGGTATCAATTACTATTCTTACTCCAAGTAGATACTGCAGTGAGGAAAATCAGAAACAGTTTGAGGGGTTTTAAATTACCATTCTAACTCCAGAATGGTGCTGCAGTAGTGAAAATGTAGGTTATTTTAAAAGTGACAAATACTATACTAACTCCAAGGAAAGGGCTGTAGTGTGTAATGTGTGAGTGACTGTGTAATTTGCAAAAAAAAACACAATATGATTTTTCTTTCCATTTCAAAATGTCATTGGAAAAAAAGATACTCATTTTCCTTAGTTTTTTTATCTAGAATTTCAAAATTATCCAGTTCTAAACGCAAACCAAAGAGAAAAAAAAGAAGATCAGCAAACAAAAACAAGCAAGATAAAATAATTTCCAAAAACAGCAATCCAAGAAAACCAAAGAACAGCACAAACAAAAGGTATATGAAAAATACACACCTTATTTTTAAACATAGCAACAAGCAAGTATTCTGAAATACCCATTGGTACATCTAAACATACTTTACACAAAAGATAAAATACAGTTGTACATACATTTTGTATTAAAAAAACTAAAGAGCATGTGTAATATAAGTTTAGATTACTTAATGGGTATCCATAACTATTCTTATACCAGGAAGATGTTGCAGTAAGTAATGTGTAAAATATTTTTGAAGCAAAAATTACTATCCTAACTCCAAAAAGATGCTGCAGTACAGTTAGTACTGCATAGTGTAGGTGTGTCACTTGGTATTGTAACTCAATGATGGTGCATCAGTTGGGTAAGTTCTAGATCTTATAGCAATGTCACTTACTATTCTAACTTCAAGAAGGTGCTGCCGTATGGAAAATGTAGGACAGTGTAAGGGTATGAATTTCTATTCTAACTCAAAGAAGGTGCAGCAGTAGGGAAAGTGCAGGATAGTGTAGGGAAATCAATTACTATTCTAACTCCAGGAAGGTGCAGCAGTAGGGAAAGTGCAGGATAGTGTAGGAGTATCAATGACTATTCTAACTCCAAGAAGGTGCAGCAGTAGGGAAAGTGCAGGATAGTGTAGGAGTATCAATGACTATTCTAACTCCAAGAAGGTGCAGCAGTAGGGAAAGTGCTGGATAGAGTAGGGGTATCAATTACTATTCTAACTCCAGGAAAGTGCTGCAGTAGGGAAAGTGCTGGATAGTGTAGGGATATCAATTACTATTCTAACTCCATGAAGGTGCAGCAGTAGGGAAAGTGCTGGATAGTGTAGGGGTATCAATTACTATTCTAACTCCAGGAAGGTGCTGTAGTAGGGAAAGTGTAGGATAGTGTAGGGGTATCAATTACTAATCTAACTCCAAGAAGGTGCAGCAGTAGGAAAAGTGCTGGATAGTGTAGGGGTATCAATTACTATTCTAACTCCAGGAAAGTGCTGCAGAAGGGAAAGTGCTGGATAGTGTAGGGATATCAATTACTATTCTAACTCCATGAAGGTGCAGCAGTAGGGAAAGTGCTGGATAGTGTAGGGGTATAAATTACTATTCTAACTCCAGGAAAGTTCTGCAGTAGGGAAAGTGTAGGATAGTGTAGGGGTATCAATTACTAATCAAACTCCAAGAAGGTGCAGCAGTAGGGAAAGTGCTGGATAGAGTAGGGGTGTCAATCACTATTCTAACAGTCTCCAGGAAAGTTCTGCAGTAGGGAAAGTGCTGGATAGTGTAGGGATATCAATTACTATTATAACTCCAGGAAAGTGCTGCAGTAGGGAAAGTGCTGGATAGTGTAGGGGTATCAATTACTATTCTAACTCCAGGAAAGTGCTGCAGTTGGGAAAGTGCTGTATAGTGTAGGGGTATCAATTACTATTCTAACTCCAGGAAAGTGCTTCAGTAGGGAAAGTGCTGGATAGTGTAGCGGTATCAATGACTATTCGAACTCCAGGAAAGTGCTGGATAGTGTAGGGGTATCAATTACTATTCTAACTCCAGAAAAGTGCTGCAGTAGGGAAAGTGCTGGATAATGTAGGGGTATCAATGACTATTCTAACTCCAGGAAAGTGCTGCAGTAGGGAAAGTGCTGGATAGTGCAGGGGTATCAATGACTATTCTAACTCCAGGTAAGTGCAGCAGTAGGGAAAGTGCTGGATAGTGTAGGGGTATCAATTACTATTCTAACTCCAGGAAAGTGATGCAGTAGGGAAAGTACTGGATAGTGTAGGGGTATCAATCACTATTCTAACTCCAAGAAGGTGCAGCAGTAGGTAAAGTGCTGGATAGTGTAGGGGTATCAATTACTATTCTAACTCCAGGTAAGTGCAGCAGTAGGGAAAGTGCTGGATAGTGTAGGGGTATCAATTACTATTCTAACTCCAGGAAAGTGCTGCAGTAGGGAAAGTGCTAGATAATGTGGGGGTATCAATTACCATTCTAACTCCAGGAAAGTGCTGCAGTAGGGAAAGTGCTGGTTAGTGTAGGGGTATCAATCACTATTCTAACTCCAAGAAGGTGCAGCAGTAGGAAAAGTGCTGGATAGTGTAGGGGTATCAATCACTATTCTAACTCCAGGTAAGTGCTGCAGTAGGGAAAGTGCTGCATAGTGTAGGGATATCAATCACTATTCTAACTCCAGGTAAGTGCAGCAGTAGGGAAAGTGTAGGATCGTGTAGGGGTATCAAGTACTATTCTAACTCCAGGTAAGTGCAGCAGTAGGAAAAGTGCTGGATAGTGTAGGGGTATCAATTACTATTCTAACTCCAGGAAAGTGCTGCAGTAGGGAAAGTGCTGGATAGTGTAGGGATATCAATGACTATTCTAACTCCAGGAAAGTGCTGCAGTAGGGAAAGTGCTGGATAGTGTAGGGGTATCAATTACTATTCTAACTCCAGGAAAAGTGCTGTAGTAGGGAAAGTGCTGGATAGTGTAGGGGTATCAATTACTATTCTAGCTCCATGAAAGTGCTGCAGTAGGGAAAGTGCTGGATAGTGTAAGGGTATCAATGAATATTCTAACTCCAGGAAAGTGCTGCAGTAGGGAAAGTGCTGGATAGTGTAGGGGTATCAATTACTATTCTAACTCCAGAAAAGTGCTGCAGTAGGGAAAGTTCTGGATAGTGTAGGGGTATCAATGACTATTCTAACTCCAGGAAAGTGTTGCAGTAGGGAAAGTGCTGGATAGTGAAGGGGTATCAATCACTATTCTAACTCCAGGTAAGTGCAGCAGTAGGGAAAGTGCTGGATAGTGTAGGGGTATCAATTACTATTCTAACTTCAGGAAAGTGCTGCAGTAGGGAACGTGCTGGATAGTGTAGGGGTATCAATCACTATTCTAACTCCAAGAAGTGCAGCAGTAGGGAAAGTGATGGATAGTGTAGGGGTATCAATCACTATTCTAACTCCAGGTAAGTGCAGCAGTAGGGAAAGTGCTGGATAGTGTAGGGGTATCAATTACTATTCTAACTCCAGGAAAGTGCTGCAGTAGGGAAAGTGCTGGATAGTGTAGGGGTATCAATTACTATTCTAGCTGCAGGAAAGTGCTGCAGTAGGGAAAGTGCTGGATAGTGTAGGGGTATCAATTACTATTCTAACTCCAGGAAAGTGCTGCAGTAGGGAAAGTGCTGGATTGTGTAGGGGTATCAATTACTATTCGAACTCCAGGAAAGTGCAGCAGAAGGGAAAGTGCTGGATAGTGTAGGGGAACCCATTAGTAATCAAATTGCAGTGAGGTGCAGCATTAGATAAAGTGTTGGTTTCTTTTTATAATCCTAAAGTGAACAAAAGCACAAACTTAATAAAAAATAATTCCTTACAGATAATGTCTACTCAACCCACAGTTAGGTACATCAAGTCCCGAAAAGGAAACAGACTTTTAAATCATGCAGGTTACATATATTGTAAGGAAAGGATAAGTTTCCCTAGAAATCATTGGAGGTGCGTGCAATACTTCTTAACCCGTTGCAGCGGCAGAGCGGTTACGGTTGATGATATCATTATAAAAACAACTGACCATAACCACTCTGCCTCTGCAATGGAGGTTGATGTCGGAGAAACTGTAAATGAAATGAAGGAACTTGCAAGCACCTCCAATGATTCTACAGGATCCATTTTACGAGAGGTTGCTCAGCATGTCCCTAGTCATGTAGCTAGTAATATGCCTACCATACATAATTTGAGAAGAATTATTCAACGTCAAAAGCAGGCAAGTAATACACAAACAAATACACCTCATACCTTTTCAGACATAGTAATTCCTCACGAACTCACTATTTCTTTTGCCGATGAACCTTTCCTTCTGCATGATAATGAAAACCCTCAAAAACGTATATTAATTTTTAGTACACCCCGCAACCTTGTTAAACTTGAAAGTAGTGAAATTTGGATGATGGATTGGACGTTTAAAAGTACACCCCATCCATTCACCCAAATTTATACTATACATGCAAAAATTAACAATAATGTGATCCCTCTAGTATATAGTTTGCTGCCTGATAAGACTTCTGCAACCTACACTGAACTTTTATCAGTTATAAAATCAACAACAAACCAAAGCCCTAGGAAAATTATTATTGATTTTGAATTGAGCATGATCAATGTGATCACCAAAATGTACACGGATACCCAAATTCAGGGGTGTTTTTTCCATTTTTCCCAGGCGTTCTGGCGTAAGTTACAAAAAACACCCCTGGTTACAGAATACTCCTTAGACAGCAAACTACAGGTAGAGTATAAAAAACGAACTGCTCTTTGTTTTGTCCCTCCCGAAAGTGTAGACGAGTACTACACTGCCATTACAGAGTCTGATTATTACATAGCAAATGAGGAAAAATTGACACCCATTTTAAATTATATGGAAGACACATGGATTGGACACCTAAGCAGATCGGAAGCCACGTTTCCATGTGGAGTGATGGAACTGTTATTCGAGTTGCTTACAGGGAGAGGCAAAAACAAATAATGCCATTGAGGGATGGCATAACTCCTTCAACCATACAATTGGTAAACCCCACCCTAATTTCTACTCTTTTTTGGAAACTTTGAAGAAGGAGCAACGTTTTCAGAAAATTAGAATTTCCCAAACTCTTACAGGTAGTCTAAACCCACGAATAACCCAAAAAACAAAGGAAATGTCTGAGAGACTATTGGCACTTTTACAACAGTTTACGTTGTGTGTGGCTCTAGATTACCTGGAAAATCTTGCTAACATTCTTAGTTTTTAATCACCTTTTACATATTACTTTCAAGCTTTGCTCAAAATTTATATCCTCTCTAATTTTAATTGGCTATTACATTTTTCTAAATATATAATATTAAAAAATCTAGTCGGGTCTCCTTACCTTTAGTTGTCTTCTTTTTTCTTTTTTTCTTCTTTTTGCAACTTAAAAAAACCCTTAGTTGCAAATCAATCCAAAACTCCAAGTATTCCAAGTTGTTTCTTCTTCCCTTTTTATAAAAAAGTAATCCACTCTTCTTCTTAAAATTTTGCAGAATTTTGATTTATAAAGAAATGAAGTTTTGAAAAATAGTAAAAATATTCTGTTCTTCTCTTTTCTTTAAATTGTGGAAAAAAAGCTTCTTCAAATGAGTAAGCATGTTTTTCAAAAATATTTTCTTTACTGAAAATGTGTTTAAGAAAAATAATTTTTTTAAATTGTGGAAAAAAAGCTTCTTCAAATGAGTAAGCATGTTTTTCAAAAATATTTTCTTTACTGAATATGTGTTTAAGAAAAATAATTGATTTTCAAAAGCAAAAAAGTGATCCATCATTTTTCTGATTGGATTTTTTTAAATTCACCCATCTCCTTTTGCATATTCTAGAAGGCCACAACATGATTTAGAAAGGAAAAAATGTTGGAAAAAAAATAGAGATCCTTTATTTTTGATTTCTGTTTGCCAATAAATCACATTCCATTTGCAAAAAAGTGATCCATCATTTTTCAGATTGGATTTTTAAAAATTCACCCATCTCCTTTCGCATGTTCTAGAAGCCCACAACATGATTTAGAATGGAAAAAATGTTGGAAAAAAAATTGAGATCCATTTTTTTTATTCTGTTTGGCAATAAATAACATTCCATTTGCATTTTCCAGCAAATGTTTTCCAAAACATCCAAATTTTTACAAAAAGTGATAAAAAATCCATCTCAATTTGGAAGAGATATTAATTAAAAAACACAATACTTTATGCATCTTCCTTCACTGCATGACATTACTATTTTATTAAAAATATATTTCTAAAATGGAAAGAACCACCTTTTTTTGGTTTAAATTATGGCCAAAAATCCACATACCATTTTGATTGTCCACTTGTAAACGTTTTTTTTTAAAAAATGCACTCCATGTGTAAACAAAAAAAAATCTTCTATCTTCAATTTTTCATTTGGCAAAGTACAAAGTTATAACAGTACTATAATTTAAATCAGCTTTAAATTCCTACTCTATAGATTACGACTAATTTTTAACATTTCACTCTGAACTCTGCTTATACATTTAAACTATTTCTTCTCCATATAAACTTGTTTTTAACTTTCTCATCAAAAGACAAAAAGGATAACTCTCAAAAATATTTTCAACAAAATACCAACTCTTTTTTTGGTAAACCATAAGTCTAAAAAACCTACAAATCCCTTTCAAACCACGTGATCTGTCAGATTTTTTTTCAACAAGACAACAATTCCGAAAACAATAATCCGTACCCAAGAAACTTTTGAAAACAACTGTTTACTTTCAACAAAGCTTTTTTCTACAATTATCTAACCTCTTTTCTCTCTTTCTTAAGTGAATCAAAAATGCATTTTTTCACATTTCTTCCGTACAGATAAAAAAAGTGAAAAACATAAACATCGTAGCTCATTTTTTAAAAATAAAGACAACTTTTTCAAAACAGGATAAACATATCTATTTTTTTCCCCCAGACCCGACATAGGCATACTCTAGCTATACGATCGGCGACATGCTTTTTTACGTACATTACATCATTTACGTATATAGCAACCTCTCCTTATCCTTTCCTTACAATATATCTATACCTTTTTAAATTAACTACTTAAAATAAAGTTTAAAATGTTTCCTACCTGGACGCAGATCAGCTTCCAGCTGCTTCCACCTTGGATACTCTTCGAAATGGTCGCTTACGCTCACGTTTACGTCATTACGTAATTGGATGCTGCTACGATAAAAAAGGGACTATTTTATTTAATAATATTTAATACATTGTTTTTGAATTATTTCATAATGTTTCCCTTATATTAAAATTATGTAAAAATATGTAATAAATTCATAATAATATAAGCAATTTTTCACTGTATTTAAAATAAAAAATAAAATTTTTGAAACAATGTTATCTTTATTTTTTTGCAATCAATTTCACATGCATTACTTCTTATTCTTATTATATATTTTGTAAATTTATATATTTGTCTCCTTACCTGTTTTCTGTTTCCTTTTCCCTTCTTTTTATCTTCTTTCTTCTTCTTTCTAATGTTCTTTTTCCGTTCCGTGGGACTCATAGCATCTAACATGAAAATAAAAGAAGGACAATGTTTGTCATTGGATTCAATGATAAAACGTGGGAACCAAATCTTTCATTAATTTTATCTTTAACATTCTTTTTAGTAAAAATATGAATATATTTTTTAAAAACTTATATTATGGTGGTAAATAAATATATATATATTTTTACATTTTTAATTGAACCATTTTTTATTTTTTTAATAAATCCTAAATAATATTATTAAAATAATATTTTGTTTAAAACAATTATTTTTAATATTAATTAATTACTTAAAAATTAATTGATTTAATAACTGTTTTTACAGTGCCTTTAAAAATTAATATTTTTTTAATACTACATTTCTAATTTAAATATTAATTAATTGAAAATAAAAATATCTCAAAATTAATATTAGTTATACATAATTTACATTATTTTAAAAAAAGTATTGATGTTCAATACATTAATACTATCACTAAATATTACTACAAAAAATACCCTAGTATTAATATTTAAGGGAAAAAAAAGAATAATAATAACTATCTTTAAAACATATGACAACTAAAGTATGTTTATCTACTATAATATACAGAATTCACATAATTAAAAACATAGTATTGGTGTCCAAAACATTAATACTATTACTACTAATTATTACAAATAATGCTCTAGTATTGATGTTTAACCAAAAACAATACATTTATAAATTCCCTTTTTAAAAAAATAAATACTAAAGTATTTTTTACAAATCTTTAATATCATTAAACATTAATACTATTACTACTAATTACTACAAATAATACTCTAGTATTAATTTAAACCAAAACAAAACATTTATAAATTCCTTTTTTTTAAAATAAATACCAAAGTATTTTTTACAAATCTTTAATATCACTAAACATGAATACTATTACTACTAATTACTACAATTAATACTGTAGTAATAATTTTTTAACCAAAAACAAAAGAATTATAAATTCCTTTTAAAAAATAAATAAATACCAAAGTATTTTTTACAAATCTTTAATATCATTAAAACTTAATTAAAACTTAATATTAGTTTACATTTAACATATTTTTGCATATTTAAAGAAAAATGCGTTGTAAAGGTACTTGCGTTGTAAAAGTACTTGCGTTGTAATAGTATGCGTTGTAAAAGTATGCGTGGTAAAAGACTTTACGTTGTAAAAGATGCGTGGTAATAGTAATGCGTGGTAAAAGATGCGTTGTAACGGTTGTATACCGTAAAATATACCCATTTCCCTAATAGGCAGTTGTTCAGAAGGAGACAGGGATAGGGGATGGGTGGGTTCCAGAGTGATATGCCTTACATGGTTCCCATGAGGTTTTCTTACCCATAGTGCCCTGCCCATTGGTCCTCTCCTTCTATATTTAGAATATGGCCCAGGGATGAGGTCCTTGGTGCCCATTTGGGCTAGTGAAGGGGGCTGCGCAGCCCCCTTATCTACTGTAAAAGTATTTGGTCATCAGGATGGAGTCCGTTGAGCCTATTAATGCTCAGGTAAGGGTGTATGAGCCCCTCCCACATAATTAAAGTCCAGCTCTGGGGATTGGATCCCAGAGGCCCATTTCGGCTGAGGGGGGAACACATGCCTTCCTCCACTGATGTTAATGTATTTGGCCCTGGGGGAAGGTTTCCCCATGGCCTATGAAGGCTCGGGAGGGGGACCATGTGTCCCCATCCTCTAATAATTATTTTTGGGAACTAGGGAATGGGATTCCTAGGGCAATAGCGGCTCGGAATGGTGGGTAGTGCGCACTCCCTCCCCTTTTTATAAACAAGGGCCCTGGGGTTCCCAGTTTCAATAATGGCTTGGAGAGGGTGCTCAGCGACCCACTCCTCCTGCAGGGGATTGGCTGCTTGAGGGGGTGGGGGTTGGACATGAGGCTTGGCCACATCCCAAGCCCAGCTTCAGCCATGCGTGGCATTGGGTTGCTTGACTGTGAGAGGTTGGCTGCAGAGTCTCCCAGCATGCCATGCTGTGCATCTAACCCCCTCCCCAACCTATGAAATCTCCTTGTTTCATTTCATCGGAGTGGTTGTACAGCACAGAAGTGATTACAACTCCTTGCAGAATGTTGCCAGTGCATACAAATTAGGAGTTGTTCACATACCCATAAATATCTTCATGAATTGGCCCTGAAACCTCCTACCATTAAATGTGCAAAGGGAGTGCAGCTCTTTCTATTTTTACGGACTGTATATGAATATTCCCTGAATATTCCTATTTTGCAAAAACACATTTATAGGTATTTGAGTATTACTACATGAGTACTACTTCTCATATCCATAAATGCCTTTTTGATTCTATTCATATACCTCACAAAAGAGAGAATTGGTGGAACTTTTAAGATGTCAAAATAAGCACATGCAATCCTGAAAATCAATCCTGTCCTGAAATTTACTTAGAATGTTCTGTCCTGAAATGCACTTATATTGTTTATGTGATATTTAAAATAGCATCTACAGTGTATAAACCATTCACTCAATCATTCATTAACACTGTTTTTAATCTGTGCAGCTTTTTAAAATTCTGGTGTGATCAACAAAAAAGATGGATTTAGTGATATCAAAAGGCTGATAGGGAATTTATAGTTAGAAATACTAACATACTGGTTACAAATGTGGCCCCAAATTATGTACCAACTTTTTCCGACCTGTATTTTATTTTGCAACTTATGGAATCGTAGAGGGTTGAAGAATGACCTGCCTAATTAAAATTCAGGTCCTAATTTGCAACCGCCTGTGATTGGCTGCAATGACAGAGACAGCAATGACTTTGGAAAACAATGGGGTCCCTGTAAACAAGATATAATTGCCAATAAGAAGGAAATTCACAATTGAAAAAGAGAACCTAGGCGAGGTGATAAACATAACAAGTGTGGGCAGGAAAACCTAGTACACAAATAATACGGTGAATACCAAATGGAAAAACATGCAATGATGCTGATATTGTCAATTTTAATTCAATATTGTTTTGTGAAAAACATTACATATATAAAAAAATATCCACAAATATACACCATATATCAGTCCTGTTGTCACAGAATTCCAGTAAATACAAATATTAGATATCAATCCTAGATTTCTTCTAGTGGTTTGTTGTTATCCGTCAAGATTAGACAACCATTTCTGATGTAATATACATTCAATATGACATGATACAATAGAACAACTGGTGATGTGTTGGCACTACGCAGGTTTCTGTGAAGCCTTCATCAGGGTACTGTCACAGTATACACGATCTAATAATGGTTCCTCTGAAATAGCAGACTCATGTTGTAATACTAGGGATAAAAAAGAAGGATTTATTGCTGGGCGCACAGCGTCTTTTAAAGGTTTTTATAGTTTGTGTGGATCTCCAGGGTATCGCCTTCTGTCTGGAGGCGTAGTGAACTGAAATGAAAGGGTTGCACTCTCAACACTGAGAGATGTCCTCTGGGTTCCAGAAAAGTCCTTATATAAAGGTTTCATAAAGGATTATAACTTTACTCGAAACGTAGTTGTTTGGATATTTATTCAAATATATTCATTGCTTGTTATATTCACAAGTGTATTCTATTATTCATGTTCCGTTATCACTTATTTGCACTCATATGATCCCAATGCATTTCGGCATTCCCATTATGCCTTCATCTGGGGATATATTTCTGTAAACGAAGAAATGCTTATATTTTACATAAAGAAAAAACTGTTCATAGGCTAACAGGTACATGATAACCAACGTTAGTATTATTGTGCCTAAACGTGCTCAGAGGGCGTGATTGCTTAAATTGAGAAAAAAAAACTGAGACAAGACCTGCAGCGGTCAGATCAGAAGTGCAACATGATTAAAGGTGGTATAACGTGAACAGAGAAAATTATTAGTGAAATAGCACAGTTTGGAGCACGTGGTGAAAAGCGTGTGACTCGCGCTAAGGTTTTAATGGAGTTCATACTTTAAAATCAACGGGTGCATTTCGAATCCTTCAGTAAAGAGATAACGTGGATTTAAGCCCATAGTGAAAAGCGCGCATATCGCGCTAAAGATTTCAAAAGGTTCTTGTTCTAAATTAACACCTTAGTGCCTTACAAATCATGCAGCGAGAGTAGTGCTTACCGTGAAGGTGCAAAACACGTCCGTAAACGCCGACAGTCTGAGCTGTGACCGGGTTCAGGAGAGGATGTGACCCGGATGTAAATATGAGTAAAAGGTGACGTTAGGGCGCAGCCTCCAAGGGAACGTGAGTAAAGTGTAATACCCGAGGGTAAAAGAAGATTGGAATGATTAGAAAACGGTTAGGGGATAGTGAAATGTGACATGCAGTTTGGCAAAGATAAGACTGTAATAAAGATATCGTGATACATTCAAGATAGTATTTCTTGAGATAAAAACGATAAGAGTCAAGTTATAACATGCAGTATATATACATTAGCCTATGAGGGAAAACATAAATTGCTTTAAGTAAAAATATCAAGCTGTAAATGGTATAGCGAATTAACCACTCTGCGGATATAAGGAGTCATTGGCTGGAGCCCCAGCTGTTCAAAGATAACATAAGTATTCCACTCGGTCATTTAGGCCGAACGGTTTCATGCTACTTAATGTGAAAATCCAATAGTTTTCTCTTCTCAATAGTTCTAGGTGATTGTCTTTGCCCTCTTGTTGTTTGACTGTTTCCAAAACGCAATATCGTAGCTGGCTAATGCCATGGCCTGCTTCCAAAAAATGTTGTGCTACAGTGGATTTGAGTTGTTTATTCCTTATGTTGGATTTATGCTCGTTGAGCCTTATTTTTAGTTTCCTTTGGGTTTGTCCAACGTAAATTTTGCCGCATGGGCATTTCAACATGTAAACTGCGTTGCTGGTATCGCAAGTCGCTGTAGCTCTGACTTTGATTTTGTTGCCCTTCATTGGGTGGTTAACTGTAATCCCTTGGATGACATTATTGCAGTGGTTGCAGTTTCTGCATGGGATTGTTCCTTTGTGTGCAACATTGATTGGAGGCGTTTTCAAAAGTTCTCCTAGGTTTCTTGCTCTGGTAAATGCGAAGGTAGGTTGAGTATCGAAAATGTTGTTAAAGTCAGGCTCTATCCTTAGGATTTCCCAATGCTTTCTGATTATTTGTTTGAATTTGTAGCTTGATGTTGAGTATTTGGAAACTACGGTGATTGAATCCTTATCAGACGTGGGAGTGTTGGACAGTAGTTGACTTCTGGTTTTTGGTTTCAGATCGTTGTATGGCCTGATCGAGAACGTGGTGTGGGTACCCTCGGGCTTTGAATCTCCGTAGAGTGATTTGCATCTCTTCTTGAAATTGGTGGTTTTCCGAAGTAATTCTTCTGGCTCTGATGATTTGGCTGTATGGTAAGTGGTCCTTCAATGGTTGTGGGTGGAAGCTGGAATAGTGTAATGTGTTGTTTCTATCTGTTTTTTTCCGAAATAGACTGGTGGTAAATCCTGTGGGAGTGTTGGTGATTTTGACATCCAAAAAAGTTATGGATTCATTGTGAATTTCATATGTAAATTGGATACGTTGATCAATGGTATTGAGTAGTGCCAGTTGTTGTTGCAAAATATTTTTGGGGCCTTGCCATATCAGGAAAATGTCATCTATGAATCTTACAAATATCTTTAGATGATCCTTCCATTGAGTTTTGTTAAGAATGTGATCTTCTTCAAATCTGTGCATAAAAATATTTGCATAGGCCGGTGCTGTAGAATTGCCCATAGATGTTCCTGTTAATTGTTGGTACCAATCCTCTTTCCATGTGAAATAGCTGAAAAACAGTGTGAATTGTAGAAGTTCCATTAGGAAAAGTTTTAAATGGTTGTCCAAGTCGCTTCTCAATAAACAGTATTCAATAGCTTCAATCCCCATTGAGTGTGGGATAGATGTATATAGAGATGATACATCAACTGTGCACAACAGAATTTGACCATGGTCATCTATTTGCACTTGGTTCAGTTTATTGATGAAATCTGTGGTGTCACGAATGAATGTTGGAATAGAGACAACGATGGGTTGGAAATATTTGTCTAGGAATTTTCCCACAGGATCGTGGATGCTGCCACATGTGGATACAATAGGCCTGCAAGGAGGAGTTTGTGGATCCTTGTGTATCTTGGGAACCAGAAAGAATTTAGGGCTTTTAGGATGCTTGGTAGTGAGATACTTGATGGTTTTCTCAGAGATTGTGTTGCTCTCAAAGGCTTTGTTTAATATTTTATCAAGTCTTTCCTTGAATTGGATGGTGGGATTATTGGGTAATTTCAAATAGGTGTTGGTGTCCGAGAGGTGAACCATTGCTTGTTGATCGTAATAAGATGTATTAAGACACTCGACACGTATGAGACTTTAGTCAGAAACGACTTATCCAAACTCAACTGCAATCGACAATCCAAACACAAAAACTTCACCGTCAAGGAGATTAGTACCGTCAAATCTATTGCCAACAACAACCAAGTTACCTGTGTTAAAGCTGACAAGGGTGGCGCCATAGTAATTCTTAATACATCTTATTACGATCAACAAGCAATGGTTCACCTCTCGGACACCAACACCTATTTGAAATTACCCAATAATCCCACCATCCAATTCAAGGAAAGACTTGATAAAATATTAAACAAAGCCTTTGAGAGCAACACAATCTCTGAGAAAACCATCAAGTATCTCACTACCAAGCATCCTAAAAGCCCTAAATTCTTTCTGGTTCCCAAGATACACAAGGATCCACAAACGCCTCCTTGCAGGCCTATTGTATCCACATGTGGCAGCATCCACGATCCTGTGGGAAAATTCCTAGACAAATATTTCCAACCCATCGTTGTCTCTATTCCAACATTCATTCGTGACACCACAGATTTCATCAATAAACTGAACCAAGTGCAAATAGATGACCATGGTCAAATTCTGTTGTGCACAGTTGATGTATCATCTCTATATACATCTATCCCACACTCAATGGGGATTGAAGCTATTGAATACTGTTTATTGAGAAGCGACTTGGACAACCATTTAAAACTTTTCCTAATGGAACTTCTACAATTCACACTGTTTTTCAGCTATTTCACATGGAAAGAGGATTGGTACCAACAATTAACAGGAACATCTATGGGCAATTCTACAGCACCGGCCTATGCAAATATTTTTATGCACAGATTTGAAGAAGATCACATTCTTAACAAAACTCAATGGAAGGATCATCTAAAGATATTTGTAAGATTCATAGATGACATTTTCCTGATATGGCAAGGCCCCAAAAATATTTTGCAACAACAACTGGCACTACTCAATACCATTGATCAACGTATCCAATTTACATATGAAATTCACAATGAATCCATAACTTTTTTGGATGTCAAAATCACCAACACTCCCACAGGATTTACCACCAGTCTATTTCGGAAAAAAACAGATAGAAACAACACATTACACTATTCCAGCTTCCACCCACAACCATTGAAGGACCACTTACCATACAGCCAAATCATCAGAGCCAAAAGAATTACTTCGGAAACCCACCAATTTCAAGAAGAGATGCAAATCACTCTACGGAGATTCAAAGCCCGAGGGTACCCACACCACGTTCTCGATCAGGCCATACAACGATCTGAAACCAAAACCAGAAGTCAACTACTGTCCAACACTCCCACGTCTGATAAGGATTCAATCACCGTAGTTTCCAAATACTCAACATCAAGCTACAAATTCAAACAAATAATCAGAAAGCATTGGGAAATCCTAAGGATAGAGCCTGACTTTAACAAAATTTTCGATACTCAACCTACCTTCGCATTTACCAGAGCAAGAAACCTAGGAGAACTTTTGAAAACGCCTCCAATCAATGTTGCACACAAAGGAACAATCCCATGCAGAAACTGCAACCACTGCAATAATGTCATCCAAGGGATTACAGTTAACCACCCAATGAAGGGCAACAAAATCAAAGTCAGAGCTACAGCGACTTGCGATACCAGCAACACAGTTTACATGTTGAAATGCCCATGCGGCAAAATTTACGTTGGACAAACCCAAAGGAAACTAAAAATAAGGCTCAACAAGCAATAAATCCAACATAAGGAATAAACAACTCAAATCCACTGTAGCATAACATTTTTTGGAAGCAGGCCATGGCATTAGCCAGCTACGATATTGTGTTTTGGAAACAGTCAAACAACAAGAGGGCAAAGACAATCACCTAGAACTATTGAGAAGAGAAAACTATTGGATTTTCACACTAAGCAGCATGAAACCGTTCGGCCTAAATGACCGAGTGGAATACTTATGTTATCTTTGAACAGCTGGGGCTCCAGCCAATGACTCCTTATATCCGCAGAGTGGTTAATTCGCTATACCATTTACAGCTTGATATTTTTACTTAAAGCAATTTATGTTTTCCCTCATAGGCTAATGTATATATACTGCATGTTATAACTTGACTCTTATCGTTTTTATCTCAAGAAATACTATCTTGAATGTATCACGATATCTTTATTACAGTCTTATCTTTGCCAAACTGCATGTCACATTTCACTATCCCCTAACCGTTTTCTAATCATTCCAATCTTCTTTTACCCTCGGGTATTACACTTTACACACGTTCCCTTGGAGGCTGCGCCCTAACGTCACCTTTTACTCATATTTACATCCGGGTCACATCCTCTCCTGAACCCCGTCACAGCTCAGACTGTCGGCGTTTACGGACGTGTTTTGCACCTTCACGGTAAGCACTACTCTCGCTGCATGATTTGTAAGGCACTAAGGTGTTAATTTAGAACAAAAACCTTTTGAAATCTTTAGCGCGATATGCGCGCTTTTCACTATGGGCTTAAATCCACGTTATCTCTTTACTGAAGGATTCGAAATGCACCCGTTGATTTTAAAGTATGAACTCCATTAAAACCTTAGCGCGAGTCACACGCTTTTCACCACGTGCTCCAAACTGTGCTATTTCACTAATAATTTTCTCCGTTCACGTTATACCACCTTTAATCATGTTGCACTTCTGATCTGACCGCTGCAGGTTTTGTCTCAGTTTTTTTTTTCTCAATTTAAGCAATCACGCCCTCTGAGCACGTTTAGGCACAATAATACTAACGTTGGTTATCATGTACCTGTTAGCCTATGAACATTTTTTTCTTTATGTAAAATATAAGCATTTCTTCGTTTACAGAAATATATCCCCAGATGAAGGCATAATGGGAATGCCGAAATGCATTGGGATCATATGAGTTCAAATAGGTGATAACGGAACATGAATAATAGAATACACTTGTGAATATAACAAGCAATGAATATATTTGAATAAATATCCAAACAACTACGTTTCGAGTAAAGTTATAATCCTTTATGAAACCTTTATATAAGGACTTTTCTGGAACCCAGAGGACATCTCTCAGTGTTGAGAGTGCAACCCTTTCATTTCGTAATACTAGGGATGTCATCACACGAAGAAACTTTAGCCTTAAGGTAATGATTTGTTAAATCCAATACTTGTTTATTTTATTTGCACTAATGTGATATTCCTTAGAATGCCAAGCTGTGTGGGAGCCAACGGACGGAAATGCGGACAGAGAAAGCTCTAATAGGCATCTATAGATGAAAAACTGGTAAGGAGAACAGTTGGGATACCCTAATAAGGCCGGATGTTGGCAGTCATTGTCATAGCCTATTCCTAATGAGGTAGGGCAACCAATGGTTATATTCCAATAGGTGCTATTTAGTGTGAAGATAACTTAAAGTTGGTCTTCAATTCGGGATCCAAATGGAGCATCCTGTCTGAGATGTAGATGTACACAATCACGCAGCATCGGGGACTCGTGTCAACCTACAGGAAACATCTCCCTCAGGGACAAGAACAGCAGTCAGCATTTCTGTTATGGCATTATGACTATTTTTTAAGCAGCCCACTTTCCTTGAAGGGAGCATGGCCACTTAAAAAAAATGTCCCATTTTGAAAACATCACTGAGAATTAACAGTGGTCCCCTAGATCACTGCCTGTGCTCCCTGAAGTTGCCATCCTGATTCCCTGGGGTAACTGAACCAAAGAAGACTCCTTTCGCTTTGTGAATCAGTTACCAGTCCAACTTAGGAGTTACTAATTGGTCCATGGTGTGCAACAGTAATTATGGTTGCAAACTATTGATACTTTGTTACCAATTCACAGTTTAGTAGGAATGCCCATACTGAAATTCGGGAATCATTTCTGAACCCGTTTTGTGATTCATAACACCTTTTCTGAATTGCAAAATGGGGTTGAAATATAAGAAAAAAGTGATTCATAGGTCTCAAATCCGGTAATTTAATGATTTGCAGGGGTTAGGCTGCTAAGTCACGTAGTGCATATGCCCCATATTTCACTTAAAGAAAGTGTATAGAACATGGCATAATAAATCACCAAGACATGTTTGTTTCCTAAAGCAGTGATTCTAAATATTGTGAAACACATATTGCCATTCTTGTTTTGAAGTGAATTCTTAGAAAGACAGCATTTTAGCTGTGGAATTAAAGATTTGATGAAATTTAATACCATGATTTACCATGTTTCTAATTTGATAAATTATCAAACGTTTTTTTTTTTTTTTACCGTGGATCGATCTCTTCACTATGTACACTATTCCCAAACTGCATTTTGTACTACATTTAGTAGTACTAAAATAGTACTACTAAATAATAATTACAAACTTACAAGTGTAAATGACTAACTCCACCTCTCAATCCTCACACATGTGAGTTTACTATTTAATAGTAAATGAGAGAAAGAGCAGACGGGCTGGCTACAAAAAAGGAGGGGATATTTACTACAATAAAGCTGGGGTCATGGGAAGAGTAAAGAGGGGGTTAGGGAAGAAAAGGTTTATGGAAGCAGAGAGACCCATTCACAATAGAGTACGCCCATTATATTCACAAACTTCACTTCTAAAGTTATACAATAAAAAAAAGACTTTAAACAGTAGTAAATTACTTCCGCTGAGACCTGGAAAATGTCCAACACCAAAAGTTGAATCAGTGGGGTTGGTGACTTAACACAGAACCCTAAAGTAAATTATATTAAATTAAATTCAAATGTTTAAATTTTGGTGTTCAAAAAATAAAAAATAAAATATATATTTTAATTTAATCATTTATAAATGTATTCATCTGTTTATTTGGTTTTATACATTTGAGAAGAACACAACCAACAGAAATCATCAAAAAGAAGAAAATAATAAAACAAGGACAAATGTAATGTATAGTTTGTACATATGGTTCTCTTCAGGAGTGTTCATATATGAATCCACTAAACGTACTATCCTAGTAGCTCAGAGTAGAGTTTAGAACACTCTATTATATGGTATGTATTCAGAAGGCAATATTGACAGGTCATATTTTAAAGTTTTTTAATTTTAAAAATATTCAAAATCAAATGTGTTTATAAAATATAATTACATTCGTTTTAATTAATTTCATACATCACTTTCAATAATTATTGATGTATAATAATAAATATGTGTTATTATTTTGGTGGGATTTTTTAAAATTGAAACTTCTGAAAAATTATTTGAATTTAATTTATTTAAATTAAGGATTTAATTAATTTAATTAAAGATGTATTTCATAATTAAGTTAACAGTGCTGTAGCCTTTTTATGTTCTACATTTAAAATAATTTTTCGAAATTAGTTGACATTAATATTCAACAAATGATATTGTATCACCGTCAGATTAATTTTTTTTACATTTGAGGCTGAATACGAGCTAGCTGATTCTTTCCAACATTGTGTCAATGCGTGTTGAATATTATTTATTGCATCCATTAATTACTGAATGCGTTAGATACCTCAACTATTTTTTAATTTCTGCTCGTCAAAACCTGCTGATATTTGACAGGGGAAAACCATACGGTAATTACCATATCAAGTGGATTTTGGGGCGTTAAACATAAAATATTAAAGTTATTCCCCAGAAACTTATAATAGGTGCTATTATTGCACCCGATAAATAACAACCCCCATGGTGCTGTTATTTACCATGTGGGATAAATAGCTCCTACACTTGTAATCAAGTCCTTCGTGGCTGAGCGGACAAGAATGATGCACTGGAGCAGCATGGAAAGTAAAGACTCTTCTAGTAATAGATGCAAGACATACACCAAAGTGTAGACATCTTCCATGATCACTTTGTAGCATAAGTTCAGGAAGAACACCTCCATGTGCGCTATAAAGGATACCAGCTGAAAACGGCTGCCCGTAAAGTTATCAGCCAAACATGTGCTGTTGCCAGGTGTACAACTCCCAGCAACCAGTTTTTGAAAAGACCTAATGCTGCGCATCCTGTACACAAACAAGCATGTGAGCTGCTCCATCTGTTGACCTTCTGTAATCTTTTAGGTTTCTGTGGATAACAGGAGCCAAATGCAGCATCAGATGCTGCAGCGCTTTGTAGCAGTGAGAGTAGCACAGTGGCTGGTTGAAGGTGTGTATGTCTGTGTTAGAAAACATCAGATAGCAGCTCTTCTAAAACAGAAAAAGGCAAAACATAACACCTCCCAGATACTTTCCTTAGGTTCTGCCTGCTGGAAAGAGTTGCTAGGCAGTCACATTACACAGACAACCATCCTGAGACAGGCTTTGGTTAAGGTCACAAAAAAATACAATAGCTGTTTGCTGAAACTGTGTTAGGTCTTTACAGGATCAGAGTGAGTAGCGTAAACAGGGAACTTTAATTGAGCCTTTTGATGGAATTTCTCTTCCATTCTTATATTCATCATGCAGACTCAGGTGACATTTATGAGTTAGGATTGGTGCTACTTACAATATTTCTTGCACTTATAAACGGCTTTTCTCAACCAAAGACCTCTGCTAAAGTGACCCTTCAGGGGACCCGTTGGGCATTGCAGCGCCGGCCCAACGAGGAGCAAACACCCTATGATGAAGCATGAGGGCAACATGAGACAGTCTTGTTAACTTTCCCTGTGTCCTTTCTCTAGTTTCACACAATCTGCCTATATATATGTCCTTCTCCTCTAGGGGCAGTAGCCATAATTTAGCATTCTAACACACCATTACTAACGATAAAGCACTAAATCATGTGCTTGCATCAACTCTTACATGTGACAAATGGGAAAGGATGGAATCTGTCTGTGAATGCCCGACAGCTGTACGCATGCAGGGACAGAGACTCCAATGTCCGAAACAGTGGCGCTGAAAGCATCACTGGCCTATACTGGAAAGTACCATATACTACAATGGCAAGAAGTCTTTAGAATGGTAAGCCCTGCGTCATGCATCACAGTTCAGAGAGTTGATTTACGGCCTGGCTTCCGTCTCCTGCTTCAGAGCGATGCATGGCAGGCAGCTTTGGACACACATCCCAGACTTAAATACATCAATGTGTTTATAGATATTATCATATCTTTAATAACTCGAGCTATTTAATATTTGTACAGGAATGTGTAGGAATTTCAGTGGGGCGCCCCTGATTCTGAGTGCAACAATAATTCAATGAGGAGACATTGAGGCTGAAATTAGTGATTCTCGCTATTATCTCCCTTTGAGCTATGAGTTTGTTTCCTTTGGAACAGCAAATACCATGCAAACCGGTAAATACTGGGTCCAATTCTGCATGTGTTATTCCCTTCTAGGGGAAATAATGGGAGCAAATCCACAAACATTTGCCACCTACTTACACCAGGTGGTAAATGCTACAGAGGCTTTTTCTTTTGCCCAAGCCTGTGTGAAAGGAGGCAGGGGCAGCTATGGCTGCAGGGGGCTTAATTTGCTCCCCTCATGCTGAAATATGCAGGTGGGCACATGCTACAGCAGCTGTTTGCAGCCCCAGTAGTTCCACGAATGTCTCCGGGTTTGGTGTTTCCGGGCTCATAATTATTAGGTCTAGAGGTTGAGGACCCGATAATTATGAGCTTGGAAGCACTTGTAATTGCCAGTGCTAGGTCAAGGCATCTCTTATCGAGGGATTTAGTGGTAAGGCCTTCAGAGATATTTAGTGAGTTGGGTATTGGGTTGGTCAAGACAGATGGCACAGAATTATCCCTTCAGATGTCTCCTGATGCACAACAGCCATTGGCCCATAACCCGGTCAAAAGTAGGGTGGGAATGTAGTATTGTTCTTCATATCCTGCGGACAAGTATTGCTTAACATCAGCTTGGTATATCCTTCGCCTCCTCTTTTTTCATAGTGTAAGCCATTCAGTCCCTTTTGTCTTGAGCACACGTTGAGGCCTTCACTCAAATGGGAAGCCAGTGGATGAGAGTGGGCGGAGCAAGTTGGAAATATTTGACTCAAGATATCTTCTGCACAAGCCAGTCTTTTATGGAAAAGTTTGTGAAACTTGCATAACATTAAATTTGCAATTTTTTAAAATATTGTTGGCATAAAAATGTTTTTGCCAAGGCCTAATTCTGACTGCAAATTACTATAGGGGATCTTTACCTTTCATTTAATGTCCCACAAACGCCTGTGCAGTAGTTTCTACCACCTTAACAGCATGTGCTACAGCCGACGTGAAGCTACTCACACTCTTTTTGCCCTGTCCTTTCTTATTGATGCACCAACTAACACATATCTGGAGGCCCCACATAGCTATCAAAGACATGATGGTCAGAACCCAATATCTGGGAAAAGACTATGGCTCAGATTTATTAAACTCTTGCGTTGCCATTGCACCACACAAGGTGACACAAGGCAACACAAGGGTTTAAGTGATAGTTACCAGGCCAAGCAAAGCCACCTTGATAGGTCTGTGTGGCTTAGTGTGTGGGATTGTGTAGCACACATCATTGTCTTGCGTTACTCTGCATTGGGAAGGCGTTCCATGGGTGGCGTGTCGGTGTTCCCACGCCTCGACTCATAGAATTTGGTGCATTCCAGATTTACTAATGGTAGTAAACCTGGGAATGCGCCAGAGTGTTACACCCTCCCAACTGAGAGATTATGAGGAGAAATATGTTTAGTTCTCCTTGCTATTTTCTCTTTCTAGGCGGGGTGCATTCTGCAGCACACATTGAAAGAGGAAAATGCCTCTGAGCGTTGTTTATGTGCAGGATTGTGTCCTTTCCTGCACGCACAAAAACAATTTTGCATGAAACACAGGCACCCTTGCAACATGACACTACGCTGCACACAGTGCGCCAGCACAGAGAGAGATCAGGAATATGCCATATCGTAATAAATATTACACAATCCTGCTCTCTCCATTTGATACAGGGCGAGCAGATTTCCTGCTGTGTTGCGTCAAATGTTACTAAATCTGACACATATTTCACCAAACTACAATGGATATAACAATTATTATTTATTTATTTATTTATTTATGCGTTTTTATATAGCACGGACTATACCCGAAGGTGTCAGAGCGCTTCACAATAGGAACAGAACAGATACCTGAGAACATTACAAGTGCACAAAATACAAAAGCAAACGTTACATTAAATGAAGCAAAAATGACAATCGTGAGCCAACAAAGTACAAGAGGTAGCAAACGGTGCATTACAAAAGTGACAATCGTGAACCAACAAAATACAAGAGGTAGCAAACGGTGCATTACAGGAGGAAAAAGTGACGTGTGCAGGTTACAAAAGCGTACAAAGTAGACAGAGGTATAATACTGCAATATATGGAGGACACTCAAACACATGAAGAAACGTTACGTGGGCAATGGTGGCACTTGTGCAGGTATCGAGAACAAACAAATGTAAGAGGTAGAAAACAGTGTGTTACTAGAGAAAGTGACGGGTGCATGTTACACACGAGTACCAAACACAGTTATTAGTGATCCAAAGATATTTTTATGACAAGTTACACATTTTATATTCCCTTAATATCATATTACAATAAACATCACAGATTTGAGCCACATTACCACCAGCTCATCAATAGGGGATAAAGTTAACAAGAGTGGCAGCCCATCAGAGTCCTTTTTGGTCCCAGAAAGCCTCATTGTTAGATACCTGGAGGCATACCCGGTATTTCTGTATCTCCTGGAAATACCAAAACCAGAAGAATCACTGCATCATTCCCTGGGCTGGAATTACTAGATACTCCATGTGACATTCTAAGTGTCCCCTTAGAAGTGAGGATTCCTGAAGGAATTAGCCAATCCAGTGCTGGGTCTCCATGCTCTTCCTCATTGAGCCCCCGCATTTCACAAGGAGACTCCACCTAATTCGAGCATCAAGAGTCTCTGGGTGGGTTACCACAGGTCTCGTAATCCCAATAGAGTCCTCAACTCCTGGCCCTATAGAATTTTAACAGCTACTTGTAAAGAGGGCTTGGGAAGTTTTCTTTCCTTCTGTGTTATGAGAAATAGCATCACTGGAGTAATCTACACATTTCTCCATCGATTTTCACACAAGCCTTTTCTAAATGAGGACCCAATCAGGAGAGTACCAGAATCAGACTCCTGATCACTTTGTACATCCATTTTGACAAGCAGAAAGGCTGTCTGGGTGATTAAAGTTTGGTCAATGTTTTAGAATGATGACACCAAACCTACGCTATCCAGAGAGATCCGGATTTCCTATCCAGTTTGAAAGCATTGTAGTTTGAGTCACACATATTAGAATTTAAATCTGGTGTTCTCTACTTGACCAGACTCTCAGGCTACTTTATTGGCAATCAGTCTCGTGATTATAGTGAGTCAATGAAAAGAATCTGCTGTGAGCTGGAAGAGAAACATTTCCCATATGAATCTATGCACACAGGTCCAAGTAGTCCTGCATCCACGCTTTGAGTGTCAAGACCAAGCTGAAGCCATTGTGTCACTGATGTGCATTGCAATGACACACTTTTTCGTTTTGATGACTAAAAAGAAAGCTGAAAGGTTTGGAAAGGAGGTAAAACATCTGCTCCATGGACAATGATGTTCCTTAACCACCAGCCTCCCACAGCGCTCACATGCCTTATGAGATTAGCTAAGTGCTGTATAAAAATGTAAAAATGGAAAAGGAGAAAAATATAAAAGCATATATAAAAATCTTGTTCAAATTCAATGCTCATCCGACAATTACCGGTAAACAACCTTTACAACTAAACCTTTACAACGCACTACCATTACGACGCAACTTTTACAACGCAAACCATTACAACGCATTGCGCTGGGGGGCGCTCTAGGATAGGGAATAGGTTTAATGTACTATCCAACACCTTCCCTACTATCCACGGGGACTGGAGTTGGAATAGTAAATTAAACTATTCACTATCCAGCGCCCCAAAGCACTATGCGTTGTAAAGGCATGCGTTGTAAAAACCGCGTTGTAAAGGCATGCGTGGTAAAAGCATGCGTTGTAACGTCATACATCCACAATTACCGATATGTGTTAAACACTGAACATCTGATTCTACAATAATAAGACAATGTGTGAGGTTGAATTACCTATCTAACTCTGAAGTGATGGGTAAATATGGGGCACTACATTGTTGGCCAAGGTTTTCAACCTGGGTGACAAGAGATTTACATGTTATCAGAGACACCAGATTAAATGAATAATTAACTTAGGGACACTAGTCCTAGTTCGCTGCAGTTAAACCTATTAAAGTCAAGCTAATAGTTCATGTAAGGAAAACCTGGACAGCAATATACTGTTCCTGAGAGCAGGGCACTGAGCCATTTCTTCCCTAGGAGGACTATTCCTGTCCTACTCACATCTACTCGTGCTTCGACATTCTTTCACAGGGGATAATGCGCCTCTGGGATATGTGGTGTGTAGATAACCATGGTGAGTGTTTCTTCTGTAGAGGAAACATGCTTTGCACCTGTAGACTGATATGAGTGAGCAGCTGTCCAAACAAAACTGTAGAAAACACCCAACTCTTATGGGCACGCCTAACAATAACGTAATACTTTCCATGCGCCAGTGTTGATATTGTTATTATGGTGAAGTCTGCAGTGAAGGGACCCCGTCTGACGCTGGCAGTCTGCACAACATACAGTTCACTTGAGGACACTGCAGCTCAACCAACGTGCATGTAATTGTGTCCTGGTCTGGGGCTGTAGTAAAGTCTGCCTGTGATGAAATGAAAGCCACAGGCGCACTCCCGGGAGTGGTCTCCTGGGGTTCCAGCATGATTACATTCTGCTCTTGGAAGAGCTCCCGTGCATATGCTGTTGAAAGATGACTTTTTTCTTAAATTATAGCACAGCCCTTTTGGTACATTTTCAACTACATGCTTTGCAATATACTGAGGCACCACAGTGGGAGAAACATGCAGCCGAGCTATTGCTTATCCATTCTAATCATTCGATTGTATTGTAGAATTAAATAGCGCTGCACATCCCTGAAGAGTCCTCTCAGTGATCTAGTGTGCACTGGCTTCCTAGGCACCTTTGCAGAGTCTAATGTTGAAAGGGTGCTGGGTGCGGTGAATCTTGTATCGGAGGCGACGAGTGAGCATCCGGTTCAAGCTCAGCACAGAGTATGCTACTGCTCGTATGTATGATGTGATGTGGAGAGTGTGCGAATAGGCACATTCATACATGCCCTTATTTCTGATCATTGCTCTTCTATTTAATTGAAATTAGAGCTAGATTTCTGATACTCCAGATGATTGCCAATTCTTATTCTTACAGCAATCAAGTTCCGGAGTTTTGAAGTCTGGATGGAGAAGCAGTATCTGCCACTTTGCCACTTTCTGATGTGAAAACTAGTCAAAAGAAGGACCAATCTGGAGCATAATGGCCATGCATGGTGAAATGTTCAGTTAATGTTGAAGGAAGAGTGGTCCCATTATCTAGGTAGCTTGATATGCAATGACTATTGCTTTGAGGTTGAAGTGTCTAGCCACAAGCAACAATGCAAGGATGTGAAGAATGGGAGGGTGTGAGTCAGAGTAGGCATATTAACAAGTTGTCTAGCTGAAGTATCTGTGATTTGCCAAGTTTTAAAAAAGAAGACCCAAGATATAGTGCTTTAGTGTAGTCAAGGTGTGAAAGCACCACATTTATGGTTACTTGAATCTTTCGAGGGAAGCCAAGGTTTGAGGAGATTCTGCACAGGCGTGGCATCATTTAAATACCTGTATTGCAATCTTGGTTTACTTAAGGAATAAGGAACAGAGCCAACCCTTGAGTGCTCACATGAACTAAATGAGATTGTCATGGACATAGCTCTTATGGTCAGTTGCTTTGGGGGGATTGGTGATATTTGATCCAATTTCCACATGTACATATCGATGTGGTTCAATAGCACCTAGTGCAAATTTGCTTCCAGGCATTGTCCAACAGTACACGAGTCAGGATCCAATGGGTTTTCAAATTCAACATGAATTGCATGTTGGGATTGTTGCAGCAGTTAGGATTAAAGGAGGCGAAGAGCTCAAGTAGAAGAGCAAGGTACACACTGATGAGGGAATTGTACAAAATGGAATGGGTATTAACCCGACCCTGTAAGTACTATTACATTGGGGGAAGTATTTTGCAGGTGTAATAACTCACCCATTCTGATTTTTCAATTTACAAATGAGACATAAAATGCAGAATCTGTATTTATTACACCAAAATTCACAATCTTTTCCCTTGATAAATTTCCCCAGAGTTGACCTGCCTACATCTGTCAGTGGAACTGGTACTATACATTACAGTATTTATATGCAAGCATATATTCCCTGTAACAGTATAATGGTTGAACTATTTGTTTTCTTCAGCATTCCTACATTGCTGATCACACTATTCTGTTACCTTCTATTGATTATTTCTCTGCATGTATTTTACTCAAGAATCACAATAATTCAATAAATATTGAAACATTGTGTTGTGTATTTCTTGTGTGCCAGCAAAAGTTAAAATGCTTCCTGTACTACAGCAGGCATGTAATATTGGAATCATTTATTAGAGGCCACAGCAGCTGTGGCACATCCATTTGAGCTGAAAGGCCACGCCACCACCCTTTTCCCTAGCAAGAAGAGGGTCTGTCAGGCTGAAAAAAGGTCAGCCTGACAGACACTCTTCTTGTTCAGGTCAGGCAGCCAGGAGCTAGACCTGGGCTACATTTTGCAGACTTCTGGCTGCCCGAGCTGAACTTTGACAGGCTGAATTTTTACAGTCCTGTGGGCCTGACCTCCTCAGCCAGACAAAAGTGCTTTGTGGCCTTCTAAAGTGCACATGCTGATTGTCACCAGTGGTGCCTCGTCATTGAGTGGTGTGGGGTCAGCAGTCTCACTGACCCCATGCAAATCTGTGAGGAATCAGCCAATGAGGGAAGGCAGCAGTCCCGTACTTACTGGGATCGCTGCATTTATTGTTGTTGTTGCTGCCATTTTGTGTGTGCTCCTAGACCCTCCCTCCACCTGGATCCCGCCTCCCAGCTGACCCTCCCACCCACTGGAACTACTCAGCGTCCCCACCACACGGAGAGCTGTGACCGTCCTGTCCTTGACAGAAGCGGCCGCTCCCCCCCCACCTCCCTCCTCCATTGGCGATTGGTATTGTAACATTCTCCGCACTGCTGGGCATTGTGCTTTTTGATCTTCTGCTTACATTAGGTCTACGAGCATTTTGTATTGCATTCTGGTCATCGCGCACCGCTTTGCTGGCCATTGTATATTTAAATTGGAGCAAACGCATTTTGTACTGCATTCTGGTCACTGCGCACCGCTTTGCTGGGCATTGTTTATTTAAAGTGGATTACTCGCATTGTAAAGGGGATTCTTTTCATCGCGCACCGCACTGCTGGGCTTTGTGTTTGTTTTAACTTTACCACGTGTTTAAAGAGGTACTTTCTGCTGTTCATAACTACCTCGTACTGCTGGGCATCTCCCCTAACAATTTCACTGCCGCTGGGTGCATTCCTAATTGTAGTGCCTTCTCTGCTACACAGCGCTTCCTACCACCACTGCCTACATTCATCCCCATAGCGCTCCATTTTAATCAGGTTTGGACCCCAACCTCGCACGACATCGCTGCATTTATTGTTGTTGTTGCTGCCATTTTGTGTGTGCTTCTAGACCCTCCCTCCACCTGGATCCCGCCTCCCAGCTGACCCTCCCACGCACCGCCCCCACCACTATCCATTTAAGGCAGATGTCCCAACGTGCAGCGTCCACGCGCTGCGGTCGCGCCGAAGGTGCGCCAAAGGTAAGCCCGTCTACGCCCGTCCGCGCCAAGACCGCGCCCAGCGCCAGACCCCCTGTTCCTCGCCCCACCCACCCCTCCCGCATTACTTACGACTCCACCACCCTCCTAGCACTAAAACCCGGGCGACTCCCCACCTGCGCCCGAGCCGCACCTGGACACACCCATGGACCCTTCGCATGCAACTCTTGCAAGTATGACAGCACCAAGGCCCACGCCACACCCACTACCACCAAACAGAGATCCGACACCAACCACCTAAAATGCTTCCTGCTCAACACCCGTTCGGTCCACAGACATGCCATCGACCTTTGGAATCTACTAGACACCATCTCTCCAGACGTCGCCTTCCTGACAGAAACCTGGATGAACGCCTCCTCAGCTCCGGACATCACCATAGCCATCCCGGACGGCTACAAGATAATCCGAAAAGACCGCACAATCCAAAAAGGAGGAGGCATCGCCATCGTCCATAAGAACACCTTCCGCGTCTCAACCAGCTCAGACGACAACCTCGCTAGTGCCGAACACCTTCACTTCCAGATCCACACCGACCCCAAGACCACACTCAGGGGCACCCTCCTATACAGGCCACCAGGACCCCGCACACAATTCAGTGAAGACATCACTGACTTCATCACCCCTCACGCCCTCCCCTCCGAGGAACTACATTCTACTGGGAGACCTCAATTTCCATCTAGAAAAGAACAACAACAACAACTCCATCACCCTTCTGGACAATCTCGCCAACCTCGGACTCAAACAACTTGTAAACACCCCCACCCACAACGCAGGACACACACTCGACCCTATCTTCACCTCTAGCAAACACATCTCCTTCAGTCACACTTCAGTTCTCCATTGGACAGACCACAGCTGCGTCCACTTTGTCAACAAAAAGACCACAACCCATAGTCATCCTCAACCTTCTCTGCGAAGAAACTGGAACAAAATCACCATCAACCAGATCTCCTCAGCACTTCTTCAAAACCCCCCTGCCCTCTCATCGAACGCCAACCAAGCAGCCATTAAACTCACTCAATGGCTAACCAACAGCGCCGACACCCTAGCACCTTTGAAAAAACGTCAAATTAAACTAGGCAGCAAAAACGTCCCCTGGTTCAACGATGATCTTAAGAAATCCAAGAAACTCTGCCGCTCCCTTGAGAAAGCCTGTAAAAAAGACCCAAACACCAGCACCAGGAACGCCTTCAAAAACGTCACCCGCATACACCACCAACTGATCCGGACTGCCAAGAAAGCCGCATTCAAAGACCGACTAGAAAACAACGCTCACAAAAGCAAGGAACTATTCAACATAGTCAAAGAATTTACCAACCCCACTGCCAACTCCAACGACATCACTCCCTCTCAAACCCTTTGCGACTCCCTAGCTTCGTTCTTCCATGACAAAATCGCAGACATCCACAACAGCTTCGACAACCAACCCGGAGACCAACCCACCCAACCCTCTGCCGTACCCTCACCCCCCCTGAACATCCTTACTGACTGGAACCCAATCTCCACCGAGGAAACCATTCGCCGGATGAACTCCATCCACTCAGGATCCCCCACAGACCCATGTCCTCACCATATCTTCAACAAAGCAGACTCCATCATAGCACCCTATCTACGAGACGTCATCAACTGCTCCTTCAAATCCGCCACCTTCCCGGAAAGCTGGAAACACGCCGAACTCAGCGCCTTTCTGAAAAAACCCACAGCTGATCCCACCGAACTCAAAAACTACCGCCCCATTTCGCTCCTACCATTCCCGGCCAAAGTCATCGAGAAAGCAGTCAGAATCAGAATCATAAACTTTTATTCGATTATCAAAAATTTACATAATCATAAAAAGTACAGTTTAAAAAAAGAACCATCAATTTTGTACTGGGATTTACATTTTTAGAGTTTACATCTTTATAAAACAATTTTCAGTCGGATTCTTGTTACTGTTTTTAAAAAAGTCGCTATCAGTTTGGCTTCATGCGGGTTTGCCGGTGACTGTAGATAGGCAAGCGCTGGATATGTGTTTCTATGGCCGCTTAGTCGCAGAAGGGAAAGGATCCATTTTTTCCTAGCCACACTGTAGAATTTGCAGAATAGTGTGACATGGACCGTTGACTGCTTAGAGACCCCATCACAAGGACAACAATTCATGATCCGTGACCAGTTATTCTGTTCTGGAAATGAGACCAGGCGAAAAAAGAGATCGAACCGGAGTCTAGTCAATAAGAACTTTTCATGATTCGAGAGAAAGAACGTGAGGTAAGGCTGTATCAGCTTCTCTGATTGCAATTTGGAGATTTTTTCATTTTGTGTTTTCACTATCTCCGCTTGATTCCGGAGTTCTCTCAGGTGACCTATACACAGTTCTTTCAGCTGTTTCTTGGATATATCTTCGATCGAAGATGGATCAGAGAAGTATTGCTCACGGTTAAGATCTTGAAAAAATTTAAAAACATAATTGAGCCAGGGAATTTTTCTCCAGTGAGTTAAGCTAAGACAGTCTGTGATGAGGGCGCGTGATACATGGCTTTCTGGGTTGCACCATATGCGATGCCATAGGATGAGAGGTTGGCAGCGTATGGTGTCTGTCACGAACTCCATCCCTAGCTCTCGATGAGATGCTAATATCGGAGAGCTTTGGGGGAGGGCCAATACGTATTTAATAAAGGCATTCTCCGTAGCCTGTAGTTGCTTGATGCACCCGTAACCCCAGATGCCTGCTCCGTAGCTCGCCACACTGTGGCATTTTGCATAGTATAAAGTTATGAGTTCTGACGGAGCAGGTTTGCCTAGTTTTCTGGAGAAAGCGCAAAGTGCAGATGTTGCTCGGCGAAAATTAAGGTTTCTGGCTTCTATGGCTTTTCGCCAGGTCATTGAATCGTCAACAAGTATACCCAAATATGGATATACTGACGTTTTTTCCAGCTTACTGTCGTTTATGTATATGGATTTTGTTTTCCCTGGTTTGGATCCTATGGACATTGTAAATGTTTTCTTTGTATTTACTTTTAGTCCCAATGAGTCCATAAACGTCACGTATTTGGCCAGCTGTCGTTGTAGTTGGTTGGCTGTACGGGCCAGGATGACCGAGTCGTCGGCGTAGAGTAGAATGGGTATAGGGCGGCGATCTATTTGCGGGAGGTCCTGGCTCCCTGCCAACATTGCTTTTTCAATCCCGTTGGTGTATAGATTGAATAGGAAGGGAGCCAATACACACCCCTGCCTTACTCCTCGCGTAATTTTGAAAGGGCGCGATATGTCGCCGCCAATGCCGTAACGCACTCGGCCTTCTGCGTTGGTGTATAGGCCCCTGAGAAAGGCCAGTATCTCTGGATCTACTCCGAGATTCGACATAATTTCCCACAATTTGGCATGCTGAACACAGTCGAAAGCCGAGCTCAGGTCTACATAGACTAAATAGATCTTCCCTTCTTTTGCGTGGACATATTTCCCTGCCAGAAGCGTCAGGTTTAGGGCTTGCTCCACCGTACCGAGTCCCTTCTGGAAGCCGTATTGCAGATCAGTGAAGATGTTATTTACCTTGGCCCAAGTTTGTAAGCGGTCCAAAAGTAGTCGACCTGCAATTTTACCCGTAGAATCCAGAAGGGAGATCGGCCGGTAGCACGCTGGGTCGTTTCGGTCCCCTTTCTTAAAAATTGGCAAAAGAGTGGATGAGGACCATGAGGGAAGGAGACCGACTTGAGCGACTGCGGTCATTACCCGGGTTATTATCAATGACCAGTAGTCACTGTTGTGCAAGAACAAGTCCATGGGTACCCCGTCCGGGCCGGGAGCCTTGCCAGTTTTTGACGCTCGAATTGCTTTTCTGACCTCGGTGACTGTAAAGCGTAAGTTGATTGGAAGAAGATGGGTTTCTGCCTCGGCCACACGCTCTGTTTGGGGTGAGTCGGATGCCGGGCCGAAAATTTTTGTGAAGTGAAGGACCCATTCATTCTCTGACACTGCGACGTCGAGGTGGTTTGGATCGGTGTCATTTTCCAAGAAGGGTGATCTAATGGTCTGCCAAAAAGTGGTGCTGTCCTTTTTTAATGCGCTCTCGTGCAGTTGGCACCAAAGGTCTCTCTTGATCTGACGCTTACGTTCTTTCCTTGTTTCGTTATACAGTTTCCTCCGGGATGAGATTAGTTGGGCGTCTCTTGGTTTCTGCCGAAGAGCTTCTTTTAAGGCTGAAAGGGCTTTTGTACAATCCGAGTTAAACCATCTGTTGGTTTGGGATGTAAGTTTGTTTGCCCTGTATTTGACTAGTTCGTCTCTTATGGCCCCTTGTATGTTGTGAAAGGAGGCGATAATTAGTTCAGGAGAAGCTTCTGCGGACAGACAGTCCCTTTGCCAGGGGAGCGTTTTTTCAAGTATCCTTTGCGTAGTCGTCTCAGGGTCAACTTTGGCCCATTTAATTGCGAAACCGTTCCTTTTCTTTAGTGTTATTGTTTGCTGGTCGAGGGAGCTAGTTCTCGCTATGGGAGGACCAGCTTTCTCCATTGTGATCTCCACGCTTAAAGGATAGTGGTCGCTGATCGGGCTGGACCCTACTTTGTAATTTGTTATCGTGTTCTTGCACGTATTTGAGGCTAGGATGAAGTCGATGGTGGACATGCATCCTCTCCCATGGAAGGTGGGTTGAAATTCCTGTACCGGGTCCACTAGCTCGTTTACGAAGTCTAAGTCCAGGGTAAATAAAATTTCATTCAGCTTATTTCCACTTTGTGAGTGTGCAAAGTGAGGGACCGGGTTGCCGGATACAGATAGTAGGCCACAGGTTCCGGTTTTATGGTTTGGACATATTGACTGGTTAAAATCTCCTCCCCAAATGTATTTTATTGTTGCACTTGGATTCGAATTTTGCAGTGTGGATATATGGGCCACCATTTCGTCCAGGTGTGTGCAGCAGTCCTGGGTGCCTGTGTTATTGTAGTAATTAATGAGTATATAGATATTCCTTGATGCAGTAGTGAGATGTGTGATTTGAATAACCTGGAAGACAGATGTTTCTTTTATTAATTTTACCGTGGATGCTAGAGTGTTAGAGAAGTAAGTCGTAAGACCACCTTTGGGTCTTCCCATTGTGCTTGGCGTTGCTTTGGTGAAAAATGTCTTGTATCCCGGTAGGTGGAGGGGGGATAGACGCCAGGTCTCTTGTAAGCACAAGATTTGATGGCTTCGTGCTATTTCCAGCCATTGTGGACATGTTATTTTGCTGGCTAAGCCTGCAACATTCCAAAAAGCTATACCTACGGCAGTGGTCTCATTAGTTGTCGCAATGGCGAGAGTGGTTTTGTCACTGATTGTGATTTCAGTGGTTACAGATTGCTCAGTGAGTGGTCTTGCGCTCGTGACCGAGATCTCTGAGGGGCAGGGGGTTAAGAGATTATTTTGTTGAGTCATAGAAGACTCTGCTAGCTCAAGCTGTTCAGGTGAAGTTTTCTGGTACTTATCAGGGGCTAAGGAATGTGAAACGTCAGCTAGATAATGAGAGGCAGCTATAAGTTGATTCAGATTGGCCGTGCATGGTCAATCGATCATATCGAGACACTCGTAGCGGTTGTGGGTTGGAAAGCCCTGCCAACCTTCATATGCGGGATAAGGTCTGTCCTGCCAATATGGAACTTGGGTATCAACATACCTTTCTCTTGGTCCTCCCCTATCTAGGTACTCACAAGGGAAATCCCGCCGATTCCACGGTGTTTGACGCCAAGGATCCTGATTTCGTCGGGCTTTGGGAAGATGGTGCCATTCCCAGGGAGGGGGGTTGAGTTGTTGTTTCATTGGGGGGTAAAACAGAGAAAGGTGGCAGGCGTCTACTCCTCCTTTTTTCTCGAGTTGTGGCCAGGCACATATACAATCAACCGTTGCTGGATCTTTGCATGTTACTATGATACAATCACCACGTATTGATTTCTTGGTTTTGCCTATCCAGGCTACCCTACGTGCTGATATGATCCCTCCTGATAGATGGGGTTCAAGAGGTCTATTTATGCTAAGCCACTGCATGGCCTTGTTTTTAAGAGACCATGCAGTTTCTGGGGTGTCGTCTACTAACTCGGGTACTCCTGTTAAAACTATTGTGTAGGGAGTAGCTTCAGGGGGCAGATGGGCAGGGCGTCTAACTACAGGATGTTTTTTCGGGGTGGTTACCGATGTGATCTTTGATGTTTTTTGAAGGGGTAGGGAGTTCGTGGGCTGAGAGGCAGGGTTCTCCTGGGGGTTTCTACTAGAATCTAAATTTTGAGCTGGACATGAGCTTTGTGTCTCAGCCTTACTTTTAGTAGCTGTCTGTTGCCCTTTACTTTGTTGTAGTGACTTCTGTTGTATTGGTTTCTCCTGCTGGGGATGGGATACATTTACTATTGGTTTGGGTGTGATTATCGGTGGATTGAGGTTCGTTTGTACTGTATGTATTGTATTTGTAGGATTAGCTACTTTCTGATTTTGTTTCTGGTTTTGCTTTTTTGATGGGTGTGTGGTATTTCGCTGTCCCTTTACATCTATCCTGGTATTTGTGTCTAAGAGAGTAGCTGATATTATCGTTAATTGAGCCTCGAGATTTCTTATGCTCAGCTGGATGGGTTTCAGATACTGGTAAAGTAGGTCTTTGGTGGTAGTTAACACTTGAGTTGTAATACTACAGGTCTTACATTGCTCAGTTTGGTTATTGATATTGGATATTGGCTTGTGCGGGAGATTGCAGTCAGGAATGTGTAGTATGCTGTTTGAGCATGGGGAGTTTGAGTTATTCACAGGTGAGTTTTGGGTTTTTTCGCTACGTGGTAGTCGGGTTTCTGATGTTGCCCTTTCCCGTGCTTCGTGCTGGGGTAGGTTGTCGTGAGTTAGGATGTCTCCTTGTGATTGACAGCCAGCTAGGTCTGGAGTTGCTTCCAAATCTTCTGATGATAATGATGAGGATTCCAACTCGGAATGAGTAACTGACAGGTCAACTACAGAGGGAACAGTGTTGAATTCTGTAGTTAGAGGGAGTACTGGGAGTGAGCTGTTTTGGGAGATCAAATTAATTGGAGAAGCAGCATTCGCTATGGCGCCGAGTGATGAGCGCTTGGCATTTGCGCTCATGAGGTCCAATGAGACCCTCTTTTCCATTAGGGCTATACTTTGGTTTATTGTTTCATGGACCCGCGATATAAACAGGTCAATGGGGCCTGTTACCTGTGCCACCTCCTGCGCGTGTTTGGACTTCGATTTGGATTTAAAAGCACTTCTGGTTTTGGGAGGCATGATGTTTGTTACCGGGTCGTCGATGTAAGTGAGATGGCCCGGTCCGGTCTCTATCGGGCACTAACGGGCAACAACGGGCCCGCCCTTGGCCCGGGCTTCGCCCCGGGCAGCGTCCCGCGCAGCGGGTGTCGCGAGAAGTTATTGCGCTTCGTTGGGGGCGGGGCACTGGAAGGGGGCGCGGCTCACGCAGGAAGAGGACCAGCTGTAGATGGTGAATGCTGGTCCTCGCAGTCCTGGGGCCGGCGCCTCGTCCTCCTCTGCGGCTCCCTCTCCCAGTCGCGCTGCGGGGCTTCAGGTGATAGGAAGTGCTACTCCAGTAGCGGAAAACGGCAGCTGATGAAAGCGGTGAGTCCTGTGGTGATTAAGCTGTCTCTGCGAGTGGCACCCGCGCAGCGGGTGCCGCGAGAAGTTATTGCGCTTCGTTGGGGGCGGGGCACTGGAAGGGGGCGCGGCTCACGCAGGAAGAGGACCAGCTGTAGATGGTGAATGCTGGTCCTCGCAGTCCTGGGGCCGGCGCCTCGTCCTCCTCTGCGGCTCCCTCTCCCAGTCGCGCTGCGGGGCTTCAGGTGATAGGAAGTGCTACTCCAGTAGCGGAAAACGGCAGCTGATGAAAGCGGTGAGTCCTGTGGTGATTAAGCTGTCTCTGCGAGTGGCACCCGCGCAGCGGGTGCCGCGAGAAGTTATTGCGCTTCGTTGGGGGCGGGGCACTGGAAGGGGGCGCGGCTCACGCAGGAAGAGGACCAGCTGTAGATGGTGAATGCTGGTCCTCGCAGTCCTGGGGCCGGCGCCTCGTGCTCCTCTGCGGCTCCCTCTCCCAGTCGCGCTGCGGGGCTTCAGGTGATAGGAAGTGCTACTCCAGTAGCGGAAAACGGCAGCTGATGAAAGCGGTGAGTCCTGTGGTGATTAAGCTGTCTCTGCGAGTGGCACCCGCGCAGCGGGTGCCGCGAGAAGTTATTGCGCTTCGTTGGGGGCGGGGCACTGGAAGGGGGCGCGGCTCACGCAGGAAGAGGACCAGCTGTAGATGGTGAATGCTGGTCCTCGCAGTCCTGGGGCCGGCGCCTCGTCCTCCTCTGCGGCTCCCTCTCCCAGTCGCGCTGCGGGGCTTCAGGTGATAGGAAGTGCTACTCCAGTAGCGGAAAACGGCAGCTGATGAAAGCGGTGAGTCCTGTGGTGATTAAGCTGTCTCTGCGAGTGGCACCCGCGCAGCGGGTGCCGCGAGAAGTTATTGCGCTTCGTTGGGGGCGGGGCACTGGAAGGGGGCGCGGCTCACGCAGGAAGAGGACCAGCTGTAGATGGTGAATGCTGGTCCTCGCAGTCCTGGGGCCGGCGCCTCGTCCTCCTCTGCGGCTCCCTCTCCCAGTCGCGCTGCGGGGCTTCAGGTGATAGGAAGTGCTACTCCAGTAGCGGAAAACGGCAGCTGATGAAAGCGGTGAGTCCTGTGGTGATTAAGCTGTCTCTGCGAGTGGCACCCGCGCAGCGGGTGCCGCGAGAAGTTATTGCGCTTCGTTGGGGGCGGGGCACTGGAAGGGGGCGCGGCTCACGCAGGAAGAGGACCAGCTGTAGATGGTGAATGCTGGTCCTCGCAGTCCTGGGGCCGGCGCCTCGTCCTCCTCTGCGGCTCCCTCTCCCAGTCGCGCTGCGGGGCTTCAGGTGATAGGAAGTGCTACTCCAGTAGCGGAAAACGGCAGCTGATGAAAGCGGTGAGTCCTGTGGTGATTAAGCTGTCTCTGCGAGTGGCACCCGCGCAGCGGGTGCCGCGAGAAGTTATTGCGCTTCGTTGGGGGCGGGGCACTGGAAGGGGGCGCGGCTCACGCAGGAAGAGGACCAGCTGTAGATGGTGAATGCTGGTCCTCGCAGTCCTGGGGCCGGCGCCTCGTCCTCCTCTGCGGCTCCCTCTCCCAGTCGCGCTGCGGGGCTTCAGGTGATAGGAAGTGCTACTCCAGTAGCGGAAAACGGCAGCTGATGAAAGCGGTGAGTCCTGTGGTGATTAAGCTGTCTCTGCGAGTGGCGTAATAGTGCATGGTTGTTGCGATACTGTATTGTTAAACGTTCGGTGTCAGCGTATCGGCATGGCTGGTTCCAGGCCTGGATGGTAAAACAGTGGACCACCTGATTCGACCTATGGGCAAGAAATATCAAGTTTTTGAAAACGTGAATAAATAAGGGAAGACAAAAACTGCATGAACTGAAGAATTATACAGGAGTGAACAAACGACTGGCATAAAAAAACTAGCTTGAAAACAGGAGAAGTACCTGAACGCAATACACCAGAAAGAATTGCAGTGCCCTGAAGAAACTCCTTGGTAGGGAGTGAAACGCGTTGGCTGAACTCGTTGCATATTTTACTGATGATGTGTATTTTAAACGGACAAAGATAAATAAAGAACATTTTTCTACTTATTTTCTCTTGGACTTCTATTTTGGTGCGCCCCCATGAGCATTGAAAAAATTGTTTAACTGATCTGGAGAGCACAGCGACGCCAAACAGCAGCTGGTGTCGGGGTTGGCAGCACAGAAAAATATATTTAAATATTGACTTTTTGGAACTGGAGTTTAGGTGCGGCACTTTAAGGTCCGCTGCTGCTTTTTCGTACAAATATTCATTTATTACCTGTTGCCACTGCAGCATTAACATATCAGAAACTTTTCTATTTGCCATTTACCAGCAATTTTCCAATTTCCTATCGAGGGCAGAAAAGGACTGTGCAAACATCATGGACCACTTTTGAAAAACGGTATTACTATGCAAACCCTGCATCAATGAGTAATTTGTCAATTGCTTTTGTAAATGGCATGCTATTAAGAGAGTTTGGGGGCATATGTATCAAGATAAATTGCGATCGCAAATGCTAAAATTCTCAGAGTTTCAGCATTTGCGATCGCAATATAGCTATGTGCAATGTATGAGAAAAAAAACACTTGCAAAATAAGGAATCGCAAATTTTGCGAGTCCCTATTTTGAAATTGCATTTAAGGAATCGCAAATTGTGATTCCTTAGATGCAATATAGGAAGCACAGAAAAAGTGTGATTTGGCCCTAAGGAATCGCAAATTACCTCCAACTTCAAGTTGGTGGTAATTTGCAATTTATTTAAAAAATGCACTTTTTTGTATTTTTCAAAGTGCCATGTGGCACACATACATGCCCTTTGGGCATGTATGTGCGCCACATTTGCACACATACATATATCAGGGGTGCAACAGGGTGTACTTTTGACACCCTGGCACCCTTGAAATTGCATTCTCAATTTGTGATTCTCTCATTGCTAATCGCAAATTGAGAATGCCTTCCCATTCATTCCTATGGGCCTCCTAGCTCATAGGAATGAATGGGAAGGTATTCCTTATTTGCGAATCTCAATTAGCGATTCGCAAATAAGGAATATCTGGGATTTGCAAAATTATTAGCAAATCTCACATACATAGCATTTTGCGATTCTCAAATTGCAATTCACTGAAAATCGCAATTTGAGAATCGCAAAACAACATTTTGATACATATGGCCCTTAGTCATCTTGTTTACAGTGGGATAGATTCATCATTGTATTAAAATTTATTTTAATGAATTAAACAATGTGATGTGACAGGAGTCACCTCAAATAGTAATAGGATAGTTATATGGTGAGTATTGTACTTGTCCAGCCTATTCCAGAAATATAAGCACTGTATTATACCAACCCGGTTTCAGTATTTTAACTGATCTTCTTGCAAAGACAAAATATTATCAACCTGCTCTATGCACATACTGAACATTGGGGGGAAATGCACCTGCTTTCATACATTTAATCCACCTGCTTCCTTTCAGTTAAGAAGTTACTTTTGCGTTTGTTTAAAGTTTTTTTCTTCAGTTTCTTGAGTGCATCTACCAGATAAAAGAGTAGCCCCTAGCATGATGGGCACAGTTGAGAGAGGCTCTAGAGGAATCCTCTATATTGCTATTTGTGGCATTTCCAGCTCCCTGCACTGCAGCCTCTCGGAGTGATGTAAACTGTCATGCTTGAGATGAAGTGAGATGAAAACATACATTCAAGTGGTGTGTGTTTAAGAGTGTGAGCCTGGATTTGTATATCAGCATCTTGTCATTGTATGCATTATGAGGGGAGGAAGGCAAATAAAGATAAGTGGTATGGTTTAGTTTCAGAGGCACTTCAGATTTGCACAGTGGATACAATGAGTTGAAATGATTCTGCTTTAAAGCATATAACATTCATAATCACCCTGTTGCAAAGAGATGCACAAGCAGATATGTAGAACACACACACACATAAACGGAATATTCATATGTTGAAAGGACCTAGATTTGTTTAGAAGGATGAAGACATTATTTTAGTTTTTGTATAAGTGAATGGCTTGTGGTGGGGAATGCATCTTTGTTACATCATGTCTGCATTTTGCGAAGTGTGCGGAGTTACCGTTTGTAGGATATTGGGTTTTTGGTTGAGGGAGGTGGTAACCCTCCTCAAGCAACAACCACAATCCCTATCAGAGTGAAACATAAGATGTCACAAATAAACCTGTACATTACCCCCCGTGCTTAACCCCGTGGTAGCTTGGCACAAAAGCAGTCAGGCTTAATTTAGAGGCAATGCATTAAGTATTTATGCAGTACACAAATTGTAACAAAGTGCAAACATACCAATAGTAAAATCCCACACCAATTAGGAAATGTAATCAATGAAATGGCACCAATACTAATTAAATCCAACCAGTGGAACAGCAGTTATGAATTTTATTAAAACCAGGATTTGCTGCTGTGGAGAAGAATGTTGCGGGAGCTACAGCAAAGTCAGGTCGACTGGCGATTCACCTTCGGTGGATCGGCGAGCAGGTAGGTCCCGGTCCCCTGTCAGTTCTCAACCACATTTTGGTGGAAAATGTCCTAAGTCCCAAGTTTCTGTTTGTGGCTGTGTGGGCCCCTTTATCACCTCTTCCAAGGATCCAGGACTGGTGGGGAGCCACTTGGAGTGCAGGGCTCACGTCACGCAGGATCCGGGTTCAAGGTTGTAGGAGCTATTTGTGTCCCTATAGCTCAGAACTGGAAGCTAATCAGTTGGCCCTTTGCGTCATTCCGGTAGTCCTGCGTTCAAGCAGCAAGGCAGATCTCGAGCAGCAGAGCAGTCCTCTGGCAGTACAATGCAGGCTTCAAGCAACAGGACAGCCCTCTAGTAGCAGCAGGCCAGTCCTACGAGGGACAAAACAGGCCTTAAACAGCAGAGCAGTCCTCTGAAGTGCAAGGCAGTCCTTCACAGGTCCAGGAGTGAAGAGTTAATCTCATGATCCAATATTTATATCTGGTGCCATTCGTTGATGTAGGATAAACAGCTAGGCTATACTCCATATGGTTCTGGAAATGTCCTTTCTTTCCCTGCTCAGGCTCCAAGTGGTCTAGGGCGGTGTCAGGTTCTTTGTGAGTGTGCTGGAGGCAGCCCCTTTGAAATGTAAGTAGGGCAGGGACCAACTCTCCCCCACCCATTCTGGCAGGAAGTTCCCATCTTGCCAACAACTAGTCCCCCTTTGTCTCACTGTCAGGGAGGAATACACAAAGACCATCAGCCACTCTATTCACAGTCATGTGACCCAGGGTTCAGGCTATAGGCACCAAATAGAGCAAGAAAATGTAAACGTTTATAAAAGTGGCATTTTCAGAGAAGTGAGTCAAAATCCAAATTTACCATTAAAGAGGATTTTTAAATTACATTTAATTTGAGCTCAAAAATGCCATTTCTAACTGTTTCAAATTAAAAGTTAGCACTTATTAAATGTTATAAGGTAGCCCAACGTTATCCTATTAGAAGGGTAAGCCTCATCATAGTTAAAACTGAATAACACCTCTCCTACATTTTAAATATAATGCACCCAGAAATATGGACTGTTTAGGGTCCACCATAAAGGAGGCTTATATCTACTAAAAAGGGATGTTTAGCCCTGGCTAAAGAGTTTATTTTGCCAGGTCAAATTGGCAGTTTAAAACTGCACACAGGCTGCAAAGACAGGTCTGAGACAATTAAAAGGGCTACTTAAGTGGGTGGCACAATAAGTGCTACAGGCCCACTGGTAGCATTACATTTACATGCCCTTGGGCATGTAATACCACTTTACTAGGGACTTACGAGTAAATTAAATGTGTCAATTGAGTGCAAGCCATTTTGACTATGTGAACACAAACACTTTAGTACTGGTCAGCAGTAGTTAGGTCCACAGAGTCTTAAGTCAACAAAATTAATTTCAGCAAAAAGGAGGTGATAAGGCAAAACGTTTGGGGAAAGATCACACCAAGGGATGTCAGGTCTTAAACCACTACTAAAGCACATGCTGCTCTCCGAAAAATGATTCTCACTCTTGAGCTCTCATACGAATTATTTTAACCTAGAAGAGTATTATGCAATGAAAGGTGAGCATTTTAGAGTGAGACACCATGTCTGAAAAATAATGCTAATGCTGTTAATTTTACAGTGCAAATTGAGTCGTATTTTGAAGTTGCAAAACAGGTTTTTATTCAGACTTTAAAAGAATTTTCTGGGGCTGAGGGACAAAATATTTCTGGAGCCTCTTTTTTGGTGTCTGATGGAAGGAGCAACTAGGAATTAAGAAGACATGTATTTTAGGGAAAGAGACAACACAGCATTTGGCGCCACCTAGTGGTATTGCCACCTTAGATACCTCACAAATGAACAGATTGGGCTTTTGTATTATTATTTAAAATATGATGTAACAGGAGAGTGGTACCTTAAAATGTGTGACATTTACGGCAAAGTTCCGCGGCTTTCCCATCTTTGTGACAGTCCTGGTTTTAATGGTATCAGGTATGGAGTATGCAAAAAGTTTTGCACATTCACCCATCTAACCGACATTAGGGAGGTACTGCCATTGCCTGGTCAAGACATTGAAGAAACTTCTCAAATTTGGACTTGCCTGGTAGTTATTTATTTACTTTTGGATGTGCCTGCAGTCCAACTACATACTTTGTTACCAGGAAGTTTCCTGGAAAAGAACAACCCACCGACTTACAGAGAAGCTGCACATTTATTTGAGGAACTACTGAAAAGATAATGTCACCTGAATACAAAAGTGCCTCTGAATACTGCAATTCTTGTGAGTCTTGTTTGCATTTGTCACCCCGGGTGGGATGGGTATGCCCAGACATAGGGTCCCATGCTCTCCATGCCACTGGAGTCAAGCTATCTTGACTGGTGAGGGCTGAAAGCCAGAAACCGGTCCTAGGATGCTTGTTTCCAGTCCAGGGAGGACCTAGCCTGGCAGTTTGGGCTGGACTGTTCCCATTGGGTGCAGGGTCAAGACTGATTTGTATATGGCTGGATCCAAACTGGAAAGGCATGGTGAGCAAAAATAATGATGGATTTAGACCCAGATCTCTGTACTGGGGGGAATGCATGACATTGTTCTTCATTCTGTCCATCAATTGTTCTTTTTGCATTTGTCTCCCCGAGTGGGACAGGTATGCCCATACGTGGGTCCCGTGCTCTCCATGTCACTGGAGTCAAGTTATCCTGTCTGATGAGGGCTGAAAGCCCGAAACCGGTCCTAGGATGCTTGTTTCCAGTCCAGGAAGGACCTAGCCTGGCAGTTCGGGCTGGACTTTTCCCATTGGGTGCAGGGTCGAGAATTATTTGCATATGGCTGGGTCCAAACTGGAATGGCATAGTGAGCATAAACACCATGGATTAAGGTCCAGATCTCTGTACTGGGGTGAATGTATGACATTGTTCTTCATTCTGTCCATCAACTGTTCTTTTTACATTTGTCACCCCGAGTGGGACGGCTATGCCCGTGCTCTCCATGCCACTGGAGTCAAGCTATCCTGGCTGATGAGGGCTGAAAGCCCGAAACCGGTCCTAGGAGGCTTGTTTCCAGTCCAGGGAGGAACGGGCCTGGTAGTTCGGGCTGGACTGTTCACATTGGGTGCACTTTCAAGACTGATTTACATATGGCTGGGTCCAAACTGGAATAGCGAGCAAAAAAACGATGGATTTAGGCCCAGATCTCTGTACTGGGGTTAATGTATGACATTGTTCATCATTCTGTCCGTCAATTGTTGTTTTTGCATTAGTCTTGTTGTGAATGTAAAATTGGTCTAAGAGAAATTTTAATCATGCTGGAATAATCTGAGTAATGTCAGTAATTACACTTTCCACCTGTGATGAAAAAAATTACGCAATTACCCAAGCTGAGTAAATAATCGTGATTTGGGGCAAAAAATATACTGCAGGAGCACAGGAACAATAAGTAAGAGAGAGTGAGAGGCTGTTGGTTACTGCTGTTCGTGTCTTGCTGCATTTAGTGCTATTTTCTTAGTGCAAGTTGCATCCTCGGCCCATGTTGAACACAAGGATATAAAATAGGGTGTACATAGGGAAAAATGCTGAGACTGCAGTTAGGAATAGAAACATGTCAGAAAAAGGGCATTAGAGTGTTTTTTTCTTTTAGGATCCATTTTACAGGGAAGCAACTATAGGAAAGAAGGAAAGAGAGTTTGTGAACTGTTTCTTCAACTCACGGTTTACGGTTTTCTGTAAGTGAGGAGCAAGACAGAAAGAGAGGGATAATAAGAATAGAGGGGGGGCAGCTGCCACCTTAGAAAAGAAGAGGACATTGTCTGTGTCTTCTCTGGGCAGTAAAAGACCCATTAAGGAAGAGACAGAGTCCTTTTCCTCTGCACGTCCCCGAACGTCCACAAAAGCAAGCTGAACCTTATCTGGATGCCTTTGCTATTTCTGCCATAATGGGACACAGTTGTGAAAAGAAAAAGTAGGGGAACGGAATCATTTTAATAAAAAGAAGTAGGGGCACGCCATGCGCCTGCGATCCCGCCCACTTCGACCACTGGTTTTGTCGTGTTGATGACTTTTTCAAGGCTTGTTGGCAAAGGTAAGTATAGTAAATCCAAACTGCTGTTAATATATCTCAAAGTTATCGATCCCACGTATACATTGGTTAAATCACCATCAAGTGCAAACAGACAACATGTAAAAGCCATAATGAAAAGTGCCTTAAATGAACATCGCCACAAAAGACCGAAGGAAGAGATGCACATTGGGGCATATTATCAAGGGATTTATCTCCGCTTTTTTGGCTTTAAAAGCTAAGAAAGCAGAGATAAAATTATCTCCCTATTACCTAGCTGTCGCTAACACCAGTTAGCGACAGCTAGTAGGAGATAGCGACCATCTTGGGCCCCGCTTTCCATGTCAGAGAAATTTATCACTAATGACATGCAAAGTGGGCGTGCCAAGATGTTAGCGACTGGAAACAGTCGCTAACATCGCTATCTCCTATTACCAACTTTTGGAGATATTTGCGCTAAGCGCGAATATCTCCAAAAGCTAACACCTGCCCTGAGCAGTTCTTATCCATGTTATCCAATGGGAGGTGGATAACATGGCTAAGAGCATTCACTCGGTAATGGATGAATATCGCTGACTTTACAGCGATATTCATGCATTTCGGACGAATTTTATCGTTTCTGAGATAAGCCTTGCTAATAGCAAGGTTTATCTGCGATAAAAATTGTCGCAGCTCGGCGATAAATTTTTATCGCTAACCAAGCAATAGCAATAATTATCGCTATTGCTTGGTAATATGCCCCATTGTGACATATTTCTCAAAAGAAAAAATGGAGAAGACAAGAAAACCAGAAAGGAAAAGAAAGAGATATAAAAAGAAACTGGACAGAACACCCAGTGATAGCATGTCTCATTATGAAAAGAAACAAGTCACATATTATAGAATCTCCTGTTCATATAAAAACATAAACCGAGAAACACCGACACCAATAGAAGTTTTTATTTAAATCAAAACTATAATCAAAATACCTTAAAATTATTATGAACCCCGTTTGACCTTTCCAAAATGAGAGTTACAACCTCAAAAGCCCGCTATACATTTGGGGGGAGTATGCAATAAATACAACCCCTAGGAAGTCGAGGCTTAGGGAGAGCTGAGTATCGGATCTAGTTGCGACCTCCCATAAGAAATTCGATGCTGTAAAAGGAAAAGGATAGAAGTTCATTGTGAGAAGAGATACAATTCTTTCTTTTCAGAAGAATTACATGGAGTTTTATTTTCCCCTCAGTATCATTTGTTATGCAAGAAAGTGAAGTCTAGTTACTAAAGTTTGAAGCCATCCTACTGCATACAGTGTCATAGTGAGCAGCGATAGATTACCAGAATCACGTTGTATAGCTATTAAGTACGAGTTACGCCACAATCTTTAGGGTGATTGTTTACGTTGTATAGTTAAAAGTATAAGCAGAGCCACAACCCATCCAGTAGAAATCCAAACCATTATAAGCCTGCATGGTCTGTAAACATCCTTCCCATTCAAAATCCCTCATTTCTCATCGTTAGACTAACAAGCCACCTTGTATGGCTAACAGTGTTAGTTTAATCAATTCAGTCAGGCAATTATGCAAAGATTGAGAGTATAAATAAGGCAGACCAATAAAACATGTCCTGTCTTACCTCGTAACAGTCTATATTTCACCTCTTGAATTAAGGTGAAGAGAAAGTATCAAGTAGACAACGTGGGCTTTGGTCAGTCCATTATCCAATAAGGGGAGGCGTGCAAGCGAGCAAATTAGCAGACAAAGTCAAGAAAACAAGCACCCGCTAGAATAACGACTGGGCCACAGCAATTATCAAAATAAAACTCACCCATAGTGGCCTTGCAGCGTGTGTCAGAATTGAGTATTACGTGCCTCTTAGTGCAAATTCGTTTATATAGCCTAGGCTCTATGTTGGCCACGTTTGCATAAACACAGAGAAATGAGTAACCTGTCAGGAATGCATGGCAGATGCAGACGCCATTTTGAATGGTGAAATAGAGATTGGTGTAACACTGACACAGATTATATTCCCCTAGTTAGTGCACATATTTTTACCAGGTCGGTTGCCCATATCTCGTCATATGTTTAAAAAAAATATAAACTTAGAATTAAGCTAATAGCACCAATAATATGTATTTTTGTACTTGGTGGGTTATCTAGTATAAAACCTTGGCAAATGGGTTCTATACTACTGCGTTCTCCCTTTTACCATCACGTGCTCCTCAAAGATCCCCTGCCATTTAGGTAAGTGCGTGGCGCCCCCTTTGGTTCGGAAATGGGATGCGTTAAGTGCCGAGGCTTTTGGGGATAAGTTGGCATCTAATATCCCAGTTTTGAGGAGCAAAGTAGATATAGCCGAGGGGTTAGTCTCTCTATGGATCAAGGAGGCAGTTGATGCTATTGCTCCCTTAAAATTAGGTAAAAGCACCCAGAGAACCCGCTCCACTAAATGGTTCTCGTCGGAATTGGCCCATTTAAAAACAGATTGCAAGCGCCTTGAACGCTACTGGAGGAAGAATTACCTTAGTGAGAACAGGGCGCTTTATTTGGCAGCCCTAAAGATGTACCACCAACGTATTAGGAGAATACAAAGGGATTTTTACTGTGATTATATTGAAGAGGCCAAAAACTCTTCTAAGAACATTTTTAATGTGGTAAGAGAACTGTTTTCTTTAGATCGCACAACAGCTACATTGCCTGCCTCCACTGATTACTGCAATTAGGTTGCAGATTTCTTCGTGAGCAAGATCGATATCATCTATGCTGCCTTCCCGGAAAGTAGCAGGAATCATATACCTGCTCCTGTAATTGAGGGGTTAGGTAGTAACAATTGCTTCACTCTTCGCCCACCTGGAGTTTGTGAAGTTCTTAACCTTATGGAGGCAGTTAAATCTGGGTCCCCCAGTGACCCGATTCCCTCAAAATATGTGAGGCTAGAAAAAGAAGCAATTGCTCCAGTCCTCACTTCGCTCCTGAACATTTCTTTTAGCTCTGGTGAGGTCCCTAGCAAATGGAAGCATGCTATGGTGGTACCATTATTAAAGAAACCTTCCCTCGACCCTGCTCTCCCAGAAAACCTTAGACCTATATCTCTTCTTCCCTATGTGGCTAAGGTTGCAGAGAAATATTTGAACCACCAACTATCCCTATTTTTGGAAGAGAGACAAGTACTGCATGAAACTCAGTCTGGGTTTAGACCCAAACATAGTACTGAGTCGGATCTTCTGTTTGCTTCAGAGGCTCTAAAAATGGCGGCTGATGAGGCTAGAACTACTGCACTCATCCTCCTTGACCTCAGTGCCGCATTCGACACGGTCTTCCACGGACCTCTCCTAGAACGGCTGCGGGAGGCCGAGGTCGGCGGAGTGATATGGAGGTGGATTAAAAATTACCTGGAGAACAGGTCTTTCCAGGTACTCCAGCATCCTTTTGTATCCAGAGTCTGTCCATTGTTGCAAGGGGTACCGCAGGGATCGGCTCTCAGCCCCCCCCCTATTTAATATTTATATGTGCCCCTTGGCAAATATTGTGATGAGACGTGGGGTTAAACTGGTATCATATGCTGATGATATACAGCTGATAGTCACCCTGGAGCAAGAGGAGGCGGGAACGGCTGTCAGGTTTAAGGCCTGTTTAGGAGAGCTCGCCAACTGGATGAAGCTCAGCTGCTTGCAGCTGAATGCGGGAAAGACAGAGGTGATGGTGGTGGGTAAGCAACCCTCCCTCTGGTCACACTTGTGGTTGCCGGAGGAGATGGGCCCACCCCGACCCCTAAGGCCAAAGCATAGAACCTGGCTGTGTGGTTCAATAACTCCCTTTCATTCTCTGAACAGATATTATCGGTGGCTGGCATCAGTTTTGGCACTCTGAGGTTGTTGCAAAAATTGTTTGACCTTTTCCCAGTAGAAGCTACACGGACGATTATACAGGCTCTTGTTACATCGTGTCCAGACTACTGCAAAATCTTGTACCTGAGGGTGTCCCAGAAAAATTTGCGCATCCTGCAGAAGGTTCAGAATGCAGAAGCCCGCCTAATACTGGATATCCCTAGGTGGGCCCTCGTTGGAGAGGCTCTGAGGAAATTACACTGGCTGACCATTCAAGCCAGAGACACTTTTAAGGCCTTGCGTTTCACCCATAGGATTTTCTATAAACATGGGCCTAGTTTTTTATACCCTCTTCTTACAGTCTATAGACCTGAACGCTGCCTTAGGTCCCTGGGCATTGCAAAGTTGATCGTGCCTAGGGTGTGGAAGGTACGGGCAGGCAGGAGTTCTTTTGGATCCCTCGGGGCCAAAGCTTGGAACAACCTCCCTGCTGATCTGAGGAAGTGTTCTTCAGAGATGGTATTTTGAAAAAAATCTTGGCTTTTCTGCTTGACTTTGAATGGCCGGAATTAGGCTTGAGGTAGCCGTCCCATTACGGGAACCTGGTTGCAGGGTGGGGTGGTGGTCGGTGGCTCAGTCGCTATGTTGTAACTGGTGTTAGTGCAGGGACACTCCGTTGGAGTAACCAGGCGCTCTATAAGCTGTATAATAATATTAATAAATGCAGGCACTATTTGAAATTGGTGCCATACAGTTTAAACAGAAACATCTGTATTATGAAACCCTAATCAAAGTATTTCAAACATCTTTTTAGATCAATAGCACCTAGTTACCTGTACAGATGAGTCGATGATCTCAAAAAGAGAGAATATCGAGAAAGGGTATGCAGGAGTGTAAAGAAGAACCCTTGCACCAATAGCAATTTTGTAAGATGTTAAAAATACAAAGACCCCAGAGAGAATGGGTCCATAGAAAGAAACAGGTGTCACACACGAGCCAGTTAGTATAGATTTGATAGTACTCCAAGTGTTTTCCACATTTATAAAGATTCAGATGTGAAGTTAGAGTATTGAATTCATTACACAATCAAATAATACAATGGCACAAACATGAATCTCAAAGTATAGGGTGAGGTTTCAAATCTAAAGTACATAAAGTTTTAGAACAGCACATGGATTCTAGCCACACATTAGTTTGTACAGACATAGTGGTAGAGTAGATGAATGCTGGTTACATTGTCAAACATATGCATGTTAGATTTTTCATAGACGTGATGCTAAAAGAAAGTATTTTTTGATGAGCAAATTTTACCTAAGAATTATTAGTAACATCAAACTTAGTCTTTCAAAAATACAAACATTTCTCTGTCCAGGTTAAGGCCATGGTCAACAGACCTAAGCTTAGTAATCCAGATGGCCTCAAGTTTTCACAAAAGGTGCGTTCTATCACCGCCTCTAGGATTGTCAGCGGCCATCCCTAAACTGTGAAATCTAACCCGTGGTAACTCTGCTATCCCATGAGTTGTATTGAAGTGGGAAGCCATTGGGTTGTTGGTATTATTATTCCTGATGGCCCTTATGTGTCCTTGTATCCTTTCTTTTAGAGGTCTTATTGTGCTATCTACATAGATACTATAACATACACATATGATGCAGTAAACTACAAATGTCTTATTACAATTCATGAATGTTTATATTTCATGCTCTGTGGTAGTGTTGTATTTAAATCTTTTAATCTTATCCGAAGTGGAAGGGCAGATATTACAATGCCCACAGTTATAGAAAACAACTGGTGGAGACCGTAGCCATTGTGTATCTTCCTTTAGCCATTTGCGATTAAAAAAAACTTGGACAGAGAATGTTCCATACTGTTTCTCCCCGTTTGTAAATTATACCAGGTTTATTAGAAATAACATTATTCACAATAGGATCTACCTTAAGGATATACCAGTGTTTATTGAGAAATTTGTATAGCACATGGATTTTAGAGTTATATGGAATAATGACTTACACTCTCTCCTTGTATTTAGTTTCTTTCCTGGTCTTATTGGTCAAAAGACATTTACGGGTCAGTACAAGTGCCTTATTCTTAGCCTTCTCAGTTGCTACCTAGCTCTATCCTCTAGCCGTGAACTTTGTAATTGCCTTACTCATTTCCTTTTTAAACACCTCCTCCTCAATGCAATTCCGTCTGATGCGTGTTAGTTCACCAAATGGAATGGATTGAATTTGTGATTTGGGGTATGTCGTATCTGCGTGCAAAACTGAATTACACGCTGTAGGTTTTCTGGGGCGCTACATAGATGATTTTTTGTTAATTTGGACTGGCGAGGTTAAGTTGTTACATGATTTCTGTTCATTTCTAAAATCCAATGAATGCAACATTGTATTTACTTACTAATATGATAAAAAGGAGATTCCCTTTTTGGATTTGAGACTTTAGGCCAAGAAGGGTTCCATTCTATCTGCATTGTTCAGGAAACCTACAGTGTGTAATTCCGTTTTGCATGCAAATACAGCACCCCAGCCATATGCGAATCAGTCTTCACTCTGCCCCTAATTGGACCAGTCTAGCTTGAACTGCCAGGCCAGGTCATCACTGAACCAGAACACAAGCAACCTAGGACGAGTTTCACCCTAGTTAGGGCTGTTCAGCCAGGTATAGCTTGGTTCCAGTGGCACAGTGAGGCTGGGACCCACGTCTGGCCATACGCAGTGCATTTAGGGCAGCAAATGCAAAAAAATCAAGGTGATGGACGAATGCTTGAATTAATCTCAGCCACTGGCAATCACTCCGGCCGCACCCAAATCCATTGTTTTTTGCACACCATGCCACCTCAGTTTGGACCCATCCATATGCAAATCAATCTTGACCCTGCTCCTCATGTTAACAGACTAGGTGGAACTGCCTTGCCAGGTTCTCCCTGACCCGGAACACAGGCGACCAAGGACTGATTTTGCCCAAGTTAGGACTCTTCAGTCAGGTTTAGCTTAGTTCCAGTGACACAGGGAGACCAGGACATATATCTGGGCATGCTCTGCGCACTTAGGGCGGCAAATGCAAAAACAACAAGGTGATGGATGGAACGCTTGAATTAATCTCAACCACTGGCAATCGCTCGGGCCATTTTCCTTTCCATAATTTTCTTTAGGAACAGGTTCAGTACTGATTTGCATTAGGTAGGCCTTAGTGTAGAGTGGTACAGTGGGTGAAACACGGTGGGTTAGAATGCTACCACAAGCCATCGCCACTGGTTCGACTATTTGCAAGCCCTCTTGCTGTCAACTGTTTTGTGTTTGATTGCCAGTAGTATGCCAGGAAACTTGAGGCTGGTGCAGCTTTATAAGCCTACGACTACCAATGTTTGCGAATTCCAAAAATAAGTAAATTTGCACCCATTCAAGGAGTACTGCCATGGTTGCAGATTTACTATCTTTTTGTTAACTGGTCATTATATATATTTAAGATTCTGATCTAAAAAATTAACTTGTTAAAACCTCTAGCAAATTTAGTGCAACTAGAAACAAGGACACAGAAATAGCATACCCAACTCAGTGTTCCATAATTACAAGTACCAATCCAATAAGCCATGTGATGGGTGTCAACCCCAAATATCCCACTTGGGCCTGAGTGTTATCACTAGGAACTCATCACTACGGTAACATAAAACAAAATGGCTGGAGTCCCCACCTCAGGATCACTTATTTTAAATGTAATTTCACTGGATACACTCTTCTTTGCCTCTTCTACAACAAGCCTTGATCGTAGAGTTGTCAAATTAGTGAATGTCGCTAGGGCTCCATGATTCTATTCCTCGCCTTTTACAAATTATTTTATCAACTGATGGCCCAATGTACTAAGCCCAAATGGCAAACAGAGGTGGGGGTGCAAGCAAATTAATTGGGTGGGTCTGAGCACACCCTGGGCTCTATAATTCTGTAATTGAGCAGAGCCATGAAAACGTTTGGCAAGTATATTGTGAAAAGAATATAGTGTAAAAATATGATACATTCTCTCCAAAATTCAAAAAAGTGTATTTCTTTAACACTTGGAAGCATTTCACCTTACAACATCAGATTATACTGCATAAATGCACAGTATTGCAATGTGATAGTTTTTTAAAGAGGCAAGTCAGTAGTAAGGTAAGCCCTAAATGTGGCCTAGATTCGTATTATGGATGGAGAAAGATTTACAGCCTTCTAAATCAAATGGAAGATTTACTTGTACAGCGCACATCCAGATCTCAAGCATTTAAAAGTGTGCTCATATGTGATCATAAAGAAAAAGAGACTGAAATCAAATATTTGCCAACCATCACGCAATTTAGACAAGCAGGAAAGACAGTATTGATTCCGGTTCATCTGGTTTCATATTTTGAAATTCAGCTACAGATGGGGTCTCTCTCTCTCCTGTTTACATCAAAGGTCACAGTTTGACTTTCATTCTCATTCTCAAAGAGAAAAGGTTACACACAGATAGCAGACCCAAATCAGGGGCCCCTGATCCAAGTATTATGGTGCTTTTAACATGGGGGGAGGGGGTGCGCCTCCCTCCCTGAGTGAGCCTTTTCATGGCCCATGGACCCATTTCCTGGGGCCTTTAATAAGGAGGGCATTCAGCCCCGGTCCCCAAGCCACTTCGTGCACCCACGACCTTTCCTATGTTTTTTAAGGGTAGAGAATCGGAGGGTCCTTCTCCCTGAGCCACTTTGGGCCCTAGGGACCCCATCCCACAGGACCTTTCATTTTGGCAAGAAGAGGGGTGCATGCAGAATCTCTCCCCAACCCACTTTGCATCCCGGGACTCTCTTTCTTTTAAGGGGAGGGGGTGGATGGACCCCCTCCCTGAACCAATAGTGGCCCCAGGGACCCCATCCCTGGAACATCTGGTGAGTGCCCGGGTGCCCACCTGGGGCACCTAAAAAGCACTATGTTGGAGGCTGCGGAGGGTGCCCTGGGGCCCGCATGGCCCCTGCCGCCTCTCTAGCCAGCACCATAGTGGGAGCCAACACTTTTACTTTGCTCTGACCTGGCCAGGAGCAGCATTTTTCCACTGCTCCTGCCGGGCGGGAGCAAAAGTGCATTTCCCTGCCCAGGGACAGAGCGGGCTGGGTATACCTACACTCTCCCAGGCATGAACCACAGTGTCCCAGGGATGTGATTCCCTAGGACACTGTGCAGCATCACGACCTGGTGGTTAGGGTAATCGGGCTGAATACTAGCAAAGGGAGGCGGGTGCAGCCCCTACACATTTAGTATATATGTGGTCCCAGGGGATGATGTCCCGTGGGCCTAATTAAGTCTCCGGGAGGGAAAATGCATGGCCACTTTCCCTTTAAAGGGCATTTATCCCCAGGGGATGGGGCCCTCTGGGCACAATAGGGGCTCAAGGAGGAGCGCTGCATGCTCCCATCCCCTTTAATGCACAGTTGGGATGATTTCGCCTCGGGACTTCAAGCCCCATCATATTTTGCACCTGGAGGAGACAGCTGTGACTCAAGAGGAAGGAGAAGGATTACACCCCTGCAGCTCAATAAACCACATCAACTAATCCGGCTATGCAGGACGCTTTCACCAGGAGATTCAAGCCCTATCTACCTTTGCGCCTGGAGGCGCGAGCAGTAACTCGCGGGGGAGGAGGAGGCCAACACACCTACAACACTATAAAGTGCATGTACTGTTCCCACTGCACGGGCTGTGCCTGGGCCATGGGCCCGTCATGCGCTCATCAGTGCCAGAAATAGGCAGGGCAGTGCCCACCCTATTCCTTCTGCTATAAGCCTCTGGATCAAGAATCAGGTCCAGCCTCCTTTCAATGTAAGGAAGTTACGCCTAGTTGCTCGCAACTTATATTTCTTTGTGGTTTATATCGCTCTTGCATCCATCAGTTGTAAGCAGCCTCTTTAGTTATGACACCTTTTTTTTTTTTTTTTTTTTGCGTGTTTATATAGCGCTAGAATCACTCCCGGGGGAGTATCTCCGCGCTTTGACCGCTGCGAAACCCTTCCTGGCTTCCCTGAGAGATGGTCCCTTAATGGGTATCTCCAGGGTGAGACCAGGCATCCCCGGCGGTCTTGTGGGGCCGTTAGTGAAGATGAGGCAAGCTAATGCCAAGAGTTGCCGAGTGTGATCGCTGATCAGAGTGGGCACCGAGGCGAGAGAATTATCGAGTCCGCTGACCCTGGTCCAGAAACCTGCCGTGCCGGGAATCGAACCCTGGTCCCGGGCCGTCCTCTGCTCTCGGGTCTGCCGCCTCTAACCAGTGAGCCACACTACCTCACCTTGCAAGTGTTTGCTGGTGTGACAGTTTTACAATGGGGCAACGCAAGGGGCCGTAATCCACTAAAATCCCCTTAAATTGAAAAAAATCTGAATAAGTACTTGTGCCAACTGCACCTTGGAAGGTATAAACCTCCTCACTGAAAAGGTTGAGTCCAGTCTAAAAATTAAGAGCGTCAATTCCAGCTGCCAAGACTGGCCTGAAGGCTGTGCATGATATGTTTGGATGGAAAAAGATGCGGAAAGTGCTCTCCCTTGAAATCACTGTTCTTTCTAATATTCCTTGTCACAATAAATTTCCACCATTGCATGTACCGAGTCCCTGCCCCAACTAAATCCAGTGGGTGTTGAACAGGTTACTACCCAGACCATGTCGCAAGGCACTAATACCAGTGTTTTAATCTCAGCAGAGAGCTGTGCAGAAGGTGATGGTTTAAGTAATCAGCATTGGGATTTGCAAGGAGTGAAAACTAGTGAGAAAGCTTATTGTATGAATTGATGATATTGTGAAATTTAAGATTAATGGCAACTTGCACCAACGTTAACAGCTTTTCAATGCAGAAAAAATGGGTGTGACAGCCTGGTGGATGGCAGATGTGCCAGTCATTGTCCTCGGGAGGATTGGTCCAAGTTAGCAAGCCACTTAAACTATATTATACTATCCCTGAAGGTTTACCCTCCCCCATAGGTGTCTGGTGGATTCACCAAGGTAGTCAATATGAACCCGGTTCCTAAACGTGCCCCTGGTGAGGATGCTGAATACTTAGGGCCCGATTCACAGAATGAATTTAAGACTCAATCCTAAACTTACTACTGTTTTGGTATTCACAGATTGCACTTACTACTTTTGGTATTCACAGAATGAACTTACTACTTTTGGCATTCAAAGAATGCACTTACTACTTTTGGTATTCACAGAATGAACTTACTCATTTCGGTATTCACAGAAGTTAGGACTCCTAACTGTAGGACTCCTAAATGCCTTCTGTGAATACCGAAAGTCCTAAAATTAGGATTTTTATCAATTTAGTAGTAGTAAAGTTAGGACTCCTAACTTTAGGACTCCTAAATGCCTTCTGTGAATACCGAAAGTCCTAAAATTAGGATTTTTATCAATTTAGTAGTAGTAAAGTTAGTTTACTACTACTAAATTTAGAAAAATCCTAATTTTAAGACTTTCGGTATTCACAGAAGGCATTTAGGAGTCCTAAAGTTAGGAGTCCTAACTTCTATGAATACCGAAATGAGTAAATTCATTCTGTGAATACCAAAAGTAGTAAGTGCATTCTGTGAATGCCAAAAGTAGTAAGTTCATTCTGTGAATACCAAAAGTAGTAAGTGCAATCTGTGAATACCAAAACAGTAGTAAGTTTAGGATTGAGTCCTAAATTCATTCTGTGAATCGGGCCCTTAGTCATTTAGGTCATTCACTGGATCAGAACTAAACGTAAATGCTTATCAGTAATAAGATGCGATATTGTTCATGTCAAATGTCGTATCGGGACACTTCAGGTACGACAGGGTCCCATTAGATTATGGGCAACGATCTTTATTGTATAAGCGCTACGCTCGCCATGCATCCTGCCTCAATACCCTCTCCCTCGATTCTGCCGTCCCCCACCTCTTGACCGGAAGTGGTGTCCGGTTCCATACCCCCTCCCCACCAGTCGGGTCCAGGGTCCTAGTGCCAGGTGCCCAGGTCATGACATCTCCCCCTTTGTTGCAGAAATGACATGAGAGATGGTTGGTACCAACATAGTTGGAGAGAGAGAGTGTGTGTGTGAGAGAGAGAGAGAGAGAGAGAGAGAGAGAGAGAGAGCATGTGTCCTGATTACATCTCTTCAAGCAGTCTCTTTTGTCTTTTGCACTCTCTTCTTTCACGTGTTTCTTCTTTGTCCATCTGCTCATCCTCATCCAGTCTCATGCCTGCGTCTCCTGTTGCAACATCTCTACCGTCTTCGTCCATGCTCTTGAGTTCCTTGAAGTGTAAGCTGTTTCGTGTGATATGGTAAGGTCCTGCTGATGCTGTTATAATGGGCCCTTTTACCTCAGTCACCATCAGCAGCTCCTTTGGGAATGGACTGTCCGATTTTCTCAGCTGCCTCTGCCGCACCATCACGATATTTCCTTGTTTGAGGTGCGCAGGTGTGGCATGTCTCCTTGCATCGGCATATGCCTTCATTTTCACCTTGGCCTCTCGGTCTTGCTATGCTGCTCTGTTCTGGCGTTGTTCTTGCTTCCAGCTGCAGTAGCCTTGTCCTGCTTGATCTGCCCAGCACTAGCTCAGCGGGACACCTTCCTGTGGAGCTGTGAGGGGTGTTCCTATAGTCTCTTAGTACTTGACACAGAGCCTGTCCTATTGATATCTGCGCCAGCTTTGCTCTTTGGACAGCTTTCTTTATGTTCCCCATGAATCTTTAAACCATGCCATTTGCTTGTGGCCACAGAGGCGTTATGTTCCTGTGATGGATCCTTAAGTAGTCCATGAATCTTCGAAATTCTTCCCCTGAGAATGGCGGGCCATTGTCTGTTTTTATTGTTTGTGGGGAACGCCACGCTGCAAATACGTCGTCCAGAGTTGGCAGTGTTGTACTTGCGGATGTTGACGATACTTGTCTCACGATGGGAAACCTGGAAAAATCATCAATTATCACGAGCAGGTAGTTTCCCATCTCCAGAGGCCCATAGAAGTCTGCTGCCAGTTCGGTCCACACTGCCTGCGGGAGCTCAAAACATTTGTAACAGTTCTGGTTTTGCTGGCTGCCCCGTCGTTTGGCAGATGTGGCAGTTTGTGACAGTAGTCTTCACCATGTTGTCCAGCCCTGGGAACCACACTTTCTCCCGTAGTACTTTCTTTGTTGCCACCATGCCTCTGTGTGATTTGTGAGCCAAATTTACAGTCTGTTTCCACAGAGCCCTTGGCATCACTACTTTTGTTCCTCTCATTATTATTCCATTTTTGGTCTCTGATAGCTCTTGATGAACCTTTTTGAACGCCAGCATTTCCTTTTTGATCACACCATCTGCCATGATGCTGTTGTTGGTGACATATCTCCATCGCTGTTGTCTTGTTACCATCTTGACCGCCTGCATTGGTGCATCCGCCTCTGTTTCTAGCTCCAGCTCTGCCACCGTTATTGATGCCGGAGTGTTTTGTTTCAGGTATTCCTCCGCTATTGGTTTTGACTCAGGTGTTTGTGGCAGGGGGTGCTGCGACATGTAGTCTGCCGGGTTGTGTTCTTTCCCTGGCTTGTGCGCAATCTTGAAGTTGTAATCCATCAGCCTTATACCCCATCTCTCGATTCAATGTGGTATTTTTGCATTGGGATTTCCATAGATTGTTACTAAAGCCTGATGATCTGTCACAATGGTGAACGGTTTCCCATATATGAACATGTGATAGTGCTCACATGCCCACACTACTGCGAGGCTTTCTTTTTCTGGCTGTCAGTATGCCCTCTCAGTGTCGGACAAGCTTTTGCTTGCGTATGCCACTATATTTCTTGGGGACTCTTTACATGGCCTATGTTGTGCCAGGATCGCTCCTAGCCCCACCGGCTGGTGTCCACCGTCAATTCGGTGCATAGCAGGGGATCGAAGTACGCAAGATGGTACACCGCTATCACTGCATCTCTGATGGCCTCAAACGCTTTGTTGCAGTCTTCTGTCCACATGAATGTCTGGCCTTGTATCTCTGGCTATGTATCTTGAGCAGTAGCTGTCAATCCCAAGGAATGACATCACTTCTACAATGTCGCTCTGAGGTTTTGCTTTTTCCAGGGTGTCCACTTTGTTGCGGTCTGGTCGCATCCCTTTTTTGGAGAAGATGTGTCCCAAAAAGACCAGTTTGTTTCTCCCGATTTTGCATTGGTCTTCATTCAGCGTTAGACCTGCTTGTTCCAGCTGGGAGCATACGTCCCGCAATGTTTTCTCATGCTTATCATCTGTTCGACCAATTACCAGAATGTCGTCACTGTAGTTGAGGCTGTTTTTTACCGGCCTTATGACTTGCTATATTGTTTCTTGAAATATTTCTGCCGCTGATGAGATGCCAAAACTCAGCCGCTTGTAGCGAAATAGACCCATGTGCGTGGAGAATGTTGTGATGTATCTTGACTGTGGGTCAAGCTCTAGCTGATGATATCCCTAGCACGGGTCCAGCTTTGAGAATGGTCACGTGCCAGTTAGGCAGCTGATCATATCGTTGAGGTGCGGTCCAGGGTGTATTTCCCGTTCAATTGCAGTGTTCGGTATCCTCATATCAACACAGATGCGAATTTTGGATGTGTACTTCTTTGGGACTGCGATTATTGGTGACACCCATGGTGTCGGTCCGTCTGCCGGCTCTATGATGTCCTGACATAGCAGCGTCTGTATTTCCTCCTCTACATGCTGTTGCGGGTGTATCAGCACTCATCTGTGATGTTGAGCTTCTGGTTTTATTGCTTCATTGATGTGCAGTGTTATTTGTCGTCCTTTTAGTTTCCCTAGTCCATGTAGGACGTCTGGATAATCTCGCAGGATGTTCTTCTTCCCTGACATGTGGTATGTCATTGCAAGGAGGCCCATCACCTGTGCTGTGACTTTACTCAGTAAACATGGTGCTGGAATGTCACCCTTCGGTACATGTATGTCTTCCTTGCTTGATCGGTCTTTGTATATAAGTGTCTCTGTGAATTTCCCCAAGTTGATCACTGTTTTTTTTATCCCCACATGAATACGTCAACCGTGGATGGCACTAGTGCTGGTTTTGTTTCCATCTTTTCATATTCTGATACACACATGATGTTACATGTGGTGCCGCTGTCCAACACGAAACGTGTGTTGTGTTGCCCAACATCTATATTTACGGTTGCTGTCTTTTTTACTTGATGTTTCTCTATTAGGTGGATGCTTTCTCACCCTTTGTCTTCTTCTGCAGACGCAATGTCGGACATCAAGTATAGTCGTTCTACGTTCTCTGCGGTTTGCCGTTTCCATGTGCCTGGCATATCGGTTTGTCGTCACCCACAGTCTTCCAGGTCGTCCTATCTCACTTCTGAATTGTGTGGCCAGACACGCGCTTGCAAAATGATTGCTCCTGTTGCATTTCCTGCACGTCTGACCCGTTACCGGGCACGCACGGGTGTGTGGGAACTCAAGATCGCATCTGTATTATGTTTTTTCATGTTGTTTTCCTGGCAGTTGCTCATTGTTTTCTTTCTTCCAGTTGTTCATGCGGCTGCTTCCCACCATGCTGTTCACTTGCTCTATTCGCCTCTCCTTGCCCAGCTCCATCTGCTTTGCTTGCGCCGTCACCCTTGCTTCTGCCCTGGCCTTCATTAGAACTTTCTCCAGCGAGGTCGGTTCTTTCAGCATTTGTGTGCGGAATTCCATTGGCCTACATCCCTCAATGATGCGTAGGCGAATTGCTTGTTCATTGTCGAACTTATCAAATTCGCAGTGTGTGACCAATTTGCGCAGTCTTGTCGCAAAATCGTCATGGGACTCGTCTGTGTGCTGAAATGCGATTGCGAAGGTGTATCTCTCAAAGTCAATGTTTCTTTGCGGATCAAATCTGTCTGAGAGGCACTTGATTAGCCCTTTATATGTTGCCGTTTGGTCATCAGGGAATGTCACTAGTAGGTCATCTACTTAGTCCACTACTAGGTTTAAAAATAGATCCAGCTGCTTAGCGTCTGTCACATCCTGTTACATCCGAAATTGCGAACCCATCGCTCCCATCTGATGCCTACTTGTGGTTCGGATTGGTTGAATGGAAGAGGTCTATGGTACTGCGCGCTCGGTTTGTCACTCGCTTGTTCAGTCATTGTGGACCTGTTGGACCTCTTTCTTTTTTTTTCTTTTCTTTTCTTCTGTTCTTTTATTTTGTTCTCCCTTTCACTTTCGTTGTGCTTTCTTTCCTTCTCGCACTTCTTTGTGTTTTTTTTACTTTACTTTATTCTTTACACTTTGTTTTTGTTGTTTCTTTTATTTTCTGTTTCTTGACTTTAAATGTGTTATTCTGCTTTCATTTCCTTTCTTATTGTCTTCTTTTTTATTATTATCTCACTTTTATTCTTCTTTTTGCCCTTATTATCCTTTTTTCACCTTTTTTCCTTGTGTTCACCTTATTCCTGACTTCAAAATGGCCGCCGGGCCTCTCCTGCTCCTGATTGGCTGAAATTGCCTGGTTTCTAAAATGTCCGCCCAAGTATTGCGAGATCGCGGGACCTTTTTGGTTCCCGCATGATGTAAAGATGGCCGTCGGGTCTTCCGCGACGCTGATTGGCCGCTTTGCCTGACCTCAAAATGGCTGATGTCATCCCGTGAGATCTCACACAAGATTTCTTTCAAGTCTCTCGTGTGTGCACGTTTGCTTTTTGGGATGTTGGGGGCTTCCTACCGGATGTCTGTTGCGGCCGGATGACTTCTTCTACTTTTTTTTTGCTGGTCCTGTTGCGGCCTGGGTGGACTCCAGCGCCGTGACTCATCTCCATCACTTGGACCAGGGTGGGCTCCTGGCTCCGTAATTTCCACTGCTGGGCACTGGACACACGCACTATCCTTCCCCACAGACCTCGTCGCCAGTTGTAGTATCGGGACACTTCAGGTACGACAGGATTCCATTAGATTATGTGCAACGATCTTTATTGTATAAGCACTGTGCTCGCCATGCGTCCAGCCTCAATGCCCTCTTCCTTGATTCTGCCGTCCCCCACCCCTTGACCGGAAGGTGTGTCCGGTTCCTTGCCCCCTCCCCACCAGTCGGGTCCAGGGTCCTAGTGCCCTGTGCCCAGGTCACAACATCAAACATTGCCTGCTAGGCTTCTCACGGTTCGATTATATATCTATAACGATGAAGGACAAGTCATTGGTTGATGAGCTCATCAGCTTAGAGTTACACACTGGCTTTACAGCTAGGCCTCTTCCCACCACCATTAGCTATAGATATAGATTACACCATCGATCTGGTTTTTAGGTACCTAATAAGTTGGGGTCCCATTATAACCCTTCGGGTACCCCAATAGAGGTTGGAGCACTGGGAACGAAAACTGGCTCAATTGACTGACTGGGTTGCCAGGTCAACAGCTCTAACAGCAATGCAGAACCGGGTGCATTCGATAGTGCAGGCCTTCGGGTAAGACGATCAGGCAAGACCTTTTTGGGTTTGGGGGTCTGGCTTCTGAGTGTCTTAGGGAGATGGAAGGGGCAACCAGACATATAATTAATGAAGAAGTAGGTGCAATTGACAGTGTTGGTCTCCAGGTAATGCAACCAGGTGATGTTCACACAAGGGCTCAGGGAGTGGGGTGATGCGCTCCTGAGCGTTCCAGTGTGACCGAAGGGGTAAACCAAGTTGGTCACTCCCAGGACAAGTGTACGAGTATGGTTGTATTGAATCAAGAGAGTATAACTCCCAAAAACTATTGTACTTTGGTACCATGGAACTCGGCTGGCATTCACTCCAAACTCTGTGATGCTGAGTGGAGTACTTATGTAGTGGAATTTTATGTATGTGCATTTCAAGAAACTTGGGCAGGTGATAAGGTATATTTTAATGGATTTACTTCCTATAATGTAGAGGCAATACCACCCCGGAAATCTGGTCATGCCTCCTGCGGGCTATTGGTCATGGATAAGAACTCTGTCCTGATGTTCCCACTCATCGTTAAATATGGATTCTCTTGATCAAATGGGTTTGCCTTTAGTTTTTCTCAGGGTTGGATGTGGCAATTTTTTTTTTTTTTTATATTTCTTTTTATTGAACCAAGGCATCAAAGAAAAATAATGACATAACACGGAGGAGACACTCTCCCATATTGCACATCATCTCGTCAGGAGAAAGAAGGGGTGAGGGGGGAAAATAGGGAACATGATACACAGTTATAAACAATCACGGAGAGGTAGGAACCCCAATGAGAGAATCAACAGGTGGCACACAGATGTCTCCCCTGTAGTGGTTCGACAGCACCCACACAGATGCCCACTTACGAGGGCAGCCCCTCGCCACATAAACAGTTTTTTCACAGAACATACACCAATCCATGTACTCTTTCCATTCTTTGACAGTAGGTAGCATCTCGGATCCCCACCGCTGTGCTATATTCCTTTTCGCTATCAAATCACCTAGAGTCACCCATTTGGTCTGTGCTGTATTAAGATCAGTGGGTTCCCAAATATTTAAGAGGCATCTCCTCGCCTCCGGCAACACAGCCACTCCCAAGAGCTCTTGCAGGACATCATGTATCCTACTCCAATACTCGGCCACAGAACAGCATTCTCAGATGATATGGAGGAATGTACCCACAAGACCACACCCCGCCTACACAAATCTGAATTTGAAAGCCCCATACGAACCAGGCGGGGCCCTGTAATATACACTCTGTGCAATATTTTCAACTGAACAAGCCGCAAGCGTGCCGGGATCGTGACTACCTTCGGCGAAGATACAGCAGATTGCCAGCCCTCATCATGTAATTCAACACCATCTTGCAACCATTTATCCCTTAATTCAACCAGGAATTCTGCCCTATGATTGACCAACTTCTTAATAAATCAGGGAAATAGTCTTTTCGGGCAGATGGCCATCTAAAATTCTGTCTTCAAGAGGTGACGCTTCGGGCAGGTCTGCCACCGCTGGCAGAGTCGCCGTCAGTGCATGTCTGACCTGTGCATAGCGAAAATACTTAGTCCTCCCGAATTTGTATTCAGTTTGTAATTCTTCAAATGTTTTAATTCTCCCCGTAACCCAGACGTTGCCGATAGATGAAATCCTAATCAGGTCCCACTTGTCGAAACCTTTTGTATTCCAAAGCTTGCCCAACTTTTCGGAATCAAATAGAGGGGTGGCCTGCGTCAAACAGTCCCTCCATCCCAAAGAGCTAGTGGCATCACGCCAAATCCGCACTGCATGCTTAGTTGGCCCCGTCAAACTTCTCCCTGCAGACTTGCCATATAGTGCCCTATTGTAGTTGCCCCCAGGAAGAAGCCATCTGTCCATCGCATATCCAGGGTCAGAGGGTGGCCAATAAGTACAGAGGTTAATGGCTGCCAACTGAGAGGACCAATAGTATTGTCTGATGTCAGGGAGTGCGATCCCGCTGACATACCATGGAAGCATCAATTTGGCTAATGGAATCCAGGGTCTACCATCCCATAACAGACTAGGCTGTAACCCTGCGACCTCTCGAAAATAGCTAGCTGGCACTGCATCTAATGTATTTTGGAGGGCATAAAGAAAATGAGGCAAAGACATTATTTTAAAGAGAGTTGCACGCCCCAGCAGGGAGAGAAGGAGCCTCCTCCATCCAGCCACATCGCTTCTTAGTCTGACCAAGAGGGGAAGGAGATTCCTTGCATAACGAACTGTGGGTCCAGTGACACAAATATCCCTAAATACTTAAATCCGTCTGTAGCCATTTGAATCAGACAATTTCGCGGGAGAAGCGGAGTCTCCCCACTAAGAATGAACAAAAGCGATTTTCCCCAATTTATAGATAGCCCCGAGTTCCTACCAAAGGAAGCCAGCACATCGCAAACAACCTGCAGGGATTTCCTAGGTGAGGCCAGGTAAAGTAAAATATCATCTGCATACAGTGAGATCCTGTCCTCCCACTGTGGTGACCACCGGAGACCTCGGACAGACGGCTCCCAGAGGATTCAGGCGGCCAACGGCTCCATTGCTAATGAGAACAGAAGGGGAGAAAGGGGACAACCTTGTCGGGCGCCCCGATCGAGACAAAATGGCGACGAGACCAGGTTATGCACCACTACTTGAGTAAGGGGTTCAGTATACAACAGGCGAACCCAGCGGGTAAAATTAGAGCCAAAGCCTAATTTAGCTAGGACAGCCCACAGATAAGGCCATTCTACAGTATCAAAGGCCATTGTTGCATCAAGCGATGCTATTACGGTGGGCTCCATCAGAGTGTGAGCCCTAGCAATCACACCATGCAACCTACGCAAATTAAGGGCTGTGTTTCTATGAGGGATAAAACCAGATTGATCGGGATGTACCAATCCGCTGATCACCTTAACCAATCTGGTGGAAAGGATCTTGGCAAGGATCTTGGGTTCTGCATTTAATAACAAAATAGTCCTATATGAAGAACAACTCGATTTTGGTTTGCCCTCCTTATGAATAACCACTATAGATGTTACTCTATGGGCCTATGGCAGCATCCCCTTCTCCCGTGCCTCAATGAACATGCGTCTCAAGTAGGGAGAAATCTTATCAGGTCGAAGCTTGTACAGTTCAATTGGGATCCCATTAAGCTCCAACGCCTTACCCGAATTCAAAGAGCGCACCACCTGGGCAACTTCGTCTATGGTGAGGGCATTGTCCATAAACTCACAGTCTTGCCTGGTCAAGCACGGAAGCTGCAAGTCTCGCAGCAACAATTTGGAGTCTTCCTCTGGGAGATCCGAGACCGAGGTGTATACAATGTGAAAATAGTCCGCAAAACTATCTACTATATTCTGGGGGTCTGTGAGGAGTATTCTGCTCTCCGTCACAATCTCTGGGACAACACGATCCACCCTATCCTTCTTGTCCAACCAAGGGATAAGCTTCCCCGCTTTATCCTCGACGTCATACAGCTGACTCTGCTGCTCTCTACTTAAGGCTTTAGTGCTCTCCGTGACCAGCGATCGATACTCCTGCTGTTTGAAATTAAGGACAAGCAACTTAGCAGGAGTCACCTCCCACTCCATTTCCTCTTCCAGGCCCCCTATCTCAGCTTCCACCTCAACAATTTCCTTATTTCGGTCCCTCTTAGCTCCTGCTATCAACGAAAGAGCCTGACCCCTAAGAACCATCTTAAAGGACTCCCAGAGTGTGGTCGACGAGGACACCGACCCCTCATTTTCTAGAAAATAGTGATCTATTGCCTTGATTAGGTCCCCCCTGATTCTGGGATTACGCAGGTGCCAGGGATTAATGGGGGCCACCCTACCCTCAGACCGCAAGGCAACACCGAAATGGAGCCAAAGTGGGCAAATGGTCAGATATGCCCCTAGCAAGGTGTGTCGCCTCCACTATGTAAGAGGCATGAGCTGCAGGCACAAGACAGTATTCTAATCTAGACAGACTACCATGGACCCCAGAGTGAAAGGTGTACTGCTTTTGGTCTGGATGAAGCAGTCTCCAGCCATCAATCAGACCCATGGCATCAAGGAAATCAGGCAACCATCTCTGAACTTGTCCCATATCCCGCAGAGGATGCCTATACATAACTCCAGAGGCCACCGCGTTGAAGTCACCCCCCAAAATCAATAAGCCACGTGGGAGATCTAGTAGAGCCTTGCCCAAATCTGCAAAAGTGAGAGCTTGTATGCCTGGAGGCACCTAAACTGACAACAAGGAAAGAACATGTCCCTCCCAGCGACCCGTCACTCCAACAAATCTGCCCCTGTTGTCTTCAGAGTCAGAGTCAATCACCAACGGGAGCGCCTTACGGGCAAGGATTCCCACCCCCCTGGAGCCAGAAGTGAAGCCTGCATGCGCCACCAATCTGTAACCCATTCTATGCATCGCCGTACACATATTCCCAACCAAATGAGTTTCCTGTAATAGAACCACATCAGGAGCATATCGTTTGAGATATTGAAGAACCACACTACGTTTGATTTTGTCACCCAACCCATTCACATTCCAACTCAATATCTTCAGTTCCCTACCCCCCCATCATCAAGGATGCAGAAGGAGCAGTCGCCCCCCATCCACTGCAACATATGTATGCCACTTTCCAATTCAATGCCTTGATAAACAACAACAAACAATACAAAAAGACAACTGAAAAACAGACTCCCAAACAGACCCCTCTGACTACCCCCTCCCTGCACCCCTGCTTACGGTGTACATCTGCCCCCAACTCGCAGTGTGCCTGTCGCCCCATGACCTAACTACTAAACTATCGAAAAGTAAATCTGAGGAGGAGTGCGGCCAGGATCCGATGTCAACTTGAGACCCCGGCTTCTAAGCAGGCAGGCCGCAATCTTCCCGGACCTCTACCTCCGGATCTGAGCCACTGATCGGGACGCAAATTTCGGCACCCGGCACCGCTTCCCCTCCGCTGTCAATTTCCAGCATCCAGCCACAGGATAGAGAACAGGATACATCCGGGTGCAGCGGGGATCTCGGGGCAATTCTTAATGTCTACATAAGAGCTGTATCTATGCTAGAATTACCATCACTGGGATGTCACTTTTGAGCCATAAGTGTGGATTAATTGGAGGAGTTGGAGAATGAGCATTGGAATATGATGACTTTAACTGGTAAACCATTTAGGTTCCTCCTAATACTGCTCATTAGCGAGCTTCAATTGTAATGTGGAGTGGTTTAACAGTCTCTAATAGACGTACATACCCAGATCCTGAGTTGGCACCCGCCTTTTTAAGAGGGGCATACAGGAATAAAATTGATTATGTCCTTGTGGATTTAAATCTATGGCCGTTCCTTGTTTACATGAACATTTACAATCACACTGATAGTGATCATAATTCTTTGATCACCTACTTTAAAGGGGATGCTCTGAGCTCCCCAGTTCCCCCATACTACACTGAGGAGCCCTGCTAGCTAACAACTTTAGACTGGTTACATGACTTCAAGGCATGTCTAATTCATATCTGCTATCTGAAATGTATTATTGGTTTGCTAATTATTTGGCTGAGTTTTTTCGGGTGTCCTGAGGATGAAATCCCCACTATGGAGATCCAAACCAAGCTGTTTCCCAAGTTGTAGGAGTTTCTCTATAAAAAGATTATACATATGCAGCTCCATGGTTTAATAATGAATCTGTGCATCTAAACAAGCACTGCAGCTGGCTGTCCAGTCACATTTATACTTTGAAATTACCAAGGCTAGAAGGCAGTATAAATTGACACTCATGAAGATGAGGAGAGCCTGGGAAGATAGGAATTGGCAAGATCTAGTACGTGCTTTCAGGACCAAAAATAACAATGGATTTTGGCATATGTTGTCCCAAGAAGTTTCAAAAGGACAAATACCGTCTCTCACTATTTCCAACCAGACAAATGGGTTTCACATTTTTCATCTTTGAATGCCATGAATGATATTGTTACCTTGCCCTCAGGCTCTTGTCCCGTGGGTATCACTACTATTTCTACTCTTAATCAAACTACAAGCCATTCTGTTATCTGACACTTAATGCTCCATTGACTGCCTCAAATCAGCAAAGGCAGCTAGTCCTGATAAGATCTTGTGGGACATATGTAAATCTGAGCTTATAGTCTGGTCCAGTTATGTCAACTCCTGCACACTAGTTGGCTCAAAGGTACAAATTTGACTCTTTCCTGAAGATTTGTTACTTATTTCTAAGAGACTGAGGGGTCTCTAAAATCTGATACATTGATTTGTTAAGTTCTGTGCTTTAAGAGGGCTAGAGTTGAATGCTGCAAAATTCAAGTTTATGGTATTTAGGGCTAGATCAACCAGGAAGTGTACTATGAGGGTGGGACAGATGTGCTGGAACATGTTCACAGCTTTGATTCTTTTGAGTATAAAGTTGTTTCATAGATTTGCTCGAGGACCCCAACTTAATAAGAATTTTTTTACTCATTTAACATAGTCTAAAGCCATCACATGCTTGCACTACAGAACCAGCTCGTATTCAATTTCTCCAGCTCTGGAAACATAAAGAGCTAAGGCCCAAAATGCTGTTCTTTATAGAACTGAGTTGTGGGGGTTTCAAGATATACAGCAATTAACTATCGCTGAAAATAACTCTGTAAGATCCCTCATCTCAGTTCCAGTAAGTATGCCAATAGTGCCTTTATTCTTTGTTACTGAGCTTAAAAGAATGTCTCATCTAGCACAACTGAAGCTCCTGGTTTATTGGTTGAGGCTGTGGACTTCTCCTGAGCTAATTGTATATAGGAATGAGTTCAGCAGACTCACATAAAGTTCCTTGGCTGAAGTAAGCTAGGGTGCCCGCACTTCATTTTTTAGTATATTTTCGGCAGGATTCGCAGCACCATCACGATTTCCACTGAAATGATTTTTAAAAAATATTTTTTTTTGGCCCTGGGGACCCCTGATCAGGCCTAGGGGGTCAGGGTGTTTCTACCCTGCCCCCTTTTATTGTTTTTTAACCTCTTTTTTCTGTTTTCTTGTGACTCGGTTCTGCCGAATATGCAGATGACGCAGTCCTGTTGGCGACAGACATTGCTCCAAGTGCGGCCTGCTTGGACCACGCATCATCGCAGGCTGCGCACACGCTTAGTGCTTCAGGTATCACTAACTCAGTGCACCACAAGTCATTGCCACGTACACTTATTATGGCAGAATTCATTAGACAAAAGACATTGCTCCCAGTACAGCCCGCCCGGACCAGGCATCATTACAGGCTGCGCACACGCTCAGTGCTTTTGGTGCCACTAACTCAGTGCACCACAAGTCATCGCCACGTAGCCTTATTAAGGCAGAATTCATTAGACAAAAGACATTGCTCCCAGTGCAGACCGCCCAACCAGGTATCATTGCAGGCTGCGCACACGCTCAGTGCTTCAGGTGCCACTAACTCAGTGCACCACAAGTCATCGCCACGTACCCTTATTAAGGCAGAATTCACTAGACAAAAGACATTGCTACTAGTGTGACCCGGCCGCAGCATGCATCATCGCTGCCTACGCACACGCTGAGCGCTTCAGCTGCCTCTAACTCTGTGCAGATCAAGTCAATGCCACGTGGCTGTGGGCCCTTGCTGACCACTGCCTCCGGCCTACACTTCAGTCAGCAGGGCTCACAATTCAAGATTAGTACCGATGCAAAAATTCTGTTAAGAACACCAAATGCTCCAAATCTGTGCAGCTCAAGTCAATGCCACATGGCTGTGGGCCTTTGCTGCTGCAGTCAGCAGGGCTCACAATTCAAATTCTGTCTTGATTCATTTATTTCAGAGTCCACTAGGCAACTAACTATAACGTCCCTGAAACCTACATATTTCGACAATGTATTCCATAGATATTTCATCTTTTGTTGTATACACCTACACTGCGGAAAGCAAGGCTCACAATTCAATTTCAGTCTTGCTTTATTAATTGCAGAGTGAACTGTACTCTATGTCCTCAGATTTTGTCAAGAGGAAGTGACAAAAAGTATTCCTTGATGTCTGTGCTGACTACTGCCTCTGATCTACACTGCGGACAGCAGGGCTCACAATTCAGATCGAGTTGCAATTGCAGATGACGCAGTCCAGTAGGCAAAACACATTGCTACCAGTACGACCCTCCCGGACGATTCATCATCGCTGTCTGCACACACGACTGCTTTTGATGCCCATACCTCACTGCATCAGAACTCATGAACCCTGTATGATAGAATGTTTTGGTGTATAATTTCAGATCTGCTGCCCTTACCTCAGTGCACCACAAGTCATGGACCCTTTACGATAGAATGTTTTGTGTCTTATTTCACATCTGGTGCTCCTACTTTAGTGCAGCACAAATCATGGACCCTTTATGATTGAATCTCTGTGTGAGATTCGATGATTACTATTGTACTTGTTGCCAGCACCAACCAGTCCCTGATCGCTGGCTTACACGCACCCCACACGCATCCAGCACAGACATCACTGGACATGTGACCCTGGTAATAAAAAGGGGCCGAGCGTGCCCATACCCAGTTCCACTATCTATCTAACTGTGTGCGTGTGTTCATTATGTATGCATGATGCCCCTGGGCCCTACTACATTACATTGTGCTGTGCACAGCGCACTCAACCATGTTACCTCTGGCAGTGGGGAAGACTTTGGTTATGTATCTTTGTCTGGGTCATTATATAAGCCGAAGGCTCGCCAAAGGCAAGCCCGTCTGCACCAGTTTGTGCTCGAAAAGCGTTGAGTGCCAAAACCCTGGACCAAATGGAACAGACACCACCCGAGGTATAAGTTACTCAGCTGAAGATTTAATCAAATTCAATCCCGCCTCCATTACCCATAACTGTATCATCTTTCACCCAGAATCAATACACCCCATGGGCTCCGCCAAATGTTTGGGGTGCAATGTCAACCTATCTAAGTTTATTGTTCAGCCCGTTTGTGATAGAAACCAGGTTCAACCATCAACTAAGCAGGACGCTCTTGGAAGGTTGCCCTTGGAAATTCGCCCTGTTTAACACTAGGTCACTAGTGAACCATAGTATAGAAATCGCCTCCTTTATATCGGATGAGAAAATACACGTGGCTTTCATCACTGAGTCATGGACAGATATGGGATATTGACCTAATGTCGTTAAAGCTACCCCCCTGACTACTTCTGTCACACACTCAATAGAGAACAGAAATGCGGGGGCCTTGCTATTATCTACCATCACTCTATCTCTGCCTCTTTTAATTCCTTAACTATAGAAGAGTGTGAATCACTAGAATGTTGTCTTAAACTCTCCTATAACTACACTTTTAGAGGCACCCTTTTGTACAGAGCACCAGGCCAGAGAAGCCCTTTTCTAACACAACTCAGTAGTATACCAGAAAGAGGCATTTGCTCCAATTCCTATAACATCTTAGCTGATTTCAATAACCATCTGGATCCTGACACATCTAATTTATTAGACCTCATGAGAGGCAGTAACTTGGAGCAACTTGTCAGTGGTGCCACACATCTAGCAGGTCACACCTTAGACTGCATCTTTTCTAATAATCTACAACTATCTGTAACTAAAACGCTGCCGCTAGCCTGGTCTAACCATTCGGCAATTTTCTTTGCGCTCTTAATACCGGACAGTAAAATGCAGAACTTATCCCTAAGCCACTCCAAAAATAGAGCTTGGAACGAGATAAAGCAGCACTCCCTCACGGCTGATTTACACCCACACCACATCCATCAAGCACAGGCGTCACAGGACATGTGACCCTGCCAATAAAAAGGCCTGGGCACACATGCTTGATGGCATTGACGACCTCTCTCGGGGTGCCACCGTGTAGTGTACATGTGGGCATGGGGGCCCAGGGGCCTGTTTCATCACATTCCGCCAGCCCGGAGGTGACATGATAGCATCCGCACCGCATTACCCACTCATAGAGGGTCCATTAATTTTGTGGCACAGACTTGGTGGCACTGGATGCCCTGTGGCCGGCACAGGCACACCACCACTGGACGGTGACTTTCAGTGCACTGAGGTAGGGGTACCGTAAGTGCTGAGCGAGTATGCAGCCTGCGGTCATGTCCCATCCCGGGGGTCCGGACAGCTCAGGTTTTGTGTGCGCTGCTGAACCTCAGTGTAGTCCTGAGCCATCAGACAGTGGGGCCTACCACCATGTGGCGTGGCCTTACTGGTCACAGAGTTAGTGGCACCGCAAGTGCTGAGCGGGTGTGCAGCCTTCGATGATGCTGGGTGCACTGGTATGTCCTCTGCCATGGCAAAATCAAGGCCCAGCACCAAATGTGAGACCTAGTGGCCTGCGGAACGGGGCTGCATGATGTGGAGGGTGTACAGTCTGCGGGCCCCGGGCTTGGGGCTTGCTGCGGCACATGGTGGGCCCTCTTTTCTAGGTAAGCAGTGAGACCTGGGTGTGCAGGGTCGGGCAGACTCCTCAGGGCGGTGGGAGTGTATAGTGTGTAGCAGCCTGGGTGTGCAGGGGTGGGACAGCGATAAAGCCATGTGCAGTTGTATGTACTCTGCCCTTACTGATTCTATACTATGTTTCAGATGAGTGAGCTTGAGGGCTGCAGTATGTTCCGGCACATGGTTGGACAAACACACCAGTGACAGAAAGGTGAACAGTGAGGCCTGGGTGCGCAGGGGCGGACAGTCACCTCCGGGCAGTGGGAGTGGATGGTGTGCAGCAGCCAGGGTGCGCAGGGGTGGGCAAATACCTCTGGGCGGTGGGAGTGGATGGTGTGTAGCAACCTAGGTGCGCAGGAGCTGGCAGTCACCTCTGGGCGGTGGGAGTGGATGGTGTGCAGCAGCCTGGGTGCGCAGGGGCAGGCAGACTCCTCTGGGCGGCGGGAGTGGATAGTGTGTAGCAGCCTGGGTGTGCAGGGGCGGGACAGGGATGAATGCATGTGCAGTTCTACGTACTCTGCCATTACTGATTCTATACTATGTTTCAGATGATTGAGCTTGAGGGCTGCAATAGGTCCTGGCACTTGGTTGGAGACACACCAGTGACGGAAAGGTGAACAGTGATGCCTGGGTGCGCTGGGGCAGACAGTCACCTCTGGGTGGTGGGAGTGGATGGTGTGCAGCAGCCAGGGTGTGCAGGGGCAGGGAGACACCTCTGGGCGGCGGGAGTGGATGGGGTGCAGCAGCCTGAGTGCGCAGGGGCGGCACAGCGATGAAGGCATGTGCAGTTGTATGCACCCTGCCATTACTGATTCTATACTATGTTTCAGATGAGTTAGCTTGAGGGCTGCAGTATTTCCTGGCACTTGGTTGGAGACACCAGTGGTGGAAAGGTGTGCTGTCCACAGTATCTGCACTCACTCTCCTCTCTTCCTTTCTCTCTCTCACACTCTTTCTCTTTTTCTTCCTCTCTCTGTCACTCTTTCTCTCTTTGTGTCTCTCTTCCTCTCTCACTCACACTTTCTCTCTCTCTTCTTCTATCTTTCACTCTTTCTCTCTCTCTCTCTCCTTTGATCGCCGCATGACGTACAATCTTATCTTGCTTTTTGTCTTGCAGGCTGTGATTCACAGATTGAAGAAGGATGACACACCATGGCTGTACCTACTTTTATTTGGTTGTTTTGTGTAAATAAAATCTTTTATATGTAAATCCATAGATGACTGTGATTCTCATTTGTCCAACCTCACATGGTTCTTCATTGTTATAATTGTGCAACATCAGCTGATTTCTTGGGTTCCAGATTTCAGAAGGTTGCTGTCACATTTGTCTGTAGGGGGGTCAGAGGGAGATAGCGGACAAGAAGGTGGTGGCGGGGCACTCTTGGGTGTCTGAGCTGCATGATCGTAGGATCCATGGCATCTGTTGTCATTCAGGTGTGGCTGTGGGCTGGGCTCTCTTTCATATTGCAGGATGTAGTCTGACTTTACACCAGTTCAGAGCAGGTGTAAACTTCCTGGTGCTAATACACCTTATCGCCTGTTTAGTTTCTCTTCGCCGATCTTGCTGGTCGTTGAGAATGTTGTGAAGTGGTGTGTTCCCTGCTTTTTGCACAGGAATGCCCATCTCGTTAGCGATATTTGTCATCCGTGACGATGTTTGTTGAGGCTGCTATCGCTGGTAAACTGGTGATATGGGCTGTTTGCACCAGCTTGTGAATGGTGCGTTAAATTTATCACCATTTTGGCAGCAATAAAGTACCAATAACTCTGCGATGTGTCCTCCCTCTATTTTCAAAGCCCCGAGGTGGTGGTGGCTGTGGGAGGGCCATATGAACTCCTGCACTTAATTTACATAGCCCTTAGGAAGTGGCAGTATAATTATACGATTGCCCCCGGTACCTGACCCACCTGGGGGCTCATTTAAATGAAGTGGGGGTGCCCCCGCTTTATTTTTGTTTTATTTTTTCATTCGTATTTGCGCACCCAGCACACATTCAGACGTTATCAGCAATTGAAATTTCTGACAAAAGTTTAAGAGTTTCTAAAATAGTCGATGTGCCTCAAGGTATGCATCCCAGACGTTTCTTTATACACATAAAGGCAAAAGGACGTCAATTCAAACTACACTGTTTTGGTTATATGTTTGTATGTGTTCTTATTTAACCTTGACATGATGAGAAGTAGACATTCGACCCAGATGAATGTTGTATTAGCTGCTGCATCTATCCCCCACATGCATCATTGTAGGAATTTGCGATTCCTAAATTGCGAAAATTAAGGAATCTTAATTTAGGAATCGCAAATTCCTATGCATTAAGAATTCGCAAAAGTTTTTGCGATTTCTTAATTTTCCTTATTTGCGATTCCTTCATTGCGAATCGCAAATAAGGAATCGCTTTACATTGATTCCTATGGGCCTAGAAGCCCATAGGAATCAATGGGAAGGCATTCTCATTTTCCGAATTCGCACTTAAGGAATCGCAAAATGACAATGCAATTTCAAGGGTGCAGGGCGGGTCCAAAGGACCCCCCCCCTGCACCCCTGAAATGTCACGTAAGTACATTTTACTCACACACATGTCCCAAGGGCATGTGTGTGTGTAAAATATAAGTTTCAAAAATGCATTTTTTTGCATTTTTGAAACTTTTCGCAAATTACCGTGAAGGTTTACTTCATGGTAAATTTCCCCTTCCTAATTGCGAATTCGCGAATTAAAAAAATCATGCATAGCATTTAAGAAATCGCAAAATTCGCGATTTCTTAAATGCTATCGCAATTTGAGAGATCGCAAAAAATTGCGATTTCTTAAATTGCGAAACATGAAAAAATAATGATGCATCCCAAAAAAGGTTTTTGCATTCGCAAACGGCCGAATTCTGCAATTTGCGCCGTTTGCGAATGCAAAAAAGCTTGATGCATGTGGGCATTAGTCATTAACTGAAGAGCTTGACACTATCATAGTTCTTAGAGAGATATGGTCGTGTGACATCTGTATTTAAAGGCTGACATGAGAATGATTCTGCATAACTCAAGGAGTATAACGGATTGAATTCTCTTAATTGAGGAAGATCGGGGCCTATGTGAACTAAGATGGAGCCGGGCCCTACATGAGATGGGGCTGGACCTTAGGGACTTCACACCAATTCTTGGTCCTCTTTTGTCCCCAACAATAGAGACACATACACATATTGCATACTTTTTTAACTGAGATAAGTGTGGGAATACAAGTGGCTGCACATTTGGAAATATCTATTGCATTCCTTTATATTTTTTGATTGTTATTACTATCCAGTATTCACAAAAAAATGCTTTTCTTACAAACCTACCCTGGCATATGGGTTATCAAGAACTTGGAATTGCTCAAATGATTCCTATCAATAAAGACACATTCTTGGGCACATTTGAAAATGAAATATAAATATAAAAAGCACAAAAATGGGAAATCTCTATTTTCTTCGATTAACAAAAAATCTAAACATCATCTAACTACTTGCTATGTTGCAGCCACACAGCTTCTTTATCTCACAATGCGAAGAAGAATAAGGAGATGTGTTTCTGTGTCCCAGCAAGAAGACACCAATTAGATTTTTCCTATTAATGGGCCTGTGCCCAGCAAGGCACTGTTTTGTTTTTCCGTAGAATAAGAAAGAATTTCACACACTCTCTTTCTCCTTGCTGGGGCATAGACACACAATACATTCCTCTCACATTACTTCTCTCTTCATGTCGTGCATTGTGAAAGATCTATCCAAACATGGGCAGAGAGGGATTATTAGAGTCCGAAGATGTCCTCTGCAATGAAAGAAATGAGTCAACAAATGTGGTTTGAAAGTTGAGGTTCTAGGAACAATCTTAGGGCCATATGTATCAACACATTTCCCCATAGACACAGAATGGGCAAAATCCTTTGATACATCTGGCCCTTAGTCTCTCTCCTTCCAATTGCCATTCTAGGTTTGTTTGTTTTCTTTGATCTGAGTAATAGTAATACGGATTATGCTCTTACTCTCCGTCCCACCCCTTTCATGCCCACTTATATAAAAACTGGAATATGAAGTGGGTATGGCTATTAAAAACCTGTGCTACTAACAAGAGAACGTAGCCCACTCGTAGCCTTCCCACCTGTCTGGTTCTAGTTAAGGACCTGGGGAGGGCTAGAAAATACCTTTCAGTCCAATAGGTGTATGATGTCACTTGCGATGTCAAACGCATATCAAAGAGGTACCGCAGAAGTGTGCACCACACTGCTTAAATGGAGAGTTTGCAAGAGATCAGGAAAGATCAGGGACCAGCAAATGTCCTTCTTGCTCCCCCACCACCAATGGAATGTTGTCTCCCATCAGATGGACAAAAAAAATTGAATAAAAGAAAAACAGGGGCCCAGCCAGCAGAGCACAATGTATATAGTGATCTTAATTTACATCAGAAGGGCATCCTTGGGGCACTCTTCATGACATACATAACTAGGGTAGCAAAAGGATTAACGAGTGGTGCATATCTTGGCTCCATAAAAACTATAACCAACTTATCAAATCTCTTATTCTCACTTGATCCCTAACATGGTATTTTCTGATTCAGGGTGGCGGGTGAAGTAAAGGTTTTCCTTTCTCTCTAGTACTCTTCACAAGAAATGAGATCAGGTTAATAGTAATATATCCCAAAATAATCTAGATTAATCGTAATGTTATGGATCATAAATCTTCTTTTCTCAAAAACACATTTCAGTATACTAGTGGGCTGATTACTAGTGCCCCTTTAAATTGCTGCCACTTGCTAAACACATGCTTGCATAAGGATATCACCTATGAATGGTGTGATGTTCACAGCGCCTGGTAACCCAGCATAATGATAGTACTCCTAGTTAAATTTCGACAGGTGAAATCTACTGAAATTTAATGGCTTGAAAATACCTTATAAATACTGGGACATGGAGTTATTGGGGCTTTCAGCGGTAAATTCCCAATATTATGCCCAATTTTCGGAGCTAAACTCTGAATTGGTGAGAATTGTAGTAACCAATAAATTCCAAAATACTTGGTGCAAGATTTTATTAGTTATGATGATTATTGCATCTTTCACCATAGCACATGTTATGAGGTCATCATGATTTTGATGCTGACTAAATAATGCAAACCTTACCCCTAAATTATAAACCTGTGCAGAAGAAGGTGCAAAATAGTGGCTAAACAGCAAGTATTCTAAATTTTAAACATCTAATAAAGATTATTATTTTGCCTAAATCTGTGCCAATATTTCAAGCGATCTAAGTCTTTATAATTAATCTGATGTTTAAACAATTTAAATCAGACATTTTGACAATGAACTGGAGATCAATCAAAGCCAGCAGGACTTACACGTTATTTAAGGTCTCTTTACAAGTCTAGCGGATTTCTAGTTACAGATATTCAAATATATTACGGGACTGCTGTCTTTAATCTATAAAAGCAAGCTATCTTCTTTATATCTCATGTAAACATTTTAAAATACTTGCTGTTGTGATAAGTGTTCGAAATCGGATTCCTGATTGGCTGAGTTATGCAGCCAGGCCAGGCAGAAACCACCACTCTAGTCAGGGTAAGCTAGATACACAATAAGATAACCTGTGCTCACCCTCTGAGCTTGACACAAAGCAGTCAGGATTATCCATAAAGGCAATGTGTAAATTACCTGTGCAACACACACACATAGTAATATATTGAACAAACCACAAACATACTCCACACAGGGTTAAACATCTAGATTATATTTGCATGAATAAAACAAAATCAAAATGATAAAAATCAAAAACGTAGAACAGGAGTTATGAATTTCCAAAGTAAAAACAAAAACAGTGCTTAGAAGTCAATAGCGCTAGGAGGTAACTTTAGGTTGGCTAGACCATGGTAAATCCAAGTTCAGGCCGACCGCAAAGAGGCACGGGTCTTTTACAGTTCCAAACAGGTCCAGCTGAAGTTTTTCCTTCTCAAGTTGAGCGAAGTTCCCTGTTCGCGGGTAAGAGGGTTGCCGGAAGCGAGTAGAGCACTGCCAGTGATGATCCTGCCGGTGGGAAGAGTTGGCCGGGCATTGCGGATGGCAGACAGGGCCTCGAAGTCACAGGCGGAGATGCTGGCTGTGCAAGGACATGATGCTGTGGTGGCATGCACTTATTCTACGAGCGAATGGCACAGTCCCAGTGTGAACGGGCCCTTTTACAGTCCTGAAGAGCCCGAAAGCTTGAGAGGCCCTGGGGCTGTAGGTGATGAAAGCAGCTGCAGACCCCACTTCTGAGGCCTAGAGTTTGAAAGGGCACCTCGGCAAGGGAAGGACTCACAGAAGGCTTAGTCCAGTAGCACCAGCAGAATTGTAGGAAGTAATTTGTGTCCCAGAAAAGTCTTCAGAAAACAGGAGGCATTTCAGCAAGCCCTTGGAGATCACTTGGAGGGAAGACAGAGTTCTTTCAGCATATTCAGGGAGAAGCAGGCAGCAAGGCAACAGGCAGAAAATCAGTCATTCCAGAAAAGCAGTACAGTTGAGTACTTTAAGCAGCACAGCAGTCCTTCTGACAGAGGTTCAGTTCAAGATCCAGAAGCAGTGGCGGCTGGTATCTACGAGGAAGGGAGGCGCATGCGCACAAGCAAAATAGAATAAAGATAATAAAAACAACGCAACGTCCATCGCTCCAGTCCTCTTCTCACTGTCCGAAGTGAAAGCAGAACTCCCTTGAGCAATCAGAATCAGGGCGATGCTCTCATGCAGCATGAGTGCAGCATCCTGTTTGGAGGGAGCAGCCTCACTCAGCGTTCTACAGTGCTCTGAAGGCCTGCACTTGCTCTAACTGCTGGGTTGAATCTGTTTAAAGTGTGCATGTGTAGTTGGTCATAGAAAGATGGCTGCCCAAAAAGATGGGAACAGTTTATACAGTGCTTTTAAGCCCACCCTCCTCCCTGTTGAGTGACATGCTGCTGTGACTCAGCACCCCCGTCCTGATGCTCTGTTTGGGAATGGGACGAGAAAAATAAAATGGTAATAAATTAAAAAAATAGGGGTTTGGGGGATTTTAATTGGGGCCACTCACCTCCACTCCAATGGAGGAGCCGCCCCCTAACCAGAAGGGTTTGATTTGTTGGGGTCAGAGACCAAGTACTTATGCTCAAAAGTGCTTTTGATGTTGGGGGTAACTGCAAAAGAACTCTCTGAAGTGCACAAGGTACCCTTTCAGCCCAGTCCTGTCTGCCAGACTAACCCTGGAGAGTAAATCGGTGCTTTGTGTGAGGACAGGACATAGCCTATTTTGATGTAACTGTGAACCACTTCTCCCCCTTCCTGCCTAGAAAGACCCATCAGAATGCAAAGGAATGTATATAAGTGCTCAGAATGCAGATGTGCCCTACCTTTCTGTGTTTGTTGCTATATACAGGGAATGCACAAAGTGTACCTGTCACACAACCCAGATGTGTATTGGAGACAGGCTGGCAGGCACAAAGAGCAACAAGTGCAGAGAAATGTCCACTTTCATAAAGTGGCATTTCTGAAACAGTAATGCTAATTCCAAATTCAACAGTAAGGAGGATTTATAATTGCCATATAAAACATATAAACATGTACTAGCTTCTCCTCATACAGCTTTAAAGTAGTTTAAGGAATTCTCAATGCTAGCCTATGAGAGGGGTGGGCCTCACAGTACTGACAACGAATTAGGCTGTTACATAGCTCTTTGTCACTATGGTTACTTAGGGCCTACCTTAGGGGTGACTTATATGCAGCGCTTAATTTGTAAAATAATAAGTGCCGGGGCTCTCGCACTAAGGCCACTGCAGCTTGCACCACACATTGACGCTGCCATGCTGTCAATGATAGTAACACCACAACTACTAACCATCATGCTCCTACAACTGTGTCGCAGGCTGGTTGAGTGTTTTATTTATTAATTATTCTTTCTGAGCATAGACACCTGCTTCAATGCGCTGGATTAGAATGATGTTCTGTCCACCCTACATAGTTCCTGAAAGCCGTACAACGTCCTAACTGTGAATCATCATGGTTATATGAGCAGCAACGCAAGACTAGGCCGAACGCGTAATGGAAGGCTCTTTTGTCGAGAAACTAGGAGGCAGTCAAGAAATAGTTATTCCTAAATGTATGTGACCTTTAGTCACCGTTGGCAATTTGTTTTATGAATATTGTTCTCTCTGATAAAACTAATTGACTCAAAAGTAATATACAATTTTTGAGGCACCTTTTGAAGATGAGTTGCATCCTGTGTATAAGTGTACTGTACGGCAGCTGGTGGCAGTGCATCATCATCATCAAATCTTGTGGAGCTGGAGCTACCACCGCGGTAATGACCGGGACAGCACCACGCTCCCAAAAAAGCAGTGTTGGTTTTGCAATAGGCATGGCATATTGGCATGGCTATGCGCGCCTACTACTACTAAGTACTTGCGTACTGTCTGTTACTCGTGGTGGGCAGGGCGGTCGGGACACTGCTCTGCCTGCCTTTATTAACTGGTTTAAACTTTCTTTATTTAGATATATAAAAACATATCTTTAAAAGATTCTTCCAGCACATTAATACAATCTTACAACTTAAAAGAAATTAAAAAATGAAAAAAATAAAAACAGAGTGCAATGTGGCTTTCTTATCAGTGCTTACTGCAACGTCCATTTAGAAATTAGCACTCCCGGAAAATGCAGGTAGAGTTAAATGCACATTATTCTGCACAGTGGTCCATTTTTTCTAAGAGTCTGTAGGCATACTGAACAAATTTGGCCAATTTTATGTTTAAGTCAATGTTCTCTAAGGACAGAGCAGCAGTAATGGCGTGTCTGCAAGTCCGAACTCCCAGCCTGTTCCATTCCGGCCTGAGTAGACGTCTGCGTTGGGAAATGAAGAAGGGGCATATACAAAGCACGTGCAAAAAAGTTTAGTTTGCTGACCCACACCCTCTGCACGTTTGGTCAACCTTTTTTTGACGCCATGGAGGGAGATTTTGTAGGAAGCGCCAGTCTCCCAGTCTTAGGGCGATCAGACATCGCTTTAGATGATAAGAAAATGTTATTGACAGATAATTTGCCTGATGAAGTCGTTTATAGGAGTTGGCTACTGCCCAAGCATGGCTACGTTTCGCAAGGAGAGCTTTGTCCATGATCAGGGATTTCAGTCTTATCACTTTTTTGATTGTGTTTTTGAAGGCAGTCTGGCTTGGGTTAAGGGCCCAAAGGTCTGTAGCAGATGTTTGTTGGATATAGTCGTTTAGGAGGCGACCGTAAGTTCCTTTCGGATTGCTCACACTAATAACATTCCAGACCAGGAATTCCAAGGTACCAGCTTCTGCCTTCCTTAGTTTGTGGATCAGATTAAGATATGAGCCAACATTAGAGGATTCATAGTTTGTTAGGCCCAGCTCTAGTCTGACCTGTGCTGGCGAGGAGGACCTTGGCAGGTGAAGCAATTTCCTATAGAGTTTGGTTGTCAGTTTGTTTAGGGAATTGTTCATTTTTCCCTTGAAGATCTCTATACCATACGAAAGAGTAGGCCCGATCTTTGCTCTAAGCACTTCCAGTAAGGGCAAAACCGTGGGGCCAGAGAGTCTCCTCGATAACTTAGCCAGGGATATCATTAACGCTGTTGCCTTGGCTGCAATCACAGTGCTCTGTTTAGTAAAACTGCCCCTGGAGTCCAAATGGACCCCTAAGTATTTATACGATTGGCCGATTAAAATGCTTTCTTTGTTTATAGTCCAGCCTCCACCTCTGTAGCGTTTTTTGCCAAATGGGACAACCATAGTTTTTTTCATGTTAATTTCTAACTGGTTGTTAGCCGTGTATTGCGTTAAGGCGTCCAGAAGTCTCTGTAGCCCCACTCATGTGAGACTGAACAGTGCCAAGTCGTCTGCATATAAAAGATTGCATAATGCCGTGCCTCCTACTTTTGGTGGATGACTGATTACTTCCTCTAGGGTGCTTGATAGGTCCGCAATGAATAGATTGAAGAGAAGGGGAGCCAGCACGCATCCCTGTTTGACTCCACGAGAGGTCCAGATTTTCCGGGAGAGATGCGTGCCAGACCCTAGCTTCACTCGGACCCATGTATTAGAGTACAGGAGGATGATGGGGTTCAAGATGTTGTCTGGGATTCCCCACTGCTTCAGTTTGTGCCACAGCGCTACCCTAGGCACCCTGTCAAATGCTGCTTTGAAGTCGACAAAGCAGCAAAAAATCGACCTGGAATTTGTGAGGGCTTTGTCAATGATGGTTGAGGTTGCCAGTAAGTTTGTCATTGTTCCTGATTTGGCAACAAATCCTGTTTGATTGAAAGGAATCAGATTTTTATCCTTTACCCATTGTCTCAGATCCTCCAAAATGAGGCCTGCAAAGTGTTTTGCCTCTATGTCCAACAAGGCAATTAATCTGTAGTTGTTTGAATTGCCTCGTGGACCGGTTTTGTAGATGGGATGGATAATAGCACCTCTCCAAGAATCCGGGATGGTTTGGTAGGTCAGGGTGTAGTTAAAAAGGTTTAGTAGCACTTTGGACCAGAAAGGGACATCGGACTTGAATAGCTTCTGCGGCAGGCCGTTCGGGCCTGGTGCTCCATCTTGTCTTCCTTTGGCAAGAGCTTTAACTACTCTTTCTTCAGACAGTTCCTCAAATGAGGAAGGCCCCTGCATTTGATTGAATGAAGAATTCGGTATTGTACCCGTGCCAGTGTCAGAAACCCATGTTAATCCAGGGCTGTCAGGGTTATCTTGTGCCTGGAAATGCTCTGTTAGGTACAAGATCCAGTCTGCTTCCTGAATGTTCGCTGATCCGAATGATGTTGTGTTTCGATCGATATTGTTGATAAGTGACCAAAATGACTTTGAGTTTTGTCGTTTACTTTCCCATACCAGTTTGACCCAGAATTGAGATTCCTGGTCCTTTCTCTCTTGGGTAACTGCCCTCCTAAATGCCTTTTGGGCATGACGATATGTGTCAAGGAGGTTGCTGTTCCCTGGAGATTTTAAGAGCAACCTCAGTGCGTTGTTTCTCATTCTTTTTAATGTTTGTATTATGGCCAGTGCTGTTGCTCCTACTGGTGGTGTGCGGTTAAGGCCCTGCCTTGTCGCTGGATAAAGTCTGATCAAATGTGTACATAGCTGCGACCATATTGCGGTTGGGGAGGCCATTTGGACAGGAGCACACGTAATAAAATCCTTGCTTGTTTTTAGGATACACTGTCCGTTGGACTCATTCCATTTCAGGCGTTTTAGGTTGTCGGAATGTATACCTTTGTATGTGAATGGTGCCTTTTGGTGGAGAGTTAAGTTTGTGATTAGGTGATTAGGCCTGGCCAATGAATATCTGTGAGATAAAGGACTTAGAAGCTAGAGCGGCAGAGTTTGAAACTAAGGAACCAGGTTTGAGTCTCAGCGGCAGGCTCAAACATTCTGTGATTCTGGGCAATGTACTTTTTTCCCTGTGCCTAATAATGAATGTGTCCATCTGCAATGCAACTGGTGCTCATGTAAAGAGCTCTGATACCTTCGGGTTGAGTTCCAAGCGACATAAAACTGCAACAACAAACAAAATTTTGCAGGGCAGCTCCATTATTTTGTTTTATGCAACAGGTTGGCCTTCACCCAGCGCAGCCTCTCTTAAACTGATACTGGTGTTACTGTGCTTGGAAACACTGGAGCCAAACAGTGCATCCCTCGGAGTGAAAATCTGCAACACGTCTTTTAAGAGTTACTTTCAACTGGCAGGCAGTCCGATGAGTAAATTGTGGGCTACTCTCCACTCTAACACAAAGTTGATAATTAGGGGCCGATTAGGATGGCGGGCAGACTTTCATCCGCCCGCCACCCTAGCGGTGCTGGGACCGGCTGCCAGTGGTATGGCGGTCCCGCACATGCAATTAGGATGCCACAGCCACTATGGCGGTGATATCCTCTATTCCCAACATTGTGGCGGGCGGTGGTCACAAGGTGACAGGCACGGCGTGGTGCCTGCCACCTTGTCCATGACAATGTAGGGGGTACCATAGGTACCCACCATGTGCACCCCGACCCCCCAATACCCTGGGGACCGGCACGGGGGCCCGACAGCAAAATCTGCATGCCTTTCTGTGGCGGAGGCTGCTACCCGCACCCATGCTAAAATGGATGGGGGTGTCTAGCAGACACCGCCACCATATCTAGCCTCTTTTCTGCCCGGTCGACTGGTCGATCGGCGGAAAACCAGCAGACGGTCTTTCCGTCCGTTGGGGTCAGCCCCGCCATACTAATATGGCTGGGGGAAATGGGTGGCAGGCAGAGGGAAATGTAGGGCAGATCGCCACCGCCATGCGGGTGGCGGCGTTCTGCCCTACATCGTAATCAGCCTCTTAGTTTGAATACACATACTATCTGGCTAGAAAAACAATTTGAATTCAGTGCAGTACCTCAGTTATGGGAGCATTGTTTCTTTGGCAACGCCTGTCTCCTGCCAACTGAAAAACCAAGACGGAATGACATCGGCTACTCAGCTCGCACCTGCAATAGCTGGCTTCAGGCCGCTTCACCTGTCAGCTGTGTGTTATCTACTTGCATAACTAACCAGACCCCTCCTCTCCTCATTATAGGGCCCTTATGACAGTGGGCTCGTAAATACCATGTATGGCCGCCTTAGTTGGTTCATATTTCCGTTCGTTATTTGTGGGCCGGGACACTGCACTGCCTGCCTTTATTAACTGATCAGGCCTTGGCCTGGTGCTGCTGCTACATGCCCTAACGTTGTTGAGCTAACTTGAATGACTCGTGGGGTGCGGGTGCGCTGGGGCGTGGCAATCTTTAAAACATGTGCGCACGCTGCCGCCCAGCTTCTACCCCCCAGAACCCAAATCAAGGCCAATCAGTGTTCCGCCCACCTGCAACACTGAACTAAGGGCCATCAACATAGCATATGAACAGTACTACTGCATATGAAGCTCCATCTGGCTCAGGCTCAGTCTCACAGCCACAACACTCTACACTGGAACTCACTTGGGAGATGAGAAGAACACTCAGCGCCAACTCATAGTCCAATAGGGAGGTAAATATACCAACATCATCATGACAATATGTGACATGCAGCAGATTTGTGTAGACCAGGCCCTGATAATTAAGTGCCGTGCTAAGCACCGGAAAGCACTGGCACAAATTAAGCACTGCTTATATGTAATAAAAGGGGGGTTTAAAGGCTTGGCACGTAGTTATAAATGCCGATTTGAAGAGGGAGTAAACTGCAAACACAGGCACTGCAGTGGCAGGCCTGAGACAGGTTTGAAAGGGCTACTTATGTGAGTGGCACAATCAGTGCTGCAGCCCACTAGTAGCATACAAAGTACTGGCCCTGGCTATATGGTACACCAGTTTACAAGGGGCTTACCAGTACAACCAATACAGCAATCAGGTACACACCAATATCATCATGTTCAGAGAGCAGAAGCACATGCATTTTATTACTGGCTAGCAGTGGTAAACTGCTCAGAGTCTTAAGGCCAACAAAAAGAATCAGCAAAATGAGAGGCAAAAGGTAAAACGTTGGGAGAAAGACCACCCTAAGAATGACAGGTCTAACAAAAAGCAATCAGTAAAATCTGAAATACAAATTCAAACAGGAGTCAAAACAGATTGCTATTCTTCATGAATATTTAGATTGCTACCTTTAAGCTAATGAACAGATAATTTGCATCAGTTAATTTAGCGTTGTATTTGTTTATGTCCCATGGTCAAGTCAACTAATCTTTTAATAAAAAATAAGGGTTTTAATGTTTCTAAAAGGCTTTAAAATAGTGTGTATTTAAGTTATGTATTGACAGTATTAGACGTTGCATCATAGATCTTAAAGCATATTAACATTGCCTGCATGTGAGCATTTAAAGGCATACTTTATGTGTGGCTTCTTAGCATAAGTGCCTGAAACGCATGTTTTAAAATAAAAACTTTTCATTGCTTTATTCTATGCAAGATGGACGGAATATTTTGTGTGCTAGCAAAATATTTTCTGTTTTACTCGCTGAATATTAGCTGTACCTGCAGCTGAGCTGTGACGGATGCCTTTGTAACAAGCTCCTTCCACATCTAACGGTTGAAAGTAATAAACAAATATTTCTGTGATGCCTCCATTATTTTTAGCTTGGTCTTGCAAATGAGAATTGGCTTTACATATGTACATGTAACTTGTTTGTCTGAATTGTACACTGTGATTACTCTAAATTTTACTCTTTGCCTTCCCTACTAATTTCAAAGAAGATGGTCTTTTATTGCCTGCTAAAAGTGTTGAGGGAAGTAAAAAATTCAAGATTATACTTTCAATTTGTTCATACTTTAAAGGACCACAGACTCCGAATTTCAGTTTTGTGGATTTATTATAAGGCCAAAAATATTTGAATATAAACACACCTCAATAGCAGAGTATATAGGTACATAAAAATCAATACAGAGCTGAGTCTACTACTATAATTCATTCTGCACAAAAGGCATGATATGATTAACTCTAAAATCAAAATGCAACAAAGAAGAGAAGCGGAGTCAAATTCTCTTTTCATATGAGAAGAAAACAAAGATATATTTCCCTACTCTGCTCTACATGAAAATCCTACCTATTTCCCCAATATCCTATCCCAAATGTGTCAGCACGTGTTGAATTCCTAAGAAGTACTCACGTCAAATGAGTCTGATAGCTTAAAGCTGTCGAGCTCGTTCTAAGATGCTCCATCTCCTCCGTAAATAAGCAGAAGTCTCTCTAATCCGTTCCTGCGCATGATACAAAAAAGCAATATTTAACCCACAATACGTCACAAGGTAAACTTTTCCATTTGCAACATCTTTCAGTAAGTTTCCACATAAGATTTAATTAATTCGATTCTTCTCCCAGTGGCCTTGGTTCCCAGATAGGCCAAACACAAAAGTTGTCTTTCCTCTTTCGCATTCCAGCGTTCTTCAAAGACATTCCAGGTATCTCCTTAAATCTAAGAATAACGAGGTTGAATTCCTGCACCTGTAGGAGGATGAGAACACACTGTCTTCAAGCACAAAAAGGATTCATTCAATTATAATTCTTGAGCAACCGAGGAGAACCAGATCTCATGACAACCTACAGTTTGGACCTACAATTCAGGCAACTTAAACTAAACATAAATTACATTGCACAAGTACTAGACAGAATATCGACGTCAAAAATATTGACGTCAAAAATATCGAAGACAGAAAATCGATGTCAAGAATATCGAAATCCTATCTACATCATGGTAAGTACAAAAATATTGAAAAATAAATATTGTTGTCAAAAATATCGTTGTTAAAAATATCGGGGCATAATATCAAGGGGGTTTATCTCCGCTTTTTTGGCTTTAAAAGCCAAGAAAGCGTAGATAAAATTATCTCCCTATTACCTAGCTGTCGCTAACACCAGTTAGCGACAGCTAGTAGAAGATAGCGACCATCTTGGGCCCCACTTTGTATGTCAGTGATATTTATCACTAATGACATGCAAAGTGGGCGTGCCAGATGTTAGCGACTGAAAACAGTCGCTAACATCGCTATCTCCTATTACCAACTTTTGGAGATATTCGCGCTAACCTTACTTAATATTTACAATTAATTATTATAACAACTTATAAAGTGTTTAAACATTTTATAAATTATAAATACTTACATACACATACAACAATAATATAAATTAAAATATCTAAACTATATATAGCAAATAAAAAAAAGTATACACTACATTAACTAAAACAGTAAATATTGGATAGCGTAAGGTTAAAAATAACTATTACCACTCCAGAAAGTGAAAAAGTACGGAAAGTGTTGGATAGCGTAGGGGTAAAAATTATTATTCCAACTCCAGAGTGTGCAATAGTAGGGAAAGTGTTGGATAGCGTAGGGGTTAAAATTACTATTCCAACTCCAGAGAGTGCAACAGTAGGGAAAATGTTGGCTAGCGTACGGGTAAAAATTACTATTCCAACTCCAGAGGGTTCAACAGTAAGGAAAGTGTTGGATAGCGTCTGTGTTAAAATTACTACTCCTACTCCAGAGGTTGCAACAGTAGGGAAAGTGTTGGATAGGGTAGGGGTTAAAATTACTATTCCAGCTCCAGAGAGTGCAACAGTCGGGAAAGTGTTGGATAGCGTGGGGGTAAAAAGTTAATATTCCAACTCCAGAGGGTGAAACAATAGGGAAGTGTTGGATAGCGTAGGGGTTAAAATTACTATTCTAACTCCAGAGGGTGCAACAGTAGGGAAAGTGTTGGATAGCATAGGGGTATAAATTACTATTCCAACTCCAGAGGGTGCAACAGTAGGGAAAGTGTTGGATAGCGTAGGGGTTAAAATAACTTACTAATAATAAAACATTTTCTTTTTAATAAATAATAATTTACTTATTAAATAACATTAAATTTAAATAATTTTTTTTACAATATCAATAAATAATGACTTAAAAATAATTACCAATTAATAATAATTAACAATTATATTGATGATAAAAAACAATTAAATAATAATTATAAAAAATGTATTATCAAATAATAATTAAATAAAATCTAATTAATTTTCAAAAACAAAAACCAATATTTAATATTAAATAACAATCAATGATTGATAAATACCAATACATTACAATTAATCAAATTTAATTACCAATTATTAATCAATGAACAATGAATTAATTGCTTCCAAAATATTAATTATTGAAGTTATTGCCAATTAATAATGAATTAACAATAAGTTAGTTATCATTGTTTAACAATAAAATAAATAATTACTTAATTACAAATACATTGATTGCCACCCTATTACCCTATAACCTCACAATACATTTCAATATTAAATGAATACACTTAATATATTTACCAATTAATAAATTATTAAAACGTAATCACCAATTAATAAAAATGTATAACCAATTAATAATTAAACATGAAAATATTTATCAATACCAATAAATACAAATAAATAATTACTTAATTCCAATTGAATTACTTCCCACCCTATAAACCCACAATGAGCTACAGAAATAAAACACAACCATTATTTAAAAATTAATTACTAATTCTTAATTTTTTTTATTAAGTTACTATAATTAAATTACTTCCCGCCCTATTCCCCTATAAACCCACAACCCACTACGGTAATAAAACATAATTTAATTAAAAAAATATGACTAACTTTTAAAAATGTAATACACATATTCTAAAACTAGTACAATAATTACCAAAAAATATAAACACAAGCATATAAAATACATATCACTAATATTAATATCAATATTAGTAACATTGATTTTTTTGCTATTGATATTACGAACTTCGGAATTAACAAAGTCGATATTTCTTACCTTCAGGTCGATATTCTGGTCGTCGATATTCTTGATTTTGATATTCTGTCCCTACGAAATTTCAAACTCGATATTATTGTACTTCGAAATAAAAAAATCGATATTTAAACTGTTTAGCATTTCATCCTGCACATTATACATGCAGGAATTATAGGTTTCTTTAATACCTACAAAATCCTACTTAAATATCTACACTACATTTCAAAGCTAATATAAATTTGAATAAATGCATCCTAATAGTCATGAAACACTGCAAACGACAATAATACATGTTAGTGTGTTTAAACCATGAGTGTAGTGCACCCATACAATTTAGAGTGCTGTAAGCGTTCTATGACTGTGATGTCAGAGTGAATGTTGATACGGCTGTGTTGTGTCTGTAGACTATTTTATTGTTTCTATTATTCATATTTATTGTCTTGTCTCAATAAAAGTAAATTTTTTACTTGTTGAATATCATTTTAGTTTTTGTCCCTCTATATGATACTATTGTATTGCTGATACATTTTTAATCATGCTTGACTTGCCCTAGAAATTTGCATTATTCTGTTTTTCCCTGCCTAGAGGAACTTCCTATAAGAAGCAATGAGCTCTTTTCCTTTTTATATTTAATTATTTATCACATTAAAAATCACAACATGTAAGTTCTAAATGTATGTCTTATTTTGTAAGTCTCTGCAAAATATGCTCTGTAGAATAGAGGAAATTGGAGCAATATCAGTTTTTCATTAAGATACTACACTAGGGATATGAGCCTAACAATAAGCTTAGCAATCAACTTAAAAATTAGTATAAAAATCATATGGAGAAAGGTACTGTAAAAACACTTTTGGAAATTAGTATTTTCCACAGCCAATGTCCATTAGAGTAGCAATGCCACTTAGCTTGACCAAATCAATCAAGAAAGTAGACATCAAACTTGTTACAGGAGAATGTTAGTGCGTATGATTGGATCCTGTTGGTGATTTCTGAAATTGTTGCTGTGCCTGTAACTTCACTGTAGGAATAGTGTTTATTATTTCTTGTTGGAATTTGGTAATATTATTTTGCAAAGTGTTCCATCATGAACAGTGCTGAACTTAGGCCTTGAGCAGTTGCTTTAACCTTCTCTTCTCTCAGCTCTGGGGTGTGTCTCTAGAGAAATATTGAAGATTGTTGGTATGATTCCCCCATGTGACTGTAGCAGCTAATAAATATTGAAATTTGTTATCTTCTCCACTGTGGAAGTGCCACTAAAATATTTTGTTGTATGCGTCAATACCCTCTGGCAATGCTGTTAAAAAACGACATTGGGTGCGTGTGTGTGTACATGTGTGGTCAAGTTTTATACTTGGGACTGCTACCAATATTGTCCAAATCTCTGACTGTCTCCTGCCATTAGGAATTTGTCATTCTATGTGGCTGTAGAATTTATACGGAAAAACAGGCATCATCTTCTGGCACCTACTTGGGATCCCAGGGATACTTCAAAAAATGTACACATTGATTTTTTTGGACCCATCACCAGTAAAAAAAAAATTATCCAGAGGACTCGGCTTATAGATCTCTGATAACTGCAAGAACATTTAACATTCAGAAATCAGAAATCAAAAGTAATAATGATAAATTAAGGGTGCTCAGATTTCAGCAGAAAGTTAAAATTTAACTCAACCAAATCCAGGTACTAGGCCTTCTCAGAAAGACCTACACTCAAAATTGCTATCTCACATGCAGATTTCCATGGTCAAGTTGCTTTCATGAGTCTTGAATTAGCGCAAATAAAGTTAGCCAGTATTTTAGTTTTTGTTTCATATAGTGCGAACTTGACCTGAAGGTATCAGAGCGCTTTACATGAGCACCAGTTGCTTTACACAATGACACATTCATATTTGATTGGCACGGGGAGATTAAGTGATTTGCCCACAATCTTAGGATGTTGAGCCTCGTCGCAGAGACTCAAAACCGGTTCCCCAGATTTGAGGTCAACCGCCCTAGCCATTAAACCACATCCTTTCCCCTCTTCACCTTTCCATTGTTCTGTGAACAATGCAGAGGTGAGCTCCAGTAACAATCTGTGGTGACTTGGATGACCAAGCTCAGAAAAGATGGGTTCAGAGGAGAAAATGCTGACCTAATATTTGCCAGTGGGCATTGTTATGACAGAAAATAACACAATCAACAGTTTCCAAAGATCTGATCTCTACACTGAAAGGGTGTGATACCCCAAACAAGGACACTCCCATGTAAAAGAGACCTTGTTGCTGTGTCCATATAATGAGGGAACTTATGGCTTGGTTTAGAGAACTTTAATCTTCAAGGGCATCAAAAGTGACCACACTTATCTGATCTTTTCCATGAAATGTAACTGCAAATCAACTGCTGTGATGCTTTATGTCTTTATCAGTTACGAGAGATTGGAGGGACAGTGAGACTGGGCCTAGTCTCAAAGAAGCAACACATGGAGGTAGCTAATATATTCTCCCGTAACTTTAAACGTACTTGGCAGCTCAGTACCAAGCTGTGATAGCAAAGCCTTCTACAAGGATCTCATTAGAAATTTACCAATCATATTAAAAGCAACCATCAAAAAGGATAAAAAACTGCCCCCTATCAGGAATATCATCGGCTCATATGAAAATAAATGCAGATTTGTGTACAGATTACAACTTTTTGTACTAGTAGTAGTACTTTAATTGATTTAATTTAAATCATAAAAAGAGAGGCATGACTGCTGATACACGTAAAATTCATAAGTAAGATACAAACTAATTGATAGATTCTCATTACAATTTATAATAAAAACATATTAAAATGGAGTGCAGTTGATTCCTCCAGTCAGTCTTTTGGTGGCCAGTCATGCTATATAATGCATAGTTCTTAGATGGTTATACTGAGCTGTGTCCGGCATGGTTAGTTAGGTTACCGCTCAGATTATTTTACTGTTCTCTCTTTACACATGTTTGCCATAGGCAAGACAATGATGGGCATATTTACACTTTTTTCACCCAGCGCAGAGCAGCAATTCACCTTGCTGCACTGTGTGAAAGGGAAAGGGCATGAATGCACAATATTTAACATGATACTGTGCATTTCTCTCCTTTCTTTTCGCTGGTTCAATTTGGCTGTCTAGAGAAAATGCAGGCACTTTTGCACCATGGTGCAAGGGTGCCTGCGTTGTAAGCTGGATTGTTTTTGTGAATGAAAGGACACCTTACTGCACAAACACATTATTCAGAGGTGCTTTCCTCTATCTATGCGTGCAGCACACATAGAAACAGGAAAAAACAAGGAGAAATAAAGATATTTCAATGCAGCACATATAGAAAGCGGAACCAACAAAGAAAAATAAAGATATTTGTTATGCCGCACCTTAGAGGCGAAGCATTTTGATGTAATGGTATGTTGGAAAATGTCCCTCTCTGCAAGGTCACCCCCAAGGATTTTGTCTTTCTTCTCCACTTTTCTGACCTTGTTTTTGTTGGCTTTAGGACTCTAAGCATTTTACCACTGCTAACCAGTGCTAAAGAGCACGTGTCCTCTCCTCTAAACATGGAAATATTAGCTCTTGCCCACTTGCCATATTTAATTTACTTATAAGCCCTAGTGAAGTGCACTATATGTGCCCCCGGGCCTGTGAAATAAATGATACTAGCAGGCCTGCAGCACTGCTTGTGTCTCCCACTTAATTAGTCTTCTAACCATGTCTTCGGCCTGCCACTGCAGAGCCTGTGTGTGCAATTATACACTGCCTATTTGACTTAACAAAATAGACCTTTTGCCATGCCCCAAACTCAACCTTTTGTGCCTCTAAGTCACACCTAATGTAGGCCCTGGATAACACAGAGAGCAGCGTGCAATGTGTTTAAAAGGAAGGACATGTACTTTTAAGTTTTACATGTCCTGGCAATGAAAAACTCCCAAAGTCGTTTTTCACTGCTGCAAGGCCTAGCTCCCCATAGAATAACATTGTGATTACCTTTTTACATCTTATAAGTTTAATTTCCAATTGGGAGGAGATAAGGCCCCCAAGTCTGGTGTCTCTGGAATCCTAATTTAAAATTCTGAATATGGTGAAGTTGGATTCTAAATTACAGCCATTTGGTGCCTGGTGCGTGTCTTTGAACACATGTCTAGTGTGGGTGACAGTTGGGCTTTGTGTATTCCCTCTGGACAGACCCACATAATGGAAGCTTAGGTGTGACTTGATGGGCCATCCTGGCAGGGTGAGAGGGAGGAGTTTGATCCAGCCTCACTTACACCTGAATAGGCTGTGTCCTGTACCCACACAAAGGGCTGCATAACCTACCCGTAGTTAGTTCAGAGCCAGAGCACTTCAAAGGCCTGTCTTTAAAATCTCTCTTACAGCAAAGGCCAAACTGGGTATAGGTATTGGACCTCTGACACCATCACTTCAGTGCACCTCTGGATCTGTGGATACTCTGCCAGACAGAAAGACTGCTGTTCTGCTGAAAGGACTGCCACCTGCTGCCCTCTTGCCTGGAGTGGACCTGGAACCCATCTTGAACATAGGACTCCAGAGGGACTCAAAGGACAAGTCTGTTGGCCTCCTAACCTGGACATAACAGTCTTCTCATAACTCCTGGACTCTTCAATGAGTTCCTGACCTCCAGAAGGCACTTCTCAGGTTCCTGGGCTCTGGGTTTGGTTCTTGAGCACTTAGAAGCAAGCTTCACAAACAGACCTATTTGCTCTGGGACTCCGTCACTCGCACAGAGAATCAGCGTGAGCCACTGCAAGTTTGTCTCTTCACATAGCAAGTATCATCAGCCGGCATGGATCGTCACCACGAGGCTCCAGCCCAAATATCCGCTTTACCCAGCCTGCTCTTTGCCCTACTCTGACCATCGCGAGTGACACTCTCCTTGCTCCTGCAAACTTCTACCTAGAGAACGTGATTCTTGGTACAACACTTGAAAAGGCAAAATGTCCATGGAAATAACCTGGGACTGTATCTGACCCACACTCAGCAGCAGCCAGCATGGATCGGAGGTACTGGAGCGGGAGGGGGAGGACGCGGGGAAGCGGGTATTAAAAGATTAAATACAAAAACTACTTTCTCGCCTCTTCCACGCCACGTCTCTCTTTCGTAGTCCTCCCTCACTGGCCTGAACAGGAAGCACACCGAGGCTCTCAGTTAGCCAATCACAATGCTGCCTTAGCATTAATGTGCTTTATGCTTTTAAGTGCAATTTTACAGTTTATTCTTTAACCCCTTCCATGCTCATGACGGAACGGTTCCGTCATGAGCGTCGGTTGAGCTGTGCTCATGACGGAACCGTTCCGGCATGAGCCGATAGGCTCATTAGAACCTTCAGCACAGCAAGAAAATTTGCGCCGCGCTGAAGGGGTTAAAAATCCATAACTCCAGTTCTGCTAATTGTATTTTTGTTATTTTGATCTGGTTTTATTTGTAAAATCAAGCTCTAGTGCTCTACCTTGGTGTGGCATCTTTTTGAGTGGTATTTTCACTTTTTTACTGTTTGAAGTGTTGAGCAAATACTTTACCCATTGCTTCCAAAGTTAAGCCTGACTGCTCTGTGATAAAAGGTGAGCACAGGTTAATTCAGGGTATGCTTGTTCCTTACTCTGACTAGGATTGTGGTGACTGCTTGACTAGTGCTTACACTCCAACTAAACAGCAACATCATTTCTAACAAGGTTAATCTGGGAATGTGCCAAAATCGATTGGTAAATGTGTGGGAACACCCATGCTCCACCATGGAACATCTTCTTGGGGCAGAGCATCACAATGAAGGGATCTGCACTGAGTTGCGCTTCTCTAAATGTATCAAGCCATGCAAGGCAACGCAAGGTGGCCTTTCGTGGCTTGATAAATCTTACTTAGTAGCCCTTGCGTCCCAGAGCAAGGCAAAAGGACGACCTAACTGTTTGATAAATCTGCCCCTCAGTCTGCATGAGGCTTACCGAAGCTATTTTATAGCATTTGACCTCATGAATAGGACATAAACTGCTCCGTGAACATTGAAGGAAGCCTGCTACTCACTATAATTGGCTTCTTTCTATTCAGGAACTACTCTGCAAGTCCAGGTTGACCTAACTGCTATTTTTCCTCACAGTTCACAAAAATGTCTGCTGGCCTCAGCCCTCTTAGGTGTGACCACTAGTAATCAGTCAAATGATATTTCGGCAGTATCGTCCTGTTCCTACCCCACCATCATCAACAGTGCCTCCCTATCTTCCCTACCCTCAACAGTCTCCTATCCAGCCAAGATTTTAAAAAAACTTCCAGTGTCCTGAACCCTCTCCATTCAGTCTAGAGTCATGACCAACACACAAAATAAAATGCCACGCATCCTGCCATTCTCCCCACTACACCCTGTCACTCCAATTTCCTTCCCGATCCTTAGCCATGCTTTCAACTCTTAATCTGAGCCGGCAGAGTATTGACAGAAAAGATGGCAGTTGGTGGTTGAAGAGTGACACCCTAGATTTTTCTTTCTCTAGTCAGTATTCGCAGAAACGTTAGATCAACCACTATTTCAGTACCCCCTCAGCTTCATAGAGGTACAGTGATGTCAGTGTATCTGAGTCAACTACCGGACTACTTGTTTCAGAGCAAATTTCCCACTGCTCTGATTTAAAGGCAGTGAAAATCAAAGGCCTCTTTCACTTCCCAGGCTAGAACTTAGACCAAACATCCTTCTTTGCGCCCAAGGAGCAATTTGGTTTTTACCAGAATCTCACTATATACCTCTGAGGGTATATATAAAACAAGGTTTGTGCTCTCCTTTTACCGCTCTCTCCCTCCTTACAATTTCAAAATGTACATTTGCCCACTCTCAGCGTATTATGTCAGATACAATCAATGCTTTGAAATACTTTGATAGTAGACTCTCGAATCCAACTCATAAATCTAGATGGACTTCTTTGTGGCTTAATCCTAAACTCACTACTAACATTGATTTTAATACAGCTTCTCAGCGGGCCTCGAAAGGTATTAGACTAGTGAGCGACCTCTACAATACAAATCATGACCCTCGTCCCTTTTTCTTCCTAGCCCAAAATCATAATCTCAGTAACATGGATTTATATATTTTTTTAAACTCAAAATTACTGTTACACTTCTCACTCTCTGGCTACGTTCGAGTCATACTGTGGAATTTTAGTTTGCGATCTGAACATCATCTGCGCCAGCTTGTCACCTATGTACTACGTGCACGGCAGCCATTTTAGATATCATGGTCTCCTTGTCCACGATCGATCGCCAGCGCGCCCCTCTGACCCAGCAAGCATCCTCCGCGCACCCTGGCTCCCCCTCCCTCCCCCTCATGAACATAAACCTTCTGCATGACCCTGTCCTTGGGAGTCACGCCAGCGCCTGACCAACACCTCCTCTCCTCCCATGAATGCCCCTCTGTTGATAAACCTTCCCTCCGCACTGGTCTGTCCACACGGCATGAATACCACTCCTTTGATGACCCCTCACCCCGTGTCCAGCTGTCCACTCAGGTCCGAGGCCATTGCCTAAGCCGGGAGATATCATTTACTGCCCCTTATTGTATGAGGTCGCTCTCCTTCAAAGGACCCTCTATTGATCCAGGCCTCCCCAACCCCTGTGATATGATCAGGCGCACACATCCTAAGACTCGACGGAACACTTAGCTGCGTGATGACCCCCTCCTCTTATCAGCAGGTTGAGGACCTCTATTGTGAAGGTATATGGGGGTGGGATTGACACGAGGATTACGGGGATGTCTTTTCCTTTATGCCACAATGTTCTGATTGTAATAAAGAAAGGTCACATGCCATAAACCAGTGTATAAGAGGCCAGGCCTCCGAGAGGCTGTTAGAGCACCTCGAGACGATACCTTGTTGTCTGATCTGATGTGTTCTGCTCCGTCGGAATAAACTTCTGTTTTCCTGCCTTCTGGTCTCCGGCGCCTGCCTCATTGCTTGGTAATTTGAATGGTACAAGGGCGGTTAGCGCCGGGCAAATCTTGAGAAAGGTCCTAGCCCTACCTTTTTCCACAATTGGCGTCCCAAAGCGTGGGGCCCATCAGCGACACGTGGATCCAGTGGGAGAGTGAACGACTGCAACGATCGGGAAGAGCTCGTGTCCGATAGACCCTCGTCTGACAGTCGATCATCCGACCTTCACTAGTTCTGAACAGACCTCTCTCGAGTGATCTACGGTGATCTACGGTCCTGACTGGGAACCATCAGGAGTGCCACGAACATCACGAAGGAGAGAGGACGATCGGGCGCTGGATCCAGAGGACAGGAAACCGTCCATGCGGTCCGGGTAAGGTCGTGTAAACACGACGAATTGAGAAAAGATTGTTTTTGTTTGGATAATACTAGTATTACGCTTTGTTGAAACCTCTGGAGATTCGCTGTCTGCAAACGGAGAAAACAACAGGCTCTCTCTTTGCAAACAGTGAAGGATAGGTAACGCAGACTTTTGTCCCCGTTGTAATGCGTCGTGCCTATCTTCCTCCCCCACTGTTTCCCGAACTGTCGTTCGTGGATTATTGTCTGGAGATTCTTTTTCTGCAAACAGGGAAGAACAAGGTCTCTCTTTGCAGGGAGAGAAAGAGTAGGTAACGATAACTTTTCGTGCCCACTTATTCTCCCCACTGAATTGTTTTGATTGACCGATTATTCGGTATTGGTTCGTTTGAGGTATTCACCGCCGGCAAACAACGGAGAATAGAAATATTCTGTCTAGTCTTTGCCCGCCGTGATAAAATAGGTAGTGCAGACTTTTGTCCCCGTTGTAATCCGTCATGCCTATCTTCTCCCCACTGGTTGGTAGCCTGTTTAGCCCGGACCGCTTATTAGAGATGAACCATCCAGCTCCACTGGAGGGCACCCCTAATAAGGACATGTTCACTAAGTATGGACTAGTCGCTATAGCTTACACTAAACTATGGCATAAATATACGAAAAAGAACCCTGAAAGTCAGTGGCCACTGATAGGTTCCTTTAATGAAAATAAAATAAGAACATTAGAAAAAGCGCTCCAGAAGAATAAGACCACGCCCACTATGCTCGACAGTATCGGCATGTGGCGTAAAGAAACTGAACAACGAAAGAAAAGAGAAGAAGCAAAAATAGGGAAAGAATTACGAAAGGCAGCCCACCTAGCCGCAAAGCAACTAGAAGAGGAAATAAAAGAAAGAAAGGAAGCTACACAAAACCAAGAATCAGGGTCGACAGGCCAATGTCCTGTTAGGACCCCCTCTGCGCTCTACCCTGAATTGCCCTCCAAACAACGGGCAAACGATGAGTTACTACTAGGTCCCCCAATCATCTACATGCCCCCTCCGTATGCCCCCTGCCAGCAACACCCGCGGGCCCTCAGTGTAAACGAGAACGATCTTGGCGCTAGTGCACCGGCCCTCACGGCCTCCGCACCAGCCACATTAACAACTTCATCAGACGATCCCGAGGCTAGCAAACAATCACCAGCCAGACTAAACAGGTTGAGCAAAGATGAACGGGATGGGATTGACAGAATAGCGAAGACATTAGTAGAACGAAGGGAGAGCGAAGATTATACAATGAGCGTATATAATTCACATGCCGACAGCCACAGACGGCATTTCATCTTGCAAATCAGCTACTACACCCTGAACGCATATGAAGATAGGTATCATAGTAAGGGTCCCGCTAAACTAACAACGCTGTATAGGAAGATTGATGTTGGAGATGGGACTGAACGTGAGGCGACGGAGCTCTTCATGCAAATGCTTGAGGTCTTCCGCCACCTCACGGAACAGAAACCAGAAGCCAAGGTTACAGTCCCTGAAACAACCTCGGTAGAAGTAGCCAATACTATGATGCCTATCAGAGAAGCGGCCCCTTACTGGATCCCGCCACGGGGCCAGGGAACAAGCGATGATATCAATAACGAAAATGCAAAAGGAAGGGTTGTGTACAATTGGGTTTACCAACCATGGGACCGACAGGATATCCTAACCTTCAAACAAACCCTGCCCGATTTAAGAAAAAACCCGACAGCATTTTATACCGAATTAGGCACAGCCTTGGGTTCGACAATAATGACTTTAGCAGACATTGACTTGTTCTTTGGGTTATGCCTGCCAGCTGACGTGTGGAAGCAAATCCGGAAGGCTGACCACACGGATCTGTTTGGACATACCTGGGACCAACTCGGTAAACTAGATAGACAGCGAGAGCCAGGAAGGAAACCAGTGAAGGACATACTGGAACTCCCAGACAAACTAGTCCAGAAATTAAAGACACTTATCCCGGAAAGAAAGGTAGACTGGTCGATAGTCACGGCCTGTCGACAGAAACCCCAGGAAGATGTGTCAGAATACTTCTCCCGATTCGAGACAGTGTTCTCCGACTACAGTGGCCAAGACATGACCACCGCAACCGGACAGCACCTGTTTGTACAAAATTATGTAAAGGGCCTAACACAAGAAGTCTCCCAAAAACTGCAGACGAGTGAGAGTAGTTGGGGGGCCTCCAAACCCGCAGCTATCCTTCAGATGGCTCAGTATTACGAGCACCAAAAGAATGAGAATGATAGGGCGTCCGAGAAAAAGAAGAAAGATTTAAAGGAAAGGGTAATGATAGCCCAGATACAGGGTATAGCGGTAGGACGGGAACACCAAAGGGGGAACTACCAATCAACCACCCCCAGAGATCTACCTCCTAAAGATCACACCCCAACACCTCACACTGGACGTAGAGATATTAGCAATGACCAATGCGCCTTCTGCAAAGGGTTCGGCCATTGGAAATCCCAGTGCCCGGTTCTACTAGAGATGAATAGAAATAGGGACTCCAGGGATGTGGCAGGAGGGCCAAGAAATAAAGTACAAGGACGAGGGCACACCAACGACACCAACAATGACAGATCAGGGAGACTGAACACATTTGACCGTCCCCGACAAAACCAATATCAGCTGTCCGAAGGTGAAAATACCCCCGACTTTGCATAGGACTGCCAGGGGCAAGGGAGGGATCCAGTCGAGCTCTGTGTTGACCAGCAAGGTCCTTATGTCACCGCTAAGGTCCTGGGTACAGAGTCTCCATTCTTGGTAGACACTGGGGCGACACGTAGTGTGTTATCAAAACGACTGATTCCAAGGGCACCCTTGTCTGGCTCACACATAACGTCGCTAGGTTTCGATGGAACGCCCTCCACTAACCCCCTGTCCGTACCTATTACCTTTGACCTAGAAAACAACACTACTGACGCGACATTTCTGCTTTCCTCCAACTCCCCTGACGCCATTATGGGCATTGACTTACTGAAACATTTTCGAGCTACCATTAGGTGTTCCCCAGATGGAATACGAGTCATCCTGTACGACAACCCAGACTTGCCCAGATCCCGTCCCCCACGACACATGTGCTCCATAACTGACGCTGACATGTCCTTGCTTGACACCCTGCCTCCGTACCTATGGGCCAAAAATGACTCTGATGTGGGGCGAATGATGATTGATCCTATTCACATAACTGTACGACAGGACGCTATGCTCCCGAAACTTCCGCAATATCGGATATCGCCAGAGGGTGAGAAGGCACTGGTAGCGATCATTCAGTCTCTGGTAGATGCAGGAGTGGTTGAAGAGGTGGTTAGCAACGTCTGCAACAGCCCAATCCTACCTATTGTTAAGAAGCAAGGTGAAGGAGATGAGAAAGCGTACCGCTTCATCATCGACTTACGAGAGATTAACAAAGTGGTTGTACCCCAATATCCTGTAGTCTCTGATATCACCACCATTTTGACCCTCATCCCGTCCACTGCCACCACCTTCACTGTTATCGACCTTAAGAACGCGTTTTTCTCTATCCCCATCCATCCAGACAGCCGTTATCTCTTCGGCTTCACTTTAAAATCCCGCTCGTACTGATTTTGTAGAGCTCCCCAGGGGTACACTGAAAGTCCCAGCATTTACAGCCAGGCCCTCAAAAGGCAGCTAGATGCCTTCCAGCTACCAGATGGAGTGGTGTTGATCCAATATGTTGACGATATCCTTTTGGCGGCCGACACCACCCCGCTTGCCGCGACAGCCACTGTCCAACTCCTACACTTTCTTGCAGAAAATGGCCATAAAGTCTCCAAAAAGAAGTTACAGTTCTGCCAGCCACAAGTGACTTACCTAGGCCATCTTCTGTCCAAAGAAGGGAGGAAACTTACACCCGACCGAATCCAAACCATTCTAGACACCCCCGTCCCAAAAACACAAAAACAGGTCCGCTCTTTGGTTGGCCTAACCTCTTTTTGCAGACAGTGGTTGCCTAATTACAGCCTCATTGTGAAACCATTACTTGCCCTGCTGACCAAAGATGTCCCCTCCCCGCTTCCTTGGACCACTGAGTGTCAAGCCTCCTTTAAGGAATTACGAGATGCACTCTGCTCAGCACCCGTCCTCGGAACCCCGGATTACTCCAAACCCTTCTCCCTCTTCACCCACGAAAGGGAGGGGTGTGCATTGTCTGTCCTAACTCAATCAATTGGTCCTAAGCAGCGCCCTTGTGCCTACTTCTCCGCCACTCTTGATCCTGTAGCCAGAGCCTTACCTGCCTGCCTTCGAGCGGTAGCTGCCGCTGCTGTCTCTATCCGCCAGAGCGAAGGAATTGTACTTTCAAACTCCCTCACTGTGTTAGTACCCCATGCAGTTGACACCCTTTTGAACCAGACAAAGACCCAACACCTGACTAGCGCACGACTGACAGGGTACGAGTTGACTCTGCTTGCACCCCACATCACACTAAAGAGATGCACGACTTTGAATCCTGCCACATTACTGCCCCTGCCTGAAAATGACCCCGACATTCCTCCCATCCACGACTGTGTGACCCTCACGGACGAACAAACTAGGAGTAGGGTTGACCTCCGAGACACTGCTTTTCCTGACCCCGATGGAGAGCTATGGGTAGACGGCTCATGCATCAAACTCCCAGATGGCACCACTTCAGCTGCCTATGCAGTAACGACAGCCCGAACAGTAGTTGAGACAGCCTGCATCACACAACGATCTGCCCAGGCAGCAGAGCTGATAGCCCTCACCCGAGCATGCATCATAGCCGCAGGGACCACTGCGAACGTATATACGGACAGCCAGTATGCCTTCGGAGTGGTCCACCATTTTGGGCTCCTGTGGAGGGAGAGGGGATTCCTGACGTCCCACGGCACCCCAATCCTCCACGGAGATCTAGTTTCCGCTCTGATTGAAGCAGTTCTCCTCCCCAAACGATTAGCGGTGATCAAATGTCAGGCACACAAAAGGGTAACAGACTTAGTCGGACAAGGGAATGCATTGGCCGACATCACTGCACGAACCACAGCTGAGAATAGGACAATGACACGCATGTATGTGACCAGGTCACAAGCAGAGAGATGGACTGACGCAAGGGAAATGATCAGAGACATCCAGTCGGCCAGCACCCCTCACGAACTGACTAAGTGGACAGGGGTGGGTTTGAAGGACGAAGAGGGCTGCTGGCGAACGAAGGATGCAAACAAATGGTTGCTGCCCGACTCATATCTGATCCCCATACTGACGATGGCACATTCCCCCGCACACATAGGATCTGCACCCATGATCGAACTCATTTCCAAAGTCTGGCACAACGACAAAATCCCTGACTCCGCCAGACGCCTAGTTCAGCAGTGCCTTATCTGTCTGCAACACAACCCCGGGAAAGGAACTGTAGTACCCCGGGGAGGGTTTGGGACCCCCAATCACCCCTTTGAGGTCCTTCAGATGGACTACATCCAACTAGAGAGATGCCAAAGCCTGAAGTATGTACTAGTCATCGTGTGTGCCTTCAGCAAATGGGTAGAAGCCTATCCAACTCGTGACAACACTGCCATGACTACTGCCAAAGTACTACTGAAGGAATTCTTCCCTCTCTATGGCCTTTGTCGAATTTTATGGAGCGACAATGGCCCCCACTTCATAGCTGAGGTTATCCAACTAATCCTAAAGGGGTTGGGGGTGAAGCAACGGTTTCATGCGGTCTTCCACCCCCAATCCGCCGGTCTGGTGGAACGCCATAATGCCACACTGAAGCTGAAATTGGCAAAAATAGTGGCCACCACTGGACTTAACTGGCCGGATGCCCTCCCACTGGCCTTGTTATCGATGCGCTCCACTCCCACCAAGCATCATTTGACCCCCTACGAGGTCGTGTTTGGGCGACCGATGAATCTCTGGACTGCTCCCAAACCGACCTCCATTCATGACGTCCCGGACGTCCTACTATCTGATTATTTGTGCAAGTTAACTAAAACGTTGTCTATCATTCATCAACAGGTGCAGCAGGCCATCACCGATGCTTCCAGGGGCCCCGGCCATGACATCCAACCGGGAGATTTCGTGTTGATACGAAATTTCCAGCGGACCAAGAGTCTGGAACCACGGTGGACGGGCCCCTGGCAAGTGCTGATTACGACCCGAACGGCGCTTCGAGTGGAGGGGAAGAAGCACTGGCTGCACGCGCATCATTGCCGGAAGGTCTCTGCGAACCTGGCCACGACAGAAAACGTCAACACCCAAGAAGAGCTCCTGAGCAAAGACCGACCGATATTGGACTGTTATCCCGATACTGAGGCACTCGAACTTGCAAAATTCTCTGATCCCACTGTGCCATCCAGAGAAGGGTATTTCCTGCGTCGAAAGGAGGGAGTTTCGGCTAAGTAGGCCACGGACTAAGTTAAATCTCAGAACGGTGACCTAAACACAATCAAGGGTTACCGGGAGAGAAGCTAAACGAAGTCTGTGGTTCTGCCCACTACCGAGCCCCTTGAAGGTGATGGAAGCGCCAGATAAGAAGATGATGGAAGCGCCAGATAAGAAGATGATGGAAGCAACAGGGAATACCCACTATAGAAATCCAAAGACTGACAACTTGCACAAATCAAAGACAATCGCACTCTTCATTGTCTTCCTCTTCTGCCTCCTCCTCATGACCTCCTTCTGGATTCTGGAGGAAAGCACACCGGCTCATGAGGCATTGCTACCTACTGCACAGCCAACACCCCTGAAAGAGCATCACCTAATCTCTCTGTCGCCTCAGCTCCGAGAAAGGCGCAGGGAATTCTGGAACAATTCCTTCGTGCAACTGTTGCACCAACACAACCTTGCTGCAAATGCCACGAACTGTTGGATCTGCGGGTTGCTCCCGCATGCCACTGGACACTCCATCCCCTTCATCCCTTCACCTTTCTCAGTTCACGGCTCTTGCCTCGCCTGGTTGATACTCATGCAAGAGAGCCACAAGGACAACGCCACCTCCAGCCAGACAGTGTCACACTTCTACTCTGGGTTCTGGCTGAACAAAACCGGAAAAACCCCTGCTGCCCTGTGTCCTGCGCTCACAGGCGCCACCTTCCTTAAAGACATTCCAGCCAAGGAACGAGTCGAAGTACAGGTGCTCCACAATCCAGCCAGAACCACCTTCTCTCATCTGCAAAAACAAACCACCGCCACTCTGACTGTGGCTCTGTCTGTTATCAATGTCACCGGTTTTGTGTGCCTAGAAGGCCAGGGAACGCAGCTGGTGGGCCACAGCTCCTGCCGAATCACCAGAACATTGGACTCAGTTGACCCCCCTTCCTTTGTTGCTTCTCCGAACATGTACTTTGTGTGTGGCACCAAAGCTTACACCTGGCTCCCGAGAGGTTGGAAGGGTACCTGCTACATTGCCTTCATCCTTCCACCCACATATGTAGCCCCTGCCAACCACCACCGGCAGAGGCGTGCAGATGACATAGAACAAACCGACTCCACTGGAGCTCAGTTCCTAGATGCAGCAAAGGGACTTGTTCCTCTGTGGGGCCCAATGGCAAACAGCCGTGCTATCCGACACCTGACCCAGGCAGTAGAAACAACGATCAACATCACGGCTGGCATCCTCGCCAACAACACTGCGGAGCTTCAGGCGGTCCGCCTTGTGACCCTTCAAAATCGTCTTGTCCTAGACGTGGTCCTAGCCGACCGAGGAGGAGCATGCCGCATCATCGGATCTAGCTGCTGCACCTACGTGCCAGACAACTCGCCTTCAGTCTACAAAGCCATTGAACACCTCCACAGACTTTCCTCAGAGGTTCACCAAGAACAGGAAGGATGGTCGCTTGGAAGCTGGTTTTGGGACACTTTAAAGAACTGGGGTTGGAGGTTGTTTTCCTTCGTGCTGATACCTGTTGTGATAATATGTGGGTGTTGCTTAGGTATCCAATGTCTGCCACCTTTGTGCAGCCTTGTTTCCAATTGTATGTGCCCAAAGACTTTGGACTTCCGAAACGAGCACATGAGTCCCCTCTATGATGTAGAAATACGCGGCCTTATGGGGATAAACCCAAACTGACAAGTTGGCGAGACATGTTAAAAGGGAGGACTGTGGAATTTTAGTTTGCGATCTGAACATCATCTGCGCCAGCTTGTCACCTATGTACTACGTGCACGGCAGCCATTTTAGATATCATGGTCTCCCTGTCCACGATCGATCGCCAGCGCGCCCCTCTGACCCAGCAAGCATCCTCCGCGCACCCTGGCTCCCCCTCCCTCCCCCTCATGAACATAAACCTTCTGCATGACCCTGTCCTTGGGAGTCACGCCAGCGCCTGACCAACACCTCCTCTCCTCCCATGAATGCCCCTCTGTTGATAAACCTTCCCTCCGCACTGGTCTGTCCACACGGCATGAATACCACTCCTTTGATGACCCCTCACCCCGTGTCCAGCTGTCCACTCAGGTCCGAGGCCATTGCCTAAGCCGGGAGATATCATTTACTGCCCCTTATTGTATGAGGTCGCTCTCCTTCAAAGGACCCTCTATTGATCCAGGCCTCCCCACCCCCTGTGATATGATCAGGCGCACACATCCTAAGACTCGACGGAACACTTAGCTGCGTGATGACCCCCTCCTCTTATCAGCAGGTTGAGGACCTCTATTGTGAAGGTATATGGGGGTGGGATTGACACGAGGATTACGGGGATGTCTTTTCCTTTATGCCACAATGTTCTGATTGTAATAAAGAAAGGTCACATGCCATAAACCAGTGTATAAGAGGCCAGGCCTCCGAGAGGCTGTTAGAGCACCTCGAGACGATACCTTGTTGTCTGATCTGATGTGTTCTGCTCCGTCGGAATAAACTTCTGTTTTCCTGCCTTCTGGTCTCCGGCGCCTGCCTCATTGCTTGGTAATTTGAATGGTACAAGGGCGGTTAGCGCCGGGCAAATCTTGAGAAAGGTCCTAGCCCTACCTTTTTCCACATACTGCTTCCAAAATGTATACATCTTTCTTTACTCCACAGTCTCAACAATCCACAAATACTTGTGTTTAATGGTCTCATCACTTTGAAGAAGATATATTTGAACACATTTCCCATGACACCTGGCAGTTGATCAGGAAATTATCCCTTCGTAACAAAATTGCTCCATCGCTAATTCAGTCCAATTTTTTCATAATGAATCTCCTACATTGGACTCCTGCTCGTTTGCACAAATTTAAATTACGAGACAACTTTCTATTTTGGAATTGCAATTTAGAACCTGGCACACATCAACATATGTTTTTTAAATGGACACTATTATACTCCTTTTGGGACCCTATACAGAAATATTTGTTTATAATCTTCAATACACCTATCATTCTTTCCTTTCCTATGATTATGTGGGTTCCATGGGCAGCTGTTGCCCCTCTACCTCTTGGTAATATTGATCTGAAATTATTGGATTGGCTCTTAAACATCACTGTCAAGATTATACTCACGGAATGGAAATCCTTTCACCTCCTATCATACCAGACTTGGTGGGCTTGGGTGTCATATCTTCGTGGAGCTCATACATTTGTTGAAGGTAAACATTCTACTCCTTCAATCCCTAGCAGTGTATGGCATTCGTTGGACAATTACATGGATTTGTCTGTTCGGGGTTCAGTAGCTCAACATTCTTTTAGGTCCCCCTATTGATTTCTTTATTACATGTGTGGCAGATGTCCCATCGCACCGCTGCCCCTCACTACTACCCTTTCCTCTTCCCTTCCTACTTTTTCCTTCCCTCTCCCATTTTCATCACCCTTGGTGATACACCTTACTTACCAAGCGATACGTGTTTTACTACACATGACATCCCTGTGCTATATGGTGGTCTTCCTTCTGACCTCTCTTCCTTTGGAATATTTATTATTCATTGACTTTGAAATACCTGCTTTTTGTCATTATATGTACATGGTAATTTATATATTATGAGTTTCTTCTATCATCCCAGTTAAAATAACTTATGTCATGTTGCTCTTTTTAACTTTTTAATTATTTACTTATATGAATCAATTTTTGGTATTTATGTATTGTTATTTATCTTTATTGTATTAATTGTTTGCATATTAATAAAATATTTGAACGCAAAAATACCTCTTTTCACTGCTCTTGTCTCATAGATCTGAATAAAGTAGTTTGAAAACCATACTCACATTATTGGCTTCCAGTGAAAGCCATGCACAACAAAAAAAACACTGCCAATTGTAAAACAGAAGAGCTTGTTATCTGTTGAGTGACCAGTTGAAAAGAAGACTGGAAGTTTTTTGTCAGGTGTGTATGTTGTGTTTTTTCTCAATGCGCTAGTTTCCTCGTCTTCTTTCTTATTTTTAAGAGATGCAGCAAAAAATGGGAGCCTGTGGTGTAGACATGAAAATTGCTGTACGTATCCTTCATTTTTTTGTTTTATTTTGTTTGTATCATTTAAGTAGCATAGATATAGAAGGTACAGGTAAAACAACAACACAATGCAGTAAATTAGTGTATACAGTAAGGCGCGGTCAGAGATCCTTCTCAGCACGGTCAACCATCTACATCACACCTGTACATTTCCATGATCGAGTAGTGTGAACCAGTGGTCTAATCCCTGTATATCCTAACCAGTCCCTGCGTAACGGCCAGGGAATAGAAGAGGGGGAAATAAAAGAATAATGAGGAGATTAGGGGAGGGTAGCGGGATGTTGACCTCCGAGGAGGTTAGACGTTATGCTCCCACTAAACTTTATTCAATCTGTGCACAGTTTTGTCATTTCCTACACATTGCATTCATTCATTGCGATAGGGGAGTTTCATCAGAGGCCAGTGGGTGGGAACTAAGATACCCCTGCATTGGTTCTTATATGTCCCTGAGCGCTTAAATGCAGCAGTGAGAGAGCGGGAGATTAATGAATTCATGTATAAACAAATGAGAGAGTAAGGGATTCTGTTCACAAAGGGTGAACGGAGAGTACTCCTAGTCCCCTGGGTTAAATATAAAAAAAACATGAGAGGAGTACCACCACGAAGAAGTAGTAGTTCTGAGTGGGATATTTTATGGCAAAAAAGAAAAGAGATTTTCTTTTGTATAAAAACCCCTCACTCACCAACCTGGTTGGTGACATGCTTCATCATTGGGGTCCACCCTGATAGCCAAATGCCATCAGGGTGTGCTTCGACACCTGAACTACAGTGGAGCTGGCATTTGTGCAAGTGGTGCAAAAAAGTGGTGTTAAAAATTGTCCTGGTATGACTTATGTGAAAATAATTTTATTCAAAAGCTACTGGACAGTATTAAAAAAGGTGTGTAGATACATATAGGGTGGTTATGACCGTGTGTATCTATGTGTGATTGGTCTACCTGTTTCAACCTGTAGATGGAGATTTTTAGGTTTTCGTCAGGACCAGAGGAAAGTGGGTGGTCACGGGGACGACATCGAGAGGCGTGTAGGTGAATGGCCACATTGACTCAGCTTAACTAATATGTCCACACTGAGACTAGCCTTCCCTCGGCCCCCGTGAAGCCTTATGACCCAGACTAGGAGTCTTTTTGCTCTTTTTCCTCGTCAATTTTAGGTTCGAGGTTTTTTACCTACAACAGATTTTTGGCAGTAGGTTACAAGGAATTTAGGACTGGCTGCGCGTTAGTTAGCGCTGACCACCCACTTTCCTCTGGTCCTGACGAAAACCTAAAAATCTCCATCTACAAGTTGAAACATCTAGACCAATCACACATAGATACACAAGGTCATAACCACCCTATATGTATCTACACACCTTTTTTTTATTATTGTCCAGTAGCTTTTGAATAAAATTATTTTCACATAAGTCATACCAGGACAATTTTTAACACCACTTTTTTGCACCACTTGTACAAATACCAGCTCCACTATAGTTCAGGTGTCGAAGCACACCCTGATGGCATTCGGCTATCAGGGTGGACCCCAATGATGAAGCATGTCACCAACCAGGTTGGTGAGTGAGGGGTTTTTATACAAAAGAAAATCTCTTTTCTTTTTTGCCATAAAATATCCCACTCAGAACTACTACTTAGTTCTTTGTGGTGGTACTCCTCTCATGTTTTTTTGATTAATGAATACATACAGAAATGTTGGGAACATTATCCTTTTAGGAATTGCAAAGCACCCTGCAAGAGACAGTGGTATGGAGATCCATCGCCCCACCTGGCTCTCAAGCCAGTCCATGAGTCTTCCATAGTTACATTGTCATAATTCCTCAATAGTTTGGCTGAGCCAGATTGCAAGGTATTTCACTGGACCCTCAGCCCATCCTAGTAGGTATTCTGACTGAAACCGCACCATGGCCGCTGTTCGATGAAAAATGATCAATTTCCCCAGAGAGGCCAGCGAATCGTGTAATTTGCCTGGCCTAAGTTTTCCGCTGGGCACTTGAGGTTTAGTGTCCTGTCATCAGCATTCAGAGACACTAGAACTACCCTGGGTACAAATGCCAAGCCTCTGTGTGCATGATGTTGCCTCAACCAGGTGGCAAGTGGTTCCATGGTGATAACGAAAAGGAGTGTGGACAGCGGACATGCCTGTCGGGTACAACAGGACACAGAGGGAGAGGCAATTCTGTTTATCTGAAGCCGTGCCATCAGGGAGGGATAAAGGAGGGTGATCAGTTTTAGAAATGTCAAGCCGATGCCCCATTGGGCCAGCAGGGAAACATATACGGCCTCTCCAGGGTTTCAAATGCCTTGCTGGCATTGAATAATATTGCTGTCACGAGGACCAAGGGGTCTATTTCCTGCATAGTTGTAAAAAATGTAAGCAAGTTACGTGATGTTGCTCTTCCAGGAACAAAGCTGCACAGTACCCGAGGCAGGAGAGGGAGCAACCGCGTCGCAATGAGTTTAGCCAGGATTTTATTATCCAGGTTTATCATTGACAGTGGTTTGTAGGAGTCACACATTAATGGGTCTTTGTCTGGCTTCAAAATTGTGACTATAAGCGCCTCCCGAAGTGTACGGGGGAGGACCCCTCGCTCAAGAGATTCATCAGACATGATAATGAGGTGTGGTGCCAGCAATTGTGCAAATTCTTTATAAAAAGAAGTTGTAAGGCAATCCAGTCCCGGAGCCTTGTCCACTGGTAGAGCTCGGATGACCTCAATCACCTCCTCTGTCAAGGAAGGTTCTTCCAGATTGCTGCGGTCACCACCGTCTAGCCAGAGCAGCAGAATAGAATCGAAAAATGCGGTCAGATCCGGGTGAATGTTTTTTTGTCTAGCTGCATATAAGGAAGAGTAGAAGGACATCATTTCTGCCTAGACATCAGTCTGCCCTATCGCCATCTCACTATATGTTTTGCGTAGTTCATTAATGTAATCACTGGCCAATGGTTTCTTAAGGAGGCCAACCAGTGTTTTACCCACCTACTCTCCCACTCCATACTGCCTGGCTTGGGTATCTTTTCCTAGATAATAAGTCTCCGTAACAGCAGCTTCCTCAAACTTTGCAATCTGTCAGCCAGCCGTCATACTGCACCAAATAAGTCCAGCTTGTCTACATTAGGGCCGTAGACCGATAGCTATCTAATCGGGTGACCACCCAGGGTGTCCGCAAGCATTACATAGTGCCCCTGTGGATCGCGCAGAGCCTTATGCGTACGCCATGGCAGCCCTTTCCTGACGAGGATCGACACTCCTGGAGCATAGTTCGAATAGCTTGCTATATGTTTCTCCTCGATCCACCCCTCTCGCAGTCATACACTGTTATTGTCAGTCTAATGCAGTTCTTGAAAAGAAACAGATGTCCGCTCCTTGGCTTCCTTCTGTCATTTAAATCCCGGAAATTCCAAGTAATTGTTTTCAGTGTAGTTGCATTCACAGCAGGAGCGCCCATGACAGCCACAATGGTCTTGCATTCTCACAGCAGGCACACTGCTCAAAAGAGCAAAGTGAAGGGAGGCCAGCAGAGAAAAAAAGGGGAGGAAAGGAGCAAAGGGAAAAAAGAAGAAAAGGGACCATATGAAAAACCAACATACCCCAAAATCTACAACCCCCCACTACAGCCACCCAACTTGGCTGGTTTATGAGCCCCCACCCCAACAAAGCCACTTAAGGCCAGTAAAGAGTGACAGTATAGGAATCATCCCTGCGGGTGAACCGCCAGAGGCCCAGCTATTCCCAGCGGTGGAAGCTGAGTGCCGGTCGACGAAGAAGATGCCTGGGGAATCTGCCTTCCTTTACAGCAGACATAGCTAATAGATATATTGCAGTACAATGCGACTAGAGCAAGTAGGAGGGATCAAGCTACTACAAAAATAGAAAGGCAAGGTACAATGAGTTTAGTTTACTTGCGGGGGATATCAGAGTCGGCTGTGCCCATAACATCAGTCATTTTCACTGAGAGGGTCCTCGTCCCTCGCCAGTCAGTCCGGACACAGTGAGGATTTAGCGGGGCGAAGGTCGGGTATAAAATTGGTGACTTATTTAGGATCCGTGAACTATGAGGTTTTCCCAGTGTGGTAAATACAAAGTCTTGCCGGGTAGAGGAGGGAGTAATTAATGTCTCTGAAGCATCCGTTTAATTGGTACAAACTCTTTTCTTGCCACCTGAACTGCTAGAGTAAAGTTCAGATAGAGAGATATAGCATTATCTTGAAAGCTGATTTCTTGGTGATCTCTGGCTTTACAGAGCAGAGTGTCCCTGTCGTGGTCATTTTTTACAAGGGACCAATTATAGACCTGGGAGGGGCTCCAGGGGGGCCTAGGGCGAAGCTCCCTGTGAGCCCTCTCCACTATGCCGACCACCGACAGGGAGTCCCCATAAATGGACCTCAGTTACTCCTTGAAGTAATCCGCGACACAAGACATTGCTGGAGATTTGGGGATTCCAATAATTCGCAAATTATTACGCCTTGATCTGTCCTCTAAGTCCTTGTTCTTGTTTTTTATCACCTTCAGCACTTCTTTTTCCATATTTAACAGTTTTTCATGCACCGTTAAATCTTTGTTTTCAAGTGCAGACGTGCGCTCTTCCACCTGTCCAATGCGCTCATCATGGCTGGCGACCTTATCTCTTAATCTATCCAACCATGTGAGCCATAGTGTTGATTTTCTGGTAAAGGGTTGTTAGAGATTGCTGGAGTTAGCGAAACATTTTGCAAAGTCCGGCTCTGATGGGGCTAATGCTTTTCCATTAGGTTTCAGCTGTTCTTCCATCGGTGGACCAGGGTTCTTGGGGAGCCGGTAATGGTCTTAGGACAATTTGGGTTGGTGAGCATCTGGTTTCCCCAAGTCCCCTTAGTGCCCCTTAGTCACGCTTAAGTGCGCAGGCCAGGTTTCTGCCAAGTGGGCCACTTCTCTGTTCCCCCCACTAATGCATCCTGGGGTCTCTTGGCACATAGGCTCTGCGGGCACACCCAGCACCACTCAGCACGGATCCTAGGGGGCGCAGAGTTTCTTTACTTTTGTGTTGCAGGTGCCCCAGCGAGGGGTGGGACACTTCCCCTCAGGCGCCTACATAATCGCCAAAAAGGCCTCTAGTTGTTGGGCCCTACTGCGTGCCGCCAGTCTGTAGGCCTCCTGCTCCACCCTTCTACAGTTTTCTTGACCTGGGAGTCTCGCAGGCAAGTGGGTTTCCTGTGTTGCCTGGCTCTGGGGGACCAGCTGATTACACCACCTCACTCCCTTCACCCCTCGCTTGGCATCTGCTGTGCAGGGATGTGCCCACTACCCTCTGGCTTCCTCAGCTTCCGGATCCTTGAGGTGGGGTTGGCACCTCCATGCCTCCCCAGGAGAGGAAGTTGTCCGCCATGTCAGCTGAGCCCGCCTACCTCAGTGGAGTGATGCCAGTAGGAAGGGCCGTCCCCCATGCTACTCCGCTCTGCCACACTACAGCAAGCTGGAGGGCCCTCTCATGCACTCCTGGTCCAAGGGACACCCCTCTCAGGGCCCAGCTTCTTCGCAGTCCCACTGGTGCTCTGGGGAGAATGTCACCATTTACAGGCCCAAGCCGCACCATAAATTGCCTGCCACCAATGCTGCAGAGCGGGAGTGGGGCCTGTTACCTCCTGTAGCTACACATCATGCCATGTCCATTCTGCTCTGCTCTCGTGAGGGTTTCCGCATGGTGCACACTGCCCAGTGCCCCCCTGCTGCACTCCTCACATGATGCACTGGGGTCCATGATGAGCGCAGCCTCGAGCGGAGTCCTCCACCAGCCTACCCGGGTCGCTCCAGTCGTGTGGGTGCGATGGGCTGGCCGACCCACCTGCCGGCCCGCTGACTCAGGCCAGCTGCTCTCTGTCTGCCCAGGTGGCACTTCCTGCACCTTGCTTAGAGCCGCTCAGGCCGCTGTGGGTCCCCTTCAGAGATGCGGGCTGTCCCCTTCTTCGCCGCAGTGCTTTAGGGCCACTGTGCCTCCTGCATGGTGCCTCTCCTCACCCAACAGTTCTGCCAGCTGATCTGCCACTTCCTGGTCTGTCACCGGAGCACCCTATGGGGGCAGCCGCAGTCGCAATCCATTGCACCATGTCACAGCTTTCCCGAATGCTCCAGGGTCAGTTTGGCCAGGCAGACCAGGAGGGGAACTGTAGTCTTGGTCCCACGTTTCACCCGGCCGCCATCATGGCCGCGGCCCAGTCTTTGTCCACCATACTCGGACCTAAAGAATTTCACGCCTCTCAGGCTCCCAGGTGAGTGCCTCGCTTCCAGCAAAGCACTTTCCTATCAGTTGGGGCCAACAATGTCTGCTGCAGCTATGAGATAATGTCGGATTGTCCAACCGACCTGCAGAACCTTACTGGGTGGCAGTCATCTTGCGGCCGGGCTCTCTAGCGCCCCCCCTGCTGCCAGTATCCTTTAGTTCGCATAAGGAGGTGTTGCTGAGTATGAGCGATGATTACATCTCCGAAATTAGGAACATTTTGCATTACTCTAAGACGCAGAGGTTATAACTTTTGCCTCGTTCAGATGTAGCTTGAAAGTATTCTATATGGATTGTGGTGAAAAACATCCATTGAACTTCCCTGATCTAAACCCAAAGTCTCATCATCATACAAACAGATAGATTTGGCTGGCAGGTTTCCCTCAGGTATATCCATGTTGGCAGGGATTCTGCATCATGTGGCCTCAAGATGTTCTCTCATTCCTGGACCAGCCTTCCATTAAATGCCCTCGGACTGAGTCCAGGCTTATTTACATTGATAAAACATTATTTGAAATTTCGTTACGTTCACAGTAATCGTATGTTCAAGTGAAAGGAATGCCTTTGAGAAATATAATAGCGATTCATAAGGAATCGCTATTACAGACTCGCAAAACGGGATTCATGTAGGAATCGCAAAAAGATTTGCGATCCCTACACAATCCTTATTTGCGATTAGCAAATTGCTAATCGCAAATAAGGAATAACTCCCCATTCATTCCTATGGGCCAAAAGGCCCATAGGAATTAATGGAGAGTATTCCTTATTTGCGATTAGCAATTAGCTAATCGCAAATAAGATAGCGATTTAAAGGGTGCCAGGGGTGCCCAAAGGACACCCTGTAGCACCCCTTAAATGCAAATTGTAACAGGTGTTGCGCACACACACATGTCCAAAGGACATGTGTGTGTGCAACATGTAACTTAGAAAAATGCTTTTAAAAGCATTTTTCTAAGTTTTCGCTATTTACCACGAGGTTTGACCTCGCGGTAAATAGCGGGCCGAAATTGCGAATTCGCAATTTTTAAATGGATGATGAATTGCATTTAAGGAATCTCAAATACAGATTCCTTAAATGTAATTCCTCGCAAAATAGCGAAATCGCTATTACCGATTTTTAATTTGGGATGATGAATCCCAAAATCTAAAATAGCGTTTGCAAAGGGCCAGATTCTCAGAATGTGGCCCTTTGCGAGCCAAGTTCGGCTTGATGAATCAGGCTGTATGACTTTAGCACTGATAGGTCCAAAGAGGGTGAGAAAAGCCTATGAAGAAATGGCAGAAACGTAAAAGGTGGCGTTCTTGTTGATTTTTTTAAAATTCCTCTTACAGTTTCTAGCATACTCTGTGTCATCGTGGAGAAGGTGTCCCAGTCCAGGAAATGTATTTAAAAGGACAATGCATTCTGGGAGTTGCAGTACTGGTTTACTTCAGTTGCACAAAGTGCCTGAAATAACATTTTAAATTCGAAAGGACAGGACGTAGATCTTCGGCTGGGAATTTGGTGTCCTTGATGACACAGTGCCACCTGGTAAACCTATATTATCAGTTATTATCGAATGGGTCGCATTGGCCACTACAAACACGCTGCAGAGTTATGTCACGAAAAAATAAAAGTAATTGATATAAAATATCTAACGAAGGAAGTCTTGTTCAGGTCCTGTGGAATAATTGAAAACAGGACGGCAGACATATAGAACCCTTCCAGTTTGAAGCACTGAAGGCCCCATGTTGTCAGAGCAACAATACACACATGTAACAGATAAGATACAAGTCCCATCTGGATAACTTATTGCACATTTCAGTTTTCTGAATATCACATTTGAATCAATATACCATACATCAACCATGACTTATTTTCAGAAAACATTAAGCTTTGCTTTCCCGGTAGAAAGAAGTCATTAAAAAGTTCGCAGAAATTACAGAGGCCCTGAGAAGATACATTAAACATTTCTCCACATGCAGCTTTGCTGTATGTATGCATATGTCAGAAACCCTGGGGTGGAGAACAGCTATTGGAGCCAGATGTTTCATCGCACATGCACACTTTTGCTTTCTTGCAGGGGGGCACATCTGGTGCCCAGGTATGACGTCACACTGGGAGATAACCGCCTTTCATTCGAACGGCTGTTTCTGGATATGATAAAGTATGGCACGGTATTTATTTTAATACAATAAAAATTATTCACGCTGTTATAACAAAAACCCTCCTTTTGTGCAGTTCCATCATGGTGTCCTCTTTCATAAAGCACATTTTAAAGGCTAATTCGTGGTAGGCTGCACAGACGAGTTAACTTCGATGAAAAATACTGATCTGCCTATTCAGAAGTGGACGGAATTAGTCCCTTATGTAACACAAATGCCAAAAGTGCTCAAGCTCTGCATAGTATGTGTGCCTGTAAAAACCTTTTGTTTTCGAGGTGAGCTCGTACCTGGTATATCGTGGAAGGCTAACACTTTTTTTCACTGCATTATCAATTGAGCTAATGTTGTACATGTGCAAACACTTAAAGTACTAATCACCATTTAGAAACTATGCTGAGGCAGCATTCTACCTTACTATTGGACACTCAGCCAGTGCTTAGTTGTACAAAATGAATAGCCAGGCCCCAAAGCATTCCTCGGGGGTCCACTGGAGCTGGTGCCTCCCCCAGGTCCTGCTGCTAGTGCCAAATGTCAGTGACAACAGTACCTACTTGCTCGTTTTCTAAAGTATTTCAAATCGCTACAGAGGAATTATCCATAGAAAAAATAATCTGCACAGAGATCCACCATTTGGAGTTTGATAATGTGCTAGTCTGTAGACAAAGGCAAGCATTGGGAAAACAGCAGCATAATTAAGCACACAGAATGGCATAAAAATTAGGAGCAAGCATTAGCAAGCCAATAGGACTCACTTATGGAAGAGCTATTGGCTTCGTCAATTTCCTTGAGCCCTGTTGTACAGCAGCACATGCCATGCAACAGTTGATGTTGTTGCACCAGGGATATTGTGCTGGATAACTAAACACTTATAAAGTCCCAAAGGGGAGACCTATTGGCTATGCCAATGCTTGTGTGTAATGTCTTTGTTGTTGAAATGAAACGAAATGAAATGAAAAAAGTATTTAATAAAGCGCGCTGCGGCCAAGCGGCTTCCTGGCGCTGGGGACCTGATCAGAGCTCACAGAGGGGAACCAGGGGAACTAAGAAGGAAATGCCTGGGAAAAGAGGAAAGTTTTAAGAGCCTCACGGAAGTGAGTGTAAATGGGGATGGAACGAATAGAGAGTGGGAGGCTGTTCCAGAACTGGGGGGCCAGGACCGAGAATCGAGTACCTCCCGTTCTGGATTTGCGAAAGCGGGGGATGTGCAAGAGAGAAAGGGATGAGGAGCGAAGGGTGCGGCTAGGGGTGTGAGAGGAAATAAGAGAAGTGATGAAGATGGGGGCAGAGCGAGAATGAGCCCGAAAGGCTAAGCAAGCCAATTTGAAAAAGGATCTGAATCGGATAGGAAGCCAATGGAGAGATTTGAGAGCGGGAGTGATATGGGAGGATTTGGGGAGGGACAGAATGAGGCGAGCAGCCTGATTTTGAATGGCCTGGAACCGGCGGGTTTCGTAGGCGGGTATGCCCACGTACAGGCCATTCCCATAGTCGAGGCGTGAGATGACTAAAGCCAAGACTATGGTTTTGAGTGCGTCGGTAGAAAAGAATCGCAAGATTTTCCGGATGAGACGGAGGGACAGAAAACAGGAGGACACGACAGAGCTGATCTGACTGTGCATGGATAAGTCATGACTGACTTTAATACCAAGGATGCGAACAGAGGAAGCGGGTGAAGGGGGGGGACCAAATGAAAGGGGCCAGTGTGCAGGGGACCAAGGGTTAGAGGGACCACCAGTGAGGACAAGTTCCGTCTTGTCAGGATTGAGCTTAAGATGGTTAGCACTCATCCATTCGGAAATGAAAATTAAGGTGGAACAAAATTTAGGAAGAGAGTCCGAAGAAGAAGAAAGATCGAAGACGAGCTGGAGGTCATCGGCGTAGTTATACACAGAGACCCCCAGCTCGAGAAGGGAAGAGATAAGAGGGTGGATATAAAGATTGAAGAGAAGGGGGGAAAGAGAGGAACCTTGGGGAACACCACAGGTGACCGGACGGGGAGGGGCGGAGAAACTGGAGAGATGGACAGCCTGGGGCCTGTCCCGAAGAAAGGACGCGAGCCAGGAAAAGGCCGCGCCCCTAATGCCAGCTGCGCTGACACGGTCGAGAAGAATGGAGTGGTCAACCGTGTCAAACGCAGCGGACAGATCGAGAAGGACCAGGGCTTGGGGGAGGTTAGAGTCGGCTTTCCCCTTGAGTTCATCCAAAACCGCGAGGACCACTTACTCCGTGGAGTGGCCCGGGCGGAAGCCCGCCTGATGGGATGCCAAAAGGCCATTATCCTCGATATACGAGGAGAGGCAGGAGGTGACATGGGCCTCAAGGATCTTGCCGAGGTAGGGGAGAAGGGAGATGGGTCGGAAATTAGAGGGAAGAGAAGGATCCAGTCCAGTTTTTTTTAGAATTGGGAAGACGATAGCGGATTTAAAAGATAAGGGGACAGACCCAAGAGCCAGAGAAGAGTTGAGTAGAGCGAGAGGGGGAGCAGGACAGTTAGTGAAGAGAGTTTTAAGAATACGTGCCGGTGCACAGTCCGCGGGGGAGCCAGACTTAACTTTGAGCAGATATTTGAAAAATAAATCAGGAGAAATAGTGGGGAAAAGGGCAAAAGAAGACGGGGGAAGAGTGAACGAACAGGTGAGGCTGGGTTGAGGCACAGTGGGGATGTTAGCTTTAATCTTCGCAATCTTGTCAATGAAAAAGTCATTGAGTGACAAGCAGAGGGACTGAGAGGGAACCAGACAAGGGGAGGAGCGATCGGAGGTGGCAAGATTGTGAACCAGAGAAAAGATTTCACGGGATTTGTTAGCGGAGAGAGCTACTCTCTCAGTGAAATAAGAGGTTTTGGCAGCTAAAATTGCTTTTTTGTATTCGGTGAGAAGTTGTTTGTATTTGGCGCGCAAAGAGGGACAATACTTCCGTCTCCAGAGGCGTTCCGACCGCCTAAGATTGAGTTTTAACGCTTTGAGCTCTGGAGAAAACCATTTGTGCGCATCATAGGGGCGAACCGCTTTGATCTTTCTGAGCGGGGCCACTAGATCACACGAAGAAGATAGCCATGTGCTGATGGCGTTGGCCTGAGATTCAAGGGGAAGATCAGTGAGGTCAGGGGCGGATGAAACCAAAGAGCGCGAAAGAGAGTCAAAGTCGGTCTTATTCCAATTGTGAGCAAGGATGTTTTTAGGAAGAGGGAGCTTGTTAACCACACCCAGGTGAATGGAAAAGGAAATAATTAAGTGATCCGACCAAATGCAAGGAGATATGGAGGGAGGTGAAGCAAGCGGACGAGAGGACCAGATTTGATCTAAGATATGACCTTGAACGTGGGTGGGAACTGTAACATAGGATGTGAGATTCAGACATTGGAGGGTGGCGGAAAAGTCTTTAGAGGGAAGATCTTCCCTAAAATCACCCGGCCAGAAGTTAAAATCGCCGAGCAATAGGACGGAGGAGTTGTTTACCACCAGGGTGGCCAGGAGGTCCTGAAGGGAAGCTACAAAGGAGGCCATGGATTGAGGGGGACGGTACACGAGGACAACAGTGAGGGGGGCAGGAAGGTTAAGAGAGCGGGCCACCAAGTAGTCCACATTAGGTATAGGGGGGTGAGGAAGAAGTTGAAATTTGAGGGTCGACCGAATGATCATTGCCACGCCTCCCCCAGCCTTGCCATCCGGGCGGTCAGCTCGGAGGGAGTAATAGGTATCGGGGAGAATGGCTAAAAGATCTGGGAGAGAATCAGCAGTGAACCAGGTTTCAGTCAGAAAAAGAAAATCAGGGGAGTCGGTAGTCAGAAGGTTGAAAAGTGCTGTCTGATGTTTGACAGCAGAACGGGTGTTGATACATAAACAGCAAATACATTCATGTTGCACTATAAGCATACCCAGAAGCATATACAGACAAAATGTAGAGAGATATGCAGTGAGACAATACACAAAAGGCAACATGCAAACACAGGTGGTTGTCAATGGATGCGCTGATGGCTGTTAAGAGGAATACATAGTTAAAGAGACTGTTGGATGACTGTATGTGCATATTATGGTGGATCGGTGTTAATCACATAAGTAGCTTGATGCACATGCGAACATATGGGTGAACAGGCGGGTGTTAGAGGATGGATCAATGCGCAGCTAAGAGTGGATGGATATGTGCTTGGTTGAAGGTGGTTCAGGGATGAAAAGGTATGGGTGAATATACAAATTTACGCAGATCCATGTGGATAACTGAGCAGGATAAGTGTGCGTTCAAGGGTGGTTGGGCCAAAGATTAAGTGAGTGCATAGCTGGGGGCATGGGTAAGGGTAGGATGTGTGGATGTAATTGCATAGGTGAATGGAGGAATGCATAAGAGTGGGAGTGGATACCTCCAACAACATTTAAATTAAACGAGTCATGGTTTGCTCGTGACATTCTAAACATAAAACATTGGGACCCATAGAGGATTAGTGTTGAATTAGTATAGTGAAACATGCAAGTACATTTTAAGTCGTGGATAGGTTAGTCAGTTATTTGGATTTGGAATGATAGCACGCAGAAGGGTAGAGGAGGAAAAAAGGTTTGTATTTACAGCAAAGGTTCACAAAATGGGAACTCTCTTAAAATCATGTAAGTGTGCAATAAGTGGTCTTAAAACAGGCACAAAAACGATATAGCAATTGATTCATAAAATATAGTAGCATGCCTTAGGGAACATGTGTGGATTTACATTTTAATAGTACATAAGCTTGTATGCAAGTGAACATACTTTTTCAGTATAATAAAAGAGCTTTCCTTGCCTACTCAAACTGTGACCCCATAAGCATAACCACTGTACTAGGCCCAGTTTAGTCATAACCCCTATGTCAGCCTATTAATATCTGAAGTGTAGGGTGCAATTATTGAATTAAACTAAGCCAAATGTAACTACCCAGGGACGAATTCTAGAATATTGCTTACTGTTTCAATACACAGATCAAGCACCCTCTGCAAATCAGCATAGGCCACACCACAAAAGGGACCAATACAACAATGAGGCCTACTATGTTTTCCTGTGGTGTGCATATGCTCTCCACTCGTTTTTTGGTGCCCTTCTGCCCTCTGTTCCACTCGTTTTGTGTGCCCTTCTGCCCTCTGTTCCACTCGTTTTTTTGTGCCTTTCTGCCCTCTGTTCCACTCGTGTTTTGTCCCTTTCTGCCCTCTGTTCCACTTCGTTTTCCCCTCGTTTTTTGTGCCCCTCTGCCCTCTGTTACACTCGTTTTTAGGTCTCCTGGTGTGAATAATAACAGCTGTGAGCCCGTGCCTAAGGTGCATCTCCGGAGATGTGTGAATAATAACTGCGTCAGCCCCGTGCGTGAGGTGCATAATCAGAGCTGTGTTAATAATACCAGCTGTGAGCCCGTGCCTAATGTGCATCATCAGAGATGTGTGAATAATAACTGCGTCAGCCTGTGTGTGAGGTGCATCATCAGAACTGTGTGAATAATAACAGCTGTGAGTCCGTGCCTAAGGTGCATCATCAGAGATGTGTGAATAATAACTGCGTCAGCCCGTGCGTGAGGTGCATCATCAGAGCTGTGTGAATAATAACAGCTGTGAGCCCGTGCCGGAGGTGCATTATCAGAGCTGTGTGAATAATAACAGCTGTGAGCCCATGCCTAAGGTGCATCAGAGCTGTGTAAATAATACCTGCGTCAGCCCCGTGCGTGAGGTGCATCATCAGAGCTGTGTGAATAATAACAGCTGTGAGCCCGTGCCTAAGGTGCATCATCAGAGCTGTGTGAATAATAACAGCTGCCTAAGGTGTATCAGAGCACCCACAAAAACAAGTATATCTTCTAATGAGGGGAAAAGACTTGGTGGTTTGATCCCTTGCATCCCTGATGAGCTGTCAGTTAAATAACTGGACAATCTCAACGTCAAAATTAATTTATAACTGCTCTCAGCCTATGGTTAAGAATCCAAGCATCATCAAAGCAAATAAGCAGGCAGGAAATCCAAATGATTTGGTTTGGATTTCAAAATATTTGCCTCCACATGTTTTACTCTATTCCAGAAGACGACCACCAGCAAATATCTGAACCATAAAATAACAGAATGGGAACAAAAGTTCATGGTTTACTCAGTTGGCATCACCTCTTATAATTTTATTTGGGTAAGAAGGCAATTGGTTCTATTTGATTTAACTGAGCCACTGTGCAAATTATAAATTATATGTATACAAGGAAATGTGGTCTACTGGACCCTTGGCACTCAAGAGTTTTCTTGTCCAAAAGAAATTGGTTATTTGTGATCGAAGCAACTGCATCTTTGTCATCTAATTGGCAACAGATATTAATCCATAGGGACAAATCATTAAAATGATCACGGCGGTTGTGCTGTTTGTTAGAATATAATTGCATGAGTAATGCCTTTTTAAATAAAAAATATTGATTAGGGCTGTTCTGTGCACATATTTAAAAGACAATATTTTTGTGAACCACACTAAATAATTTCCCAAGTGATGATCCTTGGAGTCAGCCTATAACAGCAAAGTGTTTGGTATGGAAATTGGAGAGAAAGAATTTGACACCACAAGTCAGCAGTATTGCAATCTTCTATCGGAGGTCAAATGTAAGGGCCAAGAACCTTCTGAATTATATATATATATATATTAGGTATTTCAAGGCACATCCAGAGAAGATCACTCTGCCCTTTGTATACATGTGTCCAATTGTTGCAGCACAGTGTTAGATTACATGTTATACATACAAGTGTATATCATTACTGCATAGTCTTTCATATCATGATCTGTTAAGAAACCAACCATCACTCAGGTGTTTGTCTTATAATCAATCAATCAATCGATCAATCACGGCATTTGTAAAGTGCGCTACTCACCAGGGACGGTCTCAAGGCGCTGGGGAAGGGGTAAGTTACTGCTCGAACAGCCAGGTCTTGAGCTGCTTCCTGAAGGAGAGATGGTCTTGGGTTCGCCGAAGGTGGGTGGGGAGGGAGTTCCAAGTCTTGGCTACCAGGTAGGAGAAGGATCTTCCTCCGGCGGTGGCTCTGCGGATGTGTGGTACGGTGGCGAGTGCGTGGCTGGTCGATCGTAGCTGGCGGGTGGGCGTGTAGAAGGTCATGCAGTCGTTGAGGTACTTGGGGCCCAGGTTGTGGAGAGCCTTGTGTGCGTGGGTGAGGAGTCTGAACGTGATTCTCTTGCTGACGGGGAGCCAGTGCAGGTCTCTCAGGTGTCCAGTGATGTGGCTGTGTCGGGGGATGTTGAGGATGAGTCGTGCTGAGGCGTTCTGGATGCGTTGGAGTCTTTTTTGAAGTTTGGCTGTGGTTCCAGCGTAGAGGGTGTTACCGTAGTCTAGTCAGCTGGTGACGAGTGCCTGGGTGACGGTCTTCCTGGTTTCCGTGGGGATCCATCTGAAGATCTTTGCGGAGCATGCGCAGGGTGTTGAAGCACGAGGCTGAGACGGCTTGACTTGTCTGGTCATTGATAGGGAGGAGTCCAGGATGAAGCCCAGGTTTCGTGCGTGGTCCGTTGGTTTGGGAGCGGTGCCCAGGGCTGGGGGCCACCAGGAGTCATCCCAGGCGGAGGGTGATGATCCCAGGATGAGGACTTCCGTCTTGTCTCAGTTTAAGGCGGCTGTTTCTCATCCAGTCAGCGACGTCTTTCATCCCTTTGTGTGGGTTGGCTCTGGCGGTGGTGGGGTCGTTGGTGAGGTAGAGGATGAGCTGGGTGTCGTCGGCGTAGGAGATGATGTTGAGGTTGTGCTGGCGTGCGATGGCAGCGAGCGGGCTCATGTAGAGGTTGAAGAGGGTTGGGCTGAGTGAAGATCCTTTTGGTACGCCGCAGATGACTTTGGTGGCCTCGGATCTGAACGGAGGTAGGCGGACTCTCTGGGTGCTTCCGGTGAGGAACGAGATGATCCACTCCAGCGCTTTCTTTCGGATTCCGATGTTGCTGAGGCGCTTCACTAGGGTGCGGTGGCAGATGTCGTCGAATGCTGCAGAGAGGTCCAGGAGGATGAGGGCCGCTGTTTCGCCGTTGTCGATCAGGGTTCTGATGTCGTCGGTGGCTGCGATAAAGGCGGTCTCGGTGCTGTGGTTGGCCCGAAACCCAGACTGCGAGGGGTCGAGGGATCCGTTCGTCTCGAGGAAGGCGGCAAGCTGTTTGTTGACGGTCTTCTCGATGACTTTGGCTGGAAAAGGAAGGAGCTAGATGGGACGGTAGTTCTTGAGGTCAGTGGGGTCCGCCGTTGGTTTCTTCAGGAGGGCGGTCAGCTCGGCGTGCTTCCAGCTCTCCGGGAAGGTGGCGGTGTGGAAGGAGGAGTTGATGGTGTCTCGGAGATGGGGTGCGATGGTGGCGTCGTCTTTGTTGAAGACGTGGTGTGGGCACGAGTCGGTTGGTGATCCAGAGTGGATGGCGTTCATCGTGCGGGTGGTGTCTTCGGTGCTGATCGGGGTCCAGTTGCAGAGGGTGGTGGTGGCGGGCGCTGGTTCGGTGGTAGGGTGCGTGGTCGGTGCGTCGAAGCTGTTGTGTATATCGGCGATCTTGCGGTGGAAGATTGAGGCGAGTGAGTTGCAGAGGTCTTGCGAGGGAGTGATGTTGTTGTTTCCTGCGCTGGTGTTGGAGAACTCTTTGACGATGCTGAAGAGTTCCTTGCTGTCGTGGGTGTTGTTGTCCAGTCGTTCTTTGAGTGCCGTCTTCTTGGTAGCGCGGATCAGCTGATGGTGTTTGCGGATGGCGTGCTTGAGGTCGGCCCTGTTGTCTGTGGTGTGGTCGAGCCGCCAGGCTTTCTCGAGGGTGCGGCAGTTCTTCTTAGATTCCTTGAGTTCGTCGGTGAACCAGGGGGTTTTCTTGCTGGGAGGGTTCTTTAGTGGTGCGAGGTCATCGGCGCAGGCGGTCAGCCACTTGGTGAGGTTGTTGGCTGCTTCGTTGGGGTCCAGTGCTGGTCGGAGTATTGTGGCTGAGGGAGGCGGTGAGCTGCTTGGAGGTGATCTTGCTCCAGATTCGGCGGGGAACCTGTTGCGGGTAGTGGTGGGTCATAGTTCTTCTGAAGCTGAAGTGGACGCAGATGTGGTTAGTCCAGTGGAGTCCGGTGGCGTGGCTGAAGGAGATGTGCTTGCTGGATGAGAAGACGGGGTCAAGCGTGTGGCCGGCATAGTGGGTGGGGGTGTTCACCAGTTGCTTGAGTCCGAGGTTGGCGAGGTTGTCCAGCAGGGCGGTGGTATTTCTGTTGTTGTTGTTCTCCAGGTGAAAGTTGAGGTCCCCAAGGAGGATGTAGTCGGTGGAAGGAAGGGCGTGCGGGCTGATGAAGTCTGCGATGTCTTCGCTGAATTGTGTGCGTGGTCCCGGTGGTCTGTAGATGAGGGTGCCTTGGAGGGTGGTCTTGGGGTCAGTGAGTATCTGGAAGTGCAGGTGTTCAGCGGCGGTGAAGGTTTCGTCGGAGTTAGTTGAGATGCAGATGGTGTTCTTGTGTACGATGGTGATGCCTCCTCCCGTCTGGTTGACGCGGTCCTTCCGGGTGATCTTGTATCCGTCCAGGATGGCTATGGCGATGTCGGGCGTAGAGGAGGCGTTCATCCAGGTTTCGGTGAGGAAGGCGACGTCTGGTGCTGTCGTGTCGAGCAGGTCCCAGAGTTCCACGGCGTGCCTGTGGACGGAGCGGGTGTTGAGCAGGATGCACTTCAGGTGGTTGCTGCTGGTGTTGGGCTTGGCGGGGGCGGGGCAGGTACGGTAGCAGGTGAAACGGCAGGCTTGGCAGGCGAAGGGTCAATGGGTGCGTTTCGGGGTGGCTCGGTAGCAGGCAGGGTTCCGGCCGGCATTGAGTGCGTTGAGGGTGGCGGCGTCGTAGGTTCGTCGTGTGGCCTTGCATCGGTGGTTGGGACTAGGGGTCCTGGCGCTGGGCGCGGTCCAGGCGCGGACGGGCGCAGAGTGGCTTGCCTTGGGCGCACCTTCGGCGCACAATTGGCGTGCCCGCTGCGCATGACCGCTGCGCGTGTGCATGGGCGTCATAAGAAGGAGCCGGGAGAGAGGAGCAGCTGGGTGGCGGGAGCGGGGCAGCGAATGGGCAGGAGGGGGGAGGGTCCGCAGGGAGGCAGCGGTGGGAAAGGAGGGCAGGGGCGGCTCAGCGGCGGCTGGGTCGTCCTGTCCTGTGGAATGTAAACAAAAAAGACAAAGCAGCAAATATGGGGAAACAAGGTCACAGCAGGGTGACAAACAGCAAAATAGATAGACGAGGCAGCAAAAACGAGGGCACAACAGAATAAGAGACGAGTCAGAAAAACGAGGGCACAACAAAATAAAGAAATGGGTCAGCAAAACGCAATGCCAAAATACTAAAAAGTTTGTTGACACTCGATCTATAGGGACAGAGACACACTTGCAATCCTCACGAAACATTAAAAGATTTAATACACTGGGTCGATCTATAAAATTGATATTTAGTGAACAAATACATTTTTGACTTTAATGAATGTGAAATGTGCTATTAAAAGTCGGATGCCAATCACTGGGACACATGACTACAAAAAGGATCTGAAGAATTTGAATGTATTCCAAAAATGCGCGGTATGAATGAGTAGTGCAAGAAAGGAGAAGCTAAGTACAAAATCTAGTTTCATCAACAAATAAAGGGGACTTTCCATCCAGCTCATTTGTGACTATTTCTTGGCTGCACTACAAAATCTCAGAATCACCCAGTCATCCTATGTTTTTCCAAAAGTACCACGTTTGAAAGCAGACAGTTAGTACTTGGAGGCTGCCATCTTTTTCCTGCCTTTTCTTGGCTCGCACATTTCAAGCGAAAGACAGGTGCCTGACACTTTATGGGAAGCATGTATGCCAAAATAACTGCATAAACACACACACCCCTGAATCCCCCTTCTCTGGCCAGAGGGCAATTCAAACAGCATCACGCATCAGGCCACACATAGAAGGGTCAATGCTCACAGGGTTTGGGTGCAGAGCCTTTGACCATGCACAGTTGGCCCTGGGGGCATAGTGTCTGGGCACAAGCAATGGCCTCTGCCCATGTCCATGCACACTAATCCCCCTGAGCCTGGCCAAAAGCCATGTTGATGTTGAGATGTTTCTGTTTTTGACCAGGTGCTAATATCTATCGTTAAAAATAATCTTTAAAAATTACTGAAAACTTTGTTAAAGGGAAGGTTTAGTTCTTTATTCGGAAGAGAAAGTAATCTTTATTTAAAAATACATTTAAATTCCCCTAGAAAATGTACTTGAAGAACCATTATGCTTCGGTTGCAGGCCCAAAAATATCACTGAAATGTGCTAGTTACGGTGAGCAACACAAACAAAACCTCCCCATGTGCTCTGCGCATTCAGCCTCGTGTCAGGAACCGAGTAAGGATTTTCAGTGCTGGTAGCAAAACATCATTGTGCCTGCTGGAGCACTCCCCATACACTGTCACAAAAGGCAACTTTTTTTGTGTGCACCCTTTGTTGTTATTTGGCAAGGTTGCCTCGCTTCATGGAACAGCCAAATTGCCAGGGACCATTGACTAGTAATGTTCCAGCAAGTTACACCAATATCTCGACCCCTCAAATAACGCCCCGTCTCTCACACAGCATGGGGCCACCAGGGGTCTGAACTGGAGCACAAGCCCAGCAGGGGGGGTTTCCGAGATATGCCTGCGTGTCTTTGTTGCTCTTACTGTAGGTAGGCCCGAGACAATGAAGAGTTTGCAGCAATGATGACAAGGGGAGGAGAGCGAGCAGCATCTTAGAAGACCACGTCTTAGACTGTGACATTCCTTTCCAGTGTAATTTATCACTTTTCAATCAATTAGGATTCCTAATGGTAATAAAATAAAAACTGCCCACCTGTGGGGCCCTACCTGCCAGAGTTGAGTTCACACGTCTCTTCTACTTCGGTGACCCGGTCCGGACAGCAACCTGGCAGCCTGCAACCAAAATGGATGGACTAGCCTGCTGCTGCAGGGCACGACTGGTCCGCTTTCCTTCAGAGGCTCCGACCTTGACCTCGGCTAGTCTCCGCTCGCTTGACTGCTCCTCTAATGCAGGGAAAGACAGTCCGTCTGCAAAATGGCTGCTACTCTCCTCCAACTGCAATCATGCGCGGGAAGAAGTCAGAGTCTGCGCAGAGGGTCCCTATCCCAACTCGTCACAGGTTGGGTCTCACCACGCCCTGTGACGAGTTGGGAGGGGGTGGGGTGACACAACACCAAGCTCTCCTCCACTCGCTGATTGACGTGGAGACGTTAGCAATCCTGGGCTTGTGTAAAAAACGCCCGGGGCTAACTTAATCTCCACTCCATCAGGGGGTGGAGACTGGGCATCCAGGCTATGTCTTTGCCTATCTGATGACATCACAGCCTTCAGGGCTGTGAGGTTCTCAGCTGGAAAAGACATAGCAGGTGGTGCAGCGTAGCGGTATTGGCAGTGGGAGGCAGCAGACTCCAAGACAGTGCCCCGTGTTCTTTGCGACGTGTTCTTTGCGTTTGTTTGTTTTTTTACAAATAAAAAAGAAACGTACTGGTGATCTTTATTTTTAAAATCCACGAGAACGTGATAAATTACCTGGGGCTAAATTACCTGGGGCGGAGCCCAGACGCCCACAAAGAGAAACCGCCACTGACTGGAAGGACACTGGTCAAGGGAAACAGTACCGGAGACATGCTCCAGAGTAGGGGCAAAACACAAACACAAAGTGATGCCGGACCTTGCTGACCAAAGAGAAGCATGGAAATAAAACTAACGATGAAGCCAACCAATCATAAGCAATAGGGGGGGCTTTAAGTCCCATTAGAAAAAAAAATGTCTCACAGGCAAATGCACATGAGTTCAGGGAAGACATAATGTATAGGATGTAGGAGGAATGAGGCACACTGTAAAAGAGAGGAAGGTGTTATTCAAACATGCTAAAGGGCTTAACATCTATCTCCGGCATCTATATCCGGCCTGAGAGGAAACCTCTCAGCCTTCACCAAGCAGGACCTTTACCGAACATACTTTACAATGCAGATAAGTATTTGTATTCTTATCACACTGTGACCTAGCAAGCAGGTAAGAATTATTTTTTAAATCACATACTTTTTATGTTATTATAAGAAATTGATTTTAGGGGTGGGTAGAGGAGAGAGGTAAAGCAAGGTAAGCGTGACTTGAGTGTTCAAGGGTGGGTAGAAGCAAAACGAGGTCAGGGTGATTCGAGTGTTCAAGGGTGGATAGAAGTAAGGGGAAGTCAGGGTCACTTGAGGGCTCTGGGGTGTGCAGAGGTAAAGGGAAGTGGGGGTGACTTGAGGGTTCCTAGGTCTGCAGAGGTAAAGGGAAGTGGGGGTGACTTGAAGGCTCAGGTGTGGTTGGAGGTAAAGTGAAATGAGGGTGACTTGAGGGTTACTTAACCTTTTAACCTTTTAACCCCTTACTGACCACCACAAGTGTATAACACCTGCCTGGTCATCCTTACAGTCTACCGCCCACCAAAATCTACTGCAATATTTAATGACCTATTGACCCCAATTATTTCAGATATCTGTACACGATTTTAATGTCCACTGGGACAAATTATGTAAAGATGGGGCAACATGACTGTTGGAAAATCCTATGACCCCACTTGGACTTAAACAATTAGTGGAGGCACCTACACATATCAAAGGCCACACTCTGGATCTTATCTGGACCTCTGACCCGGCTATAGTGCTAACAGATATTATACCCTGCATATGGTCAGACCACTACATGATAAACTGTGATATCCCTGTTGATGGCCTTCTGCCTCAACCTCCACCTCTTATATCCCAAAAAGTTCGACAATGGAAAAAAATGGACTCAGAAACTTTGTCGGACACTCTTCTTAAAAACTCACAGTTTCATGATGCGCATGGGGACCTTGATCAGGAATACACCTATCTTATGCAAAATCTTGGTCAGGCTATTGACCAAATAGCTCCTGAAATAAATCAAAAGATAAATAGAACTGTAAAGGGAGCCCCATGGTTCAATTCCTCCTTGAGGTAACACAAAATTAAACTACGCCTTTTAGAGAGACGTTGGAGGAAATCAAACGATCCCGTTGACAAAGATCACTATAAATCGTTTCTTAAATCCTACAAAACCTATATTCAGTCAACTAAAGCGGAGTACTATGAAACCCGAATTTACAACGCGGACATTGTTCAAAAAGAAACCTGCAAGATCTTATCAGAGTTGAGTAAGAAAGTAGAAAGATCAGAATCTCCTATTGATTGTAACACCTTTCAACACTACTTCCTCGACAAAGTACAAACTATTCTTACTGACATTAAGAACACCTCCAGCAATCACCCCACTCTCCCATATCCCCAACCCCCTCCGCCAATACACACCATCTCTAAGTTTCCCCCGATTGATTCTACGGTCTTAGGACAGCTCATTAATCGAACAAAATCTGGTTCCCCTGCAGATCCTTGTCCCCCCAGTATCTTTCGAATGGCGCTTCCTGCCCTTGGAAGTCATTTTGTCTCCCTACTAAACAAATCATTAGACTCTGGCCAGCTTCCATCCAGCTTTAAAGAAGCTAGAGTCAGGCCCCTAATAAATAAGCCGGGGGCTGATCCCATCAACCTAAAAAATTATAGGCCTATATTTCAGCTTCCTTTCTTGTCCAAGATTTTGGAACAACATGTTCTGATGTCTCTGGCATCATTTCTGGAGTCACACCATTTTCTCCACGAAGGTCAAGCAGGTTTTCGGGCGCATCACAGCACCGAATTGGTGATGCTTTCGGTGCTTCATGAGCTCAGAGGTATGGCTGATAGTAAAAAACCGAGTGCCCTGATATTATTAGATCTGTCAGCGGCATTCGATACTGTCAGCCATACCCTGCTCTTGGACAGATTGGCCGCGTTTGGGATACAAGATGTAGCCTATAAATGGCTTGAATCTTTTCTTTCTGCAAGATCTCAAAGGTTTCTACTGGAGGACTGTACATCAAACCTGGGTACCCTGAAGTGTGGAGTCCCCCAGGGATCTGCCCTGTCCCCACTCCCTTTTAATCTTTACCTGCAGCCTTTAATTGACTCTGTAGTAAGCATGGGCTGTAAAACCTTTAACTATGCGGATGAAACCCAGTTGTTATTTAGCATCAATAACACTGCATCCGCACAGACCCATGCTAAAAAAATACTCAATCATACTGTGAATTGGATGACAGCAAATTCGTTGAAGATCAATCCTGAAAAAACGGAGGTCCTGGTGGTTTCATCTGAAGCTTCTCCTTGGGGTGATTTGTTTTGGCCGCAAGATCTTGGCCCGACCCCTAAACATTGCTCCAAGGTAAAAAGTCTTGGCATTAAGATCGACCATGAGCTGTCAATGGTCAGCCAGATCTCCTCAGTGGTTGGGACCTGTACTAACTTAATTAGACAGTTACGTAAGTTAGTCCCCTTGCTTTCCCCTTCCACGCTCCGGACAATTGTCTCTGCTACAATCATCTCGAGACTAGACTACGGGAATGACCTGTATTTGGGTCTCCTCAAATCACTGATAAATAGACTGCAAGCACTCCTGAACGATGCAGCTAGGCTGATCTTTCGGCTACCTATACGCACTCATGCATCGCTGCTGTTATGTAAGCAACATTGGCTCCCCATAAAACAACGGGTGGAGTTTAAAAGTTTGTGTATTGCCCATAAGGCAATCTATGGTCAAGCACCGGCTTACATTAAAGAACGCCTTGGAGTCTATAGACCGACATGATCACTAAGGTCTTCAAACACTCAATTGCTGTCCTGTCCTCGCTATAAACTTGCTACGAAGGGTGGCAGATCTTTCTCTGTGGTTGTCCCACAGGTTTGGAACAAACTTCCTGAATCCCTTCGTAAAGAACCTAACCTGCTGCAGTTCAGGAAATTTTTAAAAACATTCCTGAATAGAGAAGCTCTAAGCTTTACTTAGTGGTATGGCTTCATGCATCTGTTCCTTTGTTAGCTTAGCTTCCTTCTGTCAAAAGCGCCTTGAGACCTGAAGGTGATTTGGCGCTATACAAGCTGTAGTTAACAATAACAATAACAATAACAATTTCTGAGTAAGATTCTAAAATTTCATCCAAATTTGATGTTGTTCCGTTCAGCCATTTTTTTCTTTGCCCATGCATGACAAATAGGCATGAAACGTTCCAGTTTTTTGGTCCAGATTCATCAAGGGTATTAAGAAAATAAAAAATTCTCTGGCTGGGGTTAAAACTCTGACCTAGTTAGAACTACTGTGTGTCCCAAAACAAGCACACTCCTCACCAGGATCGGCAGTGGGCAGAGAGGCCATGGTACTCAAAATGGCGGTTGCTTACTCACACGTATGAGCCTGAAAAGGGACAAGATGGCGCAGATAATGTTTACGCTGCAATCTAGATTTTAACAGTCCTCCCTTTTCAACATATCTAGCCAGCTTGTCAATCTATATCTATCCCCATTATGTTATGCATTTCCACTTCGTATAAAGCTTTCATTCGTTCAGCTTCGAAGTCCAGAGTCTTAGGGCAGATATAGTTCACAAAAAGTGAGCACAGGGGCGGCAAGCATTGAACACCCAGGCAGAATCCACATATTATCACAATCGGTATCAATATGATCATAAACAACTCCAGAACTAGCTCCCAAGCGACCATTCTTCTTGTTCCTGATGAACCTCTGAGGAAAGTCTGTGGAGGTGTTCAATGGCCTTGTAGACTGAAGGCGAATTATCCGGTATGTAGGTGCAGCAGCTGGACTCAATGATGCGGCATGCTCCTCCATGATCCGCTAGAAACACGTCTAGAACAAGGCGGTTCTGAAGGGCCACCAGGCGGACCTGGCCTGAAGCTCTGCTGTGTTGTTCGTGAGGATGCCAGCTGTGACATTCATAGTCGTTTCAACTGCCTGGGTCAAATGTCGGATGGCACGGCTGTTCGCCATCGGACCCCAGAGCGGAACAAGTCCCTTCACTGCATCCAGGAACTGTGCTCCGGTGGAGTCGGCTTGTTCAATGTCTCTTGCTCATTTTTGCTGGTGGTGGTTTGCTGGAGCCACATAGGTCGGAGGGAGGATGAAGGCGATGTAGCAGGTACCTCCCCAGCCAGGTGTAGGCTTTTGTACCACAGACAAAGTACATGTTCGGGGAGGTGACAAAAGTGGGTGGATCAGTTGAGTCCAGAGTTCTGGTGATGTGGCAAGCGCTGTGGCCCACCAACTGTGTCCCGAGTCCTTCGATGCATACAAGGCCCGAGACGTTGACGACAGACAGGGCCACAGTCAGGGTGGCAGCTGTTCGTTTTCGGAGGTCGGAGAAGGTGGGTCTAGCTGGATTGTTGAACACCTGCATTTCAACCTGTTCTTTGGCAGGGATGTCCTTGTGAAATGAGGCGTTGGATGTCACAGGGCAAAAGGGAGCAGCGGTTCTTCCAGTTTGTTCAGCCAGAACCCATGATAAAAGTGCGACACAGTTTTGCTGGAAGTTGCATTATCCCTGTAGCTCTCTTGCAAGAGGATCAGCCAAGCAAGGCAGGAACCATGAACGGAGAAAGGTGAAGGGATGAAGGGGATGGAATGCCCAGTGGCATGTGGTAACAACCCACAGATCCAACAATTCGTGGCATTGGCGGCAAGGTTGTGTTGGTGCAGCAACTGCACAAAGGAGTTGTTCCAGAACTCCTTACGCCTTTCTCGGAGTTGAGGTGGAAGAGAGATCAGGTAGTGTTCTTTCATTGTTGGTAGGCTGTGCAATAGTAAGAAATGTCTTATGAGCTGGTGCGCTCTCTTCTACAATCCAGAAGGTGGCCATGAGGAGGAGGCAAAAGAGAAGGGCGATGAAAAGGGCAATAGTCTTTGAGCTGTCTATTTTATCAGTCTTTGGGTTTCTGTAGTGGATCTTCGGATGTCCGGTTGCTTCCATCATCTTCGTATCAGGCGCTGCCATCATCTTCGTATCGGGCGCTTCCATCATCTTCAAGGGGCTCGGTAGCGGGCAGAACCACAAACTTCGTTTAGCCTCTCTCCTGGTAGCCTTAGTAGTGTTAGGCCACCGTTCTGAGATTCGTAACTTAGTCAGTGGTCTACTTAGCCGAAGGTCCCTCTTTTCGTCGTAGGTTATACCCTTCTCTGGACGGCACAGTGGGATCGGGAAATTTTGCCAATTCGAGTGTCTCTGTATCAGGGTAACAGCTCAGGGATGGTCGGTCTTTATTCAGGAGCTCTTCTTGGGTGGCCACGTCTTCGGTTGTTGTCAGGGTCGAGGATATTTTCTTGCAGTGGTGTCCGTGCAATAGTAGTTTCAACAATGGTTCCTTCGGGTTTACCAACAATTGCTTTAGGTCATGCAAGCATCTACCATATTGGTCAATACATAATTTTGTTCATTATTATGCACGTTAATTACCTTTAGAATGCAAAACCAAACCAAAAAAGGGTCAGGGTGTTTTTAATTATTCAGTTATTTTTCATTTTTTGTTTTTTGACTGACACCTTAGATATAAGCATAAAATACTTTTTCACACGGTACAAAACAAGGCGCAACAATTCTGATCAGTGTGCAATGTGACATAACGTGAAATATTGTGACATTGTGACATATAAGTGAAGTTCTATATACAAGTGAATAAATAAATATGGAAAAAGAACAATTATTAAAGGCCAATTCCTGTTTTTGATACTAGAGTCCAACACGCTATTTTAATTAGCTTTGGTGTATTGGGCACTGTAAATAGGTCCTTGCGATGATTCTGTCGACGTTTCGACCCTATGGACACCTTATTTGTGGGTCTCTAGCGGGTCTTCTTCAGGACGGGGACTAGGAAGGGATTATGGCGCCTGTAGGTTAAAAGAGGTAAAACCATCAGGTTTGGATTTTGCGTAAGGGATTGTATTGGACAAAGTAATTGCAAATAATTACCAGGTCTTCTTCACATGGGCATCCCAATATTCTACTTTTTAGGGGTGTCCTCTGTGATCTCGAATCTACATGATCAAACACAATCATTATTGTTGTGCTGATTACATCACATTAATTATATAGGGATTGCAAAAAGAGCCTCACCGGTGCTTTACACTCACCTATAGTGAAGATCTTGTACTTAATCAGGGTTATTCTTATTTGTTGGTTGCTCTTTCTTTAATTGCAACAGTCGCTATTCTATCAACCGTCTGTAAATTAAGGGTGTAAGTCTTTAATATTTTATCCAAAAACAAATAAAACGGTAAAGGTGACTATAGTACTCTTCTTATTGGCACTCACCATTCATCTATGCGTGTAACAACTAATTCCTTAGAAAGAGGCGAGGTTGCAGTCTATGTCAATCATGACGCCTCATATTCATTACGCGGTTTCTGCAATTTAAATGAGGAAAGATGAAGGTCCGTGTAACTGCATGAACCCTTCACGCGAGCCCAAACAAATACATGAAGGTTACTTTCTAAGCTTACCTTCCACGCACTGTTTGCGTTCCTCAGATGGGGGTCAAACCGGTCCGCTCGGCTAAACAGTTTCGAGTGGATTAACGCGGGTCAGGAAATGCGATAGACATCTACTTCCGCGTTTCTGTCTCGAGGACGTTGGCGTCAGTGTTGCCATGCAACGCTACGTGAATTGCGCGCATGCGTACAACTGACTTCGGTCAGAGTCTATCCTTAATGTTAAAGCACTCTAAATGATTAAGAACCTCTCTTTTCTGAGCAATCGAAAGGGAGGCATCTTAATAAGGAGCAGTAGGGATTCTCTGCTCTGTGTTACTGTTAGTGCGGGATAATCGAACATACTCTGCTGCGCTTGGCATTAGGAAAAAAAACCTTAATGGTTTTACAGATAGGGGAGTGCAATGATGATTAGGAAATCGAGTGTTTAAAAGGGGGTGGCTTATTATTATTAAATTATTAAAAAGTGATAGACTCATTGGCCTTTTGTTTCAATGCAATCAATGTAAACCCTGGGTCTCGCATACCAAATCTTATGTACGTGACAGCATGCACATCATTCAACTCCTAGAAGGTCAACCTTTTAACGATAAGAACCAGATGTTAGTGACATTGGATGTGTCATCTTTGTACACTTCCATTCCCCAGACTGCGGCAATAGAGGTTATCAAAACCACGCTTGACAGGAGAGAAAGACCCCATTGGATACCAACAGACTTCATAATAGAGCTCCTCCTGATAGCGATGAAGAAGAATTTCTTTTTGTTCAAAAACCAATTTTACTATCAAGTCAAAGGAGTAGCCATGGGGGCTACATATGCCCCTAGTCTGGCTAACATCTTCATGGACCATTACGAAGAGGAGCATCTGTATGACTTAGCCAATCCTTACTTGCACAACATCGATGTATGGAAAAGGTACATTGATGATGTGCTTATGATCTGGTCAGGTACTGAAATAGAACTGAAAGAGTTCCATTCTTGGCTAAATACCCGGAATAATGACATCCAATTCACGATGACCAGTAACTCAGAATCCATCGATTTCTTGGATCTCACCTTCAGGGTTGAAAATGGTCAATTATATACTGACCTATTCCGTAAACCAATGGGTAGAAACACACTCCTGATGTATGGATCACATCATCCCAGGAACCTAAGGGACAACCTGCCCTACGGGCAGTACCTGAGGATAAGAAGGAATTGCTACAGACGACAGGACTTCTTCCAGGCAGCTGAAGACTTGACATCACGACTAAGGAAACGTGGATATCCATCAAGCTTGCTTAAGAAGGCAAAAAAATGCGCGTGGTATCAACCACGTGAACAATTACTGGAACCACGAGAAAAGATGGATGACATGAAGAACTTGGTATGTGTAACCACATATAACACTAAGAGTGCGGATATTAAGAAAACTATAAAAAAGTACTGGAAGCTTGTGGCCAGTGATCTACAAATGGAGGAGCAGCCGCTTTTTGCATTTAAACGAGGAAGAAACATCAAGGATGTAGTTGTCAGGGCTTTCCTTAATCCACCTAAAAGTCAGGATCTAAGAAGCATGATGAATCTGCCTCCGCTGATAGGTAACCATAAATGTGGCACTTGCAAAGTGTGTGATCTCTGGCAGGAAGGATCAAGTTTCACACACAATTCAAAAACATACAGATTGGCACATTTTTCCAACTGCAACAGTACCCATGTGATATACACCATCACTTGTCCATGTGGATTGCTATATGTAGGTCAAACTACACAAAGAGTTAAAACAAGAATCTTGCAACACATGAGCCGAATTAGATGTAATACTATTGGGGCCCCATTGGTAGAGCATTATAACACCTATAAACATAAGCCAGAAGAGATTGAGTGGAGAGTTGTAGAAAAGGTAACTTTGGGCCCTAGGGGTGGATCTGTGGCGAGGACTATGAACTATAAGGAATGCAGATGGATACATTCTTTGAACAGTGTCCTACAGGGGCTGAATGAGAGAGAAGAGACAGCGAGACAAATGGGGCAGCTGTAATCGTTTGGCACTTTTCTCTGCATGTGTGTATCCTGAATGTGTCTGCAATCATGTGAATATAAACAATATCAGTAAGATCAACATATCTGTTTAATGTTTTGCATTGTTTATATTGATTGTTTACATTGATTGCATTGAAACAAAAGGCCAATGAGTCTATCACTTTTTAATAATTTAATAATAATAAGCCACCCCCTTTTAAACACTCGATTTCCTAATCATCATTGCACTCCCCTATCTGTAAAACCATTAAGGTTTTTTTTTCCTAATGCCAAGCGCAGCAGAGTATGTTCGATTATCCCGCACTAACAGTTACACAGAGCAGAGAATCCCTACTGCTCCTTATTAAGATGCCTCCCTTTCGATTGCTCAGCAAAGAGAGGTTCTTAATCATTTAGAGTGCTTTAACATTAAGGATAGACTCTGACCGAAGTCAGTTGTACGCATGCGCGCAATTCACGTAGCGTTGCATGGCAACACTGACCCCAACGTCCTCGAGACAGAAACGCGGAAGTAGATGTCTATCGCTTTTTCTGACCCGCGTTAATCCACTCGAAACTGTTGAGCCGAGCGGACCGGTTTGACCCCCATCTGAGGAACGCAAACAGTGCGTGGAAGGTAAGCTTAGAAAGTAACCTTCATGTATTTGTTTGGGCTCGCGTGAAGGGTTCATGCAGTTACACGGACCTTCATCTTTCCTCATTTAAATTGCAGAAACCGCGTAATGAATATGAGGCGTCATGATTGACATAGACTGCAACCTCGCCTCTTTCTAAGGAATTAGTTGTTACACGCATAGATGAATGGTGAGTGCCAATAAGAAGAGTACTATAGTCACCTTTACCGTTTTATTTGTTTTTGGATAAAATATTAAAGACTTACACCCTTAATTTACAGAAGGTTGATAGAATAGCGACTGTTGCAATTAAAGAAAAAGCAACCAACAAATAAGAATAACCCTGATTAAGTACCAGATCTTCACTATAGGTGAGTGTAAAGCACCGGTGAGGCTCTTTTTGCAATCCCTATATAATTAATGTGATGTAATCAGCACAACAATAATGATTGTGTTTGATCATGTAGATTCGAGATCACAGAGGACACCCCTAAAAAGTAGAATATTGGGATGCCCGTGTGAAGAAGACCTGGTAATTATTTGCAATTACTTTGTCCAATACAATCCCTTACGCAAAATCCAAACCTGATGGTTTTACCTCTTTTAACCTACAGGCGCCATAATCCCTTCCTAGTCCCCGTCCTGAAGAAGACCCGCTAGAGACCCACAAATAAGGTGTCCATAGGGTCGAAACGTCAACAGAATCATCGCAAGGACCTATTTACAGTGCCCAATACACCAAAGCTAATTAAAATAGCGTGTTGGACTCTAGTATCAAAAACAGGAATTGGCCTTTAATAATTGTTCTTTTTCCATATTTATTTATTCACTTGTATATAGAACTTCACTTATATGTCACAATGTCACAATATTTCACGTTATGTCACATTGCACACTGATCAGAATTGTTGCGCCTTATTTTGTACCGTGTGAAAAAGTATTTTATGCTTATATCTAAGGTGTCAGTCAAAAAACAAAAAATGAAAAATAACTGAATAATTAAAAACACCCTGACCCTTTTTTGGTTTGGTTTTGCATTCTAAAGGTAATTAACGTGCATAATAATGAACAAAATTATGTATTGACCAATATGGTAGATGCTTGCATGACCTAAAGCAATTGTTGGTAAACCCGAAGGAACCATTGTTGAAACTACTATTGTACTGCCAAGGTTCTCAGGGATACTGGGTTACCCCGTAAGAATTATTCGTGGTGTCCGTGCAGCCAATTTCGTTTCCCCTCCACTTGAAAAGCTGTTCGGGTGGTGATCAAGACTTGCCAGGGCCCGTCCACCAAGGTTCCAGACTTATTGCACGCTGGAAGTCCCGGATTAGGACGTAGTCACCTGGCTGGATGTCGTGCCCGGGGCCCCTGGAAGCATTGGGGATGGCCTGCAGCACCTGTTGATGGATAACAGACAGTGTTTTAGTCAGAATATACAAATAGTCAGACATTAGGACGTCCGGGACGTCATGAATGGATGTCGGTTTTGGTGCGGACCAAACGCTAATAGGTCAGCCGAAAACGACCTCGTAGGGGGTCAAGTGGTGTTTGGTGGGAGTGGAACGCATTGATAGCAATGCCAGTGGGATAGCGTCTGGCCATTTCAGTCCTGTGGTAGCCACTATCTTTGCCAGTTTGAGCTTCCGCGTGGCATTATGTAGTCCTGAGGCGGATGCCGGGAGCTGGAGGTACTCTGCTGTTTTAAAATAATTGTTTTCGTGTGGTGTCACTCTATAATTGCTTTTAATCATAAGCACAACGTAGCGCTCGCGCACAGCTGTTCCCATTGGCTGCATCGCGCCCTTCATTTCTCTTGACCTGCAGCCGCCATAGCCACTGGCGTGCGCGCAGACTCCGCCCCTTTCCGAGGACACGCCCCCTGACCACTACTTAAACCGCTGACCTTCAGCGGCAACTCGTAAAACCTTGTCCCAGTCCTGAGGCGGAAGCCGGGAGCTGGAGGTACTCTGCTGTTTTAAAATAATTGTTTTCGTGTGGTGTCACTCTATAATTGCTTTTAATCATAAGCACAACGTAGCGCTCGCGCACAGCTGTTCCCATTGGCTGCATCGCGCCCTTCATTTCTCTTGACCTGCAGCCGCCATAGCCACCGGCGTGCGCGCAGACTCCGCCCCTTTCCGAGGACACGCCCCCTGACCACTACTTAAACCGCTGACCTTCAGCGGCAACTCGTAAAACCTTGTCCCAGTCCTGAGGCGGAAGCCGGGAGCTGGAGGTACTCTGCTGTTTTAAAATAATTGTTTTCGTGTGGTGTCACTCTATAATTGCTTTTAATCATAAGCACAACGTAGCGCTCGCGCACAGCTGTTCCCATTGGCTGCATCGCGCCCTTCATTTCTCTTGACCTGCAGCCGCCATAGCCACCGGCGTGCGCGCAGACTCCGCCCCTTTCCGAGGACACGCCCCCGCCTTCCACCATAAATGTGCATGCATAGGACGCGCAGCGGACGAGCGCAGCGGGAGCGCCATTTACGCGCCGAAGGCGCACCTAAGGCAAGCCCGTCCGCGCCAAGACCGCGCCAGGCGCAGGAACCCCTGCCCAAAATCCTCTAATCATCAGGTATGCTCCCAACGACCTCCTCAAACTCCGAGGCAGATCTGACTGTCCCTGCAAGCTTGATCTTTCTAAAGTATTCGGCTCCACCAGCTGTAACAAATGTCGTTGGACACTCAACCTCGCCACCAAACAGCCAACCTCCCCCAACAGACCTCACTTTACAGGCGGTCTGATAAATGCCAGGTCGATGTGTAAACATAGTCAGGATATTCACGACCTCATTATTGACCATGACCTGGATTGTCTCTTAATCACCGAGACCTAGCTTACTGAAGACAGTAACCCAGACATAGCCATCGCCCTCCCCCCTGGCTACTCCTTTCACAGACAGGACAGACAGAAAGGTAGAGGAGTAGGTGTTGCAATCATCCTGAGGAACTCTTTTAGCTGCCACACCTTCTGCCTCGACCCTCTCACTGATGCAGAGGGACTAGGTTTCTCCATCAAACTTAGTCAAACCCTTTCCTTCTCCGGTGGTTTGATCTACCGCCCACCCGGCAACGCCGCAAAGTTCCTCGACTCCCTTAATGACGCCCTCGGATACTTCTTACTCCGCTACCCCCATTTCACCCTCCTGGGCGACTTTAACCTACATCTCGAAACATCTGTCGACCCCTTCACCAGAAATTTTCTGCAGACATTGGACATCTTCAATCTGCAACAAAGCGTCAAGTTGCCTACTCATTCTCTTGGTCACACCTTGGATGGTGTCTGTTCCAATTTCCCGTCTATCTCCACCTTGCCACCCATTCCCCAAATTTGGACTGACCACTGTCTGATCCCTTTTCATATCTCCAGCGTTCTCCCGCCTACCTGCAAAAAGCGCACTCGCCAACCCATTCACTCCATTAATTGGAAAACTGTCGAGAAAAGTTTCAGTTCTCATCCCTTCTCCCCTACCACTGCCCCCTCTTCCTCTGGTAACATCGATAAAGATGCAGTCTGTCTCAACAACTGGCTCTCTCACGAAATCTCAAAACGATGCCCACCTAATAATAAAGACAATACCCTAAAGAAAGCGAAAATTAAAGCCCCCTGGTACACGCCCGACCTAACAGCCGCACACCTACTCTGCAGGAAAGCGGAACGTAAATGGCGTAGAACCTACGACAATGACGATCGTAACCACTACATCCTACAGAGGAAAAATTATCTCTCAATCATTAAATCCGCAAAAAGAACTTACTATGTAAACGCCATTAAAGAGGCCAGTCAAAAACAAAAAACCCTCTTTTCAATAGTAAAATCTTTCACCAAACCAAAAGCTCTCCAACCAGAAATCCCCCCTTCCCAAGAGCTGTGTGATAAGATTTCCGACTACTTTGATGAAAAAATCACCTCCATCCATAAAAACTTCCCCCCTCCCCCCCTGTGCACTCAATCTTGGATCTAGACCAATCTCACCCGATTGCAAACAGTCTTAAACACTTTACCCCGGTGACCCTGACTCAGACCAGAGAAGCGATCCTTTCATGCAAATCTGGCTCCCCTTCTGACCCTTGTCCCCCCAAGATCCTCCACACCATCATTGATGCAGTCAATCCTATCATTAATGAAATAGTCAACCTCTCCCTTAAAACTGGCTCTGTTCCCCTCTCCTGGAAAAAAGGTGTGGTTAAACCTCTCATGAAAAAGGCAAACAAACCCCCCTCTGATTTGACTAACCCCCGTCCCATCACCTTGTTACCTGCACTAGGCAAAATAACTGAACAGTTAGTCCACAAGGAGCTCAAGTCCTTTCTTGACACCTACAACCTTCTTCACCCCCAACAATCCGGTTTCCGGTCTAAACATTCTACCGAAACCGCTCTGATCGAGCTGACCGATACCATCAAAATCCTCCAAGATCAAAGGAAGAAGGCCATCCTGATCCTTCTTGACCTCACGGCAGCATTCGATACTATTTCTCACTCCATTCTGCTTAACAGACTCATGGACATCGGCGTTACAAACTCGGCCCTAGCCTGGATTAGCTCCTTCCTCAGCGACAGGTTTCAAACTGTCACACTGGGTCCTTTCCATTCGAAAGAGAAAAAGGTCTCCTGTGGAGTTCCCCAGGGCTCCATTCTGAGTCCCCTCCTTTTTAATATATATCTCATCCCTCTGCTTACCCTTATAGAATCGTTCGGCATAACCGTCACGTCTTATGCCGACGATACCCAGCTTGTCATCCCTCTCGACGACAATTCAAACACGGCCGAACTCAATCTTAAGCACTGTCTCACAGCGGTCTTTCAATGGATGGACGCCAACCACCTCCGCTGCAACTCGAATAAAACCGAGATCTTGCCCATTGGTAAGAATGCTTCTTTCTGCCCCGCCCTGTGGTGGCCTGACAATTCCGCTGCCCCACCTCAGACAGTTTCATCGGCCAGAAACCTCGGAGTTATTTTTGATTCCGATCTCTCTTTCGATACCCACGCCACGACCATAGCAGGTAAATGCTTCGGCATTATAAAGTCCCTGAGAAAGTTCTTTGACTTCCTCCCGCTCGACTCCAGAAAGACCATTGCGGTAGCCCTCATACTCTCTCGAGTGGACTACTGTAACGGCCTGCTGGCAGGGACCAAAAAGTCCACCCGTTTGAAACTGCAAAGTTTCCTGCACACTGCTGTGCGTCTTGTCCTTAAACTTCCACGCAAATCCTCAATCACCACTGCTCTTAAATCCTTACATTGGCTCCCCTTGCATAAGAGAATACTCTTTAAAATTCTCATTGTAGCTTTCCGAGCCTTCAACAAATCCGGTCCTTCCTACTTGTCAAGCCGCTTCCCCCACTACACCCCTGGCCGCTCTCTCAGATCCTCGCAAGAAAACCTTATGACCCCCCCCCAAATTCAACCTGAAGTCTAAAGGCGGTAAAACACTCAGTACCCTGGCTATTAGAGCCTGGAACAGCATGCCAAGGCATCTCAGACTTCAGACGCTTGAGAAACCGTTTAGGAAGCACCTCAAAACGTGGATTTTTAATCTCTCTGATGACTGGACTAAAGCAGCCATCTAGCCCCCCACTACCTCCCTTGTGATTTGGTTCCTGGTTTGACAGCGCCAAGATGCTCCCTCCGGAGCGAACGTTTGCGCTCTATAAATACCTATCCAAATATCCAAATATCCAAACCAGTCCAGCAGATTGGGGGTGGAAGACTGCGTGAAACTTCTGTTTTACACCCAACCCCTTCAACATGAGTTGGATAACCTCGGCTATGAAGTGGGGGTCATTGTCGCTCTACAAAATTCGACAAAGGCAGTAGCGAGGGAAGAATTCCTTCAGTAATACCTTTGCAGTAGCAATGGCAGTATTGTCACGAGTTGGATAGGATTCCACCCACTTGCGAAATGCACATACGACAACAAGCACATACTTTAAACCTTGGCACCTTTCTAACTGGATGTAGTCCATCTGCAGGACTTCAAAGGGATGATTGGGGACCCCAAACCCTCCCTGGGGGATGACAGTTCCTTTCCCAGGGTTGTGTTGCAGGCATATCAGACATTGTTGGACCAGACATTTAGCTGAGTCTGTGATCTTGTCTAAAATCAGATGAACTACGAATTCTGATTTACTCACCTGTTATCAGGAGAGACCTCAGTCCTGTATCTTTCAGCCCACTACTGATCCTGAAAAGTAATTCTAACCATACTTAAAGTAACTTGAATTTCCTTCCATAGGCTAACATTGGCTGGTTTCACTTGAAAATTCTTCTAAGTGTGGAGTTTTGGAACTTTAAAAATTCTTCTAAAATCAGCCGAACTACGAATTCCGATTTACTCACCTGTTATCAGAGGAGAGCTCAGTGCTGCATCTTTCAGCCGACTACTGATCCTGAAAGGTAATTCTAACCATACTCACAGTAACTTGAATTTCCTTCCATAGGCTAACATTGGCTGGTTTCACTTGAAAATTCTTGTGTGTGGAGTTTCGGAACTTTAAAAAATTCTTCTTAAATCAGCTGAACTACGAATTCTGATTTACTCACCTGTTATCAGGAGAGGCCTCAGAGCTGCATTTTTCTGCCCACTACTGATCCTGAAAACTAATTCTAACCATACTTACAGTAACTTGAATTTCCTTCCGTAGGCTAACATTGACTGGTTTCATTTGGAAATTCTTCGAAGTGTGGAGTTTTGGAACTTTAAAAAACTCCTCTAAAAGCAGCCGAACTACGAATTCCGATTTACTCACCTGTTATCAGGAGAGACCTCAGTGCTGCATCCTTGAGCCCAGTACTGATCCTGAAAAGTTATTCTAACCATACTTACTAGTAACTTGAATTTCCTTCCATAGGAATCCATTGTCTGGTTTTCACCAGAAAAGGTTCTGTGTCTATTTTCACAAACTAAAAATATTCCTAAAACATCGCCTGTATGACTTAAACACATTCTTTCAACTGTTTACAGGAGATGCACCAGTGCTGGAACAAAGATTCACCACTGAGTAAGAAAAAGTAATGATACCACTACTTACCTGCTGAGTGAATTTCCTACCGTAGGATAACATTGGTGATTCTATGAGATAACATTTCTAAGTGTCAACTTTTAAAATTCAATAATATTCCTTAAAAATCACTACTGTAACTAAAACACTTTTACTCAACCGTTTACAGGAGATGTCCAAGGACTGAAATTAGGATCCAATCCTGTGGTTAGAAAAGTAATCCACAAAGTAACTAATTGCATTTAGCTAGAAAAACACATTGAGGTCAATGTTGCATTGTGTTTGAAATTGTGTTGCCCATTGCAACAACTGTAACTACTGTACTTAAAAGTCTATTGCCTATTTGCAAAGTATTTAAACTAAAGTAATTCCTTCTGAGAAAGTACATTTTGTAATGTAATGTGTAATGTCATTACTTAAAAATAAATAGTTTAAAAAATGTAGTAAACCAGTATAAAAAAATATAACAATTAATACAATTCACTGAAAAAAACAAAGGTATGAGGCCTGATATAGTTAGGAATTAGCATTTAAAAAGCCTTTGAAATTCACTGAAAAAAACATAGGTTTCAGGCCTGACATAGTTAGGAATTAGCATTTAAAAAAACCTTTGAAATTCACTGAAAAAAACATAGGTTTCAGGCCATGATATAGTTAGGAATTAGCATTTAAAAAACCTTAGAAATTCACTGAAAAAACTGTAGGTTTTAGGGGTGTTATAGTTAGCTGGACATTTTACTCGTACAAAACCATTGAAATTCCTCCGATATGTTTATTTGTACTAACTATATCTCGCGCGCCCGCAATCCACTGCTGTCACATATTACATCATTCATGACATGGTCAGTGACATCAGTGATGACATCTCAAATGACATCACTGATGACATCATCCACGTGACGATACACCTCATCATACACTAGTATAACCTTTCATCACTCACAGTAAAATACAGAGTACCATATTTGTATCCATTGACACACAAATACAAGTTTCTAAAAACCCACTCAGTGATTCCTAGATCTATACACACATCTAATCACTTACCTACAGATTCACTCATACATGCAGTCAATGATCAATAGAACACTATCAAATATACTTATACACCTATATCGACAATACACACCAGTACACATCCTATTCACTTATAAAGTCACCCTATTCACTTATGCAAACAATGGATCATACTTACATTTACTTAGCTATACACTTATACAAACACCACTTTATCTATTCATATAGATAGTAAATTATACTTAGTGTGTTATAAAATCACTATTACAAGTATACAGTTATCCATACAGTCACACATACAATCACTGAGTCTTATGTATACTTATTTCTAAACAACAACTGACACATACATTGCCTTTTATTTTTCTACTTTGTTGGACATGTACAATTAAGAGAGATATTTGCTCATCACCACACGCATAAAGATATTCACTCACCCAAACACCTGTTATAACATGTAGTCTTAACGTCATATACCTACTAAATCAACTATTCACGCATCTTTGGGCAGTCACACACCTCCCACCGAACCACATACACATTCACTCGCCCATACAAATACTCATTTAACTAATCAATAACTAATATAGACTTTCAAATAGCTAGTAACCAACTGGAGAAGTAGTTTTTACAACAACTGACAAAGTGATACAGATGTTCACAGAGTTTAGTCACTATCCAATATATTTAGGGAGACACTTTAAAGTCAAGTAAACAGTCAATCACACTGCTACTAAATCCTCCATAAAGATATTTAAATTTATATATCCACACATTCTTCAATGCAAATTGCTATATATATATATAATATATAATACATATTTAAATAACAAAGCAAACCACATTCACTGGATGATGTCATCAGTGATGTCATCATTGATGTCATTTGAGATGTCATCAGTGATGTCACTGGCCATGAATGATGTAATATGTGACATCATCATCAGTGGATTGCGGGCGCGCGAGATATAGTTAGTACAACTAACTATCTTGGAGGAATTTCAATGGTTTTGTACGAGTGAAATGTTCAACTAACTATAACACCCCTAAAATCTACAGTTTTTTCAGTGAATTTCTAAGTTTTTTAAATGCTAATTCCTAACTATATCAGGCCTGAAACCTATATATACACATATATACACACATATATATTTATTTTTTTATATATATAAAATGTGCAGGATTAATTTCGAATGACGAATTTAAATTCCTCAAAAAAGACTGTCCGGTTATACCCACCCTATATCTATTGCCGAAAGTACATAAAAACCTTAATTCACCACCAGGCAGACCTATACTTTCGGCAATCAACAGCGCTACTGAGAACATCTCTAAATATATAGACTTCTTTCTGAAGGAATGGGTCTTAAGATTACCATCATATGTCAAGGACACTACTGATTTTATCTGCAAATTGAACAATCTCACCTGGGAAGATGATTATATTTTAATGACTCTTGACGTCACTGCCCTTTATACTTCCATTAAACATCGTGATGGAATCAAAGCAGTTGAGTACTATCTATCCAAACGACCTGAGAACTGTACCAACCATAATCGCATGCTCCTAGACATGCTGAAACTTTGTTTGGAACAAAACTATTTTCTGTTTAACGGGCAAGCTTACCAACAGATGAGAGGGGTCGCAATGGGGGCTTGCTTCTCCCCAAGCTTTGCATGCCTCCATATGGGGCTTTGGGAGGAGCGGGTCTTGATGGGCACCTTTGGCAACATTATGGCATCACATGTGCCACTGTACTTGCGATACATTGACGACCTCTTTATGGTCTGGAAGGGCGTAAAAACTGATGCCGAGTACTTTGTGAAACAACTTAATGTCAATTCGTACAATCTGAATTTTACTTCCCATGTTGATGAAAAAACTGTAAACTTTCTTGATGTCCAGGTATATGTTGACAACCACGAAATACAAACTAGATTGCATAGGAAGGACACTGCAGGCAACACGGTGCTGCATGCCACCAGCCAGCATCCCCTTCATTTAATTAATAGCATCCCCTATGGGGAGATGCTAAGAATGAAAAGGATCTGCAGTACAGAATCAGATTTCCAAACAGCACAACAGGAGTGCAGGGAACGCCTCCTTGTAAGGGGCTACAGTGACAGGGTCCTTGAGACGGCCATAAGAAAAACGAATTCCGTCTCTAGAGAGCTGGCCCTAACTCCCAGGAGTAAAGATCCCATTGAGAGTGTAGATGACACCCACGTAAACTCCAGGGTAATAGTTCCGTACTGCCAACAGCACTCTGCTATTAAAAAGATATTCTCTAAAAATTGGAATCTGATAAGGGGGGACCCTGTAATTGGGAGTGATGTTTCACTCAGACCGGAGATCACCTTCCGGAAATCCCCCTCAATGGCGATGGCACTTACCAGCAGTCTGCTTGAACCCGTTATCTCAGGAACATGGGAGGCACTAGGCACGGGTTTCAAGAAATGTGCCTTCTGTAAAGCGTGCAAATCAGGAATAAACAAGACCCATTACATGAGTCCCTTCAGAGACAGTCCTATCCCCATTTCGAAAAGGCTCACGTGTAAGATGGAGTTTGTCGTTTATGTACTGCAATGCCCATGTGGCCTGAGCTATGTGGGCAGCACTCGTCCAGCAGCACATAAAAGGATACTCCAACACATTAGGGCCATAGGCAGCAAGGATCAGGCATACCCGGTGGCACGCCACTTTGAGGCTGTGCACAACAGTGATCCGAGTGATCTACAATACTATCTGGTAGACACAGTAATGCCATTAAAACGGGGGGGTGACAGAGAAGGCAAATTGCGATTACTTGAGACAAGATATATTCTTGAAATGAACACCAAGACCCCGAATGGACTTAATGATCGGGAAGATCTTTACACTTGTCTCAAGGTCCTTTAACAGCCTCCCCAGCTTCTTGAAAATCTATTCTAGCTGCATGTCACTTTCTTAATCAGATATACCGTTTGACCTGACCCTATACTATAGTGTCAGAGGGCCTCCCTCATGCTTTCCAGCTGTAGCAGGATTTTTCTACACTACTTAGAAATTATTGTTCACTAGAACCATCACACGTTCTAATAAGTTTCCCTCGGGGTTTCCTGCAATCCTCTTCTTTTTCTGTGAAAAACCTTTTATTTTGCTATATATTGCTTTCTTCATATTGTTCTTGCACACACGCGCACTTTATATTTATTTTCATTTTTTCACATATTGGGGGTTCACAGCTTCTTGCAAGGGTTAAACACATTACTGAAAAGGATGGTGCCTTAAATAGCCATGATTTAATTTAATTTTGTCCAGTCCTAACGGTGTCAATCTTTTGACAAAATAAGCAACATTTTCCCAGCATTAAATCATAAAAACATTCTCAATGAAATTTTACCTCAATGAGCAATACATGAATACGCATGCTTTTTATAGATCCTTTACATTAAGGGAAATCTGTCCAATGTGTAAATATGTAAATATCATTTGATGTGTATATATATGAATTTATAACATAGTGATATATTTTGGGGCAGTTCGTAAGGAACGCATCATATAAATAGATTGTATATAATATGAGAAAGTCACGAGTATACAGAGATATATTTTTGATATGAGGGGACAGTTTATTTCCTTTTCCTTGTTCTATGAATTGTGCTGGGATCTCTAATGCTTTTCTTTAATGTATGAATTGAATACTATTAGATGTAGGTTACACCGTTATATTGATTGGTGGAAAAATGTAATTGTCGGGCACTTGCCCTCAATTGTGTAAAGACGGATAGTACTATACTAAAAATGCACTTGTCACTTTAAGCGCGAAGCTGCTTTTATGTCTGGGTGTATTTAAAACCCTTGTTTGTTTCGATCAACGTCATGTGATCAAGCCTCTTTTGGAGGTGAAACGCGTTATGGCGGATGGCTGGTGGAATACTTAAATAAATCACCGAAAAAAGCACGGAATCTGGGCTCACTCTCGTCATTTTTCTCGACTTTGGATGTGAATGGCGTCTTCTTCATATATATATATATATATATATATATATATATGAGGTACGTGGCGCTCCCGCAAGTGAACCAACACAGTAATTCAGCTGATCAGCAGACACAGGACACAGGAACCAGCAAGACCCGTAGGTTGGTGCAAATATTTTTATTTTAGTTTTTAGCCCAGCACCAGACCGCCATGACGCGTTTCGGCTAGAGATAGCCTTGATCATATATTCACTGAAAAAACATAGGTTTCCGGGACATTATAATTAGTTGGACATTTCACTCATACTAAACCATAGAAATTCTGCCGTTATAGCTAGTTCAGCTAACTATAACTTGCCCCCTGCAATGCACTGCTGATGACGTTACATTTTACATCATTCATGACATGGTCAGTGACATCAATGATGACATCACTGATGACATCTCAAATGTCATCACTGATGACATTATCCAGTGACTGTGTGTTTCTTTAAATTTTAAATATGTATTATATATATATATGCCAAGGTGTATTGATGAATGAGTGGGTGTATAAGTGTCTGGATGTTGGATTTAGTAGGGGCGTGACTGACAGTTTAAGTGAGTGACTACATGTGTCTTCCTGAATGCATGGGTTAGTGACTACAATGTGTAAATGTCTGTATCAGTCTGTCTGTTGTTGCATGGGTTGGTCAGTAGCTACAAGAGTGTCTATATGGGTTATCGATTGGTTGCCTGAGTTTTTGTATGGGTGCCTGAGTGTGAGTGTGTGGGTGGGTGGGAGGTGTGTGACTGTGTATAGATGTGAGTGGTTGATTCACTGGGTGTATGGGTTCAAGAGTGCATTTGGAAACAGCTAGATGGGTGGGTGAGTGTGTGTATGAGTGTACATGTCCATGCAACTACATATGTAAAAGGCAGTGAATGTGAGGGTTGGAGTATATGAATAACTATGCGTGAGAGTCATTGATTGTGAGAGTGGCTGTATCGATGAGTGTGTATCAGTGATTGTATAAGAGAGTAAGTATGCGTTTGTTGTGATAAGTGATGTGTTGGCGGAATTTCTATGGTTTTGTATGAGTGAAATGTCCAACTAACTATAATGTCCCTGAAACCTAAGGTTTTTCCAGTGAATTTGTAAGGTTTTTTTAAATGCTAATTTCTAACTATAACGTGCCTGAAACCTATGTTTTTTCAGTGAATTTCAATGGTTTTTTTAAATGCTAATTTCAAACTATACCGTCCCTGAAACTTAGGGTTTTTTCAGTGAATTTCATTTTTTTTTTTTTAACGAAAATTTCTAATTATAATGTGCCTCAATCTTATGGTTTTTTCAGTTAATTTTTAAGGTTTTTTAAATGCTTATTTCTAACTATACCATCCCTATTAAGTCTCCTAGAATAGTGTAGGTCCCTGGTGGGCAAGTAGCCCACCAGGTACCTCCAGTAAGTGTCACAGAGCTGCGTTGCAGAGAGGTGTTCAGAGGCCACGCCCACTTTCTCAACCACTCTGCAAACACACCACCTGGCACACTGCTAATTATGGCGTTGAAGTCCTTTTGGATGCTGAAATTTATTGAGATGCCCAGAAGCCCTCCAGTAACCTCCAGTAAGCCTAACACAGCGGGATTCCTGATAGCTGGTTGGAGGCCCCACCCCCTTTCTACACCACTCTAAAAATGCGACTACTAGTTAAAAAACCATAGAAATTAAATTAAACACCAAAGGTTAGAGGGGTGTTATCGTTAGGAAATAGAATTTAAAAAACCTTAGAAATTCACTGAAAAAATAAAGGTTACAGGGACGTTATAGTCAGTGAAATTCAGCAGTTATAGTTACCTTAGTTGACTCTAACGTAGGCCCCCGCAATTCACTGCTTATGACCTCACATATTACATAACTCATGATGACATGGTCAGTGACATCACTGATGACATCTCAAAAGTCATCACTTTTTTTCTGCTGGGCCCAAAGCTCACGGAGGATCCACGAATAGTAAATTGCAGCGAGTAAAATTAAAAAAACTATTTTAGAGTCAGAAGGTTCTCTCAGGGACCCCTCTATGTGTCTTCCGGGGTCTGGATACCGGTATCCTGTCCCCTTCTAGCTTTTTAGAGTGTATTTTCACAGCACTGAGCCAATGAAAGACAATGGCAGCCACAACTTTTTCTTTTAAGCTGCAGCCAGCGAATCAGAGGCTTCCTTTCACCTCAAGATTTCTGGATAATTTGTGGGCAGATCCACAAAAAATCCTTGTCCCTAGATATGAAATTTTGTTTTCCACGTAATATCTCCCAAATCTACAGAACAGATTTACACCAAGTCAAAAAAAGCACGATCTGCGTACCAAAATCTAACTTCCTGCCAAATTTGTTGCAATTCCTTACAGCGGTTCAAGTTGAAGGCTTGTTCAAAGGTCCAATGGAAATTAAAAAGAAGAACCCCCTCACAAACATTTTCTCAGGGGCCAAAATGTTTGGTCTGTGATGGGCCCGGGGGCCGCAATGATGCAGGAACGTTGGTGGTCGGGCGGTAGGCTTGGCAGGACGGTGTCCGTTGTATGGTGGGAATAGGGGAAATAAAGCATATATCTTGTGATGAGCTGCACAGTGTGAAACCAGAAAACCTGGGATTAATCTTGACTTCCCAAATTTACCAAATTGTATGATCCTAGGCAACTGTTTTCACTTTCCCTCCTTTTTCTTAATTATCACAAATAAGAAGACATCCTAATATATGAGTTCAGGATATGCACTTTACAAAATGCTCTCCTGTGTTTGATTTAATAAAGTATAAAGTTGTTCATGCATATTGGATTCCAGCCCACCCAAGAGTATGCACATAACTACTGACTTAACTTTTAGTTCAATATTGGCATTGTTGTTAGGGTGGGTGGAAGAATTCATGTTTTTAAATACATGTTTGAAAACTATCATTTTAAACAAAATAAAAATACTTCTGAACACACTGATATAATCTGATGTACTAAGAAGAAATTGTTCTGCATGTTAATAAAATTCACTTTTTGAATTTTGAAGAGACTTTATGAAATGTTTACTCTTTTGATGCAAGTTGTGTTTAAAAATGAAAGTGTTAATAAAGTTAAGAGGTGCTGGACACCCTAGTTACCTCCTTTCTTTAACTTCACTTAACCTTTAGATAAATGCTTGGGCGTTTATTTAACATCTTTTTGATGTTAGTGCTGAGTCGAGTAAATACTAGCATAGCCCTGCGCTTGACCAGGGGGCCGCACTTAAAGGCCAGGATAGCCCATGCCACCCCAGGCCATATTTGAGTATCCGTGATCTAAAACTATTAGGTGCCTAGTTAACACTGTGATGCCTAATTTCAGAAAAGCCAAGTTTTTAAGGCCTTTCTGAAGGCCAGCAGGTTTGGGTTGGCTCGGACTGTCAGAGGTAGTTCATTCCATTCCTCGTTGTGTCTGTGAAGAAGCTTCTACCTCCCCGGGTAGTTTTTTTATACCTGGAAAGCACCAAAGATTTGGCACTAGCCGATCTGAGTGCCCTATAGGGTACATACCATTTGAATGTCGGAGTAAAGTAAGATGGTCCTATGTTATAAAGTTCCTTGTACGCAATGAACAGTGATTTAAATTTTACCATATTTCTCACTGGCAGGCAATGACGTTTTTAAATGACATTTCACACAGAACCAAATTTGGGCGTGTGAGACAAAAGTTTTGCAGCAGCATTTTGAAGCACCTGTGGCTTCTTCAGAAGTTGTTGCTGTAGATTTATGAAAAGACTGTTGCAATAATCTAACTTGCCCAAAATCCAGGCCGATATTGCAGTTCTTTGAGAATTTGTGGGAATAAAATCTAGGGTCCTTTTAATCTTTCTAAGAATGAAGAAGGTAAATGAAGTTAAGGTGGTCACCTCACTAGCAAAGGAGAGCTTATTATCCATAATCACGCCCACGTTTTTGGCTTTTTCAAGTGGTCTAGTTCGGCAACCCAACTCTTGAGGCCACCAACTCATGGACTTGAAGGAGGGGTCATTTCTAAATAGTACTACCTCTGTTTTATTGGAGTTTTAGGCAGTTACTACTCATCCATGCACTAACAGCTAACATGCAATCATGGATTTTTTTTCCCAATGCTACAATACTGATTCGTAACCACAACAAGGATCTGAGTATCATCAGCGTAAGAGGTCAGAGCGAAACCAAACAATTTGATGAACGTGCCAGGGCAGCTACATATACATTGAATAGGGTAGGACTAATGGATGAGACCTGGGGCACTCCACACAGGAGTTTAAAGGGTTCTGACTTGAAATTATCTAAGGCTACAAATTGCTTGTAATCTTCTAGGAGTCTTGGGCTCAATGTCCACGGACTCGATAATTCTCGCCTCGGTGCCTACTCTAATCATGGGTCCCCACTCTGCAACTCTGGGCAATAGCTTGCTTAATCTCCACAATGGCCCTAAAGCGCTGGGATGCCTGGTTTCACTTTGGGGGTGCCCAGTAGGGAGCATCTCACAGGGAAAGCCAGGACGGGTTCCACAGCGGTATACAGCGCCAAGATGCCTGTCAGGTGATAGTGCGCTTTACAAGTATACAATACACATCTCAAGAAATTAATGGCTGACCCCTGGACGCCTGCAGCTGCTAACTGCTCCATAAAGATGTGGTGGTGGACGGTATTTAAGGCCACCCAGAAATCCAACAGGATCAGTGCGGCCTTACCTCCATCTAGTGCCACTCTGATTTCTTCACTGATTTAATCAGCACTGATTTTGTGCTATGTCCTCCTCTAAATCTGTGTTGCGTGTCATCCAGCAAGCTACACTCAGTGATGAAAGAAGAGAGTTGATGATTCATGACTTTCTCGAAAATGTTCGTGGGCAGCAGAAGATGAGAAATAAGGAGGAAGTTTTTCGGGTCATCGGGGTTGAGGTTAGGGTTCTTTAAGATAGGTAGAATAGAGGCAACTTTACAAATGCTGGGGATAAGGCCAGAACCGAATACAGTGTTAAATACTGTAGTAAGATTATCTGTGATGACGTCTGGTGTCAGTTTTAATACTGCCGCTGGGCATGGATCCAGAGGGGATCCCGATTTTGCATTAGCCATGAGATCCCCCACCTGCCTAATGTCAAGGTCGGCGAATCTAGAAAACGGAGACTGGTCCGAGTTGGTCGTAGATTCTCGACTGACTTTAATCGCAGTAGCCTTCAGTGGTGTCCTAGGTCAATAAACATCATTAAAGACACCTTCTACATTACTCTGAAAATGCATAGCAATGTTATCGCACAATTGCTGTGAGCAAGCAGTTTCAGGTGAGTGTGGTGATGTAAGAGCTGTCTTAAACAGCTCTTTAGAGGAATTTTTTGCACTTTCGATTTTTTGGGTGTTGTACTGTGTATTTTCCTTAACTAGAAGGGATTTGTAATTTGCGAGACAAGAGTTATACTTGACCTTCTCCTTACTGTCATACTCCGATCAACATGTGCGTTCTTGTTTTTTACAAGGGGCAGAAGGGCAACTACATCCTACCTTAATGGTTAATTCGAGGGCGAGTGAGGTTACTGCCTTGTCCAATCAGTTGGAGTAGCTATTGACGTTCCTGTCTACCTCTTCAGTGTAGGCTGGTTGGGAGGTGGGGGAAAGCTCCTGCAGTCACTGCGGGTTAAATGTTTACAGCCACGCTTGTTCCTTGTGGTATTTTTTTGTCTTTAGCCTGGCAGGACCACTCGAGATGGCAATGTTAAACAAAACTGTTGAGTAGTCGGACCAGGTCAAAGGCAAACGGTCTTTAAATGAAAGACAAGGGTGGTTTTAAAAAATGGCGTCCAGCACATGTTATGTTATGTTATGTTATTTGTTATGTTATTTGTACACTTCTATAGCGCACGGCCACTCCACTGGAGTATCCCGGCGCTTTGACGAAGACTCCCAACCGAAGATGGGGAGAAAAAAAACATAACACCAAAAGGGCATACAGACATAAAAACAGCCTCAAAGATTACGGGAAGAGCCAAGTCTTAAGGGCCTTGCGGAAAGACAGAAGATTGGAAGTCTGTCTTAAAGAGATTGGAAGATCATTCCATGCATGAGGGGCTAAGTGCCGAAAAGACCGTCCTCCTACTCTTGCCCATTTGATAGTGGGAACACTCATTTTTGATAAGGACGAGGATCTAAGAGATCTGAGAGGGGTATACCAAGACAGTCGTTTGGAGATATATTTGGGGCCTATGCCATGCAAGGCCTTGAAAGTCGTGGTCAGTGTTTTAAACAAAATCCTTTTTGCAACTGGTAGCCAATGCAATTTGGCGAGAAGATCCGTGGCTCTGGCTTTCCTTGGAAGGCCAAAAATGGCTCGGGCTGCAGAATTCTGGGCGATTTGCAAACGCCTGACCAGATATTTGGGAAGTCCCAGAAACAGAATGTTTGCATAATCCAGCCTGGAGCAGGTCAGTGCCTGGACAATAATTTTTCTGTGCTGGATAGAGACTAGGGGGAGAAATTTGCGAAGCATCCGCAGGATGCCAAAGCATTTCCCAGTGAGAGATGAAATATGTGGTCCGAAAGATAGCTTGTTGTCAATCACCACTCCCAGATTTTTGGCTTTCGCAGACGAGCTAGTGGGAGGAGACATGTCTTTCGGCCACCAGGTTTTCCAATCGGGTTCAGATGTACAGCCAAAGAAGAGCAACTCCGACTTGTCGGCGTTGCACTTCAGCCCATGGCAGCCAAACCACTCAAAAATAGCACTCAAACATCCGTTGACCTGGACACCATCAAACTGACCATCCCTGTTACTTACAAAGAGGAGCTGGGTGTCATCAGCATAGCTGACAATCCGGGCGCCAAAAGACTCCGCCGTCACCGCCAGGGGGGCCATAAAGATGTTAAACAGGAGGGGGCTTAAGATGGAACCTTGCGGTACCCCCACTTCAAGCGGTGACATTTCAGCAGAGAAAGGTGGCGCCCAGATTGTCTGCCGGCGGTCGGCTAGGAAGGACTTGAGCCAGTTCCACACCGTTCCCCGCAGACCAAAGTCCCAGAGTCTGGAGAGAAGAAGTGCGTGGGGAACGGTGTTGAAAGCCGCCGACAGATCCAGCATGGCCAGTGACATGAGTGGGTCCTACCACAAGTTGTGGCAAGCCAAAACCATTCATGATGTCAATAAATCGTGCTGGCTCTGCTCCAGAGCACACTTCCAAGTGAAAGATAACATTTCCCTACATGGTCATTTTGGAAGAGGCTAGTCCATCTTCTAAAAGGCTGCTAACATTGTCCATGATGGATGCTCTGAAGCCAGGGGCCCAATATATTAGAACTCCTTTGAAGCAGTGTGGCAGGGTGGGTTGGATGCTAAATGCAAGAGCTTCACACCCCTGCGATGGTACAGCTAAACAACTCATAGAGATTGTCTCTCAATACATGATGGCTAGGCCCCCTCCCCTACTGCCTGGCATGTCAGAGGTGTCAATTTTGAAACCCGGGAGAGTGGCTTCTAATAGACTGGGCCCAGATGCTGCATGTCCATGTGATGGTTTTCTATATACTCGCACATTCTAGACTATGATTTACCATGAATCTAGCATTAAGAAAGGTACAGCAAAAGGACTTGTCTCTCTCCCACCCAGCTTTGTTTGAAAAGATGGCCTCTGAGGGGGACAAACTAGTATGCCCTTCAAAGATCAGTTTGGGAAAGGCGGTCTGGCAAAAGGAGCACGGCCGGGGTGGAGATTTCATATAAAAATCACTCATTGGGCCAGTACAGACTGTCCTACCTACCTTTTTTAGAGCCATTAGCTCTCTCTTAGAGCACGGTATCCAATTGTTGTCTTCTGCAAAGAAATGAGCAGGGGTACTGGCCCTGAGCACGGTCCAAACGCAAACTTGTGCAGATGGGCTTGCCCTGTGTGGAAACGCTCTAGTTTGTCTTAAATACTCTTCCATATGGAAGGGGTCATGTCCCCGGTCAAAACCAAAGGCTAACCGCCTGCGCGATAGGCAGGCTCCCCTGCGAATGTGCAGTACTGTGAACTTATAACAAATCAAAATAACAGGGAGAAACTTTCGAAGCATAAAAGTAATAAAATATTGAAGCAACTTCGGTATGGCGTCCATGTCGCGGGAGACAGGCATCTCCTGAGTTACACCAAGTGTGCATACAAGAAAATGAAAGATGATGAACAAACACAGGGTCAATTACAGGCGACCAAAGCCTAATCAGAGGAGCTGTGCTGACACGCTCTGGCTGGTCTTAAATACTCTCCCATGTGAGAGGGGGCGTGTCCCAGGTCAAAACCAATGGCCAACAAATAAGGTGCAAGAAACTGGGGTCCAGCTACCCCCTGTGCGACCAGCAGGCTTCTCTGCGATCACTCAATACTGTGAACTTATAACATCAAAATAACAGAATAGTGACGCCACTGTCACGGGAGCCAGTAGGCAATATAGATATAGACATGTCTTGGCAAGTAAATCTGTCAGGAGATTTTAGCAAGAACTATTACAGTGCAAATTATCTACCAGCAGAGTTTAGCAAAGGGGGTCTAAAAGAAACTTTGTCTCCTAAATTAACTAAGATTCTATTTAACAAAATACGTCAGCAAGTTTTTAAACAGGGTAATCACAATCCACCCTTTGAAACTCTATCGCCAGTAGCAAATTATTTTCACAATAGGTAGGTAAAGCCTACTGTATTTGTCATATTATTTCATAATAAACAGATCAACCTTTGGTATTGTCAAACGGAGTCCTGTGCATACGCTTTTAAAGTTTAAGGTTCTGGAGTCAGAACTGAAAGTATACAACAAAATTCTTGGAAAATGATGGACATCAACAATCAATTTTCATGTGAAAACAGGCTTGGATTTATCGGATCCAAGTCTGCCCCCGTGTCCACGTGTCGGACACCAGGAGAGCTCTCCTCCCACCTTTATCCACACTGATTATTCTTGCCGCATACCGAATTTTTATTGTTTGTTTTCGTTCATTATAGTTTTCCACCTCAAACCGACAGCCCTGAAGAGTCACATCTTTAACACGGTGTGACGAAACACGTGTTGGCTGGTTTGTTGGCTTGTACTGACCAAATTGAAATACAGACTTGTTTTCACATGAAAATTGATTGTTGATGTCCATCATTTATCCAAGAATTTTGTTATATACTTTAGGCGTATTCCTGCCTTTTTCTTTTGCCATAGGGAAGCGCAGCAGGAAAACCTGCTGCGCTTCCATACGGCAAAACCTCATAAATGAGGCCCTCAGCCCTGTAGACTGGGTTGTCACCATAACCACTCAGGCCTACTGTACTGAATACATTCATAAAATTCATAAAATCACAAATGTATACAAAGTTACAGTTGGTTCTATCTCCCCAAAGAAACAAGGATTTTCGTACAGAAATTCTTTAATCCCAATGTTTGCATGTAGGGTTAACTAACACCCGACCCTAATCTATTAAGGTAATCTCTGAGGTATCATTCAATAAAATAACTCCCTACATACTTTAATGTTATCTACCCATAAAAGTCTTAACTTAAACACATGCTTTTCATAATACATAAATGAGGCCTCCTGCATTAGTCATAACTTTTCATAATAAACAGATCAGGCATAAAGCCTTGATCATTGACTTGCCACTGTCATGTGTCCCAGTTAGGCCTAGTAGGACCCGTTGCCATTTTTACATCTACATGTTTTTTTCTAAAGTTGCCTTCACTTTGCCATATCGACTTTTGACACAATTTTGCATTCGTGTCACCAGGGTTAGTTTCTTAGAAATATTGACCTTACTAACATGAATAAACTTTGAGAGAACGCTATCACATTGCCTTGGAATTGTGTACCCCTCACAAGTGTTGAGCAAATGTATTTGTTGTTTACGTCGATATGGTGACACAAATATCTAGGGAATGCAAATGGTATTCTGATCACAATCTCAGCTCAAGGCAAGGATGCCATTTTTTATTTATAATTGTTTGTTTCAGAGTATAATCAGAGGAGACATTTAGGCTGACTTCGAGGGGTCTCTGCTTGCTGAAGCTCTTGCCCAGCAGCTAATTGACATCTTCGTGCAGGGGTGTCCAGTTCATGGCAGGTGTCATTTGTTGGATCATCCAGTAGGGAATTTCTTGGCAGAACATACATTTACACCCCAGACACGTATGTTAGGGGTTGCATAGTAGTGGTACGCTAGATTGTTATTCTGTTACAAATGCTTGCCCATATACATTGTCTCAGCAAGATGGTGGAACTCTTCGCCCTGTTCACCATCCTGACACTTATTATAACTTTCGTCTGTTTCTGTTTATTGATCATTGCAGCCCATATTTTCTATAGAAAAATCACTTTGGTTGAATAAACATTGCAAACATCCCTTTGTGTATTCTTTGTGTATTTCTCTGAGCAAACAAGAGCACAATAGTCTGAGCGAGAGCTTCGAGGTCTTTCACCACGGTTCCTGAGGGAAAGGGGTTTTCATGTTCAGTGGTTGCATTATCTGTTCACTCCCTATCTAGGTTAGGGGGGCTTATGGTTGCACTGTGAGATAGCTGGTATAAGCAACAACATATCCTGTGGGGTTGCATGGAATCAATCTGCGGCATCCTAAGTTTATGTCGCCCAGAAATGTGCAGTTCCTACTGATTAGTGAAAACTACACAAAACCACCATAATCAACACAGGGACGCCTGAGAGACTTTGATGTGGCGCCCTGCCCTATGCCTTGAAGCATAAACCGGACTAATGAGAAGAGGTGAATATAACACAGGTTAGGTTAACTACCTTTAATATTATTATCAGCATTTTAAAGAACTGCGTGTTTACGAATCTCCATAGTGGGGATCATTCTATTCCTTTATCTAGATATAGGAGCGTGGCAACCTCTTATTAAAGAACGAGGGTGTGCCATGCAATTGGATTTACATGCGGATGATGCTACACTCTAGGTAGCGTATGCAAGCTATATGTGTTTGCATATCGGAGGGTATGCCCTCATGTTTTATTTACCAGCCACTATTGCACAGCTACTGTGATTCTTTATACTTTCCAGACACTGAGCTTAGGTTCAAGCTTCCTTAGACTTATAGAATTTTTGGATGCTTGGGCAGCAAGGTTTACGTACATGTTGGACCTTAACCATGATTTTAATGGGGGACTTGCTATCGTCACTTTTTCCATAGATGTCAGACAATTATCTCCATTATCTCACGCCATATGCATTTTATTGTTTAGATTAAGGAATTTTTAAGTACTGAGGCTGGTTATATCACGTACGACCCATAGGAACTTCTATATTGTATATGTATGCTTCTGATGAGAAACCTCGGAGTACCTAAAGGACGAAACTTGCCCCTACGGATCTGTTTCTCTTTATAGGATCAGGTCAGTTTTTACTTAGGCTGACACATAGACTTTATTTTTTTGTGTTCTTTTGAATTTGACCAGTTCTTTAGACTTTCCATTTCTCATTAATTATTTTCCATGTGCTCATTGTATTTCCATAGATTGCATGCATATTTTCTACACGATCAGTACACTGTCCTACGGTGATTCCGGACATACATATTATTGGATCTTAGGTACGAAATAGATCCAGACATGGCTCATTTCCTCTTAGCATGACTATATTTCAGAAATGCCTAAAATGGATTTGATAACACCTCATCATGGTGATACAAGACTCTGTCTGCTAGCTTATTTTCTAATTAATATACTTGCTCTCTTTTCTCCTTTTTTATGTTATCTTATGACACTGGACACTATGTACTTTAGCACAATAATGGTGTCTCTCCCACCTGGACCACTTTTCCTTCACATGCACTTTATATCACGGGATGCTCTTCTCTGTGCACGTACGGTGTATCCGGGTGACTTGATGTGCTATTCTTAGTCTGTTTTATAGTTGGCACTGCTAAAAAGATACATTTTTAACTGTACCTTTTTGTATGTTGTAGGGTTTTTCATTGTTTTAATTGTATTTAACTTATTGCAGCCTTGAAAAAGTCCTGCTGGACGAAACAAGTGTTGGCTGCCAGTGTGTTTTTGTATGTAGACACTTGAGATCAAGAAAATAAATTTAAAGAATAAGAGGAAACTGAAAAATCTGATGGACCTACTAATGATACTATTTACATCACCTTTTGACCTTACGTTTTTTGGAGACTTAACCTGTCTGCCATGGCATTTGTGTTTAGCATTGTGAACCTGACAGGAAAATTATTTCCCATAGAGTTTGTCTTTGATCTCTCTGAGGGTGGAGAGAGGCTGTTGTTTTGCCTGGAGAGCACCGCACCATACTTTTTGGACTTGTTAATACTTGCCAGTCATATTACATAGATGTGCATTCGCAACTAGGCATACCACCTTTGTGCTACTGTGAAAAGACAAAACCACCATAATCAGCACAGTCCTGCTGTACAGAGCGTAAGCTTTCTCACAAGTCAAAAAGCGCAATACAGTGGGAACACAAAAATTCTGTGCAATCAAATGTGGTACCGAAAGGTATCAACATGTGGCCAGAGTCAACGCCTCTCTCTCTGTGCTGCTTCGGAAAGATATTTTTATGTTGTTCTCATAAAGTCTGGCAATAGTTGCAATGCCATGCTGTGTTGTTCTGGCTGAGAGATAAGGTTTTCAGAATAGATCACTGCCTGTTTCGGAGCCTGGCAATCACAATGCCAGCCAGGCAAAAGAAGAGTATTGAGCGTCAAAACTGAGAAACATTGTGCTGTCTCAAGTTGCCTGTACATCAGCAGGGTGGTAAGAAAGAAATGGAAGTGCATGTGTATAGCTATATTTAAACAGTGGCAACTCACACTAGTAATTGGAAGTGGATCACACCTGAATTGTTGCATCAGAATTAGGAGGAAAGGTAAATGCCATCTGTAATTGATATCACAATCTCTTGGGGCTTGATGTAGATGAAAAAGCGAGTGGTTCTACACTGCCAAGTGATGGTAAGCGTCAGGAAAGCATTGCAACACCAACACACAAACACTTTTATTTGGACACCCTGTAAGGGGACCACTTTGTCTTGTAAAGGAAGGATGTGAGAGACCTCTCAAAGAATCTAAACAAGATATTGTGGATTATGTGCTTGACCTTTGTTCCAGGATGGCTGAGTACATGAAAAAGCCAACAGCTCCAGAAGCTCTGGTATGACAAAAAGGCTTATGACCAAAAGGTGCCATGGTGGAGTTCATAAAGGTGTGTGGTTTCGAGCCTGTGGCACCTAGGGCCCTCCAGAACAAATGGACTGGGCCCTTCCCTATCCTTGCAATAAAAGAGGAGGTCACCTATTTGGTGGACCTTGGCACATGTAGGAACCCAAAGAGCATCATGCATGAAAATTGCCTGACACGGCTGATATGACCATACTCATGATCACTGATGAAGATCAAGAAGCAGAGAGTGAACATCTCCCTGACCTCCTCTCTCACAACCCTTTAGATGGTTCAGAGGAAGGAGTGACCATTTCAGACTCCCTCATTGACCAACAGCAGGCTGATTGCAGGCAAGTCCAAAATAAGTTTGCTGAGCTCTTTTCTTTTATCCCCGGTCAGACTATCTGGTGTACCCATGATGTGAACACTGGTGAGAGCCTACCTGTCAAAAACAAAATCTTCAGACAGCCTGATTTTTTATTTATTTTTGTAAATGTTTTTATTGTTTTCAAACACAAACATCAGACATGAGGAGGGGCCAGTACATCATCATCGGGCCCGGCAAACAGGAATAAAAGGAGACAAAGACTTGTTCCGACAATCTGCATAAATCAATTATTCAGAATCGACCCAATGGCGCAGATACCCTTATTGCATCTTATCAACATAATGTCAATCTCCCCACTCAATAATGTGCCACTATGGAGCTATTACGTTGACTCAACTCCATCCCCACGTCCTCTCCCAACCAACCCCATCCCCCCATCCCCCTCCGCCGGCTCTACTATCTGAAAACTAAACTCAATCAAAGATCAATCGCTCTATGTGGGTTCCACTGGTGGTAATATGCTAATAGTATTTATTAACCATTCTGATTATCGCGGAAGCCGGGAATCGCCTCGCATGTTGTCGCCTCAATATTGCAGGGAACTAATCTACTGGTCCTCCTCCATAGTGAGCACGCTCGTCTAAGAGTCAGTATCTAGGTCTGCACCCTTCAGCTCCGTCACCAAGGCCTCCCAAGCCCGCGCCGCCTCCAATGATTTGTCATTATGGGACCTGTGAGCCTGTTGCAGTCTAACTGAACTCTCGCTAGTTGCTCACAGAAGTAACGCAGCCTTTCATCTAGGGTAGCTAGGCCCCGCCGCTGCCTTCCAGTGGGATGTAATTTCCCTCTTCGCTAGTAATAGTCCTAGGTCTAGGAATTTGCTAGTCAATTTATTTTTGCTAGTATGCGGAAACCAGTGTAATAAGCAATTCCCTTACAAGGAGGAATCTGTCACCCCGTCACACTACAGAGTAAAGTGGTTACCTCCTCCCAATATGCACAGCTGCGGGCAATCCCATAGCATGTGCAGCAGGTCCGCGTCCACTAGTCTGCAACGGGGGCAGAGCGCTGTAGTAATATGAAAATATTGATTGATTTTTGCCGGCGTGAGATATGCTCTGTGCAGAATGAAAAATTGGATCAACTGGAACCGAGCATTTCTGGTGCCCTTCCATGCCCTTTTAAGGATGTGCGAGCAGGCCGCGTCGGGTATTTCTCTTTCTATATCTGTCGCCCACTGTTCTCGGAGCCTCCGCAGTGGAGCCAATCCCTCTCCCAGCATGCGCTTATACAAACAAGTGATCGCCTTATACGTGCCCACTGCCATCACTACATATTGACACGCCTCGCTTGTAGGTGGTTCCGAAAGGCCAGTGCCCCAATGTTTCTGGATAGCGGTAACCAGGGCCATATGTAATAAGAAATGTCCTCGCGGGAGGCCAAAAGTCTCCTGTAGTGTGCCGAAAGGCAACAATACACGTCTCCAAACAAATCACCAATCATCTGGAGGCCCAGTGCTTCCCACTCCACAAGTGCAGACCAATCCTCGCCATGCGGTAGAGCCGTGCACATGCCTAATGGTATTTCTGGAGCGTAAGGTCGTTGTAACCCAATTCTATTGTGATACCGTTTCCAGCAATGCCTCAAGGCACAATCTACTGTCGATAAGCCAGTAGTCTTTAATCTTTGCTGTAGGACCACAAAGGACATTACGTGCCGCAGTATTTCCGAATCCATCTCCCTCTCCGGGCCTCAAAATTCTTGTGCCACTGCCTGTGTAAGGTGCTGGAATTGCACAGCTAGGTAGTACAGCTCAAAATCTGGGACCGCAAGGCCCACTTCAGCCCTTGGATGCACCAGAGTATCCACCCTGCGCCCCAGATAAAGCTCCCCACTGCGGAGCAGAGCTGCCAAAACAGCGCGACAGGTATTCGTTTGGGCAGAGTCCTGAAAAAATATAGAAGCCAAGGGAGTGCCACAATTTTCAACAGTGCTACTCGACCCGGCACCGACAATGGCAAGGTCCCCCAGAATTGCATGCTGCCCTTCAAGCCCCTTAGCGCTCTACCTATGTTGCCTTTGAGGCGATCTTTCTGAGTGTGATACACCTGCGTTCCCAGGTAGGGAAGACACCTAGGTTCCCACATCAAGTTAGACGGTAGTGCAGGTGGGTGGAACGTTCTGGTCACTGGGAATACTCAAGTCTTCGCCCAGTTAACTCGCAGACCAGAGACATCATCGAACCAGCCGAGCAGGGAGCGCGCTCCCTCCAGTGCCTCTCCTGCATCTCTCAGAAACAATAGGAGATCATCCGCATAGAGTGAGATATAATGCGTCCGATTGTTAAGACTAAAGCCTCCGAACGCCCTCCCCACTCTAGCACACGCCGCTAGTGGCTCCATTGCAAGAGCAAAAAGCAGCGGGGAGAGCGGGCAACCTTGTCTGGTGCCACGTCCCACAGGATATGAAGAGGAAATGACTCTGCCAACCCTCACCCTAGCGCTTGCCGATGAATACAATATTTCCGTCCAGCAGACATATCCTTCTCCAAGACCGAAAGCTTTAATTTTTAATTTAAAATATTTATAAAGCGCGACTGTCACCTGGCAGGTATCCTGGCGCTGGTAGCTACTCTTGTGGTTTATTGACGGGGGGTGAGCTGAGGCTGGCCAATTTTTATAGGGGTGAGGGAAAGAGCCATGTTTTGATACGTTTCCTGAATGGGAGGAGATGAGGGATATGGCGAATATCGACAGGTAGACTGTTCCATAGCTTGGCTGCAGCTACTCTGAACGATCTTCCTCCCATCCTGGCCTTCTTACATCTGGGCACTCTCGCAAGGCAGGCAGTTGTGGACCTAAGTGTTCTGGTGGGGGTGTACCAGGAGAACAGACGTTGAAGAGGTCTGGGTCCTATTCCATGTAGTGCCTTGAAGACCAGGCAGAGGGCCTTGAAGGCAATGCGTTGCCTCAAAGGCAGCCAATGCAACTCGGCCAGTGCGGCAGTGGCAAGGCAAGGCGACTAAGAATAGTACACCTGACTACTAGTGCTCTGGCGGAGGGTGGAAGTAGGGGCAAGACTTTGCACAATGAGCGCATAAGGCCAGAGCAAGTAGCGACTGTTCTTGAGACCTGTGTTTCCATGCTCAATTGATGGTTTAGCATGACGCCCAGGTTGCGAATGGTGGTAACTGGTGGGGGGTTGTTGGAGTTTTTCGGGGGCCAGAACTCAGCGGGCAGAGGGCGGGGTATACGACTCGCAGGGCAATACATCACCTCGGTTTTCGAGGAGTTGAACTGAAGTGAGTTCCGGTGCAGCCAGCTTGCCGTGTCTCGTAGACAGTCATGGAAGGCTTGCAAGGGGATGGAGTCTTCGCCTTCCCACGAGAGAAGGAGCTGGGTATCGTCCGCATAGTTTACTGTGGTCATGTTATGTGACTTGATTAACGTGACCAGAGGTTTTAAGTAAACATTAAAAAGAATCGGACTGATAGAGGAACCCTGGGGGACACCGTGAGGGACCGGGGAGAAAACCGATTGGAAAGGGGGAAGGGAAACAGCCTGTTTTCTGTCGGTAAGGTAGGAGTGAAACCAGATCAGGGCTGTGCCGTCGATCCCTGCCTCTCTCAACCGCTCGAGCAGGATCCTATGGTTGACAGTATCGAATGCGGCAGACAAGTCGAGTAAGATCAGGGCCACGGCTTGGCCCCTGTCTGCGCGCATTCGAAGCTCCTCCATGGCCGTGAGCACCGCGGTTTCAGTTAAACACGGAAAGGGGACCTGCCCGCAATAATTTTAGTTCATGGCCTAGGAGAGGTCCTTTGTATTATAAAAATTGTCCTGAACCCAAGCAATTCATATAACAAGTTAGTTTTTATCAAAATATATATTTTTTTTTTTTATTTTTTTTTTTATTTTCATGAATTCATTATCATTGTATATAGATATAAAAAGTTATACATCCAAATAAATAAACATCTTGGCAACAATTAAATGGTGGTTCTGACTTCATACTAACATACCCTTCACATTCTTACAAAAAACATTCACACATCATGCATCCTACAACACTAAGCAGAGATGATTTTCAGATGACAGGGGGACCGATGATCAAATGTCCGGGTTGGTTCAGAAGGTTCCTCAGTGGGAACAAACGCCAACGCGCGTTTCGGTGTATGGCCCCGTCCGGGGCAACACCTTCATCAGGGCAAAGTGGGGTAGAGAAGAAGGAACCACACAAGTATAGAAAATTGGTAGCGGAAGGAGCTGGCGTATGGTTAACCACAGTGGGAGGCAATTTGCTTATGCCTAGGGGAGATCGTGTTGCTGTAGATAAATGGCTGGGATGGAGGGAATCCCGTTCCCACTTGTATGTGGCGGAGTCAATCCCACGGGGGGAAAAAAATGCAAGGATAAGTAAAATTGAGAGTCCCTTCACATCAAGAGGAAGATATCGTGGAGGACAGTAGGGGGATGCTGACCTTGTCTGCTGCCCGTATGGGATAAATATACCTTTTCTAGGTTAGGGCGAAAACCACAGATGGATTCTGTTCAAAGCGGGGGCCGCCGGCTGAGAGAGTAAATAGGACTTATCACAGATGATGTCTTGGGCGAATTCGGCAGTATTACCGTCAGGTTAGTTTCGGTCGCCTATCCTCGTGCGAGCGATCGGGACCGCCGACTGGAGACTGCCCCTTGCCTACGCGCCAGGCTCCGCCCAGAAGGGACCTGACTAAATTCGAAACTAACCTGACGGTAATACTGCCGAATTCGCCCAAGACATCATCTGTGATAAGTCCTATTTACTCTCTCCACTGTGGTTAACCATACGCCAGCTCCTTCCGCTACCAATTTTCTATACTTGTGTGGTTCCTTCTTCTCTACCCCACTTTGCCCTGATGAAGGTGTTGCCCCGGACGGGGCCATACACCGAAACGCGCGTTGGCGTTTGTTCCCACTGAGGAACCTTCTGAACCAACCCGGACATTTGATCATCGGTCCCCCTGTCATCTGAAAATCATCTCTGCTTAGTGTTGTAGGATGCATGATGTGTGAATGTTTTTTGTAAGAATGTGAAGGGTATGTTAGTATGAAGTCAGAACCACCATTTAATTGTTGCCAAGATGTTTATTTATTTGGATGTATAACTTTTTATATCTATATACAATGATAATGAATTCATGAAAATAAAAAATAAAAATATATTTTGATAAAAACTAACTTGTTATATGAATTGCTTGGGTTCAGGACAATTTTTATAATACAAAGGACCTCTCCTAGGCCATGAACTAAAATTATTGCGGGCAGGTCCCCTTTCCGTGTTTAATTGTTACTTTCCCCATCGACCTGCCCAAATTGATGTGGGGTCCCCCTCCGATTTGAAAAAACACCGCGGTTTCAGTGCCATGGGCAGGGCGAAACCCAAATTGGAATTCGTCCAGAAAATGGTGCTGCTCGAGATGGGTTGAGAGGCATTTACTGACTCAGCGTTCGAGCACCTTCACCGGGAAAGGCAGGAGTGATATGGGCGGAAATTGGACAGACAATCTGGGTTTAGCGTGGGTTTCTTTAGCAGCGGGGTTATAAGCACTTGCTTCCAGGAGCGGGGAACGACGCCGCAGCTCAGGGATTGATTACAGATCATCCGGAGGATGTGAAACAGTTCGTGCCCACAGGTTTTCCATATTTTCGGCGGTAGAGGGTCAAGGGGGGATCCGGAAGTGATGCCCTGTGCGACTATTTCAAATTCTGTTTGAGAAATAAGAGGGAAAGCCAGTAGTTTATTCGTGGGAGGACAAGCTGACCTCAGAGATTCAGGGATAGTGGGGTTAATGTCGGGGAGGGTGGGAAGAGTGGATGATGGGGACGTTGCCAGGTTATTAATGATAGTCTCGATTTTGTCAGTAAAAAACTGGGCGAGGTTATCACAAAGGGACTGAGAAGGGGGATGGGGTTTTTGACACAATCAGGGTGTAGGATGTTGTCCAGAATCTGAAAAATACTTTTAGGACTGTTGGCCGCATTGGTAATGGTGGAGCAATAGTAGTTCGCTTTACTCTCTGCAATAGCGGACTTGTAGTCACGGAGTGCCTTCTTCCAGAGGGTTTTGTTGTTGTTACAATATCCGTGTCTCCACTTTCTCTCAGCTTGTTTGCAGGCTGACTTGAGGGTTTTCAAAGAGTCATTGTACCAGGGAGCCGGAGCTCTACCTTTCGGTTTACAGAGTTTAAGAGGGGCAGCAGAGTCCGCAAGGGAGGTGATTCTCGAGCTAAAGGATCTATAGTTATCTTCCACCGAATTGGTAATGGCGAAACTGTCCTCCACCTCGAAGATTCTGGTGGAGGTGCTGAGTTTTTCTAACGCTTTCCAGTTTCGGTATGAGAATTGCAGGGACGGGTGAGATTTGGCTTTGTTTGTTGTGGCATTATTGATGTAGAGTTTAATGAGCGAGTGGTCTGTCCAACTCATAGGCAGGATGTCGCCTACTTGGGTTAGACCTGGGCTCGAGAAGATAAGATCGAGTCGGTTGCCTGCGGAGTGGGTGGGGTCCTTTATCAGTTGTTGGAGGCCCACACTATCACAGGACAGCCGAAGGTTGTTTAGACCTGCGTCTAGGCTGCCGTTTGGCCAGAGGTTAAAGTCTCCTAGAAGTACTAGTTTACTGTGAGAGGTTGCCATGTTGGTGATAGTCGTGAGAAGGGCTTGCTGTTGCGAGAGAGAAAAGGCCCCAGGTGGGCGGTAGCAAATGATTACCGTAAAGGTATCTCCTTGATGGCAGTTTATAGACAAACCGAAGAGCTCGATTCCGGGTGTCGGGTCTATGTCTAGGGTGTTCGTTTGCCACGAGGCTTTGAAGATGACGCCAACTCCGCCACCGCGGCCTTTGGGTCTGGGAAGATGGAGAATATTGAAGTTTAGCGGACAAGCGGCTGCTAGGTCGGTCTCACAGTTTGCATGTGTCCAGGTCTCGGTTAGAAAAAGTACATCTAGATGGTGTGACTCAATAAGAAGATTAATTTCGGTGGCGTGTTTTGGTAAGGATCTTACGTTCAAGAGGCCTCCTACAATTAGGTCCTTGTGTGTGAAGTCAGTTAGTGGAGAGGCAGTCTCTTCGAAGGTGAGCTTACCTTCATGCGCATACCCTCGAAGGTCGATCAAAGCATCCCGAGTGTAGGCGGGGGATGATGGGCTGTGCCGGACAGGGTTTGTGGCGCTAAGCGCGTCCTCGTCGCGGACGAGCGCAGACGAACTTGCCTTAAGCGCACCTTCGGCGCGCAATCGGCGTGCCCGCTGCGTTCGTCCGCTGCGCTTCCGATAATGACACATAGTTTATAGTGGTGACGGGTAGCGTAGGAGGGGGTGTGGCCAACAAGAGGTGGGCGTGGCTGTCGTCTCCCTTTGGCGTTCAATGGCGCCAAGAAACGAGTGGTTTCTGAGTCCCAGCAGCTAATATTCAGCTGTGGTGGGAGTCAGGGATTGTGCAAGTCAGGCAAGTAATTTTTAAAAACGATACAGTACACAAGCAAGTTTAAAAACGAATACAAACACCTCCCGGCTTTTCGCCTCAGGAGTAGCAGCAATGGAGCAGCATTTGAGTGCAGCGCGCTCTATTTATGTCTGTGGAGGGGGCGTGGCCAACAAGAGGTGGGCGTGGCTGTCGTCTCCCTTCGGCGTTCAATGGCGCCAAGAAACGAGTGGTTTCTGAGTCCCAGCAGCTAATATTCAGCTGTTGTGGGAGTAAGGGATTGTGCAAGTCAGGCAAGTAATTTTTAAAAACAATACAGTACACAAGCAAGTTTAAAAACGAATACAAACACCTCCTGGCTTTTTGCCTCAGGAGTAGCAGCAATGGAGCAGCGTTTGAGTGCAGCGCGCTCTATTTATGTCTGCGGAGGGGGCGTCATGACTGAAAACAAATATGGCTATTCCAGGCTGTCAAATGCCTTGGCAATATCCACCAAGAGGACCACTGCCTGCCCTTCCGCTCCATAGTCCCCATCTAACAGTCGTATTAGCCTGCGTATGCTACTAGCCGTGTTGCGGGTCGGGATGAAGCCAGCCTGGTCAGAGTGCACCAGCCGATTCATGAAGGGAAAGAGTCGAGTAACCAGCACCCGACTCAATATCTTGTAGTCAGTGGTGAGCATAGAGAGAGGCCGATATGCAGCTGGATCGGTCAAAGGTTTCCCTGGTTTAAGGAGGGAAATAATGATAGCCTCCCTAGTGGAGGTCGGCAGGACACCCCGCTCCCTGGCCTCTTTATATACTGCCAGCAATGTGGGGACCAGGAGGTCGATATACGCTAAGTAGAATTCAATGGGTAGTCCATCATTGCCCCGAGTTTTGTTGCGCACCAGCTGCTTAATGGCACAGCTAATTTCAGCAAATGTGATATCCTGGCCAAGGGACTCCGCCTCCTCTGCCTCAACAGTAGGCATCTCCAGTTCCTCCAAAAAGTTTGGACGTCCATCTCCCCAGTTTCCAGTTGGCTCATATATAGAGCCGCATAAAGGGAACGAAATCGATCATTAATTTGTTGTTGCGTGTACTCTTGTTGTCCCAATGATGAAGTCAGTGCCAATATTGGCACGCATCTAGGTACGGGGTTGCCCACCTTATCCCTTTCAGCATGCACGCGAGCCAAATAAGCTCTATGGTCGAAGCACCTTAAACGCTCCACAACCACTGCCACTGCTTCCTTCCGGGTCTGGACTATGTCCCGTGTCTCAGCACCACCAGAGTGAGCTCGCTCAGCCTCCCTAAGGGCCCTTTCCCCAGTCTCGATTTCCTGCAGCAACAGCTTCCGCACTTCCACCCACTTGGTAATGCGTATTCCGCGGGCCACTACTTTAAAAGCGTTCCATTCCAGGGCAGTGCCTTTGTTCTCCGAAAAGTATCGCTCAACTACGACTCCCAGCTCCGTGCAAAAGGCAGGGTCTCCCAACACTTCTGGTCGCAGTTACCAGGTCGGAACAATAGGGCGCTCTGAAACCCAACAGAAACTCACTAAAGTGCTACTGCATGGCAGACTAATACATCAAATGGTGCTCTTATGATAATGTATTTTTTCTTACAGACATAATAACGAGACAACCCATATCGACTTACAGAATTACCAAAACATTATTATAGTTAACAAGAATATCAAGACCTTATACTTAATTTAAAAATTCAATAATATTATACAAATATTTATCGGCATCAAAAATATCTAATCTGACATATTTCAAAAACAAAAATATTGTGATTTATAACTAACCATAGCCTATGTCAATAATATCCAAATCAACAATATCAACTACATAAATATTGTTAAAACAAGGTATAAGTTGTACGAAAAACACAATATGTAAACAAACAAACAAACAACAAAAAATATATCCCACAATAATAATTACAATATATAAATAAAATATAATATTTTACTTAACCAAAATAATACATTTAAAATATATAAACAGAAAACTCCTCTAAATTATATATTACACATATTTACATCCCACTCACACACAACACATATTCATATTTACAAACAATATAATTTCTTTATTTGAAATAAATACACCGACTTGGTCATGGGACCGACTGACTCTCGGTCAGCGGTCCTGACCGCCCGATTAGGATGCAAAAGAACACTGTTCGGTCACATTCCAATATTTCACTATGGGAGCATGCAGTACGGCCATAAACTGGCTGTAATACAAGCTCCCGTAGTGAAACAGGAGAAGCTGTTCAGCCGGCACCCCAATGCAGGCACCACAAGGTGCCTGCATAAGGTGCAGGGCTCAACAGGGGGCACCTAAGGGGGCCCGGCAGTGGGCCCCCAAACATGCTTTCCGATTTGTTTTCCTTGTGAGACAGAGCGGCATGTAAACCATGTTGGAAACAGTGATCATAATCTCAAGGGTGGAATGACTCACCCTTGAGATTACTTACCAGCTTCCGACTGACGGACAGACTCTTCGAGCACGTAGGAAGCCAGCCGGAATGACCGGCAGGTTTCCTTACTGACCGCCTCAAACTTAATGAGACGGTCAGAAAGGAAACCGAGTCTCCCGATTACGATGCAGCCCTAAAGCTCCGACTGGCCCCATATTGGCGTTGTCCAAATAAAGATATAACTAAAATATTAAATGAAATGAAACTAAAACAAAAAAAAACCTATTAAACAAACTATATAAAAGCCACAGTTATTTAACTAAAGAATGGTAAAAAAAAGCCAAACATTTGGGGCCCGATCGGTAAATTTACAGAATCGGTAAAATACCGAATCGGTATATTTACCGATTCGGTAAATCCACATGTAGTTGGCACTCCTAAGAGTGCCACAGGCCCTTAAGAATCTGTATTTTACCACCCAATTCTATTAGGTGGTACAATATATCGAATTCAGGTGTGCATGCACATCTGTGCATGCACACCTGTGCAATGTGACACACAGACATGCCCTTAGGGCATGTATGTGTGCCACATGGCACACAAATCCGGAATTGGGGTGCTAGAGGGTGTCAAAGTGACACCCCCTGTACCCTTGCTGAAATCGGTATTTACCGAATCGGTAAATACCGATTCGGTAATGCCCATTGATTCCTATGGGCTTCAATACCCATTGGAATCAATAGGCATTACCGAATCGGTGTTTACAGAATCGGTAAATACCGAATATTAACGATTCGGTATTTACCGAATCTGTATTACCTACATCCCCCTCCCTCTATTTTGCCACTTCTTAAATACCGATTCGGTATTATTCGGTATTTAAGAAGTGGTAAAATTTAATTGCCTACATCGGGCCCCAAAAGAGGAGGAAACTGTGCTGGATTTTCCCTGCAAAAGAGAAGCCTGCAACATATACAACCGTACATCCACTTCTCCAAGTAAGTAAAAATTATAATGAACAATTCTTAATACAGTTTTTAACATTTATCCTTTTCTACAGATTACCTTCAACTAAATTCCATCAATAAGTATGCTTCACAGACCACAAAAAAGAAAGTATATCTAAAAAAACTGCTTTAAATATAGTAAAACAGCAGCAGTTAAAAATCCCAAATCGAAATGTCACTAAACTTCGAAAATAGAATTTATCCAACAAATAAAACTACCTTTTTCCTGTCAGCCGAAAAAAACACCTGTTTCAAGAAGAAGATACAACTTCGCGAAACAGCATATAAGTAAGTCTTGACCATATATTAATAAGCAATATTTATTAAATAACTATTTTTCTATATTCATATTATTACAGTAAATGAAGATATAATGACAGAAGGTGCTAAATCTATAATATCACAGAAGGGGAACATGTTACTGTGTTTAATGGCATGCACCTACAGTCAAGATAAAGCTCCTGCAGAAAATATTAATTGGAAATTGACCAAATATTATTCTAATGCATGTTATGGGAAGGAAACATCCAAAGAAACTGTAGTAATTAATGTAAAAAAGCATAACCACCCTCCCAATGTAACAAAAATGGAAGCGAGAGAACTATCAGAAATTATAAGAAAAACAAGCACCAGTACCCAAGAACCCGCAGCACAAATACTTAAAGATATACTACACCACATACCAGAACATATGACAGGCCAGTTACCATCAATACCCACCTTAAAACTCATCATAACATGAATTAAAAGGGCCACCAGTGACACCCCACCTGCTCCTAAAACATACAGAAATATATAGACATCCGACCACAGCTTACAACGACCCACAGGGAGAAACAATTCCTAATATATGATCATAAAAGTCATGACAAACATATACTTACATTTGCTACCCTACAAACATACTCAAACTAGCCCAATGTGAAACATGGATGATGGAAGATACATTTAAAAGGAGCAACCTTTTAATATACATTAGTCGCATCTCAAAATGGCATGCATGTCAGTGCAGAATTTACATCTACTATTTGTGCACCTATATCAATTAAGATATGCCTATGGCTTGTCATAAATTATAACTAGTTGGCTCATTGCAAGTTCTACAGAGCTGTACATGCATACATTCAGCATATGTGATATCTGCTTGGATATAGTGTTTGTCTATACCTACATTTTTAACCCTAAGGTAAACCCCAATTACATTTTTCCTATTGCACAACTTGTTCAAATGTTACATTTTGTTGCTCTTTTACTTACTATCTGCAGCACTCAAAACTGGATGTCCCGGTAATAAACAAAATGATATCTTCACATAAGGTTCAAGACATTATGTTTTTTCATGCTCATGCATTTTTAACATTTATTTAATTAGAACTAGAGGATAACGTTTTACATACTTGAAGTGACAGACAGGTATTTTCAGATTAGTATTAGGTCTGGGCGGTAATTTCCGTTCCGCTCGTGGAATTTGCGGAATTTGGGTAAATTCGTGTTCCGCGGAGAACCCGAAATTGCCCAAAATTCTGCGTTCCGCGATTTCGCAAAGTTTTTTGCTTGTTCGCGATCTCAAATGCGTGTTTGCGAGATATTCCCACCCAAGCACGCAAACAGCGATTGCGAACAGTAAAAAAGCATCGCGAACAAGCAAACAAGTGTTTGCGGAATTTCTGCGTGTTCGCGGAGATTTTTTTACAGTTTCGCTAAGATTTGCGTAAGGCGGTTACGCAAATTCCGCCCACCCCTATATGCTATTTGTAGGAGACTGGGGTACTGGTCATGGGGGGTAAAACCCTACTCAAGCAGGAACCACAATCCTTGCCAGGGTGAATCACACACAAACCCAAAATTAACCTGTGCTCAACCCTCTGGTAGCTTTGCACGGAGCAGTCACTCTTAAAGTAGAGGCAATGAGCAAAGTATTTATTCAGCACTTTAAACAGCAATAAAGTAATAACACAACACAAGAAAAATACCACATCAAATTAGAAACATAGAGTAACTTTTAATAAATTAATCAAGGCCTAACTGACAAAAGTCCACTTACTCATTTCGGTATTCACAGAAGTTAGGACTGTTAACTTTAGGACTCCTAAATGCCTTCTGTGAGTACCAAAAGTCTTAAAGTTAAGATTTTCCCCAGTTTAGGAGTAGTAAAGTTAGGAGTCCTAACTTTACTACTCCTAAATTGAGAAAAATCCTATTTTTAAGACTTTCGGTATTCACAGAAGGCATATGGGGGGCCTAAAGTTAGGACTCCTAACTTCTATGAATACCGATATGAGTAAGTGCCTTCTGTGAATACCAAAATGAGTAAGTGTCTTCTGTGAATACCAAAATGGTAGTAAGTTTAGGATTTTGTCTTAAGTTAGTTCTATGAATCGGGCCCAAAGACACAGTCTCTTAGAATCATATATTTCTTTTTTTAATGAACTTTGTCACTATATTTGCTAATTGCCCTAGGGCTACTCTGAGTGTCCACATACCTAGCTTGGCCGTGCATAGCCCAAGTATAACCTCTCAAGAAGTATGTTTTTAAAACATGGCTGGCAACTAACAAGACTGTAGGAATCAATTGCACACTGTTTTTAACTTGTTTTTTGTTATAAATTTTAATGAAAGTTAAATCAACGAACAAATCGGTACATTTTCTCGCGAATTGTATGTGTAGTAGCGGTTGCACAGCTCTTTTATGATTTAAACTAAATCAAATAAAACGAATTTTTCATTTCATTCATACTGAGGAGATAGTAGCAACTTTGACTGGAGCAAATTTCTTCACTATGCTTCATATAATGTCAGCATATTACCAAGTTGAATTAGAAATGGCCTCACAGGAACTGACAGCATTCATTACACCTATGGTGGAGTACAAATTTGAAAGAATGCCCTTTGGACTGATATCGGCAGCACCTGTTTTATAGAGAGTGATATCTGATGTTTTGAGGGGCTTGCATGGAGTCAGGTGTTACCAAGATGATTTATTGATATCTGTGAAAGACAAGGTTAAGGTTGAACATGCTGACAGAGTGTGCTTGGTACTGGAAAGATTAATGAGGACTGGCTTGGCCTTAAATGAGAAGAAATGCACATTTGGTGTGCAAGACATAGATTATTCTGGACATTACATTACTGGGTCAGGTATTCTTCCAAAAAGGCACCAGTGGATACCATAATCAAACAAATAATACGTTTGTCAAAAATTATGCAGAAAAAAACTGTTAGCTTAAGATCCCTATTAGGCAAGAAGGTGGAATTTGTGTGGAGTATTGAATGCCAGAGGGAATTTAAAGATTTAAAACAGGATCTAAAAATGCCCCAATTTAAAAGCGCTTGCTCCTGATGACGACGAGACAATCATAGTAACAGATGCTAGCTTAAATGACATTGGGGAGGTATTTATTCTGAATAATAAGGGAGTTGAAGAGCTAATTGCATGTGCTTCCTGAAGTCTAAAGGACCTCTGACCCTTAGTCTAGGTCCACTCTCCCCGCAGCTCTGCTGTGCCATCTCTTGCCTCCAGACCCCGACCTCCTCCTTGGGAGGTTTGAGGTTGCTGTCGGCTCCTGCGCCTACTGCCTGTTCTAAATTGGAGCAGACTGCCTGCAAACCCTCACCGCCACCCCGGTCTCTAACACAGCCAACGCCAGCACCGGTAACACCCTAAAATGCATCCTCATCAATGTAGGCTTCGTACACAAACACGCCATGGAAATCTGGCACCTACTCAACTCTCTCTCGTCCATCATCACCTTCTTCACAGAGACCAGCGCCAACGCATGCTCCGCCCCGACATCAGCACCACCATCCCAGACGGATACAAGATCCAGATGAAAGACCACCCCAACCACCCAGGAGGAGACCTCGCCATCGCCCAAAAGAGCACCCTCTGCCTCACCACCTCCAGCGAAACCTTCCCCTCACTCGAACACCTGCACTTCCAGATCCAGACCACCCCCAAAGCCATACTGTGGCTCAATGGTTAGAGGCGGCAGACCCGGAAGCTGAGATCGGCCCGGGACCAGGGTTCGATTCCCAGGGTCTTGGGTCAAGATGTCCACGGGCCTGATAATTCTTGCCTCGGCGCCTACTCTGACCTCGGGCTCCACACTGCAACTCTGGGCAATAGCTTGCTTAATCTTCACAACGGCCCCTTCAACGCAGGGGATGCCTGGTCTCACCTTGGGGGTGCCCAGTAAGGGACCATCTCACAGGGAAAGCCAGAACGGGTTCCCCAGCGGTATACAGCGCCGGGACGCCCGCGGTGCGTGCAGCTGTGCGCTTTACAAGTATACAACATTTACACTTTTTACATACTCCGAGTAACCCTCATCTACAGACCCCCCGGCCCTCGAACACTCTTCACCCCCACATTATCACCGACTTCATCGCACCCCAAGCCATCACCTCAACAAACTACATACTCATTGGAGACCTGAACTTCCACCTCAACAACCCTAGCAACCCCCAACTCCACTATCCTTCGTGACAACCTCGCCAGCATCAGACTTGAACAACTCGTCAACACGCCGAACCACAGAGTAGGAAACACCCTCGACCCCATTGTCGCAGCAGGAAACAGCGTCCAATTCAGAAACACAACGCAGCCTCCATGACCCGACCACCACTGCGTACACTTCACCATCAACACACCCAAGGCACTCAAACCAGCCCCACACCCACCACAAAGGAACTGGAGCAAGGTTACCGATGAGCAACTTAACTCCTCCCTCATCCGAGACAATCACACCTGGGCACCTGACACAATTGACACAGCAAGAGAACTCCCGACAGGCAAAGCCGCAGTAAAGCCGCCTGGTTCACCACTGCTCTCCAAGAAGCCAGACGCATCTGCAGATGCCTGGAGAAGAAATGGAGAAATACCAAGACAACCGAAAACCACACCACCTTCAAGAACACCATGACAGACTACCACAACCAGATGAGAGCCACAAAGAGGAACTTCAACCACAATGAAATCCTGGCCAACTCCACCAACTCCAAGGAACTTTTCAGTGTCATTCAAGAATTCACCAACCCACTCTGTGAAGCCACAGACATCATCCCATCCCAAGACCTTTGCGACAAGCTTGGGGACTATTACCACCTCAAGATCAAAAACCTCTATGGCAACCTAATCCACCATCCACCAGGTGCCACAGACGCCCCCCGCCCCCCAGAAACACCAGCCAGCCCACCATCTCCAACTGGACACCGATCACGGCCACAGACACTGCCTCGACCATGAAAAGCATCCACTCGAGACCCCACCGACCCTGCTCCCCTCACTCTACCACAGAGCCACAGCCGCCATCGCACCCAAACTACAACACACCATCAACACCACCTTCAAAAATTACACCTTCCCAGATGACTGGAAGCGCGCAGAAGTCAGGCCTCTGCTCAAAAAGCCCACAGCTGACCTCACTGACCTCAAGAACTATTGGCCCATCTTGCTAGTCCCTTTCGCAGCCAAAGTTGCAGAGAAAACAGTCAACAGGAAACTGACATGATTCATTGAAGAGAACGCCATCCTCGACCCGTCCCAATCTGGATTCCGAAGCAGTCACAGCACAGAGACCACCCTACTCGCTTGGCAGCCCTCAGCCTACTCGACCTATCAGTGGCCTTCGACACAGTCACCCACTACACAGTAGTCGCCAGACTGCAGGACGCAGGCATAAAAGGAACAGCCTTGGATTGGATCCGATCATTCCTCACCAGAAGAAGCCAAAGGATCCGCCCCACCCTCTTCAACATCTACATGGCCCCTCTCACAGCCATCTTTCGACAACATGGCATCAACATTGTATCCAACGCAGACGACACCCAGCTCATCCTCTCGCTCACCAAAGACCCCACCACTGCCAAACTCACATTCCTGAAAGGAATGCAAGACGACGCAGTCTGGATGAACAACAGCTGCCTGAAGCTCAACGCTGAGAAGACAGAAGTCCTCGTACTCAGTACCACCCCTTCTGCATGGGACAGCACCTGGTGGCCGACCATCATGGGAAGCCCACCTACCCCCTCAGACCACACCAAGAACCTCTGCATCGTACTCGACTCATCACTCACCATGAAGCGACAGGTCAACACCATCACCTCCAGCTGCTTCAACACCCTCCGCATCCCCCGCAAGATCTTCAAGTGGATCCCCCCTGAGTCAGGGAAGACAGTCACCCTGCCCTCATCACCAGCAGACTGGACTATGGAAACACACTCTACGCCGGCTTCAACAAGTCCCTACTCTGCAACGTCCAGACAATACAGAACACCACCACCAGACTTGTCCTCGGCATACCCCGACACAAACACATCAGTCAACACCTACTAAGTCTCCACTGGCTCCCCGTGGAGAAAAGAGTCACTTTCAAAATCCTCACTCATGCCTACAAATGCCTACACAACAACGGACACAAATACCTCAACGACAGAATCAACTTCCACAAGCTCAAAAGAAACCTCTGATCTTCCAACCTCGCACTGGCCGAAACCCAGCGCATCCACAGTGCCAGAGCAGGTGGAAAATCCTTCTCTCAGATTGCAGCCAAGACCTGGAACGACTATCTGCAGACATCAGACACTCCCCTTCCCTTAACACCTTTAGAAAGACCCTCAAGACCTGGCTCTTCAGCTAAACAGATCTGTACCCGTCCCCCCCAGCGCCTTGAGACCCTAACGGGTGAGTAGCTTGCTTACAATTGCCTGATTGAAAATTTGTAGAAGAAAATTACTCTCAATCAATGGCGGGAGGAAGAGTGCTGATCCATTCAGTCTCCTGTTGATTGTTCAAGAATCATGGGGGAAGGATCAATTGTCCTGCATAACCAGGGTATGCAGGTCGGTATGCGGTGTCTCCCAAGTAAAAGACCCTCATGCACGTGTAAATTAGGATCTCGTAGCAGTATATGTTGTCTCCCCGCTCTTGTTAACACGTGTGTGCATAATCCTTGGGTCAGTATTTATGCAGCCTCTGCCAGGAGGTATATACCCTTAGTTAAAACAGTAGTGATCGTGAACAATGGATGATAAGTGCTCAAGGGAAGTTTTAAGATACCCGAACAGACTAAAAATTTAATTGGTCTGGGTTCGAGTAAACTGAATTGAAAAATTGGTGTGCAGCTACGGAATGATTAGGGATTCAAACGCACTGATATAGTGATTTAAAATACAATCAACATGTTTCAGCCCTGTTCGCCTATGTAGGTCAGTGGGCTTTCTTCAGGACCAGTGCAGGGTAGTGAAAAAGTGAAAAAATAGGTAATTATGACCTGTTTCTTAAGTGAATGGGAGGTCGCATTGTACCTGTAAGGAAAACATATACATACAAAACATATAGGGGAGAGTGGAGGTGGGAAGACACACAGTTATGTATAAATAGTACAAATATCAAAATCAATTAGATTTTGTAAAACACCTAAAAAATGGCAATACTTTACACAGATTTACACTCATATGGGGTGTCGACTCTCTCATCCTCATGCTTATGGTGGTTATTTCATGCTGTGAGGGAGGTATATAAAGTTCAGGTGAGTTCGTTCCAGTGCCAGTGCGATTCTGATATTTCATCCTAGTGAATTCTGGTAGGTTCGTTTAGGAACAGTGTATATCGATGTGATTCTAACCACTCTCATTCTCGGTGAGCTGTTAAGTGTCTATACATTCTCATGTTGCTCTGAGAAAACCATTATCGTGAGTGGTAGAGTGGACCATGCTCCGAGGGTGCAATTATGGTGGCTTAGCCTTTTTTGTGTTCCAAAAATTACTATATTAAGATTTACGCACTTCTCGGGGGAGGATGTGCGCTTCATGGGGGTATTGGTTGCCCCTTGGGCATAGTTTGCCATACATTGATTGGTGCGGGCACGATTATCGCTATCAATGCTAGTCTACATGCGGGTGTGCGAGAGGGATCTGAATTAACGCTTATGGTGTCGCTCGCTGTCAATGCTTGTTTTCGAGTGAGTGCAAGTGGAGGATAAGGTTTATCATAAACAGCGGTTATAGACTACTCTAGCTCGTTAGTAGGAGCGGGTGTGTCATGTGTATCGATCTTCCTGTTTCATTTCTGTTAAGGAAAGGGGTGGCGGCATTAGCGACACAACGTACCTCTTGAAGTGACAATCTGCACTTCTTCGGGTCGGCGGCTATGAAGGGAGCGCCTCACTGTGGGGAATAATGGAAAATACCGTTTTGAGGATTTTATTATACTTGCGGTTATGTCGATGTCCATGCGTGGTCCGGAGACGCTACCTGGGGCTGTTCTCCTTCAGCGCAGCCTGTGCTGTCTCTGCCTATCTCGACCCGGATATGCTCACAGGTTTGTTTCCTAGGTTATTTGTACGCTCTTGGAAGACAGCGAGGAGTAACTCACGTAATGATGAAAGGAAAACGAAGAGTTGTGAAATATACCTTGTTGGATGTCAATAAACATGAGTATAATCTCATAAAATTACATGTAAGGTTAGGTGTGTAATTAACCTAATTAAACTGGTTTTGTGGTGAGGCAGAGAATAAATAACTTAATTGGGTGTCTCGCCTCAATACATAACGCTGCTTCCAAAATGTGAACTTATTCCATGAACCCACATGGGGATATCGATATTGCTTGGTTATGGGATTACTCAGTGAGGTGTACTACAAAATGGTATTTGGGGGTTCTGGTGTGTGAGATCTTATTTGATGCTGTGTCTGAATATTTGGAAACCAGAACTAGATAAGGATTGCTGATTATGTGAGGTTTCTAAAGATGTCAAAATGGGCCAGGTCAATTCCCTTGGTAAACCCTGGTCTATGATAAAAAAGAAGTTAGCTGTTGACCATGTCATTCTCTTAAGAGGTAATATACTTATCCCACCTGAAGGGTTAAGGAGTAGACTCATTTCCTTAGCGCACAAAGGAGATATGGGTATCATCAAGACCAAGGAGAGATTACGTTCTAACTTTTGGTGGCCAGGAGTAGATATTGAAATTGAAAGATAAGTGCAGGAATGCATTGAATGCGGCAATAGTGATAAGAATCTGCCCTTAAGGCAGGTTTTGATAGTGTGCAGACATCCTTTGGAGGCAGGGGGCATGAACATTGTTGGACAAGTGAGAGAAGAACATCAAACACCATATTTCCTTCTTGATCCTTATCCTCTGTGTGGAGAGATTAGCTGGATCATAAAAATATCATCGACGAGTATGGTAAGATTTTTGGGGAAGTTTTTTAAAAGGGAGAGTTACCTTACTCATTGTTGACAGACAATGGACCCCAATTCTGTTCAGATAAGTTTGAAAGGTTGTTGAGTGAGTGTGCTATTGTGCTATTGAACACTAGAAAGGATCTATATATTATCCAAATACAAATGGAACTTTAGAAAGACTGAACAAAACGTTGAAGGAAATAAGGGAATGATAAAGTTAGTCATGGTGGACAAAATGGATTACCTTTTTTTTAACAGGAACTGAGAACAGCATATCGCACGCCTCCTCACTCCTCAACCAGGAAGTCACATTTTGAACTATTAAGGGCCGATCTCCCAGCACTATGCTATGACCTAGCTAAATGTTGTGAGGCAACAGTGTAAAGTTCAACGGTCCAAGTGAATGGTGTGAAATAGAACTTGGGTTGCAACAAAAGAGGAAAGAGTTTTTTTACAGGTTCAAGAAAGTAAAGTGTAATGTAATACAGACTGTAGACCTGGTAAAAATTAGAGCACCAGTTGAATGTGCTCAATGGTCCAAATTCACACAAAAAAGAGAGTGATCAAAGTTTTCAAGAAAGCTATCAAGACTAATGATGGCAGAATATGGAATTTAAATAGGGTTGTAAAAGTGAATGGTAATTCATGCAGATTTGAATGTTAATGTTAGGTTGTTAGCTGCACAAAACCATAATGAAGTTTTAAACCCTAATCAAAAGAGCAAGATTGGGCTAACAGGAGGATGAATTACAGATTGTGCAGAGTTCCAGTTTACTTTAAAAAGACTTTGTGAACAAGTAATCAATGTATCTCTTGTATCTCTAATGTTGCTTGTTTTTTTGTTTTTGATCACATGTTTTAAAAACAAAGTATAAAAGCGAATTTCTGTGAACAAGTTTAGTTATTTAACATAGTATACCATTTGTCGAAAGTTTAGTAATGATTATAATCTAAGTTGTGATGGTTTATTGCTTTGTTTAATGAGGAAGGAGAAGTGTGATTTCTTGTAGTAGCGCATGTTTGAGCTACCACTTTGCGTGCTCCTTGCAAGGAGCCCATGGTTACAGAATCCTGAGGAAAAGGCATTCCGTGTGAGTCAGTAGAGATGAAACGAGCTGCTGTCTGAGATGTAGAGAATAAAGTACGTACAACTTCCCTTCGAATGAAGCATCTTCTTCAAGTTTGCTCTATATAAAACTTTATAAATAAACATTGATCCATGGGTATTAACGGATCTTACAAATGGCAAGTTCGAAACTGGTCTGTAGTTATATGAAAGACTGGGGTCTAGATTATGCTTCTTCACAATGGGAGTGATTTGCCCACATTTCATGAGATCAAGAAAGATCCTTTGCAAGTAAGAGACATCCGTTAATTCGCGTAATGTTTTTATAAAGATGAGCCTGTTCCAATGAGTCTGTGGGTATAACACACCTGGTGGCAGACCCATCGTATGATTGTTCTGTAACTGATGTCAGTTTCACCATTCTACAGCATGGTCAAGTTACCAGGTCTTTGTATCTGTCGAAGGAAGCTCTCCCAAGCACCTAGTTGCAATCATCTTATGCTGGTAAACAAACATAAACATAGATATTAGGACATTCCCAGTATGATTAGGGACGATGGACGACTAGTGCAGATCCGTTCACCTGAAGAGAGTAAAATATAAAGAAAAAGGAAAAGAAAAAATCATTTCTAGTCTTATACCAGCATAGGGCACACTTAAAAGAGCCCTTGAGTGATTGTTTTCATTTATATTTGTCTTCTTTTACTTGATCCATTTATCTCTCTGCAAGAGTATGCTGACTTTTTAAAACACATGAAGGATCCAAGTCAAGTTAAAAACATGAAAAGGTAAACAAAACAGAGGAAAGAAAAATACCAAAGTTGTCTACCTAGTTAGAATATATTTCTGTTGTCTATGGTTTCGCTTGTCTTGTGCTCTGGTTTCTGCTCATATACCCTCAGAATTTGCTGTTCATACATGGGCAGCAAAGAGTTGCTGGTTTTACACATGTTTCTTGCATACCTTTTCATGAATATATGGCAAGTAGTGAGAACAGCCATAGCGCATGACTATTCAATCTTATTGTTTCTCTCTGTGAACATGCCTACATCTCTGTAGCAAAATTATCAAATCTATACTATATAAGCAAATGGTCCTCTGATGCTCCTGAGTGAATTTCTAGTCTTGCTATTAAATCTGTATTGCCCATGCCCCTACTAACACAGTGTATCAGTACGCCAGGAGTAGGCGACTGGACATGTGCTCCCCGATAGTGGAACTGTGTAGTGGACTATGAAGACTCTCAAGGACCCAGACCAACATTCCTTTTGTAGAAGATGAACCTCCTCGGGGCACTTCACATCCTTTATCGATTGTCGGGAGGCCGCTCACACACAGATTCAGCCTCTCACACAATGTGTCAGCACCAGAGTATCGAGATGCAAATAGTTATGTTAATGTGGATCAAATTCCTGCAATGTGTATGTCACACCAATGGTTGTTTTATTTTTTCAGCATTTTGTTGTATTAAAGATGCACACATATTTTTTTTTTTTAAGCACATGGATATGCAGTGATTTGCCCAGATTCGCAGTATGTTTGAGCCTCCAGCCATACTTGAACCTGGTTTCCCAGCTTCAATATCAGCCACTCTGCACCTGCACACTAGGGCTGTGCGCCTCATTTTATAATATTCTATAGTATGACCAAAGGACAATCTGCAGGCACTTCAAGATATAGGTCCAGATGTACAAAGCCATTTTGCAGTTGGGTCTCGGAATGCATAACGAATTGCAATTTGGAAGGATGTGTTTAGGGTATTGCTCTAAATATATTTTGCAATGCTGTATATGAATGATTTGCAACTACAGCTTCTACAGCTTCGGTCGCAAACCTTTGATAGGTTACAGACTCCTCAAAGGAGGAGGTAACTCATTCACAAAGAGATAATTCCCCTTCTACCCCTTCCTCTCAGTGAATACAAAAAAAGCTTTTGTGAGGGAAGGGGTGTGGTCCAAAGGACCACTGTCAAATGTTAAACAAACTCATAAAAAATCAGCACAACATTTAAAAAGTACTTTATTTAAATGCAATCACAGTCATGGTGGTCCCAGCAGGCCACCATCCATGAGATATCATTCAATTGGATAGAGTTGTGATTGCGATCTATCTCTTGAATATTGATAAAGTTTGTTGAATTGCGGCCCATTCCAAATGGTGATTTTGAGAACTGACCTAATACTAAATGGGTCGGTTCGCAAAGTCTCATGAGATTCTCAAAAAGTCAGTGCACAATTTGCTACTACATTTTGTTAATACAATTTTCCTACATCTGGTCTATAGTTTGTGCAGCAAATCCAATGCTTCTGCAGCTGAGTACATTCCTGGTGGCATTTCAGGACTCTTTTCAGTGACCATGTTTGATGTCAATGGAAATGTAAAGGTCGAGCATGAAATCTGAATTCAGTGGGCCCTTAAAGTTAGCAGAAAATGTCTAATCTATTTTAGATTTCCGAAATAATTCTAATAAATCCCAAATAAATATTGGGATTTTATTTTTTCCAAGAACTCATCAGACGTACCTAAGAAATCATACTATTACATTAGAAATAGGGTCACATTATAGAATTGCGGTTAGATGGATCTACAAAAAGAGAAGGGATTCTGTTCTTCTTGGGACTGAAAATGGAAGAAAGCTTTCCTGAAATTTACAGCTTGATACTATATGAAAAAAGCGAACACAAGCTGTATTATTGTATTGAAATGGAAATGCTTGAAACATGCTCCTTATTTAATTACTTTCACAACTGTATACATCTGGGCCTGATATAAACAGAGAGCTGTTCCACAAGACCATTTGTAAACATCATCAATACTGTCTAAACATCTATCCGCAGAATATCACAGAGCTTGTCATTGTACTTTTGCTTCTGGTATTTCATTGTGCACGAGGTTATTCCGGGTCACTCGAGAACACAACAAATTGACATGGGGGGATTCCTGGCATGGCTTAGACAATTCTGAATAAAACACAAACACTCAAGGAACACCACATCTGTGACAGTGAGAGGCCTCCAGTTGCACCAGTGTTGCTCGCATGCGTGTTTGCTTTTCTTATACATCCTTTCTGATAATCTTGTTTATACACATTGCGTGTATTCTAAATAAATATGTCACACTCGATTGGTTCCTTACTGACACATGTCTTCCCATAGCTCTTTGATGTCAGTGACTTCGGATTCAGGCTCTAGTGTCACTCGCGTTGCAAAATCGAGGTAAAGGAGTCACAGCTCACAAAACATGAAGATTCATCTAATTTTTCAACATGCATCATGACACCAAAACTCGAACAAAGTACACAAGGTCCAGCATTACTGAAAGTCAGTCAGTGCAGTCCTGTGTGAATGGTAAAATATTTTGCAAGTCTATTGTTTCCAGAGTCAAGCGTGGAAGAGGTCATCGCCTGCATGTACTTACATTTTTTTAGGGTAGCCTTCAATCAATAAATTATTCAAACAATCAGGGATTTATAGAGCGCACTACTCACCAGTGTGGTTCTCAAGGCGCTGGGAGGGTAGGGTGGTAGGGGAGGATGGGGGGGTGATACGGGCAACTCCGTGGATATTCGAAGAGTCAGGTCTTGAAATCTTTTCAGAATAGGTGCAGTGTCGGGCTTCATCTGATGCGGAGGGGGAGTTCGTTCCAGGTCTTGGCCGCGATGTAGGAGAAGGATCTGCCACCCATTCTGGCCCAGTGGATGCGGGGGGCCGTGGCCCTAAATGTTTCATCATGACGCTGTTTTGCTTGGTCTCTACTTCACGGCATGAATAACTCTGAAATGTTTGAGTCCAACCTTTCTGAAATTCTGCAACTCCCCTATGTTAGGTGTCACTTTGGTTTGTTGTCTACTTGATTCTGACACAACTGTTCTGGACCATTTGTATGATTTTTTTTAACACACCAGCGGCTTTGCTGAAATATTGTTGTTAGGTGAATTGATTCCATGGGCCAATACGCCATTTATCATATGATATCACATTTATGATAAGCATTTCATAAGCGCTTGCTTTAAAGCAAGTGAGTCCAGGATCCGACTTGTTGCAGGACATACCATAGAGTGGATCAGTGGTAGCGATGAAACAATAAAGGTTGAGCTCCTCAGACCATTAAACGATTCGGCTTTTGATTGTAGGAAATGCACAATTTCATTCAAACTGTCCCTCAATTCTTACCCACGTCTTTACTAGGTGATGGCGTAAGTTCTGTGTATGCTGCATGGTCTAGGTCCTATGTAGGGGTGGGCGGAATGTTTCATTCTGCCCGTGGAAATGTCATCTCAATGTTACTTTATAAACACAGAGTTACGGTCTAATTTCGCCAAATGCCACATGGCAAAATTGTTTCCTGCAAGGCTCCAGAAATGTGAGCAAGATTTGGCATCTCCTAGCGCCATTTTTGCACAGAGGCGGTCACAGTCAGAGGGCTGCTTCTCAAGTAGATTTCCTGCCTCTCTAGTAGATTTTCTACTCTTGAGGTAGCAAAATCAACTCAAATGGCTGCATGCTCTTGTCACCACATGGTGCCATTTATACAGATTTTTCACTTCTGCTCATTCTACTTGCGCAAAATTGCAGCATGAGCAGAGCCAGGAGAGTGTATAGGCACGGCGCACAGCGCTGAATTTATGGTGTGGATATTTTGCAAAGGGTGCTTAGGTTCAGGATGAGTTTTTTTATGAGCTTTTTGGTGCTCCAGCAGGTGACGTAACTGTCCTAGTACGCCGGAAAACTATGCAAAGGTTGAGTGCATTACCTCTAGTGTAAATGCATCCCTGCAGTTGGGCACTCAATACTGGTTCATTGAGTCAATGAACCAGTATTGAGTGCTCAACTGCAGGGATGCATTTACACAAGAGGTAATGCACTCAACATTTGCATAGCATGAGCAGAGCGGCATGCATATTTCTGCCCGTTTGTGGAACTCTGCAGAATCTTCTGGAGTTTTTATGTAACTTTGTGGAATTCCGCGAAGTGAAACTCCGATAGTTTTGACCACCCCTAACTATGATCCCCAGGTCAAACTGATTTTTAGGCAACTATTAAATGTAGGGTCTCAAGTTGGTAGAGGTATGCACCCTGTCCAAGAAGGGACCACAATCCTAACAGGGTAAGCTTGTGGATGTCGATTCATCAAAATACCTGGGGTAGCTAAAGTGGCAACACATGCCATGTGACCACCGCCTGCCGTAACAGGAATGGACATCGCACAAACTTTGACCTGGTGACATCACAGGGAGTGACATCTCCTCCCCTTTAACCCACCCCAATGATGTCACATGAATTGACATTGCAAGGCATTTGACCTGATGACATTACAGGAAGTGAATTCACATGACTGTTAGACCCCTTAGTCTCTTCAACAAATATGGTGCATCAAAAACAGATCAGAATTAAAGGTGGTATACCATAGTGTGCCTAATAGGGAATGTTGTCTCCAAGCTCAGCATGACCAAGCAAGTCAACGCAGTCTCCTCCTCCTGCTTCCACACTCTCCGCATGCTCCGCAAGATCTACAGATGGATCCCGACGGACACACGGAAAACCACCACCCACGCCCTCGTCAGCAGCCGACTCGACTACGGAAACGTCCTCTATGCCGGAGCCCCGTCCAAACTCATCAACAGACCCCAAAGAATCCAGAACGCCTCCGCACGCCTGATCCGCAATGTCCCACGCCGTGACCACATCACCCGCACCTGAGAGACCTGCACTGGCTCCCCGTCGACAAAAGAATCACATTCAAACTCATGATCCACGCACACAAGGCACTCCAGAACACCCGCCCAGCCTACCTCAACGACAGACCCTCCTTCTACGTACCCAACAGGAAACTCCGCTCCGCCGACCTATCGCTGGCCGCCATCCCGCGCATCCACAGAACCACTTCCGGGGCAAGATCCTTCTCCCACTGTGCCACCAAGTCCTGGAACACCCTCACCCTCCTCCTACGACAGACTGCAGACTACGACAGACTGCAGACTACGACAGACTGCAGACCTCCCGGCATTCAGAAGACTGCTCAAGACCTTCTTCGACCACTAGCTGCAGCCCCCCCCAGCGCCTTGAGACCTTAGCGGGTAAGCAGTGCGCTTTACAAATTCCCTGATTGATTGATTGATTGTGTGGAATATATCTTACCAGCAACAAACATCTTAATTAACAGCCAGAATTCCATGAACATTTGCTTTAAAAATGTTGTGGTTACAATCCACATTCTAAAACCACTCCATTCATCACTGCTCCTAAAGCAAAACTTTCCACGTTTTAAAAACCATAAACACACATCCAGAGACAATGAATCACACAGGTGTAAATCAGTGTATAGAAAATGTTACATAAGGCAAATGAGACGACAAGGTGTCGGATTCACATGTCATCCATACTGATAGGCACTTTTTAAGAGTGCTTGGTCTGGATAAGCTCAAACTCATGATTCAGACCATAACACAGTGGTTTAATATTGAGAATTTATGTATGCCAAAAAAAACTTTCTTAGCAACATCAGGATAGAAAGACTGGGAAAAAAACATAACTTTATAACCTGTACCATGGATCGTGCATTCAGCTCTTAGATGGCAGTTCATAATTCACTGTGCTGGATTATGAATGTAACTTATGAACTGCACAGTAACAACAGAATCTCTGTGACAAAAGCAGTAACCCACTGAGCTATCCACATAAAATATTGTTCTTTGATATGCATGTTATACGTTCTGTGCAGCAGGCCTATTACACCTATAAACTACCTTAGGTAGGTGAAACCTGCCACTAGACAAGACTCCCATCTCTCAACTCCGGCAGGTACATTAATAAATCACCAGAGTTAACTTGACACTTTTATAGTTGCCTGAACACTGCTTTATATACAAGGAACTTTGTAGTGCTTTTAAAAGTGCTGCACTGCCACAAAACTGGCCCCATTAACAAAACCTGCTCCCCAACCTTCCATCCTCCCATGGAAATGCCTGTGCGTCACCCAATGCCCAGTATGCCCATTCTGGCCTTGGTGGTGTTCAAAACAAACAATGTCTTGTTGACCAGTCCACCAGCACTGACCGGCATGCACATGCTGTTGCTACATGGATGCAGTGCCCTAATGAAACAATGAAAATTAATATGTTTTTCACATTACCTAAATGATGGCTAGAATGCTAAAATGGTTGAACCTGAAATATGTGCTTTTAATATTCATTTTTGAAGTTTTGCAGGGCATTTGAAAATCATGTGTTAACTCCAAAAAGAGATATTCTTAACTTAATTTACTTGTAGCTTCTGTTAGAGGTTTGTCCTCAGCTCACAGAAGTCACAATGACCAACACCGCCAAGGGGAGTTGGAGAGTCGAGATTCTAGTAGAGTCGATGTGACGACTCAGTCAATCTGACTTTCGCACATGACTTGCACAATCAAACACAGTTTTTCTTGAACTGGCACTGATAACCCACCAGTATTGTTTATGGACTTACCCGTGTGGTCATTCAAAGCAATGTTATACTGCCAGTCATATTAACCCTAAACAAGGTGCATGCAGCCATGCAAAAACTCAGCTTGACAGTACAACACCTGCCCCGCGGCCTGCCTGAGGTCCGATTCATTCAGGGAGTGACAATTAAGTGAAGCAAGTCACTCACGGCCCGGTCGGCACTGGGAGTCTTTCTTTAACTTTAGTTGAAGTTAGTCACTCACTCTAGAGACTAGTGACACCCAGCACCCACCACACAAAGCATTCATGAGTCTGACTTCTGCTCCGAGGCCACGCTATATATCACACATTCTTTGCAGCAGGCATATCAACCCTCTGTGCTACCTTAGATAAATAAAAACTGCCACTAGACAAAACTCCCATCTCTTGACTCCAGTAGGTACATTATTAAATCACCAGCGTAAAATTAGCACTGTTATTGCTTCCTGAAAACTGCTGAATATACAAGGAACTTTGCATTGCTTCTAAAACTACTGCACTGCTACAAAACAGGCCCCCCTAACAAAACCTGCCCCCACCCTTCTACACTCCCAAGGAAATGAGCACACGTCACCCCATGCCTGGTATGGCCATTCCAGCCTTCAAACAGGCAATGTCTTGTTTGCCAGTCCACCAGCACTGATCGGCGTGCGCATACTGTGGCTACACGGATGCAGTGTTTGACTTAAAACAATGGCAATTAATGTGTTATTTACATTAGCTAAATGATGACTAGACTGCTAGAATGATTGCACCTGAAATGTGGGCTTTTTAACAATAATTTCTAAAGTTTGCAGGGTATTTCAAAATCTTGTGTTAACTCCAAAAACAAATAATCTTATCTTACTTTTTTTGTTGCTTCTTTTAGAGGTTTGCCCAGGGCCCGCAGCTCACAGGAGTTACAATGACCAGCACCACCACAAGGAGAGTTGAAGAAGAGTCGAGACTCTAGTCAACTTGATGTGACGACTCAGTCAGTCTCACTTTCACACTACCTGACCCGCCTGAGGTCCGACCGTTCGACTCAGCCAGAGTGTGATAGTTAGGTGAAGCAAGTCACTCATGGCCCGGTAGGACAGGAAGTCTGTTCTCTAACTTCTGATGAAGTCAGTTACGCTAGAGACTAGTGACCCGCAGCACCCACGCAGCAGACACAAGTCTGAGTAGACTCCGTGGCAGTGCCTTCAAAGCAGCTTTTTTTACTGCCGCAATGGCTGGCCAATAACACTTTCGCGTGCTACCAGATTGACGGCCCTGTGACCCAGTCCCAACCACTGTAGTACACATACCACACCAGGCACCACATGACATCCTCAGCTACGGTAGGGTGTGCAGCAGGTGCATGCTTCCACTTAAACAATGTGCTGCGAGCTGCAGCACGTGTAGTTAGTCACTGTCCAATCACGGCCAGCCACGTGGTATGCTTCATGCTCATTCACTCAGCTTATATCATGGCCACTGACAGGGGAATACATTTGTCACCATTGGCTACTACTCCTGTACCAGGGCAGCAGCAGATATATACAATTTATCCAATCAAGGACTGAGCCAGTCAGCCCCGGGTCACCATAACAATGAGGAGTGAGACAAATTATTTCCCCCCACCCAGGCCCAGCTTACAGGCTATCATGATCTCTCTGCAGGCAGAGCCTCAGCACAGCAGTGCAATGAAGCGCTGCTCACACTGGCTGACGTTATGCCACCAGAGCGCTTGCTAATGCTGACAAATAGCAAGGGGTGACAGGCAGGGTGGTAGGATTGCAACAGGTAGCTTAGGGGTCACAATTGCGACTCTTGGCAATCCCTAATTGACGTCCATGGGTAAGCTAGATACACATTTTAAATTAACATGTGCTCACAATCAGGTAGCTTGTCACAGAGCAGGCAGACTTAATTTAAGAGGCAATGTGTAAAGTATTTGTGCAACACACACAAACACATACACACACATACAAACACACACACCTTAACACATTCAAACCAACACAAAAAGACTACACACAGGTTTAGAATGACAGAGAATATTTATCTAAGTAAAGCAAAAGTAAAATGACATAATTACAATAAGTAGAACTTGAGATATGAAAATTGCAAGCTTAAATGCAAAAACAGTGTTTAGAAGTCACAAGCCTCCAAGAGGTTACTACGGACAGGTTGGCTACAGAACCTATGCAGGGTCCGCTGAGAAATTACCTTGGATGGAGCATAGTGTCGATGTCGAGGGAACGTTGCGTCAAACTTTTCAATCTTGCCACAGCATCGTCATCGAACTCCGTTGAAATACAGGCAATACATTGTCATCGGCCATGCAGAGCTTTGTTATCAGGCCATGCAGACTGTAGAACCGCTGTTATTGAACAGCCGCTGCATCGGCATTGAAGAGCGATGTGTTTGTTCCGACCGGCAAAGTGGTGATGATGCATTGGTTTTGTAGAAAATCAGCTGCAGATCCCACTTCTGAGACTCAGAACTAGAGGGGAAACCTCAGGCAAGGGTGGGATTCACGGTTGGCAGAATCCAGCAGCACCAGCTGAATTGAAGGAAGACTTTTGTGTCCCTAAGACTTCAAAAACCAGGAGGCAAACCAGCAACCCCTTGGAGTCACTCTGGGTTCAAGTGATATGGGTCCAGTCCTTATCCTCAGCAGGGTAGAGATCAGCAGGCAGCTGGGCAGCTCAGCAAAGCAGAGAAGTAGTTTCTCAGAACAGTCAGTCAGAGCCTTACACTTCTGAACCAGCATCCGGCGATCCGGACACCACAGATCCGCTTAAGCGACAGATCATTCTCGCGACCGGGCCGGCCGCTAAAATTCAAACACACAAGGTTGCCCCAGTGAGAATGACCACTGTGAAGGTATCCCTCTGCACTGAAGGAACAGCATGAGCGCATTCAAATGTTCGTCACCTCACGTGGCTCTACGCGTTTCAAATTGACGTTCTTGATCACGAGCCAAAAATGAAGAACACTGCCACAGCTGCTCATTGCACTACATGGTGTTTTATTCACAGTCCCCCAGTGGGCGTGTCAACCTCATCAGGCGCAAAGCATTCTGGTGATTGTGGTACTAAAATAATAATCCAAGTGGGTGCTGTTGTCTTGTTCCCATAATGTCCATAAAAGGCCCCAGTGGGCGCCGATATATATATATATATATATATTCACAGAAAAAAAACATAGGTTTCACAATCGTTATAGTTAGGAATTAGCATTTAAAAAACCTTTGAAATTCACACCAGTTATAGTTAGCTGAACATTTTACTCACACAAAACCATTGAAATACCCACGTTATAGTTGGTTGGACTCACTATAACTCGCGCGCCCACAATCCACTGCTGATGATTTCACATATTACATCATTCATGACATAGTCAGTGACATCACTGATGACATCACTGATGACATCTCAAATGACATCACTGATGACATCATCCATGTGATAATACGATGCACCTCCTCACACTCTAATCTAACCTTTGATACACCCAGTGTTAAATACAAACTACCATTCCTGAAATTATTGACACACCAATACCAGTAACTACATACGCACTCACTGATTTCGAGGTCTACACACACATCCACTCATTCACCTATACAATCACTCATACATACAGTCACTCATCAATAGAACACTATCATATCCACTCACACACCTATACAGACACTCACACACTGATACTCATCCACGGAGTTACTCACACACCTAGTCAGTTATGCAAAGAATCAATTACACTCCCATTTCCACATCTACACAGTTATACACACTAAACCTTACTTATTCAAACATATACTAACACATACGTACTGTCTTTTACAATCACTGATACAAGTACACATTGATCCATACAGCCAGTTACGCAATCACATGCTGCCATGTATAGTCATTTACATATGCCAACTCTCCCAAGCACTATGTTTTACATATGTACTTACTTGGACATGTAGCACTGAGATATCTATTCACTCACCAACACACCCATGCACATTGTCAACCGCCCATACAGCTGTTTCCACATGCACTCTTAAACCCATACACCAAATGAACCAACTGCTCACACCTCTATGCACAGAGTCACACACCTCCCAGGCACCCACACACACACTCAGCCTCACATACAAATACTTGGGCAACCAATCAATAACCCATATAGCCACTCATATAGCTACTGATCAACACATGCAGCAGCTTACACAACAACATATATAATGATGCACACATTCAGACAGTTTAGTCACTAACCCATGCATTCAGTAAGACACATTTAATCACTCACTCATACAGTCAGTCACGCACCTTCTAAATCCTTCATCCAGACACTTATACATCCACTCATTCTTCAATATGTAAAACATATTTAAACTTTACAAAAACACACAGACACTGGATGATGTCATCAGTGATGTCATCATTGATGTCACTGACCATGTCATGAATGATGTAATATGTGATATCATCAGCAGTGGATTGCGGGCGCGCACGTTATAGTGAGTCCAACTAACTATAACGTGGGAATTTCAATGGTTTTGTGTGAGTAAAATGTTCAACTAACTATAACTGGTGTGAAATCTATGGTTTTTTCTGTGAATGTCAAAGGTTTTTTAAATGCTAATTCCTAACAATAACGATTGTGAAACCTATGTTTTTTTCAGTGAATTTCTATGGTTTTTTAAAAGCTAATTCCTAACTATAACATGTGTGAGGGAAGGAGTGAGGATGTGAAAGGACAGACGGAGTGAGTGAAGCAGAGTAAGGTGAGTGAAAGAAAGACAAAGAATGAGGGAGCGAAGAAAGGGAACAGAGGGGAACAGGACTGAAGCAGAGGTACTAAGAGAAGGTGACTGGGGGATGAAAGTAAGGGGAAAGGGACTAAAGGATAGAGAATGAAGGGTAGTGAGGGAACCGGAGTAAGGGAACAGCACTCTAAGCACTCTAAATTATTTTTTTCCCTCTAATTTTTTACACTGTTTTTCCCCGTGGTGCGCTCAGGGTACGCGTACCGGTAAGCGCCCATGTGCGCGCACCCTGAGCTTACTCCGTGAAATTTAAAAAAAAACTAAAACGTTTTTTTGCTCTTCGGAGTCAACCTAGGCCCCCCTGATAAAACATAAGGGGGGCAGGTTGTATCTACCCTGCCCGCTATCAATTTTTCCACTTTTATTTTTCACCTCTTGTGTCTCTGTTCTTCAGAGTCACAAGATGGTGGACTATGCCGACCATTTAGAATGTTTACAGACACCCAAGAGCCAATTAGCTTTTGAAATTTAGAACCAATTAAAATGTTTCTTTGGTTTTGAATTTGTGTGTGATGAAGTTTCATTGGTTTTCTACATGAATATACATGAAAAATGAGAGGGAAACACAGCCATTTTGTGATAGTACTCTTTGAGGTACATTTGTGAGGAATTTTTGGTGTTCTATTTCTGGTGTGAAATTTACACAGTACTAACTCTTCTACTGCTTTCTAAAAGGTGAATTGTTAATTTGTAAGGGGAATTTAATACTTTTTAGTTTTATATTATCTATTACTAAAAACGATAAATTAAAGTGATTTTTTTTCTGCAATTTACAGCAAGTAATTTGTAAAGAATATGGATCTGAATGAGGACACCGTTGATAATAATTTTGAAATTAGCGCTGTCTCATCACTGTTGGGGGCAGAACTACCTGAGTCGCTGTAGTATTGGGCACCAGGACACTCCACAGGCTACACCCAGTCTCCCTCCCGCCACGGCAGCTTGTAATCAGCGGCCGCCGAGTGGAGGGAGACTACATCTCCCAGCTAGCTTTGCGGCGGAAGCCGCCACCTGCAGTTCCGCGCCCGGAGGCGCCATAAAAACAACGACAGCCCCGGTGGAGCGGGCCCTGTCTCATCACTGTTGGGGGCAGAATTACCTGAGTCGCTGTAGTATCGGGCACCAGGACACTCCACAGGCTACACCCGGTCTCCCTCCCGCCGCCGCAGCTTGTAATCAGTGGCCGCCGAGTGGAGGGAGACTACATCTTCCAGCTAGCTTTGCGGCGGAAGCAGCCACCTGAAGTTCCGCGCCCGGAGGCGCCATAAAAATAACGACAGCCCCGGTGGAGCGGGCGCTGTCTCATCACTGTTGGGGGCAGAATTACCTGAGTCGCTGTAGTATTGGGCACCAGGACACTCCACAGGCTACACCCGGTCTCGCTCCCGCTGCCCCAGATTGTAATCAGCGGCTGCCGAGTGGAGGGAGACTACATCTCCCAGCTAGCTTTGCGGCGGAAGCCGCCACCTACAGTTCCGCGCCCGGAGGCACCATAAAAACAACGACAGCCCCCGCGTCGCGGGACCGCGTGCGGGCTGCGCCGGGCTAAGGCCGGGCATAGGGGGGGCCCTCTTAGGCCCTCACAGGCCAGAAGAGGCTGGGCTGGGCCATCCCCCTAAGCAGCTGCACTAGGTGAGTCTGATTGACCAATAGTCAAAATGGTGAAAAGAAATACTGTAAATGTGATATCAGCTACCGAAGGATCTCTTGTGACCCAAAGTTCCCTAGAAAGCATGCTGGAAAATGCCTTCAACATGGTAACTAATGAAATTGCCAACACTGAGCGGAGGATGGCAATGGGCCTAGCTAGTACACTTTCTGAAACATCTCTGACAATTCCTAATAATGCCCCCCCACTTTCTCCCGTGATTACAGTCTCGAAACAACCATTACCAGCCAGTTCTCTGGATCCATTGTTAGTCGGGAGTATTTCTACTGTCACAACGGAATCCCTACTAGACTCAGCTGTTCCCCTGACCCCGAGCAACAAACCGGGAGGTGAGAAAAGAAAAGAAGAGGAGTCTCCAAACCAACGGGAAACAAGAGGAAGTAACCCCCTCGCAACAAGAGCCAGCCAACACCTCAGAGTATGTGGTCCAAAGGGAACAAATAACCTTTGAGGGGTGGCACTGACACGAGCGAACCTATACCGCTTGATGATGTGATTCTAGTTGCACCCCCAACAACCCCTTTAAATGATCACGATACCTCTGTCTGTACGCAGACGGAGTCACTACTTGATAGCATCAGCCAACCAAAAACCAATGGTAACTTGATTGAAACTATTGTAGACAATGGGCCCGATTCACAGAATGAACTTAAGACTCAATCCTAAACTTACTACTATTTTGGTATTCACAGAATGCACTTACTCATTTCCGTATTCACAGAATGCACTTACTCATTTCGGTATTCACGAAGGCACTTACTCATTTCGGTATTCACAGAAGTTAGTAGTCCTAACTTTAGGACTCCTAAATGCCTTCTGTGAATACCGAAAGTCTTAAAATTAGGATTTTTCTCAGTTTAGTAGTAGTAAAGTTAGGACTCCTAACTTTAGGACTCCTAAATGCCTCCTGTGAATACCGAAAGTCTTAAAATTAGGATTTTTCTCAATTTAGTAGTAGTAAAGTTAGGACTCCTATACACTGGGATTCTCTTGTGCGCTTTGCGACACTGAGGGATGTAACTGGATTTTGGAGTGAGGTTAAGAGTTTAAGATCATTAGGAACCAACATCACCCCGATAAATTGCAACATACCAGGCGATGAGTGGGTGAAACATTTTTTGAAAATATATGAGGCCCCCCCATGGGCGTCGTTCCTCCTCTAATCTCTCTTAACATCACTTTAATGGAGGTAGAAGACGACATCTCAGCCAGCGCGGGGAACAAAGCTCCTGGCCCGACGATCTATCCATCGACCAAATTAAATCGGAACCAGAATTCTGGGCGCCACTACTCTGTAACATTTTTAATCATCTATCCCATACTCCACCGCCAGTAACTTGGTCAAATAGTACCATCGTGCCCATCTCCAAAAAAGGCAATAGATTGGATCCTGCCTGTTATCGATCAATATCTTTGATCGATAACACTCTGAAGATTTTAGGCAGGGTCCTTTTTAACAGGATTAGAGTTTGGGCAGAAGATAACTCCATCTTACATCCATGCCAGCTTGGCTTTAGAAGCCATGTGGGCACTGTGGAACAATGCCTAAATCTAAATGTAATAATGGCAAAGTACACTATTGCAAAAAAGTCCCCTCTTTCTTTAGGTTTCATGGATTTAAGTTCTGCCTTTGATTTTGTTAATCGCTCCCGACTATGGACAGTTTTGTTAAATTATAATTTAGATGAATCTTTAGTTCACTTCCTGGCTCATTTGCATAGTGATTTGAGAGCCCGTGTCCGTTTGAACACTCTAGGTGAGGTATCCAGCGATATTTTTATTGGCAGGGGGGTCAGACAGGGGTGTGTTCTGGCCCCCCTGCTTTTTATCCTGTACATAAATGAATTAAGTAATTGTGTGTGTAAATTAACATCTGATGTCCCGCAAGTGAACGGCAGACCACTTCCCGCTCTCCTCTATGCGGATGACGCAGTACTTATGGCCCGCACACCCAATGCACTACAAATTTTAATTTCAGGTTTTGTTACCTATATGGCAGATCTCGGGCTCTGTACCAATTTTAACAAATCATTCATAATGTGTTGTGGTCCAAAAAAGCATAAGATTAATTGTATTTTAATAGGGGATAATGTTTTAAAATGCACAAGCACTTTTCCATACCTAGGCCTGTTGTTTGCTGATTCTGGCTCATGGCAACCGCATGTAGCACCAGGAAGAAATAAACTGAGCAAAGCCATAAACTCTGTTACCTCTCTCCGCCAACCACAAAGCGCTGAGGTCATTATATCAATGTTACATATTTACAAGACCCAATGCTTACCCACAGGAACTTATGGCACTGAGGTATGGGGTTACACAAATTGCTCCAACATACAGACAGTGGAGAACCGGTTTTGCAGGAAGATTTTGGGGGGGGGGTCATTTCTGCCCCAACTCATTTGTGCCACCAAGAACTGCGTATCAAGTATACAGAGGACTATATAAGATCTAGACCTGCTCTGTTTTGGTTGAAAATATGGAAGAATCAAGCTGCGTCCTTGACCCGCAACATCATTAAGGACTGTTTAAAATGTGACCGGGCCAGTCACATACCATGGCTCGCGGCGGTGGAAAAAAGCCTAGTGAGTGTGGAGCAGGGACATTTATTTACATCTCCCCACATAATAGATTGCTCACACAAGAACTTAGTAAAAAGGGCCTTGTATAGCCACTACAACTGTGAGAGGGAAAAGAAAGACCTTACAAAAACGGCCGTCATAAGGTATCTATCATTTTTGATACCCAGCGACAGGCCTCCAAATTTACCCGAAAGCTACCTGTGCAGAAAGATGAGTAAATGGAACAGGAGCTTTCTGTTCTGGTTCAGGGATGGGAGCATTAAAAATCTATTATGCTTCCCAATAGGATTTAACAGAAATTTGGAAAATCTAAATTGTCCCTGTACCCAAGGTGGCAAACAAAGCCTTTTACACTTTACACTTTTTTGCTGCTTTTATGTCAAATGAACCAAACATTTTTTAATGCCATATTTTTGCAAAACTGACCAACTTGACTTTGTATTAGCTTTTGAAGATTTATTAAGGTTGAGCTGTGACAAAGTAATTTTTAGAGTACGTTTCTTTCTTAAATCTGCAGTCCGCTCAAGAGCGTCATTGAACTTGCCCTGAAAAACTTTGCACTCTGAATTGCTGAATTTGCACATTGCTTGTTTTGCACAAATAAATTGTCTTTTGCACATATTGTAGAAATGATCTTTGAAGAGTCGCCAATCGTAGTTTCTTTTTAATGCGAACCTAAAATCTACTGACATTTCTATTTTTGAAGTTAACTGTAAATACCCACTATGATGAACCAGATGATTTTATTATGTGATTTTATTTATTCTTTTTAGTAAGTGCATTGGACTTTGTGTCTTGTATGATATTGCATGATGCTGTGATTTTATGTACTTTTATGGATGTTTAATCCGAATAAAGATCTTTGACTTGACTTGAATAATTTTGAAATTTCTGCGACTTTTGTTGAGGCGAGTTTTATTGAGGTCTTGAATGATCCTGTTGATAACACTATCCATGAAGAAGACCTTTTTTTGAGAGGAGATGGAATGGGGGATTTTAATGATGAGACTTTGGATGCTGAATTAATCGAATGTTTGGACTATATTGAGTTCCAGGACTCATGTATGGAGACTTCTGATGAGGAAATTCCTGATCAGTTAATGTTAGAAGTTCTTTTAAATTATGAAAATTCTGAAGAATAAATTTATATTTAGAAATTATAAATTGTTTGAGACATTTTTTATTATTCTATTTGTAATTTATGAGATAGTAGCGAAATGATTGTGGTATAAAGTGAGACTTATAGTATAGAGTGCAACATTTACTTCCCTTCTCCCAAAAAGAGTGAAATGTAATACTTCAAAACTTGAAAAGGGAGCAGGGTAGAGTGCCCCTCACCCCTAGATCTTCGCAGAAGGTCCCAAAAGGATCTGTTTCTGCTTTCCTGAGAGACTATGGTTTGATTTGAATATACCACAATAACTTGCATTACAACATGCAAGATATCTACAGAGGAAACAATATACATTTCTTAGATGAGGAAAACAGAGTTTTGCTCTTCAATTTTAGACTCTGCATCAGTACCTACTTATAGGTACTGAAATCACCCACATAACGCAACAGCTCTTTTTAGAGCTACCTTACCTCTAAGCAATCTAAATTATTATTAAAAACTATTTTCTTTCACTGTTTTTCCCCGTGGTGCGCTCAGGGTGCAATGTTTAACATTAATGCTGGTCCAGAGATACTGTAATGGTTTCATTGGCATATTTACAAGCCGCGTGTGCAATGTTTAACATTAATGCTGGTCCAGAGATACTGTAATGGTTTCATTGGCATTATGGAAAAAGATAAAAATATAATTACTTAATTCACACAGACACTCACTGTGATACTTGTCAAAAATCTTTATGCTGTCTATCTTTTCTAAAAGAATCATTACTCACCTTTAAAAATGCTTTGGAAGATGAAAAACAGTGCCAGTCACAGTCAACAGATATTCTTAAGCAGAATGTCTAAGCAATGCTTCCTTCACTTGAGCCAGAGAATATTGGCATTGATTCTTTCTCATTTCAGAGCCATATTCATGTACCTAACCAATGAAAATGATTCCCACACAAATTCAAAACCAAACTGCACATTTTAATTGGTTGTACATTTCAAGACTTTGAAACTCACATAACATTCACCCCTCCCCCTAGTGCTCATTCACCAAGTAACCATGGTAACTGCCTCTTAAACCAGCACACAGTTCACAAGTTCATCATACTATGTGGCAAAAAAATCCATCAAGGCTGTTTGACCTCTCAATCTACTAGCTAATGAAATGAAATGTTTGTTTGAATGACTTTTTCTCAACCATTGAAATGACTTCTTACAAAAAAAAGCATGCACCCTAATTTTCAGTGGAGATTTTTAAGAAAGCTCCAATAATTTTTGTTTATTCAGCTGCACTGATTCTCAAACACGTTTTTCATAATCAAACTGCCATTTCATTTCCACAACTCATCTGACTAGAAGCAAATTTACCTCCAACATGCAAAAAGTCTGGTTTGTGGGTCATAGCTATGTCCACTGGAGTCAAAAATACGCAGCTAACATATGTATTTACAACCTTGATTTACCAAATGTGGACATTGTATGGATTGGACAGAGAGGATTGAGGAGTCACCAATTGATACCATTGGTAAAATCCTTTATGCATTTACCACACCCTGACCTTATAATTGTGCACTGTGGTGGAAATGACTTAGGCACTTTGACTGGGGTAGGTCTGGAAATGCTTTTAAAGGACATCTTTTGGCAATTGATGTCACTTTTTCCCAAAACTGCCTTGGTATTTTCTAATATATGCCAAAGGCAAAAATGGAACTGGTCCAACCAATTTTGTCCACAGATTGAAAAAGCAAGGAAACATGTAAATACATCTGTTTCTGCTTTCCTGAGAGACTATGCTATGGGTTCCATTTTCCACAACAACTTGCGTTACAACATGCAAGACATCTACAGGAGAGATGGTGTGCATTTTACAGATGAGGGGAATAGAGTTTTCCTCTTGAATATAAGACTCTGCATTGGTACCTACTTGTAGGTACAAAAAACACCAACATAACACAACAGCTCTTTTCAGAGCTAACTTACCTCTAAACACTCTACATTATTTTTTTACTCTATTTTTTTACACTGTGTTTCCCCGTGGTGCGCTCAGGGTGCGCCTACCGGAGAGCATACCCGGGTACGCACCCAGCGCTTTCCCCGCGAAAATTTCAACCAAAAAAAAAAGTTTTTTTTGCCCTTCAGGGTCCTTCTAGGCCCCGCTCAGAAAACCTAGGGGGTCAGGGGGTGTCTACTCTGCCCCCTTTTAATTATTTCCCCCTTTCTTTTTCACCTCTGGTGTCTCGATTCTACCGAGACACAAGATGGCGGACTCTCCAGACTGTTTAGAATGTTGACAGACACCCGACAGCCAATCAGCTTTCCGCTCACGCACTCCCGTGGCGCGCTGGGTTCGCTCCCCGGTACGCGAACCGGTGAGCGCCCGTAGCGCGCCTATAGATATATATGTTTTTGAAGTTAATTTTCAAAAAAACCACTGGAGCAATTTCCACCAAATATAGCAAAGGCACATCTGCGTACCAGTCCCTACAATTTTGCCAAGTTCGGCGTAATTCCATTCAGCGGTTCGGGCTGTAGACCTGTCAGACCGTCCTATGGAAATTAACATGGGGAAAACACGTTTTGGGATCCCCCTTTTTTCTCAGCCCCCACTTCACAAATCCCCCCGAAACTTCCAGGGAAAGAGCGGAGCGGAGCTGGCCCAAATTTTGGAAAATTACACACAAATTCCTCAACCGGCGCCAGAGTTATTCCCAATAGAATGTTGCGGATTTCCTATGGTAGCCAATCCTAACTATAACTACCTACTGGCGACCGCCAGTAGGTAATATATATATGTATATATATATATATATATATATATATATATATATATATATATATATATATATATATATATATACATATATATATATATATATATTCAATGAAAAAACCATAGGTTATAGGCCATATATAGTTAGGAATTAGCATTTACAAAACCTTATTTTACTCGCATAAAACCATTGAAATTCCATATATAGTTAGCTAACTATAAGCGCTAACTATATATCGCGCACCCGCAATCCACTGCTGATGATGTCACATATTACATCATTCATGACATGGTCAGTGACATCACTGATGACATCACTGATCAAAACAACCAGTGATTGTATGTGTCTGTAAAGTTTAAATATGTTTCACATATTGAAGAATGAGTGGATGTATAAGTGTCTGGATGAAGAATTTAGTAGGTGCATGACTGACTGTATGAGTGAGTGATTAAATGTGTCTCACTGAGTACATGGGTTAGTGACTAAACTGTCTTAATTCGTGCATCAGTATGTTTGTTGTTGTGTAAGCTGCTGCATGTGTTGATCAGTAGCTATAAGAGTGGCCATATGGGTTATTGATTGGTTGCCCAAATATTTGAATGGGAGGCTGAGTGTGTGTGGGGGTGGCTGGGAGGTGCGTGACTCTGTGCATAGATGTGTAAGCAGTTGATTCACTAGGAGTATGAGTTCAAGAGTGCATGTGGAAACAGCTATATGGGCGGTTGACTGTGCATGGGTGTGTTGGTGAGTGAATGGATTTCTCATTGCTACATGTGCAAGTAAGTACGTATGTAAAACACAATACATGTGAGAGTTGAGATATATAAATAACTGAACATAAGACCCAGTGAATGTGTGAGTGGCTGTATCGATCACTGTGAGCTTGTATCAGGGATTATATAAGAGAGTAAATATGTGTTATTATATGTTTGAATAAGTAAGATGTGTATAACTGTATAGTTGAGGAAATGGAGGTGTGATTGATTCTTTGCATGACTGACTAGGTGTGTGAGTAACTCCATGGATGAGTGACAGTCTGTGAGTGTCTGTTTATACTGAGTGTATGTAAGGTTATATTAGAGTCTGAAGAGGTTCATTGTATTATCACATGAGTGATGTGATCAGTGATGACAAATGAGATGTCATCAGTGATGTCATTTGAGTTGTCATCAGTGATGTCATCAGTGATGTCATTTGAGATGTCATCATTGATATCATTTGAGTTGTCATCAGTGATGTCATTTGAGATGTCATCAGTGATGTCATCAGTGATGTCACTGACCATGTCATGAATGATGTAATATGTGACATCATCAGCAGTGGATTGCGGGTGCGCGATATATAGTTAGCGCTTATAGTTAGCTAACTATATATGGAATTTCAATGGTTTTATGCGAGTAAAATAAGGTTTTGTAAATGCTAATTCCTAACTATATATGGCCTATAACCTATGGTTTTTTCATTGAATTTTCAAGGTTTTGTAAATGCAAATTCCTAACTATATATCCACTATAACCTATGGTTTTTTCTGTGAATTTCATTGGTTTTTTAATAGCAAATATGAAAAGCTTTAAAATGTCAAGTACGTGATAGATAAAAACATTTTCGTATTTATGCACGCTGATGTGCTTTGAACGCTGCCCCCCCCCCTCCCCTCTTTTGCCTTAGTAGTACTCTCTCTTTGCAGATACAGAAGGGTAGTTAACGCAGGCCTTTACCCCCGTTGTAATCCGTCGTACCTCCTTGTCTCTCTATTTGATTGATTGTTGTCCAAGCATTTACTGTTTTAGAATTGGTTCTCTTTGGATCATTCTCTATTTACAAACAAGCACAAAGTCGCAATACTCTGTTTAGTCTTTGCAGATAGTGAAAAATCGTGTAAAAAAATAAAAGTAATCGAGCAAAATCAGTAGGCCACTAATTGGATCTCTTTTTGACCTCGCTAAAATAGAAATATTAGGAACAACCCTTCTTGAGAAATACGAAAATAGTGAGATGAACTGAGCTCCACACCATGAGGGCTGCAAGACAGCTCGGCTCCATCACCCATCCCGCACAAAATAATGACAAACCCTATGCAAATATTAAAAATATAGACAACACACCAGCAAAGAAACAGGGTAAAACATTTTATTAAAAAACTATTTACATAACGTTGGTTTATAAGATGATGTCAGTAGTGGACCGATGTGTGAATAGATCGAAAACAGCACAAGGCTCCAAGATCCGGATAGCAAGCTCCTGGATGTTGGGTGCCATAGTTTAGAGTTCTGAATTTCAGCCTTTTTCAATGCCTGTGCTTTGTTGAATCAAAATGGCGGCTTGACACAAAGCTGACTCAAGCGTTGTTACTGATGCTATGCAGACCAAAACTGGTTTTCAGTTTGTACATTTTTCTAGATTTTTCAATCCAAGTTTGGTTGACTTTGTAGAACGATGGCTTCAGATTTTCAACATACGGTGTGGTGGCGCTGACTGGGAGGGGGCGCTTCGCTCCTGCCCCCTCCCCAAGTAAGATTTTCATACGTGAAAGTACGTTAATGGTTTTGGTCCCTGAGATGCTTCGATGTCACTACCATTCTCAAATAGCATAAGTTCTAGATGTTGGGTGCCATAGTTAAGAGTTCTGAGCAGCGCTTGTAACACTGTCTGAAGCTTATTTCCACCTACTGCAGCTTCACTATTCTCAAAGTAAGTGAGTGTCGTTTGTGGACCTGACTGCATTAGAAAACAATGTGATATGTTACCTTCCTAAACAGCTTGACGGAGGCCCCTGAGGGGCGCTGTGATGGCCATGGACTCGGAGAAGACGCTTGGCTCCGACACCCTCCCCAAGTCTTATAGCACTGGTGTAGCCTGAGATCGCCCCCGACATAGGCGGCCGGCTCCCGGGGTCCGGCGGTACTTTTTGCCTTTTGATGACTCTTCAATTCTGGACCTTGTCCCACAATCCGTTTGACCTGAAGACAAGCTGTAGTGAGGCGCCCCTTTATCGTTTTAGTTGCCATTCCGCCCGCTTTTGCTACACTGTGCCTCTTCCGCCATTCAGCTGTTTTCCGCCCGCTCTTGCGACTACAGCGTCTCGCTCACCATGTAGTTGAGATGCGCCCGCTCTTGCGGTGCAGCGATAGGCGGCTGCCACAGGACTCTCAAAATGGCGGCCGGCTCTTCGGTTTTGGGCCTGGTCCACTAAAATGGCCCTGGGACACCTTGGAACTCGGACGCTTGTCTGCTAGGGCTTGGGTCCCATTCTCGAAAAGCGTCCCCTCAGCCATGAAGATTCTACAAAAGTCTTGGGGGCCTCCGACTCCCGCAGGCTTCTGGTGGGGAGCGGCTGCCATGATTGCTCGTGGAATGGCCACGACGGAGCTACGAGATGGTAGTGGTCTCATGCTGACGCCAGCTTTAGTCTGAAACATCCAGAAACACTGTAGACTACCAATTCGATCAGTTCCGGTAGCGCCCCAACATGACCCGGAAGAGAAGAACTTGCCCTCCCCTCTTTGACTGATGGTTCTTGTTGCCTGTCCCCTCTGTTGTCATTTAACAGAACTTTTTGGACTGCTGAAAGGGGTTGTGTTCTGAACGCTGGTTGGTGGAGACATTTAGACTATATTCTTGACCTAAGTTGTCGCGTAATGCGTTTTATGACACGCCGCGTTAGCGCACCCGGAAGTGATCCGAGGCGCGGCGCGCAGCGCGTAACGTAAGCATAACAGGTCATGTGACTTGTTAATAAAACTTTTCATTGGTTCATTTTACTTTTGTTAATTTAATGATGAAAAGCTTGGTCATATGACCTAAAAATTACGCTTTTTATTATTTTCGAACAATATTTTTTTTTCAAACATATGTTATAATATTCCAGGCTAATGTACTTTCCCGGAAAATTTACAACTGTCTTGCAAGTAAAATATATTCCTTTTTCGAGAAAAAGGGCGTTTCTTCCTTCCATGACAGAGCCGTTGAGTAAAAGAGATTCGGCCTGCTGTCTTAGTCGCCGATACGCCTGATTATCAGATTCTTATCGATCACTTTATGTTGCAGACATGAAAAACACAACTGCCCTTGACCATTTATCTTTACTGCGTTCCTACATATTATACCTTTTATCCGTCATGTAATTGGACTGCTTTATTTCACTTGCCTTTTACTGATTCGAAAACAGTCACTAAAAGTAAAAACTTTACAAATGAAAATACTACTACCGTGTTTTGTTTTAAAAACCTTTATTGTGAAAATGTCAGTATACAAATACGGGCCTATAACCACGTGGGCCGGCCACGGAGCAAACTCAAATCGTATATGATGAGGAGACATTTACACTGTAGAAGAACGTAACGAGCGGGCCATTAGGTGACAAGAACAAAGGTGTCTAACAGTTGCGGAATCGGTGGACGTACATTTTGTAATTAAAATACGACAGGGCCACTTACAATAACATTTTCTAGATATACATTTGCGGGCAAAGAGTTACGAGTCCCATTTATACCGGCGCCATTTTGGGCGAGGCCGGGCAGGTCCAAGATATAGTCAAAATGTCTCCACCAACCATCGGCCAGACCAGAACCCCTTTCGGCCCTTTATGTTACAAGATGGTGTCTTCCATTCAGAAAATATTGGTGGCAGCATTTTGAAAGGAAACAGAAACAGCCGTTCTCCTAGTGAGTTTCACATTGTTACATTTAGGAAGAATGTTGAAGAGTAGTATGTGGAAAATCTGAAGCCATTTTTCTACAAACTCTCAATCAGACTTGGATGGAAAAAAAAACCTGAAGAATGTACAAACTGAAAACCAATTTTTGTCTGTATAGCACCAACAGTAACGCTTGAGTCAGCTTTGTGTCAAGCCGCCATTTTCATTCAATCAATAGCGTCCCCCTGCACACATTCAGGGACCTGGTCGTGTCTTCAGATGAAACGCATTGTAGGAAAAGAAGCAGAAAGGAAAAGGAAAAAAGTTCCGCCGGACCTAGTGAAGCTGCAGCAGGTGCAAATAAGCTTCAGACAGTCTTACAAGCACTGCTCAGAACTCTCAACTGAGGCACTCAACATCCAGGACTTGCCATTCGGATCTTGGCGCCTTGTATTTTTGTTTTGTTTTTGATGGAGGGGAAAGAACAAAAAACAGACATTGAAAAAGGCTCAACAGTGCAGGGCGCCTTGTGCTGGTTCCGACCTATTCACACATCGGTCCGCTACTGACATCACCTCATAAACCAACGGGGCACCCCACGCCGACTTTCGGCGCAGCATTGTAGGATGGCCACACCAGTGCGGCAATTTGCTGGACACCACCTCGGTGCCATCCAGATCTCGACGCGTTCATTCATTCAATAGCGTCCCCCTGCACACATTCAGGGACCTGGTCGTGTCTTCAGAAGAAACGCATTGTAGGAAAAGAAGCAGAAAGGAAAAGGCAACAAGTTCCGCCGGACCTAGTGAAGCTGCAGCAGGTGCAAATAAGCTTCAGACAGTTCTACAAGCACTGCTCAGAAATCTCAACTGAGGCACTCAACATCCAGGACTTGCCATTCGGATCTTGGCGCCTTGTGCTGGTTCCGACCTATTCACACATCAGTCCACTACTGACATCACCTCATAAGCCAACGGGGCACCCCACGCCGACTTCCGGCGCAGCATTGTAGGATGGCCACACCAGTGCAGCCACTTGCTGGACACCACCTCGGTGCCATCCGGATCTCAGCGCGTTCGAGTCACTGTGCCGGAAGAGTGACCGGAACTCAGCTGAACACGCCGTCTTTCGGCGCAGCATTGTAGGATGGCCACACCAGTACGGCAATTTGCTGGACACCACCTCGGCGCCATCCGGATCTCGGCGCGTTCGAGTCACTGTACCGCAACAGTGACCGCAATTCAGCTGGACACGCCGTCTTTCGGCGCAGCATTGTAGGATGGCCACACCAGTGCGGCAATTTGCTGGACACCACCTCGGTGCCATCCGGATCTCGGCGCGTTGTGCTGCCTTCGGCCTATTCGCACATCGGTCCGCTACTGACGCCGCCTCACGTGCCAACGGATTTTCTACGCTTTTTGTAGCCCTATGTCGCATAACAGGTCATGTGACTTGTTTATAAAACTTTTCATTGGTTCATTTTACTTTTGGTTTCCTAAAGATGGAAGGCTTGGTCATATGACCTAAAAATAACACTTTTCATTGGTTTAGAACATTTTTTTTTCCCAAACGATGAAAGCCCCACCTTGTTTCTGGATCATTCAGACTGAAGCTGGCGTCAGCATGAGAGCACCACCATCTCTTGGCTCCGTCGTGGTCATTCCGCGAGCAATCATGTCAGCCGCTCCCCACCGGAAGCCTGCGGGAGTCGGGGGCCCCCAAGACTTTTATACAATCTTCACGGCTGAGGGGACGCTTTTCGAGAATGGAGCCCAAGCCCTAGCAGGCAAGCGTCCGACTTCCAAGGTGTCCCAGGGCCATTTCAGTGGACCAGGCCCAAAACCGAAGAGCCGTCCGCCATTTTGACAGCCATGTGGCAGCCGCCTATCGCTGCACTGCAAGAGTGGGAGCAACTCCACAACATGGTGAGCGAGACGCTGTGGCCGCAAGAGCGAGCGCAACTCAGCTAGATGGCCGCCACCTGGGGAGGCCCGTTCACGCCGCCTCCCCCCCCCCCCCCGGGCCGCCGCACGCCAATTTTCGGAGCAGCATTGTAGGATACCAAAACCAGTGCGGCAGTTTACTGGACATCACCTGGGTGCCTGTCGTACATGTTGTGTCAGCCATGTGACACTGGACACAGACCGCTACTGACGAGGCCTCCCCCCGCACCACCCGGGACGCCCCACGCTGTTTTTCTGTGCTGCATTGTAGGATCCCTAAACCAGTGCGGCACCCAGGCGACATCACCTGGGTGCCGTCCAGAACTCTGCACGTTGTGCTGCCTTGGGACTATTCGCACAACAGACCGCTACTGACGAGGCCTCCCCCCGCCCCACCCGGGACGCCCCACGCCAATTTTCGGAGCAGCATTGTAGGATCCCTAAACCAGTGCGGCACCCAGGCGACATCACCTGGGTGCCGTCCAGAACTCTGCACGTTGTGCTGCCTTGGGACTATTCGCACAAAAGACAGCTTCTAACCATTGTTGCTTTTTGTGTTAATAAATGTTTAAATGTTTTTAGTTTTTGTTCTGTTCATTATCGTTAAAAGTTAATAAAGTTTTATAACCTTAATTTGTTGGAGTGTTATCTATTTTTTGAAAAACGGGTGAATGGGGCCTTGAATCGGGTTATTGTCATGTGTGGGCTTTGGAAGTGTGCTGCTGCAGGATCGGACATTTCAAACTCAAATGCACGTTCTTTTTCTTACCTTTCCGAAGCATGGAGCGCAATAGCAGGCAGAGAAAGGGTGATGCACGTGTTGAACACTACCTGACCTGGCAAGTTGCTGGCAGTGCCCCCCCGCCCGCTCCTGAAAGAGGGCACACACACACCGCCGCCCCGAGTACTTCACAAATCTTTAAAAGACCATGCGCTTGTTCATGAGGCTTAAATGGTTTATCACCTCTTCTAGAACCCCTACATCGACCCTCTGACGTTTCATGGAAAAATTACCATGTAACACAATACCAAGCCCTGTCAGCTGAAACCCCCAAGGAATCGTGGGGCATATTATCAAGGGGGTTTATCTCCGCTTTTTTGGCTTTAAAAACCATGAAAGCGGAGATAAAATTATTTCCCTATTATCAAACTGTCGCTAACACCAGTTAGTGACACCTAAAAGGAGATAGCGACCATCTTGGGCCCGGCTTTGCATGTCAGTGATACTTATCACTAATGACATGCAAAGTGGCGTGCCAAGATGTTAGCGACTGGAAACAGTCCCTAACATCGCTACCTTCTATTACCAACTTTTGGAGATATTCGCGCTAAGCGCGAATATCTCCAAAATCTAACACCTGCCCTGAGCAGTTCTTAGCCATGTTATCCAATGGGAGGTGGATAACATGGCTAAGAGCATTAGGTCGATAATACATGAATATCGCTGACTTTTCTGCGATAATAGCAAGGTTTATCTGCGATAAAAATCGCCGATGTGCGGCGATAATTTTTGTCTCTAAACAAGTTATAGACAAAAATTATCGCTAGTTGTTCGTAATATGCCCCCGGGTTTTTGCTTGCAGAAATCGGGAGGCGGGAGACTAGCACTGAAATCAGTACTCACACGCCTGAATCAGGAGGATTGGCATGTCTGAATTCTCTACAGCTGGGGCCATAAACTACATCCGCAGGGGTAGGTGATAGCCTGGGACCAGCCTGGCATCTAAAATGGCTGCCGTGCACGACAAAATTGTGGCATTCGAAAAAAGGCAAGATGGCGCAGCCGCTGGAAGAGATATATCAACATATATCAGCCTCCTCAGCCACCCTCAGGAAACATAGGGGATTAGGATATGTCTCCCGCACCCCCTTATACCTAGTACTTTAATTAACGAAGCACAAAATGGCGAATTCCCGTTTCGCTACCAGTTTGCGGCCCAGTTCGCGGCCCGTGAAGCGCTTCTACCGTGAAAAATCATTTTTTTTTTATTTTCCCCACGGGACCCTTTAATAACCCCAACAACATTCCTAGGGGGTCAAGAGGGGGATACCTTGCCCCCTTTCATTAAATTCCCCCTTAGTTTTTCACCTTTTCTTCTCTCTCGATCCTACCGAGAGACAAGATGGCGGCCGCTCCGGACTGTCACGCAGCAAAAAAAAAAAAAAAGCTCACGCACAGCCGCTGGAAGAGATGTATCAACATATATCAGCCTCCTCACCCACCCTCAGGAAACATAGGGGATTAGGATACGTCTCCCGCACCCACTTATAACTAGTAATTTAATTTACGAAGCACAAAATGGCGAATTCCCGTTTCGCTACCAGTTCGCGGCCGCGCTTCTACCGTGAAAAATCATTTTTTTTTTATTTTCCCCACGGGACCCTTTAATAACCCCAACAACATTCCTAGGGGGTCAAGAGGGGGATACCTTGCCCCCTTTCATTAAATTCCCCCTTCGTTTTCCACCTCTTCTTCTCTCTCGATCCTACCGAGAGACAAGATGGCGTCCGCTCCGGACTGTTTAGAATGTTGACAGACACCGGAGAGCCAATCAGCTTTCTGCGCGCAAAGTTCCGATAAGCGAAAAGTAAGCGGACCGGATCGCTGCCCAGAGCGCTGTTACAGATATATATCTTGGTTTGAACGTTAATTTCTCAAAAACTACTGGAGCACATATATTGAGACCTAGCAAAGGCACATCGGGCTAACAGTCCCTACAATTTTGCCAAGTTTCGTGCAAATCCATTCAGCCGTTCGAGCTAAAAGTGAGTCCAACCGCCCTATGGAAAAATGAATGGGAAAAACGCGTTTTGGGACCCCCCTTTTTTCTCAGCCCCCCCTTGACGAAACCCCACCAAATTTTCAGGGGCTGCTCAGAAACAAAATGTGCCATTTTCCTGAAAATTTCAGCCGATTCCGTCCACAAACGCCAAAGTTATTAGACATAGAATTTTCAAAAGTCCCATAGGGAAAAAATCCTAACTATATATACCTACTGGCGAGACGCCAGTAGGTAATCCAAAGAACTTCGTTTCTCCTTCTGCCTTTGTCCAGAATAAACAAACACAGACCCATCCAGGTAATTTGCCAAAAATGTTTTATTCCGCGTGCAACACAACCTCCGCCATGACGCGTTTCGGGCCCTTGAGCCTCCACCATTAAAAATACACAAACCGGTAATCTGACCACTGGGTCTAAGAACATAAACAACAGACTTCCGCATTATATCAGGTATGTTGCTCTATAGGGGTAACAGAACTGTTTCTCCCAATCAATGTTGCCCTTTAAGAAAAACCTCCCCCTCCTCACCGAAGTTTCAACCAATCCATATTGAGTTGTTTAAATCCCTATGTACACTCTTCGCAGTGCAAATTCAAATTTGTGCAAATTTCTGCAAGTACATAAATAGATTTAAATATAGAATAAATAAGTAATCACATATAAAAATACATATATAAATACATTATTCCATTTACAACACTAAAAATCTGTTTGTGCAACCTGCTTATAAATGTGAAAAATCGCATTGGACATGTACAAATATGCAAATAGCAGCTGCAAACATTGTGGTTGAGGTAGCGGTGATTTAATACAGCCAATGTGGGCTTCATTCATATCCTGAAATTACTGCGTCCCAACTGCCCATTCGTTGTGGTGAACCTCTACTGTGCATTATTCGGAGTTTCAAGAAAAAGAAGAAGAAGAAAGGAATACATATTCCTATCACCCTGTGGGTCTGATAGACCAATTCTTATACACCATAATAGAAATTACACTAAATAAAAAATTCATACCAGACACTATGGTGTCTGTTGTTTTTTTCTTTTTCAAGAACAGTTGCATTTTCGACCGATTCCCCTTCTCCAATGGTTGGCCACAGACCATTGAACATCAAACACCACGGTCACCCTGTCCTTTTATTCAGACTTTGCCATTATGACAATCCAGGTCCCCTAAAGACATGTGTGCAAATCCTCCGTGACGTTTAACCCATTGGGTATCTTGGAGTTAAGCTCGAGAATATACCGTGTCTCCAGTAACCTCAATTGGGCTCCCTGTCACCTCCCCTGCGCAGTGGTGGGACCATGTCTATGGCAAAATAACTCAGGCACCCCAAATCACTATTATGGCAGGAATTGATAGCCTTGCCACTGGGTAGGCCTCATCTTGAATATTGACTGCCGGCATGAGCTAGAGTATGCGCTTGTGGACCTGCAACTTGGTGCTACCCACATATTGCAGCCCACACGCACACTCCAGCACATACAAGACAAAATCTGATTTACAAGTTATTTTCTTTGAGATGGTCTTGGGCCTATCACTGAATGGGGTGGTGTAGGATGTCCTGCTCTTCCCCAATTTGCACGCCTTACAAGAGGCACATTTAATTAACCTCTTTGTAGTTTGTAGCCAGGCATTGTTGTTGGAGACTTCTGGACTACTTTTCACCAGCATTTCGCTCATGGACCGTGCCCGGCTAAATGTAATTGCCGGTTTTTCAGATAGCGTCCTGCCAATAATGGGGTCCCCCTTAATATTAGGCCAATTCCTACGAATAATGGTTTGTAATTGTTTGTGTTGCCGGCTATAAGCGGTGATGAGCCTCGGTTGATCCGATACTAAAATATCAAAATTTTGTGGGTTTACACTGTCCTCCCTATGGTGTAAGTGACTTTGATACTGGTTTGCCTTCGTAATGGCTTTGTTTACAATTGCCATTGAATACCCCCTATTCAAGAACCTATCCCTGCTGTTGTTTTGGGCTTGTGTACATTCTTTATCAGTGCTGCAGATCCGATATATATATATATGATATGAGCAATGCACCCTCGCGCTTTCAGGAGGGATTACCACGTCACCGCAGACCATCCAGTCTTTACTTGCTCCCAAATGCCTCACAGCCTCCTTTCGATTTGATTTAAAAATGTCCGACGCGTTTCGGGGCAAAACGCCCCCTCCTCATGGACATGTTTGCAGAGGCAGACTCAGATCACCTTGAAGATTTAAATGCGGTTTATTTAAATCGGTCCTCCCTAAGTGGGTGTGGCTTACAAGGACCTTTTGCCAGGGTTGCTGGTAACTGGTATATATATGGAGTTCAAGACTTAGTAAGTGGGTAAGTGATTTTACATGCTGAGTCAAAGTGGCAGATAAATACGCACACAGGCCTTGGAACTGCAGTGCTGTGGCTACTCGTAGGAGAGGCACAACCAGTGCTGCAGGCCCACTAGTAGTATTAGATTATAGGCCCTGCGTATATGGAATACCACTTTACAAGGGAATTACAGGTAAACTAAATATGCCAATCAGGTATAAACCAATGTCACCATGTTTTAGGGGAGAATCACGTGTACTTTAGCACGGGTAAGAAGTGGTAAAGTTCTCTCCCCTTTATGTATTTTTCTCTCTCTTGCTCTTGATCAAAGTCTGATAAGGAATGATAAAAGTTTGTCTTCTAAAATGAGTGCCAGTGCACCCCACCTGCAACCACCGGCTCCAATTAAGCACTGGTTTTGTCACCTGACTTCTAAATGCAAATGTCATGCCCTACAAATAGCACAGTTCCAAACTCACCTAAGCCACTTTTTAAATTGATCAAATATTTTAGCATACTTTTCAGCTGATTATTTTGTCAGCACAGTCTGACTGATATGCAAGCACAAACAAATAGTGAGGCCAGCTATAATAATAACAATAATAATATTAATTAGATTTATAAATTGCATAGCTACGTCAGCTGACATGTCCCAGTGCTGAGTATCAGCCCAATATTGTAAACCAGGAATATGGGAACCCTAATCTGAGTCAACCTAAAAAAACATGTTTTGTAAATTCATGCGGAAAGCTATTTCAGATTTTTCTTGTCTAAGCCAAAGCCAAAGCCAAAGGGGAAGGGAGTTCCACCTCTTGGCTGCCAAGTAGTTGATGGAATGGCCTCCAATAGGGGCTCTTTCAATTCTGGGGATGCATGCAAGAGAAGCAACAGTCAAGCTCAGAGTAAGGTGTAATCAGAGGGTGAAGATATTCATGGCCTTTATGGATGAAAGTTTTGTGGCAATAGTGCATGGCTTTGAAATACACCCAATGTCTTAACGGAAACCAGTGCAAAATTGCTAGAGCTGGGGCCCATAGTGAGCATCTAGGCAAATTTAATAGCAGCTGAGCTGCCATATTCTGCACCCGCTGTAAACTTCCTAATTGTGCCTGAGACACCCTGAGATACAGGACATACAGTAATCAAGTCCCAACATGATGAAAACCCGGACCACTGTCTTTCTGGCTGCTTCTGGACGAAAAATAAGACTGTTTTTCAAGGTCTTTAAGATCCAAACAATTTGCCCTGCAAGACTTGTAATTTGATTATCAAAAGGTAATTCTGTGTTAAACTAGATTTCTAGTTTTTTCACTTTTGGCTTAGGTGTAGGTAACTTGCCCAGAATGTCAGGCCACAAGGCCGATAAGCAGTTTGTAGTATGTTTGCCAAGGATAAGGGCCTTGGTCTTCCCGGCATGAAGCTTCAAACAGCTTAGGCTCAAACATTCATCCATCTCTGATAGGCAGGAACGGAGCTTCCACAAAGCATTGGAAGCATTTTGAGGCAGTGTGATTATCATTGGTGTATCATCTGCGTATGATGGAACAGTTATTGCACTCGACAATATCAGCCAGGGGGCACATGCACAGGTTGAATTGTGGCATGCGTAGGGAAGAACCCTAAGGCACCCCCTGCTGTAGTGGAAAGAACTTCGAGAAGTATTTTTCTTGTGTCACCAGAAAAGACCGATCTTATAAGAAAAAGGCTATCCACTGCAGGCTCTTTTCACCAATTTCATGGTTATGCAGTCATTCAAGAAGTGGGCTTTGAGACACAGTGTCAAATGCTGCACTAAGATCTAACAGCAGCAAAGCAGTGGTATCTTCCAGTCACCTGTCTGGCAGGTGGATTGAGAGGCAAACAGGAGCGCTGACTCTGTGCTGTATTGATGCCGAAAGCTAGACAAAGTTCTATGCAGGATGTCCCGGGCTTCAATAGACGCAGAAAGCTGTAAGGTAATGATTTTTCTGCTACTTTTGACAGAAAAGGGAGCAGCAAGATAGGTCGGAAGTTCTTTGGTTTGGTGACATCCAACAAAGGTTACTTTAGTAGTGGCACTATGACAGCATGCTTCCAGGTTTTGGGAAGTTGTGCTATCCTAAATGGGCTGTTAAGAAGGTCACATTGCACTGGGGCTATGCAGATTGTATCTTACTCCAAAACAGTAGGGGGGCAGGGTCTGAAAGAGCACTGGATTTGAAGGAAGACATTATGAAAGTATGGGGCATTTTATCAAGAACGATGTTAAAATTATCACTGCTTTAGCGGCAGGACACTGCAGCTAAAACATCGATTATGGGCTTGATAATGTGCTCTTGTGAATTCCCATAGAAGCCCATGTTCTGGTGTGAACCTGGGCTTCTATGGGAATTCACAAGGGCATATTATCAAGCCCATTATCGCCGCTTTTGCAGCAGTTTCTTGCCGCTTTAGCGGTGATAATTTTAACGCCGTTCTTGATAATATGCCCCTAAGTTCTTCTGACGTCATAACCTTTAAGTTAGAAAGTGTTTCACTGTCTTCAAAGGGTTCAAACCATGATTTAAGGCATGTAGTGTTTCTGACCTTGAATGAATAGTTGTTTTTAGAAAAGTGACCAATTTCTGACAGGCATTAAGCACTAATCAGTGGGGTGCTGGGCATCTAAAAAAATGTAAAGGACTGTCCTCACAGACCACAAGGTGTCATGCTTCATCATTGGCAGTCCTCACTCAATAGAATCTGCGTTTGGTAGAGAGTGGGCCTACACCTGGAGACAGGGAGGCACTTCTAGAATCTAAGTGGGGGCCAGGGAGAAAGTGATCCTTAAAAACCAATGTAAAAACCAGAATACATTTATTCGCTAGGCATTTACTTGGTATTAAAAAACTTTAAATGTGGGGATTAGGGGGACTAGTACCCTGTAACCACGAGTGACATCAACATGTTTCTGCCATATTGGCCCAAAGGGTCTGTGGCATTCATCAGGACTAAAGGAATTAGGTGTCCTATCTTACCACATCTGGTTAGATATTACCACTATGTAGGGTGACCTGTGTCATCCTCTTACTAGTACGGGTTTTTCTTAAACCCCGGGGCTGGGTCCTAATTGCCACATAGGAGGAGGGTAAGAGGGACCCCTGTAGTCACACTTGCCTCAAGGTGCGTCCCTCGCCGTTCTCCTAGCTGTGTCCACTCCTCTCCCATGATGAGATAAGATAGGAGCCCTAATCCCTATATTTAAGTTTTTTAATACCAAGTAAATGCGTAGCGAATAAATGTATTCTGGTTTTTACATTGGTTTTTAAGGATCACTTTCTCATGGGCCCCAATCTGTCAATTGAGAATTGGCTCAATCAATGCTGTGCTCAAGAACAGGGTAATCCTCTTTCAGTGCTTGCATAAAAGCCACTGACTTCACTTTGGCCCTTCTACGAACCCTGGAAGGCTGGAAGGCTGGCCAGAGAAATATGTAGGTAGCAATAAACTTATCGGAATATGAAAAGGTACAGCAGAAAGGTCTGACCCGGGAAGCTGAATAGGAGGGTCCACCACTAGATTTGTGAGATTAGAAAAAAACGGATCCAAAGTGTGCCCTAACCTATGGGTTGGTGTACTAACCATTTGCACTAACTAGAGTGCTTTTAAATCTGTGACTAGAGCAGCAGTCACCTGACAATCAGGATCTTCAACATGGAGATGAAGGCCTCCAAGTACCATAAAGCTATATACGATTAACTTGCAATTTCTTTGCTGGCTCTGGTTCAATATGCTTGCTTTGATCCGTTTAAGGACCCCATCCTGGAGGGCATTTGTCACTTTTCCAGTGTAGTAGACCTACGTGCTCCCTGAGGGATGGCTGCCCTGGTACAGTGATGAAGGTAGTTGAAGGTTACAGCTGCTCTAGTCCAAGAGATATCATCAAAGCTTTGCTCACTATTGGGGTATTCCTGAATCTTTCAAAAGAGCCACTTTAAAATTCCTTCTAAAGAAGCCATCTCTGGATTGCCAATTTAAGAGTCATCAGTAATGTCTCAGTTACAATAGTTTAACAAGAATAACTTTCTGGGCTTTAGCCTAGACCACACCACCGAGGTGGCAGCAGTCTTGATGTCAGATGCATTGTGGTTTTTTATAGGGCTCTGATTGTATTAGGTTTGTCGGTGGTCTTCAAAACCATTTCTCACCTATCAGTGTTTGGCTTTGGAGGTACAGTATTAATGTGGGTCACTTCCTTTCTCTGGGGAAGATATTTTCTGGTATAACTAGGCAATTGAATCTCAGTACCAAGGTATCTATCTACCTTGGGGTTTCCTTAATAGTTATGCACTCTAATTTGTACATGTGACTGCAGTCTTACTTTTATATGCATTAGTTATTACTTTTGCATATTTGCTGATGGCAAACAGCTGTTGTTGGAAGGCGGACGGGGCTGCAATTGAGAATGAAATGACCTTCCCAAGGCCCTGTAGGCCATTAGTAACTGGATAAATTACTACTTCCTGAAGAGGAATCCTTCTAAAACTGAGATACGTGTTCCTTATAATGCCAAAATCAGCTGCACTGTATTTTTTGTCCTGATTCTCTTTGGCCTTATCCCTTTGTTGCATAAGAAATAATGAGTTTAGGCCTATACATCGATACCATGCTTTTTCTTGTTCAGCCCACAGCTTTGTCTTTAAGTCCTACCTTTATTCATCATAGCCACCTTTGTAGCTTGTATCCTTTCTTATCTTCTAACAGTATGACAATCCTGGCTAATGCTTTAATTCACGCTAGATTAGATTACTTCAACACCATTTTTTTTAACTCTGACCAAGCCCCAGTCCACACAGAATGCTACATCATTTGCAAATTGTGTGCTGTGCAGAACACTGAGATAAAACCAGTGGCTACATTGGGAACTCATCCCACTGCTATCTGACTTCCTGGAGCTTTCCTCATTGCTGCCTTGCCCCGCTGATTTCGCACTTCCATTTTTGAGACTAAGTCCCAAGGTAATATTTTCAACTGGGTTGAACCTGGTTTCTCTACCCAACCGGTGCTCCATTGTGATCGGCTCCAATTTGCACGTAGGTCCCAGTCTACTGCAACCAGTTGACTGCGGTTCATGCTTGATGTTTTTTGGCACTATTTGTATTTCAAGTTTTAAAAATTCATATCAACTGTTCTCCTTATTAGATTTTTGTCATGTTAGTGTCATTTATTTCATAAAAATATTTGTATAAATTGGTTTGAGATTTTTATTCGGTTGGAATTTTACTGTATTTTGTTTAGTACTGTATACATATTTTACATATTGTCTATTTGTTAAGCCATCTGCTTTATGCCATAGTCACAAGGGGGTGTAGCTCAGGTTAATTTTGTGACTATAGTGGTTCACTCTGACAAGGATTGTGGTTGTTGGTTAAGTTGGGGAGTCATCCCCCCCTTATCAAACATCCTAATTTCTTACAGTGATCAACAAAAATCCTTTCATATTCCTGCAGCAAGATTCAGGTGTACGTTTTTCCTTTTTGGATTAATCGTGGCATTGGCAGAATAATATTTGTTTCCATTTCATTTTTGAAAACTGTGTACAAATGGTATGTTTTTTGTAGTCAGTCCAGTTTAGTAGTTTCTAAGTTGGTAGTACACTTCTTTCTTATTTTTAAGTTTAAAGTTTATTAAGAAGTATTTGAAGAGAAACAAAAGAAAACATCATATATAAGAAATTACAATATAAGAGAAATTTAAATTTCAACAAAAACATAAGCAATAATGATAAGTGAGAAGTCAATAAGTAGGGTAGATATACAGGGAAGGGGAAAAGTGGGGAGGTAATAAACTTTCATATTAAAACATTGAGAATGAAAATAATAACTGAAACTCAATCGCTATTCATGTAAAAAAGGCATTTGCAAATATAAAGTAACCATAAGCGTTCAAAAACAGTGAAAGGAGTAACAAGATTATGCTTAAAACTAGAATATGAAGACAACAAAAGCTTCAAGGCGGTTTTCTAACTTCATCAGGAGTGTTAGCTGTTGTAGCAAGGGTTGAAGCAGTACAAGTTAAGTGAGGGGACAGAGGGAGTCATATAAGTTCTCTTTTAATGGATAAAGATATGGGATTGACATTACTAGTATCAAGTCTGTGATGAAAACAAACAGCATTTCACCATGCTTTGAAAGTAACCTTGTCAGCCTGTTTCTAATTGGAAGTTATTAAATGAAGGGCTATTGCTAATAATAAATCAAGTAGTGAGGGTCTGGAAGATGAGTTAATCCATGACGGTGATAAGGAACCTAAAAAGACGTTAGAAGATGAAAAAGAAAATTAGGTTTTAAATATTTTATTAATATGGAACCAGACTAGTAGCCAAAAACGAGTAATGGAGGTACATTCAAAAAGCATGTGTTTTAAATCAGCTGAATTGTGAGCGCAGGACCAGCATGCTGAAGGAGAGTCCATAAAAAAGGAGGATGGCTTCACTGGGGTAAATAAAAGGCGTTTATAAACAAAATAAAGAGTTTGAGAAGTATTAGCTGCTCTCTAGGTTTTATGAATCTTTAACCATATTTTATCCCAAAAGGGGATAGACCAACATTCTGCTAAGTCCTTCTCCCAAGCCGATTAAGCTTTCTCCTTTATTCTATCGGATGAGGAAAGTATATTTTTATAAAGAGAAGAAGCTGAGAGATTGGTGGATAATAAGGGGCAAAGAGAGGAACATTTAGAAGGGATAGTGGGATTAGATGATAAGTAGAGATCATATTGAGTTTTACATAAAGGGGACCAAGACAATTTTGACTTAGGATCTGAAAAGGGTAAGGGGCATTATTAAATGATAACTGTGAAATCAATATCAGTCCTTTGAGTCTCCAGGTTTTCCAATATATGGTACGACCTTCAATACATATTAAGCGATTGTGCCATATGGGTTGATGATCTAACAAGGAAATCAAGGGATAAGAGAATGGCAAAATTGATATTAGTATTTTACGAGTGTGAGATATAACGTGAGAACGAAAAGGAGAAATATTATTAGTAAAGGTGAGAGATTCTTTGAAATGGAAAGGAGCTATAAAGTGTTTTCTATATTCATCCAGATAGGAGGATACACATACTGATCCAGAGAAAGCCAACAAGAGGATTGTTTTAAAGAGAGAGCATAGTGATAAGATTTAAAGTCAGGAAATGTAAGGCCTCCAGAGGTTTTGTCAGCTTTTAGAGCCAATAGAGCTATTCAAGGAGATATGTTCTTCCAGAGAAATTTATTTAGAAGAGAATCAATTTTCTTAAAATAGAATCCAGGGATATGGACTGGGATCGTGGACAAAAGGTAGAGAATCAAGGGAGAAAGCATCATCTTGATATAGTCTAGCCGTCCCCACCAGGAGAGGAAAAGCGGGTGCCATCTGTCAATAGAATCAGATAAAACCTTATTAGTATTATCAAAGGTTTCCTTTAGAGTATCCAAGATGTTCGAAGAAACCATAAGCCTAAAGATTTTATTTTAGAGGTTTTCCAAGAGAAACCGGCAGATCTTGTTTTAAACAAAGTATATTTAAGGGGAGAAGTTCAGATTTGTCTGAGTTTAGGCGGTATCCAGATAATTTAGAAAAAATATCAACTTGGGATAAAAAAGCTGGAATAGATGTAGATGGATTCGAACAATATAAAAGGCTGTCATCAGCATAAACAGACATTTTAATATGAGTGGTATCAAGTTGAAATCCAGTAATCCTAGCCTCTAACCTAATTTGTGTTAAGAAGGGTTCTAATGCTATTATAAATAAAAAGGGGGATAGAGGACATCCTTGACGCACCCCTCTAAAGAGTGAAAAGTACTCAGAAGTTTTACCATTAACAAAAATAGAGACTCTAGGACCAGAGTAAAGTAAAAACATGAGAGAAATTAATTTAATAGGGAGACCTATCCATTTTAAAGCCTGGAACATAAAAACCCGCCCAATCCTATCAAATGCTTTTTCAGCGTCCAGTGCTATTGCAGCAATAGGGTAATCAAGAGAGGAAGCGTTACTCAAAATGTTAAAAAAGACTCTGGAATTCTCTGAAGTAAAACAACCTTTAACAAACCCAGATTGTTCTGTGCCAATAAGGTTAAAATTGGGTCAATACGAAGGGCAAGAATTCTTGCGAAAATCTTATAATTCAAATCAAGAAGGGAAATTGGACGATAATTTTTGCAGAGAGAAGGGTCTTTATTATCTTTAGGAATCAAACAGATCACGGTCTCTTGAAAAGTTCCTGCTGAAGATTCGTCTTTTACAAAAGCATTATAGAGTAATAAGTATCAAAGAAGCAAAGTGAGCATAAAATTCAATTGTAAACACATCTGGACCTGGAGCTTTCCCTCTTTTTAGTACTGATACTGCATGAGTGATTTCAGAGAGAGTGATGTCAGATTCTAAAGAAGTGAATCAGTGTCATAAGGGGGAGGAGAATTAATCGATTGAAAGAAAGTAGAAAGTGCCTCCGAAGTTGGTTGATTCTCTGGTGTATAAAGTTTTTTATAGAATGAAACAAATTCATTCAAGATGTCGTTATCTTTAAATAGCGAATCACCAGCATTGTTACGTATCGATTCTATTTTAGTCCGTTCACGGCGAACCTTTAAATAATTTCCAAATAATTTCCCCATTTTATTCTTGCCTCCATAGTAACGGGCACTACTTTTTAAGAGAAATGAGGAAGCAGCTTCAGTAGATAATTTATTAAAAGTGAATCTTGCATCAATAAGATTTTTTAATGACGATTCAGAGTTCGAATGATAATAGGAAATTCAAGTTGCTTGATCTTGGCTAGTAACTTAGTATTTTTAGCCTCAAAGAATCTTTTTTTATGTGAAACAAAGTTTATAGCAAAACCCCTGGCTGCAGCTTTAAAAGAATCCCAAATCATTACTAGAGGAGAATCTGGAGTAGAGTTAAAAGAGAAAAATTCGGAAGCAAAGGAGGTGAATTGGCTTGTAAAATGTGGATCCGCTAATAATGTATTATTGAAGCGCCACCTGCCCGCATGAGGGGAAAAGGAATCAATTAAAATTCAACAAAAACAGGAGCATGGTCTGATATTAGAATAGAACCAATCTCATCATGAGTGACGTGCTGTGATAAAGGTTTACTAAGGAAAAGATAATCTATACGGGATTGTGAATGGTGAGGAGGAAATAGAAGCTATATTCACAGATATCTGGATTACAAAGTCTCCAGATATCAACTAAAGCTTTACGACATATGGTGGAAGTAAACTGTGAGTGTATCTTGGTATTAGAAAACTTAACAGAGGAATGCCTATCTAATATAGGGTTGAGAACTTGATTACAGTCGCCTCCAAAAATTACATAGTCATCATCAAACATAAGAAGTTTATCAGATACAAGAGTCCAAAACGTATTGTCTATATTAACAGGTGCATAAACATTAAATAGCACTAAAGGTATTTTATCTATAAGTACTTTAACAATTACCCAGCGACCTTCTAGATCATTTTCCTGATGAAGAACTGAAATCTGATATTTCTTATGGCAAAGAATAGAGACTCTATTCTGTTTTCCTAGAGCTGGGGAAGAAAAACATTTCCCACCCAGCCACTTTATAGTTTAGCAGCTTCAGAGTCCGATAAATGGGTCTCTCGTATTAGCGCAATATCAACCTTTAATCTAGCTAAATGGGTCAAAACACGTTGTCTTTTTATGGGATTATTACCACCTTTAATGTTCCATGTTATGACTCTACAGGTAACTCGTTAAAACGAACATGAACATGTATTATGTCAACAATTTAAGTGTCATGCTTATAACTTAAAAAGAGATCTAAAATAGATGGAAATAGAAAAAAGAGAGTTGAGGTTAAAGAAAGAAAATAGGAATGTTTTAAGAAAACAGTGCCAAAGATATAAGAAAGGAAAAAGGAAAAGAGAAGAGAAAGGGACAGGGAGAATAAAAGGTGAGAGAAAACAGAACATAAAACGAGAAGACAAAACAAATCAAACAATTGATATTGAAAAAGAATGTCAAAAGGACATACCACAAGTAAACAATGAGAATGGGGTGGATGGAGCCACATGAGGAAGATAGCCCACTGGACCGGGTATTCCATGAAGACGCAGCAAAGGGAAAGCAACCTCCAGGAAAAAAACGAAGAAGACACATTGAAGGGGTCACAAAACTGCATCTGGAAAAGTCAAACAGAAAAATAAAAATAAGTAACAGGTCTCACATCTTAACAGAAAACAGTTGGAGTGAGGATAGGTCATAAACAACATACACAACAACAAGCAATGCCTATATTGCAGAATGTTTAAGGATGAGGAGTGTCCATAGACTCATTTCTACAGGAATTGAGGAAATGTTGCAGAAGCGCCAGATCTTCGTAATTCGTCGTTTTGTTGTTATAAGTCACTTTGAAGAGGCGTGGGTGGAGTAGTCCATAAATGGCAATCAAAGAACGTAGAGTAGGCCTCATCTCTAGAAACTTCTTTCTGCGGTCTGCAGTAACCTTGGGATAGTCATGCACAAAGAAGAGATTTGAGCCATTCTATGTAATCTTTCCTTTCTGTTTAGCAGCCTGAATAACCTTAAGGAGATTTGTATACTCTAAAAAATACAAAATGACCCCTCTAGGTTTCATTGAGGAGGAAGATGGAACACCTGTACAAGAAATGTGTCCTAGGCGATGGGCTAGTTGGATATTCAAGGTAGGAGAAGTTGGCAGTCCAAGAAGCGTGGGCAAAAAAGATTGGAAAAAAGATATAGGGTTAGATCCTTCAAGTCCTTCGGCAAGTAAATAAATACGTAAATTATTACGCCTATTGCGATTTTCCAAATTCTCGACCTGTTGATTAAGATTTTGTATTTCTTTATGTAGGCATGGAACTTCATCTGTGACTGCTTGAACTGAGGCAACTCTTCTCTCTAAGTCATCAACTTTTTGTTCAGTGTGTGACCAATTATGTTCCAAGTTCTGAAGACAAGAATTCATTTCTGCCATATAAGGTTTGAGTGAGCGGATTTCTTCAAGAAGCGGTTCCATAGAGATAGATGTAGAGGAATTGGTGGGCGAAGGAGGATTGGTTTTAACTCTTTTACCTGGCGTAGAGGCAGATGTGGAAGGAATTTTGGAGTTATTTTTATAGCCTGAGCGTGAATTATGTGAAGAAGTACCCTTTGTTGTATTGGTATCCATTGTTGCGTCTTCCACATTATCCTGCAATACAATGAATAAGTTATTATCCTCCAACGACCCATTGTTTGTGTTAATTTGATGAAGCCCACCTCGGGTGGAACGAGACATTGTCATTGAGGAGAATTGGTTGAAAACCGAGAGAAAGAGGCAGGCAAAGCAATGTCTAGGACATAAAATGGCGGTCAAAAAAGCTGTTAATGTTCAAAACCCCAGCGTAATTGAAGGTCAATCCAAATAGAGTCAGAAAAATATTTAAAAGAATTACAATGAGGGGAAAAAAGTAGAAAAAAGAGGCATGTATTTCCCAACAGACATGCTTTTATAATTATTTTCTAGTCCTTGAAAAAATGCCTTGAGGAGAGTCTGTCAGCGAGTGAGTCAAGGAGCTCAAACATAAATCAAAATGGTGGCCGCACTTTGCTCGTGGACCGTTTTAGACTAGAAATCAATAAAAAGGCAAAATATGTCTCACCCTGGACATCATGAACGTCGTATTGCACTGAGCAAACGTTCCGATAATTAATGCAGCAGTTTCGGGAATCCGGTGGCTAGAAATGAAGCCTGGAGGGCTCCCGTCATGCTACGCCAGTACGGAGGCCTCGGTTTCAGCAGCCATTCCATCTGGTGCCTTATCCATGCCCCCCGTTAGTACACTTCTAAGGTATGTGATAGTCAACTATAAGCTAGTCTTGCCTCTTTGAATATTAGTGATAACGCACATGCACTTGTGCCATAGTGCAAAGGTGTGGTTATTCTCTCAAGCATAGGTTTTATACTGAAAGGAGTTCATCCCCATACAAAAAACTATGCTTTAAGGCTTTTTCCCACTTTGCATGTGTGCTGTTTAATGGAGCACAAATACAAAGTTCGAAAAAAGCGGAGAAATGAAACTCTTCTTCCTTGTTATGGCAGGCATAAGATTGTGGTGCAAATTCCTGTCCACCGATGTTTGTCGATAGGGATTTGCTCCAAAAGACCTGGGTGGTTGCACTGGAATACCCATGCACCAGTAATTGATTGTGCCCTTTATGCAAAATAACACTAAGCAGCACAAAGTAGAACTTTGCATTACTTTAGGCTACTATCCAACGCAAATTCCGATTTATGTTAAAAAGTCAATCTCACCCTAACCCTCTGTGCCAGGTTTATGTCACAAAAGTGACACAAATAGGGCACAAAGCATTAGTTTACCTGAGCCTAACTGTCACTAAGCCGGAGTGAGTGAAAATGAGAGGCATTAAGAGTGAATACAAGTGAGTGAGTGAGAATAAATAAGAACGGGTGTAGGGGGGTGTCAAAGAGCGTGAGTGAGAACAAAAGTGTGAATGTGAGAGAATGTGTGTGAGTGAGTGAATGTGAGTGTGAGGGAGAATGTCATGTGATGCTTGTGAGGGTGTCATCATCCCTGGCATACTTAAGGCAAATATTATCTTATTGAGATACCCAAGGCAAAATGCTGGCACTGGCATACTTGCAGCAATGCCTAGCATGGCAGACATCTATGACAAAATACGGCCACTTGTACAATGGGGGCAGTTTTGGGCATAAAGGCACTGTCATACTAGAGGTAATTCATTTCATAAATGGCACCCGTTTCTGTAGTGCTTAATTTCGGCAAGTGGTTTCCAGTGCTCAGCACTGGCACTTAATTATCAACACAAGCAATTTTCAAGAGCACCAGTAAAGAACTCATTAACTTACAGGGAATTTAAGTGATTTGCCCAGAAACACTGGATGTTGATCCGACAGTGAGACTTCAACCTGGTACCCCAGCACTGAAGTGAACAGCTCTGCCAGTTACACCACATCCCAACTCAACTTTCATGGTTAGTACTTGGTTCTGCTTTAGGCAGTGCTAACAGGAGAAATGGGCTGGTACAAGCTGCCTCCTAATGAGAACCCCAGCACTTTTTTATTTACAAATTAACAACTGTGCTACTGGTACTTGCACAATGGAGGCAATTCTTGGCATAAGGGTGGAAAACCTGGCATATGAAAGGGTGGCAAACATGACAAAATGCTGTCCCTGAAAAAGTGAGGTGCATTTTGACCTAAGACTCAATCAACAATGGTATATGAAGAGTATAAATTGCAAAATTCTAGCATGGCGATATTGTATGTTATTTTTGATACAGGGGGGCACCCATGGAATATGGGGACACTCAAGACAAAGGCATGATGGAGGTAGTTTCTGACATATTGGGATGCCCACCATATTTTTAAAACAGTTGTGTCAACTCTTGGGGAGCGTCAGGTTTCATTGGCTTGGCACACCATGAAAATATTTGAATGTTTAATGTGAGTCCTTTAGCGCCTATGACACTTTAGTACATTTATGAGAAAGTTGTGTTTGAAAATGTGTGATTTCACCTCATTCTTTAAAAAAAAAAATACAGATTGAGAAACCCCTTAGAGGAGGTCCGGCCTCCTTGCTTTGCTCACTCACTACAATTTAGGGAAAGTACTATGCCCCATAACTTTCAAAGACCTTGTCAGCGCTATAATATAGGTGGCATCTAAAAAATACATTGTCTTTTATGCTGTTATAGTAATCATGTAGTTATTGTAGTACTTCAGCAGTGTCAATTATTGTGACGTTAGAGTCATGTGACATGCCTTCTGGCAAAAATCTGAGTCAAGAGTCATATGATGTTACTTTCTATGATGGCATTAAGTTCAAACATTATGTGATGTCACTTCCGCTGCCCTTGGCTTTGTGATGAATTTGTGATGTGATGAATCATTACATTAATGCCATTTTATTTAGGAAACTTGTAATTGTCGTTATTTACTATGTGCAATAAATAACAAAGCGAAGAATCAACATATTTATGTGACGTGTTATGTCAATGGTACAAATAGTGGCCATATTTAGAGATTTTGTATTCGGAATCTAGGGGCCTTATTTATGAAGGCCTTGCGCCACCGGTGGGTCACTTTTTCCCATGTTAAAAGTGACGCACCGGCGGCGCAAGGCCTTCATAAATAAGGCCCCAGGAATCTATGCATACTGAGGTAAAAGTAGCATGTGTGGCCCCAGGGCTTGGAAAGAAGAGATAAAGAAACAAACTGTACAAAGAGCAGCTTTGTGTTGATTCAAGGATGGCATACTTTGCTACTGTAACCGAATGTTTTCTCTTTCTTGGTTGTGAGCCCCTGGGTGGTGCCAGAGCTAGCTCTGCTCAAAACTCTAGGACAAAATAACCAAAAAAGGATTCGTTTTCACCTGAGGCAGAACATGCGTTATTCATAATCCAGTTTTGTAATAAAATGAGAAATATATAAACTGTTCTGGCAAACACGATAATAAGCAAGCATGCAAAACTGAATGCAGTTCATGAAGATGATGAAAACCCGAATGTCTGACATTCAATGAAAATTCAAAAAAAGGTCACACTTTACTGGCACAAATGCTCAATTTAACATGAATGATGGCTGATATAGTATTTAAAGAACGGTACTACCCAAGACAGTGATTTAACTAACTACAATAAAGAGCAGCAGGATGCAACACCAATCTACTTACATGGGTTTCAGTGTGTCTGTCCTTTGTGTGCCCATAAATAAAGCATCGGCAAGCCAGTAGGCCAGGCGTTGACTGCTAAGCTATTTGTTTTGTCAATGCATGATTTATTTAGAATATTTTGTTGCAATTTGCAAAGTATAACAACAAATTAAAATATAGTCAGCCAAAAGTGTCCATGCAGGAGGACCCTTGTTTATTTAATTATTTTTCCATCTTTACTAGAAAACCTTCAAAAGGATTGGCCAACGTGCTAATAAATATATGACTATATGTGGTGTGTTGTCCAAGATTTTGTATGTGTTTTTTGCGCCCCAGGTGTGTTTTATAGTATATGTCCATGAGTCCTGGAATGTGTTTTTGTGTGCAGATGTGTGCTTTGGTATCTTTTGGGCTGTGTGCATTTGTGCCTGTGTGCATGCCAATTTGTATGTGAAGGTGTTTTTGTGTGCATGTCAGCATGGGTTTATTGTGTGAGTGCGATAGGAGCTTGCTGAACTAAAGTCTAGAACACACTGAACATATAATCAGATGAGAGTACCAGTCCTAGTGCCAGAGAGACATCAAGAGGGAAGAATGAGGAGAGAGGAGGAAGATTTAGATCAAAAATCATTTAAAGAGGAGGACGAACGAACAGACAGTTAAGAAGTAAGCAGTGAGCCAGAGCTAAAGTGTGGATGTGAGGACCATCAGGAGACGAAGAAAGGAAGAAAATTAGTGTAAGAAAGACAGACTGAGGAGAGAGAGAACTGTTACTCTGAAATTTTAGAGAGTAGAGACGAGTATGAAGAGAGAGTGATCGAGAGTGTGTGAATGTGAGAAAAAGGGCAAGGAGGAAAGAGAACAAGTAAGAGTGTCTCACTTCTATATACTTCCCTTGGTTAGTTTGCCTGAAGGAGTTCATTCCTGAGCTCAGGACACTTGGGCTCCTCAGATGTAGCCCCACTTCATTCAGCAGTGTCTAACAATCCTGTATCACGGTGACACCCGCTGAGATACCATTATGCTCGGCGATAATTGCATCTTACCTCTTTCATCTGTCTTTCCTTTGATAAAATCCAGTCCCTATGGAGTCATGTGCAGTCTTGCCTCGGGTCCCACTCGCTGTTGAGCATTTTGTATTAATGTGTGATGATTTTATAATGTTTTATGCAGCAACATCACTCCTAGGGGTATCTGGGCACTGTGGATGCGACATCAGAATAAAGGTCAGAAACCAGCAGAAAAGTGCAAAATAAAGGTGAGAAACCAGCGGAAATTGGTAACATGAAGGTCAGAAACGAGCTGGAAGAGGAGGAATAAAGGTCAGGAGTGAGCAGAAGAGGCAAAATAAAGGCCCGAAACGAGCGATAGATGCAGAAAAAAGGTCCGAAACGAGCAGGAGAGGCATCACAACACATCCCCCTTTTTTCAATAGAATAAAAAGATACAGTATTACTAAGAACATATTACATTATCACATACATAAATTATGAAAAATGTGAACACTGTCAAACTCTAAAACATATTGCATAGAAGATGATAAAGCAAATATGTTCTACCAGGACATCTGTTGCATCATATAAACAATAACTCATACAATAGGTACAGGAAGATTCCTCCATAATATAACCTAAATACTATTCCATCTTAAAGTTAAGTTACTAAACTTTTTTCTCATTGAAAATGTTCACAACATAAAATAATGACATTTCCAGATAATATGGTTAACAATACACACTTCAAGTTACTTAATCACGTATAAAATCTTGCAACTTGCTACGCTTGTTTACTATACCCCCATAATTACTCGCTCTGTTCACAACTTGTTGATGCATTTCACTATGTGTATTATTATTAATACTAGCATTCTGTGATATTGATTCTTCTCCAACATCCAAAGCATTTCTGGACCTTTGATCACATCCACTGCAATCAATTAACTCATCAGTGCTATCCATCTTCCGCCTAGTAGACAGATGCATGTGTGTCTGTTCTCTTCTGGAACCTTCTTTCTTATTCTGCACTCCCTCACTACTTCTGCTCTCTGTCAACCAGTTAAATGTAAGTTTATACTGTGTCCATGTAGGTTGTGAAGATGTGTGATGCAGCCTCTCCTCCTCCTTACATAAAGATAAAGATGAGAAATGCCACACTCTTCCATCATTTAATAGCACTGAATTGCAATTTATTTTCTCAACGACAAATCGCTGTGAAAAACGGCGTTGGCCCTTCTTCAAAATACAATTTCGTTTTACTCTCAGTCTGTCTCCTACTCTAATGCGTACAGATTGTTTTTATGTTATGCATCATAATATTTCTTGCACAAATCTTATTCATGCTTTAATTACCGTTTAACTTCACTTGATGACCAATTAGCTTTTTAGATGTGACCATCCACCCAACATTATTGTTAGTAATGGATGGGTGTTCTTCCTCTCGTTACCACAAAAGGGCTAATACCAGTGGATTGACAAGGACTAATTCTGTAAGTCCAAATATTGTGTAGTAACTTCTTCTTCAAATTCAGGCCATTGTTGTTTGCCAGTTGCACTATACCTTTAATAACGTGATAAAACCTTTCAACAGCACCATTACCAGCCGGATAGTAAAATGAAGTGGTCTTGTGTAAAATGCCTTTATCGACCCCGAAAAATGTGAACTCTTCAGAAGCAAACTGAGGCCATTGTCAGAAATGATACATTTAGGTATTACTTTTTTTATAAAAAACTTTTTGTAAAATGGCAATAATTGTTCTAGGGTCAGCTATGTGGACAATAATCACTTTGGCCCCCTTGGAAAAATGGTCAACAAGGACAACACAATACTTCTGTTCACAACCTCCCAAATAGGACCTGCAATATCAATGTCTACTCTCTCCCAAGCATACAGGGACCAAATATGGGGTGTAATGGTGGCCTATAGGTAGTCGGAGTTTTGTCAGAATTTTCACAAGCTAAACAATTCCTCACTTTTCTTTCAATTTCCAAATTCAAACCTACCCACCAGTGCGCACCTTTTACTCTACTTCTAATCTTTTCTATGCTCAAATGCTCCTCATGGCATATATCCAGAACCTTAGGTCTTAGACATACTGGAGGAATCACTCTACTGTTTGTCATCACTAACCCTCCTTCAAAAGACAACTCATGCCCAAATTTCCAATACGTTCAAAATTCCTTTTGCTCAAGTTTTTTTTCAGGCCAACCCTCACTGATTCTTTTGCTCACCTCATCAACAATCTGGGCTTGCATCCATTCCTCCTCAGAGATGCTAGGTACTTCTTCAAGAATATTAGTACTATAAAATGCATCCAAATCCATTCCACTTCCTTCTCTTAAAGGTAACAGCATTTGTGACTTAAAACCTCTGCACCCACATTCTTCACCCAAGGCACATACCTTACCTAATATTTGTAGTCCAACAAACCTACAGACATACATGCAAGGCGGGGTGAACCGTTATGCAACCATTTAGTAGTTAATATATTTATGAGAGGTATATGATCACGCCGTACAACATCATTTTAGAGCCCCATATGTACTGTCTGAAATGTTCAAGACACAAGCTAGTGCCTCTCATTCAATGACTGAGTATTTCTCCTCAGTTGGAGTAATTGAACGAGATGCAAAAGTAATATTAATTCCAAATCATTTTCATCCTTCTGGGTCAACACCACCCGATACCTCTGCACTGGAATCAGTGGTGACTACACTATGTATGATGGGATCAAAGCCCTGTAGAGATGGAGCATCACAAATATCTTTTTTGATATCTAAAAATGCCTTTTCAAATCGTTTCAACTGTTGTGTGGCGTTTTAGGCTCTGAGTGAATTTTCTCGATTCATGCCCTTATATAGGTATACTTAACATTGCCCTAATGTAGGCATGGAAATCAAGCCCTTATTTAGACATAGCCCATGCAGACCATATACAGGCATGGCTACTTCCACCTGTACCAAACGTCACAACGATTTCTTGGAAAATCGGCTTAAGCAGTTAGGGAACTTCCCCTTCCTTTAATATTGATCTGACCAAGAACTCGTGTACTTTGCAAAGAACGACTATTCCCTAGGGGGTTCTTTCCTGACGTTATTATGCCCGACTTTATATCAAACTATGGCATTCCTAGACACCTTCAAGAAATAAATATACCTTCACTTGCTCTAGCAAGACACAGTGGTTCGGAGCAGTTTGACTATCTACTTGCCCGTTGCAGCTCGCTACAGCAAGTGCCGAAGGAAGGCAACCCTCCAGCCGATGCACTTATCACGAGGCTGCCTTTTTCTTGCTGAGAATCCAGCTCGAGTGTTTCCAAGCTCCCCTTGCGGGGTTTTGGGAAATCAAGTCCCGAGACAGAGATACCAGACCTCCTTCATTCTAAATAAGGTATGGAGCTGATTAGAACCTAGAGAAATCTTGGATAGATTGTTGGCAAAGAAAACGAAACTTATGCTACACAATACTTACTTCTTCCCACATACTAGACTTAGGTTAGGTACATTGGGGTAGGCGTATCTTAGAAAACACCAGTTGAGTATTTTTAGTCATTGTTATTTATGTACGTATTTTTATATGACTTAGAAATCATACAATGCTCTTACAGTATGATTTTATAATATTCTCACTTTACGCATTATACTTTGCAGTCTGCATTACGATTGTAGCTGTTCCCTTTTCTTGCATGAGAAAGAAGACTGTTCAATAAACCTTTTATTGAAAATGCTCTCTATTTCTCTGCCACTCTGTTGAAACGAAGCATGCATGATTGACTGGGTGAAATACTTATCTATTGTTTCCGCAACTCTAGAGATATATTTCTTATTCTTGGGAAACCAAGTTGTCATGTTTATGCGATTGTCAGAAACGAATCCCTTCTTTTGAATTTGAGAAAGTTTCTAGTGACCTCTGAGCTAGCTGGCACTCACTATTAAGTTTATTATATTCAATAGAGACCTAGTCAACCTCAGTCCTATGTCTAATCTATAGGATATGTTATTCCAATGCTCAGAGCCTATATGGAATATAGTGCTGTAAATGAATCTAGGACCCTAGTGTAATTCTCCCGATTCATGCCCTTATATAGGTATAAATTACCCAATCCTTATATAGGCATAGAAATCATTACCATATTTAGACTGAGCCTATGCAGCCCAAATACGGCATGGCTACTTCCACTAAGTTCCGAGAATCAACAACGCCTGAATACTAATTTATCTAGGAAATCATGGAGTTTTCACAGAACTGGGTCTTTGAGTGACGTTATTAAGTCCAGTCATTCGTCAAACTAGGCACCTTCAAAGTATAAATATGCCTACATTTGCCCAGACAAACACACAGTGGTTTCGATCAGATCGACTAACTACTTACCCGACGCGCTGCAGCAGCAAGTGCCGAAGGAAGCCGACCCTCCAGCTGACGCAATGAGAGACGCTGTCTTTTTTCCTGCCGAGAAATCCAACTCCAGTGTTTCCAGGCTACCCTTGCACGTTGCTGGGAAATCGAGTCCTGAGAGAGAGATACAAGACCTCCTTCATTCTAAAATCAAGGTACGGAGCTGATTAGACCCTTAGAGAATTCTTGGATAGATTCTTGGCAGAAGAAATACTAAACTTAAACTACTCCTCACTTACTTCTTCCCTTGTACTAGACTTAGGTTAGGTACACCGGGGCAGGCGTATTTTAGAAGCACCAGTTGAGTACTTTTAGTCATTATTTTATCACTCTATGTATTTTATATGTTTTAAGCAATTTATGGCTTAGAAACCATATCATGCTTTTACAGTACTACTTTGTAATACTTCTCGTATTATATGCCCTGTACTTTATAAACAGTATTACGATTGTAGTAGTACATTTCTTATGCTTGAGAAAGAAGACTGTTCAATAAATACCTTTTATTGAAAACGCCTGTCTCTCTATTTTCTCAGCACCTCTGGTGAAACGAAGCATGCACTGTTGACTAAGTAAAATAGGTATCTTTTGTTTCCGCGACTCTAGAGATACGTTTCTTATCCTGGGGAAACAAAGTTGTCATCTTTATGCGGTTGTCAGAAACAAATCCCTTCTTGTTTATTCGAGAAAGTTTCTAGTGACCTCTGAGCTAGCTGGCACTCACAATTAAGTTTAATATATACGATAGAGACCTAGTCGACCTCAGTCCTACGTCTAAACCATAGTATATGTTATTCCAATGCGCAGAAAGTTTTGAATATAGGAACTACACTACAATAGGAACTACAATGCATGGCACCCAACGTTTGGTAAGGCACTAATTGAACGCTAGATACTAAAGTAACTCAGTCGTGCTTTTCTCAGAGACCCCTTTTTCCCAGAAAGTACTAGACTTCTGGAGGTGGTAAAAGGATAAAATATCCGCCATAACTGAGTAGGACTAAAATCCTTTGTATTAGTTTTTGGTTTGTTCAACGTTGAAGGATACAGTGTTCCAGAATATTGTGCCCCTTATCTTTGTTTCATTGAAACTTGTTCTGCAAAACTTTCAGTCAACAAAATGCCGGATAGCAACACCGAGAACGGTGAAGCTACAGGCAATAATGCCGTACCAGGCTTTGACGTTACAGGTTTCCAAGAAACCGATGCGGATGCTATAATCATCCCAGAAAATTTAAGCAAAGCCATCACTATAAAACTTATAACAAATGGCCTATCATCAAGAGGTGGCAGGGTAATTTTTGTAATAGAGGCACATGAATATCGTCAGACAGAGGTATTCTATTAATGGATTATCTTCTCTGAAGCAAATCCAGTATCACATGTGTTTCACTTCTACAAAGAAGAGGAACCTCCAACGGAATACATTACTTTCGAGGATATTGAAATTCCACTAACTTACCAAGAGCATGCGCTCTGGTTTAAAGGCGCCCTACAACATCAAAATCACATTACCAGGCTTGGTCCATTAGGTAGACCGGGAGCAACATGGCCGGTCTTAGCCAGCTATACACCACATCCTGCCATTGAAGAAATGTCAGATGCGGAACTATTAGTTCAACTAAAACAACTAATAAAAATACATGGACAATTGGTTCAATATGTCATGCGGACTCTAACAGTCCAACCTCCTATAAGGATTCCACAACACATCCCTTACCAGGGGAACACAAATAAAATCACACCATAGACTATACAATCAGTCATTGGTAAATTACCAGAAAAAAGGGAACAAATTCCATTCTGGATAGCTCAAAAAATTACTCAAATCGAGGCAGTATTTCTGGATACTACTCCTCATGAGAAACACAGGATTTTAACACTCTGTTTACCAATGGGGATCGCACCACATCTGGAGGACTGCTACACTTGGGGTACAGTCTTTGCTGCAATCTACACCAAAACACATGATGTTACAGCTATGGCGGTAATACCAGACGTCCTGAAACAAATTCAAAATGAATACGGGCAGAACCTGCTTTGAATCTAGGTACGAAGTTACTGAAAGATTTCAGGTCTCAACAATAATATTAGCTACTATTAAAGGTGAAGCAGCATCCATGGCGATCTGCCAAAAGCGAAGAGAATTTGATGTAACTGAGCAACCACAAGAACTAGCCAGAATAATTGAAAAATCCAATGAAGAACTAGGTAGAGATAGTTTGGGTGGTAAACCAGTGAAACCCTAGCTGACTGAAAGTCCTGAAAAGGTCTTTATTAAAAACATTCTCACTCTTCCTAAAAAGAATTAGGAGAACACTAAACAAACTTCTAAAGAGAAGCGTTCTCAATAACGAGGTAGGTCTCCTCAAAATGAGCCCTCTGAAAGGAGGTATACCCTCAGGAATAGGGATAATTTGAGAAAACCTGATAGACATCAAGATACTTACTGATACACGTTCCTCTCGTACCTTTCAGGCTTCATCACAGAAATCCGAAAGAAGGGGACGGTCAGAACAAAAGGAAGAATGCGTGAAGTCCAAAGACGATCAACACATTCCAAAAAATAAGAAAACTCAATTCACCAAAAAGAAGGTAGCAGGTCTAAAAATCAGACATGCTGAAGATCTTGAGGACACAACTCAAGAACGGAGAGTGGGCTAAGACAACGTTGGACAGCGCAGCAGAAGTAACTGTAGCTCACAAGATCTTGAAGGATCATCTGGAGTCAGTGGACTTGAATGAGTACATCCAAGTTGAAACTGCTGATACCAGAGTTAGTGTCCCACACAAGTTATATGAAATAACACTCAGGATGGAGGGGGATATAACTAGAAAATAAGAGCACTCTTTTGGGAGAAGCTCTCTAAGGGTTATGACGTTTTTCTAGCTGAACAAGACTGGTCACCTGAATTTGTCAGGGAGTGCCCACATGGCGAAAACATCATTATGCCAGCATTCTCCAATCATATTCCAATTCATAAAAAATATACTTATGCCAGGAAATGGGCAGTAGCCCAGGCTCCTGCATTCTATAAAAATTAAGAAAGCTCAATTTAAGCAAGAAGCTAAAAAACAGGTCAGGGTGATCTTAGATCAACTTGAATACCAAGGGTGATTAAAACATGCACCTCATCAATGAACAATCCTTTGTTTCCTGTCTCCAAACCAGACAATACATATCGTCTAGTTTTGTATTACAGACATTTAAACTCCTGTTGCAAAACCTTTACAGTACAAAATGCACACAGTGCAGCACTAATGAATAGCATTGTGCGTGAAAAATATAAAACAACATTAGATATTTCTAACGGTTTCTTCTGTCAAAACATTGCACCGGAAAGTAGGTATTTAACAGCTTTCTCAATCATGGGGACACAGCGTCAATTCTGTCATCTCCCCCAGGGATTCAAGAATAGTCCTGGGTTATTTTCAGTCAGAGTAACAGAAGTATGATGATGAAGCATTATCATATGTCGATGACATCTATCTAACAGACGATGACTTGGATAGGCACTTGAACAGGGTGAAAACCATAATATTGGGCTTCGCCTCTGAGGGGTATCAATTCAATTTAAAAAAAATCACGAATTGCCCACCTCAACGTCCTGTTTCTAAGACATGAATTATCAAGTGAAGGCAAAAGCCTGGCAGCAAACTTTCTAGAGAAATGTGTGCTACTCCAACCTCCAAAAACGCTGAAAAACTTACAGTCAATTCTAGGTTTTCTAAATTTCGGAAGAACTTACATTCTAAATTATGCAGAAAGGGTTAAACCTCTCTACGAATTAATATACAGACGGATCAGCACAGCCCGCTATCAGGGGTAAACATGCTAATAGTGCTGCGTGCGTGATTGTTGACGGTCGCTGGCGAGATGGCAAATTCTGACCAATGGTCACTAAAACTCAATCTTTAGGAGTTTGTTCAGCTCAGTGAGCTGAAGTACAAGCATTCAAGATGCGCTTAAAAAAAATACTGATCGCGAATTCCCCACACTCATAGTGTGCAATTCCTATTATTGCGTTCAATCTTACAATGAATACTTGCAGAACTGGATTCAAAACAGTTTCAAAGATGCAAAGGTGGCACAATCAAGCATACGTTGATTTGGGAACAAGTAGTTCAGTTACGACAAGAACTACAAAAAGCTCACGTGATTCATACACTGAGCCATCAACGTGATGGCGTTCACGTTGCAGGGAATTCATTGGATGATGAAGCCGTGAAGGCAGCTGTGCAAACGGCTTCAGTAGCTGCAATCACTCGTTCAAAAATGAAAATAGATGGAAAAATAATGCAAGCTGTCAATGCTTCATGCAAAGACAGTGGTATAACATTAACAAAAGGCTATCCACTCAAATACTCATACATAACTGATGCAAATAATGTTCCTTTTGCTCGAATCCCTGGAGTGGGGGATAGACGAATTCCAAACAAGGAACATAGATTAGGACTAATCTTAGCAGCACATGAAGGGCTCTCTTCTGCACATGCAGGCGTTTCTGCAACAGTGTCATTATTAAAACAGAGATGCTGGTGGCCGCGGATGAGGAAACAGACCAGAAACTATGTTTTGGAATGTGAAATCTGCCAAAAGATGAAAGTGTCTACAGTGAAACGTCCTGTGCAGACACCCCGGTTAATCTCAGATAAACCATTAGCTTGCGTTTACCTAGATCACTCCGGTCCCTCACAGAGGGATGGTAACTATAAATCATGTTCGCAGTGGATTCGTACTCCAGATTCATTTGGATGTGGCCTCAGCGCTCGGCTGACGCCCGACCTGTTAGAAAAGATTTGCGAGTCTTTATCGTCACATACACAATCGGCACACTACATTCTGACCAGGGTCCTGCGTTTAGCTCAAAAGCTTACAAGGAGGCCATGGCCAATCTGGGTGTTGCAATGCGGTATTCTAGTACATTCCATCCTTAGGGAAATTCGGTTGTGGAGAGAAAAAAACCTTGACATAAAGCAATCTATAACAGCTAGGGTATTAGGCTTGGGTGACGGGTAGGTCAAACATCTAATAAGTGTCCAACGTAGTCTTAATAATCTGCCAAGAAGTTCTCTAGGGGGAATCACTCCATATGAAATCCTTTTTGGAACTACAACGATGGTCCAGGACCTTGATCATCACACTTCAGTGGTAGAACAAAATCCGTTTGATATCAAAGACTGTTTGGCTGTTTTGCAACTCTTAAATGTAATAAGAAAAAGCCAAAGCAATGTATTCCTGAAGCCAAAAACCACTGAAGAGAAACCACCCTTCCCAGCAAGGGCTGCCTGGATTCCAAAGATTGGGGATCTAGTCAGGGAAAAGGTTGCGGACAAGAAGGAATTCGGGCCTTCTTAGAGACAACCAGTACCTGTGCTAGCAATCCAAGGATCAAGAACAGTGTTAATGCCGCCCCTTGCTAGAAGAAAGTAGAACAGGTTTGTTTCTATCGACCTGGTCAAACCACATCATGTGGCCAATCATAAGTAGTAGGCCAAGTGGACTCCAAAGATGTAGCAGAGGGAGGAGCGATGAAACAGTGGGAGACAGGTGTAAATAGACACAAGCAGAAGGGGAATGGGAGGGAGCTAAGGTGACAAGAGTGAGGGAGAGACAACAGGAGTGAAAGAGGAAATATAGAGAAGAAGAAACGTGAGGGAGAAAGGATGATGGAGGGTGAATAGCCATCAGGTTGAATACATTCTGTTGACAAATATGGTTCTCTGGTGGCCACAAGTTTGAATCCTGGCAAGGTAGAGCCAGTGTTTCACCCTTTCGAGGTCAACATCTTTAGTTCCATAAAGGGAAATTGCAACATACGTAGTTTAGAGATTAGAAACTTCAATATAGAGGTATGAAGAGCTATATGAAAAACATTGTATTACTATGAGTGGGGGAAAGGCATAAGAGTAACAAGATTTAGCTACGAAGAATAGCGCAGTGAACAGAGAGAAGAAGGTAAAGATTTTCAAAGCGAAGGGTGGAAAGAATAAAGGAGGGAGGAAGGGGCAAGAGTGTCATGTCCCGTAACAAGAAGGGAAGGATGGACCATACCTCACACATACTCACTACTTTTTTTCCCTTGTCATCTAGCAGCCTAAGGGCTAGATTTTGGGGTGGGTGGTAATGGATATTCATCTGATACACGGACGAAATGTTAATTGAAGAGGGGAATCTGTTTGTGGAATTTTCTTCTCCATAGTGGTATCATGGTAAAGGAAGTACCACTGTTGGTACTTTATGATCAGACGATTTATGGACTGTCCCTGTGCCAAGCGCCAGGGTGTGAAGCAAGACATTCTCCCAGTTTAGGCTATACATTCTCCTGTCCATGGCCCACTGGATTGTTGCACTTTGCAGATCTGATACACATGTGCACTCATTAATTTGAACTTTTCCAGCCTGCATATACTGACTGTGCTGCACTGAGGTGATCTGTTCTCCCTCCGAGCATTATCAATTGTATCATTTGCATCAGTGCTCCAGAAGTGTTGCAACTGTTTTAAGGCTCCCCCTACATAACTTCATCAAAGGAAAGAGACTAACATCTAATAGTCACTTTAGAACGAAGACATTATGGTGTGGCACATAAAGCACCGGAATGTGACACCTTTGTCAAAATGGGAAACTCAAGGTCTAAAAGAACAAGGTGAGAGGCATAGGCTATCACAAATGCCGGGACACTACATACTAAACTGGTTCCCACACAAGGCCCAGACAATGGTTACTGGGAGGGTTCAAGACCTAGCATATGTATTAGCGAAGAGAGAAATCAAGAAAAATTGGAAGGCTACAAGAGGACCAAGAATAGAGATCTGGAAAAGAGAGCTGCAGAAGTGGTCAGACACAGAAAATTGAATTGTGCTGAGAGAGACAAACCGAGGCATAGGGAGCCTAGACACTGCGAGAGCTGGGGGGAGACTACTAGATATCATGCAGGCATCAGACCTAGATGAGACAGCAGAAGCCCAATCAAATTTGCAGCCACTGGCAATGGACCCTTAAGGTGGGATTTCTGAGACAATAAGATGAAAAGACAGACAAGAATAAAGCATACAGCGAAAGAGGTGAACACACACTGCTGAAATTAATAAGCTACAGACTAAGAGACTCGTGGGGGGGGGGGTAGTGGAGCTGAATGTAGGCTTTTTTTGGGAATGTTTCTAAGAATTATCATTACATCAGAAAAAAGAAAGAGAACAGTAGTGTAATCTATATATGTATGTAAATATCCTGACATGATAACAATGGAAATCCATATAAGTCAAATGCCAATCAAACCTGTTTAAAAAAAAGGCAAGAGGCATAGGCAGGACCAACAGCATGGAAATATGGAAGGCAAACAGAAATTTAAGAGTCAATTTCTGTCAGTGAGCAAGTGATTGTGCTGTTCAGTGTGTGAGTGAGTGAATAAGTAAGTGAGTGAGGAAGTAAGAATCTGAACAACTCAAAAGTGGTTATGCTCATGAGTGACTGTGAGTGTGCATAAGTGAATGTGTATGGGTAAAAGTATGAACAAGCAATTTTGTTCTTTTGTTATCAGATAATGTGTGTGTGTGTTAATGAATAAGTGGGTGTGTGCGTGCAGGAGTGAGTCACTGTTTGCATTGTTCAATTTGTGATTGGGTACTTTGTTGGGTTTTTATGAATGCGAGTATGGAAGAATGTGGCTGTGTGATTAAGATATAGAGTGCATGATAAGAAGTGATTGCATGACTCAGTTTGTCTGGTAAGTGGTTAAGCAAGAGCATATGAGCAAGTTATCAAGCAAGTCAGTGGCAATGTGATTGAAAAGCTGCCTGAATGAGGGAGTAAACATCTTTGTGTGTGAATGAATGAGTGGCAAGAACACATGTGCCTCTGTGATTTTGTGTGGTGTGACTGAGCTGAGCATTTTACTGCAAAATGTGCTGGTGCCTGCAAAAATATGCTAGTATGTATGTGAGTAAGTGAGCCTTTGCCTGAGTGAGCAATTTATTAAATATGTGAGTGAATGTGTCAGGGCATGCATGCCATACCGATCAAGAGAGTGTGCAAGTGAGAGTGAGCATGTCTGTACATGCATGCTCAACTAAAGTAAATTTAATACATTTCTTGACATCAAAATGACAAAAATGTATCAGTAGAACAGTAGCTATGCAATTTTAAAGATTTAATTTAAGTATAGCGCCTAAAAGCACAACCCGCCACTCACGGCTATCTGATTGTGCAAGACTAGCTGAAAGTCACAAGTTCAGGTTGACCACAATGGCGCATAGGCCAGGTACAGGAACCAGGTTGGTTCAACTGAAAAAGTGACCTTGTAAAGTCCAGCGCAAAGAGTTTGATTCATGGTGAAGGAGGCTCCAAGGAGCAAGGAGAGCTTCGCAGATGGTCGTCGTTGTAGCTCGAAGAGCAGGTCAGGTGGCACGGACGGTCGTCGGTTCAGCATGAAGATCCTATCAGATATCGTGGACGGTCACTCTTTGAGATTCACTTTGGTTGTCACCGTGGGCTGTTGATGCTGTAGAGTGAAGTGCAACTCTCACTCTGCTGGTTGTCACGGGCAGTCGCTGTTTATGGAAGATTTAGGTTTGTGGTCGGCACAGGCTGCATAACCTGTACATATATTTTCCTGTTCGCGGCCACCAAGAGCCCAAAACATCAGGATTTCTATTTTTTTTCAAGGAGGAGCTGAACTGATTACTCTCCAATGGTGTTCTTGACCTAAGTCCCAAAGAAAAGAAGTGCTTGCAAAAAAGCAAAGAAAAGGTGTCACCCAACAAACAGAACAGAAGAAAATCATAAGACTAAAGGAAAAGACCACAAGAGAGGATAAACTGCTATACTGATTAACCATTTGCAAAAGTAATACAATAAAGACCTTGAGGTTCACAACACTACCAAAGTCTGTTCATGTTTTCACTATATTACAATGTAATAATCTAACCCATTGTTATCCTAAGGGAAAGGTTGGCTGTGCAATAGAAAAATACGAATTTATTAGTTTCTCACTAGCAGTACATGATAAACTAAAAAGTACATGCTGACCTTTTAAATACAATACACACTGCCCTATGGGCTTTTTTATAGGGCCTACCCTATGGACGACATATATGCATTAAAAGGGAAGGTTGAGGCCTGGTAAAAGGTTATTTTGCCAGGTCAACATTTCAGTTTAAAACTGCACATTCAGGCTGAAAGTGCATGAGATTGGTTCAAAAGGCTACATAGGTGGCTGCAAGCCTAGTGCTTAATTTCAGTGGTTTCTGGTGCTCGGTACTGGCACTTAATTGACAACACTAGCACTTGTGACATTCTACCACAAGGTGGTGGTGTCAGACTGATTTAGTAATGACCATAACAACAGTCAATTATGTATTCAATTAACATTAAACTTATTTTTACCTTCCCTCCCAAATGATTCTTAAAGCTTTGAGGGCCTGGAATAGTCTGAATTGTCACACGTGTAGGAGCGTGCTGGTTAGTAGTTGTGTTGTTACTATCATTGGCAGCGTAGCAGGGACAATGTGTGGTGCAAGCTGCTGTAGCCTCTTGATGAGAGACCTTGCACATATTTATTACAATTGTAGCACTGTAAGCGCCAAAAAGTAGCATTTAATTAACAGGGCCTGGGTACCTGAAGAACCACTTTACTAGGAATTTGTGAGTACATTAAATGTGGCAATTGGGTGTAAGCCAACTTTACCATATTTATAGGAGGGAGCACACTCATTTTAGCAAAATGTAGCAGTGGTAAAATGCACAGTATTCTAAAAGTCAACAAAAACTGGTTCAGAAAACAGGAGCGTGGGATAGCAAAATGTTTTGGGGGACCCTGCAGAGAGGGCCAGGTCCAACAGTAAAACAATGATGCACTAAGGACACCAGCGTTCCATAATGGTCTTTTTCTTTACTTGTGGGATGATAGGCACTGCAGTTGAAATGACTGGCAAGTAAGAAATAATTAACAATGCCTGGGGAGCCATAGGACCATCCCAAAGCAAAAATAAAATAAAATAAAAAGAGGAGAAGCAAAGTAATGAAAGGGGAACTATCAAATGAGAAAACTCATAACTGAAGGACTGGCTTAAACTCACTAATTTCCAGGTGAATGTACACATGTAATCTGACAGTACTGTTATTCATATGGAAAGTGAGCCAATTACTGATGTGAGCTGAACCATTGTCCCGTGTAGTTCACTGTCATGGATGGGAGCAGAGTGTAATTGACACTCAGGTAGACCAATCTCAGAACAGAGTTGACCCAAAGGCACTCCATGTATATATATATATGAATATGTATTTCTATTTGGATGTATCTATTATTTATTATTTTTTTATTACAAGATCCTGGAAGATGGCTAAGAGGAGATTCTGGGGTGGGTATAACTCACGAAATTTTCATGGGCATAATTACATGGAAATTCGTGGGGAGCACATGCCTATTGAAATGAATATAAACTTTTCACAAAAAATGTCAGGCCTATTTCTTTCATCATATCTTTTTAAATTAAACAGTCAGACCTATAACCTTTACAATTGGCTGGCCACCATTAACAACTCACACCGGCTATGCTCATTCATGAATCGTCCCACAAGGCAATCATCAGGTATACTGATAAACGTACACATATATATATAAAACAGAGTCGTCAATTCAATATAAAATCTATTCTAATAGAGCCTAATAAGCATTCCCATAGTGAAAATTGTTGTTCAGGTGCACGTAACAAAATATCAGCCTAGAGGCTTTAAACATTCATAAAATCGATCCACCCTGAAAAGCCCACTGCCTTTAACACATGGTTTTTAAAACAAGTAAGTAAGGCCTTCTTACCTTGTCGTAATTTTTCTTTATAAACAAATCAAACCTAGGGAATCTGATATAACATTTGCCAGTAAACTGACAAGGCCTCCAGCCTTTACCAATGGCCTGATAATATATAAAACCTAGGCCTACACAAGTATGCAGAAGCTCGAAGCCATGAGGCATACATTTGTAGAATTGCAAATGTTTACAAAGTTACAGTTGGCAAAACAACATACAGCAGTCTCAGAAGGGCCTAACAAAAATCATCATTTTAATTCTACTTTGGGATTGTCAGAGTGGGTTACCATCACCAAAAACCTTGCCTTCTATGGTAGTCTGTGAAATTACATGTAACAAAATACCTTTCTACGGGCTGTAATATAATAAGATAGCACTACACTGTAATAGGACTATTGGCTTTACCACATGTTATTCACAATAAATAAGCCAGGTCTACTGCCTTTGTAATACCTTTTCATAATAAACTTACTAGGTATAAGGCATCAGGTGTAGCGGTTTCCTGCCTACCAATGAAGCCGTTAGTTGTTATCATTGGCTCATCACCATAACCAAGCCAGGTCTGCAGCACAGAGCATACGCTTTCTCACAAGACAACCTTCAGGCATACAGTCATTAAATTGCAAATGTTTGCAAAATTACTTTTGGCAAAGCATAATATTATGGGCCTCATTTATGAAAAGTGATGCATCGCTGCGTGAAAACAGCGATGCGTCACTTTTCACTGCACACTCCTTGCGACACCAATGATGCATCATATTTAATGTATGACGCATCATGTCGCAAGGACTTACAGATACGTCAGTATTTCTGACGTATCTGTAAGCGCAAAAGTGACGCATTGCTGGAGTGTGTCACAAAAGTGACGCAACTCCAGCAATGCGTCCTTTCATATGGGGAAAGCCCCATGTGAAAGGGCTTGCGTCAGTCTTACGCCTGCTGTGAGGCAGGCGCAAGATTTTGACGCAACAGCATCCTAAAAGTGACGCAGTGAAATCTCATAGATTTCACTCCGTCACTATTACGAGGCTTTTTGCGGGGGAACGCCCCCTCTGCATACATTATATCTGACGCAGGTATAATGTGGCGCAGGGGTTTAAAAAGTGACGCATCTACCTAGATGCGTCACTTTTTAAATATGGCGCAACAAGGCGCATATTTTACGCCGCTGGTGCGTCACAAAAAGTGATGCACCGGCGGCGCAAAACTGACGCAAGGCTTCATAAATAAGGGCCCTATGTCTCCTAACAGGGCTTAACAACGATTTTCGCAGTGAGAGTCCGTCCATTTTATTGGACTATCTTTCTGCTCATTAGATTCAACTCCTGTGCTAGTATTTAATCTGTCAAAAAAATAATAATACATACAGTCCCCAATTGGTAATGTTTCTTTTGATATGGAAAGCGCCAAAGTTTGACCTTGTGAGCTCATAAGGGGAAAAGAGACACTTTTAATCAGACTTTCATCAAAGCTACTCCCTTGCCTTTTGGGATAGCCTGCCCGCGGCTCCGATGACAGAGGCTATCCCCACAGACAAAATCATTGAATACTCGAGCAAGAGTTTATTTCTCATTAGGAGTAGCTCAAGGGATCATTAGGTGGTCCTGACGAAAAGCTGTGGGGTAAGGCTTGAAACATGTAGAGCCATGAAATACATACACCTAATCGTATGTCTTTCATCTTCACCCATTTTTAACCATTCCAGCAAGAGGTTAGAATAAATTATTTTTCCTACTTAGCCAGGTATTTGTAACCATTGTTCTATCAAAAATAAGACCCTCCCACTGTTATACCTCCCCATTCTTCATAGTTTATGATCGAAGTGCTTCCACGTATTCGTAGGTTGTAGCATGCTCTGTTCGGATGGGAGAACCTATGATGAAGCAAGCCACCAAGGGGAAACCCTGGTGGGTGAGGGTTATTTTAAGAAAACCTTTTGTTTTCTACCTAATGTAACAAGTGGAAAGATAGTCCAATCAAACGGACAGTAATCTGTGAAATGCCATGTAACAAAGTTCCTGCCAACTGGCTTTAGCACAGTAAAATAACAATCAATCACTAAAAGCCTATATTTTTCAAAGCACGCTTTTCACAATAAGTATGTCAGGCCTATTGACTTTGCCATAATGTTTCTTAATAAACAGATCAAGCCTATAAAATCTGGAGAGACTTTTCCGATTTAACCTCTTACCCTTTAACATTGGCCTTACATTTTACCCAACACAAGCCTATAAACTGGCAGCCATTGTGGGTACAGTTATAAAATTACAAATACATTGACAAATACTCTCAATAGGGTCTTACAAGGGTCATTTCTGTGAAAACCCATAGGATTTGCCAGTGTGGGTGTCAAATGCAAAAAACCCTAGCCTACTACAGCAATATGTGGGATTACATGCATCAAAAGACCTGTGTATAGGCCGTACATGACAATCAACTGTTAAAAGCTTATTAACTGTACTGTATGCTTTTCACGATTAATAAGCTAGATCAACTGCATTTGTCATAATGTTTCATAATAGGCAGAACAGAATTATGGCATCGGACATCATTTACACCAAACAAGCATATAGCTTGTAACCATAATCAGTTGTGCAGTTTTTATTGAAAGCTTTTCCACCAAGCAACCACCAGACACTCAGTCAGAAGCTTATAAAGGTGTACAAAATTACAGCTGGCTATTCAAAATACTATCGCTCATAAAATGACCTAACAAGGATTCTCACAGAGCAAATCATCTATTCTGTGTAACAAAATACCAATCTGTAGGCTTTAATGTAGGGTAATAACATTTCACATTTAAATGCCAACTTTAACATATACTTTTCACAATAAATATGTTAGGCCTTGTACCTTTATCATAGTATTTCATAATAAACAGATCTGGCCTTTAGCTATGATCACTGAGTTGCCACCATAACCAACTCAGTCCTGCTGTATCAAGTATAAACTATGGGGAGCACTAGAGAGCCCAGAGCAAGATGGCCGCCTTCTTGTGCTGCTCTGGTGGTAAAGGAATCAATCGGACAAATATCCTGCAATAACGGCGCCATCTCGGGACAACCTGCACATTAACTGAAACCCTAACAAGAGAGGATCATAGTAGTGCTGTTGTTTTTGCCACTCCATGACTCTACCCGCCATAAGCAGCATCGCCTCACCTCACAACAAAATGGCGGTGCCGGAGTGCTTTCAGCACTGAAATCACTCGGTGTGGAGCTCCCAGCGCCTGCCGTGCTGCCCGGCGGCTGAGGTTCCTCCCGGAGAGAGCGCAGCAGTAGCATTGCTACAAGCGAGCACCCGCTCCCTCTAGTGAACAGCGGTAAGATTAAATTGTTGTTGCCCACGCTCCCTGCGAGACGAGATCATCATCTCCATAGCGCTCCCTGGGGCGAAGCTGACTCTATGTGCAGCATAGCTGCTACATACGCTGTCACATCGGACCCCGCAGCACGTCCCATACAACCAGCGGTAAATGCCATAGTCCCCTAATGCATCTCGAGGCACCTCAACAAAACGGGACTTAGTTCCCCGATCGGCGCTTTGCTTACTCACAGTGGGGGTATCTGGGCATTTCCTACTGTTGCTGCTGCTGGTGCCTAGCTTAACGGGGCTTCGTCCGGTTGCAGTTGGAGATGTGCTGCTGGGCCATCTCTTCCCTGGGGCTGTGTGCTGCTAGCGCCGGACAGAAATACAAAATGGCACCCACCTGTTCGCCCTAATCCGACGGTCTTGAGGCCTGACGTGACACCACCTGGCAGTCGCTTGTGGGGATTGCGACAGCAGTACAACTCCACCACTCCACCAGCACAAAATCATTTGCGCAAGACCCTGCATTTGACCCTCACCGTTTGCGATTGTTGAGGCTGCAACGTGCGCATAACTGTGAAAGACTATACTGGCTGGGAGCAGCGGGCACCAACACGTGCACACTGGGCTGTGCTAACACCGCGGAAGGCATATGCTCCTTGATCAGCATAGCCATGTCATACTGCCTAGCTGTGATTGATGACTGGTAGCTACCCTGACGCCTCAGAATAAAGGAGAGGAAGATGCTATCACGGTGCGTAACGTGGTCACATACTCACTGCACCAAGTGACACACTTCAACATTGGCTCTTCAAGACATTGCTTCTGCAATGTAACCGCCACCAATACAATTTGACTCTGCTGTGCACACTGTCCCAATACTATTGAGCACAATCATGGGTAGAACAGATAAGCAACAGGCCAAATTAAATTTCAAAGCACGACGACTCACGAAGTCTCAAGCCCCAGCTGCTTCGGACAATGAGCAAGAACTGGAAGCAGGCGCAAATACCAAGCTAGAACCCCTGATGCTCAGTATGCAACAAAGTCTGCACACTATTGATGTGAAAATTGACCATCTTAACTTGCGCATGGACAACATGGCGGCGAAAATTGACAAACACAGTGCAAAGATAGCTGAAGCTGAACAACGTATCTCCACAACTGAAGACAAAATGGAGGTCATTAGCGCATCGTGCTCCAGCATGGAAAAAATACTTGAAGTGATCCAAGCGAAGAACGAGGACCTCGAGGCCCGCTCACGCAGGAACAATCTACGAACTACAGACATCCCCGAATCAACCAACACGGGAGCCATGAAAACATACATAGAAACTCTGGTCAAAAGACATGCTGGGAGATGAACACTTCTCTGAGGTGCTAATCCTGAAGGGAGCTTATCGATCCTTAGCTGCCAGACCTATACCAGGAGCACCTCTACACTGCATTATAGCTTGACTTCTGAACTATAGAGATTGAGACACGGCGCTACGTCTGGCTCGTGGAAAAGGGACCACAACCTATCAAGGCATGAGAATAGAGCTGTTCCCTGACTTCACAATGGCGGTGCAGCAGGCACGGCGGGAATTCCACTCCGCAAAGAAAAAGCTACAAGCACTGCACATACAGTATGCAAAGTTATATCCGGCACGATTGAGAATACAGCATGCAGGGAAAGCCCGCATTTTCTCGACACCTAAAGAGGCCCTGAAATATGTGCGGCAAATCGAGCGGAAGGAATCGTCACGGGAGGCGGAGGCAGACGCAGATGCTGATGTAGAGGGCTGAACACGTGAGGCCTGTACTGACTGGCATGCATGAGATAAAACCTTCTTCGCAGACTGCTGGTATAAACACTACACATTATTAGTGTCTCACTTGTATTGTCCAGTATCCATCTATTGCCCTACAACAACTGGATTCCCATGTATGTTATACACATCGTAATGCATAATGTACACTATTGACAATTACTTGTCCTCTTTTGGTACTATCTATATAATGTTGGAGAATGTGTGTTCCTGAGATTTGATGTTTGGTGTTAGCCCTTTATGCCAGCGGATGTTACGCCTGATAATCTTCACCTCTACCCCCCTGTACTAGCCGGGCGCCAACGGCTACTAGCGACCCTCAGAAAGGGTAACAACATTCCAATAGTGTAGCTTTCACACCATCAGCAAGTCTTTTTACTGCATCCATTAATGCTAGATGAAATTTGTGAGGCCATTGCCGGGTTACCAAACGGGAGAGCGGCGGGTACAGATGGCCTACCGGCTGAGTTTTATGAAGAATATATCGACATTCTGGCCCCCTGCCTTCTTGAGATGTATATGTATATGCATACGAGACCCAAAGTTTGCCTCCCTCTCTGCGGGAAGAACTTGTAACAGCTCTGTTAAAGCCTGATAAAGCCCCAGACCGGTGCGATTCATATAGACCTTTGTCCTTCATAAATACTGATGTAAAAATATTGGCGAAGGTACTGGTGAATAGGCTGAAACTACTTCTTCCAGTAATGGTACTCCCTAATCAATCGGGGTTCATCCCCACCCGCTCCACGTCCTATAATCTGTGCATGCTATTTGCAGTATTACACGTCCTTGAACCCACCCTCCTGGCAGTGGCAGTCCTCCTCGATGCTGCTAAGGCCTTCAACTGATTTCCCGGACATATATGTTCACTATTTTGCATTGCATGGGTGTGCCTTTCATTTTTTACACATTGGATTAAATTGCTTTATACAGACCCGGTGGCACGCGTGAGAGTCAATGGTCATCTGTCGAATGTTTTTTGGATACAGCAGGGCACGCGACAAGGGTGTCCGCTATACCCTTGTTGTTTGCTTAGGTGCTTAGTATTCTAGGACAGCGCCATACGAAAGCAGCTCTACAATTTTACTAGCGACCCCTGGCAGTCTCCATGTATGCCAACGACATGGTGTATGTGCGTGATCCCAATACACATTTAGCGCAGCTCATTAGGGAATATATCAGGTTTGAATGGTTCTCAGGACTTGGGATAAATTGGTGCAAACTACTACTACGGCATGGCAAGAGCTCGGGAGACATGTGCAAAAACTGCCACTCTTTGCACCAAACATGCCACTATTACACCACACTGATCTCTCAGTCACCCGGGAACCAGGTGCATTGAAAACTCTTATGGAAATGGACATGTCCACCATGGGAGACGTATTTTCTGGGGGCAATTTGTGGAAGCGAAAACTAAGCTCACTGAAGGGACTAATACTGCAATGCAAACGTTTGTATATACGCAGCTGCGATCTGCTATTCGTGGGCTATACCCTCACTTCCCGACAGAACCACCAACATTAGAAGCGCTGCAACTCCTATACACTACTCCTTCACGAGCCAGACTGGTCACGCATCTATATCATGCTTGACAGAAAGAAGGGGCTACTGTGGGCACAATGGCAAGGGACACGCAGTCCTATCTGATCCACTCTCGGAAGAGGACTGGTTTAGCTGCTGCCAAATGACAGGGCAACACACAGCGAATGGGAACTTAAGACTAGTGCATTTTAAATATCTCCGCCAAATGTACTACACACCTTCCCAACTCTATAAGTATGGTTTACGAGCCACTGCCGATTGCAAACAATGTGGTTCACCCGACACCGACTTCCACCATTTAGCCTGGGCCTGTCCAAGGGTTTTTTCATTCTTGGAATCAGTCACAAGCACCATATAAATGATGGTAGGTTTACCTATATCATGTACCCCACAATTATGTTTACTGTGCAAGGTTACTGACATTAAAACCTCTCATAGGAAGTTGGTAGCAGTGGCGCTGCTGTATATGTTCTTTTAAAATTGCAAAAAAAACAAAAAGTATAAACTATGCCATAAGCCAAAAAGTACAAAGCAAGCAGCCTTTTTATTGGAAGCACACAAATTCGCCGTGTTGGAAATGGCCCTTTTTGCAGGGTTATCCCCAAACTTTTTGCTTATTCCTCCACTATTTTTCCTGACCTGTGCTTGTTGGCTATAGGACTCTGGGCACTTTACCACTGCTGATCAGTGCTAAAACGCATATGCTTTCCCTGTAAATAGTTATTGTGATTGGCTATCCATGATTGGCATATTTGTTTTACCAGTTGGTCCCTAGTAAAGTGCACGGAGTGTGCCAGGGCTGGTAATTCAAATGCTACTAGTGGGCTTGCAGCACTGATTGTGCCACCCACATGAGTGGCGCTAAAAAGAGGTCTCAGGGCTGCCACCGGAGTGCCTGTGCGCAGTTTGTTAACTGTCATGTTGTCCTGGCTAGTGTGCACACTTTATCTTACACATTGGACATCCCTATGGTAGGCCCTAGGTACCCCCCTGGGCAGGGTGCAGTGTATGTGAAAGGTAGGACATGTACTAGTGTAAGTAACATGTTCTGATAGTGAAATACTGCCAATTTCGTTTTTCCCTATTTAATGGTTATCTTGCCCATAGGGCAGAATGGGGAATGCTGGGTAACATGTTTACCTACATATCTTCCCATAGCAGCAAGATATAAAATTGGAATTTGGTATCTCTGAATTCAGAACTTAATAACACATCTTTTATGGAGGATGGTTTTTGAATTCATTGTTTGGAAATAGCACTTTCAGAAAGTGGCTATTTTCTTGTTCAACCTTTCTGTGTGCTTATGCCTGTTTGTGAATTGACTGTCTGGTTTGAGAATGACAGGGGCTGAGGAGGCTCCAGGAGTCTGGGCGAGTCAGCACTAGGCTGTATATACCTATCTGCATTTAAAGTGGGGGGAGGAGTAGCACCTGGACCTGAATAGGGCTGTACCTGCCTTCCACAATGCTGGCACCACCTCCTGTGGTGCGTGTGATGACCCTGGCCCACACTGACAAAGATAGAAGTTTTGCACTGACAGAGTGCACCCAGAACTGGTTTGGACTGGGTCCAGGACCTCTCACACATGGAGAACAAAGACTTTTGGGGTATAAATATGAGAGCTGCAACCCCTGAAAGTTAGACTAGTACTTTGTGATCAAGAGGAATCTCTGCCAAACATGATCTTCCCATAGCAGCAAGATATAAAATTGGAATTTAGTATCTCTGAATTCAGAACTTAATAACACATCTTTTATGGAGGATGGTTTTTTAATTCAGTGTTTGGAAATAGTACTTTCAGAAAGTGGCTATTTTCTTGTTCAACCTTTCTGTGTGGTTATGCCTGTTTGTGAATTGACTGTCTGGTTTGAGAATGACAGGGGCTGAGGTGGCTCCAGGAGTCTGGGCGAGTCAGCACTAGGCTGTATATACCTATCTGGATTTAGAGTGGGGGGAGGAGTAACACCTGGACCTGAATAGGGCTGTACCTGCCTTCCACAATGCTGGCACCACCTCCTGTGGTGCGTGTGATGACCCTGTCCCACACTGACAAAGATAGAAGTTTTGCACTGACAGAGTGCACCCAGAACTGGTTTGGACTGGGTCCAGGACCTCTCACACATGGAGAACAAAGACTTTTGGGGTATAAATGTGAGAGCTGCAACCCCTGAAAGTTAGACTAGTACTTAGTGATCAAGAGGAATCTCTGCCAAACATTATCAGCTGAAGAGAATGCCCTTGCTGAGTGTCTGGGGTTGCCCTGCAGTTTCTGTTTCTACTGAGGAGAGATCTAAAGGACTTTGCTGTGTGCTGTGTCCCCTGCTTGAAGAATGACTTTGCAGTGAGCTGTGTCCCTCTGAAGAAAACTCTCCAAGGGCCTGAGTAGAGCTGGCCTCCTGTTTCTGAAGTCCCAGGCACAAAAGGGCTTCATCTCCAGCCTGAACTTCCTTGCTGGGAATTCCAGTCTGCCAAGGGGGCCTGTAACTGTGTGTGAGGCATTTCTGCTGTTGGGAGCTGAACTAGAGTAAGAAGAGGAAGAAAATCTGTTTATCGACGCCGTCAACGCCGCCGCTGTGATGCCGCCACCTGCACCGAGGTCCGGGTAGCCGTTCGTGAAAAGACGACGCTGCGCCCAGCCTGCTCCGCAGTTCCAATGCCCTACGAGGACACCGACACCGGCAGCAATCGGCCGTGAATGATGCCAGCGCTCGCATCAACTTTGTGTCTTCGCCAAGTGCTGGCCTGATTGTTAGTACAAACACTTTACACATTGCCTTTGGGATAAGCCTGTCTGCTCGTGCCTAGCTACCAACGGGTTGAGCAGGGGTTATCTAAATTGTGTGGATCCCCCTTACCTTGACTAGAAGCAAGGGTCCCTATTTGGTCAAAGGTACCTACCTCTGCCAACTAGAGACCGCCATTTCTAACACACCCCAATCCAAACTCGTACTTGGGAGAACCAGCATGCGAGAGAGCTCCTCTCTCAGTAGGACTCTAAAAGGTATTTTTTTCAACACATAAGGTCGGACAAGAGTTGCACTGTCAAGTCAGGCCTAAAAAAAATCTAGATCAGTATAGCCCTGGGCTCTAAAACACAAAACTGCACTCTGAATTCTAAAGTTAGTGACTGCCATCCGATCTGTGCTGCTCCCTGAGAAAAACAAACACCATAGATTATGTAGTTATCTAAGACACTTTAATATCATTACAATGTCATGTGCTTGCCCTGAATGTTCAAGCTCAGGCAGCAGGATAAATACAAAAAAATAATAACAGCTGCATGGAAGGCAAACACTTTTTTGCGGAAGCATACAGCTTCTCCACCTACGCCAAACCACCTCTTCTGGTAGTGCTTCTAAAAGACCTTTTTTTTGGTTAATCACATAATGTCTAGTGGCATCTTCACAGTCAAGCTAGACCTAAGAAAGAATACGATTATTATCTTAAACGTTTTTATAGCAACACATCATAGCATCACATCAGCCCGCGTTCGCTTTGGCCTAAAGGGGGAACGCACCGATAAAATTCCAATGAGGAGTGGGGTCAGACAGGGCTGTGTTCTGCCCCCCTCCTTTTTAATTTGTATATAAATGGATTGGAAAAAGATCTATGCAATAACAGTTTAGATCCCCCATATGTAGCTGGCCGTCCAATTCCGGCGCTTCTGTACTCGGACGACGCTGTTCATATGTCACGTACTCAAGTGGGATTAGAGCGTGCGGTACCTAGTTTTTCCCTCTTCATGAATGAGCTGGGTTTAAAAGTTAATACAACATTGAGGCAGGTATCATAAACCTAAGAGGGCCATATTTTTAGCAGGACAGAAGCTTGAATCCACCAAGCAATTTTCCTGCCTGGAAATTCAGTTTACTCAGAGTGAGTCTTGGACACAGGCTGTGTCAGCAAAAAAACTTGCATGATTCAATCAACGGCTGCTCTCAAGACTTTCTCAAAGAAACTAGGTACCAGACCCCCTGTAGAGCTAATAAAGATCTATAAGGCTAAATGTGTGTCTGGTGCTACTTATGGCAGTGGGGTATGGGGCTTTGCTGACCATATGCCCAAACAGGTGGTGGAAAACTCCTTCTTAAAGTTTATCCTTGCAGTTCTCAAAAGCACTCCTAATTACAACTGTCATGCAGAATTGGGTCTTGCTTTTTTATCTGATTTAATTAAGCTGGAGCCTGTGCTATTATGGCACAAGCTGTGGACAGAAGAAGCAACAACGCATAATAGAGATATTCTGACAGATATCCTAAAATTAGAGGGAGCCATGAGGATACCGTGGCTGAGCTATGTATGTAAATTTCTAACAGATATTGGAAAGTTGGATTATTTCTTAAATCCTTCTTCTATCTCAGCCATTTCACGAAAACACCTGAAGAAGGAGGGTTTAGCTTTTTTGGATTCTTTAGGAATTACATCTGAGATTTTAAAACCCACTGTTCTGCAACATCAAATGATTTTAACAACTTTTAATATTCAGCCCTATTTAATCTATGTGCTAGACAATTATGAAAGATTCTTATTGTCTCGTTTTAGATTTTGAACTTTTCGTAGATTGGTCAGTTTGCCCACGGTAAATAATTGGATGCATGAATTACCTCCCTGTCCCTGTGATGATGTTTCACCCCAGAGTACTATTCATGTTCTTCTTTTCTGCAAATTCTATGATGTGATCAGACATAATGTTTTATTACCATTAGTGAGAGAGATGGACCATCGGCAATGCAGTGGCTATGTTAAGTATTCAATGTTTAGATAATCACCTATGTGTTGCAACAACTATCTTATTTTTGAAAAATGTGATGCGTAGTAGAAAAAGTATGATCACATAAATGCACTTTAAAGATTTATGATACTATGAATTTTGAATCCCTTGCTATTGATGAATTTTCCTGTGCGCCATTGAGAACTGTAAAATGAATTTTAATGGATTTTAATTTTAATGAAATGTTTTCATGTATACTTTTATGATTGCTTTTAACAATCGAATAAAGTTATATTTTGATTTGATTTGATTTGAATACGATTACAGTTATTTGGCCATAAGGTTGAGCTATGTCCATGGAAAGTAGGGACATTACATTTTTTAAAGAAATACGGAAAAGTGCAAACTTTGAATCGAAAGTTATTGTGCTTCAAACACCCTAAGTTGCATGTTTAAATTAAATTCTGGCGTGTTCCATCCTTGTGGAATCAGAGGGTTTGGAGCAGATTCTTTTAAGAGAAGAGAAGTGAGTCCGTTTTATCAGTGGCTGTCTCTCTATGGATGAAATACAAAAGCGAGAAGTAGTTGATGCTATAGCTATGTGTGATTGTCCAACTGATGGGAATGCTCATTAATCAGAACAATTTAAATTTTATTTGAGTATATGAATGAAACGTACTAGTCTGCTGTCTACTCCAAAGTAGAGTTTCCTGTAAATACGCAATATACCGTCACTCACAGGGGAGAGTCGACGGCTAAATAGGGCTGACTCATTGCCCTATACAGTTTATTGTGGTGGGTGGGAGCAAATGTTAATGACAGTTTAACAGGCTAATAGACAAAGAGGACTGGCTGAAAGACCCTCTATGTATTAATGTATGTACATGTATTTTTAATTTATTTGTGGGGTGGAGTGTCTTAGCTAATGACAGAGCTAAAGATAGAGCATAATTCAGTCATACAAATGTGATGCATATAACAGCCAAATCAATTCGGCATTTATACTGCATCAAAAATACGTTTTCCTAATGGTGTAAACGTGATACTAACCATAACAAAGCATTGAATATGCACCACCTTAAAGAACATTATGTCACAATGCAGTAACAGGGCACTTCTCCCAGAACCTGGCTACCACTCCTATTGCTCATGAACGCTACGCTTGCCTTTGACCCTGTACAATGCTCTGCTGCCTTTTGACTAGATTTGTGCTATACAAATACCAAACACATACGTATATAAGTCACTTCTAGTAAGTCAAAGTCTATTAACTGGGCCTGGGAGCTATACAAATACCAAACACATACACAGCCAAAACATGAAAATAAAAGTAATTCCTTAAAAGCAGAATTAGCAAAGCTTATGTATCAAATGATGAGAATAGCATATGTACAATTTGTTTCGGTCCAAACGGATGTAGACAAAAAATAATGTTTGTGGAAATTAAACGATGCTGTGATTACTTTCTGAATGCCCAATTTGCTTGACAAAATAACACAGATTTTTTTCCTTAAAGAAACTATATGAAAACTAATCTAGACATTGAAAAATTTACTGTAGGCAAAAAGAGGAAAATGTGTGATTCATGCAGAAAAAAATGTGGTATGTTCCAATTTCTGCATGTAATTCCCCATTTCCTAGCTGGCAAATCAAAATATTAGAAGTTGACTTCATCTGGTTCATTGTACGTTGTATTTTCTAAACCACTGAAAGTGCTTTTGGGTGGCTTAGTAAATTCCTGAAATTATTTAGAGTCAGGGCTGCACCACAAAATTAATGCCACCCAGATGCAAAATCTTAGTAAATCTGGCCTGAAGTGTTTTAGAATCCCAGTGAAATCAGTGGGGCAGAGCAGAATTCACAGCATTGTGCCCTAGTTATGGCTAACAAGTCTCTTTGTTATCCTTCAAGGCCTCAACACTACAAATTTTAATAGGGTCTTACTAAGGACCAGAAGGTGTATATCGTCAAGAAGCAACATAAAAATCGAGGAGGACTATACTCCTAATGGGCTGACAATCTTTTTTTTTTTTTATTACAAGCCGTAGGAAGAAAAAATACATTGGTACATTAATTTCTTCATAATTAGACATACATTAGACATAAATTTACAATATACAAGAGACAACCCTAGACAATAAAATGCCACAGCGATAATACAAAAACTGCAATAATGCACAACTGGCCCTATCGATATAAAAAAACTAGTAGAGAGACAACTAATATTATGCTTCAAGATTTAAACCTATCGATGTAATACAATAATTATATACAAAAATATTATTACCGTACTTAAAATATTAGTTCCAAAACATACTAAATTACCCAATATATAAACAACTGGTAATAAGCAGCATCAAGATTATTATTATTATACCGTTCATAAAGTGCTAATGCAAAAGTGGAAAAACCGACACTTTGAAACCACAAAAAACATTAATAGAGTTCTTAAAGTGCTATTGTTATTACGTGCAAAATTGGCCTATATAAAGTGACTAATGCAATAAAGTGCCTATGTATAGTAACACAAATAGTAATACATTTCATAGAGTGCAAATATAATAACGTGCAAAATTTTTGACTAATATATATGATAAAAGTGCTTAGCTATTTGATATAACACGGTAAATGGATACTTGTATTTCCTCAAATGCAAATGCAGTACCATCTTACAATTAACTAAAATATAACAATCACCTTCCTTTTAACAGTTCAAGCTTGTTAAAATGTTTCCAATTCCTTTCAAATCTTACAATCGCACCCACTCTACCTGCATAGGCTCTCTCAAAATGATATGTTCTTCTCATTTTATTAACCCACTTAACGTGACATGTAATCACCGTAGATTTCCAATTTTGCAAAATCAGAGACGTGCAACGGCAGTGGAAACAAAAATAAACACTTCTTCTGATTTATTGAACCTGTTCCTTTCTTTACAGATGCCAAAAAGGGCCACTTCCGCTTCTGGAAGAAGAATTTTCCCAGTTGCTATCTCCAAGTCTGCGAAAATCTCTTTCCAGAAGGGTTCTAACTTTGGACATGAGAAAAAAATATGATACCAACCACCCTGGTTTTGCATCTAAAACATTTATTCTCACATTCAGGGAACATTCTCTGTAGGGCCTCCGGGGTATAATATGCCAGCCAGCGAGAAAGAAAGGACATTCTCTTATAGTTAGCTGCTCGAAGTGCTCCATTTCCTAAATAACATATTGTCTCCCAGTCTTTATCTGATAATACACACTGTAAAGTGAGACTTATTTTCACCAAGGGGGTAATTATTATAGTAGATGATCCAGAAGGGAGTAACTTTTTATACCAAAATCCAATACCCTTATGTTTCTCCCCATATAACGCTGTTAACAAAGCATTGGGTGTTGTATCTAGACTTCCTACTTCTTTTCTTATAAAATAAATCAATTGCAAATATTGAAAAAACATGAGCCACCTCGGATGCGTTCTATCTCTAACCATTTGCCAGCTAATTATCGTATTTTGAGTGAGAAGGTGCCTTATTTCACAAAATCCGGCCGATTCCCATTCTGTCAGATGATTTGAAGAAATCCTAAGACCCATTTTAACACATTCTGACAGTTTCAAATAATTAGATCCATCTAAACAGTGTTTTTCAAATAGAAGCCGTAATCTTGATGAATACCCCACCAGTGTCTTATATCGTGTTCTCTTTGGAAGCTTTGCAGTTTTTAAGAAGATAAAAATATTGAGAGCCTGATTCCTCAAGCATTCTATTTAAAAAAAAGTTGTCTCTTGTCTGTCTAACCTTTAATAATCCTGCCATTATATCGAGAAAAGCTGCTTCGTAATATGTATTAAAATGGGGAAGAGCAGGCCCGTCTGGGTTAACAGGAAGTTGTATCACCGCGAGTTTGACTCTGTTGGCCTTTTTATTCCAAATAAATCTTCTCATCATGGATTCTAGTTCGTTAAAAAAGGCCATATTGACTTTGATGGGAATATTACTAAACAAAAATAAAAGCAGAGGTAGTACGTTCATCTTTATCAATGACACTCTGCCAATCAATGATAAAGGCAGTATATCCCATTGTTCTAAAAGGCTCTTGATTTTATTCTTAGTTTTTATGTAATTCATTCGAAAAAGTTCTTGATAGTCTCTGGTCACATAAATCCCTAGATATCTTATTGGGTCCCTTTTTTCTGCTTGAAACTGAAGATCTAACGGAAGGAAATCTAGATTTGAGTTTAAAATAAGAACTTCCGTTTTTTTCTCGTTGATTTTATAGCCCCCAATCTTCTTATATTCCTGAAGCTCTTTCATAAGATGTAAGATATTTTCTTTATCAGGAGCCATATAAAGAATAATGTCGTCGGCAAATAATTTTAACTTCGACATTCCAGCAATTGGGGAAGATATTGCATCATTATTTCCTATTTTTATTACCAGGGGTTCGATAAAAAAGGTGAAAAGCAGGGGTGATAAGGGGCAACCTTGCATAGTGCCCCGGTTTATTTTAATCATCCCTGCTTGCTTAGCATTTATTATTACCTGGGCTGATGCCCCTTCATAAATATTTTGTAGCATGCTAATAATAGGGGCAGGGAATCCAAAATAACCCAAGGAAAAAAATAACGCTGACCAGCTGACTAAATCAAATGCTTTTTCTGCATCAATCATAAGAATGCATGCAGAAATTGAATTAATATTAAAATAATCTAGCACCTGTATTAAATATTCTGTGTTGGCAGCCATACAACGACCGGTTATAAAACCCGTTTGGTCTTGGTGTATTACCTCCTGGGCTGCCAACACGAATCTTTGGGCCCAAATTTTCATGAAAACCTTATAGTCAGAGTTTAATAGACTAATTGGTCTATAGGAATTTACATCCTCCGGATTCTTGCCTTTCTTAACAAAACTAATAATTGTGGACTCTTTAAACTCTGAGGGAACCCTACCACCTACTTGAATATAATTAAATAAATTTTTCAAGGGATCTTCCAATTCCTTTAAAAAAACCTTATAAAATTCGATCGGGAATCCATCTATCCCTGAAGCCTTTGCTCCCGCTGTGGCTTTTATACTATTCTGAATTTCCAGGTGACTTATATCGCAGCCTATTTGATTAAATCTGAAATTGGAAATTTTGGGGATATTCAAATTATCAAAATATTCCCTGATCAATATTTCCTCCACTTGGATATCAGTAGAGTATATTCTCTCGTAAGGATCAAGGAATATTTTCGCAATTCCCTCACTTCGAGTATCTATTCCACCTGATGGGTCTTGGATTTTTAAAATGATGGAAGAGTCTTGTTTTTTCCTGATCGAGTTTGCCAGCAGCTTACCCATGAGTTGACTGTCTTCATATAGCTTTTGTTGAAAGGCTTTTGAGCTATTTATCTCTTCCAGGATGAAGAAGTCCCTAAGCAATACTTTAGCTTGTTCCCAGTTGTTAGGTTTTTGATTCAGTTTCAATGCGTACTCATTCTCAGCAGCACACTGAAGGGCAGATATTTTTCTTTTTCAGTCATTTGCTTTATTGCAAGAAAATGCTATAATCTGTCCCCGGGCTGCTGCTTTGAATGCCCCCCATACTGCAAAAGGCTCTGCTGAGTCCTTATTTACTAGAAAAAAATATTTTATCCAATCTTTGAAACCCTCAACCCATGTCATGTTCTGTAAAAGGGTACGATCCAACTGCCACCTGGATCGCTCCCCTGTCATACCCTCTAGTATTAGTTCAACCGCAATCCTCCCATAATCTGAAAAGGGATTGCATCCTATCAATGCGTTGGAAATTTGAAGCGATCTAGTGGATAAAAAAAATCTATTCTAGAGGCTGTATGGAACCTATTAGAATAGCATGTGTAGGACTCTAAGTTAGGGGTTAGGTAGCGCCAGGAGTCCCGCAATTGATATTCTGACATAAAAGCCTCTAACACCCCTTTAGTCTTTGGTTTTAGTTGTTTCTTATTCTTGTTAGAAGTATCCCTCTTTAAATCCTGGATGTAATTGAAATCACCTCCTACTATAATTTGCCCAGCAGTGCCCCTCAGTATTTCACTAATTTCAGTCAGGGCCAAGCATCGAAAATTTGGCCATAATAATTTACAAAGTTGAATACCTTTCCCAACAATTTTACTGCAACCCAAAGCCATCTACCTTTAGAGTCTCTTCGCATTCGCACAATTTCCCAGGGTAAATTCCTTGAGAAATAAATAGCGACACCCCTCTGAGCAACCCCAGCTGAGGAAAAAAACCCATAGGAGAAATATCTAGGCAGAAACAACTTTGGAGAGTTCGATTTCAGGTGCCTCTCCTGGAGGAAGACCACATGGGGTTTAAAGGCAACTGCCCATTTCAAAAGGGCACCATATTTCTGTTTACTTAGCAGCCCATTCGCATTAATGGACAGGATATTGCATAGGTCAAATCTCATTAACGAAGTTATGAAGTTCTAAACCTCTTCTGTACCAACCAAAATTAAGAATAGAAAACCTACTGAACATGTATTTTTTTACTGCATTCAACCCCCCACCCAGGACCCCCCCAGGAATGTGGGAGACCCCTCCCCGTCCACACTGCCCACATCCCACCCTGTCTTTCTTCTTCGGGTGTCTTCTTGTTACACCCTGGTGTGACCCTTGACCCAGGAACACCCGTCTGAATTTTTCCTTTTGGCTTAACGAAATGAGGGAAGGGATCCCCCCTTGTTGCACTCTCTTTTTTTTTTTTTTTTACTAAATTATTACATTAGATTCCTCATATTTAACATTCAGTTAAGCCAAGCCATTGAGCCTAGGCCCTTGAAGATATCTCATTAAGAACGGTCTGAGCCTCTTCTAAGTCAGTAAATAGAAAGAATTTTCCCTTAACGAGAACCTTCAACTTTGATTGCTGCGCAATCGAGGCCTGGGCACCATTAGCTTTAAATAACTGCAGCAATTTTACAAACTCTTTCCTTCTTTTAGCTGCAGTTGCTGTCATATCTGAGAAGATCCTACATTTTGTAGTTTCGGAAACAGTAAACTGGCGTTGTTGATATGCCTTAGAGAGTATCCGTTCCTTAATCCTGAAATCCGCAAAATTTAGTAGGATAGTTCTGGGAAATGGAGAGTTCGCAAAACGCTGAGCCGGTACTCTATGGGCTCTTGTTATCGTTAAGTCTCCTTCAAAGTCTGGTAGAACTACTTTCTGTATGAATGAGTTAGCCCATTGTACTGTGTCGGATCCTTCTGTTCCTTCTGGGACCCCTACAATCCTCAGGTTAGATCTGCGAGAATGGTTCTCCAACTCCTCGAGTTTATTCTCCATTATAATCCTCTTCTTTGTAGACTCTTTAGTCTCTCCTGATACCAGATTCATCTGATCTTCCAGGACTGCTATCCTTGACTCAGCTTCCAAAACCCTGTTGGGCAGCACCAGTGTTAACTCCTCCAGCTTATCTATTCTGGCGTGAATAGCAGCAAGCTCAGTGCGCTGGTTATTTTTAATTTCACGGATCTCATCGAGAATTAGATTAAGCATCTCACGAATATCTAGCTGAAATTTCACTTCAGATCTTGCTTCCTTGTCGAGAAGGCTAGAATCGGGTCCTATTATTCTTTCACTCCCGGGAGTTGTATCATGCATACTTCCCCCATCACTTGCCGCTTCATTTGCTACATTTACTGTAGAGAGCTGAGTTTGAGGTAGAGATACTGTCATGTCAGGACCCTTAGATAGAACGTTAGAGGCTGGGGGATCCAAAGTGAAGGAGACTGAACGGAGTTGTGATGAATTAGGAAGGAGAGATTTTGGAGTTGTTCTTTTTGCAAACAGTGGGAAGTCTCTCACCTCCTTTCCTCCCGTCCCACTGTTTCTCCTGTCTTCTACTACCTGAGGCGCTGTTGTTACCAATGTAGGCGAGGGGTTACGAGTTTGAGAATGGGCTTCCATTTCCGCCTGTGACTGTGAAAGTAAATCTGCTGCATTAATATCGTTCGTCTTGTCCCCCTCTGTAGCTGCTTCTTGCTGTTCTATATGCTGTTCTTTATGCTGCAGAGGGGTAGAGGAGGAGGGCGGTTCATCATCCGAAGATTCAGGTGTTGTATCATCAACTACAGGGCTCCCCACCCCTTCCCTATTGGTGTCTTTATTTTTCTCACAAGCAGCTTTATGTTCAGCTTTTTTAGCCAGAGCGAGACGAGTTTTGGCTTTCTGTCGGGCAGCCGCGTCCACTTTGCTGAGTTTAACCGCATCATCATCCTTCAAAGGTTTGCCCATTTTTAGAGAAGTGCAGTCCCTTTTTTGAGTTTGTTTTTAGGATGAAAAAAGTTTTAATGCTGGTTTACAGCAATCCGTTTCAGCCCAACTGATCCCAAATGATCCCCACAGTTAACTCAGAGCAGCTCCACTCAGCTCCACAGAGTCCAAAGATAACCCTGAAATTTTCAAGGGTATATAAGTCACTTCTAGTAAGTCAAAGTCTATTAACTGGGCCTGGGAGCTATACAAATACCAAACACATACACAGCCAAAACATGAAAATAAAAGTAATTCCTTAAAAGCAGAATTAGCAAAGCTTATGTATCAAATGATGAGAATAGCATATGTACAATTTGTTTCGGTCCAAACGGATGTAGACAAAAAATAATGTTTGTGGAAATTAAACGATGCTGTGATTACTTTCTGAATGCCCAATTTGCTTGACAAAATAACACAGATTTTTTTCCTTAAAGAAACTATATGAAAACTAATCTAGACATTGAAAAATTTACTGTAGGCAAAAAGAGGAAAATGTGTGATTCATGCAGAAAAAAATGTGGTATGTTCCAATTTCTGCATGTAATTCCCCATTTCCTAGCTGGCAAATCAAAATATTAGAAGTTGACTTCATCTGGTTCATTGTACGTTGTATTTTCTAAACCACTGAAAGTGCTTTTGGGTGGCTTAGTAAATTCCTGAAATTATTTAGAGTCAGGGCTGCACCACAAAATTAATGCCACCCAGATGCAAAATCTTAGTAAATCTGGCCTGAAGTGTTTTAGAATCCCAGTGAAATCAGTGGGGCAGAGCAGAATTCACAGCATTGTGCCCTAGTTATGGCTAACAAGTCTCTTTGTTATCCTTCAAGGCCTCAACACTACAAATTTTAATAGGGTCTTCCTAAGGACCAGAAGGTGTATATCGTCAAGCAGCAACATAAAAATCGAGGAGGACTATACTCCTAATGGGCTGACAATCTGTTGAAAAGGTAGACATAATAGTTGATCTAAAGAGCACTCAGAGAAAACTAAGTGCATTCTGAAATAAGGGTGAGAGAGTTAATAATATTGGTCTCCCTAAGTTATTAAGGTGCTAAAGCATCACAGCATGGTAGTTACAGTGAACAGTGCACTTAGCAGATATACTTGGTAATGTCCTACTACTTACTGGTAATCTTCATTACTCTGTCCTCATCCCATTCATAAACAAGCGAGATAATACCATCTCACCAACAGAAAAAAAGAACAAAGGAATTCTGGCCCCTACCCCAACCCCTTCTGGAGAACCGCAGCCTTAAGGCCTGGCGGCGCAGGGTACGCCTAAATCCCCGGAGTTCACCTGCCTTATCAAATACAGAGACACGGACTCTTCGTCTGGCGTAGAAGATGGTATTTATTAGCTGCAGCTAGTACAGTGCTCTTAGAAGTCGTCAGTGCAACGAGGTTCAAAAGAGACTGCCACTTAACTCCGTGGCGCACAGGCTTATATACAGTACAACACAATGCAAAAAGGCAATTACACACGAGCATGAGCCATAGGCAAATGTTAGAAACAATGGGGCATATTATCAAGGGGGTTTATCTCCACTTTTTTGGCTTTAAAAGCCAAGAAAGCGGAGATAAAATTATCTCCCCATTACCTAGCTGTCGCTAACACCAGTTAGCGACAGCTAGTAGGAGATAGCGACCATCTTGGGCCCCACTTTTCATGTCAGTGATATTTATCACTAATGACATGCAAAGTGGGCGTGCCAAGATGTTAGCGACTGGAAACAGTCGCTAGCATCGCTATCTCCTATTACCAACTAAGCACACATATCTCCAAAAGCTAACACCTGCCCTGAGCAGTTCTTAGCCATGTTATCCAATGGGAGGTGGATAACATGGCTAAGAGCATTAGCTCAGTAATGCATGAATATCGCTGACTTTTCAGCGATATTCATGCATTGCAGCCGATTTTTATCGCATTTGCGATAAACCTTGGTAATACCAAGGTTTATCTGCGATAAAAATCGCCGCAGCTCAGCTGTATTTTTTGTCTCTAACCTAGCAATAGCGATACTTATCGCTATTGCTTGTTAATATGCCCTAATGTTTTAAGACAAAGGCAACTCAAATTCCCGGTCCCGTTTGTCACTCGACCTCTTAAGTAAATTACAAATGAATCCACATTATTCAGTTTACGAGCAGAGAAAAAACACAGCTGTGTATCGTAGAAGGGCAATCGTGAAACAGGAGAATACAGGAGACATGTAGCGAAGGACAGCAGATAAGATAACCTAAAGGAAACAATGGTGTGAACCAACATGTAGTCCGGACGGGGATTATTCAGCTCAGACAGGAATTAGTGTACTTGGCCAAACCCTGACACTCACTAGTAAACATTAGCAGAGAAGCCACCTGACACGCAAAGGCAGAAACGACAAAAACATCGCGTTCGCCAGGCTGCCTGAGTGAGGGCAACACAAAATGGCGCCGATCACAAAATGGAGGCTGAGTACGAACGAATTCGTAATTTTCAGAACCTCAGACCCTCCTTTTGCCATTACTCAGGCAAAGACAAACCAACTCACGCTAATCTGAGTCAGAATCGACACTAATGTTCATAAGGTCTTCAAGTTGTTGCTGCACCATCATTCGAATATTCTCTGTCTTCTGAGTAGCAGATTGTGGAACACATAAAGTAGCCAACAGGCCACAAACTGCATGACCACATTGCACACATACACAACAAGAGAATATGACGGCTAAGATCGCTCCAAGGAACGCTAAGATCTTCCATCCCCAAGTTGACAATATTCCCCAAAATCATCCCATAAAAGACCAATCTCCTTCGTCCTGATGAATCGACTCGGAGACCGTGTACAATTTGGAAATGGCTTGGTATACTGCCGGAGCGTCGTCTGGAATATAAATGCAGTAACTAGATCTGATCAATCTACAGACACCACCTCGGTCTGCTAGGATCACGACTAGAGCAATTAGATTTTGCAACGTCATAAGACGGTCAGCCTGAAGCTCTGCTGTAATGTTACCTATCGCACCAGCAGTAACATTAATAGTGGTTTCAACCACTCGAACCAGTTGCCTAATATGTCTACTGTTAATCATCGGGCCCCAAAAGGGAAGGAATCTTTAAGGAAATCTCCTCCCTCTTGTTCTGCCGTGTCTTTGGCATCAATTACACCTCTGCTATGTCTAACTTTGTGATGGTCTGACGGAGCCGTATATGTAGGGGGAAGGAGAAAAGCTACATAGCAAGTTCCAGAGAAATTAGAAGGGTGCCAAGTATGAGCTCGGTCATTGCAGACAAAATACGTTCCTTGTGACGGAACTAACGGAGGGAAATCAAGAGACAAAAAGAAATATGTGTATGCAGATTTCTGCTGCATATCAGCTTTCTTGCTATTCATTTGGAGACAAAAATTACCTTGATGGGGCACAGTCCATACTGGAGAAGACTCTGAGGTTCCGTGGATTCTGTACCCGTTTCATAAGGGTCATCGTATCGTGACGATTTTGATATCAGCGGACCGCAAATGACGAGTGCGGCAAGTATGAGTGTTTTCGTCATGTTCGAGCGATGAATTCACTACGTATTTAGGGATTACGTTCTGAACCTTTGGGTTCCATTTTGTATGCGGCAGCCATTTTGTGGTTGCCCTCACATAGGCTGATGACTATGGCCGAACGAATCCTTGGGACACTTACACCTTTAGCTGACTTCTGTGTGACCTGAGCAAGCTGACTCCATTGCCTGAGGCTAACTTGTTAGGCCAGTTCCTTGTTCGGCAGCTGGTCAGGATAGAAATCAAAGAGCAGGACATTGCTGAGTTTATGGTACATGCACACACCCTTCTATCTTGCTTCTCATCTGTTTCTGTTCCTTCTTTTATGGCCCTTTTATTATGGGTTTCGTCCGGCCTGTCCGAGCAGGAATGTTGGATTTTTGCCTTGTCATTTCTGGTGGGCTGGACAACTGAAAGTGGGCCTGCCGTCATGTGATATGTTTGAAATGTCATTACGTGATTGGTCAGTTTGTATGTAATTGATGCTAGCCAGGAATGTGATTTTTAGCATAAAAGACGATGTCTCGCTCTATGAATGGGTGCAGTCTCTCGCGAACCACCCGTGTTGTGCTTCGTAGATCTCTGTTCCTGGTTGCAGCCAATAAATTTTATGAGATGTTACATTGTTCTCCTTTAGGAGTACAACTTACATTAGGGAAGAGAGTGATCTCTCCGATGTATTTGTCTAAAGATCAACTTCCAGCTGAATTGTCCTCTCTCCCTGATTCTCTTTGGGATACTGCTCCTAATGATGTGGGTCTTTTGGAGATTCCACCATATATTGTGACGCTGAACGCGAATGTTAGAATGCCACGTATTCCCCAATATCGGATTTCTAGTGATGGTGAAAGAGCACTTTTCGCAATCATCTATGATGTAATTGAGAAAGGTGTGATTGAGGAAACGAGAGGTAATGTGTGCAATAGTCCGGTTTTGCCAGTTCTGAAACGCACTGATTCTTCACAACCGCCTGTGTATAGGTTTTTATCGATCTTCGTGAGGTGAATAAGATTGTAGTTCCGCAATTTCCAGTTGTTACTGCTTTATTGACTCTGATTCCAGCTTCTGCTACCTGGTTTTCGGTGATTGACTTGAAGAATGCTTTCTTCAGCATCCCGATTACCGAGGAGAGTAGGGATATTTTTGGCTTCTCTTTAGGAGGCCGAAGTTTCCGGTTTAAGCGCGCTCCTCAAGGCTATTGTGAGAGTCCATCTATCTATAGTCAGGCTTTGAAAGCACAGCTTAATACGATTGTCTTACCTGATGGCGCTGCTCTTATTCAGTATGTCGACGATTTGTTAGTTGCTGCTGACAATGAAGAGATTTGTAAAGAGGCTACTTTGTCGTTGTTGCGTCATTTGTCTGATTTCCATCACATGGTGTCTCTTTCGAAGTTGCAATATTGTCGTCAAGAAGTCACCTCTTATCGAAGGAGGGAAGAAGATTGACCCCAGAAAGAATTCAAGCTATTGTGAAAATTAGTGTGCCTACGACACAGAGAGAAGTACGTGCTTTCCTGGGTATTACGTCGTATTGTAGACAGTGGATCCCTATTTTTTCACTTCTTGCAAAACCTTTGATAGCTTTTACTGTTAAGAATACTCCAAATCCTATTCCTTGGACTGACGAATGTCAGAAAAGTTTTTCAGAATTGCGTGATGCGTTGTGTTCGGCTCCTGTGTTGGGTACTCCCGACTACAGTAAGCCTTTTACACTCTATGTCCACGAGAGAGAGGGATGTGCAATGTCAGTTTTGACTCAACAGTTTGGCGATAAGCAACGTCCATGTGCGTATTTCTCGTCGACTTTGGATCCGGTAGCTGGAGCGTTGCCGAGTTGTTTGAGAGCTACAGCAGCAGCGGCTGTCTCTATTCGACAGTCTGCTGGTTTGGTGATGGACAACACGTTGATTGTGATGGCTTCACATGCAGTGGATACCTTATTGAATCGAACCAAGACACAGCACTTAACTAGTGCTCGGTTGTCAGGTTACGAATTGACACTTTTAGCGAGTCATGTGCATATAAAGAGATGCAACACGTTGAATCCAGCTACGTTGTTGCTGATTTCAGTTGAGACAGATGTTTGTGGACAGCATGATTGCTTCCTTAGGACAGAGGAAGAAACGAAAGGGAGGATAGACCTTAGAGATACTCCTCTTGCAAAATGTGATGGTACTTTATGGGTTGATGGTTCGTGCTTCAAGCTTTCAAATGGTGATACGACTGCGGCATATGCTGTTACGACTTTGTATACGATTGTTGAAGCTGCACGTATCCCACATAATTCAGCGCAAGCAGCAGAATTGATTGCATTGACAAGAGCGTGTGTGTTATCGAAAGGGAAACGAGTGACTGTGTATACCGATAGCCAGTATGCGTTTGGTGTGGCTCATAGTTTTGGACGATTGTGGAAAGAGCGTGGGTTCCTGATTTCGCATGGAACTAAGATTCAGCATGGTCAGTTGGTGAATGAACTCCTTGAGTCACTTACTTTGCCGTTGCAGGTTGCGATTGTGAAATGCAGTGCACATAAGAAAGTTACTGATGACGTTGGTCGTGGTAATACGTTCGCAGACAAAGTTGCGAAAGAAACTGCGAGAGATGTGATGAGTCGAATGTATGTTGCGGGTCCAGCGAGATGGGTTCCGGATAAAAGTATGTGTGAGGATACGATAGATAGCGTGAAGTCTATACAAGCTGAAGCTACAGAGAAAGAGTTGAATGAATGGAGAGAAAGTAAGGGTAAATTGGATTCGAATGGTTGTTGGATTGAGTTGTCAGAGCATCAACGATGGTTGTTACCCGATGCGTATGTGCTTCCAGTGGTTACGATGGCGCATGGAATGGCTCATATCAGTGTGAAAGGGATTTGTAAGTTGTTGGCTCCAGTATGGCAAAATGCCGGAATTCCTAAGTGTGCAGAGAATTTGGTCAGGAACTGTATGGTTTGTTTGATGTACTATCCTGGTAAGGGAACTCCAACTCCAGGTGGTCATTTTGCTCCTCCAACGTATCCGTTTGAGGCTTTGCAGCTAGATTTCATCCACATGGAGAGGTGCAGCAACCTGAAATATGTGCTAGTGGTTGTTTGCTCTTTTTCAAGATGGGTGGAAGCATACCCATTGAAAGATAACACTGCCTTGTCCACAGCGAAAGCCCTTATTAAGGAATTTTTCCCTAGGTATGGTTTGCCGAGAATGGTCTGGAGTGACAATGGGAGTGAATTTGTGGGTCAAGTGATGAAGAGAGTGTGTGATGGGTTAGGAATAAGGCAAAAATTTCACGCTGCAAATCACCCCCAAGCAGCTGGTTTAGTCGAGTGCTATAATGGCACTCTTAAACTAAAATTGGCCAAGATACAGGCGAGCTCTGGTCTACAATGGCCTGATGCTTTGCCATTAGCACTTCTGTCCACAAGAATGACTGTGCATTCGCGAATGGGACTTAGTCCGTATGAGGTCGAGTTTGGTTGCCCGACAAATATTTGGGGAGTGCCGCGGCCGACAAAATTTAGCGAGATAGAACACCATGTCCTGCTTGATTACCTTTATGAATTGACGGCTAAATTGCGTGTTTTGCACCAACAGGTTCATGATACACTCCCACAAGCATCCAGGACACGCGATCGAACCTGGATTGTGGATCTTTGTGAAGAATTTCCAGCGGACCAAGAACGAGCAGCCCCGCTGGAACGGACCCTAATTGGTGCTTTTGTCCACGCGTTCAGCAGTGCGGGTGCGCGGTAAAAAGAACTGGATCCACGGCATACATTGTAAGAGGGCCCCTTTGTCTCTGCCGTACGACCGGTGGGTCCAGAACGGACTTCCTGACTCTGAGACTGAAACCGTGCCTCGTTTTCTGCCTTTTAGCGATGCACGTGTGATTCGAACGAATTCTGAACGAGAAAGCGACGATCTTCTGCAAGAAGCTGTGCCTCCGCCGAATCGTTTGGATACTTCCGAACCTGAGCTCTTGTTCAGAGAACAGACATTGCCTGGCAAAGAGCGTTATAATTTACGACCAAGAGTCATTGGACTAATAAACAAATACATTCTTTTTCTTTTCTGATCTTAAAGGTTTAGCTCTCCTACGAGGAACTATTTTGATTTTTGTTTTTCAAACCACCATCCGGGTTGAGTTGTAGGGTCGCGGTGCAAAGACTTTGGAGTGCAAGCCGAAGACATTAGGTCGACGGTCTGGTTGGTCTAAGGGCGTTCCCTGGACTGACAGAAGCATTCCTTAGCACGGAACACCCTACCGCCGCGAGCAGCACGATTAGAGGATGGAGTTTTTCGAGATTGAGAGACCTGTTGAAAGAATGAGCTTTAAGAGCAAAATGTGTAAAGTAATGAGTAGAAAATGTTTTTTAATATTATGTCTTTTTATGTTACTTAGCTTAATGATGTTTCTGATGGGATATATTATATTCTCTTTCAAAGTGACGTTTGCACCCACTGCACAACCTATGTCTCCTCCTACTGTTTCTTCACATTCTTTTCACCCTCTGCCTGAACATGAGTCCATTAGGAGATTGGAATTCGTTAAAAACTCCTTTGTTCAGCTTCTGCACCAACACCAGCTAGTAGTAAACACAACTAATTGCTGGGTGTGTGGCCTCATGCCCCATACTACAGATAAAGGTATTCCTTACCTGTTTCTGCCTTTCAGCTACAATGGTTCTGTGTGGGCATACAGAACGATGTTCATCTATGCTTGTGAAGTCTACCCCCTACGTTCCGTGAAGGATAGTCCGAAGAATAGTGCTCTGTTTTCTGCCGTTTTGGGGACCTATGGCTAACAGCAGGAACATACAGCAATTGACGAGAGTGGTTGAGTCCACCATAGTTGAAACTGCCGGTGCCCTTAGTAACTTGACTGCTGAGCTCCAGTCGGATCGTCTTATGACTCTTCATACTTGCAGATAGAGGAGGGGTATGTAAATTGATTCAATCGAGCTGCTGCGTTTTCATTCCAGACAACGCTCCGACAGTGTACCAAGCCATTTCCAAGCTACATAAGATCTCAGAGTCGGTGCATGTTGACGAAGGAGATTGGTCGTTGATGGGATGGTTTTGGGGATTGTTATCCACTTGGGGATGGAAGATTCTGATGATCATTGGGATGGTTTTAGCGATCCTTTTTCCTGTTCTGTCTTTTCGTACAGTGTGCTCCTACTATATGTGGCCTTTGTGCTACTTCGTGTTCGAGGCGACCTGTCCAGAGAGAGTTACTAAGTACTAGGATGATGCTACAGCAACATCTCGATGATCTGATGAGTATAGACCTGGATTCAGACTGATGTGAGTTTAGGTTATTGCCTATGTAAGGGCAAAAGGAGGGTCTGAGGTTCCGTGGATTCTGAACCCGTTTCATAAGGGTCATCGTATTGTGACGATTTTGATATCAGCGGACCGCAAATGACGAGTGCGGCAAGTATGAGTGTTTTTGTCATGTTCGAGCGATGGATTCACTACGTATTTAGGGATTACGTTCTGAACCTTTGGGTTCCATTTTGTATGTGGCAGCCATTTTGTGGTTGCCCTCACATAGGCTAATGACTATGGCCGAACGAATCCTTGGGACACTTACAACTTTAGCTGACTCCTGTGTGACCTGAGCAAGCTGACTCCATTGCCCGAGGCTAACTTGTTAGGCCAGTTCCTTGTTCGGCAGCTGGTCAAGATAGAGATCAAAGAGCAGGACATTGCTGAGTTTATGGTACATGCACACACCCTTCTATCTTGCTTCTCATCTGTTTCTGTTCCCTCTTTTATGGTCCTTTTATTATGGGTTTCGTCCGGCCTGTCCGAGCAGGAATGTTGGATTTTTGCCTTGTCATTTCTGGTGGGCTGGACAACTGAAAGTGGGCCTGCCGTCATGCGATATGTTTGAAATGTCATTACGTGATTGGCCAGTTTGTATGTATTTGATGTTAGCAAGGAATGTGATTTTTAGCATAAAAGACGATGTCTCGCTCTATGAATGGGTACAGTCTCTAGTGAACCACCCGTGTTGTGCTTCGTAGATCTCTGTTCCTGGTTGCAGCCAATAAATTTGATCTGTGACGTAACCAAGAAGTATCCCGTGTCTCTGTTTGCCAAGACAGGTGAATCCGAAGACATCGGGCATTTCCCCTGGCGACGCTGGGTTCTAAAAAACCCGGTTCTTCAACTCACCCTTCTTAGTCTTGCCCCCAAGAATAGAGACATAGTGGGTAACATTCCATTCATCATAAGCTCTCTTCTCATCTAATGGAATCTTACTCTTCTCTACGATTTTAGCCATTATTACTATGCCTTTTATCAAGGAGCTATGACTAAAATCTAGTCCATTCCCAGAAGTTCTTACAGGGCTTCTAAGTCTGTTGTGGTATGTGGCTGAGAACATCGTCAGATAAGCCCAAGCTGAACCTTCATATGAGAAAGGAAGGACCAGATATGGCATTCCCTTTTGCGCATTATGTGGCATAAGACCGCACACCCAACAGTCAGTCATGTTAATAGCCAACTGATGTTGGTGCAACAATTGAACAAACGTATTGTTCATATATTCAGCTCTCCTTATCTGCTCATGAGGGGGTAGAGTATGCATTTTATGTGAAAAGACAGAAAGGCGAGAATGCAAAGAAGATGTAGAATTAGCAACATTTCTGGTTTGCAAAATATGAACAATCCATCCTGTGCAAGCTAATAAAATGCCTAAAACCATCAAAACACACAAAGTTACGCCAAAGCGACTACGCAGCAATTTGCAATACTTAGTTCGCATTTCCTGCTTCCTATTTTCCCTACCTATGGTTATTGCGCCATCCATCTTTGTCTAAAAAAAAAATGTCGCTCACGGCAATCTTCCTTAATCACTCAGCTACTTATTTCTGTAAATCCTGAGGCACTAGCCACTTACTAACAGGTCAAAAACCAGGTTACAGTCTGAGACTCCTACCGTGACCCTGCGACGGAGACAGATGGCACATCTAAAACTAAAAAAATTGTATCAAGAAGGAAGCAAAAAAAGAGTTCGAAAGGAAATGTCTTTACATATGAAAATGTTCACAAAAATTCAGTTCTTTTTATCAGTTCTTGGTCTTAAATTGTAACGTGTTTTGCTCGGGACGGTCTGGTCCCGAAATAGAACTTCTGGATTTGTAGTATCTATCCGATGATGCAAAGGCACAGCAGCTTGAAGAATGTCATCATCCGCTTTTTCTGACTGAGTCCCATAGATTTGAGCATCACTAAAGGGAACGAAGCGAGGAATAGCTGCTGTGTCCGATTCTCTCACACCACTACGAATCCACTGGTCAAAGGACAACGGCAGTGGCACTTTCTTACAGTGCACGCTGTGGACCCAATTTCTCTTTCCCACCACTTTGACAGCCGTGCGGGTGATGAGCAAAACTTGTGTATGCGCAGACCAGCAAGGCTCCAGATTCTTCGTCCGTTGAAAATTCTTCACACAGACCCAGTCTCCAGGTTGAATCGTATGACCTGGGTCTGTGGAGGCCTCCGGCAACACACTTTGCACCTGTTGGCGAATAACACTCAATTTAGTAGTCAAATCGTGCAGATAGTCAATCAACAAAGGATATGGTATGTCAGAATATCTTTTGGGACGAGGGACACCCCAAACATTTGCTGGGCGTCCAAATACCACTTCATAGGGGCTAAGTCCCATACGAGAGTGCACAGTAGTTCTGGTGGACAAAAGAGCTAGGGGCAAAGCATCAGGCCAAGCAAGGCCAGTGCTAGCTTGAATCTTAGCCAGCTTCAGTTTGAGTGTACCATTGTAACACTCAACCAAACCTGCTGACTGTGGATGGTTTGCCGCATGGAATTTTTGTCTGATACCAAGACCAGAACATACTTTCTGCATAATCTGACCCACAAATTCACTTCCATTGTCACTCCAGACAATGAGCGGCAAACCAAATATAGGGAAGAATTCCTTGATCAGCACTTTAGCAGTCGACAGAACAGTATTATCTTTCAAGGGGTAGGCCTCTATCCAACGGGAGAAGGCACATACCACCACCAGAACATACTTGAGGTTGTTGCAGCGATCCATATGAATGTAATCTATCTGCAACAACTCAAAAGGATATGACGGCGGAGCAAAATGACCTGCCGGAGTTGGGGTACCCTTTCCTGGGTTATGCATTAGACACACAATGCAATGTTTACCACATTTTCTGCACATTCCGGAATTCCTTCATTCTGCCATACCGGGCCAAAAGCTTACATATGCCCTTTCCACTAATATGAGCTGGACCATGAGCCATAGTCACGACCGGTAACACATAAGCGTCCGGTAATCATCGCTGATGTTCCGACAATTCTGTCCAGCAGCCCATCTGGTCTAACATTCCCGTCCTTTTTTTCCACGTACTCAATTCCTTTTCAGTAGCCTCTCCCTGAATCGTTTTCACACTCTCAATCGTGTCTTCACACATTCCAATTTCCCTAACCCAATTTGCAGGGCCTGCCACATACATTTGGCTAGTAATGTTTCTAGCTGTTGCTTTCGCTACCTCATCTGCAAACGCATTTCCACGACCCACATCATCTGTAACTTTCTTATGTGCACTACAATTTATGATCGCTATTTGTGTAGGTAGGGTAAGTGGCTCGAGAAGATCAGTCACCAATTGGCCATGCTGAATCTTTGTCCCATGAGAGGTGAAAAATCCTCTCTCCCTCCATAATTTGCCAAAACTATGTGCAACGCCAAAGGCGTACTGGCTATCCGTGTACACATTCACTCTCTTTCCCTTTGACAACACACATTCTCTAGTCAAGGCTATTAATTCAGCTGCTTGGGCTGAATTATGTCCAATACGTGCCATCTCAACAATAGTGCATAAGGTAGTGACAGCATAGGCAGAAGTGGTTTCTCCATTCGGAAGCTTAAAACAAGAACCGTCAACCCAAAGGATCCCATCCGGGTCCTTGAGCGGAGTGTCCTTTAAATCAATCCTACCCTTTGTTTCTTCTTTTTTTTAAATTTTTTATTGTTACCCTTTGTTTCTTCTTCCGTTCGGAGAAAACAATCATGTTTTTCCTGATCATCTTTCTCATCTGGGAGTGGCAACAACGTAGCTGGATTTAACGTGTTACATCTTTTGATATGGACATGACTCGCTAGAAGTGTCAGCTCGTAACCAGACAAACGAACACTTGTGAGATGCTGCGTCTTAGTTCTGTTCAGCAAAGTATCCACTGGATGTGGAACCATAACAATAAGTGTGTTGTCCAATACTAATCCAGCAGACTGTCTAATAGAGATTGTGGCAGCTGCTGTAGCTCTAAGACAACTGGGCAAAGCTTTAGCTACTGGGTCTAATGTAGCAGAGAAATAAGCGCTCTGCCTTTGCTTATCTCCGAATTGTTGTGTCAGAACTGACAATGCACAACCTTCTCTCTCGTGAACGTACAGTGTAAAGGACTTGCTATAATCTGGGGTACTTAACACCGGAGCAGAACATAGGGCAGTACGTAAGTCAACAAAACTTTGCTGACATTCATCCGTCCAAGGGAGTGGATGGGGCGTGTCTTTCAACGTTAGTGCTACCAATGGTTTCGCTAAGAGTGAAAAATTGGGAATCCATTGTTTACAGTAGGAAGTGATACCCAAAAAGGCACGCACTTCTCTCTGTGTAGTAGGTACAGACATCTGTGGAATAGCATGAATGCGTTCTGGGGTCAATCGCCTTCCCTCCTTCGACAAGAGATGACCTAAATAGGTCACTTCTTGGCGGGCATATTGCAACTTAGAGGGCGACACCTTATGGTTTAAAGCAGCCAAATGACGCAACAAAGCAACAGTCGCACTCTTACACACATCTTCCGTATCGGCAGCCACCAGTAAGTCATCCACATACTGAATAAGCGTAGCACCTGGAGGCAAAGAAAAAGCATCAAGCTGGGACTTAAGAGCTTTACTGTAAATAGAAGGACTTTCACAATTGCCTTGAGGAGCTGTCTTAAAGCGGAAACTTCGGCCACCCAAGGAGAAACCAAAGATGTCCCTACTTTGTTCAGCAATAGGAATGCTAAAGAAAGCATTCTTCAGATCAATCACAGAAAACCTAACTGCCGAAGCAGGAATCATTGTTAACAAAGCTGTAATGTCCGGAACAACACGGAACTGTGGCATCACTATTTTATTGACCTCCCTCAGGTCGATAACAAAGCGATAAACAGGAGGCTATGAAGGATCTGTTCTCTTAAGGATCGGAAGAACAGGACTGTTGCAAACATTGCCTCTCGTTTCTTCAACCACACCTTTCCGAATAAAGTCATCAACAATAGCCAATAATGCTTTTTCTCCATCACTTGAAATGCGGTATTGGGGAATACGTGGCATCCTAACATTCTCTCTAACTGTGACAACATACGGCGGGATCGCAAGGCGACCCACGTCATTCGGACCCGTGGCCCAAAGACTTTCCGGGAGAGAAAGCAACTCAGGTGGAAACTGATCTTGAGACAAACACATGGAAGACATCAATTTCTTTCCCAATGTAAGATGCACACCAGAAGGAGAACAATACAATGTTGCATGTAACCTTTTTAACAAATCCAAACCCAGAAAATTCTCCCCACAACCAGTTGTCAAGATAAGGGAAGCTTCAAAATCATAAGGACCAATCGAGACAGGCAAGGGGCAAGAAACCGGATTACGGACTGGGGCGCCAGAAAAACCTACAGATGTATTCATAGGTGGCCCAGGGAGTTTAGAATGCATAATAGAACTTCTCATCGCACCAGTATCCAAAAGAAACGGTTCTAAAACGCCCATAGTATTGACAGTAACATATGGCCCATTATGATCTACTGGAATCAACACAACTCCCTCACTTTGTCCATGGCTGTCCTATTCAATCTGAAAATCATTGACCCTATTTTCAACATGATAATCATCATTGTAATATTGTGTAGACAGAACTGCTTGTTGGTCAAAATAATTCGAAGTAGATGAAGGAAAAGATCGTTGTTCCTGAGAGGATGCACCCCGTCCTCTACCTCTAGATCCTGTCTGAAAATTACCACGACCTCGGGGAGCAGACATCCCATTATTACTCTGTAATAGAACGGAACAACTATTCTTGAAATGCCCTTCTTCCCTACAATATTTACATTGATTAGGGCCTAACGAAGGTCTCGGCGCATAATACTCGGGCTTTTGCAACAATCTCTGAAATTGTGGAGGCTGTTGAAACTGCGAAGACTGCTGATTCTGATTCGAGCGAGGCGGATACGCCTGCTGCAAAAGAACCTTGGTTTTCAAATCTTTATTTTTCTTCTCCATTTTTTCCTTTTCCTCCTTATCTCTGTTCTCATAATACTGTGCAATAGCCAATATTTTAGCAGGAGAAGAGACAGCCCATGCACTTTCAGAACTCTTTAATTTGTTCGATAACTCGGAGAGCAAATTATATACAAACTGATCCACAAATAATCACTGACCACCCTCTACACTCAAATCCTGGCCACTGTGGTCTATAAACATCTCTTCAAAACGAGTGAAGAAATCCGAGACACTTTCATCTTTCTTTTGCTTGCACGCCGCCAGCTTATCCCAATTTACTCGCACTGCAGGCATCATTGTCCTCATCAATTCAATTATTCTACCTGGAAGAGCCGTAATCAAATCCTCGGGTTTCGCACCGCCCACCTGATTCGCATCCGCTGCTCTAATAGCAGCCCAATCGCCACCTAATTCAGCCAAGTGATTTTCCTTACGAATCCGCGCCCAGATACCTAGCAGAACCACATTTCCAAATAGCATATCAATGTCGGCCAAATACATAATGCAAGCATCGACTGTTTGGGACAATTCTTTATAACATCCAGCAGGATTTTTACGAGGGTCCGGAAGAGTGCTCTTAAGTGCCAAAACTTCAGACCTCTTCCAAGGTTCATGGACCCATATACGCTGGAAATGGGCGGGGACTGGAGGTGGACCAATCACCGCTTCTCTCCATACAGGAAGAACCTCACGCATCGGATAATTCTTACTACCTTGTTTGTTGGAGGTATTAGTCTCGGAAACAGACAGGGACAAGAACATTGTACGAAATGCAATGAGTTTATTCACTGCCTCTTCAACCTTGTTTCCTACAATAACGCCTTTATTAAAGTCCGCCTGCAACTTCAGCAATTCCATAGGAACTATATCTGACTCCATATCTTCCCAACCTTTAATGAGAGTTTGACACATAACGTTAAAAACATATCTCTGCGTAGGTTCCGACCATTGATAGAAATTACTCATAATATCTGCAGTACTATATTCTAGTCCCTGCTCAATCCATCTACGAGCAAGAGAACCCAAAACTACTTTCTCGTCCATAAGAGGAAGCTGACAACGAGATTGTCGTCTAGAGAAAGCTGGAGACAGATTGAAAGACCCAATAAGAGGAGAAAAGAAACTTGAAACAGCATCCGCTATCCTCCTCTGCGAGGTAGGAGAATCCGTTAAAAGAATAGGAGGCATGACAGATGTAGAAGGCAGTGGAGACTGAAACATAGCAGGCTGAAGAGTAGGAGCAGGGGAAGACGGAGGCTGAATTGCAGACTGCAAGGAGGAAGTAGAAGCAGGCAAAGAAGGATTAATAGGCTGAGCCTGTTGTTGAACAATTGGCAACTGAGCAACCACTTGCTGAGCAACAGGAGGGGGTAACGGAGGTGTGGTAGCATTTTGCACATAGGGCGGAGGGGAATTCAGTAAACAAGTCATTAGAGCATCGTCTTCTAATTCCTTATTTTTATCTGAAGAGGAAGTAGGCAACATCGGATAGCATCTATCTATCGCCATACGATGTTGTCTCTCTGATACCTCCTTCGCATCATCCACTTCATTATTTTTGAGCTGTTGGGCAGCCTGTAAAAGCGACATGTCTTGTGCTTTATTATCCTTTTTCGCTTGTTTAATTTCTTTCTGTTTGGCTTCTTTACGCCGTTTCTAAATTGTCTAAGAAAGTGGGATCAAAGCTACCATTCTGGGGCCATCTCAAAACTCCACTATTTTTCGTATATCAGACCCATGCCTCGTTAAAGGTAATGGGACCAATACCATGTTTCGAATAGAGCTCATAAGTGGGAGTTCCAACTGGAGGGATCTGGCACGATTCCTCTAACTGGGAATCCCTCGTACAACCTAAACAACAAAATCTCTTAAACTTACTCAGCCCAGGCATCGTCACTTCTCTAGACTGATCACAAACAACAAGGGGTATAGATCAGTGAAACAGTACAATCGTACTCACCCCTTGGCTTCAGCTATTGCAATACCCGAATGTACCAAGGACAAAGCAAAACAAAGGTCTGTGGGAGCGACCCACCAAATACTTAACTTAGGATCGCTCTACACCAGCGAAGGTCCGTCTATCGTCTCGCTCTACCAAACATCAGAAGGGTCCTAGGTAGGGCAACAGTCAGGGCACCAGTCGTCAGCAGCCGTCGGAGAGGAGTAGCCGCGCTGTCAAAGACCTTCGGTCCACTTCCGACATACAGGGGTCGATCAGGTGGTGCGCCTCCTCCGGAATTTTCTTGTGGGGCTCCTCACGACCCTCGGGCTCAACCGCTACCGCTGAAGTCGCCCCTCGTGGGCGCCAGTTCGAGAACCGCAGCCATAAGGCCCGGCGGCGCAGGGTACGCCTAGATCCCCGGAGTTCACCTGCCTTATCAAATACAGAGAATCGGACTCTTCGTCTGGCGTAGAAGATGGTATTTATTAGCTGCAGCTAGTACAGTGGTCTTAGAAGTCGTCAGTGCAACGGGGTTCAAAAGAGACTGCCACTTAACTCCGTGGCGCACAGGCTTATATACAGTACAACACAATGCAAAAAGGCAATTATACAAGAGCATGAGCTATAGGCAAATGTTAGAAACAATGTTTTAAGACTAAGGCAACTCAAATTCCCCGTCCTGTTTGTCATTCGACCTCTTAAGTAAATTACAAATGAATCCACATTATACAGTTTACGAGCAGAGAAAAAACACAGCTGGGTATCGTAGAAGGGCAATTGTGAAACAGGAGAATACAGGAGACATGTAGCAAAGGACAGCAGATAAGATAACCTAAAGGAAACAATGGTGTGAACCAACATGTAGTCCGGACGGTGATTAATCAGCTCAGACAGGAATTAGTGTACTTGGCCAAACCCTTACACTCACTAGTAAACATTAGCAGAGAAGCCACCTGACACGCAAAGGCCGAAACGACAAAAACATCGCGTTCACTAGGCTGCCTGAGTGAGGGCAACACAAAATGGCGGCGATCACAAAATGGAGGCTGAGTACGAACGAATTTGTAATTTTCAGAACCTCACTTCTACCAGGAGTACATAAGCATGCTTGCCCAGCATTCCCTCTGAACTACCAAGCCACAGAGGAAAGCTGGCACATCCGGGAGAGAGGATAGTAATGAATGGGACGAGGACCACGGGACCAGGAGTAATGAAGATTACTGGTAAGTAATAGAGCATTACCCCCAGGTCCCTCCTGTCCTTGTCCCATTCAGTTACAAGTGAAAATACTCAAGCAACAAACAGGCATTCATCAACAACAAACCACCAGGACACAAAACAGCAACACCCTGTAATTTACTGGTACAAAAAAACAAGAAGTCAGGAGCACATAGCCTGCAGCACTCCCAACCCAAAAATTAGCCTCACCCCAGCACATTATGGATCTGATAATGCTGCACAAAAGTATTAGAGGATGCCCAAGTAGCACTCCTACAGATCTCAGACAGGGAAACCCCCGAACCTCAGCCCAGGAGGCTGCCATTCACCGAGTAGTACGCCCCTGCACACCCGCCAGAGGAGGGAAACCAGAAAGGGAGTAGGCTAACTCAATGACCTGTTTCAGCCAACAACCAATGGAAGAAGAAGAGGCCTTCCCCCATGAGAGGAAACCCCAAAAGATGCAAACAGGGAGTTGGGCTTCCGTAAAGGACGAGTTCGATCCAGATAGAAAAGCAAAGCTCGGCAAACATCCAGCAACAACCAAGGAAGATGATCTCCAGATACCAGGTCCAAGCACAAAGCAGGCAAAACCAACTCCTGTGAACAATGGAACAGCGAAGGCAATTTCAGGACAAAAAAGAAATCCAATCAAAGGACCACCCCATTCTCAAAAAAAGACAGAAAGGGCTTCCGAGCAATCAGAGCACCCAACTCCACAAGGCACCTGGCCGTAGTACTGGCCCCCAAAAAAGCCACCATAAACTTCTCAAACCTGATGTCCACCTTAGACAAAGGCTCAAAGGGATATGCCACTCTCCCAGGACCTCTAGAAAACTGCCTCCGAGAGGGCTGACAAAAGGGGAATTTAGGTTTATAAGAACCAGCAGCAGTGGATGACTGCATAAAAGAAGAAATGCACCTTTTCCCCTTAAAAAGCTTGTGCAACCTGCTGTCCAACTCTTCCCCAGAGATCATGGTCCCCCAGAAAGGCAAACGCAGGGCAGAAGCCTTCTGAGCGGAATCAGTGTTTCAATCCTTTAAAATCAGATTGCGTGAGCCACCACACCAGCCCTCCCCAGAAAGAGCTGAGGCCTGCACATCATCAAAGGACACATCTGAAAGAAACTCCACTTGCCAGACGTATCATCCGGGGACTTATACAGAGCTTTGATATCAGAAATAAGGATCATGCAATTTTATTTCCATAAATTCCATCACGCACGGTCAAATAGGAACCTGAAGAAACCTACATAAGGGAAGTATCCACTTTCTTATCCACTGGATCCCTAATTAACGCATACTCAGCCAACAAAGTCCAATTCACCAGACCAGCAACAAAAGAATCAATCGGGATGAAGTCTGATAAGTCCTTAGATATGTCCTGAAGAGGATTCAGCTCGGCCATGAAACAGGGAAGCACATTCCGATCAGGGTCCTTCCACTCCGGCTTCAACACCTCATGGATGTAGGGATAGACAGGCACATCCACCGCTGCTGTACTATGAAACTGCAAAACACACATGATGATGGACGGAATGTTGCACAATGGCAAAACATTCACCCCCAGTCACAGATCTAGGTTTAATCCATTGTTATATTGCTCACCAAGCCACCCCAGTTCAGACATGGCCTTATGCAAATCAGTCTTGACCCTGTGCCTCATGGGAACAGTCCTTTTTTTTTTTATTTAGAACAACAGTGGTCCCATGCATAGGTAATATACAACCAACAATGAATATAGACACAATGGAAACTATATTTAGTTATGACTTGTCCAGCTGGACAGAGGTCCCAGTTTTTTACTTTAAAAAAGAATCACACAAAATACCTTCAACAATTCTTTGAAGTAGGGCACAAGCCTGTACCCTAACGCAAACAAATTGGCATGGTGAAGGATTAGTAAAGAGACAAAACAAGGTTTTTAGGCAAAAGCTACGGATTTCTGTGAGTGAAACAGTAACAGAAATTCAATTCACACCATTACGAGCATATCACATCAGGTATACCTTCAGAGTATATGGTGTTTTTGAAAAGTCGACGGCGTTTCGATCCCATTATAAAATCAGAGGGATCATCATCAGGACAAAATAATGCCTAAACAGTAAAAGCCACAATAGCCAGTGAGGCCCGAACAAAAGGTATAGGTCAGGCAGAATTAAAGGAAGGAGAGTGACAGGACAACCCGTAATAAGGGAGCCACGCGGACACGAACCGGCAGTAGCTCGGTTGTGTGTAAACTATTGCGGAAGGTGGGGAAAGAGGTTTTTGCCCATCATTCCGTGTTACGGGAGACTTGAAGTACCGCGCCAGCGGGTTGCTCGGTCGCGTTCAAGGGGGTAGTAAGCCTTGTCAATGGGCTGGGTTGTCTTCCCTGGCAGTCGCAGTGGCGTACCGCTGATGGAGGAACAGTCCAGCCCGAACTATTAAGCCATGTCTTCCCTGGACCGGAATCAAGCATCCTAGGACTGGTTTCTGGCTATCAGCTCTCATCAGCCAGGATAGCTTGACTTCAGTGGCGTATTATGCCTAGGCAAGTTATTTAGTATCTCATACATTGTATGAGTGCTGTATAATGCAGCATACATTCAATGTGTGTATTGTTTAAAGAAATAAAACAATTATCTTTGTTAGCACCTACTTCAAAGAGGCATTTTCTTTTACATAAAGGTCAATCTGGCTATCTTTAGACAAGGCTCTGAGACAAAATCTATCGAGTTTGTGCTGATCTGCCCAAGTAACAACTAAACAATGCCTCCTTAATGGAAAGTTACACAAAGTGCTCCTTTGCACCCTTCAACACGCACCTGGAAAGTAAATACCCTTGCAAGAGCTTGGGCCACTTTGCTTTACTTTGCGTGACTTTATACTTGTGCAGCTCTCAGCAAATCTGGCCCTGAAAGTAAATCATTTTCCTATAGCTGGGTGGTAAAAATTTCAATATACATGAATGCTAGCATCAGGGATATGCATAGTTTGGGGATGCATGCGAAAACAGGACAGTTTTTGGATCAGATTCGTACACAAAGGGGCAAATTTATTATAGTGCTGCATTCCCCTAGAGCCACACAATGGGGCACAAGCGTGACCCAACACTAAAGTTAGATTTATCAAGCCATGCAGGGGCAACCTTGCATGAAGGCCACCTCGCATGGCCATCAGTGGCTTGATACATTTAGAGTAGCGCAACGCTGCACAAATATCTGCGTTGTGATACTCTGCTCGAGAGAGGCATTTCACGGGCAGAGCAAAGGTGTTCCCACGTATCCACCCATGTATTTTGGTACATTCCCAGATTCCCCATTACTAGTAGACCTGGGAATGCATCAAACTGCTACGCATCCCCAGAGGAGATGCAAAGATGAGAAATATCTTTATTTTTCCTTGTTTTTTCCTCTTTTATGTGTGCTGCACACATAGAAAGAGGAAAATGCCTCAAAGGATACTTTTTGTGCCGAAAGTGCCCCTTTCTGCACAAAAACAAACCTGTCTGTAAAGCATGCACCCTTGAACCACGGCGCAAGTGTGTCTGCGTTGGTGCTAATCAGCAGTTTGTGCGCCCGCGCAAGGAAATTAGTGGAATGCACCGTATAATCAGTTCAGTTCAAATAGCTTTATTCAGTGTTAATAAAACAAACACCATAAAAGCATGCTAGTACACAGATAAAGAAAAAAAATAATATATTTCATCATAAACAATAATAAAAATTAAAATCAATTTTACACATTGAGCTTTTCATTGGGATAGTATCAAATATGAATTTAGTAAGGTGTCAGTGCATAGAGGTACCCTAAATACAGGGGTACAAGCTGCCACACTATATGCAATAAAGTTCTAGTGCTTATAAGTGTTTATAGGCATATAAAGCATTCATAGGTAAATTATAATTATTCATCCTTTTTTTCGTATAACAGTACATCCAGATTTGCACATTCTTTCCTCTCCCTAATTGAGAGTTATACAAAACGAATGACAGAACTTATCTTTTTCACGTTAGCCAAACTACAAACATAATTAAAGACATTTTTGTAATAAAAAAAGTGTGTTTCTTAAAAAGAGGGGCTTTAAAACTGATTTCCGGATACCCATATAAAAAGGACAAAAAAGTATAAAATGCAGAGTTGATTGTAAAGTTTTACCATCACAAGGACAAGGAGGTAGGATATGGCACAATTTTTCAGATCTTGGAAAGGCAATTATGTAATGTAAGGTACTCATCCTCAACCTGGTCAGGTAGAATCCATGCTGGGTATTCCTTACAAATGTCAAATATAACTCAATGCCCCTCATGAGCGGGCGTTCGCAATAACTAACCATACTCTGTTTTTGACTGGCAGCCCCTTCCTGTTTCTGCTCCATTGCGGTTAAGTATCTTGATTTCAGATCACTTTTACTATATTCCTGTATTGTAATAGGATGGTTTTTATCAATATTTACTTTACATTTCATTAAAAGTTTAAAAATATATGCCAGCCATGGTATTTTCAAACTATGGTCAAGAGCTAGACAATCCATTAATAGATCTTTTGTAAATTTTGTTTCTTCCTTTGCTCATAGCCCTTGCCAAAGTATAAGGCCTGCCAGATTTATAATGTCATTTAAGTATGGTACAAATAGTTATTTGAGAACTACAATGTTTATTTTCTATTTCAATGGGAGCCCCTAGCCCCTTCAGTGTTTGCCAAAGTTTTTGGTGATTAACTAAATCGAAGGAACTGGTGAGGTCTACAAAACATAAGTGAAGTGCCCCCCCTGGCCAGTGTATACTTCCCTATTAACAGATCTAAGTTTAAGCATTGCTCTACCGTCCCAATACCCTTTCTGAAACCATACTGGGCTTCTGTCAAGATTGTATTTACACTAGCCCAGTCTTCAAGCCTTTCCAACATAATTTGGCCCATCAACTTTGATGAGGAGTCAAGAAGGGATATTGGGCAGTAGGTATTTGCCTTCCCTCTGTTCCCCGTTTTAAAAATGGGTACGATAATACTTTCAACCCAAGTGGAGGGTATTGCGCCTCACAAAGCAGCATTAAAAACATTTAGTAAAATAGGTATCCAAAAATCCATATTGTATTTAAAAACATTTCTGGGCACCCCTTCTGGTTCTACAGCTTTTCCATTTGCAATTTTTTCGAGCGCTAGTTTGATTTCTTCTGTGGTTATTGGTAGTGCTTTGACTGGTTCTACTTTATAAACTTTTCTCGTTTACGGTCAATTAATTTCAAACCTTCTGGGTGTAAATCAGCGGCGATTAGGTTAGCATTAGCAGAAGACATGCTTTGTTTGACCATTATTGTAACAAATGTGCCGACTCCATTTTGTATTTGTAACGGCCATTTTGTATGCCATACATTGCCATGTGCTCTTCATGTGCTTTGTCCTACCTTCTTGTTAACTACGCCTGAAGTCTGCCCGGCAACAGGCTATATTTAGTAATCCCCGCTTCCAGTATGTCCAGAGATGCGCAGTAGGGTCAACAACCGTTACTAATTGGTTCCAGATAGGAATGTGTTTACCAGTTACCGAAGACTGTTAACTCCTCCCATCTATCGATTGTGCCTTCCAATATGTCCTTGTATGGTCATGAAACTGCTCTTGTCTTCTGTACCGCCTTCTTTTGAGCCCCCTTATTGTGTATAAAAGGGGCCATGTGCTTAGGTTCGGTGTGCTACTCGATACAATACTGAAGAGTGTTGTGTGGACTGTAGTACCACCTTTAAAGGTTTAATAAACTTTGCTTTTGTATTTTCCAGTTTCATTGCCAACTTCTTCCTATGGTCTGAGGACTCTGTGCAGAGAAGGGCGAACCCCTTGCACTAAGTAGGCCTAGCTGAGGTTTGCTTACAACAAATTGGCGCCCGACACGTGGGGCTCATCGGCGACTCGGATGCCCGAAGGAGTGGTCGTGACGAAGGATTGGAATCTCGCTGCGGATATGATCGCATGCCAAAAGAGACCCGAGTCTTGGCATTCAAGGCGTTTTTCCTTTCTTTCCGATCTGACCATCCAGATGGTGCCGGTCCTCGACTGAGATCTCTTCTGTTGGTTTGCCGTGCAGTGGCCGTTTGGTTGAATTTAGAACTTGGCAGTTGGAATCTGGACGCCCTGTGATTGGTAAGAACCATTGTACGGTACTTGCTGTGGGTTTGAAAGCCTGGGAGTGCAAGGCAGTTTTAGGATACGCTTGCTGTGGCAATTTTGGTTTGAAATGACTAGTCAATGATGTGTATGTGTATGTGAAATATATTGTGTTGCAACATATATAGGCAGGTAATGAGGAGATTTTTCTCTACAATGCGATTTTGATTTGAACGGCACAACATATTACAGATACCTTAAGTGCTACTTTGATTATAATACTGCATATTTTACACTATTTTTGGCATGCCTGCTATTAGCGCACTGCGTAGGATGTGCTGCTTTTGTGGAAATAACCGGTTAAGTCTTGAGGAATCGCAGCCGGCTCCCCCAGAGGGGACGCCTCATAGAGACATGTATTTAAAATATGGTCTTTCTTCTATAATGTACAACACATTGTGGAGGAAATACACGCGAAAGGATCCAGAGTTATGTTGGCCGAAGTATGGGTCGTTTGATATGCGGAAAATTGAGTATGTGGAACAGTGTATGTTTAAGCAAAAATCTAGACAAGATATGTTCGAGAGCGTGCGAATGTGGGTGAAAGAAGTACGTGAGCATGAGAAATGTGAACAAGAGCTGATTGAGAAAGAACAACGGAAGAATGTGTATGAAAAAGCGCAAGAACTAAGAAAGAAGGAGGCAAAAGAGTTGGAAGAGAGACAGGAGAAGGAGCGCAGATTACAGATATCTGGCCAATATGCTGTTCGACAACCTCTTTATCCTGTCCATAATAAACCGCAAGATGATTTTTCTTTGTTAGATCGTCCTCCGCCTCCGTATGTCGTTCCGTCCGCTACATCTGGCGAAGATGAGGATTCCGGGTCAGATAAAACGAAACGTGATAACCGCTCCATGATTCCAGTCGATCGTGTGGCTGAACTTAGAAAGATTGCTCATCGCCGCCACCGATGACATCCGAGCCCTGATGGACAATGGAGAAACAGCGGCCCTCATCCTCCTAGACCTCTCCGCGGCATTCGACACGGTCTGCCACCGCACCCTAGTACGGCGCCTCAGCAACATCGGAATCCAGGACAAGGCGCTGGAATGGATCATCTCCTTACTCGACTGAAGAACACAGAGAGTCCGCCTACCACCGTACAAGTCAGAGGCCTCCGAAGTCATCTGCGGCGTCCCCCAAGGATCATCTCTGAGCCCCACCCTCTTCAACGTCTACATGAGCCCCCTCGCGGCCATCGCACGCAAACACAACCTCAGCATAATCTCCTACGCCGACGACACCCAGCTGATCCTCTCCCTGACCAACGACCCCGCCGCCGCCAGAGCCAACCTGCACGAAGGGATGAAAGAGGTAGCCGAGTGGATGACGACCAGCCGCCTGAAACTGAACTCGGACAAGACGGAGGTCCTCATCCTGGGCTCCTCACCCTCCGCCTGGGACGACTCCTGGTGGCCTCCCGCCCTGGGCACCGCACCCAAACCGACAGACCATGCACGCAACCTGGGCTTCATCCTGGACCCCTCCCTCTCCATGACCAGGCAAGTCAACAACGTCTCCTCGGCATGCTTCAACATCCTACGCATGCTACGGAAGATCTTCTGGTGGATCCCCACCGAGACCAGGAAGACCGTCACCCAGGCCCTCGTCACCAGCCGACTGGACTACGGCAACGCCCTCTACGCCGGTACCACCGCCAAGCTCCAGAAGAGACTCCAGCGGATCCAGAACGCCTCAGCCAGACTCATCCTCGACATCCCACGAACCAGCCACATCTCCGGACATCTGAGAGACCTTCACTGGCTCCCCATCAACAAAAGAATCACCTTCCGCCTCCTCACCCACGCACACAAAGCCCTACACGACCAAGGCCCGAGCTACCTCAACAGCCGAGTCAACTTCTACGCTCCCAAACGCCACCTCCGATCAGCCAACCACGCCCTCGCCGCCGTCCCCCGCATCCGAAGAGCGACTACAGGAGGAAGGTCCTTCTCCTACCTGGCCGCCAAGACCTGGAACTCCCTCCCGACCGACCTGCGCCTGACCCAAGACCACCTCTCCTTCAGGAAGAAGCTGAAGACCTGGCTGTTCGAGCAGTAGCGGCACCCCCCCCCCCCCCCCCCAGCGCCTTGAGACCCTACGGGTATGTAGCGCGCTCTATAAGTGTCACTGATTGATTGATTGACAGTTACTTAAGGATATTGTTGCTGTGTCTGATATTTTAGAGACTTTAAAGGGATGGCAAGCTAGAAAGCAGATATACTTTACTGAACATTTTGCAGAAGAATTTGTTGATATGTTTCGAAAAGTTTCTGACATTCTCAAACCTGATGATGCGGCAATCGATTGTAAACAATTACGTAAAGGACTTTTTACTCTTCCCCAGGTGACTGATACGATCAGGCGACTGGTTAAACTTCGGGAGGAGAAACGGATCGCTAAAACAGTTGAACAAACGGGATTGGTCGACGGGAAACAATCATCTATTTTTGAAACAGATAAGACCACGATAGTGCATGCAAAGCCTATGTGAGAGGCCGCGCCTTTATATGTTCCTCCTAAAGGAACGGGTACAAGTGACAATAAATATTCTGTAGATGCTAAAGGGTATTTTATTTATAATTGGGTATATACTCCCTGGAATTAGAGCAGATGTTATGGCACTTAAAGCTGCATTGCCTGATCCGCATAAAAATCCTGCCGCTTTCTATGAGGAAGTTGAGGGAGCCTTAAATTCTTGTACCATGACATTAGCTGATATTGATTTATTTTTCAGGCTAATATTGCCGCCTGACATGTGGAGATCCGTGCGTAAAATAGATGATAGCGCAGCGTATGGGGCATTATGGAAGGAGATAGAGAGGGAAGATGAGGACAGGGAACCAGCGAAAAAGTCCCGTCAGTTGATTTTAGATCTTCCCGGTGCAATATTAGCTAAGTTAAAAACGATTATTCCCCCTAAAAAGATTGATTGGACTATTTTAGCATCTTGGAAGCAAAAGACAGATGAATCAGTTTCAGATTTCTTCACACGTTTTGAGGAACCTTTTCATGATTTCAATGGCCAGTCGCTGACGGACGATAGGGGCCGACACTTGTTTGTAGATAAGTATGTTACAAATTTATTACCAGGAGTGGCTAGCCGTTTGAAAGCTAGCGAAAGCTCTTGGACCATCTCTTCTCCTGCATCCGTCCTAATGATGGCTCAATATTACGAGCGTCAGGAACTAGAAGCAAAGGGTAACGAGGATAAAAAGTCTAAAGAATTAAAAACAAAGGTTATGTTATCTCAGGTTTATGGTTCACCTCTTCGAGGTAACGATAGAGGCGGACGAGGATTTTCTAATTCCTCTTATACTCGTCCCTCTTTGGCCATTGATCAATGCGCGTTTTGTAGGAAATTTGGTCATTGGGCAGATGAGTGTCCATTGTTGCGCTCACAGCGCTATGTCCGTGGCCGAGGATCCATGAGGAACCGCTCGGGGAACTCAGGACCTAGAGGTGCTATGAATGATCGTGCTAGTTTTGATTCTGATGTGCGGGTACAAAATGGGTTCAACACTTTTGTTAGGCGCAACCAATACCAGATGTCTGATTATGTGAAGCCTGAGTTGCATGATTCTGCTTATCCAAAGGATTGCGTAGGATGGGGTAAGGAATCAGTTGAAGTTCCAGTAGATCAGAGGCGTCCTTATGTTACAGCACATGTTTTGGGTTCTACTGATCAGTTTCTGGTTGAAACAGGAGCTACTCATAGCGCTTTGTCTAAACAATTGGTTCCAAGGGCCCCCCCCCGTCTGGCTTAATGATTACATCGATAGGGTTTGATAGAACACCTTCCCTTAGCCCATTGTCTCAACCACTTGCATTTCATGTTGATGGTGGAGAAGTGTGGCTCACTGGTTAGAGGAGGCAGACCTGGAAGCAGAGGTCAGCCCAGGACCAGGGTTCAATTCCTGGCTCGGTGGGGACTTGAGTCCTAAAATGTCCATGGACTCGATAATTCTCGCTCCTGTGCCTACTCGATTCACGGGTTCACACTCTGCGACTCTGGGCAATAGGTTGCTTAATCTCCACAACGGCCCCTCGCGGCGGGATGCCTTGCTTTCACCTTGCGGATACCCTGCCAAGGTTATCTCACACGGGAATACCAGGACGGGTTCCCTAAGCAAGCGCTTAGAAACCGCTTGGTGATTTGCGCTATATAAATTCCTGTACATTTACATTTACATTTACATGTTGATAAGTTTGCTCTTCCATGCCCGTTTTTGCTTTCCCCAAATACACCAGATAATATTGTGGGTCTTGATATGCTCAAGTATTTCAGAGCCACAATAAGATGTTCCCCTGAAGGAGTGCACAGATTTTGAATGACAATTATCCAGTAACAGACAGAGTTTGTATTGTTCAAGAGGATACTGCATTAGCCTCTCTACCTGAAACTCTGTGGGCTACTTCAGATACCGATGTGGATCATATGGTTATTCCACCAGTGCATATTAGTGTAAAGGAGGGAGCTGTGTTGCCACGCCTGCCTCAATATCGAATTTCACAGGAGGGTGAGGAAGCACTCATACGAGTTGTACAGGATCTCATTGAAGTTGGAGTTGTTGAGGAAGTTCCATTTAACATTTGTAACAGTCCGATCCTTCCTATTTTTAAGAAGGACATTGCTACCAGGATTTACAGATTCATTATTGATTTACTGGAGGCAAATAAGATAGTGGTACCACAATACCCAGTAGTTTCTGATATCACAACACTTCTTACTTTAGTTCCACCTACTGCAACTATGTTCTCTGTTATAGACTTGAAGAATGCTTTCTTTTCGATCCCTATTCATCCTGATAGCCGATATTTGTTCGGTTTCACTTTGAATAATCGATCGTATAGATTATGTAGAGTTCCTCAAGGCTATACTGAGAGTCCTAGTATTTACAGCCAAGCATTGAAAAGACAGCTTGATTCTTTTGTTTTACCTGAGGGTGTGGCGCTCACACAGTATGTTGATGATATTTTGTTGGCAGCCGATACCCCTGAGCAATGTGAGGAGTGTACTTTGTCTTTGCTTTTTTCCTTGCTTCACATCACCATAAGGTATCGAGAAAGAACTTGCAGTATTGTAGGCCAAAGGTAACCTACTTAGGTCACCTTTTGTCTAAGGAGGGGTGTGCACTCACATCAGATCGCATTCAAGCAATTCTAGAGACACCAGTACCTTCACACAGAAAGAGGTTCGAGCATTTTTAGGTCTCACTTCTTTTTGTAGGCAATGGATATTAGGATTTTCATATATCGCTAAACCCTTGTTAGCACTTTTGACAAAAGATACTCCAATACCCCTCCCTTGGACAGATGAATGTGAGAGTGCTTTTCGACAGTTACGACAAGCTCTTTGTTCAGCACCAGTGTTAGGTACTCCATATTATACGAAGCTCTTTACATTGTACGTACACGAGAGGGAAGGATGTGCATTGTCAGTCTTAGTGCAGACACATGGTGATAAGCAACGCCCTTGTGCATATTTTTCAGTACTACTTGATCCTGTTGCTCGAGTGTTGCCTGGTTGTTTTCGCTCGGTTGCAGCAACAGCTGTGTCAATACGCCAGAGTGAAGGGATAGTCTTATCACATAAGCTGTTGGTGCTGGTACCCCATGCTGTTGATGCCCTTTTGAATCAAATAAAGATGCAGCATTTGACTAGCGCTCGTCTGACAGGATACGAGTTGACATTGTTAGCTCCTCACATTACACTGAAGAGATGTGCAACACTAAACCCAGCCACGTTGTTGCCATTTCCTGCGACTCAGCCTGAGGCGCAGGAAACACACAATTGTATTTTCTTGACAGAGGAACAGACAAAGGGTAGTATTGATTTGCAAGATACGCCCCTTCCAGATGTGGATGGAGAACTGTGGGTTGACGGGTCGTGTCTGAAGTTACCGGTTGGTACAACTTCATCGCATATGCAATTACTACGCTTCACATGATAGTAGAGACAGCTCGCATACCACAGAAGTCAGCTCAAGCAGCAGAACTAATAGCTTTGACACGAGCTTGTAAGCTTAGTACAGGATTGTGTGTGAATATTTATACAGATAGCCGCTATGCTTTTGGAGTGGCGCATGACTTTGGCCTGCTCTGGAAGGAAAGAGGCTTTCTGACATCACACAGGATGCACATAATGCACAGAGAACTAGTGCATAATCTTTTGACTGCATTAACATATCCAAAGAAAGTAGCTATAGTGAAATGCAGTGCACATAAAAAGGTGACCGATAAGGTGGGACAAGGAAATGCTTTTGTAGATCAAGTGGCACGTGAGACTGCGATGCAGCCTGACACTACTTCCATGTATGTAGTGAAGTCACAAGCTGAGCGGTGGCACGATGCTAGAAAGGAATTACTAGAGATACAGAGGACCGCTTCTGACAAAGAACGAGAGCAATGGTCCAAGGATGGAGAGTTGGATGATGAAGGTTGTTGGCGAAGCAAGCAGATGGATAGATGGAAGTGGCCTATAGCTTTTGTACAACCTATGGTTCAGATGGCACATGAGCTAGCACATGTTGGAGTTTTAGCAATAGTGAAATTGCTTTCACAAGTTTGGGAACATCCAGAAATTGCTAGCACAGCTAAGAGAGTAATACAGTCCTGTATGATTTGCCTGCGATTTAATCCTGGAAAAGGGATACGAACTCCAGCGGGAGGATTCGCTACACCGACTGCACCTTTTGAAGTTTTGCAGATGGATTATATTCAGCTTGAACGCTGTAATAATCTGAAGTATGTCTTAGTGGTGGTATGTGCCTTCAGTAAATGGATCGAGGCATACCCCACAAAGGACAACACTGCAATTACTACAGCAAAGGTGCTTTTGAAGGAATTCTTTCCTCGCTACGGTGTTTGTAGATTTTTGTGGAGCGATAACGGCCTCATTTTGTAGGGGACGTTATAAAGTATGTCCTGAAAGGATTAGGGATCAAACAGAAGTTTCATGTAGTCTTCCACCCACAATCAGCAGGATTGGTGGAAAGATACAATGCTACTCTGAAACTGAAATTAGCTAAGATACAGGCTTCTACTTCTCTGAATTGGCCAGATGCGTTATCACTTGCATTGTTGTCAATCAGATCAGTGCCTTATTCTCGAACAGGTCTCACACCTTATGAGGTCCTGTTTGGCAGGCCCATGAATATCTGGGGGGTTCCTAAACCGAGTTCTGTGTATGATGTACCTTGTGTTTTAATGAATGACTATTTGGCACAATTAACTGATAACTTGGTTTCTATTCATCAACAGGTTCGAGAAGCACTTCCTGACAGATCCACAGGTGAGGGCCATAACCTCTGGCCTGGCGACTTCGTCCTTCTGAAGTCCTTTGAGAGGTCGAGCAGTTTGGAGCCAAGGAGGCGTGGGCCAGAGCAAGTGTTACTTGCCACGAGAACAGCAGTTCAAGTCACGAATTGGAAAAACTGGGTCCATGGTACCCATTGTCGCTGAGTACTTCTGACTTTGGTGGAGCCTGCTGTGTTGACCGACCATCGTGAGGTTCTGACTGCGGAGAAAGGCCGTGCTGTGACACCTGAAGGATCTGAGGAGTTCTTCCTGGACCAAACAGTCCCCGGAGCAGCAAGATATAGTTTGAGACCGAGAGAGAAATCTGCAGCATTAGTGAAAGTTGTCTGAGCATTCCCTGGGTCAGTGAAACGGAGAGCCGATGTGGCAAGGGGGAGGGGGATCAGCCCTGCATTAGCGTAGTGACACCCGTCTTGGCCCGTGGTGAAGAAATCAACGGCTACCCAAGGGTAAGAGCTCTGACAACTACTTTAGTTTCAGGAAGATTTGTTTTGCGTTGTGATCAAAATGGAAAAGAAGAAGAAGATTTTTTGTGCTGTACGGTTTGTTGTTGCTTTGGTGATTGTGGCAACAATAACATGGTCTGTTGAGGAGACAACTCCTGCTCGCAAGTTGTTCGTTGTTACTACACCTACACCAGAGGAGCATTATTTCTTTACGCTCCCATATCAAGAATTGAAACATCGACAATCTTATCTCAATAATACTTTCATTCAAATGCTACATCATACCCACATCGCTACGAACGCTACAAACTGTTGAATTTGTGGGATGATGCCTGCGCATCAAAAGAAAGGAGGTACACGGTTCATACCTCTTCCTTTCTCGCATAATGGCTCTTGTCGAGCCTGGTATACTTTGTTCTTTGCGACCAGGAAGCCTACAGTGGGCAGACTGCTTTTCCGGTTAAATAAAGAGTGCCATCAAGACAAAGATGGGTATCCCCAGGCGAATGGAACTAAATGGGAGTGGGAGGAATATCGACAGGACAATGTTTCAACGCCATATAACTTCACCAACACAAGAGACTCATCCAATGCCGAACATTTTGTTATTTCTGTTACTCAAACACAAGCAGAACTATGTGTACAGAGCATTGGACATATCCCTGTGGGGGTCAGTGATTGTATTACTGTATTGAATATAGATGGCTTAAATAATAGTACCTTTTTAGCTTCACACAATACTTATTTTATGTGCGGAAATCGTGGATATTATCGACTGCAAGCCGGCTGGACCGGCATCTGTTACGTGTCATTTTTATTGTAAATCAGCGGCGATTAGGTTAAGCATTAGCAGAAGACATGCTTTGTTTGACCATTATCGTAACAAATGTGCCAACTCCATTTTGTATTTGTAACGGCCAATTTGTATGCCATACATTGCCATGTGCTCGTCATGTGCTTTGTCCTACCTTCTTGTTAACTACGCCTGAAGTCTGCCCGGCAACAGGCTATATTTAGTAATCCCCGCTTCCAGCATGTCCAGACATGCGCAGTAGGGTCAACAACCGTTACTAATTGGTTCCAGATAGGAATGTGTTTACCAGTTACCGAAGACTGTTAACTCTGCCAATCTATCGATTGTGCCTTCCAATATGTCCTCGAATGGTCATGAAACTGCTCTTGTCTTCTGTACCGCCTTCTTTTGAGCCCCCTTATTGTGTATAAAATGGGCCATGTGCTTAGGTTCTGTGTGCTACTCGATACAATACTGAAGGGTGTTGTGTGGACTGTAGTACCACCTTTAAAGGTTTATTAAACTTTGCTTTTGTATTTTCCAGTTTCATTGCCAACTTCTTCCTATGGTCTGAGGACTCTGTGCAGAGAAGGGCGAACCCCTTGCACTAAGTAGGCCTTTTTAAAAATATTCTCGAAGTGTAACCCAATCTTCCGGTGGAACTACAATATCAATCTTTACTTTGTTGTTTTCTTTAAAATACGGGTGATTAATTGTCTTCCAGAAAAAGGCAGAATCTTTCTGCTCTGCCGCCTGGTATATATTGGCAATATTATTGGCAAGTTTATTTTGAATATCACACTTAACCCCTTCGTTGCGGCGGCTATTCCGCCGCAGTGCTGAGGGGGAGGCGGGGCCGCGCGGCGCTCCCGTGCTCGTGACGGAACTGCTCCGTCACGGCCCGCGGGTGAGCTGTGCTTGTGACGGAACGGTTCCATCACGGCCCCGCCCGCTCTTTAGAACGTCAGCGCAGGCACGGAATTCGCGCCGCGCAGGCGCGGTGAGCGGGCCGTGACGGAACCATTCCGTCACCAGCACAGCACACCCGAGGCTCGTGACGGAACGGTTCCGTCACGAGCATGGGAGGGGTTAAAGGGTGATGATCACTAAACAAACTAATATTTATCAAGACTTTTTCGACCAGATTACTACCATTTGCTGATATTATAAGGTGATCAATAGTTGATGGTGACCTTGCTCCTACAAAAAGTGTGCATATTTGTTTCCACTTCTCGTGTATTAGGTTCTAAAACAGTTAGATCATATTTATGCACCGCCTTATTGATAGCTTCCCCATACAAGTCATACGAAAAATGTGGAATCTTGTCAACATAATGATCACAATATCCGTAAGGTTCGCCTACTTCATAATCGCATTTGATACAATTAAAATCCCCCACACAAACTAAAACATAATTCCCTGCCACTCCCTTTAAGAAGAGGTCCAAGTCCTTTTCTAATAGGCTGATTACCATACTCTTTGTGTTATCAATAGATTATTGTAAAAATTAATTACAACAATAGCCTGATTTCTATTGGTATAAAGGTATACAAACTGATAATATTGTGATGTGATAGAGGTTTTCTTTGGAGTCAAGGGCGAAGTAACTGCAATTAATGTGGCAAGACCACCCTTCGCCCTTCGCATCTTAGATGAAATGGCATTGTTACAAATTGTCTGATAGCCGTTTACATAAACGGGTTCAGTACATCAAGTTTCTTGTAACAATTACACTCAAACATTATCCAGCATTTGTAGCCAGTGGGTATCATACATCTTATTTTTTTAATACTTGTGATGTTCCACGTCATAATTTTCAAGAACTCTCTACAGTGTAATCTAGGTTCATCTTTCGATAAATTACTAATGAGAGTACTATTACTATGATCATGCACAGGAATGTCTGAGATCTCTATATACAATGTTACTTTTCAGTTTTCCATGTAGGTGTTTGGATTACGTAAATTGACATCTCCCATGGTACTATAAAAATGCCCTTCCAGACCAATTTCCCTGGTGTCATCTGTGCTACCAACATCTAACACACCACAAACAGTTACTTGATCCCTAATCCTATATGGTTGATCAGCAATGGTATGCAAATCTATTTCTTTACATATCCACAATGGCGCATATCTATTGTGCAGTGGCATGTACAAAGGAGAATTAAATCTGGCATTTGCAAAAATATTGTCGTAGTTTAGCATATAGAAAAAGCCCAAAGGAACGACCATTATAGAATTAGTAATAGCCAGACAATCTCAGTTTTCACAATACATAAGGATTTTGAATAGGTCACCCACTAGTTTTTTACTCCGAAAATTCACCACAATACAGTCTCCCTGGCATGATTTGCTAGATGTACCCAGCCAGTCAGTTCTCCTTAACATGTTTATATCCTGATATAAAATGTGTGTCCTAACATTAGTATTTGTAGAAAACCAATGAACCACTTGGTTCTTCATGGTATCATATGTTTCCTTCTGGTTTCTCGATAGTCCACCGCAGAAACCTAAAAGTGGCTCATTCCTGCCATTTGCTTTTCATGCTGCACAGCAAGGTGGCATGCTGCTCTGCGTGGAAGCTTGATCAATTTTCCCCAAAGTTCGTCTCATTTGAGTAGCTTCACCTGCAGGACAAAAATAACACATTTCATACTGTAGAAGATGCTGGAGCAGGAAATGCAAAGTGGGAAAGCCCTGCTGCTCCTGATTGCTATGATCGTGGTAAGTGCCGGGAATGCCAGCCACTGCAGTAATGGGTGGTAGGGCTATGGCTTTGGAGGGGGCAGGATCTTTGGTTGATGAGTGTTGTGGATGAGCAGGCATTGTGTTGTAGAGGCTGCGCTGGACGGCTGGCCTGTCCTGTGAGCGGCAGCATGTCCTGTGAGTGGTGGCATGTCCTGTGAGTGGTGGCTTGTCCTGTGAGTGGTGGCATGTCCTGTGAGTGGTGGCTTGTCCTGTGAGTGGTGGCATGTCCTGTGAGTGGTGGCATGTCCTGTGAGTGGTGGCTTGTCCTGTGAGTGGTGGCATGTCCTGTGAGTGGTAGCATGCTCTATGAGTGCATTTTGGGCTAGCAGAGGGTGTTGTCAGGAAGCATCCATAAAAACTGATTCAGTGTGCCAGGCCCGGGACTGGCAACACGGGTCGACTGGTGGGCGCTTCCCAAGCAGTGCCATTAGCCCCTCTGCGGTACTGTTTTTTTTTGGACTAAGAGAGTTACATACTTTACGTAGTTCCAGTCGTTTTCAAAAAATATTTCTTGTTGCAACTTTGCACGCCCCCTGTTCTCATCAGATGATTTCCTACGAGGGGAAAAGTCTCCAATGACAAAACCAGTTCTAGCACCTCTCAGATCTCAACTATAGCACTGATATGTGAAGCTGTGAGATATATTGTGCTAAACTAAAAAAATGTTTTCTTATTCGAGCTGGCAGGGCCATAATGCCAGTTGAAGTCATTCAGTTTAATCTAAGCCTTTGACATGGTACTTACATATAAAGCGCTGAAACATATTATGTGTTAAATCAAAACAATGTTTACTTGTCAAAGTTCTAAGGCGTGACATGCTTCTTGACATTGTTTACCTTAAAAAAAACAACAACAGCAGACAAGAAATGGAATTTGCAAGCATAACAAATGGCATAACTTGAAAAATTCATTTTTCCATAATTGACAACATTCTTGGTATTGTTACAGATCGCAAATCCAATACTGAAAAGGAAATGTTGAGTTCTTCATTTATTCTGTTGTAAAAAGCATGACAATTCTTAAACAGCAAAGTGTACCAAATCATATGCACCACTAAGAACGAATACATGGAAATAAATCTCTACACGACTATAGAGACCTGGTGGAAAGGAAAAGGCAGTTTTCATCTAAAGATGTGCCGACCTGAAGCTAGGGAGAAGGAGAGAGGCCTAGTGGAAAGCTATTGTGGCTATTGATAGAAACTGGGTTGGTGGTTAAGGAGGTTGTGAGCCCTCCACAAGCAACATCCACAATCCCTATCAGGGTGAACCACTTCAGTCACTAGATTAACCTGTGCTTCACCCTCTTTTAGTTAGGCACAAAAGCAATCAGGCTTAACTTTGAGGCAATGTGTAAAGTATTTTTTACAGCGCTTTAACAGTAATAAAGTGAAAACACAATACACAGGAAATTCCAGACCAATTTAGACTAACAGACTACATATTAATAAACTATTTGACACCAAGAAGGCAAAAATACAATCAGTAGAACCTGAGATATGCTATTTCAAAACATAATGTTAGTATAGGGCTTAAAAGCACATAGCACCACTCAGGGTTGTATGGTCATGCGATATTGGGTGAAATTCACAATTTCATGATGGAGCATGGGTCGGATCCCACTGAAAAAGTTGCCTTCTCAAAGTTCGGCCCAAAGAGTCCAGTTAGCTGTCGAGGAGGCTGTGAAGAACAGGGAGAGCACTGTGGAGGATCGTCGCTGCAGCACGAGGAGCAGGTCAGGAGTTGCAGACGACTCTCACTGTAGCTTCGTGTTGGCGGTCACCGTGGGCTGGCGATGCTGTAGCACAAAGTGGAGATCTCACATTGCCAGTTGTCGCTGACAGTTGTTGTAGCGCACAGAGTCTGGAACAACAGAGCTTTGCATTGGCTGTCATCAAGGGCTGCAAGATTGGGGAGGGATATGTACGCTGGACTGAAATACTATACTCGTCGGCAAGCGCCAGAGTGAGGGTTGGCAGAGTGGTATCATCCTCATTCCCGGTGGGGCGGGGTACCAGACAGGGTTGCCCGCTCTCCCCGCTGCTTTTCGCCCTAGCGATGGAACCATTGGTGGCGAGGGCTCGTTCGAGGGAGGAGTTCCGAGGCTTAAGGCTTGGTGGCCAGTCGCATTATATCTCCCTATATGCAGATGACCTCCTGCTGTTTTTGAGAGATGCGGAGGGTGAGCTGGAGGGGGAGCGTTCCTTGTTCAGCCGTTTCGGCAATATGTCTGGCTTGCCAGTCAACTGGGCACAGACGTGCGTGTTTCCAGTGGCCGGGGAGCGAACCCAGCCTGTCCTGCCGCCTGACTTGGTGTGGGAGCATAGGTGCCTTCCCTACCTAGGGATGCAAGTTTACCACAGGCAGGAAGATCTTCTCGAAGGCAACATAGGCAGAGCGCTGAGGGGACTTAAGGGCAGCATGCAATTTTAGGGAACCCTTCCACTATCGGTGGCAGGCCGAGTGGCGCTACTGAAAATGGTGGCGCTTCCTCAGCTTTTGTACTTTTTTCGGACTCTGCCTCTACGGATACCTGTTGCTTTATTTCGGCAGCTCCGATCCACGGTGGGGGGTTTCATTTGGAGAGTAGGTAGATGCCAAGTAGCATTGGACAACTTGATCCGTCCAAGAGCTGTTGGTGGCCTTGCTGTCCCTGATTTTTAATTGTATTATCTAGCCGCACAGCTCCAGCACCTCACCCAGGCGGTGGCGCAGGAATTTCAGGGACCGGAGCGGGTGACTGAACCAGAGGTACCACGGCACGTTCTATCGTTCGTGGTTCTGCAGCAAAGGCTGCGGGTTATTGACCTGTCCCCTGCAGAGCGTACCCTGAGGCACTGCTGGAACCGCTACCACAACCGAGTCGGGGTACAGAGATCTTATGCCCCGGAAATACCATTGGGCATGTGCACGGCATTGCTGCATGGCGGTGATTGGTCGGCTCTGGGGGAGTGGAAGACATTGGGGCTTCAGATGGTGGGTGATTTATTTGGGTACGGTGCACTACTGCCCTTTGGCACACTATAGGACTCCTTTGGGCTCCCGCTGGGTCCCTTCTTGTTGCATGCGGCCCTGGTTACGGCTATCCAGAGGCACTGGGGAGCTGGCCTGTCGGTCCACCCATGAGTGAGGCGTGCCAATATGTAGTGATGGCAGCGGGCACGTACAAGGCGATCACTTGTTTATACAGGCGTATGCTGGGAGAGGGGCTAGCACCGCTGCAGAAGTTGTGCAACCAGTGGGCGTCGGATCTTGCCAAAGAGATACCTGTTGCGGCTTGGTCGCAGATACTCAAGAGGGCTTGGAAGAGCACCAGAAACGCTAGATTCCAGATGATCAAATTTGTTGTGCTGCATAGATCAATCAATATTTCCATTTTAATACGGCACTTTGTCCCCGCTGTAGACTGGAGAATGCAGATCTCCTGGACATGCTATGGGACTGTCCGCGGTTGGGCACGTACTGGGAAGAGGTATCTACTTTACTTTGTAACACGGCTGGACGACGAATTACTCCGGATAAGGGGACTTGCTTGTTGCACTAGTTTCCGCACACTAGCAGAACAAAGCTGACTAGCAAATTCATAGACTTAGGATTGGTGCTTGCCAAGCGAGAAATTACGTCCCACTGGAAGTCAGCAGCGGGCCCTAGTTATGCAAGGTGAAAGGCCGCATTACTTAAGTGGGCGGCTAGTGAGAGTTCAGTTAGACTACAACAAGCCCAAAGGTCCCACAATGATAAAGCGCTAGAGGCGGCGCGAGCTTGGCAGGCTCTTGTGACAGAGTTGAAAGCTGCAGACTTAGACACTGACTCAGAGACAAGTGCGCTAACTGATGTAGAGGCCCAGTAGACAGTGCACCCAGTTATTGAGGCAGCACACGAGTAGCGATTCCCAGCTTTCCATGGTAGTCACAATATCTCCTAAGATTGATGAAATGCACCAATTGTGGAACCTGTACAAAATGATGCATTGTTTGGATTCATTTAGCCTCTGATGGTAGCGCCGGTGGGGATGGGGAGGGGAGGGTGGTTTTGGGGGGGGTCTTTGAGAGTGGAGTCAAGTGTGACTCAGAAGCGGGGGCCATTCACCTTAGCGACTTGGAGGGATACGGGCGCTTTGACACTGTACTAATGATTGCTGTGAGGGAGGCCCGCACCAGGGCTGCACTGGGATTGTTCATAATCTGTTACTTCACGATGTCATTGCTGCTAACCTCCTGAATGTCTGGCTTATGTAGAAGCACTGGCCCCTCCTCTTATTTGTTGTGGGGGTTGAAAACAATAAACAAATTTATTTTTAAAAAAATTAAAAAATCAAGGGCGGCAAGATCTTAGTGTGAACGGACCCGTTCATGGGCAGTTGTAGGGATACCTCTGGAGCTTGTTGTGTTCCTGTGGCTAAGAACAGATAGCCAGCTAACTAGCCCTTGGAGTCACTGAGGTAGCCTGGTATGAAGGGAGCAGGTCCAGACTTTCTTCTCAGACAACTGGTCAGGCCTCAAGCAGCAGGGCAACCCTCAATCAATAAAACTTTATCTCGGTCTTGTTTGCAAACCATAAAAGTGCAGATACAGCAATACAAAATTCATTGTTCTATAAAAAGTAGACCATATCAGTATACGAAAAGTACAAAATACAAAATTGACATCGCAGAAAAAAAGAATACATGATTTTACCTAAATATAATAAATACAAGCTCAGAAAAAATTCATTTAAAAAGTCATTACAAATCCAGGCATTTTCTATACTTAACAATGGATTTTAAAAATTCAGTATGGAGAATACTGTCACTGTGTAATAGTTGTAAATACATCATAGCTGGTCTAAAACCCGACAAAAATTGAGTTTTTTAAAAAGCGAAGCCAGCTAGCATTTGCAGGGATATTCATAAAATCTACATTAAAACATTAAATGCAGCATATCCTGCGGAGACTTTCCGTCGCAGCTGCAGGGAGCTGCAACTTTACTTAAAATAGCAGTTCTTGGCCTAACAAGCAAAGGATAAAATAGATTCAACCGAAATCTGGTGAGTAAAAATGTTTCATGTGCAGTCAGAATGCCCATTAAATAAGGCTCGATAGTTGCAGATATTTTTAACATAACATATTTTCTGACACTCGGTTTCTGAATCTCTATGGCTTCCCTCTGAATCTTCCTATCTGAGAGGAAGGCCAGTTTTATTGCCTCCGGGTCCCTCTTGGTAATGCAATCAGGAGTTTCAACAACTCACTACGCCCTAATCTGAGGAAACTTGTCTTCAGATATTTCAACCATGGTATAGCGTGTGCATTATCCTGAGACAGACAATCTTTTACAATTAAGTGTGTAAGAGGGATATCAGGATTTAACCAAAGTTTTAACCAACAGGTCAGTGGTCGTAAGGAGAAAATATCACTGACATACTGTGTCCCCAGTTCTTCAGGGACAGCTAAATTGGGCGTGCCTGAGGGGACACACAGAAGACGTTTCAGAAATGAATTCTCCACAATCTGGAGTTGCTCTCCCACAATATACCCCCAAATTTCACTACCATATACAGCTGAAGCCACTGATTTGGCATTGTATGATTGCAGAATAGCACCAGTTGGTTTTTTCTTCAATTTGGATGCAAAGTTGATGATTGATGCATTCACCCTAGCAACTTCCCCTTTCTTTTTAAGAACATGTGGGCCCTAATTTAATTTGTTGTCAAAAAGGACCCGAAGATAGGAGAACGTCTTTGATGTAGGGATTATTGCATCACCTACTTTGAATAAAAAATTCCTTCTGGGGTGCTGACCTACCTGCATGATAAATGATTTAGAGTTGTTAATCGTTAAATCCCAGTCTGTCATGAAGGACTTAAAAGCAGTTAAAAGAGCTTGGAGGCCTCTTTCAGTCCTAGATATGAGGACTGCATCGTCCGCATATAATAGGACCGGAATGCCCCGGCGTCCGACTCTGGGACAGTCAGTCGCCACCTCCTGAAGAGTGCTGTCTAGGTCATTAATATAAAAATTAAACAGAAAAGGAGCCAAAATGCATCCTTGTCGGACTCCTTTTCTAATATTAAAATTCTTTGTCACACTCAGATCTTGGGAAAATCTAATGTTCGCTCTGGTGTTACTGTGTAAATCTACTAGGAAGTCTACAATACCACCATCAACCCCCTTCGCCCTCATGGACTGCCACAGCTTCCGTCTGTTCACACAGTCAAAGGCTGAGGACAAATCCATGAAGGCAAGGTAGATGGTTCCCCTATGTGCCACTGTATATTTACTTAGCATTAAAAAAATTGAGGCATTGGGTTGTCGTTGAACGACCACTGCAGAAACCGTACTGGGAGATTGACATAATGTTGTTATCCTCAACCCAGGTTGTGAGTCTCTGCAGCAGTACCCTTCCTATTACTTTCACCATAGAATCTATTAGTGAAATGGGTCTATAACAATGTGCACTACGTTTATCCCCTTTTTTAAAAACGGGTACAATTGTGGAGACCCCCCAGGATTGAGGGCATCCACTTTGTACTGCAGCATTAAAAACGGACTCGAGGATTGGGGCCCAAAAAGAAGGCTCAGACTTAAATAGATCAGGGGGATCCCATCTGGACCAGGTGCTTTCCCAGCTGTTAGTCCTAGAATTCCTTCAAGGATTTCACCCCTTTCAATTATAATTTTGTTACCACTACAAACAGGTGCCAGGCTATCAGTTTATTCCAGGGGGCAAGCATACAGATGCTCAAAGTGTACTTCCCAGTCCTCCTTAGGTATGTGGCATTCAAGACCGTCTCCGTCTCTGGTCTCCTGGCAAAGAAATGGCTTTTTCTTTGTGCCCTAAAAACTTAGAGCTATTCTTAAGGGTTCAGGGTCCAGTAGATCATTCAATGCCTCATCCCTTAAGGTCTTCTTGCGTTTGGCTACCACTGTCTTATAATCCTTCCAACATGTTTTTACATTAGCCTGCACTCTTGGTTTAGCAGCTAAGGCTACCCTTAGATTGCTAGCTGCTTTTGAGCAGTCGTGATCAAACCACTTAGGGCCCACGTTAGTCCTACTTCTGTAGTGTCCACAGGTAAAAGAGGGTCATAATTTTATACCTGGTGCCATCTTTGAAGTGGAAGAAGTTCCTGCAGTTCCCTCCCCCCACAAACACAGAAGTGTCTGGAATTTCCTGCCTCTCCCCGCTGGTCCCAGTATGTCTGGAGACTAGTGGGAAGTTCCTTGTGTGTGAGCTGAGGCAGTGTCTTTCAAGTGCATATACAGTAGGTGAAATCACAGACTCTCCCACTCAGGCAGGAGGTGATGAAAAGCAACGAGACTCCCAGGACCTTCGATGCCGCTTTGTGCAAACCACCTCTAATTCACCCTAAGATTAGCAATCAAAATAACGAGGCAGGTGCTGGAAACTGGAATGCGAAGAACAGGTTTATTTCTCTTGAGGAGAGTACATCACATCAGACACCGGGCCTATCGTCAGAAGGTGCTCTAACTGCATCTCTGTGTCATGGCCTTTTATTTGCTTTTTCGTCAGTTTATTACATGGTCAAACATTCCTGGCATCAGTTTATTGCATAGTCAAACATCCTTGGAATCCCCGCCTCAAGCTAGTTCCCACACAAACCCTCTAGCAATCGTCCCTTCTCCCAGATCTAACAGATGATCGCTATCTTGCAGCTGGACATTCCGACAGGATGTGGGATCGGTCAGATCTAAGGGTTCGTGTCTTTGATTAAATCAGGCCCCTTTGTTGGTGAAACAAGCCCTGCCGTGTGCAGGTAATAAACTATGTCCACAAGGGTTGGTTAGTGCCTGGGACCGGATTGAGTGGTCAGGTGCAGGGAAGTGACTCTGGTACATGTGTTCAGGCTTGGTCAGAGCGCGGGGGGATGATAGCGAGGTCGGGGTGACTCACAGGTGACCAGCAGAGTATGAAATGGCTGCGATGTCTAAAATGGTTGCTGCTTATGCCCACGTAAAGGCCCTCACTAAGCAAGATGGCGCCCGCAATGTTCATATTTGTCGTTTTATTTTCTACAGTCCTCCCTTTGAACTTAGTCCAGCCAGCTTGCTAGTCTATCTCAATGTCCATAATGTCCTGTATCTCTCTATTGTTTATTACTCTCATCTTCGTGAGCTCAGTGTCCATAGTCTTAGGGTGAAAGGAGTTCAGGCAAATAGAACACAAAAGTGGTATACAATGTATGCCCAAACAACAACCACATATTATTAATATTGGAACCAAGAGGATCATCATTATTTTTCAGCCCCATTCTTTCAAAATGCCCCCAAACCAGCTTCCAAGTGTCCAAGTTTCTGACTCCTGATGGATTTCTGACGCCAGCCTGTGGAGATGTTCAATTGCCTTGAAAACAGAAGGTGAGTTGTCAGGGACATAAGTACAGCAACTGGCTCCGATGATGCGGCATGCTCCTCCACGATGCGCTAGTACCACATCTAGAACAATGCGGTTCTGTAAAGCCACCAGGCGGACCGCCTGAAGCTCAGCTGTGTTGTTGATGAGGATGTCAGCAGTGACGTTCAACTGCTTGAGTTAGGTGTCGGATAGCTCGGCTGTTTGCCATCGGACCCCATAGCGGGACAAGTCCTTTTGCCGCGTCGAGTAACTGTGATGTGGCGGAGTCTGCTTGTTCTGTGCCTTTGGAACTCCTTTCTCTGTGATGGTCTTCACGTGCTGTGTAGGTTGAAGGCAGAACAAAAGCGACGTGGCACGTGCCCCCCAGCCTTTTGGGAGCCAGGTGTAGGCTTTGGTAGCACAGATGAAGTACATGTTGGGAGATGCAACAAATGAAGGGGAGTCTTCATTATTTTGCAAGAGCTGTGACCTACGATCTTAGTCCCATGGCCTTCGATGCAGACAAGGCCTGAGACGTTCACCACAGATAGGGCCACTGTCAGAGTTGCGGCAGTTCGTTTCTTTAGATAGGAAAAGGTAGGTCTGGCTGGGTTGTTGTACACTTGCATTTCAACTCGTTCTTTTTTGGGAATGTTCATTGGAATGGTTGCATTCGAAGTCAGAGGGAAGAAGGAAGCGGATGTTCTTCCCGTTTTGTTCAGATTTAACTTGTTGTAAAATTGTTTGATTGTCCCATCGGATGTGGCATTGTCTTTGTAGCTCTCTTGCAGGAGCATTAACCAGGCTAGGCAAGATCCATGAACAGAAAAGGGTGAAGGGATGAAAGGAATGGAATTTTCAGTGGCATGAGTTCGCAACCCACATATCCAACAGTTCGTGGCATTTGCGGCAAGATTGCGCTGGTGCAATATTTGTACTAAAGAATTATTACAGAATTCTTTGCGTCGTTCTCAGAGGCGTGGTGACAGTGGCACCGGATAGTGTTCTTTCTTGGTGGTGGGTTGCATGGTGGGTGACATTGTTCTGTAAGCGGCAGCACTCTCTTCAACGATCCAGACTGTGACCATCAGCAAGAGGCAGGTGAGCGATGCTGCCACAAGGGTTATTGTCTTTGTACTGTGCAATGTGGCAAGTTTGGAGTCGTCGCAGTGGTTCTTCGGTCGTCCGGGTTCTTCCATCACTTTCAAGAGGCTCGACGACTGGCAGGACACATACTTTCGTCTAGCGTTTATCCTGGTAGCATTTGTAGCACCGTATTCTTTGCAAAATGTGCATTGATCCTTTCCTAAGTCCTGGCATCGTACATATGGTGTCAATGAGTCATTTCTAGGAGGCTTTACTCCATGGACACTCTGTTGGTATCCTCCTTTATATTGTTCCCATCCTGTATTCGCCCCTTGGAGTTGGGCTATCATTACTCTTTCCTTCAATTCCTTCTTTTTCTTTTCTGTGGCTCTGTCATTCTCGTTTTTCTGATGTTCATAATACTGGGCCATTTGGAGAATAGCCGCTGGCTTAGAGCCTGCCCAACTACTTTCGCTACTTTGTAATTTCTGTGATACCTTCGGCAGCAGTCCAAGACGTAATTTTGCACGAATAAGTGGTGTTCGGTCGCAGTGGACATGTCCTGTCCACTGTAATCGGAGAACACTGTTTCGAATCTCGAGAAATACTCCGAGACATCCTCTCATGGTTTCTGGTGGCATGCGGTTACTATGGACCAGTCTATCTTTTTCTCCGGTATCAGTATTTTTACTTTCTGCACTATTTTATCAGGGAGGTCCAATATAGCTTTAACTGTTTTTTGGCCAGGATCCCGCTCTTTATCTAATGTGCTGAGTTGTTCCCAGGTAAGACCGAGCAATTCTGTGTGGTCTATCCTCCTAATCTGCTTCCACACATCGGCTGGCAAACATAACCCAAACGTCAGGATGTCCTGTCTGTCCCATGGCTGATACACCCAATTGTAGACCACCCTTCTTTTAGCGTCCTGATGTTTTATGTCGGCATTAGTCCCTTGTCCCCTAGGGTGGACCCAATATGGAGCGGCTTCCTTTATCGGCATCATGTTGTCTAGCTTCTCTATTGGGGGTGTTACTGGCTTTGATGCTCTGTCTGTATCTATCCCCCTTGTTCTATGAGGTGGCGGAATACTTCTAACATGGACAAAAAGAGTTCTGCTACATCGTTGTTGTTTTTTCGTCTCCTATGTCGACTTTTCTATAAAGAGCCATTAGCCTCCCGGGTCCTACATCCTGATATTTTTCTTCATAGGCAGTAAGTGTGTAGTAGCAGAAGCACACAATAAAGAATCGTTTGTGGCTCTCGACATAAGAATTGCATATGTCAGACACATACAATTCCGTTTCTCTTCTCTTCACGAGGGTTTTGACTATCTTGTCAATGTTTGCCCGCTCGTGCTTACTTAATTGTGGAACCCTGGGCAACCCTTTTTCTATTGATCCTATTTCTACTAATGCGTTCGTTAATGAGGCACTTGGTGCAAGTGGCTAGAATGGAGCGAAACGGTTGTGGCGTCTCCGTTGGTACCTTGCTGTTCTTGGTGCTGTACTACGGGATGAGTAGGGGCATAAGGAGGTGGCATGTAGATGATCGGGGGACCCAACAAGAGGTCATCATTTATTCTCTGTTTAGCCGGTAACTCGGAGTAAAGTGTTAAAGGCGTTCTAACAGGGTACTGGCCTGATATTTTCAATTCTTGCTCATTTCTATCAGTCTCACTTTCTTTTATATCTTCCTCTAACTTTTTACAAGCTTGGTTAGCTGCTTTTTGCATCACTTTATCTAGTCTAGCTTCGTTTCTTCTCTTTCGTTGGGTTGCTTCTTTCTGCCACAGACCAAAGTCTTCTTTTTGTGGCGCGCTATTTCTAAGATTTCTATTTTAGCGAGATCAAAAGATCCCATCAGTGGCCACTGATTTACCCGGTCCTTTCTAGCATATTTGAGTCATAGTTTGCTATAAGCGACGACTGCTACTCCATATTTAACATACATGTCCTTGTTAGGGGTGCCTTCCGGCGGTGCTGGGTGACTGACCTCTAACAAACGGTCCGGTCCAAAACAATCAAAAATTTTGAGAAGACAGGCATGACGTACAAGAGGTCAATATAAATATCTCAATAGGCCGTGGACAAAGGCCCGCACTACATGCCCTTCGCTGCCTGCAAAGAGGGAATATTCCTATTTTACGTTGTTTGCAAGCAGGGAATGTCTCAATTATTACCAATACCTTCAAAAAGCGGAATACTAGTATTCGAGCAAAAAATTTCAATACAATCAGACGATCAGTTTTGTTGTATATCACGACCTTACCAGACAGTTATGGACAGTTTCTTGGTCGTCCCCGTCCAGCGCCCATTTGTTCTCTCACTCCAAAAAATGTGGCGTTTCTGTAAGGTCCCAGTCAGGACCGCAGGTCACTCGAGAGAGAGAGGTCGGTTCTGAACCGGTTCAGTTGATCGGCAGCCAGATGAGGGTCTCTTTCAGGCAAGTGCACTCCAATCGTTTAGATGTTCCCTCCATCGTTAGGACCTCTCTCACCGGACCCACGTGTCGCTGATGGGCCCCATGTTGGTGCACCAATTGATGAACAGCAGCGAGACTCCCAAGACTTTCGATGCCGCTTGGTGCAAACCACCTCTAATTCACCCTAAGATTAGCGATCAAAATAACGAGGCAGACGCTGGTAACTGGAAGGCGAAGAACAGGTTTATTTCTCTAGAGGAGAGTACATCAAATCAGACACTGGGCTATCGTCAGGAGGTGCTCTAACTGCATCTCTGTGGCATGGCCTTTTACATGCTTTTTCGTCAGTTTATTACATGGTCAAACATTCCTGACATCAGTTTATTGCGTAGTCAAACATCCTTGGAATCCCTGCCTCAAGCTAGTTCCCACACAAACCCAGCAGCAATCGTCCCTCCACCCAGATCTAACAGATGATTGCTATCTTGCAGCTGGACATTCCGACAGGATCTAAAAATATCTGGGATCGGTCAGATCTAAGGGTTTGTGTCTTTGATTAGATCAGGCCCCTTTGTTGGTGAAACAAGCCCTGCCATGTGCGGGTAATAAACTATGTCCACAGGGGTTGATTAGTACCTGGGACCGGATTGAGTGGCCAGGTGCAGGGAAGTGACTGCAGGGCATTGTCATGCTGACAAGGTTTTTCGACCCTGGTACATGTGTTTAGGCTTGGCCAGAGCGCAGGGGGATGATAGCGAGGTCAGAGTGATTCACAGGTGACCAGCAGAGTATGAAATGGCCGCGATGTCTAAAGTGGTTGCTGCTTACGCGCACGTAAAGGCCCTCACTAAGCAAGATGGCGCCGGCAATGTTCATATTTGCCGTTTTATTTTCTACAGACGGACGTTCCTGCCAACACCCAGTTCCCCTTTTGTGATGCTGTCATTGAGGAATACAGAAAGGTCAACTATACCTACACATGTGACACATGATATAAGCTGAAGGCACCAAATGATTAGTAAAAGAGAATGGCAGCTTTCCAAAAATTGAATTTTTAGTGTTGTGACTTAAAATCTGACTTCACTATTAAAGAGGATTTTTCTATAATATTTTTATTAGGTTTTCCAAAGTAGGCAACATATAATATCAAACAGAACTTCAAAGACTGTGAATACTTAAGAGTGCAATTGGGGTCAGTCAGGCATTCAGCAACATCGCAAGTTAACATCACCAGCATATACAGCATATAGAAAGGGATGTCAATCATTCCTGTGCCGTCTCTTGTCTGGTAGAGTGTTTTCTTTTTTTTAAATAATCTTTTTATTAAGTTCAATGGTCAAATTACATACATGTTTCATATAGTACCTTAGATACGACACTGATCGCATTACATTTGCCTTGGAGGAAAGTGTCACAATCATATTGTTGCCATATCTCATTCTCTGCTGCGCTGCATTTCCAGTTCCACAAATGGGGAGATACATAGATTTCGACTATTCATTCCATTTACCCCATCTCCTATCCCATTTCCTTGGACACCCTTGTGACTTCAAAACTTTCGCCTCTGCAACCATGCATCTATCAAATTCTTTCATCCACACTCGGGGAGAGGGCACGTCTGCCGCCCCCCACCCTCTTGCAATCTCTCTCTTAACCAGGGTGCAACCCAGCGTGGTCATTTGTTGCTCTACCGCTGTACGGTCAGTTGGGGCCCAGATATTAAGGAGTCCTAATCCCGGAGTAAGGTGTAGTTCTTTCCCCAGGGCATTCTGGATGTGCGTTGTGACCCCCTACCAAGTTTTCCTCATTTGGGGCACTCATGTGCTATAAGGTAGCCGGTTGTAAGCAGCCCTTAAGACAAAGCGTGTCTGGTCTCGCCCCTATCTTTACCAAATTAGTGCCTGTCATGTAAGACCTATGTAGAATACGGAGTTGTATCAATCTGAATCTAGAGTTAATTGCTGCTTCTTTGGGGGACATTAGCGCCGATTGTCAGTCTTCATCATCAATTGGCCCCACATCTCCCTGCCATTGTTCTCTGAGCTTGTGAAATGGGTCTGGTAGATTATTGCAAAGCTTTGTATATGTTAGTGATCTTGCTTTTGAGTGGAGTGGCCCATCTAACAATCTGTCCTCTAGCGGTGACGATGCTGGTATGTTTGTGAAATCTGGCAATGCCGAGGTGAGAGCAGGCCTAACTTGCAAATATCTGAAGATTTTCCTTTGGTTCATATCGTATTTTACCCGCAACACGGTGACCCCGAGGATCGACCCTTTTTTAATTAAATCCCCGACTGTGGATATGCCTATTATACCCCACTTGTCAAATCCAGCTTGGTGGCATAATAGTCCCAGTCTCTGAGTATACCACATGGGCGTGGCTTTCGTTATTATATTGGACCATTCCAGTTGGGAGTTTGCCTGCAATAATGTGACCATGTGCGAGGTGGTGAAGAACCGGGTTTTAGAACCCAGCGGCGCCAGGGATAACGCCCGATGTCTTCGGATTCACCTGTCTTGGCAAACAGAGACACGGGAGACTTCTTGATGACGTCAAAGACCAAATTTATTGGTTGCAACCAGGAACAGAGGTCTACGAAGCACGACACATGTGGTTCGCTAGAGACTGCACAAATTCATAGAGTGGCGCATCGTCTTTTAAGCCAAAAATCACATTCCTGGCTAGCATCAATTACATTCAAACTGATCAATGAAACAGTGACATTTGAAACATATCGCATGACGACAATCCCACTTTCCGTTGTCCAGCCCACCAGAAATGACCAAGCACATTCCAATATTCCTGTTCGATCAGGCCGGACAAACCCATCATAAAACCTCGACCCAAATCAGTGATTAAGCCATAAATTAAGGAACAGAAACAGATGAGAAGCAAGATAGAAGGGTGGGTGCATGTACCATAAACCCAGCAATGTCCTTCTCTTTGATCTTTATCTGACCAGCCGCTTAACAAGGAACTGGCTTAGCGAAGTCAGCCTCGGGCAAGGGAGTCAGTTCGGCCAGGTCACGCAAAATTCAGCTAAGGTGTACGTGTCCCAAGGACTCGTTCGGCCATAGTCATCGGCCTGTGTGAGGGCAACCACACAAAATGGCTGCCGCACACAAAATGGAACCCGAGGGTTCCAACGAAATCCCTGAATACGAAGTGTTCTCATTGATCGGTTTTGACAAAAACACTCGTACACACCACACTCGTCATTTGCGGTCATACATCCAGTGGTTTATTGCTATTAACTTCGACGCCCAATAGTACAGTCTAAGGTCTGGGAGGGCAATATCCCCGTCATACCACCCCTTTGTTAATTTTTTCATTGCTATTCAAGGAGCTCCACCGTCCCATAACCCCATCCGGAGTTCACTCTCCACTCCCGAAAAATCGGAATCTGTGACCCGCTGTGGGCAGTTTTGCAGGACGTACAAAAATCGTGGGAGGGCTAACATTTTAAAAAGAGCCGCTGGGACAACTAAGGAAAGAGGCAGAGATCTCCAGTGCTTTACATCAGCTCGCAACCTGTCCAGCGGTGGTGGCAGGTTACGTTCATAAAAAAGGTTGGGATCCGAGGTAATATATATTCCTAGGTATCGGAATCCGTCTGTGGCTATTTCCACGTTACACCCTCTGGGAAACCTCGGGAGTGGCCCCCTGAGTACAAACAACACTGACTTACTTCAATTAATATCATATCCGGAATATTTTCGGATATTTGTAAAGATGTTTAACACGCCATGGATAGACTTATAGGGAGAGGCAAGGTATAACAGTATATCTTCCGCATAAAATAATATGCAGTCCTCGTGGTCTTCAGCCCATTTGAGGCCCCTTATCATTACGTCCCTCCACACCCACGCGGCTAGCGGTTCCAGCATAAGTGCAAATATCAGCGGTGATAGGGGGCATCCCTACCAAGTGCCCCTTTTAAGTGTAAATATTCATGATGTACAGTTGTTGACTCGCTCTTGGCGCTTTATGTCGGTGTAGAGCAATTGCACCCACCCCCTAAATTTTGTCCCAAAGCCCATCCTTTTCAAGACTTCAAACAGATATGGCCAATCAATTGAATCAAAAGCCATTGTGGCATCTTCCTCCATGTATTCTCGCCTAGCCAGAACGTTGTGGAGACGTCTAATGTTGAGTGCTGTATTCCTCCCCGGCATGAAGCCAGACTGGTCTGGGTGTACCAAGGAGGAATTGACCCCTACTAGTCGTAATGCCAATTCTTTCGCTAAAACCTTAGCCTCAATGTTTACTAATGATATTGGTTTATATGAACTGCAAACCTCAGCGGGTTTCCCTGGCTTTCGGAGTACAACTATCGACGCCAGTCTTTGGTCCTCAGGCAGAACCCCTTGCTTGTAGCTTTCATTATACATTGCTCATAGATGTGGCACCACCTGGGAGGCCACCAAGTGTAGAAACTCGATAGGCATCCCATTTGGCCCCATGGCATTCCCGGACTGGATGCTGCCAATGGCCTTTTGGATCTCCTCATCCGACAAGTCCTCCTCTAGGACATCTCTGTCTGTCACAGAGAGCGACGGGTTGCCACTATCAGAGAGGAGCTGGCAAGAGTCCTCTGCCGTGTACGTAGTGGAGGAGGAATACATTTGTTACAAATAATCTGCAAAGGCTTCTGCTATATCATGAGGGTGCCATCATTCAAAATAATTCTGGGTACCCACCGCTCACCTTGGTCACATTTCGCTAGCCATGCTAGTGTCTTTACTGCCCTGTCCCCCAATTTGTATACTCTGTGGCGAGTACGCTGAAGTTTAGCCATCACCTGTTCCCTTATTAGGGCTCAGCCTACATCCCACGAAGTGGGTGTGGCTTCAGAGCCATCTAGAGAGGGACTTCGCCAATCTAGCCTACGAATTCCAGAGAAGCGCGTGATTTTTGCTCGTTATTTATGGCAGCTGCATGGCAATTGGCCCTCGCATGGCTGTGTTTTTACAAGCCAGCACGCAATAGGTCATAGTCTGTGGAGTTGCTCCGCTTTCTGCATATTCCGTGCGGAGACGCGCACCAGAAGGCTATATTTTATCAATTACCAGCTGTCAGGGGCCGTGGTAATTGAAGCCAGATGCCGGGCACGCGTGCACCATTCTCCTGTTTTCAGGGCTCGGGGCTACGGGCACACGCCTCTCCCAGCCTGCTCGTATTGTGTGCACTGTGCCTAGTCAGGATAAGATTGTAAGCTGCCATCACTGCAACCCGTTCTGCTTCTCTTTTCTGTGTTCTCTTTCTACTTTGGAAGCTTCAACTTGTTTTTTTGCTTTCATAGCAAAGGCACCTGTAGCCTGTGTGTGCGACATGTAGTGCTAGATAAATCTAAAAGAGGACAGCCTTTAGAAAAATAATAATACAAAATTGTATTAAAGACAAAAGTTATAGTGAAGCTGGAACTGAGTGCTGAGTTGCAGACCAGTATGAACTATTTCATCCATCTTCCGAAGTACGAAATGTCCTATTGCAATTTAGCGTTTGCCTTTTAAAGAACATTTTGTTTAGAAGAAATGGCTATATAGTTCCCAGAAGCTCAACAACGAGAAAGTAAAGTGGCTTCTGGGTAAAGTGCGATTCGCGGTGATTTGGGGACAATGAGGGGAGCTGAGCACTGTGTAAAGATGGCGCAATATTTTGCTTAAATCCTGCTGATCATGTTGAATCGATACCCGGTGTGGCTTCATGGTATTAAAATATTCGGTGACTCGCTTTTGGGGGGACCTGATGCTTCTGAATGTCCAAGACCCCAGGGATGTTTGTTAGACATGCAGAACGCCATGATCTGTATTTCAGGGCTTATTTCCAAGCCTCCTACCCTCCGATGCCTCACTTTTAATTTGGGGAAAAGTGGCAGACCTACGGCTCAAGAGGCTTGTAAATCAGCCCCTTCTTATGCACTCGGGGCTCTGTGCGGAAAAAAACGACTTTTCATTAACACCGACACAGTTAGAACCCCAGCCCGCTTCTTACAGCCCCTTTAACGTGATTCCCCCCTTGCTGTCATATGTTTATGTAAAAAGTGCCACGGGGGCCACTAAAATGTATTTCAGAGAAGCTCTTCCTTGTGCAAAGCACAGATAACTCAGTTATGTGTTAGTCACTGAGGTAAATGTTAGATAGAAGGACTAGTCTGTCATTGGGACAGAAATAAAAAATAGAAGTGTTTTAAATCTGACGTCTCTAGAGCATTGAAGAGAGGTTTCTGCAGGGGGGTGAGGGAAGCCACTGTGAACACATATCGGCCACGGAAAGGCGCAAGAGGAGTTTTAATATTCAGAGTGCAGATTCAGAGTGCAGTTTCGGAGTGCAGAGTGCAGAGTGGAGATTCATAGTGCAGATTCAGTGTGCAGAGTGCAGATTCAGAGTGCAGAGTGCAGATTCAAACAGAGTGCAGATTCAGAGTGCAGATTCAGCGTGCAGATTCATAGTGCAGAGTGCAGATTCAGAGTGCAGAGTGCAGATTCAGAGTGCAGAATCAGAATGCAGATTCAGAGTGCAGAATCAGAGTGCAGAATCAGAGTGCAGATTCAGAGTGCAGAATCAGAGTGCAGAATCAGAGTGCAGATTCAGAGTGCAGATTGAGAGTGCAGAGTGCAGATTCAGAGTGCAGAGTGCAGATTCAGAGTGCAGAGTGCAGATTCAGAGTGCAGATTCAGAGAGCAGAGTGCAGATTCAGAGTGCAGATTCGGAGTTCGGAGTGCAGATTCAGAGTGCAGATTCATCGTGCAGAGTGCAGATTCAGAGTGCAGATTCCGAGTGCAGAGTGCAGAATCAGAGTGCAGTTTCAGAGTGCAGATTCAGAGTGCAGATTCAGAGTGCAGATTCAGAGTACAGATTCAGAATGCAGAATCAGAGTGCAGAGTGCAGATTCAAAGTGCAGATTCAGAGTGCAGATTCAGAGTGCAGGTGCAGAGTGCAGGTGCAGAGTGCAGTTTCAGAGTGCAGAGTGCAGGTGCAGAGTGCAGGTGCAGAGTGCAGATTCAGAGTGCAGGTGCAGAGTGCAGGTGCAGAGTGCAGGTGCAGAGTGCAGATTCAGAGTGCAGATTCAGAGTGCAGAGAGCAGATTCAAAGTGCAGATTCAGAGTGCAGATTCAGAGTACAGATTCAGAGTGCAGAGTGCAGATTCAGAGTGCAGAGTGCAGAGTGCAGAGTGCAGGGTGCAGATTCAGAGTGCAGATTCAGAGTACAGAGTGCAGGTGCAGATTCAGAGTGCAGATTCAAAATGCAGATTCAGATTGCAGATTCAGAGTGCAGATTCAGAGTGCAGATTCAGAGTACAGATGCAGAGTGCAGCTTCAGAGTGCAGAGTGCAGATTCGGAGTGCAGAGTACAGATTCAGAGTGCAGAGTGCAGAGTGCAGATTCAGAGTGCAGAATCAGAGTGCAGAATCAGAGTGCAGATTCAGAGTGAAGAGTACAGATTCAGAGTGTAGATTCAGAGTGCAGAATCAGAGTGCAGAATCAGAGTGCAGATTCAGAGTGCAGATTCAGAGTGCTGATTCAGAGTGCAGAGTGCAAATTCAGAGTGTAGATTCAGAGTGCAGATTCAAAGTGCAGATTCAGAGTGCAGATTCAGAGTGCAGATTCGGAGTGCAGATTCAGAGTGCAGGTGCAGAGGGCAGATTCAGAGTGCAGATTCAGAGTGCAGAGTACAGATTCAGAGTGCAGATTTAGAGTGCAGAGTGCAGATTCAGAGTGCAGAGTGCAGATTCAGAGTGCAGATTCAGACTGCAGTGTGCAGATTCAGAGTGCAGAGTGCAGAGTGCAGATTCAGAGTGCAGAGTGCAGATTCAGAGTGCGGAGTGCAGATTCAGAGTGCAGATTCAGAGTGCAGAGTGCAGGTGCAGAGCGCAATTGCAGGTGCAGAGTGCAGATTCAGAGTGCAGATTCAGAGTGCAGTTTCAGAGTGCCGGTGCAGAGTGCAGATTCAGATGCCGATTCAGAGTGCAGAGTGCAGAGTGCAGATTGTGAGTGCAGAGTGCAGATTCAGAGTGCAGAGTGCAGATTCAGACAGAGTGCAGATTCAGAGTGCAGATTCAGCGTGCAGATTCAGAGTGCAGAGTGCAGATTCAGAGTGCAGAATCAGAGTGCAGATTCAGAATGCAGAATCAGAGTGCAGAATCAGAGTGCAGAATCAGAGTGCAGATTCAGAGTGCAGATTCAGAGTGCAGATTCAGAGTGCAGATTCCGAGTGCAGAGTGCAGATTCAGAGTGCAGATTCAGAGTGCAGAGTGCAGATTCAGAGTACAGATTCAGAGAGCAGAGTGCAGATTCAGAGTGCAGATTCGGAGTTCAGAGTGCAGATTCAGAGTGCAGATTCATCGTGCAGAGTGCAGATTCATCGTGCAGAGTGCAGATTCAGAGTGCAGATTCCGAGTGCAGAGTGCAGATTCATCGTGCAGAGTGCAGTTTCAGAGTGCAGATTCAGAGTGCAGATTCAGAGTGCAGATTCAGAGTACAGATTCAGAATGCAGAATCAGAGTGCATAGTGCAGATTCAAAGTGCAGATTCAGAGTGCAGAGTGCAGATTCAGAGTGCAGAGTGCAGATTTAGAGTGCAGATTCAGAGTGCAGGTGCAGAGTGCAGGTGCAGAGTGCAGATTCAGAGTGCAGGTGCAGAGTGCAGATTCAGAGTGCAGATTCAGAGTGCAGATTTGGAGTGCAGAGAGCAGATTCAAAGTGCAGATTCAGAGTGCAGATTCAGAGTACAGATTCAGAGTGCAGAGTGCAGATTCAGAGTGCAGAGTGCAGAGTGCAGAGTGCAGGGTGCAGATTCAGAGTGCAGATTCAGAGTGCAGAGTGCAGGTGCAGATTCACAGTGCAGATTCAAAGTGCAGATTCAGATTGCAGATTCAGAGTGCAGATTCAGAGTGCAGATTCAGAGTACAGATGCAGAGTGCAGATTCAGAGTGCAGAGTGCAGATTCAGAGTGCAGCTTCAGAGTGCAGAGTGCAGATTCGGAGTGCAGAGTGCAGATTCAGAGTGCAGAGTGCAGAGTGCAGATTCAGAGTGCAGAATCAGAGTGCAGAATCAGAGTGTAGATTCAGAGTGCAGATTCAGAGTGCAGAGTACAGATTCAGAGTGTAGATTCAGAGTGCAGAATCAGAGTGCAGAATCAATGTGCAGATTCAGAGTGCAGCTCCAGAGTGCTGATTCAGAGTGCAGAGTGCAAATTCAGAGTGTAGATTCAGAGTGCAGATTCAAAGTGCAGATTCAGAGTGCAGAATCAGAGTGCAGATTCAGAGTGCAGAATCAGAGCGCAGATTCAGAGTGCAGATTCAGAGTGCAGAATCAGAGTGCAGAATCAGAGTGCAGATTCAGAGTGCAGATTCAGAGTGCAGATTGAGAGTGCAGAGTGCAGATTCAGAGTGCAGAATGCAGATTCAGAGTGCAGATTCAGAGTGCAGAGTGCAGATTCAGAGTGCAGATTCAGAGAGCAGAGTGCAGATTCAGAGTGAAGATTCGGAGTTCAGAGTGCAGATTCAGAGTGCAGATTCATCGTGCAGAGTGCAGATTCAGAGTGCAGATTCAGAGTGCAGAGTGCAGAGTGCAGAATCAGAGTGCAGATTCAGAGTGCAGATTCAGAGTGCAGATTCAGAGTGCAGATTCAGAGTACAGATTAAGACTGCAGAATCAGAGTGCAGAGTGCAGATTCAAAGTGCAGATTCAGAGTGCAGAGTGCAGATTCAGAGTGCAGAGTGCAGATTTAGAGTGCAGATTCAGAGTGCAGAGTGCAGGTGCAGAGTGCAGGTGCAGAGTGCAGATTCAGAGTGCAGTTTCAGAGTGCAGGTGCAGAGTGCAGGTGCAGAGTGCAGATTCAGAGTGCAGGTGCAGAGTGCAGAGTGCAGGTGCAGAGTGCAGGTGCAGAGTGCAGATTCCGAGTGCAGATTCAGAGTGCAGATTCAGAGTGCAGAGAGCAGATTCAAAGTGCAGATTCAGAGTACAGATTCGGAGTACAGATTCAGAGTGCAGAGTGCAGATTCAGAGTGCAGAGTGCAGAGTGCAGAGTGCAGGGTGCAGATTCAGAGTGCAGATTCAGAGTGAAGAGTGCAGGTGCAGATTCACAGTGCAGATTCAAAGTGCAGATTCAGGGTGCAGATTCAGAGTGCAGATTCAGAGTACAGATGCAGAGTGCAGATTCAGAGTGCAGAGTGCAGATTCAGAGTGCAGCTTCAGAGTGCAGAGTGCAGATTCGGAGTGCAGAGTGCAGATTCAGAGTGCAGAGTGCAGAGTGCAGATTCAGAGTGCAGAATCAGAGTGCAGAATCAGAGTGCAGATTCAGAGTGAAGATTCAGAATGCAGCGTGCAGATTCAGAGTGTAGATTCAGAGTGCAGAATCAGAGTGCAGAATCAGAGTGTAGATTCAGAGTGCAGATTCAAAGTGCAGATTCAGAGTGCAGATTCGGAGTGCAGATTCAGAGTGCAGGTGCAGAGGGCAGATTCAGAGTGCAGATTCAGAGTGCAGAGTACAGATTCAGAGTGCAGATTTAGAGTGCAGATTCAGAGTGCAGAGTGCAGATTCAGGGTGCAGATTCAGACTGCTATCCTGGCTGAAGATGGCTGATAGCCAGAAACCGGTCCTAGGATGCTTGATTCCGGTCCAGGAAAGACATGTCTTGGCAGTTCGGGCTGGACTGTTCCCATGAGGCACAGGGTCAAGACTGATTTCCATATGGCCATGTCTGAACTGGGGTGGCTTGGTGAGCAAATTAACAATGGATTAAACCCATATCTGTGACTGGGTTGAATGTTTTGCCATTGTGCAACATTCCGTCCATCTTCTTGTGTGTTTTGCTGTTCACCCTATGTGGGAAGGGTATGCCCAGACGTGGGTCCCTTGCTCACTAAGCCACTGGAGTCAAGCTATCCTGGCTGAAGATGGCTGATAGCCAGAAACCGGTCCTAGGATGCTTGATTCCGGTCCAGGAAAGACATGGCTTGGCAGTTCGGGCTGGACTGTTTCCATGAGGCACAGGGTCAAGACTGATTTGCATATGGCCATGTCTGAACTGGGGTGGCTTGGTGAGAAAAATAACGATGGATTAACTCCAGATCTGTGACTGGGGGTGAATGTTTTGCCATTGTGCAACATTCCGTCCATCATCTTGTGTGTTTTGCTGTTCACCCTATGTGGGAAGGGTATGCCCAGACGTGGGTCTCTTGCTCACTAAGCCACTGGAGTCAAGCTATGCTGGCTGAAGACTGCTGATAGCCAGACACCGGTCCTAGGATGCTTGATTCCGGTCCAGGACAGCCATGGCTTGGCAGTTCGGGCTGGACTGTTCCCATGAGGCACAGGGTCAAGACTGATTTTCATATTGCCATTTCTGAACTGGGGTGGCTTGGTGAGCAAAATAACGATAGATTAAACCCAGATCTGTGACTGGGGGTGAATGTTTTACCATTGTGCAACATTCCGTCCATCATCTTGTGTGTTTTGCTGTTCACCCTATGTGGGAAGGGTGTGCCCAGACAAGGGACCCTTGCTTACTAAGCCACTGGAGTCAAGCTATCCTGGCTGAAGACGGCTGATAGCCAGAAATCGGTCCTAGGATGCTTGATTCCGGTCCAGGAAAAACATGGCTTGGCAGTTCGGGCTGGACTGTTCCCATGAGGCACAGGGTCAAGACTGATTTGCATATGGCCATGTCTGAACTGGGGTGGCTTGGGGAGCAAAATAATGATGGATTAAACCCAGATCTCTGACTGGGGGTGAATGTTTTGCCATTGTGCAACATTCCGTCCATCATCTTTTGTGTTCTGGTAATTGCTGGAGCTCACTTTCTAACTGTATTAAGTGTTGGTTTTTATTCCAAGAGTATCTCGCCTGCAGTGATCAAGCTTGCCCTTTCAGAACTACCTGGAATGCCTCCCAAATGGTTACCTGCGAGTCCACCGAGCCACATTTTCTTTAAAGTAGTTGATGGTCTGGGTGTGCATGTCTTTTTTAATATCTGGGATTTGTAAAATTCACGGATTGATGGTGAGCGTGGTCCGAGGCAGTTGTTCCCCATGTGTGAAGTCAAGGCTGACTGGGGAGTGGTCGGGGATGCCCCTCGGAAGAGCATGGGGATTACGAAACTTGCCCACATGAGTTGTGTATGTTAAAAAGTAGACTATCCGGGACAAACTTTTGTGTGCATTGGAGAAATATGTGTATTGAGCTCCGTCAGGTTGTAGTGCACGCCATACGTCTGTCAAACCCATTGCTAACGTGAATTCAGCCATTAGCACATTTGGTCCAGCCCCTTCCCGTCGTGGGAGTCTGTCTGTTAGGTCATTCATAGTCATGTTATAATCTCCTCCCAGAATCAGTGGGCTCAACGGAGGATCTATTAGTATATTGCCCAGGCCTGCTAAAGCTTCCTTCCCCACGCTGGTGGTAAGTATGCCTAAACAACGTTGAGTGTCTGTCCCTCCCACTGTGACTCCAGGACCGCAAACCTACCCCCCAGATCTGCCCACTTACTCTTCACTATGAGTGCTAGGTTTTTTCTTGCAAGGATACGCGTTCCCCTAGAACTGGAAGTGTAATCCGCATGTACCAGGCGTTTATATCCCCACTGTGTTAGGGCCTTGCTCTTGTTCCCCACCATGTGCATTTCCTGTAATAACACTACATCTGTAGCTTGGCGTTTTAAATATTGTTGGACCATGCCGCGTTTGATTTTGCCTCTCATCCCATTTACATTCCAGGTTAGCACTGAGAGCGATTTTTTTCCTTCTATCCCCCATCATCGGTATGCAGGACCAGCATGCAACAACATGTTAGGATAACTACACATTCCGTATCAACAAGCCGCAGAGCTACCTGACTATGAGCCTATATTATCAGGCCTGCTATCCCCCTCCTCACACTCCTAGGTACTCGTGACTCCTCTATACTACTGTTATCCACTATTGAACATGCATGCAACTGTATGTGATTAGTGAATTGTATATACAACCAACTGTAACACCCCCAACTCTCAACCCCCCTCCCTCACCCGATCTCCCTCCCTGCCCAGCAGACCCCAAACTGCCCGCCTCCCCAACTGAGCAGAGTGCTTTGTCCCCGTAACTTGTACTTGTGCGAGGGGTGAGAGTTCAACCACGTTCCCCAGAAGCCCTCCAGAAGCATAACATCAATATCAGCAACCAACCCCACTTGGGTCACATATTTCTCGGATAAGTACGAGGTCCCTCTGTCCCATTTATTGTGCTTCGTTTGGCACTTGCATCGGGGGTCAGCACTTGTCCATGGAGACTTCCTCAGCAGGTCCAATCAAAATTTACTCATTCTTGAAGTGTTAGTTCATGGTCAATCAGTCCCTTTTTCGCTGGGATCGGGTGAATATTGCCTTTGCTTGTCTTGCAGTCAGTGTTGTTCCTGGGTTCTCGGTTTGCCTGATCTCATTGCAGGGCGCCATCCCTCCAGTCAATCTCGAGCTTCCTCCGGTGTGGCAAAGACCCAGGTCTTGTCTTCTGCTTCTACTCTAAGTTTCACTGGAAAGAGCATTGCATATTTGAGTTCTTTGGCCCGCAGTTCCTTTTTTGACCCTGTTGTGGTGTGGGACAGGGGATCACAGAGCATGCCTGGTAGGTTGAAAGAAGGTGTTTATTGCCACTCTGTGTTAGCTCTTCAATGAGGGAATTTTTAGGCAGGTGCTTGGTACAACCACAACCAAAGGTGCAAAATAAAAGAAATGTCACTGAGGTTACAGGTTTGTCCACAGTCTCTCCTGGTCTTCTTATTCGGGCTCTCAGGTAATGGGGCTTCTAGTTACACTTGGCCTCTTCCACTGGTCTGAATTTTGCCAGTCAGCGTAAAGGAAAAGAACCAAACAAACCAGGGGGTTACCGTTTACGTCACAGGCCTTTTTTTCCATTTCTCTGTGCTGCCGCCACCCAAAAATAATCAAAGAAAACGGGCAGTGAGGGAAGGATGTGAGGGAAGGAAACCGACGTGGTGTAAACACACAAAAAAAAATAATGGTGACACTCACGTGATTCAATTCCCAGTACCTCCCCACCACCCCCACCAGAAGGACCCCCCTAACGGTACTCGCCTTAAACCATGGTCCGTATCCAGGACCGTAGTGAAGGGACCTGGGGCGCCTTCTCTCCTCTGTGAACCGTCCGCTGGGTCGCAATGTATATGGCTCTCTCCTGGATCTTCTCTCTCTCCCTGCCGTTCTCGTCTCCGTCTTTGGGACCGTCTGCCTTCTATCTCGATTCTCTCCTCTTCTCCTCTGGGTCAGCTCTCAACTTTTTTGTACGTTCAAGGGGGCATTACTTGTCCAAGCGGCAGTTCTATCTCAAGCATAAGTATATTTAGGAGCATGTGACATCTGCCATCAAATATAGGACAACTTAGAGGTTTTCTAAGAGAGACACAATGTGACTGCTGAGAAGAGTCTTCAAAAGCTGCAGGATGTACAGAGCTCATCTAGTCCCAAAAAGGATCCTGAGGGGCCCAGAGATGATCTAAAGACATAGTACTTCAAATCCAAGCAGTGGCCCTTTCTCTGCCATTCATGTAGCATTCCCAGTTAGAACAACCATGTAGAAATGTTATGGTTTCTATGTCCCTGGGTGTTCTAACAGTAGGCTTTGGTCAGAGAGACCTTCGTTTCAGGACACTGTGGATGTACAAGCTGTCTGATGGAAATAAACTGATTCTTACAAGCAATGCTGATTACTGGATTACTTCAATTCACAGAAAAGGTCTCGGGCCCTCTTTTGTATTGGTACAGTGCAGAATTGCTGTACCTAGTCTAATGACAAATTAATTCCCAGGACAATATGGCTGGATAGGAGGAATGTAGATGTGCAAGTCTACCTGGTACAGACAGTCTGAACAAGCATTTGCAATGCAATAGGTCTTGCATTTACGCGAGTTTAAGCTAATGGCATTGCAAATGACAATGCCTTTTATTTATGTTTTAAAAATTAAAACAAGAATAAAAGTTATTGTCATTTGCAAGGTCAATAGCTCAAACTCGCATTTGCATTGCAAATGCTTGTTTTTGTTTCCTCCTACTACAAACCAAGACACATAGTTGAAAGACATTGTCATTTACAATGCCAGTAGCTCTAAAACTCAGCAATACGAGACCAATTTGCATTGGAAATACTTGTTTAACAAACCCAGGCTAGCCACTATCTACTGTAATGTCCAGGGCTTAGGTCAATTGTTGATGCAACTGAATAAACTAACCTCGTAGTTGGTCTTGAACAGGATTAGACCACGGCACCGTAATAAAAAGCGACCCCATAACGGAATGAGACAGCTGCCACAAGTGTCCGTCATTTGCAAATCAGGGCAGGTTTTGACTTGTAAAGAAGTTTATAAGTATTTTGAAAAGCGTCAGGCTGCTCAGTAGGTTAGTCTGAGGCTGCTACCCACGATAATGCACCCTCTTCCAGCAAGAAGGGATGATAAGTGTGTTAAGTGCACACCCTGTCATTTACTCACACCCCGGACATCCTGAATCGCATGCAATTTCAGCTCAGGGCCGGACTGGGAACAAAAACCGGACCTGGCAAAGCGCTCGGCCAGCCCCCTCTCCCCACTCGGATGGTTGGGGGTGCCGCCGAGCGCTTTGCTAGGGCTGGTTTTCGGCCGATTTTGTTGCAGGGCCGATTTTGCAGTAACGGCCCTGTAACAAAATCGGCCCCCAGGGGCTCAAAACAGCCCCAAACCCTTGCAGCGCACTGGGGGATCTGATTTCCATTCAATGTATTTCAACTCTCAAGGAATGCTTAATAATAAGCACTGGGATATTTGCATGGGTTTGAAGTAAAGTACAAATGCGCTTAGCTCAAAATGTCCAGAGAAATCAACTTCTTTCCCCTTTAAAAGTCAATGCGTTCGTAAAAGCTGTAAATAAGTCTTTGGTTTATTCACTGAATCGGAATAACAAGTTTGTTGCTTAATAAGGAATAAATACACTTACTTTCAGTGTTCTGGATTTCAAGCGTGATACCTGATCAATGTCTTTCTTTTCTTTTTTACAGGCGGAACCTTGGCAAGAGATGTCCGAAGGAGACCAGAAATGCAGGGGACGATTCCGGCGAAGGACCAACACAGAGCGATGTTTTCCGGTGCTGAGGGAAGGAAGGATGAGGCTTCATGAAGAAGGACAACAAAACAAGGAATACGGGTAAGTGAGGAGAATGCAGGATACGCAGGTAAGCTGGGCATCGACGATCACAAGCAATCGGCTTAGCTTCAAGTCGGCTTTTATAGACAGAGGCGGGCGGGGTCTCTCACGCGCTGCACGTTTTCAGAATCAACAGTTTGGAACGTGCAGCACTAATTAGAATACCGGCAAGGAGTTCTTGTTCATCATTTGGAAAACTGAAAAGAGCCTTCAAAATATTCAATAAGCCTTGCTACAACCAAATGAAGCAGACTCAATGACATTATTTATTATGTATATGCAAAGAACTGCCTTCAGAAATCATGGCAAATAAACTTTTATTATCATAAGAAATAGCTTCTTTCTTGCTATGCTAAAAGACTTTCTCTCTCCTTAAGGCAAACCCTAACACTGAGTTTATACATGGTGGAGTTGGAATAGTAAATTATATGGGTTTTGTGTTCAGCACCTTCCCTGACTTAGTACTTGGTGGAGTGGGAATAGTAAATTATATGGGTTTTGTGTCCAGCACCTTCCCTGAGTTTGTACTTGGTGGAGTGGGAATAGTAAATTATATGGGTTTGGTATCCAGCACCTTCCTTGAGTTAGTACTTGGTGGAGTGGAAATAGTACATTATATTGTTTGAGTGTCCAGCACCTTCTCTGAGTTTATACATGGTGGAGTTGGAATAGTAAATTATATGTGTTTTGTGTCCAGCACCTTCCCTGACTTTGTACTTTGTGGATTGGGGAAAGTAAATTATCTGGATTTTGTGTCCAGCACCTTCCCTGAGTTTGTACTTGGTGCAGTGGGAATAGTAAATTATATGGGTTTTGTGTCCGGCACCTTCCCTGAGTTAGTACTTGGTGGAGTGGGAATAGTAAATTATATTGTTTGAGTGTCCAGCACCTTCCCTGAGTTTATAGTTGGTGGAGTAGGAATAGTAAATTATATGGGTTTTGTGTCCAGCACCTTCCCTGACTTTGTACTTAGTGGAGTGGGAATAGTAAATTATATTGTTTGAGTGTCCAGCACCTTCCCTGAGTTTATAGTTGGTGGAGTAGGAATAGTAAAATATATGGGTTTTGTGTCCAGCACCTTCCCTGACTTTTGTACTTAGTGGAGTGGGAATAGTAAATTATATGGGTTTTGTGTCTAGCACCTTCCCTGAGTTTGCACTTGGTGGAGTGTGAATAGTAAATTATTTGGGTTTTGTGTCCAGCACCTTCCCTGACACTGTACTTAGTGGAGTGGGAATAGTAAATTATATGGGTTTTGTGTCCAGCACCTTCTCTAAGTTAGTACTTGGTGGAGTGGGAATAGTAAATTATATTGTTTGAGTGTCCAGCACCTTCTCTGAGTTTATAGTTGATGGAGTAGGAATAGTAAATTATATTGTTTGAGTGTCCAGCACCTTCCCTGAGTTTATAGTTGGTGGAGTAGGAATAGTAAATTATATTGTTTGAGTGTCCAGCACCTTCCCTGAGTTTATGGTTGGTGGAGTAGGAATAGTACATTATTTGGGTTTTTTTCCAGCACCTTCCCTGACTTTGTACTTGGTGGAGTGGGAATAGTAAATAATACGGGTTTTGTGTCCAGCACCTTCCCTAAGTTAGAACTTGGTGGAGTGGGAATAGTAAATTATATTGTATGAGTGTCCAGCACCTTCTCTGAGTTTATTGTTGGTGGAGTAGGAATAGTAAATTATATTGTTTGAGTGTCCAGCACCTTCCCTGAGTTTGTACTTGGTTGAGTGGGAATAGTAAATTATATGGGTTTTGTGTCCAGCACCTTCCCTGAGTTTGTACTTGGTGGAGTGGGAATAGTAAATTATATGGGTTTTGTGTCCAGCACCTTCCCTGCATTTGTACTTGGTGGAGTGGGAATAGTAAATTATATTGTTTGAGTGTCCGGCATCGTCCCTGAGTTTATAGTTGGTGGAGTTGGAATAGTACATTTTATGGGTTTTGTGTCCAGCACCTTCCTTGAGTTTATACTTGGTGGAGTGGGAATAGTAAATTTTTTGGGTTAAGGCTTTAGCACCTTCTCTGAGTTTATACTTGGTGGAGTAGGAATGATAAATTATTTGGGTTGAGTGGTCAGCATTTTGGTAGAATATATAGTTGATGGAGTGGGAATAGTAAATTATAATATATGAATGTTTAGTATTTTGTTACAGTATATATAATGATATTAACTATGTTTAACTCATGTTGTATGGTAAAATTATTATAACAATATTTATAAATTATTATAATTGTTAAAAATTAAAAATAAATTAATCAGTCACAGCATGTTTGAAATATTTTAATATTTTCAAAAAGTTGGTAATAAAGTAAGAAATCAGAAAAAAGATTTATTGACATTTTTAAATGTTATCTGTACATTTTTATTTTAATGAAATAAATTAAAAATATTTGCATGTTCCTAACAGTTGTACATTTGTCTCAATAAATTATTATTGCAAACATAATTTATTACAATTATTTTTAAGTAAAGTAATATTTATTAAGTGTACATTTCTTTGTTTATTTTACAGTTTTTAATGTAAAAATAAACATTTATTTGACAAGTCATATACAACAACTATTTTTATAAATTTATAACACTCTGGTAGTATTTGTAATTTTTTTATAGTACACATATTTATAAACAATAATACAAAAAGGTAGGTTTTGTGAACATTAATATAATATTTATATTTGTGTTTTTTAAAATAAAATATTATTAATCATATATAAAATGTTAATAATAATAATTTTTACAGATACATTGCTAATGTTTTTAGGTAAAATATTGGTTTATACAAACAGTAAATAATAGTAATATTAAAAACAGTATTGTATATTCATACAGTTATGTAAGTAATTTTTAATAAGGTAAATGTTTGTTTCTTTAATGTACAGTCATTGAAAATAACATAAAGTACAATGGAATAATTTTAATAACAATGTTACATTTTTGTTTAATTAAAGGAAATACAATAGTTACATAATGTATATTGTAACATGTGTAAAATAATTTTAGAATGTTTATTTAATGTTAATATAAATGGGACTATTTGTTTGTTTGGGACTATTTTGTAACCGCGCCATGTTATTTTGGGTCATTTCGTCTTGGAAGAGCTCGCGGTTGGTGGCTGCTTCGCGTGTGGAAGGGTGAGTTTAATTTTAAGTACTTTATTTAAGTTATATGTTTTGTTTGAGTGTTTATGGAGTGTGTGTAGGTTTTCTATTGTTTGGTAGTTGTAGGATGTGTGTATTTTAGGCGGCAGTTACGGTTATCGTTTTGGTTCCTTGTTTACTAGTTTTGTGTTAGTATGTTGGTGAGGTAGGAATATGCTTAGAAATGCAAGTTAATGTTTTGTATTATGTTTAATAAGGTTTTAAATTGTATGTTGTGGTGCATTGTGTATGGGTGGGTATGTTTTTTTTCTATTTTACAGGTACTTCATGTGGATGTCGTTTTTGGGAGAAGATTGCGTTTGTTTTTGTAAGAAGGGTCTCTATTATTTTTTAATATATTAGAGACACACTTTCTAACATTCTTGGTTTTTCCAGGAGCGTTTTTTATATTTTCCACTATTTCCGGGTTTTTAATAGGTTATCGTTGGATCTATTATGGAGAAGAATCATTATGAATGTGTTTTTTTAAATTTATTTATATTACATTTCCATGGAGCATTTTTTCTGTTTTTGTGCACTATTTTCGGGTTTTTGAGGGTTTTCGAGTGGATTGTGTTGGAGAAGAACTTTTTTGGATTTCGTGTTATTTTTGGATGATCTCGTTTGGATTGTTTGGGTAGTTACTTCTAAGGAATGATTTATTTTGTTACAAAGGTTTCTCTGTGGGCAACAAAGTGAGGAAGTATTTTTCATTTTTTTTTGGGTGGGATGTGATGGTATTTTTAATGTAATTTAATGGTATATGTTAGAAATTATAAGGAAAATATTTAGATATATTTAAATAAATATATTAAATATATTTGAATAATTTTGTTACAGTTTCTAACATGTGTTTAATATGTATATTTTATGTTTGCTATTTGAATAGTGTAGGAATGTGAGTTATGTTTAAAGAATTGTTTTAGCTATGGTAGATAGGTATGGTAGGTCTCTGGTAGTTGGGTATAGGGTTACTTGGCTTTGTAAGGTGTTGTACATTTTATTTGTTTCTTTAGTTAGTGTAGGGCCTATTTGTGTTATAGATTGCTCCATTCGGAGTTCTTGGTAGCTTTGCTCCTTTTGTAATGCTTGAAGGAGTTTATGTAGGGTTAGGGAACCTCTGCCTGCACCTGCTTGGAAAGCATTGTGCCACCCTTCAACAGCGTTGTTGCTTTTAGCTTGTTTTATTTAGTGTACTTAGGTAGACGTTCCACCAGGGGATTTGGAATTTTGGTTGCCTTCTGTGTCCAGATCTGTGTAGTCTCCCTACCCATGTATCTTCGAAATAATCTAAGAGAGGGCTTAGTTTGTTTCATTTTTTCAATAATAGGGGCTGTCTATTAATAGGTTGTAATGTCCTGCTACGTCTGTAACTGGAATGTAGGCCAGTGCAATTATTTTTTTTACCTGGTAGGCAAAAGTACTGTCAGTGCAGTATTGGATGCTTAGGGCAGATTTTTGTATATGTGTCCATATACATTTGTTAAAGTGGTAGTAGCAACCTTGGATTGCTGTGTGAGGGTAGGTCTTTAGAATTGTATTTATCATTGCTTTCTCAAAGTCAATGATAGTTTTTTGGCGGAAGTAATTATTTGTTAGGTCTTTTATTTTATTTAATACCTCAGTATAGGTTGTTTGCTGTTTGTTGGGTAGTAGGGCATATATATAGGGGATATTGCAGTTTTGATAGTGTCCATGGATAGTGTATAATTGGTAGAATGGTTTTGGGCACACTGAGAATGTGCCGCCCATCATCCATGTTTCGCATTGATGTAATTTCACCATATTGTCTGCTGTAGCAAACATTATAATTCTTTTTTCTTTAGATGCATTGTCATATATGATGAAAGGTTCGTTACTATGGGTTATTATTAGTTCAAGGGGAATTTTGACTTGCTCAAATGTTTTTGGGGCAGGTGGTGTAGCTGTAGTTGTTCTTTTTTGCCTAGCTATTGTCCTTTTTAGAGAATCTATAGAAGGGAGTTGGCTTGCTGCATGTTGGGGGAGAGTTCTTAGATGGTCTTTATGAACAGTTGTAGGTGGGCGGTCTGTGTTAGTGCTTGCTTCTTTTAGTGAGACAAGCATTTGTCTAATTTCTATTTCTGTCACGTTAGGAGGGTGGTTATATTCTGTTGTGTTAGTTACAGTTGTTTCCTGAGTTATAGCACAACCATAACATTTATTACTGTAATATTTGCTGCATTTCCAAAACACTTTCAATTGATGTTGTTTTTCTTGGGTATATGTATAGCCCATATAACAAAGAAGCATTTTGCCTTTCTGTGAAGTTGCAAATTTAGCTTCTTCTGTCATTGTTCTGGTTTCTTTCTACAGTAAATAAATTAGATTTGTTTTACGTTTTACGTTTATCATTACATTTATCACATTTTCACAGTATATTTACCAGTTTTTCAGTTGTTTGGAGGGCTGTGCTCTGTTTTTTTATGCTTTTCTTCTCTGTTTCTTTTGTTGATGGCTCTGTTGGTAAAAGTAAAAGCATTTATTGTATATGTTTTGTTTAAGATTATTGGATTCCTTTTTATTTGGAGGTTTTCTTTCTAAGTTTCGTTTTATAAGTTGTCTCTGTTATTTCAGTTTGTATACTTACTTTGTTTTTAGAGTTGATAGGTTTGTAAATGTTGGCCTTTTTTTCTTTAATTGTGGTATATCTGCAATAAATGGTAAAAATTAAGGAAAATGATCAGTTTATTGTTTAATTTATTATTTGTAGCTTGTAGTGCTAAGCCTAGTAGTTAATGTCAGGTACTTACTTTTGTTTTCTTTATCCTTTGTTTGATGGTAGCAGCTTTCTGTTCTGGTGAAATTTGGCAGAGTTTCCCCTTCTTCAAATTTTGTAGCACCAAGTGGTATCTAATTGTGTGTTTTCTTTCTTTATATAGTGTTTCAATTATATGTTGGTTGATTTGATTGGTCTATTTAATTGTTTGTTGTTTTTTATTGGTTGTTTGAGATATTTTTAATTTTTTTGGTAGTTATGTGATTCGTTTTGTAGATGCTAGGTAATGGTTTTATATTGTGGTGCATTTATTTTTCATTCTTTTTATTTAATATTGTTTTGTAATGTGAGCTCTACAATGTTTTATATAATTATATAATATGTGAACTTATTGTATTATAAAAATGTTTTATATGTTATAAATGTTGCTGTTTATTTATTGTTTGATTGTAGTATGCTATATTTTATATAAGTATGTGGATTTATGTTACTATTTACTGTGTTTTTACTGATATATTCATATATTTATTATGTATAGTGAAGTCGATAATTTGATTTAGCGATATTTTAGTTGTCTATATTTTTGTTTTTGATATTTTTGATTATGTCTTTATGTGTGTTGAAAGTCGATATATTTTATTTGCGATATTTTTTAGGGTTGATAATGTTGTTTTCGATGTTTTTTTGTAGATAATTTTTGTACTCGATATTCTGTCTGTCGATATTGTTTCAGTGATCCAGTGATAAAGTCAGGAAAGGATCAATGTAGATGATGAACTATCTCAACACAATTTTGAAACTACACCAATAGCAGTAGATACCCATTGGTACCAATTACACAACATGCCAATAAAGTATCGCAAACTCTTTATAAATCATTTGTCAAGTATCAGCCATAAACATATTTTGGAAATGCAGTAATTTTTCCCCTAAGCATCAGCTTTTCTAATTATGAAAATACATTTTGGTCCCCCAAATCTTGTTATTTGAATGAAAACCACAATTTTCCTGAAACACTGACTGGGTATTTTTGTTAATAGCATATTTAGTATCCAAACATCATACTCCAGTTTGCAGCAAGTACTTGCATATACTACACATAATCACATTCCGCCTTCACACATGTTTTGTCATCATATATTAGGGCATTCCCCCATAAAGTCAGACAGAAATAGATAGATGTGAGTAATGACTGAAATCGGCCAGGGCTGGGCATGGTTATGCCAGGCCACCAATATGGAATGGTTGGACTCCACTATACCAGAAATGCTCTTGGTGTGCTAAGGCGGGGCATTTTTATGCCGGGTTGAGTGCCAACCTAGCAAGAATGTTAACAATAGGCAAACAAGCATTGGCATAGCCAATAGGTCCCACCTTTGGGACCTTATAAGTGTTTAGCGATGCCACTCCTGTTTTTCTATGTCATGCTATGCTTTAGTAACTCATGTAGCAATGTTATACTGTTTCCCTTTCTATGTTATGCGTCGCTCCAGCAACTGATGTAACAATGTACTGAAACAATGTCCTACCTCATGTAAAGGGCTCTGAAACCTCTGTGTCTAGCCAGAACTATATAAAACTTTTCAAATAAATAAATAAATAAATAAATAAATAAATCCAATTGAATCTGATGTTATTTTGAGTTTTCTGTCTGTTTAAAAACACAAAGGATTATAACTATGCTGGTCCAATGGATCGCTGTAGCCACAGTGGCGGTGCGGGCACTACCACACCGGCGTTCCGACCGCCCTATTACAAATTTAGCAGCCGGACCCCCATGGGACTGCTGCATTCCTGATGATGTTGCAGCAGTCTTGAGGCCACAATATGCTTGGTGGCACCCTACAAGGCCCCCTGTTGCCTCAGGGTCATGGTGTGCATGCAGGTGGACACATGTTGTGCTCCCCCTGTGTGCATGCACCCCAGTTCCTGCAAGGAACTGTCTTTGACTCTCATATTGCGGTGCCCTTTTTTAGAGGCACCGTTGTGGGACTGCCCAAAAAATTCCTGCCAGACATGATAAAACTCATTATCTGGTGGGCGGTGCTCACACAGTTTTGGCAGTGTGGGAGTGGGGTGGCGGTGGGGCAGCCACAGTCCCACACTGCCAAAGCCGTAATAGGGTCCAAAGCTCTTTTTATTTTAGTTTTCTGTCTGATTAACCTATTTTAGGTAAAATGATGACAGGAGTCTCAAGCTGGGTCACCCAGTTCATGTATGGCCTCCTGCTCGGTCTCTTCACAAGTGATCTCTTTTACCAAAAACATACTGATTCGTGATGTTTGTTTTAGTTTACTGAAATACTGAAATAAGTAGAAATATTTTCAATTATTATTTGAAAAAAATAAGAGTATTCACTCGATTTCAGTCAAGGAGTCGGCCATTTTGAAAGCTGATTAATGGTTTTTTCTTCCCTTTCTAATGATTTCACACAATTGTAATTTTAATTAAATAAGCCCTTTTAAACATAACACGATTAAGCCTTTTTTTAATATATAGTTTTCTAATATAATAAAAACAATTTTGAGATATAAAAGTAAATAAAGTAATTCACTATGATGTAAAAAAAACTCGCAGTAGTCACTAGTAAACATTCCCCTACTACACATTTGAATTGCTCCTCACCCTAACTGTTTCAAGATTTAAAAAACAAAATGTTTGAGAGGACCATCAGGGCAGACAGGCCTGCATCATGAGAAAGCCAAAGTCAAAAGCTATAAATATTTCCAGAACATTTATATACGCGCGTGAGTCTATAAATGACTAAAAAAATCAAGGTTAGCTTGGGCTTTGCAGCACACTAGCATTGTGGCCCTACAGCATGTCAACAGTGTCAGGAATAGCATTCACCCATGCTCTGACTTGCTTACAGTCAGACTTGTGTATGAACCTGTGGTTTAACAGTGTACGGTGAGAGAGCATCTCTGAAAGCATTAAGGGTGTACCCCAGACAAGGCCATCCAGTGCAATGTAAATGCTGTCTGAACAAATATGTAAATGTGCCTAATCAGGCATTTCAGATCTGGTTGTAAACTCAGTGCATACTAATTTGAACACATTGGTGATATGTCTGAGTAATGGACTGCCTGGTGTATGTCAAGCAGTGACCACTGCATATGCTACTGGTAGGGTGAAATGAATGGTCCGATGACACATGATACCTTTCAATGGTAGATAAAGTTGCAGCTTAGCCTCTGGTCATCCATTTAATCTTGTTAAAGGTCTTTTACAAGTGTTAGTGGCAACAGGTTTTCCTCCGCCCCATCATCTACTTATACAAACCCTGCAATGGCACTTTGTGTTTTTTTGAGGTGGTCATATGCCAATCTTCCTCCCAACTGGGTTGATCTCCTTTGTTAGATCTCAGCTGATGCATGGTTTCTTACAACTCTTGTTACACAATTGTTGGCATGCTTTATGTGATTTCAAACCCAAAAAATGAGTTTTCCTCTCGGTATTTCTGCAGTGCTTGCTGCCAAACACTGTTGTGCAATTCGAATGGCCCAGAATGTGTCTGAATCAGAGAATGAGAGGGGTAAACTACACACCCCTCACATTTCCCACGCTCGCCTGTCCCCTGTTCAAGAAACAAGCTCACTTCTAAGAAACGAAATCTGCTTCTGCAAGAGTCAATATGTTTGTGTCTTCCAAAAATCAGGATCCCTCGGGTTGCCCAATCTTCTGCGCATCACTAAAGTGCATTCAGATGCTTCCTCGTTCAGTTGTCTAAATAGAGATATTAGTAGTTGCTAGGAGGGGTTTTAAGATCCTGTCATCAGTCACTATCACAGCTTTAGTTGGATTTGAAATGGTCTTTTTTCATTGATGATTACAAAAAGCACATCATTATTTTAATGTTGTTTTATCCCAACTATATGAGTTAGAAATGCGATCTCTAGTTGGCTAAGGCTTGCGCCAAAGCCAGGCAGAGATCACTACTCTAGTCAGGGCAAGGGAGTTACACGCCAAGATAACCCCTGCACACCCCCTTGGTAACTTGGCACGAGAAGTCAGGCTTATCCCGGAGGCCATGTGTAAAGCATTTGCGCATGCACACAACAACAACAACATCCCAGGCACACTACAAAAGGAACTCCACGCAAGTTTATATCAAAAATAGCCTTTGTATTTTCAAAACACATTAGAATAGTAAACACATACTCTACACTATGCCAACTGGCACGGGGCAATGTTTACAAGGGATTATGTACACCTGATGGGGCCACATGGACCACCGTCAGAGTCATCACAAGGTGAACTTGGTAAAAGTAAAATAGATAACCTGGTAAAAGTAAAATAGGTCACAACGTACGACCAGTAAACACTGGTAATCACTGTACTTTGCGTCAGTCTGTGACATAAACTACATTATGTACAGTATCCCACAAGTCTAAATACATTAGACCCTAACCACCTAGTTTAAATCACAATAGGGGTGTAAATCACACAGTGAAGTATAATCTCACTAATACAAACCCAAAGTAGGCAAAACAACCTCATACTCATAAATCATATTTAGAGGTATCAAGTAGGGTGCGTAAAACATACTATACACAATGCATTTCCTAGCACCAAAAGCATAGTTAGCACACAAATCACATTAGGGCCTGGCGCCCTATAAATGTAACAATCCCCCCTGGCCAACTGGCCATCTCAAAAGGGGGCTCAAATGCCCTTTGTTCACAAAGTCAGGGCTGCTGCCTATGCAGCGAAGGTCAAGGGTGTGCCACTGCGCAAATCCTAAATGTTGCAGCTGCCCACTAATTGCTGGGCAGCTGAGAACAATAACAAGAGGCCTAAATTATGCAGCTGGTACTAAGTGCTGCACAGCTCTGGAAGGCCTGGCACCTCTGTGCCACTTCTGTCCCCCTCAAGGACTCTCTTAAGAATTGCGCCTAAATGGTGCAGCTGCCCACTACTTGCTGGGCAGCTGTAAATAGTCAAAATGCGGCATGGGCTCTCACTGGCCCTTAGAACAAACTGCGCCTAAGGTTGGAGACACCTGGGCTCTAGAACAACTACTGCGGCCGGTGGAGCCATCTGGCTCTGAAAATAATCTGTCCCCTTGGAGAACACTGGCTCTGGACATAATGAGCTAGAACGTGGGAGCCCTCGGGCTCTGGAGACAACTGGGGGGGCCTGGAACTGCCCCAGGGCCACTCTGGCCCCTTAATAAATGCATGTCTCAATCAGTGGAGCGGCCCACTGACAGGCGGGCCGCTCTAACTCGGTGCCACACACTGGCACCACAAAACACCATCTGGTCCCCAGTGCCACAGTCGGCATGAACACAAACACCTATGGAGTCCCCCAGCCCTTCTTGACTCGGGTCTTTCTCCCAACTGGCAGCAACCGCGGGGCTCTCCCCTCCGCATGGGAGCCCCGCATCGATACGCTGCAACGCCACTTCCGCTTCCGCTTCCGTCCCGCGGCCCCGCCCACAACCAGGTGGGCCGTGGATGCGACGGCTATCTCGGCGGCATTCAAGGGGTAGGCTCCCTCAGATTCAGAGACACATCACAGGGTGGGCACCCGCTTTAGGTGGAAATGCATGCACGGGGAAAGTCACGGGGTTGGCACCCGCGCACTAAAAAGGAAGAATGAAATAAGCGGCCATAGCGCAGGGTGGCACCTGCCTAATTAAATCCATCATAAGTGGAAAAAGCGGGGTGGGCACCCGCAAGGAAGGCAGCACAAGCGGGGGAGCCCCCATGTCGGGAATCTCTCGCAGAGGATTGCAGCCCAGCGCTGCAGGGCCAAAACAAAGCACTCCCAAAGGGAAAATGCAGCACTGGAGGAGCTAGGTGCCCCAAAGAACAAAGCCAGCACTCTCAAGGTGCTGGGGCAGCCCCAAAGTCTCTCTAGGGTCCTGGGAATAATTTAGCAAAGTAACAGGGTTCCAAGAAGTCCTCCAGGCACCCAGGGGCAGGGCAGGGCCCAAGGAGGCAAGCCTTTCCCTGGAAGCCAGCAGCAGCACGCCCCTGGTTGTTTCAAGGCAAAAGCAAGAACAAATTCATAGTGTCACAGCCCCTTATTATTATAGTAAAATCCCTTTGTGACAATTTCCAGCCGCTAAAGAGGCATACATTTAAAGCCCTTCTTGATAATGACCATCACTTCCTCCACGCTGTTTCGTAGTGCATTAAATGCAGATTTTTCGTCACATCTTATGAGAAACCACATGGGTGGGCATTAGGCTTCCCTCTCCTCCTCCACAGCTCGAAGCAGAAGACAAATGTTTTCCAGGGCTGAATTCTGGAAGGACTTAATGGTTGTTGGAGAATGATCAGAGAGTGAGGAAGCAGGACACGCCAGGGGAACAGGAAGCTAGTGTCACATAAAAGTCCTTTTGTGGGCCTGTAACAGTAGCAGTGACCAGAGCTCATTTTGCAAAAAAAAAAAAGAACATATGTGCTAGGGCACTCCTCAGGAGGCCATTACAGCTGGGCTACCCTTTCCCCTGCCAGACTGCCAGTGTCTGCACAAGTGTGACAGTTCTGACTATTCCAGGGCAGCAGAGCTATAAGAATGGTTTGGGCGGCAGATGTTTGTAATTTTTTTTGCATATTTAATTAATAAACAACTGTTCTTGTGCTCATCCCTAAATTAGATGGACAACGCCACTGTAAACCACTACCTCAAATTAAACACTGGCTATAGTCCAGAAAAGCAGCGTTTTGATAGGCTTGCCAGATCTGAATGTTCCCACCAGTGAGCTTAAAGAGTGTATATCTTTTCTGTACATGAGTTGGTCTGCAAGTCTTCCACTGTGCTGGTGCTTTCCTCTCACTGTGCTCAGCTGCTGCTACTATCCACAGGCCTATTACTAGTCTTCTTCATTAGAGTGTAGTAGTGTCACGTCTTAACAACTGAGGTGAAGTAGTGTTATGGTTTCTTTAGCAGTGGTTCTTTTTTAGGTCGAGCCTGAGTCAGCGCGCATGCGCTGCTCTACGAGACTGCTGTAGTGGAGTATGGAAGAGAATCCCCGCCCACTCTCCACCCATATTTTTTATTGTTTTTTGTCTTTGTCCGTCGTAAATGCTGGCTTCTGATTACTTAATAAGCTTGTTAGTCCCTCCTTAGTACCACATTGTCTTAATTTGTATCCTTCCATCGCTACTGACCCCTTTCTTACAGTTGTTACAAGGTACGTGTTATTCAGTCTTGTAAGCACTATTTTGCTTATTGAGTTTCACTAACTCAGGCACGATGCACTTTGATTACATTCAGCGCATCCGCCATGCTGGCTTTCTCTTTTGAGCAGCCAAGACAATCGTGGGCACCTATTTCCCATGCCATAGGTCTTGCATTTAAGTGCGAGATGTATTGCCTTGCAAATTATTTTTTTATTTTCTGAGCATCGTGAGCACTCTCATATTTGTTTCACAAAAGCGGCAGCCGCTGCACCCACCACTCTCAAAATAGCACCGCACTCTTTGTGGCAGTAACAATATATTTTTTTTAATATATGCATACATAGGTGTAGAAAATTGAAGCCGCAGAGCTGTGAACAGGGTTATCACTGCATGATCGCTCTGTTTATTTCCCTGTATCTCAAGCAGGGATCATCAGAAAAGGCTTTGCTGTTTATAGAACAGTTACCACGAACAGCTCACTGCACATCCTCCGAGAAGACAGAAAATCCGTGAGCAGCTTAACTGTGCAAAGTCGAGCACGGGTTTCATTCAGCCGCTCATGCACTGTCTTAAGCGGTGGGGGGGAGATGGCAATCTGAGCCCGGTAATGTGAGGAGGCACAAGCAAGAAGTAAACGGAGGAGTGTGGCCGTGTGATTTGCGCCTGACTTTAAGAGACCGCTGTGCCTTTCTTTGGAGAGCAACTAGCACTCCGGGATGCAGGTTTAATTTACCTGTTTCTGTTTGGACTCGGTTTACCGTCATGCACTGCTCAGCATTCTCTCTAGGTTTTGTTGATGATTTAGTGGCAGGGAATTGTTAGGGTTTCGCTGCGCTGCTGGACTGTGGGTTGCATCCTTCTGAAATTAATTTCCCAGCTTAACCTTAGCAGACTACTGCCGATGCATCTAGGGAATGGGACTTGGCGAACCATACATGTGACGCAGCTAGACATGGGACAACCAAGGGAAGTGCCTGTGACACAAGGGGAGCGGGTGGGTCTAAGTAGCAGCCAACTAATTTACTGTACACACCCAGGAGATGGCAGCTCTTAATTTCTTCTAGGTCCTTGCACCTTTTCTTTAAATAACATCCTGCAGTTGACTGAAAGCAGCCTTGCCCCACAGCTGGTTCTTCAACTGTCCTTTATTTAGTGTATCCTCCATGTTAAGCTTGATCTACTCATCTTGTATATATATATATATATATATATATATATATATATATATATATATATATATATATATATATATATATATATATATATATATATATATATTACCTACTGGCGGTCGCCAGTAGGTAGCTATAGTTAGGACCTATTATCCATAGGAAAGATGTAAAATTCTTATCCCAATAATTTTGGCACTGGTTGATGAATCTTTGCAAATTTTTCAAAACTTATGGTTCACTCCGGTAAGCTCCTATCTTGAAAGTTTCGAGGTGATTCAGTAAGCGGGGCTGAGAAAAAAGGTGGGTCCCAAAACATGTTATCTCCATGTTAATTCCTATCAGAAACTTTAGACATGGCTACAGCCCGAACTGCTGAAAGGAATTACACCAAATTTGATAAAAAGCTAGCCCTTGGTTCAGAAAGAACTCTTTTTGTTAAATGGTGTAAATCCGTTCAGTAGTTCCTGAGAAATAAAAAAAAAAAGAGGTCCAAGAAACATTTCCCATAGGAAACTTTAGACACGACCTACAGCCCGAACTGCTGAACGGAAATACACCAAATTTGGCATGAAGGTATAGAAAGAACTTTTTTTCTTAAATGGCTTAACTCCTTTCAGTAGTTGCTGAGAAAATCAAAAAATAATAATATCGATCTATAGAGGCGCTGTTGATCCATGCACCCTGCCGATTATGAGCTGCATGCTAATTGGCTGTCAACACTTCAAACCAGCCAAGTGTTGGCAGCCTTCTTGTGCCTCGGTTGAACCAAGGCACAAGAAAGCAGTAAAAGAAAGGTGCAAAAAAAAGAGGGCAGGGTAGAAACACCCTGACCCCATAGGCCTGCTCAGGGGGTCCCAGAAGGACCCCAAGGGCCAAAAAAAGCATTTTTTCTTAAAAACAAATCAGCGAGATTTGCACACCCAGAGCGAATTTCGGCTAAATTTTAAAAAAAAAAGAATGGCAGGCTCCCGCGCTTTGTTGGCTTTATAAAAATATGTGGAAGGGGCTCTCAACCCCCCAACCCCCGGGGACTGTCAACCCCCGGGGCTACACAATGAAATGGGTGGTGTGGCTCAAAGGCCCCCCAAGCCCTGGGGACCACCGCCCCTGGGGCTTTATTTACATATTTGCGGGGGGCTCACACCCCACCCTGCTGCCCTGGGGACCGCCACCCCCGGGGGGTGTTGTAAAATTAAAAACCTTCTATGTGGGGAGGCCCAAAAAAGCTTTTTTTTTTTAAAAAGCAGCGAAATCCACAGTGGATCTGCGGATAGTGCAGCAAAGAAAAAAACTAAGCTTCGTTATTATTTAGCCCCCAGGTTGGCCAAATCCTGGGGGCAATGTTTATATTGTAATGGGGGCTCAAAGGGGCTTTTCAAAAATATTTGTGGGGGGCTCACGGCCCCCCGCAGACCTGGGGACCGCCACCCCCCGGGGCTTGTGTAGTAAATGGGTGGGGAGGGGCACAAAGGCTCCCCCGGGGAGGTGGCAGTACCGGGGCATGTGGGGGGGCTCAAGTCCCCCCACACTGGTAGTTTATTTATTTTTTTAAACTTAGCCCCGGGGACTTCCACCCCCGGGGCTTGTTTAAAAAAAAAGAACTACCTGTGTGGGGGGGCTCAAACACCCCCACACGCCCTGGGGACCCCCACCTCCCTGGGGCACTAACTATTGAAATTTGAGGGTCCGTTACCCCCCAAAGCCGGTGTGAAACCTATGGTTTTTTCAGTGAATTTAATAGGTTTTTTAAATGCTAATTCCTAACTATAACTGGTGTGAAACCTATGGTTTTTTCAGTGAATATATATATAACAGTTATAGTTAGCTGGAAATTTTACTGACATAAAACCATTGAAATTCCACGTTATAGTTAGTTGGACTCACTATAACTTGCGCGCCTGCAATGCACTGCTGATGACGTCACATATTACATCACTCATGACATGGTCAGTGACATCACTCATGACATCACTGATGACACCATCCAGTGAATGTGTGTCTTTCTGAATAATAAATATGTTTTATATATGTATATGAAAAAGGTCGATGGAAGAATAAATGTTTGAGTAAGTGTCTAAATGGATGTTTTTTTTCTAAAAAATTGATTTGTTAACTGCCTTATTAAGTGTATCTTAGTGAATACATATATTAGAGAGTAACTTTTAAATATTGAAATATATGTATCAGTGTTTCACTTTGTGTATAAGTGGCTGCATGGGTTGGTGACTGACTCACTGTTTGTATGTGTTTTGAAGACAGCGTATGTGCAGGACTGTATGGGTGGATGAGTGTGTATATGTGTGTGTTAGTGAGTGAATGACTGTCTCACTAGTGTCTTTATCAGTTACTACATATGTTTTAATCTAGTATATGTGAGTATTGATGTATATAAGTGAGTATAGGTGAGAGTGAGAGATTGAAAGAGTTCCTGTTTAAATAAGTATGTGTTTCTATAAGTGATTGTTTAAGAGAGTAAGTATGTGTAAATCTCCATAGAAGTAAAGTGGTAGTGTGTGTATAGTTCTACATGCAAATAAATGGATGTTCAATAGTTTATTTGCATGTGTGAGTATGTGAGTGAGTAACTTTTGGATGACTGTCGGTGTGTAACAGGATGTAAAAGTGTATATGAATATGTAAGAGTGACTATATAGAACTGTTGGTGAATGAGTGGATGTGTATATAGATGGAGGAATTACTGAAGTGGTTGTTGTAACTGGTATGGGTATCTCAATTTTTTTGAAAATGTTAGTTTCTATTTTTGAATATGTGTTTCAAGGGTTACATTACACTGAAAGGAGGTCTTTCAGTCTGTCACAAGGATGGTGTCATCAGTGATGTCATGAGTGATGTCACTGACCATGTCATGAGTGATCTAATATGTGACGTAATCAGCAGTGCATTGTAGGCGCGCAAGTTATAGTGAGTCCAACTAACTATAACGTGGAATTTCAATGGTTTTATGTCAGTAAAATTTCCAGCTAACTATAACTGGTGTGAAACCTATAGTTTTTTAAGTGAATTTAATAGGTTTTTTAAATGCTAATTCCTAACTATAACTGGTGTGAAACCTATGGTTTTTTCAGTGAATTTCATAGGTTTTTTAAATGCTAATTCCTTTCTATATCGAGTTTCTAACCTACGATTTTTTTATAAATTTGCTGTTTTGTGTAAGTATTAATTATTATTTTTTTTTAATAATTTTTTCCTGGGGCGCTCTGGGTGCGCGCTCCGGTAAGCTCTCCGGAAAGCGCACCCAGAGCGCTACTTTCGTTCGTGAAAAAAAATATGAATGAAAAGTAAATAATAACGCAAGACATTTAGTACCATACATATAAAAGCAGTTTTTTTTTAATAAGGAAATGAAAAGTGATTTTGCATTTCCGTGAAACTATCAAAACGTCACTTCGGCGCGCCGCGTAAGAGCCCCCGGAAGCGCCTACGTTCGCGCTGCGTATGCGCCCCGGAAGCGCCTACGTCCGCGCTGCGTATGCGCCTACGTTCGCGCCGCGTGTGCGCCCCGGAAGCGCCTACGTTCGCGCCACGTATGCGCACCCGGCGTCAGCGCGTCAAGTCATGTGACCTTAAAATCACACTTTACATTTATTGCTAACAGTTTTTTTTACAAAGAATGAAATCTCCACCCATTTCCTTCACTTCTTCTTTCACTTTTGTGACTGAAAGACCTGCCTTTTTGCTCTTGCATCTTTCTGGGTTAATCATGGCTGCCAGACCATCCAGCAGTGAAGATAAGCCTGAATTCATCGATGAAGAGCCTCCTCAGCCAAAGGTGAAGGAGCATTTCATTTGGAAATTTTTTTCAATGCCAGCTGACCAGAAAAAGGTGAATGCTCCAAAAGTGGAGTGCAGGATCTGCAAAAAAGTCCTCTCACGGGGTGACCCCAAAAAGAAATATTCATTTGGGAACTTCACAATGATACGCCATGTGGAGAGGAGGCACCCCCAGCATTTTGCCCGGGAAAGTGTCAGGGCTCTGGCACAAGAGGTTCCCAGTGATGGGGCCTCTACATCCACCAGAGGAGCAACTACTTCTGGAAGGAGGAGATCTCAGGAGCTGGTTCCTAATATACAACCTGCATTCAACAAAGGTGTCCTGAAATGCAGATACTGCGATCAACTCCTTACCTATGGGGAGCAAAGTGTCCTGCTCATGGTTCGAGCATTGGAAAACCATCACGGCCGTTCCCAGCCCTAATTTATTTTGTTTTTTTTGCTCCTGTTGAGCAGTTTCCATTCCCTGTTTTTGTTTCTGTTCTTAAAAAAAAAAAGTTCTTTTCAGAACTACCTCCAATTCTCATCAAAGAGCTATATTCTTAAAAAATTGAAAAAGAGTAAGTGAAGTGGAGTGCATTGATAATGGAAAGGAAAATGAGTAAGAAAGAACAGAAAGGTATGAGATGAGAAAGGAAGTGAAGTAGGGGGACTGAAAGAAGGTGAGTGTTGGGAAGGAAAGTAAGGAGAAGGAGATTGAATATGGGGAATGTGGATATTCAAAGAAAATGTTGAAAAGGAACGGGGGTGTGGAAGGGTAAGAAAAGATGCATTGCTGGAGTTGAAGACTGAAGGCCTCATTTATGAGGCCATGCGTCACTTTAACGCCACCAGAGCGTCACTTTTTGTGACGCATCAGTATAGTAAAAAATGCACCTTATTCAGTCATATTTACAAAGTGACACATCTAGGTAGATGCGTCACTTTGTAAGCCCCTGCGCCACATTATTCCTACGTCAGGTGTAATGTATGCAAAAGGGACATATTGACGCAAGAAAGGGTCGTAGAGGTGACGCAGTGAAATCTATGAGATATCACTGCGTCACTTTTATGACGCTGTTGCTTACAAATATTACACCTGTTTCACAGCAGGGGTGCAGGCCCTTTCACATATATATTACCTACTGGCGGTCGCCAGTAGGTAGTTATAGTTAGGATTTTTTTCAAGGCAAAATCTGAAAATTCTATTTGGAATAACTTTGCCGCCGGTTGACGAATCTGCCTGAAAATTTCCTCAAATTTGCCTCGCGGAGCTCCGGTCCTTCCTTGAAAGTTTGGGGGGTATTCGTCAAGCGGGGGCCGAGATAAAAGGGGGTCCCAAAACGTGTTTTCCCCATGTTAATTTCCATAGGGCGGTCGAACTCGCTTTTAGCCCGAACGGCTGAATGGATTTCCACCAAACTTGGCAAAATTGTAGGGACTGGTAGCCCGATGTGCCTTTGCTATGTCTCAAGATATGTGCTCCAGTGGATTTTAAGTAATTTAGGTTAAAAAAATATATATATCTATAGACGCGCCCCGGTACGCGCACCGGGGAGCGCACCGGGCGTGCAACGCGACTTGCGCACAGAAAGCTGATTGGTTCACGGGTGTCTGTAAACATTCGAAACAGTCCGGAGCGGCCGCCATCTTGTGTCTCGGTAAGATCGAGACACAAGAGGTGGCATAAAAAAAGGGGAAAATGACTATAAGGGGGCAGGGTAGATCCCCCCCCCCCCCCCTGACCCCCTAGGTTTGATGTGGAGGCTATAATAGGGTCCCGCGGGGCAAAAAAAAAAAATCGATTTGCGCGGGGGGAGCATCCGGTACGCCCACCGGGAAGCGGACCGGGGAGCGAAGCATGGGGAAAAGCCAGTTTATTCACTGTGTCACCTCTACGACCCTTTCTTCCGTCAATACGTCCCTTTTGCATACATTACACCTGACGTAGGAATAATGTGGCGTAGGGGCTTACAAAGTGACGCAACTACCTAGATGCGTCACTTTGTAAATATGACTGAATAAGGTGCATTTTTTACAGCACTGGTGCGTCACAAAAAGTGACGCTTCGGTGGCGTTAAAGTGACGCATGGCCTCATAAATGAGGCCTTCAGTCTTCTACTCATGCGTCATATTAAATTTATGACGTATTATGTTGGAAGTTCTTACAGATACGTCAGTATTTCAGACGTATCTGTAAGCACAAAAGTGATGCATTGCTGGAGTGTGTCTCAAAAATGAAGCAACTCCAGCAATGCATCCTTTCACATGGGGCCAAGCCCCATGTGAAAGGGCCTGCACGCCTGCTGTGAAACAGGCGTAATATTTGGAAGCAACAGCGTCATAAAAGTGACGCAGTGATATCTCATAGATTTCACTGCGTCACCTCTACGACCCTTTCTTGCGTCAATACGTCCCTTTTGCATACATTACACCTGACGTAGGTATAATGTGGCGCAGGGGCTAACAAAGTGACACATCTACCTAGATGCGTCACTTTGTAAATATGACTGAATAAGGTGCATTATTTACAGCACTGGTGCGTCACAAAAAGTGACGCACCGGTGGCGTTAAAGTGACGCATGGCCTCATAAATGGGGCCTTCAGTCTTCTACTCATGCGTCATATTAAATTTATATATATATTCACTGAAAAAACCATAGGTTTCACACAAGTTATAGTTAGCTGGAAATTTTACTGACATAAACCCATAGAAATTCCAACGTTATAGTTAGTTGGACTCACTATAACTTGCGCGCCTGCAATGCACTGCTGATGACGTCACATATTACATCGTCAGTGACATCACTCATGACATCACTGATGACACCAGCCAGTGAATGTGTGTCTTTCTGAAAAAACAATATGTTTTATATATGTATTTGTAAAGGTTGATGGAAGAATAAATGGTTAAATAAGTGTGTAAATGGATGTTTTAAAAAAAAAAAAGATTGGTTAACTGCCTTATTAAGTGTATCTTATTGAATACATATATTAGCGAGTAACTTTTAAATATTGAAATATATGTATCAGTGTTTCACTTTGTGTATAAGTGGCTGCATGGGTTGGTGACTGACTCACTGTTTTTATGTGTTTTTAAGACAGCATATGTGCAGGACTGTATGGGTGGATGAGTGTGTATATGTGTGTTAGTGAGTGAATGACTGTCTCACTATTGTCTTTTTTAGTAACGACATATATTTTATTCTAGTGTATGTGAGTTTTAATGTATATAAGTGAGTATATGTGAGAGTAAGAGATTTTAAGAGTTCCTGTTTAAATAAGTATGTGTTTCTATAAGTGATTGTTTAAGAGAGTAAGTATGTGTAAGTTTCTTTAGAAGTAAGGAGGTAGTGTGCAAATAAGTGGATGTTCAATAATTTATTTGCATGTGTGAGTATGTGTGTGAGTATCTTTTGGATGACTGTCGGTGTATAACAGGATATATAGATGTATCACTACATATGATGAGTGAGTATATGTGACTATATAGAACTGTTGGTGAATGAGTGGATGTGTATATAGATGGTGGAATTACTGAATTGGTTGTTGTAACTGATATGGGTATTTCAATTTTTTTGAAAATGTTAGTTTCTATCTTTAAATATGTGTTTCAAGGGTTACATTACACTAAAAGGAGGTCTGTCACTCTGTCACAAGGATGGTGTCATAAGTGATGTCATGAGTGATGTCACTGACGATGTCATGAGTGATGTAATATGTGACGTCATCAGCATTGCATTGCAGGCGCGCAAGTTATAGTGAGTCCAACTAACTATAACGTTGGAATTTCTATGATTTTATGTCAGTAAAATTTCCAGCTAACTATAACTGGTGTGAAACCTATGGTTTTTTCAGTGAATTTCATAGGTTTTTTAAATGCTAATTCCTAGCTATATATAGGGCCTTAAACCTATGAAATGTAATAATTTTTATAATGAATCCTATATTGTATATTTATATAATACTATTTTTTTTTGCCCTGATGCGCTCCCGGTGCGTGCCCCGGTGTGCGCACCGGAAAGCGCAGTTTTCCGGAGCGCCCCGGGTCCCGCACCGGTGAGCGTCCCGTTAGAGCTATTGCCGTGAACGAAAACATCATCGTGATGTATCGCGTAGCCGCGTCCGCGTGATACGCACGGCGTAAGCGCACCCGGAAGCACTCGAGCGAATACGATCGCGCAACGTAAGCATCTGACACGCTTACGTGATGCGCCCCGTGGCATGCCCGGGGGTGCATCGCGTATGTGCGTCGGGTCATGTGACCTGAAAATAACACTTTTTATTGGTGCAGAACAGTTTTGGTTTCCAAATGATGAAAGCCCGGGTCATGTGACCTGAAAATAACACTTTTCTTTGGTTAAGGACAGGTTCTTTTTCCAAATGATGAAAGCCCCCACCTTTTTTCCTTATTCTGACTTTGTCCTTTGACTGAGGAAGACCTGTTTGGAGATCTAAGAGTGATATTTTGTACTTTAAAATGGCTACAGTAGCAGCAGCAGCTGGAGCATCTGCACCACCACCACCACCACCACCACCACCAAGAGGACCACCACAACATCACATTGGTGGTCAAGAAGAAGAGGAGGAGGAGGAGGAGGAGGAGGAGGAGGGGAGGAGGTGGCTGCCAGAAGACAATACCCAATACAGGCCAAGGCAGCATATTGTATGGGAGTTTTTTCCATCCCAGAGGGCAAGAAGAAAGTCAATGCGCCAAAGGTGACTTGCAAAATCTGTGGCATTGAACTTTCAAGGGGGAACCCTAATACGAAATATTCATTTGGTAATAACACCATGATTCGACACATGCAGCGCAAGCATCCCAACAACTATGCTGCGGCAGAGGTGAGAGAACTGGCCAGCAACCCTCCCCAATCTACACCCAGCACCTCCAAACGAAAGCAACCCACTCCATCGGGACCAGAAACAAGGGAGATGGTCCCAAACATTCAATCAAAGTTTGGGCATATACAAAATCTCCTGTATTTTTTGTGGTAAGACCATCACCTATGGTGAGCAAAGCATAACACTCATCAACCGTGCTGGTGACAACCACAAATGACCCAAAAATCCTTAATTTTTTCCTGATTTTTTTTTGCTCCAGTTGAGCCGTTTTCAATTCCCTGTTTTTTGTTTCTCCCCATAAAAATAACAACAAATATATAAAATAGTTCATAAAAGCCAAAAAAAGTACAAAATGTTCAAAAAAACATTAAAAAAATATAAAACAACAAAAAGAAGAAAAAAAACAGTTCTTTTTAGAACTACCTCCAAATTATAAAAAAGGCTACATTTTTTAAAAACTCTATCATTCTTTTTTCCCCATGGAATGCTTCCCGGCTCCCCCCGCGCAAATAAAAAAAGAAATACTAATTATTTCGCCCCGCGGGGCCCTTTTATAGCCCCACATCAAACCTGGGGGGTCAAGGGGGGTCTACTCTGCCCCCTTATGGTTATTTCCCCTTTGTTTTTTCCACCTCTTGTGTCTCGATCCTACCGAGACACAAGATGACGGCCGCTCGGGACTGTTTGGAATGTTGACAGACACCCGAGAGCCAATCAGCTTTCCGCGCGCGTACTCGCGTATCGCGCTGGTTAGCGCCCCGAAGCGCGTACCGGGGCGTGCTTATAGATATATATATTTTTTTTAACCTAAATTATTTAAAATCCACAGGAGCACATATCTTGAGACATAGCAAAGGCACATCGGGCTACCAGTCCCTACAATTTTGCCAAGTTTGGTGGAAATCCATTCAGCCGTTCGGGCTAAAAGTGAGGTTGACCGCCCTATGGAAATTAACATGGGGAAAACACGTTTTGGGACCCCCCTTTTATCTCGGCCCCGCTTGACGAATCCTCCCCAAACTTTCAGGGAAGGACCGGAGTGCCGCGAGGCAAATTTGAGGAAATTTTCAGGCAGATTCCTCAACCGATTCAGAAAAGGGGGGTGGTGATGAACAGAGTGTCTGAATTAGGCAGACCACTCTTACCCAGTCAAGAGATCAGGGCTTAATCCATCACCGTTATTTAGCTCACTGCATCACCCCAGTTTCGAACCTGGCTATATGCAAATTAGTCTGACCCAGTGCCTCATGGGAACAGGGCAGACCAAACTACCAAACCAATTCTTCACCGGAAAGAAGACAAGCTTCCGGGGACCGGTTTCTGGCATTTCAGCCGTCGTCGGCCCGGCTTGCTTGAATCCTGGTGGTGCAGTGAGCAAGGGACTCATGTCTGAGTATACCCTGCCATACCTGTAGTGGCCAAAAATGATTCAGAAAAGGGGGTGGTGATGAACAGAATGTCTGAATTAAGCAGAACACTCTTACTGAGTCAAGAGATCAGGGCTTAATCCATCACCGTTATTTAGCTCACTGCATCACCCCAGTTCAGAACCTGGCTATATGCAAATTAGTCAGACCCAGTGCCTCATGGGAACAGGGCAGACCAAACTACCAAGCCAATTCTTCACTGGAAAGGAGACAAGCTTCCGGGGACCGGTTTCTGGCATTTCAGCCGTCGTCGGCCCGGCTTGCTTGAATCCTGGTGGTGCAGTGAGCAAGGGACTCATGTCTGAGTATACCCTGCCACACCTGTAGTGGCCAAAAACGATTCAGAAAAGGGGGTGGTGATGAACAGAGTGTCTGAATTAAGCAGACCACTCTTACCCAGTCAAGAGATCAGGGCTTAATCCATCACCGTTATTTAGCTCACTGCATCACCCCAGTTCAGAACCTGGCTATATGCAAATTAGTCTGACCCAGTGCCTCATGAGAACAGGGCAGACCAAACTACCAAGCCAATTCTTCACCGGAAAGGAGACAAGCTTCCGGGGACCGGTTTCTGGCATTTCAGCCGTCGTCGGCCCGGCTTGCTTGAATCCTGGTGTTGCAGTGAGCAAGGGACTCATGTCTGAGTATACCCTGCCACCCCTGTAGTGGCCAAAAACGATTCAGAAAAAGGGGTAGTGATGAACAGAGTGTCTGAATTAAGCAGACCACTCTTACCCAGTCAAGAGATCAGGGCTTAATCCATCACCGTTATTTAGCTCACTGCATCACCCCAGTTCAGAACCTGGCTATATGCAAATTAGTCTGATCAGTGCCTCATGGGAACAGGGCAGACCAAACTACCAAGCCAATTCTTCACCGGAAAGGAGACAAGCTTCCGGGGACAGGTTTCTGGCATTTCAGCCGTCGTCGGCCCGGCTTGCTTGAATCCTGGTGGTGCAGTGAGCAAGGGACTCATATCTGAGTATACCCTGCCACACCTGTAGTGGCCAAAAACGATTCAGAAAAGGGGGTGGTGATGAACAGAGTGTCTGAATTAAGCAGTCCACTCTTACCCAGTCAAGAGATCAGGGCTTAATCCATCACCGTTATTTAGCTCACTACATCACCCCAGTTTCGAACCTGGCTATATGCAAAATAGTCTGACCCAGTGCCTCATGGGAACAGGGCAGACCAAACTACCAAGCCAATTCTTCAGCGGAAAGGAGACAAGCTTCCGGGGACCGGTTTCTGGCATTTCAGCCGTCGTCGGCCCGGCTTGCTTGAATCCTGGTGGTGCAGTGAGCAAGGGACTCATGTCAGAGTATACCCTGCCACACCTGTAGTGGCCAAAAACGATTCAGAACAGGGGGTGGTGATGAACAGAGTGTCTGAATTAAGCAGACCACTCTTACCCAGTCAAGAGATCAGGGCTTAATCCATCACCGTTATTTAGCTCACTGCATCACCCCAGTTCAGAACCTGGCTATATGCAAATAAGTCTGACCCAGTGCCTCATGGGAACAGGGCAGACCAAACTACCAAGCCAATTCTTCACGGGAAAGGAGACAAGCTTCCGGGGACCGGTTTCTGGCATTTCAGCCGTCGTCGGCCCGGCTTGCTTGAATCCTGGTGGTGCAGTGAGCAAGGGACTCATGTCAGAGTATACCCTGCCACACCTGTAGTGGCCATAAACGATTCAGAAAAGGGGGTGGTGATGAACAGAGTGTCTGAATTAAGCAGACCACTCTTACCCAGTCAAGAGATCAGGGCTTAATCCAGCACCGTTATTTAGCTCACTGCATCACCCCAGTTCAGAACCTGGCTATATGCAAATTAGTCTGACCCAGTGCCTCATGGGAACAGGGCAGACCAAACTACCATGGGATGGCGCAGTGAGCTAAAAAACGGTGATGGATCAAGCCCTGATCTGTTGACTGGGTAGGAGTGTTCTGCTTAATTCAGATACTCTGTCCATCACCACCCCCTTTTCTGAATCGTTTTGTCCACCATAAGCGTGGAAGGGTATGCTCGGATGCGAGTCCCTTGCTCACTGCACCATCAGGATTCAAGCAAGCCGGGCCGAAGACGGCTGTAATGCCAGTAACCGGTCCCCGGAAGCTTGTTTCCTTTCCAGTATAAGAATTGGCTTGGTAGTTTGGTCTGCCCTGTTCCCATGATGCACTGGGCCAGGGACAGACTAATTTGCATGTAGCCAGGTTCTGAGCTGGGATGGTGCAGTGAGCTAAAAAACGGTGATGGATCAAGCCCTGATCTGTTCACTGGGTAGGAGTGTTCTGCTTAATTCAGATACTCTGTCCATCACCACCCCCTTTTCTGAATCCTTTTGTCCACCATAAGCGTGGAAGGGTATGCTTGGATGCGAGTCCCTTGCTCACTGCACCATCAGGATTCAAGCAAGCCGGGCCGAAGACGGCTGTAATGCCAGAAACCGGTCCCCGGAAGCTTGTTTCCTTTCCAGTATAAGAATTGGCTTGGTAGTTTGGTCTTCCCTGTTCCCATGATGCACTGGGCCAGGGACAGACTAATTTGCATGTTGCCAGGTTCTGAGCTGGGATGGTGCAGTGAGCTAAAAAACGGTGATGGATCAAGCCCTGATCTGTTGACTGGGTAGGAGTGTTCTGCTTAATTCAGATACTCTGTCCATCACCACCCCCTTTTCTGAATCGTTTTGTCCACCATAAGCGTGGAAGGGTATGCTCGGATGCGAGTCCCTTGCTCACTGCACCATCAGGATTCAAGCAAGCCGGGCCAAAGATGGCTGTAATGCCAGAAACCGGTCCCCAGAAGCTTGTTTCCTTTCCAGTATAAGAATTGGCTTGGTAGTTTGATCTGCCCTGTTCCCATGATGCACTGGGCCAGGGACAGACTAATTTGCATGTAGCCAGGTTCTGAGCTGGGGTGGTGCAGTGAGCTAAAAAACGGTGATGGATCAAGCCCTGATCTGTTGACTGGGTAGGAGTGTTCTGCTTAATTCAGATACTCTGTCCATCACCACCCCCTTTTCTGAATAGATTCCTCAACCGGCACCAAAGTTATTCACAATAGAATGTTGAGATTTTCTATTGGAAATAATCCTAACTATAACTACCTACTGGCCCCCATCCAATTATTTAAAAAGAATATAAAACACTGGCCATGCCCCAGGGGCTGAATATGGCCTTGGGAGGGGGCCACGCAGCCCCGTTCCAAGCAATAAAAAATAAGAAATAGGGGTCAGACCCTGGGGGATGGGGTCCCCAGGGCCAATAAAATTGGAAAGGAAGGGGGGGTCACACAGCCCCCCTTCTTAAAAAATTACATTAAAAAAACGACCGGCATCACACTGGAGGCTCGGCCCCCTTGCTGCAGCACTCTGCAAATGCGCCCCCTGGTGCGTTGTAAGATGGGGAACTAATTCCCTTTGAATACTGGGCCAATTAGCCCACCCGGAACCTCCAATATGCGCCAGGTTGCTGCGTTGCAGAGAGGTGTTCAGAGGCCACGACCATTTTTACACCTCTCGGCAACGCAGCTCTGTGGCGCTTACTGGAGGTACCTGGTGGGTCACTTGGACCCCAGGGACCCTCAGGATTCAAGGGGACTTCATTCTCCAACTTAAAATGCGCCACGGGGGCGTTTGCACAGTGGTGAAGGGAGGGGGTGGGGCCTAAGGTGACGTGTGCAAACAGGCCCTTTGGCATGTTTTAAGTTGGAGAATTATTTCCTCTTCAATCCTGAAGGTCCCTGGGGTCCAACTAGCCCACCACGTACCTCCAGTAAGTGCCACAGAGCTGGATTGCAGAGAAGTGTAAAAAGGGGCGTGGCCTCTGAACACCTCTCTGTAACGCAGCTCTCTGATGCATACTGCATGCTAATCACAGGAGTACCCCAATGCATAGTGTTCCCTAGTGTATGTAGGTGTTTTCACTGTATTCTAAGTGTCTTTTAGCTTAGCACTGGCTCTACGCCTGGTTAGTCAGAGTCAGTTACCACCAGTACCCGTCTGAAAAAGTTGTGGGCACAGGATGATTTTGGAACAAGGCCTCTTTCTGCTCCTCTGCTAGTTCTTTCTGCACATGTCTTGCTTCTTCCTACACTGTTCCTCGTGTTTGTGGACTTCTGTTGCTTCTTTCTCCATTCCTTTTGCTTCTTACTGTGCGTTTTCTTCTTTCTTCACATGTCCTACATCTGAAGGCATAGTCAGAAACTAGCATTTGAAAAACCTTTGAAATTCACTGAAAAAAAAAATAGGTTTCAGGCTCGTTATAGTTAGAAATTAGCATTTAGAACTAACTATAACGGAGGAATTTCTATGGTTTTGTACGAGTGCCTTGTCCAACTAACTATAACGTACCTGAAACCTATGGTTTTTTTCTGTGAATTCTAAGGTTTTTTAAATGCTAATTTCTAACTATAACATGCCTGAAACCCATGTTTTTTCAGTGAAGGACTATAGATATATATATATATATATATATATATATATATATATATATATATATATATATATATATATATATATATATATATATATATATATATATATATATATATATATATATATAAATCTATAGTCCTTCTTGGGTCCTACATGCTGCTGTACATTTGGGTGGATGTCCTTGCGAGTTTAGATTGTTCTCATTCCCTGAAATTTTCACAGGCATCAGTATCCTCTTGCCTGTTTTCAAATGCATTTGTAAATTTGTGGGTGGCAGATAACTTCCAAATGAATCTGATTAGAATAATTTTACTTCTCTTCGACCCTATCTCTGCTAATTGAATAATTGAAAAACTCCAAAGTTTTCATTCTATGTTTGCAACTGTTATATCAAGTATGCCGTTTGTTTTCGGAGGAATCTGGCAATAAAGATCTGGCCCTGTGTGAAAACACTGCATCTGCTTTTACTATTCATAACGATTCTTCCCTCGTTCATTTCCTTTCCTCAGACCAAAATGAAAATACATTTGCAATATTTCAAATTCATTCTTTATTATATGGTTAGTTCAAGATCAATGCACAATTCATTTTTTATATAGATACATAAATTCAGCTTTAAAACAAAATTAAATAAAATCCGTATTTGGCAACCCACTTCTGTCACTACAGCTGCAAAAGCTGCTGCTAAATCTACTGCCAGACCCAAATCACTACCACACAGTCCGTAGGGAGGTCACGTTGCAGTAATGTGCGATAGTATGCAGCATAGCTTTGTGGAGAAGTGTGGCTCATTGTGGAGAAGTGTGGCTCAGGGGTTAGAGGCGCCAGACCCGGAAGCTGAGATCGGCCCTCGACCAGGGTTCAATTCCCCGCCTCGGCGGGTCTTGGGCTCAAAAATTCCACGGACTCAATAACACTCGCTCTGGTGCCTACTTGACTCACGGGTTCACACTCTGCGACTCTTGGCAATAGCTTGCTTAATCTCCACAAACGGCCCCTTGCGGTGGGATGCCTGGCTTTCACCTTGTGGATACACTGCTGGGGTTATCTCACAGGGGAATACCAGGACGGGTTCCCTAAGCAAGCGCTTAGATACCAACCTTGGTCGGTGATGTGCGGTATATAAATACATGTACATTTACATAGGTAAATACGTATAAGGTCCCAAAGGAGAGACAGATTGCATTGCAAATGCTTCTTTAACTTATTGAAGAGGCTGCAGTGGCAGGTCTACCTTTTTGCCATATTTGTTATGAATCTGCTATGTATGTATGCTGTAATTGTCATCCTTAATACTTGCCTTTTTTGTTTGCTTGTTTGCTAAATTTGCCATCTTTTCGTAGTTCATAAACTGCCAACGGGCCATACAAAGATTTACTTTTTATTCTACATTTTTGGCTAGCCTTTGGGTTTACCAACTAAAGACGATGCAGCAGTGCTCTGGGGAAAGCCAGTTCATTTCTTCGTTAGCCACATTACTTTAACAACCTAATAATGCTCCTGTAGAAAGAAAAGCCAGATTATTCTGTTGAAAAAGGTTTCTCTCAATGTCTTTCATTTGGAAAATGTTGTCAGGGAGCCAGAATACAATGACGCATTCACGAATAATTTTAACCAGAAATCTCTATTGAAGCTTACTGAATTCTCCTTTCTTGTTTTTATACTAGGCCCAAAGGACTTTCGATGTGTGGAACAGTGAGTGCGGTAATAAAACTGAAAGTGGAATATTTCCAGCCACAAATATTCTAGAAATGTTTCGAACACAACATTTTCAGTGTGCCTTCCTTTGTATATAAGTACTTTGAACTTCTGTTCCTTAATTTTTATGTGGTCACTATACCAGCAAATCAAAAGAGGCAATATGCAGCCTCTTTTTACTCCCCTCTCTCTGGATTCAGAAATCCCCCCCACCCCGCCACCCAACAGAGAAATGGAAATGTGACAACCCTAAACATTGAGAGCCTAATCCATGAAAACTGTGGCATCGCTGCAAAAAAACAGCAAGGTGACCGTTTTCTCTGTGCCCTCCTTGCCACACGATGGTTGGCCGTATTTAATGCACGGCATTCCATGTCGCAAGGAAACACAGATATGTCAGGAACTTTGTTGTACCTGTTGGCACAAAAGTCACGCATTGCTGGAGTTGTGTCGGAAGTATGACGCAACTCCAGCAATGCGTCGGGGAGGCCTATCCTTAACCGCATGCGCGCTAGCGGGTTTTCCCGCTGTGCGCTGAAATGTCAAAAAAGAGCCTTATGTGACAAAGCCAGCTCGACATGCGCGCAGCGCAGGTAACGCCCATGACGAGCTGGCTTTGTCACCAGCATCGAAGGGGTTAATGCATTGTGTTACCCTTACGCCTGACATGAGGCAGGCATAAGGTTTTGTCGCAATGGCGTCGTAGAAGTGGTGCACTGAAATTTCATAAATTTCAATGCGTTACTTCTACGAGACTTTTATGCGGGGAAACATCCACCTTGCATACATTGTACCTGGTGCAGGTAAAATGTGGCATAGAAGTTTACAAAGTGACGCATATGCCTAGATGCGTTACTTTGTAAATAGGACGCAACGGGCACATTTTTTACACTGCCGGAGTGTCACAAAAAGTGATGCACCAGCAGCGTAAAAGTGTCACAAGGGCTCATAAATAAGCACCTGAATTGTCTTGCATTTTCAAATATGTATCATCTCTATACAGACTACACTGGAAAGCAGGAAGGCTAGCCAATACGCTGAATGGACTTCCTACAATATAAGGACTTTAATATGGCTTTTGCAATAGTCAGAAAAATATCCTTTTCATTCCTCTAGACAGAGCTGAATTGAGAAGGTGGGATTTTCTGCTTTGCCAATGGCAGTTCCTCCCTAGTTACTTTCCTAGTTATGATTTGATGGAACATTAGGAAGGAAGATTTGATGTATCACTGGGAGGAGCAAGCTTATCATCGTGTAAGCGCGGCAAGCATAGTAGCCTTGTCGTGCAATATGTTAAACCAATACAGTGAAGAAACAAACTAAAAATATATAAGGAAATTAGCTTTACAATGCAAAAAAGGAGGAAAATCTAAACGTACAATTAGAAGCTTATTCGAAGGAGTGGCATGGCCTAGACAAAAAACAATATGGCTGCTTGTTTTCCAAGTCTGCAACTACTGAACACAGGCTGATTTCCTTCATGTCTGCACTTGAAGATGGAAATTAAGACCTTTCTCTTCTAGGATCACCTTTTGCAAATGAAACCTTCCGCATGATGGACCCAAGCACGCACTTCCCCTTGTTCAGATTACATTCCCTGCCTCAACCACCTTCAAATTAATCCTCCCCTCTGCTACACATTTCAACATCGATGTGTTGTTTCATGCCTATGTTTAGACTTTCCATCAGTCCTTACATATGAAAGACAGGCCCGCTCTTTTCCATCTGTCAGCTAGTGAGCGATTTGGAAAGGTGAGAAAGCTCGGAATTGGTGAAGGTTGCCAGAGGCAGTGGAGCGACAGAGCAAAGGAGAAAACATTAGATCATTGGAAATAGAGCACATGGGGAGACAGAAATGTATCAACTGTTCATACTGGTGATTATTCCATAGTAGAAGAGAGAAGTTGTGTACAGGATGGCAGCCACATTGGTTTTGGATAGAGAGGTTTATTAACCACAGTACATTGAGGATTAATGCCAGGCTCCATCATAGAGTTACTCCAAGGCCTACGAAACCGGCCAGTGAAGAACCTCAAGACAAACATCATGAGATAGGTAAAACATTTAAAATGCATGGAAGCTAGTTACAAAACTCACCTAACAATGGCTACATGGCACGCTCGTCACTATTGACAAAAAGTAGATGATGAAATTAAGATATGAGTACCTTCTAGGTGACACATATTAGCCAGAACTTTCAGAACAGAAATGAAGTGTAGAGATATTTCAGGAATGGGAATGGGAACCGCGTTAACCAGAGTGGTTTAATACACCTGTCAGTGGGAAGACTACTAGGTGAACACTTAACCTGACAAATCCCTGTGTAGAAGAAATTTGGGATTTCAGAATAAAGTAATCTGCGTTATGCAGGGGGGTCACTGAAATCAAATAACATAGGGCCCAGACAGCATAGGGGATCAATGCCATGGCTTTCCCGCGCATGGGTTGTTAAACTGTTGATGGGTTGAGTTTGAGAATATTTTGAATGCTATAAAATTTCATCTTCAAAAACAGTACACTAATGAAAGTACAGTTCAAAACCCATGTAGTTGTAAAAGGTTTTGTGTGGCAGAGTTATGAAACCCCACACCGCAGTCCAGCCAGGCACAGCCAGCAACTGACTGTCAACGTTCAAATCATAGAATGAAACTACGTCATAATACAGTGTGCAGCTCCAGCCTGGCTGAAGCTGCCTAAGCATACATTACAACACATCTCTTTGTCTTAAGTAATGACAACGGTGGAACACGCTCCTGTAAGAGCACAAGAGTTGACAAGCAGGTTAAGGGAAACAAACACCCAAGTGGGCAAATGACATGACAAGCAACAACACAAACAAAAAAACTGATGAGAAGTAAGAAAAACCCAGGCTACAGAACAACAAAACTGAATGGTTAATCACACATACTCCCCCAAACATATTCCCCAAAATAGCCGGGAGACCTCCCACTCTTTCCACCCTCTTACATTGTGAATCTTATGAAGCTTCCCTTGACTCATCTCCCCTTCCCAGCACACTTGGGGTCTCCTGGCACCTGTTTCCTACCAGATCATTTGTGAATTCACTATCCCTCATCAATAACCATGTAGAACCCGAACCCAACGTTTCCTCCACACCAACCGAGCTTTTCTCCAATACCCCTTGTTTCTGGTATAGGGCTGCTCTCCTGAGATTACAAGTTTGCCCTTTGTCCATCTTGACCCAATTCCCACCAACCATTTTGACTTTATAGGGGATCTCAAAACTTGGTTAAACCTTTTCCACCACCAACCGGCTTAACCTTGACCCAATCTCCGGCAACAATAAAATGTTTTTCCAGACTTTCTTTAGAGTACCCTTTTGTCCTTGCCAATTCTTCCTGCATCCAAGACGGAACTAATTTAGTTCCTGGTTGCCTGCCTTGCATCATCTCAAATGGAGTTTTCCTTGTCCTGCCACCGATCGCCGTGCGATAGGCCCACAGCATGTCCTTCTCTGCATCCCTCAAAGATAAACTCGCACTACACACAACTACATTGTCCTTTTTACCATTCTGTTGACCCTCGCCACTAAACCATTACCCCGGGAAATATCCAGTGAAAAACATGAGTTCCTCACACCAAGGGTGCCCAAGGAAACTTTAATTTCATATTACGTCAGTTGTGTACCATTGTCTGTGTGCAAAACAGAGGGCATTCCCTCCCCTCTAAACACTTCACTAAGAAAATCAAATGTAGAGGAGGTGTTGACTCATTTCATGAATGCTACCACCCACTTGGATTTTGGATCCCCTGAAACAGTTGCACACCTACCCTGTTCTGAAAGAAAGGAAAAAGGCCCAATAAAGTCTAAGCAAACTCTCTCCCATACCTCCCTTGCTTAAAAAATTTGCTGTTCCTCATGCAATTTTCCAACTTCTACTCTCAAATGTTTTTCTTGCTCTTTACAAATTTCACACTTCTCTACCCATTTTTTCACCTGGCTGTCCATGAGGGGCAATCAAAACCTTTCTCTGACCTTCTTAGTGGTCAACGTTTGGGCTAAATGACCATCATGTGCCAAATATATTAACTTAGGCCTGAGAGCACTAGGGGATACAAACGTCTAATTTCTCATCACCAAGTAATCATCTTGCATCAACAACTCATTAACCACCTTAAAAAATGTTTTCACACCATCAGGCGGTGACAAGAGCCTGGACTACTGTTCTCTGGGTATCTTCTTGAGACATTTCAGGATGGTAAAACAGGTTGCGGCCACCTTCACAGCTTGTTGATTCATCGATAATTGATCATCAATGATGAAGCCTAAGTTGAGGACTTGGCAGGAGGGCTGAGGAAGAGCACCCATTTCAGCAGGCTAGTGTTGGGAACCCAAAACTTCTATATTTTTCCACACAATCAAGACCTCAGTTTTTTCTCCATTAAGTTTTAGAAAATTGGCCTGCATCCAGGATGCGATCTTACTCAATCCCAACTGAAGATCGTTTAGGTATCTGGCAGCGCTTAACTGGAATAAATTACCGCTTTAACTGCGTCTTGAGCCCTCTGAGACCAGGTTCTGGTCTAAACTCAAAACCTACTTATATGTTCAGTAGTTGGTGCGTCACCCCTTTTTGGATCCTGCTGCAGCCATCACACCATAGCGCGGGGACACGCCGGTGCACGTAACGAGGCGCTTTATAAGCTTCCCTATTATTATTTTTTTTTTTGGAGAGCAGATGACCTCAGACGCTCTCTCGGCAGAGAGAGAGAAGATAATCTCGGTGTAGTCAGCAATAGAGAACAGGGACAACCCAGCCTCCTCTGTAATCTCTGCCAGGGATCTGACATACATGATAAACATACAAGGCCTGAGGATAGAGCCCTGGGCTCCCCATTACGGGAAAAATGAGTATTGGAGCTGGCCATTGGAAAAAAGACCTGAAAAGTACGATCCATGAGGAAAGAAAAAAGCCAGTTAGGTGCTGGCCCAGTAACATCTAATGATTGTAAGGCTTTCACTAACACGGTTTGGGACACCATGTTGAAAGCTGCACTTAAGTCAAGCAATATGAGGACTACTATGTCATCAGTATCCAAACAGTGCTGCAGCCTTTCCATGACTCCAAGAAGGGTAGTTTTGGTTGAAAAACCGTCTCTAAAGCGGGACTGAGATGTGTGTAAATAATTTTGGGACTCGACAAATTGGGATAGCTGTGAGTTAATATGTATTTCTAAGATTTTAGAGAAGGCTAGAAGTAATGAAATAGGCTGGAAGTTGGAGGGCTGGTCAAGATCAGCATTAGCCTTCTTCAAAAGAGGAAGAACCATTGTGTGCTTCCACCCTGGAGGAACAGTTGCCTCCTGTAAGGAGGCATTCAAGAGTTATATAATTATCCTGAGTGAGGGCGACTCAAGCTGCTGCAACACCGAGATAGGAAGAGGGTCACAGGGAGAGACTGATTAAATGCTTGATAGGAGTCGCTTGAAGGAGCTCATATCTAATAGAGACCAGGTTTCCAGTTTTTTAGTAAATTTGGGAATCTTGCTATTTCTATGAATAATGCTTTTAGCTGCTTGAGGAGATGTGGATACTTGCTGAAGGGTATAACCTGACATAATGCCCTCCATTTCAGAGTATATTGTCTCCACTTTATAGAGGAAGAATTTGGCAAGGTATTCACATTGCAAGCCACTGAGGGTGGAAGGAGTGGATTGAGCTTCTGAGCCAGAAAGTGTTTTAACCATCTTGAATAGTGTCTTGTAACAATTTTGCGTACTAGAAATAGCAGTCGAGACATATTGCGCACAAACTGACTTGCAGAGAGAATGATATTCACTTTTGGCCCTTTTATATGCAAGCTTGGTGTCAAATGCATAGTTCCTCCTCGAGCATCTCTGCAAAGCTTTGCATTTGGTTTTCTCCATTTTTAATTTCTCAGTCAACCAAGGGGCAGTGGGGTGGTGGTTGTTCACCCTCCTAATTGAGGGCCAGAGACAAGTGTCAATAGCATTCGAAAGCCAATTTTGGATAGCACCTGAAAAAGTGACAGACATTTGTTTAACAGTGGGAGTATTAGTGGACAGAAGCTTGTTGAGAGTTTCAATATCCAGTTTTCCCCAGTTTCTAGTTAATTACTTGATGCCAGGTGCAGCTGCTGGCTCGCTCATTGGAGTCCCAAACCGAAAACAGATTGCAAAGTGATCAGACCAGCAAAAAGGAAGAGCTGGGGGCCATTGACTGTTAGGTAAACTGGAGAGAATAGTGTCCAGCAGGTAGCCAGCCACATGAGTGGGGCCAGAGTTACAAAGTAAATATTGTGCTGTAAAACCAAGAGGCATATTCACAAGATGCTATTGCCGACTTAACTGCACTTTATCGCAGCCAAAGTCATGATAAATTTACCACCCCATTCACAAGCTGGTGCTAACAGCCCACAGCACCAGTTTTCCTGTGATAGCAGCCGCAAAAAACATCGCCACAGAGGACCCCCACAACTATCGCTAATGAGATGCAGAGTAGGCGTTCCGTGCAAAAAACCGCGACGACACCTCAACATTCACAACAACCAGCCAGATCGGAGATAAGAACACAAAACACACAAAAAGGCATGTTAGCAGCTGAAAATTAACACCTGCTCTGACCGGGTGTAAAGTCGGACCACAGCCTGCACCACAAAAGGAAGCCTAGCCCACAGCCACACCTGAAGACAAACAGATGCCATGGAGCAACTGAACATGCAGTACGGACACCCAAGAGGACCACAACACCCACTGACACCAAACCCCAGACCACCCCTCCCTCCCTGGCATCCCTCGAGCAAAGACATGCCACATCAGCTACACCTAAACATGTACGAAACAATCCACCTGATGACGTACAATCACAACAGAAGTGAGCATCACACATTCACCTTTGAGGCAACCAATGAAACTGTTTTGAAATCAACAGAGAAATGAAATGAAGACACATGGCGGCTGCCCTCAGGACAATCCGTAGGCCACATCCAGCAAGACGAAAAACATAATGAGAAGTTGTGTCCTGCGCACATCAAAGGCCAGAAAGAGAGCGAAGGAGAGCGAGAGCACAAGATAGGGGGAGAGAGAGAGAGAGAGAGAGAGAGAAAAAGAGAGGGGGAGAGAGAGACAGAAGAAAGAGGGAGAGAGAGAGAGAAGTAGAGAGGGAAAGAGCGAGAAGAAGAGAGGAGAGAGAGAGAGAGAGAGAGAGAGAGAAGAAGAGAGGGGGAGAGAGAGAGAAGAAGAAGAGAGGGGGAGAGAGAGAATAAGAGAGGGGAAGAGAGGGGAAGAGAGAGAGACAGAGTGCCGCCCCTGCGCACCCAGGTCACACGGCTCACCTGCTGCCACCGGTGTGTCTCTAACCACTTGCTGGTATGTATAGCAGTACACCAGGTCCCACCTCAGAGTCAGAGTTGTCATCTGAAACAAAGATTGTATTTAGCATCACAGTTTGGGAGGTCCTCCATAAACACACCCTTCCCACTTCATTATGCCTTTCTAAACATATTTTGCGATTCAGTAGCAGGTTACCAATTGCAAAATTGGTTTAGTCCATTTAAAAAGCTTATTTAGTGGTTGCAACCCATGTGATTTAGTGAATCATAAGCTTTGTGACTGCTTAGTGGCGTCAGACATCTGGCCTTATGGCCCTGATTGTGATCGGCAGAGAACAGATAACATTATTTATATTCCAACGACACAGTGTTCAGAAATGTTTGGATGACATAGCACTAATTACACTTACTGTCCAAAAATGGAGCTTTACATGCAGATCTTAGTGCTTACCACACCAATATTCAAATGACCCTTTATTTACAATTTTGCCTACCAAATTTTATTGAGGAAAAGGCATGAAATATTTCTTCCTGTATACTTCTGGTATCTTTGATTTGGCTGTTTGAATTGTAGGGAAGCACACATTGGGTCACAGTTACGCAATCAAATGTCAGTAGCAAAGAGAGAGAGAGAGTGTGTGTGTATATATCTGAATAAAATGTTAAATCGTACAAGTCAGATTTACGCATTTTTAGCAAACAACACTGGTGTGCAGCGAAATAGTGAACTGGAAAAGTGTGTGGCAGCGTTTGTTTACTTTATCAGCGTTGCACCCTGCCACATTCAACAGTTCTGAATGCCCATAATGGGAGCAAAGATAAATAGATCTGTGGCATAGGCCCCATCAGCCCACCCTCAAGAGATCCCAGTCCCATCATCTCAATTCTGATATTACACCAGTGAACTCCAGGCTTGGACACCTTCCCTCAATGCAGACATGTGAGGCGATGGTTTAGGACCCAAGTTATCATCGAAAGGTTTTTCATCCAGGGTAAATGGTTTTTTACACTGGCGGACTATGAGCTCATGCTCTCCTGGAGAGACTCTCGAAATCCCCCTCCAGCATGACTTCAAATAGTCCATTCATGGAGGCCCCTCTCCTACCCTTCCTCCAGCCTTCACCCGTCTCATCAAGGAGTACACAGAACTTTTGTCTTGGCGACTTAACGCAGCACAACATATGGATGGGTGTCTCAGCTGTCACCATAGAGTACTCTATGAAGAGTTGCAGAGCAATTGACAACAACTGATCAATGTAAGCTGCTTGTTCTCTATTCTCCCAACACTGCACTATTGAGCACTGTGCGAGACTAGCTAAGAGCACCAATCTAGTCACTCATGAACGACACAAGCATTCTTCCCATTTGCACCACATTGCACTTTAACACACTTCCAATGAAGCACTCCCCCACGGTCCGATATGCTACCTGCCCGTGAAAGTGCTTTGGGTTTGGATTTGTACAGCTGTACAAATGCAAATCAGCAGGCAAGTAGCACACATGAGCTGTTTGTGAACCTGGTAAGGGGAAAAAAGGTGCACTATTAGCATGTCATTCCCCATTCTGAATGAGTCGCAAATAGCACACCTGGGAAATACTCAACCCTTTGCTATTGATATTTACTGATACACAATTCGCGCAACTGTGGGCCTCCACTGTGGACAGTCCTTACTATGGTCTGCTGAATGAAACGATAACCTACTTGACATGTCTTCTAGCCTCGTGGTCTTTTGAGATGCTTAGAGGAGAAGGGCGCAGCAAACTGTTTATCTAAAGACATATTACATGGCAGGACAGAGGTAAGCTGCCTTATCTTTGATCACAGGCCTTGCATAATACTCAACTTTGATAGTATAATAATTTGGAATTCATGGCAACAATATTTTCAACTAGTTGTTAATAAACGAATTTGCCATAACTACTGAACACCGCTGGATGTACTTTTTTCATCTATATTAACCTACACTGAGGAAAATGGTATTCAAGTTATATGAACTGAAACTGTAAATCATGATGTTACATTAAAGTAATGCACAAACTATAAACAGATGGAAGGAACACAAGCTATATTTTTTCTTATCGTGAGAAACATTTAGCAAACATATATCATAATGCAAAAGATAAGTGAATCAGAACATCGGTTTGCCCTTGCTTAAACTGTTACAGTTTGCAATGCAGGATTTCATTGCATTCCTTGGCAAGCAGGGCATTACACATGATATCTTTAGAATGTATCAACTGAGGTCCAATTCCTACCAGGAATGTCACACTGAGAACTATTAAATTAGTAAACATGTACTTTATTATAAACTCAGTTGTTACCCCTAGGAATTGTTTACCACGAAAGTTATTCTGTTGATCTCACCATTCCCAGAACAGTAAATAATCACGGCAATTGGAGGAGACCTGAGCGTCACCTCATTACCACAAACTCTTCTTTTCTCACACAGAGAAAATACAAAAGGAAATGTTACTTGAACTCATTGTATATTGGACCTTATTCACAAAGGAAAATGTGGTCATAAATGTAAATGCACAAATGAATGTACCCTTTCAATCTCTTAGCAGATTCCTGATGGGCATATCTGGTTTAGTGTGGACATCTCTGCTACAAGTGTAGATGAATTCACACTTGTAAACCAAACTTAATGGTTGGAGTATCTTCTATTCCAGGATAGGGAAGGAAACTGATCACCCCACATTTTTCCTTGTGAGTAAAAAGAGTGTGAGCTTGCACATGGTGCTCCACCTACTTGGGCAGATGTCTTCACCATGGAGACCTTGCGTCCAGGGAACAGGCCTCGTGGGAAGAGTTATCTGACATGTTAATTAGTATGCCTGCTGCAGCATTCTAGATATGTGTAAGAAACCAGGTTATTGATTGAGGCAGATGACTACCCTACTCAAACAACAACCACAATCCTTGTGAGGGTGAATCATAGAAGTCACGAAATTAACCTGTGCTAAACCCCCTGGTAGCGTGCCACAAAAGCCGTCAAGCTAAACTTAAAGGGAAAGTGTAAAGTACTTATGCAGCACACAAACTGAAATAAAAGAGAGAAGCAACACAAGAAAAGTCCCAAATCAATTAAAAAAAAATAAAGTAGATTTTAAACATAAAAGGAGACTAAAACAGCAAAAATCCAATTAGAAGGACTGGAAATATTGAAGTTTTAGCCTAAAAGCACAATGCCCCACTAACAGTTATCTCGTCATGCTCTACTTGGGGAAAGTCACATCTCAGGCCGACCACTATGGTATGCAGGCCAGATACAGGGACAAGGTAAGTCATGCTGAAAAAGTTACTTTCTCAAAACCCAGCTCAAAGAGTCCCGTTCATGGTGGAGGAGGCCCTAAAGAACAGGGAGAGCCTCATGGATGGTCGTCGCTAAAATGCAAACAGCAGGCGTGCCGCAGCAATGGTTGTCACTTTAGCACGAAGATCCAGTCGGGAATCGCAGGCGGTTGTTGCTGGAGTTTTGCATTAGCGGTCACCGCGGGCTGTCGTAGATGTAGCGCGAAGTTCAGACCTTGCATTGCTGGTAGCTACTGGTGGTCACTGTAGAGTCAAGTTCACCGGAGATTGCATTGTTGGTCGTCGTGGGCGGCAAAGTTGTATGGTGAACAGACTGCTTCATAGTCATGAAGGGCCCAAAACATTAGGATGTCTTCTTTCATCAAAGAGAAGTGCATTCTGATGCCAACCAAGGGTCCAGGACCTGAAGACTTACTCTAGCAGAGGCCATCAGGGATCAGGCAGATCCAGTTGCATAAGGTCATCTGGGTAGATGCAGTAGGCCTCTGGAACTTGATGTGTCCTTGTAGCTCAGAACAGGGGGTTAGCCAACTGATCTTTGGATTCACTCGGGTTAGCTTGGGATGAATGGAGCAGGTCCAGTCTTCCTTCTCAGAGAGCAGGACAGGCTTCAAGCACCAAGGCTGTTCTCTGGGGAACAACTCAGGCCTCAAGCAGCATGGCAGTCCTCTGGTAGGACTAGGGCAGTCCTCTGGGGAACAAGGTAGGCCACAAGCAGGAAGACAGTCCTCTGGTAGGAGCAGGGCAGTCTTCGATGGAACAAGGCAGGCCTCATGCAGAAAAGCAGTCCACTGGGGCACAAGGCAGCCCCTTTTCAGTAATACCCACACGTTCAGGAGTGTACCCCAGAGGTTGTTTCTGAGTTCTAATATTTATAGCTGGTAATAGCCTTTGAAGTGGTGGTGACATGCCAGCCACCTCCACATCTGGTTTTGGAAGGTTTTTCCTTTTCCCTGCCAAGACTCCAAGGCTCCAGGTAGTCTGGAATGACGAAAGACAGGTGTCAGGTTCCTTTGTGTGAGTGCTGGAGGCAGCCCTTTGAATTGTGAGTGGGCAGGAAACAGCTCTGCCCCAACCATACTGGCAGGTTGGCCTGTCCTGCCAACATCTAGTTTCATTTTGTCTCACTGTCTGGGAGCAGTTCACATAGATACAAAACTACAGATAGGTAAAGGGTCCCAGGGATAAGTTTAAAGACCTGAGCGGACACAATCCCCGAACCAGTATGGTACAAACAAAGCTACTCGCGGGTCTGAGACAACTATAGTGCTACCAAGCAATATTACGTGTATTTAGGAAAAAAGAGAGTCCTGTTTAAGAAGACCTAATCCCATCACTCACAGAAGTGGCATGCTTCATCATCTGGGATCTCCCTTGGTTGCCAGGCCTAGTGCAATCAAGGGCTGCAACTCCTTTCCTATAAGGGAGGAGCTCGCAGATGTTTGCACTTTAGTCGGTTCGATTTATCTCCTTAGACCTGAGAAGCATGAGCATTGTTCTCAAAGGTGGGTATCGTGCAGTGCAAGAAAAGATGTGAGAAGTGAAGCTAAAATTGGGTACCAAATGCAAAATGAGACTTTAATAATTAACGTTTGGGGGTTAAGATTTAAAAACAGTGCAAGCACGCCCTGAAAATATGGTTGAGAGTGTTGGTCTATATGGAGGGTCTACATGTTTCAGCCACCGTGATCGATCTTCAATCTTGGCCTTCTCAGGACCTTGATAGTGATGCTACTGCAAACACATGTAAAAAAAAAGGAAGTAAAATACCCACTAAGTAGGTGGAACCATACAACCTACGGTCACCTGTGGTCTTCTATATGACAGTTTCTACCGGAACAGTTTTACCACCTGTGAAAGAAGAAGTTTTACCACCTGTGAAAGTTAGAGTGACTAACTCCTAACAATTAACAACATTGCCACAAAAAATACACTAACAAATGTTTTGAAACATAGGAACTTGATCTGCATCAATGCTCCCAACTTACGAACAGGTTCACATTGTGAAAGTATTGAAAAAATTCTCTTACCCAGACATATATAGGTGGATTCCTCAGCACTCCTGGCAACAGCTCAGGGAGTGAGGCACCACTCTGTTTAAAATAAAAAAGCTACAGTCAGGGATTTTTGTAAATAAGCCATAATTGCGGTTTTAATAAAATGCTTTTAAAACACGAAAAATTACTACACCAGTTGACCAGCATAAATCTATGATCTAAAGTGACACAAATGTAGCGACTCAATCAAAGCGATGGAAGTTCATAAAGAATTTTGACTTGGTTTCAGTGATGTATTTGTATTGTGTACATTTGTGTTGATTTGGATGGGGCACACCCTTATTGGATCGAACATTATTATCACGTGCACCATCAAATGTGTATACACACTCATAGTAGTAATGATTCAAAGTAATAAGTCCATGTTATATGGAATGTACAAGCTGACTGCCGAATAGGAGGCTGTAGTAACGTATATATATTAATATATGAGCGAATAGCGTTAATGAAAAATTTATTCAAAGTGTATTCAGCGAATAACACGGGTGATAATCAAAGTGTCACTGTTGGCAAGAAGGATTTTAAATTACAATTCATTTGAGTCCAAACGTGACATTTATATCTGTTCCCAATCAAAAATGTAATAAGGTAACCCAATGTTACCCAATGGGAGAGAAAGGTCTTTCAGTAATGAAAAGGAAATGTAGGAGTTTTTTACTACCCAGACATGTAAAAAGTAAAAATACTTGTCTAACTTCTTAAATACAAGGAATCCTACCCTATGGGCTTTTTCAGCCTATCTAAGGGGTTTACCTATGTGTTTTAAAAGGAAGGCTTAGGCCTACATAGAGGTTTATTTTTGCAGGTCAAATTGCCAGCTTTAAAACTGCACTACCGTCTGCAAAGGCAGGTCAGAGGCAGATTTTAAAGGGCTTCTTTAAAGACTGGCACACTAACTGCTATAGGTCCACTGGTAGCAAAAAAAGTATAGGCCCTGGGTAAATGTGGTACCACATACTAGGGACGTATCAGTAAAATAAATATGCCAATCAGGCGTAAGCCAATTTTACGATGTTTTATGGAGAGAGCACAAGCACTTTAGCACTGGTTTGCAGTGGTAAAGTGCACAGCATCCGAATGGCAACAAAACCACAATTCAGAAAACAGGAGCGGTGAAGGCAAAACATATGGGGGAAGATCACAGTACGGGGAACAGGTCTAACAGTGTGCTATTGTTTCAAATCAAATCCATTCAATACTTTATTGTTTTAGTTAGTTAAAACCGTAAAAATATACTACAAATAATAAATTTAAAAGAATTATGCAAAAGAGATTTCTTCTTTTTTTAGAAACATCAATTGTTTCACAAAACTTAAGATACAACGCACATTTAAATGTGAAAGGTGACAATCGCAATAAAATCAAGACATAGTAATCTTTTTTATAAAACACAGTCTCCAAGGGGGCCTGCTAGGGTTACAACCTTAATGTTATTGGGAATAGTTGCTGATTCCAAAAAGTAGTCAATCTACTCCTGTACACAGATATAACTCTGTGCGTGCAGGTACTACTTTTGTCGTGAGCCAGACCCATAGTTGATAAATCTGCAATTAGATTTGCAGGTAAAAAAAAAAGGGAATAAAGTAGAATTGGAAGCTTAAATACATTTGTTCAAATACTGCATTAGAGCTACACTTTTGAAGTACTGGTGCCCAGCAACCGACAGTTTGCTAATGTTTATTGTAGGAAACAATTCACAGAATATTTTTTTGGGGAAGATGCTTCATGCAGACACACCACTTTACGTAACATGCCTTGGTATTTCACAAAGTTTTGCATGCCCACTATGTGTCTGCAGTTCTTATCAAGGGTTTGAAAAGCTAACAAGTACGACTTTTGTATGGAATTTGCGCAGAGATTTATACAATATACAGCCACAAATCGTACATCCACACCAGTATAGAGAATAATAAACGTACTGATAACCATTTTACAAAGTGGAATAAACATGCAGGTAGTCATGCACACAAAAAAAATAACAGGCACAAAAGAAGCAGGCAAGAAGGCATACATCACATTGTGCAGGAGGGTGCATAGGGCAAAGTGCACAGGTTGAAGCCAAAACATTGTGCATCAAGGTATGATAAGCTTTGCAGTTAGGCGGGTATTGGGTGACACATGCCAGAGGAGCACTAAGCAATGTTCTTCTAGGCAATGGTTTAGGACCCAGATTATCATCCAAAGATATTTCGTATGGTGATGGTTTTACACTGTAGGAGTATGAGTTCATACTGTCTTCGTGAGACTCTCAAAAAGTATTTCAATTTAGTAAATGTTGATGTAATAGTGTTATGTAATAGTGGTCCTGCTTAATCCTATTACCATATTAGAGTTCTTTACAATAAGGATCGGTAGACATCATGTCATTTGTTTCCTGTGTTATTTATTTGTAAAAAAAAGTGAGCAGTTCTATAGAAATTTGTGTCCCTGTGTCTGTGACACACTGGGCTTCCATACACATGCTAATCTTTGTCTGAGTCTTTCGCGTTGGCCCAGCATGTACCTGAGTATACCATGTCACTATCTTTACTTCTTAGTCTGAGTGTGAGTGGTTTTGTGAAAATACATGTTCCTTCATGCTCCTCTGTGTGTATCAGTGTGCATATATGATTCTGGGTCTGAAATAAGCATGGGCGAATTTTGCGAATCTGGCGTTCGTGAATTTGCGTATTTGCGAACTCGCAATCCGCAAAATCCGCGAATTCTCGCGAATTTGCGGATTTTTTTGTTTTTATAGTGTTCGCAAGGGTTTCTGCCAGTTCGCGAGGATTTTGTACCAGTTCGCGATTGCGAACTTACTTGTCGGCACGCAACGGTCGCGACTATGTTGTTTCTACGTCTGGTTCATCATCACAGGTTCACAGCACCCTCTGTTTCAACACTGCCACCCTCTGTTTCACCCATGCCACCCTCTGGTACATCAATGCCACCCTCTGGTTCATCATCATCACTGTAGATTATGGGGGGGAAAAGCAAGCACACCTGCCCTGCTTCAACTGACATGAATTAATTTGGGGTTGATTTATTAATGTGTCACTGTTTTAAAATTCCAGTCTGGCACCTGGTTCCTTATCTGTAATTTGCTTTCTGTTGCAGTGCAATTTTTTTTTCCAGGACCTTTGTGGCCTACTTTTAGCTATTTTATGATCCGGCTGTGAGGGTCAGAGCAGGGTCATACAATTGTTGCAACTAGTAACTGAACTCTGTAGGGGCCCCAGTCAGGAAGCACTACAGGGAATGGTTACTAATGATGAATTTGAACTTTTGCACCTGCTGCTGAGTGCTTTCAGTTTAGCAAAACTCGTTTTTCTGCAGAACAGCAAATGCAATGCCCCAAACAAATTTACTTGTGAAAGTTTATTTCTAATCCAAAAGTAATCCAAAGAAAGTCAAAAGGCCTCAAATCCAAAAAAGGGCAGGCAAATGTCAACCTGAGGAGTTATTCTGATAAAAATCATCATTTTCAGAAGGTCTATGCTGCTTGCTAGTGGATTTCTTGTGCAGAATTGCAAATTTTGTAATTTCGCGAGTGCGAGATTGTTGCTGCCCGCCGCACCTACATGTTCGCAATTGCGAACTTACACCGCACGCCGCAAAATTGTATCACCAAGAAAAAAAAATCCGATGCGTGCGAATTTGCGGATTTTCGGTAAATTCGCGAGCGTTCGCGGATCGCGAATTTACCGAAAATCCGCAAAATCCGCGAGCGTAACGGATTTTCCGCCTATGCTTAGTCTGAAACACTGGTGCTTTGCAAATGGTGTTCCTAAGTGAGGCTATAATAATGCACTCTGCTTCTGTCTTTGTGAATGTTCATCTGAGTAAGTGGTGTACTATGACTGCATGACCCTTAGTGTAACTTTGGGTGTGTCTCTATGCTTACGTGATTATTTGCCTAAGACACTAGAGTAGTTCAAATGCTTTTTTAGCTTAAGTTTGAAGCTTGATTGACCTTCGATCGTTGGACTCATGACCTCGATCGTTGGACTCACAGGCAAGATGGCGTCTGCGATGGATGCGTGAGCGAGCCGCTCCTGCCGAACCTCTCGGGTACATCGCTGTTAGAGTGAAGCAGAAGGGAGGAATCGTATTCTGGACTCGGAAAAGTTACAGCCATACTTACCGCTGGCTTTAGGACTTTCTGGCTTCTTGTGAGCGTGTTGTGGTGGATTGCCGTATTGGATGCTGCGGCTGCGGCTCTCCGGGGCGTTGAGAGCGTGGTGGTGGCGGAGCAGAGGCCGGTGTGCATTTCTGGAGGACCGGCTCACCTGTGCTGCATTCAGCGGCTCTCCGGAGGGCTGTGTGCAGGGAGAAGCACGGCAAGGAGAGATGCCGCCAAAAAATAATTGCGGACGAGGTCGACCGCAGGGAGGAGCAGCCGCGCAACCAGCAGACGGTGTGGAGGGTGCAACCGGGTCTGCTCAGGCGAGGGGAGCTGCACAGACGGAGAAGGGGGACACGGTAACTGACCTAGGCTCCAGTGCGGCGACAACTCTGGCTAAAATAGTGGCAGCGGCACTGACAACGGGGAAGAAAATCCCGGAGCTTTTTGTGGCAGCGAAGAATAAGGAGGCGGAATGGCAGCAGCGAGGGGGTAAAGTCCAGTCATCAGAGGAAAGTCCAGGGACCTCGGTTGAGTCAGACGCTAACGCAGGGGCAGAGCTGGTTGAAAATAGAGAGGGGCTCTAGGGCAACAGGACTCTTAACACCCCAGATAATTATTTGTTACGGGAAATGTTGGAGGAAGTAACAAATGTAGCAACAGATGAAGCTGTTATGGATAGAAGTGCGGTGGCTATTTCTGCAGGGACTGCCCCTGGATTTATGGAAGCAGATAAAAGTGATCTTCGTGCAAAATTGGATAATCAAGGTTATCAGGAACACCAGCCACAGATCACTGAGACTGATTTCGCTGACTTCTATTCCCTTTCGGAACAGTCGATGTCTTCTTCGGAGGATCTTGTTCAGCAGTAAGCAACACACATGAGCATGGGTGATGGTAGCATGCACAGCAGCTTGGACTTGGAAGATCAGCCAGAGAATGATGTCCAAACAGTGAGAAAACTGTGGCTGAATGCGAATGGAAAGGAGATGGTCCCAGAAAATCCCACGAAGCAGGGTGATTTATTGTCTGATCCAGGGGTAGAGCCGGATGAAATCTCACTGGCCCTGATTTACCAATCAATTATGCAGCACCGGGAAGAGACTCGAGAAGAGAGCCGAAGGGCTCAGAACTCTTGTCGGAAATAGCAGAACTTGGTTAGCCGTTTGGTCAAATCACATGCTGAATTTTTGTCAAGAGTAAACGAAGCAGAGGCACGCATATCCAGCCTAGAGTATAAAGTATCTCAACACAAGACTGTTATCGAGACTCATTTGGCTACCAAAGAAGATATTAACTGGAAGCTAGCGGACATAGAGAACAGGTCTCGCTGGACAAATTTGAGGGTTTTACAAATACCTGAAGGGAAGGAGGGGTCAGATCCTCGAGGGTTCATTATCGACCTTTTTAGAAAAGCATTTCCGGAAGCTACAAAGTGGGATTGGGATAGGGAGGTCGAGCTCCATCAGAGCTGATCAGCGAGACCAGAAGCCGAGAGCTATACTAGTGGCATTCAACAGTTTTCTCGCCCGTGAGGAGGTATTTTTGAAAGCACGGCCGGACAAGAAAAGAAGTGGAGGTGACTTTGAATTTTTTGTATGCCCTGATTTGTGTAAACAATCTGTAGAGCTACGTTGGCAGTATCGTTAAATGATTCCTGAATTTCAAGCTAGGGGGCTCAGGCATTCTTAATGTTTCCTGCTAAAAGGAAAATAATCCATAAAGAACGTACACGCTTTTTCACAACAATTGGATCAGCTAAAGAATTTCTGGGATTAACGTAGCATAATTAGTTAATCAGTCAAAGAATTTCTGGGCTCAATGTAGCATAATTAGTTAACCAGATAACAATGAATGTTGTGTTCTTAGATTATAGGGCCAAAGAATTTATTGATTGTTCTGTTTCTTTTTCCCTTTCTTCTTTTTTTTTCTCTATTGTTTTGCATGGTGCATCGATAGTAAGGATGGTATTTGGTCCGAGGGTAAAGGCAGGGGGTGGTGGTGAGCTCGCATCTACAGGACCATAAGTCCTAAAGCCTCGTTAATGAGGCAGACAGTGAGGGGGGTTCCCAAGGGTGGAGGGGTGAAGGGGTTGAGGGGGGGTTGGGGTGTGCTTGCTGGGGGGTAAAAAGGGAGAACATTTTTCAAAGCAGCAGGAAATGGAACAAATTGCAAATTGTATATCAAAATGTGTATTTAAGAGGTTATAAAAGACAAGAGGGAGATGCAAGGTTTCTTTGTATTTATGTGTTCTGTCATAGATTTGTTAGGGCTGTGGAGAGAGGATTGATGTATAACTTTGACAATGTTGGGTAAAGATATAAAGATATGTACGTTCAATGTAGACAAACACATGTCCCTGTGTGTGACTTGGACTGCGTCCCTGAGCCATTGACTTTTTAGGTGATCCTATGGGAACTTTTTCCACTGTACGAATACTCATAACATTTAGCAAGCTGAACTAAGAGAGCCAAGAGATTACCAACTTTGAGGAAAATTCTTCCACAGAGTTCAAAGGCATGGGCAAAAGTTATAAGCAAATTGAAAGACATCCATCATTCCCGATTAAACACGTACAAGAACAACACAGTTGCATAAGGTAGAACGCTGTAAACCTTAAAGCGTTGCCAATCATCACACTTCCCGAGGAGTGGACTAAGACCCTTCACTGTGGACTTGCCAAACTCTTTTATCCTACAATACCTTACAATACCGGGGGAGTTCAGAAGGGGGATTTTGGTGGTTTCAGTGTCATAGGGAATGATCATTAATAGTCTGTTTTCCAAAGAGCATGAGTGAAGTACCCAAATGTGTGGGGAATGCCTACAATGGAGAGATTATCAGTGGAGCCTAAGATTTGTACATTTAGCCACTGGAGATCAGAAATAAAACCCTCACGTCGTAAGAGGTCGTCAGAGCTGCTCTAAAAGGCGTTTAATAATTAGGTCATTCATACCAACTTGATTTATTCAGCTAAATACAGAATCCATTCATAAAAGCACAGATGGGTAAATGTGGGACTTGCATTGGATTACCTTTGCCACCATGCTCTTTCTTATTACTAAGATAGTCGTGCAATGTCAAAAGGGGCGTGTGGCTAAGAGTCCTATATGACCATCCCTCATGCCTCTTTCTTACCACCCAACTACCCCACTTGGTTTTTTGATATCCTTGAGGTTTGTTGGACAAGATACATACATTATACAAATATTGAATATATAATTTCAGTCTATGGCATGGAGTGGTAAGGTAAATAGAAATAATATTCAAATTCTGTGAGAGGAGTTTTCAAACATTTCAGTGTGTGTACCACTTCGGTTGCTTAGATTATCTTTTTCCTAGATTTGAAGCTCTGAAGTAAGGCAGTAAAACTTCTAAGAGTGGGAAGAGCATTCCATATAATAGAGCAGTGCCTCGGAAGGTTCTTTGAATGATGTATGTCTTTTTGAATTGCTACTTTTTGGGAATGAGTGCGGTTTTGTTTTTCTTGATACTGTTTCACTGAGCAACTTTATTTTTCAAGTGAAAAGGGTGGGATTTTAGGCATTAGCATGCACTCATTTAGGTTGAGTGCCCTTCAAACGTAAGCCATTTGAGCTTCTTCATCTAGCACAATTTTGCCAATTTTTTCATTCAAATGAGCAACCTAAAAAAGGTGCTTTGAGAGGGGTCGATGGGGATTTGCGCAGTCCAGTTAATACTGCAATCCTGAACTCAGTGAGGAATATTATCAATGCCACCACAGCAAATCTGAAAAATGTTTGGGAATGAAGAGTATAATGTTGCGAACTAGAGTTTATTGAAATGGGGCACTAATTTATCTGACACGGATGTAAAGAATGAGATGGCCATCTGAGGTCAAATATAATTATTTGGCTGATTTAACGATCTTTGGCACGACGTTTTTTATGAGTACAGCCTGACGGAAGGAACTTGGAGCTGTTGGGCAATAGCATGAAGCACTCAGCTTTTTGTTTATGGAGCTTGAATTTATCTGGTACAGCCATGAACTGACGTTGAAAGGTATGGGATGTATCTGTAAGTCACGTGCATCCGGTGAGTGCTGGGTGTTGCACATCAAGTGTGCGCTGGGTGGTGTACAGTTTTACAGAAAGTGACCATCAAAGGGTCAACGAGTTTCCTTTACTGTGCTCCACTTATGGAGTTTCCTTTTGCCTTTAACAAAAGTGATACGTTATTGTGCAAGCCACCCTTCAGGCATCAGGCATTACGTAGTCCAACCTATGTTCACTTTCCCTCGCAAACAATGATTTTCATGCAATAAATCTTTACTATGGGGCCTGTTGATTTGGAGTTGCAGGCCATGCAAAGGTAGAAACGTGCATACAAATATCACACGACATCAAACGCCTACGTTCAAAATGATTGCTATCCACGAGACCTAAACCAATGAAAACAGCAGATGTTGGCTGAATAGAGTGCAGAACTCCATACCGGAAACTTGTCACAGCCAGCTTAACCATTCACAAAGTCAGCAGCTACACTTCTTTCGTTATCTCCATTAGGGTTTTCCAAATAAGGCATTCATAAAAGCCAAACCTTATAATGACAACATGCAAGATGCCCTCATGCCTCCCAGTGTAACTTGTGTGTGGCACACCTTGTTTACTCTATACCGGGGAAATATTTTCTGAACTTTCAAAAGAATTTTTCCTGACACTAGTGTCTTTTTGCTAAGTACATTCTGTTTATAATGCACTTTTTACTTCAGGCTACAGACCGCTGTCGGGAATATCTTATGCCATCAATTCTTTAAAAAAGTACACAAAGGAAAAGTACAGAGAAATTTGGTGCTTTGGGTGGCTTTCGAGCATTTTCTATCGTTCATATAAGGGAAATCAACAGTAAAAACTGACACAGCTGACCACAAAACAGGGCCACGAACAGCTACAATATCGGCCCACACGCTGGCTTTTCAGACTAGCCTGTCAGGCACAGCCTGAGTGACCTATAGGCAAGTCTAACCCTACCTGCCTGGCTTCTACTTCCTACTTAGAACTTGTAGATTTTTTCAATGGGGATATTGACATTGACTGCATTTCTGGTTGTGAATCTGACATTCGGGGACATTCTTGACATTAAGAATGAACATTTGTAAAGATTTATTAAACATTTAGGCTGTTATATTTGGGGTAAAGTATCAACTAATAATTATGATATGTTTCATAGGTAAATGAACTAATGAAGAAGGCTTTTCAAAACCGAAATGTATTACGTATATTGTTGAATTTTGTGAATAAACATAGCAACTTGCAAAGTGACTCAAAACTTGTAATGAAAATCAAATTAACTCATCCTAATGAATTGATGCATAAAGACTGAAAGAACCAAAAAGGAACAACATTTAGTGAACTCTCATGCAAATTATCAATAACACAAAGCAGTGTGCTGTGTAAATGCTGCAAGAGTTGCACTATATCAAATTATTTCTATTATTCATTGAAAAAAACATAGGTGTCAGGCAGGTTATAGTTAGAAATTAGCATTTAAAAACCTTAGAAATTCACTGAAAAAACTATAGGTTTCAGGGGCGTTATAGTTAGTTGGACATTTCACTCATACAAAACCATAGAAATTCCCTGTTATAGTTAGTTCAGCTAACTATAGCTTGCGCGTCTGCAATGCACTGCTGATGATGTCACATGTTACATCACTCATGACATGGTCAGTGACATCACTCATGACATCACTGATGACATCTCAAATTATATCACTGATGACATCATCCTTGTGATAGAGTGGCAGACCTCCTCTCACCCTAATATAACCTTTGATACACACACTCAAAAATACAAACTAACATTTTCAAAACAATGGACATACCAATACCAGTTACAACACACCTATTCAGTAATTCCAAGATCTACACACACATCTACTCATTCACCAACAGTCCCTATACAGTCAATCATACATGTACTCACTCATCATATGTACTCATACACCTATACATCCTGGTTCACACCGCCACTCATCTATAGAGTTACTCACACACATAGTCACACATGCAAACAAATATCAAACATCCATTTACTTGCATATACAGTTTTACACACACTACCACACTTACTTCTACAGAAATGTACACATACTTACTCTCTTAAATAATCACTTATAGAAAAACCTACTTATTTCTACAGGAACTCTTCCAATCTCTCACTCTTGCATATACTCACTTATATACACCAATACTCACATATACTAGTTTAAAATATATGTGGTTACTCATAAAGACACTATTGAGACAGTCATTCACTCACTAACACACCCATACACACTCATCCACCTATACAATCCTGCACACATGCTGTCTTCAACACATAGAAACAGTGAGTCACTCATGCATGCATTTATGCACTAAGTAATACCCCCCACCAAACCATCCAGACACTCAGACACTCATACTGATACTCAAAAAAACAACTAATAACCCATATAGACACTTATGTAGCTACTCACCAACCCATGCAGCCACTTATACACAAAGTGAGAGACTGATACAGATATTTACATATTTAAACATTACTCACTAACCCATGTATTCACTAAGATACAATTAATCAGTCATTTATAGAATCAATTTTACAAAAAAAATCATCCATTTAGACACTTATATACCCATTTATTGTTCCATCGACCTTGAGATATACATATATAAAACATATTTAATTTTCAGGAAAACACACATTCTCTGGAAGATGTCATCAGTGATGTCATTTGAGATGTCACTGACCAAGTCATGAGTGATGTAATATGTGACGTCATCAGCAGTGCATTGCGGGCACGTGAGTTATAGTTAGCTGAACTAACTATATCCGGGGAATTTCTATGGTTTTGTATGAGTGAAATGTCCAACTAACTACAACGCCCCTGAAACCTATGGCTCTTTCAGTGAATTTCTAAGGTTTTTTTAAATTCTAATTTCTAACTATAACGTGCCTGAAACCATGTTTTTTTCAGTGAATTTCAAAGGTTTTTAAATGCTAATTTCTAACTATAACATGCCTGAAACCTATGTTTTTTTCAGTGAATATATATATATATTTATTATACTATGTATACATGTGAAAATGTGTCGGTCCACCTGCTTGCCTCGGTGGCACGGAAAAAATGGGTGGAACTGACGTCAGCACACCGATGAGGTCCTCTTATGGCTCTGATGACGTCATACGGTGTCGCGAGCGGGCATATTCACCTAAGTGTTCAGGCTAGTCCTTTGGGAGCAACTGTTTATGTTGCCACTCCAGAAACTGAAACCAGTGATCCGAGGGCAGAGGCCCTACAGATGGCACACGAGGTGGGGTGCCCAGTCGTGTGCACCGGCGGGACACCGGCGGGGCAGCGAAGTGACAAGCACCACAACCCACAAAAAAGGTAACAAGGGCATTGAACAACACAGGATCTTCTACTTGTATCTGGCAGGAACAACGAAGTTAAAATGCCCTAGTACCAAAATGTAGAATTAGTGCTTCAATGGTCTTCAAGAGGACCTGCGATGCCGCTTATACCTCCCATACCCTAGAGGTGGCACATGGGTCAGGCGGAACGGTCATACTGCGGTGGGACGCACATCAGTTGACCTCTCATGGCACTGGTCCACACTCCAGGGAGGACGTTTCTCATTAGCTATGTTTTCTGATGACATGTCGCGCCGGCCCCGTCCAACAAGAGAACTCCTTTAGATCCAAACAGACTCTTCCACTCTCTCACCGGAAGTGAAACCAGGCCATGTGGACTTCCACAATACAACAGCCGGGAATGTACTTCTCAGTAAAAAAAAACACATTCCTTCCTCCTAAATAATGAAATAAAGTCTCACTGAAAACCAGGGGCCAGCTTCGATCGGTAAATAACTGTTACAACAACTTTTTTACTTTGCGATACCATTACAACGCATGCATTACCACGCATGCGTTGTACATCGCAAAGTCATTACTACGCATTTTTAGAATGCTGGGGGTAGTCTTTTAGGGTTTAGGTTAGTGCAGTGGTGTTTGGGTAGTGTAGGGGGTTGAACTGGGGCTAGTGTTTTAGGGTTTAGGGTAGTGCAGTAGTGTATGGGTTGTGCTGGGGTAGTATTTTAGGGGTTAGGGTAGTGCAGTGGTGTATGGGTTGTGTAGGGGATCGTGCTGGGTAGTGTTTTAGGGTTTAGGGTAGTGCAGTGGTGTTTGAGTAGTCTAGGGGGTCATGCTGGGGGTAGCATTTTATGGTTTAGGGTAGTGCAGTGGTGTTTGGGTAGTGTAGGGGGTCGTACTGGGGGTAGAGTTAGGGTTTAGGGTAGTGCAGTAATGTTTGTGTAGTTTAGGGGGTCGTGCTGGGGGTAGTGTTTTAGGGTTTAAGGCAGTGCAGTGGTGTTTGTGTAGTTTAGGGGGTTGTGCTGGGGTAGATTTAGAGTTTAGGGTAGTGCAGTGATGTTTGGGTAGTGTAGGGAGTCATGCTGGTGGTAGTGGTTTAGGGTAGTGCAGTTATGTTTGGGTAGTGTAGGGTGTTGTTCTCGGGATAGTGTTTTAGGGTTTAGGGTAATGCAGTGGTGTTTGGGTAGTGGAGGGGGTACTGTTTTAGGGTTTAGGGTAGGGCGCCCAACCAGCCACAATATCTGTGGACAAAGGGGATCATGACTCTTTTGAACGCTCCGCCAATTGAATAGTTTGGGTCAAGGGCCCTACCACGTCCAAGACCTATTAATTCCTTTCTTGGGATCCCTCATATACTTGGAGAAAAGGTACATAGTTTCTCATCAATTTCAGTTGTGTGTGCCACCTTCCCCTTCAGTGAGGGCCTGGGGCATTCTCCCCTCATCCTATTCCTGACCTCCCTTTCAAGGGGTTGACGGATTTTCCCCACCACATACTCTGCCACTTTGGCATCAGGGGTCGACTCTGCTGACCTAGCATGGCATATTTGGTAGGCTCGAACATGTCCGAGTGGACCCCGTCCCCAACCAGGGACTGAGAGGAGTGGGACTCTGGATGCCAGGGATTCCCAGAGTCCTTATCCTCATCGAAGGAGAAATCGTCCTTCTATACACCCTCTCCCTCTAATGGAAACCTGCCGTCGGGGTCTACAATAGTGGTGACAGCGTTGCAATTTTCTCCGGGCGCAACTCCTCCTCCCGGCAGGGTGCATGTTTTAGTGTTCGCGCACTCTTGTGGAAGGTCTCTGTAAATTTATCAAATCCTTCCAAGTGTCCGCATTATGCTTAACTGCCTTTTTATTCCCCATCTGGGAGCTACTGGGACCACCACCGCCAGATCTGGGTCACTGAACACCCCAGTCATTCTTTTCGCCAGCTTATCAACCTGATCCCTAAGAGGAGCCATCACCCTAGAAATAGCCAGAGAGAGGGCTTGGTCTAATGCTGGAGGGAGAAGTTGGGGGGGCCCATTCCTCCCCCACTTCCTGGTAGGAGTAAAAATGGTCTTCTAGAGAATACATGATAGCAGAGGGTGTGACACAAAACCAATGCCCTTAAAATCCTTAACCCCTTCGATGCTTGTGACAAGGTCAACTCGTCATGGGTGTTACCTGCGCTGTGCTTATGACGAGTTGTCCTTGTCACATAACAAGGGATTTTTAAAATTGCAGCGCAGCACGGGAATGTACGGTAGCAATGATGCGGTTAAGTCAGCCCCTCGCCGGTGCTCCAACAGCTGGGCTTTCCCCGAAGCTGTTATAAGAATAGACTGAGGCGCAATACCAATTACCACCACCGGTGGTCACTAATGTGGCCTTGAGGGGAAATCACCACGCAGTGGTGTAAAAATAAGGCAAAAGTTGGTCAGGAATCAAGCAGACATTAAAGGAGTGACCGGATTCCAAAACGTGTGTAAAGACCAGCGGGAACGCACGGCAGAGCTGCCTTGCTCGGACAAGATGCGCCTGAAAGGATCTCACCGAGCGCAGAGCGCACAGCGGGAGAAACTGTGAGGGAGAGAACGCGCTCGAGCAAGAGCCTGCTGTGCAGGGTATATGAAACAATGTCAAGGCAATAATGCTAATAACATGCACAAGAAACCGCCATACAACCAGCAACAACGTCAGATTAAGCCAAGAATGTAAGGAATACACTTAACTGACGAGCAGTGAAGAAAGAGGAAGCGGAAGGGACGTCACAATATTATATACGATGGACTGTGATATGATTGGACTATAGTTGCCTTGGAGACTACTCCACTAATGGTTCATGGGTCGTGTGGTCTTTTGTGTAATGATTGTTGTGTTACGTTTTCTTTGAACTGCTATGCAAATAAAGTGAGGAAAGATATGCATAATCCTCGCCTCAGTCCTGCCATAGAATTAATTAAACTTTATTCAATCTGATTTATAAACATAGATCATAAAAGTGTACATAAAAACAGTAAATCCTCTTTCCTAATACAATACAGTGAGAATTAATTAAAAGCAGTAGGTAAAAACGGGTGTTACAAAGCCTGGTTCAGAGCAACTTCAGGTTAACAGAATCGTAAAGTTCAATATTTTGCAAGATCAATCTCATGTACTTCGTGCAAAATATGCAATAAGGGGTCCAAGTAAGATGTAATGCTCCAATACCTGATCAGTCTGCACTGTATAAAACTGAGGAAAAAATAAAAATAAAAAGTGTTTTGCACACTTCTGTCATTGGGCTATATATGGACGGCATCTGGGTGATATTTGTGTCACATTTGGGCTCTTTTTTCTCTGGTGTCCATTTTGGGAGACTTAGTTGTTATGAAATTTCCTAATTCCCTCATTTACTGCAGTCTCCTCAGTAGTACATGCTTTCAGTTTTTTACTTTGATTCCATCAAGAAGGCATTCAGAGGTATCACACATTTAACATAAATTCAGAATGTTAGCACTCTAGTTGTTCATTAGATCACTGTAGCAAAGCTACTGCTCACCAGGGAGTTAACTGGAAGTTGACTGCTGGTATTGAAAGTGATTGTTTCAGTCTGCATGTCAGAATTTTCTAATAAAATAGCAGAGGATTTAAGATCTCACTTAAAACACGGCCTACATTTTTTTTCTGCAGCACTAACCATAATTTGCAAAATGAACCCACTCATTTTGTTCCTTTTTAAATGAAATGTTTTAAGTGTTACCAGTTTATCCCAATCAAGATGGCTACAGGTGTTCCATAATGTTGTCATAAGTAAGACTGTTAGCTCTCTAGCTGTTCTTTAGAACACACTGGGAAGCTGCAGTAGAACGCAAAGGTATCAACTGAAAGGCTGCTCCTGTTGAAATAAAACAGAAAGATATTTGAGATCACACTTGAAACATGTCCTAATTTTTCTTTCTGCAGCACTACCTATAATTTATATGAGAAAATGAACCCTATCATTTTGTTCATTTTTAAATAAAATGTTTTAAGTGTTACCTGTTTATTCCAATCAAGTTGACTTCTGGTGTGCCATACTTTTGTCATAAGTAAGGATGTTAGTGCTCTAGTTGTTCTTTAGAACACTCTGAGAAGCTGCAATAGAACACAAAGTAATCAACTGACAGTCTCTGCCCTTGTTGGATGTACATGTTTTACTGAGAGTTTCAGACTTCATTCTCACATGACTGAGAAAGATATGTACATTTACAGAAAATATGCTCTCATTTTAACTTCTGGAGCACATTCCAAAACTCTATGGGACAAGGATGTGAAAATAGTTTACTCTGAAACATGATTCATGATATCCCAGCAGAAGGTTTTTCACTGGGTAAAATCACCTTAGAACACACCACAATTCCTGAAGTTAGTATGCTACCATCAACAAATGAATTCTAATGTAACTAAAGTCTGTTATCACCCTTTATAGTTCTCCTTTTGGTAACCCTCAAAATCTTCGATTCACTGCAATGCATTTCAATGGGGTACTATCATGTATATTGGTTCCAAGATGGCTGCCAGCAATTTCAGGATGAAGTGCTGACAGCCAATCAGATCTCACAATGACATGTGTGGTTAGGCTCCGCCCAGATATCAATATTTTTTCTTTTTCCAATTTCTCAGGAACTACTGAATGGATTTACACCATTTAACAAAAAGAGTTCTTTCTGAAACGAGGGCTACGTTTTTGCCAAATTTGGTGTAATTCCGTTCAGCAGTTCGAGTTGTAGCTGTATCTAAAGTTTCCTAAGGGAATTAACATGGAAATAACACGTTTGGGACCCCTCTCTTTTCTCGGCCCCCGCTTGCTGAATCAATTCAAAACTTTTAAGATAGGAGCTGACCGGAGCGCCCCACGAGTTTAGAAAATTTTGCAAAGATTCGTTAATCGGCGTAAAAGTTGTTGGGAATAGATTGTTGCAATTTTCCTTGGGTAACTAGGTCCTAACTATACCTACCTACTGGCGACCGCCAGTAGGTAATAAATGCCTGACTACAAGTTTCAGAATACACAGCACAGCATGGGACAAGATATATTATTCTACACTGGGCAAGTTGTGAGTTGGGCCCAAAATCTAAAATATTTTGCCATGCCAAGTTGGTGAGGAAACAACAGAAAATGAAAGATTATGATTTCTCCCTCCTTTCTTGTCCTGGTCTACCTACGGATTTGACTGTTGTCACTGAGTTTTGGGTAGTGCTAGGACGTGCAAGTGCCTACAGGATAGGTTCGCTCCACCCATCAAAAAACTGCAGTAGGATGTCAGCCTTGCTAATAACCACTCCTTATCTGCGGCCTGCCTTCAGTGTACAACCTGCAGGACAAACAGCTGGAGAGACAAGAGGCAGTTTTCTTGTGTCGCTGCTCCCTGAAGGTGTGACTGGACTGTATACTCTTCTGGGTGAGGTCACAGAAGAATGTGTTGGGTGGTCCTCAGATTTGTTAGTGACTAAGAATGACAGGAGGAGACATGTGACATCACACATCACTTGGATTGATCATTCGAAAGTGAGTAATTATGTAATTTTATTTTCACAGGAAAGTTCTTACATTTGAGTGCACCTCAAGAATATAAAGAACAAGAGTATAATTTTCCAACTCATATATATGGCATAAAGTACTATACCATACACTTAAGGATACTGCAAGTTGCCATGGGGGTCCATGTGTCTTTATAGGGTCATGGAACGGCACAGGGAATTTCTAGTCCACATAAAACATGGTCACACCATTATCCTTCCCGCAAGGCAATTAAATACTTAGGAGCTGATTACGATACGGCCCATAAAGTCTCCGACCAACAGTCAGAGCCTTCTGGGCCGCATCGCAATCGGCCCTTCGATTTAGTTTCTGACCATTGCATAAAAATGCGAATAGTCAGAAACTAAACTGGGCTGTCATTCCAGCTGGCTTCCGAGGGGCTCAAGGAGTCCGTTGGGCAGTTGGAACCGGCTTGTAATCCCAAAATGTGGGCCTTTCCACGCTTAGGATTATGATGCACGTTTTCCGTCATGGTTTCCATGCCAGCCTGTCCGATATGGCAACCATATCGGAAACAATGTTTGGGAGCGCCCAGCAGGGCCCCCTTGGGTGCACGGCCTCCAGTTGGGTGCAGAAGAGGCACCCATGGTGCACCACTGTTGATCCCTGCACCACGTGGCAGGTACCTTGAGGTGCCTGCTACAGGGTGCAGGGATGAACAGCACCTCCTATTTCCCTAAGGGAGCATGTATTACAGCTGGTTTCTGGCCGTAATGAATGCTCCCATATGGAAATGTAGAAATGCAACTTAACAGTGTTCGTCGCATCCTAATTAGGTGGTCGGGACCCCCGGCCATAGGTTGGTCGGCCCCAGGACAGAGACGGTGTCAGCCAGAATTAAGTCTGCCCAACATCACAATTAGCCCCTTGGTGACCTGCTCTTTTTCTTTGGAAAGAGATATTGTTGTTGCAGACTTGAAGATTAAAAGAGGAATCTGTAATGCAAAATTAAGCATTCAAAAAGCAGTTCATATTTTTTTGCACAAGGTATTAGTATTCAATGTAATTCATGCTGAAAAATGGCATAGCTCAGAATATGCAGTCAAGTAGAGTGATTCTTTCGTGTGATTATTTATTGGCCAAACACAATTAACATATTGCTTGAAATATAACTTTTCTGCTTATCACTGCTCATTTTAGAAAAACATATGGAACCGAAGACCACATTGTTTTCATTGCTAGTTGTAATGATGCTCTGCGACCTACCTTTCAACTTGGCTGTTAGCTCTGACAGGAAGCATTATGACATCATACCTTATCTATAACAACTTATTATATTTGAGCAGACATGTTATTTTCCTATTAAATGTGACAAGAGATGTCACAACTCGTCTATAACATATACTTCATAAATAGGTAACTGTGAATTATGGGGATGTTTTTTACTTAAGGGTTGTGAGTGACATGAAATAGCCAATTAGATTGAACCCTGAGTTGTCTATGACATCACATAGAACGCACCCTGAAAATCATCCCCATAATTAAAAAAAATTTCCATCAATAACTTTATGTTGGTTATAACCCCATCACATCTTGCCCAGCTTTTAATAAATATGCAGGGGCAGAGGTGTAAAAGGGGAGCCATAAATAACAAAAATGCTTAAAAAAAACCTTTGTTTCCTGGTACCACCCTCAACATATTCGCTACCCATCCCCCACACAAAGAAATCAATACCTGGCTTGCTGTTTCCCACACACATTGAACTCTGAAAAAAACCTTCCCTACTGATATCCAAATATTAAACAAAAATACCCAGCTATACTTCCCTCTACAAAAAATCTGAAAGATACATTCCAGGACTCCTGGCATCCACCCTATACTCTCTGTGCTATCCAGTCCCCTGCTTGCCACACTGGGAGTGGAGAGCCAACACAAACCTGACAGCAGCTCTGTGGGAGACACGTTAGCAGTGCCGTCTTAACGCATGCGCATGATGGGCAGTTGCCCAGGGGCCCCAGGAGCATAGTGGCCCCATGCAGACCAGAATAACACTAATTTTCTGTTAAACATTTTTATTCCTGTGAGTGGTTGTGTAGACAGGGCCCTGTGAACTGCTTTGCCCAGGGGCCTATAATGCTTTTCAGACGGCCATGCATGTCAGCACAGGTTGATTTCTCCTCTTAGCTCAGACCCATGCTGAGCGAGGAGGAGGAGGCTGTCGGCGCAGGTACAGAGCCACGTGCTTTCCCCCAACGTATAGGCTGCTAGGAGACCTGGTAGAGGTAGAAGAGAGTGAGACAGCCAACGGCTATATATATCACTGGGTCTCAGGCAATCCAGGTGATTCGACAGAACAAAGGGGAAGCCAGCACTCACTCTAATGATGTCACAACAGTAGTTGACCACCTTGGGTAACCACTGTTGTTACATCACAGTAGTGAATAACCATTGGGCAAGTTACCAAGGGCCATTATCGCCTCATTAGCTGGAATTTTTCCCGCTAATGAGGTGATAATTTCATCGCCCTATTACCAAGCTGTCGCTAACACCAGTTAGCGACAGCTTGTAGGTGATAGCGGGCATTTAGGGGCCCACTTTGCATGTCAGCGATAATTATCGCTATTGACATGCAAAGTGGGCGTGCCAAGATGTTAGCGACTGAAAACAGTCGCTAACATCGCTATGTCCGATTACCAACTTTTGGAAATATTTGCGCTAAGCGCGAATATCTCCAAAAGCTAACGCCTGCCCAGAGCAGTTCTTAGCCATGTTATCCAATGGTAGGTGGATAACATGGCTAAGAGCATTAGCTCGGTAATGCATGAATATCGCTGACTTTTCAGCGATATTCATGCATTTCGGCCGATTTTTATCGCTTAGGAGATAAACCTTGATAATAGCAAGGCTCCTACGTGATAAAAATCGGCGAAGCACAGCGATAAAATTATTGCTGCTAACCAAGCATAGCGATAATTATCGCTTATGCTTGGTAATATGCCCCCATATTTTAATATGGTGGTTCACGAGGAAGGGCAATTACAACACAGAAACGATAGAAGGCCTTTTATACAGGGATGGGAGGCTCCAATGTATTGCATATCTATAATACATGTTGCCATCTACAGCTCAAGCTGTGCAAATTCTACTCAGTACCTAATTCCATGTCCCGTCGACCAGCTACATTTCGCGTAGATCGTCCGCAAAACTAGAATGGGTCTATGGCACTGACGTGCCCTGGTTATGGTGCAGTTTCTATGGCAGCAATAACATAACAATGTAATATACATGTACATATGGCACCCCACTGCTGAGTCAGTGATCACATGTTATACATTTCTGACTATCTGTGTTGTGTCAAAACGCATTCCGATGGTTTTCCCGATATCGGGTTAATTGTGGGAGAAGCAACAATCTGCATTATCATTAAACTGCAGGATAGTTATAAAAAAGATGGATATCTATTCGAAATTAGAAAGTGTTTTTTATACGAGCAATGTGTAAAAATGGAAACCACATAGAATGCAAAACCATTAATAAAGATGAACTCCTCCTGTGTGAAAATATATCAGTGCTTCATGTAAGATTTGAACATAATTTGCTGACTTATATGTGCCTGGTGACTATAAAGAATAATGGATAATATGATACCGTGAAAAAACAGGTTAGCTCCAGGTGAAATATATCCAAAACAGATGCGATGCTCCCAGTGCCGATCGTTAATGGAAAGCAGCCAATGCTTATTCAAAGGAAGGTATTTCTGCAATAACCGGCAAAACGTGCAGTCAGAAGTTGCACTTTCGAAGCCTGAGAATTAATCATGTTTCTTAGTTTATATACAATTGAACACACACATGATGTTGCTATGTGAGCATTCCTGTGATCACTTTGGGCCTGATTCATTTTGTGACGGGCAGCCTGTTTCTCCTTCAGGGGGATAGAGTAAATACCTCTAAAAGAGGTCGGGGGTAGTGTTCCCCTCATACAAGGAGAAACGTCCGCACATACAGTAATAGGTCTCAAAATGACAAAAGTACACGTGTAGTCTATAAGCTCGTCTTGGATTTTCACCAACAAATAAAGGGTGCTTATGTAGCCTGATACACACTCACCACCAGGAGGGTTAAGCACACAAGGTGCATATCATACTAAACTAGAAACAGGCTAAGTTAGCACACCAACTGAAGTTAGAGATATAGTGAACTCTAGGTAATCCTAGATCCTTCCTTAGAAACGGTCAAATCCAACAGCCATATGATAACTGTCTTGCAGTCGGATGTGCCCAATGTCCAATTATTGTATCGCAACAACGGATTCAGAGATCCAAACCAAGTCGTATTCTTTAAATTCTTTATTAAAGTTTCAGCTCACACCTGGTGGTGTGAGCTGAGAAGTCTTTTTTACATATGAAACTTTAATAAAGAATTTAAAGAATACGACTTGGTTTGGATCTCTGAATCCATTGTTGCAATACAATAATTGGACATTGGGCACATCCGACTGCAAGACAGTTATCATATGGCTGTTGGATTCGATCGTTTCTAAGGAAGGATCTAGGATTACCTATAGTTCACTATATCTCTAACTTCAGTTGGTGTGCTAACGTAGCCTGTTTCTAGTTTAGAGTAAATAGCTCCTTAGCCCTAACGGAGTTGCTGCCAGCCACATTTAAAATTTACTACCAAATAAAGAAGAAAATGTTCTCTTCCATGGCAAGGGGAGTATTTAGCAGTTTTCACCTCAACTCATAGTCAGGATTTCCCTAGTGGCGACAGGCAGTGAAAACTCACCTCTAATTCTGCCCATTTAAAATAGGAGGGCGGAATTAGAGGTCAGCCTCCGATGGCCTTTAGGCGGTCAGAGATGTTTAATCATGTCAGAGACAGAGTAGTCTGCCCCTGATTCAGCTACAGTCTGTACAGGTAACAGCGGTGGGGCCGGGTGGGGGGGATTTTGACTGACGATACCGAGGGAAACTTAAATATTTATTTAATTTTCCCTCAGCATCATCCCTCGAAATACCTTCTCACCCAGCCCCACAGCAGTTACCTGCACATACCATGGCTGCCATGATTATACCTAAGGTCCACCTGCATATTCATTTGGTGGGTGTAAAAGAGTCTTGGAGGTATAGATACTCTGTCGTGATGGAGTATCTACACTGCCAAGATATAAATCAGTCCCTTTGTCTCAATGGCCAAGCAAACCAGCTTGTTCTGTAGATAAGATGAATATTTCATCCCATGTATAACCCGCTTACTACAGGCCATAATTAAAATAGGAACTAAATTGTCCATTGATATGGGTGAATTTCCAATAAAAATAGCAAGACGCTCTTTATATGTTGGATACAATTGGATGCAATAAATATCACATTCGCTAAAAAATTATACCAAGGTGTTCGGTACGTATTGGGTGCATAATTATCATATATCACAGGTTTTAGTGAATAACATGCATACTCCAGTAAATACTGAGCATGCCCACCCACCAATACATATTATCATGATTGACCTGCCAAGATTTATAAGAAAACTCATCATTCTAATATGTACAGTAACCACAATTAGTGCACATATCTGAATTTTCTGCAGGTGTGAAAAATTTCCATATTTAGATTTTAGGCAATTAAGTGAAATTTTAGGAAAATTAGTCAATATTTTCGGGAAATCGCAAGGAACTATGCAAAAAGCAAAGCCATCATTTAGTGTTATATTTTAGAGCAAAATGCATCCTCACGTCACATTATCACTTGAGGATACACTTTGCCATAACAAATAGCATGAAAAACAAATGTGAGTGAGCCACTTAATTACATGATGTGTGTAATGGCACAATTTTGGACATTTTGCATCAGAAGTATAACGCGAAATCTCAAAATAATGGAAGTGTAATTTAGATTTCATCCAGGCATAATTTTATTCAACCCACCTATATTGAGAGCCATATTATTTTGACGGCTTCAGAAGGGATGAAATGCCAGATGCTAGGATTTAAACCTGTGATTTGAACATTTTAAATGAGGGATGTTATCCAGCTCAGCTATCCAAACAGCACATATAGACATTTCAAAAAACTGATACCTCTGACAGTGACACAGAGCACTTACGCACACCAAGAAAATGTTGACGATGAAATAACATTAAGAAAGAAAAAATATATATATTTTTTATATTGCAACACAATTTTTTACTGATTCTGAAAAAAGGATAGAAGTCTGCAACTATGCTTTGTTCTCAGAAGATAATGGATATCTTGATTTCCATCCAGATCTCCTTTGCCAGCCTGTGCGCTCTTCAAAACCAGCTGCCTCACATACAAAGCCATCATAATCAGCACCCCCCATTATCTTGCACAGAAGCTCACCATTTCCGGTGGTTCTTTGACCACACGTAGCAAGGGCATCATTCAGACCGTGGACTACAAAGAGTAAAAAGAAAAAAAAAATGGCAGCAGGCCTTTTCCGTCTATGCTACCCAGATCTGAGAACAAGATCCTTGTATCTATCAGGACATCCAAACACTTCTCCAATTTAGGAAATATTTGAAGTCACACTTCTTTAAAGAACACTCAGTCGCAATGTATTAACAGTCCACAAAACAGCTACCTCTCCTATCACTTGTAGAGTTTATGATTGTCTTTGACCTTTTACAGCACTCCTCTGCTTGTCGGCTAGGTACATGCTATACAAATACTGCATACATGCTTACATCTGCTGAGACCCCTCAGAAGTCCCCACTTTTAGAATCAGTTTGTTTCCTGGGGATAGCATGACCTATGTATTACTAGGTAAATACATTACTGGAATCATGAGGTAGACTGAAAACAGCTGTGAAGGGTTAATTGTATAGTTCATCTAATGGGACAACCTTACATCTGTTTTGCCAAATGGTCAGACTTATTTTTGACCAGTCAAAAGGATTTCACAGCAATTGGAAAAGGGTAACTGCATTAATCGTATTTAAAATATTTGAATTAGAGAAGGACTGCCATGGCCCGTCCACACAGTCTGCCCTCAATTTTCTTACCACACAAGAAGAGTGTCTGTCAGACTGAGCAAAGGTCAGCCTGATAGACACTCTTCTTGTTCAGGTCAGGAAGCCAGGAGCTCTATACTTGGTTGCATCTTGGAATTGCTGGGCTCAGCTGCAGGTAGAGTGGGGACAGGGAGAGCAGGGTGTGGGGGGAGAGCACTGCAGAGTGTGGGGGGAGAGCAGATTGTGGGGGGAGAACAGGGTGTGGGAGGATAGCTGCCAGGGGTGATGCCTGTTAGGTGGGGGTCCAGTGTGCGGATTGAGAGGGAGGACTCGGCTGTGTAATGCGGATTAATTCTTGCTGCCCTTTTGTTTTTTTTGTCAATCTGTAACTGGTGTAGGGATACAAAAGTGAATACTTTTAGGTAAATATGTGGCGCATAAAGTCTGTTGCAATCTAGTGTCATTGGTGTTCAATAACACTTAGCTAGAGGATTGCAGATGGTGTCTTACAACAGTCTCTGAATGATTGGAATGCGTACTGGCTTATGTATGAAGAACAACTGAGGGAAGTTCCCTGGGTGCGGTGTTTGTTCCTACATGAAAACATGAAACATTAGTTCTTTAGGACTCTTTTCATATATATTCAAAAAAGCTCTCTCTCTCTTGGTATATGAAATATATTGCTTACATTTAGCATAGTAAAGGTAACTCTCTCCATATTTTTGCCTTGGTAGGTGAAATGCCAGAAGGCATTTTTTGGCATGAGAAGATCGAAACGTAGATACCTTTAGAGGGGATTCTCTGCTGTTCAATCAAATTGGTGACAAGAACTTGCAAATATATTTTGGGCTTTTCCTTGGTTACTAAAATTCTGAAATATCCCGTAGTATATATGTATCATTGTAAAGACTGCACCACACTGACCTTTTCAGGACTGCGCTCTCTACACTTGAATTGATTCTGTTGACATTCATCTATGTATTTGAGAATAAATGGAGCAATATATTTCGTATACCAAGAGAGAGAGCTATTTTTGAATATATATGAAAAGAGTCCCACAGAACTATTGTTGCATGTTTATGTGTTGTACTCCTTGGGCAAAAGGGGTTGGTCCTGTGAATCATTACATTCTCCCTACATGGAAGCACTCCTCTGTGATGCTGATTGTTTGCATCTTTCTAAATGATCAGCTGTTACAAGTACTATTTGTACATTCTGTGGCCAACATATATACCAACGTTTTTTAAAATAATTATTACCTGTCAGAGCTCAAGTGCATAACTGTTAGATGTGAAGTAGGAATGAGGTTAATCCACCTAACCACATTAAGGCTCTTACCTGCTTGCCCATCTGTTGCACACGGGCAGTCCTGTCAAGTATCACGCATCAGACGTGACTCTAACACATTTCAGTGTGGTGATCTGCATCACCGCACTGAAATGCATTGTCACGCATTTGCATAGTGTTTGAGCGTCATCAAAACCTGCCTAAAACGGTAATATTATGAGTGTGGCTGTTAACAGTACAGCGCTGCTCCTGCCAGCTTGGTGCTGTTGCTGGGCTACGGCTGCTGCTAGGCAGCTCACTGGCTGCTACTATGTATCGTAAATATACGCTGTGCGGCGTGCGGCTGTGCAAAGGCTACTAAACATCACAGCCAGGGGGGCCACAGTTAGATAAAGCCATACCTGGCGCCGCCGGCTGAAGTCACATCCTGCTGCCGTAGACGGGTAGTTTGTTTTGCGAAGGGCTGGTTACTGGTCAATGGCCCGGCTCCTCCACGCTCATGGCGCTCGCAGAATTTACTTCCGCTCGTCACAAGCTCTCAAAAATCACCGCATGACATTCAATCCTTGCCGGGCGGCATCACTGCATTCAATTGCCGGGTGGCATCGCGTCATGGAGCCAGTGACGGTACCGCGTTTGCAGCGGTCGCTCAGGACAGATTTCTGTCACTGGACAGCAGGCTCACTGAGGACAGCAGCCGGAGCCTTGAGATGTTTTCAGTTCCAGCGAAGGCCACTGCCAGGATGGCTTAGGCCTCCCACTCAGTCTCTGACTGATTCAAATGAACTTATCTCCTGCTAGAGAATGTTCCGGCGACCCCAATTGAGTCAGGAATCCGTGACCCTTGCACGGTTGTTTCGAGGCTCAGTAGTTTCAGAGATACCCGCACCTGCTCCTACCTAAAGGCCAAGATGAGCTCGGAGAAGATTACAGCAGCCGGACGGACGCACTGAACAAAGGAGGCGGTGTTAAAACTTAGGCTGCAGCGTCAACATTATCGGCGCCATCTTGCCCCCTTTTCGAGCCCATTCGTGCGCGTAAGCGGCAGCCATTTTGAGTACCATGGCCTCTCTGCCCATCGCTGATAGCCAGCGCGTCTCTCTCTCTCTCTCCTGACCTCGCAAGCATCCCCCGCACGCTGACAGCCCCCGCTCTCACATGCCTTGGGTCATAAACCCGTCTTCAGCGCAGCTCTGCCTCGGAACCCCATCCTGTTCCCAGCGCGACACCTCCCTTCATTCCTTTCATGGTCCCGGGTCCTTTGATAAAACCCCCTTTCCTGTGTGCCCGTTTGTCTTACTCGTTCCCAGGCCACCACCTGGCCCTGCGGATACTGTTTATTGCCCCCCCGAACAGTAGGAAGCATCCCCCATCAAAGGATCCTCGAGTTGATCAAAGCCCCCAGCCTATGAGATCCGATCAACCTCATACATTCCGTGAATCGGCGGAATGTCCAGCTGCGCGATAATCATCACCTGTTGTGACCGGGGTGGGGACTCCAACTGTAAATGTGTGTGGGAACTGGCCTGAAAGGGGGATTCCGAGGATGTCTTTCCGTACATCAAAGTATTGACAGAGATGTGTTTCACACAATAAAGCAATAAACTTGTGTATAAGAGGCCAGGCCTCAGAGATGCGGTTAGAGCACCTCGAGAAGATACCCTGTTGTCTGATTTGATGTGTTCTACTCCGTCGGAATAAAACTTCTGTTTCCTGCCTTCCAGTCTCCAGCGCCTGCCTCTTTGTTTGGTAACTTGAGTGGGTATAGAGGCGGTTAACGCCGGGCAACTCTAAAAAAGGTCATCGGCCCTGCCTTTTTCCACAATTGGCTTCCCAAGCGTGGGGCCCATCAGTGACTCATGGATCCAGTGGGAGAGGTCCCGACGACAGAGTGAACGACTGCAACGATCGGGAGAGCTCCTGTCCAATAGACCCTCGTCTGACAGCCGATCATCCGAACTTCACTGGTTCCGAACAGACCTCTCTCGAGTGATCTTCGGTCCTGACTGGGAACTATCAGGAGTGCCGCGAGGATCACGAAGAATAGAGGACGATCGGGCGCTGGATTCGGAAGACAAGAAACTGTCCATGCGGTCCGGGTAAGGTCGTGTAAACACGACGAATTGCGAAATGATTGTTTGATTGTTTGGAAAATACTAGTATTACTCTTTTGTTGATTTGTTTGGAGATTCACTGTCTGCAAACGGGGAAAAAAACAGGCTCTCTCTTTGCAAGCAGTGAAGGATAGGTAACGCAGACTTTTGTCCCCGTTGTAATCCGTCGTGCCTATCTTCCTCCCCCACTGATTGATTGTTTGGCCCGAACTGTTGTTGGCGGATTGTTCTCTGGAGATTCTCTGTCTGCAAACAGGGAAGAACAGGTTCTCTCTTTGCAGGTAGTAAAAGGGTAGGTAATGCAGACTTTTGTCCCCGTTGTAACCCGTCGTGCCTACTTATTCTCCCCATTGATTGTTTGATTGACCGAACATTGACTGTTCGATATTGTTTCTTTTGAGGTATTCACCGCCTGCAAACAACGAAGAATAGAAATATTCTGTCTAGTCTTTGCACGCAGTGATAAGATAGGTAGTGCAGACTTTTGTCCCCGTTGTAATCCGTCATGCCTGTCTTCTCCCCACTGATTGGTAGCCTGTTTAGCCCGGACCGCTTATTAGAGATGAACCATCTGGCTCCACTGGAAGGCACCCCTAATAAGGACATGTTCATGAAGCATGGATTGATTGCTATAGCGTATAGCAAGCTGTGGCATAAATATACGAAAAAGGATCGAGAAAGTCAGTGGCCACTGATAGGGTCCTTCGATGAGGATAAAATAAGCGCGCTAGAAACAGCCCTTGGTAAACACAAGACAACGCCCACTATGCTTGATAGTCTCGGCATGTGGCGCAAAGAAACCGAACAGCGTAAAAAGAGAAATGAGAGTAGGTTGGGAAAAGAGCTGCGAAAGGCAGCCCACCTAGCTGCTAAGAAACTAGAAGAAGAGATTAAGGAAAGAGAGGAAGCCAAACAGAAACTAGAGGTAGAAACATCAAGCCAGTGTCCGGTTAGAACGCCCTCTACCCTCTATCCTGAATTGCCCTTGAAACAGCGAGCCAACGATGATCTTTTGTTAGGTCCTCCGATCATCTACATGCCCCCTCCATATGCCCCTTCCCAACCCTTAGCACAGCATTCGCTACCCCCAAGCACAGACGAGAGTAGTACCAGAGCTTCGGCCCCCATGGCCTCTGTGCCGGCCGAACCCCTTGTATTAGATACAGCACAAGCGACAGTGTTAGATGACCCAGAGACCCGGAAGGCAGATTCCATAAGAACGAACAGATTAAGCAAGGATGAGCGAGCAGGGATTGACAAGGTAGTGAGGCCATTGGTAGAAAGAAAGGAAAGTGAAGAGCATGTCACGGACATGTTCAACACGTATACAGGGAGCCACAGACGACATTTTGCTGTACGACTGTGTTACCACGTCTTGAATGCGTACGAGGACCGATATCGAGACAAAGGTCCCGAGAGCCTAACGACTCTGTACAGGAAGGTCGATATCGGGGATGAGGGCGAGTGTGATGTGACGGACCTCCTTACGCGTACGCTTGAGGTTTTCCGCCACCTCACTGAACAGGAATCGGAAGCTAAACCCACGACACCTTAGCAACCGAACCCCAAACTGAGCGAGCTAGCGCCATGATGCCAATAAGAGAGGCTGCCCCTTACTGGGTTCCTCCACGACGTCTAGGAACTCACGATGACGTCAACCACAAAGATGCAAGAGGGAGGGTAGAGTACAACTGGGTCTACCAGCCATGGGATCGGCAAGATATTCTGACGTTCCGGAAATCTCTGCCTGATTTACGTAAAAACCCCACTGCCTTCAATACTGAATTAGGTACAGCCCTAGGTTCAACGATTATGACCCTGGCTGACATCGACTTGTTTTTCGGGTTATGTCTGCCAGCTGATGTGTTGAAGCAAATCCAGAAAGTTGACCACCTTGAGCTGTTTGGACATACCTGGTCACAACTCGATGGCATAGATAGGCAACGAGAACCTGGACAGAAGCCTTTGAAATCCATTTTAGACCTCCCAGATAAAATCGTACAGAAATTGAAAACCCTGATTCCAGAAAAGAAAGTGGACTGGTCGATAGTAACGGCTTGCTGTCAGAAACCCCTGGAGGACGTATCAGACTACTTCTCCCGGTTTGAAACGGTGTTCTCCGATTACAGCGGCCAGGACATGACCACTGCAACCGGACAACATCTGTTTGTCCAGAATTATGTTAAGGGTTTGTCACCGGAGGTCTCCCAGAAACTACAGGCCAGCGGGAGTAGTTGGGCGGCCTCCAAACCTGCGGCTATCCTTCAGATGGCCCAATATTACGAACACCAGAAAAATGAAAATGACAGGGCAACAGAGAAAAAGAAGAAAGACTTAAAAGAAAGGGTGATGATTGCACAATTGCAAGGGGTGACTATAGGACGAGAGCAATACAAAGGATACTATCAGACGAATGTCCCTAAGAACGCACCTCCTAAATACCGCACCTCGACACCCCACATTGGACGTACAGACATTAGAGAGGATCAGTGCGCCTTCTGTAAAGGATTCGGCCATTGGAAATCCCAGTGCCCGGTTCTTTTGGAGATGAACAGAAATAGGGACCCCAAGGATGTAGCGGGTGGACCAAGAAATAGAGGACAGCAACGGGGGCCCACAAATGACACGACTAATGATAGATCAAACAGACCGAATACATTTGACCGACCCAGACAGAATCAGTACCAACAGTCTGACTGTGACGATGCCCACAACTTCGCATAGGACTGCCAAGGGCAAGGGAGGGATCCAGTCGAGCTCTATGTGGACCAGCAAGGCCCTTATGTCACTGCTAAGGTCCTGGGTACAAAGTCTCCATTTCTGGTAGACACTGGCGCAACACGTAGTGCGTTATCTAAACGACTGATTCCAAGGGCACCCTTGTCTGGCTCACTTGTGACATCGATAGGTTTCGATGGAACGCCCTCCACTAACCCTTTGTCCACTCCGATCCCCTTCGACTTAGAAAACAATACCACTGACACAACGTTTTTGCTTTCCTCCAATACTCCTGACGCCATTATGGGACTTGACTTACTGAAGCACTTCCGAGCGACCATTAGATGTTCCCAAGACGGAGTTCGAGTTTTCCTGTACGACAACCCCATTCTGCTTAGACATTGCCCTTCCCGACGCATGTGTTCTATCAATGACGCTGACACGTCCCTGCTTGACACTCTGCCTCCGTATCTGTGGGCCAAGACAGATTCGGACGTAGGGCGCATGATGATTGACCCAGTGCACATTACTGTCCGACCGGACGCAATACTCCCAAAACTTCCACAATATCGGATATCGCCCGAGGGCGAGAAGGCATTGGTAAAGATTATTCAGTCACTGATAGACGCAGGAGTGGTAGAGGAAGTGGTTAGCAACGTTTGCAACAATCCTATCTTGCCCATCATCAAGAAACAAGGAGAGGGGGATGAGAAAGCATACCGCTTCATCATTGACCTTCGAGAGCTCAACAAAGTGGTTGTACCCCAGTACCCCGTGGTCTCAGACATCACCACTATCCTGACTTTGATTCCTTCTACTGCCACCACCTTCACTGTTTTTGACCTCAAAAACGCATTTTTCTCTATCCCCATCTACCCAGACAGCCGATATCTCTTCGGCTTCACTCTAAAGGCCCACTCATATAGGTTCTGCCGAGCACCCCAAGGCTTCACAGAAAGCCCCAGTATCTACAGTCAGGCCCTCAAGAGACAGCTGGATCAGGTCCAGTTACCCGATGGAGTGGTGTTAGTACAATACGTCGATGACATCCTTTTGGCGGCCGACACCACTCCACTAGCAGTCACAGCCACCATTCAACTCCTGCACTTCCTTGCGGAAAATGGCCACAAGGTCTCCAAAAAGAAGTTGCAATTCTGCCAACCCCAGGTCACTTACTTAGGCCACCTCCTGTCCAAAGACGGAAGGAAACTTACTCCCGACCGGATCCAAACCATTCTTGACACCCCTGTCCCTAAGACTCAGAAACAGGTCCGCTCCCTACTAGGCCTCACCTCCTTCTGCCGACAGTGGTGTCATATGGATACTTCGTTACATATATTGCGTTAAGTTAGCATGAGTGTATTACATGTTTAAACAGCCGTTTTTCCTTCGGCTTCAGTTTTGCACACGACACCTACTTGTTGTTGTCGCTTTCACCCTAGAAGCGGTGAGGTGGTTTATTTGAGAATAATATGTTATTTCTATGCTATCAGCTTTGCCTGGTACACTTGGTACAACTGTCTGCACACTGAGAGCTGAACAGTCTAAGATTAACCTAACACAAGGTTGCTGGAAGGCCTGATCCTCGCACCACATTAGACATAACACAAATAATGTTGATGCCAACATTTTGGGCTCTACGCGGGTTTAAGATAGAGTTACACGGAATGAACGAAGACACTTGGTGCTGCGCATGAAGAGAGCTGGTAGCTGTTGATGTGATCTACTCCTACTGACATTTAGAGGTATGGGGCCGCCCTGCTAAAGCCCGAATGAGACCTTCTTATATATAAAATAATATACTAAACAGGGTGCGCAAAATATAGGTGATATAGATTTCTATAGATTTTGCATTATAACATGCTATCACCATTTGCTTACTATGGATTAGTGACTATGCTGCTGACTCTGATTTTTATAATCTGCATTTTGGTATTATACAAGATACTGCGTTTGAGAACTTTGCATTGAATAATAAATATTTCAAACTTGCACTTGTGTTCTTTGACTCTCAGTTTTGGTTTGAAATGATTATATAACGAAAGAGTGTTCATGTGTTCCACGATTCCTGAGGTATTCTAAAGTTCATGTTCTGGTTTGTCGAAGACATGGATCATTCCATAATGAGCCATGAGACACTGTAGCTAGCTAGGTAAGGGGACTTCTGATACTGAGATGAGTTTTGGATCATCCTAACTCACTGAGGTTCTAGATCTCTATGCACAGTTCTGTGAGAGAACGGAAACCCTGCTACATGGCGCCCGTACGTTGTTGGCCTTAAATCATGACACTCGAGTAGTATATCATTCAAACCTTGACACCTTCATTCCCGTTTCCGGTAAACGGTGGTGTCGGAAAAACCTACCTATTTTTTAATAGGTCTTTTCAAGCTTGAATTCTTCTAAAAACGGTTTCTTTGAATTACTACCCAGTTGTGCTACAAAGTGTTCTTTGTCCTTTTTTTTCACTTCCTGTGCTACCATGGCCGTGGACATACCGCAGCATAGCCGCGTCGCGGTTCGCGACCACTTACAGGCATATACTGTCCCTGTGGAAGGCTTGGCTGTGGTTCTAGTGGTGAGTGCGGAACATGCGTACCCGTACGAATTGTTTTATTCCTGGGTGACATTTCCGGCAGTGGACGCTAATTCGGGTGTCTTCCATTCATACACTGCCTCGGCTGTACCGGCGGCTTATGCTCCGTACAGGGCACTGGAAGTACCTATCGATGCTTGGCAGCACGGAGTTTGGTTTGGTGGCGCCCTACCCCATTCTTTAACGGCTCCGAGGTTAGGTCCTTTGTCCATTCCGGGCACAAATTGGCCCGCTTTGGGTGGATTTACTCCTCATCCTAATCGCGCCACTTGTAATGTGGGTGACCTGCGGCGTCTTCATGATGTCGCGGTTGGAGTGATTAGAGCGCTTGTTCATTACATTGGTCGTAATATTCATGGCGCAGCCCCCGCAGGTGCGCAGCTTCGGGCAGAACAGGCTGGTTTGAAAATCAGTCCTGTCTTGGTGAATTCCGTTATGGGCAGAAAGCCAGAGAATAAGGATGATTTTCCTTACTGGCTTGCCGAGAAATTCGACCAGCTGGAAGCTGTGTTTCCTAATACGACTCCGGGTGAAAAACACCGGATTCTTACGCTTAGTTTACCGAAGGATTTAGCCCCGGAACTTGCTGACTGTGAAACATGGGGTAAGACTTTTGCGGCGGTTTACTCGAGGTGCTTTGGCACCCCGTCAGTGTCGAACCTTTCTGCGGTCCTAAAACATGTTCAGGATGATCATGGACCGGAGTCGGCGGTTGAATTGGGTATGCGCCTGAGCGGCTCGTTTGAGACAGTTTGCGGTCTTGTCCTTGCAAATGCCAAGGGAGATGCAGTGAACTTTCAGGTGGCCAATGCTCTGGCGTTAATTCCCGATGCCGAGAAACCCCGTCAGCTGGCAAGAATTACTGTGGCGGCTTATAAAACGGTTGGCCGCAATTCTAAGGGTGTAAAGGCTTTTTCTGAAAAAGAGAAGAAGCAGCCCCAGGGGCAGTCTTCGGAAACGGGTGGACAGCCCAAGTCCAAAAAACAAAATTGGCCTAAAAAACAGAATCAGGGTAAGCAACAACAACAGCAGACACAGGTTTCTAGTCCTACGCCTTCGCAGCCTGCGCAGTCAGATCGAGTTTATGATTTGCGCGATCGCGCGACAATTAAATCGCCTGAGAGATTTCAGGCTTCTGACCAACGCTCTCCTCGTTCCTTTCAGGACTCATCGGCTCCGTCAACCGGTGGTGGAGGGGGCGGCAGGGGCAGGGGTGGCCAGCAAGGACGTGGCCAGCCCCGCACGCGAAGTGAAGGGGATCAGCGGGACGACTCTACGCCAAAGAGACCGCAGTTTGCCAAGAAGAAAGTCGCAGCCTTAACGGCGCATCGATATGCCCCAGAGAGTGAGAACGCGGCTTCGGAATCTGACGTGGGCTCTGACCTTGCTGGACAGCGCGACGGAGATTACCATAGTGAGAGAGGCCCTCCGTCCACTGTTGAAGGTGACAGCGACTGAAACTTTTATTGTGATTGAAACGGCTGATACACATGTTGCTCCCCCTGAAAGACTTTTTGAAATTGTCCTGTTAATTGAAGGTGACATGCAGCGAACTGTAAAAGGGGTATTTTGGGAAAATCTTTCGGATACGTATGACATTTTGCTTTCAGAGGCTGACTGGCCCCCACCTTTTGTTCTCGCAGCTCCGCGAGGGGAGGAGGTGATCCTCCCCAGTTTCGCGCACACTGTATCGAGAGTGGAAGCGCTGCATTTTGCAGAAGAGTGGGCTCTGGCGCTTGCGCCGGCTGTGTACCGAAATCAGTGTGGCTGGGATAAATTGTCCCCTAGCCATGAGATTCCTTTACGGTCACAGCCGCAGCCACAACCCCAGTATCCCATACGGCGTGAAGCTAAAGCTTCGGTCGCGGCTATCCTTGAACAATTGGAATATCAAGGTGTAATTGAAACGTGTGTGTCACCAATGAATATTCCCCTTTTTACTGTTAACAAGCCGGACGGCTCATATCGTCTGGTTTTGGATTACCGGCATTTGAACTCGCATTGCCGTAACTGTGCAGTACAGAATACTCACGGCTCTGCCCTAGTGAATAGTCTTGAGCGTAAACGGTTCAAAACCACGCTTGACATTTCCAATGGTTTTTATGCACATAGATTAGATGGTCTAAGTTCCCAATGGACCAGTTTTACGTGCGGCGGCGTACAAAAAATGTTTAAACGACTCCCAATGGGATATAAAAATAGTCCTGGAGTGTTTTCCGCCCGCATAGTCTCTCTTTTGGAGAGCTTCGATCCAGTTGCTTGTTCGTATGTGGATGACATTTATCTCACAGACGACGAACTTTGGGTGCATCTGTGTCGAGTAAACAGCATAATTTGTAACTTTGCAGACATGGGTTACAAGTTTAACTTTGCAAAATCACACATTGCGGAGTACACAGTGTTGTTTCTGGGTTATGAACTTAACCACGAAGGAAAGGGGTTGGCTCCTCACTTCCTGGAGAAATGCGCGCAGTTGCGCTCTCCGACAACGCTGAAAAAATTACAGTCTTTACTGGGTTTTTTAAATTTCGGGAGGACATACATTCCGGAATATGCCCAGCGTATCAAGCCTTTATATGCCTTGGTACAACCATCTTTTTCCAAATCATGCTGGCTGCCTGAGCATTCAGCCATTCTGCAGTCTTTGCAGGCTGATATGTTCGCTTCTGACTACTTACAGACTTGTGATAACCAGACCAACCTGGTGATAAGAATTATCCCTGGGACGGTGGGTTTCACGTACCTGACTTTTAATGAAGGGGATACTGTACCTATTGCTTACAAGTCACACTTATACACTTCGGCTGAACTGCGTTTTTCCACTGTGGAGAAAGTTTTAATGGCTGTGCAGATGGCAATTCTTAAGGAACGTTCCCTGTCGCAGGGAAAGCGCATGTTGGTTGTCACCCCGTGTCCAGCCTTGGAGGCGGTCACGAAAGCCAGTGTACCGAATTCTAAAGCTTTGCACCCTAGGTGGATTCAGTGGGCTACATCCTTGACATCCCAGGATGTCACGTTTATTTTCGACGCCGCTTTACGGTCGCAGGAGTATTTACAGTATGAATTTGTTCATCCTGCTCCTTTAGCGATGCGGCCGTTGTAGGATTTCCATTGTATCATTTACACTGATGGTTCGGCGCAGGTTGCGCATGGCTCTAAACATGCCTACGTTTCCGCTTGCGCCATTGTAGTCGGTGCCATGGTGAACGATGAGTTCAAGTCCAGTGTTGTGCACACGCAAACACTAGGGGACTGCACCGCACAATTAGCAGAGCTTCGTGCTCTTATGCTCGCATTGGAGTACGCTGATCCACGTGTGACGACTTTAATCGTAAGTGAGTCTTACTACTGTGTCCAGTCTTACAATGAGAACTTGTTCTTTTGGATTCAGAATGATTTTCGTGATTCCAAAGGTAGCACAATAAAACATAAAATGATCTGGGTCCGAGTGGCGGAACTTAAAGAAAAACTGCCGCTCGTGTTTGTGATTCATACTCTCGGCCACCAGCGCGTGGGGGTCCACGCTGTTGGTAATTCGCTTGCTGATGAGGCAGCGAAGTCTGCGGTATCAAAATACTTGGTTGCAGCAGTCACGAGGTCCAAAAGCAAAATAGATGATCTTGGCGGCTGTTGCTGCCACGGAGAAGGGAGGTAAATATCCTGCGGGGTTCCCTTCGAAGTACACATACCACTTAAGTCCCGATAAGGTTCCTTATGTGAAAATTCCTGAAGTTGGAGAGCGTCTAGTTCCCAACTCGGATCGCAGAGCTTCTCTGATTACAGCGGCTCATGAAGGTGTGGCGTCTGCGCATGCGGGCGTCTCAGCCACTGTAACTCAGCTACAACAGAGGTTCTGGTGGCGGGGACTGTACAAACAGACGCGCGATTATGTCCTTATGTGTGACATTTGTCAGCAGATCAAACCTTCTACTGCTGCGCGTCCGCCTCAGACACAGTTGTACATCTCTAATAAACCGCTTGGTTGCGTTTATTTGGATCACTGCGGTCCTTTTTCTTCTGATACTGCGTATAAATACATCTTAGTAGCAGTTGACTCATGCACACGCTTTGTGTGGGTATGGCCGCATCGAAGCGCTGATTCGCGAACTGTCATTAAGGATTTGCGTGTCTTTGTGGGAATCTTTGCTTGTGGTGCTTTCCATTCGGACCAGGGTCCGGCTTTCGCCTCTAAGGCGTATAAGGATGCTATGGTTTCATTGGGAGTACAGGTGAAGTTTTCAAGTCCCTACAGGCCTGAGGGCAAATCTGTAGTAGAAAGAATGAACCGCGACTTAAAGCAATCTTTGACAGCCCGAGTTATAGGCACTGGTAGAAACTGGCTGACCCACCTCTATGGCGTGCAGCGTGCGCTTAATAATCTCCCTAGAAGGTCTCTGGGTGGGCGGACCCCGTACGAAATGCTCTTTGGTATCAAGATGTACGTCCCTGACCTCGATGGTGCAGACTGCCAGGCCCAGGCCGCGGCCTTTGACGTAGATGAACATTGCAATGTTTTACAGGATCTACAAAAGACCAGAGACAGTCTTGCAAAGGAACACTTGCCCTCCACGTCGGATGATGCGTTGCAGATCCCGGTAGTTGGCTGGCTACCCCAAGTTGGAGAACTGGTTCGAGAGAAGATCGATAACAAGAAAGAGTTTGGTCCCTCATATCGAGCACCGGTTCGAGTTCTTGGAGTGAAGGGCACAAGAACAGTCATTTTACCACCACTTCCAGGTCGTAAAGAAAACAGATTTATTTCTATTGACAATGTCAAGACACACAGGGTGGCCGATTCTTCATAGCATGACACCGGCTGTATCCTGTCCTTCCATGGTGAGGCACTCTGTGCTGGCTATTACATCTGGTGCAGATCAGGAGGTGTCCCTCGAGATGCCTGCCATATCCAGTCCTTTATTAAATACTATTCCTGTTACTAACATTGATGAGCTGACCTATACATATCCTGCTGATTTATCTATGCCTGATTTACAAGCTCGTTTGGCTAACCAGTCCAGATTCTCTTTTGACTCTGATTCGGAACTTTCAAAGAAACCATCGACTATTGCAAAATATGCCACGTTGTTTAAAAAACATTTTCTAATTCCACCTTGGACATACATTTGGCTGATACTATTTTCATTTTATCTTTTTATGTCAATTGGGTTTGTGTTTTATTTTTTTCGCCTGATCGATGGCCATTATGTGAAAGAAAGAACAGGAATTCGGTACCTTAATGGAACATTGGCCCCTCTTTCCTCCTCACATTCAGCACACAGACTAAAGAGAGACTTACGTTCAGTAGAGATTACTGCTTGGCCTGTCCTTGATGGGATTGTGTGGGATGCGGTTAGGTTTCAGATACATGGCCCCACAGAAGTTATTAATGTTCTTAATGTGCTTAGAGTAAACATGGGAGATGTGATTAAGCAAAATATTCGTTCTGATGATTGGGATCTTCAGGCCGTAGAAGCTTTGTTCTCTGATTTGAAATATTATGCGGCCTTTGATGCTGAGGATTTGTACTTGGATTCTGTTAATTATGGTGATTTGTTTTGCTATCAACATTATGGAAATCATTTCTTACACAAAACGAGTTCCGGGAGGGTTCCGGTGAACTACACACAGTGGGAACATTGTCCTGCGCCTTTGCAAGGGAGCTCGAGTACATTTCTGGGAAAATACTTATATTTTACAGATTTTAATCAATCAAATCCTGAGTCGTTTTATTTTAAAGTGAAACAGAAATTCATGTCCAAAGTCAGACTTACCGATACAAAATTGCTGTATTCAAAGTCCTTTCTTGACAGGTTAGCTGTAGATGGCTATGAGTTATGGAAGGAAGCTATTGACCTTAAATCGGTTTGGGGTACCAAAGATTGGCAGGTACAAGGCACTGAGGCTTTGCATCGTGCATGTCTCATCCCGAATCACATGTTGTTTTTAAATTCTACTATTTCCCAGACAACATGTTTTGGATTGGCTACATCTAAAAAATTAAATGCACCAACCATCCCTGATTTGGAAGAATATTCAGGTTGGAATAATTTCACTACATTGTCCATAAGTGAGATGCGAGACCTATTGCACAATTCCTCCTTTAATATTTCCAGTTTTGATCCGGAGGGGTGGCTTTTGTGGCAAAGAAGCTCTGATTCTTGCCAACGTCGTTTTTTGGTTTGTCTGAAGGTTTTAAACACATCAGGCCGGATCCCCGTTTTGAAACAGATCACACGGTTACTACTTATTCAGTAGGCAAACTGTGTCAGAACTGGTTACAACATTCCACTTTGGCTGCAGTAAAACTGCATCTGTCACGTTTGAATGAGAATATAGAACTGAATGATTTTATAAAAGGCCCGGCTAGGGGTAGATCTAAACGCTTTCTTTATGCTGTATACAATGAAATTTGGAAATTTTCACAAGTTGAGGCAGCTAAACGCCTGAGGGCTATTGATCAAGCAAATTTGGAAAAAGTGCTTGCAGTGGTCGATAACAGTATTAACATGCTTTCTTCCAGGATGTACACATTGGATAATATTGTTTCTTCTGTTGTTGATATTGTACATGATGAAGTGTCCACATTATACCATGGTCAAAATCAATTGCGTTCTGTAATGCAGTTTGCCTGGACCCTACAGACACTTAAGGCTGGTCGAGTTCCCTGGACCTCATTGAACGTTTCATCCCTTTTCGCCCCTTTTAATCTGACTGAAAAACAGTGCATGCTTTCAATGCGTGATGCTTCATTTTCTATGTTACATATTGAGAAGCTAGAATCCTTACCTTTCTCTGTTGCTGAAACCACTACTGCCACGTGGCTTATTCATGGATTAATTACATTACCATTTCCCTTATATAAATTTACTAACTGTATGCGGTATATTGCTATAGGACGATATGAACCACTAGGCAATGCATTCCTACATGAGGCATGGTCATTACCATACACATACAGATATCTGAAGGATGGAAAAGAAGTGAATCTTAATGGTGAGGAATGCACACAGTCACCTGACCATTCATTAATATGCAGACACATTCAGTTACACGGTTCTTGTAATCAGGACCGCCCAAATTTAGCATGTGTTTTAAAAGGCACGCCAGTTCCAGCAGTGGTTCCCACATTTACATTATTGGCTAATGGTAGTTATTTGCTTTTAAACAACGAGTTATGTTGTGGGTTATTAATTGGTGTGGCTTATGTGGTAACTGTATCAGAGCGTGTGGTGTGTTGCAAGAATGTTCTATACCCACCCACGCATGGGTCTTCAGATGTCTCCATCTGGCCACGGATTCCAACCTTGGAAGCGAAGTTCAATGGTTTAAGCAGAATAAGGGCCCTTTTGTCTCAAAAACAAGTGACCCTGAGTTCGGCCCGGGAAACTTATGTCCTTCACATAGCTAACACCCGCACAGAGGTGCAGGCGCTTTTAAATACTGATTTGCCGTTTCATTTCTGTGAGCTGGTGCACCAGATTTTTAATGCTTCTTCCACGACTGGGCTTGCACATTTTTTAAATTGGTAAGCAGTGGCCTCGTGACTACGTTTGAAAAAGTTTTTGGTATCATTCCCACGTTTTTCCACTCTATTTTTTCGAGTTTGTTTGGTGGACTACCTGTGTTGCTGGCTGTAGCCGCTGGCATTTTATTGGTGTTTTTCTTCATAAAACATGGATGCCCATCCTGCGCAAGAAGCCGTTCAACGCCTCCTGACACTGTGCCGTAATCGGATGCTCAATTACTATGGAACTTTGCCGCTTGCAGCATTAAGCACGGCCTATAGATTGTCATTTCGGTTCACCGACTTCACGTGTGTCCAACCTGTGTTTCACTGCCTGAGCTGCGAGTTCGATTGGGCCATTGATTTGTGCCTATGCTTAAGGACTGCTCCTGACGTCGATTTTGATCAGCTAATGCGTCCCGTGGTGGCTCACGAGCTGATTTGTTCTGGCGAAAGAGTTATGGCCTTGGCAGCGATGAATGGAATATTGGGCCAATGGGAGATCTCTGCAGCGGCAAATGCCTTTCTGACACACAGCGTTCTGGTGAACCCACCGAGTTGTCCTCTGACGTTACAGGAGGATCCGATGCTGGAAGAGCACGTATGTTCTTTCCCATTGCTGAATTGGATTGCTGAACTATTTTCGGAGGAGGGCAGTGATTTCTTGCTGGAGGCTGTTGCAACTTACTTTGCATATACTGTCCAATCGTGAGAGGCCTGGGAGGATTGTTTTGTTATGGAATATGACTTTCCCCTTGCTGGATTGGAGGAGTGAACTGTACTCAAATGATGGAGAGTTCAATCACGTGATGTCGCTGAAGATAACGTCGATATGGCACATGACTTTGGATATCGGATAAGTGCCTTGTTCTTTTCTCATACAGACATTTGAATTAATGAGCCCTGGTCCTACATTCTATGATTTTGAGACCTAGCGGATGACTTTTTTGGTTCGAAAGTTTTATTTTTAATTTTAGATTTGAGGCCACTGTAGGCATTCATACATATTCATTCATACATATTTTTTTAGCTTATTTTAGCTCAAAATTATTGAACTTTGCTTTCATTTTGTGTGTCTTGTTTATGATTGCCTTTTCCCTTATGTTTGACGGTGCTCGGATCAATGGGGGGGTGTCATATGGATACTTCGTTACATATATTGCGTTAAGTTAGCATGAGTGTATTACATGTTTAAACAGCCGTTTTTCCTTCGGCTTCAGTTTTGCACACGACACCTACTTGTTGTTGTCGCTTTCACCCTAGAAGCGGTGAGGTGGTTTATTTGAGAATAATATGTTATTTCTATGCTATCAGCTTTGCCTGGTACACTTGGTACAACTGTCTGCACACTGAGAGCTGAACAGTCTAAGATTAACCTAACACAAGGTTGCTGGAAGGCCTGATCCTCGCACCACATTAGACATAACACAAATAATGTTGATGCCAACATTTTGGGCTCTACGCGGGTTTAAGATAGAGTTACACGGAATGAACGAAGACACTTGGTGCTGCGCATGAAGAGAGCTGGTAGCTGTTGATGTGATCTACTCCTACTGACATTTAGAGGTATGGGGCCGCCCTGCTAAAGCCCGAATGAGACCTTCTTATATATAAAATAATATACTAAATAGGGTGCGCGAAATATAGGTGATATAGATTTCTATAGATTTTACATTATAACATGCTATCACCATTTGCTTACTATGGATTAGTGACTATGCTGCTGACTCTGATTTTTATAATCTGCATTTTGGTATTATACAAGATACTGCGTTTGAGAACTTTGCATTGAATAATAAATATTTCAAACTTGCACTTGTGTTCTTTGACTCTCAGTTTTGGTTTGAAATGATTATATAACGAAAGAGTGTTCATGTGTTCCACGATTCCTGAGGTATTCTAAAGTTCATGTTCTGGTTTGTCTAAGACATGGATCATTCCATAATGAGCCATGAGACACTGTAGCTAGCTAGGTAAGGGGATTTCTGATACTGAGATAAGTTTTGGATCATCCTAACTCACTGAGGTTCTAGATCTCTATGCACAGTTCTGTGAGAGAACGGAAACCCTGCTACAGTGGTTACCAAACTTCAGCCTCATTGTGAAACCGCTGCTTTCTCTGCTAGCTAAAGATGTCCCTTTCCCCCTCCCTTGGACCACTGAATGCCAATCCTCCTTCACAGAACTACGAGATGCCCTTTGTTCGGCCCCTGTCCTAGGTACCCCCGATTACACAAAGCCCTTCTCCCTCTACACTCACGAAAGGGAGGGGTGCGCTTTATCTGTCCTGACCCAGTCCATTGGCCCAAAGCAAAGACCGTGCGCTTACTTCTCTGCCACTCTTGACCCCGTAGCCAGAGCCTTGCCTGCCTGCCTTTGAGCTGTAGCTGCCACTGCTATCTCTATCCGACAGAGTGAGGGGATCGTGCTCTCGAATTCCCTCACGGTACTAGTACCCCATGCAGTTGACACCCTCCTGAACCAAACCAAGACGCAACACCTGACGAGGGCACGACTGACTGGATACGAACTGACTCTGCTTGCACCCCATATCACCCTGAAAAGATGCACCACACTGAACCCGGCAACTTTGTTACCCCTACCAGAGAACGATCCCAATGTGCCCCCTGTACACGACTGTGTGACCCTCACGGACGAACAGACTAGAAGTAGGGTTGACCTCAGAGACACGGCTTTTCCTGACCCTGACGGAGAGCTGTGGGTGGACGGCTCTTGCATCAAACTCCCCGATGGCACCACTTCAGCTGCCTATGCAGTCACCACGGCTCGAACTGTAGTCGAGACAGCCCGCATCACACAACGATCTGCTCAGGCAGCGGAACTGATTGCCCTGACACGAGAATGCATCCTAGCAGCAGGAACCACAGCGAACATTTACACCGACAGCCAGTATGCCTTAGGGGTGGTTCACCATTTTGGGCTCCTTTGGAAGGAAAGGGGATTCTTGACCTCGCACGGCACCCCTATCTTACATGGAGATTTAGTCTCCACCTTGATCGAAGCTGTCCTTCTCCCCAAAAGACTTGCGGTCATCAAATGCCAGGCACACAAAAAAAAAGTGACAGACATTATTGGACAGGGAAATGCACTAGCCGACCTCACTGCTCAAACGACAGCTGAAAATAGGACGACAACACGCATGTACGTGACCAGGTCACAAGCAGAGAAAAGGACCAATGCTAGGGACACTATTAGGGACATTCAAATGGTTAGCACACAACGCGAATTGACTGAATGGGCACGGGTGGGATTAAAAGACGATGAAGGCTGCTGGCGGACAAAAGACACAAACAAATGGTTGCTACCTGACTCATACCTGATTCCCATACTGACTATGGCACACTCCCCTGCTCACATAGGATCAGCCCCCATGATTGAACTTGTCTCCAGAGTTTGGCACAACGATAAAATCACAGACTCCGCCAAATGTCTGGTCCAACAATGCCTGATATGCCTGCAACATAACCCTGGGAAAGGAACTGTGGTCCCCCGGGGAGGGTTTGGGGTTCCCAATCACCCATTTGAAGTCCTACAGATGGACTACATCTAACTAGACAGATGCCAAGGCCTGAAATATGTGCTTGTAGTGGTGTGTGCATTTAGCAAGTGGGTGGAAGCATACCCAACCCGTGATAACACTGCTATGGCCACTGCAAAAGTACTGTTAAAAGAATTCTTCCCTCGCTACGGCCTTTGTCGAATTTTATGGAGCGACAATGGCCCCCACTTCATAGCCGAAGTCATCCAGCTCATCTTAAAGGGGCTGGGTATCAAGCAAAAGTTCCACGCAGTCTTCCATCCCCAGTCTGCTGGACTTGTCGAGCGACACAATGCCACACTAAAGCTAAAACTAGCCAAGATAGTGGCTACCACAGGACTGAAATGGCCAGACGCTCTCCCACTGGCATTGCTATTGATGCATTCCACCCCCACCAAACACCACTTGACACCTTACGAGGTCGTTTTCGGCCGACCTATGAGCGTCTGGTCTGCACCAAAACCGACTTCCATTCATGATGTCCCGGACGTCCTAATGTCTGATTATTTGTATAAGTTGACTAAAACTCTGTCTGTCATTCATCAGCAGGTGCAGCAGGCCATCCCCGATGCTTCCAGGGGTCCGGGCCACGACATCCAACCGGGGGACTATGTGTTAGTCCGGAATTTTCAACGGGCGAAGAGTTTGGAACCCCGGTGGACGGGCCCCTGGCAAGTACTGATCACCACCCGGACGGCTCTCCGAGTGGAGGGGAAACGGCACTGGCTGCACGCGCACCACTGCAAGAAGGTCTCCTCGACCCTGGCCACATCAGAAAACATCGACAACCAGGAAGAGCTCCTGAACAAGGATCGACCATCACTGAACTGCTATCCTGATACCGAGGCACTTGAACTTGCAAAATTCTCTGATCCCACTGTGCCATCCAGAGAAGGGTATTTCCTGCGTCGAAAGGAGGGAGCTTCGGCTAAGTAGACCACGGACTAAGTTAGATCCCAGAACGGTGACCTAAACACCACCAAGGGTTACCCGGAGAGAAGCTAAACAAAGTCTGTGGTTCTGCCCGCTACCGAGCACCTTGAAGATGATGGAAGCGCCAGATAAGAAGATGATGGAAGCGCCAAATAAGAAGATGATGGAAGCAACTGGAAATACCCACTACAGGAACCCAAAGACTGACAATATGCACAAATCAAAGACAATCGCCTTCTTCATTGTCTTCCTCTTTTGCCTCCTCCTCATGACTTCCTTCTGGATCTTGGAAGAAAGCACACCTGCTCATCAGATATTGCTAACCACTGCGCAGCCTACTACCATGAAGGAACATTATTTGATCTCGCTCTCTCCTCAACTCAGAGAAAGGCGAAAGGAGTTCTGGAACAACTCCTTTGTGCAGCTACTGCACCAGCACAATCTCGCCACCAATGCCACCAACTGCTGGATCTGTGGGTTGCTACCCCATGCCACTGGACATTCGATACCTTTCATCCCTTCACCCTTCTCAATTCACGGCTCCTGCCTTGCTTGGCTGATCCTCCTGCAAGAAAGCTATAAGGACAATGCCCCCTCCAGCAAAACCATGACGCATTTCTTTCATGAGGTCTGGCGAAACAAAACAAAGACACATTTCTGCCCGCAGACCTCCAACGACTCTATCCACATGGACATCCCTGCTAAAGAACAAATTGAAATGCAGGTGTTCAACAATCCAACCAGACCCACCTTCTCCTACCTACGGAAACGAACGGCTGCCACTCTGACTGTGGCTCTATCTGTCATCAACGTCACAGGCCACATGTGCATAGAAGGGCTTGGGACACAGCTGGTAGGCCGCAGTGCTTGCCGTTTCACCAGAACTTTGGACTCTACCGATCCACCTTCCTTTGTATCCTCTCCAAATATGTACTTCGTTTGCAGTACGAAGGCTTACACCTGGCTCCCCAAAGGCTGGGGGGGCACTTGTTTCATCTCCTTCATCCTTCCTCCGACCTATGTGGCCCCAGCAAATCACCATAGACAAAAGCGAGCCAAGGACATTGAACAAGCCGACTCAACAGGAGCACAGTTCCTCGACGCTATGAAGGGACTTGTTCCACTCTGGGGCCCGATGGCAAACAGCCGTGCCATCCGACATCTGACTCAGGCATTCGAGACAACAATGAACATCACAGCTGGTATCCTTGCTAACAACACAGACTTCATGACTTCCTTCTGGATCTTGGAGGAAAGCACACCTGCTCATCAGATATTGCTAACCACTGCGCAGCCTACTACCATGAAGGAACATTATTTGATCTCGCTCTCTCCTCAACTCAGAGAAAGGCGAAAGGAGTTCTGGAACAACTCCTTTGTGCAGCTACTGCACCAGCACAATCTCGCCACCAATGCCACCAACTGCTGGATCTGTGGGTTGCTACCCCATGCCACTGGACATTCGATACCTTTCATCCCTTCACCCTTCTCAATTCACGGCTCCTGCCTTGCTTGGCTGATCCTCCTGCAAGAAAGCTATAAGGACAATGCCCCCTCCAGCAAAACCATGACGCATTTCTTTCATGAGGTCTGGCGAAACAAAACAAAGACACATTTCTGCCCGCAGACCTCCAACGACTCTATCCACATGGACATCCCTGCTAAAGAACAAATTGAAATGCAGGTGTTCAACAATCCAACCAGACCCACCTTCTCCTACCTACGGAAACGAACGGCTGCCACTCTGACTGTGGCTCTATCTGTCATCAACGTCACAGGCCACATGTGCATAGAAGGGCTTGGGACACAGCTGGTAGGCCGCAGTGCTTGCCGTTTCACCAGAACTTTGGACTCTACCGATCCACCTTCCTTTGTATCCTCTCCAAATATGTACTTTGTTTGCAGTACGAAGGCTTACACCTGGCTCCCCAAAGGCTGGGGGGGCACTTGTTTCATCTCCTTCATCCTTCCTCCGACCTATGTGGCCCCAGCAAATCACCATAGACAAAAGCGAGCCAAGGACATTGAACAAGCCGACTCAACAGGAGCACAGTTCCTCGACGCTATGAAGGGACTTGTTCCACTCTGGGGCCCGATGGCAAACAGCCGTGCCATCCGACATCTGACTCAGGCAGTCGAGACAACAATGAACATCACAGCTGGTATCCTTGCTAACAACACAGACTTCATGACTTCCTTCTGGATCTTGGAGGAAAGCACACCTGCTCATCAGATATTGCTAACCACTGCGCAGCCTACTACCATGAAGGAACATTATTTGATCTCGCTCTCTCCTCAACTCAGAGAAAGGCGAAAGGAGTTCTGGAACAACTCCTTTGTGCAGCTACTGCACCAGCACAATCTCGCCACCAATGCCACCAACTGCTGGATCTGTGGGTTGCTACCCCATGCCACTGGACATTCGATACCTTTCATCCCTTCACCCTTCTCAATTCACGGCTCCTGCCTTGCTTGGCTGATCCTCCTGCAAGAAAGCTATAAGGACAATGCCACCTCCAGCAAAACCATGATGCATTTCTTTCATGAGGTCTGGCGAAACAAAACAAAGACACATTTCTGCCCGCAGACCTCCAACGACTCTATCCACATGGACATCCCTGCTAAAGAACGAATTGAAATGCAGGTGTTCAACAATCCAACCAGACCCACCTTCTCCTACCTACGGAAACGAACGGCTGCCACTCTGACTGTGGCTCTATCTGTCATCAACGTCACAGGCCACATGTGCATAGAAGGGCTTGGGACACAGCTGGTAGGCCGCAGTGCTTGCCGTTTCACCAGAACTTTGGACTCTACCGATCCACCTTCCTTTGTATCCTCTCCAAATATGTACTTTGTTTGCAGTACGAAGGCTTACACCTGGCTCCCCAAAGGCTGGGGGGGCACTTGTTTCATCTCCTTCATCCTTCCTCCGACCTATGTGGCCCCAGCAAATCACCATAGACAAAAGCGAGCCAAGGACATTGAACAAGCCGACTCAACAGGAGCACAGTTCCTCGACGCTATGAAGGGACTTGTTCCACTCTGGGGCCCGATGGCAAACAGCCGTGCCATCCGACATCTGACTCAGGCAGTCGAAACAACAATGAACATCACAGCTGGTATCCTTGCTAACAACACAGCCGAGCTTCAAGCGGTCCGCCTGGTGGCTCTCCAGAACCGCCTTGTTCTAGATGTGGTTCTTGCGGACCGTGGTGGAGCATGCCGCATTATTGGGTCCAGCTGCTGTACATATATACCGGACAATTCACCCTCAGTGTACAAGGCCATCGAACACCTCCACAGACTCTCTTCAGAAGTCCACCAGGAGCAGGAAGAATGGTCGCTTGGTGGATGGTTCTGGAGTACTGTTAAGAACTGGGGCTGGAGACTGTTTACCATTATCCTGATTCCTGTAGTTGTAATATGTGGATTATGCTTAGGAATTCAATGCCTGCCGCCTCTGTGTTCATTATGTACGAATTGTATTTGCCCTAAGACTGTGGACTTTGGAAATGAACGCATGGGAGCATTATATGATGCCGAGGTTAGGAATTTAATGAAGATCGACATTGAGTAGACAAGCTGGCTAGATATGTTGAAAAGGGAGGACTGTTAAAACTTAGGCTGCAGCGTCAACATTATCGGCGCCATCTTGCCCCCTTTTCGAGCCCATTCGTGCGCGTAAGCGGCAGCCATTTTGAGTACCATGGCCTCTCTGCCCATCGCTGATAGCCAGCGCGTCTCTCTCTCTCTCTCCTGACCTCGCAAGCATCCCCCGCACGCTGACAGCCCCCGCTCTCACATGCCTTGGGTCATAAACCCGTCTTCAGCGCAGCTCTGCCTCGGAACCCCATCCTGTTCCCAGCGCGACACCTCCCTTCATTCCTATTCATGGTCCCGGGTCCTTTGATAAAACCCCCTTTCCTGTGTGCCCGTTTGTCTTACTCGTTCCCAGGCCACCACCTGGCCCTGCGGATACTGTTTATTGCCCCCCTGAACAGTAGGAAGCTTCCCCCATCAAAGGATCCTCGAGTTGATCAAAGCCCCCACCCTATGAGATCCGATCAACCTCATACATTCCGTAAATCGGCGGAATGTCCAGCTGCGCGATAATCATCACCTGTTGTGACCGGGGTGGGGACTCCAACTGTAAATGTGTGTGGGAACGGGCCTGAAAGGGGGATTCCGAGGATGTCTTTCCATACATCAAAGTATTGACAGAGATGTGTTTCACACAATAAAGCAATAAACTTGTGTATAAGAGGCCAGGCCTCAGAGATGCGGTTAGAGCACCTCGAGAAGATACCCTGTTGTCTGATTTGATGTGTTCTACTCCGTCGGAATAAAACTTCTGTTTCCTGCCTTCCAGTCTCCAGCGCCTGCCTCTTTGTTTGGTAACTTGAGTGGGTATAGAGGCGGTTAACGCCGGGCAACTCTGAAAAAGGTCATTGGCCCTGCCTTTTTCCACAGCGGGCGACGTGGTGGCTCATGGCCTGCTCAATCCTGTCAAGTATCACACATCAGACGTGACTCTAACGCATTTCAGTGTGGTGATCTGCATCACCGCACTGAAATGCATTGTCACGCATTTGCATAGTGTTTGAGCGTCATCAAAACCTGCCTAAAACGGTAATATTATGAGTGTGGCTGTTAACAGTACAGCGCTGCTCCTGCCAGCTTGGTGCTGTTGCTGGGCTAAGGCTGCTGCTAGGCAGCTCACTGGCTGCTACTATGTATCGTAAATATCCGCTGTGCGTCGTGCGGCTGTGCAAAGGCTACTAAACATCACAGCCAGGGGGGCCACAGTTAGATAAAGCCATACCTGGCGCCGCTGGCTGAAGTCACGTCCTGCTGCCGTAGGCGGGTAGTTTGTTTTGCGAAGGGCTGGTTACTGGTCAATGGCCCGGCTCCTCCACGCTCATGGCGCCCGCAGAATTTACTTCCGCTCGTCACAGGCTCTCAAAAATCACCGCATGACATTCAATCATTGCCGGGCGGCATCACTGCATTCAATTGCCGGGCAGCATCGCGTCATGGAGCCAGTGACGGTACCGCGTTTGCAGCGGTCGCTCAGGACAGATTTCTGTCACTGGACAGCAGGCTCACTGAGGACAGCAGCCTGAGCCTTCAGATGTTTTCAGTTCCAGCGAAGGCCACTGCCAGGATGGCTTAGGCCTCCCACTCAGTCTCTGACTGATTCAAATGAACTTATCTCCTGCTAGAGAATGTTCCGGGCGACCCCAATTGAGTCAGGAATCCGTGACCCTTGCATGGTTGTTTCGAGGCTCAGTAGTTTCAGAGATACCCGCACCTGCTCCTACCTAAAGGCCAAGATGAGCTCGGAGAAGATTACAGCAGCCGGACGGACGCACTGAACAAAGGAGGTGGGCGACGTGGTGGCTCATGGCCTGCTCAATCCTGTCAAGTATCACGCATCAGACGTGGCTCTAACGCATTTCAGTGTGGTGATCTGCATCACCGCACTGAAATGCATTGTCACGCATTTGCATAGTGTTTGAGCATCATCAAAGCCAGCCTAAAACAGTAATATTATGAGTGTGGCAGTTAACAGTACAGCACTGCTCCTGCCAGCTTGGTGCTGTTGCTGGGCTAAGGCTGCTGCTAGGCAGCTCACTGGCTGCTACAATGTATCGTAAATGTCCGCTGTGCGGCGTGCGACTGCGCAAAGGCTACTTAACATCACAGCCAGGGGGGCCACAGTTAGATAAAGCCATACCTGGCGCCGCCGGCTGAAGTCACGTCCTGCTGCTGTAGGCGGGTAGTTTGTTTTGCGAAGGGCTGGTTACTGGTCCACGGCCCGGCTCCTCCACGCTCATGGCACCCGCAGAATTTACTTCCGCTCGTCCCGGGCTCTCAAACATCACCCGCCTGGCATTCAATTGCCGTCATGGAGCCAGTGATGGTACCACGTTTGCTGCGGTCGCTCAGGACAGACTTCTGTCACTGGACAGCAGGCTCACTGAGGACAGCAGCCGGAGCCTTGAGATGTTTTCAGTTCCAGCGAAGGCCACTCCAGGATGGCTTAGGCCTCCCGCTCAGACTCTGACTGCTTCAAATGCACTTGTCTCCTGCTAGAGAATGTTTCAGGCACCCCCAATCGAGTCAGAAATACGTCGTGACCCTTGCACAGTTGTTTCGAGGCTCAGTAGTTTCAGAGATACCCGCACCTGCCCCTACCTAAAGGCCAAGATGAGCTCGGAGAAGATGACAGCCGCGGGACGGACACACTGAACAAAGAAAGCGGGCGACGTGGTGGCTCAACGAAACAACCGTTACAACGCAACTATTACAACGCACACCGTTACAATGTACACCACTACAACGCAGGATCCTTTACAACGCATACCTTTACAACGCATGATATTACATAGCAGATGCTATTACAACGCATGCCATTACAACGTAAGTATAGGTAAGTATGTCATTTTATTTAACCTTTTTTTTAATTTCTAAAATATTAAAAATAATTAAAATAAATTAAAGTAATTTTTTATATATAGTTTGGGTTTTGGGGTACAGGGGTATTTTTAGGGTTTAGGTTTGGGTTTGGGTTTTGGGGTACAGGGGTATTTTTAGGGTTCAGGGCTGGGTTTGGGTTATTGGGTACAGGGGTATTTTTAGGTTTCAGGGTTGGGTTTGGGTTTTGGGGTACAGGGGTATTTTTAGGTTTCAGGGTTGTGTTTGGGTTTTGGAGTACAGGGGTATTTTTAGGATTCAGGGCTGGGTTTGGGTTTTGGGGTACAGGGGTATTTTTAGGTTTCAGGGTTGGGTTTGGGTTTTGGGGTACAGGGGTATTTTTAGGTTTCAGGGCTGGGTTTGGGTTTTGGGGTACAGGGGTATTTTTAGGTTTCAGGGCTGGGTTTGGGTTTTGGGGTACAGGGGTAGTTTTTAGGTTTCAGGGCTGGGTTTGGGTTTTGGGGTACAGGGGTATTTTTAGGTTTCAGGGCTGGGTTTGGGTTTTGGGGTACAGGCGTATTTTTAGGTTTCAGGGCTGGGTTTGGGTTTTGGGGTACAGGGGTATTTTTAGGTTTCAGGGCTGGGTTTGGGTTTTGGGGTACAGGGGTATTTTTATGTTTCAGGGCTGGGTTTGGGTTTTTGGGTATAGGGGTATTTTTAGGTTTCAGGGTTGGGTTTGGGTTTTGGGGTACAGGGGTATTTTTAGGGTTTTGGGGAACTGGGGTATTTTTAGGGTTCAGTTTTAAAATAAATAATTTAAATTATTTAAAAAAAATAATGTTAATAATGTTATTATTTATTAATAATAGTTCTTTATTAATATTAGTTCTTTTAAAAATAAACTTAAAGTAATGTTATAGCCTACACTATCCAGCACTTACCCTACTATTACACTCCCCTGGCGTTAGATTTTTTATTTTTAAATACCTAAACTATTATTTACTATATATATATATATATATATATATATGTACAAAATAATTGTTTAAAAATAATTTAAATTATTAAATTAATTACATTTTAATTAATTACATTTTTTAATAAAATAATATACTTACCTATCCTTACGTTGTAATGCCATGCGTTGTAATAGCATCTGCTATGTTATGTCATGCGTTGTAAAGGCATTCGTTGTAAATGCATCTGCGTTGTAAAAAATGCGTTGTAACGGTGTGCGTTGTAAAAGTGTGCGATGTAACGTCATACATCCCTCTTCCTGCATTCATTCATTCCAACAAGGCTCTAGCAGCCCGGCAGCTTAGATGTTTTCCTTCCTTAGCCTGTGACCCTGCCCAACCTTGGTGTATGTCTACCTTATGTGCACAGAACTTAATACATAACTGCTTCTGAAAGACTTGATTAATATCATGGTTACTCATTCGTTTAATACAACGATCTAGTGGTTACAAGGGCGCAAGTTCTGGTACTTTGCAGTAGTTTAAATCCTTGTAAGGGTTTCTTGTTGGTCAAATAGGTGCAATTTCTAATATTTATGTTTCCCTATATATTTAATTTCTTGATTTTTGCTTGCGAGAAAGTGTCACTCATAGTCGTTGAAATGTCACTCATAATTACACTAATATTATGAAAATGTCACACATAGCAATCTGAAATCTCGGCAGCAATGCACTGGCAAGGGATGGAAACTCAGAGCTCAGTGTTAGGAAAAGGTCAGTTGGAAAACAGATTCTTTGGACTACCTCTTGGAGCTTTTAAATTATTAGATGATACATCTGTGAGCTCTGGGTACAGGCTGAACCCATGGAAACACCTTGAATACTAAGGCACATCAATGACTCCGGCAAAATAACACATTAACACACCATACCATAGAGGTAACTGATGCAATACCTTTGAGTGTCTTGTTCATTGATGTTGGATTGGCTTAGCTAATTACTTAGCGTAGTCAAATAAGGTCCGGCATGCCCATGTTCATTTGGTTCAGTTTACAGGAAAAAGTTAAGGGGTCAAAAAATATGCTCTTTCCTATTTTAGGTCACATAGGAAATTGTGGTTGCATCTAAAGCCAAAATCACAGAACATATTACACTAAACTTGGCAGGAAACTAGAACTTTACTCAGAAAATGTACTTTTGTTGGTGTATTGCAAAACCATTCAGTAATTTTTGAGATATTACTTTTTGGGCTTGAAAGGATTAATACCTTTGTGTATGTTGTCAGTTGAGAGCCATTTGTTGATTTTTTGATTTGCTTATAACTGTGGCACTGTTTGAAGAGTGTGCATGGAATTTTGCAGAGGCTTCATATTTTGAGCCAACTCTTAGTATTTTCAATTTGTTTTGATCCCTCGGGGTCCAGTTAGAAAGAGGGGCAAAAAAGCCCTCAGTTGCTAGTAACATTTGTTTCTTCTTACCTCCATTAAGGGGTGTGCAAAGTCTGTGGGTGGGTGAATAACATTTTCAATTGCCTATAATTTTGCTGACCTTTATTGAATCTACATCAAATGTGGCAGGCAATTAGCAAGTTACACACACTGCAGGTATTTCAGTGTTCATGAAGATCTAATGGCAGGTTAATATATGTTTGATTTACTAACACCGTTTGATGGATCTTTATGAAATTTGACAGAGGCTTGCCCGCTTATCCCCCTCCCGATATTTTTATGCTTATGCAGATCCATCAAGGGGGCCCATTTGGACAAAAGTGTTCATTTGTTGATACCAATGGCACCATGTGACAAATCTGCACAAAATGCCAAGCCATCAATGAGGGTAAGGTTAAACAGGGGGACCAAAATCATTTTAATTTGCTGAGAACTTTAATGCTGTTTGATGAATCTGCATGTAATGTGGCAGGCAGTTAGCAAGTTAGCGATTACCAAGTTACACTCAAAAGAGGCAATTCAAGTTTCGTGCAAATTCCATGTGAGGCCTAATGGGGGACCAAATCTTTGTTGATTTACTAATATCTTTCTCATCATTTGATGAATCTGCATAGAATTTAGCAGAGACAAATCATGTAATCTTAATCTTGGCTAATATTGGACTACTTAATCCCATGCAGGTTGATGAAGAAGGGTAGATTTCAGGAGGGGGTCAAAGTGGTAATTTGCTAATAAATTTGAGACTGATGAATCCACAAAAATGTGGCAGGTGTTTAGCAGATTTAGCTTTCTATTGTTAGTGACAACTTTTAAGGAGATCTGTCAGTTGGAGGGTGAGATAAATGTGGATGAATAAAGATTAGTTCACTAATAACAGTGGTATTGTTTAACGAAACTGTATGACATTTGTCAACTAGCAATTTAGCTTCAGTTCAAGATCAAGCAGGGCCTGCGACCAAACCCCGCTGCTCATAGCTGAAGCAGGTTGAACTGTGCACTGCACAGAATGTGTATGTGCCAGGTGAAAATGGTAAAATAAAAACATGAAATTAACTAAAAATACCACAGTTAGAAGTTAAGGCCCCCCATGATGCTCAATACCCTTAGCAGACAGCATAAATAAAAAATATCTGCCAACAGAAAACAAACATTGGACTTCTTTCTATGAAGGTCTAGTTTCTTTTCAGAGAGAACTTTGACCTAACCATAACTACAGAGTTGCTATACACATGGATTGCATGAAAAATGAAAGTTCGTTTTTAAACGATTAGTTTTTTCACAGTCTTCATTATTTCAATCAAGGTTAAATGGAGAGTATACCATTTTTTGAATAACTTTTACTTCATAAATATGTTATGAATGTTATTTCAGATGGCTTCCCGCAAAGTCCATATAGTGTTCCCATCAATATACCTAGACCTTCCTAATAAGTTCTGGCTTAATCAGGAATTGCAAGGAATGTGGGAATACCAATTCCACACTGTTTCCACCACTTCAGACATTTGACCATTTAAAAATTGATGAAAACTTCAGGTGAGAATAGGTGAAAAATAGGAACTTTCCTTTGCAGATGAATGCAAGTATTGACAATTTCATGGGCCCATTACTAGTCACCTGGTGTTTGGACAGAAAGGTCCTCTGCATGGTGATGGACGTGCATCCCTGCCCTTAATGTCCAAGTGTACTGATGTCTGGATCCCTTTTTTTATGTTTTGTTTTTTAATTTTTATTGAAATTTTTTGAAACTATTTTACCCCCCACCCCCACCCCCCTCCCTCACAGGACATTTCCCTTTGATTACGGGTTGGAACAGACAGACAGTATGATCATCCCAAGAAAGTACAAATCACTTAAAATGACACTTCAAATAAGAAGATAGATAAGAAAATACAAAGAAAACCAGAAATAAGGAAAGAACAAAAATCCTAATTTATCCATATTTAGACCATATTTAGACCAACGGGGGAAGCAGTGAGCTGCAATCAAGCACAAATAGGAATAAAGTTAGAGCGGACAGAATTCTATCTGTTTTAACCTTTTTTTATCCTTTTTAATTTAACCCACCCCTTCCCTCCATTTATTAATTGGGACCCATATCTGAAGCCCCTTCATTCTCCCTTTTTTCCCCCGTCTGGCGTATATCGCGTTTTCTAAATTACAGCTATGCAGCAGCCTGGCTACCCATTGCTGCATCGATGGTGGTATTCTATCTTTCCAGGCTGTCGCTATACATAGAAGGAAGACTGCCATAGCTACAAATAAAAAATATTCTTGGCTCCAGCATGGAGTCTCACCTGAGACCCCTAACATAATTAGCTCTGGGGTTAGCCTAACTTGCAGTTTCAGTACCCTATCAAAAAATTCCTCCATAGCTTTTATTAAAGGTTGCAAATCTGGACAGGTAGCAAACATATGCATTATATCGGCCTCATTACTATCGCGCCTGGGGCAGGTAATTCCCTGCGCTCCCCCCCCCCCCCCCCCCTTTGAGCTATTTTTTGCAGGGGTGTAATACGATGTGTACAAAGTTTTGTAATGCTGTGCTTGCAGAGTTGACGAACAAAGAATTTCACATCCATACTTTAGAGACTTCCCAAACACTCCCCGCTCTATCTCCAATCTGTTAATCCCACCTCGCTCACACCAAATTAGGAAACAATCCCACCTCGCTCACACCAAATTAGGAAATATAATTAATATCGCCCTATCAGATCTGGATCTTCAGATTGCCAACCACTCAAAAGCAGACCCGAATGAATTTATTCCTACCTATGTGGGCAGAGGACACAAGACCACAGTAGATTTTATATTTCTCTCCCAAAACCTAGTGACTAAACTAAAAGAGTTTGAGGTCATAGTCACTCCCCTCAGCGACCATGCAGCCTTAACAATAACACTATCTGTGTCAGCTAATGCCTCCCATAAATTGGAGATGGCGATCACCCTCAAGCAGAATAGGATCCAGGTTGGTAAACGTAATGGACTAACTATTAAATGGGCCAAAATCAACCCATCGGATATAATGAAAAAATTAATAACTCGGTCCTATCCAAATATAGTGAAATGCCTGGATCTTACAACTAGCCACAAGGAAGTCCTTAGAAATTTTAATTTAATATTAGAGGTTATAAAAGAACTACTTACCCCAAAACCTAAGTCAAACCGCGACACAAAACCAAAGTGGTTTAATCATAACTGCACAGCGGCCCTATCAAAGCTAAAATCTGCACTTAAAAATAATCCACGTGATGTGGTCCAGATCCAGCTCCTGAGGCGCCAATATACAGGGGAAAGAAAGTTGAGAACGGCACAACTTAAACAAAAACTATGGGACGATCTCCATCATGGCGCAGTCTCAAAAAACAGTGAGCTGTTCTGGCGTACAGTCAGATCCCCGTACCTTACAGAAAAGGATACCCCAAAAATAGAAGTCGCTATCGACGAAAACACATGGGTCTCCCACTTTGAGGAAATTTTTAAAAATACCCTACCAACAGAATCCCCTCCCCCCAATGTGAATTACCCCATTCTGGTTCCCTTTGAGATTCCAGATCTCATAGACGCCCTGCAGAGCAGCAAATCAGGCAAGGCACCAGGACCCGACGGGGTCCCGGTGGACATTTTTAAAAGTAATCAAGATCTATGGGCCCCCATTTTAACTAGAGTATGTATAGCAGCAGCGAGCGAGGGAATTCTAACCTCTTGGACAAAGTCAATAATGGTCCCCATCTTTAAAAAGGGGGACCGGCAAGACGTAAAATGCTACCGGCCCATTTCACTGCTGGACTCGCTCGGAAAAGTAGTGGGGAGAGTGATACTCGAGCGTCTCCAGCAGTGGACTGAGGACCGGGGCATAATTTCGGATATCCAATTCGGCTTCCGAGAAGGTTTTGGTACCCTGGAGCAGGTCCTCAACCTTACCCTAATAATGGGGAAATACACTCAGGCCATTCCTACCAAAATATACATGGTCTTTGTAGACCTTTCCGCAGCTTTTGACTGCGTCTCACACACAAAGCTGTGGAAGGTCTTAGCCCACTTAGGAGTAGATTCACCCCTGCTAGATTTCCTCAGAGAGCTCTATACTGGGGCCACAGCCAGAGTACGCTTTGGCATTAACGGAGAGTTGACGTCTCCGTTTGGCGTAGAGCGTGGTGTCAGGCAGGGATGCGTCCTGGCCCCCTTCCTCTTCTCTCTCTACACTAACGGTCTGGAGGAGGAGATGTTGAGGGGGGCTCAGGACCTCCCACGCATAAATCGCCGCCTGATCCCCGCTCTCCTCTACGCGGACGACGCGGTTATTTTAGCACGAACCCCCAGAGAGCTCCAGAAAGCAGTGAGTAGATACACGTCCTTCATGGGCAACTTAGACCTAAAGGTGAACGTGAAAAAAACGTTCGTCATGACAGCTGGCAGAGGACAAAAAAGATCATATCCTACTCTGCTGAACAACCAAAAGCTAGAACGTACCCCCCACCATCCCTATTTGGGGGTCATGATAGATGATCAACTTAGTTGGAAGCAAGCAGTAAACACTAGGGCACTTCTATTTAGGAGATCAATTGCCGCATTAGTATCTTTCTCTCAGAAATTAGGCAAAAGACCATCAGTAGAGCTCCTCAAGATATACAAGGCCAAATGCCAGGCAATTGCAACATATGGTGCAGGAGTCTGGGGGTATACAGACATCAGCCCCATCCAGAAGGTGGAAAACACCTTCCTAAGATTTTTGTTAGCTACCCCCAAAGGCACCTCAATCTACGCAATGCACCTAGAACTAGCTATTCCGTATCTGGAAGATTTAATTAAAATAGAACCTCTGATGCTGTGGCGCCGCATTTGGTTGTCAAATAAAAATGCCTTGTCACAAGCTATCATTGCAGACTCAATGAGCCTGGATAATTCTGCAAAAATAAAGTGGCTTTTATATGTCAGGAATTTTTTTAACGATTTAGGCCTTGAGAATTATTATCTAGATCCGGCCTCCATTACGGACATTTCAAAAAAAGATCTTAAACAGAAAGCACTAAGTCATCTTGAACTGTTAAGACTTGCATCCAATTCCTCAAAATCTGCAGTGATTCATGCAAACATGATCCAAGTAGCCTTTGTCATTCACCCGTACCTTGAACTCCACCTATCAACCTACGAGAGAATGCTAATCACGAGATTTAGGCTAAACATCTTCTTTAGAATGGTCACTTTTCCGTCACAAAACTGTTGGGACGCTATACTGCCGCCTTGTCCTTGTGACGGCCTATCAGCGCAGTCGAACTTGCACGTGATCCTGCTTTGTAAATACCATCAAGCCCACAGAAAGATCTGGCTTTTACCGATACTCAAATCTTGGGGATTGAGACAGTGTCGACCTGCTCTTTTAAGATTGCAAATGCTGGAAACAGTGAATGTCTGTTACTTTGTTAGTAGCTTCCTAAAGTGCATTATGAAACACAGAAAAAACCTTTAAAAAAGCATCTGTCACATGTAACATCTATCACAACCGGCACCTTGCACATTTTGAACAATCTTCTCTTTTTTAACTAGGAAATGAATTTTATCTGAATTGTCTGTAATATGTGTATTTTTATAATATATGTTATTCTGTGTTCTTTTATGGTTTTTCCACTGTGAACAAGCCGAATAAAGATTTATATATATAATCCATTTCAGCTCTGCCTTTTCTAGATCATCATCTCTATTCTTAATTAATTCTGCATACAATCTGCCAATTGTGCAGTCTTGCCCCTCCTCAATAATCTGCAGTATTACATTATTATCAAAACCTCTAACTCCCCCTGTTTTACCTGACAGAAAACTTCTTACCTGCAAATATTTAAAGAAGCTTCTTGAGCTCAGCCCAAATACCCCTTGAAGAAGCGAAAATTGAAACATACCCTCAGAACCATAATGTCCCCCACCTTCTTAATCCCAAGCCTTACCCACTCCCCGAAGAATACATCCCCAAATATATCCTGTGGGAGACTGGGGTTCCTGGCCAGTCTTGTATGGGCATTTAATCTACCCAAACCAAAACTCTTCTTAAACGCCTTCCAGATCTTGTATGCCTTGTCTAATGTTTTTGATTTGTTTTTTTTTTTAAGCTCGACTCCGTCTGTTTCAAAAGGACATTCTCTGCCTCCTCTCCTAATATCAGACCATAAATCTCCTTAGACCCCGTATGATGTATTGCCTCCATTTCAGCCCCTCCCAGAAGACTTGATAGATGTCTGGATCCCTAATGCCGATTTTTGTTGTCACAGGCAAAGACAGATCATGTGTGTGTGCTGTGACATAGGCCTGTCTCATGGACTGTGGTCTTGTTGAACCGGGAGAGGTACCCAAACCACTACCCTCATAGTGGTGAGAGGCTACTGACTTCACCAGGATTCAAGCAGCACGAGTGCGCTGGTGGCAGCATACCATGTAGTGAACAAGTCCTTTTTACCCTGTGTCACAAGAGTGAGGTCTACAAGCTCACTCATTTTTAAAGTTCTGATGATGTGTGCTTAACTCACACTTGGACTACTTTAGTTTGTAGTGCTACACAGCACATGAGTGGTGTATCTCGGCTAAGTGCTTTTGTGCCTGGAAATGGTACAATAGAGGGATAATGCTGTACTGAGCAATGCATGCATGGTGAGTGCTTATGCTGGGTGTATGTGTGCCTATGAGCGGCACAGTGCATGAAGAATGCAGTGCTGTGCAGTGAGTCCATGTTAAATGTATGTGCTGAATGTATGAGTGTCATGAGTGGTACAGTACATGAAGGGTACAATGCTGGTCAGTGTCAGGAGGAAGTGTACATCCACTGGGTATATGCGTGCCTGTGGATAGTACAGTACATGAATGGCCTTGAATTGTATTTTAGGAGACCGAGGCCTGTATGTTAAACATGGAGAGGAAGTAGAGACCCCCCCACCCCCCCCCCCCCAGACAGGTTTGTTTATTGCTGCAATCCTGTTAGCTGGGTGAGATACACACTTGAGAAAGGAGAGCCAGGCTTCCACTGCACACTTCAAAGCGTGCTTTCTGATTCAGTGAGCGTTCACAAGGAAGGAGCCTGAGCACATCTCAGGAAGGAGATGGGTTTGGTAAGAGGACCATATGGGTAGGGCTGGGACCCTGGGCTAACCTTTTTTCACACATTTATCTGTGGGTCATATCCAGGTGTGAACTCTAGTCACTCCCATGACCTGTGTTGTGGGGCTATCAGCTTTGAAGTCGCTTCTGTTGTGACCGACTACTTTCAAGAGGAGGAAGAGAGCAGAGGAGTGGGCACTTCAAAAGAGGTAGAATTCCAACATAAACTTCAGAGAATCAGTCTCTAAATTACTTTTGGTTTCAGGAAATGGACTATAAGAAGGGGAGCCTGAGACCCCTAAAATTGTCATCTACTAAGCAGCCAGGTGGGGAGGAGAAGCAATGCAAGACTTTTGCTTGTGACCAGGACTGGGGGCCAAGACCTGCTAGTATCCTTGCTTGGTGAGGCGACATCAATCAAAGAACCCTTCCTAAGTCTTACTACCAAGCTAATTCCACATTAGTTTTGGCTCTAATAATAATGGACTTGCGTAGAGCAGAGTAAATTGTGGAGGCTTTAGGATTTGTTTGAAGGAGATTACGAAAGTGAATGATGTTATGGGGAGTACTAGGGGGAGATAAGGTAAACAAATTGAAGGCATAGCATAAAGCATCATAGAATGATAGGTATTTATTTAACAGATGGCTAGCTTGAGAAAAAGGTATCACTGTGTCAGCCTCAAAACATTGGTTTACCCAAATTAAGCATTTCTGTCTCCAAATTTTTCAGTAGAAAGGTTTACCTTTGATCAATATGAATTTATTGTGCCATAAAGTGGAGTTGAGAAACTATTTATGACTATTAGGAACAAAGGATAATACTATGTCTAATAAGTGGCATGAGTGTTTAAGAATGGGAGTAGATATATGCTGGGGTTTGTGGGTGAACAACAGGTATTCTTGGAAAGAAAAAGGAGATAAAAAAAGACTGTTCAAGTGACACCCAAAAAGGTGGAGCCCCTGGGGAATCCAATACCCAATTGGATGTTTGGCGTAACAAAAATTCTGTATGGTACTTAGTGTGGAATTAATTCTCTTGAAGGATTTATAGGATATAGCCAGTGGGATGTTAGAAATAGTGTAAAGAATAATAGGAGATAGCATTATTTTAATAGTATCCAAGCGCCCCCACCATGGCAAATACAGCGGATGCCAACTGCTCGTCAAATCAGCTAGTTTAGACAAACAAATCTCTAGATTTGTGGAGATGGAGGTTCTAATTGATGAGGTGAAATGTAAACTTAAATATTTTATGTGTTTGGAGTTTCAAGTAAACTTAGAGCTGATAAAATCCTTTTTAAATGTAAACTTGGTCAAGGGCAGGATTTCGCATTTATCATTGTGTTGTTTATAACTAGAGACAAAAGAATAAGAATTTACTTCCTGTAGAAAAGTAGGAAGGGAAAACTGGGGATTTGAGATAGATAATAGGATGTCATTGGCGTATGCTGCCAGTTTCACTTGTAATGAGTTAGATTTGAAACCATGTATTTCTTGGTTCTGATGTATTTTAAGAAAGGAAGGGTTCTACGGCTAGATTAAAGAGAAAAGGAGACAGGAGGCAGCCTTGCCTCACACCTCTGCCTAAGGTGAAATAAGGGGAAGAAGTGCTATTAACATAGATTGCTGCTTTTGGATTTGGATGGAGGAGAGAAATAAAAGAAATAATCTTAGGATCAAAGAAAAGGCCAATGGACTCTTTCGAACGCTTTATCAGCGTACAAAGCAATTGGCGCTAGAGACTCAGGGGAGTGGGAGGATATCAAAGAATAATCGGGTGTTATCCGTAATATAGCGTCCCTTAACAAAACCTGACTGTTCCCTTCCTAGAAGATCTGAGAGACAAGAGTCCATTCTCATGGTCAAGGCCTTGGAGAAAATTGTTCACCAAGGAAATGGGTCTATAATTCTTGCAATAATGCAAATCTCTACCTTCTTTGGGTATGAGGCAAATCAGGGCTTCAAGGAAAGATCCAGATGCTTCTCCCTTATGCAAGAAAACAGATATGAAAGTTAACAATTTTGGGAGAAGTATATGACAGAAATGTATGTAACATTCTACTGTGAATCCGTCTGGGCCTTTATCTTTTTAAGTGTAAAAAGTTCTTTATGTAGTTCATCTTGTGAGATGTCAAGCTCTAAAGAGTTACGGTTTAGTTGTGTATCAAAGGGTTTCATTATACTGGAAAGATAATCCATGATTTGAGAATTAGAGGGAGAGGTATCTGGAGTAAATAAAGAGTTATAAAAGTGATTAAATTCCTCTAAGATCTCGGAATCTTTAAATTTAAGGGTTTGTTGGGAATCTAGGATTAATTCGATGTTAAATCTGTTATACTTGATTTTAAGGTAGTTAGCTAGAATTTTGCCTGACTTATTCTGTCCCCCAGGTGGTAGTGTTTTAGGGTTTAGGGTAGTGTCAGGGTGTTGTGCAGGGTAGTGTTTCACTGTAGGGGATGGACTGGGGGTAGAGGCATGCCGTGCTGAGGTAGTATTTTAGGGTTAAGGGTAGTGTAGTAGTGTTTGTGTAGTGTAGAGTACTGTTGTAGGGGTTAAGGTGGTGTCGGGGGCCCTGCAGGATAGTGTTTGGGAGTAGGGACGGGACTGGGGCACAGAGCAGGGTTATGCTGGGGGTAGTGTTTTAGGGTTTAGGGTAGTGTTGTGGTGTTAGTGTAGTGTAGGTTACTGTTTTAGTGTAGTTTCGGGGTAATATAATGTGCGTTGTGTCGGTGTTGTGTAATGGGTAGTGTAGGGTAGTGATTTTCTATTTATTATTTATTGTAGTGTTGTGTTTAAAACTAGGTACATTTTTAGTTCGCATATATTAACACTTTCAATGTAATGGTATGCGAACTAAAAACTTGCATAGTAACGGTTCTTGCTAAGTAATGACCGCGTAGTAATGGCATGCGAAGAAATGGCATGCAAAATAACGTGTCATATTCGTTACAAAGTATCTCCCATTCTATACTATAGGACAGATAAACTTTCCATAGTGAAAAACGTAATACACTGTATTTCACTATCAGGACTTCAAATACATGGGGCGTGGCTTAGCGCCCGAGGAAAATGGTGGCGCGTCCATGACTCTCTCCGAGTTGACGCGACCGTGGGCTATAGACCCTGTCTTCTCTTCTCCTGGTGAGCCGAAATGGGTTGAGGAAGACGTGGAGACCGTGCTTTGCCTTGGACGAGAGCCCACACCCTAGCAGCAGTTATTTGTGAGCGTTTGTGCGGTGTGCTCTCTCTCGCCTCGGAAGCGGCCGCCATTTTGAATCACAGCCACTTCCTTTCAATTTATCAAAGCCAGGGAAATGTCCCTGAGGGGAATTCCTCCTATACATTGCGAGCCAAGGATTTCAAGGTATGCTACCATCAGTTCTTCTGGCTACATGATCTTTTGAGCCACCTGACATGATTTTGGTTTTTCTGGGCTTTCATTGATGCTAAATTGCATTCTCCTTATAGTTTCATCATATTTACACTTTACCTTAGTGACTCTGTGGAACACTTTTCAACCTATTAATTGGGCATCATATGGGGAGATCGAGAAATGCTGATCCTGTATCCAGCCTGTGAAGCGCGGCTATGGTCTTTTCAATCTTTTAAGTTGCCTAGCTTTTCCCCTATAACAGCACCATACTCATTACAATACCTTAGTGGCTTTGTGGACTTTTTATTAACTTGTTAATCTATCATCCTATGGGTAGACTGAGGAAAGCTAATTCTTGTATTGAGTCTGTGATGCAAAAGAAATGTATCAAAAATTACAAAGTCTTTTCAAAATTTGCAGCCAAGGAAGCCTCTTCAGCAGCCTCTTCTCCTAAAAAGGGTGCCCTGTCCGACACAAATTCTGGCTCAGTGGCCTTGGGGAAAATCTCAACAAAATTTCTCAAGAAAGTCTTGCCTTCCCCTGCAAAAGCTCCCCCTCCAGTTTCATTGGAACTGTTGCTAGCAGAAATTCGAGCCCTACGTCCTTTTATGGAGGAAACAAATAATAAATTGCAACACCTCTCAGAAAGATGGCCTCAAATTCACAAGCGCTCGTGGTTGTGGAGCGCAGCGTCTCTCTTTTCAGTGATACAGAAAATAAAGTCAATTCTCTTCAGACTCCGGTTTAATTTTTACAAAAACATGTTGAAGTGTTGGAGAATCGAAACAGAAAAAATAATCTACATATTTTTGGACTGCTGGAAGGTGTGGAGGGATCTGATCCTCTCACTTTCTTCAAGAATTTTCTCCCAGAACTATTAAAACTTCCTGAAAAAACCTCTTTAACCATACAACGTGCTCACCAACTGGGTTGCTTGCCTACTGCAGTTTCTTCTCCAAGACGCCCAAGAGGCGTTATCTCGTATTTTTGGGAATATATAGAGGCCCTCAAAGTTCACCCAGCGCCAAAATCACTCAATTACATTTCTTGGTCTGGTCATGCTTTGTTCTTCTCCCAGGATTACGCCAAGAGCACAGCTGACAGATGTAAGGAATTCCTCAGCATGAGACCAGATCTTTGTTCACTGGGAGCCAGCTATGGCCTTTTCCACCCATGCCTCTTTAAAGTTACTTACAGAAACAACACAATTGCCTACGAAGATCCTAGCAAATTGAGAAGCTTTATAAACTCTTGCAAGACAGAGACGATGATTACTTTGAGACCTTCGTCTTCCTATTCAAATTAATATTTCAGGATTTCGCTATCAGAATTTTTTGTTCTTTAAATGCCATAGAATATTTAACAGTTTTTATATTCTTCTGATGCCTTGTCTCAGTATTTTTGTTGATATTTAAAGTTGATATGTTTTTGTCATTTCTCCTCCTTAGACATCCTAATATCTGTGCTTGTCAAGGTTTTCTACATCTTGTTGATTATGGGGGTTCGTATGCCCTATCAACGGAGTCCGGATGTGCCGTCCTTCCATGTGGTTTCTCCCCCCATCCTCTTTTGGAGTTTTTTTGAGTTTTGTAGGTATGATTATTCCTTTGTCTGTTTAAATTGTTATGTTTATTTTTGTCTCCTTTTCCTCCTTTCATCTATCTTTTTTCTTCCTGTCCCCTGTTTATATTCTCCATCAGTATTTTCTTTGGTCTTCTCACTTTCCTTATTATGTTGATACTAACACTCAAGCAATTTTTACGATATTTATCTTCTTATTTGGAATTACAAGATATGTACTGTGCTAACCCTTTTGCATGTATATGGTAATTTATTTTCTTCTTGCAATGAAGTTATTATGTCTTTGAAAATGATTTCATGGAAGGTATGAGGCTTAAACTCCCCTATCAAAAGACAATGTGTTCTAACACACTTATCAAAGCTTGGTGCCAACATAGCTCTGTTACTAGGAACCCACCTCACTGAGAAAGAATCTTTGCAATTAAAAAGAGACTCGGTGGGCCCAGTTTTCCTTTCCCTAGGGGATGGTAATAGAAATGGGTTGCTACAATATGTCGTAAGTCTTTAAAGGTCAAATTACTTTCCCAATAACTTGAAGATGTAGGTCGATGGTTGTTTACTGATATGATAATTGGGAAAACCCCATTCTCTCTTTTCAATATTTATGCTCCGAACACGTGGTACTCTTTATTTTGGTCCAACCTCAAAAAAATTATTTTACATCACCCTCATGACAATTTCATCTTGGCAGCAGATTGTAATCAAATCTTAGATCCTTTTGTTGACCGTAGTTCCCTAACCTCTGTCACACAGAACAAAGCCCAGAAACTTTTTGTACAAACAATAAGAAAACTGAAGTTATTTGATGCCTGGAGACTTCATAATTTAGTCACAAGAGAATATACTTATTTTTCACCTGTGCATCAGTCTCAGTCATGTATTGATTTTTTATTTATTTCCCATAATATCTCACAGTCCTTACAATCTGCTGACATCGACTCTATTTTAATCTCAGATCATGCTACAGTTGCCATCCTTTTAGACATTCTTAACAAACCCAATCTACCGAACCGTTGGCGCTTTAACAATTCCCTACTTCTCGGACACATATTTACCTTCTCTGTTTCTTTCTTTGCAAATGAATACTTTAAATTCAACAAATCAGGCGATCTTCCTTTTTACACCATTTGGGACGCCCTTAAGGCAATAGCAAGAGACTTTGGGCCAGATGTGGGTCGCCCAATACTGGTCGGTAACAGCCGAAATTAATGAATTTCGTCCGTTACCGACCGGTATTTGGTAACCCTGGGCGTAGTGGGCGTAGTGGGGCTTCGCGGAGCTACACGGAGTGGGAGAGAAACTACGCCCACCCGGCACTCCGCGTAGCCCCACTACGCACCTCCCTTCCGCTCTCCCCTACATACATTAATTAAGCAAAAGAGCATTAAAACAGCAAGTTTAAAGCACTTACTGTGTCCGGGGCTCGTCCAGGGCTCCCTCTTGGAATCGCGTCCGTCATGGGTACCAATGCACATGCGCGGCCTCTCGCGCATGCACATTTCTCCCGAGAAATGCGCATGCGCGGGTGGCCGCGCATGCGCATTGGTATCTAAGATGGGACGCTATTCCAAGAAGGAGCCCCGGATGAGCCCCGGACATGGTAAGTGCCTTAACCTTGCTGTTTTAAATCTCTTTTGCTTAAATAATGTATGTAGGCAGGGCGGGAGGGAGGTGGGTGGCGGCCGACTCGGCTACGCTCACGGAGTGGGCGTAGTGTGGCCGGCTACGCTGTCTACGCAAAATGCGTAGGAGGCAACACTACGCCTACTCCTTGAGTGTAGCCGATTCGGGCGCCCAGTGTTAGTATTTGGCATTAGGAATGTAGGTGGCATTATTGTAGGATTCGGTATCTTACCGAATCGGTATTTTGAAGAATCCATAAATTACTGAATTCTTAACATACCGATTCGGTGAATTACTGAATCCTTAATGTAGGAAGCACTCAAGTGAGTGCTTTTCACATTTGAGGATTCCTTATTTACCACCAACTACAAATTGGTGGTAAATAACGAAAACCGTTAAAAAAGCTATTTTGTGCTTTTTTAAGAGTGCCATGTGGCAGACATACATGCCCTTACGGCATGTATGTGTGCCACATGTGCACCCATGCACTATTCAGGGGTGCAACAGGGTGTCAATGTGACACCCTGCCACCCTTGTAAGTCTATCCGCTATTACTGATTCAGTATTTACCGAATCAGTAATTCTCATTCATTCCTATGGGCCTCCAGGCCCATAGAAAGGAATAGGGAATACCGAATCGGTAAATACCGAATCGGTATGTACCGAATGTTACAGATTCTGTAAAATTTACCGAATCATTAGCTACATACCATTTACCGATTCTAAAATACCGAATCGGTAAAATTCGGTATTTTAGAATCGGTAAATGATATTTACCTACATCTGGACCCTAATCCTTAACCACGTCTCCAAAAAGAGACATATTGCCCGGAAAAAATCCACCAATCTCTTCGCAAAAATAAAGAAATTAGAACACTCCTATTTTACTGCTAGGTCAAAAGACCGCTTAAATGAACTCACAGACACTAAACTCAAACTCAATAAAGAATCTACAGATAATGCTCACTATGGGCCAGATGTAGGTAATCCCATTTTACCGACTAAAGTAAAGAATTTTACCGATTCTGTATTTTGGAAACGGTAAATGGGATTTAGGTAAAAAATCGGTAATTTTTACCGATTCGGTAAAATTCGGTATCAGCCGTTCGGAATTTACTGATTCAGTATTTACTGAATCGGTATTTACCGAATAGGTAAATGCCATTGAATCCAATGGGCCTTTTGGCCCATAGGAATGAATGGGAAATACTGAATCGGTAAATACCGAATCGGTAGGAAAGAAAAGTAAAACTCAGGAGTTAGCCAATCAGGTGCAACCACCCCCTCCCAACCAGGAAGTGGCTACATCCAAGCAACTGGAAGCAATTAGAAGGTTCTGGAGAGACTGTGAGAGCAGAGCTGAGTCCCTGAGCCACAGGAAAATGGCACGCAGCAGTGAAAAGGAACTTCCAGAGAGGAAGAGAAAAAAAAATTCAGCACCATGGAGCTGCAGGTCCTCGTGTAGGAGGTGGTGAAAGAACACCAGAAATTGTTTGGAAAGTTGTCCCTGACTGTGGCTGAATCTGCCAAAAGAAAGATTTGGCGTGAAATACAGTCCAAGGTGAATGCAGTAGGAGTGACTCCACAGGACATAGATGACCTGAAAAAGAGGTGGTATGACCTCAGGAGCTTGACTAAGAAGAAAATTGCAGAGCTCCACAAAGAGGCAAACCGAACTGTGGGAGGAAAGAACCGTACACCTCCCCTGACTGAGCTGGAGGAGCTGGTGAAGTCCACCATAGAACCAGAGAGCGTTTGTGGACTGGGAGATGCCGACAGCTCAGCCAGAGCTGCCACCAGAAAAGGTAAGAAGCATGCACAGCAATCACCCCCACCCCATCACCTTCCCTTTCCCCTATGTGGCAGTGTTAACCCCACTCCAGTAGAGGTAGCAATATACATGAGCAATGCATTATGGGAGATGTAGTCATTGAAAGACCTGCCATGTCATACAGCACACCAAGCAACAAGTTATGCTAAACATATCAGTCATCATCAAGCTAAGGCAATATGTACAGTGTTTAATTGAGAAAAATGTAATTGTATAAGCAGTGAGGCAGGAGCACAGAGCTAATGTACGCCTTTTTGTCCACAGGCGAGACATCTCGCAGGCGTACCAGGGAGAAGGAAGGCACTGCACCACAGAGGGATGACAGCCAGGAGGCAGGCACAAGTGCAGGGAATGTGACAGAGGACACTGATGCACCAACAACACTGCCACCATCCCAAGACCTTATTTATTTATTTATTTTATTTTAATTTCTTCTATAGCGCAGGAATCAATCCCGTAAGGGTATCTCCGCGCTTTGCCAGCTATAGAATCATCAGATAGTGCATCATAAGAAGTTAAATAGGCAGAAATGCTTCTTGATAGAATAGGGTCTTTAATGTCTTTCTGAAGGACAAGTGGTTGGTGGTCGTTCTTACATCGGTGGGAAGTTTGTTCCATAAGGCAGGTCCAACTGAGGAGAAAGCCCGGTCTCCTTGTCTAGATTTCTTTGTGGCAGGGGGTTTTAGAAGGCCTTGGTTGTTTGAGCGGAGAGACCTGCTGGGCTGATACAGCTCCAGGGATTGAGACAGATATTTAGGACTTGCTCCATAAAGGCATTTGTGAACCGTGCAGCAGATCTTGAAGTTGATGCGCTGCCGTATGGGAAGCCAATGTAGTTCTTTCAGCAAGGGCTTAGAGGGAGTCCTGGCTGGTGCACTCATGACCAGTCTTGCTGCTGTGTTCTGGACTACCTGCAAACGACCTACTGCATCTGCGTTTGCTAATGTCAGCAGGCCGTTACAGTAGTCCAGGCGACTGGTCACCAAGACCTGTACAAGTGTCTTCCTATAGGTGGCAGGGAGATACGGGAAGACACGTCTAAGTAGGCCAATGGTGTGGAAACACAACCCTGCGATGTAGTTGGTGTGTTCCTTCAGGGTCAGCTTTTGGCCCAACTTCACCCCTAGGTTCTTTACATGAGGTTTGGATGTAGGTACTGGGCCAAGATCTATTGGCCACCAGTCTGGGACCAGAGGATACTTATACTTGCCTTGCCAAAGAGCATTACCTCTGTTTTTGTCACGTTACATTGGAGGCAGTTCGCCGCCATCCAATGTGACACTGCCCTCATACCCTCAGCAAAGTTCTCCTTGACTTTGGGGCCAAGGGAGCTGAAAGGGTAGAGGAGCTGGGTGTCATCAGCGTAGGAAACCGGTATGAACCCATATTTCCGCACAATCTCAGCAAGGGGGGCCACATATACATTGAACAATGTAGGGCTAAGGCATGAGCCCTGTGGCACCCCCTTCGTGAGCACCCTTGAGGTGGAACGAAAGGGGCCCAGGCTGATAGATTGTGATCTCCCGGAGAGGAAACTCTCCAACCATGATAGTGCTAAGCCTCCAATTCCTACTCCCTGCAAACGGCTGAGAAGGATGTTATGGGACACGGTATCAAAGGCTGCGGACAGGTCTAACAGCACTAGAATCATGGAACCGCCTCTGTCCTGTGACATTTTGATCTGATCTGTCAAAGAGAGAAGGGCCGATTCAGTGCTGTGGTTGGGCCTGAACCCAGATTGAGATTGGTCCAGGCCCCCTGTCGCCTCGATAAAGCTGGAGAGGGTGGTGTTAACGTGTTTCTCTGCCAGTTTGCTGATGAAAGGAAGGAGAGAAATCGGGCGGAGGTTGGAGAGTTCTGACCAGGGCAAGGTGGAATTTTTACGTATGGGGTTCACTACCGCTTCCTTCCAGGCTTGTGGGAGTTGACCCTCGGCAAAGGAGAGATTGAGCAGTTTCTGAATAGGGGGTCCTAATATCTCGTTTAGAGGGGAGATTAGTTTGGCGGGTATCAGGTCAGTAGGAGAGCCGGTCTTTATTTGATTGATGAGTGCAGTCAGGTCTTTAATGGTTATTTCTGGGATTACGTGAAGAGTTTTTCCAGAGGTCACCATTGGGAAAATTTCAGGGGCCTCAGTTTCCAAGGGACCTGAGACTGCAGTGATTTTTTTATATATCCCTTCTATTTTGTCCTCAAAGAACTGAGATATTTCATCACATAGAACTTGAGTGAAGGTATCTGGACTCTCACACACTTCAGGGTTGGTGAAGGTCTGAATGATAGCTTAAATAGCTCTCTTGTAGAGTTGCCCGCCTCTGCAATTACACAGCTGCAGGCCTCCCCAGAGCGTTCAGGATCCCCTCTGCAACTGTCCTCGACTCAACTGCCTGCTTCACTGCCACAAACAAAACCTGCAGCTCAAACAAGCAGGAGGCATGCAGTTGCCCCACTGGTTGAAATGGAAACATCAGCAGGTGACATGGAGGTGGATGACACTCCAACCTTGGCTGGGGAAGGAAGCACTGCCACACAGCAGTCCAATGCAGAGAGTGCCCGCACAGGTACCAGACGCCGCAGGCCCAGAGTTAGCAGTGCTGCACAACATGTGGAGGGTCCCAGTGTCTTCCGTGGGCTGGAGGGTAGCATGGTAAAGATTCAAAGAATGCAGGGGCAGGCCATCCAGTCTGTGCAACGCCAGATGAGGCAACTGAATGAAACATGGAAAACATAGGGAAGGGCATCAGTGCACTGGTTGATGAGAACAAAGAGATGGCATCAGGTATGAGGGAGATGGCTGCAGGGATGCGGGAGATGGCCACAGGAGTGCGGGACATGTCACAATCGGTGCAGCTTCTGTGCACAAAACTGGACCAGGACAGGTCAACAAGGCGCAAGGACAGGCAGACAGTGCAGCAACACACTAAGGCAATGAACCGCCTAGCCACAACCACTTCCCTTCTATGCAGACAATGTGTCAACATGCAAGAGGGACTAACACACAGCAGCAATGAGGTGTCCAGGGTCCTTGCAAGGGTGACGAGTGCTGTAGAGGTGCTGCTTAATGCACAGTCAGCACATATTGCTGCTCTGGATGTACCGGAAAGTGAGGAAAGCACCAGTAGGACAGCATGACAAGCCCCCCTGTTGTTGAGACACGGAGGAGCAGCAAGCGCCATTGTGATCCAACAGCCCACACACCCAGTGAGGACAGCCAGCCACTTTCATCTGGCACCGGTAGGCGTGGCCGTAAATGACCTAAGCTGCCCACACTCCATGACCATTAATGGGGAAGTGAGCCAGGACTACCATTATTACATGGATGATATTTGTGTTGCACATTTGTGCCCTTGAGTACCAATGATTAAACTACGTTGGGTACATACTCCACCTGTCTGTGTCTCTTTACTTACTCAAAAATAGTTCAGTGTGATCTTTGCCCATCTCTGTCTGCCATCTGTTGCTGGTGCAACTCCTGCTGTGTTGGGTTCAGGCACTGCATGTTCATCATCATGGTCTTCATAGTCGCTCAATTCCACCTCTGTGCCCTTCTTTGTAGCAAGGTTGTGCAACATTGCGCAAGTTGCAATTATCTTACAGCAGATGAGTGGTGTGTACTGCTGTGCCCCTCGGCTTTTGTGGAGGCAGCAGAACCTGCTTTCTAACAGACCAAAGATGCACCCTACAATGTTCCTAGTGGATTTGTGTGCCACGTTGTATCGTCTCTGGCTTGGGGTGGAAGGGTTGAGGTAGGGTGTCAGAATGAACGAGCAGACGGCATATGCGATATCCCCTATTTGTAAATGAGAGAGCCATTAATCACATGCACACATACACATACATCTGCAATATCTATCAGGGTGTGTCACAGTGTTTTACCTAGCAGGTATCCTTCGCCAAATTGCCCCGCTGAAACTGGACAGGCAGCTCTGGGACACCCCACCTACTGCAGCAATCACCCCCTGGTAACTCTCAGATGCAAGCAGGTTTAGGCTATAGAGCACCTGCACATGGGGTGGGATGGCATGCGCCCCTTGGGGTTGGGTGCTCCAAAAGTGGGTGCAGGTCCCTGATCAAGTCCAGGATGGTTTGGGGGTGTAGCCTGTACCTTTGCAATATCTCTGTCTCAGTGAGTTGATAGAGCGTTATCCTCTGTCTGTAGACTTGCTCCTCCCTTCTCCAGACCCTCTCTCCTGCTGCCTGTAGCCATAGCCGCCTTGCTATCACGTAGAATGCTGCCATTCTGGTCACACTGTTGCATTTTGGGGCCTTTTTTATAGCCTGCACCTGGTTACCACCTGATGTCAATCCATGGTAATTACCGACTCTTAAATACCGAATTTCATGAAATTCGGTATTTTAGAAGTTTCCTACATCTCAAAACTCATTTTTTTACCATTTCTTATTTACCGATTCGGTAAATAAGAATTTGGTAAATAACGATTCTGTAAATTCCGATTCGGTATTTTCCGATTCGGTAATTTCCGATTCGGTAAATTATCGAATCGTATTTACCGAATCGGTCTTTTTTGGGCTCCTACATCTCAAAAGCCCAATACAGGTGGGTAACGGCCGAAATTCGGTATTTTCGGCCATTACCGACCGGTATTTGCCTACCTACATCTGGCCCTATATCTCTTAAAATCCAGTGCAACATTTCATGGGGGACAGAATAAGTCAGGTTGTGTTTCTTGCAAGGAACACAAAACACTGCCCCTATCCCCTGTCCGTCCCCTAACTGAAACACAACCCTGCACGACCCCCTGCCACTACCCTAAACCCTAAAACACTACCCTACACTACACAAACACTACTACACTACCCTGAACCCTAAAATACTATCCCAGCACGACCATTCCCCTACCCCCAGTCCATCCCCTACACTGAAACACTACCCTGCACAACACCGCCACACTACCCTAACCCCTAAAACACTGCACTGTTATGTTATGTTAATATGTACTTCTACACCGCACGTACACCCGTAGGTTTCATGGCGCTATCTTGCAAGGAACACAAAACACACACTCTAGGCATAAGCTTTTTGGAATAGCCATGTTTTCAAAGACTTCCTAAATGTTAGAAGGTCATGGCAATGTTGGATGGTTAGGGGGAGGGAGTTCCAGAAGGTGGCAGCCAGGTAGTAAAAGCAGCTGCTTCCTTGCCGCTTTTTCCTGACTAGAGGGACTCTTGCTAAACCAAGATGGGCAGAGCGTAGGTTGCGTGCAGGGGAATAGTCAGTGATCATATTTCTAATGAACTTGGGTCCACTACCATGCAATGCTTTACAGGTGATGCATCCTGTTTTAAAAGCGATCCTTTGTGCCACTGGGAGCCAATTACGTTTTTCCAGTCCGGCTCTGATTGATAGCCACTTGGGTTGCTTCCAGATAAGTCTGGCGGCTTGATTTTGGACTATCTGCAGCCGTTTCAGCAAACCTGCTGAAAGGCCTAGATAAAGGCTGGTGGAAAAGTCCAGGCGGGAGAGTACAAGGGCAATGACTACTTGGATGAGTGCTGAATGTGTGAGTAGCTGAGCAATTTTTTTGATTTTCCATATTTGAAAAACTGCTCTACACAAACATCAACCCACTACCCTAAACCCTAAAACACTCCCCAGAGCACGACCCGGTCCCTATCCCCAAGCTGGTCCCTACACTAAAACACTACAGTACACTACACAAACACCACAAAACTATCCCAAACCCTGAAACACTACCCTACACTACACTAACACTACATCACTACCTTAAAACCTAAAACTCTCCCCCTAGCATGACCCTGTGCCTACCCCCAAGCCGGTCCCTACACTAAAACACTACCCTGCATGACCCCCACAACACTACCCTAAACCCTAAAACACTACCCTACACTACACAAACACCACAATACTACCCTAAACCCTAAAACACTACCCCAAGCACGACCCTGCCCCTACCCCAGTCCTGTCCCTACTTCCACACACTATCCTGCACAACCCCCCAGACACTACCCTAAACCAAAATACACTACTCTACACTATAGAAACACAACTACACTACCCTAAAACCAAAAGTATTACCCCCTGCATGATCCTCCCTCTACCCTTAACCCTTAAATACTACACAGCCCCTCTTACCTCTCTCTCCTTGGTTCCTCACTTCTGTTTCAGCCGTGCTTCCTCTTCTCCGGGCTTCCAGCGTCAGTGGTGCACGTCGTTGTGTGGAAACTAAAGCGCGTCCGTTTCCACACAACGATGTTGATAGCCTTTGCTTCGCAAGCGTTACAACACATACGATGTTACAACTTGCGTAGTAAAGGCTACGCATTGTAACATCGCATGCATTGTAACGCTTGCCAAGTAATGGTACGCGGACTAGCATCCACGTACTAATGTCTGTTTACCCTTTATAAGGTCTTACAAGTATAACTTCTCATTGGGGCAAGATAGAGAAAGTGAGTTTAGTATGCCTGAACTCAGAATGTAAAAATGCATCTTTTAGTAAAGATGATTTTATGTTGTGAGTTTGAAAATACCACTTTAAGAAAGTGGGTATTTTCTTGCTTAACCATCCTGTGTGTCTCTACTGTGTAGTGGATTGACTGTCTGGCTTTGGAGTGACAGGGGCTGAGGATGTACATTCACTCTAGACAGTCACTGGTGGCCGAGGTGGGTTCTGCCTTTCCTGGACGAGTCAGGGCTGGGCTGAATAGACCTGGGCTGTATTCAGAGTAGTGGAGTAATTTCACTAGCACCTGAATAGACCTGGCCTGCATTTAGAGTAGTGGGAGGAGATTTCCCTTGCAGCTGAACAGCCCCTGTCTCCCTTGCACAATGCTGTCTCCCCACCCTGCCAGTAAGCCGGGCCAGAGAGGACAGAACTGGTTTGGACTGAGCTGAGAGACTTTTGCCACAAGAGACCAAAGGAAAATGTGGTATAAATATTGGGGCCCAGAACTTTAGATTACTGCTGAACTAAGGACCCTGCCAGGAAGAAGAGCTGGAAAAGCTGTCAGGAAGAACTGCCACTTTCCTGCATACTATGCTGTGTTGGCCTGCTGCTTACTACTTCTTTCTTGGGCAGTGAAAGGACGGGATTATACTTTCATCATCCTGCTGTTAGAGTTTTCTCCAAGGGCTTTAAATAGAGCTTGCCTCCCACTAGAAGTCTCAGGGAGATAAAAGACTTCAGGGAACTCTTTTGGACTCTGAAATCTGCCAAGAAGAAGAGCTCGAAATGCTGTGAGAAGGAACACCACTTTGCTATGTGCTTTGCTGTGTAGTCTCAAAACTAATGAGAGTGGCTCTCTTTCAGTCGAAAGGGAATGGAGCACCAGGTTACTTATAGTAAAAACAGGATTTTTCCCTTAGGGTAATTAATGTACCATTAAACACTTACAGAGGAAAAATTATATACCAAATTATATCAAAAACAGATTGTTTATTGTACAATGAAAAACACATTCTACTGAATGTACACATAAATAAAGCTGCTGCTCGCGTGCTACTCAAGAGGTGGACAACCTGGAGCGACAATTTACACGTGGCAGTCCAGCCGCGGAGTATGCACCACCCCGTTAACGTGGGGGTCACGGCAGTGAAGTAGCAGCCGTACATGGGATCGAGGACGGGCCCACTTGTGGAGTCCATACAGGACTTGATGTGTGCTTTCCGTACTACACTTCCCAGAAGTCTCATTGGAGCCTCCCATCGGCGGGTGAGTTATATGAGATTGGAGAAGTGTATCGGGTGCGCACACCGCTTCTGTTAAAGCCCCTGAAGAGAAGCAGATGGAGCTTCGAAACGCGTCGGGCAGATCCATTACGGAGCGGCGTCTACAAGCGGATCCCGTCCTCACCTACACATAAATAAAGCTGCTGCTCGCGTGCTACTCAAGAGGTGGACAACCTGGAGCGACAATTTACACGCGGCAGTCCAGCCGCGGAGTATGCACCACCCCGTTAACGTGGGGGTCACGGCAGTGAAGTACCAGCCGTACATGGGATCGAGGACGGGCCCACTTGTGGAGTCCATACAGGACTTGATTGTGTGCTTTCCGTACTACACTTCCCAGAAGTCTCATTGGAGCCTCCCATCGGCGGGTGAGTTATATGAAATTGGAGAAGTGTAGCGGGTGCGCACACCGCTTCCGTTAAAGCCCCTGAAGAGAAGCAGATGGAGCTTCGAAATGCGTCGGGCAGATCCATTACGGAGCGGCGTCTACAAGCGGATCCCCGTCCTCACCTACACATAAATAAAGCTGCTGCTCGCGTGCTACTCAAGAGGTGGACAACCTGGAGCGACAATTTACACGCGGCAGTCCAGCCGCGGAGTATGCACCACCCCGTTAACGTGGGGGTCACGGCAGTGAAGTAGCAGCCGTACATGGGATCGAGGACGGGCCCACTTGTGGAGTCCATACAGGACTTGATTGTGTGCTTTCCGTACTACACTTCCCAGAAGTCTCATTGGAGCCTCCCATCGGCGGGTGAGTTATATGAAATTGGAGAAGTGTAGCGGGTGCGCACACCGCTTCCGTTAAAGCCCCTGAAGAGAAGCAGATGGAGCTTCGAAACGCGTCGGGCAGATCCATTATGGAGCGGCGTCTACAAGCGGATCCCCGTCCTCACCTACACATAAATAAAGCTGCTGCTCGCGTGCTACTCAAGAGGTGGACAACCTGGAGCGACAATTTACACGCGGCAGTCCAGCCGCGGAGTATGCACCACCCCGTTAACGTGGGGGTCACGGCAGTGAAGTAGCAGCCGTACATGGGATCGAGGACGGGCCCACTTGTGGAGTCCATACAGGACTTGATTGTGTGCTTTCCGTACTACACTTCCCAGAAGTCTCATTGGAGCCTCCCATCGGCGGGTGAGTTATATGAAATTGGAGAAGTGTAGCGGGTGCGCACACCGCTTCCGTTAAAGCCCCTGAAGAGAAGCAGATGGAGCTTCGAAACGCGTCGGGCAGATCCATTACGGAGCGGCGTCTACAAGCGGATCCCCGTCCTCACCTACACATAAATAAAGCTGCTGCTCGCGTGCTACTCAAGAGGTGGACAACCTGGAGCGACAATTTACACGCGGCAGTCCAGCCGCGGAGTATGCACCACCCCGTTAACGTGGGGGTCACGGCAGTGAAGTAGCAGCCGTACATGGGATCGAGGACGGGCCCACTTGTGGAGTCCATACAGTACTTGATTGTGTGCTTTCCGTACTACACTTCCCAGAAGTCTCATTGGAGCCTCCCATCGGCGGGTGAGTTATATGAAATTGGAGAAGTGTAGCGGGTGCGCACACCGCTTCCGTTAAAGACCCTGAAGAGAAGCAGATGGAGCTTCGAAACGCGTCGGGCAGATCCATTACGGAGCGGCGTCTACAAGCGGATCCCCGTCCTCACCTACACATAAATAAAGCTGCTGCTCGCGTGCTACTCAAGAGGTGGACAACCTGGAGCGACAATTTACACGCGGCAGTCCAGCCGCGGAGTATGCACCACCCCGTTAACGTGGGGGTCACGGCAGTGAAGTAGCAGCCGTACATGGGATCGAGGACGGGCCCACTTCTGGAGTCCATACAGGACTTGATTGTATGCTTTCCGTACTACACTTCCCAGAAGTCTCATTGGAGCCTCCCATCGGCGGGTGAGTTATATGAAATTGGAGAAGTGTAGCGGGTGCGCACACCGCTTCCGTTAAAGCCCCTGAAGAGAAGCAGATGGAGCTTCGAAACGCGTCGGGCAGATCCATTACGGAGCGGCGTCTACAAGCGGATCCCCGTCCTCACCTACACATAAATAAAGCTGCTGCTCGCGTGCTACTCAAGAGGTGGACAACCTGGAACGACAATAAAATATACATATACATTAAAAACCCATTTCTTTTCTTAAAAAAGCTTTACAATTCATACAATGGCACAGGAGAAATAGCAAACAAAGACAATCAACTCTGTCCTATGACTGTTAATATAGAAACCTTTGGTACAACATAGAGTTGGGGTTGATTCCCTATTCCCTCAATAATGTTGACCACTCCAAATTTAAACTTGTATCAAAGCGTCAACGTGTTTCGGCGGTATTAAATGATTACAACCACCTTCTTCAGGATAATACAAATTAACTTCTCCTTTTTGTCAGCATCATCTGTGCGTTCGCACATGGGTGAGGTTCCTTATTCAATTGTTCACTCATTTTGACTTTTTGAGATTACTGTTACATTAAATCCTGGTTTCTGTTGGGGACTAGTTGTTGCCTTAATGTAGTTCCCCTAATTGTGAAGAGTAAAATCTGAAAATACCATGGTTGTATAATTTCTATATGTGTCTCTATGTACCGCCCAATTGACCTTCTCACGTATCTACTGTGTTGCACACTCCTTGTTCTAGGACAGTGGCTGATCTGTTCCCAAGCTGATGCAGTGCATTCGGTTCTCGACCCCGGGTATTGAACGCTCGTGGCTTATAGTTCCAACGATACGCTTCCCCGCTGGGCGTTTCTGCAGATCTCGTCTGTTTGGTCACGGCTGGCTGCTTCTGTCTTCGTCAGAGAAAGGACTGGACTGAACATTCTGCAACTTCTTTGTTTGAGTTTCTCCAAGGAGTTGAGCTAGAGCTTGCCCTCTATTCAAGAAGTCTCAGGAACAGCAAAGACTTCAAGTTCATCTGCTACCAGCACTGGGAACTGTGTGTTTTGTGCTGCAACAGAAGAAAAAGCAATCCAACGCCATCACCAATGCAGCTGCAGGCTCTGTGTCCTGAAGGCACAGCAGAGGGCACTGCCGCCCCGCAACTCTGGTCTCACCGACGACGACGCTTGGTGCTGCCACCAAGCCGCTGCTTGCACCATGACCTATAGGCACCACAATTCATCCCCGATCCACCCCGATATTTATGCTGCTACTTGCACCATGGTTTGAGGGCGCCCCTCATACATTACATGACATACTGCCCTCATCCCGCACCGCAGCCTTGGTCTACAAACACAAACGCCATTGACTCCGGTTTGTCAGCTGAAGAAAGCGCTTCCGCAATGACGACGACGCTGCTTGAACTGTGCCCTGCCAGGACCATGACAAGCAGAGCTGCACTTCACACCACAGCCCGACGCTTGTTGAGGCTGGCGCTCCCCATTTCAAGTGTGAGGAGTTCGATCTGCAACACGTGTGACTTCAAGGGTCAGACAACTCCAGCACCGACCTCCAGAACCGACGCCTGCCGACACCGGCATTTACAAAGGTATTGTTTGATGGGTCTCCCCGACACAGTAGCTGGTCCGCGACACCATGGTCAGCCAGAACTGTTTGGATTTGTTGTTCACGATGCCATGATAGCCCCAACTGAGCTATCAACTTCAAGCAACTGTATTTTAAGTCTATTTTTGATTAGTGAAATTTCTAAGAACTGTATGGTGAATTTGTATCATTTTGGTCTTGTTTGCACAGATAAAATATTAGATATATTTCTAAAACTGGTGTGATGTGCTTTTGTAGTGTTTTCACTGTATTACTATTGGTTATTGTTAGAACTGGCTATTTCTGGTTGGCTAAGGCTGACGCCAAAGCCAGGCAAAAACCACCATTCTAGTCAGGGCAAGGGAGTCACACGCCAAGATAACCCCTGCTCACCCCCTTGGTAGCTCGGCACGAGCAGACAGGCTTATCCCGGAGGCAATGTGTAAAGCATTTGCGCCAGCACACAACAGCAACAGCATCCTAGGCACACCACAAAAGGAACTCCACACAAGGTTATATAAAAATAACTTTTGTATTGTAAACACACATCAGATAGAATCACACATGTACATTGTGCCAACTGGCATGGGCAATATTCACAGGGGATTATTTACACAGGACAGGGCCACGTTGGCGCCTGTCAGAATCAACACTTTTAGAAATAGCACTTCTAGAACATAGAATAAGTATAGCACAAAATAACAGTTATAAATCACATCCAATAACTACTGGGAACAGGTAAGTAACACCTATGCAACCCTAAACATCTTAGGAGAATGTTACGCAGGGAACCAGGACCTCACTAGGACCACCTGTACTAGAAAGAACAACCACCTAAGAATAAAATACATTTAGGGGTATAGGTAAGAACACATTACACATGATGCAAAACCAACATTCAGAGGTGTAGGGAAGGGAAAACACATGATGCATAAAACATACATTCAGCGGTGTAATAACACGGCACATGATGCATCAATCCCATTCAGAGGTGCAGTGAAGGAAAAACACATGATGCATAAACCATCACATTCAGAGGTGTAAAATCCAGGAAGACACATGATGCATAAAAACATTCAGAGGCGCCAGAACATAACTCAATAGCGCAAAAACACATGATGCCCAAAAACATTCAGAGGTGTAAGATCAAGGTGCGTAATCATATTAAATGCATTACATTTCCTAGCACCACATCACACTGCGCAAAACTCACATTAGGCAATTACCATCACATAGATAATCACATTGCGCCTAAATAAAATCACATACCAGCCCCCATCTAATAAAGGGACTAAAGAGCCCTGTGTCCAGAATGTCAGGGCACGCTGTCATGCAGCGCCAGTCAGGGGTGCGCCACTGGTGCAAAACCTAAACGTTGCAGGTGCCCACTACTTGCTGGACACCTGGGAACATCCCAAGACCTAAACGGTGCAGCTGCCCACTAATTGCTGGGCAGCTGGGAATCAAAAACTGCAACAGGGTCCTCACTGACCCTAGAACAGTACTGCGCCAACTGTTGGAGCCACACAGGCTCTGAAAACACTCGTGTCATATTGCGCAGAACGTTGGAGCCACACAGGCTCTTAAACTGGTGGGGAGAAACACAGAGTGGGAGCCTCGGGGATACGACCACTTGACTGTGTCGCTCAAGAGCCTCTCAGGGCTCGCAAAACAATGGCCCCTTGAGCCTTGCTGGGCTCATAAATCAAAATATGGGCGGGAGCCTCTCGGGGCTCGAAGAACAGAAAATGCCCCCAGAGCCCTCGTGGCTCTAAATCCATCATGTGGGCAGGGAGCCTCTCAGGCTCAACAAATATGCCCCCACGAGCCTCTCACAGTCTCGTAAACGCGGTGGGGCGGCCCACTGCCATCCGGGGCCGCCCTGAATGCACCCGATGCGGTGCCTGTCTCTGGCACCAGCACTAACCCCTATGGAGCCCCCCAGCCTGTTTCACTTACCTGGCTGCTCTCTTCGAGTGGGGGCTCCTCGCAGCGGCTGCACTCCTCTTGCGGCGGGGGGGGGGGCTCTTTACCTCCGGGGCTCCCTCCAGCTCATGGGAGCCCCGCAAAACTCCAGCTGCTTTGCCCGGTCCCCCATCTCGGGACCGGGACTTAGGGTTGAGCCGAAAGGCTGCGGGTCACATCTTTTCCTCTGGGGCTCCCTCCTGGTCATGGGAGCCCCGCGAAATTCGGCGGCTTGTTCCTGGTGGCCCCGGGGCTGTCCCCAGATCACGGGAGTCCCGGGCAGCCATCACTCCTCTCGGCCTCTTCTCCCGGCCACACTTCTGCCTGATGGCAGGCCCCGCCTTTGTCACGGCCGGGCCTGCCTGACTTCCGGTTTCGAGGGCCGCCAATGGCAGCGCGGCCCTCGGTGGGGAGGCCTCCTTCAAGATCTCCGGGCCGGCGGTGGTGATTCCACGAGGCACAACACGATAATAACAATTAAAGCGCTACTAATCGCTTGGGGGAAAAATGAAAGCGCTCTCAGCGCTATAAATGAAATACAGCGCTCTCAAGCGCTATAGGGACCCAGGCAGCACATGAAGTGCTACCAAGCACTAGAAGCCTCAGGCAGACCCCATGAAGCGCTCCCAGCGCTAGGGCAACCCAAATCCAGCAAAAGGTCCTTCAGTGGTCCAGGACAAGTCCATCAGAGGTCCAGGACAAGTCCATCAGGTGTCCAGGGGCTGGGCAGGGCTCAGGGAGGCAAGCCTTCCCCTGAGCCCAAGCAGCAGCACACCCCTGGCAGGATTCAAGTCCAAAAACAAGAACATTTTGGAAGGGGACACAGCCCCTTTTTATACAGAGAAATCCTTTGTCTAACGGGGTGCAGGCAGTGTGAGAACCAGCTAGAACTGGCTATAGGGACTTCCTTTCACAGGCCAGGCTAGGGACATCAGATGCACCCCAGGGGGTGGAGCCAGCATTGTGTGGGGATAACCCAGCCTTATTCAGGACCCTCAAACCAGACGGTCAATCCACAAGCAGGTCCAGGCTCACTCCTCCCCTCACATCAGCAGGCTAAACACTCCATTCACCACCGGGGCAGACCCTCCCAGACTCTTGTAGCCAGGCTCACCAGCCAGCCTCAGCCAATCACACGCCAGACGAAAATTACACAAATATGCCAACTTCTAGAAGTGGCACAATCATGCCGCATATACCATTGCGCAGCATTCAATCTCACAAGTTCACACATACCAAACTCGACCCTGCACTCCCCACACATCAGGAACTACCATGGGCATACATATTCCCCATTCATTCCTATGGGAGGGCAGGTCACTCACTACACATACACAGAGAGCTCACGCACTTTACACTGTACCACAGTAAAAAAGTGTGCAGAGGCCTAAAATCACCACCACCAGGTTCCAGAAACAGGCTAGGAAAAAGCAAAAAGTCTCGGGGTGAACCTGCCAAAAAGGGCCAGGTCCAACAGTTATTTACAGATAAATGTATTGTCACTTGAATCTGTGTTTTTAAAACTCACCACGCTGCATAGCATTCCAGGGCACTTGCTCACCACTAATCAGCCCGCGCAACGGACTCTAGCGCTGCCGCGAAGCCTGACCTGAACACTCCTCCCGACGCCATTACCGGCGAGGACAGAGGCCACGCCCCTTTTTGAGGCCACGCCCACTGCCGCTGGTATAAAGACACTGACTGGTAGGCAGCGTTTAGAACGCAAGCATTACCACGGAATACCTTTACAACGCGGGCGTAACAACGAAAGTTGTTACCACGCATTGCACTGGGGGGCGCTCAAGGATAGTAAATGATTTAATTTACTATCCCAACACCTTCCCTACTATCCACGGGGACTGGTGTTGGAATAGTAAATTAAATTAATCAATTTTGCATCCCCCAGCGCAATGCGTGGTAACAACTTTCGTTGTTACGAACGCGTTGTAAAGGTACGCGTTGTCAATGTATGCGTTCTAACGTCATACATCACACTGACTACAAGCGCCACTACCAGAATCTACCTAACTCCTGAGGCGGAAGCCGGGAGTGCGAACTGTGCTATTTTTAAAAAACAATTGTATTGTCACTTGAATCTGTGTTTTTAAAACTCACCAGGCTGCATAGCATTCCAGGGCACTTGCTCACCACTAATCGGCCCGCGCAGCGGACTCTAGCACTGCCGCGAAGCCTGACCTGAACACTCCTCCCGACGCCATTACCGGCGAGGACAGAGGCCACGCCCCTTTTTGAGGCCACGCCCACCCGACTCCACCCCCTGCCATTTGCATAAATCATGTGCATCTGCCGGAAGCGCAGTGGACGAGCGCAGCGGGAGCGCCTAAGGCAAGCCCGTCTGCGCCCGTCCGCGCCAGACCGACCCGGAGCCTAGGACCCCTGCCTCAATTGCAACGTTACCACTGAGGTATACCCAGGAAACCCTCCACATTCTAGGGGACTCCTCCTCCGCGCCTTGTCCCAGCGTCATCTCCTTAGAGGAGGGACATTCCTGCTGTTCAAACTGTCCATATAGGCTTACTCCACGACTCCCTCGTAAACCACGCTGGATCAGAACGGCTCTGCTTAATTGCAGATCCCTCCCGAAGCACCAAGCAGAAATTAACATGCTTCTGCAAGACTCTGAGATCGAGATCCTCTTTCTCACCGAAACTTGGATCAACTCCTACTCAGACCCAGACATCATTCAATCACTCCCCTCAGGCTACCTTATCAAGCACCAGGACAGACCCGCCGGGACTGGAGATGGGATAGCGATCATCTACCGAGACTACCTGTCCTGCCAGATTAAGGACAGCCCAATTCAGGACTGTGAAAACGTCCATTTTGCTATCCACTTGCCCCCATCCACAACCCTCTTAGGGATATTAGTTTATCGTCCCCCAGGACAACAACAACTGTTCTGCGACTCTCTTATGGAAACCATCTCCTCCCTCGCCTGTCTGTCTCCTAATTTTACGATTTTAGGAGACTTGAATCTCCATTTCGATGACCTTACTAACAAAACAGCCGTTGACCTTAAAGAAGACCTAGCCTCCCTGAACCTCCACTTGCAAAGTAACCAGCCCACCCACGCCAAGGGCCACCTGTTGGACCCCATATTTACTAACCTCTCGAGACTAGTCGTGAATACCCTCCACCCCGTCCCCTGGTCAGACCATTTCCTAATTCCCTTTAAGCTGCAATTCTCGACCGAAGCACCGGAGAGACCTCCCCCCAAGCACCTTCCCGCCCATGGCAAAAACTGGATACGGTCTCATGGGCACAAGCACTGGCCTCTACCTTATCAGTACTGGACCCAGACCCCTCCAGAGCAGACGTCCAACTACACGGCTGGATCGATCAATCCCTGGACGCTACCCTTCCAGTCAAACCCCTCCCCAGTAAAAAGAGAACAGCTAAATCCCCTTGGTTCACCCAAGAACTACGTAATCTGAGGAAAAAGTGCAAAAAGCTCGAGCGCCTTTGGAGAAAGGACTGGGCAACGGAAAGCAAAAACGAGTATAGGTCTGCCATCAAGCACTACAAAACCTGTATAAAAAACACCCAGGCAACCTTCTTCGAGGAAAAAATACTAGCGGCAGCTACCTCTGCCAAAGAAACCTATCGCATCATACGCCTTCTCACTAAAACCCAAGACCCTTTACCCACACCAGACCCATCGGGCACCAGATGCAACTAGCTAGCTGAGTTCTTCACATCAAAAATTAATAATATACTCAATTCCCTCCCATCTCCCAATTCCTCTCAACTCCTCGCTACCCCCCCCCCCCTGTTCAGAGGCTCCTCGCCTCCAAACATTCTCCCAGGTCACCACAGAGCTATTTCTGTCCACTTTACAATCCGTAAAGAGCGGTGCTCCATCAGACCCAGCGCCTATGAGCAAACTAAAACTGGTCGCCTCCACTATCGCCCCACCCTTCACTCACCTCATTAACGCTTCTCTCGCACTAGGCTCTGTTCCAGCCAACTGGAAAAAAGCTACAGTCAGGGCACTTCTCAAAAAACCCCACCTCGATCCTATGGACCTATCCAACTTCAGACCTATTTCTCTCCTCCCGGCCATCAGCAAAGGGGCCGAGCGAATTGTCAATCACCAACTTTCCCACTTTCTAGAATCCAACAAACTCCTGCGCCAATCCCAGACAGGGTTTAGACCTGGACAGGCAACAGACACCGCACTTCTAGCCGTGGTCGAAGAGGCAAGAGCCATCATAGACTCAGGAGGATCAGTGGCAGTGATCCTCCTCGACCTGAGGGCCGCCTTCGACACGGTGGACCATGCCATCCTCATCCACCGGCTTAGCTTGGTAGGAGTCTCCGGGACCGCCATTCCTGGATCAAATCCTTCCTTGAAGGAAGAACCTTCCAAGTGTCCGATGGCACAGTCATGTCCAAAGCTCTGCCGTTACAGTGTGGGGTCCCCCAGGGCTCCTCCCTGAGCCCCACACTTTTTAACATCTACATGTCCCCTCTAGAGGATATCATAACCCCATTCATCATAAAAACAGCCATGTATGCCGATGACACCCAACTGGTGGTCTCCATAAACCAGTCGAGCAAAAGCCTGGACAACCTGGCAAGGTGTCTTGAGAACATCTTCCACTGGATGTGCGAATCACGCCTGAAATTAAACGGAGAAAAATCCGAGATCCTTCTCTTGGGAAACCCACGCAAACTCCCTCCATCCCTCTCATGGCCACTCTGCATGGGATCACCTCCCACCCCCAAACCCGAAGTCAAAAGCCTTGGCATCTGGCTGGACCAAGACCTCAACTTCAAAGCCCAGGCCAGAAAAACCACTGGCATCTGCCTTGGCCTCATTCGAACAGCGCAAAAAATCCTCCACCTGATCCCCTTTCAATCCAGGAAACTGCTGATGCAGGGGTTGGTGAACTCCAGACTGGACTACGGAAACGCCCTTTATCTAGAACGCTGCCGCCAGACTCTTAACCGGGACCAAATTGAGATGCTCTACTAAACCAGCCCTCAAAAGCCTACACTGGCTCCCGATTAAAGAAAGGATCACCTTTAAGACCCTATGCATTTCACACAAAATAATGCAAGGCAGAGGCCCTCCGATCCTGAGATACCTCGTCAAACCCCATCACTCTAACAGACAACTCAGATCAGACTCCCTCTCCCTTGCCAGCGTTCCTAGAATAAAAAAGGCCCGTTCTGGAGTGCGATTGTTCTCTCACAATGCCTCAAAACTGTGGAACGCCCTTCCACTTTCCATCCGGAGAGAACACAACCTTCTGGCCTTTCGTAGGCAACTAAAAACATGGCTCTTCCCATAATACCTCACCTCCTCTGCCCCCCTCTGGAACTATAGGTCGATTTACAGCTTTGGGACGCCCCAGGGTAGCTACGCGCTTTATAAATCCCCATTCAAATTCAAATTCAAACAGTTATGTGCAAAGGCTTTATATACTGCCTCTGAGATACCGACCTCCAGGACCAATGCCTGTGGACGCCGTGTTTTTGGAAGCTCAACGAGACGTCATTGACGCCCTGCATTTCTAAAAGGTGCTGTTTCCCGACACCATAGCTGGCCTGCGATGCTGCGGTCTGCCAGAAAGGTTTGGATTTGTTTGCTCATGATGCCGTGATAGCCCCGGACGGTGCAAATGCTTTACACACTACCTCTAAGATGAACCTGACTGCTCATGCCAAGCTACCAAGGGGGTGAGCAGGGGCTATTTCAGTAGTGTAGACCCCTTATCCTGACTAGGAATGAGTGTCCCTACTTAGACAGGGCAACAACCTGCCAACTAGAGACCCTCCCATTTCTAACAGTGGAAATATTAGGACACTTGTGACCCTATTCTAGTGAAAAACACGTTCACAGGTTAATTCAGAATTGGCCCCACGGAGGTATGATGAATTAAGCCCCCAACAATATTTATCTGACATAACCTATTTATTGAGTTTACAAACATGTTTAAGTCAGTTGCAGCAGTTCAGATTCAAGCCGATCATCATCACAGTTTGAGGGAATGCGATCACAATCTGGGATTGGAGGTTCTTTCATAATACAGATAAACAGAAGGTTCTAAAACTCAAAGGCTGATTTAGACTTAGTAGTGTGGAATTTACTCATTAGGGCAATGGAGTTTAATACTCTGTTGCCTTGATGGAGTAACCGTAGTCCAAATTTAGAGAAGTTCCGGCACCCCAGGAGGCATCTCTTTCATTGGCAGGAACTGCCAGCATGGCAGTTCCTGCCCATGTATTAAAATTGTACTGTATAACTCTGTAAACATGATGATACTGTGCGTCACACTGTCAATAAGTTCTTTATTTTTCAAAAACAGAATCTGAAAGCGGGATTTTCTTTCTGAAAATAAAACCAACTAATTACCCCCTCAACAAGGGAGATTTAACCCGTGAAAACTCCAGGGCCATTTGAACATGTTTACTTTCACTTACCACCAGGTTTTTGATGGTGGCATATGAAGGTAAAAATTATCATTTGACCATCCAGTCTAAACTGCTGGGCAGTCAAATGGCCAAACCTCTCAAAGCCCTTGCTATTTTAGGCCATCATAAGAGTGTGTCAGCGACAGAGACAGATTCGTTTCTAGCGCTGACACACTGAAGACCTTCAGTTTGGCAGAGAGAATACTTCATCGCAGTTGTAATGAAGTACCATCTCCACCAAACTCTAAATTAAGTTTTTAAACTGGGACTAAGGCAGAAGGAGTGGCAGATGACATTTTCAGAGGTTTTGAGAACCTAGATTATAGAAGCAATACAAATCCATTCACGATATGCAAGATTATTAACATTGGTGATGATGGACCAGATCACAGTCAACACTGAGGAGGGCACAAATTGTGGACAGCATGTACCATGATGCAAAGGAGCACATATTTCTGGGATGTGATGCAGTGTCTGGCCACACCCTTTTTCCCGGCCCTAACTTGTTTTCATGAACTTCTCTACCATTTCTCTCATGTTCCTAATGTTCTTTTTTGTAAAAATTGCATTCTGGTCCATTGATTATACTTCATCCGGCCCAAGCCGGAGATTCCATCCTGATTCGGAGAGTACGGTGTGAGCCGGAAATTCGGCCTGACTGCGGGCGTAAACATACGCCTCTTAAATGACCTCTGTGAATACCAAAAGTCGTAACATTAGACTTTTTTTTTTTTTTTTTTCCTTCATTTGCCACCTCGCCACCCATAACTTCTATCTGGAGCTACCTCTGGGCTTTTTATCTCATAAGCTGGATTTAGAGTAGTGAGGCGTAGACATCACCTATTTTTGAATCCGGACTTTCTCTAAACGGTCCTTCTTGGCCACCTGACTCAACAAGTGTGTCTTCCTTCTTCTCTATTTTTCCGTCCTGGAATACCATAAACCATTGAGATAGGCACGGGCTTAATCATCGGAAATCATAACAAACATTATTCAACCAAAACATAGAAGGAAGGGTACCCAAAATCCTTGGTTTCTCTTAGAATGATCTGCAATATCAAGCTTAGCCATATACCTCATGGCTAAAATCCAATCCATTAAATTAGGGCTGAGTGGTGAGACCTATAACTTACATATCTCACCACGCGCTAGCAACATAGCATAAAAAGTGAGTCTAACATTATTATTCATGTTTTTGTTATCTAAATCATATCTTCCTGTTATAATTAATTCAGGGCTTGCCTCAATATGTCGATTCAAAGATTTGGATAGGGAATTACTTACATCCAGCCAAAATTGGATAATATTTGGACAAGAAACGAACATGTGCAAGTCATCCACATTTGGGGCTTTGCATTTCGGACACCCAACAATTCCGCCAGATTCACAAAAGCAATCTGAGACAAAAGTCTAATGTTATTGAGGTAACATTAGACTTTTGTCTCAGATTGCTTTTGTGAATCGGGTCCAATATATTCTAGTTCATGAAACGTGTAATAACGATGTTGTCAAACAAAAGGAAAAAGAAACCTGCCGAAAAAAAACAGCCAATGACATCCATAGGAAATGCTACTTCTCAAATGTAACAACTATAAATCATTTGTTGCAGTAGAGGCTTTTAGATAGGTTTCAAAACTTCAGCTTTGTGAACCACAAACATTTGTCAATAATCATTGTTTTTTCAGAAACCATAGTAATACGTTGTGCTTGGTTTATAAAAAAACAAATTAACTGAGTCCACACACTGTAATTGTGTAAATGTCATGCAAGCAGTGCTTAACCGCATCGCTGTGGCGGCTTTTCCCGCTGTGTGCGGCTATTTTCAAAATACCGCGTTACATGACGAGCTCAGCTGGTCATCAGCATTCGAGCACCGTAGCTGATGACGAGCTGAGCTCGTCATCAGCAGCGAAGCGGCTAATTTGAGCCATTGGTTTCTGATGCTCAGCACCAGCACTTAATCATTGACACCGGCATGTTTCATGAGCACCAGTTAAAGACACATTCACATTCATTTTTGGTAAGCACTGGAAGATTACGTGATTTGCCCAGAATCACAGGATGTTGAGTGCACACCGAGACTCGAACCTGGTTCCCCAGCTCCAAAGTTGGCAGCTTCTTCTCCCCTCTTTCATGATTGTTAGGAGGTTCTGTTTTAGAGGGTGTTAACATGAGAAATGCGCTGGTGTAAGATGCCTCCTGATGACAGCCCCAGTACTTATTTTTTTACAAATTAACCACCGCATGCAGGATTCTACTTGCCAGAGCCCGGGGATCGAACAGAGTGCCTTCTGTTGTCAAAATATGTTACTTAACAAAATCAAACAGTTAAAGTGAAGACATGAGTCCAGAGTCAGAAAGTAGTCAGCACTGCAGTACTGGTTAGAAAAATATAATTATTTATAAACTGCGCTATTCGCAGTATATTTGCTCACACCCGGCGTGGGACAAGCCTTTGATGACTGCCCCTGGTACCCCTTCTCAAAAGTGATCGATAGACAGAAGCGAGGCACCAAGTCGTATTACGTTGGCATTCACTTCCTCCCTACATCTGCTGGCTGTCGAAGCAGTCAGCTCCTCCGAACACCTTGAAACAAAACAGCTGTGATTTGACCAGAATTCAATACAAGAGTATGAAGAATTGCACCGCTCCCTTAGTCGACAGAAAAGGGACTGAAGAGGAAAAGTAAAGATCACTGCAGTCAGAGGGGGATGAAAATGTATGCAAGGTTCATAATGTAGAGATTGCTTTCCTCCCCTTACCCCACTACCCCTCACTGCAACATGTCCGTGACCTTGTTATCCACCTCCTCAACAAATGCTTTCTCAACTGAGTCAAATTTCGTACCTCCCACAGTGAGAAATGACGTAACATAACATAAGGAGTTAGCGGTTCAGCACGCGTGACATTCACCTTATGAAGACATTTTCGTGTTTGACTAAAATTACATTTAGTTTTTTAGAACACTGTGTTTCGATATAATTGACCCAGAATACTTGTTTGTATATTAAGTGCGCTATGCCTGATGAAGTGCTAATTGTGTTTTAGCATGCTAATTAGTACAGTACTCTATTTAATAAGGACAACGCAACCCTAAGGCGACCTGTGTGAAGCTTTGTTGACTGTGAGAAGTAGCGTTTGCTTAGTAATCACAGCCGGGGGCTAGTGATGAGTGCACTGTTGCAGGGGGGACTGATGAGTTCACTGTTATGGCATTGGATGGGGGACCGGTGAATGCTCTTGTGATCGGAGCCTGCAGCTGCTTTTACTCTAGTGTAGCCATGGGAGATGGTGATGGCTCATGTCTGAAGAAACAGGAAGTGCTGTGTACCAGAGGTGCACACTAGAGAGCTAAAACACTAAAACGCTGACCTTTCTCCATATCAAGAGAGCAGTCTAACACAAAAGTTCCGTGGATGGAAAAGAAGTACTTAGGCCTAGGGAAACTGTTAAGAGCAAATACACAGAGGAACCACAGGAAATGTATGCTACAGCCAATAGAAGATTAGGAAAGGTAAGTGGCAAGCACAGGAATCAATGAAAAGCAAGAAAGCAACGGGGCAGGATATAAGCCCCTTTTAAGATATAGATTGAATACAATAAATGTCACAAGCACAGTGCAAGCGCTATGCAGGCAAAACCTAAAAAAAAGAATACATCTGTATGAAAATGAACAGTAAATGCTCAGTGTATATTTTACAACATTGGCATTTCTTTCCATAAAGTATAAAGGGCTGTACTAGTTAAGTACCCAGAACAGCACATGAAGGCACCAGGAAATTGCTCCGCTCCTTCCACGTGATTTATTGTTGATATGCGCATTGCACTCGAGTGTTTTCATTTCTTTTGCTTGCGTGGCTCCCCAATCCCCAATGATTATTTCGCAACTTCTTTAGCAACTACTTCTGGGGCTCCAAGTCTATAAACACAAGAAGGGGTTGTTGACTGGATCATAACTGAGAACTGCATACAATAATTAATTCCATGAAAATGCTCTTGGGACGGTTTTATTTCTTCCAGATCACCTCCCAAAAAATCTCTATACCAACGTTTTGAACAGGCCTGATTGCTCTGTTTAGCTTTAGAGTGGAACGACATGCAGCAAATCTCACATGGCTGAATTATAGACCCCCTGCTATGATATGTTTCAAATGATTTCCTATTATAAATATTGCCAAATTGCCATACAGCGACCATGTGAAGCGCATGTCTGGAACAGCTAAGAGTACTAGTTTTAAACCATGCTAAGTGATGCAGTTTTTACTACATTTTGCGTTTTTCGCGCCCTTTTATCTCTGTGTCTGTTTCTATCCCGAATAAATCAGAAGTTTACTGCACTACCCCGGGAAATCCCTTCACGGTCTGCAGTAATGAACTTTTCTGAAGGAGCCACGTTTTTCTATGCTAAGTTAAATTAGAAAAGCGAAGGTGGCCAGGATACGGGAATATATCCCCTCAATTAGTTTTAAAGTAGCTAAGTACCAAGATGCATGGGAACATGAAGGCTGGCAATACAGGGTCAACGAGGTCAAGATGGCGCTGCCGGGATATTTCCCATTCACTGACAGACTATATTTTTGTGCTTTACTTGCTTCCTGTTTCCGCTGTGAGACAAAGTACCGCGTGGCGAATCCAGGATTCCTGTCTCAGATCTTCCTTCCACTTGACCTCATCACTGCGGGCATTGGACCCGCGTGACCCCCAGCGCCCCTCCACTAAATCGTTAATACATTAAGACTCGTGATTGCAAAATGGCACTATGTAGGAACAGCTGCAGCCCCCTCAAGCATCAGGGAAGATCGACAGCCAGGGCTGAGCTGCTCTCCATGCATTCAGATGTAGTGTTATAGCTTCCTTTCAAAGGCTACAGATACAATTAGTGTCTAAAAAAATATTATTGTTATCATTCCAAATATAATGCTCTTTCATTGAAGCAAAGCACTGAAGTTTGTGATGTTTGTATTAATAGTATGACCTGTGACCCCAAATCGGGCAATTAGACTTCAGCATCTGTATAAACATTTCCTCTTCAAAGGCAGAGGGTGACCTTAACACATAATTTTCAGTGATCTTTCAGGGACTGCCAATTACTTTGCAAATTAAAGAGAAGCTGACGTCGTACAGGGCCACAGAGAAACCGAATCTTCAGAGACTCTATTGTATAGAAAAGGAGCCAGAACTTTTCCCCACACTACTTATATACCTAATAATCTTTCTTTTAATGACCAGTGACTTTTGAAATCACATGGATACATGATTTTGCAGATGAACGATGCAAAAATATGATGTAAAATGTTCACGTGTATCATTTGTTAGCACAATTTTATGCCCAGATCTTAAATAATTTTACATTTGGACATAAAATGGTCCAGTGTAATCCAAGGCATGTAATCATAGCATATCTATAGTGTTTGAGTTTATTCATGAAATATGTACAGCCACCTCGAACGTCTATTATTGTTTGGGCTGGCACAGCTTTAATACACAATGCCTAAGGTTAGTTAACACAATGCGTTCACATTACTTACAAAATTAAAACTTTTATCTCATTACAGAGCAATAATGGAGTCAGGAAGTCTGTGATTTGTTAACTATAATAGTTAAGGTCACAATATCACTACCCACTGGAAAATACTTTTTGATCATAAACTATCAATATATGCTCTAAACTTAAGGTATGCAGTGTGCTATCGCGATTCAACCAATTTCATACAGTACATTTACATTGGCTAATTGGCAGGGCAAAATGAATTCACAGAAAAAAAAGTAGAATCAAAACGTGCGCACACACACACAGACACACACACACACACACACACAAACACTCTTCATCCCACTTTTGATGGTCAGCTTAGAGGTACCTGAATGTAAGAGCGTCTGGCTCAATGACAGCAGATATTGGTCACCCACACAGACCATTTTCATTTGAAAAATACTGTTTTTTACGAAGTAAAAGGATACTGCACAGAGACTTATTTGAAACCCTGCATGCAGCACCTCAAAAATGTGTGATTGTGAATATTGTGAGCATGAATACAGCTGCACAATTTTTATCATCACTTCATGGAAGGGTTGAGATTGAAGGCTTGATCCTGCTTTAGAGGAGAAGAACAAAAAATACATCTACTAAAATTTGGAGGAAGCACATTTGGCCCATCCCTCAGTCCTCTCACCTGAGGCGCAGTTGAGACACTTGTTTTCAACAGCAGAATCAGTGAGAGATGGTACTCAAGAGTAGTAACGGTTCCTGGTAGAAAATATTGAATAAAAGAACATGTTTATTTATTTCATTTATTGATTTATTAAGGAGTTTTATATAGCGCTAGCCTGACCCAAGGGTATCGGAGCGATTCACAACAGTTTTTGAGCAAGATTCAAACAATAAGCAGTATTCTACATATAAGTTCGGCAGTCCAAGTGTGCTGAGCAGCATTGAGGTAGTACGTGAGTCCTGAGATAACCTCATAGAGTGCACGTTGTCTTGGGGTTGAACCAATTAAGGGGGGGTGGCAGTTGTGGGTCAAATAGCAGGGAGGAGGTAAGTCTTAGAGCTACAAAGTCAGGAAGAGATGACGAGCAGGGATAGTGTTTTGATGGCGGCTATCCATTCAGGAGGGAGAGGTTGAGGAAAAGGACTTTAAGTTGTTTTTGGAATTTTTTGAAGGACGCAATAGTCCTGATACCGACTGGGATGGCGTTCCAGATTTTGGGTGCGTTTCCGGCAAAGGGCCGTGCAGCAGTTTTTTGTTTGCCTGTCTTCATGGGGATGAGTAGTAGGGTACTGGAGCTCCTGAGGTTCCTTGTCTGACCAGCCCTCTTGAGTTTGGCAGCCAAATACTTAGGTTTCCCTGTGTTCAGGGCGTTATGTGTGATGCAAGCAGTTCTTTATCTGGCACGCAGTTCGATTGGGAGCTATTTTAGTTTTCTGAGTGCTGGTGAGATGTGATCGTATTTCCTGATTCCAGTAACCATTCTAACTGCTGCATTGAGAGTAGTTTTACGGGGGGCTAGTTGAGATTTTGTTGTACCAGTGAGGGTGGCATTCCCATAGTCAAGTCTGGATAGCACCAGTGATTGGGTGGCTTGTTTGAGGTCGTTGGTTGGGATGAATGGTTTTATTTTGTTAAGTAACTTCAGGTTGACAAAGGCACTCTATGTGGAGTTCTTGATGTGATTGGCCATGTCGAGTTTTAAGTCTAGGGTAATTCCTAATGATTTAACGGAGTGGGTCAGAGTGTGATTGCCATTAAGAACATCCAACGCTTTTAGCCATTCTGAAATATGAGGTTCTCCTCTTTGTTGGAGATGAGGAGTATTTTGGTTTTGTCTTGGTTGAGTTTTAAGTGGTTAAGTGAGAGCCTATGCTAGATTTGAACAGTTGAGGTGAGACCACTGAACCTTGAGGGATGCCCATGTTTACAGGGTGTAGGTCAGTGGTAAAATAATGTTTTTTTATCCTTTGTGAGCTGCTGTGTAGGAAGGAGGAGAACCAGCGTAGGACCACTTCATCAGCTCCTACCCTTTCTTGTAGAGCCTTGATGAGAAGTTGGTGATCAACCGTGTCAAAGGTTGCCAATAGGTCTAGGAGGATGAGGAGGCAGCATTGGTCGGTATCGAGGGATTTGTGGACGTCATCTGTGATGTTAAAGATTGCGGTCTCGGTGCTGTAGCCTTTGCTGAAACCCAATTGGTGGGGGTCAAGAAGGTTGATGTTATCTAGGTGCTGAGTTAGTTGTTGGAGGATGCATTTTTCCAGGATTTTGGATAGAAGGGGGAGATTGGATACGGGTCTAAAGTTATACAGTTCCTTGGAGTCAAGGCCTGTTTTTTTTAGTAGTGGCATGAATTGGCCACCTTTGAGGCATTCGGGTATGATGCCAGTTCTCAGGGAGCTGTTAATGATCTTGCACCTGAATGGGGCTCTGGAGAGACTGAGGGGCAGATTTACAACAAAGTAACGCAGCACAATGCAGCAAGTCAATATGCTGCACTGTTCTGCGTTAGTTTGGAAAGCACAGAGATGCAACATATTTACAAGAATATGTCGCATCAAATTACAGCCATGCGCCGGAGCAGGCACCCTTGCACCATGGTACAAGGATGCCTGCGTTGTGGGGAGATTGTTTTTGTGCAGGAGGGGAAACCTTCCTGCACAAAAACAATCACAAGTGACCTTTTCCTCTTTAAATGGGTGCTGTAGATGGCAGCACACATTGAAATAGGAAAAAACGAGGAGAAATGAAAACATTTCTCCTCGTTGCGCCTCACTACGCCACCTCTAGGGTGGCGTAGCATTCACATGCATCTCCAGATTTACGATTTCTTGTAAATCTGGAGATGTGTCTTGTTCCATGGATGTTGCGTGGAAACACCCACAGCAACACCCATGGAATGCCCCTTCCACGCACATTGCTGCGTGTGAAGGGGCCATATTTATGAGGAAAGGAAAAGTCACGCAGGGGGGCGTTTCCTCTCCTTGTAAATATGGAGGAACTCCCTGCACCACCAGTACGTCACGAAACGTGATGTAGTGGTGGCGCAGGGGGTTTTAAATATGCCCCTCAGTTTTTTGGTCAGTTCAGTGGGAATCGGGTCAAGGATGTGAGAGGCTGGTTAGGAGGTGCATATCAGTTTGAGGATCTCAGTTTCCGGGATAGGGTTGAAGGACTTCCAGGTTTTTGGGTGGTGCTTGGGAGAGCTATCTGTTGTCACTGGAGGCAGGTTTTGCAGACCCTGTTGACGTTGATGTCCAGTGAGAGTTCAATCTTGGTGATTTTATCTTCGAAGAAGTTGGCAAAGTTTTCACACAAGTCGTTTGAGGCGTGTAGGGATGATTCCGGGGGTTTGGAGGTTTGCTGTCTGATGATTTTGCACAGTTTGTTGGGCCTGTTTTTTGCATTGTCCAGGGCAGCGCAGACGAAGGTGGATTTTTAGCTGCTGATATGTTTTTTGTATTTCCTTCGGGCTGCTTTAAGTTGTTTGAGTAGGTTTGAGGAGGGGCTGCTCCTCCATCGTCTTTCTGTAGCTCTTAGTTGTCTTCTTTCGTTGTTAATGTCCGTGTTGAACCAAGATCTGTGTGGGATGTTTCTTTTTTTTGTTTAAAGGGGGCTACTTGATCTAGAATGGATGTCATGTTTGTGTTGTAGTGGGCGGTGAGTTCTGTTGTGGATAGATCATCCGTGGCGGCAGTGTGGAGAGTGTTAACCCTCTAGGTCAGTCATGTTAATCTGGGTGAAGTTTCTAGTCCATTTTGGGGGGTCTTTGGTGGGGGGTTTAGGTGTGATAGGCTGAGTCGGGTGGAAAAGGATTAAGTGGTGGTCAGACCAGTCCACCGGCAGGATACGATCTATCATGACAGTGTTGTGCTGGGCGATAATGGCATCTGGGATTGCTCCTTTGCTATGGGTTTCCTCTAAGCAGTTTTGGTTGAGGTTGTTGCTGTGAAGCAGCTCCTTCAGGCTCTGGATTAGCAGGTTGTTTCCTTCATTCCAGTGAAGATTGAGGTCATCCAAAATAAGGTTGTTTATATCTCGGAGAGAGCAGTGGGCAATCAGGTCGGACAGGTGTTCGATGAATGTGTGTGGTGTTGCCTGGGGGATGGTAAATGAGGTGGCAGATGAGTGTTTTGTTGTTGCTAGTGTTAATGTTGGCGGTTAGGCACTCAAAGGTGTTGTAGGTGAAGCAGTCTATTTCAGTCACGGAAATATTGTTTTTGTGGATGATCAATTAATCAGGCATTTGTAGAGTGCACTACTCACCCGTGAGGGTCTCAAGGCTCTAAGTGGAAGTGGGGGGCAGGCGGCTACCGGTCGAACAACCACGTCTTGAGGAGTCTCCTGAAGACCTGCAGGTCCCGGGTCTGGTGCAAGTGGGCGAGGAGGGTGTTCAATGTCTTTGCGGCAAGGTGGGAGAATGATCTGCCGCCGGTGGTTGCTCAGCAGATGCGTGGGACGATGGCGAGGGTGAGGCCGTGATAGCAAAGCTGCCGGTTCGGGGTGTAGAAGAACAGTCGTTCGTTGAGGTATGCTGGTCCAGCATTGTGGACTGCTTTGTGGGCGTGGGTGAGAAGATTGAAGGTGCTCCACTTGTTGATTGGGAGACAGTGCAGATCTCTTATGTGGGTAGTGATGTGGCTGTGGTGAGGGAGTTCAAGGAGGTAGCATGCGGAGGCGTTTTGTATGCGTTGGAGTCTTATCTGGAGTGTAGCCGTGGTTCCTGCTTAGAGGGCTTTGCCGTAGTCCAGCCTGCTGCTGACGAGTGCCTGGGTGACAGTTCTCCTGGTTTCAGTGGGGATCCATCTGTAGATCTTGCAGAGCATGCAGAGAGTGTTGTAGCAGGAAGAGGAGGAGGAAACAGAGTTGACTTGCTGGGTCACAGAGAGTGTTGAGTCTAGGATGAACCCTAGATTGCGTGTGTGGTTAGTGGGTGCCGGGGCTGCTCCCAGCGTGGTCGGCCGCCAGGAGTCGTCTCATGCGGAGGGGGTGGAGCAGATGATGAGGACCTTCATCTTGTCAGAGTTCAGTTTCAGTCGGCTGGTCTTCATCCAATCTGTGAACCCTTCATTCCCTCATGGAGGTTGGATTTGGTGAGGGAGAGGATCAGCTGGGTGTCATCGGCATACAAGACGATGTTGAGGTGGTGTGCTCGGATGATGTTGGCGAGCTGTGCCATGAAGAAGGTAAAAAGTGTCGGGCTGAGGGGTGATCCGTGGGGTACGCCGCAAGTGATCGTGGTGACTTCGGATCGGAACGGGGGGGTCGGACTCTCTGGGTTCTGCCAGTGAGCAAGGAGGTGATCCAGTCCAGGGTTTTGCCTCAGATCCCTGCGTCGTGGAGACGTGTGCACTGGGTGAGATGCAGATGGTGTTGAATGCGGCCGAGAGGTCCAGGAGGATGAGGGTCGCGGTTTCGCCCTTGTTTAGTATGGTCCTGTTGTCTTCCGTGGCGGCGATGAGGGTGGCTTCGGTGCTGTGGTTGCTGCGAAAGCCGGATTAGGAGGAGTCCAGGATATTGTTCTTCTCCAGGAAGTGGGCGATCTTCTCAATGATTTTTGCCTGGACCGGCAGCAGGGAGTTGGGTCGGAAGTTCTTGAGGTCCTTTAGGTCCTCCTTGGGTTTCTTAAGGAGGGCGTTGATCTCGGCATGTTTTCAGCTCTCTGGAAAGGTAGTGGTCTTGAAGGAGCTGTTGATGATCTTTCAGAGTTGGGTGCGATGGTGGCGCTTGCCTTGTTTGAGATGTGGTGGGGGCAGGGTTCGGAGGGTGAGCCGGAGTGAACGGTGTTCATGATTTTGATGGTGTCTTTGTCTTTGACGTCATTCCAGGAGAGCAGAAGGTAGGTGTGCTTGGTGGGTGTTGAGTTGGGGGGGTTTCGGGGTCGTTCGTCGGCACCTGGGTATCGAAGCTGTGGATGTCTGCGATCTTGCGGTGGAAGGAGGTAGCCAGGGAGTTTCAGAGTTCTTGCGACGGCGGTACGTCATTCGAGCTTGAGCTGGGGGAGGAGAGTTCTTTCACCATGTTGAAGAGCTTTTTGCTGTTGTGTGCGTTGTTGTCGATGCGTTCCTTGAAGGAGGTTTGTTTGGCGGATCGGATGAGTTGGTGGTGTTTGCGTCTGGCGTTCATGAGGGCTGCGTGGTTGTCTGGTGTCTGGTCATTGTGCCATTGCTTCTCGAGTCTTCTGCTGGTGTGCTTGGAGTTCTGGAGGTCGGCGTTGAACCAGATGGCTCTTGTGTCGGTGCGCTTGTTGGAGGGTTTTCTGATCGAGGCGAGGATGTTGGCGCAGGCATCGATCCATTCTCTGAAGTTGTGAGATGCTGCCTCTGTTTCGGAGGGCTCAGGTGGAGTGTTTCGGGCGAGTGTGGTGATGACCTGGTCATCAGTGACTTTTTTCACTTGTGGTGTGGGGTGCGTAGTGGTTGGTTGTGTGCAGTGTGTTTCTCAAAGGAAAAGTGGATGCAGTAGCGGTCGGTCCAGTGGAGTTCTGTGGTGTGGCTGAAGGAGACGTGGTCGCTGGCAGAGAAGATGGGGTCGAGCATGTGTCCGGCAGAGTGGGTGGGTGTCGTGACGAGTTATTTGAGCCCGAGGTTGGCGAGGTTGTCGATCAGTGTTGTGGAGTTGTTGTCGTTGGCATTCTCGAGGTGGAAATTCAGGTCTCTGAGGAGGATGTAGTCTGTGTAGGCGAGGGCGTGCATGCTGATGCGGTTGGCAATGCATTAGCTGAACCGTGGTCAGGGTCCCGGGGGTCTGTAGATGAGGGTTTCACTGAGAGTAGTGTTGTGATCGACGTGGATCTAGAAGTGTAGGTGTTCAGCCGTGCTGAGGGCATCTTCGGTGTAGGTTAAGATTCTGATGGTGTTCCTGTGGATGATGGCAATTCCTCCTCCTTGTTTGTTGTTGTTCCAGTCCCTGTGTGTGATCTTGTAGGCATCGGGATGGTAATGGCTATGTCCGGTGCCGAGGAGGTGTTCATCCAGGTCTCTGTCATGAAGGCGACGTCCGGGGCGGAGGTGTCGAGCAGGTCCCAGAGTTCGAAGACGTGCTTGTGGACTGAGCAGGTGTTGAGTAGTATGCAGCTGAGATGGTTGTGGCCAGCGGTGTTGGGGTGGGTAGGACGTGCTTGTGTGCGCTGGCTGGTGTTGCATTTCCGGCAGGTGAAGGGTCTATGGGTGAGCTTCGGATGGCCTGTAAGCAGGCATAACTACGGCCGGCGTGGAGTGCATGGAGGGTCTTTGTGTCGTAGCGGCGCAGGTCCTGTGGAGGTCGCGGGGGCATGGGGTCTGGCTCTGGGCTCAGTCCTGGCACAGACGGGCTTGCCTTTAACGTGCTGGCTGCACACCCGCTGCACGTGACTGTGCAGCGGTCGTCATTTGTAGGGGAGGGGGAAGGACGAGCAGCTGGGAGGCGGGCGTTGTGCGGAAGGGGAGGGTCAGCGGCGGAGGGCGAACGGCAGGAAAAAAACAGGGACACAGATGCACGAAGTTGGAAAAAGCTAAATCATAGGAACAGTACCGTACCTACAAAACAGATACAATCAAGCAGACAGGGATAGCAAGCAAATGCTACAGTGACTGATACTGTGAGAAAAAAAAATCTTAGCCCAAAAAATACAGGAACGGGGGGGTTTCGAACCCTGCACTGAGGTGCTGGCTGGCTTTAAAGCAAATCAGAGCACCTCAGAGCTGCTGGCTATGCCTCCATCTCTTTGATCTTTTCTATCTTTGTTGGTGATTGCAAAGCCAGGGGGGACAATATTATCCATGAGTGGAAATGCGAAGTCAATAAGCCATGTCTCTATGATTAATGCTATGTCTATGTCATGGGTGAGGATGGATTCTGCTAGCTCTGTGGCATGCTTGGTGGCTGATCTGCAGTTTATGAGCATGCAGTTTGTGGGGGACGTCTACTACTACTAAATGCCTTTTGCGAATACCTAAAGTCGTAAAGTTAGGATTTTGTCTCAGATTACTTTTGTAAACCGGGCCCAATATTTATAAATTAAGGTTAAGTAAAAAAAATATTAACAGCAAAAATATTGAGATAAAAAAATATAATAGGTGTAACACAGCTACTAAAAATATTGTAGTTTAAAAAATAGCAATATACTTTATCTTACTTAAAAAGTATAGTGTAGAAAATATTGAAGAAATAATGTTTGAAATATTTCTAATATTCTTAAACTTAAAACTGTAAAAACTGTAAAATCATAGATCATTTAAACAATTCAAAGTCAAGTTGTTGTTAATAATTATGCTTAATTATACATTTCCAAAAAACACTTACATCAAACTGTATTATTATAATTTATTTACAAGCACCAATAATATAAACATATTTGGTAATACATATCTACAATTACAATATTTGTCTCTTCCTGACTCTGTTACAGATAGAAATTTGCAAGTAATGGAAAACTTGCATGCCTTGAATTCCGTAAGGGTTGGCCACCACACATGTAAAAAAACTGATAATGAGAGCAGATCAAGCTTAGGCAATTTACTGTGCATAAAAAGCCCATTCAGGGCGTGATGAATTCAGTAGATACTTGCCATGTGTTATGAGGCATTATCTGATAACACACTCTGTGCAAGACGTGGTAACGTCACCCATTCAGGATGAGAATTTGATTGATTAGATGCTATTTTAGGCAAAGAATATTAATGTCACATAATATTGACATATGAAATATATAAAGTTTCAGAAAATGTATTGATATCATAAATTGCAAGTTGTTGTGTAACGGTATTCCGATGAAAGAGGGGAACTACTGTATTTACCCAGTGTTAAAATGGCAGCGTTATTTGCATTCACATTGGTAACTGTCATATTAGTCCCTCGTTTGTGTTTCCTACTTGAGAATGTATTTTGTTTATAAAAAATGGTGGCCAAGCCGCGTCCGACAAACATTGATAAAGGCTTAATCTGAAACGCGTCTGTTTAGCTGGAGTGCAGGTGAATAAACTACGGAAAACTCACCTGCGAGAGTGCTGTGTGTCTTTGCTCGGTACGATTACCCGGGAAACCTGGGAGCTGGAATATGCATGTGCGAGCACCTGCGCAACTAGAGCACCCACCCGTGAGTGCACCGTTCTGGTGACCTTGGAGCTGTAATATATATATATTTATATTCACTGAAAAAACCATAAGTTTCGGGGCTATTGTAGTTAACTGGACATTTCACTCGTACAAAACCATTGAAATTCCTCTGTTATAGTTAGTTCTGCTAAATACAACTAATGCGCCCGCAATCCACTGCTGATGATGTCACATATTACATCATTCTTGACATGGTCTGTGACAGTACCAACTGTACCTACCTGACCCTGGGAGACCTCTGAGTCTATGCCCAGCACCTTAACTCTGCCAGTCGAGTACTTACCTAAAAGCCGATAACTCACTTGTCTTCCATAGGCTAACATTGACTGGTTTCACTTGGAAATTCTTCAAAATGTGGAGTTTTGGAACTATAAAATATTCATCTAAAATCAGCCGTACTTCGAATTCCGATTTACCCACCTGTTATCAGGAGAGACCTCAGTGCTGCATCTTTGAGCCCAGTACTGATCCTGAAAAGTAATTCTTACCGTACTTACCAGTAACTTGCATTTCCTTCCATAGGATATCAATGCCTGCTTTTTGCTGAAAAAGTTTCTAAGTGTCGGTTTTTGAAACTTACAAATATTCTTCTAAAATCAGCCGAACTACGAATTTCGATTTACTCACCTGTTATCAGGAGAGACCTTGGTGCTGCATCCTTGGGCCCAGTACTGATCCTGAAAAGTAATTCTAACCGTACTTACCAGTAACTTGAATTCCCTTCCATAGGATATCATTGCCTGCTTTTTGCTGGAAAACTTTCTGTGTCGATTTTTGAAACTTACAAATATTCTCTAAAAATCGTGCCAACGATAAAAAAGTAATTACTTGCCTATTCTAGATAGAGATTCCAGTGCTGAACCTAGGAGTCCAGCACTGGATTACAAAAGTAACGTGAACATACTTTACCTGCAAATGGAATTTCCTTCCATAGGATAACATTGGTAATTCCAACTGAAAAAGTTTGTCAACTTTTAAAATACAATAATATTCCTTACAAATCACTACTGCAACAAAAACGCTTTTACTTAACTGTTTACAGCTCATGTCCTGGGACTGAATCTAGGATCCAGTCCTGTGGTTAGAAAAGTAATCTTCAAAGTAACAAATTGCATTTAACCAGAAATTCCCATTGAGCTCAATGTTGCATTGGGTTTGAAATTGTGTTGCCTATTGCAACAACCTGTAACTATTGCATTCAAAAAGTCTTTGCCTATTTGAGAAGTATTTAACTAAAGTAACTCATCCTGAGAAAGTATATTTTGATACCTTGTTGGTTCTAAAATAAACCAGCTATATCTTTTGATACAAATCAATTGGCCTAGAGTTCAGTTCTTGAGTGTGTGAGACCATTTGCTGACCGAGTGTGTACAACAAATGCTTTACACTGTCCTCTGATACTGCCTTACTGCTCGACCAAGCTACCACTTTAGAGAGTAAGGTTATATCTAACTTTAACCTCTGGCAAACCTCTGGGGACTGGGGACTCTATACATACTGGGCCTCGTTTATGAGAAATGATGCATAGCTGCGTGAAAACAGCGATGCGTCACTTCTCAGTGCACACTCCTTGCGACATTCCTGATCCGACATATTTAATGTATGACGCATTATGTCGTAAGGAGTTACAGATAGGTCAGTATTTCTGACGTATCTGTAAGCGCAAAAGTGACGCATTGCTGGAGTTTGTCACAAAAGTGACGCAACTCCAGCAATGCGTCTTTTCACATGGGGCAAGCCCCATGTGAAAGGGCCTGCATCAGTCTTACGTCTGCTGTGAGGCAGGCGCAAGATTTTGACGCAACGGTGTCCTAAAAGTGACGCAGTGAAATCTCACAGATTTCACTGCAAAACTTCTACGACCCCTTGCATACATTATACCTGGCGCAGGGGTTTACAAAGTGACGGATCTACCTAGATGCGTCACTTTGTAAATATATCACAACAAGGCGCATTTTCTACGCCACTGGTGCGTCACAAAAAGTGACGCAGCGGCGGCGATATATTCACTGAAAAAACCATAGGTTTCACACCAGTTATATTTAGGAATTAGCATTTAAAAAACATATTATATTCACTGAAAAAACCATAGGTTTCACACCAGTTATAGTTAGGTGGAAATTTTACTCGCATAAAACCATTGAAATTCCCACGTTATAGTTAGTTGGACTCACTATAACTTGCGCGTGCAATGCACTGCTGATGACGTCACATATTACATCACTCATGACATGTTCAGTGAAATCACTCATGACATCACTGATGGCCAATTGTTTCAGTGAAAAAAAAAAATATATATATATATAAATATATATATATTCAATGAAAAAACCATAGGTTATAGGCCATATATAGTTAGGAATTAGCATTTACAAAACCTTATTTTACTCGCATAAAACCATTGAAATTCCATATATAGTTAGAAGCGCTAACTATATATCGCGCACCCGCAATCCACTGCTGATGATGTCACATATTACATCATTCATGACATGGTCAGTGACATCACTGATGACATCACTGATGACATCTCAAATGACATCACTGATGACATCACTGATCACAACATCCAGTGATTGTATGTGTCTGTAAAGTTTAAATATGTTTCACATATTGAAGAATGAGTGGATGTATAAGTGTCTGGATGAAGAATTTAGTAGGTGCATGACTGACTGTATGAGTGAGTGATTAAATGTGTCTCACTGAGTACATGGGTTAGTGACTAAACTGTCTTAATTCGTGCATCAGTATGTTTGTTGTTGTGTAAGCTGCTGCATGTGTTGATCAGTAGCTATAAGAGTGGCCATATGGGTTATTGATTGGTTGCCCAAGTATTTGAATGGGAGGCTGAGTGTGTGTGTGGGTGGCTGGGAGGTGCGTGACTCTGTGCATAGATGTGTAAGCAGTTGATTCACTAGGAGTATGAGTTCAAGAGTGCATGTGGAAACAGCTATATGGGCGGTTGACTGTGCATGGGTGTGTTGGTGAGTGAATGGATTTCTCATTGCTACATGTGCAAGTAAGTACGTATGTAAAACACAATACATGTGAGAGTTGAGATATATAAATAACTGAACATAAGAGCCAGTGAATGTGTGAGTGGCTGTATCGATCACTGTGAGCTTGTATCAGGGATTATATAAGAGAGTAAATATGTGTTATTATATGTTTGAATAAGTAAGATGTGTATAACTGTATAGTTGAGGAAATGGAGGTGTGATTGATTCTTTGCATGACTGACTAGGTGTGTGAGTAACTCCATGGATGACTGACAGTCTGTGAGTGTCTGTTTATACTGAGTGTATGTAAGGTTATATTAGAGTCTGAAGAGGTTCATTGTATTATCACATGAGTGATGTGATCAGTGATGACAAATGAGATGTCATCAGTGATGTCATTTGAGTTGTCATCAGTGATGTCATCAGTGATGTCATTTGAGATGTCATCATTGATATCATTTGAGTTGTCATCAGTGATGTCATTTGAGATGTCATCAGTGATGTCATCAGTGATGTCACTGACCATGTCATGAATGATGTAATATGTGACATCATCAGCAGTGGATTGCGGGTGCGCGATATATAGTTAGCGCTTCTAACTATATATGGAATTTCAATGGTTTTATGCGAGTAAAATAAGGTTTTGTAAATGCTAATTCCTAACTATATATGGCCTATAACCTATGGTTTTTTCATTGAATTTTCAAGGTTTTGTAAATGCAAATTCCTAACTATATATCCACTATAACCTATGGTTTTTTCTGTGAATTTCATTGGTTTTTTAATAGCAAATATGAAAAGCTTTAAAATGTCAAGTACGTGATAGATAAAAACATTTTCGTATTTATGCACGCTGATGTGCTTTGAACGCTGCACCCCCCCCCCCCTCCCCTCTTTTGCCTTAGTAGTACTCTCTCTTTGCAGATACTGAAGGGTAGTTAACGCAGGCCTTTACCCCCGTTGTAATCCGTCGTGCCTCCTTGTCTCTCCATTTGATTGATTGTTGTCCAAGCATTTACTGTTTTAGAATTGGTTCTCTTTGGATCATTCTCTATTTACAAACAAGCACAAAGTCGCAATACTCTGTTTAGTCTTTGCAGATAGTGAAAAATCGTGTAAAAAAATAAAAGTAATCGAGCAAAATCAGTAGGCCACTAATTGGATCTCTTTTTGACCTCGCTAAAATAGAAATATTAGGAACAACCCTTCTTGAGAAATACGAAAATAGTGAGATGAACTGAGCTCCACACCATGAGGGCTGCAAGACAGCTCGGCTCCATCACCCATCCCGCACAAAATAACGACAAACCCTATGCAAATATTAAAAATATAGACAACACACCAGCAAAGAAACAGGGTAAAACATTTTATTAAAAAACTATTTACATAACGTTGGTTTATAAGATGATGTCAGTAGTGGACCGATGTGTGAATAGATCGAAAACAGCACAAGGCTCCAAGATCCGGATAGCAAGCTCCTGGATGTTGGGTGCCATAGTTTAGAGTTCTGAATTTCAGCCTTTTTCAATGCCTGTGCTTTGTTGAATCAAAATGGCGGCTTGACACAAAGCTGACTCAAGCGTTGTTACTGATGCTATGCAGACCAAAACTGGTTTTCAGTTTGTACATTTTTCTAGATTTTTCAATCCAAGTTTGGTTGACTTTGTAGAACGATGGCTTCAGATTTTCAACATACGGTGTGGTGGCGCTGACTGGGAGGGGGCGCTTCGCTCCTGCCCCCTCCCCAAGTAAGATTTTCATACGTGAAAGTACGTTAATGGTTTTGGTCCCTGAGATGCTTCGATGTCACTACCATTCTCAAATAGCATAAGTTCTGGATGTTGGGTGCCATAGTTAAGAGTTCTGAGCAGTGCTTGTAACACTGTCTGAAGCTTATTTCCACCTACTGCAGCTTCACTATTCTCAAAGTAAGTGAGTGTCGTTTGTGGACCTGACTGCATTAGAAAACAATGTGATATGTTACCTTCCTAAACAGCTTGACGGAGGCCCCTGAGGGGCGGTGTGATGGCCATGGACTCGGAGAAGACGCTTGGCTCCGACACCCTCCCCAAGTCTTATAGCACTGGTGTAGCCTGAGATCGCCCCCGACATAGGCGGCCGGCTCCCGGGGTCCGGCGGAACTTTTTGCCTTTTGATGACTCTTCAATTCTGGACCTTGTCCCACAATCTGTTTGACCTGAAGACAAGCTGTAGTGGGGCGCCCCTTTATCGTTTTAGTTGCCATTCCGCCCGCTTTTGCTACACTGTGCCTCTTCCGCCATTCAGCTGTTTACCGCCCGCTCTTGCGACTACAGCGTCTCGCTCACCATGTAGTTGAGATGCGCCCGCTCTTGCGGTGCAGCGATAGGCGGCTGCCACAGGACTCTCAAAATGGCGGCCGGCTCTTCGGTTTTGGGCCTGGTCCACTAAAATGACCCTGGGACACCTTGGAACTCGGACGCTTGTCTGCTAGGGCTTGGGTCCCATTCTCGAAAAGCGTCCCCTCAGCCGTGAAGATTCTACAAAAGTCTTGGGGGCCTCCAAATCCCGCAGGCTTCTGGTGGGGAGCGGCTGCCATGATTGCTCGTGGAATGGCCACGACGGAGCTACGAGATGGTAGTGGTCTCATGCTGACGCCAGCTTTAGTCTGAAACATCCAGAAACACTGTAGACTACCAATTCGATCAGTTCCGGTAGCGCCCCAACATGACCCGGAAGAGAAGAACTTGCCCTCCCCTCTTTGACTGATGGTTCTTGTTGCCTGTCCCCTCTGTTGTCATTTAACAGAACTTTTTGGACTGCTGAAAGGGGTTGTGTTCTGAACGCTGGTTGGTGGAGACATTTAGACTATATTCTTGACCTACGTTGTCGCGTAATGCGTTTTATGACACGCCGCGTTAGCGCACCCGGAAGTGATCCGAGGCGCGGCGCGCAGCGCATAACGTAAGCATAACAGGTCATGTGACTTGTTAATAAAACTTTTCATTGGTTCATTTTACTTTTGTTAATTTAATGATGAAAAGCTTGGTCATATGACCTAAAAATTACGCTTTTTATTATTTTCGAACAATATTTTTTTTTCAAACATATGTTATAATATTCCAGGCTAATGTACTTTCCCGGAAAATTTACAACTGTCTTGCAAGTAAAATATATTCCTTTTTCGAGAAAAAGGGCGTTTCTTCCTTCCATGACGGAGCCGTTGAGTAAAAGAGATTCGGCCTGCTGTCTTAGTCGCCGATACGCCTGATTATCAGATTCTTATCGATCACTTTATGTTGCAGACATGAAAAACACAACTGCCCTTGACCATTTATCTTTACTGCGTTCCTACATATTATACCTTTTATCCGTCATGTAATTGGACTGCTTTATTTCACTTGCCTTTTACTGATTCGAAAACAGTCACTAAAAGTAAAAACTTTACAAATGAAAATACTACTACCGTGTTTTGTTTTAAAAACCTTTATTGTGAAAATGTCAGTATACAAATACGGGCCTATAACCACGTGGGCCGGCCACGGAGCAAACTGAAATCGTATATGATGAGGAGACATTTACACTGTAGAAGAACGTAACGAGCGGGCCATTAGGTGACAAGAACAAAGGTGTCTAACAGTTGCGGAATCGGTGGACGTACATTTTGTAATTAAAATACGACAGGGCCACTTACAATAACATTTTCTAGATATACATTTGCGGGCAAAGAGTTACGAGTCCCATTTATACCGGCGCCATTTTGGGCGAGGCCGGGCAGGTCCAAGATATAGTCAAAATGTCTCCACCAACCATCGGCCAGACCAGAACCCCTTTCGGCCCTTTATGCTACAAGATGGTGTCTTCCATTCAGAAAATATTGGTGGCAGCATTTTGAAAGGAAACAGAAACAGCCGTTCTCCTAGTGAGTTTCACATTGTTACATTTAGGAAGAATGTTGAAGAGTAGTATGTGGAAAATCTGAAGCCATTTTTCTACAAACTCTCAATCAGACTTGGATGGAAAAAAAAAACCTGAAGAATGTACAAACTGAAAACCAATTTTTGTCTGTATAGCACCAACAGCAACGCTTGAGTCAGCTTTGTGTCAAGCCGCCATTTTCATTCAATCAATAGCGTCCCCCTGCACACATTCAGGGACCTGGTCGTGTCTTCAGATGAAACGCATTGTAGGAAAAGAAGCAGAAAGGAAAAGGAAAAAAGTTCCGCCGGACCTAGTGAAGCTGCAGCAGGTGCAAATAAGCTTCAGACAGTCTTACAAGCACTGCTCAGAACTCTCAACTGAGGCACTCAACATCCAGGACTTGCCATTCGAATCTTGGCACCTTGTATTTTTGTTTTGTTTTTGATGGAGGGGAAACAACAAAAAACAGGCATTGAAAAAGGCTCAACAGTGCAGGGCGCCTTGTGCTGGTTCCGACCTATTCACACATCGGTCCACTACTGACATCACCTCATAAACCAACGGGGCACCCCACGCCGACTTTCGGCGCAGCATTGTAGGATGGCCACACCAGTGCGGCAATTTGCTGGACACCACCTCGGTGCCATCCAGATCTCGGCGCGTTCATTCAATCAATAGCGTCCCCCTGCACACATTCAGGGACCTGGTCGTGTCTTCAGATGAAACGCATTGTAGGAAAAGAAGCAGAAAGGAAAAGGCAAAAAGTTCCGCCGGACCTAGTGAAGCTGCAGCAGGTGCAAATAAGCTTCAGACAGTCCTACAAGCACTGCTCAGAAATCTCAACTGAGGCACTCAACATCCAGGACTTGCCATTCGGATCTTGGCGCCTTGTGCTGGTTCCGACCTATTCACACATCAGTCCACTACTGACATCACCTCATAAGCCAACGGGGCACCCCACGCCGACTTTCGGCGCAGCATTGTAGGATGGCCACACCAGTGCAGCCACTTGCTGGACACCACCTCGGTGCCATCCGGATCTCAGCGCGTTCGAGTCACTGTGCCGGAAGAGTGACCGGAACTCAGCTGAACACGCCGTCTTTCGGCGCAGCATTGTAGGATGGCCACACCAGTACGGCAATTTGCTGGACACCACCTCGGCGCCATCCGGATCTCGGCGCGTTCGAGTCACTGTACCGCAACAGTGACCGCAATTCAGCTGGACACGCCGTCTTTCGGCGCAGCATTGTAGGATGGCCACACCAGTGCGGCAATTTGCTGGACACCACCTCGGTGCCATCCGGATCTCGGCGCGTTCGAGTCACTGTACCGCAACAGTGACCGCAATTCAGCTGGACACGCCGTCTTTCGGCGCAGCATTGTAGGATGGCCACACCAGTGCGGCAATTTGCTGGACACCACCTCGGTACCATCCGGATCTCGGCCCGTTGTGCTGCCTTCGGCCTATTCTCACATCGGTCCGCTACTGACGCCGCCTCACGTGCCAACGGATTTTCTACGCTTTTTGTAGCCCTATGTCGCATAACAGGTCATGTGACTTGTTTATAAAACTTTTCATTGGTTCATTTTACTTTTGGTTTCCTAAAGATGGAAGGCTTGGTCATATGACCTAAAAATAACACTTTTCATTGGTTTAGAACATTTTTTTTTCCCAAACGATGAAAGCCCCACCTTGTTTCTGGATCATTCAGACTGAAGCTGGCGTCAGCATGAGAGCACCACCATCTCGTGGCTCCGTCGTGGTCATTCCGCGAGCAATCATGGCAGCCGCTCCCCACCGGAAGCCTGCGGGAGTCGGGGGCCCCCAAGACTTTTATACAATCTTCACGGCTGAGCGGACGCTTTTCGAGAATGGAGCCCAAGCCCTAGCAGGCAAGCGTCCGAGTTCCAAAGTGTCCCAGGGCCATTTCAGTGGACCAGGCCTAAAACCGAGGAGCTGTCCGCCATTTTAAGAGCCATGTGGCAGCCGCCTATCGCTGCACTGCAAGAGTGGGAGCAACTCAACAACATGGTGAGCGAGACGCTGTGGCCGCAAGAGCGAGCGCAACTCAGCTAGATGGCCGCCACCTGGGGAGGCCCGTTCACGCCGGCTCCCCCACGCCCCCCCCCGAGCCGCCGCACGCCAATTTTCGGAGCAGCATTGTAGGATACCAAAACCAGTGCGGCAGTTTACTGGACATCACCTGGGTGCCTGTCGTACATGTTGTGTCAGCCATGTGACACTGGACACAAACCGCTACTGACGAGGCCTCCCCCCGCACCACCCGGGACGCCCCACGCTGTTTTTCTGTGCTGCATTGTAGGATCCCTAAACCAGTGCGGCACCCAGGCGACATCACCTGGGTGCCGTCCAGAACTCTGCACGTTGTGCTGCCTTGGGACTATTCGCACAACAGACCGCTACTGACGAGGCCTCCCCCCGCCCCACCCGGGACGCCCCACGCCAATTTTCGGAGCAGCATTGTAGGATCCCTAAACCAGTGCGGCACCCAGGCGACATCACCTGGGTGCCGTCCAGAACTCTGCACGTTGTGCTGCCTTGGGACTATTCGCACAAAAGACAGCTTCTAACCATTGTTGCTTTTTGTGTTGAGAAATGTTTAAATGTTTTTAGTTTTTGTTCCGTTTGTTAAAGTTAGTAGTTAATAAAGTTTTATAACCTTACTTTGTTGGAGTGTTATCTATTTTTTTAAAAACGGGTGAATGGGGCCTTGAATCGGGTTATTGTCATGTGTGGGCTTTGGAAGTGTGCTGCTGCAGGATCGGACATTTCAAACTCAAATGCACGTTCTTTTTCTTACCTTTCCGAAGCATGGAGCGCAATAGCAGGCAGAGAAAGGGTGATGCACGTGTTGAACACTACCTGACCTGGCAAGTTGCTGGCAGTGCCCCCCCGCCCGCTCCTGAAAGAGGGCACACACACACCGCCGCCCCGAGTACTTCACAAATCTTTAAAAGACCATGCGCTTGTTCATGAGGCTTAAATGGTTTATCACCTCTTCTAGAACCCCTGCATCGACCCTCTGACGTTTCATGGAAAAATTACCATGTAACACAATACCAAGCCCTGTCAGCTGAAACCCCCAAGGAATCGTGGGGCATATTATCAAGGGGGTTTATCTCCGCTTTTTTGGCTTTAAAAACCATGAAAGCGGAGATAAAATTATTTCCCTATTATCAAGCTGTCGCTAACACCAGTTAGTGACAGCTAAAAGGAGATAGCGACCATCTTGGGCCCCGCTTTGCATGTCAGTGATACTTATCACTAATGACATGCAAAGTGGCGTGCCAAGATGTTAGCGACTGGAAACAGTCCCTAACATCGCTACCTTCTATTACCAACTTTTGGAGATATTCGCGCTAAGCGCGAATATCTCCAAAATCTAACACCTGCCCTGAGCAGTTCTTAGCCATGTTATCCAATGGGAGGTGGATAACATGGCTAAGAGCATTAGGTCGATAATACATGAATATCGCTGACTTTTCTGCGATAATAGCAAGGTTTATCTGCGATAAAAATCGCCGATGTGCGGCGATAATTTTTGTCTCTAAACAAGTTAGAGACAAAAATTATCGCTAGTTGTTCGTAATATGCCCCCGGGTTTTTGCTTGCAGAAATCGGGAGGCGGGAGACTAGCACTGAAATCAGTACTCACACGCCTGAATCAGGAGGATTGGCATGTCTGAATTCTCTACAGCTGGGGCCATAAACTACATCCGCAGGGTTAGGTGATAGCCTGGAACCAGCCTGGCATCTAAAATGGCTGCCGTGCACGACAAAATTGTGGCATTCGAAAAAAGGCAAGATGGCGCAGCCGCTGGAAGAGATGGATCAACATATATCAGCCTCCTCAGCCACCCTCAGGAAACATAGGGGATTAGGATATGTCTCCCGCACCCCCTTATACCTAGTACTTTAATTAACGAAGCACAAAATGGCGAATTCCCGTTTCGCTATCAGTTTGCGGCCCAGTTCGCGGCCCGTGAAGCGCTTCTACCGTGAAAAATCATTTTTTTTTATTTTCCCCACGGGACCCTTTAATAACCCCAACAACATTCCTAGGGGGTCAAGAGGGGGATACCTTGCCCCCTTTCATTAAATTCCCCCTTAGTTTTTCACCTTTTCTTCTCTCTCGATCCTACCGAGAGACAAGATGGCGGCCGCTCCGGACTGTCACGCAGCAAAAAAAAAAAAAAAGCTCACGCACAGCCGCTGGAAGAGATGTATCAACATATATCAGCCTCCTCACCCACCCTCAGGAAACATAGGGGATTAGGATACGTCTCCCGCACCCACTTATAACTAGTAATTTAATTTACGAAGCACAAAATGGCGAATTCCCGTTTCGCTACCAGTTCGCGGCCGCGCTTCTACCGTGAAAAATCATTTTTTTTTTATTTTCCCCACGGGACCCTTTAATAACCCCAACAACATTCCTAGGGGGTCAAGAGGGGGATACCTTGCCCCCTTTCATTAAATTCCCCCTTCGTTTTCCACCTCTTCTTCTCTCTCGATCCTACCGAGAGACAAGATGGCGTCCGCTCCGGACTGTTTAGAATGTTGACAGACACCGGAGAGCCAATCAGCTTTCTGCGCGCAAAGTTCCGATAAGCGAAAAGTAAGCGGACCGGATCGCTGCCCAGAGCGCTGTTACAGATATATATCTTGGTTTGAACGTTAATTTCTCAAAAACTACTGGAGCACATATATTGAGACCTAGCAAAGGCACATCGGGCTAACAGTCCCTACAATTTTGCCAAGTTTCGTGCAAATCCATTCAGCCGTTCGAGCTAAAAGTGAGTCCAACCGCCCTATGGAAAAATGAATGGGAAAAACGCGTTTTGGGACCCCCCTTTTTTCTCAGCCCCCCCTTGACGAAACCCCACCAAATTTTCAGGGGCTGCTCAGAAACGAAATGTGCCATTTTCCTGAAAATTTCAGCCGATTCCGTCCACAAACGCCAAAGTTATTAGACATAGAATTTTCAAAAGTCCCATAGTGAAAAAATCCTAACTATATATACCTACTGGCGATAGCCAGTAGGTAATATATATATATATATATATATATATATATATATATATATATATATATATATATATCGCATACGAGTTGTCCTGTCGCAGCGGGAGCGCTTCTCAGCCGGTGCCAGCGACGGGACCAGGGCAGTGTCCCAATTTGCATGAGATACCAAAAACTCGCCGCACTCGCCTTGATTTTGTTGCAGTTTCTTTATTTTTCAAAACGTGACAAAACACCTACGCGTTTCGAACCGTAGTTCGTGTTCACGGTAGCTAGAGTGTGTAGTCCCTTCATTATTTCAATACAATTGGGCCTGTTAAGCACCCCCCTGTTTGTGAGGCATGCTGGGACATGTAGTTATCACTAGTTTTATGGCCATCACTTATATGTGAATGTCATGGGTTTGTGCAGCATTAGGGCGCGGTTTAGCGTTACTGCATGTAAAAGCGTGCCCTCAGTTAACTAGGGCAATAGCGCTTTTTGACGCACGTGAGCACACGTGCGTGTTAAATCAACCCTCTTTTTGCCTGAGAGTTGATTGTAAATGCGTAACTGGTATGGAGTTACTCCATTTAACAATAAAGGGCTGAGTGCCCTACGTCCCCAATGCTTGCAGCCATCCATGACATTTAAGTATTGACTTATCAATAAATGGCACCATTAACTTGTCAAAAAATTTGTAACAAATATACAAAATACAACTCAGTTAAATTGACAGTGATGAGCAATAAAGGTCTCATTTAGTTCATTGTAGGAGTGATACATGAAAGTTTTTCGTTGTCAATAGAGGGTTCTAAGATGCTGATATTATGCTGGGTATAAGTTCAGTTTAAGCAGTTCCCCTCATAGGTGTACATAAAGTTCCTCATCGCCATTGAGGCCAGCGGGCTGTTTGGTCTTAAACCTCATGATCAATTTAGATTCAAGCCTTCTTAATCTTTGAATCCGGTTGCCACCTCTTTCATGTTGGGAAATCATAGCGAGTCCAAAATATCTCACATCCTGCCACGTTTTATTTTCATGGTTGGCAAGATGTTTCGCAATGGCATACGAATTGTCATGATTCTGGATGGTTCGAATATGTTGGAGAATCCGTGTTTTTATGGAACATGTGGTACTGCCGATATAGGATTTTCCACAGTAACATTGAATCATGTACACCACAAAGGACGAATCGCAATTGATGTTACTGTTGATTATGAAGTTTTTTCCAGCTGCATCTTTTAGACTTTTCATATTGCGTCCTATTTTGCACGCTTTGCAGATGGCGCATTTGTTGAATCCTTGTTTTCTAATGTCCAGCCAGGATGCTGTTTTCTTGTATTCAAAATGACTTTGAGTTAGTTCATCCGCTAGGTTGCGTGCCCTTCTGTAGGAGACGAGAGGATAGTCTCCTATCGTTGTTCCGATATCTGGGTCTTTACGTAGTACATGCCAGTACTTCTTCATTGCTTTTTGGATTTTATAGCTTTCCTTACTGAAAGTCATTATCATCCTGGGTTGGTTGGATGTTTTGTCTTCAACTTCTTGCGTGGTAATGGGATTTTTCTTGCTGATCAGGGTCTCTGCTCTTGATTTGCGTCTTGCCCTTGTTTCGCAGATATGCAGGTCAGCTTGTTTGTATCCTCTCTGTTTGGAACGTTCTCTTGTTTCTTTGAACTTCAATTCCATCTCTTTTTCCTCGGAACAGTTTCTTTTCATCCGTAGGAGCTCTCCATACGGAATACTTTTTACCAATTTCTGTGGGTGGAAGCTCAGCCAGTGCAAAATACTGTTTGTCGCTGTTTCCTTTCTATGGAAAGTTGTTTGAATTTTGCCATCTGCTATATACACTTTGGTATCTAGGAATACGATTTCTTTAGGGTTGATGGTATATGTGAACTTTAGTCCCACTGAATTCTGATTAAGGATGTTGAAGAATACAAGAAATTCATTTTCAGTGCCTTTCCACAGGAGGAACAAATCGTCTATAAATCGTAGCCAAAGGGCTACTTTGGCCATGTGGTGATCATTTTCCTCTCCCCAAGCCACGCTCTTCTCCCACCAGCCCATGGTGAGATTCGCGTAGCTTGGAGAGAAAGAAACTCCCATAGCTGTTCCACAGCATTGTTTGTAGATGGTTTTGTTGAAGAGAAAGATGTTATTATATAGACACAGCGCTATCATTTCCATGATCATCTTTGAATGTTCTCTTCGGGTTATAGGTTGTTGATCCAGGAAGTATTTTATTGCTGTTAAACCGATGTCATGGTCTATTGACGTGTACAATGACACCACATCGATCGTCACTAGTTGGTAGTCTGGTTGCCATTCCGTTTCCATTAATATGCGAAGAAAATCGCCCGTATCTTTTATGTAGGAACTGAGAGTTGGTTATTATGGGCCTCCCAGGGGGCTTGTTAAGAGTCTTGTGTACTTTTGGCAAAAAGTAGATGGTTGGGAGGATTGGATTCTCAACCATTAGAAAGAGGTGGCAACCGGATTCAAAGATTAAGAAGGCTTGAATCTAAATTAATCATGAGGTTTAAGACCAAACAGCCCGCTGGCCTCAATGACGATGAGGAACTTTATGTACACCTATGAGGGGAACTGCTTAAACTGAACTTATACCCAGCATAATATCAGCATCTTAGAACCCTCTATTGACTACGAAAAACTTTCATGTATCACTCCTACAATGAACTAAATGAGACCTTTATTGCTCATCACTGTCAATTTAACTGAGTTGTATTTTGTTATAATTTGTTACAAATTTTTTTACAAGTTAATGGTGCCATTTATTGATAAGTCAATACTTAAATGTCATGGATGGCTGCAAGCATTGGGGACGTAGGGCACTCAGTAGGCATGAGCGGATTTTGCGGATTGGCAATCCGCGAATTTGCGGATTTGCAAACTCGCAATCCGCAAAATCCGCGAATTCCCGCGAATTTGCGGATTTTTTTTTTTTTTGTGTTCGCCCGTGTTTCTGCCAGTTAGCGAGGGTTTTTACAATTTCGCAATTTGCGAACTTACCTGTCGGGTCGCAAGTTTTGCGAACTTGTTGTTTCTACGTGTCCAACCTGTTTGGGACACTCTTCTTCATCACTGCCACTCTCTGTCACCACTGCCACTCTCTGACTACTCATGCCACCCTCTGGCCCACCCATGCCACCCTCTGTTTCATCACCACACCCTCTGGTTGTCCAGTGTACATTATTTTCGGCAAAGCAAAGCACACCTTCCCTGCCTCAAGTGACCTGAATTAATTTGGGGCTGATTAATGTGTCACAGAATATTTTTTTAGCTGGCACCTGCTTCCTTAGTGCGCCCTGATTAGTGATCTTTTGCACTTGCTAAGTGCTTTCATTGTTGCAAAATTAGTTACAACACCTGCCCTGCCCCAACTGACAATAATGAATTAGGGGCTGATTAATGGATTTTAACTTCCAGCCTGGCTCCTGCTTGTCTCCCTTAGCTGTAATTCAGGACCTTTGTGGCATATGTGTAACTATTCTGAGGTTCAGAGCAGGGTCACATAATAGTTGCAACTGGCAACTGAACTCTGGAGGGGCCCCTCAGGAAGCACTACAGGAAATGGCTACTAATGATGTGCCTGAACTTTTGAACCTGGTAAGTAGTTACTTTCAGTTTTGCTTAGATCGTATTTCTGCAATTTCGCACTTATTCGCGGGGCGCAAACTCACGCGAACAGTGCGAGCAGTGCGAGCAAAATCCGCTGCTCGCGGATTTGCGGATTTTGCAGGAAATTCGCAAATCTCGCGGATTGCGGATTTCCCGAAAATCCGCAAAATCAGCGAGCGGAACGGATTTTCCGCCCATGCCTAGCACTCAGCCCTTTATTGTTAAATGGAGTAACTCCATACCAGTTACGCATTTACAATCAACTCTCAGGCAAAAAGAGGGTTGATTTAACACGCACGTGTGCTCACGTGCGTCAAAAAGAGCTATTGCCCTAGTTAACTGAGGGCACACTTTTACATGCAGTAACGCTAAACCGCGCCCTAATGCTGCACAAACCCATGACATTCACATATAAGTGATGGCCATAAAACTAGTGATAACTACATGTCCCAGCATGCCTCACAAACAGGGGCGTGCTTAACAGGCCCAATTGTATTGAAATAATGAAGGGACTACACACTCTAGCTACCGTGAACACGAACTACGGTTCGAAACGCGTAGGTGTTTTGTCACGTTTTGAAAAATAAAGAAACTGCAACAAAATCAAGGCGAGTGCGGCGAGTTTTTGGTATCTCATGCAAATTGGGATACTGCCCTGGTCCCGTCGCTGGCACCGGCTGAGAAGCGCTCCCGCTGCGACAGGACAACTCGTATGCGGTATTCACATACAGCGGAGAGCCCGCCTTCCTCCCTACCGCGGATCAAGCATCAAGCGGGAAGCTCTGCCCTGTGACTGAATCCGGCAGAACAAACAACACCGTGCACTACCAGGTTGAGCGCCGAACGCGCCGAGTCGGAGGACCCAGCGCGATCCGGGAGTCTCCCAGGTAAGAGACACGAAATTGACATACTTTGGTGTTTGGAAGACGCAGCGATACGAGTCATGTGCTAAAGGTTATGACAGTTCAACAAGACTAAATTGATACCTCTTACGCGCACATTGACTCCGTCCCTTGATTGCAGTACTCGACAGTGACAAGGGGTATACTAAAATTTACCCACCTTCTTAAAAAACGAACATTAAGCTGATAGTGAAACGGTCCCCAAAACGCCTGTACTAACATATACAACTCACCACAGTGTGACAGTGAAAACGAGCACAAGCATGGAGGAAAGGAGAGTCAAAAGAGTGACCAAGGCAGAGAGCATTTTTCAAACAGAAGCAGCTCGTGAAAATAAAGATGAAACAGTTACAGCACCACAATCGATTCCAACTAATTGCAAAACGCTATTCACCCAACTAGAAAAATTAATGAGAAAAGAAATCTCAAGAGAATGGGAAATTCTAACACTAGAGAAGTATGTGGAACTCAAGATGGTACCCAAGGGTCTTCGTATCTTCACTTTGCCAAACCACCCAGACACCAAGCCCGAAATGCTTGAAGAATGGGGCAATAACAACATGGGGTGCTCTAACAATATGATGCTCATAATTATAAAATATGCGAGAATTGAAGTTGAAGAACTACACAAAAAAATTGCAGATATAGAGTCTAAAATAACAGCTCTAAATGAAGACACCGACACAATTAAAAAACTTAGAAGCGAAATGGAAAAAAACCTAGATAACCACGAAGAGGATGTACAAAACCGCAAACAACGCAAATTTTGTAGAGACCAAGATGACTACAAATATGGCACCATTCTAACCTTTGCTAGAAAATACGACATCTATAAACAACAATGGGCAACGGGAACATTGACACCCGGTGAACAAACCAGCGGTTCTGAATCTGATTTCAGCGAAGGCGAACAAAGACGCCCAGGTCTGCGCAAAATGTCTTTTTTAGACGAAATTCAGCTGCTCTACCACGTGCAGCAAACTCCGCAAAGCAGCAGCAGGGGCAGAGGGCAATATCGCAACCGATCCAGAGGGAGAAGAACACAAGCTCCAGGAAACGCAAGCGCAAAACAAGACGCGGCAAACGCGGATGGAAGCAGATACAACCTCAGAGCCCGCACGAACAAGAGGAAGTAGGACCACAATCAAACAACACCCCCAACTTAGTAATAAATCTCTCGAAATACAATCTAACAGTAACACAAACTAAATTACTAAATAAGGGGCTTTCCTTTTGTCCTGAAACTCATCATGACCCAACGGAAACGAAAATAGACCTGTATAAATACACAAGAAAGCTGAAATTGAAAAAATTCTTCGCTAAACAAACACATAATAAAACCAATGTGCCGCAAGACAACATTCTGAGTGAGACAAATGTAGAATACCGAACTTCGGAAGTTCCACAACTAAGAGTGGCCTATGAATTGGCTAATGAAATAGAACAAACAGAAATCACAGACACCCAAGTACTAGAAGAAATGAACATCCAATCCAATAAAAGACAACCAACGGATTTCAAACCTAAATCCAAATTTTGCCCGATCCTATATCCCGGCAATAAAATTGACACTTTCCATGAACTAGTAACAAATGAGATTGAAGAAATGCCCAAGAACTTCAACAAAAAAAGAAAAGAAAATCTAACCATCGGAGAACGCCAAGCAATCTCAAGCCTTAAAAACAACGTCCAAATAGAAATAAAACCTGCGGACAAAGGCGGGAATATAGTGATCATGGATAAAGAACATTATGTAGAGGAAGCAATGCGACAGTTGAACAACATCAAAAACTATATAGTACTTAAGAAAAACCCAACTGAAGATATGAAACATGAACTACAACTGAAGTTAAATGGCTGGTCCTCAAGTGGTCTCATCACAGACACAGAAAGCAAATTTCTAATGGTTGAGAATCCAATCCTCCCAACCATCTACTTTTTGCCAAAAGTACACAAGACTCTTAACAAGCCCCCTGGGAGGCCCATAATATCCCGCTGCGGAGGTCTGTATGAGAACGTATCCAGCTTTGTAGATTACTTTATAGCCCCACTGGTACCAACTCTCAGTTCCTACATAAAAGATACGGGCGATTTTCTTCGCATATTAATGGAAACGGAATGGCAACCAGACTACCAACTAGTGACGATCGATGTGGTGTCATTGTACACGTCAATAGACCATGACATCGGTTTAACAGCAATAAAATACTTCCTGGATCAACAACCTATAACCCGAAGAGAACATTCAAAGATGATCATGGAAATGATAGCGCTGTGTCTATATAATAACATCTTTCTCTTCAACAAAACCATCTACAAACAATGCTGTGGAACAGCTATGGGAGTTTCTTTCTCTCCAAGCTACGCGAATCTCACCATGGGCTGGTGGGAGAAGAGCGTGGCTTGGGGAGAGGAAAATGATCACCACATGGCCAAAGTAGCCCTTTGGCTACGATTTATAGACGATTTGTTCCTCCTGTGGAAAGGCACTGAAAATGAATTTCTTGTATTCTTCAACATCCTTAATCAGAATTCAGTGGGACTAAAGTTCACATATACCATCAACCCTAAAGAAATCGTATTCCTAGATACCAAAGTGTATATAGCAGATGGCAAAATTCAAACAACTGTCCATAGAAAGGAAACAGCGACAAACAGTATTTTGCACGGGCTGAGCTTCCACCCACAGAAATTGGTAAAAAGTATTCCGTATGGAGAGCTCCTACGGATGAAAAGAAACTGTTCCGAGGAAAAAGAGATGGAATTGAAGTTCAAAGAAACAAGAGAACGTTTCAAACAGAGAGGATACAAACAAGCTGACCTGCATATCTGCGAAACAAGGGCAAGACGCAAATCAAGAGCAGAGACCCTGATCAGCAAGAAAAATCCCATTACCACGCAAGAAGTTGAAGACAAAACATCCAACCAACCCAGGATGATAATGACTTTCAGTAAGGAAAGCTATAAAATTCAAAAAGCAATGAAGAAGTACTGGCATGTACTACGTAAAGACCCAGATATCGGAACAACGATAGGAGACTATCCTCTCGTCTCCTACAGAAGGGCACGCAACCTAGCGGATGAACTAACTCAAAGTCATTTTGAATACAAGAAAACAGCATCCTGGCTGGACATTAGAAAACAAGGATTCAACAAATGCGCCATCTGCAAAGCATGCAAAATAGGACGCAATATGAAAAGTCTAAAAGATGCAGCTGGAAAAAACTTCATAATCAACAGTAACATCAATTGCGATTCGTCCTTTGTGGTGTACATGATTCAATGTTACTGTGGAAAATCCTATATCGGCAGTACCACATGTTCCATAAAAACACGGATTCTCCAACATATTCGAGCCATCCAGAATCATGACAATTCGTATGCCATTGCGAAACATCTTGCCAACCATGAAAATAAAACGTGGCAGGATGTGAGATATTTTGGACTCGCTATGATTTCCCAACATGAAAGAGGTGGCAACCGGATTCAAAGATTAAGAAGGCTTGAATCTAAATTAATCATGAGGTTTAGAACCAAACAGCCCGCTGGCCTCAATGGCGATGAGGAACTTTATGTACACCTATGAGGGGAACTGCTTAAACTGAACTTATACCCAGCATAATATCAGCATCTTAGAACCCTCTATTGACTACGAAAAACTTTCATGTATCACTCCTACAATGAACTAAATGAGACCTTTATTGCTCATCACTGTCAATTTAACTGAGTTGTATTTTGTTATAATTTGTTACAAATTTTTTGACAAGTTAATGGTGCCATTTATTGATAAGTCAATACTTAAATGTCATGGATGGCTGCAAGCATTGGGGACGTAGGGCACTCAGCCCTTTATTGTTAAATGGAGTAACTCCATACCAGTTACGCATTTAAAATCAACTCTCAGGCAAAAAGAGGGTTGATTTAACACGCACGTGTGCTCACGTGCGTCAAAAAGCACTATTGCCCTAGTTAACTGAGGGCACGCTTTTACATGCAGTAACGCTAAACCGCGCCCTAATGCTGCACAAACCCATGACATTCACATATAAGTGATGGCCATAAAACTAGTGATAACTACATGTCCCAGCATGCCTCACAAACAGGGGCGTGCTTAACAGGCCCAATTGTATTGAAATAATGAAGGGACTACACACTCTAGCTACCGTGAACATGAACTACGGTTCGAAACGCGTAGGTGTTTTGTCACGTTTTGAAAAATAAAGAAACTGCAACAAAATCAAGGCGAGTGCGGCGAGTTTTTGGTATCTCATATATATATATATATATATCGAACAAGTGCAACCTCCCAGGCTCCGACCACAGCGAACCAGGAAATCACGCGGATCCAGTAATTATTAAAGCACAGATTTTATTTAAAAGCTGAACCAAGCAATCTGACGCGTTTCGGGCATCCGCCCTTGCTCACAGACAATCAGAGTTGGAAATGCTTACGTTTTAAATACTAACTGCTAAACAGTGAAAAAGTGCATTTTTTTCTTTTTTTCGTCATACACCTCGTGGTAATAGAAAGCGAGGACAAACTACTTGCAATGCATAGCTTAGTCTGTTTTCAAAACATTTTGAAATGACAACAGTTGGAAAAATTCATTAACTGGTTTAAATCCACATTTTGAATTGACAATAATGAAAACCCATGATATAAAAGTTAAAAATGTAAGAAAACTTTTTTACAGCTTAAAATATATATATATATATATATATAAATATATAAATATATATATATATATATATATATATATATATATATATATATATATATATATATATATATATATATATATATATATGTGATGTGAACAAGGGCGCCAAAGCCCGAAACGCGTCATCTGTTTGACTGCTGCTAGGCTGTAAATAAACATCTTGCCTGAGAAAGAAGTGGTTCGTTTCTCTTTCTTCGCCGCTGTACCAGTGGAAGTGGAAGGAGTGCTTTCTTTGCGATTTATATATATATATATATATATATATATATATATATATATTTATATATATATATATCGACAGCCATAATTCACAAAGGTAACTTACGAACGACCACTCCAATCAAGCTGTTTTTAGTTTCTTTTAATGGAGACAACATAGCATGCATGACGCGCTTCGCCTTCCATCAGGCTTATTCATATGCAGCATTTACAAGGGATGGGTTTGTTTGCTTCTAATATATATATAAACAGTAAGTATATATATAAACAGTAGGTAGTTATAGTTAGGACCTTCTTTCTATTCAAAAAGTGTTTTTTGTTTTTCCAATAACTTTGGCGTCATTGGATGAATCTTCACGAAATTTTCAAAACTAGTGGCCTGCTCCGGTCAGCTCGTGTCTTGAAATTTTCGCGGTGATTCGTCAAGCGGGGGACGAGGAAAAAAGGGGCTCCCAAAATGCGTTTTTCCCATGTTCATTTCCATAGGGAACTTTAGACAAATCTACAGCCCGAACTGCTGAACGGAATTACACCAAATTTCGCGAAAAGGTAACCCTTGTTTCAGAAAGAGTCCTATTTATTAAATGTTGTGAATCCATTCAGTAGTTGCTGAGAAATTAAAGAAAGTTCAAAATTATATATATGAGCACCGAGGATGGTTCGCGAAGCCACCGGGCAGGAGCTTCACTCTGATTGGCTGCCAACACTCCAAACCAGGAAGTTTTGGTGGCCATCGTGTGACTTGGTAGAACCCAGTCACAAGAAAACAGTGAAAAAGAGGGTAAAAGAGAAGAAAAGAGGGCAAGGTAGAAACACCCTGACCCCCTAGGCCTGCTCAGGGGTTCCCACAAGGACACCCAGGGCCAAAAAAAGTGTTTTTATTTTTAATAGTTTCTGCGGAATACAAGTTGGGGTCACGAATCCCCCCAATTTTTAAAAAAAATAAAGCACAGGCTCCTGTGCTTAATTTTAAGGAAGCCCCCGGGTGGGCAGGTTCGGGGTCAATGTGTATTTATTATGAGTGACCCGCGGGGGCCCTGGAGCCCCAGGGACTGCCACCTCCCCGGGGCTATAATAATTATATGCGGGGGGCACACGGCCCCCGGCAGTCCGGGTGATCGCCACCTTTATTGAAAATAAATGTGTGGGGGGTCCCAACCCTCCCCCACCCTGCCCTGGGGACTGCCAGCTCCCCGGGGCATTGATAAAAATGGGCAGGAACCCTGGGAACAGCCACCTCCCCGGGGCGATACAGAATAATTAGTGTGGGAGGGCTCAAGCCCCCCCACACTGCCCCGGGGAACTTAATATATAAATACAGTGGTTCATTGCGGACCCCCGGGTCCCGTGGACCATCACCTCCTCAGGGATTTGAAATTGAGGCAGTGGGCCGCATGGCCCACCTCCTGAAGCCCTTGATGGCCCAGGGGACCGCCACCCCCCAGGGCCGGCTCATGCAGACACTGCTGCTTGCTGTGGCAGGCAGGAGCTGTGTGGCTCTGGCTCTGTCTTAGCAAATGCTGCTTTGCTTCCTTGAAGCGAAAGCAGGGAAACATTTGAGATGTGGCCTCGGAACAGCTCTCTGCAACGCAGCTCTGTGACGCATACTGGAGGTACCTGGTGGGCTAGTTGGCCCCCAGGGACCCTCAGTATTCAAGGGGAATTCATTCCCCAACTTACAACACGCCAGGGGGGCGCGTTTGCCGAGTGCTGCATGGAGGGGGCGGCGCGATGATGGCTTATTTAATTAATTTGTTATTTTTTTAACAGGGAAACAGTTTTTCTCATTAATGATTTTCAATGTTCTTTTCTATGTTTACTCTCATACTTTTGAGGTGCCAAACCACCTCCTTACCAAAAGGTGAAAACACAATAGGTTTTCTGCATTTCAAAAAAATATGGGCAACAATCAAAAATATGTTTTGCATTTTTCTTCCTAGTACTTGCACTATTGTATAGTCTTCCCGTAAACTCATGTACCCGCCTCTCACAATTTTTTCTTGTACCATTATTCACCAAAAGTTCCAACAAAAAATACATAATAGTACTCGCAGGTAGAAAACTCTTTTGAAATCTTGTCAGCACTGCCCCGTTTTGGTTTACATCACTGATACATCTGGCTAGCTAGGTACCATTCAAAAAAGTATTTGCTGAGACATTTGCCTTTGTCCCATACTTTATGTATGCTGGGGTACCACTTAAATGCCCAGGTCGTGTTTCACAAAGATAACTTAGGGGCATATTATCAATAGGGGTGGGCGTAGTGTGCGTAGTGGGGCTCCGCAAAGTGGGGAGAAAGCTACGCCCACCCACACACTTCGCGTAGCCCCACTACGCGCCGCCCGCCTCCCTCCCACCCTCTTCTACATGCCTAATTTAATGTTAAACAGATTAAAAGTAATTGAAAAGGACTTACCTGACATGCGGCGTCCCGGGGCTCCCTCTTTCTGCTGTCGCGCCGATTTCTTCCAGACAAATGTGCATGCCCCGGGACGCCGCATGTCAGGTAAGTCCTTTTTAATTACTTTTCATCTGTTTAACAATAAATTGGCCATGTAAAAGAGAGCGGGAGGGAGGCGGGTGGCGGGTAACTTCGCTCCGCCATGGAGTGGGCATAGTGTTGCCTACTATGCCTACTTTGCGACTTGCGAAGTAGGCAACACTACGCACACTCCGTGGACGGAGTGGAGCACTCCGCCCAGGGTTAATTATCAAGCAGGGCGTTAAAAATTATCGCAGTTGTAGCGGCAAAAACTGCTGCTAAAGCGGCGATAATGGGTTTGATAATATGGCCTTGTGAATTCCAATAGAAACCCATGTTCTGGTGTGAACATGGGCTCCTATTGGAATTCTCCACGACATATTATCAAGCCCATTATCACTGCTTTAGCAGCAGTTTTCTGCAGCTAAAACGGCAATAACTTAACGCCCTGCTTGATAATATGCCCCTTACAATTTTGAGTAAGTTTACTACTTTTCGGTCTTGGCATACTTCACTTTTGTAGTAACTTATACTTTTGTTGTGTGACTAGCACTACACATGACCAACTACTGGTACTACAACAGCCTTCCATAGAGTACAGTGGAGATAGGGATTTAAAATATTACCCCATAGGAAATAACGTTAGTGAATACCTAAAAGTAGTACACATACCTTAAAAATGTTAGCTAGCTCGAAAGTAAAAGTTTGTGAATCAAACCCCATGTGTCGTACTGGTTGGTTTGTTATTTGAGAAGAAAACCATACTTCTAAGGTCCGATCAATTAAATGGCATAGTGCTGTTTAAGAAACGACTAGGACAGAAAACAGCCCTAGACTGCACCACAACATATCCATTATGAAGTTCCCAAATATCACTGTGACCATCTATGGAGAATTCAGGCTCTGCATTGACACTAAAAGCAACATGGCATAATTTGTACTGGTTTAGAAACTGGCCCATGTGTGTATGGTGCATTTATAACCATTTCTTTTGGTGGAAATTGCTTAATATAAATGAGCCTCATACACATGCTGTTGATCCAAATATCATCAGTGCTTTCACATTATTTAAAATACTGGGTGGAGATTAACTGACCGCGGAGGTCAGTTAATATCCATTCTCTCTTTAGGAAATATCCTACACTTATGAAATGCATCAATAGAAGCTGTTCGTGAGCCTGGATGAATTCGAACCCCAGTTTTGACTCAATGCCAAATCACTCAGATTTATGTAGGACATAAAATTCAACCTCAAGGAATACATTGCCAAGAAAACCAAATTGATTTATGTAGGACATACAATTCAACCTCAAGGAATACATTGCCAAGAAAACCAAATTGACTTGGTACCAGCTCTTGCCGATGAAGCAAGTGAAGTCATTCCTTCCTGATTGCAGCTTCAGACCTGCTACCCAATCCGTGGTACTGTGTACCAGGATGGTGGCATCACACTGTTCCACAGCTTCTCAGACTCCACTCTCCTACATTCATCAACATGCCTCATAAAGGGCCTGAACTATTACCTTGAGGTGAGTGAGGCAACAAATTCATAGGAAGAGCCGAGCTAAAGCCCAGCCAAAGGTTTGCCTCAGATCTAAGAGCCCGTGCATGGACCAAGCCATGAAAACTTTTGCTATGTAAATCATACAACAATTATGACATATAACGTGATAGTCTCGGCAAAATAAAAAAATGGGTATTTCTTTAACGTGTGTAAACGTTCGCAATAAATGTCACATTATAGCACTGCCCTGAAAAGTACTTATTAAGGGTTTTAAACATGACAAATTAGTGAACAGAGACAAGACAGTTGTCTTGTTAATCCTATGTAGGGCCCAGATTATCTCAAAGCCACATTACAGTCAATTAAATCAAACAATAGGTTTTTGTACAACTGGTATCCTTGAATAGCATATTTAAAAGTGCTTTCATACGCAATAATGAAGACAAATTAGCTTTAGTAAAATAAAATATTCACATTAGATCACACAATTTAAATGGTGGAGATTTACCCAGGTTTTCTATTTTCACTTTGTACAAATCAACAGCTGAAAGAGTACATATTTGTCTTTCCTTTTTCATGTTAACTCTTTGTTTTTACCTATTGCTGCATTTTTCTTTATTTTTTGTATAGTGCGACCAAATGTATTGGAGCACTTTACATGAATACCAGTGTCATTATAAAAGGTCAAGTTCATGTTTTCTAGGCACAGGGAGAATAAGGGATTTGCACAGAATCACAGGATGTTGAGTCCAAGCCAAGACTCAAACATGGTCTCCCTGTTCCCTAGGCTGCTAATAGCAAATAAAAACAGCTGCAGGGTCAAAGTCAGCAGCTCTGGGTGTAATGCCATAACCTGTGTAAAGGGAAAGCAGCATGCTGGATAGGATTTCTGGCATAGCAGAACATACGTTCACTAGTAAGAATCCCAGATTTAGGGAACCAATGACCAGGAATAGGCCAGTGAACACAGCTGTGGCATCAGGTGACATTTGAAAGTGGTGGGCGTAAAAGTTGGGGTATGACTTTTATGTAGCGAGAGAAGCGAGCATGCTTAATGAACAAACGTGGAGTCTAGGGTAGGTCCTTCTCTCAAGCAAAAATTGAAAATAGATTGGAAAATGGTGCATTTTAAAGCAAATGAAGTTAAGTGAGAAAACAAGGTTTATAAAGCAGTGGGGGCATATGGTCTTGAAATATTAAACAGTTTAAAAATTGCCCCATATCTTACTGCATAAATATGTTGAACAGTTACTGTAATGTGCAAACTGTACAATGCGACGCCAGCCCTTTAATGTGTGCTTGCGCAGTGTCTTGCACTGCATGAGACAGCGACTTTGGACGCAAATGCTCTAACTAGGCTTTGGGAAGCACCCACACCTGCTGGCTAAAATCAGTAATTTAGAAATATGTGCAGACAGGTCATTAAGCGGGATGGAAACAGTGAGTGCTCTTCAAAGGGAACATGAAAAATCAATTTCTGTCTTTTGTGCCGCTTTTTGTGGCAGGGTATACTCAGACGTGAGTCCCTTGCTCACTTTGCCACTGGATTCAAGCAAGCCGGGCTGAAGAAGGCTGGAATGCCAGAAACCGGTCCTCGGTAGCTTGTTTCCGGTCCAGGGAAGACATGGCTTGGCAGTTCGGGCTGCACTGTTCCCATGAGGCACAGGGTCAGACTGATTTGCATATAGCCATGTCTGAACTGGGGTGGCAGAGTGGGCTAAAGAACGGTGATGGAATAAACCCAGATCTCTTGACTGGGTGTGAGTGTCTGATTGGTTCAGATGCTCCGTCCATCACCAACCCCTTTTGTACCGCTTTTGGCCGCCATAAGTGTGGCAGGGTATACTCAGATGTGAGTCCCTTGCTCACTTTGCTACTGGATTCAAGCAAGCCGGGCTGAAGAAGGCTGGAATGCCAGAAACCGGTCCTCGGTAGCTTGTTTCCGGTCCAGGGAAGACATGGCTTGGCAGTTCGGGCTGCACTGTTCCCATGAGGCACAGGGTCAGGCTGATTTGCATATAGCCATGTCTGAACTGGGGTGGCAGAGTGGGCTAAAGAACGGTGATGGAATAAACCCAGATCTCTTGACTGGGTGTGAGTGTCTGATTGATTCAGAAGCTCCGTCCATCACCAACCCCTTTTGTACCGATTCTTGAAATGGAGGCATGAATAATTACAACATTCTACTCACTCTATCATACAAAATAAACTATCAATTGCTAGACTGGTCAGAATGATATTCCCCACTAAAGGTCCATCACCCGTACCTCTGCACATGGAGCACCTAAGCTAAATGCACAATATTGCTGAATGTGTTGGAGAAATAAACACCACTAAATGACCACCACCCGCACCTTCACACTTGTCATGCCTAAAAGAAGGAAACCCTCACTCGTATTATTGCATCACCAAAATAGTGCTACTTTGATTGTACACCTCATAGTACAACATACTCTGATAAGCGGTCTGGGTCCTTCCTGCGTGCTTCCTGGAAGGGATCTCCTGCTTCGGGCCATCAAAGTTAATTTATACCACTAATACTTAACAGGATGAATAACACCTGTTGGTGTGACACACCTCCAAATTGCACTAGCACGCATAGCGCCCGATGTGGGAGCCGCCATCTTAGGTGTCATCTTAGCGGGCATAAGATAGCTGCAAGTACGCCCGCCATCTCAGAAGACGTTTTGCTAGGTGAAAACAGAACTAGAATAAAACTCAATCACAACTATAGGGTCACCAAACCACTTTAGGAAAGACCACACTGTAGAGTAAATCGATACCATACGGTTCTCCTTTCTCTATAACGCAATTACAAACATGAATGCTCAGAGTGTAGTACCTTAATATAATGCGGCCATCTATGAGTATGTTACGTCACGGTAGAACAGCCAAAAACACACTCTGATCGTCGGTCGCCATCTTAGAAGACGTCTATTCAGATATTGTTCCAGATGGCTATCATAAGTACTTCATACTCATGAACGACATGTGATCAATATCAATGAGGTTGACAACTCTAAAGGAGTTTCAGATATAATGAATTCCCTAATGAAAATTATATGCTAAGGATTGATAAAAATAGTTGATACATCAACGGGTTAATGGTTACCATTAATATAGCTTAGTCCAGTCACTCATGACTGGAGCTAAAAAGTGTTTTTAGAAGATAAATCAAATTGCTCCAGGTTTTGAGGGATCATGTTTCATTTAGTGGAATACAATGCTACAGTGAGTAACATCATTAAAGCATTATTGTGGCAAAGTCCTGCACAGTTCTTAGTTGAAAAAATACAAAGATAAAGAAAATGTAAATAAAAAAACAGGGGAAGACAAAAGAAGTGACGGGCCAAATGTGGATGATATGGCACCGTTACAAGAGTTATTGGTGGAGTTATCTTGTTCCTCAGAGCCAATTATTTGAGCAAAAGATTTTAATGTGGTATTAGATAGCACTTTGGCAAATCGACTGGTAGCAGAGCAATTGCAAACCAAGAAAGGATGGGGGACATAAAATCATTGATGAAACAATTGGGATTATACGATAGTTAGAGATAGAGAGTGGGGATAAGAGAGGATATACATACGCAAATAAGAAATATCATCACCAGTCTAGCACAGATCATATTTTGTTGGATTCAGGATTAAGGAAACAAGCAAAAGAGATGAAACATAATGGGATTCACTTGTCAGAACATTCCGCAATTTTATTGGAGATCTGTTTTATCGAAGACAGTATATCCCCTATGGACTTTGGATCGTACTCTGATGTTGGATCAGGCAATTATTTGGAGATTGAAAGAGAAGACAGTTGAGTTCTTCGATTTTAACTGGGGTTCGGCTCTAGCTGGGGTGGTGTGGGACTCCCACGAAGCGTATTTGAGGGGGAAGCTAATAAGTTATGCAGCTGGAAAGAGGAGAGTCTTCCAGGAAGAGATTTGCGAATTGGAGGAGAGGATAAGAGTATTAAAAGGAGACCTGGTTATCATTAGTCAGAGAGAGTCTAGACAGATTGAATTATCTGATTCGAAACTTAAACTTGCAACTAATCTTGACAAGAGGGTAAGGGAAAGGTGGGAAACAAGTAAAGTGATGCAATTCAAGAATGGGGAAAATTGAGGGACTTTTTTGCTTAGCAGACAAAGAAAGATCAGGTGAAAAATGTAATACAAGAGATTAAGTGCCAGGATACTGGGCAGGTTTTAGTTAATAAAAAAGAGGTTGACAACTACTTTGTAACTTTGTATGAATAGGATTTGGTGGAATCTGAAGAAGAGAGGGACAGTTGGTTGAGTTGGGGCTCGATAGTGGCATTGGAGGAGGAAAGAAATGCTTTTTTAAACACTCAAATTCAGAAGAGGAAGTAGAGCAGGTATTGAAGAAGGGTAATTGGGGGAAAGCTCCCGGCCAGATAGTATACGTTTAGAAGTGTACAGCGCACTAGAGGATGTATTGACTCCAATTATAACTAAATTAATTAATGAGTTGTTTATGGAAGGAGTACACCAGCCAGAGTCATGGTCAGAGGCTACACTTTCCCTAATCTTGCTACCAGGAAAGAGTAAAAACAGATGCAATTCTTATAGGCCGGTGTCACTTCTGCATTGTGACTATAAGATCTTTTTAAAAAATTTGACAGACAGACTACAGGGCATTATGGGATATCTGGTACATGATGACCAGAAAGGATTTATGCAGGGAAGGGCACTGTATGAGCGAACGTATTCCCTTATAGGGGCAATTGATTTGGTGGTAGCAAACAATGCCCCCTTGGCCGTTATAGCTTTGGATGCTACCAAGGCTTTTGATCTACTGAATTGGGTGTTTTTGCAAACAGTGTTGGAAGCAGTTAAGTTTTGAGACAAACGTTGTAGAACAATTGCGGAGTTTTACAAGACACCAAGGGCAATGGTTTTAGTGACTTGAGCATTAACATCAGCTTTCAATATTAGGAGAGGACAAGACTAGGGTGCTGATTATATCCACTACTATTAAGTCTGTATATGGAGCCATTGGCAAAAGAAATGAGGGCAGAGCATAGGATTGTACCCTTTCAGTGTAAAGATTGGGTTAAGAAGCTGGCATTATATGTTGATGACTTGTTGGTATACACTGCAGACTTGGAAAATACAGTGATTCATGTAGTAAAAATTGCGGAAGACTTTGGAATAGTCTCAGGGTATGAGATAAAGCAGAAATGATGGTGTGGAATTTCGATGGAGGGGCAGAAAATCTACAACTGAAATGAGATATCTGGGAATTAGAGTGACTCAAAACATAAACAAGCTCGCAGAAACTCATTTTAATAGGGTGAAAAAAGAAGCTTGTGATTTAATGGGCAGCTGGATGCACCTACCCCTGTCAAGGAGGAGAGAAAAAGGGGGTTTGGCTCTTCCAGATTTGCAATTATATGCATGGACCTTCCAGCTTACAAATAGCAGGATGCTTCTGGTCAGACCTTCAGACTTGGAATTGGGAAGCTGTTTACCGGATTGCTAAAAGGAGTAGAAGGAGGGGCTTCGGGCTTCATGATGAAGAATGCAGATACAAGATTTTTTTTAAAGGTTAGACTGAGAGGTGTGGCAGAAACCTGGTGTAGGACTACAAGGAGACTCAAATTGTGGTATTATAGCAATATGGCCCCTATTTGGAACTCACTTGGATCACCTGAGTGGTCGAACGACAAATTGGCAGGGTCACTAAGGAAGGCTGCAATAGGAAGATGGGAGGACCTATTAGAGGGGAAACTACTGATTTCATAGGAAAAAATTCAAATTAAAATGAACAATCAAGACTCAAGGTTCAAATACCTACAAATTCAGAGTTGGTTTCAATCATTAGAAAACAAGATAGGTGGTTTCAATGAGTTAGAAGAAGCTTTGATTTTCGAAGGTCCTAAGAAAAAGGAAACATCACATTGGTAATGGCGGATGATGGAAGAAGTGGAGGGGGAGTTTATTGTGCCACAAGAGTTGTGTGGAACTGACTTTCCAGGAGCAACGCTGGATAAACTATGCCAAGTATCCTTTTCTACACTTTACAAAGTGATCAAGCCCGCCTATTTAAGGGGAAACTACCTTTTCTCTATCTGTGTATTAGACTCCACAAAAGCTGTCGAAAGTTGGGAACAGAGGAAAAGTAGTGTGTGCCAAATGCGGTTTGATGATGGCAGATGACCTGCATATGTTCTTGAGGTGCCCAAGGATTCAGGTTTTTTCGGCAGATGCTAGCAAAACTATAACTGATATCTTGAAAATACAGATTCAGGTAAGCCCTCACCTTGTTTTCTTTGGTATGGATAATAAATATGATAGAGATAAGCAAAAACAAATTTTCTATGCTATGTTGTTGGCACAAAGAGAATTGTACAAGAAGTGGATTAGCCCAAATGCCCCTACGTATATAAAGTGGAGATCATCCATGGAATAGACTTTTAGCTTGGATGCAACCTTCCTGGAAAGGAGAAGGTAGGCTTTTTGGCTTCCGGTTATGGAATGGCTGGAGAGGTAGGAAAGGGATAAGGATAGGAAGGGACTGTCCAATGATTATGCCTAACCAGACATCTGTACAAAGCACATGCCATTCCCCAAAATGGTGTATCTTTCCTTGTTAGTATCCTTTGAATGGTCACTTACGGTTTAGAGTCGAAAGCAAGGGAAAACATGGCCATTGAAGTGCAATTGGCAGGTCTCGGATAAGCAAGGCAGTATCAGAAGTTTCTGTTCTGGCACAGAGAAAGGGGGGTTTCAGATGAAGGTGATGTGGAAGGCAAATCTGAGGCTAAGGAGGACAAAATAAAAGAAGTAACAGGGAGACATGCAGTGTAAATTGGGCCCCTTCGTGTGGCATTTGGGCAAATAGATTTTCAAAAGAATATGGTAAATTGGACTTGGAAAATATACAGACTGTCTAATCGCAATAACCCCTGGTTGTTAAGAGAATAGAAACAGCATAATATGTACTTTAAGCATATTCTGCTAGTTGTACAAGTACATTTTGAATGACAAAATCTGTGAGAATATACAAACTTTCAAGTAACATTAACACATGATTGGTAATAAAAAACAGAGCATAGTCTGTATTCTTTACATATTCAACTGTTCAGATCATAACACAAGCTCTTCTGAATACTTATGGTATACGTTATTGACCCATAATTCCAATTGGCATATCCATATAATTAATTCAGGAAATAATGGAATTCATTATCAGTGTTGTGGCCACATTTTATGGCTCGCAATCTGCAGATCCATTTGGCCTCTTTTTGCCTTAGGATAAGCTCCCTGTCTCCGCCCCTCCTATTAGCTAACACTTGCTCCATACCATGAAACCAGAATGTAGAGTCAAGGGTGTGGCATTGTTTGTAGTGCTCTGCCATCGGGTATCTGGTATCTCCCCCTATGATGGCTTGATGATGCTCCTGGATCCTCAACTTGAGGCTTCGTGTAGTGCTGCCTACATAGATCATACTGCAGCTACAGCCCAAAACGTAAATCACAAATGTGGTATTGCAATTTATAAATTCCTTAAATTCATACCTCTTTAATGGTAAGGTCAGATTTTAAGTTACAATTTTGAAATTGGCACTTCTACAAAGTTGCCATTTTCCTGCTCTAATCTGTTGGTGCCTGAAGCCTGTTCCTGGGTCACATGCCTGGGTGTAGTTGGTAGTTGGACTTTGTTTATGCCTCCTAGACAGCCAGACTATAGAGGTATTAGGTGTGCCTGGATGGGCTATTAACTGGCAGGATGGGTGGGAAGAGCTGGGCACAGTACCACTTGCAACTATATAGGTTGTGCCTTGCCTTCACACAAAGGTCTTGTTGCGATTGCATTGTTCGTGCAGCCAATTTGGAGCCAGGACAACAGAGACAGGAAACTTCAAGGAGTTAAAAGGGAATTCTCTAGAAACTTCTCCTTCTGCATAGCTGGCACCAGGTATAAATAGTGAACCCTCAGACCCAACTCTTCAGTACACCTTTGGACCTGTGAATACTACAGAAGAAAGACTTCTTTGCATCTTTGCTCCAAGAAGAACTGCTACCTTGCTGCCTGAAGAACTGCTACCTTGCTGTCCTGTTACTCTGCTGCCCTGCTTGCTGAGAAAGAAGATTGTAACAGCACCCTCCATTCCAGGCTGAAGTCGCTCCAAGGGGAAGCTGACTGACCTCCTGTTATGAGCTAAAGGGACATATCAAGCTCCAGAGGCCTCCCTTCATCTGCCAAGCTGATCAGCTGCCTGGAGCTGCCTAAGCCCTGCAGGCATCTGCTGAAGTGAGTTCCTGACCTCCAAGAGATGCCCTTCAGTTCCTGGACCCTTGGTGTGACTTCAGTTGAGCTACCCACTCAAGGAAAGGAGACAGCCTTAAGTTTTGGGCTCTTTGCAACTGTGAACGGGCCTGTTCACACCATGCTCATGCTTCCTGCCAATGCAATACTCTGGTGAGCACTACTCTTCCCACCACGCCGACCTCATCCAATGTCCGGCAATGTAAAATCAGCACATCGTGCTACAGCATCGTATGCCTGCAAAGACAACCAACGTGAAACTCCAGCAACAACCGTCTGCTACGCCCATCAGGATCTTCACTCAACAGCGGCAACTGTCCGAGATGCCCAGCCTGCTCTTTGCGGAATGTTGATGACCAGCTGCGAAGCTGTCCGTGCTCCTCATTGCCACTTCCACTACAAGCAGAACTCTTTGCGCTGAACTTTTGAAGGTAGCTCTTTCAGCTTGACTAACCTGGTCCCTGTATAGGGCCCGCTCTGCATCGTGACCGGCCTGAACTTGTGATTTTCACTGGTCTCATATTATCAGAAAGGTATGAGTGGTACTTTGTGCTTTTAGAAACTTTACTTACCTGAAAACTTTAAAATTGCATATCTCTGGTTCTACTGATTGGACTTTTGTTGTTTTTGCTGTCAAATAATGTGTAACATTTTACTTTATTTTTCTAAATTGGTGCATGATTTTTCTTGTATTGTGTTTTCACTTTATTCTTGTTTGAAGTGCTGCAAAATACTTTACACATTTCCCCTAAGTTAAGTGTTACAGCATTTGTGCCAATCTAACAGAAGAAGCACAGGTTAATTTGCGGTTTGCTTGTGTTTCACCCTGACAAAGATCGTGGTTGCTGCTTGAGTAGGGTTTCACCCACACTGTTAATGCAGTGGTACAGTGTTCTCTTGTTTCTAGCTAGTTCCATGCTAAAAAAAAGTGCAAGTTCATACATACAAATATACATATAGCATTAAAGGGTCAATTCAACTGCCAAACCTCTATAAGAAGAGGTATTTTGCTGCAGCAAACACAAGTGAGTGATTTTGTTTGTGGTACAGTCAGTGGCTCAGCTAGGTGTACATTCGCCCACTATTAAGAGTGGACATTGCTTATGTTGGTTTTTTTTTTGGGTTAAAACATTTTTTTTATTGATTTAAATTTGATATGAACCAATGCTGTCATGGCATTCAATACAATAATACATCAGATTATAAATCAAATTTCATTTTCAAAGACAGTAAGAAACAAATCTCTTGAAAGGAGAAAGAAAAAGAACAGCGAACAGCAGAATTAAATAATACACCAAAGCCTACCAAATAATCTAACGTATGATAGGGCAAAAAGTACCAAAGAAATTAAAGTGAGAGCCAGACAAGTGAGCCTATGCAGAGCATTCCATAATACTACAACATTTTAAAATGGACCAGTGTAGCCTAATAGGGATCCTAACATTTTATCCACTCCTCGACCTGTGCCCAAATCTTAGAGGCCAACTTGCACCTCCGCTTGCCCTTTAATGAAAATACTGAAAAAGCAAGGAGTCTAGCTCTCCAGTTCATAAATGTTGGTGCTTCGGAGATAACCATTGCGAAGTTATACATAGCCGAATCATGGACATGGCTATGAACAAAAAAGCAGGAGTATGCCACAAATTTCCAATTAGCCCATTATCACCATTTCTAGGGTCAGGATACACCGTATCTTAAGCGTAGAATTGATAAAATGCTCAACATCAGATCAAAAAATTATACAAGTTCGGACAAGAATAAAACATGAATAGTGTCTGCTGCAAACAGCCCGCACCTTGAGCAATGGTCCCCCTTTCTGCTGCCCCATTTCGCAATTCTTGCAGGCGTATAATACAAGTCAAACAATGCCATATAGCTTTGGGTCCTAAGGCTTCCAGACACCAAAACCTCGCTGGCAAACTCCAATGCCGGCTTTAAGTCAATACCCGACTTTCCCAATTTGCCTTCCCACTTAACACTTTGAGCCCCCAAATCATCCGGGAGACTACACAATAAGTACCGATACACCATTCCTATTCTGGCTTTCTTTTGAATTAATTCAAATATGGATAATTTATCGAACATTGCGGACATTCCATCAAAATGTTTATGCACAACACTTTAAACCTGAAGATATTTAAAAATATTGTGGGAAAGCATCTGGAATTTATCCTTCAAAGAGACATAGGATAATAATTGTCCATCCCCGACTAAATCCCCTATGACCCGTAGGCCATGTGCTTGCCATCTATACATTGTCTGATCTTGGAAAATGCAAGGTAAGAGTCGGGCAGCTTTAACCCGTTCAGCGCGGCGCAAATTCCTGCGCTGTGCTGAACGTTCCATTGGGCATATGGAACCATGACGGAACGGTTCCGTCATGAGCACAGGCCAACCGACGCTCATGACGGAACCGTTCCGTCATGAGCATGGAAGGGGTTAAAGGGAGTGTATATGTTAAGATTAGAAATTGACAATTTCTGCCTGATTTTCTGCCAAATTAAAAACATAGCTATAATTACCTGAAAACTAGTTCTTTTGAAGTAGCTCGGCACCAAAACCTCCACCAGAATACCCTTAGCAGCAGTGCCAAGACCGATCTCAAAAATAGTAGGTCGATTGCATAATGGCACCTCAACATTGTCCCCTAACAGTGGCACTCCCAGAAATTGCACCATCTCCGACCAGTAATTTAGTACCAGATTTGGTACAGACCAGCCGCCTCGATCCCGGGGAAGGCACATCCACTTAGCTGTCCTACGTGAGCGCCGGTACCCCCAGAGAAACCTATAACAAATCCTATCAGCCTTTATCAGGCTGCTTTGTGAAAGTTCTATGGTTATCGTCCTAAAAAGATATAAAAACTACGGGAGTACTAGCATTTTAAGGACACTACAATGACCATAAAGGGAGAGTTGTAAGTGGTCTAACCATTCTAATTTGGTGTTTACTGCATCTACTACCGGAAGAATATTCAAATCCGGAATAGTTTCGACTGCAGCGGTGATCCTAACCCCTAGGTACGTTGCTTCGCTGACGACTGGAGCCTCAGAGTGTAACATATCTGGTTTTTGAACAACCTGAGTTTTGTCGACATTTAACTTATACCCCGATCCTGAGCCAAACTGCTCAGCGGACCCCTTAAGTACCCGGAATGCAGAAGAAACATCCAATGTTAACAGGACGATATCGTCCGCGTAAGCCAAGGCCCGGTACTCTGCATCACCAACCCTTATCGGTGCTATACTCTGAGGTCCTTCAATTTTGCTCAGAAGCGGGTCAATATATAGGGCAAACAGCAAGGGTGAACACAGGCACCCTTGCCAAGTGTCCCTACTAATATTAAAATCCCCCGTCTGTTGACCCGAAATGCGGAGTGCTGCTTCTGGGGAGGTATACATTGCCTGAATTGCCTGAATAAATTTAATGCTAAAGCCCTTCCACCAGAGCACGGCCCACAAGAACCCCCAGGAGACCCTGTCAAACGCCTTCCCGGCGTCCAACAGGATAACCCCGAGGGGAGAGGCCGTGACCTGAGCCCAGTCCAATAAAGTGATGACACGCCGGGCATGGTCTGCAGTGTCCCTCCCCGAAATAAATCTGTGTTGATGTAGGGATTCCAATGGGACAATCACCAGAACCAGCCTAGATGCTAATATTTTTGAAAATATTTTAGAATCACTATTAATAAGAGAAATTGGTCGGAAGGATGATGGACTCAACTCTGGCTTCCCCTTTTTCTTTTTTTAAACAAATCAATTATAGTCTGTCGCCATGAGTCAGGAAGCATACCTTTCTGTGCAGCCCTAAGCACAGTAAGGAGATCCTGTCGAATCTCCCCTATGAATGTCTTATAAAACTCCAAGGGCAACGCATCTGGGCCGGTGGCCTTGCCATTAGCTAAGGCATTAACAGCTGTCACTACCTCCTCCCATGATATAGGGGCCGATAATAATTTGTTCTGCTCATGCAAAATCTTGGAGGTATCCACTCCCAATAGAAAAGCCTCAATCTCTGACTCTACCTGAGCACTCAGAATATCTTCCGTAGACAGCTCTGCATAATATTTTTGAAACACCCCATTCACTCCCTCCTGAGTATCCAGTACAATCCCATTTTCATCCTGGATTTTGGTGACACGACTCTGTACACTTTTCTGATGGAGCCTCTTCGCCAGTACCCTGCCAGAATTTTCACCATACTCGAACATCTTCGTGCGGTAATGAAGGTATTTATTCTGCAGACCTAAGTTCCTCCATGAGACCCTTAACCTGCTCTTGTCCTAGCTTCCACCTAAAAGAGGAGAAGTTTTTGGTCTCTCCGTGAACTGCGGGCTTTAAAGCATCCCAAACCACTTGGTCAGGAGCTGTACCCCTATGGATATCTAGAAATTCCACTAGTCATTTTTTTATATGCACTTGATAGGTCTCATCCAATGAAAGCTTCCTTTCAAAAGTCCACTCCCAAGGGGGCTTTCTAACACGGGGCCAAGGACATTCAACAATCAATGAATTGTGGTCTGATAAAATCCTAGGAGGAGCAGAAATAGAGGAGACTTCGGCAAGCTGGTCTGAAACAAAAAAATAGTCAAGCCTAACCAATTTGTTGTGGGGAGCTGAGTAATATGTATATCCATCATCCATTTTATTGTGTCAAAACCATAGATCCATAACCTTATGCTCTTGTAATAAAGTTTGAAGTGCCTTAAACACTTTAGATTTCCTACCACAGTATTTGTAATCCCCTACCAAATTAAAATCACTAACCAAATTAATATTCATATCCCCACAAACAAGAAGTGGATAGGGCCAGGTAGCCAATTCTGCATTTAAGTATTTAAATACTTCAGGATCGTCTGTGTTTGGACCATAGACTGTACAGATGGTTAAGGACCTCCCGCCAACTAATATCTCAGCTATGACCCATCTCCCCAGTCTATCTTCTTGAACACTTTTACAGACCCCTACTCCTCGCTTCAGCAGAATGGCCACTCCTCATAGAAGTCTGCTTAGAACACGGTATTAAGTCATACCCGGGCAGTTTCAAACAGTCACACCTCCCCCATGGTATGTGCGTCTCCTGTATGCATAGTACGTCTAAGTGCATAGTATATACAATTTTAGAAAATAATGCTCACTTTTTAGCATCGTTAAGACCTCAAATATTCCATGTACCTAAAATAGGTTTATCCTGCCCCATCAAAACCAAACAAATCGTTCCACCTCCGCTGTACACTTTCCAAATTTATGAACATGAGAACCAATATATAACGACATTGATCAACCTTATAGAGCCATGACTGCAATATCTTTCAAAACCCTACATGTCCGTGATCCCTCTCGAAACCTCCCACCCACTCCCCCCCAGCCCCCCAAAACCCACCCCCATTCAGCCATCCATCCCTTACAACACCCTTATGTGGAAAGAGGACCAAGGTCTTTCTGATGGGAAGAGCTGGTTACACACTTCCGCCCGGATTCCCTCACCCCTCAAAAATGGAAATTAAAGGCTAGAGACCATTACCTTTGCAAACTTTCATAGATTGAAAAAAAGAAATAGAAAGAAGTAGGGGTACATACCCCATACAATCACACTTGTGATTGCCCCATCTCTAGCCGCAACTTGTGAACTAGACACCTCTGAAATGCTAACCCCGCCTTAACTATATCGTGCCCAGATATTCCTTGGCCTGAATTTCAGACAAGACAAATCTTGTCTGTCCCTGATAAATAATTTCAGCTTGGAAGGGAAAAGCAGAAAGGCCTGTGCACCCTTCGCCTGGAAAGGGGAAATCAACTGGCGGAGCTGCCACCTCCGCTCAACTGTGGCTGGACAGAAGTCCGGCCGAACAAAGAAATCACAGTCTTTCCCCCGCCTCTTTCTGGCAGGTCTAGCTAAGTCATATATCTTTTCCCTTGCCAGGAAATTGTTGAGGCATATCAATATAGCACGAGGTTTGTCCCCTGATGTTCAAGACTTTTGCCTCTGTTTAAAGGGAAATCGATGGGCACGTAACACCTCCAGCCAGCAGTCCCACTGTGTTACTTCAGGGAATGCCTCACCAAACAGCTCCGTGACAAACAGCCTCACATCACCTCCTTAACTACCTTCAGGGACTCCTAGAATCCTAAGGTTGTTCCTTCTGGCCCTATTTTCCAGGTCAGTCAGCTTCCAGAGAGTGTCTTCTTTCTGCGCACCGATCAAATCAGTTGCACTCTTCTGTACTGCTAGGGCATCCTTGAGTTTAGAGATCCTTGCCTCGGCCTCTCCAATTCTAGTTGCAATATCCGTACACGTTTTGGCAACTCTAAGAATGGAATTCTGGACTCTATGGCAGGCACCCTGAGTACAAACATTCTCCTGACGTGACTCCTCACGATGTGCCATGATTGTCTGATAAATAAGCGCAAGTGTAATCTCCCCTGGTTGCAAATCGGACTGATTGAATTGCATTGAAGAGCCAGCAGCTAACGTGCCCCCCTAGACCATGCAGAGCAGAGAAGGAGTTATCAGTAAACGACAGCCCATGCATTTCAGGCCCCTGTCTCACAGGATCCCGAGTATATTGTTCCTCCACTTTACGTACCGTGCGAGGGCGAAGGGGGGATACCTCCTCACTCAGAACATCATTCAGCCGCCAATCCCCAGTGTCACTGCCATCATCCGTCCATTCTGGATCGTGCTCATCCTCTTCATCCATTTACTTAGAGGATTCATTCCCATTGACTGCACGATGAGCAGTGCCATTGATTGCCTTGCACACAGATATATTGGCTGCAGGGGGAGGACACACAGAACTTACATTATTCTCAACTGGCTGGGCTACAGCTCCCACAATTCCATTCACCGGGAGACTTAAACCAGTACCAGAATCCTCTTTGTGAAGGCTCAGCACCGGGCAATTCAAGATAGACCCCTGTTGCTTGATCAGAGATATCTCCCCGTGCCTTCCTTGTGCAGAAATCGCATTGCCAACAGTTATACAGCCCAGTGTTAATGGTTCCCCCCTATTTCCTCTTCAGCAACTTTCATAGGGCCCGCGGATGCTTGCCCGACTATTACCACAGCGGCAGGAGTTTTCGCCTTTGAGTTCATATGTTTAAAGAAAGCTAGCACTGTCTTGCCGCTTCCTTTGGAACTAGCCCGATTGCGGGCCGAGCCTCCATCTCCTGCCGCTTTTTCACCACTCCGCCCTGCCTGCAAAGTTTTTCCTGTATTGATCATGGCCTCTGGGCTTTTCACTGACACCACGGCGGCAGCAGCAGCAGCTGCGGACTGAGCTCTCGCCACCAATGTCGTCTTTGACACAATCTTCTGAGCCATACCGCCACTCGGATGCCTCCAGAAGCACACCGTAGGACTGACAAGTCGCCGGTAGGTACAGCCGCTAGCTCTGTATTAGTTTCATATTCCTTGTGCTTCTGTGGTAGAATGTTTGCCTCACATTACTCTTAATTACTCAGTCTGGCACAATTTTGATCATTTCACAAGACAAGAGTAATACACAATTGCTGAAATTACTCAAATTACTTTGGCCTAGTTTATATGGGCTAAAGGTACTATAGTAAAGTGCAGTGGTTTGTTCATAGCTGTCATTAGGTAGAACAGCAAGACAGTGTTTGTATACATTAGTGTGCTAGAGTAAAGCATTCTCGTTGATCAATTTTTACACTGCAAAGGAATCTCTGGGTTTAGCTGCATGCTGAGCAGTGGTCAGCAAATCTACAAGGAATTTGCAAGCCTGTTTTCAAGTCTGGTAAGGAACAAGGATGAAATACTTCCAATCTAGCAGCACATCAATGAGTCAGAATGACTATAGCACAACACCACTTAGGAGTGAGTTACATCTACAAAAATGGGAGGAACTGAACGTCATGCTAGTCTTGTCATTGTTGAAGTGCAAAAAGCGAAGTGCCCTTTGTAATCTTCTTAGTTGTAACATCCAATTTGTGCAGGTATTCATCAGTGTTACTAACATAGCTGTAGGAAGAGAGAACCCCGACCTTAAGTAAAAATATGGCACCCACTTTAAAGGGCCCTGAGTGCTTCCTAGATTTGAATGAAAATTACACCCACCTGTATCGGGAAACAACCTTTACAACGCACTACCATTACAACGAAACATCCATTACAACGCATGTCATTACAACGCAACCATTACAACGCACAACACTACAACGCATACCACTACAACACATGTCATTACAACGCATAGCATTACAACACACAGTACCCCTACACTATCCAACACTTACCCTACTGTTGCACCCCCTGGAGTTAGAATAGTAATTTTTACCCCTACACTATCCAACACTTACCCTACTGTTGCACCCCCTGGAGTTAGAATAGTAATTTTTACCCCTACACTATCCAACACTTACCCTACTATTTCACCCCCTGGTGTTAGAATAGTAATTGTTACCCCTACACTATCCAGCCCTTGCCCTTATATTGCACCCCCTGGAGTTAGAATAGTCATTTTTACCCCTACACTATCCAGCACTTACCCTACTGTTGCACCCCTCTGGAGGGAGAATAGTAATTTGTACCCCTATACTATCCAATACTTACCTTACATTCAATGTAATGTTATGCGTTGTAATGGTAGTCGTTGTGAAGGTAGTATGCGATGTAATGGAATGCTTTGTAAAAGTAGTTTTAAAAATTCGTTGTAATGGCATGCGTTGTAATGGAATGCGTTGTAATGGATGTTGCGTCGTAAAAAATGCGATGTAAAGGTGTGTGTTGTAAAAGTATGCATTGTAACGTCATACATCCCCTGCATCGAGACATGCAATCAAAAAATAAAATGTTTTGTTAGAAAAGTATGATCTTTTGGGTTTTATTCCAAGAGGCCATTCAGAGATTTATTTAATCAGTAGTTAATACTGTTAATTATAAAAACAGTGTTATTATTTTTGTGCCATGCTACAGAAATGGAAGAGCTGATGCACTAAGTATTCAAGGTGCTACACAATGCAGGTTCCACACAGGGTCCAAATCAGTGTAAATTTCAGAAAACAATCATGTGGTTTCATGGATGCAGCTTCTCATACAAGAGTTCACAGCATGCCAGAGAAGGCTTCAATCCATGCACTGATTAACAACAACACCCTGAAATAAATGTTCACAATGTATAAATGGCATTGCCACACTAAGCAACCTCTGTGCGAGATGATCAATCAAGGGAGATCTTTCCACTGCTCTCCTTAATGCAAAAACGCTTTTCAAGGTAATAAGTTCTAAGTAATGAATGCTGGACAAATACCTTATTTAGACCTACATGTACACCGATGTCACAATAGATGACAACCTCTTTGTTTTTAGATCGAAGTTAGCACAAACGGCAAAGAGGAAATGCAAATTGAAGTGAAATGCATCAGCCTTAGAGAGAAGGTCAGCTTCACAGTCATTGAAAATAATCGTTCTCTTTTAGAGAATGAATGGACACGTTATCTTTCACTCTAAGGAAAGCAGTCTATGATAGTGATAGAACACCTAGCAGTACATTCGGAAAAACAGGCAAAACATACCACCCTGCAAACAGTACTGAAGCATTTGACAAAATAATATAACTACATAACGGTATACAAGCCAGAAAACTAAATAACCCAGTAGGCAAAATGTCACGACATCCATTGAAACAAAGCCATGGATGTCCCTGCCTAAGGCACCTCAGAGCCTTGCTGTGTGCCTGGCAGCATTGTCCACAATACATCTGACTTTTCTTGCTGTAAGCTGCACTGCAGATTACACTAATGAAACTTAAAACATTTGTTATCTTGCAACATTGATACCAGATGAATGTCAGGTGTCTCACCTTTTTGCTTCTCATTTCAAAGGGTGGGACTCAATTTCTTCATATTTCCCCCGTCTGGACACGTTCTTACTGTTGGACCTGGCCCTTAAAGCATGGTTATCCCCAGACGTTTTGCCTTCCTCGTGTATATTTCTGACTTCGATTTTGCTGGTGTTAGAACTCTGGGCACTTTGCCACTGCTGACCAGTGCTCAAGTGCAAGTGCTCCCTGTAAATTGTATTGGTGATTGGTTTATCCATGATTTGCGTATTTGATATACTAGTCAGTCTCTAGTAAAAACAACAGAGGTGCCCAGGGCCTGTAAACCAATTGCTACTAGTGGGCCTGCAGCACTGATTGCATAACCCACATGAGTAACCCCGCAAAAATGTCCCAGACCTGCACCTATTGTGTCTGTGAGTGCAGTTTAATACTGCCATTTCGACCTGGCAAGTGCACCGACTTGCCAGGCCCAAACCTTCCATTTTATAACATGTAAGACACACCTAAGGTAGGCCTAAGGTAGCCCCATGAGCAGAGTCCTGTGTATTTAAATAGAAGGACTGGTGTATTTTACCTGTTCTAATAGTGAAATACTGCTCACTTAATTTTTCACTAGTGCAAAGCCTGTCTCTCTCATAAAGTAACATGGGGATTTCCTTGAAATATCTTTTAAGTGTAATTTCCCATTGAGAGCACATAGAGATTTTGAGTTTGGGGTCTCTCAACTCACAATTTAATAATGCATCTTTTGGTGAAGTTGGGTTTTAAATTGCGTGTTTCAAAAAGTCTTGCTTAACCATTCTGTGCCTCTGCCTGTCTGCAGAATTCATGTCTGGGTGAGTATGACAATTGGGCTCACAAAAGGAGCTGATGTGTGCCATGCATATCCTGATGGGCTATCATGAGCTAGAGTGGTGGGAGGAGTTGTCATTGACACCTGATTAGGGCTGTGCCTGTCCCCACACAAAGATGTCTCCACCCCCATGTAGTGTGTCTGGACCCAGGTCAGGGAAAGGAAGGCTCTTGATACAGATAATCTCCTTTAACCAGATCGCTGCTTGAGAGTTTCCTGTGCTGTGCTGGACAGCAATGAAAACGGGTGAGGTCATGACAAGCTAAGCTCGTCATGAGCACAGGAGCACTGTGCTGCATGATGAGCTGAGCTCGTCATGAGCATGGAAGGGGTTAAAGTTTGCCTGCTTCAAAGGCAAAAACTGGAGTTGTTACACCATAACTTCAGAACACTTCTGGACTGATGAACATTCTGCCAGGAAGAGGCGCTGGATGCTGTAGGAGGGACTGACACTGCTGTTTTGTTGTGCTGGCCTGCTGCTGGCATCTTCTGTCCTGGAAGTGAAAGGACTGGACTTTGCTTTCTGTATCCTGCTTCCAGGGTTCTCCAAGGGCTTGTGTGTGCTTGTTTCCTGTTAAAAAGTCTAAGGGCCATCAAAGACTTCACCTAACTGTGCCTGGGCCCTTCTGCTGAGAGTCTTGACTTGCCAAGTTGTACCAAATCCAGGCCCTGGGTCCTTAGAAGTGGAATCTGGTGAGCTGGAGGAGAACATCCATGCTTCGACTCCCAGCATCTGTTTTTATCAACACATCACTACAAACTTCGGCGCATCACCGCTGCCAATAATGGAGCATGATTCCTGATTGTCGCTTTGACCACAGCTTTTCCCGCAGGCCCCAGCTTTCCATTGCAGTGTCTCAGAGAAACCACCACAGCATGAGTTTCAAGCACTGCATCACCAACGTCTGTGACGCACCGCTCCAACTCAGATGCAGCACCAGCTTTATCACTGTGGAATTGATGCAGCACGTCTGGATTTTCTCCATCGAAGTTGCACAACAGTAAGGAACCAAGGCCACATGTTCAGAGATTGATGTATCACCTCCCCTTCCAGTAAGGAACTGATGCATCACCGCCCCTGACAGTAAGAAACCGACTCATCGCTTTGCTTTCTTTGCTCCTCGCCTCCCCTATGCCTGTTTCGTCTTTGAAGTTTGATGCATCCAAGGTACTTTGTGCTAAGAGTGACGCATCCATAGATATTTATTTTATTTTTATTTATTTATTTATTTATTTTCAGAGTTTTATATAGCGCGAACAAGATCTTCGCAGATATCAGAGCGCTTTACATAGACGGGTACATGAGGGAACAAAGTCAAATAGGTAAATCAATAGTTCACACAGTACAGAAGGGTACATGAGGGAACAAAGTCAAATAAGTAAATCAGTAGATCATACAGTACAAATAATACAAATGGGTGACTGCAAAGCCAATCAAGTGGTTGATACGACAACTCGTACAAATAAGTAAAGGGGTCAAGCAAGTAATACAGATCATTGCAGGGTGTTAATAGGGTTCGAGATAGTAGTTCAAGTGTATTTAGCCATGAGGATAGCTTTTACTTCTTTTTTGAAGAGTGTAGTGGAGGAGATAAGCCTGGTTTCGGGAGGGAGTGAGTTCCAAATCCTAGGCGCCATTCCTGAGAAAGAGCGCTTGTATGTTTTTTCCTTCCGGAATCTTCCAGGTTTCAGCAGAAGATTGTTTGCGCCTCTCGTGTTTCTGATTCCCCCAGAGATTGTCAATTTCTGAGCAAGGTAGCCGGGTGAGTTTAGGTGTACCGCCTTGTGTGCCATGCAGGCGATTTTCAGATGTATTCTGGCTTCAAACGGCAACCAATTCAGGGATTTCAAGTCAGGGGTAATGTGGGAATGCTTTTTTGACCCAGTGATGAGTCTCGCTGCAGCATTTAGAGACGCTTTTAGTGGTGCGGTTGTAGTTAGTGGGAGTCCGCAGAGGGCGGTACTGCCGTATTCAATTCGTGGGATGACTAGTGCTTGCACCGCAGTTTGGAAGTCTTTGGTTGGGAGGTAGGGTTTAAGTTTCCTCAGAGTATTGATCTGGAAGTTCGCTCCCTTTGTTGCTTTGCTGATATGTTGCTGCATGTTGAGATTGGTGTCGAGTGTTATGCCTAAAGATTTTGCTGAGACCACGATGGTGGGTTGGACATTGAGTGCGGTTAGGAGTTTAAGCCAATGTTGAGTGGTGGATATCTTCGCTGGAGGTGAGATCAGAAGGAACTCTGTTTTCAGGGCATTGAGTTTGAGGTGATTGTCGGCAAGCCAGGATTGGGTGCATCTGATCGTTGAGTTCAGGAGCAGGATGTCATTGGGTGATTGTAGTTTGAGGTAAAGTTGGGTGTCATCGGCATACATGTGAAAGTGTACATTGGATGCTTGTAGCAAGGTGGTGAGAGGTTCCATGACTAGATTGAACAAAGTTGGGGATAGAGAGGATCCTTGGGGGACGCCTAGCGTTACAGGTACTGGCGTGGACATCAGGTTGTTGCTCTTGAATTTCTGCGACCTGTTGCGGAGAAAGGAAGTGAACCATTTGAGGACAGTTCCAGATAAGCCCATTCTTGTGTTTAGTAGTTCTAGTAGATTCTCATGTTTAACGGTGTCGAATGCGGAGGAGAGATCAAGAAGGATGAGGAGGCAGGTGTCGTTTTGGTCTAGCATTTGAAGTGCGTCGTCAATTATGTGAGTCATAGCAGTTTCTGTGCTGTGTCCTGCTCGGAAGCCTGACTGGTGAGGGTTGAGGAGATCGAATTGCTCAATGTGTTTAGTCAATTGTAGTTGTGCGCATTTTTCCAGCAGTTTGGCGAGAGTGGGGATATTGGTGATGGGACGGTAGTTGTTGAGATCAGAGGGGTCGGCTGTTGGTTTCTTTAGTAGAGGTGTGACCTGACCAACTTTGAGGGAGTCAGGTATGCTTCCTTGTTGGAGAGAGCTGTTAATGATTTTAGTCCAGAGAGGGAGAAGAAAAGGGGTAAAGTCTTTTACTGCGAAGGCAGGGAGGGGGTCCGTGAGGTGATTGGATGGTTTCAGGGTGCTGAGTAATTTGCCAATTTCTTCTTCCGAATATGTGTCAAAGGTTGACCATGTAGCATTGTTTTTTGGTTCAGCGGGTGCTGGCCATTTGGGTTCGGAGTAGAGGCTTGCGTCAATGAGGAGATCGCTTTTTATTTTGTCAGTTTTTTGGATAAAGAAAGCAGCGAAGTCTTCACATGAGGGTGCCTCACGCCCAGTGTTGAGTGGTTGTGGTTGCTCCTTGGATTGCGATTTGATTAGCTCAAACAGTTTTCTCGGGCGGTTCTTTGCTTGGTTAAGTTGGAGGCGGAAGAAGTCCGATTTTGAGCGTTTTATTTTCCTGAAGTAGGCGTTTCTCTTCTTCTTCAAATCTTTTAGGTGCATTGCGGAGGGGGCTGATCTCCAGGTCCGTTCTGCCATTCGCATGTCTCTTCTATCTTCGTTGAGACTCCCGTCGTACCATGGTTTGGAGATTTTAGTAGAGACTATTTTTAGTTGCATAGGTGCAGCCTCATTAATTATAGAGGTCATAGTGTTGAGATAGTGTTCAGTCAGAGTTTGAACGTCCGAGGCGCCTGCAGGAGGGAGTAGGAGATTGCAGCTGTTAGGGGGCAGAGAGCCAGGGTTGAGCTTTTTCGAGTCTCTTTTCCAGACTTTGGGCTTGGAGAGTTGCACCGGGTTGACTTTGACTTTTTCGTTGATAAAGAATGTGATAATATGATGATCTGACCAGTCACAGGGTTGGATGGATTCGAGTTGGATAGAGTGCTCTTTGGAGATGATCAGGTCGATGGTAGAGCCTTTCTCGTGGGTCGGGCTGTTGCATATTTGGGTGAGGTTCAGGGCATCGAGGAAATTTTTAAGACTATTTACCACCGCGTCGCTGCGGTCATTCCAGTGGAGGTTGAAGTCACCAAGGTATATTTGGGTGAGCTGGCGTCCGGAATTGGTTGATATCATATCCATGATTTGTTGGGAGAAGGTGAGGTTGTCCCTGGGTGGGTGGTAAATGCTGTTCAGAGAGCATATCGGTTTACCCTCACTAATAATGTCGAGGCCGATGTATTCCCAGGATGTTGGGGATGGTAGGGATGTGGAATTGACTTTCTGAACAGAGAGGTTGTTTTTGTATATGCGTGCGATTCCGCCACCTATTTGGCCTGTTCTGTCGAGCCTGATAATGTGGTAGTTGGGAGGAACCAGAATGTCCATTATGGGTGTCGAGGATTCAGTTAGCCACATTTCAGTCAGGATGATTAGGTCAAGGTCCTGCGATAAGAGGAGTTCAGCAATGGCTGCTGAGTGTTTCGTGGCCGATCTGCAGTTGAGAAGAGCGCATTTGAGGCGGGGTGTGTAGAGGGTGTTAGATTGTTCTAGCGAGAGAGGGACTTTTCTAAGGTTATTGGGGATGGAGGATCTGCTGTTTAGTGTGGGTGGTCTAAGGGGATTTGGGTGGATTGTGGGAATGTTGCGGTGTGGGGTGCTTGTGTGAGTTTGGGGGGCTGGGTCATAGGAGCGGAGAAGGGTGAGTGTGTCGAGGTCAGAAGAAGAGTTGTGGGTGCGGCGAGGGCGGTTGTTGCGATTAAGAACTGGGATTGATGTCAGATTGGGGGATAGCTGAGTGCGAGAGTTAGTCTGAGGGGTGGGGGACAAGTTTGGCGGGGAGGTGTGGATGTGTGAGGCGTTGCAGGGGCGATGCTGGGGACGAGGGCAGTTGCTGCGCCTATGAGCAGGGATTGACGCCTGGTGTGGGGCGTGATGAGGGTGGGGGTCCGCCGGCGGAGTAGGAGACATGTTGGGAGGGGGGGTGGAGGTGGGTGGGCGGTGTATGGGGCGTGTGGAGAGTAGTTCTTTGATGACCTGAATGTCTTCTTTGATCTGAGTGAGGGTGGCCGTGATGTATTCCATCGTAGGGTAGGTGGTGGGGGTGGGAGTGGCAGTCAGGGGTGAGTGGCTGGCCAGGGAATTCATGTGCAGGTGGGAGGGAGTGCTGGTGTTCGGGCAGGTCTGCGTTGTGTTGGTGCGCGGGATGGGGTTAGGGAGGCGAGAGGTTCTGGACGGGAGGGGAGTGGATGAGGTAGGGAGGAAGTTGGTGTTATGGGTGGGGGCATTGGCGGTAGGCGGGGGGGACAAGGTGTAGGCTGGGAGACTGGTAGCCGTGGTGGGGGTGTAAGGAGGATAGTAGGGGCTGAGAGTAGGAGGGGAAGTGGGATTGGAGATGGTCCTGCTGGGGGGAGGGGGCGTTAAATTAGGAGAGGGAGTACGTTCTGCGAAGTTGATTAGAGGGTAATGAGGACTGAGAATGGGGGAGGATAAAGGGGGGGAATTGTCGGAATGCGTGTTATTCTGGTGCTGGGCTAAGTTGGGAGTGTTATGGGTGGGGACTGTGCTGTCAGCAACGAGCGGGGTGTTAATGCCCGCTGTAGGTGTGATAGACGTATTGAGGGTATGTGTGGAGGTCTGCAAGTTGGTAGAGGGGGCGGGGGAAAGAGCGGTGTATGAGGGGGAGCGATCTATGTCTGTGATGGGGTGCTGAGTTGGGATAGTGGGGTTGTGGGTAGGGGATGGGAGGTCAGGGGTGGTAGGTGTGTCCCTGATTGAAAAGTATGTAGCTGAGAGGTCATGGTTGGTGGGATTGGGGGAGATATGCGTGTTTGTCCGTGAATTGGAGAGGTGTTCTTTGAAGGTGGGGAACATGTTGTCTAGCAGTTCCAGGTTCCTGTCTGTGGATTGTGATAGGACAATCCCGTTATTGTAAATAGTGATGGTGGCTCTGCCTGGAAAGACCTGAGATGGGGAGATGGAGAGAGTTTGGCTGTGTGCGGATTTTCTAGTGGAGGAGACAGTGAGTAGGGTGAAGAACGCTTTTCTCCATTGAGCTCTGCGTGTGGTGTGGAAGATGATATCGGTGTTCAGGGATCCATTAACCGGTGAGAAGTAGGTGTCAGCAAAGGGCGTTTCCGAGTGTGACCTAAGGAAGTTGTGTTTAAAGCGTTTGGCGGCGTTTTTGGTGAGTGATGGTGGGTAGATGATTTTGTATGTGTGTTTGCCGATGGGGTCCATGTTGCGTTGCAGGATTAGGTGGGTATGGGAGGATGAAGTAGTGGACTATAGTGGTACCAATGTGCAGAAAGACATGTGTGCAGAAAAACAGGTGCATACAGTAGGATACACAGTAATAAGTTATAAATTACAAAGTGACACTAGTAATCAACCAGCCTATCCAGGATATGAGAGTGAGCAGTAGGGCAAATACATACGGTAAATTGTGAGGTACAAGGTGTAAGAATAGGCATAATACTGATAGTATATAAGGGTAGGGTACAATGGGAGAGTGCACTAATGCACTATAGTTGATAATATTGATAGAATATAGAGGAAGGATCCAGATACACAATTTACATGAGTCAAAATTCAAAAATCGAGGGTGACACTGGTTGTCAACCCAAATAGTGTGAGGTAGCAATCTGTGCATTTACAAATGTTCAAAATACAAGTAAAAGTGGCACTAGTGAGGACTCCGAATATACGAGGTAATAATCTGTGCATACAGGTGTTCAAAATACCGATATAGGTATAGTACTACAATGGTATGTAAACACTCTGTCATATTTAAGGTAGTAGTCTGAGCAATACAAATGTTTAGAGTAAAGCTAGAGTGTACTAATGCAGTGATGGCAAACACTCTCTCCTATATGAGGTAGCAGTCTGTGTGGTACAAAAATTCAGAAAAGGCTAGGAGAGCAATATTGCAAAAATACAGTAATAGGTAGGCATTCTTTCATATATGAGGTAGTAATCTGACCTAAACAAATGATAAAACTATAAGTAAGAGTATAATAATACAGGCATAGGCCGGCATTCTGTTCTACTAGTCTAAAATACTATAATCCAATACAAACTAGAGACTAGACTAAAATGGCCGCCAAATAGTTCAGATCAGGCTAGTAGTCCTTTGTTTGTTGCTAAGCAGGCTGGGAGAAAGAGAGAATAGTCCTCTGTTTGCTGCTATTGCTCTGAGCACAGGGGAAGAGATTCCACTTTCTGTTTAAGCAAACAGAGCTCAAGTCTAGCTGGGAGGAATCTTATCTCTATGTGGGGGAGTTGAGCTGAAGGGCCACGTGGACGACAGAGGTATGGGGGGATTTATTGTTACAGTTTTATGGCCCCAGCCATTTTGTACAAAGGAGTAGAATTTTTTTCAAAAGAGTTAGGTTTTTCAAAAAGAGAGCCGGCGGGTGGGAGAAGTAAATACCTGAGTTTTTGTGATTCAGTCAATATTGCCAGCAGAGTTGTACAGAAGCATTACATAAATCCATGATTGGCTTCCTTCCTCTTCGTAGATGTATGTGTCTGATTATAAAAAGGCATCCCAGCAATATACCGATGTCAATGGGGGCAGTCTTCGGTGTTCCGCCGCCCCTACAGTTCCTCGCTCGCTCTTTTTGACTTTGAGCTGTGTTTAGCTCTCCCGGCTCCGCTTTGAGATCTTGTGACCCCCGCCGTGTGAGCCAGCAACCTGCGACCAACGTCCCTCCCGGCTCTCCAGACCGCTCGTGTTCCTCTGCTGCGGTGTGCGGGGGAGGGGGGGGGTGCGTCGTCGTGACCCGGTGCTGCCTTTGCTGCCGTCGGGACCAAAGGGTCCGGTGCTTCTCCCGCTTTCGTCCTGGTGCCCGCTGCCCCGCTCTCATTCCTCTGCTGCAGCTGTAGGTGCAGAGGGGTCCGGTGCTCCTCCCGCTTTGGTCCTGGTGCCCTCTGCCCCGCTCTGATTCCTCTGCTGCGGCGGTGGTGCAAAGGGGGTGGGGGAGGGGGGGGGCTCCGTTGTCGTCTTGCTCCCGCTGGTCTCGCTGCTCTCGGTGATCCTCCTGCCGATGCCGGTGCTGCGAACAGCGTCCTCAGCTGCAGACGGGCGGGTGTTCCGTTGTTGTTGCCTCAGCCCCCTTCGGTCCCGGGGTGTCCGCTGAGATGCGACTCCCTGGCTCCCGATCTCCGTGTCTGCCTTCTGTTCGGAGCCTTCTGCCTTCTGTTTTATCTTTGGACTAAACTGATTTAACCTTTGAAAAGTGATATCTTTACTTGTATATGTTGGATTTCTGTCCTTTTGGTCTTGTTTTATTCAGATAAATATTGGCTACTTTTCTAATTTGGTGTGGACTAATTTTTTTGTGTTTTCACTCTATTACAGCGTGTGTATGTACAAATACTTTAAACATTGCCTCTGAGATAAGCGTGACTGCTCGCGCCTAGCTACCAAGGGGGTGAGCAGGGGTTATTTTAGCTGTGAACTCCCTTAACCTGACTAAAGTGAGAGTCCCTATTTGGACAGGGTGCAAATAACTGCCAACTTGGGACCCATTTCTAAAACGTACTTTTTCGACATTCACCAGACACATACATTTTTGTAGACATGGCAGGATTATGTTATTTGCCCAAAATCAAGGATGTTAAGCCCACGTCGAAACTCACACTTGGTTTATCAGCTCCATAGTCTGTCTCTTACAGCACATTCTCTTCCAAAAGGACATAACATTATCTCCCTAGCATTTGCCTTAGCTCCATATTTTGTGATTACTGATAAATTACGTAATCTCCCTGTTTGTAAACACAGAAAGCATTGGCAAAGCCAGCAGGTTTCACCTGTGCGAAATCTATTGTTTTTAGGTCTCAGCTTGGCTCAGCTGTGGGCTTACAGGCCGCCCATCTACTACCATTGGTAAACTTCAGCTTTGCTTTAATTTTTTTTTGCCATCCCTCAGGGCATGTGGGCGTCTTGCTCTCTTCTTGTGTTTGGCCCTCCCATAAAGCATGAACCAGTCACATGTCTCCTTACACTGCTCTCAGTTTGCTTAGCTATTTTTCTTTATTTTTAAACACTCCAATGGAGTACTTGTGTTATCTTGGCCCTTATACACATACCACTAAAATGCATGCTTGTGTACATAAATTAATACATTTCTTTAAAAGTTGTTAAAACACAAACAGCACTTGATTATTTTAACTTTTGCATGATCTGTCCTCCATCTGGCAATAGCGCAAACATGAGCCATTGGCAATGGAGTGCTGTAACTGCTCACCATTTACATTCCACAATCACACATTCATTTTTGTTGCGTCGCTAATCCTGCTTCATTTAAGGTATTTTTCTCCCTTCATTGTTGCTTCCTCGACTCGTCTGCCCACTACCTCCTTCATTGCTGCTGCTTTTATTTTTTTTGTGAGATCCGATGGTATTGGAGTGTTTATTCTACCCTCAGTCTTGCCATAGTCCTCCTTGTACTCATACACACATACCACTAAAATGCATGCGCATGTACATAAACTAATTTCTTTTCTTTTCTTAAAAAGTTGATAAAAAATAAACAGCACTTGTTTTATTTTTTTGCATTGTTGCTTCCTCCCGCCCTCTCCCATCCTTGCTTGCGCATCTCCCCATCCCCTCCTGCTTCGCTGCTTAAAGTCGCTGCTGCTTTTATTTTTATTGCTCTTGCTCGATCCGGTATTGACGTGCTTGTTCTGTCCTCCGTCTGGCCATAGTGCTAACACCAGCCTATGGTATAGGAGCACTTTAAGTGCTCACCAGCTACATTAGAAAATGGCACATTCATTGTTGTATGCAGGGGGAAGCGTAATTGATGTGCCCAGCATCACAAACTGTTCAGCCGACCCGTGATTGAAACCTGGTTCCCCTGTCAGCAGCCTTGGCCGAAAAGCCACATCCTTGCTTCACTTAAAAAATCCTCAACTGTTTCTCACTATCACTTCTACATTTGTTCAGCAAGAACCATTCAAACCCAAACATGCATTGATGAAGACAATAGACTGTGGCAATGCCCACACTATTAGCCTTGTCAAGGTGATTGTCTTTTAGCCATGTTGTCTAGTAGCACAACCATTCTGAACAGCCGATGTGCTGATAGACAACATAGCTAAAAGACAGTCACATTGACAAGGCCAATTGCTCAGGAGGGTGCTGAGACCTATTGACTTTCCCACTGCTTGTTGCCATTGTAAATGCTGGAATCAATATGTAGTTACCAGCATTCATTTGCTTTCAGTAGGACACTGGGGAGCAAGGGTGCAGAGTAGTCAGTGAGCAAAAACAGCACCAACTGCTATGGGATTCCACCTTAGAGCGTCTGGCCCAAACGGGTGAATGTTTAGTGACCTACAGTATTAGTAAAGCTAAAACGACTTGCGGTATTTTTTCAATATATTTCCTTTTCTTTTATTCTGCAGATGTATTTGTGGTGTGGTACGAACATGGGCATTCGTAAGCGCTGATCTCCAAGGCACAACATCTGGGCACTCTATTGAGAGGAGCTGATCTCATTTCAGATGCTGGCACGCAAAAAGAAAGTGGGTGCGCGTGAGCACATGTGCTTTCTGGATCAGGGAGACTACAGGTGTCAGATGGAATGAAAATGTAGTCTGTGTTTGTGAAAAATGTTTTGAAAGCATATGTATTTAGTGACCAGCAGTTCCCTCATACAAATCATAGTTTCTCTGATTCACTTGCGTACAGTTTAAATATAATCTCTTCCCCAATAGCCGTGCATCAGCCCGCTCCACATTTCAATATTTCTTACTAACAGGGAGTCCTTGTTTTCTGCTCAGAAGATGTGTGGGCACCAGCCCTGTGGCAGGTGCTCAGCATATTTAAGTTTCTCCACAGCCTTGTACTCAACTCTGCCGAAGACGGAGTGCCCCCAGAATAAACCTCTTCTTAACAACTGTGGCTTATTTACAGCCGTTGACTGTTGTGTGTGCTAAACCCAATGTTGGGCTTGTGAAGGCGTGCCTCACACGTGTTTAATAATCAGAGGCCACACCATGATGTTTATTGGTTGCGAACTAGGCTGTATCTCACGTTGCATCTTTATTACTCCTCCCCACTCTTCATGGTCCGAACCATTGCGACCGGACGAGTGGGGGCCGGAATCCAAACATTCCTCCCAACTCTGTTCACGTTGGGTGAACCCACCCATGCGAACATAACATTCCTCCTTTACCCAGAGGTAAAATAAATAGAGGAAAACAACAACTAAATATGAATCCCTAGGGGGGGAAAGGGGGGTGTTTGGGGGGGAGAGAGAGAGAAAGAGAAAAAAAAATGCCGGATGGGTCAAATATGGTATCATTGCATGCCTTCCCGACTGGACCCCTGCTGCACTTCACTCAGCAGGTCAGCAGATGGCAAGGTACCAGGACAGGATGAGATATCAGACTGATGGAGTCCTACTCCATGGGACAATGAGGGAGCCACTTCGACTCGGACTGGTGCCTCAGTGGGCAACAGGTTTTCCATCGATCCTCTCTCTACAGGTGTGGGTGCATTCCCGAGGTCTCAGGATCCCTGCTCGTCTCGCTAGCAATGGCCTGAAACTTCTTAAAGAATGAGGCATTCCTCAGGATGGTCTTCCCCAACCTCTGAGCCGTAATCATGGTTCCTTTCCTTGTTTGAACCGGTCAGGGGTGGTGCTCAAAAGGTAGCGTGAAATTCCCTTTGGACTGTCTGTTCTTGACCAACATGAGATCACCGGCTTGGATTGCACTTTGTCTCAACCGCCAAGTCCGAAACATGTGCTCATTTCGCATTCTTTGTTTCTGCAAATTCTCAATGGCCTGATGTTGCACCGCCAGAGGCTTCTCCACAGAAGGAATGACTTTTTCCAGTATGCGATTCATGCACAAAGCACTTGGATTGACCTGGGTTGTAGTATGAGGGGTTAGACAATAATCTCTCAGGCTTTGGGCCATTGTGGTGTGATTTTCCAGTAACATCCCTGGATCATAGATATTCTGTGAATTCCTGGCTTGAATAAGGGGGTCCGTTGACAGTATGTAATTCTTTAGGTAGCATGATCTTCTCCAAATGAGGTATCATTTGACTTGTCATTGTGGATTCCAGGATCTCTATCTCTGGGTATTTTGAAAAACCATTCATCACTATTAGCATGTGCTGACCATCCGGGAGGCTGCCAAAATCAGCGCTAGCCCTTTGCAAGGGAAACAGTAGAATACCTTCTATAAGGATTGATGCAGGGGGATGAGCGGGTCCAGTAGCCTGACATAGGGAGCATAGCTGCACTGTTTGTTCCACCAGAGCATCCATATCAGGAAAACAGACTTTGCTTCTCAGCTGAGACTTGGTGTTGATGATTCCTTGATGGGCCAGGTCCACTATTCGCTGTTGAAGAGCTCTGGGAACCACTAGCCGAGGACCCCTCATAACACAGCCTTCCAGGGATATCACCAATTCAGTGCGCCCATTGTAAAGAGAAGTTAGCACCGATCTTGCAGTCTCCGTGCGATATTTAGACCAGGATGCACTCATCACTTTGAGTGGTTTGAACGATTTACTCCAACGAGATGGGCAGTGAGCGGGAGCATTCAATGACCAGTATAGCATATTTTTTTACTTCTTGTGCATCTTGTTCCTCGTGTTCAGTGGTCGGTCTAGCGTGTCTAGAAAGATAGTCAGCGGCATTTTGAGCACCTGGCCGAAACTTGACTGTGAAATGGTAGTCTTGTAACTGCAAAATCCATTTCTCGATCCTGGGTGGAGGTTTGGATGCTGACTCCATGAACAATGGATGAGTGGTTTGTGATCAGTGTGAACCACAAACAGCTGGCCATATAGATTCTGATGAAAATAGCAGTACCCCAGTGTACCGCAATGGCTTCTTTCTCTATGTGTGAGTAGCGTTGTTTAGTTTCCGCCAGTTCTAAACTGGCTCATAGGCCTACTCCCCGTTGTCTACCTCTGCGATAGCACAGCACCAAAGCCGGTGGGACTGGCATCTACAGATAACTAAAAATATTACCAACAACTAGCGATAATTATCGCTAGGTTGGTTTAGCGGCGATATTTTTATCGCCGATCAGCGGCGATTTTTATCGCTTAGGAACCTTGCTATTATCAAGGTTTATCTCCTAAGTGATAAAAATCGGCCGAAATGCATGAATATCGCTGAAAAGTCAGCGATATTCATGCATTACCGAGCTCATGCTCTTAGCCATGTTATCCACCTACCATTGGATAACATGGCTAAGAACTGCTCAGGGGCAGGTGTTAGCTTTTGGAGATATTCGCGCTTAGCGCGAATATCTACAAAAGTTGGTAATAGGAGATAGCGATGTTAGCGACTGTGTTCAGTCGCTAACATTTTGGCATGCCCACTTTGCATGTCATTAGTGATAAATATCACTGACATGCAAAGCGGGGCCCAAGATGGTCGCTATCTCCTACTAGCTGTCGCTAACTGGTGTTAGCAACAGCTAGGTAATAGGGAGATCATTTTATCTCCGCTTTCTTGGCTTTTAAAGCCAAAAAAGCATAGATAAACCCCCTTGATAATATGCCCCTAAGAGTCTTTTTTCAGGTCGAAATAGACTAATATCGTGTCTGCTAACAGTGCCCGATTAGTAGCCTGGAACTCTGCTTCTTGGTCTGGGCCCCATCTCTAGGCTGCACTTGCCTTAGTCAGTTTTCTCAAAGGACCAATAGGTGACAATGCCCAGGAAGCACCGCACACCTGTCACCGTGGTGGGAGCTGGGACAGCTTGGATGTCCTGGACCTTTGGAGGATCTGGTTGTATCCTTTCCTGGGAGAACCGATATCCAAAGAACTATATTTCATTTTGGAAGAAAGCGTACTTGTCTCGGTGAAGGGTGAGATCATTCTCTCTTAGCCATTGAAAGGTGGCTCTCAGGTGATCAAAATGTTCTTTGAGAGTAGTAGCATGGACCAAAATGTCGTCACTGACTTTCAGGACTCCGTCTAGGCTAGCCAACACACTTCAGATGGTGTCCTGAAAAACCTCTGCGGCACTCAATGTCTCAAAACTGACACGCTTGTATCTCCGTAGTCCCACATGAGTGGAGAAGGTAGTGATGGCGCAAGAGTCAAGGTCGAACATTAATTGATGATAGCCGGCTCTCAGATCCATTTTTGAGAACCATTTCGACCCCCTCACTTCTGATACAATGTCATCAACCGTGGGCATCAGATGACTGTCGCGTTTAATGGCCAAGTTCAGTAGGCGCATGTACGAATTTCTTCTGGTTGTTTGGGTCTGCGAGCTGCAATGATTGGGGACACCCACTGAGTCAGGCCCTCCACTTTTTTGATAATGTCTGCCTGCTCCAACTTCCTCAGCTCCTCTTCCACCTTGTGCCTAAGGTGGAAGGCTATTCGTCGATGTATAAAAGCCACAGGTCGGAACGAGTCATCAATGTGCAGGCATATCAAATGGGTCTTAAGGCATCCTATCCCTTCAAATATTGATGCAAACTGAGCCCCCATGTCTACCATGCTTTCTCTGTGTTTGCTGAAGGCAAACGCCGCCAGTTGATATTGCTCTGCTGTGCGACATCTCAGTAACATTCCAGTCCCTCCTTTGGTGACATAGATCTTGCCCCTTGTTGAGTGAAATTCATGAGCGATCTCAGTTGTAAATACTCCCGCTAGGAGAAGGGGGAGGTGGATCCGTAGGTGAACATCTTTGAGATGGTTGGCTTCAGAGTGGGTTCAACCAGAAGTGTGCGCAGCACGGACCGAGCCATAATGTTGATGAAGGCCCCAGTATCAACCAGCGCCTGTACTTGACAGCCATCTACAAGGACACTGCACCTTGGGATGTGCTTCTGGGGTCATCCATCCGGTTGCATAGTATGTATTACTTGCACAGCACCTTCAAGGACATCATCGTCCATGTCCTCTTCACCTCCCAGGAGCGTCGCAGCATCAAGGATATTGACCGGTTTGAGTCTCTGACCTCTGGTCAGTGCCAACGACCGACAATACTTTGGCGAAGTGGCTCAGTTTGGTCCAGGTTGGTGAGGGTTTTCTTCTTGTCCTGGTTTCGGATAGCCACAGCATTGATCGGTTCTGTCTTACCCTGGGGTTGTAATGCTGCCCTCAGGTGAGCTGTTTGCACCTTGCATAGATCTTTTGACCTGACAAGGGTCTGCAAGTCCGCCGTAGGCATTCCTGGTACTTGCAGAATGTTCTCTCGGAGTTTTGCTGAGGAGCAGCCTTGAATGAATTGAGCTTGTATCGCGTCATTTTCATCATGCAGCGTGCACATGCTTGCTAGTTCCCACAGACGAGCATAGAAACAATCAACTGATTCCTCTAGCAGCTGTCTGGCCTGACACAGCAAGAAACGTTCATAATCAGGATTGGCCAGGGGTTCACAGTAGGCAGTAAACATCTGTTTAAGGGTGACGTATGTTAGCAGCAGGGAATGAACACCCGCTTTGTACTGGTGTTAAGCAGGATGACAACCTGCAGTAGAATGGGAGCCCAGCCCAGAGCCACATCGGTATACCAACACATGTCATGGAGCTACTGATCATGCAGCTCGGAGACCCAAGAGGCCCACAACACCCACCGCCACTACCCCCAGGCCCACACCGGGCCCCTCCCCCGAACCAGCCCCCCAGACAACCACTAAGGCAGCGCAGAATAAGACAGCGGTCCTTCAGAAAATGCACCAGCCTCACAGACTTAACGCCCATTACAGGATTAAAAGGACAACCATCCTCCGCACCCTGACCCACATTGCCCACAGGCTGATGGTACCAACACAGCGGACAACCAACATCCCTCCGCAGTCAAAGCTGCTGGCTGTACTGCACCTGTGTGCCTCTGGTACCTTCTAACCAACAACCGCCAGAGTCGGAGGAGTCTCACAGCGAGCCCTATCATAGTTCTTCACAACTGTCTTGGATGCCATCATCAGCTTGGTACCCCAGCACCTTCACATCCCCCACACTATGCAGGAACAGCTGGAGACCAAGCAAGACTTCTACTCCATAGCTGGCTTCCCGCATGTGTTAGGGGCAATTAAGTGCTAACATGTCCTATTTGTGCCCCCTGCCGACACTGAACACAATTACCGCAACAAAAAGCACACACATTCCATCAATGTGCAGGAAGTAGTGGACCACCGGGGACTCTTCATCAACGTCGTCGCCAACTGCCCAGGCAGTGTACATGATTCCTACATCTTCAGACAGTCCATCATCAACCAGCTTTCCGAGGATGGCACCTACTGAAATGCACTGCTCATTGGAAAGTACCAAATGATAACTCCACAATCATGCAACTCACAACTTTGGTAATGCACATGTTACAACATCACATACAACATGCCAGAGAACATGCCCACCTACCAGACACGACAACTCAAGGAACTGCAGTAACAGGGACCAGCCATGTAGACAAACCATGCACGTCATGGCACCTCTGCCACACAATAGCAGGTAGTGGTGAGAGGTGAGAACCAAGTATGTGCGAAGGAGGCAAGTGACCCATGAATCAGAATGTACACAATGCCAAGTATGGAGATGACGTGCCGGACAGACTCAAGTATGCAGAGCACAGACATGTCCATGTCCATGTGGACAAATACTGCTTGTGTCTTTAGTGTCGTAGACAGTGGACGCAACCATGTTACCTCAGGAAGTGGGGTAGACCTTGGACATGTAGCTATGTCATCCCCCCTGTAAGCGTGAGCGGAGTGGGCTGGGCCAGTGTAGGAGTGGAAATTAATAGCCGAGGCTCAGGGCATGGAACACTTCCGGAATGGCCACCAAAGCAAATACTGTGTGTGTCTCTGTGTCCGCCATATCCTCACCATAAGCCTACACACACATGGCCGACCTCCTTCAACGGCCAATATTACAGTGTTGTTGTCAGGCTTGTGTGCATGTGCAGACACTCATGACAATGGTGTGTCTTAGGAGTGCAAGTGATGCAACCACACAGTGCATACGAGTAAATAGGCTTGGGTGAATGAGGAGCAGCTGTGAGGCAACGTAATACACATGGATGCCACTCATTTGCCACATGCAAGACATGTCAAACATGAATCCCAAAGTCCCACACATCACACACCAATATATTAATAATCCTGCCAACACATAATGCAGAACCACCGATTGACACATCTCTCCCCCATGTCACAGGTGATCAAGGATAGGCACTCTGCCCGTGGATGATGACACCCCTACGAGCCAAAAACACCCAGGCCCAGAAGCAGTACAATGTGGCCCACAAGCGCACCAGGGGCATTGTGGCGCGCTTATTTGGCGTGTTGAAGTCACGTTTCAGGTGCCTGGACATCACAGGTCGAAGACTTCTGTACAGCCCGGAAATAGTGTGCAAGATGATTATTGCATGTTGTGCGTTGCACAACATATGTGTACGCAGCAATGCCCCATGGATCCATGTGCCAGATGCACCGGATGATGATGATGAGGATGAGGCAGGTAGACGACACCCCAGTGCAGCAGCAGCAGGAATAGCCCGAAGGAACAATATCATTAACAATTTCTTCACATGAGAATGTCACATTGGGACTGTCCTTGGGAATCATGGGACACAGCAAAATGACCACAGGCACAGCATGTGCAAATAAATTCATTCCCAGACACATTCCCTGTGTGCATGTCACTCCTAAGCATTGGCACATAACTCTGACAAGTGCAAGTGCAACATTTAGTGCTGACAACTTCACCAATGGCAATTTGATGTTGGCAGTGTCACCTCCATATTCGGGATCCTGTTTTCCTGCGAACTGAACAGCGTCTTCCTCTTCTTCTTCTCCTTGCCCTTCTCTGATCCCGGGGTCCCAGGCTGGTCCTCTGTGGTGCTTGTGGGGTTCTGGTTGTCCTCTGTACTTGCTCTGGCTACCTCCATGGTGCTTCACAGTTGTTTGTATTTTTTGTTGCTGCTTTTATACAAATTTTTGCAGCCTGACTTGTGGGACTTGCAGGTCTGGCGCTGCTTATCGCTGACTTTTTTATCGCAGTTGGGCCCAACGCACTTTTTTCGCGTTTGGGTTTGGATTTGTATAGCTGTTCCAGTAATGTTATCACAGACATTTAATACGTTTTGGGGAAACTATAGCATGTTACTGCCATGTTGAGAATGTGATGTTGACACAGAGTTATTTTCCCCCGATAGACGGCGATATGTGAAATTGCGTTAATCTATTTTGGCGATGATTATCGCTAGTTCTTGAGAATATCCCCCCAATTGGTTGCCCCTGCACCAAAGCTGGGCATATTCAGTTCAGTTCAACTTTATTCAGATACAACAGTACCCATAAAAGCACACAAGACAAATACATCACAATAATAAATACAAAAGATTAAAAATACAATATACAAATTCAAAAGTGACTTGTGCAAAACTGTCCGTCATCTCAGTGTATATACTTATTAAAAAGGAGAAACACTTCTCAGTTTATGTTAAACAATATCAAGGGTCCATCATAGATCTCCGCGCCCTTGTTGCGGGTTTTAGGAAAGTGCTAGTGCAGAAGATAAGCTGGACATATAATTATAATATAATGGTGTTAAGATCGAGCAATAACTTCTGCCATTCCACAACTTGCTCACAATTCATACTTTCAAACCCTTCCAAAATACCATTGCCATTGCGCATTTATATTAATAGAAAAATGTCCTGTTTTAATATTTTAACACAACCTTTAACACCAGTTTTTCATAGGACTCATGCATCGTGTGGAGTTTTTGTGATTCCTTGCTTCCAATTTGTCCAGTTAGGTTAGGTCTACCAAAGACTTATACAATTTATTTTTTGAAGAGCCTTTATGCAAATATCTGTTGTTTCTAGTAAACTATGATATACAAGAGTGATTTTAATTTCCATTTGCTTGTAAGTCCCTCCCAGTTTACAAAGCATAGGTAAGATGTTTATCCTTGAGGTTCAATGGGAATTGTTTTGCCCTTGAATATTTTGAGTAAAAGCTTTGCTCCCACATGGATCAAGCATTTTTGGAGTCGCAAACGGTGCGATTCCTTAAAATCGTCCGTTTGCGATTCCAAAAATGCTTTTTGGAATGCATCATTATTTTTTTATGAAAATCGCTAATATTGCGACTTTCCAGAATGCGATTGCATTTAAGGAATCGCTATTTTGCGATTCCTTAAATGCAATGCATCATTCTGAAAACAAATTGCGAAATCAAAGATTGCAAGTGCAAATTACCACGAGGTTGAACCTCGTGGTAATTTGCGAAAACTGTTTAAAATGATCTAATTTGCATTTTAAACCATGTCATGTTACAGACACACATGTCCTTAGGACATGTGTGTTTGAAACATCCATTTTAAAATACATTTCAGGGGTGCAGGGGGGGTCCTTTGGACCCCCCCCCTGCACCCATGGAATGCATCAACATTTGCGAATTCAAAGTTGCGAATTCGCAATTTCCATTGATTCCTATGGGCCTTTTGGCCCATAGGAATCAATGGGAATAGCGAATTCGCAATTTTGAATTCGCATAATATTTGCGATTCGGTAAAAATTGCGATTTTTACCGAATCGGAAATATTAAGCACTTTCTATGATGCATCCCGTTTTGCGAATCCTTATTTGCGATTCGGTAAAAATCGCAAATTTGGAAACGCAAAACGGGAGTTTGATGCATGTGGGGGAAAGTATCATAAAAAAGTTGTATCACTGTTACACTACCACAACCCTCATTGTAAGTGCAGTGCTAAATTCCAATACCGGTGCAAAATATTTGTTGGCTTAGGGATCAGAATAAAGAGCTGTGTGTTAATTATCCCACCCTCACATTTTTCTACTGATAGATTCTGACAGGCCCTCTGTTGGACTTGGCCCTTTTTGGCAGGCCTTAAGCCTCTGACATAGTGGTAGTGATTTTAGGCCTCTGCGCACTTTAGCACTGTGGCCCAGTGTAAAGTGTGTGCGCACTCTGAGTGCGTGTTGTGAGATGGGCCTGCCCTCCCGTAGGAATGCATGGGGGATATGTGTGCCCGTGTGTAATAAATAATGAGAAAGATTCAAATATATCCAGAAAGAGTTGTAGTCATCAAATGATTGATGTGAATGTCAAGGATGTGGCTGAGAAAGTGGAACTCAAACAAGGAAAATACAAATGCAATTATGATACCAGGATGAATGTTAAGCGACCTGCCTTCATGGTGGGTGATGTAGTTAGGATTCGTAAACCAGGTTATATTGCCAAGGGAAAGACCAAATTTGGTAAACCCATGAAGGTTATGAAAGTTTATCACAATAGTATGGTTACTCAAGATGGCAAAAGATGGAATGTTAGAAGAGTTTCAAAATGTGTATCTTAGTTTTTATATACTTGATGTTTTGCCGGCAGTTAAAGATGTCTATTTCCTCTTTTATTTCTTTAAGGGGGAAAATGTGTTATATTCTAGTTTACAGGTATTTCCCTTTTAACTTACCTTCCCATTTCTTGTACATATTTCCCTTTTAATAGAATGCTTATACTTAGCTGCACATGCACACTGTCCATGAGATTCCATTTAGAATTGTTATGATCTAAAATGCATTGACTTGGACTGACAACTTGGATGTTGGGAATACTGTAAACTAGAATATAACACTGTGGTAATTCCTGATATCGGGGGAGTGCAGGGTCAAGTTTAGTATGTGTCAACTCATGAGAATAAATGCTGTGCAATAGTGTGCGCAGATTTATTGTGGTTATTTTAGAACTGCCACTTTTAGAAGTTGGCATTTCTGCGTGCTGTGTGATGTGAATTGCCTGTCTGGCTTGTGAGTGACAGGTGCTGGATGGTGTGGCTGGCTCCAAGAGCCAAGATGAGTCTGCCCAGTGGTGGATAGGGAGCTCTGCATGTAGATGGGAGTGAGGAGTTGCACCTGGGACCTGAATAGGGCTGTGCTTTCCTTCCACAATGCTGTCTCCACCCGCTGTGGTTCGTCTGATATCCCTGGCCAGTCCTGTGAAAGGGAAAGAGGAGCTGAGCAAAACAAAGTGCTCAACAGCTCTCCTGAACCAGTTGTATATAGTTCTCCCATGCCCTATACTTTGAGACAAAGGGAAATGCTGCATAAAAGATGGGGCTGTGACTCCATGATGTTGTCTTACTTTTGGGTGCTGGTTCCTGCTGTGCGTGCTGCTGCTGGAGCCCAGGAAGACTTGCCAGGAGGGCTGCCTCACTGGGCCCAGGTATTCCCTGGAACCTTTTTGCTGGATCTCTTGTAGCCCTGGGCCCTGCCTTGCCCTTGATGCCTGGTAGATTTCTGGGACCTTTGGCTCTGTGTTCTTTGCCCCAGGACTTCTTGTGCACCCTAGCACCCTGTGAGCACTATCTTCTCATTTTCCCCCAGGAGAGGGAGAGCCTGGGAGCTACGCAGCCCTGCGCTGCAGCCCCTTTAAGAGGGAATCCCTAGTGTAGGGATTCCCCCATGATGATGATGGCGGCGGGTGCCCACCGCGCATTTAGCTGTGTTTTGCGGGTGCCCACCCTGCTGGTGTGCCACTGGTACTTTGGTGGTGAACGTGGGTGCCTACCTCGCTAATTTCGTTATTTTCCATGCGGGTGCCCACCCCGCTCATTTGATTTCCAATGTGAATTATTTTATTCCCAAGAGAGCCTACCCCTCTTACTGCCGGAAAATATCACCGCCGCCGGCCCGATCGAGATAGGAAGTCATGCACCGTAGTGCCTGGCGGCTGGCGGGACTTCCGGTTTCCAAGGAAAGTCCCGCGCACGCCCCGACATTGGGGAGAGGAGGCCGGAGAAGTGTAGACAAGGGGCTCCCATGCCTGAGGTGGAGCCCCGCGGTGATGGCAAAGAAAGGAGAAGTCCTGGGCCCTAGGAGGGGAGCCAGGTAAATCGCCGTGATGGGCCGGGTAAAGGGGACAGGCGGCTCAGCACTGCAGCGAGGCGGGGCTCCCGTGTAGTGAGGAGAGCCCCGCGTGCAGTTTGAAAACCGGCCAGAAGTCCTCCCAAGAGTCTCGGCAAGACAGGAGAGCCCCGCAGCCCATAGAGATCAAAAGCGGAGGGGGCTCGAGGCACATTGCCGTTGCTTGCCCCCACCGCATCCAACAAGAGGAGCCCTCGCATAGCCGGTGAGTGAGGGCTGAGGGGGCAGATCCGTGAAGGAGGGCTATCCTGAGGGCCACAGTGCTTGTGGGCCTTATTTGTTCTAGAGCCCGGTGTGGCTCCAACATTGGGGGCCAGTTCTTTTTCTTTATGGCCACAATTTGCTTTAGAGTCACTGTGGATGGGGCTTGGGGCGCCAATTGTTTACCGCTTAAACGAGGCAGGCATGATTTTGTTCTAGGAGCCAGCCTGCCCCACCGTGGCCATTGTCCTCCAGCTGCCCCACTTTGCCGGGTTCAGCTCCAGCGTTGAGGGCAAGTTCTTTTTCTTTATTGTGGCATAATTATTTCAGGAGCCAGTGTGCTCCATGGGACATGATTATTTTTAGAGCCTAGGTGGCTCCAACGTTTTGCTAATTGTTTTCAGAGCCCCGTGGCTCCAACGAAGGGGGCACATTTGTTTAAAGGGCCATTGAGAGCCCATGCCTAATTTTCCTATTTAAAGCTACCCAACAAGTAGTGGGCAGCTGTACCGTTTAGGTCTTTCTTTTAGGGGACATGTCTTGAATTCAGGAGTGAGACGCCCTCCTTCGCCCCCATATTTTCCTTCACAGCTGCGCAGCACTAAGTGCCAGCTGCTACGTTTAGGTCTGCGCAAAGTGCGCACCCTTGAATGTCGCTGCATTGGCAGCGCGCCCTGACTCTTTTGGACAGAAGGCATTTGAGCCCCTTAGAAATGGCCAGTTGGCCAGGGGGACTAGAAGGTTTGTAGGGCGCCAGGCCCTAGTGTGATCTATATAGGTGCTAGAAAATTTAATGTCTAAGATATGTCTTATGCACCTTGATTTATGCTTATAGATGTGATTTTATGATTATGAAGTTTTGCATACTGTCTTATGTTTTATTTGATTCTCTACTGTGGTCTAGGTTTGATTTATTCCCTACTGCAGTTTATGTTAGTTAGTTTATTTTCTTTAGCGAGTTATGTTTAGGAGAGTATGGTCTACTATGTTTAGGCTTATGAGGTTGGCGCAGAATAGATTTCTTGCCTTATGTGATACTGCGCATTATATGATTTATGTTACAGGTTGATGCTGAGTATAGTGTCTGCCAGTAGTTACTGGTTGTGTTCTAAGTTTATGATATGTTCTGAATTTTACTATTTTTACCAAGTGATGATTCTGACAGTGGCCCACGTGGCCCTACCATGTGTAACTAATCCCCTGTAACTATTGCTCAGTGCCAGTTGGCACAGTGTATATTGTGTGATTACCATCTAATGTGTTTTATGATAATAAAAAGGCTATTTTTATTTATAACCTTGTGTGGAGTTCCTTTTGTGGTGTGCCTAGTATGTTGTTACTGTGTGGGTTGTGCAAATGCTTTGGCACTATGCTGCCAAAGGGGTGTCAGTGCAGGGGAAAAGGCAGAAATGCACCATATTGTCCTAAATATGGTGCGTTCCTGCCTTTTCCCTGTCACTCAGTCTAGCGCAGCAAGGTGACTTGCTGCGCTGCACTGCTTGACAAGTTTATAAAGCTACCCTAGTTTTTATTTAGAGCATCTAAATCTCATCACCACAAACTTTTGTGACAGTGTCATTGAATAAATTAACCATTTGATGAGTATGGAATGACATCTCCATAGTGCACTTTAATTAGGTGAATTTTTAGATATTTTCTGTTGTGCTTTTTTCCTCAGATGAAACTGTTGTTGGCAATGTCTGGCAACAGGGGCACCATGTTTTGTTGGATGTATGTGACAAGTGGTTTCTATCCACTAATGGACTTATGTGTGGCAGACATTGTTGTATGTACTGTTGATAACAGTAGTGGGGTGGAGTATATTGAGTGTCTGTGGTACATTTTGCATAAGCAAATTCGAGGAATACTCACTGCTTTGAGGAGTTTCACGTTTCTTCTGCTTTGCTATGACTATAAGGTCTGTTTCTGAGGTCTGACAAACAAGCCATACCTAGTTGGTTAAACACTGGCTTAAACTGAGAACCCTTCTGCGGTTCTGTAAGTCTTCTGTAAAGTACAGCAAAGTAAAATGCTTACTCTGCATTTACGTTTACAACCCAAATATAGCCACAAAGTTACATCATAGCAAAGAAACATCCATACGTTATAATGAGATTGGCCCTATAAAACATTGCAGTCATGACAGCCAAGCGGTTGGCCCTTCATATAAAATGGAAATTCAAGGTAGTCATTAGTCTCACACTTCACCACATCTAGAACATTATTTTCTAACCTATTTCCTAAAATGTATTATTTATTTATTAGTAGATTACATTTAGATGTAACACTTTTATGGGGGCATCGAAACATTTTGTAACCCTGTGATCTAACCTTATTAGTTGGGGCAGTTAAATGTAGTCCAAAAGATATTTTATAGCTTTATAGATATTAACATTGTAGAAATTAATATGGGGATATCAAATTCTCATGTAGTCTATTGACCTGTAGTAGCTTGTAATAATGACGTGTCAACTAAATTACACACAAAACAAGTCTTATGTGGCACACCAAAACATTCAATTTTTCCATGCAGACAGGTGTATCTAAAAGTAAGATTTTGGAAGGTATTTGAGGTAACAGAGTTAATATCGATGTGAGGGACCCCTGGTCCATGGTGTGATAGAGATCTAAAATGGTAGTGTTAGATCTGGGGGTCTCTAGTTGGCAATGGTATACACCTTTGTCCAAATCAGGACCCTTACTTCTAAGTCAGGATAAGGGGATTACACTCCTTAATAACCCCTGCTCACCCCCTTGGTAGCTTAGCACGAGCAGACCGGCTTATCTCAGAGGCAGTGTGTTAAGCATTTGTGAATATACACAGCAATACAGTTAAAACACTACAGATGAACAGAACAGAGGTTTTATAAAAAGAAGTATTCTTTATATAGACTTAAACACAAGAGCACAAACGACAAAAATCCACAATATTACACTTAAGATTGCTTCAAAGATGATCAAAGTTACTTAGTTCAAGTTGATGATAAATGCGACAAAGTTCTCAACAAAGTACCTGGATGCGTAACTCAAAGTAAACAAAAGGCTGGCAAAAGGGGAGATGCGTCAGTTCCGTGATCTGGGGGAGATGATGTGTAGGGCCTCAATGCTCATGCAGAGAAGGGGATGCGTCGTAATCCTTACCGGGGTGGACGTGAAGCGTACATTCTTGGCCTGCGGGCCTGTTGTGGTGCACAAGATGGCTTGTAGAAGGAAAGTCCCTGTTTAGCGAAGCAGACTGTGATTGCTGGGAAAAGCTATACCTAGGGGGTCTCTGCACGGTTATAGAGGTGATCTGAACAACAATCTAATGTAAGCAGGCAACAGAAATGCACTATAATTGAGTAATGGGCACATACAATGAAATAAAATTAATTTCGAAATTTATTAAAGCCTCCCAACTGGGTTACAATCTAAAACAGAATTAAAAACCAACTAAAAAACACCTCCAAAAAAGGTGACACAATAAATCAAGTACAGTCAAAGTTTCCAAAGAAGTCGACGCGGCGTTTCGGTGCTATTCAGTCTTTACACCTTCATCAGGACATTAAAAATATTTGCCGTATCTATAAATTAAATAACAGAGATTTAGTGCCATTATATGTCTTTCTTTTTACTACAAAGCTTGCTCACTTTCTTTAGGTCTACTCATGTCCCCTTTAAGCTACCTGTCCCCATTCGCAGAGAACATGTGTCACTTGTGCAACTTTTATTTTTTCCCACATTTCTACACCTTTTCACTGTGTGGTTATTAGTGAGTGTGTTCAGTTACCTGTGTTTTGACTAAAATAAAGCTTATCAATTGCTTCAAGTCGTTGTCTTGTCGTGGACTTTGTTCTGATGGTTGTCACACATTTAAAAGCTACAGGAAGTATAAAGAGATATATTACAATGACAGAATCCTATGTTTCCTATATTGTCAGATATATATTCTGTGTACGTTAGTGACTCCGGTTTTCTAAATGAACCTTTACCTTATAATTTAAGCCACAGAGCCTTGAGTTAGTTATAGAACACAAGTACTGAGGGAAGAAATGTGTTCTTTTATTTACACAGGGGAACAAGAAATCCCGACTTTAGAAATCTCTTCTACCAATAACGGTGGTTCCTCCGTGCTCTGTGAGCAAGCTTTGTAGTAAAAAGAAAGACATATAATGGCACTAAATCTCTGTTATTTTATTTATAGATACGTCAAATATTTTTAATGTCCTGATGAAGGTATAAAGACTGAATAGCACCGAAACGCCGCGTCAACTTCTTTGGAAAGTTTGACTGTATTTGATTTATTGTGTCACCTTTTTTGGAGGTGTTTTTTAGTTGGTTTTTAATTCTGTTTTAGATTGTAATCCAGTTGGGAGGCTTTAATAAATTTCGAAATTAATTTTATTTCGTTGTATGTGCCCATTACTCAATTATAGTGCATGTCTGTTGCTTGCTTACATTAGATTGTTGTTCAGATCACCTCTATAACCGTGCAGAGACCCCTTAGGTATAGCTTTTCCCAGCAATCACAGTCTGCTACGCTAAACAGGGACTTTCCTTCTACAAGTTCAATTCCCCCTCCCTGACATCTGTCATAAGGGGATCCTCCGTTTTTTTGAGGGTGCACAAGATGGCGCCTTGATGCAATGCGATGATCTGGTTGCGATGCGAGAAGATGGTGCCCTTGATGCGGTGATGCGATGACGATGTGTAGACGCCCTCGCAGCCTTGCGACGATTCTGTACTTTGGAGCCGCGACAGGCCCTGCGACATGCTTCTCCGGTGATGCGATGGCAACTCTGTCGATGGCGTCACGCTTCTCCAGTGATGCGACAGCAGGCAGCTTCGATGAACACACGCTTCCACGGAGATGCTGCGAAGGCTCGCTTCTCCGGTGATGCGATGATTTCAGCTGCAGCAGCGACACGCTTCCCTTTGATGCGTCGCGCTTCCAGCTCCCAGCGACACGCAAATGTCTGGAGTTGAGAATTCCCAGCAGGGAAATTCAGAGGGGAGCTGGAGATGAAGTCTTTTGTCCCTAAGACTTCAGCAGGAGGCAAGCACAGTTCAAGCCCTTGGAGAATATTCTGTAGATGATGAAAGTCCTTAAAAAGTTCCTTCTCCTTTCCTTGGCAATGAAGCAACCACTGCAGGCCAGCCCAGCAAACAGCACACTGGAATAGGGGCAGTCAAACTCCTGCAGCTTCCTTGGTTCTTTTCCTTGGCAAAAGGTTTCTTGTTCCAGAAGTGATCTAATGTCTTGGGATCAGGGTCCCAATATTTATACCCCAACATCCTTTGTTCTCTGAAGGCAGAGAGGCCTCTGCCTAGTCCAAACCTGTTCCTGAGCACTTTGTTTACATGACTCTCTTCTTCCTTTCACAGTGCAGGGCAGAGACATCAGACAAGCCACAGGAGGTGAAACCAGCATTGTAGAGGGAAGGCCCAGTCCTATTCAGGTCCTAGGTGCAACTCCTCCCTCCCATCTAGATGCAGATCTCTCTATTCACCACTGGGCTGCCCCAGCCTGACTCCTGAAATCCCCCAGCCCTGTCACTCACAAACCCAGACAAGGAATACACAACCTAGCAGAGGCCGGCCTGGACAGTTAGGCAAGACAATACCTACTTTCTAAAAGTGGTATTTTCAAACACAGAATATTAAAACCAACTTTACTAAAAGATGTATTTTATTATTCTGAGTTCAGGCATACTAAATTCGAATTTCTACCATGTTCCCTGAGTCAGTTAGGATTATAAAAATGTAATAATCTAACTGCCCGTTCTACCCTTTGGGGAACAGGTAGCCTTCAATAGTGAAAAACCCAAATGGCTGTAATTCACTATTAGGACATGCTAAACACACCAGAGCATGTCCTACATGTTATACTTACATTGCACTCTGCCCTTGGGCCTACCATAGGGGTGGCTAACATGAAGCAGAGGGAAGTTTTAGGGACTGGCAAGTGGGTGCACTTGGATAAGTCGACATGGCAGTGCTAGACTGCACACAGGCCTTGCAATGGTAGACCTGAGACACACTTTACAAGCTGCTTCTGTGGGTGGCACAACCAGTGCTACAAGCCCACCAGCAGCATTTGATTTACAAGCCCTGGGCATACATGGTGCACTGTACTAGGGGCTGACAGGTAAATCAAATAACCCAATCATGGAATAACCAATTAGTACATCAATTTAACATAGGGAGCACTTGCACTGTGGCACTGGATAGCAGTGGCACAGTGCCCAAAGCATATAACCAGCAAAAACATATCAAAACAGAGGAGGCAATCCGTAAAAATGGAAGGATGACTCACGCCAAGGATGCCAGGTCTAACAGGTAGCTTAAAGTTAACACAACTTTTATTTTTTTAGTGTATGAATTCTGACTGGAAAGTTTTAAATTTTGTTATGCACACTTTGCTTTCCAGATCCATGGTCATAACAACCTAAATATTTTTGCAGACCTGTATTTCTACCTGCTGAAGAGCTGAAGATCATTCAAAATACTAACAGACTCACAACATCAGCAATTCGGGAGGATTGCCATGAAGTCTTTTGAAATATAAAATTAAAGCTTTTCAAACTTTTATTTTTTTATGATGACAGTAATGCCAAATTCCAGCTTTGAGGGTGGTTGGAGAAATACAAAGAAGACATTTACTTTCAGTCTGGTTTAAGGAACTACTACAACTTTTGACAGACACTGGAAAGCAATAAAAAAGAGCAGAAACATTATAGTCCCCCAAAAAATCTTCAACTAGGGCCCCAAAGCCTCAAGTATATTTTTTATTGAACTTTGCAAGACTCATGCAGCTTCTCTGTACCTTGATTCTCCTGTCATGAAGGTGATTCTCCACTCTAAAGGTGAGTTAAAGTTATTCCCAACTGTTGGGCTTGGCCCTTTCTGCAGGGTCATTCCCAAGTTTGTTGACTTCACCCTCCTGTTTTCTGGAACCATTTGTGTTGGTTTTTAGGACTCTGTGCACTTTACCACTGCTAACTAGTTCTAAAGTACTGGTGCTCTCTCATTAAAACATGGGAGACATTGCTAATAGCCAATTGGCACATTTAATTTACTTGTAAGTCCCTAGTAAACTGGCACTACCTGTGCCCAGGGCCTGTAAATTAAATACCACTAGTGGGCCTGCAGCACTGAATTTGCCACCCACTTAAGTAGCCCTTTAAACACCATGTCTCAGGCAGACTGTGTGTGCAGTATTAAACTGCCACGTCGATCTGCCAAACAAACCTTTTGCCAGGCCCCACCCTTCCTTTTCAATTCATTTGTCACTCCTAGGGTAGGACCTGGACAGCCCAGAGGGCAAATGCAGTGTCTTTAAAAAGTACGACCATTACTTTCAAGTTTTGCATGTCTTGGTAGTGAAAATCTATTAGATTTGTTTTCCACTACTGCAAAGCCTACCTCTCCCAAAGGATAACATTGGAATGACCTTATTACATTTAATAATCTGTAACCTCCAAATGGGAACAAGTAACTAGTTCATGTTTGGGTCTTTTGAAATGTAATGTGAAATGTAATAAACATTTCTCTCTTTTAAGGTGAACTCGAATGGGAGTGCTAAGCTGGGCACAGCCCTACGTACACTTGAATAGGCTGTGTCATGCTTCCACACAAAGGGCTGCATACCCCCTATAGTGTGTTTGGGCAGGTGTGGCAGGAAACCTGCACACTTTAAAGGGAAATATTTTCAATATAAATATCTCCCATTATACTGAATGGATTGTTGTTATTTTGGTCTTGATTTATGTATTACATTTTGCTCTAAAGTTCTGAATTGGTCTGGGATTTCTCTTGCGTTAGGATTTCCCTTTATTACTGTCTGAAGTGCTGCATAAATACTTTACAAATTGCCTGTAAGTTTAGCCTGACTGCTCTGTGCCAAGCTCCCAGATGGCTGAGCACCGGTTAATTTTGGGGTTTGTTTGTGCTTCACTCTGACATGCATTGTGGCTGCTGCTTGAGTCCATTAAGTGAAGGAACAGAACTCCACAGGAATGTACAAGCCAACCACGCTTCCTTCAGCGCAGCAGAAAGGAAGGAAGAAACCGAGACACGGTATACAGTTAACCACCTGCTAGTTCCAATTAGTTCAAAGGACGATAGCTAGGTTCGCTGTAGTCATCGGGGCAAAGCGCTTCAACCGCGCTACAAACAAAATAAACTCGCCTCCGGTGTTCTGAACAAACAGGAGGCCTCCTTTAACAATAACAACAGAATGACAGAGGGTAGAGATGACCAGCGCTTCCTTCAGCGCAGAACGATACCTCAACAGCAGATTCTTCCGCTCCGCCTCATTTCCTGACAGGGATCCCCCAAACGAAACGGGCGCTTACTTCAGCGTCCATAGGAAAAGAACACAGGATACGAAAAAGAGTAGAAGGCTCCTTCAGCGCAATGTGGAGATCCGACAAGGCACCCCTCACAGCAAGATCCAGAGTTGTAGGCTAGAGAGAGAGTCTCCATGCAGCCAGCATGAGACTCGAAGCACGAAACACAACTGAGAAACAACAGATTACGCGCATCCTTTCCCAGACCTGACTGAGCTATATAGAAGTTGCTCCTCCCCCGCCAGGAATTCTGGGAGTTGTAGTTCGGGCGCACAAACAAAACAATATAGGCGCTTTAGACCCTGCAGGTACCGGTCAGCGCCTGACATCCAGTGCTAAAACCTAACAGAAAATCCACCTAAAAAGTTGGCTACACAGCATATAGGCAAGTTTAAATAGCTTTCCTAAATGGCAGCAACTGTAGGATAGCCCTCAAGTTCTGCTGAAGAGAGTTCCAAAGATTACTTGCAGCAATCGAGAAGGTTCTATCACCCCATTTCTTCTTTTGAGTCCTAGGCACAGCTTGCAAGAATCGGTGTGCCGAACACAGGTGTCTACTTGGGGAATACCAGTGAAACATATCTTTAATCCTCGCCAGTCTGGGAAGAAAAAGGGCCTCATGCACTGTACAGAGCACCTTAAACATAATGCACTTTCAGGTGGGGAGCCAATGTAGGGCTCCCAAACCCATAGCAGACGATTGGCTCATGGGAATGTCAAAAGTAATAGTCCAATCTGGACATAACCGGGGCTAATGCAACCTGCATGTGTGCAGGCTGAGGTAAATGAGGAGCAATTTTTCTGAGCATCCTTATGACCCAGAAACAAGTTGCAACAGTGCAATTGGTCTGGGCATTGAGTGTGAATTCAGTATCTAAGAAGACTCCAAGGTTTTTGTCCTTCTCCACTGGGATGGGACATGTGCCGAAGGTGTCTGGCCTCCGGTTACTATTCTAGCTCATTGAGCAAGGTCCAAAGAGCAGCACCTCGGTTTTATCACCATTTAATTTGAAAAAGTACCGTCCCATCCAGTCTGAAGCTGCCGACATGCATTGAGAGAGGTTTTCTACCATGGTGACCGAGTTCTTAGGAGCTCACACAATAATCTGTGTGTCATAGGCGTATGATAACACCTGCATCCCGAAGGCCCAGATTATATCTACAAGTGGTGACACATAGAGGTTAAAAGGCGTAGGGCTTAGTGATGAGGCCTGCAGCACTCCACATGGCAGAGAAAAAACTTCTGATTAGTACTGCTGTACCATCACTCTCTGTAAGCGATCCCTAAGGAAAGAAAACAGATGGGCTAGGGATTGTGTGATACCTATGTCTCGAAGGTGCTTAATCAACAGCAAGGGTGAGATGGTTTCAAACGCTGCTGATAGATCCAAAATACCAATGCCACACATTGTCATTTGTTCACTAAACAATGGCAATTATGCAATCCTATGGTTGATGACGTACCTGCTTCTGGGATACAGTGAGTTGGAGATGGGCTGCCAAGGTAAAATGTCACAGTATGTTTGCAGTGCCATAACCTCATCTCTGGTGCAGTCTTTGAAATTGTCCGCATGGGCACCCTTCTCTTTCATAGCCGCAGTCTGCATTAGCACATTTCTCTCGTGCATTGGCACAGTCCTCTAGGACAAGCTTCTCTAGTGAAGCAATTCAGGCCTTGCTGGCACATTTCTCTGGCAAAGAGGTAGAGTCTGCTTGGCATGCCCCTTTGGTATAGCAGCACAGTCCATGCAGGCATGCTTCTTGACATGGTCCCTAATAGAAACTATTCGCGTGGATTGACTGCGATCCATTATTATCTGGCCCCGCAGATCTCTCCCCCTCAGTACTCCACACCACTGGGAGTCAAGTTCTAGTTCTTTAAATACATCACACCTCTGCTGGGTGGCAGACTCCCTCCTTGTCTTAGTAGCAGGTTCCCTTGCTCACTTTGCCACTGGATTCAAGCAAGCCGGGCTGAAGACAGCTGGAATGCCAGAAACCGGTCCTCGGAAGCTTGTCTCCCGTCCAGGGAAGGCATGGCTTGGCAGTTCGGGCTGGACTGTTCCCATGAGGCACAGGGTCAGACTGATTTGCATATAGCCATGTCTGAACTGGGGTGGCAGAGTGGGCTAAAGAACGGTGATGGATCAAACCCAGATCCTTTGACTGGGTGTGAGTGTTTGATTGGTTCAGATGCTCCGTCCATCACCACCCCCTTTTGTACCGCTTTTGGCCGCCATAAGTGTGGCGGGGTATGCTCAGACGTGAGTCCCTTGCTCACTTTGCCACTGGATTCAAGCAAGCCAGGCTGAAGACGGCTAGAATGCCAGAAACCGGTCCTCGGAAGCTTGTCTCCGGTCCAGGGAAGGCATGGCTTGGCAGTTCGGGCTGGACTGTTCCCATGAGGCACAGGGTCAGACTGATTTGCATATAGCCATGTCTGAACTGGGGTGGCAGAGTGGGCTAAAGAACGGTGATGGATCAAACCCAGATCTTTTGACTGGGTGTGAGTGTTTGATTGGTTCAGATGCTCCGTCCATCACCACCCCCTTTTGTACCGTTTTTGGCCACCATAAGTGTGGCAGGGTATGCTCAGACGTGAGTCCCTTGCTCACTTTGCCACTGGATTCATGCAAGCCGGGCTGAAGACGGCTGGAATGCCAGAAACCGGTCCTCGGAAGCTTGTCTCCGGTCCAGGGAAGACATGGTTTGGCCGTTCGGGCTGGACTGTTCCCATGAGGCACAGGGTCAGACTGATTTGCATATAGCCATGTCTGAACTGGGGTGGCAGAGTGGGCTAAAGAACGGTGATGGATCAAACCCAGATCTTTTGACTGGGTGTGAGTGTTTGATTGGTTCAGATGCTCGGTCCATCACCACCCCCTTTTGTACCGCTTTTGGCTGCCATAAGTGTGGCAGGGTATGCTCAGACGTGAGTCCCTTGCTCACTTTGCCACTGGATTCAAGCAAGGCGGGCTGAAGACGGCTGGAAAGCCAGAAACCGGTCCTCGGAAGCTTGTCTCCGGTCCAGGGAAGGCATGGCTTGGCAGTTGGGGCTGGACTGTTCCCATGAGGCACAGGGTCAGGCTGATTTGCATATAGCCATGTCTGAACTGGGGTGGCAGAGTGGGCTAAAGAACGGTGATGGATCAAACCCAGATCTTTTGACTGAGTGCGAGTGTTTGATTGGTTCAGATGCTCCGTCCATCACCCTCCCCTTTTGTACCACTTTTGGCCGCCATAAGTGTGGCAGGGTATGCTCAGACGTGAGTCCTTTGCTAACTTTGCCACTGGATTCAAGCAAGCCGGGCTGAAGACGGCTGGAATGCCAGAAACCGGTCCTCGGAAGCTTGTCTCCGGTCCAGGGAAGGCATGGTTTGGCAGTTCGGGCTGGACTGTTCCCACGAGGCACAGGGTCAGACTGATTTGCAGATAGCCATGTCTGAAGTGGGGTGGCAGAGTGGGCTAAAGAACGGTGATGGATCAAACCCAGATCTTTTGACTGGGTGTGAGTGTTTGATTGGTTCAGATGCTCTGTCCATCACCACCCCCTTTTGTACCGTTTTTGGCTGCCATAAGTGTGGCAGGGTATGCTCAGACGTGAGTCCCTTGCTCACTTTGCCACTGGAGTCAAGCAAGCCGGGCTGAAGACGGCTGGAATGCCAGAAACCGGTCCTCGGAAGCTTGTCTCCGGTCCACGGAAGGCATGGCTTGGCAGTTCGGGCTGGACTGTTCCCATGAGGCACAGGGTCAGACTGATTTGCATATAGCCATGTCTGAACTGGGGTGGCAGATTGGGCTAAAGAACGGTGATGGATCAAACCCAGATCTTTTGACTGGGTGTGAGTGTTTGATTGGTTCAGATGCTCTGTCCATCACCACACCCTTTTGTACCGGTTTTGGCCGCCATAGGTGTTGCAGGGTATGCTCAGATGCGAGTCCCTTGCTCACTTTGCCACTGGATTCAAGCAAGCCGGGCTGAAGACGGCTGGAATGCCAGAAACCGGTCCTCGGAAGCTTGTCTCAGGTCCAGGGAAGGAATGGTGGCAGTTCGGGTTGGACTGTTCCCATGAGGCACAGGGTCAGACTGATTTGCATATAGCCATGTCTGAACTGGGGTGGCAGAGTGGGCTAAAGAACAGTGATGGATCAAACCCAGATCTTTTGACTGGGTGTGAGTGTTTGATTGGTTCAGATGCTCCGTCCATCACCATCCCCTTTTGTACCGCTTTTGGCCGCCATAAGTGTGGCACGGTATGCTGAGACGTGAGTCCCTTGCTCACTTTGCAACTGGATTAAAGCAAGCCAGGCTGAAGACGGCTGGAATGCCAGAAACCGGTCCTCGGAAGCTTGTCTCCGGTCCAGGGAAGGCATGGCTTGGCAGTTCGGGCTGAACTGTTCCCATGAGGCACAGGGTCAGACTGATTTGCATATAGCCATGTCTGAACTGGGGTGGCAGAGTGGGCTAAAGAACGGTGATGGATCAAACCCAGATCTTTTGACTGGGTGTGAGTGTTTGATTGGTTCAGATGCTCCGTCCATTACCACCCCCTTTTGTACGGCCTTTGGTATAGCAGCACAGTCCATGCAAGACATGGTCCCTAATGGAAACTATTCGCGTGGATTGACTGTGCTCCATTATCATCTGGCCCTGCAGATATCTCGCCCTCAGTATTCCACACCACTGGGAGTCAAGTTCTAGTGCTTTAAATACATCACACCTCTGCTGGGTGGCAGACTCCCTCCTTGTCTTAGTAGCAGGTTGACTTCAAAGTGCTGTTACTCAGTTACCAACCTCAGGAGGATGCATTGCTGACCTGGCCGTGCTGGGATTCAAGCTTTAGTTGTGACACATAGATCACAGCAAATGTTAGAGGGGAGGCTTAACATACAGCGCTTTCTTGCTAGCATGCAAAAAGAATTTGCAAATTAAGAAATCGCAATTCCGGGAATCTGCAATACAGGTGAAGCTTGATGACATCACAACCAGGAAGTGGGAGTGATTAGCTGCACCTGTTTGCCTGAGCCACACCCAGAGACCGTTAGGAGTGTGTTTGGAGGCTGCACAGCACTTCGAGCTCTACAATGGATTCACAGAGGCCACAGGAGGGCATGGAGCCTGAGAAAAGAAAGAGAAAACACAAGTTTTCAGAGAAAGAACAGGAGGTACTCATAGAAGAAATGGTTTGCAGCCATGAACTCCTGTTTGGAAAGAAAGCCCCGAAGGTACCTGAGGCAAGGAAAAGAAAGATATTGGTGAAAATCCAGGAAAAGGTGAATGCTGTGGGAGTGACCAATCGAAAAATTGATGAGCTGCGCAAAAGATGGTATGATATGGGCCAAAGGTCAAAGGAGAGCTAGGCAGCCAGATTGAAGGAGGCACACAAGACCGGGGGAGGAACTTCAACAGCAGAACAGCCAACACCACATGAAGAGCTGGTGGAGTCCACTCTCCTGTCTGAGAGTGTGTGTGGAGTGGCTGAGATTGACAGCTCGGACCCTGCATCCTGTAGTCAAGGTAAGATGCATGACAAATAATCTTTACACAGCTCCCCATAGCATGCACACTGTATAGAATGAGTGACATGAAGAAAACACATTTTCCTCCGGTCCACTCCTTACAACACACACAGAAATGCATCATGGGAGTTGTAGTTGGATGAAGGATAGTTTGTGAATGAGACTTAAAAAATCATGGTAGAATGTGGTTTGCAGTGAAGGCAAAATGACAATGTCAGGATTTAGGCAACTTAAAAGTTGAAAACTTTATTCAGTCCAAAATGCATGATAAAACACAAACGCATATGTCCCTCTTTACATCCACAGTACAATCCAGGGCAGCTGGGGACAAGGCAGAGGGAGAGGACTCAGAAATTAATTTGGAGCACACCAATGAAGGGGATACCAGTCATGAATCCAACCAAACACCCATTTTGCGCAGGAAGCGTACATATGTGCCCCCACTGGCTCCATTGGAGGACGACTTAGATGGCACTGGGGATACAAGTGACAACAGAGTTGAAAGTCAGGAAGTATGTGACAGTCGTGGACAACTGCAACCACAAAAAAGGCCTGAAGCAAATACAGAACGTAGGTCCACGCCCAGGAGCAGCAGTGTCAAAGATCAGGAACACACTCTTTTTGCAGGACTGGAGCAGAACATGCTTCAAGTGCAGCGCCTGCAACATAAAGCACCCCGTTCAATCAACAGGCAGCTGAACACCTTAAATAAAAAATCAGCGGCACATGGGGGAGGGTATCATGGCCATGGCAGGTGTGATTCAAAATCTATGTGCTACACTAGAACGCAATGAAAGTGCCAGGAACAGGGCTGCCCAACGTGCCAATGCATGTATGCACAATTACACTAAGGCAGTGAACCACCTCTGCACAACCACCAGCAACCTAACATGTCGCAGCATCACTATGCAAATGACACACTGCTGCCAGTACATCACCAGAGGGCTAGAACAAGTAACGAAAGCAGTGGAACAGATGCAAACTGCTAACTCTGGAAGCAGCAAACTAATGGTCTCTGGGGAGAGTGAAGAAACCTCCAGTAGGAGCAGCAACACTCTTACATTGCCACTTTTACAACGTGGCAGACATGGTGCTGCAGCTAGCCATACAACTGAGGGCACACAGGCAGAACACCGCCCTGCACCAAGCCGTCACCAGAGGAGGTGAATTAGACAATGACACTATTGTTAAAAGGGGTGAAGCAACCAACCTAAACTGATTTATGGACATTAGTCATCAGTACGATCACTGTGTTGAGACATGTGTTGGGTACTGCTAATATTATTGTGTGTGAAGTGTGAATAAACACATCACATGTTACAAAATTCATTTTTGATCATTATATGTATTTCTTACCTAAAAGTAGTTGTGTGTGATCTCAGACCATCTCTGATGTCCAGCAGCTGCCCCTACTCCTGCTGCTGCCCTGCCAGGGGGAGGTGTCCAGTCATCATCCGATGTGTCTGTGTCGCTCACATCAATTGCGGTGCCTTTCCGCATTGCCATGTTGTGGAGCATTGTGCAGCTTGTCACTATTTTACAACATGTCTCGGGGCTATATATTGCAGTGCCCCTCCACTTTTATGTAGGCATCTGAACCGGCTTTTCGAGATGCCAAAGATGGGGTCTATGACGCTGCACGTTGATCTGTGTGCCCTGTTATACCTCCTCTCACTTGTATTTGCTGGATTCAGTTACGGTGGTAGGATGTAGTCTCGCCCTGCGTAGACACTATCACCTGCATGGATGGAAAGGAAAGGTAAGTCAATGTTCCCCCCCAAAATGAGTAGTGGATGGATGGATGTATGTGTGCTATTGATTTACCTAGCAAGTATCTCTCTCCAAATTCTCCAGCACTCAGACGTCTGTGTATCCCTCTATGTCGAAATATGAAAGAGTCATGTGTGCAGCCAGGGAATGTTGCCAGAATGATGATGATGATGTACTTGGCATTGCACACAATCTGTATATTCAGGGAATGGTAGCATTTTTGGTTCCTGAACACACGCAGCCAATGACATGGGGGATACGTGCAATTTGATAGAAGTCAAGTTTGGTTTGCTGTAATGCCTGTTGGGTGCTGGGGAAGTATGTATGATGTGCTAGCCTGTTCAGCATTGCATCAAAAAAGGCATGGAAAAAGCGAGATAGAGCACTCTGTGACTCCCCGCCAACCTCTGCTATGACTCCTTGAAAACTCCCTGAGGCCAGAAGGTGCAGTGATCACAAGACCTGCACATGGGTGGGAATTGGTTGTGTCCTGCGTGTTGGGTGTTACAAAAAGGGTTTCAGCTCCTCAATCAGGTCCAAGATGGTGTGTGGGTGCAGCCTGTACTTCTCATGAATGTCTTCTTCAGTCTGCTGGAACAGCGTAAATCGCAGTTTGAATATGCGCTCCTGTCTCAGTCTCCTCTGCACAAGGGCACGGATACGCAGCCTCCTGGCTATCACATATAGTGCTGCCATTGTGGAAGTTTCAGGTGCAATGTGGGCTGTTTTTTTACCTTCCACCTGGTTACCACCTGCATGCACTTGGTGGTTATAGCGATTTCTTAATTTGCGATTTTCAAAAATTCGCAATTTGCTAATTTTTGTTACATGTCACTACGTTATCTTATTTTGTGATATCTGGTTTGCAAATTTCGCAAACAGAGGACATCACAAATTAAGAAATTGCAAAATTGTTCGCAGATTTCATGTTCTTGCAAAATAAATTGCGATTTCTTATTTTGCGATGCGATTTGAGTCCTACATACCATTTTCCAATTTTTTTTTTTTTTACTTTATTTTTGATTATGCAAAAAAACCCATAAACATTCCCCCCCAATTGCGGCATCATACAGAACCGTTGCATACAGGACGACAACCTCATTAAGGCACATTAGGGACAAAAAGACCGCTATTCATCAGTCAGGCCTTGGGCTTGTAAAAGCAACCTTACATTACGATCAGTACATGGCAACCGTGAGTTGAGGCAGAGGCCGAGCGCACAAAGACAATCCGGATCTAACCGTCCCCAACACCCTCCCCGTCAGTTCCCGATCCCTCAGAGGTGAACAATTCTGCACTATTCCCCTCAGAGTCACTCAAGGTCAAACCGGCTGTACACCTCACTCTCCACACCAACAGGTCTTCCTGCAATCTCTCGTCTCTACGCGTACATTGCATATGAGTCTCTTCCGCCAACGACCACTCCCGGACAACCTGCAGCCATGCAGAAATCTCAGGTGCCTTCCGCCCTATCCAGGAACCAACATAAGCTGTAATAGTTTATAGGGGACCTTCCTCCTTCTAGGCCGGGGAACCAGAGCTAGCAAACAGTGGAGCGGTGTCAAGGCTATGCTAAGGCCGGTAGCGGCGGCTATCCGTCTCACCACCTCCGTCCAAAGGTCCAGAACCAGGGCACACTCCCAGGCCAAGTGGAGAAACCCCGCTCTTTCAGCACCGCACCTAGGGCAAGTGTCCTCCCTATCTATCGAAATGCGCTGTAAAGTGACCGGTGTCAAGTATGTGCGATGCATAAAATCAAAGTGTGTGAGCTTAAACCGTGCATTACAAGAGACCTTACGTGTGAGACCCCCTATACGCCTGCGCTGCCCGGCATCCAGTGTCTCCCCCAGATCTGTCTCCCAGGCACTCCACGCAGGCTGGACAGGTGTCTCCGAGTCCTGACGGAGTGCGGAGTAAAGCAAGGAAATCAACCTGTGACCCCTACCACAGGTGAGGATGATGTTCAAAGTGTGAGAAGTCATAGGCGCCTCTGGATACTGGGGCCACATCTCCTTCACCACCTCCTGCATATCGCGGTAATGTAAATATTGTCCTCCCCCTAGGCCAAAGGCCTCCGCAGCCTCCTCGTAGGAGACAAACGAGTCACCCGGATACAGGTCGCAAGAGTATCACAGCCTCCAGCCCTCCAATCTCGAAAAGACATGTGTTCCTCTGTAGCTACAATAGGCGCCAAAATCCAAACTGGCAACTCCCTATGGAAGGGGGCCCACCGCAGAACCCGCTCCACACATCTCTGCCAGAGTGCAGCTGCATGCCGCACCACATAAGGTAGAGTCGCGTCCGCTCCACTCTCCTTCATCATCGCCACCTGCAGCATCCGCCCGGTGGCTCTCCCGGCCAACAGTTGCATCTCCCACCCGTCCGCATCCGCGAACCACCTCGCTGCCGGCAACAAGTATGCTGCGTAATAGTATAATTCAAACCTCGGAGCCTCCAGACCTCCTTCCTCCCAGCTCTGAACCAGGGTGTGTAACGCAACCCGGCTGCGTCGACCCGCCCAAAGCAGTGATGTCAATAAGGTGTTAAGGGTGCAAAACATTCGCGGTGGGATAAGGCAGAGTGAACTCTGAAGGACATATAGTGTCCTAGGAAGCATCACCATCTTTGCGACAGAGAGCCGACCCATAATGGAGAGCGGCAATGTATTCCAGAAGGTCACCGAGCTCTGCAAGGACGTAAGTATCCGCCCAATGTTTCGATCCAGCATCTGCGAGTCCGTCAGGGCCACCTGAATACCCAGATACCGAAAAGCCTTCTGTTCCCAGCGCAATCAAAGATTTGGAGCGCCCGTCGCCGGGCCGTCCCCGTAACCCGCCTGCGGGAAAATCAAGGATTTGGCCCGATTAATACGCAAACCCGATGCCTCCCCAAAGCGGTCGAGGTGATGCAGCAGTACGGGTAGCGATTCATCCAGCGCCCTCAGATAAAAAAGAGCATCATCCGCATACAAGGAGACCACACTACACGTGTCCCCCACCAGGATTCCCCATTGTGCCATCTCTGCGCGTATCCTGACAGCCAATGGCTCTATCGCCAGTGCAAAGAGGAGCGGCGAGAGGGGACACCCCTGCCGCGTCCCCAGACAGAGCTGCCATTCCGCAGAACGCCCCGGGCCCAACCTCACTCTGGCACAGGGGGCCATATACAACAGGCGAACCCAGCGACAAAAATTGGGCCCCATGCCCACCGCTCGGAGGACCTCCAGGAGGTAACCCCAATCAACTGTGTCAAACGCTTTGGCAATATCAATAGACACGACAACCAATTTGTCCTCCCGATCGGGAACTTCATGTAGGATATGAGTCAGCCGTCGCAAATTCATGTCAGCATTGCGCCCTGGTATAAATCCGGACTGATCCGAATGTATCAAGTGCGTCATATGCGGTGCTAAGCGGTTCACCAATAATTTAGTCAGAATCTTGACGCCCGTATTAATCATAGTAATGGGTCTGTATGCCGCCGGGTCGCATTTGTCGCCCCCTGATTTCAAAATCATGCAGATCTCGCCCTTTTTCATGGTGGGCGGTAGAACACCTTTCTCAAAAGCCTTGAGGAACACCTGAAACAAGCCAGGGGCAACAGTATCAATGAAGGCCTGATAAAATTCAGTGGGAAAACCGTCACTCCCCGGAGCCTTGGCCCTCGGGAGACCAGCCACGGCAACCGGCACCTCCCCCAACGTCATCGCTGCGTCTAAGTCTTCCACCGCCTCCTGAGATAGGGTCTGCAGGGTTAAATCTTGCAAGTACGGCAGGTATAAGTCTGCGTAAACTGTAGGGTCGGCCGTTCGCAAGTGGGACTGTAGGACCCGGAGTGAAGCCTCCTCCAAGTGCACCATTCGGCCCGCTGCATCGTGCAGTGCCACAATCCTCTCCGGGGCAAATTTCCCCCGTAAAATCCAGGCCAGCAGCCGACCTGCCTTATCACCCTCCCTATGAAGCCGCTGTCTGAATTCGCCCAAAGTATACTTATCGAGCCGATCCAGGATATCATGCACACCGGCTCGGGCTACCCGCTCCGCCTCCTGTTGCACCTCATCTGGGTCCCACACTGTTTGCTGGTGCAACAAGGCATCCTCAGCATCCCGTAGTTCCCGGAGACGCTGCTTTCTGACCCCATAAGTGAAGCCCATACACTGACCCCTTATGACCGCCTTCAGGGCATCCCACTTAGTGGAGAAGGGCATGGACCCCCCCCCTGCCAGTTCAACTCTAGGTAACTGTCAAGTGCACTCTGGACCGAGTCCCTCGCAATCGGGTCCCGCAAAAGATCCCCTGGCATCCGCCAGGTCCGAGGGGGGGGCAGGCCGCACCTCCCAAATCACCGTGCACGCCACAGGGGAGTGGTCAGACAAAAACCGAGCCTGATGTATAATTGCCAACGCGATGGTAGTATCAATATTTGCAACTAGAACCCTGTCCAGCCTGCTATGTGTGTTGTGTGTTGGGGAGAAACATGTATAAAGCTTCAGGGTCGGGTATCGCTGGTGCCATAAATCCACCACCCCCAGGTTCCTCATCACCGCGCCTAGCTGCTTCATCATGCACAGCTTTGTGCCCTCTCGGGGGGATGACAGTCCAGCACCGGATCCAGTACGCAGTTGAAATCCCCCAACCAAAACAGAGGGGCCACCAAATCCGGGACCACCACCTCCTGCCGTGCTTGGAAGAAACTAGGGTCGTCCACGTTAGGGGCATAAGAATTCAAAATCGTGACGTCCCTCCTATCCAGTTTTGCCCTCAAAAGCAAATATCTACCCTGCACATCCGCCTTCATGTATTGAATAGCAAAGGGGACCCCGGGCGCCACCCAAATAAGTACCCCCCTAGCATAGGAGGAAAAGGAAGAGTAAAACAATTGGCCTCGCCACTTTCTCCCCAATTTACGGGCACCTTCATCCTCCAAGTGGGTCTCCTGAAGGCATGCAATAGAGACACTGTGTCTGCGGAGGAAGGAAAGGACCCTATGTCTCTTAGCACACGTGCCGAGCCCCCTCACATTCCACGTTAAAAACTTATAGCCCATGACCAATCGCTGGGCCCCCCCAGGGCCCCCTCATCGCATCCATCAAGCCTTCCAGTCCATGCCCGCACTGTAATACAACTGATGCCAATAACAAGCCCTCCAAACAAACCCCCCCCAACAGCCCCACTTCCCCCTCCCACGAGCAATATTCCTGCAACAACCAAACATGCCTAAATGCCCTTCCCCCGCTGGTGCCAGGACGTACACAGCAACCCCATCTCTACAAGCCTAGAAAGAAAAAAAAATCCCTCCCCAACTACCCCCCCATTCAACCCCCCACCCGACCGCCCATCAGGACCCACCCTCTTCTCCCCACCCAAGTGCTAGTACCACAAAAAGCAACACTCATCCTGACCAGAACTCCCACCTAGACACCCCAATCCCATCCCCGACTCTTATCACATTCCCACCCGCTCCCCCGAACCCTCTTACTGTCCAGCAATTGTCCAGCTACATGATCAGCACCCAGAAGCGACGTGGAGCTCAACTACACCCTGCGATAGTCAGCGTGGGTCGAGCCCAGTCGCCCCGACCGTCTCCGGGATTGTTGCACCAGTCAGGGTGAGCCCCTCCTCAGTAGGCAGCAGGGTGTCAGGCACCAGGATTTGTCCCAGGGAAGCAGGTTGAGACGCACCCTGGGGCAAGGTCGACTCCGGCAAATCATTGCGAAGGGAACCATCATCTCCCACTGTGACCCGATCGCTCTCCGCGCTGCCATCCGTGCGCGATCCTTGGCACCTTCTCCGGCTACGCCGTCTCTGTGGTCTGGTCCCCCACTTGCTCCGGTCTCTTTCCCGTTCCTCGGGGGGCAGGTCATCTCCACGAATCTCCAGCCACTCCCACACTTCCGCAGGATTTTCAAAGAAGTGGGCTCTCCCTTGAGAGAGGATCTTGAGCTTTGACAGAGTAGAGCAGCATGTATTGGAGCTTCATCTCCCGAAGCTTTTGTTTGACTGCCAGGAAGGACTTGCGCTGTTCCTGGACCAATTGCGTATAGTCCGGATAAATGGAGATCTTTGAATTCTCAAATGTGAGGTCCTTAGACTCCCGTGCAGCTTTTATGATGCAGTCCCTATCTCGGTAGTTTAGGATCTTGGCTATGAGAGCTCTCGGAGAGGCACCAGGCCTAGGAGGAGGAATCAACGCCCTGTGTGCCCTCTCGATCACAAAAACGTCCGACAGGCCTGTAGGACAGAGCACCGTACGAATCCAATGTTCCAGAAAACGTGCTGGGTTACCCGCCTCTGCTCTTCCCGGGACTCCCAGCACCCGTATGTTACTGCGACGCGCTCTCCCTTCTGCGTCTTTGGCCCTCCATTCTAGAGCCTCCGCCGTTGCCGACAACTGTGAGACCGTCTTCTTGAGGTATGCAACCTCCCCCTGCAGCTGGGCGATGTTGCTTTCCGCGTCCGTGACTTTGTCGGCCACATTGCGCAGGTCAGTCCGCAGGAGGTTCACGTCAATGGAGACCGTTTCTATCTGCCGCGCCAGTGTCGAGTGCGACTTCTGTATAGCCTTCAGCAATTCCGCGCGCGACGGCTCCCCCGGGTCCGGACCCCCCTCCTCCTGTCCGGACTGACGCATGAGCCTCTGCGATGCAAGTCTCTGCGTAGTATATTGGGTAATAGTATTGGGCTGAGAGGCCCGAGGCGTTTTATCTTTCCGCATCATGGGCCACGACAGAGGCACCGCAGGGGTCCACCTCCCCCACAAGTCCAGCACAACAGGGCGGCCAGCAGGGAGCCGAAGGAGCTCACATCCTGTCGGCCATGCTGCTTGGCCACGCCCCCCATTTTCCAAATTTTTAGTCACAAACGCTGCTTTTTTGCGAATCTCAGTGTTTGCGACTACAAAAACGGTTGATACATATGCCCCCAAGTGATTCATGTAAAAGGAACACGTGACTACACTGAGGTAACATTTGATTGTAATATTGACTGGCAGAAATGCCTGAGATCCCACTTCACAAGCATAATTGAGGAAGGTTAAGGAAGATTGTTAAATTTTAAAAAAAGTGTTTTCATTTTTCCTTTCAATGGAAAATAGTTTCCACGCACATCCTTCCTTCTTACACCCACCTGGGGAAAAAGTTGGATTTTGATGCAATATCTCACATTTTCTAGAGTACTGCAATCTGCATCATTCAGGCATACAATGTAAATTACAGATACTCTTGAGGAAAGCATTGCAATGTTTATTCACCTATTATTGTAGGGTAACACCCTCACACCCACAAAAAATAAGAGATGTTAGGTGGCAGAAAAAGCACCATTTTAAAATGACGGATATTTCACCATTGTAAGTGCACTTTACGATCGTTAACTCCGCAATTTATGAGTATGAGATAAAATTAGCATTCTGGACGTGATGTTGAGGAAGTGAAGGCACACCTCGACATGCGCTAAACGTTTTTACTTACATTCATTTGTTTTGCGAATTTAGCTATTTAGATCAAATAAAGAGGCCGTACTTAAAGGGCTAGATAAACTATATAATGTGTTACCTTCTTGGCCGCAACATATTTATTATCCCAATTTTACGCTATCCTCCAAAAACGCGAGTTCTGAAGAAGGCCTCTTGCAAATGTGTTACTTAATTTATGTTTCAATATATTTCTTCACTGAAAGGAGCAACTCTCTATCCACCTATTTATAAGAGCCGTGCGTGTCACAGTGTTAGCTCTCGTACTTTTAAAGCTGTGCCACGAAATTAATTGGCTCCCCCTGTGAACCATAACTCATATTCATATTATGTGCTCTATTGTGATACGTCATTCTATTCTTATACCACCGGGAGGGATACATATATTGCAAATCTCATTTTGCAAATCATAAATAATTTTGGCAGAATATTTGTCCTTGTCTGTACAAAATAGGCTCATGTTCTCACAGAGTGCAGATGGCCCTTTTGTGGCCCTCTAATGCAAACCGATTTTGTTTACTGTCAAAGATAGTCTAACTATTTCTGAAATGTGTTTGCAACATGAGAAACCATTCAACATTATATTATTAAATCAAATATTTCACCCATTTAGAGTTAATTTGTGTTTTCATGCAGAAAAGTTGAAATCAAATTATTATTCCCAAATTTCCTTCTTTGGTCTGTTTATGGAAGTCTCTGAGTAAAGCTGCCATTCTTGGTAGTCAGAAGTTGTAATGTTATTTTTAATTAACATGTGTATAGCGAACACTCATCCATTAATAGGGCATCCCGGTGCATTTCAGCAGTTTACTAACTCCAAACCTACATTAAGCTCAAAACAAGCATTGGCAATGTCTCTAATGTTGGCTATTATGCATTGAAAGCTATTAGGCAAGCTTCATTAACAGGCAGATTTCCCCGCACACAGTGACGGATGCACAGTTGCTTCACGTTCTGTACTGGTGTTATTTGTTTATTGTGGTGAATACTATTTAGGTCTTGCCTACCAGACTATTGGGAAAGACCTATTGTTGGGTCGCCATATGGTAGAGTAGGCCTAAAAGCCACCCTTTGCTTACCCTTGGTTAGCTTTATTGTCATTCTCATTGTCCTGTCCATTGTGGGTTTATCCCCACCAAGGAAGATAAACATTTTTTGCTTGGCTGACTTGTATTCTTCGACTTGTCATTTTTAGGGAACTACTACCTTTTTAAAAATAATTAATTACCAATTACATAATATTTAATAATTAATTATTTATGAATACCAATAATGATTATTTATTACAAATTAATTACCTAATAATAAATAATTAACAACAAATTAATTTTCAAAACCAAAAATGTATAAGTAATACAAACATTACCAATTAATAATTAATTAACAGTAAATTAATTATCAATACACAAAAATAATTTCAATAATTACTTAATTACAATTAAATCACTTCCGACCCTATTCCCCTATAAACCCACAACCCGATCCGAATAATACATTAATACAATCAATATGAGTGTCAATTAATCAATTACTAAAAAGATAATTTCTAATAAATAATTAATTAACAATAAATTAATTATCAATACCAATAAATAAAAATAAATAATTACTTAATTACAATTAAATTACTTCCCACACTAAATTAAAAATAAATAATAATTCCAAAAATGTTATATTTCATTTACTATAATTAAATTACTTCCTACCCTACTCCCCACAACCCGCTATGAAATTAAATTAAGCAAAAATGTAATAACATAAAACCCATTACTTTAAAAAAATTCAAACATACATTACTAAAATAATACATACTTTTAACACATATACTAACACTTAACACACTATAAAAATAATACAACATTTTAACAACTATATTATGACTGTCGCTATTACTAACTTCGATATTAAGAAAATCGATATTTCTTTCCTGAATTTTGATTTTCTGCACCACTATATTTTTGCAATTCGATAATCTGTCCATTCTATTTAAAAAACTCCTGTGTTGTTTCATAAGTACGTACATGTGTGATGATGCATGTGCATATCTACAAAATGACACAAACAGTGACAGCTGCTGCGTCCCCCCCCTTGTTTTTCTTTATTTTCTGTTTTATTTTGTTTGTCAAATGGTTTGGTTATGCCAATGATTGTTCACTATACAAATGTGACAGGGCTTTTCATGAGAAAGGAGGAAATGTGTTAGAGCAGTGAAAGGTAGAGGTGCAAGTAGAGAGAACAGTATTTGATGTAAGTGGGGTAAGGGACGTAGAAGCACACAGCCAAGTGAAAGCTCTGTGCCAAATTGGAAAGGGGAGTTTCAAAGGTAAAGGGGCGAAGAGCAGCACCTGGCCAGCTGGTGATAATACGCAGCAGAGGGATCTGGGTAAAAACAGAAGAGGGTCAGTGTGTAATGGGACAGTGCAGGGTTCAAGTGGGTAAAAGAGCAGCACAAAGTTCAACGTGGTAGAGGAGTAGAACAGGGTCCAAAGAGGTAAAGTAGAAGTACAGGGTCCTGATGTAGGGGAGACGCACAGATCTAAGAGGTAAGAAATTAACTCAAAAAGTGATCCAAGGCCATTCAAATGGTAGGCATGCATATACAAGCTTGTGGGACTGTTGGAGAATTCTGCCTAAATGCAACTCAGCACAACTCCCGCTAAAGAGATAGTCACCCTCAGGTGAAGTTATCTGCCTACACTCCGGAATGAAAGCACTCTTGGACTCAGGTGACATATATAATGCAAAGAGAGAATCAGTACCATCATTATTCAATGGGGTGGAGTTGTAGATCCGAGTGGCTGCACAAATGCAGATGTGAGAAAAGGGGGTGGATCTACGATATAAGAATGCCTGACAACAACTGCCTCACATAATGCTTATGTACCAAAAAAATGACAACAACTGTAGAGGAGTGGGGATCGAGAGCTCTGGCGCCAACTGCTCTGCCTGTTTAGTCAGAGCAGACTTTGAAACAAAAGGCTCCCTGGCAAATTTAGTCATAACAGCCACGCATTGCTTGAAGTAAGTTAGCGAGCTAGCACAAGCAATGTGAATGAGGCGGTTCTCCCTCTCCCCATCTTTCAGGGAGACTCTGTGGCCCACAGAGTATCCTCTGCCCAACTCAGTGGGTAACCCTGCTAAGAACTAAGAAGGGTTCTGTGACTCCCTTGGTTCTCCGTTCAGATTAGGAGGCTTGCTGGGGTCTGCTTCGGCACACTCAAATCGCTCAGAAAGTTTCTCCCCATGTTGCCCAGGCCAGCCAAGTAAATGGTGGCTCATGCTCTTATCTTGTCACGCATTGATTATGCCAATGCTCTGTACATTGGCATACCTGGCTAACTGCTAAAAAAACTGTAAACAATACAGAATAAGGCAGCCAGGCTTCTGCTGGGCATTCCAGGAAGATCAAGCGTGAAACAGCATCTGCGGGACCTCCACTGGCTCCCTGTGGCCCATAGAGTTCAGTTCAAAGCCCTTACTCTGGCTCACAGAGCCTTGTATGGACTAGGGACGGAGTATCTTAGGAGGCGTTTGGCCTTCTATGTCCCTCGCAGAATCTTGCGTGCTGCTGTGCAGCGAATGGCAGTGGTCCCTCGTTTCCACAGGACTCACTTGGGGGGTTGCTCCCTTTCCGTCAAAACAGCAGAAGCCTGGAACTCCCTCCCATGGAGCTTCAGAATACTCAGGATACTAGGCTGTTCAAGAAGCAATTAAAGACCCTACTTTTTAATAAGCCCATTTAATCTCAGAACCTCTGCTTTCACTTTCACCACCCACGCTGGGACACTCTTGAGTATCTGTACGCAATATAAATGTATTATAACAGAACCATAACATAAATACATTTCTGAAAAAGGGATCAAAAGGCAGCACTTGAAACACATTTTTCAAGATACATTACCTCTAATTAAAAAGACATAACCTTTTCAGCACAGGTTATAATCCTAGAGTATTCCATGATCACCAATGACGGTAATTCCAACAAGTGGTGCATTGACATTCATTGACATTATGATGCAGGATGGGAGTAATGAGTTTTATTTGGGAAAACACCTTTGTCACTGGATGGGGGAGCACAGCGCTATCATCTGCATCCAGGTCCTCCAAGGAAAATTAGAATTTTGGTCAACCATGTGCTAAGATGGACCACCTTGCACAGACCCTTTAAAGCATCCGGCCTTCCAGGAGTATTCCATAAGCCTGAATGAAAGTTGTATTACACCCATAAAAGTTTCAAAATTCCCAAATTTTGTGTTATGTGAAATTGGATTTTTCTTACGCAGATGCACGTGTGCTTAAAAGAAGCCTCACAAGATACGGGGAAACAAATAGTGCTTTGAAAATGGAATTTCACATCATATTTAAAAAATGTTCATGGAATGTAGTTACATTTTGTGAAAAATATGATTCTTTCAGTACAGGAGGCAAATATTATGCTCAACTTTCTTTATTCCATTTTCTGGCAGCTTCAACTTTAAATCAACAAAAAAAACTATCATTCCCATAGTGCATGCAGTAAGGATCATCTACTATCCACCAATAGGCAGTCCATATGGTCTACGAGGGCGTGTGCTTCCTGTGAAACTTCCTCTTTCTCTTCCTGCTTCCAGCATATAAGTATTCTTTCCCTCTTGCGTGTACAATGCAATGGGAATTAAGTGTATATTAAGTGTATTTTTTGGGTGTACACATGTTTGCTAGCTAGCCGTATGCAATCATCTGTTTGAACGTTAGGTTATTGTTTTCTTAAACACATATCGGGGCAGCAGGATCGATTTCGTATCCCCTTTACTAAGCCTCAGGCAAAGCTGTACAGTGCGCATGTCTGGAGAAAGGGGATGCATGTCTGCGCGTCTCGTTAAACCACGTGGCGGCGGTTGGCAGGATCAACGAGTGCCAGACACAGCGATTGTGACCCAACACGCCGCCTGATGCCATCTGAAAGCCCTTATGCACACCAAGTGTGGGTCCTTATTTCTGCAGTGCTTCTCCTGATGCCCGCACCACAGGTTTGTATTTGAACACTGCAAGATGTGTCTGAGTGTTTCTTGTGCGAGAAGGCTAACAGAGGCGGGCCCAGACGTCTAAGACACCCATTACTGTTATGGCTCCTTTTGAGCACCGCATAATACAAATAGCATATGCTTGCCAGGCAGAACCGCCCAAGTGCGCCCGAAGCATAAGAGCGCCTCAGGTATGGTTATGGAGCATTTGAGCACTTGAAGAGGGTGTTCTTAGCCAGACCAGATGCAGTGTTGCAAGACACCACTCCTGAGACCCCAGAGATTCCTAGTTTACATGAAGATGTAGTGGATTCCTTGGGAGAATCCGCAGATGAGGCAGGTCCCTCCCGACCCTGGCGCCCTATAGGGTCCCCCTCTTAAGACATACCCAAGGGGTCAGAGGAGCCACTACACCAGACGTTGACCCAAAAATGGCCACTTGTCTGCAGAAATATATTCAGGACTTAAAAAAGCGGATAGAAAGATCGTGGAAATCCTGCCAAGATAAGCTGTTAGATATACCAGGCCCCATTACAAAGGTCTTAGAATTGGCGTAGGAGGCCAAACTGGCAGCCCCCACTTTCCCCTGGAAAGAGTTTGAACTGGGAGCAACGCACACTAGTCTTCCTGGGCAATACTAATTTTTATCTCTCTACCGAGAGACTTGGTTTCTTCTGAGGCAAGTACAGTGGCACAACGCGGACTCCTCTGGGAACCGTTCATTAAGGAACTCACCAAGTTTATCACCACTTTTACGTCCTTAGAAAAAGCGCAGTGCTCCATTAAGAAGATTTTTCACCCTAGAGTTTTTATCGGGCCGAGGGAGTTCCGCCAGGCCCGCTTTTACAACCAAGGCCCTCAAAGAGGTGCCAAGAAAACCCAATACTCAGGCAGACAGGAGTTCTTCTAATCGAGACAAGGCTAAGAGTCCACAGTGGCAGAAGAGCAGCCAGAGGCCAACCCCTTGCCACATTGGGTGAGCCTTTCCTTCTTCCTCCTTTAAAGGTGGGAAGCATGTTGTTGGTTTCTAACACAACTGGAGGTCTATCACCTCTGACATATGGGTGTTACAGACCATGAAAGGTTTTCAGATAGAATTCTATGGCTGTCCCGTACAGGAGGTTTAACCCCAGCTGCTGGTTTTAGCACACGATCAGGTCAACTTTATAGATCTAGGGGTGGCGGATCTGCTGCAAAAATTAGCGATTGTTGCAACACGTCTACACCCAAGAGGCTTCCTCAGCAATATTTTTCTTCTAAACAAAACAGATGGGGGTCAACGGCCGATGATAAACCTAAGAGAGTTCAACCAAAGGTTGGCCTACTGCCACTTCGAAATGGAGAGCATCCACCTTCTTCGGGACCTCCTTCAACCTGGTGACTAGGTGGGCTGGTGCTCCCATCTTTCCCCTGCACAAATGATTCCTAGTTTCTGTGGGAGTATCAGGTGTACGAGTTTGCCTTCCTCCCTTTCGGTCTTTCTTCTGCCTGTGGACTTCACCAAAGTTCTCAAACCAGTGGTGGGGACAATAAGAGCCAAGTGCTCTTGTCTCATCATTTACTTGGATGACATTCTGCTCCTAGAGCAATGCCCGCTCCACCTCTTACAGCAGTTGTTGCATGAAACAGGAGACCTTCTCCAGAACCTGGGGGTCATGATCAATGTCAAGAAGCCTTGTGCTTGGGCTTCCTCGTAGAGCCTCTGGGAAGACCGCGCTGGCCAAGCTTCATCAGTCAGGGAACGGATTAAATTTAAAGTCCTCTGTTTTGCACATCGTATCGCACAAGGTAAAGGCCCAGATTATCTAAAGAACCTCCTTAGTATACATTGCCCCATCCGGAATTTAAGATCCTCCGGCACGATGTTGTTCAAACTTCCCCGAGTCAAGAGGGCCAGGATGGGTGGCCGCTTATTCAGGTATTTTGCCTCTAAACAGTGGAACAAACTCCCGCTCCATCTTCGAATGGAACACTCGGAATCCAGATTCAGGGGAAAACTTAAGACATTCCTGTTCCCCATTGTGTAACCTCTCTCTCCATTGGATTTACTAACATTGCCTCCTGAAATCCTAGCTGCAATTAGCACGGGGACACACTGTCTTCTGTGTAACCAGGCGCTCAACAAATGGCTTATTATTATTTTTTTTAAGTCACTCCTGAAACCATCCAAGCAGGTGACCTTCCTGGGATTTGTTATAAACTCGGTGACCCGCACCGTCAGTCTTCCAACAAGGAAGATGACGAAGATTCACAGGGAACTGAGGAAAATGCTAGCACGTTCCTTCACCTCGTTGAGGCAGATAGCTCAGTTGGTGGTCTTCTTGCCTCATCAATTCAGATGATTTTCCCAGGAACGATCCACTACAGAGCTTTACAACATCTCATCTTCGCAGAGGCCTGCAATATTCTGACTAGGTGCCCATTACAGAAGAAGTGCAAAGGAAAATGAGGTGGTGGCTGGATCATATGGAAGCCTGAAATGGCATAGCCAGATTTGGCTGTGATCCAGACTTAGAAAGAGAGTCAGATTTCAGCAAGTCAGATTGGGGAGCTCATTGCGGTGACTCCTTTACAGGAGGAAGGTGGTCCGCCTAGGAAGGCCAACTCCACATCAATTGGCTGGAACTGATGGCGGGGTCCTTCATATTCCAGTGTGGATGAAGGACAAGGTGTCTTGCAGTGTGCTCCTGAAGATGGACAATATCTCGGTGGTCCGTTACATCAACCATCTCGGGGCACAAAGTCCAAGGTGCTAGCGGACCTAGCCAAAGATTTTTGGACGTTTTGTCTTTCCCACAACATTTTGGTGACAGCGCAATACCTCCCAGGAGCTTCCAATGTGATAGCAGATTGTTGCTCCAGGAGCTGGTCAGACATGAGACTGTGGCAATTACATCCACAGTTCTTTCAGAGACTTCCCTAACACTGTAGTGTAGTTCCTATTTTCCCTATAGGCCCTGCGCATTGGAATAACATAAACAGCAGTGTAGACGTAGGACTGAGGTCTTCTAGGTCTCTACTGACTATGTTAGGTTTTAGGTAATTTAGGTTTGCGCCAGCTAGCTCAGAGGTCACTGGAAACTTTCTTGACTGAATAGGAAGTGATCAGCTTCCCTGGCTCAGACAAGAAGGGATTCAGCTTCCGACAACCGCATAAACATGACAACTTTGCTCCCCAGAATAAGAGTCAACCTCTAGAGTCGTGTGAAAACAATAGACAATTATTTCACTCAGTCAGACGTGCGTTCTTAGTTTCACCAGAGTGCAGAGAAGAGAGAGACTAGCGTTTTCAATAAAGGGTATGATTTATTGAACAGTCTTCCTTCTCATGCAAGCGAAATGAATTGCCACAATTGCAATACTTGTTATAAAGTAAAGTACGTACAGTAAAAGGAGTATTATGAAATAATATTGTAAAAGCATTGATATGGTTTCTTAGCCATAAGATAGTTAAAATGAATAACATATATACAATATATATATTCATATATACATTGGCTAACAACCTCAACTGGTGCTTCTAACTACGCTTACCCCGGTGAACCTGACCTAAGCCTAATACGTGGGAGGAAGTAAGTAAGTAGCAGTTTAAGTTAAGTTGGTTTTGCCAAGAGTCTGATCCAAGAATTCTCTCTAAGGGTTAAGTCAGCACCGTACCTTTGGAATAGAATGTAGGAGGTCTGGTATCTCCCTCTCAGGACCCGATATCCCAGTCACCTGCAAGGGTAGGCTGGAAACGCCGGAGCTGGATTTTCTCGGCAGGAGAAAAGACAGCGTCTTTCTCAGCGCGTCAAAGAGGAGGGGCAGCGTCCGTGGGCTTCTCGCGTCTGCTGGGCTCTCTGCAAGGGGACAGCTGTTCTGCTCCAGAGTTCACCACCACTGTGTGTTTGCTTAAGGCAGCATTGGCATATTTATACCTGAAAGGTGCCGGGTTTGACCATAAGCGTGGAAGGGTATACTCAGACGTGAGTCCCTTGCTCATTGCACCATCAGGATTCAAGCAAGCCGGGCCGAAGACGGCTGAAATGCCAGAAACCAGTCCCCGGAAGCTTGTTTCCTTCCCAGTGAAAGAATTGGCTTGGTAGTTTGGTTTGCCCTGTTCCCATGATGCACTGGGCCAGGGACAGACTAATTTGCATATAGCCAGGTTCTGAGCTGGGATGGTGCAGTGAGCTAAAAAACGGTGTTGGATTAAGCCCTGATCTCTTGACTGGGTGAGAGTATTCTGCTTAATTCAGAAACTCTGTCCATCACCACCCCCTGTTGTTTAATTATTTTGTCCACCATAAGCGTGGAAGGGTATACTCAGACGTGAGTCCCTTGCTCATTGCACCATCAGGATTCAAGCAAGCCGGGCCGAAGACGGCTGAAATGCCAGAAACCGGTCCCCGGAAGTTTGTTTCCTTCCCAGTGAAAGAATTGGCTTGGTAGTTTGGTTTGCCCTGTTCCCATGATGCACTGGGCCAGGGACAGACTAATTTGCATATAGCCAGGTTCTGAGCTGGGATGGTGCAGTGAGCTAAAAAACGGTGTTGGATTAAGCCCTGATCTCTTGACTGGGTGAGAGTATTCTGCTTAATTCAGAAACTCTGTCCATCGCCACCGCCTGTTGTTTAAATATTTTGTCCACCATAAGCGTGGAAGGGTATACTCAGACGTGAGTCCCTTGCTCATTGCACCATCAGGATTCGAGCAAGCCGGGCCGAAGACGGCTGAAATGCCAGAAACCGGTCCCCGGAAGCTTGTTTCCTTCCCAGTGAAAGAATTGGCTTGGTAGTTTGGTTTGCCCTGTTCCCATGATGCACTGGGCCAGGGACAGACTAATTTGCATATAGCCAGGTTCTGAGCTGGGATGGTGCAGTGAGCTAAAAAAACAGTGTTGGATTAAGCCCTGATCTCTTGACTGGGTGAGAGTATTCTGCTTAATTCAGAAACTCTGTCCATCACCACCCCCTGTTGTTTAATTATTTTGTCCAACATAAGCGTGGAAGGGTATACTCAGACGTGAGTATATTGCTCATTGCACCATCAGGATTCAAGCAAGCCGGGCCGAAGACGGCTGAAATGCCAGAAACCGGTCCCTGGAAACTTGTTTCCTTCCCAGTGAAAGAATTGGCTTGGTAGTTTGGTTTGCCCTGTTCCCATGATGCACTGGGCCAGGGACAAACTAATTTGCATATAGCCAGGTTCTGAGCTGGGATGGTGCAGTGAGCTAAAAAACGGTGTTGGATTAAGCCCTGATCTCTTGACTGGGTGAGAGTATTCTGCTTAATTCAGAAACTCTGTCCATCACCACCCCCTGTTGTTTAATAATTTTGTCCAACATAAGCGTGGAAAGGTATACTCTGACGTGAGTCCCTTGCTCATTGCACCATCAGGATTCAAGCAAGCCGAGCCGAAGACGGCTGAAATGCCAGAAACCGGTCCCCGGAAGCTTGTTTCCTTCCCAGTGAAAGAATTGGCTTGGTAGTTTGGTTTGCCCTGTTCCCATGATGCACTGGGCCAGGGACAGACTAATTTGCATATAGCCAGGTTCTGAGCTGGGATGGTGCAGTGAGCTAAAAAACGGTGTTGGATTAAGCCCTGATCTCTTGACTGGGTGAGAGTATTCTGCTTAATTCAGAAACTCTGTCCATCACCACCCCCTGTTGTTTAATTAATGGGTTTGACGTAAGGTTGGACATGAGACGTCAATAAAGATGTCATTAAGAACTGGTCGTTCTTACAGTGCTCACAGGAGTTCTATTACAAATCAAAACAAAGCAAGCGGGGCTTTCCCAGGTTGCTGGGGGTTTGGTGTCGGAAGAACTCGGTGTGCTCTCTAGGAATTATTAGGAAGTAGCTTCTGCTGTGTCATGGACTGTAGAGGCGATTTAATGAAAATATGGCTCTGATTATTATGCCATTATAGGGATATGTATTGATTATAGCAGTATAGGGGCATAAGGTCACAATATTGATCGGTTTCCTAGATAAAATACATCAACACATGGGGCCCTTTCTTGATAGATCCCTCCGCATCCAGTCTGGACCACCAGCTGCCACGATTTTTCAGTTGGAAGCCAGGTCCTCTAGGTACTGTAATGGACGCCTACCTCTCAGATTAGTCCAGGGAGATGGGGTAAGCTTTTCCCCCGTTCATGCTGAAAATGACATTCACAGCGCAAAAACCGCAGACAACAGTCGAAAGTGGTGTTGATTACCCCGTATTGGAGGGCTCAAGTGTGGTCTGCAGTTCTTCTGGAACTTTCCTGGGATTCTCCAAACCGTCTACCCTGAGATCTGTTTATTCTGAGGGATTCCCAAGGTAATTCTCATCCTTTAGTCCAGCAAGGGCGAATGCCCTTGGTGGCTTGGCGGATTTCAGGTATCGCTGGAGAGTCTCAGGCCTAGTGAATGATTCCCAGAGGTTACTGGGAGCAGCTTGGGCCAACAGCACAAACAAGTGCTACAGATCACCAGCATGGCCCAGATGGGTAGGTGGGTGTGTTCAGAATGACCAGGATCCCCTGGGTTGTGAAGTGGTAGCCATTACAAATTTCTTGGCATCATTAACAGCCCAGGGCCTGGCGTGCCACACTGTCAACTCTTAGAGGTCAGCAATCTCAGCAGGCATTGTGCCTGTCCAAGGGGCCCCAGTTAGGGAACATCAGATGGTTTGTAAATTGATGCGAGAAATTTTCCTCACGCTTCCTCTGGAACCCAGATACTCGTCATTATGAGACGTCAATAAAGTTCTCTACCTTTTCCAATCTTGGCAGCCTAATAAATATTTGTCCCGCAAGGAACTGTCAGCTAAACTGCCTAAGTTTTGTGTCTAGTATCATGTCGGCCAGTGTCAGATGTTAGCGCTCTGGACATTTCCGGAAGGGTTTTCACCCTCCCGGGGGTCACCTTTCATATTGTTCGTAGAACCAAATCAGATTCCAGAAGGGCGTCCTATCCTGCATTTGATAATTCCCCTAAGTTGTGCTTGGTCAGATACCTCAAGGAATATGAGTGGATGATGGAAGAAACTCATCCACCGTGAGAACGCCAGTTAATGATGTCCCTATGGAAGCCTTTCAAAGTGGTTACGCCACCAACCTTAGCCCGTTGGATCAGGTGGGTGATGCAAGAGGCAGGTATGAACATCTCGCAATGTGGTACCCATTCAGTGAGGGGAGCAATGGCTTGAAAAGCTTTATTATTTGGGGCAGGGTTAGAGGATATTATAAACGTCACAGACTGGTCATCAGACTCTATTCAAGAGATTCTACTTTAAACCAGTCATGAACATGGAGTTGGTGGTGGTGTATAAGCTTTGAACTAGCATAATCCTCATCTTCAGTCCTGACATAGATTGAAAAATGTCCTAGTAATCATGAGCCAAAGTTTCAATTCTATTAAGGATGCAGAGGTCAGGATTATTCCCGCCCGAAGCTCCGAGAGACCTCATCCCAACCCGGAACCATTAAGTCATATAACCATCAAAGTGGGTCCCGGTCGTATGGTGCCTTTTGATACTGGTTGGCGATCCCATTGTGGATGGATGATGTATATGCTTATTATTGTTCATACTGTGATGTAATTGCATCATGAGCTAGTGATGCTTACCTAGGTTTAACGAAGGATCAGAGTCATTGGCTTGTCTCTTGGCTTCTTCAAGGTTCTGAGAGTTCCAAAGCAGACTGACAAGACTCTAGGATAATGTGGTTGCAGTCAAGAAAGAGGAAGTTGCACAGGAATCACACGCCCTTGTTGACCACGCGGACTGCCTATTGGTAGATTGTAGATGACCCTTACTGCATGCACTATGGGAATGCTAGTTTTTTTGTTGATTTAAATTTGAAGCTGCTGGGAAAAGGAATAAAGACAATGGAAAATTGAGTATAATCTTCGCCTCCGCGTCCTTAATAGAATCGAAACTTTCTGTCATGATTACTAGGAAATCTGTCATTCAGTTTCGAAGTCCACACAGCCTTAACTCCGTGTCTCACATGGTTAGGGTGGTGCTATGCCTTGCCAATGTATAGCACTCCCTGCAGCCCCTTTTTCCTACTCTTCTGTCCTGCCTCATGGTACCCATTCTCTTTCAAACACAGCATAGTCTTGTTCCATTGGTTCTTGCTTGGGGGAAGGGAGAGTGAGTACCACAAGCTGAACAGCAGAGAAATAAAAATGTTGCAGTGGAATACGTGTACCGCAGTCATGAGTACCTCCATCTACCTGGGTTGACCTTTACCATTGCTCCAGTGCTCCTGAATGTAAGTGGACTCTTGGGCAGAAGGAGCAGTTCATGCCACAACCTCTCCCTACAACATCCATCCATCAGTATGCACTGTCTTTCTATTTCCATTTTCCATCACTTTCTATATTTCCAGCTGAAAAAAACAAATTGGTTCAGGTTATGGATTTGCAGGGTCATTACCACTACCAAATTAACAAACACAATCAGGTTAGGCAAGAACACAATTCTGAGACTATCTCTGCTCAGCCCCTGGTAACAATGATTAAAGAAATAGTGCTAAAGTTGTTAATTGTTCTACCAGCTGTTCCTCTCTACTTCTGAATAGCTAAGTCCTGGTTAGTGATGAATGGTTAATACTGTCTTGTCCTTCCTGGGCTAAGAGGCAGGCCATTGTTTTCTGAACCAGGGTTGTTAACTCTTACAGTCATGGATATGTGTTCTAGATCTGAAGGTGTGATGTGCACAGAATTGCTTTTAAACCTCCACTGGCTCAAATAGCCTAGCACACATTTCTCTACAGTTACATTTCACCTCAAGTTATTAAAAATCTCTTTTCGAAAATTAATTGAAAATTTCTTTGCATGACTTTGCAACCATTTTCCCTGGCAAAGATATAGAATTAATAATTCTAATCACAGCCAGGTCTGTCCCATGGAGCACATACAAAGAATTTCGTTTTAGATCTGGCTCTGAGGTCACATTTTTTAATAGTGTGCCACTTCTTATACATGTCATACTCTGACTGTAGGACCTAGAAAACAAACTTCAGGGGTGAATTATTATTATAGAAAATTAGGTTTTCCTAAGTAGCAAATACATCTTTCCTCTCCATGTGTTACTGCAGTGCCTTTAAACTACAGCCCATCCAGAGCACAATGGTACTTCTGGCACCAACTTATTTTTGTAATATATGTCGGTGGTGTAAAGATCCAATGCAATCAACATGCACCATTGGACTCACAGGTCATTTTGGGAATTTTTTGGGCCATCTATTAATGCCTTACAGGAAATATAAATAGGCCAGTTGGGTGAAACCAATTCTACCCATACCATTTTAGAACCAAAAACATGCACTGTGTCACTCAATAGCAGAGTCTTAATACCACCATAAATTGGAAAAGAAAAAGGTGAAAAAGACTGAGGTGAGCCTGCAAAACAGGGTGAATTTGATTCACATGATGTGCTGTATCCTGAAAAAGCTAACCGCAGTAGCTTAAATTATTTGAATGAACAAATAATATAAGTCTTTAGGGCTTGATTAGTGACTTTGGCCATTTAATCAAGATGTTGCTACTGGTGAGAACTAGATTTCACATATCTAGTTTGATCCACATGGCATAGGCAGAATATAACACAGGGATCTCACAGATCCAATAAAATGTGATTGATTCAACTAAGTCCTACTAAGTGACACATTTATAGATACAGGCCCATACACTACTTTTGTAGTGCTTGCACATACTGTAAAAAGTAGGGAAACATTAGAAATAGGCATCAGTGTTGTGCATTGAAAATGTGGTTATTTTATTAACTGACAAATACAGATATTCTGATGCTTATTTGAGAATTACATTTCTGTATAACTGAGTAGTCCTCAGCAAAGTAATGTCCTCTTCAAGATCTCATTTTAAATTGATGAAATGTCATAATATTTATGGCCAATATATTGTGGGCAGCTAGATGAGATGAAATCAGTATTTTTTGCTTGTGCTAAATTACTACCCATTATGTTGGACGTTTCACTACAAGAAAAGTATTGGGAGTGAGAACATCATAGAAAAAATATTGTGGATGAGAATAAAAAAGTATAACATATGCATATATGTTTGAACCAAAGGTGGAAGTGCTGTAGCTGCAATATTTAGTGGGAAAATTTCTATATGGCACACATTAGCAGCAGAGGAACAGTAGTAGAGAATGCCAGACATGTGTAGATAGCAGTTTACTTGGTTTGTTTGACTGGATGACTGAGACAATGATGGAAAGTTTTTGAAGAGTCTTCACCAGAGTTCAGGACAGGAGCAGTGTTGAAGATTAGATTGCAAACGTCAACATTATCGGCGCCATCTTGCCCCTTTCAAGCTCATTCGTGCGCGTAGGCGACAGCCATTTCAAGCACCATGGCCTCCCTGCCCTCGCTGATAGCCAGCGCGTCTCTCACTCTCTCTTAACCTCACAGGCATCCCCCGCACGCTGACAATCCCCCTCGCTCTCACATGCCTTGGGTCATAAACCCCTCTTCAGCGCAGATCTGCCTCAGAATCCCACCCTGTTCCCAGCGCGACACCTCCCTTCATTCCTTTCATAGTCTCAGGCCCTTTGATGCAAACCTCCCTTTTCTGTGTGCCCGTCTGTCTTCCTAGTTCCCAAGCCACCACCTGGCCCTGCGGATACTGTTTATTACCCCGTACAGTAGGAAGCCTCCCCTCCCCATCAAAAGACCCTCGAGCCGATCAAAGCCCCCACCCTATGAGATCCGATCAAACTTCACACATTCCGTGAATCGGCGGAATGTCCTGCTGTGAGATAATCATCACCTGTTGCGACCGGGGTGGGGAATTCAACTGTGAATGCATGTGGGAACGGGCCTGAAGGGGAGATTCCGAGGATGTTCTTTCAAATATCAAAGTGTTGCAAGAATGTGTTACGTGCAATAAAGATCATAAACCCGAGTATAAGAGGCCAGGCCTCAGAGATGTGGCTAGAGCACCTCGTGACGATACTTGCTGTCCGAATTGATGTGTTCTCCTCCGGAGAGAATAAAACTTCGTTTCCTGCCTTTCAGTCTCCAGCGCCTGCTTCTTCATTGATTAATATCGGTGGGTCATAGAGGCGACATCGCCGGGCAACAAAAAGGGTCTTTGGTTACTGGTTGTCTTTGAACCCCTTTTTACAGCAGCCTGTGCAGGTAAGAGCGGTGGGGCGGGGTGGGACTCAACAGATGATGATGAGGGAAAATTATTTATTTATTTATTATCCCCTCGTCGTTGTCTGTTGAGTCCTCCCCATCCCGCCCCACTGCCCCACCACTCTTATCTGCATGGGCCACTCCTGGTTCAGGATGTGACTCCGTAGCGGATCCCCATAAAAAGAGACTTTCCACCTCACATGGTCAGAGCTGTTTTCATGGGCAGTTTAGGTTGGGTAAGTGAGCCCTGTACTTTCCTAAGCCACAGGAAGTCAGCCACTTGGGGTAGCCTGTCAAATCTGTGTATGGTAGGTTTGGCTTAGAGTCTTGGTAAATCACCATATAAGAGGTGTTTTGTGGGTGTGAAGTATGATTTGGTATACTCCCTACTTCAACCCTCTGCGGACATTTGTTCCAAAGTGCCAAGCTGACAACTAATCCCTCAATTAGCGGTCACAATTCGAGTAATGACTTGGGCTTATTCTACACTGTCTGAGTGGGTGAGAGCAATGTGCCTGAACATCATCCTTATTATATATTGCATAAGGCATGTTTGTTTTGTAATAAATGATTACAATGTTATAGATAGTAAATATGTGATAGTTACTCTGTGCAAAATGCATGTGGAGAGTGATATTACAGAAATGTGTGGATCCTGGGGAAATCCCACCAGTCTGTCTCCTGCATCACTTAATTTGTGTTATCGAAATGTTAACTTTGTCATCCACAGCCCACTCAGTACAAATATCTGAGTAACAGATTAATCTCTGCAAACTTTGGTAAAATGTTTTTTAAATCAACATTTTCTCGGGGTTAATCAAGATTACCAAAGTTCACACTGACAAGGGGTTTTAGGGAGAAAACATTCTTGCTTCATCAGGTTTTTGCTCCAGCCAGGGCAGGAATTTACAAGGAAGTGTTTGTTCCAGATTAATGGACAGTGTAGTGGGGTTAGTAGTGGAGCCACGACTACCTTCTTACTTTTAATTTGTCAACATATTCACCAAATGGGGGGAACACTTTGATCATGCCAAAATTAATCAAAATCAGTCTTGGAAATGTACTCTCCATGAAAGAAACATCACTGATTTTACCTTATGTTTCAAGCCCCAAGCCCTAAGTCATAATAAAATATGAGTACCCGAGCATAGTATTCTGTCCCATATTGGGGATATTGCTTGTATAATGCAACTGTTGTCAGAGACATTTATTACAGAATTTCACCAAATGAGATATTCACCTCTTTTCTGATTAAATTGTTGAACCTGTGTACACAAAGTGAGAAGGTACATCATATTTTGTGGAAAAACACATGACTATGATTTCATAGTAAAAAAGATAAAACATGGGCAAGTAACTCCTATAAAAAGTGGCTGCCACAAGCAGGTCAAATAGTAAATAGTATATTGAAAAAAGAGCACTGGCATACTTGAAAAGTGTCTAGCAACCCTTACTTGCTATTGATGTTGTTGTCCTATGGGTGTACAATCAGCAATGATTGAGTGGGAAAGAGAAAACTTGAATCAGGAGGATTAAAACAAACAACTTTTGTTACACATTTCCCACTGATTAAAAAAAGTTCTCCAGAGTTCTGATGTGATTGCACATAACAAAAACTACCCAGGGAAGTGGTCAACTTGCAAGAAGTTTGTTATTTAATGAAAATGCTGTGCAGAAATGGTGAATCTAAGGACCCAGTGAATCATGTTCAAGGAATTTAGGGTCAGTTGTAGGTAGCCTAATACCGGTCGGTAACGGCCAAAATTACCGAATTTCGGCCGTTACCGACCGGTATTAGGCTTTACAGATGTGGGTGGCACGATTGTAGAATTCGGTATTTTACCGAATCGGTAACTTAAGGAATCCGTAAATTACCGAATTCCTAACATACCGATTCGGTAAATTACGGAATCCATAATGTAGGGAGCACTCAAATGAGTGCTTTTCCCATTTTAGGATTCGTTATTTACCACCAACTACAAGTTGGTGGTAAATATAGAAAACCCTAAAAGAAGCAATTTTTTGTCATTTAAAACAGTGACATGTGGCAGACATACACGCCCTTAGGGCATGTATGTCTGCCACATGTGCACCCATGCACTATTGAGGGGTGCAACAGAGTGTCAAACTGACACCCTGCCACCCTCCAATGTGGTCCCCTTTTACCGAATCGATATTTACCAATTCAGTAATTCCCATTCATTCCTATGGGCCTCCAGGCCCATAGGAATGAATGGGAATTACCAAATCGGTAAATACCGATTCGGTAAATACCGAATCGTACCGATTCGGTAATGCTTACCGAATTATTACCTTCATTGCATTTACCGATTCTAAAATACCGAATTGGTAAAATTCTGTATTTCAGAATCGGTAAATGTAGTTTACCGACATATGGCCCATAGTCTCTAATCCTCAACGTCGTTGGGGTGGGTCAATTTAGGAGGTAAAGTAGAAAATTCTTACTCTCACAGAGACAACAACGAAAAAGCCTTTTGTGGCTTGTGAAGATAGTCCCATTTTGTTTAAACCTAGGTCTTCAACACATGGCAATAAGACACTAAAACCTTGATATTCTATCTCACACAGAATACATGACTATGACTGACAATTAGAGTCATCATGGCAAGTTGTAAACTGGTCCATCCCTCTGGTGGGTGTCTGGGCAAACTACTAATTTTTTATTTTTTTTGAAGACCAATGGTCCCAAACTTTATTTAGTTTCACAGATGAGTTAAACAGCAGTCACACAGTGTCATAACAATAAACCACTACTACAAGCGGTACTCGGCTGTCAGTACAGAATGACATGGCAATTAAATACGAGTGAAAATAAACAGTAGCCAGTAGTAATGCATTAGTTCACAAGCAGCGGTGCTAGGAAATGTCTCGTGCCGCAGTGCCTGCGGCTCATGGCACTGCGCTAGGACCAGGGTGCTGTAAGAAATCCGACAGTCATTGCATTGAGTTATGTTCCCTGTTCAGTACAGTAGCGAGCTGGAGCAGGATCATATCCCCCGTTGTCACATGGATCGCTGGGCTTCCGCTGCCTGTACATGAAAACACCCAGTTGCCATTGTATGATACGGAAACAGGGAGGGGGGTGTCGAGCATTAGCGCGTGTACAAAATCAACAGTCTCTGTGTCAACCAAAAGGTATAACTGGGAATTAAAAGAGGAGGGGGAGGGAGAAACATTTCAACAACTGCTGGACTAGTGCATGTGCGTATGGTAGTGTGTCTTGAATCCTAGCCGTGTGTGGTGCACCCTGTACGGGCTGCGCAGGGGCAGGGGCGATGGAGGATGTGGTGTCGCTGCGGCAGCGGGGGTGGAGGCGGGGGGGGAGGAGGCAGCGGGGGGGGGGGGAGGGCAGCGGCGGGGGGGCGGCAGGGGACATCGCTCGGTGTGCAAAAGCCCGGTAGTCGGGGCTGGCGGCGGGGGGGGAGTGAGGGGGGGAGGGGGGGGCTCAGCAGCGGTGGGGGGACGTGGCAGTGGGGGGGGGCAAATTCCGTGACCTATATGGACAGCAAGCGACAGGGCCCCTTCTATTCCGCGTCAGGTTGGCATTCTATACCGGCCCGGGCGCATGCCCTGTGGTACGCGATCAGGGTAGCGTCCCAGTCTTGGGTGATCGGGTATTTCCGTAGGCCAGTGGTCTCCTCTCTGTGTGGTGACACACTCTCCGCACTGGCCCAGTTGCCAAAAGAGCGACGCCAGTCTGCAGGGCGCAGTGGGTTGGCGTTTTTCCACCGTTTCGTAATGAGGCGTTTAGCCGTTATGAGGCCTAAATCCCAAAAGCGTGCCCGCAGCTTGGTCTGCTTGGTTCTCCTGTAGAGCCCCAGTAGGCATACTTCCCACGTCTTGGGGAGAGTTTCGCCCGAGGCCGCCGTCAGCGTGTCAGTGACCGCTGACCAGTACGAGGCGAGGTGGGCGCAGTTCCAGAGTGCGTGCAGGAAGTCTGAGTCTAGGAGGCCGCATCTGGGACATGCCGACGAAGTGAGTCTGAAGTAGCGATTCAATTTGTCAGGAGACAAATATGCTCGATGAATGATATAATATTGGATGGTTTTAAATCGCGCGTTTCGGGGAACATTTCTAGCGCCCGCTAATATTGCGGTCCATTGTTTGTCCGTCCAGTCGGAGCCTCGGTCGGTCGTCCACTTCCCCCTCAGCCTTTGGGAGGAGAATTGGGTATGGGTGTGTAGTGCCTGTGCCAGCCAGTGCACTATATGAGACCCATTGCCCATCACGTGCAGGTACTGGATGAGAAGATGAGTGGGCGGTTCTTGGCTCATGTCACCCCATGCCTTCGTCAGTTCATGTAGGAGTCCGGCGTGTGCCAGGAATTGACCCACTGGCAGCTCGGTGTCTGCGGTCAGGGTCTCGAAGGGCAGCAGCACTCCGTCGCTATAGAGGCCGCTCAGGTCGTCCAGGTCTGCCGCCGTCCAGCTGCGTAGTGCAGTCGAGGAAAGTATGCTAGTGCCCAAGGGAGTTCCCAGTAGTGGCAGGTTCGGAGCGTAGGGCACTGTACCTTTGGTAAGTCTGAGGGCCCGCGCAAAGCACCGCTTCGCGATCGCCACATGGACTTGTGTGGGGCGTCGCCCCTGCGTTAGGGGGTGGAAGAGTGTGAGCACCTGCACGGGGGACAGAGTGGTATCAGCCGTGGCCGTGTCTATCAGGTTCTTGCCCCTCAGCCAGTAAGTGACCCATTGTAGCTGGGCTGCTAAGTAATATAGCTCCTGGTTGGGGATGGCTAAGCCTCCAGCGTCCGTGGCCGCATATAGAGTCTTTAACGCTACCCGTGGTCTCCCTTTGTTCCAAATAAGGCGCCTGGTGAGAGTTTCCAGCCCTCTGAATATGCGCGCTGGCACATACACTGGCAGGTTAGCATAATAATAGAGGAGCCGGGGGAGCATTATCATTTTGGTCAGTGCCACTCTGGCCGGCACATTCAGCGGGAGGGAGTTCCAGAACGTGACCTGGGCCGTGAGTGAGGATATAGCCCTTACCATGTTACCCTCCAGGAGATCCACGGGGTCTCGATATATCAAGATCCCTAGGTACCTGAATACCGTCGGGTGCCATCGGAGCGTCTCCCCCATCATGCGCACCTCACATTGCGGCATCTCGCTACTGAATGCGTAGGTTCCCGATTTGGCCCAGTTAACGCGGAGCCCCGACATATCTCCGAATGTACGGAAGATGTCCGCGATTGCCTCAGGTATGCATGTGAGATCTCTGACATACAGTAGTAGATCATCGGCATATAGAGACACCGAGTGTATGCCGTCCGCTAGTGGGATGCCCCATGTGGCACCGGAGGTGCGGAGCAGTTCCGCCAATGGCTCCATCGCCAGGGCGAATATCATAGGGGAGAGGGGGCAGCCTGTCTGGTACCCCGCCCAATGCGGATCCTGTCGGAAACTGGGCAAACTACTAATACCTGAGTACTTAACCCTCTCCTGTCTGCTGCACCAATAGCATCTCTTATTACACATCCTAGGAATCCAGTCTATCCTCCACAAGGATATAAACAAGTGCTGATGTCTTATTATGTAGTGAGTTGAGTCCACCAGTAACTCTTTCGCCGCTAGGCCTCCCCGTGCTAAGACTTTTTTGGGCTATTTGGGGTAATTCACGCTTAGGCCCCGTAACGTTTTCTCCACATAAGGTATTCACACTAAATTTGTGTCCATTTCTTCTAACATCCTGAGAATTCTAAAGGTACCCAGGGTTTGGGGGATTCCACTAGAGGGGACTGAGAAATTGCCAAAATACAGCAACATTTTGGGTTTTTTGGGAAAAATAGGAAAAAAGTGCTGCAGAAGAAAGCCTCTGTTTTTTTCCCTGCAAATGGTATCAACAAAGGGTTTGTGGTGCTAAAATCCCCATTTGCCCAGCTTTCAGGAACAGGCAGACTTTTATAAGAAAATCAACATTTTCTACACATTTTTGGCATTTTACAGGGACGTAGCTTATGTTTCCTATTTTTTTTGGTTTCACCTTCCTGCCAGTTAGTGGTAGAAATGGGTGTGAAAGCAAGAATGTATCCTGGAAAGCTATTCATTTCCAAAAGGTAGAAAAAAGTTTAAATACAGCAAGGGTTCATTTATGTAGATCCTTCAAGGTTTTCCTATAGAAACTAAAAGTTGAATTGAAAACATATTAAAATTGAGTTGAAAAAAACAGCCAATTATGCCAACATTTGTACGTGTAAGTTCTTGTGAGTATGGCAGATTTCTGAAAGCACTTCAGGTTGCAGGGATATATAGGACTTGTAGGTTCATTAAGAACCCGAGTTACCCAGAACCAATAATTGAGTTGCTCCTTGCAATTGTTTTTCTTTGTGTCCCGGGTATATAGCAATTCATTTGGTAAAATATTAATAGTTAAAAATAGATATCAAGGAAACCTATCTATTCCCTAAATAAATGGGAACTAGATGTAGAGTTAAGAAGCAGTGGTTGTTTGCACATCTCTGAAATTTTGGGCACCCACACTAGCGTGTGAATTAGAGCACATTTTTCAAAATTACGTCTTTTTTACACATTGTCTTACATTTGGAAGGCAGAAATGCATAGAAAGTCAATTGGTAATAACACTTGTTCTACTGTTCTGTGTTCTCCAGGTAAAAATGGTACCTCACTTGTGTGGGTAGGCCTAGTGCTGTGACAGGAAACAGGCCTAAATGCAACATGGTCGCACCACATTTTTACAGTGAAACTGGCCTAGCTGTGGATTTTGAACCCTAGATCTGCCGGTACATAGGTAAAACCCAGCAAACCTATCCATTTTTTAAAACTAGACATGATGGGGTGACTTGTGTGGCTCTCACCAGGTTCTGGTACCCAGAATCCCTTGCAAACCTCAAACTTTGTTAAAGTAAAACACTTTTCCTCACATTTCCGTGATAGGCAGTTATGGGATCTGTGTGGGTCCACAAAATTCCACCCACCCCACATTCTCCAAAGTCTCCTAATAAAAATGGTACCTCACTTGTGTGGGTAGGTCTAGTTCCTGTGACAGGAAACAGGCCATAACTCAACAAGGACACACCATATTTTACTGTGAAAATTGACACTTTCTTAGCAAAGTGCCTAGCTGTAGATGTTGAACCCTTGCTCTGCCGTCACCTATGGAAACCTAGCAAACCTATAAATGTCTTGAAAACTAGACACACAGGGAAATCCAGGATGGGGTGACTTGAGTGGCTCTCACCAGGTTCTGTTACCCAGATTCCCTTGCAAACGTCAAGATTTGTCAAAAAAACACATTTGTTTACATTTCTGTGATGGAAAGTTCTGGAATCTGTGTGAATCCACAAAATTCCACCCACCCCACATTTCCCATAGTCTACCAATAAAAATGGTACATCACTTGAGTGGGTAGGCCTAGTGCACATAGCAGGAAATAGGCTAAAAAACAACTTGGACACACCACATTTTTACAGTGAAAACTCACCCTTTTTTTTTTAAAGTACCTAGCTGTGGATTGGACCCTGGCGCTGCTGGCAACAAGGGAAACCTAGCAAACCTATACATTTTTTTAAACTAGACACCCCGGGGAATCCAGGAGGGGCTGACCTGTGTGGATCTCACCAGGTTCTATTAAACCAGACTTGCTTGCAAACCTCAAACTTTGTGAAACAAATATATATATTTCCTCACATTTCTGTGGCGGAAAGTTGAATCTATGTGAATCTACAAAATTCCACCCACCTCGCATTCCTCAATGTCGATGATAAAAATTTAACCTCACTTGTGTGGGTAAGTCCCGGGTAGTGCTCGCAGCCGGAAACGGACCAAAATGCAACATGGACACACCACATTTTACAGTGAAAACTGACCCTTTTTCTTCAATGTGCCTAGCTGTGGATTTTGAACCCTAGCTCTGCTTGCACCTTCGGAAAACCTAGGAAACCTATACATATTTTAAACCTAGGCACCCATGGGACTCCAGAATGGGGTGACTTGTGTGGCTCTCACCAGGGTTTGTTACCCAGATTCCCTTGAAAACTTCAAACCTTGTAAAACAAAATACATTTTCCACACATTTCTGTGATGGAAAGTTCTGAAATCAGTGTGGATCCACAAAATTCTACTCTCCAAAGTCTCCTGATAAAAATGGTACTTCACTTGTGTGAGTGGGCCAAGTGCCAACGGCAGGGAAGGGCCCAAAACTAATTGTGGAGACATCAAAATTACCTATCACAAAACAACCTGTTTTTTCAAAGGGGCTCACCTGGGTTTTTGGTAGGGGTGGGCGAAACTTGCATAGTCGTGCTACGCAAAGTTCCACGAAACGGTAAAATATCTCCATGAGCATGTAAAAGTTACGCGAACGCGCGGAATCGCTTCTGCCCCGCCAGTTCGCAAAGCGTTTTTCCTGTTCGCGAACGCTGTTTGTGTGCTCGAGGAGAAATATTTAGCGAACGAGCATTTTGAAAGCGCGAACAAGCAAAAAATTCTGCGAAGCCGCGGATAGCGGAATTTTTGGCAATTCTGCATTCTCCGCGGAACGCAAAATTTCCCAAATTACCCAAATTCCGTGAGCGGAACTGAATTTACCACCCAGGCCTAGTTTTTGGCCTCGTGTTTGGCTGTTTTAAAGGGAAACCTACCAAACCCGGACATCTTTAAATACTAGACACCGCGGGGAGTTCAAGGAGGTATGGCTTGTGTAGACCCCCCAATGTTTTCCTGCCCTAAATACCCTGTAAATATCAAATTTTGCTGATAAAATCGAATTTTTCTCAAATTTCTGTGTGGGAAAGTTGTTAGATCATCGAGCTGACACAAATGTCCTACCACCCAGCGTTCCCCCATGTCGACCGATAAAAATGGCACTTCACTCATGTGGGTGGGCCAAGTACCCACGACAGGCAAGGGCTCAAAAAGTTTTTCAGAAATGTGTGTGTTTGGTAGGTTTATCTAGATGGCCTCCGAGCACAGGACCAAAAACACATGTACTCCCCTTGCAAAACCAGTTTGTTTTCTAATAGATGATTTATTTTGATGTCTCCACAATATGTTATAGGCAAGGGCCTATCACAGGTGCTTGGACCTCCCACAGAAGTGAGGTACCATTTTTATCGGAAGACCTGGTGGAATGCTGGGTGGTAGGAAATTTGTGTCAGCCTGGTGATCCCACAACTTTCCCACACAGAAAAGAGAGAAAAATGTGATTTTTTTCCAGCTAAATCTAAGGTTTGCAGTGGATTTTGGGTAGGAAAATGTTGGGGGGATCAATGCAAGAACACCTCTCTGGACTCCCACGGGTAGCTGGTTTTCAGAAATGTAATTTCTTTAGGTTCCCCATTGTTTTTGGCCCCGGGACCAAAAATACAGATGCTCACCTATCTGTTACAAAACAACCTGGTTTTCAAAGGGGTTTACCTGTGTTGTTGGTCCCAGGTTCAGTGACCATCTAGGTAAACCTACCAAACCCAGACATTTCAGAAAACTAGACACCCGGGAGAGTCCATGGATATGTGGCTTGCGTTGATCTCCCAACGTTTTCCTACCCAGGATCGCCTGCAAACCTCAAATTTAGCAGATAAAATCATATTTTTCTCAAATTTTTGTGTGGGAAATATGTGGGATCACTGGGCTGACACACATTTCCTACCACCCAGAGTTCCCCGAAGTCTCCCGATTAAAATGGTTTCCTTGCATTGATTGCTTTCTTCACCACCTTAGAACTATTTATGTCTTTGGGTTATGCTTCTAGCAGCTGGAGCTTGTGTTGGATTCTAATGCTGGATATTATATCTGACCTTTTCTATTTCCGGATGTCAGAGGGAGTTTGGTGCCCTGCTAGTCACTCCAGTACTACTCTTGATCTCCAATCAAGAGCTACAAGGCTACCAAGCTTTTATTTTTATCCTTTTGTTTTTCCATGTACCTGGGACCCTCTTGTGGAAGCACAACACACCTTTCATTAATACTATTCTGTGCAGGGTGGCCCCTTGATTGTTGGGAGGAGTCATCCTTTATTCAGGCAAACAAGAAGAGGACTCAGAAGATCTCATTGACAGGTCTAGTTCTAACTTCATTATTCTTCTGTCTTATTCCTGTTTTTGGTTTTAGAATTCCTCCAATTTTAAACATGTTTTTGTGTTCACAAAATTCCTCAGATTTTAAACATGTTCTTGTGTCACAAACTCTCTTTCAGATCTGCCACCATTGTCATTCTACTATGTTTTGCTTGTATCACTGTCCTCGTTCTGCCCCTGCTCTGTTCTGGTTCTAGCACTGTTATCATATTACCATGTCCTTGCTCTGGCTTTAGCAATATTCTTGATTAGTACTATGTTTCCTCTGCCTGAATTTCGGTTCAACCATCGTCTTTTTTCCATTATCATGCTACTCTTGTTTTAACAGTGATCTTATTCTGCTTCACCTCTAGTTTAAGCGTTGTTTAGCCCGTAACCCTAAAAATACCCCTGTACCCCAAAACCCAAACCTAGCCCTGAACCCTGAAAAATACCCCTGTACCCCAAAACCCATGCCTATCCCTAAACCCTAAAAATACTCCTGTACCCCATTACCCAAAACTATATCTGACCCCTTAAAAAGCCCAAACACCCCAAAACATATACCTCAGTACCCCAAAACATATATCCCTATACCCATACTTACCTTATCCAAACCTTAAAAAAAAGCATGCTTTTACCATTCATACATTTACAACGAATTTCGTTGTAAATGTAGGCATGGTAAAAGCATATAAAATGTAATGCCATGCGTTATAATGGCATTGCGGAGTCATGGTACTTTCGTAATGAAAGTATGTGGAAGAAAGTTGCGGAATAATGGATGTTTACCTCTAAAACAGTGAGGGGCAGATTTACAAGCCCCTTGAAAGACTTTTACGCCGCCGTTGCTTCACTTTTGTGGAGAAGTGTGGCTCAGTGGTTAGAGGCGGCAGACCCGGAAGCTGGGATCGACCGTGGACCAGGGTTTGATTCCCTGCCTCGGCGGGTCTTGGGCTCAAAATTCCATGGCCTCGACAATTCTCGCTCCGGTGCCTACTCGACTCACGGGGTCTCACTCTGCAACTCTGGGCAATAGCTTGCTTAATCTCCACGACGGCCTCTCGCGGCGGGATGCCTCGCTTTCACCCTGTGGACACCCTGCCGGGGCCTCTCACAGGGGAATACCAGGACGGGTTCCCTAGGCAAGTGCCAGGATGACCTTTGGGTGACAGGTTGCGCTATATAAATACACCTACATTTACATAAACAATGTGCCACGTTGCGACTTATTTACAACGTGACGCATCTAGGCAGATGTGTCACGTTGTAAAGCCCTGCGCCACATGAAACCTGCGTCAGGTTTCATGTGGGCGTTCTGTTGCAGGGTGGTCGTTCCCTCGCAGGAAATCCCCGTAAAACTGACGCAGTGAAATCTACAAGATTTCACTGAGTCAGTTTGTCGACACTGCTGCGTAAAATCCTTATGCCTGCTTGAAGCAGGCGTAAGGAGTGACGCACCACGTTCAGTATGGGTGGCCCCTGTGCATTGCAGGAGTTGCGTTGCGCTTGCGACGCGACTTGAGCAATGCGCCGCCCATACGCCACAAGATGCGTCACGCATCTTCCCTTCCTTGCACCATGGTGCACCGCATTGTAAATACGGCGCATCTGCGGTGGCGGAAGGAGGGGATTGCATGACGCATCTGTTCTGACTCATCCCTGCTGATTTGCAGAGATGCGCCATAACATGTAAATATGCCCCTTATTCTACTGACTCCTCCTTTTGTCTGATTCTAGAATCATTCTGATAATATCTCTATTCTTTTTTCTGTCCCAGGAAAGCATATAGTTCTTATTTTTGCTCTGGCTCTGCTCTTGTACAACCATTGTTGCAGCACTCCTCTTGGGCCTCATTTATGAGAAATGACGCACCGCTGCGTGAAAGCAGCGATGCGTCACTTCTCAGTGCGCACTCCTTGCGACATTCCCGATGCGTCATATTTAATGTATGACGCATCATGTCGCAAGGAGTTACAGATACGTCAGTATTTCTGACGCGCAAAAGTGACGCATTGCTGGAGTGTGTCACAAAAGTGACGCAACTCCAGCAATGCGTCCTTTCACATGGGGCAAGCCCCATGTGAAAGGGCTTGCGTCAGTCTTACGCCTGCTGCGAGGCAGGCGCAAGATTTTGACGCAACGGCTTCCTAAATGTGACGCAGTGAAATCTCATTGATTTCACTGTGTCACTTCTACGACCCTTCCTTGCGTCAATACGCCCCCCTTGCATACATTATACCTGGAGCAGGTATAATGTGGCGCAGTGGTTTACAATGTCATGCATCTACCTAGATGCGTCACTTTGTAAATAGGGCGCAACAAGGCGCATTTTTTACGCCACTGGTGCGTCACAAAAAGCGACGCACCAGCGGCGTAAAAGTGACGCACAGCCTCATAAATGAGGCCCCTTGTTTTTTCCTTCCTGGTTTGGATCTTGGACAGTTCTCATCCAGCTACGATTGTGTTTTCTCCAACAGCTCCAACACTACTCTTTGCTGTTTGTCTTTTTGTATCTGCTTAATTCAAGACACTGGCTACAAGTGCTTCTTAGTTTGATGTTGAAGATTTACGCCAAGTTTAATATTTACTCTAGTTGTGATGAAGAACGTTCAACATTCAGACATTACATTATTAGTAAATCTGAAGCGACATGCTAAGAGTAGTGGATCCATTCTTTTTAATACACATATATATTGATTGCTCCTAAATTTTATGTACACACTTTAGTATTGAGCTGTGTAGGGGAGGTCTTTCATGGAGAAGGATGGTATATTCTCAAGTTAAAGTTTTTCAAGTCAATCCATCATTTACCAGAAATTAACAAACTCAACATAGGCTGCTTAGCTACCCTAAAAAGTGTTACTGATGGAGCACTAAACTTTGCTTGGAAATGTATATCAATTTTGTGTGCGTGAGTTTGATGTTTTTATAAATCTGAACATCCATGGCAAAGATTTCAGGTCTAACTTTAATTTACTAAAGCATGCAAACCTAGGCATTAGCATATGTTCCATTTCTCCTCCAAAACCTTATCTAAAATCTCTAATCTGTAATCTAATCATGTGATGTAAATTTTCTCATTCCTCTATGCATCTGTTGGAAATTAAAAAAAAAAAAATGATGAAACATCACAACTTTTGTAATTGTTTTAAATACTAAATAGATGTTGGATAAACCATAACACCATAGCATTAGAAAATCAAGTATTTTCTACACATTTTGTGTCAAGATGATAGACTTATATTATGCTGCAACTTTCAAAGTATGGTCAGTAGGTATAAATGAAAAAATGAAAAATTAGCTCCCCGAAGTATTTGGTAGTAAGTCTTCTGAGATTTAAGCCCCTCATCTGTCCTCTGAAATGGTTGGTGTCGCTTTCCCTCAAATCAATGATGGAGATGAATCTGGAGAATGTGACTTCCAGAGAGAGTGATAATTGGCGGGTCCATTCGGACTGCAGATAATGGTTTTATGAATCCCTGGCTGTGCCCAAAAAACTGGATATATAACTGTACTTGTGTCTGTGACTATGCCCCCCTATAATCCGCAAACTTTATAGGACTTTTAATATCACTTTGCTTTCTATAAGATATGAAAACATAGAACTTGATTTAGAGATGGTTGGTGCTGGAGCTCCACCCTGAAGTGGCAAAGCTCCCACCATGTCAAACTCACTGTTCTCCCCCATCAGTTGCAAACCCTTGACCTGACAGGCCATCCACCACAGATCCACCAGGGCCTGCTTCAGGATTGATTGGCAAACTTTTCTAACTGTTGTGACTTCTGAGCAGACTGCAGGGACCGCATTTTGTATGTGTTTGGCAGCGGTAGGATCATTGACATATTACATTTGACTTGTGGGTGGTAGAATATTAAGATAGGAGCTCCTTAAAAGTAAGCCAACAAATAAAAAAAGCATAATTACCGTGAGAGAGTCCAGATTGCAGCTATATGAGGGTTCTGTTGACTTTATCAAAGAAAATATATACGATTTCAAACAATTGTATCCTGGTGTGGGCCGTAGAGAGTATGGAAATTGGAGCAATGTTTTAATTTTCTGGATAATGGTTTTACTGATCATTGGCAGACAGAACGTGAGATTATAATGATGTCTTTTTCTACACAATAATTCTAGTGACAATAAAGTATGTGGGCTTGAATAGACATCTTAGTAAATGCAAGATACCAAGTAGAGATGGACTGTTATGTAAAGTTCCTGTGCATGTCGTAGGGTACTACCTGCAAACCCTGAAGCATTGACCAGTTCATCTGTTTTTATGCTGTTGGTTCTTACAATATCTTTATGTCCCTATCTCAGATCAAAGCATTTGACCATTAAAGTGCAAGAAGTAGTCCCGGTTGTCTAAGGCCTTGCTTATCTGTTCATCCCTGAGTAAAATACATCACACTCTGCCTCAAGGATCAGCATCTAGAAAATGTTAATCTCTCTCTAGAGTCCTAATGTGACTAAAAATGTAGAATATCCACCTTGGAGGTCATTTCTTTCAACAATCCTGCAGGATGGACTCCTGCATTTCTCTCTGGACCGATCAGTCTTGATGGATACATCTATTTTCCCTAAATATTAGAAGCATGGTCAAGTGCCTTAAGACACTGCTCTTTAGTGTTGTTTTAGCGCTATATCAATTAAACGTGTGGGAAATCACACAGAATAAGATTATCCATGTGCAAAGTCCATGGTAAATCAGCGATGGTATTTTGTTTTGCCAAATTTTACAGTTTGAGTAAAGTTATACTTTTCAGATATTTGCACAAGCAGAACCACTTAAGAACCTCGTAATCAGGAAACTAATGTTCTTGACCACAGATTAATTTAAAATATTTTCATTTTTCTTTTACACAAAACGTGTGGCTGTCGAAATTTCGTACCCAAGCAATTCTTATATATTTTTTTAGTTTTTTCTAAATATCTTGGGCCTCATTTATGAGAAATGACGCATCGCTGCGTGAAAGCAGCGAAGCGTCACTTCTCAGGGTGCACTCCTTGCGACATTCCTGATGCGTCATATCTAATGTATGACGCATCATGTCACAAGGAGTTACAGATACGTCAGTATTTATGACGTATCTGTAAGAGCAAAAGTGACGCATTGCTGGAGTGTGTCATAAAAGTGACGCACCTCCAGAAATGCGTCCTTTCACATGGGGCAAGCCCCATGTGAAAGGGCCTGCGTCAGTCTTACGCCTGCTATGAGGCAGGCGCAAGATTTTGACGCAACAGCGTCCTACGACCCTTCCTTGCGTCAATACGCCCCCCCTGCATACATTTTACCTGGCGCAGGTATAATGTGGCGCAGGGGTTTACAAAGTGACGCATCTACCTACATGCGTAACTTTGTAAATATGGCGCAACAAGGCGCATTTTTTACGCCACTGGTGTGTCACAAAAAGTGACGCACCGGCGGCGTAAAAGTGAAGCACAGCCTCATAAATTAGGCCTCTTGGGTTTTGCGGTCCAAATGATTAACTGTCAAGGAAACCACGCACATCCTAGTTAGCCATATCCTGTAGGGAAGAATAATGTGTTTTATACGCAGCCCGAGGGTCTACTGCATATCTTTCATTTTCATAGTTCCAGCCCATATACTTCATACCTCGAACTTCTAGACATATGTTGAAATTGCACCGCATGCAACTTAAACTGTGTCAAAGTAAAGGATTGTTTCTGAAAGTTGCAGGCATTCGCAGATCTTCCTAGAGTAACTTTAAAAGGGTTTATAGGAAGGACAACATAAGCTTCATATGTTTTTTTCATCTTTGCTCTACTTTGCCAAAATCGTTAAATGAACGGTTGTCATATATCCCTGTCAGCTATTCATATTACTGCTACTAGCTTGTAATTCAGATAAACCCTATATTTATAATAAAGTACTTGATAAAGTGACAAAGGTTAGATCAAGGTAATTCCCCCATTTACTGCAAAAGCATTATTCCAAGTGTAAATATTCATAGGCAGAGTACCTTTCGTCATGACTACTAAACAAGGTTGATCGGGGCATATTTACAAAGGGATTGCGCGACCAGAGCATTACTTTTTCCGAAGCTTTGGTGGTGCAATGCTCTGCTCCATATTTACAAGGCAGCGCTAGGCCACTTAAACCCACCTTGTAAATATAGCCCACCTCGCAGCAATTTTTTGTGGCAAAGGGATGTGCAATGGGTGTTACTGTGGGCGTTCCCAGACAACAGTCATTTCTTTTTGACACAGCTCCAGATTTACAAGCATCTGTAAATCTGACGTTGTGCCAAACACTAATGCCTTTGAAAAGGAGGCATTAGAGTGGCGTCATCGAAAAATACTTTTATTTCTCCACTTTCTTGCAGCACACATAGAAGGTGCAAAACAGCATTAATGAGTGTTTTTGGACAAGAAGGTAACCCTTCTGCACAAACCAAATCATCCCTGCAACACAGGCACCCTTGCACCATGGTGCAAGGATGCCTGCGTTGGCCCTAGGCAGATTTTCCAGCACAAACGTAAGGAAAGACACATAGGTTCACCATATTGTTGTGAATACAGCGCATCCCTGCATTAATTAAATGACACAGCGTGGCACAGCTAAATTGGTTCAAATAATGTGCTTCGCCATTACATTGTAAATAAGCCCCATCCTTCTTTTTCACATTAGCAGAAATAGGGGCATATTTACAATGAAATGGCACAGTGGCGTCCCTCAAGGATCATACCTAAGTCTATCCCTGTCAACTTCAACATCATCTGATTCCAAGGCTTCACCATCCTCTCCTATGCTGATGGCAGGCAACTCATCCTCTCCCTGATGGACAAGACAACCACCACCAGAACCAGTGTGTCTAACTGCATGGCCACTGAAGCAGAATGTATGCAGACAAACCTCTTAAAGCTCAACTCCGACAAGATGGAAGTGCTAGTCTTTGGAAACAAGACCTCCCTATGGGACTCCAAATTTTGGCCAATGGAGATAGATCTGATGGAGCAAGGTTTTCGGAAAAAGAAACCTGCTTGGATTAACACGCCCGTAATACATACCAACAGTGTGCAGTTGAAACTAACATACAAAATTACATGAAACACATGGGAAACTGCTTTGTGCATACGTGCACTAATGTCAAATAATGCTGAAGTAACTAGGCCGCATTTACATTGCGCTTTGAAGGAAACAAGAAATAATGCATGACTATGCTGCATTTTGCATTTTTGTATTTTGCTTTAAAATATTAAATAATGCTGCTTTTACCTAAAGCTTTGCTAGAAAAAACACTAACCTGTGATAGTGCAAAGGTGGGTGGTAAACAGTGAAAAGTGCATTTCTGTGTAACTAATAAATGCCTGTATTTTGTTCGTCATAGTGAGATGAACAGGCCTGAAAATACATAAAGTTGACATGATAGTTGAGCTGGAGAGAAAACCTGAAATAATAAAGAAAATAGACAGAAAAGGATGAGCACAGCAGAAGAAGAGCAAAAGTCCAAGGTTGTTCAGCTCAAAGAACATTGTTTGCCTGCCAAGAAATGAGACTGGCCGTGGGACCCAAGACTTCTTCCGCGGACGTAGCTGAGAGACATATGAGAAAAATAATCAAATAGTTACAGGTATTAAATGTAGGAACGAGTCAAAGCTTATGTCATGAGAAGGGAAGTAGAACAATAGACTATAATAATCCTGAATGAAACCATGATGGTGTGACAGACCACCTCCCGGCCCATCCAATGAAAAGTCAAATTCTATGAAATGTGGGTTGTACATGTAGGTTTTAGGGTATAACTGGTTTTTTTTTTGCTAGTGTGGTTTACTGAAGTGAAGAGATCAGGAGAGAGGGGTGATGCGTCACTGTCCATCGGTTTGCAGGGAGGCCTAGCTGTTCCTGTCCCCTTCCTGGGTTCTGAAGTCTTTGCTCCCTGACTCTATTTCAGGGGACCCCCACTACCTCCTGGGCCAGGGTGGTGGTATTTCACTGATCCTTGGGTTAGCATATCCATTTGACTCGTACTTTGCATAATTATTTGCCCAAATGTATTTTTGTTTCCGAAACTTATGTCTCTTCATATATCCCCTCCGTCATATGTATGTTGTTTCACATTATTTGCTGAAACTTGTCTCTTAATTTATCCACTCCTTCAAGTGCATTTCGTTCATATGATGAGTATGACACTGTTTGCATTTGCTGATATTTTTCTCTCCCTCTCTCGAATTTCATTTGTAACCTAAACGTGATGAGCATTTATTATTCACATTTTATTTGAAATAAAGTTTATTAATCTTACTGAGAGTCTGTGATTATTTAGCTATCTAGATAGTTAGATAGATAGTATTATTAGTACCAACAACTACTCAACCAATTGGTCCATTGACCAAAGGAAAGAGAGTTGATATACAGGTTTAGTTATGTATTTAAAAATGTTAAATATGAAACTGTGAAGAAAGGAACTATTAACGTCATTAAACCTTGACGTGCATCAGGAATTTGGGTGAATGTGTATGGGCCATTTGTATGTGATGTTATCGAGTACTGATCCCTGAATAGGTGTCGCGTTGGAAGGGGTCCAATACCCACACAGATGGTCCATGCAAAAAACCTGGGGATCATTGGTGACAAGTTGAACATGACAGCAAAAGCCATGTGCTCTTCCTGCTTTCACATCACACACATGCTACAAAAGATCTGTAAGTGGCTACCACAGACCACTATAAGTACCACCACACAAGTACTCATCACTTGCAGACTGACTTACGGTAACACTCGCTAAACTAGGACTCTTCAAATATTTCATACACAGGCTCCAGGCCATCCTGATCAGCGACACAACATTCATACTCTATCTCCCATGCCAAACCCACATCAGACCACACCTCAAAAAGCTTCACTGACTCCCAATTCAAACTCTGTACGGACACATACAAAGCCAAGGCCAGAATATCTCAACAGCTGCCTACACTTTCACCAGCCTGCCAGACACCAGCGCTTTGCCTCACTCGCATTCGCACACATCTCTTAGATCCACCAAACTAGTGCAGTAGGTCAATAATTCTCCTACATCACCCCAACAGCTTGGAACAACCTCCCTCAACATATCAGCGCCCCCCCCCCCTCTTCTTGATTTCCACTGAATATCCGGCTCTTTGGATAGCACCAAGGGGAACACACACCTACAATCCTGCTCCAACGGGATACCATCTGTGCGCTATACAAACTCACATAACATCTGTGATCCATGTGATCCATGTACAGTACAAATTCACATAACATAACATAGTATAGTATGCTTCTACTAAAACATTGAATGCAGTGTGTGATAATTTTGCATATCCATAGTCATGTTGTGTCCATGTCGCTAAACCATGTCCAATTGTATTTTTATAAATGAACCACAAATCTTTCAACATTGATTAGTAAATTATAATGATAACTGATGATGTATGGAATAGAAGAATATTTCTAATATCTTCTATTTCTCTTGAGTTCAGTGAAACCAGTGCAGCATACAATGGCACGCAACATACCGAGAACATTCCTATTTCACAGGAATCAAACCATAGAGTGATTACGACACCATGATAATGCTTCAACAGAACATTATAAAATTACTTCAAGAAGAAACACAACACACTGATAAAGATTGGAAGGATATGTCCCCATAATGTACAACAGTCAGGATATCTTCAAAAAGATCATTTAATTTATAATGACAACACAATCATCAAATCTCAAACACACTGTGACCTCTGGTACTCTAACCAGTGTCACTTTTACTCTGAACATTTTCCCTACACAGTCTTGTCTGTGTTTCTGTACCACAAATTCCACTGGTCTGTGTCTGCATGGTCCAACCTCGATTGTGGTTCTGCAGGGGATGAATTGATTTCTATGTTTTATATGACAGTTTTTGGTCTATTGTTTACATCTGTTTTCATTTCGTGTTTGGTACACTTTTTGTCCCTATTAGGTCTGTACTATGCCACACCTCCCACTCCCTCTCTGTTGACAAGAATGAGTGCACATAGATCAAACAGAGAGCCAGATTGGAAAAGGGGTAGTGGTGCAAGAGAGAGACAAACAGGTGGTACTCGTCTGCGTCAGTTCTTCAGTAAGGGAACTGCATTGCTAGGAGGAACAGGGAGACTAAGCATAAAAACAGACACCAATTAAGACATACAAATGAAAAGACTACAGGTACATGAAGGAAGTGGTCTTACCAGACTCCCTGGCAGATGGTACAGTGATGAGCCCAACACTGACTTGGATAAAGGTGCCAAACCGAAAAACACCACTACATAATTCGCAAAGCTCAGATGGTAGAATTCAAAGCATCCAAGGGAACAGTCCTGTCCAACACCACTACATATAGAAACCAAATATGGACTATACAAGAAAGATGCAGGGAATGAACACATTGATAACCTCTAGAAACCGAACCAACTATCCGAAACGTTTCCAGGAAGCTATTGCATGGTAACCCGATATTTATGAATCTCTCTGCCTAACATGCCCTGAAGTAGTAGATCTAAAGCAAAATTGAGTACTCTTAGAGGTTAGCAGTCTAGTTCTCTTACCAAGTTTCCACCAGCCTATTTTCTATTTCTTCAGGCAACCTTAACCCTCTCCATTTCTCCTGCGTAGGTGTTCTTGCAGTCCTCGTAGTTTTTGCTTATTCACTTATTCATAATGTCCCATGTGCCATGCAAGCTAAAATTTGGAGCCATTTGATCCTCTCTTCTTCCTAATCCTGACAGAACCCCTCCTGGAAACTCAACCCATCTTCACTGGCCCATCTGGATATCTAGCATGAAATTATTTAAAGAAACAGCGGGCATGAACAAAGGAATCAGGTTACCAGGAATGCATTAATCAATCAATCAATCAATCAGGGATTTTATAAAGCATGGTACTGACCCGTGAAGGTCTCAAGGCGCTAGGGGGGAGGGGGGGCGGGGTTGCAGCTCCAGTTCAGTCAAAGAGCCAGGTGTTGAGGTTCTTCCTGAAGGTGTGTAGGGTGGTAGAGCGTCTGATGTTGACTGAGAACTCGTTCCATGCTTTCGCTGCGAGGTAGGAGACTTCCGCCTGCTCTGGTTCTATGGATGCGGGGGGGGGGGGTCACTGCGAGGGCGAGATCGGAGGAGCGGAGGTTACTCTTGGGTGCGTGGAAGAAGACTCTCTCGTTGAGGTATTTGGGTCCGATGTTGTGGAGGGATTTCTAGGCGTGGGTGAGCAGTTTGAAGGTTACCCTCTTCTTGACGGAATGCCACTGGAGGTCTCGTACCTCCACGTATCATACTGCCCCCTTCCCCCCAAATAATGCAGCTGACAATATCTTATTGGTCACTAAACACTCCATTTCATACTCTAGAATGAAAACCTCGTTGTTAAGTACCGCAATCAAAATGATCGCGTTGTACTGAAATACATCCCTGTAAATGTTTATGTAAAGTTTGTTTGATATGTTTAATGTTTTGCAAAACATGAACAGCTGAGGGGAATCTAGATGGAGAAATTCACACTGGAAGCATCTGGGCAGCACAGTAAATTTAGGCTGCACCCATGGAGGAAAGCCCAAGTTGTTATAAGTGAATTTCACCAATGGATTCCATGAACTCCATTCTGCAGGATAAGTCACACAGAACTACCTCAAATATTGTTCATTTGACTAATTCAGCCTTTATGTTTGTCTGTCTGTTTGAGGGAGATAACTTGAACAGTTGGAGTGAGCAATCCATGTTTATTTCATACATTTTCTGCAGAAGTGGGCTACAAAGTGTGAACCACAGTCTGCCTAAAATGTATTCCAAGAAGATGATAGATAACGCTAGGACTATGGAAACTTTTTTCAGAAGGATAAAATGTCATGGTATGATGAAGTAATCTATGACAACTAGCAAAATTGCAACTCCATAGGAATAAGGAAGTTCAACGGTTAAATCCTTCAAAATCATGACACACTGTTGCAGAGGAGTTGTAAATGGCTGTAACAGTCCCACAGGTTTCATGTGTGAACTCTCGGTCTGAGGACAGATGCTGCATTGCTCAATCTAAAGTTTTATTGATGTTGTTATCTTTGGCCATCAGAAGTATCAGGTTACAAGTTCTTTAATTTTTCTTTGTCCTAGATGTCCTGCTATGGAAGTTTTAAGGTACCGATTCAAAGTTAATTATTGCGTATCCTCCTTGGATAGGTATTTTCATGAAACAATATCAATCAATCAATCAATCACTGCATTTCTAAAGCGCGCTACATACCCAAGAGGGTCTCAAGGCACTGGGGAGGGCTGCTACTGATCGAAGAGCCAGGTCTTGAGAAGTCTTCTGAAGGCCAGCAGGTCCTGGGTCTGTCGTAGGCTGGTAGGGAGAGCGTTCCAGGTTTTGGCGGTGAGGTAGGAGAAGAATCTGCTGCCAGCGGTGGTTTTCAGGATACGAGGAACTGAGGCGAAGGCGAGGCTGGAAGAGCGGAGGCTGCGGGTGGGGGTGTGGAAGCTGAGTCGGTCGTTGAGATATGTGGTTCCGGTGTTGTGTAGCACTTTGTGTGCGTGGATGAAGAGTTTGAAGGTGATCCTCTTGTTGATGGGGAGTCAGTGAAGGCTTCTCAGATGGGGTGTGATGTGGCTGCGTCAGGGGATGTCGAGGATCATTTGTGCAGAGGCGTTCTGGATTCGTTGTAGTCATCTCAGGAGCTTGGTTGTTGTTCCTGAGTAGAGGGCGTTCCCGTAGTCGAGTCTGCTGGTGACGAGGGCCTGGGTGACGGTTTTTCTCGTGTCGTTGGGGATCCATTTGAAGATCCTGCGGAGCATTCGGAGGATGTTGAAGCAGGACGCAGAGATGGCGTTGACTTGCTTGGTCATGGAGAAGGCAGAGTCGAGGATGACCCCCAGGTTGCGTGCGTGGTCGGTGGGTTCCGGGGCAGTGCCTAGCGATGTGGGCCACCAGGAGTCGTCCCCGGGCTGTGGGAGGATCCCAGAGGGACGCCGCAGATGATCTAGGTGGTTTTCGACCAGAAGGGTGAGAGACGGATGCTCTGGGTTCTGCCGGAGAGGAAGGATGTGGTCCAGGCCAGGGCCTTCTCTTGGATTCCGGCGTGCTGATAAGGTGCGGTGTTATAAGAAAAATGGCCAGCAAGGGGTTTTATTGTATTTCTATTTCTCAGCACTGTTAGGACCTGTTGTAAATAATCAGAGTGCCTAAAACTGAGTTTAATCAGTGGCTGTCCTATGTTATTAACTTTTTAGAAAAAGGAGTCCAAAAGGATCAAAACAAACAGTGTTACCACACTAACACAGTATATACAATTAATGATGAATAAAATGCAAAAGACCAGGGTTTTGTATTGTCTGAAAGTTGTTATTTGTTTTCAAGACAGAAAAGTATATTTTTTTATACAGAAAAGGTAAACATTCATAAAAAATAGGGTACATACATGGATACTATTTAGATATTCAAGGTATCAGTTACTTCCTCCTTTGATATATCCAAATCATAAGTCCAGACTGCTTAAACACAATGATACATTGATTTCAACTCAAAATCAGAAGAAAATCAAAGATGACATAAGATAAAAAATGCAGAGTTGGACTAAGTAGTCGACGTTTCGGTCTTTTTGGGAGTTTTTCATAAGACCATCATCAGGACAAAATAATTCTATATACAATAGATGACCCTTTTTACTTAGTTAGAGACACGTCACTTTTATATTCAAGGACGGCAGCAGCACTTTCAATTGTAGCGTTGATGCGGGGTAAAGAAATAAATCTCTTTATGCCAAAATTTACTCGTGTTATATACAGGAGTGCTGTCTATAATTTCTGACAGGATGTCCAAATTCGTTAAATTCCAGAGCACTTGTATATTTTTCGAATCTCGATCGTGATCGCGCCAAAACTCCAAACGAGTCAGGTTAGGGTTTGCAACCTGATTCGTTTGGAGTTTTGGCGCGGTCACGATCGAGATTCGAAAAATATACAAGTGCTCTGGAATTTATCGAATTTGGACATCCTGTCAGAAATTATAGACAGCACTCCTGTATATAACACGAGTAAATTTTGGCATAAAGAGATTTATTTCTTTACCCCGCATCAACGCTACAATTGAAAGTGCTGCTGCCGTCCTTGAATATAAAAGTGACGTGTCTCTAACTAAGTAAAAAGGGTCATCTATCGTATATAGAATTATTTTGTCCTGATGATGGTCTTATGAAAAACTCCCAAAAAGACTGAAACGTCGACTACTTAGTCCAACTCTGCATTTTTGATCTTATGTCATCTTTGATTTTCTTCTGATTTTGAGTTGAAATCAATGTATCATTGTGTTTAAGCAGTCTGGACTTATGATTTGGATATATCAAGGGGGGAAGTAACTGATACCTTGAATATCTAAATAGTATCCATGTATGTACCCTATTTTTTATGAATGTTTTTACCTTTTCTGTATAAAAAAATATACTTTTCTGTCTTGAAACCAAATAATTACTTTCATACAATACAAAACCCTGGTCTTTTGCATTTTATTCATCATTAATTGTATATACTGTGTTAGTGTGGTAACACTGTTTGTTTTGATCCTTTTGGACTCCTTTTTCTAAAAAGTTAATAACATAGGACAGCCACTGATTAAACTCAGTTTTAGGCACTCTGATTATTTACAACAGGTCCTAACAGTGCTGAGAAATAGAAATACAATAAAACCCCTTGCTGGCCATTTTTCTTATAACAAGTTCTGCCCGAGCCCGCAAGGGTATATTGGGTTGCTCACCTACATATCTAGATAAGGTGCGGTGGCAGACCAATTCGAAGGCTGCTGATAGGTCCAGGAGGATGAGGGCGGCTGTTTCTCCCTTGTCCATCAGGATCCTGATGTCGTCGGTGGCGGTGATGAGGGCGGTCTCGGTGCTGTGGTTGCTGAAAAAACCGGATTGGGAAGGGTCCAGGATGTTGTTGTCTTTGAGGTAGCAGGTTAGCTGTTTGTTGACAACCTTCTCTGTCACTTTTGCCGGGACCGGAAGCAGGGAGATGGGCCGGAAGTTCTTGAGGTCCTTCGGGTCTGCCTTGGGTTTTTTCAGTAGGGTGTTGATCTCGGCATACTTCCAGCTTTCCAGGAAGGTTGCTGTTTTGAAGGAGATGTTGATTGCTTTCCGGAGGGTTGTGCTGGCTTTGTTGAAAACGTGGTGAGGGCAGGGGTCGGAAGGGGATCCGTAGTGGATGGAGTTCATGGTTTTGATAGTGTCTTCGTCGCTGACGGTGGGCAAGGTGGTCAGGCGTCTGGTGCGGGTGGAGGTCGCGTGGGTGGTGGTCTCGGTGGTGGGTGCGGGGGTGTCGGAGTTGAAGCTGTCGTGGATGTCGATGATCTTGCGATAAAGGAAGGTGGCCAGGGAGTCGCACAGGTCCTGTGATGGTGGAATGTCGTTGGTTTTGAAGCTGGGGTTGGAGAGTTCTTTCACGATGCTGAAGAGCTCTTTGGTGTTGTGTGCGTTGTTGTCTAGGCGGTCCTTGAAGGTGGTCCTTGAAGGCGGTCCTGATGAGTTAGTGGTGTCTGGGGGTGGGGTTCTTGTGGGCTGTGTGGTTGTCTGGTGTTCGGTCGTGGAGCCATTTCTTCTCCTGCTTCCGGCAGGTGCGCTTGGATGTCCGGAGTTCTTCGGTGAACCAGGCGGCTTTCTTGATGGTGTGGTTGGTTGTGGAGATCTTGAGAGGGGCGAGGGTGTTAGCGCAGTCGCTGATCCACTCTTTGAGGTTGGTTGCGGTGGTGTCGGGGTCGACGGGGTCGGCGGGTGGTCTCAGAGCGAGGTTGGTTGTCAGTTGGTCCTTGGTGACCTTGCCCCAGCAGCGGCGTGGCAGCTATTGGGTGCAGTGGTGTGTGGTGGGTTTCCTGAAGGTGAAGTTGACGCATCTGTGGTCGGTCCAGTGGGGTTCGTGGTTTAGTTGAAGGAGACATGGGGGCTAGCGGAGAAGATGGGGTCCAGCGTGTGTCCGGCGGCGTGGGTGGGGGTCGTTACGAGCTCATTGAGTCCGAGGTTGGCGAGGTTGTCGATGAGGGCGGTGGAGTTGGCGTTGTTGTTTTCGAGGTGGTTAAGGTCTACGAGGAGGATGTAGTGCGTGGAGGCGAAGGAGTGGGTGTTGATGAGGTCGGCAATGGTGTCATTGAACTGCGGTCATGGTCCGGGTGGTCTGTAGATGAGTGTTCCTCTTAGGGTCGTGTTGGGGTCGGTGTGGATCTGGAAGCGCATCTGTTCGGCGGTGGTGAGGGTGTCGTTGGTGTTGGTCAAGACTCTGAGGGTGTCTTTGTGGACGATGGCGATTCCCCCTCCAACTCCGTTGGCGCGGTCTCTGCGGGAGATCTTGTAGCCCTGTAGGATGGCTATGGCGATATCCGGTCCTGAGGTAGCGTTCAGCCAGGTCTCCGTCAGGAAGCCGACGTCGGGGGCGGTGGAATCAAGGAGGTCCCGGAGTTCAATGGCTTGCTTGCGGGCGGAGCGGGTGTTGAGGAGGATGCATCTGAGGTGGTTGGGTTCTCTGGTTGGTGGTTTGGCGGGCCGGATGCTGGTGAAGCTGCAGGTCCGCCAGGTGAAGGGTCCTTGGATGTGCTTCTGGATTGCCTGGCAGCAGGGGTGGTGTTGTCTGGTGTTGAGTGCGTGGAGGGTGCTTGAGTCGTAGTGCAGTCTGGCATTGCGGCGGGCGTGGGGTACAGGGGTTCTGGCGATGGGCACGGTCCAGGCGTGGCCTCCGCCATAAGAGGCGAAGTTGGAGGGAGGAGCAGCTGGGAAGCGGGAGCGTGGCGGCCAATGGACAAGGGCACGGTACACCGAGGCAAAAAGGGGGCGGGCCGCAGGGGAGCAGCGGTGGGGAGGGGCGCAGAAAAGATTGCTAAGAACAAAAATATAAGATACGGAACAAAATATAAGAAACAGGCACAGTTGGGAAATAACAGAATATCAGTGCAGGGGAGACAAAAGAAAACAGATACCAGGGGCACACCAGCGGTGAACCCTCAGCAGCGGCAGCAGTGGGGAGAGTCACGGACACCTAGGAGGAGCTGTGTGGTATGGGGAGCGGCCAGAGGTCAGGTCACACTCACTGCCTCGCGGCCTCCTCCATAAGAGGCCAAGTGGGAGGGAGGAGCAGCTGGGAGGCTGGAGTGGGGCGGCCAATGGGCGAGGGCACGGGACACAGAGGCAAAAAGGGGGCGGGCAGCAGGGGAGCAGCGCCGGGAAGCGGGAGGGAGGGGGCACAGAGGGCAGGGGCGCAGAAAAGATCGCTAAAAACAAAAATATAACATACAGAACAAAATATAAGAAACAGGCACAGTTGGGAAATAACAGAATATCAGTGCAGGGGAGACAAAAGAAAACAGATACCAGGGGCACACCAGTAGCGAACCCTTGGCAGCGGCAGCAGTGGGGAGAGTCACGGACACCTAGGAGGAGCCGTGCAGCGTGGGGTGCGACCAGAGGTCAGGTCACACTCACTGTGGCGCGGCCTCCTCCACAAGAGGCCAAGCGGGAGGGATGAGCAGCTGGGAGGTGGGAGCGGGGCGGCCAATGGGCGAGGGCATGCAACACAGAGGCAAAAAGGGAGCGGGCTGCAGGGGAGCAACGGCGGGGAGCGGGGGGGCACAGAGGGCAGGGACGCAGAAAAGATCGCTTAGAACAAAAATATAAGATACAGAACAAAATATAAGAAACAGGCACAGTTGGTAAAAACCAGAATATCAGTGCAGGGGAGACAAAAGAAAACAGATACCAGGGGCACACCAGCGGCGAACCCTCGGCAGCGGCAGCAGTGGGGAGAGTCACGGACACCTAGGAGGATCCGTGCGGCGTGGGGAGGGACCAGAGGTCAGGTCCTCCCCATTGAAAAAGTGTTTATTCAATGTCTTCTGACCAGAACCCCTTTTCATCCAGCCTTCTTTGTTCTCGTTCACAATAGCTTACCAAGATCTTTGGGCCCGATTCACAGAATGAACTTAAGACTCAATCCTAAACTTACTACTGTTTTGGTATTCACAGATTGCACTTACTACTTTTGGTATTCACAGAATGAACTTACTACTTTTGGCATTCACAGAATGCACTTACTAATTTTGGTATTCACAGAATGAATTTACTCATTTCGGTATTCACAGAAGTTAGGACTCCTAACTATAGGACTCTTAAATGCCTTCTGTGAATACCGAAAGTCTTAAAATTAGGATTTTATCCATAATTCCACCCACCTGACCCATCTTGATCAGGTGGGGGGGATTACAGGTCTGCTTCCAGTGGCCCTTACTCCACAGGGACATACGAGAGGTTCAATTACGGCAGAGACAGAATAGTCTTGCTGTGATTAACCCTAAGGTCCGCCTACAATTAAATTGGGTGTGCAGGCAGAATTCTTGGCAGTAAGGATATGAGATCACCATTGCGATGGAGTATCCTTACTACCAAGAATTAAGTCAGGCCCTAAATCTTGTTACCAGAAGACTTTACTGGGCTCCATTCAGCTTTTGCTGGAATGAGAGTAAATAGAACAATAACTTCAGTTTTATTTCTGTAGGGGAAACACATAAAGCTCAAGTGGATGAATATATATTTAAAATGAGGAAAGATCCTCCAGTTAAAAAATAACACTCCCTTAAAACAAAATTCAATCTTATTGCTGTGTTCGCAGCATCATTTAGCCATTAGAAAAGTTGTTGCAAATTTAGTTAAACCACAACTGGAAAAGCAAACAAGTAATAGTATTAGGATGATATATTCTGCATTTTGCATAGAAAGCATGTCTTAAACAAAAAAGTGTCATCCCTTCGTAGTTATGCCCCGCTGCTACATGCCACCATGCTAATAGTTTAAAGAGTTCTTCACGTCCAGGAGAAAATATTTTTTTATAAAAACACATTTTCACTATAACAGATTCTATCATTGATTCTGACAGTCAAAATCCAATTTACATTAAAAGGCCTTACACTTGCAAAACATTTTGTGACTGTAAGAATGCTTCAAAATATGTTTTCCATCAATACAAAAAGCTAAACCAATTGGCATACTGTAGCTGATGGGATTCCTAAAAGGAAAAAGATGTGACCTCACTTGGTTTTTCGGGACTGCTGTCAGCTCAGATTATTAAATATACACTGAAATCCAAATGTTATCATCCCATGCAAAGCAGAGTGAAATATATATTTAGGAGGTTATTCACAAAGGTAACTTACACTTTTGACTAATTTACTTTTACACATTTTAGTAGCTTTACTACTTTGGGCTATTCACAAAATCTGAGTGTAAAGTTACTCAAAAGTGTATTACATGTTTCCATCCCCTGAAAAAGGGAGTGGAACCAAATTTATGAGTGTAAGCACTACTGCCATAAAGAAACAGTAGTAAGTCCAGCACCAAACATGGCCAATCACTGATACTCTCCAAAAGAAAATGGAGGTAGGATTTTACAGGATACAGTATATTCCCTTAGAAAATAATTATAAATTAAATTAGATTACTGAAAACAGCTAAAAATATAAATACATAATAATCTATGTTTAAAAAATGTAAAAATAACACATATATATTATTTAATGAGAAAATATTGTAAAACCTTTTTTATACTGAAAATTAATTTAACATTACATTTAAAAATAATATATTTACATTACTTTTAATTAATTCTATACATCATGTTTAATGATTATCAATGCATGGTAACACATGTATTTATTTAGTTTTTTATTTTATTTATACTTTAAATGTCATTTGATTTATTATATAAATTAGTTGACAATTTATTTCAAAATGAATTTAATAGTGCTGCAGCATTTTTTTCCTCTACATTTAAAATAAATATATAACATTAATGTACAATAAAAATATTTTTAGTAACTGTTCCAAAGTTAAATACGTTTTTCACATTTTTCCTATACTTTATCATATGGAGCTCTCTAGCCCGACTATAGAGATGTCCCTATGTAAAATCAAAGGAATTGTTTTACTTTATTTTACTATTTAGAGTTCTCCAACTAGACGGCACAGATCTCCCTGTTCAAAGAATAGCACATTTAGACTGTATCTCTTCGAATATCAGCAATCAATCACTGTCAAACAGTTTCTCAACAAAGCATAATTTAGATTTAGGGTAATGTGTTGTACGCAAATCCCCCCTAAAGATCAATATCGGGAAGTGCTAGGGATTCAGAGTGTTTTTCAGAGATGTTATTTCGAATGCAAACATGGACTGAAAGAGTCTGGAAGTATATTTTAGACTAGTGTTGATTGGTTATCCAAAAAACATGAGAGACTCACAGCCATCAGCTAAGCTGCAGCTTCTAATAATGTTTCAATGTGAACAGACATCCATCAATTCACCTGGTAAAATCCAATGATGAACAAAGGGATAGAAAAGTAACCTATACGTTATTTTAATGTGCCCAAGGTAATGAGTTTAGGAATAGTGGTTATTTGTGCAACTCCAATTTGGAATTACTATTAATATCATGTTATTAAGAGGGCTTTTCAAAATATGTTCTTTCTTTCACAGTGGCTTACATTTGGAGACCAAAAATGGAGATAAATCCAATGATAGTAACAGATCTTCTACTAATGTGTATTTCCACACTTCTTCTGTTAAAATGGTACCCTACTTGTTTGGATGGAGGGAAGCCCAGAAAAGGCCAAAATTAAACATCAAGATTGTTCCCTTCAAATTCTTATTGTGGGGTGTGGCTTCTGGCTTTGGACCTGGGCTTGGCCGGAACTCAGGGAAACATACCAAACCCAGACATCTCAGTCCCAGCCAAGAGTGGTATGACATATGTGCATGCCACAACCGTTTCATACCTGGGAAGCCCTAAATATTTCAAACGTTGGTTACAATGGCAGTTTCTGTGAGGAAATGTTCCGGAATCTATGGGGATCCACACGTTCCTACCACCCAGCATTCACACACTTCCCCAAAAAAAGTACCTCGCTTGTGTGGGTGTACCAAAGTGCCCAATGCCCACAGCAGGAACTGGTCTAAACGTGGACCAGGTTAAGTTATTGTGATGTCAATGAGATCTTCATATGGTTACAGTTTTAGTTCATTCTGTATTTGTTAGGTCTACTGCACATGGGAGAAAGCATTTTAATCAGGAGCAGTGTGGGGACGGAGGGTGCTAGTACTTAGGTAATTGGTTGGACAAATAATATTTTGTTATCCATACTTTGGCGTTCACAGGGCATTTGGGCTAGGAAAGCATGTTCGGATCCATGCATGTCATTTCAACCTTGGAATCACTGGGTATCTAGATTTCAAAAGTATCAATAGTTGATAAGGTTCCCTGGTTAGCGGGTGTGGCAGATAGTGTAGCAATTCATGCTGGCAATTCATGCTGGCAAACAAGAAGCAACTGGTTTTTCTTTGTGCATAGTTTTGACATATGGACTAGCAGGGAGGGGGTAAAGCTCTTAGGCTACACCTCCCAGGAGACAGAAAGACTATTGATACTTTAGGGGTGGGGGTGTATGCCTGATGCCAGGGTGTGCCAGCCCCGCCCCATTTCTTTGTTGTGAACCCTGTCAGTAGTGCAGTTGAGACTTCTTCTATTTTCATTATGCACCTGCTTTTAGATTCTTTTATGTCTCTCTTCATAGAAAGTGTGACCTTATGGATATGCTCAGAAGTGTTAGTATAATGGTTGCCTCCTTTCTAGTCTAATATATATTTTTATTGTTTTTGTTATGATATCAAAGACTTTTTACTGTGGAAACTCACCTGTGTTAATTGTTTTAGTTATAGGAACAAATTATCTATAGGTTATGCGGTTGACACACTTATCACCATATTGGTTTAGCCTTGTTGAGGCTTTAATGTCTGCAAGTACTGTTTTGTTTTATAAATGTGAGATAAAATTGTCATTCAGATAGTGTGAAAATTGTACTGGCTTCACACTAGGGCTTCACGCCCCAGGGCATGTCGGCTTGCAATCCCAACCAGCCTCAGTCAGAGGTGGCACTGGGAACCACAGGACTGGCCTCGGGCTTTGCACTGCTTATAATTCCCAGGGCAAGGGCTTTAATATTGAATTGCGAAACAGCTATTGATAGTTAAACAGCTATTCTTATTACTGAGAGAAGCATACTCTGCAGTCCATCTTTAGCAACTAGCTTTATAGTCTTGCTTTTTCTGCTGAAATTTAGCATATCTCTTAGAAGTGGTGACCTTGCTAACTATGTTAGGAATGTTCATATTGTTTTTGCTGCCCATGCCAGAGATGCAGCATTGATTTTCTTAATTGTGTGGTTAAGGTTCATGTTTTTCAATAAAATGTTTCAAGATTATCCCCTCCTTATTAGTCGAATTGGGGGTAAATCAACCCAATCTGCCCCTTGTGGGACACAACAACTGTATGGGCCATTGCGTGGACAGGTCAGACCCACCCCAATTCTTTTTTATAAGTATGAAAAGGTTTAGTGTCTAGTGAAAATCTTGCCCCCTCAGGTTAGCAGATTTGGGGTAAACACACGGTTCTGCCCCCAGAGTGGAAGAAAGATTGCTGTGACCTTTAGGAGTGTAGGTACCCACCAACCCATTCTTTTTAATAAATACAAAAAAAATTGCTATTTAATTTGTTTGATGTTCCCCAGGGAGGGCAGACTGGCAGTATACCACTCAATGTGTCCTTCAAGGAAGGATGGAAAGAATGCTGCTTAAAATGAGTTGAATCTTTACAACACTAGAATGTAAAATTTCAGTGGTCAGTCTAAGGTTCTCGAGCTGCACCATACATTCATTTTTCAGATCTTTTCTATTAATGAGTTTAAAGGATTCGGGCTGCTCATAATAATCTGGATGCCCTGGGTCACAAAAGAAGTGTTGAACATATTTCAACCAGGTAATACGTGAAGATAGGCTTGTGTTGAGGTAGTCCCCAATAATGGCATGGTTTAAACCAGTAAATTCTGGTATCCAGATGTTGTGCCATAATAAAATGGGCTGCAACATTATTAGGTTTGTGAGTAACGGACCCCCCCAGTTTCCACATGACAAAAAATTACAGAGGCACTCTTAGGGGTGGCAAGAAGGTACCTTAAAAATAAATTTTCCACTGTCTGCAGTGTCATACATTTGAAGTGAACCCCACTCCCGCTTCATATAATGCCACACTCAAACATTTAGCTTTGTAGATCTTTATCATTTCGTCATGGGGGATCGTTCCCAATCTTCTGGCAAAGTTTCATAGGGCCATACATGCTTTATTTAAATTGTAGCTTCCTAGTAGAAATGCCTCAAATCCATGAGCCTTCTTTTTACAATATTATGCCTAAATATGAGAAAGTGTTTGTAAAACCAATATTTGTACCCTTGATTTTTATATCTCTGCAAGTTGATGATCTAGTCCCACATTTCATAATAAATGTTTTAGATTGGTTCACTTACAGACCTAAGTACTGCATGCAGTCAACAAAATGTATAAGAAGGCTCTGTAGGCCAAGGGGAGTTTGGGCCATGAGAACGGCATCATTAGCGTGGAATAGAGGAACAGCAGTAGAAAGGCCAAGGTACAAATTGAACATCACCATGTTCAGTGTGTGCAAGGGTAAGGGGTGGGCTTTTATGTGGCATGGTCTAAGTAACCTTAATACACTAGGACACCACAAACCATATGGGGCACATTTGTCGGAAGTGAGTATGGGATTGTTCCTCCTCAGCATTGAGGGGGTTCTCAAGGTACTCGGTTCAGCTAGGGAGCAGCAGGAGGTAAGCAGGTGGGGGCTGCCTGTGGTCGTTAACCCACAGCTAGCATGGCAGGGGAAAGCTCAAAGGGACAGTGGAATGAGTGAAATAGCCAAAGGTGGAGCAGCTCAAGCACATGCCATTTGGATGCCTAACAGCAGGGGCATGGGGAGCAAGCTAAGGGGGAGCATGGGATCATGGCACTTGCAGCCTGGGTCGGGCTATAGGGCCGCCCACAATACTTGGAAACAAGGTGCAGCATGGAGGCTGCAGGTGAGGGGCTAGCTATGCTGAGAAGTGGCTTTCACTCAGGGCACTGCCACAAGGTGCAGTTCTGGACTGAGGACTGGACTTGAGCTACAGACAATTTGAGCAATAATAATGTTATGCTTCGTTAAATCTGAACTGTGTGTTTCTTAATTCAATATGTGAATAAAGAGAAACTGTAGCCAGTTTGCACCTCTAGGCTGGTTTAATTTGTTATAGCAAAGGAAGGTGGGGTGCATGTATCGGCTGGGGAGCTGGAGGGTACTCACCTGTCTGTGAGAGGTTTGGTGAGAGTTGTTGGAGGCTCCGCCCCTTCCTCAAACATTCTGCACAGGGGCCTCCTGGCACACTACTGGTTGGTGTATGAAGTTCCCGTGGTCTGCCGAGGGCCATTGGGTGCCTAGAACCCCTATAGTTGTGACAAGTAAGTCCCCCACAGCGGGATTGCTGAGATGTTGTTGGAAGTTCTGCCTACTTGCTCAACCACTCTGCACTGGGGCCTCCTGGTGCACTACTGTTTGGGGGATGAAGTCGCCTTTACTGCTGTGGGTTGTTGGCGGCCAAGAACCCCTATTGTTGCCACAAGTAAGTCGCGCACAGCCAGATTGCTAAGACGTCACCAGAGCCCCCGCCCACTGTCTCAAACACTCCACACAAGGGCCATCTTGCATACTACTCATTTGGGAATGAAGTCCCCTTGGCTGCTGAGGATCGTTGAGGGCCAAGAAACACTATTATTTTTGGGTGTATGAGTGGGTGTACAGGTGAATGAGTGAGTGGGTGTGTGAGTTGCTCTATGGCTGAGTGAGTGGTTGTGTGAGCACTTATATGGGACTCTGAATGGATTTGTGAGTGAGTGTGTGAGTGGGTGTATGAGAGGTTGTATGGAGGTGTGAGAGGCTGTGTGAATGCTTTTGTGGAGGATGTCATCAGTGATGCCTTTTGGGATGTCATCAGTGATGTTACTGAGCATGCAATATGTGAGGTCATAAGCAGCGCATCACTTGGGCAATAGTTATAGGTAGCTCAACTAACTATAAATGCTAAATGTCACTGGTTTTGTACGAGTGACATCTGAGCCTAACTATAACGTTCCTATAATATTCGGTTTTTTCAGTGAATTTCTGAGTTTTTTTAATGTTTGCTGTTTATAAGGTCCTTGTAACCTTTGGTTTTTCTAAGTGAATTTCTAAGGTTTTTAAAAAATGTATTCCTAACTGTAACCTGTAACCTTTGAGAATGAGTGTGTGAGTGAGTGTGTGCATGTGGGTCGCAGTGGGTGTGTGAGGGATTGTGTTAGTATCTCATTGGGTGTGTGAGTGTCTGTATGGGTTTAAGATTGGTTGCATAAGTGTCTCACTGAGTATGTGAGTGGATGTATGAGTGTCTGAATGGGTCTGGGAGTGGGTATGTGAGCCCATCCTCCAGGGCTTGGCCTTAAAATATATGTATGTTTAATGGGGAGGGTGGCGACATGGTTTCCCTCCCCTGGTTGATTTTGGACCTGCAGACCAAAACATCCCCTAGCCATAAAGAAATAAGTGAGGGGGACCACCCAGCCCCCCTCCATGGGCAGCTTTGGCACTTAGTACCCCATCCCCTGGATCCTAGCCTTAAATGTATATACTTTTATTAGTTATGGGGTGCCACGTGGCCCCCTAACCTGCCCAACTTTGACCCTAGGGTCCCCATCCCCAGGGGGGGCCAGTCATGTCTCCTGGGTGCCATAGACACCCAGTGCGTGGCATGGGGACCGTGGAGGGAGCCTCAAGGCCCCTTCAGGCCCAGACAACTCCCACCCCTTGTTGGAGCCGGCATTGGTGCTGCACAGAGGGACCTTCTGGAAAGGCAGCTCCCTCTGTGCAGGAAAAATTGCTTTTTCTCTTCCCTGCCCACATGTCTGCAGGCAGTGAAAGAGATGAAACCTCCACCTCTTGCGGGCAGGAGCACTTTAACAGTTTCTGCCTGCTGGAACCAGAGTGTTTGTCTTTGCTTGGCTCCCGCCAAGCAAAAGCAAAGAGCTATGTCCTGATATTGCAGGAACCGGCCCTAGAGGGTGGTGTCCCCAGGGCAATGTATGGCTCCAGGAGGGAGGCAGTGATACCCCCTCCTTTCTTGTTCATGGGACACCCTGGGGAGTTGGTGGTCCCCGGGGCCCTATGTATGCCAGAGGGGCCACGCAGCCCCTCTCCCATTTAAAAAAAATATTAGGTCTCTGGGAGGTCATGATCTACGGGGCCCAGGTGGTTTACCAGGCCCCCCCATTGTGTTATTCAACCCCTGGGAAGTGGTGGTCCCTGGGTCTCAGGGGTCCGTGCAGCCCACCTATCAATGTTTATTTAGCTTCGGGGAGGCGGAGGTTTCCGGGGCTAAGTGGGGTTCTGTGTGGCCGCTCATTAATTTTTTTTTAGCCCCAAGGAGGTGGTGGCCCCTGGGGCTTATAAATTCTCAGGAAGGGTGCCTCGAGTGACCCCCTCCTTTTTTACAAATAAACCCTGGGGAGAAGTCTTTAACTGGGGCTCCAAGAGCCTAAGGAGGTGGGCCATGTGCACCCCTCCTTTTTTAAATAGCCCGGGGCTCTAACATAAAGAAGTACAGGAGCCCACGCTTGTTTAAAAAAAAAAATGTTGCTGGTAAGGAAGGTAGGGTCCATGTATTGGCTGGGGAGCTGGAGGGTACTCACCTGTGTGGGAGAGGTTTGCTGAGGGTTGTTGGAGGCCCGACCCCCTTCCTTAACCACTCTGCACAGGTGCCTCCTGGCACACTACTGGTTGACGTATGAAGTTCCCTTGGTTGCCGAGGGCAGTTGGGGGTCAAGAACCCCTATAGTTGTGACAAGTAAGTTCCCCACAGCAGGATTGCTGAGATGTCATTAGAAGTCCCACCTACTTTCTCAACCACTCTGCACAGGGGCCCCCTGACACGCTACTAGTTGGGGATGATGTCCCCTTGGCTGCTGAGTGTTGTTGGGGGCCAAGAAACCCTATTGTTGTGACAAGTAAGGACCCCACAGTGGGATTGCTGAGATGTCATTGGAAGTCTGGCTACTTTATCAACCACTCTGCACAGAGGCCGCCTGACACACTACTAGTTGGGGGATGAAGTCCCCTTGCCTGCTGAGTGTTGATGGGGGCCAAGAACCCCTATTGTTGCCACAAGTAAGTTCCCTACGATGGGATTGCTGAGAAATAGTTGGAGGCCCAGCCCTCTTTCTCAACCATTTTGCCTTGGGGCCTCCCGGTACACTACTGGTTGGAGGATGAAGTTGCCTTGGCTGCTGAGGGTAGTTGGCGGCTAAGAACCCCTATTGTTGCCCCAAGTATGTCCCCCACAGCCAGTTTGCTGAGATGTCACTAGAGGCCCAGCCCACTTTCTCAAACACTTTGCACAGGGGCTTCCTTGCGTACTACTCATTTGGAGATGAAGTCCTCTTGGCTGCTCAGGATTGTTGGGGGCCGAGAACCCCTATTGTTTTTGGGTAGTTGAGTGGCTGTATAGGTGGATACGTGATTGGTTATGTGAGTACTTGAATGGGACTCTGAATGGATATGTGTGAGTGGGTGGCTGAGAGGTTGTATAGTGGTTTGAGTGGGTGTGTGAATGCTTCTGTGGAGGATGTCATCAGTGATGCCACTTGAGATGTCATCAGTGATGTTACTGAGCATGCAATATGTGAGGTCATAAGCAGTGGTTTAATAAGGCAAAAGTATCCAATGCACCCACTGATTTCTGCTCAGCTTAATGCGAACAACTCTTTCATGTCTGAAATTACAAAGATAATAAACTCTTCAAGTCATCATCTGCCCCATCCTTTGTCTAATGCAAAGTCTCCTCTTCCCGAGCCAGATTATGGAAAGAGATGTGGTAGTACAGCTCTAGAAATAATCTAAACTCAGAGATCGTCCCACAAGCAGATGTCTAGATTCAAAACTGCAGGCAACAGTGAATTTGCAGTTTCCATGATCAGAAAGGATCACCATCTCTCCAGGGACAAAATAAATAAGCGCTGACATCAGCCGCAGCCCAAGCAGGTAACAGCGGTGGGGCCGGGTGGGGGGGATTACAATGGACGATGATGAGGGAAAATTATTTATTTAATTTTCCCTCTGCATTGTGCCTCTAAATCCCCCCCCCCCCACCTGTGCCCATTGCCCCACCACTTTTCCCTTGCGCGAACCGCGGCTGCCTGATATTCTTTGACCTGTCTCAGCCTCATGGAACTGTTCATCACACAATTTTGTTGAAATGCTTAATCAATGGTCGGTATAGCAGGATCGACTAATCATATATCCAGTCATTTCAGATTTATTGCTGAACATAGATTCAGCATTAATTTATCTAATCAATAATCTATCAAGAAAGCGAAAGACAATGGCAGATCCTTTTGAATTTAAGGAACCCTCACTTTAGAGCGCTTTGGGATCTGAAGCCAGTCCTTGTGTCTCAAAGTTCTTGTGCAGTCATTATACAGGAGCCTCTACTGGTCATATGACCATTTGGTTGTTCACTGAAAGTGCATGAAAGAAGCTAGCATTTACAACACATTTAAATGAGATTGAAATTAACGAGGCTAAACCAACATGACAGCGAGAATTATTCCCGAACCATGAAGGATTTATTAGGAAATTTTGTAAAAATTACAAATCAATTCCCAAAATCATTGAAATCTATGTATTTATGCAGTCTGAATTTGTATGTTATAAAGTAAAAGATGCAAAATAAAACAATGTAAAGAACACAAAAAAATATGTAAATTGGTTACATAAAGGAATTTCCCTAATCTATATGAAGCTTTGAATGTGGCAAGGGGAAATTTAAGGAGAAAGGTGTCAGCATCAGGGCAACCAAATGACATTCCTTGGGTAAGGGAGTGGGTATTCAAACATGAAGCTCAACGGCCGGGATAGGGCAAATCAGCAAAGCTGAGAAAGATCTTCCTCAGCAAAGTCAGGACAGGATCTTTGAAATTATTCTAAGGAACATTAATGAGCAATGGAAGGTTTTGGAAGCTTCTTCCCATCAACTCCTTCCAGATGGTCCAATCAGGAGACAGAGTTCTCTGGGAGCAGGTTCCCAGTGTCAGACAAAGAGGTACACAGGTGTGTGGGCAACAAATATGTCAGCTAGTACAGGAAGTTCGCTCCCAACCCCATGCACTGCACATCCATGTCCAGCTTTCAAATATGCCAGCTAATCTAACAGTTCCCAACAATAAACAAAGCCCTATTATAACGAATGAGTGCTCCTCGATACAACACCTGCAGAGAAGGCAGAACATGAAACGTGCAATTCATTTATATAATCATTTGAGTGGCTGACAACTGTGCAAGTCAGATCAATATTAAGAGGGGGAAAGATGGAGACTAGACGGTACAGTTAGCATGAGTGAATATAAGGATTATAATATGATTATGTTAGGCTCTCACTACTGATAAATGTTATGTAATTAGCATGTTGCACACAGATTAATTAGGTTATCATATAATGTGTATATATGATGTATATGTGCATGAGGTGCTCAATTGCGCTTCACCAATCGCCAGCTATCGCTGAATTATATCGGCATGGTAGCGCTGTATTAACAACGCTTAACGCATTGGTGATAAAAAATCCAGCAATAGCAGGGAAATGGTCCATCATCGCTGAAAAACCAGCGAAAATCAATGCAACAGGGAGAAAACTTGCTGATACGACCATATGGCCTTAACCGTATAATCCACCTCTCATGTTAAGTATGCCTTAGTCAGGAATTTAGCAGACGTTAGATTCCTGCGTTAATGTTGAGTTAGTGCGATTATTTTTAAAGATACGACGGTCGGGCCTCATTGTATATATCGCAAAGCTGTGCTAATGATATTTTCCCATGAACTTTTTTGAGGCATACCTACTTTGCATCTCATTAACGATGCGATGCGAGGCGTGAGTAAAATGGGTGCAAAAACATGGAAACACGCGCTAGCGTGCCCTTGATAATAATGCAATGAAATTATCGCCGCTTTTCGGCAGAACATAGCAGGGATCGCGACGGAACATCATTAGTCCAGAATACAATCTTACCACAGATGGGGCCTTGCTTTGACGCGTTAATTTTTTCACATGTTTTCATTTGCATTTTCTACAGTACTCTGATATAACTGACCAGTTGGAGATAGTAATGAACTTTCACCATACAACAAATCCAATACCGTCTCTTTATATTCCCACCAAAAACTGCTGCTCTCATAGGAATCATGCTGTTGCTGCGATTCCAGCATTTCTAGTCGAATAAATAAAATACAAAATAATATCCTGAGGGAACTGCATTAGCAATCCATGTCAGCTGGCATTCAGTTCAAAGCACATTGCCATGCATTGAGGGGGAATCATTCCAATACTTTTAAATACCTGGGCTTTATTCAGTCCATTGCCACATTCTTGCCTGCACAACTCGATTTAAGCTGTAATCTTTCATAATGCAATGGTGAGTCAGCACTGGAAGTAACCATCTGGCTTTGCACTAGATAGGCACTGTAAACCTCATATGCTTGTATTTACCTCTCCTGTGTAAACATAATTTTCCTTGTTCAAAGTGTTCTTTGCCCACTTCCTGCCCATCTGCCGATGTGCACAGTTACTCGATTCCCCAGAAACATATCCCCCCAAAATCAGGTATCGAAAATTGAATAAATCACATTTGCTTTGTTTGTTCTCAAAAAACCTAAACTTTTCTGCATTCAATATTTCTGAGTTTAGATCCACAGTGGCAATATGGTTGTCACTGAACTTTGTGACTTTATCCATATTTTATATTCGACAGAACATTTATGTACTGTTGTCTGTAAATCTGAACACACCACTCCTATATGTCTAGTCTTCTCCAACCTGACCTTCACTTTCATAGTGAGGTTCCAGATGGGAATGCATGTCTTGGAACTCACATCTAATACTGCAAAGAACCTGCACATCTGTGGAGCCACAAATGGTTGTCTCAACCTAAGATTTTCTCAGGGTAGTTATTCTGAATGTTCTGGTGCTTAAATGTCCTATCATGTTACAAGAGTGCTAGAGCAAAGAGCTAGAGCAGTAAGCTGGAGGGCAACTACGAAGCCAGTGGTGCCACAGGTGGTAAAGCGGCAGAGGATTGAGTGATGGTGGCAAAGAATATTGGCAGCCTGATCCCAGGAAGAAGCCTACCAAATAAGGTGACCTTAGTCAAACATTCGTTGGCAGAGTCTCTGGAGCTCTATTAAAAGCTAAAAGAGGCCAAAGTGACACAAGGGATCTGTATCCGCTCACCCCCCATTAATTGCAGTTTTTTAAGCTGAGTCACCGCAAACAGACTGGGTTAGTGCAATGGAGCCTATGGGCATGTGTCTTCATTCATTAATTCACTCATTCATTCAATCAGTTCAAGTGAACAATTCAATTGAACAAGAAGAGAAACTAAAGTCAGTGGGTCTATAAAAGCTGTATAATAACAAAATATCGTTTTTTCTTGGCGGTACTCACAAAATTATGATTGTACTAAAAAAAAAGAGGCTGGTTTTGTGTGATAATTCTTGTATAATTGTTGCTCCTTCAATCAAGGGAATTACAAGTACACTACTCACTCGTGAGGGTATCAAGTGGCTGGGGGGTGAGGGGTCAGCAGTCCTTTAGCAGTCGAAGAGCCAGGTCTTCAGAGCCTTCCTAAGGTGTTCAGGGTGGGGCCACATCTGATGTCATTGGAGAGCTCGTTCCAGGTCCTGGCCACGATGTAGGAGAAGGATCTCCCCCCTGTTCTGTCTCTGCGGATGCACAGGGTTTTGACGAGGAGGGGGTTGGTGGAGCAGACGTTTCGTTTGGGTACATGGAGTGTAATTCTGTCATTGAAGTTCTGGTTCCGGTGTTGTGTGGGCATTTGTAGGCCTAGGTGAGTATCTTGAAGGTGACTCTTTTCTCGACCGGGAGCCAGTGGAACCCACATAGGTGTTGGCTGATGTGTTCGAGTCGAGGGACCATGAGGACGAGTGTGGTGGCATTGTTGTGTATTGTTTGGAGGATGCAGAGTAGAGACTTGTTGATGTAGAGGGCGTTTTTATAGTCCAGCCTGATGGTGATGCGTACGTGGGTGACTGTTTTCCTTGCCTCATTTGAATGTGTTATGGAGGATGCAGAGGGTGTGGAAACAGCTGAAGGTGATGGAGTTGACCTGTCGATTCATGGAGAGGGAGGATTTGAGTATGATGCCAACGTTCTTGGCATGATCCGTGGGGGTTGGGGGTGCAAAGAGCGGTGGGTTACCAGGAGTTGTCCCATGCCGAAGCGGTAGTTCCAAGGATGAGGACTGCTGTCTTCTCTGAGTTGAGTTTTAGGCAGCTGTTGCTCATCGGGCTGCGACATTCTGCATTCCTTCCTGGAAGGTGAGTCTGGTGTTGGCGGGGTCCTTGGTGAGGGAGAGGATGAGCTGGGTTTTGTCTTCATAGGAGACTATGCTGAGGCCGCGCTGTCGGACAATGGCGGCAAGGGGCGCAATGTAGATGTTGAAAAGCGTTGAGCTGAGTGATGATTCCTGTGGGGCTCCGCAGTTGTTTTCCATGAGTTTGGAGAGGAAGGGTGGCAGTGTGATCCTTTGGCTCTTGCCCATGAGGAACGATCTGATCCAGTCAAGGACGGTGCCTTGTATGGCAGCGTCATGTAGTCTGGCTGCGAGTGCGTGGTGGTAGACAGTGTCGAGAGCTACAGATAGGTCTAGTAGAATCAGGGCTGTGGTGTGGACTTGGTTGAGGAGGGTGCGGATGTCCTTGGTGGGGGCGAGTAGGGCCGTCTCAGTGTTATGGTTGCTTTGGAATTCGGATTGGGAAGGGTTGAGGATGGCGTTGCCTTTGATGAACCTTGTCAGTTCTTCGTTGACTGTCTTCGCGGCGACACCACGTTTGACACCACAAGGCAGACAGTGGTGTCAACAGAGGCAAAGGATGGGCACACTGGTCATGTCCTCTTTTGATTGAGGGTCAAAGTGTAAAAAGTTAAAACTAATAAAACCAACCACGAAGTCCAACTGAGAAATAGGTGAAGAAGGCAAACCAAGAAAGACATCTTACAGATGCACGAATGAAGGTAGGCAAAGCAACAAGTCTAACGGTTGCATCTACTAAGAAGATGAACCAGAAAGCAAAACAAACAACTGTAGTTCACAATACCTCACTCAGGTCCTAGGAGATTGGAACCCAGGGAATTCAGAAGGTACTACAAAGGAACAGTGCTTGTGCCACAGGCAGATACCAGGAATTCAGGAGTCACTAACAGTGTCAGGCCAATAGGGGCAAAGAGCAGCCAAACTAGATGAAGAGGTAAAGACAGATAGACAATGAAGGTTAGAGGGATAGCATAATGGACCTCTTTAAGAAAGATAAAAAGCATGCTAGCAGAAGAAAACAATCAGCACGGTATGATAGGATATGGCAAGCTTGAAGCAAAACTAGAGAAAAAAACAATCGACTATACCGCAAGTGACAACAACTTTATTTAACTGCAAGGAAGGAACACTCACCAAGGAGTGCATGTGATATACTATCTAAATCCTTGTGTTTAACCGCATTGCTGCGGGCGATATTTTCTTCCTGTGCTGGGCCCCTATGAAAATGGGTGTGGTCGTGACGGAACCATTCCGTCATCAGCACAGCCCAACCGTGACTGATGACGGAATGGTTCCGTCACAAGCATCGAAGGGGTTAATAAAGGTATGATTATCTCAGTGTAGGTTTACAACATTTCTATTTTATGGCACAGCGTTGTCAGTTTATTACAAGTTCTAAGCGAATCAAACACTATGGAAACATAATGTTAAATAATCTTTGAATAGGACGTCAGAAGGTAGAAGCTTTGAACCAGTCAGCATTTTGCAGTATCGCAGATATGGCACAGCCAAGAACTGATACCTTAGTAGTCATTGTACCCCAAGTTGAATGAGTGCCAAACTTGAACCCTGTGGAAAACGAGTATAATTTTCCAACAGTTAGAGACTAGGAATCTGACACTCTTAATTCGAATGAGGATCAATGAGGGGTCCACTTAGACACAATCTAGTTTGAGTCAGCATATCAGCTGGTCAAAAATTAAAGAACCAATTGACATTCCATCTAGAAGAGAACCTTGGCTAAAGGAGATAGGTAAGATGAATTATACTCATCAGCCTAGAGACGGTGAAGCCTGTATTGATGGTGATGGAGCAGAACACAGGGTGGCCAGAGAAAATTTCTAAAAAGTCAACATTAAGATGGTAGTAGGAGAGACCTTTCATCTGAAGGGAAGCATAATAGATAACTACTGGTGTGAGAGTGGCTCCCAAGGAAACTAGGGGTCCAAGCTTCTTTCCATACCCAAGCCCATTCTTTTTAAACAGGCTGTGTCACAGTCACTATCAAAAAAGCACGAACAGTCACACGTGCGAAGAAAATCTCACAATATCCTACACATGAACGTTGTAGATCAATGTCACATAATCATATGGATGCCATTTGAGATGGATTGTGTTATGATACACCATTGTTAAAATGTTCAGTGTCATTAAGTATTGTTCAGGTACTGACCTCATGGGTAGATCGGTTCAACTTCGAATTTTCTCATTTAGGACGTTAGATTAACATCAGGGTGGGCGGGGTATTCGAATTAGCATATTTGGCAAGCTTCTTATTAGGTTATGGGTCAATGTCAAGATTGAACAGTTAAAACGGGTTTTGGTGGGTTTGGTACAAGTACTGATGGTACTTGCAGTCGGGATGGTGATGGTGGTGGAAAGTGGGGCTGGTATGATTGGACGTTTGAATCGGGTGGAGTCACGGTATTTAGTTTTAAAAGAGCAACGGTAGAGATAGAAACAGGCTGCCTTGAATAGAACAAGAATACACAGGGAAGGAATGGAGCTAAGAGAATGAGGTACGGAAAGTTGTTTGATGTGGAGGGGGTGAAAGGTAGGGGGGTAAAGCTGACCATTGTTTGGGGATGGGTAGAAGTTATTGGGGAGATTAACTGGCAAAGACTAGGGAAAAGCATTTGGGTTGTAAATAAAGGAGGGGAGAGGCGTTCCTGGGTACACACGCGTGTAATGCAGCGAGTTTAGAGGGATAGGCGTTGTTTATGGTGTAAGTTCAAAATCTGAGATGTATCACTGTATCAAATTGCTTTTTGTTCACAAAGAGGATTATAGTCATCACCTAACATAGATTTATTATGTTTTATTATTTGCAGCAAACCCCTTAGGAAGGGCCAAAAGAGAGCCCGAAATGCATTGAGTTCATTTTTATCAACTGCGATAGATATTTTATGTATTATTCATACCGCAGAAAAAGGCTGGGATTGGCATATCTGCGGCATTAGAAACGTTGTTTTACAGAAGTGACTTACACGTGACAGAAGATTTCGGAGATAAAGCGTGAAAATGTTTGTGATTACATGGAATAAAATTGTTTCAAAACTGAAGAACCTGCATGGTTATGGGAATGAAAACTGTGGAGCCAGCAGTGCGTTCGGGGCTGGAGCGTAATTTCGCTCTGGCTTATTTTCAGTTTATCCACTTGTGGTATTTGGGCAAACCACATCCCCGAGCTGCACGCATGAATTGAAAACAGTGAAGAAATGAAAGAGACTGATAAAATAAGTGTGCACTGGTCCATCTTGTAACAATGGTCTCTGTGATGCCAGGTGACCAAGGATCAATTACAAGTCCCCGAAGCCTCTCAAAAAAGATTAAAGAATTAGCTTTAGTTCCCAAGACAAGGCAGGCCTGAAGAGAAAGATGACTGTAGCAAATCTGCATTTTCTGTGTAGTCACTCCAGAGTTCCTGCTTTTTTTCTGGTCCCTATTGTTGCTAATTTTTTAACTCTGCTCACTTTACCCCTGCTAATCATGAGTGAAGTGCCTGTGCTCCCCTTTAACCATGGTTAAACTGGCTCATCCTTGATTTACATATTTAACTTGCCTATAAGTCTCTAGTATATGGTGTTTGAAATATATCCAGGCTCTGCACATTAAATGCCACCTGTGGACAGCAGCACCTACAGTGCCATCCGGAGAGTGGGACTCTAAAACATGACTTCCAACCCACCACGGAGACTGTAGCACCCTAAAAACCTGCTGTCAAACTTGTCAAAATAACCCTTTTTTGACAGGCGGGAAACCTTGCTTTTAAATATGAATAAGTCTCCTGTAAATACACCTTGCCACTCAAAAGGTAAGTGGCTCATATTTAAAAGTGTGATATGTGCAAAATTAAAGTTAGCATCTTCCTCCAGTGACTAGACCTCAACTTCTATTTTCAGTGGTAGGACTGTAGTTTGATCCCAGAAAATGTCAAAGTGCAGATTATAAACTTTAATCTGTTACTTTTCACAAGAAATAGCTAAAATGATCATTCAGAACTAATTTTGATATTTGCTAAAAGCCCAATTTATCGGATAAGTTACATTTTTTATTAATATTTAGGAAAAGATAACTTTCAGAAATGTACAGTTTCCCTGCCTGGAGTTCCTGAATGCCAATTTACATTAGCCTGTCAGCAACTGCCCAGTAAGTGCTTGAACCTTAATGAAGTCTGTTAACTGCTCCCAGAACAAAACAATGGCTTAGGCGTAGTGGTAGGACGGACTGATGTGGGCCATTCAATCACCATCAGCCCAGGAAGGACAGGTGCAGTGGACCCAAAAACGTTATTAACTTGAAAGGGACGGAGGTGAGGCCTGCCAATTCATAGTTTAGTGTAAGAAAAGCCTTTGTCCCTCAAGGCCCACACTAGCTAGACTGGCTGTCAACCCAATGCAGAGAAGTTACCAATTAACTGGTTTAAGTGGCCACAGGAAGGGGGGGTGGGCTACCTATTTGCCTGCCAGAAGCCCGGGTGGATACAAGAGCACACAACAGAAAGGAAGGGTTTAGCCATTGTTGGATTTTAGGCGCGAGGGGCACTGTAGGATTGTTTGTCATAAAGCAAACAGAAACTGATCAAAACGTGGGTAGGGTTGCACTCTGGAACTTGTTCCCCAATGGCTAGGGGGTGTTCAGGAGTCACCCCCCCACCCACTGGCTAGTGCAAAACCATAAATGTATCACCCCTAATACTTTCTGGACCTGCGGAAGTTCAAAAGAGGGCTGGACCTGCTGTCTGTGCCTGAAACTAGCCCTGAAAGATTGAATCTGCTCCTTTTTGTAGCCAGGAAAAAGAAGTGGAATCCAAGGGTCTGTTGGCAGACCTCCAGTGTGGCTACAATGACTCAACTAGCTCCAAGAGGCCTTTTCCTGGTCCAGTCCAGGTCCTGTTGACCTGGACTGAACTTTGCTAGTAGCCTCTTTTGGAGTGAGTTGGAGCTCCTAAGTGTGATTGTAGAGGTCCTGGGAGCCTTAGATGCCGGAGAAGCAGCTCCAGGATAGAGATGCTGCTCCGGGTACCCTGAAAATATGTGTCTGGGCTCCAAAATACCCAGTGCCTTCAGGGCGACCTCGCAGCAAAGGTTTCCAATTTTGATGCACCTTCCTCAGACACACGGCTTGAAGCATTCCCCGCTGGAGGATTTTGAGCTTCACAAAAAAAGACTAAGTCACGAGGTACAATCATTGACTGTGATGACCCTGCTTGGTGTATCCAACTTGCTCTTTGTCGCCTTTGGCCTGAAATTACATGTAGGTCTCAGTTAACTGCTTCCATTGACTATCACTAGCACTTAGTGCTTTTTAGTACTATTTTACAGTAAACTGTAAAAATTCATATCTCCAGTTCCCCTTATTGGATAATTGGTCATTTTGTTCATTACATTATTCTCTGTTTATATAAATTAGAGTGGGACTTTTATTGTGTTGTATGTTTTACGTTGCACCTGTTTTGGTACTTCTGAATGCTTTACACATTTTCGGAAGTTAAGCAGTTATGCTCCGTGCCATATCTACCAAAGTGTTGAGCTCAGATTAATTTATTGACTTATGACTTTAGGGTTCACCCTAATAAGATAGTGTAAATATCGTATCAGGTGGGCTACCATCCAGGCAAAATAAAAATCTATGGGGCAGATTAACAAGGAACAGGGAAAATTAACACTAAGGGCGCTTAGCATTAATTTCTTTAACGCCCTCTATCGCTGGGTAATATCGCCTGGTTATCGAGTTATTAACAACGCTAACCGCCTAGGCGATAAAAGATCCAGCAATGGCGGCATTTTGGGAGGTTATCGCTCGTAATGCACCTATAAAACTACAAGGATAGGGATATCCTTGTTGATAGCCCATGGTGGACTTAGCCATGTAATCCACCTCCCATTGGATTACATATCTAAATCTGAAAATTAGCAGACGTAAAAAAGCAGCATTAACCGTGGTTAGCGCTGCTTTATTTGTTTCTAACAGGGTTAGCGTAAAGCTTGATAATAGGAGAAATGTCGCTTAGCGATATTTCTCCTATTATTTTGTACTGGAACGCCCACAAGGAAAGCGTAGTGAAAAAGGGTTCTAACATGCTATTTTGCATGTTAGCACCCTGTTGTTGATAGGGCAATATTTTTATCTCCGCTTCTTTGGCTTTTGAAGTCAAAAAAGCAGAGATAAAGCACTTGTTGATATGCCCCTATGTTTTTACAGTGACCTTGCATGAATAGACGAATGGGTCAGGATACACTTTTGCCGATTGAGCTGTTGTTTCAAAACGAACGGATTGCAACCTCGACTTGACTTGATAGCCAGTCTTCTTTAGACCAACGGATGTGGTCTTACCTTTCGATTTTTAAGAATTCATTTGTTGACAACCGGTCTCCCTTAGACCTACGGATGTGGTCTTAACTTTCAAACTTTACGGGAGTTTTTTTCAACATTTGAATAAACATCGTCCTGATGATGGTCTTATTGACGACTGCAGCCAAGACCGAAACGTCGACACCTCATCATCTCCTTTAATGATGTTTTGTAACACGAACTTATAACCACTTTTTATTGATTAATTTGGGTTGTTTGTCTCATTTATTAGGAGTTGATGCGTTGAGTTATGAACTATAGAGAAAACATTGTCTATCTTTGTTCATGACTTTTTGCTTTAATTGATTTGCTTGTATTTATCTCCCCAAACCTTTTCTGTATTAAAAACTTTGTTTGAAATATAACTCTTTTTGCTCTGTTTTCCTTCAACATTCCATTAATTAATTTACAATTGTACAGAAAGATTGTTATCCTGTGGATACCACTGAGTGTGTTACTTTGGTACAACTCACTAATCACACTAAATAATTTTGAAATAAGTCCCTTGTAGCATTTTTTGACTTGAATCGTACAGTGCCCAAGCCTACAAGGGTTGATTGGGTTTCCCCTGCCTATAACATTAACCTTGCATGAATAGAGCATGGGATTTCCCTGCAAATTTTGCAGTATGGGTGGAGTGGGTGAGCACATTCTGGGAGTGTCCATTGTGCTCTCCATAAGGGTAAAGGATATAAGGCTTGAGAGGGACAAAAGGGCATCACGATGACCACATGAGTCAGACAGTGGTGTATATGCAACCTGCCGCACCCTGGCCTCCACAAAAACTGCGCCAAGAATCTCAGAATCAAAATAGATAGCACCCTCTCCTTCTTACAGCAGATTCAAGCACTTGCTGGGTCTTGCTTCAGTATGCTTTGCATGCTCAAATAAACTTATTTTTCTTCTATCTGAGTCTGCTGGTAGAAAGGTAGTGCAGGCCCTAATTATGTCTAGATCAGACTATGGGAATGCTCTGTACCTCGGCCTCCCTGACTATCTCCTTAACAGACTACAGGTGGCTTAGAACTCTGCTGCTCAGACTTCCTCCCAGGTTCCACATGATCCCTCACCTAAGGGCCCTGCACTTGCTCCTAGTTTTTTAATGGGTGGTCCTTATGCATAAGGCCTTGCATGGGACAGAGGGCATTGTATCTCAAGAAGAGAATTAGTACATACACTCCTGCTTGAACCCTCCTCTCTTCCTAGGCGTTAATGGCAAAGGTGTCCCCAATTTGGTCGCCCCAGAATGGGTGGGAGATCCTTTTCCTATCTAGGACCATTCTTCTGGTGTGGACTCCTAGTAGAGCTTTGGCTTATACACAACCTCGATATGTTCAAGAGGAAGCTCACAACCTTCCTTTTTAACATCTAATCCCACGGTCTGTCTGATTCCTCCTATGCCTAGCACCAGGATACTCTGCTGAGTAACTGTGTACTTTATAAATTAGTATAACATAACAGATGGACCACAAATCGTCAGTGTGGCAAAGACATGTGCCAAAAAAAAGGATGAAGTATTGCAGAAAGGCAATTTTTGCCCATTCATCCGGGTCCATGTGCCAGGTCGCAAAAAGGTGGAGTTGGAAGTTGAAACTGGGGACAAAGAGGTCCCATGAGGCACATGATAGCCTGAATACTTTGGGATCCAGCATTTCGTTGCTGGACAGTCTCCTGTTTCTACAGAGCAGTCATCGGCAGAGAAGATATTTTACAAGCCAGTAAGTCCAAAGATCTTTGGCTAGAGTTGCTACATTTTTCAACCTGATCCCTTTAGCTTCTGGATATGACAAAGACGGGCTAAGCTTGATGGGGAAGATTCTGGTCAAATTTTCCAAACAGTTCAAGTAAAGGGTTCATTTTTGGAAGGCCAACAACCTCAGGCCGTTCACATTTCAGAAAATATTTCTCAAATAACTTTTAACTGACTTTATCACACTCTTTGAGCACTTTAATTTGCACTGCAATAGTCAGTACTAGATTTGTGCCCCAGGAGAATTATATTTTCATGTGTGGCCATCATCTGTTTATTGTCTTTTAACCAACTGCCACTGAATGCCAGACAGCTTGCTTGAAAAGATTGCACTTCATTTTATAGGGTGCTGTCTTGTAAAAGGTTCAAAGGGAAACATGCTAGGTGGAGCCCGAAACACATACAAAGCTGCAGCATTCTATGCAATCACACATCTGCTCTCTGCTGCTGTCTTGGCTGCTTGCCACCCTCCTGCCCCCCCCCCCCCCCCCCCCCTCTGACCGAGACCAATAATGAAACAGTAACGTATGAGCAAAGACGTTTCCAGTTTTATTGTCATCAAGGAAGAGAGTGCCAAGGAATAAATCAGAAGGCAGACATCTGCTGCGGGCGGCCACCTCCCTCGGTGTCGAAGAGCAAGGAACTGAGTCATGTTAGAATGGATGGCTCCTCCCGAAAGCAAGAGGCATTGAACACAGATCTTTGTTGTATTCTAAAATATGAATGATTTGGTATGTAACCTTTAGAATACATCTACTAAAGAGTTTGACTGGAAGCATATTCATGGAAAAGACACATCCGAACTGACCCCCTCTGCATTTACGATGACTCACCCTGGCCTGGCATATATGTTTCCACTAAAGCCCCATTTCCCCTGTCCTGATCAAGAAATCGATTGCAGATCACATTATGCCGAAGTTATTCCAAGTTTATTGCAAGAGAGCTGCATAGAAGTCACATCATTTTTAGCTTTCATTGTGAAAGAGCATTCTTCAAGAAACAAACACAATTTGGGATCACCAGAGGAAAGCAGACAGGGAGACCATCTAGATTCCAAGCTGGAAGCTACAGACCCTGTAGCTTCATGCTTGGAATCCATATGGTATTATTTGCATCTGCTTATGCGGCGGAAACACCCTCTTTCAATATGAGATTGACTGAGGAAACCTGGATAGGTTTACTTATGAGTTGCAGCTGGAAGTCAAATATGGCAATGATGTGGTTTTAGAATCAAACATACTAACTCTCAGATCCATGCAGCCTCTTCTGCATGACATCAGAAAGGGCCATGTTATGATAAAGAGAGGTCTCCCTTTGAAAGCAAGTGCCCAGTCTGATTACATTCTCCCCATGTACAATACAGCAGATACATCCAAAATGTATTTTTTTGAAAATAAAAACTAAGCCAATCTAGCCACAGAGCATTAAAGAAGACAGACAATGACCTCAAACAGAGATCATTTTATAGTGCTGGAGGGTTCGTTTTTGTCATTTATTTCACAAAATGAAGTCAAATACAGATTCAACAATGATGTGTCCGCCATTGACCAGTCAGTCCTAATTTTGAGAACCCTACAAAGGTTTAAGAGGCGTAATTACACTCAGAATTTACTGCACAAATGAAAACATTTTAAGAAAACAGTTTGCCGTTTCCTAACCAAAATATGGTACATCAGGACAATTAGTGGCCGTCACAGCTTAGAACACGGTAGGTTTTGTGAGTCTTTTCACAAGCTGCACGGACTGTTCCCTGCCCTGCTGGATTGTGGACTGCCAGCGTCACTTGTTAGTGATGTGAAAATGCATTCATTAAATAAACAGAGAAATTGCTGTGGTAACAGCTGCAAGTTTTATGAGAACATTCATGTTTGCCCAAGCTGATATTTAATGTTATGGACGTTTCAGGAACCTGTGACTGGTACTGCAAAACTTTAATCCAGTGTGCTGAAGTCTTGCCCTAGCAACAGCTGGACGGGCCATGTGGGACACAGGGAAACCTCCAGGTGGGATGAGGACCAAAGGGCTATTTTTAGGAGGAGTGGAACGGGGGTGTGCATCACTTCTCCAGCCTGGCAACCTGCCCTGTTGGAAACGCACATTATGTAGACATGATGATATTTTTCCCACCTATATCCTTCTGGAGAAGTTAACTCCACATGCAACACTCACTCGGTAAGACCTCTGTCAGGAGCTGCATGCTTCTTGCTCCCAGCCCACCAATCTGGACTTGGCAAAGCCCCTGAAACTTCGGTTTTATGCGAAGAAATGTCAGAATAAATGTAATAAGGTTGACCTGGCCAACATTTAGACTACCAGCTTTATCATAAACTCCCTGCCGTATGTTCCTGTGATGGTTCATACCCTAAGGACACCTGACCATGCCAGGCAACCTAATAGAATGCGAGTGACACATTGAACTGGTCCTTTACTTTCTCTGCCTACAGATGGTGACATTATTTACACCCATTGCAACTCAAACTACTTTTCATTTGTAAGTTATGAGTGATTGAGTGAGTGAGAAGGGTTATACAAGGTCATATCACAAACTGAATTGCACCTAGGCGCTTCCTGACCGAAGACTTGGTGGCCGGCAATTAGAAGACGTGCATTCTCAGTTTCTTTCCAAAGGCCTCAGAATTTCATTGGAGTGAATTCATTCATTATTGGCCGTTAGAGTATACAGGAGAAGCAATTCACCAGTCCTTACCCTTATCACTTAAGAGCAGCTGACAATAAAATATTATCACTCCTGGACTTGATTTTCAATGTGAATATTACTTATTCATTTGGAAAAAAGTATCTGAATTTGAGGGTACAGGGTAGAGAAAATATTGCTTTTTGCTTAAAAATGCAAACGTTTAAATGTGCAGACATTCCAGCTCTGCACTTTCTTTGCTAGATCATGTTAACTTTAAGAACAGCATTTACTACCCAGCAATGCCTTGTATGCTGTACTTTCAATGCATATTTTAAATTACTCTTCTCCAACAGAAAACTCCAGTCACACATCCGGATACCATTGCGCGCACACCATGGGGCCAAGAATATAATTCCTAGAGCATTGCTAGCCCTTCACCACAGTAACCGACATCTCAGAACGATTCAATATAATATAGCTGTAACATACCACACCCATGAGCACAAAGAAAGCTAGAGAACTGGCTAAAGATACCAGCCTGGAGAAAAAAACCTTCCGCCAGGCAGGCAATGGACTCTCACACCAATTTAATGTACCTATTAACAAAGGGCCAGATCTAAAGTTTGGAGGATGCAGATGGGTTTACACATCTGCCATAATGTATATCCACCCATCAGACTTAGGCCCTAATTACGAGTTTTTGGCAGCACTACACCATGGCCCAGATTTACTAATATTTTGCATCATAGTTGTGTCAGTTTTTTATCGCAGCACAATGCAAAATGTTAGTTGGTATTTACCAATCCACGCAAGGGCTGACTTGCATCACCTTGTGTGACTAGGTAAAGAAAATATAATGCGACACAGCCGCTTGCACTGCGTTGCATTATTCTGCCTCTGGGAGGCATTCTATGGGTGGATTTTGTGTTGTCCGCCACCAGAGTGGGATGGATGGAGGACTGAAATGACAGACAGGTATTCCAATGGTGGATGTGTCTGTCACCATTGACGTCACATTTATCAGCACTACCTGGCTCAAGTCTATTTAAAAACACCTGCAGCTTCCACTACAAATGACACTCTTTTAACCACACAAACTCTATGTCTTCATTATTTGAAAAAATATCTGGAAATAAACAGCCCAAATTCTCTGAAAATTAATTAATTGTGATGGCAAATGAAATAGTTATGGTTGAACCCCAGCTGTTTGGAGCACTGGTCCAGACAACAACCCTGAGCCAGATAAGTAAAATGTGTGTCAGAATTTTGGGTAAGGTTAATGCTTCAATTACTTACCGGTAATTGCATTACTCTGAGTCCTACTCCCTCGCTTCCCTTACTTACAGAATGAGGCATCCCTGCCTCACCAGACACCCGTACCCACGTGATTTGTCACGTGGGGACTATATATAGCCCCCAGCCCCCTCATACCTCCTGTAATACCACACAGATCGAAACCATACCAAAAGGTTGGCCTGGACCATCAGGGAGGGAGGGAGGGATGTAAGTAAGGGAAGCGAGGGAGAAGGACTCAGAGTAATGCAATTACCGGTAAGTAATTGAAGCATTACCTCATCGTCCCTCCCTCGCTTCCCTTCCTTACAGAATGAGATGTACAAAGCCAAACAGGACAACCAAAGAAGGTATGCAAAAAACAGGTTTATTAAAAAACACAGAAGACCAGGGGAAAAACCACTATTCAGGAATCATAGTGGAAAGAACCCTGTGTCCAAACACATCAGCACAGTCAACCTCCTGGCCAATCCTGTAATGAGAGGCAAAGGTCAGCGGGGAAGCCCAGGTGGCAGCCCGGCAGATTTCCGAAATGGAAGCTCCTTGGACCTCCGCACAGGAAGCAGCCATGGAGCGAGTGGAACAACCCTGAACCCCCAAAGGAGAAAGGTGTCCCCCCTCTTTGTATGCCAAAGAAATCAGAGAACGAACCCAACGACTCAAGGAAGGAGTAGAAGGACGCAAACCCCTATTCACAGGACCAAAATTAACAAAAAGGGAATCCGAGAGAAGGAAAGGAGCGACCCGCTCCAAATAGACCAGGAGAGCCCTCCTAACATCTAAAGAGTGAAGCCGCACCTCAGACTCCGAGGACGGGGAACCAAAAAAGGAAGGAAGAACCAACTCCTGATCCCTGTGGAATTGAGAGTCCACCTTAGGACGAAAGGAAAGAATAGGTCGCAACACGATCCTGTCATCAAAAACCCGAAAATGACAGGGCAGAAAGCCGAGGTAAGCCCTTAAATAATGTGCAACCCAGCCCCAGCCGGGTAAACCAATAGAAACAAAGACACACGAGGCCACCAATAAAGAAGCCTCGCAGACACTGAATCCAATCACCAAAAACACAAAAATGTATAAAAACGACCTCAAAACGAGGCCCCTACCGCATAGGAGCATCGGGAACAGCCAGCCGAGAAGCCACAGCACATCCGCCAGCCGCCACCTCCATTCCCGCCATCTGAACCGGAACTACAGCCCCAGCCACTCAGGGCTGGTGACTCCGTCACCCGGAACCCGATCGCCCAGCCGCCGAGAAGTGCACCGCAACAACACCAACGCGGTGGGGAAGGCTTGCATACACCAGGTCGGCGCCGCCAGACCCAGGACGGCAATTGCAAGAGAGGGAGAAGCCCTCAAGAAAGTGAAAAGACCGCAGCTCCGCAGAACGGCCAGCGCGTGGGACGCGCGTCTCACAGTGGTGAGACAGAAAAAAACAGGAGGTATGAGGGGGCTGGGGGCTATATATAGTCCCCACGTGACAAATCACGTGGGTACGGGTGTCTGGTGAGGCAGGGATGCCTCATTCTGTAAGGAAGGGAAGCGAGGGAGGGACGATGAGGTAATGCTGTCTGGTGGAATGGCCTGCAAGGCGGAGTCTTTTCCCTTGCTTCCAGGACTCATCAAGAGGCCCTGGAAATTGGTTGTCTGTCTCCCAATCCCCTCAACCTTATCTTCTGAGAGAATAAGGTGCTGTCCATACTCCTCAATGAAGGCATCGTGGGAACTACAAATGGAGTGGAGACTGATAAGTATAAACACTAGCTCTCTTAACAGTAACTAATTCACCCTCTCTGCACTCTGACACTACCAATCCCTAATGCAAATCTCTCCACCAATGAGAACCTATTCACATCAGTAGGATACCTGATGTTTCTCACAACTACATTCTATATGTATTCATAATGTTCCATTTACTCACTCTGGCAAAACATTCTCCTTAACCTAAACTATATAGGAAACACAATCAAACAGATGTGATCTTATATTTGGACAACAGAACCCACCCCTGCATGTAACAAAAACATCTATTAAGTTACTCACAACAAGGTAAGCTCTACTCCCTCTTATCATCTTCACATAACACATACTATATCTCTTGATCTGTGACACTGTAAACAAAATACAGCAGTAAATCCATGTCACCAGGACAAAAATGTCCCGTTTTTGTTTTTAAATTTGGAGATCACTGCTTTCTGAGATTGTATTTGTATTCATTTATTTAGATTTTTCAACAAACACTCTTGAATCAAATGATACATAAAAGCTAAAGGACTAAAAAGTGAAGTCAAAGTGAAATTTAGCCATTTTGTCAACTAAGTGACTTTATTTTGATGCACATGGGTCTTGAAAAGTGTAAGGATTACTAAAAGCAAACACACATTCATTGGATCATCTATATTAAAGTGGTAATAGAGTAATGAATATATGTCATTCAATAGCAGTGCAAGTTTCCTGTGTCAGACCTCTGCTAACAACAGATGACACTGTTGCTACATAATGCCATGAGGTTGTTTGTCAGTCTGTCAGTCAAATACTGTCATAGATAGTATGTAGAAAATGTGGGGGTATATTTAACAGAAGTTCCCACAACACAAATCAGCAAGCAAAGTTGCTATGCTTATTGAATGGGAGAGAGAGCTAAAAAAAATGCCATGTCTACTTAAATATGGTGCACTTCAGCTCCTTTCCAGCGCGGGCATGCTTGTGGCTGCCTAGCACCAATGCAGGCACCCTTGCACCATGCTGCAAGTGTTCCTGCATTACTACAGGATTGTTTTAATGCAGGAAAAAACAATGTCATATCCCCTCACTTTTTTCCTATTTTATTATGTGTCGTCTAGGCAGCGCGCATGCACTGCATAGGTAAAAAGACCTATTGCAATCGCTTTGGCTTTTCAACCAAAAAAGTGCACGTGTTCCATTGCATTCAATGGCAATGTGTGCACGTGTGCCGATTCACTTGCGGGAGCGCACGGCGCTATATGGTAGCAATTATCACTCCTGGCGCTGCTCGCTCTCGCAAGTGAAACACTTTCACTCGGAACCCTCCTCTCGCCTCTCCCCCTGCTGCCACCTTTTAGTGGGATGAACGCGCTTGTTTGACTTGCGTTAATGGGGAAATGACCAGTGATTCTTCTAGAAGGTGCATTTTGAAGTTCCTTTGGGTCACACGAGGGATGGGCACGAGGCACTCAATTTTGTTTTTAACTGTGCCAGCCCACATATGTGTTTTTTAGGGGCTGCGGTTGCGGAGAGGTTACGCACATCGACAAAAAATATGGGATTGGTTTCATTAATACGTATAATGTGTTTCAATTAGGGTGTTTAATCCGGGTGCTATTTGCAGTGTATTTCTGTGGCAGACTATAACCAGGCTCGTTATTGATACCCCTAATTCCTTCCTCCCCCCCTGGGAACTGGAATCATGTACTGTTTATGATGACGGCTGCTGAGTGCTTGTCTTCATCATCTTCCCCCTGAAGCTGTGCTTGTTTCCTGGCAGTCCTGCTGCCTCCGTCTTGCGTAAGTTTTCTCACCTTTCTCCTTCACTCTCACAAGTTACGTGGCCACCGTGCAAGACAGTAGTCAGAGTTCCCTGGACGCCTGCCACCAGCAGCATTGCAGTCCCATTGCGTTTTGGCACCTGCTGCGTCTGCCTGGGAAGCACCGGGAGCTCCAACGCTCTCCTGCCTTCTAATCCTGACAACACATCAAATGTATATTTAAATATGCATGGTGGTGCTCTTGTGCCGAAAGGAGGAGTCGTGGGAGAGAGAGATTTTCATTTTGTAACATGAGGCTAAGTGCATGCCCTTTGTTGTGAGGGTTGGTGGGCTGTGGTAAGCCTGCACTCAATTGTTTTTTCTATCTATAGTTAAGCGATTTACGTTGGGCGTTAGCCTGTCCTGTCGCAAAAGAAAGCCGGCTTCAAACCAGTGGGAGCTAGTTCATTTAGCATACCATGCCATGCTACTGCTTTGCACACAATGACTGCTGATCTGCATAGAAATTAGGTCAAAAGATTTATAATGTAGATGTATATATTTATCTGCTTTTTCTTTCTTACGTAGCCAGAGCGACTGCGTTACAAAGACATTCTCCAGTGAATTATCCATTCTCAGACAGATTATGGCAGTGTCAGTCATTGGTTCGGATGATGTTAATCCTTTTCTTTAGCCCTGCTTGCATTTACAAAAGTTTAGCCACCTCAAGACCTCACATATCTTCTTGATTTTGGAGGCTAACAAGATGTTATATGGGGGCGCTAAAGAGCCCTGCTGCCAAATTGCTGCACTCAAGTGTCGAGACTAGACTAGACATATTGCAGCCTCATTCTGTGGGCTGAGTATGACAATTGCTTTAGCTACTGAATTGGATCGATGGGTGCAGCGCAGGGATTGCAGTACAGCTCAAACCTGGGCTATTTTGACCTCTGTGGTCCCGCCAGATTTGGGCTTACGGTGGCCACTATACGGACACGGCTTGGTCAGCTGCCTTCCTCCATTGAACTTGAGTGAATGGTGGCCCGAGCGTGATTGACCTGCCGGGGACCGAGTTTATGCCAGCCTGATGAAGGGGCTGCCTGCTGTTCTCATTTTGCCGCAAGCACTTGGTGGTACGTGGCCTGGCATGGAGTGCCTGGACCCTCTAAGACTCGTGGGGACCACCCAGTTGCTGATCTATTCCAGCGAGAATGCTCCTGGCGGTGCTTCACCTCTCCCACCTCTCCACATCACCAATGCAAACACCCTGGCCTGTAGTGTATGCCAGCCCATTCTCGGCTGCAGGGCACAGACTTTGCAGATCAGACCCTCCTCTTTGCCCAAAGCTCTCCAACCTGTTCTGTCACACCACTCGCCTACACTCAGCAGCTCACTCTCACCTGAAGAGCACTTGCTTTCCAGAACGCATACCCTTCCTTTCCCAAACTCCCCCTTCAATCTGTGCTTTCACACCGCTCTACATTCCCACAGTAGTTGTCAAACGCCTCCCAGCTTTCCCACACACAGACCTTTGTATCCAAGCAGGTAGACACTGCAAACACATTTGTGCACCTTGTAGTTGGATGAATTGGATAGGAAAAGAGAAAGGTTGTGAAAGAATGTTTGGGAGTTCACTGTAGTCCAAAAGGTTTGGGATGATTCAAGAGGGGAGGGAAAGGTAGAGGTGGAATGTTTAAAATAAATAATCAATATATTCGTTCTTACATATATGTATACATATGTTAATACCTATAGGTCTCGCTTTTGGGACCTTATAAGTGTTTAGTTATGCAGCACAATATCCTTGGTGCAACAACATCAACTGTTGCATGGCTAAACACTTATAAGGTCCCAAAAGCGAGACCTATTGGCTATGCCAATGCTTGTTTTTTTGTAGCACTGTTGCTAGACGCTGAAAGTATCACAGTACGAGGATTTCGTTTTGGACGGAGTTCTACTTTTGGAGCGGCTTGGATATGTTTCCAAGAATCAGGAGTGCATTAAAAGTTATTAATTATGTGGGTTTCGAAAGATTTATGGTAGTCTCATTTTATAAACGTCTTCATTCGTGAAGACAAAATTGCATACATTTCCCCTATGTTTGAATCCTGTTGATACTGTGGAATAAATCCCAATCGGTCAGTGATGGAGAGAGAAGGGGCAGGGAACCGGCTCCCACCCAGGCAACCTTCACAAGGCAACTCACCGAGTTCAAAGGATGAAGACCAGAGAAGTCGAGATTTTGCTGTATTGAAACATGCTCAAAAGCCATTTGGCGATGAGATTTGATGGACCACCGGAATTCATTGACTCAACAGTCTGTCAGGATACGGTTAATTGAGACTCTGAGGACTGCATGACATAAATATGATTCAGAATTAGTTTTCAAGAGACAGTTTGGTAGCCACGGAAAACAGCAGAGTCATTAGTTGATGTAATCACTGAGGCAAAAAAGCTACAACTGTGGTGAGCAAGCGCCGCTGTTAATTCGCCACAAGAGCAAATATTGTTCCATTATCTAGCGCCTAGGAAGCCCAACGTTTTGTTCAGGAGCCTGCAGTCAGGCCTATCAAAGGTCGTTGTCCCGAAAACCAAGGCTCTGTGAAGATGCTTTACTTCATGCCTCTTTCATCCACCACCCGACACCCCCTGCCTCTTTATCTCAATCTTTCGGGTTCTATTTCATACCTGCTTCCTTTCTTTTTCACTTTCTTTTCCTCCTTCTTCCCTCGCTTTGCATTTTTTTTCTCTTTCTTTTGGGCAAAGGAAACATAGGTCCCAGTCCTCGAAAATAAGTGCTGGTGGACCCCACCTACAATCACCGGTTCAAATTAAGCACTCAGCTCAGTATCAATACAGGAGTCAAAGGAGAACTGCCTTCCTGGGAGGTCAGAATGCAGCAAGGGCCACATTTATGTCCTGGTTTGTTCTGCTCTTGCAACGCACACCTTAAGCCAAATTGCTGAAGCCATGAAAAGCCACTGTGCATGGGTTTGAGTGGCTCCAAAAACCTGGATTAACACAACACAGCACAAATTGCTATGTTGCGTTACTCTGCCCTGGGTAGGCATTACATGGAAGAGTGGCGGGTGTTACCACGCAACTCCATGGTTTTTGACGCTTTCTCAGATTTACAAGACCTTGTAAACCAAGGAATGTGCCAACAAGATACGCCTCCCCAGGAGAGGCTTTCTAGTTGTGCTGAATTCTGGCACATGTAGAAAGAGGAATATGCCTCTCAGGATTGTTTTTGTGCAGCAAGGTGCCCCTTCCTGCACAAAAACAATCCAAGCATGAACTCAGGCACCCTTGCACCATGGTGCAAGGGTGCCTTCATTGGTGCTAGGCAGTCAGCACAGGGGCAAAAGTCAGGAATGCGCTGTATGCCTCAAATACAGCACATTCCTGCCCTTTCACAGTGACGCAGTGCAGCGCAGCAAGGCGACTTGCTGCACTGCACTGCACCACTATGTCAAATATATAAGCTCCTAGGTGTGGTGAATATTTTCATACGTCAGCCCTACATTGGCCTAGGAATAAGTGTACTTGCAAAGTTTCTCTTATGCTTTTCACAAAAATATGAAAGCGACAACATTATTTCCTACAGGTTGTCAAAGTTTTGCTGGTGCTTTCTTTTACTGAGCAGAGGGGTATTGATTTTCTCTTGAAGGAACCTAATTACCTCTTGGTGTTATCACTAAAGCAACACCTGTCAGATTTCCTGCATTATTGGCTGTTGAAGTTTATGCTGACATACATGCTTCATGAACTAAATACAGAATTGTGACATATTACTAGTAATGAACGAGCATTAGGTGACTTCCACAACAAATGTAGGAGGGGAGTTGGCCTAACGGCTAGGGCGTCCGACCTCGAATCTGGGGAACGGGTTTCGAGTCTCTACAATGACGCTGAACATCTGTGATTCTGGGCAAATCACTTAATCTCCCCTGCCTAACAAAAATGAATGTGACCTCATGTAATGCAACTGGTGGTATCTAAAGCGCTCTGATACCCGATTCGGGCCAAGATCGCGCTATATAAAACTCTGTAAAAAAAAAGGTATGCCTCTTTTAGTTAGTATGCATGCTAGCTCAATACATTTGGATTCTAGGTACATCCTCTTGGTTCTGACCACATGTCCCTCGTGTGCAGATATTTGTTCTGTTCGGGAGTGTTGTGACCTTGGCTGTGATTAAAGCCCAATAAATATATAAAGAGACAGGACCATTACATATGGAACTAACTCACCTCAGTATCTCTACATACAGTGCCTGAGCCCCCTGCTGAACTTCTATCTAGCCATTGCAGAATTAGATAATCCTATGTAATATGTTATGGTGGATCAGCTTGAACTGAGCTCCTGGATATTGTAGCTGGGAACATGAAGAGTCATTAGGTCTCCCGCTCTAAGTCCTCAGTCGACAAGCCTCTTGATGTATCTAGTTTCACTCTGTAAATCCCCTGTATACCCCACTATAGCAGAAAGCGTGCCCGACCTAATGTTTAATGCCTTGATTACTTACCAGTAATCTTCATTACTCAAACTCCTGATGTCCCCATCCCATTCATTACTTTGAGGTTGAACCACGTCTTGAAACAGAAAAAACAAGAGAAAATGCTAAAAGGCGACCCTCCCCCATAGGCAATAGCCTATAAGTGTACACACTACCCAACATTCCTCCTGAAAAGCCAAGCATCTTCCAACATCTAAAGGTCTTAGTATTCAGAGGGGGGAGGCTTGTAATCAATAGGACGGGGGCATCTGGACTTGGAGTAATGAAGATTACCGATATGTAATCAAGGCATTACCTCTATGCCCTTCTGTTGTCATCCCATTCATTACTCATGAGGAATACCAAAGCGGTTCCAGTAAGCCCTTTAGACTTCACAAGCACAGAAAATAATGGACACATTCAAACCAAAATGATGCAAACAGAAAAGGTATACTAATGAAGAACAGAAATAGAAACCAACAGAAGAAAATCAGGGCAAGCCTGAGTCTAGAAGACCCACCCCAAAAAATGTATGAGCATTCATAACATTTTGTAGGCGATAATGGCAAACAAAAGTATTTGGAAGCCCAAGTGCCCACACAGCAAATCTCAGCAATGGGCACACTCCTTGCCTCAGCCCAGGAACATGAAAGACTTCTTGTGGATTGCCCCTGAATGCCACTCGGGGGTTTGGAATCTCTGAAACAGAGTAAGCCAGAAAAATGGCCAATGTGTTTCTTCTGATAATGGAAACCAGAGAAGGCTTCTCTGGTCACGAGATGACCCAAAGGAAACAAAAAGTAAATCAGATTTATAAATGGTGCCAGTCCTATACAGTAAGACCATCAAAGCCCATTTCACATCCCAAAAATGCCATCCCAACTTCTGAGAAGTCTAAGAACTTCAAAAAGAGCTGGCAAAACCACCTCCTGATTCAGGCGAAAAGCAGAAGCCAGATTAGGCATAAAAGAGGGACTTAAATGAAGCACCACCCCATCCTCAAAGAAAATAGGAGACGGTTCTCTTGCCATAGGAGTAGCAACTCCCCAATCCTCCTAGCTGAAGTGATAGTCACATGATAATCCACTTTCAGGGTAACAAACTTAAAATCAGCCTGTTCAAGTGGCTCGTATGGAGCAGAGGACAAGGCCCTTAGGACCAACGGAAGATTCCATAGAGAAACAAGCATTTGCAATGCAATAGGTCTCGCATTAGGTAAGTTTGAGCTATTGGTATTGTAAATGACCCATTTTTTATTTGTCTTGTTTCTGAAAATAGCTAAATTAATAGCTATGTCATTTACAATGCTAATAGTTATAACTATCGTAAATGCGACGCCTATAGCATTTCTAATGCAATATGCTTGAAAGACGCTCTGCTAAATTTTACTTATAAAAAAGCCAAGCACACGACACTGCAAGAGCAGCAACATTGTGGTAGGTTCACCTGAGCTTTAATTGGAAGCGTTTTCAATATTATATGTAACAAGCCATAGTTGCAGCTAATAACCGTTGACAAAGCCGATAGTCCTTACTTGTTGTAGGTATGATGTTACTTGTTGCATCAAATATCTGGATGCAATGACAGAAACAGCAAAATACAAGTTGGGTGGCACACTATGCTAAAGACAGATGTTTAGCGTAAGTGTTTTAAAGCCACGCCCCAATTACACTGACCACGCCCCTTTGAGAGACCCCCGAGTTTTTTCAGTCCACTTAAAGCCCTGCCCCCAGGCATTCTTCACAGGAGGGCTCAGTGAGTGACGGCACCCACCTGTGGTGCGATCCTTCTTCTAAACTCCGGTGGTGCCCTTGCATGCAGCAAGATGCTGACTGGCGTCTTCAAAGATCTGGTCTGTCTTTCACCAGTGTGCTGCTCAGAGCCGGCACGGGCTCGCGCCCGCACTCGGAGCAGCACGTTTTCTGTCATATGACGCATGACCCTAGTCTGTATGCACAACAGGAGTCACCATATGGAAAAAAATTTCAAGGCTCCACATAGTCTTTAATCTGTGTAACACACATGCAGTCAGATATACATACACGCAATGCAACACAAGCACACATACAACATGGAAACACAGGCAGCGCGTACTGGTGTCATTGAACACATTGTAATGCACATGCCTGTATGCATGCGGCACGTCTGCTACGTTGGTGGCTTTGTGCCTGTTCATGTTGCCTGTGTGTATGTGCTTGGAGCATGTGTATCTCTGGCTGCAGCGTTTTCGGTCTGCGCATGCTTCTTTGGAAAGTCGGTCATATGTGCTTTGCCAGTGCTTGTTTCCTTTCATTTCAGTGAACGGGCCATAGTTTTCTTTCTGTCGTTTGTTGCGTTACAGTCAGCAGAGGTGCATCTTAACATTTAGCACTTCTAGTTACCGGTGCTGGTAATTGCTTTAAGGTTTATGCAACATTGCTGGAAACTTTGGAGCTCAACTCAGGAAACCTGGGTTCAAATTACTGTTGGGAGAGCAAGAATGTACTCGAATATTGTCGTAATACCAGCTGCTCATGAAATTTTTACCAATTATGAAATACGATAAGGCTGATCTTAGAACTGCACTGATCCCTTGCATGTTCCTGCAATAAACTTAAAATACGAACTTCACTTGCATCGTTTTACTTTTATTTCCCTATTACAGTGAGCCTGTCACGTCCTGCAGGTAAAATGCCCCCCAAATTAAAGAGGGAGTTTAGAGCGTGTGATTGCATGAGCACCTGGGCGCCATGCCCCTTCTTTGAAAAGTGTTCCTCAAAAAGAAGTTGAGAAGACCGGATAGTTGCCCAATTGAAAACATTGACATTTACCGTACTGTGAAGAGCTCATGAGGGACACACATGGAAAACTACGGTATCCAAAATAGGACACATTAGGCTATACACAACACGTATAAACCCTGCTCAAGGGCTTTTAATTAGCAGGTAACCCAGAAATCGTTATGACCCCGCCCACCGGTCTTTTAATGTCGGCATCTCGCGCCACCTAACCGTTCTTTGATACTAGAACGCGCTTTTTGCAGCTTCACGTGCCACTGCTGGCACATCGTTGGGAACGTCCAGAGTGCGAGAATCGTGGGTCCTGTTCCCCAAATACTCCCACATAATGCCAGGGTCGTTAGACAGGATCGCGTGGCGTCTCTCTCAAGGTATGACCGGAGGCCGCACGTAATGGAGACGGTGGTATAGGTTTACTGTGTGGGCAACCGTTCGCGCTCTCACGGTGTTAACAGGCGGGGGTGTCACAAGAAAAATGCAGTTTTCTGTATTCGCATCCATGCCCCTGACAGGAAAAAACACTCCAAGCACACATAGCACCACCCCCTGGTCGACGCACGCGATGTTAGCATGTCGTAGGTACACGCGAGGGCTGCATGTAATCGCACCCAAACAATACCACACATACGAACTATGTCTGCCGTGGCCATTTATGTGGACTACCACCCTTGCCATACCAGGGACGGTAGTGTTAACAAGGTCCAAATCTCAGCGTCAGCTCAACATTCTGTGATTCTTGGCAAATCAATTTACCGGAGCCTAAAAAAAATGAATCCGACCGTTCGTAAAGTTATCTGGTGCTCATGTTAATTACACAATAGCATTGTTACCTTTGTAAGAAAGAACATAAATGTGATTACCAGCAAGTAAAACCAGTGTCCTTGTGCGCACCATACAGTGGCACAAAAGCAATGTAAAAAAATAAATACATACCGCAAATCACCGCCGTCACTCTGCCGGCCTGCGACCAGGAAGTCAGGCAGGCCGGCGCGACAACAGGAAACAGGAAGTAGGAGGGCGGGAGCCTACCCCGCCTCCCACGGAAGACCCGCGATTCGACTGAGCCGTGTTTGGAGCACCGGAGCAGGCAGGAGCCTACCCTGCGCCCCGGTGCCGAAGGAGGGAAGAAGAGTCCTGCTGCCGGGCCCTGCAGCGGAGGAGAGCCGCCGCACGAAGGAAGCCGGTGAGTGGGTTGCTGAGGGGGGGGGGAAGCATGTGCGCGCGCGAGTGCGGGGGGCGGGGAAGCATGTGCGCGCGCGGGCTTTGTATGTATGTGTGCGTGCGTGCGTGTGTGTGACTGTGGGGGAGGGGGGTGTGTGTGTGTGAGCGAGTGTCTGTGTGCCTGCGTGTGCATGCGCTCGCCTGTGTGTGCGTGCGTGCATGCAGAGGGGTGGGGGCTGCCTGCCTGCGTCTGTGTGAGAGAGGGCTGTGAGTTACTCTGCGCATGCGCGGGTACTCTGCGCATGCGCAGGTCAGAAGCGCGCTCCCGCGGTGAAAACTGTGAGGAAAAACGCTCGTCACAGATTGGTGTCCTCATTCCCAATAACACAGGCCGACGGGCCACAATAGGTCTGAAGCAGACACCTTCAATGCTCACGCATTGAGGGTAGGTCTGCTCGACCTAAAAAGGGGTTAATCAAAAGTCTAGAAGGAAAAAAATCCCTTCAACAATCAGCACACCAAAGCCTCAGAAAACGCCAGATTGCCCCACTGAGCCCAGAAAGCCCTGATAGCTACCCACTGGGTCCACAAAATAGACAGCGACAACATTTTCTCATGCCCATCCCAAAGAAACTGTAACACATCTGCAAGGGAACAAGCAACCAGAAAAGCTGAATGAGTCACACACCTAGACTGAAAATTTTCCCAATGTCTCCCATACGAATGCAAGGTGGAAGGGCGTCGGGAATTCTGAACTGCTGCTGTTAGATGATCTGACAACCTTTGCCTCGCCCTCCCGTATCCTTTCAACTTTAAACCAATAGTTGTAGCCTCTGGGAGCGAACCCTGGACGAGAACCTGAGAGGTGAGGGCCAAAGAGGAAGTAACCAAGACTGCTTTAGGGCTAGGGACCTGAGAATCAGACACCATGCCCGAGGCCAAAAAAGAACCACGAGGATTACTGCCCTGTTCTCCCTGTGAAGCTTGGACAGAAGCCTTGGAATCAGGAGGAGTGGAAGAAATGCATAAAGAAGCTTGTTAGGTTAAGAAGTCAGGCGAGCATCCACCACCCATGTTCCCTACTGCATGGTCCTTGTGGAAAACATCCAGAGCTGATCATTGAAACAGAAGGCAAATAGATCCAGAAAAGGGACCCCCAAAACTCCGACAAATTTCCATGAACATGGACACCTTCAAAGGCAACTCCTGAGAGAGGGTAAAAATGTGAGTCAGAGAGTCGGCAATCACATTGTCCACCCCTTGATGTGGACAGTAGAAGTGGAAAGAAGACTGATCTCTGCCAAACTTATCACTTGGTACTGAGACCTGGTGCCCCTCTGGTTGTTCACATAAGCCACAGCCACTATATTTTCTGACCTGACCATCGAATGCCGTCTCAATAGAACATCTTGCAAATTTAACAGAGCTCCCTAACTGCCATCAACTTCGTTCAGTTGGAAGATCTCCCACCCTCTACCAGAGACCAACTTTCTTGAGTAGAAGACAGACCCAGAGTTGACCCCCACCAGAAGGAGTTGTGATCCGTTGTCAGAACCAATGGGGATCCGGCTGCAGCTTTATGGCCCCAAATAAGTAATCTGGCGGAAGCTACTCTGTTATGTTATGTTAAAAGGGGTGCTTCTATAGCGCACGGCTACTCCGAGGAGTGTCCCGGCGCTGTCGGAGCCTCACATGTCGAGGAGAGGAGCAGAAAAAAAACCAGGCGGTAAAGGTCCTATGAAAAAGGACAGAGATGGAAGAACTTATTGCTGAAACAACCAGGTTTTCAAGTCCTTCCTGAATGTCAAGAGATTGGAACAGGATCTGAGCGCGAGAGGAAGATCGTTCCACAGTTGGGGCGCCCGATGTTTAAAGGCGCGGCCGCCGATGCGAGCTCGATGTATCCTAGGGGTGACTGCCCTAGCTTGTGACGACGAGCGAAGGGATCTCGATGGAAGGTAGAACGTGATCCACTTTCGAAGGTAACGGGCACCAAGACCATGCAAGGCTTTAAAGGTGATGGTCAGGGCCTTGAAAGCGATCCGCTTCTTAATAGGCAGCCAGTGGAGGGTTCTGAAGAGCTCCGTCGCCCTGGCCCTTCTGTTAAGGCCGAAAATGGCCCGGGCTGCCGAGTTCTGTACTATCTGCAGGCGTGATGTAAGATAGTCCGGTAGGCCAAGGTACAGAATGTTGGCGTAGTCCAGGCGAGAGCCAATCAGGGCCTGCACTGTGGTCTTTCTATGTTTGATGGATAGGAGGGGCAGGAACTTCCTCAGCATCTTCAGAATCGCAAAGCATCTGCCGGCCAGGCCCGACACTTGTCCCCTGAAAGAGAGGCAGTTGTCGACCTGGATACCCAGATTCTTCGCCGACCCTGAGTCACTGTCAGGTGGGAACATAGCGTCCGGCCACCACTCTTTCCACCTGGGATCAGCCGGGCAGCCGAAGAAAAGGACCTCCGACTTTTCGGAATTGCACTTGAGGCAGTGTCGGTTGAACCAGTCAAACACCGCCCCAAGGCAGTCCCGTATGGAAGTTCCGTCAAAGTCGTGGCCCTTGTCGCAGGTGAACAGGAGCTGTGTATCGTCAGCGTACGATACGATCTGGGCCCCAAAACCCTCCGCGAGTGCCACCAAAGAGGTCATGTAAATGTTAAAGAGCGAAGGGCTCAAAATTGAGCCCTGCGGAACTCCGGCCTCCAGAGGTGGCATTGCGGCGGAAAAAGGTGGGGCCCAGATAGTTTGTTGACGGTTAGAGAGGAAGGACCGGAACCAGTTGAACACCGTCCCCCTCAAACCCACCTCCCAGAGTCTTGCAAGGAGGAGGTTGTGGGGGACGGTGTCAAAGGCCGCAGAGAGATTGAGCATCACCAACATGACTTTTCCTCTCTTGTCCAAGGTGGTCTTAATCACTTCGGTGACCTCGAGAAGAGCGGTTTCAGTGCTCAGGTTAGAGCGAAAGCCTGACTGGGATCTGTGAAGTATATCATTAGCCTCCAGAAAGTGGGACAAAGAAGTGTGGACATGTTTTTCAACCACTTTCGCGAGCGCAGGCAAAAGGGAGATGGGTCGGTAATTGGCGTGAGAGTCCGGGTTCAGATTGGATTTCTTTAGTAAAGGCAGGATGAGTGCGTGTTTCCAAGGCTGCGGGACTTCCCCTGTGCTAAGTGAGAGGTTGAGGATCGGGTTGATGAGATGGTTAAGGGTGGGGGCTAGTTGGGCGAGGGTTTTGGCAGGGCAAGGGTCCCGGGGAGAACCTGATTTAAGTTTAATTAGGAGGTCCAGTGACGTCTGCAAAGGCATACCCGGGAAGTTACAGAGGGAAGGTACTGACGCGGGAGATGAAGGAACCAGAAAACCGGGAGTGGAAGTATGGATCATATTGGGGACACCAAAAGATAGCTGGATATTTTTTATTTTGTCAGCAAAGAAGCCAGCCAGCTCGGCAATCCAGGACTCGGAGTGCATGATTTTGGGGTTCGTCCAGGAGGGGGAAATAAAGTCCTTGACAATCCTGAAAATTTCTTTACAGGAGTTTGTGGCCTCCTCAATGCGGCTGGCCAGATATAATTTTTTATTGGCAATGATGTCGCGATGGTAGTCTCTAATCAGAGACCTATATGATTCCTTGCAGCTGGCGTCGTAATGTTGGTGCCACTTCCTTTCGACTATTTTGCACTGCCGGTGTTTGTCTGCCAGGGCCGAAGAGAACCAAGGGGCAGAAGATTTTATCGAAGGTGTCTTGGCGGGTATAGGAGGGGCAAGGTCGGAGAAGCGTTGGGTCAACCAGCCCTGTAGGAGGTCGAGGTCCGTATCCAGAGAGCCTGATAGCCTGCAAGGATGGGTCTCAAGCTCCTTCAATATCATTGCTGGTGAGACTCGGTGAAAGGCTCTCGAGGGCAGCACTTTGTCCCTATGTCCACAGTCAGAGTTCGTTATAGAGGAAGGGATTTTGAATTCTGCCAGGAAATGGTCAGACCATAGGACCGGCCCAAGGGCAGTGACAACTACTGGGACAGTCAAAAACAATTGATCTAATATATGACCTTTACAATGGGTGGGGGACTGGAGGTGGGGGACCAAGCCTAAGGATATGGTAATGTCGTTGAGCTTAATACTATGAGGGTCGTCTAATTTATCTAAGTGAAAATTAAAATCGCCGAGGAGCAAGTAATGGTTTGATCTCAGGCATAGAGAGGAAATCATAAAGTGGAGATCTTCAAAGAAGGTGCCTATAGGGCCAGGAGGCCTGTAGACCAGCAGTCCTATACATGACTGCTGGGGAGATAGAGATAGGGAGAAGGCCAGTGTTTCACTCCCATGGATTTTGTCTGAGGGAAGGATAGTACAGGCTATAATTGATAATTAGAGCTACTCCACCCCCCTTTCTGCTGGCTCTATCTGCCCTATAAATCACGTGGCTCGGGGGGATGGCGGTGGCCATATCCGGACCAGAGCCCTCTCCCAGCCAGGTCTCTGTCAAAAACAGGCAGTCGGCTTTGGAATCTGCCAAGTACTTCTTGTTTTTTGGGGATCATGTTTAAACCCTTTGAAGATGAAGCCCAGAAGGCATGAAGGGGGTGGGGGTGTGGACACCACCTTGGTGAAAACATGAGGAGCCAACTTCAGGCTGAAGGGCAGGACATTGAACAGATATAGAATGCTGTTGACACAGAACCGTAGATACTGACGGTAATTTGGGTGAATCGGCAAATGGAAGTAGGCTTACTGCAGATCCAAGGTGATCATCCAATGACCCTACAAACCGAAGGAATAATTCTTTGAAGTGTCTCCATTTCGAACGGGATGCTCTGTACAAACTTGTTCAGGCACGTGAGGGATCTTAAATCCCCTTGGACGGTTTTACACTCAATCACAGCACATTCAGTTTATTATCTCATATGTACAGCGCATACAGAAAGTAACCCTTTACTATTGCGCCCACTATTATCATTGCCTACTAAGTGACATTGCTATTATCTTTATCATTACACTCACCTGGTTTCTTGAATGACTACTGACCATTGAAACTGCATCCTCTAAAATGATGATGGTTTGCATACGTAGATAGATCTAAAGGAAATAGACCAACGCGCTTGCATCAGAAGTATTCAAAACATTAACATTTAGCAGTCGCAAATTTTCCCATTAGTCAGATAAATGGCAACAACCAAAACTTTGTTTGCAGAAATGTTAAGAGCCTGATTTTCGAACCATATGCTGTGACCTAGATTTTTCGCAGTTGTGATTCAGGCAACATTTAAGGCATATAGTTTATGAAAGAAGACGGTAAGATATTTGCTTCTGTGTGACTATGAGGTGTCGATTTTTGAGCCTTTGATTTGGGCAACATTTAATTGATTAATATCCTGTAATGAAACCCTGAAACTTTTACTGAATGGTTTCATGTAAGTCATGAGGCATAGTAAACCTGTGCAGAAATATAAAAAGCTGTGAATATGTGAGGTAGTGTGCAGTAACCTCAGGTATAAACAGTGCCATGATTGTGTGAAAAACAAAGTTGTGGTTAATTCTTCATTGAAACACTGAGGCGGAATATCACAGCAATTTCACCAGCTGAGGATCGACGTTTGTGTGCTTCCTAGGGAGTACAAAGGGAAGTAATGATAGTGACAGTTCCATGTATGGTTCATGATGTATGTTATAAGATATTGCAGTTGATGCAGCATCGAGGACCAGAACTTTGGACAGCAGATCAGAATAGCGAAGTCAGTATAACCATGAACCAACAACTAAACTATAATTATTGTACCAAGTTACTGCCGAAAGGTGCTACCTGCAGGGGTGGCAGTATTTGCAGGCCTGGATGGTTTGTTATAACCAATCAATCAATCAATCAATCATAACATTTGTAGAGTTCACTACTTACCCGTGATGTCTCAAGGCCCTGGGGGTAGGAGGTGCTGCTACTGCTCGAAAAGCCAGGTCTTGAGGAGTTTTCTGAAGGACAGCAGGTCTTGGGTCTGCCGTAGGTGGATGTGGAGGGTGTTCCAGGTGGGAGAACGATCTGCCGACGGTGGTCGCTCTTCGGATGCAGGGGACTGTGGCGAGGTCGGAGGAGCGGAACTGGCGGGTGGGGGTGTGGAACTGAGTCGTCTGTTGAGGTACATTGGTCCGGTGTTGTGGAGTGCTTTGTGTGCGTGGGTGAGGAGCTTGAAGGTGATCCTTTCAGGCAAAGGCAGGCAAAGGTGAAGAACTGAAGTCAGTGCTAGTCTGCTAGGACCACCTATCCTCCGTATCCCAACCTAAAAGGGAGACATAGCAACCCAAGAAGGGGAAGATGCAGAAAACAGCTCCTCCTGTATTTTTTAATTGGAATTGTATTACTACCCTTGACGAGACATTGAAGCGGTTTGCAGCGAGTATCTGCTACTCTGGAACCCAAGGTTAAAGGTTAATATATAGAGGTTCATCTAGTGTTTATTGTTGGTTATTGCGATTAGTATTAGTCATGTGGTCGTAAGAAAAAGTGCATGCATTTACCCCAGTTCCTTTGTGATAGATTATATTCATACCAGTTAGGTGTAAATAATAGTGGGGGCTATGTAGGTACAGGTGAACTAATGGAGAGATAGATAGGCTGGTGGAGATTAGGAAATGTTAGTTTACAGGGACAGGGTTTTAAAGAGGAGAGGTTGTGATCTATGAAATGAGGTATCAGGCAATTTCTGAATCCAATACGAAGGATTAGGGCAGGCATGATATTGAGAGGAGGCTATACTCAGGAATGAGAGGCATGCTGAGGAAGGACGATGAGAAGAGGGTCATTATGAAGAAAGAAAGGAGAGGAACCAAGCAGACGTACATCAATGTCAATTTTTAATGCAGGTTTTTATGACTATAGTGAGGGAAGTCTTTCTGAGATAGCAAGCAATCGGAGGATGTAAGCTGTAGAAGAAACATCATTATACATAGAGCTGTATATCTGGGGCAAACAGCTTAAAATTTGTGATTACGAGAGTACACATCATTTAAACATTAAAAAGCTGTTTTTGATGTGCCAATAACTTTGCCGTTGTTTGACAAATAGTAGTGAAATTTTCAAAACTAATTTGGCGCTCACTGGCTCAGCAGAAAACAAAGACATTTTAGAAATTCTAACCTTATAACTTAAAAACTATAATTTGTGTTGCGCTCAGTTGTAAAATGGAGGAAAGTGGGGAAGACTGAGAGAGACTTGGCAGATAATGAAAAATGGTCCCTAGCTTTCCCGCTTACACTTCTGTGACTGTCCCGTTCCTGCCAAAGCTCCATTCTTTGCCTAGCAACACGACTGCGTGCCCCCCCCCACCTTCTCGTCCTTCCAAAACTTGGGAAATTCCAAGCAGGGACAATATCACTGAGCATTAACAAACTGAGTGTTAGAAAGCAGTAAATAACTGGCATGTTGGCTTTGCTGGCAAATGTGGGTGTCATGTGCTTGCAGTTATTGACAGCACACGTGTTGTTCTCCACATGTGTAAGAATATGGGTGTATGTGTGTTACTGAGTGCATCCCCTACATGTGTACATGTGCTGGTGGACATTTGAGTATGTTGGTTACTGCGTCTATGTGCCTGTGTGTGAGTGTGAATATCTATGAGTGTGCAGGTCCTCCCTCACTGCATATTGGTGGACCTCCCTGGCATATGAAGGCACTCTTTTAAATATTGATATCGATGTCCTTTGCTGGCTTACTCCAGCTCTTCTTTGACACAGTGGCAGTCTTCTCTGGCCCTCTTTCACCCAGTCATACCTCTCGTGCATAATGGATTGCCTATTTGACCTCATTTAGGATCTCTGTGCCATAATTTAAGCGCTCCCTGACTTAATGACGCCTCTTTTAACCTAATCGTGCCCCCTTTGGCATCACAAAGGCGTGTGCATGGAGAGTTCCACTCTCTGTATGTGAACCACCTCTCTATGGTATGGGCAGGCATCAGCCTTCGATCATGGGGGATCTGTAGTTACCAGGGGACATGTTCTCCTGAATGGCTGTGTGTAGAAGAATTTTACTTTTAGAGCCAAAGGATACAATGTGATAAATAAGTAATGTCAGGGCTACAAAGGCAAAGAAAGGTCATATACTATTATTGTCATATGACTGGCGTCTCTTACATATGTAGATACATGTGTGGAGTAGGCAGTATCTGTCCGTATGTAGCAATAGTACATGAAACACTGGATGAATATGGCAAGATGATTATCAATTCCAAAACATATATTTACTAAAAATCAAGAAATTGTATGTTGGCAACAAAATAGTGATTTCATGAGAATGACAGGCTTTTCTGTGAGGGACTCAAGATTGTTATGAAATAAAATCCTTACACAACGCACATGCCTTTTCAAAAACCCGACCTGCTTGATGTTTGGTCACAAAATGATTGAACATCAAACATTTATAAAGCTCAGATTTTGGGAGCGTGATTGCTAATGTTGTTTTCTTGGTTACACAGGACAGTTCTGTCTGTGGTTGTTGTTTCGTGACTTTTGAGCTATATTGATAAAAAGTATTGATAACATCACAATTGCTTTGGAAGCCTGATTCCGGGGCGCACTCTGCCAGCTGTCTAATCTGAGTGACAGACAAGCTGTCGGAGCCTTTATACCTCTGCTGTCTATCGCCTGAGATTGCGAGAATTGCATTACAACTATTTTTCCCAGCATACCCTTTCTATGTAGATGCTCAGCCATAATGTATAACCCAGAATCTACTGGGCAAAGGCATAATGACAAAATTAAATGAAGCACAATGTAGAAGTAATATGCTCTGTGCACTAAACAACACGAATGTGCATGTGGAGTTGTTAAACCTGCAATCATGGATATAGATTACACTACTTCTGACACTCCTCAAAGTAATTTTGTGGAATGTGGCTGGTCTCAGTACTAAGCTATATAATCTTGATTGGGTTGCATTTATAAAGAAATTTGATTGTATGTGTTTACAAGAAGCATGGGTCTTACAAAGGATGATTGATATCTATTTAACATTGGATATACTAGCCATTCCATCTACTGCAGGTAGGGCTTAAGACTGGTTGTCAATTTCAATTTGAATTTCTGGTAATTTCTCAGGTAAAGTTTTGTGACCCTGCTGAGACTCTCAATAATATCCAATGGTTTGGCTAGAATGTGCCGACTAGCATAACATATTGGTGATTAACTTTTATAACAGTACTTTTAAGCACCACAATAATGATAGTAAAGGTAAACATTGGTCGATTTTATGGGCAGGAGATTTTAACACTCTTCACAATCTTGGTAATATAACTTCAAAAACTGTTTGCGGCATTTTCAATATGAATGGGGAGGGGCAACCTCATTTTCAGCATGGTTTTTACAGTGAAGCTCTGAATAATAGTTTGGTAAAAAGAACTATCTCTTTTGTCCTTTGATGTGCGCCCTCCTACTTCTGCACGTTTATCAATTTTACTAGTAGGGGAGAAGCTAGCACAATTCATTTTACTATCATTGAAGGTGACTTACTTTCCTCTCTCTTTGCTTTTTCTCATATATCAAATTTTGCTGCTCGCCATAAGCCCATCTTGTTGTCTTTTAGATATGGGCTTAGAGTTACTCAAATAGTTGCTAGACATATGGAGCTTGAAGTAGTTAACAGCAAAGGAGTGTTGCTTAAATGGGCTCAAATAAATCTATTTTGCCAGTTAACTGATCTGCTTTCAGCTTCTAAAGTTGAGATGATGACTTGCCCTGATGGACCAGCAAAAGACTCTGCAATTATGAGTTTGTTCGTTTGGTCTGTACATCTACTAAGATGTGCATAACTATTTAGGCTCATCCAGTGTATATACATTTGTTTATTAGTTTTATTGTACCTGCTCTAGAGTACATAGAAATCTCATCAGAGGTAAACAATATCTCACATTCAGGCTGAGGTTCAAGGATGCAGAACTGACTAGAACATGAGCCTTAAATCCAGAAAGGCTCAAATTATGGAGGAACCTTGTGCCTCTTTGCAGGCTGTTAGTACCCAAAATTGAGACAGTGCCTTTTGGAAAGTTAATAATGGACCTCATGTTAAGGACACCCCTATGCCATCTCTAGTGTCTGTAATTCATGTGTATTGATAGATGGACCATTTCAGTAGTGTCTATTCTATTGCTCAATCTGTACCAGCTGGTATTGAGGCGGATTTGGGTATTTAGGGATCCTCTAAATCATATTTCTCCTTTGAGCTATCAGATTTAAATGCAGCTATTAATGGGAGCTTCAAAGGAAAGGCTCCAGTCCCATAGGGTGTTGTTATGGATATTTATAAAAGGAATATTGATCCATGGACCCCATTAGTGACAAATGTTTTAAGGGCTGCTGCCTGGAGCAAGTCACCTTCATCTTGGCCTTGTCTTGATCTTTAAAAAGGGTGATAAGGCTGACACCATTTATTATCAACCAATTTAATTTCTGGATCCCATCGTAAAGGTTGTTGGCAGAATCCTTTTATCCAAGTTGGATAGCCGGCCACAGGAGAATTATATTCTCCTTGTGGTCGAGTTTGGTTTCAGGCAGGGGGTGGGAACTACTAAACAATGCTTGAACCTACTTTTGATAACTATGAAATGTACTTTGGCCAAACTAAGCTTATTTCATTTTGCGTTGGACCTTATTAGGGCCTTCAACTGTGTTAATATGTCAAAGCTTTCATTCAAAATGCCACCTATGAAGGTCAAGGCTTTTTTGTTCTTTTTTTCAGGCTATCACATGTGGACACATCTGCCAGTGTCTGATATGGCCAAGGCAGGGAATGGACACATTTATTATGCTGATGATGCTGAACTAATGCCAAGAATGGTAAGTGGACCACAGAAATTAAAACGTTGAATACTTTATAACATTTTTATGAATTAATTGGCCCTCCTAACACATTTTACAAAATCTTTTGTTATAGTTTATGGTCCGCAAAATCTAAAGATTCATTCATACTTCATTAGTTGTTTTCAGATGCAAAATGTGCTAATTCTCCATATCATGGACTACCTATGGACTATGGTCTTAAATAATGAGAGTTATGCATTGATAGGCAACAACAGCTCGAAGGGTCCAGTGGAGCGGGTTTCAGGTTTGCCCCCAAATTTGTCTCAGAACCACTTATAGAAATGATTGCAGTGTCTAGGAGCAAGTGGTTGTCTGTGGTTAGCTATGGTGCTGGTCTGCTGGGATATACAGATTTGAGTAGTAAACAAAACGTTCAAAACATTTTTCTAAGAAAGCTACTTGCTGTCTCACAAATTAGCTTTACTTACATTTGTCATTAGGAATTGGGGGTCACTTACTTGGAGGATTTGTATGATTTCTAACCTCTAGTGTTAGAGATGTCTATTTAGTTCACGCCTAAAACAAGCTTAAATCACTGGTAATTCAGGACTGTTTGACTTTGGGTCATGTGCATCGGATTCCCTGGCTGAAGTCTATTAACAGCTGCTGGGTGAACCAGACATATTTTTGAGGCTTGAAGCTAATAAAGCCTCAACAAAAGTTATCATTAAGTCTTTATTTTTTAATTTATGTAATGATGTTAGAGTGGAAAAGGAAACTTTAAACCTTCTATGCAATCTTATTCCTTGCTTTCTAACAATAATTCTATTGAATCATAACTCATCTACATAACTAACACTTGTGAGAATTTGGCCTGGCATATGATGTCCACTATTCTAATGGGCACCTTGCAGCAGTCCAAACGACCCTTATTTATAGTAGGTTTAAGACAACCTTTATAGAAAGCTATCCTAGTGGCAGCTGTCGAGAGCAGCCTTCAGGCTAAGTCTTGAAGGAATGTAAAGCAGGTTGTTTTGCCAGTCTATAATCTCTTGAATGATCAAATGAAAGTACACCACACAAGGTATATATACATAAAATATATGTATTTCTTCTAAACACAACTCCTCTACTCTCTTTATGCGGGTAGAGGCTAAAGTACAATACAAGGACCTAAATAGCACACAGTAAACTAGCGCAGTATATGTTTTTCCCTAGGGGTCTCACAAACCATATACTAAAAAAGTGGTATAAGAACCATGTGAGACTTAGAAGTTAGGCCTTGGGCCTGTAGACCCACTGGGGTAAACAGGAACCACCCAAAGTAGGGACGCAGGAGACCCACGGGGATGCGTGCAGTGTCTAAACACAGCCGCGAATCACCGTAGACTTCTATATGGAACGTTTAAGTTACAAAGTTAAAGATTTAGGACACTTAGGAGTGGAATGCGAGGAAACCCCTTCAGTATTAGACACTTCGAGAGTCAAGACCTACGGGAGCACTGAAGTATTCGTGTTATCTCACCCAGGGAAGCCGGGTGAATAGGTGTCTTTTCGTGTCGGGTTTCGTCGTTGATTCCTATGGAGAGCTGCAGAGAAGTGCTGCAGGCAACCAGGAACAAAGTATCCGGATGGATCCAAGGGATGGATCAGAGAACTGAAGAACACACTGTTTGTTCGCGTGGCGGCCACCATTGGAGAATTCCTGCTGTAACCTTCGCTGATTGACTGACTGCGAGCCAATCAGCGCACAGCCCCGTCGGAGCTCGTTGTCTCCCGAGGCCTTAAATGTACACCAGATCCAGGACGCACCCGTCTGCGCCCGTCCGCACCTGGACCGGGCCCAGGGCCAGAAACCCTGGCCCCACTTCTTCAAATGCTAACCCCGCAAATAACCAAGGTGAAGTTGAGACTCAGGCTGTGCACTTCTCATATAATAGCCATCATCTATCACTCAGGTACAATTCTGAGCAGCTCTGGGCTTTAAAAAGCCCACTATCACCGGAATGTTGCAAATTACACTTGGAGGGCGAAATTGCACCTTGCATAATTGCGGCTATACCATGAATAGGGACAGTGACAAGAGCGACCAATGCCAATCTCAATGTAAAACATTCTCTTTTCTTAGCTTGAACTGTAGGTCTTTACCTAAACATAAATTTGAGATCTTTAACCTACTAATGGATGATAAGCCTGACGCCCTATTTCTCACAAAAACCTGGCTCCAAGAGAGTTCAGGCCCGGATATTACGGTGGCTGTACCCGACCATTATGCAATAGAAAGAATTGATTGAATTAACAAAACAGGAGGCGGGATTGCTATAAAAGAGTACAATTGTGATTTCAGTCCTTTGCCTAGCCCCAACTGTGAAGCTGCTATATCTAAGCTTGGCCTTACCCCCTACTTTGTGTTTTCTGGTATACTTGTCTATTATCCACCTGGCTTTGCTACAGCTTGGGCAACTGCCCTCCTGAAAAATTAGGTCCCATAGTGATGAAGGCTGCCATTTCTCTCTTATTGGGGACGTTAACTTACATTTAGAAAACCAAACTAGCACATCAACCTCTGAGCTCATTTCCGATCTAGCCTCCTTAAATTTAAACCTACTAAATTCTGGACCTACACACAAGGCAGGTCACCTACTTGACCCCATTTTCACTAACCTTGAGGAAATTAATGTCCTTCCCACACTGCCTATTTGCTGGTCAGATCATTATCTGATTAGGTTTTCATTTCAAGTAGCCATGCAGAAGCCTCAGGTCCTGTCTGATCAACCCAAGCTAATTAGGAACTGGAAAAAGTTAGATATTGAAACATTAAACATCTTTTTAAATTCCCACCTTCCTTGTTCAAAGCTGTTAGACCTGTCAGCCTTTTGGTAGTCCCTCCTAATTAATTATTTATTTTGTCCCCTTTTTGCCCCTCAAACCCTATTTAACTTTTTGTGTCTACCGGATTTTTGTGGTGTTGACTAGGGTTTAGATGCTCTTTTGCCCTCATAGTCCTTTTCCTGAGGCCTAGGTGCCCTTTTCTGACTAGAAAGTTTGGGTCATGTAAAATGGTGGCTATTAACTGCCACAACTGCCAACTCAGGGACTGGGCCCATAGGATAGAATAGGAAGCTTCCAGAACGTTCTGGCTTGTTCTGGACCTTGGGAGCTAAGGGTATAAATTATTATTATTGGACATTTATAAAGCACCTGGTTACGCGCACCGGCGTGTCCCCGCGCTATGATAAGTGGAAGAAGCCGCCCGACCCACCCTTAAAGAAGTCTACCTACTATATGAAAGGGTTTTGAGTTTTTTCCTGAACATGGTCTCAGACGGTTCCAGGCGCAATTCCAAAGGCAGAGCATTCCAACACCTGGGGGCCAGGTATCTGAAGGATCTTCCTCCCATGCGAGCATTCCTTACTCTCGGAACCTTCAGTAACCCAGTGCGGGAGGAGCGAAGATTGCGCGTAGGCTCATACCAGGTCACCAGACTCTGAAGGGGAGCAGGAGCTTTGCCGCTCAAAATGTGATGACATGTGGAGAGAGCTTTAAACTCCACCCTTTTCCCTACAGGGAGCCAGTGCAGTGCTTGAAGCGCTGCTTTAGAGGGAGATCTCTTAGGGAGCCTTAGAACTAAACGCGCCGCGGTGTTTTGTAACACTTGGAGGCGGCCCACGACCTTGCCCGTGGCCCCCAGATACAACAGATTCCCATAATCTAATCGCGATGTGACCAGGGCGTGCACTAACGTCCTGCGAGCCGCGATAGGGAGGAGATCTAATACCTTCCTTAATGTTCTCAGAACGCTGAAGAACACCCCTGCCACCCGGCCAATCTGGGGACCAAAGGCCAGATCCGCATCCAGCCACACTCCAAGGTTCCTTGCCTCCTGACATGGGACTGGAACTTCTCCCAGGCAGGGGGGCCACCATGCCGACGACCAAGCAGACGGCCCTCCCCCTACCACGAGCACCTCGGTCTTGCTACCGTTCAACTTCAAACAGTTTGCGGACATCCAGGACATAGGACACCTGTAGGGCGACCATTTTGTCTTGTCAGAGAGGGGCAGCTGGAGTATATGCTGTGGGTCTGGAAGGGGTAGGGCCTTCATAGGGTGAAATACTTTTCAAGGGTTCCTCCTTACTGGGATCACCACCCCCATTCCTGTAGACCTGACCCAGTTAGTCTCGACCTGCTGACCCTGGACAGTGAGTTACCTCAAGTTGGGTGTAGGAACTGACCCCAGCTAGCGGTGAAGCATAGGAGATCCCAGCTGAGGAGGGAGAGAAGTGAGAAGCACCCCCCCCCTCTTCCTCCTGTCCAGTATGGAAGGCTAGTTTGACTCTGGCAGAAGATAGAGGACTGGGGCCCAAAAACGAGAGACTTCATCTCCACCCCCCTCCTCTTTGACTGGTGTGCTATCTACTGCTTTGGCGTAGCTGTGACCCCTCACCCGCGTCAAGAAGAGCACCCAGAGATGACACCCCCCCCCACCTGTGAAGCCCGAGGTAAGGAGAATCGGGGCTCTGGTGGGTGTTCCGCTCGTCCTGCCACCATCGTTGTTGGGCCAGGCTGGGGATCGTTGGCGCTGCCGATTTAGCGAAGCTGAGTGGAGTGTGGGGCCAACCGAGCTGACGCAGCGCCCTTCTGCGCATTCTCCGGGCGAAGTCTACTTCTCCAGTCAGGAGGGGCCTATGATCGCGCAGGCCTAAAGGAGGGCCACTTCCTGCGCCAGCTGTAAGGAGCAACCTCCGTTTTGGGGCCGCTACTCTCCCGCGCCTGCGTGGTAGCGCCGCCGGTGAGAGAAGCGACAAAGGCGGCCGGAGGCGGGATTGGGAGCGAGCTCTGGAGGCAGACCTAGTGCGACCTCTCCTCGGGGTTGGCGTGTGCAAATTATGGTCAGGCCCTCGAGGTAGGCGCTGTTGGGGAACGAAAGAGGCCACTGAGGAGAGCTGATCCTCGGGGCTGGAGCAGTGCTCAGAAACAGACTCCAGTAGGCTGTTGCAAGTAAGGAGGGAAGCTGGAACTGTTGGGTGTCTAAGGTCTTCCCTCATTTCTTCTAACCCCTGACTGGGAGCACCGAGAATAGGGACTGGAGAACGTTCCTGGCACCCAGTGGAGTTTTGATGCATGATTATTACGTGGCAGAGCTAGGGTGAGGTTCTTCAGCCTACCTGGTATGCTGACGCCCTGATGTCGGTTGCCTGTGACATGAATTCCAATCTGTGTTGCGCATTATAGCCAGGGATCGCTTAACCAGAAAACCTCCTCTTGTGAGTGCAATCCATTGTTGTAGGAGGTGCTAACTCTGTGCGTTAAGAAATTGCATCCTAGATAAACTCTCTGTAAAAAGTCAAAATGCTAAGAGGTTACATAACTGAAGGGATCAACTGAGGAAACTTCTGTTAACACCGTACATCTGCCTGTTTAGAATGCCTATGTTTACTGAGGGAACTGTATAGGCTGATTTCCTCAATCCACTGCTCACTCATTATTTACTGTGTAGTACTGTTATTATACTGGTGGGTAAAGTAGTGCTGAACTCATATGTAAGTTGACGGAGGAAGTAAAATATGACTTTGTAATGTGATTTCAAACTCTTAAAGTGAAAAGGAGTATAAGGAGAAATAAGGGTGTGAAAAAGACAAAGTGAATGAAAACTATTTTTATAAACCAGTCCATATTTTTCCACAAATTTGGTGTAGTGTCATTTTTGTGTGGAAGTGCATTGAGTTACTGCTGGGTGGAGCGCAAACTTTACACTTGTACTTCTGGGAACTGACCGTCTTACCCTAGGCCAGGCTACCCTATGTGACTTGGTAACACTAGGTCCAACATGTTTGGTGTCTAGCGGTGGGATGAGAACTGTGGTTGCGACTACTCTGCAGTAACTGAGTGTATTCCGCTGACCTACACCAGGAGTTTTCTCCTGGCGGACTTCCCAATTACTACTTTTGCTTTTTCTAAATTCATTCCTGGTGGTGGGTGGAGGTAGCTTCAAATTGCCCCTTGTGAATCTATTCTTTTTGTGTGCTTGTTCCTACATTGCTCTTCAGCAAAATGGAATTTGCTTTGGAAGAACTGGAAACTTATTCTGTAGCCCAGCTTGGGGACTTTTGTCAAAAGATGGGAGTGTTCTTTAAGCGTGGTGCCAAGAAGGGGGAACTCCAGACCAGTTTGAGGGCTTGGGTGGCAGCACATGGAGAAGGGAAGGAGGAGGAAGAGGGGATGGACCGGGACACAGTCATAGGGGTAGAGGGATTGTTCCATCCTGAGATGGGAAACCTACTTCCAGGACCGATGACCTACTCAAGGAGGGGCAGTAGTGTCTCCGGAGGAAGCTTGACCGAAGCTGAACTAACAGACAGGAGGGAGAAAAGGCAGCTAAAGTGGGAGTTAGCCAGCTTAGAACAGGAGAGAGAGGAACAGAGGATGGCTCATGAGCTTAAACTAAGAGAGCTAGAACTCAAGGCCCTACAAATAAGACCCTCCAACTCTCCGAATGGTGGCAGCGAAACCAGAGAATCAACCAGGGAGTCCAGACCCTACCTACCTAAAGACATAGTTGCCAGCTATAGCCAAGGGGATGACATTGCCAAGTGGCTGGCTGCCTATGAGGTCTCCTTAAGAGCCCATGGGATCCAGGAGAAACACTGGGGGGGTGGTTTATATAAGTATATGCCTCCCACTGGTCGGGACACATTATTGGCCCTAGAACAGGAGGAGCAGACCCACTACCCCACCATGAAGGTAGCGTTAATCAAAAAGTTTGGGCTAATCCCGGAAAAGTATTGCCAAAAGTTCAGGGGGAGCCACAAGTTAAGCACCCAAAACTGGGTGGATTTCCTGGACTATGCGAGGAAGGCATTGGAGGGCTGGGTACAGGGCAGCGAGGTGAAGGACTATGAGGGGTTATATGACCTTTTTCTTAAAGAGCATCTACTCGAGAAATGTTTTCCCGAGCTGCGCCAACACCTGGTGGACAGCAAGCTGACCAACCCCCGGAAGCTTGCAGAGGAGGCGGACATCTGGGCAAGTACCCGGGTGTCCTCAAAGGGGACTGGATGGGATTCCCAAAGGGCCGGACAGGGCGCCCCTCAGAAGAAGGAGGGGGGAGATAAAAAGCGGGAGTTCTCTAAAGGTCCCCAAAACAGTTTCCAGGGAAAGGGAACAGGTTTCACCCCTAAGGCTAACCCGCCCAGAAACCCTCATCCTGGCCAAAGCCAGCAGCCAAGGGTTGTCCACTGATTTGAGTGTGGTGGTGTTGGACATTATAAGGGAGATGTTAAATGCCCAAAGAGACCACCCCCTCCCACCGGAGGAAAAGCCCCGGGAGTAGCTAGTGTAGCGCTTGGGGAGGAGTTGCCCTTAGATAAGGGGGTGAGTGGGCGGGTGTCATCTTAGTGTCCCTGGGAGATCGGGAGATGGTTCCTAAGATCCAGGTGCCCCCAAATACTACCAAGTATGGGCAATGGATCACCATCAATGGCCAGAGAGGGGAAGCTCTGAGAGATACAGGAGCCAGTATGACTATGGTGAGGAGTCAACTGGTGTCTCCAGAGCAGGTGATTCCCAATGTACTCCACCCTGCCGCGATGGCTGACGGCAGAATGGGCCACTACCCTGTGGCCGAGGTTCCCTTTGAGTGGGAAGGGGTTGCAGGTTCACTTCGAGTTGCCGTAAGCCCTGCCGTGCCAGTCAATTGCCTGTTGGGGAATGACAAGGAGCACAATGCTTGGAGAGAGGTGGAATACCGGACTCATTCGGAGATGCTGGGTACACCTGACTGGGCCTGTGTAAGCACAAGGTCTGCGACTGCCCAGAGAGGGAGTTCGCCTGGGTTGGAGCCTGGAACAATGGCCCAGCCCGCTGCCAAAAATGGACAGACCCGAAGACAGGAGAATCCTGCTTCGGCTTCCACGCCCCATGTGACAGATCGGCCACCTGCGTGGTGAGCCAGGAGTCCGTGGAGGGGAAGTAGTCTCCCTGGAGGACCTACCCATCCCTGCTGAGTGGCATGTGGAGGGAGGGCCTACCAGGGAGGAGTTCTGTAAGGGCCAGAAGGAGTGCCCTACCCTTGAGGGACTGAGGCGACAGGCCGAAGCCCAGGCAGCAGGGAACGTTGCGGGACACTACCACATTTACTGGGAGGACGGACTCCTCTACAGTGAACCCAAGGTACCTTTACCCGGTTCATCAAGGGCCTTGGTAGTCCCGCAACGATACCGAGCCTTTCTGTTAGAATTGGCTCATGAAATACCCTTGGCAGGACACTTAGGTCAGGACAAGACCTTTGCCCGGCTTGTCCCCCACTTTTACTGGCCTCAGATGAAAGTGGCGTCTGACACCTACTGTCGGACATGTGTATCTTGTCAAGCCAGTGAGAAAACAGGGGTGAAGCTGAAAGCTCCCCTGGAACCACTACCTGTCGTTAGCACCCCCTTTGAAAGGGTGGGCATCGACATTGTGGGGCCATTGGATCCACCAACAACAGCTGGTCACAGGTTTATCCTGGTTCTGGTGGATCACGCCACGCGGTACCCAGAGGCAATTCCTCTGAGGACTGTCACTGCACCTGTTGTGGCTAGTTCCCCAAAGAAGTTGTGTCCGACAGGGGGATCAACTTCATGCAGCATACATGCTGGCAATGTGGAAGGAGTGTGGAGTGAGCTACAGGTTCACCACTCCCTATCACCCCCAGTCAAATGGACTGGTAGAAAGGTTCAACAAGACCTTGAAGGGCATGATCAGAAGTCTGCCTGAAAGCCTGCGGAGGAAATGGGACGTCTTCCTACCCTGTTTGTTATTTTCCTACAGGGAAGTGCCACAGAAGGGAGTGGGCTTCAGCCCCTTTGAGCTTCTGTATGGGCACCCTGTACGCGGACCTCTCAGCCTGGTGAAGGATGGATGGGAAAAGTCTCCCAGGAAGCCTCCCCAGGATGTGGTGAGCTACATGCTGGCCTTCAGGAGCCAAATGGCGAAGTTGTGGAAGCAAGCTTCTGACAACTTGGAGGCCAGCCAAGCAGTAATGAAGGAGTGGTATGACCACAATGCTCACCCGGTGGAGTTGGAGCCTGGCCAGAAAGTGTGGGTGATGGAGCCTGGAGAGCTAAGTGCCCTCCAGGATCGCTGGACAGGCCCCTTTGAGGTGTTAGAGAAGAAGGGTAAGGCCACATACCTGGTGGACCTTAAGACCCCTCGACAGCCCCTACGGGTGCTACATGCTAATCGCCTCAAACCCCACCATGAAAGGCCTGAGGTCATTTTGATGATGGTGACTGATGGACGAGAGGAAGCGGAAAGCGAACCTCTCCCAGACTTGTTTTCGTCTCAGGAAAAGGATGGGTCGGTGGAGGGAGTGATTCTCTCCCCATCCCTAACTCCTGAGCAGCGAGAGGACTGCCGCCAGATACTGGAGCAGTACTCTACGTTGTTCTCCCTTGTCCCGGGAAGGACCCACCTGTGTACCCATGACGTGGACACAGGAGACAGCCCACCAGTGAAGTCAAAGACCTATCGGCTGTCAGACAAGGTGAAGGCCAGCATCCACGGTGAGGTTACCAAGATGCTGGAGCTAGGAGTTATTGAACCTACCAGTAGCCCCTGGTCCAGTCCGGTGGTTCTAGTGCCAAAAGCAGCTCCACCAGGCACCACTCTAGAACGGAGGTTCTGTGTGGATTACCGGGGACTGAACTCAGTGACCAAGACTGATGCTCATCCGATCCCTAGGGCGGATGAATTGATTGACCGGCTGGGAGCTTCCCAATATTTGAGTACCTTTGACCTCACTTCAGGGTACTGGCAGATCTCCCTTACAGATGGAGCAAAGGAAAGGTCAGCTTTCTCCACGCCTGAGGGACACTTCCAATTCTGCATGATGTCCTTTGGGCTCAAGAATGCCCCTGCCACATTTCAGCGGCTGGTGAACGAGGTCCTCTCCGGAATGGAGGCTTTCTCCGCTGTTTACCTGGATGACATTGCCATCTTCAGCAGCAGTTGGGAGGACCATTTGCATCATTTGAAAGCAGTTCTCCAGGCCCTGAAACAAGCTGGCTTGACAATCAAGGCCAGCAAATGTCAGATTGGGCAGGGGTCGGTTGTGTACCTAGGTCACTTGGTGGGTAGGGGAACAGTGCAGCCCCTTCAGGCAAAGATTGAGGCAATCATAGCCTGGGAACCCCCCAAGACCCAGACTGAGGTTGAAGCTTTCCTGGGCCTCACAGGTTACTACCGTCGCTTCGTGAAGGGGTATAGCACTATTGTAGCGCCCCTCACAGAGCTTACCTCAAAGAAAAAACCTCGACGGGTAGTCTGGACAGAGGCTTGTCAGCAAGCCTTTGAGAAATTGAAGCAGGCAATGTGTGCAGCACCGGTCCTGAGGGCCCCAGACTTCTCCAAGGAGTTCATTGTCCAGACAGATGCATCAGAACATGGCATTGGGGCAGTGTTATCGCAACTCAATGAAGAGGGTCTGGATCAGCCTGTAGTCTTCGTATCCAGGAGACTGCTTCCCCGGGAACAGAAGTGGAGTGCCATTGAGCGGGAAGCTTTTGCGGTGGTATGGGTTCTGAAGAAGTTGCGACCATACCTGTTTGGCTCACACTTCCTGGTTCAGACCGACCACCGACCCCTTCGTTGGCTGATGCAAATGAAGGGGGGAAACCCCAAGTTGTTGAGATGGTCCATCTCCCTACAGTGAATGGACTTCCGGATGGAACATCAGCCTGGAGTGGACCACGCCAATGCAGACGGTCTCTCTAGGAATTTCCGCCTTAGTGATGAGGACTCCCAAGGGGTTGGGTAGCTCTCCCCACTTTCAGCTGGGGGGGACACGTGTTAGACCTGTCAGCCTTTTGGTAGTCCCTCCTAATTAATTATTTATTTTGTCCCCTTTTTGCCCCTCAAACCCTTTTTATCTATTTGTGTCTACCGGATTTTTGTGGTGTTGACTAGGGGTTAGATGCTCTTTTGCCCTCATAGTCCTTTTCCTGAGGCCTAGGTGCCCTTTTCTGACTAGAAGGTTTGGGTCATGTAAAATGATGGCTATTAACTGCCACAACTGCCAACTCAGGGACTGGGCCCATAGGATAGAATAGGAAGCTTCCAGAACCTTCTGGCTTGTTCTGGACCTTGGGAGCTAAGGGTATAAATAGGACACCTGTAGGGCGACCATTTTGTCTTGTCAGAGAGGGGCAGCTGGAGTATAGGCTGTGGGTCTGGAAGGGGTAGGGCCTTCATAGGGTAGACTACTTTTCAAGGGTTGCCTCCTTACTGGGATCACCACCCCCATTCCTGTAGACCTGACCCAATAAGTCCCGACCTGCTGACCCTGGACAGGGAGTTACCTCAAGTTGGGTGTAGGAACTGACCCCAGCTAGCGGTGAAGTATAGAAGATCCCAGCTGAGGAGGGAGAGAAGTGAGAAGCACCCCCCCCCCTCCTCCTCCTGTCCAGTATGGAAGGCTAGTTTGACTCTGGCAGAAGATAGATGACTGGGGCCCAAAAACGAGAGACTTCATCTCCACCCCCCTCCTCTTTGACTGGTGTGCTATCTGCTGCTTTGGCGTAGCTGTGACCCCTCGCCCGCGTCAAGAAGAGCACCCAGAGATTACACCCCCCCACCTGTGAAGCCCGAGGTGAGGAGAATCGGGGCTCTGGTGGGTGTTCCGCTCGTCCTGCCACCATCGTTGTTGGGCCAGGCTGGGGATCGTTGGCGCTGCCGATTTAGCGAAGCTGAGTGGAGTGAGGGGCCAACCGAGCTGACGCAGCGCGCTTCTGTGCATTCTCCGGGCGAAGTCTACTTCCCCAGTCAGGAGGGGCCTATGATCGCGCAGGCCCAAAGGAGGGCCACTTCTTGCGCCAGCTGTAAGGAGCAACCTCCGTTTTGGGGCCGCTACTCTCCCGCGCCTGCGTGGTAGCGCCGCCGGTGAGAGAAGCGACAAAGGCGGCCAGAGGCGGGATTGGGAGCGAGCTCTGGAGGCAGACCTAATGCGACCTCTCCCCGGGGCTGGCATGTGCAAATTATGGTCAGGCCCTCGAGGTAGGCGCTGTTGGGGACCGAAAGAGGCCACTGAGGAGAGCTGATCCTCGGGGCTGGAGCAGTGCTCAGAAACAGACTCCAGTAGCCCGTCACAAGTAAGGAGGGAAGCGGGAACTGTTGGGTGTCTAAGGTCTTCCCTCATTTCTTCTAACCCCTGACTGGGAGCACCTAGAATAGGGGCGGGAGAACGTTCCTGGCACCCAGTGGAGTTTTGATGCATGACTATTATGTGGCAGAGCTAGGGTGAGGTTCTTCAGCCTACCTGGTATGCTGACGCCCTGATGTCGGTTGCCTGTGACATGAATTCCAATCTGTGTTGCGCATTATAGCCAGGGATCGCTTAACCAGAAAACCTCCTCTTGTGAGTGCAATCCATTGTTGTAGGAGGTGCTAACTCTGTGCGTTAAGACATTGCATCCTAGATAAACTCTCTGTAAAAAGTCAAAATGCTAAGAGGTTACATAACTGAAGGGATCAACTGAGGAAACTTCTGTTAACACCGTACATCTGCCTGTTTAGAATGCCTATGTTTACTGAGGGAACTGTATAGGCTGATTTCCTCAATCCACTGCTCACTCATTATTTACTGTGTAGTACTGTTATTATACTGGTGGGTAAAGTAGTGCTGAACTCATATGTAAGTTGACGGAGGAAGTAAAATATGACTTTGTAATGTGATTTCAAACTCTTAAAGTGAAAAGGAGTATAAGAAGAAATAAGGGTGTGAAAAAGACAAAGTGAATGAAAACTATTTTTATAAACCAGTCCATATTTTTCCACAAATTTGGTGTAGTGTCATTTTTGTGTGAAAGTGCATTGAGTTACTGCTGGGTGGAGCGCAAACTTTACACTTGTACTTCTGGGAACTGACCGTCTTACCCTAGGCCAGGCTACCCTATGTGACTTGGTAACACTAGGTCCAACATGTTTGGTGTCTAGCGGTGGGATGAGAACTGTGGTTGCGACTACTCTGCAGTAACTGAGTGTATTCCGCTGACCTACACCAGGAGTTTTCTCCTGGCGGACTTCCCAATTACTACTTTTGCTTTTTCTAAATTCATTCCTGGTGGTGGGTGGAGGTAGCTTCAAATTGCCCCTTGTGAATCTATTCTTTTTGTGTGCTTGTCCCTACATTGCTCTTCAGCAAAATGGAATTTGCTTTGGAAGAACTGGAAACTTATTCTGTAGCCCAGCTTGGGGACTTTTGTCAAAAGATGGGAGTGTTCTTTAAGCGTGGTGCCAAGAAGGGGGAACTCCAGACCAGTTTGAGGGCTTGGGTGGCAGCACATGGAGAAGGGAAGGAGGAGGAAGAGGGGATGGACCGGGACACAGTCATAGGGGTAGAGGGATTGTTCCATCCTGAGATGGGAAACCTACTTCCAGGACCGATGACCTACTCAAGGAGGGGCAGTAGTGTCTCCGGAGGAAGCTTGACCGAAGCTGAACTAACAGACAGGAGGGAGAAAAGGCAGCTAAAGTGGGAGTTAGCCAGCTTAGAACAGGAGAGAGAGGAACAGAGGATGGCTCATGAGCTTAAACTAAGAGAGCTAGAACTCAAGGCCCTACAAATAAGACCCTCCAACTCTCCGAATGGTGGCAGCGAAACCAGAGAATCAACCAGGGAGTCCAGACCCTACCTACCTAAAGACATAGTTGCCAGCTATAGCCAAGGGGATGACATTGCCAAGTGGCTGGCTGCCTATGAGGTCTCCTTAAGAGCCCATGGGATCCAGGAGAAACACTGGGGGGGTGGTTTATATAAGTATATGCCTCCCACTGGTCGGGACACATTATTGGCCCTAGAACAGGAGGAGCAGACCCACTACCCCACCATGAAGGTAGCGTTAATCAAAAAGTTTGGGCTAATCCCGGAAAAGTATTGCCAAAAGTTCAGGGGGAGCCACAAGTTAAGCACCCAAAACTGGGTGGATTTCCTGGACTATGCGAGGAAGGCATTGGAGGGCTGGGTACAGGGCAGCGAGGTGAAGGACTATGAGGGGTTATATGACCTTTTTCTTAAAGAGCATCTACTCGAGAAATGTTTTCCCGAGCTGCGCCAACACCTGGTGGACAGCAAGCTGACCAACCCCCGGAAGCTTGCAGAGGAGGCGGACATCTGGGCAAGTACCCGGGTGTCCTCAAAGGGGACTGGATGGGATTCCCAAAGGGCCGGACAGGGCGCCCCTCAGAAGAAGGAGGGGGGAGATAAAAAGCGGGAGTTCTCTAAAGGTCCCCAAAACAGTTTCCAGGGAAAGGGAACAGGTTTCACCCCTAAGGCTAACCCGCCCAGAAACCCTCATCCTGGCCAAAGCCAGCAGCCAAGGGTTGTCCACTGATTTGAGTGTGGTGGTGTTGGACATTATAAGGGAGATGTTAAATGCCCAAAGAGACCACCCCCTCCCACCGGAGGAAAAGCCCCGGGAGTAGCTAGTGTAGCGCTTGGGGAGGAGTTGCCCTTAGATAAGGGGGGTGAGTGGGCGGGTGTCATCTTAGTGTCCCTGGGAGATCGGGAGATGGTTCCTAAGATCCAGGTGCCCCCAAATACTACCAAGTATGGGCAATGGATCACCATCAATGGCCAGAGAGGGGAAGCTCTGAGAGATACAGGAGCCAGTATGACTATGGTGAGGAGTCAACTGGTGTCTCCAGAGCAGGTGATTCCCAATGTACTCCACCCTGCCGCGATGGCTGACGGCAGAATGGGCCACTACCCTGTGGCCGAGGTTCCCTTTGAGTGGGAAGGGGTTGCAGGTTCACTTCGAGTTGCCGTAAGCCCTGCCGTGCCAGTCAATTGCCTGCTGGGGAATGACAAGGAGCACAATGCTTGGAGAGAGGTGGAATACCGGACTCATTCGGAGATGCTGGGTACACCTGACTGGGCCTGTGTAAGCACAAGGTCTGCGACTGCCCAGAGAGGGAGTTCGCCTGGGTTGGAGCCTGGAACAATGGCCCAGCCCGCTGCCAAAAATGGACAGACCCGAAGACAGGAGAATCCTGCTTCGGCTTCCACGCCACATGTGACAGATCGGCCACCTGCGTGGTGAGCCAGGAGTCCGTGGAGGGGAAGTAGTCTCCCTGGAGGACCTACCCATCCCTGCTGAGTGGCATGTGGAGGGAGGGCCTACCAGGGAGGAGTTCTGTAAGGGCCAGAAGGAGTGCCCTACCCTTGAGGGACTGAGGCGACAGGCCGAAGCCCAGGCAGCAGGGAACGTTGCGGGACACTACCACATTTACTGGGAGGACGGACTCCTCTACAGTGAACCCAAGGCACCTTTACCCGGTTCATCAAGGGCCTTGGTAGTCCCGCAACGATACCGAGCCTTTCTGTTAGAATTGGCTCATGAAATACCCTTGGCAGGACACTTAGGTCAGGACAAGACCTTTGCCCGGCTTGTCCCCCACTTTTACTGGCCTCAGATGAAAGTGGCGTCTGACACCTACTGTCGGACATGTGTATCTTGTCAAGCCAGTGGGAAAACAGGGGTGAAGCTGAAAGCTCCCCTGGAACCACTACCTGTCGTTAGCACCCCCTTTGAAAGGGTGGGCATCGACATTGTGGGGCCATTGGATCCACCAACAACAGCTGGTCACAGGTTTATCCTGGTTCTGGTGGATCACGCCACGCGGTACCCAGAGGCAATTCCTCTGAGGACTGTCACTGCACCTGTTGTGGCTAGTTCCCCAAAGAAGTTGTGTCCGACAGGGGGATCAACTTCATGCAGCATACATGCTGGCAATGTGGAAGGAGTGTGGAGTGAGCTACAGGTTCACCACTCCCTATCACCCCCAGTCAAATGGACTGGTAGAAAGGTTCAACAAGACCTTGAAGGGCATGATCAGAAGTCTGCCTGAAAGCCTGCGGAGGAAATGGGACGTCCTCCTACCCTGTTTGTTATTTTCCTACAGGGAAGTGCCACAGAAGGGAGTGGGCTTCAGCCCCTTTGAGCTTCTGTATGGGCACCCTGTACGCGGACCTCTCAGCCTGGTGAAGGATGGATGGGAAAAGTCTCCCAGGAAGCCTCCCCAGGATGTGGTGAGCTACATGCTGGCCTTCAGGAGCCAAATGGCGAAGTTGTGGAAGCAAGCTTCTGACAACTTGGAGGCCAGCCAAGCAGTAATGAAGGAGTGGTATGACCACAATGCTCACCCGGTGGAGTTGGAGCCTGGCCAGAAAGTGTGGGTGATGGAGCCTGGAGAGCTAAGTGCCCTCCAGGATCGCTGGACAGGCCCCTTTGAGGTGTAAGAGAAGAAGGGTAAGGCCACATACCTGGTGGACCTTAAGACCCCTCGACAGCCCCTACGGGTGCTACATGCTAATCGCCTCAAACCCCACCATGAAAGGCCTGAGGTCATTTTGATGATGGTGACTGATGGACGAGAGGAAGCGGAAAGCGAACCTCTCCCAGACTTGTTTTCGTCTCAGGAAAAGGATGGGTCGTGGAGGGAGTGATTCTCTCCCCATCCCTAACTCCTGAGCAGCGAGAGGACTGCCGCCAGATACTGGAGCAGTACTCTACGTTGTTCTCCCTTGTCCCGGGAAGGACCCACCTGTGTACCCATGACGTGGACACAGGAGACAGCCCACCAGTGAAGTCAAAGACCTATCGGCTGTCAGACAAGGTGAAGGCCAGCATCCACGGTGAGGTTACCAAGATGCTGGAGCTAGGAGTTATTGAACCTACCAGTAGCCCCTGGTCCAGTCCGGTGGTTCTAGTGCCAAAAGCAGCTCCACCAGGCACCACTCTAGAACGGAGGTTCTGTGTGGATTACCGGGGACTGAACTCAGTGACCAAGACTGATGCTCATCCGATCCCTAGGGCGGATGAATTGATTGACCGGCTGGGAGCTTCCCAATATTTGAGTACCTTTGACCTCACTTCAGGGTACTGGCAGATCTCCCTTACAGATGGAGCAAAGGAAAGGTCAGCTTTCTCCACGCCTGAGGGACACTTCCAATTCTGCATGATGTCCTTTGGGCTCAAGAATGCCCCTGCCACATTTCAGCGGCTGGTGAACGAGGTCCTCTCCGGAATGGAGGCTTTCTCCGCTGTTTACCTGGATGACATTGCCATCTTCAGCAGCAGTTGGGAGGACCATTTGCATCATTTGAAAGCAGTTCTCCAGGCCCTGAAACAAGCTGGCTTGACAATCAAGGCCAGCAAATGTCAGATTGGGCAGGGGTCGGTTGTGTACCTAGGTCACTTGGTGGGTAGGGGAACAGTGCAGCCCCTTCAGGCAAAGATTGAGGCAATCATAGCCTGGGAACCCCCCAAGACCCAGACTGAGGTTGAAGCTTTCCTGGGACTCACAGGTTACTACCGTCGCTTCGTGAAGGGGTATAGCACTATTGTAGCGCCCCTCACAGAGCTTACCTCAAAGAAAAAACCTCGACGGGTAGTCTGGACAGAGGCTTGTCAGCAAGCCTTTGAGAAATTGAAGCAGGCAATGTGTGCAGCACCGGTCCTGAGGGCCCCAGACTTCTCCAAGGAGTTCATTGTCCAGACAGATGCATCAGAACATGGCATTGGGGCAGTGTTATCGCAACTCAATGAAGAGGGTCTGGATCAGCCTGTAGTCTTCCTATCCAGGAGACTGCTTCCCCGGGAACAGAAGTGGAGTGCCATTGAGCGGGAAGCTTTTGCGGTGGTATGGGTTCTGAAGAAGTTGCGACCATACCTGTTTGGCTCACACTTCCTGGTTCAGACCGACCACCGACCCCTTCGTTGGCTGATGCAAATGAAGGGGGGAACCCCCAAGTTGTTGAGATGGTCCATCTCCCTACAGTGAATGGACTTCCGGATGGAACATCAGCCTGGAGTGGACCACGCCAATGCAGACGGTCTCTCTAGGAATTTCCGCCTTAGTGATGAGGACTCCCAAGGGGTTGGGTAGCTCTCCCCACTTTCAGCTGGGGGGGACACGTGTTAGACCTGTCAGCCTTTTGGTAGTCCCTCCTAATTAATTATTTATTTTGTCCCCTTTTTGCCCCTCAAACCCTTTTTATCTATTTGTGTCTACCGGATTTTTGTGGTGTTGACTAGGGGTTAGATGCTCTTTTGCCCTCATAGTCCTTTTCCTGAGGCCTAGGTGCCCTTTTCTGACTAGAAGGTTTGGGTCATGTAAAATGATGGCTATTAACTGCCACAACTGCCAACTCAGGGACTGGGCCCATAGGATAGAATAGGAAGCTTCCAGAACCTTCTGGCTTGTTCTGGACCTTGGGAGCTAAGGGTATAAATAGGACACCTGTAGGGCGACCATTTTGTCTTGTCAGAGAGGGGCAGCTGGAGTATAGGCTGTGGGTCTGGAAGGGGTAGGGCCTTCATAGGGTAGACTACTTTTCAAGGGTTGCCTCCTTACTGGGATCACCACCCCCATTCCTGTAGACCTGACCCAATAAGTCCCGACCTGCTGACCCTGGACAGGGAGTTACCTCAAGTTGGGTGTAGGAACTGACCCCAGCTAGCGGTGAAGTATAGAAGATCCCAGCTGAGGAGGGAGAGAAGTGAGAAGCACCCCCCCCCCCCCTCTTCCTCCTGTCCAGTATGGAAGGCTAGTTTGACTCTGGCAGAAGATAGATGACTGGGGCCCAAAAACGAGAGACTTCATCTCCACCCCCCTCCTCTTTGACTGGTGTGCTATCTGCTGCTTTGGCGTAGCTGTGACCCCTCGCCCGCGTCAAGAAGAGCACCCAGAGATTACACCCCCCCACCTGTGAAGCCCGAGGTGAGGAGAATCGGGGCTCTGGTGGGTGTTCCGCTCGTCCTGCCACCATCGTTGTTGGGCCAGGCTGGGGATCGTTGGCGCTGCCGATTTAGCGAAGCTGAGTGGAGTGAGGGGCCAACCGAGCTGACGCAGCGCGCTTCTGTGCATTCTCCGGGCGAAGTCTACTTCCCCAGTCAGGAGGGGCCTATGATCGCGCAGGCCCAAAGGAGGGCCACTTCTTGCACCAGCTGTAAGGAGCAACCTCCGTTTTGGGGCCGCTACTCTCCCGCGCCTGCGTGGTAGCGCCGCCGGTGAGAGAAGCGACAAAGGCGGCCAGAGGCGGGATTGGGAGCGAGCTCTGGAGGCAGACCTAATGCGACCTCTCCCCGGGGCTGGCATGTGCAAATTATGGTCAGGCCCTCGAGGTAGGCGCTGTTGGGGACCGAAAGAGGCCACTGAGGAGAGCTGATCCTCGGGGCTGGAGCAGTGCTCAGAAACAGACTCCAGTAGCCCGTCACAAGTAAGGAGGGAAGCGGGAACTGTTGGGTGTCTAAGGTCTTCCCTCATTTCTTCTAACCCCTGACTGGGAGCACCTAGAATAGGGGCGGGAGAACGTTCCTGGCACCCAGTGGAGTTTTGATGCATGACTATTATGTGGCAGAGCTAGGGTGAGGTTCTTCAGCCTACCTGGTATGCTGACGCCCTGATGTCGGTTGCCTGTGACATGAATTCCAATCTGTGTTGCGCATTATAGCCAGGGATCGCTTAACCAGAAAACCTCCTCTTGTGAGTGCAATCCATTGTTGTAGGAGGTGCTAACTCTGTGCGTTAAGACATTGCATCCTAGATAAACTCTCTGTAAAAAGTCAAAATGCTAAGAGGTTACATAACTGAAGGGATCAACTGAGGAAACTTCTGTTAACACCGTACATCTGCCTGTTTAGAATGCCTATGTTTACTGAGGGAACTGTATAGGCTGATTTCCTCAATCCACTGCTCACTCATTATTTACTGTGTAGTACTGTTATTATACTGGTGGGTAAAGTAGTGCTGAACTCATATGTAAGTTGACGGAGGAAGTAAAATATGACTTTGTAATGTGATTTCAAACTCTTAAAGTGAAAAGGAGTATAAGGAGAAATAAGGGTGTGAAAAAGACAAAGTGAATGAAAACTATTTTTATAAACCAGTCCATATTTTTCCACAAATTTGGTGTAGTGTCATTTTTGTGTGAAAGTGCATTGAGTTACTGCTGGGTGGAGCGCAAACTTTACACTTGTACTTCTGGGAACTGACCGTCTTACCCTAGGCCAGGCTACCCTATGTGACTTGGTAACACTAGGTCCAACATGTTTGGTGTCTAGCGGTGGGATGAGAACTGTGGTTGCGACTACTCTGCAGTAACTGAGTGTATTCCGCTGACCTACACCAGGAGTTTTCTCCTGGCGGACTTCCCAATTACTACTTTTGCTTTTTCTAAATTCATTCCTGGTGGTGGGTGGAGGTAGCTTCAAATTGCCCCTTGTGAATCTATTCTTTTTGTGTGCTTGTCCCTACATTGCTCTTCAGCAAAATGGAATTTGCTTTGGAAGAACTGGAAACTTATTCTGTAGCCCAGCTTGGGGACTTTTGTCAAAAGATGGGAGTGTTCTTTAAGCGTGGTGCCAAGAAGGGAGAACTCCAGACCAGTTTGAGGGCTTGGGTGGCAGCACATGGAGAAGGGAAGGAGGAGGAAGAGGGGATGGACCGGGACACAGTCATAGGGGTAGAGGGATTGTTCCATCCTGAGATGGGGAACCTACTTCCAGGACCGATGACCTACTCAAGGAGGGGCAGTAGTGTCTCCGGAGGAAGCTTGACCGAAGCTGAACTAACAGACAGGAGGGAGAAAAGGCAGCTGAAGTGGGAGTTAGCCAGGTTAGAACAGGAGAGAGAGGAACAGAGGATGGCTCATGAGCTTAAACTAAGAGAGCTAGAACTCAAGGCCCTACAAATAGGACCCTCCAACTCTCCGAATGGTGGCAGCGAAACAAGAGAATCAACCAGGGAGTCCAGACCCTACCTACCTAAAGACATAGTTGCCAGCTATAGCCAAGGGGATGACATTGCCAAGTGGCTGGCTGCCTATGAGGTCTCCTTAAGAGCCCATGGGATCCAGGAGAAACACTGGGGGGGTTGTTTATATAAGTATATGCCTCCCACTGGTCGGGACACATTATTGGCCCTAGAACAGGAGGAGCAGACCCACTACCCCACCATGAAGGTAGCGTTAATCAAAAAGTTTGGGCTAATCCCGGAAAAGTATCGCCAAAAGTTCAGGGGGAGCCACAAGTTAAGCACCCAAAACTGGGTGGATTTCCTGGACTATGCGAGGAAGGCATTGGAGGGCTGGGTACAGGGCAGCGAGGTGAAGGACTATGAGGGGTTATATGACCTTTTTCTTAAAGAGCATCTACTCGAGAAATGTTTTCCCGAGCTGCGCCAACACCTGGTGGACAGCAAGCTGACCAACCCCCGGAAGCTTGCAGAGGAGGCGGACATCTGGGCAAGTACCCGGGTGTCCTCAAAGGGGACTGGAGGGGATTCCCAAAGGGCCGGACAGGGCGCCCCTCAGAAGAAGGAGGGGGGAGATAAAAAGCGGGAGTTCTCTAAAGGTCCCCAAAACAGTTTCCAGGGAAAGGGAACAGGTTTCACCCCTAAGGCTAACCCGCCCAGAAACCCTCATCCTGGCCAAAGCCAGCAGCCAAGGGTTGTCCACTGATTTGAGTGTGGTGGTGTTGGACATTATAAGGGAGATGTTAAATGCCCAAAGAGACCACCCCCTCCCACCGGAGGAAAAGCCCCGGGAGTAGCTAGTGTAGCGCTTGGGGAGGAGTTGCCCTTAGATAAGGGGGGTGAGTGGGCGGGTGTCATCTTAGTGTCCCTGGGAGATCGGGAGATGGTTCCTAAGATCCAGGTGCCCCCAAATACTACCAAGTATGGGCAATGGATCACCATCAATGGCCAGAGAGGGGAAGCTCTGAGAGATACAGGAGCCAGTATGACTATGGTGAGGAGTCAACTGGTGTCTCCAGAGCAGGTGATTCCCAATGTACTCCACCCTGCCGCGATGGCTGACGGCAGAATGGGCCACTACCCTGTGGCCGAGGTTCCCTTTGAGTGGGAAGGGGTTGCAGGTTCACTTCGAGTTGCCGTAAGCCCTGCCGTGCCAGTCAATTGCCTGCTGGGGAATGACAAGGAGCACAATGCTTGGAGAGAGGTGGAATACCGGACTCCTTCGGAGATGCTGGGTACACCTGACTGGGCCTGTGTAAGCACAAGGTCTGCGACTGCCCAGAGAGGGAGTTCGCCTGGGTTGGAGCCTGGAACAATGGCCCAGCCCGCTGCCAAAAATGGACAGACCCGAAGACAGGAGAATCCTGGTTCGGCTTCCACGCCCCATGTGACAGATCGGCCACCTGCGTGGTGAGCCAGGAGTCCGTGGAGGGGAAGTAGTCTCCCTGGAGGACCTACCCATCCCTGCTGAGTTGCATGTGGAGGGAGGGCCTACCAGGGAGGAGTTCTGTAAGGGCCAGAAGGAGTGCCCTACCCTTGAGGGACTGAGGCGACAGGCCGAAGCCCAGGCAGCAGGGAACGTTGCGGGACACTACCACATTTACTGGGAGGACGGACTCCTCTACAGTGAACCCAAGGTACCTTTACCCGGTTCATCAAGGGCCTTGGTAGTCCCGCAACGATACCGAGCCTTTCTGTTAGAATTGGCTCATGAAATACCCTTGGCAGGACACTTAGGTCAGGACAAGACCTTTGCCCGGCTTGTCCCCCACTTTTACTGGCCTCAGATGAAAGTGGCGTCTGACACCTACTGTCGGACATGTGTATCTTGTCAAGCCAGTGGGAAAACAGGGGTGAAGCTGAAAGCTCCCCTGGAACCACTACCTGTCGTTAGCACCCCCTTTGAAAGGGTGGGCATCGACATTGTGGGGCCATTGGATCCACCAACAACAGCTGGTCACAGGTTTATCCTGGTTCTGGTGGATCACGCCACGCAGTACCCAGAGGCAATTCCTCTGAGGACTGTCACTGCACCTGTTGTGGCTAGGGCCCTGATGGGGATCTTTACCCGAGTGGGTTTCCCCAAAGAAGTTGTGTCCGACAGGGGGACCAACTTCATTCAGCATACATGCTGGCAATGTGGAAGGAGTGTGGCGTGAGCTACCGGTTCACCACTCCCTATCACCCCCAGTCAAATGGACTGGTAGAAGGGTTCAACAAGACCTTGAAGGGCATGATCAGAAGTCTGCCTGAAAGCCTGCGGAGGAAATGGGACGTCCTCCTACCCTGTTTGTTATTTTCCTACAGGGAAGTGCCACAGAAGGGAGTGGGCTTCAGCCCCTTTGAGCTTCTGTATGGGCACCCTGTACGCGGACCTCTCAGCCTGGTGAAGGATGGATGGGAAAAGTCTCCCAGGAAGCCTCCCCAGGATGTGGTGAGCTACATGCTGGCCTTCAGGAGCCAAATGGCGAAGTTGTGGAAGCAAGCTTCTGACAACTTGGAGGCCAGCCAAGCAGTAATGAAGGAGTGGTATGACCACAATGCTCACCCGGTGGAGTTGGAGCCTGGCCAGAAAGTGTGGGTGATGGAGCCTGGAGAGCTAAGTGCCCTCCAGGATCGCTGGACAGGCCCCTTTGAGGTGTTAGAGAAGAAGGGTAAGGCCACATACCTGGTGGACCTTAAGACCCCTCGACAGCCCCTACGGGTGCTACATGCTAATCGCCTCAAACCCCACCATGAAAGGCCTGAGGTCATTTTGATGATGGTGACTGATGGACGAGAGGAAGCGGAAAGCGAACCTCTCCCAGACTTGTTTTCGTCTCAGGAAAAGGATGGGTCGGTGGAGGGAGTGATTCTCTCCCCATCCCTAACTCCTGAGCAGCGAGAGGACTGCCGCCAGATACTGGAGCAGTACTCTACGTTGTTCTCCCTTGTCCCGGGAAGGACCCACCTGTGTACCCATGACGTGGACACAGGAGACAGCCCACCAGTGAAGTCAAAGACCTATCGGCTGTCAGACAAGGTGAAGGCCAGCATCCACGGTGAGGTTACCAAGATGCTGGAGCTAGGAGTTATTGAACCTACCAGTAGCCCCTGGTCCAGTCCGGTGGTTCTAGTGCCAAAAGCAGCTCCACCAGGCACCACTCTAGAACGGAGGTTCTGTGTGGATTACCGGGGACTGAACTCAGTGACCAAGACTGATGCTCATCCGATCCCTAGGGCGGATGAATTGATTGACCGGCTGGGAGCTTCCCAATATTTGAGTACCTTTGACCTCACTTCAGGGTACTGGCAGATCTCCCTTACAGATGGAGCAAAGGAAAGGTCAGCTTTCTCCACGCCTGAGGGACACTTCCAATTCTGCATGATGTCCTTTGGGCTCAAGAATGCCCCTGCCACATTTCAGCGGCTGGTGAACGAGGTCCTCTCCGGAATGGAGGCTTTCTCCGCTGTTTACCTGGATGACATTGCCATCTTCAGCAGCAGTTGGGAGGACCATTTGCATCATTTGAAAGCAGTTCTCCAGGCCCTGAAACAAGCTGGCTTGACAATCAAGGCCAGCAAATGTCAGATTGGGCAGGGGTCGGTTGTGTACCTAGGTCACTTGGTGGGTAGGGGAACAGTGCAGCCCCTTCAGGCAAAGATTGAGGCAATCATAGCCTGGGAACCCCCCAAGACCCAGACTGAGGTTGAAGCTTTCCTGGGCCTCACAGGTTACTACCGTCGCTTCGTGAAGGGGTATGGCACTATTGTAGCGCCCCTCACAGAGCTTACCTCAAAGAAAAAACCTCGACGGGTAGTCTGGACAGAGGCTTGTCAGCAAGCCTTTGAGAAATTGAAGCAGGCAATGTGTGCAGCACCGGTCCTGAGGGCCCCAGACTTCTCCAAGGAGTTCATTGTCCAGACAGATGCATCAGAACATGGCATTGGGGCAGTGTTATCGCAACTCAATGAAGAGGGTCTGGATCAGCCTGTAGTCTTCCTATCCAGGAGACTGCTTCCCCGGGAACAGAAGTGGAGTGCCATTGAGCGGGAAGCTTTTGAGGTGGTATGGGTTCTGAAGAAGTTGCGACCATACCTGTTTGGCTCACACTTCCTGGTTCAGACCGACCACCGACCCCTTCGTTGGCTGATGCAAATGAAGGGGGGAAACCCCAAGTTGTTGAGATGGTCCATCTCCCTACAGTGAATGGACTTCCGGGTGGAACATCAGCCTGGAGTGGACCACGCCAATGCAGACGGTCTCTCTAGGAATTTCCGCCTTAGTGATGAGGACTCCCAAGGGGTTGGGTAGCTCTCCCCACTTTCAGCTGGGGGGGACACGTGTTAGACCTGTCAGCCTTTTGGTAGTCCCTCCTAATTAATTATTTATTTTGTCCCCTTTTTGCCCCTCAAACCCTTTTTATCTATTTGTGTCTACCGGATTTTTGTGGTGTTGACTAGGGGTTAGATGCTCTTTTGCCCTCATAGTCCTTTTCCTGAGGCCTAGGTGCCCTTTTCTGACTAGAAGGTTTGGGTCATGTAAAATGATGGCTATTAACTGCCACAACTGCCAACTCAGGGACTGGGCCCATAGGATAGAATAGGAAGCTTCCAGAACCTTCTGGCTTGTTCTGGACCTTGGGAGCTAAGGGTATAAATAGGACACCTGTAGGGCGACCATTTTGTCTTGTCAGAGAGGGGCAGCTGGAGTATAGGCTGCGGGTCTGGAAGGGGTAGGGCCTTCATAGGGTAGACTCCTTTTCAAGGGTTGCCTCCTTACTGGGATCACCACCCCCATTCCTGTAGACCTGACCCAATTAGTCCCGACCTGCTGACCCTGGACAGGGAGTTACCTCAAGTTGGGTGTAGGAACTGACCCCAGCTAGCGGTGAAGTATAGAAGATCCCAGCTGAGGAGGGAGAGAAGTGAGAAGCACCCCCCCCCTCTTCCTCCTGTCCAGTATGAAAGGCTAGTTTGACTCTGGCAGAAGATAGATGACTGGGGCCCAAAAACGAGAGACTTCATCTCCACCCCCCTCCTCTTTGACTGGTGTGCTATCTGCTGCTTTGGCGTAGCTGTGACCCCTCGCCCGCGTCAAGAAGAGCACCCAGAGATTACACCCCCCCACCTGTGAAGCCCGAGGTGAGGAGAATCGGGGCTCTGGTGGGTGTTCCGCTCGTCCTGCCACCATCGTTGTTGGGCCAGGCTGGGGATCGTTGGCGCTGCCGATTTAGCGAAGCTGAGTGGAGTGAGGGGCCAACCGAGCTGACGCAGCGCGCTTCTGCGCATTCTCCGGGCGAAGTCTACTTCCCCAGTCAGGAGGGGCCTATGATCGCGCAGGCCCAAAGGAGGGCCACTTCTTGCGCCAGCTGTAAGGAGCAACCTCCGTTTTGGGGCCGCTACTCTCCCGCGCCTGCGTGGTAGCGCCGCCGGTGAGAGAAGCGACAAAGGCGGCCAGAGGCGGGATTGGGAGCGAGCTCTGGAGGCAGACCTAATGCGACCTCTCCCCGGGGCTGGCATGTGCAAATTATGGTCAGGCCCTCGAGGTAGGCGCTGTTGGGGACCGAAAGAGGCCACTGAGGAGAGCTGATCCTCGGGGCTGGAGCAGTGCTCAGAAACAGACTCCAGTAGCCCGTCACAAGTAAGGAGGGAAGCGGGAACTGTTGGGTGTCTAAGGTCTTCCCTCATTTCTTCTAACCCCTCACTGGGAGCACCTAGAATAGGGGCGGGAGAACGTTCCTGGCACCCAGTGGAGTTTTGATGCATGACTATTATGTGGCAGAGCTAGGGTGAGGTTCTTCAGCCTACCTGGTATGCTGACGCCCTGATGTAGGTTGCCTGTGACATGAGTTCCAATCTGTGTTGCGCATTATAGCCAGGGATCGCTTAACCAGAAAACCTCCTCTTGTGAGTGCAATCTATTGTTGTAGGAGGTGCTAACTCTGTGCGTTAGGACAGTGCATCCTAGATAAACTCTCTGTAAAAAGTCAAAATGCTAAGAGGTTACATAACTGAAGGGATCAACTGAGGAAACTTCTGTTAACACCGTACATCTGCCTGTTTAGAATGTCTATGTTTACTGAGGGAACTGTATAGGCTGATTACCTCAATCCACTGCTCACTCATTATTTACTGTGTAGTACTGTTATTATACTGGTGAGTAAAGTAGTGCTGAACTCATATGTAAGTTGACAGAGGAAGTAAAATATGACTTTGTAATGTGATTTCAAACTCTTAAAGTGAAAAGGAGTATAAAGAGAAATAAGGGTGTGAAAAAGACAAAGTGAATCAAAACTATTTTTATAAACCAGTCCATATTTTTCCACAAATTTGGTGTAGTGTTGTTTTTGTGTGGAAGTGCATTGAGTTACTGCTGGGTGGAGTGCAAACTTTACACTTGTACTTCTAGGAACTGACTGTCTTACCCTAGGCCAGGCTACCCTATGTGACTTGGTAACACTAGGTCCAACGAAAGCAATCTGTACATTCCCTATCTACGGCAGTACAGAATTGGCTCCTGACGGCAATTGACACTCTTGAACGTAAATGGAGAAAAATGTACTAATCTCAGGCAAAAAAAAAACTACAAAAGTAAATTAGCTAAATATCATACCCTCTGTAATAAGGCACGAGCCGACTATGTGTGCTCCACCATCTCGGAGGCTCTTAACCGCTCCAAAACACTGTTCAAGATGGTGACAGAACTTGCAGGATCTAAAACATTATCCATACCACCGGACTTAAACAAACAGCAATGTGACACATTGGCCACTTTTTTCATTCAAAAAGTGGACAAGATCTACCAAGGAATTGCGTTAGCACAGAGTAGTTGCCCTCCGTTGGCAACTTTTTCACTGGCCCCTTCTACTCACAACTACATCAGCAACTCTGACTTACATGCTCCTCAGAACCCCAGAAGTACTTTGGATAGTTGGCCCAGACTAAACACCATGACTCTAACCAAACTACTTAATACTATTAAATCTGGATCTCCAAATGACCCCGTACCCTGCTCCATACTCAAAAAGCTTGGCCATCTGTCACTGGATATTATTACGGATCTTCTCAACACCTACCTACAGGAGGATACTGTACCAGCTGACTGGAAGCATGCAATGATCCACCCCCTGCTCAAGAAAGCCGGGACTGACCCTAATCAACCTTCCAACTTTCGGCCCATTTCTCTGCTACCTGTGTTTTCCAAGATTCTGGAAAAACATATTCATCAAACTCTCACTGAATTCGTCACTGCCCAAGACTTGCTGCCCCCTGTCAATCAGGTTTTAGAGTTGGATTTTCAACAGAAACCACTCTATTAGGAGTCGCAGAAAACATTTGCTGCCAGCTAGATAAAGGAGAGACTGTGGCCCTTATACTCCTGGACTTAAGTGCCGCATTTGATACGGTATCACACACTGTATTAATTAACACACTTCATTTGTTAGGTAGCCACGATTCTGCACTTAACTGGCTCATCTCCTTTTTGACGGAACGTACTTTTCAAGTTTTTTCTCAATCCACCTGCTTGGACACACATGTCTTTGAACATGGTGTACCTCAGGGCTCCATACTTATTCCGCTATTGTTCAATTTATATATGAGCTCCTTAGCCAAGGTGGAGGAAGATTCAGGTCTATCAATGTGTTCATATGCCGACGATTCCCAGTTGATCTTTTCCCTCTCTTCTGGGAACACTGATACTTCCTCCACACTTAAAAAAGGCATTACTAAAATAGCAGGATGGATGCAGGATTATTTCCTCAAATTAAACGGGTAAAAAACCAAATTCATTATTCTTAGCAAAAATAAAAACTTGTGGGTCCCCCACCATTGGCCTCAGGAAATGGGCACGCTCCCTGTCCGTCTCACAGGCGCGCAACCTAGGCATCATCATTGATGACTCCCTCAATATGCACCAGCAAGTTGTAAAAACTTCGGCCACGTGTTTTGCCAGCTTAAAGTGGCTAAAGAAGATCTTCTGGATGCTGCCTGAATCTACTAAGAAAACCGTAGTCAATGCCTTGATTACTTCTAGGATTGACTATGGCAATGAGCTTTATCTGGGCTCAAAGAAAGCAACCATCTGCAGATTGCAGGTTATCCAGAATTCAGCAGCTAGACTGCTATGTAAAATCCCTAGAACCAAATTTCAAATAGTGCTTAATTTGAGTAATTACTCATAAAAGCAAAAATACACACAAAATATTAAAATTGAATTACATTTACAGTCAATCACAATGACACAGCACTATTGAATCTCTAAAATACATTCAGTTAAAAATTTACTTTACAATACTTGATCAATGGTTAAAAAAGATTAATACATTTATCAAAATGATTTAAAGATATAGAACGTTGGTGATCTAAAAAACAATGGTAGAAAAAAATTTTAGAAATCAAAATTTACAGACAGAGAATAGTTATCTAACTAGCAGTCTCTGACTGAATACAAAATCATTCACTTTAAAGGTTAAAAAGCAGTAATATTAAATTCATGGGGACATATTTTTCAGACAGAGAATAGTTAGTTAACTAGCAGTCTCTGTCTGATCGCCCACGCCCAACCAACATATTTTGCTGTGGCTATCGAAATCCAAGTGAGGGAACTCGTACATATGACGCGCAGGGCTACCGAACTACAAGTGGTCCCAAGGTTCCTGCACATAGGTGCCAACCAGACACGCCTTGGTGCACAATAGACTTTACAGGAAAACAAGAAGTGACCTAGAGTTTCCTTCCCCGTTCCACAAGCTGGGCAGCTGTCACTTCCCCCTGCACCCCATCTAACAGTCAGTGCTCTTATAGGGAGTGCTCCAGCTCTTAGTTGAAATAGGAGCTTCCTGTCACCCGGCTTTGAGATACAGTTGGCCTCGAGGAAGGACATAGACATAGACCCCATGCTAGAGCTGCCACTACCCGATACCTTTGTGACCTTCATTGGCTTAAGGTCGAAACCCGAATCAAATTTAAAGCACTCTGTTTCATGCATAAAATCAATGCTGGCAGGGCCCCAAAATATCTCCACTCGCTCGTTCACCCATATCACCCAGCCCGCACTCTCCGTTCTTCCACATTAAAAACGTTTGTCACCCCCAAAATCAAGCTCTCTCGTATGGGCGGCAAAACTTTTTCCTATCTAGGGCCTTTGCTATGGAATTCCCTGCCTTTCTCGGTACACAACGAGATTAACTACATGAATTTTCGTAAAGCTTTAAAAACTTGGTTATTTAACATCTAGACACTCCCTCTGACCTTAGCCCTACTCTAACAACTTCACAAATTCGCGCCGGGAAACCCTTTGTGGGTAGCTGTTGCACGCTAGGAAAGCAAAACTAAACTAAACTAAACTAAAGAACCTGAAAGCAGAGGGAACAGAGTCTGGGTCACTAGCCAGTGACCAGGATGGCGACAGGAAGATGCCAGCTGATGTCGGGTGCTTTAAGCTGAAGTAGGTGAAGCTTGACTCTTCAGCCACAAAGACAAGGAGGCGTCGACGATGACCTGGAGCTGGATTTGAACTGCCCCACAAAGGATGTTGAATGCTGCAGTGTCGGAATCTGGATTGTACCCAACAAGCCTTGGTAACAGCAACCCACGCAAGATGACAAGATTGGCTTAGGTGCAAACCAGCAAGGTCTGAGGGACTCACCCTTTGGAGGGTAGTCAGGGCACGTCTGGAGCAACCACGAAAATCCAAGAAACAAAGGATTGTCCTTCGTGGGGACCCACTAGCCAATGGATTCGGGATCACGAAGGAGCCTCAAGATGCAGTGAAGAAAAAGGGCCCAAGGAAAACTCGTGAAGTGTAGGCCTCTCAGCTTCAGTGCAAAAGGTGCTCGGGCAAGGGCAACAAATAGCCCAATGCACAACTTCGGGAAACTTCGGGAAGTAGGTGCACTTGCAAACTTGCAGGATGTCCACGAGTTCCGGTCCCACATCTCTTGTGATAGCTACAGGTATCAGCTTTGCTGGGGACTTGTGTCAGCCTCGGAGATGTCTGGAAGTCTGTGTCCTGTGTTGCAGATTCTTTGGGATGCGGCGGGAGCCTTGAAAATGCAAACCAGTAAGATGTTTTTCTGGTGCCTGTTTGAACAGGGCGGTCACTCCTTGACCTCAAGGGAGATTTCTTCAATCTTCCAGTTGATCTGAAGTCCTGTGGATTGGGTTCCTTTACTTATACTACGTTTAGGGGTTGGACTAACTCTAGGGTCCCACCTATGGGAGGACCGGGGAGGGGGTGGTTACACCCCTTCCCCTTTGTCCAGTTTCGCACCAGAGCCAGGGCTGAATGCCCCACCAACCGGTTTGAACTGGGAAATGCATGGAGCACCTTGTGTGCCCCAGGCAGTGTCTGAAAGGCTTTCACTGAATGCAACCCACCCTGCCCCAATACACTAAAGCCTGTCTGGGGAGGTGCTGCTGAGGCTCTTTTAAACATTTACCGGGTAAGTAAGTGTGTACATGTCTTCTCCCTCGAGAAGGGTGGAATGCTTCCCCCGCCACCAGAACTGGCGGGGGTAGTATTCGAAAGCGTTTGACACCAAACACGACATGTTTTGATAAAACCAAACCAAAGTTAGCATTTACCGCGAGGATTATAATGCATTTAAGAGTATATTGTATGGCTATATCGTAGAACAGCTATAAGGAAAGATTTCCGAAAGCTGCAGAGGGGTTCAGCTCATGCTAGGGCACCCTCTCACACAAAACCAAGCACTCTGCCTTCAGGATTGTCAAGGCCTGACATAGGAGTGACTTATAGGTTAATATGTGTCTATATATATAGGTAGATATAGGTATACTATATCTAAGTAAGGGGTATTTACACCACCTTACTCAGGCTGCAAGTACAGACCTGTGGTGCCATTTTGGAAGGCTTCCCATGGGTGGCATAATACATGCTTCAGCCCCTGGTAGGCCTCTGGGGTACCTATGCCCCTGGTACCTAAGGTACCATATACTAGGGGCTCACAAGGCAACTCAGTAACCAATCTGGTATGTACCTAAAGTACATGCAATCAATTTAGAGAGAAAACAGCTAAGGCTGTGGACCTGATTAGCAGGGTCACAGCCAGACTAAAGTGAAAAACCAGTGAAACACAGCCCCAAGTGGGGGTAACCAAAGGAAGCAGATCCTACTCTCCTACAACACTTAGCACAGTATGGTTCTAGCGCCATGCTCTGTGTTCGGATATCGTCCGCGTCACACTGAAGCCCTTCAGCTCATATGTTCACTCTCCTGTATCGTGAGTTTTCTGTTCTTATAGCTGTGTCATTGATTTTCCATACAGTTTGATACACAGCGTTTGCAGGTCCATACCGCTTTTACGCAAGCAGGCCTTGTGCCGCAATACATTGTCACACTACTGTTACTCACTAATGTTCTTCAATAATGTTATTTACTAATGCTAATCGTTATCTCATTTTGCCTTAGGGCGAACTGCTTATGCTCTCACGCCACTACCAAGGTTTACTGCTATGTTTAACAGTACTTTCTCAACCGCAAAATCAGCTTGACGTGTAAGACAAGTTTCAGGTTTATTGATACTATCCTATTTCCAATGTCTAGGGAATTTACTGGCTACCAGCTTAGTACTCCTGCTTCCACCTAGCACAGTACTGCCGTCGCACTCCCTATGTACGTATTTGGGGGGAGGGGAGGGAGGGAGGGAAGGGGGAGGGGCGAGAGGGTAGTTATGTAAGGGGGGAGAAAATGGAGCTAAAAGAGTTCATAGAATTTCAGTTTTTCTTTCTGTTTTGTACTGTCTTTTGCTTATGTTCAATTACTACAGATATGGCACACGTCTCTCATTGCATTTCAAAACCCTATTACAATGCTGTATCTTATGCCCTGTTCTTAGAGTTGTATCTACACACACTGACCCACACTGTCTCCAGCACGAGGCGCTACACACAGGTATCTTTAGATTACCACGCAGCTTCCCAGCGATGATTCCCCACTCCGGTGTCTAATACAAAATCACTAGCCGACGATCTCACAATAATCTCTCTTAATGTTCAGGGCCTCAACCATCCGGTAAAAAGAAGGAAGGTTTTTGAATAACTCACCAAATCAAGGGGGGACATTATATTACTCCAGGAAACCAAATTATCTGAGGATGACCTACGGTTCCTGAACGTCCATTGGGCGTCACACATATTGAACTCACCAGCGACTCATAAAAAAGGAGGGGTAATCATCTTACTAGCGAAAAAGCTGATCTAACACTAGTCTCGCATTCTCATGACGAAGTAGGAAGACTTTCCGTTACACACCTGCTAAGGGAGGACGACCCCATTCATGTAATAAATATCTACGGCCCAAATGCTGATGACCCGGACTTCTGGGACTCGGTCTCCCGCTCATTAGAACCCATCCCTTCAGATGACCTGTTGATAGTTTGAGGTGACTTCAATCTCCCCCTTGACCTGATTCTAGACAGAAAATCCAAATGTTCTTTCCACCCATCTCGCTCGCATGACGCCCTCCTTCACATTTGTGACAGATATTGTCTGAAAGATTCCTGGCGCCTCCAAAACCCAGACAGTAGGGATTACACTTTTTACTCCGCCCCACACAAATCGTATTCACGCATCGACTTCATCCTGATTTCAAGCCCCTTCACACACCTAATAGAGGAGACTGAAATAGCCCCTAAATTGGTCTCTGACCACGCCTGTATCCGCACCAAGCTGGCTGGCTCCAAATCGATTCTCCCACCCAGGAGATGGCGCTTCAATGATGAAATACTATCAGATCCCGCAAACAAATTAATAATAGCTAATGCCATCGATGAATACCTAACCTTAAATGACACCCACAACACTACACCCAACACATTGTCGGATGCCCTGAAGGCCACAATCCGAGGTGTCATCATCAACATCAGAGCCAAGACGAACAAGACGCTAAATAAAGAGCTAGAATCTTTGGAACAACAGATTGGAGCACTAGAATCCCAACATAAGTCCAACCCTTTGGACACTAAAATATTAGACACACTAACCCAAAAAAAGTACGAATACAACACCATTACCAGCAAACGAGCGGGGGTGTGGATCAACCGTTTCAAGGCCCTAAAACTCTGCGAGGGTAACAAAGCAGGGAAACTACTAGCCTCCTATCTCAAACATAAACAGAAACTGTCCACCATATCGTCCATTAAAGATTCTAGAAACAACACACATACTAAACAATCTAAGATCCTCGACATGTTCAAATCATTCTACGAAGACTTATACAAAAATGACAAACCACTAGATGAATCAGCCTGCACTGATTACCTTGCATCGCTTCAACCCCCCCAAACTCTCAGAAACAGATATGTCTCACCTAGGTTCCCCAGTCACTAGCGCAGGGATCAGGGCAGCAATTACCACACTAAAGAATAATAAGGCCCCCGGCCCGGACGCCTTCACGGCATCATTCTATAAGGCCTTCACAGATCAACTTAGCCCTCCGCTCCTCAACCTTTTTAACTCCACAGCGTCCAGCGGCAGTGTTTCCCCATCAATGAGTGAAGCGACGATCATAGTTATGTTATGTTATGTTATAAAATGTTTTGTAGCGCGCTCTGCGACTGCAAAGTATCCTGGCGCGATATGTGAGATTGACCAGAGACAACAGTCAAGGGGGGAGCTTAGATGCTGAGATTGAATAAGTGGGTTTTGAGCCCTTTTTTGAACCCCGCCAGTGTGGGTGATGCTCTCAAAGAAAGCGGCAGAGAATTCCATGATCGAGCTGTTTAAACAGAAATGGATTGACCGCCCAATCTTGCGTATCTGACTTTGGGCATTGTCATCAAATGCAGATTAGCCGATCGGAGAGCGCAGCGAGGGGTGTACAAAATAAACCTTTTATGCAGATATTGTGGACCAAGTTGGTGCAAGGCGCGATAGGCCAGGACCAGCGATTTGAACGAAATGCGATGGGCCACTGGGAGCCAATGAAGGTCTCGGAGATGGGCACGCACACTGGTTCTTCTCGGGAGAGGAAACAGGAGTCGCACAGCCGCGTTCTTAATAATCTGCAACCGTTTTATTAGGTATGCGGGGAGACCACTAAACAGTGCATTGGCATAGTCAAGCCTTGCCAAAATCAGGGCCCGCAGAACAGTCTCTTTCGCCTCCCTAGGGAGAAGCGGAAAGAACCTCTTGAGTGACTTGAGGGTGGCGAAACAGGTCCCTGTAAGTTTTTTTAGGTGGACTTCAAACTTGAGGTCCTGTCCGAACTATACCCCCAGGTTTTTTGCCGGGCCTCCGAAAGAACTGGGACACGGAAGATCAGTCGGCCAGATTACATCTCTGAAATTGGCCGGGAAGTTACCGTAGAATAAAATCTCAGATTCGTCCTCGTGACATTTAAGCTGAGCTAAGGCAAGCCAGCGAAAGACATGGGACAGACAAGTACGGACCTCTAAGGCATCCAGATAGTCCTTTGGCCAGGTGAACAACAGCTGCGTGTCGTCAGCATACGCCATTATTTTTGCTCCTCACTGCTCAGCCAGATAGATTAACGGGGTCATATAAACGTTAAACAGCAGAGGACTCAATGTAGAGCCCTGCGGCACCCCAGTGGTGAGCTTCTTGGGTAGCGAAGCGGGTGGTGGCATCCATACCTGCTGCGTCCGATCAGACAAGAACGACGAGATCCAGGCAAGGACCGCACCCGACAGGCCTACCTCTGCCAGCCTCGTCAGCAGCTGAGTATGGGGCACCGTATCGAAGGCGGCAGAGAGGTCCAACAGAACCAGGACCGCCCTGCCGCCCCCATCCAGACACTCCCTGATGGCCTCCGATACCTCAACCAGTGCCGTCTCAGTGCTAAAGGCAGCCCTGAACCTCGATTGTGCTGGGTGCAGGGCCTGGGAGGACTCAATGAAGTTGTTCAGTTGCCTGAATACGACCTTTTCGCATACTTTCGCAAGGGCCGGGAGCAGCGAGATCGGACGATAGCTGGAAGTGGCCAGAGGATCCAAGCCAGGCTTCTTTAGCAGGCCGAGAAGTTTCGCCTGTTTCCAGCAAAGGGGCACGGAGGCAGAGGCCAGAGACAGATTCACAATCTGGGTAACCTCCTGATAGACTAGACTCGCCACTCCCCCTAGGACCCTTGCAGGACACGGGTCAGAGGGAGATCCAGACTTTAGAGCTTCGAGGACAGCCAACACATCCACTTGCTGAGCTGGCTCAAAGTTAGAGAATTGAATAGCAGGTGGAGTCGGCCCAGGACCAGTGGCGGCCAGTAGGGGCTGTAGGAGACCGCAGGAGTTTTGAAGCTCCTCTTGAATTTTGGCACTCTTATTGTCAAAAAAACAGGACAGTTCCTCACACCAAAGATCGGACGCCGGGAGAGCTGGTAGAGCAGCACAAGGGAAGAGGAAGCTCTGGACAATGGCAAAGATTTCTCTGCCATTGTTGTCCGCCTTCTCAATCCTCCCAGCGAAATATCTGCTTTTAGCAACCTTAATCTCTGCATAGTACGCCTTCTGGGCCCTCCGCAGTTTGCTCTTCCGTTCTGGCCGGAAATCAAGGTGCCAAGCTCTCTCCAGCTTTTTGCAGCCAGATTTGAGTTCCCTAAGAGCATGGGAAAACCAGGGTTTAGAAGGGGAGGACCTAGTCCGCCTGCTGCTACCTTTATTATTGGGCAAGGCGGAGCCTTGTTCGACCCAGGAGTTGAAGGCTTGAGGGGGGACAGTCCCCTCAACCCTTCTTTGCTCAGGGGCCAGGCGAACTGAATTAGGGCATGGTCTGACCATGGAACCCCCCTAGGGGGAGACATAGTGATCTCAAAATTCGAGCACACCAGGTCCAACCAGTGGCCGGCCTCATGGGTGGGAAAATTCACCCATTGCGTGAGGTGAACCAACGAGAAGGCTTCGGCTAAGCGCACCGCTTCCGACAAATCCACCGCGTCCATATGAATGTTAAAATCCCCCAGGAGGAGATATCGGGTGAATTTCAGGGCGCGGGGAACGATGACCTCCTCAATATTGGCGACAAAACTGCCCGCATGTCCCGGGGGGCGGTAGAGAAGGGTGCCTCCCAAGGTGAATTGGGGGGAGAGGACCACTACAAAGTGTATCATTTCCGTCTCACCCAATGGGTCAGGAGGTTCACTGACAACTACCCAGTGATCCCGATGAATCACCGCCAGGCCGCCATCCCTACCAGAGGGTCGATCAGTCCTAGTAATCCTGAAGCCCATTGGTATAGCAAGCTCCACCACCGGCGAACAGGACTCGGTGAGCCAGGTTTCAGTGACGAAAAGGAGATCCAGCTCATTCTCATCCAGCAGCTCAAATATGTCGGCCGCGTGTCTGACCATTGATCTTGCATTATTCAGGCCCGCATTTATAACCTCTGAGCTGTTCCTAGTCATGTTGACTGAGGGCTGCGGGTTCAAAAAGCTGAACCCGCACGCTGGGCACCGATGGAACAGAGTATCTAAAACCTCCCAGTGTTTGGCGGCATCGCAGCTGTAGGCATTGAGGGCAAGCAGCTCCTCAGAAGAATACCTCAGAGAGTCAGCCTGGAGACGACAAGGGAGGTAAGGGGGTGCCCTGGCCCTGGGCCCGTCCGGGACACGGACGGGCACAGACGGGCCCTCCTTTGGCGCTCCTTCGGCGCGTAGACGGCGCGCCCGCTGCGCGCGTCCGCTGCGCGCTCGCCTCATCGACGCGTTCAATAGGGGCGGGCGAGGCAGGAGACTAGAGCGCCAACCCCTGTGCAATGCGGTCCCGCCTCACTTCCGGGAACCGCTGGGGCCGAGCGCTGAGGGCGGCGCAAACAAGAAGTGTGCAAAGACGCGAGGAAAAGTGCAAAGTGCAGCAAACCTGTGCAAGAAAGGTCAGCACAATTAATAAAAGCTCGCACTGAGGCGGCAGTACAATTTAAAAAATTGTTTTAAAAGGGCTTGCGCAATAGCGAGAAAACAATTTAAAAAACAGATAATAAAGCAACAAAGTTAAAGTGCAAGGCTGGGGGCTGGATCAGCAATTCTCCCGGGCAGACAAAGTCTCAATACTCACATAGACCGGCACTCGCCTCCCTGCTCCAAATAAATAGGGGCGGGCGAGGCAGGAGACTAGAGTACCAACCTCGGTGCAATGCGGTCCCGCCTCAATTCAGGGAACCACTGGGGCTGAGCGCTGAGGGCGGCGCGAACAAGAAGTGTGCAAAGACGCGAGGAAAAGTGCAAAGTGCAGCGAACCTGTGCAAGAAAGGTCAGCACAGTTAATAAAAGCTCGCACTGAGGCGGCAGTACAATTTGAAAAAATTGATTTAAAAGGGCTTGCGTAATAGCGAGAAAACAATTTAAAAAACAGATAATAAAGCAGCAAAGTGAAAGTGCAAGGCTGGGGGATGGATCAGCAATTCTCTCGGGCAGACAAAGTCTCAATACTTACTCACTCACTAATACCCAAAGAAGGGAAAGACCCCCTCCTCACTAAAAATTACCGTCCCATCTCTCTGATAAACCTTGATTGTAAATTATATGCAAAAATATTAGCGACCAGACTAAATTCCATCCTCCACAAACTAATTAGCCCCTCGCAGGTTGGCTTCCTAAAAAACCGAATGTCAAACGACAGCACTAGACTGTTGTGCCACCTTCTGGAGAAAGCAAAGGCCTCTTCCGCCCCAACGGTAGCGATAACCTTGGACGCGGAAAAGGCCTTTGACAAGGTCTCGTGGTCCTTCCTCCGGCAATGCATGCACTCCTTCAATCTTGGCGACTCCTTTGCCAAGATGGTGATGGCCCTTTACTCTGCCCCATCTGCCAGGATAGCTATAAACGGAACCCTATCCGACCCGTTCCGACTTCACCAGGGAACCAGACAAGGCCCTCTCTCCCCAGCTCTTTTTCTCCTAGCCCTTGAACCCCTCCTTACAGACATCAAAAATAATAGAGACATTGCGGGTGTTTCCTTCGGGGACAGACAAGTTAAATTTGCAGCGTATGCAGACGACATCCTAATAACAAAGGAAGTCCCCTCTAACTCCATCGCTGGGCTTATGTCCTCAATTGGCAAATACTCCTCCCTATCCGGCTACAAGTTAAATAGAGATAAATCTGAGGTAAAACCCCTAAATATCCACACCTCTAGAGAAGTGTTAGGCGACTCTGGCCTAACTTGGCAAACTAACGTGATAAAATACTTGGGGATAGAATTTACAGATGACCTCCTAAGTACCCTTAAACATAATGAGAACACGACCCTGGCCAAAATCAAACGACTGCTTGACGGTTGGTCCCCCCGGTTCACCACTTGGTGGGGTCGTATTAAAACCATAAAAATGATGATATCCCCCTTAGTCAACTACCTCATCACAATGCTTCCACTTATGCTTTCCAAAGAGTTTCATAGTAGATTAGACAAACTGATCTCTTCCTTTCTATGGCAGGGTAAGAAAGCCAGAATTAGCTTAAAGAAATTACGATTAGATACAAACTTAGGGGGAGTCAACTTGGCGCACTTCAAACTATATCAAATTGCCTTTTTGGCAAAACAAGGATCGTACTGGCTAACCTCACAGACAGAGTATACCCCGGTGTGGCTCTCTGTAGAAAGGTCCATTTTACAAGGTCTCAACCCCTGCGCCCTGCTCACAATTAAACTCCGTCCCAACTTAGGCTCGGGCCCTATCTTTAAAAACACCAAAATGGCTCTTCTCCAAGTTAGCAAACACTTACCACATCAATTCCGACATTCAAATTGGGAATCGCTCTGGCACAATGCCGCCTTAACATACAAAGGGAAAACTCTAAACTACTCATGTGGGATAGAAAGAGGTATACTATTCCCCCACCAACTCACCGAAAACACGCTACCTCTTACCTTTAGTGAACTACAGAACAGATTCCTCCTACACCACATAGAATTCTATGACTTTTTACACATTAAAGTAGTGCTAGCAAAAGCGGACCTGAAGGACGTCACCCCCTCCCTCCTCGGCTTCCTCACTTCACTTAACAAACTTGGCCACCAAGTCTCCAGAATATATAAACTTATTCGCCCACAATCGTCCTCCCTAACCAAACCACTCCAGCTCTATTGGGACTCGTTCTCATCCACACCTAAATCTGTGGCAGACTGGGCCAGAACCTGGGAGTCCACCACTCGCCACAAAATAAGCCCTACACTCTCACAAACCAAGTTATGGCTACTTCATAAGGCCTTCTGGACACCTAGGAGGCTTTTTCTGCATAAAATCAAAGACGATGACACATGCTGGAATTGCAATGGTGGGGAGGGGACCTTGAACACTTAATATTCAGGTGCCCGTGCTTCTCCTCCTATTGGGACAGAATCTTTGATCTCATATCAAAAGTCCTACATATCACCTTCCCGAGGGAATTCTCAACGCTCGTCTTCGGATTTGCCAAAGCCGCCACACTCAATGATAATGACAAAGCCCTACTCGACCTATTGCTGACGGCTGCGGTTAAAATCATGCTCAATAATTGGAAAAGCACAAACAAAACTTCTTTCCCCCATTGGCTTAATTGGGTAACCAGCTTAAGAGGGGCTGACAACATAGCCCTCGCCTCAACCCCGTGGCGTCCGCCACTCAGGAGACTCTGGTCCTCACTAGATGTATACTTTGACCTACACAAGCCTCCTTGAAACATCTTAACCTCGCGACCATCTTGTTCTTTTACCTCCCTAACTAGCCTGCTGTGGTGGTAATGTTATCAATCTATGTCTTTGTATGCCTACCGTCATGTAATAATTGATACAACTCTCCTATGTATACTTGTATGTTTAATGTACCGTATAATTATGTTTTATTTAATTTACTGTAAATAATGCTGACACGACTCAGGTGTATTCTCCATATGCCAATTTTTATTACTGTTTTGCTTATCCTTTACGTATGTACTCTTTATTCTGCTATTAGCTTTTGTTCAGCTGTATATTTCTTAAGCTCCTAATAAAAAACTTTTGAACAAAAAAAAAAGCTGTGAGGAGGCCTATTGTGATACAAAATTCAGCAAAACCAGCAACAGGCCTGCAATTCACACACGTCAGACGGGAAATATCACCATAAAAGTAGAAAAAAACATACAAACAAAAGCCAAATAAAAGCGAAGCACAATGGATGTTGCCAGAGCAAGTACAGAGGACAATCAGAACCCCACAAGATGCCCCAAGGACCAGCCTGGGACCTTGGGGTCAGGGAAGGGCAAGGACAAGAAAATTAGGAAGAAGCGGTTCAGTCCGCAGGAAACCAGGATTCTGATAACGGAGGTGGTAGAACACTGTCAACTACTGTTCGTCACTTCCACTGTGTCATAGCAACAAAAAATGGAATATGGTAGTCCATTGTAGACAAGGTGAATGCAGTCAGAGTGCTGAAGAGGACAATGGAAGAGGTCAAGAGGAGCTGGAATTATGTTGAGCGCAAAGCCAAGCAGAAACTCACCAACAACGAGAAGACAGCAATGCAGACTGGAGGTGGGAGTACAGCGCCACAGGAGGAGCTGGACGATATGGAGGAAATTGAGTCCACAGTCATCAGTGGGGAGATGGTGGCAGGAGTTGGGGGACCGGACACTGCTCAACATGACCGGACACATCAGCACCAGGGTGAGTAACGACCAGGGATTGGGAGTACGGGGGGAGATGGGCACATTGGGACACAAGCACAATTAAGTAGAGCATATCTGCAAACAAACCATGCCCCAGACCCCCAACTCCCACCAAGAGATCAATGTACCCAAGTAAGCAAAATCACAGCACTGTACAAGCACAGAAGTCAAAGGTACACTGCATGTAAGGGAGAAGGGGCAGCAAAATCAGAGCTGCAGTGCGACTCACACAAAATGCAGCACACACACATTACATACAGAGCACATCAACATTGACAACAATGTGGTACAAACGGCAACACGTCCACAACAGAATACATGACACAACTGGTTCCGCATGTGTATAGAATCTACCCAAACACATTTGGCATTGCAGGGAAATGTGAGCTGATAATGTACAAGTATCAACACATACCTGTGATGTTGTTGAAATTACCACTGTCCTACATCAAATAGGCAGCTCCTCACAAACAGCCACAATGCATACAGTCAAGCAGTCTGTATGTGAACATGTACAATGCGACAACATACACGTGAAAACAATGTTAAACTGAATCTCCCCTTCACATTGCAGAGGGAAGTCCAACACCTCCTGCAGAGCAGCCAGAACCTCTCTTCTCTGATGACGAAGAGGACCACCACACCTTCGACTCTGACACACTCCAACAGCTCATGGAGAGCCTCTGCAGCCCACCTTCAGGAGCAGGGCAGCCCAGTTACAACGAGGAGACCCCACCCACTGTACAGACCACACAGCAGGCAGTACACACCGCCACGGCTGCCTCCTAGGACCCCCACGAAGAACACATGGCATTCCAAGGCCTTGTGTTGGGGTGCCAGGAGAATCTGGCTGAACAGGTGCGGATGGGTTTGACCGCATGCAGCCAAACCAGATGCCATACGTGGGTGTCTATGTCCCATCAGGGACCATTCACAGTCCCTGACAGACACCCACAGTCCGCTCAATGCTCTCTAACAGACCATGGCTGACAACGCTAGATTCCTGACTCAGAGACTAGAACAACTGTCTAGTCAGAGTGGCTCTAGTGATGTCACACAGGAGTTGAGACACATGAGAAGGTTAATGGAGACCATGGAGCGGATGCAGGCGGAAAGAGCAGCTGCCATGGCCGCAGACCAGTGAGAGGTAGCTGTGTTACTCAATGACCTGAGGACCATCCTCATGGCATTGCTGCTACAAGGCCTCGCACTGATACATGCTGCTGCTACCACTACATACACATCTCCATCCCCTGAAGTGTCAGTGCCACACAGTGCAGCAGACATTCCATCTCTGGCCCCTGATGTGTCACTGCCACACAGTGCTGGAGACAGAACAGCACCACCCACACGTGAAGCACATGAAACAGCAGAGGATGATGCGGATGAATCTGCCTTACTGGTAAGAAGAAAACTGTAGCATTCATCGCCGCCATATGGCCGGTTTCTGCTAGGTTCTGCCCTCTACATCATCACCCTCCACTGTCCCATGATACACTTTGCAACACTCACCTTGTACCTCGAAACAGACTGCCATATTCTGTTTGATCGCCAATTACAAAGCAATCAGCCGGCGGACTTAACTCTTCCTCTTCCTTTGGACTTGTCACTCCCTTAAGGACACTGGCTGGCCCTCCATGGGTCAAAATTGGAAAGTGGGGTTTGCATGGCCCTGTACTGCCCCAGCTGCAACACTCCACTGAATGTACATTAAACATTCATAATCACACAGATGTGTCATGTTTATGATTTTTCAAGTGTGGAAGTATGGATGTTTGTAGGGTCAGTGATTCCCCCTTATGTCTATGTTGCTCGTGTTGTGGGACTTGGGTCACAGGGTGACACATTGCCGATTGCGGTCCGGGTGGCGCCGACAATACAACAGAGACACACGCATTACTTACTTCCTTGTCCATCCCAGTACGGAACCACGTCCAGAGCCTCGGGGTCATTGCTCACACCAATACGCTGGACTGGCATACACCAGGCCAGCCCGCTCCGCTTATGCTCACAGAGGGGAACGACAACGCTACATGTCCTAGGTCTTCCCTGTAGTGATCTGCTGATCACAAGTCTAGTTGCCAGCATGCCACAGCCACTCCCTTACTGCTGGTACACACACCACACCCATCCAGCACAAGTGTCACAGGACATTTGACCCTGGCAATAAAAAGGGCAGGGCGCATGTGCTCAACGCCATTTCTACTGTCCCTCTGGGTGTATCTGTGTGGTTATTAATTATTCATGAGGGCCTAAGGCCCTGCAACATCACATTCCCCAGGGCCGGAGGTGACATGATGAGGTCTGCACTACGCTATTCAATCACAGAGGGCCCATGACTTGTGGGGCACAGACTTGGTGACACCGGATACACTGCGACCAGCACAGGCACACTGCCACGGGACGGTGACTTTCGGTGCACTGAGGTAGGGGCACCTTAAGTGCTGAGTGGGTGTGCAGCCTGCGATGATGGCCTGTGCACTGATTTGTCCTCTGCCATAGCAAAATCAAGACCCAGAATCAAGTGTGAGACCTGGTGGCCCGCGGGGGGGCTGCATGATGTGGTGGGTGCCATGTTTGTGGGCCCTGTGCTTTTGGCTTGCACTGGCACGTGGTGGGCCCTCTCGGAGACGCCGGTGGCGGAAGGTGTCCAGTGAGGCCTGGGTGCGCAGGCACGGGCATGCACCGCTGGGTGGTGGTAGGGACTGGGGTGCAGCTGCCTGGGTGCGCAGGGGCGGTCATGCACCGCTGGGTGGTGGGAGAGGCTGGGGTGCAGCTCTCTGGGTGTGCCGGGGCGGTCAGGCAATGATGGCGTGTGCAATTGTATTTACTCTGCCATTCATGTACCTGGACTCTGTTACAGATGAAGGATCTGTGTCAGATGAGGGACCTGGTGAACTGCAGTACATACCGGCACATGGTTTGTGACACACCGGTGGCAGCAGGTGAGTATTGAGGCCTAGGTGCGCAGTGTCAGCACTCTCTTTCACTGTCCCTCTCTACTTTTCTCTGTGTCGCTCTCTCCCTCTCTTTCTGTCTTTCTCCCTCTCTCTCTTTCTCTCTCTCCCTCTCTTTCCGTCTTTCTCTCTCTCCCTCTCCTTCCGTTTTTCTCTCTCTCCCTCGCTTTCTGTCTTTCTCTCTCTCCATCTTTCTGTCTTTTGCTCTCTCTCCCTCTCTTTCTCCCTTTCTCTCTCTCTCCCTCTCATTCTCCCTTTCTCCCTCTCTCCCTCTCTTTCCGTCTTTCTCTCTCTCCCTCTCTTTCAGTCTTTCTCTCTCTCCCTCTCTTTCCATCTTTCTCTCTTCCTCTTTTTCTCTCTCTCTGTATCTCCCTCTCTCTGTCGCACGCTCTCTGCCCTTTGATGAGTGCATTGATTTTTGTCTTGCAGGCTGTGACCTACAGATTGTCCCAAGGAGCTCCGCCATGAGTCTTCATTAATACTGTTTTTTAAATAAATGTTTCATTTGGTAATTCGAAGATGAATGTGTGATGCTCATTGTTGTGATGACACATGCATGTTTCCTGTTGTGATTGTGTTACATCAGGGACATTTTTTGTACATGATTTCGTGAACTTGATGTGACATGTCTTTGTCCGGGAGGGCCCGGTGCGGGGGTTCTGGGGTGGTGGCAGTGGATGTTGTGGCCCTTTTGGGGCTCCCAGCTGCATGATCAGTTGCTCCATGGCATCTGCTGCCCTTCTGGTGTGACTCTGGGCTGGGCTTCCTTTTCTGGTGCAGGCTGTCATCCGACTTTACACAATGTCAGAGCAGGTGTTCACCTTATCGCCCGTTTTGGATTTTTATCGCAGATCTGACTGGTCTTTGAGAATGTTACGGAGTGGTGTTATCTCGCCTTTTTGCATGGGAACACCTACTCTGCATCTCATTAGCGATAGTTGCCGGGGTCGTCAGTGGCGGTGTTTTTTGCGGCTGCTATTGCAGGTAAACTGGTGATATTGGCTGTTAGCACCAGCTTGTGAATGGGGCAATGAATTTATCGCCACTTTGGCTGCGATAAAGTGCTGAAAACTCTGCGATAAATCCTTGAGAATATGCCCTTGAGAATACTACGCAAATACATTGGAGATTTCACCACTAAAGTGCTGCAACTAAAGATCATAAGAGAAGCCACTTTCGGTCAGAAACACTTTGTCAGTAAATCCACAGTAAAGAGAGGTGTGGCTCACTGGTTAGAGGCGGCAGACCCGAGAGCAGAGAACGGCCCGGGACCAGGGTTCGATTCCCGACGCGGCAGGGTCTTGGACCAGGATCAGCGGACTGATAATTCTCGCATCGGTGCCTACTCCGACCAGGGATCACACTCGGCAACTCTGGGCATTAGCTTGCCTCATCTCCACAACGGCCCCACACAAACGCCGGGGATGCCTGGTTTCACCTTGGAGACCCCCAGGAGGGACTATCTCACAGGGAAAGCCAGGACGGGTTCCCCAGCGGTCTATAGCGCTACGAGGCCTGCGGTGCGGGTAGCAGTGCGCTTTACAAGACACAATTTACAATTTACAATTTTTATATAGAATGCATTAAAATCCAAATCAAACATGTCCCTAGCTCTTCCATATCAAAGAGCATTAGAAGGCACTTACTATATGACCATTACATCTTCTGATTCCTTAAGCTAAGATGTTATAGGGTATTTATATCTTTATTACCTCCCTTCAAGAAATTGATCAACTTGGGCCCTTTGTACTAAATAAAGCAAATGGTCAGTGGGTGATTTGTACCCACTATTTGTGACCTGTCTGTTAGTAGGTTGGGCTTCAAGTCTTTAGCCTTGCTTCCAAAATATTCCACTTTAGCTAATCCATGTCCACTTTCACTCACCTCAAATGTACTATACTTCTTTAACCAATATTCCGTTTTACTTTCTTTGATACCTCTTCCTTCAAATATAATATAACAACTTTTCACCCTCATTGCCTTGCCTGGTTATTATGAATATAAGAACACACTTTATATTGCACTGATTTTGAAAAAAGCGTAATTTACTAATACATAAAATGAACCTTACTCACTCTAATTTCCATAATTCTCATTATCAGTTGTGCTTACCCTAAATTGCTTTGTTGAAAACAATCTTATACTTCTCTATGTATGCATATTTGCGTTGTTTATTTTTCATTATTTGCTGTATGTGTTTTTCCAAAAATATAATGCTAAATATTCTGACATCTACCTCTTTTGGTCCAGTCTGCCTAGTCCTCAACTAGTATATGTACTTATCAAAATGTAAGTATCTTCTGGGAGGGCTACTGCCAAAAAGGGCAGTAAGTGAATGACAAACAACTCTGTCTGAAATTCTTATCTGTATGTGACATTGATTGCCTGAATGACTGCCTGGCTTTAATCCCTGCCTAGACATTCAAGGCCTACTTCAAACTTGGATCTAGCAAGATGACATTTGTGCTCCCCCCGTAACTGCAGGCAACAAACGGTGGAAGACTGGCTGTCCGAAAGTAATTTATATGACTTTGCTCTATCTCTTTTGCAATATCAAGTCTGTGGCCTGCTACCCTCGTGTAACCTCAACTTTATATTGTACTTCCCTTGTGCGTGGGATCCAGGGAAATAGGGGGGGAGCAGCAGTGATGGAATGGCAGTGGGCGACTGCCATCGGATTGCGGCGACGGTGGACTGGAGGCACTGGTCTCTGGCTGGGGCTTGGAACATCTGCAGCTAGCTGCTACCACCTACTCCTCTCCCTCCTTCCCCAGGACCACCAGCCCTTATGGCTTCAAGTTTCCACTGCCGGGTCTGGGCTGCTATCTCCTGCCTGCTAGGCGTAGGACCAGTAGGAGTAGCTATATCAAGAAAGAAAAAAGACAAATTGTAAACATTGCTCTTAGCAAAACACATACCATTATGTAGTAGCACAGTGACAGTACATTTGCAGGTGACCTTAGACCATTTGATTTTGATGTGATAAGAGTTTCAGACATTATGCAGTATAGAGTGCAAAAGTATGTATTTTTATCTTGTTGAACTAAATTAATTGAGGCATGCTAGCTCAGCTAGTGCCCTAGTCATAATTGTGTTACTTTGCTACTGTCTGCAGCAGTGGGGCAGCTGTACTAGACAATGATCTTTTTCCTATCATGGCCATGCTCTGTTAAATAACTTTCAATTTCACCCTGACTACAAGGCAGATGAATACTATGAATTATATAGGTCACATGAAGTACTATAAAATCAATCTTGCAGACAGCTATCCTCCTGTCTGACCGTAAGTAGACGGTGGGAAAAGCAAAGCACTACAGTACAGGCAAAGGATTAAGGAACAGGATATTGTATTTGGTACGTTTGTCACAGACTATCCCATCCGCAAAAGTCAAGGCTCTTACTTTTAGTCCCACTTTACTCCCTGGCCTTACCCTCCGTCACCACACTTTGAAATTACTTTTTTCCAATAAAATAGATTTGCTTGGCAGTAAGGAAAATAATTATTAGCTTACACTACTGTGGGAAAGATAGGGGGATCAGGCCGAGTATGTGGATGGTCCACTGAACATCATCATCAAGTGCCTAAGTAAAGTACAGAAACCTGGAATATAGAAAATACGTAAATAGGATAATGCAGGGATAACAAGAATTCAGAACGGATAGATCAAATAGGATCTGGAATAAAATTTGGAAATGGGTAGAAATAATAATTCAAAATAAGGAGCGGTAAAAGTTAGGGAAAAAAATTATAATATTAACAACAGGAGGACTTATCGGAGCCAGCATAACCATCGGCAGAGGAGCTTCGGAAGGCATCTCCAACAGCTCCCTCAGCCCACTTCTTGCCCCTGGATGCCGATGTAAAATATAAAGACAAAAAAAATTGGTGGTAAATAAAATAATCTTTCCAATAATATTTTTGGACAGGAAAAGGCAATTGCAATAACATTTAACTTTTCTACATCAGATCGACTAGTAGTATCGCAGACCGTCCTATTCTATTCTAAATTTCCTAAACCTACCTAACCCTATTCCAAATTTACTAAACTAGATTTTGGAATTACTAATAAAATGCAAAGCATGATGTTTTCTTCTCATCTCATTCGCAATCTCCCAACCCCTTTTGATGGGCCAATACACTATGTCTATATTTTTCTTTAAATGCATAGATGGACGCTTGCATACACCATACACATTATTGGGAAATTGGTTGCTTGACACTGTATGAGCTACAAAAATAATAAAGGCTCTAAGAACTGAAGCAAGAGGATACGCTAAGAAACAGGAAGATGAAAGGTAAAAATAAGGAAGTAAAGCAAAAAAATAAAAAAGTACAAAACTCACAAAAAAGTTTAAAAAAACTTAAAATACACACTCACAAAACAAAAGTTAAGAAAATAAATAAAATGAGGGGGAAACGATTTTATAAGACAAGCATTAAATAAATCGGGAAAGCATGTAAAAGTTGGCCCCAGCACCATAAAAAGAGTGAGAAACAAGATGGCTGCACCCATTGAGACCTGCGTGGTGCAGTTTGCTCAAGATTTCTGCATGAGAACGCACTTCTCATGGATATAAGGCCTAAACGTCAGACAAATGGGCAGGACAAGGAAACGCTATCTGATCGCAGAACTCTTCGTTAAACGGCGGAGTTTTTTTGCCACTTCACGGAATTCTGCGTATTACTACTGTGCGAACTCCACCCGGGACTACTTGTGGCCTCCTTCACCATGAATTGGACTCTTTGTGCCAGACTTTGAGAAGGCAAATTTTTCAACGGGACTAACCTGGCCTCTGTATCCGACCTGCGCTCCATCGCGGTCTGCCTCAACTTGCTGTACTGCCTGCTACTGCTTCCGCTGAGCTTGGACTTTCCTTTGAAATTATTAAATAAATTAGATTCAGAAATTAATTGAACAATATTAGCAGAAATTGCCCATTTTGACTAAATATGAATGTTAAGTTTGCAGAAGTCTAAAGATCCACTGGGTTAAGCACACAAATAAAATACCTAAAAACATGAATGCTGTGGTCACTTGACTAGATCGTACATCCATCACTTTGTAGAGAGGTGCCCCTAAACAATCATTGCCAACCCTAATTGGGCTCACCTACCTAGGTATTGGCTTTGTCAATAGTTTTAGCTATGTTGTACAGCTGCACTGCATGGCTCCAAGTAAAAGAAAAACACTATGGGAGGGCCAGTGCTGTCTGTGTCATAGCATACATTTTTTATTGCTGGTGTGAGAGATGGTAAGGTGTTAAGCAATAAGGAAGAAAGTGGGAGGCAACCAGGAAAATGTGGGGAAAAAAGAGCTGTGGTGCGGCCAACAAGCCAACTGAAAAAGATGCATTCTGGTGGAGTGCTTAAAACCAAAGAAAAAAGTAACACCTAAAAAATGAGCAGTGGAAGGGCACAAGTATTGTGACTGTGGTCCAAGTGAGGGACGAACAAATGAAGAGGAAGAGACCCTACTGTAACTGAGCAATAGGAAGCACACATATGAGAGCGACAATGAAGCCAACTAAGGTCAAGCAATGGGCAGTCTCTAAGCTCACTGAAAATGAAGGGCAGATTTACTAACGAGTCATGCAACACAATATAGCACACTAAGGCAACTTGCTAAACTGCATTGGATGACATGGAAAGGGCAGAAAGGTGCCATATCTAGTGGGATACGGCCCATTCCTGCTCTCTCTCTGCGCTGGCGCACTGTGTGCAGCCTAGTGCCAATGTAGGCACCCTTGCACCATGACATGCAAAAACAATCCTCTGAGGCTTTCTCCTCTTTCATCGTGTGCTAATACAGCACATGTAGAAAGAGGAAAACACAAAGAGAAACAAACATGTATCTCCTTGTTATGCCTCACATGGGAAGGCATAACATTTTGACACATTCCCAGGAGTCTCAAATAAGTCTTAATAAATCTGGGAATGCGCCAAAATCCATGGGAACACCCATGCTTCACCCCTGGAACACCTTCCAAGGTCGGAGTAACACAAGGTAGTGACTTGCACTGCCTTGCGTTACTCAAGATTTGCTAAGACACGCAGACCCGGGCAAGGTGGCTTTGCGTTGCTTAGTAAATCTCACTGAAGCCCTTGTCTTGCCTTGTGCTGCCTTGTGTGATGCAATGACAACACAAGGGCTTCATAAATATGGGCCAAACGGTCTAAAAAAGACAGCACTTTCACTGTTTAGGCGAGACCTAACAATGGCTTCTCATGAAAGACTGGGCAAACAACGGGACACGAACAAGTGAGCTGCACTCTGCTACAGACCATCAAAATCCATCAAGGTAAAAATGGGACACCTGGGGCCTCCTTTACAATTATTTAGAGTAGGGCAGCAGCTCAAGTCTTTTTGCTGCCCTGCCTTTTGCCAAATCGAAAGGGCAGAAATGAGCCTATTTATGAGATACAGTACATTCCTGTCCTTTCAGCTAGTGCCACTGCACAATATGGTGCCTAGTACCAGCACATGCACCCTTGTACTATGGTACAAGGGTGTCTGCATTATTGGCAGGATTGTTTTTGTGCAGGAAGGGATACCATCCTGCACAAAAACAATCCATGGAGGGGGTTTGCCTCTTTCTGTGTGCGCTACAGAATGCAACACACACGAAAGAGGAAGAAACGAGAAGAAATAAACATATTTTTTCCTGTTGCTCCTGCCCCGGGGAGGCGCACAGTTTTGACACATTCCATGGTTTACAGATCCTTGTAAATCAGCAAATGCTTCAAAACTCAAGGGTGTTGCATGGGAACACCCACTGCAACGCCCATAGAACACCTCTCCGACGCAGTGTAAGGCAATGCAGCGACTTGCGATGCAATGCCTTACACCATGGGAACCCGCGAACATTTTCCCAGGGGCCAAAATGTTTGTTCTGTGATGTGACTGAGGGACGCATTGATGACAGTGCAGTGGCAGTCGAGCGAGGGTTGTACGACACGGATTGGCAGTAAAGAGAGTGTAGGGTAAGCGAAGCATATACATCTATTGGCTGAATTGAAAAAAAGATTAAGCCAGAAAACATGGGGTTAATCTCAGCTTCCTACTTTACCTTATTGTGTGCTCCTAGTCAATTATGTTATTTTTTTCCCTCCTTTTTCTTCATTATCACATATAAGAGAATCTCAAAATACATGACTTCAGGATAAGCGCTGTACAAAACCTTCTCCTGTCTTTGATTTAATAAACTAAAATGTTGTTCATGTATAATAGGAATCCTGACTTGCCTCTTTAGTTCACCATTGAAATTGTTGACAGGGTGGGTGGGGGCTGGGGAGAATTTATGTTTCTAAATGATTGTTTGAAAACTATCACTTTTAAATTAATACTTTTCAATGTGCTGATATGATCCGATGTACTAAGGTGAAAAGGATTCTACATGTTAATTAAAAACATTTTCGAATTTTGAAGAGACTGTCATATTTTTTAACTTTTGATGCAAGTGGTCTTTAAAAATGATGGTGTTCCTAAAGTCAAGTGGGGCGGGACACCCCAGGTACTTGCTTTATTTGATTTAAATTAACCCTTAAATAAAGTTTTGCCTGTTTATTGAACATCGTTTTAATGTTAGTGCTGAGTGAGTAAACAGCAGCTCAGTTCTGCTGGAGACCGGGAGCTGCATGTAAAGGTCAGGAGAGCAACATATGGCCCCCGGGCCGTACTTTGAGTATCGCTGCCTGACACCCTATCTACGAGGCCAACAAGCCATGCAAAGTGGCTTTGTGAGGTCTCATAAATATGAGGCGCATAAAAAGTGATGCATGGCAGCACAAGGGGCTTGTAAATCAACCCTTAGCTTCATAGCAAGTATTTGTGTTATTGTCTTGCATTGTCTTGCTCTCAGTATGCCTAATGAGAATCGTATCCATTGCATATGGCTTGAGAAAAAGCCTTACAAAGAAAAAATAACATTTGTATCGAAATCATTTCTAACAATTCAGGATTCCGGATATGGGTCTTCGAGCTGGCTCAAATTATCAAAGGTCGGAGAGTCATTAGTCCCGTGAACCAGACTGTACAAAGTTCGGAGATTCATTTTTGCTGCGTTTAGATATTCGCCCTTCAGAGCATAAACACATAGTTATGGTTTCATGGTACTATCATATTTTCAAGATCCTCTATTCCAAATTTGGATGTGTTATAAAAACATAATTTTATTTACGTTCCTACATGCTGATTTGATCATGATGTCTTTCACATGTTTTTTTATCAACAGATTAGTTTGGTTTCACCTTTTAATATGTTTTATTTGTCTCCAGCGGGCTGTGTTAACACTATGACAAATGAAGTAGTTGAAATCCAGACCGGCGCCTTCAGGGCTGTAAAGGGATGCAGTCCGTGAACTGCATGTAGAAAATGTGTACAGCACATGGTGCAGTGGCGGATATAAAAAAGAATGTTTCCATTACTGTTCTTCACTCAGTAGCTCCCCATGCTATCAAATGCACGGGCAGAAAAAGCAAAAATATAGGGGTGACCACCCACACCGCAAAAGAAAAGCGCATTCGTAAATGCAGATTGCGTACTCAATTCTTTTTTGTTTTTCAACCAAAAAAGTCATTGTGCTTTTATGATAATGGCGACTTGTAGACGGGCTCTGGACTCTCGCGAGCTGGCAAGACTTGACCTTATCCAGAGATAGGGGGTTAGTTGTGTAATGGAACATGACCATTGTTTACAGTGTGACGCGCTTTACACACTTGATGGATTGGGAAAAACTATGGAAATATGTTTATTCTGATGGACCAATTGTAGTTATTTTCAGAAATCAGAAGGTTTCCAGTGTCCCCTATCAGCGTCTGCCCAGTTCTTCCTGTCACCTACGTATTATTGATAAGAGTTCATGGGAACTCAATACGAGCTTTATTGCTGGTTGTGCATCATCAGGGGAGAGGATTATGTTTGAAGCATGAAACCCAGCGGCAAATGGAGAAGCTTTCACTAAGCAAAAAAAAGAGTTTTCTTAGCAAACCTCTTGATCCATTCATTTGAATAATCATTTAAAAAGGTAGTTGCATTTATTAGTTTCAATATAATTCCATCACTCCACTGATCAGAGGAAAATTGGCTGTTGTTTCTTAAGCAAATGCTGTTTATAGTGATAGGGCCAAGGAGGCGAGAAAAGTCATGTTTGTTGATGAATAGCTGGTGGAAGGCTCAAACCCACGCATTTCCTCCCTTGACACCTATCGGATTGTTGAAGGAACGCTCAGCAGGATTAAGGGGCAGATTTATGTCGGACTTGCGCCACGTTTAAGCTGCTGTTGCGTCACGCAACGGTGGCGTAAACGTGGAGCATCCCTGCGACCCATTTACAACGTGACGCATCTAGGCAGATGTGTCACATTGTAAAGCCCTGCGCCTCATGTGGGCATTCCGGCGCAGGGTGGGCGTTCCGGGGCAGGTGCGCCTTGCAAAAGTGCCTGCGTGAAATCTACAAGATTTCACGCAGGCACTTTTTGGCCAATGCTGCGTCAAAACCCTGCGCCTGATTGAAGCAGGCGTAAGGCTTGACGCAGCATTGGACAGATGGGGCCCCCCAGAGCATTGCTGGAGCTGCGTCGCGCTTGCGACGCAACTCCAGCAATGCGCCGCCTTTACGACACAGATGTGTCACGCATCTGTGCCGTTTTTGCCCCATGGTGCGCCGCATTGTAAATGCGGCGCACCATGGGTGGCGGAGCTGTGGCGCACAATAACTGGCGCATCCCTGGGGATGCGCCAGTTATTGTAAATCTGCCCCTAAGGGTTTTCAATATAGCGCAAGTAAGAAAACAACGTATTTTACTCTTAACGAGATCACATAAATGATCTCGTAAGTAAATGGGTATATTATATGTTAATGACCTTGGGACTATGTCACGCTTACTTTATGAGAATCTGAAAAATTTAGAAATCCAAACGTTTTATCAACAAATGCTGGAAGGATGATTCAATGAGATAAACGCACACCAGTGACATAGGTGGTGATATAGAGTTCATAAGTTCAAACCATGGCAAGACATACCCACCTTCCATCCTTCTGAGTGAGGGCCACTACATTGAATAGGATAGTTGTAACACCTGTTGCTTACAGATCTTATAATGGCAACAGTTAGAATGAAGCACTATATAAAAGCAGGGTATTATATGTATATGGTCTTAGCAAAATATGTGCAATTTATTGTTGAAGGAAAATTGAAAATCATGTCATTCATCCTTTTATACCAAACATAAACATATAGTTAAAAATAGAAAGTGTTGGAGGAGGAGCTACGCGGGCATCCAAGATGGTCGCGTGAGCAGAGAGCTCCCGAGACCCGCGCCGCCCTTCTTTATCTATCTTGCATATATCCTGATCATTTCTACGGGCTTTTGGAGTACTACTCTCACTGATGCTGTCGATCCTTTTTTGGTCGAAATCGGACCTTTGGGACCATTTTTCTGTCGTCTTCAACTTCCTGGCCTAACCACGGACGCAACCAGGGTCTCGACTGCCTGTTATGGCCGGTCTGTAATGCAACAACAACGGCCGCCTGGCACCTGGCCCACCGGTGGTGTGCCACTTTCACTTTCGGTTTCCGGCCTCATCGTCTCTGTCTCCTCCTACTCTGTCTTCGCCTGCCTCTCTCACAGTGATCTCTCTCCTTCCTTGGGCTTGCAAGGAGGCCCGTGGCATTCTTTCTTAAAACCACACTTCAGAGTTTTTGGACTTATCATCGTCCCGCTGCACCTGGGTGTCTTCGGCCATCGCTGAATGCAACATGGCGACAAAACCTGAGGCGGAAAGGCGCAGGAAGACTGTAACTCGGGGGGGGGTCGATCCAGTCTAATATGATCGAGCGCTACACCCAGCCGAGAGGCTCCCCTGGTGTCACCAATGTTGGCTCTGAAGACCCTCGAACGGACATGTCGTCTTCCTCAGAAGTGTCACTCCAAGACCTTTTGGCCGCCATCTCTGGACTTAAGGCCGATATGAGTCAGCAATACGAAGCCATCGTGTCCAAGATAGACACGGTGGCTGTGGATGTTACTCTTATTCGAGCCGATCTGGCCAAGACGAACAAGAGGGTGAAGGCACTGGACTTGAAGGCGTCGAGTTTGGTGACGGACATGGCGGAGGCGCAATCCGAGATTGGGAATTTGCGTTCCTCACACGACCTACTGCTCAAACGTATGGAAGACTACGACAATAGGGCCAGGCGGAACAACATACGCCTGGTTGGAGTGCCGGAAGGTGATGGTGCTGCCTCGATCGATTTACTGGTCGAGGAACTTATTGTCGCTAAACTGGCTCCTGTTGGACTCAGCAAGTTCTTTGCCGTAGAGCGCGCCTATCGTTTCCCAGGAGGTCAAGTGAAGCCAGGAGGCCCGCCGAGGCCTATCATCGCAAGGCTATTTCACTATCGAGACAGAGACGCTATCCTGCAGGCCGCTCGTAAACATGGCCCGCTGAAATACGACAATAACTCTATCTCCATCTATCCTGATTTCACTCCCCAAGTCCAACGACAGCGATCTGGATTCCTCGGAGTGAAGCGTCGTCTGAGGGACCGGGGATTGAAGTATGCCATGTTGTTTCCAGCTCGCTTGCGGATTGAGTTCAGAGAACGAGCTTATTTTTTTGATCAGCCGGACCGTGCTAGTGACTGGTTGGACTCGCTGCCGACGGATGACTCAGAGAGCGGAGGCCCTGGTGGTGCGGAAGGTGGTGCAACGGCCCAGGAGTAACGTGGGCCCCCGGAGGTCTGATTTGAGACTATGGACTCTACGGAGTAAATTAACTGTGTACTCTATGTTTATGCCCGGGGCGGTGCGGGTGCGGGTGATTTCTCCCTTCATCCTCGGGGGGTTCTTTGTGTAGATCAGATGGGGCGACAGGCACACTGCAGTTTGGGGTGGCTCTTTAGTCAGCAAGGGTGCAGGGTGGGGGGTGTTGTAACGGGTTCTTGGTTGGGGGATGGTTCTTGGGGACTTGGTTGTGTTTTGTTTTGTTTGTTATGTTCTCTTTTTCATGGTATGTCACTGATTGCAAATATTCCGAAATCGGGGTTGTGGGGGGGGGTTGGGGCAGATTGCCTTTGCTGTGATGGGGGGGGGGGGGTGAGATGCAGGTTCTTTCCTGGAACGTCAACGGTTTGGGTGACAGAATCAAAGTGGCATTGTGTTACAGTTTTTGAGGCGCCATGCCCCTGATGTTGTGTTCCTTCAGGAGACCCACTTGATCGGTAATGCCTGTAAGGCTCTTGACCGTCGGGGCTACCGATTGGTCGCCCATGCTGGTTTCACCTCCGGGTCCCGGGGAGTGGGTATCATGGTGAAATCCTCCCTAGCCCTTGCGATTGACGATGTTACATTGGACGATCGGGGGCGGTATGTGGCGGTCTCCGGGAGGTGGGAGGGTAAACCAATTGTGTTAGTGGTTGTATATGTTCCCCCGGGGCTGCAAGCTACCACCTACGCCGACCTTGGCAAGACTCTTCTTGGTCTCCCTGATGGACTGTTAATCATGGGCGGGGACTTCAACTCTGTTATGTCTGGCGAATGTGATCGGCTGCCCTCTAGAGTCCTGCCGCCATCCCAGATGTGGCTCAACGAGATGGCTGATACTTTTGGTCTGATAGATGTTTGGCGTTCACTACACCCGTCGCTGCTGCAATATACCTTCCACTCTGGTGCGCATGGCAGCCTCTCTCGTATAGATTACTTCTTTATGCTGGCTTCCACCCTGTCCACTGTCCGGGAGGTTCGACATCTTCCCCGGGGTATTTCGGACCATTCTCCCTTGATGGTTAACATTTCTGTGGGTGGTCTGCTTGGTAACAGGATTCCCCCTGTCCCTCCCTGGCATTTCCGCAACCCCCGGCTCCGCTCAGATATTGTGAAGGCAATTGACTGTTACTTTGATGAAAATGTGGGCTCAGTTACCTCCCCTACTATTCTGTGGGAGGCCTTTAAAACGGTTATCAGGGGTTCTGCATTATCTCTCATTGCTGCTGAACGAAAGATTAAGAGGGAGGCTGTTCTGGCCCTCCAGACTGAGATCACTGTGCTTGAAAGTGAGCTGGGTGGGGATGACACGCCCGCACTGTTGCACACTCTGGAACTGAAACAGGCTGACTACAAGGCTTGTGTTACTGATGCGGCTAAGTTGATGCGAGAGAATCAATTGGGCCGGCTATATGATGTGGGTGACAAAGCTAGCAAACTCCTGGCATGGCTGGATAAGGCTGAACGAGCGAGTCGTGTTGTGCCTGTTATTGTTCGCGAATCTGGTGAGAATGTCTCCGACCCTGGTGAGATTGTTGATTGCTTTGTGGACCACTTCCGGAAGGTTTATACCCCGGTGAGTGATCGTGATGAGGCTGATTCCAGGCTGTTATTGCGTGATATAGCTCTTCCTACGGTCTCGGAAGAAGATGGCCTTGCTTTGGAAGCTCCCTTTACCGTAGATGAGGTTGCCCTTGCCATCCGATCGTTACGCTCGGGTAAGGCGATGGGCTTGAACGGGTTGCCCATTGAACTTTATAAACTCTGTCCGGACAAGATGGCCACCCATCTGCGCAACATGTTTCTCGATGCGTTTGAGGCTGGTAGCCTTCCACTTGAGCAGCGCCTAGCTACCATAGTGGTCATTTATAAGGATGGCAAGCCTCGTGACTAGTGCACCTCCTACCGCCCCATTTCTCTGCTAAACGCGGAACCTAAAATCCTAGCCAAGGTTCTGGCCAATCGGTTGTTGAAGGTGATTTGCGACTTGATCCATCCGGATCAATCCGGTTTCATTCCGCACAGGAACACGGCCCTTAACCTGCGTAGGCTTCATGGTGTTCTCGCGCGGGCTGCAACTCTCGCGGAGCCGGCAGTGGTGGCCTCTCTGGACGCCACTATGGCTTTCGACACCATCGAATGGCCCTATCTCTGGGCGGCCCTCTCTAAGTTCGGCTTTGGTCCTAACTTTATTGCATGGGTCAGGCTCCTTTACGAACAGCCACTGGCTCAGGTTGTGGTAAATGGTAGATGCTCTGACCCCTTCCCATTAGGCCGTGGCACTCGTCAGGGCTGTCCGCTTTCCCCGCTTCTATTCGCGCTGGCGCTTGAACCCCTCGCGGCGTGGCTTCGGTCGGAACCCTCGATTAAGGGGATCCGGTGGACGCCAGACCTCGAGGATCGCGTCTCACTGTATGCCGATGATATCCTTCTCTATCTCACTTCCCCTCAAAAGTCTCTTAACGTTCTCTTCGACGTTCTTACATCCTTCGGTAAGAACTCCGGATTAGTCATCAATTGGACCAAGTCCTGTGTCTACGTTAAAGCCGGGGTTCTGCCACCTCTGCCCCGCAGGTTCCCTATTTTGGTGGCGACGGACGGCTTCAAATACTTGGGGATCTATGTCTCTACGGTCTCTTCAGTCCGCTATGAGCGGAACCTGTATGCTCTGCTCCGCCGACTCAAGCAGGATGTGAGGAGGTGGCGTGAATTGCCCCTATCCCCATTGGGCCGGGCAGCGCTTTTCAAAATGATGTCTCTCCCCCGATTTCTTTACGCCCTGCAGAATTTCTTCGACCCTGTCCCTGCTCGCTACTTTCGCGAGGTCGAGAGTCTACAGCGACAACTAATTTGGGATGGTCGTGCCCGTATTGCATTGACAAGCTCACCCTCTCGTGGTACGATGGTGGTATTGCTTTGCCGGATATTAGACGATATTACTGGGCCTCACATCTGAGCGCTATCAATCATGCGACGTACTCTTCGGAACCTGCTCCCGCCTTTGCATTGGATAAAATGTTATTGCCCGGTGGCAACTTTAATAGGGCCCTGTACTCAAAGTCACCCATCCGTCTCCTTACAGGTCCTACGAAGTGTGCTGTGCGGGCCTGGAGGGATGCTACTGTGGCCACGGGCTGGGGTGGTAAGCTGACGCGTATGACGCCACTGTATGACTCGGATCGGTTGGGCAACCTGTGGAAGACGAAAGGGTTTGATAAGTGGGACATGATCGGGATTAGTAAGGTGGAGGATCTGTGGGCACGGGGCGCTGTGAAATCCTTCGCTGTTTTGAAACTTGAATACCGGCTCGATGACAGGGAGCACTTTTGCTATATGCAGGTTCGACATGCCTTGTCCTCCGTCTTTCCCCCTGGTACCGATATTCCGCAATCCTCCCCTTTGGAGGACCGTGTCTTGGACCGCCATGTTCCCGATAGCACGATTTCCTTGATATATAAAAAGCTCATTAACAACAGGGATGACCAACTGGAGAAACTTCGTGCTTCTTGGACGGCTGACGGGCTCGAACTCGACGACGAGGACTGGCAGTCCGCGGTATCCTCCCCTAAGGAGGTGGCTATTCCGGCTCGGCTCCGTTTTGTCCAGCTGAAGATCCTTCACCGTGTGTATGTGACTGGAATGCGTCTGGTATGAATGGGTTTAGTTTCGGATGGACGATGCAGGCGTGGGTGCGGAATGGATGGTACCTTCCTTCATGTTTTGTGGGAATGCCCGATGGTCTCTGCCTTTTGGTCTAGAGTGCATGATGTTATGGGTCGTGTCACCGGAATCCCCCTTCTTCCCGAAGCGCGACGTTGCCTGCTTAATGTGTGGGAACCTTCGGATTGCAATATTGCCCAGACGCTTTGGGTCACTTTGGGCAACATGGTTGCGAAGAGAGATATAGCTCAGCTCTGGGGCTCCCCTAGACCACCATCGCTTAGTGCCTGGAAGGAGAACATGACTGGTGCATGTTTCGAGAAAAAACGGTGTACGAGGCGCGGGGGCGTCCCAAGAAATGGTCCAGGGTCTGGGCTCAGTGGAATTCGTACCGCGATATTTGCTCCCCTCCACTTGACTATGAGGCTCCTCTCCCCTCTTCCCCATGATTGACGTTCCGTTTCCTATTTTCCGTATCACTTCTGTTATTTCCCTTCATGCTCGCCCCCCCTCACCAGATGCGTTCCTCTATTTATCTGTTTCATCCCCCCTTTTCCCCCCTCCTGCGACCCTTGCCAGTATGATACCATGTGTTTGTGTGTTGTTGTTCTTTTCGACAAAATCATAAAATTAAACCTTTTTTATCCTATTTGATATGGTGTTATGTTCCGCATGACAATGTATGCTTGAAAGATTGCTTTAACGGCGTACTGTCTCCTAATTTCTACGTTATCTTTCCGTTTGTGTCATAGCGGCCGGCCCCCCGGGGTTGTAGGCAGACGCTGTGTATTGTGCTTCTATAAATAAAGGTTAAAAAAAAAAAAAAAAAAATTAGAAAGTGTTCATTGCCATTAAACAAAGTCAAATAGCCATGCAACATACAAACACAGGCATGAATAGATCATATCTGTGGGCAATAAGTAAAGACAAATATGGCCGTCAAGTGTTTTACGGTGTCTCCACTTCAACAGGGCTATATAATTCCAACCACAGAAAAGAAAAACAAAGTAAAACAAATGTCGATCAGCAAAAATCACGAATTCACATTGAAATGATAACTTGACAGATTTCACAATTGTAACTTTATAGACCTGCTCTCAATACAATAGTGATTCATTGTGAATGTATTTTAATAATCGAACTAATGAAAAAAGAAGATGTTCTGTTCCTCATCCTCATAAAAAAGCATCAATATATTAATACTATATATTTCCCCAAAATCTAAAAAGTCCAAAAACTGTGAGCATTTCATAAAAAAACCATCATTATAGATTTCATATACAGCTTTTTTGATAGATGAATTTTAGGTATTTATCATTTCCTCATCAGGAGAACACACACAATGTATATTTTTAAACATCTGTCCTACCACTAATGGTCCTTTATATCATCAACGACATTGGGAAAGAACTGAAGCCTTTCCATTCATTTTATGTATTTAATTAGACCACAGACAGACCATGACCAAACAATCTGGTTGAATAGAGGAACAGACATTGCAATGCAGGTCTGATTGGGCCTGTAGTCAACAAAAAGAGAGAAGACCCAACATGTTCCAGGGAATAGGGTACTGCAGACAATGAAAAGTCAAGGAACTATCCCTGGAAAAGATGGTTTTACGGGAAGTTATCTCACTCACTCACACTAAATACTACAGATGATATTTAAGTCACTGGTCACAAACTAGTTTATACCGTTCACAGTCTTTTTATTAAAAAACATATAGATTAAAAGTTCATTACAAAATCAATTCAATAATACATGTAAAATAAAAATATTTCATACTGTACAGTAAATTAAAAAGAATGTTAAAACATATTCATTTTTATACAATGTATCAAGCAGAGAAAGAGAATACAAATTCTAAATTGTCAACATAATCCTATCATTAATTGTAGAAAACATTATTAAGGAAGACAAAAGAATGACAAATACTTTCTAAGATGAAATGAAAAAGGAACCCCTACTCTAAAGCAACACCTCTTTTTGTTACGGATTGTAAGATTCACCAGCCTATATAATACTTTAAACAGGTTTCCCGTATTGCAATGTGCAAAGTATCGAGAATCTCCTAGGCTTGAATTCTATGAGAAAAAAGCGTTGACTCGTTTCGGTGTATTGGCCCTTGGATATGGTCACACCTTCATCAGGACAGTTCAGAATCGTTTGGGGTTATACCAAGTCTCCTTCCTGTGTGTTAGAAAAGGATCAATGAATATATGGTAACTTTTGTAGTTCAATGTCATTTTCTTATTTAAGCTAATGTCAATCCTAAGCATAAGATTGTAAATATACTATAAGGACATATCAGCAATCAGAAAAACATTGTATTCATGATGTTACACAATTTACTCCAGTGATTTCCCCTCATGATTTAGTCTTTGGCTAGATAACTACTCCCGTCGTTATAACATAGTTGATTGGGCCTGTACCATGACCGCATTTTAGTGAGTAGACCATGCGAATGGTCTTCCAGCCTTAATATTTAATATGTATTGGGATCCAGTCCCGTTTTCTCATTACAGGTTTACTGTCAAAGATTAGTTTGATTCAATGTACTTACAATCTTTGCCAAAACAGGCGATAATGAATATATTCGAAGAGTGTTTACTAATGAGCACAAAGTATGGTCACTTGGTGAAGCTGGGTTTCAAAATAAGGCGCCTTATTTAGGGTTTGGCGGACTGTGTATTCTTTCAAAAAGTGGCATACATATTGTTGCCATATTAAAAGTACCGTAGGCTATAATGCACTTGTAATATGACAGATGGGATCTCTGTCTTATTTTGACAGAGTATCCTGTTCTTCAAATTTTAAATAAGGCCCTATGCCACCTAGTTCCACGCTTGCCCGGATCTGTAATGCTGCCTTTATTGCCAGCATATTTCAGGAAAGTAGTAGGCATTACATGTCATGTCTCATAATCAGATGGCTAAAATTTGCACACAGGGCCTATGGGAAGATATGCAGGTAAACATTATACACAGCATTCCCCATTATAGCCTATGGGCAAGATAGCCGTTCAATAGTGAAAAACGAAAATGGCTGTAATTCACTACCAGAGCATGTCACCCACACTAGTACATGCTCTACCTTTCACATACACTGCACCCTGCCCTGTGGGGGTACCTTGGGCCTTCCATATGGGTGTCCAATGTGTACAGAAAGGGAAGGGTTAGGCCTGGCCAGTGTGGACACTGGTCAGGTCAGCATGGCAGTTAGCAACTGCACACAGGCACTGCTGTGGCAGGCCTGAGATACCATTTTAGGGCTACTCATGTGGGGGCACAATCAGTGCTGCAGGCCCACTAGTAGCATTTGAATCACCAGCCCTGGCACACTCAGTGCACTTTACTAGGGACCTACTGGTAAAACAAATATGCCAATCATGGATAACCAATCACAAGAACAATTTATACAGAGAGCATATGCACTTTAGCACTGAACAGCAGTGGTAAAGTGCACAGAGTTCTATTGCCAACAACCACCGGTCAGGAAAAATAAAGGAGGAAAAAGCAAACAGTTTGGGGATAACCCTGCAAAAAGGGCCATTTCCAACACAACCCCCTTCCAGCCTAAAGCCAGGGTAGACCAAACGATACCTCATTGGGATTCCCTGCTTAGTACGATACCATACTCTCAGGGTCCACCAAGCCAACCAATGTGGAACCCTACTCCTCACCTGTTGACACCACGTGTGCAACACCTAAACTTGACTTGCTCACAGGTGTGTCCTAACAGACAGACAGCAAGCCAGAGTGGCCACTGACAGTGGTTAGAGATGACACCCAGGCCTTATGCCTCTCAGGGCTCTCAAACCCCCTCTGGCGTCAGAGGGTAGGGGGCAGTAGCCCCAGGTGCTTGGCACCCTTTGTCCACTCCCCCCCTCTAACATCCTGGCATTGACCCACCAGTCCCGGGCCTGTATCCGGCGGCTGGACAGGAAGCTGGGGTGGGCTTCCCCATACCCGGTCCTCCTCTTCCTTGGGGCTCTGTACCCTCCCACCTGGAGCGGTACCCCTTCTAGAATAGTCAGGGCACCCGTGGCAGGTGTCCTGCACCATTCACCCACTAGTTCAGGGGTTCTATCCTGCAACTGAGATTTCAGGTCAGGGGGACACCCCGGACCTGGCCCTTCAACCTAGGGTCTAAACCCTCCAGGCAACCGGGGTCAGAGGTGAGGACTCCCTCCCTCTGCACCCCCTTCCAGAGTTCTGCACCCTCCCAACTGGAGTGGAACTGCCAGTTACCAGAACTAATGGAGGCCTGGTTACAGGCACTCCTCGTTCACCAGACACTAGGAGATCCTTCTCAAGTGGCCTACTAGCACCCTTTAGGCCCCCAACCTGGTGTTCCCTTAAGGAACCCTCCAGGCCCTGAGACTGGGCTTTGGGTACCTTGGGATACGTAGTCCCACAGTCACTCGTTCTCCACTGAGACAGGACGTGAGCCCCTACACCCCACCCACTACACTGGGACCTAACTGGGCTACACTAAACCTCTTCCACCTCACAGATCTGGAAGATATCTGGGCCACTCCTTTTGGGATCACTCTCAAATGCTTCTTCAGACACTCTGGAATCCACCAAGAGGTCTGTCTCCAACGCAAGCTCTCTGGAATCAGAGAACTCACACTCCACAGGGTGTTGGCACAGCTCTGGAAAACAGGGACTTAAGATATGCTCTCCAACAAATTAATCACACAGCCCCACAAAGGTATTAAACAAGCTACCCTTTGCCTCACCCTCTAGTGCCTTGCACATGTACCCTACACAACTCTCCTGAGACTGGCAAGACAGTATCTGACTGTCTTTGTCACACAACCCCTACTCTTCTGGGCGGTCTTCTGGACGGTCTTCACACTCACACACCAAGGTTTCTACCATGGGGGAACCCCTCTCCCTGTACCTCTCATCTAGAGTGAGTAGAATGTCCCTCCCACCACTAGGATTATGGTCCCGTGTGTCAGTCCCCAAATTATACTTCAGGGACACTACCACCACTGGAACTACATCATAAACCTGAACCCCCTGGTGTATGTCAACCCCCTCCCTCAAGCGGTACAAAAGGGGGTGGTGATGGACGGAGCATCTGAATCCATCAAACACTCACACCCAGTCAAAAGATCTGGGTTTAATCCATCACCGTTCTTTAGCCCACTCTGTCACCCCAGTTCAGACATGGCTATATGCAAATCAGTCTGACCCTGTGCCTCATGGGAACGTCCATCACCACTCCCTTTTGTACCGCTTTTTTGGCCGCCGTAAGTGTGTCAGGGTATGCTCAGACGTGAGTCCCTTGCTCACTTTGCCACTGGATTCAAGCAAGCCGGGCTGAAGACGGCTGGAATGCCAGAAACCGGTCCTCGGAAGCTTGTTTCCGGTCCAGGGAAGACATGGTTTGGCAGTTCGGGCTGGACTGTTCCCATGAGGCACAGGGTCAGACTGATTTGCATATAGCCATGTCTGAACTGGGGTGGCAGAGTGGGCTAAAGAACGGTGATGGATTAAACCCAGATCTTTTGACTGGGTGTGAGTGTTTGAATGATTCAGATGCTCCGTCCATCACCACCCCCTTTTGAACCCCCTCCCCCAAGTCAGGCGCCACATCTCTGGGTGTTTGTACCTTTCTCTCAGCACTAGAAACTACAATCTTGCTACCACCATCTGAACTGGACTCCACCTCCAACTCAGCAAAGCTCTCCTCTTGAGCTACACATTTTTCTTTTTCAGCTGAGACACTCATGGCCTCAAGCCTCTCCAGCTTCAAATCAAGCTCCCTCATTCTCGATTCATGTGCCAAGGTCAATTTCAATTCCTCCAAGGCATGATCATTCTTGCTCTCTTCTGCCATGTTCTGGGCCTCTATTTCCATTAGCTTCAACTCAAGCCTCAGGACTTCTAACTCGTGATCTCTAGCCCTTTGGCTTTCCTCCAACTCTTCTGGGGAAAAACTTCTAGCGGAATGGTTGCTGCCAGCCCTGGAGGCTGCTCTGGACACAGGCCGATGCAGTGACCTGAGACCATCCCCTTCTGCATCCTCATCCACTTCTGCACCCTCTGTCTCCCCAGCCTCTTTGGTCTCCCACCAGACCCTTAAGGCCTTCTGTAGCTCCTCCTTCCTGCAGTGGCTCTTCATGGGACATCCAAAGCTCCTGCAGAACTGCTTGAGTTGACCTACTTTGTAATCACTTAACATTTCAATATCAAACTCAAGTTCTGCAACCTCACTTGCTGGTTTAGCATTCTGAGATATGATGTGTGGATATTTTCAGGGTTACGATCAAAAATAGAACCAAAACAAAACACAGTATGTGGTTGCATAGTGGTCTGCACTACACTAGTGATGTACAACAATTACTGTTTGTCAAGTACAAATACAAGTTCAAATCCTCACCGCTGACCAACAATATTAGATCTGGGGGTCTCTAGTTGGCAGAGGTAGGTACCACTGTCCAAATAGGGACCCTTGCTTTTAGTCAGGGTAAAGGGGATACACTCTTTAGATAACCCCTGCTCACCCCATTGGTAGCTTGGCACGAGCAGGCAGGCTTATCAAAGGCAATGAGTAAATTATTTGTACCAACACTCACAGTAACACAGTAAAAACACCACAAATGGACTCCACACCAGCTTAGAAAAAGAAAGTATCTTTATCTAAACTACAAAAGATCAAAAAGACAAAAATCCAACATACACAGTTCAAGAATATGATTTTAAAAGAGTTCTAGGGTTTGCATGAAATTATCCACAGTTGCATCACGTTTAGCCCAAAGTACCAGTAGATGTGACAAAAGTTCCAAATAGAAGCTGCAGCATTGAAAAACAAGCGATGCATCACTCCTGAGACCCTGGGGAGGCAATGCGACAGCCCCGCTGGACGCAGTGGGCGTGTTGCAACGAATTTGGTCTGTATGGGGAGGGATGCGATACCTTGTATGGATTCCAGTGCGCAGGTTCGATAGGAAGCGTCTCGCACAGGCACGATGCGACGATCTTCGGGACAGTGACGATGCACTGCGCAGCGTTGATCTTCTCCTCTCGCAGCCCCTCGATGCAATGGCTCTGCGACGATGTTCGCAGCAGCGTGATGCGGTCCGCAAGCAAGAGGTGCGGCAATCTCACCCAGCGATGACAGGCTTTGTGACAATACTAGCAGCAACAGGAAACTTCCTGCACCGGGGTAATGCGTTCCGCAAGCGAACAAAGCGTTGGTTCGTGCAGTGACAACAGCCGCTGTGACAATCTTGATCTTTGTGGCGGCAGGAATTTCATCGCACTGTCAGGGATGCACTCCGCAAGCGAGCAATGCGTGAAAATTGCAGATTGTCTTCTTTTCTCCTTGTCCAGCTTCCCAAACAGCAGGCACAACTTCCAGAGGCCCTACAATTGGATCAAGCACTCTAGGAAGAGCAGAACTCCTACAGCAGAGTTCAGGCGGAAGCTGGGGGTGAAGTCCTTTTGTTCCTGGGACTTCTCAACAGGAGGCAAACTCTCCTCAGACCCTTGGAGATCTCTTCAAGCAAGGGGACACAGCACACAGCAAAGTCCTTCCTCTCTCCTTGGCAGCAAAGCAACTGCAGGCCCGTCCACAAGCACACAGCAGGACAGTCCTTCCTCTTCAGTCTGCCAGCTATCTCCTTGGCAGAGGTTCCTTCTTGATTCCAGGATGATCTAAAGTCCAGTGGCCTGGGGTCCTGTCCTTATACCCCAAAAAGCCTTTTTCCCTTTGTGCTGGAGGGTTATGAGCCCGGTCCAAACCAGCTCTGGAGCACTCTGTATACATGACACCTTCTTTCCTTTCACAGTGCAGAGCAGAAACATGAGACGCCCTACAGGAGGTGGAGCCAGCATTGTGGAGGGAAAGCACAACCCTGGAGCACTTTGTTGACATGATTCCTTCTCTTCTTTCACAGTGCAGGGCATAGACATCAGACACACCACAAGGGGTGAAGCCAGCCCTGTGGGGGGCAGGCACAGTCCTATTCAGGTCCCAGGTGCAACTCCTCCCTCTCATCTAGATGCAGATCTCTCTATTTACCACTGGGCGGACTCATTCTGTCTCCTGGAATCCCCCAGCCCTGTCACTCACAAACCAGACAGTCATTACCATCAAGTACTTCCCTAATTCTGTTGTACTGGGACATGGATCTAAGATGCTTCTTTGACTTGGCCATTTTAAAACCCCTATTATATTGGCTAAGAATTTGGCATACCCCAGAGATTGAACCCAATAGGAATTGCCTTAAGGAGGTATTGGTTCTCAATAAATGAGGCATTGCACCTTGGCTCGGACATGTGCCCACCTTTTTCAAGTCAGGCAGAAGACGGCTGGAATGCCAGAAACAGGTCCTCAGAAGCTTGTTTCCGGTCCAGGGAAGACATGGCTTGACAGTTCGGGCTGGACTGTTCCCATGAGGCACAGGGTCAGACTGATTTGCATATAGCCATGTCTGAACTGGGGTGGCAGAGTGGGCTAAAGAACGATGATGGATTTAACCCAGATCTTTTGACTGTGTGTGAGTGTTTGATTGATTCAGATGCTCCGTCCATCACCACCCCCTTTTGTACCACTTTTGGCCACCATAAGTGTGGCAGAGTATGCTCAGACGTGAGTCCCTTGCTCACTTTGCCACTGGATTCAAGCAAGCCGGGCTGAAGACGGCTGGAATGCCAGAAACCGGTCCTCGGAAGCTTGTTTCCGGTCCAGGGAAGACATGGCTTGGCAGTTCGGGCTGGACTGTTCCCATGAGGCACAGGGTCAGACTGATTTGCATATAGCCATGTCTGAACTGGGGTAGCAGAATGGGCTAAAGAACGGTGATGGATTTAACCCAGATCTTTTGACTGTGTGTGAGTGTTTGATTGATTCAGATGCTCCGTCCATCACCACCCCCTTTTGTACCACCTTTTTTAAGTTTGGCATGAGCAACCTGTCGTTTAAACCCGAGAATGGTACAAATATATCAGTACAGGATTTAGAAACTTCCTTTTGAAAATATCATGTGGGTTCAACCTATAGATATTGCCTCATATGCATATTAACTATCCAATATCTAGAGCAGAAACCTGTTCTAGGTTAAGTGGCGTACCTAGGAGGGGAGGAAGGGGTCGTCCATACCGCGTGGCATTTTGTTGGGGCAGCTCACTTCACATAAGTTGATTGGTACCACCCCTTGAAAGCGCTGTGTCTGTGGTGAGGCAGGAAGAGTATGGGCCAAACAGGGGTCAGAGCTGAGGAGAAAGGTATGGAAATGATTGGGCATGTGATGGGAGGGTGGTGGGCATGCAGGCGGTGCAAGAGAGGGAGCCAGTGAGCAGGCAGCCACCTCCGTGTGAGCAAACAAGTCGCACCGTCCTACTGCTGGCCACCACCATTTGTCACAGGGGACTTACCAGCAGTTACCAGCAGTCCATGGACCAGTGCTCCAGTCAATGCCAACATAATAATTTTGGTCTGTATGAGGGGCAGCAAACTCTGGTACCACCCCGGGCGGCAGTAGCTCTAGCTATGCCACTGTCCAGGTCTTGAATTATTTCTGGAAAGGATAACACCCTTGCTTGCTAAATCACTCTATATTAAATTCAGGCTGCTCGTGCTTCCATTAAATGCTTTCATAGTCAAATGGAAACAAGGTAACTCTGTCTCATTTCTGGCATGCGGGTATTGTCAGAAATCAGTGGCACATTTTTATGTTTTGCCACAATATGTCTATACATGTCTTAAATGGTTAAGATCAATTTTCCTTAAACATGGAATCAGGCATAGTTTTTCAGCTTTAAGAGTGTTAAAATCATACACCACATAGTATACAGTTTTCTCTGTATGCAAATTTCTATACTCTACTTGGCATAGCAGGCTGAAAGTTTTATCGTGTGTATACCTGGCTATAAAAAAATACCTAGCACTTTTAAATGTAGCTTATGAAAGTGAGTTTGCATCTTAAGCTGTGATGATTTACTATCTATTGCAATAAGTTTACGATATTAAATGCCAACTAAAATCAAACTTCTAGTTTGTACTGTTTTAGAACCAATGTGTGATTACTAAAGATGTTATATGTTTTACTGTGAATTGATTATTGCTGTTTTTATGGACTTTGTTCCAAAATAAACACATCTGATCTTGACTAGAGTTGATGCACTTCACATGCACTTTAGTTGGCATTAATGAATGCATGCTCGACCAGTTCTTCTCCTACTTCTCCTACAGATCAAGTGTCACGCCTTTACTCCATTCATACAACCGACCACCTTCAGTATCAAGGAGGATGTGCATATGTATGTATATGGTAGTTCTGTAGTGCGAGGCTAACCAAAAGGCAGGGATTATTCATTGCCCTTTTCATTGTTTACCTTGGAGCCATCTGGAATCTCATAAAGCCCTTTCAACCTCACATGCTACAACTAGGCCAACGACATCAGACGGTCCAGAGACTGGAAAATCCATGTGATCCTGATTGACGAATACTTAAATCACTGTTGCCTCAAGCCACCAACTGATCTATGCTAAGGAATCACCTCACTGCCATTCATGCAAAGCAGAGATCCTGACATGTAGAGAGTGGAAGAACTACAGTCTCTTACACGAATGAGGATGCAGGCAGCAGCACTTATTGAGAAGTGAGAAATCTAGAATTGAGTCAAATAAAGGAGAAGGGGATCAACATAAGGAACAGGAGGGTGGGGAAGTCGACAATGTTGTCCATGCATCGAACAACATAGCCCATGAAGTAGGATCTAGTAATGTTGAAAATTTGAATTCCAACCTAGGGACTGAAACCACGCCATTAACTTTAATTGAAAACCCTTCGAACCTACGACTCATGTCGTGGAATGTAGCTGGGCTGAGCAAGAATACCAGAGATACAGATTGGCAAGAATGTATTGAGCAATATGATATCTGCCTTCTGCAGGAAACCTGGGCATTAACATTTCCACAAAGAGTAGGCTATAAGACCTACCATGTTGTAGCAATTCCATCTGCTAGAGGGAGACCTTCTGGGGGCTTAGTTTTATGGATTAGAGTAACTCTCGCCATTGAAATATAAAATCTAAGTGTATCCTCCAACGACATAATAGGCGTAAAAATTAACACTAAAGATGGAAGGATAATACACTTATTCAGCTTTTATAATAGACCTAGTCCAGCTTCTAAAGAGTCAGCAATAATTGAGCACATGGACTCTATTTTAAATTCATTAGGGGAAAAAACAACCTTAATTATTGGTGGGGACCTAAATTGTAATTTTGAACCCAAAATAGGCCTCCACAATGTATTTGCCGAGGAGGATATGGCACAGCTCTTCAGGCTCGATCTCCCCACGAGACCTCTGTGACCGTCCTGACTCGTCAGACACGGTCGCTCCACCTGAAGCTGCCGGCCCGACCCAAGTGCGGTATTGTTATTTAAGCTAAGCTTCACTCGATTGAATTATCTTTCCCCCACAGAGCCCGACCGCAACTCCAGATTTGCATCACGGCCGATATTAATTATTTAATTAATTCCCTGCCTTGATTAGAGCTAAGCTGCACCGGACCTCAGCCACTTACTCCCATAGCGCCCGGTTTCAACAGTTAACTACTCATCCCCATAGCGCTCCAACTCCTCCATAATTGCACTGTCTGTCTCGCAGCATAGCGCTTTTTACCACTTGCACCAATTAGCATAATCACAGAGCGCCAGCCTCCATAACGTGCTGTAACGCTGAGCTGTGTCTGCTTTGTCTTGCCTTCCATTTATTTGACTGTCTGTGCCCGATTTTGTTGAACAGTCTGTGCGTGTCATTTATACTGTGTGCCCCCATCTGTGCATTGGTTTTTGGCCGACTGCCATCTTGTTTAGTCTCTTGTTGTTGTTGTTGTGAAGCCTTCCCTCCCCGGATATCCACCCCGCCTCCCGCCTCCCAGCTGCTCCGCCCTCGCCCCTCCCCCCCCCACCATCCATATATGACCGATGCCTATACGCACAGCGTGTAGGCGCAGCGATCGCGCCCCATCCGCGCCGAAGGTGCGCCAAAGGTAAGCCCGTCTACGCCCGTCCGCGCCTGGACCGCGCCCAGCGCCAGACCCCCTGCCCCTCGCGCTCCCCAGTCCTCCCGCATTACCTACGATGCCGCCACCCTCCTAGCCCTTAACCCCGGTCGCGCCCCCAACTGCGTCCAAGCCGCTCCTGGACACACCCATGGTCCTTTCTCTTGCTACTCCTGCAAATTCAGCGGCACCGACAACATCTCCGCTACGACCACACCACAGATTCCTGACCCCAACCACCTACAATGCATCCTTCTCAACACCCGATCGGTGCACAGGCACGCTATTGACCTATGGAACCTACTAGACACCTTCTCTCCAGACGTCGCCTTCCTTACGGAAACATGGATGAATGCTTCCTCCGCACCAGACATCACCATTGCTATCCCTGAAGACTATAAGATCACCCGCAAAGACCGTACCAGCCACACAGGAGGAGGAATCGCTATCGTCCATAAGAAATCAATCCGCATCTCAACCAGCTCTGACGCCAACCTCGCCAACTCCGAACACCTTCACTTCAAGATCCACATCGACCCCAAAACAACACTCAGAGGCACTCTCCTCTACAGACCACCAGGACCCCGCGCAAAATTCAGTGAAGACATCACGGACTTCATCTCTCCACACGCGCTCCCCTCCAAAGACTATATTCTTCTGGGAGACCTCAACTTTCACCTTGAAAAGATAAACGACCACAACATCGCCACCCTCGTGGACAACCTCGCCAACCTCGGACTTAAACAACTAGTCACTTCCCCCAACCACATCGCAGGTCACACACTCGACCCAATCTTCACCTCCAGCAATCATGTCTCCTTCAGCCACACTACGGATCTCCTATGGACCGACCACAGCTGCGTTCACTTCACCTACAACAAGCCGAAACCCATCAACCACTCCCAACCTACCCTGCAAAGAAACTGGAACAAAATCACCACGGACCAAATCTCCGCATCGCTCCTTCGAAACTCCCCAGCCCTCTCTTCTAACGCCAACGAAGCCGCCGCCAACCTCACCCTATGGTTATCCAACACCGCCGACACCTTAGCTCCACTGAAAAAACGTCAAAGCAAACCTGGCAGCAAGAAAGCCTCATGGTTCAACGATGATCTCAAGAAGTCCAAGAAACTCTGCCGCTCCCTTGAAAAGGCCTGGAAAAAAGACCCAACCACCAGCACCAAGGACGCCTTCAAAAGCGCTACCCGCACTCACCACCAACTGATCCGAAAAGCCAAGAAAACAGCATTCAAGGATCGACTTGACAACAACGCCCACAACAGCAAGGAACTTTTCAACATCGTCAAGGAATTTTCCAATCCCTCAGCCAACTCCAACGACATCACCCCCTCTCAAACCCTCTGCGACTCCCTAGCCTCTTTTTTCCACAACAAGATTGCAGACATCCACAACAGCTTTGACAACCAACCCGGAAACCAACCCACCCTACCATCTGCTGACCATCTTCCCCCCGTGAACACCCTTAACGCCTGGAACCCAATCTCCACTGAGGACACCATCCGCCTGATGAATTCCATCCACTCAGGATCCCCCACAGACCCATGCCCTCACCACATCTTCAACAAAGCAGACTCCGTCATAGCACCACACCTCCGAGACGTCATCAACTGCTCCTTCAACTCCGCTACCTTCCCAGAAGATTGGAAACACGCTGAACTCACCGCCCTTCTGAAAAAACCAACAGCGGACCCCACCGAACTCAAAAATTACCGCCCCATCTCGCTTCTTCCATTCCCGGCCAAAGTCATCGAGAAAGCCGTCAACAACCAGCTCGCCGCCTTCCTCGAAGCCAACAAATCCCTCGACCCCTCACAATCTGGCTTCCGAGCAAAACACAGCACTGAGACCGCCCTCATCGCAGCAACAGACGACATTCGAACTCTACTGGACAATGGAGACACAGTCGCCCTCATCCTCCTCGACCTCTCTGCAGCATTCGATACAGTCTGCCACAGCACCCTTCTACAACGCCTCAATAACATCGGAATCCAAGGAAAAGCACTTGATTGGATCACCTCGTTCCTCACCGGAAGAACCCAGAGAGTCCGCCTTCCTCCTTCAAGTCCGAGGCCTCTGAAGTCATCTGCGGCGTACCTCAAGGATCCTCACTCAGTCCCACCCTCTTCAACGTATACATGAGCCCCCTCGCGGCCATCGCACGCCAACACAACCTCAACATCATCTCTTACGCGGACGACACTCAACTGATCCTTTCTCTCACCAATGACCCCAGCACCGCCAAAACTAACCTACACGAAGGAATGAAAGAAGTTGCCGAATGGATGAAACAAAGCCGTCTGAAACTGAACTCAGACAAAACAGAAGTCCTCATCCTAGGCACATCCCCCTCTGCCTGGGACGACTCCTGGTGGCCGGAAGCCCTCGGAAAAGCACCCATCCCGACAGACCACGCACGGAACCTTGGCGTCATCCTGGATTCTTCACTCTCAATGAACAAACAAGTCAGCGCCGTATCCTCTTCCTGCTTCAACATTCTTCGCATGCTCAGAAAAACATTTCGCTGGATCCCCTCCGAAACAAGGAAAACAGTCACCCACGCTCTGGTCACGAGCCGACTGGACTACGGAAACACCCTCTACGCAGGTACCACCACTAAACTCCAGAAGAAACTCCAACGAATCCAAAACGCCTCAGCCAGGCTCATATTAGACATCCCACGCAACGAGCACATCTCTGGTCACCTTAAAGACCTCCACTGGCTACCCGTCAATAAGAGGATCACTTTCCGACTGCTCACCCACGCACACAAATCACTCTACGACATCGGACCAGATTGCCTCAACTCTCGACTGTCCTTCTACACCCCCTCCCGCCAACTACGTTCTTCCAACCAAGCCCTCGCCACTGTACCTCGCATCAACAAGACCACCATGGGAGGTAGATCCTTTTCCTACCTGGCTGCTAAAACATGGAACTCACTCCCCGCTTACCTTCGCCTCACCCAGAACCACCTAGCGTTCAGAAAGCAGCTTAAAACGTGGATATTTGACAAATAATCCTCCTCCCCTTCCTAAGCGCCTTGAAACCCTCTGGGTATGTAGTGCGCTATACAAATTTTATGACTTGACTTGACTTGAATTGGATAGTACAAGTATGGTACCTTGCACGGTGGCAGCAACTCAAATAATTAAATTAGTTGCTGGACACGGTTTAAGAGAGTGCAATAGACGCTTACCATCAGATCAGCCAAAGGCATACACTTATTGTAGTAGCAACTCTCAGAGTAAAATAGATTACATAATGTTATCACTGGAAATCTGGCCCTATGTAATCGATTTACAAGTGGTTCCGAGAGTAGGGAGTGATCACTGACCCCTCCAACTAACACTATCTGTCCAGTTATGCCCCCATTCCATACAGAAAAGAAAGGATTTTAACATTGCCTCCGACAATATAATAGTAAGTAATAATTGTCGGTCTGTGAAATGGGCCCAGGTTCTAAGGAACGATGAGAAATTAGCTAAAATATACAATACTTTTGCTGATATCTTCGAACCGCATACTGATCTAGTTATAGAAAAAGAATGTTTCCTGGAACTGCACAGAGAGTTTGTGGTAAAACTGGCCCCAATAGGATCTAAAAACGCAGGAAATCTGGAAAGGGGAAGCAAAAACCACCTCAATGGAATTAATCCTTGGTATGATAAAGGTTGCCGCAATACCAAGACTGAGCTAATAATGGCAGTAAAAGGTCCGTATATCAATTGACTATGCAATGCTATAGCATTAGGCGCCGCAATTCCGGTAACCTGGAAAGGGGCAGAAATCACTACCATTTTTTAAAAAAAGTAATCGCTGTGACCCAGTGAATTATCGCCCAATAAGTTTAATAGATATTTTACAAAAGGTTTTTTCAAGGCACATTTTAAATCGATTAAATATTTGGATAGAGGAAAATAATGTATTATCAAAATTCCAGGCCGGTTTTAGACAAAAACTCAGCACAACGGACCAGGTTTTAAGGTTCACTTGTTTGTGTTGGAAATATGTCAGCTAAGAAAGGGCCATCTATATGACGCATTTATAGATTTAAAGGCGGCATTTGATTTAATTCCACGGGTACTACTATGGGAATCATTGAAGCAACAAGGCGTCCCAAACAACATACTCGACTTAATAGTAAGACTACACAATGACAATTATGCGAAAGTAAGGTGGGGGATGAGGGGCGAACTAACTAAAGCAATACCCATAAAAAGTGGGGTTCGCCAAGGATGTGTATTGCCCCCCACATTATTCTCATTGTATGTACACGATATACCAGACTTTTTAAATAGATATGAGAATGATGCACCTAAGTTAGGGGGGGAAAGGTGCCTGCCCTTTTATTCTCAGATATACTAATTTCCCAAACCCCAAAATGGGGCTGCAATGCGTAATTAACACATTCAACAAATATTGTAAAACCAAGGGCCTAGAAATCAATATTAGTAAAACAAAATATATGGCTATAAATCCCCACAAAACATTCCGGGAAAATCTAGCTCTGAATGGTCAAAAGCTGGAGTATGTACAGAGCTTTAGTTATTTGGGTATATCTTTAGATACAAAATTGTCTTGGAAGACCCAAATAGAGAAAAGTAAGCTAGCTCTCGTTCATAATTCAGTCCCAATAATGAAAAGATATAGGAACAGCCACTCAAGGGCTGTATCTGTTGTGCTGGAAATATTTAAATATAAAGCCCAATCTGCTGCACTATTTGGTGCTGAAATATGGGGCCCATATTGTAACAAGATTTTTGAAGTAAGGGAAAACAAGTTTTATAGGATGCTTTTAAATCTTCTCACACGCACACCGTTAGTACCAATTTATTTGGATTTAAACGTTAAGCGGACCAACCATTTTGTGATTTTACGGCCACTGAGGTTTTTGGTAAGATTGTGGTCCATCCCGGATCTGGTGCACTACAAGGCATGCCTAGAAGAAATCATGGAGCTGGACAACAATAATACTATTTGTTGGTTCCGGCATGTCTATTCATGGCTGAAAAAGATAGGTCTTTCCCAGTTTTGGGACGACCTGATTTCAATAACATCTACAGCTAAGAAGCAGTTAAAAACTACTTTCCGGTTCTTTGTTAAAAGTAGCACATTGTATGGCACAGTGAATGGGACATTAACGTCCAGGTTTCTTTCGTTCGAGGACACACCTAACTTTGAACCACTCCTGGACGAGATAGGCCCAGAATTGGCAAAAATGCTGTACATGAAATTTAGATATGGGGTACTGAACACAAATGCTGCTACATCAGGCTGGGGTAAGCACCAATTAGGAAGTGAGGACAAAGATCTGTGCACATTTTGTTTAGATAAATCGATAGAAAATGATATGCACATTTTATTTTTTTGTTCCGCATATGTTAACCCAAGGAAGAAATGGATCAAACCTATTTGTTTGAATCCATGTACTAGATCTTGCAAAGAAGCGGAAAGAATATTAATGTCCGACACAACGCAAGTTATTATCTTTGGTATTAGTAAATTTCTATTAGCTGTGAGTTTCATAAGGGCCAAAGTAGGATTGAAGCTCTAAAGAATTGTTTTACTTCCCAGCTACATCCAAAAACGCATGATGAATTGCTTATGGACATCTTCAACAAAGCAGACTCCGTCATAGCACCACACCTCCGAGACGTCATCAACTGCTCCTTCAACTCCGCTACCTTCCCAGAAGATTGGAAACACGCTGAACTCACCGCCCTTCTGAAAAAACCAACAGCGGACCCCACCGAACTCAAAAATTACCGCCCCATCTCGCTTCTTCCATTCCCGGCCAAAGTCATCGAGAAAGCCGTCAACAACCAGCTCGCCGCCTTCCTCGAAGCCAACAAATCCCTCGACCCCTCACAATCTGGCTTCCGAGCAAAACACAGCACTGAGACCGCCCTCATCGCAGCAACAGACGACATTCGAACTCTACTGGACAATGGAGACACAGTCGCCCTCATCCTCCTCGACCTCTCTGCAGCATTCGATACAGTCTGCCACAGCACCCTTCTACAACGCCTCAATAACATCGGAATCCAAGGAAAAGCACTTGATTGGATCACCTCGTTCCTCACCGGAAGAACCCAGAGAGTCCGCCTTCCTCCTTCAAGTCCGAGGCCTCTGAAGTCATCTGCGGCGTACCTCAAGGATCCTCACTCAGTCCCACCCTCTTCAACGTATACATGAGCCCCCTCGCGGCCATCGCACGCCAACACAACCTCAACATCATCTCTTACGCGGACGACACTCAACTGATCCTTTCTCTCACCAATGACCCCAGCACCGCCAAAACTAACCTACACGAAGGAATGAAAGAAGTTGCCGAATGGATGAAACAAAGCTGTCTGAAACTGAACTCAGACAAAACAGAAGTCCTCATCCTAGGCACATCCCCCTCTGCCTGGGACGACTCCTGGTGGCCGGAAGCCCTCGGAAAAGCACCCATCCCGACAGACCACGCACGGAACCTTGGCGTCATCCTGGATTCTTCACTCTCAATGAACAAACAAGTCAGCGCCGTATCCTCTTCCTGCTTCAACATTCTTCGCATGCTCAGAAAAACATTTCGCTGGATCCCCTCCGAAACAAGGAAAACAGTCACCCACGCTCTGGTCACGAGCCGACTGGACTACGGAAACACCCTCTACGCAGGTACCACCACTAAACTCCAGAAGAAACTCCAACGAATCCAAAACGCCTCAGCCAGGCTCATATTAGACATCCCACGCAACGAGCACATCTCTGGTCACCTTAAAGACCTCCACTGGCTACCCGTCAATAAGAGGATCACTTTCCGACTGCTCACCCACGCACACAAATCACTCTACGACATCGGACCAGATTGCCTCAACTCTCGACTGTCCTTCTACACCCCCTCCCGCCAACTACGTTCTTCCAACCAAGCCCTCGCCACTGTACCTCGCATCAACAAGACCACCATGGGAGGTAGATCCTTTTCCTACCTGGCTGCTAAAACATGGAACTCACTCCCCGCTTACCTTCGCCTCACCCAGAACCACCTAGCGTTCAGAAAGCAGCTTAAAACGTGGATATTTGACAAATAATCCTCCTCCCCTTCCTAAGCGCCTTGAAACCCTCTGGGTATGTAGTGCGCTATACAAATTTTATGACTTGACTTGACTTGAATTGGATAGTACAAGTATGGTACCTTGCACGGTGGCAGCAACTCAAATAATTAAATTAGTTGCTGGACACGGTTTAAGAGAGTGCAATAGACGCTTACCATCAGATCAGCCAAAGGCATACACTTATTGTAGTAGCAACTCTCAGAGTAAAATAGATTACATAATGTTATCACTGGAAATCTGGCCCTATGTAATCGATTTACAAGTGGTTCCGAGAGTAGGGAGTGATCACTGACCCCTCCAACTAACACTATCTGTCCAGTTATGCCCCCATTCCATACAGAAAAGAAAGGATTTTAACATTGCCTCCGACAATATAATAGTAAGTAATAATTGTCGGTCTGTGAAATGGGCCCAGGTTCTAAGGAACGATGAGAAATTAGCTAAAATATACAATACTTTTGCTGATATCTTCGAACCGCATACTGATCTAGTTATAGAAAAAGAATGTTTCCTGGAACTGCACAGAGAGTTTGTGGTAAAACTGGCCCCAATAGGATCTCAAAACGCAGGAAATCTGGAAAGGGGAAGCAAAAACCACCTCAATGGAATTAATCCTTGGTATGATAAAGGTTGCCGCAATACCAAGACTGAGCTAATAATGGCAGTAAAAGGTCCGTATATCAATTGACTATGCAATGCTATAGCATTAGGCGCCGCAATTCCGGTAACCTGGAAAGGGGCAGAAATCACTACCATTTTTTAAAAAAAGTAATCGCTGTGACCCAGTGAATTATCGCCCAATAAGTTTAATAGATATTTTACAAAAGGTTTTTTCAAGGCACATTTTAAATCGATTAAATATTTGGATAGAGGAAAATAATGTATTATCAAAATTCCAGGCCGGTTTTAGACAAAAACTCAGCACAACGGACCAGGTTTTAAGGTTCACTTGTTTGTGTTGGAAATATGTCAGCTAAGAAAGGGCCATCTATATGACGCATTTATAGATTTAAAGGCGGCATTTGATTTAATTCCACGGGTACTACTATGGGAATCATTGAAGCAACAAGGCGTCCCAAACAACATACTCGACTTAATAGTAAGACTACACAATGACAATTATGCGAAAGTAAGGTGGGGGATGAGGGGCGAACTAACTAAAGCAATACCCATAAAAAGTGGGGTTCGCCAAGGATGTGTATTGCCCCCCACATTATTCTCATTGTATGTACACGATATACCAGACTTTTTAAATAGATATGAGAATGATGCACCTAAGTTAGGGGGGGAAAGGTGCCTGCCCTTTTATTCTCAGATATACTAATTTCCCAAACCCCAAAATGGGGCTGCAATGCGTAATTAACACATTCAACAAATATTGTAAAACCAAGGGCCTAGAAATCAATATTAGTAAAACAAAATATATGGCTATAAATCCCCACAAAACATTCCGGGAAAATCTAGCTCTGAATGGTCAAAAGCTGGAGTATGTACAGAGCTTTAGTTATTTGGGTATATCTTTAGATACAAAATTGTCTTGGAAGACCCAAATAGAGAAAAGTAAGCTAGCTCTCGTTCGAAATTCAGTCCCAATAATGAAAAGATATAGGAACAGCCACTCAAGGGCTGTATCTGTTGTGCTGGAGGTATTTAAATATAAAGCCCAATCTGCTGCACTATTTGGTGCTGAAATATGGGGCCCATATTGTAACAAGATTTTTGAAGTAAGGGAAAACAAGTTTTATAGGATGCTTTTAAATCTTCTCACACTCACACCGTTAGTACCAATTTATTTGGATTTAAACGTTAAGCGGACCAACCATTTTGTGATTTTACGGCCACTGAGGTTTTTGGTAAGATTGTGGTCCATCCCGGATCTGGTGCACTACAAGGCATGCCTAGAAGAAATCATGGAGCTGGACAACAATAATACTATTTGTTGGTTCCGGCATGTCTATTCATGGCTGAAAAAGATAGGTCTTTCCCAGTTTTGGGACGACCTGATTTCAATAACATCTACAGCTAAGAAGCAGTTAAAAACTACTTTCCGGTTCTTTGTTAAAAGTAGCACATTGTATGGCACAGTGAATGGGACATTAACGTCCAGGTTTCTTTCGTTCGAGGACACACCTAACTTTGAACCACTCCTGGACGAGATAGGCCCAGAATTGGCAAAAATGCTGTACATGAAATTTAGATATGGGGTACTGAACACAAATGCTGCTACATCAGGCTGGGGTAAGCACCAATTAGGAAGTGAGGACAAAGATCTGTGCACATTTTGTTTAGATAAATCGATAGAAAATGATATGCACATTTTATTTTTTTGTTCCGCATATGTTAACCCAAGGAAGAAATGGATCAAACCTATTTGTTTGAATCCATGTACTAGATCTTGCAAAGAAGCGGAAAGAATATTAATGTCCGACACAACGCAAGTTATTATCTTTGGTATTAGTAAATTTCTATTAGCTGTGAGTTTCATAAGGGCCAAAGTAGGATTGAAGCTCTAAAGAATTGTTTTACTTCCCAGCTACATCCAAAAACGCATGATGAATTGCTTATGGACCTTTATTGTAAATAATATTCTGTATATATTTCGAAACTGTTTTGAATATAATGAAACAGGCCAAGAAATATGTTTTAAACATTTGTGCCTTCCTCTTTTTAACTCTTATGCCTTTTTAGACTTATATAAACATTTTAACAATGGGCTATACTAATTCACTAATTACCTTTATATGTTCCTTGTACACATTGATACGCTAGATTCTTTTTGTACCATGCATTCTGCACTTGGAAGTAATTGTTTTATGTATCTTTTATGGTTTATATAACCGAAATAAAGATTTTGATTGATTCATTGATTGAGAAGTGAGAAATCTAGAATTGAGCATGGATATCAATATATATTTGGTTCCCCAAGTGAGTCATTCACAATAAGTATCCCCAACAACCTGATAAGTCTAAGACAGTTTTTCCTGCATCTGTGATTCCCACAGACCAACAGACACCCCAGCCTCTCATTCCATTACACCTTGACTATGCAAACTGCCTCTTCTGAGGTATTTCAGGCTGGAATTAGTGCAAAGAATGCAGAAGGAAAAGCAAGGCTATTACCACATGCTCAACCATCTTGCAAGTCCTAGAAGCATGGGGGGGTGGGATTTTTGATCTCTTATCTGATTACTCTTGATCTAAATCCCTGCTCAGGTCGACTGAATCTTTGTTGCCTGTCATTGAGTAAAACGGGTAATCCACTTCTAGGTTAATCAAACCAATAATTGCACGACTCTGAAAACCACTTACCACGGATCAGTTTTAAAGTTTTATTGTAAGGCCAAAGTTAGCTGAAGGTATAGACATCTCAATATCAGGTTCAAAAGGTACACTGGCATCAACAGAAACATGAATTCTCTGAATGATCTTAAACGACAGAAAAATCCAACCAATGCCAATTCAAGAATCAATAGATTTGCCAATATAGACACAAGCTGAAGCTTGCGAGACATTTACAGAATGAAGAAATTATGAGGTTAGACTGTCCCTATACAGGACTAGGTGACATCCCTACTTAGCAGAATCTTATCCTAAAAAGGTGTCAGCCGTGGTGACTTCCAAAGAAGTTCACGCACTTCTCTTAGTCTTAGATGAAAACCTATGCATAGCAGTCATGTCCTCTCTGCCTACCCATCCGCTCTCTTAGGGTCCTCAGGCCATCTGCTCTGCCTCCACCCCAGGGTACTGTCCCTAATACAAAATCACAATCGAAATTTGGAACGCCCCTCTGAGACGCCCCTCACGTGGTTTCAGTTCTGGTTTCTTCCATGATGGCTCTCCTCTGGGCCTCTCGTTAGCGTTGACCTTGCTTCCCAGGCTCTTTCTCCAGTTCGCCGGTACCCCCCAGAACATTCCAATACACTCCTCCAGGCCTGTGCCTGGCTCCCCGGACAGAGCTCCATTCATCACCCTCTTGACTGGGACCCCCTCGCACCTGCAAACAGACACCCATGAATAGGGCCCCAAATTCCACTCTCTGGTTATCTCTCTCCGGCCATAAACTGTACAAAGGAATGACAATTTATGCTCTAACGAGTCTCGATTCTAACTAACACGTGCAGATCAAAGAAGCCACTTTATCTTTCCAGGCCTACTAAATTATCTTGCAAGAGGCCTGCACTCTATGAACCTTTATTTCTAAAACTAAAACAATTCTTGTTAATACACTCCGATTATATAAAACACTTCTATAAAACACGAATATATATGAACACTTCTAAAAACATGATTCTTACATGTGAGCATCAATTACTGAATAATGGTAAATCCATGTTATGTCAAAAATGTAAGTACACGTTGTCGATTTTTATACACTGCCATGAGGCCTGCACATTTCTACGTTTTGCAGCGTTACATATACTTCAATAGCAGCTACATAACATGGATTCTGATTAACACTTCTGATCAATTTAGAAATTTCACACGTTTCTACGTTAGTCTCACACTCTATATGATTTTCTATATTAACTAAACAAACATTCATATACATATGTGATTATATGATTTTAATACTTTGGCTGTTTTAGCTGAGCCCGTGCATCAAGGTCGTGAATATGGTGCACTTATACATTTTCTCAGATTTGCACTCTCTCAGTTCCCCCCTTTGATGACCTCTAGGGGTCATCACCATTATTACATCTGTTTTGGCTTGTCAAACAGCACTTATTGCAAGGTTCCCTCTCTTTATCATTTCCAGAGCCTTCAGACTCCTGTATTGATTATCTTGCATAGCAGCTAATCTCTGTTCCTGTTCTCTCATGGATCTTTGCAACCTGTTTGCTCTGTACCATTGATACAGCCTCACTAATCCCCACAATATGAGTATGCAAATTATTATTATGAGGATAGGCTTCAATATGTACCAAACAAAGCTCCTCCCTATGTTAGCAAACCAACCTCCAACTTTACCCATTCCATGACCCACTTTTTCCCACGCATTTATTTTTGTCAGATCTTCAATTTCTTGATGTATCTTACTTATATTTTGTATACCTTTCTCAAGAGGTTTTGAATTGTCTGGAATGTAAGTGCAACATTCCTGGACCTTCAAAGCCTTACAGACTCCGCCCTCTTTGGCTAACAGAACGTCTAAAGCAAGACGGTTCTGAAGAACCATTGCCCTTATCGATTGCATCTCTCCTTCCACCAGCATTAGTGATCTTGCAGTACTTGCAGACAATCTGTCTATAACTGTAGCCAGTCTCCTGATCTTGACATCATTAACTATCAATCCTAAAAGAGGGAACATAGCGCCAAATACATCTCCAACTACCTCAGCATCACCTACATCTCTTCTCCCCCTTGCTGAGGCTTTTCCCTCTATAATCTCTAAATCCTTTGCATGATATATTTTGGGGAAGACAATTGCCAAATAACATGAACCGTACCAGTTGTCAGGTAGTTTCACGTAGGCATTTCTTCCACATACAAAATATACATTAGGAATCACTTGCATTCCCTTTAAGAAATCCTTTGTATAGTATTCTAATCGAAAAGCATGTTCACAACTGACTTCACCTACAAACACATTCTCATAGTAAGTTTTACTTCTGTGCAGGCATAACTTCCCTTTCTGTGTTCGATCTAAAGCTATTGGACCATTACTACCCTTCCTTTTGTGTGCCTTCTCCTCCTCGGTCCAATCTGTTTTCCACTGTCCTGACATTTTCAGAATCTTTTGCCTTCTAAAACGGTCATCAACTTGCCCTATAAACTTCTTCTCAATCTCTGATACTTTGCAAGTTTGATTGTTTCTACGTGCATGTGAAGTATCTAGAGGGTCCCAAGGAATGAAGAATTTCGCCAATCTATCTTCCTTCTTGTAATAGTCCCATTTGTTCATCTGCTTATAGTTCGGGACTTCTGGTAATACTGAGTCATAATTTGAGAAATAATATTCAAAACTATCTTGTCCGTAAAATATGCTGAGCAATAAACTACAGGTAATGCCATAAGTCAATTGAAGATGATGGTATCTAATGCCCTCATCTACAGAAGCAGGCAATTGCATGCAGACATAGCAATCCTTGGCCTCCATGACGTCAATGTATTCATATAACAGTTTTGCATAAGCGTTGGTTTTAAAGTTGCCCTGCGACTCGTCTACATGTAACCTACGGGCCTCTGCTGCCAGCAACGCTTTCTCCTGAATTGCATTGTCCTCCTCCTTTTTACCAGCAGCAGCAGGTTTCGATGTCACTACAGGCTTTGCATCTGTTGCCTTTGTTACACTCACATGTCCCACTATGTATGATACGGTAACTACTATAACTATAAGAAGAATCACTCCCGCTAATAGTGTGCCTACTATGCATTTTGCCTTGCGGTTCGGGTTACCGGCCTCCATGATCTCAAATAGTATTGTTTCTTCTGAAAAGTCTCTTTTTCGTGTGTTTCTTCAATCAGTTTCTTTTTGCTTACTCAGTCTGTGAATCACACTTGGAAGATGATAAACCCTTTTTGCAACATAGTCTCTTATTTTTCAGCGACAGACAACCCTAGCCCTTCTCCGTCAACTAGATGAAACGTCCCTAAGTTTTCTCTTCTTCCACTAGGCGCTAGGTTATCTTCTCTCTCTGGTTTATTTACAAAGTTTTTAGCAGTCCACTACAATACACGTTCCAGCAGCTCTAATGGCGTACTCTAGTATTTCCATGCGAAGTATGAACTCTTCGTGTTCTGTTACTACTGTGCCAAACGTTGGAAATTCCACTTCATTTAAGACCATATCCTTTATTTTGCTTAGGTAGGGAGGGTTGGGAATATTGAGTGTCAGTAACCCTTCGGCTTCGACTCCAGGCACCAACAACTGTACTTCCACCTTGATGATGGGGTCAACGCTGACCACTATCACTGCCCTCACCCTCCCGGATCTCTGTCCCCAAGACATCTGTTGCCAGGTAGGTCCACTCAGGAGTAGCGTATCTTCTGCAGGGCACACGCACCCTCCTTGACCTTCTTAGACTCTCTGCTTCCGAGTCCAATGCACCTTCATCCAAGTCTGAGTCTTCGGATATCGGAGCGAGGGTACTTTCTGAAGCTGATCTTAGGCTTGGCCTTCTCCTTCTTTCCAGCCAGCTAGCCTCTCCACGCCTTTCCCTCCTGCTCCTTGTCCTTGCACTCGACTCTTGATCACTTACAGCTTGATCAGTGTCCGTTCGTATTCACAGCTATTTTCTCCTTCTGTGGCGACGTCAGTTTCGCTGGTGTACTGCCCGTCTTCAGCTTGGTCCGACACACTCCCAGCTTCCTCTGGCACCCCCACAGCTTGGCTGACCCCCTCTGTGGCTTCTCCGTCCTCAGCTGGATTCTCATCCGAGAGAGGAGCTGTTTCTTCCAGGGGTGCTGGAACTCTCCGAGTATGCGAGGCGTGTATCCAATTGGGCAGACCTCCACACTTGACTGCAGTGCTTGTTACCAGTATGACCTGGTAAGGTCCACGCCAGCGCACGTCTAAGCAATTCTTCCTTACGTGCTTCTTCACCACGACCCAATCCCCAGGGCACAGGTCGTGGCACAATTCTTGAGACAATGGAATTTCCGCAGCCTGCACCTGAAGAAACACAGAATGAATGGCGTCAGACAGTCCCTTGCAATAATCCAGGATCAGATCATCTGTGATATTTAACAGTGCGGCAGTAGGAACTGATGGCAGTCTCATTGCCCTCCCCATTAGTACTTCATGCGGGGAGAGTCCTGTCCTTCTGTCTGGTGTACTACGTATGCTCATCAGGACTAGTGGCAAGGCATCGGGCCAACTTAAGGATGTTGAAGAACAAACTTTAGCAATCCGGGATTTTATCGTGCCATTGATCTGTTCCACGATTCCCGAAGCTTCTGGTCGATAGCTACAGTGCAACTTCTGGTCTATATCCAGAGCTGAGCAAAGCATTTTCACAATTTCGCTGTTGAAATGTGTTCCCCTACCTGATTCCAAAGAGGTCGGTACCCCGAAACGCGGTATTAGCTCCCTAAGCAATAACTTTGCTACTGTGAGTGTGTCACACCTGCGTGTAGGGTAAGCTTCGACCCATCTAGAAAATATGCAAACGACCACTAACACATATCGAAGCCGATTGCATCTTGGCATCTCAATGAAATCCAACTGCATCCTATTGAAAGGGCCACCGGACCTTCCAATGTGACTCAGTGTAACTGGTGTTCTATGTTCAAATGCTGACAGGTGATGCATCGTTGGCACACTGCTTCTGCGGCCACTCTAAACTTAGGGTTATACCAGGTTTGTCTGAATATCCGCAACATAGCTTCTCTACCTAGATGTGCTGGACTGTGTATTCTCCTTGCCATTGGACTAACTAATTCATTTGGCAGTACTGCTCTCCCATCTGCGGAAACCCAAAAACCCATTTCACTTTTCACACACCCTGCAGTTTCCCATGTCTGTTTCTCAATGTCTGGTGCCTTTTCTTGCATGCCTTTTAACTCATCCCAAGTGTCTACAGTTTCCAGTATCATAGTTAGTTCTGTCCTTTCCCGAATCCCACTCACTTCCACCTCTGTGAAGGAATATCCTTGCTCTGCACAGTAGCGTGCAACTTCGTCTGCGTACCTATTACCTTGTGACACAAAATCAGTGCTTTTAGTGTGCGCTGTGCATTTGACAACGGCAATAGCTGCCGGACCTTGTAATGCTTCCAACAATAAACGTACAAATTCCCCATTTCTGATTGGTGAGCCTGAAGAAGTCATGTAACCTCTTTGAGACCACAATTGCCCGTAGTCGTGAACTACCCTGAAACAATATTGGCTATTGTTGTAAATGGTGACTCGAATTTTGCTACCTGCTAAAAAGGCACGTGTCAATGCAATGATTTCAGCTACCTGAGCGGAGTGTACTCCTTCCAGGCAAGCGGCTTCCACAACTCCAGTAATGGTGCAAACAGCATAAGCTGCTCTCAACTGACCAACATCGTCCCTTACACATGAGCCATCAACAAAGAAAATTTCATCGGGGTCAGTCAATGGCTCATCCACGATATCTGGTCTTGGTTTGGTGCATAGTTCAGTCACATCGAGGCAATCGTGATCTTCACATCCATCATCTTCTATATCATTTGGAAGTGGCATCAAAGTGGCAGGATTCAAAACAGAGCATCTCTTAAGGGTACGTTCTCTGCAGCAAGAATGACCTGCTCATAGCGCGTGAGCCTACTATTCGTCAGATGCTGTGTCTTGGTCCTGGTCATTAACAGTTCAACAGAATGCAGTACATACACCACTAACTGGTGTCCCATAACAATATTTTCACACCTCTCAATGCTGACACCCGTCGCAGCAACGGATTTGAGACATCCGGGCAACGCTGCGGCTACTGGGTCTAATGTAGCCGAGAAGTATGCAACTGGTCTACGGGCATTTCCATGGATTTGGACCAAAACTGACAAGGCACAACCTTCTCTTTCACAGCAGTACAGTAAGAATGGCTTTTCGTAATCTGGCATTCCTAGAGCAGGGGCACAACATAAGTCCTCCCTCAACTGCAAGAATGCCATCAAACAATCTTTGTCCCATGGTACCGGATCACTCACCTTCTTGTGCGTCAGTTTTTGTAACGGTTTTGCTTTCAGTGAAAAGTTAGCTATCCACTGTCTGCAGTAACCAACCATTCCTAAAAACATCCTGACTTCTCTCTGTGTCGTAGGCGGATTCATTTTCATGATCGCCTCTATCCTGTCTGGTGACACCTTTCGCTTCCCTTTTTCAATTCTATGACCCAAGTACTGCACTTCTGTCAGACAGTACTGTAACTTGCTCGGGGACACCTTGTGCCCATTCTCGGCTAGGTGATTCAGTAGGGTGATTGTGTCTATTCTGCAATCTTCCTCAGTTTCTGACGCAACAAGTAGGTCGTCTATGTACTGGACTAGAACCGAGTTCCGTGGCAGTACTAGACTTTCGAGATTTTTCTTCAGCAGCTGGTTAAAAATCGATGGGCTTTCTGTATACCCCTGTGGGATACGACACCATGTTAATACGCGATTTTCTATTTTAAAAGCGAAAAGAAATTGGCTCTCCTCATCTAATGGGATCGAGAAGAAGGCCTGGCAAAGGTCTATCACTGTGAACCACTCGGCTTGGAATGGTATCTGAAACAATATCACTGATGGATTCGGTACCACTGGACAACATGAAACAACTATGTTATTAATCTTTCGAAGGTCCTGCACTATTCTGAATTTCCCACTAGGCTTCTGCAAACCCATAATCGGGGAGTTACATGGACTACCCACGATTTCCTTCAGTATTCCCTGCTTAATCATGGATTCGATCACGGGTTTTATTCCTGCAATCGTCTCCGGGGTCAATTTGTGTTGTGGTGTTCTTGGATATTCAACATTTGGTTTTACCATGATTTTCACTGGTTCTACTCCTTTGATCAGTCCTATCTCTTCCCCAGTGAAATCCCACACTGCAGACGACACCGCACCTCTCAAGTCCCATGGAAGCTCCTCCACCGTCAAGGTAGGATACAGCTCCACGCATACTTGTGAGTTTGCAACCTTAAAATCGGCATCATCATCGTTAGTCTGCACTTCCACTCCTTGGGGTGTGCAATATATGGTGCAATTTAGTTTGCATAACAAATCTCTTCCCAACAGACACACAGGGCTGGAGCCACAGACCACAAACTGATGCTCATCTCTGTATTTCCCTATTTTCACTGATACTGGCTCAGTCAAAGAACTGGTAATTCTTCTGTTTTCGACTCCTACCACTTGAGTGGTTTCCCCTGACATGGGCAAATCCGGGACTACTGTTGATCTTATAGTGGATCGAGTGGCTCCTGTGTCTACCAGGAAGGTTGTAGGACACCCTGCAACTTCAGCCTCTACATATGGTCCTCTTTGGTCCACCTCCAGAACAGCCCCAAGGGTACAGTCCTCCATGTTACTCACACGCCGTCCAGTCAATGGATCAACGTAATAGCATTCCTCTCCTCCTACGAAAAGTGGCATTTGTCTATATGTTTTACCTCCTGTCGCTATTCTGGGTGGTTGAGGGAACTGGGCTCGAGGAGCTGGGGTCCCCCCTTTGACCACCTTTCCATTGTGTATCGCAGTCCCCTTTACCAGACTATTCTGATCCTCTTCCTCCGGTCCTAGTTCTCCAATCTCAATATTATAGGGACACTCGCGTTTCCAATGCCCCACCTCGTTACACTGGTGACATCTAGTCGTCTTTTTCAATGTCGCAATGTCTAACCTGGGTCTCGAATTCGAATTTTCCTCGCTGCCTTTATTCTGGTTATTTTGTCTCCTACCCATGGTTCCTGTTCCCTGTTGCTGCTGTCCACCCTTTCCGGCTGTCTGCATTTGTACCAACATCAGCTTCTCCTTAAGCTTCTTTGCTTTGGAATCTATCTCATCACTGCAATACCTTGCATATCTCAAAATTTCGTCTAATGGTTTGTTTTGCCAACAAATCAAATGTTGCTGAATCATCAAGCAAATATCAGGTCTCAATCCCAAAACAAATTTTGATACGAACTGTCCTATATCTTTTGGATCCATTACATCTAATCCGCTGTACTGTTTGAACGCTTTCAGCAATCTCTCATAATATTCATGAACTGTCTCTTTAGGATCCTGTCTGGTCCGATCTATTTTGACCCAATCTATATCCTGCAATGGCACTTTCTCCTTCAGCCATGTCATTACCCTTTCGTACTTTTCCATAACTTTTGGAGATGGTCCGTTCGTGTGAGTATCCCTATCTGGTTCAGACGTGGGCCATTCGACACTAACCTTACATGCCGTCCACAAGTCCCCTGGTACTACGATGTCAAACAGGGTGTTCAGGTCAACCCACAGTACCTTAGAGATCTTTACGAACCTTTCTACCTGCTTGTACCACTCCACTGGGTTTTCCCTTAGTTTAGGAAAAGAATTGGTAAATGCAGCTAAATCTCCCCTACTCCATGGTACGTGCACATAACTCCCATTCGCGATTTCCCGCAAAGGGTATGCTTCCATCCTCTGTAGCCCTCCCTCTGGGGACATCCCAATCGTGCTCCGCCTGATGGTCCCTTTCTTGGACCACCTTTCTTCCCATTTATCCAGATCTCTCCATGTCCTTATCCCTATAATCAGTTCTCTGATGTGTGTTTTTAATCCTATTGTTCTCCTCTCGTCAAGGTCCTGATCTGAATAATGCAACCTATGGTTCCCCTGTAATGCCTTCGTCCTTGACAGGTCTACCATGTACTTGTCTGCTAATTCCGATAGTTTCTCGTGTACTGCTCTCGCTTTCCGAGTAATATCCTTGGCTATAAACAGTACCTCATCTTGCCCGTACATGTCAATCCTCTCTAATGGCAATGTACCATCTATGATTTCGTCTAGATCTGATTTTAGAATGGTCACATCAAGTCTCCTAGCTTTTATGTCAGCTCTCAATACATCATTCCTGCAGGGTCCATTGGCATCTCTCCCGTCCCAGCTCCGAGTCCTACGCCTAGGCTCAGGTGAGTTATGGGGAGTCTTCCCATGTTCCCATCTTTCTAGGTCCCATGCCTTTCCGTCTTCTCTTGGCGTGTGGTGAAACAATGCTCTATTTCCCACCGTCTCGTACTGTCTATTCTGCTTGACTTCTCTAGACACATGGTAGTGTCCTTCACCATTTCCCAGGATTTCACGGTTCCCTTGCTGTCTGGTGTCGCTCAGCACATGATAAGGTCCTTCACAACTCCCCATGTTCCCGCAATCCCGTTCCTGTCCATGATTGCTGGACACATGGTGAGAAACCTCGCGGCTCTCCATGCTCCCGCGACTCCAGTGTGGCCTGTTGTCGCCAGATGCATGGTGAGTGCACTTAAAGCTATCCCTGTACTCCTGCGTCCTCCGATCTCCTTCGCTGTGAATGGGGCGAGGCACCACTCCACATCCTGTACTCCTATCTTCCTGCACTCGTCTGCTTCCACCACTGGTATGGCGGGTATCTCCTTTACTTTCCTGACTCTTCCCGTCCCACTCTGGACCGCTTTCGCCAGCCCCACAGTGAGACAAGGTTCTGCTGTCTTGGCTTTCCCATTCAGCTTCCACTCCCATCTTATTATTCTGTATCTCTACGGCAGCATCCCATTCCTTCAAATACTCCCTTAACTCTTTAAAGGATTTCGGTCGTGGTCCCCTTAGATCCGTCAGCCCTCTCTGACCTTCCTGGTCTATTATGGGATCCCCGGCTTGGTTTACCGGAGTGCTCCAATCCCTTGGACCTGACAACTGCCTTTGGGAATTAATCGTGTTGTTCCTATTCTCTATTTCTGTTCTCTTCCCATCTAACCGCACCTGTTCCTCTTCTCGTGCTTTCTCTGGGTTGTAGATCGACACTACAGGACCTATAGTAACAGGTACTTGGAGAGCGTCCGGCAGTTGATAGGACTTAGCGCGCTCTGTTTCCGGCACCTTTTGTACCACAAACCTTCCGACCACTGTCTGTACTGGACTGGGTTGAGGTATTTCCTCACCTTTGGTGGGTTCCCAATCTGTTATGGGGAGTGGTCTATGTTCCCCTTTACCAGCCCCATCCCCCTTTTGGTGCTGGGCACCTTCCATCTCTCTATTGTATGGGGGTGGTCTATCCAGTAATAACCTATTTATCAGGCTGTCCTCTGTGTCACTCTCTTCGTCCTCCACTAGTGGTTTCTTTTCTCCTGTGACTTCCATTACTGGGTACAGTTTATCTACTTCAATTCTCTGTATTCTCCACCTTTTTGCTTCTTCATCCCATTTAGCATCCTGCACTGCTCTTACCGATCGTTTTACTCTTTCCTGGCGCCTGTTCAAGCTCCGATCGTACGCCGCCCTAAACCATGCATTAAGGGCTTCAAACTGTGTTGGTCTGGGTAGAGGTCTCGTCGCGAGCATTACTGCTTTCAACTGGTTCAAGGCTTCTAACTTAAACGTTCCATATTTCGGGAACGGCAATTTCTCGTTCCCTTCTGTTCTTTTACTCCACTCAGAGATCCACAGTATAGTATGCAACCCAACATTCGTAGCCATGTAATGAGCTGGTGTACCCTCCGGCGGGGCCTCTTCCCCGTCTACTGCTTCTCTATCGTCCCTCCTAAAGGCCGCTCTCAAGCGCCTAAAGCATTTCATGATCGATTCACAATTTTTCCCACTTCGTTGCGTTTGTTTACTTCCTGATGACAATCCACCAATCACAGCGCGGTTCTTACTAGCTTACCTATCACAGCGCGGCTCTTGACAACCGGCCTATCCCAGCGCGGTCTTACACCAACCGGCCTATCACAGTGCAACTCTCTCTGACGTCACTCGTTTCCCCTTCGCAGCAGTTCCCCTCCTTTTTCAGCTCGTCTCCCGGTCATGCATGCGTCCCATTCATACTCTGAAAAATGATTACTTCCGACCAAGCGATCACTTTTCTCAACTGTACGTTCACAGTCTAACTGTAATTGTCACCTCAACTGACGAAACGTCTTCCGTAAACGTTCAGACGATCGTCTTAACTGATAGGTTACTTACACACAGTAAACGTCCGTCCAGCGTCCGTTACTCATACACTCACTCTTACATTCCCCCTATCACGGTCCTGCGGGCGATCAATGGTACCTCATGACCCCCTTCACAACGTTTGAATATTACTCTGGATGTCCGATACACCCGAACCACTTAAGCTCTTCTCTGAACTTAAGATTTTCACCAGGTTGCGCGCGCTCACAACCGTCTCACAATCTCACTACAGGCATTCAACTCCGCTTGACATTACAACACAGGTACAACACAAAACACCGCAATCTGACAACGCATGACCCTTATACTCACTCTCGACCGACTCTGCTGCTTTTCTCTCTCACACCGTCAGCACCTTCTTCGGCAGGCGATTCTTCTGCTGGTCATCTCTCGATCTCTAGGGGCCTCGGGGTAATCTTAACCTAGTCTAGATCACCTTCCTCAAGAAGGCAACCATCCTCTATAGCTACCAACTGGGGGGGGGGGTGGGATTGTTGATCTCTTATCTGATTACTCTTGATCTAAATCCCTTCTCAGGTCGACTGAATCTTTGTTGCCTGTCATTGAGTAAAACGGGTAATCCACTTCTAGGTTAATCAAACCAATAATTGCACGACTCTGAAGAACCACTTACCACGGATCAGTTTTAAAGTTTTATTGTAAGGCCAAAGTTAGCTGAAGGTATAGACATCTCAATATCAGGTTCAAAAGGTACACTGGCATCAACAGAAACATGAATTCTCTGAATGATCTTAAACGACAGAAAAATACAACCAATGCCAATTCAAGAATCAATAGATTTGCCAATATAGACACAAGCTGAAGCTTGCGAGACATTTACAGAATTAAGAAATTATCAGGTTAGACTGTCCCTATACTGGACTAGGTGACATCCATACTTAGCAGAATCTTACCCTAAAAAGGTGTCAGCCGTGGTGACTTCCAAAGAAGTTCACGCACTTCTCTTAGTCTTAGATGAAAACCTATGCATAGCAGTCATGTCCTCTCTGCCTACCCATCCGCTCTCTTAGGGTCCTCAGGCCATCTGCTCTGCCTCCACCCCAGGGTACTGTCCCTAATACAAAATCACAATCGAAATTTGGAACGCCCCTCTGAGACGCCCCTCACGTGGTTTCAGTTCTGGTTTCTTCCATGATGGCTCTCCTCTGGGCCTCTCGTTAGCGTTGACCTTGCTTCCCAGGCTCTTTCTCCAGTTCGCCGGTACCCCCCAGAACATTCCAATACACTCCTCCAGGCCTGTGCCTGGCTCCCCGGACAGAGCTCCATTCATCACCCTCTTGACTGGGACCCCCTCGCACCTGCAAACAGACACCCATGAATAGGGCCCCAAATTCCACTCTCTGGTTATCTCTCTCCGGCCATAAACTGAACAAAGGAATGACAATTTATGCTCTAACGAGTCTCGATTCTAACTAACACGTGCAGATCAAAGAAGCCACTTTATCTTTCCAGGCCTACTAAATTATCTTGCAAGAGGCCTGCACTCTATGAACCTTTATTTCTAAAACTAAAACAATTCTTGTTAATACACTCCGATTATATAAAACACTTCTATAAAACACGAATATATATGAACACTTCTAAAAACATGATTCTTACATGTGAGCATCAATTACTGAATAATGGTAAATCCATGTTATGTCAAAAATGTAAGTACACGTTGTCGATTTTTATACACTGCCATGAGGCCTGCACATTTCTACGTTTTGCAGCGTTACATATACTTCAATAGCAGCTACATAACATGGATTCTGATTAACACTTCTGATCAATTTAGAAATTTCACACGTTTCTACGTTAGTCTCACACTCTATATGATTTTCTATATTAACTAAACAAACATTCAGATACATATGTGATTATATGATTTTAATACTTTGGCTGTTTTAGCTGAGCCCGTGCATCAAGGTCGTGAATATGGTGCACTTATACATTTTCTCAGATTTGCACTCTCTCAAGCATTTCATGGCTACCTTTCTCTAGACAATCAACTTTTCCCACATCGTGCATCACAGCAAGAGGGTCTCATTGGCAAAAGTCCAACTTTCATTCAAGTAAAGCCCAAACGATCTTCACAACGCTTTTCCTTTGAAGTAAAGACCCCAAATGGAAGGCCCAGAAACTGAAAACTTTCCTTCCAAAAGCCTCTTCAGATCTTCATCAGTGATCCCAGCAGAGTAATAATGGATCCAGCACATAGAGTGGGGCGGTTCCCTCATTTCTATAGGGCTGTGTCTGGATGGGAAGATGAGGGTGCTGAAGAGGAAAGGAGGTGACTATAGTCTTTATTGGGGGACTCCGGAAAGTTTGACAGTAAAGGGAATAGGGAAATGCTGCAAAAAGACATCGGGTTTACGCAGGAGAGTTGCCCGGGTTGGGTGAAGGCCACTTCCGCATACTCCTCAAATAACATGTGAAATAAGAAGACGATTCTACCCCTGCTGCTTAGTAAAAGGCACCTGATTCGCGCTAGCACCCAGGGAGAGGAGCCGCTCTTGAAGGGTTGGCTTCCTGTTGCTACTTTAGCAAGACAATATATAAAAGGGCTCCAAGCTCTGAAGAAGATCCAGCGGACCAGGTGTGAGCACTCTTGGGTGAGCTTTGTCTAAAGAGATAGCTGGTCTCTACATCCCGGCATTAAAGACCTGAGCATTGAAGTGAGGCAAAGATTGACTTTCACAGTGTCAAGAAATATGTGCTTTTAAACTTGAAAAATCAATTTCTCTGTTGTGCGTACCCCATTCTAATAATTTGTATGGCTTGTTGCTCATTAAATTATATATTTTTTTTATTTACCAATATTGGTTTTGGAGATGCATTGCGCTGTGTTCTCTACCATTAATGTGGGTTGAATCTGCTTTCTCTCGGTAATTTCCATTTATTTGAACTGTAATCAACAGGGGTTAAAACTTAACAGACATTGACTTCGATCTGTGCTGTGATCCAGAGAATGTGTATTAAGTTGGCACGGTATTTAAATCAATATTATACTATCTCGGAGTTACTACAGAAACACAACTACCATACAATTATTTACAATTGGTATGATATGTTAAATTCCTTCGTAAAGCGGTGAATGCACGTTTTCTAAAAACGAACGTGTGAGAGCATATTTGGTCCACGCGCTCAACCTACAAGGGTGCGTGCATGTAAAAAGCAGTCCTCTCCAGCTCACAGGAAATGTCTGCTCAAGCACTGGCAAAGGCAAATGAGATTTTCTTATAAAATACTCATAGGTAGAGGTCAGCTTGGTCTGAAAGCACCATTGCTTTCATGAAAACAGAGTAAAACTGCAGCTATACTCTAGCTGGGGGAAGAGTCGAGAAGTCATCTATATTTCCTTTTCGGGCACACGCACTTGAGCGCCCCCTCGGCCTCTCCTTTCCCTCCCGCGCAGCCAGCTTTCAGGGAGTCTTTGGTCTACGAAGTGACACTCTGATATCTCTTGTCAGCACTGTGTCCAGCCTACATTACTCGCTTCTGACATCAGCCAGGCTGCCTGGAAGGCGCCTCTTGTGTCATTTTCATTCGCTGTCGCCTGGCTCTCTGCCTCACGGTCTTCTCGTCAATACCCGTTTCACGATAGCAGATATATATATTTTCTTTCAACAGTAGCTACTTCCGTTTCTTCTGTGGCACCTGCAACATGAAGTGCCGCTTATGTCTGACAAGAAGGTTTTAGAGCTTTGAACTTTCAGTAATATTCTGACAGTCCTAATCACAGACTGTGAACTACGTTACTGGGATAGAAAGAGTTTAATCCTGTTGTGCAATTTGTGGTAAGCGGATGTGAAAAGTTTGCATCGGACTACCCAGAATTTAAAAACAAGCATTGGCAAAGCCAATAGGTTTCACCTACGCGGAATACCTTGGGTTTGTCAATGTTTTCTTATGCATGTTGTGTAGCACATTATGGTGTGGGAGAGAAGCTTCAAGGAAAATTGCTCACAACTAAGAAGGAAAACTGGGAGGAACATTGAAAGTACACATAAAACATCTTTAAAAAATCATTACCAAAGCCAAATAGCTCTGCGCAAATTATTTGTCTTTCTTAATGTTTTTAGGTCGAGCCTAGGCAGCGCATACGCTGTTGGCAAGACCTGTAGTATTAAGTAAAACAAAGTAGCTCCCACCTGCTGCTCACCATTTGTTAAATGCAGTGTCAGTCTTCTTTGCTTTCCCGTTAGTGGTTGAGGCAACGAACGTCACTTCCGATTTTTTCTCAGTGCAGCACCGACCAACTACAGTTATGTTACGCTTGCACAGAGTAATTGTAATTTGGAGAACTCTTTTTTGCTTCATGCTTGTGTCAGTGCTCACTGCTCCATGCATGACTGTGTCCTCCCCTCCACCGCCACCCACCCCGGTGTCATCACCCCCCACCACCACCTACCCCTCGCTCCTTGTTTTTCATGGGATTGTACTTTTACTGGACATGGCCGATAAATCGACCAAATGCACCGCATCAGTTTTTTACTCCGAAGGCACATGGTTGAATCCTGGTGTGTCCTTTCACAGTTGAGTAAAATGGGTAGCATTGAATTGGATAACAACGAGCGGCTGGTATATTGTGCCAAGAGGCTCCTTTGGGGTGAACATGTTTTTTTTGTGTTTTTTTGTACAACTACACAGGTTCAGTTAAATGCACTTTCTTTTAGATGCAGTCAGCCCCGTTGATAATGAATCATACGCCGTCTCTCAGGGGGTGCTTGACCCACCAAGCTACTGCGCTTCTAGAAACGTCATGTACCCGGTCAGCTGGACTTCCCAGCAGGCACCAGTGAGTGTTGCACAGCAGCAGCACCGCCCTCCCTGATGGCAATCACTGCCACTTCAGACTGTGGCACCTCAGACAAGCAGTACAGCTGCTGCTTTGCCCTCCCTGACACCAAGGGTTGCCCCTTATGTTTTTTGGCACACTAGATGAGCAGCACAGCATCACCACTGTTACAGTGCGTTAGGCTAAAACAACTCCAAGCTGCGTGAGAGCCCAACCAGACGGCACAGAAGCCAATGGCATTGTTAGGGCCCCGTGGACACCGAAGCAAGCATGGGAAACGGAACCCGGCTTGGTAGTAAAATAGAGCCACCATCGGGAAGCGGAGGGCCCTTTGCTGACCTATGCCCTGGTGCCACTGCACCTGCTTCACCTCTGACAGCAGCAGCACTACCCCTCTCGCTTCGAGCATGACACGTCCCAGCTGGGCTGCGGTGCTGGCTGCTCTGGCCCAGTCAAGCGCAAAAACCACAGTTGATGGACAGAATGCAGAACAATGTCATACATTCACCCCAGTACAGAGATCTGGGCCTAAATCCATCTTTTTTTTGCACTCCACACCACCCCAGTTCAGACATGGCCATATGCAAATCAGTCTGACCTTGTTCCTCATGGGAACAGTCCAGCCCGAACTGCCAAGCCATGCCTTCCCTGGACCGGAAACAAGCTTCCGAGGACCGGTTTTTGGCATTCCAGCCGTCTTCAGCCCGGCTTGCTTGAATCCAGTGGTGTGGAGAGCATGGTACTCACGTCTGAGCATACCCATCCCACTCGGGGTGACAAATGCAAAAACCACAGTTGATGGACAGAATGCAGAACAATGTCATACATACTGGCCCAGTCAAGCAGCAGCTCTGTTTACTCTTCAGCTTCACAGCGCTGCACAGAAAGAGGAGCACGAAGAGCCGAGCACAGAAGCTTGGGTGCTGCCTTTTGAGTTGCTTGCAGCTTTAGAGGATTTGGGACGGGTTGGTGGGGTGGGGGCGACAACACACCATCCCAGGCTGCAAAACTGCCCTTCTTTAAATGACTGTGGCTAAGAGGATTACACCAATAATGGCCTTCTCTCCTTACACGTTTTAATTCTTTTTTTTTTCAAGAAAAGATTTCTTCTCCTGGAGTAAAACCGTTTAGGCAGCAATTAAGGTTCAACAAGCATTTGCAATGCAATAGGTCTTGCATTTGCGAGAGATTAAGCTTTTGGCATTGTAAATGACAATGCATTTTATTCATCTGTTTAAAAACAACATATAAATAAACTGCATTGTCATTTACAATGCCAATAGCTAAAACTCATGAATGCGAGACCTATTGAATTGCAAATGCTTGTTTTAAGATGCACTCAAACATCACATTTCCACCCTGAAGTTGCACTAAACTTGTGACTTTTCTTAAATCCCAAGGTCAAGATTGTTAGAAAACCTGTATTACAATTGTTTGTTTTCCTAACTACCAGAACACTACTTATGAGTGTCTACATGTGCCGGTACTGATGGCAGACAACCGTGACCTTAACGGGTGAGTTCACTGTGAATTATTGCTCTACGTCTCTGCTCATGATCCAGTACACTATACCATTGAAAGTGCCACGGTGTGCTCACGTCACGCATGCCACCAGTCACTTCATTTTATGTTATCTAAGCATGCTTTAAGTGCATCTTCATTTATTATTTCTGGTGTGATGCACTTGATCCCAGTTCTAGTTAGAACATTGTGGAAAGTATATTTTAATGTTGTTGTCTTTCTCGTTTTATTGCAGGTTGTGTTTCTATGATCTAAAAGGTACCACTTTTTAGGGTGTTGTATTGGTGGTCACCCACACTCCTCTTTTCCTTGTTGACCACTACCAAAAAGTGTAGGTAGATCCTTATTGGTCCTGATGAATTGCCATCTAATAAGTTAAATAGGCAAGAAACATGTTGACCTTCTTTTTCACGACAATCGCATAGTCTCCATATCCTTGAGTGAAGCTACGCGTCTTGTTCATTTTTAATTAGTATAGGGGCCACGTTCTTTAAAATTGTTTTGAGTGGACCTCCTCCTCTATATTAGCCCACTTACTTACACTCACTCTTCACCTACACTGCTTTAGGGCTCTCACACGCACCTCACCCTCTGGCAAAAAGGAAAAAAGATCTCCGCCAAGAAGGCCCCACCATGGGTGCCGATCGGGTATTGCTCCGCCGACCCTATAAGGAGCAGACCCGATGATGAAGTAAGACACCTAGCTGGCTGGGTGTGTGAGGGTCTTTTTCAGAATGGAGAGGTTTCCTCTCCACACTCTGATGGATTCATAGTATTTATGATGTCCACACATAGAACTCTGTAAACCCTGTATTTTTAAGATAGGAACAGCATACTATTGTTGCATAGCTTGCTCAACGGACGTGTATGCTGGACCTGGATAAATACCAGTCCGTCTTGTCCCTTACTTTGTTTCTACCGTGAGCAAGACAATATCTGGCATTCATAGAACGAAGAGCTGGGCGAAGAGAGAGAAACTCTTTGCGATGCGCAGCAGTGGCACGGGCCACATCTTGAGAGAAAAAAAACTTTTTGGCCAGACCATTGCATTTGCTTTCTAGTCTTTGCCGCTGAGAGGACCATTAGTAACTCAGTGTACTCGAGAAAAAAACAATTATCCCTCTAGGACGAGTGTCTGTCGAAGAAGATGACTTAGCATAATTTTTAGGACCAATGCGATTGGCACACAGCAGATTGAGAGTGGTGCCATCCTTGAGACCAACAATTTTAGGAATGTGCATTTTTAAGAAAGTAAGCATGTCAGATCCTTGATCCCCCTTAGGGATGCCATAAATTTGAAGATTGTTGCGCCTGTTGTGATTTTCTAAATCTTCTGTTTTCATCTCGAGGAGAGCAATTTCCTTAGACATATCAGAAACCTGACGAATCAGATCTTGAGCATTACTAATCTGTTCTTTCACCTCCGACACACTGTATTCTAAATTGGACCATTTCTCATCTAACTTCTGAAGAGTAGCATTGGTTTCTACCACAAAAGGTTTAAGCAACCTTATCTCTTCCAGGAGGTCCTCCATTGTTATAGGTAGTGGAGACTTAGTAGGAGAGTTAGGTTCCTTCTTGTGACATTTTGGAGGGGAGGCGGGGTTGGAAGCCTCAAGAAGAGAAGACATACTAACAGAAGTGACTTTGCTTTCTGTCCAATTAAAGAGGAAACCTACATGTAGTTGAGTACTTAATATATTGTAGATCTCAGAAGATAGGTGCTCACAGACGATTTGTAAGATATTTGTAGAAGGCTGCTTAAACAAAAGTAAAAAAAGCACAGCTGTTCCTTTATGAACTACCTGTGGATAAATACATCTAACTCAATAGGCAACTGCAGGTAGAGCTTTGTTAGATCTGGGGGTCTCTAGTTGGCAGAGGTAAGTACCTTTGTCCAAATAGGGACCCTTGCTTCTAGTCAGGGTAAAGGGGCCCACACTGTAGATAACCCCTGCTCACCCCCTAGGTAGCTTGGCACGAGCAGGCAGGCTTATCCCCAAGGCAATGTGGATAGTACTTGCACTAAACACACACAATGACTCTAAAACACACCACAAACTGAGACCACACAGGTAGGTATATCAAAAATATATCTTTATCTAGTTTTAGGCAGTTTAGCAAAAGTAATGTAATTTACACCACTCCTTTACTCTCCTCCAGATTTGCACTCTATTCTAGGCAGGTAATTCAGTCTCAGTCGCAAAATATCACAGGAGTAAATATTGTAGGCTGTGAGATATCAAAATCAGCCCTTCGCCGTACCTTGTGCTATGAAAAGAAGCGTCTCCCCGTTCTGGTTGCAAGAGAAGCCTCAGCGTAGGGGAAAACCTCAAATGTGGCCCCGGCCGGTCCCACTAGCTCTCCGCCCGCTCTCGACAATCCACCGAGCGGCGGGGAGCCAGATTACCACTTTGATGCTGGGACGGCAGACTGGGGACGACAAATGCACTCACGGATCCCTCGGCGAGGACGGGTCTTTCTGCAAACTTGAATGCGGCTCCCTCTGACGAGAGCGCTTGACTTCACGGGCGCAGGACCAATTGGAGCGCGGCCTCAGAGACGAACCCACGACGCTAGGCCAATCAGCACGCAGCTTCTAGGCGAGCCCCTCGTGACGCTGACTCTTCTTCCCGGCTCCAGCCACTGGCAGCGCAGCTTCAGTGGTGATGCGGCGGCCCGTGGACCAATCCCAGCTCGGCGCCACCATCCTGGCCTTGAGGTTGCTGAGGGGGCTCGTCGCGGGGGACCAATCAGGACACAGATTCTCCCGTTCTTTCTCCGCAGCCCCCGGGGGAGATAGCGAGTTCAGTTGGGGGAATGCAGGCCCCGGCAGCGGTGATACTTAGCGGCACAGAGTTTTTAGGGCACCAGGGACAGGTAGAGCTCTTGTGATGACCCGAACACCTTTGGGGCAATGATTCTTGACGGAGAAGTACGACGAGCCTCCGGTCTGCTGCAGGAATGTGGCGATGAGCACACCGATCCTTCTTCACTGCCCACAGTTTCCAGCCACGCACCAAGCATGATCTTTACAGCGTTTCAGAATGTCAAAGGAACCTTTTTGACCCTGGGTTCCAGGACAGGAGGCCATCTCTTCTCAGGCCCTTGGAGATTCGTTTGCAGACACAGCACACAGCAAAGTCTTAAGGTCAAGCAGGCTGAGGTCACAGCACACAGCAAAGTCCCCTTCTTCTCTCCTTCAGATGAACAGCAAAACAGGTCAGCCCCAGAGCACACAGCAAGGGTAGTCTTCCTAAGTTTCTTCAGCGGTCCTTCTTCTGGCGGAGGTTCCTCTTGATTGTAGAATCTAAAAATCTGTTGTTAAGGGTCCTTCTCTTATACCCCTAAAAGCCTTTGAAGTCTTTGTGCAAGTGGGCCCTGTGCCCGGTCTAAACCAGTTCTGGGTGTTGCTGGAGTACTTTGGTTTCCTGGCTTCTTCCTTCCTTTCAGAGTGAGGGGCAGAGTCATCAGCCGCCCAGCAGGAGGTGGAGCCAGCATTGTGGCAGGCAGGCACAGCCCTATTAACTCCCAGGTGCTATCTCCTCCCACCACTCTAGTTGCAGATGCAGTCATTCAACCAAGGGCTGACTCAGACAACCTCCTGGGGGCTCCCCAGCCCCTGTCACCCTCAAACCAGACAGTCAATCCACAAGCAGGCCCAGGCACACAGAAAGGTTAGACAAGAGAAAAGCCACTTTCTAAAAGTACTGTTCTCAAACACAGAATTTAAAAATAACCTTTCCTAAAAGATTTGTTATTAAATTCTGAGTTCAGGGATATCAATCACTTATGTCCTATCTTGTTCCTGTGGGAAGATAGGCTGGTATCCATTGGGACCAGCCTCCCCCATGTTAGTCTACGGAGCAAGATAACCTTGCAGCAGTGATCACACAAAATGGTTGCTGTTCACTACCAGAGCATGTTACCTGCACTAGTACATGCTCTACCTTTCATATACACTGCACCCTGCCCAAGGGGGTACCTTGAGCCTTCCATAGGGGTGACCATTGTGTACACAAAGGGAAGGGTTAGGCCTAGCCCGTGGGGACACTGACCAGGAGGACATGGCAGTTCACTGACTGCACACAGGCACTGCGGTGGCAGGCCTGAGACACCATTTTAGGGCTACTCATGTGGGTGGCACAATCAGTGCTGCAGGCCCACTAGTAGCATCTGTCATCACCAGCCCTGGCACACCCGGTGCACTTTACTAGGAATTTCGCGGTGATACAAATATGCCAATCAGGTACATCCAATCAATATGATAATTTCCATAGGGAGCACTTACACTCTCGCACTGATCAGCAGTGGCAGAGTGTCCAAAGCATCTAAACCAGCAAAAACGAAATCCAGCACAGCATCAAAAATACAGGAGGCAGAGCCAAAAAAGATGGGGGAAAACCACGCCAAGGGTGTCAGGTCTAACACGCTTGTTTAATATATGGTATTGAATTTGGTAGCAACCGCCTTACGAATGCAGGGTCTGCTCATTGTAGAAAGCGATACTTAAGGGGATGATGGACGGAGCGTTTGAGCAAATCAAACACTCACCCCCAATCAACTGATCTGGGTTTAATCCATCACCATTCTTTAGCTCACTCAGCCACCCCAGTTCAGACATGGCCATATGCAAATCAGTCTAACCCTGTGCCTCATGGGGAAAAGTCCAGCCCGAACTGCCAAGCCATGTCTTCCCTGGACCAGAAACAAGCATCCTGGGACCGGTTTCCGATTCATAATCCTCCTCAGCCAGGCTATCTTGAATCCAGTGGCCAAGTGAGCAAGGGACTCACGTCTGAGCATACCCTGTCAACTTAGGGCGAACAAAGCGATAAAAAACGGGATGATGGACGGAGCGTTTGAGCAAATCAAACACTCACCCCCAGTCAACTGATCTGGGTTTAATCCATCACCATTCTTTAGCTCACTCAGCCACCCCAGTTCAGACATGGCCATATGCAAATCAGTCTGACCCTGTGCCTCATGGGAACAGTCCAGCCCGAACGGCCAAGCCATGTCTTCCCTGGACCGGAAACAAGCATCCTGGGACCGGTTTCGGATTCATAATCCTCATCAATCAATCAATCAGGAGTTTGTTAAAGCGCGACTACTCACCCGTAAGGGTCTCAAGGCGCTAGGGGTGGGGGGCTTGGGGGGTGCAGGTTCCATTCCATCAAGGAGGGGGTCTGTCGAAAAGCCAGGTTTTGAGGTTTCTTGCGAAGATGGGGAGCGATGTTGTCTGTCTGAGGTGGAGCGGAAGGGCGTTCCATGCTTTGGCCGCGAGGAAGGAGAAGGAGCGGCCTCCCGATATGGTCTTTCTGGTGCGGGGGACCACGGCATAGGAAAGCTGGGCTGATCGTAGGGTCCTTTGGGGTGCGTGGAATTTGAGTCGGCTGTTCAGGTATGCTGGTCCGGTGCCGTGGAGGGCCTTGTGTGCGTGGGTGAGCATCTTAAAGGTGATTCTCACCTCAACGGGGAGCCAGTGGAGTGTGCGCAGGTGCTGGGAGATGTGGCAGTGTTTTGGCAGGTTGAGGACCAGTCTTGAGGCAGCGTTCTGGATGTTCTGTAGCTTGCGGCAGAGGTTTTTGTTTATTCCGGCGTAGAGTGCATTGCCGTAGTTGAGTCGGTGTTCGAGGGGAATCCATTTGAAGGTCTTACGAAGGAGGCGGAGGGTGTGGAAGCAGGAAGATGAGACAGAGTTGATCTGGCAGTCCATTTTGAGCTCGGAGTCCAGGATGATTCTCAGGTTGCGTGCGTGGTCTGTGGGGGTTGGCGGGTTTCCGAGGGTGGTGGGCCACCAGGTGTCGCTCCAGGCGTCGGGGTTTGGGCCCATGATGAGTACTTCTGTTTTGTTGGTGTTTAGTTGTAGGCAGCTGTTTTTCATCCATTTGGCGACGGCTTCCATGCCTTCTCGAAAGTTGCGTCTGGCGGTGTTGGGCTCGTTGGATAGGGAGAGGATGAGCTGGGTGTCGTCTGCATATGACACGATGTTGAGTCCGTAGGTTCTGACGATGGGGGCAAGTGGAGCCATGTAGACGTTGAAGAGGGTCGGGCTGAGGGAGGAGCCCTGGGGGACTCCGCAGGTGGTAGGTGTCGGGTCCGAGAGGAAAGGGGGGAGTCTGACCCGCTGCGTCCTGCCGAAGAGGAAGGAGCAGATCCAGTCGAGGGCCTTGTCCTGGATTCCTGCATTGTAGAGTCTGCGTATTAGGGTGCAGTGGGAGACTGTGTCAAACGCCGCTGATAGGTCCAGGAGGATGAGGGCTACTGTTTCTCCTTTGTCCAGTAAGGTGCGGATGTCGTCTGTTGCGGCGAGGAGGGCGGTTTCCGTACTGTGTTTTTTTCTGAAGCCGGATTGGGAGGAGTCGAGGATGTTGTCAGGCTATCTTGAATCCAGTGGCCAAGTGAGCAAGGGACTCACGTCTGAGCATACCCTGCCTAGGGCGAACAAAGCGATACAAAAGGGGATGATGGACGGAGCGTTTGAGCGAATCAAACACTCACCCCCAGTCAACTAATCTGGGTTTAATCCATCACCATTCTTTAGCTCACTCAGCCACCCCAGTTCATACATGGCCATATGCAAATCAGTCTGACCCTGTGCCTCATGGGAACAGTCCAGAATGAACTGCCAAGCCATGTCTTCCCTGGACCGGAAACAAGCATCCTGGGACAGGTTTCGGATTCATAATCCTCATCAGCCAGGCTATCTTGAATCCAGTGGCCAAGTGAGCAAGGGACTCACGTCTGAGCATACCCTGCCAACTTAGGGCGAACAAAGCGGTCCTCAGAAGCTTGTTTCCGGTCCAGGAAAAGCATGGCCTGGCAGTTCGGGCTGGACTGTTCCCAGGAGGCACAGGGTCAGACTGATTTGCATATGGCCATGTCTGAGCTGGGGTGGTGTGGAGTGCACATAAACAATGGATTTAGGCCCAGATCTCTGTACTGGGGTGAATGTATGACACTGTTCTGCATTCTGTCCATCAACTGTGGTTTTTGCATTTGTCACCCCGAGTGGGATGGGTATGCTCAGACGTGAGTCCCATGCTCTCCACACCACTGGATTCAAGCAAGCCGGGCTGAAGATGGCTGGAATGCCAGAAACCGGTCCTCGGAAGCATGTTTCCGGTCCAGGGAAGGCGTGGCCTGGCAGTTCGGGCTGGACTGTTCCCATGAGGCACAGGGTCAGATTGATTTGCATATGGCCATGTCTGAACTGAGGTGGTGTGGAGTGCAAAAAAACGATGGATTTAGGCCCAGATCTCTGTACTGGGGTGAATGTATGACATTGTTCTGCATTCTGTCCATCAACTGTGGTTTTTGCATTGTAGAAACAGCAGCGAAAAAAATAGCAGCCAGCGCAGTCCATTCTGAGGAAGCCTTCCAGTTATTGGGTAAAAAAGACATTTGCTGAAGCAATGGCTAGAAAGCATTCTGAAGTCAGCTCAAACAAACCTCCAAAACGGGCGAAGAAAAGTGAAGATATTGTACAATATGAAGAGCAGGCCAGACAATTATGTTCCAGTCAAATGAGGAAACAAAGTCAATATTCCAATGGCCAGGCATGAGATTGGCGAGTTATGTGGTGGCTTCTATTGAAAAGGCAGTGAAAAGAGCGTCAAAAATCCTCCAAAAGAACAACAACATCATTTAACAGAAAACATTGCTATTAGTCAGCAGCCATACAAATTAAAGCAGGAATTCGAAACACTGTGGTCATCTGGGTGTATAACACCGCATTAAAGTCTTAGCGGTGTCGCAAAAGCCGCATAGAAAGCCGCTCTGGCTGATGGGTGAAGAGTAGCGGCGTCTGACAATGCCTAAAATGAAGGACGCCACTGCAGGTGCCTGAGAGGAAGGAGGGGTGCGGGGGAAACAGGTCAATCAAATGGTAAAAACTTTAAAAAAATAACTTCTACCTGTGCCCCCGCGCTCGCTCCCTTATCTTAACACATGAGCAGGGACTCAAGTTACACGTGCAGTGGTTAGGCATCCTGGCAGAGGGAAGACACTCTTTAATTGTTATTCCCTACTCCGGTTCAAAACGCACCAGGAATAAAAAATAAGCTCTAAATGAAAAGCCGTCTTCCCACCCCAATAAGTTCTGAGGAAAAGAGTGAGAGAGAGCAGATGTTAGACAAAGGGTGATGAACAACTTCACTGACAGGGCAACACAACACCATAGCACCGCACTGTGGTCATACCACAGTGGACTATATGGTGGCACTTCACTGAACAATATGGCACAGTGATGGATGATATGACACCACGCTTAGCTACCTGACACTATACTAGACAAATTGGCACTGCTTTGGATACCCTGATTGAGCCACACTGGGCAACATGGTACAACATTGAGTGAAATGAAATCACAGTCAGCAACGAGAAATCTCACTAAAACAGAATACTAGACTGCACATTGTGGTATTCCATTACCTCATGTTTTCTGGACTTTCCCCATGTCACTCAGTAGAGTGTTAGGTCTTTAGAATGTTACTGATCTTGGATGATGAAGACATCTCTTTGCAGCTGTGGTTGTTTAAGCTGTCCTTCTTATCAATAAATCCTGCTTGAACCTACTCATTGTGTAGCCTTCATTACTACACACATCATGGAACAATGGGGCACTAATCAAGAATAATAGCACCATGCTGTACACACTGGCGCAAGATTAGATAGAAAGACACTGCACTGAACAACAAGGCGTTCACAAAGTGAACATGCAGACAGAACGACAAACTGACATGCATACACATGACAATAGACAACTGAACAATGTTTCTAGTCAACCTCCAACTCCTCCCTCCGCCAGCACACGGGCCGAGGACAACCTAACAAGGACAGTGCAGAGCTCTGACATCTTTTGTTGAAAGCACTATTTATATGTGCAAAAATTACATATATTGCAACATTTCAGACTGCAAGTCAGAGCATTGAAGGTAAATAAGCCTAGAAGTCCATTTCAGAATAGTTTTGATTGAAAATCCTTGGCTGTGATAGCAATAGAAAGTTCATAAAAGGCAGCACACACTCAATCAACAAGGAGCATTGTTATTCAACAGTTACTAACTGAGATGGATCATGTCTAATGCCACCTTATAATTACTTGGCTCTGCCTCCCACGCAACCTTTATTTATCAACCAGCTTGTTGAGTGCGTAAATAGGTAAAACACAGGCATGCACATGTGTACTCTGGGTAACAACACGCCGATTTAGGATGTATGCCACTTTTAAGATGTATATTAATTACAATAGATTTCACAAGCACAGCGCAAGCACTGTGCAGCCGAATCCTAAAAATGGAACTGAACTTAAAATCATCACAAAGCTATGAGGCATAAAGGAGATGATGAATAGCTGAGGGCAGCAAATATAGGCATGCAGCGACATGCTTCAAGAATGTGCAAATGTGTTGCTAGTGTGGCATTTGTACATTATAACAGATTAATCCAACCCATGGAAAACATGATAATATTTTAGTTGTACAAGCAATCCAAAAGTTGCAGGTGTAGATAAGCAATGTCCAAAAATGATGTGTTTGAAAACAGAACCAAAGGAGAAAGCAGCATGAGACCTGGAAACAGAGAAAGTGTCATGGGATGTGTATCACAATCATAGCGTGATCAGAGGATAGACACTAATTAAGTTGAATCAATTTGTGCTTGGTCCATGCTCCACAGAAAGGACCGGAAGTGATGACGGGCATGTGCTGGCCATGAGGAGGCAGCAAAGAAGAGTGACAATGAAGCCAATGAATGATAAGCAGTGGGCAGAGTCTAAGTCCTTTATTGTAAACAACACCACTCACAAGCGAGAGTGCATGCAGTGCATGCGCTGTCGCAGGGAGAAGCTTATAAAGACAGAATGGAGTCAGGATGCAGACAAAATGCAAGCATAATTCCCTGCTGCATAAGAAATCCTGAATTCTTGCAAAGAGTTAGGTACAGAACGATTAATTGTTGTGACATCCAATGCTGCTAGAGGCCAGAAAATGTGATTACTTTAGTGCTAGCTAAAGCTAATAACACTGCCAAGCACCACTAGGACCTTGCAGACACTAGCTGAACATAGGCTTCCATTCTGTAGACATTGTTTTAAAATAAACTGTCAGTGGTCAGGCAATATATTTATTTTAATGCAATTATGCTGTTCACTGTGTTGCTTTTATATTTTATCTTAGATTTAGAATGTTAGTATTGACTTTTTATACATGTTTTGTGTATTTTATGGGTTATTTTGTAGCTGAATAAAAAATTGTCTGACTGACTAATGCAATTATCATTCAGCTAAATACATTTCTCGGCTCATCAAAGTGCTCATTCAAACAAATAGATTGAGTGTACTGTTTTTACCACCTACAAAGTATCAGGCAACACTGATGATCCCCAGTATACCAAAATAAAAAAATTAGCAAATTTTTCTTTTTTCAAAAATCAGCCTAATATTTTGCCAACCAGGGCCGGACTGGGAACCAGAACCGGCCCTGGCAAAGTGCTCGGCCGGCCCCCCTCTCCCCCTCCGGGAGGAGAGGAGCGACCGCGCACTGTGACAGGGCCGGTTTTCGGCCGTTTTTGTTACAGGGACGTTTTTGCAGCATAACGGCCCTGTAACAAAAACGGCCCCAGGGGCCCAAAACCGGCCCCCAACCATGCGGCCCACTGGGGAATTTCCCGGTGCCCTCAACGGCCAGTCCGGGCCTGTTGCCAACCACCAGAGGCACATACACTGCCAAGCCGGTCATCTATCTGCAGGCATAAGAAAGAGTTAACACATTATTAAAAAAGTTATGAAGGACCAGATTTACAAACGTCTTGTATAGTGAATGCACAACTTTTTTGCACCGCCTTGATGAAAAATTATAGTAGATATTTACAATGCCATGCAAGGAGCGATTTGCACCACCGTGCATGTCTCTGGAAAGAAATGCAATGCAACATAGCAGCTTGTGCTGCACTGCGTTACATTTCATTCTGGGATGTGTTCCATGGGCTTTCCCATGTATCTACCATGGACTTCACGCAATCCCAGATTTACAAAGGTTTGTAAACCTGGGATTGCGTAAAATTGCAATGCCTCATGGAGAATGGCATAACAAGGAGAATTTTTCTTTCTTCATGTTATTTCCTCTTTCTACGTGTGCTGCACTCTGCAGCACATGCAGAAAGAAGAAAATGCCTTTAGGGATTGTTTTTGTGCACACAAAAAACGATCCTTGTTATATAGGGCCCCATGCACTGTGGTGCAAGGGAGCCTGTGTTGGAGCTAGGTGGCACTAGGAGAGTGTAGAATTGCGCTATATCTTAGTATATCTGGTGCATTTCTGCTCACTCCCATTCACGGAATTCAACACACCGAGGGCCATATTATCAAGAACAGGCAATACATTATCGCCGCTTTTATGGGCAGGAAACTGCCGATAAAGCGGCGATAATGGGCTTGATAATATGCCCTTGTGAATTCCCATAGCAGCCCAGGTTCTGGCGTTAACCTGGGCTGATATGGGAATTCTCAAGGGCCTATTATCAACTCCATTATCGCCGCTTTATCGGCAGTTTCCTGCCGATAAAAGCGGCGATAATGTATCGCCTGTTCTTGATAATATGGCCCCAAGTTCTTTCGCGGCACTATGTTGCATGAAAGGCTAGTAAATCTGGCCAGTAATGTGGAAATAGGTTCTTCAGATAACATATCCTTGCTTAGACACTTTTCAGACACTTTTAAAAAAGTGTTGGCTTCACAAATGCCACGCAGATCTCATTTTTATTGTAATTTTTGAAAATAAAAACGGTTTATGTTATTAACTATTAGATGGTAGCTCTTAGTTGGCGCTAAAGTTTCACAAAGAAAGTAGAAAAAAAATATTCTATAGCTTACGTTTATGGTGGATTTTTCATTCAGCTTCATAGACTGATGTAATAGAATGTTTAGAAGAATTCTGGATGATGTACCTTTAAGTTGTATTGTATTGCTATTGTATTGCTTTGAATCTATTTATGTGTTCTGGGCTCGAGGTTCGTTCAGTGACAGCAGTTGCTGAACGAACTCTGGGTTGACAGGATGCTTTAATTGCTGTGGGTGAATAACTCTGGATTAAACTACAATATAACTACAGACAAGACTTTAAAGAGCATTTATTACAGATTTGGCGACGATTGGGATACTTTGATTCATCCACCGACCCACGCAAGAAAATATATATATATATTTTTTACTCTAGGAGGGGTTAAGAGAGTCTGCCGATAGCACCATTTTTTCCTATGCCAGTATTGGTGTTTAGTTCTCTTCAGATTCGGGACTTTGGTCGGTTTACGGTAAGATTAATTATTTTGGTTTGGCTGTTTGATCTTATAACCCAGAGCTGGAGTAAAGGAGCGATATTTTCCTTTTAAAATTAGTTGACTTTGCGCAGAGAGTCCTGCTGTCAACTATTTGCATCGCTATTGAATTGTCAAGGAGTTGTGAATTTCATTCAACGTGTGGATTTTGATCATCTTACTTCAAATGATCATCGTCAATTAGAAGTGGTTAAGGAATGTGCATTTTCTGAATCCACGAAGACGTTTGACTTACTTGCGTTCCTCTGGCTGGCAGCAACTCAACACTCCGATTCACAAATCCGAGTCATTGGAAATTTAATGGAAAAATCATTGATATTAGGTAGTCGTAGGAATCTGCTACCCCTTGCTTGCCTACAGGTACCCCTGTCACTGCCTTTGCTAGCCCTGGCAGGGTTGGGTCGCCACAGAAGTAACAGGAGGCTGTTGAAGGGCAACGTGTGGAACACAGAGTCAAGTTTGTGATGTCATCGCTGGTCACAAAACATGTGATGTCACAACTGCTACCATTGTGAAGATCACAAAGGAGCGTAGATGCGTTCCAAACTTATGCACTGCGGAATGGGGACCTTTTTCCTTTCAAGAATCTTACTTTCTTCCATAGTACTGCTACCATTGGCATTTCGGTGTATCGAGGATCATAAACAAATTATATATGAAAAATGATCCAGTGGCTGGAACAGAAGGGAAGTAATGTCTGACAAATCTCGTTAGCAATTAGATGAGGTGATAATTGAAGTTAATAAGCTCAGAGCAATGGATGTGGCCTATTTAGCGTTTGAAGAAGCTTTTCTACATGCCCTACTGAAGATTTGTAAACAAGCTGAAGAACTTTGAGATGGAAGAAAGTTTATGAACTGTCTAATGGACAGTCCGGGTTATTCAAGCCAGCCAGTTCTGGTGCTTTTATAGCCAAGTGTTAGTGATTGATTCACTGTCTGGCATATGACGCAAAGATCTTTCATATGTATGATTCATCTTGAGTGAGTGTAAATGTAAGTCATCATAAAAAAAGGGAAAATGGTCTTGGAATAAGCAACTTATATGCAATGCAGCCAAGTTCAAGTTCATGCACTTGGAGCTCATAACAGATGATGACACATTAGTCTTAACCCATTAAATATGGAGACTGTGGCCATGGCAAGAGCCCTTGGGGTAGAGTGCAGGATGTACTGTGATGAGTAAGAAAGGAAATCCTCTAAGAGACATGGCTTTATATATTAATACAAATCTGTCTTTCATCTTATGCTCTAAATGATTATGTACCTAGCGCACTCAGATTCAATTTACTCTAATGTTTCGATAAGTGTGCAGTGTTGTATTGAATGCCTACTGAGCATAAGTAACAATAAACAATAGAGGCCCAGCCCCACATGGGCGACTGGGACTACAACATGCATCAACACATGAGTTGTTTCTGGCAATAAAACATTCAATTCATTTTCTCATTTGCTTATTCAAATAAACTTTTCTATTTCCACAAAATTATTGAAGAAATGTTTTCATCCAAAATACTTTTCAGTTACATATAAACAATTCCATGTATTACAAACAATATCACAATGTACATTATAACTTCACACCCAATGCATTTCGAGACCTTAGTCTCTTCTTCAGGGGTATAGCTGCAAAAGAAAATATATCATGAGACCAAATCATTCACAAAAAAGTTAATTCAAAAGATTCTGCTCTATTCAAATCAGTTAATTATGCCCAATCACCAGCACCTGTGTAACACACCAACTCAAGCCAAAACTTACTTGAAGTCCTTAACGCTTTCCTACAAGAAACAACTGCAAAATAAACAACAGAATAAACCCAAATCCAAAAACGAATTCTAGCTCAACTTGAATACATGTTAAACCAGATCCTATGTACTTTTGTTTCTCTGAGTGAATTCTAACCAAGATGAGACGATCGCTGACTTCCTCTGTATTACTGGCACTGTAAAATTATATAAACCCTTGTCAAAATTGCACAATCCAACGAACAAAGGAGCACAATAAATGTTATTCACCATACTCTTACCTAGATAAATGTTCGGATCATTTTTAAGCCAGAGTGACAGTTCTCGAAAAATCTACGAATAAAGGTCAAAGAACGGTCTGTTATCAACCCAATGTCTTTGAGGGTCATAGCATCAGATATTTTAACCTTCTAGGTCGCTTTCTTACCTATGAATTATTGTTATCACAATCATCCGTTCCTGACGATATCAACAAACGCCATGAAGCTCCCGAGCTTCAGGTATTGAAATAATCAAACACATTTCACTATGCCATCAATTTTGAAATAAGAAATGAATTAATGGTGTGTACTTTCATTTCTCCATTATAGTAGATGTCATAATTTATACAGCTATTCCATTCACCCCAAGTTCTTCGCAGTGCTGTATTGCAAAACCTCAGGCTAGTAGGCAATTTGGGTCTGGTGCTGCCTCTGAATCATGGAGCCGTCACCCAACGTCTAAGATTAGCATTGGGAAAATAGATGCAGATTTAACCCTAAACTAATAGGGTTCTCAAATGTATGTCACAATTTGATTTTTGTCCAGATAAAGTGAAAGTTGAAATAGACCTTCCAAATATGTATGAGCTTTTAGTTGCAGTTGGACTATTGCAGTTCTAGATAACTCAGCTGCTCTTCTCCTCAGAGGACCTGAAATTTCCACTAGACCCAAAGAGTTGCTGTATGTGAAACACAAAGAAAAACAAGATATAATAGGACCAGGCTTTTCTCCAAGTAACAACAGATTGTATCTATCAGCAATTAAACAGATAAGGAGTAGGTTTCCAAAATGCCAGTCCTATTGCCCCAGGAGCATTGAAACCCCCTAGTTCAAGGAACTGTTTTCTGAACATAAAGAGTACATACAAAGAATGAGGCTCCACGTCTGTAACATGCCCGTTCAATGATAGTGATATTATTTATTCAAGGGCCCCCTGACAAGGTTAAAAACAGGATTTTATGCAGTTGGAGCACATTATGTACTCTTACATCTATGGTCTACATGTCTAATCTTCAATATGGCAAAGATGGTAAGTTGGCTTTCTTAAGAACTATGTAATAGGATCCTTTTCCAAGTTTTTATTAGTGTTTAGTGCCACATAACTGTCAGTCATGCACTCAGTCTAATATGCCGAACACTTACAAACCCTCCTGAGGGATTTCCGCCGTATAGTTCCTGTGTTCAAGAGAAGCACATTACTTGTCATTATCTATCACAGTGACTATTTCTTGTTCTACTCTCTTGTGAACCCTGCACATACTAGCATTTTGTGTGTGGGAAAACATGCAAACACTCTCATGCACTTCATATAATGATAAGCACACTAGAGTGAGCTCATAATCTTTCATTCATATATGGTCAACTTTTCATACTGAAACTTCGTGCATTATCTACGTACAAAATGGCACAACAGATGTACCTTTTAGTAGTCTAGGTCATGCCCCACGGGGATACAGAGAGAGATCGGCCTTTTAGTCACCCAGTCAGAAGTTTAGTAAGGAAATTAGCCTATAAGCAAGTCTTATCCTGATAGTAACTCATGTCATCAAAGGTCCTGATCCGCTTTGTCACCTAGTGCGCTCCCCGTTCCCTGCATCTTGTGGGGATAATCGCACAGGTGCCTCTTCTTTCTGGACGCGATCTCTTCCGGGTCTCGTGATTGCATCTCATTATCCACCTTCTACTCATCAGTGCATCACCATGTACCCTTGTTAGTAGCCTCTCATGTTTGTTTTGTGTCAAAACAGTTTCAAGCTTGAGAACTGCTTGTGGGAGGGTCATGGATAGCTACAGCCTGTGGTTCTAAACAAATGGTTCCATCGTCAGCACAAAAAATTGGGAGCGGTTCAAATCTGAAGTGGAAGGGGTGTTGGGCATTACTTGTGTGCATATTTGTATTGGTTGTAGCTTTTTATTATTTATTTAGAGTTTTGTAGAGCGCGTAGTCACCACGAGGGTATCCCAGCGCTAGAACCTTGTTACTCAGGAGGGGGAGCGGCTAGGTAAAAGATCGGATTAGGGGAAGAGGAGAGTTTTGAGGGTTTTTCTGAATCGAAGTAGATCGGGCTCTGTTCTGAGGTTCGGAGGGAGTGCGTTCCACTTGAGTCCGGTGTTTACCGAGAAGCGGCGGCCCCCTATCCGGGCCTTTTTCACCATGGGGATCGTGATAAGGTTTCCGTGCTCTGAGCGAAGCGCTCTCGTGGGTTTGTAGGGGGTGATCCAGTTGTTTAGTATGGGGGGGCCGGTGTTATGGAGAGCCTTGTGGGCCAGGCAGAGGGCCTTGAAAGTGACCCTTTCTTTGATCGGGAGCCAGTGTAGCTTCCTAAGAGCGGGTTTGGCCGATGATCTGGCCGGGGTGCTAGTTAGGAGTCTGGCGGCGGCGTTCTGAGCCTTTTGCAGAGTTTGGAAGGTGGATTCCGGGGCGCCCAGGTAGATGGCGTTGCTGTAATCCAACCTGGATAGGATTAAGCCCCGGATCAGCATAAGGCGCGACTGGAAGGGTAGGAGAGGGATTACTTTCCTGCAGGATTTAAGTAACCCGTAGCAGGTTCCGGCCGTCTTTCTGGCCTGGGTCCGGAAGGTAAGGTCGGTCTCCAGCCACACGCCAAGGCTCTTGACCTCCTTTTTGGGAGTGGGAGGATCGCCCATGCAGGCGGGCCAGAAGTTGGAAGGGATGTTAGTGGTTTTTTGTCCGAGGACCAGGATCTCTGTCTTGGAGCCATTAAGCTTCAAGGCGGAGTCGCTCATCCACTGGTATACGCTGGTAAGGCAGTCGTGGAGGTTGGAGGGCTCGAGTTTGGGGTGGGAAAGAGTGACCACCAGTTGCGTGTCGTCAGCGTAACTGACGATGGTGACTCCGAAGGGTGAGACAAGTTCCTCCAGTGGGGCCATATAAACGTTGAATAACGTAGGGCTCAGGGAAGAGCCCTGTGGCACACCGCACTGGAGGGGGATGGAAGAGGAGCGGCTTTCGCCTTCCCATACTTGATAGGAGCGTCGGGAGAGAAAGGACGAGAGCCACTTCAGGGCTTTGCCCTTAACTCCAACAGTCCCGAGGCGGTGGATTTTAGTCAGAAAATCCTCACACTTGTCTGTTCATCCACCCATTACTACCCATTCCCCTCACTAGTTCTTGTGTAGCACTGCTTCAATCTGTAGCAGGTGTGTCCCCCTTTGACGGTTAATATAGTGATTCCTGTTTGTTTATGAAAACTCAAGGGATGTCATCATTCATCTCCTGCAAGGGGGATCAAAGACGTAAAATCCACTATTGCTCCCTCTCAAAGAGTATTTTTCAAGGGGTTTTTGTGTTGTAATCTAGTTAATCTAGTACCACCCATTCCAAATATGCTGTTGTGTTGCGATTTGTGATGTGTTGATTGCCTATTTTGCTTGTGTTTTGATTCCACCATAAATGACTTCTAAGATCACCTATTCTGATGGTAACCTTGCTGCAGGTCATATCTATGTTCTTCTCTGATCTTGATCAATCACTTGTATCAAGGACTTGTCATTTTTCAATATGTAGGAAAAGGGGAATGTCTATTCCATTCTTTGCCACTAATACCACACCAAGGTTAAATCACATAGGACAGGAACATTCTTTTCTTTAAATGTGGAACAAAAGTGAGCCCTCCTCATTGGAATTTTCACTTATCCCTTTGTCTACTTTATGTCCCAGTAGTTTGTTTATATTTGCATTACAGGAGTACAACAGAGAACTCTGACCCAGATCTATTTTTCTGCTCTCCTGGACTAAGGGTTAAGAGTAGTGTGTTTACCTCCCATTCTGTCCTTCATAGTTATGCAGGACACCACAGTGGAGCAAGATTTTTTTAAACATAAAGACAAGGCAATTAGAAGGAAGGTCCATGGTCCACATCCTTCCCTCTAGCCTTAAATAAACCATTTTGTTGCCAATAACTCAAGCTCCCAGTATGTCAAGTGATTAAATTATGGCGGTAAGGAGAGAATGAGTTTAGTGAGAGCCACCATCCAAGGGCCACCTCCATCTTGTTAGAAATAGTATTCCTGGTGGGCTGAGGTATGCACACAGGTCAGGCAAGAGTCGCCAATCTAGTCAGGGTAAGCTAAAAACACAGTAAAACATAACCTGTGCTCACTCTCTGGTAGCTTGACACAGAGCATTCAGGCTTATCTAAAGAGTCAATGTGTAAAGTATTTGTCCAACACACACACATACACACACACATACACGCACACTCACACACAAGCACACGCACAGTAACACAATGAAAACACCACAAATAGACTCCATACAGGATTAGAACAATAGATTATTATATTCTGAACCCAACAAGACCAAAATGACTAAACAAATCCTATGTATAGAAGTTGAGACATTGCATTTTAAAGGATAAATGCAGTAAAGCTCTTAGAAGCAAGTAGCACTAAAAAAGTTACTTTAGGTCATACTGGACCGGGGCAAGGTAAAAAATTGGGCTGATCGCAAAGGAGCGCCAGCCGGCTACAGGACCCATGCAGGCCCCAGTGAAAAAAGTACCTTTCCTGGTGGCAAACCACAAAATGTGTTGATGTTGAATCTTGTAGGGGCAGGATGCATCAATCTTCTCAACACATTGAAGAGGCATCGAGCAATGCACCAAATTCTGCCACACAGTCAATGGGATGTGTCAATCTCACCAAGCTGCAGTGACAGCAATACACTGCCCTGTGCTTCGGTCTCTGGGGCAAAGTGCTTATCCTGAAGTGTGCGCTGATTTTACTCTTGCATCCCGGACGATGCACTGGTTCTGCTACACGCAGACATGAGATGCGTCGAAATCTGCGTTGCAAGTACTGGAGCAGGAATAGAGACTCTGCTCTCCCTGAATCTCATGCAACAGGAAGCAAGCCAACAAGCCTTTGCAGATCACTTGAAGTGAAAGCAGAGTTCATCTCTTCTTCAGCAGAGTCAGAGTGCAGTAGGGCAACAAACAGAAAGGCAGGTATTCCAGATAAGGTCAGTTGATTCTTTAAGGAGCACAGCAGTTCTTCTGTCAGAGCTTCAGGCACAAGTCCAGTAGTGTCTGATTTTAGGGGGACAGAGACCCAGTACTAATACCCAAAGCATCTCTCTGAAGTGCGCAGGTATCCCTTTCAACCCAGTCATGTCTGCCAGGTTATCTGTGGGGGTAATAAGTCATTTCTGTGAGTACAGGACATTGCCTATTCAAGTGAAGTGTTAGTCCCTCCCTCCCATCCTACCCAGGCAAGGCCATCAGAATGCAGATGTAAATAAATGGGTGCTCAGACAAACCTATCCTTCCTGTATTGTGCTGTCTGGAGGTAATGCATAAAGTGTAGCTGCCACCCACCTCAGACGTGTACTGGAGACAGGATGTCAGACAAACAGAGTAGTGAGTTCATTGAAATGTCCACTTTCTAACAGTGGCAGTTCTAAAACAGTAATGTTAAATCCAATTTCACCAGTGAGGAGTATTTATCATTACCATTCTAAAGATATGAAACATGAAAAAGCCACACCTCTCTGATCAGGAATTACAGCTTAAAAGTGTATTAAGGAATTCCTAATGCTAGCCTATCTCACCAAGGACAGTTTTCATTGCAATTAAAGGAACTGAAAGGAGTCTTTCAAGGATCATGTTTTACATTCTCCTGCCTTTTCACAAGCCCTGCAAAAAACCCAGTTATTTTTCGGTGAGTGTTGAAGTGTAGGGGGTTTCTAGAACATGTGAGCATTTACCTACAATCAACTTAAGTTATTGTGCATGCAATCTGATACCTATCAGAAAGAAGGCCATTTCACATTGTGCTTAAAGAGGGATAATATGCAATGCAAAAATGGATGGATTTAGTGCTTCTTCCTACACCATTCTGCACGTAGATGGGTGCGTCCTGAAGTGCTGGGTGAAAAATTCAAGTATTAATGCATGAACACCATCCACGGACAACCTGGAAGGACGCCGTTACACGGGGTTGGACAGGTCACCAGGTTATCCCCTGGGGGCCACCAAGATTTGGAGGGTTAATACTTGAATTTTTCACCCAGCACTTCAGGACGCACCTGTCCTCGTGCAGACTCAGTGATCGGCCACGCTCAAGCCCTAACTATTTTACCGCACAGCGGAGCAATTGATTTCTTACTGGATCTTTACTTACACAGCAGTCAACGTAAACCCCAACCACGTTGGAATTATCACCGGTTCTGGGACATATCGTTTTTCATCCATTAGGATTTGGCCCTGAAGAGTCTGAGTTGAATGTACTCTGATGAAACACGTGTCGGCTGGCGTTTTTCCAATTGAACATGAAACCAACAAGAATAAGACGCGTCAACTGTTTTTTCTTCCAGTTCTGTAAACTGACATATCATATGTTTGGTTTTTATATGTGCACAGGTCCTTGGTTTCTTCAAAAGAAGAGAAAATGGATATCCCAGAGCAAGGGATGCCACATGGTGGTTAGTTCCTCAAAGTCAGAGCCCAGCAGAACCTAGAGCTGATTGAGAACAGGCATAATCTCCCTGTATGGAAGATAGAGGCCAACATTATAACAGTCTCGCCACATGTGATAAAAAATAATGGCTCAGTTAGTTCCCTCTGAGGCAAGATTAGCGCCAGGCTTCGGTTCCATTCGGTTTCAATTCAATTCTGGCATACACAATGTGCTTCTTTTTTTTTTTTTTCAAAAACCTTTATTCATATTCTTTTTTCAAATGTAATTCCTTGTTACAACAAAACAGCTCAGCCAAAGCGTTTAGTTCCCAACCGTGGAATCTTTGTCATGGCTTAGAAAGTAGTATAAACAATTGCAGTCTTCAGAAGTAAAAAAGTAATTGTATTCCAGATACAAAGCGTCAAAAAAGGCACACTGCCCCAAGGCATCACCATGCCCACCGTAGAGCACCCCGACAAGCAGATAGATATCGGTACGATGACCTCAGAATTAACAAGCTCTACCCATCAGTGTACTCCACAATGGGCATGATGCCTTGTATCTGGAACACGACTATCCCTTTTTGTTTTTTTTTAAATATTTTAATTGGTTTTTACACTTACAACATATGACATATAACATATAATCATCATAGCTTTGTCAATACAGGAGTGACAGCCCATGTGGCTTAGGTGCTGGTAGTACAGTTTACCTTTAAATCAAATAAGCTTGTCCGTCCCTGCATTACTACTATACCACATATAACATATAACATATAATCTTTGGCGCTTTGTGCTGGGGTATCCATCAGACTGGTCGGGTTGAATCAAAATATATGCTTGACCGGCCCCCTGTCCATCTGTCTACTCTGAGCAAAAAAGAAAGAGGGAAGAGTTTAGGGAGGGAGGAGGGGGATGGTGTCCTGCTCTAGTGGGTGGTGTTGTGTTGGGGTCGCTGAATGTTTATTCCTAGCACTTTCATGGGGGTTCGTATGGGTCTAGGAACTTGTCAAAGGATGCCCACATACCCCTGTTGGGATTTCTCCATGGTGTGTTTCGTAAGGCTGTGATGACGGCTCCTCTCCGGTATATCACCCAGTTGAGCCACCCCTTTAAGGTGGCTTTGGAGGTGTCCTTCCATTTGGTGAGTTCTATTTTGACTGCTGCTGTTGTTAGCAGGAGATCTAGGAGGTCTCTGTCATGTTGCGTGTCAAGTTCAGATGTTATAAATGCGGTGGCGAGTGTGGCAAACTCTTCTTTAAGTGTGCACCCTAAAGCTTTGTTTATGAAGGTGAATATTCTGTTCCAAAATTTTTTGCGCTTCGTGCAGTGGAAGATGAGGTGTGCCAGGTCCCCTGCTCTCTGTCACAATTCCAGCAGCGGTCGTTTTCCCTCAGACCGAGGGTCGCTAAGCGAACCGGGGTCCAGAAGGTCTTGTGTAGAAGCCAGAATTTTGTCTGAGCTAACACCGAGGAGATCGTATTTTTCGATGGAGACGTCCAGAGGGTGTGTCTTTCGTTCTCGCTAAGTGCGATACCTAGATGTGTCTCCCAGTACCTGGTTGTTTTATTTCCTAAATCAATTTGCCATTCTTTCTTTTTTAGCATAAATTACGCCTCTCCTTCAGTCCACTTTCCTCCCTCTTTATTTTTTTTAATCTGACAGTGAGTGGAACAACTTGATACAATAAAGGGTCTCCAAACTGTTATCTTTTACTTTGAGGAGTAGGGTTAGAGAAGTAAAGGTGTGCATCCTTTAACGCAGCCTGTGTAGGCCTTCACAAAGTAGAGACAATTAGAAGGGAGTGAGCCTGCTGGAGATAAAAGTAATAAACAAATCTGATCGAGAGGTTTATGCCAGGGTAGGTATTGTCACTTAAATTAGAATTGTAGATGAATTGCATCACTAACCTGCTTTCATCAGGCAGGTTAGATATTTCTCAAGATAAATTATAATTGAATTACAATGGTAAAATCACAAGCCCACATCACGCTTTATCGCAATTTCAGTTTATTTACTATCATTTCCAAAACCCATAACCAAACATACCTGATTATTTTCACAGAAACCTATCGAGTCATTCCCGAACAAAGTGACCAAGTGACTTCTCTGGTACGTTCCTTATTTTAAAAGAGTGCCTTTAGACTCAGTTAAGTGCAATAGATATCCGGCAACAGTACAGACAAATGTAATTTTCACAAACAGAATAAACCTATGGCAAGGAAAATGAAGGATTTTAAAGCTGTTTCATTCAACTACACAGCACCATGCTGGCAAAACGAAGTACTGTGAGCTTATCATTCATATAATGGGAATTTATTTGGGTAAGTTGATTCATTGCACAGCGCTGGTTCTGTCAGTCGATAAAGAAACCCAACCTAGGTAGGTCACCAATGCAGGTCCATACCCACACTGCAGTTGCATGACGAGATAGAGCCATTGCCATAAAGCAACTCGGGTAACCATGTCAATGTGTAAGTGCGGCAACGGAATCCTGCGCAAAGGTGCAGATGTAGGTCATGGAACTGTCTCTACACAGCAACCTGAATTTTTATGCTGTGTCATTATTGCTTTTAATATTGTATGCAATAGCAGACCCACTGAGCAGTGGCGGCTTGCAACATTTGAAAGAGGTGAGTGGAACAGTTTAGAGTGAGTTTTTAGGCGGCGAGTGCAGCGAGTGCGCTTGGCTGTCAAAAGGGGGAGGGTTCAGGGCGTTTTCCCCCTTGAAAATTTTGAAAAAAGAGTAGGCCTATGGTGTATTTTTAAGCGTATTTGGGAAAGCAGTAAGATCAATAAAGCAATTCTGAAAGTGTGCTGTGACATCAATAAAGAGATTTCATACGATAATGATGTAGGTAGTTACTTATTCAATATAACCACAGAACTTCCGAAAAGACTTTGTGATAACCATGCTGACTATCTCAGATTTCTTTATTTATTGATATATCTTTACAAATGAAATATGCTGGGGAAATCAAAGTTGCTGTGATTTGTCGGTTTGGACACAATGTTCATTCCCTGACAAATTGCTTAAATGTACTGGGTGAATTTGGGAGGGGCTAAAAAGTCTGCTTGCCCCAGGCCCCCAGCCATTTGTCAGGCCATAAACAGTGGGCTGTAAACTACTTTGGACTCTGTAGAAGAAATTCCATGCATTTGATGCACAGCACAACTAGTCAAGTGAAGCAAACAAAGACATCAGGGGCTAGGGCATATAATAGCACTGTGAACATATCATGATATATCACAGTGAAGACATGCAACTAGAGAGTGAGATTCCTATGCATTGTTTTGCACAATCCCCAATGCACATAACTGAACTAAGGCAGCAGCGTGATGCAGAAGAAACTCAGTTAGTGACATGCCAGTCCATGTTATATATTAGGTGTAGAGTTTCCTTGAGTATATTAGGTCCACTCGAATGGTTTCTAGATATTCTTTCAGTTTCTAGAGATCAATGTTAATGTGTTGCCATAAAAGCACCACCGAATGCCTTGATTTCCTAACCTGACCTACCTTTGCTGCGCAATCAGTATGTTAAGATTGTAATGTAAACACCCCAGGCCAGACCTAGTTAAGTAAGTTTGGAATTAAATCATCGTAACTGAGACTGTCGGTGCAGTGCCTGCCAAGCGTGACATTGAGATTGCTAGGCACACCAATGGCACATTATGAACACTATACACAAAACAAACCTGCTCTTCAACCAATTACACCAACGGGAGTTACAAAAAAAACAATAGACTAAACCAACAACTTTATTTATGAATTTTTTTATCTTAGTTTTTTTTAGGTTTTTTTTACAGTCGGACTCCAAGTGCCAAGTGCTTCTGTCTTGAGCCCGGGCCTGGACAAGCAGGAGAGGTGAGGAATTCAGAATGAATACCTCTCCCTTATTCCACTTCTTTGCTGCGTGCCTGCTGGGCTGCAGTGCTGACACTGCCTGTCTGTGATAGCAGGAAGGCTAAGCTAATATAGCAGTGCCATTTGGCATGAACACTGCCATCCAGTTGTTCCTGCACGCCTCGCTGTCTCGATCACCCTGGGCATTTCACTCCCCAACTCACTGGCTGCAATCAGTGAGGAATGTCGTGGTGGTGACAAATGGATAAAGCGCAGGAAGAGTCTCTTCGATGAAGAGACCAAAAGAGCAGCATAAACACTTTAAGGGCCAATCACAATCACGCTGGTTTTCTTTTTTTTAAAATTAAGCGCAAATTCGCAGTTGCATAGCATTGCAGACCGACACATTCATTTTTAGGCACGGACAGATTAAAGCGATTTCAAATCACTTAAATCTGTCCGTGCTGATTTACCTTGAATCACAAGACGTTGATGCTCCCCTTAGACTCGTACGCTGGTTCCACAACTACAATGTTGGCCTCTCTAACAGTTAAGCTAGATCCTCTACGCATGGCTGTATAATAAAGCAGCCATGCCTAGGGTGACCAACTGGCATAGGTGAAAATTTAGGACAGTGAGTGTAAAAATTCAGGACAAATGGTCAAAATTCAGGACAAAAATTCAGGACAGAAGGTCAGAATTCAGGTCAAAAATTTGGGACAAAAGGTACATTTTACAGACACTTCAAAGGAGGTAGCACAATATTACATAAGTAAACAGACAACCAACACAAGCACAAGTCAAAATAAGTTTATATTAGGTTAAGAGAACCTTGCACTGCATCTGTAGTGTGCCGGAGAGAAACTTAAATACCTGTGTTTGCATATTGGAGAAACCTGGGTAACATTATCCAAAATGAAACCTCCACCCCCCAGAGCTTGGCCCCTGGTGAGGTGAAAGGAGCCCGTAAACAAAAACAATTTGCCATGCCCTGGGCTCCGCAGGAGCAGTGGCTGCTGGTGACATTTGAAAGTGGTGGGCTTAAATGTTTGGGATGAGTGACCAGTGGCAAGCGTAGCGAGCGATCCTGAACCTCATTAGGAGGGGTGACTGGGGGTTCTTCCCTGAGAAAGGTTTGAAAAAAGAGTGGACAAATGGTGCCTTTCTAAGAATATTTGAGAAAGCAAGAAGGTTAATAAAGCAATTATGAACGTGTAGTTATTACATCTATAAAGAGATTTCATGTGATAATGACATAGGAAACTGCTTATTCAGTATAACCACATAGCTGTTAGTCTGTCTGACATGGCTGCCCATCTCTCTTTGCCCTGGCTCCTCTCGAGCCCCATCCTCTATCTTCGGACCTGCCAGGCCCTACTGTTTTTGTGCTCTCCCTAATCTCCACTTAGTTCATGGTCAGTCAACGCATTGTGCTGCCTATGTTCCCTCGGTTCCAGCACATTGTTTGTGTGCTAGACATTTCCTGTGCAATTGTTCGACACCTTTGCATTGCTCGTGTGCTCCCTCTCCTCCTGATGCTCTCTGTCTCTGGACCATCAATCTCCTGTGGTATCCTTCAACTCCAGTGCTTTAGTCCTGCAATCCCTCCACCCTGTGCTCTCTCCTTCACTGCACCCCCAGCCTCCTGCAATCTCAAATCTAGATCCAGAACATTACGGTTAAGTGAATTCTCCAGATCATTCTAAAATACATGCATTCAATGTTGTGATTGGCAGGGTTTGTGATTGTAAAAATACCTCCTACGTGAGGCCTTTACACACGTTTTGCAAGTGGGATACGCTAGATGGACCGTGGGATAGACTACCTTACATCATTCCTTATGTTAGTCTGTCTTCTTTACGTACCCACACAAAAGAAGGCAACAGAATGATAGGCAACAACAACATCAAAATATAAAGAAGAGTAAAATAAGTAAAAGCAACATAACTATGGAAACCGTGCAGTGAGTACTCTAGCTTCTCATTACGCATGCCAACTTAAGCATTCAACAGTGTTACTTCTATTCGGTAATATAGCTGAGCACATGCTACAGTGATTTACATAATAGCCTGCAAGTAATACTTCCGACACTTTGCTGGTGCCTTTCAGAGTTTCACCCTTTCATGGATCATAAAATGACGTCAGTGGGGTAATATAAGCTATATTGTGCAAAGCTCATGACACAATTCCATATGTGGTGCAAGCTATATAACACCAGGGCACATGTCGGGGGTACATGGCTTCCACCTACTATTTTCACAGGGTGGACTCTGTCCTCCCGTCAAGAAGTTGGGCCCCCACAGAAATATGCGGAACTTGTCCCGGGGTAATTTTCAGACACCGGGACATGTTCAGCAGCGCCCGTACATTGTCTGTTTCATTATGAGCAGCAACGTGCAGGGATTGAGGGCGCTTTTTTTCACCTCCAGCAGGGCCGAAGTTAAAGGGCCATAAGCCCTCCTTTTGTCTGAATATCCTGACTGGAGGCAGCCTGGAACCTCACACTTAAAAGTAAATGCCACGGAGGGGAAAGAAAGGCACACAGCTTGTTATCTCTTCTCAGGTACTTAAGAGAGGCAGATTTTGCCTTTGTCAAGTCCCTGTATTTAACAGATGCATGCATTGTAAGATTGTCAAGGGTGTTGGTCTGTCTCAGTATTTACACAAACAATTTCAATAGCACTATTTCATTTATTTTATAGCGCTACGAAACAATGCAGGGTGTCAGAGCTCTTTACTTAAAATACACATAATACATTGGCAATAAATCATGTGCATGTGTAAATCAATGTACAAGCTGAGTTACATGAGACAGGGTTACAAGGTGTAAGAGTCACATGTCCTTCATAGCTCACTGTGCTATATTACAAGGATAACAATGTATGAACTGCAGGTAACAACAGGATCTCTGTGTTAAAAGTAGTAACCCAATGTACTATCTACATAAAATAAAAATCAGTCTCCTGCTAGAAAATATGTGTTTGGACCTTGGAGATTGCGAGGGTAAGGTTTCAGTGGAAGGAGCCTCTTCCAGAATAGCATTAGATTGCTCTTTGCATATCTCCTGCTCCTCAGATATTCTACTTTACCTCCGCGGCAGATGTCATCTCTGTCGTTAAGAGTTTCCTTTAATATTTTCAGACAAAATTCTAAGTCCTCATGGTGCTTGAGTGGCAGACAGATGGCAATACAAATGTAATTTGCAGTTTTTCTACTGTAGACATGGCATGGCACTTCACAAATATTGAAGGAATTATGAAGTTACTGTCATGGAATAAGTAGCCAAAAGGGGGACAAAAATAATGCGTTGAAATGTCCGAACATAGGATACATTTAGAATACAAGCAAAAAGCGTGTCAAAATGGGGTGGCAAAAACCCTACAGCATTCCGGGAAGCCTTCTCACGCAAGCCGCAACAAAGAACTGAGGTTGTGCAGCAATAACCAATACAGGAGATAATTGCACTTGGAAGCTGCTGATCGTTCATTAAAAGCTAGTCTATGTTTTGCAGCTTGAAATGATCACTGCATATCTGGCTTCAATTTATTTCACTTTCTTCATGTTTTTTTTTTCCCGCAATGAAGTTTTTGTTGTTGTTTTTTTTTGTGTGGCAGATTGTGTAACACATTACAGTTTTTATTTCATGAAATATCTGGTGCACTCTGTTTCAGTACAAACACCTTTCCCATCAGCTACCTCACACTGTACTCTCTTGCCAGTGTGCACTAAACCACAAAGGCCTGCACAGGGTTGTGAATGATTCATTGCATTTCATCCAAATATTGTAGAACTGTAGAGCACCATCAATACACTTCTTGTACCTCAAATGTGTTCTGGAATGCCAGTTTATGACCTTGTTTAGAAAATAAAAAATGTGTTCCCCGAATGTCAGAGGTGGAAGCATACACATTAGCCAATCAAAAGGACAATGTACAAGTTATGCTCCAAAGGAGGGAAATACACAAGAAGAGGAAGGAAACTACTGAATAAGCAAATAATAATATCTACTACCTTCCCCTGCTCTCTTTCCAGCAAACACATGATTCAAGGCTACCATTCTCAATATCAAGAGTGTTTATCACCTTTCTCCCTAATTGGGCTGTGCTCTCTATATAGGGCTTCATAACTTATAAACATATTAAGTATTATACTGTACATATACCAAAACCACAGATATAAATCATATCTACATTACGTTATGATAGAATATATAAAATATTTTCTTCAGTCCTTTACTTGTGGTTCCATCTATTCATAAGGCAATTTTTGGGCCAACGTTAAGAAAGTGGGATTAGCAATATCATACAGATCATACATTTATCTCCTACTGACAAATTTTAAACTGTACATTTTTGTAGTTGTACAAATCTGAGTCTATAGGTCTTAGACTGAGGGGCAACATTTTGGTTATCTTTTTTGCTGTTAAGGTATCGTCATAAACTTTTAAAATAATCTACATATGTCCCTTTGGCTTAACAGATGTAAAGAATTAAAAAATACTGTGGAGACATTGCACATACAGTCCGTCGTATAGATATTATTCTAGGTATAGATATTATTCTAGCAGACAACTGATTCCTAATAATCACATTAGGATGTATTAAAATGGTGAAAAGTAAAAGCAATCTTCGTTGCATTTTTACAAACAATGGTAAAAACATTTTTGTTAACTTCTAGGAGGGCCGGTGCACTTTCTGAAACAGATTACAAAGAAACCCACCCGTTATTGTATTATTTCTCTCCACAAACATTACAAATCACAAATGTCATTAGGTCATCATCTGGTTTTCCATTCTGCACCCAACCAGGGAGAAAGAGTGTTCCTCTAGGGATCACTGTTGCTGTGCAATTGAAGTTCTCACATCGCTGACATTTAATTTTATTTATGGTGGTTCCCTCCACACCATGGGGAAGCTGGTGTTCCAGGACTGACAATTCTGTATATGAAACCCTGAGTCTCCTTAACTCATCACTAGCCATTTCCAGGGCAGTCATTTTAACAAACTCTTTTGGGCTAAGAGCTCCTGAGAACAAGTGTTGCCTCAAGTGGGGGGTTTTGGGGTTCTTCAGGTTTGAGACTTTGCTCCTGATGCAAATGTTGTACTTTTTGTCATTGTTGGCGTGTGCAGAGAAGACGTCCTCTTCGATTTTCTTTGCTAAGTCCCAAATCACCTCTTCTTCATTGCTTGCGATGTAATTGAATCCGCCAAAGCTCGGTAAAGCAACTCTGTGCATTTGGTCCTCAGAGCGGCCATATTGTGTTCCTTTTCCTGGTGTGTTACAACATTTTTCACCAGTTCCAAATAACAACCAGGATTGTCCTCTTGGCCAAGACTGAGGTCGATCTTCAGTGCACTGTATGCTTCCTTTTGTTCACTTTCTAATGGCAATGGATATGATGAGTGCAAGACTGTCATAGAACTGTGCTCCAAAGAGGCCTCCGTTGGCTCTTCTGAAAGCAGTTTAACGTTTTCTTCATCACCCTTTTTCTTTCCTTGAGAAATATCATTTTGCAAGTGCGTGGATCCATGGTAGATGCTTCTGTAAAGCGCTTTTCACTTAGATAACAAGAACTTTGCTTTTTTTTTCAAATTACGTGATGGGCAGGTCTTTAGGACTCTGTACACTGCTGTAACCATGTCAGTTTCTTGCAAAAGTTCAACAGTCACATCAGCGATTTCCAGCTCAGCTAAATGGCATTTTATGTCTTCATAATCCTTTTCAGTGAGCAGTGAATAAGATGGACTCTGGTTATGGTCTCTTTCTTCACATTCATACTGGGCTGTTAAGCTATCTGTGTTAACTGTCACTCACGAGGCATGTAAATATCACTCGAGGCATGTAAATATCACTCGAGGCATGTAAATATCACTCGCTTGCACAACGATAACACAGAAATCATGTCACAAGTCTTGAAAGCTGTCTGACTGCGGATTTTCACGCAATAAAGTTAAAAGTAAAGGTTAAGGTTTGTGTTGCAAGGTCGGTTAAGTATTTCTCTTTTTAATTGGAAAAAACAACATTTTCAAAAAGAGAATCAGAAAATGTACCATTCAGGTAGACTAGCCTGTGTAGATTTCCATTTACAAATGTGAAATTGTTACGATCAGTGAGAAGAGCAGTAAGTGCAAGAGGAGACCCAGCAAAGGCTGTCACTGGCCCATTATCATTCTGTATGTGATAATTAGGCCGACATACAGAATGATAATGGGCCTCATAGCAGTCTGTGCCAGGTCGGGGAGGGGCTGCAGCAGGCCACTGCTCACAGCAGGAGCGTGAGCTGGCTCCTGCAGAGAGAGTTACAGGACTCTCAGGCTGCTTGCAGGGGTCAGCTGAAATTACGGACAAAAGGCGTCCGTGAAAGAAGTCTTCACGGACAACGGACAAGAGGCCCAAATTACGGGCAGTCCGTGAAATGTTATGACGGAAAGTGCACCGGCCCTCCTAGAAGTTAACAAAAATGTTTTGACCATTGTTTATAAAAATGCAACGAAGATTGCTTTTACTTTTCACCATTTTAATACATCCTAATGTGATTATTAGGAATCAGTTGTCTGCTAGAATAATATCGATACCTAGAATAATATCTATACGACGGACTGTATGTGCAATGTCTCCAAAGTATTTTTTAATTCTTTACTTCTGTTAAGCCAAAGGGACATATGTAGATTATTTTAAAAGTTTATGACGATACCTTAACAGCAAAAAAGATAACCAAAAAGTTGCCCCTCAGTCTATGACCTATAGACTCAGATTTGTACAACTACAAAAATGTACAGTTTAAAATTTGTCAGTAGGAGATAAATGTATGATCTGTATGATATTGCTAATCCCACTTTCTTAACGTTGGCCTAAAAATTGCCTTATGAATAGATGGAACCACAAGTAAAGGACTGAAGAAAATATTTTATATATGCTATCATAACGTAATGTAGATGTGATTTATATCTGTGGTTTTGGTATATGTACAGTATATTACTTAATATGTTTATAAGTTATGAAGCCCTATATAGAGAGCACAGCCCAATTAGGGAGAAAGGTGATAAACACTCTTGATATTGAGAATGGTAGACTTGAATCATGTGTTTGCTGGAAAGAGAGCAGGGGAAGGTAGTAGATATTATTATTTGCTTATTCAGTAGTTTCCTTCCTCTTATTGTGTATTTCCCTCCTTTGGAGCATAACTTATACCTTGTCCTTTTGATTGGCTGATGTGTATGCTTCCACCTCTGACATTCGGGGAACACATTTTTTATTTTCTAAAAAAGGTCATAAACTGGCATTCCAGAACACATTTGAGGTACAAGAAGTGTATTGATGGTGCTCTACAGTTCTAAAATATTTGGATGAAATGCAATGAATCATTCACAACCCTGTGCAGGCCTTTGTGGTTTAGTGCACACTGGCAAGAGAGTACAGTGCGAGGTAGCTGATGGGAAAGTTGTTTGTACAGAAACACAGTGCACCAGATATTTCATGAAATAAAAACTGTAATGTGTTACACAATCTGCCACACAAAAAAAACAACAACAAAAACTTCATTGCGGGAAAAAAACCATGAAGAAAGTGAAATAAATTGAAGCCAGATATGTAGTGATCATTTCAAGCTGCAAAACAGACTAGCTTTTTAATGAACGATCAGCAGCTTCCAAGTGCAATTATCTCCTGTATTGGTTATTGCTGCACAACCTCAGTTCTTTGTTGCGGCTTGCGTGAGAAGACTTCCTGGAATGCTGTAGGGTTTTTGCCACCCCATTTTGACACGCTTTTTGCTTGTATTCTAATTGTATCCTGTGTTCGGACATTTCAACACATTATTTTTGTCCCCCTTTTGGCTACTTATTCCATGACAGTAACTTCATAATTCCTTCAATATTTGTGAAGTGCCATGCCATGTCTACAGTAGAAAAACTGCAAATTACATTTGTATTGCCATCTGTCTGCCACTCAAGCACCATGAGGACTGAGAATTTTGCCTGAAAATATTAAAGGATGACATCTGCCGCGGAGGTAAAGTAGAATATCTGAGGAGCAGGAGATATGCAAAGAGCAATCTAATGCTATTCGGGAAGAGGCTCCTTCCACTGCAACCTTACCCTCGCAATCTCCAAGGTCCAAACACATATTTTCTAGCAGGAGACTGATTTTTATTTTATGTAGATAGTACATTGGGTTACTACTTTTAACACAGAGATCCTGTTGTTACCTGCAGTTCATACATTGTTATCCTTGTAATATAACACAGTGAGCTATGAAGGACATGTGACTCTTACACCTTGTAACCCTATCTCATGTAACTCTGCTTGTACATTGATTTACACATGCACATGATTTATTGTCACTCACTCCCTGCACGTTGCTGCTCATAATAAAACAGACAATGTACGGGCGCTGCTGAACATGTCCCGGTGTCTGAAAATTACCCCGGGACAAGTTCCGCATATTTCTGTGGGGGCCCAACTTCTTGACGGGAGGACAGAGTCCACCCTGTGAAAATAGTAGGTGGAAGCCATGTACCCCCGACATGTGCCCTGGTGTTATATAGCTTGCACCACATATGGAATTGTGTCATGAGCTTTGCACAATATAGCTTATATTACCCCACTGACGTCATTTTATGATCCATGAAAGGGTGAAACTCTGAAAGGCACCAGCAAAGTGTCGGAAGTATTACTTGCAGGCTATTATGTAAATCACTGTAGCATGTGCTCAGCTATAGTTGGCATGCGTAATGAGAAGCTAGAGTACTCACTGCATGGTTTCCATAGTTATGTTGCTTTTACCTATTTTACTCTTCTTTATATTTTGATGTTGTTGTTGCCTATCATTCTGTTGCCTTCTTTTGTGTGGGTACATAAAGAAGACAGACTAACATAAGGAATGATGTAAGATAGTCTATCCCACGGTCCATCTAGCGTATCCCACTTGCAAAACGTGTGTAAAGGCCTCACGTAGGAGGCATTTTTACGATCACAAACCCTGCCAATCACAAAATTGAATGCATGTGTGGAGTAAGAGGGATGTGAACAGAGAATTTTAAGGATAATGTGGATTAATGATGTCACTGTACGAATGGTTCTGTAGGTGTGTCAGATTGGCAGTTCTCTGGATAGTTCTTTGCATGTACAAGAGTTAGTGTGCGTTTGTTATGAACAGAGTATTTTAGAATGATCTGGAGAATTCACTTAACCGTAATGTACTGGATCTGAGATTTGAGATTGCAGGAGGCTGGGGGTGCAGTGAAGGAGAGAGCACAGGGTGGAGGGATTGCAGGACTAAAGCACTGGAGTTGAAGGATACCACAGGAGATTGATGGTCCAGAGACAGAGAGCATCAGGAGGAGAGGGAGCACACGAGCAATGCAAAGGTGTCGAACAATTGCACAGGAAATGTTTAGCACACAAACAATGTGCTGGAACCGAGGGAACACAGGCAGCACAAGGCGTTGACTGACCATAAACTAGGTGGAGATAAGGGAGAGCACAAAAACAGTAGGGCCAGGCAGGTCTGAAGATAGAGGATGGGGCTCGAGAGGAGCCAGGGCAAAGAGAGATGGGCAGCCATGTCAGACAGACTAACAGCTATGTGGATATACTGAATAAGCAGTTTCCTATGTCATTATCACATGAAATCTCTTTATAGATGTAATAACTACACGTTCACAATTGCTTTATTAACCTTCTTGCTTTCTCAAATATTCTTAGAAAGGCACCTTTTGTCCACTCTTTTTTCAAACCTTTCTCAGGGAAGAACCCCCCGTCACCCCTCCTAATGAGGTTCAGGCTCGCTCGCTACGCTTGCCACTGGCCACTCATCACAAACTTTTAAGCCCACCACTTTCAAATGTCACCAGCAGCCACTGCTCCTGCGGAGCCCAGGGCATGGCAAACTGTTTTTGTTTACGGGCTCCTGTCACCTCACCAGGGACCAAGCTCTGGGAGGTGGAGGTTTCATTTTGGATAATGTTACCCAGGTTTCTCCAATATGCAAACACAGGTATTTAAGTTTCTCTCCGGCACACTACAGATGCAGTGCAAGTTTCTCTCAACCTAATATAAACTTATTTTGACTTGTGCTTGTGTTGGTTGTCTGTTTACTTATGTAATATTGTGCTACCTCCTTTGGAGTGTCGGTAAAATGTACCTTTTGTCCCACATTTTTGTCCTGAATTCTGACCTTCTGTCCTGAATTTTTGTCCTGAATTTTGACCCTTTGTCCTGAATTTTTACACTCACTGTCCTGAATTTTCACCTATGCCAGTTGGTCACCCTAATTGGGGTTCCTGCATGAGTTCTTATCCTACAGCTATATGGTATAGTAGACGTCATATCCATCCGATCAGCGAACAAAAAAAGTTGTAATCGAGATAATGCAGTGGCAAGAATTACTCAATGATTGTTAATTAGGGCAACATTGCACAATCATGAAACATCTCCGAAGAAAATTTTCATGAAACGCAGGCATAAAAGGCAAGCAAATACAGGCCTTAATTGCCACAAACAAATGCTTGGAGGCCTGTGTGTTAAATGTACCGCTTCCTGGGTTGTTGAGTGGTAATTATGCTGCACTGTTGCAGTTGCGGCTGGCATGACGCAGATGGACGTTGCGGGGGGTGAGGGGGGAATTAATTGTAGTTATATTTAATATTTTTTTTAAAACATACCTTAGATGCCCGATCTGGTACCGTGTCATCTGCTCCTCGCAGCTGCAGGAAGCAAGTAGGCAGCCTTCCTCCCCTCCCCTAATCCAATCACAACGCTGCAATGGCAGCGTTGTGATCGTTGTGATTGCCTAGGTCACCGTTCATACAGGCGTCCATGAGGAGGCCTTTTTCTCCATTCAGGCTGCATGCAGCCTTCATGGAGAAAATGGGAGAGTGCTCATGACTTTGTTTGGTCGGCCCTGGGGCCGACCAAACAGTCAGCACCCACAACATTGGGCTAGCCATTCCTCCCTGACCGGCCCACCGGCCCGCCACCAACCAAACCCTGCTTCTGCTTTCTCGCATTGCGAGAAGCAGAAACATAAAATGGCATACCATTTTATGTTACTGATTTTCGCACTGTGAGAAGCAAGTGGGGCGAGGCTCCTCCGCCCAGGTGAAGGAGCCGCCCCTGCCACTGAGGCAAAGCACTTCGGGTAACTACAGCAGTGGACAAGTGTGGCAGCAAAGAGATTCAAAAGGACAGGCAGGTTACAGCCAAAGGAGAAAGGAAAAGGGCACTTGCTAGTTCAATAAAATTGGGCTGAATTCAGGTTAGCAAGCATGATATGGGGATGCCAGCATGCCAGCAATACACTGGAAAACGGAAACAGAGTAATTCCAACTTGTTTTCAAAATCAGTAGATTGCAGTAATTATTTTACAGCTGGGCACTACTTGCTGATTCGGCATTTTGCGGAAATTAAAATAGCGTGGGATAACCAGGTTACCACACATTTTCCTTCTATACAGGTCAGGAATGTAAACATGTTTTTCAAAATGTAGGAGTTACAAACATATATGTCCGCTAACATAACACATAAAACCAGTATTACATTTCTAAGTGTTTGAAGACTTAGGTCCAGATTTACTAAGCCCCTGCGCCATGGATGGAGATACATGGCAATTCAAGGGCTTAAGTGAGATTTATTAAGTCATGCAAAGCCACCTTGCGTGCCTCTCCATGGCTAAATACATCCAGAGTAATGCAAGGTAGCGCAAATCGGTGCCTTGCGTTACTCTGCTTTGGGAAGGTGTTACATGGGTGGAGTTTTGTCCTTCCCATGCATTTACCCATGGATTTTGACACAATCACAGATTTACTAAGGGTTGTAAACCTGGGATTGCGTAACAAGGAGAAATATTTTCAGTTCTCACTATTTCTTCCTTCTATGTGTGTTGCATTCTGCAGCGCACATAGAAAGAATAATATCTGTCTAAGGATTGTTTTTGTACTGCACACAAAAAAAATCCTATCTGTAGCACAGGCACCCTTTCACCATGGCGCAGGGGCACCTATTTTGCAGCTGCACAGCACCAGCGCAGGGAGAGAGCAGGAATGCACCACATCTTAGTAGAAATGACCTTTCCTGTTCTGTCCCTGTCACCTAGTGCAGCACTACAAGTTGCCTTGATGCCTTGAGGTGTGTGAAATTTTGATAAATCTTCCCCTTAGTCTATTCTTCAAGGGAGCGTTCTCTAATGTATTTCAGAGTAAACAATAAACTAATGGATATGTTGCATTTAACCATAACACAATAAGCTTCAGTTATACTTTTTTGAATTGGGGTATACATGTGGAAGATGTGAGGAAAAATGCAGTTGTTTTTAGGTCTCGCACCTAGCGTTGCAGTGTGCAGCATTGTCGCACTGCAAGAGACCTCTTGTAGGGGGTTTAGAAACGACCTAGGAATTGCACAAGCTTGTGTGTGTGCTTTTCCTTTTGGCCCATGCTATTGGCCTTTGTGTGCGTCTTTTTATGAAAGACAGCACACAATTGGCCAAAGGTGGGCGCATTGCTCTGCCCATGGCCTATTGGTGTCTGTTACGAGCACCTCTGCCATGTGGTTTCAATTATCGTGCCCAGACACAGGCGCGATAATTGAAAGCACATGTCTCGCTGTGGAGCGCGCACCACTCGCTGGCATGTTTGTTTTGGATCCATTTCACAGGGAAGCAACTACATGAAAGAAGGAAAGAGAGGTGGGCTGCTTGCTCACATTATTCTTCTGTGAGGTCATACCTGTTACAACAACGCAGCGGGTGTGCATCGCTAGGCTTGTTGTGAAAGGGGCACCCACAGCTTGACTGCTTGTTGTAGCTCAATGCGTGCAGGCACTTGACAATCAACAGGTTCCCCTCGTGTCCCAGCCTTGCCCAGACTCCCAGAGCTGCGTGAGCCCGGGCGGTGACGACTAGCCGCACGCCAGGGAGGCCAGCCCGGCTGGCGGGAGCCTCTTCCTGGGGGCCCTGCACCGCTTTAACTCTGTGTCGACGGAACTGCAGTTTTCCTGTTGGAGACCTGCCTTTCACAAATCTTGCCATTCAGGTGCATTTGTTCACTTTATTCTGTAAAGGAAACGGAGTCCGACTCCCAGAATGCACTGTGTCTTTGAAAGAAGATGCAAAGGCGGAAACACTGCGTTCTGTTCACCATAGGGGATTAGGAGATCCACAGGTCATGCACTCGCAGATAAGATTACAGATTATAAATTGTCAATGGATGACTGTGCAGTGAGTGTGATATTTGCTGCTCACTGGTAACAAAAGCCACTGCAATATCTCCCCAGAATGTCGGCACAATCGTAATGCAAAACATGGTTGTCATCTCGGAAGAACGTGTGCGCTTTCTTTTATAGAAGGGCTTTTGATGGGTTGAATACGGATTTTGATCATCCAAAAAGCTCATGCATCTCACACGGTTTTTATCTGTTGTGCTTGGATAACCAGCGCGCTTATCATTCTACTCATTTGTGCTAGTTTTATCCATTTCGGGAGCATGAAAAGCCGAGTAGCCCCATTGGCGTTTTTAAGGTTAATCATTGAAGGCTGTATACGGCTTGTTTCCGCAGCAAACTCATTAACTTACTGAAGTATAATACAAGTCAAGTGTTTTACCTCTTTCTTTCTAATCTGTGGTCACTGAATTCCGTTTGTCCACTGAGGAAGACGGAAGTTTACATAAAAATGCTCCGCAGATTCCTCGGCTTTCAGTTTGCCCTTTCTTGGACAGGTTGGTGTTTTGTTGACCCTGTTGGTGTCATCCGATCTGTTTACTTTGTTGCTGCGCCCATGTGCTATGGAATGAGTCTAATAACCCCAGTAACTAGGACAGTCGGGGGTTGGCCTTTACAAATAAACATGTGCGGCGGTGTGTGATTGCAGGCGAGGCCGTCTCTCGCTGGTGCATCGTGTGCAAAGGTCCAGCAGATTTATGTCCCTGTTTCTATTGGACACCTGCCTGCTCGGCGCAGTATTTCCTGAGATGGGAGATTCGTAACCTCCCAACATGCCGTCTAGATACTTAACCTGTTACCCCCCCCCCCCGACCCCCTCCTCCCTCCCACCCACCTGGTGCTATTGTGGGTGTGGGGTGGAGCTGGGGGAGTGGGCATGTACAGAGACTGACGTGCAGTTACAGTAGTCCTTAAGAAGCATTATGTGATTGCAAACAAGTCAGATGCATGTAGGGATAGTAGTTTTTTTGAAAGCTACTCCTAAGGCAGGGCAGAACTTGCCCTGGGTGCCATTGTACGAGAGGCAGAATGGCATAACATTGCAGCAAGCTAAATGTAGACCTCGACCCAGAAGTCACATGCGATCAGTAGATTACTCACGTACAGGTCCATATGTAGAATGATTGGAAGTAAAAAGCGTGTCAGGCCTCGCCAGGGGTAGAAAGTGCTCTACAACTTCAATCCATTACAATTTAAGCTCGAGCAGCTAACTGGAGCGTAGGCCCTGATAGGATACCAGTTAATTTTTTATAGCTATTACTATTAACATAATGCCAAAAAAAATCGCCTAAAAACTAACAATAAACATTTTTTTAGAAATACTAAGCTTAGAAAACTATTACCATACCCAATACGTATCACCTTCATATTCTTACAAATATTTGCATAACTGTTACAGTATTCAAATCAACAACATATTACATTCTAATTCATATATTTCATATCATCTGCATAACCTGCTCTATCTTTTTGCATTTCAGTAAATTATTAATAGGTAGCTTTGCTTATAAGAAGTCTATTTATTATTGCAGATACAAAATAATTTTTTTTTAAAACATACTCATTTTCAATGCCAACAGCTCCAACTTTAACAAATGTGAGACCTCTTGCATTGCAAATGCTTGCTAAGTGTTTCCCACATATTCAGACATGTTCGCTGTGGCGATAGAAGAGAAGTGAAATGAGCCTTAAAATGTGGAAATTCTGAGGCAAAGGTAAGGATAACGTGCAATCCTTCTCACCGCTGCTTCTATGCACGTTTTTCTCTTGCCGTTTATTTATGGAAGCTGAAATGTGGCATACGGCCAAAACCACGTTTATCAAACACCTGATTTTAGCTGCTGGTTTATAAAGGGAAAATAGAAACTTACCAGAAGTTTTCTGTCTGAGAATCGAACCACTGACTGGCTAGACTTCATTTCATTCACCAAAGTCTAGGGAAATCTTCACGTTAACACAATCGCTTGTCGAAGGGTCTGCTCTTTCAACATCTTAATACTGCTGTGATTGGAACACGTTTTCAACAGTGAAATAAAAGTGTTAAAAAAATGTAACTACCCATGTAGAGAAAAGGGTGGCAATTATGATTTCCATTGACGGTTTCTGTATTGTTTAAAAAAAAGGGGCTACAACTTCAGAAAATAGGTACTCTTTGAGAATGGTACTCTACCTGCTTACACTGAGTGAGCTATTGCTCTAACTGGAAAACGACTGAGCTATAAAAATATTAATGATACTAGAAAAGCTTTTCCGATAGACAGACACTTCTCAAGTAGACCAAGCTGAGTGCAAGGAAGGGAAGGTTCACTATTGCGCAAACAAACACATGCTTCATGCTATCAGCAGCAGTGTCAGAATCGATCTGTCAATTGATCATACAGCTGCCTTCTCCACCATAAAACTGGCATTTTTGAAAAATATGCGGTTTTCTACAATCGTAGTGCCACAGACGTTATCCGCTCATGCAGAAAAGGAAAGATCAGGGGCGATGTTCCCGGCAAAACAGCAATAACCTCGCTATCTCTGAAATTTTTATCGCCCTGGAGAAACGCGTTGTTAATAACGCGCTACCAGGGCGATACATTCCAGAGATAGCCTACGATAAAAAATGTATCACTAAGCATGGCCAGCGATAATCATCGCTGGCTGTTGATAATATGACCCTTTCTTTGGGGACATACCTCAAATGGTGATAATTTGAGCAGAATTGAAAAACTTACACATGAAGGTCATTTTAGTTTTTGTGGCCACCTTTCAGCTGGACTGGAGGAGAAAACACCTCCGTAATTCGCACAAAGAAGAATGGTTCACAAATTTTCAGATCCCACCGCAGAGAAGTGGAGGGGAATGCCCATCCAAAAACAAATTGGCACGTAAAAGAAAAACTAAAAAGCTTCCCTACCGTTTAGGAGCCATAACCATTCGAACACAAATTGTGATCTGCAGGGACTCCTGTGGAGTGTCCCAGGGATCATCCCTTTGCTCTGACCTTTTAAATGTTTATGCATCTCCCCTGGCAGAAGTGCTGCGTTCCTTCATGTTCCATGTACTGTCATAGACCAACGACACACAGATCATTGTGTCCATTTCCAATGATCCTGCTTATGTGGGAGAGAAGTTCATTCAATGTATGACTAGTATCAGTAGGTGGATGAAGGACAATGCCCTTAAAATGAATGTAGATAAAACTGAAGTTCTAGTGTTTGGCTCGCAGGAATCCATTTGGTCTAACATCTGGTGGTAGAATGATTGTGGACCCCTTTTTTCTCCGGTCACGTCAGCCAAAAACTTGGGTGTCATCTTTGAAAGCACCTTAAGTTCTGACACTCATGTTAGCCATACCACCAGTTCCCGATTCTTCATTATTAAGATCTTAAGGAAGATCTTTCCCTACATTCCCCTAGAACATCACCGATCTGTTATAATCACCCTAGTCATCTGATGATTAGATTACTGCAATTCTTTATATCTCAACATTAAGAACACTTGCGTTCATAAGCTCAAAATCATGCAGAACACTGCTGCCTGTTTGGTTCTCAATATCCCGAGACATGAGTCAGTCAAGACTGAGATTCTTTCCCCACACTGGCTCACCATCATAAAAGGGTCACTTACTTTTAAAGCTCTCTGTATAACGTTCTTAGCCCTGAATCATAAAGGGCTCAATCAACTCAACTCACTTTTTCGCTGGTACATCCCTGCAGACCTCGCAGATCCTCCTTCCACAAAGAGGCAATAATACAGAGGTTTTGGAAGTGCAGATAGGACAGTCGCTCCAGCTTGGTGGCTGCCGTCAAACTTTCGAACACACTTCCTCCCAACATCGCTGATCTTGACTTCTTTTCGGTTCTTAAAAAGCATTTAAAGACATTACTTTTTTCCTCTCAATCCCCTCAGTTATCATAGTAACTGCTATAAACTGATACACACTGCCTCCCAAAGTGCCTTGACACCTTGGGGTATAGTGCGCTCTACAAACTCAGTCAACATAACATAACTAAACTATTGCAAGAGGCGAAAAGAAGGAATCATGCATTGTAAAGCAGAGGGTTTTAAGGACAACCAATAGGACATTTAAATCAGAAATTCCAGTTTGAGAACATTAAAAGCACACACTTAAAAACTGGCTTTTGAAAAAAACATTTTAGCAACAAAATTTAGAGGAACAACTGTTGAAGTCAGTTTATGAACACAAGAAATGTATTGTCTTGAGATAGCTAAGAATCGTTGTGCAAAGGGGCGTGGCTTGGATGGCAAGGAGGCCGCAGACCTGAGTCCGGAGCTCCCGATCCCCCAAGTCAAATAACGGCGAGCAAAAGAACAAAACGCAACGGGCAACTAAAGGAAACACATGGAGATGTGCATGAACTGAAGGGGCACCCGCCACGACTCTTTCGCAACCTGCAGAACCCGCTGGATGGATGTACGCAGCCGAGAAAGCTGCCGGGGAGACGAGAGTTGTGGAGCACAAGATGGCGGCAAACTCCTGAGAGGAGACCCGAGACTACAGCTGACAGCAAGCCCTCAAGTAAGAGCAACCGGGCAAAGCCGGTAAATAAGCAACGCGCTGCCCCCCCCCTCAGGCAAACCCCCCCGACCCTAAAAAGACCTCCCAACTAACAAATACCAACGCAAGCGCAGGGGGGAAGGGGGTGCCTGATCTGAAGCGGAGCGGCCATCTTGGTGCAGGCCAAGGAGCGAAAGCCGACCAACACCAACAGCGCCAAGCAGCCACATAGAGGGAAGCGCAAGAAGCAATCCCGACCCCCCGATAGCAGGCATACCACTAAGCCTAGCATGACCGCAGGCACAGAGAGGAAGGGGGACAAACACGAACACTGAGGTGGCCATATTGGTTAGGTCTGCGGAGCTACACCTTAGGTCCAAGCAGGACGCCGGGTGACAAAAGGCAGCGCTAAAATATAACCACAGAGAGGAGCGCTAACCCCTGGGAGTCTACCGAACGCCAACCCAACGCGGGGAGATGATGCGATACTGTGCCGGAAACCGAAGCGACTGAAGCGGCGGGCGGCCATCTTAGTGAGGGCGGCAGGAGCGGAACGCCGACCCACACTGAACAGTTTATAATCAGATACAGATTGAAGTGCACAGAAGCAGACACCTCTCCTCCCACCCGCCGGGGATATCCCTAAGGCAACATCGGTGCTGGAGCGGTGAGGCAAGGGAGCGACGCTAACTAGCAACCGAGGCGGCCATATTGGAGGTCTGGGGCGGGAAGCGGCTAGTCTGGTGAAAACGGATCGCCGGTTAACATCAAGCAGCGCCAAGCGCCAAGTGGAAGCACAATCCAACCGCAAGGCAAACAGGAGACACAGAGCGAAAGCGGAGGCAGCCGGTTGAGGCCACGGCCAGGCGCAGGCGCAGGCAGCCGTTTGCTACAGGTTGAGGGAGTGGAGAAAGCCAAGCCAAAGAGGGAACCACACCCCACCAGCAAGTAAACCCCGATTGACCTGCATCAACATAAGCCAGTGCTAACACCAAGGCGGCCATTTTGGTTTGGGTCTGAAGCAGGAAGCGGCCATTTGGCGGAAGAGCGGAACGCGAACCAGCGCTAACAGACCACGGGCAAATAGCAGCACAACAACCAGAAGGTGAAATACAGGCACAATACCCAGAGTAGCGCACCGCCCACCGACAGCCGTAAACAAAGGCCAAGCCGGCTTGTAACTCCAGGAGCTCGATACAGCAAGGAATAAAAAAGGCAAAACCGCAGGAGGCTGGCGGAGGCCAGGACCAAGACCAGAGTGGTCAAGTGGCCACCCCGCTTCAGGGACTGCAACTTAACAAACGTGCCGATCCAAAGAAAGAAAGAGGACGGAAGAAAAAAAAGGTACCCACAAAACAGCAACCAACAGAAGTAAGACCTCAAACACATCAGGTCAGAAGAGGTTTTGACATAATGGCAGGGAAAGAAGGCAACCTAATCACAAATGCCCAAAAGAAGAACAAAAACGACCTGACTGCGTCACCCGCGAAAGATCGCAGAGACCAGGGCAGCGAAACTACCACTCTGGATACACTACTAAGGAAGATAACGGAGGGCAACGACCTAGCAAAGGCAACAAAAAAAATAGTGGACAATATCCAAATGGAACTAATAGCAATAAGAGTAGAGCAAAGCAAAGCCAATGGAAGAATAGACGAAGCGGAAAAAAGAATTAGCAACCTAGAAGACCGCGCAAATATAACACACAAGGACCTAGGCCTAGTCATAAAAAGAACAACAGCCCTACAGAGATCGATGGCTGAGCAGGACGACAGAAGCCGCAAGGGGAACATAAGACTACTGGGCATACCCGAGGAGGAAAATGACACCCCGGGGGCGTGCGCCCGGATGCTGGAGGACATGATCCCCAAACTAACATGCCTCACTTTCGAAAAACCGCTCGAGCTCGTCAAAGCATACCGCATCCCAGCAAAGAAACAAACAAACAGCAATACCCCAAGACCAATCATATGTAAACCGCTACGTGAAGACCACACAGATGCAATATTCGCAGTGGCCAGGAAGGGCAAACCAATGGCGATTAACGGGAAGAAAGTAACAATCACGCAGGACTTATCTAAGCTAACGGTGGATGTAAGGAAGGGTTTCCTAGCCCAGCGGGACACCCTGCGGAAAAACAACATCACCTTCTCATTCGCAGGCCCCTCAAAACTGAGAATCACAGACAGACACCGGAGTAAAACCTTTGATGACCCCAACGAACTACACAGGTACCTACAAGGACCAGCCCCAGAAGAGATGGAGCACCAAAGCCCAGGAGCGAAGAGGAGAGCCTCCACAGACGAGGCCGAAGAAGAGGACATATGACAAGAACTGAGAGCGCGTTTTAAACTGCCTGAACCCCTGGAACAAAGGAAGACCTGACAAAGGCGAGCGCCTGCAGAAGAGACAATGTAAGGCCCGTCTTAAACCAGCTTAACCAGCTCTGAACCCACATGATAAGAGCTCAAGCACACACCTAAGAACCACGGAACCTTGAACTTAAGCAACCAAATCTACCTCGATAATGCACACACTGACCAACGTTTCTACCTCATCGTCGCCAACGATAAGAGCGACAAAGAAGACCAAATGACGAACATATCCTTTGCTCTATCTTTGCAGAGACAATGTCAGACTTGGGGGGAGGGAAGTGTGAGGAACCTTGCTGTCACACACCCGTTTTTCTACAGGCGGAGGGAGGGGGGAGGGAGGGGTGGGGGAGGTCAGATGAGGCGGGAGGGACAGGCGGGCATGAAGGCTAGCGAGATAACAGCATTTGTGCCACGTATAACTACTTTTTCTTTCATTTCTATACCCTTTTCTATACCCACTTCCACACCCTTTCCCCACCCCAATCCCCATCCTGCTCACTCACACCCCGGGGGGGGAGACCCACGTACCTGGGCAGAACAAAGGCAGGCATCTCAAAATCCGATAAGGAAGAAGACAGAACCACCAGCGGCAACAACAAACCCCCATGACAGACCAGACACCGGCCAGCCTGTCCGCGAACCTAAAGGTGGTCTCCATGAACGTCAAGGGCCTGAACCATCCAGTCAAACGCAGGAAAATACTAGAACACCTGGCAAATCTCAAAGGGGACATATACACGCTACAGGAGACCAAACTCTCAGAGGAAGAGGCTAAACTACTCAAGGCAAGATGGATAGGCGACATCCTATGCTCACCTGCTAAGGGAAAGAAGCGAGGTGTAATAACTATCCTAAGCAAGAAAGCAAACCTCACCATCCAAAAGACAAACACGGACGAAGACGGACGCCTGCTGATAGCAAGTGTCCAAAGAGGAACTGACCGACTACACGTGGCAAACATCTATGGACCAAACTCGGAAGACAAAGACTTCTGGCAAATGGTGGACGGCAAACTCAGCGACCTACCACAGGAAGACCTTCTGATCGTAGCAGGCGACTTGAACAAGACAATGGACCAAGCCACGGACAGACACCCAAGCAGGCCAAGCCACAACTCCCCAAGCAGCAACACCCTTAAAGACCTATGCATCAAGCACCACCTAGCAGACCCATGGAGGCTACAACACCCCACAGCGCGTGAATACACCTTTTATTCACACCCGCACAACTCTTACAGCAGGATCGACTATATATTGATGTCCAACAACCACACACATCTAATCGAAAACACGGAGATATCCCCAATAACCATCTCCGATCATGCGCACATATCCCTTGCCCTGAACGGCAAACACAATGAAAGCCTGACGAGAAGGTGGAGACTGAACGATGACATCCTACAGAACAAAGACAATGTAAAAGAAATAGAGGAGGCACTAAAGAACTACCTGGAAGATAACGACAACGGCGAAGTAGGGAAAGATACCATCTGGGAAGCACTCAAAGCAACACTAAGAGGCAAACTGATAAACATCAAATCAAGAATGAACAGAAGCAGGAACAAAAAAATCTCAGAGATAGAAGAGGAAATAGCAGCACTGGAGAGAGGCCACTGCGCAAACATAACAGACAAGAACACACTCACCACGCTCACAAAAAAAAAATACGAACTGAACAGAATCCTAAGCGAACGAGCAGGTTCGTGGCTAACAAAATTCAAGTCGGTGAATCTGTGCAGGGCAAACAAAGCAGGGAAACAGCTGGCGTCCTACCTCAAAGGGAAGCAAAGGCAACACACAATAGCAGCAATAACAGACAAAAACAACAAATCGCAAACAACAAACAAAGGAATACTAGAGGTCTTCAGACTGTTCTATCAAGATCTTTATTCCGAAGATAAAAACCTGAGCAAAGACGGAGGCTGCTCTCTCCTTAAAGATGTCAACCTGCCGAAACTCAAGGAGGAGGAGAAAGCACCCCTAGAGGCAGATATAACGGAAGAAGAAATCGAAGCCGCAATCAACCAACTAAAACGTAACAAAGCCCCAGGACCAGACGGATACTCCACCGTGTTCTACAAGACCTTCTGCCTAAAAATAAAAAAAATACTATCGGAAACATACACCGCCTGCATACACAAAGGCGAGATGACAAACACCATGCGGGAGGCCAACATTACAATAATACCCAAGGAAGTTAAAGACCCCCAACTCCCGCAAAACTACAGACCTATCTCGCTCATAAATGTCGACTACAAAATTTATGCAAAGGTGCTTGCGAACAGACTGAATAGAATCCTACCAGACATCATCCACAACTCACAAGTGGGATACATCAAACACAGGCTGTCGCAAGACAACACAAGGCTGCTATGTCACCTAATCAACCACACAACACAGAGCAATGAGCAGGCGGTCATGATAGCACTGGATGCGGAGAAGGCCTTTGACAGAGTCTCGTGGTCCTTCCTAAGGAATTGCATGACAAAGTTCGGTTTAGGGGAAAAATACATAGCGATGGTAATGGCCCTATACAACAAACCAAGAGCTAAAATAGTGGTGAATGGAAGCACATCTGAGTCACTCCTATTAGGAAGAGGAACTAGGCAAGGATGCCCACTGTCACCAGGCCTCTTCCTACTGGCACTTGAACCACTACTTGCGAAAATAAGAGACAATGAGGGAATAACCGGTGTTAAGATCGGAGGAAAAACAGTGAAACTCGCAGCATACGCAGACGACATCCTCATCACAACCACTAACCCATCAACGTCAATCACAGCACTAATGGAGACAATAGGAGAATACGCAGAGGCATCCGGATACAAACTCAACAAAGACAAATCGGAATGCAAACCAATGAACATCCACACCACAAAATCGGTACTGGGGGACTCCGGCCTAGCCTGGCAAACCAAGCCACTCAAGTACTTAGGTCTACAGTTTGGAAGAGACCTAACATCCACAATACAGCACAATGAGGACTCACTGCTAAAAAAAGTTAAAGAAAGACTAGAGCTGTGGTCGCCCAAGTACATCAGCTGGTGGGGAAGGATAGAGACGATAAAAATGATGATAACACCCGCAATAAACTATACACTAAACATGCTACCGATCCCAATGACAGAAAGCTTCCACAAAAAACTGGACAGCATGATCAACACCTTCCTATGGAGAAACAAAAAACCACGAATTGGCCTACCCAAACTGAGACTAGCGAAAGAACTCGGAGGCCTCAACCTGGCAAACTTCAAAATCTACCAGACAGCATGCCTGGCTAGACAAGGAATGGCATGGATCGACGAAACGCAACAGTACAAGCCAGTCTGGCTAGAACTGGAGAAAGAGCTCCTGGAAGGCTTGCACCCGACAGCGATATTGACTGCAAACAAACACCCCCTAGGGTCGAACATAATACTGAAACACACCAGAGAAGCGCTGATGAGAGTAGACAGGCGAATGATACAGAAGCTGAGAGGTACAGCATGGGAATCCATCTGGCTCAATACAAAAATAACATATCAAGGGGCAATAATGAATTATGACACATGGATCAAAAAGGGAATCAGCCTCCCCAAACAGATGGAAACTAAGGTGAAGCAGCTGACCTTTTCAAACATACAACAACTATACAACCTCCCCAACAAAGAGCTATACACATTTCTGAAGATAAGAACTGCTATAACTAGAGCAAACCTAATCCGAGAGGAGCCGGGCATCGTCAGGTATGTGCAAACCCTAAACTCGGCAGGCCACCAGACTGCGAATATCTACAAACTACTCAGCCCCACCACCTTGTCTCTAAATAAGAAGATGACAAACTCATGGGAAACACTCCTAGGCAGACAGCTAAACGAAAAAGAACAGGCACAAATGTGGTGCTCAGCTACAAAAAACAAAACCACCCCACAATTGGCGCAAACGAAATACTGGCTCCTCCACAGAGCCTACTGGACCCCATCCAGGCTCCATAAAAGCGGCATTGCAGAATCAAGCGACTGCTGGAATTGCCAGAAGGAGGAAGGCACGCTCGAACACCTCATCTTTGGTTGCGTCAAAGTCAGGAAGTTCTGGGCCCAGATAAACGCATTCATAAACGACATGCTCAAAACAGACTTAATAATCAACTATGCGACCTTGGCGACAGGGCATGTAACGACGAACCTGAACAGCAGGGAAGAAAGAGACCTACTAGACCTGCTTCTCACAGCGGCCCTAAAGATAATCTTAACGAACTGGAAGAACACGGCGAAAGCAAACTTCAAAACATGGATCAACTGGGTCACCTTCCTAAGAGGAGCAGATAACATTACAGGCAACTTCTCGAAAGAACACACCCCCAAAGAGCTTATGTGGGAACCACTCGACGAACACTTAAAGAAGCCACAATGAACCCCCCCCCCCTCTTTCTTTTTCTTCTCTTCTGCAACAGGCCAAGAAATAGAGATAACACAAATGCACTGTGTACAATTGCCAATGTATATGCCACTTTTATTTTTCAATAAAAATCTTTATAAATAAAAAAAAAGAATCGTTGTGCAAAGGAGCACAGGTTGACAGAGACATTTTTACAACACTCACTGAAATACATTTTTGAGATAAAAGCATGTTTTCCTTGGAAAGGAAGACCCTGGGCGTGTTAAGTAACAAAGTTGAAGCACATTTAGGTTAATGAATTTGCAAGCGTTATTTTCCGTTAAAGGCCAACTACAATTTCACATGGATGAACAGAACTTGAAAGTTAAAGTTATTTTGGAAAGAGTAATTCAATTCAATTGATTATAGTGAAAAATTAAAATTAAACCTAAACCACATATTTAGAGCACTCTGATTTTCTTTTTACTGTCTGCAACCTCCAGAAATATTCTGATGGTGAGGGACAGTAAAAAAAATTGAAAAAGGACCTCACCAGCATGGGAGAACACTCTCATGGTGCAGCGATCACTAGTTTTTTTTTATTTTTCGAAACAAACTCCTGATTTGGGAGTCTGTTTTTGAAAAATAGAAAACTTTGTAAATGTTGACAGCCAGCTGTCATGTTTCACAAAGCAGTCAATAAACATTTCCTACATTGACAGGAACCTCTATGCCAGCAGCTCCTGCCAATGTATGGAGATTTCAATAATGTCAGCAAACATCTCTAAATTTGTCAGGCAGAGTAAAGGCAGGGCGGCGGACGTTAGATTTTCAGCCACCATGTCTGCCTTATTCTGCCTTATTCTGTCACCCAAACTCTAAATCAAGCCTGACTCAGGGCCTGATTACGAATTTGGTGGTGCGGGAGCGGGGCAGCTCGCCCCTGCCTCGCTCCTGCCCCACCAAACTTGACCACCGGCCGCCCACCAGATTCCGAGTTTTCTCACTGTCTGGCAGGTGGTCCTTTGACATTCCCCCGGTGGTGCCTGGGAACGCCAAAGCAAGTTCCTGTGCAGCATGGGCTGCTAGGTCCATGCCGTGTATCAATGTGGTGTGCATGCAGACCCCTGCATGCATCCCCATGGCCTGAGGCTCCAAGGGCCCTGAAGGGCCCCCTTAGTTTCCTCAGTGCCAGCAATTTCATGGCGTTAAAACTGCGATGAGACCGCTGGCAGTGAGGAAACTTGTAAAATGCTTGGCGGGCTGCAGTACCCCACCAAGCATATTATGGCCTCACACCGCCGCACCACTGCCAGGGATTGCGGATCCCAGGCGGGTGCAGCTGTCCCATCCCAATCTGACTGCTGAAGTTGTAATTCGCCAGTAGGACCTCTGGTGCAGCGGTCACCCCTGCAACACCGCGAGTTTGGCAGTCCTTTGGCCCGCCAAAGTCATATTCTAGCCCTCAGCCACTGATTAAGGCTCACTGGTATCTTAAATAATTGAAGAGTGGGAGCAGTGCTTGTTTCCAGTCCAGGGAGGAGCTGGACTGTTCCAATGGAGAGCAGGGTCAAAACTGATTTGCATATGGCTGCGGCCAAATTGAGGTGGCATTTTGAGTAAAAGAACAATGGATTTAACCCAGATCTCTTGACTGGTGGTGAGTGTTTGAAAAGTTTCTGCACTCCATACATCATCTTGTTGTGTTTGCCATGTTCGCCCCAAGTGGGTCCCTTGCTTGCTGTGCCACTGGGTTCAATCTAGCCTGGCTGATGAGGGGGGATACCCCAAAACTGGTCCGAGGATACTTGTTTCCGGTCCAGGGAGGGCCTGGTCTGGCAGTTCCAGTTGGACTGTTCCCATAGGGAGTAGGACCAAGACTGATTTGCATATGGCTGGGTCCTAACTCAGGTGGCATGGTGAGCAACAGAACAACGGATTTAACCCAGATCTCTTGACTGGAGGGTGAGTGTTTGAAAAGTATCGGCAATCCGTTCATCATCTTGTTGTGTTTGCTATCTTTACCCTAAGTGGCCAAGGGTATGCCCAGAGGTGGGTCCCTTAATTGCTGTGCCATTGGATTCAATCTAGCCTGGCAGATATGGCTGATACCACAAAAATTGGTCCCAGGATGCTTGTTTCCAGTCCAGGGAGGACCTGGTCTGGCAGTTCGGCTGTACTATTCCCATGTGGAGCAGGGTCAAGACTGATTTGCATATGGCTAGGTCCAAACTGGGGTGGCATGGTGAGCAAATGAAAGATGAATTTAACCTAGATCTCTTGACTCGGGATGAGTGCTTCGTCAAAACTGATTGCAACACAAGTACTGCAGTACAGTGCAACGCAATATCACATTGCAATAATGTAGGACAAAAACACAGCACATTTCATCACCGCAATAGCATTCATCAAACGTGCACATTTTAGTCCTACATTACTATCTCCAGAATCATTTTTCCATAAAATGATGGGCAAAGGTGTTTGCACTAAGCACTGCCTTAACTTACCAGCAAGGACATGAAATGGGGCCAGTGAAAAATGTTTTGAGATCCGGCCATACAGTGATAAACCACAGCAAAGATTGATTCCAAAATCCAGGATAAAAATAAAATCATAGTATTGGAAGAGTGTAGTTATAGCCAAATATATGTATGTAGGACAGTTCAATTGGAGAAATCATCCCTCTGTATACGAAAAGAATGGTCATGCATTGTTGTACAATGGAATCGTACATTAGAAAAGCAGATGGGCAATAGAGTCAAATCAAAAAGCATTTTATTTATTTTTGACTTGGCTCTATTACAATGGTCTGTGAAGGTGGCATCAAGGAGAAATGGTCAAACTTTCCATTTCTATAATTCAATCATACAAATTGAATTCCTGCTTTTGAAAACCATGTTCAGCCTCCTGTGTCGAGAAATGTTATAAATCGGCCTAGAAATTAGATCAATCTATTAAGTCTGCGAGTCATATATTTGAATCCCGGTCAGATCAGTTAGATTTTCATCTTTGTGAGGTCCATATAGTGTCAATAAATTGGTTAAACGCAGCTACAGGTACTTTAGACACACCAAAACTGTGTTAGTAAGACAAATAACTATTTATAATTAGAGATGTAGACTCACTACTGGCTTTTATCAAAATCATCTCCCATGCTCAAGGGCAATCTATATATATGTAAATGATCGCACTTGATTGGCAATCCTTGCAAGTCGATCCAATTTTGGACAGCCAGATTTTACACTAGTGAGGTGTTGCAAATGCCTGCTCAAAACTGCACTGCTCTGGGGAAACGTTCAGAGAAGTTTTAAGGCATGGGCAAAGTGGGCTTTCGCCCAGACCCTAGCCTTTCATAGAGCCAGCTGTGTTCTGCAGAGAGTCTTGCCCTGATAACCTTGACTAATGCTTAAACATATTTTAATCAACTCTCACACATCACCCATATTCAAATTAAAATAAAGGAAAACAGTATTTGAAACAGACATTTTGCAGACAACTGTTGTGTTTGTTTAATTCTTTAAGATCAAAGCAGGACCTCAAGTATTCATATGTCAGAGAGATTATTTGCAGTAATATTAATGAGCTGCTGCTGTGTTTCAATATTGAAAAGAAGCCTCATTAGCCCTAAATATTACATGTAAACACATTTAGAATATGGACCAGTATGCGTGTCTACTGTCAGTGACCTGGCCAAAGAGGGCATGAAAGAGTGGAAAGTGGATGATAAATTCAGAGCTGTTCCGAACAGGGGCTCCCAAAATAGGTTTTTCCCAGGGCCCCCAAAAACCTTAAAATGTCCCTGGCGAAGTTACATAATCTCACCCATGTATGTAATTGACGAAACTCTGAACGAATTTCCGCCCGAATCCAATCTGTTTGTAGTGTTGTTGAGTTGTGCTACCGGGTGAAAGACAAGTCAATTACCCATGTTTGCTTCTTGTGTAATAATTCGTTTGGAGAAACACCCAGGGCTAGTGTGTTGCTCTTTAGAAAGATCATTTGATACCAGTCGAAGAAACTTAATATATGCCGTGTTTTGCCGGTTATAGGAAAGGGTCTGCTGGGAAGATTTCAAGAGCATTTTATTAACAACAAAATCCTGGGCTGCTAATTGACTAATATCTACAATTGCTGTGGGGTGATGGATAAAATATTGTGAAATGAATCTAAGTTACCAATAGAACTTGGTGTGAGATCTAAAGTGTCACTCTAGTCAGCTACAGCATATTCACCTAGATTACGTTTCAATAACAGCCAGTCACTCACACCAGTGGAAACTATGACCCGCAGCGCTGGGACCACCATTCTCTAGAGTTCAACTTGGCAGCTCCACACTCATTTCCTAGAAACTTTAAATATAAGAAAGGGGCCTTTCAAATGCACATTTAAAGCTGTATGAAGAATCTCTTCAAAATCACAGAATAGGTGATGGAAGACGCGATAGGGGCCAATATGACATATTAATAAATGACTGCCTTTTGTCATGGGAAACAGAGCTTGGGAGAATTGAAAGAAGGCAGTGACGGGAGACATGCCTGAAAAGGATACGAAAAGAGCAAACAGGTTTAAAAAGTGAAACAGAAGCAACTGAAGAGAGGATCCAGTGATAAAGTTTAGCAGCGACCCCACAAAAGGCCATTTCGCAGCTTAAGTAATTAAATGTATAAACAGGTTAGGGGTAAACAAACCTCTAGAACAGGAAGCCCACATGAAAACAAATGAGTTCCCTTACCGAGGCAAAAAGACTACACGCTGCAAAGCTTAATGGGCCACACATTCCCTTCTGTCTTGTGAATCGTGCTGGTAACAGTAAGCCTGTGCCTATGCGTTATAAAGTGGGCACTGTTAAATGTAACAGCTCAATTGCTCCATTGAAATGAGGAAAAAAATGCTTGAACAGAGCCATTTCTAACCACACACCTCTGAACGTGCTGACGTCACACGCTGCTGGTTAAGCTCTGACTACGCGGCTCTCGGCTCGGCTCTCGGCTCCGCTCCCAGCCACTAGCTCCCGGATCACGGCTCCCCTGGTCATGGCTTCCAGCTTAGCCCCTTGACTTCCTTTGGCCAGCTAGAGCAGAGCTTCAACGTGGTACAGTTCAGCCTGCGGGGCACCACGGAGGTCGAGGGCATTTATTTGCCGGCCTACAGCCACGGTGCGTCCATTAGGGCGTAGGGGTGTAGCCCCATTAAGCCACATGGACGCACCGTCGCACACAAAAAATATTGCAATGATCATAACGAATGTTATAAGCAGCAGCGCGCTACCACCTGGGACACACCCGACTAAATCCGGAGTGCGCAGGGGGTGGGGCTGGCCTGCTGCAGCTTGAGTGACAGTCCACACTCAGCTGCCGCAGGCCAGAAGCAGCACTGCGCAAGTGCATTTTGGGGCTGTAACTTGCCCGAGCATGCGCATACACTAGTACCTGACTAAGGTTCCCCTTAAAGCTGCTTAAAGAGGGACCAAGGGGGTGCTGCTTTAGCCAAGCCGCAGGTTGCATAGGGCGACCGGGCGAGTAGTCATAGTGCCCCCCTAGCCAATCCTGGCGCTGCATGCAGCACCAAGATTGGGATTGGCTGGTCCACCGCGCTGAAGGGGAGGCAATCCATTATTGGATGCCGCGCGTGAGTAGTGGCAGCCACACTGCATATGACCAATCACTGTGTGACTTCATGTGAAGCCATGCAGTGATTGGCCATTTCGGGACGCGCGCGCCGTGACGTACTCAATTTCTAGTCGTCAAGGCCAGGGCTCGCCTCGTGGCTCGTCGTGCGCAGGCAGCAGATGTCCGACTTCACTCCTGCCCGCCTCACCGTCACGACACGCTGACTGTGCCTGTGGGTGTACTGTACACACAGCCAGGCTTGCGCTGTGTGTAGTTACATTGTCGGACTCGGAGACCCGGTGTCGATCCGATCCCCTGTGACGTGGTAGATCTGATCCGATCCATTCACCTGCTGACCTGCTCCATTCCTAGTGTGAAAAAGTAAGTCTAATTCTGAGTCTAAGAGTGACTGTGAGTAATTACTGATTAGTGAATGAAAAAAAATCCTCGGAGAGTGACTTGTGACTGAGGCTGAGCAGTAATTAATGTTACGTTCGCGAATCGCAATCAGACAACAAGACAGTCAATGATGAGCCATTTACACAAACCCATCAAGTGCTCCTGTCTACTCTAACTCAGCACGTAATGTCATCGAAAGAACACACTAACACCATGTCAGACACGTCATGAATGAATCAATGAGGTCGTGATGAAGCTTGCAGCAGTTGGACGGTGCACCGGCGCAGACCGCGCACATGTATGTGCATGTATGTACCGGCAGCGGCTCTGTACAAGCGAGGAAGAACTAGAAAACGCGCCCTTTCCGGTAGACATTAATAAAGGTACAATTAATGATCCAGATCTGTCTGGAGAACGGGAGGGCGGGGGCATTATACCCTGGCATTTACACCCACGCTTTGCTGGCATCCGGAGGGCATTAGGACAGTTAAAGACAAACCGGGAGGAGGCAGGCGATGAAACACATAAAGGGATCTGGGATTAGAACGGGGCCCAGAGTGAGAGAAATTGTAGGAAGGAGAATGGGTGGAAGAGGGAGATGCGGAGGAGAGGGAGAGTGGAAGAGGGGGAGGCAGTATGGAAGACGAGGAAACATGCGAGAGGAAGGGGATGAAGGAGGCCTTAGAAGGGAGGAAAGGTATACTGAAAGAAGGCGGGCAGGGGTAGAGAGAGGTTAGGAGGTATGAAAAAAGAAAAAAAAATCGGTGGGAGTAGGATGATGAGGGAGATAGGAAGTGAGTGTGAAATAGAAGGGAGTAAAAAGAGAAAGTAAGGGACAGAAAGCGAAATGGGAAAGAAGCGTAACATTGGGCAAAGAAATGGAGGGAAAGGGAATGAGAGAAGAGGAGAGTGTGTGTGAGGGAGAGAGAAAAAGGAAAAGAGTTCGAGTCAGCAAGAATAAGTGGAAACAAGAACGTGAGTATGTTATTTATGTATTTATTGTTTTGCAGAGTGTTTAACAGTGGTCTTTTTGTCACTTAACGGTAAATCTGGACCGCCTGGGCTCAAATTATTTTGCACAAGGTCGTCTTGCTGTTGAACACGCTCTGGCATTTATTGCCAATAGTGGACCCTTTCTCGGGTGCCATTTTGCAAACCCCTAGCACAGAAGTGGAAGCCTGTGGTTGAGCAGAACACTAACACATTATTCCAGGATGTGTTAGTACCTCCGCCGCGGACATTTGCTAAAGTGAAACCCCCCAATGAACATGACCTTGGCAGTTATGGGCCTATTTCCAGTTTGCATTGTAATGTAATTACATTTATATGACGACTACCCCTGACAAGGTGTTGAATCACTTTGTTGTGAGCAGCATACCACCATGCAATACAAGGTTTTTGGTGAATCTAGTGGCTTTTGGTTATTGTTATTAGTTGTTGCACACGCAGCTTGTGGCCACCTTCAAGTCCACCAGGAATTGTCGCATATACGGATAACCATCCAGCTGAGCTTGCCTGAATCACCAGGTGCACTAGCAGATGTTAAGATCACTGTGCTGTGTGCAAGAGATACAGGAAGCCGGTGGTCCTTGTTTTACTGGATCACCGGCTGCCTTTGATACAGTAGGTATCATCTGCTTTTGGAGCAATTAGCTGTCACTGAAGGCTTGGGTTTAATTAAAGTTTTTACTTTGGTAAATGAAATACCAAGCGATAAAGGCCCTGTTTAACTTAAGCGAATCTTTTGGAAATTCTTCAAGATTTCAGAAGTGATGATGAACAGACATATTCTTCTCAGTGAATAGACAGTGCAAGTTTTAAGAAGAAACAGACCCAGGCCTTGATTACCAGCCCCGCAGATTAATCTTGGAAATTATGGGGTCTGGAAAATAAATGGGGATTGCAGGTTTTGGGGAAACAACATGCAGGAAATGGACTGCTTCAAGAGCTAAAAATATCCAGGGGCAAATACCAGAACATAGGAATTAAGAGGCTACTCCTATTGGGGACCTTAGTATGTTTCAATGAGTCTTTGAAAGCCTGGCATGTTAGGGTGCACTGGACTTAGGTTTGCATCATGAGAGCCAACATCAATGGGGATAAAACATCTTTACATCTTTAGAGCATTAAATGGTGGTCTCTGGGATGTACATGGTAGATCGCCTAAAAGCTGTTTAATATAACACAATGTATCAAAATAAAACCAACTGAGAAGTAACAACCATTACATAAGATTCTTCTGTTACACATGAATTTCTTACTTTTTCTGATGCTATGGGGATGATGTAGAGTTGTGTGTGTGTTAGTTGGTGTGCCCTGCTGATGGCCTGTGTATGTGTGCAATGAAGGTTAATGTGCCTGCTGAAAAGAACATGTACCTGATGCAGATCACAAAATGCATATGATGTAAATATGTCAGTGAGTCACTGCTTTTGTCAGAGTGATCTTTTTGTTACCTGCAGTTTGTAAGTTAAAATCCTAACTTACAACTGCGAGCTAAGGCTGCTTCCCAACTGCTGTGCAACTTCTTCGACTCTTAGAGCTGAGATTTTCATGAAAATGTCTTATAGTCTGTGTTGGACAGGCCACATGAAGGGCTTGCTCCCTCCCCGCATGCCAGGGCCCGGACACCGGCCCTCCAGGTGCTACCCACAGAAGCAACCCGCACCCGTCCCCTATGGGACTCCTGCCACCGGACATCTCTGCATCATTGGGCCCGGCCACTGTCAACTCCCTTGCCCGACCCGGCCGCCATCTTGGACACTGCACCACGAGGCCGCGTGGCCTCAACTCGACCCTAACCCTGGGCCTGGCCAGGCCCCGACATCCTGGCACCACCATCCACCCAGGAGGTGAACGGACCACTTGGCAGGTCAATGGGAGAAAGAAGTGTCGATGGCTCTCCCCCGCCAGGTGCCGATCGCCCCCAGCTCCCCCGGGCACTGGCTCCACCCCCCTGCTGGGTGTCTGGACTCCCTCATCCCGGACCTTCCGACCTCCAAGTGCAAGGGTCCGGACATCAAAGGGCGCCAGACCTATAACTGGGGCAGCTCCAGAGCAGGAAGCCAGTTGTATCCTGGAGTGGAGAGACACCGTGAAGAACTCATCCTTGACGGACTGTTGGCGCTGCCTCAGCCCTGCCTTGTGAACTATCGTCCTGCCTGCTGGCGCTGCCGCAGCCTTCTGCAACCTTCATCCTCGTCGGGACCTGCTGGCGCTGCCGCGGACCGGTGTACCTACCACCTTCGTCGGAACCTGCTGGCGCTGCCGCGGACCGTTGCTACCTTCGATCATCTCGGGACCTGCTGGCGCTGCCGTGGCCCGACCTCCGGAAACACCGAGCTCGAGGATTGTGAGCTACCCATCTTTGCCTCGCATCTACCAGATTGGTAACAAGACTGTCCCGCTACCCCCTTTCCCATCCAAGAGACTAGAATCGAGGGGACCCCTGAGTCCTGACCTCCTTGTACCATTCTACCGTACTTAAAGATTGCTTATAAAGAACGTTAAACCTTATCTTTGTGTGGTGTACATCTGTGGGGGGGAAGTTACTCGTCTGTACGATCGCTGGAGACAGCTCTCCCCGGAGACCTCTCCCCTTGTCCTCGGCCGACCCTCCAGGTCCCGTCTAACATTGGTGGCCAGCGGCGCGATCCGAATCAACGCGTAATCGTACAGAGAGTAACTCACCCCACGACTAAACCACAATGACAACCAAAGAGAGCGGATCCACCGAAAAATTCCAGATGGAGAAATTGGAAGAGTACAGCCATCGTGAGTTAAAACAATTTTGCATCGAACTAGGCATTGCTACCACCGGTCTGAGCACGAAAGACGATTTCAAGCACGCCATTGAGTCTTGGGCGGAAACCGGGGCCGTCAGACCCCCGGACCAAAACATTGCAGCATCAGAGATGAACACCACTGCTCCCGAAGAGCGGAGAACGGGTCTCTCCCAGGAAGAGATCCAAGAGAGAGAAAGAAACAGACTACACGAATTGGAAATGGCACGGCTCAAGATGGACGGTGAACTCAAACTAGCTGAACAAAAACTGAACTTAGAACATCTACGGCTCCGAGAAGAGCGGGAAGAAAAGCAAAGACAAAGAGAACTCGAAGAAAAGAGACTAGCGTACGAGCACCAGCGCAAACTGGCAGAGATAGACCTACGGAAGCAAAACAAAGACCTGGGGGTGCCCGAGCAACCGCGCACCCCAGGAGCTACAGAATCAAAGGTCCACATCCCCAAGGATGTCGTCCGAGAATACTTCCGAAACGACGACATACAACAGTGGTTCAAGGCCTACGAGATCGCCATGACCTCCCACCGGATCGATCGAAGTGACTGGGGAGCCGGTCTATGGGGGAGGTTCGTCAACGAAGGCCGCGATGCCCTGTTACAGCTCCCCGACCATCAAATGACGTCCTATGACCACATGAAGGCCGCCCTCCTCACTCGATATGGGCTTACACCCGAAATGTGCCGCCAGAGGTTCCGAGACTGCACCCGAATCCCGGGTACAACGTGGGTGGAATATGTGAACTATTTCAGCAGAGCCTTCGAGGGGTGGATCAAGGGGAACCGCGTAATGACCTACGAGCAACTTTTTAACCTCATCGTGTGGGAGCACTTCCAACAACTGCTTCGTCGAGCTCAGGCAGCACCTCCTCGACAGTAAATTGACTGATCCACGGCAGCTTGGCTGACCGATGGGAGAGCACCCGAGTGGGCCGGAGTGGGCCGAACGAACAGAACAGGAACAACCAAGGTCAGCACCGTCCCCGAGGAGGAGGAGGAGGCCAGGGCCGGGGGAGAGACACCGTCCCGGCCACTCCCGCTACCAGCACCCCGCCCCCGGCCAGCCGGGGCAACCCCCCGATGCGCCCGGGGTTCCGGGCCAATGTCACTTGTCACCGATGCCAGCGAGTTGGCCACTATGCCAATGATCCGAACTGCCCAAAGAACCAGACTCCGGGGCCCCGCCAGGTAGCTGCCGCCGCCCTGGGAGAGGAGCAAATCTCCGAAGAACAGGAAGAATACAAACAAGACCAACAAGAGTGGGAACCGGCCGCCATGGTCCTGGCATGCCTAGGGGGAAGAGACAATATCCCGCGGGCTCCCCTACCCGCCAACACCAGAAAATACAGTCAGTGGGTGAACATTAATGGGCGCAGGGCCGAAGCCCTACGTGACACAGGGCCAGTGTGACGGCCGTCCGCTGTCACCTGGTGACCACAGAACAAATCCTGCCGAACATTCTCTGCCCCGTCCGTTCAGCCGACAATTCTGAGAGCCTGTGTCGGATGGCCTGCGTCCCCTTCGAATGGGGAGGAGTATCCGGCATGTTGAAGGTGACGGTCCGAGATGATGCCCCCGTGGACTGTCTCCTGGGGAACGATCTTGAGAGTTCCCCGTGGGCCGCCATGGAAAGAAGAGAGCATCTGGGGATGTTGGGCCTCCCGGACGGGGCGTGCGTAACCACCCGGTCCATGGCCGCCCGTGCCATCCCCCGACCTGAAGAACCCGAATGGCCAGCACCTCCTCCCCCGATAGCTCCAGTGGAGGACACCGACCCTACCGACCCCCCCAGAACAAACCCCAGAACGGCTCGCTCAGCCCCAGGACCTTCCAGACCTGGCTCAGTGGCGTCACGAGGGGGGGCCCACCCAGGAACAGTTCCGTCAAGAGCAAAAGACCTGTCCCTCCCTCGAGGGACTACGACAGCAAGCCCTCGCCCAGAGCGCGGGAGATACCGCCGGGGCCCACTGGATCTATTGGGACAATGACCTGTTGTATAGCGAACAGAGAATCGCGGAGTTGGGGGCCAGTCGAGTGTTGGTGGTGCCCCTCCGCTTTAGAGACTTCCTGTTGAATTTGGCCCACGATGTCCCCCTGGCTGGACACTTGGGACAGGACAAAACCTACAACCGCCTGGTGCCCCACTTTTACTGGCCAAGAATGAGAAATGACCTCCTCCACCACTGCCGGTCCTGCCCCACTTGCCAGGCCAGCGGGAAGAGTGGCCGCAAACTCAAGGCACCCCTGCAACCATTCCCGGTTGTTACCACCCCGTTCGAAAAGGTGGGAATCGACATTGTGGGGCCCCTGGACCCCCGAACCGCACAAGGACATCGATTCATCCTGGTACTGGTGGACCACGCCACCCGCTATCCCGAGGCTGTCCCCCTGCGAACTGTAACAGCCCCAGTGGTCGGCCGGGTCTTAATGGGGATCTTCTCCCGGGTGGGCTTCCCCCGAGAAGTCGTCAGCGACAGAGGCACAAACTTTATTTCAAAATATATGAAATCCCTCTGGCAGCAGTGCGGGGTCACCTACCGATTCACGACCCCATATCACCCTCAAGGAAACAGACTCGTCGAGCGGTTCAACCGCACACTCAAGGGAATGATTATGGGGTTGGAAGAGCCCCTCCGTCGCCAGTGGGATGTGCTACTCCCGTGCCTCCTCTTCGCCTACCGAGAAGACCCCCAGAAGTCCCTCGGCTTCAGCCCTTCGAACTCTTGTACGGACACCCTGTTCGAGGGCCCCTCAGCCTAGTCAAAGAAGGTTGGGAAATGGCCCCCCTGAAAACCCCTCCAGACGTCTACAAGTACCTCCTGACCCTGCGCAATCAGACCAGACGATTCAGAGAAATTGCAAAAGCGAATCTTGAGGCCAGTCAGGAGGACATGAAGAAATGGTACGATCAGAATGCCTCCTCCATAGAATTCGAACCTGGCCAACAAGTATGGGTGATGTCCCCCACCGAACCGTGTGCCCTGCAGGACAAGTGGACAGGGCCCTTCAAGGTAGTCGAGCGCAAGAGCCCCGTCACCTATCTCATCGATATGGAATCTCCCCGGAACCCCCTCCGGGTCCTCCACGCCAACAGACTCAAGCCCCACTTTGTGCGCTCGGAGCTCAGCCTACTGATGGCTACAGACAGTGGAGCGGAAGACGACTCCGAGCCCCTCCCCGACCTACTGAGGACCCAGGAGAAAGATGGTGCAGTGGACGGGGTCCGACTCTCAGATGCCCTAACCACAGAACAGCGCCAAGACTGTCGGGGCCTCCTGCTGCAATTCGCGACCCTGTTTTCCCTCACCCCAGGGGTCACCCCCTGGTGCTTGCACGACGTGGACACTGGGGACAGTCCCCCTATCAGACATCGGGCGTACCGTGTACCAGATCGGGTACATGCCTGCATCCAAGAAGAAGTGTCTAAGATGCTCACACTCGGGGTCATCGAGCCCTCGGACAGCCCCTGGGCCAGCCTGGTCGTGCTGGTCCCCAAAGCTGCTGCCCCGGGCACCACTCCTGAGCTCCGATTCTGCATAGACTATCGGGGGCTGAACGCTGTCACCAGAACCGACGCTCATCCTATCCCCCGAGCAGATGAACTGATCGACCACATGGGGGCTGCCCGCTACCTCAGCATCTTCGACCTGACAGCGGGCTACTGGCAGATCGGCCTCACCCCCCGGGCCCAAGAATGATCCGCTTTCTCCACCCCCGATGGCCACTACTATTTCAAAGTCATGCCATTCGGCATGAAAAACGCTCCAGCCACCTTTCAGCGACTGGTGAACCAGGTATTGGCGGGTCTCGAAGAGTTCAGCGCCGCATACCTGGACGATATCGCTGTGTATAGCCGCCACTGGACAGACCACCTCCGCCACCTCCGAGAGGTCCTGCAGGCCCTCCAACAGGCCGGCCTCACAATCAAGGCCAGCAAGTGCCAAATTGGTCAGGGGTCCGTGACCTACCTCGGACACCAAGTGGGAAGCGGTCTGGTGGCCCCCCTTCAGCTCAAGATCGCTGCCATCCAGTCCTGGCAGCCTCCCATCACGCAAACCGAGGTCCGAGCCTTCTTGGGGCTCACCGGGTACTACCGGCGGTTTGTGAAGGACTATGGCAGCATTGTGGGGCCCCTCACAGAGCTCACATCAAAGAAGCACCCAAAAATGGTCAACTGGACTCCAGACTGTCAAGCGGCCTTCGAGAAACTGAAGGCCGCCATGTGCACCGCCCCTGTGCTCCAGGCTCCCGACTACAGCCGGGAATTCATCGTACAGACTGATGCCTCCGACCATGGCATAGGGCTGTCCTCTCCCAGCTGAACCCCGATGGACTTGACCAACCCGTGGCCTTCATCAGCAGACGCCTACTGGCCCGGGAACAGCGCTGGAGCACCATCGAGAGGGAGGCCTTCGCAGTAGTGTGGGCCCTCAAGAAGCTCCGGCCCTACCTCTTCGGTACCCACTTTCGGGTGCAAACAGATCATCGCCCTCTGCAATGGCTAATGCAGATGCGGGGGAAAATCCCAAACTATTGCGTTGGTCCATCTCCCTGCAGGGGATGGACTTCACTGTGGAGCACCGACCTGGCCAGGACCACACCAACGCGGATGGCCTGTCCCGCTTTTTCCGCCTCGACGAGGAGAGTCCCCAAGAGGATGGGTGACTCTCCCCGCCTTCAGCTGGGGGGGACGCATGTTGGACAGGCCACATGAAGGGCTTGCTCCCTCCCCGCATGCCAGGGCCCGGACACCGGCCCTCCAGGTGCTACCCACAGAAGCAACCCGCACCTCGTCCCCTATGGGACTCCTGCCACCGGACATCTCTGCATCATTGGGCCGGGCCACTGTCAACTCCCTTGCCCGACCCGGCCGCCATCTTGGACACTGCACCACGAGACCGCGTGGCCTCAACTCGACCCTAACCCTGGGCCTGGCCAGGCCCCGACATCCTGGCACCACCATCCACCCAGGAGGTGAACGGACCACTTGGCAGGTCAATGGGAGAAAGAAGTGTCGATGGCTCTCCCCCGCCAGGTGCCGATCGCCCCCAGCTCCCCCGGGCGCTGGCTCCACCCCCCTGCTGGGTGTCTGGACTCCCTCATCCCAGACCTTCCGACCTCCAAGTGCGAGGGTCCGGACATCAAAGGGCGCCAGACCTATAACTGGGGCAGCTCCAGAGCAGGAAGGCAGTTGTATCCTGAGGTCGAGAGACACCGTGAAGAACTCATCCTTGACGGACTGTTGGCGCTGCCTCAGCCCTGCCTTGTGAACTATCGTCCTGCCTGCTGGCGCTGCCGCAGCCTTCTGCAACCTTCATCCTCGTCGGGACCTGCTGGCGCTGCCGCGGACCGTTGTACCTACCACCTTCATCGGAACCTGCTGGCGCTGCCGCGGACCGTTGCTACCTACGATCATCTCGGGACCTGCTGGCGCTGCCGCGGCCCGACCTCCGGAAACACCGAGCTCGAGGATTGTGAGCTACCCATCTTTGCCTCGCATCTACCAGATTGGTAACAAGACTGTCCCGCTACCCCCTTTCCCATCCAAGAGACTAGAATCGAGGGGACCCCTGAGTCCTGACCTCCTTGTACCATTCTACCGTACTTAAAGATTGCTTATAAAGAACGTTAAACCTTATCTTTGTGTGGTGTACATCTGTGGGGGGGAAGTTACTCGTCTGTACGATCGCTGGAGATGGCTCTCCCCGGAGACCTCTCCCCTTGTCCTCGGCCGACCCTCCAGGTCCCGTCTAACAGTCTGAATTCAGCACCTGAGCGTAATAGGACGGAATGTATGAAGCTCTGTGGTTATACTGAATAAGCAGCTACCTATGTTATGCCATTTATTAATGTAATAACTGCACTTTCACAATTGCTTTATTAACCTTCCTGCTTTCTGAAATTTGCTTGAAAATGCACAATTTTTCTTCTCTTTTTTCAAAATGTCAAAATGTTCTAGGTGAGGGGGGGGTAACCCCCCCAAACCCTCCTTATGGGGTTCGGGCACGCTCGCTGCGCTAGCTCGCTACGGTGCAGTATGCAAATCAGTTTGCACCCCACCACTTTCAAATGTCACCAACCACCCCTGCCAGCCTATCATTGGCCCCGTGGCCTTTTAACAAGCCTCCCGCCATCACTCATTTGAACCCGCCCTGCCAAATGCAGGCATCCTTCCCCCCCCAATAGGGGGGTGAAGCCCTGGACTTGCTTTTCCACACATGTGCATTGCTTTAAATGGGCCCGTACTGAGAACCAGCATTTATTTTATTTTGAGAGGGAGAGTACCAGCACTTCTCAGGAGAAATTTAATACTTTTAATTGGAGAGTACCAGCACATCCCAGAAAGAAGGAGGTACTCTGGTACAGAGTACCTACACTTCTATTTTTCCATTTCAAGCTGCACATGTGCTACTACACATCAGCCCAACGAAATGGGCCAGACACTGGGATGTAGTGAGTGATGCTCACACTGCTTGCAGCAGCTGCCCTAAGTAGATCCCAGGGGTTGGTACCCCAAAGTACTAGCTCGTAGGCACAAGTTCCCGGAGTGTAGAAGAGGACGGCTTTAGGCCAGTGAAACTTGCATGTGATAAGGTGGCAGGTGCCAATCCCCTCTCATACAGGCTGTAAATTATTACCTCAGTGACTACCCTCGACTGGCCCAGCTTGTCCTATAAGTGCCCAGCCATCCATAACTCCAGCCGCTTTCATTTTCCTGCAACGTTCAGTAATTTATTCAGGCAGCACCCAAGAGTGAGCCTGTAGCTATCGGTTGTGAGTGCACACTTCACAGCATCTGGCATTCATCCTGTACCTTCACTTAACATAGGCACTGTAACACAGCATGCCCATGCTCCTCCCCTGTATGCCATTGGAGGCCATCACTGAGGGGAGGTGGTGCTAGTCGAGGTGCTCTTAGCCCCAGATGACCTTCTGGTCTTTAAGCAGGAACAATGAGGTCAAGAAGGACGAGGAAAGAGCCCCTAACCACCCTATAGAGCAGGAAGAACAAGTCAGGCTGTGTGGTGAACCCCCTTATGAATGGGGGGCTCACATCTTCAGCTCTAGAGCTCAGTCAACAGTGCCGTCCACCCCTACACCTCCTTCGGTGCCAGCACCGGATCCCAATCTAATGAACGCTTAACATAGAGACAATTACTGTCTCAAATCATATCCCAGATGTTCTACCTGGCTCAGAAGGAAGGATAGCTGACCCTGGCACTCGCTATTGGATTTCTTTGAAAAGCCAACCACAGTTGAAATTTTAGACACCCCTACAGGAAGCAAGGGTGATCCCTCTATCCACATGATTGCTGATTGCTGATTAACATCTATGTCAATCCGAGTGCAAGGAAGAAGAGGTAAAAACTTAACCCTCCAATACTGGTTTTGTGTGATTCGGTCAGGGACAAGTCCCTAGCTGATTGTATGATAACAGGTGATTTCAACACAAACCTTTTTCCAGATCACCATGAGGAGTCTGAAGAAATTCCCCCTAGGGGCTCTGAGAAAATTGTAGAACATACCAGGCTGAGAGGCTGCCCATAAAGCCTGTTAGGGGAATTTCTGGACCTGAAAATCAACATGTGGGCCTCAAAGCACTAAATGGCTGACACCCACAAGACATCCCAACAAACTGGTCAAGAACTGACAGAAAAACCTGCTCCTATCAGGACTATGCCATATGGAACAGGGAAATGTTCCCCTCAGTAGAGAGCTACTGCATTTTCTCACACACTGAGAGTGACCATCGTCCTCAGATTATCAGAATAAACTCCAACTTGTCCCACTATGCTCCAGTCTATATCACATGTGAAGGCATATGCAACGATAATCTCAAGTGTCTCAAAGTGAGTGATATCATCATCGGTACTATTGAGGCTGAATGTACACAACCTATTGCAAAGGCGGACCTATGCAATATGTTTCCAAACATCGAGTGAACAAACCTCATCACTTGACTCCTCACCAAATTTACACGATCAGACTCAAACTTTGCCCAGTCTCACAGCTTCAACAAGCCATTTACTACCTCAACAATGATTCAGCACCTAAAGAAAGCCCATAACACTGCTATGAGAGGTATTTGTAAGAACCCCTGTCATATGGTTACTGCGTTTCTATATATTGTGTTAAGTTAGCATGAGTTTATTAAATGTTTAAACGACATATTTTCCTTCGGCTTCAGTTTGAACACGACACCTAATTGTTATTGTACCTTTCAACCTAGACGAAAGATGTGATTTATTTGAGAATAATATGTTATTGCTCTGATATCAGTCGTGTTTGGTACAACTGTCTGCACACTGAGAACTGCACTCTCTAAGAATAACCTAACACAAGGTTGCTGAAAGCCTGATCCTCGCACTACATTAGACATAACACAAATAATGTTGCTGCCAACATTGGGCTGTACGCGGGTTTAAGATAGAGTTACAGGGAATTAATAGACACACTTGATGCTTCGCATGCAGAGAGCTGGTAGCTGTTGATGTGATCTCCTACTACTGAGAATTAGAGGTATGGGCCCGCCCTGCTAGAACCCAAATGAGACCTTCTTAGATATAATATAATATGCTAAATAGGGTGCGCGAAATATAGGTGATACAGATTTCTATAGATTTTGCATTATAATATGCTATCACCGTTTGCTTATTATGGACTAGTGACTATGCTGCTAACTCTGGTTTTTATAATATGTATGTTGATATTATATAAGATACTGCGTTTGAGAACTTTGCATTGAAAAATAAACATTTCAAACTTGCACGTGTGTTCTTTGCCTCCAAGTTTCGGTTTGTAATGATTATATAACGAAAGAGTGTTCATGTGTTCCACGATACCTGAGGTACCCTAAGTTCATGTTCTGGATTGTCTAAGTCATTGGTAAGTTATTACTACCGATGAGACACTGTAGCTAGCTTGGTAAGGGGATTTCTGAAACTAAGGTGAGTTTTGGGTCAACCTAATTCACCCAGGTTCTAGATCTCTGTGCACAGTTCTGTGGGAGAACGGAAACCATGCTACATGGCGCCCATACGTTGTTGGCCTTATATCATGACACTCGAGTAGTATATCATTCAAACCTTAACCCCTTCATTCCCGTTTACGGAAAACGGCGGTGTCGGAAAAACCTACCTATTTTTTGAAATAGGTCTTTTCAAGCTTGAATCTATCTAAAACGGTTTCTTTGAATTACTACCCAGTTGTGCTACAAAGTAGTCTTTGTTTTTTCATCTTCCAGTGCTATCATGGCACAAGCCGTGGACATCCCGCAGCATAGTCACATTGCGGTGCGAGACCACTTGCGGGCTTATAATGTCCCTGTGGAAGGCTTGGCTGTTGTTCTAGTGGTGAGTGCGGAACATGCTTACCCGTACGAACTATTTTATTCGTGGGTGACATTTCCGCCGGTGAACGCTAATTCTGGTGTTTTCCATTCCTACACTGCTTCAGCTGTACCGGCTGCGTATGCTCCGTACAGAGCACTGGAGGTTCCTATTGATGCATGGCAGCATGGAGTTTGGTTTGGTGGCGCCCTACCACACCCTTTGACCGCTCCGAGGTTATGTCCTTTGTCCATTCCGGGCACACCTTGGCCCGCTTTGGCTGGATTTACTCCCCACCCTGATCGCGCCACTTGCAACGTGGCTGATCTGCGGCGGCTTCATGAAGTCGCTGTGGAGGTGATTAGAGCGCTTGTTCAATACACTGGCCGTAATGTTCAAGACGCAGCCCCTAGGGGTGCACAGCTTCGTGCAGAACAGGCTGGTTTGAAAATCAATCCTGTCATGGTAAAAAAAGCCCCAAGATAAGGATGATTTTCCGTTCTGGCTGGCTGAGAAATTCGGCCAGCTAGAAGCTGTGTTTCCCAACACGAGTCCTGGTGATAAGCACAGGATTCTTACACTGAGTTTACCAAAAGATTTAGCGCCTGATCTTGTTGACTGTGAGTCCTGGGGTAGGACTTTTGCAGAGGTCTATTCGAGGTGCTATGGTACCACGTCTGTGACCAATCTGGGTGCGGTCCTTAAACGTGTTCAAGACGAACACGGACGGGAGTCGGCGGTCGAATTGGGTATGCGCCTGTGTGGCACCTTTGATATAGTTTGCTATCTGATCCTTGCGAATGTCAAGGGGGATGCAGTGAACTTTCAGGTTGCTAACGCATTGGCGTTGGTTCCTGAGGCCGAGAGACCGCGTAGGTTGGTAAGGATCATTGTGGCCGCTTATAAAACGGTTGGCCGCAATGCAATGGGGCTTAAAGTTTTTCCTGATAAGGAGAAAAAGCCCCAGGGTCAGTCTTCGGATACTAGTGGTCAACAAAAGTCCAAAAAACAAAATTGGCCTAAAAAGCAGAATCAGGGTAGGCAACAACAACAACAAACACAGGTTTCTGCTCCTGCGTCTCCGTTGCCTGCGCAGTCAGAACGGGTTTATGATTTGCGCGATCGCGCAATGATTAAGTCACCTGAAAGATTTCAGGCTTCTGACCAACGCTCTCCTCGTTCCTTTCAGGACTCATCGGCTCCGCCAACCAGTGGTGGAGGGGGCAGCAGGAGCCGGGGTGGCCAGCAAGGACGTGGTCAGCCCCGCCCACGAGCCGGTGGAGATCAGCAGGAAGGCGCTACGCCCAGGAGACCACAGTTTGCCATGAAGAAAGTCGCCGCCCTGACAGCGCATCGATATGCCCCAGATAGTGAGAACGCGGCTTCGGAATCTGACTTGGGCTCTGACCTTGCTGGACAGCGCAGCAGAGATTACCATAGTGAGAGAGGCCCTCCGTCCACTGTTGAAGGTGACAGCGACTGACACTTATGTTGTGATTGAAACTGCTGATACGCATGTTGCTCCCCCTGAACGTCTTTTTGAAATTGTCCTGTTATATGAAGGTGACATGCAGCGAACTGTAAAAGGGGTATTTTGGGAAAATCTCTCGTCTACGTATGACATTTTGCTTTCGGAGGCTGACTGGCCCCCACCTTTTGTTCTCGCAGCTCCGCGAGGGGAGGAGGTGATCCTCCCCAGTTTCGCGCACACTGTATCGAGAGTGGAAGCTCTGCATTTTGCAGAAGAGTGGGCTCTGGCGCTTGCGCCGGCTGTGTATCGCAATCAGTGTGGCTGGGATAAATTGTCTCCAAGCCACGAGATTCCGTTGCGGTCTCAGCCACAGCCTCAACCTCAATATCCCATACGGCGTGAAGCCAAAGCTTCAGTTGCAGCTATCCTTGAACAATTGGAATATCAAGGTGTAATTGAAACGTGTGTGTCACCGATGAATAACCCCCTTTTTACTGTAAACAAGCCGGACGGCTCATATCGTTTGGTTTTGGATTATAGGCATTTAAACTTGCATTGCCGTAACTGCGCAGTACAGAATACTCATGGCTCTGCTTTAGTGAACAGTCTTGAGCGTAAACGGTTCAAAACCACGCTTGACATTTCCAATGGTTTTTATGCCCATAGATTAGATGGTCTAAGTTCCCAATGGACCAGTTTTACATGCGGCAGTGTGCAAAAAATGTTTCGGCGTCTCCCAATGGGCTATAAGAATAGTCCTGGGGTATTCTCCACCCGCATTGTCTCTCTTCTTGAAGGCATCGACCCAGATGCTTGTTCGTATGTGGATGACATTCATCTCACAGACGACGATCTTTGGGAGCATCTGTGTCGTGTAAATAGTATAATTTGTAACTTTGCAGACATAGGTTACAAGTTTAACTTTGCAAAGTCGCACATTGCAGAGTACACAGTGTTGTTTCTCGGCTACGAGCTAAACAACGAGGGAAAGGGTTTAGCACCTCACTTCCTGGAGAAATGCACACAGCTGCGCTCTCCGACAACACTGAAAAAATTGCAATCTTTACTGGGCTTTTTGAATTTCGGGAGAACTTACATTCCGGAATATGCCCAGCGTATCAAGCCTTTGTATGCTTTGATACAACCATCTTTCTCCAAATCATGCTGGCTGCCTGAGCATTCAGCCATTCTGCAGTCTTTGCAGGCTGATTTGCTCGCTTCTGAATACTTACAGACTCGTGATAACCAGACCAACCTGGTGATAAGAATTATACCTGGGGCGGTGGGTTTCACGTACCTGACTTTTAATGAGGGAGATACAGTACCTATTGCTTACAAGTCACACTTGTACACTTCGGCTGAATTGCGTTTTTCCACTGTGGAGAAAGTTTTAACTGCTGTACAGACGGCGATTCTTAAGGAACGTGCCCTGTCACAAGGAAAACGCATGTTGGTTGTTACCCCGTGTCCGGCCTTAGAGGCGGTTACGAAAGCCAGTGTACCTAATTCCAAAGCTTTGCACCCTCGGTGGATTCAATGGGCTGCATCCTTGACGTCCCAGGATGTCACGTTTATTTTTGACGCCACTTTACGGTCGCAGAGGTACTTACAGTATGAATTTGTTCATCCTGCTCCATTAGCAATGCGGCCGTTGGAGGATTTCCATTGCATCATTTACACTGATGGTTCGGCGCAGGTTGCGCATGGCTCTAAACATGCCTACGTTTCCGCTTGCTCCATTGTGGTCGGTGCCATGGTGAACGATGAGTTCAATTCCAGTGTCGTGCACACGCAGACGCTTGGGGACTGCACCGCACAATTAGCAGAGCTTAGGGCTTTGATGCTTGCGATGGAGTACGCAGATCCTAGTGTGACAACTTTGATCGTAAGTGATTCTTATTACTGTGTCCAGTCTTACAATGAGAACTTGTTCTTTTGGATTCAGAATGAATTTCGTGATTCCAAAGGTAGCACAATAAAACATAAAATGATCTGGGTCCGAGATGCGGAATTTAAAGAGAAGTTGCCACTCGTGTTTGTGATTCATACTCCCGGCCATCAGCGCGTGGGGGTCCACGCTGTTGGTAATTCGCTTGCTGATGAAGCAGCGAAGTCAGCGGTATCGAAATACTTAGTTGCAGCAGTCACGAGGTCCAAAAGCAAAATAGATAATGACATCTTGGCAGCTGTTGCTGCAACCGAGAAGGGAGGTAAATATCCTGCGGGGTTCCCTTCTAAATACAAATACCACTTAAGTCCCGATAAGGTTCCTTATGTGAAAATTCCTGATGTTGGCGAACGTCTAGTTCCCAACTCGGATCGCAGAACGGCTTTGATTACAGCGGCTCATGAAGGTGTGGCGTCTGCCCATGCGGGCGTCTCAGCCACTGTAACACAGCTACAACAGAGGTTCTGGTGGCGGGGACTGTACAAACAGACGCGCGATTATGTCCTTCAATGTGACATTTGTCAGCAGATTAAACCTTCAACTGCTGCGCGTCCGCCTCAGACACAGTTGTACATCTCTAATAAACCGCTTGGATGCGTTTATTTGGATCACTGCGGTCCTTTTTCTTCTGATACCGCATACAAATACATCTTAGTAGCAGTTGATTCATGCACACGCTTTGTGTGGGTATGGCCACATCGGAGCGCTGATTCACGGACTGTCATTAAGGATTTGCGAGTCTTTGTGGGAATTTTTGCCTGTGGTACCTTCCATTCGGATCAGGGTCCGGCTTTCGCCTCTAAGGCGTATAAGGATGCTATGGTTTCGTTAGGGGTCCAAGTTAAGTTTTCGAGTCCCTACAGGCCTGAGGGCAATAGTGTAGTTGAAAGAATGAACCGCGACTTAAAGCAATCTTTGACAGCTCGAGTTATAGGCACTGGCAGAAACTGGCTGACCCACCTCAATGGCGTGCAGCGTGCGCTTAATAATCTCCCTAGAAGGTCTCTGGGTGGGCGGACCCCGTACAAAATGCTCTTTGGTATCAAGATGTACGTCCCTGACCTCGATGGTTTAGACTGCAAGGCCCAGGCCTCGGCCTTTGACGTAGATGAACATTGCAATGTTTTACAGGATCTACAAAAGACCAGAGACAGTCTAGCAAAGGAACATTTGCCCTCCACATGGGATGATGCGTTGCAGATCCCGGTAGTTGGCTGGCTACCCCAAGTTGGAGAACTGGTTCGAGAGAAGATCGATAACAAGAAAGAGTTTGGTCCCTCATATCGAGCACCGGTTCGGGTTCTTGGAGTGAAGGGCACAAGAACAGTCATTTTACCACCACTTCCAGGTCGTAAGGAAAAGAGATTTATTTCTATTGACAATGTCAAGACACACAGGGTGGCCGATTCTTCATAGCATGACACCGGCTGTATCCTGTCCTTCCATGGTAAGGCACTCTGTGCTAGCAATAACTTCTGGTGCAGAACAGGAGGTGTCCCTCGAGATGCCTGCCATATCCAGTCCTTTATTAAATACTATTCCTGTTACTAACATTGAGGAGCTGAACTACACTTATCCTGCTGATTTATTGATGCCTGATTTACAGACCCGTTTGGCCGGCCAGTCCAGATTTTCATTTGACTCTGATTCGGAACTTTCAAAGAAACAATCAACTACTGCAAAATATGCCAAGTTATTTAAAAAACATTTTTAATTCCCCCATGGACATACATTTGGTTGATCCTATTTTCATTTTACCTTTTTATGTCAATTGGTTTTGTGTTTTATTTTTTCCGCCTGATTGATGGGCACTACGTTAAAGAAAGAACAGGAATTCGGTACCTAAATGGAACATTGGCCCCTCTTTCCTCTTCACATTCAGCACACAGACTGAAACGAAACTTACATACAGTCAACATTACTGCTTGGCCTATCCTTGATGGGATTGTGTGGGATGCGGTTAGGTTTCAGATACATGGGCCTACTGAAGTGATTAATGTTCCGAATGTGCTTAGAGTAAACATGGGAGATGTGATTAAACAAAATATACGTTCTGATGATTGGGATATTCAGGCCGTAGAAGCATTATTTTCTGATTTGAAATAATATGCTGCCTTCGATGCTGAGGATCTGTAATTAGATTCTATTAATTATGGTGATTTGTTTTGTTGTCAACATTATGGTAATCATTTTTTGCATAAGACAAATTCCAGGAGGGTTGCTGTAAATTATACACAATGGGAACATTGCCCTGCTCCTTTAGGAGGCAGCTCCAGTACGTTTCTAAAAAAATACAATTATTTCACAGACTTTAATCAATCAAATCCTGAGTCATTTTATTTCAAAATGACACAAATGTCCATGTCCAAAGTTAGACTTACCGATACAAAATTGCTGTATTCGAAGTCCTTTCTAGACAGGTTGGCTGTAGATGGCTACGAGTTTTGGAAAGGAACAATTGACCTTAAATCGGTTTGGGGTACTAAAGATTGGCAGGTACAAGGCACTGAGGCTTTGCACCGTGCATGTCTCATCCCGAATCACATGTTGTTTTTAAATTCATCCATTTTCCAAACAACATGCTTTGGATTGGCTACTTCTAAAAAATTAAATACACCAACCAGCCCAGATTTAGAAGAATATTCAGGTTGGGGTAATTATACTGAAATGTCCATTCATGAGTTGCAAGCTTTATTGCACAATTCTTCCTTTAACGTTTCCAGTTTGGATTCCAAGGGTTGGCCGATGTGGCATAGAAGTGCTGATTCTCGCCAACGTCGTTTTCTGGGTTTGGCTGAAGGGTTCACAGAAGTCAGACCTGATCCCCGTTTTGAAGAAGATTATACTGTCCCAACTTATTCTGTGGGGAAGCTGTGTCGGAATTGGTTACAACATTCCACGTTAGCTGCTGTTAAACTACATCTGTCTCAATTAACTGAAAATGTGGATTTGAACGATTTTATAAAAGGCCCAGCTAAAGGTAGATCTAAACGATGGATTTATGCGATTTACAATGAAATTTGGAAAGTTTCTCAAATTGAGGCTGCTAAGCGCCTGAGAGCAATTGATCAAGCAAATTTAGAAAAAGTGCTTGCAGTTGTCGATAACAGTATTAACACGCTTTCTTCCCGAATTTACACGTTGAACAATATTGTATCTTCTGTTGTTGACATTGTACATGATGAAGTGTCCGTGTTATATCATGGTCAAAATCAATTGCGTTCTGTAATGCAGTTTGCTTGGACACTACAGACTCTGAAGTCTGGTCGAGTGCCTTGGAGTTATATGAACGTCTCATCACTATTTGCCCCATTTAATTTGACTGAAAAACAGCGCATGCTTTCAATGAGAGATGCATCATTTTCTATGTTACACATTGAAAAATTAGAATCCTTGCCCTTTTCTGTGGCTGAGGTGCCTGCTGCTACTGGCTTATCCATGGTATTATTACCTTACCTTTTGCTCTGTATAAATTTACAAATTGTATGAAATATATAGCTATAGGGCGATATGAACCATTAGGCAGTGCTTTCCTCCATGAGACATGGTCTTTACCATACACATACAGATGCCTAAAAGAGGGGAATGAAGTGAATCTGAATGGTGAAGAATGTACACAGTCGCCTGACCGCTCACTAATATGCAGACACATCCAGTTGCATGGTTCTTGTAATCAGGACAAGCCTAATTTAGCCTGTGTTTTGAAAGGGACACCGGTTCCTGCAATAGTTCCCACATTCACTTTATTATCCGACGGTAGTTATTTACTTTTAAATAACGAAATGTGTTGTGGGTTAATGGTCGCTATCGCATATGTGGTTACTGTATCAGAACGGGTGGTTTGTTGCAAGAATGTGTTATATCCACCCACGCATGGGAATTCAGATGTTTCAATTTGGCCACGAATACCAACCTTGAGAACGGAGTTCAATGGTTTGAGCCGTATAAGAGCCCTATTGTCTCAGAAACAAGTGGCCCTGAGCTCTGCCCGCGAAACTTATGTCCTTCACATAGCTAACACACGCACAGAGGTGCAGGCACTTTTAAATACTGATTTGCCGTTTCATTTCTCCGAGCTGGTTCACCAAATCTTTAATGCTTCCTCCACAACCGGTCTGGCATATTTTTTTTAATTGGTTAGCAGTGGTCTTGTGACTACGTTTGAAAAAGTATTTGGTATTATCCCTGCGTTCTTTCATTCTATATTCGCAAGCCTGGCGGATTTCCTGTTTTGCTGGCTTTGGCGGCAGACGTTCTGGTGATATTTTGCTTTCTAAAACATGGATGCCCATCCTGCGCAAGGAAACGCTCAGCCACTACTGATGCAGTTTCGCTCGGCTTTTGGATTATCGTTCCGATTTTCCTATTTCACATGTGTCCAGCCTGTGTTTCATTGCCTGAGCTGTGATTTTGACTGGGCCATTGATTTGTGTCTCTGCTTACCGACTTCTCCTGATGTCGATTTTGATCAGCTAATGAGCCCCGTAGTTGCTCACGAGTTGGTTTGTTCTGGCGAAAGGGTTATGGCTGTGGCAGAGATGAATGGACTAATGGGTCAGTGGGACATATCCGCAGCAGCGCATGACTTTCTGGCGCAAAGCATTCTCGAGAACCCACTGAGTTGTCCTCTGATGTTGCTAGAGGATTCAGTGCTGGAGGAGCACGTATGTTCTTTCCCATTGCTTAATTGGATGGCTGAACTGTTTTCGGATGATGACAGTGATTTCATGTTGGAAGCTGTAGCTACCTATTTTGCATATTCATTCAACCCATGAGTGACTTTGAAGACTTTCATTATTATAGCACGTGACTTTTTAGTAATTCTGAATGGTGCCTTTTTTATTACGAACATTCGACTTTCATTTGTTCTAGGCCTATGTACTTGGAGTTGGCCTTAAGTTCGAATTTTTATATTTTTGTGTGGCCACTATAGGTATTCATACATTTTTATTATTATTGAAAAAATATATAAACTTACATACATTTAGCTTGGCTCAATATTGTTGAACTCTGCTTTCATGTTTGGCCTCTCATATAGTATTGGCTTATATTTTCTTCCTTTTTTAACCGTCCTCGGATCATTGGGGGGGTGTCATATGGTTACTGCGTTTCTATATATTGTGTTAAGTTAGCATGAGTTTATTAAATGTTTAAACAACATATTTTCCTTCGGCTTCAGTTTGCACACGACACCTAATTGTTATTTTAGCTTTCAACCTAGACGAAAGATGTGATTTATTTGAGAATAATATGTTATTGCTCTGATATCAGTCGTGTTTGGTACAACTGTCTGCACACTGAGAACTGCACCCTCTAAGAATAACCTAACACAAGGTTGCTGAAAGCCTGATCCTCGCACTACATTAGACATAACACAAATAATGTTGCTGCCAACATTGGGCTCTACGCGGGTTTAAGATAGAGTTACAGGGAATGAATAGACACACTTGATGGTTCGCATGCAGAGAGCTGGTAGCTGTTGATGTGATCTCCTACTACTGAGAATTAGAGGTATGGGCCCGCCCTGCTAGAACCCAAATGAGACCTTCTTAGATATAATATAATATGCTAAATAGGGTGCGCGAAATATAGGTGATACAGATTTCTATAGATTTTGCATTATAATATGCTATCACCGTTCGCTTATTATGGACTAGTGACTATGCTGCTAACTCTGGTTTTTATAATATGTATGTTGATATTATATAAGATACTGCGTTTGAGAACTTTGCATTGAAAAATAAACATTTCAAACTTGCACGTGTGTTCTTTGCCTCCAAGTTTCGGTTTGTAATGATTATATAACGAAAGAGTGTTCATGTGTTCCACGATACCTGAGGTACCCTAAGTTCATGTTCTGGATTGTCTAAGTCATTGGTAAGTTATTACTACCGATGAGACACTGTAGCTAGCTTGGTAAGGGGATTTCTGAAACTAAGGTGAGTTTTGGGTCACCCTAACTCACCCAGGTTCTAGATCTCTGTGCACAGTTCTGTGGGAGAACGGAAACCCTGCTACACCCCAGGATGAAAGAGCTAATCATAGCCTTTAAGTAGGTGCCCAAAAATTACATGAAAGCAGGTCATGCAGAGAAGCTAAGTCACCGAAAACGTTTCTGGGTGATCATCTTATGTGAGAGAAAGAAAGTCAACTCCAGGAGATTCTGGGCCCTGGTGAGCAGGCAAGTGAATGGATACAGTAGGCCTGGCTGCGCGAATATCATTGAACCAGCATGATCATCCTTCCTCTCTAGGCAATTCCCGTCAAGTGGGGACACAGATTGTATATTGGACGGGGGCTTCCTTAGTTCAACTGCAACTATCATTTTAGTCTCGCCCCAAGATCAAATTCGCCTTTGCTCCTTCGTCTCAGACTTACTATCTTTGACAAGTTGGATGGAACATGTAATGTTGAAAGCGAGGAAGGACGGGACCTCAGAACCAATGGCCTCCTAGAGGCCCTTTTTAAAAAGGACATTCTTTTCTGGGCAGGCAGGCTTTCGTCGCATTTAGACCTCTGCCTGAGGAGCTTGACAATACCTTAGCCATGGCGCCCATTTATTAAGGGGGTTCTAGATTAGACCCGAGCAAGTACAGAATAATTGCACTTCTGGATAACCTAGCAAAATTCTATGCCTGTCTACTTCTGAAAGACCTGCAGCACTTGGTGGAGATGGAGGGGTTCATTCCAAAGAAGCAAATGGATTTCACAGCAAAATTTGGCATATTTTCCAAATTGTTAGCTATCTAATTTATGGGACTTTTGTGTACCGATTAATATGAGTTTATGATACCTTCACTATGAATTCCTTCATATAGCATTTATTCGACCTGCTGCTATGATCAACATATTTGTAAATGATACCAACAGCTCAAGGGACATGTGAATGCAGGGAACATGGGCCTTAGGTAAAGGCAACAGCGGCAGGAAGAAAATGCATGCTATTGATTTCTGTAAACATTCTTCATGTAACAAACGCATCAAAGGACCATGTACACTACAGTATGTATTGCTCAAGTGCTCACCCCTGTGATGTTTAGCAAAAGTCTGCTGTGCAGCAATGCACCCATCCTTGAAGCCTACCTCAAAGTACTCTGTCCTCCTGCTTGCATTTTGTCATCATTGTCACTGCTGTGGAAAACGTAAGAGGAGGGCACGCATATCTCTACCCTGGCCCAGTCCTGTGCATGTGGACACATACTGGGTTGCATAGTTTAAGTTGTTACTGCACCATGTCCATTAAAAATCTGGTTTAAGGAGGATATGTTGTGAAATCACACCATCAACCCAACAAAGGCATCCCCCTGGTGTGGTGCATGACACATGCCACCTTCTAACAGATTGCAAGATCTTCCTTTTGTGGCAAGCTACACATGAAGCAAGAGTAGACGGCACATGATAAAACACTTGTCAACATGGTTCCATAACTGTGTGGCAGTCAGTTGTTTGTCCTGACCTCAGCCTTCAACACACAGAGGAATCAATGTACACATACATGTGTTCCAAAGACATACTTACGCTGCCTTACATCCTGCTTAACACTGACACTAAAAACAATTCAATACAAAGTATGTCAGTGATTTCCATTAGAAAAATAGGTTAGGATGTAGCCACTTTGTAGTAGTTTAACCACAGAAAGGCAAGGTGTGTGTTTAAGTTCATGTTGCTAACAGCATTCCTCACCATAAAGACATTTCTGGGTTCTGTAGATTTTCACATTTAAACTTCACCCCTGTGTTTGCAATTGTGACTGTGGGTATTGAAGCTACCTTACATCAAAACAGGTACCCTTGCTCCAAAATGCAAGGGTGTCTGGATCCAGGGAATGATAGTTGATAAACAGGAAGATGTTCAATGTCTGCTACACACCACCTTAAAATACATAGATATGTCTAAGATCAGGAGACTCAAAGCACACCTCCTTGTCATTTCCACATGAAAATCACTGTATCCCTGGTCTCAAGTACATGAGTGACCTCCTCCTTATGCCACATTTGTAAAACGGTGGCAGTGGCAACATCGATGGGAGTGCAGTGGAATATTCACCTCAAAACCGAGTGAATAACCCTTACACGCAATGTGAAGTAGCTTAACACTGTATTGTAAATAAGGTGAAGCACCCAGCACCACAGGAAGGTCTGAATATATGATGCACCAGTGGCAGTAGCAGCTTGTAACAATGCTCCTCACTGTTGGCACACAGGGCAAATGCACAAATCATAAATAATCAAAATTTGACAATCATGGATATTGCAAATTGATGTACAAAGCTGCGTTTAACATGTGTACCATGTAACACAGGAGAATGGAAAGTGTCATGCACTCTAATTGTCAAATACGAAAATATCTGCCCTTTACATTACAGAGGTTGAAACCTCACCTTCTGGTCAGCAGCCTGTTCCACTCTACAATGATGATGATGCTAATGTTGATGAAGAACTGACAACTATCAACCAAGATAGCCTCCAAGAGCTGCTTGACTCCATAGGCAGCCCATGGCCCATGGTCAGACCGGGGTGATCCAGCCAAACATCCAGCAGGCACCACCTACCACCACAGCCACAAACCTGGACTCCGAGGACCCACAGATATAATTTCAATACAGTGCAGTAGCAGTCCAGCGTGAGATGGCAGAGCAGGTGGGGCAGAGTTGGAGACCCTGGCAGCCAAACTCAAGGGGATCCATGGGTGCCTCAGTCCTGATAGGGACCACTCACCTGCCATCACAGGCATTTACAGTCCGCTCTGTGGCCTCCAGCAGTCCCTGGCTGACATCGCTGTTGTCATGGCACAGAGGCAATAATAACTGTCCTGCCAAAGTGGCACCAGGTGTTTTCCTTGTTTTGCGTGTTTATCTTTTCAGCTTTGGACATTCTGTTTCTGTGTTCTTTTTGTAAGTATAAATAGTTACTGGCCAATTGAATCTCAATACCTGTAAATGTCCCCTTTCCTCCCTTTGCTGCTCCCTCTCTCTCTCATTATTTCTGGCAAATGATCCTGTAATCTTTAGACAAGAAGAAATAAGGATATACTCGTCCTTGATGAGTATTACTATCTCTCGCATAGCAGATAAGCACGGACATACTAGGGGTATTTTTTGCTTATGTCATGAACCTATTTGACAAATCATCTTGTCAACTGATTCTTTCTAAAAATTCTCCCTGAAGTGAATTACTCATTACTCAACCAGATGTAACACACTACCATGCATAAAGGATCATGAGTATTCCACATTAACATTCGACTTTTGTTAGAGAGTAATAACTTGCATGCAATTAGAAACCATGAAATGACATGCTGTTATTCTTAAGACATGTTACTTTCAAATTCTTAAAAATTCAGTTAGCCTTTTCACAAATGAAACAAACAAGTGTTAACACAATAGTTAGTATACAAATTGTAATGCACCAGTCATTTGCTAGTTTGCAATTCTAAAGTCTTCTGATTTTGGAGGGTTTTAGACCATGTGCACTAAAGATAAGTGGTAGTGCTGTGAGCGTGAGTGTGTCACTACCTATGGTGCTAGAGGCACTCCTATGTATTGAAACCACTTGATGACCTTTGACTACCATTGTTTTAATTGTCTTTTGGTGTTTTATGTTATCATAGCTTGAATATCCTGCATGTGCACATTTCTTTGAAGATATCTTTCCTGTCTCTTTGTAGTTTTACAGTGGGAGCTTTCACAGAGTAAAACAGCCCTGCCAGGAACGTTACATTTGGTATATGTATTTGAAAGTATGTGAGAGAGAGTGCGATGTGCTATGTACTTCTTGGTCTCAAAGTGCAGTGTTATAAGCAGTGGTGCTCAAAAGTGCATTATGTTGTACATTGGGAGATGAAGTGTGTGATGCTATAGGCAGTGGTTCACAAATGTGCATTGTGTTGTATATTGGGAAGTATTAGAAGTTCTTACTATTGCCTTTGACGTGCCCTCATGTCATCTTGAATTCTGTGAACTAGCTTGAGCTTGTGTGCACACGATAGGCCCCCAGATTACTGAAGTTGTTTAGGCTATTCACGTTAAAGTTTGTTTAAGGCTTTCTTAAGCTTCCGTGGGATAATGTGTTGGTAGTGTGCTGGGTACCTTTCAGAGTAAAGACTGTTGTTGTCAGAGAAATGTGTGGAATGTACAGCTCTGTCTCAGAGTCAGAATACAGGCCCATGACCAGCTTCTGTCTTGAGCTTGTCAGAGACCAATGCGGTCAGCTTTGTTTTTCATAACAGAAGAAAGGGGGCAAGGTTTCTAGAACCTTCTCCTCGGGTTGAGTAAAATGTATTAAATGCAGGAAATCTTGGCACCCAGGCGGGAGCTCACTTGTGGGGCAGACATGTTGTCACAAGGGAACTTGGGTCCTGATCGAGAATCCTGCCTGGGGTGACAAAGAGCTCCTCAAGCATGAGTTGGTAAGGATGTTGAGTGAACGATCAGTGAGGTGTTTTGTTTTTGAGTATTGACTTTGTGAAGTGTGAGTGAGTTTGTGTGCACATCTAAGTCTCCAGTGGTTATAAACACCTGAGGTGTTTCCATTGTGATGTGTGAGTGTCTGTGTGCACATCCAAGTCTTCAGTGGTTGTAACCATCTGATGTATTTAGTGTATATATCTTTCTGATTTCTTGCAGAGGATGTCCAGCATTATCTTCTTGTGTTTCATTTAACTGTTGCAAGTGCCTACTTATAAGTGTGTTATCATTGCTTGTATATACATATATATAAATATATATATATATATATATATATATATATATACATATATATATACATATATATATATACATATATATATATATATATATATATATATATATATATATATATATATATATATATATATATATATATATATATATATATATATATATATATATATATATATATATATATATATATATATATATATATATACAGTTTAATGGCCTTTTTGTTAAAGACTGTTGCATAAATAAAACCCCATGCCTTATTCTGAAAACATTGTTTTGGTGTGTTTCCTCTTATAACAGTGAAATCCCTTTCCAGGTGTTGTATGCAGTAAATAAATCAACTGCCTGAACTGTAATGCAGGATGCAGGGCTTTCTGTTTTACAGCCCCTCATTGCCCTTTTGGTCTAGGGTTGTAGGAACTCTGTAGTCCAGTGACGCAATCAGCATCACAGTTTCGGGCATCGGGAATTCATCCCTGTATGACTTCAGACGTCCGTCATTCATCATACATGAGAGTGGATGCAAGTACGTCTGATCTATAGCCTTGTTCTCGGTAATGGTAGTGTTTGCATGCTAATGTTGTTTTATGTATATTGTGCTGGGATCCCTCATCACGCTAACCTCCCCCACTATAACACTGACCCCAGGCCCTTGCTGCAGATCTCTCACTCCTTCAGAAGTGGAACTGCAGTATGTGTTCCCCTGTGAAATGGATCCAAATAACCAGCAGCGTTTTTGGTCACTTGCGAAGTTGATCTAAATATCCGAATCAAGCCCAAAGCGAGTGATATGTGCTTACTGTGGAATATGTGCCTACAGCGGACAGTTCTCTCATGTATGACATTAACACTGGCAGTGTCTTCATGCCCCTAAGTTAACATTGATGCCAAAACATGGATTGATGTGCAAACAATGAATGTTAAATAAGTTAAGGGAATGCATTTCAGCGAATAAGTGCCTCTCTTATTTTATATGCTTTACTTAATCTTGCCTTCCCCAAGAGTTGGCTATTTTATAATTTTGTGTTTATCTGAATTTTTTTCTGTGGATACTTTGAGACTTGAGGCATGCGTTTATAAGGGTCTTTGGTTGAGCAAGCAGGCGCTAAGGTTGAAGCCAAACAAAGTGCCTCTCAGTCGGTTGGCCTCCTCAAAGCACACAGAACAATGTTTATGTATTCCATTTGCAACTGAAATTCTGTGGATATGTGTGTGAAGGGGTCCACAGATATCAAAATATTTGCAAGGCAAAAGTAAGAGAAATTAAAGTGCTTGAATTTGAGGGAGTGCAGTGCATGTTTGGGGCAGTGAAGTGACAGAGATGCGAGGAACTGCATTCAGGGAGGAGTGAAAAGTGGATGCTGAAGAGGAAAGAGAGGTAGTTGAAGATGTGCAGATGGACAAGATATGTAGAGAAAAAGAGGATACATATCTAACATAAAGCACACATAACCTAAAGCCAAAACTGCTTCCACATGCCTCAATGCTATCTAATTCCCAGACTCACAGTTTCAGAACTGAAACATTTCCATTGTTAATTATTTATAACAAATCATTGTTGTTACTCATCTTTCTTAAGCAACTAACACCAATTGACAAAGCCAATCATACTGACAGGCTTCAGGCGTATGTTAGTAGTTGTGTCATTTATCTGGATACAATTTCATCTCATAGAGAAACCGAAATACCGGTCAGGTGGCACAATATGGGAATCACAGAAACGTATTTGACATGTTTCTTTATAGAGGCCCCCCTTTTTTTTCATCCTACTTAAAGACCTGTCCGCACATTTTTCTATATGACTGGTTGCAGCCAGCAGCTGTGGGTGCTTCTCGTAGTCTGGTTAGAGCGTATTTTTCCAATGTTACTGCTGCATGCAGCGCAAGACCATGGGCAAGAAAACATTTTAAAGGGCTATAGTTGCCATGTTGTACAATTTCCAAATTACAGTAACTGTTGAACATATTAACACAGCAAAATATGGGGCACTTTTTATTGTGTTTAATATTTCAAGACTACACGTTACCACTGCTTCATAAGCCTTGGTTTATTGCTAAATTAATTTGCTTTAAGATGCACCATGTGGCAGTCTTTTTTTCATGTCTTTTTCGGGAGGAGGGACTAATCCTGGACCCCACGATTCTCCATTAAACTTGTTCACATCGCTCGCTATATAAAAGTCATGCCCAACATTTACTCCCCACCACTTTCAAATGTAACCAGCCACCACTGGCAAGGACCCTGTTTTATCAAGGTCAGTTGGCATGCCTACAACTGCAAGCAGGCTGCAATTGCACAGTAAGTGCAAAAGCACTTGATCACTGGTTAGCAGTGTTAGAGTACACTGAGTCCTAAGACCAACAAAAACGAATTTAGCAAAAACAGGAGGGGTGAAGGCAAAAGGTATGGAGGTGTCCTTACAGAGAAGGCCACGACAAACAAATGCATTGACTTACCACAATGTATATGAAATAGTGATTTTTTTTTATCAGATCCCATATCAGTTAAAATGAAATGTATTGAATTGGCAAGCTACTTTTGGAAAATATGTCCACTTACGACATACAATATAAAAAGAACAGGGAGTGGGACGTTTTTAGGAGGTTCATCTAATCTTCCTCAGACTAATCATAGATTTAGACAAATAAGAGCGGTATACCTCCAAAGTATATCTGCCCTCTATTTTTTTGTTTATCGGTCCAAACTGGGAAGCATCCCTTGTTTTTTACTTAGAACTGTAACCTACACAACACTGTGTGACATACTTCATCTTCTAGTTCATGTTCTTTCGTCTACTACCCCTGGATGGGCTTAACCCTTGTCCTATCACAGATGGGAAGGGAGGCTCTTTGATTTATACTTTGTGGCATCCAGTTTTTTTTAAATATTAAAATAGTCTTGAGGTTCCCTAATAATTACTTTCTCTTACTCAGAAGCCCTTCACTGGGTTGAAAACAGACAGTGATGATGGGAACTAGGATATCTTGTTCTGTGTTCCTAGCCTTAAATGAAGTGTACAGATTATGTAGCAGAAAAAGCTTTCTAAAAGCAAGAAACATTTAAAGCATCTCCATAGAATAATATTGCACAAGTGAAACATAAAAAATAATACAGCTAAATCAAGTCTGCTAAAACGTATAAAATATAAAACTAAAGTGGAGAACCAAAGAGGGCCCTAGAAGGCCTCACCACACTGTAACCTTTGGGAGGTTCAACAAGGTAGGTGTGGCACTATCAACCTTCCTCTTCTTCCATGGCCTAGAGTGCATCAATGTATCCTTCAATTGCCTTCCTCTTCCATTTGCAGGGTATTTTCCAGGTCGTGTGCCTGTATTGAGAATTCTCCAGTATTTTGTTTAAAAATGTCTTAACCTAGTTCAAAATTATACTGCATGTCTTTACACAGACACAATCTTCTCTTTCTTTATTTTTTAGAGTTAAATAGTTCTAAGAGTGCTTCCCTGCAATTTTTACATGATTTTTTCAGCGTCTATTTCATATGACGGGTTCCCAAGGCAAGCGCGGAGATACCCCTTCGGGGGTCGATTCTGGCGCTATATAAGAAATGTAATAAATAAATAATAATAATATGTTCTAGATAGTCATGCATTCGTAATTTTTTGCTCAGTGATTCCACCTGTGTTTTGAAATTCCACAACTTGCTACAATTTCTTCTCAATCTGAGGAGCTGACCATAGGCATAGTGTAGGTTCTCACGTAGTGGGCATGAATAGAAGCTATCAAATTTAGGAAGACTGTTCCTATCTGTGGGTTTTTGATGTATGTTTGTCTATTTTTAACATCTAAAAATATTTGGGTGTTCCTATCCACAGAGTGCATGAACTTAAGGAACTAAGGCCCAGATTCACAAAGATTTAGCATTGGGTTAGTGTTACTTTGTCAGTGCAAACTTGATGCTAAATCTGGTTTGAGATTTACAAATCAATGCTAATTGGTATTAGCGATGGTTTGTATGTAAATTTAATGCACAGCAGCAAAAAAACGCTGCCTTGTATTACTCTGTGTCAGTGGGGTGTTACATGGGTGGTAAATGGGAATTCCCCTGTGTGAGAAGCTGGCCTGGTGTATGATGTCCACTAAAGTAAGTGAGCTCCTTGCACCAGTCCAGATAACCCTTATAGTGATTTAAGAGGTCTTAGACAACCTTAGAAGCTCTCTAAATGGTAGCTGTGGAGAGCAGCCTTCAGGCTTAGTCCAGAAAGAGTGTAGAGAAGCTTGTTTTACGAGAATGCAATCTTATAGCATAGATTAAGTGAAAAAGAACAACACAAAATATTTATAAACATATGAATTTATTATATAATACTCTCTAACACATAGAAATATCTCCTACCAAGAGATATGCACAATGCACATAATAGTTTAGCAAAGAAACACAGTAAATAGCACGTAATACACAGTGGACCCCGGGGGGAGGAAGGGGCAAACCATATACTAAGAAAGGTGTATAAGAACCACATCTTGGGTCAAGACAAGGTCGAGAGGACATAGAAGTGCTGGCAACCCAAGGTAAGCAGATAAGAGCCCCATGGAGAGCATGTGCAGTGTGGGAACATGACTGAGTGCTCCGTACAACTCTATGTGTAAGTCAAGGTTGGATTTTTAAAGTTTAAGGAGCCTTCCCAGTGGACCCTGAAGAAACCCTGTGGAAGACAGAAGGTTAGAGAGCCACCCCACCCGTGGATACCCTAGTACCCACATTACCTACACCAGAGAAGCCGGTTGCAGACGTGTGGAGTGGTGTCGGAATCCGCCATCAAACTCAATGGAGGACTTCAGGAAAGTGCAGCTGCTGGAAGAGGAGAAATCTGAAGGGGGATTCAAGATGAGAGGTACCTCAAAGCAGAGGGGATAGAGTCTAAGTCACTCAGAAGTGACCAGGAGACTTGCAAGACGAATGCCCTCCGATGTTGGTTGTTGCAGGATGGAAGACGATGACCTTGATTCTGCATCTGTGAGGACCAGGCGACACTGAGGAGGACCAGGAGCCATGCATGAGCTGTCCCATGAAGGTTGTCGAGTACTGATAGGTTGGTGTCCAGCGGGAGCACCGACAAGCCTTGGAAAATGCAACTAACACAGGGATAGAAGAAGAAGCAAGGTCGAGACCAGCAATGTCCAGGGGACTCACCAAAAGCAGGGGAGTCAGGGCAGGCCCAAGCAATCAAGGGGCCCAAAAGACACAGTTGTGACCCTCAAGTGGACCCATAGGCTGGAGGAACTGGAGTTGCAAGTCTGCAGCTCACCAAAAGATGCAGGCCACGATGCACACAATGTGGTGAGGCTGAGGATTCTAGTCACTGGAAGTGCTTGAGGTTGGAGGTACTTGGAGACCAAAGGCCTTCTTGGAAAGAAGTCAACAAGCCTTTGCAACTGCATGTTGATGCATTACACAGGGGTTCAGTTATTGCAACCTCCACGAAGGATAATGGCCTCAAACTAGGAGTCTGGAGGAGCTCAGGAACAGCAGACTGATCGACATAGTTGCAGTCCCTGCAAATGCATGGCAGTGATTCCTTCACTCAAAGGGAGATTTCTTGATGTGTCTTTGATGCTTCACAGGCTTTGGAAGGTCCTTGTATTATGCACAGGCACAGATAATGCAGCATACTAGAAGGATGTCAGGCCTGATTGAAGTCCAGCGAAGTCCAGAGTGCCCATACTGTAGAAGAAGCAGTGGTGTCTGATCTGAATCTTATCCGATGATGAATCTGGGGACCCATACCCAGGTAAGCCCTTAAGTACCCGAAGGAAAGGGTTGGGAAGATTCAGGGGACCCTACCAGGGGAGGGTCTTGACAGGGGGGAGGTTACTCCCAATGGCCTTTGTCCAGTTTTGTGCCACAGCGTCGGCCATCAGCTCCCAGGACTGGTTTGAACTGGACTATGTACAGGGACTCCAAATGTGCCCCTCATGCAGGCTGAGTGGCGCTGGCAAGCACACCCACCTCGCCCGTATATACTGAATCCTGTCTGGGAGGTGGTCACACCTCCCTGTGACAGGAGGCCTATTATTCTGCTTTCCCCTGCTCGAGCTTGGCTCAGCAGCAGGAGGGCAGAATCGTGTCTTTGGTCAGCAGCAACCATTTTGTGCTGTCCAGGTCAAGAAGGCTGGTACTGGTAACACAGAGAGCAATGCCGTGCACCATCTTTTGGTGCTGCGCTGCGTTGTCTGACATCTTTCAGAATCTGGGCCTTACTCTGTTCATTCAGCCATTCTGTGAAATCGCTTTCCTATCTGCATCCTAGATCACCAGGACATTATTGATTTAGTGTTTCCAAAGTAAGATTTATTTCCCTAAATGGGTTATCCTGTGTCATTATCAAATAATTTTTTAAGTGGTGTATGTATAGACCAACTATATGGGAATCATACGTGTTCCCTTAAAAGTTCTGTGTGCCTGAAGGCACAGGGAACCTTCATATTCAAAGTGGGAGGGCCAGGCATAAGTGCTCAAGCACGAAGTGGTAGCTGGTATGGTGTTCTCATTCTGAAGAAAAGAGTAACTAACCAGTTTAGATCTGAAGTCTAAGGGCTCAATTCACAAAGGTAAACTTAGGCGTTATCTCGAAGTTTGGATCTGAAGTCTTAGGGCCCAATTCACAAAGGTAAACTTAGACCTGATGGCTAAGCTCACCTTTGTGAATTGGGCCCCTACACTCAGCCGCATATTATTTTCAGGGTCAAAAAAGTGAGGCCTTGTAGCATACACTGTAATTCATTTGTGTCCCTTATATTGGTAGGAATCATCTTCACCATTGGGCAAAGGAAATAGTCGCTGAATTTGGATTCTAAAATCTAATTCATAAGACCTCAAAGTGTGGGACTGTGCAGCCTTGACTGGGTGTTTGCCCTAAGTTGGTAGGGTATGCCCAGACGTGGGTCCCTTGCTCACCTTGCCACTGGATTCAAGCTAGCCTGGCTGATGATGGCTGATTAGCCGGAAACCGGTCGCAGGATGCTTGTTTCTGGACCAGGGAAGACATGGCTTGGCAGTTCGGGCTGGACTGCTCCCATGAGGCACAGGGTCAGACTCATTTGCATATGGCCATGTCTGAACTGGGGTGGCAGAGTGAGCTAAAGAATGATGATGGATTAAACCCAGATCAGTTGACTGGGGTGAGTGATTGTAATGTTCAACACTCTGTCCATCATCCCCTTTGGTTTTACTGTGCAGCCTTGGCCACAACAGATTTCCACATTATCCCCTTGATAGATTTCAAATTTCTGCAAACAATATATTCTGCACAGACAGATAAGAGCTGACTGGCAATATAAAAATCCTGTTTCAACTATATGTATAATCTAGTGCTTATGGTCTTTCTAATACTTTTAAAATATGAGCTAGAACTGCTTTTGTATATTGCCAGATCCTCGGATACTCTTTTATGACCAAGGTTAAAATTGATTCATATGTAATTACCATTCTACATAACAAATTTCAAGGATGCACCAATTTTTCCATAGTGTACAATTACGTTAGGTATAACTACATCTACAATGGTAAGCCTTGTATGTAATACATTTTCTTGAACATCTGTTTCCAGTTATCGATTCTTGCTGTTATCTAATTAAATAACTTGAACTTAAAATGACATAGTAATTGTATATTCCTACTGTCCAACATGTTATGTGATACCGCGTGTGAGATATTAAGTGTGATTTTCCTTGCAGTTGAATAAATTGCCAGCAGGAGTTTTCCCATGCAGGGCAATGTCATTTTAAATTAAAACTTTGAAAGTTGTATTAGATTCAGTGGGAGACAAATAGCTAATTGCATCAGTTATTCATATAGTGATAAGAGAAGAGATAAAAATAGAACAAAATAATAAACGTCAGGGATGCATAAATGGATGCAAATGTATAGGTAGCGAAGAGCCACAACAACAAAAGTTGCCAGAAGCTGACTCCATGTCAGATTAACCGTAAATATTGGCTCTAACTCCAATTGCTTACAAGTGTACTAAGAACCAGGAAATGGATGTGCATAGTGAAACAAATTTCTTAAGCAGTCTAATGATCAAGGGGCATATGTATCAATCGAATTTTTAGACGCAAACGCTGCGAATCGCAAAAAACAGCGTTTGCAATTAAAAATTCGCTATTTCAGATGTATGAGGCACAATCACATAGCAAAATAAGAAATGGCAGAAATAGCAATTTCTTACGTTTGATAACATGAAATCTGCAAATACTTACTTTGCAATTTTCTCTGTTAGCGAAAGTCGCAAACAGAATATCGCAAAGTAAGAAATCACAATGAAATGTAACAAAAAATCGCAAATTGCGAATTTGAGGAAATCGCAAATTATGAAATCGCAATTACCATCAAGTGCATGGAGGTGGTAACCAGGTGCAAGGTATAAAAAGCAGCCCGCAATGCAACTGAAACTTCCACAATGGCAGCACTATATGTGATAGCCAGGAGGCGGCATATCCGTGCCCTTGCACAGAGGAGATTGAGACAGGAAAGCATTTAGAGGCTGCGCATCACGCTGTTCCAGCAGACTGAAGAGGACATCCATGAGAAGTAAAGTCTGCACCCACAGACCATCTTGGACCTGATTCAGGAGCTGAAACACTTTTTGGAACACCCAACGCGCAGGACACAAACAATTCCCACCCATGTGCAGGTCCTGTGCTCACTGCACCTCTTGGCCTAAGGGAGTTTTCAAGGAGTCATAGTAGAGGTTGGCGGGGTGTCACAGAGTGCACTATCTCGCTTTTTATCTGCCTTTTCTGGATGCAATGCTGTAGAGGCTAGCACATCATATTTAATTTCCCACCACCCAACAGGCATTACAGCAAACCAAACTTGACTTTTACCAAATTGCACGTTTCCCCCATGTCATTGGCTGCATTGATGGGACCCATGTGGCCCTCACACCCCCAGCAGCAACAGTATATGTGTTCAGGAACCGCAAATGCTACCATTCCCTGAATGTACAGATTATGTGCAATGCTGAGTACATTATCAACGACATTGTATCAAAATATCCTGGCAGCATACACAACTCTTTCATCTTCAGACATAGTGGGATACACAGACGTCTGAGTGCTGGAGAGTTTGGAGAGGGATATCTGCTAGGTAAATCAATGGCACAGATACATCCATCCACTACATCTTTTGTGGGGGACATTGACTTACCTATTATTTGTATCCATGCAGGTGATAGTGCCTATGCAGTGCGAGACTTCATCCTAACCCAGTATCTAGATACAGCAAATGCAAGGGAGAGGAGGTATACCAGGGCACACAGATCAATGCTCAGCGTCATAGAACGTACCTTTGGAATACTAAGGAGCCGGTTCAGATGCCTACATAAAAGTGGAGGGGCACTGCAATACAGCCCTGAGACATGCTGTAAAATTGTGAAAAGCTGCACAATGCTCCACAACATGGCTATGAGGAAAGGTACCACAATTGATGTGAGCGACACAGACACATCGGATGATGATTGTCCACCTCCCCCTGGCAGGGCAGCAGCAGAAGTCGGGGCAGCTGCTGGACGTCAGAGATGGACTGAGATCACACAAAACTACTTTTAGGTAAGAAATGAAGGTGATGAGCCAAAATGCTTTTTGGTACATGTGATGTGTTTATTCACACTTCATAAACAATATTTTTTGCAGTACCCAGCACATGTTTTGTACACAGTGAAGGTACTGATCAATAATGTGCAAAATCTGTTTTGGTGCGTTCCTTCACCCCTTGCCACAAAAGTGTCAATGTTTAGTTCAACTCCTCCAGTGACGGTTTGGTGCAGGTCGGTGTTCAGCCCGAGTGCCCTCTGTTGTCTACCTAGTTGCTGCACCTTGTCTGCCACTGCGACGTCGTGCATCAGGCAATGTAGGAGTGTTGCTACTTCTACTCGAGGTCTCTTCGCTCTCCCCAGAAACCATGAGTGTGCTGCCACCAGAGTTTGCAGTTTGCATTTGTTCCACTGCATTTGTGACCTGTTCCAGCCCTCTCGCAATGTCCTGGCAGCAGTGTGTCATTTGCAGCTGCATTGTAATGCTGCGACGGGTGAAGTTGCTGGTGGTGGTGCAGATGCGGTTCACCGCCTTTGTATAATTGTGCAGTCGTGCATTGGCACGTTGGGCAGCCCTGTCCCTGGCAATTTCATTACGTTGCAGAGTGTCACATAGATTTTGTATGGCATCTGCCATGGCCATGAGGCGCTCCCCCATGTACCGCTGGTTTTTGTTGAGGGTGCTAAGCTGCCTGTTAATTGAACGTAATGATTTTTGTTGCAGGTGCTACACTTCAAGCATGTTGTGCTCAAGTCCTGCAAAAAGAGTATCTTCCTCTTCGGTGCCAGTGCTGCTCCTGGGCCTTGACCTCCATCCCTCAATTGCTACCACACTGTTTTGTGGTCTTTTATGTCCATGACTGTCAGACACTCCCTGCCTTGCAACTCTATCCTCACTTACCTCCACTGTGGTGTCTAAGTCGTCCTCCAATGGAGCCAGTGGGGGTACATGTGTGCGCTTCCTGCTCATAATGGTTGTCTGATGTGAGTCATCACTTGAGTCCCCATCATCGGAGTGCTCCAAATGAATTGGTATGCCTTCTCCCTCTGCACTGTCCTTAAGTACCCTGGATTGTGCTGTGGAGGTAAAGGGGGAAACATGAGTTTGTGTTTTGTCTGCATTTTGGACTCAATAAAGTTTAAAACTTTTAAGTTGTTTAACTCCTGACACTGTCTTTTTGCCTTAACTGTAACCCACATTTTAAGCATGATTTCCATGTTTCATTCACAAACTATCCTACATCCAACTACCACTCCCGAAATGCATTGCTGTGTGTGTGTTGTGAGGAGTGGACCGGAGTGACAAGTGTTGTCTTTATTTTACACATGCTACACAGTGTGCATGTTATGGGGAGGTGTACAAAAATAATTTGCCATGCATCTTACCTTGACTGCTGGATGAAGGGTCGGAGCTGGCAATGTCAGCCATACCACTTACACTCTCAGGCAGGAGAGTGGACTCCACCAGCTCTTCATGAGGTGTTGGCTGTACTGCTGTGGATGTTCCTCCCCCGTTCATCTGTGACTCCTTTAGTCTGGCTGCCACCCTCTCCTTGGACCTTTGGCGCATTTCATACCACCTCTTGCACAGTTCTTTGATGGTACGATGGGTCAGACCTACAGCATTCACTTTCTCCTGTATTTGCAGCCATATCTTCCTTTTTCTTGCTTCTGGTACTTTCAGGACTTTCTTACCAGAAAGGAGCTCATGGCTGCAGACCATCTCCTCTAGGAGGACCTCCTGCTCTTTCTCTGAGAATTTATGTTTCCTTTTTCTCTACTCACCCTCCTTGCCCTCCTGTGACCTCTGAGACTCCATTGGGGTTCTTGATGCGCTATGCAGCTTCCAAACACACTCCAAACTGCCTATAACTGTGGCTCAGGCAAACAGGTGCAGCTAATCACTCCCACTTCCTGGTTGTGATGTCATCAAGCTGCACCTGTATTGCAGATTCTTGGTTTTGCGATTTCTTAATTTGCAAATTTCCCTATTAAGGAATCGCAAATCAATATTCTGACATTTTTTTGCGAAGTTTATGAAATTGCAAAACTTTAGCGATTTTTATATACATCCCGTTTTGCGAATCTGAAACTGCGAATCGCAAATTCTCGCAATTTGAGATTCGCAAAATGAGATATTGATACATATGCCCCCAAGTCTTTTCAGTTTCCATTATATTATCCTCCAAAGACCTCCGCCTGATCCGATATTTGTCTCACTAGAATCATACCAATATGCTATTGAGATCACAATCAACAATTAGTTAACAGTAGAGCTACACTCTACAAAAATCAAAAATGAATAAATAAGTTAAATAATCATCAATAGATTAAACAAATAATAACCGAATACTTTTAAGTGGATTACACATGCTCATGTAACCTGATCCTCCCACTACATCATCTGGCACTTAAGATACTAGTTTCCCAATATAAAAAATAAATTTTTCCATCCTACTGGCCTACTTTAAAAATGTAAATCCATGTCTTTGATTCATAGAATGTAAGATGATTTACTGTTACTTGTTTTTTGTGTGAGTAAAACTTCTCATGGAATGGTAAGTGTGCATTGCAGGTCCAGTATGCTCTTCAATTTTGAGTACATTCACAATCCTTTTGTTTATGGTCATTCCAATATTTTCCATGGTACATTCCCACCAGTGAAATGGTTGGAAATTCACTTGAAATCAATTTCAAACTTTGGAAGGGAATACTCCTAAAACTGGTGAAGGATACAGTGAAAGCAGGTTCTCAATTTTGAGAATTATGTATTGCATGATGGCTATGAAGACAAATAATCCCTCCTGCCTTTTTGTGTCAAGTAGCAGAGTGCTTCTGGGAGCGAAATACAGCTACTGAGCTGAGGTGCTTACTAGTTCCCGTCAATTATCAAAAAAAGGGCTGCATTCAGACCGGTAAGGCCTCAGCACAAGTGGTGCACTGCACCTTTGAAAGTGTCTAAATTAGCTACCACTAGAGTGGAGGGTGCCTGGAAGCTGTGATAAACTGCCCAACAGAAAGATGCTTGTAAAGAAAAGCAATCTAGTTTAAAGACAGCCCTCAGGCATGTCAACGCAGATCCTCTCTGTTCTAAGATTCTGGATGCAGAGCAAATAAGCTGTTGTCTTTCCTCAGTACTAAAAGCACTCATTAAACCCACCTCCCTTTCTATAGCATCCCTGATAGTATCCTGCTTGCGACTAGTGTGCTACTTTTTGCTTGGTGTAAATGCAAAAAAAAACTGTTCTACCATCAAAGAGTTTAACTCTAGAGATAAGTCTAAACTTTGCCATTTAAAAGCTAGCTGGAAGCAATCCAATTTTACATTTAGCCATGATTCAGTGCTTCTCTAATATATTCTCAGCTGCAGATCAGAATCATCTTAAGATCTCTGCCTAGTTGTGACAGAGCACTTCTTTGCACCCTCTATTTCTAGGAGAGGTGCACAAACATTCAACACCAGTCTCAACTCTGGGACTGTCTCTAGTTTGTGGAAGGTAGATATTGGTTTTCTCATCTTGAAAAAAAACCAATCGTGATCCAGCCAACAGAGCCTTTTACCAACCAACCACTTTTGTGTCAGCTTAGAGGAAGAGCTGAGAAAAAAACAGTAGTAGGTCAGGTATACAAATGTTTGGCAGAACATGCAATTCTTGATCGTTGTCACGCTAGAATCCATTCAGGGTGGGACATTGAATTGATCCTAGATGTTATGCTGGAAAAGGTTTAGTCTGTTCATTCCTACATACATTTGACACATACTTGTTTTTTATGGACTGGACGTTTTCAGAGTAACTTGCATTTTAGTCGGGTGGATGATGTAATTAGTGATGTAATCAATAATATAATTTGAGAAGTTGTCAATTAAGTCACCAATGGTTAAGGTGTCTTGAGTGATGTAATATGTGAGGTTGTAAGCACTACAACACAGGGTTGTAAGTTATAGTTAGCTCACTAAACTATAATTGGTTGATGTTAGTTGATTTTTGTTTCTAAACATTACATTTTGTGTGCTTCACAACCTAACTGTAATGTCCCTTTAACCTTTGTTTTTTTCAGACAATTTCTAAGTCTCGATTTTTTTTTACATACCGTACTATAGGATCACTTTATCCTTGGTGTTTTATTTCTAGTCAATTTCAGTTTAAAAAAAAATCATATTTTACATTCAGGATATGTTACTCTTTCAAATGGCCAAAACCTATACAAATGACACTTGGTCACATGCAGTACAACATTTGGCACAACCCCTAATCACTAATCAAATGTTGTGATCTACTGTGTGAAATCATCTTACCTGATTATATCTAGACACAAACTATGGATATGTGTAGAAGAGATGGGAAGCACATATTTTTGTGGTTTTTTTCCAAACATTTTCTTTTTGTTTTTTAAAGTTTAAAACTATGGATTTTTAGAACTTTTTTTATACATCTGTGTGATATGCCGTCAAGTGGCTCGTCATTGCTTTTGAAAAATGTGTTTGTTTGTCTCGCCAAATCTAACAAGTTGTTGGCATTATTTGTAGTTTGTTGAAAAATACTGGATAATATTCATTCTCCTACTCCTTTTCTTGTTGAAAGAAATGTGCAGGAGAAGTTCCCACCAGTTCTTCTGCAGCTGGATGACTCTTCTGGTACTCAGCATTGACAATCTTTCTAAGAAGCATATATTGGATATGTTTCGACATCCTTGATGTCCCTCTTGGCTACTGCCTGTACTGGTCCCTGTGTAGCTCTTGATTGAAGATGGTGCAAGTGATACTTTGTGCATTTGCTGTTTATTGGACAGACGATGGATTGAAAAACTGCCACAGCACTGACTCGTGTTTGGGACTAGTCTTAAGCAGTGCAGTTGAAGTTGTAACCACAATAACCTCTTCATCTTGGATATAAGGAGGAGTAGTAGTGATACTAATTGAAGTATTCGATGACTGCATCTCTATAGTGTCTGAGGATGACATGATGGATACGGATCGCTTGTCATAAGGCTAGCTTGTCTAAATTAACAATCTCAACTGCTATTGAGAAACATGTGCTTCTGATTGCTTCTGATTGCCTATGGCCATGCTTTTTTTCACACCAGCATGTATTAGGCTATTTGATGATTCTTCACAAAAATTTCAAAACCAGTTTGCCACTCACTTCAGCTGCTGTCTGGAAGGTTTCGGGGAGATTCATCAAGTGTGGTCTGAGAAAAAGGGGGAGTCCCATAATGTGTTGTCTACATGCAATGTCCAATAGGGATTTTAGGCATGAATACATCCCGAACCACTGAGCAGATTTTAGGAGAAAGCTAGATCTTGGTCCAGAAATCGCCACATACCCACATTTGTGGGATAGAAGGGACTCGGGGGCACTGCAGCATCATCGCGCCGGTTTTGAGCGCCATCTTGGAGTGGGGAGAAGTCCTTCCACTCTCAGCGCCATCTTAGGTGAGGGAGAGACACTCGCCCTGCCAGGACCCACGTGACATCCAGCCGGCCATTTAAGATGGCCGCTAGACAAGTGCGCAGCGACGGTGCGCAGCGGGGGCGCCGTAGGGGCGCCGGAGGTGCGCCAAAGGTAAGCCCGTTTGCGCCCGTTCGCGCATCGGCCGCGCTTAGGGCCGCTACCTCTGGCCCATCCGGTTCAATTCGTGCTGTCTATACTCGGGCTGAGCTACTTAGACTCAGACCTGATCAGAACCCGGTCAGGCATCCTACCTCTAGGCCAATTTCCTGTGGTCTGCTTAATGTCAGATCTCTCTGCAAGCACCACACGGAAATAGCCTTCCTCATTGAGTCTGAACAGCTCGATGTCCTCTTTCTCACTGAAATGTGGACTCGGGATGACTGTGAGGTCGAGCTGGGCCTAGCCTGCCCCCCAGGATACAAAATCAGCCATTCACCGCGCCCACTTAATCGTGGAGGGGGAATCGGATACATCTATAGAGACTCGCTGACCCTCTCCCAGCTAAAAATTCGAGAGGTACAGGGATTTGAACTGATGGGTTTTACAGTCAAACAGCAGGAGTCGATCTGCTGTTCGGGTGTCCTTTGCTACCGTCCCCCGGGACCAGCACCATCCATACCTCTTTTCATTGACCTGATTTATGAACTCGCTAGCTCCCACTCCAAGCTTTTGGTTCTTGGAGATTTTAACCTGTGGGCAGGCAGCTCGCTGGATAATGCATTTTTCTCTCTCAGCCAAGCTTGTATAGATATCAACTTAGTACAGTTGGTGAACGCTTCCACGCATCGGAAAGGCCATACTTTGGACCTGGTGTTTGCGGACCCTCAATGGGTATCATTAGTGGACATCAAGTGCCAATACTGGACGGACCACTCTTTGATTAGGTTCTCCCTTTGTCTGGAGGACGCTACTTCGCGAAAGGCTGGACTACCCCTAGCGAAGCTAGAGAGACCTTGGTCCCGTATCCTCAACATCACTCCACTGCCGAACATTTTAGGTGAGGATTTTAAGCTTGGTAATACAGCCGAAGAAAGTTATACTCTCTTCTGTCAGTCCATATCTAGCTCGCTGGATAAGTTGGCGCCCCTTCGGAAGTCACGAGGGAGGGTGAACCGAGCCAGTCCTTGGTACACGAGCGAATTACGCCAGCTCAAACTTGACTGTAAACGCGCAGAAAGAGTCTGGAGGAAACAGTACCTAGACTCTGAGAAAATTGCATTTAGGTCTGCTATGCATAAATATAAAGCTCAAATCAAGATAGCGAAAGCGGCCTTTCTTGAACTCACTTTGAATCAGGCCCCAAACAAGGCACAGGCCCTTTTTAAAATTGTTAAGGACCTTGCTCACCCTACGTGTGTGGCTAGTGCAGTCCCCTCGTCGCAAGCTCTTTGTGACTCTCTTGCGGACGCCTTCGAGGAAAAAATCCGTAAAATCCTAGCAGGTCTGCAGGACCCACGGAATTCCACCACTGAGGAGGGAGCTCCGGAGGAGATGGCCAGTCGACCCCTGCAGAGGGTTACTCATCTCTGTCAGGAAGCTCCGGCCACGCCCTCCAGTCGACCCCGACCAGATGAGCAGCCCCCCAGCTCGGGAGCTCCGGCGGCGGAAGCCAGTCGACCCCAGCTGAGTAGCCCTCCTTCCCTTCTTTTGGATCAGGCCCTCAGCTTGGGAGCTCCGGCGTCTGTGGCCAGTCGACCCCAGCTGAACAGCTCCTCCCTTTCAGCCCCAGACTCGGCCTCCTGCTTGGGAGCTCCGGCGATTGCAGCCAGTCGACCTCAGCAGAGTAGTCCTCTTCCTCCTTCTGTGGAGCCAGCTCTTAGTTTGGGTGCTCCGGCGAGAGAGGCCAGTCGACCCCAGATGAGTGGCCCCCCCGTTCCCATTTTGGATCAGGCTCTCTACTTGGGAGCTCCGGCGATTGCAGCCAGTCGACCTCAGCAGAGTAGTCCTCTTCCTCCTTCTGTGGAGCCAGCTCTTAGTTTGGGAGCTCCGGCGAGCGAGGCCAGTCGACCCCAGCTGAGTAGTTTTCCCCTTCCATCCCTGAAGGAGTTCGGCGACTTAGCCCTGACGATCTCATCTGGTTCGCCTTTGGATCCTCTCCCTCCAAGACTATGGAAGGTGTTTCAAGAGGACCTCTTCCAGCCCCTGCATGCCATCTGCTGCCAGTCATTCGAGACAGCCATTGTTCCAAGTTGCTGGAAGAAGGCAGTGGTATCCCCGCTTTTAAAGAAACCTACGCTCGACCCTGCTTGCCTTTCTAATTACCGGCCAATCTCCCTGCTCCCTTTTCCGGTTAAAATTATGGAAAAACTGGTTACCCGAGCTCTGTCCAGCTTTTTAGAAGGCAACATCTGGTTGGATGAGACGCAATTCGGCTTTCGCCCAGCGCATGGGACGGTATCCGCGCTGGTGACCGTGCTTGACAATCTGCGGGCGCGAGTCGACAGTGGTCGGGCAGCATTCTTGGTGTTCGACACGGTCAGCCATCCCACCCTGATCTCTAGGCTGGAGGAATGCGGGGTCAAAGACAAGGCCAGGGATTGGTTAATCTCCTACTTGGACTGCCGTCAGCAACGGGTTTCGTTACCCCCCTTCAGCTCAGAGGAGCGGAGAGTGGGATCAGGAGTACCCCAGGGCTCAGTCATCAGCCCTATACTCTTTAATGTCTACCTCCGCCCCCTAGTCCAGCTCATTAAATCCTTTGGTATCTCCGCATTTAATTATGCGGATGATACCCAGCTGGTCTTCTCTCTGGAGGGACAGGATGCAGTCACACTGGAGACTTTTCACCGGTGCATGCAGGCGACAGCGGAATGGCTCCGTCTGAACTCGTTACAGTTCAACGGAACAAAGACAGAGGTCTTACATTGTTCCACCGATCGAGTTCCTCGGGATCTCCCAGTCGACTTCTGGCCTCCGTCCTTCTCAGAGACGGTGTCTGCGGCACAATCAGCGCGCAATTTAGGCGTTACTTTTGGGCCTAACCAGCAGTTGGATCTACATGTAAACAAGACCACCTCTACATGTATGATGCTGATTCGTATGCTGCGCAAGGTCCTTCCTCTCCTCCCTGAGCAAGCCAGACCAGAAGTAGTGCGTTGTACCATCCTAAGTCGACTTGACTATTGTAACGCACTACTTCTGGAGGCCCCGGTAACACTTCTGGGCAAGTTGCAAAGGGTGCAAAATATTGCTGCCAAACTCGCCCTTTCTCGCCCCTACCATAGCTCTTCTACGGCAGCACTGCGAGAACTTCATTGGCTGCCAGTCCATCTGCGGGTGCGCTACAAAGCAGCGTGTATTGTGTTCAGGGCCATTCATGGCCTGGGCCCCATCCCTTTGCGGCGAATGTTTGCCTGGTATCGTCCATCTAGAGCTCTACGCTCCTCGTCATCCAGGCTACTGGTAGTCCCGCGATTCCAGAGAGTGAGGATGGGTGGCCGCTCGTTCAGAGTAGCGGCAGCCAAACTCTGGAACTCTCTGCCTATATCCTTGAGAAGCCTTGAAGATCTCTTAGCTTTTAGAAAGGCTTTGAAAACTCATCTTTTTCCCAGGATAGGCTGAGCTATTGTTCTCACTGGAGTACGGGTCAAAGCGCCAGGATGCCCTTGGTGGTGACAGGTCGCGCTATACAAGTATGCCACAATACAAAAGAAAGAGAGCTTTTTGTAATTTGGTGTAAATCTTAGTTTTGGAGTTATTAAAGAAAAAAAGATTTATATATCTCTAGAGATGCCGATCCACCACAGGTCCACTACTGTGGATCCATGGATCCACGCATCAACAGCAATGCCATAATTGGTTGGCCACATCCTGATAGAAAAGTTGCAGCCACCATTTTGTCAATCAGGATACGGTTACATGGGGGATAAAGTGTAAATAGGATAAAATGGGTCAGTATAGAGGTATCCTGCCACCATGGGACTAATGAAGGGGTGTGTGAGGGAACCCTAATGGGCAAGAAATTGTCAAAACCTTTTTTTGCACGTGTGAGGATCTGCGTATACAGATCCCAATAAAAAAACACATCTACTTACACATACATACAGCCACTCACACACCCGCTGAGAGACCCAGAACACAACTCACAACCCACACAGCCACTCACACACCCACTCAGAGACCCAGAGAGCTATTCATACACCCACTCACAGACCCACATGGGTACTCACACACCCACTCACACACCCACATACACACCCAAGAACCCACTCCCACTCACACACCTGTACAGCTACTCACACACCTACTCACAGATCCACAAAATCACTCGCACACCCACTCACAGACCCCCACAGCCAGCCAACCCTTACACACCCACTTATGCACTCACATAGCCACACAACTACTCACACACCCATTCATATATCCTTAGAGTCAGTCACACACACACTCAGAGACTCAGGAAACCACTCACACACCCACTTACACACTCATGCAGCCACTCATACACTCACCGTGAGACCCAGAGTTCATTCCCATTCACAGACCCACAGACAGACTCACCTACTTACACCCTCAAAACACACATTCACACCCACAGGTACACCCATATGCACACCCATACAGCCACTCACACACCCATTCACACAGCCACTCACACACCCACTCAAAGACCCACACTGCCAGTCACACATGCACTGGCACACCCGCCACACACTCACACACTCACTTACACACATACATAACCACTCACACACCCAGGTGACAGGGTTATTATAGTGAAAAATAGCATTAAAGAACAGTAGAAATTCTTGAAAAAAACAACGTTTACTGGGGCGTAATAGTTAGGAAAAAGAATTTAAATAACCTTAGAAAGTCACTAAAAAAACAAAGGTTACAGGGACTTTACAGTTAGATTCAAATTTTTAGATGCACAAAATCACAAAATTCAGCAGTTAAACTAATCTAAAGCAGCTATAACTCATGCCCTAAAGTAACTATAACTTGTGCCCTCGCCATGCAGTACTAATTTCCCTACATATTACATTACTCATGAAATCTTCTATGACATCATTGATAATATCACTGTAACATTTGCAGTGAAATTATTGATGAGAAAACTGTGCATAGCAGGGGTGCAAGTTATAGTTACCATAGGGCACGAGAAAAAAGGGGGTCCCAACATGTTAAATCTCCAAATATTTTCCATAGACTTCTTTAGACATGTCAACAACGAAAACAGCTTAACTGAATCACACCAAATTCAGCAGAGAGCTAGGTCTTGGTCTACAGATTGTGCTTTTGTGATGTTGTGTATATCTGTTGAGTAGTTATTGAGAAATTAAGGGTGAAAATGACTGTATATTTTAGCAGTTGGGCTCGCAAGAGTTCCACAATCCTCCCTTAAGAGCTCAAAATAAAAAATGTAGCCCTGGTTGAGAGCCTCGTATTTCCTGTGATCCTTCACGAGCGAGAGGCTCCCGTGAGTCCTGCTGCAAAAGCGAGTGATCTGATTGGCTGGTTGTTGAAATGTTAGAAATGAAACTGCTGCCATTACTTTGAAAAATTGGAGGTGTTGTAGAAATTAAGTAAAAAAGCTGTATAAGGGAGCAGGAGAAAGGCATGCTGTCCCCTAGATTTAGAGAGGAGATGTTGAAGGGATAACTACATTGATAATAAATGTATATTGATTTTAACACACTTTTACAATCTCGCAGGACTCTTGCAGGATCACAAATATTAAAAAGTAGTAGATGGGTTTTCAATACATTCTATTAGTAGGAAAATATATTGCGATCCTTTTTTGTTGAGAGGAAGTGTATATGAGATAAGTACTGTGACGATTAAAAAGTTAATTTTTTTTGTGAAAAATGTTATGATCTCGCAGAATTGTGAAACGTAGGATGGAGTAGGTGAGGTTTGAGTACATTCTGCACACTCGTTACTGTATGAAGGCATCTTACTGTAGATGGTGTTTATCAGGCTCTCTATTTATGCTCATTGGTTTGAGAAGAGTTGTGACTAGAGCAAAGGCTTAACCACACACCGTACAATGCCCACCTTTCATTTGAGATAGAGGTCTCAAAGTAGAGGTCAGTCTCTCTCCTCACCCTACAGGGCACACCCATCATTACAGAGAGAGGACTCAGCAGAGATGCCAGTCCCTCACACACCATACCAAGCACACCTGTCATCTGAGGAAGAGGTCTGAAAGGGGAGGGCAGCCATCTAAGAGAGCAGTCTGTGAGGAAAGAAGGAAAGGCCAGTCCCTCTCTGCACCCTACTATGCCCACCCATCATTACAGAGAGTGGTCTTGCCAGAGAGGACAATCTCTCTCCACACTTGTCATGTGAGAGAGGGGTCTGAAAAGACAGGCTAGTCCTTTCCTACAACATATTATCCGTCCTACACCCTACAATATATAGCTGTCATCTGAGAGAAAGGTATGAAAGGAGGGCACAGTCCCTTATCACACCCTACTATGTGTACCTATCATTAAAGAGAAAGGTCTCCTCAGAGAGGCCAGTCCCTCCCCACACCCTACTATGCACATCTGTCAGCTGGGAGCGGGATAAAAGCTGTGAGAGGGATAAAAGGAGGGCAGTCCCTCTCTACATATTAGTATACACATCCATCATCTGAGAGAGATGTCTGAAAGGAGAGCCCAGTCCCTCCCCACACCCTACAACACATGCCTACCATTACAGAGATAGGTCTCAGCAGAGAGGTCAGTCACCCTACTACGCATATCTGTGATCTAATAGAGAGGTCTCATTGGAGATGGTAGTCCATTCCCACACCCTAGAAGGCCCACCCTTTATCCAAGAAAGGGGTCTCTGTGAAGAGGTTAGTCCCTCCCACTTTTTGCTATTTCCCTACCAGTAAATTGCGATCTCACAAGAGTCTTGCAAGAGTAGAATGCAAGCTTCATGGGGTGAGGCTTGCCACAGGAGGTTGGTGCAGTCCTAGGAGACCCTTGCGAGACCTGTATGGAAAATTACTGTGCCTGCCATGAGGTGTTTTATGATCCCATCCATGAAAGTCCCATGAGATAATATGAGAAGCAGTAATAAAAAAAGGGCCAACATTAGGGTGTAGTATTGGTATAACGTGTACACTACCTGTACACAGCTATGGTGCATTAGGAGCACCCGCATTTTGTAAACACTTACACCCACTACCTGCACCCATCCTCTACAAAATTACGTAGAATTAAGATGAAAGTTACTCACCACTATATAAACTGTGAAACAAACTTGCACAATCATTAAATGATTTCATCAGTAATGTCATCAGTGATTTCATTTGAGATATCAGTGATCTCATAAATAATGCGAAAGAATATGTCATGAGTAATGGCATATGTGAGGTCATAAGTAGTTCATGGCGGGGGCAATAGTTACAGCTTGCACTTCTAACTATAACTGGTTAATTACTCTGTTTTTTTAAAGTTCAAAATGTTCATGTTGACCCTGACAAATGTTCATAACTATGGGTCACAAGCATCAAACTTAGGGATTGCGATTCTTAAGTAGCGATTTTTAAGAAATCGCAATTTAGGAATCGCAATTCCTTATGCATGTAGGAATCGCCAAAAATGTGCGATTTCTGTACATTCCTTATTTGCAACTCACAAATTGTGAATCGCAAATAAGGAATGGCTTCCCATTCATTCCTATGGGCCTGGAAGCCCATAGGAATCAATGGGAATGCAGGCGCAATTTGCAGGTATCAAATAGGTACTCGCAAATTGTGCATGCAATTTCGAGTGTGCAAGGGTGCCAAAAAGACACCCTGATGCACCCCTGAAAGTGCAATTAAAAAACATGTTGCACACACGGGTATGTTTGTGTGCAACATAGACCTTTGAAAATGTACTTTTGTGCATTTTTCACACTTTTCACAAATTACCATCAACTTTAAGTTGATGGTAATTTGCGTTTCTTAAAAGCGAAATCACAAAGTTTTTTTTTGTTGCATTGTATTTAGGGAATCACAATTTGAGATTCCCTAAATGCAATCTCAATTTAGGTAATCGCAAATGATACAATTACTTAAATAGGGATTTTTGCATTTGGGACAATTAATCCCAAATGCAAAAATGGAGGTCGCAAAGGAGCACCTTGCGACAGCAAAAAACAATTATGCATGTGCCCCTATATCTTTACTTTAACCATAGTTTGTTTCAGTGAATATCTTTCCATCTATCTATTTATCTATCTATTCACTGCATGCCCTATCTTGTAATAAGATCAGACAGATCCTCGGGAAAAAGAGGGGGTGGCCTAGCTATCATACATCGAGCCAAGCTAGCCATTAAAACTGAACCTCTTGACTATGATTTTGTGGAAGCTCTCGCCTTCACTATTACTCTTTCTCCTATACAAACTTTTAAGGGAACTCTGCTGTATCGACCACCTATCTTACGTACACCCTTTTTGAAATCCCTCAATCACCTACTAGAACCAGTAGCTGCCAACCCAGACTACACAATACTGGGAGATTTTAATTTCCACTTAGAAAACCTTGCAGATAAAGATTCGCAAACCCTGATCTCTGACTTCTCAGCCGCTGGTTTAGAACAGCAGGTCACTTTAGCCACTCATCAAGCAGGACATACCCTGGACGGTTTATTTACTAATAATTCCCATATTACGCACCTCACAGTGTTTCCGCTTATATGGACGGATCACTCAGCCGTCAAATTTACAATTCTAGTTAGGAACCATAAGAACTCTGCTACTAACACACGCCCTCAGATCAAATGTCGTAACTGGAAAAAGATTGATTCCATTGCTCTACATAACATTTTGGAATCTACGATACCAGAAGATACATCGGATCCACATGAAGCATCCAATAATTACGAGCATTGGCTGCATAAGGCATTTGACCACTTAGCACCCAATAAAAAAATGCAGCCAAATCGCATCAAACCCTCTGCGGCTTGGTTCTCGGAGCCATTAAGGCTCGAAAGACAACGCTGCAGAAATTTGGAGAGGCGTTGGCGCAGGAACTATGACAACAACGATAGAGAAACATACAAGAAAGCGTTGTTGAGCTATAGAAAGCTTATTATTGCAGAAAAATGTAACTTTTATAGCACGCAAATAGAACTAGCTCATAACTCGAGCAAACAGCTATATCAGGTGGTCAAAAAGCTATCTAATCCACCTGCCCCCCCCACCACAGAACCATCCCAAATATTCTGCAATAAAGTAGCAGATTTCTTCCAGGCTAAGGTTAAGGATATTTTTGATAATTTTACAAAAAAAACGATTACCGATCCTGCCACTCTGGATATTCCTCTCATCTCACCAAAACCACTCTTTGAGGTCTTCTCTCCACTATCCCAATCGTCCATGGCAGAGCTTATGAACACTGTTAAATCAGGATCACCACTGGACCCATGTCCTCCACTTATCCTTAAACCAGTGTCCGATTTAATAGCCCCGGTGCTTACCAACATCTGTAACACCATGTTTCAGACAGGCAACTATCCCCCAATCTGGAAAAAGGCAATTGTAAAACCTCTTTTAAAAAAACCTACCTTAAACCCTCTGGAACCCAAAAGTTATCGCCCTATTGCCTCACTCCCTTATCCTTCAAAAATAATTGAAAAGGCAATGAACCAACAGCTGTCGAATTATATTGACCAGAACAATCTACTTGATGACACCCAGTTTGGGTTCAGGAAGGGCCATGGGACCGAGACTGCTTTGATAAAGGCAGCAGAGGAGGTCAGGATAATCATGGACCAGGGTGGTGCAGCGATCCTAATACTTTTGGATCTATCTGCAGCCTTCGACACGGTCGATCACACCATCTTGATCGACCGTGTCGCTGCCATTGGCATTCAGGGTAGGGCCAGAGCAACCCTAGCATCCTTCCTGGCCGAGAGAGTGCAGTCCGTGAAGATGGGAGGCTACTGCTCTCCTGACTTTACCTTGCCGTGTGGAGTTCCCCAGGGCTCATCGCTAAGTCCGACACTTTTTAACATCTACGTGTCGGACCTGGCGAGGGTGATTAAGTCATTTGGTATAGGTTTAACATCATATGCCGATGACACCCAACTGGTCCTGGCGATCCACAAAAATGGAGAAGAAGTGGCAGCGAACTTTCAGGAGGGCATGAAAGCCATCAGTAGCTGATTGAATCAGAATTATTTAAAGCTAAATTCTGACAAGACGGAGGTGATGTTATTTGGTGAACTGACCCCGTCTTGGTCTCCAGTCTGGTGGCCTTCGGAGCTGGGAACTCCCCCACCACCAGTATCTAAAGTGAGAAATTTGGGCGTGCTCTTCGACAACAAGCTAGCCTTTGTCAGCCATGCCAACGCAGTGGTCTGATCCTCTTTCTTTACCCTTAGAATGGTAAAGAAATTGCTTCCATTTCTTCCCCTAAATGCAGGCAAGACCCTAATGTCCACCCTAGTATTATCTAAGGTGGACTACTGCAATGGCCTATTGCTTAACGCACAGGGGCAAGTTCTGAACAAATTACAGCTTGTTCAAAATGCCGCCGCAAGGATTCTGACTGGCACACCTAAATACTCATCCATTTCCCCCATCATTCGCGAGCTTCATTGGTTACCGATTAGAAGCCGGACAAAGTTTAAGGCCATGTGTATTATTTACAAGGCTTTGAACAATAATGGACCAGAATTCCTCAAAAAAGCAATTAATGTGTACAAGCCTAGTCGAACATTACGTTCATCTTCAGCCCAACAGCTCCAAATTCCACGTACAAAAAAGGCAACATGGGTAGACAAACGTTTCGTGGTGGCTGCCTCAAAACAATGGAATCAGCTCCCTTCCCACATTAAACTTAGCCCTTCACTTTTAACATTCCGAAAACATCTCAAGACCTGGCTTTTCAATCAGTAACTTACCAATGGAAATCCTCTACAATCTGTGAACTCTAGCGCCGAGACACCGGAAGGTATTTGTGCGCTTTAGAAATTTTATAAATAAATAAATAAAAATAAATGCCTCAGCCCCCTTTTTTGCTTACCCTGGTCCCAGTTATAATAGGGCGGGCACCAGGGGATGGGGGTCCCCAGAGTCAAAATTGGCCCGGGGAGGGTACCTTGTGCACCCACTGCTCTATAATAAACTTTATTAATCCCCCCCTGGACCTGGCCTACCCGGGGGTCAAACACAAGAGAAACCACACTTTAAAAAAAATTTGGAGCAGATCCTCCACAAATTTGTGGCAATTTAAAAACAAAACATTTTTGGCCCTTAACGGGGTTAATGTGAAACTCCACAACCAGTTCTACGGGGTCAGGGTATTCCCACTCTGCCTCCTTGTGTTTTTAAACATTTTTCTTGAGACTCAGCTAAGTCCCAAGTCCCAAGATGACTGCTAACACTTCCTGGTTGAAGTGATGGCAGCAAATCAGATCTCAGCATGAGAACTGTCAGATCTGCTGACCCTCCACATCTCTATATATATATATATATTTTTTTGCTATTACTTATAAACTACTGAATGGATTTACACTAAATTACAAAAAGAGATCTTTCTGGATCAAGATCTATCATTCTGCCAAATTTGGTGTAATTACTTTAAGCTGTTTGAGCTCTAGTTATGTCTGTTTTCTCAACGGGAAATTGCATGGGGAAAACACATTTTGGGACCCCCCTTTTTCATTGTTCCTGTTAGGATTTGGTCCCCAGTCCTATTTCGATGATCATGTTTTGCTGTCACATGAATCGCCTGTTTCACATAAAGGTTAGTCCTACCATAGTGTTGGTGCTTGTTATTGCCTACCTGTGGGTTCCTGGTATCCTGGTTCCTGTGTATCCTGTTTCGCATTTGCTGGTTCTCACGGGCTCGTGAGAACTATTGGTGTGTCCCTTGTTGTCCCCCCTTGTAGTTTGTTCCTGAGTTCCCATTGCCGATTTTTGTTCCTTCCCCTTCCCTTCATGTTTCTCCCGCTTTTTGTAGTGAGTTAGTCAGTTCTTAGTGTTCCTGTCCCTTTTTTGTTTCGTATTTTAGTCTTGGTCCTTTTCACCTTAATTACCCGTGTTGCGGGCTTGCAGGGGCTCCTGTTTGCTTCCTGACCGGAGGTATTTTTGTCTGTCCCTCCCCGGAGTGCGGTGAAGTGATATTGAATCACGCGCTGTCTAGCGCTGTGCAGATGCCCTACAGTAACCGCTCCACATTGTTGTTAGGCGGAAATGTCGTTTGCGGTCGTTCCGCATGTGTAGTCCCAGCCCGGAGAATGCAATCTGTTTCCCTTGAGACGGCGTTGGTTCCTGTTACGATGTAGCGATTTCCTAAGAAGTGTGTTTACACTCGCAGGAGTTTTTTGTTCATGTCTATTGCCCAGACATGTTTTTTACCCTGTAACCAACTAAAAGCCCGAGTCATACTCCCTAGGATCAGTCCCATTTTTTACTTACCCAAGAGACGTTATCTTGGTATTGTTAGTTTCCTGGACTGACGCCCCCTCGAAGCAAAACCTGCATTTGTCATTGGTAAGTGCATGTGATATTGTTGGCTGGATATGATCATCGATGATAAAGAAGGATTGGGGACTACATTATTATTGTGAGGTGTTTTGTTTCCCTGTTTATGCAGGTGCAGATGCGAGGAGGAGGGAGTTGTTTATACTACGCTCTACAGGGGTGGAAGGCTTGGTGTCTCTACATATTCCACCCCCTTTTCTGGGTCATTGGCTTACTCATTGGTTACATCAAGTGAGTGGCCGGTGAGTCGGGGAAGTGGATTGGGACATACCTCCTTCCTGCAGTGTGTGGATCGTGTGAGAGCCTAACAGTTCCCGCTTGGCGAATCATTCAGACACTTTCTAGACAGCAGCTGAAATGAGTAGCAAACTCGTTTTGAAATTACAGCTGAGATTTGTCAAACGATGCCAAACTTATATATAGTTATATATATATATAGATATATATCTATATATATATATATATATAGACATACATATATTACCTACTGGCAGTCACCAGTAGGTAGTTATAGTTAGGATTTTTTTCAATGCAAAATCTCAAAATTCTATTGTGAATAACTTTGTCGCCGGTTGACGAATCTGCCTGAAAATTTTCTCAAATTTGCCTCGCGAAGCTCCGGTCCTTCCTTGAAAGGTTGGGGGGGGATTCATCAGCGGGGGCCGAGATAAAAGGGGAGTCCCAAAACATGTTTTCCCCATGTTAATTTCCATAGGGCGGTCGACCTCACTTTTAGCCTGAACGGCTGAATGGATTTCCACCAAACTTGGCAAAATTGTAGTGACTGGTAGCCCGATGTGCCTTTGCTATGTCTCAAGAAATGTGCTCCAGTGGTTTTTGAGTAATTTAGGTTCAAAAAAATATATATATCTATGGCCGCGCCCCGGTACGCACACCGGGGCGCGCTCCGGGCGCGCCACTTGAGGTGCGCACGGAAAGCTGATTGGCTCTCGGGTGTCTGTCAACATTCCAAACAGTCCGGAGCGGCCGCCATCTTGTGTCTCGGTAGGATCGAGACACAAGAGGTGGCAAAAACAAAGGGGGAAATGACCATAAGGGGGTCGAGTAGACCCCCCCGATCCCCTAGGTTTGATGTGGGGGCTATAGAAGGGCCCGGGGGGAGCGCCCGGTAAGCGCATCGCGGAGTGTGCCGGGGAGCGTTCCATGGAGAAAAAAGAATGATAGAGTTTTAAACAAATGTAGCCTTTTTTTATAATTTGGAGGTAGTTCTAAAAAGAACTGTTCTTTTTCTTCTTTTTGTTGTTTTATATTTTTTTAATGTTTTTTGAACGTTTTGTACTTTTTTGTTTGGTTTTATGAACTATTTTGTATTTTTTTGTTATTTTTATGGGGAGAAACAAAAAACAGAGAATTGAAAATGGCTCAACTGGAGTAAAAAAAAATTAGGAAAAAATTAGGGTTTTGTGGGGCAATTGTGGTTGTCACCAGCAAGGAGGATGAGCTTTAGGCTCTGCTCACCATAGGAGATGGTCTTACCACAAAAAATACATGTGACCCTAAATTCTCCAAACAGTGGTTGTATGCAAGGGATTGTCTCCCTTGTCTCTGGTCCCGATGGGGTGGGTTGTTTTCATTTGGAGGTGCTGGGTGTAGATTGGGGAGGGTTGCTGGCCAGTTCTCTCATCTCTGTGGCAGCATAGTTGTTCGGATGCTTGCGCTGCATGTGCCTGATCATGGTATTATTCCCAAATGAATATTTTTTATTTGGGTTACCCCTTGAAAGTTCCATGTCACAGATAAGGCAAGTCACCTTTGCCGCATTCACTTTCTTTTTTCCCTCAGGGATGGAAATAACTCCCATACAATGTGTGGCTTGGGTTGGTATGGGGTATTGTGTTCTTCCAGCCACCTCCTCCTCCTTCCCTCCTCCTCTTCCTCCTCCTCTTCTTCTTGACCACCAATGTGATGTTGTGGTGGTCCTCTTGGTGGTGGTGGTGGTGGTGGTGGTGCAGATGCTCCAGCTGATGCTGCTACTGTAGCCAGTACAAAATATACCTTAAAGATTTCAAAAGAGGTCTTCCTCAGTCAAAGGACAAAGTCTGAATAAGGAAAAAAGGTGGGGGCTTTCATCATTTGGAAAAAAAAAATGTCCTGAACCAATGAGAAGTGTTATTTTCAGGTCACAAGACCAGGGGTTTCATCATTATGAAACCAAAACTGTTCTGCGCCAATTAAAAGTGTTATTTTCAGGTCACATGACCAGACGCACTTACGCGACGCGCCCCCCTGGGGCGCGTCGCGTAAGCGCGTTGGATGCTTACATTGCGCGATCGTATGCGCTCGAGTGCTTCCGGGTGCGTTTACGCCGTGCGTATCACGTGGACGCGGCTACGCGGTACGTCACAATCATGTTTTCGGCCGTGGCATTGGCGCTAACGGGACGCTCCCCTGTGCGCGAACCGGGGCGCTTCAAAAGACTACGCTTTCCGGAGCGCTCACCGGGTCGCGCCCCGAGAGCGCTCCAGGGCAAAAAAAAAAATATATATATATATATATACATTAAAAAAATTGTTTTAAATACAAATATAATATAGGATTCATTCATTATCAAAAATATTACATTTCATCGCTATAGACATTTGCTATTAACAAAACTTTGAAATTCACTGAAAAAAACATAGGTTTGGGGCCTTATATATAGTTAGGAATTAGCATTTAAAAAACCTATGAAATTCATTGAAAAAAACATAGGTTTCACACCAGTTATAGTTAGGAATTAGCATTTAAAAAAACTAATAAATTCACTGAAAAAACCATAAGTTTCACACTAGTTATAGTTAGCTGGAAATTTTACTGACATAAAACCATTGAAATTCCCACGTTATAGTTAGTTGGACTCACTATAACTTGCGCGCCTGCAATGCACTGCTGATGACGTCACATATTACATCACTCATGACATGGTCAGTGACATCACTCATGACATCAGTGCAAAGTTCTTTTCACACCGGCAAAGCAGGGCAGCCACGCGGGAAAAGGTCAAGCATTCACCCACTGGGGTTTTATTTTGCAGAAACTTTGGAATGAAAACTGCGCGCCCACTGGGGCAATATGAACTACACGCACCAGAAGGCTGTGGGAGAGCCGCGCCCACAAGGGCGGGTGGGTGTTTAAAACTACGATGCAATCAGCGCTTTCTCATTCCTGCATGCGCCACTGACGAAGGGAGTCTTATTCCTGAAACGCGTTTGGCCTACATGTTTGAATGCTGTTACCTGATGTTCGTGACTGCTATCAAGGTGCGAGAAATTAAAATGAACCTTACTACAGCTTCTGCGGCATCTCTCGAATTGTGTGCTACCTGGAAGTGGGATTATATATATATATATATATATATATATCAACAACAAAAGCACCCCATTTGGAAGAGCCAGACTTGCAGGTAGGTAAACTTTCGTGTTTATTGGCAGGATAACAGCGCAGTGCAAGAAAACAATGTCCAGAATCATTTAAGCCTGACGCGTTTCATGCTATGCAGCATTTCCTCAGAGGCTTCATTAAACACTGCGTGGAGCACCGGCCTCATTAAATCCTTATCACCTGCCCCAGTGGGCGTGGGCTCACCCAGAGCCTGCTGGTAATAGTAGTTCCAAAGTATCGCTACAGTTAGCTGCTCCTTCACAATGTCAGTTTTCAAAAAGTAAAATGCCCCAGTGGGTCCGTAAATTGTCATGCAAACACAGCGCTGAATATTTCAAACCTGCCACACTTCCTTCCTGCCCTTCACGCTGCTTGACAATGACTGCAGCCAGGTCCACCTCTCAGTAGCAGGGCTCCTCCACGACCGGGATCGGCCGTTTTTTATTATCAACAACAAAAGCACCCCATTTGGAAGAGCCAGACTTGCAGGTAGGTAAACTTTCGTGTTTATTGGCAGGATAACAGCGCAGTGCAAGAAAACAATGTCCAGAATCATTTAAGCCTGACGCGTTTCATGCTATGCAGCATTTCCTCAGAGGCTTCATTAAACACTGCGTGGAGCACCGGCCTCATTAAATCCTTATCACCTGCCCCAGTGGGCGTGGGCTCACCCAGAGCCTGCTGGTAATAGTAGTTCCAAAGTATCGCTACAGTTAGCTGCTCCTTCACAATGTCAGTTTTCAAAAAGTAAAATGCCCCAGTGGGTCCGTAAATTGTCATGCAAACACAGCGCTGAATATTTCAAACCTGCCACACTTCCTTCCTGCCCTTCACGCTGCTTGACAATGACTGCAGCCAGGTCCACCTCTCAGTAGTCAGGCTCCTGAACGTGAGGTGCATTGGACTCTTACCTGTAATTCCTTGAATAAAGACGGAGGAAAAGCTTTCCTGTGTGTGGCGTTCTCAAAGGGGCAACCTTTTTTGTGGCATAAATGGCGGCCGGCCCGGTCGCGAGAACGCCCAGCCGCAGCTGCGGATCCTGTTGAGACCTACCCAGGTCACACTTCGGGAGCAGGAGAGACCGCTATCAAGGTCTTGAGTAAACAACAGGGAGTTATCTTCTGCACCCCACCTCTAACCCACTGGGGTAAGACTTTTATCTGCCAAACACCAACAGCGTTTCACTTGAAAAAGATTCAAGTTTTGATAAACTGCAAATACCAGAAGCACTTCGTGCTGGCGACGCCCATGGGGGCGTGACTTATCTACCTGTGCAGACCTTCAAAACCACGCCGCTGCTGGGTGCGGTATGATATGCCTGTGAACAAGAATGACATTCATTCGAAACGCGTCAGGCTCCTGAACGTGAGGTGCATTGGACTCTTACCTGTAATTCCTTGAATAAAGACGGAGGAAAAGCTTTCCTGTGTGTGGCGTTCTCAAAGGGGCAACCTTTTTTGTGGCATAAATGGCGGCCGGCCCGGTCGCGAGAACGCCCAGCCGCAGCTGCGGATCCTGTTGAGACCTACCCAGGTCACACTTCGGGAGCAGGAGAGACCGCTATCAAGGTCTTGAGTAAACAACAGGGAGTTATCTTCTGCACCCCACCTCTAACCCACTGGGGTAAGACTTTTATCTGCCAAACACCAACAGCGTTTCACTTGAAAAAGATTCAAGTTTTGATAAACTGCAAATACCAGAAGCACTTCGTGCTGGCGACGCCCATGGGGGCGGGACTTATCTACCTGTGCAGACCTTCAAAACCACGCCGCTGCTGGGTGCGGTATGATATGCCTGTGAACAAGAATGACATTCATTCGAAACGCGTCAGGCTCCTGAACGTGAGGTGCATTGGACTCTTACCTGTAATTCCTTGAATAAAGACGGAGGAAAAGCTTTCCTGTGTGTGGCGTTCTCAAAGGGGCAACCTTTTTTGTGGCATAAATGGCGGCCGGCCCGGTCGCGAGAACGCCCAGCCGCAGCTGCGGATCCTGTTGAGACCTACCCAGGTCACACTTCGGGAGCAGGAGAGACCGCTATCAAGGTCTTGAGTAAACAACAGGGAGTTATCTTCTGCACCCCACCTCTAACCCACTGGGGTAAGACTTTTATCTGCCAAACACCAACAGCGTTTCACTTGAAAAAGATTCAAGTTTTGATAAACTGCAAATACCAGAAGCACTTCGTGCTGGCGACGCCCATGGGGGCGGGACTTATCTACCTGTGCAGACCTTCAAAACCACGCCGCTGCTGGGTGCGGTATGATATGCCTGTGAACAAGAATGACATTCATTCGAAACGCGTCAGGCTCCTGAACGTGAGGTGCATTGGACTCTTACCTGTAATTCCTTGAATAAAGACGGAGGAAAAGCTTTCCTGTGTGTGGCGTTCTCAAAGGGGCAACCTTTTTTGTGGCATAAATGGCGGCCGGCCCGGTCGCGAGAACGCCCAGCCGCAGCTGCGGATCCTGTTGAGACCTACCCAGGTCACACTTCGGGAGCAGGAGAGACCGCTATCAAGGTCTTGAGTAAACAACAGGGAGTTATCTTCTGCACCCCACCTCTAACCCACTGGGGTAAGACTTTTATCTGCCAAACACCAACAGCGTTTCACTTGAAAAAGATTCAAGTTTTGATAAACTGCAAATACCAGAAGCACTTCGTGCTGGCGACGCCCATGGGGGCGGGACTTATCTACCTGTGCAGACCTTCAAAACCACGCCGCTGCTGGGTGCGGTATGATATGCCTGTGAACAAGAATGACATTCATTCGAAACGCGTCAGGCTCCTGAACGTGAGGTGCATTGGACTCTTACCTGTAATTCCTTGAATAAAGACGGAGGAAAAGCTTTCCTGTGTGTGGCGTTCTCAAAGGGGCAACCTTTTTTGTGGCATAAATGGCGGCCGGCCCGGTCGCGAGAACGCCCAGCCGCAGCTGCGGATCCTGTTGAGACCTACCCAGGTCACACTTCGGGAGCAGGAGAGACCGCTATCAAGGTCTTGAGTAAACAACAGGGAGTTATCTTCTGCACCCCACCTCTAACCCACTGGGGTAAGACTTTTATCTGCCAAACACCAACAGCGTTTCACTTGAAAAAGATTCAAGTTTTGATAAACTGCAAATACCAGAAGCACTTCGTGCTGGCGACGCCCATGGGGGCGGGACTTATCTACCTGTGCAGACCTTCAAAACCACGCCGCTGCTGGGTGCGGTATGATATGCCTGTGAACAAGAATGACATTCATTCGAAACGCGTCAGGCTCCTGAACGTGAGGTGCATTGGACTCTTACCTGTAATTCCTTGAATAAAGACGGAGGAAAAGCTTTCCTGTGTGTGGCGTTCTCAAAGGGGCAACCTTTTTTGTGGCATATATATATATATATATATATACATATATATATATTACAACAGCATGGTTCCATTTCCCTCGTCCTGGCGCTGCTTAGTGGTGCGTCGCTCACCGCGGCTGAACCAAGCCGCCAAATATTTCCAGCAGTGTCGATCCTTCGAACCAACAAAGTGAGCCGCCACAATCAGCCAGTATTCTTGCCAAAAGGTTTTAATATGCAAAGAAATCCAACGCGTTTCGGTAGTTACATCTACCTTGTTCACGGTCAGTTTAAACTTACAAAAAGCATTGTTTAAATTGCCCCAGTGTACCCTGGTCAATGTAGTTTGCCTTATCAAACATCATTATTTAAGTATTGTGGGAGGCCCCATCTTGCATATTCATTCCAACTGTTCAAACAGTGAAATGAAAATCAATTAATCTATAAAGTAATGCCCTCCAGTGGGCTTTTAACCAGAAATTGTTTATAATGGTCATTGTAAATGATGAAAATCATGAGTTCTATTTAGTACTGCCCTCCAGTGGGCTTTTGATTTAGAATGTTCGTAGCGAACAACTTCATTGCCCTTCAATGGGTATTTTGGGAAAAAAATGGGGGGGTGAACAAGGTAGATGTAACTACCGAAACGCGTTGGATTTCTGTACATATTAAAACCTTTTGGCAAGAATACTGGCTGCTTGTGGTGGCTCACTTTGTTGGTTCGAAGGATCGACACTGCTGGAAATATATATATATATATATATATATATATATATATATATATATATATATATATATATATATATATATATATGTTTCCAATCCTTTGTTTTCTTTTTATTGTGTGAGGTGCAAGACTATAGACCAACGCATTTCGGCTGTAGCCTTCAATAGGGTCATAGAGTTTCTTAGTGCAGAGTGTACATTTCAAGGAAACACCCCTTCTCCCACCACCAATCCGTTTAGCCGATCAACTGGACTGCTGATGTGATTTGCAGTATATTCATTCACATGGCATAAATAATCACCATTTTCTTTACTTGTATCAAATGATAGCATGGATTGCTCAACACATGGCTTTCTATATATGAAAAATGTGGACTATACGACCATACTAGCATAAAGTTGCATATTTATACCATCAATATGCATGTACTTTATAGTCTAGTAAAATACCATAAAACATGTGATATACATGTATATATACATATGTATATATGTATATATATATATATAAATATATATATATATATATATATATATATATATATATATATATATATATATATATATATATATATATATATATATATATATATATATATTACCTATTGGCGGTCACCAGTTGGTAGTTATAAGCAGGACCTAGTTTCTATTTCACTTGGCTATACCTTTCGTGCCATTTGACAAATCTTAACAACATTTTTTCAAAAAGTGTGCCAATGACCTGTCAAGTGGGGGGTGAGAAAAAGGGGGGATTAAAAAAGTGTGTCTCCCAGGATAATTCCAAGTGTACCCACAAGGGGTTAAGAGGCGCACTCTAATTAATTCCTGTTTTCACTGTTTAGACAAGGGTGCTGCACTTATGACATGTGTTGGCTACACATGTATCTAACTAATGAAACTCAGAACAGGCTAATTGCCATAGGGATTTTAGACATGACTACAGTCCGAACCGCTGGACGGAATTACTCTAAATTTGCCAAGAAATGTAGCTCTTGGTCCAAAAAGCATGTTTTTTGCAATTTGATGTAAATCCGTTCAGTAGTTATGGTGTTATTATATCAACACCATGTCTCTTCCAATATGGAAACACCAGGATGAGCATTTTGTGTTTGAGGAAACCAGCCATCTTGCTAGTTGGAAGCTGCCGCTTACACCTTGTCTCCCTGCATATAGTCATCTAATGGTCATAGGCGTTGAAGCTAGTGTCACAGGTACTATTAATTGTAAACTTTCTTGTGATGTGTAGCATACACATGACCTATATGGCAAATAATGTCCAATTTGTGCTTACAGTGGAATCTTGTGGAGTCAGCTTTAGTGCCTATGAGCCTTACATATAAAACTTTCCCTACATACTGCATATGTAATCTATCTACCATGCCAACTAAATTTAATCCACTATAAATAGATACCTTATGTACCAAACCACCCATACCTAACTTACCGTAACCAATTCTACCATATTAAGCCCATCATACCTAATATACCTTCCATAACTTCCAAGTTTCGCCCACCACACATAATCTACCATTGCTAAAGTACGACAACCAACCTGCCTCTGCAATATGTGTAGTTTTTGCCTGCCCTGAGGTGTCAATTTTGTGACAAAGGAGCAAGTTTTGTTCGATGATTAATTTCATAACATTGGCAGAAAATTGATCAACCATTTCCACATTACATTTTAAAATATTTTGTTGCAATGGCTGCATCTTGGAAATTACTAAACCATGTGATTAAACTAAAGCACTCTCCACATCTTTATCTTTTGCCTTATAACACAAACTAACACTCACATAATACATTACAAATTAACAGACCTCAAGCATGGCACTTTAAAAACACCCACAATGCACTTTACAGTACTATAAAACAGACAACATATTAACAACATTCTTGCAACAATCACTCTTCACTTCTAAATGTAAACACTAAGCAAAATAAACTGCAATTTTATCAACTTTAAAACTAACATTACAAACCTACAAATAAATAAATATTAAATACCAAAAGCTCACACATTTCAAATAATGATAATACTCTAACACTCTTCCAGTACTCTTTTTCTACTTTACTAATTTTAGACTTCTGTACAATAGCAAGATTTACAATATTGAACCAAACAATTGCATTCGTGAGGAAAACATATTTAACACATGGAATTTAAATTTTTTCAAAATAACCTGAATTTTTGTGTCAGATTTTAGTGATTTGAATATTAGTTCTGTGCCTTTGGATAAAATAGAATCTTATGGTTCCTTATAGGTTTCAAAACGTGTTATGCATGCAATTTTTTTTCAAGTAATACAAAAACGAACTTTTTTAAGCCTGGTGGCTCAGGGTGGGAGGAGGAGTGGACTATGCAGACCTAGGGGCCAAGTCCGCCCACCACCACATCGTAGCACGGGACCGACTGCCCATTTTGCGGCGGTCCCACGATTCAAATTAGGATGCGCCCACCACACTCGCAGGCGCTTCCTGCATTTTTTTACATTGTGGCGGGCGGTGCTGTAAGCAGCACCCGCCACAATGTAAAAAATGCATGTTGTGCATTTGCATGCACAACGTGACAGACACTGTGCTGTGCCTGCCACCTTGTGCATGAAAATGCAGGGGGGTATGATAGGTACCCCCATGTGCACCCCCACCACTTCTCAACACCCGGGGGCCCGGCCCCCAAAAACAAAAACCGCATGCCTTCCCAAGGCTGCTATCCCCATGTATCGTGATATGGTTGAAGGTGTCTTGCAGACATCACCACCATATCATGCCCCTTTTCCGCCCGGTCGAAAATTGGCAGACGGTCTTTTGATCTGCCGTGGACTCCCCAGCCATACTGTCAAGATCGGCAGTAGCACAAGGAACATTTACGCCACTAACCTTCTGTCTTTTTCCCAGCAGAGACGATATCAGATGCTAGATCCTCTATTCCCCTCGATACACGCCCCCCAACAGGGAAACTATATACCTCTGTCTGGCTTCGTGCATAGAAGGGAAAAAAGGAGAGAAGAAGCCTTGGAGGAGAGCGGGAATGCGATCTTTCTATCTTCGTTTCTCCCTCTTTTGAATGGACTGGGTCTAGGGGACAGCTCCGTGACACCTTTCCAGGATCTAAAGGCGAAACAAACACATGATTACTTCTCACGTGTATACGATACTTCACTATGCCAATAAGGGGGATGATGACTCCACTCACCACACATTCTGCATACAGGGCCTTAAGAAAAGGAAACACTGCCCCTCCCTTTCCCTTGCGCGTGTCCTTCACCAAAGAGGATATATTCCCAATGTCATAGGAGAGTGACTCCTCCGCAATTAAACTAAAGATAAACAAAACAAAAGGCTGAGCGCCAATACTGCTAAGGCTTCTCTCTTTTTGTTGTTAGTTGCACAACTAGGACTACACGTCCCACAAGGCAGTTCTAATTGTCACAGATATCCGATCCGGCTTTATCGCTGCTCAATCAATACTCGGACTCTAATCAGGACTCTACATGCGCGGCCGCGCTAAATCCTTAGTCCTCCTGAAGTCTACCAGCCTGTACACTGCACGCGTTGATGACTGCACGCGCGCAATAATGCAAACTGTATTTCTCACGGTTTTCCCTAACGCTAGATGCGTTAAGCGAAACTCCGTGGCTACTCTGCCAGGCGCTGCGCCTACAGTAATCCAAGTATTTCAAATCTCCAACAAGGAAGGAGGCGAGCCCGCGCTCCTTCTTACTTGATACAAAGGTCCGTTTGGAGTTCTCCGTTTTCTCCCTCTGGCGCTGTACAACAGTACTCTCCTAGATGCTGCAATTCTTCTCGCTGGGATCCGGCGGGGAACACCTTCCGCCTATCCTCCGACTCGCACTGCACAAACAATTGACAAGCACCCTTCTCTGGGGAAGGAGGGGCTTAGTACAAAAGAGTCTCCCCCAAGGCAGTCTGGGAGTTGTAGTTGTTTGTCGCCTCCCCGTTATCCTCGCATAACTGGAAGGCAGCCCTTTCTTCCTGGTAATCGCCACACATACTAATATGGCATAGAGTCTTTCAGGTATGGATAGCGGGCAGATCGCCCCCACTGGGCCAGGGGTGGCTACCGCCGGCCCGGCGGTGAGGATCCGCACGCCATCCTAATAGGCCCCTAAGTGCGCATGACTGTAAGGCGGCCCGTTTTGGCCCGCCAAGTCTGGTAGGGAAAAAGCACTGGCTTCCTGTCCTGATTGAGTACCTACCCATGGAGATCAGACCAATCACAACGGTGCCTTGCAGCATTGGATTGGCTCAGGGGAGCCTGTGTCCCCAGGAGTTTCTGCAGCTTCTTCCAGACTGAAGTGAGGAAGAGCAGAGAAGCAGACGAGTGACATGGCCAGTGGAGAAAAGGTAAGTACGTTAAAAAATATATAAATTTTCAACCCCCATCATTGTTCCCCTCTCAAACCCCACCCCCATTCCCTAGTAGCCGCCACTGCTTGCAAGTATGAAAGAATGAAAATATTCTACAGTTCTTTGATTCCACACAAGTATATATCCTTTTTCATGCTATCTACTTGTAAAGCTTCACACTACCATACAGCATTCCGTTAAAAGCCCCACACCCATTGACATGGCCAATGCTCGTTACAGATGGGAACACACATATGGCAAATATTTTCTCATCTGCATCCAACAGTGCTATCAGACGATAGCTTTGTAGGGGGGTCTCTTAGGGCTTTTTTTGAAAATTGTCTGGATAATACAACCTTTCCAATATGGAAATATGGAGCCTCAGCTGATCAGTGAGTTGATATGCAGTTATTAGTGGGACCCTATTTTGATGGGTTCAGATTCACCAGCACCACTGGGAGGATATTCAGGCCTGATGCCAGAGAGTTAGTGGAATTTTTAATAGTACTCTATGTTTCCAATGAGGAAATAAGATAGCTGGGAGAAGCTATTTTTTCATCAACAGCAGTGTTCTCCAATGTCAGCCCAGGAGGGGCAGATCCATGCAAGACATTTTCCACATTTAGGTAAATGTAGTTATCTTGAAAAGTATAGCATGGGAGTTATAGGGAAACCCCTTCATAAAGCTTTGCAAAATATTCTTTTCATCTATCTTATGGGATATATTCCAAAAGTGAGATAGGATTGTGCTCAGGGTAAGTATATAAAATTCTACAGTAATGAAATCCAAAATTCTGATTTAGTGTTGGGGATACAGGAAGTAGAAAATTATGTTTTTATTGAATTTTCTTCTTAATTTAAATGCAAGTGAACACAAAGCAGCCGACACGTGTTTGGCCCAAATGGCCAGCGGACCACAGGCTTTTTGAAGGCAAGCTATTGCAGCTTCTGAATGTAGCTATGGCAGCTTCTGAATGTAAGGTCTAGAATAGTGACATCATTCTTTAGGTATCTGAGGAATCCCCGAGCAGGATGTTTAGAGTAGTCTCTGTGGTTCTATCGCGTGTCTTATGGGATGTGTTTGTCACTCCCTATTTTATATCCAGTTCCAGTACTTCCAGAATTTTCTTGTATTTTGTATGGCGGTTGCCATATGAATAACCATCCTTATCTGTTCTTTATATCTAGTTTTGATCCTATTAATTTCCTTTTAAAGACCTGTCTTCAGGTACTTTATGATCCTATCTCTATCTGGAGTGATATCTATACTAGAAAGTTGTCCTAAATATTTTCCAGGAGGTCTTTTTGACCATTTTAAATTTTGAAATGGCTTATTTTTCTTAATTTTCTGGTTGCAAAAAAATATATATTTCTGATGAAAGATTATTATCGGTACTAATGCCTAGAGTTTCATTTGCCAACAGCATTGGAGTGCTTCCAAGTTTCTGTTATGAAGTTTCGGTCGCAGGTATTTTCAAGTTGTATGTCAAGCATGGAGTTCCAGAGAATCGTTTTACTTCCTTTTATCACTATTTCATCACCAAAAGGGTTTTTATCTGTTATCGTAATCTCTGTTTATTGGTGTAGGCTAACATGCTGTGGATTATGATCACTTTTTGGTCTAGTTATGATTCGATATTTCTCCATTATGTTGAAGTCTGCAAAGTGTGTGAAGGTACAGTCACCTATAGAGTTCTCCCCTAGGAGGTGAAAGACCCTTGAGCAGGTTGATCCGTTAAATATCTTCCATTCAGATGTCAAATACCAAGATCAAAAAAGGTAGAACTGACTAATCTATTACCCATTATTCTTTGCACAAACAAATACTGCATTGTAATCAAAGTAATCACGTTACTATGTACTGGCAAGTTTATAGCACACTTAAGCAGACTTTCAATTCGATGTATTGGTCCTATGAGTTCTTTCCTATCTTTTGCCAATGTGTGTGGCATGTACACAATATTTAAAAAATGGACCTGAAAATTAATACCAAACTTAACTAGGACTGCAATTATATTTTCTTATTTAATAAATGCCATGATCCCATGTTCCTTTTAAGTAGTATTGAAAATCCACTAATAAACTTCACCATTGGACCGTTTATGGCTGGTACATCGAAATTACCATTGTCTTGGAAGTTGAGATCTGTAGGTTTCCAGGTGTTCTGGAGGAAATTATGTGATAAGCAGTGAATACATTTTTAAAAGATTATTTGTGTGTGAATAATTATATATATATATATATATATATATATATATATATATATATATATATATATATATATATATATATATATATATATATATATATATATATATATCTATCTTTATTTATATATCTATATATATATATATTCCGCTCCGTGGGGTTGTCTAAGTAGCGGCTAGCACCCGAGCCTGCGTGCGCCTTCCCCAAGGCGTTAGTTGGTATGGGCAGTAGCGTGCTTGTAATAGGCCCGACGCGTTTCGGAAATGTATTTTCCTCATCAGGGGCCAGCAGTAAAGTGCACAACGTCTACCATCTCCCTGTATGAAAACACGCATTGTGCTTATGGGAGATGTAGTCCATATATCCTGGATGGATGCACTTACAAGTTACTGCTTGTTCCAAAGGCTCTAACATGAGCCCCCAAACATCACTCCTGTCCTCATCCATCGCGCAGCTCCACATACGAGACTCCTTGGATAGAGGGTCTAGTGGCCCCCGTTTCTTCGGGGTGGTGCTACCCAGCGGCAGGACCGCCGCTAATGTATTCCGCTCGGTGGGGTTGTCCAAGTAGCGGGTAGCACCCGAGCCTGCGTGCGCCTTCCCCAAGCGTTAGTTGGTATGGGCAGTTGCGTGCTTGTAATAGGCCCGACGCGTTTCGGAAATTTATTTTCCTCATCAGGGGCCAGCAGTAAAGTGCACGAAGTCAACCATCTCCCTGTATGAAAACACGCATTATGCTTATGGGACGAATCTGACTGAAAATTTCCTCAAAATGGCCTCGCGGCGTTCCGGTCCTTCCCTAAAAGTTTGGGGGGGATTCGTCAAGCGGGGGGCGATATAAAAGGGGGGTCCCAAAACGCGTTTTCCCCATATTAATTTCCATAGGGCGGTCGATTTCACTTTTAGCCCAAACGGCTGAATGGATTTCAACCAAATTTGGCAAAATTGTAGGGACTGGTAGCCCGATGTGCCTTTGCTATGTCTCAAGATATGTGCTCCAGTGGATTTTGAGTAATTTAGGTTCAAAAAAATATATATATATCTGTAAGCACACCCCGGTACGCGCTCCGGGGAGCGCCCCGGGCGCGACACGCGAGGTGCGCACGGAAATCTGATTGGCTCTTGGATGTCTATAAACATTCGAAACAGTCCGGAGCGGCCGCCATCTTGTGTTTTGGTAAAATCGAGACACAAGAGGTGGCTAAAACAAAGGGGGAAATGACCATAAGGCGTCAGGGATAGACCCCCTCTGACCCCCTAGGTTTGATGTGGGGGCTATAAAAGGGCCCCGCGGGGCATTCCAAATATTTTTTTTTTTTTCGTTTTGCGCAGGGGAAGCGCCCGGTACGCGCACCGGGGAGCAGATCGGGGAGCGTACTATGAGGAAAAAAGAATGACAGGGTTTTTAAAAAATGAAGCCTTTTTTTAGAAATTGGAGGTAGTTCTAAAAATAACTTTTTTTTTCTTCTTTTTGTTTTATATTTTTTTGTGTTTTTTGAACATTTTGTACTTTTTTTAGCTTTTCAAAACAGTTTTATATATTTTTTGTATTTTTTTACGGGGAGAAACAAAAAAAAAGGAATTGAAACTTGCTCAACTGGAGCAAAAAAACAAAAAACCCAAAAAATGACTTCTTTTTGGGGCACTTGTGATTGTCACCTGCAAGGACGATGAGCTTTACGCTCTTTTCACCATAGGCGATAAGCTTGCCACATGCAGAACAAGTGATTTTAAAATCAGCAAATCGTGGCTGAATACAAGGAATCATCTCTGATGTTTCTGGTCCCGATGAAGTGGGTTCGTTTCTTTGGGAGGTGGTCCTTGAAGACTGGGGGAGGTTACTGGCCAGTTCCCTGAGCTCTGCACGAGAATAGTTGTTAGGGTGCTTACGGGTCATATGTCGAATCATGGTATAGTTACCAAACGAATATTTTTTGTTTGGGTTGCCCCTTGAGAGTTCTTCCTTACAGATTAGGCAAGTTACCTTGGCCGCATTTACTTTTTTCTTGCCCTCTGGGAGTGAAAAAAACTCCCATACAATGTGGGACTTGGGCTTGTATGGGGTATTTTGTTCAGACAGCCATCTTCCACCATCCTCCTCTTCCTCTTCCTCCTCCTCCTCTTGTTGACCACCAATGTAATCTTGAGCTGGTCCTCCTGGTTGTTGTGGTGGTGGTGGTGGGGCAGATGCACCAGCTGCTGCTGCTACTGAAGCCATTATAAAGATCAAAAAGGTACAGAGAGGTACAAACAGGTCTTCCTCAGTCAAAGGACAAAGTCAGAATAAGGAAAAAAGGTGGGGTCTTTCATCATTTGGAAAAAAAAACTGTCCTGAACCAATGAGAAGTGTTATTTTCAGGTCACAAGACTAGGTGCTTCATCATTATGAACCAAAACTGTTATGAACCAATGAAAAGTGTTATTTTCAGGTCACATGACCCGACGCGCTTACGCTACGCGCCCCGGGTCGTGTTGCGTCAGCGCATCGGATGTTTACGTTGCGCGATCGTATTCGTTCGAGTACTTCCGGGTGCGCTTACGCCGTGCGTATCACGCGGACGCGGTTACGCGATTTGTCACGATCATGTTTTCATTCGCGATATTGGCGCTTACGGGACGCTCCCCGGTGCGCGCCCCGGGGCGCTTCATATAATTACGCTTTCCGGGGCGCTCACCGGGGCGCGCACCGGGAGCGCTCCAAAAAAAAAATGGGAAAAATTGTAGGGACTGGTAGCCCTATTCTTAAGTAGTTTTTACGAAAATTAACTTTGAAAAAATATGTATTGTGCTACATTGGGCTACATATATGTTAGAGCCAAAATGTAGCCCAAATGTAGCCCAATGTAGCCCAATGTAGCCCAAAGATGTCCACCAGAGACAAAAAAAAATATAGCCCAAATATAGCCCAACTGTAGCCCAATGACAGAATGTACCAGAGTGTTCTAAACAACTAGAGCGCTAACAGATTTACTTATGAAGTGAGACTTATGGTTAGGAATTAGCATTAAAAAAACCTATGAAATTCACTGAAAAAACCATAGGTTTCAGACCAGTTATAGTTCTGAATTAGCATTTAAAAAACCTATGAAATTCACTGAAAAAACCATAGGTTTCACACCAGTTATAGTTAGGAATTAGCATTTAAAAAACCTATTAAATTCACTAAAAAAAACATAGGTGTTTCGTGGGTTACATTACAGTGAAAGGAGGTCTGTCACTCTGTCACAAGGATGATGTCATGAGTGATGTCATGAGTGATGTCACTGACCATGTCATGAGTGATGTAATATATGACGTCATCAGCAGTGCATTACACGCGCAAGTTATAGTGAGTCCAACTAACTATAACGTGGAATTTCAATGGTTTTATGTCAGTACAATTTCCAGCTAACTATAACTGGTGTGAAACCTATGGTTTTTTCAGTGAATATATATATATATATATATATATATATATATATATATATATATATATATATATATATATTGAAGCTCTATCTTGAGGCCATAGTACTAGGAATCACTTGAACTACATCGAAGGCTCCAAGCAACACCCTTTATTCAAAAGGTATGGAAAACATGCTTCAGCAGAATCCTTTTAGCAGTCACACGCCTGCCTGACGCGTTTCGATAATTCTCCTCAGAGGCTCCAGCGGATGAGATGCACTGCCGCACTTCCCGTTTCTCTCCTGTGATAGCGCGCACCTGTTTGGCTGCTTTGTATAAGACTGCGCTACGGATTTTGGGAATTGTAGTGCCGGTTTAGGGTGCAATGTTCGGCCGGCTTCTTATCAAGACCCACAATGGGCCTCCGCCTCAGATGTTTTCCTAAATCCTGTGCGATGTAGCTCCATAAATGGGCTGACAAGATGACAGTCCACACGGCTCCCAAGTTACCAGGATGGTTCATTCCTGACGGCACGGCTGCCGTCTTAACATTAAAGCTTAGCTTGAGTCCGTAGTACTAGGAATCACTCGAACTACATCGAAAGCTCCAAGCAACAGCCTTTATTCAAAAGGTATGGAAAACATGCTTCAGCAGAATCCTTTTAGCAGTCACACGCCTGCCTGACGCGTTTCGATAAGGCAGGCGTGTGATTGCTAAAAGGGCGCTGTCAGTGTGCCTTTCAAATGCGCAGGGCATTGGTATCCAATATATATATATATATATATATATATATATATATATATATATATATATATATATATATATATATATATATATATATATATATATATATATATATATATATATATATGTATGAATTGTTTTTTATTGTTTTATAACAATTACTAATATTAAGGCATCTACTGCAAAAACAACAAGGTGATGGAAGAACTAAGTTGAATTAATCTGAGCCACTGGAAAATGCTGAAGCCATTTTAGACTTCGGGAAACAGACGGACGCGGGCTGAAGGGGTCGCATCGACAACCTCCACAGGGTCTTATCACAGCACCCTGAATACTGTGTGTTACCACGAAGTAAACAGAATACCCCGAGGGCTAAGAATAATGTTAGCCCCGAGCTTTGAAAATCCGAACCCGCTTCTATTAAAAGACTGGGTTGACAGCAATTTAGAAGCATCTATGCGACTCGTTTGCCTCCTGATTAAGTATGCAGCAATTGACAGGGAGGTAAATGTTAATGAAATAACTCGCATAAAATAAGAACTGCTTCTTTTAACAACATCAGCTAACAAAGAATATATTGACAAAAGTCTGCAAGATATGGCAGGACGTATCAAAAAACAAGACGATACAATCAAGGCCAGGAAAGCATTCAAGTTTGCTCGTAATAAAAACGATTACGAACTGGGCCAAGTCTTCATTTTCGCCCACAAGTATGATTTCATCAAAAAACAAGGTGGCATAGGGGCGCAACTGAAACAAAGAAAAGAACTAACAGTCAGCTCGAGTACTGTGGTCGCCTCATCATCAGATGCCAGCATCACGTTATCAGACACCGAGACAGTGGGCAGTGGCTCGGAAACTAGCAGCAATTCCACTTTGGGGCCCCTGACGTATGCGGAGGAAATGAACTACATACAACAACAGAGAAAATAAACCCTACGTTCTAGTAATGTCAATCCTCAAACCACAAGTGCAGGAATTACAAAAGGCGGCAATGACGCAAGTGCGCAAAACAGAGGACGAGGGCAGTTTTACAAAAAGAAGACACAGAAGAAGTAGACGTAAGTGCCCAAAACACTATCATCAATCTTACCAATGTCGAACTAAATACTGCTGAACTGCAATTCTTAAATATTGCCCGGAGAACAATTTTAACTTTGTGGATACGAGAGTAGATGTTTATAAATTTATACACAAGCTCAAATTAGCCAAATTCTTTAAAATAAAAAGTCAGACTAAATCAACGGCAAATCCTACAGATGTCCCTGCTCCCACCAGACTTAATGCTAAGCAAATTCCTCTCATGAAAACTTTGTTTTCCCTGGGCCGAGACATTTCTGATATTTCTCAACATACGGCCAGTACCCAGCAAATAGCGGAGACAGAAGGAATTGTAATTTCCGCTGCAGGCGGGAGCCCATTCAAGGCACCTTCAACTTTTGTCCCGGTAATGCCGCGCGATGATCTGGATATCTTCCACGACTGAGTCACGGAGGAACTTAAGAAGTTGCATATAAAGACAATAAGGACAGAACAAAAACATAATATTTCTACTTCCAAACAATACTTGCAACTAATGGAAAAATTGAAAAACAACAACTCTGTAGTAGTAAAGAATTCGGACAAGGGGGGAAATCTGGTGCTCTGGGATAAAACAGAATACAGGACAGAGGCATACCGGCACCTGAATAATGTCGAGTGCTATGAACAGTTTAATGGAGTGGCAGTTAATACGTTGAACAAGGAGTATAAAACACAATTGATGGCTTGGAAAAGAGAAGGGTTAATTACGAAAGACGAATTTTGCTTTTTAAATAAGGAATTTCCCACTCTACCTACCTTCTACCTAATTCTAAAAGTCCATAAACAAACCACCCCAGTCCCGGGACGCCCTATCATTTCCGCCAGAGACAGTGTTTTTGAAAACACATCTAAGTATGTGGATCACTATCTACAGGAACACATGACTGCTTTGCCGACATACCTAAGAGACACCAAAGATTTCCTATGCAAATTAGACTCCATTACCTGGTCAGAAAATTACCTCCTTATGACTCTTGATATCTGTTCCCTTTATACAAGTATCAGACATGAAAATGGACTAACTGCAACTGAACATTTTCTACAAAACAGATGTATATCTTTTCATAACCACAAAAAAATGTTACTCAGTATGATCCGTTTATGTCTGTTCAACAATCTATTCTTGTTTGATGGGAAAGTGTTTACACAGCGACAAGGTGTCGCCATGGGTGCATGCTTCTCTCCCAGCTAAGCGTGTTTACACATGGGCTGGTGGGAGGAGCATGTACTCATGGGGAGACACAAAAATTTGGCAGACAAACATCTGATGCACATTTGGAGGTATATCGATGATATATTTATTGTTTGGAAGGGAAGTGAATCTGAAGCACAGGCCTTTGTCAATACCATCCATGACAATGAACTTAATTTGCAGTTCACCGCACACATAGACCAACACAGAGTTAACTTTTTGGACATTGCAGTAATCATTAAGGACAATAAGATCACAACCCAGTTATATCACAAACCCACAGCAGGAAATTCCTTGCTGCATGCTTCAAGCTTTCACCCGCAACACACCATCACTAGCTTGCCTTATGGTGAGTTTCTAAGAACACGGAGAGCCTGCAGTACGCCCCTAGCTATGGTAACAGCACAACAAGCAGCCAGAGGCAGACTCTTACAACGAGGATATTCAGTGAAGTTGTTAGACTCTGCACTAGCTAAGGCCAATTCCAGGGACAGGAAAGAACTACTTAACACATAGCAAGATAGGAGTGTAACAGAAGTAGTGACACAGGCCGGAGATAGATTAAATCCAGAGACCAGTGTCAGCACCATGGTACCATGTAGATTTATATCTACATACAACAGACAGGCGAAGGCGATAAAGGGCATCATTAATGCCCAATGGCTTATTGTGCTTACTGATACTGTGCTGGCACAAACACGACCCATAAGACCTAACCATACATACCGCAAAGCTTGATCAATGCGCAGTGATTTGGTTAGAACTAGCCCAGAACTGGATATAAATAAAAATTGGCTCACGGCCAGCTTGGGCTTCTCCAAATGTAACACATGCCGTGCATGTAAGTTTGGTGTTAACACCAAGTCATACATCACTGGCTTCTCAGATGTCCCGGTAAAACTGAAAGGACATTACAAATGCCGCACAGACCATGCGGTATATGTGTTACAATGTGGCTGTGGACTTCGTTACGTGGGCAGCACAAAGCTTCCAGTCCACCAATGAATATTACAACACCTTCGGGCAACTGTAAATTCTGACATTAGTAATCTCAACATGCTCCAATATTTTGTCATTGATAATGTCCCTGTGAGTAAACAAGGTGGTGACCGCGAGAAGAGGTTGCGACAACTTGAGACCGAATATATCCTCAAGCTTAATTCAAAGACGCCCAATGGATTGAATATCTGTGAAGATATTCATCATTTTCTGTAGAGTTAAGTCTATAATTTAAAGACACTTGATGGATTTTTAAGTACTTTTTGCATACTCTACAAAGTTCATGTCCATCAAGCAGACCCAATGTAATGTGTAAGATTGATTTTTGATCTCGAGCTAACTATTTATAATTTTTCTGGTTCTTGCCTGATTCCTGATCAAATTTTTCATCATTTTTTGATTATGTCTTGAATCATTTTTTTCATGTTGATTGGCTTTAATGTTTCTATATAAGTTGTCGTTACTCACCTTTCAAATGTGACCCTATATATTAAGCTGAATAAGAGGAAAGAACAATTCCTCAAGCAATGGGAATTCATAGGTCCAAGTGGTGAGGGACATTTTTAGGAACATTGATCTATACATAACCTTCTCGACCAGCACAACTCAGTGTATGATATACACTTGTTGGTTTAGTATGTTGAATTTTTTTAATTAACTACACATTTTTGCACTGAACTATCACTTTGCAAATATTGTTTGTTTGATACTGCGCTAATGTTGTCAGTTTTAGTCATGATTAAGCTGTGGTTACCAATGGGTTCTTGATATTTAGACTGGAGAGCTACACCTGGTCTAGTTGAGGCTATAATCATGAGATTGAATATTTAGGTAGCAGGCTACATATTTTCCGCATTTGTGCATAGAATTGCCTCTGATTGTTTATCTTATTCTATACAGATCAGTCTTATACAAATTATATTAGCCTCCTATGTTCTCAATGTACAATATCCAGATGATTATGTATTTAATATTATTATTATGAACCGTAGGATTATTTTGGTTTATTCCACAGCCAGATTACAATTGTATTTGTACAGATAACATCGTTTTATTGCTAAAATCAACAGAATGTTCAAATGATGAGCGCCTAATGTTTATGGCACTTAAAGCTACAATGTAACAAAAAGAAAAACATTTTTTTGTAGTCTTTTTCGCAGTATGTCTTCACTTTTCATTGTATGTGTAGTTTCGGTAATCACGTGATCACCTACACCAATGTATTTAAATGTAGTTGTCTGAGCAGCTAAGGTATGTGAGCAAGGCTACACGTTAGCCAAAACGCGGCATCCTGTCTGACAACATCTCGCACTAACTTTAATAAAAGTCACTGCAGCCAGCAGTGAGAAAGTCATTTTGGAGTTCGTGCTTTTCTCCGTTTGGTGGATCTAAGCACCGGAGCGGTAATTGGATATGTATATATATATATATATATATATATATATATATATATATATATATTACCAACACACAGTTCCCATCCGTGGAACCGCTACATAAATGAGGACACTCCAGCCCAGTTTTCGATCTCCGCTTTTAGATTTATTCCATGCGCACACACACAGCTAACAAGCAAACGCGTTTCGGCGTTGTCGCCTTCGTTGGCGAGCACTGACGAAGGCGACAACGCCGAAACGCGTTTGCTTGTTAGCTGTGTGTGTGCGCATGGAATAAATCTAAAAGCGGAGATCGAAAACTGGGCTGGAGTGTCCTCATTTATGTAGCGGTTCCACGGATGGGAACTGTGTGTTGGTAATATATTACGCGCCCCACCGCGCGTTGAGGAGGCACCCGGAGTAAAAGTGGAGCGGTTGGAGGTGGTTGGAGTTGTGGATATATATATATATATATATATATATCAAAGAGCAATGCGCCAAGCGCTTAGGGAGGGCTGCCCATGACACATCCACCATCCGGCTTTTAAAATTGTCCCGATGTCCTCTCAGCCCCTCTCCCTGTTAAAAAGAAGAAGTCCGACGCGTTTCGGGGCAGACACGCCCCTTCTTCATGGACGTTTGTTAACCACATTGCACGGCAGCTCACCAACTCGACTGAAACGCATTTTGTTTCAATCTGTGCCGCCCTGAGTGGGTGTGGCTGATGATGTCACTGCAGCCAGGCCTGCTGGTTGCTGTAGTTCCGTTGTTGGTGAGTCTGTAGTTTTCCTTGAGTAGGTGCGCAATCCGGTGTTGGTTCATCTCAATTTGTTATTTTACCTTGAGTTGCAGGTTGGAGGGTGGGTTGCGAGGTCATGATTCTTGTACCGATGTGTCACGCTGTAAGTGCGGGGATTCGTGTCCCTGCAGCAGTCTTCACCGGCTCCTGCATTCCAGATAGACGGCGAAGTGGAGCCCCTCCCCCGGTTATGGCTAACCGTGGGTAATGTCAAAGAGCAATGCGCCAAGCGCTTAGGGAGGGCTGCCCATGACACATCCACCATCCGGCTTTTAAAATTGTCCCGATGTCCTCTCAGCCCCTCTCCCTGTTAAAAAGAAGAAGTCCGACGCGTTTCGGGGCAGACACGCCCCTTCTTCATGGACGTTTGTTAACCACATTGCACGGCAGCTCACCAACTCGACTGAAACGCATTTTGTTTCAATCTGTGCCGCCCTGAGTGGGTGTGGCTGATGATGTCACTGCAGCCAGGCCTGCTGGTTGCTGTAGTTCCGTTGTCGGTGAGTCTGTAGTTTTCCTTGAGTAGGTGCGCAATCCGGTGTTGGTTCATCTCAATTTGTTATTTTACCTTGAGTTGCAGGTTGGAGGGTGGGTTGCGAGGTCATGATTCTTGTACCGATGTGTCACGCTGTAAGTGCGGGGATTCGTGTCCCTGCAGCAGTCTTCACCGGCTCCTGCATTCCAGATAGACGGCGAAGTGGAGCCCCTCCCCCGGTTATGGCTAACCGTGGGTAATGTCAAAGAGCAATGCGCCAAGCGCTTAGGGAGGGCTGCCCATGACACATCCACCATCCGGCTTTTAAAATTGTCCCGATGTCCTCTCAGCCCCTCTCCCTGTTAAAAAGAAGAAGTCCGACGCGTTTCGGGGCAGACACGCCCCTTCTTCATGGACGCTTGTTAACCACATTGCACGGCAGCTCACCAACTCGACTGAAACGCATTTTGTTTCAATCTGTGCCGCCCTGAGTGGGTGTGGCTGATGATGTCACTGCAGCCAGGCCTGCTGGTTGCTGTAGTTCCGTTGTCGGTGAGTCTGTAGTTTTCCTTGAGTAGGTGCGCAATCCGGTGTTGGTTCATCTCAATTTGTTATTTTACCTTGAGTTGCAGGTTGGAGGGTGGGTTGCGAGGTCATGATTCTTGTACCGATGTGTCACGCTGTAAGTGCGGGGATTCGTGTCCCTGCAGCAGTCTTCACCGGCTCCTGCATTCCAGATAGACGGCGAAGTGGAGCCCCTCCCCCGGTTATGGCTAACCGTGGGTAATGTCAAAGAGCAATGCGCCAAGCGCTTAGGGAGGGCTGCCCATGACACATCCACCATCCGGCTTTTAAAATTGTCCCGATGTCCTCTCAGCCCCTCTCCCTGTTAAAAAGAAGAAGTCCGACGCGTTTCGGGGCAGACACGCCCCTTCTTCATGGACGTTTGTTAACCACATTGCACGGCAGCACACCAACTCGACTGAAACGCATTTTGTTTCAATCTGTGCCGCCCTGAGTGGGTGTGGCTGATGATGTCACTGCAGCCAGGCCTGCTGGTTGCTGTAGTTCCGTTGTCGGTGAGTCTGTAGTTTTCCTTGAGTAGGTGCGCAATCCGGTGTTGGTTCATCTCAATTTGTTATTTTACCTCGAGTTGCAGGTTGGAGGGTGGGTTGCGAGGTCATGATTCTTGTACCGATGTGTCACGCTGTAAGTGCGGGGATTCGTGTCCCTGCAGCAGTCTTCACCGGCTCCTGCATTCCAGATAGACGGCGAAGTGGAGCCCCTCCCCCGGTTATGGCTAACCGTGGGTAATGTCAAAGAGCAATGCGCCAAGCGCTTAGGGAGGGCTGCCCATGACACATCCACCATCCGGCTTTTAAAATTGTCCCGATGTCCTCTCAGCCCCTCTCCCTGTTAAAAAGAAGAAGTCCGACGCGTTTCGGGGCAGACACGCCCCTTCTTCATGGACGTTTGTTAACCACATTGCACGGCAGCTCACCAACTCGACTGAAACGCATTTTGTTTCAATCTGTGCCGCCCTGAGTGGGTGTGGCTTATGATGTCACTGCAGCCAGGCCTGCTGGTTGCTGTAGTTCCGTTGTCGGTGAGTCTGTAGTTTTCCTTGAGTAGGTGCGCAATCCGGTGTTGGTTCATCTCAATTTGTTATTTTACCTTGAGTTGCAGGTTGGAGGGTGGGTTGCGAGGTCATGATTCTTGTACCGATGTGTCACGCTGTAAGTGCGGGGATTCCTGTCCCTGCAGCAGTCTTCACCGGCTCCTGCATTCCAGATAGACGGCGAAGTGGAGCCCCTCCCCCGGTTATGGCTAACCGTGGGTAATGTCAAAGAGCAATGCGCCAAGCGCTTAGGGAGGGCTGCCCATGACACATCCACCATCCGGCTTTTAAAATTGTCCCGATGTCCTCTCAGCCCCTCTCCCTGTTAAAAAGAAGAAGTCCGACGCGTTTCGGGGCAGACACGCCCCTTCTTCATGGACGTTTGTTAACCACATTGCACGGCAGCTCACCAACTCGACTGAAACGCATTTTGTTTCAATCTGTGCCGCCCTGAGTGGGTGTGGGTGAGTGGGTGTCACTGCAGCCAGGCCTGCTGGTTGCTGTAGTTCCGTTGTCGGTGAGTCTGTAGTTTTCCTTGAGTAGGTGCCGTGCAATGTGGTTAACAAACGTCCATGAAGAAGGGGCGTGTCTGCCCCGAAACGCGTCGGACTTCTTCTTTTTAACAGGGAGAGGGGCTGAGAGGACATCGGGACAATTTTAAAAGCCGGATGGTGGATGTGTCATGGGCAGCCCTCCCTAAGCGCTTGGCGCATTGCTCTTTGACATTACCCACGGTTAGCCATAACCGGGGGAGGGGCTCCACTTCGCCGTCTATCTGGAATGCAGGAGCCGGTGAAGACTGCTGCAGGGACACGAATCCCCGCACTTACAGCGTGACACATCGGTACAAGAATCATGACCTCGCAACCCACCCTCCAACCTGCAACTCAAGGTAAAATAACAAATTGAGATGAACCAACACCGGATTGCGCACCTACTCAAGGAAAACTACAGACTCACCGACAACGGAACTACAGCAACCAGCAGGCCTGGCTGCAGTGACATCATCAGCCACACCCACTCAGGGCGGCACAGATTGAAACAAAATGCGTTTCAGTCGAGTTGGTGAGCTGCCGTGCAATGTGGTTAACAAACGTCCATGAAGAAGGGGCGTGTCTGCCCCGAAACGCGTCGGACTTCTTCTTTTTAACAGGGAGAGGGGCTGAGAGGACATCGGGACAATTTTAAAAGCCGGATGGTGGATGTGTCATGGGCAGCCCTCCCTAAGCGCTTGGCGCATTGCTCTTTGATATATATATATATATATATATATATATATGTATATATATATATATATATATATATATTCACAGAAAAAACCATAGGTTTTAGCCCATATATAGTTAGGGATTAGCATTTACAAAACCTTAATATACTCGCACAAAACCATAGAAATTCGCATATATAGTTAGATGCAATAACTATATATCGCGCACGCGCAACCCACTGCTGATGATGTCACATATTACATCATTCATGACATGGTCAGGGGCATCACTGATGACATCACTGATGACATCCCTGATGACATCTCAAATGACATCACTGATGACATCACTAATGACAACATCCAGTGACTGTATGTTTCTGTAAAGTTAAAATATGTCTTACATATTGAAGAATGAGTGGATGTATAAGTGTTTGGATGAAGGATTTAGTAGGTGCATGACTGATTGTATGAGGGAATGATTAAATGTGTCTCACTGAGTGCATGGGTTAGTGACTAAACTGTCTTAATTTGTGCATCATTATTACTGTAGTTCTGTAAACTGCTGCATTTGTTGATCAGTAGCTATATGAGTAACTATATGGGTTATTGATTGGTTGCCCAAATATTTGTATGGGAGACTGAGTGTTTGTGTGCGGGTGGCTGAGAGGTGTGTGACTCTGTGCATAGATGTGTGAGCAGTTGATTCAGTAGATGTATGGGTTCAAAAGTGCATGTGAAAACAGCTGTATGGGCGGTTGACTGTGTGCATGAGTGTATTGGTGAGTGAATGGATATCTCAGTGCTACATGTCAAAGTAACTACATATGTAAAACACAGTACATGTAAGAGTTGACATATATAAATAACTGTGCATAAGAGCCAGTGAATGTGTGAGTGGCTGTATGGATCATTGTGAACTTGTATCAGGGATTGTATAAGAGAGTAAATATGTGTTAGTATATGTTTGATTAAGTAAGGTGTGTATAACTGTATAGTTGAGGAAATGGAGGTGTGATTGATTCTTTGCATGACTGACTAGGTGTGTGAGTAACTCCATGGATGAGTGACGTCTGTGAGAGTCTGTTTACACTGATTGTATCTAAGGTTATATAAGAGTCTGAAGAGGTTGATCGTATTATCACATGAATGATATCATCAGTGATGTGATCAGTAATGACAAATGAGATGTTATCAGTGATTTTACAAGTGATGTCATTTGAAATATTATCAGTGATGTCATCAGTGATGTCACTGACCATGTCATGAATGATGTCATTTGAGATGTCATCAGTGATGTCATCAGTGATGTCACTGACCATGTCATGAATGATGTAATATGTGACATCATCAGCAGTGGGTTGCGGGTGCGCGATATATAGTTATTGCATCTAACTATATATGCGAATTTCTATGGTTTTGTGCGAGTATATTAAGGTTTTGTAAATGCTAATCCCTAACTATATATGGGCTAAAACCTATGTTTTTTTCTGTGAATTTCAATGGTTTTTTAATAGCAAATATCAAAAGCTGTCAAATGTCAAGTACGTGATAGGTAAAAACTTTTTCGTGTTTATGCACGCTGATGTGCTTTGAACGCTGCCCCCCCCTCCCCTCTTTTCTCTTAGTAGTACTCTCTCTTTGCAGATAGTGAAGGGTAGTTAACGCAGGCCTTTACCCCCGTTGTAATCCGTCGTGCCTGCTTGTCTCTCCATTTGATTGATTGTTATCCAAGCATTTACTGTTTTACAATTGATTCTCTTTGGTTCATTCTCTATTTGCAAACAAGCACAAAGTCGCAATACTCTGTTTAGTCTTTGCAGATAGTGAAAAATCGTGTAAAAAAATTAAAGTAATCGAGCAAAATCAGTAGGCCACTAATGGGATCTCTTTTTGACCTCGCTAAAATAGAAACATTAGGAACAACCCTTCTTGAGAAATACGAAAATAGTGAGATGAACTGAGCTCCACACCATGAGGACTGCAAGACAGCTCGGCTCCGCCAACCACCCCACCCAAAATAACAATAAACTCTATGCAAATAATATAAATATATACAACACACCAGCAAAGTAACAGGGTAAAACATTTTATTAAATAACTATTTACATAACTATTTTATACTTTTTGTTGCCTGATCCGGCTAGCTCAATCGATCGAGTATGAAACTCATGTACTCTGATAGCAAGCGTTGCTACTGATGCTATGCAGACAAAAACTGGTTTTCAGTTTGTACATTCATCAAGATTTTTCCATCCAAGGCTGGTTGAGAGTTTGTAGAACGATAGCTTCAGATTTTCAACATACGGTGTGGTGGCGCGGACTGGGAGGTGGCGCTTGGCTCCTGCCCCCTCCCCAAGTCGTGTTGCCCTGGTGTGGCCTAAGATCGCCCCCGACATAGGCGGCCGGCTCCCGGGGTCCGGCGGAACTTTTTGCCTTTTGATGACTCTTCCATTCTGGACCTTGTCCCACAATCCGTTTGACCTGAAGACACGCTGTAGTGGGGTGCCCCTTTACCGTTTCAGTTGCCATTCCGCCCGCTTTTGCTACACTGTGCCTCTTCCGCCATTCAGCTGTTTACCGCCCGCTCTTGCGACTACAGCGTCTCGCTCACCATGTAGTTGAGTTGCTCCCGCTCTTGCGATGCAGCGATAGGCGGCTGCCACAAGACTCTCAAAATGGCGGCCGGCTCTTCAGATTTGGGCGTGATCCACTAAAATGGCCCTGGGACACCTTGGAACTCGGACGCTTGTCTCCTAAGGCTTGGGCCCCATTCTCGAAAGCGTCCCCTGAGCCTTGAAGATTCTACAAAAGTCTTGGGGGCCCCCGACTCCCGCAGGCTTCTGGTGGGGAGCGGCTGCCATGATTGCTCGTGGAATGGCCACGACTGAGCTACGAGATGGTGGTGCTCTCATGCTGACGCCAGCTTCAGTCTGAAACATCCAGAAACACTGTAGACTACCAATTCGATCAGTTCCGGTAGCGCCCCAACGTGACCCGGTAGGGAAGAACTTGCCCTCCCCTCTTTGACTGATGGTTCTTGTTGCCTGTCCCTTCTGTTGTCATTTAACAGAACTTTTTAGACTACTGAAAGGGGTTGTGTTCCGACCGCTGGTTGGTGGAGACATTTTGACTATATTCTGGACCTACGTTGTCGCGTAATGCGTTATATGACACGCCGCGTTAGCGCACCCGGAAGTGCTCCGGTGCGCGAAGCGCAGCTTCCCGGAAGCGATCCGGGGCGCGGCGCGTAACGTAAGCATAACAGGTCATGTGACTTGTTTATAAAACTTTTCATTGGTTCATTTTACTTTTGTTATTCTAATGATGAAAGGCTTGGTCATATGACCTAAAAATTACGCTTTTCATTGCTTTCGAACATTATTTTTTCTTAAACATATATGTTATAATGTTCCAGGCTAATGTACTTTCCCGGAAAATTTACAACTGTCCTGCAAGTAAAGTATATTCCTTTTTTAGCAAAAGGGCGTTTCTTCGTCCCATGACGGAGCCGTTGAGCAAAAGATGCTCGGCCTGCTGTCTTAGTCGCCGATACGTCTGAATATCAGATTCTTATCGATCACTTTATGTTGCAGGAGTAAAAAACACAACAGCCCTTGACCATTTATCTTAACTGCGTTCCTGCGTATTATACCTTTTATCCGTCATATAATTGGACTGCTTTATTTCACTTGCCTTTTAATAATTCGAAAACAGTGACTAAAATTAAAAACTTTACCAATGTAAATACTACTACCATGTTTTGTTTTAAAAACCTTTATTGTGAAAATGTCAGTATACAAATACGGGCCTATAACCACGTGGGCCGGCCACGGAGCAAACTGGAATCGTATATGATGAGGAAACATTTACACTGTAGAGGAACGTAATGAGCGGGCCATTAGGTTGCAAGAACTAAGGTGTCTAACAGTTGCGGAATCGGTGGACGTACATTTTGTAATTAAAATACGACAGGGCCACTTACAATAAAATTTTCTAGATATACATTTGCGGGCAAGTACCATGGGTGACGTTAATTCGAACTTACAATAGTACAGTAATCAATAACACATCAGAACTTAATATCAATAAGGATGTCCAAATGTTCAATCAGTACTCGTCCCCGCCCGCCATGTGCTTCAAAACTGCATACGTATCTCGTGATATCAAGGTTGTTCAACCAGTACACAACCAGGAGTTATGAGTCCCATTTATACCGGCGCCATTTTGGGCGAGGCCGGGCAGGTCCAGGATATAGTCAAAATGTCTCCACCAACCAGCGGTCGGACCAGAACCCCTTTCGGCAGTCAAAAAAGGTTCAGTTAAATGACAACAGAAGAGATAGGCAACAAGAACCAACAGTCAAAAGAGGGGAGGGCAAGATCTAAAGCCATTGTTCTACAAACTCTCAAGCAGACTTGGATGGAAAAATCCTGAAGAATGTACAAACTGAAAACCATTTTTTGTCTGTATAGCATCACCAGCAACGCTTGAGTCAGCTTTGTGTGAAGCCGCCATTTTGATTCAATCAATAGCGTCCCCCTGCACACATTCAGGGACCTGGTCGTGTCTAAAGGTCAAACGGATTGTGGGACAAGATGCAGAAAGGAAAAGGAAAAAAGTTCCGCCGGACCGTGGGAGCCGGCCGCCTATGTCATGGGCGATCTTTGGCCACACCAGGGCAATAGTGAAGCTGCAGCAGGTGCAAATAAGCTTCAGACAGTGTTACAAGCACTGCTCAGAACTCTCAACTATGACACCCAACATCCAGGACTTGCCATCCGGATCTTGGAGCCTTGTGCTGGTTCCGACCTATTCACACATCGGTCCGCTACTGACACCACCTCATAAGCCAACGGGGCACCCCACGTCGACTTTCGGCGCAGCATTGTAGGATGGCCACACCAGTGCGGCAACTTGCTGGACACCACCTCGGTGCCATCCAGATCTCGGCGGTTGTGCTGCCTTCGGTCTACTGTAGCCGCAAGTGCGGACGCAACTCAGCTGGATAGCGAGTGAAACACCAAGGGGCGCCCCACTGCAGCCAAGGAGCCTCCATCTTGGGGGCGACGCACAGCATCACATTGCTTTCTCAAACAGCCCCCACTGACTGGCGCGACCTCACAGGCCAACGGGGCGCCCCACGCCGACTTTCGGCGCAGCATTGTAGGATGGCCACACCAGTGCGGCAACTTGCTGAACACCACCTCGGTGCCATCCGGATCTTGGCGCGTTGTGCTGCCTTCGGCCTATTCGCACATCGGTCCGCTACTGACGCCGCCTCACGTGCCAACGGATTTTCTACGCTTTTTATACCAGCACGTAACGTAAGCATAACAGGTCATGTGACTTGTTTATAAAACTTTTCATTGGTTCATTTTACTTTTGGTTTCCTAATGATAGAAGGCTTGATCATATGACCTAAAAATAACATTTTTCATTGGATTAAAACATTTTTTTTTCCCAAACGATGAAAGCCCCACCTTGTTTCTGGATGTTTCAGACTGAAGCTGGCGTCTGCATGAGAGCACCACCATCTCGTGGCTCCGTCGTGGTCATTCCGCGAGCAATCATGGCAGCCGCTCCCCACCGGAAGCCTGCAGGAGTCGGGGGCCCTCAAGACTTTTGTAAAATCTTCTAGGCTCAGGGGACATCCGAGTTCCAAGGTGTCCCAGGGCCATTTTAGTGGACCAGGCCCAAATCCGAAGAGCCGTCCGCCATTTTAAGAGTCCTGTAGCAGCCGCCTATCGCTGCACCGCAAGAGTGGGCGCAACTCAACTACATGGTGAGCGAGACGCTGTAGCCGCAAGAGCGGGCGATAACCAGCTGAATGGAGGATGAGGCACAGTGTAGCAAAAGCGGGCGGAATGGCAACTGAAACGGTAAAGGGGCGCCCCAGTACAGCAGACGAGCCTTTGTAGGATGCCAAAACCAGTGCGGCAACTTACTGGACATCACCTGGTTGCCATCCACATCTCAGCGCGTTCTGCTGCCTTGGGACTATTCGGACAACAGACCGCTACTGACGAGGCCTCCCCCCGCACCACCCGGGACGCCCCACGCCGTTTTTCGGAGCTGCATTGTAGGATACCAAAAACCAGTGCGGCACCCAGGTAACATCACCTGGGTGCCGTCCAGAACTCAGCACGTTGTGCTGCCTTGGGACTATTCGCACAAAACAGAGCTACTGACCATTGTTGCTTCTTTTTTAAAAAAATGTTTAAATGTATTTACTGTTTTTGTTGCGTTGTATATATTTATAAGGTATTAAAGTGTTATAATCCTACAACTTTGTTGGAGTGCTATATATTTTTAATGTGACACATAATTGTGAAGACTTTGATGTACAAAAAGGCATCCCTGGAATCTTCCGCTTCAGGCTCGGACACACACACCCTCACAGTGAGAATCCCCTCCCCAAACACAATACAGGATGGTTATCAGATAGTAGGAACGCATGTGGTGTGACAGATCTCATGAGGTGGGGGCCTTGATCTACTGTAACTCCTTTGAAGAGGGGTGATTCTCTACAGCTGGGGACATAAACTACACCTGCAGGACTAGGTGATAGCCTGGGACTGGCCTGGACAATTGGACACAGAGGAAGAGGAGTGTCAGAGGGTGCGGTAGTGAATAGGGTGAAAGGGAGGTGTCGGGCGGGCACAGGGTGTGATTCTCAGAGAAGAACAACGCAGATGGGAGGAGGTTTCTGGGCCATGCATGAGAGAGAGAGCGGGGGTGACCAGTGCGTGGGGGAGATGCTTGCGAGGGAGGGAAGCCATGCTGAGGATCAGCGGCGTGCAGAGAGTGGGTCTGGTCAAGGCATCTAAAATGGCTGCCGTGCTCAACAAAAGTGTGGCATTGCAAAAAAGGCAAGATGGCGCAAACAATGTTTATCAATAAGGAATAATTTATAACAATTATTTTTAACAAAATATTAACTCGCAGTGACAAAATGGCGGTCAACAGTTCCTGATTTCCATCGAATCGAACGTTAACAGACGTCACGCAGCAAAAAAAAAAAAAAAAGCTCACGCACAGCCGCTGGAAGACATGCATCAACATATATGAGCCTCCTCAGCCACCCTCAGAAAACATAAGGAGTCAGGATACGTCTCCCGTACCCCCTTATACCTAGTAATTTAATTAAATCGAAACACAAAATGGCGAATTCCCGATTCGCTACTAGTTTGCGGCCCGGTTCGCGAAACGAGAAGCGCTTCTACCGTGAAAAATCAAATTTTAATTATTTGACCCACGGGACCCTTTAATAACCCCAACATCCTTCCTAGGGGGTCAAGAGGAGTCTACCTTGCCCCCTTTCATTAAATTCCCCCTTCGTTTTTCTCCTCCTCTTGTCTCTTGATCCTACCGAGAGACAAGATGGCGGCTGCACCGGACTGTTTAGAATGTTGACAGACACCGGAGAGCCAATCAGCTTCGCTACGCAAAGCTCCGTTACGCGAAAAGTACGCGATCTGGTGCGCTATCTAGGACGCTGTCACAGACATATCTGTTTTTTTAAACGTTAATTTCTCAAAATCCACTGGAGCACATATATTGAGACCCAGCAAAGGCACATCGGGCTAACATTCCCTATAATTTTGCCAAGTTTCGTGTAAATCCATTTAGCCGTTCGAGCTAAAAGTGAGGCCAAAGGCCCTATGGAAAAATGAATGGGAAAAACGCATTTTGGGACCCCCCTTTTTTCTCGGCCCCCCGTAATGAAAACCCCCCAAATTTTCAGGGGCTGATCAGAAACAAAATGTGCCATTTTCCTGAAAATTTCAGCCGATTCCGTCCACAAACGCCAAAGTTATTAGACATAGAATTTTCAAAAGTTCCATAGAGAAAAAATCCTAACTATATATACCTACTGGCGACCGCCAGTAGGTAATATATATATATATATATATATATATGTATAAATTGTTTTTTATTGTTTTATAAAAATTACTAATATTAAGGCATCTACTGCAAAAACAACAAGGTGATGGAAGAACTATGTTGAATTAATCTGAGCCTCTGGCAAATGCTGGAGCCATTTTAGACGGGAAACAGACAGACGCGGGCTGAAGGGGTCGCATCGACAAGCTCCACAGGATCTTATCACAGCACCCTGAATACTGTGTGTTACTTGTCTCCAGATCTAGCTAAAGGAAAATAAATACTATATTTTGAATGGTCATACTATGGTATCTAAGCGATCCGGACTTCTAACTGTCGGGTGACAATTACAACGTAGATGTTAATTTGCTCCTAGTGAATTCTCCAATAGTATCTTTGCGAAATAGTTAGAATTTAAGTTTCACTACCAGTAATACCGAATAAAAGATTAGTCAAGGAGATAATTATGTGACAGATTTTCAAGTATGTGCAGCCTATCAAACATTTGAAATCAAACCTCAGTGCATAGGATACAACAAGAGAAGAAAGGATCTGAAGCATTTATCGCGAGTGAGAGACTTTAGTCCGTCTACATAAAGTTTTGAATGAGGACAAAGGATTCTCCATATTTCGAGATATCAGAGCCAAAACAGGAAAAGTTTCTCAGACTCCTGTGTTATACAATTCAAGCCTTGAGGAAGTCACGGTGGTGACGAAACGCGAGTTGGCTGTTTTCGTACTGCAAGACAAAGAACTGGAATTCTAAACACATCATAGAATCTGTCCTTTGTGAATGTTGAAACTTTGGATGGGAAATTTGTATGTTTTTGAGCAAATAAATCCCTGTATAATCATCTAATCCGGTTTTCCATACAATTCCTGTGACAGAAAGTTTCTCTCATCATTATGGTGTTTCCATTGCTTTAGAAATGTATATGTAAATTGTATACAGAATAGTTAGAGTGCCGGGGTTTTGTCTCTTGTTTATATAAATCAGTCTTGGTCATGCTCCAATTGAACCAGTCCTCTCTGAATTGCCAGACAAAGGTACCCTCTCGATAGGAACACAAACAACTCCAGGCTGGGTCAATACTCTAAATGCAATGGCTATGTCCAGACGTAGGTTCCATGCTGTCTGAGTTATAGGTCTCAATCTATATGTCACTTGTGAGAAAAAAAGAGGCAAATTTACAAGGGGATTGAGTTGCCGGAACTTCACGTTTTTTGATGTTCCGGTGGCGCAATGCCCTACACCAGATTTACAAAGTGGTGTTAAGTCACTTATTGTGGCTTAACACTGCTTTGTAAATATGGTTCCCTTTCACACAGGTATCTGTGTGAAAGGGGCATGCAAAGGGTGTTGCTGTGGGCGTTCCACCGCAACATCCATTGCCTTTTGATACTGCAGCAGATTTTAAGGAGGTGTAAATCCGAGGCAGCACCAATAACGAAAACCATGCAATAGCAGGTGTTAGAATGGCGCAACATGTAGAAATTCGTTTATTTCTCCTCATTTATGCTTGTTCTATGTGTGCTGCATTTTGCAACACACATAGAAAGACCAAAATGCCATTAATGATTGTTTATGTGCAGGAAGGTGTCCCTGCATCCTGCAGCACACATAGAAGTAGCACATTTTCATTACTGATTGTTTATATGCATTACATTCCTACACATACCAAATCATTCCCTGCACAGCAGGCACCCTTGCACTACGGCAACAGGGTGTCTGTGTTGCCGCTAGGCAGCTATATTTAGCACCAGTGCCAGGGAAAATGCAGGGAGTGCACCGTATTGTTGTAAATATGCCACGTCCTGCGTTTTGGAAATGGCGGAGGGTGGCGGTGCAAAATTTGCTGCAGCTCCGCGCTCCGTCAGTTCCTTGTAAAAATGCCTCTTAGTAAGTAAAAACTGGTCAGATTTTACACAAGGTCTCCATTCCTCACCACAAGAGGTTCTTTGTAAATGTGGCTTAAGGAACTGCTTTCTCTCTCAACAGAATGTGCACTGCAAGCACCAATCTCTGCTCCTGACCTCGGTTCCAGATGATGTCCCTGCTAGGCCGTTAATTCTCTGGCACAAGTTGCTTTTCTGAACAGATAAATCGTCAGTCACTTAATTTCTGTCTGTCGCCAGCATCATTTAAACATGTTAGGACTTTCAATGCTGTTAACATGAAAACGGTCACTCTCTGCCCAGGATCTGCATAGAGTCTCCTGTGGGGTAGTAGGAGCCCAAGGTGGTGGCAGCCATCATGAGCATAACCAAGCTCCACCTCTCTCCATTATTTTATATTGATTTAGATACATATATTTGTCATTAGAATCTAAATATATTGTACAACTAAACAAAAATATAACACAAGATACTTCTCTTTCAGCACTTTTTTCAACAAAACGAATAATTATTCCAATGACCAAGTTCAGTGTTTTGATAAAGACAGCACAGTACTAAAGTCAAACGAAATAAACACTAAGCTAATGTGCATACCAATGACATTTCCAGCCATTGTTGCTCCAGCGGACACCATGCAAGGACAAAGATTAATAAACACATCTGTTTCTGAGGACTTCTTTGGAGTGCATGACCGGACAGAAGTCAACAGACCCAAAGACACAGTGAAACTCACTTCATGTCATGAAGCAAAGCATCTCTAAACTGTGCAAGATGGCTTTCACAGTTTTTGGGGGAAATGTTGGCCATGAAGTCCAGGAGAGTTCCCAGCATATTCACTATTAGATTAAACACATTATCATACAAAATACTCCCCTGAGCCACAACTTTTTTCCTGACTCAACTTACTAAATAGTTTAACTGATTGTACAGACCAGGTACCCACTACATTGTAGTAAACGTTCAGGTTGGTGGTGCAGACAGACATCACAAGCCGCTCAGTTTTTAAGGCACGTTAATGAGGAGGTAGAGAGTAAATGGTGTACTATTGTATAGGCTTAAGAGTGAATGGGGTGCTATTGTTTGGCTTAAGATTGTATGGCGTGCTATTCTATTTGCTCATATAACAATGGACAGGGCTTTAACAGGTTATTTATAAAACGTGCAGACCCCATTGACTCTGGTGGCACATTGCTATGCTGTATATGCAGAACATGAAACTACAAGTGGACACACAGGTGAATGTGCAAGTGATATCAAGACAGCCAGCCATTATTGTAGTCTTTAAGGATCTGTAAAATGCCAGGAAATTCCACTGAAATCAACCAGGCTCTCTTGTAGGTCCTATATGCACCAGCATCTTAAATCAATGTATCAGATCAAACATGTGTCTGTTGCACCGCAAGCATTAGTGAAAGGCAAGTAGCAAACATTCTAATAACTTATTCTGATTAGATGAAGTGTATGAATGCAAAAAGAAGAATGTCTGAGCTAGGATTGAGGTACTGAAGCTATAAATTGAAGAATTACAATTTAGAGGCTAAGGGGCTCATTAGTATGGCGGGCGGATTTTGTCCGCCCGCCATACCCCCGGGAAATGGGAATGCCCACTAAGGGTGCAGTGGTCCTGCACATCCCTTTAGCATCCTGAATTTCTGACATTGCGGCGGGCGGTGCTGAAAGAACCGCCCGATGCATGCCAGAAATGCAAGTTGTGCATTTGACAGTACAACGTGACAGGCACCCCACGGTGCCTGCCACGTTGTAGTGTCAAATGCAGGGGGTACCATAGGTACCTCCCATTTGCACCCCCTCTACCCCCCAGTATCCCTGGGGGGCCCGTATGCTGAGAATCACATGCCTTTCCGTGGCGGCAACGTGTCCCCGCATTTATGCTAATATGGATGGCAGTGTCTACCAGACACTGAAGCTATAAATTGAAGATTTACAATATAGAGGCTAAGGGGCTCATTAGTATGGCGGCCGGATTTTGTCCGCCCGCCATACCCCCGGGAAATGGGAATGCCCACTAAGGGTGCAGCGGTCCTGCACATCCCTTTAGGATGCGCCCACCACACTGGTGGGCGCATCCTGCATTTCTGACATTGCGGCGAGCGGTGCTGAAAGCACCATCTGCCGCAATGCCAGAAATGCAAGTTGTGCATTTGACAGTTCAATGTTTCAGGCACCCCACGGTGCCTGTCACGTTGTACTGTCAAATGCAGGGGGGTACCATAGGTACCCCCCATGTGCACCCCCTCTACCCCCCAGAATCCCTGGGGGCCTGCTACGGGCCCCCAATGCTGAGAATCACATGCCTTTCTGTGGCGGCAACGTGTCCCCGCATTTATGCTAATATGGATGGCAGTGTCTACCAGACACCGCCACCATATTAACAGCTTTTCTGCCAAGTCGACTCTTCGACCGGGCGGAAAACCGTCAAACAGTCTTTCCGTCCGCTGGGGTGCCCCCCGCCATGGGAATGTGGGGGGAATAAATGCAGGTGGGTGAATATGTCAGGTGGATCGCCACCGCCATGCGGGCTGTGGTGATCCGCCCGACATACTAATGGGGCCCTAAGTATATTTCTAAAATCTGATTACAGTTATCTGAGGAATCACTCCTACGAAACCAGAAAGAAAAATGAGGAATCAGAAAATCAGAATGTATAGAAAACAGATACTGAATTACAGATGGCAATAAGTCATGAATAAACCCAGTACTTCTGACAATGGTCCAAATGCTTTATTATTCTATAGTGTGAATGATCTCTCACATAATATGCTGAAGAGTTTTTCCGATTTGGGACCAGGTACAAGGGATTAAAATGATTCTAATAATTAAATGATGGCACCAAGAGATTAAAAGCAACTGTACGTATCTATGAATAAAGATAGTTTTAATATACCACACTCTAACCTCAGTTATGCAAGTGAAGTGGATTAAGTTAGCAAAATAGATTTCATGCAGACCTAAATCTTATGTCTAGCCAAGGGCACATTTTTTATTGAAAGGTGATTAATCCATATGTTAATCAGGGACAATATTTTCTGTTCAATGGTTTCTACAAAGGAGTGAGGGGAGGTGGTACATAATTTGTAGACAGCTTTTTTTGAAAGCACAAGCTAGAAATTTGAACTGGATTCAAAAGAAACTCATGACTAATCCAGTCCGAAGCTCCAATAGTTGTATGAGCTTGCTGTGCCTAATTTCAAGCCCGCTATTTTCTCCAAATTAAAGAACTCTTCCTGAAGATTACATTTAGGTGTTGCTTATTTTGAGTAGGAGATTGCGATTGGTGTTGTAACATTACTAGGTGTTCAAAGATTGCTGCAATCCTGTTCTGATTTAGATGAGCTGCATCGTAAGCATGCTGGAGGCTTTATACTCACAAGCTTCGTAACTTTGGTGGAAACCTCAACTCCTTGTCTAGTACGCTTTGCAGATCAGCAAACGATACATAAAGTAAACAAATATATAACCAATATGCAGCCATGTTCTGGACCTTCGTTTGTCGCTCTGATCTCCTTACCGATCTTCTACTTTACCCTGTATTTGAGAACAGGAATTACATTGTCTTTAAAAGGATACCCACGTTTTAAGTCATGCTAAGGCAATTTCTCTTACACACAGTCTAAAGCTGCTGAGTATTTTAAAAAGGACACAGAGTTCCCCTTGTGTGTCAATGCTTTTGACACAAGCATACGTATATTCATTAGGAGGCATTTCGCACTTTTTGTGAGTTTGGCATTAACTTTCAACTGTCCACTCATTGCACTAATTGAGACTGTTAGAGATTGACAAAACATTTTCTTCATTGTCTAACAAGACAACGTTTCTGGACCTTGCTAGAATGTCTGGGATTATCCTGCTTCCCAAACAGATTTTATAAATAATGAAAAGTGCAGCAATTATCCCAAAACCTTGGATTGCTCATAAGTAGATTTACAGGATGCCCCTGGCGCTGCGGCAACTGGTATCCGAGCGGACCGGATATACCCTTCCACCCTTTCTGGAGATCCCAAGATGAAAATTGAAAGTGTGTACCTCATACGCTGTTTTCAATTGTAATTGCTCATCAAGCCAGGAGTTGAAAACATACTAGTTTAATCCAGGAAGTTTGCCTCTGTTATATTAACTATATTGTCAATTAAATCCCTAAACCTCCTGAAATCACTGGTCTTCAGTAACTAAAAAACCCTCTACCCACTTCTCCCAGTGCACCCTTTTTCCTGCTTGAGCTTTATTCTTGTATATTTCTCTTATGCTTGTAATATAAGCTGTGACTGCTTCTGAGGGCCACTTCATTTAGTTTCCTCAATACTTTGTGGAGCCAAAGTTTGCTATTCTTCACGTGTTGGTGAATTAGAGTTTTTAACTAAAGCTTCTTTGTTTTGTTTGGTGAGCTGAAAAGTTGCAAAAAAGAATCAATTACATGACACGTAATCTTCCCAGGCACTGATACATTCACATGTGGGCGAAGGACGAAAGAAAATGGAAAAGGGTTGGGCATCTGGAGTGGACTCAACATATTAACCCAGATGAAGACTAAGGCTGTGTAGTTCCAGAATAAACAATGTGTCAAAGTACTTATCAAGCAATAAGCAGCGATTTGAAGATTCTGAAAGATTCTAGCTCATTGTTTTTATTGTTTTGACACCTTAACATTGTTGAACTTTAAATATAACAGATATTAACACGCTGCTGTCTGTTGTTTCTAAAATAGAACTCACTGAAGACACAGATGACATCATAACTCAGGTTTGTTATAGCTGCAATTCATTAAATACCCTTGCTATCACAAGGGTTCTCTGCAAATGGTGGCGCGTTCCCTGTCTCCACTGGCTGTCAGTAGTCTGTCCACCTGCTGCCAGCGGAAAGTGTACATTATCCAGATGGCCAGCCTGATCTGGAATCTCTGTTGTGCCTCTTGGCCTGCCCCTGACATACTCTGACTGTGTAAGCCATGAGCTTAGCTGTAGTCACACATTCCTCCTTTAAGGAGACAATAGAGTAAAGCATGGTTGTATCCTAAAGAAAGTGTAGCACGTTTGTGTGAACAGCACCAAGGAGGTGATGTGTGCAACATGTAACCAACTGCTCATGCATTTCTATATGCCCAAACTATAGAAGGGTGAGTCATTTAGCTAGAGTGTATAGCCAAGGTGTCATTGAACCCCCAATGCAAGCACAGCAGAAGACACAACCATAGGCCTTGGGGCCACTACACTTGCTGCAATATTGATGGCTACAGTCCCATTTAGCCAGGAATTTATCTGAAATTAATTACAGCATGCACAAAAGGGGGGCTCAAATGCTTATAAAGTATGTTTCATGTTTATAAACATAATACCATGTAACTGCTCTTAATTCTCACCATTCAGAAACCAAGTGTGAATGCTCCATGGACCAAGTCTCATGCTCGATATAAAATTCCCCAAAATGTATCGTGTTACCTTTAAAACCTCCTTGTTGCTATTATCATAGTAACCACGGAAGGAAACAGTAGTTTGCAACTAATGAGTGTTAAAGTTTCCCCTGGGCTTTCCTAAGTTTGTCAGTCTGATTCAGCTTTTGGTCACCGCGCGTCTTTTGTGAGGCGATAGAGCTCACTTGGGACCCCTTAGAACGGTTGCTATAAACTTTGCAAGAAACACGGGCCTGAGTGGCTGGGGCAGCGGCTTGGAGAACAGCAATTTATTTCTGTTGTTAATCACCTATTGTTCTAATTCACCTTTTAGTGAACTTATAAACGTTGTTTAATTGCAGCTTTCAGCAGAGCTCTGATGGATACTTCACCTTCATTGCTTCAATATGTTAACACAGATTTTCCCAAAGATTCTTGGGGTCTGGCTGGGGAGAGGCACTGCCAGCTGGCTGCAGCGACTCTGAAATGGCAGCTGTGTTACTGCAACCTCCTTTAGAAAAAAAAAGAAACACAATGGCAAACTGTTTTACGGGCTTAAGCGCCGATTCATCTCCTCCAGCGCGACCCTATGCAGAGACCTTTGATTCCTCGTGTATCTTTGAAGTGTGGGGCATGTATTTATAGTTTATGTATAGCCATGCATAGGTTTGTCAGCCTGACACAGATTTATGTAGCGGCAGATGGAAGGATACAAGCAAAGCAAATAAGCGGAATTTTGGATTCTGTTGCATCTTGAAAGCTTCTTTATTGTTTTGATAACTATTCTTTTAGACTTCAGAGGGTAGAAAACCCGACTCATCTTGCCATTCTTTTTACTGAGATTAACTTTCTCTCTGACCACTTACTGTCATATTCAACAGTCGCTGAGTATTATGTCACAAAAGTAAATTATGCAGTTACACGAATTTACCTATCAAATACATTGAGTTATGGGACAACACTACACTAGCTTGCTGGACTGCTGTCTTATAGCGTCCTGAATCCACTCAGTCTACATCCCACAAATGCCCTCTTATTTTTAGATTTTTTTTATTTGTTGTTCCCTGTATAGTGACTTGATGTATGCAGTTTTTGCTACTACATCTTTCCCAATTTCATTGTGTAAGTAATCAGGTTACTGGTTGAGGATGGTAATAGACCCACTCATTCAACAGCCACAGTTAACTTCTACACTCCCAAACGCCACCTCCGATCAGCCAACCACGCCCTCGCCGCCGTCCCCCGCATCCGAAGAGCGACTACAGAAGGAAGGTCCTTCTCCTACCTGGCCGCCAAGACCTGGAACTCCCTCCCTCCCGACCTGCGCCTGACCCAAGACCACCTCTCCTTCAGGAAGAAGCTGAAGACCTGGCTGTTCGAGCGGTAGTGGCCCCCCCCCCCCCCCTCCCAGCGCCTTGAGACCCTACGGGTATGTAGCGCGCTTTACAAGTGTCACTGATTGATTGATTGATTGAATCCTTGTCAGGGGGACCACAAAAGTAACTAAATTAACCTGTGCTTAACCATCTGATATCTTGGACAAAGCAGTGAGGTTTAACTTAGAGTGTAAACTATTTATGCAGCACCCATTTAGTAACAAAGTAGAAACACAAACAAGAAAAATCCAAAACCAATTAGGAAAAATAGAGTACATTTTAAGAAAGAGTCCAGAATGACAAAAATTCAATCAATAGAAGCAGAGATATTTGCGCTGCAAAAGGAAAACGACCTCTTGGACCTGAGCAAGCTCGTGCTCGAAGTCCTGACATTCCATTGGCCTTTGCGTGCGTCTTCCTCAAAAGACAGCACGCAAGTGGGTAAAGGCGGGCGCATGTCCCACTTTCCCAGCCAATGTAAGGGCCAACGGCCTAAGGCTTGCGATTACGTGCACGGGCCACATCTGTTTTCAATTATCGTGCCCAGACGCGGGTGCGGTAATTGAAAACAAATGGGCTGCTCGCTCTCGAGCGCACGCGCACCACTCGCGGGCTTTCTTCATCCTTTGCCGCCCTCGTTATCAGAAGCTTCAAGCTCTTAACCCCTAATTTCCTAGGGTGACTGAGGGGAATGATGCATATGTGACATGCATGTCTATTTAGTATTTACTATGTTAGCAGAGGGGGTCGCTATTAATAGAGCAAAGCGATGACAAAAGGGATGATGGATGGAGCGTTTGAGTAAATCAAACACTCACCCTCAGTCAACTGATCTGGGTTTAATCCATCATCATTCTTTAGCTCACTCCACCACCCCAGTTCAGACATAGCCATATGCAAATCAGTCTGAGCCTGTGTCTCATGGGAACAGTCCAGCCAGAACTGCCTTGCTGCCATGTCTTCCCTGGACCGGAAACAAGCATCCTGGGACCGGTTTCTGGCTAATCAGCCGTCATCAGCCAGGCTTGCTTGAATCCAGTGGCAAAGTGAGCAAGGGACCCACTTCTAGGCATATCCTGTCAATTTAGGGTGAGCAAAGAGATACCAAAGGGAATGATGGATGGAGCGTTTGAGCAAATCGAACACTCACCCCCAGTCTACTGCCCAGTACTGGTCCTTGTTGTCAGACTTGGGAGTGCACCTTTGTTTGTGGCTCAGCAGTTCACAAGTGTTTACAGAATATGTGTATGAGCAATATTGCTAGGTGACTTTAAGTGACTTTGGTTGTGCACACTTATCCTTTGTGATAAGATAACCTGTTGAAATCATGACAAGACAGGCTCATCCTTTTATCCTTCCAATGTCGGTAAATTGAGGTACATTAAAATGAGTAATGGTATCATGCGGATACCAGAAGGAAACATTGACGCACTTGTTATGCACGTGTCCGGCCCTATTAGCTCTAAGAAGAAGGCACCTACAGGGAATTTTTATCACACTAAAGATCCGCACTTGCAGACAAGCGGTGATAAGCTGGCTAGGGAGTAAAATTTATGACCAAGGTAACAAAACTGCTACAGGAAACTGAACAGACAAAGGCACATACCACCTAGTGCAAACAGTGTCCAGGGAAAGAAGAACGAGGTGGTAGAAACGCCATTTAGCGAAAATCTCGCCCCGGATACACACACTGTGTTTCAACGAAAGAAACATGTCCAGAGAGGTCCTTTTTGGGTCAGAACATTTTGACTTTTTATCGTTAAGAATATATGTCATTTTATTTTCATTTTAATCTCTCTCTTCTACTTTTCTGTTTTTATCCATTTGAATATTGTAAAGATTTTTCTTAATCAAACAATAAAATATTGATGATGATGAAGTATCATGAATTATTTACAGTGTTTAGAAGTGCCAGTAGTGCAATATGAACCACTATAAAAAAACAAGCATTGGGAGAGCCAATAGGTGCAAGTGCTAGGTTTTTGGCTTTGCCAATGTTTGATTGTAAAGCATTGCAAACAAAAAAACAAGCATTGGCATAGCCAATAGGTCTTGACTTTGGGACCTTGTAAGTGTTTAGCCATGCAACAGTTGATGTTGTTGCAGGATGGATATTGTGCTGCATATCTAAATACTTATAAGGCCCCAAATGCGAGACCTATTGGCTATGCCAATGCTTGTTAAAGTTGTTACATAAATATAGCTCCTAAATTGCCACTCATGGTCATGCTAAAAGGGGTTAAAGCCACAGGTTTAAGCCGGTCATGATGGAGCACGGGTTAGATACAGTAACCATGTTTGATCCACTGAAAAAGATATCTTCTAAAAATCCGGAACAACAAGTTCTGTTCATGGTGAAGGTTACCGTAAGGAGCAGGGAGACCGTTGCAGATGGCTGTTGCTGTAGCTCAAAAAGAAGGCCTGGAATCACAAATGGTCATTGCTGTAGTACGAAGATCCAGTCAGTCGTGGCAAAAGGTCGTTGCTGGAGCTTTGCATTGGCAGTCACTGTTGTTGCTGTAGTGCGAAGTACAAATCTTGTGATGCCGGTCGTCTAGCCGGTTGTTCTTGCATGAAGAGTCTCATTCACCAGAGCTTCTTCACATTGGCTATCATTATGGGAGGCAGAATCTCTGTGCAAATTGGCCAGTTCACCCTCGCAAGGAACCCAATATATTAGGATTTCTCCTTTCTTCATAGAAGGAGCTCAGCTGACGTCAGCCAAGGGTCGATGGGGATCAGGAAATCACTTCAGCCGAGGCCAGCGGGGCTCAGGGAGATCCAAGCATGTCAATTGCAGCAGGTCAACCGGGCAGTTGCAGGGAGGTCCATGGAGCTTATTGTGTCCTTGCAGCTCACACAGGAGATCAGCCACCTGGTGCTTGGAGTTACTCTTGTAGCCTGGAATGAAGGGAGCAAAGTCTGGATTTCCTTCTTGGAGAACAGGGCAGCCTTCAAGCAGCACAAGAGCCTGCTGGGGGTCAAGGCGATACATCAATCAATCAATCAACAGGGGGGTTTCAAGCGCCCTACTCAAGGTGCTGGAGGGAGGTAACTCCGGTCAGTCGTAGAGCCAAGTCTTGAGAGTTTTCCCGAAGATGTGCTGGGTGGGGGCACATCTGATGTTGATCAGCTACTCGTTCCAGGTCTTGGCCACAATGTAGGAGAAGGTTTTTCTGCCTGTTCGTGCCCTGCGGATGCGTGGGTGTTCAGCACGGGTGAGGTCGGCAGATCGGAGGATCCTCTTGTGTAAGTGGAAGGAGACCCTATTGTTGAGATATTGGGGTCCTGTGTTGTGGAGGCATTTCTAGACGTGGGTGAATATCCTGAACGTTACTCTCTTCTCAATGGGGAGCCAGTGGAGGTTCCGCAGGTTCTGGGTGATGTGTTCGTGTTGAGGGATACCAAGGACAAGTCTGGCTGGGGTGTCGTGTATGGTCTGAAGTTTGTGGAGTAGAGATTTGTTGATCCCGGCGTAGAGGGTGTTTCCGTAGTCCAGTCTGCTGGTTATGAGTGCGTGGGTAACGGTACACAGACAAAATATCGATTTTTAAATATCGATATACAAAAATATCGAAGTTTAAATATCGATGGGACAAAATATCGAAGGTAAGTAATATCGACAGTCTTAATATCGATATTAGTATGATATCAGTAATATCGAAGTTGTAAATATCGATGTCAATAATATCGAAATTAATAACTTCGATGTTACTAATATCAATTTTTAAATAAATTTAGTGTATATTATATTGTATTTATTATGTTTTATTATTTATTTTTAATGTAATTTAATTAAATATTGCCTTTTACTACTGTAGCGGGTTGTGGGTTTATAGGGGAATAGGGTGGGAAGTAATTTAATTATGTTAAATTAATTATTAATTAGTAGGAATTATTCGTTAATTAATTGAGAAATAATTTTTAATTATTTTTAATTAATTGATTAATTGATAAATATATTCTGTAGCGGGTTATGGGTTTATAGGGGAATAGGGTGGGAAGTAATTTAATAATAATTAATTAATTGATATATGTTTGTACATATTTTAATTAATAAATAATTGGTAATTAATTTCTAATAATTAGTTAATTAATTAATATAATGTTGTACATATTTATAATTATTAATTAGTTGGTAATTAATTAATATTAATTATTTAATTACATTAATTATAGTAATTTTTATATATAATTTATTGTTATTCTTAATTAATTAATTGGGAAAAATAATATTAATTATTAAATTAAATTAATTACAGCAAATGTGCTAATATATTTACTTTATTGTTATTGTTAATTAATAATTAATTGGTAATTAAATAATATTAATTAATTTTGGGTAAAGGAGTATTTTTAGGGTTCAGGATCAGTTTTCAGTTTTTGGGTAAAGGGGTATTTTTAGGGTTCTGGGTCAGTTTTCAGTTTTTGGGTAAAGGGATATTTTTAGGGTTCAGGGTCAGTTTTCAGTTCATGGGTAAAGGGGTATTTTTAGGGTTCAGGGTCAGTTTTCAGTTTTTGGGTAAAGGGGTATTTTTAGAGTTCATGGCCAGTTTTCAGTTTTTGGGTAAAGGGGTATTTTTAGGGTTCTGGGTCAGTTTTCAGTTTTTGGGTAAAGGGGTATTTTTAGGGTTCTGGGTCAGTTTTCAGTTCATGGGTAAAGGGGTATTTTTAGGGTTCAGGGTCAGTTTTCAGTTTTTGGGTAAAGGGGTATTTTTAGGGATAAGGGTCAGTTTTCAGTTTTTGGGTAAAGGGGTATTTTTAGGTTTCAGGGTCAGTTTTGGGTTTTTGGGGTACAGGGATATTTTTAGGGTTCAGGGTCAGTTTTGGGTTTTTGGGGTACAGGCGTACAGGGTTAAAACAAAAAAATATTACATTAAATCAAATAAATTACATGAAAAAAATTAAAATTACATTAAATTATTAAGTGTTTTATTTATTTTAAATGTAAATGTATTAGTTTTAATTTTGTTTTAATATTTTTTTTTATATTTGTAAAATTATATGTATTTTAAAAGTATTTTTACCTTATTAATAATACATTTAAAAAAGCGATATTTTTGATTCCGATATTTTTGTACTACGATATTATTTTTTTGATATTTTTGTACTTACCTTAATGAAGATAGGATTCCGATATTTTTGCTGTCGATATTTTTGCTCCGATATTTTTGCATTTCGATATTTTGTCTGTCGATATTATGTCAGACATTCGTGGGTAACGGTCTTCCTTGATTCAGCGGGGATCTATTTGAAGGTCTTTCGGAGGATGCAGAGGGTGTTGAAGGAGTTGGAGGCCACAGCGTTGACCTGTCGGGTCATGGAGAGGGAGGAGTTGAGTACGATGCCGAGTTTTTGGGTATGGTCTCTGGGGGTGGGAGTGCTGCCAAGGGAGATGGGCCACCAGGTATTGTCCATGCAGAGGGGAAGGGTCAGAGAAGGAGGACCCCTGTCATCTCTGAGTTGGGTTTCAGGCAGCTGCTGCTCATTGAGGATGCGACATCCTTCATTCCTTCCTGGAAGTTGAGTATGGTGGTGATGGGGTCCTTGGTGAGGCAGAGGATGAGCTGGGTGTCGTTGGCGCAGGATACTATGCTGAGTCCGTGCTGTCTGACGATGCCGGCAAGGGGGGCCATGTAGATGTTGAAGAGCGTGTGGCTGAGCAAGGATCCTTGGGGTACTTTGCAGATGATTTCCATAGGTTCAAAGCGGAAAGGTGGCAGTCTGATTCTTTGGGTTATGTCGATGAGGAAGGAGCGGAGCCAGTCGAGGGTGGTTCCCTGTATGCCAGCAGTGTGGAGTCTGGCGGTCAGTGTGCGGTGGGATACGGTGTTGAAGGCTGCAGAGAGGTCGATTAGGATAAGGGCCGTGGTGTGTCCTTGGTCAAGGGTGGTTGATGTTGTCTGTTGCAGCAAGTAGAGAGGTCTCAGTTTTGTGGTTGCTTCGGAATCCGGATTGGGAGCGTTCCAGGAAGTAGTGTCTTTCAATGAATTTTGTTAGTTGGGTGTTGACGGTCTTCTCTGTGACTTTAGCCATGAAGGGGAGGAGGGAGATGGGTCTGTAGTTCTTGAGGGCTGTGGGATCTGCTGAGGGCTTTTTGAGCAGGGGTTGACTTCTGCTTGTTTCCAGTCATTAGGAAAGATGCCGGTTTCAAAGGTGGCATTGATGGTGCGTCGTAGTGTCGGAGCAATGGTAGCAGTGGCTCTGTGGCTGATATGCGGAGGCTCCTGAGTGGATGACTTTCATGGTCGATGTGGTGGTGACTGGGTCCAGGGGAGATAGTGGGCTGGCTGGTCTTGCTTGACTAAAAAGTGGTTTCAGAGTCAGGTGTTTGGTCGTTAAAGTTGTGGTACAGGCCCTTGATTTTCAGGTGGAAGTAGGAGCCGAGCTCTTTGAAGAGGTCCTGGGAAGGGGTGATGTCCATGGTTTCACTGGGGGTTTGGTGAATTCCTGGATGATGCTGAAGAGTTCCTTGGAGTTGCTGGAGTTGGCAAGGATCTTGTTCTGGATGAAGGTCCTTTTGGTGGATCTGATGCGTTGGTGGCATTCCGTCATGGCGTTTTTGTAGATGTTACGATCTCCCGCTGTTTTTCAGTTTCTCCAGTTTTTCTTGAGACGTCTGCATTTGCTTCTGTATTCTTGGAGTTGGTGGTGAACCATGTGGCCTTCCTGGGGCATTGTCTGTCTGGGTTACGTAGGGGTGCAACTGAGCCCATAGTTGAATATCCATCTGTGGAGTTCATTGGCTGCGAGGATGGCATTGGTCGAGGTGGTGGGAGCATCGTGGTTGAAGGTGGAGTTGTGCTGCTCCTCTGTGACTTTGCTCCATTTTCTTCGTGGGGTGCATGTTTGGGTGGCATGGTTTTGTTGACAAGGAAGCAGTGCTTAATTTGAACCCATGCTTTCCGGTTCCAAGCACCTGCACTTACTTGGGTTCCGGTGCTCGGTGATGGCACCTAATTGTCAACATCATACTTAGAACAGTCTACCACATGGTGGCGATGCTTATCAAATTTAGAGATGAGCTGAATAATGGTTGTTTAGGAATACAATATACATTAAAATTTCTAATACCTGCCTCACTAGCCATTCATTTATCTTTGGGGACCTGGAATATTCTGAATTGTCCCATTTACATGCAAGAGAGATGATTAGTAGTTGTTTTGGCAGCAATGACAAGGGCAATGGGGGGTGCAAGCTGCAGTAGCCTCCTGGGTTAAGCCCTGGCACTTAATATTTTACAAATTAAGCACTGTAAGGAAGTTTACGCGGTGGTGGTCTATCCATGGGGGTTGAGTGGTGTGGCTGAAGCTGATGTTTTTCCCACCTGCGAAGATGGGGTTGGGGATGTGTCCTGCGTTGTGGATAGGCGTGGTGACAAGCTGATTCAGTCCGATGTTGGCGAGGTTGTCAAGGAGGGTGATGGAGTTGGGGTCATTGGGGTTGTCGAGGTGGAAGTTCTGGTCTCCGATGAGTACATAGTCCATGGAGGCGATGGCATGGCATGCAATGAGGTCAGTGATGGTGGTAGCTAATGAAGCGCGATATCCTGGCGGTTTGTAGGCGAGGGCACAGTGGAGTGTGGTTCTAGGGCTGGTTTGGATCTGTAAGTGGAGGTGTTCGGTGGTGGAGAAGCCATTCGTGATGGAGGTGAAGAGTCAGAGGGAGCTCTTTTGTGCGATGGCGAGTCTTTCTCCTGGGCAGTTAGGGTGGTCCCTTCTCTGGATCTTGTATCCATCAGGGGTGGCAGTGCCAATGTCAGGGGCAGGGGAGGCGTTAGTCCAGGTTTCTATGAAGAAGGTGACGTCTGGCGAGAGGGGGGTCGGGGAAGTCCCAGATCTCTACGTCATGTCTATGCAAGTTGAGGAGGATCCATTTCAGGGCGTCGTGGTGTTATTGTCCGCTGTGGGGGCAGTGCCCGTGGGGGTGCGGAGGATGGAGAAGTTCTGGTGGCAGTGATGACAGGAGAACTGGCCGTGGGCGGTGTTGGGCATGGACAGCTGGCAGTTGTTGCTCCTTCTGGGGTTGAGTGTGAGGAGGGCCGCTGAGTCATAGCAGTGGATAGTCGAAGATCCAGGGTCCCTGTTGAGGGTCGTGGGTGGGTCACGGACGGGCGCAGAAGTAAGGGTGGGCATAGTTGGCGGAGTACCACTACATGGAATTCTGCAAAATTGATCAAAAACTCAGTGAATTCCACCCAGCAACTCCATTCCCTCTCACCACAATCAATAAAACAGAAACCTCACATACCCTTGGTAAAATGACAACTAACTATCATTACGTGCAAAAATGCATATATAATCATCTCACAAAAGTGAAAATGAAAATACAGCAAGCAGTGAGAGAGGTGATGATTTTGATGTCCTCACTCACTAGGGACAGAATCAAGCAGATGCCTTGAACACAAAGAGCACATCATGCTGAATGATTGGTGGTGATCCCATCCTCCTAGGACAACCCCAAGCACAGTTATGGGCCAAAAATACAATCCCAAGCAAAGACCCTGTGACAATATTCTAGAATGCTGTGAATATTATAGTATCCAATATCAAAACATTCCCCAAGGGGCAGGCTCTCGGGCTCAGCTGAGAGCTAATGATATAATATTCACTAAACTCTAGAATCTCACCCCAAAATGCTTTGCTGGGCCTTGGTTTGCATTGTATTTTTTCCCATTACTTTGCTTGGGGTGGTCCTAAAAGGATGGGACCACCACAATCATTGAGCATGATATGCTCTTTGTGTTCAAGGCACCTGCTTGGTCCTCACCCTAGGTTAGGGGGGACCCCAAAATTATCACCTCTCTCAATTACTATTTTCCAAAGCTCACTTCTGTGAATTAGTTACATGCTTTGTAGCATGTAAAGATAAAATTATTTTATCAATGGAATGTGGTTGCATTATCCTACTCCAGAATTTTTGTATGAACTCCGTCCTCGTATATTAATAAAACAGAAATCTAACACCTTTGTGAAAAAAATAGAGATATATATCTTTACATTCTAAAATGCATATAGTCATCTCATAAAAGTGAAAATGAAAATTAGTAAGCAGTGAGAGACGTGATGACTTTGGGGTCCTTCCTAACCCAAGGAGAGGACCAAGCAGATGCCTTGGACACAAAGAGAAATGATTCTGTGGTGGTCCCATCCTCCAAGGACCACCCCAAGCACAGGTATGGGCAAAAATACAATCCCAAGCAAAGGCCCTGCAAAGCATTATGGGACGATATTTTAGAGTGCAGTGAATATTATAGTATCCAATAGCAAAACACTCCTCAAAGGGCAGTCTCTTGGGCTCAGCTAAACTCCAGAATCTCACCCCATAATACTTTGCTGGGCCTTTGGCAGGCATTGTATTTTTGCTCATAACTTTATTTGGGGTGGACAGAAAATCCTCAGCACACGAAAGTCATGTATCAATAGTTATCACAATGCAGAATGTGAGCATCAATTAAATACAATCAATCTGTTCATGTTCTTCTAATTTTATTCTTTAGATCTTCAGACAGCCGGCACGTGTTTCGTGGTTTTACAAGGGAAATTGTCCCGCAACTTTATCAAGGCTATGTCTTCTTAGTATATGTGCCTTTAATTGTGGTGATAATTCCAACCCACAATGGGGTTTCAGTTTCTAGCGTTGTCCAATTTAAACGAAAGTGTATCCAAATGTTCAAGTGTAACATGACAGTTCCAGATTCGTGATTTCCAAATGAGAACTCCTGGGACGTCGCTATCCGTGTTGAACCTCACTCGGTTGCACTTGAAAAACAGCCTTTTTTGTATTTTTCTCCCCATGGAATAAAATGGAGGCCAGGGCGTGGACACGCAGCTGAGAGGCATGCTGACACCTCGCTCCTCAATGGGGCATTATTTTTTAAACCATTTCTGCTTTTTAATGTTTTAAAACTAAGGCTTAGCTTTCAATGTTATTTAAAACGTTGAAGGGGGATGTTTAATGTGATTTTGAAATTTGTCCTGTTCTCTGAATTGCTACTACTGCACTTTACTCTAGAGATGACATTTTCTCTCCATGACATAAAATGAAGGCCAGGGCATCGAAGTACAGCGGTAGCACCACTGGCACACTGAAGGCAAGCCAGTCGGCACCCATCTGCACCCGAAGGGGACCAGGGGCAAGGAACTCTGCCCTTTTTACCTCAAGTAAGTTGCCATATCTTTCTCTACAACTGAGTGCACTACAGGTAATTCCTAATGAGGCTTGCCGTCACTCCATTGATCTCAACAGATATGAGGGGCATATTCTCAAGGAACTATCGCCGAGTTAACGCCACTTTTTTGCAGCCAAAGTGGCGATAAATGTACCTCCCCATTCAAAAGCTGGTGCTAACAGTCCACATCTACAGTTTACCTGCGATAGCACTTCACTTCAATACACAAAAACTTGAACTATCCTGTGGTTTAAGAGCCTCAAGAAGCGCCACTACCTTCCTCTTGAAACCACTCATCCTTAACAAAAAAAATAACTTGTCACTGCACTAAAGATATGGAATTCTCTTCCACCGTAAGTACGCAAAATCCCTCCAACGAAGGCTTTCAAGTTGAAATCTAAACGATTCTTTAGAGAAAAAATTCCCACCCCAAGAAGGATAGGCTCGTTGACATTGTTCTCACTATCATGGCACCTTCATTTTTAACGGCTCTTCTTTAATGCACACTGCCCCCCCCCCCCTCGTTGCCTGTGTACACGTGCTTATTGTATTACGCTCCTGGGCACAATTGTCCAGCATTTTGTGACCATTCCAGTCTTTTTTTTCTCTCTCTCTCTACTGGATGTTAATATTGCATTTATGTTCTTCCTCCCATCATATTGTAAAGCTCTCTGACATCCTTCGGGATCTTGTTCACGTTATATAAAACTTTCTAAATGAATAAAGAACAATAAATAAATAAATAGATAGCAGCCCCAAAAAACTTCGCTACAGATGACTCCGCCAGCTATCGCTAATGAGATGCAGAGTAGGCATTCCTGTGCAAAAAAGCAGCAACAACACCAATCCGCAACATTCACAATGACCAGCCAGATCTGCGATAAGATCACAAAACAGGCGATAAGCCGCATTAGCAGCAGGAAATAACACCTGCTCTGACCTGGTGTAAAGCTGGAAGACAGCCTGCACCAGAAAAGGGAGCCCAGCCCACAGCCACACCTGAAGAACAACAGATGCCATTGTGCCACTGATCATGCAGCCCAGACACCCAAGATGGACACTGGAGTGTAGTGGACGCAACCATGTCATCCCAGCCAGTGGGGAGGATCACGGAAATTTAGCTTGCTACAGAGGACACTGTTTATGGCTGATTTGAAGTCATTCTATTCCCTTGGATGTGGTGACACCAAGTCTGTGGGCCCATTCAGACCACTGCCCTCGACCTACGCTGTGCTTGAGTAGGTCACACAATTGGAACTGAGCATCGATTTTTCAGAGGTGTGAGAGGATAACTGGTTGCAGTCAGGAGGAAAAAAATATAATTGTCACGGAGGTGATCAAACACTACCTACAACTGCCCTGGTGTCACTAACTCTGTGCATCGCGAGCCAACGACACATGGCTGTGGGTAACTGTTGACCGCTGCCTCCGGCCTTCACTGCCGTTGAGTAGGTCACACAGTTGAGACTGAGTCTTGATTCAGCAATGGCGGAGTTCATATCATTGTACCGGCATCATTGCAGACTGCATCCCCTCTCAGCCCCGTGCCACTAAGCCTGTTCCCCGACATTCATGGACACTCACTGTTCGAACTTTGGTCGCTTCTGAGTCTATGGACTAGGGGGTATTTTCATCCTCATGTAGCTGATACTGAATTGGTGGTGAAAACAAGGCTGTAGCATTCCACTCCTCCATTTGCTGCTTCTAGATGGCTGCTGGCCTCTGCACCATGCCCTGGAGGACACCTTCCACTGTCCCCCATGACCCTCCGCCACAGTCCCCTTGGACATCGTCGAGGAACCGCTCAGTCCGCATGGCCCTACCTCATTGCACAGCAAGTCACCGTCCCATGGCGGGGTGCCTGTGCCGGCCGCAGTGCATGCTGGGTAACTAACTCTGTGCTGGTCAAGTCAGGGACCCTGCCGTCTGAGATATTGGATGGCTCTGAGACATTGGCCTTGGGTTCATCAATGCCATGTTTATGTGGCCCTGCGCTGTCCATGGCCTCCGGCCTCAACTGCTGTCCACCAGGGCTCACGCATCCAATCGATTCCTGACTGGACCGGATGTCACATCACCACAGGAGGCACATGCCACCATTGCCAGGACCACCTCCAACCGCCATCTGCCAGAGTTGAAACAGCGGTACTGGCAGACTATCAGAGTTGCTCAGACCTGTCGTGGATGCCATCATCTGCCTAATGCCCTGCTCAGCTTTCCAGGTGCCACTAACTCAGTGCACCATGAGTCATCGTTCATTTCTGTTTTGGTTATGTGCTGTGGCGAGCTCATGCAGAAATGTCACCTGGGATGAAGATGAGTAAGACGATGCAGATGTGACTCCCCCACTGCAGCTGCTTCAGGAAAATGCAGAAGGGACCCAATCCTAGACATTTTGTTCACATGAGCGAGCTCAGCTCTTTTGCCCCAACCTCAGTACACTGCAACTCTCGGACACTTCAGTTTGCCCCTTGGGTGACCTCTGTACTTACAACAGCTACCACCACAATGCACCGCTATTGTCTCTGTAATGTTGCTGTTAACTGTTTCCTTCTTAATAGTGTTCACTGTTGTATTTGTTGCCAGCACCATCCTCTCCATGAGGGCTGGCTTACACTCACCCCACACACATCCAGCACAGGCGTCACTGTACATGTGACCCTGCCAATAAAGGGTCCGGGCGCACGTGCCTGTAGCCAATTCCACATACTATCTGCATGTGTCCGTGTGGTCATGATGTGTGCATGAGGGCCCCGGGCCCTACAACATTACATTGTGCTGTGTAGAGCGGACGCAGCCATGTCCTCGCAGGCAGCATGTCAGTGCTTGGACATGTAGCTTTGTTGTCATCCACTCAATGCGAGGATTGGACTGGACTGTAGTACACGGAGCCAACGTGGGTGTGTGACTGATAATTGCGTGCCCTTGAGCGTGGCTCTGTACTTGAAATGTACATCTGCATGTTTCTCTGTGGCAGTGTGGGTCTCCTTTGTGGGGAGTAGCTGGTCACCCACGTAAGTGTTCTAGTTAGTCTTCCATGAGTACGGACCCCACCGGCACCTGTTCGGCCACCTCCATTTGGCATTCTGACACCTGCCATTGGGAAGCCCTGTGTGGGTCGGTGAAGTGTTGGGAGCGAGCCGTGCTTGTGGGTGCTTCTTGCTGTGTGTTCTGTTCCAGGGGCTGTGTTCTCCTGTACGTAGCTTGGCTGCCCTGGTCCTGGTGGTGGGTTGCCTGGGATGTCCATGGGCTGTTGTAGGGTGTCGGTGTCAAAGGTGTGGCGGTCCTCTCCGGCATCACTGATGAGTAGTCTGCTCTGCTGGAGGTGTTGTGTGTCCCTCTGCAATGTGAAGGGTAGATGCATTGTGACATTGTGTTGACATGTATGTTGGCACATTGTTCTTGTTTACATGCAGACTGTAGGACAATGTACATTGTGACTGTTTCGGAGGTGCTGGATTTAGATGCGGGACAGTGGACATTTGGACTACATGACGGATGTCAGGTTGTATGCATACATTTCCATCTCACAGTTTCCAGCTCTCAGATGTAGTTGGCCTGTTTCTGCACATGTGCAGAGCCAGTTGTGTCCTCTGTTCTGCAGTTTTGGGGTTGCACATTGTAGCACATTGTCGTCAATGTGAATGTGCTGTAATTGCTATGTGTGTGTGCTGCAGTGTGCCACACGGATCAGGGACATGATCCAGGGTTATTGTGGGTGTGCACTGTGCTACACATCGTTGTGCATGTGTGCCATTGTGCACATTTCCTTCCGTCCCCCAGTCCCTGGTTGTTACTCACCTTGTTGATGCTGTGTCAGGTCCTCCCGAGCTGTGTCCGGACTCCTGATTCCTTGCTCAGTCTCCACACTGATGACTGTGGCCTCCGTTTCCTCAAGCTTCTCATGTGGTGCAGGACTCCCACCTCCTGGCGCTGTTCCTGCCTTCCTGTTGGCAGCAGCTTTGTGCCTGGTTTGGCTTTTTACATCATGTCAGGGCCTCTTGGCCTTCTCCACTGGCCTCCTCAAGACTCCGTCTGCATTCACGGTAGTCTGGTTGTGGGTCCGTTGATGCTAGTGTCCTGTCACCTCTGTGATGCTGATCTGGTTTTGCTGTGGACTGCACCCCGTCTTCCTCTCCCTGTTCTCCTTTGCCTTCCCTGACCCCATTGTTCCTGGCTAGTGGTCTTGGAGCTTGTGGTGTTCGCATTGAACACTGCACTCGGTCAGGGTGCATCCATGTTGCTACGCACTTTGGATTGTTTTTGGTGTGATGTTTTTGTTGCTTTTATAGTGCATTTTCCCATCAGACGCGTGGGATTTGCAGGCCTGCCGCTGGTTTTCGCTGCTTTTTGTATCGCGATGGGCCTCATCGCATGTTTCCTTGCGTTTGTGCTTTGCATTTTTGCGGCGTCGTGTTGATTTTACGCAGTCATTTGGCGCGTTATTTGGAGACTATCACATGGTACCGCTGTGTTGTGAATACTTAGTTTACACGGCGCGATAGACTGCGATGTTGAATTTTGCGCTATGTTACTTCTGCGATGGTTATCACACGTTCTTGTGAATATACCCCTCAGTCCTAGTGCAGGAATTGCTCATTCCCCCTATCTGCCTGCAAGTCGTCCCTCTGGGCAGAAAGTGGGGGAAGTATGGAGCATGTCTAAGATTCATTGCAGGTCTTTGTCATATTATAAAATTTATTTACTTTCTCTTCTGGCAGATGAGGGGCCAGATGTAGCCTTACTCGTTGAAACAGGGTTGCATGAAAATTCGATGTGTGACATAATTCAATATTACAAATGCCAGAAAGATCACATAAAAGTTGGAGGGGGGAAGAGCTATCATTCTCAAAGAGTCTCTTAAATTTGTTTCTGAACCATTATTCCCACTTGTGAGAGTCTTTTTTTGTATCTAATTCAGTGGCCCGATATTCACTTTTTCAGGAATGCTAGTACCTAGAGCCCCTGGTCCATGTGCTCGTTTGCTCAAGTTTTTCCTGACATTATTGCCGGTTTGGCAATTAGCAATCCTGATTTCACTCTGCTGGGGAACTTCAATGTTAATTTCAAAGAGGCCAAGAACTCCCTGTCCTCAGGCATACTGCAGGTCCTTGGTTCCCTACAGCCGCTACAAAAAGTGGCGGGTTTAACCCATAAAAAAGGGCACCTTATTGACCCAATATGCAGTAATGATCCTAATCTTACACTATACCAGTGTTATTGTCAGATACATATTTGATCCCAAAGTTCCAGTGTGCTTCCAAGCCAACCACCCTCCCCACTGCTGGTTACACAGAAGGACCATAGATGGTCTAAACTTAATAACGAGTGGAAATCTACTCTCAACTCCTCCAGACCAGTACTGGGAAATCATCCTTCCGCAGCGAATGATAAGTTTGCTGACTGGGATGAACACTCTTTAAATCAAGTTCTCCGAGTTATAACCCACAAATTGAATCACAAAGGTAAATCTTCACCTTGGTTCACCTCTCATTTACTGATCTTAAGGAAAGCATGCAAGGCTAGAAAGGAAATGGAGGAAGTCATATGATGAGCAGTGTAAGAAGAAATAACCTTTGGCTATTAGAAAATATCATTTAGAAATTTGATCTGCCCAAGCTTCCTGCTATCAATCCAAGATTAATAGGGCATCTAACGCCCCTCATAAACTATTTCAAATTTTTTAATCGCTGACCGATTCTAAAACTGAGTGCTCACTAACCCTGGGTGAAGTACTACGCTACGCTCGCGTAGTTTGCAAAGTTTGCACTACTTCGCACTAAGAAAATTGCATGTAGCACAGTGCAAACACACGTAGCATAATGTAGCGGTCATTTTTTGCTTGCTCGCGTTCCTCAACGGCAAGTTGGTGACTGCGAGCGGGCAAACTGACATCCCGGCGAGACTTTTTCCTTGTTCGCTATCAGCAACATCAAGTTGCCGATCGCGAGCGTGGAAAATAAACCTCCCGGCGAGATTCTCAATGCGGGGAGGTCAGGTTTCTCATTGCCTATGGTCGCATATGCTCGCTACCGCTCGCTATGAGAAACTACCAGTCCGCACTGAGAAAGCTGAAGCTCTAGTAGAAATCTACTTGAGCGGCAGAATACGACCGCTTGCACTGTGTAAGATGCGGTTTGCACTGATTGCACAGTGTTGACAAGCATCCGGCACAGTGTAATCAGTGCAAACAGCATTTTGCACAGTGCACTACGCAGTTCGCGTAGCTCGCGTAGTGCGAAGTGCCCTTCGCATAGCTACGCGTAGTGCTACTACGCAAACTACGCCGAGGGTGTATGGTGAGCAGCTCTGCCAGATCCTATGGTAGCCTGCTCTAATGACCTAGCAAAGTTCTTTCTTAAATTACAGGCACCTACTCTTCCTTCCAGGATATAAAAAAAATTCTAGCTACTATGCCAAGTGGGATTGCTTAGGGGAATTCCACGAATTGTCTAGCAGCATATCCTGATATTACTCTTGACCTTCTTACAATGCTTTTTAGCAAAGTAAAGTCATGTTCCCCTCTCGACCCTGCCCCTCACCATATCTTTCTACAAGGCGCGGAATTTATTATTAAGGTCCTGCTGTACCTTCTTAATTATTCATTGTTGAATGGTCTAGTTCCTCGTGCTTGTGAATGTAAAACCTCTTCTAAAAATATCCTAACCAGCACCTGCTTTAATTAGGGATTTATAGGCCTATTATGTTGCTCCCTGGAGCTGGCAAGCTACTGGAGAAACATGTAAGCCAACATCTGTCTCTGTTCTTGGAAGCTAAAGCCATCTTGCATCCTATCCAGCACAGCACTGAAACACCACTTTTGGCTGTCGCTAAGGAGCTTAAGATGCTGTTGAATTGGGGTGTTTCAGCCACAATCATACTCCTTGATCTTAATGCTGCATCTGACACAGTAGATCATGGAGTCCTCATTCAGAGACTTAACAATGGCAGAATAAAAGCCAATGCTTTATTATGGCTTACGTCATTTCTAGAAGACATGACGTTTCAGGTGTTTGTCAAAACTTGTTATTCTGATACCTTCCCTGAAATACAGAGTGCCGAGGGCTCGGCACTCAGTCTTACGCTCTTTAAATTCTATATGCATCCTCTGGCTGAGATTGTTAAAGCATTTGGGATGTTGATCGTCTCCTATGCAGATCACACTCAGTTAATGTTCTCCATTTTACCCAAGCAGGGGCTATAATCTCAAAAACTTCGTCCATGTCTGTACAAGGTAGCTAGCTGGATGGCGAGCCGCTCATTAATCTTAATGGAGACAAAACTGAGATTATGTTGCTAAACAACAATCCGAAAATGTATTCTTTACTAGGATGGCCTGACTGCTTAGATACTGAAACCTCTCCCAAAACTTCCATAAAAAGTTTGCGGATATGGCTAGATAATTTTCTATCAATGGAAGCATAAGCAATGAAAAGTTGGGCTAGTTGTCATACCTTCTTAGAATGCTTAGTAAAACTTTAGATCTGCTTCCTCTCCTATCTAGAAGGAAGACTCATTGTGCATGGGAACAGACTGTACCCGGGGAGACTACAAAGCTAGAAAATGCGGCGGCTCGCCTTTTGCTTAACATCCTGAGACACCTACCAGCTCACATCTCCCTGAGGATGCTTCACTGGCTCCCAATTGAGCAACGGGTGGAGTTTAAGGCTCTGTGTATTGCACATAAAACTCTGCAAGGGAAAGCCCCACCGCTACCATAAGCTTTAAATGCTGCCGTACTCTCCAGGTAGGATCTTGAGGTCGACCAATCTGTGACTCGTGAAAGTTCTTTAAATTCGAAGGATGAGATGTGGTGGGCGTTCTTTTTCCTACCTTGTTTCCAAGCTATGGAACTCTCTGCCAAATAGCTTACGTCTGCTAGACAATGGACTTACATTCAGGAAACATTTGAAAACCTGTCTCTATGGAATTTAGCCCCTATGCTGAGTAGGATGTTCCGATGAGTGTTGATTGTTAGCTCTCCTTTGTCTGCAAGCGCTGAATGCCTCTGGGTAGCCATGTGCTTTATAAATCCCTATAGAATGAAATCTATTCCCAGGATGCCATATGTAACATGGGGCCACTCAGCAGCAGCAAGCATACACAGGGTCCAACCATAACTCTACATTCCAAGGTATGTTTGCACTTTCAGGTTGAGAGGGTGGTTGGCTTTGAGGAAAACCTTCCGTTAGGTAATGACAAATCACAGCCGTATGCAATATCCTTGTTTTTTATGAATAAAGATGATGACAAATGTAGGATGGGCCTCATTCATAGTAATATTACCATGTGGGAAGTGGTGTCTTTCTCCTACATAACAATGAGTGATTTTTAGGTTGACTCATGTTTCACTTAATTACTTATCCTGCTTCAATGTTAGTGTCAATGTATAATGGTCAGGGGATGTATTGATTTCATCTAACAGTCCCATGCCATCTTGCAGCCTTTGTAGGCTTAGAAACATATTTGCAATAATAGCTATTTTTTATGCGTTGTTACAAGTTCCATTGTAAAAATGTAATTGCGTGCCAAGACAAGTTTTCGTTAGCACACTGGTTCATTTAATTATAGATAAAGGGAGACTGTTTCATTTTTCCAGCACTATTTTGATATCCTTTGTGGAATTAATCCACTTTGCCAGTCTGGGCCAGATGTAGGAAACAACCAATTTATTGATTTCCTAATTGCAACTTTTTAAAATTTGGAATTAGGGAATCGTTAATTAGCATGTACATTCGCAGGCCGGACACAATTTGCAACTCAGTAACAAGCCGCACTGCTATATACGAAATCACAATTTGCGATTACCTATTTGGCCGCAAAGTGCGGATTAAAAAAATAGCTATTCTGTTTCTGGGTAAGGGAAATGACCCCACAAACAAGACGTGCAGGCCAGAAGAAACCATGAGAGCAGGCAGAGTGAGCAGGAGAAAAGTGGAGAAGTGGTTTCGGCAGCGGAATCCCTTGGTAATGGCTGAGAGTACGGTTGAGCTGCTGAATGCAGCTGAGAGGAGACAGGTTCGGGATCATCATTTTGGGGGTTGATCCTTGACCATCACCTACCTTCTGGACACCACCATTGTTACCCTGCTTCCCGCTGTGATCTACTTCCTCAGGGAATGGTGGATGGCTGTTTTTGGGCTGCCTTTTAGGTGGCAGCCCCATGCACTTCCTGCAGCAATGCTGCTTCTGAGAGAATCACTGTTTGCAGCTTGTCTCATCCATTTAACTTTGGGAGTCCTGGTCGTGTCCCGGGGGGGGACTGCTGCGATCTCGATCTTGCTCCCCCTTCGCTTCTCTACGTCCCGTTGGTGAAATTGGTGGGTGTGATGCGGCCATGTCTGCCCCATCGGCTGGCCTTCTCAGCGATCTGCTAGTTTTGACTCGGGGAGTGAATGCTGTTCCGCAGTTCTTCGGTGCCGTGACCTCTTTGCCATCTGCAGTTCTTCAACGGACTTGAATTGGGACTGCCTCTGTTACCGGCCTGGTGAGTTGGACTGGCCCTGGATACCTCCTCATGTTGGTGCTGATTTCTGCTGAATTTGAAATTAACTTAATCTAATGATCATGTCTGCCCTTATCCCCTCCCCCTACTCTTCTGTTTACATTTTACCAATTCTTTATCAGTTGCAGCATTACCAATGTCCTTTTTTGTTCATTGCTATTTGCATCTTCGCGTATGTAACCTGTGCAATTATCAATGTAAAGCGCTCTGATACCTCTAGGTCTTGCCAGCGCTATATAAAACTTCAAAATAAATAAAAAATAAGTGCTGCACAATCCAAGTGACCTGAGGAGCCCCAAAAACTAAATAGGTACCACAGGGATGGCCATCCAATGGGCATAAAAGAAGACAAGTGTGAGAAAGTGCATATTGAAGTTCTCCAAATAAGAGCTGGAGATACAAACCGAGTAGTGCCCAACAACCATGAGCAGCTGTTTGGCCATGCATCTATAACAGTGCCTGAGACCCAGAAGTGCAAATTCTGGAGGGACATGCAGCAAAAAATAAATGCTGTAGGTGTGGCACAGCGCTTGGTGGAAGAAATATGGAAGAGTTGGTATGACATCCAGTCTTGCACCAAGGAAAGGGTGGCAACACACCTCAAAGAGCAAGACCTCTGGCCTCATGGTCAGGGAACTCTTCTTTCCCCTTGCGGAGCTCCGTCGTTTCACTACTGCCGCTGCCCCTAGCACCGCTTTGTCCAGGTAGGTGTTCGAGAGCCCACCAGCACCCGCAGGCTCCTGCCTGTGCCTCATCCCTGGTAGTCCAGTGGGAGAGTCTTTCTCTTCTGCTGGTTCACTTGGCGAGCCTTCTCTCTTTGTCTGTTTTTCACAGTCTTTTCTGTCTGTCTGGTTCTGTTCTGTATATTGTGCCTGTGCCTCTTCTCTGTTGCTCCTAAACTTTTTTTATTGTGCTCTTAATCTTTTTTAATGTGTCCTTTTGTGTCCTCTCTTCGAATCATGCCCTTTTGTCCATGTCTGTCTTCTCTCTCCTTTCCAGTCGCTGCTACCCCCGTGACCCCCCCCTCCTTGCTGGTGCCTGCTCCCACAAATGCGCTCCATCCCCTGTCCCCTATTTAATGGCGACCTCTGCGCTGTCTAGCCAAAGGCGCGCCAAAAGCAAGCCCATCTGTGTCTGTCCATGACCTAACAGCAACCAACGCCAGGGACCCTGGTTCTCTGACCTCCCACCACTATGACTCAGCCGCCCTCCATGCACTCAACCCCAGAAGGAAGAACAACTGCCAGCTGTCAATGCTGAACACCACCCACGGCCAGTTCTCTTGCTGACACTGCTGCTGCACCTTCACCCACCTCCGGACACCCACAGCGACTGCCCACCCACCGGACGACAGCGCACCCAAACCCCTGAGCTGCTTCCTCTTCAACGCATGCTCCCTACACAGACACGCAGTAGAAGTCTGGGACCTCCTCAGCACACTGTCACCAGACGTCACCTTCCTCACTGAAACTTGGACCTACGCCACCTCCGCCCCAACATCACTACCACCATCCCCAACAGATACAACATCCAGAAGAAGGACGCCCTCAACCACCCAGGAGGAGGACTCACCATCACACACAAGAACTCTCTCCGGCTCACAACATCCAGCACAACCGACTCCTCAACCCCCACAGAATTTCTCCATTTCCAGATCCAGGCCAACCCCAGAATGACCCTGCACAGCACCATCACCAACAGACCTCACGGACCACGCACCACATTCACCACAACCATCACGACCTCATCACACTCCACGCCATCGCCTCCATGGACTACATACTACTCGGAGACCTGAACTTCCACCTCAATAACCTCAGCAACCCCATCGCCCTCCTGGACACCCTTGATAACATCAGACTGAAGCAGCTCATCACCACCCCCACCCACAAGACAGGACACACCCTCAACACCATCTTCGCAGGAGGGAACACCATCCACTTCAGCCACACCACACAACCTCACTGGATGGACTACCACTGCATTCATTTCTCCGTCACCAAACACACCGCACATAAACCTACACCATGCCACCATGCAGTAATTGGGAAAGGTCACCGAAGAGCACCTCATCTCCACCCTCAACCTTTCTCCCTCTCCCACCACGACCCATGAAAACACTGCTGCCAATGCACTCCACAGATGGATCACCAACTGCGCAGACCAGCTCGCCCCCCTCTTGAATTCCAACAGACAGTGCCCCACGAAAGCCACCTGGTTCACCACGACCTCAGAGAATCTAGATGCACCTGCAGATGCCTCGAGAAACTCTGGAGAAACAGCAAAACCCCAGAAGCACAGACCAGTTACAAGAATGCCATGAAAGAAAACCCCCAACTCATCAGATCCACCAAAAGGAACTTCATCCTGGATAAGATCCTCGCCAACTCCAGCAACTCAAAGGAGCTCTTCAGCATCAAACAGGAATTTACCAAACCCCCCATTGAAACCTCAGACATCACACTCTCCCTGGACCTCTGCGACAAACTTGGTTCCTACTTCCAACTCAAGATCTAGTGCCTCTACGACAGCTTAAATGAACAGACACCAAACACCGAAACCTCACCTACCTCCGCCTACACCAGCCAGCCTACCACCTCCGCCTGGACCCTGATGAACACAGAAAACACCGCCATGACCACGAAGAACATTGACTCAGGAGCCCCCACGAACGCTTGACCGCTGCACATCTTCCACAGAGCCAACTCCGACATAGTACCCGACGGACCATCAACTCCAGCTTCGAAACCGGTATGATCTCCAATGGCTGGAAGCACGTAGAAGTCAAACCCCTCCTCAAGAAGCCCTCAGCTGACCCAACAGACCTAAAAAACTACAGACCCATCTCTCTCCTCCCCTTTGCAGCAAATGTAACCTAGATTGTTAACATCCAGCTATCGAACTTCATCGAAGCGAACTTCATCCTCGACTTCTCCCAATCCGGATACCGCAGCAACCACAGCACAGAGACCGCCCTTCTAGCTGCTACATATGACATCCGCATTCCCCTCGACCAGTGCCACATGGTGGCCCTCATCCTACTAGACCTCTATGCGGCCTTCAACCCTGTCTCCCACTGCACTCTAACTGTCAGAACCCATGACAACGGCAAACAAGGAACCACCCTCAAGTGGATCCGGTCCTTCCTCACAGGCCGAACCCAAAGAGCCAGACCCCCACCTTTCCTCTCAGAACCAACAGAGATCAGATGCAGAATACCCCAAGGATCGTTGCTCATCCTCACGCTCTTCAACTTCTACATGGACCCCTCGTTGCCATTGTCAGACACCATGGACTCAGCATAGTATCCTACACCGACGACACCCAGCTCATCCTATCCCAAGACCACCAGACTCAACTTCCAGGAAGGAATGAAAGATGTTTCTTCCTGGATGAGCAGCAGCTGCCTGAAGCTCAACTCAGAGAAGACAGAAGTCCTCGTCTTCGGACCCAGCCCCTCCGCATGGGTCAACACCTGGTGGCTCACTGCTCTTAGCAACAACCCCACTCCAACCGACAATGCCCGCAACCTCAGCATCACACTCAACTAGTCCCTCAGCATGACCAGACAGGTCAACACTGTTTCCTCGACGTGCTTCTACACCCTCCACATTCTACACAAGACCTTCAAAGGGATCCCCCCGACACAAGAAAGACCATCACCCACACACTCATAACCAGCAGACTGGACTATGGGAACGCCCTCTATGCCAGAATCAACACATACCTGCTATGTAAAATGAGATCATCCAGAACACCGCCACCAGACTCATCCTCGGCATCCCACGACAAAACCACATCACTGAGCACCTATGAGACTTCCACTGGCTTCCCATCAAGAAAAGAGTGACCTACAAGCTACTCACTCACACCTACAAATCCCTCCATAACACCGGACCCCATTACCTCAAAGAGAGAATTTCCTTCTACGCACCCAAGAGAACACTCTGCTCCGTCAACCTCACCCTGGCAAAAACCCTTTGCATCCACAGAGCCAGAAAAGGTGGAAGAGCCTCCTCCTACATCGCGGCGAAGACCTGAATGAGTTCCAGCTCAGCATCTGACCATGCTCTGAATGCCTTCAGAAAGAGCCGAAAGACCTGGCTATGTGGGTAAGTCATAGCTGCACATTCTCCCCCAAACCCCCCAACGCATTGAGACCCTCATGGGTGAGTAGCGCACTTCACAAATCCCTGATTGACTGACTGAATGAGTCCCAGGCAACAGGAGGTGGTTCTGCAATTGTATTTCTTCCCCCAACACAGTAGGCAAAAGTAGAGACTATTCTGGAGCCTTAGGTAGTAGTTGAATTTGACAGCCTTGACACTTCTGCATCTGCACTATTGCAAAGTAAGTGTACATCCAAATGAATCTGCCACATTTTTATCCGGACAAGTTACCATAAGGATTTCCCCTTTCTTTTTCCGAGAAAGGTCATCAAACGTTTTCTAAAAATTATTAGTTCAACCTTAGTACTAAATTCGTTTTTAATATCATTTCAATCAGGTCTTAATAGCTTTTTAATGTGAATTCTATTTATCTCAATTTAAAAATCGCAAAGCTGGTATGACCTGTTTTTAACTTAAACGTCATAATTTCCAGCAATCCCACCTTCACTTACATTCTCATTTTCTGTGCCAGGGCCTCCTGGAGGCACCATTCATGCTGTTTCATTTCTTGTTTTATTTATTTTGATATCACTAATTTAGTCTCATGAATAACGTATTAATTATTCATGCCATGAAATATGCTTCCAACCTTCCATCCTGGCTATCCTCGGTTCTCACTGCTAGATGTATTGCTGAGCAATCAGACAGATGATGTGAGTAGAGTTTTAGAACTACTATCTGCTTTTCTAATGTAATGTCTGTGAGACAAAAGTCCATATGAGTAATGTTCATCTTTCATATATTCTGAAAAGTTAAGCAAAGACTTGTTTATGCCTCCCTCCAACTTCAGATGTATTCCCAGTCTAATGCGGACATTAAACTTCCTGTGAATTCTCTTCACTTTTGAGATTTTCAGGCAGTTTTTTTATTGTTTGGAAGTTTAATGTATGTCAAAGTTTCCTCTCTTACATACTGAGACTTAAAATCTGACAAATGTTTCAAGATCTCATCAAAGAGGTTGGGTCCTCTACATTTGGGCCATAAACTGACAATGGAGTATTGTTGTGGCCCTCAAATTGTACTTTTGTGCTCCCCAAAACCACAGCACTGTCTATTGTTATTATTATTATTCCCAGTTTACAGTGTTTCTCTACCACCTTTACCATATTTTGGAGAAAAGAAAAGAACACACAATAGAGAACAACAAGCAGACAACCCCAAGCTGGCAACATCCCATTTTGGTGAAATTCGAAGATAGAAATCTGAGAAATTTCAACAAAAACAAGCAATGGTTTTGCCATAGTTGATCAATATGGACCAGGAGAATTAGAAGAGGGTAACAAAGAAAAGCAAAAGTAATATTGAAGAGGGGAATGGGAAAGAGATAAAGGGGAATGGGTAGGGGGAGATGTACTGTTGTTTAGGTGGAGGCACCTTTGTTAGTATGTGCATAGAGCAAGTAGTATAGTATTGGCAGGAGTAGAGGTACTAAGGCATTGGTAGAGATTTTAGGGTACAGGTGGGGTAAAGGTATGAGGGTTTAGCTAATGGTAGGAGTGCTAGGGCAGACCTATATGGAGATATACTAGGGTAAAAGCTGGGATAGAGATTTTAGGGAGCAGATAGTAGTGGATTTGCTAGGCTTTATAGCAGATGGTAGCACTCAACGGATAGAGTTAGAATGCGGTAAGAAGGGACAGATTTTCTAGGCAATACACAGATGGGAAGATTAAAGGATTTACTGAGGAGTATGCAAAGAAAGCTCTGAATGCCAAGATAGACCTCCCTAGGATGTCGTATGCTGAATTCCTGTTGTAGCAGGTATTGAAAAAGGCAAGATGATGGTGAAGTAATCGCCATAAAGGTACCCAGGAGGCCCAGCACATGGGCTGATTACTGCAGCTGCATTCTGTTACTCTTTGCCTCATTTGCTGGTCTGCTGACTTGATACTGACAGGGGAAATGGCAACTTTTATGACAAGGTTTAACAGAATGTGCACACATTACAGTCCTCAAGTGAGATGCAGTTTCTCCCAAAAAGACGTCTCTGTGACAGCAGACTGATAATTGTAAGTTAACTGAATATCAAACTGTCATGCCTGAATTATTTTCAGCACTCTCAGTTGTGGTGAAGGGGCAAATATTAAGATGGAAAAAATCTATTTGTGAAGACTTTTGAACAAGTGGGGGGTATAAGGTAATAAACACGCTATATTGCATATGAGTACTCACCAACATGCAGCAAACCAGATTGTAACCCTAGGCTAACAAGCTTAGTGGACTTCAGGTTTTTTCTCTGATCCTTGAAGTTGGAGAGCCAGCTGGACAATTTCAACAAGAGGTAACAAGTGTTGTCTACAAACCAGAATACTAGGCACTTGGTGTGAGATGGAAATTTGACCACCAATGATTGCATGTCTCTCCACGAAGCGTGCAGAAGCAGTCAAAGTCTAACTGAAGGGGTCCAGGCCCCAGATTTGCAGCAGTTTCTGTTAGGGTCAGCACGTTTTTTTGAAGCCCCAACACAACATTCTTATAGATATTGTTAAAGCCAATCAAATGTCAATTTGTCTGACTAAGTAAGAAAACATAATGAACGCAGCTCATTGCACAGCCTTCCGTTCCTTTGCATCAGAGAGGCGTTCCATGGGTGGTGAATGGACACCACAATGGTGTACCTGTGTGAGGCTGCATAATGAGGAGAAGTTTGTTTATTTCCTCTATGCATGTGTGCTGCATTCTGCGGCACACATACAAAAAGAGGAAAAAGTCTCCAAGGACAGTTTTTGTGCAGCATTGCAAAAAAACGATCCTAACCATAATGCAGGCACTCTTGCAGTATGGTATAAAGGTGCCTGTTTTGGCCCAAGGCAGCAAAAAGTGCACCAGTGCAAGGAGAGTGCAGATCTACACCATTTCTTAGTAGACATTGTGCAATTCTACTCTTTCACGCAACACAGCTGAGCAACTTTACTTGCTGTGCTGGGCTGCATGAATTCTTTGTAAATATGACCCCTGGTGTGAAATCTGAGTCTACGGTCCATATATATATGTAAATGCATTTCCCCATTGACGCAGACTGGATAAAATACTTTCATACATCAGGTCCTAGAGATTTTATAAAGATAGAGTATTAGATTATGCAGCTCATTTGTTAAAAGCCCACATTAAGAACACCTTAAATATACCGAAACCACTTTGTGTAGAGTAATTTATTGTTTTGTCCACTCACAAAAAAAAAAGATATTTTTTTTTAACCTGGGTAATCTCCTTACATAAGCACAGTGTTAGATCTGGGGGTCTCTAGTTGGCAATGGTATTCACCTTTGTCCAACTAGGGACCCTTACTTCTAAGTCATGATAAGGGGATTATACTGCTTAATAACCCCTGCTCACCCCCTTGGTAGCTTGGCACGAGCAGACAGGCTTATCTCAGAGGCAGTGTGTTAAGCATTTGTGAATATACACAGTAATACAGTGGAAACAATATAGATAGACACAACACAGGTTTTATAAAAATAATTATTCTTTATATAGACTTAAACACAAGACCACAAACGACAAAAACAGACAATACCAAACTTAAGATTACTTAACAGACGATTAAAGTGTCTTAGTTCAAGTTGTTTGTAAATGCGACAAAGTTCTCAACAAAGTACCTGGATGCATAATGCAAAGTTAACAAAAGGCTCGCAAAAGGGGGGATGCGTCGGTTCTGTGCCCCGGGAGAACAGTTGCGCAGAGTAGGGGACTCGTCGTGAGCCTTACCGGTGAGGAGGTGATTCGTAGATTCTCGGCCTGCGGGCCCGTTGCGGTGTGCAAGATGGCACCTTAATGTGATGCGACGATCTGGTTGCGATGCAAGAAGATGGCGCCCTTGATGCGGCGATGCATGATGATGCGATGACGCCCTGGCAGCCTTGGGACGACTCTGTACTTTGGAGCTGCGACAGGTCCTGCGACAAGCTTCTCTGGTGATGCAAAGGCGACTCTCTCGATGGCATCACGCTTCTACGGTGATGCGACAGCAGGCAGCTTCGATGAACACACGTTTCCAGGGAGATGCGACGAAGGCTCGCTTCTCTGGCGTTGCGATGATTTCAGCTCCATCTGCGACATGCTTCTTCTCGATGCGTCGCGTTTCCAGCTCCCAGAGTCCCGCAAGTGTCTGGAGTAAGAATTCCCAGCAAGAAAATTCAGGAGGGAGCTGGAGGTGAAGTCTTTTGTCCCTCAGACTTGAGCAGGAGGCAAGCACAGTTCAAGCCCTTGAAGAATATTCTGTAGATGAAAGTCCTTACAAAGTTACTTCTCCTTTCCCTTGGCAATGAAGCAGCCACTGCAGGCCAACTCAGCAAACAGCACACTGGCAGAGGGGCAGTCCAAACTCCTGCAGATTCCTTGGTTCTTCTTCTTGGCAGAAAGGTTTCTTGTCCTGAAGTGATCTAATTTCTTGGCATCGGGGTCCCAATATGTATACCCCAAAATCCTTTGTTCTCTAAAGGCAGAGAGGCCTCTGCCTAGTCCAAACCAGTTCCTGAGCACTTTGTTTACATGACTCTCTTCTTACTTTCACTGTGCAGGGCAGAGACATCAGCTGCCGCACAGGAGGTGGAGCCAGCACAGGGGAGGGAAGATACAGCTCTGGAGCACTCTGTTGACATGATTCCTCCTCTCCTTTCACAGTGCAGGGCAGAAACATCAGACAAGCCACAGGAGGTGGAGCCAGCATTGTAGAGGGAAGGCCCAGTCCTATTCAGGTCCAAGGGGCAACTCCTCCCTCCCATCTAGATGCAGATCTCTATATTTCACCACTGGGCTGCTCCAGCCTGTCTCCTGGAATCCCCCAGCCCTGTCACTCACAAACCCAGACAAGGAATACAAAACCCAGCAGAGGCAGACCTGGATAGTTAGGCAAGAAAATACCTACTTTCTAAAAGTGGTATTTTCAAACACAGAATATTAAAACCAACTTTACTAAAATATGTTTTTTTATTTTTCTGAGTTCAGGAATACTAAATTCGAATTTCTATCATGTTCCCTGAGTCAGTTAGGATTATAGGAATGTAATAATCTACCTGCCCATTCTAGCCTATGGAGAACAGATAGCTTCCATAGTGAAACACAAAATGGCTGTAATTCACTATAAGAACATGCTACACACATCAGAACATGTCCTACCTTATACTTACAATGCACCCTGCCCTTGGGCCTACCATAGGGGTGCCTAACATGAAGCAAAGTGAAGGTTTAGGGACTGGCAAGGGGGGGCACTTGGCCAAGTCGACATGGCAGTGCTAGACTGCACATACGCCTTGCAATGGAGGGCCTGAGACACACTTTACAAGCTGCTTCTGTGGGTGCCACAACCAGTGCTGCAAGCCCACCAGCATCATTTGATTTACAAGCCCTGGGTACACAGGGTGCACTGTACTAGGGGCTAACAGTTAATCAAACAACCCAATCATGGAATAACCAATTAATACATCAATTTCACATAAGGAGCACTTGCACTGTGGCACTGATTAGCAGAGGCACAGTGCCCAAAACATAAATCCAGCAAAAACATATCAAAACAGAGGAGACAATCCATCAAAAAATGGAAGGGAGACTCACGCCAATGATGTCAGGTCTAACACACAGTAAAAGTGAGCTTATGGTTACAATACAAAACTGAAGAAACCCTGACAGAGAGTTTTTTTATTGACTGTGACACCGCTGATGGCTGACTCTAGCGAGGAACAAGATTGACTACATACTTCTCTGGGTGCACATATGCGCAGGAAGGGTCGATCGAATTGAGGCCTGATGAAAGAGGACTTCTTTAAAAAAAACTTTTTCTGAATTGCCTGACTTTTGGAGCATAAAGAGGGCGCGGGAGGGAACAGGACACCGCAAATTAAATTGATTGCGTTGCTGGCAGGTTTAATGGGCATTGAACCTATAGAGGAAATTTATGAGGATATAACAGCTGATAAAGAGTGTTGAATATACATCTGGTGTTTGAACTTAAAACTTTCTGCAATATTGAGCATTACCCTGAAGAAGTCCCATGTGAATCGGGATGAAACATCTTGGCTGTTTTAATCTTGGACATGTCATCTTGTTTTATCATAATTTTTGAGCACTTTATGAATAAAGATGATGGAAAAACAATCTGAATAAAAAAACCTGTTTATTACATGATTGATAGAAGTTTTTGCTGTCATATGTTCTATTACAAATAATGTATAAGCTTTGTGAGTTTAAAAAAAATATCCTTAGACTTTTTCATTTTTTGTGCTTCTCAACTTGTGTATTTGTATGTATAGATTTGTGTTTTTTCGGTTGACTCAAAAGGGTGAGCACAATTAAGACGTTTGGGACAGACGGTGTGCAGGTGGTGAAATTTAGACCATAACCGTTATTTTGTTGTGATAATGATTAGCTATAAAGAGTGGACATCACACCCGTCAAATCACCTGCTCTGTGACATACAAATACAACATAAGATGTAATATTATATAATTGTAACTTAAAGGTGTACACTAGTATGCTCATCTCTTTTCCCCACAATTATCTATACTTCAAACTGACACCTAAATGTGTCAGTTTAATGCATAGTTGAATGTGTGGTCAAATGTAACAAATTACATTTTCCACAAATTGCATGTGGAAAGCAGAGGAGTTGACCGTACTAAGCCCTTCGCTGAAATGACTTTTATTTCAATTTCACAGACATTTGTGTTTGTCTGGAGGACAAACATGGGCCCCTGAGGGAATTATCATTTTATTTTTATTTGTAAATAAACATAAAACTCATAAACAACAAAAAATAGTAATATATGTGAAATAAGGGGCTGATTTGATCACCCCTGCAGACAGGCTCTCAAAGATCTTAAGATGGCCCTTGAAACAACCCACTGAAATAGGGCACAGAGTGCCTTATGTAGAGTAGATACATACAGGCTATCCATATAAGAAAATCAAAAATAAGGTAAGAAGCCAGAGAGAATCAGGGCAAGGGACATTAGAGATATTATTCTTTTCTGGCCTACCATCAATTTGCCAAATTTAAAGCAACAGCTGCAACGTCTATAGAAGCTCTAATATTGAACACAGACTGGATAAATCATTACTCTACAATTTTTCAATCAGCAGAAGTCTGTGTGACATCACAATACACAGTCACAACCTGTGACACCTTAAATAATGTATTTCCTTTTGAATCGGACAAGATGATTGCTGCTCTGCTGAAGAGTCATGACTGCAAGGCCCCAGTCACAGATGGGGTACCAGTTGATATCTTACGGAAAATGGTAAGCTTCGGGTTCCAATTTTAACTAATGTACTTAAGTAAGGGGGAGGGTTATTTCCCTCCATTTGGTCCGACTCTATTATAGTGCCAATTTTTAAAAAGGTATATGTAGCTGATCCAAAGTGCACCTGCCCAATATTGCTGCTCGAGTGGATGAAAACTCAGTCCTACATTACATACAATACAGGTTCAGAAAAGGCCTTAGCCCAGTAGAGCAATGTCTGGATTTAGAACTATTCATAGGTGAATACACAAAGGCAAATAAGGGCTTTCTATATCCAGGTTTTATGGACCTTACAAGCGCATCTGATTGCATGAGTCATCCAAAGCTCTGGTATATCATGGGATCCTTGGGGCAGATGACATGATTATATAGCTATTAAGTCAATTGTACCATAATGCCATTTCCTAGTGTCGGATAAAGTCCAAATGGGGAGCGTTAAACACACAATAAGGTCTAAAGAGGAGTTAGACAAGGAAATGTTATAGTCCCCTTTTTCCCAATCTGGAAATGACTGAATGAGAGGGGGCTCGGACCTACCAATGATTGGTGCCTGCCATATCCCATTTTACCATATGCCAATTATACCGATCTTATTTTTAGAAAGCTAATGGACCATAAAAATGTGCTTCATTACCCTCTGAATCCTTCGCAAGACCTTCAAATGGATCCCCCACAAATCAAGAAAGACCATCACCCATGCACTCATATCCAGCACACTTGACTACAGGAACGCCCTCTATGCCGTAAACTTCAAATACCTGCTATGAAAACTCCATATTATCCAGAACACTGCCACCAGATTCGTCCTCAGCATCCCACGACAAAACCACATCACTCAGCACCTATGAGACCTCCACTGGCTACCCCTCACGAAAAGCTACTCACTCACGCCTACAAGTTCCTCCACAACACTGTATCCCATTACCTCAACGAAAGAATCTCCTTCTACATACCCAAGCGAACACTCCGCTCCGTCAACCTCGCTCTTGCTGAAACTCATTGCGTCCGCAGAGCCAGAACAGGTGGAAGAGCCTACTCCTAGATCATGGTGAAGACCTGAACGAGCTCCCGCTCAGCATCAGACATTCCTCTACTCTGAATGCCTTCAGGAAGAGCCTAAAGACCTGGCTCTTTTAGTAAGTCGTAAACACACATAGCTGCACATTCTCCCCCAAACACCCCAGCACCTTGAGACCCTCAAGGGTGAGTAGCGCAATTCACAAATCCCTGATTGTTTGCCTGAATGAATCCCAGGTAACAGGTGGTAGTTCTGCAATTGTATTTCTGCCCACAACACTGTAGGTAATAATAATAATAATAATAATCCACATTTGTAAAGTGCACAATCACCCGTAAGGGTCTCTAGGCACTGGGCGCCGTCGGGAAGATTAAGCGAGCTATTGCCCAGAGTCACATGGTGCTGGGCTGACCTGCCGCCGGTGCCGGGAATCGAACCGTGATCCCCAGATTCCAGCGTCAGTCGCCCTGGCCGCGGCGCCACACCTCTCCCTCTCTACTAGGTAGTAGTAGAGACTATCCTGGAGCTTTAGGTAGTAGTTGGATTTGACAGCCTTGACACTTCTGCATCTGCACCATCGCAAAGTAAGTGTACATCCATATAAATGTGCCATATTTGTATCTGGACTTGACAACATAAGGATTTCAACTTTCTCTTTCCGAGAAAGGTTTTCAAGCATTTTCTAAAAATTATTAGTTCAACTTAAGAACTAAATTCCTTTTTAATATCATTTCCATTAGGTCTTAATAACTTCTTAATGTGATTCCTATTTATCTCAACTTAACATCGCAAGGCTGGTATGACCAATTTTAACTTCAATGTCATAATTTCTGGCAACCTCACTTTCACGTACTTTCTCATTTTTCTGTGCCAGGGCCTCCTGGAAACACAATTCATGCTGTTTCATTTCTTGTTTTATTAACTTTGATGTCACTAATTTAGTCTCATGAATAACGTATTAATTATTAATGCAAAGAAATCTGCTTCCATCCTTCCATCCTGGCTATCCTCCGTTCTCACTGCTAGATGTATTGCTGAGCAATCAGACAGATGATGTGGGTAGACTTTTGCAACTACTATTTGCTTTCCTAATGTAATGTCTGTGAGACAAAAGTCCATATGAGTAATATTCATCTTTCATATTTTAGAAAAGTTAAGCAAAGACTTGTTTATGCCTCTCTTCAACTTCAGATGTATTCCCAGACTAATGCTGGCATTAAACTTCCTGTAGATTCTCTTCTCTTGTGAGTTTTTCAGATGGTTATTGTTTATTGTTTGGAATTGTAATGTATGTCAAAGTTTCCTCTCTTACATATTGAGACTTAAAATCTGACAAATGTTTCAAAATATCATCAAAGAGGTTGGGGTCCTCTGCATTTGGGCCATAAACTGACAATAGAGTATTGCAGTGGCTCTCAAGTTGTACTTTTGTGCTCCCCAAAGCCCAGCACTGTCTATTGTTTGTTATTATTCCCAGTTTACAATGTTTCTTTCCACCTTTACCTTATTTTGGAGAAAAGAACACAAAATAGAAAACACAAGGCAGACAAAGTCAGGCTGGCAACATCCCATTTTTGGTGAACTTCCAAGATACAAATCCGAGAAATTTCAACAAAAACAAGCTATGGTTTTGCCATAGTTGATCAATATGGACCAGGAGAATTAGAAGAGGGTAACAAGGAAAAGCAAAAGTAATATTGAAGAGGGGGATGGGAAAGAGATAAAGGGGAATATGTAGGTGGATATGTACTGTGGTTTTGGTCGAGGCATATTTGTTAGTATGTGCATAGAGTAAGAAGTATGGTATCGGCAGGAAAAGAGGTACTGAGGCTTTTGTAGAGATAATAGGGTACATGTGGGGTAAAGGTATGAGGGTATCGCTAATGGTAGGAGTGCTAGGGCAGAGCTAAATGGAGATATACTAGGGTAAAAGCTGGGACAGAAATTTTAGGGAGCAGATAGTAGTGGCTTTGCTAGGCTTTATGGCGGATGGAAGCACTCATAAGATGGAGTTAGAAGGCAATAAGAAGGGACAGATTTTCTATGCAATACGCAGAGGTAAAGATTAAAGGAATTACTGAGGAGTATGCAAACAAAGCTCTGAATGCCAAGATAGCCTCCCAAGATGGCGTATGCAGAATTCCTATTCAAGCAGGTATTGAAAGAAGCAAGATGATGGTGAAGCAATCACCATAGAGGTACCCAATCTGACCCAGGAGACCCAGCACATTGCTGATTACAGCAGCGGCCTTCTGTTACTCCTAAGTTGTTCTTACTCTTTGCCTCCTTTGCTGGGCTGCTGATTTGATACAGATAGGGGAGATGGCAACGTTTGTGACAAGGTTTAACAACAGAATATGCACACTTTACAGTCCTCAAGTGGGATGTAGTTTCCCCCAAAAAGACGTCTCTGTGACAGCAGACTGATAGTTGTAAGTTAACTTAATACCAAACTGTCATGCCTGAATTAGTTTCAGCACTGTCAATTGTGGTGAAGGGGCAAATATCAAGATGGAAAAAATCTGTTTGTGAAGACGATTGAGCATGTGGAGGGTAAAATATTGCATGTGAGTACTCTCCAACATGCAGCAGACCAGATTGTAACCCTAGGCTAACAAGCTTAGTGGACTTCAGATTTTTTCTCTGATCCTTGAAATTGGAGAGCCCACTGGACAATTTCAACAAGAGGTAACAACTGTTGTCTACAAACCAGAATACTAGGCACTTGGTGTGAGATGGAAATTTGACCACCAAAGATTGCTTGTCTCTCCACGAAGCATGGATAAGAGGTCAAATTCTAGCTGAAGGTGTCCCGGGTCCAGATTTGCAGAGGTTTCTGTCAGGCGTCAACACGTTTTCATGCAGCCCTAACACAAAATCCTTATGGACATTTTTAAAGCCATTCATATGGCAATTTGTATGACTTTGTAGGAAAAAATAATGAACGCAGCCCATTAAACAGCCTTCCATTACTTTGCATTGGAGAGGCGTTCCATGGGTGGTGAATGGACATTCCCGTACATCCACCCATAAATTATGATGCAAACCGTTATTTACAAAGAAATGTAGACATGGTTTTTCACCAAAATGGTGTAGCTGTCTGAGGCTGCATCACAAGGAGAAGTTTGTTTATTTCTCCTCGATATTTCCTCTATGCATGCGTGCTGCATTCTGCAGCACACATACAAAAAGAGGGAAAAGTCTCCAAGGACAGTTTTTGTGCAGCAATGCACAAAAACTATCCTAACGATACTGTAGGCACTCTTGCACTATGGTATAAAGGTGCCTGTTTTGGCCCAAGCCAGCAAAAAGTGCACCAGTGCAAGGAGAGTGCAGAACAATTACGCGCCGCAGTGAAGGTAAGCGCGCAGACCCGTTTTTGAAAAAATTCAGTCTAGGCATAGTGACGAGTGAAATGCATAGTGAGACTGAGTACACTCTCTTTGTCTTTCAGCACCTTTCGCTCCCCCTCCACTTGGAATACATCTGTCTCCTCTCGTTTTCTTTGGAGCCTTGACCCACTTGTTGAGGTAGGCTGAGGGAAACTGGGTAGCGATTGAGGCGTTGATCTCTTAGTATTTGGTTAGTGACGATTGTTTCCTCTTTCTTTGTAGTTAAACTGTGGTCCTGAAGAGAACCCTAAGAATTGCAGGGTTCGAAACGCGTCGACCCGACCCGGTCCCTTGTCATTTTTTTGATTCCATATGGAATGTGTCATCTGATTGAAAGATTACTTTCTTCTTTTTTCAAATTTTGAAAAACTGTGATTAACGTGTAAAAAACAGCAAATAAGATTGTTTTGTATTTACACAATTGTTTCATGACACTGGGACCAGTATGAATGTGGTATAGTATGAATGGACGGCCAAGAATGTGTTGAGTGTGAGTTTGTTTGAATCAATGTACATACCAATTTTTGTTTTCTGTTTGTATATAAATGTAAAATATTTTTCATGCTTTTGTATTCCCATGCACAAAAAGACAAAAAAGGCTAAAAATCATAATAGTCTTCAGAAAAGAATTAAAGTAAAAGTTGCAATTTAAAAAGCAAGTGCTCATGCTATTCTTTCATGTATGCTTTAATAACTGTTGTTCCTAAAAAATAGCTTCTCAGTATAGGCAAGTTTGTTGTTTCTTCAGTGTTTTGGCCCAAGGCAGCACAAAGTACACCAGTGCAGAGAGAGTGCAGATCTACGCCATTTCTTACAAGAAATTGTGGAATTCTGCTCTTTCACGCAACACAGCTGAGAAACTTTACTTGCTGTGCTGCGCTGCATGAATTCTTTGTAAATATGAACCCTGGTGTGAAATCTGAGTCTACTGTCCATATATATAAATGCATTTCCCCATAGACTCAGACTGGATAAAATACTTCATACATCAAGTCCTAGACATCTTATAAAGATAGATTATTTGATTGTGCAGCTCATTTGTTAAAAACCGACATTAAGAACACCTTAAATATACTGAAAACACTATGTTAAGAGTAACTTATTGTTTCGACCACTCACAGAAAAAGATTATTTTTTCTTTAAAACCTGGGTAATCTCTTACATAAGCACATTAAAAGTGAACTATGGTTACAATACAAAACTGAAGAAACCCTGACGATAGCTAGGTATGATTAGCTACACAGAGTGTACATCACACCACTCAAATCACCTGCTCTGTGACATACAAATGCAACATAAGATGTACGATTATAAAATTGTAACTTAAAGGTATACACTAGTATGATCTTGTCTTTTCTCCACAATTATATGTACTTCAAACTGACACTTAAATGTTTCAGTTGTATGCAGTTGTGAATGTGTGTGAAAATGTAACAAATTATAGTTCCCACGAAGTGCATTTGGGAAGCAGAGGAGTAGACCATACTAAGTGCTTTTCCGATATGATTTTTATTTCAATTTAATAGACATTTGTGGTAGTCTGGAGGACAAAATAGGGGCCCCTGAGGGGATTCTCTTTTATTGTCAATAAATATTATGCTCACAAACAACAAAATTAGTAATAAATGTGAAATAAGGGGCTGATTTGATCACCCCTTCAGACAGGCTCCCAAAGATCTTAAGACAGTCCTTGAAACAACCCACAGACATAGGGCTCATAGTGCTGTATGTAGAGTAGATACAAATAGGTTAGCTAAGTAAGAAAATCAAAAATAAGGCAAGAAGCCTGGGAGAATCAGGGCAAGGGACATTAGAGATATTATTACTTTATGGTGAACTATCAATACTCCATATTTTAAGGCATCAGCTGCTACACCTATAGAAGCTCTAATATCGAAAGCGGACTGGGTAAATCATTAGTCTCCAATTTTTCAATCAGCAGAAGAAGGCTGTGTGACATCACAAGACACAGTGCCAACCTGTGACACCTTAAATAATGGAATTCCTTTTGAATCAGACAAGGTTATTGCTGCTGTGCAGAAGAGTCATGAGTGCAAGGCCCTAGTCCTAGATGGGCTACTAGTTGATATCTTTAAGGAAGATGGTAATTTTTGGGTGCCAATTTTAACTAATGTTTTTAAGGCAGGGGAAGGGGTTTTTCCCTCCACTTGGTCTGACTCATTATAGTGCCAATTTTTAAAAAGGGATATGGAGCCAATGCAAAGTTCTTCTACCCAATATTGCTGCTAGAGTGGATTGAAACTCAATCCTACATGCCATACAATGCAGGTTCAGGCCAGTAGAGCAATGTCTGTATTTAGAACTATTCCTAGGTAAATACACAAAGGCAAACAAGGGCTTTCTATATCCAGGTGTTATGGACCTTACTAGAGCATCTGATTGCATGAGCCATACAAAGCTCTGGTATGTCATGGGATTGTTGGGGGCAGATTCTGTACTGCTCGCGGAAATTGCGATATTTTGGCATTTTTGTGTTCCGCGGAGAGTGCGGAAATGCCCAAATTTGCGCGATCCACAGCGTAGCGGAGATTTTTTCCATACTTGCACGTGCGATCACCTTACCGGGATCCCCGCATTCACCGCCGAGTTTTCCGATCCGTTCGCGTGCTCCGTGAGATGTTGGTAGCTGTTTGCGCTATCTCACGAGAGTTCGCGCCCGCGATCACGTCATTTGTCTCGCGATCAGGCACCGCGAGAGTATGAGATCTCGAACACAAAATTCTCCACCGCGAGGGAGAGAGTGAGGACGCAAACACCTCAATATCCAACGTGACAGGGAGCGCCAGAACCTAAACACGTAATTTTGGACGGGCCATCAACATCCGGCGGAAGTGTGGTGAAGTTCGAGAACTCGAACACGTAAAATGTTCAATCTGGAGAAGAATATCATCTCTAGCAGCATAAAACCTTCTGTAAATGATGATTTAGATGAAAACAACTCCTCAGATTGACATTTAGATGTCCTTTTTTGTGCAAGGAGTCCTTTTTTAATATGGGGAATAAGGAGGAAGTGCCACAGAATCTCCAACTTCCTGTTCCTGTCCAGCAGGATCCTCCCAGTGCTTTGTCCATCTTCTGTTCATTCTGCCTTTGGATTCTGAGCTGGAAGGATCACTCTTGGTGTCTGCTGCATCATTATCATTGGATTTGAGGACTTTTGAATTTGATATTTTACACAAGTGAATTGGTGTTGTGTCTGTTTGATTGGGGGCATTGCAGTTGCTACAACTACAATTTAATTTTGGTACTTATCATTCCTTTTTTTTTTATTGTTGTGGGTAGTAGTAGTCAGTAGGCCCAGAGCTATTCATGGGTGGGTGCATGATGAAGCAACTGTTCCTTTGGTGTATTTTGAATGTATTTAATTTCCAAGCATCATTTAGGGCATGGATGGCATTGGATTGAGTTGGGAAATGTGTTTTTGCGGTGGGGGAGGGGGTGGTTCTGTTGCTGGGTGTCTTAAAGAAATGCCTTTGTTGTGTGCGTGTGGTGTGTAGAAATGCCTTTGTTGTGTGTGTGTGGTGTGTTGGGGTGCAATGCATACACGCTGCAGACCTTTTTTGTGGCCTCTGTATTTTCGTTTTTGCATTTTATTGCATTAAAAAGGCAAAGAAGTGTGCTTTAGCATGCATCCTTTGCCTGGCTTTTATAGGCCTGTTGTCAGTTCATGGTGTTTCCCAGGCCTCCTGCTTGTTGCTTGTGATTTGTGAGTGTCCATGTGGCTGGTCGCCTTTTGTGGTGGGAGTTATTAGTGTGCTGCTTTTGCCATATAGGCCTGCATGCTATTCCTTTGTGGCCTAGGCCTCTTGTTGTGGGTAGGCCTGGCCATGAGGCTGGTGGCCATTTTGAAGGCTGGCAGTGTGCCTTTTGCAATAGGCCTGCATTGTCTGTCTTCTGTTTCTTGTAGTTGGGTGGACCTGGCCATGTGGCTGGTCGCCATTTTGAAGTCTAGGCCGGCAGGCTTGTGTGGCCTTGTCTGCCAACAGGCCTGCTTTCATCCAGTAGGCTCAGAGCAGGTAGCCACAGGTGCATTAAACTAGTGTTTCTGTTGAATTAAACATTATTTAGGGCATGGATGGCATTGGATTGAGTTGGGAAATGTGTTTTTTTTGGGGGGGTTCTGTAGTTGGGTGTCTTAAAGAAAAGCCTTTGTTGTTGTGTGTCTGGTGTATTGGTGAGCAATGCATGCACCCTGCAGACCTTTTATTTGGCCTGTGTATTTTTGTTTTCGCATTTTGTTGCATTAAAAAGGCAAAGCAGTTTGCTTTAGCATGCATCCTTTGCCTGGCTCTTATAGGTCTTTTGTCAGTTCATGGTGTTTCCCAGGTCTCCTGCTTGTTGCATGTGATTTGTGAGTGTCCATGTGGCTGGTGACCTTTTGTGGTGGGAGTTATTAGTATGCTGCTTTTGCAATATAGGCCTGCTTCCATCCATCCATCCCCTTTACCAGCAGCAGCTCCCTGAATGATGTGATGCTCAAATATTTTAATGCCAAACAGGGTCCACCCCACTTCCATTACATTTGTATTTTGGTGGTTTTTATTCTCTTTCCTATCCTTCCTGAGAGTGTAGTGTGTACACAGTAGCATACCGTAGCCCTTGTTGACAAAGTCTCAAAAATGGCTAGACTATATCTTTTGTTTGTTTGTTTGTACTAGTAGAGTAGTAATTGAACCACATCAACAAATGCAACATTTCACTGATGTTCTTCTCCAGGCTTATTTGCTTTTAGGTGCACAAAAAGACAGAGGAGGAGGTGTCATCATCATCATTATCACCCGTTGTACTGCCAGACAGAAGCCCCTCTGCGTATCACATCCACGTGTGACCACATCTTGCCGGTAAGAAGAAGGAACAGAAAAAGGAAGTGCCACTAACCACGACTGGTGTGCCGGCCAATGTGTTTTTTTGGGACCAAAAAAATTACGCATGCAGAAGCGTTGTCCGGGAACCAAGCTGGGAGCAGCACCTCCTTACCAGCAGTCCAGCCCCACCAACCTAGGCCCAAGCCCTTGAGTGTCGCAGAGGTAGCCAGTCTACTAACGAGCAGCGATGTTGAAATGTCATTATCGCAAAATAGTACACAATCAACACAGGCAGAAACATAGCAGATAAGTGTGCAGCAGCAGCCGCAAGAACAACAGCAGCAGCAGCCACAAGAACAGCAGCAGCCGCAAGAACAGCAGCAGCCGCAAGAACAGGTGCAGCTGCCACAAGAACAGCAGCAGCTGCCACAAGAACAGCAGCAGCTGCAAGAACAGCAGCAGCTGCAAGAACAGCAGCAGCCGCAAGAACAGCAGCAGCTCAAGAACAGCCCACAATAGTAGTTGTTGCTCCTGAAGTAGGAGCATTTCAGGAAATCGAGCTTCCTGCAGGCAAAGTAGAGCAAACCACTGTTTCAGAAGATCTATTGTCTTCCAGACCCCCAGCAAGGAAAAGGAGGCTTAGTCCATCATGTTATGTTATGTTATGTTATGTTATGCGTTTTTATTTGGCGCACAGATGCTCCAGCTAAGGAGCGTCCTGGCGCCCGACAAGGCAGCTGCACAACACAACTAAACAATAGAACCAACATATGTAAACAACTAAGGAAATAAAAACGTTTTCACCGCGCGGCGAAAGGATAGCAAATCGCTCATGGCGCGAATTGCCGGGGGCAGGGAGTTCCACAGAGCAGCTGCGCGCACTCGAAATGAGCGTCCACCGGCCCTACTCCGCTTGAAGCGCGGCACAACGGCCAGTTCAAGGTCTGCAGATCTTAAGGGTCGCGCTGGGATGTAATTGGCCAGGAGGGCCATAAGGATCGTTGCTGGGGACCCCTTCAGAATTTTATAGGCGACGCAGAGGACCTTAAACTGGATCCGCTGGGCCACCGGAAGCCAATGCAGTGACCGCAGGGTACTGGAAGTAGGACAGAATCTTGGGAGGCCTACCACCGCTCTAGCTGCGGCGTTCTGGATCCTCTGTAAGCGCCCGATCTCTGCCAGATTCAGACCAGCCAGCAAGGAACTCGCATAATCCAGCCTGGAGATGACAGTAGCTTGGATCATGAGTTGCCTGGTAGGGGCATCGAAGAACTTAAGCACAGGACGGAGCCCGCGCAGGATGCCAAAGCAGCATGCAGCCGTACGTTTGGTGTGACACACAAACGTGAGGGAAGGGTCCAGCCAGACCCCGAGGTTCTTAAGCTCGGCGACTGGGATGGGAACAGGACCCAAATCCCCCGGCCACCATCTCTCTCCCCACAGTTCCGGCTGTCTGCCAAAAACCATGACCTCGGTCTTGCGAGCGTGTCTTCTTCTTCAAGCCCCACTTCTGATGATCGTGATGCCATTTGGAAGCCACCAGCTCAGTCTGAGAGTGATGCACGCCACAAGACAAGGCTAGTGAAAAGGAAGGTTCCAGAAAGACTTAAAGTTATGGAGGTAGATGTACAAGCGGGGGATGATGTTGATGATGACAAGCCAGTCATCACGCACATAACTCTCGCCCAAAGGGGATGGAGACCAACATTATTACCCTATCCAAAAAGGCTGCTGCTGAGCGGGATGTAGCACCAACACAGGTTACATCACCACAACCTCTAGCTGCCATATTTTCAAAGGCCCGGCAGGGACCTACATCCAGCTCAACCATCTCAGTAAGTAGTGGTGGTAGAAGTCACAGTGTAGCTGCAGAAAATCACATTCCAAGCACACCCTCCAGTTCATCTGGTATTGAAAGTGGGACATCCAGCAGCTCCAGAAAGTTCTCCTCCCCAGTTCGGGACTTCTTTTCGGTTAGCACTACGGAGGAGAACGTTGCTATATGCGCAATTTGTCGATAAGGTGTTCGGCGGGGTAAGCTTGGTACAAACTATGGTCCCGGAGGCCAAACAAGTCATCTCAAAATACACCACACTATTGTGTGGGAGGATCACCTACTTCGCTTACAACAAAGTAAAAAAACTCAACCCATTGATGTTGGGCATGAAGAATCAGGGGGTGATATTATTGCGGTGGAAGGTGAAGAAAAGGGAGGCATTTCTAGCCCAGTCCCCAGTAGTGTAGTGGTACCGCCCAAATAGTCCTCAGCAATATCTCAGTGGCACCGCAGTAAGAGCCATACTCAGAGTCAGGCTCAGACACCAAGGAGACCGAGTACTGCAATGAAACAATGTGGCTCGTTGAGCCTACGTGGGTTAATGAAAACAAAGCACCACAAGGGAAAGTAATCCAGCCTACATTGAGAGCATGCTTAGGTTGGAGGTGTAGTTCCAAAGCAACCACCCAACGGCACGGTTGTACAATGCGAAGCTGGCTAAAATATTAGAGCTGGACCTTCACCCTTTTTCATTGCTGGACCTTCTCCCTTTTTCATTTGTGGAAGGGGTGGATTTCCTTGAATTTGTGTCAGCCATCTGCCCTAAATGGAAGGTTCCCAGCCAGTCCTATTTCGCAAGAATTGCTTTTCCAGCACTACATCATGATGTGCTGGAATTGGTTGGACAAGCTTTGCAGCAGAGTGCTGTTCACAATATCCACCTATCCACCTGACAACAGACATGTGGACCAGTTGCCAAGCCACAGATTACATGTGCATCACTGCACACTGGGTCTCTTCTGTGGGGATTAGAGATAAGCTATCTCAAGTAGGTGCTATTGACACAGCTGGGATATTTAAAGTGACCTGGAAACATGCAACTGTAGGCATGTTCGCCATGGATAAATCTCATACTGCTGTAAACATTTTGGAAGAGTTTTGCAGCAAGGTTTTTGAATGGCTGCGCCCAAGAGGGCTTAGTATTGGTTTTGTTTCCACAGATAATAGCAGTAATGTACTTAAGGCCATGGAGCTTGGTTCCTATTTCAGGGTTCAGGGTTATAGTTCAAGACTTTCTGAAAAAAAGAAGCCATAGTCAGCAACTTACTGTCCACCTGCCGAAGAATATGCACTCATTTCAGCCATTCTTTTAAAGCTCGGAAGCAGCTGAGGATCATTCAACGTGACTATAGAATGCCAGTCAAAGCACTCATCCAGGAGGCGGCAACACATTGGAAATCAACTTATTACATGCTTGATCATCTGTTTAAGCAGTTCAGGCCCCTCAATGAATATGTCATGCGAAGACAACAGCAATAACTGGATCATTAGGCCCAGTAGCATCATTACAGAATTGGTATTTACATTTAGGCATTGGTAAACGCAGTGCTGATGCACAGAGAAAAGAGCCCGAAAAAAGTTTAGCACCCCTAAACATTGAGCGGATGGTCCAGGCCTATCTGGACGACCCAACAGAGGTGTATATTGATTAAAACCCATTGCAGTATTGGTTTGGGAAAAAGGCTCAATGGCCACTGCTCGGCAGGCTGGAGATAAGCTATCTGGCTTGCCCTGTCGCAAGTGTCTCTTCTGAATGTGTTTTCAGTGTTGCTGGTTCCATTGTAACAGTGAGAAGGACCAGTCTCTCGCCCAAAAACATGGATAGGTTAACAATGATCAACATGAATCAGCACTTCATACCACCGATTTACACAATACATGAATCAAGGGAGGAAGATGAGGACAGCGGCTCAGGTGACATAAGTAGTGTGTTACATGATGTTTACCTACTCTGGTTGAACCCCCAGAGTTTGAAGACGAGCTATACTTCCCTGACAATTAGGCTTGCACTTACTGTCTTCCTCCCGTTTTTTCCTTTATTTGTGTGTCTGTCTTTCCGGTTACAAACTTTGAATCACAAAAAAACCATCACCACCGTCTTCTACTCCTTTTATTTCAATATACGAGTTTCAGCTGTTTGCATTTCACAGTAAAGTTCTCCAAATCCTTGGTGTTTTTGTTTTTGTTGTGCATGAGGTGAAGCCAAAATGTACTATTCTTACTGTACACACTAAAGAGTGACTCAATCAATAATATTTCTACTCTTGTTGTTTAATAACAAAATTTTACTTCTACTGCAGGCCGATCTTCACAGTCACTCAGTACAAGTATCGGAGATGATTGATGGAATAATAAGTCAGGACATTTCATGAGTGGCATAAAAGGTAAACAAATCAACAACAACCACAGCAGACCTAAATGTCTGTGTAGCAGTGGAGTCGAGTGTAGCGGTGGTATGACTGCGGAGCTTTGATTTAGTTACTTAAATTGTAAAATGCTATGTTGCCGGATATGTGCTAGGTCCAACTCTTTAAAAAAAATGTACACTAAACAGAGGATGTGCTAAGCGACGTGCTGTCACTGTGGGCCTGCTTTGTCCTGTTGTTGTAGGTCAATGCTGGAAACAGACTAGAGTAGAGATGATGCATATATGCCGCCTCGGAAAGTGTTCTTGTTGCACTATACCATAACTTGTGCATTTTTTTCAACTTTGTTTTTCAATATCCTTTTTGTTTTTCCATCTAGAATTACAGGCTTACCCTATGCTATAATTGGGAAAACAATGCACACTTACCTTACCAATAAATCTACATCTGCCAGGCAGGCAGTGGCAACATGAATACACGAAAACCTAAGGAAAAATATTTACAAAAGGAGTGTGTCAATCGCTTCTGTTTTCTACTCTGCAAGGTGTATGTATCACTTCAGTTTTATACTCTTCAAAAAACCCTCTTTTTTATTTTATATGTGGTAGTTCGCAACACTTTTTGCCTTTCATTTAAAAACCTTTTTCAATAGACAGTCTTCAAGAAGGCAGATGGTTACTGAAGTTATAGCTTACACAATTTTCAAATCATTTAGTACACCAAAAAAAACATTTTAAGTGAGCAGAAAGCACCAAATGCTTGTGAAAAAATGTGCAAGGGACAAAATGACCCCTCACGGGTGCACCACCAACGGGGTAACTGGTAGGTACTCACCAGAAAATCCCACTATTCTCATCGGTGGTCATTTTGTCCGTAAGGAAAAGTGTCCAAACAAAGAAAAGAATAGAGCATTAAACTGTGTAGGTGCAGTAGAGTGACAAATAGTCGCACTCCACAATTGTGACAAAAAAGTGATTAAAATTGGCAGACACACTTTTATTGCAATTACTTTATTATTCACTAAGTGTGATCTGTCAAGTTAAAAAACGACTGATTGCTATCCATGCATACCAATACCAGATGCCAACATGTTTCTTTGCCACAAAATTTTGGCAAATTCTTCAGGGCCAGACACCTCGTCACAGCACCAGTGTTGGACACTCCATTCTACTGGACTGTCAATTGAAAAAGTACAGAAAACACTGTGTTAAAACAGGACTGCTCACTCCCAAAAGAATATGTATTTTGAAGTCAAAATCATAGTAATTACCCTCAATCAGCTTATGTCTCTCATACCAGCTTGTGAGGTAACACTGTAGTCAAACGAACTCCTCATGTGAGTCCTCCTTTTTGATTGACCCTTCAGTCGTTGTGTCAATCTAAACCGGTGCCCCATAAAAGGAGTAAGAGTTATAAAAAAAAACATATACTAGGTTGTTACAAACTTTAATATATAAACTTTAATATACTGCGTATCATTGCACCAAACAGCCGCAATATATCAATGTCATCATGCCCATCAATCAAGGTTCAGTATCCTGCATTCCTGAGGACATATAATACTAAGCTGGTAGGAAGCAATTGTAGAAAAATAAAAGCCGGTCTAATCTGCCTAAAATGTGTCTTTTTTTAAAATAGGAATGATGTAGGGCTTTCTTTGTACCCCATAGGAGTTACAAAACATTAGAAAATACATCATATCCTGTGGAGAATTGCCGTCGCTGGCCACAGGATAAGAGGACCCGACCCTTAAGTGCCATACACCAATGGGCAAGAAGATAAAATCCAAAAAAAGATCATGGCTGCTTTTAACCCAGAAAAGGTAAGGCTCAGCCGATGGCACGGTTTTCAATAAAGAATGCCTATGGACGCTGAGCTTCCTCAGCTCTACTTCTTTCATGGCCAACCGCCGCTTTTAAAAAAAGTTCTCCTTCACCCAACAAAGGTCCCTCCTGAACATTTTCTCTGGGTTGGAAATAGGTCAGCCCTTCACAAGCTAATAAAGCATTCCCTGACATACTTAAACCAGGGGGGTCAGAAAACAGTACTCAAGAGAAAAGCAATCAAATAAGATTTCCTTGCATAAGGAAATTTCCTTCCTAAGTCACATTTTCATTCCCAGTGATCCAGTGATAGGGGGCGGTAAGATAACATATCAGAGACAAACCATCCCCAGTTCTTCATGGGCTATGAAGGTGGAGATGCTCTGCAGTTAACATAATACCCATCTCAGGAAGATGTTTTCAAGAATTTGTAGTTCCTCATGCTCAATTTAACCCCAAATCTCGCTGCCATAAGCAACCTTAGTAATACACCTGGCTTTATAAATCTGCAAAAGGGTCCGATGGGTCTATTGCCCAGTCTAGAGGCAAAGTAAAACTGTGGTGTTGACCCCAACAAGGTCCTCTTTCTTTGTACTGATGAGAGGACATCAATTCAGTGCGGTGTCAAGCACTACCCCAGGTATGAGAAGATGTAAGTCTTAGGGACCGGTATTGACCCCAACACAAATGTATACGGTTTGCTAGGACGATAACCCACTTGCATTACAAAAGAATTGTTGTTGTTAACCAACAAATCCATGTCCTCCATGAAGTGGCCAAAATAATTTAACAGAGATTGCAGTCCTCTGGCTGTCCTAGCCATGAGTACGGCATCATCAGCGTACAGTAGCACAGGCAGAATGCACCGCTCTTCCTGTGCTTGACTGAGTCTGACTTTCGGTGGAGGACTACGGCGCATGTCCTCAGCAGTACAGTCTGCAGTTTGGCCGTGGAGGTCACAGGCAAGGTGTGCTGCTCCCACGCAAAAGACCTAATTTTGAGCAGGGCAATGTTGATGTTGTCCCGCCGGCCCTTTTTATTTAATCTCCTGCTTCTTAAATGACCGATGGTGGGCAGGTCAAGCAGAACAACACTGTTTCTCTGCAGATGTGGCCACCAGGTTTCCCACCAGAGGATAAGTGCACACACTCTGCATTAGGTTATTTCAGGGTTAAGAGGTGCTACCCAGTTGGGGGAAAACAGGGGGCTTTCCATCATTTCTAAGGCAACCCAAAGGGCGTATTTGAAGACAACACTGTGTTTCATTTGGAGGCAGTTCCTAATTTTTTATTTAATAACATATAAGGTTTGAGGGTGCTAAAAAAATGCAAAGCCATTTAAAAGTCTTAGGCCCTGCAATTCATTTTGATGCAGCTGTCCTGGCTCAAAGGGTTAAAAAATGAGTGGGACAGGCATCAGCACGAGCTACTCGCACTGCCTCTTCATGTAAAGGCTGCACAATGTCTAGAAATACAGATGACCATGATGGCAGTACAAGTGCCCTAGGACATCATCAGGAACACTTCCAGGGGAAAGATCAGGAGGCGGTAAATACAAGCTACATCCCTGGTGACAATAGCTCAGATGTAGGTACAGCCTCATCCAACGAGATTCTGGGGAAAAGCTCTGAGGAGGTCACTCGGGGAAAGGAGATCAGTGTCACAAAATCTAAGGGTACCATGAACATCCTTTGTTTATGAAGGTGAACCAAATTCTAGAGAGGCTGAAAGAAGTGGAAGTGCTAATGCAGGAAAAGGTTGCCATATTTCTGAAACAAAAGTTCTCAATGGAGTTTAAGCTAGAGAATTTGGAAAATCATTCCCAACGTACCAATTTACGTATTGTGGGCGTTCCGGAGGGACTCGGTGGACATCAAATGCTACAATGGGTTGAGGCCTTTATTAAAACACATTGTCTTCCAAAACACTCTGGGGACCTCACACTTACAAGAGCACATCGTATGCCAGCACATCAGCCTCCAAATCAGAAATTTCCATATACAATGCTTGTTAATTTTGGAATCTATTACATTAAAGAACAAGTTTTAGCCATCAAGCAGAGACAGTTTAGTATGCCAGAAGTTCCTGTCTGTTGCATATTTCCTGACATGACAGCAATGGCAGCTAAGTGTAGGAAAGAATTTGTAAAAATACTTTAGTTGTTCAAGGCGCAGGGTGCCCAGGCAATGATTGCACAGCAATCCAAATTGAAGGTGTTGCTGAAAGGGCAATTTCACTGATTTTGCGATGTCTCTGAGGAGCAGGAACTGTTACAGCAGATCTCTAATAATTCCTAGTTAAGCGATGCATAGCCTTACGGCTGAGCTATCGCTACTCGGTTCCTTGGAATGTTGATTCCGTTATGGCTTTGATCATATTTAAAGACTTAGCGACTTTCATCTTATTACCAGGCTTTGTTTTTTTCTCTCTTTTTTTGTATTTGCGGGGGCAGGCTTGGAAGATGAAGGGCGATAGATCTTGGCACAATGTCACTGTGCCAGTCTTCACGGGGGTAGGCATATCAGGTGTGAGTGAGAGGGCGAACCACTCATCGCTGCTTAGGGAAGGTGGGAAGGTTTGGGGTGGGGAAGGTTGGTGGAGGTATGGGGTGCAGGGGTTACTAAAAAGAGATCCACATTTGTGATTTATTGTTACATGCTCCAATTGTCAAAATGTAGAAAGTTAATCTTTCATGAAGTGGGGCAATGCCACCTAGGTGATTTCCTTATTCGGGGCTGAACTCCACTCCGCTGCGGAGTCAGATGTTTTTGCAGACGTTGCGTTCCTTGCAGAAAGCGGAGTATGCAAAAATCCGCAAACTCAGCCAGCGGAGCGGAGTTTGTGGCCCACTGTTACATAATACACCACAATTAACATCTGTTTATCCTTATCCGATTTTTTAAAATTGTAAACGGATGAATTTCTTAAAAAGCTTTTGTAGCTTTGCTGTACATTTCTTTCTAATTTTTGCTTTTGTAATTTATCCTTTTTAATATTATCTGCATCTTTACCAATCTCCATCCCTCTGATGATAGAGACAGTTAAAGCCAAAAACGTTGAAAGTTGTGAGACGCTACCAGAAAACTTTGGGATTAATTGACCTGTGGAGGGTGGCCTTTCCCACACAAATTGCCTATACTTGTTTTTCAGCAAGATTTCAAAGTACTTCCGGCATAGATTTGTTTCTACTTTCAAAGGCTCTAACACTCAGCATATTTTACCTAATGGTTTTTCTGACCATGCAATGATTGTTTTGGAGTTTGAGATGGGGGAAACCCTAGTACACCCCAGATGCAGGGATCTTAAGTATCTAAGATACTAGTAAGATCTAGTATTTAGAAGAGGAATGGTGGGTGAAATAAAGGAGTTCTTTGCAATTAACCATGGGATCCCTCCCCCTGACATTGTATGGGACGCCTCAAAGGCATACATCAGAGGGATGGAGATTGGATTTTTGCATACTCCGCATTCTGCGGAGAACGCAACGTCTGCAAAAACAACTGACACCGCAGCGGAGTGGAGTTCAGCCCCGGACCCTCCCGCCTCCCACCCCCGCAATAAATATTTTGAAATTATGATTAATGTAAAATAAAAGCCCACTTACCTTTATCGCAACGCCTCCTGGCTGCCCTCCTCCACCTCGCCATAATCCCCTACGTCAGACAGGGGTGGGAGGCGCGAAGCAGAGTTTTTGCACAACTCCGTAGAGCTCCGCACAGAGCAACTCCGCCTGCTCCGCTGGGGCTTAATATTATGCAACATGTGAAGTGTTAAACCGTGCTCACACACAAAAAGTGTATGGAGAGAATAAATTCACTGGAAGATTTTTAACCTGTCAGAAGCTGCAGATAATCAGATTGATGTCCTTTAATGCCCGCCATGGGTATTAGGAGTAAGGATTCTGCAAGGATCTGTGAAATTATTCTAGATCATTATGGGCATATTTATACACAAAACAAATTTGTTGATAAAGAACCACTAGGAAAGTTTTTAGAGGAACATAATATTCCGATTCTATCTGAAGACGAAGGGGTGAATATTACATGACCCTTTTCAAAAGTATAATTGGTCAAGGTAATTAAGAACCTCCCAAACTGTAAAGCCTGTGGGCCATATGGCTTTCCAATGGAATACAAAAAAAAGCTTTTGTAGCAATTACAGCTGAGTATTTCTTTTTGGTCGCCAATATAATGCTAGGGGGTGGTCCTATCCCAGCGACATTTTTTAATGGGAATGTGGAGTGCTTTTTCAAAAAAGGGAAGGATGAGGAGGATCCAAATTCACATTGCCCAATCACATTATTAAATACCGATTAAAAATAATTACAACATTGTTAGCTCATAGATTTAAATTCACAGCATCTAAGTTAATCCATCAAGACCAGAATAGTTTAACATCTTGGAGGCAGCTAGGGACAAATACACACTACCTGTCAGAATCATTACATTACTGTGCGATCAACGATATACCTGCCTTAGTGCTTCTATTTTCTATTTCTGGATTTGGTGAAGCGCAGCAGCTACCCCAGCAATGGGGCGTCCCGGCGCTGAGAGACAGGCTCACACCTATTAGACGGGGGAGTAGAGAGGGCCCTAAAGAGCGGGAAAGAGGTAGGTCTTGATTGCTTTGCGAAAGACTGGAAGACTGTCTATGGAACGTATGCTGAAGCATTTGTCCTCGTGGTCTGGGAAAAGTTAGTTTTGTATCTTGTCAAGATTTGGTATTCCTCCACAGATAACAGGGTTGATACCAAGGATGTATCGCAATGCAGAAACCAATATTATTGTAAATGCAGTAGAGGTGGGAAATATACAGGTTTTGTGCGGAACCCGAGAGTAGTGTCCGCTATCCCCAATTGTATTTGCCTTCTTTATCGAACCAATGGCAATAGCATTTAAAGAAAATATAGATATCCGCCACACTCTGCCACAGATGGGGAAGATGAAGCTATATGCCAATGATATTGTGTTAATCCTCGATAGTGGTAAGGGGGTCTAGCAGAAGGTATTTGAGATTTTTGTACAGTATGCAAGACTTTAAGGCTCTAAAATTAATAAACAGAAAAGAGAAATAATACTATGAGGATGCAGCTCAGAGGTTCTGCATCCAGATACAGCGGACTGAGGATCTATACGATTTCAACTCTTCCCTGCTTCTATTAAAAGTACCAGACCTATTTTCACAATGGAATTCTCTCCCTTTGACCATTAAAACGGCCATTATCCCACTTTTTATTTTTTTATTTTCTGCTCTCGCATGCATGTTAACAACATCTTTTTCTGATGAAGGTCGAGTCTATATTAACTCTTTTATCCGTCAAAAACTAAATTGCCAGAATAGCACTAAGCACTTTACATGAAGGGCCGGAAAGAGGTGGGCTGGCAATTCCCAAGCACAGGAATGATTATGGCTGAGATACCCGCCACCCCCTCTCAACACAATCCCCAAGGATGGGAAAACCGGAAACAGTTCTGAACTTTTGGAAGACGGGAGGGAGTGACCCTCCCGGCCGTATTTATTAAAATATGAAACAAAATTAAAACATTAAAATAACAGTTTCATATTATGTACAATTTCATTACCACATTTGCGATGTTTGGCTAACCTTAACATATTCTCTAATACAAAGGTTCTCCTAGCCGAACTAACATCCTACAAAATATTAACTTGCAATTTGAAATTGTACATCCTAACGTTTAAGGGCCAACGGCAAGATCATAACCGGTGTCAAGATCCCTAAACCAGAAATGTCCCCCTCACTTGTGAGGGGCGACCGCACAGAGGTGTACCTCAAGTGCAACTACCAATTTCCCTTGACTTGACGGGGGCCCCAATAAACTCGACGCCACTTAAAGGTCGTCCGAGGACTCGTGTGAGGTATCTAGAAGGTAGCGTAGACCCCCCCCAAACCCCACACAACTTACCACATCTGCCGTCGCAGATGTCATGGCCCCGGGAAATTCTTCAGGAGGGGGCTGTAGCCCCTCCTACCCAGGAAGGGGCCTTGACCGCCTTTCCTTTCCTTTCGGCGGCCCATCCTTAGAAGGGACCGCCTCCCCGTTGAGGGGCCAATGGCCACCTCCCTCGAGCGCTCCCATCCGTAATGGGTGACGCCCACTCATAGGGATCTACCAATTAGTGCTCACCGATCATGACCTTACCGCCCGACAATAAATACGACAAATCTATCTAAATTACTGAATTACTAAACAATTATAATTTATTATAAGCATGATTACTGATCAACACTAGTGCAAATACTTTATTTGAAAACATCCAAAAAGTGACCATCTTTATTGCAGATTCAAAATATCACGACAGTCATCACAACCTGAAAGAAAATAGAGTTACCCCATCAAAACTTTATTCACAACAAGTAGCTGTCCTCAGGGGCTGGTGGGTGGGTCAAAATTGGCTCTTCGTTCCGTCTCGAGCTCACGTGCAGCGAGGAGGTGCAGCTTCAGAGCACAGGAACAAGAGGATGCTTTCTTGGCTTGTTGCTCCTTTTATCCGTCTTCAGGGCGGGCGTACACCCGCCCCTGCCTGCCCCAAAGGGCGTGGCCGGCCGCGTCAGTGTCTAGGCCAGCCCACTCCAGGGCGGGAAAAAGGCGCGCCCCGGCTACGCCGCTTCGGGCATACCAGCCGAGGCTCGCCTCCCGCCCAAGATGGCTTCCCGGGGGGATCGTGGTACTCCACCATACGTTCGGGGGGACCGAATGGTCGCCCCTTTCCATATGGCTGAGATACCCGCCACCCCCTCTCAACACAATCCCCAAGGATGGGAAAACCGGAAACAGTTCTGAACTTTTGGAAGACGGGAGGGAGTGACCCTCCCGGCCGTATTTATTAAAATATGAAACAAAATTAAAACATTAAAATAACAGTTTCATATTATGTACAATTTCATTACCACATTTGCGATGTTTGGCTAACCTTAACATATTCTCTAATACAAAGGTTCGCCTAGCCGAACTAACATCCTACAAAATATTAACTTGCAATTTGAAATTGTACATCCTAACGTTTAAGGGCCAACGGCAAGATCATAACCGGTGTCAAGATCCCTAAACCATAAATGTCCCCCTCACTTGTGAGGGGCGACCGCACAGAGGTGTACCTCAAGTGCAACTACCAATTTCCCTTGACTTGACGGGGGCCCCAATAAACTCGACGCCACTTAAAGGTCGTCCGAGGACTCGTGTGAGGTATCTAGAAGGTAGCGTAGACCCCCCCCAAACCCCACACAACTTACCACATCTGCCGTCGCAGATGTCATGGCCCCGGGAAATTCTTCAGGAGGGGGCTGTAGCCCCTCCTACCCAGGAAGGGGCCTTGACCGCCTTTCCTTTCCTTTCGGCGGCCCATCCTTAGAAGGGACCGCCTCCCCGTTGAGGGGCCAATGGCCACCTCCCTCGAGCGCTCCCATCCGTAATGGGTGACGCCCACTCATAGGGATCTACCAATTAGTGCTCACCGATCATGACCTTACCGCCACAGGCCGGATAGTTGACCGGCTATCCGGACCCCCCACAACACTCCTACCTAAAGGTCATGTCTTAACGTCTTTAGCCAAGCTATCAAGTCTCCTATGAGTAGCTCGTTCCCCACCCGGGACAAGTGAACACCATCCCCCAAATACATACTGTCACCAGTAATACAACCATGCGAAATAGAATGCAATGTATTGGAACGGAACAATCTACTCACTTTGTTATTAATTTTCCTTACTGAATGATTCAAAGCAGAAACAGAAATAGCCCCCCGCCATACTCTTCGTGGGATCATATGGGACCATGCAATCGTGCACCCTGGAACTCTCCTCGCTAACCAACTTACAGTGGAAAGCATCGCTTCAAGAAGAAGTCGTCTACCAGTGGTGACCAAATCATTGCCCCCAAGGTGTACTATGACTATAGACGGCGGTGACCTCGTCCGCCCTAACAAACCCTCGAAAAATGATTGAAACTGGTCAATACAGAGTCCGCCCCTTCCGTAGAAGGACACACAGTACCCGTATTCCCCAGCCACGTGAATCATGTCACCTGCTTTGAATACGTCCGCGGCACGCCTCACGTATGAGTGGCCCACGACCCACACCTCCTTTTTCACAGCCGGTGATGTCTGACCGCTGGCCCGGTGTTGGGTTGACTGCATAGTCCGCCCCGCCTCGTAGGCTTGCGCAACTGAAACCAAACAAAAACAAGAAGCGTGAGTACATCGTTACAGCTTCACAACATGTGCAACCGCACATACCTTTTATAACAGTTGGAGGACCAACGCCCCACACGTTTAACTTGTTCAACATTCAGACCCCTGGCCGTAGCCTCCGTAGCAGCCCCTATCCGAAAGGAATGGGTCCCAAACTCGCCCGGGTTCAAGCCCGCAGCGGAAATAGACATCGCAAGCACCCGCTGAAACTGAAACCTCGTCAGTGGGGTAGCGTCAGCGTGTCTCAACAAGGTCCCCCCCCATGATGCCACCCTTTGTGCTAAATATTCCTCTACACAATTCACCGGGCACATGGAGGACCCGGGAATCCTTGGTATGATTATGCAATCACCCAATGCACCCTGATCGGTCTTGGACCTGACGAACGAGACAGTCATTGTCCCCCCTCTGACCTGAACGTGCTCTCGGCACAGTCCCCCCACCACGTCCTGCTTGTTTCTCGCCACTAATTCGCTTACCCGCATAGCCCCATGGAATGCCAGCGTAAAGGCGGCTCGGAATAACACTGTTTCATACCAGGATGAACATGTTGCAGGGAGTATGGATAACAAAAGGGCCAACCTATCCAAACCTATCGGGCGCCTTTCATCTACTCTGCGACCCTCAAGGCGTTGCCACCCACGTAGCGCTTTTGCACCACGAAAGACGCTGTCGGGTCCTGGATCCCATGAGCCCTATCCACAAAGGAAATGGCGGCCCGATGCCTCTGGGCCGTAGCCACTGATTTGCCTGCCTGATGTAAAGACAGCAGAAAGTTTACTACAGACTCTTCCTGGCCCCAAAGCTCCCCCCTAGCAGCCCCCAAAAAGGCCCAATAGGATCGGAACGCCCCTTCATATGCCTTCTTCGTCCTGGGTGCTAAACTCTCTCCCACGAGGTTTTGTAGTTCGGGGCACCGAGAGACCAGAGAGCTTCGGGAAAGGGTGCCGCCACCGGGTCCGCTGTGGGCAGAAAACCCCAGAAGGCCTGCATACGAAAACGAGAAAGCGCATCAGCCGCTTGATTCATCACCCCTGGCACATGTCGTGCCTTAAATAGCACGTTCAGTTGCATACACAATAATACTATTTCTTTGAGCAATCTCAGGATCCGTTTGCATCGTGCCGCCTGGCTATTGATACACTCAACCACGGTCATGTTATCAGACCAGAATACCACAGAGTGATCTCTGAACCCCTCGGGCCAAGTTCTCAGGGCCACCAGAATGGGGAAAAGTTCCAAAAAGGCAATATTACTTGTCAGTCCATTATCATGCCACCATGACGGCCATTTTTGTGCCGACCACTGAGTGCCGAATATGGCACCAAAACCAATGCTCCCTGCCGAATCTGTCCACAGTCCCAGCTCCTCAGAGGACACCGCCGGTTTGTTCCATACAACTCGACCATTGAAATCCGCCAGAAATGCCAACCAAATGCGCATGTCCTGGCGAACCTCTGCCGAGAGCCTCGTGCGGTGGTGACCCTCCTTCAGGCCTACCATGGCTTGAGCGATCGAGCGGGAAAAGGGGCGGGCCATCGGTATTACTCTTAGGGCAAAATTCAACTGTCCCACCAATTGTTGTAATTGATGCAACTTAACCTTAGACTCACCTAAACACGCTTGCAGGCATGCCCTGAATTTTAACACTTTGTCTCCTGGTAAACGAAAACAACCTTCTCCAGAGTCAAGCTCGATCCCCAGAAACTCGAGGCAAGTCGAGGGACCCACAGTCTTACCTGGTGCCAATGGCACACCAAACTGATTCATCAAGACACAAAATTCGGTCAAAGCCTGTCCACATACCGGATCCCCGGCTGCCCCCAGAAACAAAAAGTCATCGAGATAATGCATAACATGTTGAAACCCCGTCTTTCTTGTAAAGACCCATTGCAGAACACAACTGAACTTTTCAAAATAGGCACAAGATATAGAGCACCCCATTGGCATACATCGATCCATGTAATAGTGACCCTGAAACATGAAACCAAGGAGACGCTGGTCGTCAGGATGTACCGGGAGCAACCGGAACGCTGACTCGATATCACTTTTTGCCATCAGCGCGCCGGGCCCCAGGCGATTCAATATGGCTACGGCCTCATCGAAGGATGCGTACCGCACCGAACATACTTCCGGGTCTATCGCATCGTTTACGGAAAGACCACGCGGGGCTGATAAATTATGTATCAGCCGAAACTCACCCGGGTCCTTCTTGGGGACCACCCCCAAAGGGGAACAAACAAAGTTAGCAACTGGTGGTACATTAAATGGACCGGCGACTCGACCTCGAGTAACCTCTTTCCGGATCTTTTCCTGTACTACGGTCGTATGTTGCAAGACCGATATTTGGTTGTTACATTTCGCTATACCCCGAAACTCCCCCACTGGGATGCGGAAACCATAAGAAAACCCGTCCCGCAACACCCCAGCGGAAGCGTGATCTGGGTATTCGCTGAGCCAAGGAATCATCGCCATGGTATCAATCGGGGTAGGTAAAGGCGCCCCTCGGACTATATCAGACCTGTTTGGCGCCTCCTCTACCCCCGTTATCACCCGTTTTGGCTCTGCACATGGACTCAGGATGGGATGCTTGCCCACACCCACCACATTCGTGCTTAAATTTGCAAGACCCCTGGGGCCTGGTACATTTACCCCTGTTAAAGTTCCAACAAATCCCCGTTTTCCCTGCGTTGCCGATTGGCCTCGAGTGGTTGTCGTTACTCGTACCTGATCGAAAGGGCGTTCCAGCATATTGGCGGGAGGGTTCACTCACGCTACTCCCTACCAATGGCAATTTCAACATACCAGTATCTTCCATTTTGGACCAAGACACAGAATCATAACAATCCCAAGTTAAATTTTTATCATGTTCTTTCGCTTTCCTGAAAATATTATCGTAACAGAACCATTGATTGCCCTCGTGTGACACAGAATACCCCATGATCCGTGACTGATAAATCGGGAATTCGGACAGCAATTCGGGCCTACGTTCACCCATGATGGATGTAAAAATCCCCCAAGCTTTGCCCCAATTGCCAATGTTTTCATTCACCTTAAAGGCGGCCATCTTTGCGCGCCAAACACTCGGATGCATGAGCTCCTTCTGGCTCTTAACATGCTCCATCTCATAATGATCGGTAAGCAACGAGAAGATGTTTATATACTCCTCTGCCCATATCTTCTCTTTGATAGCCAGAGGGACATGCTGACCCAACTTTTCCCTTCGATAGGGTGCAGACTCATCCCTCGCAATCGGCAATGGCCGCTTACCTGAACCGGAAGCTGTATCTGCGACTGGACCTGACCCAGGTGGTTTCTCTACTGCCGCAGCCGGCGATGGTGCCTTCGTCGCTTCCCTAGTTTCCCGCAGTTGCTTCATCAACACCTGCGCGTCGTCAGCCGTGGCGCCCTTGCTACCTTTACCCAACCACGCTGCTAATTGTGCTGCCAGCTCGGGCGGCATATCCTCCCCGGACACGGGGGTGACCACCACGGGAATTGGATTCCCCTCCTCCGGCACGGGAGTTGGTACTTCGAGTGGGGTACAGGGAACCGGGATGTCTCCCCCAGCTGCTCCCCTTCTGGGCCTCTTGCCTTTTCCTCCTGGAGCTGCTCCTGCCAAAGGACGTTTCGGCCCCCCTTCTTCGTCTTTATCCGCCATTCGCCTCTTTAGGTCGGTCACCTCTTTCATAAGAACACGCAGCATCTGGTCGGTAGTCATTCGCTTTCCCGCTTTCTTGGGCATTCTCCGACCGAGTATCTGCAAAACAAACAAGAAAGATTACAACGCTCAAAATTGGCTCTTCGTTCCGTCTCGAGCTCACGTGCAGCGAGGAGGTGCAGCTTCAGAGCACAGGAACAAGAGGATGCTTTCTTGGCTTGTTGCTCCTTTTATCCGTCTTCAGGGCGGGCGTACACCCGCCCCTGCCTGCCCCAAAGGGCGTGGCCGGCCGCGTCAGTGTCTAGGCCAGCCCACTCCAGGGCGGGAAAAAGGCGCGCCCCGGCTACGCCGCTTCGGGCATACCAGCCGAGGCTCGCCTCCCGCCCAAGATGGCTTCCCGGGGGGATCGTGGTACTCCACCATACGTTCGGGGGGACCGAATGGTCGCCCCTTTCCATACTTTGCGTACTTTGCACAGTACATGTCCAGGTGTAAATCCACATTTTCAAATGACTTTATGCAGTTGATCTCTATAGAGCATCATATAGGCAATGTGCTAAAAATTGTGAAGTTACACAAAAAGTCTGTTATAAAAGTATAGAATGTTTTCTTTGGAAACATAGGGATCTTTGTAGGAGATAAGCTATCCTCTATATTAATACCGCAACACCCGTCAGAACTTGCCATGGAGCCTGGTGTTAATTTGGCACCTGAAACTGTCCAAAAGTGGGCAAATGTAGGGTTAAGGAAGCTGTCTGATTTTCTCCGGAGAAAGAGATGGCTTAATATTTCAGAAATCCACCAGCTAACTTGTAACTATTATCTGCTTCTTGGAGCATAATGAATACTGTATAAACTATTCAGCAATCTGGATTTGGACAGATACATTATAGTAAAAGTATGGTTCTGGCACTAATCAAACCTGACGAAGACAAAAGTCCCAGGGAATGGAAAAGACTGTTTGCTTTTATAAAAAGTCCGAATCTCACCCAAAAAGCAATTAAAAAATGGAAAAATACGAAGGGTTGGATTTAACAACTAGGATTTGGGATGAAGTCAATAAACGAAATGTTAGCGTGTTAAGAGGAGCCAATTGGGGGTGGATGTTATTTGTTAGTTACTGGCTTTTATGACTTTTAGGTAGAACCCCGCAAATTCTTTCGCAAGTAAATCTTAATCTGCTGAGTCACTCTTTTTGTTGCCTTGATGGGTCTGTTGCCATATGGGTACACATAATTGATCAGGGTCCTCTTATCCAGGGATTCTGCAATGAAATGTTTCAGTGCTTGGAAAATGAATGGCAAGTCAGGCTGGCTCTTAGCTCCTGGTTTAAAGTTCTGGGGTACGACCCTGCCCTCGGCCTGATCAATAAATGGACAAAATTATTATATGTTGCAATGGCTGTAGCCTGGTCCCTCCTGCTTCGAAAATTGCAGACACGGCATGTTCCAACAACAGGCGATTGGCTATGAAAAACGAAGCAAGTCAGAAACAATAAACAGTTACGTGCAAAGTGAAATGGGGGAACCAAGAAATTTGATAAATTATGGGGACTGTTTTACGAGTGAAAATAGGGGTTAGAGCAGTTAACTGGACGGTCCTATTGCTATTTTTGCACATTCAGCTCTACAAGTATTTAATGTACTCATAAGCGTTTATTTAGGATGCCACTAGGGCTATTTAATCGTGGTTTTTACCCTATGTGGAGTTTTGACTAGTACTATTTTCTTATTCGATATCTGATGTATTTAATTATGTAATATGTATTTATTTATGACTGGAGCATGAACAGTATTTATGTATATTCATGAAAGGATGTATTGATATGTAAAATTTTGGATCTCATAAAAAAATTAATGTTCCTCTCGCAATGAAGACTTTTAAAGGGAAAAAAGAGAACAAGAAAAGCACTGAAATCCAGAGAATGATTTTAATTGACTGCTATTAATATATGCATTAGGGTGGCCATCACTGTGATCTCATATGTGTGTATCTTTCCCTATTGCATTTTTTGATTTTTATAGTTGTAAACAAAACCGAATAAAGGTTGATTGAATTGGCTGTTTTTTAATTGAGCATCAATTATTACTTATTTGCGATAGCCCAAATATGTTCGTTATATGCGAGAGCAGGCTTTGCCCAGCCCTGGGTAGGACACCCACTGAATGAGGGCATATCAGACCGAGACATTACTGATGCAAAGACAAGGTTTGCATTGCACCCATGAAATCCACACATTTCCATCTGACAGAGCAGTCCAAACATGTGACTCAGTTCAGGGGTGTCTGCATGGAAGGGTGTCTCAGGCTGGTGTAATCCGCGACGGTCATCACTCATATACTCTGAATTTCCGTGCTTGGGGTGGGTCGAGGGGAATATTCTCCAGACCTGAAACGTTCCGCCTTTTCGTCTTGCTTTCACGAGTGATTAAGCTAACATTCTTTCATACTTGAACCTCTGAAGTGTATCGTATGGCGCGCCAAAGATATTAATAGCGAAGTCAGAGGATATTGGAATAGCTTTGACATTTCCTGCTTTGAAAGATCCCACCTATTGTGAGCAGTCTCTGCCAAGTTGTGCAAGGCCTGGGTAGGTGTGAGTCAGTGTGCGCACAGGCGTTCAACCCCTGGCTAGGGTCCAAGAGGGAGGAGAGCACAGACGCAAAGGGCCATCATCTAACAATTAGTGCCCCTGAGTTTATCTCATTTAATTTCAATCCCTTAGTTATGAAGACTGGCATGGGGCTTTTCCTCGTCAGCTAGCCGTGTTTTTTCACAAATATCGTAATGACAATAGGTAAGTTAAAAAGTAAGCGAATGGGTTTTAGCTGAAAAATCTGGGCTTTTACACAGCTATGAATAAATAATACAGCAACAAAGCTTTCCAGCGTCTGATACACATCACACCACCATAAACATGCTTTTTGACAGGAGAGTAAGTTTACACACCTTCCCTTGCTATTGTCAGTCTCCCACGTGCACGTATGTCTCTGATCGTACCCAAATGGAAAGTGAAGAAAATATGGGGACAGATTATTGGGGGGAGGATGTGGTCCATTGGCTAGACTACAGACTTCGATGCAGGAAACCAGGGTTCGAGCCTCGTGGCATCCACATCCTGTGATTCTGGGCAAATCACTTGATCTCCCCGTGCTCAAATGTGTTAGTAACTAGTGTTCATGTAAAGTGCTCCAATACCTTCGGATCGCGTTTGTGCTATATAATATGCAGCAACAAAAAAATACAAAAAAGAATCCACGAACACCAAGAGGCCGTTAACCAGGGGCTGACCTGACCTCAAGACACCCCCACGCCGTGTGGCCCTCCAGCTGCAGGCGATTCTGTGCCCCAGCACCTCAGGTCCGCCCTTGACCTCGGTGACCCCTCCTGCTGCTGCTATTTCTTCCTTCCGTTTCGTTTTGCCCTCCTGTGCCTCTATTGTATTTTCGTTTTGCTTTGTTTGGTATTTCACTGTATTTCACTGTATTTCCCCTTATTTTGTCTGTAGGGTTAGCGATTCTGCCGCTGACTCCCCTGATGTGACCCCCCTCCGCTCCCCGCCTCCCGCCGCTGCTCCATCGTAGCCCGCCCCCTTTTTTCCTGTGTCCCCACTGGCCGCCCCGCTCCCGCCTCCCAGCTGATCCTCCCTCCCACTTGGCCTTAAATGGAGACCGCGCAGGTGAGTGTGACCTGACCTCAGGACACCCCCACGCCGCGCGGCCCTCCAGCTGCAGGCGATTCTGTGTCCCAGCACCTCAGGTCCACCCTTGACCTCGTTGCCCCCTCGCTGCTGCTGCTCGTTCTTCCTTCCGTTTCGTTTTGCCCTCCTGGGCCTCTATTGTATTTTCGTTTTGCTTTGTTTGGTATTTCACTGTATTTCCCCTTATTTTGTCTGTAGGGTTAGCGATTCTGCCGCTGACTCCCCTGGTGTGACCCCGCCTCGGCTCCCCGCCTCCCGCCGCTGCTCCATCGCGGCCCGCCCCCTTTTTTCCTGTGTCCCCACTGCCCGCCCGCCCGCTCCCGCCTCCCAGCTGATCCTCCCTCCCACTTCGCATTAAATGGAGACTGCACGGATGCGCAGAGGACACGCGTCTCCTTCAGCCACTCCACCGGACTTCATTGGACTGACCACAGCTACGTCCACTTCAGCTCCAGAAGAACCACGACCCACCACGACCCACCATCACCCGCAACAGGTTCCTCGCAGGAGCTGGAACAAGATCACCGCCGACCAGCTCACCACCTCCCTTAGCCAGAACCCTCCCGCCAGCACAACGGACCCCAACGAAGCAGCCAGCAACCTCACACAGTGGATCACCAACTGCGCAGATGACCTCGCACCACTGAAGTCCCCCCTCAGAAGACCCGGCAGCAAGAAAGCCTCCTGGTTCACCGACGAACTTAAGAACTCCAAGAAGAACTACCGCACCCTCGAGAAAGCCTGGCGCAACGACCAAACCGCAGACAACATGACTGCCCTCAAGCACGCCACCCGCAAACACCACCAGCTGATCCTCACCACCAAGAAGACAACATTCAAAGAACAACCGGACAACAACGCCCACAACAGCAAGGAACTCTTTAGCATTGTCAAAGAGCTCTCTAACCACAGCGCCGGAAACAACGACATCCCTCCCTCGCAAGACCTCTGCAAATCACTCCCCTTGCTCTTTCACAGCAAGATCGCCAACATACACAACAGCTTCGGTGCACAGACCATGCACTCAACTACCGAACCAACGCACCCCACCACCACCATCCGCGCCTGGACCCCGGTCAGCACCGAAGACACCACCCGCACGATGAACACCATCCACTCCGGATCACCAACCGACCCCTGCCCCCACCACATCTTCAACAAAGCCGACTCCATCATCGCACCCCAACTCCGGGACATCATCAACACCTCCTTCGACACCGCCACCTTCCCGGAGAGCTGGAAGCACGCCGAGATCAGCGCCCTCCTGAAGAAACCAACAGCGGACCCCACCGACCTCAAGAACTACCGCCCCATCTCGCTCATCCCTTTTCCTGCCAAAGTCATCGAGAAGACCGTTAACAGACAGCTTGCCGCCTTCCTTGAGACGAACGGATCCCTCAACCACTTGCAGTCCGGTTTCCGAGGTAACCACAGCACCGAGACCGCCCTCATCGGAGCCACTGACGACATCCGATCCCCGCTCGACAACGGGGATACAGCGGCCCTCATACTCCTGGACCTCTCCGCAGAGTTCGACACTGTCTGCCACCGCACCTTAGTGCAGCTCCTCAGCAACATCAGAATCCGAGAGAAGGCACTGGAGTGGATCATAACGTTCCTTGCCGGAAGAACCCAGAGAGTACGCCTCCCCGGTTTAGATCCGAGGCCACTGAAGTCATCTGTGGCGTACCACATGGATCATCACTCAGCCCCACCCTCTTCAACGTCTACATGAGCCCCCTCGCAGCCATCGCACGCCAACACAACCTCAACATCATCTCCTACGCTGACGACACCCAGTTGATCCTCTCCCTCACCAACGACCCCGCCACTGCCAGAACCAGCCTATACGAAGGGATGAAAGACGTCGCCGAGTGGATGAAGAACAGCCGCCTGAAACTGAACTCAGATAAGACAGAAGTCCTCATCCTGGGATCATCGCCCTCCACCTGGGACGACTCCTGGTGACCCCCTGCCCTTGGCACCACTTCCAAGCATACGGACTACGCACGCAACCTGAGCTTCATCCTGGACTCCTCCCTCTCGATGACCAGACAAGTCAACGCCGTCTCATCATCATGCTTCAACACCCTGCGCATGCTCCGAAAGATCATCCGATGGATCCCCACCAAAACCAGGAAGACGGTCACCCAGGCCCTCGTCACCAGCCGTCTGGACTACGGGAACACCCTCTACTCCGGAACCACAGCCAAACTCCAGAAAAGACTCCAGCGCATCCAGAACGCCTCAGCCCGACTCATCCTGGACATCCCGCGCCGCAGCCACATCTCTGCCCTCCTGAAAGACCTGCACTGGCTCCCCATCAACAAGAGGATCACGTTCAGACTCCTCACCCATGCACACAAGGCTCTCCACGACATGGGCCTGAAGTATCTCAACAGCCGCCTCACCTTCTACACACCCACCCGCCAGCTCTGAACCGCCAGCCTCGCCCTGGCCTCTGTCCCAAGAATTCGGAAATCCACCATCGGAGGAAGATCCTTCTCCTACCTGTCAGCCAAGACATGGAACTCTCTCCCCACTCACCTTCGGCTGACCCAGGATCACCTCTCCTTCAGGAAACAACTCAAGACCTGGATGTTCGAGCAGTAGTGAACCCCCTCCCCCCCTCAGCGCCTTGATACCCTTATGGGTGAGTAGCGCGCTATACAAATTCAGTGATTGATTGATTGATTTAACCAAGTTTTTTCAAGTTCTGTTAACATCGTGCACAGCCCTTGTAGTTAGCCTAGTGCTTACCCCAAACAATTGTCCATCCTCCTTCTCTGATCCGGAAGGAGATGCGGTAGGACCCACTGTTACATTCCTTGTATATATTTAGGTTTAGTTATTCATTGAGTAGGTTAAGTCTGCATTTTTCATTCTCTCTGTTACCTAGCAACATAGAATGTCTCTTGTAAGCTCCTTTGCTGCAGTTGGAGACTGGATGCTGAACTAGAGAGACACTCTGTTGGATCAGGAGCGCTGTATCTCTCATAAAAATAAATCTTCACTTTTACCACTTACTGGATTCCTGCTGATTATTCATTGCATGCAACATAAATTTGGCGACGAGGTGGCGGATGCAGTACTCCAAAGAACACACCAAATTTGGATTTATGGATTTATTGAAAGATCTAACAGAAATTTCTTAGTGTCATCTCTACATTTTACTTTATTTTATTTATATTAATTAGCTTTTGAAATAATGTATTGCTCGTATTCCTCCACTGGATCCTGAGACCGCTAATTCCATCATTCATTACCAACTGCCATTCTACCAAACTTCAGCATATTCAAAAGCCTTCAAAGGAACTTTCTCAACCTTTACTCTTCACAGAAGGTAATTATTTATTTATTTTTGCTGACTACTCTACAGAACTTCTGTACTTGATTAAATCAACCTTATTTGATCTTTTTACATTTACCTTTCGGATTGTGAACATCATACGATTTGCTTAAGATTGTTTCATATAATCTAGCATCACGTTTCTTTTATTTGAATTTTTCATTAATTTTACATTTCAACATTGCCGCTGAAGATAGGAATTTTTCCTCTCGAGCGACGCAGTTTAACTTCAAAACTACCTTATAATTATATCCCCACCGACTTTGTGGAATCTTCACTGCAGTGCTTCTGTACGATCCTTCGTCATTTGAGGTGACGCCTTCAGCCATTACGTAAGGAGACGTTTCTTCTTGGCATTTGATGCGACGCCTTCTGTCATCACATAAGGAGACGCCGGTCATCATTCACTTGGCAACGCCTGCAGTCATCACGCAAAGAGACGTCAGGAACGCAGCATCCTTCACGTCTCCTAACAACATGTAGCTGGTCTTCTTCTGTTTCCTTCACTACAAGCGCGGTGATGAGCACACCTTTACTAACTAAATAACTGGTAATTTATTATACCAATAAGGTTTCTTCATTTCAACCCAGTGCCATTTTTTCCAATGCATGGTGACACGCACACCAGTTCTCTTCATTGGCACCACATATACCGAACGCAGATGTACTCACCATCCCTCATCTTTATGCAAGTATTTGAGCGCGGTGACGCGCACACCATTTAACCCCTTCCACGCTCATGACGAGCTGGGCTCGTCATGGCGTAGCCTCCTCGCACGCTGATGACAAGCCCAGCTCGTCACGTAAAGTGCGGTTTTAAAAAACTCAGCACAGGAGCGGAATTGGTGCAGCAGTGATGGTGTTAATTATTTTTCTACAAGCATTTTGCACGGTGACGTGCACACCTTCTTTTTCTGTAAGTACTATAGCGCGGTGATGCACACACCTACTTGCTCACAGTCATTGATGTTCAGATCATTTTAGTGCACGCTTTGGTTGATCTACATATTTTTCTATCGAGCGCGGATGTGCTCACCATCCCTCATCCTTATGCAAGTATTTCAGAGCGGTGACGCTAACACCATTTAACTCTTTTTTCTACAAGCATTTTGCATGGTGACGTGCACACTTTCTTTCTCTGTAAGTAGTATAGCGCAGTGATGCGCCCACCTACTTGCTCACAGTCATGGATATTTAGATCATTTTAGTGCACGCTTTGGTTGATCTACATATTTATTCAACATTTTGTTCTTAATCTTTTTTTCACAATTTATATTAAAGTGTGCGCAATTTCCTAATTTGATAATTTGAACATTAACCTTTAAAATTCTGTTTTAATTTTATCTTTACCTTGGTCTTCTCATAATATTTATTATAGTATGGCTGTGCAAACTGCTGTTCTTCCTTCTCCTTTTCTCCCGGAACCTGGAACACCTAAAATTAAATGGACACAATGGTACAAATCATTCAATAGTTATATAATAGCTATTGATGGTGTAAAGTTTTCACCTGTTAGGAAAAATGCAATGTTATACAACTGTCTAGGCAATGAAGGTCAAACATTTTAAAGATGAACCAAGTATAATTGTTGAAAGACATACATTTCATACATGTAAACAACGTGAACATGAAAGCATTGATAATTTTTTCAGCTGAACTAAGAGTGCTTGCTTCTTCATGTGAGTTTGAAGGGCCTATTGAACAATATTTAGGAGACCAAATTATTATAAATTGCTTTAGCAACAAAGTTCAAGGAAGAATCTTGTGATGCAGGAGTCCTTCACTTATTGAAACACTGGAAATCACCAGAGGAATTGAGAGATCTGTTTCCGCATCTAAAGAATTGGGTAATTTGAAAAATACCTCCACTGAAGCTATAAACAAAGTTTCTCCTCAAACTGTACAACCTGTGGCAAACCTAATAAACCACCTTATATTATACATGATTGGAAAAAAATCAGATAAACTACTCAATGCTACAGATGTGGTTCCAAATCTCATTTAGCGAATGCTTCCAATTGTCCTGCTATTAACAAACTGTACCAATTGCAAGAAAACTGGACATTTTACTTCTGGTTTTAAGTTCAAGCCTAAAGTCATGCATTTGGAATCCGTTGAGTCCAATATCTTAAATTCGGATAGTAGTACTGTAAATAAAATCCTTTTGTCTATTGACATGGTAGAGTCAGCAGATGAAGCTAATAAGGGTGATCCCATCTGTGACATTAAAATTGGTGAGATAAACACAAAAGTTACTGTAGATTCAGTTTCACCTGTCACCATCCTTTCAGATGAATTATTTTTTAAAGAATGGAATGAAACTACATTACTTCCTCCAGATATTCATACCGTAGCCTTTGGAGGTCAAGAAATTGATATGATGGGATATTTGACTGATGATCTCAACTTTAGGGAAAGAATTAGTCTTTCTAAAATTTATGTAGCCAAAAAGGGGTATAATATACTTGTTTGGAAAGATCAAGGTAACTTTCGCATGATTTTAATACCAGGTACTGACAATCCCATTTCTTTGGAGGAGTTTACCAACATTGGTACTTTACAGTCTGAAAATTCCTCACTGGAAGCTGTTCTTGACAAACACAAGACTATTTTTAATGACAAACTTTAATTAGTTAAAGGTTTCCAACATAACGTTATTTTGAAACCTGATGTTAACCCAGTTATCCACAAGGTTAGACACGTTCCATTAAGCATCAGAGATAAACTTAAAACTCATCTTCAACAACTTTGTGCAGACGGTGTTATTAAACAAGTTGATTCATCCCTACGGGTTTCTCCAATAGTCATTGCACTTAAAAAGAATTGTGATGAAATTAGGTTGTGCATAGATTTAAGATCTTTGAATAAAAATATACCAGTTGATTACTTTTCATTACCACACATCTAAGATATGTTAGCACAATTAAAAGGCACCAACATTTTCTCTACCATCTACCATAGACTTACGAGCAGCGTACCATCAAATTGAGCTACACGAGGATTCCAGAGATTTGACCATATTTAATACACCCTTCGGAGCATTCAGATTTCTTAGGATGCCCTTTAGACTAGCTTCAGCAGCTTCGTTCTTTCAAAAGCTCATGTTCCAACTCTTTGGTGACATCAAAAATGTTTTAGCTTATCAAGACGATATTTTAATTTCCTCTAATTCTGTTCAAGAACATTTAGAAAAGGTAAACCAAGTTTTAGGCATTCTTGGCAAATTTGGTATGGCAGTCAAAAAACAAATGTAAATTTTTGCTTAACAGTGTAGAATACTTAGGTCATGTAATTTCTGATTCTGGAATCCGTCCAAAACAAGATCTCTTAAAATCAGAGAATGTGCTCAACCCTCAGATGATGATCAATTGAGATCATTTTTAGGATTGAGTTAATATTATTCTCGTTTTGTACAAAAGTTTGCTCCTATCAGTGAACCTCTGAGAAAATTAACGAGAAGTAATGTTAAATTCATGTGGAATAAAGAACAACAAAGTTCATTTGAAATTTTAAAGAATTTAATAATTCATGCTCCTGCACTTAAACCTTTCAATGAAAATTAAATTTCCTTCATCACTGTCGATGCCAGAATTGCGGGTATAGGTGCTGTTCTCAGTCAAATGGTTGAGGGTTCTGAAAATATAATTGCATTTGCTTCCCGGAAGCTTTCTTCATCAGAGAAGAACTACAGCACTAGCCTGTGTATGGGGTGCCAACTTATGTTTGGGGGAGGGAATTTGTGCTAGTTTCTGATAATAAACCAATCATTTTCATTTGGAATGGTAAGGGTCTACGAAATGCCAGTCCTAGACTAGTATGTTTATTTTCCAAGCTACATGATTATAATTTCTCCATGAGACATATTTCTGGTGGGAAAATTTTTAAAGCTGATTTTCTTTCCAGATGTCCTATTATTGATAACAATGTAGAAGCATTTTTGGATGATAAAGAAATTGTTGTTAATTTAATTGATGGGTTGACCTTAACCAAATAAACTATCTCCCAATCTGATTGGTTGCAAGCTTCATCTTCTGACACTTGTCAAATCATTCTAAAAAAATTTATTTCTAAGAGTTGGCCTAGAGAAAATCAAATCGACAAAGAACTTCTTCCATTTTCCAAAGTTAGGGGTGAGTTAAGTGTTGAAGAGACTTCATTATGAGAGGTTCCTTTCTCATTCCTCCAGCCATAATCAGGAACAAACGTATTTCCTTGGCCCATAAATGTCATGGTGGGTTTACTGGTACCAAGAAAAGGTTGCGATTACATTACTGGTGGCCTGGAATGGATGTTCTTGTAGAAACCTCTATAAACAATTGTATTGAGTGTGCTCATGCGAAAAGATCTCTCCATACTGTCAACACTCCCTTATGTCCTGTGGACTTTCCTCAAAATCCTTGGGAAAAACTTGGCATTGACTTTATTGGTCCCTTTGGTGGTCTCAATCAAGGTTTCAGATATATCTTAACCATTTTTGACTATTATTCTAAGTGGGTTTCATATGAATTCATGAGAGATCCCAATACTGAAAATGTAATTACGTTTTTTAAACAACTTTTTAGATCTGAAGGGATACCTTCCTTTTTAGTGTCAGACAATGGAGTACAATTTGTATCACATGACATGAAAAGTTTTTTACAATATTTTGGCATTAAACATCTGACTACTGCACTATATAGCCCGCAAGGGAATGGTTTGGTGGAGAAAGTTAACCGGATCTTGAAAGAGTCAATACAATTAGCTTCTTCTTCAGGGTTACATGTACAAGAAGTTATAGGTGACAGAATCTGGTCTTATTATAACACTCCCCATTCAATCATAGGTGTCACTCCCTTTGCTATGCTGAGGGTAAGGCAGTCTTTCAATGAACTTTCTCCAAATTGGGTCATGACAAACACTAATTCAAGTAAAAATATGCCTTCCTTGTGTAGTGTAGTTCCTATATTCCCAATAGGCTCTGCGCTTTGGAATAATATATCCTATGGATTTGATGTAGGAGTTAGGTCTACTAGGTCTCTATAGAATATATTAGACTTAATTGTGAGTGCCAGCTGGCTCAGAGATCACTAGAAACTTTCTCGAACAAACAAGAAGGGATTAGTTTCTGACAACCGCATAAACATTACAACTTTGTTTCCCCAAGAATAAACGTATCTTCAGAGTCGTGGAAACAATGGATAGATATTTTACTCAGTTAATCGTGCATGCTTCGTTTCATCACAGGTGCAGAGAAATAGAGAGACAGGCGTTTTTTTATAAAAGGATTTATTGAACAGTCTTCTTTCTCATGCAAGTAAAGTGAACTGCTACAATTGTAATACAACCTGCAAAGTATAATGCGTACAGCGAGAAGAGTATTATAAAATAAGACTGTAAAAGCCTTGTATGATTTCTAAACCATGGATAAATACATGCATAAATAACAAAGGCTAAAAGTACTCAACTAATGCTTCTAAAATACGCCTACCCCGATGTACCTAACCTAACTCTGGTACGAGGGAAGAAGTAAGTGTGGTGTAGCATAGATTTAGTTTTCTTTGCCAAGAATCTATCCAAGACTTCTCTTAGGATCTAATCAGCTCCGTACCTTAGTGTTAGAATGATGGAGGTCTGGTATCTCTGTCTCGGTACTCTATTCCTCAACACCCCGTGAGGGGAGCTTGGAAACACTGGAGCTGGATTCTCAGCGAGAGAAAGGACAGCTTCTCGATCAGTGCATCAGCTGGAGGGTCAGCTTCCTTCGGCACTTGCTGTAGCGAGCTGCGTCGGGCAAGTAGATAGTTGAGCTGCTTCGAACTAACGTGTGTTTGCTAGAGCAAGTGAAGGCATATTTATACCTTGAAGGTGCCTAGTTTGATGTAAAGTCGGGCATAATAACGTCATCAAAGAACCCCAAGGGAATGGTGGTTCTTTGAAAACTCCATGAGTTCTTGGACAAATCAATGTTCAAGCAAGGGGATATCCCTGACTGCTTAAGCCGATTTTCGGCTTTTTGGAACGGGTGAAAGTAGCCATGCCTGTATTTGGACTGCATGGGCTATATCTAAATATGGTTATGATTTCTATGCCTATATTAGGGCAATGTGAATTGTACCATGAATGAATGAATCGGGAATTTCACTCGGATCCTAAAACGCCATACAACACTTGGATCAGATTAAAACTAAAGTCAAACATCTCAAATCAAATCTAAGCTCAGATATGATGAGTTTAAACATGTTAAAGAAGAAATGTGTAATTTTGGTGACAAAGTGTGAGTCAGAAGACCATTTAAAGTGAAGGGTTCTAGATTTTATCCAGAAACAATTGTTATTAAAGTTGGTAAACATGCAGTCATGGCCACAGGTGGAAAGTGGTGGAGTAAAAGGAATGTTGCCAAGGCAAAGAATGTTAATTAAAAAATTTGTCATCAAGAAAAACATTCTCAATTTTCTCATGGTTCAATTGATATGAATGTCCATTTTTCTTTGGAATCAGTTTCTGATGATGAGAGTTTGTCATGCAATGCTTTTTCACAGGTTGTAACTTTGTATGATGATCATTTGCATTCAGAAGTTTTAGGTGATTCCTCATCTGAAATGGTCAAGGAGAAGAGTAAAGATTCTTCCTCCTCTTCTGATGTTTTAAATTCAAAGGGGGGTTCTTGTTCGAGACAAAAAGTTAGACCCAAATATCTTGAAGATTATATTACTTAGTTTATAATCTCTAATTTTGCTTTTGTAGGTTTGTGTTAAATGTCATACATATATTTTTTTCAGTTTTATTTTTCTTGTCATTGCCTTACTTCATGTTATAGGAGGGAAGGTGTGTTACATTCCTTGTATATATTTAGGTTTAGTTATTCATTGAGTAGGTTAAGTCTGCATCTTTCATTCTCTCTGTTACCTAGCAACATAGAATGTTACTCCCTTGTAAGCTCCTTTGCTGCAGTTGGAGACTGGATGCTGAACTAGAGAGATACTCTGTTGGATCAGGAGCGATGTATCTCTTATAAAAATAAATGTTCATTTTTACCACTTACTGGATTCCTGCTGATTATTCATTGGATGCAACACCCACTTTATACAAAGTGTACGGTTTGTTAGCAGAAGTGTTTACAGGGAAGGTAGGGAATATCCACCTAACATAAAACCGCCAGAGTTTCATCATAAAAACACAGATTAGTCTGGGGAAGGAAAAAGATCCTAACTATATTAATATGTGAAAACTAAAGGCCTTCTCTTACATGCTGTGTAGAGAGTCCTTGGGGAATGCACAAGATAATTTAAAAAAAAGGAAGTCTAGCCCGCGCCCTCTAATTTGAGGTATGTTTCACACACATGGAAACGTTCCAACATATGTGGGCTCAACACCTAGTGGAGAAGCTCTTTTGTCCCAATGTTGTGACATGGGTAAGGCCACTAGGTGCTGAATTGATCCAAACACCTATGAAGAAAAGATAGTTGAAAAACAAAAGGGTAACAGTTAAAACTACTTACAAGTTGACACCAACATTTATTTTTTGTCACTAGTAAGCTGAATTAAAATGTTGTGAATGCAGCAAAGTACTATAAACCTTTCAGCAGGTGGACTTGTTTCAGCTTAGAATTAATAGCCCATACAGCAGTCTGGGGCTATCTTCAGGAGAACCAAACCCCCTGTAATTGTACTATCCCTTATAAACTGCTTGTCACTAAGGAGGTGTCAGCGGTTAGAAATGAACAAGCAAAAGAACCAATTTAGTAGAAAAAAATCTTGTATACTGAGTCTTAGAGCTGTCTATCGTATGACTCAATCTAGTAACCTGCAAAGATCAGATCCAGAGGGACAATTATTAGGAAGTGCCTGAAGGCGAAAGATAGCATAATGAATGTCATATTATGGCAGGCATAAAAAAAGTTAAATGTGATCTTAAAATTACCTTTGTGGCCAAAATGTTCCTTATTGAATAAGGCCTTTTGTTTATAATAATAGTATTCTTTCTATAGCAATAAATACACATCCAATTTAGTGTGTTATCTTCAGCAAGCTAAAAGGCTATGTAAGCCAATTTAATTTAAATTAAACATTAAGAACTTTTTTACTAATAAAAAAAATGATACTCAAATACAAGATTTGTATGCATTATGTGTTATTCATATTGGGCTCTGTGACTTTGGCATTTGAGTGCAACACAGGTAATGGTAGTTTATCTATGACTGAGAGTTGAACAAATGGGCTTGCCCAAGTCTTGATTTGGAGATATCTGGCCATTTCTGTTCAAAGGCAGCGATTGCTGGCATGTTTGACGGATGGATCACTGCTGGCAAATGCTGAAAATTGTAGTATCCATTTTTTTTCCTTGACATTCATTGGTAGGGCCAGTGGGTTGTCATGGGTTGCAAACGCATGTACTGATGGTTAAGTCTGTTATTTAATAGATACAAGGCTTGTTGACAATTGACAAACCCATTCCAACGAGTAGGTTCCCAGTTTTTTAAAGTCATGTGGATACGTCTGTTTTTTTATGTTTTTTTTATTGGGTAAGTTGGCACAGACTTAGCCCTACGGGTCAGTGGAACACTTCACCCTAGCATGTACATTCTTATGGGAAGCATCCTTTACAATGCAACTTTTACCATGCAGTGCTTTTACATCGCAACTTTTACAACGCAAACCATTAAAACGCATTGCGCTGGGGGGCGCTCTAGGATAGGGAATAGATTTAATTTACTGTCCAACACCTTCTCTACAATCCACGGGGACTGGAGATGGAATAGTAAATTAAACTATTCACTATCCAGCACCCCTCAACACTATGCGTTGTAAAGGCATGTGTTGTAAAAGTTGCAATGTAAAAGCATGCGTGGTAAAAGCATGCGTTGTAATGTCATACATCCCATTCTTATACTTCTTTCATGAGATTGGTACAAATAAATGGTAACAGTTAAAGAAGACAGAATACTTTACAGTCCCCTCAGACAATATGGGTTTGGCCAACTACTAGATACCTTCACCTTAAATAGACTGCAAGCTATTTCTGTGGGGGGTAGGGGGATGTCTTATGTATTTGACCTTTTTCAGTCAAGCTGTAATCTATCCATTAAAACATGGTGAATGAGCCTTTGTGTCTCTGTGTAATACTTCCTTCAACTGTTGATTGTGCTCTTTTAAGGTTCCACCAAGGTTGATGACTTTAACTAGGTACCTGAAGACTTGAAACTGATAGACGTTGGCAACACTCATTTTGATTAGGCATTGAAATGTGGCTGGTACTGTTTCTATGCCCAGTGCATATCACTGAGTGCCCTCCCACCCGCCCGAGATAAATTGTTATCACTCCTGTTCAGCTCTTATAATACCCACATGTCCCCCCTCAGTTGAAGTTCATTCTCCCACTGAGTTCCAGACCATAAGCTATCTGTAAGGAACAGATATTGAAGTTCAACGGGAAACACCTTCCTTAGTAAATGTAGGAAAGAAAAGGGTAAAATGCAATGGTGGAGGGAGCGGAGGCGTAAAAACCCTTGTTCAAAGATACATAGAAAGTGGGGGGCGTGAGTACCTCTGGTTCAATGTGTAAAAGGACTTAATATGACAGAGCCCCCATGCAGAAGCATAAAGGGACTTACGTACAATAACGAATTGCTGGTTCAAGTGGTAAAAAAGAGATGAGGAAAAGAACGATGGAACCAGTACCTAGTTTAAGAATTGAAAAGTGAAGGTGTGTCTTGATAGCTCAAGGAACAATGTTGTCCCAGATAAATCTGCTGAGTGTAACTGTTACCGTCAACGTTCTTCAGGAAAGGCAGAGCATGCAGGAAGATGGGAAAAGAAAGAAACTGGACATAGGGATTTAGAATGGCAAGAAAGAAGGAAGGACAACCGTATACATACTGTTAGCATGGCAGTAAATGCCAGCTCTGCACGAAAACCATAAATGAACCAACAAAAAAAACCTATGTATGTAAATATACGGAAAAAAGGGTACCATTGATATTCCCCAAGATTCAAATGGAGAGCAGTTCCTTTATATAGAATACTCTACAACACCACCAACACTCCAAATCTGCTAACCACAAATGTCTGTTTTGCTAGCACAGTTTTTAAGCATAGGATTACCACAATGCCATCCGTGCTGCAGTAGAAAGTGACAAAGCCTATTACCGCTAGCGTAACAAAACGTCTATTTATTTCTATTTAATGGATTTGTACAGCGTATGGCTGCCAGAGGGCTACCCAGAGCTAGAAGGGATACAGACAGTGAAAAGCTTAGCCGATGCCTAATTAGTGTGGAAAAAGGCACGTTTTCAGATTTCTTCTAAAGGTAAATTCCTGTGGGGCGGCTCGTATTTCCAGCGGGAGGGCCTTCCACAGCCTAGGTATCAGATGAGCGAAGGATCTGCCACCCCATATGGCTCTTTAAACTCTAGTTGTCTTGAGTAGCGGCTGGTGGGCAGATCTAAGATGCCTGGCAGTGATGTATCTGGATATCAGATTCCTCAGTTTTTCGGGTCCAGAGTTGTTAATAGCTTTATAAGCTAAGCAACGAGTTTTAAACTTTACTCTACCTTCGATAGGCATCCAGTGGAGCCGTTTAAGTGCTTCTTTAGTGGAGATGTGCTTAGGGATCTTCAACAGAAGCCTAGCAGGCGCATTCTGTACCACTTGCAGACTCCTAGTAACATCCTTAGGTGAACCCAAAAAGTGGAAATTTCCATAGTCCAAGCGCAAAAAGGAGAGGGATTGCATTACCATTTTCCTAAGGTGCTCTGGGATTATATCAATGATTTTCCTTAACATCTTATGCAGGGAAAAACATAACCCTGAGAGTTTTTGGGATTGACAATCCAGTGTCAGTGAGTCCTCCAGCCAAATTCCCAGGTTATTTATGGAGGATTTGGCAATGGGAGGATCTCCCATGCATTTAGGCCAGTGAATCAGGGGTGAGTGGATGCCCAGATCTCCGAGCAAAATGAGCTCCATTTTCCCTCCAATCAGCTTCAGGCTGCTGTTGAACATCAAACCCAACACTCTCTCCAGACAGATAGGTAGTTGGTTATTTCTAACTTCAAGGCCATTAAAAAAAGACACCACTAGTTGGGTGTCATCAGCATATGACACTACCAATGTTCCAAATTCCTGTACCTCCTCAACCAACTGACGGACATAGACATTAAGTAAAGTCAGACTGAGGGACGAACCCTGCGGGACTCCACAAGTAGTAGAGTGCTGTTCTGAGATGCAGTCCCCTTCTATCACCTGGAAAGATCTATTATCCAGGAAGGAAGCGAGCCACTGAATTCCTGCTTCCCCCAGTCTCGCTTTATAAAAATGGTATGATCCACGGTGTCACAGGAGGATGGCAGCGGACCGAACTGGAGTGGGCCTCCCTGCGGGGGCCGAGAAAAAAGGGGGGTCCCAAAACGTGTTTTCCCCATGTCATTTTCCATAGGGCGTTCAGACACGGCTACAGCCTGAACCGCTTAATGGAATTACACCAAACTTTGCAAAATTGTAGAGACTGGTACGCAGATCTGCCTTTTTTATATTTGGTGAAAATTGCCCCAGTGGTTTTTACGAAAATTAACTTAAAAAACAAATATATATCTATATGCGTGCTTCAAGCGCTTACAGGTACGCGTACCGGGGATCGCAACCGGCGCGACACGGAAGTGCGCGAACGGAAAGCTGATTAGCTCTCGGGTGTCTGTCAACATTCCAAACAGTCCGGAGAGTCCGCCATCTTGTGTCTCGGTAGAATCGAGACACAAGAGGTGAAAAGAAAATGGGGAAATGATTTTAAGGGGGCAGGGTAGACACCCCCTGACCCCCTAGGCTTTCTGAGGGGGGCCTAGAAGGACCCTGTGATGCAAAAAAACTATTTTTTTTGTTGAAATTTTCACGGGGTAAGCGCTGGGTGCGTTCCAATGTACGCTTCCCGGTACGCGTACCCTGAGCGCACCACGGGGAAAAACAGGAAAAAATTAGAGTAAGAAAATAATTTAGGGTGCTTAGAGGGTGGGGTGATTCCCTACTTGTGAAAAAAAACTGTTATTAACCAATCAAAAGTGTTGTTTTAAGGTCACATGGCTTGACGCGTGCTTACGCTACACGCCCCGGGGCGCTTACGCGGCACGTACGTAGGCGCTTCCGGGAACGCTTCCAGGGGCGCTTACGCGGAGGGTCAGAATGACGTTTTGCTAGATTTTATTAAATGCATTTAAAGGTGAAATAGGGAATTTCAAAATGAAAATAAGTACTTTTATGAGTATGCCACTAAATGTCTTGCATTATTATTTACTTTAAATACATAATTATATATTTTTTTCGCACGCGGGAATAGGGCTCTCACTACGTTTATGGGTGCGTTTACGGGTGCGCGTACCCTGAGCGCTCTGGGGTAAAATGATAAATAAAAAAACACAGGAAAAATAGATTGAAAAATTACTTTTAGAAAAATAGACATTAGTTAAATAATTTTATAAAAATTATAATAATTAATAGCTATAGAAAATAGATCCTAAAAAACGTAATAATTCACTTTAAAAACCGTAGGTTACAAACTCGTTATAGTAAGGAATTAGCTTTTAAAAAACCTTTGAAATTCACTGAAAAAACCTTAGGTTTAATGCTTGTTATAGTTAGGAATTAACATTTAAAAAAACCTTTGAAATTCACTGAAAAAACCATAAGTTTCACACCAGTTATAGTTAGCTGAACATTTTACTCCTACAAAACCATTGAAATTCCCACGTTATAGTTAGTTGGACTCACTATAACTCGCGTGCCCGCAATCCACTGCTGATGATGTCACATATTACGTCATTCATGACATGGTCAGTGACATCACTGATGACATCACTGATGACATCTCAAATGACATCACTGATGACATCTCAAATGACATCACCGATGACATCATTCATGTGATAATACGATGCACCTCCTCACACTCTAATCTAACCTTTGATACACCCAGTGTTAAATACAGACTACCATTCTTGAAACCATTGACACACCAGTATCAGTTACTACATAAGCACTCACTGATTCCTAAGACAACACACACATACACTCATTCACACATACAATCACTCATACATACAGTCACTCATCAATACAACACTATCATATCCACTCATACACCTATACAGACACTCACACAATGCCACTCATGCATGGAGTTACTCACACACCTAGTCAGTCAAGCAAAGAATCAATCACACTCCCATTTCCTCATCTATACAGTTATACACAGAAAACCTTATTTATTCAAACATATACTAACACATACTTACTCTCTTTTACATTCACTGATACAAGTACACATTGAACCATACAGCCACTTACGCAATCACAGGCTCTCATGTATAGTCATTTGTATATGCCAACTCTCACATGCATTGTGTTTAACATATGTACTTACTTGGACATGTAGCACTGAGATATTCATTCACTCACCAACACACCCATGCACAGAGTCAACCACCCATACAGCTGTTTCCACATACACTCTTGAACCCATAAACCTAGTGAAGCAACTGCTCACACATCTATGCACATAGTCACACACCTCCCAGCCACCGACACACACACTCAGCCTCACATACAAATACTTGGGCAACCAATCAATAACCCATATAGCCACTCAAATAGCTACTGATCAACACATGCAGCAGCTTACACAACAACAGACATAATGATGCACACATTCAGACAGTTTAGTCACTAACCCATGCATTCAGTAAGATACATTTAATCACTCACTCATACAGTCAGTCACGCACCTTCTAAATCCTTCATCCAGACTCTCATACCTCCACTCATTCTTCAATATGTAAAATATATTTAATATATTTAAACTTTACTGAAACACACAGACACTGGATGATGTCATCAGTGATGTCATTTGAGATATCATCAATGATGTCATCAGTGATGTCATTTGAGATGTCATCAGTGATGTCACTGACCATGTCATGAATGATGTAATATGTGACATCATCAGCAGTGGATTGCGGGCACGCGAGTTATAGTGAGTCCAAATAACTACAACGTGGGAAGTTCAATGGTTTTGTATGAGTAAAATGTTCAGCTAACTATAACTGGTGTGAAACCTATGTTTTTTTCAGTGAATTTCAAAGGTTTTTTAAATGCTAATTCCTAACTATAAGGAGTGAATATAATATATAATGGAGAAAAATACTGTATATATATATATATATATATATATATATATATATATATATATATATATATATATACACAGTATTTTTCTCCACACATCCACTCCTGGGAAAATGAAGAAGGTGGACCACAATGTTCGAGGCATCATCCTTGTGAAAGAGTGGCAGACCTACTCTCACCCTAATATAACCTTTAATACACACATTCATAAATAGAACCTAAAATTTTCGAAAAAATGGAGATACCAATACCAGTTACAACAACCTATTAGGTAATTCCAACATCTACATACACATCCACTCATTCAGCAACAGTTCTATATGGTCACTCTTACATGTACTCACTCATCATATGTACTCATACACCTATACATCCTGTTACACACCGATACTCATCCATAGAGTTACTCACATACATACTCACACGTGCAAATAAACTTCCATTTACTTGCATATACAGCTATACACATACCACTACACTTACTTCTACAGAAATGTACACATACTTACTCTCTTAAACAATCACTTATAGAAACACATACTTAGTTATACAGGAACTCCTCCAATCTTTCACTCTCACATATACTCTCTTATATACATCAATACACACATATACTAGGTTAAAACATATGTAGTTACTCATAAAGATACTATTGAGACAGTGATTCACTCACTAACACACCCATACACACACTCATCCACCCATACAGTCCTGCACACATTCTGTTTTCAAAACACATACAAACAGTGAGTCAGTCATTCATGCATCTGTGCTCTAGTAATACCCCCACCAAACCATACAGACACTCATTCTGATACTCAAAAAACCAACTAATAACCCATATAGACACTCATGTAGGTACTCAACAACCCATGCAGTCACGTATATACAAAGTCAGACACTGATACAGATATTTACATATTTAAAAATTACTCGCTAATACATGTATTCACTAAGGTATACTTAATAAGTCAGTTATACAATCAATTTTACAAAAAAACAATCATTTAGACACTTATTTAGCCATTTATTCTTCCATCAACCTTTAGATATACATATATATAAAATATTTATTTTTCAAAAAGACACACATTCACTGGATGATGTCATCAGTGAGCTCATCAGTGATGTCATTTGAAATGTCATCAGTGATGTGATGAGTGATGTCACTGACCATGTCATGAGTAATGTAATATGTGACGTCATCAGCAGTGCATTGCGGGCGCGCGAATTATAGTTATCTGAACTAACTATAATGGGGGAATTTCAATGGTTTTGTAGGAGAGAAATGTTCAGCTATCTATAACATGGGTGAACCTATGGTTTTTTCAGTGAATTTCGAAGGTTTTTTAAATGCTAATTCCCAACTATAACGTGGCTGAAACCTATGTTTTTTTCAGTGAATATATATATTTATATATATGTGTGTGTGTATATATATATATATAGTGCACGTCAGAATATTGCAACATCTGAGAGCCAACATTAACAATGACTCATCATATCTAGTGGTGCGCCACTTTAAAGAAACACATAAGAGAGACATCAATTGTTTGAAATATTATGAAATAGACGCCATACCGGTCCTCCGTAGAGGTGGTTACCGAGAGGGTATGTTGAGACAGAAGGAAGCACGGTATATTCTTAATATGGACAATAAATTCCCGAATGGCCTCAACACTTCGGATGAAATGCATCATTATTTATAAAGTCATTGATAATCTTCATTATTACTTGCCTTCGATTCCCAAAATTTTGGCTTGATTTCACATAATATCTCTATGCTCAGGCTTGAGCATAGATAGATCTATGGTGTGTTAGAAATAAATATTAAAAACAGAAAACAAAAATTAAACAATAAATTTAAATTATGATAAGATACTGATTCAGTCAGCTGCCCTGGCCTTACATAGCCAGCTTTTTAAAAAGGTTTCACAATTTTAACACCATATTAATTTCACAAGTGTCTATATTGGGGTAACAGATATTTATACATTATATATCTTTTTATTTACTGATTTTATATGTTTTGCACTTTGCACAATAGGCACTTTAAGACATGATGGCCCAATTGGAACCTTTGACGTATTATTTATGGTATTTATACTGTTATGTCAAATGCATATGATTTCAACTATGTGTATTTATACAGAGATTTGTAGAACATAAAACTCATATAGAAGGCCATGAAGTGATAGAAGTTTGTATTGTCGGCAGTATTACTTTGCACTTTGGCTTTTATTCAATTTCGCTCATATCTGGTGCTATACATTCATATATATATATATTATGTTTAATATATGGATGAGTGCATATATATTTTAGAATAATTGTTTTTTAGTTATATTTATAAATATTTAACTATTTATTTATTTATTTATTTATTATATGCATTGCACTTTATATGTACAAATGAGCTGCTCAAACATTTTCCTGAGTCTGTTTTTCATGCATTTGTCTACCTCGTGGAAACAGACATATTTCTGTTTTCTGTTTCTATGGTCATGTCATGGTGATTGGTGTACGAGATCACTTGTATATATTTGGACAGCAATCCATGCATCCTTGTGTGATCAAGGGCATTTGTTGCCCGAAACGCGTTGCAAGGCACAGGAGAAGAAAAATAAAAAATAAATAATACTTGAATGCAGATGACCTGGAGTCCGTTTACTCTGTTCGCCGAAAGGAGGTTCAGGAGTGGTTTTGTCTTATAGTTAGGATCTAGTTTCAATAGGAAAAGCGTTTTTTTCTTTTCCCAAAAACGTTGGCGCCGGTTGACGAATCTTCGCAAAATGTTCAAAACATGTGGGGCATTCCGGTCAGCTCCTATCTTGGAAGTGATTTGGTAAGGGGGCCAAGAAAAAAGGGGGGGTACCAAAACATGTTTTCTCCATGTTATTTTCCATAGGAAACTTTAGACACGGCTACAACCCGAACTGCTGAATGGAATTACACCAATTTTGGCAAAAAGGTAGCCCTTGTTTCAGAAAGAACTCTTTTTGTTAAATGGTCTAAATCCGTTCAGTAGTTTCCTGAGGTCGGAAAATGAATTTAGACACAGCTACAGCCCAAACTGCTAAATGGAATTAGACCAAATTTGGCAAAAAGGTAGTGCTTGGTTCAGAAAGTACCCTTTTTTTTTAAATGGTGTAAATCCGTTCAGTAGTTGCTGAGAAAATCAAAAAATACATTTTTGATATCTAGAGGCCCTGTGGATCCGGGGACACTCCAGACCACAAGCTTCATTCTATTTGGCTGTCAACATTTAAAACCAGGAAGTGTTGGCAGCCATCTTGTGACTCGGTAGAACCAAGTCACAAGAAAAGAGAAAAACAAATGCGAAAAACAAGAAAAGGGGGCAGGGTAGAAACACCCTGACCCCCTAGGCCTGCTCAGGGGGGCACCACAAGGACCTCCAGGGTCCAAAAAACAATTTTTTTATAAAATGAATTGTCGAGATTTGCGCACCCAGTGCGAATTTCGGCCAACCCCCGCCCCCCCAAAGTGCGGGCTCCCGCGCTTCATTATTATTTAGCCCCCGGGTGGCCCAAGTCCTGAGGGCATGAAATATTGTAATTGCGGGGACCCAGGGAATTTTTTTTTAAAGAACCTGTGTGTGGGGGCTCGAGCCCCCCACTCGCCCGGGAACTGCCACCTCCCCAGGGCACTATCTATGTAAATTCGAGGGTCAGTTACGGACCCCGAGCTCCGGGAACTACCACCTCCCGGGGCTTTGCAAATGTTGGGATGGTGGCTGCGGGCCCCCCTCCAGGAGCCCTTGATGGCCCTGGGGACCGCCACCCCCCAGGGCCAGCTTCTGCAGTGTCCCAGGGTGCCCACCCACCGGACACTGCTGTTTGCAATGACAGGGCAGGAGCCGTGCTGCTCCCACCCTGTCATTGCAGACTGCTTTGCTTCATTAAAGCGGGAGCAGGGAAACCTGCTCTCGCTTCAGTGATGCAAAGCAGATTGCTTATTCACAAGGGGAGCTGAATGTCAGCAGCTCCCCATATGGAAAAGCAATACCGGCTCCTGCAGGACGCGGGGAGCCAGCGGGACCGTGGGGTCATTGTCGCTCAACCCACGGTCCCCAATGGATAGGGCCTGCCCCGGAATGGGGTCCCCGGGGCCAGAAGTGGCCCGGGAGGGGGTCATGCGGCCTCCTCCCCAAAATGAAAAAATAAATAAAAAAAGGCTGGTCCGGGGGATGGGGTCCCTGGAGCAATAGAGGCCATGCAGCCCCCCTCCATAAAAAAAAGACAAAAAATATGGCCATGCTACGGGGCATGGGGTCCCCGGGGGGGGGGCAGAATTTGCCATGGGAAGGGGACCCACGCAGCCCCCTTCCCATAATTTTTTTTTTAAAGGGGTCCGGCCATGGGGATGGGGTCCCCAGGGCCCAAAAAAGGGAAAAGAAGGGGGGCCACAAAGCCCCCCTTTAAAAAAAAATCAAAATATAAATAGACCGTGATCGTGCCGGAGGCCCCGCCCCCTCCCAGCAACACTCTGCAAACGCGCTCTGTGGCGCGTTTTAAATTGGGGAATTAATTCCCCTTCAATACTGGGGGTCCATTGGGGCCAACTAGCCTATGGAAATTAACATGGGAAAAATGCATTTTGGGACCCCCCTTTTTTCTAAGCCCCATCATTGACGAATCACCGCCAAACTTTCCGGATAAGAGCTGACCTGGATAGACTTTTTTTGGAAGAATTTCACGAAGATTCATCAAACGACGCCAAAGTTATTAGCAAATAAAAAAATGCTATTCCTATGGAAACTAGGTTCTAACTATAAATACCTACTGGGGAAAAAAACAAATATTACAAGGACTTTAGAAATTCACTAAAAACAAACAAAGGTTACAGGGACGTAATAGTTAGACTCAGATTTTAATAGTACAAAACCAGTGAATTTCGCAGTTATAGTTACCTGAACTAACGATTACGTACGCCCGCAATGCACTGCTTATAATCTCCCATCTTACATCAGTCATAACATGGTCAATGACATCACTGATCGCTATATCAGTTCTTGGACAGATACCTTTGTTGCTGGTCTTAGGTCTCTAAAGTTGCTTGATCTGTTTTGTGTGTATGATATGTTGGTGACATTTGCGGTATGAATGGGATGTGCAAGTATGTATGAAGGTGTGATGGTGCATGGGGTGTGAGTGGGAGGCTTCCAGAAGAATGCATATTTTGATAATATTGAAATCTATGTACTGTTCTCGATTCATGTGTTTATATCAATGAATATAGCTGTCCTGTAAGACGTACCTAGAAATTGATGAAAGTAAAAATATCTTTGAATAAATTGATGTTTTTTCAGATAAAAAATCATCAGAGCTGTATGGGTTTTTGAATCACAAGGCTCAGTTGCCACTTGTTAGCACATAGACCTAATTGATAAGTGACACCATTGCTGTTTAACAGAGTAGGCAGGTTATTTGTTTGCTGTGTTGTGTTTGGCACATGCTTTAATGTGGTTTGTCAAGGTGTCTTTTTGTGCATATTTGAGTCACTGTTGGTCTTTGTTTAGGGCAGACTTGAAAGTGGCTGGGTCTGTGGTCTCTCCACTGGTGTGCCACCTTCTCTCTAGTTGTTTGCAGCTGCATTTCATTGTCATGAGTTCTGGCATGTAGCAGCAGGCTTGTTTGGTGGCTCTGTGAGTCCTAGCTTGTTTGATAGGGGTGACTTGGTCGGCATTGGTGTTTCAGTTGGTGATATTCTGGACTGCTTGTTCCAGGTTGGTTGCAGGGTCGGGCTGGGTGGTGTTGAGGGCATCCATCCATTGTATCTGTGTTAATGTGTTCCAGCTGTGGATGGGGGCAGTAGGGGGACTGGTGGCAGTCCATGGTGATCTGCGATGAAGAAGTGGACAGTGAAGTGGTCTGTCCAGGTTAGGTCTGTGGCCTGGTTGCATTTGACTCTGACCATGGCTGTGAAAATCGGGTCTAGTGTGTGTCCTGCCCTGTTTGTGGGGTCAGTGGCCAGCTGGGTGAGGCAGATGTTGCTCATGCTTTCCAGGAGGTTGGTGGAGTTAGTGTCCATGGGGTCATCCAAGTGGAAGTTGAGGTATCTAGGGAAGATGTAGTGCTTGGACTTGATTGTTAGTGGGGCGATAAAGTCTCTGGGCCCGATTCACAGAACTAACTGAAGACAAAATCCTAAACTTACTACCATTTTGGTATTCAGAGAAGGCACTTACTCATTTCGGTATTCACGGAAGTTAAGAGTCCTAACTTTAGGACTCTTAAATGTCTTCTGTGAATACCAAAAGTCTCGAATTTAGGATGTTTCTCAGTTTAGGAGTAGTATAGTTAGGACTCCTAACTTTAGGACTCCTAAATGCCTTCTGCGAATACTGAAAGTCTTAAAGTTGGGATTTTTCTCAGTTTAGGAGTGGTAAAGTTAGGACTGCTAACTTTGGGACTCCTAAATGCCTTCTGTGAATACCAAAAGTCTTAAAGTTAGGATTTTTCTCAGTTTAGGAGTTGTAAAGTTAGGACTGCTAACTTTGGGACTCCTAAATGCCTTCTGTGAATACCAAAAGTCTTAAAGTTAGGATTTTTCTCAGTTTAGGAGTCCTAAAGTTAGGACTCCTAACTTCTGTGAATACCAAAATGAGTAAGTGTTTTCTGTGAATACCAAAATGAGTAAGTGCCTTCTGTGAATACCAAAATGGTAGTAAGTTTAGGATTTTGTATTAAGTTAGTTCTGTGAATTTGGCCCAATGATTGCATCGCAGAAACTGGTGCATGGTCCTGAGGGTCTGTGGTGAGGGTGCCTCTGATGGTTGTTCTGTTGTCGGTGTGGATTTGGAAATTGAGGAGTTCCATTTGGTGCCATCCTTGGTAGTGGGACATCCGATTGTTTCTTTCTGGATGATGGTGATGTCTCCTCTGTGTTGGTGCGGTTTTGGTGTCCAATATTGTAGCTGTTTGATGTTGCGATGTCAGGGGCAGAGAAGTGGTTGAGCCAGGTTTCTGTGATGAAAATTGCATCCAGGGCAAAGGTGGTGATGATGTCCCAGACTTCGGTGGCATGTTTGCAGACAGACCTGCCATTGGGCAGGAGGCATCAGAGAGGTTCCAGGGGATTTGATGTGCGTCCAGAGTTGCAGGTGAAGAGACAGCAGGGACAGCTCAGCGTCCATGTCATTGAGCAGGGAGAAGGGAGGCAGCAGCTGGTGCGACGTTCGGGGTCTAGGGCTCAGAGCTCGGCAGAGTACCCGTGGGTGGTTAGACTACTAGGATTCCTGGTGTTGGGCACTGACGTGCGCAGACGGTCTTTTAACCTACACCAATATTATTCTACAGTTCTTTGCTTCCACAAAAATACGTATTTGTTCCCATGGTATTTATGTGTAATGCTTTACATTGCCAAACAACTTTATTCTAAAGCCAGACCTATTGGCAATGTTGGTTGTTTTTACTGTTGAGTTCCATGATATTACCACAGGCATTGAAGGCAGTGCAATCTCCCATACCTTGCATAATACCCTTTCAAGTTCCAAACTGGCCTGATTTGCAAACGTGACCACTATTTTAGATATATGGGTTGCTAATGGGGACAATTATCATACTTGTGCGCAATCCTATTTTTTTTTTTTTGGTCCTAGTCTGACCCTGATATGTTCTTGGCTATTCAGAGTAGTTTGTGGCCATTATGGGCCATATGTATCAAGCAAATTCGCATTCGCAAAGGTCGAAATTCGCAGAATTTTGGGCTTTGCGAATGCGAATTTGCTAAATGGTATGTATAAAGCAAAATCTGGTGCAAAACAAGGAATCGCAACATTTGCAATTCGTTATTTTGCAATTGCATTTAAGGAATCGCACATTTTGCGATTCCTTAAATGCAATGTATGAAGCAAAAAAAAGGTGCAAAATGTCCTTAAGGAATCGCATATTGCCACTAACTTCTAGTTGGTGGTAAGTTGCGAATTCCTTGAAAACTGCAAATTTTTGCATTTTTCAAAGTGCCATGTGACGCACATACATGCCCTTAGGGCATGTATGTGCGCCACATGTGCATCCATGCATATTTCAGGGTTGCAACAGGGTGTCCTTTGGACACCCCTGCACCCTTGAAATTATTCTCAATTTACGATTAACAAATTGCGAATCACAAATTGAGAATAACTTCCCATTCATTCCTATGGGCCTCCTGGCCTTAGAAATGAATGGGAAAGTATTCCTTAATTGCGATTCGCAAATTGCTAATTGCAATTAAGGAATTTTAAGAAATCGCAAAAAAAATGCAATTTTGTACATACATACCTATATGCGATTCTCAAATAGCGATTTCTTAAAAATCTTTATTTGAGAATCGCAAATCAGCTTGATGATACATATGACCCCTACCTAGTGAACCTGGTTTAGAGGTTTGTGTAAGAGCTGTACTTTTTCTTTGTCTGCATATATTTTTGTAGATTAGCCATTTCTCCTTCATCCAAACTTACCAAAGTTGTTCTGTCTTGGTAGCCAGATATTTTAGGGTGGTGTATCTCTTCTTCAGTACAAGAGTCTGGTAGTATCTCTGAAACTCCTACAGTAGTTTGGTTAATTTGAATATTCACAGGTCTGACTTATTTCTCATGGCTTTGAGGAAATGTATCTTTAAAGGTGCTTTAATTGTTCTCCTCATAGAGGATTTAGGCCCAGAAGTGTAAATTGCGTGATTTCCTAATGGTAAATCACAAGTTAGCCAGCTCATAATCTGCAATTACCTAATAGCGAATGCGAATCTGTAGGAATCGCTATTTGGAAATGGCAGGTTACATACATTCAGTTTTGCGATTCCCAAATATTGATCTCTACAGTTTCGCTCTTTGCGAATTTCAAAATCTGAATTTCCTACATATGGGCGCAAGAGATTTCCTCACATATCTTCGGAATTTTCTTCAATTAAAACTACATGCAATCACTAGCCACATATGTATTCTTTTTAAGTCTACCATATGTTAACGATAGTGGCATATAAAACCTAATATAAATGTGTATTCATGAGGGTACATCTGTTAATAAATATTAGCTGCAATGAAGTGGAGTTCCTCCTTCTCATTTTCAAAGGCTAAACATGTGCTTTGGAAATCACTTAATAGCTCTCCATGAGCCATAATCTGACGCACTGCCCTTCCCCACAGGAATTTCACAGCACACACTTGCTGCTGAAGCACTCTGAGCTCTGCAAGAGAAAAGGGCATCAGGACAAACGAGACATGCAACACTGCCAAAGACCACTTGGCTCTCATTGTGGACTAACATCCTCTGTAATGAATCGTTTCTGCTGCATTGTCTCTGAGCTTCACTCGCCCAGAGAAACATGATCCCCCTGAACGCTTACGATGCTTCACTACACATGTTGAAATGAGGGATGCAGCTACAGCGAGAGAAAATGAGTTTTACAGTGGTAGAACCCTTAGATGGATGCTTAACCACTGTTGAAATAATGGGATAAATGGCTGATGAATGGTCTAAGAGGTGAAATTAAATAGGCATTTTTCATAGAATTGTATTTGTACTGCTGCCAAAACCTCTTAAAAGAAAAGCCCATTTGTTAAGTTTACTGCTGCAGCACAAGAACAACGTGGCCTAGATTAATGGCTGGCAAAGTTGAATCTATGTAGCAGAGTGTTTCTAGGACTTAGAAACATATTTTTACAATTAATTATACTAGACTTTATACAACATGGCATTAGAGTGTGACAGTAGGTTAATAAAATATGGTTAAATGCAAATGTATATTGTATGAGCAGAACACACTTTTTTGAACTACTTTTGGTTGGAGATTTATGCGGTGAAGGCAGCTGATATTCCTAAAAATATATATCTACAGGGCTTTCACAATCAATAGCACTCTTCCAGGGAACAGGGACATTTAAAAAAGGCATTTAGCTCTCGAGGAGCATGGTTGGGTAAATGACCCCCGCACACATTGTACGTTGTTCAGATTTGTTTTCAAGGTAGGTTGTTCTTATTGGCATAGAAATGGTCACAGGGGCCCTAATGCAAGCTAGGAAGATAGCCCTTACCCAGGAGTTGGGCTGTAAAAGACAGCCATGATTTGGATGCAGTGTCCTCCTCACACTGTTACTCAGCAGTGTCAGTCCAGTTGATGCACTAATGATAGATACTCCCTGCTTATTCTGCAAAATTGACCTTAGAACTCAGGAGACAATGAAAGATTAGTTTATTCTGTGTTTAGCTCCTGTGTTTTAGCAATATAATTGGCCGAAACCTTATTACTATTATTATATTTCTTATATAGCGCTTGAATCGACCCCCGAAGGGGTATCTCCGCGCTTGCCCTGGGAACCCGTCCTGGTTTTTCCCTGTGAGATAGCCCCTACAGGGCATCCCCAAGATGAAAGCCAGGCATCCCGCCGCGGGGGCCGTTGTGGAGATTAAGCAAGCTTAATGCCCAGAGTTGCAGAGTGTGAACCCATGATTAGGTCAGGCACCGAAGAGAGAATTATCGAGTCAGTGGACATTTAAGCTCAACAGCCTGCCGCGTCGGGAATTGAACCCTGGTCCCGGGTCTGACCTCTGCTTCAGGGTCTGCCTGCTCTAACCAGTGAGCCACACTTCTCCACTCTAACCAGTGAGCCACACTTCTCCACTTCACTTGTTCGGCCATCCTGCTTGGCCGCAACGACCTTTGACAGCTCCGTAAAAAGCACTGAAGACAAATGCAGAATGCAGCATAATGCCAGCTTTTGAGCAGCGTTCAGCACCAAGGGCCTTCATTAAATGTTGTCAGTGGGCAAAATATCTCACCAACCATACAACAAACAGTTGAAGAGTGCATTGTGGGTTGAATGACTATACAACTGAACGTGTGAGTGGAGTGGTAGACTGAGCCATTGGCTCTGTCTGTAGGCTGTTGATATTTATGCACGGAACAATTCACAAAGAAATCATCATTTTCAGCAGGCGTATCCATAATCTGTCTCACGAAGCCTCAAGTGTAAATCAGACCAAATTACTGCACTGGTAGTTGTCTTCCTGCCCATTAGACTACTAACTCTACCAAACCTGTGAGCTGCATCACTGTATCAGACCCAAAACAGATCCTTCGGTCCAGATGGAATTGGTGTATTAGTAAGACTTAAATAGTGCAACAACAATCTTTGTTCATCTTCACAGACGTGGGGAAGAAATTAATTCTCATGCAGACTTATTTTCCAATAAAAAACGGAACACAAATGTATTCCTGACATGTCTCCAACTTTTAATATTTAGGTTTTAAGGATAAATATAGAGACATTTGAAAACAATCTTATTTTTTCATTTCACATATTAATAGACAGGTAATTTCCACAAAACTCCTTTCCTTTTTTCACATCCTCTCTGAGGATAGGAAATGCTTCCATACCTGTCTAAACATACAAAGCAACAGTTATTTGGGTTGTCATCAAATCTGCAAAGATCACTCATCTCACACTCCCCTTAGAAAATTCGTAGGGCATAAGTTACATATGTGGAATTCTCACACACATGGCAGATATTCCACAATTGTAGGCACAATCCACCTTATAGAATTCAGTAGATGTTGGCTGTTTGAATCAGAAACAAGAACTTAAGAGTAAATCGCCTTTCCGTGCATAATTCACCTAAATTTCCTAATTTTGGGGGACTTAAAGAATTCCATGGACTTCACCTCAGAATTCTTCACAAGTAATAATGTTCCAGACATATTTCAACTCAGTTGCATTTACTCCTGTGGGTGGCGTACCTCAGGAAAATGTTTTGCGGAAATATACTTTAAAATCTATCGAGAGAAATCTTTAGCTGACTGCCAAAACGTGTCATGAAGGAAAAAAGAGCACAGAAATTGTTTTAGGTCAGCCCTCTTTAGCTGCTGGTTGCTTTAAATCACCCCCGTTAGTCACAGCTTGTTCACAGCATCTTTCGTACTTTTGATAACCCCCACAGGACTAGTTCGTCTTCACTTACTTGAAGCTGTTTTTGCAGTTCATGGCTCTATTTTAGGAGCGTTTTCATTACAATCCATGGATGGTAAAATGCCCCTGCACTGTCTTACTTTCAATGACAAGGGAGAGGTTTATGTCACTATCAAGCATGCAAGTACAACAGGAGTCACTACAATGCAGCTACTACTTTGGGAGTCAAACATTGTAAGTACCATAACAGCACAACTTACCTACACTGTAAGGTATATATTCCTCCGGAACAAAGCACACTTAAAGTGCAGTCATGGTATCAATTAATTAAAACTAAAAAAGCACTGAAATTATGTATGGTTAGGAGTACCTGAGAACAACTGGGGTTGGCTCGTAATCAGTAAGGCTGAGCCGTAATCAATAATCAACAAGAAACAAGTGCCAATACTGATCGTATCTTCATGGAAATGCTCTAACACCAGAACAAAGACAGTTTATCAAAGCTGGGATATACTAGTTAATAGCTTTTTATTATTGCAACCAATTCATCAAGAAAGTATATTTGTTTTAGTCATATACTGTCAAATAGAATCAGAACATTTTTTGTAAACACAAAAACAATTTTGGACACAAACAGTGAAGTATTAAAATCAAACATGCATTCCGTACTCAATCATATCTCAATCATACCTTCCATTCATACACAAACGACATACAAATACTCAGCCCTATTGAATATGAATAGACAAGCGGGTTGAGTATTAGGTCTGCTGCAGAATATACAATTATATACATAAAATTATACAGTGAATTCGTATATATAGGTCTGAATCAACTAAATCATCAAAATCAAATAGCACAATCAAACAAAATATATGAAACAATTCTAAACCAATAGTGTAACAGTATATTAGCACTAAGGGAAAAAACAGGAGGAGCAGACACTGGACATGAAAGGGCCTACGCGTTTCGAATCCCTAAGGGTTGGGGGGGATTCTCATCAGGGCCAGGTAGCTCTGAAAGAAGAAAAGGAAAAAACTTTGTGTACATCTACTTAAAAAGAAGAATCTAAAGAGCATTAACACACCCAAAGTTACCTATGCTTACCACTATGGAGAAAATCCAGAGATAAATATCACCTGTGTCAACAACAGAAAAAGAAAAAAATATATATACAACATTAAAATTAAGAAGTATATGTCTAGCCTACTGTTCTCAGTTATTGGTGGAGCCTACATCAAGGTAAAGAACGCAAATTTACCTTAGGAGTGAACAGAACAAAAGCCAAGCCTGTCAGGGTTCAGGATGATAGAAGCTGGATGGCCTGCAAAAGATATGGGCTGTTTAGTGTCTAAAAAATTCATAGAGGAGCCCTAACGATAAGGCACATGGTCATTCATCTTACCGGAAAATCGTGAACAAGCACGTCCAAAGCAGGGGATCGAAGAAGGGTCAGTTCGTAAATATTTTAATTCAGCCTCTATTGAAAAGAAGAAAAAAAGGGGGGGAGAAGGGTGTCGGACCTCGACCCGGAGTCCCAAAAATAGTCAGTCTGTGAGTAGCAAGGACCGGTGAGGGCTTACCGGCTGGGGAGAATTGTTGTTAAAGTATAGTCGCAGGCATCTCCAACAGCGCTAATCTCTCGCGCATGCGTAGAGTGCAGTCTGGCTTAGGAGGCTTCTCTATAAGTGAAGCGGAATCGCGCATGCGCGGTATAAATCCGCTTCTAAGGCTTCTATGTTAAAAGGATGAAAACCTGACGCATAGACTTGTTAGACCAAGAGTGTGGCTCAGGCTATGAAATAACTCAGATGGGTTTGCGAAGGCAAACAATTTTATAAAATTCAGTACAGGGACAATATTTTAAAGTTTGTATATCTCCGATATTTCATTAAGTCCCCTAACTGCTGTGTCAAACTTTACAATCAGATAGGCTTCTCTCTTCGACAGTTTTTGGTCCAGATCTCCACCTGGTGGATTTTTTTCAACGCGAGATATGACAGTCCATTTGATGTCACTTATCAGATGTTTGCAACGTTTCCAATGGTTAACCAACGGAGCAGTTTCAACTCCATTTTTTATCCTGGATTTATGTTGGGTGATTCGGGTGCGTATTTCTTGATTAGTCTTTCCTATATATAGGAGTCCACAAGGGCAAACAGTACCATAGACTACATACTTTGATTTACAATTGCTAAAAGTTTCATGTTTCCATGAGATGCCACGATGTTGAAACAATGATCCTTCTATTGTCAATTCACAGCATAAGCACGTCCCACATTTGTGGTGACCGACAATAGGGGACAATCCCATCATCTTTCTCAAGGATGGTTGTTCGTCTTCATCTTCATCTTGCCTATTGGAATTAGATTTGTTTTTTCGTTCAAGGAGACTGTCCCTGGGAACCCATCTGGCCCTTTTCATTGAATTGCGGACCAATTTTTTTGGGGTAACCCCTGTCACATAGCTTAGAAACTAAATTTTCAGCATGAAATTTGTAGTCCTCGTTAGAAGAACAATTTCTACGAATTCGTAGAAATTGCCCAAAAGGCAAATTTTCTTTTAAACTCCGCGGGTGGTTACTGGAGAAAAGCAATGCCTTGTTGCGATCAGTCGGCTTCATGAACAAAGATGTTGCTAATTTCCCATCTAGTGGGAAAACTTCTACATCCAGGAAAGAGATTTTGGTTGCTGAATGAGATATACTGAATTGTATATCGAGCGTTCTCGCGTTGAGCCAATTGTAAAACGATGTAAGGTTTTCTTCTCCCCCAGTCCAAATGATGAAGACATCGTCTATTAAACGCCACCATGTGGCAATGTATTCCTTGAAAGGATTGTTGTTGTGGATGTAAGTGTCCTCATAGAGCGACATAAACAATACTGCCAGCTCCGGGGCAAAGGGACACCCCATGGCGACCCCCTTTATTTGGAGGTAGAATTCATTTCCGAAGCTGAAGTAGTTCTTTTTTAGAGCAAAAGTAGCCAGATCCACTATAAATTTAGTTGGTACCTGGACAGGTCTAGGTCTTGAGTCTAAAAAATATTCCAATACTGCTACAGCTTCAACCTGTGGTATTTGTGTGTAAAGCTGTGTGACGTCCAACGTCACTAACAAATCGTTTTCTTTATCAAATTTAACTCCTTCCAACTTGTTAATAAAGTCCGTTGTGTCCTTTAGATATGAAACGACACAGTCCATAAACTGTTTTAAAAAACAATCAACATATTTAGCCAATGGCTCCAACATGGAATCGCACCCTGCCACAATAGGTCTACCCGGTGGCTTGGTCAGATGTTTATGGACCTTGGGAAGGACGTAAAACAAAGGTGTTTTGGGGTGCCTATTCTGTAAGTATTCCAGTTCTGTCGGACCTAGGAATCCTGCCTCAAAACCTTCTTTTAAGATGGGAAATAAGAGATGTTGGAATTCCAAAGTAGGGTCTTTGCCAATTTTGCGATAACAGGTCTGGTCATTTAATTGCCTCATGACTTCAGCAGTATAGTCGTTAGTATCCCAAATCACAATCGAACCGCCTTTGTTGTCGTTTCTTAAAGTGGTGAGGGCTTTTGTTTCATCTTTGGAGATATTGAATTTAACGAACTTTTTTTGTTTCTCCATCTCAGAGATAGCAGAAAGGACTGTCCTTTCGAAAATTACAATTTCCTTTGGTACTTTGTTTCCTGGTGGACAAAAAGTTGACTTTTTACGTAATCCTGTGACTTCGGATGATGTGGTAGTGGGATTTGCTGAGAAAAACATGGTGAGGCGTAATTTCCGGCAAAACTCTATGAACTCAGTCTTCATCTTGACAAAATCGTTTTTTTTTGATGGTACAAATGATAATCCTTTGGATGAAATACTTTCCTCGGCCGATGTTAGGGTTCTATTTCTAAAACTGAACTTGAGGAAATCGCGAAATTAGAGGAACAAATCAGTGCAAACCAAACTATCACGGACTCCAAAGGTCTAGTGGATAAAGTCGATAAAGAAATCCAGGAATTCAAGGACTTCACTATAACTCAAAAAACAAATCAATTTGAGAAAGACAAAAAGAACTTTCGGATTGAAAACGTATATCCGTTCCTCCAGCCTGATTTTTATACCAAGACGGATTCTAGGAGATACCTTTCCGACAATGGAGGCAGATCTCGCAACAAGTTCATCACATTTTCGGATACTTCCTCCTCAGGGGAAGACAGTGACACTAATAATAGTAGACCAAACAAAAACCGCAAATGGAATCAGATGCAACAGCCTCAGGGACAGTCTGCGAACTCTTTTTTAGGGAGGGGCCAAACGAGCTCCAGGGGAAGGCAACGCTACAACCAACCATGGGAGATGACTACCCGCCAAAAACAATACAAAAACTAGCGGTATCCCCAATCTTTAATCTCTCCAATAGAACCCTAACATCGGCCGAGGAAAGCATTTTATCCAAAGGATTATCATTTGTACCATAAAAAAAAACGATTTTGTCAAGATGAAGACTGAGTTCATAGAGTTTTGCCGGAAATTACGCCTCACCACGTTTTTCTCAGCAAATCCCACTACCACATCATCCGAAGTCACAGGATTACGTAAAAAGTAAACTTTTTGTCCACCAGGAAACAAAGTACCAAAGGAAATTGTAATTTTCGAAAGGACAGTCCTTTCTGCTATCTCTGAGATGGAGAAACAAAAAAAGTTTGTTAAATTCAATATCTCCAAAGACGAAACAAAAGCCCTCACCACTTTAAGAAACGACAACACAGTAACAATCAAACAAGCCGACAAAGGTGGTTCGATTGTGATTTGGGATACTAACGACTATACTGCCGAAGTCATGAGGCAATTAAATGACCAGACCTGTTATCGCAAAATTGGCAAAGACCCTACTTTGGAATTCCAAAATCTCTTATTTCCCATCTTAGAAGAAGGTTTTGAGGCAGGATTCCTAGGTCTGAAAGAACTGGAATACTTACAGAATAGGCACCCCAAAACACCTTTGTTTTACAAACTTCCCAAGGTCCATGAACATCTGACCAAGCCACCGGGTAGACCTATTGTGGCAGGGTGCTATTCCCTGTTGGAGCCATTGGCTAAATATGTTGATTGTTTTTTAAAACCGTTTATGGACTGTGTCGTTTCATATCTAAAGGACACAACGGACTTTATTAACAAGTTGGAAGGAGTTAAATTTGATAAAGAAAACGATTTGTTAGTGACGTTGGACGTCACACAGCTTTACACACAAATACCACAGGATGAAGCTGTAGCAGTATTGGAATATTTTTTAGACTCAAGACCTAGACCTGTCCAGGTACCAACCAAATTTATCGTGGATCTGGCTACTTTTGCTCTAAAAAAGAACTACTTCAGCTTCGGAAATGAATTCTACCTCCAAATAAAGGGGGTCGCCATGGGGTGTCCCTTTGCCCCGGAGCTGGCAGTATTGTTTATGTCGCTCTATGAGGACACTTACATCCACAACAACAATCCTTTCAAGGAATACATTGCCACATGGTGGCGTTTTATAGACAATGTCTTCATGATTTGGACTGGGGGAGAAGAAAACCTTACATCGTTTTACAATTGGCTCAACGCGAGAACGCTCGATATACAATTCAGTATATCGCATTCAGCAACCAAAATCTCTTTCCTGGTTGTAGAATTTTTCCTACTAGAAGGGAAATTAGCAACATCTTTGTTCACGAAGCCGACTGATCGCTACAAGGCATTGCTTTTCTCCAGTAACCACCCGCGGAGTTGAAAAGAAAATTTGCCTTTTGGGCAATTTCTACGAATTCGTAGAAATTGTTCTTCTAACGAGGACTACAAATTTCATCCTGAAAATTTAGTTTCTAAGCTATGTGACAGGGGTTACCCCAAAAAATTGGTCCGCAATTCAATGAAAAGGGACAGATGGGTTCCCAGGGACAGTCTCCTTGAACGAAAAAACAAATCTAATTCCAATAGGCAAGTGTGTGTAACTACCTACTGCCCCAATGCCAATAACCTTAAAAAAATCATCAGTCAAAATTGGCATCTTATAAAAAATCTGGATGTAAGCCTGCAAGCTCCTCCGCTATTTGCCTTTAAAAAGGAGAACAGTGTGGCCAACCACGTAATAAGAGCAGGAATAAAAAAAGACGAACAACCATCCTTGAGAAAGATGATGGGATTGTCCCCAATTGTCTGTCACCACAAATGTGGGACGTGCTTATGCTGTGAATTGACAATAGAAGGATCATAGTTTCAACATCGTGGCATCTCATGGAAACATGAAACTTTTAGCAATTGTAAATCAAAGTATGTAGTCTATGGTATTGTTTGCCCTTGTGGACTCCTATATATAGGAAAGACTAATCAAGAAATACGCACCCGAATCACCCAACATAAATCCAGGATAAAAAATGGAGTTGAAACTGCTCCGTTCGTTAACCCTTGGAAACGTTGCAAACATCTGATAAGTGACATCAAATGGACTGTCATTTCTCGCGTTGAAAAAAATCCACGAGGTGGAGATCTGGACCAAAAACTGTCAAAGAGAGAAGCCTATCTGATTGTAAAGTTTGACACAGCAGTTAGGGGACTTAATGAAATATCGGAGATATACAAACTTTAAAATATTGTCCCTGTACTGAATTTTATAAAATTGTTTGCCTTTGCAAACCCATCTGAGTTATTTCATAGCCTGAGCCACACTCTTGGTCTAACAAGTCTATGCGTCAGGTTTTTATCCTTTTAACATAGAAGCCTTAGAAGCGGATTTATACCGCGCATGCGCGATTCCGCTTCACTTATAGAGAAGCCTCCTAAGCCAGACTGCACTCTACGCATGCGCAAGAGATTAGCGCTGTTGGAGACGCCGGCGACTATACTTTAACAACAATTCTCCCCAGCGGGTAAGCCCTCACCGGTCCTTGCTACTCACAGACTGACTATTTTTGGGACTCCGGGTCGAGGTCTGACACCCTTCTCCCCCCCCTTTTTTCTTATTTTCAATAGAGGCTGAATTAAAATATTTACGAAATGACCCTTCTTCGATCCCCTGCTTTGGACGTGCTTGTTCACGATTTTCCGGTAAGATGAATGACCATGTGCCTTATCGTTAGGGCTCCTCTACAAATTATTTAGACACTAAACAGCCCATATCTTTTGCAGGCCATCCAGCTTCTCTCATCCTGAACCCTGACAGGCTTGGCTTTTGTTCTGTTCACTCCTAAGGTAAATTTGCGTTCTTTACCTTGATGTATGCTCCACCAATAACTGAGAACAGTAGGCTAGACATACACTTCTTAATTTTAATGTTGTATAAATATTTTTTTCTTTTTCTGTTGTTGACACAGGTGATATTTATCTCTGGATATTCTCCATAGTGGTAAGCATAGGTAACTTTGGGTGTGTTAATGCTCTTTAGATTCTTCTTTTTAAATAGATGTACACAAAGTTTTTTCCTTTTCTTTTTTCAGAGCTACCTGGCCCTGATGAGAATCCCCCCCAACCCTTAGGGATTCGAAACGCGTAGGCCCTTTCATGTCCAGTGTCTGCTCCTCCTGTTTTTTCCCTTAGTCCTAATATACTGTTACACTATTGGTTTAGAATTGTTTCATATATTTTGTTTGATTGTGCTATTTGATTTTGATGATTTAGTGGATTAAGACCTATATATACGAATTTACTGTATAATTTTATGTATATCATTGTATATACTGCAGCAGACCTAATACTCAACCCGCTTGTCTATTCATATTCAAAAGGGCTGAGTATTTGTATGTCGTTTGTGTATGAATGGAAGGTATGATTGAGATATGATTGAGTACGGAATGCATGTTTGATTTTAATACTTCACTGTTTGTGTCCAAAATTGTTTTTGTGTTTACAAAAAATGTTCTGATTCTATTTGACAGTATATGACTAAAACAAATATACTTTCTTGATGACTTGGTTGCAATAATAAAAAGCTATTAACTAGTATATCCCAGCTTTGATAAACTGTCTTTGTTCTGGTGTTAGAGCATTTCCATGAAGATACGATCAGTATTGGCACTTGTTTCTTGTTGATTATTGATTATGGCTCAGCCTTACTGATTACGACTCAACCCCAGTTGTTCTCAGGTTGATTATAGCGGGAGCTGTCTCGCGAGGTTCTGTTAAATCCTACAACAAGTAGGAGTAAGAGGATTTCCACTCTTCTTCCCTAATTGGTGGCGGTTTGCTATTGTCTCTGTCCACTTGTTATCATTCATTGTTCCACATGTTTGTTTTTCTGTTGGATGTTGTTTGTCACACCGTTTGATTATTATTTTTTCACCACATTTTACTTATACACGATATGGCAGAGGAGGACACCTTTGCTTATAGCGAGGACCATATCAAGAATCTTTTGAGCGACCCACCCATTTTTTCCTCAGTCTCCCTAAGTACTACTGCCACCTCTCAGAACGAATCTGATAGACTTCTAAGATTAAAAAAGAAACAGATATGAACCGACTTACACGGACACTTTTTGCTAAAACATCTCCGTGAGGGCACCATTCCAGGAGGACTTCAAATAAAAAATATTCCTGTTATATTTACTGAAGACCCGGTGTTTAAGAAAGGGTTTAGTTTTATTGAAACAAAGTGTAGTAGGGACCTTATGGTCCTTACTATCGAAACAGCGGTCAGGATTTCTAAAACTGAACTTGAGGAAATCGCGAAATTAGAGGAAGAAATCAGTGCAAACCAAACTATCACAGACTCCTAAGGTCTATTGGATAAAGTCGATAAAGAAATCCAGGAATTCAAGGACTTCACTATAACTCAAAAAACAAATCAATTTGAGAAAGACAAAAAAACTTTAGAATTGAAAACGTATATCCGTTCCTCCAGCCTGATTTTTATACCAAGACGGATTCTATGAGATACCTTTCCGACAATCGAGGCAGATCTCGCAACAAGTTCATCACATTTTCGGATACTTCCTCCTCAGGGGAAGACAGTGACACTAATAATAGTAGACCAAACAAAAACCGCAAATGGAATCAGATGCAACAGCCTCAGGGACAGTCTTCGAACTCTTTTTTAGGGAGGGGCCAAACGAGCTCCAGGGGAAGGCAACGCTACAACCAACCATGGGAGATGACTACCATCCAAAAACAATACAAAAACTAGCGGTATCCCCAATCTTTAATCTCTCCAATAAAACCCTAACATTGGCCGAGGAAAGCATTTTATCCAAAGGATTATCATTTGTACCATAAAAAAAAACCGATTTTGTCAAGATGAAGACAGAGTTCATAGAGTTTTGCCGGAAATTACGCCTCACCACGTTTTTCTCAGCAAATCCCACTACCGCATCATCCGAAGTCACAGGATTACGTAAAAAGTCAACTTTTTGTCCACCAGGAAACAAAGTACCAAAGGAAATTGTAATTTTCGAAAGGACAGTCCTTTCTGCTATCTCTGAGATGGAGAAACAAAAAAAGTTCGTTAAATTCAATATCTCCAAAGACGAAACAAAAGCCCTCACCACTTTAAGAAACGACAACACCGTAACAATCAAACAAGCCTACAAAGGCGGTTCGATTGTGATTTGGGATACTAACGACAATACTGCCGAAGTCATGAGGCAATTAAATGACCAGACCTGTTATCGCAAAATTGGCAAAGACCCTACTTTGGAATTCCAAAATCTCTTATTTCCCATCTTAAAAGAAGGTTTTGAGGCAGGATTCCTAGGTCCGAAAGAACTGGAATACTTACAGAATAGGCACCCCAAAACACCTTTGTTTTACGTCCTTCCCAAGGTCCATAAACATCTGACCAAGCCACCGGGTAGACCTTTTGTGGCAGGGTGCGATTCCCTGTTGGAGCCTTTGGCTAAATATGTTGATTGTTTTTTAAAACAGTTTATGGACTGTGTCGTTTCATATCTAAAGGACACAACGGACTTTATTAACAAGTTGGAAGGAGTTAAATTTGATAAAGAAAACGATTTGTTAGTGACGTTGGACGTCACACAGCTTTACACACAAATACCACAGGATGAAGCTGTAGCAGTATTGGAATATTTTTTAGACTCAAGACCTAGACCTGTCCAGGTACCAACCAAATTTATAGTGGATCTGGCTACTTTTGCTCTAAAAAAGAACTACTTCAGCTTCGGAAATGAATTCTACCTCCAAATAAAGGGGGTCGCCATGGGGTGTCCCTTTGCCCCGGAGCTGGCAGTATTGTTTATGTCGCTCTATGAGGACACTTACATCCACAACAACAATCCTTTCAAGGAATACATTGCCACATGGTGGCGTTTTATAGACAATGTCTTCATGATTTGGACTGGGGGAGAAGAAAACCTTACATCGTTTTACAATTGGCTCAACGCGAGAACGCTCGATATACAATTCAGTATATCGCATTCAGCAACCAAAATCTCTTTCCTGGATGTAGAAGTTTTCCCACTAGAAGGGAAATTAGCAACATCTTTGTTCACGAAGCCGACTGATCGCTACAAGGCATTGCTTTTCTCCAGTAACCACCCGCGGAGTTGAAAAGAAAATTTGCCTTTTGGGCAATTTCTACGAATTCGTAGAAATTGTTCTTCTAACGAGGACTACAAATTTCATGCTGAAAATTTAGTTTCTAAGCTATGTGACAGGGGTTACCCCAAAAAATTGGTCCGCAATTCAATGAAAAGGGACAGATGGGTTCCCAGGGACAGTCTCCTTGAACGAAAAAACAAATCTAATTCCAATAGGGAAGTGTGTGTAACTACCTACTGCCCCAATGCCAATAACCTTAAAATAATCATCAGTCAAAATTGGCATCTTATAAAAAATCTGGATGTAAGCCTGCAAGCTCCTCCGCTATTTGCCTTTAAAAAGGAGAACAGTGTGGCCAACCACGTAATAAGAGCAGGAATAAAAAAAGACGAACAACCATCCTTGAGAAAGATGATGGGATTGTCCCCAATTGTCGGTCACCACAAATGTGGGACGTGCTTATGCTGTGAATTGACAATAGAAGGATGATTGTTTCAACATCGTGGCATCTCATGGAAACATGAAACTTTTAGCAATTGTAAATCAAAGTATGTAGTCTATGGTATTGTTTGCCCTTGTGGACTCCTATATATAGGAAAGACTAATCAATAAATACGCACCCGAATCACCCAACATAAATCCAGGATAAAAAATGGAGTTGAAACTGCTCCGTTGGTTAACCATTGGAAACGTTGCAAACATCTGATAAGTGACATCAAATGGACTGTCATTTCTCGCGTTGAAAAAAATCCACGAGGTGGAGATCTGGACCAAAAACTGTCAAAGAGAGAAGCCTATCTGATTGTAAAATTTGACACAGCAGTTAGGGGACTTAATGAAATATCGGAGATATACAAACTTTAAAATATTGTCCCTGTACTGAATTTTATAAAATTGTTTGCCTTCGCAAACCCATCTGAGTTATTTCATAGCCTGAGCCACACTCTTGGTCTAACAAGTCTATGCGTAAAGTTTTCATCCTTTTAACATAGAAGCCTTAGAAGCGGATTTATACCGCGCATGCGCGATTCCGCTTCACTTACAGAGAAGCCTCCTAAGCCAGACTGCACTCTACGCATGCGCGAGAGATTAGCGCTGTTGGAGACGCCGGGGACCATACTTTAACAACAATTCTCCCCATCCGGTAAGCCCTCACCGGTCCTTGCTACTCACAGACTGACTATTTTTGGGACTCCGGGACGAGGTCTGACACCCTTCTCCCCCCCCCTTTTTTCTTCTTTTCAATAGAGGCTGAATTAAAATATTTACGAACTGACCCTTCTTCGATCCCCTGCTTTGGACGTGCTTGTTCACGATTTTCCGGTAAGATGAATGACCATGTACCTTATCGTTAGGGCTCCTCTACGAATTTTTTAGACACTAAACAGCCCATATCTTTTGCAGGCCAACCAGCTTCTCTCATCCTGAACCCTGAGAGGCTTGGCTTTTGTTCTGTTCACTCCTAAGGTAAATTCGCGTTCTTTACCTTGATGTAGGCTCCACCAATAACTGAGAACAGTAGGCTAGACATACACTTCTTAATTTTAATGTTGTATATATATTTTTTTCTTTTTCTGTTGTTGACACAGGTGATATTTATCTCTGGATATTCTCCATAGTGGTAAGCATAGGTAACTTTGGGTGTGTTAATGCTCTTTAGATTCTTCTTTTTAAATAGATGTACACAAAGTTTTTTCCTTTTCTTTTTTCAGAGCTACCTGGCCCTGATGAGAATCCCCCCCAACCCTTAGGGATTCGAAACGCGTAGGCCCTTTCATGTCACATAGCTTGGCCATGGCATGGTCCTGCACCAGACACTTCACAGGTGGACAACACCAACAGTATATGGCCTCCAGCTAGACCCTGGTCATACTCAGGCAGCCAATTCAGCTGTGAACGGCTTTAGCCATGTGCAGCTGGGGGATCGTCACAAAGTCTGTACTGAAAGAAGGTCCCGCAGCCACCCCTCTGTGTGTGGCCAATCCTGACATGTGGATGTTGGCCAAGCGCAACAGTAGTTCACTAAAAAATGTTTTTTGTTTTGCAGGAGTCAAGAACTAAATCTTGGATTCACAAAGCTTTGACCCTTCTTAGGGCTCACAGGCCCAGAGCTGGTCCAGGGTTCACAGATCCAGCATAGGGTCTGTGAATCCCACAATAAAAATATATTTTTTAGACTCATCATATTGCTTGGTGGACCTTTGTATCCACTGCACAAGGACCTGGGATTCAGGATGGGTTCACCCTGCTTACTTATGCCTTTTTAAATTCTATTTTTCCCAACACGGCCCAGTTAGCCAATCAGCTAATCAGAATTTTTCTGTGACAGCCAGCCAATCAGAGCAAGCAGAGTCATGGTTCTGCAATGAATGCCAGTAGACATTTTGGGGTCGATTAGGATCGCGGACGGACTTGAGTCCGTCCGCGACCCCAGAGTATGAGGGAACGTCCGCATGGGCTGCGGCGTTCCCTCATGTGCGATTAGGATGTGACCGCCACCCTGGCGGTCACATCCTGGATATTTAACATTGCGGCGGGTGCTGCTTCAAGCAGCACCCGCCGCAATGTTAAAAGTGCATGTGTAACATTTACATGCACAAAGCGGCAGGCACCGCGCGGTGCCTGCCGCATTGTGCATGTAAATGCTGGGGGGTACCATAGGTACCCCCCATGTGCACCCCCCACCCACCAACACCCTGGGGGCCCGCAACGGGCCCCCAAAATCAAAAGTACACATGCTTTTCCACGGCGGAAAAACCGCCGCGGAAAAGCATGTTTTCAAATGCTTCCTAATTTGGCCGGCGGTGTCTGATAGACACTGCCAGCCAAATGAGAGCTTTTCCGCCGCGGTTGTAATCCGACCGCGGCGGAAAAACAGCGGACAGAAACCAAGACCCACCAGCCATCGTAATGTGGCGGTGGGTCTTTGGTGAGCCCGCAATGGATTTTCCGCCTCCTCCGGGCCGGAGGTGGCTTCCGCCGGCCCAGAGGAGGCGGAAAATCCTCCATCCTAATCGGCCCCTTTGTGTTTTTAATGTTTTTATTTGATTTATTGATCCTCAGTTGGTTCAATGGTGTGTGAATTAATCGTCCATATATCTCTAAAATGTATCTTCTTCATGCCCAGATTAGAACACTTTTTGAATGCTGTGTCCACAACTATTGAACAGATTTACATCAAATGAAGTAAAGACACTTCCTTGAGTACAGTTCTATGTCTTACATGCTGCATTTGGTGTATACGTCCATTCTGCCACTTTTTTTAATCACAGAAGTAGAAATCCTATTTTATTGCATGGAATACTGTGACATGGGAAATGTCACTTTTTGTCCCAAGTCTCCACTTTGGGTTCTTCATTGCACATTTCCACAGATCCTTCAAGCAAGGTGTCTGAAAATAGGGGTTGGGGGGCAAAACTGACATTTCTAATTTTAAGTCAAGTAGGATTCTTTCTGTGAATGAATTTTATTAACTGATTGATTTATTAAAATCATTACAGAAAACAAATATTTAGGTTAAAAAAACGGTTAGATAAATCTTTTAAAACGGATGAATGAGAATTTTTCAAAGGACAGTTCCCCCCATTCCCAGTTCCCCAGTTGAGAGCAGCTGCTACCTGATGATTCTGTGCAGCCGTTGAGTCGACCCATCAGCAACACTTGTACTACAAGGGTTAAACACTATGCCCTGGTCCAGTGATCTTGGAGTCCTCCTCACTTCAAGTGCTTCAGCCTTTCCTAGACTGGGTGACAACAAAAAGAATAATAAGACCACATCAAAATCAATTGCAGCCCTTATGTTAGACATACACTATTCCACCCTGCAGGAATGCCTTCGTACCTAGAGGGGTTGGCCCTATTACAACAACTGGAAAGGGTCTAATATAATAAACAACAAGATAATCTAGTCATCACATTTGTAACTACCATTAGTTTAACAGCAAACCATGAAGCAGTTCTATGGTCTGGAGTATTAATTACCTCATTCTTACAGTTTTCAAAAAACGAGGTCATTTGCTTTTTTGAAATGTTCAGAACAAGTTAAACATACGTATTAGGACAGTTGAACAAACAACAAACACCATTTTCACAACAAGAACATTACAACGCACAAAACAATATATGCCCTCAAAACCAGTCATGGTTTCAACAAAGAAAACGCAATCTCAATGGTAATCCATTAACCACATTGAGACAAAAATGAGGAGGTTGCTGCCAGCGGGAATACATGTTTCAAACATCTAGGGATAGTCATATTTAACCCCGCTATTCCCTAAGAAGAGATTCAAATCAGATAATTGGATCCCACTGGTAAAAGGTGCCGACGTGTTTTGTGGGCCCCAACCTGATGTGAGTGTTTCTCATCAGGGCTGTGACTGGATGTTATCTAGAAAACGAAATCAATTGGGGCTGGCCCTCTCGTTTGTTTATTACGTGATTTATTACAAAACGTACTGATAGCACTGCTGCGAAATAGCCGCCGCGGTGAAGGGGTTAAAGTGTTCTCGTTCTACAATGGAAAAGTGGAATACATTAAGAATACATATGCGTGATGCAAATCATTTAAATTAGTAGCAGAGCAACGCTGCAGTGAGCTTGGTGACTTACTTGTCAATAAATGCAGGGAGGGGTAACACTTTCAAGAAACAGTGGGGCATATTACCTACAAACAGCGATATTTATCGCTAAGTAGGGTTAGCGGTAATATTTTTATCGCCGCCCTTCACCTGTTTTTATCGCTGAGATAACTTGCTATTAGCAAGGTTTATCTCAAAAGCGATAAAAATCAGGCAAAATGCGTGAATATCGCTGTCAATACAGCGATATTCATGCATTAGCGTGACAATGCTCTTAGCCATGTTATCCACCTCCCATTGGATAACATGGCTAAGAACTGGTCAGGGCAGGCGTTAGCTTTTGGAGATATTCGCGCTTAGCGTCAATATTTCCAACGCTACGCCTGTGTTGATCATAGGCGATAGGGATGCTAGCGTCTGTTTTCAGTCGCTAACATTTTGGCACACCCACTTTGCATGTCATTAGCGATAAATATCGCAGACATGCAAAGTGGGCCCAAAATGCTCGCTATCGCCTACAAGCTGTCGCTAACTGGTGTTAGCGACAGCTTGGTAATTGGGCGAGAAAATTATCACTGCTTTAGCGGAAAAAAGTCCAGCTAAAGCGGCGATAAAGGCCCTTGGCAATATGCCCCAGTGTCCGTAACAATAAGGTCTGGTATTTTCTGAAATAAACAATTAAAGAAACTTGAAGCATATGCGCTCATTTTGCAAGTAATTATGGCAAAAGCACAACGATGTGCCGACTTACTTGCTCGTGCATCTCAGAGGTCAAAGTATCAGTCTCTCAGCATTCTCCTCGCCAAATCAGTGTCACGCGGAGAACATGGGCTTCCAGTTTTAGAGTCAATGAGCGTATGTGATCCTTAATGCAAGGAGTATTGCATTCTGAATGTTGCAGTATGCCCGCGTCAGTGCGAGCTGCTTCCATTTGATTTCTGGGATGATAGCAAAGTGGATTTCTGGGCAACGGATTCTTTATAAGTATAACAAACAATTCCAATTCTTAAGGGAAAAAAAGTTTTGAAGCTGCTGCAACTCAGAGTGGTAACAAGTAATTGAGGTTCTTTGACACCTATTGCATTCTGCCTATTTCAGACAGTTCGTTTAACCCATGAATGGTACTGTTGAACTTTAAGATGAGGTACAATGTCGATTCAGTGTCACCTCCCCTTGGGTTCGGCTTTATTACTCATACAACTGTCCGTTTGAATTCCTTCTCGATGTGGGTCGTTTCAATAAAGTTCATTGACCATAGGCGCTGATGCCACCTTCATTTTAATTCTTGAGCTGAATTGAACAATACGCTGTTTGATCTCTTGGTTTGTTTTGCTAATATAAATCTTTTGGCATGGGCATATGATGGCATATACCACATTCTTCATTCTACAATTTGAAAACTCTTTACATAACCATTTAATGTTATTATGTGTGAACTCTGTTCCTTCCATGTTTTTTTGCACACAGAGAAATTACCACATTTGTGGGGGCCCCACTATCGGTCTAAGATTCCTTTGAAATCTTAAATCTTTTTTTCTTCTTCCGGGGGAGGCGATCTTTGCTCAAACTATTTGTTGTCCCATGCTGGCATGTTTCTTTATTGCAAAGAGTCGTGGCAGAAGTGGATATTCCAAATTTCTCATAAGATGTCAATTTTTCAAAATGATTTGGCGAAATGTGTTGGTGTCAGGTCCATAGGTGGATACAAAAAACTAGTTTATCCAACTGCTGTTTGGGTTTCTGCGCAAGTAGACTGTCTCTGGTTGTGAACGGCGGACGTTCCATTGCGTGTTTGAGCAATTTCTTTGGGTACCCTCGATCTTTAAGTTGATCACACAGCGCACCAGCATGAATTTCATAGTCTTCCTTTCGAAACAATGACACCTGATTCTCAGCAGTTGTCCATATGGCAGATTGTCTTTTAACCATATTGGGTGGAAACTCTTGTAGTGTAGCATGGTTTTCTTGCCTGTTGGTTTCATATGAAGTGACATTGTCAGTTCATTTTCAATGGGATTGACCTCCACATCATGAAATGTTAGGCAAGTGGTACTTTTGGTAAGGTTGAATAGGATGTCAGGGTGCCTGTAATTTATCCAATCATGAAAACGCACAAGATCAGTTTCAGTGTCATTCCACAGACACCAGATATCATCAATACAGCGATACCACTGTGTTAACTGCTGAGAGAAATGATTGTTATTGAAGATGAATTTATCCTCAAACCGGGCCATGTAGAATACGGCTATTTCTGGGGCGAAGGGAAATGCCATTAGAGTCCCGTTTGTTTGCAAAAATAAATTGTCTTCAAACTTGAAATAGTTATTTTGGTGTGCTAGTGCTGCTAATTGTATTATAAACTCTGTGGGTTGACGGTGAGGGCATGGTCTAGTTTCCAAATAAAACTCGATGGCTTCCAGTGCCTCATCTTGTGGAATTTGAGTATACAACGAGTACATCGAAAGATGCAAGCCATTGCTGGGAAGGATCAAATCGGAAGCCTTCGATTTTGATGATAAAATCAGTGGGGTCACTCATATAGGATGGGACCTCTTGAAGGAATGATTTCAGAAAAATGTTGACGTATTTCGAAATTGGCTCTAGCAAGGAGGCACAACCGAACACTATTGGCCTTCCTGGCGGTTCTTTGAGGTGTTAATGGATTTTTGGTAAAAATAGAGGACATCAAAGCCATCATTTATGATTCTTCTGACTACCTCTTGTAGCTCACGTGTAGGGTCCTCCCTAATTTGTCTGTACCATGTTTGGTTCTGTACATAGCTTCTTCCTTCTTTGAGATGTATCTCTTTGGGCCGAATTACTATGGTACCGCCTTTATCCGCAGCTTTAATGACCACTGAATCGAGTTTTCTGAGTCCTTGAATCGCCTTCTGTTGACTTGTCATTATGTTGTTCTTGATGAAGGATTTCTTTTTCTCATGATGAAGAGTAGATGAGAGCACCACTTGTTCAAATGCCAAGATACCCTTCGGCATTATGTGAGTTGGGGGAATAAAATTTGATTTATTTGCAAGACCTGAAGGTTGTTTTAGCCTTATTTTGCAGAAAAATTCAACTGCTTCAATTTTAATTCCCGAAAGTCTGTGCATTTACTAGGTACGAATTTAAGTATTAACTCTAAAACTCATTTTTCTTCCTTAGTAAGTGCTTTGTTGGACAGGTTGACAATGGATGATGGAGTTTCGTTTTGTTAAACTGGTGCCTTATGTGCATTTCCCAAGGCTGTGGTTTGAAGCAAACTTTTTTCTGTTGGCCTGTTTCTAAAAAATAATTTGATCTTTGTTGATTCCTATTTGATGGCCCTTCACCTAGGTCAGAGTCGCTGGTTGAATCAGAAGATGATGTCTCTGAGAACGTGGAGAACCTGTTTCTGGATCTTTCTTGGTATTCTGACAGGACTCTACATCAGTCTGAAATTATATAAAATGCCTCTTTAAGGTAATGATACACTGTCTATATTAAATGTTTTGATGTCTTTCTCCTATTTCGCTGACTTGAAATCAATAGTTTTGCCTTTAAGGTTCATGAGCTCCTTCTCAATCTTTTCAAGTAGGGTTTAGGCCTCTGTTACAGAGGGTTATCCTTGATGGCCTTAATGTGTCCTTCTAGCTCCTGCAGGAATGCTGCCGCTCAGCCTGTTGAATCTCATGGGCTTTCCACCCCTCAATTTGTGGACCCCTACTTTTACAACAAAGTGATCTGTGTAGCCCTGCAGGGAGTCCAATTCACTCCTGGAGGACTTTAGAGACAGTGAGGCCCATGCCAGCTTACAAACACTGGAAGCATTGGTGCTGGAGGGGCTGCAAGAACCCCAGAAATAAGCATGTTGCAGTTCAGGTGAGTGAGCAATAAAGATGTCTATAAATGTTGTCTTGTTGCATTTACTATGTGTTAAAAGGCAGAGGTAAAATTTCAGTCTATGTCTTCGAACAAATTATTGCTTATTCTTTTAACGTGAGATTGGGCTTTACTTCTCATTCTTAGACAGGATTTTATAAAATGACAACCTTGCTGGGGTACAGCGAATGTGGAAGTAAAGGTGGAAGGATCTTAATTTATTTTCTTACTCACATCAAAACCTACATACCTTTAAATGAACTGCACAAATATGTTCAAATGTATCTGCAGTTTGTGAGCATAAAAGGAGGAATTGTTGTAATTCTGAGGTGTGATTGAAACAAAGATTTTTAACAGGATCATAACAAAACAAGACACTTTACTTAGTGATGTGCAAATCATAATTATTCCCTGAAACCCGATTTCCACACACTGATGCTTTTGCGCCTTATGGTTTAGTCTTTAAAACTGGGTGTCTGTTCATAGACTTCTTCTTGATGATCAAGAGGCAAAAGGTAGGAGCTGCACCTCAACCATCCACCACTATCCACCTGGCAGGGTAGGTTTTATCTTTGAGCAAATGTATAGAGGTGAGAGAATCTAAAACTTACAAAACTTTACCCAAAACAATGCATGTTTGCTATCCACTCTGCCCTGGTTAGTACTATAAGATGGTTGGTCACTGTTTGCACCCTAAGCATTAGTAGGTGCTCCTTTTTGCCAGCCAGTTTGAGGTATAGGTAGAACAGGCACTGCCGCATAGTGCTAGCTATTGACACATGAAGTTGCCTACAACCAGAGTGTTTATGTACACGCCATTGCTATGATCCCTGAACATGGTGTCTGCCCAGATTATCAAATGTGAGCAATCAAGTTACTGACTCCCCCAGGGCACTCTCCTCCCTTAATAATATAGAACCTGGGGCCGTATTACACGCTATCCCTGTTTGTGCCTGGCGCACCTTTCAAAAGGTGCGCTGGGCACAAACAATGATAATGAGCCCCATTATGGTGTTTGCGCTGCCCCCAGGGCAGCCGCGGACTCACGCTGTCCTGGGGGCTGCACATTCATGTGAAAATACGGAGCAGCCGCCCCATGTTTTCACAGTGCAGGCGGCGCCCGCCTGCACTTTCAAAGGGGTTTAAAGATCCCCTTGCAGGCGGGTGCAGTCAGTGACTGCACTCGCCTGCAAGGGGATGTCTGGGGGTCCATGGGACTCCCTTTACCCTCTGCAAAGGGCTGCTGTCAGGAGGCGCACTGACAGTGTGCCATCTTTTAAATGGCGCGCTGTCAGTGCGCCTCTGAGGGCTTCTTTGACTCTGTGCCCGCATCTGTAATATGGCGTGGGAGCAGAGTCAAAGGAATTCCTTCATTTGCATAGGGCACACCCCTATGCAAATGAGGGAACACCCTCTGTTAATAGCGCTGGTGCATTAAGTGCACCAGCGCTATCGGTAGTATAGAAGGGGATGCACAAGCATCTGCGTCCCCTTCTATAATACCAAAGTGCCCCCGGGGCACGCAAAGTGGGCATAAATGCCCTTGCGCCCCCGGGGCAGCATCTGTAATACAGCCCCTGGTCATAGAACGGTGGGAAAGGGAGTGACTAGACATGTAAATGCCTTAGTGTTCCTCAGGTCAATGGGAGTCCAAGCTACCAAGCAAGTGCTTTCTGTATGCTATCCAATGTTTTCTTCCTGCTATTTCAGAGTCCAGTTCGTGGCAAAAGGGCTTAACACAGCCTTTCATATTCCCATCTGCATAGATAGCATGTGAAATAAGGCTGATGCGTCTCTTTCTCCTAAATGTGGAATTCTTTAAGGCCCACTGGGTCTGAGGACAAAGTGGGAAGGGAATGAGTGAGTCACGGAACACGTGGATGATTGAAAAGTTGAGTGACTGGCAAGTGGCAGCGTGAACTGATGAGTGGAGGAGCGAGTGAGCAGGAATGGTGGGAGGAGTGCTCAGAACCCAGACACTAATGGGTATGGGGAACAGCCAGCATCCTTGGCTCATCTATCAACACACTCATTATTTTTCCACATTCATTAAGACACATGCTTACTCATTCATTAGTTTCATCCACCTGTCCATGCTCATGTTCACTCATTAATATATTCAGTTATCTGCCTTTCAGTTACACACTCACATCTCGATGCCTTCATTCACACAGTTCTTCATACATGCTCCAAATTACTTTCTCAATCAATAAACCACTTTTTGACGAATGAAAACTCACTTTCATTTAAAAACAAGCATTGGCATAGCCAATAGGTCTCGCCTTTGGGACAATATAAGTGTTTAGCCATGCAACAGTTGCTGTTTTTGCAGCAAGGATATTTTGCTTGATAACTAAATACTTATAAGTTCCCAAAAGTGAGACCTATTGGCTATGCCAATGCTTGTTTTAATCTTGTGGCCGACTATCTTTTACTTTGTGTAATGGCGCACATATTCAAGGTACATTCAGTCACAGGCAGAGAGAGAAGGTAACGCTAAAATACACGTTACTGTGCCCCATTGCACCAACCATAATTCGATTCTGTGGTTCTCTGGTTACACGCATGTATCTGCAGGGATTACAGTAACCAATAGAGGATTCACTGTGTAAATTTGTCCATCTCTCATGGGTCAGTTTAATTTACAATTACTTTTCATTTAAGATGTTTGCTATTTTATATGCAGTTACTTGAAGGACCAAGGACAAAGTTTCAGAATGTTATTTTTATCCACTCCTTTGACCCCGCCCCCATGCACACTGACCACGCCCCTACCTCTGTCAGGTTCACAGTTTTCCTACTTTCTTCAAGCACTTTGCCCAGGACTGAAGGGTGGAATTCCTGGCATGAGTGGTGGAGGGATGCATGGAGACACTCTGAAAGAAGGTCCCACCCAGGTGGGTGTGTAGAACCCCTGCCCATGAGGAGTCTGAGTTATGCCTGGATAGATGTTCAGGAAGACGGAGTTAAAGATGGAGTTACACGTGGGCAGCAATGGACTGTGTTCGAACAAGAGTCTGCGTAGAGCAGAGGGGTAGAACTCCTGCCCATGATTAAAGTACATGCATAGAGAGACAGTGTGGACAGGATTCCAACCTCCTGGGCAGATCTCCAGCCCATGGGCAGTTGACGGAAATTTGCATGAAAAGACATGGATGGAATTTAGATGGGATTCTGCCCAGAGCTGGTGGGTAGAACTCTCGCCCCTGAGGGAGTTATTATCCATGCAGAGATATTCAAACAGTGCTGCTCTGCCAGGATTGGTGGGAATTACTCGCAAATTTGAGCCTAAGGTTTTAATTACAAGGACAGGAATCTTCAGACTTTCTTCAAAATTGATTTTTGCCCATGATTATCGGGTAGAATTCCTGAGATTGAGGTGCAGGCTAGAGTTGCCCATTCGCACACATTTAGCCATGCTTCCTTTCTCACGAACGACCGGCACTGAATGCTGCATCTGGAAACAGTGCCCTCAGTCAGCAACCCCTGATGGAAGAAGGAATGAATGAATGCCTCATGCTCAGGAAGAAGGGAGGCCAAGGAGAGAAAAGAAGGAACAAATGCCTCATTCTCAGGAAGAAGGGAGGCCAAGAAGAGAAGTGGTGCAGACAGAGCACGCACCATAGGCCTTCTGCTTCCACAGTATCTTCAAAGACGACATTAGAACAGGTGAATCATTTCACTCTGCAACAACATATAGCGCTCAGCGCTTTCCGCATTACATGCTTGTATAAAGTGCTTTATTTATTGTACGTCTTCAGCCACAAGGAGCTGGAACCAAAAAGCATCATCGATTGTTCAATTAGGGGACTCAGACATAAAGTAGGATGTCATGTATATGGTAGGGAAACCACAACTTACAAATAAATAGTACTGTGTAGCTGTGTCTGAAGTCCTGCAGTTCCACCGGGGCACAAGCAGGCATCCACTTCTGTCATTACAGCTGATCGCAGCAAAAAGACAGAGGTGGATGCCTGCTTGTGCCCCGGGGGGACTGACATAAAAAAACAAATGTGCTGCGCCTTGCGCTGGCAGCAGGGGGGAGGGAGAGTGGAGGGGGCCTGGAGGGGGCCTGCGCCTGCTTTCCTTATGGGAACGAGCGTTGAACCCATATGTTTGCACCTTAATTACAAACATATGGTGTCAGCGCTCTAGCCCGCAAGGGAATAGCCACATGTGCACACATTGCCATTGAAGGCAATGGAACGCGTGCACTGTTTCTGGCTTAAAAAGGGGGCTGATGGCTAAAGGTCTCCTCCAATGCAACGCATGCACATTGCGTAGGCGAGACCTAAAGAACTGTTGACTTTGCCGATTGTTGTTCTCCATTCTTATCTTTACATGTAAAAAAATAAGGCTAGGTGATAAATTACGCTCTATCGGTGGAGTTCGCTGAGTTTTGCCCACTCTGCATTATGCTTGTAATGCAGAGTTCTGTCAAAACTCCACCAACTGTCACATGGCAAAGTTTGTTCTCATGTGTGGCTCACCAATAGTACGTTGGTGAGCGCGAGCGAGAACTGGCATCCCCTACCATGATTTTCAGGCACTAGAATGGCTCTGCAGTCTCGACCGGTCGCAGTGAGAAAGTCGCCCCTCTAGTAGAAAATCTACCCGAGTGGCAGCAAAGAAGCAGCAGCCTCGGGCATGCCACGGTGCTGTTTGCGCTGATTTTGCATCACGGAAAAAGTTTCTGATGCTAAAAATCAGTGCAAGCACCGCGATGTGCCGATTTCACCTGCTCACAAAACTCTGCAGAATCTCACAGAGTTTTCATGTAACTCCACGAGTTCCGCCCAGCCCAAGTAAAAAGCATTTCTCCAGGATGTTTGAAAATAAGTCGCAATTGTGACTGTATCTTACCGCATGTGGTCCTCACTTAACCTTTTTTACAAATAAAGTTAACAGTAAATATGGTAGAAAAAAACAAAGGTACTGTTTATTAATACCATTGTCACTACTAAGTCCACTCTCCTACCCCCTCACTAGACACTTCCATGTTTTCATTCATACCTACATTTACGAAAACTCCACACATTTGCAGCTTTTCTACTCCCATGAATGTGATTTATGGTCAGAAAATGCCTCAAATCTTTATTTTGTGAACCAGGATAATGTAAAATAAGTCCCTAATTGAAAAGTTATGCATATTTCATAGCACCTTTTGCCTACACAAGTTGTTTTTTTTAAGGCCCGCCCTTCCAATGTTCACAATGTGTTTGAGTACTCAGATTGTTTGTTGAATAATGGCCTCTGTCCACACATGCATTTTCCCTTTGCAAATTCCCTCAGGTAATAAGAACTAGAGACAATCCTGATGAAAATCCATGGGGCCTCATTTATGAAAAGTGACGCATCGCTGCGAGAAAACAGCGATGCGTCACTTTTCTTTGCGCCCTCCTTGCGACCCCAATGATGCGTCATATTTACAATATGGCGCATCATTGCGCAAGGACTTACAGATACGTCAGTATTTCTGACGTATCTGTAAGAGCAAAAGTGACGCATTGCTGGAGTGTGTCACAAAAGTGACGCAACTCCAGCAATGCGTCCTTTCACATGGGGCAAGCCCCATGTGAAAGGGCCTGCGTGAGTCTTACGCCTGCTGTGAGGCAGGCGCAAGATTTTGACGCAACAGCGTCCTAGAAGTGACGCAGTGAAATCTCATAGATTTCACTGCGTCACTTCTTCGACCTTTCTTGCGTCAATACGCCCCCCTTGTATACATTATACCTGGCGCAGGTATAATGTGGCTTAGGGGTTTACAAAGTGACGCATCTACCTAGATGCGTCACTTTGTAAATACGGCGCAACAAGGTGCATTTTTTACGCCACTGCTGCGTCACAAAAAGTGACGCACCGGCGGTGTAAAAGTGACGCACAGCCTCATAAATGAGGCCCATGGTTCCTGCACACATGCGCAATTGTCCCCAACTCTGAATCTGAAATCGGGTGCTAACGCTCTATTTTGTATTTACCACAGTGCTGACATGAGTCTGAAGGGCGTTGCCTTTCTGTAGGCCGGGCTCTGGTTAGGGAGCCTGCATGCAGACATTGCATCATGTTTAGTTTTTCCAGCTCACTGGAGTCACTTTCGCTCATGCTGATCCCTCACAGAATCCTGCTGACAGCCGATAATGAGTGGAAAACACGGCCCTCTGCGACTCTTGATTACTAAGTCTATAGTCAGGACTGAAACAGACATGGCGTTTGAATGGGAGAGTTGTAGGCTTTTCCAGTATTTTATCTCAAGGTCTCTCGCTACCAACTAAATGATTATTGACCATTATAGAGTGCACACATTTACAAGTTGCTAATAAGAATCCTTTTTTTTTTGGTTTAGCTTTATGCAAGTCCAGTCCAGGTCGGGATACTTGTTTGGTGATCCGCAAAGAATGTTAAGTTATACTATACTGCATAAGCATTGGGAGGCAAGTGGATGCTTCTTCACAATAGACAACAGACTGGCCACAGATATACACTAGTTCTCCTTGGAGGGACACTCGTGGATGACAGCAGAGTGGGAGAAGCCAGGTACAGGAAGGCCGCATGGAGACAGCATGAGAAAGCATAAGAATCCTAGGATGTGGGAGACTTACTGATTGGATCCAGGAAATGCCGCCTCCCATGAAAAACAGATGAAGGTATGTTGTGTGTTGGAAAAAAGAGACATATCAATGCAATGCTGTTATTACATTTAAAGACTTCAGAAATAAAAGGTAAAATCATTGTTGTGATTTCATTGTATTATTTGTTATGTTCGTATAATTACTGCTATTTATGATTTGAATAAATCATAAAACATAAAAATACACCTTCAAGAGCTAAAATGCAGCTTGCTAAATTAAACAAACGTTTTTAGTCACCAGAGAAACAGTGGCATTTCTAGAATTCATATGGCAATTCACTGCATCATTACAAATAGGTGCACACAGGAGAATTCTCACTGAGGCCAGGTTCAGACTCTAAGTAGAATAGAATAGGGCCTTGCTCCCTCTGCAAATGGTCAAGGGTTCTGCTTATGAGAAAAACGTGAACAAGTAACGCCATAAAGTGCATTTTCACATAGGTTGTCTAAATTTGTAAATCACTCCAGTATGTTCGTGGTGTTTTGTAAAGTCTTCCCAATATCAGAGGTATTGGGGGCTACCCTCAGCAAGTAAACATTTGAAAATTGTGGCAACAAAAATGTTTTCTAACCACAATTGCCTTAACATCAAATACAGAGATATGTTTTACAGTAAGTTAAATGGTGGGATTATGCTATGTTAGCAGGCACATCCAATTTAAAACATACATAGCATTTTTTTTCACTTCATTTTTCCATCCTGCCTCTTCCGTGCAAATTCTTAGTCAAATATTTTTACTTTATTTCTACTTGGTGGGTGCACATAAATACATTCTCGCAATCACAGAACAACCAATGAATTATATATAAATTTACATGACTGGGCATATTACAAAAATTGCACGCTTCAGACAAGATAGCAGCAGTGATAATGTCATAGAAAGCTTTAACAATGTAAATGATGGAATGCCACTACATACATTTTTAAATAACTGCTGCAAAAACCATTTACTGCATTCAACCCCCCACCGGGTTGCTGCACTTTTCTAACAGTACCCTAAGTAAAGACATGTGCTGCGCTGTATCGGACTTAAAATAGTTTCAATACATTGATTCCGAGCAGCGTGAGGTGCATATGCTAATTAGACAACCACCTTTTTAACAATAATCAATGTGTATCTGCCCTGCTCTCCTATAGTGGTGCCGGTGCGTACTCTTTTTCAGACAAACTAAGGAGGCGATGACATTGCTTGTTCCTTGCTTCCTCCCAATAGAGCGGTGCCGTTGCCAGGCGAGGTGCAGCCTTCTACTTCAACTATAATGGTAAGACGAAGTACATACTCTCCCATGTAAGAATTTACAGTATCTTCATGTGGCTAACCTTAGAAACCAATGTGTTTTTGAGAACAATATTACTTGTGGTTATGATTGTACTAAACACATGTTAACCGTTTTTAAACTAATGTGGTCATTCTTTTGATGTTTGTGTCTTTCTCCACCAGTGACATACATCTACTGCGAAACTAGACGATACCTAGGGATCCAGGTGATCTTTTTTCATGTCGCAGATTGTTATATGTAGTCACATTTTCTTTTCTTTAGTACACATTTCACTATTTTTGCAGTAGCTTTAACTTAGGTCCTGATGAATGCAATGGACTCTGTAGTCCCTAGATTTGCAGAAACATGTTGACCCCTACTACATCTGGGTAAATATTTGTTTAATTTACCTTTACTGCTTTTTAATATTGGAGGAGCGAGCAAAGCACAGAATAAAGGTATTTTTTCCTGCTCCCTCACCCAATTTTAGTTTCACTTAGCACTATTCTTTCACTTGCACTGCATATCAGTCACCCTCTCTTCTCTCCAGCCAACGAATGGCCTGTGACACTCCAACCATATAGGGCAGCACTAGGTTCATCAGAGGTTTTTACATCTTACCTCCATTAAGTACCATTGCTGCACCTAATACATGGCATACAGGAATCCCAAATGATGAAGGGCGGTTCCGAGTGGTGACTGATGGGTACCCTGTTAGGGATCACAAGGTGCCTACCAATTCTTTCATTTGTTGATATGGAAATTCACTAATACTTCTCTAGTTGTACCACATTTTTTTGTCTAGACCCGGTGACATTGGTTGTGTTTTACGGTTATCAGCCACTGCCTTCTCCACTCTCTGTCAGAGCTTGTTTTTCGGTAAATTTTATTCTTTAAGCATTCAATTTAACCCAATAGTGTCATGCAGAAATGTAGTCGCACATCCAATTTCACTACAATAAACAGAAACAGACATTATTAATTTTTCGAAATGTACTTTTCACTGTTTACCACCCACCCTTGCACTAACCCATAATATGTTCCTAGCAAGAACATTAATGTAGAAAAGCAGCATTATTTTTATTAATTAGAAAAGTGGAATGCAAATTATGCCTAGTCTGACATGCGTTTGTTTCCGCATTAGTGCACACATCCGCAAAGCATTTCCCGTGTTTTTGTGTTTGTGCACATTAATTTTCACATCACACTGTTAACAAATGTTACTGGGTAGTTTATCCGAACAGGTTTTATTTTCTCAAAACTCTACTCCATCAGTGGCAACTATTATGCCAATGATTGCTTCCATGTCACTAAAGATGCACATAATATTTCTTGGGGTGTCCACCATTATGCCAGAAATTGGACCACTGTTGTGACATGGAAAGTTAAAATGTTACCGAAAATCCACACATATCATGGAGTAGATTCTATTATAACAGGAAATTATAGATTGTCACTAAAATATCAACAATTTGTCATAGTAGTAGCCACGATTAAGTCAAAAAGGAGAGATTGTTGCCAGAAATTCCCACAATATGTCACAAAAAGTATTATATAATGTCAGTGATAATCAGAATGTCAACAAAATGGCGACAACATCTCATGAAGTGTCCACTTTTATGCCAGAGATAGCCACATTGTCACCATAAAATGACTACAATATGTCAAGGTGGGCCTACTATTATGTTAGGAAAATCAGAATGGTTCCAGAGATGTCCACAAAAGTCAGAATTTGGTAAAAATGCCCAAAATGTATCATGGAGTTGACTATTCTTATGCCAGGGAGAGCCAAATAAATGCTCACAATATACTATGTAGGGCACACAATTAATGCCTGGAATTGGGTGGATAAGGCCCAGTTTATACTGAGAAGGGTCACTATTATGCCAGTAAAGCGATATTGTCACCAAAAGTGCCCACAGCATGTCATGGAAGGGCCACCATTAATTCCAAGGCTAACCAAGGTTTCACCACATATGGCAACATCTGTCAAGGATGGTTTACGATTGATCCCTCACCATAATCTGCTAGGACAAAAACAAACATATGTGTGCGCATGTGCACACACACAGACAATTACCATTGCAAAACATTTTGCTCACTCCCTTTTGATACTTACAGCTGGAACATGCAGTCTCTGGCTTTTCACTGCCAGGGGTGAGTTCCACAACCATGTTCTCTCAGTGCGAATACACTGAGCCCCATCAGGAGGCAGGATAAAGCCTGGATTTTGAGCAGGTTCCACTTTGTCTTGCCTTCTGGCAGGTTGTGTCAGGTTACATCAAACCCAATCAGACTCTTATACCTGACATGCCGCCCTACCTGTGGCAAGAGCAGCAGGGTGGCTGTGAATTTTGGAAGTGTTTCAAGGGAGCCAGAACAAAATGCACCTTCACACAATGACTATACAATTAGTCACCTAAGCTATAGAAATGTACCCTTTGTACTGCAAGCAGAACATGCCAATGGAATGTAAACACACAGACTGACAAATGTGGCAGTTCATCTAGTTCTGCTTCTGCCAGTGAAAGCTGCAGAGACCACTTCTGCTCATGGTATTCTGGCGCTGCAGTGGCCCCGCTCACAACTGCTACATGTGCTAATGATTTCATTTTAGATTACTTTCCTATATTCCTTATAATATTCCAAAATCTGCCCATGAAATGAGGACTGATATGTCCATTTGAATGCATCCCTAGACTCAAAAAGTGCTCTCCAATGCCAATAAAATGTATTAGGTTGGAGTTTGGATAGTGGTCTTCCTGATGCCACCCCCATGTATGCTTCAATAGAGAAATATGTTGTCCGTGGAACCAAACACATTAAAATCATCTTGACTCTTCGTATCTTGAACAAAAATGTGCATTCCATGTCCACACCAAAAATCACAAGTCCACAATAAACAATGTCAGTGTTTTGGACAGGGAAATCTAACTCGTAGGAACCAAAACAATCAATGCATTATCAGATAATATGACAATGTGAGTCCTAACTTCACTACTACGAAACTGAGAAAAATCATAATTTTAAGACCTTCGGTATTCACAGAAGGCATTTAGGAGTCCTAGCTTTACTACTCCTAAACTGAGAGAAATCCTAATTTTAAGACTTTTGGTATTAACAGAAGGCATTTAGGAGTCCTAAAATTAGGAGTTCTAACTTTACTACTCCAAAACTGAGAAAAATCCTAATTTTAAGACTTTCGGTATTCACGGAAGGCATTTAGGAGTCCTAAAGTTAGGACTCCTAACTTCTGCGAATACCGAAATAAGTAAGTGCCTTCTGTAAATACCAAAATAGTAGCAAGTTCAGGATTTTGTCTTAAGTTAATTCTGTGAATCGGGCGCCCTCAGTCTAAGTTTCTAAGTACTTGGGGGCCTCCATATTTGTACAGAAAATGGTTGCGTCCTCCCTATTCTAACATAGCCTCACACTTTCTGCCTTTGAACAAATTGACTGGCAGATTCAGTAACATCTGAATGTTATTAAACTGAAAGGCATGGCAATAGAGCTGGAAGTCAGAGGGAGCCAATCCTCCTGCCAACAATTTTATCCTGAACTTCTTCCAAGACCACCTAATGGCCTTACAATAAAGCTGCTGACTCTGCCCTGACTCTCACTAATGTACGTCTTCGAAAAGGTGATCGGTATTGTATCAAATCGATAGGCGGCCCTAGGGAGAATCATCATTTTAACTAGATTCACTCTCCCCTATTTTGTTAGAGGTAAATTGTTCCATTTCCCCAGCAGCTTATCTATTTACCAACTCACTTTCTTTATATTGCCTTATTTTATTGTGGGGTCTTCTCCCGCATTTTCAGCAGTCACTAACCAGGCTTTGACTACACTCCTGTCCCGAGCCCAGCAGAACTAGCTCAGCCCAGTGCCCTTGCAGCCCCCAATCAAACTCCTGGGCTCCCCACTAGGAGTAGTGTTCAGAGGTACCCAAGGAGGCATATGCCACTTCTCTGTCATCCATACAGCACAGTGTTGTGGCCTTGCTTTCAGGTTTCATGCTTGATGATTCTTTCCAGCATTTGGCGCCACCTCTCCACTTCGAGCAAGCAGCTGCGGCTGACGGAATCTTCCCACGCCGACCCAGAAGCAGATACCTCCCCTTGTGTTGTGAACAGCCACGGTCTGTGCAGGTAGCTGCGGTGGGGTGGTAGGGCCGCATGGGGGGATTTCGAGATAAGACGCAGAGGGAACATTAATTATTTATTCAATTTTTCCTCTGCATCGTCCCACGAAATACCCCCATGCCGCCCAGCCACTGTTACCTGCACGGACCGCAGCTGGTCGCAAACATGTTAAGGAGCAGTGGTCGCCGCACTCCAGACCCAGGGGAGATCATCTGCCAGCGGCATCCACACCCTCTCACTCCGGACTCAGGAGTCTCACTGGCAGAGAAAGAAACAAGCGGTAAATAAAAAATGTAGTGCCGTTATGGCATCAGGAGGTTTCCATGTTTCAATACGTTATGATCACTCTCTAGACCAGGGTCAACCAGCCGCCATGTTCCTCCAGGTTAAAAAATGAATGTACAAATGGTACTATGATTAGAAGCTCTGGTCAGCCAGGCACCTTGTCCCATATGCTGTGAAACTACCCCAAAATTCAAGATTTCTGCGATGTGGTCTTGGAGTATGTCAACCGCCCAAGCAGGGTTTTTAGGCTTTTTATCTGTAATGGATTGGGGATCTAAGAGGTGCATTAAGAGAAGGGTGTCATTCCCGTTGTCATCAATCAGGCAGATGCTAGTGGGTATGTGGGGGTGCAGGACATGGGGGTCACTCTTAGATGCTAGATCAAAATCCTGGCCTAGAATTTCGAGGGAATTTGCAGATTATCCCACTGGACACCCCTCAGAACATGTAGATGCCTGTAATTTCTTTAACCCAAGCCCCAAACCGAGTCAGGTGTGGTTATGCTAGGTATGCTGCTATATGTATTCCAGGGGGAAATTGGTTGGGTTCCTGAGAGGGAATGAGTTTACGTTTAAGTGGTTTTGTTTTGCAAGAATGGTTCCAGACAATTTTAGTATGATGAGCGTTCTGTGCAAAATTAATAAAAATGGAAAGGGGCGACCACTCGGTCCCCCCGAACATATGGTGGAGTACCCCGATCCCCCCGGGAAGCCATTTTGGGCAGGAGGCGAGTCTCGGCTGGTATGCCCGAAGCGGCGTAGCCGGGGCGCGCCTTTTCCCGCCCAAGAGAGGGTTGTCCTAGACACCAACACCGTTAGCCACGCCCTGGAGGCGGATTGGAGGTGGGTCCACGCCCGCCCGAAGAAGGATAAAAGGAGCGACAAGCCAAAGAAGCATCCTCTTGTTCCTGTGCTCTGAAGCTGCACCTCCCCGTTGCACGTGAGCTCGAGACGGAACAAAGAGCCATTTTTGAGAATTAACCGTGTGTTTCTTCTTTCAGTGAGTTCGGAGTTTTCTGCCTAGGATCTTTTGAGGAGTATACGTGGACGATGCCTAGCAAGAAGGTCGGAAAGAGGATCGGGACTGATCAGATGCTGCGTATGCTGATGAAAGACATGGCGGATATGGAGAAGCAGATGGCGGTAATGAATGGTGTGGGGGGGGCCTAAGAGAGTCATCGGCCCAGCATTGCCGGGAGTGGTCCCGAGCGGGAGGGGTAGAAGGGCCAAGAAGGGAGCGTCGGGGGGGAAGCCCCGGTTCCCGAAGCACCTCTCGCTCCCCCGGTCACCCCGATCGAGGCCCCGACTCCGGTCCCAGATGTGGGCCAACCGATCCCGGTGGTTGTCACTCCAGTGAACGGGGAGGATATGCCTCCTGAGCTGGCTGCCCAGTTGGCGGCATGGTTAGGAAAAGAGAATGAGGGGGCCACGGCGGAGGAAGCCAGGGCAGTAATGAAGCAGTTGCGGCAATCGAAAGATGCTGCGAAGGCACCGTCTCCTTTTGTTTCCCCGCAGGCTCCCGTGGAACAACAAGTATCGGGCGTTGGTTCGGCAGGAACTACAGTCACAGTGGCCGGTTCAGGTAAGCAGCCGCTACCGATTGCGGGGGAGGGATCGATACCTTCACGGAGGGAAAAAGTTGTTCAGCATATCCCGGTTGAGGTAAAAGAAAGGATATGGGCTGATAAATACGTGAACATGTTTTCCTTGTTGACCGATCATTATGAGATAGAACATGTTAAAAATCAAAAGGAGTTTCTGCACCCTAGTGTATGGCGCGCCAAGATGGCCGCTTTCAGAGTTGAGGAATCGATTGACAATTGGGGCGGAGTGTTTGGAATGTTCATTGCAATTATGGGGGAACGTAGGCCCGAATTGTTGGTGGGATTGGCCGTGTACCAGACTCGTATCATGGAATTTTATGGAACATATGGTGGCAATCAATGGCTTTATTACGATAGCATATTTCGTAAGTCCAAGGAGCACGACTCATCCCTGACGTGGGATTGTTTCGACTCCATTTCCTGGCAGAGATTGGAGAAGTCAGGCACGGCGAAGTCGCCATCTTTAGGGGGGAATATGGTCGAGTCTTTCGCCATTCATCTGGGGCGCCCTTTCGGGCGGGATCAAGCAGTGATCAGCACGCAAGGAGTAATGGCAACTCAGGGAAAAAAGGGGTCTGCTGGAATTTTAACAGAGGCAAATGTACTAGGCCGCAGGGATCTTGCAGGTTTAGGCATGAATGTGCTGGGTGTGGGCAGTCCTCGCATCCCGAGACCATGTGCAGAGCCAAAAATGGTGATCCGGGAAGTAGAGGCGGCGCCAAACAGGTCTGAAATAGTCCGAGGGGCGCCTCTTCCTACCCCGATTGATATAATGGCAATGATTCCTTGGTTGAACGAATATCCGGATCATACCTCCGCTGGGGTGTTGCGAGATGGTTTTTCATATGGTTTCCGCATCCCGGCGGGGGATTTTCAGGGACAAGCGCAATGTAAGAACCAACTGTCGGTTCTGCAGAACACGGCGGTTGGGAAGGAGGTAGCCCGAGGTCGGGTCGCCGGCCCATATGACATGCCGCCTGTTGCTAATTTTGTTTGTTCACCCCTGGGAGTGGTCCCCAAAAAGGACCCAGGGGAATTCAGGTTGATACATAATTTGTCAGCTCCGAGGGGTCTTTCGGTGAACGATGCGATTGACCCGGGAGTTTGTTCGGTGCGGTACGCATCTTTTGATGAGGCCGTCGCCATGTTGAATCGCTTGGGGCCCGGAGCGCTGATGGCCAAATCAGACATCGAGTCGGCGTTCCGGTTGCTCCCGGTACACCCAGACGATCAGCGTCTCCTTGGTTTTACGTTTCAGGGACGCTATTACATGGACAAGTGTATGCCAATGGGTTGCTCCATTTCTTGTGCGTATTTTGAAAAATTCTGTAGTTTTCTGCAATGGGCGTTCACAAGAACAACGGGGTTCACACATGTGATGCATTATCTTGACGATTTTCTGTTCCTGGGGGCAGCCGGGGACACAGAATGTGCACAGGCTTTGATTGAATTTTGTGATCTCATGAGACACTTTGGCGTGCCATTGGCACCAGGTAAGACAGTGGGGCCGTCGACTTCGCTCGAGTTTCTTGGAATAGAGCTCGATTCCGAAGAGGGGTGCTTCCGGTTGCCCGGGGAGAAGGTAATAAAATTTAAGGCCTCGCTTGAAAAATGTATTAACGAGACGAAGGTGAATTTGCATCAGTTGCAGCAGACTGTGGGTCAGTTGAATTTTGCCCTTAGAGTGATACCAATGGCTCGCCCTTTTTCCCGCTTTATAGCTCAAGCCATGGTTGGCCTGAAGGAAGGGCATCACCGCACAAGACTCTCGGCAGAGGTCCGCCAGGACATGCGCATATGGTTAGCATTCCTGGCGGATTTCAACGGTCGTGTGGTGTGGAACAAACCAGCGGTTTCCTCCGAGGAGCTGGGGTTGTGGACAGACTCGGCGGGGAGTGTGGGCTTTGGCGCCATTTTTGGTAATCACTGGTCAGCACGAACATGGCCGTCATGGTGGCATGAGAGTGGGCTCACAAGTAACATTGGGTTTCTCGAATTATTCCCTATTTTGGTGGCCTTAACAACATGGCCTGAGGGGTTTCGTGATCAATCTGTGGTGTTCTGGTCAGATAATATGACCGTGGTTGAGTGTATCAATAGTCAGGCAGCACGCTGTAAATGGATTTTGAGACTGTTGAAGGAAATTGTCTTGCTGTGTATGAGACTAAACGTCCACTTTAGGGCAAGACATGTGCCAGGGGTGTTAAATCAGGCAGCTGATGCGCTTTATCGTTCCCGTATGCAGGCCTTCTGGGATTTTCTGCCCTCAGCGGACCCGGTGGCGGCACCATTTCCCGAAGCCCTCTGGTCTCTCGGTGCCCCGGACTACAAGACCTCGTGGGAGGGAGTCTAGCACCCAGGACAAGGAAGGCTTATGAAGGGGCGTTCCGTTCTTATCTGTCCTTTTTGGGTTCAGCTAGGGGGGAGCTGTGGGGCCAAGAAGAGTATGTCCTGAATTTTTTGCTAGCATTGCATCGGGCAGGCAAGTCAGTGGCTACGGCCAATAGGCACCGGGCCGCCATTTCTTTCATGGCACGGGCCCATGGCATACAGGATCCCACGGCGTCTTTCTTGGTGCAGAAGGCGCTACGTGGGTGGCAACGCCGTGAGGGTTGCAGAGTGGATGAGAGACACCCGATAGGTCTTGAAAGGTTGGCCTTGTTACTGTCCGTACTCCCTGCGACATGTTAATCTCAATCAGAGACAGTGCTATTCCGGGCCGCTTTTGCATTAGCATTCCATGGGGCTATGCGGGTAAGCGAGCTAGTAGCGAGGAACAAGCAGGATACGGGGGGAGGTCTGTGCCGTGAGCACATTCAAATTAAGGGGGAGACAATGGTTGTCTCATTTGCCAGGTCAAAGACCGATCAGAAAGCGATCGGGGACAGTGTAGTGGTTCAGCGGATTCCGGGATCTCCCATGTGCCCGGTAGCATGCGTTGAGGAGTATTTGGCGCAGAGGGCGGCATCATAGGGGGGAAGCTTGCTGAGGCACGCCGATGCTACCCCACTGACTAGGTTTCAGTTTCAGCGGGTGCTAACAATGGCAATCGCAGCCGCGGGCTTGAACCCGTGCGATTTTGGAACCCACTCTTTCCGGATAGGGGCTGCTACAGAGGCTACAGCCAGGGGTCTGAGTGCGGAAAAAGTGAAACGATTGGGGCGTTGGTCCTCGAATTGTTATAAAAGGTATGTGCGGTTGCACATGTTGTGAAGCCTATGTCTTGCACTCACGCTTCTTGTTTTTGTTTGGTTTACAGTGTCGCAAGCTTACGAGGCGGGGCGGACTGTGCAGTCGACCCGACACCTGGGGACCAGCGGTCAAAGACCACCGGCTGAGGAAAAAGTGGTGTGGGTCGTGGGCCACTCATACGTGAGGCGTGCCGCAGACGTATTCAAAGCAGGTGACATGATTCACATGGCTGGGGAATACGGGTACAGGGTGACCTTCTACGGAAGGGGCGGGCTCTGTATTGACCAGTTTCAATGTTTTATGGAGGGTCTGTTAGGGCGGACAAGGTCACCGCCAGCTGTAATCATAGTGCATCTTGGGGGCAATGATTTGGTTACCACTGGTAGACGAGTACTCCTCGAGTCGATACTATCCACAGTGAGTTGGTTGGCGAGAAGGGTACCAGGGTGCACGATTGCATAGTCCCGTATGATTCCACGAAAGGTGTGGCGGGGGGCTATTTCTGTGGCTGCTTTAAACCATTCAGTGAAGAAGGTGAATAACAAGCTTGGTAGGTTGTTCCGTACGAGTACATTGCATTCTATTCCGCATGGATGTATCAGGGGGGACCATATGTATCTTGAGGATGGGGTCCATTTGTCCCGGGTGGGGAATTCTTTACTCATAGGAGACTTCGTAGCTTGGTTAAAGAGTTTTGCAGCCATGACCTTTAAGTAGGAGTTTTTGTGGGGGGTCCGGATAGCCGGCCCCATTGGCCCCTCAAACGGGGAGGCGGTCCCCTCTAAGGATGGGGACGCCGAAAGGGAAGGCGGCCATAGGCCCCTCCCTGGGGAGGAGGGACTAAGGCCCCTCCTGGGAATTTCCCGGGGCCAGGACATCTGCGACGGCAGATGTGGTAAGTTGTGTGGGGTGGGAGGGGGGTCTACGCTACCTTCTAGACACCTCACACGAGTCCTCGGACGACCACTAAAGATGGCGTCGAGTTAACAGGGGGCCCCCGCTAAGACAAGGGAAATTGGAAGTTGGCACAAAGGTACAGTCCTCTGTGCGACCGCCCCTCACAAGTGAGGGGGGAGTTCTGGTATTGGGGATCTGACACCGGTTACTACCTTGCCGTTGGCCCGTAATGTTAGGATGTACAATTTCAAAGTTTGAGTAATGCATTTGCAGGATGTTTAGTATCGGCTAGGAGAACCTTTGTATTAGAGATGTGTTAAGGTCAGCCAAGAACATCGTAATGTGTAAATGAAATTGTACATGATATGAAACTGTTATTTTAACGTTTTAATTTTGTTTCATATTTTAATAAATACGGCTGGGAGGGTAACTCCCTCCCGCCTTCCACAAGTTCAGAACCGTTTCCGTCTTCCCATCCTTGGGGGATTGTGTTGAGAGGGGGTGGCGGGTATCTCAGCCATATGTACTGTTACATAAAATCAAAACATTACTATTCAGGTGCTGAACCCTCCTTTGCCTGTTCCGAATCAGTTGTTAAGCCTCTAGATCATATCTTGCACTGCCCTATAGAACTACTGAGCTAGAATATTCTGTTGTTTAAAACTTTCTGTAAAAGGTCTAAGTGGCATATTATCAAGGCCAACAACGCCACTTTAACGGCCTTTTTCGTGCAAAAAGCGGCGATTGAATTACCTCACTATTAGCAAGGACACGCTAATAGGCATCAGCGCGTGTTTCCTTGTGTCAGCCGCTGTTCCACTAACGCCTCACATCACATCTCTAATGAGATGCAAAGTAGGCGTTTCCTCTCTAAACAACATGGGAAATATCGCTAACTGCACTACTCTGTATCAGCATGCTGACCCAGAACACCCATAGTGATGTAAAAAGCAGCGCTAACCGAGGTGATCACCATCAGCAAACGTCTGCTAAATTACAGACTTAGCTATATTTATAAAGGGAGGTGGATTCTAAGCCTAAATCCACATCTCCCTATCACCAAGGATTCTCTTAGCGCTATAGTTGTATCGCTCGATTTCCAGCGATGTTCCCTCCTTTTGCAGCTATCACCGAATTTTCCATTGCCGTGGATATAGGCGTTGATGATAACTCTTTATCTCGGAAATCAAATCCGGCAATTGCCGGCGGTAAACAAATTTGCGCTAAGTGCGCTCTGCGAGGTTTATCGCAGTTTGTTGGTGATATGCCCATTGGAAACCTACAAAGTCCCATGCTGTCAAAGCTTTGGTATCACTTCTGTGTACTTTCTGTTTTAATTAAGTTTTCTACTCTACTTTATATGTTTTTTAAAAGTGCATTGAGGTGGTTGCGCTAACGTAAAGTGGTCATCACAATTTATACACTGCTGATTTGCCTTTCTGATTTTTCTACAAGTTCTAATTGGCAAAGGACACTCATCATCTCTGCCTCTAAACATAACAGTGGACTGGAAACTATTGTTATTTCCATGCTGTTTGCAGATCAGAATCATATTTCAATTTTCTTGAGTGTATGATAGCATATGCACCATGGATTTGTAACCTCGGTTCTGGGACATAGAGTCCCTTCAAATTTGAAAGGAACAGTGACTTCACTCTAAAATGCCACCATCCCTTTTACAACACATCAACCTAGTCTGGAGGAAGATGATCTAGTTTTATAAGCATTAAAGGTCTCATAATTAATTATTGCCACTACTTTGAAGTACTGTTCAATGCAAACCAGTGAGAGACACACACACATACACACACACACACACACGCACACACACACTCACACATAAACATATATATATATAATATTTATATATATTATTGTATTATTAAGATCAAGACAACAATTCCCAAAAAAGTAAATGTTGAGAACGGAGAGATTGGCATCCAAAATTGTATTGATTTCCACTGTGGTAACCTCTCGAAATAAATTCCCACAAAAGGGATGCAATGCCCCTAACTTAGGAAGACGCATACACTCAAACTAGAGGCTAATTCAAGGACTTAAAATTGGCAGGTAAAAATAGATGATTCACAGAGGGAGAGAGTATTGTCCGTTTCAGTGCTTCAAAGCAGTCAGCTGGAGATGTATGGAGCCAGGAAAGGGAATTCCTCTTCATGAGTTAAGCACTGCGCATGTACATGCCATGGCGTTTTTCAGGATAAGAATAAGAACGTCATCAATCAAGCCCTGAACTTTCCAAATTACTTATCGGTGGGTTGCCTTTGATGTTCCAGACTATTATTTATCTCTGCCTGCCACGTTTCCTTTTCCTTGCTCTATCTGTATGTTTTCTAATGTCTTTATCGTATTTCCTTTCCAGCTTTTAAGCAGAGCCTTTTCATATATTGAAGCACAAACCACTGGCTTATAAAAGGTCGACGGTGGTGTTCTGTTTTTTTATACCATATTTGACCATATCACACTCCACCGGATTTGTGTCTGCATAACTTGCATCTAGTATAATTATACATGTTGAAATGCACAATTTATTTGTTTTATTTTATTTATTTATTTTATTATAAAATAGCGCTGGCTAGACCCGGAGGAATCAGAGCGCTTTACATGAGGTTAAACAAAATTACAAGATTACATGAGTTCCAATTTACATCAGTTGCTAGACAAACAATTACAAGAGCATAGAAGACGAGATAATTGAAGTGTAGAGGGGTAGGGGGTAAGGGCAAATAGGTAGGAGGGAGATACGGCAGAAAGACGAAGGAAAGTCTGCCCAAAGTCCGGCTGGGTAGGTGACGGTCGAGGGGGAAGCTCCAAAACCCATCTCCTCTATAGTTATCAGGTAGCTCCACCGGGCATTGGCCAAATAGCTAGGTCTCAATGGGAAAAACATTTAAAGAACATGAAGGGCAAAATAAATGGAGTGTAGAGGGAAGGGGGCAGGGAAGGTGAGAGAGGGAGGATAGGGGAAGAGACAACAAGGAGAGACGGAATGTAGTCTGTCTAAAGGCCGACTGGGTAGGTGATGACCAAGGAGGGAGTCCACAGCCGATCTTCCCTATAGCTAAACCAGGTAGCACCATCGGGCATCAGACAAAATAGTCAGTCTCAATACATTGAGAGAGGAGAGAAGGAGAGACATAAATAAAGGGAGGATGTGGGAAGAGACGACAGGAGAGACTAAAGGAAGTCTGGCTAAAGACCGACTGGGTAGGTGACGTCCAAGGAGGAATTCCCCGATCTGTCTCCCCTATAGCTAAACCAGGTAGCTCCATCGGGCATCAGACAAAATAGCTAGATCTCAAATGACGAGGGAAAATTCACAGATAAACAGGGTGGGGACTAAGGGCCAGGACAGGTGAGGGCAGAGGTCAGTAGCAGGAAAGTGGAGAGGAGTAGAGCGGGGAGGGGTATGGGGTAGGTAGTTCGGTAAAAGTTCCTATGGATCTGCTTAGCAATCATTCAAAAAGCAGGTCTGTTCCTTCTCAGGCGCCATCTTGAGGTTAAAACGCCGGGTCAGATTTTCGCCAGTATCCTTGTGTTGCTACGACCGGTTCGAACGGCGGCTACAGCGTCAGACGCTCCCGACCATCCGATGTCCGGAGATGGTTGAAACAGTTGTTTAGGTGGGGAATTAAGTGCCTCACTTAGTTGATGAAAGCGGGGCTCCAGCGGAACAGAGGCTCTGAGCTGCCAAGTTGGATCCTGGCTCCTCCACCTCTCCCCTGAGGGGACACCTCAGAATACAGCACTGAAACATGGTCCTGATATTTATGGTAATGCGTCCCTCAGTTAAATATACTGGCAGAGGAAGGAAACAAGCAAAACCTTACTGAGGCTTCTGGTGTGCGAGGCACCCAAATGGTGGTATTGTGTGTCACAGGCGGTGTGGCAGGAGAGACAAGTGGCAATGGTGTCCCAGGCGCTATTAGAAACTTCTGTTGTTGTGTCAATCTTGTAGTAGGATGGTGGCCTGGAGACAGGAGTCTTGGCGCTAATTTGCTTCTATGGTTGTTTAGATTACTAGTTTTGGTGTATATATAACCATATATATAGGTGCATGAAAAACTTTGCCCCATCCAAGATGGACGCCATGAAGCTCCAATCTAGGGAGTAGTCCTATACCTCTTTCCCTGTCCCAATCTTCTCTGTTGCTTAGTCCTCTGTCTCTTTCTATTCTCACCTCGCAGAGATGCTTTGATTTGTAGTCTCTTGTCTCTTTCCCAACTTAATTGATGAGGGGGTAGTCCTATTTCTGTTTAAGTTGTTTGGCCATTTTGCAGAAAAGGCCCTGGTGAGGTTTAAGAATAAGCCTAAAATGGTGACATTTCACTGTCCATCTGCTGAACCAACACAACCATTATGCCCCAAAAAATAAATTTGTTTAAAATGTCAGGTTTCCCAGGCCTGGAGCTTGCTAGTGGAGGAAACAATGACAGAGTATGAGCGCTTTGCACACAATGTGCCCCTGTTCATCACCACCCCCTTTTCTGAATCATTATAGTACAACAGCGAGCTTTCTACCATCGAGCTCAGCCATTCATTATCTCACCACCATGGCAGGGTTACTCACTTTGTGGAGCACGAGTCTCTCTCTTCCCACGGCCCTTGGTAAGAATACGGGCTCATGTAGGCTCAGCTTTGAGGTTTTGTTCTCTGGGCGGCTGGTTTAGTCCTCATCTGTTCTTAGTGAGGCCGTCAACAGTCCCGGCTCTCACCAGGATCCTGTTTCGGCACAGGCACCAGACAGCAGTCCACTTCTCTGGTGGAGCCACTACGCCACATCAGCTGTCCGCTCGGGCCCCCCGGGTCTCGACGATGCTACAGAGGTGTCCCCGCAGGTCAGCCTACAGATCATAGTCGGCACACTCGGGCTGGGATCATCTCCTCTTTGAGGTTAATGGTGTCTGCGGGGATTTAGTTGCAGCACTCGAGGGAGGACTGCCTCTCATCTCATCTGACGGCCAGTGCAGGCCCCGTTGAGGCTGGTCACCTCCGTCTTCCCCCGTCACTCGTACAATGATATGTTCTCCTTGCCACCGTGAAAATAGATTTACATCGCCATTTTATAAGAGTGAGTCTCCAACTAGTTCCAATGTGAGAAGGGTCTGAGAAAGGAGTTTGTGAACACTCACACTCATGCTTGAGGAGAACTGCAAACTCTTTTTTTTGTGATTGTTCACTGGCTTTAAAGACAACATCTTGAAACTCCTGATCGCCACCTACTACATGGGATGTATTTCCTCATAATATCATCATGCTGTAATATTACTCGTGCTTAAAAGGTTTCTGACTACAAGGTTACCCTTTGTGAATTTTTTGCAGCTGGAAACCCTACCATTTGCACAAGTAAGCCAAACTTATAGAAGTAAATGTCTTTGTCGGCTATGCACAATATATTTAGGGCCAGATGTAGGTATCCAAATACCAGTCGGCACAATATATTTAGGGCCAGAGGTAGGTATCCAAATACCATTCGGTAACGGCCGAAAATACAGATTTTCTGCCGTTACCGGCCGGTATTTGGATACTGAGATGTAGGGGCATCTTAAAATACAGATTCGGTCTAACCTGGTACGGTATGGCAAAGACTGTTTGGAGAAACAGCACAGAGTCCCTGTGCATGAGCAAGCGTTAATCCAGCCTGCTCAGGCCAATTCCCATGCTGCTCTATTGCTTTGTAATATAGCATGAGAGCAGTGAGGAAATTCGATGGGGAGTCCCAGGGGCTGCTCAGAACAGGAAGCAGAGGAGCACTGAAGCGCGAGGCGGCCGGCCGCATCAGGTAAGATATTTATTTATTATTAACCCCCCTCCCATGCTCCCTCGGTGCACCTCCACCCATCCCACCTCATTTTACTTGTGTCGGTCGCACTGACGGATTGTACTGTGTTTTGAATTTCTAATGGTTTTTGACACACGACATTGGTTAATATTACATACTTTCCTTGGTAACACTATCAGACTAAATACGTTTGAGGAAATTAATAAGCTGGTTGCTGTGTTCAACAGTGGTTGAAATTAATTGTACTTCTGTGTTGAATCCATAATTTTTTTTGACATGTGACAGTTATTATTCTTGTATAATATCCAGTGTTGTTATTTTATGATGTTATTAGGAATGCATTTTTTTTTCATTTAGCACGTTATAATTAATTTGCAACACATTTGGTTCATAGCGGGCACCACGTCAATCGGCAGTTGGTGATAGAACCACTCCAATCCCTGAGGTTGATTATATCCGAAAGCGATCCGTTTTTGAAAACTAAACTATATAAGAGGTTCTCCTTAGGTTTTGGTATGTTTTACCCATGTTTGAAACTCCTGACTCATGCAAATACATGACGGTAATCATTTTTATGCTCCCAGATCAATGTCAATCTGGGAATTAAAATGATAAACTATGTAACATGAGCCTTTCTCCTCGCCCATTGTATATTATTCCAGTTGGGCTAATATGTATCCCCTTTTTCATGAACATTGTGGTACATTGTTTTAGAATTGAGCGAGGATGAGTGTGCCTGTGGATTATAGAACACTCACCGCATGGTCGCGGTTTTGGAAGGAGGTTTTTTCCCCCCGCATATGTCCGCATGTTGCTTCTTCATTATTTATCTGACTTATGATGCCGCAAGGCATATACGAATTCCCACTAAGTGAGAACAGTTCCAATGATTGGGAGGTAGGTCATTAGGAGAGTGACCTCCTTTACCTACATCACTTTATTGGGTGAGTTTTAGCTATTAATTCTTCCTAATTTGTATTAGTGAATTCCATTTTGAATGTGACAAATTAAAAATTAATCTACATGCATCAGGTATTCTATTAGGATGAGTTCAGCATTAATATTTTTCCCCTTTCTTTCTTTCACATACATTTTCTGACAGGGACAATCTTGCAAAACCGGTTTCAGAGTCATCCCTGCAGGGGATCCTTATATGTGACGAGCATAGTGGAAACTATCACTTGTTACATTTACGGGAAACCTTTCTCCGGCTTTAGGTGAGTCACAACCATGGTTCACATTTCTTCATGATCATGATCATGTACCTATTTTTTACACACGAGGCTTGACATTATATACCATTGCATGCAGGTTGTTCCATACTTGGTCCTGATGAAGGCCCTAGAGATTAAATGAAAACACACACTTCTTAAGAAGGTCGAAATGTCGACAATTCTAGATGTCACCTGCATTGATATCTTCTTCTTTTTGGGCATCTATGGACATATGACTACTAGCCCACTGAAAAGAGAATGTAAATTGGGACACAAAGGGCAGGCTTATTAAAAGAACCTGAATCTTGTGGTTTTACTTATATGTATAGTCACTTTTTGATGCACTGCACGAGAACTTCCTCACCTAGCACTTATGGAGCACATGATTGTTGGACTTAATGATTTATTTTAATTTAATTACTATAAATACAAGGCACTTACTTAATAATTGCTTTGTCTGGGCCTACATGTTATTGTATTCATTTCCAGGCTATTGTTTACTTTAGGTGTGTACAATTATATGTTGATTTTATTTTTATCCAACAGTAAATATGGATGCGGCAGGTGCTACAGCACACTAGCACTAGAGGCACATCAGAAAGATAATGGAAAGCCATTAAGCCCATCAATCAGTTTTCTTTTCATGCAGCATTAGTTTTTTGCTCAAATGCAGTTATAGGTCAATAAAAATTAAGGAGAGTCCAGAGTATAACATTTAACCACGGCAAATTTGTTTCTCACAAATTTTTCATTTTAACTTATGTGGCTTTGAAAAGATGGCATTTGATAACAATGATCGGACTCTCTGAAGGATTAATATACAAAATCACACCTTTTAAAGTTCACAAACATTAAACATGAGTTTACTCCGGGTAGTTTAAATGTAAAAGGTGCTGGAAGACAGGTTTCAAAGTTGGGTGTAAAAAAACCAATAAACACTTTTTCCCTCTTGTGTGCAAGCACGCTAAAACCACTCTGATTTCTTATTGGTCTCCTTTAAACAACTCCTTTTTTGAAAAAAAGTGACCTAATTTAGCCATATGTTAAAGAATATTGCATGTTGCATATTGGATACCTCAACAGCCGCCTCAACTTCTACGCTCCCAAACGCCAGCTTCGATCGACCAGCCACGCCCTCGCCGCCGTCCCCCGCATCCGAAGAGCCACCACAGGGGGACGGTCCTTCTCCTACCTCGCCGCCAAGACATGGAACTCCCTCCCCACCCACCTCCGCCTGACCCAGGACCACCTCGCCTTCAGGAAGCAACTCAAGACCTGGCTGTTCGAGCAGTAGCGGATCCCCCTCCCCCAGCGGCTTGAGACCCTCTGGGTGAGTAGTGCGCTATATAAATGCGATGATTTATTGATTGATCATAATGCACCACTGAACCATATTTTTACTAAAATGTCTTGGACTGCCCTCTGTCCCAAACACACACTTCACACTTTGAGGGTCTAATTTACATTGGTAATCGACCTTTTAGAGTAATTTGAGTAATTTACTCTTCTGAGAAAGTTTTCTTCTTTTTGGCTATTCACAAAATCCGAGTGTAAATTTTCTCCAAAATGGTAACTTACATGTCTCCATCAAATTGAAGTGCCTGGGAGGTATTCTCAATATGAAGGGGTTATTCACATACTTCTGTATAATTCAAATGTATACTTTACTCCTATACTTTTTAGTAACTTTACTACTTTTAGCTATGCACAAATCTGAGTGAAAAGTTACTCAAAAGTGCAAGAGTAAAGTACACATGTAAAGTACTCAAAAGTGTACATTACCTTTGTTAGTAGCTCCTGCTGTTCATGAACAGCCCCCAAGGCCTTCAATTTGAAGACATGTAGGTTACACATTTGGAGGATATTTGCACTTAGATTTTGTGACTAGCCAAAAAGTAATAACATTTACTCAAAAGTGTTAGTAACCTTTGTAAATCAGCCCAAAGTGTTTTGCTCATTTTGCTGGACTGGCATAATATCTTATGAAAGGCGTCCATATTTCCTCATATTCCTTATATTCCTTTCCAGTTTGTTCTTTTCTTTATTGATCATTAGTCCCACAAATGATGATGCCAATCAATGCTGGCTGTAAGCACTGTAAGCACTGCATTTAAGCCAGAGCTATCTGTGTGCCTTCTAGTGAAAGTAGTGAAAGTAAAGGATACGTTTGCCTGTCGGTAAGCCTAAGACTATATCCTCTTAGCAGCTATGGAACGTCCAGCTCCAGTGCTGAACGTTCCATTACGCAGGTGAGGTTCGAACGTCCAACGGCCGACGGCAGCACACCTGAGGTAGTGGTGCCGTCGGCCGTTGGAATAGGCGCAGCACCTAAGAGGTTAAAGACCCGAAATTGTGAAATTTCCAGGTCAAACATTGAGTCTATTGCCCGGTGAACGCCTTCCACATATATCTGTAGTTTGGGGCAGGGTCAGAGCAAATGAATTAGTGTGCCTCATTGACCGCATTTTCTCCCACATTTCCTTCTCTCTTTGGATCCCGCATAGCATTGAATATTTATGTTTATTGCTCCTCATTGATTTTAATTTTACCACCAGAGTAACAAGCGCTAATGTAAACTAAAAATAATCGAGTAGAAAAGTCCTCATCCTGACAAATGTAGCAAATGCTAACTAATAGAGACACTAAAACATGCACTGGCAAACCAAATAGTTCTCAATCAATCAATCAAGAAGGACTTGCAGAGTGTAGTTAATCATCAATGAGGGTATCTGGGCAAGGCGCTGAGAACCCTACTGCAAGGTGGGGTTCAGTTAAACAGCAAGGTTTTTGGGGGCGTGGCCAAGATGGCGACGTGAGCGGACGCACTCTCCGCGAGCTCCCCCGCACCTGAACCTTTAAGCCTGAATTTACGCTGATCTCCCCCCGGTCGGCCGAAGAAAGACAGCGGGGGCGAAGGAGCAACCTGTGGTCCATCATAGAACGGCCCTGAAGCCGAGGTCGTACCGAAAGAGCCCCGTAAAACAGATCGAAGCCGGAGCGGGGCACGGAAGGAGCCACGAGGCGTGGCCCGCGTGGAGACGTTGAGACCCAGCCCACGACGGACCTGGGGCCGGCGGGCTGCCGGATTGTGGGGGCACGACCTTAGCGGCCCCGCGGACGCAATCCAGAATCTGCGGGGCAACCTGAAGCGCTCAGCAGCACTGCCGGTGACACCCGGCCGGCACGAGACCTCTACGCTAGGCCGGGGACGCGGCCTATACCCGGAGCGGCCCGGAACTCCTCGGCGGAGGGGGCGGAGACAAGACCTGCCGCTGACGGAGGTGAGGTGGAGGCTGGCGGTAGCGGGGAAGGAAGCGGAGAGCAATCCCCCGGGGACACGAGGCACGAAGATTAGCGAGAGGGATAGGCGCCCGGCCCAGACCTGCCTAAGGAGCGCGACCTCCTTTTCACATGGCCGGTCGGCCAATCGATCCTCGCATCAGCGGCTGACAGTGTATTTCGGGGCCCTCTCATCTCAACCAGCCCCTGGTAGCAGTGCAGAGCCGATAGCGGTGGGGCCGCTGACCGGAGGGGACCGGTGACCTAGAAGCAGGAGGGGCGCGGCCGGTGCCCCTCCCCCCTCCTCCCCCCTCTCTACGCGCTACGCGGCAGACACCGGAGCGAGTGGCCTAGCTGGGACCTGGGGACCTCCGGCTGTGACCGGCCCCATACGAAAGTGGACCCCCCCACCTACACTGGCACACGGACCGGCGGTGTTGCAGAGAGTGGCCCCTGGCCCCGAACGACAGGCACAGCGCCCGGTGCGGTTGGACCGCGGCTTGATGAGCGCATTGGGTCATCGCCTGCAGACGGCAAGGGCGGCGGAGTCACGAGGCGGCTGCGGGCGAGGGCCTGTGGACAGACACGTCCCCGGGGTACCCATGAAGACGGGGGCAATGATGGCCTACTGAAGTGGCCCGAGGACTGAAGGAGACCCGGTTGCTCGCTACTGAGATGACACAGCAAAGGCCCAAGGAGGGACTGAGGCACGGATTGAGCCCACGCGATCCCCTACGATGGCAAAGACGACTGACGGAAGCTCACAGTCAGGTCGGTGCTTCGCGGGGAATACGGGCTGGGTCTTGCCAGAAAGCAGCAGAGGTCGGGTGGGCCTGGAGGCCTCAGAAGTAGCAATAGCAGCCCGAGGCCTGAGAAGGGTACGAAGCCGAACTGCGCCAGATTGGATGATCTATCACATGACTGGACAGCAGCGGGTGGTGGATACCACACTGTGATTGCACCCGGGGTGTGCGCCGAAGATCTGTGGTGGAGACGGGCGGTCCGCTGCGCTCACCAAGGCTGCCGGCTGAACAACGGCGTCGAGAGAGGTGCCCTCCCCCGGTTGGCAGTCCCCCTGCACATTGCTGGCTGCCGCCTCGGGCCGGAGACCCGACAAGACTTGCTTGAATGGTGCCCACTAACCCTGGGCGAAGAACTACGCTCCGTTCGCGGAGTTTGCGGAGTTTCGGCAACTCCGCGCTCCGCGGAGAACGCGAAGTTGTCGAATACTCCGCAAACTGCTGCGTAGCGTAGTTCTCGCGCGCTCAATAGCATTTTCGCGTGCGCGAGGATGCTTGTCGGTAAGATCGAGTTGCCGAACACGCAGAAACTGCAATCTGGCACAGAATAACTCGCGAACACGTTAGTAGTGACCGGAAATAAGGGGACCCGAACGGGCAGGACAAACCTCATGGGTAACTTTGCGCGCTACACATCCCGAGCATGCAGGCAATCAATCAATCAATCAATCAGGATATTTGTATAGCGCGCTACTCACCCAGAGGGTCTCAAGGCGCTTGGGGGAGGGGGGTCCGCTACTGCTCGAATAGCCATGTCTTGAGTTGCTTCCTGAAGCAGAGGTGGTCTTGGGTCAGGCGGAGGTGGATGGGGAGGGAGTTCCAAGTCTTGGCTGCCAGGTAGGAGAAGGATCTTCCTCCCATGGTGGATCTTCGGATGCGTGGCACGGCGGCGAGGGCGTGGCTGGTCGATCATAGCTGGCGGGTGGGAGTGTAGAAGGTCAGGCGGTTGTTGAGGTACCTGGGGCCCAGGTCATGGAGGGCCTTGTGTGCGTGGTTGAGGAGTTGGAACGTGATTCTCTTGCTGACGGGGAGCCAGTGAAGGTCTCTCAGGTGTCCGGAGATATGGCTGTGTCGGGGGATGTCCAAGATGAGTCGTGCGGAGGCGTTCTGGATGCGTTGGAGTCTTTTCTGGAGTTTGGCTGTGGTTCCGGTATAGAGGGTGTTCCGAAGTCCAGTAGGCTGGTAACGAGTGCCTGTGTGACCATCTTCCTTGGTTTCGGTGGGGAGCCATCGGAAGATCTTTCGGAGCATGCGTAGGATGTTGAAGCATGATGATGAGACGGTGATGACTTGTCTGGTCATCGAGAGGGAGGAGACCAGGATGAAGCCCAGGTTGCGTGCGTGGTCCGTTGGTTTTGGTGGGCTGCCCAGGGCAGGAGCCACCAGGAGTCGTCCCAGGCGTAGGGTGATGATCCAAGGATGAAGACTTCCGTTCCGTCTTGTCTGAGTTCAGTTTCAGGCGGCTGTTCCTCATCCACTCGGCTACGTCTTTCATCCCGTCATGTAGGTTGGTTCTGGCGGTGGCTGGGTCATTGGTGAGGGAGAGGATCAGCTGGGTGTCGTCGGCGTAGGAGATGATGTTGAGGTTGTGTTGGCGTACGATGGCTGCGAGGGGGCTCATGTAGACGTTGAACAGGGTGGGGCTGAGTGATGATTCTTGTGGTACGTCGCAGATGACTTCTGTGGCCTTGGATCTGTACGGGGGAGACGGACTCTCTGGGTTCTTCCGGTGAGGAACGAGATGATCCACTCCAGTGCCTTCTCTTGGATTCCGATGTTGCTGAGATGCTGCACTAGGGTGCGGTGGCAGACAGTATCGAATGCTGCGGAGAGGTCCAGGAGGATGAGGGCCGCTGTTTCCCCGTTGTCGAGCAGGGCTCGGATGTCGTCAGTGGCTGCTATGAGGGCAGTCTTGGTGCTGTGGTGGGCGCGGATGCTGGACTGCGAGTGGTCGAGGGATCCGTTCGTCTCGAGGAAGGCAGCAAGCTGTCTGTTGACGGTCTTCTCGATGACTGGCAGGAAAGGGGAGGAGCGAGATGGGGCGGTAGTTCTTGAGGTCGGCGGGGTCCGCTGATGGTTTCTTCAAGAGGGTGCTGAGTTCGGCATGCTTCCAGCTCTCCGGGAAGGTGGCGGTGCTGAAGGAGCAGTTGATGATGTCCCGGAGTTGGGGTGTGATGACGGAGTCGGCCTTGTTGAAGACGTGGTGGGGGCATAGGTCGGTTGGTGATCCGGAGTGGATGGTGTTCATCGTGTGGATGGTGTCTTCGGTGCTGACCGGGGTCCAGTCGTGGAGGGTGGTCGTGGGGGGTGTCGGTTCGGTGGTCTTGCGAGGGAGTGATGTTGTTGTTTCCGGCGCTGGGGTTGGAGAGCTCTTTGACGATGCTAAAGAGTTCCTTGCTGTTGTGTGCGTTGTTGTCGAGACGTTCCTTGAATGCTGTCTTCTTGGTGGTGTGGATCAGCTGGTGGTGTTAGCGGGTGGCGTGCTTGAGGGCGGTCATGTTGTCTGTAGTTAGGTTTTTTCGCCATGCTTTCTTGAGGGTATGGCAGTTCTTGGAGTTCTTGAGGTCGTCGTTGAACCAGGAGGCTTTCTTGCTGCCGGGCCTGCTGGGATGGTTTTTCAGAAGTGCAAGGTCATCAGCGCAGTTGGTGATCCACTGTGTGAGGTTGTTGGCTGTTTGGTTGGGGTCCGTTGAGCTGGCGGGAGGGTTCTGGCTCAGTGAAGTGGTGAGCTGGTCAGTGGTGATCTTGTTCCAGCTCCTGCTGGGAACCTGTTGCGGGTGGTGGTGAGTCTTGGTCTTTCTGAAGCTGAAGTGGACGCAGCTGTGGTCTGTCCAGTGGAGTCCGGTGGAGTGGCTGAAGGAGATGTACTTGCTGGAGTAGAAGACTGGGTCAAGCGTGTGTCTGACGTAGTGGGTGGGGGTGTTCCCTAGTTGCTTGAGTCCGTGGTTGGCGAGGTTGTCCAGCAGGGTGGTGCTGTTGTTGTCGTTGTTGTTCTCCAGGTGGAAGTTGAGGTCCCCTAGGAGGATGTAGTCAGCGGAGGCGAGGGCGTGCGGGCTGATGAAGTCTGCGATGTCTTCGCTGAATTGTGTGCGAGGTCCTGGGGGTCTGTAGATGAGGGTGCCTCTGAGTGTGGTCTTGGGGTCAGTGTGTATCTGGAAGTGAAGATGTTCGGCGGCTGTGAGGGTGTCGTCTGAGTTGGTCGTGATGCGGATGGTGTTCTTGTGGACGATGGCGATGCCTCCTTCTGTCTGGTTGATGCGGTCTCTCCGGGTGATCTTGTATCCGTCCGGGATGGCGACGGTGATGCCGGGCGCTGAGGCGGCATTCATCCATGTTTCCATGAGGAAGGCGACATCTGGAGATGTGGTGTCGAGCAAGTTCCAGAGTTCCACGGCGCTCCCGAAGACGAAAAACAGCTCGCGAACGGGTCAAGCAAGCTACTACGCATGTTCGCGGAGTTATGCGTAGTTCGCGGAGTGCAAGTGCATCTTTGTGTAGCTCCGCGGAGTGCGGCTACGCGAACTACGCCCAGGCTTAATGTTAACCCCTGAGGCAGGAGGGCTTGGAATACTGGATTGTCGCAAATACTTCCAAGCAGCACAGCTGCGCTATCTTGTAGAATGGAGTAGGTGGGAATCGGATAAGCACTGGCTCTTCCAGGACCAGACAGTGGCGGGCCGACCCCTGCAGGAAGTACCATTCCTACGCCGGCCTCACCGCCCCACGAATCTGTATGCCTCCTTTGTCACCAGAGTGCCCCTGCGGGTCTGGGATGCCACCAACCTCACACACAATCTTACTACATTCCCGTCACCACTCACACCGTTGGTGGACAACCCGGACTTTACTCCGGGGATGGAAAGGGGGGCCTTTACCCACTGACGAGCGGCCGGGTGTCGAGCCCTGTGTCCTATGTATGGCCCAGAAGGAGTCATCCCCTTCCCGCACTTCTGACAGGAATTCTCATTCCCAGAATCTGAAAGACTCCGCTATATGCAGGCTGGCTTCTGACACGTACGTCAGATACGAAATTGATCACAGAACTCTATAAGCTACTGCAACCACTCTCTTCATACTTTTACAACACGGGAAGGGAGTGCTAGGATCGGGAGTTGGGTAGGACACTGAGCCACAAGGAATGGGAGCAGATATCCTACAGGGCAAGACACTCGGCATACCACATGGGCCTCACTGAAACACTGACTAAGGTTTCTACCTACTGGTACTATACGCCGGAACGGGTCCATGAAATGGACCGTAGCAAGGAGGACACCTGTTGGAGAGGGTGCGGGCACCGGGGCACACTGACACACATTCTATGGGACTGTCCGCTTTTAGAGCCCTACTGGATGGAAGTGTTAGATGAAATTGATTCCCATTTTGACACAGAACTGCCACGCTTCCCCGTATACACCCTGTTAGGGCTCCCAAACGGGTTGGTGTATCCCCTCAGATCACGCAGGCGCAGACAGATAGCTATCGCATTGGGTTCAGCAGTTCAGAACATCTTATTACATTGGCGCACCGCCACATTACCCTCTATCACGGGCTGGCTTCATAGATTATGGCATGTACTGGGAATGGAGAAATTATCACTCACAGTGGCGGGGGATGTAGAGCGATTTAACGTTCTTTGGCAAACATTCCACTCTTTGCTGCTCACTGAATTCAAGGAACTCACCTGTCCCAAAAACCTCTGCCTCTTGAGGCTCACGAGCCCTGCAGCATCGACCACCTGAGTGGATACGGGATCCACCTCTCTCGCTAAGGGCGACCAAGGTAGACGGCTGGGAGCAGATCTGCGCACTGGACGATGGGGGGGTGGGAGGGAGGGGGCAGGGGAATTGGGGATCCGGGAGTTGGGGTTTGGGGTGGAGTTTGAGAAGGGAAGGTTATTCTATCACTGCAACAATGCATATCCTTCAATGTTGCTGCAGACTGGCCCACGATCGAACTGTGCTTTGAAGATACAACGCAGTGGGCGTGGCCTTGTCCGCACTGACCTGATGCCTCATGCACTCTGTATGTTTGTCCATTTATGTTGCACCTAATAAAATACTTTAAACTTAACCAGCAAGGTTTTGAGTCCTTTCCTGAATTACAGCAGAGAGGATGATGTCCGGAGGTGAAGTGGAGGTCATTCCAGGACTTCACAGTGAGGTAGAATAAGGAGCGTCCTCGACTGTTGCTCCGGTAGAAGTGGGGGTGTGAGCGAGGGAATGAACAAGAGTGAGGTGGAGCGGAGGTGTATTGGTGCGAGCAGCCCTACCATAATACACCAAGGCGAACAAGAGGACTCTAGTAAGAGGGGACAGAAAGGGCTACAGTTGTAAGGTATTCCCTCATATGGTTCAATACAAGCACTCAGGTGAATGGAGGCAGAAGAATACACCCAAACAGTCAATAGCATTAGATGAGAGATGAATACTCCACTGTGCTGAGTCAAGATATGATTGACAAGCCTCAAGCCTATGGCTGAAAGAGACTCATCAAAGAAAACCAATGTATTGGAATTGGCCCTTTCTGCAGGGGCAGAAATGTTCCTGATTTCGGTTTTGTTGGCCTTAACACTCTGTGCACTTTACCACTCCTAACCAGTGCTAAAGTGTGTGTGCTCTCTCCTCTAACATGGCAGAATTGGCTTACACCCAAATGGCAAATTTAATTTGCCTTTATGTCCCTAGTATAGTGGTACTATATGTACCCAGAGCCAGTAAAATAAATGCTACTAGTGGAGTTGCAGCACTGAGTGTGCCACTCACTGAAGCAGCTCTTTAAACATGACTCAGGACTGCCATTGCAATCTGTGTGTGCAGTTTTAAACTGTCAGGCCAAAAGGAAAAATAAACCTTTTGCCAGGCCCAAAACTTTATTTTTAACACATGCACATGACCCCTAGGTTAGATCCTGGACAGCGCTGAAGGCAGGGTGCAGTATATTTAAAAATCTGGACATGTATTTGTATTCGCAGCATCTCCTGGAAGCGTGTGTTCATCGAAGCTGCCTGCTGTCGCATCACCGGAGAAGCGTGACGCCATCGACAGAGTTGCCATCGCATCACCGGAGAACTGTGTCGCAGGGCCTGTCGTGGCTCCAAAGTACAGAGTCGTCGCAAGGCTGCCAGGGCGTCTACGCAGCGTCATCGCATCACCGCATCAAGGGCGCCATCTTCTCGCATCGCAACCAGATCATCGCATTGCATCAAGGTGCCATCTTGTGCACCACAACAGGCCCCCAACAGGCCCGCAGGCCAAGAAGGCTCTGCCTGAGCATTCTCACAAAGGGGTTTGACTCTAATCTATTGTGACCTCAAGCCCAACTGCAGCCAGGGTAGGAAGGTAAGACATTTCAAGTACCTGTGTTGGGTGGAAGCCTTTAAAGTTTCTCCTACTTCAAAGTGGGCACCAGGTATAAAATATTGCACCTCAAACCTTTAGTACACTTCTTGGCCTGTGGAAGACACTACCAGGAAAGTGGACTGCTGTGCTACGTAAAGATAGATATTATGGGAGTCGGAACCGCTGGCTTTACATGCATAAGCCTAATCCGCACTGATTTTTGACAGCTGGTAATTTGGGGCCATGCAAAGGGGATACTAATAAAGATAATTTCCCTTCTCTCCTGTTTTTATAAACTGCAATTTCATAGAATATGTATTGGCGGCAGATTACAAATAAAAGCCATATAATATTTTTGCATAGGAGAAAAACAGGTGCCATAAATAATAGTGTATATTTAACTACACACTACATTTAACATTTTGGATAAATTAATGCTCCTTATTTATTTTTCACAGACCCTAATGATAAAAAGGGACTTGTAGAGGACGACAGATTGGAACAACTCGTCCTATAGTAGCAGCGAATCAGCTCCCATAGAAAGGAGTTTCTGACCCTATTAAAATATAAACAAATTGTTTGTTGCGGAGGACCTAAAGAAGGTAATATTAGGGACATGAGTAAACCCTGGAATTCATTTTAATGAAGTTCTATACAAGTTTACAAATAAATGGAACCACTTTGTTTCTTATGTGTATTTTAGATTCCACATATAAACGGGAAGACTACAGACCGTTTAGCCACAATAAATGGCACGAATATAGCGAGTTGCATTCTATTATTCAGGTGAGGCTTTTCTCTCAGTATGTGCTTTTGCCTAATAAGGTACGCAAGCACACAATAGGCTGAGATTATTAGCATTACATTATTATGCTTCCACAGATATATCCTTAATATTTTTTAATGGAATAGTGGACATTCAGTCAAGATACTACATTCTATAACATTTGTCTAATACTGCTGAAACGACTAGTACTGCCCATAGGAGGTGAGAAATGATAAGTATTCTATCCTCTTTTTTTACCTTCTCATGTTAGAGCTAAGAAAGGGATGTGTGTAGATGCCAGTTTGTGAGTTGTTTCTGTATGCGTGCCCGTACACGCACACAACTTAAGGACTCCTAAACTGAGAAAAATCCTAACTTTAAGACTTTCGGTATTCACAGAAGGAATTTAGGAGTCCTAACTTTACTACTACTAAACTGAGAAAAATCCTAATTTTAAGACTTTCGGTATTCACAGATGGCATTTAGGAGTCCTAAAGTTAGGACTCCTAACTTCTGTGATTACCGAAATGAGTAAGTGCCTTCTGTGAATACCAACATGAGTAAGTGCCTTCTGTGAATACCAAAATGGTAGTAAGTTTAGGATTTTGTCTTAAGTTAGTTCTGTGAATCGGGCCCTATGGGAATATTGTTAATCTAGTAACACTATATATTGATCCCATAAAGTATAGGGTTTTCCCTGATTTCTTAAATATCATTTTAGCCATATCTGTGTTTTAATTATTAGATTTATATACTTTTGTACACCTGATGGTTCATGATTTTCTGTGGGAGCTGATCCAGCGCCCCTAATGAAAAACTGTCTCAATATCACTGGTAATCTTCACAATACTCACCATTAATCATGAATATCTACTAAGGCCCATAAACTGAAGAGACAATTTTGAGTGACTGAATCATGTGACCTAATTAAACACACTAATCATAAACTATTTACAAGGATATATACATCTGCAGTTTATTAAACATCACCATGATTTTTATTCTGACGTCATTTAATTAAGTCACTAAGGCAAATGGATCTAATAATGATAACTAGACCATGAATAAACAAGACCAGCTTGTCATTTCAAAAATCTAATTTTTATTAATTTAATTATATTCAAGGAAAGAGCAATCTTTATTCAGAAAACAATATTTTATTAGCAATATGAAAGCATTATTCAAGGAAGGCACATTAGTCTGACATTTTAAAGGATAAATCATTCAGCATGAATTAAAGCCAAATAAAGTTTCCATTGCCTAAGTTCTATTTCCCTAACTAAACTCACTTCACCTAAAGAAATAATCAATAAGTCACCTGTCCTTACCTGCAAATGCAATCCAACAGCACGTCACTCTGGAATCGGGAAGCAAGAGCCCCCTCCTGCCTGAAGGGTCAGATTTTATACCTTTCTAACTAACTAATCTACTAAGAAAATGTCACTTTTCGTTGACAACTGCGTTCCCATTGGCTGACAAATGTCGGACCATTTATGTCATCATTGCTTTCAAACAGAGAACGGGCTCTTCTTTAGCCCTATTGTTCATGAAACTTAACTTCCTCGGGATTGTTGCAATATCAATGTTCATCCGAGTTTCAGTCTCATAGCTTCCTCACATTGGCAATCCTGCTGTTTCCTGTCCTTGACTAGAACACCATGAGCTCAATATGCACGTCTTCATATCATAGTAATTTCTTTTCAATGTGGTAAAACTTTACACATCATATGCGTGCAAGGCTCCTCTCTGGACAGGTTTCATAAACGCCAACTTTTGCGAAGGCCCAAAAGGCCTCACAGGGAACTAGTATTTAAACAAACACAAGACAGTAATTAATTAGAGAATTGAGACCCATTCCATTACCCACCCCTCTTCTAAATATTAACCAAGTTAATTATGTTAACTAGCTGAAACACAAAAAGCAGCAATATAAAAACCTTCTTCTTTGAAGCCATCAGGGATCACCACTAGCCTTTGCCACAGAAAAGACACGACAAAACACTTTGCACATAAATAATAAAGCACATGCCATTAATTAAACAGCCGCATTTAATACTGGCAAAACAAAAGACAAGGTTAGTTTATTATTTTCCACGTACTTGCAAGTGCAACATAATAGCATATTAATCCCACGTGTAATGTGTACAACTTTAAAACTAAGTTGATTAGTTCATCAACCCATGCCATTAGTACAATTATTATGTTATGGAAGTTTAACTTTGCGAGCTTAAATCTCGCTCCATCAACTCCCTCATCTTGTGATTTAACAATCACCAAAAAACACCCAAAAATTTTAAGGAAAAATTTTATCTATATCGACCATGCTTTGAACATCACTGGGTTAGTATTTCTAAACCTTTGATTCAGCAGTCTGTCTGAAACTCTCATATTGTGCTCTACGCATCTCTTCCAGTTCTATCTCCTTCTCTTGCTCTTCTCTGAGCTTATAAATTCTCTTCTTTTCCTTCACATATTTCTTTCTCTTAAGTATCATGCAACTAATTTTTAGTAAAAGTGTCACTACAACTATAACTATTACAGGATAAAGTATTTTACTCACTACATCATGAATAACTTGTTTAGATTCAACTTTACTAGTCATGTTAACTTTGTACATTTCTTTGTCAATCCCAAATGGGAAAATGACAGCTAAAATTAACCAAACCAAAATTATTAGAATCACACAAATAGAAGACATTTTACTACATCTCCTAAAAATAGAGCATCTCGAATTATTGTTAGATCTAGGCATCTTTTTACTTGAGACAAGAGTCTTTCAGAAAAAACAAAAACAAAAATTAAAAATTCCAAATTCTATATACCCCCCTATTTTTTTTAGAATCCACTAACAGCTTTTCTTCGACCTTTCGTCTTACATCAACGTGTTTTACCAGCTAACACAATTTCTTTGACCTTGTGTCACCTAACACATTTTCTTCGACCTTATGTCACTTAACAGCCTAAACCAAATATGAAAACAATTTTAATCTTTGTCAATTGTGTCATCTACCTCTTCTTGGCTACTACTACTAATTTCCACTACTGGTGGAATTATAATGTAAGTCCACTCAGGGGACTTGTACTTCTGATTAGGTTTTAACACTCTTTTTGCTCTACTATTAATCACTTCTATTTTCTTTCCTGCTTGACTTTTCTTTTCTAAATCCCTTTTCTGACTCGGAATTTCATCAACCTGTTCTTTTGATTTATTTACAAATTTGAATTTCAGGCCTCCATTTTCATTTGGCCAATTATCTCCTTTTCTAAAGAGTTTCTTCTTAGGCTTACATTGATTGCATTCAGCTTTCCACGCTCTTTTTCTGAATTCTTTTATTTGAGATTCTTCGTCACTTTCATCAGTTTCACTGTCAGAGATCTGAATTCTAGATCTAGGTACTTCTTTACACGGCAGCTTCACTCTGTTTGGAACATCATCCTTATAGCTGGCACTTGGTAATTCGTTTTCTTCTTGAATTACTTCCAAACCACCAGTTTCAGAATCTTCGTCCCTTCTTCCAGAGCTTTCAATCTGCTTTTCAATACATTCCTGATCTCGATTCACTTCAGACTCTTTTTCTGCTTCTTTTTCTAGTAGATCTTCTTCTTTGTCAGAATCTACCACTACAATTTCTAGATCTCTTCCATTCAATGCCTCATTCACATTTGAATCTTCCAGATGTCGACTTTCTTGTCGAACTACAGGATCTGGATTTCTTTCAGGTTCTTCTTCAGAATCTGAATCAGTTGTTGTGTCACTTTCTTCGTCAGGATTCTCAGGTGGTGGTACTCGAATAGTATGACTCGCATGTATCCACCTTTTCAGACCTTTACATTTAACTGCATTTGTTGTGACAAGAATTACCTGTCTTGACTCTCCTGACCCGCTCAGAAGAGGTCGCTCCCCACGCTCCCAAGGCTCTGTTGCATCGTAGCGCTTGAAGCTGCTCCCGAGGCTCTGTGGTATCGTAGCGCTTTCAGGCTAATTGTAACCACCGCTCGCTCTGCTGCCGCTATCTGTGCCTGTAGCGCTGTCTCATTGTGATTGTTTGCCATTACCTGCATTGTACTTGTAGCACCCGCATTGCTCTGCTCGCATTATATTGTATTTTAAAGTAGTCTTTGCCCGATTGTGCATCTGCCCATACAGTCACCTTGCCCCAGTCTCGCCCTGTTTCGCTTTCTTTTTGGTGCAGCCATTTTGTTGTTGTTGTTGCCTCACAGCCCGTCTCTCCACCCCGCTCCCGCCTCCCAGCTTCTCCTCCCACCCACAGATAGATACTCACCGGCCCGCCTACCCCCGTGTTGTGACTCTCCTGACCCGCTCAGAAGAGGTCGCTCCCCACGCTCCCAAGGCTCCGTTGCATCGTAGCGCTTGAAGCTGCTCCCGAGGCTCTGTGGTATCGTAGCGCTTTCAGGCTAATTGTAACCACCGCTCGCTCTGCTGCCGCTATCTGTGCCTGTAGCGCTGTCTCATTGTGATTGTTTGCCATTACCTGCATTGTACTTGTAGCGCCCACATTGCTCTGCTCGCATTATATTGTATTTTAAAGTAGTCTTTGCCCGATTGTGCATCTGCGCATACAGTCACCTTGACCCAGTCTCGCCTTTTTTCGCTTTCTTTTTGGTGCAGCCATTTTGTTGTTGTTGTTGCCTCACAGCCCGTCTCTCCACCCCGCTCCCGCCTCCCAGCTGCTCCTCCCAGCCACAGATAGATACTCACCGGCCCGCCTACCCCCGCGTTGTGACTCTCCTGACCCGCTCAGAAGAGGTCGCTCCCCACGCTCCCTAGGCTCCGTTGCATCGTAGCGCTTGAAGCTGCTCCCGAGGCTCTGTGGTATCGTAGCGCTTTCAGGCTAATTGTAACCACCACTCGCTCTGCTGCCGCTATCTGTGCCTGTAGCGCTGTCTCATTGTGATTGTTTGCCATTACCTGCATTGTACTTGTAGCGCCCGCATTGCTCTGCTCGCATTATATTGTATTTTAAAGTAGTCTTTGCCCGATTGTGCATCTGCCCATACAGTCACCTTGCCCCAGTCTCGCCCTGTTTCGCTTTCTTTTTGGTTCAGCCATTTTGTTGTTGTTGTTGCCTCACAGCCCGTCTCTCCACCCCGCTCCCGCCTCCCAGCTGCTCCTCCCACCCACAGATAGATACTCACCGGCCGCCTACCCCCGCGTTGTGACTCTCCTGACCCGCTCAGAAGAGGTCGCTCCCCACGCTCCCAAGGCTCTGTTGCATCGTAGCGCTTGAAGCTGCTCCCGAGGCTCTGTGGTATCGTAGCACTTTCAGGCTAATTGTAACCACCGCTCGCTCTGCTGCCGCTATCTGTGCCTGTAGCGCTGTCTCATTGTGATTGTTTGCCATTACCTGCTTTGTACTTGTAGTGCCCGCATTGCTCTGCTCGCATTATATTGTATTTTAAAGTAGGCTTTGCTCGATTGTGCATCTGCCCATACAGTCACCTTGCCCCAGTCTCGCCCTGTTTCGCTTTCTTTTTGGTGCAGCCATTTTGTTGTTGTTGTTGCCTCACAGCCTGTCTCTCCACCCCGCTCCCGCCTCCCAGCTGCTCCTCCCACGCCCCACCCCCCTCCACTATCCACTTATGACAGATGCTTTTGCGCGCAGCGGTCGCGCCCCATGCGCGCCGAAGGTGGCCAAAGGTAAGCCCGTCTGCGCCCGTCCGCGCCTGGACCGCGCCCAGCGCCAGACCCCCTGGTCCTAGCAAAACCCACTCCTCCCGCATAACGTATGACGCCGCTACCCTCTTTGCCCTTAACCCCGGACGCACACCACAATGCTGCGAAGCTGCCCCAGGACACACCCATGGTCCATTCGCCTGCCACTCCTGCAAGTTCGCCTGCACCAGGACCCACACCAAACCCACTACCTCCAAACACAGCTCCAAATCCAACCACCTGAAGTGCATCCTGCTGAACACCCGCTTGGTCCACAGACACGCCACTGAACTCTGGGACCTACTCGACACTGCATCGCCAGACGTCGCCTTCCTTACAGAAACCTGGATGAATGCCTCATCAGCACCCGACATTGGCATAGCCATCCCGGACGCTTACAAGATCATCCGAAAAGACCGCACCAACCAAACAGGAGGAAGCATCGCCATCGTCCATAAGAATACAATCAGAATCACAACCAGCTCCAACGATAACCTCGCGACCGCCGAACACCTTCACTTCCAGATTCACACCGACCCCAGGACCACACTTAGAGGCACCCTCATCTACAGACCACCAGGAACCCGCACACAATTCAATGAAGACATCACCGACTTCATTAGCCCACATGCCCTCACCTCCGAGAACTACACTCTACTGGGAGACCTCAACTTCCACCTGGAAAAGAAAAACGACAGCAACACCACCACCCTTCTGGACAACCTGGCTAATCTCGGACTCAAACAACTTGTTGACACCCCCACCCACCTTGCCGGACACACGCTCAACCCTATCTTCACCTCCAGCAAACACATCTCCTTCGATCACACCACAGCTCTCCATTGGACGGACCACAGCTGCATTCATTTCAGCTACAAAAAGACCACGACCCACAACCCCCCACAACCAATTCCTCGAAGAAACTGGAACAAAATCACCACCGACCAACTCCTCACATCGCTTAACCAAAACCCTCCTGCCATATCAGCGGACCCAAACCAAGCTGCCACCAAACTCACACAATGGATCACCCACAGCACTGACAAATTAGCACCCTTGAAAAACCACCAGATCAAATAAGGTAGGAAAAAGGCCCCCTGGTTCAACGACGACCTTAAGAAATCCAAGAAGTTATGTCGTACCCTCGAGAAAACCTGGAGAAAAAAACCCAACCACTGACAACCAGACCACCTTCAAGGATGCCACCCGCAAACACCACCAATTGATCCGATCCACCAAGAAATCTGCATTCAAGGATCGACTCAACAACTACGCCCACAACAGCAAGGAACTATTCAACATCGTCAAAGTATTTACCAACCCCACCGCCGGCACCAACGACATCACTCCCTCCCAAGACCTCTGCAACTCTTTATCCTCTTTCTTCCACAACAAAATCGCCGACATACATAACAGCTTTGAAAACCTGTCTGAAGAACAGCCCACTCCACCCACCTCCGAACCAAAACAGCACTCTCACAACCTTTTCGCCTGGAACACAATCACCACTGAAGACACCATCCGCCTGATGAACCCCATTCACTCAGGAGTGCTAACCGACCCATGTCCCCACCACATCTTCAACAAGGCAGACTCCATCATCGCACCCCATCTCCGCGATGTCATCAACTGTTCCTTCAACTCCGCTACCTTCCCGGAAAGCTGGAAGCATGCGGAACTCAGCGCCCTTCTGAAGAAACCCACAGCAGACCCCTCTGAACTTAAGAACTACCGCCCCATCTCGCTCCTCCCATTCCCTGCCAAAGTCATTGAGAAAGCCGTCAATAGTCAGCTCGCCGCCTTCCTTGAATCCAACAATTCCCTCGACCCTTCACAGTCCGGTTTCCGAGCCAAACACAGCACCGAAACCGCCCTCATCGCAGCTACAGACGACATCCGAACGCTACTGGACAACGGAGAATACAGTTGCCCTCATCCTACTCGACCTTTCCGCCGCCTTCGACACAGTATGTCATAGCACCCTCATACAGCGCCTCAACAACGTCGGAATACAAGGAAAAGCTTTGGACTGGATCATCTCGTTCCTCGCCGGAAGAACCCAGAGAGTCCGCCTCCCCCCATTCAAATCAGAGGCCACCAAAGTCATCTGTGGTGTACCACAAGGATCATCACTCAGCCCCACCCTCTTCAACGTATACATGAGTCCCCTCGCATCCATCGCGCCCCAGCACAACCTCAACATCATCTCCTACGCAGACGACACCCAGCTGATCCTCTCCCTCACCAAAGACCCAAACACCGCCAAAACCAATCTACACGAAGGAATAAAAGAAATAGCCGAATGGATGAAGAACAGCCGTTTAAAACTAAACTCGGACAAAACGGAAGTCCTCATCTTAGGATCATCCCCCTCTGCCTGGGACGACTCATGGTGGCCACCGGCCCTGGGTACAGCACCCATACCTACAGATCACGCACGTAACCTGGGCTTCATCCTAGACTCCTCCCTCTCGATGACCAGACAAGTCAACGCCGTCTCATCTTCATGCTTCAACATCCTACGCATGCTCAAATAAATCTTCCGCTGGATCCCCACCAAAACAAGAAAGACAGTCACCCACGCACTGGTCACTAGCCGACTGGATTATGGAAATACCCTTTACACCGAGACCACAGCCAAACTACAGAAAAAACTCCAACGCATCCAAAACGCCTCAGCCAGACTCATAATGGACATTCCCCGTCAGGCTCACATTTCCGGTCACCTGAAGGATCTCCACTGGCTCCCCGTCAACAAGAGAATAACGCTCCGTCTCCTCACCCACGCACACAAGGCCCTCTACAACCTAGGACCCGAATGCCTCAACACACGACTGTCCTTCTACACACCCACCCGCCAACTACGATCATCAAATCAAGCCCTCGCCGCAATTCCGCGCATCCACAGATCCACCATGGGAGGAAGATCCTTCTCCTACTTAGCGGCCAAAACCTGGAATTCTCTCCCCACTCACCTCCGACTTACACAGAAACACCTCTCCTTCAGAAAGCAACTAAAAACCTGGCTATTCGATAAGTAATGCACCCACCCTCCCTCAAGCGCCTTGAGACCCTCTGGGTGAGTAGTGCGCTATACAAATTCCTGAACTTGAACTTGAACTTGCTTTCTGCCACCTGGGTACTAGACAATTTCTCCTCCGATGAACCTTTGTCCTCACCCATTCTCCTGGCAAAAGATCATGAGCCTGTTCCTTTTCTCTTGTAAGTACTTCAGTTCCTACATGATGGAACACAGAAGTCACTACGTCAGACAGGTTTTTACAGTAATCCATAATTGCACTATCATTAATGCTAAACACTTTACCTACTGGAATAAATGCTTCTCTCATTACTCTGCCCATCAATATTTCATGAGGGCTTAAACCAGTTTTTCTATCTGGGGTACTTCTCAGAGACATTAAGACAAGTGGAAGTGCATCAGTCCACTTCATTCCTGTAGCCAAACACATTTTAGCAAGCCTATTCTTGATTGTACCATTGACTTGCTCAACAACACCTGAGGCTTCTGGTCTGTAAGCACAGTGCAACTTTTGTTTTATACCAAGTGCTTCACAAATCATTTGCAACAATCTGTTTTCAAAATGTGTGCCGCGATCTGTCTCGACCGTCACTGGAAATCCATACCTAGGTATGATCTCCCTCAAAAGCAATTTTGCCACAGTAACTGAATCATTATGGCGAGTCCGAAATGCTTCCACCCATCTTGAAAACAGACAGATAATCACGAGGACATATCTTAGTCTATTGTGTGGAGGCATATCAATGAAATCCATTTGCAACCTGGTGAAAGGACCACCCTCCCGTCCTATGGTTCCCAAGCTTACAACTGTCTTCCTGTTTGGATTGATCTGTTGACAGATCAAACACCTCTGGCAAAAAGATTCTGCAATAATTCTGAATTTTGGGTTAAACCATGTCTGCCTAAACAGCCTAATCATTGAGTCTCTGCCTTAAATGTCCTGGACCATGATACATTCTGGCCATGTCAGCAATCATGCAGTTTGGCATTACTGGTCTGTTATCTTAGTAAACCCAAATGCCATCTTCCTCTCGCTGTCTGCAACCTGCTTTTAACCATGTGTCTTTTTCCTCATCATCTGCCTCATCTTGTAAATCCTTTACTCCTTGCCATGTATCAACTACAGATATTAGCATAAGTGAGTTCAAAGCATGTTCATCATTTTTCTCCCGATTAATGGACATATTATTTTTCGCACAGAACTTCGCAATTTCGTCTGCGTATGCATTAACCTTTGTCATATAATCGTTACCTTTCTGATGAGCTGTACATTTTACTACAACAATTTTCTCTGGCAACTGAATGCAATCAATCAATCTTTTGATCAATTTTGCATTTCTGATAGGTGTTCCCGCAGAGGTTAAATTACACCTTTGAGACCAGAGCTGGCTATAGTCATGGACTACGCCATACCCATACTGACTATCAGTCACTATGGTAATTTTCAATCCGGTTGCTTTTTCACATGCACGAATTAAAGCAATCAATTCCGCTATTTGAGCTGAACGAATTCCTTTAAGACAAGAGGCTTCCACCACATCTACAACTGTACAGACAGAATATGCTGCACTCAGAACACCCTGTTCCGACCTCAAGCATGAGCCATCAACAAAGTAAACAAAATCAGACTCAGGCAAAGGAACATCTTTTATGTCCTGTCCAGGTTTGGTGCAGTATTCTAAAACATCCAGACACTCATGATCGACATCATTCTCATTTCTGATTTCTGTCACAGTACCATCAGGCAACAATGTGGAAGGATTTAAATTCACACATCTTGCGATTGACACATTATCTGATCCCAGAATAATTTTTTCATATTTAGTCAATCTGTTGCTCGTCAAATGTTGAGTCTTGCTTCTAGTAAGAACAATCTCAACTGAATGGGGAACATACACTTTTACAGGAAACCCCATTATTATTCCCTCACTTTGCTCCAGACTCACACTGGTGGCAGCCACTGCTTTTAAGCAACCTGGCAATGCTTTTGCAACTGGGTCAAGAACCACTGAGAAATAAGCAATTGGCTTTCTCATTTTTCCATGCCTCTGAATCAAAACTGATAATGCACAACCTTCCCTTTCACTGCAATACAGCTCAAACTCCTTTTCGTAGTCCGGCATTCCCAATGCTGGAGCTTCACACAAACCTCTTTTTAAAAGCTCAAAAGCCTCTAACTCTGTTTCTGTTAAAGTAATCGGGTCTTTTATGTCTGCTTTTGTCAGTCTCTGTAATGGTTTCGCAATTACCGAAAAACCACTAATCCATGGACGACAATAACCTACCATTCCTAGAAACATTCTAACTTGTCTCTGTGTTTTTGGAGGTTGCATTGCTTGAATCATTTTTATTCTTTCAATTGTCACTTGTCTGATTCCCTTTGCAATCCTGTGACCAAGATATTTTACTTCCTGTTTACAAAACTGTAATTTTGCAGGTGACACTTTATGTCCCTCATCTGCCAAATGATTCAAAAGAGTAATGGTATCTGACACACAATTGTCTCGTGTTTTTGAAGCAACAAGGAGGTCATCAATATATTGCACCAATGTCGATTTACCAGGCAAATCTAAATTTTCCAAGGATTTCTTTAGCAACTGATTAAAAATAGATGGACTCTCTGTATACCCTTGATGGATACGACACCATGCTAATATACGCTCTTGGAATCTGAACGCAAAAATGTGTTGGCTCTCTGGATGCAATGGAACAGTAAAGAACGCATTACAGAGATCTATAACTGTATACCATTCTGCATCATGCGAAATCTGATAAAGAATTACCGCTGGGTTTGGTACAACCGGGCAACATGGAACAACTATTTGATTAACCTTTCTCAGGTCCTGAACAATTCTGTAAGTTCCGTTTGGCTTTTTGATTCCCATAATCGGTGAATTACATGGACTACTCTCGATTTCTTTCAAAACACCTTGCTTTATGAATTTTTCAATTACTGGTTTGACACCCTCAATTATCTCTGCCTTCATTTTATGCTGAAGAATGTTTGGATAATCTGCTCCTTATTTTACTGTAATTTGTACTGGGTCTACATGTTTCATCAAACCCATTTCGTCTCCAGATAAATCCCAAATTTTAGTGTTGACTGTTTCTTTTAATTCTTCAGGTAAATCTTTGTTATCAAAAGCAGGAAATAATTTACTTTCTTCTGCTTCAACCATTAACATTGTTAATTTATATAGGCCATCCTCCTCTTCCGGAGTTTGAAGCTCAATGCCATCAGGTGAGCAATATATTTTGCAATGCATCTTACAAAGAATGTCCCTCCCTAACAAGTTTACAGGACTGCTGTCACAGACTACAAATCTGTGTTTATCTTTAGACTTGCCAATTTCAACTTTAATTGGTTCTGTTAAATCTGTTTTAATCTGTTGATTAGCTACACCAACTACTTGGATAGTGTCACCAGAGAGAGGCAGGTTTTCTATTTCCACTGATCTAACAGTAGAACGGGTAGCACTAGTGTCCACAAGAAAAGTGATTTCTACATCATTCACTTTACCATTAACAAATGGACCGGACTGATCTACCTCAAGAGTGGCTCCAAGCACACACGCTTCCTCCTCTCTCAGGCACTGTCATAAGTAATCATCAGACTCATTCCCATCATTTTCTTTCAACCAATATTGTTGGGAAACATTCGACACATTCACTCTTGGTGATCTGTTTACCTGTTCACCTCCACAGAATCCTGTATCAGAATTGTATCTCTGCGTATTAACACAATTTGGGAGAGGCGGTTGTGGAATCTGACTCTGCTGATTCACTAACTGTCGCTGTAGCTGTTGCTGCTGATTTATCTCATTCTGCATCTGTGGATTTAATGATGTATTTTTGAAATTTCTCGGCGGATTTTTACACTCACGCATCCAGTGTCCAATTTCGGCGCAATTAAAACATGGGAGTTTCTGCTTAAGTTCCTCAATATTACCTGTTAACTTTGGTTTGTTAAAATTACCCTTAAATTTACCTTGATTCTGGTTAACATTTTTATTTTCAAAAGTTGCAATTTGTTGTTCAGCTACTTTCACCTGTGCCCACATTGCTTTTTCTTTCAGCTTTTTCTGCTTAGCATCTATCTCATCACTGCAGTATTTAGCTTTTCTCAGGATGTCATCAACTGAAAGTGATTGCCAACCAACTATTCCTGATCTGATCATTTCACCAATTTCAGGTTTCAGGCCATATACAAATCTGTATATAAAATGACTCATGTCTTTCTCACTCAGCTTCTCATAACCACTGTATTATTTAAATACCAGCAGTAACCTTTCATAGAAGGAATGTACTGATTCTTTTGGCTCCTGATTTGTTCTGTCAAATTTTACCCAATCTACTTCTTTTGGGGGGATCTTGTTTTTCAACCACACAATCACTTTATCATACAGGGTTGTAACATCAGGTGAAGGTGCACCTGTTACTTTATCTCAGGCAGGTTCTTCTTTGGGCCAATCTATCGAAATTTTACATTCTGTCCAAAGATCTGAAGGCACGACAATGTCAAATAACCAATCAAGATCAATCCACAGAACTTTTGAGACCTTAACAAATCTCTCTACCTGTCGATACCATTCCACAGGTTTTTCTCTCAATCTGGGAAAATCATTTGTAAACAGCAAAATATCCTGCCTTGTCCATGGAACATGAACATACCCTCTGCCAGCTATTTCTCTCATAGGAAACTCAGTTGCGACTTCCCCTCTTTCTCTTTTTTCTTCCTCTCTTTTCTTTGTCCATTTCACTCTCCATTTACTTAATTCACCTAGTCTTTTTAGAAATACTATTAATTCCTTTACATGTGTTATCCTTCCTGTGGTGTTCATGTTCTCAATATCTTTTTCAGAGAAATCCACCCTGTAATGTTTCTGCAAATTTTTCTGTCTACTTAAATCTACTTCTAATTCAGCAGCCATTTCTTCTAAAAGATCGTATTTGGTTTTCAATTTCCATTGCATTCTTTTTTTCAAATGAACAACAATTCATCATCCTGATATAATTTTATACTGTCAGGTCCAATTGTGCCAATGATTAATTCCTCTAAATCGGCTTTCAGTTTTGCAACATCAAGTAATTTAAATTCTGGTGGCTGTGGGGTTCGGGATGAATCTACTTTACTTATGCTCTTTTCTGGTGATCCAGATTCAGAACCTGCAACAGATGGGGTTTGATTATTTGAAAAATTTTGAATAATGGGTAAATCTGGCATTCTTTTCTCTTGGTTAATTTCTGATAAATCTGAATAAAAATTTTCAGCTACTTTCTGAATTTCTGCATTTAAAGGGACAGTTATACCTGAATGTCTAATTTCTTTAGGATCGAAGACTGGAACAACAGGTCCAATGGTTACTGATACCGTTACTGCTTCCATGCCTTTAGTTAACTGTTGTATTAACTCTTCCTTAGATCTGAGGTATTCTGAAATATCCTGAATATCCTCAAGCCTCCCTGTTCTTTTTATCTCTCTTGGGATTTCAGTTCCCTGAACTGGAGTTTCAGTATAATTTCTACTTTCTCCAGATGTACTAGAATTAGTTCTTGTTCCTATTATTTCAGAAAATTTTACATTATTCGGATTTACTCTATATGGGGACTCATCATCAATCTCTCCAGGAGGAGGAGCACTTGGAGAAGTTCCCTGAGGAATTCTCGGGGTAGACCATGAACAAACTGGTTGATAGGGTGGCGGGTGTTTTGTCTTTGTAATATAAATCTCTTCTAAAACTGGATCTTCTGCTTCACTATCTTCAGCAATATTATTTTTCTTAGCAGCATTCCTTTGACTTGTTTCCTCACTAAATCTTGCTGGGTACAAACCATTACACATATCTGCTTTTCACCAACGACGCATTCTATCTTCTTGAGTTTCTCGATTAATGTTCATTCTAGTACCTCTTGATACACCTCTGTTCTCCTGTTCTAAATCAAACATTTCATCCTCCCATTCAGCTAAAGCTTCAAATTGTGTAGGTCTGGGTTTTGGTACGAGAGACATCATTTTTTCTCTCAAATTTTTCATTACTTTCATATTAAATGACCCGTCCTCCGGCCAAGCCAGAACACCATCATCTTTAGTGTATTCCATCCAATTATCTATCTAAAGGCAAGTATGATAACCAAATTCGCCTTCCATATAGGCTGCAGGTGTTTTATACTTATGAAGTAATTTTCCACCTCGCGATTCGATTTTCTTGTCACTTTTGAAAATATTTTTTAATTTCTGAAACCATGAAGGCTTCTTTTCATCATACATATAATAATATTAACTCATTTTAAACAAATCCGCTTAATTCAAAAAGATCGTAAATATTTTCTTGTTGTTCCGCTATTTCAGCCAATCCGTGCGCGAAACTCACCAACAAGCCAATCAGGTTAAGCCACGTCACTACTCTGTTCGACCAATGGAATTACTGAATTTCAGAATGAGCCAATCAGGCAGGAGCCTACCAAGTCACATGAGCCAATCAGTGCGCGAATACTGTGACGTATGCTAGCCAATCACAGCACGAACCCTGTGACGTATGCTGTCCCTCCAGCTTCACTGTCTCTGTTCCACTCCTTGAACTGACCCCTCCTTTACAAAACATTTCACAGCGCCATATTTTTTACAAATCTTTCAATGAAATACATTTAGTAACTTCACATAAAACAAACCATTTGCCTGTTTCGCTAAAATAAAAGAGATAGCTTTTCAATCAAACAAGCATCCTTTCGAGTGAAATAGACAACGCTATTTTCACAGAATATTTAAATTCGTTGATAGAAACAAGTAGCCTTGTTCTACCCTTCTTGCACACGTAATCAAACGGAAAGAATCCCTAACCATTCATACATTACATTTTTGGTAGGACTTTAACCCGCCAAGAAAAATCCTCACTTGTCAATAAGAATAGACAACGCTACCTTACCCTTCACTCGAGCTTAGATACATTCTACTACTCTTTTTGCAGTGAGTTTTAAAGCAGGACAGTTGTCCCTATACCCGAAAGCTAGAATTTCATAGACAATCCTCACTATACATTCAACCTATCACGCCTAAGAACCCTAAACTTGTGCTGTACATCCACAACACTTGTGATATATGTTACAATACCACTTTTGAAACAGAACAAATGCACAGTGTAACCTCACTTGTCACACTTAACTCTTTGCCGTCAAACCAGGAATTTTGACACTACTGGAAAAAACCTTTCGACTACATGTAACATCTGAACAAACGTAACATGTTTTAGACATGTATCCAATGTATCATGTAGCATGTCAGTTACCATAGTAACCGTAACTCTGCTACCAAGTAATTGATCCAGCGCCCCTATGAAAAACTGCCTCAATATCACTGGTCATCTTCACAATACTCACCATTAATCATGAATCTCATAAACTAAAGAGACAATTTTGAGCGACTGAATCATGTGACCTAATTAAACACACTAATCATAAACTATTTACAAGGATATATACATCTGCAGTTTATTAAACATCACCATGATTTTTATTCTGACGTCATGTAATTAAGTCACTAAGGCGAATGGATCTAATAATGATAACTAGACCATGAATAAACAAGACCAGCTTGTCATTTCAAAAATCTAATTTGTATTAACTTTATTATATTCAAGGAAAGAACAATCTTTATTCAGGAAACATTATTTTATTAGCAATATGAAAGCATTATTCAAGGAAGGCACATTAGTCTGACATTTTAAAGGGTAAATCATTCAGCATGAATTAAAGTAAAATAAAGTTTCCATTGCCTAAGTTCTATTTCCCTAACTAAACTCAGTTCACCTAAAGAAATAATCAATAAGTCACCTGTCCTTACGTGCAAATGCAGTCCAACAGCACGTCACTCTGGAATCCGGAAGCAAGAGCCCCCTCCTGCCTGAAGGGTCAGATTTTATACCTTTCTAACTAACTAATCTACTAAAAAATGTCACTTTTCGTTGACAACTGCGTTCCCATTGGCGGACAAATGTCGGACCATTCATTTCATCATTGCTTTCAAACCAAGAACGGGCTCTTCTTTAGCCCTTTTGTTCATGAAACTTAACTTCCTCTGTATTGTTGCAATATCAATGTTCATCCGAGTTTCAGTCTCATAGCTTCCTCACATTGGCAATCCTGCTGTTTCCTGTCCTTGACTAGAACACCATGAGCTCAATATGCACGTCTTCATATCATAGTAATTTCTTTTCAATGTGGTAAAACTTTCCACATCATATGCGTGCAAGGCTCCTCTCTGGACAGGTTTCATAAACGCCATCTTTTGCGAAGGCCCAAAAGGCCTCACAGGGAACTAATATTTAAACAAACACAAGACCGTAATTAATTAGAGCATTGAGACCCATTCTGTTACCCACCCCTCTTCTAAATATTAACCAAGTTAATTATGTTAACTAGCTGAAGCACAAAAAGCAACAATATAAACACCTTCTTCTTTGACGCCATCAGGAATCACCACAAGCCTTTGCCACAGAAAAGACACGACAAAACACTTTGCACATAAGTAATAAAGCACATGCCATTAAATAAACAGCCACATTTAATACTGACAAAACAAAAGACAAGGTTAGTTTATTATTTTCCACGTACTTGCAAGTGCAACATAAAAGCATATTAATCCCACGTGTAATGTGTGCAACTTTCAAAGTAAGTTGATTAGTTAATCAACCCATGCCATTAGTACAAGTATTATGTTATGGAAGTTTAACTTTGCGAGTTTAAATCTCGCTCCATCAGAGCTATATGGCATAATCCTCTCGAGTGTGCATGTGATGGAATGGTGAATATATACCAGGTTAAATGGAATATGTAAATTGTTGACTACTAGAGATTACAAATGGGTCCAGAGGATACTGTTCTTTTTTTCACTACGTAAGGGATGACCACTCTGCTGGACTGCTGACCTGAGGAATGATACTCTGCTGCCCTCATGCCTGTATTAGAAGAACAGAACATTCAACTTTTACCCTGGACCACCGGAGTAGCTCCAGGAGGTAGTCTCTTCTAACCAGCAACCGGACTATGCAGCTGTAAGTCCTACCCTGCCAAGGGGCGCCATCTCAGTCCTGGACTTTTAAAAGTGGGACTGAAGGTACTCTGCCAGCCCATCTGTGAAACCAACAGAACCAACTCATCTTCTCTGCTATGCAGCACAACCCTGAGCAGAACCGATGCATCACCTCTGCTTTGTAAACCTCCAGTTGTAAGGACTTTGCATTGTCGCAGCAGCCTCAACTGATCCACAGATACACATCCTCAATGCTGGCCTTTGTACTGCAAGCCTCTCATAGACACCATCCTCTACGATGACACAGTACTCCACATCTCAAACCCCACAGATTCCTAAAAACCAGTTGGCACGCTACTCATCCTCATTGCAGGACTTCGCATCGCACCGGCCCCTTATCGATGGCCTCAACTACGCAGGACCTAGCATTGCAGACTAGCATCTCCAACCCAGGCCTCGCATCCGCTGCATGACATGGGAACTTGCAATGCACTGCAATAAGGATTTGAGGTACTCTTGTTCAGTGGACCTAACTGGGTCCCTGTAGCCGGCACACGCTTCTTCGCAGTTGTCCTGAACTTATGACTTTGTCCCAGTCCGGCACGACCAGATGTCCCCAGTTAGCTCTTTGCTCTTTTTTACACTATTTTCACTGAAGTCTTTAAATCTGCATATATCAGCTTGTGATTGCTTTTTTTTTATCTTGTTTAATTTATTGAAATATACTCTATTTTTCTCATTTTTTGTAGAATTCTTCTTGTGTTGTGTTTTTATTAGGGATGGGCAGTGAACTGCGCTCCGCAGGCAGAGTTTGCAGAGTTCTGGCACTCTGCACTTTAAATGGAGTGCTGAATTCGGCAAAAAAACTCTGCCAGCCACCAGTGGAGCAGAGTTCTCACTGACCCCTACTCATAACAGATTGCAGACCTTACTCGAGCTTGGCACAGCATATCACGGCTGTTGTAGAGCTGGGTTTACAGTACAAATGACAGCAGTACTTTGGGAGGAAGAGGGGCTACCGCAGCTGTTTGCAGCACTATAGAAAATATTACTTGGGGCCAGTGCTATTGTGTGTATTGTAACTGCATTTGTACAGCGCTAACTACCCCTAACAATGCTTTGAAGTGCTTTAAGCCAGAATGCAGGATGTTCAGGATTCCAAGACTAGTTATGTGTAGCACAAGTGTCTGCAGGGTTGGGGTTAAATATGCGGTGTGGCAGCAGTGAAAGCATCCGTGGGGGGGGGGGGGGTGGGACTACAGCAGTAGGCAGTGAAGGGGCGGAATTTACCAGAGCTATGAAAGTAGCAACTGGCAGACAGCAGCACTGGTGATGCAGAAGCCAGGAACGCAACATGAATGCTAGAGACAGCCTTAGTGAGAAGAAGCTAGAGAGGGGTTGCATCAGAGCCAAAGGGAATTTCAGAGACTGCATCAGAGTCAGCAGTACTGGTAGGGCGGTACTAGAGACTTGGATCGGCTGCCTGAATAAGAGAAAGCTACACTGGGGAGGAGACTGCTTGAGCCAGTAGAACGCTGTCAGCAGCCTGAACAAAACTTCGAATTACCGTCAGGCACGTTATAGCCTGTGACACCTAGTAATCATGCAAACATGTGGTGGCCATATTAGAGTCAGGCTTGGTTCCTTCTTCCAGACTTTCACCCTGTTCACCTCATAGACATGGGCGCCTTGGTTTGTTCCCCTCACAGAGATGGAGGCCCTGCTCCTTGACCCTTACAGTCTGACACAATGGCTCCTTCGTTCATTGACATTCACCCCCACCTACAACTCACAGACATGGCCGCCTCAGCTTTTTGTAACCTCCATGATTCCAGTCTCATATCCTGTGGCATCCACACAACTTTAAGCCTCCGAGATGTGACATTGCTGCCAGCCAGAAAGGAAAAAGTTGATGTAGAAGGACGAAGTAGGATGGAGGCAGAGACCGATCTTTGAGAAGTGAGCGCACACCATGCAGTTGCTCCAGCACTGAGTAGGGGGCAGCAGGAGAGGAAATACGGCATGGGGGCAGCTCTGTCATAACAGCCCCTAATTCCTCAATCTAGATGAGAGCACCTGATGCAGGCCCAGAATAAGAAGTGTTCCATCACACACTGCGTGGGTAATTATGTGCTCCTTGCCCTTTTCAAGGTACTTAGGGCGAGCTACTCATTAGGATACGGAACTCAGGAAAATTACACAGTTTTTTGAGATAACTGCTGAATTCCACAGAGTAGAACTCCGCGAGCTCTGCCCGCCCCTAGTTTTTATTTTATTACTGTTTGAGGTTCTGCACAGATACTTTACATATTGCCTTTAAGTTTAGCCTGCCAGCTCTTTTCCAAGCTACCAGAGGGTTAGGCAAAGGTTAATTTGGGGTTTGCTTGTGACTTCCCCCTGGCAAGGATTGTGGTTGCTGCTTGAGTAGGGTTTCACCCCCACTCAACGAGTAACCAATTTTATTACAGTGTACTAAGGGGTAAGTTAGAAAGCTCACTGATGTCAGCTGTTAGGAGGAGGTCTGTTTGCCAGCTGTCAATATCCTGACCTTACAAATGGTGTAGTTTCAGCAAATTAGAACATAGAACAAAGGCAAAGAAAATAATGTTCTTGGGAGTCACTGGGAGAGGAGAGAGGATGGAAAAATAGTTAAAAACACTATGTGAACAAATACCCCACTTAAAATAACTTTAGCCTGTAACCAAATTTAAGGGTTCTTATGCACCGCCTTTCCTAGAAATCTTAGTGTAAATCTAACAAACTTCATAAAATATTGGCTAGTTATTTCCCTTTGTTCATTCGAAGCAAATCATATTTTTTGGATTTTCCACAGTTTACAATAACCCTTTGATTATACAGTACTGCTGAAGCGGAGGAGATTTGGGCCCTTATGTCTCCTCTTATTCTGCTCTTTTTAGAGAGCTTGAAGATTTCAATTGAATTTCTCAAACACAGTGCAACCCATTTGGTTACACAGTAAATCCAGGTTAAACATGAATTTATTACGAAGTCAAAGCCAGAGTATTATACATTAGTGTCAGAAACATTGCATAGAAATGCAGAATTAACAAAGAACTTCCAACTTTGCGAACAAAATAGATTTTCAAAAGTAAATACCAAATTAGAACCTCAGCAGAGATGTTGCAAAACAACAGAAACACAGCAGAATGAGAAGATTGAAAAGTCCAATCCTCCTTTCTATGATGCATGATGATTTCTACTTGCCCAATTATGCTACACTAAAAATGCTTAAGTAAGATTTAATTATATCCATAAAAATACCTCTCCTATCCTAAAGACATCTCAGGGTAGTGCTTGTTTAAAGCCACAGAACATTCCTAGTTCTACCCTCAAAGACCCTCCTAAATTATTGTCATTGGCCCAATTAAAGAACATCTTCAAAGAGTACACTCTTTCGCAAAACACAGTCATATCTCCTTCTTCTTTGATTTATGTTTTGAAAAGAAGTCAATAACTCTTTCTCCTTTGATCCACAAATCTCAAGACAATCTTGAATGTATGTCTTCATTCCACACAGACAGTAAACCTCTCCTGTGTTCATAATTTCTTTCACCCTTGACTCCCTTCCCACTTCTTTATCTGTTTCACACAAAAGGGGCACTCTTTCCATTCATTAGGTCATCGTATCAGGTACCTAGAGAGGGGAGAAAACACTCCATCCAAGAAAACATTTACATTGAAAGTTAGACTTTGCAAAATCCAAATGCTCAATGCCTGTGATCAATCAAACAAATTCAAGGCTTCAATACACCTTACAGCTCTTACAGCTAAATGAATGCTAATACGTGAACAGCCCCGTATAAAAGTAAATGCATTTCTTATGTGTACATATTTCATTATATAGCAGAAAGCAAAACATCTTTTTATAAATGCATATAAGCTACAACTCGTTATTACTGGAAACAAAGCAGTAGAGAACACACACAATATATATATGTTGTGATTCCATAGCACATGCATGTCTTATGTGGCTCAAAGAGCTACTTTTTTCATGCAGGTTACATTATATCTCAGGAATATATAAGGCCTCAATATATATATGTGACCTAATCAATATTAATGAGGGTAGAGACAATTTTATGCTGCTGCATTCCTCCCTCTGAGGGTGTATCAAGCCATCACAGATAACAATCTAATTTTATCAGATGAAGCATCTAAAACTGTGTGGTCCTAATCATTTTTCGTCTTGATTCCTCCAGACATTTCATTTCATTATAGTATCAACTCTGACTCTCATCTAGCTCACCATCTACTCTTTTTCTCTTCCTCTCTAACTTTAATATCTCTATAATCCCTTAAGATCAAGAACAGGAATATCACACAAAGAGCAATTATGAAAATGGGGCTCATGATAGCACCCTATTTTACACTTCCCAAATTCCCAAACCATTTTCCCACAGCAGACAATCCATTTCCAATAGCTTCCTTAGCTCCATATCTAGACTCTCATCATGTAGATAAATACAGCATTGCTGGGCCTTGAGCATCCGGCAGACTTCCCTCCTTTGCGAGTAGAAGGTCTAATGTAAGTTAATTCTGTAAAACCATTAACCTAATTGATGCAATTTCCATATTTATAAGCAATAGAGAATTGCAGTTCTAATGGTTAATCTATCCACTATAGTAGACAACTTCCAATCATTCAGGATCACACTTAGAGATGAAATGGTGGATCCAAAAATGCCACCTGCTACTTCAGCTGCACAAACACATCATTGTGTCCTATGTTTCTTATCCTATACTTGATCTTCAAAATGCTCAACCTGATAAACTTTCGGGAACATTATACCAAGATAGCATGTGCCATGCCATCTAAAAGGCAATTTGAAATATGCATTGTGTCTTCAAATGAATTATATTTCAGGAATAATAGGATCCTTTTCATCCAGGTAACAAGGATTCCTACCTTTTGCTTCAAACACATGTTCACAATTACTCTCCCCTAAGAACAATGGATCGAAATAACTCTGATCAAGATGTATGCACACTTTTCCTAAATGCTTCCAATCAAAAGCAAGAGCAAGTAGAATTCCCTTTTGTTGCTGTTTGAGTTCTTCACTACCTCATTTGTGATTTTCTGCACTCTTACCAGTTTTAGCTTGAGTCTTCAGGTCTCTCCACTAAATTCAGAAATTTCTTCTCCACATCAGACACCAAACAAGTTAGACTGTGTCTGTCAGCATAAGTTGTATTTAGCATTTTAAAAGATGAAAAGTATTTACCTGCAACTTCCGCACCCTTAAAATAGAGATTGTTATTCAAATGCTCAAAAATCTGGATTTCCGACAGTACTAAATCAAAATTCAAAAAATAATATTGAAAACTTCCTTGTCCATTGAATAAACTCATCAAAAGACTACATGAAATCCCATGTATCAAAGGTATGTGATGGTAGGTAGTACTCTCAACTACTGAGGCAGGCAACTGCGTACACACATAATAATCTCTCTCACTTATCGTATCAACATACTCATACAGCAACCGAAAATACATATTCAAATCATTATCTCCTCTTGTCTTGGCATGCCTGTATGTAACATTTTACTTCATACTTATACTTTATTGTGAGCAGAAACATAATTAGTAGATGCAATTGTTGAAATAGTTTCTCCTGGCCTATATGTAGCTGACAACAACGCTGTAACTATCATTATGAGTACTACTACTGCGACTATTAATATAATAATAATAATATTTACATTTGTAGAGCGCCTGGTTACACTGGGCCAGTGTGCCCCCACTCTAAGGTAGAAGCTAGATACAGCAACAGCAAAGGGCCTACAACTAAGACCTATAGTTATACCGCAGGAAAAAAATGGGTCTTCAAACCTTTCCGAAAAGTAGACTCAGAGCACTCCAGCCGGAGACTCGAGAAGGGTGTTCCACAACTGAGCCGCCAGTTAGCGAACAGAACGGCCACCCATCCTGGCTCTCTTGATGGGTGGAACACACACCTTTCCTTTCCCACTAGATCTTAGATGTCTAGTCGGTACATAGGGAGTTAAAAAGTCAAGCAGGTACGAGGGTCCCTTCCTTTGTAAGATCAGGTGACTAACACACAGGGCCTTAAATTTTACTCTCTCCCTAATAGGAAGCCAGTGTAGGGAGGCCAAAGCCCTCGTTGCTGAGGCTCTCTTAGGAAGCATAAGAACCAATCTTGCTGCTGCATTCTGGATGCACTGCAATCTCCGCATGCATTTAGCAGTAGCCCCCATGATACAGGAGGTTGCCATAATCCAGGCGAGAAGTCACCAAAGCGTGCACAATGGTCTTCCTTGATGCAGTGGGAAGATCGTCTAGTGTTTTCCGTAAACCCTGTAAGATACCCAAACAGGCGCATGCCACCCGACTGGTATGGTAATCAAAAGACATCTTGTGGTCCACCCATACACCAAGGTTCTTAGCTTGTTCACAAGGTGTAGGAGTGGGACCCGGAGACTGGGGCCACCATGCCGACGACCACACTGATGGGGCCTTCACTATCACCAGCACCTTGGTCTTGCTGCTATTCAATTTGAGGCAGTTAATTGCCATCCACTCAGTCAGAGTTAAAGCACTTTATTCGATTAATTAAAATCATAAAATGACACAATAAAAAATTACTCAGTCAGTTCTTGAAGGCAGGGCACAAAATTGGAGGTAGCACCAGCACGAGCTTGGGTGAGGGAGACCACCAACTGGTGTCATCAGCGAAGGACAGGGCAGTGATCCCAAATTTATCTGAGATTTTAGCCAGGGGGGGACATAAAGATTGAACAATGTTGGGCTCAGGGTAGAACCCTGAGGCACCCCCTGTGTCAGCTTGATCGTCCTAGAGTAATAAGTACCCTCCATGACACTTGAAAGCTGCGCTCAGATAGAAAGGATTGCATCCATTTCAGAGCCCCACCTGCTACACCACCTCCCTCTAGGTCTTGCAACAGGGTATGATGGGCAACAGTGTCAAAAGTGGCACTTAAGTCTAAAAGAATTAAGGCCGCTGTCTGCCCTGCGTCCACATGCTTCCGAATGCTCTCAGACGAGAACAATAGGGCAGATTCGGTTGAATGAAGGGCCCGGAAGCCAGATTAAGTAGGATGGAGAAGGTTGTGTTTACAGATATGTGCTGTAAGTTGTAAATTCTCAATCTTCTCCGCAACCTAAGAAAAATAAGGGAGCAGGGAGACAGGACGCAGGTTGTCAAGCTGATCAGCACTAATGTGGAGTTTCTTTTGTAGAGGGAGAACAACTGCCTCCTTCCATATTTTTGGGACCACTCCTGAGCTAAAAGACAGCTCTAAAAGATATTTCATAAATGGTAAGAGTGTGTCAATACTCCCCCTAAGCACCCTAGGGCTAGCCGGGTCCCTTGGTGAACCTGATTTAATACTGATGGCTATCTGTTTAAGAGTGTTAGGGGAGGGCATGAAAAATTTCTGAAGGCACTGTATTTCCAGAACCTCAACAGGTTCCACCTGCACCCCCTTGCCATCACGAGCAGAGTCAGGAAAGGAGGAGTACATTTTCTCCACCTTTCCTGCAAAGTACTCAGCGACTCGATTGCAGGATTCCTAAGATCCTACAATGGGTGGTAGAGTGGATTCCAGGAAAGATATTTCTTTAAAAACCTTAAACAGTTCTTTGGTAGAGTTCTCAGCTGTTTCAATCCTTTCCTTGAGATAGGCTGTCTTACCCTTCCTAATAAGCAAGTGATAGCTCTTAAGGCTGATTTTATATTCCTTTTCCAAGTGGACTAAGAAAGCATTCCTCCAACGCCTTTCTAGGCGTTTGAATTCTGACTTAGCAGTTCTTAACTCTTCACCAAACCAAGTAGATGGTTTGAGTCTTTTAGTAGACATTTATTGTGACCAGGGTGCGGTGCAATCAAGGTTATCAGTGATACGTCTCTCAAGGGCTTTGCAAGCCAGGTTTGCGTCCAGGCCACAAGGTGGTCCATCCCTGAAAAGGGCCTGATTAAAAACCTCCTGAGAGAAATCAGCCCACTTCCTCCTTTTTATACCGATCTTAACTTTCTCATGTGTCTTAGGCATAAAAGAAATCAGAAAATGATCCAACCACAACACCGGAAGCGGGGGCTCCATTTCCAGTGTGTACCAGTTGGCAAAAATAGGGTCAAGTAAATGACCAAACTTATGTGTGGGAAGTTCAGACTTTAAGAGTAGTTGTAGCACTGCTGATTCCTGGCGGATCTCTTGTGCCCCGGAGTTGAGTGTGTCATATAAGTGCAAGTTTAAGTCACTCAACACCAATAACTTTCATACCGTAGTGCAGGTTGAAGAAGGTAGTCAATTAAACTAGGTGAGAACCAAATATAATGTCCCGGAGGTCTATAGACCAGTAGCCCTTTGATGACATAGTTAGTGGCTATCCTGATCGTAAAAAAACCTGCCTCACTGTCCGCTATGTCAGTTGGCTCAAGAGCGCACTGCATATTATGTTTATAGATGATTGCAATGCCCCTTCCCCTGCCAGACAGTCTATCCACTCTCACAATCCCATATCCACTAGGGAGTGCCTCCAGAATTTCTGGTGCAGAGTCTGCATCCAACCAGGTCTCGGTAAGAAACAATGCATTTGCTTGACCCTCCATCAGATGGGCACAGATCACGATTCTATGCTTCCTCAGTGATCTACAATTAATTAGAGAGAGCCTAAGTGAGGGGCCTCCCTCCCTATCCTCTATTAGTGCATCTACCTTAAACGTGCAGTGAATACATTGCCAACTCTTTCCCTCTGTCTTTATGCTGTGTTTGCACTGTTCATCCATAGTAGGGCAGAGCGCGCAAAGCATCTGAGCATTGTAATGGCATCCAAAATAAATCCAGCAGGGGTTCTGGCCCCTAGCCCCAGTCGGCCGTGGATGAGGGCAGGCGAGCTTGCCTTTGGTGCGCCTTTGGCGCGCCGGTGGCGCGGGCGCTGTGCAGCCGCAGAGGCATGCGGACTTTAAGGGAAAGCTCTTCCTAGAGCGCTACCCGCACCAGCCGGAACTACCTGGCTCTGTCTTCCCCGCCCTTGCGCAACCGTAGAACACCGCTTTGGACCGAGGAAGGAAGACCAGTGATCGAGCACAGGTAGGACAGAGATTAGCACCCAAAGCTCCCCGCAAGTTTAAAACAAACACGGTACCCCCCGCATAAATTAAAAAGCCCAATATTTCAGTTTAAAAAAGAGTTGCTGCTTTCCTTGCCGTACCACAAGCGGACTCAGGGACACTGCCACTGTCCTTCTACCCGCTGCGCGGCCGCAGAGGCATGCAGAATGTAAGGGAAAGCTCTTCCAACCACTGGAGCGCTACCCGCACCAGCCAGAAGTACCTGCCTCTGTCTTTCCCGCCATCCGCGCAACAGTAGAACACCGCGTCGGACCGAAGCAGGAAGACAAGTGATTGAGCACAGGTAGGACAGAGATTAGCACCCAGAGCTCCCCACAAGTTTAAAACAAACACGGTACCCCCAGCATAAATTAAAAAGCCCAATATTTCTGTTTAAAAAAGAGTTGCTGCTTTCCTTGCTGTACCATAAGCGGACTCAGGGACACTGCCACTGTCCTTCTATGCCCTTTATGATGCATCCACATCTATTAGAAGTAGTACTAGGTATAACATCAGCTATAGAATTTGTTTTGGTATTGGCTTCCATTTCTTAGTTAAAATCTAAACCTTAGGGTGGAATGTAGCAGCTACAGAAGTCTTTATGAGCCTTTCTTTCTTTCTTGCATCCTATTCAATTTCTCTCATGATAAAAGGCTTGAGTTCACTAACGATCAGTTCCAAAAGAGTGTTTCAGTTTGCTAACTAACACAGGATACTCATTGACATCCAGGAAAGGAAAATTGGTCATGAATTTCCACTACTATTCCAAGATTCAGACAATTTGAGCCCTTGGTCATTTGCAAAGAAATATGTCCACTCAGGAGAAGAATACCTCCAACAAGGCACCCTACCTCTTTTTGACCTTCCAAGTGTATTTTCTTCTTCTCCAGCATCACTCAGATTAGAGTTCTCTTTGTCTTCCTGGAATTTCAGTAAGGTCACCTTCTCCTTGTGGGATCAGTCTTCTCCTCTCTTGTCATCTTGGCCAACATTACCCAGCTGCTGCTCGCAATTGAACAACAGTAAGCCCTTCATCTGGGTCCACTCATGTTCTGTCACAGTCACAGAAACAATTTTGTTTTGGACCTCAGTAACCGACCCTTCAAGACCCTCTTCAGTCGGAATGAGTGTTGTTTTGAATTCTTATGAGCCCCCAACAGCTTGTCTAACCTGTTCCCATGATCATTCAACCACCACAGGTTCTTCTGGTGTTGTTACCTCATTGAGGGGACACAGAACTCGGCATATGGGGGCAGCATGTACCCAGTTGGGGAGACCTCCACACTTCACTGCAGTCATTGTGACCAATATCACTTGTTTCTTGACCAGGTTCCAGTCACCAGGAGTCAGGTCATGGCATTGCTCCTGATGAGGTGAGACCGTAGCAGCTTCGACCTAATGAGACACAGAAGCACCACATCAGCCAGTGATTTACAGTAGTCGAGCACCAAGCTGTCAGTGATGTTGACAAGCATATTTGCAGACACTGCAGCAGTCTCATTGCCCTAACCATGATAATTTCACAGGGGTACAATGCTGTCTTTTGATCAGGTATGCTGTGTAGACTAATCAATTCAAGCAGCAAAGCATAAAGCCATTTCAATGACTTGAAAGCCCATACTTTGGCAAGCCTTGATTTCAAAGTTCCTCTGACCTGCTCCACCAGACCCGAAGCCTCAGGCCTGTAACTACAATGCAGTCTCTGTTCAACTTGCAAAGCAGCACACAGCATTCTCAAAACTTCATTGTGGAAGAGTGTCCCTCTGTCAGATTCCAATGAAGTCGGGAAGCCAAACCTAGGTATCAACTTCCCTAACAATAATTTTGCAACTCTTAAACTGTCATTCCTGCTTGTAGGATATTCCTTGGACCACCTTGAAGAAATGCACACTACAACCAGCACAGTATTGCAATCCTTTACATTCAGACATCTCTATGAAATCTAGCTGCATCCTGTTGAATGGACCACCAAACCTCCCAATGTGACGCAATATAACTACAGTTCTTTTCCCTACATTGTTCTGTTGGCACACAACACCTGTAACACAAAGCTTCAGCCATCAACCTAAATCTGGGGTTAAACCAGGTTTATCAGAATAAACTCACTATTGCATCCCTTCAGACATGTGTAGGACCATGATAGTGTTGTGCCATACGTGGTAAAAGACTGTTGGGCATCACTGGTCTTCCATCTGCTGAAACCCAAATCTCATCCTCATCTCTCTTAACACAACCTGCTTTGACCAATTTTAGCTGTTCTTCCTTTGACAGTTCCTCCTGAATCTGCTTTACTTCTTCCCATGTGTTTGCTGTTGTCAATAATATGTTGTAGTTGATTTTGTCTGTTTCCTCATTGGTATATTCACCATTAAAAGAACAAGCATTGTAAGGACAGTATTTTGCCACCTCGTCTAAATACCTATTTCCAAATGTTTCATAATCATAGCCCTTACAATGTGCATTTGCAAAACCTTGAGGATTTCTTTTTCGAACTTGCTCCCCCTTTTGGATGGGCAATCCAGAAGAGTTCATGAAGCCCCTTTGGGACCATAACTGTCTGAAATCATGAACCACAACAAAGCCATATTAACTATCCATGTAGACAGTCACTCTCGTTGATCAGGGACACAGCAGGTTTGAATAAGAGCAATCAACCCAACTACTTGTGCTTAATATACATCCGGGAGCTACAAAGCTTCTACTACTCTTGAAACTGTGTAAACCGCATAAGCAGCTCACAAATTTCCTTCATGACCCTGCAAACAAGAGGCATCCACAAACAATGCAAAATCAGATTTAGGTAGTGGCTCATCTTGAATATCATGTCTCGGCTTGGTACATAGTTTAGTGACATTAAGACAGTCATGCTCTGTTACGTTTTCATCAAGAGGTGTGGCGCTGCGGCCAGGGTGACTGACTCAGGAATCTGGGGATCACGGTTCGATCCCCAGGGCCGGCGGCAGATTAGCCCAGCACCATGTGACTCTGGGCAATAGCTTGCTTAATCTTCCCGACGGCCCCCAGCGCCTAGAGATCCTAACGGGTGATGGTTTGCTCTTTACAAATGTGGATTATTATTATCAACATCAGTAATAGGTAAAAATATAGCAGGATTTAGAACAGAACACCTCTTCAACCTGATGTTTTCAGTCTTAAGTATGACCTGCTCAAACCGGGTCAAGCGACTGTTCATCAAATGCTGAGTTTGGGTACGCATCAGCAATATTTTCACAGAGTGAGGCATGTACACCGTTAAAGGGTGACCCATTGTCATGTGGTTGATAGGGACATTGTTAAAATCTCTAAGTTAGCATGAGCCCAGCAGACAGGATGCTGCTTTTGTGCACGTTACTACATGGCTTTATTTTTGCAAGACTCTGTTTATGCCTTTCACATAAGAACTGTCTGCTTTGTTCATTCTCTGCCTGTCCCTGGAGTTTAGTCTGAACACTGTGAGCAAGGTCGACAAACAATGCCCCTTGTTGTTCTGTTCTGGTCAGTCCCTAGCAACTAGACAAAACATGCTAATGCAGCTGTTGCTGGAAACTCCTACTTTGATATTATGGGGATGCATGTTTGGGAAACACGCACTTGGAGAGGGAGCTTTCATGGGAGAAGCATAATGCGGTTCCTATGATGTAGATATACCTACCATCTAGACCCTAAGGTAGGGGTCTGCTGACAAAGCCCAGAGATCTTCTATTATATAATAATACTTCTTCTTACCAAGGGGAGGCTCTATAGTCCTTTCTCTACTGCCTTTATAAGATGACATCTCCCTTTTTGATATATGGCCTAGCTGCAATGCTAACTTTATTAGTTTCATGCATTTTTCAGCTGGTTGTGCATCGTATACTGCACTTTAGAGCACGATAGTTAAAATAAACATTTTAAACTATAATCGTGTTTCAGTCAATTCTTATTATGGACAGGTACGAGAGTTAAAGTGAAGAGGTGTGACTTTTTACCACGATTCCTGAGAGATCCAGGAGTGTTGTGTTCTGGGGTATCTAATCATCTGCATCTTCATGGGTGTGAAGGAGAGCGAGTGAGACACTATAGCTAGTCAGTCCTGTGTTCGTGGGCACTGAGGTGGTGGGAAGGCTTAGCCCCTATATATCGGGGTCCCATATTACTGCGCATAGTTCTGTGTATGTGCAGAATCCCTACAACACCATGAACAATGCCTTCACATCTTTCTATGCTGAGACCTGTGGCCACCGCTGCTACTAGATCTAAGGTAGCTGTAAAATAGGCCATGGGTTTGTGTTAGTACTGAGAGAGCTCATTCCTCCCTCTCACTGCAGAAAAGCAAAAACGCTTTGTTATATGCGGCATTCCTAGCTCTGGGGAGCAACAAGGACTTTTTCTCAACTCCAGGAATGCATTCAAACAATCATTGTACCATGGTACGGATCTGTCAAATCCTTGTGTGTCAGCCTCTGTAAAGGCTTGGCCAGTAGGGAAAAGTTAGCCATCCACTGCCAGCAGTAGCACCATCTTTCCCCAAAACATTCTAACCTCTTTCGGAGTTGTTGGAGGGTTCATTTGCAAAATCTCTGAGATTCTCTCTTACAACACCTTTCTGACTACTTTTTCGATACGATGACCAAGGTAATGAACTTCTTTCAGACAGTACTACAACTTTCCAGGAGACACTTTATGTCCATTTTCAGCCAAGTGGTTCAGCAATGCGATGGCATCAACCATGCATGCTTCATGAGTAGTTGACGCAACCAATAAGTTGTCAATATACTGGACAACGACAGAATTACAAGGCATGACCAGAGACTCCAGATTGTGGATCTGATTGAAGATAAAAGAAGTCTCTGTATACCCTTGTGAGACTCCCACCATGCCAAAACACAATTTAATAGCCTGAATGCAAAAAGGAACCTACGGTCCTCATGCAAGGGTATGGAGAAAAATGGCAGGCACAAATAAATAAAAGAAAGCCACTCAGACTCACATGAAATCTAGAACAATATTACAGCAGTATTTGGTACCAAATAACAACAAGGGAACACAAGTTTATGTATTTTACGTAGGTACTACACTATGCAGTACTTACCGCTTGGCTTCTGCAAGCCCATAATGGGTGAGTTACACAGACTTCCCATAATTTCTTTCATTATTCCCTGCTGAATTATGGACTCGATCATGGTTGTAATTTCAGGTTCAACCCCTTTAATGAGTCTAATATCTGTTCCCAAGCAATCCCACATGTAGGTCTAAAGGCCATTCTTCATATGTCAACATGGGATACATTGCAACAACTGATGTGTGATTGACATTTTAAAAGCCACATGCTCATTGTGTCTGAAACTCCACATCTCTCGGTTTACAGTAAATAGTGCAATTCAGCTGGCACAGCAAATCATGTCCTAAAAGATTTACTGGACTTGAATCACAGACCACGAACTGGTGATTGTCCTCAAAAGTCCGTATTCTAACAGGAACTTACTCTGTAATGGCATTTGTCATTTGTTGATTAGCAACTCCAACAGCTTGGATCATCATTTCTGGGCAGGTTCTGAATTTCCACTGATCTTACAGTGGAATGGGTAGCACCAGAATCAATCAAAAAGGATACATTGGGGTCATTTACCACACCATATACATAAGGGCCACTCTGGTCTTCCTCTAGGACTATGCCAAGCAGCAATCCTCCTCCCCTCTAAGGCTCCGTCAAGATGACTGATCAGCATCAAAGTTGTCAATAGTGTTGAACACAGGATATTGCAGATACGAACCAGTTGCCTGACGTGAGTTCCTGTTTATGTTTGGAAGCTATTCAAAACAAATCTAGGACCAGCTGTATTTTTCTGTGGTATCGGGGGTTGTGGAACCTGCATCACTGGGGTTTGAGGTACATTGAAATGTTGAACTCTTTACCTAGGCACATTCTGCATCTGCATAGGACTGTTAGCTTGTTGAGGTACAAACCCTGTATTTTGCCCTTGATTTACTGGATTAATACAACATTCTCTCTTTCAGTTCCCCAACGTATTAGAGATGTGGCATGGATTAGACTTTTCCAATGTAGCTACATCAATTCCAATATGAGGGTCAATAGGAAGTCCTCTACCTTGAGACAGAAATCTACTGCCACCCTGGGTGGTGGGGACTTCCTGCTGATACACTCCCTGCATAGGAAGTGCATTTGCAACTAATAGAAGAGCTTGATTTCTTCTCTGTGCTGCTTTCATTTGTGCCATCATGAACTTTTCTTTCAACATTTTCTGCTTTATCTCAATCTAATTGTTGGACCTGGTCCTGTTTGCAGGATTGTTCCCAAGCATTTTGCGTTCCTCCTGTATTTTTTCTGTCCTACCTTTGTTGGCTTTAGGACTCTGGGCAGTTTACCATTGCTGATCAGTGCTAAAGTGCATGTGCTCTCTCCTTTGAACTTGGTATGATTGGCCTCCACCTGTTTGGCATATTTAATTTGCTGAATGTAATGCTATGAGTGAGCCTGTAGCAACCTTTCAAACCTTTCTCAGGCCTATGACACTGCAGGGCTTGCGTGCGCGGTTTACTGCCATGGTGACTTGGCATTTAAAGTTACTTGCCAAGCAGGAAACTCCCCTTTAACTGCATATAGGTCTCCCCTAAAGTAGGGTGTAGTAGAACTATGGGCAAGGTGTTGTAGGTAAAGGTAGGACATATGATTTTGTTGTGTGGCACGTCCTAGTAGTGACAAACAGCCTATTTTGTTTCTCACTGCTGTGAGGCCTGCTCCTCTCATAGATCTGAATTGGGAATTTCCTGATATGTGTTTCAGTAGTCATTTCTGCCGTGGAAGGAGTAGCGGTGCCATGTTTGGTATGTTTGAAATAGTGGTGATAAATCTTGCTTATTGATGAAAGCGGATTTTTCATTACTATTTCAGAAATTCCACTTTTAGAAAGAGTGCATATTATTCTTTGTGCTTTGCAGCCTGACTCCAATCACCATCTGGTTTAGACTGACAGGGGTCTGATTTGTGCATTAACTCTCAAAGGGAGCTGAGGTGTGCCCTGCATATCCTGATGGGTCTTCCTGGGCCACAGTGGTGGGAGGAGTTGACACTGACACCGGAATGGGGCTGTGTCTGTCCTCTCACAATGCTGTCTCTGCCCAGACGTAGTGTGTCTGGAGCCAGGGCTGGGATTGAATGGGGATGTTGTGCAGTTCTAAAGTTTTTTTGAAGTTACTTCCAGATAAAATACATTTTATGTGTAAGTACAGGGGCTCTGACCTCATGATTTTAGACACTATGTGGGACTTGTAACCAGATGCTGCTGGCTCCACATGCTGCCCCTAAGGACTATTAGCCTGTCAGGGGAAACCACCACTTGGACTTGTCTTTGAAGTGCTGACCTGCTAAGAAGGACTACCTCTTCACATTCCAAGGACCCTCTGTGTTGGCCTGCATGCATTCCTGCCTGTGCGTCCCAGTATTCTCCCAAGGCTTGGTAGCCAGCCTTGTGTTACTTGAAAATCCAGTGCCTGGTGAGCAATTTCATTTGTGGGCTGGCCCCCGTAACCCTGTCCTTGTGGGTCTGCAGAGATTATGTGACCCAACTAGAACCGGTCGTGGGACTCATGAGTCCTGACATTGTAATCTTGTGGTTGGTGGAGGCTCGAGGAGAAGCATTCTTCATGACAAGCAGCCTTGCCAACCGATCAGAAATGCTCTTCTCTGCACAAGCGCATGTGTTCAGCTTTAAAGTCCGAGGTGTTGGTGTTTTGGTCCAACCAGCACATGGTGAGCACTCTCCTTTGTAGTAGGAGTGTGTAAAGTGTTCTTTCATGACCAGGCGTTCAGCCCATGCTGTTGGCATACCCGTAAGGCAAGCGCAGGACCCTACACCACCGGGAAAGAGATGCTGGTATTGTGTTACCAGAGCCTTGGCGAAGGAGACGCCGCCAGCCCTCCTGTCTGGACAGACACTGCTCTGCTGGTTCTGCTGGTGGTAGTGTAGCCCAGGAGCATTGCACCGGCTCCTTGATCATCAATGCTGCCCCAGCAAAGCTGCGCGGCCGCTTCCTACCTGCCACAGTACTGCGAGAATTTTAGAGAGAACTATACCCAAGCACCACTCCCTTCCTAACCATATGGGGCCCGTGAGCGAGGCCCACCGACATATCCTAGTGGGCATGCTGATGAAAGGTCGCATGCAGCTGCTCCTGCACAGTCCTGTACATTGGGGACCCAGGAAAGTATCCCTGCTACAATTTATAATGTGTAAGTTCCCCCCTTCATGTCTGCACATACCTGGGGGCACGGAAGCTGCTTTAACTAACGGGGTGAGTCCTTGACGGAGGCCCCTGCTTCAATGTCAAATTCCAAGGAATTACTATAATTTCTGCGGTAGGTGTGCAGGTGTCCCTTTCACCTACTTGTTCGTAAAAGTACTGTTTGAAGCCTAGTAGAAGCTCAGGTGGCTATGAGTCTTATTATGCATCGATCATGGTTTACATGTGAACAGGGCGTTTTCTGTGTTTTATTGATCTAATCAATCCGCGGTAGTACATATCCTAATGTCATGATACCTTACATAGTGATTCTAGCCTTATATGTTCTTGGTGATATTTTAGGGAATTATGAACTTATGATGATACCTGGTGATTCAAGTGTTTTCCTCTAAACTAACTGATTCATCTTCCTGCCTGATTTTATGAAGTATGCTTTTTTTCCTTGTTTTGTCAGGATAAGAAGCATTATTTCAAGATTTGCCAAGTGTGCACAGGGGTTTGTATGACATGCGCAACATACAAGAGTTTACTTTATTGCACTAACTGTGAAGTTATGAACATTGCCTAGTAGGCAAAGTGATTTATGATTCATGTCCTTTTTGGCCTATGTGTTATATACAACATATGAGATATTCTTATATAATATCGTGTGGAGTCCCTTATGGGTATATTTATTGTGTCATTGGTATGTGTGTGTGTGTATTGCGCAAATGCTTTACACAATAACCTCTGGGATAAGCCTGACTGCGATGCCAAGCTGCCAAGGTGGTGAGCAGGGGTTATCTTGGGTGTGTAACTCCCTTACCGTGACTAGAGTGGTGGGTTCTGCCTGGCTTAGGTGCATACCCAAGCCAACCAGAAACCCCATTTCTAACACTTGTCATTGCAGTATTTTGCAGATTTCTAAATTGTATCAACAGATTTATTCTGCTAGCATATCAAATGCTGCTTTATCATCATGCTTATCTAGGTCTCCATCCTGTAACATACCTGGACACAAAATTTCCCATATCCTTCGGTTTCATTGTATTTATCCCTCAATGCTGCTTGAACACCTGTAAAAATCTCTCATAACAATGTGTTCATCTGTAACAAAACTGGTGCTCATGTAAAGTGCTCTGATACATGATGCCTCAGGTCTAGTTCGCGCTATATGAAACTCTAAAAAGAAAACAAGCATAAATCATTTCCTTTGGTTCCTAAGTCATCCAATCAATTTTAACTCAATAAACATCCTTAGGTGACACCTTAGACTTCAACCATATAATTTATTGATCATAAGTTCCTCATCACAATATGTGACAGACCTTTAGTCAGCTGATCTATGTCCGGTTCTCTCTCAGGCCATTTGTTTGCTATTTTACATTCCACCCACAAATCACCCAGACTCACAATATCAAACTTAGGGCCCCATTAGGATGGCGGGCAGGCTTTGCCCGCCCGTCACCCTTCCGGAAAACGGGACCAAAACTTACTATAACGGGGGAATTTCAGTGGTTTTGTATGAGTAAAATGTCCAGCTAACTATAACGAGTGTGAAACCTATGGTTTTTTCAGTGAATTTCAACGCTTTTTTAAATGCTAATTCCTAACTATAACGAGTGTGAAACCTATGCTTTTTTCAGTGAATTTCAAAGGTTTTTTTTTTTTTTTTTTTTTTGGAAAACCTTTATTAGCATTTCAAAGTTACATTCAAAGGCTACCAACCGTCACGGTTGAGCAAAGTTACAGAGGTAGTGCAATCAAACGATAAAGAACAGGATCAATGCTAAAGTACACCTCACAGTATCTATGCGTAACTCAGGAGAGTTTAGTAGAACATAGTCACAGGATTATTGAAGGTTTGAAGGTTTTTTTTTTTTTTAAATAAGTAGAAAGCAGGATCTGATGCCGCACAATTAAACCTCGCCAATGCTAGGGTTTCAACTGAAAAAGGATATTCACGGCAGGACCATCAGGCAGGATATTCGTATCAGGACGTAAAATCAGGATTTTCAACAAACATTACATATCCCACCCAAACAGTACCTGTCTGCCTCGACATAGAGCATTAAAAACATAAACCCTTTACTGGACTAGGAAAACGCACAGGGAATTATCTCTAATCAGACCCACTGAAAAGGGAAAAGGATGAAAGAAAGAAAGGAAAGAGGAACCAAAATAAAACATGAAAAATAAGGCCATAGAACTAAAAAATGAAGCAAGAAAAAATAATACCCCACCCCCAGCCCCCCACCCTGCACCCCTGCATACGGCTACGGCCTACCCCCCTAGCAGCGTGCCTGTCGCCCAGTATCCAAACCCGAAATATAGGAAGAAAGAGACAAAGAGGAAAGAAAGAGACAATATTCACACGAAGTATGAGAAAGAAAGGAGAAAGAAATGAACAAAAACCCCACGAAAGGGGAAGAGAAAACATGGGGGGTTCCCAGTACAGGCACCCGACCCCCCCCGCCGCCCTTCACCCTGCAATAATGCCATAATGGATGGTGGAATATCAGAGACATAAGCAGGTTCCCAAACACAGTTACAGCCCAGCCCCGCAAACCCCCCAGGTAAGATGGAAACCTCCCCGCGCCAGAACAAGGAGCCAAACGTCATTGGCGTACATATACTACTATGTCCCGAGTCAGGAGCATACCACAAAACGGTATAAGCGGGAGAAGGCAATTAGAGCGAACACAGTGATCGGTCAGAACAAGTCAAAAGGAATTGTAAGCCTTGCAATGTTCCAGGTAGCTGCATCGTCAGGAGCATCAGCCGCCATTTTAACCATCTGTAATCCAAAGCGCCATGCATAGAAGAAGCAGGGCAGCCATTTCGTAGCCTTAAGGCTCGACATCAGGAAGGGCAAGCGAGAAGGAAAACAATCAGACAAAGTCGGTGAACGTTCCAATTGGATGAGTATCCGTGAAATCAGGTGCCGAAGAAGCAAGCAATTAAAAGCATACAAGGAATTGTACTATGCCGAACAGTCTTCCACGCCACCAAGAAATACTGGGCAGGGTCCCACCACAATACCTGTTCCACGAAGACCGAGCAGGGGCCACATGAACAAAGTCTCGGAACCAAATTGCCCGCAGCAAAGCGTTCTCTCCATTGTAATGGCACCAGGCCCCCTCAGTAGCAGTTCGTTGCAAGCCCATCCTCTCAGCACATGGGGGGCATCCGCTCCACTCCCCGCGATCCACTGTGCACGCCTCCAACGCCATCTGTATATTCACCATAGTAAGCACTACTCACAGGGGGGACTACCATTCCAGTCGCTGCCGATACAAATGCCAGGGCCGCCCGCCCCGAGTCCGATAGAGAGGGAATGGCGTCACCAGCACCCCAACGTTACTACCCAGTAGAATCTTCATCCCACTGCGTGGCGGAGAAGCACATTCGGGCCCCCACAGTCCAAAAGGCGCCATGGTGGTACTGCGCCGCAGCCAGCCCCACATATCTGAAATGCGGGGAGGAGGCAGCACACTTCAGGCCGGTCTGCGCTCCATCCGAGTAGCCAGCAGCGGGTAGTGGACGAGTAAGCCCATCAAAGGGAGAAGGGGGGGGAGACACCAGACCAGCGCTGGAAAATGGCACGTATTTCTGCCCTCCAGATATACGGGGTAGCGCTGGAACCAAGGTTTTAGGGGCGGGCTGACCTACTTGTCGGTGGGCGGGTGTCACCTGGATCCCTGCGGCCGCTGTTGTGGTTCTTGCTGGCGGCGGCGCAGTCACGCTAGGTCCCGGCTGCAGGCATCATGCAGGCCAAGATCGCGAAGGTCCGTAACTCCGCTGCCCGGGCACGGAAAGCGCTCGGGATCGAACGCATCTGTTCAGCGCCCCTTCCGGCGCACGGGAGCCCCGGAGCCATGCGGGGCGGGCGAAGAAGGTAGGCGGCGGGAGAGGAGAGCCGGCGGAGCCGGGAACCCGAGCGACCATCTTGGCCGCCGGCCCGGCTCCGCCCCGCTTCAAAGGTTTTTTAAATGCTAATTCCTAATTATAACGAGTGTGAAACCTATGAGGCCTTATTTACGAGCCCCTTGCGCCTCCGGAACGTCACTTTTTGTGACGTTCCGGTGGCGCAGAAGACTGAGTGATATTTATCAGGCAGGACTAAGCCGCTTTTTGTGGCGTAATCCTGCCTGATAAATATCAGTTCCTTTAACGCAGTGTCCTGCGTTAAAGGAACTGATATTTAGCAGGCGTGCAATGGGTGATGCTGGGGGTGTTCCCAGCAGCATCCATGGACTTGAGTAATTTATAGCATCCTCAAAGTCAGTTTTTCAAAAATTCCAAAGTATAGGACATGATAATCCAAATCCAAATGTTTCTCAAGAAAAGTCATAAACCGTATACGTGGGTCATATCTGCCCAAAGGCTGATATTCCGAACGATTGAAAATGATTTTTCTTGAGAAACATTTGGATTTAGATTATCATGTCCTATACTTTGGAATTTTTGAAAGACTGACTTTGAGGATGCTATAAATTACTCAAATCTGCCCGAATTGTGTGGGTAAAATTGATACCTAGTCACTTTGAATAAGAATGTACTTAAGACTCGTCTAACATTTGGAAGAAATATCTAGTAATATGGCAACAGGATACCGACATAACTTGAAGGAAATAAAAACGCCCTGAAGAAGTTCTGTTGTACAGAATGAAACGCGTCGGCAGGCTGTGGTACATAAACTTAAGGAAAATAAAAGCATTTGAATATACACCAAGATTCAGCGCTTCAATAAGGACTCTAAGTTATATGATTTGATTGGACTTGTTATGCAAGTGGTGCTGTGCCAAACTTTGGAATATTCTCCACTACTCTCTACTACTCCACTACTCTCTAATACTCAATCTCTACTACTCATTCTCTACTACTCTACTACTCTCTACTACTCTCTCTCTACTACTCACTCCCTACTACTCACTATCTACTACTCTCTACTACTCACTCTCTACTACTCTCTACTCTCTACTGCTCACTCTCTACTACTCTCTCTCTACTACTCACTCTTTACTACTCACTCTCTACTACTCTCTACTACTCACTCTCTACTTCTCACTCTCTACTACTCTCTACTACTCACTCACTACTACTCTCTCTCTACTACTCTCTACTACTCACTCTCTACTACTCTCTACTACTCACTCTCTACTGCTCTCTCTACTGCTCTTTACTACTCACTCTACTACTCACTCTCTACTACTCTCTGCTATTCTCTCTCTCTGCTACTCACTCTCTACTACTCACTCTCTACTACTCTCTACTACTCACTCTCTACTACTCTCTACTACTCACTCTTTACTATTCTCTACTACTCACTCTCTACTGCTCTCTACTACTCACACTACTACTTACTCTACTACTCTCTACTACTCACTCTCTGCTACTCTCTCTACTGCTCTCTACTACTCTCTATTACTCACTCTCTACTCTATACCTCTCTACCTCTCTCTACTTCTCTCTCTACTAGTCTCTACCTCTCTACCTCTACCTCTCTACCTCTACACCTCTACCTCTCTACCTCTACACCTCTACCTCTCTACCTCTCTCTACACGCACACATAAACACATATATTTATGCATATATATGCATATGCATTTATATGTATATGTATGTGTATAAATATATATACATACATATATAAACATATATAATCTGCATATGAGGATCTATGCAAAGGACAGCAGCGGACCTTATGATGCCGCACCTAAAGTCCAGTTCCAAGATTAGTCCTATTTCTTGTATTTATTTTTTGTTTGTGCTGCCAACCCCAACGCCAGCTGCCGTTTGGCGTTGCTGTGCTCTCCAGATCAGTTAGATGGTTTTTTTGATGTTTGTGGGGGCGCACCAAATAGAAGTCAAAACGAAACGTTATATTTGGGTAGTAGAAAAGTTCTTTTTTTATCTTTCGCCATACTTAAAATACATATCACCATGTAGAGTACAAAAACAGATCAGCCAACGCGTTTCACTCCCTACCAGGGAGTTTCTTCAGGGCTGAAAATACAAAAAGACTATCATCAATTTTCTGTGTTTAAAAAGTTTTTTACACATTTCCTGTTTCACAATTTATTCTAAGAAACATATTTCCTCCTAGAGAGGAATTGGGCAGGATACAAAAGTTTTTTATTTCACCCAGATATTTTACAATATTTTATACAAGATTTTATACAGAATTTTTTCACAAAGTTCCATACAAAATCCGATACAAAACATTTTACAAAGATTTTTTACAAAGTTTCCTACAAAATCTTAGGGAAAGACTAACAAAGAACTATTAAAAAGCAATCAACATTAACGCATATTGTGCAATCCTATAAGGACGCTTTTTTGGTTGTCCCAGAACCATCTCTCTAAATTAGGCCTCCTTGGAAGGGGGGCAGAGAACCTTTGTATGGAGCGCCATTGGGAGAAATGGAAAATCAACAGTTTTTTGTCAGAGCCACAAAGGGTTTCCTATTGGTTATCAGAACCTTCAAGAGTCGACACACTTTAAGATAAAGGACAGAGTCGAAAAAGGTTTTATGATCATGTACCATAATTGCATTTACAGCACATAGGTCCCCATTTGATCGTTGTCACATCGTATCCTCATGAGAGAGAGGGGGAGAGAGGGGAGCAGGGGGGGAGGGGGGGAAAGAGGGGGTGAGGAAAAAAAGGGGGGGAGGGAAAAAAAAACAAAAGGAGGGGGAGAAATGAGAAGGGGAGGGAGGAGGGAGTGGGCCCAAGGGCAACTTGAGAGTATTGTTACCTTAGAACGAATGTTCTAGACCTAGATAATATTATTATTATGGCATCTGTCCCAACCCTACTAGTATAATGTCTTAAAGTGTCTACACATCATAGTGCTTTTATCTTGTATACTTCCTATTCTAATATCATCATTATAATATCCAGATACAGGTTCTTACCACTATGGTCTTTCCTGGAAGCGTGGAGTATAGTAATTCTCTTTTGAACTATTTTCTTATCGTTTCTGCACTTAAATATTCCTATATCAATCTGTTCAAAAGGAAAAAGTATTTTAAACACCTACATGCAGTGAGATATTTTGATATTTATATATTAGTCTTGATGCCTACCTTTTTCGTTGTATTGTGTTTATTCACACTTCCAATGTTGGCGGTTGTTGCCTCAAAAAGGTTCAGGAAATCCAATTATTTCTTTCCCTGCCCTTGTCTGTGTAGGGTTGTTGCGATGCTAGAGAGCGCGAAGACCAAAGATATCCATTAGCCTCTTTTCACTGTACAGATTACCTTACAAAGTAACAGCAAAGACGAGGGAGGGGGATGACCCTTCTTGTTAGCACTATCTTTAAGCTTGCTCCATAAGCGTATGGCCTCCCACAAGATAGTTTGTTTAGTTGCGCTACATCCTTTAGATAGCAGTATTTTATTTGTCTGTTAACCCAAAAAAAGTTCGTTTTCAAATTATCTTATTATAAGACTACTCCATAGGTTTCAGGCCTTATATAGTTAGGAATTAGCATTTAAAAAACCATTGAAATTGCTCCTATATAGTTAGTTGTACTAACTATATTTCGCACATCCGCAATCCACTGATGATGATGTCACATATTACATCATTCATGACATGGTCAGTGACATCACTGATGACATCTCATTTGACATCACTGATGACATCACTGATGGCATCATCCAGTGACTGTGTGTTTAAATATGTTTTACATATTAAAGAATGAGTGGACGTAGAAGTGTCTGGATGAAGGATTTAGTAGGTGCGTGACTGACTGTATGAGTGAGTGATTAAATGTGTCTTACATGCATGGTTTAGTGACTAAACTGTCTGAATGTGTGCATCAGTATGTCTGTTGTTGTGTAAGCTGCTGCATGTGTTGATCAGAAGCTATATGAGTGGCTATATGGGATATTGATTGGTTGCCCAAGTATTTGAATGGGAGACTGAGTGTGTGTGTGGGTGGCTGGGAGGTGTGTGACTCTGTGCATAGATGTGTGAGCAGTTGATTCACTAGGTGTATGAGTTCAAGAGTGCATGTGGAAACAGCTATATGGGCGGTTGACTGTGTGCATGGGTGTGTTGGTGAGTGAATTGATATCTCAGTGCTACATGTGCAAGTAAGTACATATGTAAAACACAGTGCATGTGAGAGTTGGCATATATAAATGACTATACATGAGAGCCAGTGAATGTGCGAGTGGCTATATGGATCATTGTGTACTTGTATCAGTGATTTATAAGAGAGTAAGTATGTGTTAGTATATGTTTGAATAAGTAAGGTGTTGTTTGTATAACTGTATAGTTGAGGAAATGGAAGTGTGATTGATTCTTTGCATGACTGACTAGGTGTGTGAGTAACTCCATGGATGAGTGGAAGTGTGTGAGTGTCTAGATAGGTGTATGAGTGCATATGATAGTGTTGTATTGATGAGTGACTGTATGTATGAGTGATTCTATGGGTGAATGTAAAGGGGCGACCACTCGGTCCCCCCGAACGTATGGTTGGGGGCCCGATCCTCCCGGGAAATCATTTTGGGTGGGGAGGCGTGTCACGGCTGGTATGCCCGAAGCGGCGTAGCCGGGGCGCGCCCTTTCCCGCCCAAGAGGGGTTGTCCTAGACACCTACACCGATGGCCACGCCCAGTAGGCGTACAAGCGGAGGGTTCACGCCCTCCCGAAGAGGAATAAAGAGAGCGGGAATCCGAAGAAGCGTCCTCTTGTTCCTGTGCTTGGAAGCTGCACCCACTCGTTGCACGTGAGCCCTCAACGGAACACAATAGACACAGGGCGGCCGTCTCATTCATGGCACAGGCGCATGGCGTCAAAGACCCAACAGGTTCCTTTTTGGCGAAAAAGGCCCTTCGTGGCTGGCAGCGCCTCGAGGGTCGTAAGCAAGACGAGAGGCGCCCGATTGGCTTAGAAAGGTTGTCCCTCCTCATGGCAAAACTAGTCACGACATGCTCCTCCCAATTCGAAGCAGTTCTGTTCCGGGCGGCTTTCGCATTAGCGTTCCATGGGGCTATGCGGGTAAGCGAACTGGTCGCAAAGAATAAGAAGGATGTGGAGGGAGGCTTGTGCAGGGATCACATCCTAATTAGGGGTGATTCGATGGTAGTCACGATCGCCAGCTCCAAGACTGACCAGGGAGCTATGGGAAACAGTGTTGTTGTCCAGCGCATGCGAGGGTCCCCCACGTGCCCGATAAAGTGCATTGAGGAATACTTGGCACTGAGGGCGGATACATGGGGGGGAGTTTGCTGAGGCACATCGATGCCACCCCACTGACGAGGTTTCAGTTCCAGAGGGTGCTAGCACTAACAATCGAGGCGGCGGGTATGGACCCATGCGATTTTGGGACCCACTCCTTTAGGATAGGGGCTGCTACTGAGGCTACAGCCAGGGGTCAGAGTGCGGAAGAGGTGAAACAGTTAGGACGATGGTCCTCGAATTGTTTTAAAAGGTATGTGCAATTGCACATGTTGTGAAGTCAAGTTACATGCACTCACGCTTCTTGTCTTCTGTTTGATTTACAGTTTCGCGAGCATGTCATGCGGGGCGGAATTTGCAGTTGACCCAGCACCAGGGGACCAGCGGTCAGAGATCACCTGCTGAGGAGAGAGTGGTGTGGGTCGTGGGCCACTCATACGTGAGGCGAGCCGGGGACGTATTCAAAGCAGGTGACGTGACTCACGCAGCTGGGGAATACGGGTACAGAGTGGCCTTCCAGGGAAGGGGCGGGCTCTGTATTGACCAGTTCGGATCTTTTGTCGAGGGTCTCTTAGAGCGGCAGAGGTCACCGCCATCTGTAACCATAGTACACCTGGGGGGCAATGACTTGGTGACACTCGGTGGCGAGTATTACTCGAGCGAGTTTTGTCTGCCGTTAGCTGGCTGGCAAAAAGAATCCCAGGATGCACGATTGCCTGGTCCCACATGATTCACAGGAAAGTATGGCGGGGGGCCTTTCGGTGTCAGCACTGAACCATTCGGTGAAGAAGGTTAACAACAAAATGGGTAGATTGTTTCGCTCTGCGCAGTTGCATAGTATTCCGCATGGGTGTATTCGGGGTGATCACATGTATCTCAATGATGGGGTTCACTTGTCCCGGGAGGGGAATGTATTACTCATAGGAGACTTCATAGCATGGCTAAGGGGTTTGAGGAAGCATGACCTTTAGGAGGAGTTTGTGGGTGGGCCGGATAGCCGGTCAACTATCCGGCCTGTGGCGGTAAGGTCATGATCGGTGAGCAGTAATTTCAAGGTCCCTAGAGGGGGGCGCCACCCACTATGGATGGGAGCGCCCGGGGGGAGGCGGCCATTGGCCCCTCCCACTGGGTAGCGGCACCCACTAAGTATGGGTCGCCTAGGGGGAGACGGCCATAGGCCCCTTCCAGGGGAGGAGGCGGCTATATGCCCCTCCTACGAATTTCCCGGGGCCCGGATATCTGCGACGGCGGATGTGTAGACAGTGTGGGGTGGGGGGGAGTCCACGCTGCCTTCCTACAGATACCTCACACGGGTGCTCGGACGACCTTTAAGATGGCGTCGAGCTGAAATAGGGGCCCCCAACAAGACAAGGGAAATTGGAGTTGGCACAGAGGGTACAGTCCTCTGCGCGGCCGCCACTCACACCGTGAGGGCGAGAGTTTTGGTAGTAGGGATCTGACACCGGTTGCGACTAAGCATGGGCGAATTTTGTGAATCTCGCGTTCGCGAATTTTGCGGATTTGCGAACTCGCAATCCGCAAAATCCGCGAATTCTCGCGAATTTGCGGATTTTTTTTTTGTGTTCGCGCGGGTTTCTGCCAGTTCGTGAGGGTTTTGTACAATTTCGCAAAACGCGAACTTACCTGTCGGGTCGCAAGTTTCGCGAACTTGTTGTTTCTACGTGTCCAGCCTGTTTGGGACACTCTTCTTCATCACTGCCACTCTCTGTCACCACTGCCACTCTCTGACTACTCATGCCACCCTCTGGCCCACCCATGCCACCCTCTGTTTCATCACAGCACCCTCTGGTTGTCCAGTCAGTGTACATTATTGTGGAAACGCAAGCACACCTTCCCTGCCTCAAGTGACCTGAATTAATTTGGGGCTGATTAATGTGTCACAGAATATTTTTTTAGCTGGCACCTGCTTCCTAAGTGCTTCCTGATTAGTGATCTTTTGCACTTGCTAAGTGCTTTCATTGTTGCAAAATTAGTTACAACACCTGCCCTGCCCCAACTGACAATAATGAATTAGGGGCTGATTAATGGATTTGAACTTCCAGCCTGGCTCCTGCTTGTCTCCATTAGCTGTAATTCAGGACCTTTGTGGCATATGTGTAACTATTCTGAGGTTCGGAGCAGAGTCACATAATAGTTGCAACTGGCAACTGAACTCTGGAGGGGCCCCTCAGGAAGCACTACAGGAAATGGCTACTAATGATGAGCCTGAACTTTTGAACCTGGTAAGTAGTTTCAGTTTTGCTAAGATCGTATTTCTGCAATTTTGCGCTTATTCGTGGGGCGCGAAGTTGTACTGGGAAGCCACGAACTCACGCGAACAGTGCGAGCAAGCCATAAAATCCGCTGCTCGCGGATTTGCGGATTTTGAGGGAGATTCGCAAATCTCGCGGATTGCGAATTTACAGAAAATCCGCAAAATCCGCGAGCGAAACGGATTTTCCGCCCATGCTTAGTTGCGACCTTGCCGTTGGCCCGTAATGCTAGGATGTACAATTTTAATTTAGAATGTATGCATTTGCAGGATGTTAGACTCGGCTAGGAAACCTTTGTATTAGAGATTTGTTAAGGTTAGCCAATGAACATGTCTTCATCGAAATGTAATAAATGAAAATTGTACATGATATGAAACTTTTATTTAATGTTTTAATTTTGTTTCATATTTTAATAAATACGGCCGGGAGGGTAACTCCCTCCCGCCTTCCAAAAGTTCAGACTGCGTCCGTCTTCCCATCCTTGGGGATTGTGTTGGGAGGGGGTAACAGGCATCCCGGCCATATGGAAAGGGGCGACCACTCGGTCCCCCCGAACGTATGGTTGGGGGCCCGATCCTCCCGGGAAACCATTTTGGGCGGGGAGGCGTGTCACGGCTGGTATGCCCGAAGCGGCGTAGCCGGGGCGTGCCCCTTCCCGCCCAAGAGGGGTTGTCCTAGACACCTACACCGATGGCCACGCCCAGTAGGCGTACCAGCGGAGGGTTCACGCCCTCCCGAAGAGGAATAAAGAGAGCGGGAATCCGAAGAAGCGTCCTCTTGTTCCTGTGCTTGGAACCTGCACCCACTCGTTGCACGTGAGCCCTCGACGGAACAAGGAGCAATTTTGACCCACCCACCAGCCCCTAATGGCAATGTTAAGTTGCAATAAAGTCTTTTTCTCTGATAAAATATTCTTCCCTCTGTTTAGTGGTATATGAATGTCTAGTTTCAGGATATGACTTCTGTCTGAAAGTACTGTTTTTTCTTTAAAGATAAACGAATGATGCAAGTAGTCACAATGATGTTTTCCCCCCTAGTAGGTAATCAAATGTCGTATTTATTTTTTGGTCGGGCGGTAAGGTCATGATCGGTGAGCAGTAATTTCAAGGTCCCTAGAGGGGGGCGCCACCCACTATGGATGGGAGCGCCCGGGGGGAGGCGGCCATTGGCCACTCCCACTGGGAGGCGGCACCCACTAAGTATGGGCCGCCTAGGGGGAGACGGCTATAGGCCCCTTCCAGGGAAGGAGGCGGCTTTATGCCCCTCCTACGAATTTCCCGGGGCCCGGATATCCGCGACGGCGGATGTTTAGACAGTGTGGGGTGGGGGGGGGGGGAGTCCACGCTGCCTTCCTACAGATACCTCACACGGGTGCTCGGACGACCTTTAAGATGGCGTCGAGCTGAAATAGGGGCCCCCAACAAGACAAGGGAAATTGGAGTTGGCACAGAGGGTACAGTCCTCTGCGCGGCCGCCACTCACACCGTAAGGGCGAGAGTTTTGGTAGTAGGGATCTGACACCGGTTGCGACCTTGCCGTTGGCCCGTAATGCTAGGATGTACAATTTTAATTTAGAATGTATGCATTTGCAGGATGTTAGACTCGGCAAGGAAACCTTTGTATTAGAGATTTGTTAAGGTTAGCCAATGAACATGTCTTCATCGAAATGTAATAAATGAAAATTGTACATGATATAAAACTTTTATTTAATGTTTTAATTTTGTTTCATATTTTAATAAATACGGCCGGGAGGGTAACTCCCTCCCGCCTTCCAAAAGTTCAGACTGCGTCCATCTTCCCATCCTTGGGGATTGTGTTGGGAGGGGGTGACAGGCATCCCGGCCATATGAGTGAATGTGTGTGTAGACCTAGGAATCAGTGAGTGCGTATGTAGTAACTGGTATTGGTGTGTCAATGGTTTCAAGAATGGTAGTCTGTATTTAACACTGGGTGTATCAAAGGTTATATTAAAGTGTGAGGAGGTGCATCGTATTATCACATGAATGATACCATCAGTGATGTGATCAGTGATGTCAAATGAGATGTCATCAGTGATGTCATCAGTGATGCCATTTCAGATATCATCAGTGATGTCATCAGTGATGTCACTGACCATGTCGTGAATGATGTAATATGTGACATCATCAGTAGTGGATTGCGGGTGCGTGAAATATAGTTAGTACAACTAACTATATAGGAGCAATTTCAATGGTTTTTTAAATGCTAATTCCTAACTAAATAAGGCCTGAAACCTATGGTTTTTTAAGTGAATTTGCAAGTTTTTTAAAATGCTAATTCCTAACTATATAAGGCCTGAAACCTATGGTTTTTTAAGTGAATTTGCGAGGTTTTTTAAATGCTAATTCCTAACTATATAAGTCCTGAAACCTATGTTTTTTTAAGTGAATTTGCAAGGTTTTTTAAATGCTAATTCCTAAATATATAAGGCTTGAAACCTATGGTTTTTTCAGTGAATTTGCAAGGTTTTTTAAATGCTAATTCCTAACTATATCAGGAGTGAAACCTATATTTTTTTTCAATAAATTTCAAAGGTTTTGTAAATGCTAATTCTATTAGCGGATAACGTTTGTATATGTTAGTATCCTTCTGGGACCACCTGAGCAGCCATCTTGTTTCTCAGGAGAAGTGAGGCACAAGAGAGCACAAAACAAGAGTGGAAAACGCGAAAAGGGGGCAGGGTTGAGACCCCCTGATCCCCTAGCCCTTCTCAGAAGGTCCCAGAAGGACCACCAAGTGCAAAATTTTAAATCGCGGGGTACACGCACGGTACGCGGTGGCCAACACTTCCTGGTTTGGACAGTTTGGAATGTTGATAGTCGACTGCCAGACAATCAGAAACTCGCTCGCGTACGTTAGGGTACGCGCACGTACGCGTACCGTACCCGTACGGTGAGCGCATATAGATATATAATTTGATCAAATTCAATTTACTCAACAACTACAGGAGGGAGTTTCACCAAATATAGAAAAGGCACTACCGCATACCTGTCCCTACCATTTTGCCAAGTTTGGTGTAATTCCGTTCAGCCGTTCGGGCTGTAGCTGTGTCTAAAGGTCCCATAGAAAATGCCATTTGAAAAATTTCAAATTCAATTTTCTCAAGAACTACTGGAGGGATTTTCCCCAAACATAGCAAAGGCACATCTGCATACCAGGACCTACCATTTTGCCAAGTTTGGTGTAATTCCATTCAGCCGTTCGGGCTGTAGCCGTATCTAAAGGTCCCTATGGAAATTAACATGGGGAAAACACGTTTTGGGACCCCCCTTTCGGCCCCCGCTTGACGAATCCCCCCGAAACTTTCAGGGAAGGAGCGGAGCAGAGCTGGCCAAAATTCTGAAAAATTACACATAGATTCCTCAATCGGCGCCAAAGTTATTCCCAATAGAATGTTGAGCGCATATAGATATATAATTTGCGCTCAAATTAATTTTCTCAACAACTACTTGAGGGATTTTCACCAAATATAGAAAAGGCACTACTGCATACCTGTCCCTACCATTTTGCCAAGTTTGGTGTAATTCCGTTCAGCCGTTCGGGCTGTAGCCGTGTCTAAAGGTCCCATGGAAAATGCCATTTGAAAAATTTAAAATGAAATTTTCTCAAGAACTACTGGAGGGATTTTCACCAAATATAGAAAAGGCACTGCTGCATACCAGTCCCTACCATTTTGCCAAATCTGGTATAATTCCGTTCAGCCGTTCGAGCTGTAGCCTTGTCAGAATGTCCCTATGGAAATTAACATGGGGAAAACACGTTTTGGGACTCCCCTTTTTTCTCGGCCCCCGCTTGACGAATCCCCCCGAAACTTTCAGGGAAGGAGCAATTACAGGCAGATCCCTCAATCGGCGCCAAAGTTATTCCCACTAGAATGTTCAGAATATCCGATGGTAACTAGGTCCTAACTATATATACCTACTGGCGACCTATTAATGAAGTGCATAAAGGGAATTGTAACAACTTGGTGTATTTTGCAATAGATCAAGTTCCAAAAGATCCGAGAGGTGGTGACCGTGAAAGGAAATTAAGAAAACTAGATTCTAAGTACATACTCCTGTTTACTACAAAAAGCCCCCATGGATTAAACAATGAAGAGGATCTGCACGTGCACCTAGTATAAGAAATAAAATCCATTTCAAAGATTTTTTTATTGTTTTTAGATAGATAAAGTACCAGAGGGATTTAAATAGAAACTGGAAACATAACAAGAAAGGTTGAATGGAATCAGGTTGATCCAAGAATATGTGTATGACCTACTGTTCAGAATTCTAATGTTAAAAGATATAGGTAAAATAAATTATACAAATGAATGTGAATGAAATAATTCTTTTAGTGTGGTATTTTGCATTAGTAAAATTTGGAAGCGCTTGCACTTTATTTGGACAATGCGATTTTTGCACATAAAATAGAATATCCTGAGTACTGTAACACATTGGCCCTTTACACGAACAACTTTGCACTATCTAGGACAAACTTTTGTGAAGCACTTGCACTTTAAAAGGAATATTTGAATATTTCCTCAATTTGCACTGATTATTTATATGTTTCTTTTCAGTAAAGTAAATATTTTAAAAGCGTAAAAAATGTGTGCTCTACATCTGTACAGTAACTTTTAACAAGCATTATTATCAATCATCTATTGGTCTACACATTTCTTGACAGAATGATGGGTAGAATATGATGTAATAGACTCTACCAAAGAATCGGATTCCGAGATAGGGTACTTGCCCATTATGCTTTGTTTGGTGAAAATTTGGAAACAGACCCAACCTGCGCCAGAAATCGCACTAAAGACTAACAACCTGTGATAAAATTGCACAAAAAATTGCACAGAGATAAAGGCAAAAGAAAATGCACTGGGACAATGTTAGTTATGCATGCAGAAATGCATAAAAGGTAGATAAAAAACTAATTGAGATAAATTTATCAATTGTTTTACAATGAAATTAATTCATATTGTGGTGCTTTAATGTACTTGTAAACTGCATTTGTCTTTTAAAAGCAGGATATGATGAACTCTATTTTTGGTTGTTAAATTTGACGCAATACATGCATAGTCTGTTTATTATATCCATTGCAATCAGTGATCATGTGACAATTCTTCCTCTGGTATAAAAACATGTTTTTTTAATGGCTGCCCATGTGAACAAGGCATGTGTGCCGAAACGCGTCATGCTGTTTTAAAAAATAAACCCTCAACTGGATGACTAAGTGTGCTCCTGTGTGTCGGTGTCCAATTCTTTGAAAAAAGATCGGGTTTGGTTGGAGTATATATTTATATATGTATGTATATTGACATATAGCTAATTATTTTCTATATACTGTGTTAAGTTCGCATGAGCTTATTAAATGTTTAAACGCCATTTTTCCTTTCTGCTTCATTTTGCACACGACACATAATTGTTGTTTTAGCTTTCAACCAAGTAGAGGTTCGTCATTTACTTGAGAAATAATATGTTATTTTTCTGATATCAGTTTTGCTCGGTACACTGTCTGCACAGTGAGTGCTGAAGGCTCCAAGGATAACTGACACAGTGTTGTTGTGAGGTCTGATCTTCGCACCTTATTAGACATAACACACATGCTGATGCCAAAATCTGGCTCTAGGCGGGTTTTATATTGTTGTGCTGAACACACAAAAAACACAGTTGATGGTGCTTTGCATGCAGAGAGCTGGTGGAAGATGATGTGATCCTCTGCCACTGAGATTTTGAGGTATGGGCCCGCCATGCTAAAACCCAAATGAGACCTTCATAGATATAAAATACTATGCTAAATAGGGAGGGTGAGAATTAGGTATTGTTAATTCCTATTCATTTCAGCATCTTAGTATGCTGTCACCATTCGCCTTTTATGGACTGATAACTATGCTGATAACTTTGTTGCTTATAATATGTTTGCTAGTATTATATAAGATACTGCGTTTGAGAACCTTGCATTGGTAAATAAACATTTCAAATATGCACGTGTCCTCATTTACTCCATGTTCTGGTTTGCAATGATAATATAACGAAAGAGTGTTCATGTGTTCCACAATACCTGAGGTACTCCAAGTTCATGTTCTGGTCTGTCTAAGCATTGGGAGTTTGTTATGACCAATGAGACACTGTAGCTAGCTCGGTAAGGGGATTTTGGGTACTGAGGTGAGTTTTGGGTCATCCTAATTCACCGAGGTTCCAGGTCTCTATGCACAGTTCTGTAGGAGAACGGAATTCCCGCTACATGGCGCCCATACGTTGTTGGCCTTATATCATGACACTCGAGTAGTATATCGTTCAATCCTTAACCCCTTCACTGCCGTTTCCGGAAAACGGTGGTGTCGGAAAAACCTACCTATTTTTGAAATAGGTCTTTTCAAGCTTGAATCTTACTGAAACGGTTTCCTTGAATTACTACCCAGTTGTGCTACAAAGTTTACTTTGTTTTTCATATTTCTTGTGCCGTCATGGCTGCCGTGGACATTCCGCAACATAGTCGCATTGCGGTGCGAAATCATTTGCAGATGTACAATGTGCCATTGGAAGGCTTGGCTGTGATCATGGTGGTGAGTGCGGATGCTGCTTACCCTTACAAACTATTTTATTCGTGGGTGACATTTCCGGTGGTGGACGCGAATTCTGGTGTGTTCCACACATAGACTACCACAGCTGTACCTAATGAGTATACTCCGTACAGGGCACAGGAAGTTCCTATTGACGTTTGGCAGCATGGAGTTTGGTTTGGTGGCGCCCTACCCCACACTTTGACCGCTCCGAGGTTAGGTCCTTTGTCCATTCCAGGCGCTAGTTGGCCTGTTTTGGCGGGATTTACTCCTCATGCTCTACACGGCAATTGTAACCTTGCTGACCTTCGTAGACTACATGTAGTCTCCATTGCTGTGATTAGAGCGTTAGTGCATTACATGAGCCATAATCTTCCGGGTGGAGCCCCGGGGGGTGCGGCGCTTCCGGGCGGACAGGGTGGTTTGAAACTCAGTCCCGTCATGGTCAATGCCGTTATGGGCAAGAAACCCCAAGATAAGGATGATTTTCCTTTCTGGCTTGCTGAGAAATTTGACCAGCTGGAAGCGGTATTTACTAATACGACTCCTGGTGAAAAACACTGGATTCTTACACTTAGTTTGCCGAAAGATTTGACCCCTGAGCTTATTGACTATGAGACCTGGGGTAAGACTTTTGCAGCGGTCTATGCTAGGTGCTACAGCACCCCGTCTATGTCCGTGCTGTCTTCGGTCCTTAAACGTGTTCAAGATGATCACAGACCGAAGTCTGCGGTAGAATTGGGCATGTGCCTGTGTGGCACCATTGACGTGGTTTGCGATCTGATCCTTGCTAATGTCAAGGGGGATGCAGTGAACTTTCAGGTTGCTAATGCGTTGGCGGCGCTTCCCGATGCTGAGAAACCCCGGCAGTTAGCGAAAATTATTGTGGCGGCTTTTAAAACCGTGGGTTGCAATAGTAAGAGTCTTAAGCCTTTTTCTGTTAAGGAGAAAAAGCAGCCCCAGGGACAAACTTCGGAAACGGAAGTTCAGCCCAAGTCCAAGAAACAAAACTATTCAAAAAGCAACAGCAACAACAACAAACTCAGGCTTCTCGTCCTGCGTCTCCGTTGCCTGCGCAGTCGGAACGTGTTTATGACTTGATTAAAACTCCTGATCGATTTCAGGCTTCTGATCAACGCTCTCCTCGTTCCTTTCAGGGCTCATCGGCCCCGTCAACCGGTGGTGGAGGGGGCGGCAGAGGTCGGGGTGGCCAGCAAGGACGTGACCAGCCCACCCCGAAGAATGGTGCAGAAAAGCAGGAAGGCTCAACGCCTAAGAGACCGCAGTTTGCAAAGAAGAAAGTCGCAGCCTTAACAGCGCATCATTATGCCACAGATTGTGAGAACGCGGCTTCGGAATCTGACGTGGGCTCTGACCTTGCTGGACAGCGCAGCGGAGATTACCATAGTGAGAGAGGCCCTCCGTCCACTACTGAAGGTGACAGCGACTGATACTTATGTTGTGATTGAAACAGCTGATACAAGGGTTGCTCCCACTGATTGACTTTTTGAAATTGACCTGTTAATCGAGGGTGACATACAGCGTACCATTAAAGGGGTATTTTGGGAAAATCTTTCGTCTACATATGACATTTTGCTTTCGGAGGCTGACTGGCCCCCACCTTTTGTGCTCGCAGCTCCGCGAGGGGAGGAGGTAATCCTCCCCAGTTTCGCGAACACAGTCTCGAAAGAGGATGCGCTGCATTTTGCAGAAGAGTGGGCTCTGGCTCTAGCACCGGCTGTGTACCAAAATCAATGTGGTTGGGATAAATTGTCCCCATGCCACGAGATACCTTCACGGTCTCAGCCACAACCTCAACCTCAATATCCTATATGGCGTGAAGCAAAAGCTTCTGTCGCGGCTATCCTTGAACAATTGGAATATCAAGGTGTGATTGAAACATGTGTGTCACCGATGAATATCCCTCTTTTTACTGTGAAAAAGCCAGACGGTTCATATCGTTTGGTATTGGATTACCGGCATTTAAACTCGCATTGCCGTAACTGTGCAGTACAGAACACTCACGGCTCTGCCCTAGTGAATAGTCTAGTGCATAAGCGGTTTAAGACCACGCTTGACATTTCCAATGGTTTTTATGCCCATAGATTTGATGGTCTTAGTTCCCAATGGACCTCCTTTACTTGCGGCGGTGTCAAAAAACAATTTCGGCATTTGCCTATGGGCTATAAGAATAGTCCTGGGATTTTCACTGCCCGCATTGTCTCTCTTTTGGAGAGAATCGACCCGGATGCTTGTTCGTATGTGAATGACATATATCTCACAGACGACGAACTTTAGGAGCATCTTTGTCGAGTCAATGGGATTATTTGTACCTTTGCCAACTTGGGTTACAAATTCAATTTTGCAAAATCGCACATTACAGAGTACACAGTGTTGTTTCTGGGCTACGAGCTCAACAATGAGGGAAAAGGAGTAGCTCCTCATTTTCTGGAGAAATGCGCACAACTGCGTGCTCCGACAACACTGAAAAAATTACAATCTTTACTGGGCTTCTTCAATTTCGGAAGGACATACATTCCGGAATATGGCCAGCGTATCAAGCCGTTGTATGCTTTGATACAACCATCTTTTTCCAAATCATGCTGGCTGCCTGAGCATTCAGCTATTCTGCAGTCTTTGCAAGCTGATCTGCTCGCTTCTAAATTCTTACTGACCCGTGATAACCAGACCAACCTGGTGATAAGAATTATCCCTGGGACGGTAGGTTTCACGTACCTGACTTTTAATGAAGGAGACACAGTACCTATTGCTTACAAGTCACACTTGTACACTTCGGCTGAGTTACGCTTTTCCACTGTGGAGGAAGTTTTGACGGCTGTGCAGATGGCAATTCTTAAGGAATGTGCCCTGTCACAGGGAAAGCGCATGTTGGTTGTTACACCGTGTCCTGCCTTGGAGGCAGTCACTAAGGCCAGTGTACCAAATTCTAAAGCTTTGCACCCTCGTGGATACAATGGGCTGCATCCTTGACATCCCAGGATGTCACATTTATTTTTGACGCCTCGTTACGGTCGCAGGAGTACTTACAGTATGAATTTGTTCATCCGGCTCCTTTAGCAATGCGGCCCTTGGAGGATTTCCAGTGCATCATTTAAACTGATGGTTCGGCGCAGGTTGCGCATGGCTCTAAACATGCCTACGTTTCCGCATGCGCCATTGTGGTCGGTGCCATGGTGAACGATGAGTTCAAGTCCAGTGTCGTGCACACGCAGACACTAGGGAACTGCACTGCGCAATTGGCAGAGCTTCGTGGTCTGATGCTTGCATTGGAGTACGCGGATCCTAGTGTGACAACTCTAATCGTAAGTGATTCTTACTACTGTGTACAGTCTTACAATGAGAACTTGTTCTTTTGGATTCAGAATGACTTTCGTGATTCCAAAGGTAGCACAATAAAACATAAGATGATCTGGGTCCGAGTGGCTGAGCTGAAAGAGCAGTTGCCACTTGTGTTTGTGATTCATACTCTCGGCCATCAGCGTGTAGGAGTCCACGCTGTCGGTAACTCGCTTGCTGATGAAGCGGCGAAGTCAGAAGTATCAAAATATTTAGTTGCAGCAGTTACTCGGTCCAAAAGTAAAATAGATGATGACATCTTGGCGGCTATTGCTGCCACTGAGAAGGGAGGTAAATATCCTGCGGGGTTCCCTTCGAAGTACACATACCACTTAAGTCCCGATAAGGTTCCTTATGTGAAAATTCCTGATGTTGGCGAACGTTTAATTCCCAACTCGGATCGCAGGGCTTCTTTGATTACAGCGGCACATGAAGGCGTGGCGTTTGCGCATGCGGGCGTCTCGGCCACAATAACTCAGCTACAACAACGATTCTGGTGGCGGGGACTGTACAAACATATGCGCGATTATGTCCTTCAATGTGACATTTGCCAGCAGATTAAGCCTTCAACTGCTGCGCGTCCGCCCCAGACACAATTGTACATATCTAATAAACCACTGGGGTGCGTTTATTTAGATCACTGCGGTCCTTTTTCTTCTGATACTGCTTATAAGTACATCTTAGTAGCAGTTGATTCATGCACACGCTTTCTGTGGGTATGGCCCCATCGCAGCGCTGATTCACGGACTGTCATAAGAGATTTGCGTGTCTTTGTAGGGATTTTTGCCTGTGGTACCTTCCATTCGGATCAGGGTCCGGCTTTCGCCTCTAAGGCGTATAAGGATGCTATGATTTCGTTGGGGGTCCAAGTCAAGTTTTCGTCTCCTTACAGGCCTGAGGGTAACAGTGTAGTGGAGCGAATGAACCGTGACTTAAAGCAATCTTTGACAGCACGAGTTATAGGCACTGGCAGAAACTGGCTGGCCCATCTCAATGGCATGCAGCGTGCACTTAATAATCTCCCTATGTAATGTAAGGGGTTAGTTATACAGCGCAACTATCGCTCCAAGGAGCATCTTGGCGCCCACTTGTATGGCTGATCAGATAGAATTCTTACACTAGGGATCTGGCAGTGGTGTCAGGTAGAGTAAAGATCCAGGTTTTTAGTTGTTTCCTGAATTCAATTTCTCTATCCAAGGCTCTTAAGTGGGGGGGGAGTGTGTTCCAGGCTTTTGTGCCTAGCTCTGCAAGGGACTTGCCCCCGCGGGTCTTAAGCCTGAATGATTGAACTGCCAGAAGATTGACGTTGGCCGAGCGGAGAGTTCGAGTTGGATGGTATCTGATGAATTTTTTCCGCAAATACAACGGTCCTAGTTTATGTATTGCCCTAAAGGTGATGAGCAAGATTTTAAATAGAATTCTTTTAATGATAGGTAGCCAATGTAAAGTCTTAAGGGCTTCCGTCGCTGATGATCTCCTGGGCCACTTTAATACAAGTTTGGCCGCCGAGTTCTGCACCATTTGGAGCCTATAGGTAACCTCCTTATTGGTACCTGCATATAGTCCATTACAATAATCAAGGTGGGATGTGGCCAGTGCGACCACTACTGTTTTCCTGGCCTCCAAGGGAAGGAGGTCTAAGAACTTTCTCAAGCTCTTTATAACACCAAAGCACGTACCTGCCACTTTCAGTGCCTGCTGTTTAAAGGACAAATTCCAATCAAAGGTCACTCCCAGATTGCGGGCCGTGGTGGCAGTATTGGGTGGTATTTCTGCTTTCTCAGGCCACCACAGTCTGGGTATGAATTCATTGTTTGGGCCCATCGGTATTATCTCCGTCTTCCCAGTGTTGCATTTCAAATGGTTAGACCGCATCCATTCAAAGGTTGCCGTAAGGCAGCCCTTGAGTTTCTCTTCCCAAACCTGGTTGTCTTTATCCATATTCAGGATCAGTTGCGTGTCGTCGGCATAGGCTATAGCTTCTATGCCAAACTAGACTGACCAGGGGTGCGGTGTAGACATTAAACAATGTTGGGCTAAGACTGGAGCCCTGAGGTACTCCTGTAATGAGTCTTCTCTCCCCAGAGTGAAATTCTCCTAGCGTCACCACCTGCCTCCTTCCACTCAGGAAGTTCTTGAGCCATTCAAGTACAACACCTGTGATGTCAAAGGTTTTCAGACGGTCTATCAGAATGACATGTGAGACCGTATCGAAGGCCGCCGAAAGGTCTAATAAAATCAGGACGGCCTTCTTCCCTTGGTCTAGGGCGGTACGGATGGTATCTGCGGTATGCAGGAGAGCAGACTCCGTAGAGTGCTGCGCTCTAAAACCAGCCTGGTTGGGATGCCATACTTCACTCTCTTCTAAGAACCTGGTCAGTTGTTGGTTGACCATAGACTCTGTGATTTTACATAGAGCAGGAAGTAGTGAGATGGGACGCAGATTGGATAGTGTAGTGGGGTCAGGGAGCTGTTTCTTTTGCAGGGGTCTCACTGCTGCAGGTTTCCACTCTGGGGGGACATTAGCTGTGGCCAAGGAGCTATTTACAATGTCGTTAATGACTGGGTTGGTAACCTCCACAATAAGATGCAGGAGTTTAATAGGGCAGGGGTCAAATGGAGAACCTGGTTTGGTGCAGAGTATAGCTCGTCGGGATTCCTCTAAGCTGACAGGTTGGAAGCTCGCCAATTGTTTCTCCACCAGTCTCTCCTTTCCATTAACTTCATCACCGGCCAGGCTAGGGATTACAAAATCCTTTGTCAGGCCATGTACTTTTCCTTCAAAGTACTCGGCGATAGCCTCGCACAGAGTCTCTGAAGGGGGAATTTCTTGCGTTAGAAAGTCAGGTTTATTAAATCCTCTGACAATGTTGAAGATGACTTTCTGTTTGTTGTTTGCAGCCTCAACCGCCTTGCGATAATAAGTTTTTTTTGCCAACTTAATATGTTCATGGTATTTTTTCTTTGTGGCATTGTATTTGGTGCGTTCTATCATGCAGTAGTTCTTACGCCATCTGCGCTCCGCTCTGCGCAGTTCCCCTTGTCTTATTTTAGGATCCTGGTTAAACCATGCGGCGGACTGCTTCTTTTTTTCCCCTTTGGTCTTCCTGATATTTCCCTGTAGAGACCCCTGTGGTTATAACGCGCCATACAAATTAAATAAATAAAATAAATAAATTTCCCTGCCCTCCCATTCCTTTTAGCACATTCATCCATTCCTTGAACGTATTGGGGTCAGTATTCAATGATCCTATCTTATTAGGTCTACATTCCATTGCCAGTCTGGCAAGGTCTGGATGGGCCATTAGTTCCTTCCACTCTTCATGGGTGGACTGACTTCGTTGATCGAGATTTTTACATTTCATATTATGTTCAAGCGTGAGAGTAAACGGTATGAGCGCATGGTCTGTCCATACCTGAGGTTTTGGATGTTCGCATCTTAGAGTGCTTAGGTTAGTCGTGATGCAGTCAAGCATATGTCCTGCATCGTGAGTGGGCTGGTTACCATTAATAACTAAACCAAGAACTTCCATGGTCTCCCTAAAAGATGCAGTTGCATTATCAAATCTGTTCTCTAGGTGAATATTTACATCTCCAAGGACCGTGAAATTAGAGTACTTTAGTACCAAAGGGCTAAGTGCTCCTCCCACTGTTTCCAAGAAGCCTTTACAGGATCCTGGTGGTCTGTATATTAATGCCCCAGCAAAGGTGAAGGTATAATTGATTTTTATGCAGAAGCCCATTCCTTCTGTCTCTTTAAGTTCCTGCAGTTCTAACACTGAACATGAAAGAGTGTCTCTATGAATAACAGCCACTCCCCCTCCCCGTTTTTCTTCTCCTCTGTCTTTCCTAAGTATAGTATAACCCGGTGGCAGAGCCTGTACCACATCTGGGGTGCAGGCTGGTTTCAGACAGGTCTCTGTAATACAGAGTAGGTCCAGATTTTCATCAAGTATAAGATCGTATATATACTGGGCATGTCTGGGCATTGATCTAGCATTTATTAGGCCTCCAGATAGGAGTTTTCCTTGAGGTGTCATATTGGTAAATTGTGTCCACAGTGTGTGAAAGCGTGGCCACAGCACTCGCAGTTTGCAGGGCTGGACCACACAGACGGGTCCATCTTGTGTCTATCACAATCTGGCTCATATTGTAGGGAAAGTAACTCTTGCCTTGTGTATACCTTAATTTTAGTTTTTGGGTCAGCATACCTGGCCGTTGCCCCCTCCGATGCGCGGACTCCGGCTCTCCTACGGCGCTCCCGCTGTGCGTTACCGCTGCACGTGGTCATGGCAGCTTTTTATGCACACCTCGTGCGCCGGCCTGAGCACTAGAGCGCTCGGCAAATGGCGGCGTCACAAGTGCCAACCTCCCACCCAAGATGTCTGCCGGGTATGTGGTGGTACAGCTAGTGGCCCGCTAAGCAGCGGTGAAGTTGCAATGAATTTTACAGTGCAAGTCAGCCTAAGCAATGTCAGGTAAAACCAGGGGATAACGATTAAATTATGAAAACAATAAGTGACAAAACGGGTATTTAAAAGATCACAGTGAAAATTTCACGAAGTCGTGCGCTATTACACACAAGTGCCTCTAATGCCTAGCGCAGTATTATCAGCCTGTTCCAAGGGCGAAACAGACCCGGATGCCTCTCTTTTATGCACACCTCGTGCGCCGGCCTGAGCACTAGAGCGCTCGGCAAATGGTGGCATCACAAGTGCCTACCTCCCACCCAAGATGTCTGCCGGGTATGTGGTGGTACAGCTAGTGGCCCGCTAAGCAGCGGTGAAGTTGCAATGAATTTTACAGTGCAAGTCAGCCTAAGCAATGTCAGGTAAAACCAGGGGATAACGATTAAATTATTAAAACAATAAGTGACAAAACAGGAATTTAAAAGATCACAGTGAAAATTTCACGAAGTCGAGCGCTATTACACACAAGTGCCTCTAATGCCTAGCGCAGTATTATCAGCCTGTTTCAAGGGCGAAACAGACCCTTGGAACCCAGAGACTAGAAGGTCTCTGGGTGGGCGGACCCCGTACAAAATGCTCTTTGGTATCAAGATGTATGTCCCTGACCTCGACGGTCTAGACTGCGTGGCTCAAGCAACGGCCTTTGACGTAGATGAACATTGCAATGTTTTACAGGATCTACAAAAGACCAGAGACAGTCTTGCAAAGGAACATTTGCCCTCCACATCGGATGATGCATTGCAGATCCCGGTAGTTGGCTGGCTACCCAAAGTTGGAGAACTGGTTCGAGAGAAGATCGATAACAAGAAAGAATTTGGTCCTTCCTATCGAGCACCGGTTCCTGTTCTTGGAGTGAAGGGCACAAGAACAGTCATTTTACCACCACTTCCAGGTCGTAAGGAAAACAGGTTTATCTCTATTGACAATGTCAAGATACACAGGGTGGCCGATTCTTCATAGTATGACACCGGCGGTCTCCTGTCCTTCGATGGTGAGAAATTCTGTTTTGGTCACTACATCTAATGCTGAGCCAGAAGTGACCCTCGAGATGCCTGCTGTTTCCAATCCTTTATTAAATACTTTTCCCGTTAATAACATTGATGACCTAGACTATGCCTATCCTGCTGATTTGTCAATGCCAGATTTACAAACACGTTTGGCCACAGAATCCAGGTTCTCCTTTGACTCTGTTTCGGTGACTTCGAAAAAACCCTCAAGTTGTGCAATCTATGCTTCTTTATTTAAAAAAAATGTTTTGATTCCCCCTTGGACATATATTTGGCTGTTACTTTTTTCAGTTTACCTTTTTATGTCAATTGGTTTTGTGTTTTATTTTTCCCGTCTCATCGATGGACACTATGTCGAGGAAAGAACTTGCATTCGGCATCTTAATGGAACTTTGGCCCCACATTCCTCATCACATACTGAACACAGACTATAGAGAGACTTGAATGTTGTTAACATCACTGCTTGGCCTGTTCTTGATGGGATTGTGTGGGATGCAGTTAGATTTCAAATAAATGAGCCAACTGAAGTGGTTAATGTCCCAAATGTACTTAGAGTGAACATGGGGGATGTGGTGAAACAAAACATATGTTCTGATGATTTGGATGTTCAGGCCGTAGAATCATTATTATCTGATTTGAAATATTATGCTTCCTTTGATGCTGAAGATTTATATTTAGAATCTGCTAATTATGGTGAATTATTTTGCTAATAACATTATGGTGATCATTTTCTGCATAAAACGAGCTTCAGAAGAGGTACTGTAAATTACACACAGTGGAAACATTGCCCAGCACCATTACAAGGCAGCTCCAGTACATTTTTGAAAAAGTACACTTATTTCACAGACTTTAATCAATCTAATCCTGGGTCCTTTTATTTTAAAATCACACAAAAGTCCATGTCCAAAGTTAGACTTACTGATACGAAATTGCTGTATTCGAAGTCCTTTCTAGACAAGTTAGCTGTAGAGGGCTACGAGCTATGGAAGAAAACCATTGACCTTAAATCGGTTTGGGGTACTAAAAATTGGCAGGTACAAGGTGCTGAGGCTTTGCACCGAGCATGTCTCATCCCAAATCACATGTTGTTTTCTAAATTCTACTATTTCCCAAACAACATGCTTTGGATTGGCTACTTCTAAAAAATTAAATACACCAACTATCCCCGAATTGGAAGAATATTCTGGTTGGAGTAATTACACAAAATTGTCCATTCGTGATTTACAAACACTATTACACAATTCATCCTTTAATATATCAGGTTTGGATCCGAAGGGTTGGCTGATGTGGCATAGAAGCTCTGATTCTTGCCAGCGTCGCTTTCTGGGTTTCACTGAAGGTTTTACACAAGTCAGGCCTGATCCCTGTTTTGATACTGATCATTAAGTCACCACTTACTCAGTTGGCAAATTATGTCAGAATTGGCTGCAACATTCAACGTTAGCTGCAGTTAAATTACATCTTTCAAAGTTGACTGATAATGTGGATTTAAATGATTTCATAAAAGGCCCGGCTAGTGGTAGATCTAAACGGTGGATATATGCAGTTTAAAATGAAATCTGGAAACTTTCACAAATTGAGGCTGCTAAATGCCTTAGAGCTATTGATCAAGCAAATTTGGAAAAGGTGCTTGCAGTTGTCGATAACAGTATTAACATGCTTTCTTCCCGCATCTACACGTTGAATAATATTGTATCATCTGTTGTTGATATAGTAAATGATGAAGTGTCTGTGTTGTACCATGGTCAAAATCAATTGCGTTCTGTAATGCAATTTGCGTGGACCCTGCAGACCCTTAAGGCTGGTAGAGTGCCTTGGAGTTACATGAACGTTTCCTCTCTTTTTGCCCCTTTTAATTTAACTGACAAACAACGCATGCTTTCAATGCGTGATGCATCATTTTCCATGTTACATATTAAAAGGTTGGAATCTTTACCGTTCTCTGTAGCTTAGACCGCTGCTGCAACGTGGCTTATCCACGGTTTAATCACATTACCATTTGCCTTGTACAAATTTACTAATTGTATGCGATATATTGCAATAGGGAGATATGAACCATTAGGCAGCTCATTCCTCCACGAGGCATGGTCTCTTCCATTTACATATAGATGCCTTAAAGAGGAGAAGGAAGTGTATCTTAATGGAGAAGAATGTACAGAGTCCCCTGACCATTCATTGATATGCAGACACATCCAGCTACATGGTCCAGTAATCAGGACCGGCCTAATTTAGCCTGTGTTTTGAAAGGAACTCCGGTTCCCGAAATCGTTCCCACATTCACATTACGGGCAAACGGTAGTTATCTACTGTTGAATAACGAAGAGTGTTGTGGTTTAATGAAAAGTATCGCTTATGTGGTAACTGTATCAGAACGTGATGTCTGTTGCAAAAACGTTCTATATCCCCCTACGCATGGGAATTCAGAAGTTTCCATCTGGCCGCGCATCCCAACCTTGAAAGCAGAGTTCAATGGTATGAGTAGAATAAGAGCCCTTTTGTCTCAAAAAGAGGTGGCCCTGAGCTCGGCCCGAGAAACATTCGTCCTTCACATAGCTAACACGCGCACAGAGGTGCAGGCGCTTTTAAATACTGATTTACCATTACATTTTAGCGAGCTGGTTCATCAAATCTTCAATGCCTCTTCCACTTCTGGCCTGGCTCACTTTTTTAAATTAGTTTTTCAGTGGTCTCGTGACTACATTCGAGAAAATATTTGGAGTCATCCCTGCCTTCTTTCATACTTTATTTTCAAGTCTGTTTGGTGGCTTCCCTGTTTTGCTTGCATTAGCTGCTGGCATTTTGGTGATATTTTGCTTTATTAAACATGGATGCCCGTCATGCGCTGGAAGACGCGGAGCCCCTCCTGCGACTGTTTCGCAACCGGATGCTTGATTACTATGGCACCCTGCCGCTTGCGACTTTAAGCACGGCATTTGGATTATCGTATCGATTTTCCTATTTCACATGTGTACAGCCTGTGTTTCATTGCCTGAGCTGCGATTTCGACTGGGCCCTTGATTTGTGTCTCTGCTTGACGGTGTCTCCTTATGTCGATTTTAATCATCTGATGAGCCCCGTAGTTGCTCACGAGTTAGTTTGTACTGGCGAAAGGATCATGGCCTTGGCAGCGATGCATGGACTAATGGGTCATTGGAACATACTCGCAGCGGCGCATGAGTTCTTGGCACAGAGCTTTCTTGAGAACCCACTGAGTTGTCCTCTGATGATGCTAGAGGATCCAGTGCTGGAGGAGCACGTATGTTCTGTGCCTCTACTTAATTGGATGGCTGAACTGTTTTCGGATGATGACAGTGATTTCATACTGGAGGCTGTTGCTGCATATTTTGCATATTCAGTCCTGTCGTGAGATGCCTTGGAGACTTTTATTTTTAAGCACATACCTGTTGGCATTTCTAGAAGGTGCCTTTTTCTTACAAACTATTCTTTTTTATACGCCCCAGGTCTATTGACTTACAACTAGAGGGCCCTGTTTTGATAAGTTTGGACCATTCCGTTTGGCCACTGTAGGCCGCCATATCTGCTTATGAAAATTAGCTTAGCTCATTTGTAATTGAACTCTGCTTTCAGGTTATGCCCCTGTTCAGGTCTTACCTTACCTTGATTTTTGACCGTGCTCGGATCATTGGGGGGGTGTCATATAGCTAATTCTTTTCTATATACTGTGTTAAGTTAGCATGAGCTTATTAAATGTTTAAACGCCATTTTTCCTTTCTGCTTCATTTTGCACACAACACATAATTGTTGTTTTAGCTTTCAACCCAGTAGAGCTTCGTGATTTACTTGAGAAATAATATGTTATTTTTCTGATATCAGTTTTGCTCGGTACACTGTCTGCACAGTGAGTGCTGAAGGCTCCAAGGATAACTGACACAGTGTTGTTGTGAGGTCTGATCTTCGCACCTTAATAGACATAACACACATGCTGCTGCCAAAATCTGGCTCTAGGCAGGTTTTATATTGTTGTGCTGAACACACAAAAAACACAGTTGATGGTGCTTTGCATGCAGAGAGCTGGTGGAAGATGATGTGATCCTCTGCCACTGAGATTTTGAGTTATGGGCCCGCCCTGCTAAAACCCAAATGAGACCTTCATAGATATAAAATACTATGCTAAATAGAGAGGGTGAGAATTAGGTATTGTTAATTCCTATTCATTTCAGCATCTTAGTATGCTGTCACCATTCGCCTTTTATGGACTGATAACTATGCTGATAACTTTGTTGCTTATAATATGTTTGCTAGTATTATATAAGATACTGCATTTGAGAACCTTGCATTAGTAAATAAACATTTCAAATATGCATATGTCCTCATTTACTCCATGTTCTGGTTTGCAATGATAATATAACGAAAGAGTGTTCATGTGTTCCACGATACCTGAGGTACTCTAAGTTCATGTTCTGGTCTGTCTAAGCATTGGGAGTTTGTTATGACCAATGAGACACTGTAGCTAGCTCGGTAAGGGGATTTTGGGTACTGAGGTGAGTTTTGGGTCATCCTAATTCACCGAGGTTCCAGGTCTCTATGCACAGTTCTGTAGGAGAACGGAATTCCCGCTAAATATATATATATATATATATATATATATATATATATATATATATATATATATATATATATATATATATATATATGTAAAAAAACAGTTTTAAGAAGAGGCAAGAGGCCACATCGGGGAATTTCTCAGAAGCCTTTAATAGAACCACAAGATGCATTTCGGCGTATCGTGTTGTCTTCCTCAGATGCCATTAGTATCCCAGCTCTGCTCCACCCACACCTTTACAAACAGTGATGTGCTCCCATTGGTTGAGTTGGTCACCCGCACGTTTGCATACTGACACGCCCTCTGTAGTTGTTGAAATTCACTACAGGTCCCAGAGTTCACCTTGATGGGAGAGTGAAAAAGCGGGGGAAGCTGTAAGTATGTCCAATTCAATTTGGCATTTGGAAACCAGGGAGGGTGTGATAAAACCAGGTGAATTTCCATGGAATGAATTGCGGTCCCCAGGCTTCCTCGAGTCCTCGTTGGACGTCCCAGCCCCTCATGTAGATGTCAGGCGGGCTGTGGGCTGAGATGCAATGACTCTCAATCCCTCCACAAGCTGCAGGGGCCTAAGAAGAGGTGAAATACAAAAGCCTCATTAACATACAAATGGTCTTTTAAAGACCTGTGAAGTGCTCGGGTGCGACTGTGTGTGTGTGTGTGCCCGGGAAGCTGTCTCATCCCGGGCACACACAGGCAGGGTGAGATGACAGAGGGAGGTAGAGGGAGGGAGACAGAGGAATGAAGGGAAAGAGAGGGAGACAGAGGCAGACAGAGGGAGAGGGAGGGAGGGAAAGGGAGGGAGACAGAGGGAGAGGGAGGGAGAGGGAGGGGGAAGGGAGGGAGACTGAGGCAGACTGAGGGAGAGGGAGGGAGAGAAAGGGAGGGAGAAGGAGACAGAGCGAGGGAGACAGAGAAAGGGAGACAGAGAAAGGGAGAGGGAGAGAGACAGAGGGGGAAGGCAGAGGGTGACAGGCAGAGGGAGGGAGACAGGCAGAGGGAGGGAGACAGACAGAGGGAGAGAGACAGAGGGAGGAGAGAGGGAGACAGACAGAGGGAGGAGGGCGACAGAGGGAGGAGGGCGACAGAGGGTGAGAGACAGAGGGAGGAAGACAGAGGGAGGGAGAGGGAGGGAGACTGAGTGAGGGAGACTTAGCGAGGGAGTGGGAAGGAGAGAGAGGAAGAATGAGTGAGGGAGAGGGAAGGAGAGACAGGGAGACAGAGAGAGAGAGAGAGAGAGAGAGAGAGAGAGAGAGGGAGGGAGACAGTCTGAATGAGACAGAGGGAGACAGGGAGAGAGGGAGAAAGAGAGAGAGAGATAGTTAGAGAGAGGGAGACAGAGAGAGAGAGAGATAGAGAGATAAAGAGAGAGCGAGAGAATAGAAAGAGAAGAGAGAGAGATGTGTGTATGCCGGGTTTGGTGGCTCTGTGGACGAAGGTGTCCGCTGCAGGGCCCAGTGTTCAACCTCATGGTCACAGTTTTTTTGTTGCTCTAACCCCGCCCCCTCCTCCACTGACCCCAGCCACCACCGGTGCGGCCCTTGGACATAAACCACACTGTAAATTTGGCCCCCGAGAGAAAGTTTGTGAGTACCCATGGCCTAGAGCATGTACAGACTCGGACTTGGATCCGGATTATACAGGTTCATATTTCATTCACACACCTGGGCACGAATATTCTTAACAGCTGGATTTACATACGGGATTTTGGGGTAAAACATAATTTATCACCACGCAGTATCCTGGAACATAAATCTGGCCACCTCAAGATCTGAGTCTCAGGAATTTGGAGCTAACCTTTGCACAACCTGATTAGTAAAAAAAAAAGTCATTTAAACTGACTGTTCGCTGTATAAACACAAGTTTGCACCAGCCAATTAGTAAAGTGTAAGTGCCAATGTTGATGCACAATTTCAGGACACCTTACAAATCTAAGTATTCTGGAACCATATTTAAAAAAATGAGCTTTTGTAAAAGTTGTTAATAAGAATGTGAAACGATTAATAATTATTTGGATACATTCATTAACTTTCCCACCGTTTTTCTGAGCAGCCAACTCACCAGTCTAGAAAAACGGAAGCCTGAATTCACATATTCAAACAATTCTCAAGTTGCGCTTTGTACAAGAAGATCATTGTGCTACAGCTGTAAACACTGTTGAAGGCATGCAATCTCCCTCACGCTTGTTCTCGCTCTGCTTACAACCGTGTCAAACAAAATGTTTAAAATCTGGTAGGAAACCCCAATAGGAAGTAAAAATAAAAAACAACTGGAATGTATTGCCCACTCAAAAATATAAATATATTCACATCGATCTTTGCTAGATGCATTCGAAGCATCCTTAGCATTCAGTTCCTGCTCCGTAATTTGTTCTTAATATTTTTGACTAGTTTCTAATATAAATATTACTCTTTGAATGCCCTTAAATATCCCAGAAGCCTCTTCCACTTCCCGAAACACGATGACCTCACCTTTATTCCCATTCAGACCGTTCCCTCCAATTATTCTAAAATAACGGAAAATGATCGCTGTTTTCTTTACATCCCTCCACACACGGCGTTCTTGCTGTGAGACTTTTCCACGCTCATTCGGGAGGTAACATTCCGATTGATTGACATTGACACCAAAAACCTAGCGTGCACTTTGACCTACAGTCGAGATCTGCCTCGTGACTCTCTGACGCAACATTACTGTAGTTGCCAAGTGAAAACGGATGGGACTGGATTAAGGACAGCAAACCCCGTTCACCTGTTTCCACTCCAGAGGCAGAGAGCCGTGCACTGCTTCAGGAGAAATTACTTTATTCACGCTTGTCACGTCTCAAGAGCATAGCCAAAGATGACCAGTAAAGAAATGGATTCCTTATGCAGGGAAGCCAAAGAAGTAAGTCCGGGAGATGCTGTTTTACGCAGAATGACGTGTTTTGCACAAAATGCACAATGTCAGTGCAATTTCGCACCAACATTTCATGTTTACAGATGTAATGGAACTGGTGCAACTTTGCACCAACATTTGCATTGCCTGATAAGATCATGAATAAAATGGATTGAAATCTACAAAAACAGGGATGCTACTGACGCCTCACTCTGGTCCCCACAGTGAGCCATGCCAGGTCAAATCTGGCTCCACACCCTCGACTTCTTTGTCAGCCCAACATCAATGTTTGTGCCAAGTCTATTGATCTTGAGCTGTTTGGACCCTCAAGCTTCTGTCAGCTGGCCCAAAACCATACCTGGCTCCACTGAATGATGCTTTTCATGGGCTGCCTATTCAGACTCGGAAAATAGAAGCTTGGAAGAATACAGCACACAGGTCCTGATCACCCTCAAGTGGTTTCCTATTGAAACTTAGAACATATTAATAATGGCCCCATCCAATAAGATACTTCAGAAACTCACCATATCTGCTGCACCCAGGTTCACTTAAAAAAACTACCTACTGTAGGTCCATACTTTCAAGAAAAACAATACTCCCTTTCCAGGACTGTGCACTCCAGGGATGGAAGATTTCAGAACTAACTCCTCACATGGAGGGTATAAATTGGAGTTCAGTGTCTTCCTTTTCAATGGCTTTGCCACTTTTTACTGAATTGCTTTTTTGCCTAACTTTACCCTGTTTGCTGACACAGTTCAACATCAGGAGAATTTTTACTGCAATTGTACACATGTATCTTATCTTATCATTGTTACATTTTGGTCGATATAAACATATTTTCCAGTTAAGTCGTCACTATTTTCTTATTTTGTTTGTATACCTTTACTCTTCATGTCACAGTTCAGCTTTTGTACTTCTGTTTAGCTCTCTGATACCAGTTTCAGCTTGGGTACATTCTATTAAATCCCTCAAATAAAGAAATTAATTGAATGAAAAAAATGTGCTATTCACAACACCCATTTTGCAGATATGAAAAGGTGTACATAAGCAAACTTTTTAATGAACTTATCCTAAGTAATAAACATACATTAAAGCTTTTTACGTTGAACTGAGAAAGTCACTGTGGTGCATTCCATTCGACTAAAAGTGCCTGTCTCAATCACAATCCTCCAACACATATCACCGCCAGCATCACCATCAGGACCATTTAAAAAAAAAACAGATATGGAGAAGCAACATGGGGCGGAAGCAACACAGGGAGAATCACATGGAAGGCAGAGAGCAACACTGTGTGCATGCAGAGAGAAGTACACAAGGGAGACACCTTTAAAAAACATGAATTCTCAAAGAGTGCTTAACCAGAACTAAAAATTGTCTTGCTTGAAAAGCAAGCAGCTGAAGCCAGACAATCAAAAGTGATGGCAAAGAGGCAAGACTCAAGGGGAATGACAAACACAAGAAGCGCTTTCTGTTGCCACACTGAAAAGCTCTCAAGGTTCCCCACGCACGGGAAGCGCTTTCTGTTTGGAAACATTCCGCCATATTCATGAAAATCGGCATTTGCGATTCTGTAATAGCGAAAAAAAGCGAATCGCTATTCAGAAATCGCAAATCCGAATTCATGAAGAATTGCGGTAAAAAAAGCGATTCTCACGCGATCGCAAATTCCGTTAGCGATGACCGATAATCGCAGAAAAATCGCTATTTTCGGCTACCTGCGCCGGGATTGCGAACTCGCAAATAGCGATATCGCTATTTGCGATATCGCTATTTGCGAGATCGCAAACTCGCGAGATCGGGAAAACGGGAAGTCGCATTTCGAGCCCAGTGATGACATCACAACCAGGAATTGGCCGGTTCCCACTCCCATTCTCCACAGTGAGGCTGACTGAGAGGGAGCAAGTTGGAGAGCTGCAGCTATTCAGGAGAGAACTACAGAACCACAACTCTGCTACAATGTCTGAGGAACCTGCACCTGGCACCAGCAGCTCGTCTGGGCGCAAAAGGAAATTAAAATTTTCGGAGCAGGAGCTAGAACACCTGATAGAGGGGGTGGTGGCAAACCATGAGAGACTGTTTGGAAAAGATTCCAGGAGGGTCCCTGAACAAGAGAAGCACAGGATATGGCAGGGGATTGCCTCGACTGTGAACTCCATGGGAGTGGCGGACAGGTCCCTCGAGGAGTTAAAGAAGCGCTGGTATGACCTCCGAGGCTGTGCCAAGGAGAAGGTGGCGGCGCGCCTTGGGGAGTCCTCGGGCACTGGAGGAGGAGAACCAACTGTCCCACCCAATACTGCCATGGAGGACCAGGTGGAGGACACCCTGGAGAAGGAGGCCTGTGTAGGATTTACACGACTAGACTCATCCCGCACCACCCAAGACACCCAAGGTAAGTGGCATGCGACTGGCATGCGACTGCGACCCTGCCCCCTATGGATGTCCATAACCAAATAGGCTCCCCTAATGTACCATAGGCATGCCATAGTTGCACATCAAGGAATGTCCTGAAGCATTGTGGGAGATGTAGTCTGGCCACAATGTTGTAGTACCACAATGCAGCCAGACAGGTCCCAAAGCACACAAAGCCACAGCCATTCAGGGAATGTCACCCAGCATGCATGTAGCAACTGCACGTCTGCCAGATACATGCAACTAATGATCCACCAGGTGGCGAAAGCAGCGATAGCGAAAGGCTGCAAATCGATGAGGCGGTCCAGGAGGAGGAGGTGCCACCACCAACCCAGGCACCAGCCCCTGCCGCTGCATCAACACCAGCAGCAAGATCCACCTGCAGTGTCCCCCCTGCGACTGGTGCAGCACCCACAGCCGCTGCCAGGCCAGCTACCATTGTGCCTCCTGCTACCGCTGCTCCACCTAGAGCCGCAGCCAGGGCAGCTACCATTGTGCCCCCTGCATCTTGTACACCAGCAACACCAGCAGTCACACCCCCTGCATCTGGCGCACCAGCAACACCTGCGGTCACACCCCCAGCAGCTGTCGCCACAACATCCGGGGCCGCGCCAGTTGCCACACAGCGGCCAGCCACAGACTCAGGCCAGCAGGGCAGGCGTGGCAGGTCACGCCAGCACTCCACTCCAGCAAGCAGGCGGGCCAATGAACAGGGACTGGCGCGGCTCAGCGTTGAAAGACGCATGTTGCGGATACACCAGCGCCAGGCACAACAGCAAGGAGCTATTCAGCTGCAGCTCCATATGATAGGGCGCAATGTGGCCACAGTTGAAGGCCACATGGACGGCATGAGGGCAGCCATGGCAGGTGTGGGGGAACGATTAGACAACATGACTGCAGCCATGGCAGGTGTGGGTTAGGGAATGGCCCGCATGGCTGCAGCCATGGAGGCCAACACCGCTGCCATGTCGACACAGCGCAGTGCAGCACGCCGCCTCCACCGCCAACTTATGAGCCGGCTGGCCTCATACAGCAGGGCAAGTTATGTAGCAGCAAATGCTACTTCTCTGTTGGCGCGGCGCTCCCTGACCCAGCAGCACCAACTAGTACAGTGCAGTGAGGACATGACTAGGGTGCTGGAGCACCTCACCAGCCGTCATTGCACTACACCCTCCAGCAATACCCTCCACTGTGGGGGGTGATGATGCTAGTGAGGGGGCGTCAAGCGTCAGCTCCCACTCTGCCTCACAGATCCCACCACACAGCCGCAGCACCAGGCCCACGCCAGGGCCTGAAGCCCCGGAGGAGGATGCCCCTCAGAGGCGCTTGGGCGCAACTCGCAGTAGGCGCACCTGAGAACTTCAGACTATCATTGGCACAGGCTGACGTTAAGCCTGCCATGTTGTAATACTCAGCAGTATGCTGTAATACTGTTTGTTGTAGTTATTTGTACTGGAACCTTATTTATTTTTTGTGAATTGAACAAATACATTTATTTTGCTACACACATTAGCGTTGTGTCATCATTACATTTTGCATGCATTGTTGATTTGTGGGGTGATGGAAGAGGTTGTACTAGAAACTGTTCACTGTGATCTGGTTGCCACGTCTGTGCCCTTCTGCTGGGTTCTCCCCATGTGCATGGCGCGCATGTGCAGGTGGCCGGTTGTCCCCCTCAGATTCACTGCCAGAGATGTCAACAGGTATCCGGCGCTTGGTTGCAATGTTATGTAGTATTGCGCAGACAGCCACAATGCAGCAGCACATTTCAGGACTGTAATACATGGCCCCACCTGTCTTGTGCAGTATGCGGAACCTGCTCTTGAGCTGGCCAAATGTCCTTTCTATGCAATTCCTTGTCCGTATGTGTGCAATATTGTAGCGCCGTTGCTGGGGTGTAGCAGGGTTGAGGTATGGGGTCAGGAGGTATTCACGTAGGGCGTAGCCACTGTCACCTGAATGAGAGGAGCAGACGGTGATTGCCTGTGCTGCGCTGTTACGTCTTAGCAATGTGACATTTTCAACTCAGTGTACTTACCAAGTAGGTGTCCTTCCCCAAACTCTCCCCTGACCAGTCGTGTGTGGAGGCCGCTGTGCCGGAAAATGAAGGAGTCATGGGTACTCCCTGGGTACTGTGCGACAATGTCAGTGATGTATGTCTTAGCATTGCAGACCATCTGGATGTTGAGGGAGTGGTAGGACTTTCTATTGCGGAACATATACTCCATGGCAACTGGTGGGCAGATGGCGACGTGGGTACAGTTTATGCATCCGAGCACATGTGGAAAATGGGCTACATTGTAGAATTGTAGCTTGGTCATGTCCAATTCCTGTTTGCTGGCGGGGAATTTGATGTGACGGTGTAGCTGGGTGAGCATGGCGTCAACAAAAGTGTGGAGGCAGCGTGACATGGTGGGCTGGGATATCCCCCCAGCAGCCGCTACTATCCCCTGGAAACTCCCGGAGGCCAGGAGGTGCAGGCTACACAATACCTCCACATGTGTAGGCACCGCATTGGTACGGCTTGTTGGGTGCTGCATCATGGGGTCAAGGTCCTGTATTAGCTGCATTATCATTTCCCCATTCAGCCTGTATTTGGCATATATCTGCTCTCTGGTTTGGCCCAGCAAGGTGACCTGCTGGCGGAATATCCTGTCCTGGATCCTGCGTCTCCTCCGTGCTAATCGCTCTAGCCTTCGACGCCTCACCACCATGTACATTCCTGGCATTGTGGGACTCCTAATGCTGCTGATGATGATGGTCCTTATGTGTGATTGGTCAGGCCAGAACCTGTTGGTGATAGGACAATGGTTTTTTGCAAGTTTTTTTTGCATGGCTTTTATGGTTACCACCTGCTTTGAGTTGTCCTTATTTTGCGCGGTGCAAATAGCGATGTTTGGGTTTTTCGCTATTTGCGATTTTTCTTGAATACCGATTGCTATTATATAGCGAATTCGCTATTATTTTCGCAGAATCCATGGTGTATTGCATTTTCCGATTCGCTAATGCTCACCTGCCGGGATTCTGCGAATATATTAGCGAATTCGCAATTCTGTGTTTGCGAATTCGCTATTTTGATGTTGAATGCCGATTACGGAAATTGCGCCCGCATTTGCATTTTCGCAGCGATTGCGGGCGCAATTTTACTTCATGAATCAGGCTGTAAGTTTCCGGGAGGATGCCTTGGGCTAGACTTTATCCCCCAGGGGCCCGTGGTATGTGAGGAGGTGAAACTGCTCGTTGTCACACTGAAAAGTGGGGAAAGTGCCCTGCAGCACAGAAAGGGCTTTTTGTTTGGAAACATTGTTGCAGAGAGGCTGTCTGGGGCCAGACTTAATCCTCCAGGGGCCCGTGTTGTGTGGAGGTGCAGAAACCACACCTTGCTGCACTGAAAAGCACTGAAGGCTCCCTGCGGCACAGGACATGCTTGGGAAGTACCCAGGTGAAGACCATAGCCCGACAGAGGCCAACACTGGATCCTTTTCTTGGCTCTGAAATTCAGGCTATGCTTCATCGCCTGACAGAGGATCCACAATGGAGCCCCTGCCGATCATCTCTTCCAGGCTTTTAAAGGTACCAGTTTGAGTAGAAATGGGGAGGAAGAAGGGTATTTCTCTATTTAATATGGATTCACAACCTCTGCACGCACAATCATAGACAGTTTTCTGGTGAGGGTTGTGGACTTAGTCTCCAACGAGATTAAACTTGCAGAGCGTCGTCTTTCCCCTAACAACGGAAGGCCTTGCTACTCCTCATTTACCTTTGACCCCTTCAAGTAGTGTTAATATTTTGGAAACTAATGATACCAGTGCTCACGTTTACCCAGTAACCCCAGTGGGTTCTTCAAGGGCAATCATGAGGGGTCATGATACTGGTACTCTTATTCGCAGTACGACAGAAGGGCCTTATTCTAAACGCAGCTTGATTATTCTTGCTAGTTCAACCAGACCCCCCACTAGTAAAGCACAGGAAAAAACTGTTAACCAGAAATGATCTATTCTTAAAAAAGCTGTGAATTCAGATGTGCAAGAAGATTGATCATCACTGTTTTTTTCTGCCGGTAACTCTTAGGACTCTATAACTTAGTGTATCAGCAAATTGTTAGATGCCAAACTTTGATCCATCTATGATTGGCTTATGTCTATAGAGGCCAGGTTAGATAAAATAGCGAAATAAGTAGCTAGTCTTGCCACTAATTTAAGGAAGGTTCCGCTACAATGCACTGATACTTTTACCTCATCCCATGATCCTATATCTTTGACTACTCCTTCTCTTCCTTCTTTGCATACTGTTCTACACTCTGCTGCATGTATTACTCCTAAAGGGGGTCGCCAAGTGGTGGTATCCTTAATTTGAGCAGAATCTTAGAAACAGCCTTAAATTTGTTACCTCATAATAACAGGCCTCCAGCGGCACTGACACATTCCAGAAATCAGCTAAGTGGGGTTACCACCAACTTAGCTCCCCTTCCAGTAATTGATTTGCCCCCACCCTCTTGTCCTTATGTTAACATATTGTCCAACGTGCCTTGTTTGGCATCTGGAGTTGGCGAATCAACAGGGGCCCTTACAAACAAGGTTCTCCATTGGCTTTATAATTCAGTTAGCTGCTATTGGGACCTAAGTCATCAGATTTTATTTGTGCGGCATGTGGGTGGCATTGGAACCCCGGAAATAAGCTTTTGAGGGGACACAGTCATCATTAATTTTCGAAAAGTCAAGGTGGCAGTGGATACCTTGAACCAAGCAAACTCAGGACTAAGTAATTCAAGTTCTATAAAGATATTGCCATTGGGTTTCTTTTACAAATGTTTAGCCCCAGCTATGGAAAAACCTAATGGCCACTATGGTTTTACCCAAACGCGAGATACATTCCAGCCAAATTTCCATTTAACCTCATGCAATAGGTTTGGGGCCTTCTCTGGACTAAAGGATAATGATTGACTGTGTACAGGGAGAAATGTAGGTGCCGCAGTTAAAACAGCCCCTGAGGCAAATCTAACAAATCCAAACATTTTGTCTGACTGTCGAGGTATTCAGTTTATGTCAATGAATATTGTGAGAATCTGCCAGAAACTTTACAACGAGGACTAATTTTGATATTATGTGTTGTCAGGAGACATGGGCTTTGAACTCTATAGCTTTAAATGGTTTCAAATCTTATTTCTGTGATGCAACACCGTGAGCAGCAGGAAAAGGAAATGGGGGTTAGTCGTGTTTGTGGCATGTTCCATTAAGAATTTGAGTGGTAAATACTAGCATCAAGGCCATGTTATCCATTTATCCATTTCAAAATACCTAAGGGCCTCAATATTTTTTTAATACATTTTCACTACATTTTCTCAGCACATCCATAATCCAAGAGATGGGGAAATTAGTTTTAGACTTTGTATCTTCCCAGAGGAATTCTATTTCGATATCGTTGGCAGGTGATTTTAATACTGCTAGATGTCAGCATAGTGAGAACCGCATATGCGTATTCTCATTTATCAAGGGAACGATATGACTCACTTGATACACTCAATTTATGGTGAAGCTTTGAACCAGCATGTATTAAAACATAATCATACCTATGCCTCAGATTTGCAGGGAAATAGTACAATACCTTTACCCACTTTAAGAGGCAGAGGCAAGGGTAGTATAATAGTTTTTATTCTTTTATCAAAGGATCTCGTACAGAACCTGATGAGTTATGAGATGTGCCCACTTACTTACAGTGATAACAACCCCATCACATTAAGTTTTTCTATTATCATTTATCGTGTACTGTGTCGATGGTTAGAGGGTACGTTTAAATTGGTCTACCTTCGACCCATCAAACTTTTTCATTGAATTGGTTTGGAAGACCTCCTGCGATATTTTCTGCTGCCTCTCCATAAAGGCTGAACACTTTGAAATCCTTAATAGTTTTGTGGGGATTTGTATAGCCATTTCCAGGGGCCTAATATTAAACAAACCATCAAAGAGCAAGCACCCCCGACATGGTTTAGTCCTGAATGCACCACTGACCTAAAAGCCCTGAATTCGGACACTAATAAAATGACTTGTGATATATCTGATGTCAGGAAAACAAGAAACCCCTCCAAGCGGGCCATTCAGAATAGGAAACAAGAGATTTGAAGGAGGGCATGGGAGGATTTAAATGAATCTGCCTTACGGAAAGATACTAGACGTTTTTGAGACATAGTAAATCGCCCCTTCTTTTCAGAAAGCTCACATGGCAGCATTGGGTGCTAGAGCACCAAACAAGAATGTATAAGCCATTTTTCTCTTATTTTTAATCGAGATAATGTGGGGAAAGGGGGGCAAATGGCTAGTAGTGCTGACTTCCCGGCTCCTCAAGAGAACTGGGTAATACATTTTATAACCTTAAATCCGTCACCTATGCATTTGAGAGTGCCACCAATGGGAAAGCCCTAGGCATTTTGTTAGAGGCATATGGTACATATGATAGATAAAAAACTCAGAGAGTGGTAAAAAATGGGGGCAACATGTTACTCAGTCTTTAGATTTGCTAAAAGATTTGGCCACAAAACACTGAAGGAGGTGACCCAACTGTATAAAAGCAAACTTCTACCAGTGGGTGCATATGGAGCTGGAGTCAGGGGCTATGAACCCCTGGGAAGCTACAGGTAGCCACAAATAGTTTTTTGTGTAGGCTCTTAGCTATTCCAAAATTCACTTCACATCTTATTTCCCATTTAGAATTCGGCATAGGATTTGTGGAGGACCAAATTAAAATTGCTCCGCTACTATCATGGATTAAGCTATGGCACAATCCCAGGGCTTAATTTTCCAGACAGGTGTCAATGGACTGCCTCAGTCTAGATAGCACGTTTTTGGATCCCATGGGTAACATGTCAGAAGCACCTTTGATAACTTGGAATTTTAGTCTTCTATTTGATACACTGGAAAGCATTACTTCCAAGTCTAAAGAAATAGTTATATGGAGTTTCAAATCACATACAGAAGACACGAGACTAGGAAGAAATTAGGGGCATATTACCAACGAGTAGCGATATTTATCGCTAACTAGGATTCGCAACGGTTTTTTTATCGCTAAGCATCGCCGGAAATTATCGCTGAGATAACGTGCTATTAGCAATGTTTATCTCCAAAGCGATCATTTTTCCGGCGATAGCGTGAATATCGCTGAGAATACAGCGATATTCACGCATTAGAGATGAAATGCTCTTAGCCATGTTATCCACCTCCCATTGGATAACATGGCTAAGAACTGGTCTGAGCAGGCGTTAGTTTTTGGTGAAAGCGGGAATATTTCCATCGCTACGCCCGCCTTGCTAATAGGCGAAAGCGACGTTAGCAACTGCTTTCAGTCGCTAACAGGTTGGGTACGCCCACTTTGCATGTCATCAGTTAGCGACAGCTTGCTAATATAGCGATAGAATTATCGCCGCTTAGCTGCCGAAAGCAGCCGCTAAAGCGTTGATAATTGCCTATCACCTCCCTTGGTAATATGCCCCCAGATTTTTAAATTTTTTGAAAGCAAAATAGCGATGACAATTGTTTTAACAGGGTGCAGACTACATTTGTGGTAATTTGTATTTTAACTGTTTTACCCTGTACTTTTATGGCTTTTTTAAATTGGCTGAATAAAGATTATTATATGACAAACACAAGACTGACATTCTGTAATAGTAAAACCAACCACTGGTAAGCAATGGCAGCTTCATGCCCATGTATGTTCTTGGTAAATTCCTTGCAACAGGCAATGTAAATGTAAATGTACAGGAATTTATATAGCGCAAATCACCGAGCGGTTTCTAAGCGCTTGCTTAGGAAACCCGTCCTGGTATTCCCCTGTGAGATAACCCCGGCAGGGTATCCGCAAGGTGAAAGCCAGGGATCCCGCCGCGAGGGGCCGTCGTGGATATTAAGCAAGCTATTGCCCAGAGTCGCAGAGTGTGAACCCGTGAATCAAGTAGGCACCGGAGCGAGAATTGTCGAGTCCATGGACATTTTAGGACTCAAGACCCCGCCGCGCCAGGAATTGAACCCTGGTCCCGGGCCGACCTCTGCTTCTAGGTCTGCCTCCTCTAACCAGTGAGCCACACTTCTCCACCCATATACATCCCCTGTCTAGTAGGTGAGACCTGAAAATGCCATTTTGGACAGAGTGCCAGTGTAGAATATGTACAATGGCAGCGTAGAGTACTTAGATGCCCAGAGACGGAGTCATGTTGCAGGAGTCGCTGCTCATGACGAGCTCAGCTCGTCATGAGGCACGGTTGAGCTGCGCTGATGATGAGCTGAGCTCGTCATGTACAATGGGATTTACTCATAGCTCAGCACCGGGGGGGGGGGCTGAACCTCTAGCAGCCAAGGTGTTAAGAATGAGCTGGGCTACTGCATCCTGTATCAGCTGCAATGGCTCGATGGTGTAGACTAGCCTACCCAGATATACAGCACTCACATAATTCATCTCAAAGCCAACACCTTCTTGAGTATTTTTCGTCACCAGACAACTTCAATATACTAATCAAAGGTGGAAATATTTTAAATGAACAGCCATAAAGACAATACAAAAGGCTATCAATGAAATGAAAGGAGAAAGAAGCAATAAATGCAACACCTTGTGAATGGGATTAATTCATTCTTAGGTTCTTCTTGTCATGGTAACTTGTGCTGCTGAGTGCATGGTGGAAATCTTCAGATATCCAGAGTAACCTTCCATGCTCTGAAACAAACAACTCACGTTAATAACAGTTCATACAAAATCAGATTAACTATAACAGAAGATTTTAGCCTTTCAAGTGTTCTTTTTTGTACTATCACTTTGTTATGTCAAAGGAGATGAAAAGTGACAACCATTAAAAATTGATCACTGTTGCTATCAGAACTTGGTGTTCTGTTTCCTCTTATTTATACTGATCTTGACTTGTTGCTTTCATGCAGATAAAACAGGAGAGCTCATTTTTGTTATGGTTCTCAAAAGAGCAGGTTTAAACTATGCTCTTTCAGAAAATATTGAGTAGATCTGGCAAACGTTTAAATAGGCCAGGAAAAGTTGCAAATTGGGCATTTCAATTTAAAAAAAAATATTCAGAATTTTCACATGATGTGATTTCGAACTCTTTTCATCTCTTACAAACTGATGTGCACAGAACATGTCTTCCTCAAGGTATCTTTTATTTCTTGGGCCACTGTGTTTCTGGCACCTCAGGTGGATTTCTTATGCATGGTACTGTCTTGAATCAATTTGTTCACGTGTGATAATGGCAAACCACGCATAGAGACCTTTTGCCAAAATGTCCTTACAATTTGTGAAAAACGATGTGATTTTTTATAGCCTAGTTTTGAGTATCACCTGAATTTGTATTAGCAACCATCTTTCATGCCTGTGTTGTCTTCCCCTACACACTGCATTATGAGCATTTCCACTTTCTAAATATCGGTTGAGTATAGCCATTGGTGTCTATTGTTTGAATTATTGGTATGTTAATGTGCACATCTAAATAGGTTTGTACCTATGCAGGTCAAGAGTTGTAAAGGAATATTCTGTCTGTACGTTACAACTTAATCGTTTTTAAAGTGGTGTTATTGTTCTCAGCTAACTGAAGCAGCTATGCTTGGAAGAAGACATTCCGGCTAATTCCAACCAATTGATAATTAAATGTAAGTCTAGTTTCCTTATCCCTACTGGATTGAGCCACCGGGGTGCTACAGCATGCCCTGATGTCAGCACTCACCAGCTTGGCCGGGCGCAGCCGAGGTGTTAAATAAATGGAAACAGAATGCTCGTGGTCAGTCCTGAATGCTAGTATCAGCATCACCTGACTCTGAGTGCAGTGTGCATACTGTGGCCTGCACTCCCGCTCAGCCTCATCAAATGCCCCCCAGCACATTGGTGATGACGAGGACTGCTGGTTGCAGCCCGCGGCCCCCTGGTCCCACCCGTAGGTCTGCCAAGGTGCACATACCGGGCACACAATTAAAGTGCCCAGTGCACGAGGCCAGAGAGCTGCCTGGCACCTGCCGAGCACACGATGAGAAGTGGAGGATGCATCTGCCAACCACAAGGTGCCACCTAGAGGGGAAAGGCCCTCACTGCTCTCCTCTGCGAAGTGCCACTTTGGGGGGGGGGGGGGGGATGGGACTCACTCCGCCCTCCTCCACACAGCACCCTCTAGCGAGGAAAGACCCTCACCACGCTTCTCCACACAGTGCCTCCTCGAAGGGGAAGACCTTCACCTAGTCCGCTCATCAGTGACACTGCTAACTACTGACACAGGAGCTCAACACAAGGCACTGAGCACAGGGACACACATATCCAGAGCCACCAGGCCCTCACCATACCTGTTTACTGCACCTTTGATGGTAGATGACGGACAGGCTGCAGGGCCCAATGGGTCTGGTCCAAGACACAATGTTGTAGCTGCGGGTGAGGGCATTAGGGCTCATTCAGCTGTGGGGTCTCTAGCACCATATGGCCGGGATGCCCGCCACCCCCTCCCAACACCGATTCCCCATGGGAGGAGACAGACACAAGTTTGAGCTTTTGGAAGGCGGGGCGGAGTTACCCCCACGGCCGTATTTATTAAAATATGAAACAAAATTTAAAACTTGAAATTAAAACGTTTCATAAATTATGTACAATTTTACTTTCATTACATTTTGACAAAGACATGTTCCTTGGCTAACCTTAACAGATCTCTAATACAAAGGTTTCCTAGCCGAGTCTAGCATCCTGAAAATGCATCACATTCTAAAATAAAATTGTACATCCTAGCATTAAGGGCCAACGGCAAGGTCTTAACCGGTGTCAGATCCCTACTACCAAATTCCCGCCATCACGGTGTGAGTGGCGCATGCACAGAGGACTTTACCCTCGTTGCCAACTGTAACTTCCCTTGTTGTGGGGGCCCCCTTTCACTCAACGCCATCTTAAAGGTCGTCCGAGTTCCCGTGTGAGGTATCTGTAAGAAGGACAGCGTGGACTCCCCCCCTTCCCCACACTCTCTTCCGCCGTCGCGGATATCCGGCCCCCGGGAAATTTGCAGGAGGGGCATATAGCCATCTCCCCCTGGGAGGGGCCTATGGCCGTCTCTCCCTAGGCGACCCATCCGTAGTGGGTGCCGCCTCCCTGTGGGAGGGGCCAATGGCCACCTCCCCCCGGGCGCTCCCATCCATACTGGGTGGCGCCCCCCCTAGGGACCTTGAAATCACTGCTCACCGATCATGACCTTACCGCCCGACCAAAATAAATACGAAAGTTGTTTACCTACTAAGGGAAGAAAATACGCCTAATCTGCCACAGCTTGACAATTCATCAACATACCCATTTCTACAAAGGGAAAAAAGTCCTAAAGCACAAGACAATTTTCTTATTTGATACACTCCTTCACATTTCTACAAGGGAAAAAAGGCCTACACACATCTATTCAATCAAAGGCATATATCAATGCTGAAAAATTGTGACTGCATCTCTTTAATACATTCGAATATCACCAACAATTACTTTATTCAAACAAACATTGCAAAAGGGGCTGGTGGGTGGGTCAAAATTACTGCTTGTTCCGTCGAGGGCTCACGAGCAACGAGTGGTGCAGCCTTCCGAGCACTGGAACAAGAGGATGCTTCATTGGATTCTCGCTCTATTTATCCGTCTGAGGGAGGGCGGGGGCCCTCCTCCGGTACGCCCACCTGGGCGCGGTCTTCCGGGCGGGTGTCTAGGACAACCCCTTCTGGGCGGGAAGGGCGTGCTCCGGCTACGCCACTTTGGGCATACCAGCCGAAACACGCCTCCCACCCAAAATGGTTTCCCGGGGGGATCGGGGCACCCATCCATACGTTCGGGGGGACCGAGTGGTCTTCCCTTTCCATATGGCCGGGATGCCCGCCACCCCCTCCCAACACCGATTCCCCATGGGAGGAGACAGACACAAGTTTGAGCTTTTGGAAGGCGGGAGGGAGTTACCCCCCTGCTGTATTTATTAAAATATGAAACAAAATTTAAAACTTGAAATTAAAACGTTTCATAAATTATGTACAATTTTACTTTCATTACATTTTGATGAAGACATGTTCTTTGGCTAACCTTAACAGATCTCTAATACAAAGGTTTCCTAGCCGAGTCTAGCATCCTGAAAATGCATCACATTCTAAAATAAAATTGTACATCCTAGCATTAAGGGCCAACGGCAAGGTCTTAACCGGTGTCAGATCCCTACTACCAAATTCCTGCCATCACGGTGTGAGTGGCGCATGCGCAGAGGACTTTACCCTCATTGCCAACTGTAACTCTCCTTGTCGTGGGGGCCCCCTTTCACTCGACGCCATCTTAAAGGTCGTCCGAGTTCCCGTGTGAGGTATCTGTAAGAAGGACAGCGTGGACTCCCCCCCTTCCCCACACTCTCTTCCGCCGTCGCGGATATCCGGCCCCCGGGAAATTCGTAGGAGGGGCATATAGCCGTCTCCCCCCTGGGAGGGGCCTATGGCCGTCTCCCCCTAGGCGACCCATCCGTAGTGGGTGCCGCCTCCCTATGGGAGGGGCCAATGGCCGCCTCCCCCCGGGCGCTCCCATCCATACTGGGTGGCGCCCCCCCTAGGGACCTTGAAATCACTGCTCACCGATCATGACCTTACCGCCACAGGCCAGATAGTTGACCGACTATCCGGCCCCCCCACACCTCCTAATGGTCATGCCTCCTCAATCCCCTTAGCCATGCTATGAAGTCTCCTATGAGTAAATCATTCCCCGCCCTGGACAGGTGAACCCCATCATTCGAGTAATAGTGATCACCCCGAATACACCCATGGGGAATGCTTTGCAAATGCGCGGAGCGAAACAATTTCCCAATTTTATTGTTGACCCTCTTTACCGAGTGGTTCAACGCCGTCACAGAGAAACCCCCCCGTCAAACTCTCCTGGGGATCATGTGGGACCAGGCAATTGTGCACCCCGGAAGTCTACTAGCCAACCAGCTGACTGCCAACAATATGTGTTCCACTAACACTCGTCTTCCCAGTCTTACCAAGTCATTGCCCCCCAGGTGCACTATGATTGCAGATGGCGGTGACCTTTGCTGCCCTAAGAGACCCTCCACAAACGATTGAAATTGGTCAAAACAGAGGCCTCCCTTCCCATGGAAGGTTACACTCAACCCGTATTCCCCAGATGTGTGAGTCGCGTCACCTGCCATCAATACGTCCCCGGCGCGCCTCACATATGAGTGGCCCACAACCCATACCACTTGCTCTCCAGTCGGTGATCCTCGACCGCTGGTCCTCTGGTGATGGGTTGATCCCAGATTCCGCCCCGCGTCACAGGCTCGCAAAACTGTAATTCAAGCAAAAGACAACAAGCGTGAGTGCATTTCATCAGTCTTTTACAACATGTGCAGTCGCACATACCTCTTGAAACAGTTCGAGGACCAACGGCCTAGCTGTTTTACTTCTTCTGCACCCAGACCCCGAGCCGTAGCCTCAGTAGCGGCCCCTATTCTGAATGAGTGGGTCCCAAAATCGCACGGGTCCATGCCCGCCGCAGCGATTGTAAGTGCCAGCACCCTCTGAAACTGAAATTTCGTCAGAGGGGTGCCATCCTTGTGTCAAAGCAGGCTCCCTCCCCATGTTGCCGGCCTCTGTGCCAGGTAGTCCTCTAAATACCTTATCAGACAAGTGGGGCTCCCTCGAGCGCGCTGCACAACAACACTACTCCCTATAGCTTCCTGGTCTGTCTTGGACCTGGCTATCGAGATCAGCATCGAATCACCCCGTATTTGAACGTGATCCCTGCATAAGCCTCCCTCCATATCTTTCTTGTTCCTCGCCACGAGTTCGCTTACCCGCTTGGCCCCATGGAATGCCAAGGCGAAAGCTGCCAGGAACAGAACTGCTTCGGAAGGGGAGGAGCATGTCTCATCCAGCTTTGCTAAAAGCAGAGACAATCTCTCTAAACCAATCGGGTGCCTCGTATCTTGTCTGCAACCCTCAAGGCATTGCCAACCACGGAGCGCCTTCCTAACTAAAAAGGAACCCGTCGGGTCCCGTATGCCGTGGAGCTGTGCCATGAATGATATGGCCGCCCTATGTCTGTTGGCAGTTGCCGCTGATCGGCCTTCTCTATGAAGCGCCACTAAGAACCCCAGGAAGGATTCCTCCTGCCCCCAGCCATGTCTCCCTGCCGGTCCTAAAAAGGCGCAGTAAGAACGAAACGCTCCCTCATAGGCTTTCCTCGTCCCTGGGGGCTAAGCTGGCTGCCACGAGGTCCTGTAATCCGGGGCACCGATCAGCCATAGTGCTTCGGGGAACGGTGCCGCCACTAGATACGCTGTAGGTAGATAGCCCCTGAAAGCCTGCATATGTGAATGAGAGAGTGCATCAGCTGCATTATTCAGTACACCCGGGACATGTTTTGCCCTGAACTGTACATTCAATCTCATGCAACGTAATACAATTTCTTTCAACAGCCTCAAGATCCACTTGCAGCGTGCTGCCTGCTGATTAATGCACTCGACCACTGTCATATTGTCCGACCAGAACACTACTGAGCGGTCCCTAAAATCATCTGGCCATGCCAACAGAGCGACCCAAATGGGAAACAGCTCCAAGAACCCAATGTTACCTGTTAGGCCACTGGAGTGCCACCACGTCAGCCATACTTGTGCCGACCATCGGTTACCAAAGATGGCGCCAAATCCCACGCTCCCAGCTGAGTCGGTCCACAAACCCAGTTCGTCAGACGATGCTGGGGGTTTGTTCCACGCCACTCGACCGTTGAAGTCCGCCAGGAATGCCAACCAAATGCGCATATCCTGGCGAACCTCTGCCAACAGTCTCGTGCGGTGGTGTCCCTCCTTGAGGCCTACCATAGCTTGTGCAATGGAACGTGAGAAGGGGCGAGCCATCGGTATTACTCTCAAGGCAAAGTTAAGCTGGCCCACTGTTTGTTGTAACTGATGCAGGGTCACTTTTTCCTTGCCCAGGGATTGTATTAAGGAAGCCCTGAACTTGGCCACCTTCTCCATTGGCAGATGGAAGCATCCTTCCACAGAATCGAGCTCAATTCCCAGAAACTCCAGTGAAGTAGATGGCCCCACTGTCTTACCTGGTGCCAATGGGACCCCAAACTCCTGCATGAGAATGCAGAAGTCCTGCAGTGGCTGTGCACATTTCGACAGGAAGTCGTCTAAATAGTGCATCACTAGTGGCCACGGTGAAAGCCCATTCTAAGAAACAGCTGAACATTTCAAAATAAGCACAAGAAATTGAGCAGCCCATGGGCATGCATTTATCCATGTAATACTTCCCCTGGAACGTAAATCCTAACAAGCGCTGGTCCGGCGGGTGTACCGGGAGCAACCTAAATGCTGATTCGATGTCTGATTTCGCCAGCAGAGCACCGGGGCCCAGGTGATTCAATAGGTCAACAGCATCGTCGAACGATGCGTACCGAACTGAACAGACATCCGGGTCAATGGCTTCATTCACCGAGGCCCCCCTCGGGGCCGACAGATTATGAATGAGTCTATACTTCCCTGGGTCTTTCTTCGGAACCACTCCTAGAGGTGAACACACAAAATCCGCCACTGGCGGGCATGAAAAAGGTCCTGCTACCCATCCCAAGCTGACCTCTTTGATAATTTTCTTGGCTGCCACTGCCGGGTTATGTTGAACGGACAGCTGATTTTTACAAAAGGGGCTCCCCCGAAAATTCCCCGCCGGGATGTTGAAGCCATATAGGAAACCATTCCTCAAAATCCCGGCGGATACATGATCAGGGTATTTGTTCAGCCAGGGAGTCAAAGCCATGATGTCGATGGGTGAAGATGCCTGCCTCCCAAGCATCACATCAATCCTGCTTGGATCCCCCCTTTCCTCCTGAACTACCGCTCTTGGACCTACAGCTACTTTCCGGGTGTGAGGAGTTCCCACAGCCCGCACAAGCATGCCGGAACCTACATGTTCCCTGGGGCCTGTTACAGTTACCTCTGTTGGAACCCCAACAAACCCCGCGCTTGCCCCCATTTCCGCCGGGCTTGGGCTGTGATTCCCCCCCAGCGCTTGTCCGAAAGGGCTGCGCCAGCCTTTGTTGAACTGCCCCAGACCCGCTCCCGCCCGGCGAGGACGTTCCTGCCGATCCAGGCAAGAGCTGTTTGTGCCATGACACCGTGTCGTGGCAATCCCACGTTAAAGTTACATCAAACTCTTTAGACTTTCGAAAGTGAACATCATAACCTTTCCATTCATTCCCCCCGTACATGTTATAAAAATCCATGATTCTGTTCTGGTAACATGATAGATCGAGCAACACTTCAGGTTTACGTTCCCCCATTACTGCCGTAAATATCGAGAAGGCCTTCACCCAGTTCGCTATGGTCTTGTCGACCCTAAATTCCGCCATCTCGGCCCGCCATACGCTGGGGTGCCATAAATCTTTCTGGGTCTTCGCGTACTCCATCTCACGATGGACGGTCAACATTGAAAACATATTAACATACTTGTCCCCCCATATCATTTCCTTCATGGCCGCTGGGATGTGCTGGGCCACCCTTTCGCGCCTCGAAGGCACTGAACTCTCCCCTACCATTGGTAACGGGTTCTTACCGGGTTCAACCGCCGTGTCTGCTGTCTTTTCTCGGCCAACCGCCGTCACTCCTGGTGCCACCTGTGGGGGAATAGAAGGAATATTCGCTGTCCCGGCTTCTCTTGACTGCCGTAACTGCTCGATTATTAATCTGGCTTCCTCAGCCGGATCCCCCGCAGCCACTGCCCCCCCTGTTTTCTTCTTAAGCCAGAGTAACACTGCCGCTAACTGAAGGGCCAGTTCTGGGGGCATCTGATCATCCTCAACCGGCGTAATTACAACAGGGATTGGTAAACCCACATCCGGACTCGGTACCGGGCTGTCCACCGGTGTGACGGGGCCTGCTGGGGGTACCTCCGGAACCGGGCCCTCCCCCGAACCCGCCCTCTTCTTACTACGTTTCCCCCTACCCTCAGGGGCGACTCCCGGCAAGGCCGGACCTATCACCTTCTTAGGCCTCCCCGAGAGGTTGTTCTGGGCTGCTATCTGCTTTTTAACCTCTGCTAAGCCCCTACCGATCGAATCCACTTTACCCAGTTTACGGTCCATGACCGCCATTCGGTTCGACAAAGTGCGTAGTATCTTCTCCAACTCGGAGCTCTTTCCCGCCTTTTTGCCGGACATGACTTCGTTCACTCCGTTCGACTTGATCGACGAGGTCCTAGATCCTACAGACGCCTGATTACTGAAAGAGAAAGAACAAAGATTACAAGTTCTCAAAATTGCTGCTTGTTCCGTCGAGGGCTCATGAGCAACGAGTGGTGCAGCCTTCCGAGCACTGGAACAAGAGGACGCTTCATTGGATTCCCGCTCTATTTATCCGTCTGCGGGAGGGCGGGGGCCCTCCTCGGGTACGCCCACCTGGGCACGGTCTTCCGGGCGGGTGTCTAGGACACCCCTTCTGGGCGGGAAGGGCGTGCTCCGGCTACGCCGCTTTGGGCATACCAGCCGAAACACGCCTCCCGCCCAAAATGGTTTCCCGGGGGGATCGGGGCACCCATCCATACGTTCGGGGGGACCGAGTGGTCTTCCCTTTCCATTCAGCGAACGGGCAGACCTAGCTACCACAGTCCTCAGGTGGCAAAGCTGAATAGGGCGGCTTGAGATCTACTTCAAAGCCATCAGGGTATGGGATAATGAAGTAAAGAGGTAATGTCTTATATATTTATTCATTTGGAAAGTTGTATAAAGCGCAGTACATGACCCATACGGGCATCAGAGTGCTGTAGAAAGGAATGGAAACGAAAGGAGGTAAAAGCATGAATACAACATCAAAGGACCTTAAACAAGCACAGGCAACAATCCATCTTGTAGGAAATGTGAGGTACGAGGAGGAGCAACAAGTCTTATGAAGCATGTGAAAGACACAAATTACAACTTTGAACAAAGGCAACAACCCATCTTGTGGGACATATGAAGAACCAGAAGAACAGTAAATCTTAAAGGGCACATGTAGAGAAAAAAATAAAACTCATGTACAGTTTTATCAAAGAGTATCAACAGTAAATAAAAGTTTGTGAAGATAGCTTCAGGACTATTGCTGTAGATAGTCTTTAACCCCTTCACTGCTAGGCCTTTCCCCCTCCTGTGCTAAGCCTTTTTTTGGCGATTTGGGGTAGTGCGCGCTTAGGCCCCTGTAACTTTTTGACCACATAAGGTATCCATGCCAAATTTGCATCCTTTTCTTCCAACATCATGTGGATTCTAAAGGTGCCCAGGGTTTGTGGATTCCCTTGGAGGGTCCCAGAAATTAAGCAAAATACAGTGAAATTCTAGTTTTTTTCAGAAAAATGGGAAAAACAGGCTTCAAATGAAAGCCTCTGGGGTTTTCCCTGCAACTGTTATCAAAAAAGGGTTTGTGGGACTGAAATCTCCATTTTCTCAGCTTTTAGGGAATGACAGTCTTTTGTCAGAGAACCAACATTTTTCACACAGTTTTGACATTTCTCTGGGACATAGCCTATTTTTGCTATTTTTAGAGGTTTCAACCTCCTTCCAGTTAATGGTAGAAATGAGTTTGAAAGCAATAATGGATCCTGGAAAGCTATACGTTTACGAAAAGTAGACACAATTCTGAATTCAGAAAGGGGTCATTTGTCAAAATCCATGAAGCTTTATTTATAGAAACTAACAGGTAAATATTAGAATAATTGAAAATTTGTTGAAAAAAAACGCCTTTTGTATCAACGTTTTCACCTATAACTTCTTGTAATTTTGATAGCTCTCGGAAAGCAATATACCGTTACATTTGTTCGACCTTCCTGGTTGTGGGGATATATAGGACTTGTGGTTTCACCAAGAACCCGACGAACCCAGAGCCAAAAACTGAGCAGCAACTTGCAATGGTATTTTATTATTTACTGGGTATAGAGCACTTATTCTTGGAAAATGTATACATGGAAAAATCGGTATGAAAGACACCTATGTATTTCTGAATTGGGTACAAATTATAGAATTTAGAAACAGTATATATTTGCACATTTTCAAAATTGGGAATACTCATACTAGCATGAGAATTATTGGTCATTTTTCAAAAATATATATTTTTTTACACAATGTCTTTCATTGGGAAGGGAGAAATGCATGAAAACTCAATTGGTAATAACAGTTGATTTACAAATCTGAATTACCCTAAGTCTCCCTATAAAAACGGTACCTCACTTGTGTGGGTCGGCCTTGTGCCTATGACAGGAAACGGCGCAAAATGCAACGTGGTCACACCTCAATTTTGCAGTTAAGAATTGACCCTTTTATGGCAAAGTGCCTAGCTGTAGTTTTTGCTCCCTAGATCTGCCGGCACCTAAGGAAACCTAGCAAACCTATACATTTTTGAAAACTACACACCCAGGGAAATTCAGGATGGGGTGACTCGACTGCCTCCCACAAGGTTCTGTTACCCAGAATCCCTTGCAAAGCTAAACAATTGACAAAAAAATGCATTTTCCTCACATTTCTGTGGTGGAAAGTTCTGGAATCTGCATGGATCAACAAATTTCCACCCACCTTGCGTTCCCCAGGTCTCCCGAAAAAAATGGTACCTTACTTGCCTGGGTCTGCCTAGTGCCTGCGACAGGAAACAGCGCAAAACGCAATGTGGTTGCACCTCAATTTCGCAGTGAAAACGTGTCCTTTTTTGGCAAAGAGCCTACCTTTCATTTTTTAACCCTAGCTGTGCCGGCACCTAGGGAAACCTAGAAAACCTATACATTTTTGAAAACTAGACACCCAGGGGAATTCAGGATGGGGTGACTCGACTGCCTCCCACTAGGTTCTGTTACCCAGAATCCCTTGCGAAGCTAAAAAATTGACCAAGAAATTACATTTTCCTCACATTTCTGTGGTGGAAAGTTCTGGAATCTGCGTGGATCAACAATTTTCCACCCACCCAGCGTTCCCCCAGGTCTCCCGAAAAAAATGGTACCTCACTTGCCTGGGTCTGCCTAGTGCCTGCGACAGGAAACAGCGCAACACGCATCGTGGTCGCACCTCAATTTCGCAGTGAAAATGTGCCCTTTTTTGGAAAAGAGCCTACCTTTGGTTTTTGAACACTAGCTCTGCCGGCACCTAGAGAAACCTAGCAAACCTACATTTTTGAAAACTACACACCCAGGGGAATTTAGAATTCGGTTGACTCGACTGCCTCCCACCAGGTTCTGTTACCCAGAATCCCTTGCGAAGCTAAAAAATTGACAAAAAAATGCATTTTCCTCACATTTCTGTGGTGGAAAGTTCTGGAATCTGCGTGGGTCAACACATTTCCACCCACCCAGCGTTTCCCCAGATCTACCGAAAAAAAATGGTACCTCACTTGCCTGGGTCTGCCTAGTGCCTGCAACAGGAAAAAGCGCAAAACACAACTTGGTCTCACCTCAATTTTGCAGTGAAAAAGTGCCCTTTTTTGGCAAAGAGCCTACCTTTCGTTTTTGACCCCTAGCTCTGCCGGGACCTAGGGAAACTTAGCAAAGCTATAGATTTTTGAAAACTACACACCCAGAGGAATTCAGAATGGGGTGACTCGACTGCCTACCACCAGGTTCTGTTACCCAGAATCCCTTGCAAAGCTAAAAAATTGACCAAAAAAACACATTTTCCTCACATTTCTGTGGAAGAAAGTTCTGGAATCTGTGTGGATCAACACATTTCCACCCACCCAGCGTTCCCCCAGGTCTCCCAAAAAAATGGTACCTCACTTGCCTGGGTCTGCCTAATGCCTGCGACAGGAAACAGTGGAAAACGCAACGTGGTCGCACCTCAATTTTGCAGTGAAAATGTGCCCTTTTTTTGGCAAAGAGCCTACCTTTCTTTTTTTAACCCTAGCTCTGCCGGCACCTAGGGAAACCTAGCAAACCTATACATTTTTGAAAACTACACACCCAGGGGAATTCAGAATGGGGTGACTCGACTGCCTACCACCAGGTTCTGTTACCCAGAATCCCTTGCAAAGCTAAAACATTGACCAAACAAAAAAGTGCATTTTCCTCACATTTCTGTGGTGGAAAGTTCTGGAATCTGCGTGGATCAACAAATTTCCACCCACCCAGTGTTCTCCCAGGTCTCCCAAAAAAATGGTACCTCACTTGCCTGGGTCTGCCTAGTGCCTGCGACAGGAAACAGCGCAAAACGCAACGTGGTCGCACCTCAAGTTTGCAGTGAAAACGTGCCCTTTTTTGGCAAAGAGCCTTCCTTTCGTTTTTGAACCCTCGCTCTGCGGGCACCTAGGGAAACCTAGCAAACCTATACATTTTTGAAAACTAAACACCAAGGGAAATTCCGAATGGGGTGACTCGACTGCCTACCACCAGGTCTGTTACCCAGAATCCCTTGCAAAGCTTAATATTTGACCCAAAAAAATGCATTTTCCTCACATTTCTATGGTTGAAAGTTCTGGAATCTGCGTGGACCAACACATTTCCACCCACCCAGCGTTCCCCCAGGTCTCCTGATAAAAATGGTACCTCACTTGCGTGGGTAGGCATAGTGGCTGCAAGAGGAAAAGGCCCAAATCGTATGGTGGAGACTTAAATATTACCTTTAGCAAAACTACCTTGTTTTTGGGGGGGGGCACCTGAGTTTTTGGCCCGAGGCTCGGCGGACATCTTTAGAAACTACTAAAACCAAACAGTTCTGCAAACTAGACACCCGGGGGAGTCCAGGGAGGTATGGCATGCGTGGGTCCCCCAACGTTTTCCTACCCAGAATTCCTTGAAAACCTTAAAATTAGGTAAAAAAAACACTTTTCCATATATTTTTTCGTGAGATCTCCATGCCGACACAAATATCCTACCAAAATGCGTTCCCCTTGTTCCCCCGAGTAAAATGATATGTCACTTGTGTGGGTGGGCCAAAGCGGAACAGGCCAAAAATGTAGCTTTAAGAAATTGTAGTTTTTGGGGCTGTCAAATTAAACACATAGAATTCTACTGTTTTAGGGTTATCCTAGTCACAGGCCTTTGGCCCACACACACAAGTGAGGTATCATTTTACTCGAGAGAACAAGGGGAATGCTGGGTGGCAGGTAATTTGTGCAGACACAGAGATCCCACGAAAAAATGTATGGAAAAGTGTTTTTTTAACCTAATTTTAAGGTTCGCATGGAATTCTGGGTAAGAAAACGTTGGGGGACCCACGCATGCCATACCTCTCCGGACTCCCCCGGGTGTCTAGTTTTCAGAACTGTTTGGGTTTGGTAGTTACCAAAGATGGCCGCCGAGCCCTGGGCCAAAAACTCAGGTTACCCCCCAAAAAACGAAAATAGTTTTGCTAAAGGTATATTTTGTCTCCACTGTACGATGTGGCCCTTTTACTTTTGCAGCCACTGTGCCTAACCACACAAGTGAGGTACCATTTTTATCGGGAGACCTGGGGGAACGCTGGGTGGGAGGACATTTGTGTGAGCCCAGTAATGCCACGCTTTACCACACAAAAAAAGTGTGAAAAAACTGTTTTTTTCAGCTATAATTGAGGTTTGCAAGGGGTTCTGGGTATAGGAACATTGGAGGATCCCCTCAAGCCATACCTCCTTGGATGCCCCGGGGTGTCTACTTTTCAGAAATGTGTGGGTTTGGTAGGTTTCCCTAGATGGCCGTCTAGCACGGGGCCAAAAACCCAGGTAATCCCTCTTGCAAAAGCTGGTGGTTTTGACATAAATTTAAGGTTTGCAAGGAGTTCTGGGTAGGAAAACATTAGGGTGCCGCACGCATGCCATACCTCCCTGGACTCCCCCACATGGACCTCCGGGGCCCAGCCTTTAAACTCCTAGAGCTCAGAAGGCAGGCTCCGTCTGAATGCCTGTGCTGTGCAGAGCGTCACTGAGAGGTTAAGCACACACGATGAATAGCTTGTTTGTGTCTGTGCATAGCATGACTACTGACAAGGTTTTGTACTCGCCAAGCAATAGTTGATGTGTGTCCCCGTTGTTTTGAGGTGGTGTTACCCTGAAATTATGTTAAAATCGAGGGGTAAAAAACTGTCGGGTAATAATTGCCCACTACTCCCCATGAAAACAAGTGAAAGAATGTAAGCAAAGCGGAAACAAGAAAATGGAAGTGTGTGTGAGAGAGTGAGAGACAGAAGAGAGTGGGTGAGAGAGAGCGAGATACAAAAGAGAGTGTGTGAGACAAAGTGAGAGACAGAAGAGAGTGTGTGAGACAGAGCGAGATACAGAATAGAGTGTGTGAGAGAGAGCGCGAGACAGAAGAGAGTGTGTGAGACAGAGCGAGAGACAGAAGAGAGTGTGTGAGAGAGAGTGAGAGACAGACGAGAGACAGAAGAGAGTGTGTGAGACAGAGCGAGAGACAGAAGAGAGTGTGTGAGAGAGAGCGTGAGAGAGAGAAGACATGTTGTGAGAGAAAACGCGAAGCCAGAAGATATGACATGAAGAGGGGGCATGTTTGAGAGAGAAGGGGGGCAAAGAGTGAAAAAAAGGGAGGGGGCGGATGCCGGGGTGGGGGGCGCAGAGAGGCGAGGACTAAGAGAGACAGGGTGAGGCTGAACAGACAGAAGCGTGGTTAGAGAAAATGAAGCATAGCAGCAAGTTAGCAGAGCTTGATAGAAAGGAGAATTCTGCATGAGGGACAAAAGTGAGTAGGGTATGGAATGCAGGAGTTGGGGCAAGGCAGTGGGGAAGAGGGACAGCAAGTGAGTCATCATTCCGATTCACAAGCAGATGGTCCTGTTTATAACCTGCGGAGCGCATGAAGTGGCTGGTGCCAAATGGAATCAGAGCGGCCGCGGTCGCTTTGATGTTCTTGTCTTGTCTTGCTTTGTGTGAGGGGTAGTGGGAGCGAATTCCTGTGCACGCGCCTGGCTCACATGAACTGTACGCGATCCGCAGTGGGTAGACTTTTCGAAACGCTTACTATAAATCTTGCCTATCATCCCTACGGGATGTAATAGACGAGACCTAAAAACGGTATACCTAAACTAGAAGCACATGGTTAGTGCACTACCCTGAGGTCCATGTAATGGGCCTGAATCGCTGGAACGTTAAATAGAGGTAGCAGAATGATTGTGCTCAAGGCAATGTGGGCACAATTGTGCCGGATGAATGACTAGGTTCCATTGTTTAAGATTATTGGAAGCTATCACAAAATGATGGAGTTCCGAGAGGAGTTGCTGGCCTCCAGCTTCCAAGTGAAAGTGCTGTGTTACTCTTGTTACAGGCAGCAAGTCTCAGAACACTCAATCTGCACTGACGGGAAACACAGATGTATCTTCAGACAGATAGACAAATCAAGTAGGTGGCTGTGTTTGAAGCAGTATTTATTGCCTGCCATGCAAGTGTGAATCTGGAGGCATCTATAAGATTACTGGGCATTTCCTGCCAATCAGAAGGCTGTTTGGCGCAGGAGACTGGGGCAGGACATAGAAGGTTGAGTAAATATACAAATTAGGCACTGGAGGCCTCCTGATTATTACTGAGTGTTTCATGTAAATTAGAAGGATGTCTCTGGTAATAAGCTGGTGCAGGAAATTAAGGTCTTTAATTAGGTAGCATGGCAGTTGAGCAATAAACAACAAGCAAGCATAACACGCAACCTTGAGGTTAGAAGGAAACAGAGGCTTTTAACTAATCAGCACCATTAGGGCAATTGAACAAATAAACAACAAACAAGCATATTAGGTAATTTTGCATTAATCAGGAATCAGAGGCTTTTAACTAATCAGCACCAAGTTTGTTCAAACAAACATTTTAAGCATTTGCACTCAGGTAAATTGATCTTTTAACAGAACATGGAAAAGTACATGGAACCCAACTAACTAGAACAAGCATTAGGAATGCATTAGGGCTCGGGTTTGTTTGAGTTAGAGATAATGGAATTGTAAATGGCAATGTGTTTTAGGCACGTGTTTTGGAGTGGAAGCATGTGGTGTGTGTTGGAGATATGTGTGTTGGATTGGAATGTTATCAATGGTGGCATGCTGCACTTTAACGCATTATCTTTAAAAGGTAAAGTGCAGCATAGTGCGATAGGTACAATATTAATTGGTGGATGCGTTATCAATTGGTGTGTGCATTGATGGGTGGTGGATGTGTGTGCCTGTAGGAATTGTGCAGTGATGGCTGTTGGTGTGTGTGTTTGATGGAAGCGTGTAGTGGTGGCTTGAGGTGTGTATGACTGGTGGTCACGTGCAGTAAGAGCTGTTACTGAGTGTGGCTGTCAAGCGTACAGAGCTGGATGGTAATGCGTGTGGTTGGTGAAAGGGTGCACTGACAGCTGTTGATGATTGTGCCAATTGAAAGAGTGGCTGGTGCACTGTCAGCTGTTGGTGTGTGTGTGTGTTTGGTGAAAGTTGCACTGACATTGTTTGTTGTGTGTGTGGGTGTTTAGCGCCACTGATGCATGGTCGTGTTTGTTTTTGGTGAAAGCGTACATTGATGGTTGTTGGTGTTTGTGCCTGGTGAAAGCATTCATTGACGGCTGGGGGTGTGTTATTGTGTGTGTTGTTTTGTGTGTAGTGGTGAGTGTGTGGTGGTGAGTGTGTGGTGGTGAGTCTGTGGGGGTGAATATGTGGTGGTGAGTGTATTGTGGTGAGTGGTGACGAGTGTGTGGTGGCGAGAGAGTGAGGTGTGTGTGGTTTGTGTGTGTGTTATGTGTGTGTGGTGTATGTGTGTGTGGTGTGTGTATGGTGTGTGTGTGAGGTATGTGTATGGTGTATGTGTGGTGTTTTCAGCACACTTACACACTGCACCTACACATTCACACACTGCTCACCTGCACACTCCCAATGTCACCCTGCATAGTCACACACTGTTTATCCTGCACTCATTCTGCACACTCACACAATGTGCACCCTGCACCCTTACACACTGTCTCTGCAGTCACTCTGCACTCACTGTCACTTAACACTCACTCTGCACTCACTGTAACTCTACACTCACTCTGCACTCACTGTCACTCTTGCACTCACTCTGCACTCACTGTCACTCTGCACTCACTCTGCACTTACTGTCACTGTGCTCTCACTTTGCACTCACTGTCACTCTGCACTCACTTTGCACTCACTGTCACTCTACACTCACTTTGCACTCACTGTCACTCTTGCACTCACTCTGCACTCACTGTCTCTGCACTCACTCTACACTCACTGTCACTCTGCACTCAGTCTGCACTCACTGTCACTCTGCACTCACTCTGCACTCACTGTCACTCTGCACTCACTCTGCATTCACTGTCACTCTGCACTCACTCTGCACTCACTGTCACTTACACTCACTCTGCACTCACTGTCACTCTGCACTCACTGTCATTCTGCACTCACTTTGCACTCACTGTCACTCTCGCACTCACTCTGCACTCACTGTTGCTCTCACACTCACTCTGCACACACTCACTCTGCACACACTCACTCTGCACTCACTGTAACTCTGCACTCATTTTGCACTCACTGTCACTCTGCGCTCACTCTGCACTCACTGTCACTCTGCACTCACTCTGCACTCACTGTCACTCTGCACTCACTCTGCACTCACTATCACTCTACACGCACTCTGCACTCTCTGTCACTCTTGCACTCACTCTGCACTCACTGTCACTCTGCACTCACACAGTGCCGGTGTGTGTGAGCAGCCTGTGTGTGTATGTAGTGCCTGTGTGTGTGAACAGTGTCTGTGTGTGTGAACAGTGTCTGTGTGTGTGAGCAGTGTCTGTGTGTGTGAGCAGTGCCGGTGTGTGTGCGCCGTGCTGGTGTGTTTATGAAGTGCCTGTGTGTGTGAACAGTGCCTATGTGTGCGTGCAGTGCCGGTGTCTGCGAGCCGCCTGTGTGTGTATGTAGTGCCTGTGTGTGTGAACAGTGTCTGTGAACAGTGTCTGTGTGTGTGAGCAGTGTCTGTGTGTAAGCAGTGTCTGTGTGTGTGAGCAGTGCTGGTGTGTGTGCGCAGTGCCGGTGTGTGTATGTAGTGCCTGTGTGTCTGAACAGTGCCTATGTGCGCGCGCAGTGCCGGTGTCTGTGAGCCGCCTGTGTGTGTATGTAGTGCCTGTGTGTGTGAACAGTGCCTGTGTGTGAACAGTGCCTGTGTGTGAACAGTGCCTGTGTGTGCCAGAAGTGCCTGTGTGTGTGAAAAGTGCCTGTGTGTGTGAGCAGTGTATGTGTTTGTGAGCAGTGTCTGTGTGCGTGAACAGTGCCTGTGTGTGAACAGTGCCTGTGTGTGAACAGTGCCTGTGTGTGGACAGTGCCTGTGTGTGAACAGTGTCTGTGTGTGATCAGTGCGCCTGTGTGTGTGCGCAGTGCCGGTGTATGTATGTAGTGCCTGTGTGTGTGAACAGTGCCTATGTGTGCGCGCAGTGCCGGTGTGTGTGAGCAGCCTGTGTGTGTATGTAGTGCCTGTGTATGTAAACAGTGCCTATGTGTGCGCGCAGTGCCGGCGTCTTTGTGTGTGAACAGTGTCTGTGTGTGTGAGCAGTTTCTGTGTGCGAGCAGTGTCTGTGTGTGAACAGTGCCTGTGTGTGAGAAGTGCCTGTGTGTGTGAGAAGTGCCTGTGTGTGTGAGAAGTGCCTGTGTGTGAGCAGTGTCCGTGTGTGTCAACAGTGTCTGTGTGTGTGAGCAGTGCCTGTGTATCCCTGCACCTAAAATCAACCTACTTGTCATGAGGCCCAAACTTAGACACACAAGCACAACTGTTGCAACCCGGCTGCTCGGATCCTCCATGCAGAAACACATTCCTGCTCTCGGAGGTTTGGTTTTGTTGCTGAACAAGACATGAGCCCCTTTGATGAGATGAGGAGAATGCGGCAAAATGTGGGACTGTTCGTAAGTGGCGTAGGCGCAGTGCTGGTGTGTGTGAGCAGCCTGTGTGTGTATGTAGTGCCTGTGTGTGTGAACAGTGCCTGTGTGTGTGAACAGTGTCTGTGTGTGTGAATAGTGTCTGTGTGTGTGAGCAGTGTCTGTGTGTGTGAGCACTGTCTGTGTGCGAGCAGTGTCTGTGTGTGAACATTGCCTGTGTGTGAGAAGTGCCTGTGTGTGTGAGCAGTGTCTGTGCGCGTGAACAGTGCCTCTGTGTGAACAGTGTCTGTGTGTGAAAAGTGCCTGTGTGTGAACAGTTCCTGTGTGTGGACAGTGCCTGTGTGTGAACACTGCCTGTGTGTGATCAGTGCGCCTGTGTGTGTGCACAGTGCCAGTGTGTGTGTGTAGTGCCTGTGTGTGTGAACAATGTCTATGTGTGCGCGCAGTGCCGGTGTGTGTGAGCAGCCTGTGTGTGTATGTACTGCCTGTGTGTGTGAACAGTGCCTATGTGTGCACGCAGTGCCGGTGTCTGTGTGTGTGAACAGTGTCTGTGTGTGTGAGCAGTGTCTGTGTGCAAGCAGTGTCTGTGTGTGAACAGTGCCTGTGTGTGAGAAGTGCCTGTGTGTGTGAGAAGTGCCAAAATAAACTGCAGAAAAATCTCGCGCAGTGATGAATTTTTACTTCACTATTCTGAGCCCCGTAACAAGACGGCTCGGAGCTCCGCCCCACTTCTGACGAAGTGGTGACGTAGGCCGAGCCCTAATGATGATAAAGGAGAGCGAACAGCACAGACTAACTGGGGTATGATAGACTGTCAGCAAAGTGGGAGGGACAACATATGGCAGCTACATTTGTTTCTCTAAGAGACAGAGCCTGTTTCAAGATTTGGGTTATTTCCAGGCATGGGGGGGATAAAAGAGGCAAAGGCAACATTACTTAGGGTTTTCTGCTATCATTAGTGCAGCCGGTACTGTTGCACAGAGTCCCAGGAGTGTGAAGAGCTCACAGCATCCCAATTATGGGGAGCAGTGTTTGTTGATCAATTTCTGGTTTTGTTTGATGCATTTACTCTTTTATAGGTCTCACCAGCCAAAGTACCCCATAACATCTGACAAGTCCAGCCCCTTGTGATGAGCCCTGCCATTCCAGCTCCTCTACTTGCAATCAAGTTTTGGAGGGGAGCTCCCATTCAAAACATCTAGGATGTTAGGAGGAAAAAAAGTTTGGACACCTTTGATTTCCACCCTGGTGTGTCAGTAGATGCATAAACACCTTGATACATATCGCAAATGCACCAGGAAGTTGGTCTGTTTGTCCTTTCAATTTATTTTTCTGAGTAAAATAAAACTTGGAAGCAACTCACACATTGTTGCACATATTTTACATTTATTGTGTGAGATTTCCACACTCATAAAGATAGTGCTAAGTGCATGTGCAAATAGGAGAACGAGGGGCATATGTATGAAAGTCCCGAATTGCGATTCTGAAATTGCGATTTTTACCGAATTGCACTTTCAGAATCGCAAATCGGTATGTATGAATGAAAATGCAAATAAATAGCGATTCCTTAGAAATCGCTATTTATTTGCGATTACCCCAAATGCGATTCCTTAACCAGTAGGAATCGCATAATTTCTGAAATCGCACCGGAAAATCGCTATAATAGCGAAAAATCGCAAATCGCGGCGAGAAAATCGCTAATCAGCGAAAAATCGCAAATCACGGTGAAAAAATCGCTAATTAGGGATTTTCTCACATGATCCAATCAGGAACCCTGGTGCAGCATGATGACATCACAACCAGGAAGTGAGTGACTTCCCAAGCTGCATCTGACTTCCTGAATCTGAGGCAGAGTGAAGGAGTGTTTGGCAGTGAGCAGTGCACACCTTGGAAAACATGGCTGACAGTGGAGCCACGCCCAGGCAGGATTCACAGCAGCAGGAGACTGAGAACACCAGGAAAAGAAAACAAAAGTTCTCAGAGGCAGAATTGGAGGCCCTCATCCACGAAATGGTGTCAAACTATGAACTTCTTTTTGGTGCAAGATCCAGGGAGGTTCCAGAGACCCGCAAAAGAAAGATCTGGGAGGAAATCCAGCACCATGTAAATGCTGTGGGTGTGACACACCGGAGTATTGAGGACCTCCGAAAGCGCTGGTATGACCTGCGCCTGCGCTCGAAGGAGAAACTTGCAGCAAGGCTGGAACAGTCCAGGCAGACAGGTGCTGGGACCTCAACTGTATCTGCATCTAGACCCCTGGAGGAACTGGTTGAGGGGACCCTGCAACCAGAGTGTGTGGGAGGATTGGCTGATTTGGACAGCTCTGACCAGCCAGCAGCAGGAAAAGGTAAGAATCATGCCCTCACAACCCTCACACCCCCTCACACCCCCTCACACCCCCTCAGATCCCCTCACACCCCCCAGCAGTGAGCCAGGTGCGCAAAACAAGATATGCAGCCCAGAGCAGGCACACAGGCAGCCATAGCAATGCATTATGGGAGATGTAGTCACATATAAATGAAAGTGTCCAATATTTAGCAAAAACAGTCTATCACATTATCTGCTGTTCTTGACAGTGAAACAAGAGCACAATGTAACCGAAATATAAGTGCAAAATGTATTTATACAGTGCAAAATAGTGAAGCAAATTAATGTGTGCTGTTCTATTCACAGCACCATCTACAACACAGCCCTCAGGCAGTGGGACATTGGCAGAGAGTCACCAGTCGGGAGATGGCGGCCAAGATGCCAACACAGATGGGGATGAGAGCCCAGTGACCAGGCGCAGACATGGGAGGAGACAGATAGTCAGGCCTCTGCCACCATACCAGGATGAGGCGGAAGTAATTGCAGAAAATGACAACCATGCTGACACACAGCCAGGCCAAGAGGGACATGCCACACACCAGCAAGTGCCACGTACTGCAGCCAGGCGCAGACGACGCGCAGCAAATCCATTTGAAGGTCGAGGTGAAGAGTCAGTGTATGCAGGCCTGGAACTGAACATGTTGCAGGTGCAGCGCCTGCAGGCAAAAAATATAAAACTGTTACAGCGGGAGATGAGGGAGGGCTTCTGAGCACTCAGGAAGGACCTGCAGGATGGTGTACAGGCTGTATGTGACCAAATGCGCACAAGTACGCAAAGACAAGACAGGTACACCAGGGCCATCAATCGCTTGGCGGCTATGTCTGGCATACAGGCAAGGCGCAGCATCGACATGCAGCGCCAATTCACTCACGCAGCGCAGGACATTGCCAGTGCACTATTGCAGGTGAACACTGCGGTGGATGAGTTGCGCCAAATACGCGCTACTGGGCCGGGAGTGCTGACTCCCAGTGAGGAAGAAAACCAGTCTGGTAGGAGCAGCATCACACCACCACTAACCCTTGAGAGACGCCGTAGTGCCAGGACCAGTAGGGCTGCACCTACTAATGACCAATAGGCTGTGTAGCGTGTGACTGGTGAATCCTACTTATTTTTTTTTTACGGGCACTGTGACATTAACATGTGCAAAGGAATTCAATGACGCTACTGTTCATTTTCACTTCATGCGTTTCCTGCCATTAAGGAATTAAAGCTAATTTACACACTTGCATTACTTGGCATTGTGTTGTTTTTTCTTACCTAAAAATAGTTGCGCTTTATCTCATCACGCCTCTGTCGCCCAGCTGCTGCTACCGCGCTACCAGCTACCATACGTCCAGGTCCATGCCCCTCTACATCAGAGGATCCAGAGTCACTCAGTTCCACTGGTGTCCCTTTTCTTGTTGCAATGTTATGGAGCATGGCACAAGCCACCACTATTTTACAACACGTATTGGGGCTTTATTGGAGTGCTCCTCCACTCTTATGGAGGCTCCGGAATCTGCTTTTCAGTATTCCAAATGTCCGTTCTATGGTGCCTCGGGTAGCAATGTGTGCCCTGTTATATCTGCGTTCACTTGCATTGTTGGGATTGAGGTAGGGAGTCAAGATGAAATCACGAACAGCATAAGCACTGTCACCTGTGGGTTAGAGAAAAAGATGTTAGCATGTGACATGCACATGGTAGTTACTATAAATGACCCCTATGTGTGAAGGCATTTACCGAGTAGGTATCCCTCGCCAAACTCCCCTCTTGCGAGTCTACGGTAGATTCCACTGTGTCTGAAGATGAAAGCATCATGGGTGCTGCCAGGGTACTTTGCTACAATGTCAGTAATGATGTGTTTGGCATCACACACCACCTGAATGTTCAGTGAGTGGTAGCATTTCCGATTTCTGAAGAGGTATTCATTGTGTGCGGGTGGGGTTATTGCAACATGTGTGCCATCAATACATCCGATCACGTGTGGGAAATGCGCTATTTGATAGAAGTCCTGCTTTGTCTGTGCAATTGCCTGAGGAGTGCTGGGGTGGTATATATGATGAGGCATCCTCTGGACCATGGCATCTAGGAAGGCATGGAAGAATCGCGATAGGGAACTCTGTGACACCCCTCCTGCTGACGCTATCACCCCCTGGAAACTTCCAGAGGCCAAGAGGTGTAGTGAACAGAGGACCTGTATTTCTGTGGGAATGGCATTTGTCCTGCGGGTGGGGTGTTCAAGGTAGGGTCTGAGTTCAGCTATCAAATCATTAATGCTGTCTTCATCAAGCCTGTAATGGGTGTGGAGTTCCTCCTCAAGGCGCTGGGAGATGCTGATGCGCGAACAGAATACCCTCTCCTGCCGCAGCCTCCTCTGTGCAGCAGCTCTCAGTCGCATCCTCCTTGCTATGATGTAAAGCCCCGCCATTGTGGTAAACAGTTTTTTGAATTCTGTTGCAGCTTAAATAGTTTGCACCTGGTTACCACCTGCTCCTACTTGGTGGTAATTGCGATTCTGAATTCTGCGAATTAGCGAAATTCGCAAATTGCGAATTGGTCATACATATCATTGCGAATCTCAGAATTGCGAAATGAGCCAATCTGCGATTTTTATGCGATTCCCTACTTTTGCGATTATCATTTAGCGATTTTCACAAACGGAAAAATCGCTAAAATGCATTATCTCAATTTTATCGCAGATTACCTCTTTTCGCATTCTGCAGATTCGCTCTTTTAGCGATTCCCACTTTTGCATGGCTTATACCTTCATACATGCCGTTCTGCATATTTGCATTCGCCAAGGCCGAAATTCGGCGAATTTCAGCCTTTGCGAATGCGAATTTCCTTGATACATATGCCCCTAAGTCTGAATCGAGGCAGGTACTAAATGATTTATTTCCATTTTAGCACAATGGTATGCAGCTAAGTAACTTAACAGTCTGTCAAAATAAGGTGCGAGTGACGCCCAAATATATTGACTTTAAGGTTGCCTACGTCCAGTACTGATGAGATGTCAGTGAAACTATGAGCAGCACCCCAGTCTGTTTACATGGAAATATTTGCTTAACCCTAATGGATGATGTTGTTCACTTAAGTGCTCAACCATCCTATCAAGGGTCAGACAGAAGTGGCTCAGAGCTAGATTAGTACTATGAAATGCCTACACATACTTGTGGAAAAATCTTTCAGATTAAATTAAATCATTTTGCTCATGTGTGTATGAAAAGACTTTGCCACGAAATAGGCAATCTTTGATACCAAAATGTACCTTGCATTTTCTTGACGTACTGCATATGAGTTGAAATGTCAAAATGCATTGTATCCTCCAACAGAGAAGCAACACATAGCCCCATCCCCCTGAAAATAGAAAAGGATGTGTGCTCCCTTTAACATGTACTTTTTTACTCCATCAACATGCTATCTTCACAGATGTCCTATGTGTGTGATCTTTCTCTTATCAACATACAAAGCAGATTTGTTCCCGTACCCATAAGGCCCTGTTCTTGATGCAGTGATTGCTCATCATGCAACTACTTTAAGAAAACAATTAATAAGCATTTCCAGGTGTGCTGCAAACCTTTGTAGCATCATTATCTTCATAGGGGGTATTTAGATAAAAGACACCACAATCCTGCATTCCAGCATCATTCAAGATGCTCTGTGATGTACTCTAGGGAGCTAACGTGCCATGTTCTTTCTTACCTTTGTATGCAAAACATATGTATGTTAGAGAAAATGTGGACAAAACGTGCAATATAATTGATTCATTTATTTCTAAGCCCAGACAAGTAATACGTGGAATAATTTGTTTCTGCAGAGTTTAAATGAGTATTGCATTATGTATCAGGGTTCACAGGAACCAGCATTAGGGTTATATGGAAAATCGGTGAATTTGTTTTAAAACAAAAGCTATACCAGCTTCTTCTACTTGATGAAGCTGGCAACACAACAAGCATTGGCAAAACCAAATAGGTCTAGCTTTTGAAATCTATCAGCTTTCAAATAGATTTTCTAGATGGTTTCATGAACTTACATGCATTTACAGTTTCCATAATTGAATGGTATTTAGTAAAATATAATAAAATGCATTAGTACTGCCAAATGTATGAAAATGTGCACTATAAGAATTAAACCATGCAGGAGAAATGGAATGCCTTAAAGCCCACTCTGTGTATTGTATTGAGAAGGGGGTGTCTAGAGGGGGCTCTGCGGTCCATTGTAGGTTTCTTTAGTAAGGCAAGGAAAGCAGATTTAAATCTGTCATAGCTCGATATTTCACAGATTGGGACTGAAAGTACCAGGCAGGGTATGGGAATAAGCACGGCTGGATTGCATAGGATCAGGTGGAGAGGTGAGACGAAGCAACTGGAAGATCTGCTTAAGGAACAACTAGGGATGCAGGAAGATGGGTAAGAAAGGATGACAGGAGGTGAGGTGAGGAAATATCTTAGGGCAAAATTAGCTGTTGCAGGGTTTCTGTGTACTCACAGAGCTGTGCTTGAGATTATGGGACCTTAGTAGGCAGGGACTGAGTTATCCTACCACCTTAGTACCCAAGCAAGACTCACCATTTCACTCACGCTCTTGTACTCATTCACAATAAGATCTGACAGACACATGAAAAAAGTTTAAAAGGTTTGTTTTAACTAACAAGCTCAAGTAACACCAATACGGTCAGCATAGCAAGTAGTCCGTAAATCATAAAAGGAGCTGTCATGATATACCACTGAGTAGCCTAACCTCCCTCCCCTTGTATAAAGCAAGATGATTATATATTAGAAGTTCTCTGGGTGTTATCAGCAGACCCCGTACCTCAATCTGTAGATCTACATCACAGGTGCTGTCACGCTCTTCTCCCTGGAAAGATTCCTCTCCAAGTGTCTGTGTTACCAATCCGTGTAGCCTCATATGACCAAAGTACATGTTCCCAAACAACAGCTGCATCTGCATGTTTTGTCTAGGTGCTACGGCCTGACCAGAACAGAATAACAGGGGTCATTGTTGTTCAACCTTGTTCACAATGTTCAGACTAAATCCCAGGAATGAGCATAATGCAAAAATAACCGCATGTTCTACGTGAAAGTTTCAGTGTGGCAAAAGCAAAATAAATGTGAAGTAAGGGTCAAGAAATACTTTATTCGGTTCGAATTTTCAAAACCATAAAAGTACAAACATATATAAAAAGTGGTCCAGGAATCAAAGTACATCATTTTAAAAAAGAAGTTACAATTAGTAATGCAGCAAAATTTGAAAACGTTACAGAATAGAAAACCAGATTCAGTTTTGCAATACACAAAATGGTTGGTACATGTTCTATGCCCAATTGATCTTTTTGCCCAGTCTCATCGCAATAGTTAAAAACTTGGCCACATTATAAATTTCCCAGATATTAGTTAGCATCTGGAGATATAATACCGCTGGGTTAACCTGCCTGAAACCTTTCCCCTTCAGCAGGGGGATAATGAATTTTTTCCTAATAGTTTTAAAGTGGGTACAAAAAAACAGGAAATGGGCAGTGTCCATAATTGAATAACCGTCACAATTACATATACTCAGTTCCGAGTCCCTGGTCCAGCCAGGGCGACCACAGATTAACAAGTGAACCTTGTTCAAGCGGAACTTGGTAAGAAGGTACCTGTGACTTGGGTTATTTACAGCTTTCAAGTAAAGTTCCGGTTCGTGATCTGAGGAAACAATCAGTTGATGCGACCTAACAGAAGGTTTTTTCAACTCCTTGCTTTCTCTGTCCATTCCACTATGTAGCAAAAAGGTATTCTTTGCCCACTTCAGATCAGCCTTTACGAGGGCAGAAGGGTTGTGGAACAGCTCTGGCCTGCCCAGCTTAACACAGAATTGTTCAACATTTTTTAGCCAGGGAATCTTGTTCCAATGGTCTAATTTAAGGCAATCCTTCAAGATTTCGTGATTGACATCAAGCTCTGGGTTGAGCCACACAGATATCCATTTCAGGAGGGGAGCCATAGCAATTCGATCCTCCAGGAAATCCACCCCGCATTCCTGATGTACAATGAAGTTTGCTGTGGATTTTGGTAGAGAGAGAATGGACTTCAAAAAGTTGTCTTCAATCACTTGGAGAGATTTAGCGGGCATGAAACCCCCAGGTCCGCGCCATACATGGCAATAGCTATGCATTTAGCGGCGTACACTTTTAGGACAGCCTCTATGGGCTTCACCCCAATTTTGCGTGAGAAACCAAGGACTGCAGATATAGAGCGTGCCAAGACCTTTTTTTTCTCCAAAATTTGGGGAAGCCAAGTGGAGCGATCATCAAACACTACACCCAGATAGGGGAATCTAGAAACTCTGGATAATTTGTGGCCATTACAGTGTAGAGACAAGGCATATTTTTTGGCCTTAACATGGGATCCAACCACCATTACATGGGATTTGCCAAAGTTGATACTGAGGTCCAGATTTATCATAAAATTATAAAAAGAATTCAGCAGACTTTGCAAACCCACAGCAGTTCTAGCTATGAGAGCCGCATCATCTGCGTACAGTAATGCGGGCAGTGTATATTTCCCTGCTCTAGGTATGTCTTTACAGGCTAAACCCAGTGCTCCACCCAAGTTATTAATGTATAAGGTGAAAAGCAGGGGAGCAAGGATGCAGCCCTGCCTGACACCATTAGTAATATGAATTTTCCCAGTGCAATTCCCTTTTCTGTCATAGCGAACAGTAGTGGTAAGGTCCTTGTGAAGGTCTGCTAGGAAGTGCACGATGTTTGGGTCGATGCCTATGCTGAGAAGCTGGCCCCACAACTTGGACCTGTTCACTCGGTCAAAAGCCGAGGACAGGTCCATAAAGGCGATAAATAGGGATCCCGGCTTTGCTTTAGTGTATTTTCCGATCAGCAATTGTAGGTTTAAGCTCTGATCGATGGTGCTCCTTCCCTTTCTAAAACCATACTGAATGGGGGAAAGGGTATTAGTCTCCTCTAACCATTCGGTAAGTTTACTAAGGACCACTCTCCCTATGACCTTGACCGCAGAATCTATCAGGGATATCGGGCGGTAATTTCCCGGTACCCCCCTGTCTCCTTTTTTAAAAATAGGGACGATTACAGATTGGGACCATGAGTCTGGGATACCTGTTTTAAAAATGCTGTTGAAGACTCTAGCTAAAATTTTGTACCAGAATAAAATATCCACTTTAAAAAGATCAGCTGGAACCCCGTCCGGCCCAGGAGCCTTGTTGCTGGTCATTTTTTCAATGGCTAGGCCCACCTCTTCCTCATCTACCGTTAGGCTATACGGGAGTTGGTATAAACTAGTCGTGGCCTCAGCCCCGTTAGCTTCCTGCTCATACACAGATTTAAAGTGCGTATGCCATTTGTCTTCTTGAATACCACAATCTAGATCACTATTGCATGTGTCCGCAAAATATGGTTGGTTGACCACGGCCCAGAATTTGGCGCTGCTTTTCAGGACGTCTGTCGAGGTCAGATCAGCCCAAGCATCCTCTCTGATCTCACGCCGCCTTTTCTCAATGGTGGTCTTATATGCTTTCCTGAGGGTAGCCACAAGTTTTCTGTCTACAGGACTAGTATTTAAAGCTAGTTTTAATTTGTGGTTAGCAGCAGAACATTTACTATCAAACCAGCCTACCCTTTCCTGGTTTTTCCTTTTACACTGTTGTGTCAGGTTGGACACGATGTTGACGCATACCCTTTTATACACTTCTAAGACCTCAGTGTCCCCCGCCTGGTCGTTTAAACAAAGTTCAAAATCCTCCTGGCTATTTATACACAGATTGCCAAAAAAATCCGCAGGAATTATTTTACACCATTTGATTCGACGGGCCTGGTCAGTTGGTCGTAAGTCACATTTGTCAACCAGACTCAAGCTTCTAGCGTTAAGTTCAAATACATCTTTAACTTTTAGTACAACAAGATTGTGGTCACTAAAATGGGACCTTACAACGGTATAACAGATAATATGACTGCTATAACTACTGCTCAAAAAAATGTAATCAATGGTAGACCCACTGCCATGGCCCGTAAAAGTTGGAATGCCCTCTTCCCCCCCAGGTGGCAGCATTAAACCATTTTCAGCTAACAGAAATTCTAGGAAAGAACCCTGATCTGTATGTTCAAAATGGATATTCTCATCATCTGGGGAACCAAACAGGAGGTTCGGAGGACAGTCTTCCTGACAGCCATGGACTTTGAAATCTCCCAATAAAATAACAATACAATTGACCTCCATGGACTCTTGGAACTTAATTAAAAAAGAGTTTAACCTCTGCAAGTTATCGACTGAGTGTTCTCTATCAAAAGAGTTATAGAAATTCACTAATAATACAGCGTTAGAGCTCCTGTGTGTAATTAAAACTGCAAGGCAGTAGGGGCTACCAGTGGGAATTTCTTTATAGGTGCCTGAAATTTTTGCGGATATCAAGGTAACCAGGCCACCTCTAGCCCGCCCTCTCAATGAATTGACAGCTGGGAGGAAGAAGGTGGTGTATCCATCCAATGTAAGCAGATTTTCAGTCACCCACGTTTCCTGCATAGCGATAATGTCCATAGTGCCTATGAGGTCTCTCCAATGGGGGTCATCGATTTTATTCTTGAGGCCCGCTATGTTCCATGTGGCCATTGCGATCACCTGCCTGCCTCCTTTGTTCCCATCAATTGCAGACAAATCTGTCCCCCCCTCCATGACCTGTTCTATGGTGAACGTTCGCTCAGTACTTGGATCAGGATTTGAGTCTTGTGGGGGGTGACTACTCTGTGGGGTGGTGTGTAGGGCGGATTGTGTAGCAAAGTAACCCAATGTTTGTCAATCTACCCAGTCCATAAAGGACGGGTGATCGTAATGATTGAACGTTGGGACATTAAAATAATTTTCCTGCCCGATAAATGTGAAGTAGTGACAAAGCAGTGGACAGTCAATAACATGTTCATGCTAACATAGGGAAGACAACAATGCCCATGTGGGCCACGTGACAGAGGAAACAAAAGCAAAGTATATTCATACAGATATCTAAGGGAAAGTAAAAGGTTGAGAAGGGAAAGTGAAAATGACTGGGGAAAGCCATGAAGAAGAGAAAGCTACAGAGATCCAAAAGTCAATTCCGGGTGGGGGAGTTAGCACCTGATGAGATATGAAGTATCCAGAAAAGTGCAAGGATCAATGGTGCCAGAGATATAAAACTGTGGTGTCTACTTCAACCCCAGCCCAGCAAAAGGGTTGTGTGTGCAGCTTCAAGTTTCAATACTGAGCTCCTTGCTGTACCCTACAGATGGCACAATCAGATCACTACATTATCTCACCTTATAGGCATGAGTGACTAGGAAGTTTCCAGGCCAGAATGAAATCTAAGGTTTTGGCGGGGGAGGTCGATTGGTGAGGCATGTGGTGGCATGTCACAGTGAAAATCGTATGTTGAGTATTCCTGTGAGGCATTGGGATGTGCCTATGTGAGATACTTGGTAGGTGTTTTTCTACAAAGTATTGGGGGAAGTTTGTGTGGGAGGAATTGTGTGAGCAGTTATTCTGAGACCTATTAGCGCCGGCCACAGTGAGAGATGTTGGGATGTGCAGTGTACATTTAAGGGAAGGCAATGCTTTTTTATGTCACACGTAGAATCTTTACTGTTGCTTCTTCCTTCCATTGTGTAATTATACCAGTTAGGTAGACTGTTTCATTGTGAAGTAGTGTGGCTCAGTGAAGTAGTGTGGCTCACTGGTTAGAGGCGGCAGACCCGAGAGCAGAGGACGGCCTGGGACCAGGGTTCGATTCCCGGCGCGGCAGGTTTCTGGACCAGGGTCAGCGGACTAGATAATTCTCTCGCCTCGGTGCCCACTCTGATCAGCAATCACACTCGGCAACTCTGGGCATAAGCTTGCCTCATCTTCACTAACGGCCCCACCAGACCGCCGGGGATGTCTGGTCTCACCCTGGAGATACCCATTAAGGGACCATCTCTCAGGGAAGCCAGGAAGGGTTTCGCAGCGGTCGAAGCGCCTTGGGACCCTACGGGTAAGTAGTGCGCTATATAAATGCCAATACATTTACATTTACATTGTGTTTGATTGAGTATGGTTTGAAGCCTGTGGACATTATGTTTTTTTTCATCACTATGTAAGGAGTGCAAATGAGGAACCAACACTACAGAGAAAGTGCTCTGGAGGGAGTGGTGGGGCGAATAATTATACACCCTAGAGTGAATGTCTTTGCCTTGAACAGACACCTGTGTTACTCTGACAGCGTATGCCCTCCCAACCTGGGGTTGACTTTCTAGGGAAGTGGTGGACAGGCCTTTGATCAGAGAGGAGGCAACATTCTGCTTTCTCCACACCGACTGAGCGAGCCATTTGAAGGAAGCTGAGAGCAGCAACCTTTCTCCGATCTCCGTCCCCATGACCGCCGCTTCAGCACAGGAAAGGCAAAGCATCCCAAGGTAGATGCCACCCACAAAGCAGGTTGAGTTGGGAGAGAGCAGCAATAGGTGTGAGGGCGGACAGATGAGGGTAAAGGCTGTGCATCAGAACAATTAAGAATTGGAGGCAGCATGTGCATAGAAGAAAGGGATTCCTTCATTTGAAACAGCAAGCAAAGGCATCTACACCTTGACACAGAGACATGCAATAGGGACCACACCAACGCATGGCAGACACAGGGAGCGAGCTGCTCGACCAGGTCATACAGTGCTCTGTGCCATCTCAAGCTATGAAAACACTCTCTCGTAGGCTTCTATGTTGGAAGAGTGGTCTCCCTTTGGCATGTAATGCTCTCCTTGGCATCTCTGGACTGAAATAGTGTCACACGGAGGGAACCTGGCCTGAAAGAGCCCCCTATGATGAGGCAACTAAGACTTAAAAAGAGCTCTACCGGGCTATCTGGAACTGTAAGAGGGAACCTGGGCAGCACACAAAGTGCAAGGGGACTGCGGGAGCACAGTTTTTGAGTGCAGGCGAAATGGGGGTGAAAAGAGGAGGTAGGATGGGGAGAAGGGGGAAGCACCTGTGTACAGTCACCGGTGATAAGTTGTGACCTACAAATTGACTTAACATAACAGAAGGATTGAAAATAGTGGCTTATATGCTATATAAGGGTGACATCAGTAGGATACATGCCATCCCATCAAACCATTATGAGACTGAAATGCTTCTAGGTGGGAAAACACAAAAAGACAGAAGAAAACCATGGAACTGGGAGCAGGAAATTGAGAAAGGCAACAATGCCATCCAGTTACAAGTTGTGGGCAATCCAAAAGATCACTGCATTGAAGTTACAATTATTGGTCTTCAACAACAAACAGCTAAAACTGCTCATAAGTGACACCTAAATATTAACAGAACCACACTCTCTGAAAAATGGGATTAGTAGGTAAAACAGCTTGAAAAAAAGAATTGTTTTTCAGCAGAATTCTCCAGAAAAATATTTTTACTGGGAATCTTTGTGTTGAATGAAGTTTTCTGATGATGACATGCTTCAACCTACGCAAAGGCTCATCAGCTAACACGTAGTTCCACTGCCTCCCATACAATAGTCATCAATACAGTATAAAATAAAGGACTTGTTAGAGAATTGGTTAAAATAGATTTTTTTAGTTACGAAAATTGAAGTACAGAATATTTGTCTTGTGTTCTAGGTAACTGCAAATGACTCCTATTGTTTTAATTTGAGATGACAGTGCTTCCAGTTTCCAACATAAATGCAACAATTTGAGCAACCATAAATAGCATAAAAATTAATATAATCTCTTACTAGAAGCATTTAAATGGCATGAATTGTCATAATGACCTACCTTTCAAATGCATATTACACTTGTTGGATAGCCATGTCCTCAGTTGCTTCCAAAAACTAAGTCATTGGAGGGGTTGCTTAGAAAGTTTATGGGGGCCCTAATCCCTTTCATCGCCTATTACTTTTTGTCGACTATGACAGCAAGCAATCGGGTAGGGGCTTGGCAGTTCATGAGCTTCACTGCAAATGGTGCAATGAAAAAGGGGGAAACATGCATTACAACCCAGTCATTACATTGCACTGCTTTTACAACGCAACTGCCTTTACATCGCATGCCATTACAATGCATGCCATTACAATGCATGCCACTACAACGCAATCCATTACATCACACATACATTACAATGCATGCCAATACAGCGCAATATAAGGTAAGTAATGGAGATTTGTTAGTTTTAGGGTGGGTATGAGTTTTGGAGTAGATGGAAAAAGTAATATTTACCCCTACACTATCCAACACTTTCCCTACTGTTGCACTCACTGGAGTGGGAATAGTATTTTTTACTGCTACACTATCCAACTCATACCCTCCTGTTGCACTCACTGGAGTGGGAATAGCAATTTTTACCACTACACTATCCAACACTTACCCTACTGTTGCCCTAAAAGTATTATGCGTTGTAATGGTATGCATTGTAATGGAATGCGTTGCAGTGGTAGTTTTTAAAAATGCGTTGTAAAATCATGCAATGTAATGGTAGCTGCGATGTACAAACTGCGTAGTAAAAGTTTGCGAGATAACGTTATATATCAGACCCTCAAGGATTTCGCGATTTGCAAAACAATTGCGAAATCGGCAGTTTTGTAAAATGCCACGATTTTTTGACGGTTGGTCAGCTCTTGGAAGGAGGCCCCTTTTAGGTGTCTGTGGTGACAGGACAGCTGTCTGCAATGTCAATATGTGCAGCATATTTATTAGACCTTTGCATGCATCAGCAGATAAACGTTTCAACAATGTATGTCTAATGTTTCAGGAGCTGGGGGAGGTCTCTTTTTAGCAGATCTCGCCCGAACTGCTGGAATGTCGGCCCCACATGTGTATTCTGGCACGTCACCCTCGTGGGGAGCAGGGGGCGGCTTCACTCCTAGAAGTAACCTCCGCCCCCCTCCCACCCATGGTGAATCCCTGGTAGATGCCTGAAAAGCAAGATTTCAAACAGCCTGAGCATTCAGTGGGGAGGAGGCGAAGGAGGCGTGGGGAGGAGGGGGGCTGATGTGACCAGCGGCAACTGCGGGCACTTAAATGAATAAACTGCGAGGGATGGAAAGAAAGAAATGTTTAGGCAGATATGAGTGTTGGAATTTGTGGGGTAAGTGAGAGCAGGAATCACATTAGTACTCTCTATTCCCCAGTATTAATTCAAAGCAGTCCCCGACTTCTGTGGGCCAGACAGTCTTCCAGCAGAGCATAAGTGGGCAGGGTCCTGCAGGTGCTCAGCACCGGTAGTTCTAAAAAGCAAGTGCTGAGACGGATCTCTATCGGGCTCTCCATTTTTGCCCTTTTTATCAGGATGAAAAAAAAATCTTCACTCCACTGTTTTTGATGTAATTTCAAAAAGCCACCATTGTTGCTCATTTATCTTATGTAACTAACAACCACTGGCAAAGCCAACAGTCTTGCTTGTTGTTCGTGTAATGTCACTTGTTGTATTATATATCTGGATGCATGACAGAAGCAGCAAATTACAAGTGGGATTGCCAATGTCCTTGCACCAATTTTTAGCTTATGAGTTTGAAGCAATGCTCTACTCACATCGGACCCGCCCCTTTGAGAGACTTCCCCCTAATTTTTTTCATTCCACTTAAAGCCCTGCACCAGAGCTTGTCACTGCTGCCAAAATCATTGCCTAAATACTGAGAAAAACATTGCAGGGCAATTTCATCTGAAATTAATAGGCAGATGTGCGTTTTGAGGTTTGTTGGGTCAGTGAAAGCAGAAAATCACATTAGTACTCGATATTCCTCACCGTTAGTTGATATCACTCTCCTCCTTCAGAGGCCCAGACAGTCTTCCACCAGAGCTTGCTACTGCCATAATTTTCCCCTCAGTGTTGAAAAAATTCCAAATAGTACTTGTGGTGTTCACCACATATAAATAAATGATGCTCCACACCTTGCGTGCGTTCCAGCTAAAGGTTTTGTCACCTCAGCCATCAACAGCCCTCAGCAACTGCCTTATTCAGAACCCTACTACATTCCAAACAACAAGTGGAACTCTGGAGTATGACACATCACACATCTTCCCTCTTAACAAACAAAAGTAAAGTAACATAATGAACTAATGGGTGAAAATCCCAGAAGAACAAACAGACATCACTTAATGAAAAGTTCCCAAATATGATAGAAAATTGAAAGGAAACAGAAATGAAGTCATAAACATACAAGCATCATGTAGCATATAATATCGTCAAAACTTCATTTAACATATGTAATCTTTCATATACAAAGGTTGATTACATACTCTCTGGCCCAAACCCTGACAGAGCCTAAAAGGGCATATGACCCAGAACGTGGCGAATCAACACCATTATCAGAATACTGATTGCTAACACAACTATTTCTCATAAACGCAGATTCTGAATTGGATTTAACTACCACAACCCTGCTTTTATTCCAAATTCTCCCATCATCAATCTTCACAGCATTTTTGAATAATTTAACAACCCTTCTCTCTTTCGTATATTTTAACCATGGTTGGCATTCTACGGGTGCCCCTATTCTGACATAGTCACCCACAGCCAAACAATTAGCTAGAACACATTTCCTTGCATCAAAATACTGCTTCCTAATCTTTTTGTGTCTAAGTTATTTACACCTCCAATCACCAAAATCATTGTTCTTCAACCCTTTATTCCCCACCATCCATCCTGGACACAGCTTTGAGTTGCCTCCTATTCCTTTTAATGACTCAAAAGGGGATCTCCAAGTCGTTGAGCGAGGAAACATGCGATATGCTGTTATCCTATCTTGCAGGACAGATTTCCAATTTAAATTGCTTGCCCTAGCTAATTGAATGCGCTCTTTGAGAGTTGTATTCACCCTTTCCACAGCTCCATTGGTTTCTGGGTGATAGACTGAACTCCTTTTATGAATTCTCCCTCAACCCTTAAAACATGTCTGTATTACTGCTGAGCAGAACTGAGGACCATTGTCTGAAAGAAGGGAATTGGGATAGCTTTCTCTTTTAAATATCTCCTCCAAAACTTTTATCACACTTGCTGAGGAAATATCTCTAACAAAGTTTACTTCAATCCATCTTGAGTATAAATCTAACATAACTATCACATATAGTGTGTTACTCTTGCCATGCAAGGGTCCCACTATATTTATTGCAATTTCATCCCAGGGATGTTTTGGGAGATTTCTGAAGACCATGGGCATTTGTTCATTTTTCAAAATGTTATCATTCATAACATTGAATGAAATCTCTCACCACCCTTTCTACTTCTTTATTCATACCTGGCAACCAGAACTGCATCCTTAACCTCCCTTTTGTCTCAACAATACCTAGGTGGCCATCATGTGCAAAATCAAGTCGTTTCTTCCGCACCCCAAATGGTGGTGCAACTTTTGTTCCACAAACAAGTACACCATCCATAACTGACAATTCTTCACAAACTATTGACCATGGTTTTTCAAGATGCTTGTTTTTTCCAAATAGCAACAACTCAATTACTTTTGAAAACTAACACAGGCTGTAGGGGGTATTCTTAAGGTACAAAAAAATGTGTTGTAAAAATAATAAGTGCCCCTCTTGAAATATTTAGTGTTCAAACAAGGTCCTCGTCCCTTTATGGGGCCAAACTTTGGGGCCACACAGTATCAAATGAATTAACTGGTACAGAACATAATTTTATTAGGCAGATTATGTCCCTCCCAAAATATGCGCCGCTTGTGCCGCTAAGGCTAGATCTAAATAATCGTCTGATATCTGACGTTATAGCTTCGCGGCCCCTGCTGTATTGGAGAAGACTTTGGAGTACTCCAGAGTTGGCGAGCTATAAGGATGAATTAAAAGTGAGACTGGGTTCTTTAGGTGCTGACAAAACCCCCTGGCTTTCATTTGTTAGGCAGTCCTTTATTTTGATTGGGCTGGAGAACCTCTGGATTAATCCTGAGGATTATTGTACAGCTATTTCAAAGAAAACACTTGCCCTAACAATTAAAGATCATAATCTAATGAAAGTACTTGGCTCTGCCAAAACTTCAAGCCTAACTCACGAGTTCCTCGACTTCAAGCCACATTACAGCTTTGAACCTGAACTAGAATTTGTACAACCTACTTTAGCGAAGAAGCTATTTTTACAATTTAGATTCGGAACCCTGCCTCTATATGCACTTATCAATAGGTGGACGGGATGCCCATCCCGCCCTTGTCCAGGATGTGAGAAGGAGGAGGAAACCCCCCTACATGTTATACTTTTCTATACTATATATGCATCAATCCGGAAGAAGTGGATTATCCAGCTATGTAAAAACCTGGGTACTAGGAATTATCTTTTCTTCTATAGGAATCTAAGGACTGATACTAGTACAATCATAGTAGCTGTAATCACAAAGTTCCTGTTCTCAATGTGGCTAATACGCAGGAAAATAACTAGTTAAATTCTGTTATTTATCTGTATTAATGAATTCTTCTAAACCTCGGGAATGAATGTGTGTTAAATGTAATTTTACTTTTTTTTAATTATATCTAGATGTAACTTAAAATTATATAGCTTTTAACATGTGTCTCCCATTCTGATAATTGGCATTGTTGATGTATTTTTCTTTTTAATTAATTGGTCTATTTTTAAATGCATGTAATTAAAAACAAAAAAAAAGTTATAAGAAAGGTAGAATGTTTAAAAACTGTTTTTTCTTTTTTTTAAATGGAGGTGCTTTTATGGTTATATCTAACCGCAATAAAGTTTTTGAACTGAACTGAACTGAATTACTTTTGAAATTTCCATATCCTTGTTTATTTCACTCTTCCATTCCACCTCTTCAACCGCCCCAACATTATCTCACACACATATACTACATCATCCACAACTTTTCCCTCTTCCTGGTCGACCTCCCCATTCCTGCACCAAACGCAACAAACAATCTGCAGAGCAATTGATCATACAATGAATACAGTCAATCCAAAAATCATAATCTTGAAGTGATATGATTTATTTCCAAATTCGAGACAAAATGGAATCCAATCCTTTTTTGAAAACAATTCTTTCAATGGCTAATGATCTGAAAGCACCTTAACCTTCAAGCACCAAATCAAATTCCAGTACTATCTCAATGCCCAATAAATTACCATAGCCTCCTTCTCTATAACAGAGTAATTTAACTCTGAACCTCTCAAACACCTAGAAGCACATGCTATTAAATGTTCCACGCCATTTCTGTTTTGTATTAACACTGCCCCAAAGCCCATAGTACTCACATCAGTCATGATAATTGTTTCCCCTGATACAAATGCCTGCAAACAGGGTGCTTTCTTCAAATCTTGCTTGACTAACTTCAATTCTTTGTCACACTCAGAACTCCATTCAAAATTCATATTTTTCCCAATAACTTTCTGAGTCTTGTCAGCATAACTTGGTATGAACTTACAGTATTACTCAACCAACCCAAAAAAGGATACTAACTCCTCTCTGTTAACAGGCGCCTGTATCCTCACTATGGTGTCCACTAACTCTTTTTTTGGAAATACACCTTGTCCTGTGATACAATGGCCCAGGTAATTGGCTTCTTGTCCACAGAATTTACACTTTTCCTTTCTCAACGTTAATCCAGCTTTCTTCAACCTTTCCAACACTGTACACAACCTTGAATGATGTTTCTATTTTGTGCTACCATGAATTAACAAATCATCCTGATAGCACTTTACACCAGGTAACTGTTTTAGCACATTGGACATTATTCGGCAAAATTGGACCGAAGATGCTGAGACGAGGCCAAAAGGCATTCTTAATTTAAATGTTCCCAAAGGTGTGATAAACCATGTCAGTTCCTATGATAATTCATCTAGCTCCACCGGATGGTAAGCAGAAGCTAAATCTAAAGTGGAGAAGTATCTAGCACCCGTCAACAGGCTAATAATCTCATCAATGTTAGGTAAAGGAAACCTATCCACAACCACCTCCCTAATAAAAGCATGCAAATCAATACACAAGCAAATCTCACCATTGGATTTCTTGGCAACAACAATCGGAGCTAACCACTCGGTTGCCTCAGCTGATTCAATAATACCCATCTCAATCAGACGCTCAATCTCTTCCTGCACACTAACCTGTTTGTTCAGGGGTATCCTCCTCACTTTGGCGACACCTGAGCTGAATCAGATGCCCATCTCTTCCTGCACACCAACCTGTTTGTTCAGGGGTATCCTTCTCACTTTGGCGACAACTGAGACCGCACACTCTTTCAACTTTATGTGATACTTATACATCCCAACCTGTCTTGAAACGCATCCACAAACTGCTCATCCAGAACTGCCAATGTCTCGTCTACTTCTTGCACTTGTACCTGTGGATCAGCATTCAGATTCAGCATAACACCTAGAAAGCCCTGATGTAACCAACCTAATATTGCATTCCCCTACCTGGCTACAAACACCTTTCCAGCAGTCAACCTTCCAATCAGTTCAACACATCCTGTGAAATACCCCAGCATGTTTATCGGCAAACCTCCATACCCTATAGGTGAAATATCCGCAATGAGTAGCTTCACTCTATAGCTAAAGAAAACATCAAATGTATCCTTGTTAATCATAGTCATGTGCGAACAGGAATCACATTTCATTTCAAGTTCTATTTCCTTGATCCTAACAGTATGAGAAGGATGCTTGGCTTTTCCTTCATCCACCTGATACACAATCTTAACCTGAGGCTGATCATTTCTTTTAACTTTACTTTTACAACATTTAGCAAAATGACCTTTCCTCCCACAAGCTCTGCAATTGACCAGAAACGCAGGACCGCATGTTGCATTCACTCTATGACCTAACCTGCCACATCGAAAGGAGGTTATTCTGTTATCAGACACACGTGTTGTTCTCTTATTTTCTAAGTCTGAGGAATTCTTGCTCTTGACTTGACATATTACTTCCTCAACATTTGTATCAATTTCCTTCAATTTGTTCTTACCATTGCTCAACTTAATTACACATTTCATCATTTGTTCAACCCGTTTTGCAATTGCTAACACCTCATCCAAGGGCGGCTCATCTTTCACCACAACTCTTCTCTAGTTCTTTCATGTGCACATTTCAACACAAATTGGTCCCTTATTCTCTCTTCTATAGCCTCACCAAATTTGCCACTGGCCACTAACTTCTTTAACCAGTTACAAAATCTTCCACTGATTGATCTTTCCTTTGCTCTCTCAAACGAAAATATTATCTCTCCACAATGGTACTGACCCGTGGCAGATAATGTAGATTAAGTATGGGCGGAAAATCTGTTACACTCGCGGATTTTGCGGATTTAGTTAAATTCGCAATCCGCGAGATTTGCGAATTTCCCGCAAAATCCGCAAATTCGCACGCAGCGGATTTTTTTTTTCTTGGTGATACAATTTTGCGGCGTGCGGCGTTTATCATCGTTTGCCGAGTTATTTTTCTTGATATTTTGCGAGTTCTGCGCCATTTTGGATCTTGCTGCGGGATCCCGCGGGAATTTGGCAAGCGCGATTACATAATCGCGGCTTGCCAACTAACGCGAGTACGCCGTGATCACGTATCGCGGTACTTCGCAATTGCGAGCTTTGAGATGCGGCGAGCAGCAACAATCTCGCAGACGCGAAAATATAAAATTTGCAATTCTGCACAAGAAATCCACCAGCAAGCAGCATAAACCTTCTTGAAATGATGATTTTTATCTGAATAACTCCTTAGGTTGACATTTGCCTGCACTTTTTTTGTGAGGGGTCCATTTTGGGGAGGGGGGGGTGGGAGGAAGGAAGTGCCCCACAGTCTTCAACTTCCTGTTCCTGTCCAGCAGGCTCCTCCCAGTGCTTTGTCCATCTCCTGGTCACTTTTCATTTCGATCTGGAGCTGGAAGGATTACTTTTTGTGGATGCTGCTGGATATTTGGATTTGAGGCCTTTTTGACTTTCTTTGGATCACTTTTGGATTAGAAATTTCACAAGTAAGTTTGTTTGGGGCATTACAGTTGCTGCAACTACAATTTTGGAATTTTCGATTTTTGGGCTGTTTTGGGGCCTTTTGCCCAGGGGTACTCAGTGGTGGGTGGACTGAGTCTTTCTGTGGGGTGTCTTGAACTTAAACATCATGGAGGGCATGGATGGAATGGGATTGTGCTGATTTTTCAGTGATTTTCGTTTTTTGGGGCTGTAATTGTGGCCTTTTCACCAGGGGTATTGAGTCTAGCATGGGCCTAGTCTTTCTGTGGGGTGTCATGAACTTAAACATCATGGAGGGCATGGATGGAATGGGATTGTGCTGATTTTTCAGTGATTTTCGTTTTTTGGGGCTGTACTTGTGGCCTTTTCACCAGGGGTATTGAGTCTTGCATGGGCCTAGTCTTTCTGTGGGGTGTCTTGAACTTCAACATCATGGAGGGCATGGATGGAATGGGATTGTGCTGATTTTTCAGTGATTTTCGTTTTTTGGGGCTGTACTTGTGGCCTTTTCACCAGGGGTATTGAGTCTTGCATGGGCCTAGTCTTTCTGTGGGGTGTCTTGAACTTAAACATCATGGAGGGCATGGATGGAATGGGATTGTGCTGATTTTTCAGTGTTTTTCGATTTTTCGGGGGTGTTCATGGGGAGGGACCGGCCATGTGGCTGGGGGCCATTTTGAGTGCTGCTACAGGCCCTGGCCATGTGCTGGGAGGCAAGTGGCCATTTTGAATGCAGGCATTGTTGTTAGGCCTGCAACCATTTTGCCTACTTTTCAACCTTTATGCCCAGGGGTAGTGAGTCTTGCATGGGCCTAGTCTTTCTGTGGGGTGTCTTGAATTTAAACATCATGGAGGGCATGGATGGAATGGGATTGTGCTGATTTTTCAGTGATTTTCGTTTTTTGGGGCTGTACTTGTGGCCTTTTCACCAGGGGTATTGAGTCTAGCATGGGCCTAGTCTTTCTGTGGGGTGTCTTGATCTTAAACATCATGGAGGGCATGGATGGAATGGGATTGTGCTGATTTTTCAGTGTTTTTCGATTTTTGGGGGTGTTCATGGGGAGGGACAGGCCATGTGGCTGGGGGCCATTTTGAGTGCTGCTACAGGCCCTGGCCATGTGCTGGGAGGCAAGTGGCCATTTTGAATGCATGCATTGTTGTTAGGCCTGCAACCATTTTGCCTACTTTTCAACCTTTATGCCCAGGGGTAGTGAGTCTTGCATGGGCCTAGTCTTTCTGTGGGGTGTCTTGAATTTAAAAATCATGGAGGGCATGGATGGAATGGGATTGTGCTGATTTTTCAGTGATTTTCGTTTTTTGGGGCTGTACTTGTGGCCTTTTCACCAGGGGTATTGAGTCTAGCATGGGCCTAGTCTTTCTGTGGGGTGTCTTGAACTTAAACATCATGGAGGGCATGGATGGAATGGGATTGTGCTGATTTTTCAGTGTTTTTCGATTTTTGGGGGTGTTCATGGGGAGGGACAGGCCATGTGGCTGGGGGCCATTTTGAGTGCTGCTACAGGCCCTGGCCATGTGCTGGGAAGCAAGTGGCCATTTTGAATGCAGGCATTGTTGTTAGGCCTGCAACCATTTTGCCTACTTTTCAACCTTTATGCCCAGGGGTAGTGAGTCTTGCATGGGCCTAGTCTTTCTGTGGGGTGTCTTGAATTTAAACATCATGGAGGGCATGGGTGGAATGGGATTGTGCTGATTTTTCTGTGATTTTCGTTTTTTGGGGCTGTACTTGTGGCCTTTTCACCAGGGTTATTGAGTCTAGCATGGGCCTAGTCTTTCTGTGGGGTGTTTTGAACTTAAACATCATGGAGGGCATGGATGGAATGGGATTGTGCTGATTTTTCAGTGATTTTCGTTTTTTGGGGGTGTTCATGGGGAGGGACAGGCCATGTGGCTGGGGGCCATTTTGAGTGCTGCTACAGGCCCTGGCCATGTGCTGGGAGGCAAGTGGCCATTTTGAATGCAGGCAGTGTTGTTAGGCCTGCTGCAACCATTTTGCCTACTTTTCAACATTTATGCCCAGGGGTAGTGAGTCTTGCATGGGCCTAGTCTTTCTGTGGGGTGTCTTGAATTTAAACATCATGGAGGGCATGGATGGAATGGGATTGTGCTGATTTTTCAGTGATTTTCGTTTTTTGGGGCTGTACTTGTGGCCTTTTCACCAGGGGTATTGAGTCTAGCATGGGCCTAGTCTTTCTGTGGGGTGTCTTGAACTTAAACATCATGGAGCGCATGGATGGAATGGGATTCTGCTGATTTTTCAGTGATTTTCGTTTTTTGGGGGTGTTCATGGGGAGGGACAGGCCATGTGGCTGGGGGCCATTTTGAGTGCTGCTACAGGCCCTGGCCATGTGCTGGGAGGCAAGTGGCCATTTTGAATGCAGGCATTGTTGTTAGGCCTGCTGCAACCATTTTGCCTACTTTTCAACCTTTATGCCCAGGGGTAGTGAGTCTTGCATGGGCCTAGTCTTTCTGTGGGGTGTCTTGAATTTAAACATCATGGAGGGCAAGGATGGAATGGGATTGTGCTGATTTTTCAGTGATTTTCGTTTTTTGGGGCTGTACTTGTGGCCTTTACACCAGGGGTATTGAGTCTAGCATGGGCCTAGTCTTTCTGTGGGGTGTCTTGAACTTAAACATCATGGAGCGCATGGATGGAATGGGATTCTGCTGATTTTTCAGTGATTTTCGTTTTTTGGGGGTGTTCATGGGGAGGGACAGGCCATGTGGCTGGGGGCCATTTTGAGTGCTGCTACAGGCCCTGGCCATGTGCTGGGAGGCAAGTGGCCATTTTGAATGCAGGCATTGTTGTTAGGCCTGCTGCAACCATTTTGCCTACTTTTCAACCTTTATGCCCAGGGGTAGTGAGTCTTGCATGGGCCTAGTCTTTCTGTGGGGTGTTTTGAATTTAAACATCATGGAGGGCATGGATGGAATGGGATTGTGCTGATTTTTCAGTGATTTTCGTTTTTTGGGGCTGTACTTGTGGCCTTTTCACCAGGGGTATTGAGTCTAGCATGGGCCTAGTCTTTCTGTGCGGTGTCTTGAACTTAAACATCATGGAGGGCATGGATGGAATGGGATTGTGCTGATTTTTCAGTGATTTTCGTTTTTTGGGGGTGTTCATGGGGAGGGACAGGCCATGTGGCTGGGGGCCATTTTGAGTGCTGCTACAGGCCCTGGCCATGTGCTGGGAGGCAAGTGGCCATTTTGAATGCAGGCATTGTTGTTAGGCCTGCTGCAACCATTTTGCCTACTTTTCAACCTTTATGCCCAGGGGTAGTGAGTCTTGCATGGGCCTAGTCTTTCTGTGGGGTGTCTTGAATTTAAACATCATGGAGGGCATGGATGGAATGGGATTGTGCTGATTTTTCAGTGATTTTCATTTTTTGGGGCTGTACTTGTGGCCTTTTCAACAGGGGTACTGAGTCTTGCATGGGCCTAATCTTTCTGTGGGGTGTCTCGAACTTAAACATCATGGAGGGCATGGATGGAATGGGATTGTGCTGATTTTTCAGTCATTTTCGTTTTTGGGGGCCGTACTTGTGGCCTTTTCACCAGGGGTATTGAGTCTTGCATGGGCCTAGTCTTTCTGTGGGGTGTCTTGAACTTAAACATCATGGAGGGCATGGATGGAATGGGATTGTGCTGATTTTTCAGTGATTTTCGTTTTTTGGGGCTGTACTTGTGGCCTTCACCAGGGGTATTGAGTCTAGCATGGGCCTAGTCTTTCTGTGGGGTGTCTTGAACTTAAACATCATGGAGGGCATGGATGAAATTGGATTGTGCTGATTTTTCAGTGATTTTCGTTTTTTGGGGGTGTTCATGGGGAGGGACAGGCCATGTGGCTGGGGGCCATTTTGAGTGCTGCTACAGGCCCTGGCCATGTGCTGGGAGGCAAGTGGCCATTTTGAATGCAGGCATTGTTGTTAGGCCTGCTGCAACCATTTTGCCTACTTTTCAACCTTTATGCCCAGGGGTAGTGAGTCTTGCATGGGCCTTGTCTTTTTGTGGGGTGTCTTGAATTTAAACATCATGGAGGGCATGGGTGGAATGGGATTGTGCTGATTTTTCTGTGATTTTCGTTTTTTGGGGCTGTACTTGTGGCCTTTTCACCAGGGGTATTGAGTCTTGCATGGGCCTAGTCTTTCTGTGGGGTGTCTCAAACTTAAACATCATGGAGGGCATCGATGGAATGGGATTGTGCTGATTTTTCAGTCATTTTCGTTTTTGGGGGCTGTACTTGTGGCCTTTTCACCAGGGTTATTGAGTCTTGCATGGGCCTAGTCTTTCTGTGGGGTGTCTTGAACTTAAACATCATGGAGCGCATGGATGGAATGGGATTCTGCTGATTTTTCAGTGATTTTCGTTTTTTGGGGGTGTTCATGGGGAGGGACAGGCCATGTGGCTGGGGGCCATTTTGAGTGCTGCTACAGGCCCTGGCCATGTGCTGGGAGGCAAGTGGCCATTTTGAATGCAGGCATTGTTGTTAGGCCTGCTGCAACCATTTTGCCTACTTTTCAACCTTTATGCCCAGGGGTAGTGAGTCTTGCATGGGCCTAGTCTTTCTGTGGGGTGTCTTGAATTTAAACATCATGGAGGGCATGGATGGAATGGGATTGTGCTGATTTTTCAGTGATTTTCGTTTTTTGGGGCTGTACTTGTGGCCTTTACACCAGGGGTATTGAGTCTAGCATGGGCCTAGTCTTTCTGTGGGGTGTCTTGAACTTAAACATCATGGAGCGCATGGATGGAATGGGATTCTGCTGATTTTTCAGTGATTTTCGTTTTTTGGGGGTGTTCATGGGGAGGGACAGGCCATGTGGCTGGGGGCCATTTTGAGTGCTGCTACAGGCCCTGGCCATGTGCTGGGAGGCAAGTGGCCATTTTGAATGCAGGCATTGTTGTTAGGCCTGCTGCAACAATTTTGCCTACTTTTCAACCTTTATGCCCAGGGGTAGTGAGTCTTGCATGGGCCTAGTCTTTCTGTGGGGTGTTTTGAATTTAAACATCATGGAGGGCATGGATGGAATGGGATTGTGCTGATTTTTCAGTGATTTTCGTTTTTTGGGGCTGTACTTGTGGCCTTTTCACCAGGGGTATTGAGTCTAGCATGGGCCTAGTCTTTCTGTGCGGTGTCTTGAACTTAAACATCATGGAGGGCATGGATGGAATGGGATTGTGCTGATTTTTCAGTGATTTTCGTTTTTTGGGGGTGTTCATGGGGAGGGACAGGCCATGTGGCTGGGGGCCATTTTGAGTGCTGCTACAGGCCCTGGCCATGTGCTGGGAGGCAAGTGGCCATTTTGAATGCAGGCATTGTTGTTAGGCCTGCTGCAACCATTTTGCCTACTTTTCAACCTTTATGCCCAGGGGTAGTGAGTCTTGCATGGGCCTAGTCTTTCTGTGGGGTGTCTTGAATTTAAACATCATGGAGGGCATGGATGGAATGGGATTGTGCTGATTTTTCAGTGATTTTCATTTTTTGGGGCTGTACTTGTGGCCTTTTCACCAGGGGTACTGAGTCTTGCATGGGCCTAATCTTTCTGTGGGGTGTCTCGAACTTAAACATCATGGAGGGCATGGATGGAATGGGATTGTGCTGATTTTTCAGTCATTTTCGTTTTTGGGGGCCGTACTTGTGGCCTTTTCACCAGGGGTATTGAGTCTTGCATGGGCCTAGTCTTTCTGTGGGGTGTCTTGAACTTAAACATCATGGAGGGCATGGATGGAATGGGATTGTGCTGATTTTTCAGTGATTTTCGTTTTTTGGGGCTGTACTTGTGGCCTTCACCAGGGGTATTGAGTCTAGCATGGGCCTAGTCTTTCTGTGGGGTGTCTTGAACTTAAACATCATGGAGGGCATGGATGAAATTGGATTGTGCTGATTTTTCAGTGATTTTCGTTTTTTGGGGGTGTTCATGGGGAGGGACAGGCCATGTGGCTGGGGGCCATTTTGAGTGCTGCTACAGGCCCTGGCCATGTGCTGGGAGGCAAGTGGCCATTTTGAATGCAGGCATTGTTGTTAGGCCTGCTGCAACCATTTTGCCTACTTTTCAACCTTTATGCCCAGGGGTAGTGAGTCTTGCATGGGCCTTGTCTTTTTGTGGGGTGTCTTGAATTTAAACATCATGGAGGGCATGGGTGGAATGGGATTGTGCTGATTTTTCTGTGATTTTCGTTTTTTGGGGCTGTACTTGTGGCCTTTTCACCAGGGGTATTGAGTCTTGCATGGGCCTAGTCTTTCTGTGGGGTGTCTCAAACTTAAACATCATGGAGGGCATCGATGGAATGGGATTGTGCTGATTTTTCAGTCATTTTCGTTTTTGGGGGCTGTACTTGTGGCCTTTTCACCAGGGTTATTGAGTCTTGCATGGGCCTAATCTTTCTGTGGGGTGTCTCGAACTTAAACATCATGGAGGGCATGGATGGAATGGGATTGTGCTGATTTTTCAGTCTTTTTCGTTTTTGGGGGCTGTACTTGTGGCCTTTTCACCAGGGGTATTGAGTCTTGCATGGGCCTAGTCTTTCTGTGTGGTGTCTTGAACTTAAACATCATGGAGGGCATGGATGGAATGGGATTGTGCTGATTTTTCTGGGTTTTTTTCCGATTTTTTGGGGGTGTATAACTGAACTGATGTTCCTCTGTCTTCCATTGCTTTTAGGTGCACAAGACTCAAGAGAACCACCAGAGCCAGGAAGAAGTCCTGCAGCGGTGTGTGTGTGTGCAGCATAACCTCACGCGACGTCACGTCTGGCCTCAGACAACTCTACAATTTGTGCAACTGCGGCCTGCTGTCTGACCTGCTCTGAAGAAGATGGCCCCAAAAGAAGGTCTCCGTAGCTCCTCTAGCAAGAAAGTTGCTAGTAAGGAGCAGAAGAAGCAAGTTACCAAGGAGGCTGGTGTGCCGCCCGCCGCGTTTTTTGGGAGCAAAAAAAAAAGTACGCCTGCAGCAGCAGCAGGATCTGCTGGGGACCAAGCTGGGAGCAGCACCCCCGCTCCATTGGGTTCAGTGCCTCCACCACCACGCCAACTTAAGTCAAAGCCCTTGAGTGCTTCAGAGGCAGTCAGTGTACTTCTCCAATCACCATCGACCAGTGATGTTGGCTCATCACCAGAAAGTAGCAGCAATGTCCCTGAATCAACACAGGTTGTTGTAAGTCATCTGACAAGTGTTGAACAACCACAGCCGCAACAACAATACCATGTGCAAGTACAAGCCCAAGTACATGTGGAAGGAGAGGCAGCGCAAGGAGATGCGCAAGCAGAGGTGCATGGAGGGTCACAAGTGCCCACAATAGTTGTTCCTCCCGACGTAGGGGCACATCAGGAAATCGACAAGCCACTCCTCCTGATGATCATTCATTGTCTTCCACACCCCTAGCAAGGAAGAGATCAAGGGTGAGGTCTACATCTTCTTCAAGCACACCTCCTTCTGATGATAGGGATGAAGATTGGGAACCACCAAGGCTGTCTGAGATCGAGGCACACCATGATCTGACAAAGATACCTAAGCGTAAAAGGAAGGTCGTCGAAAAACTTATAGCTATGGAGTGTGATGAGGCTCAACAAGAAGTGATGCATACTGCTGCTGATGAAGCCCTTCACGACGACGATCCAGTCATCATAATGGTCACTGCAGCCCCAGCGGGCATGCAGCAAAGAGACATTTTGACCCTATCCCGAGAAGCTGCTGAGCGTGATGATGATGTCGACGAGGAGTCAATGGAAACACAACAATCATTGGATTTGGAGTAAACTAGTACACCAACACCTACCGCTTCCATATTTCTTCCTCGCAAGAAGGGAGTGGGACCTCCATCCACCTCGACCTCCATTAGTGGTGGTGAAAGTGCAATACGTACTGAAGTTCGGCAATCCACATCCTCCACTTCATCTGGCATTAGCAGCAGGACCACCACCACCAGTATCGCCGCCTCCTCCGGCCCCCAAAGACATTTCAAGTCTCCAGTTTGGGACTTCTTTAGTGCTTGCCCAAAAAAGGAAAACGTAGCCATTTGTAGCATTTGTAAGCTTCGAGTTAGTTGTGGTAAGTTTGGTACCAACTATGGTACCGGAGGCCAGAGAGGTCATCTTAGGAGAGCGCACCCTGTCCAATGGTTTGCGCACCTAGAGGCGGTCAAGGAAGCCCGAATTGCACGTAATGAAAACGTTGATTTTTCATCTGATGATGACGAGGAGGAAGAAGACGATTCAAACACTTCACTTACACCCAGTACCCCTGTCAGCAGCACACCCCATGTGAGCCACACTAAGAGTGTGGGAGAGAGTGAGACATCAATGCGAAAAAGTTCATCAGCGAGCGTAACTGGGTCGAAGATATCATCATCATCCCGTAAATCCTTGGTCCAGGGCAACATTAAAAAAATGTTGTTTACAGAAGCGCAATATGAACGCAACCACCCACTGACGCGTCTGTATAACACTAAGCTGGCTAAAATGCTAGCTCTGGACCTTCTCCCTTTTTCTTTTGTAGAAGGGGTTGGCTTTCTAGAATTAGTGGCAGCGCTCTGCCATAAATGGAAGGTTCCTAGCCGGTTCTATTTTGCCCGAATTGCGGTTCCAGCACTACATGAAGATGTTCTGAAGGTGATTGGGGCAGCTTTGCAGAAGAGTGCTGTTCACACTATACATCTGACAACAGACATGTGGACCAGTGGCGCAGGCGCTGATTACATGTGCATCACTGCACACTGGGCTCTTTTTCAGGGGCTAAAGCAAAGCTAAACGCAGGTGTTGACCAGGACATTGTTTTTAAAGCTGCTCGGAAACATGCAACACTAGCCATGTTTGGTTTGGAGAAACGTCACACAGCAGAAAACATTTTGGATGTCTTTAACACAAAGGTCCTTCACTGGCTGTCCCCAAAAAAACACCAGGTTGGTTATGTTTCCACGGACAATGGCGCCAATATTTTTAAGGCCATGAGGCTGGGTGAGTATTTCAGAGTGCCGTGTTTGGCGCACTGTATAAACCTGGTTGTCCAAAAATTCTTGGGTAATAAAGACAGTGCAGCGTACAGAGTATTGGACACCTGCCGAAAAATGTGCAACCATTTCAGCCATTCTTTTAAGGCCCGGAAGCAGCTGAGGAGCCTGCTATATCAACGTCAAATGCCAGTGAAAGCACTCATCCAGGAGGTGGTAACACGTTGGAACTCAACCTTCTACATGCTTGAGCGTCTGTATGAGCAGTATACGGTACTCGATCACTATTTCTCAACACAGGGTACAGCTCAGAAGGAGGACCTGAGGATGGGTGCGGCGCAATGGAACATAGTTAAAAGCCTGACATGCATGCTTCGTCCTTTTGAGTTCTTCACGCGTGCAGTCAGCAAGGAGGACTGTAATTTGGGAAAAGCTATCCCATTGTTGTACATGCTGGAGCACCAACTGAAGGAGGTGTGTTCTGTGTTTGAAAAAGATGAAAAAAAACAAGACTCTTTTGTTCTGGCTGAGAAATTATTAGAGCACCTACAAGGTGATGAACATCTTAAAATGATCCACTCAGACCAGCATTACATTTGTGCTACTATTCTGGATCCACGCTACAAAAAGGCGCTGGCAGGCCCAGCATTCTTTCCTTTTGCTGATGACGATGTTACAAGTTACAAACGGTGGATAGCCTCCTCAGCCAAGAGGTTTGAAAGAGAATGGCAGCAAATTGAAGGAGAAGGCAGTACATCAGCATCAGCAGGCCATCCCCAGTCACAACAATCCTCTTCTGCACCTGTGGCTGCGGCACAAGTGACCTCTCAGCCGTTAAAGACACCGGCAACCGGATCATCTGCACCACCAGACGGAACAGTAACATTGGAGGCTGAAGAGGATTGGCTAGCTCGGCTTGGGTTTGGTTCTCAAAAGGTCACAGCAACAGCTAAGCAAAGAGGAGGAACCTTGGAGGAGAACATTGATTCGATGGTCAAGGACTATCTGAATGACTCAACAGAGGTCTATATTAATGCTGACCCATTGGCGTATTAGCATGGGAAAAAAGAATTGTGGCCACAGCTCACCAACCTGGCTTTAAACTACTTGTCTTGCCCACTCGCAAGCGTGTCTTCTGAACGTGTTTTCAGTGCTGCTGGTGGCATTGTAACTTCCAAACGGAGCCGCCTCTCGCCCAAAAATGTGGAGAGGTTAACAATGATCAAGATGAATCAGCACCTCATACCACCAGATTTCAGAGTACGAGAAAGCGATCCGGATGAAGACGAGGTGGCCAGCAACATAGATGAGGGAATTTCTACTCTGTCAGGTGACACTGAGCTCACCCTGCCTGAATTCGCAGAGTATGATGACGAAGCCTTATTCTCATTCCTGGACCGTGATATCGAGCCCTGAAAATGAGACAACGAATCAATCACTTTCTTTTTCGTCCTTATTCACTTTCATTCCTGTGTGTCTGTCTTTCTTTGTTGTGCACAGTTAATATAATTCAAACTTTAATCAGATAATCACAAAAACAAGCCCATCAGCAGAACTGTCTTCACTTGTTTGCTAATTGATTTGAAGGTGCCGCAGTCTGCATTCCTCAGGTTCACAAGTTCAGAAGAACATGCTCCTCTATCCTCCTCCTCCAGACTCCTATCTCCATCAAAGCAGAGGGCTGGTTTACGCCCAATGAAGAAAGACTCAGCACTTGTGGGGGTGTTGTTCTATGTCTTTGCAGGTGAGTTGACGCTCTGGGGCCATTGCTGGGAAGCTCTAAAAGTGGTTTGGACCAAATCCGAGGCGCAAATTTTTTAGTGTTTTTGCTGACTTGCTTGCCTTTGATCTAATACCGGGTGGAAGTGGTTGAGACAAAATCCAGGCCGATTTGTTTTTTGCTATTTCTGACATTTTGCTCAATGTAGTGTTTTCGGGGGCTGGTTTGGGGGCTTCCTGGTGTTTGTGGGTGGGTTTTGGGATCTGGGAGCACTGCTGGCTATGGATACTTTACTTTGCGTGAGGTTTGAAGCAAATCCATGTCCCCATTTTTGTACTTTTGCTCTTTGGCTGTTTGGGGGTCTTCTACTCGTTTTCTCTTGGGTTGACGGCTCTGGGGCCATTGTTGGGAAGCTCTAATACCAGATAAAAGTGGTTTGGACCAAATCCGAGGCGTAAATTTTTTAGTGTTTTTGCTGACTTGCTTGCCTTTGAGGTGCTCTTAGGGGGGGTTCCGTCTGTTTGTGGGTGAGTTTCGGGGTCTGTCAGCACTGCTGGGACACTCTAATCTTGATTGCATTTGCTTTTCAGGAAATCCGTGGTGGCAAAACGGACTTATGGCCAAGCTACGCAGCGCGTTTGGACCGAAGGCTCAGAAATATTGTAAGTAGGAGATGTTGCTTTTGGCCTGTTTGGGGGTGTTATGCTTTTTGGCGGGTGGGTTGGCGGGTCTTGGGCCATTCCTGGGAAGGTCTAATACCGGGTGGAAGTGGTTGAGACAAAATCCAGGCCGATTTTTTTTGTGCTATTTCTGACATTTTGCTCAATGTAGCGTTTTCGGGGGCCGGTTTGGGGGGCTTTCAGGTGTTTGTGGTTGGGTTTCGGGGTCTGGGAGCACTGCTGGCTATGGATACTTTACTTTGCAAGAGGTTTGAAGCAAATCCATGGTGGCAGAGGGGAGGTAGGGCCTAGCTGCAGAGCGCGCACAGAGTGATTTGGGAAATTTGGGAAAAAATGACTAAGTGCCCATTTTTGTACTTTTGTTCTTTGGCTGTTTGGGGGTCTTCTACTCGTTTTCTCTTGGGTTGACGGCTCTGGGGCCATTATTGGGAAGCTCTAATACCGGATAAAAGTGGTTTGGACCAAATCCGAGGCGCACATTTTTTAGTGTTTTTGCTGACTTGCTTGCCTTTGAGGTGCTCTTAGGGGGGGGGGTTCCGTCTGTTTGTGGGTGAGTTTCGGGGTCTGTCAGCACTGTTGGGACACTCTAATCTTGATTGCATTTGCTTTTCAGGAAATCCGTGGTGGCAAAACGAACTTATGGCCAAGCTACGCAGCGCGTTTGGACCGAAGGCCGAGAAATATTGTAAGTAGGAGATGTTGCTTTTGGCCTGTTTGGGGGTGTTATGCTTTTTGGCGGGTGGGTTGGCGGGTCTTGGGCCATTCCTGGGAAGGTCTAATACCGGGTGTAAGTGGTTGGGACAAAATCCACGCCGAAAAGCATTTTGGCACTTTTTGTAACTTAGGGTTCGTTAGCCCTAGCAGCAGGATTGCATGTGTTTCGGGGTGTTCTACATTTTTGCAACTGAGTTCTGGGGTCTTAGAGCACTCGTGAGAATGTGTAATTTAGGTTACAAGTCATTTGAAGAAAATCCATGGTGGGAAAGGGCGGATTTGGCATAGTTAAAGAAAGCCTTTGCCACTATTCTTAACTTAGGGTTCGTTAGGGTTAGCAGTATTTCGATTGCATGTGTTTGGGTGGGGGGGTTTTCGAGTCTTGGAGCGATGCTGGCTATGAATACTTTTGCTTGGTTGCTTGCAAGTGGATTGAATGCAAGCCACGGTGGGTAAGGGGGTATTTGGGCCTACTTTTACTTTCAAAGTACGTTTTGTCACCAGTTTTCTGCTAGGCCTCGTTTTTTGCGATTTGATTGGGGGTCTTCTACATTTTGCGACTGGCTTTAGTAAGGGTCTGGGTGGGAGCACTGCTGGGAAGATCTAATTTTGTTCTAAAACACAGTTTACAGTACACCTAGCTTGAGGGGAAAGATCCGCTACATTAATTTGCCCATACTTATTTATCCTTCAAAAGGTGACTCAGACAGAGTACGCACTGTCAAAAATATTGTACTGTCTACTAGGAAAATCAAAGTGTGAGTTTTTGCACTCCACAGCCTACATGCCTTATATTTATTTATCAGTGGTGTTGTAATATTATATCACTTCCTGTTTTTCGTTGAATAATTACAGGCCGGGTTTCAGTCTGTGCAATGGGGAAAAAAGGATGGAGTCAGGCTTCACATTAGCGAGCCGCAATTCAGCATCCGCCAGGCAGGGAGTGGACAGGGTGTCTTCTGGTCACCAACATTGATGGACGAAGCGTCAGATGGAATGGAGGAGTGCCGCTAATAAGAGGATTTTTTTTCTGCATGCAACATACTTATCAAATTCAACAGGACAACTACAACAACATACAGATACAGTATCCATTGTGTTTTTCTAGGACTGTGACTGCATTTCTTGGATCTCTCTCTGCTTCTAAATTGATCCTTTAACACATCACTTAGTCCACTCCACTATCACATCTGCACCACACATAGTCATTTGTAAGTGCTCCTATGTAATTCGCAAGTCGCAGCACGCCCCAGCCCGTAGAGGACTGGGATGGCCCCAATGATGAAGCATGTCACCAAGGGGCAACCCTGGTGAGTGAGGGGACACCTAGAAAAAGAGCAATTTCTCCTTTTCTATCTACTACACCTTCCAGACCAACCCCATTGAGTGTTGTGAATGGATTTATAGTGACCAGCAAGGCTCTCAGGTATCTGGCAACAGAGACCTTATGTTGAATATAGTTATCAATAATTCCACACACGCCCTGTACTGTCGCATTCTTTCTCCCACAGTTGTCGAAAGTACTACTTACTTTTCACTGACATGCATGCACTAGTGCATGCACTTTCAAAGATTGAGGGATAGGTTTGTACCGAAAGCTTTGATTATGTTCAATTGTTTGTCCATGCTGTGCTTTTTTTTACAGGGTGTCTTCTGGTGGTGACCAACATCGATGGACGAAGCGTCAGCTGCAATGGAGGAGTGCCGCTAATAAGAGGATTTTTTTTCTGCATGCAACTTACTTACCAAATTCAACAGGACAACTACAACAACATACAGATACAGTATGCATTGTGTTTTTCTAGGACTGTGACTGCATTTCTTGGATCTCTCTCTGCTTCTAAATTGATCCTTTAACACATCACTTAGTCCACTCCACTATCACATCTGCACCACACATAGTCATTTGTAAGTGCTCCTACGTAATTCGCAAGTCGCAGCACGCCCCAGCCCGTAGAGGACTGGGATGGCCCCAATGATGAAGCATGTCACCAAGGGGCAACCCTGGTGAGTGAGGGGACTCCTAGAAAAAGAGCAATTTCTCCTTTTCTATCTACTACACCTTCCAGACCAACCCCATTGAGTGTTGTGAATGGATTTATAGTGACCAGCAAGGCTCTCTGGTATCTGGCAACAGAGACCTTATGTTGAATATAGTTATCAATAATTCCACACACGCCCTGTACTGTCGCATTCTTTCTTCCACAGTTGTCAAAAGTACTACTTACTATTCACTGACATGCATGCAGTAGTGCATGCACTTTCAAAGATTGATGGATAGGTTTGTACCCAAAGACTTGTTTATGTTCACAATTGTTTGTCCATGCTGTGCTATTTTTTCTTGTCTCCCAAAACCTTTCCCAAAAAACCCAGTACCCATCCATTTTTCAAACCCTAACCCTCTTCCCCCGGGCTGTGTGGTTTTGATTGATGTGTGACTAAATTACAGCAATAAATCCACACACTTGCTGGGGAGGATAAGGTGATAGCAACAGGCTGGTGAAGAAATCCGAGGATATATTCTTACTCTGCTTGACAAAGACCCATGGCTAATGTCAAAGAACTTCAACCGAATTAGTAGTTATACTTTACCATTTATTAGGCTACAATGTGGCACTGTTCTAGTGTACTGTCACCTGCTATATTCTCTATTGTACCGTTGTATTGCTCAGGAGGACAAACCATATTTCATTTTCTTTTTTTTCATAGGCATGCAACTGCCACTGTGTCACACCACTAGTACCACAGCTATGAGGAAATGTTATCCGCCCAGGATCGCCAACCTTATTCGCTGTTTCCCCTGGAGCCAGCCCTGGGTCTAGCCCTACTTTAAAACACAAATTACAGGTAAGATAAGCGTTTGGTGGGAGGGAGTACAATGGAGTATTAGGAGAGACGAGAGACTGACGGTAGTACTACTAAAGTCCTAGGACTCTTGAATTCACTTCACTTACTCTGTGAGAGGCACTTAGTGTTGAAAACATTTGGGCATTGACACTTAAAGGAAGAAAATGGAACTAAACTTTCAGGAAAACAAAGTTACTGTTAAACCCCCACCCACCAGGCAAGCAGTAAAAAACAGGTATGCTCAGATAAAGTTTGAAAAAGTATATTTATATCCCTAACAAAATAATCTCCCGCAAGACCCTCCCTAACCCCAACGGTTGTCCTTTAAAAGTCCCAAACCCAACTCCCGATTCCCACCCCCCAAAAGTCTCTAAAAAAGGGGCAAGGGAAACTATGGGTGGATGCTGTTTACTTTTTGGGCCAGGGCATCATACTCCTGGCGGAGCAAGGCGTGCTCTACGCGGAGCCCCTCCAACACGTTTGTGAAGTGGTGGAGCTCCTGCTGAAGGCGGGACACCCTCAGGGTACTGCGGCGCAGGCGTGTCTTGCAGTTACAATGGCTGTGAGAGGCAGCTGTTGTCCTTGCTGCTCGGCGGTGGCGTTTGGCTTTGGCAGCCCGGCTCAGTCTGGCTGGAGCACTGTGCTGGGTGGCAGCCCGTGGGGGCACGGAGGCCGATGCAGACGACTTTGTTGTTGGGGTCGACTGCACACTTTCGTCGTCCTCCAGGGCCACCAGCCGCCGATATTCTGCAACAGTGGCAGCGATCCTCCATTGCCGGGCCGCTCTAGCCAGCTCCTTCCTCCTTGTTCGTTTGGAAGGAGCATCTATATGAAGAAAGAAAGACATAGTCTGTAACCAATGCTCTTTAAGATTAACTCAATCATTCAGCAGAAATTTGTGTTGCAGTACAACTAGCAACTTGCAAGCTCATTACATAACTATTGAGGCCAGTATCTATCTAACCTCCCACTTCTTCATCCTTGCTCTAACATTAGTGGGAGTTTAAGGAACAAATTCTACGAGCACTATGGACTTTCACTGGAGTCGACTATGAAAGTACACCAGTCTTATTCTTCTTCTTGTCTCTTGTTTAGGAACATTGGTACGTTATCTTCTGCAAGCCGGCATACTGCCAGCTCAGTGAACTTGCACCCGAGAAAAAGAGACGCACGCCATGATGAGTGACCTAGACTTGCGTTACTGTACCGGTCCAGTACATGCAAGTGGTGAAGCTCTTACTTTTCTATTACGGGTGGCACTGAGAATACTCTGTTACAAGGGCTACTGCTTAATTAATTTAACTTTCACCCTACAGTGCAAATGAGTACTAGAAATGGAAAATGAAGAAGATAAATAATCTGATTATCTATCACCTCACATGGGATGTTTTTGCTTACATATGGGATGACTTTAGGTGCTTTGCTTTTTATTGAATGACCAGTGATACATCCACACATGAATGACTGAGTACTACTAAACTTATTAAGAGAGGTAGGGAGTGGCCACCGTAATAACCGGATCTATGCTGTGCTTGCAATACAAACTACTGCTACTATTGATGGTAGTATTTGGACAAAATTACAACTTCTTTTCCTTGCCTTTCCTACACTGGAACGGACATGCGGGTGCAGTGTTACATGCTCTTCAAAGTTACACTTAGTTCATCCACTGACCGTCTACTCTCTCTAGATCATGGGCACTCACAGACTTTCTCTCAGGGGCTAAATTTACAGTGTAGTTTGTGGCCGAGGGCCGCACTGGTGGGGGCGGAGTCAGAGGGGGCGGGGCTAAAGCATAACGAAAACTTGTGACCATGAGGTTGCACACAGGTCCCTGCAGCAGATGCCTTCATCCACTGAGCCACCAGACCCAGCATTTACATACATCTCTCTCCCTCCTGCTCTCCCTCCTGCCCTCCCTCTCCATCTCTCTCTCCCTCCTGCCCTCCCTCTCCCTCCCCCTCTGTCATCTCACTGTGTGTGTGTCTGTCTGTGTCAGCCTTCAACCCGGGCTGAGACAGCTTCCTCAACGCGCACACACAGACAGCCACACCAAAGTACTTAACAGGTCTTTAAAAGACCATTAACATATTATTGAGGCTTTGTTTGTTGTAGCGCCCCTGCATCTCCACCCTGACAATCACTGCTTGCCCGGCCCCACAGAGCAGAGGCTTTGTTCTATTTCACCTCTTTGTGGCCCTGCATCTCCACTCTGCTCTGTGGGGGCCGGGGGAGCAGTGATTGTCAGAGTGGAGATGCAGGGGCGCTAACAGGTGAAATACAACAAAGCCTCTGCTCTGTGGGGGCCGGGGGAGCAGTGATTGTCTGCAAGGTCTGTGCACCGCCAAGGAAGGCTTGCCGGGCCGCCACCGGCCCGCGGGCCGTACTATCAGTACCCCTGCTCTATACACATATGCTATCTAAGAGTCAGACAGTAGCATGATCCAGGTATATTATGGACACATACAGTTTCTGTGTCACCCACCCAGGCTGTTGTCCTTCCACCAATCATTGCTTCATCATTCACCCAGCCATGCATCTCATATTCTTTCCTTCCCAGCCACGTCTTCAATCTCAATAAGTGAGGAATATATAAGAGCTTACCTCTGCCCGCCACCACCACCGTCTGAACTCTCACAGCCGGCACTGGAACCGCCGCATCCTCCCCTGAGGAATTGCCCTCTGCCTCCGTGTCGAGCACCACCACCTCCGGATTGGCCCTGCCACCAGATGTTCCACCTACAAATTACATTTAAGAATGTTAGAATAAACCACTCACTAGTATTTGGTCTAGGAATGAAGACATGTGAAAACAATGTAATTTGTGACTGTGTACTCTAAAGTAAAAAAAAAGTCCCTTTTTCCAGGGAAGGGTGTTGTCTTGCTGCACTTTTTGGCACAACTGATGAAGGCTGGCTTTTTAACACGCACCATTTTTCTCCACACAGACAGAAGATGGACTTCTAACAACAAGATCTAGTTGAAACAAGGTGAGAGCTCGGCTCGACCACAAGAAATGTCTTCAATTAATCGTCAGCACTAACCACTTTTCCAGTCTCAGTTAAACGTTTAGTTTTTTTATTATGACTTCATTTTAATAAATGTGTTTTCTTTTAATAAAGCTTTTAAACTTAAATAGACTCTGTGTTTTTTTGGTCCAGACTAGAGTGACTGAGCGAAAGGTTTTGCAATTTTTGCAAGCATGAGTCCGTGCCTCTGACACTTCTTGACTCTGACTCCGAGTCCGTACTCTTGAGCTACGTTGGATAATCATGATTGGAGATCAATCATTGATGAATTCGGGAGGTAAATGACTGTGCCACACTATGTAGTCAGTCAGTAAGGACATTGGGGGTTCAAAGTCAGTTATCACAGAGGTATGTGGAAACTCTAACAGCGCCTATTATAATTGATAAGCAATGCACTATTTATTGTCCATAGTTCTGTTTCTGCAGAAGAATTGTCCCCGCAACAGTAGTGGTATGGATTGTCCTCCTATCCAAACCAAAAGGTAGTATCTTATTCTTTCTTGGTGGTCATGCACATTTTATAGTTGGGAATTTTCAAAGCAGATAGAACACTACAAAATACATTATGGACAATCCCAGAGGACTGCACTAAGTTGATAAAGCTATTGCTGACTAGAATGGGAGTTTCGCCAACCGTGCAATCTTAGTTAGCTACACAGACAGACTAATAAGAATAATCTAGTAATACCACAGGGAGTCATAGTAGAGGCAGGATAAGAATTTAGATACAGTCTACAAGAAGATCAAAGACGATTTTGAAAAAATCAAATGAGGAACGCTAGGAAAAGTAGGTACTAGTCTAAAATGAAAACTTACTGGGGCCAGCAAAGGAGCCCTCGCCTGCCCGATCCTGGCCCTGTTCAACAGCATCTGCCTGCTGCTCCTGTGTCCTCCTCTCGCCCCTGGGGGGAGCTGACGTACAACATGAAAGAAAGAACAGAAAACATGGATGATTGTTGCTTGTCAATGTCAACCAAATCAAACATTTCAAAACAACAATAATAAAATATTTCCGCGAAATTATATTGATTAGGGTTAGTTTTCATTGATTTGCGGACCTGCGACTTCGAAAGTCACGTAACTCACTAAACAAAGTACTGAAAGGTTCACCTAGGACTGGCAGGCAGCAGTCCCCAGGCAAGACGCAAAGTGACAGACAAACTCCATTGTGATTTCAGTCAGATCAGTGACAACACTAACAGTTGCCTGCTACATAACCAGTCATTTAAATAGTCAAACTATCAATCCACCGCCACTATTTTTCTTATTGTCAGGGGTACAAAGGAAGGGGCAGATTTAAGCCCCTTGCGGCTCTTTTGCTCTGTTCTTGCGTGACTTTTGTGACGCAGCAGCTAAACAAAAGAGGCGCCATGGTGCGGCGTATAATATTATAACAACGTGACGCATTTGGGAGATGCATCCCGTTATAAAGCCCTGCGCCATCAGGTGGCGTTCCGGCGCAAGGGAGGGCATTCCTGCGCTGGAACACATCCTAAAAGTGGCTGAGGGAAATCTACAAAATTTCAATCAGTCACCTTTAGGACAATGATGCGTCACACAAACCCTGGCCTGCACCTGCTTGAAGCAGACGTACGGCTTGAACCAGAATTGGGGAGATAGGGTACCCCAGAGCATTGCTGGAGCTGCGCCATCGTTGCGACGCAACTCCAGCAGTAAAGTTTCGGTGAGGTTTTGGGCCCATGGTGCGCCGCATTGCAAATACGGCGCACCATGTTTGGTGGTGGTAGCAGGCTGCACAATTACTGGCGCATCCCTGCTACTTTGCAGGGATGCGACGGTAATTGCAATTCTGCCCCTTAGGGGCATACTTACTTACGCGTTCTGGCGCATCTCCAGAGATGCGCCAGATCAAATGCGTCACGCAAAACTACCCTTGCGACACGGCAGATGCACCTCATTTACAATGCGGCGCGCCCTGGCGCAAGGGTAGGCACTTGCGTGACGCATCTCGTCACGTAAGAGCGGCGCATCGCTGGAGTCACGTCACCAACACAATGCAACTCCAGTAATGCTCAGGGCCACCCAATACTTAACATGCTGTGTCAGTCCTTACGCCTGCTTCAAGCAGGCATAAGGAATTGAATTGACGTAGCAGCGTCGCAGAAGTGCCTGCGTTAAATCTTGTAGATTTCACGCAGGCACTTTTGCAAGGCGCACAGCCGCAGGACCGCCCACCCTGAATACTAGGAACGCACCCATTGTGGCGCAGGCCCATGGCTTTATAACGTGACGCATCTCCCTAGATGCGTCACTCTGTAAATGACTCGCAGGGATGCGCCATGTTTACACCGCAGTTGCGTCACGCAAGGCAGCGTAAACGTGGCGCAAGGGGCTTGTAAATGTAATCTGCCCCCTAGTGTCTAGCATTACGCAGTTCTGTAAAGTACACTCATACATAATTGTTACTCAGGCCAATGAGACCACGAAATAGAAAGCAAATAAGCATAGTAGCAACGCCACTGAGAAGGAGAGCAGTGCACCTGAAATGCACAGAAGATTTTGAAATATAATTTAACTACAATGTAATCGTCAGCAGCATTATTGGCTTGCTCCATGTAAAAAACAAATATTTGCAATACAACAACACAGAGCAGGAGAAAACATAGTAGTGAGTGATGAAATAGCTACTACTACTCACCAAGCCCGGGGATCTCCAAGCTGAGCTGGTCTAGCAGGTCACGCTCCCTGTCCAGGACGTCCATCCAGCGGTGGGTGACCTAGCTGTAGGTGCGCTGGACCCCGGAGAGTTGGGACATGGCCCAGCACACCTTCTCCCACCGCTTCCGGCGCTCCTGGATGTTGTAGCCGGCCGCGATCCTGCCGCCTCCCGCGATGGTCCTGGGCAGGCGGCGCTGGACGAAGTAGACCAGCGCGCCCACTTCCTCCGGGCTGAAGATCTCCCGTCGCGTCTCCTGCTCCCCCCTCAATCGACCGCATGCTGTCCTGGCACGGGGTCCAGGACTCCTCCTCCCCGCCGCCGCTGCAGCCCTCAAGTGCCTGGGCAGCTTCACGGTGCCTGGCTTAACCATGGTCTGGGCAGGTAAGGTAGGAAGTAGAAAATTAAGAAGGAATATGATAGGGAAGAAGAAAAAAAAAGAGTTTAAAAAAGTAGTTTAAAAGTAAAGAAAAATAGCAGAAAAGACAAAAATATACAGCTAGGAAGAGAGAGGGATAGATAAGAAGCAAAATCGTAAAAAAAAACTGAAAACAAGCAAAGGATGGCAAAGATAGCAAGAGGATTAAACACCATGCCCAGACACAGGAAATGAATGGAAAACAAGATGGCCGCCCGTTCACGAGCGCAAAAGTAAGTTTGCACGAGATTTTCCTCGCGATTTCGTGCGAACTTGTACTCGCAATGCGCTTACTTCGCGAGATTATGCATAGCGGGCGGAAACGGAAATACGTCACGCAAACAAAATGTACTCGACCTTGGGGTAAATTCGCGTGTTGCGCTGCAAGCGGCTCGCGAATACTGCAAAAAAACTCGCGAAACAACAAGCCGCAAAAAAAATATAAAGCTCATTCGCACGAATTGGCGGCTTCCGCGGTCGGTTTCGCATGACGCCGTGCCTCGCGAATAGCGCGAAAAAAACGAAAAACGATTTTTGCAAAAGCAAAAGCAATGAGCAGGTGCAAAAGGTCAACCTCATGATTTGTAATGATTCCCTGTAGTGCTTCCTGAGGGGGCCCTCCAGAATTCGGTTTCCTGCTTGCAACTATTGTGTGACCCTGCTCTGACCTTAACTGTATGCCACAAAGGTCCTGATTTACAGCTTACGGAGCAGACAACCAGGTGCCAGGCTGGAACTTCAAATTCAGTGACACATTAATTTGCCCCTAATTCATTGTCAGTTGGGGCAGGGCAGGTGTTGTTAATAAACTAACCCCAAATTAATTCATGTCATTTCAAGCAGGGCAGGTGGGCTTGCTTTTCCCCCCCATCTTCTACAGTGATGATGAACCAGAGGGTGGCATTGATGTAACAGAGTGCGGCATGGGTCAAAGAGAGGGTGGCAGTGGAGAAACAGAGGGTGCTGGGAGGCTGTGATGATGAACCAGACGTAGAAAACAACATAGTAGCGACCGTTGCGAGCCAACAAGTAAGTTCGCAATTGCAAACTAGTACCAAATCCTCGTGAACTGGCAGAAACACTTGCGAACACAAAAAAAAAAATCTGCAAATTCGCGGATTTTGCGGATTGCGAGTTCGCAAATCCGCAAAATTCGCGAACGCGAGATTCGCAAAATTCGCCCATGTGATCTGCATCACTAAGTTCCGGCAAATTCTCGAGAAGTTCATGACCATCTCCATCTAAACCGTAAGCAATAAAGAGTGCTTGTGCGCAGCACTCACATTTTTCCGCAAACCATTGCGTATTTCACAAAAATGTTCTTTGACTTCTGCCACTTGATTGTCGGTTCACCTGGATTAGCCAAAAACCATGGTGGCAGTGGCATGTTTTGCATGTTCTCAAAAAGTGTTTAAAGACTTTGAGTGAGTCTCCGTAAACTGTCAACTCCTGCACACTTATCAGCTGAATACCAACAAAGCCAACTTATGTAAAAGCAACTGTATACATATAGTGAACATTAAAATGAAACCAGTGCTTCCTTTTTTTACTGTGAATGTCAAAAAATAAATGATCACCAAATTGCCACCTGCATGCTGTGAGACTCTTCAGTCCTATTGAAGGAAATTCCAATACCTGTAAAATGTAGACTGCTGGCAAAATAAAGGTTTGCATCAAACCATAGCACAGCTTCCGCCAGGTCGCAGGAGATTCTTCCCAAAAGATTATTTTAATAGCAAACTGAGGCAGAGAGTTGAAGACAAGCTTGCTTACAAGTATTCTGTAAATAGTGTGCTAATCACCGAAAATTCTTTATTAATCGTCACTCAAAGGGAAAATATCCTGGAATTGACGAGAACTCTCAGTATTCCTATGAGAGTCTTCCAAGCCACTTGGTTTTAGTCTGTTTTTCGCAATGAGTGGGTCTTGCTCATAGGATGCTCCCTGCAGCAAATGGACTTCTTTTTATGGAAACTTGACCTTCCCGCGCCGTGACTGACCTTGTCTCTAGAGGCGATGGGGCACAGTCTTGGGTGCAGCTGCAGTGGAACGCAAATGCGTTTCAGCTCTTGCCTCCCCCACTGATCTCTTCGCCAGCATCCCGCCCTCGTCGCCAAATTATGTGGTGTTCAGCACATGTGAATAAATGAAGCTCCACACCTTGCGTAGGTTTCAGCTAAACGTTTATACAACTCAACCCTCAACAGCCCTCAGCAACTGCCTTAATCGGAACCCTACTACATTCCAAACTCCAAGTGGAACTTTGACTGGTGACCCATCATCTCTGCAGAGGAACTGCTTTAATGGTGGTTCCAACTGTTTGCTGAATGGCTGTCATCGGTTATTCACAAAACCTTTCATTTATCAGAACCAAATTCCAAATTGGGAGTTTGTTTTTGTAAAGCAAATAACGAATGACCCCGACCGCACTGCAGTTTTTCCCTGGGTGCAAATAATACATTTCAAAAGTGAATTCTGGAGTTCTTTGTCTCCGACAATATGGGTGGCGAGTAATTCTGGGCAGGATTGGTGGCATCTCCTTGGCCATGGGTGTTTCATTCACCATACAGTTTTTGGCCAGCCTGAAATATTAATCATTAACTACCTATTCTGCTTGTGTAAAACTTAAAACGTCAACAGCATGTAATGTTACAAACCTGAAGATCCAATGAATGTAACTATTCCTATGTAAAGTTCTCTACCACTCATACAGGTCTAGTCCGGTCTATGTAAAACTACAAATAAAAAATAAATACATCCATAAATAAATAAAAACAGAAAGATGTCACAAAGTCCTAGAGAAAAATACCGGACTGTGTAATTGCATTCACCTTCAATAGTTTCACCTTATCATTCTAGAATACACGTTGGCCAGAAAAAGAAAAAAAATGTTTTCCTCTGACTAAAAGAGTTATGGAAATATTGGAAAGAAAATGTCATATCAGAACCTAATTGGAAGCCAACATAAACTTCTGAAAGGAAAGTAATAAACTAACACAAAGCTCCAGTTATGATATCGTGAGACCCAAGCCAAAAGCCACAGCAAAAAAGCGCGTGCTAAACTACAGAGTGATATTCAGGTTGGCAGCAATCAGCACAGATCACATATATCTTGGTCAAATGTAAAAAATATATACATTTTAGAATGTGCACTTTGAAAAATCACGTTTATTTGGACCGTTGGTCCACAAACAATACATATATTGTTAAAAATTCATCTAAAAAATACACTTCATTTACACAATAAACATATCTTAAAATACATTCAATTTAAAACCCTTCAATAACTCTGATTGGAGCTGAATTATTACTAAAACTCATTACAAAGGTTAAAAAGGAGTGCCTTCACTCTTTGCATAAATTTCCCAATAGCAACGGCAATATCCAGAGGGGTCATTTCAGTCATTAAAGTTACAGCCGGGGCCCTAGAATTAATTTCATATTTCTTAAAAATCGATTTTAAGAACATAATTCGTAAATCAAGAAACTTCTGACAATCTAATAAAATATGTAACAAGTCACATGAGGTGCCCAAAGTACAAGTGCATCTTCCCGTCTTATCAATCATTATGCATTTTGCCACATTATTTTGCCACATTATTTATATAACACGGTTCACCCCAATTCTTAGCCTGAGAACCTCACTTCGTCAATCCAGTAGCCTGTCAATATAGGGAAAGGTTTGTTAATTTTTCCATGCAACAGTCATAAAATGCACTGAGATTTTATGTGCAAGGTAGTTTTGGTCCTGTGCATGGGATATTTCCTTCCCCAATGTCTTAAGTATCTTCTTGTCAATGCTAATCATAAGGGTCGTAGGGCACAATTTAACCTCCATCATATGACATAGCTTCATCATAATCGCCCTAGTCTCTCTTGCCCATTTTAATTCACTATTCTGTATTTCGTTTTTACACCATTGTGAAACGTTGGTCTTTTTGTCTACTCCTAGATGTTGCCAGTATCAAAGTAGGGCCATACCGGCTAGAATGCCCCATGAAGTGAGTCCTAATTCCAGTTTTACTGCCTGGACCATAGCTGACAAGGGCAATGTAAATAGATTTTTTAGGTTTTTACATTCCTCCACATCCCAGCTCTCTTTACCACTCAGGTATAGCAATTCTGCGCCATACAGAAATTGCGGAGGTACCATGGCCGAAAAAGCTTTTAGCACTGGTCTGTCTGACATCGCACCAGAGGCTTTGTTAAACAGTTTCAGGGCGCTCATCGATGCAGAAGTTCTTACTTTTGATGCCTCTGGATCCGCACTATGGCCCAGAGAGCAAAACAATAGTTGATTGTAGGGTGGCCTGCTTTAAACCCCCCCCTGTTCCGGGGGTATAATCTGATTTTCGTCTGCCCTGTCTTTTAGTAAACCCAGTATGGCTTTAGCAAAGACTATTTCCCCTATATCTAGGAGATTTATCAACCTATATTTTTTCTGTATTTTTTGGTCACCCTTCTTAGGTATAGGTCTTATGATTGCACCCTTCCAACTTTCTGGTACAATTCCAGTTTCCAAGACCACATGGAACATCTTTGTAAAGAACTCAGCCCACCATTCTGGTCTAATTTTTATTATTACTGCCGGAAGGTTATCTGGGCCTGCAGCGTGGGTTAGATTCAAGCTTGCTATAATTTTCTTTAAATAACTTGTGGTGAAGTATTTCTTTATGTTATCCCTCAACTGTGGCCAAGCTGGGATCCTGCGCACTTCTTGCATTGGCCATTTTCCATAGATTTCTCCCTGATAGCCCACCCAGTGATCTTCCGGGACCATGCAGTCTAGGGAACCTACTTCCCTGCCCATACTTTCTTGTACTAATTTTCAAAATCTTCTGACATGTCTAATTTCAATTACCTCCAACATATTTACCCAACACTTATCTTTGAATGTTCTTTTTTTATTCCGAATTAGTGTTTTATATTTTAACCTTAAAGACTGGAGCGACTGATATAATTCCACATTAAACCTAACCCTTAGTCTTCTTTCCTTCTGTCTAATCTGGCCCTTAGCTACCCAGCATTCATCATCAAACCAGGTTTTCCTATTTTTATTAGCACAATGGCTTCCAAACCCTGGCATTCGTGCACTTGAAAAAATAGATCTCACTATCAACCATCTTTAATACGAGCACTCCAAGTACAAACAACAAACATGTACTAGGGAAAAGATACCCATCTCACTGTTCTTGGAAATGGACCAGTTTTGGTCTTGAAGAATCTGTTAGTTTGACCACCTTAATGGTTTGTCCCTTGATCAGATTGCCCTTTTTGTGCATAACACTATGCTGCTGGACATTACCACACTTGCAAGAAAATATGGAACTAAAACTGAACTTTGTGTTTCCCTCCCTTCCCCATCCTTTCAGCGGAGAATACTTTTGTTGGTTTCCATGATGAAAAATTATTTGAAATGTTTAGGAATATTCACATTAATTTCAATTTATGTTTCTGCAGTGCATTGTGCAGTGCCCTTATCAAAAATGCCTCTTACATCTTCCCTAATGCAAACCTAATCACAAAATTCCACAAAGATTGATTCTGTCAATCTGGAATTGAACACATCCTTTTTTTGCGTATCTAAGTTACAAATATGGCACATGTGCACAGGCAACTCTACTCATACCATATAGACATCTATGCATGTGGACAAGCCTTGTTAGCAGTGTTTAATGTGATCTGTGGGACCCACGTGCACTCAGTTTTGAGGACAGGAATGTATTTTCCCTCATCGGACTTTCACATAGAGCAAGAGACGGAAAAATACACAAAGGGGGAAGAAGTAAGAAGAGAAAGAAGGAAATAAAAACATTACAAAGGGAGATAGGAGGAACTTGACCGAGTGAGATAAAGGGGTGGAGAGTGTCTGATGGTGGAGCACAGAGTCATGAGGTTGATTCAAGACTACGGAGCCTTGGTATTATGTGAGCGAGATTTAAATGCACTGGCTTTGGGTTTCTTATGAGAGCTTTGGACACTGGCACTCAGTCTATTACAAATTAAGCACTCTTTAAAAGGCAGCAGAAAGGCTTGACTTTGTGGGTATGGGATCATGCGAACAGTTTGGGTACATATGTCCTATTGTCATAGATGTTGTTTTTATGGATATAAGTGTATATTAGGCATATATTATACTACAATTGGAGAGTCCGTTGTTGCCGACCGCAGCCCTGCAGGACTGAAGCTGCTCTGCGCTGCGCGGCTATCCGAAAGCCCCCAGCACCGGCCGTACCCATCTGACAGTCTGCCCGCCCGCTTCTCCCGGTGTGAGAGCCAACTCTGCTGCGAGCAACGGCCCGACCCCGGCCTGCATCCGAGGTCAGGGGGACAGGGGTGACAGGGGCGGCAGGGCTGTTCGATTAGGGGCCGGTGCCCAGCCTGTCTTCCTCTGACGCGGGAGCAGAGCAGCAGAGTGATAGCAGTGGAAAGCAGACTGACGCGGGTGAAGTCAGAGGAGCCAGTGGAGAAAGTGGAGAAAGTAGCGATTGCCGCATTGACCTCGCTGGGGGACCAGACCTTCGGGACCCTCGGGAACTTGGCAGTGGCAGCAGCGTGACTCAATCAGAGTGCCTGGTGGTATTCTGACTGTCAGAACCAAGACGTGCCTGCGGAGCACTGGAGGCGGTGCTGTTGAACTCTGCGAGTGAACCAGTGAACCAGTGATTCCTGACGGATGTATTGCGGAGCTCGGAGCTTGAGCCAGGCAGCGATCTGCAGGCTGTAAGTAGAGTAGCGCCGGTCGGAGGCCTGAGGTGAGGTGAAGCGGGGAGAGCTGAGCACGAACGAACGCCCGCCGGCAGCAGGGGTGTGCTCCGGCTCAGCTCAGTCCGGCGGCAGCAGTGATTCACGAGTCTGCCCCACCCCCCAACAGGCTCACAAGTCAGCAGAGCAAAACAAAACAGATTTTTTTTTTTTTTTTACACTCGGCAAAAAGACTAATAATAATAATAACGACCCTCTCCAAAAAAAAAAAGATTTTTTTTTTTTACAGCTCCGCCCTAAGCAATAAAAAAATAAAAAATAAACCTTCGCCACAGTACCAAGTCACAAGGTGGGTGGGCAACAACACAACCATGAGGTCCGGAAGAACAAGGGGGGATGAGTGTAAAGAGAAAAAATCACCATCTAACCCCAAAAAACCCCCAAAAGAAAGGGAGATGGAACCAGAAATAGAAACGGAGGTCATCAAGGCGATGGTCATAGAGGACAACAGCATAGCATCAGGTACCACGCATGAAGGAATGTCACCTACGGAGCCGAGGCAAACAAATAGCGACAAGCAGTATGCGACGGAAGGCGTAACACAGGGCATCACAGTCATCTCTGAACCCGTAAACTCAAAGTCAGCTGTCAGCAAAAAAGTGGCTGAGACAGCCCCGCCTGTCACTAACGAAGGCGGCAAGAAGGGCATACCACCGGCACCAAAAAGGCATTATTCATGCCCAAACAGCAGTAAACGGGCATTGATCACCAACTTCCTAAAAGTGGCCACAAAAACAGCTAAAAACAACCAGGAATGCGATGACCCTAAACAATTCAAACATTTACAAGATACCAGTCTTAGCATTGACACCTTTTGACGGCCTAAGTGAAGCTGATACGAATATCCCCCTCGATAAGTGCATCAAGAGTTACATTAATGAAAAAGCAGAACTTTGGGCAACAGTTCCAGGCCTGGATCACGCATTAAAAGGTGAAGCCCATGGCCCCCAAATTCGAAAAATCATACCCCTTTCAGAAGGTGGTCACGCCCATAAAGTCAACGCCATAGAAACAGAAAAACACCATCAGCCGCTTATCCTAGAACCACAGCCGAAGGGGCAACAACAACTGTTACCGAGCCACAATGGTCTTAACGGTAACAAAGAAGCTATCTCAATACGTCAGATAAGCATGGGCCCTCTAAGCCCTTTCGGTACCATACACATGCTGTCGCCGGCCCTACTCACAGACGACCCGGTCAAAGTAATAACCAACAAGCCCTTTTTACCGGAATCTGTTCATCGAAGTAGCATAAAATCACCGCCCTCAAGGCAACAAGATGACTTATCTCTTAGTCTAAAAAATCTCGAAAACTCTCCCATGGTGCTGCAGTCGCAAAACAGGGAGAAAGTATACGAAATTCCAGCCTCTCCGGTTTCCTTGCCCCTAGAGCATACACCTTCACCGGTACAGGCAGCCAGCCCACCACCCTCTGTAGTCTGGCCCCATTTGTTAAACACTTTGGTCACCATCGGTAAAGCCATGACTTATCACGCAGACAAATTAGATACCCAAGTTGGCCTTTTAAACATCCTAGCTATCTACGTTCAGGGGGTGGAACAAAAGCTGCAAAACCTTAATGAAATGATAGAGCGGGTGCAGCAGGACCGAGAAACAAGCTACCTAACAAACCACTGCCATTGCACGCAAATAATAGACCAACTAGCCGTAGTTCCAAACTTAATGTCCGAACTGCTGGGGGTCGCCAGGGACACCTCTCCTCAGACTAATCCACCAACAAAGAAATTCAAAAAAACCCAGCAGGAAATGGATCAGGTTTATCCAAGTCCCCAAAAAAAGCACAATGAAAAAGCAGGGGGGCTCAACAGTGCTCTAACACCCGAAAGCAGAAAAACATTACAGTTAAAAACCATTTCGGACAATGTAGCCTTCTCGATCAGCCCACCAGTTGATTACTGCAACGAGCCACCTGCAAAAGAACCAATTACTAAAGCTTCACTATCAAAGCGGGAGAGGAAACGACTAAGAAAGTCAAGAAAGGGAAAACAAACAAGACATGCATCAAGCATAACCAGTACCACAAATGGAGCTAAATGTTACCCAAAGTGAAGATGATACATCAACAACAAACACAGAGAAAGCAAGCCTTGTGGTCAAAACAACCTCATCTACCAATACAACAATTCAAAATCAACCAAAAATGGATCATTCGCAGCCAGCAAAAGTATATAGCATATTCAAACCCGCAGAAAAGGAAGAGAATCGGCATGTAACATCTCAGCCCACTCAAACCCCAACAAAAACCACCAGACGCAACACAATAGAACCCGTCAAAACCAGCTCAAATGAAGCAATTCGGCCCAATAAGGGAGACAGCAAGGATGGGTGCACCGCCGACAAAACATACAGGATTCACAGGGAAAGCAGTGTTCCAACCACTGCAATGAACAATGATATACCTCCTCTAAATACCGCATACAACACTCAGAATCCTCGCCCGACCATCGCGGGACAACCCTCAGAGGGAAAAGAACTTAAAAAAAGCCATCATTCAGAGCTGGTCCTCTCCGACAGCAATAACTACTACTGCAAAAAGCTGCATTTCATCCCCTATTTCGAATCAAGGGGAACCTTGATTCGAAATGGGGGATGAATTGAATTGATTCGGAACCATGATATCCTTAACAGAAGCGTAATATTAAAACTGCTCAAAGCACTCCCGTCCCTGCGTCATATCGAGACGGGGAATCTTGAAAGCGTTGAATTGAGCCCTAATCCCGACCCATCTGGTTGAGAAATCACTATAGTAAGCTTTACAGATAACTCCATCACAGAGCAAATCTGGCAGAAGCAGGTTTTATTTGGCAAATGGGGTATAGAACTAAAAAAAAAAACGCCCGCCCGCTATCCTACCCCACTTCAACAACTAAAGTCACCAGAGAGCTTGTTGAGAGGTGCGAAAGGCCCAGAACACCAAAGCCCAAGAATTGGCAAAGATCAAGATGGGAGGAAAATAACCATAACCTTCATTCATCCGGAAGCAGGAAAAAACATAGGGCAAAGGAAAGAGAACCCAGCCAGAACCCGCCAATGTACGGTATGAACAAACCCTTCCAAAGACAAAATAACAGACCACGGGTGTAACATTTGCTCTTGGAACATTAATAGCCTGAGCTCAAAACTAGAAGATCCGGACTTCATGGAATTTCTCAAAAACATGATTTAATCCTCCTTCAAGAGACATGGCAAACAAATCCTTCACCAATAGTAGGTTACAAAGAATATCTTAACCCGGCCCAGAAGGACTCGAAATATGGAAGAGCTAAAGGAGGGCTTTCAATCTATGTCTCGACCCACATCTCATGGCAGGCTACGGAAGTAGATTTAGATACAACATGGATGCTATGTATCAAATTAACACCCGACCTTCTGTAGCCTACTAATATTGAATATATACATCCACCCATCATCCAAACAAAAGAGATTGAATATTGATACTCTAGTAGCAACGCTGGATACATTAAAACTGGCTCACCCACACTCCAACATAATTTTATCAGGAGATTTTAACATGAAATTACAAAATCTAAGGAAAGATATTCCAACAGGCCACATTCCATCTAGCAAACAACGTGACACACATGGTAATAGATGTGCTTCCCTGTTGAAAGAAAGATCATTGGGCGTGTTAAACGGACAAGTGACATCAGAGAGCCACCAAGCATATACCCGGGTAACGCAGAGAACATGCTCCATAATAGACTATTCATTAACAAACCTAGACCTTCTCCCACACATCACAAACTTTGAAATAAAAGATAGGTCAGAAAGCGACCACCACCCACAAACCTTCACTTTACTCGTAAACACGGCCGACCCAGCAGAAGACAAAGAGATGTCCCAACTCACAAAATGTTACAATCTGAAATGTTTAATTCGGAAAAAGGAAAATATCGGTGACATCATGGCCACATGCATAACCCTTTCGGAGAGTTTTAAAGTCAATCCATCATGCATAAAGGCTTGGGAAATCTTTGCTCAAGACCTAAACAAAGATTTCTCAAAAAATGGCCGCAAACCAGGCAGACCAGAAGGGTTAGGGTGGTTCACCACCAGTTTAAGGCAACAAAAAAAAGCAATTGAATAAACATCTAAGGCATTTGCGAACTCGAGGCCCAGAATCCACTCAGGACATTCTCTCACTAATATCAAAAGCAAGAAAAGACCTCAAAGAGACTCCAAGGTAGCCAAGAAAGCCTTCAGAGAAGAACTCTGGCAAAACTCCTCCATGCGAGCAACCAAAAAACACTCTAAGCTCTTCTGGGATATAATCAACCAGCTATCGAACGGCAAGAACAGGCACTTCAACTCTGACGTAATGGAGGACACTTGTAAAGCACACATCGAGCAAACATATAATGATACCTTTAGGAGCCGCAAATCAGGAAATCCCCATTGCAGTAATAGTTTGTGAAACACCTACGATTGAACTGTCAAAACCACTTCTGCAGATTTCCCAAGATCGGGTCCTTAAAACTATAAAAAATCTAAGGCCTGAAGGAGCTCCAGGACCTAACGGATTGCCTAACGCATTATTCCGGCATGATCCCTTATTCTGGTCCGACATCCTCACTCCATTATTCACACATGCACTATCGTCAGGTACGTTTCCAGACTCCTGGAGAGGAAGCATCCTTAATCCTATATATAAATCTGGTCCACGTTCAGATCCTGCCAACTACAGATTGATCGCACTCATCGATGTTGAGGCCAAGATTTATGCCTCAAACCTGCTGACAGATTTAGAAGACTGGGTGAGCCACACAAACTTGATGCCAAACACACAAACAGGATTCCGGCCTGGAATGGGCACTCTCACCAACATCTCTGCGGTCACACTCCTAGCCAATCAAGCCATGGCCAAATCCCGCTCCCTCTATGCCTGCTTTATTGACCTCAAAGCAGCATTCGATAAAGTACAGAGGGCAAAGCTATGGGCCAAAATGCAAAGCTTGGGAGCACCAACAAAACTTTTGGAGGCTATTATCAACCTTTACTCGGATACATGGGTCCAAATAAAAAAAGGAGACGGGTGCAGCATAACAAGTAAGATCCAAACTAAAAACGGGCTGAAACAGGGGTGCGTGCTGGGCCTCTGCCTCTTTAACATCTACACCGCCGACCTCGAGAAATACCTTCAACAAGTCCAAACCGACCCCCCAAAACTGGGCAAAACACCAATCACCAGCCTTCAATACGCAGATAATATCGTCCTTCTATCACAAACACCGATAGGCCTTCAACGATCAATGACCCAACTAGGAGCCTACACCATTGCATCCCAATTAACAATTAATCGCAAGAAAACTAAGGTGCTGTGCTTCTCAAAACATCATAAAAAAGGGTCAAAAGGCAAATTCATCTGGAACCTGGGTGACAAACCAATAACCCAGGTGGAATCTTACAAATATCTAGGGTTTCAACTCGATCAAAACCTCAACTTCAAACACCAGCTGAACCAAGTGAGAACAAAAGCAAAACAACTTCTCTACGCCTTTAAAATTTTACACAGGAAATTAAAAGGCAGCTCAACAGGGCATGTGTTGAAGGTAATCGCAGCCAAATTCATACCAACCATATCACACGGTTCATAAATAATGCATACAATTGATGCAGCCGCCCTTAATCAAGTCCAATCAAGCTTTTTCAAGAGGTTGTTCTCAATTCCCCAGCACATTTCTCAAGCCCAGATTCGACTGGAATACGGGCTAAAAAACCAGAAACCAGCCAGACAAGGGGCGGTCATCAAATACTATTGGCGGATGAGGCAAGCAGAAGATAACACATTAGCCCACTCCTGCTGGGAAGAAATCGAAAAGCAAGCGAGGCTAAATAATTCCATTGTCACGGTCCTAAAAGGTTCACTCAAGGACTTACACCTCGAAGGGGCATGGCACACAAACACCCCTTTTTCTGGCTTCAAAAAGGCAGTAAACAGCGCAACCAAACAAATTTCACAGCTAATGGATAAAACTGCATTTTTAAAGAAAAAACACGCTTGGGCAGTGATCAGTTCTTATCAGTCGCTCAAACCACAACCATACTTGTTAGACCACTTCTCACAACATAAATAGCACTATCTGACCATGTTACGGTTGGGGTCATTCCCCACGAAGGACCTAACCCCAAAATGGAAACAAGTATGGTCAACAAAAGAGTGCCGGCTGTGTGGACAAGGAAAAGAGAGCCTCTTACATCTCCTATGCATCTGCCCCACACTTCTAGAAATTCGGAAAAGGGTCCTCCGCAAGTTGCTGATAAAAAATCAGCTACGGAGATGCAGAGCAGCAGTCATACAATGTCTTGGAGGCCACTCCATCAAACTTTCTTGCAAAGCCATTATGCTTTGGAAAATGGCAGCCAAAGAATTAGACAACAAATAAGAATGAACTGGAGCGGTTCACTTAAGACCGCTTGGACCCTTGTTCTTTTCCTGCATCAACATAAATTCTGGGCCCCCGGTGTACAGTACCACCTCTCTCTGTTCAAAACTTCTTTTTAACATGAAAGTTTTATCTAATCTATTATCTATGGACGATTATCCAGGTCATGTCAGCATTGTGTTTTTATTCTTTTTCTGTTAGCTCCGTTTTAACCTTCAACAATTTATCTAATTATGTATTTTGTTTTTTTTAACATGTTTGTTTCATTGAACTTCTTCCACTCTTTTATGATTTTTAACGAGATCAAATAAAAGTATTTCTGACTGACTGCCTACTACAAGACTGAAGGCTCAATTATGATTTAGCTTCTGTACTGTTTACTTTACAGCAAAAAAAGCAAATGGTAATGTTCGGAACATTGTTGAAGAAACATGATACATATCATAACTAACACTAGGTCACCAATCTAGCAGTCTAATAACATCACAAAGGGCACAGTTAATGACTAATGCTCTGCATAACCATCTGTGCAGATCTGCAAAGCGTCCTCATCTTTGCAGCATGACTAAAGATAAGTATTACAAGCAGGGACAGCTCCTCCACTAAGGCGTATGAGCGTCACCCCACTTCTCTACGAGCAGTAGGTAAAGGAAAAGTAAAATGATAATAACCAGCATTATTATCATTTTCGTTTTCTGTTTCCTGGTGTGGGTGGGTTGGACTGCCAGGACAGGGGCCAGAAGGCGTGGTTGCCCTTTCTAAAGTGCGCATAACTGTTTGGCCGGCCCTCTCAGGCCGACATAACACTCATGCGTACTTTGCATATTCTGCACCCATGCAACCAGGCTGCATTACAAGCTGGGTGCAGACCATGCCCAGGCCCCTATTCCTCATGTGCTCAAACCAATAACAATTCTGCTTTGCAGCGTTGTGATTGGCCAGGGGAGTCAGGAGCCTGGGTGCTTCCAGGTGCCTGCTTCCCAGGAGCAAAAGGCTGCGGTGACGAGTGGACCGAGAGGATGTGGCCGGCTGGGTGACCGGCTTGAAGGTAAGTGTTTTATTTTTTATTACATTAATTTATACCCCCCTCCTACTCCCCTCACCGCACCACCCCTGGTAAATAGTTTATAAGTGCATTTCCTTTTTCATTATAATATGCTTGTTATGTGAAAGGATTATTTTTAGGTCATTTATACTTGAATGCTTCATTGTTGAGTAACTTCGCTTCTTTTTCTAAATATTTTTGAACAAACACATTTTCTTTCTTTTGGAATGTAACATACCTTCTCTGACCGCACACACTGTGCCAACTTCTCTTTTTTGTCTACAGCGGGCTCCCGTACAGGCTAACTTGCTGCTTTAAATTACCTCAGGAGACTTGTGACTTTGTTGCACATGTCTTTTTCCTCGGCAGACCGCAGCTATCTGCTTTTCTGGTAACATTGCTGCAAAAGGGCCTTGAGGTTGTTGAAACTGTTCACCAATTTATTTTCTAGGTGAGGCTAGCAGGCTACATTACTATGTTAGAGTATTGTTCACCTTAACATTTAATGTCACCTAACAATGTTGTCTGTCTGTCTGTCTGTCTGTCTGTCTGTCTGCCTGTCTGTCTGTCTGTCCGTCCGTCCGTCCGTCCGTCCGTCTGTCTGTCGGTCTATCTATCTATCTATCTATCTATCTATCTATCTATCTATCTATCTATCTATCTATCTATCTATCTATCTATCTATCTATCTATCTATCTATCTATCTATCTATCTATCTATCTATCTATCTATCTATCTATCTATCTATCTATCTATCTATCTATCTATCTGTCTGTCTATCTATCTATCTATCTATCTATCTATCTATCTACACACATATATTAATTACTGGCTGTCGCCTGTAGCTAGATATAGCTAGGCCCTAGATTCCATAGGAAAAGTGTTTTTATTTTGCCAATAAGTTTGGAGCAAATCTTCCCAAAAGTGGAGGTTTGTTGTCCCTTGAAATACTCCATCCCTGCATTTCCAGACAATAACAGGAGGCTGCAATAATTAACATTCATTAGGCATGTAGTTCGCACACCCTGTAAGTAGTTAATTTGAGATGCAACCAGTTAGTACGTAGGCTGTATGCCAAATTACACAACTATTTGCAATCCTTTGTGTATGCAAATTTCCCATACTGATTTGCGAGTAGGAGTTCATACAATGGTCCATCAGTACACTATCATCTGCTTGAAGCTATCAGTATCTCTGACTGTACTAGAGCAATGATGTGGCAACTAGGCTTTATGTGTCATTTCATAAAACTCCTTATAAATAAATGAGTTCATAATGACAGATATATAGATTGATAGACTGATAGAGTGACAGACTGATAGCCTGAAAGATAGATAGCTACTTCCAGTGGTGTAATGAAACCTGAGGAGGCCCCCCTGCAAAGCACATGGAGGGGTCCCTCTCCCCCGGCGACTCAGCCCACCACCTACCACTTTGCCCTACCACGGGTCGAAATTCAGGACCGGTGGTTAAAATTCAGGACATAACTTCGGGACAAAAGGTAAGTTTTACAGACAAATCAAAGGAAGTTGTGCAATAGCATATAAGTAAACACATCCATATCCAAACATATTCAAACATTTGCAAACCTATCCATCATGTATCCTTCCATCCATCATTTCACTCATCCATCCCTCCATTGACCCTTTCACTCATCCATCCATTATTTATCCATCCACCCTTTCACCCTATCCATCTGTACACTCATCCATGCAGTCTTCCACCCATCCATTCACCCATCCATCCAGCCATTTACCCTTTCACCCATCCATCTGCCCATTTCACTTACTCATACATCCACCCAGTCTCTCATCCTTCCACCCATTCACCCTTTCAGTCATCCATCCATACATCCTCACTTTCTCTCTCCAACGACCCTTCACTTAGCCATCCTTCCTCCCACCATCCACCAATCCATCTACTCATCCACTCATGAATCCATCCATTGACCCTATCGCTCATCCATCCTTTCTCTCAGCCATCTATCCTTTCACTCCTTCACTCATCTATCCATCCTTTTGTCCATCTACCCTCCCTTTCACTCACTCATCCATCCTTACATCTACAGTTTCACTTATCAATTCATCAATCCATCCTTTCACTCATCTATCCACCCATCACTCGCTCATCATCCACCCTTTCACTCATCCATCCATCCTTTCACTAATCCTTCCATCCTTTCACTCATTCATCCACCCTTTTACCCATCCATCTACCGTCCCACCCATACATCCACCTATTTACCTTTTCTCTCATCCATACTTCCACTCACTCATCCATCCATCCATCCATCCATCCTCTCAAATTATCCATCTATTCAACCTTTCATTCATTCACCCTTTCACTAATCCATCCAGCCATCAACCCCCTCACCTACTCACTTGCCCACCTTTTCGTATTAATTATGAGCTGAGCCTTTGTCTGCAGTGATGCAGAAAGAAGAGGCCCATCAAGGACTTCCCCATAGTTCCTAAAGCAAGGGGCGGGCTTGGTGGGGGAGGGTTCTCTATGCCTCTGCACATAGGCAATCTGGAAACTTGTCATGAGCCATGCACGATGCACAGCGCCAGGCCATGAGGTGACATTGACATGGTGTTGTCTCTGGGGCTTTAAGTGGGATGATAAATATGGGGAGTCTCTCCAAAGTGTGTGTTGGATGCAATTACAGACCTGGCTAAAAACACCCAAGCTAAAAATATTTGCTTAGTATAGTGTACCACCCACCTTCCCTGGGCCTCTGCAGGCAACACAGACACTGCCCGCATCCCTTGGGGTGCTGCAACCAGCACAGACACTGCCCACCTCCCCTCGGGCTCTACAGGCAACACAGACACTGCCCACCTCCCCTGAGGCTCTTCACCCACCACAGACACTGCCCACCTCCCCATGGGCTCTGCACCCAGCACAGACACTGCCCATCTCCCCTGGGGCTCTGCCGGCAACACAGACACTGCCCCCTCCCCTGAGGCTCTGCACCCAGCACAGACACTGCCCACATCCCCTGGGGCTCTACAGGCATCACAGACACTGACCACCTCATCTGGGGCTCTGCGCCCAGCACAGACACTGCCCACCTCCCCTGGGGCTCTGCACCCAGCACAGACACTTCCCACCTCCCCTGGCACTCGGCAGGCAACACAGACACTGCCCACCTCCCCTGGGTCTTTGCACCCAGCACAGACACTGCCCACCTCCCCAGGGCCTCTGCACCTAGCACAGACACTGGCCACCTCCCCGTGGGCTCTGCACCCAACACAGACACTGCCCACCTCCCCTGAGGCTCTGCACCCAGCACAGACACTTCCCACCTCCTCTGAGGCTCTGCACCGAGCACAGACACTGCCCACCTCCCCCGGGGCTCTTCACACAGCACAGGCACTTCCCATCTCCCCTGAGGCTCTTCACCTAGCACAGGTACTGCCCACCTCTCCTGGGGCTCTGCAGGCAACACAGACACTACTGACGTCCCCTGGGGCTCTGCACACAGCACAGACACTGCCCACCTCCCCTGGGGCTCTGCAGGCAACACAGACACTGCCCACCTCCCCTGAGGCTCTGCACCCAGCACAGACACCGCCCGTCTCCCCTCGGACTCTGCACCCAACACAGACACTGCCCACCTGCCTTGCTGCAATGGAGCCCACCCAGAGTCTTCCCACCTTTCCTTGGCTCTGCAGCGATTGCAGCCACTGCCTACCTGCCCTGCTGCAATGGAGCCCACCCAGAGTCTGCTCACCTCTCCTTGTCCCTGCAGCCAGCACAGACAGGGCCAGATCTCCACATACTGCTGTGTGTGAGGGGCCCTCGGTTCTGAAGCAAAGAGCTTCGCCATCACCACTGACCCCCCCCCCCCCCCCCCCCCACAGCATCCATGCCACTTGTCCATAAGGGGTGGATTCAGTGTCTGGCCTTTCACCCCATGCCCTGGCCGAGCCCACAGTACACCCTGCTCTTGAGAAACATCATTAACTGTGACAGACCCATCAGTTTAAATATTGTGCCCCTCTACCCTAAGTAGTCTTTCTTTAGTCTTTGAATAAACGTTGCGGGTGCCCCGTTGCTCTGGCTGCATCGACAAAGTCGTTGTCACAAGTGCTCCTCCTTTCACTTATTAAATGTGTGAAATATACTTATGGCCCAAATTAGTTTACTTTCGACATGAAACCCATGGACACGATGTACTGCCCTGCAATATTTCAGTTATGAACGTTACCATAGCGAAGTGTTTCTTTTCTGAAAACCTTTCTCGACTGTGATGAAGTAAGTGAGAGGGCCCCTGGAGCACGGGGGCCCTTGCACTGCGGGGGCTGAGTGGGCCTGTGTTACGCCCTTGCCTGCAAAGGTTACATTCCGGTCATCCTTCCTTAATATGCCTACTCCAGTTTAAAACATACTGAGGTGGGTAGCTGAACTGTAGAACTGCCTTTCTGCCGAGCCTCAGGGAGAAGTCACAACACCTTGATTATACAAACATCTAAAAAGATCTGTAGAGCATATTATGACCAGGTTGTGGGTCCTAACCATGAATGAAGAACTTAGGGGCATATTTACGAAGAAGTGACAGAGTGCGGCATTAGCCATCTTGGCTTAACACCGCACTCTGCCACTTCTGAAACACAGGGCTGCACCATATTTACAAAAATACAGTGCAGCCCTTCAAATCCCCATGCGCTGGTGCTAATTTCAGATGCTTAGAGCCAACACAGGCACCCTTGCACCATAGGAGTGAAAGTGACAAACAATGGGATAGTGAAAACAGAATAAATAAATAAAACCGCTTACCTTACACTCGTTGCATCGCCAAATCCCTCGGTCCCCAAATTTATGAACATGTTATATCTGTGCAGCTCTACACACAAAAGCTCTTAGAAACAAAGTCTGGAAACCCCATACAGAGGTGAGGGGGATAAAATAAATCACAATAAAGGGGGCGCAGGTGGAGAAAGGAAGAGAAAAATAGGGAAAGTGAAGGAGAGAGAGAGAGAGAGAGAGAGAGAGAGGGGCAGGAAGGAAGAGAGAAAGGAAGGACATAAGAAAATAATGACTGAACTGTTACAAAAAGGAAGGGCCAATAGGATTGAAGACTAGAGGCAAGGATGAAAATGTTGACGGATGGAATGGTAAAAGAAAAATTACATGATTTTGACATGAAAGAAAGTATGGAAGGATTGATAAAAAATAGGATGAATGTGTAGTTGGAAAAAAAACCTGGATTGAAGAGTGAAAAGATGGGTGTGTGGATTGATAAAAGGAGGGTGATATAATGGGTGGATGCATGAAAAAGAATGCATGAATGTTTTACCCGCTGGTTGGAAGGATGGTCTAAGAATGTAATGATAAAAGGGTGGATGGGTGAAAGACCTAAATTCTGGAGATATTGATAGACAAAGGACGGATGATGGTACCTCTTCTTGGTTGGGAATGACGTATTTACTTCGCTCTCCCGAAGACATTCGAGGCATAAATTGAAGTGAGGGTGTATTTTAAATTTCTGGCTACTCCCTTGTACTATTTCCTGCATGTACTGAGAGAGCAAGCACACCGAGTGAGCAAAACAAACTTACATATTGTTTTTCATTTTCTTCTTTGCCTCCAGTGGCGGCTGGTGATATTTCAAAGTGGTGTGGCGTAAACTTCCACTGACAGTGTGTTCAGACCTATAAAACTGGCTAACCTATCTCTGCTGAGCGGTTTTTGAAACGCGCAAAGCACAGAAGCCAACATGCACCTGCTGTTCAAAGTATATATTGAGCTCTATGTAGTTTATACAATGAGATAAGCACGAGTGCGCAGTATGCATCCGTCATTCACAGTTTATACAGGTCTATGAAGAGGCAGCACTATATCTGATCTAGACTGAGCCTTTTACGTCCCCCATGTCTCTGTCAATGTGAGCCTAAGTCACTGAGCCATCATGCCAACATAAAGGCCAGGGCATCAAAAAAGCACAAATGAGGAGCGGTGGGAGTCTTGCCACTGATTGAAATAAAAATTTGTGATGTCTTATGACCAGGTCAAGTGATTTCCACTCTGTTGTAATTTTGCTCTTTCATGTATAGTCTCAAAACTTGTTTTCATAAAAGAATCTCAAAGTTTCCTAATTTTTTTTAAAACAGGCCTAAAAGTCAGCCCTAATCAGACCAGGACTGGGGGTTTCGAGAGGGTCTCATTGAGGTGTAGGCGGCGCCGCCCGGTACCTGGAGTTTAACCCTTTCAGTGCTTCGAACGTCCAACGGTCGTCGCGTGCACTACCTTGCTAGTGCTGTGCACGACCGTTGGACGTCCGAATCCCGTTAGCGCAATCAAACGTCCGCACTGGAGCGGAATGTTTGCGCGCGCTTAACGGGTTAATGATAAAGGTTGTCTTTGCGGGTACAAGGACAGACATGTGGCATCACCTGAAGCAGGATATTAAGAGACATGGGAGATGCCGACCTCTAGCACACTGAATGCTACTGTTAACTCAAGCTTTCCTTTCGAAATAAAGAGCGCATTGCGGCAACGTTACGGTTCGATGTGGCATTGGCACCTAGACATCAGCATTGGGTTAAGCGCTCTGAACAACCGACCACCACAAGAGCGATAAGGAGTACTTGAGTGGCTCTGAGATTGGAGTAATGATAGGTAGCAAAGCAATGTCTGCGGTGCTTTATTCAGAAATAAACTCCTCCTGAAATAACTGCATTGTGGAATTACACAGACCATGTGACCTCTACCACCAGGCCACGACAGAGGTCGAAAAGCTGCTGGGACCTGTGTCACCCCATCTCACCACTGCCAAGGGGACATCCCGCATCCCTCTCTAGGCCTCCTTCTCCACAGCCCCCCTCAGTACCACACTTGTAGCACAGCTGCCTCCACAGCCCAGTCACCCTGCTGCTGTGAGGCCTAAACAGGTGTGGGGTGAATTACACAGACGTTTCTCCTTCAACTCTCAACATGTGTATTGAGGTTAGCAGAGTCTACTGGCAAAACTCTATTCTCCTTAAAGGCATAATATATAAAAGAGATGCTAAAAACAAAAGATGACATTCTATCAAAAATTATCACTCTTTATTAAAAATATGGTTAGAAAAACAAATATAGCACTAATTAATGCTTACGGACTAAAACATTTCATGAGTACACACTTCGATACTCATCATTCAGACAATAAAAAAAAGCAAGCACGGTGTTGGTTTGGACACTGAGTTTAAGACCTTCGAGTCCACAGATATGCAGGGGTTTCACATGACTCGCAGTGCAACACATTCAATAGTAATATTACAAGGCCACAAGACAGATAGGATGCATCAGATTCATCGGTTAGGGATGGGTGATGAACAATGTTTGTGTGGAGTATATTTATTCATTCTGAGAATATTTGTAATTGCGAGATATTCGTTACATGATTTGCAGAATTAATAGCACCTAATAAATGTGAATTATTATAAAGTACCACTACCTAAGTGTGTCCATGCTCTAATTATGCAGTTTGGGGCAGGCTCCTCCTATATATCGTTTCCTTGCAAAAGATTCTTTGGCATGTTGTGTTCTAAACACTACAAGTACGTACAGCCCATTAGGAGGGGGGTGTCGGAATAGTTACTCATTTCAAGTGCAGTGTGCTGCTTTGTGCTGATGGTGTATGAAAGAAGGGTCCCTGTAGAACTGTATATCTTTACTTGAATTTATTACAAAAATTAAATCAAAAACATATACAAACACTGTAAATTGATCACAATGAATGAACCAAATCACTTGGTAAATAACAGTGCCCCAAGAAAGGAAATTGGGAGTGGGATAGCGTGATGCTGTGAAGGAAAAGGACAGTGAAGGGATAAAGTTTGTGACAACTTATGAGTATCGAAATCAATTCGAAATGCAGTAAAGTTTCAAGGCTTCAGATCCCTGAGCCGAAATGGGGGATCATAACCCATGTGGATTCCATTGAGTAAAACCCCCCTCTTAGATAAAGATAAAAGCTTTGTGCTGGTGGACGGAGCATCGCAAAACCATATCCACTTAGATTTGGCCCTGATGATCTCTTCTGCTGACCTGGCCCGCAGACAGGCAGCCTAATGCCATGCACACGCCTTTGCAGCATAGTTGCTGTAAGGTGCAGAAGACATTCATTGTTCAAAAGTTAGGAGAAATTGAAACATTTATTCCGTTTCATGCCTGTCTCAAGGAGGCATTATTTTGGGGCAAAAAGCCCACTCTACTATTGACACAGACAGCCTACTTTCCAATTAAAATTAATTGTTACACTAGAATGTATATACTTTACCAACACTGCGCAGATTGCATCACTTTTTGTACCGGCACTGAGAGTATTAGTAAATCTAATCCAAGAGTAATTATTCTAATCATTTTCAAGCAAAACCGGCCAGGTAACCTGTTGTTTATAATGTTTGTACATGACAGTCCAGCATTTGTACTTTGGGGCACTCATGAGACAATTGAGTTGGTGCAATGATATACCTGTCATGTTACTACTGAAATGTTGATTTCATGGTGAGTTTTGTTTTTAATTATAAAATTAAAATTTTACGATCTGCACAGCAAGAAATAATGGTTTCCAAAGTTCGATATTTTTTATTCAAAGAGTCAACCACCATAAGGGAACAATGAGGTGTGTGAATAGTTATTATTGTCACGGTGAGAAACAAATGTCAGCATACAATCTGGTTGGCAAAACTTCTTGACAACCTCTACTTCCAGTCACGGTCGCCGGCCGGCATTACTGGTGGGTAGGGGCTTGAAATGAGGTTGTCGTGCCGCCGGAGGGACGGGTGTGGGGGGGGACGGGGTGGCATTGGCGGGAGGGGTTTAATGAAAGAAAAGATATAAATTAATTCAAATTTACCGTCCCACGCCATCTTCTGACTGAATGGGTCCGAGTCCGACTCCTGCTCTTCTGCACCACCCAATAGCGGCACCAGTGCTGAACTCTGCTGCACAGTGTATTTACTCAGCCAATCCTGGTGCAGCTTAACAGCGCCACTGCGCCAGGATTGGATAAAGAGCAGGCTGAATACTGCCCATGTGAGACCCGGGTCCCCCGGGTCCCTGCCTGTCTGCAAAATAGAGGGGAGGAGGAGGAGGGAAGGGACTACCACGTGTGCGCATGCGTGGGCCAATCGTAAAAAATGACATGTCCAAAATGCGCACAAACTGTGCTGCCTGCTGTGCAGTGCTTCTATTTCTGCTCAGCTGGCCCTGTCAGTCACTGTCCCGCAGCCCCGCCCCCACACCCTTCCGCGATGTCCGATTCTGCTTCAATGTCCCGGTACAGCTGGCTCTCATTGACGCACGCACGCAGACTGTGAGTGCGCTTCTTAGCTAGGATAATTTATTTTTTAATTGCACTGCACATACTTAATTGCAGCGTGACGTGACGACAGTGGCTTGTGGGGCAACGCCCCAATGCCCCCAATGGACACACCGCCACTGTTTGCCTCTGCCTTTCTACTTTCTCCTCAAGTGTCGCCTTTCTCCGTTTCTTTTACAAAAATATTTTATAGTTTTTATAGTCATCCCTTATTTACCCCTTGTCATCTTTTCGCTCACATCTTGCCTCCTCATGATGTAAGCCTTCTTTAAAATTAACAGCCACCTTACCTCTCAGTTCACTCTCTTTCAGGTTATTTATGGGCGTGTGCCGCTGATGCTTCTGTGCAGTCTCAGACACTGCAGTTGAAATATCTTAATGTGACAGAACAACGATGGCACCGGGGAAAGGTCACTGCTCCCTCCGGCCGGGCCCCTGGAGCCACGAGGCCCCCCCGCACCGCGGGGGCTGCGGGGGGCTGTGTTATGCCCCTGGCTTCATCAGTGGATAAACCTCTCTGAAAAATTATCAAATCTTTCAGAGAACATTTTCCCAAATAATACACAAATTGTGAACCTTTAATGAGTTTCATCGTATTCAGCTTTTTGCCATATCAAGTGTAAATTTAAAAACCCAGCATAGTTAATTTTTCCTTGAGAGACAGATACAACGAATGCCTCCAGAACCTTGAAGGCAGAGCAGTACCCGTTGTCTTCTTCAGCCACCAATTGACACTCCTGAACTACCCTAACATTGGCAAAACCTACATACAGGGCCCTAAGCCTTTTTTTTATCTGAGTATACTTTTTTATTTGGATGCGTGTAATGAAGTCTATGGAACTTTTGAAAATTCTATGTCTAATAACGTTAGCGTTTGTGGACGGAATCGGCTGAAATTTTCAGGAAAATGGCACATTGTGTTTCTGAGCAGCCCCTGAAAATTTGGGGGGGTTTCGTCAAGGGGGGGCTGAGAAAAAAGGGGGGTCCCAAAACGCGTTTTTCCCATTCATTTTTCCATAGGGCCTTTGGCCTCACTTTTAGCTCGAACGGCTGAATGGATTTACACGAAACTTGGCAAAATTATAGGGACTGTTAGCCCAATGTGCCTTTGCTGGGTCTCAATATATGTGCTCCAGTGGATTTTGAGAAATTAATGTTTAAAAAAACAGATATATCTGTGACAGCGTCCCAGATAGCGCTCCAGATCGCGTACTTTTCGCGTAACGGAGCTTTGCGTAGCGAAGCTGATTGGCTCTCCGGTGTCTGTCAACATTCTAAACAGTCCGGTGCGGCCGCCATCTTGTCTCTCGGTAGGATCGAGAGACAAGAGGAGGAGAAAAACGAAGGGGGAATTTAATGAAAGGGGGCAAGGTAGAACCCTCTTGACCCCCTAGGAATGATGTTGGGGTTATTAAAGGGTCCCGTGGGGCAAATAAAAAAAATTGATTTTTCGCAGTAGAAGCGCTTCTCGGTTCGCGAACCGGGTCGCAAACTGGTAGCGAAACGTGAATTCGCCATTTTGCGTTTCGATTTAATTAAATTACTAGATGGAGGAAAAGCAATGTGAGTATTGGGTATAAGGGAGTATGGGAGGGAGACGTATCCTGACCCCCTATATTTTCTGAGGGTGGTTGAGGAGGCTCATATATGTTGATACTTGTCTTCCAGCGGTTGCGCGTGAGCGTTTTTTTTTTTTTTTTGCCGCTTGACTTCTGTTAACGTTCGATTCGAAAAAAATTAGGAAGTGTTGATCGCCATTTTGGCACTACGAGTAAATATATTGTTAAAAATAATTGTTATAAATTAATCCGTATTGATAAACATTGTGTGCGCCATCTTGCTTTTTTTCCAATGCCACACTTTTGTCGTGCACGGCAGCCATTTTAGATGCCTTGACCAGACCCACTCTCTGCACGCCGCCGATCCTCAGCATGGTTCCCCACCCTCGCAAGCATCTCCCCCATGCACTGGTCACCCCCGCTCTCTCTCTCATGCATGGGCCAGAAATCTCCTCCCATCTGCGCTGTTCTTCTCTGAGAATCACACCCTGTGCCCGCCCGACACCTCCCTTTCACCCTATTCACTACCGCACCCTCTGACACTCCTCTTCCTCTGTGTCCGATTGTCCAGGCCGGTCCCAGGCTATCACCTAGCCCTGCAGATGTAGTTTATGGCCCCAGCTGTAGAGAATCACCCCTCTTTAAAGGAGTTACAGTAGATCAAGGCCCCCACCCGATGAGATCCGTCACACCACACGCGTTCCTACTATCTGATAACCATCCGGTATTGTGCTTGGGGAGGGGATTCTCACTGTGAGGGTGTGTGGGTCCGAGCCTGAAGCAGAAGATTCCAGGGATGCCTCTTTGTACATCAAAGTTTTTACAATTATGTGTCACATTAAAAATATATAGCACTCCAACAAAGTAGTAGGATTATAACACTTTAATAACTTATAAATATATACAACGCAACAAAAACAGTAAATACATTTAAACATTTTTTTGAAAAAAGAAGCAACAATGGTCAGTAGCTGTGTTTTGTGCGAATAGTCCCAAGGCAGCACAACGTGCTGAGTTCTGGACGGCACCTGGGTGCCGCACTGGTTTTTGGTATCCTACAATGCAGCTCCGAAAAATGGCGTGGGGCGTCCCGGGGGGTGCGGGGGGAGGCCTCGTCAGGATGGCACCCAGGTGATGTCCAGTAAGTTGCCGCACTGGTGTTGGTATCCTACAATGCTGCTCCAAAAAACGGCGTGGGGCGCCCCGGGGGGGGGGGGGAGATGGAGGCAGCGTGAACGGGCCTCCCCAGGTGGAGGCTCGTCTGCTGTAGTGGGGCACCCCTTTACCGTTTCAGTTGCCATTCCGCCCGCTTTTGCTACACTGTGCCTCATCCGCCATTCAGCTGTTTATCGCCCGCTCTTGCGGCTACAGCGTCTCGCTCACCATGTAGTTGAGTTGCGCCCACTCTTGCGGTGCAGCGATAGGCGGCTGCCACAGGACTCTTAAAATGGCGGACGGCTCTTCGGATTTGGGCCTGGTCCACTAAAATGGCCCTGGGACACCTTGGAACTCAGACGCTTGTCTGCTAGGTCTTGGACCCCATTCTCGAAAGCGTCCCCTGAGCCTTGAAGATTCTACAAAAGTCTTGGGGGCCTCCGACTCCTGCAGGCTTCCTGTGGGGAGCGGCTGCCATGATTGCTCGCAGAATGACCACGACGGAGCCACGAGATGGTGGTGCTCTCATGCTGATGCCAGCTTCAGTCTGAAACATCCAGAAACAAGGTGGGGCTTTCATCGTTTGGGAAAAAAAAATGTTTTAATCCAATGAAAAGTGTTATTTTTAGGTCATATGATCAAGCCTTCCATCATTAGGAAACCAAAAGTAAAATGAACCAATGAAAAGTTTTATAAACAAGTCACATGACCTGTTATGCGGCATAGGGCTATAAAAAGCGTAGAAAATCCGTTGGCACGTGAGGCGGCGTCAGTAGCGGACCGATGTGCGAATAGGCCGAAGGCAGCACAACGCGCCAAGATCCGGATGGCACCGAGGTGGTGTCCAGCAAGTTGCCGCACTGGTGTGGCCATCCTACAATGCTGCGCCGAAAGTCGGCGTGGGGCGCCCTGTTGGCCTGTGAGGTCGCGTCAGTCAGTGGTGGCTGTTTGAGGATCTGACTGCATTGGAAAGCAATGTGATGCTGTGCGTCGCCCCCAAGATGGAGGCTCCTCGGCTGCAGTGGGGCGCCCCTTGGTGTTTCACTCGCTATCCAGCTGAGTTGCGTCCGCACTTGCGGCTACAGTAGGCCGAAGGAAGCACAACGCGCCGAGATCTGGATGGCACCGAGGTGGTGTGCGTCGCCCCCAAGATGGAGGCTCCTCGGCTGCAGTGGGGCGCCACTTGGTGTTTCACTCGCTATCCAGCTGAGTTGCGTCCGCACTTGCGGCTACAGTAGGCCGAAGGCAGCACAACGGGCCGAGATCTGGATGGCACCAAGGTGGTGTCCAGCAAGTTGCCGCACTGGTGTGGCCATCCTACAATGCTGCGCCGAAAGTCTGCGTGGGGTGCCCCGTTGGCCTGTGAGGTGGTGTCAGTAGCGGACCGATGTGTGAATAGGCCGGAACCAGCACAAGGCGCCAAGATCCGGATGGCACCGAGGTGGTGTCATAGTTGAGAGTTCTGAGCAGCGCTTGTAACACTGTCTGAAGCTTATTTGCACCTGCTGCAGTTTCACTATTGCCCTGGTGTGGCCAAAGATCGCCCATGACATAGGCGGCCGGCTCCCGGGGTCCGGCGGAACTTTTTTCGTTTCCTTTCTGCATCTTGTCCCACAATCCGTTTGACCTGAAGACACGACCAGGTACCCGAATGTGTGCAGGGGGACGCTATTGATTGATTCAAAATGGCGGCTTCACACAAAGCTGACTCAAGCGTTGCTGCTGATGCTATACAGACAAAAACTGGTTTTCAGTTTGTACATTCTTCAGGATTTTTCCATCCAAGGCTGGTTGAGAGTTTGTAGAACAATGGCTTCAGATCTTGCCCTCCCCTCTTTTGACTGATGGTTCTTGTTGCCTATCTCTTCTGTTGTTATTTAACTGAACCTTTTTTGACTGCCGGAAGGGGTTCTGGTCCGACCGCTGGTTGGTGGAGACATTTTGACTATATCCTGGACCTGCCCGGCCTCACCCAAAATGGCGCCGGTATAAATGGGACTCGTAACTCCTTGTTGTGTACTGGTTGCACAACCTTGATATCACGAGATACGTATGCAGTTTTGAAGCACATGGCGGGCGGGGACGAGAATTGATTGAATATTTCGACATCCCTATTGATATTAAGTTCTGATGTGTTATTGATTACTGTACTATTCAAAGTTCGAATTAACGTCACCCATGGTACTTGCCCGCAAATGTATATCTAGATAATTTTATTGTAAGTGGCCCTGTCGTATTTTAATTACAAAATGTACGTCCACCGATTCCGTAACTGTTAGACACCTTAGTTCTTGCAACCTAATGGCCCGCTTGTTACGTTCCTGTACAGTGTAAATGTCTCCTCATCATATACAATTCCAGTTTGCTCCGTGGCCGGCCCACGTGGTTATAGGCCCGTATTTGTATACTGACATTTTCACAATAAAGGTTTTTAAAACAAAACATGGTAGTAGTATTTACATTGGTAAAGTTTTTAATTTTAGTCACTGTTTTCGAATCAGTAAAAGGCAAGTGAAATAAAGCAGTCCAATTACATGACGGATAAAAGGTATAATACGCAGGAACGCAGTAAAGATAAATGGTCAAGGGCTGTTGTGTTTTCTACTCCTGCAACATAAAGTGATCGATAAGAATCTGATATTCAGGCGTATCAGCGACTAAGACAGCAGGCCGAGCCTCTTTTGCTCAACGGCTCCGTCATGGGATGAAGAAACGCCCTTTTTCTAGAAAAAGGAATATATTTTACTTGCAGGACAGTTGTAAATTTTCCGGGAAAGTACATTAGCCTGGAACATTATAACATATATGTTTAAGAAAAAATAATGTTCGAAAGCAATAAAAAGCGTAATTTTTAGGTCATATGACCAAGCCTTTCATCATTAGAATAACAAAAGTAAAATGATCCAATGAAAAGTTTTAATAACAAGTCACATGACCTGTTATGCTTACGTTACGCGCTGCCCGCCGCGCCCCGGATCGCTTCCGGGAAGCTGCGCTTCGCGCACCGGAGCACTTCCGGGTGTGCTAACGCGGCGTGTCATATAACGCAATACGCGACAACGCAGGTCCAGAATATAGTCAAAATGTCTCCACCAACCAGCGGTCGGAACAGAACCCCTTTCAGCAGTCTAAAAAGTTCTGTTAAATGACAACAGAAGGGACAGGCAACAAGAACCATCAGTCAAAGAGGGGAGGGCAAGTTCTTCTCTACCGGGTCACGTTGGGGCGCTACCGGAACTGATCGAATTGGTAGTGTACAGTGTTTCTGGATGTTTCAGACTGAAGCTGGCGTCAGCATGAGAGCACCACCATCTCGTAGCTCAGTCGTGGCCATTCCACGAGCAATCATGGCAGCCGCTCCCCACCAGAAGCCTGCGGGAGTCGGGGCCCCCAAGACTTTTGTAGAATCTTCAAGGCTGAGGGGACACTTTCGAGAATGGGGCCCAAGCCCTAGCAGAAAAGCGTCCGAGTTCCAAGGTGTCCCAGGGCCATTTTAGTGGACCACGCCCAAATCTGAAGACCCGGCCGCCAATGTTGAGAGTCCTGTGGCAGCCGCCTATCGCTGCATCGCAAGAGCGGGAGCAACTCAACTACATGGTGAGCGAGACGCTTTAGTTGCAAGAGCGGGCGGTAAACAGCTGAATGGCGGAAGTGGCACAGTGTAGCAAAAGCGGGCGGAATGGCAACTGAAACGGTAAAGGGGCGCCCCACTACAGCGTGTCTTCAGGTCAAACGGATTGTGGGACAAGGTCCAGAATGGAAGAGTCATCAAAAGGCAAAAAGTTCCGCCGGACCCCGGGAGCCGGCCGCCTATGTCGGGGGCGATCTTAGGCCACACCAGGGCAACACGACTTGGGGAGGGGGCAGGAGCCAAGCGCCCCCTCCCAGTCCGCGCCACCACACCGTATGTTGAAAATCTGAAGCCATCGTTCTACAAACTCTCACCCAGCCTTGGATGGAAAAATCTTGAGGAATGTACAAACTGAAAACCAGTTTTTGTCTGCATTGCATCAGCAGCAACGCTTGCTATCAGAGTGCATGAGTTTCATGCTCGATCGATTGAGCTAGCCGGATCAGGCAACAAAAAGTATAAAATAGTTATGTAAATAGTTATTTAATAAAATGTTTTACCCTGTTACTTTGCTGGTGTGTTGTATATATTTATAATATTTGCATAGAGTTTATCGTTATTTTGGGTGGGGTGGGTGGCGGAGCCGAGCTGTCTTGCAGCCATCATGGTGTGGAGCTCAGTTCATCTCACTAGTTTCGTATTTCTCATGAAGGGATGTTCCTAATGTTTCTATTTCAGCGAGGTCAAAAAGAGATCCCATTAGTGGCTTACTGATTTTGCTCGATTACTTTTGTTTTTTTACACGATTTTTCACTATCTGCAAAGACTAAACAGAGTATTGCGACTCTGTGCTTGTTTGTAAATAGAGAATGAACCAAAGAGAATCAATTCTAAAACAGTAAATGCTTGGATAACAATCAATCAAATGGAGAGACAAGCAGGCACGACGGATTACAACGGGGCAAAGGCCTGCGTTAACTACCCTTCACTATCTGCAAAGAGAGAGTACTACTAAGAGAAAAGGGGGGGGGCAGCATTCAAAGCACATCAGCGTGCATAAACACGAAAATGTTTTACCTATCACGTACTTGACATTTGACAGCTTTTGATATTTGTTATTAAAAAAACATTGAAATTCACTGAAAAAACCATAGGTTTTAGCCCATATATAGTTAGGGATTAGCATTTACAAAACCTTAATTTACTCGCACAAAACCATAGAAATTTGCATATATAGTTAGATGCAATAACTATATATCGCGCACCCGCAACCCACTGCTGATGATGTCACATATTACATCATTCATGACATGGTCAGTGACATCACTGATGACATCTCAAATGACATCACTGATGACATCTCAAATGACATCACTGATGACATCACTGATGACATCTCAAATGACATCATTCAGTGACTGTATGTTTCTGTAAAGTTAAAATATGTCTTACATATTGAAGAATGAGTGGATGTATAAGTGTTCGGAAGAAGGATTTAGTAGGTGCATGACTGACTGTATGAGGGAATGATTAAATGTGTCTCACTGAGTGCATGGGTTAGTGACTAAACTGTCTTAATTTGTGCATCATTATTTCTGTAGTTCTGTAAACTGCTGCATGTGTTGATCAGTAGCTATATGAGTAACTATATGGGTTATTGATTGGTTGCCCAACAATTTGTATGGGAGAGTGAGTGTGTGTGTGGGGGTGGCTGGGAGGTGTGTGACTCTGTGCATAGATGTGTGAGCAGTTGATTCAGTAGATGTATGGGTTCAAAAGTGCATGTGGAAACAGCTGTATGGGCGGTTGACTATCTGCATGAGTGCATTGGTGAGTGATTGGATTTCTCAGTGCTACATGTCAAAGTAAGTACATATGTAAAACACAGTACATGTAAGAGTTGACATATATAAATAACTGTGCATAAGAGCCAGTGAATGTGTGAGTGGCTGTATGGATCATTGTGAACTTGTATCAGGGATTGTATAAGAGAGTAAATATGTGTTAGTATATGTTTGATTAAGTAAGGTGTGTATAACTGTATAGTTGAGGAAATGGAGGTGTGATTGATTCTTTGCATGACTGACTAGGTGTGTGAGTAACTCCATGGATGAGTGACAGTCTGTGAGAGTCTGTTTACACTGATTGTATCTAAGGTTATATTAGAGTCTGAAGAGGTTGATCGTATTATCACATGAATGATATCATCAGTGATGTGATCAGTAATGACAAATGAGATGTTATCAGTGATTTTATCAGTGATGTCATTTGAGATGTCATCAGTGATGTCATCAGTGATGTCATTTGAGATGTCATCAGTGATGTCATTTGAGATGTCATCAGTGATGTCACTGACCATGTCATGAATGATGTAATATGTGACATCATCAGCAGTGGGTTGCGAGTGCGCGATATATAGTTATTGCATCTAACTATATATGCAAATTTCTATGGTTTTGTGCGAGTAAATTAAGGTTTTGTAAATGCTAATCCCTAACTATATATGGGCTAAAACCTATGTTTTTTTCAGTGAATATATATATATATATATATATATATATATATATATATATATCCAAATCATCAAAGTTTGCCCATGATGAGAATGCCGCTCACGAAAACGTATCCTCGTACAGTGAGGTCACCAGCACGCTTCTGCTACCCAGGCTGACATAATAAAAGCATTCTTGGCTCAACGCGTTTCAGAAATACATCCTTGTTCACGAGACCTTCCAAATCACCACACTAGCACCAGTAGTTTGGAACACCTGCTATTTATTAAATGGAGTCCCGCCCTCCTGAGCAAGATTTCTCGCCTGATTGGGTGTCGGCCGCAATGTCTTGTGGTATTAGCAGTCCAAACCATAAATACAACCCCTGTTGGTGCTGCTGTTGTGGGAAAGTAAATGTCAAAATTCATATCCCAAGTGGGTAAATGTCCGCTGGATATGAAGAGCCTGCTGCAATTAACAGAACACTCACTGGTAAGCTGGTAACTATCAACCCCAGGCAAAGTGTTCAACAGAGTCATCCTGAACAGAATGAAGGAACAAGTTGACGCTCAGTTACGAGACCGGCAAGTTGGTGAAAAGATAGATCCTGCATATATCAGATTGCAACACTGCGCATCATGAGCAATCAATGGAAATGAACTCCCTCCTCTATGTCAACTTCATCAACTATGAGAAAGCACTTGACAGCATTGGAAACTCCTCTGCCACTACATTGTGCCAGATAAAGTTAAAAGAATCATCAGGAACTTTTACAAGGGAATGACCTACAATATAGTCCATGGAGGACAGTCACTGAAGCCTTCTAAGTGAGGATCGGAGTATGCTAGAGGTTATTGCTCTCGCCCTTTCTCTTCCTGCTGGCCATAGACTGGACAATGAAGACATCTACAGCAAAGACAAGAAATGGGATCCAGTGGACAGCTTGGATGCAGCACAATTAACTGAACTTTGCAGATGACCTGGCCCTGCTCTCCCATAACCATCTGCAGATGCAAGAGAAGACCAACAAAGTGGCCACCACATCACCAGAACTTAGCCATATTATCTACTGGAGAAAACCAAGATCCTGAAGACTATAACATGGCCAAAACAACTGCAGTCTCTCTTGCAGGTGATCCACCTGAGCAGTGTCATAGCCAAGGAGGGCTGCACAGATGCTGATGTCAAGGCAAGAATTGGCAAAGCAAGGGCTAGCTTCATTTAGATATGGAACTCCATGGACCTAATGATGCAAACTAAGTTCCTGCTTTTTAACGCCAATGTAAAATCAGTCCTTGTGTATAGAGCAGAAATTTGGAGTACAACAGTGATCACCACCAACACCTGCCTGAGTAAAATCCCCCAAATCTTCTGGCCAAACACCATCAGCATCAATGACCTATCGCAGCAGACTTTACAACTCCTTGCTCATGAAGAAATCATGAAAAGAAGCTGGGGATGGATAGGTCACTGTCGTAAATGTCCTCTCTACTGCTCTCCTGGGATAGACTGTACTATGACATCATAGAATGCCTGGGTGTCCCTCTGGCTCTCAGTGGCTCTCTATAACTTACTTGGCAGTTGGTCATCTGAGGCTGAGCTGCTAACAGCTGGCTCCTGGTGGGGTTCTACTTGTCTACTCTTGTACTTGTCATCTTGGAAAGAACTTACTAATAAAGAATCCTACATACACAGCGGACTGTGCATCTTCCTTTACTACAGTTTGGCGACGTTTCTTGAAAGGATGAACCTACGCGTGAATTAAGGACAAAGGACGACTAAGGAACTTAAAGGCAAGGAACTAAAGACTTTATGGACTCTTTTCTACTCAAATTGAAACCCAAAGGTAACGCCCCAGCCAACCCCACCAGTGTCCGTTCCACCACCTGGACAGCCTGCAATCTGGGTGTATGTTACCTGTTGAGCCTGCATCTAGGGCGTGTGTGGTTTCATTTTCCTGACTCTGCTGTATCTGGTGAATGTTGTGAGGGTTAAAGCAACATACTTCAACCTGTGTGGGAATTGTCTTAGCCCATCAGCAAGTCTTCTGAGGAAAGTGCCTGTCACAGTGTTCAATCGTCTGTGCTTAAAAGGACTCTGAACAGCCTGCAACCTGCGTTCATTTGTCAAGGAGCCAATTGCTTTGAAGTAACGAGGTGTTTTAAGACACAAAAGTGTTTCACTGCTTCAACCTTAAAAGCGTCGGAGTCCCAGCTGGCCTGATCACCCTGCTGTCTCTCAACGCCTTTTTAACCTCCTTCAAGTGTCGTCTTTAAACCGGACTAACGAGACATCGGGGATATTCTGTCTCCAACCGGCACTACTTGGCTTCTGTGGGCAGATTTGTAGTGTGCAGAAGTTAACTCGCTATTTCAGGTAAGCTGCCCAGTTTGTCGTTTTGGCAGCGCAGTGCGGCGTTCACTTTCCTACCTCATTTGACGGTTAGCTGACGGTTGGTCCGCAGTGCTCTTCTGTGCTCCTCTCCTTCCATCCGAATGATGACGTCTTTGACATGCTGGGGGGAGTTGGCGAGGATCTTCGCGTTCCAATTCTTTCTTCTGGTGACGTTTCCCTGCGAAGACACGCCAAACGCATCATCACGCTGCCTCTTCCTGCTGCACGCTTTGCTCTGGACGTCTTCGCCTTTAGCCATCCGGCGCAAGCGTTACAGCGTGCCGCCATCTTGGATTGTTTATTGCTTTTCCTGTAATCGCTACGAGCGTGTTTGGTGTTGTGGTCTGTGCTGTGCTTTTTCGACAAAAGCATTCTTGTGGAGTTCTGCCTCTTGTATTACGATGTGCACCTGGACCTGGGCAAAAGTTTTTCGAACCCGACAACCCTGCGAAAGTTCCAGTGTTCCTTCAGGACTCCGTCAGGGACAAGGATAGTTTACACACTGGTGGATTGTTCCCGAAGTCAATTTCATTCAAGACCTCGGGTGAGAGATCGCTCACCGGAGCTGTGTTTTTTTTCTTTGCCTTATTTTTACTCTTGAATCTCTCACCTCGCTGCATGCTCTGTTTTTGCTGTGTGTTTGGTGTGTGCTGATGTTTTGGTTCGTGTTGGACCGCGTCGTAAAGTCTTGGGTGGACTTGATGTGTAAGTTTGACACAGTGTGTTTTTGTCTCCTATGCCTCCTTTCTTTTGCTTTGTGTGTAGAGGGTAGGGGCATCCATTGAGGGAAGGTTGAATAGAACCTTTCTGTTGCCTGCTTGACCTCGTTAGGTGTGGGGGCACTTAGTATTTGTTGTTGACTCTTGTGTCGGCGCATTGTGTAACATGTCTTTGAAGTACTCAATGCCCTTGTTTGTGTCCTAGAGTCATGTAGGATCTTATGGTGTACTCTAGGGGACCTTGTTGATTTAAGTTCCAATGGTGTGTATTCTGAGTCGTGCTCCTATTGGGGTGTGGTTGGGTATTTGTGGGTAGTCAACGCCCATTTCCCTGGTTTTCTCCCCTGTGGTGTACCCTACTTAGGTGAGGTTGTGTGTTAGGTAGGTGGTGTATTTGTGGGTAGCCAATGCCCATTTCCATGTGTATTTGTGGGTAGTCAATGTCCACTTCCCAGGTTCACTACCCTGCGGTGTACCCTACTTAGGGGAAGTTGTGTTTTTGCTAGGTGGTATATTTGTGGGTAGTCAATGTCCACTTCCCAGGTTCACTACCCTGCGGTGTACCCTACTTAGGGGAAGTTGTGTTTTTGCTAGGTGGTATATTTGTGGGTAGTCAATGTCCACTTCCCAGGTTCACTACCCTGCGGTGTACCCTACTTAGGGGAAGTTGTGTTTTTGCTAGGTGGTATATTTGTGGGTAGTCAATGTCCACTTCCCAGGTTCACTATCCTGCGGTGTACCCTGCTTAGGGGATGTTGTTCTTTTGTGGGTAGTCAATGCCCCCTTCCACTTCCTTGGTTAGCTATACTCTGTTGTAGTACCCTCTTTTGAGGTGGTTGTGATTTTAAAAGGGTTAGTACCCTGTGTTTTTCTTTTGGGTGGAGATTGTTAAACATCATTTATTTTTGACACTCTGCTTCTATTTAAGTCTACCTGCCTGAGATTCGTGGCCACGGGTTTCATGTCGGTGCGACTTTGTAAGAAGTTTTACCATTTTCTTCACTGTCACCTTGTTTTGAAAAGGGTTTGTGTCTACGCTCGCCTTTGTTTATCAGGGTTTTTACTCCCTTTTGTGAGCATGACCACCTTTCTTTGCTACTTTGGTTATCTTCCATTTTGAACCATGCTTTTACTCTAAGGGAAGGGGATGTGGCATGTAGTAGCTTTTAGTTGTTTTTGTTTATTTATAATCTAGCATGTTATTGTATCTGTTCATGCTAATGTTATTTCATGCAGTACTTGTTGCCTTTAAAGTACTTTGTCGAATTGTTTCTTTTTCTGTTCTTTCTCCTTAAGGGAAGAGGATGTGTGGTAAATGTCCTCTCTACTGCTCTCCTGGGATAGACTGTACTATGACATCATAGAATGCCTGGGTGTCCCTCTGGCTCTCAGTGGCTCTCTATAACTTACTTGGCAGTTGGTCATCTGAGGCTGAGCTGCTAACAGCTGGCTCCTGGTGGGGTTCTACTTGTCTACTCTTGTACTTGTCATCTTGGAAAGAACTTACTAATAAAGAATCCTACATACACAGCGGACTGTGCATTTTCCTTTACTACAGTCACACCATCTGCAAGTCCACATCAAACACCAGAAGACAAGCCCTCACCTGCAAACTCAAGGGAAAAGGACAAGAGGAAGTCCAAGAAAACTTGACTGGAGAGTCCTGGTTGATGACCTATACTCCAAGAGGAATAGTAAGAACAAGTCAGTATTACATTTACTACCTTTGGGCTTATCTCAGTCCAGCAGCAGTATGAGGAGGGTCTGGACTGAGAAATAGGATTGGCCATGGAATTGGCCAAATAATTCTACTGTACCCCATCTGCTCTGATCGGAGATACAAGTTGATGGTTGCAGCGCACCTGGGACTTGAATGTGACCAGAAGGCTAGGCACTACCCAGCAGCTTGTGCTAACTGCCACTCTGAAGATGTTGGTTCTTGATCTTGCTGGGAGACAGTACCGATTCTTTTTAGCAGATATTTTGGGCCATCAACAGGTTGGCATTTCGTTTTCAGTTGGATTGTCTAACACAGTACAGATTGATTCTTCAGAGGTCTGGAGAGGGCTGCAGGTTACTACAACAGAGGTGTTGGGGAAGGTGTGTCTGTCCTACAACCATGAAGGAAAACGTGCCCTAATATGACAAGTCTAACTAAATCAGGGCCTCCTATATGAATTTTGTGAGCATTTAAAAATTCAACGCTACCAAGGCATGCAAAACTACAGAGACTCAGAATGCCTTGTTGCTGCCCAGATACGTGTGGCTTCTGGCCTTGTGGAATATTTCCAGGTAGCCACTGTGGATTATGACACCATTTTATCTGTTTGCTCTTACATTTGTAACAGCACATTTGTGTCAAATATTTCCCATTCTTTTCTTGCCTCTTCAGAGTGCAGCTGCTTGTTACTCCTGTCATCTGTGACCTTGGGACATTCCTGGCTGTCTGCTCTACATGTTGGAGAGCCCTTATTATCTACACCGGGCCTGCCTCCTACACTAAAACTATCCACTGAGCCTCCCTGTAGGTTTTTCGGGAGTTGGTGGCAACCTCCCTGCTATGGTGTCACCCCTTGAGAGGATTCACCACTTTTACCATAGATTCCTGTTGTGACCAAGTATTCTTTCATGACCAACTTCAGCCTGCATGCAGTGATTCATCACTGGAGCCAATGATGGATGTGGAGCATGTGAAGGACAATCAACATCTAAAGGTTTAGAGGAGGCTGGCAGGCAGCCCTCACCATAACGTCTTAAACAGTGGTTGTTTCCAGGACCTCTACTACTTCTACTTTAGAGTCACTGGGAGACATACAGGGAACTAATCATTTCTGGAAACCATACTCTCTATGACAAAAATGGATGCACTGAATACCAGTCTTCACATTACTGGTGAAGATTAGTTTAAGAAGACCTTGGAGTTGAAGAGGAGGGCGTCTGACCTCGAGAACAAGGCAGTGAATTGAAACTAGAACATAGGTGAGGTTGTTGCTATAGTTGACTAACTTTAAAAATGAGCATCAGGATATGTAAAACACAAACAATGCAAGGTGTGTATGTATGTAGATGTCATTTATATGAGACAGTCCTAGACAGGCAAACTGGACTGCAGTACAAAAGCAAAGGCAGGCAATGTAGTCATCGTGAGGTTGTGAGGGGGGGGTGGTTTGAAGTGGGACTTTCTATGGCATCCGGATTTTTTATTTTTTGCAGAGGTGTGCCTTTAACATTTCTTTTTTAAATTGAAGGAGATTTAGGGGAAGGGATATCATTTAAGAACCTGGGTTTTGAGAGGGAGAAGGTCTGTTTTCAGTTTGTATCCTTTTTGCTTCTCTTTGTCCCTAGTCAGTCAGGTAGTCACTGGGCTGTGGGCAAACTGAGACACACTGGAGAGGATGATTTTGTCAGCCATCGAGGTTGAGTGAGGCTGGGCATGATGTTTTGTAGATAGTTAACCTGCTCTTGAAAATGAAATGATGTCTGCTGTTAAGTGGAAAGAAAGCTTGCAGTCATGGTATAAGTACCAGTCACCTCGGCCATGGAGGGTAGATTGATTTTGTCTTTAAATTGAATATTTTGTATGCCCACGAGAAGCGGAGCCAGGTGGTGAAAGCTTTTGAGACAAGCAATGAATAATTATAATAACAAGGGCGCATATTACCATGTTTAAGTGATAATTATCGCTTAACACGGTTAGCGGCAATAATATTATCGCAGAGCTCCGCCGATTTTTATCGCAGATAAACCTTGCTATTATCAAGGTTTATCTCAAAAGCGATGAAAATCGGCCGAAATGCATGAATATCACTGAAAAGTCAGCGATATTCATGCATTACCGAGCTAATGCTCTTAGCCATGTTATCCACCTACCATGGGATAACATGGCTAAGAACTGCTCAGGGGAGGTGTTAGCTTTTGGAGATATTCGCGCTTAGCGCGAATATTTCCAAAAGTACGCCTTTGTAGGTAGTAGGAGATAGCGATGCTAGCGACATTTTGGCACGCCCACTTTGCATGTCATTAGCGATAAATATCGCTGACATGCAAAGTGGGCCCTAAGATGATCGCTATCTCCTACTAGCTGTCGCTAACTGGTCGCCGCTTTAGCGGGAAAAATTCCCGCTAAAGCGGCGATAAGACCCTTGGTAATATGCCCCAAGATGTGCCAAATCCACACTCTCAGCGAATAGCAAGCAAATAAGCTCCTCGCTGAAGGTTTTCATATTGCGCCTCTTACACTAACATGAGTCTTATGGGCTGATCGTATCCCAGAGTTCGAGTCCTTCAGTGTTTTGTTTCCCTACGTCTGAAAGTTTATTGGTTGAAACAATGGGGAAACATTGAGATGAGGACTCTTTTTAGGGTTCGATAATGTCTGAGATGTTGGCAGGGATACAGCCCCCTTGCCTCAGTATTCTTTATAGACTCTGCAAAACACGTTTGCCTTTATCCTGGCATTCAGGGGAAGATTGGCTGTGAACCTGTTTGCAAAGGTTGAGACATACTTTGTCTGCCTGGTTTCCGGGCTGAAATTCGGAATATGAAATATACTTTAAATCATAAACTCTCATTTTTCAGTACTCCTGCAGCTTTTAAACTATTTCCATTGAAAGATCCTGATACATTAAGATTTCTCCATCCATCTGCAATTTGTGACTTGCACCAAGGGTGAGAGAGAGAGAGAGAGAGAGAGAGAGAGAGAGAGAGGGAGGGAGGGGGGGGGGAGAGAGAGAGAGAGAGTTGTGCTAATACAAGGTGCAAAAAGGCTTTTTCTTGGTGGCCAAGAGTAACATGCAGTGATCGAGGGACCCCATATATTTACAACCAGTACATGAATCTGAATGCACCAATAAAATACTTGATTTGTATATTTCTAGTTACACTTGGCGATGTTATTCCAGTCATCTTCTAAGTAAATCAGGAGTATTTCTGTTAGGTAAGGGCGAGGGAACCTGGAATGGGCCTCCTGTTTCTACCTCTCTATCTTTTCAATGAGACAAAATATCTTGAAAAATTGGCATCGCTAAAGCCAATACGCCTGTCCTTGTAAAACAAACTGTTGAGGTGAATAAATGTTTTGTTATTTATTGCAAGCGTAACAAAAATAAAAATAAGATATAAAGGAAATATGCGGCCACTTAGCCGTGGTGGCCCTATGCCCTAGGGCCCCAATAGAATGTTTATTTAAAAATAAATTAACGAATGCGTGCTTGAAAGGTCAAAAGTATCTCACCAAAAGACAAAGCTACACGTTTGAATGTGGAAACCCCGACCATTCTTTCCTGTCTTTGGTGCTAGTACTTCAGGGATAATCACTTCTCTACCTTTAGCCATAATTTAACACAACGTTTTTCATAGTGAAAACATTCTAACTGCATCACTTTAAGCAAAACCACATAAATACAATACTCCTGTGTTTAACTACAAAAAAGTGCAGCAATAGCCTCATAGAATCTTCTTGGAAATGTATTGCATATAAAAGCATGAAAAAGTAGGTGCAGCATTAAAATGATTTGCACAGTCCAGGGGGAGTGTTCGAGATGGAGAGACATGCTCAAGCAGATGAATAGTAGCATCTTTTTCTTACTAGGATTGCATGCAGTTTGTGGTTTTACAGAGAATTACAACTTGAGTCTGTGATCCGATGATTGACCATATTACCAACCACTGAGGCTAGGTACGCAATTGTCCTTCGAAGTTTGAAACAGTGGCTCGACACTTTGCATTCAGTGTGTTTACTCAGAGAGGCCTCTTGGCTTTTGTTATAGTTCTTTGAAGTGCAATGTACTCATTCCTTTTATGTTTGGTGGTTGTTGTGTGACGCCGCTGTACAGCTATGTTAAAGAGATTCTAACAATTTGTAAGGCTCAGTTCTGGTGCATTCCTGTGGTCTAGCCCTGTAAGAAGATACATGCTTGGACCACTGTGATCACCAGGACGCCTGAGATCATTGCATAAATAAACATGAAACCTCCAACCTCAACTCACAAGGCTTAGAAGATCAAAACCATACTAGCCACCACCGAAGGCAAGGGAAATCGCAACATCTAAACAGCATCCTGTGAGGAGAGTATGTCTCATCATCAAAGTATGAAGCATATCAGAGATGTCTAAACTTTAGCTAGACGTTTGCTGAATCTTCACACAACATTGGTGCTTGATTACAACAATAATGACAAACAAACAGCATCAATACAACTGACAAGCACAAACCCATCGAGACCAATACTAACACTACCTGGGATACATTTAGAGATTACCAATTTTTCAACCCAATATATTATTCAATTACTTTATTATTGGGACACAAATAGTAAATAAAGCCATACAAACTATGCATCACCATTCCGTTACTCCCCTTCCGGACTCCATTCCTGCTAGTGTGGATGGACTAAAAAGATATACTATAGTATATTGCGCCATGCTACCACTACAAAACAGTTTGGTCTACGCGATGGCGTTTCGCACAGTATTTTTCAGATATATCTATTGTGGCCACAAACGTTTTATCATCTGTGGGTTTTTCATACCCCTTTTAAGAAACGTTTGCAGGATCAGGTATGTATTTCCCCATTCAGGTTTGAGGATCATCGTGTGAATAGGATTTGTTTAACACAAAACAATTCAGTGTTCCACACAAAGTGTTGGCACTTTCAATAGAAACCAGTGTGCTTTGTAACAGTGCACCTCGTGGAGTCCAGCGAGATGTTAGTGCAACACTGTCAGACACCACTTTGAGCAGTGGCCACTCTGGGGACTTTGGCCACTCACAAAAGAACCATCTAGGACAGTCCAATAAATTCATCTGGGGGCCGGTAGCTGCTTGCATGCAAATTATATTATTGTAACCTGCTTCTACCTCGAAATATGTGCTCCAAGGAAGAGCCTGACTACCAACTGGGAAAGATGTTGCACTGATAATCCCACAGTCAGATTCAGTTTGCAGTATTTTTAATCTCATCCAGTTTCTTCACCAATAGCACCCATTGGACTGATCCAAGGGCTTAACTACTTCATTTTACAGTGTCCGAAATCTTTCACTTGAAAGAATGCTAGTGACCAGGCAGGGACTTTGCATCTTCTCCCCCTTTAAATGTCATTCTGACTTAAATACTCTTCTACCACTATAGAAATGAATAGGTGTTTCAAAGAAAGCTTTTTTTGATGATTCTATCTATCCTATGTCCCATTCCAGTCATTACATATGAGGCATATTCCACAACAAGACAGGGCAAAAAACAGGCAGTAGGAGTGTGACAGTTGGAGAATGAGCTGAGCAGCAGGCAGGCTGCTCCTGGTGGGGCTCGAACTCTTCTACTTGTAACTTACTTCAATAAATCTACTTAAACTACATCTTGTCTGTTCAATTCAATTCAAAAGTGCTTTATTCGAGTATTACTCATAAAAGCAGACAAACAAACACATAATAAAATACAATTAAATTACAAAGTCAAATATGACTTAAGCACAATACACATTAAAAAGACAGTTTAAAATTACATTTCATCCTGTTATATACAATCAAAGGTGCAAAGTTCATATAGTAAAGGTCAGATTTAAAAGCAATCCAATATCACTATTAAACATCAATGTAAAAATTGTTCATCAGATAGACACCTCGCATGGGAACAGAGAATAGATAATCTAGCAGTCTCTGTTCAACTAGGCAGAGAGTAGTCACCCCACTAGCAATCTCTGCCTAATTACCCACGCCCACCCCAAGTACTTTGCATCTTGTCTGTTGAACTTCATTACCACAGATTTTGGCGACGATTTGGTGACTAACCTATGTGCTACAACTAGATTTCAGGGACCTGGCGATCAAAAGAGGACCTGAAGATGAAGCCACCTACAGAGGCTGCCAAGGTAACATACATTACCAAGTGGTGGTATTTGCAGAAAACCAAAAGCACTCACATGAAACCAAGAAGTTCTTAAAAACTCACCAAAGACGACCACAAGAAACCAAGGAGTTCTCCACACAATACCAAAGATGTCCACAAGAATGAAGTGTTAATGAAGTGCAATGTCCTGAAGCCCCACCAGTGTCTTTCTATCGGACAGCCCGTCTCAACGTGCTGCGCTTATTGACATTTTTCAAAGAATTGGTTTTTAAACATCGGTCTGGAGAACCCTCACTACGACTTACTAGCAGCTGTCTATCACCATGTTTGACTGCTGATGGTAGGAAGATCTTTCTGTGAGGAGAGATGAATGGTAGCACATCCCCTTTGTGACTCGTGGCAATCTCCACAGTCAACCTTGGCGTGTGCACTTGTACGGAAATCTCACCACGTTGTGCCATCAGCATAGTGTTTAAAGTATCTGACAGCTCTAGTTTTGGTACATTGCGGCTGACGTTGTGGACTAAGCAATCTACCTCTGTGTGGCATGTTCGTTTATGCAGTCTACATTGTGTGATCTTGAGCACATTCAACTCTCCTCTCTAGGGAAATTACATTTTTAAATGCGGTGCTTAGTGGAGTCAGGTTGCTGTTGTCATGTCAATCTACACTGATCGGTGTTTCAACTCCCTCTCCACATGCATCCCGATGACTTAGGTAGCGGTGGACTGAGGGGACTGCTTTACGTGTATTTCGCACTATCTGTGGTGAGTTTCTCAACATCTTTTGTTCTCCTCATAAAATACAATGTACGGCCGGTGTAGTGGCCGTTTAAACCGTTATTCAGTCATTAGTCAATGCGCGTGCCTCTTACCCCACTCGTAATGCCGCACAAATCAGCTCGAGGACGCGGACCGTCTGTGACGACATGCCTGCACTGACTCAGGGACACTGTTTGGTGCTCGAGCGTGCCGGGAGACATCCGGGACAGCGTATCGAGTGTTCCACCATCCTCAGTTTGTCACCTACACAAAAGCGGCGAGGCATGGATTATACTGTCTTTCTATTCCGTTTGCAGCACCATGTACCTGCTGCACCTTGTCATCTGTGGGTGTTCACCCCAACAATGTATCCATGTTTTCTGTGGGACGTTGGCACATCTTAGGAGCAGGAAAATGGTACTTACAAGGACAAGTGGTGGATTTTGAAAGTACATTCTGTGCCTGGCTTTCAAGCCTATTTCCGGTTCACTCAGTAGTGCATCAGAATATTCCATGTTGGGTGCCAACCACAGGACCCTATATGCCCGTTGGACCACTTATTTGAGCTGGCAGTGCACAAGGGTGACCACCGGATTCTATTTTCCACGTTAGATCCTAGCTGTCAGTCCAAAAATGTCTTACTAGACATAGTTAGTTTCTGGCTATCTCAAGAACGCAGGTGTGTAAAACGAAACTTTAACAGTCAGCAGACGTTAATGTGATTCCTCCATGGGATTGGTTGGTGGGATTCGTTGGCACATCACATCACGTTCCTGGACATTGGGTACACAGCTTAATTGTTTTTGTGTTCTTTTCGCATGTTTACACTTTACTCTCCCCTACTAGAGGGATGGCAATGAGTACTAGCCCCATTTCCTTACATTACATTTGTCTCAATGGGCCATAGCCCCATTTGCTTACATTACATTCGCCTCTATGGGTTTTTCTCCAACTTACACTGGTTCAAGTTGTGTATACCCTTACTTGGGGTACCTGGTTATGGGTCCAAGTCCCATCAACTCTAGCTACTCACCCCAATGCCAGGGGATAGGTTATAGGTAGCAGTCCCATTATCATTATCTTACCTCCCTTATTCTCAGGGGCAGGTCATGGGTGTTAGCCCCATTTACATTTTCTAACCACCCTTATGTCAGTGGTAGGTCATGGGATGTAGTCCCATCCCTGCTAGTTGTTATTCTCTCGAGAGAGTTTTCCTTATGGGTGTCATTCCCACTTACATTGTTCACGTCACTAACCTTTACATGAGTAATCCCTCAATAGGGTATAATTTATTTTTTGTCTACACCTAGACTTTGCTATTCAACATTATGGTACCATTCAATTCCACTTTAAAAATGAGGGAGGATGAGTGATACTTCTTGTATTTTCCTCTCATCTTCTCTGTTTTCTCGCTTGTTCAGTTCTCCTCGTGATATTTTATCTTCTTCTTATCCTTGGAATCTGGACTATATTTGGTTGTTGGTCTTCCTTTGTCCACTGTTTTTCCTTCATTGTACTGTGTTTCTCTTTCTTCCTTGTTTAGGAGGAGATCCTTTCCTCGCCACTTTGTGTGTCTGGGTGTAAAGCATGTGTTTAGTTTGTGTCGTGCTATGTCTTTCCTCCTTGCATACTGGTCTGGCCAGTCGGTGTGTTTGGAAGTAGTCGTTGGTGCATTTCCATCAATCTTTTATCCCATTGTTTCTTATACCTTACTTTTGCATTCTGTTCGGTTGTTATTTATTGAAGGGGAGGATGGGTTAATCTTTCTGTTTATTTTTATCTATTGCTTCCTCTTCATTTACTTCCACCTATCTTTCCGCTCTCTCCTTTTTGTTTACATCATTGCATCTTTTCAGCTGCATTTGTGTTCCTCTGATTTATTGCTTTTCTTGGTTCTCATTGTTATATCTTCCTTTGGGTTACCAGCTGCATTTGTTTTCCTCTCATTTATACTTCTGTTATATAACAAAAAGGGCTATGTAGTAGCCTATTCCTGTTAATGTCATGCCATTATCTCTCTACCTACCCAGCCAGTGTGAATGTGAAGTGTGCTGCATGGAATGTTGGAGTGATGATGCGTATTGGAATGTTGGGTGCCTGTGAGGTGAAGTGTGATAGTTGGAGAATGGGCTGAGCAGCAGGCAGGCTGCTCCTGGTGGAGCTGCTTCACTAGAACTCTTGTACTTGTAACATACTACAATAAATCTACTTAAACTACATCTTGCCTGTTGGACTTCATTACTAGAGAGTGGATATGGGAGCGGGCTGCCCTACCAGAAATCGGTCCTGGGAAGCTTGATTCCGGTCCAGGGAAGACATGGCTTAGCAGTTCGGGCGCAACTGTTACCATGAGGCAGAGGGTCAGACTGATTTGCATATGGCCATGTCTGAACTGGGGTGGCGGAGTGAGCTAAAGAACGGTGATGGATTAAACTCAGATCAGTTGACTGGGGGTGAGTGTTTGTATTGTCAACGCTCCATCCATCATCCCCCTTGGTTTTTCTTTGTTCGCCCTAAGTTGGCAGGGTATGCTCAGGCGCGAGTCCCTTGCTCACTTTGCCGCGGCTGAAGACGGCTGTAATGCCAGAAACCGGTCCTGGGAAGCTTGATTCCAGTCCAGGAAAGACATGGCTTGGCAGTTCGGGCTGGACTGTTCCCTTGAGGCACAGGGTCAGACTGATTTGCATATGGCCATGTCTGAACTGGGATGGCCGAGTGAGCTAAAGAACAGTGATGGATTAAACCCAGATCAGTTGACTGGGGTTGAGTATTTGTATTGTCAACGCTCCGTCCATCATCCCCTTTGGTTTTTCTTTGTTCGCCCTAAGTGTGGCAGGGTATGCTCAGACGTGAGTCCCTTGCTCACTTTGCCACTGGATTCAAGCAAGCCCGGCTGAAGACGGCTGTAATGCCAAAAACCGGTGCTGAGAAGCTTGATTCCGGTCCAGGGAAGACATGGCTTGGCAGTTCGGGCTGGACTGTTCCCATGAGGTACAGGGTCAGACTGATTTGCATATGGCCATGTCTGAACTGGGGTGGCGGAGTGAGCTAAAGAACGGTGATGGATTAAACCCAGAACAGTTGACTGGGGGTGAGTGTTTGTATTGTCAACGCTCCGTCCATCATCCCCTTTGGTTTTTCTTTGTTCAACCAGGGAATGGCATATCGCATAGTCCACACATAACCTTTTCTATTTGTTTTTCCTCTCTCATGACTCAGACGTGGATGTAAAAATAAGGGTTCCTGGCCAGGCCTGGAACCCCACCCCACACAACATGAGACCTCAATGTGCCCGTTAGTTAAGGAACAGTCATTTCAAGATGTAGATCTTGCAGAATTCCTCCATGGGCCTACACAGAAACTCTAGAGCTGATGCATGCCTATTGCTATATCGCGATTGTGGAAGAACATCAAATGGTTCTTAGATTCTGCATTTTCGAGGTCCACTATCAGCTTGAGGTGCTGCCATTTGAAATCAATTTGTTCCCAATAGACTTCACAAAAATCATGGGCCCATTAATCCCCTTCCTTCACCTGAAAGGTCTCCATGTTTTTCTGTACTTGGACAACTGGCTTCATGTAGCTGAAACAAAGAAAAGCACATTGAAGGGGTGAACATAATGGAGGATTATCTGAGACGTCATTGCCTGATTTTGAACTATGCGAAGTGTCAGCTGAATGCAGCACAGGAAATAATTTTTATTCAGGTAATTTCAGCACAAATGAGGGCAAAGTCTGTGCCCTGCAGTACAGAACAGCAAGACTCAGAGAAACCCTATGTTATCTGCCAAAACAGAGGGAAACAACAGCAAGACACAGGCTAATTGTTCAAGGTCACATGGTCTCCTGTTTTGGTTCTTTGTGCAAGACTAAACCTCTGACTGGAGGTAATTCATCTTTTGACGTATTGGAGACCCTCCTCAATGGAATGACAAGAACATCCCAGTAACAAAACAGATCTCAATTCAACTTCTATGGTGGCTGTCTACATCGTCATTGTCCAGGTGATTCCCTCTCAGGATCCATCCTCCTTATGTGTTAAAAACAGATGCCAGTCTGACAGGTTGGGGAGCAATGTCATTGAACGAAACAGTTTAGGAAAATGGTATATGAAACAACAACAGTAATCATCAAATTGGAGATAGCTGACAGCAATATGGAAAACGTTAAACTACTTTCAGGAAATTCTCAAACATCATCATGTCCTGGTTAGAACAGCGATGGCATATGACAACATGCAAGGTGAATCAAGGTCATTGTCTCTGAATCTGAGAGCAATGGAGATATGAGATGGGGTGGAGCTATGCCCCTCTCTCTTTCATCCAAGTATATCAGAGGAAAGAACAGTGTCCAAATGGATACATTGAGCAGGAACTTTGTAATATCTCTAGATCTGTGTCTAATCCCCAGGAGATAAGCCACAGATCCAAGGAACCTTTCATGAACCTGTTTGCCTCTCATGAAAACTTTCAAATTGAGAGGATCTGTCCACAATTTCCAACACCAGGAGCAGGGGGAGCGGATGTGTTGTCTGTTCAGTGGACTCAGCTGCTCTTTTATGCTATCCTTTTTTCCCTATGATATCTAGATTGCTATTGAAGATTCAGAGGGAGGGGGCAGAGATGACAATAGTGGTATCTGGAACCTTTTTTGGCCAAGGAAATCTTAGTTTCACCTTCTTTTTATTGCTCTTTCTCATCATTAGAGGATTCTGTGGCTTCCTTGCCCTCTTCTTGAGGAGGGGAGCTTTTTCTTACATAGCTGCCACTTTAGATTATAAAGTAAAGAGGGTCAAGCTTACATATAGCGGTAACAGTTCAGCAATATAGACGTCCTACTATTTGTAAGGATTATTCTAGGCACTGGATACATTTCAGAAATGGTGCTCTGAGTGGACGTTTCTTCTGGAGGGTGTAGCATTAATTTGGTTCTTCAATTGTTTTTTCGATTGGTCAACAAATATTAAACTGTTTCCACCTAGAGAGCTCAATGGGCAGTTCAATGGGCAGCTATACAACGTTTTCGTGAACCACTAGGAGGTATTCATGACAATGCAAAGTTAAGCTTTAAATTCCTCAGATGTTTTTGTAATTCTAGACAGGCTCTCCATCTTTCTTTCCACTCGATGGTTTACCTTTTGTTCTTAAAGCTCTACAAGGGGTTCCATTTAACCATTTTCCACAGTAAAGTTGAAGCTGTCTTTCTTGTGGTAATCACTTAATCTCGAAGAATTAGATAATAAGGAGCCTTACTATGCAGAGTTACAAAGACTGATACAGTGCTGCACTGCATTAGAAAAGGTTGCACTGTGTTAGACAACTTTTTTGCCTCATGGATGTACCATATTGAAAATATGGTGCACCACGATGCAGCCACAATGCAACCCCATCATAAAGGGTAATTTGTAGCACACCACCATGTAACACAGCTCGTCCTTCTATGACGCAAATCAAACATATGTGCCGTAAGGCAGAGGTGTTTCATGCAAGTGCCATTCGCATCACTTTTCTCTACAAAAGTGTCTCTGCCCTCAAACAGCATTTCCACACTTTCAAAATGGCAAGGCAAGAGGATTCAGGAAAATATTTGCACTGGAGGAGGCAACGTCCTTGGGGGGAGCATGATGAGAAAATCTAAATATTTATTTCTGAGCTGGCAAAGCAAGAGAACTATCTCTTTGCCACCTCCAAATGACCATTATAGAGGAAGGAAGCTTATGGAGCACAATTTTGACAAAATTATTGCAGTAGCTTCAACACACTGAACTGTAGTCGATTGCAAGGAAATCTGGCATGATCAAAAGCGCAAGCCTAGGTTGTAAGTGGCAAGAGACCCGAAGTTTGCAATGAGAACAGGAAGAGGACCAACAATCAATGAAGAATTGACTTCATTGGAGAAGCAGGAGTTAGCAGTTATTGAACCTGATGGTTGCTAGAGGTTTGCCCACCGACACTGCCAACCTGGAGATCTTACAAAGAACTCAGGTTAGTATAAAGCAAAACAAATGTTTTTTTTCTTTCAGATTTAGTAACATACTGATACTTGTAGGTCTTGCAGTCACCACAATGTAAATAGTTTTTAAATGACAATTTCCTAAGTATATTTGAAAGGTTTGTATTTTGGCTAATGTGTATCCTAACCTATTTATGTGTTTACTATACTATGTTGTTATTAAATACACAAATGCATTGTTCTCTGTGAGGCTCATATTATTTATAGTCTATCATTTGCAATGTTTTTATAATGACTAGCAAAAGATTTTGCTGATTTTCTAAGTAAGTCTGAATTCTATAAGTAATGACCTAGGTGAAATTTTAATTAGTTATATAACATGTTTGTGATATATTACAATGTTCATGTCCCATCTCCATGACTGTTGTTACTCAAATACATGTTTACAATGTTTTCCTCATCATGAAAACAGCTCCTTGGTATCCAATGAGCCAATCTGAAATGCCATTTATAAGTTGTTATTGAAGACCAAATACAGACTTTATTCTAAGTTATTGCTGCTCTTTCTGGTATTCAAACTTATAAATGGACTGTTACATATATTTTCTAATACTAATACGTATACACAGCTCCCTGTAACAATGACTGTTAGAATTGGGGGTCTCTAGTTGGCAGTGGTATACACCCTGTCCAAGTAGGGACCCTTCCTTTAAGTCAGGCTGAGTAAAGTACACACTTAAGTTTGCCTGTGCTCACCCTCTGGTCGCTTGGTACAGAGCCAGGCTAAGCTACAGAAGCAATGTGTAAAGCATTTGTGCACACATACAGTAACACAGAGAAAACACAACATAAAGACTCCACACCAGTTTAGAAAAAAAAATATGTATCTAATCAAAACAAGATCAAGACAACCAAAATCCAACATACAGATATCAAAATATGTCTTGTTAAAAACAGTTCTATCCATAGAAAACCATGGATGCATTACTGTTAGCTAAAAGTACCTTGAATGCATCAAAATTGCAGGATGAAAACAGGCACCGGGAATGTGATGTGCCAGTTCCTTGCTCGCAGGGAAGGTGATGTGATGTGTCAGTTCCTTGCTTGCAGGGAAGGTGATGTGATGTGTCAGTTCCCTGCTCGCTCGGAAGGTGATGCGATGTATCAGTTTCTTGCTGCATGGGAGGTGATGTATGCTCCATGGGAGGTGATGCATCAGCTCCTAATTGCCACACAGGGGAGGTGATGCGTTGGTTCCTTACTGGAGAGGAGGTCATGCCTTAGTTTCTTCCTGCCAGGGAAGGTGATGTGTTGGTTTCTTACTGAAACCCCAGCGTTAATGTAGATTTGGCACACAGGTGTGATGCGTGAGCAAATCCAGTGCTACGGGTAGATGCAGCAGCGATCCAGGAACTGTGGCAATTTCTTCAGCTGCGGACAGGTGATGCGTTGATTTTTCCAGGCACACAGCAAGGTCTGCATTGGAGTGGGAGTGTCGGTCTTCAGAGACTCAGTGCTCTGGACTCGACTGTGGCAGTTTCTTCGACCACGGACAGGCGCTGCATCGATATTTTCAGCCGCACTTCGGCGATGCGTGTATTTTTCAATCGCACAGCAGCTTGCAGTGGGAAAAGCTGCACTGGATGGTCGATGTGTGGATTTTCAGTAAAAGGAGAGAGAGAGAACTGCACCACATCTTGTTAGAATTTATGCACTTGTACACTCTCCCTACACTGGCATACTTTCAATTACGTAGACATGAACCAATGTATAATCAAAAATAATTAAAAGATTCCTCCACACACATCCCTCTTGTGAATCCATAACATCTTGTGATTCAAAATCATCCGATATAGCTCATGTAGAATCCACCATCTTCTAATCCAATGCTCTTGCTGCAATATTATTCAGAATTGTGCACACAACATCCATTTCAAAGACGATCATTGGACAATAAAGGCATCTCTCTTCCAATTGATCAAGGCATCGAAATACTGACTTCAAGATGCCAAATGCCCTTTTCACAAAGTTTCATTATTTTTTATCTGAGATTCACTCTGTGTGGTTTGAAATGGCATCATGAGCCATAACTGAAGCCCATATCTTTGATCACCTTAAAATTAAAAAAATATGTTGGTATATTAAAGTCTATAATCTGTACATAAAATCTACAGAAAGATATTAATACACATTTCTAAAACATAAATATACGTTACTCTCTGAACCTTCAGAAGTAACATTTGTAAACTTAGAGTTAACATTTTATAACAGTGAATGTGGGTGTGCACAAATATGCCCTTACAATGCATTACCTAAATATTCAATAATATTCTTTCTCTAAATAATTAGAAAAAATATTGAAATATGTAGATGTTGGTAAATATACGTTAAAAAACACACCTTATATTCTAAAATGAAATAGTTAAGGAAGGTGCAAGTCATGTTTGGATTTTTTAAACGATAATAATGATGTATTCGCTTATATTTGTTAGTACCAAACAGAAGTAAAAATGTGAGTCAAAATTATGTTGCAATGTTTAAAATGTTTCATACTTGTTTGTAAAAGCTAGGACCATGTGTTTGTTTCTGATGCAGTTGGATCAACGTGTTACACTGCATGAGTCCGAGAGACATGTGAAATACCATTGTGTTGGACTTGATGTGGTTTTGCGAGGGAATACTCATCTTGCATCTAATAAAATAGTTTTGACGCAATGCAACACAATGCAGAGCTTTCTCCAAGAAAGCCTATAAAAGGCACACAATATGACCACTGGCTTAATTAAGCATTTAGGTTGAATTGTACAGCACACGGATGATGCAAGAGCTTTGTAAATCTGGGCCCATGTCCAAAGGAAGGAATTTTGACCGGGCAAAGGCACAAAAACTATCAACTCGAAAAGAGGACTTCTATGGACTTCAGTGGTCATAGCATTTGAAATTCCCCACTGTGACCTGTTCCCAACAAAACCAATGGCTTCAGCAGGACCTCGTAAAAGGATTTCTGACTTCCAGAGGACTTTGCTGGATACAGTGTTTAGCCTTGCCCAGATTTTGACTTCCGTTTCAGAGGCTACGTCAGAAGGTAAAATCTTTTACCAGGATGGACAACTTAGAGTATATGATCTACGCTCCATCACTGTCTGCCAATCTGCTAGAAATCAACCCTATGTCCCAATCTCCCGCAAACAGTGACTTTTGATTGGTGCTTTGTTTTTTATTGGTGCTTTCTGACATTTCTGTCATAAAAAAATCATATCTTGAGTCACCTTATTGAATTTTAGTTGTTTAGGTATCATTTTCTTTTAACATTTTTCTATATTCTTGCTATCATAAACACTGGTTGTTACATTTTTATTGTGCCATATTTTGACTATTTAATTGTTTTGGCACTGCTAAAAACTTTTACATATTTACCTTAAGTTAAACCTGTCTGCTGTGTGTCATAGCTACCAGTGCTTGAGACTGCATTTATTCATTGAACATGAATGTTAGAACTTACAGGAATTTGGGACTTATTACTTCCCTCAAAACTAATGACCTATTTTCTTACAAGGACAATCAGCTGAGCGCCTTGTAAAAATAAGTTTATAAGCAGCTATGAAACATTATGATGGCAGAAGGTTTCACATAGATCTATCATGCAAGGGAAAATGTACAGCGAAGATATCAAAAGTTGAATTTCGTATTTAAAGTCAGTCAATCAATCAATCAATCAATGACATTTATAAAGCGCACTACATAACCGTAGGGTCTCAAGGCGCTGGGGGTGGGGAGGGGGGGGTGCCGCTACTGCTCGAACAGCCAGGTCTTCAGCTTCTTCCTGAAGGAGAGGTGGTCTTGGGTCAGGCGCAGGTCGGTCGGGAGGGAGTTCCAGGTTTTGGCGGCCAGGTAGGAGAAGGACCTTCCTCCTGTAGTTGCTCTTCGGATGCGGGGGACGGCGGCGAGGGCGTGGTTGGCTGATTGGAGGTGGCGTTTGGGAGCGTAGAAGTTGATTCGGCTGTTGAGGTAGCTCGGGCCTTGGTCGTGTAGGGCTTTGTGTGCGTGGGTGAGGAGGCGGAAGGTGATTCTTTTGTTGACGGGGAGCCAGTGAAGGTCTCTCAGATGTCCGGAGATGTGGTTGGTTCGTGGGATGTCGAGGATGAGTCTGGCTGAGGCGTTCTGGATCCGCTGGAGTCTCTTCTGGAGCTTGGCGGTGGTACCGGCGTAGAGGGCATTGCCGTAGTCCAGTCGGCTAGTGACGAGGGCCTGGGTGACGGTCTTCCTGGTCTCGGTGGGGATCCACCAGAAGATCTTCCGTAGCATGCGTAGGATGTTGAAGCACGCCGAGGAAACGTTGTTGACTTGCCTGGTCATGGAGAGGGAGGAGTCCAGGATGAAGCCCAGGTTGCGTGCATGGTCTGTCGGTTTGGGTGCGGTGCCCAGGGCGGGAGGCCACCAGGAGTCGTCCCAGGCGGAGGGTGAGGAGCCCAGGATGAGGACCTCCGTCTTGTCCGAGTTCAGTTTCAGGCGGCTGGTCGTCATCCACTCGGCTACCTCTTTCATCCCTTCGTGCAGGTTGGCTCTGGCGGCGGCGGGGTCGTTGGTCAGGGAGTGGATCAGCTGGGTGTCGTCGGCGTAGGAGATTATGTTGAGGTTGTGTTGGCGTGCGATGGCCGCGAGGGGGCTCATGTAGACGTTGAAGAGGGTGGGGCTCAGAGAGGATCCTTGAGGGACGCCGCAGATGACTTCGGTGGCTTCTGACTTGTACGGTGGTAGGCGGACTCTCTGTGTTCTTCCGTCGAGGAAGGAGATGATCCATTCCAGTGCCTTGTCCTGGATTCCGACGTTGCTGAGGCGCTGTACTAGGGTGCGGTGGCAGACAGTGTCGAATGCCGCGGAAAGGTCTAGGAGGATGAGGACCGCTGTTTCTCCGTTGTCCATCAGGGCTCGGATGTCATCGGTGGCGGCGATGAGGGCGCTCTCGGTGCTGTGATTGGCTCGGAAGCCGGACTGTGAGGGGTCGAGGGATCCATTCGACTCGAGGAAGGCGGCCATCTGCTTGTTGACGGTCTTCTCGATGACTTTGGCTGGAAACGGGAGGAGCGAGATGGGGCGGTAATTCTTGAGTTCGGTGGGGTCCGCTGTGGGTTTCTTGAGTCGAGCGCTGAGTTCGGCGTGCTTCCAGCTCTCAGGGAAGGTGGCGGTGTCGAAGGATGTGTTGATGATGTCTCGCAGGTGGGGTGCGATGACAGCGTCAGCCTTGTTGAAGACGTGGTGAGGGCAGGGGTCGGTCGGTGATCCGGAGTGGATGGAGTTCATCGTGCGGATGGTGTCTTCGGTGCTGATTGGGGTCCAGGCGTGGAGGGTGGTGGTGGGGGGTGGTTGTTCGGTCTTGGTGTGCGTTGGTTGGTTGTTGAAGCTGTTGTGTATGTCCGCGATCTTGTTGTGGAAGTATGAAGCGAGGGAGTTGCAGAGGTCTTGCGATGGGGTGATGTCGTTGTTTCCTGCGCTGGGGTTGGATAGCTCTTTGACGATGTTGAAGAGTTCCTTGCAGTTGTGTGCGTTGTTGTCCAGCCGGTCCTTGAATGCAGTTTTCTTGGCGGCGCGGATCAGCTGGTGGTGCTTCCGGGTGGCCAGCTTGAAGGTGGTCCTGTTGTCCGGTGTAGGTTCCCTTCTCCAGACTTTCTCGAGGGCTCGGCAGTTCTTCTTGGAGCTCTTGAGTTCGTCGGTGAACCACGGGGCTTTCTTGCTGCCGGGTCTGCTGGGCGGGGTCCTCAGCGGGGCGAGTTCGTCCGCGCAGTTGCTGATCCACTTCGTGAGGTTGTCGGCGGCCTGGCTGGGGTTCGCTGAGCTGGCAGGAGGGTGCTGGCTCAGGGAGGTGGCGAGCTGGTCTGCTGTGATCTTGTTCCAGCTCCATTCAGAAACTCATTAAAGTGCTTTATGGGTGGACACATTATTTATCAACCCAATAAAAAACAATACTCTGGTTACTGGTGCTTATTACTATTATGATATGACTAGTATGCAGATGTCAGGACTTTCCTAAGCAAAACTGCCATATACTGGTATTTACAAGGCATATTCCCTGGTACATTTCACCAGATTTGACCTGCTGGAATTCACATGGGGACACAGTAATTAACACTAAACTTATGATCCTATTTCCTGTGCAAACATGGGTTTGTGGAGGCATCTGAAAAAAGGGACTACTCTCAATGAGAGCATTAGAAAAACTGATTTAAAGTGCTACACCAAATATGTATTTATACTAGAATGTAGTACATCTTGTACCTGTGGTTGGTTCAATTCAAATCTGTTTAGTAGTGTTTATGAAATATAAAAAAACACACCAACATTTGAGCTTGAAATCTAAATGTCCTTGGTTAAGATGTCTTTCTTTCATGAATATATAATTAAATACAGATTGCCCCAAAGGTCAAACTTCAAGTTCTAATAAGCTAAATCTTCATTTGAAAACACTCATTGTCTAAGCCAGTTGAAGCACATTTAGCCGCTCAAGGAAGACAGAGAGTGGTTAAGGTTTCAAACCACAAAGGTTTATTAAAGGTTAAAATGTTTTCAAACTAAAAATCATCAATTCAGTGTCAACTAAAAATCAATACATGTATTAGTAAATATGAAGTTTAAACCAATCAAAGTCATATGAATAAGAGGGCGAATTGTCATAAAGTCACCTCAAAAGAAACAGTTCAGTAAAGTCAGTTCTCCCAAAAAGAGACAAACATGTCTCTGACAAAAGATGTGTGGAAATTCCTGAACATTAGTTTATATTGCGCTAGCTTAAATCTCACAATTCTAACATTGCACACAAAATGCTTCAATCAAGAAAACCAAAAAGCTAAAATCTAGAGTTGATAAATTTGTCAGGACCCTTCATAATTCAGCTTCTCTAAAGAAACTTACAGTTATGAGTAACACAATGAGATACAGTGGAACAGCCTCTACTCAGCAGGTGGATTGTTGCCATTAACTGGGACATTCTATAGTTATCACGTAAAGGAAAACATTTCACTTGGAAAAGAAAGCAGATACATGGTGTTTAGTATTTGTGAATTCAGCTTCTCATAGAACTAAAATAAACAAATGACATTAAACACGATGGCACCCAAACATTAGCCATAGTAAACACGAGACATTAGCTATAACCAATCTAAACATGAATAATACACAGTCAATACCATTTGCATGTTTAGATGTTAACGTCAATAACATTCAAAACATTTCATATGGATAAACCCCTTTCACAGCACTCCTGCACAAGTTTGTGAATCTCATCCAGATCATTAATTGTGTTCATATTACACGCACCAATATGAATATGCTTAAAAATTAATTTGCACTATGGGAGCCAAAATGCTTAGCTCTAAATTTACAGATGTTGCACTGGTGCTTGTGTGACACAAAGCAGTGCAAACAACAGCGAAGATCTCATTTTTCAGGCAAAAGCTGTTTAGCACCAAAATGTGATCCTTGTTCAGCACCAAAACTAATCTTCGCCACTCTGTGTTCATTTATGCAAAGGGTATGTCTGGGAAAAAAAAAAAGCACAAAAAAATAGGTTTAATTTCTGAGCAACATTTTCTAAAATAGCTCCGAAAGTCCAAAGGCCAAGTGAAACAAGGCACAAGCCAGGGGGTCAATTGATATATTCCCTGATGTGAACTCAGCAGAATCTCGCAGTGTTTTTAGGTAAATCAGTGGATTGAAATTCCGTGAGTTCTGCCCACTCCTGGTCTTAGACCACATTTACCTATTTTTTTTTTACTAAAAATTCCCTTCTGGAGCATGCCTTAGTTGTCCTAGGAGATGGAGAGTGAAACTATAATCATCAGCAAAAGTATGTTTCATGAGAGTTGCATCATCGCAAAATGTAAATATTGTCTGATCATTCAATTATTCCTTACCATCTTTTCCTTAACAATTACTCTGTTGCCATGTATTGCTGCTGTGGTAGATTCCTCTGTGTGTTACATCTCACATTAGTGAGCTGTGTTTAGACACAATTTTCTTATCAATTCTTGGCAGATGCTGGGTGTATTGCTGAGAAGGTGGGGGGTGAGGGGGGGTGATACAAAAAAACCAAGTATAAAAATTCGTCCCTGGACATATATCGACTCTGCATTATCGAATTGCACTGTAATGTCAAGGTAAGACAATGTGAAGTTAGAATGGTAAGTCTGGACCTCACACTGAATGCTTACATTCATGATATAGGCATAGTCAATATTTTGCAGTGGACATGTATGCAGGTCGATATATAAAACCTATAATTGACCTACAGCTGCTGCAGTGCTGCAATCACAGGCAATTTAACATTTGACCACTGTTCTTTGGATATGTACCTTGTGTCTTTTGTGTGAACTAAGTCTCATCCCGAGTACCAGTGCTTTCAATGCATTCATTAGTATTCTTCTGACTAGGAGCCCCCTTCGCCTAGAAGGAGGGGCTCCCTTAGCCGCGCCATGAAACCAAGCTACGGTTTGAGGGGCTGGTGTCCGTGGTCAGATTTTGTGTGGCTGTGAGAGACGAGCGTCGTTTCTTTGTGACATTTGGATGATCTTCGCAGAGGTAAGATCCATCAATCAATATGATCTAGCTGCTTGCCATTGGAGTAAGTAGCAGGTTGCTGTTCTGGGATCGCAGTGACCCCGCACTGCTTTCACAGGGTTTCAGCGTCTCTAGGGGCGTCTTTCTGGTCCTTGGGCATATGCGGTGTTCTGATCCTGCTAGGCCGTTGGGATGGGCACTTTGGAATATGCAGCGGCATGCAGGGCGGGCCGGTAGGTGGTGGAGGCGTGGCCGGAGGTGCACGTAGCTACAGCTGTGTCATGGTGTCCAGCGGCGGCTTCTGTATTTCCTAAGTGTGTGTCCCCCATGTATCTGGCGCTGTGTATGTATGGGTAGTTCTTGCGCATGGGGAGCATTAAAAGCACAATTCTTATGGGACAATCTGGGCTTGCCTAAAAAAAAGGAATAGCGCTATGGCCTGCTTGCGGTTTTTTATACACAGTGCAAGTCAGTTAAAAAAAAAAGTAATCATTAAAAAAAAAAAAATCCAAAGAAACAAAAAACAAAAAGAAAAATGGGGTACAGGACGGGTAAACAGCGCAAGTATGTCATAAAAAAAAGAAAAAGAGGGTATACAGGGCGTTGCATGCAGGACGGGTGAAAGTGCCTCGATCTCTTGAAGTTTTTCATGCTTTGTTGTATGATACGTTGTTGTTCTTTCTGGTTAGTAGGTCCAACCATGGCGGCAACGTGCTCACTTGCCAGAAAACCTGCATCCCAGGAGGATTTCCGTGCCCTGAGCGAGCTTTGGAAGGCAGCGAAGCGGCACCAAGGGGACTGCGATCTTTATCCACACTATACTCTGAGCTATTGTGGATCATAGTCAGCGATGTCATTGATGACAGAGCAGTCGAGGTTTGGGTTGCTTATGTGAGGGGTCCCTGAGGAGGTCTTGTTATTGTTGAAGGATGTGTCAGTTGCTCCAGGTCCGGCGTATGCTAGTCAAAGCATTGCCATTATCAGGCATCTTCACCATGGACCATCCATCTAAGAAGAGAAAAGGCAGGAACATTTCACCACAAAGAGCTTTGTAGATGTATGGGAAAGTTTTTTTCTTCCAGAGTGCCAGACTGCTCTGCCTCTCTCTCACAGTATACATTGAGCTGAAACCAGAGAGAGTGGAGTCTGGTGGGAATGGCAGTGCATTCTATAAAGTTTGCTTTTCCAACATTCTTGCAGATAGTATGGTGCTGAGATCATTAGAGTTTTCTATGCACAGGCAATCAGTCAATGGTCCAATGAGCAGGTGCCTACAGACCAGACCAAGGGAGTAACAGTGATACTCTCCCTATAGCCTTGCATGGTTTGAAAACTGAGGTGTCACCCTGGGAAGTAGCGGGTTGCCTGGGGTGCAGGGTCCTCGCTGACTGGAACACTGCACTGATTTTTAAATTCAGCACGACAAGCCTCAAGTGCACTGGCAAGCTCTGTGAATCTCTAACTAGGCACCTTGGTAGCACCCCTAACTCCTGTGCCACCGTAGCTTTTCCAAGCCAGAAGTGAGAGCTGAGAGGTTAGTTTCAGTTGCTAAAAGCTTATGTCAGGGACACACAAGCGGGGTAAGCAACTGTGTGAATGACCCTATACAGAGCAGTGGAAAAAACATCCCTAAATCCGTTGGCTGTGCTGCCTTTCTCCAAGACATACTTCCGCCTTGGCAAAATGTAACCTATTAGGGACGGTCTTAGACAGCAGCTTCGGACAGTCCACCTACAAATAACATCAGGCACCTGACTAGGAAGGGGAAATAAACCAGGGCGCATAGTGATCATAAAAGTACAAAAATAATTACAAAATTCGTAGTCAATATAAAAAGCCAATTAATAAAAAAAAAAATTCAAAATCCAAAATCACTTCCATTATATACAATTTCCTAATTTTCATAGCAGCAATTATGTAACTGAATGTAGCATTAACAGATTTTTAGGGTACCCAAGGATTGTAAAGATCCTAATCCCTCTTGATGTGAAGTAAAGTGACTGTGCAGCAGAACTCGGTGTAAGAATCAAGCTCTTATCGAGCCTTACAATGTGCACAAAAAGCATAAAGTGCACATTGGAATGAGTGGAACCAGTGGCACACGGACGCCTCAAATCCAGGTTTCCCAAGAACCAACCAGGGAAAAGGCAACTAGGTGATGAATTAGGTTTTGACGTAATCTTGTCAGAAAAAATCTATGTTGCCCTAGTTGTATATAACACATGTATATAAAATTTCCAGGAGAATGTCTTACAATTTCTTTTTCAGTGAGACAGGGTTTGATATCTAACCATACACTCCCCATGTGTGTCTTTTTAGAAAATAAATTAAAAACAGGCCAGTATCCCGCAGTGATGCTTGACAAGTGTTCAAAACTAAAAAGTGAGTCTAGGAAGTGCCTCATTTAAGCAACACCTAAGAAGCAATGGGCACTTACTTACCAATAAGCTCACTGCGTCTTCATCGGCGCTTCCCCGACAAACTCCCAAATAAATGTGAAGAAGGAAAAGCAATGTGCTAGCTAAGCTAAAGTGATATTTGTACAAATCCAAATAATCCAATCCCTAAAGACCTCCATTGAAAGAGGAGGCCAATTGTGCTACTCCCACAAGGCTAAAACTGAGTTACGGAAACACAAAGCATCTGTCTTTTATTTTTTTGTGTCCATACTCACTTAAAACAACAGTGTCATGTTTAGACCATTTCAACCTGAACGGCCGACATGTTTAATTGAATTTGTGGCTATTTCAACAGGGCACAGGGACCCAATTCCACCTCAAGGGTGCACCAGACCTGTATATATTTAATATAAAAAAGGAGATAAAAGGAGAAAATCAAGTGACACAGGTAGTACATATATTTTGGTATGTTATGTTGAGCCCTGTAAAATTGCGTCTTGTTGTTGATGTATGGTTTATTTACTAGGTAGTTGCCAGGTGGAGTCCTACCAGCAAGCCACCATTAAAAGTCACAAAGACTGAGTAAGCTCGAACGCCTGGAATTTTATATGTGCACATTATCAAAACTGACATCCCGCACAGTGGTCCACCCACTCTGTTTTTACAGTAATAATTTTCTAAATTCCATTGACCTTTTTTCATAATTTTTAACTGACTCAGAACATGGATCGGGAGCTCTCAGTAGATTAAACATGCAATTCCAATCATTCCGTCAATTGTTATTCATCTAGACAATTCGTTAGCCCAATTATGTTAATCATGGTCATCTACTTTTTGTATAGAGCCCCGGCATTCAAGTAATAAAAAATAATAAAGATTCTGAGTCTAACTTCCCGCCAGGCTCTTTGAACAAGAACTCCTGAAGTCCAGAAAGAACTGTTAGTTCTTAGTAACATCTTATGTCCAACCTTACGTCAAACCCGACACCTTCCAGGTATAAAACCAACAGTTGCCTTAAGCAAACACACGTTGGTTTGAATCAGAGCGGCCATCTACTTGCCCGAGAGCCCAGCTGATGTGAGAAGCCCACGGAAGCCGCCCCTCCCGTTTGAGGCACTGAGAGAGACGCTGCCTTTTTCTCCAGCCGAGAAAATCCAGCTCCGGTGTTTCCAGCCTACCCTTGCGGGTTGCTGGGATATCGAGTCCCGAGGAAAGAGATACCAGACCTCCCACATTCTATTAGCAAGGTACGGAGCTGACTAAACCCTTGAGAGAATTCTTGCTGCAGATTCTTGGCAAAACTATCTTAACCAACTTAACTTAAACTGCTACTTACTCATCCCCTCCCACGTGTTAGGCTTAGGTCAGGTACACCGGGGTAGGCTTAGTTAGAAGCACCAGTTGAGTACGTTAGTCAATGTATTTATGTATGTATATATTTTATCCATTTTAAAGTATCATATGGCTAAGAAACCATATCAATGCTTTTACAGTATTATTTCATAATACTACTTTTACTGTACGCACTTTACTTTAAGTATTGCAATTGTGGCAATTCATTTCTCTTGCATGAGGAAGAAGACTGCTCAATAAATAATACCTTTTATTGAAAACGCCTGTCTCTCTATTTCTCTGCATTCTGGTGAAACTAAGTATGCACTGCTGACTGAGTGAATTAGCTGTCTATTGTTTTCACACGACTCTAGAGATACACTCTTATTCTGAGGGAGCAAAGTTGTCATGTTTATGCGGTTGTCGGAAACCGAATCCCTTCTTGTCTGAGCCAGGGAAGCTAATCCCTCCCTATTCATTCATGAAAGTTTCCAGTGACCTCTGAGCTAGCTGGCGCAAACCTAAATTAAGTTTAACATAGTCAGTAGAGACCTAGATGACCTCAGTCCTACGTCTACACTGCTGTTTATGTTATTCCAATGCGCAGAGCCTATTGGGAATATAGGAACTACACTACAGAGCAAAAAAGGCCAATTCATTTAGATCAGGTAAACTCTCTGAAACTAAAATACTCTTTTTTTCATTATGCATACACAATTTGGTAAAATGGGCCAAAACCTTTCACTTTTTCCTTTCATGTTTAACTTTCTTACCCAAACCATCAATATATATCTGTTTAGTACATTTTTCCCAAAACTTTGTTTTTTCCCCTTTTCTTTCATCTTGTATCCAAAATGATGAGTAAGCCCGCTCCAGACTTACCCACCCCCAAAAATCGCCCTCCGAGCCTATCTCTCAGAGTAACCTGTCTAATAATGGCATAAGAGTATTTTTTTTATTATATATATATATATATATTTTTTTTTTTTTGGGTGGGAGGGTGGGATTTTGACAGACTAAAGAACCTCCCGCCTCCCTGCTAACTCCTCACGCCTAATCGCGCCTAACGAGCAGCTCAGAACGTTGGCAGCACACACCTGCTCCTGGCTCTCGCACCACTCTCTGCTCCTGCCTCTCGTGCCACTCTCTGCCCCGGTCTGTTTCATTCGGGCGAAAAACCCCAGAGGGAGACTGCTCGCGCTACGCTCCCCCTGGGGCCCCCGTTTTCATGGGCGCCATCTTGTAATGGTGCCCTGGTATGGATGATGTCAATGTATGTACGGTGTCTATGTGTATTAGGATCTACCTAAGAGGTAGCTGAATTTCACAAATACCCCTTCCAAGACACCCACCATTAGTCACACATCTATCCATCTGGACACCATGATAACCAAGGAGAATAAATTATAGTATATTTATAATGCTAAAAATCAAATTGATTTCATCATATCTGGTGTCATTCCAAAATCTTGAGTTACCATTATGTTATCATATGTCGACAATTTCTCAAGATTGGAGCCACAGTGCACATGTATAATGTACCCATTCTTATATAAGGAGCAACGTATGGCCTGTAATATGCATCCTTAATGAATACATTTGATTGTATTGTATCTCCTTGAACCTCCTATGTCAATATTGTAGCCACAGTGGGCCCATGTATGGACAATTCCACCAATTGATGCGCCTAATGTTGGGGTCTAAATTACCAATCTACATGAGCCCTCCTGTTTTTTAAAGATAAAAAAACGTATGAGTCCAATATTTTAGTGTATGGCATCAGTTGGTATGGTAAAGCTCCTTTATCTCCCTATCTTATGCCATTCAATCAAACCATTCAGGTCCTCTTGGACAATTTTCTCTGAAGGGCGTCCCTTCTAATTAGCGTGTCCTCAGTAGAGTGTGATCCACCAGTCACTTTCCCCAATACTGTCCACCTGAAATCCCTGCAACTGTTTCCCTTTTCCTGGAAACGGTGAACCAGGCGTGTGCTAAGTGGATATGTTCCTGGATCCTAACTTTGATTTTTTCTTGATTTTTTCTTGAGGTTAGGCTGATAGTGGAGATCACAGCTGCACGTCAAGCGATAAATAAAATTGTTGGTATTGCACTTGCTGAACTTATTCTGGAACCATGTCCTGCCATCCGTCAGGGTGACACTTTTCGATGTCTGAGTCAGGTTGCACACTGTGCATCCTGAATGCTAATCTTAGCTGTGTCATTCTATTAAATGTTGTTGACAATGGATAAAAAGTTGATTCCACTGGGAAGCAAGGACTATTAGTTCATACGGTTTTCTCAAGAAGCGAGGCACAAGGAGTATTCATTGCTCTCTTGAATACCTTTGGGAAGTAAGCCCTCTCAGTTAGACGTCCCACCAGTGTAGATGACTGTGTTACAAATGCTTCAGTCTCTGTACAGTTTCTTCTGTATCTGAAAAATTGGCCAACCAGGAAGCTATCCCGTAAGGCCCTCCTAGAATGTAGAAGAGACATTCTGTCCGGGGTTTGCACGATGGACTGTCGAGTGTAGTTTCTGACTTGTCACTGTAATGTCCAGATCCTGATATACAGGTGTACATCTGTTGATAGCTCATGTGAAGTGCAGGCATCCACCTGCACCATTTATCCACTGGAGGAAGCCATGGAGTTCTTCCTCAGGCCTTGACCAGACACACAAGACATCATCTATGTATCTCTTCCATAGATGAATATACTGCATAAAGGGATTCGAAGCGTAGTAAGTAAAGTTGTCTTCAACTTGTCCCACATAAATGTAAACTTTCTAGTTTTTAACACTTGTCAAGCATCAATGCGGGATACAGGCCTGTTTTTAATTTATTTTTCCAAAAATATACACATGGGGGTGTATGATTAGGTATCAAACCTTGTCTCACTGAAAAATAAATGGTGTGACATTCCCCTGCAAATTTGATATACATGTGTGATACATAACCTGAGTACACATACCAGAAACTACAGAACAGTGAACCACCTGCCTTATCTATATGAGCATGAACTCCAGATGCTGCTGGCCTGCTTCAGTATCACCAGACCACCTTATTGATCGCCAGCAGATGCATTCTTTAGCTCACTTAGTTGTAAAGTGCTCGAAGGCAACAACATGCCAGTTCCAATGAGTCCTTCTAGCCTGTGTGTGTTGTAACGCCGCGTGTTGGACCGGCTATGTGTCAGATCGCAGAATATATAAACTCTTAGTAAAATGTCTTCCCTTTTAGTCACAATGCAGCCCCACTCACAATGAGGCCTGGTATTGGGTAAGGTCATCGCAGTGCCATTGCATCAATACTAACCACATTATTTTAGACCAGTTACGAATGAGGAAGTAGGCAACTGGAGTAGAATGTTTTTCCCACAGTGAAAATGTTCTCATAAGATCCATAACAACTGGCCTGTCAGCCACTTATTTCCTGAGCCCATACTTTGGATGTTTTTAACTGCACTGGACCAGGTGTTCGATATCAGAGCATTTATCTAGTTTGGAGAGAAAAGCTCACATTTGAAACCAAAATGAATGATATAACTTTAAGAGATAACACACGTAATATTATATATGTTTCTGCTATGGTGAATTAACAAGTTATTCACACCTTCACATCTTCTCTGTTGGTAAGGTATCCAGATACTATTTGTTTCAGTCCAGTTTCATGTCATTCCTATACTGAGGGAGGGGATTAGGGAGAAAAGTTTCCTGGACTGAGCTCATCTTGGCAAAATGTGTGATTTGCTTTATATTCATTCTGTCAAGTTGGCTGTGGGTCTCTGTTGAAACCCCTACACTGCAGGAGTTCTTGCTTGAGATTATACTGAAAGTTGCAGAACTTCCTTTGTTGTGAGCAGGACATTCTTATTATGAGAGGATGAGGTTAGGTTTCAGGAAGCGTAAGAGAATATTTCAAAACCTTGGAATTTGTCTGTATAGGACGTTGAAAGATGTTGTCTACCCACTAGTCTGAACTGGGATGGTGCAGTGAGATAAATAACGGTGATGGATCAAGCCCTGATATTTGGACTGGGTAAGAGTGGTCTGCTTAATTCAGACACTCTGTTCATCACCACCCCCATTTCTGTATCGTTTTTGGCCACTATAGGTGTGGCAGGGTATACTCAGACATGAGTCACTTTCTCACTGCACCATCAGGATTCAAGCAAGCCGGGCAGAAGACGGCTGAAATGCCAGAAACCAGTCCCCGGTAGCTTGTCTCCTTTCTGGTGAAGAATTGGCTTGGTAGTTTAGTCTGCCCTGTTCCCATGATGCACTGGGCCAGGAACAGACTGATTTGCATATAGCCAGGTTCTGAACTGGGATGGTGCAGTGAGATAAATAACGGTGATGGATCAAGCCCTGATCTTTGGACTGGGTAAGAGTGGTCTGCTCAATTCAGACACTCTGTTCATCACCACCCCCATTTCTGTATCGTCTACCCACTAGTCATCATGTCTGGCCTTTGGTGGAGAAGAGGAAATCACTGCTTGAGTTTAGGAAAATATATTGTTTTTCCTGTTGTAAAACTCTAGAAACTTTGGCTTGAAGGACATGCTCCAAGAACAGTGGGAGACCATTCTGAGAACAGAATTTCAGAAAGAATGGATGTGCGTTGGACTTGGCCCTTTTTGCATCCCTGAACTTATGCCTTCCTCCTGGTATTTTTTCTGACCTGGCTTTGGTGGTTTTAGGACTCTGGGCACTTTATCACTGCTGTCCAGTGTAACGTGCATGTGTTCTCTATTGTAAACGTGGTAAATTTGGTCTTCTACTGTTTGGCGTATTTAATTTACCAATCAGTCCCTTGTTAAGTGGTGTCTTATATACTTGGGGCCAGTAAATTAAATTCTTCTGGTGGGCTTGCAGCGCTGCTTACGCCACCAACCACAGTAGCCTTTTAAACCTGTCTAAGGCTTCTGCCACTTCAAGGCCTGCACGTGCAATTTACTGCCTCTCTGACATGGCACATAAAGTGGTTTGCACTTTTGTGACTCCCCCTTTACCAAATGTCAGTCACCCCAAAGGTAGGCCCTAGCTAGCCCTATGGGCAGGGTGCGCTGTAGGTAAAAGGTAGGACAGGTGCCTTAACTGTGTGGCATGTCCTAGTAGTGAAACACAGCCATTTTGTTTGTTCACTACTGTAAGGCTGCCCTCTCAAAGGAATGTATTGGGGATTCCCTGATATGTGTTTCAGTGGTAATTCCTGACACAAGAGGAGTAGTGTGGTCACGTTTGGTATGTTTGGAATAGTGGTAACAAATGCTGCGTAATGGTGTTCCCAGATTTATTATCCATATTTTAGAAATGCCACTTTTAGAAGTAGGCATTTCTGGGTGCTATATGTCTTTGTGCCTGCCTGTTGTGTATTGCATGTCTGGCTCTGGAGTGACAGGGGCTGGGGAGGTGCAGTGTTTTCAGAGGGGTTGGGTGAGTTAGCGCTAGGCTGAAAAGGCCAATCTGCATTTGGAGTACTGGGAGGAGTAGCACCTTGACCTGAATAGGACTGTGCCTGCCTTACACAATGCTGGCTCTGCCCCCCTGTGGTGTGTCTGGGGCCAGAGTATACACTAACAATAAGGGTGGTAGTGCACATGAAAGGATATATGGAAGTTCTCCTTAGAATTGGTTTCAACCGGGTACTGAGCCCTGTGCCAGGGGGAGAGCAAAGACTAGCAGTGGTATAAGTATTGGGGCTATGACCACATGTTAAGTGCTGCATGCTTACTTGGGACCTGCTGGGGACTAAGACACTGCGTGGACTGCAGTGTGTAAGTAGGAACCGCCATATGAATTGACCTGCTGCCTGTAGGGGGTGCTGGAAGGATACCCCTCTGCTGAAAAATCCTGCATGCAGGTCTGCCTGTGCCCTAGTTCTCTGTCCCTTCCTTTCCTGTGCAGGTAAAGACATCGCCCTTTATGTCCTCCTCAACTGCTCTTGTCGACCAGCGCTGACGGAGTGTTTCATCTGTTAAAGGGGGTCTAGCGTGCTTTGAGAGCTCTGTGAGTTCGACTTGCCCAGGAGAGGGCTCACTCAGTGCCAAATGAGGAGTGCCTTTTTGCCCTACAGGAAGGCGGGGTCAGCGATGCACTCTCCCCCACAGTTACCAAACATTTGGTTCTGCTGCGGGCTCCAGGTTGCCACACAACGCGGGGGCAGAGGAGAACCCAAAACCGTTGGAGACTTCGCTCTGTGTTCAAGCCCGCGAACCGGGAGTCAGGCAGGTAGTGCCTGACCGGCCAGAAAAAGTAATACCGGAGCAGGAAGCCAGGCGGAGGTGCAGCCTGGTTGTGGGAGGGGCTCCCGTGTTCAGGAGGAGAGCCCTGCATGCTACCTGAGCCTGCTGGTGAGCAGGGCTGGTAGCTGGACGACGGACCGGAGCCTTGCGAGCTCCTATGGCAGTCAAGCGGAGGCGCCACAGGCAAGTGGGAGGTCACTGGAATAGGGCCTGGGAGGAGCCCTGGGTTCACACGCGGAAGGGAGACAGAGTCAGGGCCTCTCCTTTCCCAACTTAAAGGGGCCGCTTTCTTATTTGACTTTGCGGACTGGGCAGGGAGGACGCCTCCATGGCTTTGTGCACTAGGGGCCATTCCTGGTGGGGCTAGACCAGGGCGAGAACTCGACGGAGGCCACCGGTGGTTGGAACTGCTGCATCTCCCGGTGTAGGCGGGCCAATGGCCCAGAAGTCTATGGGTGGGACAGAAAGCACCATCATTAGAGCCCGGGTGGCGCTCTAACTGTAATGTCACACTAGGGTAATGTATAAGCATGGGCGGAAAATCCGTTACGCTCGCGGATTTTGCGGATTTTCAGGAAATTCGCAATCCGCGAGATTTGCGAATTTCCCGCAAAATCCGCAAATTCGCTCGCAGCGGATTTTTTTGCGGCGCACGGCGTTGGTGATACAATTTTTGCGGCGCGCGGCGTTTATCATCGTTTGCCGAGTTGTTTTTCTCGATATTTTGCGAGTGCTGCGCCATTTTGGATCTTGCTGTGTGATCCCGCGGGAATTTGGCGAGCGCGATTACGTCATCGCGGCTTGCCAACTTGCACAGCGAGAGTTTGTCAACGCGAGTACGGCGAGATCACTTCTCGCGGTACTTCGCAATTGCGAGATTTGAGATGCGGCGAGCAGCAACAATCTCGCACAAGCGAAAATATAAAATTTGCAATTCTGCACAAGAAATCCACCAGCAAGCAGCATAAACCTTTTTGAAATGATGATTTTTATCTGAATAACTCCTTAGGTTGACATTTGCCTGCACTTTTTTAGCGAGGAGTCCATTTTGGGGAGGGGGGGAGGGGGATGGGAGGAAGGAAGTGCCCCACAGTCTTCAACTTCCTGTTCCTGTCAAGCAGGCTCCTCCCAGTGCTTTGTCCATCTCCTGGTCACTTTTCATTTGGATCTGGAGCTGGAAGGATTACTTTTTGTGGATGCTGCTGGATATTTGGATTTGAGGCCTTTTTGACTTTCTTTGGATCACTGTTGGATTAGAAATTTTACAAGTAAGTTTGTTTGGGGCATTACAGTTGCTGCAACTAAAATTTTGGAATTTTCGATTTTTGGGCTGTTTTGGGGCCTTTTGCCCAGGGGTACTCAGTGGTGGGTGGACTGAGTCTTTCTGTGGGTTGTCTTGAACTTAAACATCATGGAGGGCATGGATGGATTGGGATTGTGCTGATTTTTCAGTGATTTTCGTTTTTTGGGGCTGTACTTGTGGCCTTTTCACCAGGGGTATTTGAGTCTAGCATGGGCCTAGTCTTTCTGTGGGCTGTCTTGAACTTAAACATCATGGAGGGCATGGATGGAATGGGATTGTGCTGATTTTTCAGTGATTTTCATTTTTTGGGGCTGTACTTGTGACCTTTTTTACCAGGGGTATTTGAGTCTAGCATGGGCCTAGTCTTTCTGTGGGGTGTCTTGAACTTAAACATCATGGAGGGCATGGATGGAATGGGATTGTGCTGATTTTGCAGTGTTTTTCGATTTTTGGGGGTGTTCATGGGGAGGGACAGGCCATGTGGCTGGGGGCCATTTTGAGTGCTGCTACAGGCCCTGGCCATGTGCTGGGAGGCAAGTGGCCATTTTGAATGCAGGCTTTGTTGTTAGGCCTGCAACCATTTTGCCTACTTTTCAACCTTTATGCCCAGGGGTAGTGAGTCTTGCATGGGCCTAGTCTTTCTGTGGGTTGTCTTGAATTTAAACATCATGGAGGGCATGGATGGATTGGGATTGTGCTGATTTTTCAGTGATTTTCGTTTTTTGGGGCTGTACTTGTGGCCTTTTCACCAGGGGTATTTGAGTCTAGCATGGGCCTAGTCTTTCTGTGGGCTGTCTTGAACTTAAACATCATGGAGGGCATGGATGGAATGGGATTGTGCTGATTTTTCAGTGATTTTCGTTTTTTGGGGCTGTACTTGTGGCCTTTTCACCAGGGGTATTTGAGTCTAGCATGGGCCTAGTCTTTCTGTGGGCTGTCTTGAACTTAAACATCATAGAGGGCATGGATGGAATGGGATTGTGCTGATTTTGCAGTGTTTTTCGATTTTTGGGGGTGTTCATGGAGAGTGACAGGCCATGTGGCTGGGGGCCATTTTGAGTGCTGCTACAGGCCCTGGCCATGTGCTGGGAGGCAAGTGGCCATTTTGAATGCAGGCTTTGTTGTTAGGCCTGCAACCATTTTGCCTACTTTTCAACCTTTATGCCCAGGGGTAGTGAGTCTTGCATGGGCCTAGTCTTTCTGTGGGTTGTCTTGAATTTAAACATCATGGAGGGCATGGATGGATTGGGATTGTGCTGATTTTTCAGTGATTTTCGTTTTTTGGGGCTGTACTTGTGGCCTTTTCACCAGGGGTATTTGAGTCTAGCATGGGCCTAGTCTTTCTGTGGGGTGTCTTGAACTTAAACATCATGGAGGGCATGGATGGAATGGGATTGTGCTGATTTTTCAGTGATTTTCGTTTTTTGGGGCTGTACTTCTGGCCTTTTCACCAGGGGTATTTGAGTCTAGCATGGGCCTAGTCTTTCTGTGGGCTGTCTTGAACTTAAACATCATGGAGGGCATGGATGGAATGGGATTGTGCTGATTTTTCAGTGATTTTCGTTTTTTGGGGCTGTACTTGTGGCCTTTTCACCAGGAGTATTTGAGTCTAGCATGGGCCTAGTCTTTCTGTGGGCTGTCTTGAACTTAAACATCATGGAGGGCATGGATGGAATGGGATTGTGCTGATTTTTCAGTATTTTTCAATTTTTGGGGGTGTTCATGGGGAGGGACAGGCCATGTGGCTGGGGGCCATTTTGAGTGCTGCTACAGGCCCTGGCCATGTGCTGGGAGGCAAGTGGCCATTTTGAATGCAGGCTTTGTTGTTAGGCCTGCAACCATTTTGCCTACTTTTCAACCTTTATGCCCAGGGGTAGTGAGTCTTGCATGGGCCCAGTCTTTCTGTGGGTTGTCTTGAATTTAAACATCATGGAGGGCATGGATGGATTGGGATTGTGCTGATTTTTCAGTGATTTTCATTTTTTGGGGCTGTACTTGTGGCCTTTTCACCAGGGGTATTTGAGTCTAGCATGGGCCTAGTCTTTCTGTGGGCTGTCTTGAACTTAAACATCATGGAGGGCATGGATGGAATGGGATTGTGCTGATTTTGCAGTGTTTTTCGATTTTTGGGGGTGTTCATGGGGAGGGACAGGCCATGTGGCTGGGGGCCATTTTGAGTGCTGCTACAGGCCCTGGCCATGTGCTGGGAGGCAAGTGGCCATTTTGAATGCAGGCTTTGTTGTTAGGCCTGCAACCATTTTGCCTACTTTTCAACCTTTATGCCCAGGGGTAGTGAGTCTTGCATGGGCCTAGTCTTTCTGTGGGTTGTCTTGAATTTAAACATCATGGAGGGCATGGATGGATTGGGATTGTGCTGATTTTTCAGTGATTTTGGTTTTTTGGGGCTGTACTTGTGGCCTTTTCACCAGGGGTATTTGAGTCTAGCATGGGCCTAGTCTTTCTGTGGGCTGTCTTGAACCTAAACATCATGGAGGGCATGGATGGAATGGGATTGTGCTGATTTTTCAGTGATTTTCTCTTTTTGAGGCTGTACTTGTGGCCTTTTCACCAGGAGTATTTGAGTCTAGCATGGGCCTTGTCTTTCTGTGGGGTGTCTTGAACTTAAACATCATGGAAGGCATTGATGGAATGGGATTGTGCTGATTTTTCTGGGTTTTTTTCTCGATTTTTTTGGGGTGTATAACTGAACTGATGTTCCTCTGTCTTCCATTGTTTTCAGGTGCACAAGACTCAAGAGAACCACCAGTGCCAGGAAGAAGTCCTGCAGCGGTGTGTGTGTGCAGCATAACGTCACGCGACGTCACGTCTGGCCTCAGACAACTCGACAATTCGTGCAACTGCGGCCTGCTGTCTGACCTGCTCTGAAGAAGATGGCCCCAAAAAAAGGTGTCCGTAGCTCCTCTAGCAAGAAAGTTGCTAGTAAGGAGCAGAAGAAGCAAGTTACCAAGGAGGCTGGTGTGCCAACCGCCACGTTTTTTGGGAGCAAAAAAAAAGTACGCCTGCAGCAGCAGGATCTGCTGGGGACCAAGCTGGGAGCAGCACCCCCGCTCCATGTGGTTCAGTGCCTCCACCACCACGCCAACTTAAGTCAAAGCCCTTGAGTGCTTCAGAGGCAGTCAGTGTACTTCTCCAATCACCATCGACCAGTGATGTTGGCTCATCGCAAGAAAGTAGCAGCAATGTCCCTGAATCAACACAGGTTGTTGTAACTCATCTGACAAGTGTTGAACAACCACAGCCGCAACAACAACATGTGGAAGTAGTACAAGCCCAAGTACATGTGGAAGGAGAGGCAGCACAAGGAGATGCGCAAGTAGAGGGGCATGGAGGGTCACAACAAGTTCCCACAATAGTTGTCCCTCCCGAAGTAGGGGCACATCAGGAAATCGACAATCAAGCCGAGGTATCATTGGAAGCCACTTCTCATGATGATTATTCATTGTCTTCTACATCCCTAGCAAGGAAAAGATCAAGGTTGGTGTCTACATCTTCTTCAAGCACACCGCCTTGTGATGATCTGGATGACGAATGGGTACCACCACGGAAGCCTGAGAGTGAGGCACACCATGATCTGACAAAGATACCTAAGCGTAAAAGGAAGGTCGTCGACAAACTCATACCTATGGAGTGTGATGAGGCTCAACAAAAATTGACGCATACTGCTGCTGATGAAGCCCTTCACGACGACGATCAAGTCATCATAAAGGTCACTGCAGGCCCAGCGGGCATGCAGCAAAGAGACATTTTGACCCTATCCCGAGAAGCTGCTGAGCGTGATGATGATGTCGACGAGGAGGCAATGGAAATGGAAACACAACAATCATTACATTTGGAGTTAACTAGTACACCAACACCTACCACTTCCATATTTCTTCCTCGCAAAAAGGGACCCACCTTGACCTCAATTCGTGGTGGTGAAAGTGCAAAACGTACTGAAGGTCGGCAATCCACATCCTCCACTTCATCTGGCATTAGCAGCAGGACCACTACCACCAGTATCGCCGCCTCCTCCGGCCCCCAAAGACATTTCAAGTCTCCAGTTTGGGACTTCTTTAGTGTTTGCCCAAAAATGGAAAACGTAGCCATTTGTAGCATTTGTAAGCTTCGAGTTAGTCGTGGTAAGTTTGGTTCTAACTATGGTACCGGAGGCCAGAGAGGTCATCTTAGGAGAGCGCACCCTGTCCAATGGTTTCCGCACCTAGAGGCGGTCAAGGAAGCCGGAATTGCACGTAATGAAAACGTTGATTTTTCATCTGATGATGACGAGGAGGAAGAAGACGATTCAAACACTTCACTTACACCCAGTACCCCTGTCAGCAGCACACCCCATGTGAGGCACATTAAGAGTGTGGGAGAGAGTGAGACATCAATGCGGAAAAGTTCATCAGCGAGCGTAACTGTGTCGAAGATATCATCATCATCCTTGGTCCAGGGCAACATTAAAAAGATGTTGTTTACAGAAGCGCAATATGAACGCAACCACCCACTGACGCGTCTGTATAACAGTAAGCTGGCTAAAATGCTAGCTCTGGACCTTCTCCCTATTTCTTTTGTAGAAGCGGTTGGTTTCCTAGAATTAGTGACAGAGCTCTGCCCTAAATGGAAGGTTCCTAGCCGGTTCTATTTTGCCCGAGTTGCGGTTCCAGCACTACATGAAGATGTTCTGAAGGTGATTGGGGCAGCTTTGCAGAAGAGTGCTGTTCACACTATACATCTGACAACAGACATGTGGACCAGTGGCGCAGGCGCTGATTACATGTGCATCACTGCACACTGGGTCTCTTTTTCAGGGGCTAAAGCAAAGCTAAACACAGGTGTTGACACGGACATTGTTTTTAAAGCTGCTCGGAAACATGCAACACTAGCCATGTTTGGTTTGGAGAAACGTCACACAGCAGAAAACATTTTGGATGTCTTTAACACAAAGGTCCTTAACTGGCTATCCCCACTAAAACGCCAGGTTGGTTATGTTTCCACGGACAATGGCGCCAATATAGTTAAGGCCATGAGGAAGGGTGACTATTTCAGAGTGCCGTGTTTGGCGCACTGTATAAACCTGGTTGTCCAAAAATTCTTGGGTAATAAAGGCAGTGCAGCGTACAGAGTATTGGACACCTGCCGAAAAATGTGCAACCATTTCAGCCATTCTTTTAAGGCCCGGAAGCAGCTGAGGAGCCTGCTATATCAACGTCAAATGCCAGTGAAAGCACTCATCCTGGAGGTGGTAACACGTTGGAACTCAACCTTCTACATGCTTGAGCTTCTGTATGAGCAGTATACGGTACTCGATCAATATTTCTTGACAGAGGGTACAGAGGACCTGAGGATGGGTGCGGCGCAATGGAACATAGTTCAAAGCCTGACACGCATGCTTCGTCCTTTTGAGTTCTTCACGCGTGCAGTCAGCAAGGAGGACTGTAATTTGGGAAAAGCTATCCCATTGTTGTACATGCTGGAGGACCAACTGAAGGAGGTGTGTTCTGTGTTTGAAAAAGATGTAAAAAACCAAGACTCTTTTGTTCTGGCTACGAAATTATTAGAGCTCCTACAAGGTGATGAACGTCTTAAAACGATCCACTCAGAAGAGCATTACATTTGTGCTACTATTCTGGATCCACGCTACAAAAAGGTGCTGGCAGGCCAAGCATTCTTTCCTTTTGATGATGAACATGTTCCAAAGTACAAACATTGGCTAGCCTTGTCAGCCAAGAGGTTTGAAAGAGAACGGCTGAAAATTGAAGGAAATGGCAGTACATCAGCAGGCCATCCCCAGTCAAAACAATCCACTTCTGCACCTGTGGCTGTGGCACAAGTGACCTCTCAGCCGTTAAAGACACCGGCAACCGGATCATCTGCACCAGACACAACAGAAACATTGGAGGCTGAAGAGTATTGGCTAGCTCTGCGTGGGTTTGGTTCTCAAAAGGTCAGAGGCACAGCAAGAGCTAAGCAAAGTGGAGGAACCTTGGATGAGGACCTTGATTCGATGGTGAAGGACTATCTGAATGACTCAACAGAGGTCTATGTTAATTCTGACCCATTGGCGTATTGGCATGGGAAAAAAGAATTGTGGCCACAGCTCACCAACCTGGCTTTAAACTACTTGTCTTGCCCACTCGCAAGCGTGTCTTCTGAACGTGTTTTCAGTGCTGCTGGTGGCATTGTAACTCCCAAACGGAGCCGCCTCTCGCCCAAAAATGTGGAGAGGTTAACAATGATCAAAATGAATCAGCACCTCATACCACCAGATTTCAGAGTACGAGAAATCGCGCCGGGTGAAGACGAGGTGGCCAGCAACATAGATGAGGGAATTTCTACTCTGTCAGGTGACACTGAGCTCACCCTGCCTGAATTCGCAGAGTATGATGACGAAGCCTTATTCTCATTCCTGGACCGTGATACTGAGCCCTGAAAATGAGACAACAAATCAATAACTTTCCTTTTCGTCCTTATTCACTTTTATTCCTGTGTGTCTGTCTTTCTTTGTTGTGCACAGTTAATATATTTCAAACTTTAATCAGATAATCACAAAAACAAGCCCATCAGCAGAACTGTCTTCACTGGTTTGCTAATTGATTTGAAGTTGCCGCAGTCTGCATTCCTCAGGTTCACAAGTTCAGAAGAACATGCTCCTCTATCCTCCTCCTTCAGACTCCTATTTCCATCAAACCAGAGGGCTGGTTTACGCCCAATGAAGAAAGACTCAGCACTTGTGGGGGTGTTGTTCTACCTCTTTGCAGGTGAGTTGACGGCTCTGGGACCATTATTGGGAAGCTCTAATACCGGATAAAAGTGTTTTGGACCAAATCCGAGGCGCACATTTTTTAGTGTTTTTGCTGACTTGCTTGCCTTTGAGGTGCTCTTAGGGGGGGTTCCGTCTGTTTGTGGGTGAGTTCCGGGGTCTGGGAGCACTGCTGGGACACTCTAATCTTGATTGCATTTGCTTTTCAGGAAATCCGTGGTGGCAACCCCGACTTATGGCCTAGCTACGCAGCGCGTTTGGACCGAAGGCCGAGAAATATTGCAAGTATGAGATTTTGCTTTTGGCCTGTTTGGGGGTGTTATGCTTCTTGGCGGGTGGGTTGGCGGGTCTTGGGGCATTCCTGGGAAGGTCTAATACCGGGTAGAAGTGGTTGGGACAAAATCCAGGCCGATTTTTATTTTGTTGCTATTTCTGGCATTTTGCTCAATGTAGCGTTTTCGGGGGCCTGTTTGTGGGGCTTCCTGGTGTTTGTGGGTGTGTTTCGGGGTCTGGGAGCACTGCTGGGACACTCTAATCTTGATTGCATTTGCTTTTCAGGAAATCCGTGGTGGCAACCCCGACTTATGGCCTAGCTACGCAGCGCGTTTGGACCGAAGGCCGAGAAATATTGCAAGTATGAGATTTTGCTTTTGGCCTGTTTGGGGGTGTTATGCTTCTTGGCGGGTGGGTTGGCGGGTCTTGGGGCATTCCTGGGAAGGTGTAATACCGGGTACAAGTGGTTGGGACAAAATCCAGGCCGAATTTTTTTTTGCTATTTCTGACATTTTGCTCAATGTAGCGTTTTCCGGGGCCTGTTTGGGGGGCTTCCTGGTGTTTGTGGGTGGGTTTCGGGGTCTGGGCGCACTGCTGGCTATATATACTTTACTTTGCAAGAGATTTGAAGCAAATCCATGGTGGCAGAGGGGAGTTAGGGCCTAGCTGCAGAGCGCGCGCGGAGTGATTTGGGAAATTTGGAAAAAAATGACAGTCCCCATTTTTGTACTTTTGCTCTTTGGCTGTTTGGGGGTCTTCTACTCGTTTTCTCCTGGGTTGACGGCTCTGGGGCCATTGCTGGGAAGCTCGAATACCGGATAAAAGTGGTTGGGACAAAATCCAGGCCGATTTTTTTTTTTGCTATTTCTGACATTTTGCTCAATGTAGCGTTTTCGGGGGCCTGTTTGTGGGGCTTCCTGGTGTTTGTGGGTGAGTTTCGGGGTCTGGGAGCACTGCTGGGACACTCTAATCTTGATTGCATTTGCTTTTCAGGAAATCCGTGGTGGCAACCCCGACTTATGGCCTAGCTACGCAGCGCGTTTGGACCGAAGGCCGAGAAATATTGCAAGTATGAGATTTTGCTTTTGGCCTGTTTGGGGGTGTTATGCTTCTTGGCGGGTGGGTTGGCGGGTCTTGGGGCATTCCTGGGAAAGTCTAATACCGGGTAGAAGTGGTTGGGACAAAATCCTCGTGGAAAAGCCTTTTGGCACTTTTTGTAACTTAGGGTTCGTTAGGGTTAGCCCTAGCAGCAGGATTGCATGTGTTTCGGGGTGTTCTAGATTTTTGCAACTGAGTTCTGGGGTCTTAGAGCACTCGTGAGAATGTGTAATTTTGGTTGCAAGTCATTTGAAGAAAATCCATGGTGGGAAAGGGGGGATTTGGCATAGTTAAAGAAAGCCTTTGTCACTATTCTTAACTTAGGGTTCATTAGGGTTAGCAGTATTTCTATTGCATGTGTTTGGGTGGGGGGGTTTTCGAGTCTTGGAGCGATGCTGGCTATGGATACTTTTGCTTGGTTGCTTGCAAGTGGTTTGAATGCAATCCACGGTGGGTAAGGGGGTACTTGGGCCTACTTTTACCATCAAAGTACGTTTTGTCACCAGTTTTCTGCTAGGCCTAGTTTTTTGAGATTTGATTGGGGGTCTTCTACATTTTTGCGACTGGCTTTAGTAAGGGTCTGGGTGGGAGCACTGCTGGGAAGATCTAATTTTGTTCTAAAACACAGTTTACAGGACACCTAGCTTGAGGGGAAAGATCCGCTACATTAATTTGCCCATACTTATTTATCCTTCAAAAGGTGACTCTGACAGAGTACGCACTTTCACAAATATAGTACTGTCTACTAGGAAAATCAAAGTGTGACTTTTTGCACTCCACAGCCTATATACCTTATATTTATTTATCAGTGGTGTTGTAATATTATATCACTTCCTGTTTTTCGTTGAATAATTACAGGCCGGGTTTCAGTCTGTGCAATGGGGAAAAAAGGATGGAGTCAGGCTTCACATTAGCGAGCCACAATTCAGCATCAGGCAGGCAGTGGACAGGGTGTCTTCTGGTCACCAACATCGATGGACGAAGCTTCAGCTGCAATGGAGGAGTGCCACTAATAAGAGGATTTTTTTTCTGCAGGCAACTTACTTACCAAATTCAACAGGACAACTACAACAACATACAGATACAGTATCCTTTGTCTTTTTCTCTGACTGTGACTGCATTTCTTGGATCTCTTTCTGCTTCTAAATTGATCCCTTAACACATCACTTAGTCCACTCCACTATCACATCTGCACCACACATAGTCATTTGTAAGTGCTCCTACGTAATTCGCAAGTCGCAGCACGCCCCAGCCCGTAGAGGACTGGGATGGCCCCAATGATGAAGCATGTCACCAAGGGGCAACCCTGGTGAGTGAGGGGACACCTAGAAAAAGAGGAATTTCTCCTTTTCTAACTACTATACCTTCCAGACCAACCCCATTGAGTGTTGTGAATGGATTTATAGTGACCAGCAAGGCTCTCAGGTATCTGGCAACAGAGACCTTATGTTGAATATAGTTATCAATAATTCCACACACGCCCTGTACTGTCGCATTCTTTCTTCCACAGTTGTCGAAAGTACTACTTACTTTTCACTGACATGCATCCAGTAGTGCATGCACTTTCAAAGATTGATGGATAGGTTTGTACCCAAAGATTTTTTTGTTTATGTTCAATTGTTTGTCCATGCTGTGCTTTTTTTACAGGGTGTCTTGTGGTGGTGACCAACATCGATGGACGAAGCGTCGGCTGCAATGGAGGAGTGTCGCTAATAAGAGGATTTTTTTTCTGCAGGCAACTTACTTACCAAATTCAACAGGACAACTACAACAACATACAGATACAGTATCCTTTGTCTTTTTCTCTGACTGTGACTGCATTTCTTGGATCTCTCTCTGCTTCTAAATTGATCCCTTAACACATCACTTAGTCCACTCCACTATCACATCTGCACCACACATAGTCATTTGTAAGTGCTCCTACGTAATTCGCAAGTCGCAGCACGCCCCAGCCCGTAGAGGACTGGGATGGCCCCAATGATGAAGCATGTCACCAAGGGGCAACCCTGGTGAGTGAGGGGACACCTAGAAAAAGAGCAATTTCTCCTTTTCTATCTACTATACCTTCCAGACCAACCCCATTGAGTGTTGTGAATGGATTTATAGTGACCAGCAAGGCTCTCAGGTATCTGGCAACAGAGACCTTATGTTGAATATAGTTATCAATAATTCCACACACGCCCTGTACTGTCGCATTCTTTCTTCCACAGTTGTCGAAAGTACTACTTACTTTTTTCACTGACATGCATCCAGTAGTGCATGCACTTTCAAAGATTGATGGATAGGTTTGTACCCAAAGATTTTTTTGTTTATGTTCAATTGTTTGTCCATGCTGTGCTTTTTTTACAGGGTGTCTTCTGGTGGTGACCAACATCGATGGACGAAGCGTCGGCTGCAATGGAGGAGTGCCGCTAATAAGAGGATTTTTTTTCTGCAGGCAACTTACTTACCAAATTCAACAGGACAACTACAACAACATACAGATACAGTATCCTTTGTCTTTTTCTCTGACTGTGACTGCATTTCTTGGATCTCTCTCTGCTTCTAAATTGATCCCTTAACACATCACTTAGTCCACTCCACTATCACATCTGCACCACACATAGTCATTTGTAAGTGCTCCTACGTAATTCGCAAGTCGCAGCACGCCCCAGCCCGTAGAGGACTGGGATGGCCCCAATGATGAAGCATGTCACCAAGGGGCAACCCTGGTGAGTGAGGGGACACCTTGAAAAAGAGCAATTTCTCCTTTTCTATCTACTATACCTTCCAGACCAACCCCATTGAGTGTTGTGAATGGATTTATAGTGACCAGCAAGGCTCTCAGGTATCTGGCAACAGAGACCTTATGTTGAATATAGTTATCAATAATTCCACACACGCCCTGTACTGTCGCATTCTTTCTTCCACAGTTGTCAAAAGTACTACTTACTTTTCACTGACATGCATCCAGTAGTGCATGCACTTTCAAAGATTGATGGATAGGTTTGTACCCAAAGATTTGTTTATGTTCACATTTGTTTGTCCATGCTGTGCTATTTTTTCTTGTCTCCCAAAACCTTTCCCAAAAACCCCCGTACCCATCCATTTTTCAAACCCTAACCCTCTTCCCCCGGGCTGTGTGGTTTTCATTGATATGTGACTAAATTACAGCAATAAATCCACACACTTGCTGGGGAGGATAAGGTGATAGCAACAGGCTGGTGAAGAAATCCGAGGATATATTCTTACTCTGATTGACAAAGACCCATGGCTGATGTCAAAGAACTTCAACCGAATTAGTTATACTTTAACTTTTGTTAGGCTACAATGTGGCACTGTTCTAGTGTACTTCTGTCACCTGCTATATTCTCTATTGTACCGTTGTATTGCTCAGGAGGACAAACCAGATTTCATTTTCTTTTTTTTCATAGGCATGCAACTGCCACTGTGTCACACCACTAGTACCACCGCTATGAGGAAATTTTATCCGCCCAGGATTGCCAACCTTATTCGCTGTTTCCCGTGGAGCCAGCCCTGGGCCTAGCCCTACTTGCAAACAGAAATTACAGGTAAGATAGGCGTTTGGTTGGAGGTAGTATAATGGAGTATTAGGAGAGACGAGAGATTGGATTGACGGTAGTACTACTAAAGTCCTAGGACTATTCAGGAAAACAAACTTACTGTTAAACCCCCACCCACCAGACTCAAAAGCAGTAAAAAACAGGTATGGTCAGATAAAGTTTCAAAAAGTATATTTTTATAGCCCTAACAAAAGAATCTCCCGCAAGACCCTCCCTAACCCCAACGATTGTCCTTCAAAAGTCCCCAAAAATCCCAACTCCCAATTCCCACCCCCCAAAAGTCTCTAAAAAAGGGGCAAGGGACACTATGGCAGGGTGCTGTGGGAATTAGCAGCCAGGGCATCATGCTCCTTGCGGAGGGTGGCAAGTTCGAAGCGGAGGCCCTCCACCACGTTCTTATAGTTATGGACCTCCTTCTCCATGTAGGACAGTCTGAGGGATAAGCGGCGCCGGTGTGCCTTGCAAATCCTGTGAGGGGCAGCTGCTTTCTTTGCTGCTGGGCGGTGGCGTTTGGCTTTGGTAGCCCGGCTCCGTACCGCTGGAGCACTGCGCTGGCTGGCAGCCCGCACGGAGGAGGATGCAGCTGTCCCAGTGGACGTTGTTGTTGTACCAGACTGCGTCTCCTCCTCCTCCAAGGCCACCAGCCGCCGATATTCAGCGACAGTGGCATCCAGCCTCCGTTGCCGGGCCATTCGAGCCAGCTCCTTCCTCCTTGATGGTGTCTTGGATTTGGAAGGAGCAACTACATGAAAAAAGAAAGACATAGTCTGTAACCAATGCTCCTTAAGATTAACACAAAATGATTGAGCAAAAAGTTGTCACAGTACAAGTAGCAAATTGAAAGCACAGTACATAACTATTGAGGACAGTATCTATGTAACCTCCGACTTCTTCATCCTTGCTCTAACATTAGTGGGAGTTTCAGGAACAAATTCTACGAGCACTATGGACTTCCATTACAGTCGACTATGACAGTACACCACTCTTATTCTTCTTCTTCTCTCTTGTTTAGGAAAATTGGTACGTTATCTTATGCAAGCCGGCATAATGCCAGCGCAGTGAACTTGCACCCAAGAAAAACAGACGCACACCATGGTGAGTGAGACAGACTTGCGTTACTGTACCGGTCCAGTACATGCAGGTGGTGAAGCTCTTACTTTTCTATTACGGGTGGCACTGAGAATACTCTGTTAAAAGGGCTACTGCTTAATTAATTTAGCTTTCACCCTTCAGTGCAAATGAGTATTAGAAAAGGAAAATGAAGAAGCTAAATTATCTGATTATCTATCACTTCACATGGGATGTATTTGATGACATATGGGATGACTTTAGGTGCTTTGCTTATTATTGAGTGAACAGTGATACCCCCACACATGAATGACGTACTACTACTAAACTAAAGTTATTAAGAGAGGTAGGGAGTGTCCACCGTAATAACCGGATATATGCTGTGCTTGCATTTGCAATACAAACTACTTCTACTATTCATGGTAGTATTTGGACAACGTTACAACTTCTTTTCCTTGCCTTTCCTACACTGGAACAGACGTGCGGGTGCGGTGTTACATGCTCTTCAAAGTAACACTTAGTTCATCCAGTGACCGTCTACTCTCTCTAGATACACATATGCTATCTAAGAGTCAGATAGTACCATGAATGATCCAGGCATCCATTCATGCAAAGTATATTGCACACATACAGTTTCTGTCTCACCCACCCAGGCTGTTCTCCTTCCACTCATCCTTGCTTCATCATTCACCCAGCCATGCACCATACCATTTTCTTACCTCCCCAGCCACCTCAGGGACCAAGCAAACACATATCATTCTTCTTTGCCAGTCATCATTACATTTCTCGTGCTTCCACACTTACTTACACCCTTCTTTCGCTTTTCGTTCATCCCATCCATCAAGTTCACCTCAGATCTGATTGGGATTCTTCTCGCCAAAAACTTCACAGCTAAGTCGAAGTACATTTAGAGGAGGCTACTACTACCTGCTTTTTTTTATAATACACCCGTGCAGAAAGCACACTCTGCAGTCTTCAATCTCAATGACTAAGGAATGTATAGCTTACCTCTGCCCGCCACCACCGTGTGAACCCTCACAGGCATGTCCTTGTCCGGCACTTGCACCGCCTCCTCCCCAGAGTTGTCCTCCTCGTCCAATGCCACCACCACCTCCGCGCTGGCCCCGTCTCCAGATGTTCCACCTACAAAGTACATTTAATAATGTTAGAATACACCACTCACTACTATATAATATTTGGTCTAGGAGGAAGAAAGAAATGTGAAAAAAACAGTATACAATTTAATAATTTATGACTGTGTACTCTAGAGTAAAAATGTCCCTTTTTCCAGGGAAGGCTGTTGTCTTGCTGCACTTTTTGGCACAACTGATGAATGTTTGCTTTTTACTTTTTAACACGCACCACTTTTTCTCCTAACAGAGAGAAGCTTGACTTCTAAGAACACGAGCAGGATCAAGTTCAAACCAGGTGAGAGCTCGGCTCGACCACAAGAAATGTGTCCAATTAATCGTCAGCACTAAGCACTTTTCCATTTTCAGTTACACGTTCACTTTTATGACAAACTTGAATTTAATAAATGTGTTTACTTTTAATAAAGCTTTTAAACTTAATTAGACTCTGTGGTTTTTGGTCCTCCAGACTAGAGTGGAGGAGCTAAAGGTTTTTGAATTTTTGCAAGCATGAGTCTGTGCCTCTGCCATTGGTGACTTTGGGAGCTAAATGACTCTGCCACACTATCTAGTCAGTAAGGAGATTGGGGGTTCAACTACAAAGTCTGTTATCACTGAGGTATGTGGAAAGTCTAACAGTTACAGCACCTATTATAATTGATAAGCTAAGCGATGCATTATTTAGTGTCCATAGTTCTGTTTGTGCAGATTTGTCCCTGCAACAGTAGTAGAATGGATTGTCCTCCTATCCAAACCAAAAGTAAAGTAGTATCTTATTCTTTCTTGGTGGCCATTCACCTTTTTATTGTTGGCAATGGTCAAAGCATAAACATTTAGAATACTTGAAAAGACATTATGGACAATCCCAGAGGACTGCACTCAGTGCATAGAGCTATTGCTGACTAGAATGGGAGTCCAATGGAAATGCCAAATGTGCAATCTTAGTTAGCTACACAGACAGACTAATAAGAATAATCTAGTAATACCACACGGAGTCATAGTCGAGGCAGGATAAGAATTTAGATCCTGTCTACAAGAAGATCAAAGATGATTTAGAAAAAATCGAATGAGGAACGCTAGGAAAAAATAAGTACTCTATATTAAAATTAAAACTTACTGGGGCCAGCAAAGGAGCCCTCGCCTGCCCGGTCCTGGCCTGCATCGTCAACAGCACCCTCCTCCTCCTCCTCCTCCTGTGTCCTCCTCTTGCCCCTGGGGGAAGCTGATGTACAACATGAAAGAAAGAAAAACAGAAAACATGGATGATATTTCTCAACCAAATCAAACATTTCAAAAGAACTAACAAAGTAACAAAATATTTTTGCGAAATAACAAATAGGGAACGACTTCACGGGATATATTATTGACCAATCTCATGTGGTCGACTACGTCATTACTTTAGTATTGCTTGATTTGCGGACCGGCGAATTGGAAACTACCCTATGTAACTCACTAAACAAAGTACTAAAAAGTTTTGCCTAGGATTGGCAGGCAGCAGTCCACAGCACGCAAAGTGACAGCCAAAGTCCATCGTGATTGAAGATCAGCGACAACACTAAAGTTTCCTACTACATTAACCAGTCATTAAAATACTCAAACTATTAATCCACCACCACTATTTCTTCTTATCGCCATGTGTACAAAGGAAGGACTGGACTTGAGTCTGTCGGGGCTGATTTAGAAGGCCCTTGCGGCTCTTTTGCTCCATTGTTGCGTGACTTTTGTGACGCAGCGACAGCACAAAAGAGGCGCAATGGTGCGGCGTATATTAACAACGTGACGCATATGGGAGATGCATCACGTTGTAAAGCCCTGCGCCAATAGGGGGCGTTCCGGCGCAAGGGAGGGCGTTCCTGCGCAGGAACGCATCTTAAAAGTGGCTGAGGGAAATCTACAAGATTTCAATCAGTCACTTTGAGGACAATGATGCGTGACTCAAACCCTGCGCCTGCTTGAAGCACACGTACGGCTTGACGCAGCATTGGGGAGATAGGGCACTCCAGAGCATTGATGGAGCTGCACCATCGTTGCGACGCAACTCCAGCAATGTGCCGCCTTTACGGCACAGATGCGTAACACTTTGGTGACGTTTTGGGCCCATGGTGCGCCGCATTGTAAATACGGCGCACCATGGGTGATGGTGGCGTGACGCACAATTACTGGCGCATCCCTGCTACTTTGCAGGGATGCGCCGGTAATTAAAAATCTGAACCTTAGTGTGTAGCATTACGCAGTTCTTTAAACTACACTCATACATAATTTCACAGGCCAATGAAATGAACACAAAATCTAAAACAAATAAGCACAGTAGCAACACTACTGAGAAGAAGGAGAGCAGTGTACCTGAAATGCACAGAAGATTTTGAAATATAATTTACCTACAATGTAATGAGCAGCATTATTGCTCTTGGTAAAAAACAAAAATTTGCAATATAATAACACAGCAGGAGAAAACATAGTAGTAAAGACATAGCTACTACTACTCACCAAGCCCGGGGATCTCAAGGCCAAGGAGGTCGAGCAGATCTTGCTCACGGGTCAGGACATCCGTCCAGCGGTGGGTGGCCTGGTGGTAGGTGCGCCAGACCCGAGAGTGGTGGTAAATGGCCTGGCACACCTTCTCCCACCGCTTCCGGCACTCCCAGGCCCCGTACCCGGCACTGATCTTGCCGCCTCCCATGATGGTCCTGGGGAGGCGGCGCTGAACATAAAAAACGAGTTGGCCCACCTCCTCCGGGCTAAAGATCTCCCTGGGCACGACCTCCTCCCCCCTCAAACGCCCGCACGGGAGCCGGACACGGGGTGCGGGACCCTTCACTTCTCGGGATGCTTCCCGGCTCCCTTCACCATGGTCTGGGTGGAAAGGAATAAAGAAAATAGAATAGGGAAGAGAAGAAAAGAAAAGAGTTTACAAAAGTAGTTTAAAATTAACCAAAAGTAGCAGTAAACACAAAAATATAGGGCTAGAAAAATAGAGGGATAGATAATAAGTAAAATAGATCAAAAAAAACTTCAAACAAGCAAAGGATGGCAGAGATTGACAGAGGATACAAAGACCATGCCCAGAACCATAGCAATGAATGAGAAACAAGATGGCCGCGCCCGTTCACGACCGCGCGGGTAAGTTCGCGCGAGATTTTCCTTGCGAACACGCACAAAACTGTACTGGCAAGCCGCAGACTTTGTGAGATTACACTTCGCGCCCGGAAACGGAAATACGTCAGGCAAACAAGATGGCTGCACCCTTGAACGACCGCGAGGGTAACTTCGCGCCTTGCGCTACGAGCGGCTCGCAAAAATGCACAAAACCTTGCCAACTAACACGCCGCAAAAAAACAAATTGCATATTCGCACGAATTTGCGGCTTCCGAATCCGATCTCGCGCGTGTTCGCGCCCCGCGAACCCCACGAAATTGCAGAAAAACGAGTTTTTCAAAACTGAAAGCACTCGGCAGGGGCAAGAGTTCAAACTCCTCATTAGTAACAATTCCCTGTAGTGCTTCCTGACTGGGGCCCCTCAAGAATTCAGTTGCTAGTTGCAACAATTGTATGACCCTGCTCTGACCCTCACAGCAGGCTCATAGAATAGCTACAAGTAGGCCACAAAGGTCCTGGGGAAAAAAATGCACTGCAACAGAAAGCAAAATTACAGATAAGGAAGCAGGCGCCAGACTGGAATTTTAAAACAGTGACACATTAATAAACTAACCCCAAATCAATTCATCTCAGTTGAAGCAGGGCTGGTGTGCTTGCTTTTCCCCCCCATAATCTACAGTAATGATGAACCAGAGGGTGGCATTGATGTAACAGAGGGTTGCAGTGGTGAAACAGAGGATGCTGGGAACCTGTGATGATGAACCAGACGTAGAAACAACATAATCGCGACCGTTGCATGCCGAAATGTAAGTTCGCAATTGCGAACTGGTACGAAACCATCGCGAACTGGCAGAAATCCTTGCGAACACACAAAAAAAAAATCTGCAAATTCGCAAGAATTCGCGGATTTTGCGGATTGCGAGTTCGCAAATCCGCAAAATTCGCGAACGCGAGATTCGCAAAATTCGCCCATGCTTAGTAATGTACAATGGTGGTACCTGCAGGATATGTACATTGGTAGTACCTGCAGAATTTGTACAATAGTGGTATGAAATGGTGTCATGCCCATGGGGTTGTGAGGTGTACAACTTACCAATGTTCATTCTACTGTACTGCTGAGGATATGTTAAGCCTAAAAGTGAATTGCTAAGGGTACCTCTATCAGTAGTTACTGGTTATTTCTTGTATGCCCTTGTGTGGTGATAATATATATCATATTGTTCCATTTTGTCCCTAGAGGGGGCATGATAGGCTTATGGAATGTTCACTCTGAATATCCCTGTGTGCAGTGATACTAATAGGGTACAATGCTCATGATTTATGCCTAATGTGTTTATACTACGTACAGTGCCCTATTGCCAGTAGTTACTGGTTGTTCTTACTATGATATGTTGGTTATGACAGAGCCCTGATTGGCCCTGTAGTGTATCTAATCCATTGTAAATTCATACTATGTGCCAGGTGGCACATGTATATATGTGATTACGTTCTATTGTGTTTTATGAGTAATACAAAGGCTATTTTTTTTTTTTTAATTTTTGTAAACCTTTATTGTGCATGAAAATAGAACAAATACGGGCCCACAACCATCAGGCCGGCCACAATACTTTTGAGCACAAAAGCAAGCAATATAATTTCTCAGCGGCATCAGGGTTGATAGCAGCGATCAATTAACCGTACACTGAGTAAATTTGTGTCGCCGAGAAACAGGAGTAATGAAGGTTAATTTAAAAAATGTTTTCGGACGTAAATATGAAACAGTGAAGAATAGAAACCAAGGAGAACTGAGTCCGTACAATTATCTCACAACATGAGCAGGCAAGAGCATCACATGAAACCAACCGTGAAAGCTACTACCCAGGCAGTATGGCGGTTCAGAGTAAAACAACAAGATCATCATTTAACAATTATACGCCATGTACAGCTCAGTCCATTCCCCACTAATCCCTATCTCGGACCCAGAACAGAAATAAGGGAAGAAAAGCGCAGAGAGATAGAAAAAAATAAGGCCCATTGAAACCAATGTATAAAACTAAAACCCTCCCCCCACCCTACACCGATGCGGAGGCTATGGCCTACCCCCCCCGGCAGAGTGTCTGTCGCCCGCTAAAGAACCCGAAATATAGACAAAGGAAAGAGGAAAAGAGGGAGGAATCCCTAATAAAGAAGAAAAAGAAAGAATAAATATAACTCCTGAGATATAGGGAGGAAGAATAGAGAAATCTAATCTATACCTCCCAATGAAGAAAAAATGAGGGGAGGAGCCAAACGAGCACTAAGTCTCTCGGACACCCCAACCATACAGAAATTCCCACCCCTTATGTCGCAAAAAGAATAGAGAATATGCAGTACGAAATAAAAATAGGGAGAGATCACAAGTTCCATATCAGCACGCAATTAAAGGGTGGCCCATCCCGAAACCCCACCCGCCATTCAAGTCGATTCGTCACATCCCCTCATGTGTACCAGCGAAAAACAATGTATTGTAAACATCATACAGAGCAAGGAGAGTCACACTAGTACACATTGAAGAAGCGTTGCAAACCGAGCCCATGCTAGCCAGGAATGTACAGTTCTTCAGGAGGAATCCGTAAACCCTGGCCAGTCCGCACTCGACCCCCCGGCCAAAATCCACGCAGGGCAATCCTCACTGGCAGAACAAAGGGACAAGATGGCCGCTCCCGGCAGGGAGATGCCGTTCCGATACAAAATGGACGGGTCCATCCTCGACCAGATCCATGTACCCCACGGAATAGCGCCAGCAGATTCTCCCAAAATTGTAAAATAATGAGAGTCAGAAGCGGAGCCAAAAGAGCATGGGCACTCAGACTAAGTAGTTGATGGGTGTGTGGCGTCATTCCCTGAGGCAGCAAAGTCTCGGCAGAAACCATGGGCTCCGATGGAGGTGGTAACAGTGTAGCGCTGATGAAGTTAATGGGCACTTGCGGCAACAATGTAGCCCGGTCCGGAGTCAGGATAGACAAAGCGTCACAGTGAGGGAAGCAAACCGGTGGTGTGTAATCCGCCCCGGGCGTAGCAGCCTCAAGTTTCTCACACAGCGACAGAAAGCCCACACGCATTTCTGCCCGCAGATCGCAAATTGCGTCAAGAATAGAGCCATAGGTCAGAGCGGCCGGGGGTTCCATCTTCGCCCCGGTCACAGGCGCGGCCCCCAAGGCAGGACAGCGCCCGGGGTGCCGCAGTATAGTCCAGTTCTTGTGCGAGGCAGCGTTGGCATTCAGCGCAGTCGGATCAACCATCGCATCTGCTCCACCGGGGGAAACACAGGGGCGCATAGGCACAAGTACCGCCAAAACAATAAGGACTCAGGTCGCTATGCCAGGGCGGACAAGCAAGCAGTGGATGACCCGCAATAAAAGCCCCACGATGGTAACAACGGAGCGGGAGCAGGCTTGTGAGGGACTTGTGGCATTCAAGTGTCCGCCATCATGGAAGTGGCGCAGCGTACCTTACTTGAAGGTGCCGGTAGCGGAGGCACCCGTGAAAACTCCCGGTCGGCAGGCACTCAGTGAGCAAGTGAAGGGCAGGCGCGGACAGTAGCAGATAGTAGCGCCAGTCAGGGCGCTAGGGTCATTCCGCATCCATAGCCCCTTGTAGTTCTGGCAGCCGTCATGTCCTTATCCCGGCTCGGGTCTCGGTCACAGGGGTAGAGACGGACGTCGCAGATCACTTGGCAATCTAGCGGATTCTCAGGCAGGCAGGGACCTCGGGAGAGCACCATTCAACGCAGCTCTCTTTCCCCGTCCTCTCGCTAGCACTCCGTGGCAGGAGATCACAAAGGCTATTTTTGATATAACCTTGAGTGGAGTTTCTTTTTTGGTGTGCCTAGTGTGTTGCTGCTGTGTGTGTTGTGCCAGCGCTTTACAAATTGCCTCTGGGATAAGCCTGACTGCTCTGCTAAACTACCAAGGGGGTAAGCAGGGGTTATCTTCGGCGTGCAACTCCCTTGCCCTGACTAGAGTGGTGGTTTCTGCCTGGCTTAGGCGCATGCCCTGCCAACCAGAAATTCCATTCCTAACAATGTGTCATTTAGAAACGAATTTCCTGAGGCCCAAGTTTCCTGTGGGTGACAAGGCCTCAAGTCAGGGACTGATAATTGGCTGACATTTTTTCAATGTTTCTTAAATTTCTTAAAAGAAAATAGTGACCTAATTGCTGATCAGTTTATAAAGTGCATGGCTACTCCGCAGAGTGACTCTGTGCTGAGCCTGCACAAGAACACCCACATGCTACCCGTCTAATGGGATGCAAAGAGAAAGGTGTTATGTTCTATCCTGAATACTGATTCTTGAACAATGGTCCACCGTGAGAGTGGCCGCAAACTTCACTCTTAAATCACAATATCAAAGAAGAAACTCCTGCCTTTCTTTCTTTGTGGATAATGCGATACCGTGACTAGCATGGCCAAAGAACATCGAAGAGATCTATGTGGAAGATAATGCACGGTCCTGTCAATGAAATATTTCAGGCCAAGCTTGTAATAGGCTCTGTATGTAAGTGTAAAGGATTTGAAAAAAGTTCTCATCTTCACAGAAACCCAAGGAAGAATGCATCAATTATGGCATACAGACTCTATATTGGGAATGCCCAAGATGAGAAAAGCATCAGCATATTTAACCACTTGAAGTTTCCTAATCAATCTCTCTGTGAGGCTGAGGAAAATGATGTTAGCAAAGTCCGGTCTGGAAGTTATCAAGAAATGGACAACTGTCTTACGCACCATTCGTGAAGGATGTCCAGGAACTTTTTCATTGCCTTGAGTAGCACAAAACAAGGCCCCAAAACAGACGGAATCTGAGATTGAAAGGAAAGCATGTTATAAAGTCTAATTCCAAGATTCTTTTAAACAGGAGTAACAGTGGGGGGAGGAGGGAGATCTGAAGGTCAGTTGGAAAAAAAGCTGTAGTCTTTCACTTGCCCAAACAGTAAAATATCTGTTTTGTCAGCATTGCAAATGGCCTAATCACAACCAATGCAGGGTGAGCAGCAGGCATGAGTTGAAGTTTTTACATGGGCTTGAAGAGGTGAAATCAAAAGTTTAGGAGCAAGTATAGGTGAAGAAATTGAGGGGCATATTACCAAGCAATAGCGATAATTATCGCTATTGCTTGGTTAGAGACAAAAATTTACAGCTGAGCTGCGGCGATTTTTACCGCAAATAAGCCTTGGTATTTCCAAGGTTTATCGCAAATGCAATAAAAATCGCCGCAATGCATGAATATCGCTGAAAGGTCCGCGATATTCATGCATTACCGAGCTAATGCTCTTAGCCATGTTATCCACCTCCCATTGGATAACATGGCTAAGAACTGCTCAGGGCAGGTGTTAGCTTTTGGAGATATTCGAGCTTAGCGGGAATATCTCCAAAAGTTGGTAATAGGAGATAGCGATGTTAGCGACTGTTTTCAGTCGCTAACATCTTGGCACGCCCACTTTGCATGTCATTAGTGATAAATATCACTTACATGCAAAGCGGGGCCCAAGATGGTCGCTATCTCCTACTAGTTGTCGCTAACTGGTGTTAGTGACAGTTAGGTAATAGGGAGATAATTTTATCTCTGCTTTCTTGGCTTTTAAAGCCAAAAAAGCGGAGATAAACCCCCTTGATAATATGCCCCTGAGTTATTAGTTGTGCAGGATGTGAGACCCAAACAAGTAATATGCCCATAACTTCCCCTTACTGGGAACTAAGCACCACATTACAGCACTTGACTGTCTCAGGGTAGTGAAGAACAGTCTAAGGTCTACTCAGGGTAGGTAGTGTGGGCTAGTATTCACCATTGGCTGGCCGGCAATAATAATAGTAAATAAAGATTGTCCAGTTGGTGCTTTTTCTTCAGAAAAGGATAAGCACATTTATTACTCACACACTACTAAATACTATGCATTAATTTACAAATATATACATCAGGCAGAATACCTTTTTTGTCTTAGAAAAATTGCATTTGACTCATAAAGGGTCATGACGCCCAAACTCACAGTTTCCCCCCATCTATACCAGATAGAACATCACAATATAGGGGGGGGAGGTTCTCTTTAAATAAAGCAGGCCTATTGGCTTTGTCAAAGATAACTATATCAATATCTAAGGCAAGCCTACAGGAGTTGTTAAAGGTTCACCACTTTAAGCAGAGCTAAAATACATATATTGTTAAAACTCACCAATCTATCACAGAAATCAGTAACCCTGTTTAAATGCAATCAGTATAGTAGTGACGTGCAGTCAGCATACTAGTGTTTGGCAGTGTATGTGCTACACTGTACACCCACCCACCACAGACGTCACTGGGATCACTGACATAATATCGAGCCCATTAATATCGAGTTACAAAAATATCGATGACAAAATATCGAGGGACAAAATATCGAGTTTCTATCCTCATACAGGTAAGTACAAAAATATCGACTCTAAAATATCGAGTGTAAATAATATAGACTGTCAAAATATCGTTTTTTTTATATGTCTTAAAATTAAGTTAAAACTAATATAATAATAAATATATATTTAATGTAAACTTAGTTAAAATGATTAAATAAATGTAATATTAATAAATAATTAATGTAAATTACAAAAATATATAACAAATATATTAAATATATATATATATATATATATATATATATATATATATATATATAAATACATATTATTAACAAAACATATAGAATATTTATACCGTAGCATAGCAAAATGGTTCAAATTTATTGGAACAACTATAGTGAATTGAACAGTAGAAAAACGCTGGATAGCGTAGGGGTAAAAATTACTATTCCCACTCCAGTGGGTGCAACAGTAGTGAAAACGTTGGATAGCGTAGGGGTAAAAATTACTATTCTCACTCCAGTGGGTGCAACAGTAGGGAAAGCGCTGGATAGCGTAGAGGTAAAAATTACTATTCCCACTCCTGTGGGTGCAACAGTAGGGAAAGCGATGGATAGCGTAGGGGTTAAAATTACTATTCCCACTCCAGTGGGTGCAACAGTAGGGAAAGTGTTGGATAGCGTAGGGGTAAAAATGACTATTCCCACTCCAGTGGGTGCAACAGTAGGGAAACCGTTGGATAGCGTAGGGGTAAAAATTACTATTCCCACTCCAGTGGGTGCAACAGTAGGGAAAGCGTTGGATAGCTTAGGGGTAAAAATTACTATTCCCACTCCAGTGAGTGTAACAGTAGGGAAAGCGCTGGATAGCGTAGAGGTAAAAATTACTATTCCCACTCCAGTGGGTGCAACAGTAGGGAAAGCGTTGGGTAGCTTAGGGGTAAAAATTACTATTCCCACTCCAGTGGGTGCAACAGTAGGGAAAGCGTTGGATAGCGTAGGGGTTAAAATTACTATTTCCACTCCAGTGGGTGCAACAGTAGGGAAAGCGTTGGATAGCGTAGGGGTAAAAATTACTATTCCCACTCCAAAGAGTGCAACAGTAGGGAAAACATTGGATAGCGTAAGGGTTAAAATTACTATTCCCACTCCAGTGGGTGCAACAGTAGGGAAAGCGTTGGATGCGTGGGGGTAAAAATTACTATTCCCACTCCAGTGGGTGCAACAGTAGGGAAAGCGTTGGATAGCATAGGGGTAGAAATTACTATTCCCACTCCAAAGAGTGCAACAGTAGGGAAAACATTGGATAGCGTAAGGGTTAAAATTACTATTCCCACTCCAGTGGGTGCAACAGTAGGGAAAGCGTTGGATAGCGTAGGGGTAAAAATTACTATTCCCACTCCAGTGGGTGCAACAGTAGGGAAAGCGTTGGATAGCGTAGGGGTTAAAATTACTATTCCCACTCCAGTGGGTGCAGCAGTAGGGAAAGCGCTGGATAGCGTAGGGGTTAAAAGGACTATTAATTAATTAACAATTAACAATTTTAATTAATTTACATAATCAATTAATTATTATTAAATTACTTCCCACCCTATCCCCCTATAAACTCACAACCCACTACAGAAAATAATTTACTAAATATTAATTATTTATCTATTAAATATTTATAATTAATTACCAATTATATTTTAATTAATTAACAATTAATAATTAATTAACAATTAATATTAATTTGCATAATTAATTAATTATTATTAAATTACTTCCCACCCTATCCCCCTATAAACCCACAACCCGCTACAGAAAATAATTTACTAAATATTAATTATTTATCAATTAAATATTTATAATTAATTACCAAATATATTTTAATGAATTTCCAATTAATACTTAATTAACAATTATTAATAATTTACATAATTATTAATTATAATAAAATTACTTCCCACCCTATTCCCCAATAAACCCACAACCCGCTACAGAAAATAATTTACTAAAAATTAATTATTAATTTATTATTATTTTTTACCAATTATATTTTAATTATTTACCAATTAATAATTAATTAACAATTATTATTAATTTACATAATTAATTAATTATAATTAAATTACTTCCCACCCTATTCCTCTATAAACCCACAACCCGCTACAGATTTATATTACACAAATATTAAAAAATATTAAGAACTACCTTATTTTCGATTTTTTTTTTCTATCTTCTATCTAGTCGATCTTATGTCTAGTCTATATTTTTGATTCGATATTTGGCTATTAATATCGATTTTACTCGATATTTTTGCAGTCTATATTATGTCTGGTCGATATTTTGGCTAGTCTATATTTTTTACTCGATATTTTGCCCAAACGATATTTTGGATTCGATATTATGTCTGTTTACCACGTCACTGGTCAGGTGACGCTGATATAATAAAAGTGGCTGAGCGCATGTGCTCTGGGCCTTTTGTATCCAGTAACCATTGTGTCCGTGTCACCGGTCATTCCTAGCATATGGGCCTAGTGCCTAACTTTACAATGGCGACGAGGCGGAAGCTGTGCCCAGCGTGCCACAGCCGAAAATCTTGGGAAAGGGGGAGAGAGCTGCCCGCCTAGAGGGCAACCCCTGTGAAGCGGCGCCGGCCGCCGAGAGGCCCATGGGGCGTATGACGAGCCTCGGGCCTGGACGCTAATGAGAGGGTGACCGGGAGCCTCCCCTGCACCTCTCAAGCATGCTGTAAGTAACCCTGCATGGGATTGAAGAGCGTACCGCCGGAGCCCACCCGAGTTGGCCGCGCCAATGTGACCCCACCATGAGAAAGCGGACCGACCGGAGCCCACACGCATTGGCCGCGACAACGTGACCCCCACCATGAGTAAGCGGACCGACCAGAGCCCGCCCGCATCGGCTGCAACAAAGTGACCCCACTGAGAGCGGACCGACCGGAGCCCAACCGCGTCGGCCGCGACAAAGTGACATCACCAACAGCAGACCGACCGGAGCCCACCCGCGTCAGCCGCGATGGAGTGAATCCTGGCGAGGGTTGGAGACCACGTGGAGACCACCCACCTGGAGGAAAGAGGCCCATAGGCCGGAGGTGAGCCTGTGCACAAGAAGCGGCCCCAAGCAAAGTAAGGTCAGCGGGAGCCCACCCCGCTCATATGGCTGACACTGAGCACTACCCTGGAAAAAAAGAAATCAAAGCGGGGCCCACCCGCAGCAATAAGAGCAGAGGTAATGGTGGCCGCCAGCTATCCCTGCAGAGAAGGTGTGATGCAGAGCCCACCCGCAGTGGAAAGGAACTCTGCCCCAACTAGACAAGCAGTCACTGGTGCCAGCTACAGCCGGACCCCCAGCGCGGTGCATGAGAGCGGCATGACTGTCTCAGGGGCAGGCACAAGCGGAGCCCACCCATGTGATAAGAAACACTTTGGCCGCAACACAATAAGCAACCTCTGAGAGCTGCGCTGACCCCTCCTCACCCCGCACGGCCTAGATCAGAAAGCCAGCTGAGGGGAGGTGAGGCCTGGAGTATAGACAGCAGCGCGTGAAGTATGAGGCTGTCGTGGGTGGGTGGAGCCAGAGAAACACAGCGCAAGAGAGCTCCACTCGCAAAGACAACATGCCGTCTACAACTGAATTAGAGAGTTCAGTTTACCTGCGGGTGTAGAAGCCGTTCCACCTCACCGGAGCCGGGTGTCCCTCGACCTGCAGCCCCAACAAACCTCAAGCAGCATGCTGGCCGGAAGCTCCGGGACATCAGCAGAGCCAGAGTAGCTGCAGCGCCACCTGCACCCACGCAGCAGACAGCCCAGCACCGGCAGCTCCATCGGCAGGAGGTCTCACGGGATGGGGGGAACAAACAAATTCTGCCTGCACCATGAAGGAACCGAGTAAGGCTCCTGACAAGGAACAAAACGACGAGGACAGCTATCAGTTATCCTACAGTGCCATCTAGTTGCCATCTAGCGCCACTGCACGGCAGCCCTGCACTAGTAACCCCAAGAGTGCCAAAGCAAAGCAGACTCCCAGCAGAGGACAACAGGCTGTGAAGCGCCCATAGAACAAGGCAAGTGCACAGCAGCATAGAGACAGTACAGACTGCCACTATTCCATAGGAGTTGCATGACAAGTCTACCTGACCTGCCAGAAGGTCGCCGGAGTGCTGACCCGCCAGAGAGGTGCAGCGAAGGTATCCTGCCAGGAAGTCAGGATGAAGATGACCTGCCAGAAGGTCACGACAGAGAAGACATGCCAGAAGCTCAAAGTTAAGGTAACTGAGTGGTCTGACAGGAAGACCGACGTGGAAATTGAGAAGAGGTCCATGGACGGGACCAAGAAGAGGTCTGATGACACCGACCCAAAGTAAAGGAGTCACGACAGGAAGGAAGGTGCGATGCCTGATCCGGTCATCGATAGAAATGAAAGCGTGTCCTAGGGGTAGGACTCAACCAGGGAGACACATGTGGAGTGCATGCCACACGGAGTTGGCCTGGGTGGTGAAGACAAGCAAAAAGAACCGACCACATCGCGAAAGGAAAGGAAGAGAAGAAGGGAATTGAGTGGCACCATGCCACTAGAAACAACAAGAAGAGAAGAGGCGTGACCAGTCAACTCACACACACCAGAAGAAGAAGGTGATATACACTGGAACATCTGAGTGCATTGGAGAACAAGGCCTGGCAGGAACACCGGCAGCACAGGTCAAAGACATCTACCTACAAGCCATTCCATCCACATGGTGATTGCAGAAGAGGGCAAGCTGGACTGTTGGCAACATCTACCTTTGGGGTTGAGCGAAAGATTGGATGACGAGAGTGCTCAGACATCCGGAGGCTGATGAACTGACCACTCCACGCCAGCCCGTTGGCAATCCAAGGAGCAGAGGCCTCAAGGGACTCTGGTGGCAGCAAGTCCCGCAAGAGAGACAGATCCACAGCTGCGCGTCTGCAGGTCCCACGAGGATGAAGGCATTGTGTGCAAGGAAAGGAGTCAATAACACAACCTTCAGGTGGAGCTAAGGACACAACGGTGAGGCTCGTAGCTCGACCCACTCACGGCCCGATGGCTATGGTGGAGCAATACAACAGGAAACACCAGTCCAGTGGAAGCCTGGCAAAGAGGGCCTCCCGGACATCTTGTGAGAGAAGAACACCGGCGAGAGGGGCATCCTAGTGAGAAGGATGTTTGCACCCACTCTTTTCACCTGCCAAGAGACACTTTGAAGCCTGCACGGAGACATTACCAAAGACCAGGACGGAGTAAGGGAAGCCAGAAGACAAACAACTCTCATATCATCCACCCTTCTCTCCAACTACTCATTGTCACCAGTTGAGCGAAGCAAAGGCAAGACTGAGAACAACGTCCAGGCTGCGCAGACAGAAGACTGGACTCGCCGAACAACTGCGAGCCTTGCCACAGCGAACTGTTGGTCCTGAATGCAGTAACTACACTGCCTGCGGCCTGCAAGCAGCCAAAGAGACTTGTTTGAAATCATGAGTCCAATATTATATTTTAGTATCTTTTCCTTCCCACAGGTTTTGGACTTTGTCCTTGGTTTGGATTTTTTTCCCCAAGTTTGGGAGGGATATAGTGACGTGCAGTCAGCATACTAGTGTTTGTCAGTGTATGTGCTACACTGTACACCCACCCACCACAGACGTCACTGGTCAGGTGACGCTGAGATAATAAAAGGGCCTGAGCGCACGTGCTCTGGGCTAGTTGTATCCAGTAACCATTGTGTCCATGTCACCAGTCATTCCTAGCACGTGGGCCTAGTGCCCAACATTACAAGTATTGTTAATAAAGCATTGCAGTGTTCATTGAAAATCACTGTCAATAACTTATTATCAATTAGTCTTTTACTACAAACACAACATATTTTTGAGTATTTCTTATGCATCTTTAGACCACAAAAACTGCAGCCATAAAGCCAACCCTTAGAGATCGCTTCATTTCTAGGCTATAAAGCAAAAGTTACAGCCTTAGGAGTCTTTGAAAATGATGGGGAAATTCCAGGGGTCATGCATTTCATTGCCCCAGAAACTTAGGGTAACTTTGTCAGTTACTTCCGTGGTGGGAACTGCTGTACTCCTTACAGATGCCACATATTTAAAATGATTCTTGGTGGTGCCCGAGCCCACCACAAGCAAAGAAAACATAATCACTTTCATCTCCATAGGGCATGATGAGGTGCTCCATCCATGGAGCATTGAATATTTTAGAGGAAGCTTTAGCTCATTTCTTAAATGTTGCTGGTAGACGCGAAATTCAAGCTGCTCTACTGGTCTTAAATTGTTAAATTGGTTTTAAAATTGTCACTTTGTATCGCCTGAGCACTGCGCCGAGTATTTTTATTCACCCCCCACATTGTACGTGTTGATCCAGCGGGTCTGAAGAAATTCAGTCTCATATGTACAACTCTACACCACAATACTCACCATTATTTATAAAATTTAACACTAGGCCCATATTTGACTGAGACATGAATTATGACCGACTGAATCTTATGACTTAATTATTCTGCCATAGCAAATCACTTTAATTAAGTCACATATATAGGCAATGGATTAACTAATGGTAACTCAAGGAAACAAACAAGACCAGCTTGTCATTTCAAAATCTATTTATTAACTTTATTTTTAAAGTAAATGCATTTTAAGTAAACTCTTTTATTAGCAATTTTTATTTAGCAGATTAATTCATCATAGGCACAACAATTGTAGCAAGTTCGAACCAAAATCAGTATGAGTAAATGCTCAAACACATTGATTATTTCTCCATAGCCTAACCTGTAAAGGAAAAGTAAAGTCTCTAAAGATCTTACGAGAAAGGAAAATCTGGCAGCGTCTCTGGAGCACAGGAGCGAACGAACTGTGCTCTTAGCAAAGGGGCAATTCTTATAGTATTTTCCTATCTAAAACTAACTAAAAGAATACAAATATTCAAGCAGGACAAAACATGATTGGTCAAAGGATGTCTCCTGATGCGGTCATCCGACTCTCGCATAGCCAGAGTCACGTTCTTTCAAGAGCGGCATTGTTCATTATTTAATGTCACTAGCAGCTTCCGAAGGTGGTTACATTTGACAAAAGTTAATATAATTTCCTTCGTCCGCTCAAGCTTTTCCGCCACTGAACGACAAGTGCGGCCTTGACCATGAAGAAATCTGAACCAAATGTCCTAAGCTTCCGCACAGCCTTGTTTGCAAGCCATTCTCCAAGAATTAATGTAGAAAAACATTTTCACATTCCATCGTAGCTGTGCAAGGCCCACTTTTGGTAAAGCTTTTTCGGACATCCATTTTAGAAGTAGGCCACAGGCCTTTTTAGCGTGAGTCTAGTATGCAAGGAAACACAAGAGAATAATTAGTTCAAGAAATGATAATTATTCTGTTACCCACCCCCTTTACTAAAATTAACCCATTAACTATATTACCTAGTTTTGCATACGAATATATAAACAAACAAACACATGAGACGACATTACATAAACAGAAGCACATTTTAAAGAATGCCCATGCTATTATTTTTAAACAGCCGCAGTTAAAATATGACAAAACAAAGGACAAAGTAAATATATTATTCAAAGCAGAATGACAAACAAGACAAGAGCACAAATTATTAAACCTGCGTGTTGGTGTTGGTGCTGGTGCATACTATTCTAGGTTGAGTCAGTAAACGTGCAAATCATGCAACACTCATTAGTAAAAATAAAAATCATGAGAGTTTCATTTGTCACGAACAATCATTCAGAAATAATTCTGAAAGTCCGCTCCATCAGTGTAAACCTGCTCGCATTTCGCTAAAGGCATTCTGAGGGACGGGAAAGTCTGGGGAATTAATAATGTGGTTTTACCTGGAATTCCTGCTTAGCGTCCACTCCCCAGTACACCACAGCTCTGGGCTGATTGAGTGGAGGGAGTATCGACGCCACATTCTCACTTACTTCCCCTGTGCCACTAACAATCTCCATCTTGAGAGGGAGACGGTCCAGTCTCCTCACAAGATCACCTGGTGCACACTACAAATACAGCAAATGGCGCTGACGCGCAGCAGACGCACGCAGCGGCCATGCCGGCGGCACGCCAAAGGCCAGCCTGTCTGCGCAGTCTGCGCCAGACCGGGACCAGGGGCCAGAACCCTTGTTTCACCTTCCACTGTCAGTTTCATTACTCCAGTGCACAGCTGTAAGCATTGAATTCCACCCTAGATCCAAAAGGTGTACACTCTATCCGGGTTCAGTCATCTCAATTAAAATGCTCCCACTATCAGTTCAAATTGCTCACATCTACACATCCTCCCCCATTTCCTGGGAAAATATACAATTTACACATACTAAATTGCAAATCTCTGCCGAAGCATACTAGTGAAATCTCAATACTTCTAAAGGAAGAAGCCTCTGAGGTTTTATTCCTTACAGAAACATGGCTCAATCCCAGCTCAGCGCTGGTTACGGTTCAAGCCCTCCCTCCAGGCTATCTGATACAGAGAATGGATAGAGGGACAGGCAAGGGCGGAGGGATTGCTATTGTATATAGGGAGTACATGACTTGTCGCCTACTAGGGAGTCCGTTGTTAGATTGTGAAAACATCCATTTTACACTTGGATTCACACCCACCCTCACATTCTCCGGCATTCTTATTTATCAACCTCCTGGGGCGATAGGCAAAACTCTGCTAGAAAAAGCCAGCAATCTTGCGAGTCGCGCTGCCAATTTTACACTTCTCTGAGATTTCAACCTACACTTCAATGACCTGTCAGCTTCATTAGCCACAGAACTGACCCAGAACCTTCTGACCTACCATATAGTCCATAAGGTCTTGTCAGCAACACATGAAAAGGGACACCTACTTGATCCCATCTTATTTAACTTGGGGAGTTTAGAAGGGAAAAAACCTATCCCTCTCCCATGGACAGACCACTCTCTGATCCCCTTTCAGTGGGTACATTCCAACACAACACATGGCGCTGTTCCGCCACGTTCTCAAATTCGACCATGGTCTAAACTTCCCTTGGAGAGCTGGATAACAGAGCTGGAAAAAAACATACCTAACCCTGACACTGATCCAATAACAGCCAATAAAAACTTTGGCAATTGGATTGAGGGGTCCCTCGACCTGGTGCTCCCCAAAGGTTTAGCCCAGAAGAAAACTGCCCCAAACAAGGCCCAGTGGTATAACCCTGAACTACGTATCCTATGCCAACAGTGTAAAAAAGCCGAAAGAGAGTGGAGGAAAGATTTTTCTTCTGACAAAAAAAGGGAAAATAGGTCAGTCATTCGCAGGTATAAAGCAGAAATAACAACTGCCCAAGCTTCCTACTTTGAGGGAAAGCGTTAATCAGCATGCAATTCCCCCAGAGAAATTTTCAATATTGCCTCGAAGCTAATGAAATCACCTGGCCCGGTGGGCCTACCGGATTCATTTAGTCAGCGATGTACTGAACTGGCCAATTTTTTTCTCCACCAAAGTCCAGAATGTTCTTAAGATTCTCCCTCAAGAAGTCAGGAATATTTCTAGCATAGACACGAATGATAGTGGGCAGTTAGGACCTCAGGAACTAACGATCCCCCATACGACCATTTGGATATGAAGGGCTGTGGGCAGTTAGAAATCAGGAATTAAGGTCCTTCCCAATGCTAACCCAGGAACGTCTCCGAGCCATATTAGCATCTGTAAAAAGTGGATCCCCCTTAGACCCAGCCCCCCCCCAATATTCTCTCATTGGTCGGACCAGCCATTGTCTTCACTGTTACCTGCCTAATAAATTCCTCATTGGATAAGGGTGTGGTTCCCTCAGAATGGAAAAGGGCAATGGCGCGCACATTGTTAAAAAAAAACAACCTGGACCCTACTGAGCTAGGTAACTACCACCCTATCTCACTCCTGCCAGGAATCAGCAAGATAGCGGAGAAACATGTAAATTTTTCTCTCTCCGCCTTTCTGGAGTCCAATGAGGTTCTACACCCTTCTCAGACAGGCTTCAACCCCAGGCAAGGGACGGAGACCACAATACTTTCAGTGGGCGAAGAAACCCGGAAAATACTGGACTCAGGAGGAGTGGCAGCAATAAGCCTTCTCGACCTGAGCGCGGCCTTCGACACGGTCAATCACCGGGTCTTGATTCACTGCCTCTGGAGAGTTGGAGTGAGGGTAACAGCGCTATTATGGCTGCAGTCCTTTCAGGTTTTTGAGCAGTACCAACTCACAGCCCTTGTCCCTACAGTGCAGAGTCCCACAGGGCTCTTCACTGAGTCCCACTCTTTTTAATGCCTATATGGCTCCGCTGGCTGAAGTGGTGGCCCCTTTCAGGATCCATATGGTAACCTACGCCAGCGATACCCAGTTGGTTGTAGCTCTGAATCACTCTAGCCAACAGATCAATCTTCTCTCCTGCTTGCAAGAAGTGGTAAAATAGATGAGTCTATCTCATCTGAAACTTAATGGAGAGAAACCAGAGCTTATGATTCTGGGTAACTCTGTAAGTGCATTCCCAAAAAATCTTTGGCCATCCACCATGGGCCCAGCACCTATTCCCAAAACAGAGATCAAAAGCCTTGGAATCTGGCTTTGATCAGAATCTCACTTTAAAGCACAGGCAAGGAAAACAACCGCACTATGCTACGGTCTACTGAGAATAATTCGTAAAATCCTTCCACTCCTACCGCCGATTGCTAAAAGATTGGTGATTCAGGCCCTGATTTTGTCCAGACTGGATTACCGAAATGCTTTATATTTAGCTGCCCCAAAGGAGGTGATCTTAAAACTGCAGGTAGTGCAGAACTGTGTGGCGAGGATGCTTACTGACACCCCTAACCCATGCTCAGCTACACCTTCACTACACGCTCTCCACTGGCTCCCAGTACAGCAGAGAATACACTTTAAGGCTCTCTGTATCGCCCATAAGGCACTGAATGAAGGAAAGTCCATCATTACAAATGCCATGATCCGCCCCCACAGGGCTAATAGGAAACTCCGCTCTAATGAACTCGACCATGCGATGGTCCCTAGGATCAAGAAGACGAGAAGTGGTGGAAGGCTTTTTTCACTAAATGCTGCCAAACTCTGGAATGACCTCCCGCTACCCCTAAGGAGGAAACCGACCCACCTAAAGTTCCGGAAACAACTTAAGACCTGGCTCTTCCCCTAAAAGATCGGCGCTCATAGCAACGTTCACAGCACTGGGATGCCTCCGGGTAGCCATGCGCTATACAAGTGCCAATACAATACAATACAATTTCTTAGATGGGGTGCCCGGTCCCACCTGTGACACCCCCACAGCTGATTTTACAGCAGGGACTGCAAGGGAGCCCCAAAGTCCTGTGACACCAGACAGCAGAGGGAGCATTCTGCAATTCTGGGCACACAAAGCAAGCAACAGTGGGCAGTGGCTGTTGGGCCTCTCTCAGGCTTCGTTCTGGGTCCCAAGATCGGGTCCCAAGACCTTCTTGTTGACTTTGTGGGGATCTCTCTGAAAATGAGGCAACAGACTCTGTTGCATGCCAGGAGAGTCCTTTCTCTCACTTGTGCAAGCGATTTTAAATGGGGTGTGGAATGGTGTAGGTGCCAAGCATCCTGGACAATCTTGGGGTGCCACATCACCCCTCCACCTCTGTCCTAACCCTCCTGCACAGCCTGCAGGGACAATCTAAGATGGCTCTGTCACAAGGTCTCTGCGCACATATCCTCTGGGGGCCTCCGCTCCACCCCAGCTGCTTCACTGCCAGGACTTTTCCACAAAACATCATGGGCAGCCCCCTCCTGTGTTGAAAGGTGAAATTCTGAAGGTTTGGGCTCTTTGTGACCACAAATGGGCTCATTTGTACTGAGACTCTGCCTCAACGCGACCACTGCCAACACAAAGCTCTGGTGAACCAGAATCTTCATGCTAGAATGATTGCCAGTGAAGACCAGCGACACAAGATCTGCACTTCATGCTACAGCAATGACAGCCTATGGGGACTGCCAATGTGAAGCTCTAGCAAGGACTGTCTGCGACGCCCAATCAGCTATTCGCACTATAGCAAAGACAGCCTGTGCCAGGCAAGCTGCTTGTTGAGCTACAGCACTGACCATCTGTGAGCGACACCCTATTCCTCACTGCCTCTGCATACTAAACTATTTGAGCCGGACTTTGAGAAGGTAACTTTTTTTAGTGGGACTGACCTGGTCCCTGTACTCAGCCTACGCTCCAGCCTGGTCAGCCTGAATTTGCGAATTACCCCTAGACTAGCACGACGAGATGACCCCAAGTGGTGATTTTTGCTTTTAGGTGGTATATCTATCTAAAATTTGGAAATTCCATATCTCTGGCTCTACTGGTTGGATTTTTGTTGTTCTGGTATGCAGGGAGATTGCTCCAACCTGCATATGGCTCCAAATTCCTTCTACTGAAAACCAACACTTCCCTGGTTCCTGGCTTTATGGAGTCCCCAGCCCCACACCCCTCTATTCCATGAAGGCCTTCCTCCTGCCTGCCCCCTCTTTGCTCTCCTTTGCACCTGTCCTCTGGTGCCTTTTTCTCCAGTTTGACAGTCTGTAGCATGCTCTACTCAAGGTACCTGTCCAATCTTGACTTTGATGCCTTGATGATACTACCAACTACAATTATTAGAGATAATATGAGTGCATGGGTATAGAATACCTCTGCGGGTCACATTAGTCATGTGAGCTTTTTTAAATCATTTATAGTGTGGGATTAGTAATACCCCTACGCGCCGCTTTTTAGTCGGTCTGGTACTAAAATCCTCTATCAATTGAAATTGATTATTTTCAGTGACTGCAGTAAATATGCCTCATAGAGGAAGCACATAACAGATGTGGGGATGTGGGCAGGCATGTCACTATACCAAAGCAAGACAATACAGTGTCATGTGTGCGATTTAAATGTCTTTTGTTAAATAAAGTTTTGAGCTGGCATGACGTAGCTTTCATGGGATCACATGGACCCTTCACTAATAGTAATATATATTTCCTTATTAGAATGGTGAATCCGTTTTTTGTGATGTTAGAACAAAATGATGGAAAATTATAACAGCTGTCAAAAATGGTAAAAGAACAATGGGCAAAGTCTATGGCATACTGATGTGCAAATTTGGCGCTTAACAGGGACCTCGGAAAACACAATACACATATTAAATAACGCTTTCTTTCCTGGAGGTACTGAAGTGGTATATTGGAAAGTAATTGTATGTAGATATATGTAGCAGAATGGAATATTGAAGCAGTCAATTTGGGTGCATCAGCATTAAAACAACAAAGAGAGCCCAGTGATTGGCTCTTGATTGGTGTTCAAGTTAGGATCCAGTTCAGACCAAAACGTAGAAGAGCCCAGAAAGCCAGACAGTGTGAAAGTCTGCAAACTGTGCAAATGCTGCAGTGACCATACAATGGTTAAGATACCTGCGTTTTGCAAACAGGGTATCCATGGCAGAGCGCCTGTTTGCCAAACTCACAGTTTGCACACCTTTATTTATAGCTGAGGAATTGCCCCATTACTTACAGATGAACCTGGATTGGTTCCACCAGTAGAAACCGTGGCACTTTGGGCCATCAGTCAAAGTACCTCAGACCGTCCATTCTATTGAAAGTGGAAATTGGTGTGAGAGATTTCTTGTGTGGTGTTCTCCCTTTATTACTGTTTCAAGTGCTGCATAAATACTTTATTCTTTGCCTCTAAGTTAAGCCTGACTGCTTTTGTGCTAACCTACCAGAGGTTTAAGCACATGCCTTTTTAGTGACTTTTGCAGTTTGTGCTGATTAGGATTGTGTTTATTATTTGCAAGGCGCTTCCAACCTCTCAACTGATAGCTCATTTTCATACAGTGATATGCTACTCAGCTCCAATCATTTACCTTTCAATCCTTTTTGTCTTTATTGTTAACTGAAACATCTACATTTAGTTATTGAAACTGTTATACCAAGTTTGTCTCCCCACTGACTTAATAATTCTAGTCTTTCACATTCCCTACTAGTTTCCACTTTGACAGTTTTGTTGTGACAGGAATGTAAATGCATAACTAAATCTCCCCATGGTTGGCATCACAAGAGGAAGCATTTAAAGGACCATCCATAATTGAAGCATCTTGTATTACATAGCCTTATGCAGTAAGTCAAACAAAATCAATATCTGAATTTTTTTCTGACTAAAGTATTAACAGATCCTTTAATCCAGTATGCCTGTTTAGGCTGAAAGATTATGGTGTGTTAGGAATATGTAAACTGAAATATAGTGCATGCCAATGATGTCTGTCTGACTGTAAGCTACTCCATTTTTGCAACATAATGTTGATTAGCGCTCTTCTCCACAGTGAAGAAAGCAATCACATTTTACTGAGTGAATAAATATAGATGCTCAGCAGCCATGTCCATTTCATGAGGCACAATGATTACACTTTTTACAGAAGCTAGTTTGCCAAACAATACCTCTTGAATAAGGTAAGTGGTTTAAGAGGGCAGATCAGTGTTTTCTATACAAGAATACTGTTTCCTGGGCAGGCCTGCAAATATGCTTCCATCACCAAGAACATAACAGGTTGTAAACAGGCTTTTTTAGAAAAACGCTAAATAATACAGTATATATGTGCAGTATTAACAACAATAATTATGTAAATGAACCTAACATATGTTTAAAGATGTGTAAAACTGTAGTAGTTAGGTATTCTTACTTGTACTAGGCCTTAAAATGCCTAAAGCAGCATTGCTTCACAAGTAGTTTGACTAGATGTGCTGAAACAAGCATAATATTTTTAATTCTTGACCTTTCAATGAATATGGATTTTTTTCGGGAAACATCCTTTACAACGCAACTTTTACCACGCAGTGCTTTTACATCGCAACTTTTACAAAGCAAACCATTACAACGCATTGCGCTGGGGGGCACTCTTGGATAGGAAATAGATTTAATTTTATTATCCAACACCTTCCCTACTATCCACGGGGACTGGAGTTGGAATAGTAAATTAAACTATTCACTATCCAGCACCCCTCAACACTATGCGTTGTAAAGGCATGCGTTGTACAACTTGCGAGGTAAAAGCATGCTATGTAAAAGCATGCGTTGTGATGTCATACATCCCTTTTTTTCCCCATAACTTGCACATAACAAATTTCTACATAACTCAGTGAAAAGTTTCTACTTATACAAAGAAGGTTGCTATTGCTTGTTTAAAATGTATCATTTAATAGAATTATGATGAATAACCATATAGAAATGCAATATATCAACTGAACATGACCTATTTTAATATACTTGTTTTATTTCCAAAGGATGATGTTGTGCTGATATTTTTTCTCCTTGCTGCAGATGTTTTGATTTTTACAGTGCTCATTGTTAGTAAAACATACAATTTGTTTTATTAGAAGGTTGGAGACATAGTCCTGTTCGTGAACACAAGGGCCTGAATGGGAAATTGTCTCATGTGTAGATTAGAATGATACAAGAAATTTCAAATTTAGAGATTGTTTTCGGTGGAATATTGTATTTGTGTGAGAAGATGAGGAGGGTTCCTATTCCCAGTAGAATACCGAAAGTCGATTGGACAAGAGGAGGAGAAGATGCAACATGGACTGCAACATTAATTTTGACTATTTACAATAGTGCGTGTTCCTGGATTAGGTGACCATCACCACTTGTCTTTATGACATTCCCAGATGCTATTACCCAGACATTCTGTCCAGACCCTGTTGCTGTTTGCAGTTGCGATTGCTGCTGTAGACTTATCCTGCCTTATTCTTCATTGGACTGAGACTCTACTGAGTTTCGTGAAACTCTATTCATGGGAAGTTCTGCTTAGATTGATTATTGATTTTGAATGGAATTTGAGCTTTATGCTTGATCTCCCTCTGTTCTCTCGAAATTTAACAATTTTTGGGTTCTAACTGATACCTTTCGCCCAATTCTGAGAATAGGGATTCTTTCCTTTATGGAAAACGCTTAAAGCATTTTAATATATTTTAATCTAACCATATTTGTATTATCAATTCTGTTAAATGACTGACTATTGAAGCTAATATGAATACACGTATGACTTGTATAAAGATGACTTACTACAGTTAAACAATAAATATCTTAAAACTGTTATAAAACTCTCATTATTGTCTGAACATAGAGTAGCCATTGTTATTAATGTATGTGATGATTTGCTCCTGATCTTCTCTAACACAATAGCCAAGGTCCATCGGAACAATCCTTTCGGGAAGAGCGGGGATCAGTCCTGTGTGAGATCGATGGTAAACTGCATTTAACTGATTTCTGCTCCAGCATTTGGAAGAGATGCATAAAATACATCATTTCTTCAACAGCCTAGCTACCCTCCTCAAGCTCATTAACACCATGGAACCAAGCCACTTTGTTGTTGCTTTTGTGTTAAGAGACTCCTTTAGAGTTTAGCGGAGAAGTTACTCAGTGAGTAGTGTTCCAAGTCCAGTAACTTCATTGGCACCATTTTCTAATGTTGGTACCTGACCAGAAAAACAGAATACTCCTTTTGCAGGATGTCACTAACATTAAAAGTAGACATTGGTAGCAATCGTCTGCTCCCCAGCTCCATACCACCTCTCACATCTCAGTTCTCTTATCAAAAGCTGCTCTCTCTTTCTTCATTGTGCTGGCCCTGTCCTTCACTCACGGGGAATGTGTGGCCTAACATCAATTGCAATGTAAGCCATGTTTGGATTTTTCCTGCTCATCATTAGGCCTTACATTGTCTGTATGTGAAGGAAAGGGAGCGACCAGTCTAATGCAGAGGGAGAGCAGCTTCTGGGAAAAGAGGGGGAGCTGCCAGGACCGAGCTAGGGAACAAAAGCAGCCTTGCAAGAAATGCTCAAACCAGCCGCGCTCCCTTCATCTCCTCGTGCTATCTCTCTCCTCCATCCTTCTAATCTCTCTCTCTCTCTGCCCTCACCTCCTCTCTTTCTGTTCACTGTCTGATCAATCGCTTTCTCTCTCCCTTCTTCTGCCCTCACTCTTGAAGCCTAACTGTGCTTGCTGTCACTAACCTCAGGTATCTGGGGAAGTGACAGGCCCTGGGAGCTGGGCTTGTGGAACAAGTCAGATCTGTTCAACCCTGCTCCCATGGTGAGTTGAAATCACTGTGGGAGGAGGGGCTGGCGGATGGTAATAACCTTGTGATATTACATATGAATCATAAGTAATTTTTTCTGCATAATATCCACCAAAGAATATGCTTGGAAATCTATGGACAGATTTACAGGTAATAAATGTGATTGCTTATTGAAAGGGGGGGCAACAGTGTAGCCCCATTTGTGCTCGACTAATTAATGATAGTTCTCAAATTATTTATCTCAGAATTCATTCAGCATACAGCTACACATTCTGAGACTCTAATTTTAACTTCCTTTCCACTTCCTGTTGAATATTATGACATGCCTGTGCGCCACACTATGTTATATTAAGCATCTCCCCGGGGAGCTGGCCAAGCACGCCGTCTCCGAGGGCACCAAGGCCGTCACCAAGTACGTGGAGAAGTGTGGCTCAGGGGTTAGAGGCGGCAGACCCGGAAGCTGAGATCGGCCCTGGACCAGGGTTCAATTCCCCGCCTCGGCGGGTCTTGGGCTAAAAATTCCACGGTCTCGATAATTCTCGCTCCGGTGCCTATGGCTGAGATACCCGCCACCCCCTCTCAACACAATCCCCAAAAGGAGGGAAACAGTTCTTAAAGTTTTTGGATGTGGGAGGGAGTGACCCTCCCGGCCGTATTTATTAAAACAAAAAATTAAAACATTAAACGTTTTATGTTATGTACAATTTCATTATCACATTGCGATGTTTGGCTAACCTTAACATATTCTCTAATACAGAGGTTCTCCTAGCCGAACTAGCATCCTACAAAAACATTCTCTAGAAACACTGAAATTGTACATCCTAACGTTTAAGGGCCAACGGCAAGGTCATAACCGGTGTCAAGATCCCTAACCAGACTTACCCCTCCCACTTGGGAGGGGCGACAGCACAGAGGCTTACCTCAAGTGCAACTACTAACAATTTCCCTTGACTTGACGGGGGCACTTAAGACTCGACGCCATTTAAAGGTCGTTCGAAGACTTGTGTGTGGTATCTAGAAGGTATCGTGGACCTCCCCCCACCCCACACAACTTACCGCATCTGCCGTCGCAGATGACACTGGCCCCGGGAAATTCCCCAGGAGGGGGCTGTAACCCCTCCTACAAAGGAAGGGGCCTTGACCGCCTTTCCTTTACTTCCGGCGACCCGCCCTTAGACGGGACCGCCTCCCCATTGAGGGGCCAATGGCCACCTCTCCCGAGCGCTCCCATCCGTGTTGGGTGACGCCCACTCATAGGGATCTACCAATTAGTGCTCACCGATCATGACCTTACCGCCTACCAAAAATAAATACGACAATTCTTACTCAAGCCTATGAAAACATTGGTCGCTACGACCGAAAGAACATGCTTAAAATGCAACACTACATCAAATCCTTTTAATCGTAACAACTTACACGATATTCACCATACTTTATTATGATCAACAACAAACTGATACTTTCACAGCCTGTAAACGAAACGGAAAACATATTTGTAAAATTCACTTTATTGCACAACAACTTGCTGTCCTCAGGGGCTGGTGGGTGGGTCAAAATTGGCTCTTCGTTCTGTCCCGAGCTCACGGGTAGCGAGGAGGTGCAGCTTCGGAGCACAAGAACAAGAGGACGTCTTCTGGTCTTGCATCTCTTTTTATCCGTCTTCAGGGCGGGCGAGAACCCGCCCCTGCCTGCCCCTAGGGCGGGGCTGGCTACGTCGGTGTCTAGGCCAGCCCACTCTAGGGCGGGAAAAAGCGCGCCCCGGCTACGCCGCTTCGGGCATACCAGCCGAGACGCGCCTCCCGCCCAAAAATGGCTTCCCGGGGGGATCGAGGCACTCCGCCATACGTTCGGGGGGACCGAGTGGTCGCCCCTTTCCATATGGCTGAGATACCCGCCACCCCCTCTCAACACAATCCCCAAAAGGAGGGAAACCGGAAACAGTTCTTAAAGTTTTTGGATGTGGGAGGGAGTGACCCTCCCGGCCGTATTTATTAAAACAAAAAATTAAAACATTAAACGTTTTATGTTATGTACAATTTCATTATCACATTGCGATGTTTGGCTAACCTTAACATATTCTCTAATACAGAGGTTCTCCTAGCCGAACTAGCATCCTACAAAAACATTCTCTAGAAACACTGAAATTGTACATCCTAACGTTTAAGGGCCAACGGCAAGGTCATAACCGGTGTCAAGATCCCTAACCAGACTTACCCCTCCCACTTGGGAGGGGCGACAGCACAGAGGCTTACCTCAAGTGCAACTACTAACAATTTCCCTTGACTTGACGGGGGCACTTAAGACTCGACGCCATTTAAAGGTCGTTCGAAGACTTGTGTGTGGTATCTAGAAGGTATCGTGGACCTCCCCCCACCCCACACAACTTACCGCATCTGCCGTCGCAGATGACACTGGCCCCGGGAAATTCCCCAGGAGGGGGCTGTAACCCCTCCTACAAAGGAAGGGGCCTTGACCGCCTTTCCTTTACTTCCGGCGACCCGCCCTTAGACGGGACCGCCTCCCCATTGAGGGGCCAATGGCCACCTCTCCCGAGCGCTCCCATCCGTGTTGGGTGACGCCCACTCATAGGGATCTACCAATTAGTGCTCACCGATCATGACCTTACCGCCACAGGTCCGGATAGTTGACCGGCTATCCGGACCCCCCACAAAACTCCTACCTAAAGGTCATGTTTTAACGATTTTAACCAGGCTAAGAAGTCTCCTATGAGTAACTCATTCCCCACCCTTGACAAATGCACACCATCCCCCAGATACATACTGTCATCATTAATACAACTATGCGAGATCGAATGCAATGTCTTGGCACGGAACAACCTACTCACTTTGTTATTCAATTTTCTAACAGAATGATTCAAAGCAGGGATCGAGATAGCCCCCCGCCACACTTTTCGTGGGATTATATGAGACCACGCAATTATGCACCCCGGAACTCTCCTCGCTAACCAACTTACCGTGGAAAGCATAGCCTCCAGGAGAAGTCGTCTACCGGTGGTGACCAAATCATTGCCCCCCAAATGCACTATGACTATGGACGGCGGTGACCTTATCCGCTCTAACAGACCCTCAAAGAATGCCTGAAACTGGTCAATACAGAGACCGCCCCTTCCGTAGAAGGACACTCTGTACCCGTATTCCCCAGGTACGTGAATCATGTCACCTGCTTTGAATACGTCTGCGGCCCGTCTCACGTATGAGTGGCCCACGACCCACACCTCCTTCCTCACAGCCGGTGACGTGCGACCGCTGGCCTGGTGTTGGGTCGACTGCACAGTCCGCCCTGCCGCGTAGGCTTGCGCAACTGAAAACAAACAAAAGACAAGAAGCGTGAGTACATGATTACAGCTTCACAACATGTGCAATCGCACGTACCTCTTATAACAATTGGAGGACCAGCGCCCCACACGTTTCACTTGTTCTACATTAAGACCCCTGGCTGTAGCTTCAGTGGCAGCCCCTATTCGAAAGGAATGGGTCCCAAATTCGCCCGGGTCCAAGCCCGCTGCGGCAATGGCCATTGCAAGCACCCGCTGAAACTGAAACCTCGTCAGCGGGGTGGCGTCTGCATGCCTCAACAATGTCCCCCCCCCATGATGCCACCCTTCGTGCTAGGTAATCTTCTAAGCACTGTACCGGACACATGGATGACCCGGGGATCCTGTGAATGATCGTGCAGTCCCCCCTCCCATCTTGGTCGGTCTTGGACCTGAGAAAGGAGACAATCATCGCATCGCCCCTGATCTGAACATGTTCCCTGCACAAGCCCCCCGCCACATCCTGTTTGTTCCTTGCAACCAGCTCACTAACTCTCATAGCCCCGTGAAATGCTAGCGTAAATGCAGTCCGGAACAAACAGGTCTCGAAAGGAGACGAGCATGTGTTAGGGAGTGAGGCCAGTAACTGGGACAACCTATCTAGACCTATCGGTCGTCTTACGTCAACTCTGCGACCCTCTAGGCGTTGCCACCCACGCAGCGCCTTTTGTACTGTAAAAGACGCTGTCGGGTCCTGGATGCCATGGGCCCTGGCAACAAAGGAAATGGCGGCACGATGCCTTTGGGCCGTAGCCACCGATTTCCCAGCCCTACGTAAGGACATCAGAAAAAGTACTACCCACTCTTCCTGACCCCAAAGTCCCCCTCTCTCTGCCCCCAAAAAGGCTAAATAGGCCTGAAACGCCCCTTCATATGCCTTCCTTGTCCTGGGTGCTAGACTCTCTCCCACGAGGTGACGAAGTTCGGGGCACCGAGAGACCAGAGAGCTTCGGGGAAGGGTGCCGGCTCTGGGTCCGCTGAAGGAAGGAAACCCGAGAAAGCCTGCATGTGAAAACGAGACAGTGCATCAGCAGCCTGATTCATCACCCCTGGGACATGTTTTGCTCTGAATATCACGTTCAGTTGCATACACAGTAAGACAATTTCTTTGAGCAGCCTCAAAATCAATTTACAACGGGCTGCCTGACTATTGATGCATTCTACCACGGTCATATTGTCGGACCAGAACACTACAGAATGATCTCTGAACCCTTCTGGCCAGGTTCTCAGGGCCACCAGAATGGGAAATAGTTCAAGGAAAGCAATATTACTCGTCAGCCCCTTCTCGTGCCACCATAGGGGCCACCTTTGTGCAGACCATTTTGTGCCGAAGATGGCGCCAAAGCCAATGCTTCCTGCTGAATCTGTCCATAGCCCAAGCTCTTCGGAGGACACGGCTGGCTTGTTCCAGACGACTCGGCCATTGAAGTCCGCCAAGAATGCTAACCAAATCCGCATGTCCTGGCGGACCTCAGCCGATAACCTCGTGCGATGATGACCCTCCTTCAGGCCAACCATCGATTGGGCAATTGAGCGGGAAAAAGGGGCGAGCCATTGGGATCACCCTCAAGGCAAAGTTCAACTTTCCCACTAATTGTTGCAACTGATGCAGTGTAACCTTAGATGCATTTATACATACTTGGAGGGCTGTCCTGAATTTCAACACTTTGCTAGCTGGTAAACGGAAACACCCCTCCCTTGAGTCCAACTCGATCCCCAAAAACTCGAGGCAAGTCGTGGGACCCATAGTTTTACCCGGTGCCAATGGCACGCCAAAATGACCCATCAACACACAGAATTCAGCTAAGGCCTGGGCACATTCGGGATTTCCGGCGGGGCCAAGGAACAAAAAGTCGTCAAGGTAGTGCATTACATTTCGGAAACCCGTTTAGTAAACACCCATTGCAGGAAAGTACTGAATTGCTCAAAATAAGCACATGATATAGAGCATCCCATTGGCATACACCTATCCATGTAAAATGACCCCTGGAACCCGAATCCCAGAAGACGCTGATCGTCTGGGTGTACCGGGAGCAACCGGAACGCTGACTCGATATCTGATTTCGCCATCAACGTCCCGGGCCCCAGGCGATTCAAGATGGCTACTGCCTCATCAAACGATGCGTATCGCACCGAACAAACCTCTGGATCAATTGCGTCGTTCACCGAAAGGCCATGTGGAGCAGACAGATTATGGATCAAACGAAACTCACCTGGGTCCTTCTTGGGGACCACCCCTAACGGAGAACAAACAAAATCCGGTACCGGGGGTACACTAAACGGGCCGGCGACCCGTCCCCGGCTAACCTCTTTCTGAATTTTCTCTTGCACTACAGATGTATGTTGTAAAACGGAAAGTTGATTTTTGCAAATCCCTACACCCTGAAAGTCCCCCACCGGGATGCGGAAACCATGTGTAAAACCGTTCCGCAGCACCCCAGCAGAAGTACGATCCGGGTATTCACTGAGCCAGGGAATCATCGCCAAGGTATCAATCGGGGTTGGTAAAGGCGCCCCTCGGACTAGTTTAGACCTGTTTGGCGCCTCCCTTACCCCCATTCTCACCCGTTCTGGCTCTGCACGATGACTCAGGATGGGACGACCCACACGTACTACACTCGTGTTTGAATTTACACGATCCCGGAGGTCTGGTACATTTCCCTTTGTTGAAATTAAAGCAGAAACCCTTTCTCCCCGAATTGCCTGCGGGCCTCGACTGATCGTCGGTGCTCGTACTTGGTCGAAAGGGCGTCCCCACATTTTGGCGGGAGTAATCAACAACATTGCTCCCAACCAATGGCATTTTTAACATTCCTGATTCTTTCATTTTATCCCATGTTACAGAATCGTAACAATCCCAAGTCAAACTCTTGTTATGTTCCTTTTCTTTCCTGAACAGATTGTCATAACAAAACCAATGGTTACCTTGATACGCTGTCGAGTAACCCATAATTCGTGATTGATAAATGGGAAACTCAGGAAGCAACTCGGGCCTACGTTCCCCCAAAATCGATGTAAAAATACCCCACGCATTGCCCCAGTTGCCAATATTCTCATTTACCTTAAAGGCGGCCATTTTTGCGCGCCAAACACTCGGATGCATTAGGTCCTTCTGACTTTTAACATGCTCCACCTCATAATGATCAACAAGCAAGGAGAAAATATTCACGTACTCCCCAGCCCAGATCTTTTCCTTTATAGCTAAAGGCACATGTTGTCCCAATCTCTCTCTACGAGAGGGTGCTGACTCGTCCCTTGCAATCGGCAATGGCCGCTTACCTGCACCGGACGCAGCTTCTGCCGCTTGCGGCTTGTCTATTCCCGCCAACGGCGCAGTCACTTTAGCTGCATCTCTCTTCTCACGAAGCCCTTTTATCAGCGCCTGTGCCTCGGCAGCCGTGGCGCCATCACTACTATCCCCCAACCAAGCTGCTAGCTGTGCTGCCAGCTCGGGGGGCATGTCTTCCTTGGATGTCGGGGTGACGACAACGGGGATTGGATTCCCCTCCATCGGTACTGGGGTCGGCGCCTCGAGCGGGGCAGAGGGAACCGGGACGTCTCCACCGGCTGGAACCCTTCTCGGCCTCTTAGGTCTCCCTCCAGCCGGCGCAGAGCCCGAACCCTCCTCCCCGTCTCGCTCCGCCAACCGTTTCTTTATGTCGGACACCTCTTTGCAAAGGGCCCGCACCATCTGGTCGGTCGTCATTCTCTTTGCGCCTTTCTTGGGCATCTCTCCGACGAAGTATCTAGAAGACAAAGAAAAAAGATCAAAACGCTCAAAATTGGCTCTTCGTTCTGTCCCGAGCTCACGGGTAGCGAGGAGGTGCAGCTTCGGAGCACAAGAACAAGAGGACGTCTTCTGGTCTTGCATCTCTTTTTATCCGTCTTCAGGGCGGGCGAGAACCCGCCCCTGCCTGCCCCTAGGGCGGGGTTGGCTACGTCGGTGTCTAGGCCAGCCCACTCTAGGGCGGGAAAAAGCGCGCCCCGGCTACGCCGCTTCGGGCATACCAGCCGAGACGCGCCTCCCGCCCAAAAATGGCTTCCCGGGGGGATCGAGGCACTCCGCCATACGTTCGGGGGGACCGAGTGGTCGCCCCTTTCCATTCTCGACTCACGGGTTCACGCTCTGTGACTCTGGGCAATAGCTTGCTTAATCTCCACAACGGCCCCTTGCGACGGGATGCCTGGCTTTCACCTTATGGATACCCTGCCGGGGCCTCTCACAGGGGAATACCAGGACGGGTTCCCTAGGCAAGCGCCAGGATGCCCTTTGTGGTGACAGGTCGCGCTATATAAGTATACCTACATTTACACATTTTTACATTTACATTTACATTTACATCTTTCATACACCACACAATATGCTAATTACTTGTCCCCTCAGATACGTTTCAGTACAGATAAATGTTGATGCAGTTGTGTGTCTGCTCACGGAGGGTCATCAGTGAGGATGGACAATAAGAGGCACATTAGGATGGCGGACGGACTTTGTCCGCCTACCATCCCAATGCATAAAGGGACCGCCTGCCATAAGGGCGGGGGTCCCGTGGGGGACAATAGGATGCGCCCACCACAGTGGCAGGCATATCCAGTATTCATGTCATTGTGGCGGGCGGTGCAGTCAGCACCGCCTGCCACAATGCCAGGAAGGCATGCTGTGCACTTCAATGCACAACATGGCAGGCACCGCGTGGCGCCTGCCATGTTGTACATGGAGCTGCTGGGGGTACCATAGTTACCCCCCTGTGCACCCCCACCCCCCAGAATCCCTGGGTAAAAATCGCCTGCCTTTCCACTGAAAGGCTCAACCCCGCTCTCATAGTAATATGGATGGCGGTGTCTACCAGACACCGCCACCACATGACCTGCTTTTCCACCCGGGAGGCAATGGGGCGGATTGCCTACCGGCAGAAAACCGGCGGACGATCTTCCCATCCGCCAGGGTCCCCCCTGCCTTGGTATTGTGGCGGGGGGGAATTAGAGGCGGGCAGTGGTTTTTGGCGATCCGCCCGTTATCATAATGGACCCCTAAGAGTGGTCAGTAATATCCAGTGAGTCATGGGCCCCTGGCTGTGGTTCCATTTCTAAGATACAGCAAAAATAAGGTTTCAGTAGCCCCCTCAGGCCTCTGGGCTGCGGTGCCACTGCACCTGCTGCACCAGTGAAGGCCATGCCGCCGAGAGTGGTGTTACTTTGGATGTTTATATGGTTTTTGAGAATCGATTCTTGCTAATATGCATCTGTTCAATATATAGGATCAAACCAGAGTCCTTCCTATTAGAACACTGGTATAGTTTAGTACCTAAACATTGCCACGTTTGAAGGACTTTGAACATGGGAATTACTCAGCAGCAGTGGAAATAAAATGGCTCCCACTTTCCTTTTGTCCTATGCCAAAGAAAGCAGTGAGGCCTGCGGTTTGATCAAGCCACACCATTTCCATCTGTCTGACTGCTACAAGCAGTGCCTGAGACCCTCTGTGATTCCCACACCTCAATGAAGGCCCAGAGACCCCCCCCCCCCTCCTCACCGCGGTACAATTGAAATCATAAACAGGTTCTTGGAAGGAGGTGCTGTGGTTCTCCCCCCAGCAGCGCCTCTGAACTATCCTGATACAAATGCAGAAACCGGCACCCCGAGGGAGAGATCAAGAGACAACAGTAAAACCTTGTTGCAAACATCCTGACATTAAAATGATACCTCCCGTGGAGGCTGCGCAAGTAAATGGCATTTAAAATCCCGCATCAACAATACAGGAAACAATTATTTTTCGGGTTGACACTCACAAGTGTGCACGCTTGCTCTCTGCAGTGTTTTGTCCAGAAACATCGTCCTGCCAGCTGCAAAAATTGAGTAAAGCAGGGAGCAAAGTTGTATCTTTTGTTATATTTTTTTATATGATGATGAGCTTTGAAGAATAGCCAGGACACGTGTGTACCCTTTTAAAACATGTACGAAACCCTTCTTTGCGACCGCCATCTTATTTCCAAATACAGAGAATCGCGCTGTAAATGGATATTGTAAGGTGACCATCAGCCCATAAGGGGCCACAAGAGATAAGTGCTAGGGCTTGACTTGCAAACATCTACATGCAAAAGGCTAACTGTTAACACATGGTTGATGATTCGATGAGGCAGACCAATGTCGAGCATTATTTGGCTGATCCTTAAAGGCCAAGAACACCAGGCCACCTTCTCAAGCCCGGACACCAAGTGGCAGATTTACAAGCCCCTTGGGCCACTTTTGCGTCACTTTTCCCATGTTTAAAATGACGCAAAAGTGGCGCAGGGGCCTTGTAAATAAGCCCCCAAAGGCCTAGGGGATGCCTAGTGTCTGTGGCTTGAAGGTGGTCATATCCCAGAGTCTATACCTCCAAGACGCAAAACCAGGCCCAAAACCACCCACAAAGTCCTCCACTCCATTAATCAATAGAAGCACACAATTATTTTTTCAAAGACTGAAACAGCTATGAGCCAAAGATCAAGGACACAAGGCTTTGGGACACTAACGGTGGCCAACCAGAATGGTAGTGATGGGTAGCTGATCTTGGATCACTGGGCTTCGCTCGCAGGCTCTAGGTCATAGACGTCTGTTGGCTCATCCTTGGGGACAGGCTTGTGAAAGCTGAGCTATGCTGGCTGTACTTGAGGAAACCGATTGACTTTATGCCTAGACTTACAGCAAACTTAAAGAGCAAAGCCACAAACAGCAAGAGACGGAAAACATATAATATATCATTCTACTGTATCTAAAAATAATAATACTGAACTTGGAGAATCTCACACGGCGTATTCAGATATTGAAAGCTTCAAGCCTCTTTGCAAGTCTGTGAGATCCAGAAAAGGATGAAGAAGACCCCCAGATACTCCCAATTTCCCTACGTTTGAATTTCTTCACATGCTTCCAAATCCAAGCAACATTGGAAATACTCTGGGAAATGACTGCATGGGATTACTTTAAACATAGCATGTCTTCTTGGCTGTATAAAAGATTGCTGACCTATTTTTCTGTCATATTTTCTTACGCGACGTAGGAAAACCACCCAAGAGAGCAAAAAAAAAGTGCCAAAAGTTTTAACTCTGCACTGAAACTTTCAGCCGACATCGTCGCAAGGGCTTTGAAGATCGCAATCAACTACACATTTTTATGTACCTCCTTCCACTGAGTAGTCAGCTACTTGGTGTACTAAATATTTGCTCCTCCTCATCCATCACCCTGAGCTTCAAATATTGGATTCTAGTTTGAAGCCTCTCGCTCGTTCAATTCCCAAGTGAATAAAGTGGTGTTATCTGGTATTTTTTTCTTGCTCTGCATGGGCAGGAAAATTATGCAGGAAGTGCCATCAACTAAAGAAAACCAGCGGTCCAGGCAATTTTCACATTCCAACTGCACTGCAGGAATGTGATTTACCTGGGCAAGTAGAACTATCTGGTAAACAGACAGGCTATTCATAATAATGATGAGAGGTTAATGAGCCTCCCTTCACTTCTCACTTACAGAAGCTACATCTTGTAGTAAAGAGAGTTACTTTTAAGGGGCCAATTCCGATGTCGTTTGCAAACTGTCCCGAACGGATCGGTTCCGGACTAATTTCCAAATGTATCTGATCCTGTGAGTCCGGATGACTGATTACAATGCTTCCCAACATCGTTCGGTCGGACTCGCATTGACTTCAATGAGAGCCTGTGTTTAGAACGAGAACACAGGCTCCCATTGGAAAAAGGGGTGGTTGGGGAAAACCTTGAACCCTTTGGCGGGCACCCATGGCGCCTTCCACATTGTGCATGATTGTAAGGAGGGGTCTCTTGGGTGACCCCACAGCTTACTTTTGTATGTTTCCAGATGAAGGGGGTCTACGATGGGCCCCCAAAGACAGATTACGGCAACCGTTTCATCTCTGGCAAACTGAATCAGAACATCTGGCCGAATCGGTAATCGATTGTCCGGAAACTGTGCCAATAGAACTGTACAAATCCGCTATGGAAGAGTCGGGCTGTCCGGATGCCTTTTGGAACCGATTTGGGCTACTCAAACAGTTTCTGGGCATCGTAATTGGTCATTGGGAAATCTGTATGATTCGTTTGGAAACAAGGGTTCCGAACTGAATTCTGCAATACGGAATCCCATTCGGAGCATGTGGTAATTGGAATCTAGCCTGTTGCTGCAGGCCTTCAGCTTTAGTTCATCTAATGTAGAAGCCTCCTGTGTTCTTGAGTGTTCATCTTGTTAGACTGTGTTTACTTGAGAACTCCAATGGTCAATTGCTGTTGGGGTGCCCTGTGGATAGGACGTGTCTGTACATGAGAAGATCTTTAATAAAGAAGGAATAATTGTACACTGTTGGGACTATTGTACTTCTTCACACTGGCGACGATCTGGTGAACAACGGACCTTGATGTGGACAGCAATGGATAAACATCTTTGCATCTACTAGAACCTGAAACGTCCTAACACGGTTGTGTGGCCAACTGTAAGGTACTGTCTGCGCTACCCTGCGGCCCTGAACAACTTACAAATTATATAAAGTGCCCCACTTGCTTGCAAGACAACAGCCATAACTAGCACACGACCTCCTGCTTTAAAAGTATCTGTGCCGTTATAGTGCCTACGCTATCTGACAGCCTTGTTTGAATTAACGTACTGCCTACGCACCCTGCAGTCTTGCTTGAATTAAAATATGGTAAAAGTGCTTTGCTCCTTACAAAACTACACTGGCGGTCATTTGCATAATTTGAATCAGCACCGTTTACCTGCTTGCACTGTCTGGCGGCTACGATCACTGTTGCATGCCTTCATCTTCTAGCACTTCATGCACAGTGCGTTACTCAACACTTGCTGTGTCTCCCTGTCAACAGAGTCCTGTGTTCCTTGCCTCTTTGCTGTTGCTAGGTGACGTTGGCCAAAATCCTAACAGCGTTTTGTGATGCTGTTAGATTCAACTGCGATTCCTTGTTGACAGTGTTTACACAGTTAAAAAGTCGCTGTACGGCCAACCAGTTCTCCGCTGACAGAGTGATGTCAACTCCAAGTTTTGTCTAAAAGAGGAGGAAGTTCGAGGCTCATGAGGTGAGAGTCTCATTTTTTCTTCTCGACTGTGACAGGCACACTCTTCCTAGTTCACCTAAAGTAACTCACTTTGCAATATTATACGGTGATAGGTACACCTGCTTGTCACATCTTATGTCTTAATCAGTGATTGGTATTTTGTTTTCTTTGATCCCAAAAACACAGTGACAGGCACACCTGCTTTAAAGAACAAAAAAACTTGAAGGTCTGAAAAAGAAGCTAAGTCCTCTAGGTCCTCAATGAAAAAAACTACAAACTAACAGTGCGCTGAACCAGCCCCAAGTAGTCGGAAGACACTAAATGTGAGGTAGAGATCCTATCAGCCCACCCTCATGGCGGAGCCTCGTCATTTAGGACATCTAGAACCAGATTGGTGCATCCGTGCCCAGATGAATCGGCTGGAAATCACACTGTTATGGTTCACAGGATGAAAGTGTCCACGCCACTGGCGGTGCTGGTACAGTGCAGTGCAGTGAAAGTTGAGTGAGTGATGTTAAAATGACGGTCAAGGCAAAAGAGAAATCCTTTTATTAGTATTCACCTGGACGTCACATTAAAAAGGGTGCAAAAACAGTGTGACAAAATCACTGTCTACTTTGCTGAGTGGTTAATAAGGCCAACATGTTTCTGCCATAAGGTGAAAGTACACCGGCATTCTTCAGGGCCACTAGTATAAAGATGCTACTGCAAAGATACACTCTATTAATAGTGCAAAAAAAGGTGAAATGTCAGACTCTAATAAGTCTGTCAACAGTAAATGTGGTCAATTGGACCATCCTACCGTATCCTCTTGAACCATGTGATGATAGAGGATGCAGTCCCTGCAAACAAAAACAGAGAAAATAATACAACTAATTGTTATTCTATATACATGATAGATTCCAAGGGACAATCAACCCTGGACACAGCTATTTTATAATGCAGTGAAGGACCCAAAAAGACTCAACTAGGCCAGTCATGCCTCTGACGGCCACTCAATTGATAAAGGTTGCCCGTAGGGTAAACCACAGAAACTTCTGAAAATAGGTTAAACAAACAAATAGACTTACCCAACTATGGGGTCGATTAGGATCGCGGACGGACTTGCGTCCGTCCGCGACCCCAGAGCAGGAGGGAACCTCCGCATGGCATGCGGAGTTCCCTCCTGTGCAATTAGGATGTGACCGCAAGGGTTGCGGTCACATCCTCTATTTTTAACATTGCCGCGGGTGCAGCTTCAAGCTGCACCCGCGGCAATGTTAAAAATGCACGCATTGCATTTGCATGCAGAAAGAGGCAGGCACCGCGCGGTGCCTGCCGCTTTCTGCATGCAACTGCAGGGGGGTACCATAGGTACCCCCCATGTGCACCCCCCACCCCCCCTTCACCTAGGGGGCCCGAAACGGGCCCCCGCAGTGAAGTTCCGTATGCTTTTCCGCGGCGGAAAACCCGCCGCGGAAAAGCATACTTTACTGGCCATCCTAATATGGTGGACGGTGTCTTCCAGACACCGTCACCATATTAGAGCTTTTCCGCCGCGGTTGTAATCCGACCGTGGCGGAAAAGCTGGGGACGGAAACCAGGACCCACCAGCCATCCTAATCTGGCGGTGGGTCTTTGGTCAGTCCGCTGCGGATTTTCCGCATCCTCGGGGCCGGCGGTGGCTTCCGCCGGCCCGAGGATGCGGAAAACCCGCAATCATAATGACCCCCTATGTGTGGGAGTCAAGCCTCACCTCACCCGGCAACGGCTCGGAGAATGAGGCCCCGCTCTGTGCACAAAAAAATAAATATACAGATAGACTGTCAGAAATCTGATCAGTGTCCTCAAACCTTTAGTGTATATTGAAGATTGTGCATGAAAACTTGGTTGTAGGTTGCCCACAGTGATCAAATTGCCATGGAGAAAGAAGGTAGGTATAGCATCAAATCTTAGATGAAAAGGCTGGTTTTGACTGACAAGGAGGATGGATAATTGTGCAAGGCATTACATCCCTCATGATGTCATCAAACATAGTCAACCAAAAAAGCTATCTCAATATTCCAATTGGAGGTATTGTTCAAAGTTAACAGAAACTGAGGGAAAGAAATTACTCAGCTGACTAAGTACTTCAGCCTATGCTTTAAAGATGGCTTTCACCGATGGTATTAATATCAAAGGAACCACTGAAAAAGCATGTAGATGTCAAAGTGCCAGACCGGCAGGACTAGCACCTCTAATAAGTGCCCTCAGTCGAAATAAAACGGAGTAGAGCAAACATGTAGCAGGCAGCATTGCAAAGACTCACCTCTCCGTCGGTACCTCTCGGCGTAATCCTGAGCCGAAGGGGAGGCAACGAGGAGAGGCGAGAGGCGCGTTTAAATACCCCTGGTAATTGGTGGAAAACACGTACATTCGGCTCACCTGGTAGGCCGATGAGCGTAATGCCGGTCTCCTCATGCGGGAACCTTTACTGAGGCGCAGGCGCACCGGTGAACCACTCCTCAGTAGACGTGGTATCAAACCGGAGCATGCGCTGAAGGAACGTTTATACGTTCCCAGCATACGCGGAAGTATGCCGCTTGGGGATATTAGCGCATGCGCAATAAAAGTCATTATTTTTCTCAAAGAGGCGCCTGCGCAGAAGACAAGTCTCATGGAAAAGACACTTATATAGCAAAATAGAACAGCGCCTCGCTGGTGTCTGCACATGTATCCATGGAAACATAAGCCTGGGGCACTACAGAAAATGCTTCTCACGTGGTCAGAGAGTTACCACATGTATATTACGCTGCAGTCCCGAAATTGAGATGTAAACTGGGCATACACTGATCATTCGTGTGTATCTATGCCTGCATAGGCGTGGGGCACTCCAGAGCTTGCTAATCATGTGGTCAGAATGTGTAATCAGTTGCAGTCTCGGGTGTCTAAAGTGAACTGAATGAAAGTGGGACCATCTCCTGTGTATATTATCTACCATAGTCCACTGCTGGGGTAAGACTGGCAGAGAGAGGTATTTTGTAAAGCGAGCTTTGGATAGTATTACACACTTTGCATCAGGTGGTGTAAGGTAGTATCTTAAACAACAAGCTGTACAATAATGATCCATGCCACGTTCAAAATAGCTCAGAAACTTTTTGTCTCGCATTGACTAATTTTGATGACAGATATTTATGTTGTTTTTTTGTTTTGTGTATCTGACCTCATAATTTCCTCTGGTCTTGTTTTTTACTCTCCACTTTTTAGTGTGAATATTTAAATAGCCTGTCAACAGGTGTCTGCTAGACATCTGTCATCGTTTGTATAGGTTACGTACCAACATGCAAAATGTTACTCCGCCCCCATTCTTCCTCACAAATCCTGGTGATCCAAATATACGATAGTGAAAGTGGAAGAACGTTTTCCTCAATTATGCTCGAGTTTGTGGTGTCTCTTTAAGTGCGGAAAGGAGATCTGTACTGCTCTTGCTCTGTTTTGGGTCTGAGGGGCAAGAGGTGTATGAACATCTCCCTGATTTGAATGAGAGTGAGTCAGATAACCTGAACGAATTTGAAATTTGTTTAAAACAAACTTGACAAACATTACTTTCCGCAAGTGAGTACGATGTTAGAGAGGTACCACTTTGGAAGGCGGGTACACAAATCTCAAGAATATGTCAAGGCATATGTAACAGCTCTTTGAAAATGATGTGCCAGGTGAAAGTTTGAAGGTCACTCGAAGAACGTATTCGCAACCAATTCTTGTTAGATTGCAACATGAAAAAATTAAAGATAAGTTGTGGCAAAAAGATGACCCAAAGTTGGATGAGGTTGTATCAATTGCAAAAAGGATTGAACACTTCCTCGCATGTGTGGAGGTTATAAAGAAAGATAATGGTATTTTGAATGATAATGTGCAGAGTGTGACAAAAACTTCCTTGAAACGTTTGGAACCTGTAATTCATAACTCTTCCGCTTGTAGCTCAATCAAGCATTTGCAATGCAATAGGTCTCGCATTCACGCGAGTTTGAGCTATTGGCATTGTAAATAAAAATGCCTTTTATTTATGTTTTGGGTTTTAAAACATAAATAAAAGGCATTGTCATTTACAATACTAATAGCTTAAACTCTTGCAAATGCAAGACCTATTGCATTGCAATAAAGGGCCTTCTCTACCGCTTGTTAGATTGTAAATATCAGATGAAGAAACTGGCCTGCGACATCTTCAAAGTAGTGATAAATAGTGCAGTGAAGAAGATGTGTAAGTGTTGTAAATTACACAGACACATAGGGGCCGATTCCGATTTCGGCTGGAAAAGGTTTTTCCTGACATGGACCCGTCATATTTTCCGACCGACCCGTACACACGCCTTCCAAACGGCTGAGTATGATGCTGTGCTTAAAATTTACAACCGAATTAGCCGGAATTTTTTTTTTATGGCCTGAAAAGAGTCTGACGTAATAGACTCATACGCAAATGACTCCATGTAGCCATGCATTAACACAACACGACAGACTCCGACGCGAACGATGCCAAATAGTCCAGCATTAACATAACCCAATAGACATGTACATAAATAATTCTACACAGCGAAGCACATACACAACGTGACAGACTCCGTCTCGTCCCCGTTGAAAGTGTCCTGGTGCGAATCGGAGTTTAAATACTCCTCATCCGAATGATGTGAGGTGCTGGAAGCGGCGCCCTGTATGACGCGCATAAAATACGCATCACACTAGCGCATTCGGATACTGCTTGGGAAAAGGCTCCATACGACTCAATTTCCGTGTTTCCTGAGCCTGCTTGGTCGCAAAATAGAGCACAAATCGGACCGGACGATTCAGTCAGAAATATGCCTGTAAAACGCATCGTACTTGATCGTTTGTAGAAAAAAGCTCCGGATACGAGTAGTATTGGTGGTGGTGCTGGTATTGGTGGTGGTGATATTGGTGCTGGTGGTGGAGGTGGTATTGGTGGTGCTATTAGTGGTGGTATTGGTGGTCGTATTGGTGTTGGTGGTGGCATTGGTGGTGGTGGCGGTATTGGTGGTGGTGGTATTGGAGGTGGTGGTATTGGTGGTGGTATTAGTGGTGGTGGTGGTATTAGTGATGGTGGTGGTATTAGTGGTGGTGATATTGGATGTGGTATTGGTGGTGTTATAGGTATTGGTGGTGGTATCGGCGGTGGTGGTGGTGGTATTGGTGGTGGTGGTATTCGTGATGGTGGTATTAGTGGTGGTGATATTGGATGTGGTATTGGTGGTGGAATTGTTGGTGTTGGTATTGGTGATGGTGGTACTGGTGGTGGTTTTGGTATTCATGGTGGTGGTATTGGTGGTGGTTTTGGTATTGGTGGTGGTGGTATTGGTGGTGGTGGTATTAGTGGTGGTGATGGTATTGGTGGTGGTGGTCTTGGTGGTGGGATTGTTGGTGGTATTGGTGGTTGTGGTATTGGTGGTTGTTGTATTGGTGGTGCTGGTATTGGTGAAGGTGGTGGCATTGGTGTCATTGGTAGTATTGGTGGTTGTGGTATTGGTGGTGATGGCATTTGTGGTGGTATTGGTATTGGTCGTTGTGGCACTGGTATTGGTGATGGTGGTATTGGTGGTGGTATTAGTGGTGTTGGTATTGGTGGTGGTGGTTTTGGTGGTGGTGGCATTGCTGGTGGTGGTATTGGTGGTGGTATTGGTATTGGTATTGGTATTGGTATTGGTGGTGGTGGTACTGGTATTGGTGGTGGTGGTGGTGGTATTAGTGGTGTTGGTATTGGTGGTGGTGGTGGTATTGGTGGTGGTATTGGTATTGGTTCTGGTGGTATTGGTGGTCGTGGTATGGGTATTGGTGGTGTTTTTGGTATTGGTGTTGGTGGTATTGGCGGCGATGATAGTGGTGGTGGTGGTGCATTGGTGGTGGTGTTATTAGTGGTGGTATTAGAGGTGTTGGTATTGGTGGTGGTGGTTTTGGTGGTGGTATTGGTGGTGGTGGTGGTATTGGCGATGGTGGTATTGATGGTGGTATTAGTGGTGTTGGTATTGGTGGTGGTGGTTTTGGTGGTGGTGGTATTGGTGGTGGTATTGGTATTGGAACTGGTGGTTGTATTGATATTGGTGGTGGTGGTATTGGTATTTGTGGTTGTGGTATTGGTATTGGTGGTGGTGGTGGTATTGATTGTGGTGCTGGTATTGGTGGTGGTGGCAGTATTGGTGATGGTGGTGTTTTTAGTGTTGGTATTGGTTGTTGTGGTATTGGTGATGGTAGTGTTGGTGTCATTGGTGGTTGTGGTATTAGTGGTGGTATTGGTGGTGGTATTTGTGTTGGTGGCGGTATCGGTGGTGGTTGTGGAAATGTAGGTGGTGGTATTGGTGGTATTAGTGATGGTATTGGTGGTGGTGGTGGTATTATTAGTGGTGGTATTGGTAATGGTATTGATAGTGGTGGTATTAGTGCTAGTGGTGGTAGTGGTGGTTATGGTATTGGTGGTGGTGGCAGTGGTTTGGTGGTGGTATTGGTGGTGATCGTATGGGTGGTGGTGGTATTGGTATTGATGGTGGTGGTATTGGTGATGGTTTTGGTATTGGTGGTGGTGGTATTGGTATTGGTGATGGTGTTATTGATGGTGGTGGTATTAGTGGTGCTGGTATCGGTGGTGATGGTATTGGTGGTAGTATTGGTGGTATTGGTGGTGGTGGTATTGGTGGTGTTGGTATTGGTGGTGGTATTGGTGGTATTGTTGGTGGTGGTATCGGTGGTGGTAGTATTAGTGGTGGTGGTTATTTTGGTGGTGGTGGGTGTATTGGTGGAGGTGGTGGTATTGATGGTAGTGGTATTGGTGGTCGTGGATTTGGTGGTCGTGGTGGTAATTGTGGTGGTAGTAACGTTTTTGTTAATAAAATATGCTTTTGAAAACAACCCGTCATGTGACTTTTGTGCAGATGACATGTAACACAGATGTGCTTTTGTCAGCTGCAGCCCATTAGCACAGGATAATGTGTTACGTGAAATTCTCATGACTTTATCTACTAATTTCTAAATCCATTTTACTAGGAGGGGGGTTTGAAACAGACACGAGAAAATGGTGGGTTAAAGTGATTGAAAGCGGGCACCCATGTTACGGGGGCCGCAATGCTGCTTAAAAAACCACAAGCGGTTTCAGGTGAAGTAGCGCATGTCCGCCTGCAGTGAGAGAAACTCAACAAAATAAATAGTGCGTAAAGACTAAATACCAGGTCCTGCGTAACAACCAAAGTAAAAGGGCCAGTTGCCATGGGAGGGTACAAATGAGCACAAGGCCATACTAAGGAGAGATTAAGAGCCTATTAATGAATCTGAAAGCAGCATTTACAAAAGACAATGAGTGACACAAGTCAATAAAAAATATGGAAGGAGAGTGTGCGCGGCTTCTCTCCCATGCTCTACTATAGCAGTTTCGCAGAGTGAGCAGAGCATGCGCCGTGCCGCTAGGCTCAATGTAAAAAGGGCTTTAAGGGAAAGTATTTCCATTATGATATGATTGGTCACTTAGCTAATGATAAGTCCTGTCCTGTCCTGCCCTTACTTCCAAATGTCATATCTCTGGGAAAATAGGCCATGTAGCAAAAGCAGAAACATAGGAAAAATAAACGTGTGAAGGAAGTTTCCTTAAAAAATGAGAGTGATTCAGAATATGATGAGTTGCACTGTGGGGAGATGTTACTTCAGGTTTGACAGAACAATGGTAAGAGTCGTATTGATGATGTCAAAGTGAATAGCAATAACATGAAAATGTTTTTGGATTCTTGGGCAAAGATATCTCTGATTCCCAAAGACTTCTTTGATAAAACAATGAAAGGGAAAGTGAAGGTTTTTAAACCTGATATGAAGCCTCTAGCATATGGTGGTCAGCCCATAAAGCTATTTGGTTTAAGCATGGGCGAATTTTGCGAATCTGGCGTTTGCGAATTTAGCGGATTTGCGAACTCGCAATCCGCAAAATCCGCGAATTCCCGCGAATTTGCGGATTTTTTTTTTTGTGTTCGCAAGTGTTTCTGCCAGTTCGTGAGGATTTGGTACTAGTTCGCAATTGCGAACTTACTTGTCGGCTCGCAACGGTCGCGACTATGTTGTTTCTACGTCTGGTTCATCATCACAGCCTCCCAGCACCCTCTGTTTCACCACTGCCACCCTCTCTTTGACCCATGCCACCCTCTGTTACATCAATGCCACACTCTGGTTCATCATCACTGTAGAAGATGGGGGGGAAAAGCAAGCCCACCTGCCCTGCTTGAACTGACATGAATTAATTTGGGGTTAGTTTATTAACAACACCTGCCCTGCCCCAACTGACAATAATGAATTAGGGGCTAATTAATGTGTCACTGAATTTGAAGTTCCAGCCTGGCACCTGGTTGTCTGCTCCCTTAGCTGTAAATCAGGACCTTTGTGGCATACAGTTAAGGTCAGAGCAGGGTCACACAATAGTTGCAAGCAGGCAACCGAATTCTGGAGGGCCCCCTCAGGAAGCACTACAGGGAATCGTTACAAATCATGAGGTTGACCTTTTGCACCTGCTCATTGCTTTTGCTTTTGCAAAAATCGTTTTTCGTTTTTTTCGCGCTATTCGCGAGGCGCGGCGTCGTGCGAAACCGACCGCGGAAGCCGCCAATTCGTGCGAATGAGCTTTATATTTTTTTTGCGGCTTGTTGTTTCGCGAGTTTTTTTGCAGTATTCGCAAGCCGATTGCAGCGCAACACGCGAATTTACCCCAAGGTCGAGTACGGGCGCGGCCATTTTGTTTGCGTGGCATATTTCCGTTTCCGCCCGCTATGTATAATCTCGCGAAGTAAGCGCATTGCGAGTACAAGTTCGCACAAGATCGCGAGGAAAATCTCGTGCGAACTTACTTTCGCGCTCGTGAACGGGCGGCCATCTTGTTTTTCATTCATTTCCTGTGTCTGGGCATGGTGTTTAATCCTCTTGCTATCTTTGCCCTCCTTTGCTTGTTTTCAGTTTTTTTTGAACGATTTTGCAACTTATCTATCCCTCTCTTTTCCTAGCTGTATATTTTTGTCTTTTCTGCTATTTTTCTTTACTTTTAAACTACTTTTTTAAACTCTTTTCTTTTCTTCTTCCCTATCCTATTCCTTCTTAATTTTCTACTTCCTACCTTACCTGCCCAGACCATGGTGAAGCCAGGCGCCGTGAAGCTGCCCAGGCACTTGAGGGCCGCAGCGGCGGCGGGGAGGAGGAGTCCTGGACCCCGTGCCAGGACAGCATGCGGTCGATTGAGGGGGGAGCAGGAGACGCGACGGGAGATCTTCAGCCCGGAGGAAGTGGGCGCGCTGGTCTACTTCGTCCATCGCCGCCTGCCCAGGACCATCGCGGGAGGCGGCAGGATCGCGGCCGGCTACAACATCCGAGAGCGCCGGAAGCGGTGGGAGACGGTGTGCTGGGCCATGTCCCAACTCTCCAGGGTCCAGCGCACCTACAGCCAGGTCACCCACCGCTGGACGGACGTCCTGGACTGGGAGCGCGACCTGCTGGACCAGCTCGGCTTGGAGATCCCCGGGCTTGGTGAGTAGTAGTAGCTATTTCATCACTCACTACTATGTTTTCTCCTGCTCTGTGTTGTTGTATTGCAAATATTTGTTTTTTACATGGAGCAAGCCAATAATGCTGCTGACGATTACATTGTAGTTAAATTATATTTCAAAATCTTCTGTGCATTTCAGGTGCACTGCTCTCCTTCTCAGTGGCGTTGCTACTATGCTTATTTGTTTTCTATTTTGTGGTCTCATTGGCCTGAGTAACAATTATGTATGAGTGTACTTTACAGAACTGCGTAATGCTAGACACTAGGGGGCAGATTACATTTACAAGCCCCTTGCGCCACGTTTACGTTGCCTTGCGTGACGCAACAGCGGCGTAAACGTTGCGCATCCCTGCGAGTCATTTACAGCGTGACGCATCTAGGGAGATGCGTCACGTTATAAAGCCATGGGCCTGCGCCACAATGGGTGCGTTCCTAGTATTCAGGGTGGGCGGTCCTGCGGCTGTGCGCCTCGCAAAAGTGCCTGCGTGAAATCTACAAGATTTAACGCAGGCACTTCTGCGACGCTGCTACGTCAATTCAATTCCTTATGCCTGATTGAAGCAGGCGTAAGGATTGACACAGCATGTTAAGTATTGGGTGGCCCTGAGCATTACTGGAGTTGCATTGCGTTGGCGACGTGACTCCAGCGATGCGCCGCTCTTACGTGACGAGATGCGTCACGCAAGTGCCTACACTTGCGCCAGGGCGCGCCGCATTGTAAATGAGGCGCATCTGCCGTGTCGCAAGGGTAGTTTTGCGTGACGCATTTGATCTGGCGCATCTCTGGAGATGTGCCAGAACGCGTAAGTAAGTATTCCCCTAAGGAATTGCAATTACCGTCGCATCCCTGCAAAGTAGCAGGGATGCACCAGTAATTTTGCAGCCCACTACCACCACCAAACATGGTGCGCCGTATTTGCAATGCGGCGCACCATGGGCCCAAAACGTCACCGAAGCTTTACTGCTGGAGTTGCGTCGCAACGATGGCGCAGCTCCAGCAATGCTCTGGGGTACCCTATCTCCCCAATGCTGGGTCAAGCCGTACGTCTGCTTCAAGCAGGTGCAGGCCAGGGTTTGTGTGACGCATCATTGTCCTAAAGGTGACTGATTGAAATTTTGTAGATTTCCCTCAGCCACTTTTAGGATGTGTTCCAGCGCAGGAATGCCCTCCCTTGCGCCGGAACGCCCCCTGATGGCGCAGGGCTTTATAACGGGATGCATCTCCCAAATGCGTCACATTGTTATAATATTATACGCCGCACCATGGCGCCTCTTTTGTTTAGCTGCTGCGTCACAAAAGTCACGCAAGAACGGAGCAAAAGAGCCGCAAGGGGCTTATATCTGCCCCTTCCTTTGTAACCCTGACAATAAGAAAAATAGTGGCGGTGGATTGATAGTTTGACTATTTAAATGACTGGTTATGTAGCAGGCAACTGTTAGTGTTGTCACTGATCTGACTGAAATCACAATGGAGTTTGTCTGTCACTTTGCGTCTTGCCTGCGGACTGCTGCCTGCCAGTCCTAGGTGAACCTTTCAGTACTTTGTTTAGTGAGTTACGTGACTTTCGAAGTCGCAGGTCCGCAAATCAATGAAAACTAACCCTAATCAATATAATTTCGCTGAAATATTTTGTTATTGTTGTTTTGAAATGTTTGATTTGGTTGACATTGACAAGCAACAATCATCCATGTTTTCTGTTCTTTCTTTCATGTTGTACGTCAGCTCCCCCCAGGGGCGAGGGGACACAGGAGCAGCAGGCGGCGGATGCTGTTGAACAGGGCCAGGATCGGGCAGGCGAGGGCTCCTTTGCTGGCCCCAGTAAGTTTTCATTTTAGACTACTACCTATTTTTCCTAGCGTTCCTCATTTGATTTTTTCAAAATCGTCTTTGATCTTCTTGTAGACTGTATCTAAATTCTTATCCTGCCTCTACTATGACTCCCTGTGGTATTACTAGATTATTCTTATTAGTCTGTCTGTGTAGCTAACTAAGATAGCACGGTTGGCGAAACTCCCATTCTAGTCAGCAATAGCTCTATCAACTTAGTGCAGTGCAGTCCTCTGGGATTGTCCATAATGTCTTTTGAAGTGTTCTATCTGCTTTGAAAATTCCCAACTATAAAATGTGAATGACCACCAAGAAAGAATAAGATACTACCTTTTGGTTTGGATAGGAGGACAATCCATACCACTACTGTTGAGGGGACAATTCTTCTGCAGAAACAACTAGGGAGAATAAATAGTGCATTGCTTATCAATTATAATAGGCGCTGTTAGAGTTTCCACATACCTCTGTGATAACAGACTTTGAACCCCCAATGTCCTTACTGAGTGACTACATAGTGTGGCACAGTCATTTACCTCCCGAATTCATCCATGATTGATCCCCAATGATGATTATCCAACGTAGCTCAAGAGTACGGAGTCAGAGTCAAGAAGTGTCAGAGGCACGGACTCATGCTTGCAAAAATTGCAAAACCTTTCGCTCAGTCACTCTAGTCTGGACCAAAAAACACAGAGTCTATTTAAGTTTAAAAGCTTTATTAAAAGTAAACACATTTATTAAAATGAAGTCATAATAAAAAAACTAAACGTTTAACTGAGACTGGAAAAGTGGTTAGTGCTGACGATTAATTGAAGACATTTCTTGTGGTTGAGCCGATCTCTCACCTTGTTTCAACTTGATCTTGTTGTTAGAAGTCCATCTTCTGTCTGTGTGGAGAAAAATGGTGCTTGTTAAAAAGCCAGCCTTCATCAGTTGTGCCAAAAAGTGCAGCAAGACAACACCCTTCCCTGGAAAAAGGGACATTTTACTTTAGAGTACACAGTCACAAATTACATTGTTTTCTCATGTCTTCATTCCTAGACCAAATACTAGTGAGTGGTTTATTCTAACATTCTTAAATGTACTTTGTAGGTGGAACATCTGGTGGCGGGGCCAACGCGGAGGTGGTGGTGCTCGACACAGAGGCGGAGGGCAATTCCTCAGGGGAGGATGCGGCGGTTCCAGTGCCGGCTGTGAGAGTTCAGACGGTGGTGGTGGCGGGCAGAGGTAAGCTCTTATATATTCCTTACTTATTGAGATTGAAGACGTGGCTGGGAAGGAAAGAATATGAGATGCATGGCTGGGTGAATGATGAAGCAATGATTGGTGGAAGGACAACAGCCTGGGTGGGTGACACAGAAAGTGTATGTGTCCATAATATACCTGGATCATGCTACTATCTGACTCTTAGATAGCATATGTGTATCTAGAGCAGGGGTACTGATAGTACGGCCCGCGGGCCGGTGGCGGCCCGGCAAGCCTTCCTTGGCGGTGCACAGACCTTGCAGACAATCACTGCTCCCCCGGCCCCCACAGAGCAGAAGCTTTGTTGTATTTCACCTGTTAGCGCCCCTGCATCTCCACTCTGACAATCACTGCTCCCCCGGCCCCCACAGAGCAGAGTGGTGATGCAGGGCCACAAAGAGGTGAAATAGAACAAAGCCTCTGCTCTGTGGGGCCGGGCAAGCAGTGATTGTCAGGGTGGAGATGCAGGGGCGCTACAACAAACAAAGCCTCAATAATATGTTAATGGTCTTTTAAAGACCTGTTAAGTACTTTGGTCTGGCTGTCTGTGTGTGCGCGTTGAGGAAGCTGTCTCAGCCCGGGCTGAAGGCTGACACAGACAGACACAAACACAGTGAGATGACAGAGGGGGAGGGAGAGGGAGGGCAGGAGGGAGAGAGAGATGGAGAGGGAGGGCAGGAGGGAGAGCAGGAGGGAGAGAGATGTGTGTAAATGCTGGGTCTGGTGGCTCAGTGGATGAAGGCATCTGCTGCAGGGACCTGTGTGCAACCTCATGGTCACAAGTTTTCGTTTTGCTTTAGCCCCGCCCCCTCTGACTCCGCCCCCACCAGTGCGGCCCTCGGCCACAAACTACACTGTAAATTTAGCCCCTGAGAGAAAGTTTGTGAGTACCCATGATCTAGAGGGAGTAGACGGTCAGTGGATGAACTAAGTGTAACTTTGAAGAGCATGTAACACTACACCCGCACGTCCGTTCCAGTGTAGGAAAGGCAAGGAAAAGAAGTTGTAATTTTGTCCAAATACTACCATCAATAGTAGCAGTAGTTTGTATTGCAAGCACAGCATAGATCCGGTTATTACGGTGGCCACTCCCTACCTCTCTTAATAAGTTTAGTAGTACTCAGTCATTCATGTGTGGATGTATCACTGGTCACTCAATAAAAAGCAAAGCCCCTAAAGTCATCCCATATGTAAGCAAAAAACATCCCATGTGAGGTGATAGATATTCAGATTATTTATCTTCTTCATTTTCCATTTCTAGTACTCATTTGCACTGTAGGGTGAAAGTTAAATTAATTAAGCAGTAGCCCTTGTAACAGAGTATTCTCAGTGCCACCCGTAATAGAAAAGTAAGAGCTTCACCACCTGCATGTACTGGACCGGTACAGTAACGCAACGCAAGTCTAGGTCACTCATCATGGCGTGCATCTCTTTTTCTCGGGTGCAAGTTCACTGCGCTGGCATTATGCCGGCTTGCAGAAGATAACGTACCAATTTTCCTAAACAAGAGACAAGAAGAAGAATAAGACTGGTGTACTTTCATAGTTGACTCCAATGGACGTCCATAGTGCTCGTAGAATTTGTTCCTTAAACTCCCACTAATGTTAGAGCAAGGATGAAGAAGTGGGAGGTTAGATAGATAGTGGCCTCAATAGTTATGTAATGCGCTTGCAAGTTGCTAGTTGTACTGCAACACAAATTTCTGCTGAATGATTGAGTTAATCTTAAAGAGCATTGGTTACAGACTATGTCTTTCTTTCTTCATATAGATGCTCCTTCCAAACGAACAAGGAGGAAGGAGCTGGCTAGAGCGGCCCGGCAACGGAGGATCGCTGCCACTGTTGCAGAATATCGGCGGCTGGTGGCCCTAGAGGACGACGAAAGTGTGCAGTCGACCACAACAACAATGTCTTCTGCATCGGCCTCCGTGCCACCACGGGCTGCCACCCAGCACAGTGCTCCAGCCAGACTGAGCCGGGCTGCCAAAGCCAAACGCCACCGCCGAGCAGCAAGGACAACAGCTGCCTCTCACGGCCATTGTAACTGCAAGGCACGCCTGTGCCGCAGTACCCTGAGGGTGTCCCGCCTTCAGCAGGAGCTCCACTTCACAAACGTGTTGGAGGGGCTCCGCGTAGAGCACGCCTTGCTCCGCCAGGAGTATGATGCCCTGGCCCAAAAAGTAAACAGCATCCACCCATAGTGTCCCTTGCCCCTTTTTTAGAGACTTTTGGGGGGTGGGAATCGGGAGTTGGGTTTGGGACTTTTAAAGGACAACCGTTGGGGTTAGGGAGGGTCTTGCGGGAGATTATTTTGTTAGGGATATAAATATACTTTTTCAAACTTTATCTGAGCATACCTGTTTTTTACTGCTTGCCTGGTGGGTGGGGGTTTAACAGTAACTTTGTTTTCCTGAAAGTTTAGTTCCATTTTCTTCCTTTAAGTGTAAATGCCCAAATGTTTTCAACACTAAGTGCCTCTCACAGAGTAAGTGAAGTGAATTCAAGAGTCCTAGGACTTTAGTAGTACTACCGTCAGTCTCTCGTCTCTCCTAATACTCCATTGTACTCCCTCCCACCAAACGCTTATCTTACCTGTAATTTGTGTTTTAAAGTAGGGCTAGACCCAGGGCTGGCTCCAGGGTAAACAGCGAATAAGGTTGGCGATCCTGGGCGGTGGTACTAGTGGTGTGACACAGTGGCAGTTGCATGCCTATAAAAAAAAAGAAAATGAAATATGGTTTGTCCTCCTGAGCAATACAACGGTACAATAGAGAATATAGCAGGTGACAGTACACGAGAACAGTGCCACATTGTAGCCTAACAAATGGTAAAGTATAACTACTAATTCGGTTGAAGTTCTTTGACATTAGCCATGGGTCTTTGTCAAGCAGAGTAAGAATATATCCTCGGATTTCTTCACCAGCCTGTTGCTATCACCTTATCCTCCCCAGCAAGTGTGTGGATTTATTGCTGTAATTTAGTCACACATCAATCAAAACCACACAGCCCGGGGGAAGAGGGTTAGGGTTTGAAAAATGGATGGGTACGGGGGTTTTTTGGGAAAGGTTTTGGGAGACAAGAAAAAATAGCACAGCATGGACAAACAATTGTGAACATAAACAAATCTTTGGGTACAAACCTATCCATCAATCTTTGAAAGTGCATACACTACTGCATGCATATCAGTGAAAAGTAAGTAGTACTTTCGACAACTGTGGAAGAAAGAATGCGACAGTACAGGGCGTGTGTGGAATTATTGATAACTATATTCAACATAAGGTCTCTGTTGCCAGATACCTGAGAGCCTTGCTGGTCACTATAAATCCATTCACAACACTCAATGGGGTTGGTCTGGAAGGTGTAGTAGATAGAAAAGGAGAAATTGCTCTTTTTCTAGGTGTCCCCTCACTCACCAGGGTTGCTCCTTGGTGACATGCTTCATCATTGGGGCCATCCCAGTCCTCTACGGGCTGGGGCGTGCTGCGACTTGCGAATTACGTAGGAGCACTTACAAATGACTATGTGTGGTGCAGATGTGATAGTGGAGCGGACTAAGTGATGTGTTAAAGGATCAATTTAGAAGCAGAGAGAGATCCAAGAAATGCAGTCACAGTCCTAGAAAAACACAATGGATACTGTATCTGTATGTTGTTGTAGTTGTCCTGTTGAATTTGGTAAGTAAGTTGCATGCAGAAAAAAAATCCTCTTATTAGCGGCACTCCTCCATTCCATCTGACGCTTCGTCCATCAATGTTGGTGACCAGAAGACACCCTGCCCACTCCCTGCCTGGCGGATGCTGAATTGCGGCTCGCTAATGTGAAGCCTGACTCCATCCTTTTTTCCCCATTGCACAGACTGAAACCCGGCCTGTAATTATTCAACGAAAAACAGGAAGTGATATAATATTACAACACCACTGATAAATAAATATAAGGTATGTAGGCTGTGGAGTGCAAAAACTCACACTTTGATTTTCCTAGTAGACAGTACAATATTTTTGACAGTGCATACTCTGTCTGAGTCACCTTTTGAAGGATAAATAAGTATGGGCAAATTAATGTAGCGGATCTTTCCCCTCAAGCTAGGTGTACTGTAAATTGTGTTTTAGAACAAAATTAGATCTTCCCAGCAGTGCTCCCACCCAGACCCTTACTAAAGCCAGTCGCAAAAATGTAGAAGACCCCCAATCAAATCGCAAAAAACGAGGCCTAGCAGAAAACTGGTGACAAAACGTACTTTGAAAGTAAAAGTAGGCCCAAATACCCCCTTACCCACCGTGGATTGCATTCAAACCACTTGCAAGCAACCAAGCAAAAGTATCCATAGCCAGAATCGCTCCAAGACTCGAAAACCCCCCCACCCAAACACATGCAATCGAAATACTGCTAACCCTATCGAACCCTAAGTTAAGAATAGTGGCAAAGGCTTTCTTTAACTATGCCAAATCCCCCCTTTCCCACCATGGATTTTCTTCAAATGACTTGCAACCAAAATTACACATTCTCACGCGTGCTCCAAGACCCCAGAACTCAGTTGCAAAAATGTAGAACACCCCGAAACACATGCAATCCTGCTGCTAGGGCTAACGAACCCTAAGTTACAAAAAGTGCCAAAAGGCTTTTCGGTGTGGATTTTGTCCCAACCACTTCCACCCGGTATTAGACCTTCCCAGGAATGGCCCAAGACCCGCCAACCCACCCGCCAAAAAGCATAACACCCCCAAACAGGCCAAAAGCAACATCTCCTACATACAATATTTCTCGGCCTTCGGTCCAAACGCGCAGCGTAGCTAGGCCATAAGTCCGGTTTGGCACCACGGATTTCCTGAAAAGCAAATGCAATCAAGATTAGAGTGTCCCAGCAGTGCTCACGGACCCCGAAACTCACCCACAAACAGACGGAACCCCCCCTAAGAGCACCTCAAAGGCAAGCAAGTCATCAAAAACACAAAAAAAATTCCGCCTGGGATTTGGTCCAAACCACTTTTATCCGGTATTAGAGCTTCCCAGCAATGGCCCCAGAGCCGTCAACCCAGGAGAAAACGAGTAGAAGACCCCCAAACAGCCAAAGAGCAAAAGTACAAAAATGGGGACTTAGTCATTTTTCCCCAAATTTCCCAAATCACTCCACGCGCGCTCTGCAGCTAGGCCCTAACTCCCCTCTGCCACCATGGATTTGCTTCAAACCTCTTGCAAAGTAAAGTATCCATAGCCAGCAGTGCTCCCAGACCTCGAAACCCACCCACAAACACCAGGAAGCCCCCCAAACCGGCCCCCGAAAACGCTACATTGAGCAAAATGTCAGAAATAGCACAAAAAAAATCGGCCTGGATTTTGTCCCAACCACTTCTACCCGGTATTAGACCTTCCCAGGAATGGCCCAAGACCCGCCAACCCACCCGCCAAAAAGCATAACACCCCCAAACAGGCCAAAAGCAACATCTCCTACTTACAATATTTCTCGGCCTTCGGTCCAAACGCGCTGCGTAGCTTGGCCATAAGTCCGTTTTGCCACCACGGATTTCCTGAAAAGCAAATGCAATCAAGATTAGAGTGTCCCAGCAGTGCTGACAGACCCCGAAACTCACCCACAAACAGACGGAACCCCTCCTAAGAGCACCTCAAAGGCAAGCAAGTCATCAAAAACACAAAAAAAATTCCGCCTGGGATTTGGTCCAAACCACTTTTATCCGGTATTAGAGCTTCCCAGCAATGGCCCCAGAGCCGTCAACCCAGGAGAAAATGAGTAGAAGACCCCCAAACAGCCAAAGAGCAAAAGTACAAAAATGGGGACTTAGTCATTTTTTCCCAAATTTCCCAAATCACTCCGCGCGCGCTCTGCAGCTAGGCCCTAACTCCCCTCTGCCACCATAGATTTGCTTCAAACCTCTTGCAAAGTAAAGTATCCATAGCCAGCAGTGCTCCCAGACCCCGAAACCCACCCACAAACACCAGGAAGCCCCCCAAACAGGCCCCCGAAAACGCTACATTGAGCAAAATGTCAGAAATAGCAACAAAAAAAAATCGGCCTGGATTTTGTCCCAACCACTTCTACCCGGTATTAGACCTTCCCAGGAATGGCCCAAGACCCGCCAACCCACCCGCCAAAAAGCATAACACCCCCAAACAGGCCAAAAGCAACATCTCCTACTTACAATATTTCTCGGCCTTCGGTCCAAACGCGCAGCGTAGCTAGGCCATAAGTCCGGTTTCGCACCATGGATTTCCTGAAAAGCAAATGCAATCAAGATTAGAGTGTCCCAGCAGTGCTCATGGACCCCGAAACTCACCCACAAACAGACGGAACCCCCCCTAAGAGCACCTCAAAGGCAAGCAAGTTATCAAAAACACAAAAAAAATTCCGCCTGGGATTTGGTCCAAACCACTTTTATCCGGTATTAGAGCTTCCCAGCAATGGCCCCAGAGCCGTCAACCCAGGAGAAAACGAGTAGAGGACCACCAAACAGCCAAAGAGCAAAAGTACAAAAATGGGGACTTAGTCATTTTTTCCCAAATTTCCCAAATCACTCCGCGCGCGCTCTGCAGCTAGGCCCTAACTCCCCTCTGCCACCATGGATTTGCTTCAAACCTCTTGCAAAGTAAAGTATCCATAGCCAGAAGTGCTCCCAGACCCCGAAACCCACCCACAAACACCAGGAAGCCCCCCCAAACCGCCCCCCGAAAACGCTACATTGAGCAAAATGTCAGAAATAGCAAAAAAAAATCGGCCTGGATTTTGTCCCAACCACTTCTACCCGGTATTATACCTTCCCAGGAATGGCCCAAGACCCGCCAACCCACCCGCCAAAAAGCATAACACCCCCAAACAGGCCAAAAGCAACATCTCCTACTTACAATATTTCTCGGCCTTCGGTCCAAACGCGCTGCGTAGCTAGGCCATAAGTCCGGTTTGCCACCACGGATTTCCTGAAAAGCAAATGCAATCAAGATTAGAATGTCCCAGCAGTGCTGACAGACCCCGAAACTCACCCACAAACAGACAGAACCCCCCCTAAGAGCACCATCAAAAACACAAAAAAATTTCCGCCTGGGATTTGGTCCAAACCACTTTTATCCGGTATTAGAGCTTCCCAGCAATGGCCCCAGAGCCGTCAACCCAAGAGAAAACGAGTAGAAGACCCCCAAACAGCCAAAGAGCAAAAGTACAAAAATGGGGACTTAGTCATTTTTTCCCAAATTTCCCAAATCACTCCGCGCGCGCTCTGCAGCTAGGCCCTAACTCCCCTCTGCCACCATGGATTTGCTTCAAACCTCTTGCAAAGTAAAGTATCCATAGCCAGCAGTGCTCCCAGACCCCGAAACCCACCCACAAACACCAGGAAGCCCCCAAAACAGGCCCCCAAAAACGCTACATTGAGCAAAATGTCAGAAATAGCAAAAAAAAAATTGGCCTGGATTTTGTCCCAACCACTTCTACCCGGTATTAGACCTTCCCAGGAATGGCCCAAGACCCGCCAACCCACCCGCCAAAAAGCATAACACCCCCAAACAGGCCAAAAGCAACATCTCCTACTTACAATATTTCTCGGCCTTCGGTCCAAACGCGCTGCGTAGCTTGGCCATAAGTCCGTTTTGCCACCACGGATTTCCTGAAAAGCAAATGCAATCAAGATTAGAGTGTCCCAGCAGTGCTGACAGACCCCGAAACTCACCCACAAACATACAGAACCCTCCCTAAGAGCACCTCAAAGGCAAGCAAGTCAGCAAAAACACTAAATAATTTGCGCCTCGGATTTGGTCCCAAACCACTTTTAGAGCTTCCCAGCAATGGCCCCAGAGCCGTCAACTCACCTGCAAAGAGGTAGAACAACACCCCCACAAGTGCTGAGTCTTTCTTCATTGGGCGTAAATCAGCCCTCTGCTTTGATGGAAATAGGAGTCTGGAGGAGGAGGATAGAGGAGCATGTTCTTCTGAACTTGTGAACCTGAGGAATGCAGACTGCGGCACCTTCAAATCAATTAGCAAACAAGTGAAGACAGTTCTGCTGATGGACTTGTTTTTGTGATTATCTGATTAAAGTTTGAATTATATTAACTGTGCACAACAAAGAAAGACAGACACACAGGAATAAAAGTGAATAAGGACGAAAAAGAAAGTTATTGATTCGTTGTCTCATTTTTAGGGCTCGGTATCACGGTCCAGGAATGAGAATAAGGCTTCGTCATCATACTCTGCGAATTCAGGCAGGGTGAGCTCAGTGTCACCTGACAGAGTAGAAATTCCCTCATCTATGTTGCTGGCCATCTCGTCTTCATCCGGCGCGCTTTCTCGTACTCTGAAATCTGGTGGTATGAGGTGCTGATTCATCTTGAGCATTGTTAACCTCTCCACATTTTTGGGCGAGAGGCGGCTCCGTTTGGAAGTTACAATGCCACCAGCAGCACTGAAAACACGTTCAGAAGACACGTTCGCGAGTGGGCAAGACAAGTAGTTTAAAGCCAGGTTGGTGAGCTGTGGCCACAATTCTTTTTTCCCATGCCAATACGCCAATGGGTCAGCATTAACATAGACCTCTGTTGAGTCATTCAGATAGTCCTTGACCATCGAATCAAGGTTCTCCTCCAGGGTTCCTCCTCTTTGCTTAGCTGTTGCTGTGACCTTTTGAGAACCAAACCCAAGCCGAGCTAGCCAATCCTCTTCAGCCTCCAATGTTACTGTTGCGTCTGGTGGTGCAGATGATCCGGTTGCCGGTCTCTTTAACGGCTGAGAGGTCACTTGTGCCGCAGCCACAGGTGCAGAAGAGGATTGTTGTGACTGGGGATGGCCTGCTGATGCTGATGTACTGCCTTCTCCTTCAATTTGCTGCCGTTCTCTTTCAAACCTCTTGGCTGAGGAGGCTATCCACCGTTTGTAACTTGTAACATCTTCATCAGCAAAAGGAAAGAATGCTTGGCCTGCCAGCGCCTTTTTGTAGCGTGGATCCAGAATAGTAGCACAAATGTAATGCTGGTCTGAGTGGATCATTTTAAGACGTTCATCACCTTGTAGGTGATCTAATAATTTCTCAGCCAGAACAAAAGAGTCTTGGTTTTTTTCATCTTTTTCAAACACAGAACACACCTCCTTCAGTTGGTGCTCCAGCATGTACAACAATGGGATAGCTTTTCCCAAATTACAGTCCTCCTTGCTGACTGCACGTGTGAAGAACTCAAAAGGACGAAGCATGCGTGTCAGGCTTTTAACTATGTTCCATTGCGCCGCACCCATCCTCAGGTCCTCCTTCTGAACTGTACCCTGTGTTAAGAAATAGTGATCGAGTACCGTATACTGCTCATACAGACGCTCAAGCATGTAGAAGGTTGAGTTCCAACGTGTTACCACCTCCTGGATGAGTGCTTTCACTGGCATTTGATGTTGATATAGCAGGCTCCTTAGCTGCTTCCGGGCCTTAAAAGAATGGCTGAAATGGTTGCACATTTCTTGGCAGGTGTCCAATACTCTGTACGCTGCACTGTCTTTATTACCCAAGAATTTTTGGACAATCAGGTTTATACAGTTCGCCAAACACGGCACTCTGAAATAGTCACCCAGCTTCATGGCCTTAACTATATTGGCGCCATTGTCCGTGGAAACATAACCAACTTGGCGTTTTTTTGGGGACAGCCAGTTAAGGACCTTTGTGTTAAAGACATCCAAAATGTTTTCTGCTGTGTGACGTTTCTCCAAACCAAACATGGCTAGTGTTGCATGTTTCCGAGCAGCTTTAAAAACAATGTCCGGGTCAACACCTGCGTTTAGCTTTGCTTTAGCCCCTGAAAAAGAGACCCAGTGTGCAGTGATGCACATGTAATCAGCGCCTGCGCCACTGGTCCACATGTCTGTTGTCAGATGTATAGTGTGAACAGCACTCTTCTGCAAAGCTGCCCCAATCACCTTCAGAACATCTTCATGTAGTGCTGGAACCGCAACTCGGGCAAAATAGAACCGGCTAGGAACCTTCCATTTAGGGCAGAGCGCTGCCACTAATTCTAGAAAACCAACCCCTTCTACAAAAGAAAAAGGGAGAAGGTCCAGAGCTAGCATTTTAGCCAGCTTAGTGTTATACAGACGCGTCAGTGGGTGGTTGCGTTCATATTGCGCTTCTGAAAACAACATCTTTTTAATGTTGCCCTGGACCAAGGATTTACGGGATGATGATGATATCTTCGACCCAGTTACGCTCGCTGATGAACTTTTTCGCATTGATGTCTCACTCTCTCCCACACTCTTAGTGTGGCTCACATGGGGTGTGCTGCTGACAGGGGTACTGGGTGTAAGTGAAGTGTTTGAATCGTCTTCTTCCTCCTCGTCATCATCAGATGAAAAATCAACGTTTTCATTACGTGCAATTCGGGCTTCCTTGACCGCCTCTAGTTGCGCAAACCATTGGACAGGGTGTGCTCTCCTAAGATGACCTCTCTGGCCTCCGGTACCATAGTTGGTAACAAACTTACCACGACTAACTCGAAGCTTACAAATGCTACAAATGGCTATGTTTTCCTTTTTTGGGCAAACACTAAAGAAGTCCCAAACTGGAGACTTGAAATGTCTTTGGGGGCCGGAGGAGGCGGCGATACTGGTGGTGTTGGTCCTGCTGCTAATGCCAGATGAAGTGGAGGATGTGGATTGCCGAACTTCAGTACGTTTTGCACTTTCACCACCACTAATTGAGGTCGAGGTGGATGGAGGTCCCTTCTTGCGAGTAAGAAATATGGAAGCGGTAGGTGTTGGTGTACTAGTTAACTCCAAATCTAATGATTGTTGTGTTTCCATTTCCATTGCCTCCTTGTCGACATCATCATCACGCTCAGCAGCTTCTCGGGATAGGGTCAAAATGTCTCTTTGCTGCATGCCCGCTGGGGCTGCAGTGACCTTTATGATGACTGCCTCATCGTCGTCATCGTGAGAGGCTTCACCAGCAGCACTTCTTGTTGAGCCTCATCACACTCCATAGCTATGAGTTTTTCGACGACCTTCCTTTTACGCTTAGGTACCTTTGTCAGATCATGGTGTGCCTCACTCTCAGACGGCAGTGGTGCTGGTTCCCAATTGGGATCCGTTTCATCAGAAGGAGGTGGGCTTGAAGAATATGTAGACACCAACCTTGATCTTTTCCTTGCTAGGGATGTGGAAGACAATGAATGATCATCAGGAGGAGTGGCTTCCAATGATACCTCGGCTTGATTGTCGATTTCCTGATGTGCCCCTACTTCGGGAGGAACAACTATTGTGGGCACTTGTGACCCTCCATGCACCTCTGCTTGCGCATCTCCTTGCGCTGCCTCTCCTTCCACATGTACTTGGGCTTGTACTTGCACATGGTGTTGTTGTTGCGGCTGTGGTTGTTCAACACTTGTCAGATGAGTTACAACAACCTGTGTTGATTCAGGGACATTGCTGCTACTTTCTTGCGATGAGTCAACATCACTGGTCGATGGTGATTGGAGAAGTACACTGGCTGCCTCTGAAGCACTCAAGGGCTTTGACTTAAGTTGGCGTGGTGGTGGAGGCACTGGACCCAATGGAGCGGGGGTGCTGCTCCCAGCTTGGTCCCCAGCAGATCCTGCTGCTGCTGCAGGTGTACTTTTTTTTTTGCTCCCAAAAAACGCGGCAGCCGGCACACCAGCCTCCTTGGTAACTTGCTTCTTCTGCTCTTTACTAACAACTTTCTTGCTAGAGGAGCTACGGATACCTTTTTTTGGGGCCATCTTCTTCAGAGCAGGTCAGACAGCAGGCCGCAGTTGCACGAATTGTAGAGTTGTCTGAGGCCAGACGTGACGTCGCGTGACGTTATGCTGCACACACACACCGCTGCAGGACTTCTTCCTGGCACTGGTGGTTCTCTTGAGTCTTGTGCACCTAAAAACAATGGAAGACAGAGGAACATCAGTTCAGTTATACACCCCAAAAAAATCGAGAAAAAAACAGAAAAATCAGCACAATCCCATTCCATCCATGCCCTCCATGATGTTTAAGTTCGAGACACCCCACAGAAAGACTAGGCCCATGCAAGACTCAATACCCCTGGTGAAAAGGCCACAAGTACAGCCCCCAAAAACGAAAATCACTGAAAAATCAGCACAATCCCATTCCATCCATGCCCTCCATGATGTTTAAATTCAAGACACCCCACAGAAAGACTAGGCCCATGCAAGACTCACTACCCCTGGGCATAAAGGTTGAAAAGTAAGCAAAATGGTTGCAGGCCTAACAACAATGCCTGCATTCAAAATGGCCACTTGCCTCCCAGCACATGGCCAGGGCCTGTAGCAGCACTCAAAATGGCCCCCAGCCACATGGCCTGTCCCTCCCCATGAACACCCCCAAAAATCGAAAAACACTGCAAAATCAGCACAATCCCATTCCATCCATGCCCTCCATGATGTTTAAGTTCAAGACACCCCAAGAAAGACTAGGCCCATGCAAGACTCAATACCCCTGGTGAAAAGGCCACAAGTACAGCCCCAAAAAACGAAAATCACTGAAAAATCAGCACAATCCCATTCCATCCATGCCCTCCATGATGTTTAAGTTCAAGACACCCCACAGAAAGACTAGGCCCATGCAAGACTCACTACCCCTGGGCATAAAGGTTGAAAAGTAGGCAAAATGGTTGCAGGCCTAACAACAATGCCTGCATTCAAAATGGCCACTTGCCTCCCAGCACATGGCCAGGGCCTGTAGCAGCACTCAAAATGGCCCCCAGCCACATGGCCTGTCCCTCCCCATGAACACCCCCAAAAATCGAAAAACACTGAAAAATCAGCACAATCCCATTCCATCCATGCCCTCCATGATGTTTAAGTTCAAGACACCCCACAGAAAGACTAGGCCCATGCTAGACTCAATACCCCTGGTGAAAAGGCCACAAGTACAGCCCCCAAAAACGAAAATCACTGAAAAATCAGCACAATCCCATTCCATCCATGCCCTCCATGATGTTTAAGTTCAAGACACCCCACAGAAAGACTAGGCCCATGCAAGACTCAATACCCCTGGTGAAAAGGCCACAAGTACAGCCCCAAAAAACGAAAATCACTGAAAAATCAGCACAATCCCATTCCATCCATGCCCTCCATGATGTTTAAGTTCAAGACACCCCACAGAAAGACTAGGCCCATGCAAGACTCACTACCCCTGGGCATAAAGGTTGAAAAGTAGGCAAAATGGTTGCAGGCCTAACAACAATGCCTGCATTCAAAATGGCCACTTGCCTCCCAGCACATGGCCAGGGCCTGTAGCAGCACTGAAAATGGCCCCCAGCCACATGGCCTGTCCCTCCCCATGAACACCTCCAAAAATCGAAAAACACTGAAAAATCAGCACAATCCCATTCCATCCATGCCCTCCATGATGTTTAAGTTCAAGACACCCCACAGAAAGACTAGACCCATGCTAGACTCAATACCCCTGGTGAAAAGGCCACAAGTACAGCCCCCAAAAACGAAAATCACTGAAAAATCAGCACAATCCCATTCCATCCATGCCCTCCATGATGTTTAAGTTCAAGACACCCCACAGAAAGACTAGGCCCATGCTAGACTCAATACCCCTGGTGAAAAGGCCACAAGTACAGCCCCCAAAAACGAAAATCACTGAAAAATCAGCACAATCCCATTCCATCCATGCCCTCCATGATGTTTAAATTCAAGACACCCCACAGAAAGACTAGGCCCATGCAAGACTCACTACCCCTGGGCATAAAGGTTGAAAAGTAGGCAAAATGGTTGCAGGCCTAACAACAATGCCTACATTCAAAATGGCCACTTGCCTCCCAGCACATGGCCAGGGCCTGTAGCAGCACTCAAAATGGCCCCCAGCCACATGGCCTGTCCCTCGCCATGAACACCCCCAAAAATCGAAAAACACTGCAAAATCAGCACAATCCCATTCCATCCATGCCCTCCATGATGTTTAAGTTCAAGACACCCCACAGAAAGACTAGGCCCATGCAAGACTCACTACCCCTGGGCATAAAGGTTGAAAAGTAGGCAAAATGGTTGCAGGCCTAACAACAATGCCTACATTCAAAATGGCCACTTGCCTCCCAGCACATGGCCAGGGCCTGTAGCAGCACTCAAAATGGCCCCCAGCCACATGGCCTGTCCCTCCCCATGAACACCCCCAAAAATCGAAAACCACAGAAAAATCAGCACAATCCCATTCCATCCATGCCCTCCATGATGTTTAAGTTCAAGACACACCACAGAAAGACTAGGCCCATGCAAGACTCAATACCCCTGGTGAAAAGGCCACAAGTACAGCCCCAAAATACGAAAATCACTGAAAAATCAGCACAATCCCATTCCATCCATGCCCTCCATGATGTTTAAGTTCAAGACACCCCACAGAAAGACTAGGCCCATGCAAGACTCACTACCCCTGGGCATAAAGGTTGAAAAGTAGGCAAAATGGTTGCAGGCCTAACAACAATGCCTGCATTCAAAATGGCCACTTGCCTCCCAGCACATGGCCAGGGCCTATAGCAGCACTCAAAATGGCCCCCAGCCACATGGCCTGTCCCTCCCCATGAACACCCCCAAAAATCGAAAATCACTGAAAAATCAGCACAATCCCATTCCATCCATGCCCTCCATGATGTTTATGTTCAAGACACCCCACAGAAATACTAGGCCCATGCAAGACTCAATATCCCTGGTGAAAAGGCCACAAGTACAGCCCCAAAAAACAAAAATCACTGAAAAATCAGCACAATCCCATTCCATCCATGCCCTCCATGATGTTTAAGTTCAAGACACCCCACAGAAAGACTAGGCCCATGCTAGACTCAAATGCCCCTGGTGAAAAGGCCACAAGTACAGCCCCAAAAAACGAAAATCACTGAAAAATCAGCACAATCCCAATCCATCCATGCCCTCCATGATGTTTAAATTCAAGACAACCCACAGAAAGACTAAGTCCACCCACCACTGAGTACCCCTGGGCAAAAGGCCCCAAAACAGCCCAAAAATCGAAAATTCCAAAATTGTAGTTGCAGTAACTGTAATGCCCCAAACAAACTTACTTGTGAAATTTCTAATCCAAAAGTGATCCAAAGAAAGTCAAAAAGGCCTCAAATCCAAATATCCAGCAGCATCCACAAAAAGTAATCCTTCCAGCTCCAGATCCAAATGAAAAGTGACCAGGAGATGGACAAAGCACTGGGAGGAGCCTGCTGGACAGGAACAGGAAGTTGAAGACTGTGGGGCACTTCCTTCCTCCCACCCCCCCTCCCCAAAATGGACTCCTCGCAAAAAAAGTGCAGGCAAATGTCAACCTAAGGAGTTATTCAGATAAAAATCATCATTTCAAGAAGGTTTATGCTGCTTGCTGGGCGATTTCTTGTGCAGAATTGCAAATTTTATATTTTCGCGTGTGCGAGATTGTTGCTGCTCGCCGCATCACAAAGCTCGCAATTGCGAAGTACCGCGAGACGTGATCACGGCGTACTCGCGTTGACAAACGCTTGCTGTAAAAGTTGGCAAGCCGCGATTACGTAATCGCGCTTGCCAAATTCCCGCTGGATCCCGCAGCAAGATCCAAAATGGCGCAGCACTCGCAAAATATCGAGAAAAACAACTCGGCAAACGATGATAAACGCCGCGCGCAGCAAAATTGTATCACCAAGAAAAAAAAATCCGCTGCGTGCGAATTTGTGGATTTTGCGGGAAATTCGCAAATCTCGCGGATTGCGAATTTACCGAAAATCCGCAAAATCTGCGAGTGTAACGGATTTTCCGCCCATACTTAATTTGGTTACTTTGTGGGTGACATTGAGTACAAAGGGAGGCTGACTGCGGGGAAGATCTATATATCTTGTAGATGAGATAGTATAATTAGCTGGATCCGTCAAGGAGATCTGGGAGTGTTTTTGTTTCCCGTCGGTGACCCCTGCATAGTTCTCAGAGACATCTCCTCCCGTACAGTTCCGGTGGATACGTTAGCTGTGGATCTCTTGAAGATTGATCAGGTGTGTGACTTGCATAATGAGTTCGAAAGGTTGGGGTGTCTCTCGGGATACACATATAGAATCATTCTTAAACATGATGCCCCTCTTGTGACTTGCAAGGTACGCAGTCAACCTTTGGCTTTGAGGGAGTAAATGCGTACTGAACTTGAGAAGTTGCAGAAAGAGGGCATCATTGTGGAGACAGAAGAAAGTGAATGGTTGGCTCCAGTAGTTCTTGCGCTCAAGGCTTCTGGAGAGGTGAGGTTGTGTGTGGACCTTTAAGCCCTACTCAGGCCATTATAGTCGATAGGTATCCCTGCCCTAATATCACTGAGATGCTGACACAATGGGAGGGTGCCGTAGTTTTCTCCACATTAGACCTTAAAGTCGCTTATCATCAGATCAAAATTGATGATGATTCCATTAACTTAACAGCCTTTATAACCCCATGCAGAACATATAAATTCACCCATCTTCCCTTTGGTTTTGAACTCTGCGGCCCCCATGCTCCAACAAGCTATGGAGGACGTTTTGAATGGTTTGGCTGGGGTTAAGATATACCAAGACGATTTGTTAGTTCATGGTTCATCACAACAAGAGCATGATGATAGACTTAGGGCAGTTATTGAGAGATTTAAGGCACAGGGTTTGACTTTACAGGAAAAGAAGTACAAGTTTAATCTCTTGGAAATTGACTACATGGGTCACAAATTGAAAAAGAAAGGGGTTAGACCTACAGACCACCTCCTGAAGAACATTGAAGCTCTCCCAGTCCCAAAATCTAGAGATGATTTGGTAAAATTTTTGGGTATGGCGGAGTACTATAATACATTTGTTCCCCAGTTTGCCTGCTGCACTTTTGCGTTAGGGACTCTCTTAAAGAAAGGGGCGAAATTCCTTTGCTCCCCTCAATGCCAAACCAAATTTATAGACGTCAAGAAGGCCCTGAGTTGTGCACCTTCTCTTCAAAGCTTCAATACTCCTTTGTGGTTCGATCCATTTGTTTTGTAAGAAAAGCTTAGATGCGCACTCATCCAGGATTTGAAGGTGGGAGGTTGCCCTACAGGATTATGACTTTGTTGTAAATTATATACCTGGCACAGAGAATAAAGTGGCTGACTGTCTCTCTCGCCTGGTTTCTAAGCAGAACGGTTGTGTGCCTAATGACCCAGAAGGGTCATGGGAGGATGATGAATACAAAGTGTGTGAGGTCATGGAGGAAGTGATTAGTGAGGTCAATTGAAGAGAAACAATGAAGACTGATATGGGGATCATTGAGGTGTGTAGAATGGTGACACAATGTTGTCTGCCATAAGGAACTTGAGTGAGGAGGTCCGCAAGTTCTGGAACATACGAGATGAACTTTCTGTAAGTGGAGGTTTGCTTTGGAGAGGCACTATGCTTGTTCTTCTGTCACTGGTTAGGATGAAGATTATTCAATTGGCTCATCAAGGCAACCAAGGAGTTTCAAAATCAAAAGAGAGAATTTATTTGCACTTCTGGTGGCCGGGAATTGACCTTCTTGTGGAATGTGTGGTGAGAGATTGGATGGAATGTAATGCGTGCGTTAAGGTGTAAAAAACAAGGGTCCAGCCAATGGTCATACGTGATGCTCCCACGCGCTGTTGGCAAGAGGTACCCTTAGATCTCTTGGGGCCAGTGACAAGCAAGTCTGGTCAGTATTATCTTCTTGTTTTGAGGGACATGTTTTCAAGATGGCCCGAAGTCAAAGTGACACAAAGTGTTGAGACAAGAGATGTCGTTAAGTTTTTAGATGACATCTTCTGTAGAGATGGAGACCTGGATGCCTTCTAATGGACAATAGTGTTCAATTAGTCCTGAAAGAAATTGAAGAATTCTTGGTGAAGAGAGGCATTAAGCACAAGCGTTGTGCTCTCTAACATACTGAAACTAAGAATATGGTAGAGAAGTTCAACCATGTGCTAAAAGAGTCTATTCAACTAGCTATGGGTCAGGGCAGAGACTGGAGGACTGGGATCGTGGAGAGGGTGATGGTTTACTGTCTAACTCCTCACTCTATCAACAACAAACCATTACAAGAGGGTCCAAGGGATATAAAGTTTAAAGACCCACGCCTGGTTATTATCCCCAGCTCCTTCTTCATATATAACACAAGAAACCAGGGGGTCTAACAGCCTATTTTCTTAGCTGAGCTGTCAATCCGACTTACCAGAATCTCGGAGTGTTTGAATCACATGAAAACAGCCTATTATAAACGAAGGTGGACACTATGTTAATAGAAAACACAGACACAGTAATGATCATTCAGAGATGGTTCTCAAAATCCAAAACATATTGCAATGGGTTTCCATCAAATTGACTTAATGATCAGTCCTATCATCTGGTCAAACCCAGGTGTGAGTAAGGCTAGTCCCCTGATCATTGGGAAACTCCTCACTCTACCACATGGAAAATTCCTTTTGAACACCTACATGTTCCAATCATGGATGAGGGGAAAAGGTGTGGGCATTGAGAGTCCTGATGTAGTCCCATGGCAAGTAACTCAGGACATTAAGTCCATCAAGAGAAAAGAGAACTTTGATGCAAGACATGCTGTGTCTCACACTGATGTGTGTGTGGGTGACAGGGTGAGAGGGCGTTATCCCCAGACATCTGCTGTCTCTAAATTCTCTACACTTTTTAAGGTGACAAAGTTGTTTCGCAATGCAGTTAAATTAGACAGCCGTATATTGAATTTGGGCAGGATTGCTCTTATGCGTCCTGGTGGTCAAACCAAACTGGATGCCCCTGTGGTGTGCCCTGACATTCCTTCACTTTTCCGCAGGAGCTATTGCACACATAAAGCTCCTGAAGCACTGTGTGACTTTGTTTTACACTAATCTGTCTTTGTTGGATTTTCTTAAGTTTCTCTAAGGTATAGGGGGAAGTTGTGTGGTAATTGGAATCTATCCTGTTGGTGCCGGCCTTCTGCTTTAGTTCCTCTAATGTAGAAGCCTTCGGTGTTCTTGAGTGTTCATCTTGTTAGACTGTGTTTACTTGAGTACTCCAATGGTCAGTTGCTGTTCAGGTGCCCTGTGGATAGAACGTTTCTGTACATGAGAAGATCTTCAATAAAGAAGGAATAATTGTACACAGTTGGGACTATTGTACTTCTTCACAGAGCCCTTCCTAACGACATCGTAATCGGCCCCCAAGTGTCATTGGGCAGTTTATAGCAAGAGGCCATCCCTCAAACACAAATGTTTTCTGGCCTACTCTTTTATCGCACTGTTCTTGCTTTCTCTACTATTTTTGATTTTTTGCTAGCCAAAATATGGAATAATGTCACTTTCACTCTTCATCAACACTATTTCCTAGAAATTAGAGAATCGATTAGAATCTTTTTTACTTACAGAGTGGTTGCCAGGTAACCTGAAACGAGTAACAGAGCACTTTATAAACTACCTTTCTCTTCATCATAAATATTTGTGCTCAAAAAGTTTGCATTTCAAAGGAAAAAGTTGACTCAGTGTAAAAGGGTCGACATTCATCATGGGTCCATGAGGCTGGATCTCATTTTAGAATGCCCACAAAATATGCTATTGATCGCTTTGCAGATTATTTGTAGGTAATTGCATCTGCCTGCACAGATAAAGCACTTGAACATTATTTCCAAGTACAAGTGCAAAACTGTACACAGCAAGGAAATATTTGAAGAATTCATTTGAAGATTCAGGGGTTCAATATTAGGGGTGGGCAGAACCCCGAAGTTTTACTCCACGGAATTCCGTGGAGTTACATTAAAAACTCTGAGACATTCTGCAGAGTTCCGCAGTAGGCTGAAAATATGCATGTTGCGCTGCTCATGCTGCAATTTAGCTTGAGGAGTGCTGAAAAATCTGAATGGGACTATGTTGTTCGCAAGAGCCTGTGGCCATTTGAGTTGATTTTGCTGTAGCTCGAGTAGAAAAACTATTCAAGTGGCAGCAAATCTATTTGAGAAGCAGCCATCTGACTGCTCGTGCCTGCCCACGACCGCCTGCTTTAGAAAATTGACTTCACTTGCATTTTTCAAAATCAGAGGACAAAATTTCACTGCACAGCGAATGACGGAATTTGGCGCAGAGTTGCAAAATTCTGCCAAAGACGCAGACGAAATGAAGCATTCTGCCACCCCTATCCAAGATACGACAGCATAGATAAGCCTTCTGAAATCTCTAAATATTTCCTTCTTTTTTTTAATAAGATGAACATAAACGACGTAGTTGATCTATATCCAACTGAAGTTATGCAAAACATAAATTTACTTTCCAAAATAAAAAAGGACACCATGTGATAAGCTTTATGTGTTATTTCAGAAAGTTAGGGGCTCATTCAGGTATTTCAAATACCAAAAGTCTGTCTTTGATATGCAAAAAGTGCTGGAAAGTCGGTGAACACAGCAAATTGAATCAGGGCACCTGTGGTTGTCCCAAAGAAGAAGGTCACTGACTTCTCCACTTTGCCAGAAAGTAAAATGGTGCTGAGATTGTCACGTTTTTAAAACAGAATTCAAACTCATTGGTCTAACAATATAGTTACTGCTCCCATCCTTTACAACAATGTTAGAAATTGCGTTTCTGGCTGGCAGAGGTATTCAGCCTGTCCAAGCAATAACCACAGTCCTAGTCAGGGTAAGTCAGATACTCACCCTAAACTAACCAGTGCTCACCATCTTGTAGCTTGGCACAAAGCAGTTAGACTTAACTTTAGAGGCATTGTGTAAGGCATTTGTGCAACTCTTCAAACAGTAAAATGGTGATAACACCGCCCAAAAAGATAGCACACCTAGTTAGAAACCAGACCAAAAGGACAAAAAAGTGGGGCCAAGTGGGGCTGTCTCGTTATGCTTGTCCAGGACCTATCCAAAATTTCAGGCCGACCGCGATGGAGCACTGGTCGGATGCAAGGAGGAGCATTGGCCCGCTGAAACAGTACCTTGGTTCTGGATTGTGTCAACGCCGAGAACGAGATGCGAGAAGGAAGGGAGAGGATGCATCAATCCTGGGGATGCAGACAATGCATTTGTTCTGAGCCACGTAAATCGAAGATGCATGGTTGTCGAACCTCACTGATGTGGGTAATGATTCTCCGCCGAGCTGCGCAGCCAAAGTTGCAATGTTCTTAATCTTGGCAGCAGCAGCGATGCGTCAGCATTGAAGGAGATGCACCAGTTCTGAGCCGCACAGCAACAGTGCTGAATTGGTTTTTGCAGCTGCAGTACTTTAAACCCACTTCGTAGGGCCCAGGACTAGATTGGCATCATATGGCAGGTCAAGACTCTCAGATGGCAGAGTCCAGATGCTGTTGATGAGTGGAGTGAAGTATTTTACGTTCAACACTACCAACAGGAGGCAAGCAGACATGCCTTTGAAGTCACTCTGTGTTCAAGTGGTCTAGGTCCAGTCGCACAGCATAAAAGCAGCTTTTCCAGAGCAGCAATCCGGCAGAGTGGCAGTCCTTCAGCAGCATAGCAGTTCTTTTTCTGGCAGAATATCCACAGTTCCAGATATACACTGATTTGGTGGTGTCAGAGGTCCAATACTTATACACACTTGAGCCTTTAAAGTGGGGAGACTTCACAGAGATGCCTTTTAAGTACACGTCTCTTCCTTTCCTGCCCTGGCTCCAGGCTCAGTACAAGGGGTATGCAACTCTTTCAGTGGGGACAGGACAAATCCCATTCAGGTGTAAGTGTCAGCTCTTCCCTCCCATCCTGCCCATTATGCCCCATCAGAACGTGAATGGCCCATAAGTCACAGCTAATCTACCTTTGTGCGTGACTATCTGGAGGTTACACAAAGCCCCCTCAGACGTGTTTATCAGAAACCAATCAATCGCTGTAGGGGGCTGCAGATCTGTCTGGGTGTTGGGTTCATTCGAAGAGCCAAGGTTTGATGTCCATCCTGAATTGGGACAGCGATGGGGATTGCCTGAGATGGAGGGTCATGGTGTTCCAGGTCATGGCAGTGAAGTAGGAGAAGGATCTTCCTCCAGTTCTGGTCCTGCATATCCGTGGGACGGTGGACAGTGACAGTTATGCGGAGCGGAGGGGTCTGTTGGGTGCGTGGTTGAGAGGTGGTGGTTCAGGTATGCTGGTCCGGTATTGTAGAGGACCATGTAAGCTTGGGTGAAAGCTTGAAGGTTATTCTTTTGTCGACTGGGACTTGTGGATTTCACTCAGGTGTTGTGTAATGCAGCTGCAAAGGGGGATGTTTAGGACCAGTCTGGCTACAGCGTTTTGAATGTTCTGGAGCTTCCAGAGGAGTTTCTGGGTGACGCCGGTGTAGAGTGCATTGCCGTAGGTGAGTCTGCTGTTTGATGAGGGCATGGGTGACCAACTTCCTGGATTCAGCGGGGGCCATCTGAAGGTCTTTCAGAGCAGGTGGAGTGCGTTGAAACATGAAGAGGAGACAATATGATGTTGAGTTTGCTTGCATGGTTTGTGGGTGTGGGTTTTTTTTCCCAGGGCAGCGGGCCACCATGAGTTGTTTCAAGCAGAGGGGGGATCCCAGGATGAGGACTTCTGTCTTGTCTGAGTTGAGCTTGAGGCAGCTATCTCTCATTCAGGTTGTGACAGTGTTCATACCTTTGTGGAAGTTGTTCTTGGCGACTGTGGGTTCATTGATGAGGGATAGGATAAGCTGGGTGTCATCTGCATAGGAGACAATGTTGAGTCTGTGGTTTGACCATGTAGATGTTGAAGAGAATGAGGCTTAGGAAGGAGCCCTTGGGCACTCAGCAGCTGATGTAGGTTCTGACAGGGATGGTGATAATCTGACCCACTGTGTTCAGCAAGTGAGGAAGGAGCAGATCCAGTTCAGAGCTTTGACCCAGATGCCAGCGTTGTGCAGTCTTGCGCTTAGGGTGCAGTGGGATGCGGTGTTGAAGGCCGCCAAGAGGTCCAGAAGTATGAGGGCCCCGGTTTCATCTTGGTCGAGGAGAGAGCGGATTTCGGTGGTGAGGGCAAGGAGGGAAGTCTCGATACTGTGGTTAATTCAAAAACTGGATTGGGAGATGGCCAGGATGTGGTTAATTCAATGAACATAGCAAGCTGGGTGTTGATGGCTTTTTTAATGGCCTTGGCTGGGAAGGGGAGCAGTGAGGTGGGCCTGAAATTCTTGAGGTTCATCGGGTCCACGGAAGGCTTCTTCAGCAGGAGGTTGATCTCGGCATGTTTCATGTCATTTGGCACGGTAGTGGTTTAGATGTAGCAGTTGATGGTGCGGCGTAACTCGGGTGTGATGGTGGTGGCAGCTCTGTGGATGATGTGGTGTGGACAGGGATCTGATGGGGCTCCAGAGTGAATGCTCTTCATGTTTTTGATAGTGTTGTCTGTTGTGAGCGGCGTCCAGTTCAACAGGATTTGCTGGAGGGTGGCGGCATTGGTTGCGGTGGCAGCCGTAGGATGGTCTTAGGAGTTGAAGCTGTTGTAGCTCTGCTTGATCTTGCGGTGGAAGAAGGTGTGGAGTTTGTTGCAGAGGTCTTGAGATGGTGGGATGTCTGTGGTCCTGCTGTTGGGCTTGTAGAACTCTTTAATGATGGCAAAAAGTTCTTTGCTGTTGTGTGCGCTAGTGTGGATTTGTGTATTGGAGGGCCATATTCTTGCAGTTTTGAGGAGGTGGTGGTGTGCTATGGTGGCTGCTTCGAAGGCTGCATGGGCTTCCAGAGTTTTGTGTTTCCTCCATCTCTTCTTGAGCTGTCTACAGGTGCTTCTGAACTCTTGGAGGGTGAGGGTGAACAAACTTGCGTTCGTGATGTGTTGTTTGCCATGGGTTTTCGTGAAGGGAGCCAGGGTGTTGGAGCAGTTGGTGACCCAGTGATGGAGGTTGTGTGTTTCGTTGTTTGTATCTGTGGAAGAAAGTGATGGGGTTCTGCTGAGGAAGGTGGTGAGATGTTCTTCGGTGGCTCTGTTCAAGCTTCGGTGGGTGAAGCGATGGGTGTGGTGGTGTACAGTGGGTTTGATGAAGGAGAAATGAATACAGTGATGGTCGTCCAGAGGAGTTCAGTGGTTTGGCTGAAAACAATGCTGTTGTTGGCAGTAAAGATGGGGTCAAACATGTATCCTGCTGTGTGTGTTGGCGAGATAACTAACTGCTTGAGTCCTACGTTGGTGACGTTCTCTAGGAGGAATTATGTGTTTTTGTTGTTGGGGGTGTCCAGGTGCAAGTTGAGGTTGCCGACTAGGGTGAAATCGGTGGATGCGAGGGCCTGGGTGCGATTAAGTCAATGATGGCGTTGGTGTCGGGAGACCAGGTCGTCTGTATTTGAGGGTCCCATGGAGGGTGGTGTTCGGGTTGGTCTGGATAAACTGCTCCATGAAGGTAGTTGGGTCCTCTGAGCGGTTGGTCAGGCGAAGGGCATTTAATTTTGTGGACAATGGCAAAGCCTCCCCCTGGTCGGTTGGCACGGTCCTTGCGAATGATTTTGTACCCATCAGGGATGGTGGTGGCTATGTCCGGCGCTGAGCAGGGGTTGGTCCAGGTTTCCGTAAGGAAGGTGATGTCAGGCGAGGCGGAGTTGAGGAAGTCCCAGATCTCTATGTTATGTTTGTGCCGGATTGAATGTTGAGGAGGAGTCAGTTGAGGCAGTTGGGTGGGTTGAGGGTCTATCAGGTAGGTAGAGAAGATAGAGTGCAAAGGTGGGTGTAGGTGTAGTGGCAGCGGTGGCAGGTAAAGGGGCCATGGGTGTTGTTTGACGACTAAAGCTGGAAGTATTGTGTTTTTATCTAGGAACCAGACCCAATATTACTATTTTATGCCCTTGTACGGCTATAATCAATAATATCCCTATAATGGCATAAGAATCAGATCCATATTTCAGTAAATCGCCCTTGCAGTCCAAGGCACGGCAAAAGCTACTTCCTTAGATTCCTAGAAAGCACAACGAGTTCTTTCAACACACCAAACCTCAAGCAACCTGGGAAATCCCCACTTGCTTTGTTTTGATTTGTAATAGAACTCCTGCGAGCACTGTAAGAACGGCCAGTTCTTAGTGACATCTTTATTGACGTCTTATGTCCAAACCTTACGTCAAACTCGGCACCTTTCAGGTATAAATATACCAACGTTGCCTTAAGCAAACACACGGTGGTGGTTTTGGAGCAGAGCAGCTATCTACTTGCCGAGAGCCCAGCTGATACGAGAAGCCCACGGACGCTGCCCCTCCTCTTTGACGCTCCGAGAAAGACGCTGTCTTTTCTCCTGCCGAGAAAATCCAGCTCCGGCGTTTCCAGCCTACCCTTGCGGGTGACTGGGATATCGAGTCCTGAAAGAGAGATACCAGACCTCCTACATTCTATTCCCAAGGTACAGTGCTGACTAAACCCTTAGAGAGAATTCTTGAATCAGATTCTTGGCAAAACCAACTTAACTTAAACTGCTACTTACTTACTCCTTCCCACGTATTAGGCTCGGGTCAGGTACACCGGGGTAGGCGTATTTTAGAAGCACCAGTTAAGCACGTTAGCCAATGTATATATGTATGTATATATTTTATCCATTTTAAAGTGTCTTATGGCTAAGAAACCATATCAATGCTTTTACAGTATTATTTCATACTTCTCCTTTTACTGTACGTACTTTACTTTATATTAAGTATTGCAATTGTGGCAATTCATTTCTCTTGCATGAGAAGGAAGACTGCTCAATAAATAATACCTTTTCTTGAAAACGCCCGTCTCTCCATCCTCTGCACTCTGGTGAAACTAAGAACGCACAGGTGACTGAGTGAAATAGCTGTCTATTGTTTTCACACGACTCTAGAGATTTACTCTTATTCTGAGGGAGCAAAGTTGTCATGTTATATGGTTGTCGGAAGCTGAATCCCTTCTTGTCTGAGCCAGGGAAGCTGATCTCTCCCTATTCTTTCAAGAAAGTTTCCAGTGACCTCTGAGCTAGCTGGCGCAAACCTAAATTAGGTCTAACATAGTCAGTAGAGACCTAGAAGACCTCAGTCCTACGTCTACACTGCTGTTTATGTTATTCCAATGCGCAGAGCCAATTGGGAAAATAGGAACTACACTACAGCAGGTGGTGTTGCGTCTGAGATTGAGTGCATGGAGGATGTGGAGTCATAGTCGTGGTGGGTACATGGACCAGGGTCTGTAGCTCTGGGAGCAGTCCAGGCATGGACAGGCACAGATGGGTGCAGACAGGTTTGCCTTTGGCATGCCAGTGGATGCCATTAAGTAGTGTGAGGGGGAGGGCTGGACTGCTGGGAGGTGGGGAGCGGCAAAACGCTACTCTGGAAGGTGAGTGGCCATAGGGGTCTGCAGTGGCACAAAAAAGGGTGAAGTGAAATTGGGAAGAGTGAAAAAGAGTAAAGAGAGAAAAGTGAGAAAAAGAAAAGAACAGAAGAAAAAAGTTCGAAGGAGAAGGGATAGGGAAATGAGTCCTAAAAAGAGGAAGAGAGAGCAGAACAGCAGCAGAGCAGAGACAGTCTTTCACTGGACCACTGAGATGAGGTCCAGGCACCTCTGGGTGTAGCAGGGCCTTGATCTTACTACCTAGCAAGAGACAGGCAAAAGTCACCAAATGGTTACAGTAAAACAATGGCAACTTTCTAAAAGTGACATTTTCAGAACTGCAATTTAAAATCCAATCTCACCATAAGTTAAGTTGTTAAATTGTGATTCCAATAGAAATCAAATGTGGGAGTCTCATCTCTTCTCAAATTACATTTATAAGCTGTATTAACGTAATCCCAGTGTAACCCTAAGGAAGACATTGGCCTTGCAGAAGTGAAAAACAAATCTAAACGTTTTTCACTACTAGGATATGTAAAACTTAAAAGTACACATCCTACTTTCTTGGTACACTACACTCTGCCCTTGAGCTGTGCAGGCACTACCTCAGGGGTGACTTATATGTATTTAAAGGAAGGTTTGGGCCTGGTAAGGGGGCTAACTTGCCTGTCCGACATGACAGTTTACCACTCCACACACAGGCTCTGCAATGGCAGGCCTGAGACTTGTTTAAAAGGCTACTTAAGCGAGTGGCACAATCAGTGCTGCAGACCCACTATTAGTATTTAATTAACAGGCCTTGGGCACATGCAGTGAACTTTTTTAGGGACATATAAATACATTAAATATGCCCAATTGTGGATAAGCCATTGTTACCATGTTTTAAGCAAAATGTACATGCACTTTAGCATTGGTTAGCAGTGGTAAAGTGCCCAGATTCCTAAATCCAACAAAACGAAATCAGTAAAAAGGGAGGAGGAAGGCAAAACATTTGGGTGAGGTAACCCTTTAGAATGGGCCATTTTCAACGAATCTATGACATAATATCGACAGACAGAATATCTCCATACAAAAATATCGACACAAAAATATCGAAATCAAAAATATCGAAGTTATATCTACATAATGGTAAGTACAAAAATATCGAAAAAATAATATTGTAGTACAAAAATATCGAAATTAAAAATATCGTTTTTTTAAATGTATTATTAATAATTTAAAATTAATTTAAAAATATATATAAGTGTACAAATATTACATAAAAACATTAAAACATATTAAAAAAATTATAACTAATACATATACATTTAAAATAAATTAAAAATTCTACATATACATTTATAAATATACTTACTCCACATATTACAACAGTAGAAAAAGCGTTGGATAGCGTAGGGGTTTAAATTACTATTCCCACTCCAGAGAGTGCAACAGTAGGGAAAGCGTTGGATAGCGTAGGGCTTTAAATAACTATTCCCACTCCAGACAGTGCAACAGTAGAGAAAGCGTTGGATAGCGCAGGGGTAAAAATTACTATTCCCACTTCAGAGAGTGCAACAGTAGGGAAAGCGTTGGATACACAACCCACTACACATAAATAAATCACATCATTTAATCACTTAATAATTATTAATTACCTATTAATTAATAATTAACAATAACAAAAAATTATAAATTAAAAATAATACCACTTTAACTCTAATTAATGTAATTTACTACTTAATTTTATTTAAATACAATTTAATTACAAATTAATTATTAATTAACAATAACACTAAATTAAATATATTAGCACAATAAATCTAATTAATTTAATTAACTAATTAATATTAATTAATTACCAAATAATTATGAATTAACAATAACACTAAATTAAATATATTACCACATTAAATCTAAATAATGTAATTAACTAATTAATCTTAATTAATTACCAATTAATTATTAATTAAATATATTTACAAATATATATTAAATAATTAAATATTATTAAATTACTTCCCACCCTATTCCCCTATAAACTCACAACCCGCTCTAATACTAAAACGCAAAATGTAAACAAAATTACTAATTTTCAAACATACATTTCTAAACATATTTAGCAAACATATAAACAACATAATAAAATACATAACAATAAACAACTAAATTTCGATATTACTAACATACATACCTTAATATCGATATTCTGTCTATCGATATTATGTCACATCGATATACTATACCATCGATATTAAAACATCGATATTATTGTATATCGATATTTTAATTTCGATATTTTGTCTGATTACCATTTTCAACACAACCTCCTCCAGCCTAATGCCATGGTACACTAAACAATACCTTGATCAGGGGCGGCTCTAGGCTCATGGCGGCCCTGGGAAGGGAGCGTAGGTAGGTGCCCTGGAAGAGGGGGTCTGGCGGAGCCCCCCGGAGCTCAGGATGGGGGTCCGGGTGGGGCGGAGCCGGAGGCCAGTGAAGAGGGGGAGTCAGGGTGTTTAGAAGTGGAACAGAGCCGGAGGCCGCCAAATCCCTGCCACTGGGGCCGCCATGCAAATATGTATCCATCCTCAGAGGATTATTATTTTAAGGATATATATCGGCAGGCGTGGTGGCCCCTCGGATTTGGCGGCCCTGTGCAGGTGCACAGCTTGTACATGCCTTAGGCCGGCCCTGCCTTGATGGACTTCCCTGCTTAGGAGATAGAATGTGGATAATGGCCCACTTGCCTGTTCCACACATCACTGAGCTCATTTGGATCCCTCTGTCTATACTGTCCTGAGCCACTGAACTGAGCAATGAGGAAACCCGTCTCCTCATCTGTGGACCCTACTCGTACCGCACCTAACCTTTACTTGCGCATACATGCATCAGATTAGGCAGACAGTCCCATCAAGGCCAACAAAGTAATGAGGCCCATTTCAGCCCCTAGGTCTGACTACTGTCCCCAACCCAGGGAAAATATGTCCACAAGGGCAACAACCAACAGAGGCCACTGACAGCTGTCAGTGTCCAGAGCCAGGCCCCAGGCCAACCAGGGGTCTTTGACCTCTGTTGTTTCCCAAAGTGGGGGGGGGCAATAGCCCCAAGTGCCTTGCACCCTTTTTCTAGTCTCCCACCAGTTCAGTGGTGGTATCCTGAAACTGGTCACTCAGGGTCTTTACCCTTAGGATAAAACATGTGCCTGGCAAGCCAGGACTTCCAGGGGAGCATCACTACCCCCTCAGGTGAGACACACTGTGTGTGTCATGCAAGAGTCTGCCTGCTCCTGTGATAGTGCATGAGGCCCCCTGGCCAGAAGTGGCCTCACCAGAGTCAGTCTTGGGGTGCCCTGTTCTCGGTGATTGCAACCCCTGACCCACTGGTCCTCCCCCTTGAACTGTGACCTCATGCCTTCTGGGCCTCTGTACCTTGCGCTGTGGAGTGGTACCCCAAGAAACCAGTAATGGTAGGGGACATGTGACAGCCACCCCAAGCTGCTACTTTGGCGGTGTGAAGCTCCCATCTGCTTGTGCCCCAGCTGAGAAGAATCCAAACACTGGGGTCTGGAAATGGAGAAACTTGGGTCTCTGCAACCAAAACATCCTCTCTTATTCGTAGAAGGGACAAGGAATCCCTTCTAACTGAAACCTGTCTGGGTCACCCCGTACTTCTCCCTCACTCTGATGGGGAAAACCTGACCCACCCTCCTAAGGATCACTCCCCACTGCTTTTTCAGATATTCTGGTACTCACCCAGAGGTCTGCCTCCTTTGTAAGCTCCCTGGGTTCCGTGAACATGCAATCAACCAGGTATTGGCGTAGCTCTGGAAAAAGTGACTGAACATGTGATCTCTAGCAATCAAATCATACAGCCCCTCAAAACTGTTTACCTTACTACCCTTCACCCAACCATCCAGTGCCATGCATAAGTAACCCACAAAATCTCCCCAGGACTGGTGAGACAGTGTCTGAATGCCCCTGAATTTCAACCTGCACTCTTATGAGGTGAGCCCATACCTCCTGACAAGGGTCTCCTTTATGGAGGAATACCTCAGCATGTCCCCCTTCTGTAGGGCCAGTAGGGTGGCCCTATCATCATCAGGTATATGCCTCCATAGGACAGCTCCCCAATCCTCCTCAGGGATGCTGTGCACTTCTAGAGTGACCTCATATGCCTCCAACCACCTGTCTATGTCATACTCCTCCTTGAAGTCAGGAACCAAGTCTCTGGGTGTGTTGGCCTTTCCTTCAGCACTGGACATGGTACTTTCACTGCCACCATTCTGGCCAACCTCCACTAGCTGTTTGGCTTTCAAGCCCAGCTCCCTCAGACTCAGTTTATAAGCCAGCAGAATATTTTTCTCTGCCAAGGCCCTCTCAGCCTCAGCTGCCTCCATGGAAAGTTTCTCCTTGGCTAGGGTTATCAGCATCATCCCTCCTCTACTCCCCCTGGGCTTTGTCAGCCTCATATCCTCTCTCTTCTGTAGCCAGTTGGGACAGGTGCAGCATCAGGTCCCTCTCACCTTATTTGTCATTTAGGTAAGCAGCAGACAGAGGGTGTGTGGAGACACTGCTCCCTGCAGGCGATCCAAAAGGGCACTTACCCTCTGTGGGCTCGCCTCTCTGATATGGAGCCTCTGCCAAGTCATTTGCATTCTCCTCTTCTTCCTTCTCAGTGCCATTGCCCTCTTTTGGTTCTGATCTGTGATCATCCTGACAGTACCATGGCTATGCATTCTTAAATCCTGAAGCTGCAAAGGGGTCCTCTCGTCAGACGTCTCCCCAGAGTCTTCTGGTGGTGGTTCACCCCAGCATTTGAGCAAACAATTCATGTATGGTAAGCCTTAGGTCCTGACTAGTGGACCCTTTCTTCACAGGCTGACCCTCTCCTTGCAGAACCTCTTCAACTCCCTTTTAGTGTAAGATGACTGGCAGGTGTGATCCATTTATACTCTGACAAGGTCTCACAGGTGCAACAACAACAAAAGAATCCTAAGTTGATGAAAGTGAAGCCGGGATTGATTTGAGAAGAATGATCAATTGAGAGAGCAAAAAAACACCTAAAGAGGGAGTTATAAGTAAATTAAATATGCCAATTGTAGGTAAGCTACGGTGACCATGCTTTAAGCGGAGCACACGTGCACTTTACCACTGGTTAAGCACAAAGGGCAAATATCCAGCAATTGGCCTAACCAGCATTCTGCAAAGTAATTCTAGGTAAGTAAATAGGGATGTAAGACTAACAGTTACGTTTTCTTGGCAATGCAGAGACAGGCAATGTAGTCAATGCATTATTATTGTGGGTGGATAATGTGTCATACAACTATCGATAGTGTATTGCAATCCCTCGAAAATAAGCTACATAAAGGGCATTTCATACTTGAATTACAATGTTCTCGTTTTGACCAAGAAATCATTGCAGTAATTGTTATGGATTGTGATTGAACTGTGAGCTAGACAGCATGTGAAAACAAACCGAACAAGCATTGGGACAAGTCAATAGGCCTTTCTTTCATAAGGTGGTGTGATGGCTACATTTGGTTTTATTTTTTTATTGCAAGCATATGGCACAATCATGAAAATAGGAAAAAAGAAAATATGTCAATGAATAATGTTTTATGGTTGCCAAAAAATGTTTACTTTTTTGAAAAAAATAACCATTGCGTATACGAGTAATAGAGTATTAAATGTGCTTCCTATCACCCGTAATGTTCTGTTAAGGGATATCTAAACTTTGTTTAGTGTTAATGGCCACCATTTGAAAATGTTATTCGTATTAGTACAAAATAAATACTATCTAAATTACTGTAACCTGAAGACACAATTTAAACACATCATGATGACCAAAAAGTGATAATAAATGGAAAAAAGGATAAAATATGCAAACAAAAACACAACAGCAATTTATTGACCCACCAACTCGATCATTAATATGCATTTATTTTTAAACGCGTGTATATCTGTGATCAGGTAGAGTGCTGTCACTCACATTGCGAGAGGGTCAGTGGTTGAAGTGTGCTGAAATATTGCCTCATGCTGGATGCTGTGGTAGATGATGTTATTTTATCAGATAATCTAAAGATTAAGTGCTCACATTGAAGGCGGTGCTGTACTCAAGAATGTATATGAGGAAGTGTGCTACTTCTGTAGATTAAAATGGCTAACAGATCAAATAGCATAGTTAACAAAAAAAGTCTTCTTGAGTCAAGATATGAATTAGAAACCATGAAGGTTTATTTAAGATTAAGATTATTATAGAAGGTTCAATATGATTCAAATCAAGCAAAATCCATATTTATTCATATATAGGGAATTAGCCTAAAGCTCAGTCAAATGCAGGAATGAATTTTAGCAGCTTAAGCTAAGAAAGCATGAGATTTGGCATAAGGTCTCCCTCAATAGAATGCAATAAATCACTGTGAGGCTGCTCTTGAGAATTAGGAAAGCAACACTGGCTTACCTCCAAAATGAGTCCTCCTTTATAGTAAAATACACACTAAAAATCATGCAGTCAGCATGAGGTGAGCAAAATGATACATAGACTCAGCAAATCATAATGTAGAATAAAAGGCAACAATACCCTAATATCATCCCCTAAATGAATAATAATTCGTCCCCTTATGAACTAATGTCATGGGATGTGACAGTACAAATCTTGTTATACGAAAAAAAAACTGTGACAGACTTATGAAATGAATGGGCTCACTGAACTTCAGCCAGAAGAGACTTGAACAGTCACACTGAGGAGGAAATCATCCTCTATGGCTTACTAGATAGAGTTACAAAGCATATTGTATTAAATAATGTTTCAGTGCAGATATTGCTGCATGTGGAGAACATACGAATAAAAACATGGTCATGTTTGAATTTCAAAACGTAGTTGAGCCTAGTTTGAAAAAGCCTGGGAAAACATAGGGGCATATTTACGAGAAAATGTCTGCACACGGAGGTGCGACAAATCAGTGCAGTGCTCTGACATTTTCAAAATGTAGGGATGCGTCTTATTCACAAGAACACAGCACACCTGTGTGTTTTCCCTAGTGCTAGGGCTAAATTTAGCTGCCTATTGCCAACACAGGCATCCCTACACCACCCTTCAAGGGTGCCTGATTTGCTGGGAATTACTTTTTATGTGCAGGAAGGTCTCCCTAATCACTAACAGCCCGATTCATGAAACAAAATTGCGCTCGCAAAGGGCCAGATTCTGAGAATCTGGCCCTTTGCGAGTGCGATTTTTGCATTTGGTATTCATCATCCCAAATGCAAAAATCGCTATTTGCGAAATCGCATATTTGCGAGGAATTGGATTTAAGGAATCTCTAATAGAGATTCCTTAAATGCAATTCATCACCCAATTTGAAATTGCGAATTCGCAATATTTGGTCGCAATTTACCACGAAATCTGACTTCGTGGTAAATTGCGAAAATAGAGTAAAAAGCACTTTAGTGCAGTTTTTTCTTTTGCATGTTACACACACACATGTCCTTTGGACATGTGTGTGCTCAACACATGTTTGAATTTGCATTTAAGGGGTGCTACAGGGTGTCCTTTGGACACCCCTGGCACCCTTTAAATCGCTATCTTATTTGCGATTAGCAAATTGCTAATCGCAAATCAGGAATACTCCCCATTCATTCCTATGGGCCTTTTGGCCCATAGGAATGAATGGGGAGTTATTCCTGATTTGCGATTAGCAATTTGCTAATCGCAAATAAGGAATGTGTAGGAATCGCATTTAATTTTGCGATTCCTACATGAATCCCGTTTTGCGAGTCTGTAATAGCGATTCCTTATGAATCGCTATTACAGACTCGCAAAACGGGTCTTTGATGAATCTACTTGTAATCTTCCTATTTGTGCTGCACGATGCAGAACACACATAAAAAGCAAAAATGATGAGAATTAAAAGTGTGTCTTCTCGTTTCGCCATTCTAACTCCTGCTCTTGTATGGCATTCGTTTTTGGAGCTGCCTCAGATTAACTTTTCCTTGTAAATCTGGGACAGCAGCAAAAGCAATGGGTGTTGCGGTGGACGCCCACAGCAACACCCATTGCATGTCCCTTTCACTCTAAGTGATGCTTGTAAGGGGCCTTATTTAGAAGGCGGCATTAAGCCATTCCTTATTTGCGATTAGTAATTACCGAATCGCAAATAAGGAAGCAGTAGAAATCGCAAAAAATATTGAGATTTCTACATGCATCCCGTTTTGCGAGTCTTTAATAGCGATTCCTTATAAATCGCTATTAAGGACTCGCAGCACAGCACTTTGATGAATCTGGGGTTGATTCCTTGTTTTTCTGAATCTTTGGACGTGTTTCACAGACAATACATCACTTTTGCTCACCTGTCTCTAAACTATCCTCAAACTCAAGCAGGAGATATTTAGCTGAAGCTGCTTACTTAGGAGCAGCACATGTGCAGTTTTCCCAACTCTGCTTCAGGTCTTGGCCCTCACAGGAGAAATTTGTGAACGGTTGAACGTTTAATTTCTTCTGCCTTTTTTGTTCAATAATAATAATATCCAGCTTGTTCTCATTTTGGTGATGGATTGAGAATGTGTAACTTTTGGCAGCCGGTACACTGCTGAGCGCAATGTTGGTAATTTTATTGTATGGAATATTATGCGTCCGTATAAACTCCTAATTGTGCGGTGCATTGCCGGTCTCGTTGAGCCAGGAGACAAAACCGCAAAGCAAAACATGCCAATTCCATCCGCGAAGGGTGAATTGCATGAACTTTAAACTGGGCACATGTCTGGCTGCGTCAAATGTTGGTGCTGACAAATGCGGTGTTACTGACGTCACGAGTAGGGCTTGTAGCAAAGCAGTCCTGACATTCTCCCCTACTGAGTTCTGCAATGGAATGCCATGATTGTGGTGATAGGACGTCCATTGTTGACACTGCTTGTAAATGGCAAAGTGCGGTGGGGGGAGGGGTGGACTTGACCTGACTGGAGGACCTAAATCAGGGTAATGAAGATTACCAGAAAGTAACGTCTCATTTACTGTTATGAATCGAAAAGGACATGGGAAGCAACTCATTCACAGAAATTCTGCAAGCCAAATCAAGAACACATGGGCCTGATTCTGCTGCTGATCCGATTGAAGGATGCAAGGACTCGAAATGCATCTTTGATGTGAACCTTATAATTCAAGGGGATGTGATTGTCGTACAAGCCCGGCTTCTATAGTGCTCTGCAGCGTTGCATGTTGGCAATCTAGATGGTATTCAGGCAGGCAGTAATCAATATTTATTGTCATTTTGAGGCACTTAATTGATTTGCTGCAACACCCTCTCGTACAAAACTGGTGCTTTAGTTTTGCTTTGCTCGCCCTAAGTTGGCAGGGTATGCCCAGACGTGGGTCCCTTGCTCACTTTGCCACTGGATTCAAGCTAGCCTAGCTGATGACGGCCGATTAGCCAGAAACCAGTCCCAGGATGCTTGTTTCCAGTCCAGGGAAGACAGGGCTTGGCATCGTGCTGGACTGTTCCCATGAGGCACAGGGTCAGACTGATTTGCATATGGCCATGTCTGAATTAGGGTGGCGGAGTGAGCTAAAGAATGATGATGGATTAAACCCAGATCAGTTGGCTGGGGGTGAGTGCTTGCAATGTTCAACACTCCGTCTATCATCCCCTTTGGTTTGCTTTATAAGGCGAGGTACCAGCTTTATGGTACCACCAGTAGACTCAAAAAATGGCTTGTTGTTAATGAATGGGGTGCAATTCAAGAGCAAAGTTGTATTATGCCTGCAACGCCCATCAACCTGGCACCACTCTTGATAGTTTACATTGCCTATAATCCGTAAATGCATCAATTCATTAATACCACTAATTCTAGGATCCAGGGCTTTCTGTTAAGGTGCAACCTTAAATGTATGTCGGCGCCCTCAAATATGTATGTCATTCATGATGTGGCACACTAAGACATAGGACAATAATAGGAATGAATGCCATTGCCACATATATTATTTCTAGGAACACGGGGTCTCTCCACAAAAACAAATGAACTCAATAATAGACACAATGCTGACACTATTTGTTACAATAAATTCAAACAAAAAAACGTTCTTTATTCGCAGTCATGGTAGTGGGTAAAATCAGAAAAGAACACCATGTTAATGTGCTCAGGAAAATAAAAATCTCAAAAATAATCTGCTTATGTCACAATACAAATGAACACCGGAACAGCCCTGTGAATTCAATACACAGAAATGAAGGGTCTGTGTGTACAGCCAACAAAGTTTCGATCCTTCCACACATATAAGGATCATCATCAGGGCAATTGTGAATAAACGGCCGCGGTACAACTCAATAGTCATGAATCTCATTTGTTACTGCAAATCCTCCTCTCTAACGAGGTACTTTGCTGATATCACCAGTCACTCGCATTGGAGATAATTGCCACCTAGATATTGATCAGCAAAGGGGGGCAACCAAGCATGTGAGAAGTTATTACTCTCATGGTGTAGACTTGAATTTACAACTTGCTGATGGAGAACTGGGAATAAAAGACCCGTCAGGTGGCGGCGCAAGGCAACTGGGTAAGACCAAGTGTGCCTAGCAGAAACGTAAGTACCATTAGAGAGCCCCTCAATGGGAAGAATTAGTTTGCTAAGCCCGCTGCAAAAGTAAACCAAGGTCCACTGCACACAGAGAATGCTACCAGACAGTCTCCAATGGCAGAAAGTGAGCAACGCTAGGTTTTCTTTACAGGACAGGCAATTCCAGATAATTGTCTGAATAAGGGATGATTCAGGTTTGGACCAGATAGAGTTCCAGAAAATCATCAGTTGCAGTTTCATCATGTTCTCAAAGTAATTCATCTGTATTTTTTATGACAATTGTATGATGATCCTTTTAAAGGACCCCACTATCTCTTTATCACCACAGACCTGCCCCATAGATAACAACAGAGGGGCATTTACTTTCCCAAATAGTACACATCTCCTCAAGAGTTTTGGGGAACACCTTTGTGGAGAATCTGACTGCCTCAATAGATTTTGTGAACTGTTGTTCATCTATGCTCCATAGATGAAGTCAGTTACCAAAGGAATCTATTTGTATTCGTAAATATGAGCAAGCGTGTATTCCACTAATCTGTATACAATTGATAGTATGAACACATGCTTTGGATACTCTTTGCCCACAAATAATGGTGAATGATTTGCTTGGATTAATTTTTAAACCCAATTGGTCGGTGAACAATGTAAAAGGACCAAGGAGTTTTTGAAGGCCATTTGCCTTTCTTGCCATCAAAATGGTGTAATCTGCATATTGCAGGATTGGGATCGGGCAGGTGCATATCAAGGGTTAATTCTTGCATTTTGCAGCCAAAAATGTATCTAGGTCATTAATGTAGGGTGTAAATGGAAAGGGTGCAAGTACACACCCATGTCTAACACCCACTTTTATTTTTCAAAAGGAGCAGTACACTTCTTTTTTCCCCATAATGGACACTAGCAGTGGCGTTACAATACATTTAACTTAAAAGTTTACCAATGGATTCATCAGCCCCATTTATCTCATAATGGGGCACAATTTAGACACACAGTAAAATGCACTGGTAATGTCATTTCCTCCAACTATCCCTCAGTATGGGACTGTCATATTTAATGACGCCTAGTTGCACCCTATACTTTTATATATATTGTATGCCTATAGGGTTGCTGCTGTTTTTTTTTAACAATATATACATTCCAGAATGTCATAAATCCAGTGCTTAATTTGAGCCAGTGGTTTCTGGTGCTCGGCACCGGCACTTAATTAAGGGCACTTAGTTGCCTCAACCTGCACTTATGACATCTGCCACATGGTTGCGTGGTTTGTGTAATTTAAAGATGAGCAGAAAAACAGTTGTTTGCTCATTCAATGTACATTAAAATCAACTAGTACCTGCCAACCAAGCCATTCTTAAAGCTTTGGCGGCCTCAAACAGTCTGGGTTGTCACACTTCAGTGTGATTGTTAGTAGTTGTGTAAGTACAGTGGCAATGTGTGGTGCAAACTGCGGTGGCCTCCTGACGAGTGCCCCCGCCCTTTTTTTTCTTAACAAATTAAGCAATGCATAAACCAGCTTTGGAGCCTCCGCCAAGGACAATTCAGCTAGAACTCGGTGATTATTGGCAACGGCATCAGAATGTGTACTGCATTGGTAATTTCAATCAACAGAGATCGAAAATAAAGGCAAACGCAGGATCAAAACAAACAATGCCATGGTGTAATAAAACACCAACTGCAAATTAAAAATGTGGGCTACTTTTAAGCTCTTCACATGAGGATGGTGCAATAGTAGGGGTTTGCTGGCATGACAAGAAAACACTGTACTTTTTGTGATCTACTGACAAGGCTCTCGAAAGGGAAATAGAGGGCCCCACTCACCTGAATACCCAACATTACTCCTGGAGATGTCCACAGAAGCATATTGGAGGAGGGCACTGGTTTTCCTAGAGCCAAGAAAAATCACAGGCATATGTTACAGCATATGTATTTTTTTCTGACAGGTTCTGCACACGATATTTTAACAGCACCCTTAAGCTGTACATGTTGAAACTCTCAGTTAAAAGATGCCATGAGCATAGACAGGGAACAGTAACAACACAGCGGGTGTATAATATGGTGCATGTTAGAATGGAAGTGGCCACTCTTTTTTTATATTAAAGTATAGTTTAAAAAACGTACTGCAGACAGAGTCCTGTCAAGCATGACCTAAAAAGGGAATTCAGAAATAGGAATTAAAATATAAATTTCAAAAACCTGAACCATGCTTCCACTACACTACAACCACCCCAATAAAACTAGCTTTCACCAAAAAAGAGAAAGTCACAACTAAGAAAGACCGCAAAATAAAACCTGCTATTACACAATATCAATAGGATACCCTGAACACTGTGGTTGTGTCAACCTCCCTACAACTAATCCAGATCGACCAAGAAACAGGAATTGTCCGGGCTACCCAAACAATAGCCTGTGTGACAAACTAGCACAAATCACCCCTGGACTTTGAAGCACTTGCAAGCTAACCTGGCATACTCCAAGTTCAGCGGGAAGTTTGAGGGGGCAATTAACGCGCAACCTCTCACCCGAATCCAGCTTATGAGAATCAGGAGATTTTAGTACACTCTGTAAAATGTTTGATCAAACCAATGGGGAGTGCTGTGAGCTTTATAACTAAGATCAGATAAACTTTGAAGTCCCAAAAGGAAATCACACATAATGACGATTATTCCCACTGAGACTGGTAGAAAAATGTGCAGAACTGTTACTGCCAATCATGGAAAAATTGAAATGACTTGGTGACAGCAAAGTCCATATTTCACCAGGCTTTGTTGACTAGAGACATTTTTTAACGTAGTTATTGAACTTTCTGATTTAATATTTCATCAGCATCTGTTGCATGGAGATTCCCTTTCTTGTTATGTACTTAACCTAGGAAAGTGAAGGCACACGGCCAAGCAGCTGGCTGCAATAAAATCATCAGTAAATGGAAGGAAGATCAAAAGTCATGCATTCATATGGTACTAGAGAATAAAGTGCACTGAGGCAATTACAAATATTCCACATTTACCCCCTTCTATGGTACCATTCTAGGGCACGGCCTAGATTGACAGTATGGGGTCAAAGACATGGAACTCATTGATGGCAGTGCTTTCCCAAATGAAAGAAATGTGGACGCATCTGCTCTGGATTTCTGCTTTACCTTAGAGTCGTAGCAGATAAAAAAAGATGAAATTCGGCAGCATTCTCTGCAATCTATCGGAAAACTGGAAACCAAAAACCTTCGCATTAGAATCACAATAGACAACGGTAGATACTTCATATGTGAAACATATGAGATCCGGGCGATTTAGATGTTGACTTCTATAACCATAATACTATGAAAATAGAATTCAAAAACCACACAGTACTTACAAAAAAATCTTTAGGGATAAAAGTTGAACATGATAAAACTCAAAAAATGAAGTAGAAAAATCTTACAAAATAGATAACTATTAAGCATAAGAAAGGATCTTGAAAAATAAATGTACACATTGGGTACAAGAAGAAGGAGGCGATAACATAGGGTAAATATGACTAACATTAAGGAAACACTGATCTAAAGCAACACAACTTCAAATTGCAACACAGTACCTAATTGAAATTAAATCGGAACAGCAAAACCTATGCCTTAGACACAAGGAACTAATCTGCAATGCTAAGCAATATTCTGCTCCTCATTCAGTGGAAATCATGGAATAGAAAAGCAGATTAAAAGCATACCATATTCTGCTTGATGGAGCATACCTATTAACATTTCATTGCGTCATGCAGGGGATGACTTTAAAAATGTCTAATACACTGCCAAAAAATAGAAAGAAAAATGTTCCATTCAAAGACTGCCAGAAGCAGAAGACTGTAGCAGCAATCTCGAACAAAAATCAATAAAATCATGTTTATGGTTAAGATGACCTGTCCTCTCCAGGAAAAGTCTTCAGAGTAAATGGTCCATGTCCATCCCTGATTTGACAGAGATTTTGTGGTGCTCGGGTCATCATGTCCTTCAGGGGCCCCTCTCTAGTTTTAAGTTCCCACAACATCTCATTTAAATAAAAACAATGTATACCCTTTAGGCTGCTCTGACATACCTCGTCTGGCTCATTGCCTGATTTGTGATGTAAGCATTAATTTTGCAGCAATGGCAACCTGGGGTATTTAAATAGTGGGGCAGGGGGCAAGAGCTCCGGCAGCTCCGGTGACCCTAGTGATGGCACGAGGCCATCCTGCAAAACCATATAGAACACTATGACAGTCTTTGAGGTTCCACCATGAAAGTAAACTTTTTTTCTGCACTGGCAGACAAACATTTTCATTCAACAAAACATCTTTATGTTTTGACTCATTCAATAATTTTTTTCACCAAAGTAACGATGACCTACCCAGATGTTTCTGTTGTTCCCTGACCATTCCATAGCTTCAATCTCTGGGATGACCTAGGTTCACCAGAATACCCAGATGTTTCTGTTGTTCCCTGACCATTCCACAGTTGCAATCTCTGGGATGACCTAGGTTCACCAGAATACCCAGATGTTTCTGTTGTTCCCTGACCATTCCACAGTTGCAATCTCTGGGATGACCTAGGTTCACCAGAATACCCAGATGTTTCTGTTGTTCCCTGACCATTCCACAGTTGCAATCTCTGAGATAACCTAGGTTCACTAGATTCGACTCTGATGTCTCTTCTCCAATTTCCAGCTGAATGTTTCTTCCTTTTGAAGTCAGAATATATATAATATAAAATATAAATTAATGAAACCATTAAGTTGTCCACCGTTATGACCATAATGAGCATCAACATGTTCCTGTCTCATGTCCTAGGGACGGGAAACCCACTAGACACCCAAGTATGTTTATATAAAAAGAACTTTTCCGCCCATGTGAGGCAGAATGTGTGGTTTACTCCCTCTCTGCCAGCCCATATGTCAAAACTGCTGCTAAATATTTTCGAATTTCCTCTCACATGCCAAGAGGATGTCTATAGTATTCGGGCTGAAGGCCCTTAGGTGCACAATGGCTGTTTGGGCTACAGGGCTAGAGGAGTAGGGTTGGCCCAATGCGAGGTAGGACTGGCCACATCCCATTTTTGTATGAAAACAGAAATTAGGAGCCTGAATTACACATCACACATGCTGTATGTTTCCATTGCTCCCTTAATTTGGTGCACCAGCACAGACCTGACATGGGAGCCACATTACAACAAGAACTCTGGCAGATGTGCCTACACTGAGGAGGGCTCATTTGTTTGAGATGGGGCCACAGGTTGAAATCGTAGACCATCTATTACTGGTGGAGGTCTGGCTTTTGTTTCAACAGAGGGCGGTCTTGGGGGTGGGCCTTCCATGTTCACCTCTCAAGGGGCACCTTCAGTAGACAAAATGATGGAGCTCCACCTCTACGTGCCATATAGTCAGAGCACCTCCCAACAAGTTTTTTGCTTCTGCACTCACGCCTATAATACGGTGTGAGGAAAAAGGCAAAATGCCAGAAGGACACAAGGCGCAGCCACTAACAACCCTTGCATACCTGAGGGACTTTCTGTAATATCTCCTTTATGCCTACTGCACTTTGTACCACACCTATATCGTTTTTTTCTTTCAAGTAGCGTATTGTCTGGGGCTCGTGGCTTTCACCTCCCCGAGAGGCAGATTGCCAGACCACCATGCTTGTGAGCACTTTTAAATTAAGCAAACATATTCTTTTTCGATTGAAGCTCCTTTTTCTTTTTAGAGGAATAGGTTTGGCGGGGGTCCCATAGTTCACTTTTGTGGATAGGTTAACACCTCCTTTAGGCAATAGTAGCTCGTAAATGAAGGTGGTGGGGGGCAGGTAACTGGGGGGGTGAGGAGTGAATGAAATAAAAAACAAAATACAAACTTACCTGCCTGCTACTGCAGCCCACTGTCGCCGCTGCCTTTTCTTAGTCCTCTTCCCCACTTACAGGGCAGGAAGCAGGATGCATTCGGCTCCCAGCCTACAGATAGCTGATGACAATGCTGCAATGCAGCATTGTGATTGGTCTGAGGGTCGTGGATCGATGATCAGACAGAGAATGCAGCCTTTATGGAGAACATGCAAAGTGTGCATCAATTTTTGGCCGGCCCCAAAGGGCCCGCCAAACATTGATTCACATTTTAGGGAGTGCAAACCACTCCTCCCCTCCCAGGCTCTGTCAGCAACAGCAGCCTCACCCGTTCTGCCTGCATGCTGCTGAAACAAGGACGAAATAAAACGATAATAACTTAAGAGTTATTATCATTTTATTTTTCCTTTAGTGAAACTGCTTAAAAGCAGTGGGGTGACGCTCCTCAGCCTTAGCGGAGGAGTTGCCTCTGCCTTTAGGGCCTCTGTAACTTTTCAACATCTTTCAATTTCAAAAATATTGTAAAACAGAATGTAGAAGGTAAGAATATGTTTTTTGTTTAAGTATTTTATATCTTTTTTGTAAATATATAGTTGTGTAATAGTTTTTTTGAATGATTGTATGAGATATAGTTTTAATTAGTTTTGTAAATATTAGTTATTTTCGTATAATAAGTTACTCATTTTATAATAATATTTGTGTTTAACTTGTATTAATATATTTGTGAGCTATGTAAGAAATGTAAGCTGTTTAAAAATGTAAATAATTGTTTTTAAATCATAATTCATTTTGTATGTTATTTAATAGGTATTCAATAATCACGTATGTGAATTATTTGACTATGTATTTGTTAATTTATAATACATTGTTAATGGGTTGATCCATTGATTTAATTATTAAATTGTGTTAGCTAATTTCATGTTTATTAGTTATTTTGATTGTATGTACTTTATTGTATTAATTTAATAATAATTTTCATTTGGGTAATAGTACTTATTTATTGTGCACTTTAATTGAAATGTTTATCTTTTTAATATAAATAATTAATTTTGTAATTATAATTTTTTATATATAAGATAAAGTCTTTTTTTAATTTAAATGTATTGTTTTTTATTTAAGGAATATATTTTTATTTTAAACATTTTTAGATTGTATGGTCTACATTCAAATATTTTATTTAAAATATTTAGGAATAATACATTTGATCCCTCCAAAGTTCAATTTTTCCCTAATTTTTCTAACATTATAGTGGTAATACTAAATCAGAGACCATCACAGTACAAATATCTAATGTTTAATATTATAATTATGCTTTACTTTTTTAATTATGTTAGAGTATATATTTCTTGTGTATGTTTGTAATTTATATATATGCATGCATATTATATTTATAAGTATATTTATAATGATTTAATATTTTTAAAGCAAATACATGTTCTGAATTTAACATAGTTTATGTTAGTTAACATGAAATAAACTTAGCCATTTTTTAGATATTGTGATCTTTTATATTTTGTGTCCTTTTTTTGTTACTTCAGATTCAAATTATATAAGGTCAAAATTTGTGTTCTCAATATTTTGGGGGTATATTTTTGTCACCTGACTTCGGCCAGGTACCTGCTCTCTCCCTCGGTAGCTCTGGCTGCTGTGCTGTGGCTCTGCCCACACTCAGTGCCAGTAAGGGTTTGAGCCTTGGCTTCTGCCTAGGTTGCGCCCTTTGTTTTTGTCTTGTTTTTGCCGTGTTTTCCATTATGTGCCTTTTCTTTTTTTCGTATTGCCAGCTTTTTTATTCTTGTGCCCTGCTTACTATTGTGCCCCCTCTGCACCCTTTTCCTGTTTCCCGCTTCCCCACCCGTGGTGGCTGCCCCCACGGCCCCTCCCCTCTGCTGTTCCCGCACCCACCTCCCAGGTGTGCCTCCCTCCCCCTCCCCTATTTATACCGGCTGCTGTTTGGTGAGCACGAGCAGACCCTCTGACCTCAGCCAGGGACCTGCTCTCTCCCCCGTAGCTCCGGCTGCTGTACTGTGGCTCTGCACAGGCAGGACTCAGTGCAGGAATGGGTTCAAGCCTTGGTTCCTGCCTAGGTTGTGCCATGTGTTTTTGCCTTATTTTTGTCTTGTGTTTGCCTTATTTGCTATTCTGTGCCTTGTCTTTGCCTCATTGTGCCTGCTTTTTTATTCTTGTGCCCTGCTTACTATTGCGCCCCCTCTGCCCGTTCTTCCCACCGCTGCTGCCCCCCGCAGCCCCTCCCCTCTGCTGTTTCCCACCTCCCATCTGTGCCTCCCTCCCCTATTTATGCCGGGTGCTGCACAGCGGGTGCGCCACTGGGTGCCTGTCTGCGACCTGACCGCGGCCAGCGCCAGAATCCCTGGATCTTCCGCCATCCATCACTACGACACCACCACCCTCCTCGCACAGAACCCTGGAAGACTTAAAGAATGCAAACAGGCCTTGCAGAACATGACCCGTGGCCAGTTCTCCTGCCTTCACTGCTACAAGACCCTCACCACCACCCCGGCCCCTAACACCACCAACGCCAGCACCAAAGACACCCTCAGATGTATCCTCCTCAATGTAAACTCTGTACACCATGGAAATCTGGAACCTACTTGACTCTCTCTAGCCCGACATCACATTCTTCACGGAGTCCTGAACCAATGCATCCTCCACTCCCGACATCAACACCGCCATCCTGGATGGATACAAGATCCAGAGGTTAGATTGCCCCAACCACCCTGGAGGGGGCCTCGCCATTGCCCACAGGACCACCCTTCGCCTCACCACCTCCAGCGAAATCTTCCTCTCCGCCAAACACCTGCTTTTCCAGATCCAGGCCATCCCCAAAGCCATACTCCGAGGAACACTTGTCTACAGACCCTGGCCCCCAGACAACCTTCGCCACCACCATCACCGACTTCATCGGACCCCACATCATCACCTCAATGAACTACATACTCATTGGAGACCTAAACTTTCACCTTGACAATACCAGTGACCCCAACTCCACCACCCTTCGTGACAACCTCACCAGCATCGGACTTAAACAACTCGTCAACACACCGACCCACAGAGCAGGACACACATTCAACCCCATCTCCGCTGCAGGAAACAGCGTCCACTTCAGCAACACAACGCAACCACCATTGACTGACCACTACTGCGTGCGCTTTGCTGTTGACAAACCCAAGTCACCAAAATCAGGCCAATGCCCACCAAGGAGAAACTGGAGCAAGTTAACCGATGAGCAACTTAACCCTCACCCGAGACAACCTCACCTGGCGTTCTGACACAAACAACGCAGCCAGAGAACTCTACACCATGATCTCCAACTGCGCAGACGAGCTTGCCCTGCTACGCAACCCCAACATACAACGCCCCAGGAAAGCTACCTGGTTCACCATTGCTCTCCAAGAAGCCAGATCCATCTGCAGATGCCCGGAGAAGAACTGGAGAAACACCAAGACAACCGAAAACCAGACCACCTACAAGAATGCCATGATGGACTACCACAACCAAAACTCCCACCGCACACTAGCCACCAGACTACACGACGCAGTCATTCAAGGAACAGCCCTGGACTGGATCCAATTATTCCTCATAGAAAGAAGCCAAAGGATCAGACTACCACCCTCCTCTCAGACCCCACAATATTCACCTGCGGAGTCCCACAGGGATCATCACTGAGCTCAAACCTCTTCAACATCTACATGGCCCCCCAACGGCCTCAACATCGTATCCTATGCTGATGACACCCAACTCATTCTCTCCATCACAAGGAACCCACCACTGCCAAACTCAACTTCCAGAAAGGAATGCAAGACATCGCTGTCTGGATGACCAACAGCTACCTGAAGCTCAAAGCCAAGAAGACAGAACTCCTCGTCCTCAGTACCACCCCCTCAGCATGGGACAGCACCTGGAGGCTGACTGCCCTCTGAAGCCTGCCCACCCCCTCAGACCACGCAAAGAACATCAGCATCATACACGACTCATCACTCATTATGAACCGACAGGTCAAAGCCTTCACTTCAAGCTGCTTCAACATCCTCTGCATCCTCCTCAAGACCTTCAATTGGATCCCACCTGAGTCAAGGAACAGTCACCCACTCACTCATAACCAGCAGACTGGACTACGAAAATGCACTGTATGCCGGCATCAACAAATCCCCACTCTGCAAAATCCAGACAATACAGAACACCGCTGCCAGACTCGAATTCTGCATCCCCCGGCACGAATACATCAGCCGGCACCTACAAAGTCTCCACTGGCTCCACGTGGAGAAAAAAGTCACTTTCAAAATCCTCACCCACGCTTACAAATGCCAACACAATGACGGACCCAAATACCTCAACAACCGAATCAACTTCCATTTACCCAAAAAAAACCTCAGATCTTCCAGCCTCCCACTGACCGAAACCCCGCGGATCCACAGAGCCAGAGCAGGTGGACGATCCTTCTCTAACATTGCTGCCAAGACCTGGAACGAGGTACCGGCAGACATCAGATGAGCCCCCTCCCTGAACACCTTTAGGAAGACCCTTAAGACCTGGCTCTTTGGCTAGACAGACCAACGGACCCCCCCCTCCCCCCCCCAACCTCAGCACCTTGAGACCCTTGCAGGTGAGTAGCGTGCTTACAATTCCCTGATTGATTGATTGATTAATTGATTGATTGATTGATTGATATTTCATCAGATTACAGTTGCATCCATCACTGAGGGCCAGATCACAATCTTGTTAGGAAAGCATTACCACCAAATCTATTCTGGAATGCTTTCTGAAAGACTTGGACCGGGGGAGTACAACTGAGTGATTTGGATTCATCCAAATACAATTTGGTCGGACTCCCATTGACCTCAATAGAGGCCTATGTTCTGAAAGTAAACACAGGCTCTCATTGAAAAATGGGGTGGATGGGGAAAGTCGGGCCCCTGTGGTGGGCACCCTATGGTGCCTGCCACACTGTGCATGCATGGGTATGGGAGACCCATGGGTACCCTCACAGGCCTGATTCAGAGGGCCCTGGGAGATGGGGGTCTGCTATGGGCCTCCAAAGTCTGATTCCCACAGCTGTTTCATCTCGGCAAAACCAATTTGGAACGCTGTCCGAATCAGTCATCATGCTCGCTTGATCGGAAACCATCTCCATTGGGCTGTCCGATTCAGCTGCGAACGACTCATATGGCTGAGATACCCGCCACCCCCTCTCAACACAATCCCCAAGGATGGGAAACCGGAAACAGTTCTGAAGTCTTTGGAAGACGGGAGGGAGTAACCCTCCCGGCCGTATTTATTAAAATATGAAACAAAATTAAAACATTAAATAAACAGTTTCATATTATGTACAATTTCATTACCACATTGCGATGTTTGGCTAACCTTAACAGATTCTCTAATACAAAGGTTCTCCTAGCCGAACTAACATCCTACAAAACATTTACTTGAAATTTTGAAATTGTACATCCTAACGTTTAAGGGCCAACGGCAAGGTCGTAACCGGTGTCAAGATCCCTAACCCAGAAATATCGCCCTCACTTGTGAGGGGCGGCCCAGAGGCGTACCTCAAGTGCAATTACCAATTTCCCTTGACTTGACGGGGGCCCCAATAAAACTCGACGCCACTTAGAGGTCGTACGAGGACTCGTGTGAGGTATCTAGAAGGTAGCGTAGACCCCCCCCCAAACCCCACACAACTTACCACATCTGCCGTCGCAGACGTCCTGGCCCCGGGAAATTCCCCAGGAGGGGGCTGTAACCCCTCCTACCCAGGAAGGGGCCTTGACCGCCTTTCCTTTTCTTTCGGCGACCCATCCTTAGAAGGGACCGCCTCCCCGTTGAGGGGCCAATGGCCACCTCCCCCGAGCGCTCCCATCCGTGTTGGGTGACGCCCACTCATAGGGATCTTCCAATTAGTGCTCACCGATCATGACCTTACCGCCCGACCAAAATAAATACGACAGTGCTAACTAAATGACTAAACTAAAAAGACAGTAGCAACTACACTTTTATTAAATGCATGCTTACCCATGAACACTAAAGCAGAATTTCTTTATTTGCGAAATGTAACACAAGTCGACCATTCTTTATTACATACTCAAAATCATCACGATAATAACACAACCTGTAAACGAAAATCAGAGTTATCTATCAACTTTATTCAAAACCACTTGCTGTCCTCAGGGGCTGGTGGGTGGGTCAAAATTGGCTCTTCGTTCCGTCTCGAGCTCACGTGCAGCGAGGAGGTGCAGCTTCAGAGCACAGGAACAAGAGGATGCCTTCGGATCTTGCTTCTCCTTTTATCCGTCTTCAGGGCGGGCGTAAACCCGCCCCTGCCTGCCCCAAGGGCGTGGCCAGCCGCGTCGGTGTCTAGGCCAACCCACTCTAGGGCGGGAAAAGGCGCGCCCCGGCTACGCCGCTTCGGGCATACCAGCCGAGACTCGCCTCCCGCCCAAGATGGCTTCCCGGGGGGATCGTGGTACTCCGCCATACGTTCGGGGGGACCGAGTGGTCGCCCCTTTCCATATGGCTGAGATACCCGCCCCCCCCTCCAAACACAATCCCCAAGGATGGGAAACCGGAAACAGTTCTGAAGTCTTTGGAAGACGGGAGGGAGTAACCCTCCCGGCCGTATTTATTAAAATATGAAACAAAATTAAAACATTAAATAAACAGTTTCATATTATGTACAATTTCATTACCACATTGCGATGTTTGGCTAACCTTAACAGATTCTCTAATACAAAGGTTCTCCTAGCCGAACTAACATCCTACAAAACATTTACTTGAAATTTTGAAATTGTACATCCTAACGTTTAAGGGCCAACGGCAAGGTCGTAACCGGTGTCAAGATCCCTAACCCAGAAATATCGCCCTCACTTGTGAGGGGCGGCCCAGAGGCGTACCTCAAGTGCAATTACCAATTTCCCTTGACTTGACGGGGGCCCCAATAAAACTCGACGCCACTTAGAGGTCGTACGAGGACTCGTGTGAGGTATCTAGAAGGTAGCGTAGACCCCCCCCAAACCCCACACAACTTACCACATCTGCCGTCGCAGACGTCCTGGCCCCGGGAAATTCCCCAGGAGGGGGCTGTAACCCCTCCTACCTAGGAAGGGGCCTTGACCGCCTTTCCTTTTCTTTCGGCGACCCATCCTTAGAAGGGACCGCCTCCCCGTTGAGGGGCCAATGGCCACCTCCCCCGAGCGCTCCCATCCGTGTTGGGTGACGCCCACTCATAGGGATCTTCCAATTAGTGCTCACCGATCATGACCTTACCGCCACAGGCCGGATAGTTGACCGGCTATCCGGACCCCCCACACAACTCCTACCTAAAGGTCATGTTATAACGTTTTCAGCCATGCCAAGTAGTCTCCTATGAGTAACTCATTCCCCACCCGAGACAAATGCACACCATCCCCCAAATACATACTGTCATCATGAATACACCCATGTGAAATAGAATGCAGTGTCTTGGAACGGAACAACCTACTCACTTTGTTATTAAGCTTTCTAACAGAATGATTTAAAGCCGGAACCGAAATAGCCCCCCGCCACACTTTTCGTGGGATCATATGGGACCATGCAATTGTGCACCCTGGAACTCTCCTAGCTAACCAACTTACAGTGGAAAGCATTGCCTCAAGGAGAAGTCGTCTACCAGTGGTGACCAAATCATTACCCCCAAGATGTACTATGACTACAGCCGGCGGTGACCTCGTCCGCCCTAGTAAACCCTCAAAAAATGATTGAAACTGGTCAATACAGAGACCGCCTCTTCCGTAGCAGGACACACTGTACCCGTATTCCCCAGCCACGTGAATCATGTCACCTGCCTTGAATACGTCCGCGGCACGTCTCACGTATGAGTGGCCCACGACCCACACCTCCTTTCTCACAGCCGGTGATGTCTGACCGCTGGCCCGGTGTTGGGTCGACTGCAAAGTTCGCCCCGCCTCGTAGGCTTGCGCAACTGAAAACCAAACAAAAACAAGAAGCGTGAGTACATTGTTACAGCTTCACAACATGTGCAACCGCACATACCTTTTATAACAATTGGGGGACCAACGCCCCACCCGTTTAACTTGTTCAACATTTAGACCCCTGGCTGTAGCTTCTGTAGCAGCCCCTATCCGAAAGGAATGGGTCCCAAACTCGCCCGGGTTCAAGCCCGCAGCGGCAATCGACATCGCAAGCACCCGCTGAAACTGAAACTTTGTCAGTGGGGTGGCGTCAGCGTGTCTCAACAAGGTCCCCCCCCATGATGCCACCCTCCGTGCCAAATAATCTTCTAGACACCTTACCGGGCACATGGAGGACCCGGGAATCCTGCGTATGATTACGCAGTCACCCATCCCACTTTGATCGGTCTTGGACCTGACAAATGAGACCGTCATCGTCTCCCCTCTGATCTGGACGTGCTCCTGGCACAATCCTCCTGTCACATCCTGCTTGTTCCTCGCCACTAGTTCGCTTACCCGCATAGCCCCATGGAATGTCAGCGTAAAAGCGGCTCGGAATAACATTGTCTCAAACTGAGATGAACACGTAGCAGGGAGTCTGGATAATAACTGGGCCAGCCTATCCAAACCTATCGGGCGCCTCTCGTCTACTCTGCGACCCTCAAGGCGTTGCCACAGAGGACACGGCCGGTTTATTCCAGACGACTCGACCATTGAAATCCGCCAGGAATGCCAACCAAATGCGCATGTCCTGGCGGACCTCAGCCGAGAGCCTCGTGCGATGGTGGCCTTCCTTCAGGCCGACCATGGTTTGAGCAATCGAACGAGAAAAGGGGCGGGCCATTGGTATAACCCTCAGGGCAAAATTCAACTGGCCCACTAGCTGCTGTAACTGATGTAGTTTGACCTTGGATCCATTTATACACATTTGCAGGGATGTCTTGAACTTTAACACTTTTTCGGCTGGTAAACGAAAACAACCTTCATCGGAGTCCAACTCGATCCCCAGAAACTCGAGGCAAGTGGACGGCCCCACAGTCTTACCAGGTGCCAATGGCACGCCAAACTGATTCATCAAGACACAAAATTGTGCCAAAGCCTGCCCACATTCCGGATCCCCGGCTGCCCCCAGGAACAAAAAATCATCAAGGTAATGCATCACATTTCGGAAACCCGTCTTCCTTGTGAAGACCCATTGTAGAAAAGTACTGAATTTTTCGAAATAGGCACAAGATATAGAGCACCCCATCGGCATACACCTATCCATGTAATAATGACCCTGAAACATGAAACCTAGGAGACGCTGATCGTCTGGATGTACCGGGAGCAACCGGAACGCTGACTCGATATCAGATTTTGCCATCAGCGCCCCGGGCCCCAGGCGATTCAAAATGGCTACGGCCTCATCGAAGGATGCGTACCGCACCGAACACACTTCCGGGTCTATCGCTTCGTTTACGGAAAGACCACGTGGGGCTGATAAATTATGTATCAGCCGAAACTCACCCGGGTCCTTCTTTGGGACCACACCTAAAGGGGAACAAACAAAGTTAGGAACCGGTGGTACACTAAACGGACCGGCGACTCGACCTCGAGTCACCTCTTTCCTGATCTTATCCTGTACCACGGTCGTATGCTGGAAGACCGATAGCTGATTTTTACATTTCACTGCACCTTGAAAGTCCCCCACTGGGATGCGGAAACCATAAGAAAACCCGTTTCGCAACACCCCAGCAGAAGTACGATCCGGGTATTCACTGAGCCAAGGAATCATCGCCAAGGTATCAATCGGGGTAGGTAAAGGCGCCCCTCGGACTATATTAGACCTGTTTGGCGCCTCCTCTACCCCCGTTATCACCCGTTTTGGCTCTGCACGTGGACTCAGGATGGGATGATTGCCCACACCCACTACATTCGTGCCTAAATTTGCACGATCCCTGGGGCCTGGTACATTTACCCCTGTTGAAGTTCCAACAAACCCCCCTTTTTCCTGTATTTCCTGTATTTCCTGTATTTCCGGCAGGCCTCGAATAATTGTCGGTACCTGTACCTGATCGAAAGGGCGTCCCCGCATACTGGCGGTAGGATTCGCCAACGTTACTTCCCACCAATGGCACTTTCAACATACCAGTCTCCTTCATTTTATCCCAAGACACAGAATCATAACAATCCCAAGTTAAGCTTTTATCATGTTCTTTAGCCTTTCTAAACAGATTATCATAGCAGAACCAATGGTTACCCTCATGTGATACCGAGTACCCCATGATTCGAGACTGATAAATCGGCAATTCGTGCAGCAGATCGGGCCTTCGTTCCCCCAAGATCGATGTAAAGACCCCCCACGCTTTGCCCCAATTACCAATATTTTCGTTCACCTTAAAGGCGGCCATTTTTGCGCGCCAAACACTCGGATGCATGAGATCCTTCTGGCCCTTAACATGCTCCATTTCATAGTGATCAGTAAGCAACGAGAAAATGTTTACATATTCTCCCGCCCATATCTTCTCCTTAATAGCCAAGGGAACATGCTGACCCACCCTTTCCCTACGAGAAGGTGCTGACTCATCCCTTGCAATCGGCAATGGCCGCTTACCTGAACCGGACGGCGTCTCTGCGACCGAACCTGTCCCCTGTGGCTTCTCTACTACCGCAGCCGGTGTGGATACCTTCGCTGCTTCCCGTGACTCACGCAGTTGCTTCATCAGCACCTGCGCGTCGACAGCCGTGGCGCCCTCACTATCTTTACCCAACCACGCTGCCAGTTGTGCTGCCAGCTCAGGCGGCCTAACGTCCCCGGACACGGGGGTGACCACAACGGGAACAGGATTCCCTCCCTCCGGCACGGGGGTGGGTGCCTCTAGCGGGGCACTAGGGCCCGGGATGTCTTCCACAGCTCTCCCTCTCCTGGGCCTCTTGTTTTTCCCTCCCGGGGCTGCTCCCGCCAAAGGACGTTTCGGTCCCCCTTCCTCGTTTTCATCCATTCGCCTCTTTAACTCAGTCATCTCTTTCATAAGAACGCGCAGCATCTGGTCAGTAGTCATGCGCTTTCCCGCCTTCTTCGGCATTCTCCAACCGAGTATCTGGAAAACAAACAAGAAAGATTACAACGCTCAAAATTGGCTCTTCGTTCCGTCTCGAGCTCACGTGCAGCGAGGAGGTGCAGCTTCAGAGCACAGGAACAAGAGGATGCCTTCGGATCTTGCTTCTCCTTTTATCCGTCTTCAGGGCGGGCGTAAACCCGCCCCTGCCTGCCCCAAGGGCGTGGCCAGCCGCGTCGGTGTCTAGGCCAACCCACTCTAGGGCGGGAAAAGGCGCGCCCCGGCTACGATGCTTTGGGCATACCAGCCGAGACTCGCCTCCCGCCCAAGATGGCTTCCCGGGGGGATTGTGGTACTCCGCCATACGTTCGGGGGGACCGAGTGGTCGCCCCTTTCCAGGCTGCCTGATTCCCATTCAGAACCGATTCGGATAGCTTGGACGGCTTCCTTGCATCGTGGAAAGGTGACCGATTCGGTCAGACAAAAGGCTTCCGAATCGGATTCGAACTAAGCAAAGGCCATTTGAAGCCTTTTCTGACGAGATCATAATCGGGCCCTTAGTCCTACATGAAAACTGTTGCCATGACCCAAATGGTGCACGCATAGTTTTCATTGATGCTAGCTTCAACTATCACAGAAATGTATTCCTTCACCAACCCAGAGGCTTTCGCCACTCCCTAGTCTGTCAGGTCACTGGATGTGTGTGGGGCAGTGCCAGTGACCCTTCTTCAGGCCCTTCAGCCTACCAGGACGTGCTTCAGAACTGTTGCTGATTTCTGAAGGTGGTTCATGCTTTTTTTGCCTGTAGTTGTCCCACTTTCTTTACTTTGTGCATGAGGCACTGTATTATGTTAATGTATGTTCTACATGTACAGTCAGTGCAACTGGGAGCTGTATATACCATACCAATGGCATTCCACTTATTGTTGTTTATTTTGATGGTGCCCCGTTATTTTAAATAAAAGGTAAATATTTACGATCCTCTCTTGAAATCAGATCCCATGAGCTCAGCCAGCTAGGCATTTCAAGGCATTTTAAGTTTGTCTTCAGGGCTGGGCAAGCATGATTTGAAGCAGACTTTCAAAATGAATACATATCACGCTTTAGAAACTCTGAAACCCTAATTTCCTAAATTATCTAACGTGACAATTCATTAATTAAATCTCAGTGATTTTGTATCTCTGCTCTGAATTTTTAAGTGAACACAGAAATGCTTGAATAATGTTTACTGTGATGAATACGTTTTGCATTCCAAGATAGGTGCCAAAACGCATATCTTGAACTATGGGATTTCTTTTGTGTTTTGTGATGTACTATGGTGTTTTTAGATTGTAATGATTTTTATTACTGGCACAATGGCAGATAAAGACAAATATATCATGTGTTATTTTCCCCATATGGTGATGTGTTTCTAGTATAACTTTATTGATATGTAAGCAAAAACACTATGTACTATCTTTCCAGATCTTTACAAGAAAAATACCAATTAGGTATAGTATTGCACTTATTTATCCTTAAGATTGACGAAGAAGACCTAGGTGGTGTCAATATTAGGAGTGGTACATAGGATCATTGTCATGGTCCTGAAGAAAATCCTTGGGGCAAAGGCTTGAAACATGTTGATCGTGACACACACACACACACATAGACGTGCATTTCTCCTTTCCCCAATTTTACCAATACCAGATACAGGATTGAATACATATTTAGCTCATATTTAGCCAGGTATTTTTTAACCCCAAAAAATAGACCCTCCCACTCCTATACCATCATTTACCTTATAGTTTACATCTTACAAAGTGCTCCCACGTCTTTGGACATCTTGGCGGGTGAGGGTCATTTTAAGAAAACGTACTGTTTTCCTTAAACTATAAAGGTCACTCGGAAGATAGCCTATGCTAATGCAGTGGGACTCTTCTTGGTTGTTTGATTAAGTAAAGGAGGGCGAGTCCTCTGTAACCTGACCTCTTTCTCCCCCCACTTATTTTGATCCACAATATTTTGCCTACTTATTGTGTGATACTTCCTCTGGGCTTCACATCAAATCACGTTTCAGATTTAGGGAGATGGTAGGAACAAAAGCAATGGAAATTACAGCATTAACAGTAGTAAAAAGCACCAAGTAGCCCAAGGCATAGTGGAAAGGAGATGGATAAAATAACAGGTTTCAAGAAGAAAATATGCCACACCCCCAGCAAAAACGCCTTCTCTTCTTGATAAAATAAATGGTGAAATTACAAACAAGCCTCAGTTGCAGTTTCTACACTGAAGCTGCAAGGCAGATGGAGACTACACATCCAAATAGATCCTGCAGAAGTGCTACATTGTGAATGGGCACAATTGAAAACTACACAGGCCCCTCTTCATATTCGTGGTCATGCGACTTAATGGGTACTTGTGAGAGTATGTGTAGCTAGGTCAGGGTGTTCATCCGGTGCATGGTTCGCCCAGTTTTTACTCGGCCCTTGATTTAGCACCAGGTGAATCTACCCCGTGATGACTCCTCTGTGGTAGTAGTAGTATTATTCATGAGAGAAGATATTGTCCCTCCTAGAGTACTTGTGACCATTGTCTGTCCAATAGAGCGATTTACAAAAGAAGCGGATGTTTTTATCATTATGAATCATGTGATGTTGAGCAGAAGCCAGGATTCGAACCTGCAGCCCTTCTTCCCTGCTCTGCAGCTCTAGCCTCTAGGCCACAGAGAGTGCCACGTCCTATAATCATGACAATCTGACCTCAGTGGCATGTGTGGATACCCGCACTGTGAGGTGAACTCTCGCTGGTGTGATGCTGGCTTAGTGGTGGGCTGTGTTGTGCCTTGTCACAAGAGGTTGGGTCAGCTATTCATAAACGCACATTTCTGTTTCGTGTGGGGTGCTAATTTCCAACATCAGTTCAGCGTGGACGAATTGAGGGGTATGTGAAGTTCATTATTTTCCTACTTTCGATAATGTTGATGTTTACTATTAACTCAGCTCTTTCGAGAGGATATGCTGTCTGGTGTGTTCTAGCGCCACTGACGATCGGTGTTAGAGAATAAGAAGCTTTATCCGATGCAAGCTGAGAACATTTGTTCCTTTAAACATCCTCCAGCCAGCGCCTTGATTCCCTCCCGAAGTTTTGATTATTATTCTTGAAGAGACATGTAGGTCAGCTGTTCATTAGCCTCAGCCTGTCAGCACAGCCTCTGGGACATTGCTAGAAGGTGTGCCGGATTGAAGCACTGCAGCTGGTGAGGCAGAGAGATGCTATCTGTGTTCTTCGAAAGCTGGGCCATAACAATCCCAAAAGGAGTGAAGAAACCCAAGTGAAGTGAGCCGGTCTCAGGGGAACCGCAGATTGCTTCATCTGAAAGTGAGAATCTGTTTATTTCTCACAGGGGACGCCCTCCTTAACTGTTCCACATCTGTTGAATGCGTCCACTGAACAGAGGGCGAGCACATTTAGTTCGGGTTTGACACTTGTTGAAATTACTTTATTAGAGGAAATGGTTCTAGAAAAAACTACTCTAATGTTATGAATAAAAGGCAAGATTCAGAAAGTGGCTGTAAATGTATGGATCCATTTATGCCTGTTATGAATTCACAGAAAGATTCCTGACAGGTGTTAAGTGGTGTTACCAAGTGGTGTTACAACTGCTGGTATATCTGTCAAAAGTGTGTAAAAATCAGAAGTAGTAAACCCCATGCAAGGGTTTGGGATCAGGGCCAGACTGGGAACCCAAGCAGCCCTGGTACATTTGCAGACCTGCCCCATAAGATATTAATCACTGGAGTCATCTTAACATTTTTATTGTTGCCTGAAAACTACTAGCTATACAAGGAACTCTGCCACGGGTGCTTTCAAAACTGCTGCACTGCTACAAAAACGGCATCCAGTAACAACACTGGCCCCCACCATTCCAGCCTCCCAGGGAATTGCCCGAGGCCTGGCACAGCAGGTCCCGCCATGGGTGGGAGTCGGTGCACCAAGGAGTGATTAGCCTTGAATGTTCATTACGGCTCTCAAAGGTTCGAGCTTGTGGACGTTCACCAACTCCTATCTGACCCTTTCCCATTCTGAAAATGGGCAGATATTTACTCCAGCTAACAGCTGGAGTAACTCCCATTCCAGGGTGGGAAAGTCAACGGAGCATCCCGCAACGTGGTAGGGGTATACGGGAAGTGGTTTTTTTTATGAGGGCAAATATTTTTGAACAGGATAAAAAAGAAAAGTTACAAAAAAACATGCATGTTGGCCCAATTCACAAAGATTTGCTCTGACTAGCTACTATTACATTTCAGCAGTAAGGCAGGAGCACTTCAAGAATAAGTCCCACACAATCACAGCCAGGGCTTTGCAAATTGGGCCCTTGATGTTCCTAATGTTTAATTATACACTCTTGCTCAGGGTTCAGGAAATAAGTACTGCTTGGAATAAATTCCTTCAATGGAAACAAAAACTATGCCCCCTGCCAGTGTTCAACATTTCCATCCCTGCTGTGTGAGTTTTCTCTGAGTCCATCTATGAGGCTGCTGGAGGTGATCTGGTTTTTGCTGGGTTGACCCGCCCTGCACAAGATTCTGCTGATCCAAAGTGTACTCTCAATCACAGTTGAGAGTGACTACTGTATCCTCAACACTTCAAAAACAGGGGGATATAGAGAGTTTCTAGGCTAGGTCCACCCTCCTTTCAATCATAAAAGCAAAAAGACCCAGGGTTACCGGATCGAGAACCTAGCTAAGGTGGCGTTTGACCCTAGAACAAAAATGAATTGGAAGGTCAGGTATTTATGGCAAGAAAAAGCAAATGCTTTCTTGAGTCCCCTCACTTACCGGGGTTTCCCACCGGTGACATGCTTCATCATGGGGGTCCTGTTAATCCACTGCGGATTGAGGCATGCTTCGACTTGGGAATTACGTAGGAGCACCCAACAGGCGCTATGTGTGGTGCAGTGTAGGTGGAGTGGATGGAAAATCTAAAAATACCTGGCTAGAAGGCATAACACTTTATTCTAGCTCCTAGTCGGTATAATAAAAACAAGGGGTACGAGACAACTAATTAACCATAATGAGTTAAATGTCTTTAGCGTTAGTCAACATGTTTCAAGCCACCCGCGGCTCTTCTTCAGGACCAAACAGGGGCCAGCCCTGTGCGTTCCACTCCTAAGTGACCTAAAAAGTGAGGTAAATAAATAATTAAGTGAGCAGTGATGTGTGCGATGGATGCAAGAGCGGAATCTAAGAACCGGAAGTGGCGGCCCGATGGTGGAAGCGCGGAAGCCTTGTTGGAGTGAGTATTATTTTTGCAACAAGCTTTATTCATGATAAAGGCTACGAGCTAAATTCATAAATGTTTATTGTGGGTGATATTATTCACAAAAGGCCATAATACAGTGTAAACCTTTGATTATAGTAATGAAGTACCAACAAACGAGGTTGGGCTCTGCAGTTGTGTCCAGTGTTTGACTTTGTGATGGGAGCAGTAAAACTGAATAAAGTTTTTTTGAATAAAGATTTTGGTTGTTAAGACAATTCATTCAGTGCTCACAGTTTGTCCTCTCTAAAAATTGGATGAGCATGTGAATAGGTTAAGCTGACTTTTCTTCAATAAAGGTTTGATTACTTAAGACAGTTTATTCAGTGCTCACAGTTTCTTCCTGAGTTTGGAAGAGCATGTGAATAGGTAAAGCTGGGGTTATTTCTGAGGATTCGTTTTTAATCAGTTCCCAGTCATTCCCATGATGTTTACATGCTAAGTTTGTTCAAAAATGTCATTTTGTGAACTGGCCCCAGTGAATATTATCATTTAGACCTCTAGTGTCTGTGTGTAGTTTGTACACCCACCGTTGCTCCTTCTCTAGGAGTTTCTGTTCTAGGTTTTCAGCAGGTTTTATATGTTCCAGCACTACCCATTTAAGGTCGTTGGGGGTGTGTTGCTTTTCAATGAAATGAATGGTCATTTTTGTAGTTGCTCGCCTGCATCTGATGTTATTGTGATGTTCGACTATCCTTTAGCTGACCTTCCTGGTTGTCATGCCAACATAGTGGAGGTTGCATATGCAGGTTGTCAGATAGCCCACTCCTGCGGTAATTCAGTTGGTAAATTTTCACAACTCCCATACCATGTTGTTGTTTACTGTCACACTCTTAGTCGGCTATGTCACGTGACAAACACTGCAATTGTTGCACAGGAAATGGCCATTTGGTAAAGGTTGCAAGATTCTCTGGATACCCCGCTTGGAGTTGTGCTTTTGGGGCATGTGTGCACAAGAATGTCTTTCAAGTTTTTCCCTTTCCTATGTGAAAACATAGGTCTTGGAATATCCAGATTTCCACTATTTAAGATACACCAGTGTTTCTTTACAATTTTGGCAACCTTGTCTCATGCTACATTGAAGGTAGTGATGCAGATTGGTCTCTTGTCATCTCCAGCCTTTACTTGGTGGGCTTCCAACAGTGATTCCCTGTGGTTGTTACCCGCTCTTTTCTTGGCTCGGTACACAAGGTTTGGGGGGTATTTCCTTGCGATCAGTTTGCTGAACAGTTCCTTTTCTAGTACCTTGTAATCCTTCTTCTCTGCACAGTTTCTTCACAAGCATAAGAACTGTCCAAATGGGAGGTTCTCTTTGAGCTGTTTTGGGCGGAAGCTGTCAAACTGCAGGAGGCAGTTTTTTGCTGTAGGTTTAAAATGTGTAGTGGCTCTCAATGAGTCTCCAGTGGCAAGAATATTCAGATCCAGGAAGTCCAATTGAGACCTGCTCATAGTATGGGTAAACTTAGGAAAGGGGTCCTGTAGATTGAGCCAGGCTATGAAATCAGTGGTTTCGGACTCATTTCCTTCCCAAATGAGCAACACATCATCGAAGTATCTCTTCAATAACAAAATGTGGTTGGTGTATGGGTTTATGTCATTGAGTAGTTTATGTTTTTCCAGATGGTGGACATAGAGACCAGCCACACCTGGGGCCAACATGCTCCCCATGCTGGTACCATGCTGTTGGCAGAATAGGGTCTCTTCAATACGAAATAAATTATTTGTGAGGGCCATCCTTCAGCATTCCAAAGCAACGTGTCTCAGGGTGTGGTATCGCCATTCTTGTTCAAACAGTATTTCCTCTATGACGTTGAGGCTCTTTCTTTGAGGTAAACTGGTGTAGAGACTTTCTACGTCCAACCCTGTGAGTATGCACGTTGTGGGGTTGAAGTTGAGGTCTTTGAGGAGGCACAATACTGCCTTGGTTTCCTGTAGGTAAGTACCAGTACTTTGTATCTATGGGCGGAGGAATGCATCTGCGAATTTTGATAGTGGTTCCAGGATGGATCCAATACCCGAAACTAAGGGTCTTCTCGTTTGTTGGTACTGCATTACTATAATTCAAAGGTTTACACTGTATTATGGCCTTTTGGGATTAATATCACCCACAATAAACATTTATGAATTTAGCATGTAGCGTTTATCATGAATAAAGTTTGTCGTAAAAATAATACCCACTCCAACATGGCCGCCGCGCTTCCACCATTGGGCAGCCACTTCCGGTTATTAGTTTCCGCTCTAGCATCCATTGGATGACTAGGCGGAAGTGTCAGTACTTTACCCAGTCCTCAGGGAGAGACGCGTTAAGATGCGGTCTCCGGGGGACGAGTAGGTGATTAACTGACGAGGCGAGCTCGACTCTAGTAAGTGCCTTTTTCCCACCCTGAGCAAGGCATCAACTGGCAAATAAGGGAACCGCGATACCGCAATTTTTCTGAGTTCTACTTTTTCAGTGAATTGCTGCAGTCTTCACCTCTAATCATACCTTATTATTACAAAGTAAGAATATGAGCCCCTCACCCTGTCCAGACCACGGGGCCAATCTGAACCTCATTTAAAGTATGTAATATCGCAATATGAATATGTTTTTGTCGTTTACATGTGTGTGTTGTCACGTGGTGTCTATGTCTTTATTTTAAATACGCTTGTTCTTTAAGATCACCTTAAGAGATGACAGCAGCATGTTCCTTCTCCACCAATTAGGCACTTTGGAACCAATGCCAAAGGTTTTACTTCACGTATATGTGCTCTAGAGTTTGTGTGTTGCATAAAGTTCATAACCTGCCAGTGTCCTGGCAGGCAGATGTATGGCTAACATTGCTCTGTTTTATTTTCTACAGATACTATGATCAATTGAGTTTAAATCATCTGTACAAAAGTGCACACACAGTAGGTTTGCACACATCACTTCTCACTTAATTGTTTATTTACCTCACTTTTTAGGTAACTTAAGAGTGGAACGCACAGGCTGGCCCCTGTGTGGTCCTGAAGAAGAGCCGTGGGGTGGCTTGAAACATGTTGACTAACGCAAGAGACATTGAACTCATTATGGTTAATTAGTTGTCATGTACCCCTTGTTTTTATTATACCTACTAGGAGCTAGAATAAAGTGTTTCGCCCACTAGGCAGGTATTTTTAGATTCCCATCCACTCCATCTACACTGCACCACACATAGTCGCATGTTGAGTGCTCCTACGTAATTCGCAAGTCGAAGCACGCCTCAATCCGCAGCGGATTGAGAGGACCCCAATGATGAAGCATGTCACCGGTGGGAAACCCCGGTGAGTGAGGGGACTCAAGAAAGCATTTGCTTTTTCTTGCCATAAATACCTGACCTTCCGATTCAATTTTGTTTTGGGGTCAAACGCCACCTTAGCTAGGTCCTCGAAACGGTAACCCTGGGTCTGTTTGCTTATACTGTATCCTCAAACCATGTCATGGGGACATTATTAGTTAATGCCAGCTAATTTTGTGTTCAGTGGCACAGCCCCTTTTTTGTGTACCCCTACTGATGGGGAGGCTGATAGACCCTTTCTCTTAAAATCTGTCTCCACTCTTAGTGGAGGTCCTTACTTCAACCCAGTGTTCATTTGTATAGTGCAGAGTTTGGCTGCATTGCATGTTACGCAGGTTTTGTGTGGCTGGTCAACAATGTGTGGGGTGAAGGGGTCCTAAGAAGAATGAGGATTTTTCCCTCAAAGATTGTTCTTGCTCTTGGATGTGAGAGCCTACATGCTGCCAGATCAGGGCCCATTGTCCAGAGGCCAGGAGTGGCCCTTCGAGGACTGTAAGTGTTGTGCTCAACATCATCCTGGATCACTCTGTAAAATCTCAGCTTTATTTTTTGTTATGTTATCTATTTGTAAAACACGCTAATACCTGAAACCAAGTGGCCTGGCACTCTTGAAATGAGCAAGGTGATACTCGAGCAATTATGTTGAAACAAGTACGTTTTCGCAAAGGTAGCTTCTACTGATGCATCTCTAATGTCCACAGCCAACTTGTTCCAATGATTGACCACTCTATATGCAAGGGACCGTCTACCTTTTCTGGCGCTCCGCTGTAGGAGCCGAGACATAACTCTTTCCAGCCTGAAAGGCGCAGAGGTTTCTTCTCTTCCCCCTTGAGTAGTAAGATGAGCTGGGGGTAAATCATTCTGGAAGTGTGTGAAACATCTCTGCAGCTTTTATGGGTCCAGAGATATCTCAGTTTGAAGTCATCTTGGACCTCGTCCCTTAATACGATGTGTGCTGTGAGTTTTCCAAGTGGGATGTTCACCTACTCGCTCACACAAAAGCCCCCACACACACACACAAAAGCGCACGCACACACACACACATTCCCACACGGTGCGCAACGTTTACAACGCACGCGTTACCACGACCTACTATTACCACGCGGTTGTAACAACGAAAGTTGTTACAACGGATTGCGCTGGGGGGCGCTCGAGGATAGTAAATAATTTAATTTACTATCCCAACACCTTCCCTGCTATCCACGGGGACTGGTGTTGGAATAGTAATTTAAATGTTTTAAATTTGCGCCCCCCCCCAACGCAAGTCGTTGTAACGACTTGCGTTGTTACAACCGCGTTGTAATGGTAGGTCATTGTAACGCGCGTGTTGTAACAACATATATCCACACACACACTCTCTCTCTCTCTTTTTCTCTCTCTTTGCTCTTTTACAGACCAGGAAACAATTCAGTTGGAGAATTCATAGATTGCAAAGTGATCGAGGTCAGTCAATGTGGAAAGAGAAGGAAAAGAGCAGTATGAGCCAAGGTCTTACTTATGCTAGTAGTCATTGTTTGCTGAAGAGTAGAGACATTGTTCTATTCTACACTAGAAGTGAGTGACTGACAGTGATCTAATTAGTCACCATTTCTAAAAATGTACTGTTCACAGAATATTCGGAATGTAATTTTATCTGTGCAGCTTGTCTTACTACCTTATCCTTCATTATTATTACAAGATAATCCACTATGGAATCACTTCTTAATCAGTGGTGTAATTTCACCTGAATTAAAGGGCAACGCAAGAGATCCACTGATCTCAGATAAACTAACATCACACAATATTTGGCTTGATGGCACCACGAGAAGTGATAATATCTGATCATTCAAATCACACATACCATAACAATCATATGACATGACTTTTGATCCTGATGATAACATATGTAGTGGCACTAAGAATAGTGTTTAAAACAAAAGCGACATCAAGTGCACATTTAGTAAAATCGCTTCAACATATCATTAATATTACAAATACCCCAAAACGAACATCATTAGCCCAGAACCTGCCAAAGTAGGTGCTACAAGCAGCTCTTATCTTTCTTTCTTTAGATGCAACAGCTTCACTCGAGTGGTGAAGCATCTCATTACCTGGTTCAAGCACCATATTGACTTGCTGTGTGATGATTGAACTTTTGTAGAAGTATCGTGAATACGTACAGACACGGAAAGTTGACAACAACAACAAAATTCCACACAAAAGTGAATGAACATAGTAATTCGGCTTGGTAATTGATAAGAGCCCCCTTTTAAGGTACATTAAATACTAGAGATTTCACTAGCAAGTGCTGTGCAGGCGAATCCTAAATACACCCAATAGATGCTACACAATGTACTAACAAATGCTCAAATTCACACGTAGAGAAATCAGCTAAACTTGCAGAGAGTAGATGTGCAAGAGCAGAATTAGTCCCTCTCAAGACTAGTACCAGGGGGGAACCAGTTGGAGAGAGATACGTTCTAAAACCAGGTCAGAACCAAGTTATGATCAGAAACTACAAAGATGATGGACCCTTACTAGACTAAGCACCTGACTATCTATCCCCCATGCAATATATGAGCCCTTAAGTTCAAACAAGGGGACTGTGTGCACACTGAATGGCACCCATCATCACTGTGCCTTTTCCCTGGGGAATTTTTTATAATACAAACAACCGCAAAGGTGCACCACAAATATTGTAACAAGTGTAATGATAATAATATATCTTGGAGATGTTGGAGTTCTTCTTCAAATCCTTTATTTTCAAAACATTTAGTCAAACATAAACAGCCGACGCGTTTCGTCCCAACCTGGGACTTCTTCAGGGCTTTAAGTTAGTCGGACGTCGCATGCGTGGGAGAAGTACAGAAGCGTGGTCTTGGGATCTCCTTGCCATTTACAGTATATCCTATAATTTTGGTTCTTCCTGACGCTATTAATTTTGTTGTATGAATGCTAACGAGCAAAAGTAATGCAGATCTCTTGATAAATCTTCAGAGGTATGATGGAGGAGTACCACCTTTCTGAAAAGACTAATTTAGTCCATGTGCTGAATTGGATGTATCAATGGTGTTGGACTAGAGGTCCTGTAAGTCCTATGGAGGAGGGTGAGGGCACTGTATCCCAGCAGGCCGTTGTAGTCAGAAACGGCCGGCGTCCATCCACGACCCTCGTCCTGACCAACACCCGCAGCGACGTCGTGTGCGGGTGTTGGTCAGGACGAGGGTCGTGAATGGACGCCGGCCGTTTCTGACTACAACGGCCTGCTGGGATACAGTGCCCTCACCCTCCTCCATAGGACTTACAGGACCTCTAGTCCAACACCATTGATACATCCAATTCAGCACATGGACTAAATTAGTCTTTTCAGAAAGGTGGTACTCCTCCATCATACCTCTGAAGATTTATCAAGAGATCTGCATTACTTTTGCTCGTTAGCATTCATACAACAAAATTAATAGCGTCAGGAAGAACCAAAATTATAGGATATACTGTAGCTGGCAAGGAGATCCCAAGACCACGCTTCTGTACTTCTCCCACGCATGCGACGTCCGACTAACTTAAAGCCCTGAAGAAGTCCCAGGTTGGGACGAAACGCGTCGGCTGTTTATGTTTGACTAAATGTTTTGAAAATAAAGGATTTGAAGAAGAACTCCAACATCTCCAAGATATATTATTATCATTACACTTGTTACAATATTTGTGGTGCACCTTTGCGGTTGTTTGCAGAACCAAGTTATGACTACAGCCTCTAGCCAAAGTGAGCAAAACATATCTTGTGAATTTAGAAAGGAAAACATCATTACTCACCAAAGGGATACAAATAAATCATATGATATTTATATGATAAATGTGTCAACATGTTTGCATGGAACTAGGGAAACTAACGAATCATGCATTAATAAGGCTATTCACTGGTTAAGCTACAGTAGAGGCTGTAGGTCTATAATATGGAAGGACATACTGTGTGCTACATGCTTCAGCAATACGGACTTTCAATTTGACTATGTAGGGTAGAGCGTAACGTATCATAACCGGGTAAAAGGCCTAAAAGAACTGGAGTTGGAGTTTGGGTCCAACACATGGTATCTAATAAGACTTAAGGTCAACGCTCCTAAATTTCTAACTGATAAATTAGGTCCCGAGTTGCTCATATAAGCTCGAATAAAATACAGCTTAATGACTCCTTGGGACCAAAAACCTCTCAAGAATTTGTCAATCAGGTTGATGAAGGGGGAATTTCCTATTACGCCTTGAACAGTAAAAATCCTATGTTAGAACGAGGGTGTCAGGATTGCTGTTCAACCTCACATGGGGCAGAGGAGGGGGAGCCTCAAGATGATTTTCTTAAACTTTTATTGTGGATTCTGGTGTGAATCAGAGCAAAGCTTGCTGGCCCAGAATGGGAAGTTCATTGACCAACATCAAATTATCTTTTTCCAGGAGACTTAGGTGGTGGAACCAGTCTTTAGACTTGGCTTTATCGCATGTTGTACTAAGGCTGTGCCATCTTTGCCGGGATGAGCATCGGGTGGCCTACTGATTGACTAAGGCTAGATCTCATTTCTTTCCAGCAGGTAAAGTAGTTCCGTCAAGTAGCAGGGACATGCTGGGTTTAGAAATGAAAATGTATTCTCCGCAAAAGGGTCAGACATATTGCTATTGCAAATATATATATATTAGATCGGTTCTCTATAATATTCACACTCCCACAGTGAATTATCTCACAGATATGTTGGGTTGTATTAATAGGAGTGCCCTAAAAATTATTGCAGGCGATTGTAACACAAGACTCACCATTGACCAGAGGAATTTAGGACAGATCCCCCACTTCTCTGATTCATCAACTAGATCTAGGGTACCTGATCAGGATGTAATAAAACCCATTCCTGTGGCAGCACAGTTGGAGGATATGGTTGTGAAATTAGGCTTAAGAATAGCGAACGGTAATGCTAGTTCTGACTGTCCCCCCTGCCCAACATTCAGAAGAGGACATGCTACTAGTAACAATCATTATACTCATGGATCAGGCATTATGGACATTAATAGATGATACCAAAATTGTCCCAAGACCAGACAGTGACCACCAAGCCCTAAGTGCAAAATTTGTAATCAATATCTTCTTGAACTCAAGCGTGTCACTGCTAAGATCTGAAGTTGCTATTGAGACAGTGAATAACAGGGAAATTGGCAAATGAGCTGAAATATCGACTAACACTGCTGCTGAGCAGGGCTGGACTGGCCGTAGCAGGCACCGGGCGTTTCCCCGGTGGGCCGCTAGGGTGGGGGCTGGTTTTGGGCCCCTGGAGGCCGTTTTTGTTAGAGGGCCGTTTTTGCAGCATAGCTGCAAAATTGCCCCCTGTAAGAAATCGGCCGAACAGGCCCTGGTAAACAGCTTGGCCGCTGCCAGGGGGGCTGACCAAACTCTTTGCAATGGACAGTTTTGGTTCCCAGTCCGGCAATGCTGCTCAGGTCTAAATATATGAGATATTTGTGGAGAAACTGCCCTCGATAGCTGTAACAGATATGTCAAAGGTGGATCTTGTCATTTTATATTGTCAGTTAATGGAGCAATTGAGGCCTCTTTTGGTCAAGGAAGGGTAAAAAGGGAGTGGGGGTGGCATCCAAAAATTTCCTGTCGGTTTGAAAACAAACGTTTATTAGAAGTCATAAAGAAGGGGAGTCGTACATTAATAGTCTCTGCCTTGAAGAGTTACAAGAGCACTCTGACCAATGTCAAAAGGAATTGGGATTTAGAACAGCAGCAGGAGTTAACCAACACACTTGAGAATCGGAATCTGAAGGCTTTTTAGAAATTGGTAGCAGATGGTACTTATGCGATTGATAATCACATAGAGGCAGTAATGCAGCCGGATAATTAGATTACTTATTTTGGGGCTCTTTATGGTGAGTGGGATCAAGATGTGATCCAAGCTGAGAAAATGGGGATGGACTCTGCAAAAGAGCCTGCTGATTCAATTACCACTGATGAGGGGAGGCTAGTGTAGCTAGGGTGTCTATAACCTTCACCCTTATGGAAACAGCAAAAGCCCTCAAGTTGATTAATAAGTAAAAGGCTCTCGGAGAGGATGGTATCGTGGGTGATATATATTTATTACACCCTGAAGTGTGGGTTCCTTCTCTTAACACCCTGAGTAACGCATTCATGAGAGGCTAGACTATATCTCCATCCTGGCATAGTGCTGCCATTATCCCAAAATATAAAAAGAGTAGCAGAGATTTGCCATCCAATTATAGGCCTATATGCTTATTAGATCATAGTTAAAAAATCTTTCGTAGCAGCTTTTAGCAAGGCTACAATCATTGATATTTGATTACCATATACTTGAGGATACACAGGCAGGCTTCAGAAAAAAGGTTAGCACCCTCAACCGAGTCTTCCACTTCAAGGTGATATGCTGGAAGTACGTAACATTGAGGAGGGATCACTTGTATGTTGTCTTCTTAGATTTGAGGTCAATGTTTGACTTGGTTCAGAGGAACAGCCTGTGGAGGGTGCTGGATGCTTATGGAGTCCTTCAAGATCTTTTTTGGATTTTAAGAGTTCTCCATACTAATACTTATGCAAAGGTGAGATGGAACATGACAGGTGATACGACGCATAGGATCCCTTTTAAATGGGGAGTAATGCAGAGATGCATACTTCCACCTACACCTTTTAGGCTCTACATGAACAGGGCTGTTAAATGGCTATCAGAATGCAAGCATGACCACCCAAGGCTGCAGGTGTATCTGTGCCACTCCTATTGTTCGCCGATGATACTCTCCTCATTTCCAGAACTCCTATGGAGAAACAGGGTAAATTTAATTCCTTTGCCACCTTCTGCAAGAATAGGGGCCAAGAGCTACATCCAGTAAAATCAACGTATTTTAAAATAAATCCACATTGGTCTTTCAGATGTAGAATGCCTATTGAGGGCTCCCCGATAGAATGGGTCAAACATTTTGATTACCTAGGTGCAAGGATGACAGATACTCCGACCTAGGGGCGCAAGTGGAAAAAGAGTAAAACTGCCCTCAACCAGAGAATGTTGCCTATTATAAGAAAATGCAAGGCCACCGCTGGAGGTTCGGTATCACCTACCCTTAATATATATAGAGCTATGGCTGTGACTGCAGCCATAAAAGGGGCAGAAATATGGGGGTATGCTGATGCAACTGTTCTTACTTTAGTTGAGAATGAATTTATTAATGGACTCTTCAACATGAGCACTCCCCTTTTGCTCCTGCGGGTCGATCTAGCACTCGATTGTGTACATTGACGTATTGGGTGCGGCTTTGGTCAACTCCAGAGTTGACTCCCTATAGGGAATCACTAGCAGTACTAATTGCATGTGACTGGCAAGTTTGCACCCCACGGTTAAAGTATTTAAGAAGCAATGTGAAATGGTTAAAATGGGGGGAGTATGGAACTCCCCAGCAGCAATTGTGAAAGGTGCTACCCAGAAACTGAAAAAAACTTACTGGGAAAATGTTATCCTAGGGACATGGCATAACTGTGATGATGGCACATTAACTGGGAAGTTTCTGAGCCATAAATGCGGCACATTAACTGGGAAGTTTCTGAGCCATAAATGCGGCACATTAACTGGGAAGTTTCTGAGCCATAAATGCTTGCCTAATTATGAACCATACATGGGCAGAATTGTTCCCTTCCAAGCAAAACGAAAGTATGTATAGCTCAAATGTGGTGCCTTACCCTTAGGATCACTTTAATCGAAATGAGATACATCAGGTGGCTCTTTGACACATTGACAATATTGCTCGCAAGTAAAAAAAGCAGAAGCCATGTATTTTCTTCTGCCCCAAATATTCTTTACCTCGCAAGAAATGGATCAGTGCAGTGTGTAATTTTTTCGGCGAAAGGCATTAATGGGAGGCTCTGAAACTTTTGAAAATTGATCCAAGGAAAACAATAGTTTTTGTTGTGGCTCAATTTTTACAGTGGGCAATGAATATCAGATCGAAAGAACTCCTCTTAGGTAACTCTTAACTGTATATGATATGAGAAGATATAATCGTTACAGTTCTACAGTATAGAGTAATCTCTGGTGCTAGGGACTTTTAACATAATAACATAATAATTGTCATTTTATTTGGCTCTATTTTATATACATGTATGTTTTAGGTTTTAAACTGTACAGTTGTATATTTATTGTGCCTGACCGGCTCTAATTGTTGATGTATATTTTACAGATAGTATTTATGTGAAGGTTGTATTGCTTTTATGACTTTCAAGCTTAAATAAAGTACAAACTACTTCTACTTAAAGGCAGCCCTAAGAGATAGAAGGGAAAACAGGGGTGTAATTCCCTGCAACATGGGATTCCCCCCCCCCCCGACTTAACCTAGCAGAAATCAGGTGATTTTGCGATACATTAACCACTGCTACTTGGAATGTTGAACTTAGAAAGAATTTACACTGGAGCCTGGACTAACACATCTTTGACTAGTGACATACAAACGTGGTAATAAGTCTCCAGATTCTGTTTCTTGAGTGAATATACCTGCATTAGTTTGAAAAATTGCACAGTTTAAAGTAAGTCACACTCCATGAGTAAATAGTTTCTTTTACACTTTAGAGCATAATTAACAGACTAAATTGCCACTGTTATTTTAACCTGAACCACCATGAAGCAAGGAATGGCAGGTGTTGATGATTAGGGGAAACATTTGCCAACATTCTCTGCATCTCCAGTGCAATAAAAGTATGGAGATTTACCCAAACCTGGATAGAAAATATATTGTTGCCCACATACGCGTGTGAGCTTCCTTCACTTTATGATATCACAGAAAGGCATCACTGCAACATCACAATACTCTTCCAATTTAGTTGGAGGCCATGACTTGTCTTTGAAAATGAACATGTATGGACATTTTCGACATCTATTTTATCATCAAAGAAACATTTTAAATTGAGTGAAGATAGCACTGCTAGTTCAGCCCCAATACTTATTGAACATCGTCACAAAAGTCAGCTGGTATAGGGCACAAGATGCTACCTGATGTCGTTGTGGGCAGAAAGAATGAGTGAAACAATCTACGTTTGCTGATTACAGAGTATCTAAAAAGTGTGCTAATAGTTTGTGGTAGAAATTGGGGGTAGGTGAATAACTTGGCACCTTTCTAAACAGCCTGACTGTGCCCGTTTTTTTCACCCGTGGAAGGAAATTAGGGTTCCTCCAAGGGCAAAAATATTAACTACACCCAAAACCCAACACGGTTAATTTTCTGAGTATGGTGTGGCTTATTCATGAGCCATTGCATCACTTTTGTGCTGCCCGTGCGTCACTTTTTGTGACGTACCAGCGACGTAAAAAATGAGCCTTGTTGCACCATATTTACAAAGTGACGCATCTAGGTAGATGCGTCACTTTGTAAACACCTGCGCCACATTATGCCTGCGCCAGGTATAATGTATGCAGGGTGGGCGTTCAGATGCAAGAAAGGGTCGTACAAGTGACACAGTAAAATCTATCAGATTTCACTGGGCCAATTCTAGGACACAAATGTGTCAATATCTTACACCTACCTGCCTCGTGGTAGACATAAGACTGACACAGGCACATTTCACATGGGACTTACCCATGTGTAATGACCCATTGCTGAATTTGCGCCACTTTCGTGACACATTGAAGCAATGCGTCATTTTTGCGCCTACAGATGTATCTGTAACTCCTTGCGACATGATGCGTCATACTGTAAATATGACGCATCATTGGTGTCGCGAGGAGGGTGCACTGGAAAGTGACATATCGCTGTTTTCTCGCAGCGATGCGTCACTTTTCATAAATGAGGCCCTGAGAGTCCATGGTAGCGCCTAAATGTTTCATAGGCTGAGGGAACGGTGTTGGTTTACTGGAGAGAGTACAGGGTATTTGAAGTCGCTCTCAAGGGGCTTGTCAGGAAAAGAATCTGCCCGCTCAGACCCTCCAGCCAAAAGGAGCACAGATTTCACGTGACTTTTGCTTGCCACCAATGCTCTAACCTCATGCATAAAGAATTAGCAAATGCATTAGGTTTGCCTATGTGGTTAATAATATGCTTTTCTGTTGTAAGTTATAGCTTGCTGAGTAGTTACAGAAAGTCTGTTAATGTTTCATGACTTGTTTATGCACAAACTGGTAATATATTGTGCTATTGCTCGTGCTATTATAAAGTGGGCAAATGGTGCAAGACAAAGATTAAAAAAAACATGTACCTGATAAGTAGGCTTGAAGGTGTTGCATCAATGGGGAGAATAGATAAAGGGTAAATGAAAAACTATACAATACAGCATAGGTGCAGTGTTTTTCAAATCGAAAAAACATTACAAAAACTAGATGAAAAGGTGTTGTTTGGTTATTGTCCATTGTTAAGATAAACAAATGAAAATTAACTTTACATATTTCAAAAGATCCTTTGTGTAATATAAGTCAAAGAAACACACTGTAAGTGAAATTGTTATTTTAGTGAGATGAGCACGTGTTTTGTTACATATTTCTCTTGCAAAGGTTTTTTTGATTATTTTGCACTGCACATTTTTTTATTATTGCAAATAAACTTAAACATGAACATAAATTCTGAAACCATAATGAGCATATAGAAAATATTCACACTTGCATTGTCATTGAGTTAATTATAGTTTACAATTTGTCTTTATTTAAACAGTACAATGGGGCATTTTCAATTATTGTGCATATACTTTGAAGTTTGCATTTGGTAATAAATACTGTATTTGTTTTATTTTTTTTCATTTTTTATCATATCTTTTTTTATTTTTCATTCCAAAATAGTAATGACAAATTATACACTTTTAAAGTATGTTTGTTACATCCAACATAAGGTACGAGGAAATGCAGCAAAACAGTATCATTAATATACTTTCCAGGTGAATAAAATATTGTAATACAAATACAAGTCTGTTTCACTCCAACCACCTAGCTACTGGGGCCCAAAGTTTCATTCCCATGGCCTGCCTACTGCGGCCCTAAAACATATACACCGCTGTTTCCATACTATATATGGCCAATAAACTAGCCCTCCAGTTAATGAACGTCGGTGGGTCTGGGCTGATCCATTGTGATGTGATAATGCCCCTAACGATTGCCATTGCAATAAATACCAATCCAGTTTCCGAGCTAGTCCAGTTCATTTTACTCTGAGTCTGATCTATCCCCAAGATCACTAAACCTGGCGTTATATATATAGATTTACCAAGGATCTGTCCCAAAAAGTACTCTAGATCGTAAAACAATTTCCTGAGTTTAGGGCAATCAAAAAAACATATGAACTGTGCCTGCGGCTGGTGTACCACACCGGCTGCAGGAGCTCCCACGGGCTCCTGCCCATTTTGCAATTTTTCCAGGTGTATAATACAAGTCGAAGACAGACATACATTGTTTAGCTCTTAGACTACCCGTTATTAGTTTCCGATTCACCATTTCCATAGAAAATTCCAAATTAGTGCTGACTTGTACTAGCTTCCTATCCCAAGCGTCATTCTGATAGGCTAGATGATCGGGAAAGGTAGATAGCAAGAGTTGGTACAATTTTCCAATTCTGGACCTGGTCAGTATATTATCAACCAATGGTACTGTACCAAAATAACCCCTACCTTGTGTAATGCTTTTGTCTAGAAAGCTCCTTATCTGAATTACTTAAAAAAATGTCTAGAGGGGAGTTCATATTTTGCTTGTAATGCCGAGAAAGACAAAATTTGGCCCTTATGAAAGAGGTCACCGAGCACTGTTTGTCCTAAAGCTTCCCACCCTATTGTTATCTGATCACAAAAGATCGAGGGAAGCAGACGGTGAGCAGAAAACGGGGTATAAGTATTAATATTCGAAATCCTAAGCTGCTTCTGTATTTTCCTCCAAATTGAAAATGCTGGTTGAATAATCTTAAATTTGATTTTCTTGTAGTAACTAGGTTCTTTTACTCTAGTTAAACAATATTGTGCATTGTCTCCTAATAAAAATGTATAGATGGTAGGTCTTACTGTGGCGGGAACGGACGTTATACTCCCAGCCAGAAGTGTTGCCGTTTGCTGTAGCAGTGCCACCCAATGATAGAGTCTCAGGGACAGTAAGCCCCATCCCCCCCCTCAGCCTCGGGAGAATTATCCATTTGTCTGCCCTACTTGCTTTGTGGTACCTTCAAAGAAATTTTGAACAGACAGCTTCTGCTTTAGAAATGGAGAAAACCGGAAATTCTGACGGAATAGTTATGAACAAGTATAAACATTTCGGAAAAATAAGCATCTTTATTATGTTACATTGTCCGTATAACGAAAAGTGAAAATGATCTAATCTAGTAAGCGTTTGATCCGTTGTTTTTATGATTGGTTAATGTTCAGCTCCGGTATCTGCTACACTGTGGCAGTGCTCTTAATACCTAGATATGTTGCAGTCACTACTGTCGTAATATCTTGTGGGTTTAAGGTCTCCGAGTGAATAATCTGTGTCTTTTCTGCATTTAGTTTGTAACCTGAGACAGCACCATATGAGTTGGCAATGTCAAATACTGCCGGAAGAGCTGGTCTGATGTTAGATGTAAAAATTGCAACATCTTCAGCATAGGCGAGTGTTTTGTAACAAACTCCATTAACTTCTACAGAAGTACTCCGTGAGTCCAAGTCAATCTTACTCAATTGAGGATCTATATAGATAGAAAATAGGAGTGGAGAGCGGGGACACCCTTGGCGGGTACCTCCATTGGCCTTGTTTCAGCAGTAGTAGCTGCAACTCTCCAGGGATTGGCAATGCAGGACTTCCACGCACACCAAACTAAGTTTGCAAACTTACAGTCACCCGGCTTCATTCACAAGCACTTTTAACAAGTGCTGCCTGCTGTGCGGCCACTGGAATTAATTATGCAGCAAAGGATGACAACATTATGCCATAGTATTGACTAAATTATGCATTAAAAAAAAGCCTGCAGTGTAATGCAGTATATTTTCAGATATTTTATTATTTTGACGTGTACACATGCTAACAGTCCCTGGAAAGATTTTGCCTTATTAGTACCAGTGTAGCATACAAACGCAGCAGTGAGAAAGGTGACCGGTCAACCTTTACAATAGGCCATCCACTCTGCAGCAACACAAGTCACATTTTATACTAACTTTTGATATGTTTGAGCTACAAACAATTTATTAGTTTAAATGGTCAGATCATGCAGCAGATCTTGCATTATGAGGCAAATATGGCAGAGACATAATTTTAGAGAAAACATTTGCAAACTAGGATATTTTGTCATTCATGTTTGAACTGCTGTTGTGGAAAAAGGGAGTAGTGCTGATGACAGAAACTCCATGGCTCGGAGACAAATGGCTTGTGTTTCCACATTTTATCGTATTTGGTACATTCTGTGATTAGAAGCATATCCCACTTTGTGAATATATTTTAAAGTTAATAACTCATTATAACCTTAAATAATCATGTGTATCCATTGGTTGATTAAACTGGGCAGTTAAATGCCAAACAAATACAAAAAATTGGGATGTCTGCGCATTCTGGTTACACCTCTGGCTCCTCCCACAGATCCAATCCTTGGGTTATTCCCACCCTCTGATTCTCCGCCCACTGTTCCCCTACTTTTTTCCCCCCACTTCTACCACTGTGTAAGACTCAGCATCCCTGGACCTGTGATGTGCCGCTGCTGCGGGCGCTGCATGTGCCACACATTTACGGGGCCGGGCTTCCGTATAAGGGATCTGGCCATTATTGTATCCCTAAACGTGGGCACGTTGTCAGTTTGACATTGATTACATGTAGAGGGACTCTAAGTTTCTTTTCAAAAATATAGCTAACATTTGGACCTAAACATTTTATTTTGTATAAATGAATTGAATGTGTGTAAAATTTAGCAATGCCCGGGGAATTCTAGTACAGGGAGCACCCATTGGCGAATCACTAGCATGTGTGATTGCTGCATTATTTATTACTAACTTTGACGTTGTGCTTTAACTTTGGATAAAAGTTATCATGAATTCTAGCACCAAGAAGCCAATATTGGTAACTATGTGTGCTACAAATAATCCCTAAGATACACTGTGCATACAGTATATTCAATATGGTGCTTTAATCATTGGCTGTTTTAAAATATTTTGATAAAAATTGAATCGTGCTGAAGACAGCCTTGATTGGTGTTAGATCGAGGACACGGAAGTCTGCACACCTAGCAGACAGAGATAAAACACCTTGTCAGAAAGTTTAGCGTTTTCCCTGCAGTGGTGTTTGTTGGCCTTTGGCAGGGTCAGTCACATGTCCTGGATTCCTGGCATTTAATTGAGTTTATCCCAGTTCTGCGCCCCAGTGTTTCTTGTGCCCCACCTGGCATACATCATGTCATAGGATGGTGATGATGTTAACGTTTTGCCACTCCAGGAAAAATGTCTGAGGACGCCCATGGCTCTAGCGCTTACTTTGTCAGCTATGGGAATTGGCATATGGGATTTAGCTCACTACCCGACCGTCATAAATCATCAGATTATATGTATTTGACTGCCCCTTGAGTAAATGTTCATAATTACCACATTGAACTTACAGATCTTACCTCTGTGCAGTGGCTGTTTCAATACAATGAATAGAATTCCTTGCTTAACTTTACCTGTACACAGTGTGCCAGTGTCATACACAGTTACTTAAGACTTAGTTAGAAGCTGTCTATGTACTCGGTAGATATGTTGTTAAGGTGGGCTTATGCGCTATAAAGATGGGGCATGTGCAAGTTCATTTTTTATGCAGGTGACCTGTGAAATGGAGCACTCAGGTTTTTTTTTCTGAACTTGGTCTGGACAACACTTCATACATGTTAGACAAGCTGACCCACAATAAACAAAAATGCACAGATTAACAGAGATGGAAAATATTATATCTAATATCTAAATCACTAAAAAGACTTTTGCGAAAAAACGTGGAATAATAGTAACAGCTAAGAAATGTTGAATCCACATATGAAAATACGTCTTTATAGGACAGTGGATTATTTAGAAAAATTTGTGAAACTCATGCAGGGGAGCAATGACACTGATGTTAGAAGTGTAAAACTGGCTATCATTTAGGCTTTTAATATTTGTGTTTCAAGGGCAGACAGTGGACGGGGCTGGAGGCGATCAGTAGCTGGCAAAGCCTGAATTCCCCTCTACAGTATTTAGTAGTTGATGGGTTGTCAGCCATGAGGGATCGTTGTCAGATTTTGGGGTTTGCTTTTAGATCTCCACTACAGACAGCTTTAACAATCTATTGGCACGGCCTATGGTTTTCAATACTTAACACCTTTGAGTTGAGTTAGCTCCTTGCTCTGGATTTAATGGCATTGCCCTCTATCTCAGCTCTCTGCACTTGCTTTAATGGGGTATATCCCTTAACTTCTGTTTGTTATACACAAAAACATTTCCTCTCACAATGTTGTGACTGGATGAGTTGCATCCTTCATTAGGATACTTCGGAGACTCTTTTTTTCCCAATTTGCTTTTCGTTCCTTAATGGGAGCGCATGTGTTTCCTTGCTGTCTCTCCCCGTTCCAGTTTATACAAGTAGGGGGTGCATGTGTTTCCTTGATGTCTCTCCCCGTTCCAGTTTATACAAGCACCTGTGCGTTTTTATTTTCCCAACCACCCAACTGGCTCCACAATGCTTTCTCCACACTCCTTGTCCTGGTCTCCATTCCGGTGGCCTTGGATTATGGGCCCACATGCATCATTGTGTCATTTTGCATTTCTTAATTTGCGAAAAATAAGGAATCGCAAATTAAGAAGTGCAAAATGCTATGCATCATTTTTTTCGGTATTTCTTTGTGATTCGGTAAAAATCGCAATTTTTACCGAATCCCAAAGAAATACCGAATTCTTAAGTTAATTTTCGCAATTCCCATTGATTCCTATGGGCCAAAAGCCCATAGGAGTCAATGCAAATTGCGAGTGGCACTTAGAAAATTTCATGGGTGCAGGGGGGGGTCCAAAGGACCCCCCCATGCACCCCTGAAATGTATTTTTCGCATCATGTTTCACACACACATGTCCTAAGGACATGTGTGTGTGAAACATGAATGTTGAAAAAAAAACATTCAAAGCATTTTAAACACTTTTTCCAAATTTACCGAGTGGTTCAACCACTCGGTAAATTTGGAACCCTAATTGCGAATTTCCACTTGTCAAAGTAATGATGCATTGCTTTTAAGAAGTCGCACATCTGCGACTTCTTAAAAGCACCCGCAATTTTAGAACTCGCAACAATGTTGCGAATTCTAAAATTGCTTCATGCATCCCAAAAAGCACTTTTGCATTCGCAAACGGCCGATTTTAAGTAATCGCACCGTTTGCGACTACAAAAATGCTTGATGCATGTGGGCCTATATTTTTAGCAGTCTGCATGCGCTTTTGTTTACTTTTTCAACATTTTAATTAATGGTTCCAACACGGCTGTTCACAGTCTTTGAACAATACAAAAATGGTCTCATTGCCTCATTACATATGGCGGTCATCATTGAATGGGCCTCTTTTACTAGCAAATCTACTCCAAGCCAAGAGTGTGCATGTGTTTTAGCACATGCACTAGCATACCGTTGCCAACAATCACTGGCAGCTCTAAAAGTGTATCCTTTTAAAACTAGGACCTGTTTACATTCCCAGTCCTTTTTTTCAGTCATTGGCCCTGCACCTGAGTGTAGTAGCTTTATCTGGAACAAGGCATTTTACTTTAGTTTCGGCTTCCTCACTTGAACACATTTCTTCAGATTAGCACAAATCTGTCCTGGAGTACGCTGGGGTCTGGTTAGGAAAATTGCAAACCGTTACATGTAATTATGTCAAACACAAATCTGTTACTCAGAGCTATATTTTAGTCTTTGTGAAAGGCAACCTCGGGCCAAATTGTTTATTTGAGGATGAATTTTGCACTAAAAAAGTGCAAAAACTGCTGCTCACTTTCTGTGCTTTGCATTGTTCCCACAAGCTAGTGGCAAAATGTCGCAAACAATGCACAAATACACAGCATGTAATGATATTGTAATTTCAGGTATTTCAGACAACTAGAACATCTCAAAATTATACCATATCAATCAATCAATCAGCATTTGTCAAGCATGGCTGCTTCACCCGCAAGGGTCTGGAGGTGCTGCAGGATTCATGCTGCTGGATCATGCTGCCTGTGCTTATTGGTTAAACATCCAGGTGTTGAGGTCCTTCCTGAACTGCTGGAGTGATGGTGAGGCACTGAGGTTCAAGGGGAGGGTGTTCCAGGTCTTCGCCGCCAGGTGGGAGAAGGAGCGTATGGCCGGGATGCCCGCCACCCCCTCCCAACACCAATCCCCAATGGGAGAGGACAGACACAGGTTTGAACTTTTGGAAGGCGGGGGGGAGTTACCCCCCCGGCCGTATTTATTAAAATATGAAACAAAATTTAAAACATTAAATAAAAGTTTCCTCAATTATGTACAATTTTACATTTATTACATTTCGATGAAGACATGTTCTTTGGCTAACCTTAACAGATCTCTAATACAAAGGTTTCCTAGCCGAGTCTAGCATCCTGAAAATGCATACATTCTAAATTAAAATTGTACATCCTAGCATTAAGGGCCAACGGCAAGGTCTTAACCGGTGTCAGATCCCTACTACCAAAATCCCGCCCTCACTGTGTGAGTGGCGCATGCGCAGAGGACTTTACCCTCATTGCCAACTGTAACTTCCCTTGTCGTGGGGGCCCCCTTTTCACTCGACGCCATCTTAAAAGGTCGTCCGAGTTCCCGTGTGAGGTATCTGTAGGAAGGACAGCGTGGACTCCCCCCATCCCCACACTCTCTATCTGCCGTCGCGGATATCCGGCCCCCGGGAAATTCGTAGGAGGGGCATCTAGCCGCCTCCCCCCTGGGAGGGGCCTATGGCCGTCTCCCCCTAGGCGACCCATCCTTAGTGGGTGCCGCCTCCCCGTGGAAGGGGCCAATGGCCGCCTCCCCCCGGGCGCTCCCATCCATTCTGGGTGGCGCCCCCCTCTAGGGACCTTGAAATTACTGCTCACCGATCATGACCTTACCGCCCGACCAAGAAATAAATACGACAGTTGTTTTACCTACTAAGGGAAGAAAAAATTCTGACATAGCCTTGATGAGTCATCAACTTCACTTTCCTAAAAAAGGGAAACATTATCTTAAAAACCGAAGCCACATCATTATATGAAACATTCCCTTACTTCTCTACAAAGGAAAAAAGGTTATACATTTCTATCTAATCAAACTTCATTTAAACAACATTGCCATAAGGGGCTGGTGGGTGGGTCAAAATTGCCGCTTGTTCAGTCGAGGGCTCACGAGCAACGAGTTGGTGCAGCCTTCAGAGCACAGGAACAAGAGGACACTTCTTCGGATTCCCGCTCTATTTATCCATCTGCGGGAGGGCGGAGACCCTCCTCCGGTACGCTTACTGGGCGTGGTCTTCCGTGCGGGTGTCTAGGACAACCCCTCCTGGGCGGGAAAGGGCGCGCCCCGGCTACGCCACTTCGGGCATACCAGCCGAGCCACGCCTCCCGCCCAAAATGGTTTCCCGGGGGGATCGGGGCACCCAACCATACGTTCGGGGGACCGAGTGGTCGCCCCTTTCCATATGGCCGGGATGATCCATTCTGGGTGGCGCCCCCCTCTAGGGACCTTGAAATTACTGCTCACCGATCATGACCTTACCGCCACAGGCCGGATAGTTGACCGACTATCCGGCCCCCCCACTCCTCCTAAAGGTCATGCTTCCTCAAACCCCTTAGCCATGCTATGAAGTCTCCTATGAGTAAATCATTTCCCTCCCTGGACAGGTGAACCCCATCGTTCAGATACATGTGATCACCCCGAATACACCCGTGAGGAATGCTATGCAACTGCGCGGAGCGAAACAATTTCCAAATTTTATTGTTAACCCTTTTCACAGAGTGGTTCAACGCTGACACTGAAAGGCCCCCCCGCCAAATCTTCCCGGGGATCATGTGGGACCAGGCAATCGTGCACCCCGGGACTTTTTTAGCCAACCAGCTAACTACCGACAGAATGTGTTCTAATAACACTCGTCTTCCCAGTTTCACCAAGTCATTGCCCCCCAGGTGTACTATGACTACAGATGGCGGTGACCTTTGCCGCCCTAAAAGACCCTCCAAAAACGATTGAAATTGGTCAAAACAGAGCCCGCCCTTCCCATGGAAGGCCACTCTGTACCCGTATTCCCCAGATGCGTGAGTCGCGTCACCTGCCTTGAATACGTCCCCGGCGCGCCTCACATATGAGTGGCCCACGACCCATACCACTCTCTCTCCAGTCGGTGATCCTTGACCGCTGGTCTCCTGATGTTGGGTCGACTTCCAATTCCGCCCCGCGTGACAGGCTCGCAAAACTGTAATTGAAACAAAAGACAAGAAGCGTGAGTGCATGTCAATTGATCTTTACAACATGTGTAATCGCACATACCTTTTGAAGCAATTTGAGGACCAACGGCCTAGCTGTTTTACTTCCTCCGCACTCTGACCCCGGGCTGTAGCCTCAGTAGCAGCCCATATCCTAAATGAGTGGGTCCCAAAATCGCACGGGTCCATGCCCGCGGCAGCGATTGACAGTGCTAGCACCCACTGAAACTGAAATCTCATCAGTGGGGTGCCATCCTTGTGCCTAAGCAAGCTCCCCCCCCATGTAGCCATCCTCAGTGCCAAGTATTCCTCTAAACACTTTATCTGACAAGTGGGGAACCCTCGTGCGCGCTGCACGATAACACTATCACCCATAGCTCCCTGGTCAGTCTTGGACCTGGCTATCGAGATTACCATCGAATCACCCCTTATTTGGACGTGATCCCTGCCCAGGCCTCCCTCCATATCCTTCTTGTTCCTTGCGACGAGTTCGCTCACCCGCATAGCCCCATGGAATGCCAAGGCGAAAGCTGCCCAGAACAGAACTGCTTCGAAAAGGGAGGAGCACGTCTCATCTAGCTTTGCTAAAAGTAGAGACAATCTGTCTAAACCAATCGGGCGCCTCGTATCCTGCTTGCGACCCTCGAGGCGTTGCCAGCCGCAGAGTGCCTTCCTAACCAAAAAGGAACCCGTCGGGTCTCTTATGCCATGCACCTGTGCCATGAACGAAATGGCCGCCCTATGTCTATTGGCCATTGCCGCTGATCGGCCTTCTCTGTGCAGCGCTACCAGGAACCCCAGGAAGGATTCCTCCTGACCCCAGCTCTGTCTCCCTGATGGACCCAAAAATGTGCAGTAGGAACGAAACGCTCCTTTGTATGCCTTCCTTGTCCTGGGAGCTAAGCTGGCTGCCACGAGGTCTTGTAATCCGGGGCACCGATTAGCCATAGTGCTTTGGGGAACGGTGCTGCCACTAGGTCCGCTGTGGGTAGATAGCCCCTGAAAGCCTGCATGTGTGAACGAGAGAGTGCATCAGCTGCATAATTCAGTACGCCTGGCACATGTTTTGCCCTGAACTGTACATTCAATCTCATGCAACGTAATACAATTTCTTTCAATAATCTCAAGATCCACTTGCAGCGGGCCGCCTGCTGGTTAATGCACTCAACCACAGTCATATTATCAGACCAAAACACCACCGAGCGGTCCCTGAAGTCGTCTGGCCATGCCATCAGAGCAACCCAAATGGGGAATAGCTCCAAGAACCCAATGTTACCTGTCAGACCGCTGGAGTGCCACCACGTCGGCCATACTTGCGCCGACCATCGGTTACCAAAGATGGCGCCAAATCCCACGCTCCCAGCTGAGTCAGTCCACAAACTTAGTTCATCCGAAGATGCTGGTGGCTTGTTCCACACAACTCGACCGTAGAAGTCCGCCAGAAATGCCAACCAAATGCGCATATCCTGGCGAACCTCTGCCGACAGTCTCGTACGGTGGTGTCCCTCCTTGAGACCAACCATAGCTTGTGCAATAGAGCGTGAGAAGGGGCGGGCCATTGGTATCACCCTTAAGGCAAAGTTAATCTGACCCGCTGTTTGCTGTAACTGGTGCAGGGTCACTTTCTCCTTGCCCAGGCATTGCGTCAAGGAAGCCCTAAACTTGGCCACCTTTTCCATCGGTAAACGGAAACATCCTTCCACAGAATTGAGCTCAATTCCCAGAAACTCCAGTGAAGTAGATGGTCCAACCGTCTTACCTGGTGCCAATGGGACTCCGAACTCCCGCATGAGGATTTAGAAGTCCAGCAGCGCCTGCGCACATTTCGTATCGCCGGCTGCTCCAAAGAACAGGAAGTCATCCAGGTAGTGCATAACATGCCTATGCCCTGTGGCCTCGGTGAATGCCCACTCTAAAAAACAGCTGAACATTTCAAAATAGGCACAAGAAATGGAGCAACCCATAGGCATGCATTTATCCATGTAATAACTCCCCTGGAACGCAAAACCTAGCAAGCGCTGATCTCGCGGGTGTACCGGGAGCAACCGGAATGCCGATTCGATGTCCGATTTCGCCATCAGCGCTCCGGGGCCCAGGCGATTTAACATGGCCACAGCATCATCGAACGATGCGTACCGCACCGAACAAATATCTGGGTCAATGGCTTCGTTCACCGAAGAACCCCTTGAGGCAGACAAGTTGTGAATGAGTCTAAACTCCCCTGGGTCTTTCTTCGGGACCACCCCTAGCGGGGAACACACGAAATCCGCCACCGGCGGGCGATGAAAAGGCCCCGCCACCCGCCCCAAGCTGACTTCTTTGGAAATTTTTCTTGCAGCTACGCTTGGGTTATGTTGGACAGATAACTGATTTTTACAAAAAGAGTCCCCCCGAAAATCCCCCGCCGGGACGTTGAAGCCATATAGGAATCCATTCCTCAACACCCCGGCGGATACATGATCAGGGTATTTGTTCAACCAAGGAGTCAGAGCCATGATATCGACAGGTGTAGGCAATCGGTTACAAAGCATCACCTCACTCTTGCTTAGACCCCCCTTTTCCTCCCGTTCCGCTGTTTTTTGATCTACAGCTACTCTCCGGGTGTGAGGAGTTCCCACAGCCCGCACACGCATGCCTGAACCTACATGTTCCCTGGGGCCTGCTACAGTTGCCTCTATTGAAGCCCCAACAAACCCCCCACTTGCCGCCATTCCCGCCGGACTTGGGCTGATATTCCCCACCGGCGCCCGCTCGAAAGGGCACCGCGGGCTTTTGGCGAGCTGACCCCGACCCGCTCCCGCCCGGCGAGGACGTACCTGCCGCCCCAGGCAAGAGCTGCTTGTGCCATGACACCGAGTCGAGGCAATCCCAGGTCAAAGTTGCATCAAACTCTTTCGCTTTTCGGAATTTCATATCGTAACCTTTCCACTCGTCCCCCTCATACATGGTATAAAAATCCATAATCCTATTCTGATAACAGGTCAACTCGGTCATGACTTCAGGCTTTCGTTCCCCCATGACTGCCGTAAATATCGAAAAGGCCTTTACCCAATTTGCTACAGTCTCATTGACCCTAAATTCCGCCATCTTGGCCCGCCATACACTGGGGTGCCATAAATCCTTCTGGGATTTTGCATATTCCATCTCGCGATGGTCAGTCAACAATGAAAACATATTCACATATTTCTCCCCCCATATCAGTTCCTTTGTGGCCGCAGGGATGTGCTGGGCCACCCTTTCGTGCCTTGAATGTAATGAACCCTCCCCTGCCATCGGCAATGTGTGCTTACCAGGCTTGACCGTTGTGTCTGCCGCCTTTTCCCGGCTAACCGCAGGTCCTCCCGGCGCCACCTGTGGGGGAACAAGAGGAACATTCACCGTCGCGGCCTCTCTTGACTGCCGTAACTGCTCGATTATTAGTCTAGCCTCCTCGGCCGGGTCCCCCGCGGCCACTGCCCCCCCCCGCTTTCTTCTTGAGCCAGGGCAACACTGCCGCTAACTGGATGGCCAGTTCCGGGGGCATCTCCTCATCATTAACAGGGGTAATTACAACCGGGATTGGTAAACCTATATCTGTGGTTGGTACCGGGCTGTCCGCCGGTGTGATGGGGGCGACTGGGGGTACCTCAGGAACCGGATCTTCCCCAGAAACCGCCCTCCTCTTAACACGCTTCCCCCTACCCTCAGGGACGACTCCCGTCAAGGCCGGGCCTATTACCTTCTTAGGACGGCCTGAGCTGTTCTGGGCCGCTAACTGTTTTTTAACATCGGCCAAACCTCGACCGATCGAGTCAACTTTACCGAGTTTTCGGTCCATGATCGCCATTCGGTTCGACAAGGTGCGCAGTACCTTCTCCAACTCGGAGCTCTTTCCTGCTTTCTTGCCGGCCATAGCTTCGTGTAGTCTGCGCTAGTTGATCAACGAGGTCCTGGATCTTTCGTACTCCAAATAACTGAAAGAGAAACAACAAGATTACAAGTTCTCAAAATTGCCGCTTGTTCCGTCGAGGGCTCACGAGCAATGAGTTGGTGCAGCCTTCAGAGCACAGGAACAAGAGGACGCTTCTTCGGATTCCCGCTCTATTTATCCATCTGCGGGAGGGCGGAGACCCTCCTCCGGTACGCTTACTGGGCGTGGTCTTCCGTGCGGGTGTCTAGGACAACCCCTCCTGGGCGGGAAAGGGCGCGCCCCGGCTACGCCACTTCGGGCATACCAGCCAAGCCACGCCTCCCGCCCAAAATGGTTTCCCGGGGGGATCGGGGCACCCAACCATACGTTCGGGGGGACCGAGTGGTCGCCCCTTTCCAGTCTCCTCTGTTTGATTGGCAGATGTGTTGGATGGCTGCTATGGAGAATGATCCGGAATTCAGTTTCCTGGTAAGTTGGTGGCAATTAACTTGTTTGTTGAGGTACTCCAGGCCTTCATTGTGTAGTGCCTTGTAGGCTTGGGTGAGCAGCTTGAACTGTCATCTCTTTGCGATTGGTAACTGTAGCAGTATCCTTAGTAAAGAATAATGACTGGAAGCTGTTGTTAAGTTTTGAACGCAAGATTTATTCCAGTAAAGAGCCCACAACCGAATGCCACAAAGGTAGCACAGCCAATGAGTCTAAACCACTCCAACAGTCTAGAATTCCCCATAAACATGACACAGGTGAATTCTACAATTCAGTGCAAATAATCTGCTACATTAAGTTTGTTGGCAATTGCAATTTGCATGCCTTCTTTCAACAAGCGATTGGCCCTCTCAACCAGTCTATTGGAAGAAGGACTATACAGGGCACCTGAACATGCTTGATATCCAGCTTCCTGAGAAATTTGGCAATTTCATCCGAAACAAAGTGCTTTCCATTGTCTATACAATCTCCTTAGTAATGCCTTCAATGAAAAATAAACACTCCAAAAAAATGAGATGACACAACTGGTGTCAGCAACCTTGACAAAAGCAAAATATAACCATTTGAAAAGTAATCAGTGGCCACAATAAGAAATGTCTTGTCACTGCCCAACACACTGAATGGAACTGTAAAACCCAATGCTTGTCAGAAGCACACTTCTTCACAAATTGTTTCACTTGACCATCGATACCAGGCCAGCAATAGCTCTGTTTAATCTTTCTGATAGTAGCTGTGATGCCAAGATGCACTTCATGAGCAAGTGTAATAATCTTTCCATGCAAACCAATCGGTTGCCAGGCTGAAGGGCATAAGTTTGTACAAATAGTCACCAAATTTCATCACAAACGTTGTTAACAGTTGAGATTCTTCAGAGAGTGGAATCTCGTGGTAAGCTGAACGTGATTCAATAGTAGTGAAGTACCTACTACCTCCAAGACTGGCCAACATATCATGAATCCTCGGAAGGGGATGGCAATCAACGAATATTGCGATTGAGAACTCTCAAATCAGCACATAAACATATATCACCTTATCTTTTGCGTGCCATTAAGGCAGCTCAAACCACTTCAGATGACTCTGCTGGTGCAATAATACCCTGCGAACACATGTCTTTCAATAATTTTTTAAGATCCTCCCTAGCCGAAATAGGAATTGGTCTCACCTTCTTTGCAACTGGAGTAACGTTATTTTTCAACTTGATGGTGTATTGAAACCCTTTAATAGTTCCAACCTTGGCATTGAACACAGAAGCAAACTTAGAAAACAGACCATGCAATACCACATCATGGATATCTTTGTGCATATGTTTCACAGACAAGATGGGTAAATCTCCTACTATAACTGGCATGGGATTCTCCATGCCTAAGAATATTTCTCAGGATAGCTTGATCTTGCCATCTTAAAATATTGCGTCTATTCAATGCGACATATATCTTGGTATACATTTTTCTTTCTTTAAAATTAACCACATCAGTAAAGTACCCTTTCATAATGATATCACACCCCCAATGCTTTTGGGTTGATATCCGTTGGTTTTAATAACGTATTAGACCAAAATGTATTAAATGTAATATTTGAAAGAATAGAACTAGACAAACCAGAGTCTGCCATGACACCCAAATTAACTGTGCCACCCTGAACTTCACAAATAGGACACAGTGTATTGACCTCAACAGTCACTAATACATTATCTATCCCTTCACATACTGACTCATCTTCTACACTGAGCTGGTTCACTTTGCACTTCGCCTTAGTAGATTTGCATACAGTACATAAAGTGTAAAAATGTCCCAACATTTTTCAATTGTAGCACCTCTATCCTTGTGCCGGACATGTACTACTGTTGCCCATATCATATTTAGGTCCACACCTATAGCATGCTCCAGTCATCTTTTTATCTGCAGCTTTCTTACTTTTGTTGTTATGTAAGATTGCATTGACATCAGTATCATCTACCTCTGCCACAGCTCCTACTTGCACTCCACTCCTACCTTTTAACAATTTACTCCTACAATCTTCTGTCAAAATTCAGGAAGAGATTACAGAACTTTTTATACTGGGCAGTATTCATGACTTCATCTAAAGATAGGTTTTTAAAAGTTAAAATGTGATCTTGAATTTTTTAGGTAAAACAGTTAAATACAAGTTGATCACATAAAGATGTAGCTAGATTGGTGACAATTTCTCATTTAGTGGCTAAGACTCAAAGTACAGCCAAATAATCTTCAACAGATTTCTACAACATTTGCTTGCGTTAAAATACATATGTCTCTCTAGCTTAACAGATGGTTCATCCACATACTGTTTGTCCATACAAGCCAAAGCTTCTGTAAATACATCTTAAGAGTCATCACAAGCAGGTGCAGCTACAACAGGTAAATTATCGAGCACTTGTTGTCCTGTTTCCCCAAGATGATAGAACAATAAAGCTTTTCTCTCAATAGCAGGATATTTAAATGCATCTATTGCCACCAAATAATTCTTAAAGATCTTGTACCACTTATGCAATGCCATTAATGTTTTACCTGGGTTCTGTAAAAATGGTACAACTTTGTTGGAAGTAGCCATAGTAAATAAGCCCAACAAAAAACTTGTAAATCACAAGAACACAAAGGTACCTTAAATTGCCAAAGACTTCCGGAGTGGAGTGGTGTGGCTCACTGTTTAGAGGCGGCAGACCCGGAAGCAGAGGACGGCCCAGGACCTGGGTTCAATTCCCGACGTGGCAGGGTTGTGGACCAGGGGTCAGCGGACTCGATAATTCTCGCCTCGGTGCCTACTCTAACCAGGGATCACATTTGGCAACTCTGGGCATTAGCTTGCCTCATCTCCACAATGGCCCCCCACATATGCCAGGGATGCCTGGTTTCACCTTGGAGATACCCAGTTTGGGACCATCTCACAGGGAAAGCCAGGACGGGTTCCCCAGCGGTCTACAGCGCAGAGATACCCCGTGGGGAGATTCATGCGCTTTACAAGACATCATTACATTACATTACATTGTGTCAAATCAACTTATAATTGTGTGTCTGTCACTACATGCATATCATGTGCCCGTCACAGAAACAGGCAATAAGTAGAAAATACCTTGTGGAATCGAAGTGTAGTAATCCAGTAAAATAGATTAACAAGCTGTACAATGTGTGCCCGTCACGGAAACAGGCTACCTCCGATGATAAGAACACTGTGTTGATTCAACATCCAAATGGAGAGCAGCCCAATGAATCAAAATGTCTGCCAAAAACGTGGTAAAACATCACTTTCCAGAGGAATTGGAGGAAACACTGACATGAGCAAACAGGTAAATGTATGTTTCTAAAGAAATTCAATGAAGCACTACAGATACATATGCTCTGACATCAATGGGTAGAGACTGAATGACATCAGCAGGAACTTACTCCCAGGATGGTTACGCAAGCAAAACAGTCACGCTCCAGTGAAGATGACTGGTGATTGCGTGGTTTGAAAGGCAAGTCCGCGTGTGAGCGAATAATGAGCTCCTTACCAAAATCAAAGTGCAAACACTGAAAACACAGTCATTCAATGTTACCAACAAGGCTCACATGTGCCAGAAATCCAAAAGCACTTCTTCCAACACTCCTCCATAAAAAATACTGCTTCTTGAGCAAGTTAGTGGTTGGTGAGTCTCATTTTCTTCTTGATCAACCAGTTGCACGTCGCCATGTAAATATTGCAATATCCGTAATAACGAATGATGACTGGAAGCTGTTAAGTTTTGAATGCAAGATTTATTTTGGTAAAGGACCCACAATTGAGTGCCTCAACAGTAGCACAGCCAATGCGCCTAAACCACTTCAACAATCTAGAATTCCCCACAAACATGACATTGGTGAATTCTACAATACATAAATTCCAAACATGTCATGTCAAATTACATTACACCCATATTACAGTCACCAGTTTATTTATTTATTTTTTACTGAGTTTTATGTAGTGCTAACTTGACCCGAAGTTATCGAGTATCAGAGTGCTTACATAGCACCAGTTGTGTTACATGAGTATATATTTATTTTTGTTTGGCCGTGGGAGATTAAGTGATTTGCCCAGAATCACAGGACGTTCAGCGTCATTGCCGAGACATCGAAGCCAGTTCCCCAGAATCGAAGTCGACAGCCCTAGCCGTTAGGCCAACTCCTCTCCCCACCAATCTGAGGTAAGGGGTGATGTGCGTCTGTCTGGGGAGGTCGAAGATGAGTCTGGCTGCTGTGTTCTGGTTGGTCTGGGGATTTCTCATGACTTGGGTGGTGTTTCCTAAATAAAGGGAGTTGCTGTAATCGGCAATCAAGTCTGCTGTATCACTTTGGATGTTTCATTGGTGCACAAGATCTAGAGGATCCATTTTGCACCATTTTTCTTGCTAGTATCTTGGGTCATGAAGTAAACAGATTTTGTTCTGAACTCCTTCTGTACTGTGTTGTATGGAATTTTGCCCTGGGGGAAAAACAATGTAGGGAACTTCTTTTGTTATACGGGTCCGAGCAAACACATTTTGCTCTTCAAATATGAATGGGGAACCAAATATTCATGGCAATAAGCTGATTTAATTCCATGTGACAGAAGCAAAAACTTTAGTGCAAAATCAGTTTTAGTCTTATTTGACTGTGTGCAAAATTATTATGGAATATGACCGTCATTAGGTTTGCTCAATTCCATATCACTTAAGTAGCAAAGATGAAGGGTGCATTTGCTTTATTTTTGCACCTGTGTAATCTGTACATTACCAGATGGATTTTTCATGTTTTTCGGCTGGTCCTTTGACATGAAGGTGTCTATTATTTATCCAATTCGGTTTTTTATAGTCCAGCAGTACTGGGAACGAAGGAACATGTAAGCTAACATTTATATGTAGGGCTCCCATTCATTATTTATATATATATATATATATATATATATATATATATATATATATATATATATATATATATATATATATATATATATATATATATATATATATATATATATATATATTACCTACTGGCGATAGCCAGTAGGTATATATAGTTAGGATTTTTTTCCTATGGGACTTTTGAAAATTCTATGTCTAATAACTTTGGCGTTTGTGGACGGAATCGGCTGAAATTTTCAGGAAAATGGCACATTTTGTTTCTGAGCAGCTCCTGAAAATTTGGGGGGGGTTCGTCAAGGGGGGGCCGAGAAAAAAGGGGGGTCCCAAAACGCGTTTTTCCCATGTTAATTTCCATAGGGCGGTTGGACTCACTTTTAGCCCGAACGGCTGAATGGATTTCCACGAAACTTGGCAAAATTGTAGGGACTGTTAGCCCGATGTGCCTTTGCTAGGTCTCAATATATGTGCTTCAGTGGATTTTGAGAAATTAACGTTTAAATCAAGATATATATCTGTAACAGCGCTCCGGGCAGCTATCCGGTTAGCGAACCTTTCGCGTATCGGAACTTTGCAAAGCGAAGCTGATTGGCTCTCCGGTGTCTGTCAACATTCTAAACAGTCCGGTGCGGCCGCCATCTTGTCTCTCGGTAGGATCGAGAGACAAGAGGAGGCCAAAACAAAGGGGGAAATGAAGGAAAGGGGGCAAGGTAGACCCCTCCTGACCCCCTAGGATTGATGAGGGGGATATTATAGAGCCACGCCGGGCCCAAAAAAAAAAAAAAAAAAAATCCGATTTTTTCGCCGTAGAGACGCGTCTTGGTAAGCGAACCGGGCAGCTAACTGGGCAGCTAACCGGGAAGCTAACCGGCAGTGTAACGGGAGTCTGAGGAGTAGCTGATTGGCTGTCAACATTGTAAACAGTCCGGAGCGGCCGCCATCTTGTCTCTCGGTAGGATCAAGAGACAAGAGGAGACCAAAACAAAGGGGGAAATGAAGGAAAGAGGGCAAGGTAGACCCCTTCTGACCCCATAGGATTGATGAGGGGGATATTATAAAACCACGCGGGGCCCAAAAAAAAAAAAATCCTGAGGAGTAGCTGATTGGCTGTCAACATTGTAAACAGTCCAGAGCGGCCGCCATCTTGTCTCTCGGTAGGATCGAGAGACAAGAGGTGGAAAAAAAAAGGTGTAAATGAATGAAAGGGGTAAGGCAGACCCCTCCTGAACCCCTAGGATTGATGAGGGGGCTATTAAAGTTCCCTGCGGGGCAAAAGAAAAAAAAATTGCGATTTTTCGCGGTAAAGGTGCTTCCTTGTACGTTAACCGGGCAGCTAACCGGCAGCGTAACGGGAGTCCGACATATTGTGTTTTTTGAACGTTTGTGATATGTGCACGTGTGGATTTTGTCTAATTAAGGTTAAAAAAATATATATATATCTTTAAGCGTGTTCTGGCGCGCTTACGTTTTGGGTTTGGTTTGCGCTGCAGAGACGATACGTCACGGTTATGCGATGCATCATGAGGCGTCTCACGGGCTACGTGATACGTCACTTAATAAAGAATATATTTTACAGCTATAGATATTAGCTTTTAAAAAACCAATGAAATTCACAGAAAAAACCATAGGTTAAAGACCATATATAGTTAGGAATTTGCATTTACAAAACCTTGAAAATTCACTGAAAAAACCATAGGTTATAGACCATATATAGTTAGGGATTAGCATTTAAAAAACCTTATTTTATTTGCACAAAACCATTGAAATTCCATATATAGTTAGTTGCACTAACTATATATCGCGGACCTGCAATCCACTGCTAATGATGTCACATATTACATCATTCATGACATGGTCAGTGACATCACTGATGACATCACTGATGACATCTCAAATGACATCACTGATGACATCACTGATGACATCTCAAATGACATCACTGATGACATCACTGACATCTCATTTGACATTACTGATTACATCACTGATGATATCATTTATGTGATAATACATCTTCAGACTCTAATATAACCTTAGATACACTCAGTGTAAACAGGCACTCACAGACTGTCACACATCCATGGAGTTACTCACACACCTAGTCAGTCATGCAAAGAATCAATCACATCTCCATTTCCTCAACTATACAGTTATACACACCTTACTTATTCAAACATATAGTAACACATATTTACTCTCTTATACAATCCTTGATACAAGTTCACAATGATTCATACAGCCACTCACACATTCACTGGCTCTTATGTTCAGTTATTTATATATGTCAACTCTCACATGGAGTGTGTTTTACATATGTACTTACTTTGACATGTAGCACTGAGATATCCATTCACTCACCAATATACTCATGCACACAGTCAACTGTCCATACAGCTGTTTCTACATGCACTTTTGAACCCATACACCTAGGGAATCAACTGCTCACACATCTATGCACAGAGTTATACACCTCCCAGCCACCCACACACATACTCAGTCTCCCATACAAATACTTGGGCAACCATTCAATAACCCATATAGTTACTGATATAGCTACTGATTTAAACATGCAGCAGTTTACAGAACAACATAAATAATGATTGCCAAATTAAGACACTTTAATCACTAACCCATACACTCAGTGAGACACATTTAATCATTCTCTCATACAGTCAGTCATGCACCTACTAAATCCTTCATCCAGACACTTATACATCCACTCATTCTTCAATATGTAAGACATATTTTAACTTTACAGAAACATACAGTCACTGGGTGTTGTCATCAGTGATGTCATCAGTGATGTCATCAGTGATGTCATTTGAGATGTCATCAGTGATGTCATCAGTGATGTCACTGACCATGTCATGAATGATGTAATATGTGACATCATTAGCAGTGGATTGCGGGTCCGCGATATATAGTTAGTGCAACTAACTATATATGGAATTTCAATGGTTTTGTGCAAATAAAATAAGGTTTTTTAAATGCTAATCCCTAACTATATATGGTCTATAACCTATGGTTTTTTCAGTGAATTTTCAAGGTTTTGTAAATGCAAATTCCTAACTAAATATGGTCTTTAACCTATGGTTTTTTCTGTGAATATATATATATATATATATATTCACTGAAAAAAACATAGGTTATAGACCATATATAGTTAGGAATTAGCATTTAGAAAACCTTGAAAATTCACTGAAAAAACCATAGGTTATTGACCATATATAGTTAGGAATTCGCATTTACAAAACCTTATTTTACTCACACAAAACCATTGAAATTCCATATATAGTTAGTTGCACTAACTATATATCGCGCACCCGCAATCCACTGCTGATGATGTCACATATTACATCATTCATGACATGGTCAGCGACATCACTGATGACATCACTGATGACATCTCAAATGACATCACTGATGACATCTCAAATGACATCACTGATGACATCACTGATGACATCTCATTTGACATTACTGATCACATCACTGATGATATCATTCATGTGATAATACGATGAACCTCTTCAGACTCTAATATAACCTTAGATACAATCAGTGTAAACAGACACTCACAGACTGTCACTCATCCATGGAGTTACTCACACACCTAGTCAGTCATGCAAAGAATCAATCACACCTCCATTTCCTCAACTATACAGTTATACAAACTTTACTTATTCAAACATATACTAACACATATTTACTCTCTTATACAATCCCTGATACAAGTTCACAATGATCCATACAGCCACTCACACATTCACTGGCTCTTATGCACAGTTATTTATATATGTCAACTCTCACATGTACTGTGTTTTACATATGTACTTACTTTGACATGTAACACTGAGATATCCATTCACTCACCAATACACTCATGCACACAGTCAACCGCCCATACAGCTGTTTCCACATGCACTTTTGAAACCATACATCTAGTGAATCAACTGCTCACACATCTATGCACAGAGTCATACACCTCCCAGCCACCCACACACACACTCAGTCTCCCATACAAATACTTGGGCAACCAATCAATAACCCATATAGTTACTCATATAGCTACTTATCAACACATGCAACAGTTTACAGAACAACAGACATAATGATGCACAAATTAAGACAGTTTAGTCACTAACCCATGCACTCAGTGAGACACATTTAATCACTCACTCATACAGTCAGTCATGCACCTACTAAATCCTTCATCCAGACACTTATACATCCACTCATTCTTCAATATGTAAGACATATTTTAACTTTACAGAAACATACAGTCACTGGATGTTGTCATCAGTGATGTCATTTGAGATGTCATCAGTGATGTCATCAGTGATGTCACTGACCATGTCATGAATGATGTAATATGTGACATCATCAGCAGTGGATTGCGGGTGCGCGATATATAGTTATAGTTAGTGCAATTAACTATATATGGAATTTCAATGGTTTTGTGTGAGTAAAATAAGGTTTTGTAAATGCGAATTCCTAACTATATATGGTCTATAACCTATGGTTTTTTCAGTGAATTTTCAAGGTTTTGTAAATGCTAATTCCTAACTATATATGGTCTATAACCTATGGTTTTTTTCAGTGAATTTTCAAGGTTTTGTAAATGCTAATTCCTAACTATATATGGTCTATAACCTATGGTTTTTTCAGTGAATATATATATATACATACATATATAAACATATATCATCTGTATATCTATATAAATACAAACATAAATGCATGCATACATATACTTATATGCATACAGATGCATGTTATTTACATGAAAGTTGAAAAAACACTAATAAAAGCAAAGCTAAAAAGCCACCTCATTACAAACAGAATGGCTTTAACTTAAACGAGGGCGAGATCTATTGCATTTTCAATGCTTGTTTACTTTGGTTCCATCAAGAAGGCATTCAGATGTGTCACACATTTGCCATAAATTCTGAATGTTAGCACTCTAGTTGCACATTAGATCACTGTAGTAAAGCTACTGCTCACCAGGGACGTCTGCTGCTGGTATTCAAAGTGCATGTTTCAGTCTGCATGTCAGAATTTTTTTAATGAAATAGAAGAGGATTTGAGAAGTCACTCAAAATGATCCCTAATTTTTCTTTCTGAAGCACTAATCATACTTTCTTTGGCAAAATTAACCCCCTCATGTTGTTCCTTTTTAAATTGAGTGTTTTCAGACTTACCACTTCATTCCAATCAAGATGGCTTCTGGTGTGCCATACTTTTGTCATAAGTAAGACTGTTAGCGCTCTAGTTGTTCTTTAGAACACTCTGGGACATTCTGTCTTTGGGCTATACTTGGGGTACATCTGGGTGATATTTGGGCTACATTTAGGCTCTTTTGTCTCTGGTGGCCATCTTGGGAGACTGTATGTCAGAATTTTTTAATGAAATTGAAGAGGGTTTGAGAAGTCACTCAAAATGTGCCCTAATTTTTCTTTCTGCAGCACTAATCATAATTCATATGGCAAAATATACCCCCTCATTTTGTTTCTTTTTAAATTAAATGTTTTAAGAGTTACCACTTTATTCCAATCAAGATGGCTTCAGGTGTGCCATACCTTTGTAATAAGTAGGACTGTTAGCGCTCTAGTTGTTCTTTAGAACACTCTGGGACATTCTGTCATTGGGCTATACTTGGGCTACATCTGGGTGATATTTGGGCTACATTTGGGCTCTTTTGTCTCTGGTGGCCATTTTGGGAGACTGCATGTCAGAATGTTTTAATGAAATAAAAAAGGATTTGAGAAGTCACTCAAAATGTGCCCTAATTTTTCATTCTGCAGCACTAATCATACTTTCTATGGCAAAATATACCCCCTCATGTTGTTTCTTTTTAAATTAAATGTTTTAAGAGTTACCACTTTATTCCAATCAAGATGGCTTCAGGTGTGCCATACCTTTGTAATAAGTAGGACTGTTAGCGCTCTAGTTGTTCTTTAGAACACTCTAGGAGGCTGCAGTAGAACACAAAGGAATCAACTGACAGTCTCTGTCCTTGTTGGATGTACATGTTTTACTGAGAATGTCAGACTTCATTTTCACATGACTGAGAAAGATAATGTGAATTTACAGAAAATATGCTTTCAGTTTAGCTTATAGATCCCCTTCCAAACCACTGTGGGAAAATCATGAGATATTAGTTTTCTTTCAAACAATATTCATGATATCACAGCAGAAGGTTTTTTCACATGGTAAAATCACCTTAGAACCCACCACAATTCCTAAAACGAGTATGGTACCATCAACAAATGATTTATAATGTAACTAAAGTCCTAAAACCCTCTATTAACTACAATGCTTTTTAATGAGGTGCTATCATGTATATTGGTCCCAAGATGGCTGCCAACACTTCTTGGATGAAGTGCTGACAGCCAATCAGATCAGATGTGTGGTTAGGCTCCGCCCAGATATATATCTTTTTTTGAACCTAAATTACTCAAAATCCACTGGAGCACATATATTGAGACCTAGCAAAGGCACATCGGGCTAACAGTCCCTACAATTTTGCCAAGTTTCGCGCAAATCCATTCAGCTGTTCGAGCTAAAAGTGAGGCCAACCGCCCTATGGAAATTAACATGGAAAAAACGCGTTTTGGGACCCCCCTTTTTTCTCGACCCCCCCTTGATGAAACCCCCCCAAATTGTCAGGGGCTGCTCAGAAACAAAAAACGTTCCATTTTCCTGAAAATTTCAGCCAATTCCGTCCACAAACGCCAAAGTTATTAGACATAGAATTTTCAAAAATCCCATAGAGAAAAAATCCTAACTATATATACCTACTGGCGACCGCCAGTAGGTAATATATATATATATATATATACATATATATATATATATATATATATATATATATATATATATATATATATATATATATATATATATATATATATATATATATATATTACCTACTGGCGATAGCCAGTAGGTATATATAGTTAGGATTTTTTTCCTATGGGACTTTTGAAAATTCTATGTCTAATAACTTTGGCGTTTGTGGACGGAATCGGCTGAAATTTTCAGGAAAATGGCACATTTTGTTTCTGAGCAGCTCCTGAAAATTTGGGGGGGGTTCGTCAAGGGGGGGCCGAGAAAAAAGGGGGGTCCCAAAACACGTTTTTCCCATGTTAATTTCCATAGGGCGGTTGGACTCACTTTTAGCCCGAACGGCTGAATGGATTTCCACGAAACTTGGCAAAATTGTAGGGACTGTTAGCCCGATGTGCCTTTGCTAGGTCTCAATATATGTGCTTCAGTGGATTTTGAGAAATTAACGTTTAAATCAAGATATATATCTGTAACAGCGCTCCGGGCAGCTATCCGGTTAGCGAACCTTTCGCGTATCGGAACTTTGCAAAGCGAAGCTGATTGGCTCTCCGGTGTCTGTCAACATTCTAAACAGTCCGGTGCGGCCGCCATCTTGTCTCTCGGTAGGATCGAGAGACAAGAGGAGGCCAAAACAAAGGGGGAAATGAAGGAAAGGGGGCAAGGTAGACCCCTCCTGACCCCCTAGGATTGATGAGGGGGATATTATAGAGCCACGCCGGGCCCAAAAAAAAAAAAAAATCCGATTTTTTCGCCGTAGAGACGCGTCTTGGTAAGCGAACCGGGCAGCTAACTGGGCAGCTAACCGGGAAGCTAACCGGCAGTGTAACGGGAGTCTGAGGAGTAGCTGATTGGCTGTCAACATTGTAAACAGTCCGGAGCGGCCGCCATCTTGTCTCTCGGTAGGATCAAGAGACAAGAGGAGACCAAAACAAAGGGGGAAATGAAGGAAAGAGGGCAAGGTAGACCCCTTCTGACCCCATAGGATTGATGAGGGGGATATTATAAAACCACGCGGGGCCCAAAAAAAAAAAAATCCTGAGGAGTAGCTGATTGGCTGTCAACATTGTAAACAGTCCAGAGCGGCCGCCATCTTGTCTCTCGGTAGGATCGAGAGACAAGAGGTGGAAAAAAAAAGGTGTAAATGAATGAAAGGGGTAAGGCAGACCCCTCCTGAACCCCTAGGATTGATGAGGGGGCTATTAAAGTTCCCTGCGGGGCAAAAGAAAAAAAAATTGCGATTTTTCGCGGTAAAGGTGCTTCCTTGTACGTTAACCGGGCAGCTAACCGGCAGCGTAACGGGAGTCCGACATATTGTGTTTTTTGAACGTTTGTGATATGTGCACGTGTGGATTTTGTCTAATTAAGGTTAAAAAAATATATATATATCTTTAAGCGTGTTCTGGCGCGCTTACGTTTTGGGTTTGGTTTGCGCTGCAGAGACGATACGTCACGGTTATGCGATGCATCATGAGGCGTCTCACGGGCTACGTGATACGTCACTTAATAAAGAATATATTTTACAGCTATAGATATTAGCTTTTAAAAAACCAATGAAATTCACAGAAAAAACCATAGGTTAAAGACCATATATAGTTAGGAATTTGCATTTACAAAACCTTGAAAATTCACTGAAAAAACCATAGGTTATAGACCATATATAGTTAGGGATTAGCATTTAAAAAACCTTATTTTATTTGCACAAAACCATTGAAATTCCATATATAGTTAGTTGCACTAACTATATATCGCGGACCCGCAATCCACTGCTAATGATGTCACATATTACATCATTCATGACATGGTCAGTGACATCACTGATGACATCACTGATGACATCTCAAATGACATCACTGATGACATCACTGATGACATCTCAAATGACATCACTGATGACATCACTGACATCTCATTTGACATTACTGATTACATCACTGATGATATCATTTATGTGATAATACATCTTCAGACTCTAATATAACCTTAGATACACTCAGTGTAAACAGGCACTCACAGACTGTCACACATCCATGGAGTTACTCACACACCTAGTCAGTCATGCAAAGAATCAATCACATCTCCATTTCCTCAACTATACAGTTATACACACCTTACTTATTCAAACATATAGTAACACATATTTACTCTCTTATACAATCCTTGATACAAGTTCACAATGATTCATACAGCCACTCACACATTCACTGGCTCTTATGTTCAGTTATTTATATATGTCAACTCTCACATGGAGTGTGTTTTACATATGTACTTACTTTGACATGTAGCACTGAGATATCCATTCACTCACCAATATACTCATGCACACAGTCAACTGTCCATACAGCTGTTTCTACATGCACTTTTGAACCCATACACCTAGGGAATCAACTGCTCACACATCTATGCACAGAGTTATACACCTCCCAGCCACCCACACACATACTCAGTCTCCCATACAAATACTTGGGCAACCATTCAATAACCCATATAGTTACTGATATAGCTACTGATTTAAACATGCAGCAGTTTACAGAACAACATAAATAATGATTGCCAAATTAAGACACTTTAATCACTAACCCATACACTCAGTGAGACACATTTAATCATTCTCTCATACAGTCAGTCATGCACCTACTAAATCCTTCATCCAGACACTTATACATCCACTCATTCTTCAATATGTAAGACATATTTTAACTTTACAGAAACATACAGTCACTGGGTGTTGTCATCAGTGATGTCATCAGTGATGTCATCAGTGATGTCATTTGAGATGTCATCAGTGATGTCATCAGTGATGTCACTGACCATGTCATGAATGATGTAATATGTGACATCATTAGCAGTGGATTGCGGGTCCGCGATATATAGTTAGTGCAACTAACTATATATGGAATTTCAATGGTTTTGTGCAAATAAAATAAGGTTTTTTAAATGCTAATCCCTAACTATATATGGTCTATAACCTATGGTTTTTTCAGTGAATATATATATATATATATATATATATATATATATATATATATATATATACAAGAACAGTGGTCTCTCACCACAAAACTACCAGGCAGGTAGCAGAGAGGAAAAACCACGCGAGTCCCAATCTTCTTTCGGCAAGTTTTATTAGTAAGGAAAGTTCACCAAATCTGACGCGTTTCGGGCGTCCGCCCTTGGTCACAGATCATCAGGTAAATGAAAGAACATCCCTTTGAAAGGGTACATTGCAAAAATTCAATTGGTGATTTTTTTCATTTGCAACACCATGTGATTAAAGAATAAAAGCTGAGGACACACTACATATGGCTGACATAAATAGTCTGTTTTACAAACCACAATTTCATATATAAATAGATCGAGTAGAGGGAGGTATTATTATAATATTTACACTTAGTTGTACAAATTTATGTAGACATTTCATTTTAAGTTGCAATGTATCACATTATGTAAACTTCATATCAAACAAATGCTGTCGGTGTCCATTTAGAGTGACACATGATATCCGCATAAATGCTATTGTACAATGGATTGCAATATACAAAAAGACACAATATAACTACTGGTCATATGTCATCGATAAGTGCAATGTGCGCAGATAAAGTGCAAATGCAATTGTGCAAATAACGCAAAAAGTTCTGTGCAAACATGGCATATAAAAAAATATAAATATAAATATAAATATTTATAAATAATTTCATGTTAAAATCATCTTGGATCATTAATTAATAGAACCTGATGATAGGCATATGACCATACATAAATATCTTCTCTATTTAACTTTTCGCAATCTGTTAAATTCCCGCATGAATGCAATGGCAGTGTGCCTGAAATGTGAACCGCAGTGATTCACAATATATTTGTTTGTATATATTTTGACAAAGCAACTAATGCCAACCACCTTCCAAGTAATACTCTCCATATGTGTTTCAGAAAGGGGAAACAAACTAAAAAATGTATCTTAATGTCTGTGTCCCAAAATTAAATGGGAAAAGTAATGTGAATCCATTAAACCAGTAAATAATGAAAAAATCAATTGTGCATGTGATACTAAAAAAAGGGGGTAGTATACAATGTGTGTAATAAAATTCATAGCAAAATTTATGGGGTGGAGGCAGAAAAAGGAGACAATGGCCCATAAATAAATCATTAAGTAAGGATTGGTTTAAAAAAAACATGTAAATCCTCCGTTGTATTTAATCCATTAGGGAATCTGCTGTCTAATTCAATGATAAACTGAGACTCAAGTCTCCTAAGCATTTTCTCCCTATCGCCACCCCGTGTAGATTTTGGTGCAGAGGCAATGACATAATACTCCAGGCATTGTAAGTTGTTGTTGTGTATTGCCTTGAAATGTCTGGCAACGGGATAAGTGCCATCGTTGTTGACAATGGCACGTAAGTGCTGAAGTATTCTGGCATGCACCTGTAGCTTTGTGCTGCCCACATATCTGAGGCCACAGGTGCATGTCAGAATATAGACAGCAAAGTCAGTTTTACAATTAAATGTGCCCTTGATGTTTTTGGCAATTGGACTGAATGGAGTCAAGTATTGGGAGGTGTTTTTTCCAAATTTACAAGCTCTACAAGTAGAGCAACGTTTGAATCCCGGACGGGATATATATATTCACTGACAAAACCATAGGTTTCAGGCCTTATATAGTTAGGAATTAGCATTTAAAAAATCTTTAAAATTCACTCAAAAAACTATAAGTTTTAGCGGTGTTATAGTTAGCTGGACATTTCACTCATACAAATCCATTGAAATTGCTCCTATATAGTTAGTTATACTAACTATATTTCGCGCAGCCGCAATCCCCTGCTGATGATGTCACATATTACATCATTCATGACATGGTCAGTGACATCACTGATGACATCTCAAATGACATCACTGATGACATCAATGATGACATCATCCAGTGAATGTGGTTTGCTTCATTATTTAAATATGCATTATATATATAGCAATTTGCATTGAAGAATGAGTGGATATATAAAAATAAATATTTGAATGGAGGATTTAGTATCAGTGTAATTGAATGTTTACTTGACCAATTTATAGTGTCTCACTAAATATAGTGGATAGTGACTAAACTGTTTGAATATCTGTATCACTTTGTCAGTTGTTGTGTAAACTGGTTCTCCAGTTGGTTACTAGCTATGTGAAAGTCTATATTAGTTATTGATTAGTTAACTGAGAATTTGTATGGGAGAGCGAATGTGTGTGTGGTTCGGTGGGGGTTGTGTGACTGCCCAAAGATGCGTGAATAGTTGATTCACTAGATATATGACGTTAAAACTACATGTTCTAACAGTTGTTTGGGTGAGTGAATATCTTTATGGGTGTGGTGATGAGCAAATATATTTCTCAATGGTACATGTCCAATAAACTAGAAAAATAAAAGGCAGTGTATGTGTCAGTTGTTGTATATAAATAAGTATACATAAGACTCAATTATTGTGTGAGTGACTGTATGGATAACTTTATACTTGTAATAATGATTTTATAATTCACTAAGTATGACTTACTATCTAAATAAATAGATGAAGTTGTGTTTGTATAAGTGTATAGCTAAGTATATATGTAAGTATGATCCATTGTTTGCATAAGTGAGTAGGATGACTTCATATCTGAATAGGATGTGTGCCTGTGTATAATGTCGATTTAGGTGTAAAGTATTTTTGATAGTGGTCTATTGTTCATTAACAGCATGTATGAGTGAATCTACAGGTAAGTGATTAGATGTGTGTATACATCTATGAATCACTGAGTGGGTTTTTAGATACTTGTATTGCTGTAACAATGGATTCAAATATGATACTCTGTATTTTACAAAGAATGATGAAAGATTTTACTAGTGTATGAAAAGGTGTACGTGATTGTCACGTGGATGATGTCATCAGTGATGTCATCAGTGATGTCATTTGAGATGTCATCAGTGATGTCACTGACCATGTCATGAATGATGTAATATGTGACATCATCAGCAGTGGATTGCGGGTGCGCAAAATATAGTTAGTACAACTAACTATATAGGAGCCATTTCAATGGTTTTGTATGAGTGAAATGTCCAGCTAACTATAACACCCCTTTAGTGAATTTTTAAATGTTTTTTAAATGCTAATTCCTAACTATATAAGGCCTGAAACCTATGTTTTTTTCAGTGAATTTCAAAGGTTTTTTAAATGCTAATTCCTAACTATATAAGGCCTGAAACCTATGTTTTTTTCAGTGAATTTGCAAGGTTTTTTAAATGCTAATTCCTAACTATATAAGGCCTGAAACCTATGTTTTGTTCAGTTAATTTCAAAGGTTTTTTTAATGCTAATTCCTAACTATATAAGACCTGAAAGCCCACCAGAAACCTCCAGTATGCGCCAGGGGACTGCATTGCAGAGAGGTGTAATGAAGCCACGCCCCTTTTTACACCGCTCTGCAACGCAGCCCCCGTGCATGTTTGAAGAGGGGGAACTAATTCCCCTTGCATACTGGGGGCCCCTGGGGGCCAACTAGCCCACCTAGAAAACCTCCAGTATGCGCCAGGGGGCTGCATTGCAGAGGTGTAATGAGGCTATGCCCCTTGTTACACCTCTCTGCAACGCAGCCCCCTGCCATGTTTGCAGAGGGGGAATTAATTCCCCTTACATACTGAGGGTCCCTGGGGGCCAACTAGCCCACCAGGAGCCTCCAGTATGCGCCAAGGGGCTGCATTGCAGAGAGGTGTAATGAGGCCACACCCTTTTTTACACCTCTGTGCAACGCAGCCCCCGTGCATGTTTGAAGAGAGGGAACTAATTCCCCTTGCATACTGGGGGCCCCTGGGGGCCAACTAGCCCACCTAGAAAACCTTCAGTATGCGCCAGGGGGCTGCATTGCAGAGGTGTAATGAGGCTATGCCCCTTGTTACACCTCTCTGCAACGCAGCCCCCTGCCATGTTTGCAGAGGGGGAATTAATTCCCCTTACATACTGAGGGTCCCTGGGGGCCAACTAGCCCACCTGGAACCTCCAGTATGCGCCAGGGGGCTGCATTACACAGAGGTGTAATGAGGCTATGCCCCTTTTTACACCTCTCTGGAATGCAGGCCACTGGCGCGTTTGCAGAGGGGGGACTAATTCCCCTTGCATACTGGGGGTCCCTGGGTCATATCTGCCCAAACGCTGATATTCCGCACGATTGAAAATGACTTTTCTTGAGAAACATTTGGATTTGGATTATGATGTCCTATTCTTTGGAAGTTTTGAAAGACTGACATTGAGGATGCTATAAATTACTCAAGTCTGCCCAAATTGTGTGGGTAAAATTGATACCTAGTCACTTTGAATAAGAATGTACTTACGTCTCGTCTAACATTTGGAAGAAATATCTAGTTATATGACAACAGGATACCGACATAACTTGAAGGAAATAAGAACGCCCTGAAGAAGTTCTGTTGTACAGAATGAAACGTGTCGGCTGGCTGTGGTGCATAAACTTAAGGAAAATAAAAGCATTTGAATATACACCAAGATTCAGCGCTTCAATAAGGACTCTAAGTGATATGATTTGATTGGACTTATTGTGCAAGTGGTGCTGTGTCAAACGTTGGAATATTCTCCACTATTCTCTACTACTTTTTCTCTACTACTCAACTACTCTTTAATACTCACTCTCTACTACTCATTCTCTACTACTCTACTACTCTCTACTACTCTCTCTCTACTACTCACTCTCTACTACTCTCTACTACTCACTCTACTATTCACTCTACTACTCTCTACTACTCACTCTCTGCTACTCTCTCTACTGTTCTCTACTACTCTCTACTACTCACTCTCTACTCTCTACTACTCACTCTCTACTCTCTACCTCTCTCTACTTCTCTCTCTACTTGTCTCTACCTCTACCTCTCTACCTCTACCTCTCTACCTCTCTACCTCTCTCTACCTCTCTCTACACGCACACATATACATATATATATATATGCATATATATGCATATGCATATATATGTATGTGCATATATATATATATACATACATATACAAAGATATATAATCTGCATATCTATATAAATACAAATATAAATGCATGCATACATATACATGTATGCATACCTATGCATGTTATTTACATGAAAGTTTTAAACACACTAATAAAAGCAAAGCTAAAAAGCCGCCTCATTACAAACAGAATGGCTTTAACTTAAACGAGGGCGAGATCTATTGCATTTTCAATGCATGTTTACTTTGGTTCCATCAAGAAGGCATTCAGCTGCGTCATACATTTGCCATAAATTCTGAATGTTAGCACTGTAGTTGATCATTAGATCACTGTAGTAAAGCTACTGCTCACCAGCGAAGTCTGCTGCTGGTATTCAAAGAGCATGTTTCAGTCTGCATGTCAGAATTTTTTTAATGAAATAGAAGAGGATTTGAGAAGTCACTCAAAATGTGCCCTAATTTTTCTTTTTGAAGCACTAATCATACTTTCTATGGCAAAATGAACCCCCTCATTTTGTTCCTTTTTAAATTAAATGTTTTTAGACTTACCACTTCATTCCAATCAAGATGGCTTCTGGTGTGCCATACTTTTGTCATAAATAAGACTGTTAGCGCTCTAGTTGTTCTTTAGAACACTCTGGGACATTCTGTCATTGGGCTACACTTGGGCTACATCAGGGTGATATTTGGGCTGCATTTGGCCTCTTTTGTCTCTGGTGGCCATCTTGGGAGACAGCATGTCAGAATTTTTTTAATGAAATAGAAGAGGATTTGAGAAGTCACTCAAAATGTGCCCTAATTTTTCTTTTTGAAGCACTAATCATACTTTCTATGGCAAAATGAACCCCCTCATTTTGTTCCTTTTTAAATTAAATGTTTTTAGACTTACCACTTCATTCCAATCAAGATGGCTTCTGGTGTGCCATACTTTTGTCATAAATAAGACTGTTAGCGCTCTAGTTGTTCTTTAGAACACTCAGGGACATTCTGTCATTGGGCTACACTTAGGCTACATCAGGGTGATATTTGGGCTGCATTTGGCCTCTTTTGTCTCTGGTGGCCATCTTGGGAGACTGCATGTCAGAATTTTTTAATGAAATAGAAGAGGATTTGAGAAGTCACTCAAAATGTGCCCTAATTTTTCTTTCTGCATCACCAATCATACTTTCTATGGCAAAATATACCCCCTCATTTTGTTCCTTTTTAAATTAAATGTTTTAAGAGTTACCACTTTATTCCAATCAAGATGGCTTCAGGTGTGCCATACCTTTGTAATAAGTAGGACTGTTAGCGCTCTAGTTGTTCTTTCGAACACTCTGGGACATTCTGTCATTGGGCTATATTTGGGCTACATCTAGGTGACATTTGTGCTACATTTGGGCTCTTTTGTCTCTGGTGGTCATCTTGGGAGACTGCATGTCAGAATTTTTTTATGAAATAGAAGAGGATTTGAGAAGTCACTCAAAATGTGCCCTAATTTTTCTTTCTGCAGCACTAATCATACTTTCTATGGCAAAATATACCCCCTCATTTTGTTCCTTTTTAAATTAAATGTTTTAAGAGTTACCACTTTATTCCAATCAAGATGGCTTCAGGTGTGCCATACCTTTGTAATAAGTAGGACTGTTAGCGCTCTAGTTGTTCTTTAGAACACTCTAGGAGGCTGCAGTAGAACACAAAGGAATCAACTGACAGTCTCTGTCCTTGTTGGATGTACATGTTTTACTGAGAATGTCAGACTTCATTCTCACATGACTGAGAAAGATAATGTGAATTTACAGAAAATATGCTTTCAGTTTAGCTTTTAGATCCCCTTCCAAACCACTGTGGGAAAAGCATGAGATAATAGTTTTCTTTCAAACATGATTCATGATATCCCCGCAGAAGGCTTTTTCACATGGTAAAATCACCTTAGAACACACCACAATTCCTAAAATGAGTATGGTGCCATCAAAAAATGATTTATAATGTAACTAAAGTCCTAAAACCTCTATTAACTACTATCTTTTTTAATGAGGTGCTATCATGTATATTGGTCCCAAGATGGCTGCCAACACTTCTTGGATGAAGTGCTGACAGCCAATCAGATTTCACCATGAGATGTGTGGTTAGGCTCCACCCAGATATATATGTGTTTTTGAAGTTAATTTTCATAAAAACTACAGAAGCAATTTTCACCAAATATAGCAAAGGCACTTCTGCGTACCAGTCCCTACAATTTTGCCAAGATTGGTGTAATTCCGTTCAGCGGTTTGGGCTGTAGACTTGTCAGAACGTCCTATGGAAATTAACATGGGGAAAACACGTTTTGGGACCCCCCTTTTTTCTCAGCCCCCACCACACGAATCCCCCCGAAACTTTCAGGGAAGGAGCGCAGCGGAGCTGGGCAAAATTTTGGAAACTTACACGCAAATTCCTCAACCGGCGCCAAAGTTATTCCCAATAGAATATTGCGGATTTCCTATGGTAGCCAATCCTAACTATATATACCTACTGGCTATCGCCAGTAGGTAATATATATATATATTACCTACTGGCGGTCGCCAGTAGGTATATATAGTTAGGATTTTTTTCCTATGGGATTTCTGAAAATTCTATGTGGAATAACTTTGGCGTTTGTGGAGGGAATTGGCTGACATTTTCAGGAAAATGGCACATTTTGTTTCCGAGCAGCCCCTGAAAATTTGGGGGGTTTCGTCAAGGGGGGGCCAAGAAAAAAGGGGGGTCCCAAAACGTGTTTTTAACATTGAGTTTTCCATAGGGCGGTTGGACTCACTTTTAGCTCGAACGGCTGAATGGATTTACACAAAACTTGGCAAAATTGTAGATATGTTTTGCCCGACGTGCCTTTGCTATGTCTCAATATATGTGCTCCAGTGGATTTTGAGAAATTAACGTTTTAAAAAACAGATATATCTGTGACAGCGTCCCGGTTAGCGCCCCGGTTCGCGTACCTTACGCGTAACGGAACTTCGCTAGGAGAAGCGGATTGGCTCCCCGGTGACTGTGAACATTCTAAACAATCCGGAGCGGCCACCATCTTGTGTCTCGGTAGGAAGAAATAAGCATAAGGGGGCAGAGTACATCCTCCCTGACCCCTTAGGTTTGATGAGGGGGCTTTAAAAGGGCCTCGCGGGGTTAAAAAATAATAATTTTATATCCTTTTTTTGCGGGGGAGGGCTTGGTACGCGCACCGGGAAGCGGTCCGGTAAGCGTAATATTGGGAAAATAGGATGGAAGAATGTTCAAATATTGTATGTTTATTGATTGTTCTTTTTTTTTTTTTTATTTAAGTACCAGCATGTAGGTACCAATGCAGAGTCTAAAAATAAAAATACATTGTTTCCTTTGTAGATATCTTGCATGTTGTTTCAGAAGTTATTGTGGTATATGGAATTCATAGCGTAGTCTGTCAGGAAAGCAGAAACACCATGGAGGTAGGAGATGATAAAGAGATGTTAAATACACATTGGAGATGATATAGTGGAAGAAAGGAAGTAACTATGAGCAAACTTAAAGTTGCACATTATTTTTAAAGTCTAATTTTACATTATAATCAATTTGCTAGTAGTTTAAAAAATACATATAAAAATGAATAATGTGTCAAACAATTTTTGAATTATTATATATACATTTATTTTCCTGATTCGTTTTCAAAATTAAAAAGAACTTCTAATAATTCTTTGTCAGAATTTGTCTCATTTTCAATTAGGAAATCCACAGATTCAACACATTGTAGAAGTTCAAAGTCCCGTGATTCATCAAAGAATTCTGATTCATTTTCTGTATCTTTGTTGCATTCTGCAACAATTTCCAAGTTAGTTTTGTTCTCTCCTTCCATTTTTGAGCTGTAAAATTAATTAAAAAAATATATATCAGTACAGATAGGGCACTGTTGGGTTTAAGTACAGACAGGCAGTTTGGTTTTTTAAACAGTGATTTTATCTTTGGCCAGTGTATGGTATCAGACTGGAAGTAGAAATATAAAAAAATGTATGTGATAAAGCCTAAGTCAATTCTTAATTATACAAGACAAGCCTAACTCCATCCATAACTAAAACAGAGAAGTCTATCTTATTCTATAAGTATTACAGAGAGATAGTATATAACTATCAGAAAATGTTTTCCTAATTAACTTAAAGTACAGAACATACTTCAGTTTTTAAAATACCATCTTACCTTTCAAAAAGAAGTTTAAGTTCTCAGTTGAAATGCACTTGATATGTACTTCAGGAAGTAGTAGTCAAAATGGCTGTGTTTCTATCTCTTTCTTTATATATATTCAGGTACATAACCAATCAAATGTCATGAAATAATAGAAGATTTTGAAAGTAGTATTTTGATTGGTCGTCAATTGTAACACTTCATAAGTGTTTTTGTAAGGTAATTTACCTCAGGATATTTAGTCAGGCTTACAGCATACTTTTCTCAATGGAATTTCATCAAATTTGGGTAAATGGTAGGGACTGCTATGTAGTAGGGGCTATTCTAAATTTGATGAAAGTGTCTCTAGTAGTTTTTCTGTAAATTACTTTCCCACCTTTTTTTAGGGAGCGCTTACCGGTGCGCGCCCCGGTACGCAAACCGGCAGCGTAACGGGAGTCCTCCATTTTGAGTATTGGTAGAATTGAGACACAAGATGGAGGACAAACAATGTTCGGAATGGGTAGGGAGCACGATAGACACTTTGTGACCCCCTAGGTTTTCTGAGGGTGGTTGAGGAGGCCCATATATGCGAAACAAAAAAATATTAAAACATTTTTGCGTGGTTAGCGTCCGGTTCGCGTACCGGGAAGCGAACCGGGAAGCTCACAAAAGAGAAAAAAGAATGACAGAGTTTAAAAACTTATGGAAATTTTTATAAATGGGAGGTAGTTCTGAAAAGAACAGTTGTTTTTTAATTTTGTAGTTTTATGTGTTTTTTTTTAATTTTCTGAACGTTTTTTGATTTTTTTGTTTTTTGTGTTAAAAAAAGGCAACAAACTTAAAACAGAGAATTATAAATGGCTCAACAGGAGCAAAAAAAAAAGAAATGAATTATTGTTTTTTCTTACTGCAATTATGTTTCTCCATTGTATTGTTGATTGTGGTGATATTTTTTTCACCAAAACAAAGTATTGCCCCACAAAAAATACAAATAAATTTCAAATCTCCAAAATGTTCTTGTATGTTGAGGACCATGTTGTCTCCTCAGGTCTGGATTGAGTGGCTTGTCCAGTGGAGGTGCTGGGTAAAGGATTTGAAAGGTTTTGGGCAAGTTCAGTATTTTGAGCCTGTGCAAAGCAGGTCACTTCCTCCTCCTCCTCCTCTTCCTCATTCTCCTCTTCTTGACCACAAAAGTACTGTGGTGGTGGTCCTTGCTGTGGTGGAGGTGGTGGTGGTGGTGGTGCACCAGCGGAAGCAACAACACTAGCCATTGTTTAAGTCCAAAATGGCTCTTCCTCTCTCTTCTCCAAAATAGGTCTTCCTCTCTCAAAGTAGAAAGTAAGAATGAGGAAAAAAGGTGGGGCTTTCATCATTTGGGAAAAAAAATGTTCTAAACCAATGAAAAGTGTTATTTTTAGGTCATATGACCAAGCCTTACATCATTAGGAAACCAAAAGTAAAATGAACCAATGAAAAGTTTTATAAACAAGTCACATGACCTGTTATGCTTACGTTACGCGCTCCGCGCCGTGCCCCGGATCGCTTCCGGGGCGCTGCGCTTCGCGTCTCGGTTCGCGTTCCGGAGCGCTTCCGGGTGCGCTAACGCGGCGCGTCATAAGACGCATTACGCGGCAACGCGATACGTCGCGCTTGCGCGACGCGTCCCGATGTTGTTTTCTAACGCGGTAATTGCGCTATCGGAACGTTTACCGGTTCGCGGACCGGGTCGCGGAACCAAATTGAGCTAACGGGAAGCTGCCTGGTTCGCGGACCGGCAGCGAAACAAAAAAAAATAATTAAAAAAAATATATAAATAAAAAAATTATATTACAAACATATAAAATATATTTTTGCATTAAAAGAAGAATACATTTTTCAGCTTTTGATATTTGCTATTAAAAAACCATTGAAATTCAATGAAAAAACCATAGGTTATAGACCATATATAGTTAGGAATTAGCATTTACAAAACCTTAAAAATTCACTGAAAAAACCATAGGATATAGACCATATATAGTTAGGGATTAGCATTTACAAAACCTTATTTTACTCGCACAAAACCATTGAAATTCGCATATATAGTTAGTTGCACTAACTATATATCGCGCACCCGCAATCCACTGCTGATGATGTCACATATTACATCATTCATGACATGGTCAGTGACATCACTGCATTTACGATAGTTTTCAGCGGATAACCCCTTGCTGTGTGAAATAATGTGTGAGAGGTTTGCAGCAAGGGGTTATCCGCTGAAAACTATCGTAAATGCAGTGATGTCACTGACCATGTCATGAATGATGTAATATGTTATAAATGGTATTTCACTGTGAATTCAAATCTTGTGAAATGAAATTCAAACAAGGGCACAACTTTGTTAAACAATCAGCTGGTAAATGCTGCGCGAAAAAAATTACAATAATAAGCTGGAGAATTTATCAACATGGCTCATAATATACCATTTACTTAATGCAGGTTATTACATGTGGCGCCTCTTTTGGCAATCCTATTATTCATGTAAACTTTTTTCATCCAGCTATGTGTCATACACATCGCGCACGACATTATCCACTAAGAATATAGCCCCTGTGGGCAAACACAAGTTGTCTATTGACCTTGCTTTCCAAACTTCAATGCAAATCAATGTCACCTATCAAGGCAACCATTCCAATATGATTTGCACTCACATCTTAAATCTCAGTGACTACCAAGAAACTAGAATTGAGCCCCAGTGGGCTTAATCTCTTATTTAACCAATAACTGTCTGTTGAGTTGTATATCTTGTCTCCTTCACAAGGATTTTCGCATTCCCTGAAAAATAATAAACAAACTAAATTAAAAAACACACACTAACAAGATATTAATACAAATTCTTAAAAGAGTTACCATCAGCGAGCACATATATATACATCAACATTCAGGGTTATATCAAGACAGGCAGTGGGGCACCCGGGTACAGCAAAACACTAATATTGAGTTATTCCATATTGAGTGTAAAAAAGGTTAACCCAAATGTACTTCCATCTCTTCGTCATTATTATGCCCAAGAGGTGTCATGGTCTTATACCTGATTATAAACTTTGACTCAAGTCTTCTCAAACACTGTAGTCTATTCCCACCTCTTTCATTATACTTCACTGTGTCCAAGACACAGAAGCTCAACAGATCTGAATTCTGGTTATGGTGACTTTGGAAATGTCTTGCTATGGGGTAAGTTTTGTCCATGTTTTTAATTGCACGCAAATGCTCTAGAACTCGCAGCTTGGCTTTTTTAATTGTGCTGCCAATGTAAGCTTTTTTGCATGGGCAGAACAGTGCATATACAGCGTAGTCAGTGTTGCACGATGTATGTTCATGAATTACAAATGGTTCTGCTGTAGAAGACAAAATTGCTATTTTTACATTTTTACTGTTCTTGCAGGCTTTACAATTTCTACATGTATAAAACCCCTGTACAATTGGTGATGTTGTTTTACTGGGTTCAATTGCTTTGCACAATTGGTCTTTCAATGATTTCGCTCTTCTGAAAGTCACCTGCGGAGACGTTTCTACACAGGTTGCTATATCTGGGTCAGAGTGCATTATTTTGTTTTAAGACAGTTTTACTTGTCCATTAAATACCTGCATTCTCTCCCTGCAAACAGACCGCCTGGGCTCGATATTGAAGTCTGCCCGCCCCGGTCCGACTCGGCAACCAGTGCCGTTGTGCGGAGGGCGGACAGGTAAGAGCCAGGCAGCACTTCCGGTTTTGCTGGAGCTGAGGTTAGCGCTCTAGTGGCTACCTCACTCCGGGCTATTTAGCCACGCCCTTCCTTCAAGCGCGCAGCGGTTGCGAGCAGGGGGCGCCTTCGAGCGCGCCTAAGAAGCGCCGAAGAAAAGCCCGTCTGTGCCCGTCTGTGACAGGACGGGGCCAGGGGCGATGGACCCTGACATTGCTCTATGAACAACTATCGGTAAGGGCAACCATTCACTTACCTATTCTGGCCAAACGCTACTGAGCCTCAGACCATTAACTCAATGTAGCACAAACATTCAATGGCACCGCATTGAGGGAGGCTTTTCCTGTCTACAATGTCGGCGCCTATCTAATAACAGCGCCCCCCCCCCCAACCCCAATACCCCCCCACAGGGCCTGAAGAGTTTCCTTCTAAATGTACGATCATTACCCAAACACCAACATCAGGTTTGGGATTTAATTCACTCCACCCAACCGGATATGTGTTTTCTTGTGGAAACATGGTTAAAACCCCACACAATTACAGCTATAGCAATGGGGATTCCATCCGGATACAAGATCAAACATTTAGATAGAGAAATTAAAACAGGAGGTGGCCTGGCAATTATACACAAGGACCACATACAACTCACTATCACAGAACAACATCTAAACTCGCAGTTAGAGATTATGTTTTTTAAAATCTTTTTAACCAACCACATCACCTGGAAAGGTGCCTTGGTCTACCGCCCTCCAGGACCAAACCCTAATTTTGCACTCACCCTTCAAGAAATATTAGCCCCCCATCTTAAATCGAAAGAAGATTTTCTTCTCCTGAGTGATTTTAACACACACGTAGATCGGCCAACACTGTCTGAATCCACGGCTTTGATCACTGATCTTTCTAACCTGGCTTTAGAACTACAAAATCATGGACCCACCCATAAAGGAGGACACATGCTTGATCTACTTTTTTGCAACTGTGCCAAAGTAATCTGCTCACCGGCAAAAGATATATCATGGACAGATCACTCTTTGTTAGAATTTGTATTACTAACTCCTGCAAGACCCGTTAAAAGTGTACTCCTCTCCCCTACCCGGAGACGACAATGGCACAAAGTAACTGCCAATAAAGTTCAGGAAGTATGGACAAGTCCCGATATTCAGGAAACAGACACAGCAGACATGGCCTTAGCTAAGCTCAATGAATGCATTAAGCAAGCCATTGACATCATAGCTCCTTTAAAACGACATAAGCAGTATCCGGCGTCAAAACAAGAAAGCTGGTATACCAATGAATTGAGAGCAGGGAAACAAAAATGCAGACGAGCTGAGAAGGCTTGGAGGAAAAGGAAAACTGAGAATAGCCGAGCAGCTTTCCTAGATGCCCAATCAGAGTATTACAAAAATATAAAGTTGCCAGGAAACAACATTTAACACAACAGATAGCAGAAGCGGGCAATTGCTCTAAGGAGCTTTTTAATATTCTGCAGAATTTCATTAAACCAACTGCATGTGAAAGCTCCGATGACTTTTCGCAGGATTTATGCGATAAAGTCTCTCTATTCTTTGAAGATAAAATAAATACTATCTACGAAAGAATAGTAGCAGCCAATAATAGCACAAATAAGACCAACATATGCCCACCTCAGACCCCTGCAATATACAATAAACCTCCTCTGATATCCTTTCCCCGATTGATAACACAGAGCTCCTCTCCCTCTGCAGTCATATAAAAACAGGGTCCCCTAATGACCTTATTCCTGCCAAAATGGTTGGACCTATGATTTCTCTTTTGGGTCCCCACGTACTCGAAGTGATTAATATCTCCCTCAGGACAGGCCAGGTTCCAGCAGACTGGAAAAAGGCAGTGGTGAACCCGATAAGGAAAAAGGCATCATCTCCATGGACAGACCTCTCCAACCTACGACCTATCTCTCTCCTACCGTACTTAGGCAAGATCACAGAGAGGCATGTGAACACCTATCTCTCCCAACATCTTGAAGCGACGGAAGGCCTGGACTATTCACAATCTGGGTTCAGGCCAAACCACAGCACAGAATCAGCCCTTCAAACAGTGACCAATAACATCAAGATGGCACTGGATGATGGTAGCTCTATGATTCTGGTGCTGCTGGATCTTTCCGCCGCTTTCCATACGGTGTCTCACACGGTGCTTCTCCACCGCCTAAGGGAGGTAGGCATAGAAGGAGAGGCTCTGGCGTGGTTGGAGAGTTTTCTGCCTGGTCGTTTCCAAGAAGTTAGGCTGGGCTCCCATAAATCCATTCACAGGGAGCTCAACAAGGGAGTGCCACAAGGCTCTTGTCTAAGCCCCACACTTTTCAAAATATATGTGGCCCCCCTCGCCAACTTAGCAAGATCTTTCGGGTTCACCCCCGTGTCGTACGCTGACGACACCCAACTCCTTTTTCCCTTTAAAAATCTTACACCTGCAATAAAAAGATCTTTTGCAGATGGCATGAGAGCCATTGCAGAATGGATGTCATCAAATTGTCTGCAGTGTAATGTCGGTAAAACCGAGGTCATGCTGTTCGGGCATGCAGCAACACACTGGTCATCTGACTGGTGGCCCCAAGAACTAGGCCCCGTCCCCATTCCCAAGAGCACGGTTAGAAACCTGGGAGTGTTACTTGATCAGCAACTTACATTTAAAAATCACGTAAATCAAGTTGCCGGTACCTGCTTTCGGGCCATAGGGATGCTAAGACGAGTCTTCCCCTACCTGCCGGACCATTATAGGAAAACGTTGGTACAGGCTCTTGTTATCAGTAGGGTGGATTACTGCAACGGTTTGCTCCTTGGAGCAAACGAGGAACAACTCAAGAAACTGCAGGTAATCCAAAATACAGCAGCTAGGATTGTCCTGAATGCTCCACCAAGGACTCCCTCTTGTCCCCTACTGACCAGACTTCATTGGCTCCCTTTAAAGAAACGAGTCCAGTTTAAAACTCTATGTACTATCCACAAGAGCTTGATAGGGGAGGGCCCTAAATATCTGACTGACATTTTCCAGCCCTATACTCCTGGGCCCTCCTTGCGCTCCAGTAACCAACAGTTACTGAAGGTACCTAGAGTTAAGAAGACCAGGCAAGGTGGCCGTGCGCTGGCCCATGCCGGACCAGCACTATGGAACTCATTGCCTCCAGAACTAAGATCCCTCACCAGCCACCTGATTTTTCGGAAAAATTTAAAAACTTACCTGTTCCCCAGTAACTAACTGCCTCTCTTCCACCACTGGACACACTATTATACATCACTTCCTTTGCAGCTACACAGCGCGGAGATACCCCTCCGGGGGTCTATTCTGGCGCTTTACAAGCATATAAAATAAATAAATAAAGCAAGCCCGGCTGAAGACGGCTGTAATTGCAGAAACCGGTCCTGGGAAGCTTGATGCCGGTCCAGGGAGGACAATGCTTGGCAGTTTGGGCTGGACTGCTCCCATGAGGCACAGGGTCAGACTGATTTGCATATGGCCATGTCTGAACTGGGGTGGCGGAGTGAGCTAAAGAACGGAGATGGATTAAACCCAGATCAGTTGACTGGGGGTGAGTGTTTGTATTGTCAACGCTCCGTCCATCATCCCCTTTGGTTTTTCTTTGTTCGCCCTAAGTTGGCAGGGTATGCTCAGACGTGAGTCCCTTGCTCACTTTGCCACTGGATTCAAGCAAGCCCGGCTGAAGACGGCTGTAATGCCAGAAACTGGTCCTGGGAAGCTTGATTCCAGTCCAGGGAAGACATGGCTTGGCAGTTCTGGCTGGACTGTTCCCATGAGGCACAGGGTCAGACTGATTTGCATATGGCCATGTCTGAACTGGGTGGCGGAGTGAGCTAAAGAACGGTGATGGATTAAATCCAGATCAGTTGACTGGGGGTGAGTGTTTGTATTGTCAACGCTCCGTCCATCATCCCCTTTGGTTTTCCTAAGCTTCTAATAAACCCATGCTAACTTATCACGGTGTGAGTGCAAGGCTCAGCCCACAACATATTTCCTTGACCAAAGCACATAATATAAACGTAGGCAAATTACGAGCGCAGAGTCCAAGCCTAAAAAGCAGAGTCAAGTTCAATTTTGCAAAAAACATTATTCGATTTTTGATAAAAAGCAGTAACTAAATAATAAAGAATAGGTAGAAAAATCAAACAGTCTTATTCCACCAGCATATAAGCATAGTATGTGGCAACAGCCTCCAACAGGAAGTCATTATTCTCATTTGAAAACATTTCAGCCATCCAATTCAATAGTGAGAATTAACATACATGTTCCTCAATGACCGGAGCCTCTATCACCATCGGAGGAAAACTTGGGTCATCTTCAATGTAACTGCGTGCCAAGAAGTCATGCATCGCTGCAAAAACATTCCAACGTCCCATTATTCCATGTGTCGCTGCTAAGGCCATAATCCCGCCGCTAGAACAGAGCAAGTCATGAACCACTAAGGGGCTCATCAGCTGGTCATAATCCGCGTTGGGAGACTCCGTACTGCAGAGATACAAATCCAGGGCCCAGTCGAAATCAAAGCTCAGGCAATGGAACACAGGTTGAACGCATGGAAAAAAGGAGTATCGAAACGATAATGAATAAGCTGCACTCAACATTGCAAGAGGCAGCGCTCCAAAGTAACTAAGCATTCGGTTGCGGACCAGCAACAACCGAGAAATATTGTCGTTGGCTGCAAGATGTGCATCCATATTTAACTAAACAAATTAATACAAGCACACCGGCAACTAATGTGAGCATTCAGCACAATTCACCAAAGATGCTGGAAAAAATCGAATGAAAAAACACAGACAAGACACCAAATATAGTTTCTACAGAAGTCACAAGGCCAATGCTTATAACTTTAAAAAAGTAAACTAACCCCCTACTCGAGGACGCATTAAAGATAGTCTAAATTAACTCCCAAAAATTCCAGGGCACGTCTGTATTTAATAAAGCATGCACTGGATGATGGTAGCTCTATGATTCTGGTGCTGCTGGATCTTTCCGCCGCTTTCGATACGGTGTCTCACACGGTGCTTCTCCACCGCCTAAGGGAGGTAGGCATAGAAGGAGAGGCTCTGGCGTGGTTGGAGAGTTTTCTGTCTGGTCGTTTCCAAGAAGTTAGGCTGGGCTCTCATGAATCCATTCACAGGGAGCTCAACAAGGGAGTGCCACAAGGCTCTTGTCTAAGCCCCACACTTTTCAAAATATATGTGGCCCCCCTCGCCAACTTAGCAAGATCTTTCGGGTTCACCCCCGTGTCGTACGCTGACGACACCCAACTCCTTTTTCCCTTTAAAAATCTTACACCTGCAATAAAAAGATCTTTTGCAGATGGCATGAGAGCCATTGCAGAATGGATGTCATCAAATTGTCTGCAGTGTAACGTCGGTAAAACCGAGGTCATGCTGTTCGGGCATGCAGCAACACACTGGTCATCTGACTGGTGGCCCCAAGAACTAGGCCCCGTCCCCATTCCCAAGAGCACGGTTAGAAACCTGGGAGTGTTACTTGATCAGCAACTTACATTTAAAAATCACGTAAATCAAGTTGCCGGTACCTGCTTTCGGGCCATAGGGATGCTAAGACGAGTCTTCCCCTACCTGCCAGACCATTATAGGAAAACGTTGGTACAGGCTCTTGTTATCAGTAGGGTGGATTACTGCAACGGTTTGCTCCTTGGAGCAAACGAGGAACAACTCAAGAAACTGCAGGTAATCCAAAATACAGCAGCTAGGATTGTCCTGAATGCTCCACCAAGGACTCCCTCTTGTCCCCTACTGACCAGACTTCATTGGCTCCCTGTAAAGAAACGAGTCCAGTTTAAAACTCTATGTACTATCCACAAGAGCTTGATAGGGGAGGGCCCTAAATATCTGACTGACATTTTCCAGCCCTATACCCCTGGGCCCTCCTTGCGCTCCAGTAACCAACAGTTACTGAAGGTACCTAGAGTTAAGAAGACCAGGCAAGGTGGCCGTGCGCTGGCCCATGCCGGACCAGCACTATGGAACTCATTGCCTCCAGAACTAAGATCCCTCACCAGCCACCTGATTTTTCGGAAAAATTTAAAAACGTACCTGTTCCCCAGTAACTAACTGCCTCTCTTCCACCACTGGACACACTATTATACATCACTTCCTTTGCAGCTACACAGCGCGGAGATACCCCTCCGGGGGTCTATTCTGGCGCTTTACAAGCATATAAAATAAATAAATAAAGCAAGCCCGGCTGAAGACGGCTGTAATTGCAGAAACCGGTCCTGGGAAGCTTGATGCCGGTCCAGGGAGGACAATGCTTGGCAGTTCGGGCTGGACTGCTCCCATGAGGCACAGGGTCAGACTGATTTGCATATGGCCATGTCTGAACTGGGGTGGCGGAGTGAGCTAAAGAACGGAGATGGATTAAACCCAGATCAGTTGACTGGGGGTGAGTGTTTGTATTGTCAACGCTCCGTCCATCATCCCCTTTGGTTTTTCTTTGTTCGCCCTAAGTTGGCAGGGTATGCTCAGACGTGAGTCCCTTGCTCACTTTGCCACTGGATTCAAGCAAGCCCGGCTGAAGACGGCTGTAATGCCAGAAACTGGTCCTGGGAAGCTTGATTCCAGTCCAGGGAAGACATGGCTTGGCAGTTCTGGCTGGACTGTTCCCATGAGGCACAGGGTCAGACTGATTTGCATATGGCCATGTCTGAACTGGGGTGGCGGAGTGAGCTTAAGAACGGTGATGGATTAAACCCAGATCAGTTGACTGGGGGTGAGTGTTTGTATTGTCAACGCTCCGTCCATCACCCCCTTTGGTTTTTCTTTGTTCGCCCTAAGTTGGCAGGGTATGCTCAGACGTGAGTCCCTTCCTCACTTTGCCACTGGATTCAAGCAAGCCCGGCTGAAGACGGCTGTAATGCCAGAAACCGGTCCTGGGATGCTTGATTCCGGTCCAGGGAAGACATGGTTTGGCAGTTCGGGCTGGACTGTTCCCATGAGGCACAGGGTCAGACTGATTTGCATATGGCCATGTCTGAACTGGGTGGCGGAGTGAGCTAAAGAACGGTGATGGATTAAATCCAGATCAGTTGACTGGGGGTGAGTGTTTGTATTGTCAACGCTCCGTCCATCATCCCCTTTGGTTTTCCTAAGCTTCTAATAAACCCATGCTAACTTATCACGGTGTGAGTGCAAGGCTCAGCCCACAACATATTTCCTTGACCAAAGCACATAATATAAACGTAGACAAATTACGAGCGCAGAGTCCAAGCCTAAAAAGCAGAGTCAAGTTCAATTTTGCAAAAAACATTATTCGATCTTTGATAAAAAGCAGTAACTAAATAATAAAGAATAGGTAGAAAAATCAAACAGTCTTATTCCACCAGCGTATAAGCACAGTATGTGGCAACAGCCTCCAACAGGAAGTCATTATTCTCATCTGAAAACATTTCAGCCATCCAATTCAATAGTGAGAATTAACATACATGTTCCTCAACGACCGGAGCCTCTATCACCATCAGAGGAAAACTTGGGTCATCTTCAATGTAACTGCGTGCCAAGAAGTCATGCATCGCTGCAAAAACATTCCAACGTCCCATTATTCCATGTGTCGCTGCTAAGGCCATAATCCCGCCGCTAGAACAGAGCAAGTCATGAACCACTAAGAGGCTCATCAGCTGGTCATAATCCACGTTGGGAGACTCCGTACTGCAGAGATACAAATCCAGGGCCCAGTCGAAATCAAAGCTCAGGCAATGGAACACAGGTTGAACGCATGGAAAAAAGGAGTATCAAATTGATAATGAATAAGCTGCACTCAACATTGCAAGAGGCAGCGCTCCAAAGTAACTAAGCATTCGGTTGCGGACCAGCAACAACCGAGAAATATTGTCGTTGGCTGCAAGGATGCACCGCACACACTCCCATACAACTTATCAACTCACCTTTCAAATTGATTTGTAGATTAAGAAGAATACCACTCACACAGTGGATATTCTTGTACAGAATCTCTCTAGTTCCGTGTTTGCAGCAGAACCGTCAAATGGAACATTTTCCCTCTCATTTTACACATACATACTTATAAATAACCAATTAAAATCCTGCACACATTAATTCAAAACAAAACACACATTTCTATTGATTTAATATTCCAAACCTTTCCAACTGACATAGCTTTCCACCCTACCCCCAACAGATTATGCAAAAGTCAACTGTCAACAGAGGTCAAAAGTTCAGCACTGTATAAAAGACTGCTCCTCAACAAATTTAGACTATGCATAAGCACTTACTTATAAGCACCAATAAGGCAAAAACGTCTCATTACAAGCAACAAAGATATAAACACATAAACTTGATAAATATCTGTAATAGATGTATTGTTAATTCATTTTTCTTGCTTATGTACAGTTATGTAATAACTTTAAAAATTTGCACTGTACGCGCACAATAAATATACCGTAAAAAAAAATAAAAGCATACATCACTCATTTTTTAAGATCACCGGACACCCCATCCACCAAGCCCCAAATATAACGTTCAAGACCGCAGGTAGAGCCCCAAATCCACCACAGTACCAGCCGGCTCCCTGCATCATTCGGCAGCCGGCATTGCTATTCCTCACAGAGAGCAGCTTACATGCTTACATTCTAATTTCAAACATGATTTCAACAGTTTGTTATACATTTTATAAAATAATATAGTACTGCACGCTAAAGCAGAAAAGTCAGCACAATTATGTTAGAATAAAAAATAGAAAAAAAATATATATACTTCTACACTCAACAAACTCGTAACCAGAGTACACAGTTTAATTTAAAAAACACCCTACCACAACTAGTTTTCAAACGCATTGTACAATAAAATGCGTCACAAAATAGGTTACATTCATGGTGACTCTTTAATGGCACATAGAAAAAAGAAGGCCACTCTTACGCTACCAGGAAAACACAACAAAAGTACAAGGCCCAAACTTCCATTGTAGTGATTTCTTAGTTGCAGGTTTAGTTGTCAGATTGACACACACACCCCCTCATGGCTGGTATACACCCACACCACACCCATTCAGCGCATCCGTCACTACACACGTGGCCCTCTCTATAAAAAAGACGGAGCACACGTGTTGTACGCCATTTTAGAGTTGTTCCCAAAGCACCGAACAAAGGGCCCACTACCACATGCGTGGCCTCTTTGGTCACTGAGTTAGTGGTGCCCGAAGCACTGAGCGGGTGAAAAACCTGCGATGATGATGATGAAGGGACCACGAGTATGTCCTGAGCCATAGAGGTATCAAGACTCAGCAACACGTATGAGACTTCTTTGTTGAAGATCGTGACTACATCATGAAGAAACTTGTTTCCACAAAAGGTGAGCAGTGACACTTGAGTACGCATCAGAAGGAGTCAAAGGGTTGTAGCTGACTACATACAAAAAATGCGACTTAAAATTTTAGACAAACGCACTCCTATATAATGTATTAATTTGCATTTATTTTTTTCGCAATAGCAGACATCTAACATGAGCTTCGATTGGAATTTTTATAGAGAATATTATCAAACCCATTATCAGCACTTTAGCAGCACTTTCCTGCCAATAAAGTGGCGATAATTTTGTCGACCAGGCTTGATAATATGGCCCAGAGTGCGTAGTGTACGGCAGGTTCTCTGTAAAATTATATACGTTACAACAATCTGACAAACAGATCCACAACATTATTATGCCACTTTTGAGTCACTTTTAACATGGGTAAAGTCACGCAAGGAGCTTATAAATCTACGTCTGACTTTTCAAGAAAAAATCTAAACTCCAGACTCTGCAACACAGTTTTAATGTTGTTTTCTCTCTTTTTCTCTCTCTCACTCTCTGTGACATCATTTCTCTTTCTCTTTTAAACTTATAGACACTGCTGTCTACTTGGACATGAAGAAGAACAGCCCAACTGAAGTTGTGAATTCCACTGTCTGAAGTGTTTGGGCGCAGTGTTTATACAACGGTAAGCACAGCGGCCTAGATCTACAAAGCCTTCATGGCAATGCATTACAAATAAGTCGGCATAAAGGGCGTCAGTAACGCAGTAGGCACTTCCATATAGGCGCCACTTGAACGCTGCACTATAACAAGTGAAATGTACCAGGTACACTGCACTCATAAAACTGTAGTGTTACCTTTATTTGTGAAAGGAGAGAGGGCCTTAATATCAAGCCTGGGCGACAAAATTATCGCCACTTTATCGGCAGGAAAGTGCCGCTAAAGTGGCGATAATGGGTTTGATAATATGCTCTATGGAATTCCAATCAAAGCTCATGTTAGATGTGAAGGACATCTAACATGAGCTTCGATTGGGATTCCATAGAGCATATTATCAAGCCCATTATCGCCACTTTAGCGGCACTTTCCTGCAGATAAAGTGGCGATAATTTTGTCGCCCAGGCTTGATATTATGGCCAGGAGTGCGTAGTGTACAGCAGCTTCTTTTTAAAATCTATAATTACCTCTGAGCAGTGACAAAAGATAGGTTACAACAGTCTGCCAAACAGATCCACAACCTTTTTACGCCACTTTTGAGTCACTTTTAACATGGGTAAAGTGATGTAATGAGCGTGTAAATCTACGTCTGACGTTTCAAGAAAGAATCTCAACTCCAGACTCTGCGACAGTTTTAATGTGGTTTTCTCTCTCTTTCTCTCTCTAACTCTCTGTGACATAATTTCTCTTTCTCTCTTAAACTTATAGACACTGCTGTCTGCTTGGACGTGTAGAGAAATTATTCAAAACAAGTTGTGAATTCAACTGGCCGAAGAGTTTGGCTGCAGTGTTTATGCAAGGGTAAGTACGGAGGCCTAGATCTACAGAGCCTTCATAGCAATGAATTAGAAATAAGTCGGCATAACGGGCGTCAGTAACGTAGTAGGCACCTCCATATAGACACCACTTGAACGTGGCACTATATTAAGTGAAATGTTACAGGTACACTGTACTCGTAAAACTGTAGTGTTACCTTTATTTGTGAAAGGAGAGAGGGCCATATTATCAAGCCTGGGCGACAAAATTATTGCCACTTTATCGGCAAGAAAGTGCCGCTAAAGTGGCGATAATGGGTTTGATAATATGCTCTATGGAATTCCAATCGAAGCTCATTTTAGATGAGAAGGACATCTAACATGAGCTTGGATTGGAATTCCATAGAGCATATTATCAAACCCATTATCGCCATTTTAGCAGCACTTTCCTGCCGATAAAGTGGCGATAATTTTGTCACCCAGGCTTGATAATATAGCCCAGAGTGCGCAGTGTACAGCAGCTTCTCTGTAAAATCAGATACGTTACAACAGTCTGACAAACAGATTCACAACGTTACTATGCCACTTTTGAGTCATTTTTAACATTGGTAAAGTGACGCAAGGAGCTTCTAAATCTATGTCTGACTTTTCAAGAAAAAATCTCAACTCCAGACTCTGCGACACAGTTTTAATGTTGTCTTCTCTCTCTTTCTCTCTCTCACTCTCTGTGACATCATTTCTCTTTCTCTTTTAAACTTATAGACACCGCTGTCTACTTGGACGTGTAGAAGAAAAGCCCAACTGAAGTTGTGAATTCCACTGTCTGAAGTGTTTGGCCGCAGTGTTTATACAACGGTAAGCACAGAGGCCTAGATATACAAAGCCTTCATAGCAATACATTAGATATAAGTCGGCATAAAGGGTGTCAGTAACGCAGTAGGCACTTCCATATAGGCACCACTTGAACGCGGCAGTATAACAAGTGAAATGTACTAGGTACACTGCACTCATTAAACTGTAATGTTACCTTTATTTGTGAAAGGAGAGAGGGCCTTAATATCAAGCCTGGGCGACAAAAATATCGCCACTTTATCGGCAGGAAAGTGCCGCTAAAGTGGCGATATTTTGTCGCCCTGTCTTGATAATATGGCCCAGGGTGCGTAGTGTACAGCAGCTTCTCTTTAAAATCTATAATTACCTCTGAGCAGTGACAACAGATAGGTTACAACAGTCTGACAAACAGATCCACAACCTTTTAACGCCACTTTTGAGTCACTTTTAACATGGGTAAAGTGATGTAAGGAGCGTGTAAATTTACTGTGGTGATCTGTAATCGTCTGACTTTTCAAGAAAAAATCTCAACTCCAGACTCTGCGACATAGTTTTAATGTTGTTTACTCTCTCTTTCTCTCTCTCACTCTCTGTGACATCATTTCTCTTTCTCTCTTAAACTTATAGACATTGATGTCTGCTTGGACGTGTAGAGAAATTTTTCAAAACAAGTTGTGAATTCAACTGGCCGAAGAGTTTGGCCGCAGTGTTTATACAACGGTAAGCACGGAGGCCTAGATATACAAAGCTTTCATATCAATGCATTAGAAATAAGTCGGCATAAGGGGCGTCAGTAACGCAGTAGGCACTTCCATATAGACACCACTTGAACACGGCAGTATAACAGAAATGAAATGTACGAGGCACACTGCACACGTAAAACCGTAGAGTTACCAAAACTTGTAATGCTTCAGCTCATTTACTCACATCTACATAATTCTAAACTCTAATTTTCTTTTTTGTTTTGCAGATAAATAATCGGACATCTTTTGGAGTCCATTTAACAATTTGTTTATAATATTGTTTGTTGTTAAAGTTATTTTTCTAGTTGCTTCTAATATAGTTATAATTCAGTTTCGTTTACATTTATTGATTTAATAAACGTTAATAAAAAAAATCTACATACTTCTTTTATTTTGTTGGGGAGGGGTATTGTTAGAGCGCGCAGGTCGCCCGACTCCTTGATTTACCAATTTACACGCATTGGGCCCATAACGTGCTTATGACTGCGTTTTCGTGAATCGGGCGAGTTTACACGACACCATCAGTAATTCAATGTGTTTTTCTTACCACTATTACTAGAGTACCTGACTTACCACCTTGACACAGGTACCTATGTTTCCGATAGATCAGGAGCTATCAGTGGATAAGAGATAAGACTAGCAAATATATCTTATACATTTAATAACACTTTATACCTCTTGTAATACCACAGACACCTGAAGGGTTTTAAAGACTTTATATAGTATAGGGCACGACCAACACCTGCAACTTCGGATGCAACGCCTGCGCTACTCCCTCTCTGCACGTAATCCGCCAATAACCCCGATTCAGTTCTCGAATCTCCCAGCAAAGTGCTTCGCCAGCACTTAAGTCTATTCCACCCCTTGGTGTTTGTGGAAATTACGGACAGAGTGCTCCGCAGCTCTCTGTATCAATCACCTATAGAGTTCATAGGGTCGGTGACAGGTCTGCTACTCGGACAAGTCGGACAACTTCTCTAGCTAAAATTAGGCTAGTTCTACTATTTTCGGGTCCCTAGACCACCCACAAATGTTGCAAGTGACAGGATCCCCAACTTTGGATTGGTCAAGAGAGGTGGTTAGGTCATTGCACCACCTAGAATTTTGTGTTCCCACAATGAATATTTAATTTTCGTACCCACCCCTTACATTCCAGTTCCCATGGCATGTGGAAGGTGTAATACAATAGAACACATATAAAAGATGTACATTTGTATCATTTTTAGGTACAGCCGAAATCTTCTCCTGGTGCAAGGGTGACTTTCCCAGGCGCATCTCAGCTTCAGAAGCCAGCTGGCTTGGTTTCACTTCTGCGCAGTTCGGCTTTTCCCTCATCACGTGATTAGGGTGAAATGGGTTTCAAAGATGGAGTGGCTCCCCATTCCCAGGCCCACAGATACGCGGTACATGAAAAGTAAGCGAAAACAAATTAGAAACACAGGAAAAAATGAATACACTGTACACCATGATTAGCTACACTGCACCCCTTACTTTATAATATCGATAGCATTAGGGTTTTAGACAGAAATAGACAGCTGAGCAAAAGCGGCAGTAGCAAGCGGAGAGCATGTTAAAGACAAAGCGGCCATATTAGCAATTCTGCGCATGAGCGAAAAATCCCTCCAGAACTACGAGTGCGTCACATCACATGGGTATGACCGACGCATGCGCAGTCTGGATTTCTGCAAAGCAGCGAATCTGTAGTATGCAAGCTTCGTTATGATTACTACACATATAGGCAAGCATCTCTGGGACACCCGCGTGTTGTGCGAAAGTGTAATATTAATGACAAAACGGGTTGATTAATGACATTATGGTTATGTGAGTTTCTTGAATGTGAGCAAGTCGCTTTACGTGCGAATCCTTGCTCCATCAATCCCCTCTTAGTTGATATTTACCATCATCACTATTAATGGAAACAGATGCCAACTTCCTTTCTCACATCTCATTCATTTCAATTCCTACGAATTTGTTGTTGAGCCTCTTCTCAGCATCCTTATTGGGATGGAAACTTTTGGCCTTTTTATAGATTTGATTTCTCAGCTCTTCTAATTCCAGCTCATCAACATTCCGTTTCACTCCTCTCTTATTTACAGTGTATTTCTTTCTGCATTTTTGCATTTGCTGCAAATTATTATAATCAGCACAATCAAACTTATTCCAGCCATTGGCATCAGTATTTTTCCCACAAGACTTCTACCTATGTTAGAAAACCAACTACCTATAGAGGAGAGACCATCAGTTAGTCTCTTCCAGGCACTATCAACCTCCAGTGGTTTGAGTTCTTTTTCCAGATTAGTAATGTTTCTTACATATTTCTTAATCTCAACACTCTTATCAGGAATGTAAGTGCAACAATGTTGCGCCTTCAACATCCTGCAGACTCCGCCCTCTTTTGCCAATAAGGTATCAAGAGCAAGTCGATTCTGTAAAACCATTGATCTGATTGCAACCATTTCAGTATTGATCAGTAGGAATCCAGCAGCAGTGTCAGTTGATAACCGATCCACTACTGTAGACAATTTGCAAATTCGGTGAGTATTCAGAACCACTCCCACTCCAGGTATCAGTGCACTAAATATATCACCTATAATTTCTCCTACACTTTTTCGTCTATTACGTACTAAACCATTAGTATTTTCATTGCTTCCATTATTCACATGGTATATTTTCGGGAAGACAATGCCAAAATAGCAGCTTCCATACCAGTGATCCGGAAAATTGAAATAAGCCTTGTTTCCACATATATAATAAATTCCGGGAAACACAGGTTCTGACTCATTTTTGAAACCCCAACCTCCAATTACCTTATAATTGTGTTCGCATTCACTGGAACCGATGAATACATTGTTATAATAACTAGTCTTTTCTCTATGAAGACAGAGTTTCCCCTTTCGTTTGAAGTCTAGCAACAGTGCAGGATTAGCTTCACCCTTTGAGGTGCTTTCCATGTTTTCAGCCCACTTAGGGGTTTTCTGTCTCTTATCATCTGCCTTTCTCTGGAAACTCTCCCTTCTCTTTTCTGCCATTTTCAAGAACATTTTCTCTTGTTCATGTAATGACCAAGTTAAATTACTTCTGCGTGCTTCATTTAAATCTATAACTAAGTACACAAATTGCCGGCCACACACTTACTTAAATCCTCTATTTTTGAGGGAACAAACCATAAGAGACTTCCTGGTTCGTACGGGTATATCACTCTAACCCTTTTATTATTTATTTATTTTTTGTCTTTTTTAGTATCGATGTATGAAAGGGACACCTTATCGTTTTATACACCTTATATACAATTATTTACAATTCGCGATTATTTACAACACAAACACATACACATAACTAGTTGTATTATACAAAGTGAATTGCTCTGATATATATACACTCAAATATTCATACTACGAAGAAAAAATCATCCGTAATTCCATAAAGACCAGAGTCAAAAGTATAAACTTGATGACAATCATAAATCAATGAACTACAGTTAAATGTAGGCAGTTCAAAAAAGGGAAAAATAGACTTCAAATTAATTCATTCAGTCCATTCGACCAATAAATGGCTAATCTTTTTACGCCAACGCGTTTCGAATCCGGTATGTCAACTCTACTGATTCTCATCAGGGCTCTGTCTTAATACGGGATATCTGTTGAACCAGCAGCCGCCGGTCAAGGGTAGAGTATTAGTTCTGACTGAGTTTCTTTTCTTTTCGGGATCTTACTGGATCATTCTCGCGCATCTCGGCATCTAGCTCTCATTCACTTAGTTTGGCTGCCAAACTAAGTGAATGAGAGCTAGATGCCGAGTCACAGCTTGTTCAAGGAAAGCGAGCGCGAGTAAAAAGGACTGAGGAAAGCGGTGCCTGCATGGTTAGAAAGCGTTTACCGCTGCAACCGATTAGAACACGAACAGCCCAAGCGAGGAATCCCTCAGAGCAGGCTGTAATACAAGACTGAAAATTAACTCCCATTTGGTGGAAACGTAGGATCACGAGAATGATCCAGTAAGATCCCGAAAAGAATAGAAACTCAGTTTGGTTTGGGCTGGGGAGTTTCTTTTTCTATTTCTCGGGTCCATCGATCTAGTTCCTCCGGAGTCACTACTGTGGCACTCCGAGTCCCTGAAGCTGTTTCAATTAGTACTTCTCTGGCCCTAGCCTGATTTCCTGACCGTGGTACACTGGTTCCGGGTTCCCTTATGGGCAAATCCATCAGGGAGATCACAGATTCACATTCACTTGCCTGATCATCAACTATGAGCGGCTCTTTTCTCGGTGGCGCTACAATCGGTATAATAACTGGAGTTCTTGGACTAGCCTGTCTATCCCCATAAAGAGGAACAACTGGACCAATAGTGACTGGAATTGTCAATGCTTCAGGACTGGGATTTATCTGAGCTATAGTCTGAATTAGTTCATTTCGCTGTTTAATCAGTGCTTCTTTTTCTCGTTCATGCAAAACCCTTTCCATAGAGTTGTCATGCATTACTTGGGGTACTAATGGAGGGTATATACTCGGGGCAGTTGGGATTGCCAAACCTGGTCGTTCATCATCAAAGGGTCGGAAATTTGGGACCGCTGTGCCAGGCCTACAGAATCCATCACTACCGCTGACTTTGCTACCGGTACCAGCTATATCTGTCTCACTGGCCCTTCTACTTCTAGGATGTCGGAAAAATTGATTTTTTGAGCTTAGGGGCCCAGACTCTTCAGCATAGGGAGGTGGATTTTTCATTAGCAAATCTTCTAGGTATTCATCCTCTGAGTCCCCCATAGCTATTAAATGTCGGGTTTTCTCTGTCCTCTTTCCTCCCCCTTGTTTAGTTACCCCAAACATTGGAAATAGTCCCTCAACCATCATATTCTGTCTCCACTGTTTCATCTTTTTCTCCTTTGTTTCCCGCTGCAATTTTGGGTACCATTTGCTCACTCCCTTATCCATTGGGGTCTGTCTCGCTCTAGAGCCTCAATCTCCCATTCCTCTAAAGCTTCATATTGCGTTAATCTGGGTCTGGGGTGTAGTTCATTCATTCGGGTCCTCAAATTAAATAGGATTCTACCATTAAAGGTACCATCGAGGGGAAATGCTAAGACTCTTCGTATACTTTACCCAATTTTCCAACCATACACAGGTATGATACCCTTTATCAAACATCATAAATGATGCGGGAGTATTAGGTGGTGGAATGATCACACCCTCTCTAGTTCTGATGGGCTTGTCTTTCTTGAAATAATTCTTAATCTTTTCGGCAAATGACATTTTTCTCTTGCTTCCGTACATATTGTAATGTCTACCTCTTAGCATCTGCTCCTTCTGAAAACCTAGATTTTTCGGATCAGGTAAAAATTCAGGATACCACATACACCTCTCCAAACTGTCTTCAAGCTCGGATTGATTAATTTTGTTTACCAATGTGCTTCCAATGCTAGCACGTCTTTCAATTCACAGCAACCAATCATCACAGAGGTTGCAAAACACTCTTGACCAATGGGTGCGCGGCCCATTCGTGAGACACGGTCTCACTCTTCGGCACTCACCCCTCCCTTACAATTCTGGCTTCGCTACACACCCGCTGGCTCCACCAATACCAGCGGGCACGGAGTGACGTCAGTGCAGCCTTGCGACCGACTCCCTCCTTCACAAGGTGACGGAAACTTTGAATTTTTCTTAAAGTGCAAGTGCTCAATTTAGTTAACAACGTATAACTTTCGCCACTGTACTTGAGGGTTTTAAAAAGAAAAAGGGTTTTTCTCTTACTGCAAGTAAACCACTTCTGTCTACTTTTCATTCACTACGGATAGACCTTTTCTGCCTATCCTCTCACCCCAGCATTAGAGAACCTGCTACTTCTTTGACTCATCCACTTCTTTCCGGGATATATACTAAGTCATAAGTTTCACCAGTGGACTCCTCTGCTATCACTCAAGCTCCAAAGAACCTATTACTCCTTCCGCATGTGACCCTTACTAGGGGATATCACAACGGGAGTTTCAACAGTGGACTCGTAGCTATCATTTATTCAATAATTCATTCAGGAAAATTCCTAATTAGTGCTTTCAGTTCTGCCTAACCATGCACTAATCTCCCTCCCAGCAAGTGACCTCACAGCCAAGTGGATTCTACTCACCACTTGCTATTCTATTTCCCCGGGGAATCCACACAACATAAAACAATCACGGACAATTATGTTAATCACATGCAATAATATAGCAGCAATTCATCAAAACCTTTTATTTTTCACAGTTCATCAAAACTATCTTATCTACCTATCTTAACTAGTCCTAACCATCAATCTGCTACCAGGAAATTACTGATAGAGCGCGCAGGTCGCCCGACTCCTTGATTTACCAATTTACACGCATTGGGCCCATAACGTGCTTATGACTGCGTTTTCGTGAATCGGGCGAGTTTACACAACACCATCAGTAATTCAATGTGTTTTTCTTACCACTATTACTAGAGTACCTGACTTACCACCTTGACACAGGTACCTATGTTTCCGATAGATCAGGAGCTATCAGTGGATAAGAGATAAGACTAGCAAATATACCTTATACATTTAATAACACTTTATACCTCTTGTAATAACCACAGACACCTGAAGGGTTTTAAAGACTTTATATAGTAAGTTTAAAATTGATACATCATTAGTGGTCTCCACACTCCTTCCCCTCTGCCCAGACTTACTTGGATCACCGCTTACAACCCAAGCTGAATCCATCAACTCATGGCTCCTGTCAGGCTGCGACTCGATCGCTCCCCTCCGGCGAGTTTCTTCCAAACGGCCTAACGACTCTAACCGCTGGTTCAGTGAGGAACTTAAGGTGCTGAAACTCTCAGTTCGCCATGCTGAACGTGCCTGTAGACGCCACTACTGTCCCATCCTCAAAACCCAGTACACCTCCCTCCTGTCTCAATACAAAAAAAACATCCTATCAACCAAAACTGAATATTTCTCTTCTAAAATCTTAGCCGCTGATAACCAGTCTAATGAAATCTTTTCTATAGTCCACAATCTTGCCTATGCTGACAAAACCGCCCTTAAACCCCCGCAATCACAGTCCCTATGTGATTCCTTGAATACTTATTTCTTGGATAAAATCGAAAAAATCAAAGCCAATATTCCTCACCCCTCTTCCTCTTTCCACAATCCCCCCAGCCCTTAAGCAAAGGCTTGTTTTGACTCATTTCCCCCTTTAACAGAAGAATCTCTTCTTTCCCTTCTACCCTTGGTTAAATCAGGTTCCCCTTTAGACCCTTGCCCTGCTCACATCCTTAGGCTCATTTTCACAACTTGTGTGCTACCTCCACTCTCCTTTCTTAACTGCTCCTTATCTCAGGGCGTTGTTCCTCCAATTCTAAAAACAGCCATTATTCTTCCCATCTTATAAAAACCTGGTGCTGACCCCTCTGCTCATGCCAATTTTCGACCTATCTCCTTACTACCCTTTTTAGGGAAAGTACTGGAACGGCATGTGACCAGAGCCCTTACCTCCTTTGTGGAAGAAAACCGGGTTCTAGCCCCCCGTCAGGCCGGATTCCGCCCCGCTCACTCCACCGAGTCTGTGGCGCTATCCGTGCTTGACAACCTTAGAGAAGGTATGGACACCAACCTTCCCCAGGCCCTGGTCCTCCTCGACCTGTCCGCCGCCTTCGACATGGTGGACCACTCCATCTTACTCTCCCGTGTCGGGGCGGCCGGGGTCGGCGGGGTAGCCCTGGTCTGGTTGTCCTCCTTCCTAAGGGACCGCACTCAAGCAGTGCGGCTGGGCGAGTTCTCGGCTGAGCCCTGTAAAGTCCCATGCGGGGTTCCCCAGGGTTCCTCCATTTCCCCACTACTCTTCAATCTCTATATTGCCGCTCTTATTTTCGCCCTTCAACAAATGGAGGTCTCCGTATTTAATTATGCGGATGACCTCCAGCTCATTTTCAATCTTTCTTCATCCCTTGATCCTATATCTAATTTTCAAACCACTATGATCTTCATTCGGGACTGGATGAGCCACAACCACCTGAAACTAAACTCGAATAAAACCGAACTGGTTTTGACAGGTGGTTGTGCCAGTCCCTGGTCCTCTCTTTTTTGGCCCCCTTCCCTTGGTTCCCCCCCTTCCCCCTCTCCTTCCGTCAAAGCGCTCGGTTTCAAGATCAATGATCAACTCACTTTGCACTCCAAGGTGATTTCTGTGGTGTCCTCTTCTTTCCTTTCCCTCCGCACCATTCGGAAGGTATCCCCCTTCTTCTCTTTCCCCGCCCTCAAACTCATTGTATTGGCTATGGTCGTCTCTAAATTAGACTATGGCAACGCTTTATACTGTGGTATGCCCGCTTACAATGTTCGACGACTCCAGCTGGTGCAGAACCAGGCCGCTCGACTAGTCTATAAGTTGGCCAAGTCACATCATGTCACCCCGCTGCTAAAATCCCTGCATTGGCTCCCTATCCGTGAACGCTCATTGTTCAAAATGGGTTGCATTACCTTTCAGGCTCAGTCAGGATCTGCCCCTGCCTTCATCTCCTCTGAGATAAAACTTTATACCCCGGCAAGGGAATTACGATCATCTTCCCAACACCTGTTGGCTGTCCCCCGGTTTCGTCGAAAAAAATGGGGAGGTTCTAAATTCTCCACCATCGCCCCCATTTTCTGGAATTCACTTCCTCTTCATCTCAGGTCCCTCACCCAATATCCTCTGTTTCGAAAAGCATTAAAAACTTTTCTTTTCTCACAAGCCTTCCCCCAATGAGTTTCTTTCTGTCTCCTGGCCCCCACTGCCAATTGAGGATTAGTGAACCACAGCGCCATGAAACCGTCAGGTGTACGTGCGCTTTAGAAGTGATTTAAACCTAAACTTAAACTTAAAATCCAAATGCCATGAGAATAAAATTGATACAGATTAGAATGTCAATAATCAGGATTATAACTATAATGTAACTATGAATAAGAGCAAGTACCATTGAGTGCTAGGGTAAACTACAGGGTAAGGATAACAGGAAACATGCTATTCAGTTTTCAGACTTATACTAAGGCAAGTGAGTTAAAACATGTTAGTCAGTGGATTGCTAAATTCCTACAAGTGTTTCAAACTGATCTTAGTCTAACTGCTAATTTAAACCTAGATTCTAAACACAAGAAACATTAGATCACACTAATTTAAGTAAACCGTTTCAATAATGTCCTACAGGTAAGGGAAAAAAATGGAACATAACTAATAAACAGTTTGCATGTAAGACTTTGAAGATGACAGGGAAAATACCATGGGCAAGAATGCTTTATTAAAAAGAAGAAGAGAAAAGAGTATAGGTAGACGAACACCCACAATTATATTTACCTAGGACGGGAATGAGGACTAACCCTGGCCACGGGTCAGTGTAGGAAAACGAGGACAAGGACCCTCAAGGATTTAGGATGCCAGTAGGCGAGCAGGTACAGCTCATGGACAGTCAGGACAGGATACCCCTCAGGATTTGGATTAGGACTGGGCTCACCAAAGGGCACGACCAACACCTGCTGCTTCGGATGCAACGCCTGCACTACTCTCTCTCTGCACGGAATCCGCCAATAACCCCGATTGGGTTCTCGAATCTCCCAGCAAAGTGCTTCGCCAGCACTTAAGTCTATTCCACCCCTTGGAGTTTGTGGAAATTACAGACAGAGTGCTCCGCAGCTCTCTGTATCAATCACCTATAGAGTTCGTAGGGTCGGTGACAGGTCTGCTACTCGGACAAGTCGGACAACTTCTCTAGCTAAAACTAGGCTAGTTATACTATTTTCGGGTCCCTAGACCACCCACAAATGTTGCAAGTGACAGGATCCCCAACTTTGGATTGGTCAAGAGAGGTGGTTAGGTCATTGTCACCACTTAAAATTTTGTGTTCCCACAATGAATATTTAATTTTCGTACCCACCCCTTACATTCCAGTTCCCATGGCATGTGGAAGAAGGTGTAATACAATAGAACACACATAAAAGATGTACATTTGTATCATTTTTAGGTACAGCCGAAATCTTCTCCTGGTGCAAGGGTGACTTTCCCAGGCGCATCTCAGCTTCAGAAGCCAGCTGGCTTGGTTTCGCTTCTGCGCAGTTCGGCTTTTCCCTCATAATGTGATTAGGGTGACATGGGTTTCAAAGATGGAGTGGCTCCCCATTCCCAGGCCCACAGATACGCGGTACATGAAAAGTAAGTGAAATCAAATTAGAAACACAGGAAAAAATGAATACACTGTACACCATGATTAGCTACACTGCACCCCTTACTTTATAATATCTATAGCATTAGGGTTTTAGGCAGAAATCGACAGCTGAGCAAAAGCGGCAGTAGCAAGCGGTGAGCATGTTAAAGACAAAGCGACCATATTAGCAATACTGCACATGAGCGAAAAATCCCTCCAGAACTACGAGTGCGTCACATCACATGGGTATGACCGACGCATGCGCAGACTGGATTTCTGCAAAGCAGCGATTCTGTAGTATGCAAGCTTCGTTATGATTACTAGACATATAGGCAAGCATGTCTGGGACACCCGCGTGTTGCGTGAAAGTGTAATATTAATGACAAAACGGGTTGAATAATGACATTATGGTTATGTGAGGTTCTTGAATGTGAGCAAGTCGCTTTACGTGCGAATCCTTGCTCCATCAGTATGACGGTCCACAATACAAATAATGTTGAAATACTATAGTAAGATATTCAAGACTAGGATTCTAAGTAACAGATATAATAAAAATAACGGTGAAAAACTACTAAAATAGCGGTGGTATGAGTACGTAATCAACGTTTGGCGCCTCGGGACTACCATTCAAATAAATATAGAAAAAATATGATTATTAATATATTACAAAAGTACAGCAGTGGATGACACACACAACCTGGGAAAAGAAAGCAACAAATATACTACCTGAAATAAAGGAAGGTCTGCTTGTTGAACTTGAAGAAAAAGAAAAAAGCGTGGGCTTCGAAACGAGGCTGTGCATGCGTAGAGTACAACTGCTACACAAAAACAAGCATTTGCAATGCAATAGGTCTCGCATTAGGAAAGTTTGAGCTGTTGGTATTGTAAATGACACATTTTATATTTATCTGTTGGTTTTGAAAATACCAAAATTAATAGCTTTGTCATTTACAATGCCAATAGTTTTAACTTTCGCAAATGTGACACCTATAGCATTTGTAATGCAATATGTGTTGTATTTACGTGACTCAGATGTTGAGTGCAGTGTAATTATGTAGCGTGTAATTATGTGGCACTGAGTGGTATTTGGAGTGCATGTTGCATTGAGTGCAGTGTAATTATGTGGCGTGTAATTATGTGGCACTGAGTTGTATTTGGAGTTTATGTTGCATTGAGTGCAGTGTAATTATGTGGTGTGTAATTATGTGGCACTGAGTTGTATTTGGAGTGTATGTTGCATTGAGTGCAGTGTAATTATGTGGTGTGTAATTATGTGGCACTGAGTTGTATTTGGAGTGTATGTTGCATTGAGCGCAGTCTAATCAGTAGAGTGTAATTATGTGGCGTGTAATTATGTGGCACTGAGTGGTATTTGGAGTGTATGTTGCATTCAGTGCAATGTAACTTTGTGGCATGTAATTATGTGGCACTGAGTGGTATTTGGAGTGTATGTTGCATTGAGTGCAGTGTAATTATGTGGCACTGAGTGGTATTTGGAGTGTATGTTGCGTTGAGTGCAATGTAGTTATGAGGCATAATTATGTGGCACTGAGTGGTATTGTGTGGAGTGTGTTGCATTCAGTAGAGTATAATTATGTGGCGTGTAATTATGTGACACAGTGGTATTTGGAGTGTATGTTGCATTGAGTGTAGTGTAATTATGTGGCGTGTAATTATGTGGAGTGTATGATGTATTCAGTAGAGTGTAATTGTGTGGCGTGCAATTATGTGGCACTGAGTGGTATTGTTTGGAGTGTATGTTGCATTGAGTGCAGTGTAATTATGTAGCATATAATTGTGGCACTGAGTGGTATTGTGTGGAGTGTGTGTTGCATAGGGTCCAAACCATGAGGCGAGCCCTCACCCCCCCCCCTACACACTTGCTTGTTGTTTATCAACTTCATGTTACACAATCACAATCCGGCCCTTGAGCCCAGGCTCCTTCCTGCCAGTGAGATAGATCAAAAGAGACTTCTTGACCGTGCACAGACAGGCAAAGGGAAAAAAACACAACCCTTCTGAGATGCAGGTAGGTTACGTTTTAAATAAATACTATTATTGTTGCGACTCGTTACACATTTTTGCCAATATTGCATTGCGAATTCTAGGGTGCCTACCGCTGTTGCCCCCAAAAGAAATCACTGCTGCAGCCCTGCTCCGTGAAAACCGGAAGTCAGGCACTTTTGGCCGAGACGGGGGCGGGGCCTGCAATCCAGCAGGAAGTTCCGCCCACCGCCGCCGCCGAGGAAGCAGTGAAGCCGGCCGACTCCGACCAGCGCTGCAGATGAAGACACGGAACACGCCGAAAGAGCCCGGTGAGTGGGAGGGGAGGGGGGTGTACGCGTGTGTGTCTGTTCGAATGTGTCTGTGTGGGTCTGCGTGTGTGCGCGTGGGTCTGCGTGTGTGTATGCAGTGTGTGTATGCAGTGTGTGTGGCTGGGTATGTGCGCATGCGTGACTGTGGAGTGTGTTTGCGCAAGGGAATGAGACACGAGAGGGGCAAGGCGACGTGCGCGCCCACGAGGTGAAATCCGCGTTGCGCTCGTGCCCCTCTCGTGTCCACTCTCCCAAATACGGGCAACATTAGTTGTCTCCGCTGACAGCTTGCAATGCTTCGCATTGCAAGCTACGTCAGCTCGCCCTAAAAAGGAAAGTTTTACATACTATCAAAGAAATGAAGGGGCATATTATCAACAAAAGGCATACATTATCGCCGCTTTTATCGGCAGGAAACTGCTGATAAAGCTGCGATAATTAGCTTGATAATAGGCCTTCTTAATTCCCATAGAAGCCTATGTTCTGGTGTTAACATGGGCTTCTATGGGAAATAACAAGGCCGTATTATCAAGCCCATTATCGCCGCTTTTTACCGGCAGTTTCCTGCCGATAAAAGCGGCGATAATGTATCGCCTTTTGTTGATAATATGGCCCATTGCTCTTTTTTTTACCAGTAAACTTAGGTGCATATTATGAAGGACCGGTGTTAAAATTATCGCTGTTTTATTGGCAGGAAACTGCCGATAAAATGGCAATAATGAGCTTGATAATACGGCCTTGTTATTTCCCATAGACGCCCTTGTTAACACCAGAACATAGGCTTCTAGGGGAATTAACAAGGACGTATTATCAAGCCTAACATCCCAACATTAATAAAAAAAAACAGACCATGAAGGTACACGGAGCTGGAAGGTCATTTTACATATTACCTCTCTAGAAAGGTGACATTCCCCGCGACGTGTACAGGGAGAGAGAGCTCAAAACATATTTCTTTTTAAAAAACACCCGAGGGGTGCCGCTCCCTGAGACTGAGGGGAGTAGGACCAAACCCCCCCGCGTACTTCAAAATAAAACCAGAGGAGTTCCGTTCCCCAGTGCTTGGGTCACCTTACAAGCCACCATTATGCGGCGACAATGGGCTTGATATTATGCCCTTGTGAATTACCATAGCATCCCAGGTTAACATCAGAACTTGGGCTGCTATGGGAATTTACATGGGCCTATGGTTTTTTATTAATGTTTGGAGGGTGGGCTTGATAATACGTCCTTGTTAATTGCCATAGAAGTCTATGTTCTGGTGTTAACATGGGCTTCTATGGGAAATAACAAGGCAGTATTATCATGGTCATTATCGCCGTTTTATCTGCAGTTTCTTGCCAATAAAACGGCGATAATTGTAACACCGGTCCTTGATAATATGCACCTCAAAAAAAGAGAAATAAGCCATATTATCAACAAAAGGCGATACATTATTGTCGCTTTTATTGGCAGGGAACTGCAGATAAAGCGGCGATAACGGGCTTGATGATATACCCTTGTGAATAACCATAGGAGCCCAGGTTAACACCAGACCTGGGCTGCTATGGGAAGTTACAAGGGCCTATTATCAAGCACATTATCGCTGCTTTATCGGCAGTTTCCTGTCGATAAAAGCGGTGATAATGTATCGCCTATGGTTGATGATATGCTCGTTCATTTCTATGATAGTATGCAAAGCTTTCCTTTTTTGTTGGTGTAGCAGTTGTACTCTCTTCGCATGCTCAGCGTCGTTTCGAAGCCCACGTTTTCTTTTTCTTCAAGTTCAACAAGCAAACCTTTCTTTATATCAGTTAGTAAATCTGTCGCTTTCTTTTTCTGGTTCGTGCGTGTCATCCGCTGCTGAACTTTTGTACAGTATTAATAGTCATATTCTATGGGAAATAACAAGGCGGTTTATCTGCAGTTTCCTGCCAATAAAATGGCGATAATTTTAACACCGGTCTTTGATAATATGCACCTAAGTTTACTGGTCAAAAGAAGAGCAATGAGCCATATTATCAACAAAAGGAGATACATTATCGTCGCTTTTATCGGCAGGAAACTGCAGATAAAAGCGACGATAATATGCCATTGTGAATAACCACAGGAGCCCAGGTTAACACCAGACCTTGGCTGCTACGGGAAGTTACAAGGGCCTATTATCAAGCACATTATCGCCGCTTTATCAGCAGTTTCCTGTCAATAAAAGCGGCAATAATGTATCGCCTTTTGTTGATAATATGGTCCTTCATTTCTATGATAGTATGAAAAGCTTTCCTTTTTTTGGTGTAGCAGTTGTACTGTCTTTGCATGCTCAGTGTCGTTTCAAAGCCCACATTTTCCTTTTTTTCAAGTTTAACAAGCAAACCTTTCTTTATATCAGTTAGTAAATCTGTCTCTTTCATTTCCCGGTTTGTGTGTCATCCGCTGCTGTACTTTTGTACAGTATTAATAGTCATATTTTTTATATATTTATTTGAAAGGTAGTGCTGAGGAGCCAAACGATGATTACGTACTCCGTCCACCGCCATTTTAGTAGAACTTAGTAGATTTCAATCCTAGTCTTGACTATCTTAATATAGTATTTCAACATTATTTTTATTGAGGGCCGTCATACCCCTCCCCCACAAAATAAAAGAAGTATGTAGTTTTTTTAAATTAACTTTTATTATACAATAAATATAAACGAAACTCAATTATAACTATATTAGAACTGGAAAAATAACTTAAACAAAGTAATTAACAAATTGTGAAATGGATTCCAAAAGGTGTCCGATTGTTAATCTGCAAAAGAAAAAAGAAAATTAGAGTTTAGAATTATGTAGATGTGAGTAAATTAGCTGAAGCATTACGGGGCATATTACCAAGAACGGCGATAAAATTATCGCCGTTTCAGCAGCAGGAAACTGCAGCTAAAGCGGCGATAATGGGCTTGATAATATGCTGTTGTGATTTCCCATAGCAGTGCAGGTTCTGGTGTTGACCTGGGCTACTATGGGAATTTACAAGGGCATATTATCAAGCTCATTATCGCCGCTTTAGCGGCAGTTTCGGATGTACGTTGTTACAACGCATGCTTTTACCACGCATGCCTTTACAACAAAGGTTTTTCAACGCAAGTCGTTACAACGACTTGCGTTGGGGGTGCTGGATAGTGAATAGTTAAATTTACTATTCCAACTCCTGTCCCCGTGGATAGTAGGGAAGGTGTTGGATAGTAAATTAAACTATTACCTATCCTAGAGTGCCCCCAGCGCAAGTCGTTGTAATGACTTGCATTGAAAAAACTGCGTTGTAAAGGTACTGCGTGGTAAAAGTTGCGTCATAAAGGATGTTTCCCGCAGTTCTTGATACTATGCCCCTACAAGTTTTGGTAACTCTACGGTGTGCAGTGTGACTCGTACATTCCAGTTCTGTTATAGTGCTGCGTTCAAGTGCTGTCTATATGGAAGTGCCTAGTGCATTACTGATGCCCGTTATGGCGACTTATTTCTAATGCATTCCTGTGAAGGCTTTGTAGATCTGGGCCTCTGTGCTTACCATTGTATAAACCTTGCGGGTAAACATTTCAGGCAGTTGGTGTCACAACTTATTCTGAACATTTCTTCTACACGTCTACAAGTCGAAGACAGCAGTGTCTAAGTTTAAGAGAGAAAGAGAATGATGTCACAGAGAGTGAGAGAGCGAAAGAGAGAGAAAACAACATTAAAACTGTGTCGCAGAGTCTTGAGTTGAGATTTTTTCCTTGCGTCACTTTATTCATGTTAAAAGTGACTCAAAAGTGGCGTAATAAGGTTGTGAATCTGTTTGTGAGACTGTTGTAACCTATCTGTTGTCATTGCTCAGAGGTAATTATGGATCAAACCCATTATAGCCACTTTAGCGGCAGATTGCTGCCGATAAAGAGGCGATAATTTTGTCGCCAAGGCTTGATAATATGGCCCTCTCTCGTTTCACAAATAAAGCTAACACTACAATTTTATGAGTGTAGTGAACCTGGTACATTTTACTTGTTATAGTGCCGCGTTCAAGTGGTGTCTATATGGAAGTGCCTACTGCGTTTCTGACGCCCGTTATGCCGAATTATTTCTAATGCATTCCAATGAAGGCTTTGTAGATCTAGGCTGCTGTGCTTAACTTGTATAAAGAGTGCGGCCACCGGAGTTCACCACTCCACTTGAACTCTGCTTCTATACGTCCAAGTATATTCAATAAGTTGCAGAGAATTCCATTGCTGTTGCTCGATAGGCCGTAGTTGCTTCTGAACGATGTTTGCTGAAGGAAACAAAAGGACATTTTGATTAGTCGTCGTAAACGGAGTTGCGTAACTACTATCAAAAGTGAATTTTAATGTAGGTTCTTAATATTCCGTAATTAAGACTGTTGCAGGTCCAGCAAACAAAGGAAGATCAATAAGTTAATAGAGGCCTGGGACGGCCTTGTGACGCAGAAAAAAAAATACTATCATGGACGCACAATTATAGAGGCCTAAGCACGTGGAGTAGTACAGAAATACGACCCAGAAATTTTTGCACGCACAATTTTTAAGATAAGAGGTGTATACGACCTTGTGACTTATAAAGAAATATTTCAATTATGTAAGTACAATTTAAAACCATTGAGGGGTTGGAAAGCCATATGAAGGATACAAAAATAGTATTATGCATATACATTTTACAGTGGAGGCTGATGTTGTGACGTCTTCTCTTACCTTTGTTTTGTTGTCTTTTGTCGTGTCTTGAAAGACTGTGGTTTCGCTGAGTCTGGGATGTTTTCGACAGTCTGTGTGTCATCGCAGCAGAGGCAGGCAAAAGAGAGCGTGCTCACATCAGTGCCCGCATTATATGGGAACCGCGGGGGCTGACCAAACCAAGCCCAGGGCCGTCATTGGTAGCGTTTTCGCGGTCTGCAAGAATGATGATCCTGGGGGACATCCCATTGGCTTTTGTATTGGTTTCCAGGCTAAATGATAGCAAGCATGCTTGGTGGTGGCATGTGTGTAGTGTGGGCGGGCGTGCACCGAGCATTTGCAAGTATGAGTGTGTGCACTAACCATTAACAGCAGAGAGAGATGGGGGCGGTGTTGTAATGTACGCAGAGGCAGGCCCAGAATCGGATCTGCAATGAGTCAGCACTTCTAATCATTGTCCTTAGCGCACCGTGAGCTCTGATTTGTCACTGAGAGGGTGATCGTACCATAGTTTGCACTGGTTATCATACTCAGCGTGTACCCGGACATACAGTACGAATATGCGTTGACGTTACGGGTCGAATCAAAGCTTCGGTGTGACGTCATGTACGGGTTCTGTATGCAAAAGGGGGCAATGTTTCTACTTGGTTTAAAACATGTATGTATTTAATGTACATACTAAGGGCAGACATTTGGGATAACTATGAATTTTTTTAATACTTGGTAAAATCATATATTACTTTTAAAAAGAATTACACAAATCGCGGTAGAACATCATGCATACTCGTATTGAAAGAGTTGCACAAGCGCATTATAAGCGTACGCAAAGCCATGTGACTTAAAAAGTAGAGATTTGATTGGTTCATAACTTTTCCTATTGCGACTGTTGAAAGTTCCGTCCCATTATAATTATTCGACTTTGACTTTCTAAGAAGAAGCATTTGTTCTGAGAATCTTCTCAAATAGAAGGAAGATCACAATAATAAGAGCAATGGAGTCATCTTCCAGCAATTCTTCAGAGGGAGATTTCATTCCTGAAGAACCTCCAAAGAAGAGGAAAGAAGCTCTCATTTGGAAGTTTTTCACTTTTACAGAAGGTCAAAAAAAGGTTAATGCTCCAAAAGTAACTTGTAAAATTTGCGAAACAACTCTTTCAAGGGGTGATCCATGTAAAAAATACTCCTTTGGCACAGCAAATATGGTGCGACACGTGAAGGATTTGCACCCCAAGAACTTTGCTCGAGCTGCAAAACGGAGGTTGCAGGAGAACCCACCTGCTGCTACACCAAGCACATCAACTGCGGCAGCAGCATTTTCAGCAAGCAGTCCACATCCACATATTGATTCTGACTTTGCTAAAGTTAAAATTCTATGCATTTATTGCGATAAACTTTTGTGTTATGGGGAACAGTCTATAGACTTGATGAAACGCAGGATCATTGCTGTCCTCGACATTAGTTGTTCTTTTTTTCATTCTTTTGTTCCACTTGCAATTTGTTTAGAAAACACAAAAAATGATACAAAACAAAAAAACAGTTCTTTTTAGAACTACCTTCACTGGTCAAAGAAAGAACTATATTTCTATGTTAGTGTGTAAAAGTTTGTCAGAATGAATGTGTAGTTCAAAATGAATGAATGAATATGTTACTAGTGTATGGAGAATGTGAAAGTGCAGAACTATAAGGAACTGCTACAGCATAAATCTATAAGGTGTTTATCTATAGTATACTGTAGTATGTCCGAAGAACTTGAATGTATCATATGTGCATAAATATGTTACAAGTCAATTTGCGCTGCTGGTGAAAGTGCCTGGGTGCATTTGTATGTCTTAGGGGTGGATTTACAATCCCCTTATGCCTCTTTTACACAGCCGTTGTGTCACTTTTGTGCCATGGTGTGTGGTATTAACAATGTGACGCATCTGGAGGGTGTATTAGATTGTAAAGCACTTCACCAGAAGAGGGTTTCTTGTGCAGAAGGGGGTGCAGCAAGGCCTCCTAAAAGTGACTGAGTGAAATGTGTAACATTTTATTCAGTGACTTTTGAGCTTATGCTGTGTCAAAACCTTGCACATGCTTGAAGCAGGTGTAAGGATTGATACAGCATTGTGAGAATAGGGCCCCAAGAGAATTGCTGGAGCTGTGTTATACTTGCAACCGACGTCAAGCAATAATTCATCCAAAAATTACATTGGAATTTAGTTTTGTTATTATTTTATAATAAGAATATGAAATATAATGTAAGAAATAAAATAAATATAAATATTTATATTAAAAATATAAGAATTTAGTATAAAACTAAAGACATAACAATTAATACATTTATAAATGATCATTAACAAAACCTATGAAATTCGCATTTAAAAACCATGCAAATTTATTGAAAAAACCATAGGTTTCACACGTTATAGTTAGCTGAACATTTCTCATACAAAACCTTTGAAATTCCTCTGTTACAGTTAGCTCAGCTAACTATAACTTGCGCGCCCACAATGAACTGCTGATGGCATCACATATTACATCACTCATGACATGGTCAGTGACATCACTCATGACATCACTGATGACATCTCAAATGACGAGTTTCTGATCCCCAAGAGGGAGGGCCTTTGATTTCGAGAGGCCAGAAGAAAAGCGGGGAGGGGGTGTTTTCAACCCCTCGCACAGGATGATCTGCAGATTAGCATTCCAAGGCAGGGGAGCTTCAAAGAACTCACTGCCTTTGGTATATGCGGATCTGGTTTCTCTCACAGGAGAGAAAGCTGACCCCCTTTGTTCTCAGCCCTTTGGCCCCTGGACAGGCTGGGACATTAACTAGTCAGAGAGGTGTGTACACCCTCAGGTTAGTGCCACTCCTACGATAGGCTACCTGAAGTGGAGGTGACTTTTCAAAGTTAACAATCTTGGTGATGGCAAACTTAAGAATTCTGGGACAGGGTTATGCCCACTTTCTCCAGGAAATGGTATTATAGGGGGCATAGCGACCCCAGTGTAGGTAGTCTATTGTCTACTACCCTACACTCTCCTAACACTCCTAAATTCAGTAATTAGGAAGCCTTGGGACCACAGAATGAGATCCTGACGACCAAAAGAAGAAGAAGGGCCGAAGAGATGAAGAGCCGTGAAAGCAAGAACTGCGGGAGAAGCAATGACCTTGGCACCAGCCTTGCTGGCCTGTTCTCCTATTCTCTCCATTTGTGCAAAGTCATCTTACCATACAAGCTGCTGATCCTCTAAAGCCTGCAAGGACTGTCAGAACTTCTCCAAAGACTCAACAACTCCGGTGGAGCAGTGGAGCTATTCCTCTACATCTTGAAAGTACCAAAGACTAAGCTGTGAGGCTCCAAGACTGCAAAAACCAGGTGCCAGAGAGCACCACCGCACCTGAGCCGCCTAGCCCGTGCTGAAGTGGGCTAATGGTGCCAAAATGGTCTCCACATCCTCCATACTCAAAGGCCACCTTGGGTTTCTCCACTGTGGACTTCTCGACGCTGCCTGCACCCTCTGTTTGCAGGACCCCTGTACTGTGACCGCTCCCGGTGATGAATACCTGACGTCTAAGGACACCGCTGCCCTCGTCACCCCTGGCCCGTGGAGGACACCAAAGGTGTCCCCCTGTCCCAAGCATCGTGAGTCCTGAGCCTCCCTTTTGATTCAGCCCAACTGAGCTCTCAGTCCGACCCTACAGCTTCAGTTCATGAAGATCAATTCCTATTGACATTCATTAGGCACCCAAGGCTGTTTTGCTCCCCTGCATCTGGCCGTCCTAGTCCCACTGGAGGTGACCTGCTGATGCTGCCTTGGACCTTGCCTCATCTCACCTCAAGTCCAGGAGGTTGGTCTCGTAAGTCGCTGCAAAAAACTTATATGCTGTATTTGTATTTGTTTTTCCTCCCCTAGGATCGTATTGCAGACTCTGAAAAATGCATTGTGTCAACTTTTTAAACACAAAAGTATTTCTCTTGAAAAATGTACTTACCACATAATTTTTGATTCTGGTGCCTAAATATATATATATATATATAAAGGTATGCACTGTTGTGCATATTTGTGGATGTCTAACACTCCTCTCTGATAAGCCTAATGCTGCTTGATCACAATACCCCTAGAAGAGCACTTTGGGATTGATAGACCAAGCCCCTGCCCGCTCATAGGAAAAATCCTGGACTGTTTGCAAAATATATCTCCTTTTTATGTATTATAAAAAGCATCAGCTTCCTACAATGAGTTAGTGTAGTGATATCATGTATGGGTGAATGATGAATGCAAGAATGTGAGAAAAAAAGATGAATCTGTGTACCATGCTGTCACCAATAAACTCACTCACTTCTCATCCAAGCATTTTGTAAAGCATCTTTGTACTTTTATATCCATCCATTGACTGAATCTTGCGTTCACCCATTCCCCTGTCTCTCTCTCTGTTTTTCTATAGGGGCAAGGGTAGTAGCGAGTAGTAGGTGGCAAGGGAAGGTGTGCTTGAAAGGCACAAGATTCTGTTAGAAGACTGAAGTAGGGATGAAGAAAGCTCGGAATGCCATCACCTCAAATCTAAATGTATGAGGGGTTTTCAGTTATTGTGCTAAAATTACAATCTGTCCAGACTGAAAGCTTAAAGTGCACCATCCACAGTCTTGGCGTGTTTCAGAAGCACCACTGTCAGACTGAGCATCCTTTTCTTAATAATAGCAGCAATCCTGGCATATGGTTTGCTACATTGATCATAATGCTATGACCAGAACAATAAGATAATTGAGCACGCTGGACGATTTGAGATATATGCTTATGTATTGGAGGAGTGCACAATGATAGCATCCTTAATTATGGTCTGGCTTAACATTGCAGCTGTTGCCAGAGAATTATGTGAGTATATCAGTAGAGGGACTTTTGCACCACCCACATGTTTGGACAGTGGCATAGCAAGGGGGGGCTGTCTGCCCCAGGAGTCTCAAGATTGGAGGACGGCGTCCTCCCCCCAGCACTGACTTGCCATCTCAGGCGGCAATCGTCAGCAGCACACCCCTCCTTTTTATTGCATCTGTCAAGGCGAGGCAATCTGAGGAATCACCACAGGCAGCCAAAGGTCTAGCGATGCCATTGTGATGGGAGCCGAAGTACATCTTTTGTTGGGCAGACATTGTGTGTTTCCACAAAACAAGTACTTGCCCTCCACACAGCTGTGATAATTTTGTTTATCGTGCTGCCTGAGCTTGAACTTTAAGGGGCACACAAATGCAATTGCAATGCTATTAAAGTGCCGTAGCTATCTAAGCCATAGATTCATCAAACATCCATTTTGCGATTCCTTATTAGCGAAAAATAAGGATTCGCTAATAAAGAATAGCAAAATGCAATGCATGAAGAACTCGCTTAAAAAAATAGCGATTTCTTAAAATTCCTTAATTGCGACTCGCAAATTGCGAGTCGCAATTAACGAATACCTCTCAATTTATTCCTATGTGCCTAGAGGCCCAAAGGAATGAATGGGAAGACAATCTCAATTTGCGATTCTCAATTAGAGAATCGCAAATTGAGATTGCAATTTCAAGGGTGCCAAGGTGTCAAAAGGACACCCTGTTGCACCCCTGAAATCTGCATATGGGTACATCTTGCACACGCACATGCCCTAAGGGCATGTTTGTGTGTAAAATGGAACTTTGAAAAATGCACTTTAGTGCATTTTTTTCAAAGTTTTTGCAAATTACCATTAAGTTCAACTTCATGGTAATTTGCTCCCCCTATTAGTGAAATCACATTTTTTTTTTTTTATGTTCAAAATATTTTATTAGTTTTTGCATAGATACATAAACAAAGACAATACAAAAAACAGTATTATAAATCAAAAATACCTAGAAATTTAAAATCATACAATAAGTAATTTCATCAATGGCTATCAAATACAATAGGTAATATAATATTCTAGAATCCAATAAACATAAGAGGAAAGGGGAAACAGGGCACATAAGAAAGACTGTAATGCATAACCATCTGAAAAGAGCTACAAAAGTACAAAGTAATAATAAACATAGAAGTAAAAAATCGGGATTAGTAGAACTAATACAGTACTTGAGAAGATAACTAAGTATCAACAGGTAACCAAAAGGAGTCATAAGATAAAGGATTACTTTAATGCATTGCATTTAAGGAATCTCAATTTGAGATTCCTTAAATGCAATAGCAATTTAAGTAATCGCACTTTTGAAATTTCTTTAATTGCGATTTTGATGCATCCCAAATGCAAAAATACCGTTCGCAAAGGGGCAGATTCTGAGAATCTGCCCCTTTGCGAGCGGTGTTTAGCTTGATGCATCCATGCCTAAATCATTTATGGCATTGGTCTCAGGCAGCAGGCAGTTGATAGGAGAACCGCTATTAAGTACTTGGATTTTTAGGTCTGGCTTGGCAGTGCATTCATGAGACAGACCTATTGGCATTTCCAATGCTTGGTTGAATTTTGTCAGGCATTAAAAAATAAGCACCAGATTTGCTGCTTCTGTAGGACAATATCAGCAATTGAAGGTAGTCTACTTTTTGTCTCAAAAATGTTTACTGGCTAATAACTGGCACAGGAACAACAATGGACACTGCACTTCAGGATTTTTGAGACACTCACATCAGTGGCGTAACAAAGACCCCGCTGTGCAGGGGGGGGGGCTAAGCTCCAGGGGCCACTTCAGCACAGTAACCTGGCCTGAGAGCTCCTGTCTGACTCCAGAGGTGGGCCCCCACATGTACTTTGCAGGAGGGCCACCTCAAGTTTCGTTATGCCACTGACTCACATATATTTTTCTGCTGCTGCAAAGGAATGATGCTCATGGGTGCCCTGCAGGTTCCTGGAGTACTAGAATATTCCAGCAGTTGTCCTGCAACGGGTCAAACCCAAAGAATTACTTGCTATATATATAGAAAATTGTGATGTAAAATTCAATATTTAATCCCAACCCAACTGCTGGCCAAAATGTATAGGAAGAGTTTGGCCTAATCCCTCATTTCAGTATGACGGTGGCAGTGTAATTGGTGGCTCACAGTTGTGGCAAACTGGGAAACCAAAGCACAGAGAGATACACTGACCAGCGAGCAGTGCACAATTCATTGAAGGGACAACAGGAGTTTCAGTAATATGTGGGTGGAATTCAAGGCCGGACTGGCTCTACCGGCATCGGGCAGTGCAGCAGTTTTAAAAGCACGCCAGAGTTCCTTGTATATTCAACAGTTTTCAGGCAACAATAAAATAAAATGTACCTGCCAGAGAGACAGAGTTTTGTCTAGTGGCAGTTTTGACTCATCTAAGGTAGTGCAGAGGCTTAATATACCTGCTGCAAAGAGCGTGTACTATGCAGATCACAGAACAATATTTTACGTGCATAGCTCAGTGGGGTACTGCCTTTGTCACAGACATCATTTTGTTACTAGCAGGTCATGATTTACATTCATTATTTGGTTAGAAAGCCATGTTTTTTTGTCCCAGTCTTTCATTATCCTAAATCTGCTATAAAGGGTTTGTTTGGGTAGAAATACATTCCTATTAGTAAATTCAAGCCTAACCGCTGTGTTAAGTTCTGAATCCTGAGTCTGTGCTTCCCCAGAACACGCACTGTGCCTACCAGTGTGGATGACATTTGAATCCTACATAATGTTGTCCCCTATGTCTTAAGTAACATTTTCTATACACATAAGGGCTTACTTACGATGAAGTGGCTGGGCGTGGTGTTAGCCTCCTGGGCTTAACGCCCCCTATGCCACTTTTAAATAGGGGGCAGCGGTAAAATTAATGGGTGTTGTGGTGGGCGTTCCACCACAACACCCATTGTCCTCCCCTTTGACCCTAAGTACAGCGTGAAAGGGTACATAATTTACAAGGCAGCGTTAAGCCACGTTAAGTGGCTTAACACTGCCTTGTAAATAAGGTGAAGCGCATATCGCCCCAGGAACGTCACTAAAAGCAACGATCCTGTGGCAATAAGGGCTTGTAAATATCCCCCTTAAGTTCACACAGATGATTCACTCTCTGTATGTGTGTGTGATATAAAATGCTCTTACACCCTACACTTGCATGAGAGATGCAATAAAACAAATTAAATAGATGTGAGAGAGGGGTTATGGAGAAATGAGTGGCAATGAGAGGATGATAACGTCGGAATCCTTGAAGAGCCCCACTAAAGGTTGCTATCCTCGTGTGTCAAGTCCCTGGTATGACGATGCTTTGCGCGCTCTGAAGGGAGCCTGTAGACGGGCGGAGAGGGCCTGGCGGAAGACATATGGGGCTGAGCTAAAAGTTACTTATGTCGCGTCCGTCAAGCTCTATCACCGGGCTATCTGTCGTGCCCGAGCGGCATATTATGCCGAGGAGTTCCGGAACAGCACCAACCCGTCGAAGGCCATCTTCAAGGCGGTGAAAGATCTCATGTCTAAGCGGTCTATTTCTACGGCTGAGAGCTCTGTCACACACTGTGAGTCCCTCGCTTCCTATTTTTTAGGAAAAGTCCAGTCTATATATCGGACCTTCCCGAGTACGGGTATAGCGTTGGGCAGCCCTAAGAAGACACCCTACCAGCCCGCCCTCCTTACTCTTCCCCCTCTCACCCTGGAAGGGTTTGACAAACTTGCTACGCAAGTTAAATCTGGGTCTCCATCTGATCCAGTGAGGCCTGCGCTCTTTCGAGATCAGACCTTTGTGGGGCGTGTGGCTATACGCTCTCTTGTCAATCTCTCTCTAGAGACTGGGGTTGTTCCCATCAGCTGGAAGCAGGCGGTGGTGTCTCCGATTATTAAAAAGCCATCTCTTGACCCGTCTAAGCCGGAAAGCTACCGTCCCATCTCACTGCTGCCCTGGCCAGCTAAGCTGACAGAGGCCCATGTCAATCTGGCCCTGTCTGAACACTTAGCCAGGTCCAATGCCCTCGATCCCACACAGAATGGATTCCGTGCTGGCCACAGCACGGAGACTGCCCTTCTGGCGATGGTGGAACATCTCCGTGCAAGGTTGGATGCTGGACAGACGTCGGCGCTGATCTTGTTAGACCTCAGCGCCGCATTCGATACTGTGTCGCACAGCATCCTCCTTGGGCGGCTCGAGGAGATGGGCATCGGTGGCCTGGCGCTGCAATGGTTCCGCTCCTTCCTAGACAACCGCTCCTTCTGTGTTGCCATCCCTCCCTTCAAGTCCGGGTTCCAGCCTCTGGCCATGGGGGTTCCGCAGGGATCCTCGCTGAGTCCCACGCTGTTCAATCTCTATGTGAGACCGCTGGCTGATGTCGCAAGGCAGTGGGGCCTAACCATGGTCTCATATGCCGACGACACACAGCTGGCGGTTACTCTCAGCGGGGACGCGGAACAGGATGCCCCCAGGTTTCAGTCCGGCCTGAAGGCGGTGGCCAGCTGGTTGACAGGTAACTGTCTCCAGCTTAATGCCACAAAAACAGAGGTGATGGTTGTCGGGAAGGGAGTGGAGCTTTGGGGCGATCAGTGGTGGCCCTCGGAGCTTGGCCCCACTCCGACCCCTGTGTCGGAGGTGAAGAATCTTGGGGTCTGGCTAGACGCTGGTCTCACATTCACAGGGCACACCAAAAAAATCGCAGCCTGTTGCTTCGGTCTTCTTAGAGGGCTTAGGCCGGTGCTTAAGTTTTTCGATGCCCCGACCAGACAGCTTGTGGTCCAGGCAACTATCATCTCCCGCCTGGACTACGCCAGCTCTTTGCTGGCGGGGGCTAATCAGGCTGAGTTATCTCGTCTGCAGCGGGTGCAGAACGCCGCGGCGAGAGCTATTGTTGGACTTCCTAAGTTCTCCCCGGTGTCTCATGTCATCCGCTCCCTGCACTGGCTCCCGGTTAGGAAGCGTATTCTCTTCAAGGTCCTGTGTCTGACCTTTAAAATTCTTAGAGGCATAGGCCCTGAGATCTTGGCCAACTCTATCTCCTTCTATGTCCCTACTCGCAACCTTCGTTCACAAGGTCAGGCCCTTGCTGCTGTCCCCAGATTTAGGCTCAGCAGGATGGGTGGCCGTTCCTTCAGGGTGAGAGCGGCGGCAATCTGGAACACCCTCCCTGTTGAAATTCGGCTGATAGAGGACTTGCTGTCGTTTCGGAGAGCCATAAAAACTTTCTTATTTTAGCTTCCCTGTCTTCAGCACTTTTGTTGCACCTTGCCCTGTTGTGTTATGTCTGCTCCATGTCTCTGCGCCGGGATGCTCCTTCGCTGGAGTCGCTGTGCGCATAATAAATTGTTATAACATAACATAACATAACATAACATATGCTTATGCACTGTAAGGTCATCATTTACAATGCTTTAATAACGACTACAATTGAATATATAATGAAAACTTGTTTTAGAATGCACCATTTTTGTCATTTTTCCCCCAAATGTTCTTGGGGGGAGAACCCCCCAATCCACTTTGTAGTGGTCAGGCTCGCTCGCTGTGCACTGTATGGGGCTGTTCTGACAACATTTGACAGCCCTGCGTTAGGTTTCCAGTCCGGGCCTGATGAAAGACATCAAATAAAGTGCATTTTTGCTCTATAGAAATAAACATGCATATGGATGAAACTGCACCTGAAAAAGAAGAAAACTCTGTTTGTATTCACAAAGTTAATGTCATGCAGCACTGGGACAGTATAGTCTTTACTTCCTTCTTAGTGAAAATATTTTATTGTTATTTGCATGTCCAATACACGTAACTCAGAAAGACCATTTTCTTAAAGGCTTCTTTATTTTAATTGCTGGGATGCAAGGAACACCCACATTTGTAAATCAATTACTTTAGCGTGCCATGTAGTTACTCTGATTGCAGGGCTCGTTGATGTCAAAGCACTATGATAGCCAAGCGCTTGCTGTTCAGTTCTGGCTCGTTCTGGTTTCTTAGCCAACACTAACTGAATTCTGGGACTTGTAGTTTACCTTTTAACAATGTCAGTATGGACTCAAACAATCCGAGAAATAGCAGGACTGCCTGTGGCCACTTGACAGTTTTGTTAATATATTGAAGACATCGTCGCGGTTCCAAAAAACATGTCCAAAACACAGTTGCAGAATGTTTCTTACCCCTCTGAGCGTAGCATAGCCTCTGAATCAGCTGGGTCCTTTAAAATGGCATAAACCAGTAGGGAATCACTGGATTAGCTAAGAAATAAACATATCCTACGTGGTCTAACAAATTTAAACAAGGACAAATATCAATGTGCTTACATGTCATAATATAATTAACTATTTCATCACTTAGTTTCAACATTAGTGGACTAATGTTAGTCCCTAGTTTGGTACATTAAAAAACTGTGGGGTTAACGTTGATTTATTTCTATTTCGTTCCGTTGAAAGAAACAAAATTGCCAGCTTCGCAAGAAAATATACTTCACCGCTGGATTTCTATAAAGTAAAACCATATGATATTGAAGGAAGCCATATAGGTTTTCCCCAAGAGTGGTCACAAAGCAAAGCTGCGGGGGAAGCTAATATAAACAGACTATTTAAGGAAGGCCACAATAAGGCACCTTATATCTTGAAAGGGTCCTTGAAGCTCAAAAAGCAAAGATGTTAACTCTTTAATACGGATGTCTCCGAGAAGACACGTAATGATGCTGGTCGGACGTGCTAACCATCAGCGACCAGAGGGCTCTGTTAGATGTTTCATGTAACTGTTTAATTGGATAATGCAGCCCCCTTCCTGCCTTGCTTAGAACAGATGGAAACCATTGTGTTACTAAACTCGCTCCTCCTCCTGCTCAGGCCCAAGCAGCACACAATGCACATGTTCGAGCACATCTGCTTCCTCTGTGGATCATGGCTGCTCACTGCTCGCATCTGTTGTTATAAGGGCGACTCTCGCCCAGTGTTGGTTCGGACAAAGGCAGTAATACTGCTGAAACTTACAACAGCTAAACATGAACTACAAGTCCCATCATGCATGACATGGGTCCAATTGAGAGTTTTGAAATCTGTACTGTTGAGGTATTGTAATCAATTGTTAAAAGGGGAGAGGATGTGGCCTACCGGCTAGAGCGGTCGACCTCCAATCTGGGGAAATGGGTTTGAGTCTTGGCAACGAGGCTCAACATCCTGTGATTCTGGGCAAATCACTTAATCTCCCCCTGCCTAACAAAAATAAATGTGTCCTTGTGTAATACAAATGGTGCGCATGTAAAACGCTCTGATACCTTCAGGTCAAGCTCGTGCAATATAAACTCCGGACAAAAAAACAAATGGACAAGGCAACCGTTTTATGCAAACGTACATTAATTTAAATCTTGGGGCATATTATCAAGGGGGTTTATCTCTGCTTTTTTGGCTTGAAAAGCCAAGAAAGCGGAGATAAAATTATCTCCCTATTACCTAGCTGTCGCTAACACCAGTTAGCGACAGCTAGTAGGAGATAGCAACCATCTTGGGCCCCGCTTTGCATGTCAGTGAAATTTATCACTAATGACATGCAAAGTGGGCGTGCCAAGATGTTAGCGACTGGAAACAGTCGCTAACATCGCTATCTCCTATTACCAACTTTTGGAGATATTCGCGCTAAGCGCGAATATCTCCAAAAGCTAGCACCTGCCCCTGAGCAGTTCTTAGCCATGTTATCCAATGGTAGGTGGATAACATGGCTAAGAGCATTAGCTCGGTAATGCATGAATATCGCTGACTTTTCAGCGATATTCATGCATTTCGGCTGATTTTTATCGCTTAGGAGATATACCTTGATAATAGCAAGGTTCCTAAGCGCTAAAAATCACTGCAGCTCGGCGATAAAAATATCGCCGCTAAACCAACATAGCGATAATTATCGCTAGTTGTTGGTAATATGCCCCCTTATCTTTATGTGATCAGATAATCCATGGCGATGGCCGCTCTGTGTCCCAAAGGCCCCAGCGTTTTATAAAATGGTGTTTGCTGTTTCGCTTTTCCCATTATAACCACGGGTCCACGGACAGCTGCAGTCTGAATGATGCCTGATAGACCAGAAGTGGCTAAAAATCATACATATGACATGGGGCTGAAGAACATTTCAGGTGATGTTAGAGAGTAAAGGTGGCATGGAAAGAGCTGGTGGATCATGTAAACTTGTAACACACTTGGAGACAACGCATTGTGAAAATGTGAAGGAAAGGGGAATTTTATGCGAACTAAGCAAATAATGAACACCTTTCCCCCATCCATTCTTTTCAACATATTTTAATTTTCAAAATGCAGACAACCACAGAGTGACCTTTCTTTTGTCATATTGCTTGTGAGCAGTTTGTTGTGATGGCACTTAGGTTCACTGGCGTGCTGATTGCTAAACCAATAATTATATAATACTTCAACCAATTACTAGTAATCTCATTACTCTAATTCTGTTTCCTCGTCGCGGTCCTTACATCACACGGACCTACCGGCGCCAGCACAACCAGCATTGATTGCCCACCTCGGTTGACAGCCATAAATCACAAACCCAGACACAAATGAGTAAGCACTGAACTCAAAAGGCCATCAAAATCCCAAGTGAGAATGAAAGCCACCAAGCACTGCAAATCCAAAAGGAATATAGGGCCATATGTAGTTTGACAAATACCGGTCGGTAATGGAGAAATTCGGTAAATATCACCGTTACCGACCGGTAAATAGGCATGCGCGATGTAGGGAACGATTCGGGAAAAAAGAATCGGTAAATACCGATTCCTCATCATTGAATCGGAATCTACCAATTCATAAATACCGAATCGGATAATACCGATTCGGAAAATACTGATTCGGAAAATACCGATTCGGAAAATAAGAAACCCTAAAAACGATAAAAGAGATGTAGGAAAAAACGTTAATTAAGAAATCCATGAAATTCGGTATTAAAGAGTCGGTAATTACCATGGATTGAAAGTAGGTGGTAACCAGGTGCAGGTCATAAAACTGGCCCCAAAATGCAACAGTGTGATCAGAACGGTGGCTTTCTATGTGATAGCAAGGCGGCTACGGCTACAGGCAGCAGGAGTGAGGATCTGGAGATGGGAGGAGCAAGTCTACAGACAACGGATCACACTCTTCCAAATTGCTGAGGCAGAGATCCATGAAAGGCACAGGCTACACTCCCACACCATCCTGGACTTGATAAGGGACCTGCACCCTCTCCTGGAGCACCCAACTCCAAGGGCGCATGCCATACCACCACATGTGCAGGTGCTCTGTAGCCTACACCTACTTGCATCTGGCAGTTACTAGGGGGTGATAGCTGCGGTAGGTGGGGTGTCCCAGAGCTGCCTGTCCCGTTTCTTCAAGAAGTTCCTAGAGGCCATGATGCAGAGAATGCATCATTACATCAGCTTCCCTGACACACATGCGGAACTTCTGAAGACCAAGACTGACTTTTACCAAATGGCACAGTTCCCACATGTCATCGGCTGTATTGATAGCACACACATCGAATCTGCCCACCTGCAGCCACTGAGTACATCTACAGGAACAGAAAGTCCACATACTCCATAAATGTGCAGGTAATCTGTGATGCTGCCAACATATTCACAGACATCGTGGCCAAATTCCCTGGAAGCACCCACGACTCCTACATCTTCCAGAACAGGGGATCTACACACGCCTGGCAGCGGGGGAATTTGGAGAAGGATGCCTACTAGGTAACACACTGTAACACACCCTGATAGATACTGCAGATGTAGGAGTTGTTGTGCATGTGATTAATGGCTCTCTCTTTTCCACATAGGCAATAGCGCATATGCCGTCCGCTCATTCATCCTCACTCCCAACCTGAACGCATCAACCCCGAGTGAGAGACGATACAATTTGGCAGACAAATCTACACGCAATGCTGTGGAGCGCACCTTTGGGCTGTTAAAAAGCAGGTTCAGCTGCCTCCACAAAAGAGGAGGCGCACGTCAGTACTCACCCCTCATCTGCTGTAAAATCATTGCAACTTGCGCAATGCTGCACAACCTTGCCACTAGGAAAGGAACAGCAGTAGAATTAACAGATATTGAGGAAGATGATAATGAATTTGCACACCCTGAGCCCAACACAGCAGGAGTGGTGCCAGCAACAGATGGGAGACAAAGATGGGCAGAGATCACACACAACTATTTCTAAGTAAGTAAGGAGACACAGCCAGTTGTTATATGTACACAACATAGTTTTAATATCTTGGCACTACGCCAATACACAAAGGCCCAAATGTGCCAGTCCAATTGTGACCATCCATTAGGGAAGTCCTGGGTTACTTCACCCATTCCAGTTCAGGGAGTGTGGGCAGCATCAGTGTCTGCGGGCACACCCACCAGTGCTCGATGCCATTGGCTGGCAGTCCTCACTGGCTGTGTGAGCAGTGGCAGCCCCATGCTGCCTGCTGCTTCTCCGGGTGTCAGTAACAGGGGAGGTCATGCTGCTCCTACTGGTGGTCTCCTCGCTCTCCCCCACATTCAGAGCACCAGTATTTGCCGACTGAGCAGTCAGCAGCATTTCAACTGCACTTGTCACCCTCACAAGGCCCCTGGAGACTTCACTGCTGCAATGCGCCAGTCCCTCCTGCATGTTGATGCAGCGCCTGCAGAGCAGGGAAGTGGCAGTGGCTAGGCGGTTCACTTCCCTTGTGTGTTGTTCAGACCTCTGCCTCCCCCTGCGCCTTGTTGCCCTGTCCTCATCCATCTTGCTGCACACCAGCAGCACTGACTGGGACATGTCCCGCATGCCCGCAGCCATCTCTCTCATTCCCTCCGCCATTGAGCTGATGCCCTTATCAATGTTTTTTACATTTTGATTTAGGTGCTTCACCAGTCATTGTTCCGACTGGATTGCCTTCCCCTGAAAGCGCTGCACCTTTACCATACGTGCCTCCAGGCCACAGAAGACACCAGGACCCTCACCATGCCTCCTGGTTCCTTGCACTGCAGGTGTTGTTGCAGCCAGTGACGCTACCAGTTGAGGTGAGGACAGGAGTAGTGGTGAGGCCAGCAGCTGTGGGGATGCCAGCAGCTGTGGTGATGCTGGCAGGTGTGGGGAGGCCAGCAGCTGTGGGGAGGCCAGCAGCTGTGGTGACGTTGGCAGGTGTGGCGAGGCTGGCAGTGTTGGTGATGCCGCTGTTGCTTGGGTGGTGTGCCCTGCACTGGTACTATCCTCCTGTGTGCCTTCCCTCCGGGGTACACTACCTTCCTTGTCCTTGGGACGCCTGCAAGATGTCTCACCTGTGGACAGAAAATCGTACATTAGCTCTGTGGTCCTGCAGCCCTGCTTATACAATTAAATTCTCATCTCTGAAACACTGTCGCTATTGCCTCAGCTTGCTCATCACTGATGTGTGTCGCATGCCTTGTTGTTTGGTGTGTTGTCTGACATGGTAGGTGTTTCACTGACTACATCTCCCATAATGCATTGCTGGTGTATACTAAAACCTGTACTGGAGTGGGGTTCACACTACCAAATTGGGGAAGGGGAAAGGGAAAGGGAAGGGGTGGGGGTGATTGCTGTGCATGCTTCTTACTTTTTTTGGTGGCAGCTCGGCCTGAGCTGTCTGCATTCCTGCACCATAGAGCCAGAAGCTGTCTTGCTCTATGGTGGATCCACCAGCTCCTCAAACTCAGTCAGGGCAGGTGCCCTGTTCTTCCCTCCTCCTGTGTGCCTCGCTTGTTTCTGGAGCTCAGCCATTTTTCTCGCTCCGGAGGTCATAGCACCTCTTCTTGAGGTCGTCGATGTCCCGTGGGGTCACTCCAATGCATTCACCTTGGTTTCTATAGCCAGCCAAATCTTCCTTTTGGCAGATTCTGCCACCTTCAGGGACTGCTTGCCAAACAACCTGTGGTGTTCCTTCACTACCTCCGCCACAAGGACCTGTAGCTCCATGGTGCTGAATTTCACCTTCCTCTTTCTCTCTGCTCCTTCCCTTTCAGTGTCCTTGCTTGACATCGTGCTATTTTCCTGGAGTAAGTATCCCAGTGTCTCAAGGGCTCTGCTCTGCTCTCCCAGCTTCTCCAGCAGCTTCAGATTGAGTGCACCTGCATTGGTGTGGCCACTTCCTGGTTGGGAGGTGGGGTGGTTGTACCAGATTGGCTGATTCCTTAATTGTTTCTTTTTTTGAATTGCTGATTCGGTATTTACTAAATCGGTATTTACCGAATCAGATTTTACAGATTTGGATTTTACTGATTAGGTTTTTACCGATCGGTGTTGGGGATTCGGTATTTCTTTACTAAATTTTACTGATTTGGTAAATATTACCGAATTTTTACCTACATCCCAAATACCAAATTCTTATTACCGATTCGATAACATTCGGTAATAATCGGTATTTAAGATTCGGTATTTGGGATTTACCTACATATGACCCATAATGTAATTTTTAGCTCTCAATAATCTGGAATCTCTTTTAAGGTAATACCTTTTTTTGTCGAGGACCGCATTCTGGCTGCTTTCAATTCTCCACAATAGTCTGTAGTTACCATATCTAGTGCAGCCTTTGGGTTGGAAAAGGGAAATAATCGATGACTATTTGACCTCCTCTTGCATTTTATATGGGATTGCGCTATCATCATTTTTGCTAAAGTTTGAACCAGAAATCAGGTGGTTGATTACACAGAATGTTTTTAAGAGAATGTCTTTCACATATGGCTAGGGGTAGTTTGACTAACTGTAGGGGCACCCAGTACATTTTTTCAATCTAAGAGGAGTTATTTTGTTTTTTAAATACCCTCAGACGAGGATCAGGGGAGTAGTCCCCATAGGTTTGCTCATAGTTTCCATGATCGTGGAGCAGAGGTTCGGTATCCAGACTTTCTTTTCTGCTGAGTATACACATTCATAAATAACAAGACAATTTTTGTAAATAAAAGACTTCACACTCTAATATATTCATGGAGATTGTTTCAATTTCTAGTGTCTAAACAGATGTCAACCCAGCAGGTGATGTACATTCCACCACTGTTTCTTGTACCTGCATGCTGGGTGTCACCTTTGGTGAAGTTGATGTAGCTTGGGTTTGTCCTAGAGTGAAGGAGGCCCTTGTTTTCTTTAGAATTATTATTTTATAGTTTGAAGGAATTTTCAAGTATCCTGATATCCTAATTTTTGGGGAATCCTGGCCAAATTCCATGAAAGCACAGGTGTTTTTGTTTCCTCAAATAGGGGCGGTCAATTTATTTGTTTATCCAGCTACGAGTTAGACAGGGCTCAGGGATTGCTGTGTGTTAAGGAGTGACAGGCTTCATAGTTGTATTTTTACAGGCAGAATATGTATGCTTCTCCTTGATGGAAAGGATCTAAGCTGTGGTTGGAGTTCTCGTGTCTTTGCTCTTTGGCGGGATATGTATCTTGTCTTGCTCTTAGTTAACTATGTCTCTGGTTCTGCTGATTGAGTCTCAGACACTATACCCAGCAATTTTTTCACATTTTCAATAACTATTCCTAACTCTGAGTAGAGGTATGTGAGTAGATCAATTTTCTATATATAGTCAATGATGCTAGTTTTTCCTGTTCCCATTAGGATTATTTTTCATTCAGCTGAGGATCCCTTCTAGTACCCTGTACCCTTCTAGTATCTGGATGTTGATCTATTTGATTGTTCCGTTGCCTGTTTCCTCAGACAACCATTTGAAAATTTTGTACTAGAGATACTCTTCCTTCATTGCCATTTTGATTTGTAATGTTACAAATGATGAAATTAGGATCATCACTTAGGGGCTGATTTAGAGTTTGGTGGATGGAGTTTACTCAATTGTGATGGAGAAGGTTATAAACCTCCACTATTTCTGAAAGGCCACCACCCCCACATTTTGAGATGTCTGCCTGCACCACTAGCATCCCTCTACGTTGACAGGATCTGCTGCCATACTGTTCCTGTCAAAGAAGGGCAATTTTGATGGACAATACCATCAACCATTGAACAGTTTTTTCCATTTTTCAAAAACAAACTCCCAAAATGGGAGATTGCTTTTGAGAAATAAACAACTAATGGCCACCACACTCTGGAAGTTTTCTCCCAGGTTGTAAGGGTCATTAGTTTTTTTTTCCTGTCTGTCATCATTAGGTTTCTCCTGTTGGTGACAGACAGAAAAAAGGCATTACACCGTCCACCCTAAATAGAGAAGAGAGTGCTGTCTACTCACTTACAGCCCTTACTCCAGCGGGCCATCAGAAGAAGTATTCCAGTGATGGAGCCTATAATACTCAATCAACGAAATATATATGGTCCGCCTATCGCTGAATGAGGCAGGTAGACCAAGATTTTGGCTGCCAGGGTATTATGTCACTTTTGCAAGAGAGTATCAATCCATCAAACTCTAAACTGAGCCCTTAGGCATTTTTTGACTGTCTCATCTTGAGCTTGGAACAGGTTTTGGGTTATCTCTTTCAACTGATTGGTGTCTGACTCTGAAGATTTTGTTGGCCTTTTGATGTTGCCAAACGAAACTAACATTGTGTAATCAGGTGTGTAACTATAACTTGGTGCTTTAATTGCGCTTGTTGGACTATTTTTAATGGCAGATTGGTTCATATTTGTCTGGCTGATATTCTCAGGTTCGAGAGTCTGCAGACCAGATTCATGGCTATTTCTTGGCTTGTGATTTAATTTTAGCTTCTGGACTGATGCATTGGTAGTGGTTGGAGTTTGTAAAACATTTTATGCTTGAGAGATAAAGTTCTTCTGAAGTTTTCTGAGAAACTATTTGTGAAGGGGGGATGTGTACCATGGAGGAGCCAGATTTCCTGAGTGCTGCAATTTCAAGTATTGTCTGAGTATGTTGAATAATTAAATTAATTTAGTGCAGAAAAAAAACGTGTTAATTTTTGTGGCATATAGTGCAAGGATTTTCCCTCTCCTTTCTTGGGTCTCTATATTCTGCTCCACTTGCCTTTTTCAATGTCTTAACTATTTTTCTCCTGGTGATCTAAGGCTCTTCTGAACCCCAGTGGTGTTTGTATAGTCCTTTACTGTAATTTCACATCTCTGTCTTTCAAGTTATGTGACATTCGGATTGTATCCCTGAGAAGCTCTTTTTCAGGTTGAATAGTCTTCTATATCTTCCATGACTTGCATGTGCTCCATGCCTTTCTTGAAATGTCTCCCATTTTTGTGAGGAAAGTTCCCGGTCCTAGGTTTGGCATATGTAACCACTTTGGTCATTTCTGTTGTCCGTTCTGGGTTTGGCCTTTTTAAGGATTTGAGCTCTATTGTAGATGAATATGGGTGGCCTGCCATCAGTCTTCTGTATCTCCCAAGGCCTGAGGCCATGGCCTTTTCAGGGCTTTGCCCAGCATAAAATTAGGGGAAGTGGTGTGGGGTGATATCATGATTGGTGGGGTAATCACTGTTCCATCCTTTTGTTGAAACATGGTGCCCAACTGAACTGGGTAAGTGTCTCCTAATTCTGGCTTCATTACTGACTTGCCTCTGTCAGCTATCATATCACTTCCTGAGGAGGGAATGTAAAGCTGAAATTATCTTTGGGTGCACCATTTGATTGGCCTCATATCTTGAGGGATGTAATTTCAGAAGGCTGTCATAGCTTGAGGTAACGAGGTCCTGAAAGTCCTGATACATTTTTGTGAATTATGGGTATAGTGCAAGTCCTGACACTATTTCTTTTTGGTTTCGTTTGGGGCCTCGTTCACCTCAGCTTTGATTTGCATTTGTTGTTTCAACCATTCCCCAGGCTTAATTTTCAGGGCAAAGCACTGAGCAGAACAGAATCCAGGTTGTCATTCACCCCCTTAGCTCATGCCTCCATCTCTTTCTTTGTCTCTTTATCCTTCATTGTCTGGGTTTTTACAAGCTTCATCTTTGTGTGATGCACTTGGTTGGTCACCACAGTGGATCCCCTGTTATCTTTAGCCTTCAGCTTTATAAAATGCCTTTTCTGGCTGAGTCAGTTTTTTGGGTAAGATGACATTTTTGCTTGCACCCAGGCCTACCTGATCACGGCTCCATCAATCCTAAGAGGTGTGAAAGTGAACTGGTGGTATGACCGTGTGGAGATGGGATGCAGCTGGTGTCCACCTGGATTCTCATCAGGAGGTCTGTAACCCGGACTGTGCTGCACAGATAATCTCAAAATAACCCCTCTTGTTCACGGTGTGAAATTTGCGCTCCTTCAAAAAAAAAGAAAGAAGCCAAGGTAGTATTACTAGGCCATGTTGCAGTAAGGTTGGAGTAGGACTGTAGCATGGCTTGGCTTGTACACTTCTTACTGGTATCCCATCACCACTCCAGATCACGGTTTCTCAAGCATTGCCTATTGTAATTCTGATATGTCTCTGGTACCTTTCTGCATTTTTCTACCTGCGTATTTCTGGCGGTAGCTGGGTGCAAGTCGGACAGCTAGATGCCCTTCACCTTCCTTAGATTGGCCGGTGTACCACCTTTTATTCCACACTTCTTTCCCCATTGCCTTGTTTCAAATCGAGAGTGCCAGGGAAGGGGTGAGGGTACAGGTGGAAGATGTGAGGAGAGGGTTGGTTTTAAAACACACATATGCCAAAGTTTCTTGGTGAGGAAGGTTTCAGTGTCCGCTTGTTTTTAGGAGGGGAAGTGTGGTGCCAGGTTAGCAATGGAAAGTGATAGTGGGCAATGGTAATAAAGCAATGGCATGTGCTGCAAAAGAGCACAGACCAGCAGAACAGTGGAAATCCGGCTTTCCTTTGCACTATGCTTGGACCCCCTGACCCTTTAGCATTTAGCTGCAGCTGTAGAGTCAAGGAATGGCAAAAATGCTGTTTACTTGGTTACCCATTCCCTTCTAGGCTATGCCTCAGACGATGTGTCCTGTTCAACTAAGAAGCTCTTCGCATACATAGTCTACAGTAGAGAAGCGGGTGATGAGACAGCAGAAAGAACGGGAGCAGGAGCTTCCTTTTATCGCAGGAAAAAGGACACAGTTTTCCGGACCGGCTGGGGTGTGCTGTGATCCATGGGTTGAGTACAAATCATGGCTGAGGTGAATGGAAGATGCACACAAAGGTGGGAAATGCACAAAAAGGCAGGAAGTGCCTGCATAGACAGGCTGCACTAGCAGCTATGATGGCCACCACCACCCACACAATCACATATCAGAAGACTGATGCTGACATATCTTCTGTTGAGGTCAAGTAGAGGCTAAGCTAGCTCCCATAACTAATTGTAAGGTGAAAGTCAAAAAGGTGCAGGTAGTTACCCACAAAGCAGCAGAGCAGTGCCCTACACATAGAACACACAGAAGGTGAAGACCCACACAGCATTCAAACAATTCACTAAGCACTGCTACAGCAGAGCCACAATGATCAACTTAAGTAAAGTTCTAAATAGCAGTTAAACTGTTGCAGCCAATTTCTTTTTATTGTCCAACATCACTGCACATCTTTTTAAAGGGAAATAAGGGATCCCTTTCAACTTACTCTTCTGGTACAACAGTATTAGCTGTACCACCGAAAGATGGTATGCATCTTCCACTGTCTGCATTTCGAGATACCCCTTTAACAGGTGCCAGAATGATTTTTACACAGCAGGTTCCTCATTTCATCATAGTCTTTTTTGATATAGTTATGACTTTCATACAATAGGAAGTAAAACTCTAAAGAAAATAGCTATTTGTGAAAGTTTTTTCTTTTTTGTAGCATTCAGTGAAAATGTCAATTTTACGTCTTGCATAGCTCATGTGTTTGGTAGCCAGGAATTGCACTTACAAGCAACACAATTAGTTTCCCTTTCTCAGTCTCATTCTTTGGCTCATTCCCGGGCTGAACCGGAAGTAACCTCAGAAACATAACTCATACTTTAGGGTATGTATGTTGGAATTCCAAGTGCCAATATCAGGGCTCTAAATCTGGTGAATAATCTTACACCTTCAAGGAAGAGTATGAAAAAATACATGCATGTATCCCCAACACATATGTAGAACAGGCATTTCATACTTTAACAAGTAATAGAGCAGGGCCAGGCTTTAGGAAATATGAGTTTAAGATGCATTCTCTGTGGAGAAGCAAAGTAGAAGACAAATGTATAGGTGGAAAGAACAACAGATATATTGATTCACTGCATTTCCAGTATGATCTTGACAGCGGTTGACGTCAGTCTTCTGTTGTGAGGATTATCCTTTGTACCGACAGGATCGACAGACTTATAAATCAAAATGGAATTGAGTCAGTTATTCTGCAAAATTAGACCCCAAGCATTCTGTGAGATCAGCAGCCGACAGACAATAGGCGAGCAGAGCTACTAAGAACTTGACGCAACGCAGCGCCAGAAGCAAAGTTGCTGGACTGTTTTGCATCAAGTGAACAGACCGGAACAGTGTCAGATCTACTAAGACATGGTGCAGTCTCTCTTTCACCCTGAGCAGGTACACTGTAAGAAAATTGATTATTCGAAACCACTTCAAAGAATACTCACAGTCCTTGTCAGGACGAACAAGAAAAATAACAAAAAAAACCCACGCTTAATTCTCTGGTAGCTTGGCACAAAAGCAGTGAGGCTTAACTTAATGAAATGTTTAAAATATCTGTGCAGCACTCAAACAATAAACACAACACAACAAAAATACCAATCCTATTAATAAATATGGCACTGGAAGGGTGAGATTTTGATCAATACCTTGACACTATCGATCTAAAACCCCGGTCTGGTCGACTGAATCTTTATTGCCTGTCTTTGAGGAAAAAGGTGCATCTCTTAACAAGTTAGCTCCCCCAGTAAAGGACTCTGCTTCAAAGGATCACAAACAACTTCTAGCTTTCAAAGATTTATTATAAGTTGCAGGTACAAGCATCTCAAGATGAGATTCACCAAATATACGGGCCCAACTACATACACGTGTTCTCTGAAAGCCCTCAGACGAACAACGGAAACTATCAATACCAGTTCTAAAAACAATAGTGCCGTTAGCATAGACACGTATTGAAATCTATCGCTCATTACAGGCGGAAGGAAATGTCAGGTTAGGCTGTCCCTACCCTGCTCTAGATGGTATCCCTACTTAACCAGATCCTATTCTATCAAAGGTGTCAGCAGCGAATGACTCCCAAAGGAAGCCACCCGTTCTCGAACTCTTGGTGAAAACCTATAGTTCTCCAGTCACGACCCCTCTCTGCCTACCCATCCGCTCTCTAAAGGGTCCTCAGGCATCTGTTCTAACTCCACCCAGGGGTGCTGTCCCTAATACAAAAATACAACAACATTTAGGACGCCCCTCGTGAGACGCCCCTCACGTGGTGTAGCTTCTGGCTTTTTCCATGATGAGGCCTTGCGGTTAGAGTCGACCTTGCTTCTCAGACTCGTCTCCGGCCCGCTGATACCCCTTAAACATTCCGAAACCCTCCTCCATGTCTGGTCCATGTCTTGAACAAGTTTCTATTCATTATTTTAATCATTGAATACCCCCTTTTCTCTTCCAGACAGACTTCTGCAGCCTAATCCCAATTCTCATGGTTTTCCAACCGCGTTGCAACATTCCCCGGTCCAGACCAATATGTGTAAATCAACACTAAAAGCTTTCCAGCTCTACTATATTTTATAGCATTCAACTTCTTTAATTATTAGCATGTTAGTACTCATTTTCTACTGCCTTCGGTAAACACATCTATAAATAAAACCTACTCATTAATTCTAAACATTAGTGCAATCCATATTGTATATTTTAATCACCTTCCCCCTCCCGCCTTGCTCAGGCCCTGAGGCCTACCACATTTCAACGTTTCCGTATGCCATCTTATTTTCTAGCAGCTATACAACATGGATTTCGGGAATAATCACGCTTAATAAAAGCTTATTACTTCACACATTTCTGTATTAGTTCCACTTCTATTTAAACTTCTATATTAACTACACATTTTTAGAATATAACTTTGGATTCTATCAGCACTCATGGCATTTCTCTTCATGATTTGTGCTTACTACGTGTAAGTGTGATGTATTTCTACATTTTGGTCAGTTTGCGCTCTCTCAGTTCCCCCCTTTGATGACCTCTCGGGGTCATCATAAACATTTAGACTGCAGTGATTGCTAGCATAACTCGTTTCTGTGTCTCCAAAGCCCTCAGACTCCGGTACTGACTATCTTGTATGGCAGCCAATCTCTGCAGCTGTTTACTCCGAGCTCTCTCTGACCTTCTGGATCTATACCATTTGAATACCCTCACCAATCCCCACAACACAATCCCACAGATCAATATTATGATGATAGGTTTTAGTATTTTCCACACAAAGCTTTTGCCTAAGGTGGTGAGCCAACCTCCTGCGTCACTTATCCCCTGGCCCACCTTTTCCCAGACATTTTCTCTGCTCAAGTCTTCGATCTCTTTGTGAATATCAGTTATGTTCCTAATAACCTTTTCAAGGGGCTTCGAATTGTCTGGAATGTAAGTACAACATTCTTGGACCTTCAAAGCCTTACAGACTCCGCCCTCTTTTGCTAACAGGACATCTAAGGCAAGACGGTTCTGAAGAACCATAGCCCTTATCGATTGCATCTCTCCTTCTACCAGCATTAAGGACTGAGCAGTACTGGCAGACAACCTGTCTACGACTGTTGCTAGTCGTCTAATTTTAACATCATTAAGAATTAATCCTAGGAAAGGGAACACAGCTCCAAAGACATCTCCAACCATTTCTACACCTCCTACATCTCTCCTTCCTCTCGATGATGCCTTGCCCTCGATGATCTCTAAGTCTTGGGCATGGTATATTTTAGGGAAGATAATTGCCAAGTAACATGAGCCATACCAATTATCGGGCAGCTTCACGTAGGCATTTCTTCCACATACGAAATATACATTTGGAATCACTTGCATTCCTTTCAGGAAGTCCTTGGTGTAATACTCTAGGTTGAAAGCATGCTCACAGCTAACTTCTCCCACGTATACATTTTCATAATACGTTTTGGCTCTGTGAAGACATAACTTTCCTCTCTGCGTCCTATCTAAAGCTATTGGACCACTACTACCCTTTCTTTTGTGTACCCTTTCTTCATCGGTCCAATCTGTTTTCCCTTGTCCTGATTTCTTCAAAATCTTTTGTCTCCTATTCCGATCATCCACCTGCCCTATGAACTTTTTCTCGACCTCTGACACCTTGCATGTCAAATTATTTCTACGGGCATGTGAAGTATCTAAGGTAATCCAAGGAATGAAGAACTTGGCCAATCTGTCTTCACTCTTCCAGTAGTCCCATTTGTTCATTTGCTTATAATTTGGGACTTCTGGTAACACTGAGTCATAATTGGAGAAATAGTATTCAAAACTATCTCTCCCATAAAATATACTAAGCAATAAGCTACATGTAATGCCATATGTCAGCGGGAGGTGATGATATCGAATGCCTTCATCTACAGATGCCGGCAACTGCATGCAGACGTAGCAGTCCTTGACCTCCATGGCATCCACATATTCATACAATAATTTTGCATAAGCATTTGACCTAAAGTCACCTTGGGACTCATCTACATGTAACCTGCGGGCTTCTGCAGCTAATAACGCTTTCTCTTGTGTGTTTTCCCCTTTCCCACCAACAACGGTGGGTGTAAGCGCCTCTACAGATTTCACATCAGTTACCTTCGCCTCTTCCTCTCGTCCCTTTACATAGGAGACTGTCACTACTAGAGCTATTAGTATTATCACTCCTACTATTAGTGTACCTATTATACATTTTGCTCTGCGGTTCTGAGTGCCGGCCTCCATTTCGTCAAATAGTGTGGTTCTCTCGTAACTCAGCACAAAGTTCTTTTCTTTCTTTCTTTCCTTTACAGTCTCTTTACTCCTTTTGTCTTGAGAACCACGCAACTGGAAGCTGACAACCCTTTCCGCCAAAGTTCTTTACAGTTCAATACAGACAACCCTAGCCCTTCTCCATCAACTCAGGGAAAGTCCCTAAGATTCTCTGCTTCCTAGGCGCTAGGTAATCTTCTTTTCTTCACGCTTATTTACAAAGTCTTTTAAGCATCCACTATCAGGCGCTCGCCTGCAGCTTCGACAGCAAAGTTCAATATTTCCAGACGAAGATTGTGCTCTTCTGCGGCTGAGATCTTTGAACCAAAATCAGGGAATTGCAATTCTGTGAGAAACATGTCCTTTATCTTGCTGAGGCGGGGAGGACGGGGGAGCATAAATGTCAGTGACCCTTCTTGTTCGACACCGGGCACTAACAATCTTATCTCCACTGTTACGATGGGCTCAGAACTGGACACCACCACCGCTCTGATCCTCCCCGTCACTGGTTTCGAAGCCATCTGTCGCCAGATATGTCCACTCAGGGGTGGAGTATCTTCTGTTAGGCACACGCACTCTTCTTGACCTCCTCAACTCTGGTGCTTCAGCGCCCTGAGCACCGTCTTCTGGGTCTGAGTCTTCTGATATTGGAGGAAGGGTTCTCTCCAGAGTTGACCTTAGGCTAGAGCTCCTTCTCTGCGGCCAATCAGCTTCTCCGCGTACCCTTCTACTCCGTCTTCTCCTCGTTGGTTCACGCTCTCTGTCAGACCTGTCAGTGTCTGACTCGTACTCCCAGCTACTTTCTCCTTCAGTAGCGTTGTCTGTTTCGCTGTTGTACTGACCGTCCTCAGCCTGGTCAGACTCGTTCCCTGCTTCCGCTGGCACCCCTACAGCTTGGCTAGCCCCCTCTATGGCTTCTCGGTCCGCTGCTGGACGTCTATCCGAGAGAGGAGCTGTTTCTATCAGAGGTGCTGGAACTCTCCGCGTATGAGACGCGTGGATCCAATTGGGCAGGCCTCCCACCTTCACGGCTGTGTTTGTGGTCAGGATGATCTGGAAGGGCCCACGCCAACGAACATCCAAGCAGCTGCTTCTCACGTGCTTCTTCACCAGGACCCAGTCTCCAGGAAGCAAGTCATGACAAGGGTCCTGGCACGATGGTACCTCAGCAGCCTGCACCTGAAGGGACACAGAATGAATGGCGTCAGACAGCCCCTTACAATAGTCCAGGATCATATCATCTGTGATGCTAATCAATGCAGCAGTTGGGACAGAAGGTAACCTCATGGCTCTTCCCATCAGTACCTCATGAGGAGACAAACCAGTTCTCCTATCCGGGGTACTACGGAGGCTCATAAGGACCAATGGCAGCGCATCAGGCCAACTCAAGGATGTTGATGAACACACCTTCGCGATTCTGGCCTTGATGGTGCCATTAATCTGTTCCACAATTCCTGAAGCTTCTGGTCTATAACTGCAATGTAGCTTTTGATCGATATTTAAGGCTGCGCAAATCATTTTCACAAGCGAGCTGTTGAAATGCGTTCCCCTATCTGATTCCAAAGAGGCCGGCACCCCGAAGCGCGGGATAAGCTCCCTGAGCAATATCTTAGCTACTGTGAGGGTGTCGCACCTGCGTGTAGGATATGCCTCAACCCATCTGGAGAAAACGCAAACAACCACCAAGATATAACGAAGGCGGCTGCACCTTGGCATTTCAATAAAATCAATCTGCATTCTGTTGAATGGACCTCCTGCCCTCCCTATGTGGCTCAGTGCAACTGGGGTCTTTTTCCCTACATTCAACTGCTGGCACGTCACACAACGCTGGCACACTGCTTCGGCCGCTACTCTGAACTTGGGGTTGAACCAGGTCTGTCTAAACACTCTCAGCATAGCATCTCTTCCTAAGTGGACAGGACCATGTATTTGTCGGGCCATTGGGCTCACCATCTCATTGGGCAACACTGCTCTGCCATCTGCTGAAACCCAGAAATGGGCCTCCCCCACTACACATCCTGCCTTTTGCCATGTTTCTTTTTCACAGTCAGGAGCATTTTCTTGCATTTCTTTCAATTCGTCCCAAGTATCAACAGTTTCCAATATCATAGCTAATTCAGTCCTTACATTTATTCCACCCACTTCCACCTCGGTGAAAGAGTACCCTGTTTCCGCGCAATACCGTGCGACTTCGTCGGCATATCTATTGCCTTGTGACACGAAGTCCATGTTTCGGGTATGTGCGGTACACTTCACAACTGCGATACCTGCTGGACATTGCAATGCCTCTAACAACAAGCGCACAAACTCTCCATTGCGAATGGGAGAGCCTGAAGAGGTCATGAACCCTCTTTGAGACCACAACTGCCCGTAATCATGAACTACCCCGTAACCATATTGACTGTCAGTGTATATGGTGACTCGGATTTGATTGCTTGCCAGACAGGCACGCGTCAGGGCAATAATCTCGGCTACCTGAGCGGAGTGTACTCCTTCCAGGCATCCAGCTTCCACTACTCCAGTAATTGTACAAACAGCGTAAGCTGCTCTTAGCTGCCCAACTTCGTCTCTTACACATGAGCCATCGACAAAGAAAATTTCATCGGGGTCGGTCAGTGGCTCATCTACGATGTCGGGTCTTGGTTTGGTGCATAGTTCAGTCACATCGAGGCAGTCATGGTCTGTACATTCTTCATCATCCTCAATATCATTTGGAAGTGGCATTAGGGTAGCAGGATTTAAAACAGAGCATCTCCTGAGGGTCACGTTCTCTGCTGCAAGAATGACTTGCTCATAGCGCGTGAGCCTGCTATTCGTCAGATGCTGAGTTTTAGTCCTGGTCATCAACAATTCAACAGAATGGGGCACATGCACCTCTAACGGATGCCCCATAACAATATTTTCACACCTCTCAATGCTGACACCTGTTGCAGCAACGGATTTGAGACATCCGGGCAACGCTGCGGCTACTGGGTCTAAAGTAGCCGAGAAGTATGCGACTGGTCTACGGGCATTCCCATGGATTTGGACTAACACAGACAGCGCGCATCCCTCTCTCTCACAACAGTAGAGTAAGAATGGTTTATCGTAATCTGGCATTCCCAGAGCCGGAGCACGACACAAGTCCTCTCTCAGCTGCAGGAATGCCATCAAACAGTCCTTGTCCCATTGCTTCATGTACTCATTGAACTCTTGAAAGGATTTCCGTCCTGGTCCCCTCATATCCTCTGGGTATCTAATGTTCCCAAGATCCCCTGCCGTGGGTACTGGGGTACTCCACTCTCTTGGTATCGGCAACTGGCTTGGGGAGTTGATCGTATCATTCCTCCTTGCCATCTCTGCCCTTTCTCTGTCCTTCCGTACCCGTTCCTCCCCTCTAGCTCTCTCTGGGTCATATATCGACACTATAGGACCTATGGTAACAGGTACTTGTAGTGCATCAGGTAACGCGTAGGATGTGGCACACTCCATTTCTGGCGCTCTTTGCACCACAAACCTCCCGACCACCTGCTGCACCTGGCTAGGCTGGGACAGTTCTTTCTTTGTAGCAGGATTCCATTCGGAACTGGGAAGCGGCCCATGCTCTCCTGCATTGCCCCCCCCTTTCTCGGCATCCCCTTCTGCTCTGTTATACGGAGGCGGCCTGTCTGTCAATAGTCTGTTTATCAGGCTATCCTCCGTCTCGCTTTCGTCATCCTCTTCTACGGGGCTTTTATTTCCGGGCATCTCTAACACTGGATACAATTTGTTTACTTCCATGTTATGCGCCCTCCATCTTTTAGCATCCTCATCCCACTTGGCATCCTGCACTGCTCTTACCGAGCGTTTCACTCTTTCCTGCCGTCTGTTCATGTTCTTTTCATGCGCTGCCCTAATCCATGCATTAAGGGCTTCAAACTGTGTTGGTCTAGGCAAGGGTCTCGTAGAGGTCATAATTGCTTTTAATCTGTGTAGCACCTCTAGTCTATACGTCCCGTACTTCGGGAACGTGAGTTCCTCATTTCCATCTGTCATCTTACTCCACTCTGAGATCCACAGAATCGTGTGCAGCCCAACATTTACCCCCATGTAATGAGCTGGCGTACCCTCCGGCGGGGCTTCTTCCCCTTCATACGATCCCCTACGTTCTCTTTTAAACAGCGCTTTTAACCACTTAAAACACTTCATAATTATGCGCAAGATTTCCAGCTTGAATACTCTGTTTACTTCCTGATGACAATTCACCAATCCTAGCGCGGCTTTGCTAGCTGGCCTATCGCAGCGCGGTCTTTCACCGGCCGACCAATCCCAGCGCGGCACCTTCTGACGTCACTAGTCTCCGCTTCGCAGCAGCACCCCTCCTTTCTCAGCTCTCCTCGCGGTCATGCATGCGTCCCATTCATACACCGAAAAATGACTACTTCCGACCAAGCGGTCACTTCCCTCGACTGTACGTCCACAGTCTATCTGTAATTATCAACACAACTGACGAGATGTCTGTCGTCACTCTGATAGGTTCTTTACGCACACAGTAACTTCCGACCAGCGTCTGTTACTCGCGCACTCTCCCCCTATCTGGTCCTTCGGGTGGTCACTGGTACCTCATGACCCCCTTCACCCTGGTTAATAATTACTTCTGGGTGTCCGATACACCCGAACCACTTAAGCTCTCTTTGAGCCTAAGATTTCCCCCGGTTGCGCGCGCTCACAACCTGTTCCACAGCCACTCTACAGTCATTCAACTCCGCCAAACATTACAACATAGATACAATACAAAACACCGCAATCTTAACACGCATGACCCTTTATACTCACTCTCGACCGATACTGCTGCTTCTCCGCTTCACGTCATCCGGTCCTTCTTCCACGGGCGGTTCTTCCGATCATCGGTCTCTAGGGGGCTTGGGGTAATCTAACCTGGCCTAGATCACCTTCCTCAAGAAGGCAACCATTCTCTATAGCTACCAACTGGAAGGGTGAGATTTTGATCAATACCTTGACACTATCGATCTAAAACCCCGGTCTGGTCGACTGAATCTTTATTGCCTGTCTTTGAGGAAAAAGGTGCATCTCTTAACAAGTTAGCTCCCCCAGTAAAGGACTCTGCTTCAAAGGATCACAAACAACTTCTAGCTTTCAAAGATTTATTATAAGTTGCAGGTACAAGCATCTCAAGATGAGATTCACCAAATATACGGGCCCAACTACATACACGTGTTCTCTGAAAGCCCTCAGACGAACAACGGAAACTATCAATACCAGTTCTAAAAACAATAGTGCCGTTAGCATAGACACGTATTGAAATCTATCGCTCATTACAGGCGGAAGGAAATGTCAGGTTAGGCTGTCCCTACCCTGCTCTAGATGGTATCCCTACTTAACCAGATCCTATTCTATCAAAGGTGTCAGCAGCGAATGACTCCCAAAGGAAGCCACCCGTTCTCGAACTCTTGGTGAAAACCTATAGTTCTCCAGTCACGACCCCTCTCTGCCTACCCATCCGCTCTCTAAAGGGTCCTCAGGCATCTGTTCTAACTCCACCCAGGGGTGCTGTCCCTAATACAAAAATACAACAACATTTAGGACGCCCCTCGTGAGACGCCCCTCACGTGGTGTAGCTTCTGGCTTTTTCCATGATGAGGCCTTGCGGTTAGAGTCGACCTTGCTTCTCAGACTCGTCTCCGGCCCGCTGATACCCCTTAAACATTCCGAAACCCTCCTCCATGTCTGGTCCATGTCTTGAACAAGTTTCTATTCATTATTTTAATCATTGAATACCCCCTTTTCTCTTCCAGACAGACTTCTGCAGCCTAATCCCAATTCTCATGGTTTTCCAACCGCGTTGCAACATTCCCCGGTCCAGACCAATATGTGTAAATCAACACTAAAAGCTTTCCAGCTCTACTATATTTTATAGCATTCAACTTCTTTAATTATTAGCATGTTAGTACTCATTTTCTACTGCCTTCGGTAAACACATCTATAAATAAAACCTACTCATTAATTCTAAACATTAGTGCAATCCATATTGTATATTTTAATCACCTTCCCCCTCCCGCCTTGCTCAGGCCCTGAGGCCTACCACATTTCAACGTTTCCGTATGCCATCTTATTTTCTAGCAGCTATACAACATGGATTTCGGGAATAATCACGCTTAATAAAAGCTTATTACTTCACACATTTCTGTATTAGTTCCACTTCTATTTAAACTTCTATATTAACTACACATTTTTAGAATATAACTTTGGATTCTATCAGCACTCATGGCATTTCTCTTCATGATTTGTGCTTACTACGTGTAAGTGTGATGTATTTCTACATTTTGGTCAGTTTGCGCTCTCTCAGCACCAAAATGACAAAATTCCAATTAGTAGAACCAGAGTTATGAGTTTTTAAATTCTTAGCTAAAATAGCACCAGAAGGTGAGAAGTGGCAACTGCTTGCAACCGGTCGCAGCAGACCGGGGCAAAGTCACAAGTTCAGGTCGACTGTGATGGAGTGCGGGCAGGATACAGGACCAGGTTCATCCCGCTGGAAGTTTCACTTCATGACTTCAATGTGAGGACGGTGCGGTGCTTCTCTGTGGTGCTCAGCATCACTTTGTGTCACTCCGCTTTGGGTTTGATGAGGCTTTCATTCAGGAGCTGTGCTGCTCTGGTAATTAAGGACTAATATAACCGAAGGCATAAGTGGACGGTGGCCAAGCAAGAAGCAGTTTGACTTCCTGCGTTAAAAACACAGAATTCTGGTTTTGCACACCTTTCTAAAAATTCACAAGACTGTGCATACACAACCGAGAAAGCCAATTGTCTCTGGAGTGAACTCTAACTTTGAATGGAAACAGTACCCCTTTATATGAAAGAAACAATGGGCCTTATTTATGAAGGCCTTGCGTCAGTTTTGCGCCGCCGGTGTGTCACTTTTTGTGACGCACCAGCGGTGTAAAAAATGCGCCTCGTTGTGCCATATTTAAAAAGTGACGCATCTAGGTAGATGCGTCACTTTTTAAACGCATGCGCCACATTATACCTGCGTCAGGTATAATGTATGCAGAGGGGGCGTTCCCCCGTAAAAAGCCTCGTAATAGTGACGCAGTGAAATCTATGAGATTTCACTGCGTAGCTTTTAGGACGCTGTTGCATCAAAATGTTGCGCCTGCCTATCAGCAGGCATAAGACTGACACAAGCCCTTTCACATGGAGCTTTCCCCATGTGAAAGGACGCATTGTTGGAGTTGCGTCACTTTTGTGACACACTCCAGCATTGCGTCACTTTTGCGCTTACAGATACGTCAGAAATACTGACGTATCTGTAACTCCTTGCGACATGATGCGTCATACATTAAATATGACGCATCAGGAATGTCGTAAGGAGTGCGCAGTGAAAAGTGGCGCATCGCTGTTTTCACGCAGCGATGCGTCACTTTTCATAAATGAGGCCCAATGTTTGGTAATAAGATAATGGTGCTCCATTTATGCATCCAGATCAAATTATGGCCACCTTAGATATTGAAAGTCTTTATACATATATTCCATAGGATAAAGCAACAAAGGAACTGAATGCAACCTGGTGAAATACGAGAAACCTCTTTGCATCCTTACTGTCTTTATTTAAAAATTGGCAAAGATAAGCATGTTGAAAAATTATTTCAAATTAGATGGGCAATTTTTACCTCCAGATTAACGGGACAGCGATGGAATGTCTCTTCGCTCCAGAACTGGACATTCTCTTCTTCGCCAAATATGTGAAGTGAGATTGAATTTAATTTTATTGTATACAAAATAATAAAATATCCTTAAATAAATATTACATCAAAATAATACAAATAGATAAAATCACAGTTCATGGTTCTGGTCTATCATCTGTACAAGTGCCCTGCTTGAAGACGGTGATACGTTATATCTAAAAATTGAGTTTAATCCGCTATAAATTAGCAATCTTGTGTTGTGAAGCTGTACCCAACTGCTTCCTTAATGGTACGCCAGTTTGCTGCAATAAATGAAAGCTTCAGATATGTTTTCTTCAGGTCCAGACGGGCCGGGTATATGTGTAAAATGTGTTCAATGGTTACTGCTTTGATTCTGCAAAGTCTACAGGCTTTTGTTGATAGACAGTTAGAGTTCCATGTTCCTTTGAATTGTGCGATCTGGATGTAAAAAAAAATCAATATCACAAGCACTTAGTTTTGCAGGTGGAGACCAGAGAGGAAGAAGGGTATCCCTGAGTTTCATGAGAAAATGAGTCTATTATGTAATTTGCATGATTACAATTTTCTAAGGTGTTTAAATCAACCAATATGTAGTTAATTTTCAATACTTTCTGAGCCAAAGTCTTGCACTGATGGAGGGTGGGGTAGGAGCTGGGGGGTGTTTGCAAGAATTTTTAAGATGGTAGGTTGTTTTTCCTTTATTTTTGTAATTGATTCTAAACTCAATATGTGATTTGAAATTTCTGTGGATCTAAGTTTCTCGGCGAATTGCCATTTTAATAACTCATCTATGGCTGAAATACAATCATGAAAATAATTTATTTTAGCAATATGATGTAAATCGGTCAGTGAGGCTAATGTTCAGTCATGTTGTAGTTTCACATGTCTGGTCGAGTGATGTAATCTCAGCACATATTTAATTTCTTTGCTGTAGATTGTATACATTCTAGTTTTAATATAATACGTGAAGATAACAAAATTGGATGGGAGATTTGATATCAGTTTTAAGTTAATTATTATAATTGATTGAGTAAGGGTATGCTCTCTATACCTTCTGGAGAATCCTGATAACAGTGATAGCTTTCTTCTGCTTATTTTCTATATAGTTAGACCTGGTTAAACTATTTTCAATGTTTTCCCCCAAATAGTCATATGACTTCACTTCGATGAGGCTTCCATCAATGGATCTTCTCCGCCCTTTTCATATCCTCTCAAAGGTGGAAAAGGCTGTTTTCTCCAGGTTTATCTGTAAGTCGTTTTTTTGATTAAATTTAGCCACCTTGGAAAGTGATTTTGCAATCTGATTGGTGTTAGCGAGAGTAAGGTAATATCATCTGCATATGATATGTACGTAATAGGCTGCTTGCCAAATTTAGGAGTGTGGCTGCTTAGATGATCGAGATATAGTGTTAGGTTTCAGATGTATAAAGAGAAAAGTAAAGGCGCCAGTTTACAGTCTAGCGTCAGACCATTTTCGGTGTCATCCTCAGAGAGAAGACATTTATTGTTAATTTGATTGGAAGTCAAGGGTTTTCATGCAACAAAACTAAGAAATGCAAAAATGTTTGCTCAATACCCAGCTAGACAGTTTTTCCACAGAGTTTTGTTCGATGCACCTTGTCAGAGGCTGCGGACTAGCAGACAAAGCGTGCATGCAACCCAAGATTCGTTTTTAACATTTTATCTACAAGTAACCTTAGGCTGACAATGTAGTCTATTGTGGACCAGTTCGATCTAAATCCAGATTGATGAAATGACGAAGATTATTTTTCGTCGCCGGTACATATAGAGCATTCAATAGGTACTTCCCAAAAAGAATACCCTCGAAATCTAACAAGGTTATGAGTCTATATTTCTTTGCATTCGCTTGAGCCCTCTTTTGTAAATTGGTTGACTTATCACCTCTAACCAAGATGGAGGCAATCGGGCAATTTTAAGAAACACTGAAAAATCAATTATGCAGAAATAAAGAAGATACAGAGGCCAACGTATGACTTTATTACATCCATCAGGATTCTGTTGGGTCTGCATTTGAAGAGAGAGAAGTTTTAATGAGTGACTTAATTTCATCTTGTGTGATTTTAGGTGAGGTGTTGGCACATTGGGGAGGAACAAAGGCGGAGAAGCTTTTTTCGCTAAAAAATTTATAGTGTATGCTTGCCATGTTTCAAATTGTACAAAATGGTAAGTTTCGCTCCCATAGGACCCTGTACCATGGCCAATTTGATACCAAGATTATTTTGAGTTATTTCCTTCAATTGCAATATAAAGTTCCATCCAAATTATTTCCTGTGTCTTCCATCGTATTTCTTTTAATTCTGTTCTATATTTCTTTTTTCCATTTTTGATTAACAGGTCCTCACATTGAAACGGTAATGTAGTGTGAATTAAGTTTTTGGAGCGATCTTAAGGACCATCAATATTTACTTTGTGCTCACTTGATTAGCATTGCTTTACAATTGAGGATGAGAGCGACCATGTTGGTGTTTTTAGTGGAGAGAAAATTAAAGGTCCTCCCTCCACTTCACGGAAAATGTCGGAGAAGTGGCCACTCTCAAGGGTTAGGTTTTGGAACCTTACGGAAAAATCATAGCAACCTAGCTGAGATATTTTATTTTTACAATTTTTGTTCCATGTTATAGATTTCTGATGTACAGCAAATAGGAGGTTGGAATGGTTACAAAAACCCCAGGGCGGGAAAGAAAGAAGAGAAGAGAAGAAAGAGAAGAAAACTAGGAGGAAGAAAATAGATCAGAACAGCCAAGTTTTGTGCGCATACTATAGAACAAACTGATCTCACCATTGAAGGTACTAAAATCAAAGATCTTGAAATCACAAACTGTAACTCACAAACTATGGTATACATTATCATTGGTAAGAGCTACATTGGGAAAAGAAGCCAGATGATCTGTATGAAACATAAACAGCACAAATCATATATCATATGCATAGTACCAACAGCGTCAAGTGCTCACCACTTCATTATCGCAAAAAAATTCAGCCACATATTAAAAATAGTGTGTCCTGAAAATGATTACAAGAAATACAGAATTTAAGATGTAGAAAGAATTGAATTAAGAAACCAAGCCAAGATGATTCTGTGATTATGCATCACAGAATAAGGATTTAACGAAGTATCTGTGCTTGGAAAAGTAGTGCAAAACATCATATGACACATGTGGAATAAGAATAGCAGTACAATTCATTTCTTAAATCTGGAACTAACAATGCAATGAGACTTTAGCAAGGAAAACACAAAAAGAGGTGTGTGCAAATAGATCACAATAAAAGTGAAGCACAAACAACAATTACTGCAATGATTTGCAAAACAAACATTAAATTACGGCACGCTGTGTTGAGGTAGAGGATCACATTTCACACTTAATTGATGCGAGATTCAACCACTGTTCTATCCAAATAATCCTATTTTGAGTTGGAAACTGTGAAATGTAAACATCTAAGCATGACTTTGGTTTGTGGAAGACTGTTGCAAACTACAATGCCTATCTGCCATGCACTTCCAGTATCTCAAGATGGACTACAACGATCTGGAAATGCTCTCAGAAGATTGCCGGACTGGTATCGATGAAGCATGGAAGAGTGATCACTGCACCATGCTCATAGCCCCGCCAGCTGTCTGGTATAGAAGGCATTTTTTTAAAGGAGGAAGCCAGCACAGAGACCTGCTGCCTTACGAAGGAATGCACCTAGGCTAATAGTCTCACCAAGGGTCTTCTATACCACAGAGCCATATAAAATACTTACAGTGCCTGGGTCAGAAGTGATTTTTTGTATAAATCAGAAAAACTAAGATGAGAGTGCTTGATTGTAATTATGTGCCTTGTTCTGAGTTTATATGATTTTCAAGGAAATAGTGACATTTTGAATTGAAGCACGAGGTCACCAGGGGTGTTTTTAACTAACTAATAGCAGGACCCTCCAGACTTTAATATATTTCTCAGTCCCTGATTCAGAATTTTCAAATCGAGATTGAAAGCAGGAAGGTGTGTTGCCCATATGCAATACAAATAGAATAACATGGGAGCGGAGCTAAGCTGTGAAGAAGATGTGGTGGCCCTTCTCCTACAATAACCATTACAGCACAACCCTCCCCTACCTTCCCTCCCTCCAGACACCTCCAAGGGGCATCCATTGCAATCTTTCTCACCCCGCTCCCTTACTTACCTGAAGTCTGTATTGCAGCCAGGGAGACCTCGGTGTGGCCTATTCCTCCCTGAGCACCGATGCTTCAAGCCTGGCACTGCCTACTCCAGCATCGATACCCGGAAGCCGCTGGTGCTGCTGAGCTCGCCACAGTCCAAGGGGCATATTACCAAGGCTGGCGATATGAAATTATCGCCGGTTTTGCGGCCGTTTTCAGATTCAAAGCGGCGATAATTTTATCGCCCTATTAGCACGCTGTCGCTAATATCAGTTAGCAACAGCTTTTAGGTGATAGCGAGCGGTTTGGGTCCCGCTTTGCATGTCAGCGATATTTATTGCTAATGACATGCAAAGTGGGCCTACCCAACTTGTTAGCGACTGAAAGCAGTTGCTAACATCGCTATCGCCTATTATCATCGCAGGCATAACGATGAAAAAATTTGCGCTAAGCGCAAATATCGCTGAAAACTAACGCCTGCTCAGACCACTTCTTAACCTGTATATCCAATGGGAGTTGGGTTATTCAGGTTAAGACCCTATTGGCGTTAAACAACAAGACAAAAGGAAGGATGGCTGGGTGATAATTGCGCTAGGCTATGGTGATAACAGAAGTAATTTGTACAGTATAGACGCCGGTTACAACTTTCTTCGAAAAAGACGTTACTCCGTCTTAGGAAGAACATATGGTCTCTCCTTACACGTGGAGTACATTGTTGACTTGGGGTTATATAGAGCCGGGAAATGCGACTATTTGAAATTACTAAGACCGCAAATCCATAGTCCATCAATATTTGGGTTATGAGAAAGAAGAATTGGGAAATTTACCTTAGATAGGACATCCCTGAAGAAGACTGTGGTTTAACACCACCAAAGACGAAACACGTGTTGGCAATGGCTAGAGAATTCTTAAGAAGATTAACATCAAAAATAAAAGAAGAAAAGAAGAGACACAAGACTTTGTCATTTGCTGATTTATATTTCCTATTATCTGTTAGTTCAGGATACATATTGTGTTTATGCTCCTATTGGCGTTAATGCCGGAACATCGCTGGATGTCCAGCGATATTCACGCATTAAGCCGCTATCGCCGGATATTTTATCGCATTGGAGATAAACGTTGCTAATAGCACGTTATCTCTGCGATAAAATCCGGCGATGCACAGCAATAGAAAAATTGTCGCTTAGCGTATTTAGCGATAAATTTCGCTAGTTGTTGATAATATGCACCCAGGTTCTTTATTCTCTCTGCTCAGCACAACGATTGCCCATTGCACCCTGCTGCACCTTCCTCTCGTCAGACCACTCCCTTCCCGGCCCACTGACAGTCCCGGGGCCACCACAAACTGAGGCTGAGGGTTGGGGCAGTCCTCAAACCAGCACAGCTACCCTCTGCCTTAGTTACCAGATGACTGCGAGGCCTTTGGCTCTTCCTACCTTGGTGCCCAGAGTGGAGGGCAGCACATGAGGGGAGTGAAGCGTGGAAGCAGCTAGGCCCAGTTGGGCAATGAAGGCCACACACAGGAGTTACAGTAGTGGTCTCAACTCTGACCATGCCTGGGTCTCCAAGCTATGTTTTTTCTGTCGCTGGTGTGTACACTAGACACTATCACTACACTTATGAACACAGGGGACCGCTAGCCTTTCCCGTTGCGCAGCATCTGAAATGGTGTTGCCCAACTTTTGGCAACACTTCATTCTTCCTTTACCAGGGGATAAAACAAACCAAAACAACAAAATTTGTAATTTGTAATTTGTAACTGAGTTTTGTATCGCGCCAACTCACCTACAGGTCTCAAAGCGCTTCTGACAAAGTACAGCGACAAGAGGACAAAAGTGAAGATAAAGATGTTAACTGAACTACGGGGATGCAAATGCGTCCTTGAAGACTAAAGTTTTCAGAGTTTTCCTAAACCGGAGAAGGTTGGCCTCTCTACGAAGCACCTCCGGTAGCTTGTTCCAGATGGTGGGTGCTTGAACTGAAAAAGCTCTGCCTCCTTTTGTTGCCAGTTTGAAACGTGGGCAGGATAGCAGGAGGGAATCGGAGGATCTGAGGGCGCGCTTGGGTTCGTAGATTCTGAGCCTATCTTTTATGTAGGCTGGCGCCTGGCCATGGATTGCTTTATGGCATAGTGACACATCATTCTAATCCAAAACATAACATAATCACCCCCATGCTTTCAGCAGTAGGATGCAGATGGTTACTCACGAACACTGAAACACTGTCAGTTCTAGGTCAATCCCATACAAAGTCTTTATACCTCTGAGATGGCTCAGGGTGGGGCCACAACAGATAACGCCCTTGGCCACCCCTGGTGGAGGAATCTGGTGAGGACCTTTTCTGACCTTGTGCATCAGCAGTCTTTTGGCTCTTGCCACTGGCCATCAGGGGTTGGTCAAGTGTGCCTGATGGAGTGACGAGGGGCATCCCTTTCCAGGTGTTGACCACCATCTTCCTCACTGTAAAATTGGCCACCCACCGCGGGGTCTTCGGGTGAGTCAGCATCCACAGACAGGGCAGAGGGTCTGTGAGGAATCCTCTTGAATTGGCATACATTCCGTGTGACGCACTCAGTGCATTTTCAGGCAGTTACTTTTGTGCATTGGACTTCGGAGACAGTCCATGCAGCGAGTTCAATCAGAGCCTGTACTTCCCTCCAGGGTGGCAGTCCTTCATTAAGCCATGATCACCTACTTTGATGGGCCTCTCTTTGACTCGCTGCTTCTGGTAAGTGTACTTGTTGTTGATAGCCTTTCGGGAGTCGGACAAGTTTGGGGGACTGGCCTGTCCTCCCAAACATGATGATGGGGAATAGTGTCCACCATGGATCTTCCAAAAGCACAACTTGCTAGGGGAAATGCATGTTGTGGAGAGAGGGGTGAGTCTGGGCCTCTTTGGTGAGAGTTCTCATCAGGCTTTCCACCTCCCGTCAGCTAGGGGTCACTGAAGGGTTATACGGCTGTGTTTGGTGTTCCAGGAACACCAATAGTCGGCCAGCTCTGAGCTGTTGAAGGGGCCTATTGTCAGTACAGATCCTTCCAAACAAGCCGTGGGTGGTCATGAGCTTCTCTAGCTATTGGATAATTTCTCGACCTCTGGATAACAGGAGTAGTTGTCTACCATTTCCAGCATGTGTGTCCTACTGGGGAGGCTGCCAAAGTCAGCACTGACTCTTTGCCATGTAGGCGTGGGCGGAAAATCCGTTCCGCTCGCGGATTTTGCGGATTTTCGGGAAATCCGCAATCCGCGAGATTTGCGAATTTCCCGCAAAATCCGCAAATCCGCGAGCAGCGGATTTTGCTCGCACTGCTCGCACTGTTCGCGTGAGTTCGCGCCCCGCGAATAAGTGCAAAATTGCAGAAATACGATCTTAGCAAAACTGAAAGTAACTACTTACCAGGTTCAAAAGTTCAGGCTCATCATTAGTAGCCATTTCCTGGAGTGCTTCCTGAGGGGCCCCTCCAGAGTTCAGTTGCCAGTTGAAACTATTATGTGACCCTGCTCTGAACCTCAGAATAGTTACACATATGCCACAAAGGTCCTGAATTACAGCTAAGGGAGACAAGCAGGAGCCAGGCTGGAAGTTAAAATCCATTAATCAGCCCCTAATTCATTATTGTCAGTTGGGGCAGGGCAGGTGTTGTAACTAATTTTGCAACAATGAAAGCACTTAGCAAGTGCAAAAGATCACTAATCAGGGCGCACTAAGGAAGCAGGTGCCAGCTAAAAAAATATTCTGTGACACATGAATCAGCCCCAAATTAATTCAGGTCACTTGAGGCAGGGAAGGTGTGCTTTGCTTTGCCGAAAATAATGTACACTGGACAACCAGAGGGTGTGGTGATGAAACAGAGGGTGGCATGGGTGGGCCAGAGGGTGGCATGAGTAGTCAGAGAGTGGCAGTGGTGACAGAGAGTGGCAGTGATGAAGAAGAGTGTCCCAAACAGGCTGGACACGTAGAAACAACAAGTTCGCGAAACTTGCGACCCGACAGGTAAGTTCGCAATTTGCGAAAGTGTACAAAACCCTCGCGAACTGGCAGAAACACGGGCGAACACAAAAAAAAAAAAATCCGCAAATTCGCGGGAATTCGCGGATTTTGCGGATTGCGAATCCGCAAATCCGCAAAATTCGCGAACGCGAGATCCGCAAAATTCGCTCATGCTTATTGCCATGGGGAACTAGGGCCTGCTTCCATGATTGGCGGTGCAGGGTGGTCGGGCTGGATGGTTGCAAGGCAGTCCAGGCAGATTTGCAATACTGGTTCCAAATTCTGGTCTAGCCCAGGGAACCAGACCTTGCTCCTTAGACTTTTCGTGGGTTTCACAATGTCTTGATGCAAGTAGGGCCAGTTTCTGCATCAGGCTTTTGGGCAGCACCAGCCTCGGTCCTCGCAACAGACAGCCTTGACTGGTAACTTACAGTTCCTTGCAGACGTTGTGTAGCGCCCTGATGATTGACTGGGCTGCCTCTTTGTGGAAGAAAGCTGGGTTTTGAAGTGGGTGCCAGTCACCAGTGGTGGCCACCTTGATGGCCATTTGTAAGCAGTCATCTAGTTGTTGAGGACATTGGGAGAGGTCTTGAGTGGTCCAATATAAGCCGGACATACTCTTTGGTCTTTAGGGCTTTGGCCTTTTGGGGGTATTGGCTAGTCGAGCGTGCCTGGACAAGAAATTTGCTGGGTTCCGGGTACCAGACTGGTATTCTATAGTAAACTGGAATTCCGGGACCTGTGGAATCTATTTTTCTATTCTTGGGGGAGGCCTTGAAGAGGACCCTTTGAACAGTGGGATCAGCGACTTGTGATCTTTGATGATTGTAAAGGGATGCCTGTACTTGTAGATGTAGAAATGCCAGCAACGCCATAAGATGGCGATCGCCTCGTGCTCTATTTGGGAATAACGTTTTTCCATGGGTGTAAGCATGTGGCTGGAGTTTATGTTTATGCTTATGTTTACGTAATTTGTATTGCGTGACATATACCCTAAGGTGTCTCGGCGCATTAAAGACTTCAATGGCCAACAACAAGCTGGTGAAATCATTGATCAAATAACCAGGTCTTCAAGTATCTGCTGAAGGAAATGAGAGTGGGACAGGTTTTGATCGCTATGGGTAACGAGTTCCAGAGTCTGGGAGTCGCCACCAAGAAACGTCTGTCTCCCCAGGTGGCGGTTCTGGTGCGAGGGACAGGTAGTAGGAAGGTGGAGGCTGATCGCAGCGATCTTCTAGGATCCGAAAGACTTTCCTAAGGAAACCAGGTCCATTCTCGTGTATGGCCTTATAGCCGATACAGAGTGCCTTAAACTTAATCCTGCTCCTGATTCGTAGCCAGTGGAGGTGGCGTATGGCCAAGGAGGTTGAATGATGTTTAGGGATACCAAGCAGGACCCTGGCAGCTGCATTCTGAATAGACTGCAGCTTATTTAAGATTTGTTCATGTGAGTTGAGGAAGAGGGCATTACTATAATCGATTTTGGAAAAGACCAGGGTGGTGATCAGTGTTTTACCTGCTGAGGCTGGAAGGTAAGGAAGCAGCTTTTTAATTTTCTCAGCATGTAAAAAGAGGACGAGACCACAGTGTTCACTTGATGTTTAAAAGACAACTTGTTGTCGAACATGACTCCTAGGTTTCTGCCCTTGGTCACCAGGACCGGAGGGGGTCACATTTGCTTTGGCCACCAAATGGGGGACCAGTCTGGAGAGAGGTTGCCAAAGGTCATCACCTCGGTCTTATCAGAGTTTAGTTTCAAGCAGTTCCTCGACATCCAGGAGCAGATGGCTAGCATCCCCTCCTGGAATCTCGAGGCAACTGCTGGACCATCCATGTTTACAGCCAGCACCAACTGAGTGTCATCCGCGTAGGTGGTTAGAGACAACCCATGTGCCTTAATTACCCTCGCCAAGTCCGCTACATATATATTAAATAATGTAGGGCTTAGCGAGGATCCCTGGGCCACCCCGCAGGGTAAGGTGAAGAAGGGTGAGCAAAATTCCCCTAGCCTACCTGCCTGCGTACGGTTGGCCAGGAAGGATGTGAGGAGATTTTTGGCCAGATGGTTAACCCCCAGGGATTCAACACGGTCGAGCAATATAGAGTGATCAACCGTGTCGAAAGGCTGCAGACAGATCTAAAAGTATAAGGACTGCAGCCCCAGCTTGGTCTAAAATGGCCCTGATTTCATCAGAGGCCTTTATCAGGGAGGTTTCTGTTCCGTGGCCCTTCCTGAAACCAAATTGAGTGTCATCCAGTAGTTGATGCTTGCCAATGAACTCAGAAAGCTGCTGGTTCATAACAGACTCAAAGATTTTGAAGGGAAGGGAAGACAGACGATGGGTCTGTAGTTAGCTGAATCTCCGGGGTCAAGAGAGGGTTTTTTTTAGCAGTGGTTTGAAAACTGCTTTTTCCCATATTTCTGGGTAAATCCCTGTTTGAAAAATGGAATTGCAGATGTCCGTCAGAGGAGGCGTAATGACCTCCGTGATGGAGTTGGATATGGAGGGTGGGCATGGATCTAAGAGGGAGCCTGACCTGATTGCAGTGGTGAGTTTACTGATTTGTTGTACTGAGACTGCTTGAAAGGAGGAAAAGGTAGGTCTCTGTGAAAGAGACGGAGGATGGGGAGCTTCCGGACCTTTGGAGGAGGAAAAGGTGGAGTATATTTTGGTAACTTTGGTTGCAAAGAAGGTGGCTACGGAATTACAGAGATCTTGAGTTGCCTCAATGTAGGGGCCTGAGGGGGGATCAGCAAGGAGATTAACAACTTGGAATAGCTTCTTGGCTGAGTTCTGAGCAGACTCAATCTGAGATGAGAAATAGGCGCTCTTGTGTGTAACGATAGATCTTTTGTATATCGCCAGGGCACTTTTGTATGCGAGTTTATCTACGGAGCTATAGTGCTTTCGCCAGTGTCTCTCGAGGTTCCTACAGTATTGTCTGTGCAGTCTCAGATCCTCGGTGAACCATGGCGCAGATGGCGCTGCGCGATTAGGCGAAATACGTTTGGACAGGACTAACTGATTAGCCACCTCCAAGAGCCATTTGTGGTATCTTTTGGACCCTACACTAGGGTCGGAAGAGGCCTCATAGGGGGAATTGATAAGGGTAGTGGAGAGCAGTGAGATATCAAGGTTCTTCCAAACTCTGGTGTTCTTGGGAACATGGGTTTTGGGCTGAGGGGTGTTGGAATTATGAACTGGCATGGTAAAGACAACCGCGGAGTGATCTGACCACGCTAAAGGGAGGATAGTAAGCAGCGAAATGTTCTTATTTTTGGTGAATAAGCCATCCAGAGTGTGTCCTGCTTGGTGGGTAGGGCCGGTGACTAATTGTTGAAGTCCTACTGATTGAAGATCAGTGATTAAATGTGCAGTGTCTTTGTCATCTGCGGCCTCAAAAATCTCCCAGAATCGTATAGTCAGTGGGTTCTAGAGTTAACTCTGTGAATTGATCTAGAGATGCAAGAAAGCGTGCCCGTGAACCGGGGGGACCATATAGCAGAATGCCTTTAAAGGCTTGGTTGTGGTTAAGGGATATGGCGTAGGCCAAGGCCTCACAGTCCGAGCGATGGATAGGTTCTATTTTAACCGAATATGTGGCCTTGTAAATGATAGCTAGGCCGCCTCCCTTACCCACAACTCTGTCAAATCTTGCCACACCAAAACCATCAGGGGTGGCCGTACAGAAATCCGGGCCAGAAGCCGCATCCCCCCATGATTCTGTGATGAAAAGAATATCTAGTTCCTGGTCAATGATACACTCCCTGATTTCCAGATGATGTTTGGGAAGGGATCGGGCATTGATCAGTGCCATGCGGTAAGGAGGTCTGGGATTCTGGATTTTAGGTGGGGGGCTAAAAACTGAAAGGGGAGAGGGGATAGGGAAAGCACAACCTGGGCAGATTTCAGGAACTGAGGTGCAGGAAGTAGGGAGTGGCAGTTTCGTACACCGTTGATTGGTCTTACCGATGTTAAGATCCATTAGGCGTCTCGAAGAGTAGCGCAGAGGAGTGCCAGTAGGGTGGGGGATCTTAGGACCAGGGGGTTTGGCCCTGAGCCTGGTACAGGTGCGGACGGGCGCAGACGGGCTTGCCTTAGGCGCGCCTTCGGCGCGCCCGCTGCGCGCGTCCGCTGCGCGATCTCGAAGTGGCCTGCATTAATAGTCCTAGTGGGAGGAGACAGGGGGCGTGTCTCGCTCTCTCCCCGTTCCGCCCTCCACTCAAGCAGCCCTGGGCTGTGGTGGACCAGGGTCGGAGCGGGAGGCGTGCGGCGGTGGGGGCTGTGATCTAGAGGGTAACTGGGCTCGAGGATACCAGGTAAGGTTAAAAAAGCGCTTCACCAGCTGCTATTTGAGCAATAACAATGCGCTGCAATTCTAAAAACAAAGCAACAACCAGCGAGGTTTTAAATCAGAGATCGCTGTAACACACACACACATCAGGGTACGGCCACACAACACGGCGCCCAAGTAGTCTGAGCGCGGCGCGAGGCTATGAGCCTGATATAGATCAGCTGGATCGGGGGGCGTGTTTCGCTCTCTCCCCCTTCAGCCCTCCACTCAAGCAGCCCTGGGCTGTGGTGGACCTGGGTCGGAGCGGGAGGCGTGCGGCGGTGGGGGCTGTGATCTAGAGGGTAACTGGGCTCTAGGATACCAGGTAAGGTTAAAAAAGAGCTTTACCAGCTGCTATTTGAGCAATAACAATGCACTGCAATTCTAAAAACAAAGCAACAACCAGCGAGGTTTTAAATCAGAGATCGCTGTAACACACACACACATCAGGGTACGGCCACACAACACGGCGCCCAAGTAGTCTGAGCGCTGCGCGAGGCTATGAGCCTGACATAGATCAGCTGGATCGGGGGGCGTGTCTCGCTCTCTCCCCGTTCTGCCCTCCACTCAAGCAGCCCTGGGCTGTGGTGGACCGGGGTCGGAGCGGGAGGCGTGCGGCGGTGGGGGCTGTGATCTAGAGGGTAACTGGGCTCGAGGATACCAGGTAAGGTTAAAAAAGCGCTTTACCAGCTGCTATTTGAGCAATAACAATGCGCTGCAATTCTAAAAACAAAGCAACAACCAGCGAGGTTTTAAATCAGAGATCGCTGTAACACACACACACATCAGGGTACGGCCACACAACACGGCGCCCAAGAAGTCTGAGTGTGGCGCGAGGCTATGAGCCTGATATAGATCAGCTGGATCGGGGGGCGTGTCTCGCTCTCTCCCTGTTCCGCCCTCCACTCAAGCAGCCCTGGGCTGTGGTGGACCGGGGTCGGAGCGGGAGGCGTGCGGCGGTGGGGGCTGTGATCTAGAGGGTTACTGGGCTCGAGGATACCAGGTAAGGTTAAAAAAGCGCTTTACCAGCTGCTATTTGAGCAATACCAATGTGCTGCAATTCTAAAAACAAAGCAACAACCAGCAAGGTTTTAAATCAGAGATCGCTGTAACACACACACACATCAGGGTACGGCCACACAACATGGCGCCCAAGTAGTCAGAGCGCGGCGCGAGGCTATGAGCCTGATATAGATCAGCTGGTTCGGGGGGCGTGTCTCGCTCTCTCCCCGTTCCGCCCTCCACTCAAGTAGCCCTGGGCTGTGGTGGGCCGTTGTCGGAGCGGAAGGCGTTCGGCGGTGGGAGCTGTGATCCAGAGGGTAACTGGGCTCGAGGATACCAGGTAAGGTTAAAAAAGCGCTTTACCAGCTTCTATTTGAGCAATAACAATGCGCTGCAATTCTAAAAACAAAGCAACAACCAGCGAGGTTTTAAATCAGAGATCGCTGTAACACACACAAACATCAGGGTACGGCCACACAACATGGCGCCCAAGTAAGCCACTGGGGGCAATTCTCTGCACTCTTGTTGTTGAACCAGCACGGCTCCCAGACTCATGGGCTTCCACCACTAGTTGTGAGTAGGCCTGGGCGGAGTTTTCAGAGTTCAGCTATATGAATCCAAAGATGCTGATGTTTCTTCGCAAAAAGTGAGATAATTCTCAGTGGAGCATCAGCCCTCACTCCTTTATCCTTGCGAAGACTGCATGGAGGTGAGTCAGATGTTCTCCCAACGTTGAACCATGGATGAGAATATCATCACTCACATTCAGCATGCCGGGGAGGCCATGTAGAACGTTCTTCACAATGTTTTGGAAAGCTTTGGCTTTGTTGGGAAATGCAAAAGTTTAGCCTGTTGTATCTCCAAAGTCTGGCATGTGTTGAGGAGGTGGTCCAGGTGCAGCGGGATTTAGTGGGAACCTGACAGAAGGTCCATTTTGGAGAACCACTTTCAGCCCGACACCTCCCCAATAATGTCATCTATGGTTGGTGTAAGAAGACATTCAGGCTTGAGCACTAGGTTAGGGACCCTCATTCCTACACAAATGCGGACTGCATAATGCTGTTTGGGCTTCTTTGCCACCACAATTGGGGAGACCCAGGGTGTATGGTCTCTCACCTGTTCGGTTATAACCACTCTCTCCAGTAGTCTTAGCTCAGTCTCTACTTTGGGCAGAGGTGGAAGGCTATTCTGCGATGCCTGTGGGCCACAGGGGCGATGGACTCATCAATGTGCAGTTGAATGGCTAGTCCTAAAAGGCTGATGATCTCCTCAAACATAGGTGCAAAGACTTGTAGCAGATCGTCTATCATGTGCATGCAGCCTGAAGGGGAACTGTATGAGGTTGAGATATTGGGCTGTGCAGCATCTGAGGAGGCACCTGTCCCTCCCTGTGATACATATACGTTTGCTCTCCAGAAGGTGGAGTCATAGGACAGGTCAGCGTGGAATACGCCACAAAGCTGCAGTGGTGAGCCGTTGCCAAAGCATATACCTGCACTTTGGTGTGACGAAACTCCGGTGGTAGACATCCACAGCCATTAGATTGATGGAGGTGACAGTGTCTATGAGAACTGAAACTGTGTGGTTTTATACTTCCACTGGCCTGATGAAAGCTTGGCGGCATCTGGTTTCACTGTCCGCTCCCCTTGTTGGACGGAGTTGATTGGCTCTTCTTTAATTGGGGTTCATGTGTTGGGTTCCATGTGGGCTGCCAGAGCTTTTAAAAGTTCCTTGGAGTGACCTAGTATCAGGATGTCCTTCATGGACATATTGGGCTCTTTCAGGATTCTTTCTCAAAGTTTGGAGGACGTGCACCCTTGTATGAATTGGGCATGGACTTCTTCGTCCGCATCCGGAAGAGTGCTCGTACTGACAAATTTCCTCATCAGATTATGGAAGAAATCCACGGACTCATCGGGACCCTGCATACCTGGCGCAAAAGGAACCTTTTGTAGTTGGGGTTAGCATAAGTTCACCTTGATGGCATCCCTCACGGTGGCATAGTTCCTTGAGGGACAGGCCTCAACAACAGTCTTTGATTTTATGTATGTCACCACAAAATTGCTCCAAAATAAGTTTCTAAGTGATCCACCCATGTCTTCCATCGGGCAGCCTGGGACAGTGGAGGTCCTGTAATCGTGAAGTGTTCCAATGCAGGGATGGAAGTCATGGGGCCCCTTTAGGTGGCCGGGGGTCAGTGCTTGGGTCCAGCAATGCCACAGGGCCAGCATCTGAACAAGGAGAACGCACGTGCTGGGGCATGAAGATGGGCCTTCCAACGAGGCACCAGTAGGTTGACAGGTGAGTCTGCACAGTGCACAGCTTTGGGTCTACTTGGGAGGAGCACGTGGGGTAGAAATAGCCGGGTGACCCGCATCGCCATAACGACAGCTGGAGAGGTCGTGCCCCTGACTGTGTACGCCCCTCCACCGGACCGAGTGCCAGATCGCAGAGAAACATCAGGGTGGCAGCGAGCTTCTGCATGGAGGAGATGCGCAGCCAAGCAAGCAGGTGCACATGCACTCTCATGGAGGAAAGGGGTGCTCCAACCCTCAGGCCCTCTGGAACTCTGGTTATTTATTAACTCGTCTCACCCGTACACCAGACACTACGACCACACTTATGGATGCAGGGGCCTGCCAGCCTTCCCTCATGCACAGCGCACAACATGGTGTTGCCCAACGCCTGGCAACACTACAGATGGCTCCACAGCTCAGGATTAGCTACTGCTGCTTTGGTTTCTCTAATCAGCAAACCACCTCCAGGGCCATTAGTGTTTAGGAACTATACTGCATCACCCGCCGGTCCTAGTTCACCATTCTACCACGAATCTCCTGCAGCTGCTCCAGGGTGAGGCATCTCTTCTAGGTGCTTTTCCAGCAGTTATTTCACTTGATAGGTTTGGGACGTACTGGTCCTGCCTTCTAAGATGGTTTATGGCAAGACGCCTCCTGGGTTGTAATGGAAGGTTATACCGGCCTGCATCACCTGTTCGCCCTCATGTGTTTGCTCTACTGGACAGGCCCTGATGAAGTTATTCATCTTTTCTGGCTTAACAGGAGAAGCCAGGAAACCTGCATTTCTTTTACCTGGGAGGTGCTGTTGCTGCCAATTCTCATTCTATTGGGAAGCTACCTCCTGAAGGTGTCCCACTACTGCCTGGTGCGCTACATACTCTTTAGTTCTTGCTGTCCGTCTCTGAACAATGGGGAAGAGTCCTTTTCCTCAAATGTCTTAGCCCCCACCTCCTACCACTGTTTTCTTCATATTACTGGATTAATGCAGTGGAGGGTGTAGGTCTTCATATTCTCCACCCTCCATTGAGTGTTTGCTCTCTGTCCGAGCAGTGCAGATGTCAGGCAAAAAGTCACAACGTCAACTCACCTTTGCAGAAGCGCCCAGACTAAAGCAGTCCGTGGTTCCTGCTCCACCTCTGATGGTGTCTGGTTTGAAACTTGAATTCATCATGGATCAGCTCAAACCTATTCAATCTACGAGTTGACCTTCTAACACTCCACGTCGGAAATGAATAAGAAACTTAAGGGAAAAATGTTGGATCATTGGCATAGATTAGATTTGACCAAGAAATGTCTAGACAATCTAGATCTCAGAGTGACAGAGGCAACGTAATGGAGTACGGAACTCTGGAATACTCAAAAAAAGTTTACAAATCTGGAGTACGGAAGCAGTAGGAATAACATTTGAGTACTGGAGATGGAGGATACTATAGATGCTTTTGTCTTTCTCCAGCATTTCTTCAGGATCTCATTGGTCTAACCTTCAAACCACCTGCATTTGATTGTCAGTGTGAATGGTCGCACCAAGGAATTTCATGACCCAGCAGAGCTCAAACTTTTGCTTGAACAAGAAAGTGCCAACTCTGTACACATGGACACATACCACCCTTCCTCTAAGGAGTCCCTGAATCTCCCTAGATCCCAGACCAGGATGATGGAGCAAAGCAGATGAGAGTCCTGCTTGGCTAATACTGACAGAAATAAATCCTGTTCCCTCCTGAAACCCTAATGTCTATGAACGAATGACATTCAGTTGATTTTTCCAATGAGAGTCTCCCCTTTCTCTCCTCCCCTGTTTTCCCTTAGTTATGGATAATTTATTTGCATTTATGATGGGGCGGGCCGGATATGCCAGTAGTCTTTATTGCCCCACTCATAGATTGTTAGTTGGGGACTTCAACTTCAGCCCTATATTACATATCAATTTGTTTCTCTACTGCGGACATTTGTGTACCCTTCCCTCCACAATCAATTGACATTTGCCCAGCCTGCCCTCAGAGATCTGTACATGTAGTCTCTCAATGTCGATGGTATGACCTACTTTATAAAGCAGAAAAAGATAGTAACATCCCTTAGTTCTAAATTCCCGGATATTGCCCTGCTACAGGAGATCCACCTTACCGTTTTGGAATCCCCCAAAATGAATCAAGATTGGGTGGGTAGTGGAGGAGCTTTGTGCGCATTTGAGATGGCCGTGTGAGCACAGAGCTCCCGAGACCCTCGCCGCCTACCGCACATATCCTGAACGGTATCCTGATTACAAAGACGGGTTATTGGAGATGAAGCTCAGCTGATAGATTAGCTGCTTTCAAAAATTGATTCGGACTTTGGGAACCGCTACCACGACAACCTGAACTTTTGAGGCCCACCCCATGGTGACGCCCGGGGCTTGAGTCGTTGAGATGCCCAGGCAGTAGTTGAACAACAACGGCCCGCGGGGCTCTGCTCATTGCCTTGGAGTTAACTTTCGGTTTCGCTTTTGGGTCTTTGGCCTCATCCTATCTCAGGATCGATCTGGTTGTCTGTATGCTGAACTACAGCTGCTGGCGCCTGCTTTTTAAGACTCTTGTGGGTTGACCGCGAAGAGCCATTTTCACCAGGTCTCACAGGCCCCTCGGGGGCACATTGCCCGTCATGGCGGGCAGGCCCAACAACGAGAAGCGAAAAACCAAGACGCCTCTTTGGGGGGGAACCATTCAAACGAATGTTATGGATCGATATACCCATCCCAAGGGGTCCCCGGGTGGTACGAATAGGACCCTGGAAGAGGCAAAGGAAGACCCGGCTGCGTCGATCGAGTTGACTCTACAGGATGTCATGGGTGCCATTGCTGGTATTAAGACTTTCATTGGCCAGCAATATGAGGCTCTCGCCCTTAAGCTCGACACCGTAGCCATCGACGTCAATTTGATTAGAGCGGACTTATCAAAGACTAATGAGAAGGTCAAATCCTTAGATCTGAAGACCTCCAGCCTCACGACCGACGTGTCCGAATTACAGACGGAGGTCGGAAATCTGCGATCCTCCAATGATCTCATGGCTCGTCGACTGGAGGATTTTGAAAATAGGGCCAAACGCAATAATGTACGTATTAATGGGGTCCCTGAAAAATCTGAAAATCCCGCTGCAGATCTCCTTGTGGAGGATCTCATCCTAAATTACCTCATCCCCAAAGGCCTAAGTAAATTCTTTGCTGTGGACCCAGCGCACCGAGTGCCGAATGGGAAGCCGAAGCCGGGTGCCCCTCCGAGGCCGATTATCGCAAGAATTTTCAACTTTAGAGACAGAGACGCTATCCTGCAGGCATCGCGGGTGGGCAGCCCCGTGAAGTTTGAAAACACAATGGTGAGCTTCTACCCGGACTTTACCCAGTTCGTTCAGAGGCAGAGGATGGGGTTTCAGGGGGTGAAGCGACGGTTGAGAGACATGGACTTGAAATTTGTGATGCTATTTCCAACCAGGCTCCGTGTCGAATATGAGGACCGGAGGTTTTTCTTTGATCGTCCCGAGAGAGTGAGTGACTAGCTGGATACAATACCAAGGCGGAGCGATCGAACAGAACACTCGGGTGGAGCAGAGGGTGGTGTGCCGGAGCAAGAATGACAATGTAGTCCCTGATTTCCGAACAATTACCATACCATACAGCTCGGTTTGATGTCTTTCATACTTACGTGATTTATGGTGGCAGACCCGAGGGTGGCGGGGGGAGTGGGACTCTTTCCTCCTCTGGGTTTCTTTTTGTAGACTAGTTTAATGTTAGGGCGACAGGCACACTGCAAGTTGGGGTGGCTTTTGAGTCTAACGCAGGGGTGCAGGGTGGGGGGTATTGTAACGGGTTCATGTTGGGGCTGGAGGGGGGAGTTTGGATAAGTTTCATTTTTTCTCAAGGCAACGTATTGTTTTATTCTTGGATCGTGGTACTGTGTTCGCTATGGGGTGGATTCTGCATTCATTTCCGGGATGGGGGGTAGTGGGTTGAAACTACTGTGTTGGAATGTCAATGGGTTGGGGGATAGGATAAAGCGGGGAGTAGTGTTGCAACTGCTGAGACGCCTCTCCCCTGATGTTGTGTTGTTGCAGGAGACGCACTTGATTGGAAACACTTGTCACGCCATGAATCGGCGAGGATATCGTCTTGCAGTACACTCTGGGTTCACTACTGGTTCTAGGGGCGTGGGCATCCTAGTCAAGAACTCTCTCCCCTTGGAAATAGACAACATGATCCTTGATGACAGGGGGCGCTATGCTGCTTTCAGAGGGAGGTGGGAGGGGAGGACTGTCTCGCTGATTTCTATATATGTCCCGCCTGGTTTACAGACCTCGACTTTTGCTGATCTTGGGCGTGTGGTACTGGGGTTTCCGGATGGTATCCTGGTGATGGGTGGAGATTTCAACTCGGTTGTCTCCGGTAGTGTAGATCGCTACCCCCCCAGAGACCTCACTAGGTCGCAGACTTGGTTAAGTGGGTTTTTGGAGACACTGGGTTTGGTAGATTGTTGGAGGTTGATGCATCCGGGACAGGTACAATATACCTTCCACTCTGGGGCCCACAGCAGTCTCTCTAGACTTGACTATGTTTTGATGCCGGCGAATCAGGCCTCCTCTGTCAGGGAGATTAGGCATCTGGCCCGGGGTATATCAGATCACTCCCCACTGTGGCTCCAGATCGGCACTAGTATGGGTGTCGAGGGACGGGTTGTCCCGATTAATCCCTGGTATCTTCGCAACCCCAAAACTCGTGCTGAGTTGATTAAGTCCTTGGATCAGTACTTTGCAGAGAACTAGGGGTCCGTGTACTCTCCTCTGTGTCACTGTAGGAGGCATTTAAGACAGTCATCCGAGGACAGGCATTATTGTTAATCGCTGGTGCCAAGAAAAGTAAAAATGAGGAGGTGGTCCGTTTAGAGACTGAAATAACTGAGCTAGAAAGGGATTTGGAATCAGGTCTGACTCGTAACAAGCTTCATGCCCTCAGCCTCAAACAACTGGATTATAGGGCCCTGGTGACGGATGCCACTAAAGTCATGAGTAGAGAGCAGCAGGGCAGACTATATGATGTGGGAGATAAGGCATGGAAACTGATTGCGTGGCTGGATAAAAAGGAGAGGGCGAGTCGTGTGGTTCCTGTGATTGAGAAACTTGATGGAGTGTGTGTGACTGACCCGACTGAGATTGCCGAGTGTTTTGCTGAACATTTCCAAAATGTGTATTCCCCAGTCTCCGATAGACCGGAGGAAGACTCCTGCCTGTTGCTGCGTGACATTGCATTGCCTCGCATGTCGGAGTCAGATGGGGACCTAATGGTCGCTGCATTCACAGCTGAAGAGGTGGCCCTCGCTATTTGCGCTGTGCGCTTGGGCAAAGCTATGGGCCCTAATGGTCTTCCCATCGAACTCTACAAGTTGCATCCTGACAAAATGGCGCCGTATCTCCGTGATATGTTTCCAGAGTCGCGAGACATCGGCTCCCTTCATCGTGATCAGCGTCTTGCTACCATCGTGGTGATACATAAGGAGAGGAAACCGCGGGATCGCTGTGCGTCCTACAGGCCCATTTCTCTCTTAAACGCCGAACCAAAGATTCTCGCTAAGTTGCTGGCAAACCGCTTGATAAAAGTAATTAGTGACTTGATTCACCTGGATCAGTCCGGTTTCATCCCACACCGCAATACAGCACTTAACCTGAGGCGCTTGCACAGTGTTCTAGCGAGGGCGGCGTCGTTGCATGAGCCGGCCATTTTGGCTTCCTTGGACGCTACAATGGCCTTTGATACTGTGGAGTGGCCATACCTCTGGGCCGCTCTTGCGAAATTTGGTTTCGGTCCTGGTTTCATTGGCTGGGTGAAACTTTTGTATGAGGAGCCATTGGCGCAGGTGGTAGTGAATGGTCGAGTGTCTAAGCCTTTTGTTCTTGGGAGGGGTACGCGGCAGGGCTGTCCATTGTCCCCACTTCTTTTCGCCCTTGCCCTGGAGCCTCTGGCTGCCTGGCTGCGATGGGAGCCTTCGATGAAGGGTATTCAATGGACCCCGGAATTCGAGGATCGCATATCGCTCTATGCAGATGACATTTTGTTGTACCTCACGTCCCCTCGTAAGTCGCTGAATGTATTGTTTGATGTGCTCACCTTGTCTGGAAGGAACTCCGGCCTTGTGATCAATTGGACCAAGTCCTGTGTGTATGTGCTTTCGGGTGATACCCCCCCTTTGCCGCGCGGATGTCCCATCCAGGTGTCGCAGACGGGATTTAAGTACTTGGGGATTTTTATAACTTTAGATCCCGTGGCTTGTTACGATCGTAATCTGCTCCCTCCTCTTCAGAGGTTAAAATCTGAAGTGGCGGGCTGGCTCAGGCTACCACTTTCACCACTTGGGCGCTCAACTCTTTTTAAAATTATGTCCTTACCGCAATTTCTGTATGTGCTCCAGAATACGTTTGATGTTATTCCGGCGAGTTATTTTCGGGAGGTGGAGAGTCTGCAGAGAATATTGATCTGGGATGAATGCTTGCGTATTGCCCTCGCCAAGCTCACACTTCCCTGGTACGACGGTGGTATAGCACTTCCGGATATCAGGCGATATTATTGGGCCTCTCAGTTGGGAGCGATTAACCATGGAATGTATGGACCAGCCTCTAACCCTGCATTCGAGATGGATAAGTACTTGTTACCGGGTGGGGACTATAATAGGGCCCTTTATTCCGAAGCAGCGGGAAGGGAACTCTCAGGACCCACCAAGATAGCGGTAGGAGTGTGGCATGATGCGAATGCGGCAACGGGATGGAGGGATCGACTGACCCGTGCGACCCCGCTTTACGCGTCTGAAAAACTGGGTTGCCTGCGGAAGACGAAAGGATTAGAAAAGTGGGATCTGATTGGTATTAGTAGGATGAGTGATCTGTGGGTCAAGGGTAAAATCAAGACCTTCGAGGCACTGAAGGTAGAGTATGAGCTGAGTGATAGGGAATTCTTCATTATGCGCAGATTACCCATGCATTGAGTTCGGTTTTTCCCGGGGGTACTGACATCCCCGAATCCTCCCCACTAGAAGATCGGGTGCTTGACAGCTACGTGCCCGACAGCACTATTTCCTTGATATATAAGAAATTGATTAATAATCGAACGGATCTGTTAGTGCGGCTCAGGGAGGTTTGGACCAGCGACGGTTTAGAGTTGATGACGAGGACTGGCAGTCGGCGCTATCCTCGCCTAAGGAGGTCGTGATTCCGGCCCGTCTCCGACTCGTTCAACTTAAAATCCTACATCGGATATATGTCACGGGCCCCCGCTTGATTCATATGGGTTACTCAATGGATGGGTTATGCAAGCGTGGTTGTGGACTGGTCGGAACCTTCCTCCATATAATTTGGGAGTATCCGGGGGTGGTGGAGTTCTGTAATCGTGTATATGCTATGATGGAAAGAGTCACGGGTGTGGCATTATTGCCCGAAGCTAGGCGTTGCCTGTTGAATGTCTGGGAACCGAATGACTATGATGTGGCACAGATGCAGTGGGCATATATGGTTTCATAACACATACACCCACATTACAGATACCTTTCGTTGCTTTCTTATCTATTTTTACTAGGTATTTCTCAAGATACTAACTCGCAACCGTCCCAATATGGCGCTCACACTTTCACCATATTCCTTAGTTCTTTGTCACTGTTTATGACCATGACACTTCCGACCATCGACGAGACTTCTATTTCCGTGTACCGCGTACACGCTTCGGGTTTACTCTTCGGATACCACCAGTGAACTAACAATCCCTGATGAACGACTTATACGTTTGCGCTTTCTTCACTCCAATAAATACCTTCCATATGAGGACTCATATATTTTGTGACTCGTTGCTACTTACAGCGTTTTACTCGTATCGCTACTTTTGGCTTCTTTCAGATATTTGGCGTCCTAGTCGAGTTTGCCTTCATCATAAGAATACCTTTTTACTTTGCCTCTTTACACTTGTTATCTTTATGCGCCGCTTTTCTTACTTTATTTGTCGGATAGTGGAACTAACTTGCATGACTCGTAATTAAACACACACTTCAGGCACTACTTTCTTCACGCTATATACATCCTCCGGTTGCTATCATGTCTTTCACTTTTGATCTGCACCATATATCATCCATGATTAATGTTTAGCATAGTCCCGTTTTTACATATTTGTGAATGATACCAGGTTGCTGCATGACCCGAGCTATTTTACCACCCGGTTCACATCAAACTTATGGGCACCAAGCATGAATATGTTTTAACATCCATGGAGTTTGGTTCACATATTTCCTATACATGCTTATAGACTTTGTTTTTATTAAAGGCCTTCCTGTAAGGTTTGCATATATTTGTTTAATTTTTCAGAACATCCCCCTGACAAAGGGCACAGTTGATGCCCGAAATGCATTGGCATGGATTCCAGTATTGAATGGATGTTACTTTGATACTTTGATGTTTTGGGTGTTAAACCACTAAAGACTTTTCACGATGAACCATATCTTGAATATTCATTGATATGAAGAGAGAATGTCAGACTTGTGACATTTAATGGTCAATAGTAGATGCCTACAAATTGCTACACAAGTTTGCAGGATTGCTAATTTGATTTACATGATTGAACCTGTTTATAGTCCTTCGCGTTGTACACTGGGGGACAGCTCCTCTGTAGGAGCTGCAGCATAATTGATCTCTCAGCAACACTTAGTGGAACAGAAAGTGAAGCCTCGGTAGCATGCCACATCTTTTTTTCACGTTGAAAAAATCAGTTCAACCCCGGCTGTGCGTGTCCTTTTCGTATTATCAATTTATTTATTAAATTTTACTATATTTTTCTAAATCGGTATTGAATGTTTCTTGTGTTGTTTTCACTTTATTACTGTTTGCAATGTTACACAAGTATTTTACACATTACTTCTTAGTTAAGCCTGACTGATTCATGCCAAGCTACAAGAGGGTTGAGTAAGTTTGGGGATCGCTTGTAACTTCACCTTGACAAGTATTGTGGTTTCTGCTTAAATAGGGTTTCACTCCCTCAACCAGTAACTCAATGTCTTACCCCCCCATATTTGCCCGAGAGGAGCCGGCTGGAGGAGTGCGAAAGGCCAATGGATGGCAGGACTATATATTTTTGTCTACTCAAATAATGGGAAAGCCCATCCTGACATCAATCCCCACCGTTAATTTTAAATCCTTAACAGTGTTTCTGCTCCCCTGTGGACAAAGGTATCCCATCCCAATGACATGGGATAAATCCCACTATAATATCACTTGCCATAGTGATTGGATGTACTTTTTGGGCTGGGGTAGGTCACCACCTGGGGAAAACTACCAGACCCAGATATTGTGGAAAACTTGACATCAAGGGGAGTGCAGGGTGGTATGCCTTGCATGGATCCCTTACCCACAAGGCCCTGCAAACTATGCCTAAAATTACAAACCTTCCTTTCAGTTCTCTGACTTAATCTTCCAGGATCCAAAGGGATCCAGAAAATTTCTACCACCCAGCGGTCCCCCACTTGTCAATGAAAATGTTACCCAACTTGTGTGGCTAGGTTTAGTGACCATGACAGGAATGGATCAACCCAGGGTCAATTAAAATCCAACAGTGGAACTCCCATTGGCTTTGGTTTGATCCATTCCTGTCACACACACTAGGCCCAGCCACACAACTTGGGCAGCATTTTTACCACAGCAAGTACGGGAAGGCTGGGTGGTAGGGATTTTATGGATTCCTCCTGTTTCTGGAAGGCTCTAAACAGAAATGTCAAGAAAATGTGCGTGTTTAACCAAAGTTTGAGGTTTGTAGGCCATTGGGGGTAAGAAAACCTTGTATGATTCACAGGTGGCACACCACTATTAAATCTGCTGGGTGTCTAGCTTCCATAGGGGACAGCCCAGCATGGCCCACAAATACCACAGTTGCCCCTATCGTTAGTCCCTCCATGTAGTGCTTTACGGCCTTTTGTGTGGCATTCTCTTGACACACCCACAGAAGTGGGGAACCGTTGTTATGAGGAGACATGTGGGAAATCTGGGTGATTAGAAATTTGTGGATCCCCACAGATTCCAGAATAACCCTGCACGCATATGTGAGTAAAGTATGTGCTTTAATCCAAAGTTTTTTTTTCCCAAAGATCTTTTTGAACATTTTCAAAAACAAATGAACAAGGGAGGGAGAAACAGCAAGGGAATAGAAAAATGTGCATATTGGACAGCCTTGGACTGGTTCAGAGAAACCAGGTTAGTAGGCTGGCGTAGAATAATCATGAATGTATATCAAAACTAAGGCGGGTCACATCAAGTGAAGACAATATAAAGAACAGCACCCATAAAGTTTACATATAATAAGAAGGAAAATAATATGATAAAGAAAAATAGGAACCAGTGGGCGGTTGGGTGAGAAATGGTATATAGAGAGGAGCATCTCAGATAGAGTATAAGGTACATGGTGGAGGTATCTTGCAGTACGCATTTAATCGTAGGACAATTAGACAGAACAGAAACAGAGATCAGACACAGAGATCAGGGGATCAGTGTCAGCCAGTATTTAGGAGCAAATAGTTTGCTTGTTCGGGGCAGCAACAGACCAGAGGCATCAAGGTATAGAACTTGCTACTCACACATTAGGTCTTCAAGGGGGTTTGGTGGTGGCAAAGTAGTTGCCCAGGGCTGTCCAGACAGAGGCTTTACAGACTATCCAATAGAACCTTTAGAGGGAGGTGTTGCCCGTGCCTCTCAGGAAAGAGAACTATTTTAACCAGGATCGAAAAGAGGTGGCTGCTGTGTTTTTGTCAGTTAGCGAGTACTGTTTTGCAGGCAGCAGTTAGGAGGATATCAATGAAGAGGCTGTCAATACAGAAATTGATTTTTGGGTCAAGGAATCCATGGACAAGGTCTACAAGTGAGAAAAGGTTTGTTTTCGAAATCTCCAGACTTACATTGTGCCCCTAGTTTGAACAGTGAGTGCTGAAGACGTCAAGGTTATCAATTCATGTTAGCTGTTTTTCAACATGTTCGAGTAACGCTTTCTAGACACAACATTTTGGCAGCTGTGAGGCAAGTAAGATTCTGGCGCCTTTAATATTCCACACTTGCAATGATTTCACACACTTTCCAGGGATGCAGAGAGACTATGCTGATCCAGATGTAATTTACTCTTACTGAGCGTAAAGGTAATGGGTCCCCCACACAAGCCTAAGAGACCTTTTATACTTTATAATACATAGTTCCTATATAGTGAGGGTGTTAAAACTAGACGCTATAGGACCTGTTTTTACCATCATTGTAATATGATTTCTCCTTTTGTGTTTTATGGAATTGTAACCATGTTGATCATATTATTTTTAATCATATGTCTGCTTATGTTGGCTAAGATACTGCACATGAGATCACATTGTTAAAAAAAATATTTTAACCTTACTGTGTCTCTTATTTACTCCTGTTGTGGACTGGTATGAGAGTATAACAAAAGAGTGTTCTCACTTCCCACCATTCCTGAGTTGGTCCTAAGTCGCATGTTCTTGGTTGTCTAATCATTGGTTACTTTGCTATCGGACGAAGAGCTAATGTGACACTGATGCTAGCTGGTTGAGGTTTTTATAGGTACTGAGGTGAGTTTCTGGTACACCACAATACACTGATGTCCTAGGTCTCTGTGCACAGTTCTGTATATGAGCACGATCCTTTCAGCACTACCTTTGAGCGTTCAATCAGTCGGGGTAGGGGAGGTTTGAGTCTCTTACAAAGGGTCTTAGCGTAGATCTTTCCATCCAGAATAATTAGGGAAATTGGTCCATAATTCTTTACCTGCGTCGGGTCTTTGCCATCTTTTGGGATTACAGCTATACTGGCTTTGCTAGTAGTGCCCGAAATGGCTCCAGAGTCATAAAAATGTAGATAGAGGGACAACAGAGTTGGTCTGAGTAAAGGAGCGAAATTTTTAAAAAGGGTGGCCGAGTTTCCATCGGGCCTTGGGCTTTACGAGGTTTCAAAGAGCGTATTGCAGAGTCAAGTTCTGTAACAGATATTAGTGAGCTAAGGGACAGCTTCTTTTGACCAGAGATGGTCAGGAGGGGAATGCCACTGAGGTAAGCTGCAGAGGAGGGTGCTGAGACATCTGCATCATTTTTGTATAGTGATTGATAAAAATCTTTAAGAATTTCCCAAAAATGTTGTGGTCTGGTGTGGGTGACATTTGATTTATCTTTGTGAGATCAATTCTCATGTAGTTCTGCCTGTGTTTTTGATATGAGGCAATGATTTTGCCTGCTTTATTCACTTCACAGAGGCTTTATATTTGTTGACCCATACTCCTGCTCTTTTACTCAAAATTCTGTTGTAATCATGTTTCTGTTCGTGAGGGTGGAGAGGGTTTGGGTCGGAGATGTGGGAGTACTCCAGAGTTTTAATAATTTTTTCTAGTTCCACCAGATCTTTATTGTGGTCCTTATTAGTTTTGGCTTTGATGTTTATAAGGACACCACTGACAGTAGCCTTTAGTGCATCCCAGTGAGTGGAAGGGGAGGTATCGGCAATAGGGTTGTCTTCTAAGTAGTTTATGATGGTTTTTGCAATCACTTCCCTGAAGGCAGTGTCTTTGATTGATTCGTCATTGAACCTCCAAATCTTGCTGGGGCTATACACATTTGCACCGGTGAGGGAGAGGGTAATGGTAGAGTGTTCAGAGATTAGCCTCAGCAGAATGTCTTTCTGGTCTATTAGATGGATGTGGGTTTTGAAAATCAATAAATAGTCTATTTTGGAGTAAGAATTGTGAGGGGTGGAAAAAAACGTGCTGTCTCTAGTGTCCGAGTGTTGAATACTCCAAGAGTCAAGTAGGGCGAATTCAGCACATAGTTTGTGTAATGACCTGTGTGACCTAGAGCAGTGTTTCCCAAACTGTGGTCCGCGGACCCCCAGGGGTCCGTGGCGCATTCCCAGGGGATCCCCAGGCAGCAGTTTGAAAAGCACTGCAAAGTTCCTGGTATAATTAGCAGTTTTCGAGCAACAATAAAAGTGTCATGAAAATGCCAGTGATTAATGTATCTGCTGGAGAGAGTTGGGAGTTTTGTCCAGTGGCAGCTTTGACTTATCTAATGTAGCACAAAGGGTTAATATGCCTACTGCACAGAACGTGTACCATGCATTTAAATAAAAAAACTGTGTTTTATGTGCATAGGTCAGTGGGTTTCTGCTTTTGTTACTGTGCAATTCATAAGGAACAATCGTAATCTAGCACAGTGACCTATAAACTCTCTTCAAAGAGCTGCTTGCAAACTGCATGGTACAAGTTAGTAACTTATGTTTTTTCCCCAGTCTATAATTATCCGGATGCTGTTAAAAAGGTTTATTTGGGTGGAAATACATTTTTAATGTTAGTCAATGCTAACCACTGTGTTATGTTCTGAATCCTGAGTTTGTGCTTCACCAGACCAAACACTCTATACAAATGCCTAGAAGTATGAATGATATGTGAATCCTACACTTTGTAGTCCCCTTTGCCTTATGTAACATTTTCTATACACTCATTTTCACGTATGGTTCATTGTCTCTATATGTGTGTGATGTAAAGTGCTTTGACATCCTATAATGGTATGAGAGAGATGCTATAAAACAAATGAAATACATGTGACAGAGGGTGAGATGAGAGGCCCTGTTGGAGGGTGATAATAAGGGAATCATTGAAGAACCCCAACATAAATCAAACTTAAAAAAATTGAAGAACCCCAACAAAGATTGTCGTATCCTGGTGCATAGTTAGGTCTTCATCTACTATTCTTTAAAAGCATACAATTCATTATATAATGATAAATGTTTTTTAGACTGCACCACTGTTTCTTACATTTTTTGGGTAGGCGAGCCTCCCAAAGCCCCTTTTGTAGTAGTCAGGCTCAGTCACTGCACTTGGTGTTCACCACATAGGGACTGGTCTGAGAACATTTGCCAGGGCTTCTTTAGGTTTTCAGTCTGGCCCTGGCAGGAGCCTCATACCGCAAAATAAAATCAACCATTCAAAAGTTAGTCTTGGAGATGCAGCACCAACCTTCCCATTAAAATGTTTTTTTTTGTTGCAATTTCTTTCAATATAAAATACTAAGGGGATATTTACAATAGAATTGGCGGAGCATGTCGTTAACCTCCTTGGCTTAGCGACATGCTCCGCCACCTCAGAAACGCAGGGCTGCACCATATTTACAAGAATATGGTGCAGCCTTGTATTTCCGCCTTCACTAGTGCTACACTTAGCAGTGTAGTGCCAATGCAGGCACCCTTGCACCATAGTGCAAGGGTGGCTGCATGCAGGGGAAGATTGTTTATGTGCAGGAAGTTCCCACTCCCTGCACATGAACAATTGTGAAATACCATTTTGTCACTTCTGTGTGCGCTGCCTAATGCAGCACACATGGAAGTTACTAAATGTATTTTTTTAAAGATTGTTTATGTACTAGAAGGGCCAGCACATAACGCATTTCTCCTCATTTCGTTTCGCCAAGTTAAGACTAGGTTTTTCATGGTCTTAATCTTGGTGCTGCCTCCTATTTACGCTGCCCTTGTAAATAGAAGGCAGCATCAAAATTAATGGGTTTTGGATTGGAACACCCACTGCAACTCCAACGGCCCAGCCCTAATTACAAGGCATTGCTAAGCCACATTAAGTGGCTTAAAGCTGCAGTGTAAATATGGCGGAGCCCCTATCGCCACGGAAACATCACAAAAATTGACGTTCCCATTGTGATATGGGCTTGCAAATATGCCCCTAAAATCTTTAGTAATTTGAGTATTTGTTATATGTGCACACATGTGTTCTTCTTTTTTATCGAATTACTGTTATAATGTTTGAAAATTAAATCCTACAATTGCTTGGGGTCCCCGGCGTCTAGTGGTGACTAAATGGGGGTCCTCCGGAATCAAAGGTTTGGGAACCACTGGCCTAGAGGATTGAAGTGGGACCTGGACTGTCTGTCGATGGTCAAATCTAAGGGAAGACTGAAGTCAACGCCCAAGATTAGGAGATTGTCACTTGGAATTTGGTTCAGGGTGAGGGTCAAGGAGTCCCAGAAATCCGGGTTGTCAGTATTCAGACCATATACATTGAGAAAGTGAAAGTGGCAGGAATTTTTAGTGAATTTTGAATGAACACATCTTGCATTGTCATCCGCCAAGTATGATATGATGGACAGGGCTGGATTCTTGGAAGTCAGGGTTGCAACCCCATCCCTCTTGCGTCCCATAGAGGAGCAGAGGAGGTCTATACCACAACTCCTTCCAAAACCTGCAAGTCCCCCATGGTTAGTATTTGTCTCTTGTAGTAGAATAATGTCAGGTTTCAGTTTAAATATGTAGTTTATTTTGCATTTGATTGGGTGGTTAAGCCCTTTTACGTTTAAAGAGACACATTTTAAGTTGCTATCCATTCTGTAGAGTGAGATGACTGTGAGATGAAGAGAAATGCCTCTAAATAAGGCACACCTGGGCTTTCTAGCAACTGAGCGTACTCAGTGAAGATTAAGCAAAGAAGGAAAGTCTTACTAAAGAAACAACCAGGGATTTTTAGAAGTGACTCTCTGAAAAAGGAGCACAGATCTTCAAGCTGGAGCCATTGGTCAGGAGGGGAGTCTGGAAGAAGAGATGCAAGAAAAGGTAAATACAAAGTGGAACACATGACATACCAAAAGGATATTCATGGTTTAGACATGGACCTACAGGTAAGAATAAAAAAGTAAATGAACATTGGGAGAAAATAATAACACAATCTCTCCCACCACCAACCCACTTTAAGAGTAAAAAAACTGGTGAGAGCTACAAGTCACCCCACCCTGGTGTCTAGTTGTAAAAAATCTGCAGATTTGCTGGGTTTCGTTAAGTGATGCTGAGCTTAATCCCAAGCTCCATAGCTACACAAATTGCAAAAAAGGGTCCGTTTTCGGTGGAAACATGTGACGTGTCAATGTTGTGTTTTGGGGCACTTTCCTGTGGTGGGCACTAGGTTTACCCACTTATATGAGGTACAATTTTTATTGGGAAACTTGGTGGAATGCTAGATGCTAGAAAATAAATGGCTCCACACAAATTTCAGACATTTCCTCACACAAATGTGAGGTTAATGTGTGTTTTTAGTCAAACTTTGAGGTTTGTAATTGACTATGGTTAAGAAAACCTGTTGGGAGCCACACAAGTCATCCCACTCAAGATTCCCCTAGGTCTCTAGATTTAGAAATGTACAAAGCTGATAGGTTCCCCTAGGTGCCAGCTGAGATAGGGCCCAAACTCCACTGCTTCCCACATAGCAAATAAAATGGTCAGTTTTCAGTAGACAAATGTGATGTGTTTATGTTGCGTTTTGGGCCTTTTCCTGTTCGGGCGCTAGTCCCACTCACACAAGTGAGGTTCCATTTTTATCTGGAGATTTTCTGGAATGGCCAGTAGTAGGAAATTCCCACAAATTTCTGACGTTTTCCTTACTGAGGTATGAGAAAAATGTTTGTTTTTAGTCAAGGTTTGAGGGTCTTCTGGGTATGAAAACTTGTTAAGAGCCATACAAGTCACCCAACACTGGACTTCCTTAGGATATAGTTTTAAAAAATGTACCGGTTTGCTAAGTTCTCCTAGATGACAGGTGAGCTAGGACCCAAAATCCACAAATAGCCCCATTTTTTAAAAAAAGGGTACGTTTTCAGTGAAAAAATGTGATTTGTTCATGTTGTGCTTTGGGCCCTTTCCTGTTGCCGGCACAAGGCCTACCCATAGAAGTGAGGTACCATTTTTTTCGGGAGAAATGTGTGCACACTAAATAGCAGAACATTTGTTATTCCCGATTGGATTTCTGTACATTTCTTCCTTCCAAATGTAAGCCACTGTGTCAGAAAGAAGATATTTTGTAAAAGGGCCATTAAATGCAATGCTTGTTTCAGTACCCACAAATTCAAAGATATACAAATAACCAATGTTCCTAAACTCTGCATGTGGTGTCCATTTCAGAAATTCATAGTGTGAAGTATCATCTTCATCTACAAAATTTCTAAAGAAATACCAATGTGTAGAGAAAGACTTCAAACACAATTTATTCTAACAGAGCAGAAACGCAAGCCACAAGCCACAGCTTTCAGCTGGTTCTCCGGAAAACAGCCTTTCGCAATTTCCCCACTCAAGGATAAACATTCTATGTAGAACACTGTACTAAGGGTAGACTAATAGAGAGATTGGGAGGGAACATACCATAGCAGCCCATATAGGAGACTAACAGATAAACTACACATTACAACCCCCTCCTTTAGCCAACAAGAGAAGGAAAGCATAAGCTCAATTAACATTAAGTCAATTTACAAATTGATTGTTAATTCATGACCACAATTCTGTTGAATTTCCAAATGTGCCCTATGTAAGAGAGTAGGGTCTGCAATCCTATGGTCACCCCGGATTTTTGCTTTTTGCTTCACTGGTTTACGACTTTCCCTGGCTGTGGGCCTGCTAATCAGACCCACAGCCTAGCTGTTCTCTCTCTAAATTGACATCCATGTACCTTAGGTGCATTTACCAATTGGTATTGGGGCACTCTGGTAAGACCTTGTACAATGTACCATAGGTACCCAGGGCATAAGTGCACCCTAGGCCTACCAGGGGCTGCAGCATGTATTGTGCCACCCCTGGCTGGCCATCCAAATCTGACACAACTGGCTGATCAATCAGCTGGGGCAAGGTGGTGTAGTCACCCTTTGCTTTAGATATAGTATCTCTATATCTACCCCTAAAATGGACACATATACTCCTATAAGTCACTCCTATGGCAGGCCTTAACAATCCTGGAGGCAGAGTGCTTGGAATTATGTGAGATAGTGCTCTGGCATGAGCTGAGCCTGTCTACAGCTTTCGGAACCAAGTCCTTTAGCTGTTTCCATGATAACGCTATACCATATGCTCTTAAGTGCATTAAAATCCTTGGGGTTATTGCTAACTTTGGTATAGAATTATCAAAACATGTCGAGTAAGGTGTCATACGAATTGGAATACTACCCCCTCGCCAATTCTGGCGACGGGGGTAGCATTCCACCCTTCTAGAGGGACACGACATGTATGTAACTGTGAACCCCGGTTAAAGTTAAGCTCGAGCCTCAGCATCACAAAATGGATGCTGCCACCAGACACAAGTCTGACCTCCTGCTGCTGGGAGTCCTTCCAGCGAGGGAGGCTTGGACAAAGGGTTTCCTGCCTTGGGAGGTGCTAGCACCACCCCAGACAGGATTTTGTGTATTAGGTAGGACAGGCCTGAAAGGAATGAGACATGCCTGGGGCACACAGGGTGCCTCTGTGCATACACCAGTTCAAACCAGTTGCTGGGGCACTCCAGCCCCAGCTCTGGCGCGAAATTGGGCAAAGAATAGGGGGTGTAACCACCCCCCTTCCTGGTCCCACCCATAGGAGGGACCTAGTTATAGTAAAGCCCCCTTTAGCAGGATAAAGGTAGGAGCTGGTCCCATTCCAAGTTAGATTAATCCTGAACAAAAATTCTGCAAGGAGAAGCTCTGGACTTCGACATTCTGCTACAGAAGACTGAAGAAATCTCCCTTGTGTGCAAGGAGTGTCCAACCTGCACAAGAAAGGCACCATCAAGTGTCCAGCGGCTTCACTTTGTCATCTTCCCTCGAGGATCCAGACTTCAGAGCCCAACGAGACCCGGATTCCCAGACCTCTCCGACCTCTACCTACATCTGCAGCACAGCTGACATCCGTGGGTGCGACGAGACACGTGGGAACAGCCATCTTGGAGAAACTGCACTTCGCTTTCAGCACAACTTCTGAGGTATCCTCGACCAAGTGCTTTGAGGACTGAGAAGCCCCAGCCCCGAGCAGCTCCTGCACCGAAGACCAGCCCTCCAGCATCCACGAGATCGCCGTGGGGCCCTTCTGCCTGACTGCTGCTCGACGCGTTGTCTGGTCACTTGCCGGCTGGCTAGTGACCTCCTAGACGACGATCCACGACATCAACACCGCTGGTCTGGTTGCTCCAGACTGGCCCTTGCTTCCTTCCAAAAGAGAGGCACCCCGGACCCTCCTGGTCCGCACCAGATGTCTTTTCCACTCACCGCGTGGGTTGCCTTTGCCAAAGCCTGTTGACTCCAAATCCCGATCCGACACCGCCGACAGCGAGAGCCTGCGTGGGACAGCTCGTGCCTCCATGTCATCGAAGACACCACCTGGTCCACGTGGCTGCAGAGTCAAGCGTTCACTCTTCACCTGATCGCGACAACAGCCTCTGGTTCCCTCCTGGTTCCACTCCAGTCACTGGCTAGTGACTTTGAACACTGTCCCCTCTGCTTTCAGGTATTCAGCTTCACTGATCCACCCTTGGATCACACCGGATATCTTCCTCCTGGTCGCCTGCAGCATCTTTTTTTTCAGGCTCCATAGACTTCAACGCAGAAACCCGACACGACTTCGCACCTATACACCCGCAGCCCGTGGGTGAGGTAACATGAGCATTTCGGTGCTCAAGGGTAGATTGACTCTCCTAGTGTCCAGTTCCACAGTCGTTTTAGTCCTAACTAGTCAGGATTGTCCGTACTCACCTTTTTCTTGAACTGTACTGTCCATAGACGTTGTTACGCATCTCGCGTGTGAGTTCACACTCTGCACACGCATTCCGTGGGCTTCCTATTACTTACCTAAAGTTAGGATAGTGTAGTCCCAGCGATCCTACAGCCTCTGGACAGCTCCATTCCTTCTATTGACTTCCTTATACCACTTGTTTAGTATATGGTTTGTTGCGCCCCTAGGCCAACATTGTAACTCGTGCAACTTAACATTTTTTTCTTAAGAGTCTTGTCATGTACTTAGCCCTCTGACCTCTTAAAGAGTTCAGAGGTGTTTGTTAGTTAATAAATATCTTGTTTATTTTCATAACTACCTGTGTGGTGTCCTTTCATTTGGTATTCAAGGGGTTATATGTGGTAAAACAGCTGGCTTCACATGCCAAAAGAGTTTAGCCTAAGACTGCTTTGTCCATGCTACCATTAGGATAGCTAGTCTATAAGGTTGACTTACAACCAATCACCATAAGGGTTGTTTGGACTGATACAAGGTGATCACTAGAACTAGTGAGCATCATATATCAGGCCAACTTCTCACATTAGTGTGCAGCCGTTGGGGCTTGAGCTTGCTGTTGTTTTTACCAAATATAATCTTGAGATATCATTTGAAAGATCACATAAGGTACCATAGGTACATATAACAAGCTTAGAAATACTCTGAGTTCGACTGAACCAGCTGTTGTAGTAGAAAGGGAGTAGCACACCCTGACTACAACTCTTAGCAAGGGATCAGTAGGAAAACACATAGTGTAGGTAAGTGCACCACTTATACCTCACTAGAAAGCATGTCTACCACAGGAGAGAACACAGTGGCTCCCCTTGTGGCTATTGACCCTCCACAGGTCATTTCAAGATATGCAGCCCTCAGCTTCCAGGAGAGGAGACAATTGTGTACCTCCAGGAGACTGAAACAGGGTTCCAACCCTACCCTTCCTTTTCTGATAGGTCTCTTAGAGACATATGATGCTAGAAGGGCTTCTAATCCAGGCCCCTCTGATCCTACAGAAGGAAGCATACCCCCAGTAGTAGATGACTCTAACCTCCCTGAGACAGAAGATGTGAAGTAGGAGGATGGAGACTCATCTGAAGGAGAGATAGACAATCATCAGGATAGAGTCAGCAGACTTACCCAGGCCAACTTAAGCCTGCATGAGAATGGAAACGGGGGAAGCCCCAGGCCCATCCTCAAGCAGGCCTAACCTTGTGAATAGACAAGCTAGGTCTCACTCCAGAGGCTCTAACAGATCTATTCACACCCATGTCTCTCAGGCATCTTCTCAGAGAGGGATGACATCCCATCAGAGAAGAGAGCATGAAGCTAAGATGAGGGAAGTGAATCTGAGGATTGAGAGGGAAGAACTTGCCCTTGCCAAAGAGAAACTTGCCTTTGCCAGAGAGCAGAAATTGAGTGGGTTAGAACCCACTGGTGGCAGCATAATCCCTAGAGATAAAGACAGGAGTTTTGATAACAGAAACCAGAGTAAAATAGTGCCCCCCTTTAAGGTAGGGGATGACATCCACAAATGGATGACTGCTTTGGAGAGAGCCTGCAAAGTACAGCAGGTACCCCAGAGTCAGTGGGCAGCTATCTTGTGGCTCTCCTTTGAAGGTAAAGGAAGAGACAAGCTCCTCACTGTTAGAGATGAGGATGCTAATGATTACCAAGTCCTGAAAAAAGCCTTGATTGATGGGTTTGGCCTAACCACTGAGCAGTACAGGTTGCTGTTCAGAGATACCCAGAAAACTCAAGCTCAGGATTGGACTGACTTTGTTGATTGTGCCACTAAGGCTTTGGAGGGCTGGTTACTAGGAAGTAAAGTTACTGATTGCACAGGATTGTATAATCTTATTATGAGAGAGCAAATCTTAAATAATTGTCAGAACCAGTTGTTGCATCAGCAATTGATTGACTCATATCTGACCTCTCCCCAAGAATTGGGAAAGAAGGCAGACAGATGGGTCGGGAAAAGGGTAAAGCAGCAGAACCAGACCCAGGGTGGTGGCCAGAAGAAAGCAGACCAGAAGGGTAATAATGAGAATAAGCAAAATGACCAGAAGTCTTCAACAGGGCCCCAACAATCTAAGGAGGGTGGGTCCCAGAATTCCCAAAAGAAGAAGAATGATAGTCACAAGAAACCATGGTGCCAGTACTGTAAAAGTAAGACTCACTGGTTTAGTGAGTGCACCAAGAAAGACTCAGCTCCTGCCACTACTGCCCTTAAGGCACCTGCACCCCCTAGTACAGTTAGTGGTGGTAGTACACCCCCCAAGGCTATAGTTGGGTTAACCCTGGGAACTGAGGTGGATTCTGACTTAGTCAGGATACCAACTCAGGCTGTTCTTGTCTGTACAGGGGACATGGATTTGACCCCTACTGTAAGTCCCAGTATTCTGGGCAAATACAGGCAAACGCCTTTAATCAATTTTTAAAAATGGCTCAGGCCTACAGGGACACTTGTGCCAGTGTCACCATGGTGACACCAAACTTTGTGGACCCTAATCAAGTAATACTAGGTTCAGGCTACCTAGTGACCAATTCTAGCAATGTCACTACCAATCACAGTATGGCAATTGTTAACATCTCCTGGGGAGGGGTAACTGGCCTCAAAAGGGTTGTAGTTAGTTCAGACCTCCCAGTGGACTGTCTGTTAGGCAATAATTTGGAATCCTCCTTATGGTCAGATGTGGAGTATAGGACTCATGTGGAAATGTTAGGTTTGTCAGCACATGTCCTTGCTGTGACCAGGTCACAGGCCAAGAAATGCCCAGCTGAACAAGTGCTGGATCCTGGAACAATGGACCAGACACTACCCAAGAGAAAGAGCAGTAGGGTTAAGGCTATGCCTTCCCCCCTGCCTCAAGTGGAGGATCAGCCCTCTGAGGAGGCTGACCCAAAGACCCCAGAAGGAACTGTCCTAGAGGAGCTTGAACCTGAACAGGTTGAGTTCCTTGGGGCAGGGGGACATTCCAGGGCAGACTTGAGGCAGGCACAGTTAGACTGTTCCCTTCGTGAACGCCTCAGACAGCAGGCTGCTGCTGAGGCTGCAGGGAATGCTACAGGTACCCACAAGGTTTACTGGGATGATGGACTCCTATACTCTGAGGCAAGAGACCCCAAGCCTGGTGCTACCAGGAGGCTGGTTATCCCCTTGTCCCTGAGAGGTTTCCTTCTTACCTTAGCCCATGAAATTCCCCTTGCAGGTCACTTAGGCCAGAACAAGACTTGGGAAAGACTTGTCTCACACTTTCACTGGCCTCATTTGTCTGAGGACACTAAAGAGTTTTGTCGCTCATGTGTCACTTGCCAAGCCAGGGGCAAGCCAGCTGGCACAACAAAGGCCCCTCTCATACCACTACCTGTGGTGGGGGTACCCTTTGAAAAAGAGTAGGGATTGACATTGTTGGACCAATGGACCCCCCAACAGCATCTGGGCACAGATTTATACTGGTGATAGTTTTCATGCCACCAGGTACCCAGAAGCTATTCCCCTTAGGACCACTACAGCTCCTGTTGTGGCCAGGGCCCTACTTGCAGTTTTCACTAGAGTGGGGTTTCATAAGGAGGTTGTCTCTGACAGAGGTGCAAACCTTATGTCAGGATACTTGACTGCAATGTAGAAGGAGTGTGGTGTGAATTACAAATTCACCACCCCCTATCACCCACAGTGCAATGGGCTTGTGGAGAGATTCAACAAGACCCTAAAAGGGATGATAAAAGGGTTACCAGAAAAGCTTAGGCGAAGATGGGACAACCTTTTACCCTGCCTTCTGTTTGCTTACAGAGAGGTCTCACAGAAGGGGGTTGGCTACAGCCCTTTTGAGCTTCTATTTGGGCATCCTGTAAGAGGACCCCTGTGTCTTACAAAGGAAGGATGGGAGTTACCTCTCAAAAAGCCTAAGCAAGACATAGTGGACTATGTACTTGGTTTCCGCTCCAGGATGGCAAAGTACATGGAGAAGGCATCTAAAAACCTGGAGGCCAGCCAAGAACTTCAGAAAGCTTGGCATGACCAAAAGGCTGTCCTGACTGTTTACCAGCCTGGACAGCAGGTGTGGGTGTTGGAGCCAGTGGCTCCAGCAGCTCTCCAAGACAGATGGTCCGGACCCCTTACTATAATTGAACAAAAGGGAGAGGTCACCTACCTAGTAGACCTTGGAACTCCCAGGAGCCCTCACAGAGTACTTCATGTGAACAGGCTCAAGGCATTTGTTGACAGTGAAGACATGGGCTTGCTCATGGCTACAGATGAGGGACAGGAGGAAGAGAGTGACCCTCTCCCAGACCTGCTCACTCAGAACCCTGATGATGGGTCAGTAGATGGTGTGGTCTTTTCTGACAGCCTCTCTGAACATCAGCAAAAGGATTGTAAACAGGTTCTTCAATCCTTTAGACAAATGTTCTCTCTGACCCCCAGTCAGACAAACTGGTGCACCCATGAGGTGGACACTGGAGACAGTCTGCCTATAAAGAGTAAAATCTACAGACAACCTGACCACGTTAGGGACTGCATTAAACAAGAAGTACAGAAGATGTTGGAATTGGGAGTCATTGAACCCTCAGAGAGCCCTTGGGCTGGTCCTGTAGTTCTAGTGCCTAAACCTCACACCCAGGATGGTAAGAGAGAGATGAGGTTTTGTGTAGACTACAGGGGTCTCAATGCTGTCACTAAGACAGATGCCCATCCAATACCAAGAGCAGATGAACTCATAGATAAACTGGCTTCTGCCAAATTCTTGAGTACATTTGACCTGACAGCTGGTTATTGGCAAATCAGGTTTGCTGAGGATGCCAAGGCCAAAACAGCATTTTCTACCCCAGGAGGTCATTACCAATTTGTGGTGATGCCCTTTGGTTTGAAAAATGCACCTGCCACTTTTCAAAGGTTGGTGAACTAAGTTCTCACTGGGTTGGATGACTTTTGTGCAGAATATCTAGATGATATTGCCGTCTTTAGCTCCACCTGATCCACCTGAGGAAAGTTTTGGAGGCCCTGCAAAAGGCAGGCCTCACTATCAAGGCTACTAAGTGCCAGATAGGGCAGAGTCAGGTTGTGTACCTGGGCCACCTTGTGGGTGGAGGCCAGGTTCAACCATTGGAGAGCAAGATACAGGCCATAAAGGACTGGGCTCCCCCAACCACCCAGACACAGGTCAGAGCTTTCTTTGGCCTGTCTGGTTACTACAGGAAATTTGTCAGAAATTATGGGACAATTGTGACCCCTCTTAATGACCTGACAAGTAAGAACATGCCAAATAAAGTTCATTGGACAGTTAGCTGTCAGAAGGCATTCGATGACCTAAAGCAGGCCATGTGCACTGCACCTATTCTCAAGAGTCCAGACTACTCCAAACCTTTCATTGTCCAAACAGATGCTTCTGAGTTGGGTGTGGGAGCTGTTCTATCTCAACTGAATATTGATGGTCATGACCAGCCCATTGCTTTTATAAGTAGAAGGCTGACCCCTAGAGAGAAACGTTGGTCAGCTATTGTCAAGACTACAAGCACTCTTACCTGTGAGTTGCTTGCAGATGGATTTCGCAGAGACGTTATGGACCAACTTCCCCGAATTCTAGGCAACACCTAGTGATAATTGAAACACCTAGGTAATCAAATAGAAAAAGGGGAGGGAGACCGGATAATGGACGCTACTGGTTCCTGGGTTGTCGACCTGCGAGGCAACAAAGAAACTTTTGTAACTATTATCCTTTAACTCCTCTCTGTTTTAACTTCTAGCACTTCTACATTTACAGTTATCTTTTTTTATTCTTAAAAGCCTACCTGCGACAATAAGTAACTAAGCGTCGCGTCCGTGTTGTCGTCGGGGAAGGTTGAGATGATGTAGACTGTGTAGATGGATGAGTTGAATTCAAGAAGGAGAATCAAGTCCTCTCTCCTGAGGAAAAAACAAGTATTCAAAAATAAGTTACTCTCCTTTACTGGTTATACAACTCCCTTACTGGATATTCACAACCCTAACACCTCCTTTGTAGATTTCACTTACTTAGTACTCTCTATCTTGTCTTTCTTCGAATTCACCACCTAGATAATAATGACATTGACAAGAAACAGATTGCCAAACAAAAACATCAAAACTACGATCCAGAATTGCTTTACACTTTGATACTTCTCAAAGCTTGTTCCTTGTTTCAGACTGCGAGTTAAGAGTTCAATCAGCTGCACCAAAGTGCCTTTAAAGAGTTTGTCAGGTAAGTTCTAGTCTCTTTTAGTCTTTTAAAATCTCTTCTAGCTTGCTTGCGTAGGGCGCCTTGCGTTTAAATGCAAAAGATTTCACTTAGCTTGTGTCTTTCTTGTTTTGCAGCGATGCGCGCAGATCAGCGTGAAGAAGAAGGAATCCGAAGTTCTCTGGAGGTTTCCGGGCGTTGGCTGGCGATCGGGTTCCAGGACGCTCCCAGGCGATTGGTCTCTAGGGGCGCGGCAGAAGACGAAGCATCGGGAAGACTTGGGTGTGGCTTTTTATAGCCAAGCCACACCCAAAGAGTATGACGTAGCGCGCACGTTTTAGTAGCGTGCGTGTGCGTCAGCAGGGTTCAGATATCAGCATTTCTCCCTCAAACCTTGCAATAGACAGCAGCATTTATCGGCAGTGAAATAACATTGAAAAATCATTTGGTAAACATCACCTTGAACAACGGAATGCTTTAATTCACCATTATTGACAGATTTACTCCGCAATTATAACAAGAAGGTCTAAACGTTCTGTTCTAAGCACACCTAAGTATAATGTAACATTTGACACAATCTCTTTGGCGTGCTGGGTGCACGGGACAGGGGTGGGATTCTTGATGGGCAAAACTGTTCATTGAAACTGTCACTGTAGGGCAGGAGTGGTGGTTAGGAGCGATTCATGACAGCTATTGAGAGGGAGGCCTTTGCTGTGGTTTGGTCCCTGAAGAAGTTGAGGCCATACTTATTTGGAACTCGCTTCAAGATTCAGACAGACCATATACCCCTCTTGTGGCTAAATCAGATGAACTAAGACCTACGAGACTCCTGAGGCGGAAGCCGGGAGAGATTGAGACCAACCTTCTTTTAAAACGCTTGTGTGTGATACTCTGTACTTTTTTTAAAACGATCACCTCATTGCACTTAGCAATTCACGAACAGCGAGCTCATCGCTGCAACGCTTGTCACTCCCACCGCCATTCTCGAGGGCGAGGCGCGACTAGAGACTCGCCCACCTCAGGCGGCCACGCCCCCTTAACTACACTATAAATAGTGCGCGCAGCTGGAAAGCGCGACACTAAGACCTACGAGACTCCTGAGGCGGAAGCCGGGAGAGATTGAGACCAACCTTCTTTTAAAACGCTTGTGTGTGATACTCTGTACTTTTTTTAAAACGATCACCTCATTGCACTTAGCAATTCACGAACAGCGAGCTCATCGCTGCAACGCTTGTCACTCCCACCGCCATTCTCGAGTGCGAGGCGCGACTAGAGACACGCCCACCTCAGGCGGCCACGCCCCCTTGACTACACTATAAATAGTGCGCGCAGCTGGAAAGCGCGACACTAAGACCTACGAGACTCCTGAGGCGGAAGCCGGGAGAGATTGAGACCAACCTTCTTTTAAAACGCTTGTGTGTGATACTCTGTACTTTTTTTAAAACGATCACCTCATTGCATTTAGCAATTCACGAACAGCGAGCTCATCGCTGCAACGCTTGTCACTCCCACCGCCATTCTCGAGGGCGAGGCGCGACTAGAGACACGCCCACCTCAGGCGGCCACGCCCCCTTGACTACACTATAAATAGTGCGCGCAGCTGGAAAGCGCGACACTAAGACCTACGAGACTCCTGAGGCGGAAGCCGGGAGAGATTGAGACCAACCTTCTTTAAAACGCTTGTGTGTGATACTCTGTACTTTTTTTAAAACGATCACCTCATTGCACTTAGCAATTCACGAACAGCGAGCTCATCGCTGCAACGCTTGTCACTCCCACCGCCATTCTCGAGGGCGAGGCGCGACTAGAGACACGCCCACCTCAGGCGGCCACGCCCCCTTGACTACACTATAAATAGTGCGCGCAGCTGGAAAGCGCGACACTAAGACCTACCAGACTCCTGAGGCGGAAGCCGGGAGAGATTGAGACCAACCTTCTTTTAAAACGCTTGTGTGTGATACTCTGTACTTTTTTTAAAACGATCACCTCATTGCACTTAGTAATTCACGAACAGCGAGCTCATCGCTGCAACGCTTGTCACTCCCACCGCCATTCTCGAGGGCGAGGCGCGACTAGAGACACGCCCACCTCAGGCGGCCACGCCCCCTTGACTACTCCTCTCCTGACTATAAACCATGTGCCTCGCCAGGAAGCGCAGCGGACGAGCGCAGCGGGCGCGACGATTGCGCGCCGAAGGCGCGCCTAAGGTAAGCCCGTCTGCGCCCGTCCGCGCCAGACCGAGCCCTGAGCCCATACCCCAGGCTAATCACAACTGCCCTCGATTGAAATATTCACTCGATACCCTGTACCAGCTCAGGGAACCAGTGAACATTAGATGTAAGGAAACTATTATGCCAGAAACCGATCCTATCGGCTGCCCTAACTGCGACTACAGGTTATCCCCATCCCCCCAACCCGAACCGGCTCATCTTGAAATGGCCCTGCTGAATTGTAGGTCACTCCCAAAGCATCAGAAAGAAATCCACTTACTACTAGCAGAGCTGGGCTTAGATGCTCTGTTCTTAACAGAAACGTGGCTTTCCCCTAGCACAGATCCAGACATCAACCAAGCACTTCCTCCCGGATACCTCATTAAATCTCTAAATAGACCGAAGGGTATTGGTGGGGGGATTGCGATCATCTACCGTGATAATCTTTCATGCCAACTTAAAGATAGCCCCATTCTGGATAGTGAAAACGTTCTGTTCTCCCTTCACCTGCCACCATCTACGACACTTTCTGGGGCCCTAATCTACCGCCCTCCGGGACAGGTAGGGGGTTTCATAGACTCACTCACGGACGCCATCTCTTCTCGGGCGTGTGTGACCCCTAATTTCACAATCCTTGGAGACTTAAATCTCCACTTCAACGATCAAAGCAACAAACTTGCAACTGACCTAAAAGCCGATCTGGCTTCCCTTAATCTTCATCTCCTTAACAAAGAACCCACCCATATGAAAGGTCGGCTACTGGACCCCATCTTTTCCAACCTCTCCACCCTCACTGTAAAAACTCCTCTGCCCCTTCCCTGGTCAGACCACTTCCTGGTCCCTTTTAAACTTCAACTTCCAGGCAAATCGTCTGACATCCCCCTCCCCCGAGCCCCTTCTCGTCCTTGGAAAAAACTGGACACAACCTTATGGGATCAGGCACTGACGTCCACGGTTCCCCTAGTAGACCCTAACCCCTCGTCAGCTGAAATCCAACTTCATAACTGGATAAAAGATTCCCTCGACTCAGTTTTACCTCTCAAAACTCTCCCATCCAGTAGGAAATCGTTCAAATTACCATGGTTCACGGAAGAACTTCGCGAATTAAGAAGAAAGGGCAAAAAGCTTGAACGCCGTTGAAGAAAGAACTGGAATACAAATGACAAAAGCGACTATAGAACCCATATTAGACTGTATAAAAACGCATTAAAAACTGCACAGGCCAATTTCTTTGAGGAGCAAATAGCCTCAGCCGCTAACTCCGCGAGAGAGACCTATCGAATAGTGAAACTCCTCACCAAAATACAAGACCCTCCATCTTCCCCAGACGTGGATGGCACAAAATGCAACCAAATGGCAGAGTTCTTCTCGGCAAAAATTGCTAAAATCCAAACTTCCCTTCCAACCCCATCTACCACTCAAGCACTCCCTGGCTCCTCCCCTCTCCAAGATACCCCGAGATTAACCTCTTTCTCCCAAATCTCCATTGAAACGTTTCTCAACGTTTTACAGAAAGTCAAAAGTGGCTCCCCATCAGACCCAGCCCCCATTAGTAAATTGAAGCTAGTTGCTCCCACTATTGCTCCCCTATTTACTAAGCTGATCAACGCCTCCTTTGAAAACGGTATAGTCCCGGCGAACTGGAAAAAAGCCACAGTTAAGGCTCTCATAAAAAAACCACACTTAGGTCCCACAGACCCTTCCAATTTCAGACCAATCTCATTGCTACCAGCTATGAGTAAAATAGCCGAACGAGTAGCAAATCAGCAACTTTCGGATTTTTTAGAGACCAACCATCTTCTCCGCATGTCCCAGACAGGCTTTAGACCAGGACAGGGGACTGACACCGCTTTGTTAGCCGTTGTCGAGGAAGCCAGGGGCATATTGGACGCAGGAGGATCAGTGGCAGTGATCCTCCTCGACCTGAGTGCCGCCTTCGACACGGTGGACCATGCAACCCTTGTCCAGCGCCTTGGCCTAATGGGAGTGGCCGACTCCGCCCTGGCCTGGATATCATCCTTTCTCAAAGACAGGTCCTTCCAAGTGGCTGACGGGTACTCCGTCTCCACTGCTCAGTCTCTTAGGTGTGGTGTGCCTCAGGGATCTTCCCTGAGCCCAACACTTTTTAATGCTTACATGGCTCCCCTTGAGGACGTTGTAAAGCCGTTTGGCATTAAATCAATAATGTATGCTGATGACACCCAGCTGATCGTCTCCCTTAACCAGGCCGACAACGCCCTGTCCAACCTGAGCAGCTGTCTAGAGGAGGTGCATCAATGGATGTGCGAATCAAGGCTAAAACTAAACGGGGAAAAATCGGAAATACTCCTCCTAGGAACCTCCAACAAAATTCCCACTTCCCTTCCTTTGCCACCGTGCATGGGAACACCACCCATTCCCAAGTCCGAAGTCAAGAGCTTAGGGATATGGCTTGACCAGGATCTAAGTTTCAAAACTCAGGCGAGAAAAACGGCGGGAACCTGCTTCGGCCTGATAAAAATGGCTCGAAAGATTTTACATCTACTTCCGCTCCAGTCCAGGAAACTCTTGCTGCAGGGGCTTGTGAACTCCAGACTGGACTACGGAAATGTCCTGTACCTGGGAGCCCCAGCCTCGGTGATCCATAGACTTCAATGCGCACAAAACGCGGCGGCGAGAATCCTCACAGGAACTTCAACGAGGAATTCGGCTAAACCAGCTCTCAGAAGTCTGCACTGGCTGCCAGTAAAGGAGAGGGTCAATTTTAAGACCCTGTGCATTACTCACAGAATTTTGCACAATGAAGGACCTCCCATTCTCAGGACACTGGTGACTCAACAACAGTCAAGTCGCCAACTAAGATCCAACTCTCTTTCCCTCGCCAATGTCCCAAGAATTAGGAAGGCCAGAACAGGCGGCCGCATGTTCTCCTATAATGCTCCTAGACTGTGGAACGCCCTTCCCCTTTCCCTGAGGCAAGAACACAACCACCTCAGGTTTAGGAAACGCCTAAAAACATTACTTTTCCCCTGAGCTCACCTCCTGACCTTTCCTTCCCTCAGTACCGTGTTTTTTTTAGCGCCGGGATGCCTTAGGGTAGCTGCGCGCTCTAGAAAACATAAAATCAAATCAAACAGTGAAAACCCCAAACTTCTTAGGTGGTCCATTTCCCTACAGGGGATAGACTTGACAGTGGAGCACAGACCAGGGACTGACCATGGCAATGCAGATGGTCTCCAGGTATTTCCACTTAGAACAGGAAGACTCACCTGGTCAAGGTTAGTTTAATGTCCCTAAGTTTGGGGGTGGGGGGTTATGTAGGAGAGTAGGGTCTGCAATCCTATGGTCACCCCAGATTTTTGCTTTTTGCTTTACTGGTTTACGACTTTCCATGGCTGTGGGCCTGCTAATCAGACCCACAGCCTAGCTGTTCTCTCTCTAAATGACATCCATGTACCTTAGGTGCATTTACCAATTGGTATTGGGGCACTCTTGTAAGTCCTTGTACAGTGTACCATAGGTACCCAGGGCATAAGTGCACCCTAGGCCTACGAGGGGGTGCAGCATGTATTATGCCACCCCTGGCTGGCCATCCAAATCTGACACAACTGGCTGATCAACCAGCTGGGGCAAGGTGTGTTATCACCCTTTGCTTTAGATATAGTATCTCTATATCTAACCCTAAAATGGACACATATACTCCTATAAGTCACTCCTATGGCAGGCTTAAACAATCCTGGAGGCGGAGTGCTTGGAATTATGTGAGATAGTGCTCTGGCATGAGCTGAGCCTGTCTACAGCTTTCGGAACCAAGTCCTTTAGCTGTTTCCATGATAACGCTATACCATATACTCTTAAGTGCATTATAGTCCTCGCGGTTATTGCTAACTTTCGTATAGCATTATCAAAACATGTCGAGTAAGGTGTCATACGAATTAGAATACTACCCCCTCACCAATTCTGGCGACGGGGGTAGCATTCCATCCTTCTAGAGGGACACAACATGTATTTAACTGTGAACCCCGGTTAAAGTTAAGCTTGAGCCTCAGCATCACAAAATGGATGCTGCCACCAGACACAAGTCTGACCTCCTGCTGCTGGGAGTCCTTCCAGCGAGGGAGGCTTGGACAAAGGGTTTCCTGCCTTGGGAGGTGCTAGCACCACCCCAGACAGGATTTTGTGTATTAGGTAGGACAGGCCTGAAAGGAATGAGACATGCCTGGGGCACACAAGGTGCCTCTGTGCATACACCAGTTCAAACCAGTTGCTGGGGCACTCCAGCCCCAGCTCTGGCACGAAACTGGACAAAGGATAGGGGGTGTAACCACCCCCCTTCCTGGTCCCACCCATGGGAGTAACCTAGTGATAGTACAGCCCTCTTTAGCAGGATAAAGGTGTGAGCTGGTCCCATTCCAAGTTAGATTAATCCTGAACTAAAATTCTGCAAGAAGAAACTCTGTACTTCGACAATTCTGCTACAGAAGACTGAAGAAATCTACCTTGTGGGCAAGGAATGTCCACCCTGCACAAGCAGGCACCATCAAGTGTCCAGCGGCTTCACTTTGTCGTCTTCCCTCGAGGATCCAGACTTCAGAGCCCAATGAGACCCGGATTCTCAGACCTCTCCGACCTCTATCTACATCTGCAGCACAGCTGAGATCCGTGGGTGCAACGAGACACGTGGGGCCGACTTGGAGAAACTGCACTTGCTTTCAGCATGACTTCTGAGGTATCCTCGACCAAGTGCTTTGGGGACTGAGAAGCCCCAGCCCGAGCAGCTCCTGCACCGAAGACCAGCCCTCCAGCATCCACGAGATCGGCGTGGGTCCCTTCTGCCTGTCTGCTGCTCGACGCGTTGTCACTTGCCGGCTGGCTAGTGACCTCCTAGACGACGATCCACGACATCAAGACCACTGGTCTGGTTGCTCCAGACTGGCCCTTGCTTCCTTCCAAAAGAGAGGCACCCCGGACCCTCCTGGTCCGCACAGACGTCTTTTCCACTCACCGCGTGGGTTGCCTTTGCCAAGGCCTGTTGACTCCAAATCCGGATCCGACATCGCCGACAGCGAGAGCCTGCGTGGGACAGCTCGTGCCTCCATCCTGGTCGTGGAAAAAACCACCTGGTCCACGTGGCTGCATAGTCGAGCGCCCACTCTTCACCTGATCGCGACGACAGCCTCTGGTTCCCTCCTGGTTCCACTCCAGTCACTGGCTGTCCCCTCTGCTTTCAGGTCTTCAACTTCACTGATCCACCCTTGGATCACACTGGACATCTTCCTCCTGGTCGCCTGCAGCATCTTTTCTTTCAGGCTCTATAGACTTCAACGCAGAAACCCGACACGACTTCGCATCTATGCACCCGCAGCCCGTGGGTGAGGTAACAAGAGCATTTCGGTTCTCAAGGGTAGATTGACTCTCCTAGTGTCCAGTTCCACAGTCGGTTTAGTCCTAACTAGTCAGGATTGTCCGTACTCACCTTTTTTTTTAACTGTACTGTCCATAGACGTTGTTACGCATCTCGCCTGTGAGTTCACACTCTGCACACACGTTCCGTGGGCCTCCTATTACTTACCTAAAGTTAGGATAGTGTAGTCCCAGCGATCCTACAGCTTCTGGACAGCTCCATTCCTTCTATCGACTTCCTTATACCACTTGTTTAGTATATGGTTTGTTGCGCCCCTAGGCCAACATTGTAACTCGTGCAACTTAATGTTTTTTTCTTAAGAGTCTTGTCATGTGCTTATCCCTCTGACCTCATAAAGAGTTCAGAGGTGTTTGTTAGTTAATAAATATATTGTTTATTTTCATAACTACCTGTGTGGTGTCCTTTCATTTGGTATTCAAGGGGTTATATGTGGTAAAACAGCTGGCTTCACATGCCAAAAGAGTTTAGCCTAAGACTGCTTTGTCCATGCTACCATTAGGATATCTGGTCTATAAGGTTGACTTACAACCAATCACCATAAGGGTTGTTTGGACTGATACAAGGTGATCACTAGAACTAGTGAGCATCATGTATCAGGCCAACTTCTCACACCCATCGTCCATTTGGAAGCTTCACAGAATAAGTTTGTCACCCTGTAATACTTGCTATAGTGAAAGACACCTCCTACTCTTTTGGTAATTTAATCTTTACAAAATCTACAACACAAACAGACATAGGTTTCACAGCTTTGCGGATATCATAGTATTCTTTCCTTTTTATTTGCATATGTATCTCCCTCTCTTTCATATGCACCTTCAGACTATTTTTTTTTTTTTTTTTTAGAAATATTTTGTATTGATTTTTTCTGCACTGTGTATAACAAACCATAAACAATCAAGGTATGCAATAAAGTCAATCAATTGCACTGAATACATTTCATAACCATCAGACCATTGTTGTACAGCAGGAATTTCAGTCCGGGGCATTATTAATCAGAGTTCTATAGGTGTGGGTGTTCCTGCAATAAACGTCCCTCTAGCGGCGCGTAGTCTTGCAAAGGGGATGGGAAGGGGCCTTCTGCCTTCCATGCATGTTTCAATTGTAGATACCTATAGTGTTGTGAGGTGCTAAGTCCGAAATCTGCTCGTAGTGTTTGAAACGTTTTGAAGGAGGTGGCCGTCATTACATCCCCCAGAGTGGATATGCCCAGGTTGTCCCACGTTTGAAAGCCGCGCAGCTTATGTATTTCACGTAACCACGTGCAGTGCCATAATGTGGTCTGTCTCGTGGGTGTGCGGTGCCAACCCATGGTCCTGTGTGCACTGTGTCACAGTGCGATAGTCGTCTGGGTGGCCGGGGGCAGTCCTGTGCGTGTCTTTCCCCCATATAGGTATTAGAGAGGAGTGTGTTTTCCCATTTTTTATTGATCTAACCTGTAAGTGGGGTGAGTTGCTTCTGTGTGAAGCCAGTCTGAAATCGGGGTGAGGTGCGTTGCTCGGTAGTATGCCTCAATGTCTGGGAGGGATATTCCCCCATTGTGCTGATTGCGATAAAGCGTGGTGGGGGCAATTCTGGGCTGTTTTCCTAACCATAATAAAGACCTCAGTTCCGCGTTAATCGCTTGGAACACTTGCTGTGCGAGGGGGACGTACTCGTTTTGGAGAGCATACAGGGATTTTGGGAGCGTGATTATTTTGAACATGGTCGCTCGGCCTAGTATGGTAAGGGGAAGTGTCCTCCAACGTTGGGCATCTTCTTTAAAGGATAGGAGGATACGGTGTATATTTTCCTTATATGACTGTTGTTTGTCCGGTGTTAAATAGATCCCCAGGTAACTAAAACCATGGGTTGCCACCTGTAGGGTGTGGGGTAAGGATGGCCAATCCTATCCAGTCTTTGGACTGAATATAACCGATTTGTGCTAATTGATGGTGTATCCTGAATACGTGCTGTACGTGTTTAGCACCTCAAAAAGTATGGGGAGGGTAGATTTAGGGTCGGTAACGTACAGGAGTATGTCGTCAGCGTACAGGGAAATGTTTTCCTCTGCCACGTCTGCCGCTGACAGTCTAAATCCTCATATAACTGGATGTTGCCGCATCACACAAGCGATTACTTCTATAGTTCTATAAAGTGGAAGCCCATTGGACATTATTCCAGCAAGAATAATGCCAATTGTTGGGAACACATTGGGCCCAGGCATTCAGAGAATAGTGAATCTTTCATTGGCAAATGGTCAGGTGCCTAGAGAATGGAAAAGAGCATTGGTCAGACCAATCAGGAAAAACCCTACTATCCCATGGACTGATCTGTCTAATTTAAGACCGATATCTCTACTCCCCTTTATGGGAAAATTAGCTGAAAAGTATGTAAATAGGCATCTATCTAATTTTCTTGAACAGACAAACTGCTTGGATCATTCTCAGTTTGACTTTAGGCCCAAACATGGTACAGAGACTTCGTTACTATCAGTAACAGATGACCTCCATAGATATCAAGATAGAGGCTTTTCCGTTGTTCTGGTGCTGCTAGATTTGTCAGCAGCGTTCGATACTGTTTCTCACAGTATCCTACTCGAACGATCTGCTGACATTGGGCTGAAAAACACAGCCTTAGCTTGGCTAAAAAGCTTTCTATCTAACCGGACTCAAACGGTTAGCATGGGTACATTTCGTTCCGCTGAAATGGAGATCGCCAAGGGGGTGCCACAGGGCTCTTGTTTGAGCCCGACTCTTTTTAACATCTATGTGGCCCCCCTGGCAAATATCCTGAGAGAGTTTGGTTTCATCCCCGTATCTTACGCGGATGATACCCAGCTACTGTATCCTTTTAGGCATCTCATGAACAAAGTGAAGGTCTCCTTCTCTAACGGCATGAAAGCAGTAGCCAACTGGATGTCATCAAACTGCCTTCAATGCAATGTAGGGAAGACAGATGTCCTGCTTCTTGGAGGAGCTAAAATCCTGTGGACCCCAGATTGGTGGCCGCAGGTTCTTGGGCCAGTACCTGAACCCAAACTGGTTGTGAAAAACTTGGGGGTACGCCTGGACCGAGATCTCTCCCTGAAGCAACATGCCAACTCAGTGGTGGGCACTTGCTTTCATGTGATTGGCCTTCTTAGAAAAGTCTTCCCCTTGCTACCAGATGCCACCAGAAAAACCTTGGTGCAGGCTCTGATTCTTAGTCGTTTAGACTATTGCAATGGGCTCCTGCTGTCTGCCAATGAGGGAGTTAAAGCCAAACTCCAGGTTGTGCAAAATACGGCAGCAAGGCTGGTTTTAAATGCCCCTTCAAGAACACCATCCAAACCACTTTTGGATAAATTACACTGGCTCCCAGTCCAGAAAAGGGTGATATTTAAGATCTGTTGCCTTATCCATAAGATCTTAAATGGATTAGGGCCAGCATACTGGACAGACACGTTTATACCTTACACTCCGATGCGATCTCTTAGGTCCAGTAACCAGCTGCTCCTAACAGTGCCAGCTGCCAAGAAAGTAAGGCAGGGTGGTAGGGCTTTGTCTGTAGCCGATCCCACCTTATGGAATGGATTACCCCTGCTACTCAGGAAATGCACAGAACATCTGAGTTTTAGGAAACAACTTAAGACCTTTCTGTTTCAGTCATAAATCATTTCCTTTGGACTTGTTGAAAGCGCTCTCTAGGTCACAGGCGCAGAGATACTCCTCCGGGAGTTTATTCTAGCGCGGTACAAACCTATAAATAAATAAATAAAATAAATAGTGAGAGCGAATAGGAGCGGGGAGAGTGGGCATCCCTGCTGGGTGCCTCTCTGTATTGGGAATTCGCGGGACAGCCGACTGTTAACCCTCACTCACGCCGCCGGGGCCGTGTACAGCAGGCCCACCCAGCTCCGGTACACTGGCCCAAATCCAAATCTAATTAGTGTGGCCTCAAAAAAAGGCCAGTGGACCGCGTCAAACGCCTTTTTGGCGTCTAGAGAAAGGAGGAGATGGGGTTGCTCACGAGATAGGCCTCCATCATCCAATTGTGGGTTCAGCGCAGGTTCATTGGGGTCACCCTTCCGGGCATAAAACCCGTTTGGTCCTTGTCTATCAGCTCCGTAATGACCCGTCTCATGCGTAGGGACAGTACCGTTGCTAGGATCTTCGCTTCCATATTTAGGAGGGAAATGAGACGGTATGAAGCGCATTCCATCGGTGGCTTCCCACGTTTGTGTATAAGAACAATGGTTGCTCTGCGCAGATCAGGGGGGAGGGTCTCCTCCTCAATCACGTTTTTAAAAAGAGATAGGAGATGTGGGGCCAGTAGGTCTGATCCCAGTTTGAAAAATTCTGCCGGTATACCATTTGGTCCCGGTGTTTTACCGGGTCTCAGCCTGGTGATAGCCTGATGGATTTCTTCAAGTGAAAGGTCCGCTTCTAAATCGTCCCTGTCTTCCTCTGATAGGTGAGGCACTGCTACCGCCTCCAGGTATTCAATTATAGCCAGGGTCTCCCGCAGGTCTCGGCCTTCATAAAATGCGCCATAGTAGGCGGCAAACACCTCTGCTATCCCCTCGTCTATACGTATCTGTGTGCATGCCTTGTCTGTAACGGTTTTGACCCAGCGAGCTTCCATTTCCCTGCGACTGAGCCACGCCAACAGCTTTCCCGACTTGTCACTGACGTCATATAATCTGTGGAGCGTAGCTAACCTGTGCGTCTTTGCTTCTTGGGTCGCTAGGGCCCTATAGTTAAGTTGGCATTCTTTCAGACTACGCCTACAGTGTTCAATCTGGAGGGTCAGGCACAGCTTTTCGAGGGCAAGAATCTGAGCTTCGCATTCATCCATCTCTTCCCTCTCCTTTTTCTTCACGCATGATAGTCTGTTTTGAGCCCGGTCCCTGAGGACCGTCTTGTACGCTTCCCAGACCACCACCCCTGATTGGACTGAGCCCGCGTTTTCAATGAAATAAACTTTTGTATCCGCCCGAAGGCCCTGGCGTAATTCCTTATTTTGCAACTCCCACGCCTAAAGGCGCCATTCCCCTCTGGGTCCAACTCTATCCCACCCTATACTGACCTCCACTGGTGAGCGATCAGATAGACCACGGGCTCGATATTCAGCCCCTATGATCTGTCCCGTGAGGCCCAGTGTCATGAAAATGTAGTCTAATTTAGAATACACCCGATGCGCCCCTGAGAAGTAGGAGATGCAGGTGTCTCGCGGGTGCACTGCCCTCCAGACATCTACAAAGCCCAAGGATTGAGCGAATCGCGCTAAGTGCGTTTTGGCCCCTTTTCGTGTGGAGTTCCCGGTCCTGTCAGCCTCTGAGCGCATTACGTCATTAAAGTCACCACCTATCACTAGTAGAGCGTTCGGGGTTTCAAGCATAATGTCAGTGACACCCTTTAAAGTCCTGGCCTGTAGCTCAGGGGGGGCATATACCGATATGATCGTGACTTCGGTCCTGCCCCATTGCCCACTGACTCCTACGTATGTGCCCTGCTCATCTGTCCACGTACGTTGAACCTTAAAGGGGGGGGGGGGGCGTTTTATTAGTATAGCTATCCCTCTAGACCCTGTCGTGTATCCCGTGTGTGCCAGGATGGTGTAAGGCTTTCTACCCAGGAAACCACACCTAGTCCCACGAAGATGGGTCTCCTGTGGGAGCACTATATCAGGGTGAACCTGTTTGATAGCACCTTCAGACTATTAAACACATATAATCTTTGCTGTACATTTCCAACCAAGGAGGGCTCATAGTGTTGTAAGGGTTACGTTTCCTGAATAGCACAACGGGACTTGTCCTTCTAGTAGATTGAGAAGTAAACCTATACTCCTCCAACCTTTTCTTTGTAGACTGTATTCAACTACTGTTACCACACTTAGCAATTTGAAAGGTTCCTTAAGATTCCTGTTGAACCTCACCACCATCACATTGGGTTTGGGATGATAGAGACCACATTGCTTATGAATAATGCCCCTGCTTCCTAGAAACTATTTCATCTCTCTTGAGGTGAACTGTAACCCACTGTCTGTAAGAATAGTCTTAGGGTGTCCCTCTCTTATGAAAACCTCAGTTAAAAACTTGTTGACAGGCATGGTATTAATCTCATCTATTACATCCACCTCCAGTCACCTAGATAACATGCCCATGACCACCAATAGGTATTTGCTAGTATCACTAGGACCAACAATGTCCAATCATATCTCCTCCCAAACATTTGCCAGTATTTCTCTGCAAATCATGGGGCCACTCACGGTCATGCTCTTATCACTCATCCTACACACGCTGCACTCCATCACAAGTCATTCGACTATTATGTCCATCCCAGGCCACAAGTAAACACACCTCGGTCTCGCCTTAGTTTTGCATATTCCCTGATGCACCTCATGGGCCAGTCATACGAAATGGTCTCTGACTGCTGGTGGCTGAGCCAACTGGCTCCCCCTTAGCACAATATCATTGGCTTCTGACAATTCATTAAACACTTTAGGATATCCTACAAACCTGCCATCCCTTTGCCAGCCATCGTTCCCAGTCAAACTAAACAACTGAATACGTTTCAAGACCTCATCTTTCTCTAACTCATGTAACCAATTAATTTCTGACACACCGCCTAACGTCTCATTACAAACTTTAATTTCATCATCCTTCCCCTAAGTTCCATCCTCTTCACTATTGTCCCCTGAATCGCCCGCTAACCTGGACAGACAAACTGCTACCTTATTGTTTGTCCCTGGCAAATAGTGGACAACAAACTGAAAGTCTTTAAGTGCCAACATCCATTTGCAAATCCGGGACGAGATGCAATCTAAACCATTATTCTGAAAACCTCTCGCAACGGTTTGGGATCTATTTATTAAAAAAATGTGACTTCTCACACAAACTGCGTAAACTCCCTAATTGCCAAATAAACAGTAACGGGTCCCTCTCCATAGTGGAGTGGAGCCATCAGTGGAGAATTACTGCCTGGCCCTAAATTTGTCACAAATGGTGATCATGACCTGCTGTTATGGGTCGCGATTGAACATGGACTCCAGGCTGATCCATAAGGACTAAAGGTTCTCTATTTTCCTGGTCGCACCACCATGAGACCACCTAACCCAAGGCTGAAAGCCATGCATGCCACCTGGATACGGGCCCACAAACTCCTTTCGGTGGATGCTCATCTCCAGGACAAAGCTCGCCTATGGAAAAATATTGGTCTCCACATGGGGGGGGGGCAAGGCTGACTAGGGCCCTTGGCGCAGGGCAGTGGTCCTACTCCTCAGTCCTTTGCTGTCTTTGCAAATACGTTTGGCCTGCCACACTCTCAACTATGGTGCTACATGCAACTACGTCATTGGCTACTGAGCAGACAAGGCCCACTGCCTTGGACCATACCCTGTTCTCCAGTGCTCCCCTACCTCAAATACGGGGTCAGTATTAAGGCATAATGTCTGGATTCTACAACCTCTTGGTCCATCAAACTTACAGCCTCAATTGGCCAGCTTCAGGACTACCTGACAGGCTGGCCTGCAAGTGGAGTATGAGGAGGAAGACTGGGTGGAACTCGTGGAGGTTCTGGACCAAAGCATCTGGGACGCACAGAAAAAGCTCAATCTTTGTAAGATTCTTCAAGGCTGGAATTGGTCCTCAGCACAGCTTCAAGCTGTGGGATTGCTCCCTCATTCTGCCTGCTGCAGATGCGATTATGCATGATACAATATTGTTCATATACTACTGGACTGTCCTGCCATTCGCCTCTACTGGAGGGCAGCAGGATAAGAGCCCAGGGAATCTATAGACCTGCCGCTGCCAATACTGAGCCCGTTGGTTCTCCTCCATGACGTGCAGGACCTTTCTCATTTGACCCGCCATACCTGCTGCCTGCTAGTCACTGGCATCATGACTGCCAAGATCTGTATTTTATGACACAGGCACTCCCCACAACTGCTGTTGCATGAGGAATGGCTTGCGGAGATGTATAAAACCTCATCTTATGAAAAAATAATTTACAACCTGCTGGACAAGGCTGACCTTTTCATTCTCACCTGGTCTCCCCCCCTCCCGACTTGCCATGACTTTGACCATCGTTCTTGATTACCTCCCTCCATTGACCTACAGCTAACCAACCCAGCACCCCTGCTCTCCTTCACTTCACCCCCTTCCCTTCTCTGTCTGATGATTATTGTTTTTCGTCTCTTCTCCTGTTTCTACCCCTTCTCTTCCTTTTTCCCTCCTCAATTTATTGTTTATCCCTTCAGCCCGCCATTCACCTTCATTTTCCTTCTTTCTCTTATGTTTATAATAATAGCTTTTGGGGTCCATATTGCAGTCATCAATTGTATTACACTATTGTTCTTTTCTGGACTTACATGTCTTCATATATTTTGTTGTTTTTTTGTGTGCTTTATTCTTGCCAATAGAAGTAGTTGCTACCAAAAGAAATAGCGGAGTAGCATACCGCAGCTCCTCTCAACAATCTAGAGGCAAACGGAATGATAATTTCCTCAGCTTCCTGCTTCTGCTTTAACACATCACCAAGCTGCTCTCACTTGCATCCATTACAATCATGCAAGGCTGTCCAGGAAGTAAACGCTTCAAACCCTGTGCTGATGATAAAGCAGTTTTAAGATAATCAAATTCGTTCTGACAGGTATCTCACCACATCAATTGTAAAGGTAGGTGGTTAACTCCGCTCACCAGCGGAGTTTGCAGAGTTTTAGAACTCCACACTTTTTGGGGTAGATTAGGATCGTGGTTTTCCCGCATCCTTCGGGCCGGCGGAAGCCACATCCGGCCCGGAGGATGCGGGAAAACCGCTGCTGAGCCACAAAAGACCCACCGCCATATTAGAAATCTGTCCGCAGCTTTTCCTCCGCGGTCGCCTTCCGACCGCGGCGGAAAAGCATTAACATGGCTGGCGGTGTCTATCAGACACCACCAGCCATATTAGGATGGAGTAAAAAGTATGCTTTTCAATGGCGGCTTTTCCGCCGTGGAAAAGCATTGGGAACCTCACTTTGGGGGCCCGTTGCGGGCCCCTTGGGTGAAGAGGGGGTGGGGGTGCACATGGGGGGTACCTACGGTACCCCATGCATTTGCGTGAACAAAGCAGCAGGCACCGCGCGGTGCCTGCCGCTTTGTGCACGCAAATGCCATGCATGCATTTTTAACATTTCGGCTGGTGCAGCTTGAAGCTGCACCCTCCGCAATGTTAAAAATAGAGGATGTAACCGCCACCCTGGCGGTCACATCCTAATCTGCACGGAGGGACCGCCGCAGCCCCTGCGGACGGTCCCTCCTACTCTATGGTGGCGGACGGACTCAGGTCCGTCCGCCATCATAATCGGCCCCTTTGTTTGGAGTACGAAGTTTTTAAAAACTGCGCACTTGAAGCGGAACAGAGTTTACCAGTGCCAGCCACTTAGGAGGAGTGAGTAGACTTACCTCCCAAATGATGGCTGTTCTATTGTCCTTGGCAGTGCAGCCCAGCTGGCCGTCTCCTAGCCGCCACTGCCATCCTGCTCCTGCTGCTGGGCCGGCTGACTGCAGTGGGCATTTCGTATTGTGTGAAGGCATGTCTTCACACAATGAAATCCCATGATAAGGTCAGGCATGGCTTCATAAAATACGCCATACACACTGCAGTTCTTGCTGTCTGAGTTGGGAATGGGTTAGCTTAGTTTCTGCACTAGGGTGGCTGAGGTTCCTGCCTTAATTGAATTTCCTCAAGCCGAAGCAGCAGAGGTCAAAGCTCAGTCTTCTAAGCAGAGTCGCAACTGCAGCCAGCTTAGCACTATAGCAGGAAGGTAGGGCCGACTAGGAGACTGCCAGCCGGGCTGCATTGCCATGGACAGCCGGCGCCGCCATACACACCCACCAAGGAGGAGGCTCAGACTCAGTTAAGATGACTAAGGTCAGGCCTTACTATGCGGGGTGGAGGGGCAGAAATACTGTGGGCACGTATGGGGCAGTTTTGGTGAGGTGATCAATGACGGTGCAAGGAGTTACTATGCCAGGGCATGGAACTCTGTGGAATTTCACTGAGTTTTCCAGTAGCTCCATGAAATTCCACAGACTACAACTCCGCGCACTCTGCCCATAGTTAATCAATTTTACACCCTTTCTAAGTATGCCACCAGCGAAGTTAGGTACAAATCTTGAATAGTACTCATTAATTCCTAGAAAGGGCTGTACTTCTTCCTTCTTGGAGGGAGATGGTAGGTTTAAAATAGTCCTGATCAAATTCTCCTTGGGTTTAACACCATCCCCTGATATTGCTTGCCCTAGATATGTGACTACTGGTTGACAAACTTTACTGATTTTGTTAGTCATCTCTTTGAAAACTTTCAACACCTCTCTGATCTTGTCTATATGATCATGCATGTTATCACTGAAAATCAGTAATCGTTTTGAAATAATTTTTTCCCCAGAAACATCGCTCAGCAAATTCGACATAAGTCTTTGGAAAACTGACGCTGCTGAACAAAGTCCACGTGGCATGCAGTTGAAGCGGAAGACTCCAAAGGGTGTGATTTAATACTGTTATTTCTTTGGATTCCTCACTCAGATGAACCTGCTGCTCAGCTTATGTCAAATCCAGAGTGCTAAAGAATTTGGCATTGCTTATCACAGACATAATTTCCATATTATTAGGTAAGGAAAATGTGTCCTCTTCTACCTCCTTGTTGAGATGCCTGAACTCTACACACAATCATATGTCTCCTGAAGCTTTAGTAGCCACGAATACAGGTGCCACCCACTGTGAGGTCTCCACTGGTTTGATTATTCTCTCTTTGTTAAGTCTATTCAGCTCAGCCTCTTTAGCGCCATGTTAACTAAAAGGAATTTTCCTGACCTTGCAATCAACTGGTGTTGCCCCATATTTCAACATGATATTCTGAACATACTCTTTGAGGCACCTAATGTTATCTAAAAACACCAGAGGAAATTCATGTAGAAACTGATCTACTTGGTCTCCACCTGCGTGTCTCTACTTAAGGGTTTATATTAGGGTCAAGGAAAATCGTGCAAAGTTGTTGGTGCAGCCAGTTTAGAATGGTGCCACCTTTGACAAGGATTTAAACCTTCCCTGAAGCATGATTCCCTCAGAACTCTAAATCAGATTCAAAATAACCTATTAACTCTATAGGTTTACCGTCTTAACTACATGGTGTCACATCCAGATCACAAAGACACACCTTAACATCAAAATAACAGGCATAATCTTCGTCTGAAACTTATGATAACCTTGCCCCTCAATCCACCATCATGAATACCTCAATACCATTGAGTTTAGCAATATCTAAGGGAAGTTCACATTGCATGTTTGAAACACATTTGACATTGTTGACAATTTGTAAAATGAAATCAGTATAATTCGCACTTACTTCATTTATCTTTCCTTAGTCAGAGCAGATTTGCAACTCTTGGCAAAATGACCCTTTCAACCACATTGCCTAAATGTTACAAAGACAGCGGGGCAATCTTCGTAGTTTGCTAGATGAATAGGTTTACCACACCTAAAACATGTTTTTTTTCCTTTCAGAGCATTTTTTGTGTTTTGAGAAAAGAAGCTACAGTTTGAACAGAAGCCATACCATCTTTATACTGCTCCAAGTCATGCAAGCATTGTACAGAGTGTTCTAATTGTTTTGCAATAGTTAAAACCGCAGAGAAAATTGCACAAAGAAACCAATTTTATGATGGCAGTTACAAAATCTTCCACAGATTCATCATTATTGCGCTTTCTTTTCCCAAATTAAAAACATTGTAATATTATAGAGACTTTGGGTAAGAAATGAACATCTAGTTTATTAATAGCTGTATCTAATTCATTTAGGGTATCACCATCATAATCAGTACCCAAAGCTTGTACGTTTTCCACAATCCATTAGTATTCTGCACCCAGACAATGTACAAGCATGAAGATTTTTTCTCAGGGGCTATATTAGTGCCACAAACTTTTAGTTAATTGATACACACCTTCCTCCATTTGGCTCAGGGTAAAGTGGGATCGCAATTCGATGTAAAAATGAATGGAGGTGGAGATATGTGTTGCATGGTAATGGAGCTACAATAATACAACTTACTGGGAAGGAAAAGTTAAGTAAGTGTACATGTTAAACAAGTGCAGTGAAGGAAATATAGATATGAAGAAGAAGAAATGAGAAATTGTAAAAATAAAAAAGAAGACAAATAAATTGCATAAGGGAGGGAAGGAGAATGAAAGAAGATGAGAAGACGGATAATGAAAGAAGAGAGAAAAAAAATATCTAAATGCAGAAATAAAGACAAAGGAACACAATACACAATCAAATTTTGTCTACGAGTCCCACCTGTTGAGAGAACAAATATTACATATGTTAGTACAATTGAGATATGAAATAAAAAAGGCCTCTTTCGATCACCATGAAAATAGAAAGTGAACGAATATGATACGTTGTCCTTCCTTAGTGTTTGGAGATTACTCTGCAGAATTTGTGTGAGACACAGATGATGTTTCACAATGCGGTAAGATAGACTGAAAAAAAGAACAATGGTGAAAATCTAGAGAAAAATATTTGTATATCTTCAATGGAGGTAAAGGAGATGAGTAGCTTGCAAAGCACTCAAGAGTGTGGTCGATAGGAAGGTGCTGTCCTAAAAATGCAATAAAGGGTAGATGTGCAAACAAGGGGATTTTTTTTATCTTTAGTTTTTTATGTTCTTCTCATATATTTGGCAAGTCCAAAAAAGACACTTCCAATAAACAATTCTTGAATTTTTTAAACTTATTTTACCAACTTGAATAAATCTCACATGCAAAAAACAAGAATGGTGTATACTTTTTTACAGAAAAATAAAAATGTATATAGAAAAATTCTTGGAGGGTACATGAAGCCTAAATCACAGATATACAAAAGTGAGATGAGTACAATTTCCTTTCTGTACTAATCAATCCTGCATTAACAACTTTTTCAACACCTATTCCAAATTTTAGATAGTATGGACAACGTTGTTTAAAGTGCCATCTGTATTATTACACAATGCATTTATATATTGAAATAGGTGAACTTGTCGACGTTTTGGTCTATTTGTTTTCATCTTTTAGATCAACTTCAGGACGACATTTCATTTTACAGCAGACTGGACGTGTATTTGGATTCAAGTCTTTCAATTTGTGAGTCGTGTCAAAATTCACTTTTAGAGCAAAGTCCTGAGTGGCCCGATCTGTGATGTCCTTTCCCCTCGGTAGACACTGAAGAAATGAGAAAAGGGGTACATTATTAGACCCTGCTACCAAGAAAATGAGATCGTATATTATGGGGCAGATTTACAAGCCCCTTTTGCCACTTTTGCGTCAAAAGTGGCACAAGGGGCTTGTAAATATGCCCCTATATTTTTCTGTAAAACAGTATACACCGTCATGTTTTTTTGTCTTTTGCTTTTGAGATTTATTCAAGTTGATAAAATCAGTTTAATTCAAGAATTGTTTATTGGAAGTGACTGTTTAGGACTTTCCAAATATATCAGAACAACATCAAAAACAAGACATAGAAAAATTACCTTTTTGGCACATCTACTCATTACTGTAATGTACCCGAGCCTCCAAGGGTTTATTGGGGAGCCCATTTTTTTTAAATAATTGGTGTGGGAATGCAGGCACTTGTGAATGCGGACCCTTGTGCCGATTGGGTAACCAAACGATATATAGCTTGCAGGCACGTACAGCTGGGAGCACTCGAAGCTCTGAGGAGGATCAGAGTTCAGGGAGTGAGAGCAACAGAGGTGTTGGCAGGTGAGTGATATGAAAGACGAAGTTTAGCAAACGGGTCTAGTGTGCACAGTTAAATAGCTCAAACAGCAGTAAAGTATAATTAAAATTCTGAAATAAAATCCAGGTAGGCCCTAAGCAATGCTGCATGAAAGTAGGGCTGAATAAAAGTTATGGAAACTTGCGATGAGTGCATGTTCAAATGATGAGCAGCCTTAACAAAACACCAGTAGTAAAGGAAGGCTTGTCATAGGCAGTACCTTAATTTTGTTGGCAGCAGAACAGAACACAACAAAGGGAATCCTAGTACAAATGCTGTAAACCTCTTGAAGATTCTCTTGCACACATGAGTTTGCATCCCATACTCATCGCCAATGTGAAGTGTCTCTTTATCTTCAGAGTTTCCAAAGAAATATCAGCATGTAAAGGAACTCTCCAACCCTAGCGCCAACTCCAACGACATCCCGCCCTCACAAGAACAGTGCGACTCACTAGCCATCTTCATCACCCGCAAGATCGCTGACATCCACGACAGCTTCAACACCACGACCGCCCTGACTACGCCAGACTCCACCTCCCCTATGAACCCCACCAACGCCAACCACCTGACCTCCTGGTCTAACATCAACGACAACGAGACACGCAAGGTCATGCAGTCCATCCACTTAGGATCTCCGTCCGACCCATGCCCACACCACGTATTCAACAAAGCAGACACTGCCATCACACCCCAACTACGGAATATCATCAACATCTCCTTCGAAAAAGCGACATTCCCGGAAAGCTGGAAGCACGCCAAAATCAATGCCCTCCTCAAGAATCCCAAATCGGACCCCAAGGACCTCAAGAACTTCCGGCCAATCTCCCTGCTCCCTTTCCCGGCAAAGGTCATTGAGAAAATCGTCAACATGCAACTGGCCCGCCACCTGGAAGACAACAACATCTTGGCCCTGTCCCAGTCCGGATTTAGACGAAACCGCAGCACCGAAACAGCCCTTATCACCACCACAGATGACATCAGGCACCAACTAGACAACGGCAAAACATCAGCCCTCATCCTCCTGGACCTGTCAGCCGCCTTCGACACGGTCTACCATCGCACTCTGAAGACATGCCTCCTAGAAGCCGGAATCCCAGAGAAGGCTCTTGACTAGACCACGTCCTTCCTCTCCGGAAGAACCCAGAGCGTCCGCCTCCCACCCTTCTGTTCCGAAGCCACTGACATCATCTGCGGCGTCCTCCAGGGATCATCCCTCAGCCCAATGCTGTTCAACGTCTACATGGCCCCCCTAGCACAAGTGGCCCGCCATCACAACCTCAACATCATCTACGCCGACAACACCCAACTCATCCTCTCCCTCACTGATTACACACACACCGCCAAATCCAACCTCCACGAGGGAATGAAGGCTGTCGCCGACTGGATGAGGAGCAGCCGCCTGAAGCTGAACTCGGACAAGACAGAGGTCCTCATCCTCTGAAGCACCCCCTCACCCAGGGACGACTCCTGGTGGCCGACCACACTGGGAAGAGCACCAACACCCACCGACCATGCACGCAATCTAGGATTCATCCTCGACTCCTCCCTCTCCTTGTCGAAGCAGGTCAGCGCCGTCTTCTCCTCCTGCTACAACACCCTCCGCATGCTCTGCAGGATCTACAAGTGGATCCCCACCGATACAAGAAGAACGGTGACACAGGCCCTCGTCAGCAGCAGACTGGACTACAGCAACACACTCTATGCAGGAATCCCAGCCAAACACCTACGACGACTAAAACGCCTCCGCCTGACTGATCGTCAACGCCCCCTGCCGCAGCCACATCACCCCCCCACCTGAGAAACCTACACTGGCTCCCCATCGACAAGAGGATCACCTTCAAGCTCCTCAACCACGCACACAAAGCACTCCAAAACGCCGGACCAGCCTACATGAACAGCAGACTCAGCTTCCACATCCCCACCCGACAGCTCCGCTCCTCCAGCCTCACCCTTGCAGCTGTCCCCCGCATCCAACGAACGACCTCCGGCGGCAGATCCTTCTCCTACCTCGCCTCCAAGACCTGGAACACCCTCCCTACCCACATACGGCAGACCCAAGACCTTCTCGCCTTAAGAAGGCTCCTCAAGACCTGGCTCTTCGAGCAGTAGCAGCACCCCCCTCCCCCCAGCGCCTTGGGAACCTCACAGGTAAGTAGCGCACTTTACAAGTATGCTGATTGATTGATTGATTCATCCGTGCCAGGCCTTGTAGCAGCAATGCCGTGAGGAGGGTCGGCAGGGCACCGAAGAACCCAGCTACCTCTCGCTGGTGTGTGGCCGTGGCAGCCGCTTTTTCTGCCTGCATCCGCTCCATGCTCTCCATGATCCTCCGCATGTGACCCAACTCCTGGGTGACATCGCTGGAGCCACTCTGACTAGACAGTTGTTCTCGTGTCTGAGTCAGGACTCCAGCAATGTCAGCCATTGATCGTTGGAGAGAATGGAGCAGACTGTGGGTGTCCATCATTGCACTGTGAGTGGTCCTTGATCACTCATGACTTAGGCACCCACGTATAGCATCTAGTGTGGCTGCTATGTGGTCGAACCCCACCCGCACCTGTTCAGACAGCTTCTCCTGGTACCCCAACACATGGGGTTGGAAGGCCATGTGTTCTTTGTGGGGGTGCTGGGAAGCAGCCGTGGTGGTGGGTGCTGCCTGCTGTGTGGTCTGTGCAGGGGGTGGGGTCTCCTCATTGCAGCTGGGATGCCTTGCTCCTGGAGGTGGGTTGACGTAGCTGTCAATGAACTCTTGGAGGGCGTCGGTGTCGAAGGTGTGGTGGTCGTCTTCGTCATCAGAGAAGAGAGGTTTGGCCTGTCTTGCAGGAGATGTTGGTTTATCCTCTGCAATGTAAATGGTAGATGCAGTTTAACATTGTGTTCACATGTATGTTGACGCATTGTACATGTTTATATACAGACTGCATGACAGTGTACATTGTGACTGTGTGGCAGGAGCTGCCTATTCGATGCGGGAAAGTGGACATTTCGACAACATCACGGATGTGTGTTCGTACTTGTACATTGTCAACTCACATTTCCCTGCAATGCCAAATGTGATTGGCCAGTTTCTACACACAAGCGGCACCAGTTGTGTCCTCTGTTCTGTTGTGGACATATTGCGGTTTGTACCACATTGTTGTCAATGTTGATGTGCTCTGCATGTTATGTGTGTGTGCTGCATTTTGGGAGAGTCGACCTTGCAGTTCTGATTTTGCTGCACGTTAACCCTTTCATGTGGTGTGCCTTTGACTTCTGTGCTGCATACTTGGGTACATTGGTCTCTTGGTGGGAGTTGGGGCTCTGGGGCATGGTTTGTCCGCAGATGTGCTATAGTTAATTGTGCATGTGTGCCAGTGTGCCCATCTCCCAACGTTCCCCCAGTCCCTGGTCGTTACTCATCCTGGTGCTGTTGTGTCAGGTCATGTTGAGCAGTATCCGCTCCCCCAAATCCTGCCACTGTCTCCCCACTTATGACTGTGGACACCATTTCCTCCATCTCGTCCAGCTCCTCCAGTGGCGCTGGACTCCCACCTCCAGTCGGCCTTGCTGCCTTCCGGTTGTTGGCGAGTTTCTGCTTCGTTTTGCGCTTCACATCATTCCAGCGCCTCCTCAGCACTCCGAATGCATTCACCTTGTAAAAAATGGACTGACATATTCCTTTTTTTGTTGCCAATGACACAGTGGAGGTGACAAACAGTAGTTGATGGTGTTCTACCACTTCCGTTATCAGGATCTTGTTTTCCTGCGGTTGTTTTGCTTTTGTTTGTATGTTTTTTTCTACTTTTATAGTGATTTCCCCCACCTGACATGTGTGACTTGCAGGCCTGGTGAAGAATATCGCAGACTTTTTTATCGCGGTTAGGCCCATCGCAACTTTTTTTGCGTTGGGGTTTACATTTTTATTGCCTCACAGGTGACTTTATCGTGGACATTTGAAGTGTTTATGGGAACATATTGCATGTTATCACCGTGTTGTGAATAGGATGTTATTTTTCTGCGATAGACGGCGATATGAAACATTGCGATAACCGATTTTGGCGATGATTATCGCACGTTCTTGAGAATATCCCCCTATGCATTTCCCCTATCTTCCTTGTGCACCCCAGCTTTCTGCTCAGACCCAAGAGAGGCAGCTCTATCGCATTTGCGTTTTTATAGCGCTTACTACCGCTGTAAGAAAGTAAGGTGAACCCAGATGAAACAAGTGAGCTGTTTTTAATTGCAGAACCAATCTCCTCTCATATTTTCCTTCTTTTTTTGCTACAAACCAAATGATATAAGAAGACGTTTATTAATTGTATGCTGTTTATTCTATGAATCAATTTTCAATTTGGTAAGGATGTACTATCTAAAGTGCATGGATCAAAAGCCTGAGTAATATCTTTTTTTTAAGTAGAAATAAAGGTCACTAAACTGGAACATATGAACAAAGAATTGGGTCAAGAATACGACAAACACTGTTTTGTAGAAAATGAAAGTTAAAGCAAAGCAGGCATTGTAATAGGCCCAGTGGTTCTCAGAAATTCAATATCCTCTTGTAAACATTCTGATGCTCTTTATAAATTATATAATGCTGCAGTGATTTATTGTGTGCCAAAGTAATTTACACTTCTTTGAAACTAAACAAATATTCGCTCCATAAAAGCAGCAACAGTTTGTTTTTGTAATGTGAAAGGGTTTATCCACAGGGACAATAAAGTCTGCTTGCCATCACTCTCATTATGAAGCTGCATTAAAAAAGGGAGAAAAAAGTCCAGCTCTTGTGAGTAGTAATATTTGTTTAAAAAGGGTGAGTGTTTGTGCAGATGAACGAGCGCAGGAGAATGGGTTTATGCATACAACGTGCTGAATAAAGAAATGACCAAATATGAGTGAGGATAAATGGATGCAGGAGTAATTTTTGATTGATGGGTGGCTCAATGACAAACAAAAAGCATTACTATGAGTTTGAGGGTAGATAAATGTAAATATTGGTATGAACAATTAATAGATAACAAAGAGTATGAGGGTGGGAATGAATACACGTGTGAATATATAGATGATGTTACTTATCAGTTATAGGGTAAGTGCGCTCACACGCGCTCAACAAAAGGTACCAAAGAAAAACCAGTGGGAAAGGTGGTGTGAAGACAGAGAAGAGAGGGATTGGGAGCGAGGAAAAGAGAAGCGGTGGACACTATGAGCAGTGCAGCATGGCTTTTAAACAATACAAATAAAATACACAGTTGGTTGCATTATTTTTTAGGAACGTACATGAATGTGTCCACCGACAAAATGACGTGAGTGCTTATTTTTCCATTTGATGATATATGTTTGATTGTTTAACGAAATAAATAGCAGGGGTTAGAGGAAATACCACAGGGAAGGTGAAAACAATGAAGAGGAGGCAACATGAAGGGGCAAGCCAAGAAGGGGGGTGCACAAAGGAAGATGGTGAGGTGGTGGGTGAAGGAAAGAGGGGAGCAAGATGGAGGGAGAATCAAGAAGGAGGGGCAATGAATGGTGGAGGAAGCACATGGGCGAAAAAGCAATTCAGGGTGGGATAAGCACACAAGAGTGGGTAACGAAAGCACATAGCCAAAAAAACAATGCGGCTGTTGGATAATCATATAAGGGCCCAGGGAGAGCACAAGGGCAGCAAGCTCAGTGGAGGGGGAAGATTTAAACAAGGAAAACAACAGGAAAACACATTCACTATCGTAAAGTGCTTTATGGAAAAAAGAAAAAAGTAGCACTTGAAAATGGAGCAGTGGAAGGACACAAGTAATAGGTCAATGCTCCAGGAAAGGGACAAACCCAAGCATAGGAATTGAAACGTAACACTACGTGGAATTAGAAGCAAGCAAATGAAAGTGACAATAGAGGCAATCAAAAGTAAGTAGTGGGTGGGCACTACGCCCACTGTAAGGTAACAAAATGTCTTGCAGCATAGGTACTGAGGAAAGATCTAAAAAAAGCTTAATTTGGGGGGCTGGGAAGAAGGGGATGAGTACAAGGAAAGCCAAACACACACGCTGTAACACATTATGTGTTAAAGTTTGGAACCCATAAGAAGTCATTCTGGCTGTTCATTGCCAACTTTTGCAAATAGGTTGATGAGATCCAAGAGCACAGGAAACAATCTAACTTTAGCTATGTCCGAATTGCATTTATATTGAATTTGGAAAGTTATATACCTTTCATCTCTACATGAGAAGACATTGGTTGCTGCCCAATTCTTTCGGAACAAGGGTTCCTTCAGGTGGAGCATTTGAGCTGGAGCCTTTGTGTCAATCTCACCATGTCTTGAATTGTTTAGAGGTTACTCCTCTGTTGGTTCACCGTGGAGATAGCATTTGTCTTCCAAAAACAAGTTAGAAAATGTTTGAACTTGTGGTCATATTAGAATCAGTGTAGCCAAAAGTCTTTAGAAATTCAAAAAAGTTAAGTGTGCTCCTTTGTTAAATAATACCTATCCCCTAAAACCTTATAATAGCAAATTCCGAAAAATGCAATTCCTGACTCGATTACAGAAACAAGAAATTATGTTCTTCCTTGGAAAAATGCTGGACACCTGAACAACCATGTCTAATAGACCTTGGAAAGCCAGTTTTCTGATTTATCCATGGGGGTTATTCGTCTACTGTTAGATTATTTGCCTGCCTGCAAGGAGTTCCAAGGGTCTAGAAGCCTAAGTTATGGTACCTGTTGAGATCAGGACCCATATTAGTGAAAGGGGGTGTTGTGTCTGTTTGTGTCACACCTCACCTTTAAACAGGTTCACCGGGCACAAGCATGGACCGTGGGCCCTATTATAAGGAATGCACTAACCCCAGGGTGGCTGTGACCTTGCACTGCACTGGGGCTGTGTATTTAGTCAAAGCGGCTTCAAAGCTTATCCTTGTTTCAAAGTGCAACCAGCCTGCACTATGAAGTGGGGAGAGAGATCCCCTTGCCGGCAGGTGCAGTGAAACCATTTTACAATTGGTTGAGGAGAAGATGCTGAAGGGGCTTGAGAAGGGTGAAAAGTCTTGAGAAGTGTGAACTAATAATTAGCAGGGGATTGAGGGAGTGACACATGGTCTCTGGGCTGTTAGGGTGAAGAAGGGGGAATGTTCTCCACAGGTAAGCGGTCCAGATGGCACATATTGATGTTGTGTTGCATGAAGAGCAGATTTAAGCTCTTCTCTGCAATGGTGGGAAAATGGTGCATGGCTGAAGTAGACTTGGATGGTGTGCTTGGAAATATGTACCTGCCAGATCCATCAAAAAGATGCTGCCTCAATGTCCTCTGATCATCTCTGTGCTGTATCACTCATGCAAATGTTCAACAGCATGAACTTCTGTGAGGACTACTTAGCGCCCTCAGAAGGAGACCAAAGTGAAGTGATATCAGATGATCTTAGGTACTGTATTGGGTTTAGATGACTTATACTGCTCAGAGGTTTTTTGGTCTATAAAAACGACTTTCAAGTCACTAGACAATGTTTTGCAACTGACACAAACCCACACTGCTTGTCTGACCACCTGCACATAGGCATCCTAACTTATATTACAGTGGAGCTGGGAAAATAAATGTACAATGATATTTAGGACACATTAACCCATTTAATAACATAAGTTTCTTTACATATCTATGATTATAATTGACCTGTTTGACATAGAAAAACTGTTAAAGCCATTTCATTCTGTTTAATTCATTCATTTTTCAAGATTTGGTGGTAGTTACTAAACAATGGTCAACTTTTAGCTTGTTTTGGACTTTCATTATTTATACTATAAACGCTGGTACCTTTTTGAATTTCCACTAATTTCAGTATTCATCCCTGTACCTCAATACGAGTAACTCATAAGCTATGCCCGAAGAGTGAGATGAAGATTCTATACCAAGTGGAGTGTTATTTATAGGGTGGTTTAGCTAAAAAACTCACAAATGTAAGTGGTGCACCACCCCATATCTTTCAGATTTTTTTCTTGCACCTGGTGAAAGGGGTTTGTTTACTTCGAATAACAGCTCATAAAGAAATCCACATTAAAGTAACACAATGAATGACCTATGTTCAGATGGTTGTAATTGCATAGTTGTAAAGGAGAATATGAGCAGATCTGTGCAGATATATATATCTATAGATTAATCTCTTACCATCACGCCTGTTTTGTATGTAGGGGACAAGACACAGTAAAGAAGATGATAATAATAGCATCTTTAAGATATTCATGGAAACAATGGCTATCTAATAGCACTTGCTGTTGACACTCAATTGCCTTGTGGGTCTGTTCTGCATGTGAGGATACCTAAAGAGGAAAGGGATAATATAAAGCATTAAATATGGTTACCAGTGAATAATATTGATGTTTTTAACTGAAAGGTTCTGAGTGATATCAATTGGAAAAAGAGTGCGAAGTTTGAGTGTCTTTGGTGTTACTTGGAGCCCCAAGGTGAAAAATACCTCTGTAATTTTCTGTCACACATCTATAAATGTGTGCTATGTGTGGCCCACCCAAGTCCCCTGCTCTCTTTCAACAGCATGCAGAGGCAGATGAGTCTTCGGGAAGTCATATCAAAATGAGGGTTCATCTGCCTCAACCCCTTGCCCTTTTTAGGTCATTCCTATGCAGCGCGCATGCGCTACATAGGAGAGACCTAATGCCATCGGCACCGCTTTTTCAGCAAAGAAGTGCACGCATTGCATTGCTTGCAATTCAAATGCATGCACATCTGGAGATTTCCTTGCAAGAGCGCACGGCGCCATCTGGTGGCACCATATGGTTGCACGCTCCCGCAAGGACATCGCGTATGTCCCCTCCCCTGCTGCTGAGGCGCGCGCTTGTTCTTTCTTGGAATGCTCCTTTTCGTGATTACATGCCCCCATCCACCCCCCTGCTGCCGCACCTCCTCCTGCTGCAGCGGGAGCTTGTTTTAGTGTGCTGGGGCCTATCTTTGATCCCTATCCAACCCTGCCCCCACGTCTCTCGCTACTCAGGTATGTTTCGCTGTGTGCATGTTTGGAGTCCGAGTATGTGGTGCCCAAGTGGCTGCATATTGTAAAGTTGTGCAGGTGTCTGCTGCGCCGCTGTGTCCTTGTGGTGCGTTTACACACTGCCCCTTCGGAGATCAGAGTAGGGAGGGCAGCCTGTGTTTCCCAGTCGCCTCTGGGTCGGAGGAGCCCTTTGGACTGTTCCCACCCCTTCTCTGCACTTTATCCTTTGCAGCCTGGGCCCCGGCCGAGCACTCGCGTCTGTTCTGCCTGCCTGCGACTGTGCGCTCCTTCTCTCTGGCAGTGGTGGTCTGATTCCAGCCTGCTGTGGTTCTTTTGTCTCTGATAGTGTTTCTTTGTCCCTGACTGTTGTTTACTTGTTACTGGCAGTAGAAGTGCTTGCCTCCGGCAGTGGAGCTGTGCTCCCTGGCAGTGGCTGCTTTGATCCCTCGCTGTGGGTACTTTGATCCCTCGCTGTGGGTGCTTTCATCCCTGGCTGTGGTTATCTTGTCCTGGGTTTTGGTGCTCCGGTCCTGGACTGCAGTGCTGTGGTTCTGGACTGCTGTGCTGTTGCACTTTGATCCCTGGCTGTGGTGCTCTGGTCCCTGGCATTGGGTCCTTTAATCCCTCACTGTGGGTGCTTTGATCCCTGGCTGTGGTTTTCTAGTCCTGGGTTGTGGTGCTCTGGTACTGGACTGCAGTGCTGTGGTCCTGGGCTGTGGTACTCTGATCCCTGGCTGTGGTGCTCTGGTCCCTGGCAGTTGGTGCTTTGAACCCTGGCACAGAGTGTTCTTGTGCCGTAGTATTCTAGTCCTGGACTGTGGTGCTCTGGTCTGGGGCTGCAGTGCTGTGGTCCTGGGCTGTGGTACTCTGCTCCTTGGCGTGGGTGCTTTGATCCCGGACAGCTGTTCTTATCCCTGGCTGTGGTATTCTAGTCCTGGCCTGTGGTGCTGTGGTCAAGGGCTGTGGTGCTCTTGTCCTGATTTGTGTTGCTATGATAAATGGTTGTACGTGTTCTTGTCCAAGGCTGTAGGACTCTGGTTCTGGACTGAGGTGCTGTGGTGCTCTGGACTCGGGCTGTGGCGAAATGATCAGTGTTTGTAGGTGCTCTCGGCTCTGACAGTGGGCACTCTGGCAGTGGGTGCTTTGATCCCTGGCTGAGAGGGCTCTTGTGCTGTGGTTTTCTAGCAATGGGCTGTAATGCTCTGAACCCTAGACTGCGGTGCTGCGGTCCTGAGCTGTGGTGCTCTTGCTCTTTGTAGTGGGTTGTCTTCTCATTGGATGTGCTGCTTTGGTCTCTGGCTCTTCTGCTCTGGTTCCTTAGGCCTTGCTGTGTCCAGTTGCCCCTGGCTGTGGTGTCCTGGTCCTTGACAGTGCTGTTCCGGTCCTAGGCTGTGCCATGGCGCTCGCCCTGCTGCTGCTTCTGGGTCTGATCCTGTTGGCATTGGCCCTCATCTACCACAAGTTCATCAGCCGTGCCGGTTTGCCTTTCAATGAAGCCCACTTTGCCCCGCCCAAACCGCTGGTGATGGATCAGAAGCTCCGAGACAAGGTGCTGAAGCAGGGTAAGTACCTGTTCTGACTGGGTTTTTGTTCCCTTTTTGAGTGAAGGTGACTTTGGCCTACTATCATTCTAATAGAGGGATTAGAGCCTTAGAGTTGGCCTATTTACAAGATGCTTGATATAATTCCCTATTCTTTTCTCTATTCTAGGGCCTATAAGCTTATGTTAGGGGATAGATTCCTTAGTATTAGTATTATTCCGTCCTTTTGTAAGGTTACTAGTATATTTCTGATAGAGTTATTCATCTTTATGCTTACTTCGGGCCTTGTAGGCCTCGAACAGGAGAGACTCCATCTTTCTTCCTGCCTCGGCTGCTTGAGACGCTTTTAGGTCAAATGTAATGTTTTAGTTATAAGGTGTTGTTCGCTTGGAGAGAACCGGCTCGGACTGGCCCTTATCGAAAGACTGTATTTTTCTTCGTGTCGAAGACAAAACAACAAGCCGGCCGGCTTCGAACGTGTCCTTGGCACGGGGTGGTACAAGAATTTGGTGGGCGGCAGGTAACTGGCTGGAAATTTCCATGCATGAACAAGGTTCTATATTAGCGAAAGTACAGAGAGGAGGAGAGTTCATTCAGTCAGTTAGTAGACGGCAGCTAGTCATTAGCATTATTGCAGTTAATCAACTTAAAGCAGATAGTCGCCATTTTGAAGTCTGAAAAGACCGAAGGCTGATAATCTCTCCGAAAGATTGAAGTTACTTTAGTTGGAGCAGCTGGTGAGCTTTGATACTGAGATCAGAGCATGCAGAGTGAAGAAGTTAGCAGAGCGAACGAATACTAGAGCGGCAGAAACTCATTTATAAGATCGAAGTTGGAAGGTGAAGATAGTCCGTGATCGAGAGAAGACAGGAGTAGTGCAGGACAGCGAGAGTGAGACAGACGAAACAGAGAACAAGAGGGAAGTTCCAGTGACTTGGAGGGGAGCAGAGGAGACAGAGCATAGCGGTGCAGACGTGTATCCGTGACTGCAGGGGTGATCCTAAGATGAGCCAAGGCACAGACGAGAAGGGAACCCAGATGACAACTGAGTCCAGACTTCGTACTCATAAGGTGACGTCGACCCTTTCTTATTAGCGTGCACGCACATTCTAATTCTTTCCTTTGCTTTTCAGACTATATTTTATATTGCAGTATTATATTGTTGTTATAATTTTCTATTGTGTAATAAGGGGACCCCAGTTCTTAGTGAACCATTGTGTAACTGTTGTGTTCATGGTAAAGTTAACCTTTCTTCTAGTCAGATGCTGTTATGTGGACAGGTGCGTTTCCCGTCCGGGTAAGTGGTAACTGAGCAAGGGAGCAGGGAGCGCTTAAATCAGAGAATAACCTTTGCATATCGTAATTTGGCCATTCTTGTGTGAGAGGATTGAACTGTCTATCTATCACATAACCTATAATATTGTATATGAGACATTCCCAGTGGTATATAGTGAAAACTTCCCAACAGAGAGAGAGAGAGTTGAAGGTATCAATAGGACAGTAATCGAGAACACCGGGAGGATACGATGTGTATCGTCACCTGATTGTGACGGAAGCGTGAGCACCGGGAGGATACGGTGTGTATACCCACAGGATTGTGGCTTGAGAGAGAGAGAGAGCACCAGGAGGATACGGTGTGTATACCTACAGTATTGTGGCTTGTGTGAACACTGATTGTGGCCAGTGTGTAATGGTAAGTAATCAGAACTGCCCCCTTCACTATGAGGAGGTGGGTAGCGTAGCCTGGGCCTGAGTTGCCGCGAGACTATAAGGTATGAGTGTGGTGTAGAATATGGAATTCCGTAGCAACTAGTTATTGTTTCTAGTAATTCCTATGGATTTGGTGGTGTTTTGGATGATCTAAGCTTGTATATTGCTAATTCCCCATCCCGAGGTAGGTACCCAGGTACCATGGTAAGTAGGTCCTGAGGAGGGAGGTGGTTACGTTTCGGCTGGGTTGGTGGTATCTTGGTGAGCTGATTATATCAGGTCCGAAAATCCGGTCGTTACAGTACCACAAGTGCTTACGAGGTATAAGGACTTTAGGAAATTGTTTAGATTCTAAATTATAAACCAGGCATTCTTTGAAAGAAACCGCGCATGCCCCATCTGAAGAGGAAGGTAAAAAAAACAAGCATTGACATAGCCAATAGGTCTCGCTTTTTGGACCCTATAAGTATGTAGTTACGCAGCAGAATATCCTTGGTGCAACAACACCAACTGTTGCATGGCTAAATACTTATAAGGTCCAAAAAGCGAGACCTATTGGCTATGCTAATGCTTTTTATATCCTTCGCTCACTCCCTCCCCCCCAAAATTATTGGCATCCTGCCACCCTCCCACATTGCGGGTGCAGTTTGTATTAAAAAAGAGCAGTAAAGGCTGGGAATAAGTTGGGGGGAATCGTACCACATCAACATATTTGGCGAACATGAGTGGCGACTCAGGAGCTGTTCATGTTCTCTTTCATTTAGCGCTATTTCTTAGCATCCATTTTGGTGTTGAAGGGGCATTTTTATGCTAAGAAAATAGTGCTAACTACAGTATCACTTTTCTTGCATATTTCTGCATAATCGTGCAGAATTGTTGGGTAATACCTGTGTTCACAGATTTATGTGAGTTACGCCCACCATAGCAATGGGATTCAGCATCATCAACGCATTATAAAAGATGGGTTTGCCACAGGTTATTAGGCTTCCAGACTGATGTGTGTAGGCAAACCTGCACAAAAAGAAAGAGTGTATCAGAAACTGGCATCTTGAGGGAAGGTATCCAAACCTCCCATTGCCTCAAGTGTCATAAAATGTTGGATGGACACTGGAGTCAAGCTATCCTGGCTGAAGACGGCTGATAGCCAGAAACCGGTCCTAGGATGCTTGATACCGGTCCAGGAAAGACATGGCTTAGCAGTTCGGGCTGGACTGTTCCCATGAGGCACAGGGTCAAGGCTGATTTGCATATGGCCATGTCTGAACTGGGATGGTGTGGAGTGCAAAAAAACGATGGATTTAGGCCCAGATCTCTGTACTGGGGTGAATGTATGACATTGTTCTGCATTCTGTCCATCAATTGTTGTTTTTGCAATGGACACTAATACGGCCTGTTAAAGGCAGCCTGGCATGGTTCAGATAATAAAGGCAAGGCCTAAGGAACGAATAAGATGATGTTGTTTTCAAAGTGTCCACATTAAAGGGGTACTGCAAAACAGTTTTTTAAGTTGTTTGGCAAACACTAAGGGGCTTATTTATGAGCCCTTGTGCCACTTTTGCACCACGGGTGCATCACTTTTTATGATGCACCAGCAGGGTGAAAAATGCGCCATGTTGCGTCATATATACAAAGTGACGCATCTAGTTAGTTAGATGCATCACTTTGTAAACCCCTGCACCACATTATACCTGTGCAAGGTATAATGTATGCAGGGTGTGCGTTTTCACGCAAGTAAGCCTCGTAGAAGTGACGCAGTGAAATCTCATAGATTTAGACAAATGGAAGTGGAAGTAAGTAGTACACGTTGTACGGGAAATTAAATGGGTATTCAGATAAGACACCAAAGAAATTGGATGTTTGAGAGCAAAGGTGAACACCCTTCAGCTGTCTTCACCATTCAAAGAGTGCCTGGCTTCTATGATATAAATATCCATTAAAACACTAAAATGTATCCATCCAACTCTCTCTTCTACATGCCTAGTTTATAAATCGCGAACACAAATATTTTCAAAGATAAATACTTATCTTTTAATTCAGAAACAAAACAGTGGTTGCACTTGGAAACCAACTGTTGGGGACAGCTTTGGGTTATAGTGAAAACGCTAGCTATTTTTCTCTGCTTCTTTTTAGAATAAACAGTGACGCACCACACACTTCCTTATCCACGTACATCACAAACTCCCAATAAGTGGATTTCTGGCAAAACGAAGAAAAGATTAACCAGGCTATGCTGTTTTTGGGAGGAGAGTGTTTTGACATAAGAGAATGAATGATAAAAAAGGCTGTGTGGTCTGTCACATTTCAGAAATCTGAATAGAATGGTTTAATTAAAAAAATATAATACACATGTTGGCTCTAATAATACACAGAATGACACTTACATTGTTTTTTCCAGTTTCAATTTGTGAAGCATGCCCTTTTCTGATAACCAAAGTAAACTCAAGGGGCTAAAAGGTGACAGTCCGCAAGACAAAACACTGGATCCAGACAACTTAATGGGCTTAAAGTGGAATGAATGTTAAGTTTTATGAGCGAATATATTGTTTGAGCTTATGGCCTCTGCAATGGTCACTACTGAAGGTTGAGCTAATTAAGCTACTGAACAAAACTAGTAAACACTATTTTCTGAATGTGGGGGCATATTAGCAAGAACCTTGTTAATATTATCGACGTTTTAGCGGCAGAAAACTGCCCTAAAATGGCGATAATGGGCTTGCTAATATGCGTTATAGAATTCCAATAGAAGCCCAGGTTAGATGTGCAGGACATCTAACCTGGGCTTCTATTGGAATTCTAAAACGCATATTAGTAAGCCCATTATCGCCATTTTAGCGGCAATTTCCTGCCCCTAAAACTGCAATAATTTTAACGAGGTTCTTGCTAATATGCCCCGTGGTTTTTAGGAAATATTTCCATGAGAAAACCTTTTATAATTTGGATGCGTTGTAAATGTTACAGCTGAATTAGGATTAATTTGGCTAAAAATCATCGGATTTCACACGCATAGTTTTGGGGCACTCATGACATACAGCAATACTTTGCAAGCTGCCAAATAAGCACAGAGTTTCCCGAAGGCGTTGGCAGATCCTCACTTGCAAAGTTGTGTGAACATCAGCAGTCCACTGTACATCACTATGCATCCTGGTCGTGACATTTTGGGCCATATGTACAAGGAAGTGGAGGAGTAACGCCTTTCTTCTCCAAGTCTGAAATGCAAGCCTGCACCATATTTACAAGAATGTGGTGCAGCCTTGCGTTTACCCTTGCGATGGCACTAAGTTTAGCAAAATAGCACTAATGCAGGCACCCTTGCACCAGAGTGCAAGGGTGTCTGTGTGCAAGGGAGGATTGTTTATGTGTAGGAAAGTGTCCCTTCCTGCACGTAAACAATCCTAGAAATGCCATCCTGTCACTGTCATGCATGCTGCTTCATGCAGCACACATGAAAGTGATAAAATCGCCTTTTTTTAAAGGTTGTTTATGTGCAGGAAGGAACACCTTCCTACAAATAAACAAAGAATGGCATTTTGCTTTTCCCATGCATGCTGCACAAGGCAGTACACATGGAAAAAGCAGAAATGTGGACAAATAATGCATTTCTCCTCATTTCACCATCTAAGACCAGTTTTTGCTGCTGCCTACTATGTACTCCACCCTTGTGCATAGGAGGCAGCATCAAAATGGTTGGGTGTTGTGGTGGAACACCCACCGCAACACCCACTGCCCACCGCTTTCATGCTAACCATAGCGTGAAGGAGAGCCTTATGTACAAGGCAGCGTTAAGCCATGTTAAGTGGCTTAACGCTACCTTGTACATAAGGAGCAGCCTCTATCGCCATCACAATGTCAATATAGGTGACGTTCTGGTGGCGATAGGGGCTTGTACATATGCCCCATTATCACTTATTAAAATCAGACAAAAACACTTAAACGTGTATAGTGTAGAGAAATACTCATTTAACAGCTATTTAACAGAAAACAATTACAACAGAACACTCTCAGCTACTTATTTAATTTAATTCAGAAGGCTAAAATGCTGAGATTTACCAGCCAAAGTTTCCAACATGTGACCTCAGTGGTGAAACTAACACGGCCCTTCTCAACTAATAAGGAAGGGAGGCCAGACCCCCTAAGAAGGCAAAAAGAGGATTACTATTTGGGTGTTAACATTGAATAATGGCTAATGCATGCGATATGTGAATGAGAACGAAATGAACATGTTGCTATGTAGATAAAACCTTTTTTTGTCAGTCTTTGTCATTATATGTTATGATGTGTGTTTCCTTTCTCCTTCATTTTTGCAGGCATTTGGCTCCTGTGAAGTTCAGTGAGCCGCCACGGGTATCATCCGTGAGTAACACTTTTGAAAAATCCTTTTTCACACTAAGATCCTCACAGGAGGGTGCGCCTTAGCGAGCGCACACCACCGGAGGAACCCCCCTTTTTTAATATATAGGTCCTGACAAATGCCGAGCGAATTGGCGTCCTAACAGCAGAAACATGTTGACCAAATGATTTTAAGGACACTGGTTTCCTAATATAGAACCTTGTTTTGTCCACCCTGCACTGTTCTTAACCTAATACTGGTTGGCCTTTATCAAAGTTTTCTATAGGTTACAACCATGTATTTTTTAATTTCATTCACATTTTGACTCACATATTAGTTAGAGCACTGTTACACACAACATCATCCCGCTCCGTTGTAATTCAGGCGTTGTAGCACGCTGGGGAGGCACTCGGCTACCCCAGCGTGGACCCTATGATGAAGCATGTCACCAACTAGTGGTGAGTGAGGGTCCTTTTAAAGGAGAAAGATTTTTCTTCCTCTTTTTGTGTATGCACAAGGGCAAGGGAATTTTTGCTCGATTTTCTAGGGGAACAGAAAAACGTAAATACACCTAGAAATAATTTCATTATTCGTTATTTCTTCACTAGGTCACTCTTTAGTTGTTTGATGAATATTTGACAGGGGTACAGGAGTGACTGTTCACGCCCTAACTCTCTAGTTGATATTTTTGTACCTCCAGATCACATACAGAATGATACCAGTAATGAGTACTGTAGTGTCGTGTGAGTTTGTAATGACAGAACTCTTGTCACTTCTGATGGACTCCATAGAACTGTAACATAAGCATTAGAGCATAGTGAAATAAATGCCAGTTTAGAATGTTGAGTTTGCGGTTATACACAGAAGAAAAAGACGTGTATACTAAGCTCTCTGTATGGTGTAGTCATTTGCAAGTACCCAGGCTGGGCAGTACGCCGCTAGAATGGGTGACAGGATAGGGAATAAGATCAGTAGTGTTCTCCCAGAGAGGTTTACGTGGTCCAGTAAACTGCTTGTGTTTACCACGTGCGCCTCCATCGAAGTGCCGAATTATCATTTGGCATATGTGGAATCAAAGTCTACACATCAGTGGCTGCGAAGTCTACACATCGATGGCCGAGAACCCGTTGGGTAGGCTGCAAAGAGAGGTACTGTGCTACTATACAACTCAAAGCCACACATTCATACGGAGTGATAACACTATAAGCAGATGCAACCAGGTTTTGAAAGTGTCGCAAACTACAAGAAAACACTGTGAACAGAAGCATTGCAAGGAAGAGATCAAACTGGTGTCAGACAGCACATAGAAACGCTTACAAGCAACACAATTCAAATACAAAAAACAATAATCTGCTTATCTGAGCTGAGCGAACAGAGTCGTGCCAATGTGCTAGGGGAAATGACTCCAGAGGAAGCACCCATATCAATATCAAGTGAAAGTGAAGAAGATGGTTGTGCTTTGTCAATGTTTACCTCAGAGAACTATGCGCATGTTGGACTGGCTGCATGTGAGAAAAAATACAGGACCTTGAGGAGCTGACATGACAAAGCAACAAAGTCACTCAAACATTGCCCGAAAATCACAGTAAAAGTCAATGGTTGTTCAAAACCATTCATTATCGATAGTGGTGTATCAATAAATAATGTGCCTGAGGAGAAATCTAATGAACTGTCTTCTCCACTGCCCTGACTTATGCCATAGAAAACTAAAGTGCATACATGATCTGCATCAACACCACTAAAAAGTCAAGGTTCATTTATAACAACGATGAAGAATAAGAAAATAAAAGTACAAGTACCCATTCATGTACTTCAATGCACGGCATCAAGCACCTGTTTACTCAGCTTTTGCACAGCTGCAGATATGGGACTGACATCCATGAACTATATAATGAATTCTCATCACAAAATATTAAGTCAATTCCCTTTGCTGTTTTATGGGTTGGAAAAACTAAACACTACGAAAGTCCTCTTACACATTAATTAGAACGCCCGTCTTATTGCTCAAAGACACAGATGACTCGCCTTTTAATCACAGGAAGCTGTTGAAAATGAACTTAAATCCTTACTCAAACACAATACTATTGAACCTTCCACTGGTCCAATACCATGGGTTTCTCCAATAGCGGTAATACCCATAAGGGACAGTGAAGGAGCTGTATGCATCTGCGTGGATATGCAACAAGCGAACAAGGCAATTGAAAGAGAACGACATCCAGGTCAGCACATTGCCTACATCATAAAACAATTTATAAAGTATAATATCAGTTGGAACTTGAGGAGAATTGCAGGTACATTGCTAACTGTTCTACACATGGTGGTCTGTCTGTTGCAAAAAAAGTTTTGGTGTGTCATCAGCTGCGGAGCTCTTCCAAGATGTCATTCGACGTATCATACAGCCTGTCATCAACGCTTTCAAGTATAGTGATGACATATTGTTTTTCAGAGTTACACAGAAGGAGCCTGACAAAACTCTCAGGCAAGTGTGACAGATACTCGCGGATCCCAGTTTAACTTTGAATGCCAAGATATGTGAGTTCCATAGGACAAATTTAAAATTATTTGACAATATCTTTTCTATTGGGGGGATGACACCCAATCCAGCTAAAGTGAAAGCATTATCAACTGCCAGTCCACCACAATATGTTTCCATGTAGCTTTCATTCCTTAGCATGGCCAGTTATTGCCTAGATGCATAGAATAAAACACACAAGGTGATGGACGGAATGTTACACATTGGCAAAACATTCACCCCCAGTCACAGATCTGGGTTTAGTCCATCGTTATTTTTCTCACCACCCCACCCCAGTTCAGACATGACCATATGCAAATCAGTCTTGACCATAAGCCTCATGGGAACAGTCCTGCCCGAACTGCCAAGCCATGTCTTCCCTGGACCGGAATCAAGCATCCTAGGACGGGTTTCTGGCTATCAGCCGTCATCAGCCAGGATAGCTTGACTGCAGTGGCGTAGTGAGCACGGGACCCACGTCTGGGCATACCTTCCCACATAGGGTGAACAGCAAAACACAAAAGGTGATAGACGGAATGTTGCACATTGGCAAAACATTCACCCCCAGTCACAGATCTGGGTTTAATCCATCGTTATTTTGCTCACCACGCCACCCCAGTTCAGACATGGCCTTATACAAATCAGTCTTGACCCTGTGCCTCATGGGAACAGTCCAGCCCGAACTGCCAAGCCATGTCTTCCCTGGACAAGAATCAAGCATCCTAGGACCGGTTTCTGGCTATCAGTCGTCATCAGCCAGGATAGCTTGACTACAGTGGTGTAGTGAGCACGGGACCCACGTCTGGGAATACCCTTCCCACATAGGGCGAACAGCAAAACACACAAGGTGATGGACGGAATGTTGCACATTAGGCCCAGATCTCTGTACTGGGTTGAATGTATGACATTGTTCCGCATTCTGTCCATCATCTGTTGTTTTTGTTAGATACATATAAGACTTTGCCACTGTCAGTGCACCATAAAGAGACTTTTTTTTTTTTAAATCTCTTTATTCGCATCAGGTTGGTACACATAAGCAGACAGTCACGTAGCGTGTGGAGAAAATCAGAGATGTCGTTAACAATGATACAAAATAAACAGTAGTTAGGTGTGACCAACAATATGATGAGCAGTGCAACACATTCTAGAAACTCCATTTTCCGTTTTCTAGTTCTGTCAGTAATACGAACATGTACAAAACGATGCAAAGAGATAAACAAAATGCAGAAACACAACATAAAGAAAAATGCCAACAAGGGAGAGAGAGCGACCAACAACACATCGACCATAACCAGGTGGTAATAGCGGTTGCATGGGTGACCTCGGGATACCGGTGTAACAGTTTATTTTCTTTGGTCACATGAATGGGAGAGAGGTCTCTGAGAAATAAGCTATTGAGAACGCTACTGAAAAGGCATACTTTGATCCAAAGCTTCATACTGAGGTTGTAATTGATGCCACTGTCGAGTTGGGGGCCATCACTGGACAGCACAGCAGACACTCAAATGCTTGAAGACGCATAGTTACTTATGCAAGCTGAAGTTTGTCTAAAACTGAATAAGCTTATTCACAACCTGAGGGAGAAAGCTTAGCAGTGGTGTGGACTTGTGAACATTTCCATGTATTCTTGTATGGGAAGCCTTTCATGCTATGACTGATTATCAAACATTGTTGACTATCTTTGGCAATGCAATAGCAACAATTCCTACTCACACTGAAAATTGGGGTCTGTGATTGCAAGAATACAACTACACCATTGTGCATCTTCCATGGAAAGATCAGAACCAGGAAGACTACTTCCAACAAGTGCCTCTACAAAGCCCTGGCACCCTTTCTAAAATGGCTGAAGCTTGCACAAATTATATAGCGCAATCAAGCACCTAAGCTGCCTTTCATTGGAACAAATTGGCTGCCACCACTCAAGATAGTGACATGCTGAAACTGCATGACATTATTATACATCAGTCTTGGTACCATCACACTCGACCTCTTACCAGTGTCAGTAAAAAGTCAAAGATGAACTGTCTGCTACTCAGGAAGGTATTATTCTAAGAGGTTTGAGAGAAGTTATTCTGGATAGTCTGCAACAACAGATAATTGAGATGGTCCTCTCTCAGGAGTGTACATAGCTAGATCCTTTGTTAGCAATTGAGGCCCAAAGTTACGTGTGGCCTTAAAGGCAATGCACAGTGTCTTAAATTTGATGCAATTTTTCACAGAAAGTCAATGATACTGTTTGAGGACATGAGAAATTGGCTTGAACTTGGGAGATCTGGAAAACATTCTGCCAGTGGAGTTCTGGAAAGATTGTAGCTTTTGCGAGACCTAATTTTTTGCATTTACAAATAGTCTGTTACAACAGTCTATAGAGGACAAGACTAGAGTACTGACCAAAGTTTTTCCAGCATTCAAGGGGAGGAATGGTAGAATTTTTTTTTATCATTTGCAATTTGTAAAAGGAAGCTGATACTACTGAGTTGGCATGATGTACAAAGGTCAATCTATCGTCGAATATGATGCCCAGATTCCTGACCTTTGTGACTGGGATTGGGGGGCGGGCAGAATAAGGGGCCACCAGGACTGCGGCCAGGCGGGAGACAGGTTTCCAAATGTCATGACCTCTGTTTTGTCAGAGTTCAGCTTAAGGCAATTGCTGGCCATCCAACTGCTGATGGCCAGCATACCCTCTTGGAATTCAGCTGCCACCTTGTCATTATTGTTGTTTATTGCCAGTACCAATTGGGTATCGTCTGCATAAGATGTAGGGCCCATCCTGTGTGAATTGATGATTCTCGCTAAGTCCAACAAATAGATGTTAAAGAGCCTCGGACTCAGCGATGAGCCTTGTGGTACACTGCACGGGAGGGCAGTTGAGCCCAGGTTTACCGACTGGGGACATGAGGTGAGAAAAGATGACAACAGGTCTTGAGCTTTAAGCTGGATGCCCAATTTTAGTGACACGGTCGATCAAGATGGAGTCATCGACCGTGTCAAACCGGCTGAAAGATCTAACAAAATGAGGACTGCCAACCCGCCTTTGTCCAGGTTGATTCTAATGTCATCCGACGTCTTAATAAGCGCGGTTTCAGTTCGATGCCCTCTGCGGAGATGTTAGATGTAAGATGTTATGTTCCTTCAAGCCAGCAAAGAAAATAAAAGAATGATGCTCCTTTCGATGCTGAACTATTTCATGTTGTGACCAGCAAAGGACCCATGGTGACTGCCCAACATCCTGGGAAATCCATTACGCAAGACCCCTCACATTTCCGACATGCGGTTCCTGCATCACGCAAGAGTGTGAAACCATTTGTCATCAGCGCTGTGTTTAAAAATCAAGCAGAGCCAAAACACAGCCACTTTTTTCACACAGAGCAGGACAAGAAGCATCAGTCCACCCAGAGAGGAAATCAAAGTGCCCATGGCTACCACCAAATTGCATGAGGTTCATTTTTTCCCAGGGCCTCAGAGTTACAGCAGGCCACGGATTTCAGCAGGTGACTCCCTCTACATATGCTACTTATGGTCTTAGTATCGAGGTTGGTGGGTGGCATTCAGAAGCGAGTCTGTTTTACAGACAGTAAATCATGATTATCAACAGACTGGCTGTTCTACACAACTTGGGATGATCTCTGCGGATCTTGCTACTTAAAATGTTTATTTTTACTACTGCACTGGGTTTGGTGTCTGTATTTGGTCTGTAAAGCTGATTACAGGGGACTTGTGTGATTTCCGTTTAGGGGTGTTTGATTTTTATCTCATCGCCTTCTGCTATAGACTACATTTTAGGACAGGAAGGGGCTATGTATTTGCTACCAATGGAGAAATCTAGGTGGCTTACTACTATGCACGTTGCCTGATTGTAGTGTGGTTCTAGGACGTGCAGTAGTTATGTGACTACTATGCCCACATCGACACCGGTTGTGCACGCTGTTAAGTCCTATATGTTTAGTTGTATAGGGCAGTTCTGCAAAAGGCTATCATTGTGCAAACTGTTGTGCCATGCTTCTATGAACAGTTGTGGATGTACTCTCTTCCTCACACTCAGGATCCCACAGCTTATCTGGTCCCACCCAATACCATGCAGTTGAGCACCTCACGCTGCTCTAGGCTCTGATTGGTATCGTAGTGCTATACTGCCAGATAGCTCTTTGCTATTTAAAGCCATAGCGCATTACTCGCATTGCTCCTGCATATAATTGTGCCTGATTACTGATTGCATTTGTATCGTAGCGCTGTGTTGCTGAGGAGCGCATTCATAGTCATTCGGTTGTGCTTTGCTGCCTTTGCCTGAGTTGTAAATTTGTACCTGATTCTGCCGGTGCCACTGGCCATTTCATAGCCATTATCAAAGTTGTGCCCCAATCTCGTCCTATTAGGCTTTTGGCTTGCTGCCATTTTGTTGTTTGTTGTTGTGCCTCCCTGCCCGGCTCTCCACCCCGCTTCCGCCTCCCAGCTGGTCCTCCCTCCCACTGAAAGTTTAGGCTCGACCCTCTTGTGCAAGCGCTGTGACCATCCTGAGCTCATCAGAAGCGGTCGCTCCTCACGCTGCTCCAGGCTCTGATTGGTATCGTAGTGCTATACTGCCAGATAGCTCTTTGCTATTTAAAGCCATAGCGCATTACTCGCATTGCTGCTGCATATAATTGTGCCTGATTGCTGATTGCATTTGTATCGTAGCGTTGTGTTGCTGAGGTGCGCATTCATAGTCATTCGGTTGTGCTTTGCTGCCTTTGCCTGAGTTGTTAATTTGTACCTGATTCTGCCGGTTCCACTGGCCATTTCATAGCCATTATCAAAGTTGTGCCCCAATCTCGTCCCATTAGGCTTCTGGCTTGCTGCCATTTTGTTGTTTGTTGTTGTGCCTCCCTGCCCGGCTCTCCACCCGCTCCCACCTCCCAGTTGCTCCTCCCTCCCACTGAAAGTTTAGGCTCGACCCTCTTGTGCAAGCACTGTGACTGTCCTGAGCTCATCAGAAGCGGTCGCTCCTCACGCTGCTCCAGGCTCTGATTGGTATCGTAGTGCTATACTGCCAGATAGCTCCTTGCTATTTAAAGCCATAGCTCATTACTCGCATTGCTCGCATTGCTCCTGCATATAATTGTGCCTGATTGCTGATTGCATTTGTATCGTAGTGCTGTGTTGCTGAGGTGCGCATTCATAGACATTCGGTTGTGCTCTGCTGCCTTTGCCTGAGTTGCTAATTTGTACCTGATTCTGCCGGTGCCACTGGCCATTTCATAGCCATTATCAAAGTTGTGCCCCAATCTCGTCCTATTAGGCTTTTGGCTTGCTGCCATTTTGTTGTTTGTTGTTGTGCCTCCCTGCCCGGCTCTCCACCCCGCTCCCGCCTCCCAGTTGCTCCTCCCTCGCCCAGCCCCCTCCACTATCCTCATATGACAGATGCTTTTGTGCGCAGCGTTCACGCGCAGCGAACGCGCCCCATGAGCGCCGAAGGTGCGCCAGAGGTAAGCCCGTCTACGCCCGTCCGCGCCTGGACCGCGCCCAGCGCCAGACCCCCTGGTCCTCGCAAAACCCACTACACCCGCATTACGTACAACGCCGCAACCCTCTCAGCACTTGACTCCGGCCGACTCCCAAACTGCTACCAAGGCGCCCCAGGACACACCCATGGACCCTTCATCTGCCACTCTTGCAAGTTCGACTGCATCAAGACCCACACCAAATCCACAAACTCCAAACAGAGCTCCGACAATAACCACCTTAAGTGCATCCTGCTCAACACCCGCTCGGTCCACAGACACGCCATTGACCTTTGGAACCTACTCGACACCACTTCGCCGGACGTCGCCTCTCTTACAGAAACCTGGATGAACGCCTCATCAGCACCCAACATTGCCATAGCCTCCCGGACGGCTACAAGATCATCCAAAAGGACCGCATCAACCAAACAGGAGGAGGCATCGCCATCGTCCACAAGAACACCATCCGCATCACGACCAGCTCCGACGATAACCTCGCTGCCGCAGAACACCTTCACTTCCAGATCCACACCGACCCCAAGACCACACTCAGAGGCACCCTCATCTACAGGCCACCAGGACCCCGCACACAATTCAGCAAAGACATCACTGATTTCATCAGCCCACACGCCCTCCCCTCCGAGAACTACATTCTACTGGGAGACCTTAATTTCCACCTGGAAAAGAACAACAACAGCAACACCACCACCCTTCTGGACATCCTAGCCAATCTCGGACTCAAACAACTTGTTGACACCCCCACCCATTATGCCGGGCACACGCTCGACCCAATCTTCACCTCCAGCAAGCACATCTCCTTCAATCACACCACAGCTCCCCATTGGACAAACCACAGCTGTGTCCACTTCAACTACAAAAAGACTACGTCCCACAACCCCCCTCAACCAATTCCCCGCAGAAACTGGAACAAAATTACCACCGACCAACTCTTCACATCGCTTCTCCAAAACCCTCCTGCAAAATCTTCGACCCAAACCTTGCAGCCACCAACCTCACACAATGGATCACCCACAGCGCTGACGATTTAGCACCATTGAAAAAACATCAAATCTAGCAAGGTATCAAAAAAGCCACCTGGTTCAACGATGACCTTAAGAAATCCAAGAAGTTCTGTCGCACCCTCGAGAAAGCCTGGAGAAGAAACCCAACCACTGACAACCTGACCACCTTCAAGAACGCCACCCGCAAACACCACCAACTGATCCGATCCACCAAGAAATCAGCATTCAAGGATCGACTCGACAACAACGCCCACAACAGCAAGGAACTATTCAACATCGTCAAAGATTTTACCCACACCACCGCTGGCACCAACGACATCACTCCCTCCCAAGACCTCTGCGACTCCCTAGCCTCATTCTTCCACAACAAGATCACTGATATACATAACAGCTTTGAAAACCAGTCCACCCCACCCACCTCCGAACTAAAACCCCCCTCCAACAACCTTTGCGCCTGGAACCCAATCACCACTGAAGACACCATCCACCTGATGAACTCCATCCACTCAGGATCACCAACCGACCCATGTCCCCACCACATTTTCAACAAAGCCGACTCCATTATCGCACCGCATCTCCGAGACGTCATCAACTGCTCCCTCAACTCCGCTACCTTCCCGGAATGCTGGAAACATGCCGAACTCAGCACCCTTCTGAAGAAACCCACAGCTGACCCCACTGAACTTAAGAACTACCGCCCCATCTCGCTCCTCCCATTCCTGCCAAAGTCATTGAGAAAGCCGTTAACAGTCAGCTCGCCGCCTTCCTCGAATCCAACAAATCCCTCAACCCTTTACAGTCCGGCTTCCGAGCCAAACATAGCACCGAAACCGCCCTCATCGCAGCAACAGACGACATTCGAACTCTACTGGACAACGGAGAAACAGCTGCCCTCATCCTACTTGACCTCTCAGCAGCCTTCGACACAGTCTGTCATTGCACCCTCATACAACGCCTCAGCAACGTCGGAATACAAGGAAAAGCATTGGACTGGATCATCTCGTTCCTCGCCGGAAGAACCCAGAGAGTCCGCCTCCCCCTTATAGATCAGAGGCCACCTAAGTCATCTGCGGTGTACCACAAGGATCATCACTCAGTCCCACCCTCTTCAACGTATACATGAGTCCCCTCGCATCCATCGCGCGCGTCCTCATGTTAGGTTCATCCCCCTCCGCTTGGGACGACTCATGGTGGCCACAAGCCCTGGGAAACACACCCATACCTACGGACCACGCACGTAACCTGGGCTTCATCCTGGACTCCTCCCTCTCGATGACCAGACAAGTCAACACCGTCTCATCATCATGCTTCAACATCCTAGGTATGCTCAAAAAAATCTTCCATTGGATCCCCACCGAAACAAGAAAGACGGTCACCAACGCACTGGTCACAAGCCGACTGGACTACGGAAACACCCTTTACGCCGGAACCACAGCCAAACTACAGAAAAAACTCCAACGCATCCAAAACGCATCAGCCAGACTCAAACTAGACATCTCCCGCGTAGCTCACATCTCCGGTCACCTGAAAGACCTCCACTGGCTCCCCGTTAACAAGAGAATAACGTTCCGCCTCCTCACCCACGCACACAAAGCCCTCTACGATCTAGGACCCGAATGCCTTAACACGCGCCTGTCCTTTTACACCCCCACCCGCCAACTACGATCGTCCAATCAAGCCCTCACCGCAATCCCACGCATCCATAGATCCACCATGGGAGGAAGATCCTTCTCCTACTTAGCGGCCAAAACATGGAATTCTCTCCCCACCCACCTCCGCCTTACACAGAACCACCTCTCCTTCAGAAAACAACTAAAAACTTGGTTATTCAATAAGTAAAGTACCCCCCTCCCTCAAGCGCCTTGAGACCCTCTGGGTGAGTAGTGCGCTATACAAATGCCAAACTTGAACTTGAACTTGCTTGCTGAGTTTCAATCCTGTACAGTACAGCTGTGCGCACACAGAGGGAAACAACTTTAACAACGCAGTCATTACATTGTGTTACCTTTACAACGTGGTTGATACAACAACCGCTTTGTTACATCGCAGTACCATTATAATGCAAGTCGTAACAGCAACTTGCTCTAGATGGTGCTCTAAACTAAGGAATAGTATAATTTACTATTCCAACACCTTCCCTACTGTTGCAATAGTAAATTATAGTATTCCTAAGTCCAGCGCGCCATCTAGAGCAAGTCGTAACGACTTGCGTTGTAATTGTACTGCGATGTAACAACACAGTCGTTGTAACGACTGCGTTGTAAATGCATGTGATGTAATGGTATATATTCGCACACAGATGATCCTAACGCAGAGACTTAGTTTGCCTGCTGCAAAGAATGTGTACTGCCAGATCATAAAGTAATGTGAATAGGTCAGTGGGTTACTGCTTTTGTCAGAGAGATCCTTTTGTTACTTGCAGTTTATTTAAGTTAAAATCCAAATATAGAACAGTGATCTAATAATTTCCATTAAAGAGCTGCACGCAAATTGCAAGGTATGGATTAGAGCGTTATGATTTTCACTAATATTGCAAAAAGGGTTCATTTGCATAGAAATCAATTCTTATTAATAAATAGAACGTCCAACCATGATGTTACATTTGAAATTTGGAGTTTGTGCTTCTCCAGGCAAAGCAGTCTTAAACTATACCTCCTTCCACTATGTCTTATGTACTATTTCCTATACACTGATTTACACGTGTATCATTGATTGTCTTTGTTTAATGTGTATATGTTGCAAAGTGCTCTGACACTACACTGGTATGAGTGGTGCTATAAAAGTAATTAAAGGGGTGTGAGAGATAGTGGTTATGGAGACTTAGGGGGCACTGTTAAAGAGTGCTAGTGAGAGAATCCGTGGTGGTGGTCACTGGGGTGCACCAACAAACATTGCCGCTCCTGGTGCCACCAGCGCTAAAGCAAGCCCTGATAATAAATGTAAGGGCTCGCAGCTTACTCTAGGGATAGAAAGATGCTTTTGGATATTGAATTTTCAGAGATTTTCTTAGAGAAGTTTGCACAACTAATCTCCAGGATAAAGAAAGCAGCAAATTGTAAGAAAGTAGAATCTGGCTTTGGACCCACAGCAAATGTTACAAGATAAAAACAAGATTTAAATGCACTTTTATAGTTCATTTATGTTCTGTAGGAATATAACACCTGGTTTTTGACAGCTCGCCTGAACGGCTCAGTAGCCCCTACATTAGCTCACCCTGATATAATCAGATTAGTTTTAGCCAGTGGGAAAGCAGATTTCTCGAGTCCTGTAAAGGCCCTATCACAGAACGTCTAACGCATGATGCAGGTTTTTAAACGGATGGTAATATGGAACCGTGTGAGCACTCACCTGAGTTCATCTAAACCTAAACCCCAGGTAACGAATCAGTTGCTTTTTCTAGGGTGCCCTCTGTAACTGTCATGTACATTGCATTTGTAACTATTAAAACCTATGCTAAATATCTTGTTTCCGATTGCAGACAGTAAACATAAAGGGCCTCATTAGGATCGCGGACGGACTTGCGTCCATCCGCGACCCCAGAGCAGGAGGGAACCTCCGCATGGCATGCGGAGTTCCCTTCTGTGCAATTAGGATATGACCGCCACCCTGGCGGTCACATCCTCTATTTTTAACATTGCGGCCGGTGCGGCTTCAAGCTGCACCAGCGGCAATGTTAAAAATGCACGCATTGCATTTGCATGCAGTAAGAGGCAGGCACCGCGCGGTGCCTGCCGCTTTCTGCATGCAAATGCAGGGGGGTACCATAGGTACCCCCCATGTGCACCCCCCACGCCCCCTTCACCTAGGGGGCCCGCAACGGGCCCCGGCAGTGAAGTTCCGTATGCTTTTCCACGGCGGAAAACCCGCCGCGGAAAAGCATAATTTACAGGCCATACTAATATGGTGGACGTGTCTGGAAGACACCGTCACCATATTAGAGCTTTTCCGCGGCGGTTGTAAGCCGACCGCGGCGGAAAAGCTGCGGACGGAAACCAGGACCCATCAGCCATCCTAATGTGGCGGTGGGTCTTTGGTCAGTCCGCTGCGGTTTTTCCGCATCTTCTGGGCCGGCGGTGGCTTCCGCCGGCCCCGAGGATGCGGAAAAACCGCAATCATAATGACCCCTTAAGATTTAAACGGGCAGGCCTGAGCACCCACAAATATCAGGCAATTCTGTAGACGTTCCTTTTGTGATTAGGGCCTTCCTAATAAATCAGGTGCACAAGCCACACCTTTTCTTCTATTACAGGTTTGGCAGACAGTGCAAGTTATAGATTTGAATGGACCAACGTGCATAGATGCATAAGGACCGGGGGCCTTATTTATGAAGGCCTTGCGCCGCCGGTGCGTCACTTTTAAAATGAGAAAAAGTGACGCACCGGTGGCGCAAGGCCTTCATAAATAAGGCCCCAGGTAATTATTTGGAAGATCCCTATTGTGGGTGACCAGGCACACTATAACATGACAAAAATGAACCACTTTTATTCTGTAGCAGGTATCTCAGACAGTAATGCTCATAGATTAAAAGAGTTAGACAGGAGTAGTAGCAGAAAGAGAAGGTTATAAATTGCTATCTAATTTGTCTTTGTGGTGCATCTGAGACATTGAAAAATAATCAGGTGCTATAGGCATTTTTTTAGTTCTTTTGCAGTCATCTTAAGTCAGGAACATGGTAGCCAGCGTACACACACTGCATTATCAGGCTAAGAGAAATGTCACACTTAGGAAGTCTAGAAAAGTTCCATATTTGATAAGATTTTGCCCTGCAACGAAAACGTCATTAAACATTTTTTAAACTTACTCAGAACGTCACCAGTGTTGATTACTGATAGCAGCAGGCACATTTCCAAGAAGAAAGGGAAGCGGTCTAGCCCTTTCATGCGCGAGGAAGCAGAAGAACCAAACATGAATGCGCAAATTCGGAACGCTGCACTTCACCTGAATCCTGAGAGGCGCCAGTTGCTTCTCTCCTCTGGGCAGCATTTTCTGAAGAGAATTTTGCCTCCTTCTTCAGACACGGAATAGTGATTCTTAGAGACAGATAGGTAAACTCGAGCTCAAGTGGGGAAGTATTCTTTACCGACAACAAGATCTAACAAGACAATTTACGACAGGATTTATCAGAGTATCCATGTCACTGACTTTTCAGATAGAAAATCAACAATCAAAAATCAAAGATCGGGTAGTGTTCTAAAGGTTCACGTATTTAACGCATATTCCAGATTGAAGCCAGCCTTCCTGGTAAGGAAATAAACTTTATTTATTCTACAAGACCTGTCACAAGTATTTTTCTTGAACAAACAATAAAACAGCGCTGCAGCAGTTATATGTGTTGTTGGAAGAACATTCATTTTTCAAATATCTTTAAACAATCGCTACAACTGCACAGAGAGAACTTCACAAACTTCTAAATACCAAACTTCACCACTGCCTAGCAGTGTCAACCTTAGAGAGAAGCAAATGCCTTGAGTTATGATATGGGTAAGGAGTGTTAAATAAGGTGTGCTTGTACAATTTATCTATCCTAATGCAGGTGCCTCATCACGGAACCCACAAAGAAGAATAGAAAGAGACTGAAAAAGAAGTACAGAATTTCTTCTTTGCAAGGCTGTCTCTCTTAATCCACTTCCCCTTTCCCCCTGCTGTTGCCCAAGGTCTACTGATAAATATTCCTACGGACATGGGTACTAGTGGAGGGGCTTTGGGTCCGTCTTCAGCTCCTGTGCAACTTGATTAAGGTGCTTCCTTGACATCTTAGACCCTGCTACACATACATTTGAACAGGCACGGATGAGATGAAGCAGAAAGATAAAGTAATTATTTAGCAGATTTCCTTTGTGGTGCACCTAGTACAGTGTCATATGGCAGCATCGTTTAACCACCTTTTATTCTGTTGCAGGTATCTCACAGTATTAGTAATAGATCAGAAAAACACACAAGAGTAGAAGCAGAAAGATAAGGTAATTAATTGGCAGATTTTGCTTGTGGTACAAGGTGTACATTGTAATATAACAACGTACTTCAATCATGTTTCTTCTTTTGCAGGCATATTAGACAGTACTACTCATAAATTTTAAAGGGCAGACGTGACTACAAGCAGAGAGATCAGGTACTTATTTAGCTTTTTTTCCTTGTGGTGCATCTTAGACATTGGAAAATAACCATGTGCCGTAACCATTTTTAGGTCGAGCCTATAAAGCGCTTGCGCTGTTAGGCGATCTGTTGTCTGTACCTTGTGGGGTCTGACTTCTCCCACACTTTGGATTGGCTTTTTTCGTGTGTCATTTAAAATCGTAGCCTCTAACTGGCTGGTGGTTGGTGCATGTGCCACCATTTTTTTAAAAGTTGACTCCCCTGGAGTATTGCTGCGGTAACGGGAAGCAACATGCACCCAGTCCTGCCTTACCATTTCCAGTGTGATACGTGTCTTTGGCATTCCTTCCTCTCCTGTAGCGTGTACTTTACAGTGCCCCTGGGGCACAAGCAGGGACCGACTAGGGTGCTCCTGTATCAGTATGCACTCTATGGTCCCTTGGGGCACAAGCAGGCATCTACTCCCACTGCACGGACCACCCAGTAGAGCAGCTCTTCAGTACATGTCAAGGACATGCACTACATATTGATAATGCCCGCCATGGGTTAAATGCAAAGCATCAGGGGAGAGCCCCAGGTGGCAATATCCATCATGTTTTCAGTTCTTGCAAAGTCAATAATGTAGTTAAGAAATTTGCTGCAGCACTGACAAAGATGGCCCGCTTGAGATATGACTGCCGTTTGCCAGTGAAACACGTTATTTGCTGGGCCAGAAGTAGATGTCTGTGGTGGAAGCCATCCTGCTTTTCCTTACTATTGAGGGCAAGTCAATTGTTTTAATTAAATTGTGCATTCATGTTTTATTGTGTAAAGAGTGCTTCCCGAATAGCTTTTCGATAGAAACTGACGAATACCAACATTTGAGTGTGAAAAGGGTGAGAGGCATAAAAGAGAGGGCGGAAAGGACTAGTGAATGAGAGAAAGAAAAGTTAGAGAACTTGTGTCGGCGAGTGAACACAAAAATGCACAAAAAAGATATGCGAAGAGTGCAAGTGAGAGAATGTGATAAAGAGACATGTTTGGAAAAAAATTATGTACATGGGTGCACCACAGCCCTCTCCCTTTAGGGGAGCCCCAATTCAGCAGAAAGCCAATGAATTTCAATGAGTTACTGAGTCTAAGGAACACCTCGCTCCATTCTGCGGGCAGGGGATGAGTGATCAGTAAATTTGGCGAGGAGGGCATGGGACATCGTCTTGGGTTACGCCACTGGAAGGGCCATTGGAGAAAGGGGAAGGAGAGAAACAGAGAATGGAGTGAAAGAGACTGCAGGCAGCGTGTACCCACAGCTCCTTGAGTAAAATCCCTTCAGCCAGCTTGTGGATGGAGGTTGTGTGCTATAAACCCACAATTAACGGACTTGCTGTGCACATCGATATTATGCGGCACATTTCTGCGATTTGCAGGCCTGTAGCACCACCGAGAAATGTTTGTCACATAAGACTGAAGGTAATAGTTCATTAATGTCACCAGATTCCCCAAAGCAGCATTGCAGCTAGAGTAATGAACAATAATTTGCCACTTATTTTTATATTACATATTTACGTTTACTAAAACAGACACCCCAAAATCTCTTGCACCCACGGATTTTGCCCATATGGCGATCTGGGGTGCCTGAAGGGCTTGTCTTACAAACTGTTGGTGAGCCTGTTTAATAGTCTGGTGGGCTGGTTTGTACTGTTGTTTTTTTAAGCTGACCACAAATATTGCCTGCAGCAAGCACACAAATGCATGCAGTCTTGCATGCCTATATATTCTGTCTTCACAAGTTTAATACTGCTCAACTTACTAAGGTGGGCCTCTTAGTTAGCTATCTGATTTGCTATAGGGGGCCACTGTTATTTTGGGTCTCGGGCCTATTTTCTGTCCAGTCCGATTCCTGCATTGTTCCATAACCACAAATGTCCAAACAGCGCCCTCTTTCTCCAGCTCATCTTTCATCTTATGCTATATGCATTATCGCTATCTTTCGTATTTTGCCAAGATCACTAATTACTCAATACACCATTTTATTTATCTGATACTCACACAACCATTTAAATATGTTTTTTTTCAAAATAAGTGCCTAATACAATCGAATACAAACCAATCAGAGATCGCAACTCCGAGACCAATGTGTAAACGTGCTCACAGTATTCACAAAGCCATATTTCCCCTGGCATGACAAGATGGCTCAGCAAGTTGAGTGCTCACAGCTGACATTTAGGCTTCATTTAATATCTGTTCCAACAAACTGAGAAAAATCATAATCCCAACTTTACCAATGCTTGTTTTCCAGAGCTTTGCGCCCTATTTTTTTACACCAGAACAATGTTGAATAATGCGTGCAAAACACTTGCCTGTTTCCCATGTATTATTTCTGCAGTTTTCCAATTTGCACATGCAAAATTGACACCAACAGATGTCAAATACAAAACGAAGGAGAAGCGGACTTTCTTCATGTGGTGTGGCACTGTCCGGTTATAGCCTCCTATTGGACTGCAGTCATAGATAAGTTAGAAAAGGTCATAGGATGGGCTATTGCTAAAGAACTTAAAATAGTATTGCTGGGACTACTACTGGCCCCCAAAAGCAAAAAGTTAAGCAGGAGATTAGTAATGTTGGGACTTATACTGGCAAAAAGACACATTGCAATATCTTGGAAAAGCCCCAGCCCACCATGCATAAAAATGTGGCTAAGAGACGTGTGTGTGGGCGACAGCAGAAGCAGTATGTATGTAAAAAGTCAGACACGATGAAAAGCTGGACGCTGACCTAAGTGCATGGACGGTAATGCTGGCAGACATTAAGAGTATGCAAGCAACTATATCAATACTTACTGAGAATTCCCCATAACATTACTAATAAATAGAGTTGGGAGGAAACTAGTTAACCAAATAAGATATGAAAACTGGTGATGTTATGGAGATTTAAACAAGACACGAGCAGTATTAGGACGAGAGGTCTACGAAACTGAGCTGGGTGGGGTGAGGGGGAAAGGGAAAGGGAAAATATTAAGTTAAAGAATTGGGGAAGTTTGATATGAGTAATCATTGTTGTATAAAGCAAACCCCTGATAGGAGGGGTAGAATGTTGTACTGTGAGTTACCCTGGTTCATAACTAAGTATAGAACGATTATGTACTCATAGAGCTTGATAAGAACTAAATGGAGAACCTATTATTTGTGCAAAAACCCAATAAAAAATATTTTAAACAAAAAAAAACAGATGTCAAATACAAACTCAAACCTGAAGCTGTGTAAATAGCATTTCTGTCCACTTTAGTTCTATCACCATGAATGACGCTTCTGATGTGATGAACTCACGTATGCAAATACCAGCAGCTTCATCCAAGATTTTCACCCTTCTGAGGATGATGTATAACTCCAAATTGGACACTAGGTACACTGCTTAGAAACACTAACCAAAAGGGTATTAAGCACTAAGTTAAAACAATTTGTTAATAGATAGGTGTCATGCAGGCTCCAATGAAGTTACTAGAAGCATTTGCAATGCAATAGGTCTCACATGTGCGAGAGTGTGAGCTATTGGCATTGTAAATGACAATGCCTTTTATTTATGTGTTTTGAAAACCTGTAAGCAGTGTGTAAACACACATGTTGTACTTGTAGTTCTTGCTAAACACATAAAAAAGGCATTGTCATTTACAGTGCCAATAGTTCAAACTCTCACAAATGCAAGATCTATTTCATTGCAAGTGCTTGTTTTCTTCCATTGCAGACATTTTAGACAGACCAGGTAATTATCTGGAAGACCTCACTTCCAGTGCATCTAGTAGATGATAAACTAAACTTGTTTTATCGATCCTTTCTTCCATTGCAGGCATTAACTACAATGCTCATACAGAGTTGGACTGGAAGGTGTTAGAATAAACAGAAAGGACCTGGTAATTACTTGCTACATTTTCCAAGAGATGGCTCAGTACTGTCTGACAGATTGCATTCATGAGCATAAGAACCAACTTTAAAACAAATCCCGTTGTTTTGCAGGCTTTGAAGTATGGTAGGCTCAGACTGATTGCCACCAAAATGTTCAAGAGCAAAGCTGTCACTTCTGCAGAGGGCAGTGCTTCACCACAAAGAAAGTAACTGTGGAGACTGAGACACAGAAGTCACGGAGCAAGTTTGCGTACAACTGGGAGAGTTATTCCAATACAACCCATATATAGGACTGATTTGTAAAGTATGTGCCGAAACAGAGATTGCAGGAGACTTTTCTACTGGGAAGAAATGGAGTGATGGCTGGAATACTTGAAACGCAATCTATCTAGCAAATCTCATGAATCTGCTTTGGTGACCCTAAGAAACAAAAGTGCGAGTGTGCACCATGCTAACAGAAACCGTCACTTACAGAGCAAACAGACTAAAAGTGGTTGAACAGCAAAGATACCTGCCTGAAGAAATAAAGATTGTCATCAACAATGTGTTGCTAGAGGTCATGTTGAACACTTCAATATTGTCTGTTCAAAAAATCCATGACGACCTAGCATTGTATATGAAGATACCAGACAGCTGGAGGAGCAAGAACTATGCCTTTGAGTTTTTGGATGCCATCAACAGTATGTATGTATGTGTGTTCTTATATAGCGCTCGACTTACCCTAGGGCATCTCTGCGCTTGCATTGGGAACCCATCCTGGCTTATCCCTGTGAGATAACCCATACAAGGCATCCCCAAGGTGAAAGCCAGGCATCCCACCGTGGGGGGCCGGTGTGGAGATTAAGCAAGCTTAATGGCCAGAGTTGCAGAGTGTGAACCCGTGATTAGAGTGGGCACCGAAGCGAGAATTATCGAGTCCGTGAACAATTGGGCACAAGACCCTGCCGCGTCGGGAATTGAACCCTGGTCCTGGGTCTGACCTCTGCTTCAGGGTATGCCTCCTCTAACCAGTGAGCCACACTTCTCAGTGTGATACGCTCTAACACCATGGCATAACTTTGCGGTGCTCAATATCACACGTTGATAAGTAATGAGAGCACCGATATTCTATTTACAAAAATGTTTATCCTCTACTTTAAGTTTTGATCTGTAACATCAACAGACCGCAAACCAGTGTTTGGTGAATAGTAACTCTGAGTACACTTAATGAGGACACTATCACTATTACTGTAAAAGACTTATACACTGCCAAAAAACTGTATCTTATTGCAATTAGTCAGCGTCTCTGAAAGCAGCCTAGAATCACATGGACGACTTTATTTACGTCTTCGGATTTGACGACTTCAATTCATTCCAATCCAGTCCAGGTGACTCATCTGCACTTGAACTCTAGGACTGTCGTGCTTGCTACACCTGTCTTGAAAAAGACCCGCTGCGACCTCAATTGCCCAGGCACGCGAAGGGTCGAAACATCGACATCATTTCAATTGGCCCCAATACTCCAGAAACCCAAATTGACTAGCAGCACATGGGATTCTGCAAATTTGTATTAGTGGATGGCCTCTTTTGAAAATCAACTTTGTATATATCTGTATAAATTGTCTATATTGAAAGTCAGCAGTGTATATATTGTATATATCACATGAGCACTATTCACTATTGTCACATGTTGCACTTTTTTACTATGACAGTCATTTATGATTCACTTTGAATGCATCTTGAGAATATAAAGATATAAATAGTTATATACAGGTCTTTCTTTTCATTCATTGTAAGAAACGGTTTTGAATTTCCTGTCAGAGGGAGGAGGTAGCTTCGCATGCAAATAGAATCAACAAATCAGTTGTTCCACTACCCGACAGAACCAATTTTTTCTTTAATCATAATTTACCCAGGTTCTGAGGGACACAGGGTCAACCCCAGTTTTCTTGAAATTGAAACCATTCAGTTTTAGGCAATTATTTGCCATCCAAACACCTAGTTCTTGGAGGCAGCATCCGACCGGGCTTGGGTCAGAGAGACCACCAGCTGAGTGTCATCAGCATAGGACAAGGCATTAATCCCAAAAGCTTCCGAGATCTTAGCCAGAGGGGCAACATAAAGATTAAACAGAGTAGGGCTCAAAATAGAGCCCTGTGGCGCCCCTTGTGTCAGCTTGATACTCCTAGAATAGTGGCTACCTTGCATGACTTGAAAGCTGTGCCCGGATAGGAAGGAATCCAGCCACTTTATTGCTCTGCCACCTACAACCCCGCTCTCTAAATCATGCAGCAAGGTATGGTGTGCGACAGTGTCGAAAGCGGCACTTAAATCTAAAAGAATTAAGGCCGCTGTCTACCCCTTGTCCACAAATTTCCGGATTGTCTCAGTAGAGTATAGTAGGGCCGATTCAGAAGAGTGGAAAGCTTGAAAGCCAGATTGAGAAGGATGAAGAAGGTTATTATTCGCAATATTTGCGGTAAGCTGGATATTCACAATCTTTTCTGCCACCTTAGCAAAGTATGCGAGCAGAGAAATGGGCCGCAGATTATCCAGCTGACCGACACTAATATGAGGCTTCTTCTGTAAAGGAAGAACCACAGCCTCCTTCCAGTTTTCCGGGACCACTCCTGAAATTAAAGACAACTCCACAAGATGTCTAATATGAGGCTCAAGTACGTTAAGTACGTCAAGTACGTCACATGAGTGCATGCTGCACTCATTGGAATGGTCAGTTTCTTGGCCTACTTACCCTTGGCTGCAGCACACAGAGACCTTTCACTGCCACAAACAGGACTGATTGAAGAGCTACAATTGTGTATATATTAGTGAAACATTTTAATTTCTTATTTAACAGAGGGGGAGATGTGGTGTCATGTGAGTCTGTGATTGCTGAACCCTTGTGGCTCCTTAAGGACCATGTATAACTGTGACATAAGCATTAGAGCATAGTGAAGTGAATGCAGGTTTAGAATTTTGAGTTCGTAGCTACACGTAGAAGAATAAAGACGTGTTGTACTAAGATCCGTGTGCAGGGTAGTCAATGCAGAGTATCGAGGCTGGGGAGTACATGACTGTTTAACTTTTTCCTTTGCAAAGCACTGATGTTTGCTGCCTGGTCCAAATCATGACTAATATTAGGGGATGAATTGTGGAAAGACTGTGGGCCAATTAAAAAAAGTGAGCACTGAACGTACTCATTTAATGCACTGTCTATGCAAATGTTTTGGCTTGACAGTTGTTGAAGAACTGGAGTTTGCCATAGGATCTGTAAAAGCATATACTACTTTTGGGTGAAAATGAAATCAAGTTTGTTGACATATCTAAAGTAAACAATAGAGCAAACACAATAAAGCATACAAAGCTACGTTATAACTCAAGTAAAACATAATAGAGCACTACATAATAAGACTTGCATCTGCATTGGTTAAGCATTTCAATGAGACAATTTAATAAATCAACTTCATACTATCCTGTTGATTCTAGTTTTGGGTTAGATAGCGACCAATCGATTGATAATTTTAATATGGTTTACTCAAGGTAATCAATGTTGTCATAAACAACACATAGTGGATGGCTGTTAGAAATGTTAAGGGGGTGAGAGGAGGCAGTACAGTTAAAAATGTGTAATGCATATATGAAGAAGTTAATGTCAGATGCCACTGCAATGTATGTTTGTTATGATACTCATTAACACATGAAATGGGCATAAACAATATTGTAAAGGTCAGGACCTATTATCAAAGAAAACACATGATGCATTGTGTAGTCATGTGAGATATCAGTTGCTTAGACAAGCCCACGGTATCCATGTCCTCTGTTATCTCTTGAGTTGGAGATCATAAGCTAAATATTCAGCTCTTCCAGTAGGAATGCTTATTTCATGGAAGTTAGAGTGAGTAATGCCAGGTCAGTATTGCTAGAAAGTCAAGTATTGAAATTCTTTTTGGGCATGGTTGACTAAAGCATATATGATGAATAAGGAAGGAGTGGTAATTCACCTTGTTGTAGATGTTTGGTACATGAAAGAACCCATCTATAAATCTGGTCTTAGACATGAAGCTATAGTTTACTGGGAGGAGATCTACAATGGCAAGTATCTGTACTACTCCTCAGCTGTAAGGTGTGCAGAGGTGTTTATTGTCAGACATGGATAAGTTACAATTTTGTGTGGGACACCTCAAATTTATAATGGGTTCTTTGAGTAGTTTCAAGAGGAGAAATAGGACGTCATATTGGTCTTGTGGACTGAGTGAGGGGACACAAGGTTATTCATGGCCAGTAACATTAGAGCCATGGTATAATATTTTGTTATGAAGATTAGTAGAGAACAGTATCAACCGGTATGGTATCCTGGTGCTGAGCATATGTCAGTCTAGCCTAACCAAGGGCCTAGTGGGACTCCTCGGTAAGCCAGCTCTTCAGTTTCTTTCAGAATTAAAGAAGGAAGGAGGAGGCTCTTATGTGTAGCAGAAGCTCATTCCTCACCTTATGAGAGATGTATGAGAAGGCTCGACTGCCAGATCTGGTTTTGAAAATGTATGAGATGTTCGGAATTAGGAGTCTGGATGAGTGACGGTGCTTGGAAAGTTTGTGAGAGTAGATGCAATTGTGTTGGTATCCTGGGCTTGTGTCATGAAGTGTTTGGGGGAGGAATATGAAATGTTCTTGTGTGGGTAAGGGGAGTCAGTGGATCTCTTCAGGTGTGGTGTGATATGTGTGGCATGAGGGGTTGAGAATGATTCTGGCTGCTGAGATCTGAATGGTGCATGGAATGTTTGTAAAAACAGATGCAGAGGTATCCTGGGCGAGTGTCATGAAGTGCCTTGAATTCCAGGTGCTGAGTTTTGAATAGTATGCCGCCTTGTGGCGAGTTTTTTGTTTATCCTGGCATAGAGGGTGCTCCCATAGTCCAGCTTGTCTGTGATGATGGTGTTTTCTTGTGCTGATTGGGATTAATTCGAAACTTTTCCTCAGCCTCTTAAGGTTATGGAAGCATGATGCGGTGATGGTGTTGACTTGGGGGGTCATGTTGAGTTTGCTGATGATGGTGATCCAAAGGTTCTTGGTGTGGATAGTGGGGGTGGGTGTCAGTCCTACCTCTGTAGGCAATCAGGTGAAGTCCCATAGTGAAGTGCTCTGCATAAAATATCACAATTTTGGTCTTGTCAGTGTTCAGCTCCAGATATTCAATTTTCATCCAGTGGGCGATTTAAGGCATGCAGGCATTGAACTTGTCCCGAGTACTGGGCATTTTGTCCATGAGGGTGCGAATGAGTTGCATGTTATTGGCATAGGATTAGATGTTGATGTCATGAGAGTGGATGATAGTGGCTAGAGAGATCATGTATGTGTTGAAGAGGGTCAGGCTAGGGGAGGATCCCTGCAGACCTCTACAGATGATGTCATGGGTGCACGAGTTGTGTGGTTCCAAGCTGACTGACTGGGTCTTTCCAGTAGCAGATCCATCGGGGAGCATATCCCTTGATTTGCATGCTGTGGTAGCATTAACGATGGGGTGGGAGACTGACAAAGGCTGCAGAGAGGTCTAGGATGATGAGAATTGCTATGTCTCCTCTGTCAAGAGTCAAACAGATATCACCTGTGGTGACAATGAGCGCAGTTTCACTACCGTGGCTGGGTCTGAAACCAGACTGAGTAGTGTTGAGGAGCTGGTGGTCACTGAGGTATTCCATGAGGCACGTGCTGATATTCTCTACGCCCTTGGCCCCGAATGGTAATGGCAAGGCCTGTGTGGTCTAGGTACAGGTTAAAATCACTGTAATTGGTGGTGTTTGTTTTGCTGAAGATTGTTGCAGAGGTCATTCTAGGAGTTTAAGCAAGTTGGAGGAAGACAATGGTGATATGAAATCCCTCACAATGGCGAAGATGTATTTGCTTATGTTGGTGGCATGAAGGTATTCTTGTCTACATTGTCCTTGTTCACTCTTAATTTGCAGTGTAGTGGCATTTTATCAGTCTGAGTCCTTCATGTACCAACCGAACTAGCCTGGGGTCTAGTTCTTGCTGTATTGCTGTGCTTGAGTGAGTCAGCAAAGGGGGTGATCTAATTGTTGGAATTCTTGAGAGTTTTGGGGAGGCTGCTGCTGTGTTGAGGTGGGTGGGTGTTGAAAGTGGTGCTCTAGCCAGTGATGCTGTTCTGGTTTTTGCGGACTGGTCTGGTGGAGGTACATGTGCATTTGACCAGAACGGGCATGCTAAACTTGATTAGTACATGGTCTGTCCAGGAAACTAGTGTGGGCTTGTCAAGTCTGATGTTGAAGGTGGTGAAACTCGGGTCCAGGAGAGGACTGGTAGCTTGGGCAAGTCCCCTTACTCATTGAGTGCGGCCCAGACTTCCAAGGTCTATGCTGAGTGTTTTTGAGACGGAGTCGGCTTGATCTTCCATGTGGAAGTTCTGGTCTCTGAGTAGGATGTAATTGTTAGTGTCAAGGGCAAGAGGTGCTGGTGACATTGTTGGTGAAACTGGTGCATGGTCCTGGTTGTCTGTAGATAAGAGTGACACTGAGGGCCCGATTACAATGTGGGCTGGAATAACTCCGGCCCGCATCGTAATAGGTTGGTCAGATTCCTTTCCAACCGACCCATTTTGATAGAAAGGAATCTAACTTGGTTTTCAGAATGGCCTCTGATGCGCTCGGAGAGCCCGTCCGCCATTGGGAAACCCTGTAGTAATCCCTCGGCCGGCGCTTTCCGGCCAAATGATTACGATGGCAGATTTCCACTGCCTTTCTATGCTGGCCTTTCAGACAGAAATAGGCATTGGGAATCTGACTTTGGGGGACATCAGCAGGGCCCCCATTGGTGCAAGGCCGATGAATGGCAGACTGCCTTGGTGGAGGTGCAGGGAAGAACTGCACCTCTGCTCTTTCCAATGAGACCATGCATTCTGTTCAGAATGCATGCGCCCAATGTAAAGTATAGGATTGCGACCAAACAGTGTTCAGTTGCATCTTACTTCCTGGGCTGGAAGCAATGAAAGGAGGTTGTTTGGTTCCAGTTACAAACTGATGTTGGATGGACTTCGGTCCGCCTGACATCGGACTTGGGCCCTTAGAGTGAAGTTGGCTGTGAAGAACAACAGGTGTTCCGTGTTGAAGGAACCTGTGTCCGTGGTGTGGTGCAACTGATGGTGAATCTTATGGATGATTGTAATATTAGGAGAAGGGAAGATAAGCCTCACATTGGCCAAGGAGTGAGTGCATTGGAGTGGTGTTGGGGAGGGGCCCTGATACATAATGTAGGTGTGCTGGTGTGATTTCCATCTGTATTTTCATCAATAATATTCAGGTTTCTGAATTAGCAGGTTTCACAAGTTCACAAACATGCTCTTCAGTGAACTACTTTTCTGAATGAAGACCATCAAGAGGTCATGTTTGGCTTAAAGCATACTTTTTCTCTTATTGTTGATGCTTATTGCTAAAATTTAGTTGGCATTGAAAGGTGAACAGGATCCAAGTGCTGAATAAGCCATATCAATAGAACCAGATACCAGAATAAAACAGCCATCACACCACACCTGGAAGTATGAATGCATCATTCATGATCTGCACAGCACACATGAATAAAGACTAGGTATTTAAGGAGAGTAGCAAGTGAGGCAAGGGTAAAGCAAAGTCTTGGAAGAACGACGGGTGTGAGAACCAAGAGCGCTGAGTTCACAGGGATGTTATAACTGGGAGCTCAATGGAGGAGTATATGTGCAGGGAGAGGCACATGAGTTAGAAATTAGGATTTGGGGGAGAATGACGGCTTATCCTAGTGAGTGAAAGCTGCACTGCGATATGGAGACGAAAAGGCTACAAAATCTAGAAGGTGATAAGAGATATTGGGAAAATAAGAGATATTGGGAAGCCAAGAATAGATATTGGGAAGCCAAGAATAGAGTGTGGATCTGAGCAAAGACAACAGAATGTTACGGAAACTCTTCTGCATGTGTTACTGAATCTATAGGGATCAGGAAACAATAGGATAAACAAGGCTCCACTTTCAAGGCACCACCTAGGCAATGTGGGAGGAAGGAAAAGGAAAGAATACTTGGACCAAAAGTCAATAGTATGGTCGTGTTATACAAGCACTGAAATCAACAATGGAAGAAGCTTGCTAGGTGTCAGGTAGTATCCTATAGGTAGCAGGTCTGACGGTAAGATCACAGGTCTCTTATGAGCATCACTTGATAGCAGGATGGTAGGATTCTGACTATCATTTCGTCACTGAGAAGGTGTTCTTCAGAGCTACAATGGCATAAATCAGTGTAAAAACATTTCATCAGTAAGATTAGAGATACCTACCAAATCTGTTTCAAAGTTAAATCCAGTTAGAATCCTGTAAAGGTGTAGTGCAAGTAAGACAGAACCAGTATAAAGAGTAAATCGCCTGTGCATCTCAAGTCCCAAAATGTCTGAAGAGTACAAAATGGTTGTGAATACTAGGCAATGCTTGATTAGGTATCTCTTGATTGTACATTATGAGGTATTTCCACCATTGTGTCTTGGGAATAGACATTTTTGCTCTTTAGGCAGATTATTGAAATATAGCCTGATGAACTCACTTTTGAGTTTATGCAGCCGTATATCCATTTATTTACACTGTCTAGTGGATGGCTGCTCAACAGTATCTGTCCCATCTTAAGATGGGATCTCATTGGGTACACTGGGTATCAGCTGCCAAACATTCTAGTACTGTTATGCCCATAATTCTGCTGACGGAATCCAGAATATTCCAATCTTCCACTTTCTTGAGCTCAATTTGAAGGCTGCTCTGCCTGGCTATAAAATCAGTGCTTAGTAGGGGACACAGAACAGGTCACTTTTTACCTCCTCTAATTTTAAAGTACTGCCTTGACAGCACCCCATTGAAGCAAAGACATTCACCATCATAATTCCATTTAACCACTAATCGCCAGCATATCATGAAAAACTGATAAACTCCACCTGCTAGAATAGCAAAGACTTCACCCCGTCTCCAACATTTACCTTTTTATTTTATGTGGCTAGAACTAAATCAAGTTCAAGGGCAGAAAAGAGCAACCAGGACCATCTACATTCACCATTTCCTTGTCTGTAGACTATACCTGGTCAGCAGCATTATGTTTGTTCTTACTTTATGAATGCATTAATCCATAGCTCAATATATCAAGACCAGGCCCATCTAATCTGCACTTTACCCTGACTGCAGCAACAATAAGGGTTGTTCTTTATTGCCAGTTGTGTACTTTCTATTACATTTGTCTCTTCTGTTTCCCCTTTCTCTTCATTAATTTATTTATAGTAACTAAATATTGACAGCAGATTAGAGTCAAATATCCATCAGAGCCACGCTCAGTTATCGCTTTAGTCATCTGACCTCAATTTTAGCTTGCCTGCACCTGTCACAGTTACCCACTGAGCTGTACACTGACATGCTGATCCAGAGTAGCTTGGATTTGCTTCTCAACCTAGCAATATCAGGGGTTCATGTGTGATACTGAGTACAACAAAGATATATATATGTATCTCAAAAATATAGAACTTGCATTTGCCCAGGCATTAAGTCGCCATTTAATTGACTCTCTTGACAGAAAACATGAGGTAACCATTCATGTTGGAGAAGATTATTTTCTCTTTAACAAGGGTGGATGTCATGTTTGGAAGGCAATAGGACTGTAGGAAGTATGCTGGATATCAGACACCATTTCCTGTGTGGGGATGGGGAAAAGCAAGCAGTAAGGAGAACAAGTTATATTTCTCCACAGGGTAGAGAAGGGACGACCTGGGTGGAGACCAGATCCTCCAGGAAGAACTAGTAATCGTCAGGGCTCACTGTAAATAAAGTTTAGCTCAGTACAACTCCTCTGTCTGTGTAGTCTGTCAATCATACCTCAGGACACAACCAGGGGAGTTGAAGCCAGTAAATTCATCTAACAAAAGCAGAAGTGATTTTTGATATCTGGAACCAGAGGTGCAGTCAATCTAATATATTGTGTGTCTTATACAAATCAATAGAGCAACTCCATGTCTGTGCTGATGCCCGGAATTAGTGTTTATTTGCACCTGTAAGTCAACGCGAGTTTGTAGAAACATGAAAAACTGAAATCGCCATGTGAAATAATTATCGAAATGATACTTCTCTAAAAACAATGGCCAATTTGACATCATTTAGACAACGGGGAAAATGGCAGCGTAGCTCCTTGGCTCCACGCCGAGGATCCTAACAATGCTTTAAACAGCACACAACTTTGGCTGCATGAGGCGAACAAATGGCGATTAGCTCCCAAAGGGATACTAGACTGCTCAGATTGACAGCAGAGGCGCTTTTATTGATGAGGTAGAGGGCACTCAGGATGTGACGAAGCTCTCCTGCAGAGAAAATGGCACCACTGGCCATCCATGGTCCACACGATACCTGTTGCGCCGTGTAGTAGTAACACTAATTTGCACCTCCCCAGCATGTCTGAAGCATCACACCACCTCCTTTGACAAGGCTCCGAACCTCCAGGAATAATGAGGACCTCAGGTAATAGAAGAGAATGGCAAGTGACCCGGGACCTCAGAGAAGAAAACAGCACCGCAGGCCGTGGTTGGGTTGCTTAAAATGCTGAAACAGTTCCTGCCCCTCCTATCCATCACCCACAGAAAAACGGTGGTCCAGGCATTAATATTCTCCAGGTTGGACTACGTGAATGTACTCTATCGAGGGCTGCCTGAATATCTATTGACTAGACTGCAGGTGACCCAGAACGCCGCAGCAAGAGCCATACTCATGCTTGGTCCCAGAGCCCGCATGGCCTCACAGCTGAAATCTCTACATTGGCTACCTGTCCGCAAAAGGATTCATTTTAAAGACATGGTCCTGGCTTTAAGGCTCTCCATGGTTTAGGAGCTGGGTACATCACGAAGAGAGTCCAATTTTACCATCCACACCGTGCACTCAGGTCTGCAGGACTGCAACTGCCTCGGACCCCCAGATACCTTTGGGCACGTATCGGGGGTCGCTCCTTCCAGGTTCAAGCAGCAAAATTGTGGAACAATCTACTAGGGTATCTAAAGTTAACTGAGGCTCTCCTGGTGTTCAGGAAATCTCTATAAACTTCGTTGTTTCAGCTGTAAACTCCAGAGCTTGGCTTCCCCACCTTGCTTAGCCTTCATCCTGCTTCAGCGCTGGGACACTCAATTGAGTAGCTGTGCGCTCTACAAATGATCATTTAACATAACATAATACGATAACTGCCTATGGAGCGCAAGCTCTAACCTGTGTCTTCCCAGCCTCCGTGAGAATTAAAACCATCACCGGCATGACACGGCTTTGAAGCACCAGGAACAACATGAACCCCAGGAAACAGCGATAAGTGGCCAGACTTGTATTCCCGGCACCCCGCTTCACCCGACACGGCTGGTTGGCCTTAAAAGACATGCTCCAGGCAGAGAATTGCGCGTTAGTTGTGCGAAGTGGGACATTTCTGAAATATCACATATGCAAGGCCAGAAAAGACTCCGCAGACAAGTAGGCGGGGCATGAATGAGAAACACTGCTCCAAATAGCCACGGGCTCATAATGCCTTCCAGCCTACATCGCTGATTCTTGAGGGCCCAATACATCTTTTGCAATGTGCCCTGGACAATTAGACACAGGGTTGTTGCAGGGAATAAGAGGCTAAGAATAAGGAGCAGTCAGTATTAATTTGCCTGTTTGTACCACTCAAATGAAATGACATGTGCACCTCTCCTTACCACATCACACCTATGCAATCGGTATTGAGAGTACATTAGACAACTTTGACCTGGTAATGATTAGTGGTTTTGTGCTGTGGGACATATTTTTGAAAGTGTATATCATGAGCATCTGATTTTCCTTAGCTGGGATGCCGCCACCGCGCCACTCTGCTCATCCACTCTCACACCAGGCCTCTTCTATGCATGTCTTCCTGGCTGCCAGTGTCTTGTAAGAAACCCAGAATTACCTATCTGTGATCCTCTACTGTGATAAGTCTGCAAGGGACACCTTATTTTCAGACTGGTTCTATTCACTCTTGCTTCCAGTGCTAACAAAGGGAAGAAAGAGTGCTACACACACCCCAACACCGGTAGGGTGGTACTGCACAGTAGAGAGCTCTCAGACTTAATTCAAGAATCATATGTAACCACTGTTTGCTTGGATACCATTGCCCAAAACCAGGTGCAGAAGACAAAAGAGTATAACAGGAGTCACGGCTATCAATGCTGGACATCAGCAATTGACATCAGCTCTAACAGGTGAGCTTAATATTTGGAATATAATTTTCCACAGCCTGAATACAACTCAACCAACATCTCATGACCTCACACCAGTGCTTGGAGTACAATTGCTTACTAAGAGGCCAAATAAAGCTACAAGAGGCCAAACACCGATCCATCCCAATTCTCACTCCTCTATCAAAGATAAGTCGGATGTCTGTCAACGCTACCATGGATTATGATCCTATAAATAGCTGCAGACGTACATGACTGGGTCAAGTACACCAAAACTAACACTGACTTGATGCAGAATGAAATATCCACTATTAGAACCAGCATTAAAGCAATAAACAGCCGAATTAGGGAGGCGTAAGACAGGGTCTGCAACCTTGAAGACTATCAACCGATTGTAAAAAAGACCACATCCTTGAAGTCCACTGTTAGACCCGGGATCTCTGGTTGGCTGAGGTAGGTACCTTAGGCCAAGTAGGGACCCACGTTCCAGCGTCAGGGAAAGCAAGGTCACCTTCTTAGATAGCCCCGCTCACCCTCTCGGTAGCTTGGCACGAGCAGCCAGGCTTATTTTCAAGGCAAATGGTTTTTGTTTTTTTTCCTCATATGACCTCTGTAGCTATAGCAACCTCTCGACCTGGTCCACCTCTGGTGCATATAACTTGGGTGGTTCTAATCTCAGCTGGTATTCTTTACGGGGAATGCCTGTATATACCTGAGCCGACCCGAGGTTTTAATCATTGGAACTTATCCTATACCTTAATCTGATCTGATCTAATCGAAATATCGATCATCCAATAAGTTCCAAAACAACCCAGTATCTGGCCTTTCTCTATATACATTCACCCTTTGATCTAAAGTTCTGAAATATCGTACAGAATTCCACCAGGCATTTCAGGTAGGAGGAAACATCTGACGCCACAATTTACAAATCTCTCTCCTGGCCAACAAAATCAAATAAAACACCAATTTATGCTGCAACATAATCGGGTCTTGCACCCTACCCAACATAGATACAATGCCAAATAAAATAAGGGATGGGTTTACCTCCACGTCAGTACTCAGGGCCCTTGAGATAGTCTTACCCACGTCTCTCCAAAATTCTTGCATCTTGGGGCAAGAGGCGAATACGTGGACGTCATCTGTACTCTGGGCACCATTCCACCCCCCAAATCCTTGGTTGAAAACCTTGGTGTATGGATGGACTCCTCACTTAACTTCCAGACCCACACAGAAAAAGTAGCGGTCACCTGTGTGGGCCTGTTGAGGAGCCTCAACCCCATACTCGGCTTCTTCGACCCCAAGGTTCGCCAAGTGATTGTCCAAGCCACAATTCTCTCCCGCTTGGACTACGCCAATGTCTTACTTCTGGGCGCCAACAAAGCAGAGATAGCACGATTGCAATGTGTGCAGAACACCGCGGCAAGAACCTTGGTCGGTCTTCCACGCAGATGTTCAGCCAAAGCCACAATCCGAAAGATGCACTGGCTACCCATCGAATCTCGAATCTCGAATCCAGTTTAAAACTCTTATCATGATCTTTAAAATCCTTAAAACTGGACGCCCAGATCTTCTCCGACCACTCCTCACACCTTATGTGCCACAGCGCAACTTGCGCTCTCTAAATTCAAATTCAAATTCAAATTTATTTATTATGTTTTGGCTCTCAAAGAGGGCCACATAAACATGTACATACAAAGCAACAGAATCGATATTAAAAATTACAATCTTAAAAACATAGTATTCAAGCCATAATAGGTACACTGCAGACCATCAGTCCCACAAGGCCAGGCCGGCACCGTCTTCCAGAAAATTTAATAAATAGCTAAAAATCCTTTAAAAAAGTTAAAAACATAGGCGCAAAACATTTCATTAGGTGGGCAGTAAAGTGCATGAAGAAAATCTTGTAAAGTGACAATGCTGAGGCGTAGACAAATTACTTTAAGCCATCGATTACGCAAACTACGTAGCATAGGACAAATCAACAGTACATGCATACAGTCCTGGATATTCAATTTACATAAGTTGCACAGCGGAGAGGTGCCATGCCATTTGGACAGCAGCACGTTAAGAGGGATTAAGTCGTAACGTAATAGAAACCAGAACCTACGTATCCCGGGTGGTAAATTCCACAGGGCATACGGTTGGGGCTGTTTCAACCTATAGGATGAGATGAGCAGCTCCACATTCCTTTTACCACTAACTGTTTTTTTATCAGATAGAAAACAATACTCCCACGAAGCCTTCTTGAGGACCTGCTTTAACTGCGTGGGAGAGTAGGAGAAAAGAGCGCTTTCATCCAGTCTAAGGATTTTCACAGCCCCTCTAAAATTGCTAACAAGTTTGGAGAACTCCTTAAAATTGCCCAAAAGCTCATTTTTGAGTAAGACTCGCAGGGTTCCCTCCCTTGCTCTGGCCAAACTGGCTACCCACCTTATTAAGGCGCACAGACCCTGAACCCAGGCACTCCTGAGTCCAAAATCCAGCCTACAGGCGGCCAGTTGGCAGGCATTATTAAGAGTCGAGAGGGATCTCAGGAGTTTTCCCTCAACCTTGTGGCAAAAGTCCCAGTACTTAATCTCTATTATTTCTATACCATACAAAATGGTAGCGGGGATTTTAGCTCTGAATACTTCCAGAAGGCTAGAAAAATGTCTTTTCCCCGTTGCCAGGTATAGGGACTTTAACCCATTGCCATGGGCAAGAGCTTTGCGGGAGCAGTGCTCTATATGAAGATTCTCGCTCATATTGGCCGAGAATATTTTCCCCAAAAAAGTATAACAGGTTACGACCTCCAATCTATGCCCTCCAATGGCCCAACTAAAATTTGTCGAGCGGCATTTCTTCTTGCCGGCAATACACATCACTTTACTTTTATTAGTATTGATCTTCATGAAATGCTCCCCAGCAAAGTCCTGAAGAGCCTGAAGCCGATTTGCCAGACCCACAGGAGTTAAGTCAAGCAATAACACATCATCGGCATACATCAGACAGGCTATTGGCATTCCTCCTAGCATTGGTGCGATCCCCTCACTGTGGGACACAACCTCAGGGAGGTCAGATGTATACAGGGAGAACAGCAGGGGCGCCAATAGGCAACCCTGTTTCAGGCCATTCTGAGCTGGTATTTTGGCTGAAAGCCCCCTTTCACCCCCCATTAAGACCCTGCACCAGGTATCTGTGTGCAGAGCCCGCACCAATTCCAGCAGGGGAGTAGGGACACCCAGCATCGCCAATTTTCTCCACAGCGTTCTCCGATCTACTTTATCGAACGCTGTGGAGAAATCAATAAAGGCGGCGTAAACAACACCCCCCCTCACCTGGACATATTTATCCGTAATAATCTGAAGGGCAGTCAGGTTGTCCAAAGTGCCATGTTCCCTACGGAAACCAGTCTGTTCCAGTGGCAAAATATTGCGCTCCTCGACCCAATCAGCGAGAGAACTCAGGAGGCATTTTGCAAATACCTTTCCGATGGAGTCGAGGAGCGCAATCATACGATAATTACTGGGGCTGTCCCTAGCCCCCTTTTTAAAGATGGGGACCAGAATGCTTCCTCTCCATGATGCAGGGACACATTTGGACTGATGGCATGCCCTAAACAGGGGGTACAGGATTTTGCTCCAGATTAGAGGGTCTTGTTTTAAGACCGTCATCGGGAGCTCATCCGGTCCCATGGCCCCAGATGGACGCATATTTTTTATGGCTAACTCGATTTCCTTCTCAGAGGGAAAGAAAATCGAGTCATCAGGGTCAGCGTGCGTAAAATAATCCACACCTGTGGGCTCATTCCCTGCGTATAGTTCTCTAATATGGGAGGACCATAGGTCTTCTGGTATAGCTATGGGAGAAGGGGAGTGGCGCGTACCACATCCTTTCCCGATGATTGCCCAGAACTCTTTAATGTTACCATGCGCCGCAGATTCCCTTAATTTAATCCATACTTCATCCTCCCTGTCCTTTTTAATTTTTAGCTTAAGTCTGCTTCTCTTTCTTCTTAACCTAGCGATATCCCTCCCACGTTCAGGTACCCTTTCAATGTACTGTGCACAGATTAGTTTGTTTACATCCCTATTCAAATTACGTAGGGTCAGAGGAACTGCCTCTCCTTTTTTCCTAGGGGGGACAATTTTTTTGACATTCGATAAAATCTTTTGCATGAATTCCTCAAAACAAACTATTTCATTTCTGTGCCACTCTTCTATTTCCCTGAGGGTATCCATCAATAACTCCTGCACCCCATTAATGGCGGCATTATTCCAGAAGCATCTTCCAGATGTTGGGTGGAAGGTAACCTCCTTGCCGTTAAGCGACCAGGATGCCGTATTCAAAGACTTTAACGAAATAGATAATAATAAAATGCTATGGTCGCTCAGGGTCGTGGGTATGATCTTTAGGTCAAGAATCTGTGGAAACAGACTATAGCTGGCGATAGCATAGTCCAAAATTGAAGATCCGAAGGGGGATTTATGGGTGTAATTTGCGGGGACGTCAGATTGAAATCTTCCGTTTAAGATAATGCCATCCCCGATCGCAAGTTCTTTTAACAGAATCTTCCCCCTTTAATTTGTTCTTAAATTTTCAGGAAAAAGCGTCTGGGGGATGCAATATGCTTCCTCCTTAGCTTTATCCCTGAAAAGTTCTAGACTAGCATTTGAAACTTTGCTATTCAAATCCCCAATAAGCAGAATTACAGGGAAAGGAGGTGAATTTTTTACCTTATCCATATACTGGAGAACCCGCTGCAGTTTATCGTTAAAACATTCCTCAGGCGGAATATACACATTAAAAATTACCATAGAATATTTTACATTATCATAAAACATATTTTCCAATGTAATTGTGTGGAAAAGTCTGCTGGGATCGATATAATGGGAAAATCTCCATTGAAACTTATTTGATAGTAAACAGGCAAGCCCCCCCCTGGCATGCCCTTTCTTAGAGGGCGCAGCCGGAACTTCCAAAATAAAGAAATCATTTAAAGGCGTTAACCTATCTATGCACCATGTTTCCTGGATACACAGTATATCAGGCTCCAGAGTGGATAAAAAGGTCATTTTCTCCGGGCTGCAATGAAATCCGGCCGCGTTCCAGGAGATTATGTTTAAGGCTGGGTTAAAGATGTTGGAACAATTTGGGGTTATCCTTATTTTTTTTGGATAATGCACTATGAAGCCAATTCCACCGGTCGTCATTAAGTGTGGAATTCTCAACAAGTGGGAGAGGCATCACGTGCGATACTGAGCGTTTTCCCCTGGAGACCCAGATTTTCAGGTCTCGCAGAGGAGAGGTTACCCCATTTTGCTCACCATCTCTCAACCCCAGATTATCAACAGAATTTGGCTTGCCTGGGGTGGCGATAGGCAGGATATCAATGCCCAAGCGTTGAAAATTTTCAGCCTGTTCGAGTATCAGATTTGTTATAATAGGGGAAAAGAATTTCACCCGAATACTCAACACCCGACTACCTCCCAACAGAGTCACCAGTTCGATGTCTCTAGACTGAATATGATAGAGACATTCAACCTCGCTAAAACGCTTAAGAAGCCAGGCTCTATTAAGTAAGAGGTCAGTATCAAATAATGGCACAAAATCTAGTATACGCACATCCGCAGGTGCCTTAGACATACTTGCTTTAGGCCAGGCCGGAGGGCGAGCATTTACAGAGTCAACTGTTACCACAAAGGGAGGGGCAAAAGGGTTTAAGGGCCCGGATGGCTGAGCGAGTAGTCCTCCTAATGCACTCCGAGAAGGAGAGCCGGGTAAAGAGTCCCCAGATTGTGGAAAATCCTCTTGAGAAGGCAAGCTGCCTTGATCATTTTCCTCCTCCACAGATGTTGATGTGGTTAGGTTCACCTCCGTGTCCACTTTTAAGGAAGTAGATGAGGGTTCCCCATTCCTTGTTTCATTCCCCCTTGCCTCTATACATTTTTGAAAAATGATCCTCCGTTGCTTCTTCTTTCTATATTTTCGAACTGGTTTCCTCTTGCTGGCTTTGGTAGTTATTTGTTTACCGTATTTTCTCTTTTCTACAGTGACCTCGGGATTGTCGGCCAGGAGATCTTTTCCGCCGCCCGGGGCAAAGATGGGAAATAACTCCTGAGCCGGTTTGAGGTCGGGCAAGACTTTATCCTCCTCCTCGATCTCCAGGACTATATTCTTGATACAGTTAGATGCTGCAGTATGAGGCATCTCCTCTTGAGAACCCACAGGGGGTATTTCATTTTTCCTAACTGGTTCGCTTCTAGTGGCTTTAAATTTCCCCTCCGGTGCGGATTGTTCAGGGTTGGGGGAGGAGGCCTTACTTAGGTCCGGCACTTTTTGCAGCAATAATTTTAAGATTTGGGTAACTGATTCAAGGATACAGTCCGAGCTGCCTACAAATTTCCCTAGAAGCAGCAGAATAGAGGCAAGCAGTTGTTCCAGCGCGATCATAGACTCTGAGATCGGCTTTTCTCGTGCTTCTGCCGTACAAATATTATCCAGGAGATTCAAGTCGGGGCTCTTGGAGGAGTTTAACAAGTCAGATATTTCATGTCTATTTAGGGAAGGGGTGCTACTATACAGCATTAACCCTGAAGGAGTGGCGCCCCCCTGAGCTTTAAATTGCTCCAGAGATTCCACTTTAGCCGGGCTTACGTAGCGTCCCCATAGTTCCAGGTCAATGGATAATGCAGACAGGTCATCCCTTGGCCTGTCAATCGTGGATAATTGAGGGATCGATGAAGTGTGCAATGGTTCACTTACAGTCATCAGTTTCCCATCTGTATGATCCCGAATGGGAGACCCCCCTACCATGGTTTGGGAGGCCCCCGGCTGGACTTGGGGAGATCGGGGCTCAGAGGTGGTTGGTAAGTGAACTTCCTGTACTTCCAGGACTTTAGAATCTTGGTTAAGTGAAGTCGCACAATTTAGTTTTTTTATAACAGGTAGATCCCAGAGTTCGGATAACTGACATTGACCTTTCAAGGGTGGGTTGTTTACTGACTTGGTTCTTGTACGGATTAGAGTGAATTTTCGGGCAGGTTTTTCTCCCACTACCCTTCCAGATCGTAGAGTTTTTGACATTTTCCACAACAGCAAATAAAAATGTAACAACTTAAAACGGATAAAAACTGGAGTCAAGTCGGTCCCTGGTAAAACAGGTAGGACCAAGGTGCAGTGTAACTATCACAAGACTTGCATCAAATTGCCCTCCAACTGAGATGGGCACTAATGCAATTAGGATCACAGAGCAGTGAGTAATAAATGTAAGGGACTGGGCCCAGCCCGGCCTACCTCGGTCACTGAGGGCCCGCCCTTTGCCCGGGCTTCGCCCGGCGTCCCGCTCGCGTCCCGCGAAGCTGGAGCTATGCTGTAATTTATGCGCCTCCCGACGTGCTGCTCAGCGATGTCACTTCCGCCCCTGGGAATGCTGGGAGTTGTGGTTCCAGCGTCCCTCTCCACTGCGGCCGCGATGAACTGGAGGCTGCGGCGGCGGGAGGGACTCGACCAGCGGGTTTTTCGGATTCAGCGGGAGAAAAGCAGGGCTCTTTGGCCACAGGCAGCTTCGTAGCAACAAGGTACTCCAAAGAGCAAGGTATGCTCGCTCCACCGGAGCTATGCTGTAATTTATGCGCCTCCCGACGCGCTGCTCAGCGATGTCACTTCCGCCCCTGGGAATGCTGGGAGTTGTGGTTCCAGCGTCCCTCTCCACTGCGGCCGCGATGAACTGGAGGCTGCGGCGGCGGGAGGGACTCGACCAGCGGGTTTTTCGGATTCAGCGGGAGAAAAGCAGGGCTCTTTGGCCACAGGCAGCTTCGTAGCAACAAGGTACTCCAAACAGCAAGGTATGCGCTCTCTAGGCCAACATCTGCTGACGGTCCCCCGCACAAAGCTAGCCCGCATTGGTGGGCGTTCTTTCAGAGTGCTGGAAAGCCGTCAAAACCCACCTATTTCCCTCCCTTTAGGCCTCCCAGTTGCTTTTCCTTCTGTCCTACGCTGAGTTTTCGTGGTTCTTTAGCGCCGGGACGCCTCTTTGCTGGGGCAGCTGTTGCGCTTTATCAAATTATAACATAACATAACATAACATCTCAGACAACTAGCTTTTCCACCACCCTTTATTCTGGATAATTTAAGAGGGGACCAGTATCTCCTGTGGAGTGTGAAAAAGTGGTTCTTCTCAGCGCAGCAGATTTAATCAGAGGGTAAATACTTTCTATAGATACTTGCCATAAATCTTTCTACTCTTCACTCAGCAAGTAATTCTCCTACACCCGATATGGCTTTTCCATCTTGCCATCTACTGCAGCCAGAAGATGGTTATACCATTGAGCCACTTCTTTCTTCCTCTGACCACATTTTGTAGTTCGTTTTCCATGGAATTATCTTTCAAAAGGGACCAGTGTTGACTCTTACACCAAGATGAGAGCTGATAAAACTTGAATATAAACAGAACTCCACTCGTAATATGGCTCCAAAAATCCCAAGGAAGACATTTATTACTCACTACAATGTCCTTCCAGTGTGAGACTCCAGCCTCTTTTAGTGGCTGAGCTAGAGCATCCAAAAGACACTCCAGTGTTCCAGGAGAGTCCCACACAGGTGCCCAATTGCTATAATAGGAAAGTCCCACGCAGTCTTGACAATCCGACCACAGCTTGGCCGCCATATGCAATGTCTTCAGACAGAATTTTTTTTTAAACGTAGGAGAGAAGAATTTATACATGAAGTCTAACTCCACTACACCATCTAACATGGCTTTAAACATACTGCCAAACAGCGAGTCATCTGGGGTAAGCAATAACATCCTAGAGTTTTTTAATTGGTAAGCCCAACAATAGTGCGGAAGGTCTGGTAAGCCCATACCCCCTTGCGTTAATTTACACCTGAGTATTTTCCAGGACAGCCTGATCCCTTTACCTGCCCAGATAAAGGAGGATATCTTGCCCTGAATTTTAAGAATGTTAGCATTTGCAAATTCTATTAAAAGGATAGGTGTATTTCGGAAAGACACACATTTTGATCAAGTTAACCCGACCATGATGTGAGAGTGGAATATTCTGCCATATTTTTAATAGAACATTGACCTCCTTCGACACTCTATCTAGATTTGTTTTTGGAATTTCGCTGAGGTCCTGCGTTATTATACGCCGAGATATCTGAGCTCCCTAGCAAAAATCCCCTCCTGATCAATGATGTTCCATCCATGCCATAATCTCAGTTTTGTCGTTGTTTATTTCATAGCTAGAACATTTTACGAAAGTCTGGGCTTTAACAAGGCAAATGTGTAAAGTATTCAAAACCACGCTCACAATAACCCAATGATGACACAAAAAAAAGACTCCACATGAGTTATATAAAACAAGTATAAACTTTATGTAAAAAGATCTACGATACAACCACACAATATCAAACCAACATATGAGGTTGTGTAATATTTCTCCTGGTCGGTTGTTAGGCAAGCCAGCCCTTGTAAGTTTTGGCGATGTCTATGAACACTTCTATATACTAACAGGAGGGGGGAGAGAGAGAGAGTCAGTGGATTCGGTCTCCCGAGTCATATACATAAACAAAGTGGAATCCACTTAGGTGATAGTGATCCCTAAAGTGATGGGGAACACACAGTGTTGTATAAATGCCCCTCACACACCAACAGGCCCCTTGGTGTCATGCTTCATCATCGGGGCCTTCGCACCCCTCTACGGGATGCGGCGTGCTACGACTCGCGAGTACGCAGGAGCACTTGACGTGAACTATGTGTGGGGGTGTGTGTTTTATATAAGAATGTGAGTGGGGTGAGGTGAAAAAAGTGAGTGGTTAAAAAATACCTGGCACGTGGGAAGAAAAAAACTTTATTAAATCCCCGGCTGGTATTAGTAAAATTAAAAGTGCAGAGCGTGGTTATAAAAAGATACGGATTATGGTATCAAACCACTGTATTAAAAGTCAACATGTTTCGGAGGTCAAAGCCCCCTTCTTCAGGACAAGGGTGTATGCACTTACCCTCCCCTTACTCACATGTAAAATGTAAAAGTGAAAAATTAAAATTTCCACAATGTGTAATGTTCCTCACAATGTTATATATAAGAGTGAGTGTCGTTGCGCCCAGTTGGCGTAATAACCTGTGGAGACAAAACCATATATAAACATACAGTATATCACAGGTATAGGGGAGAAGGATAATTCTTCTCTGAAAAAACATCAGGTGAAACCAAAAAATAATTGGAATCCTGGGAAGAGAAAAAGGAAAAAAAGAAGACACTACACACACATACACACGCATACCAACACAAATTATTGCTCAATTGGAGCAGAGCACAGTGAACAAAAGATCTTACTTAAATTTCACAATTAGAGAACTTCATGAGCCTTTAACGTGTATTGGGGAATCCTTCCTAATCAGAAGCCTAGAAAATCAAAGGTTCAGTGATTCAGTCAGAGAACCCAGTTAACTGAGCGCCATAAGCACAAAGTGAAAATGCTACTCTCACAGGTCTAGAAAACTCACGGTTACAGCAACAGCAAATCGCCTGCCATCCCTCAACGCGGCTCCAAGTCTTGCACGAAGCGTTCCGCTGTGCGCATGCGCACCGCATTAGCCTACCGCGCATGCGCCTGCTTTAATCCCGTGCGCGCATGCGTGAGAAATCAGTGTAGGATTCTAGCGCAACACCGGGCTTTTGGAGTTTTCTCTCCGTATTTGGGCAGTTACCGGTTTGCGTTAATCAATTAACCCTCACTAATTATCCTCAGATTAGTGTATTTAAAGGCCCGAATCCCTCTCCTGCTCACTTCATCGGAGCCGCGTTGAGGGATGGCAGGCGATTTGCTGTTGCTGTAACCGTGAGTTTTCTAGACCTGTGAGAGTAGCATTTTCACTTTGTGCTTATGGCGCTCAGTTAACTGGGTTCTCTGACTGAATCACTGAACCTTTGATTTTCTAGGCTTCTGATTAGGAAGGATTCCCCAATACACGTTAAAGGCTCATGAAGTTCTCTAATTGTGAAATTTAAGTAAGATCTTTTGTTCACTGTGCTCTGCTCCAATTGAGCAATAATTTGTGTTGGTATGCGTGTGTATGTGTGTGTAGTGTCTTCTTTTTTTCCTTTTTCTCTTCCCAGGATTCCAATTATTTTTTGGTTTCACCTGATGTTTTTTCAGAGAAGAATTATCCTTCTCCCCTATACCTGTGATATACTGTATGTTTATATATGGTTTTGTCTCCACAGGTTATTACGCCAACTGGGCGCAACGACACTCACTCTTATATATAACATTGTGAGGAACATTACACATTGTGGAAATTTTAATTTTTCACTTTTACATTTTACATGTGAGTAAGGGGAGGGTAAGTGCATACACCCTTGTCCTGAAGAAGGGGGCTTTGACCTCCGAAACATGTTGACTTTTAATACAGTGGTTTGATACCATAATCCGTATCTTTTTATAACCACGCTCTGCACTTTTAATTTTACTAATACCAGCCGGGGATTTAATAAAGTTTTTTTCTTCCCACGTGCCAGGTATTTTTTAACCACTCACTTTTTTCACCTCACCCCACTCACATTCTTATATAAAACACACACCCCCACACATAGTTCACGTCAAGTGCTCCTGCGTATTCGCGAGTCGTAGCACGCCGCATCCCGTAGAGGGGTGCGAAGGCCCCGATGATGAAGCATGACACCAAGGGGCCTGTTGGTGTGTGAGGGGCATTTATACAACACTGTGTGTTCCCCATCACTTTAGGGATCACTATCACCTAAGTGGATTCCACTTTGTTTATGAACACTTCTAAACATTCTCCTGTACTCCTAATATCATGTCATACAGTTCGTAATGCTAGAATCAGGCACTTTTGCAATGTAAAAATACTGTAATGCATAACGTAGCAATCAGACACTCTGCAATTAAAAGAATGCAATGCATAATGCAAAATTCAGGCACTTTGCAAGGTAAAATATTGCAATGCGTAATACAACCACCAGATATGTCGTTCTGTGAAAATAAGGCGATGCTTATACACTAATAAGGTAAGTCGTTATGCAGGAATAATGCAAAGCACAATACGCTAATCAGGTAGTTAGTTATGCAGAAACAAGGCAATGTGTCATACGACAATCAGGTAGTTTGGAATACAGAAATGATGCAATGTGCAATACGTCACTCAGGTACTCCGTTCTGCAGGAAGGGAATACTAGGTAGTACACTCAGGCCCCAATCACCGGGCCTCAGTCGGTCTCCGCCTCTCCATCTGACCTTCAGTCAGCCTCTCACAGTTGCCCCCAACACAGTAAGATGTAATCCCAAAGTGCAGCTTTGCACTCCGGCCCCTGCACCGAGCCTCCCTTGGCAAAAAGGGCGGCAATACAAGCCAAAGCAGATGCTCATGCTGCCAACACAAGAGAGATGCCGAGAGTATCTCCCTCCGAGCCCGCCCCCCGCCCCAGGAGTCGACACACGTTACCTGGGGGGTGCGAACCCACTCTCCTCTCCTCGTCCAGCGACTGGACCTCCAATGCAGATTTGTGAAATGGCAACAGCGGCTCTGGCCGGCAACTCAGCTCCTCTGGGACTGCCGGTCCGGGCCGCTTCACTTATGAAGATCTCAGGCTGGCTCAAAGCACACACAAACAGTGTAGCTGAGTCTTCCTTCACTCCGGGTGCACGATCACTGGGCACTCCACACTCAGGTCTCAGGCTGCACGAAGATCACGAGCACAGTGCCACTGAGAATAACTTTACTCCGGTGCACACAATAACATGGCAAATCCTCACAAAAGTCTCCCGGTGCACAACGCTCCCGAACACGGTGGCAATGAGACTCACATGTATTCCGGTGCACACAATAACTTGGAAAATCCTCATGAAGGTCTCACAGTGCACAACGCACATGCTCACAGAGTCAATGAGACTCACTTGGATTCTGGAGCACATGATAACAAGGCAAATCCTCACAAAGGTCTCCCGGTGCACAACGCACCCGCACACAGCGGCGATGAGATTCACTTGGATTCTGGTGCACATGATTACTGGACAATCCTCACAACGGGGTTCAGGTTGCACAAAGCACAGACACACAGCGTTGCTGATCCTTGCTTGGACTCCAGGTGCCCACGATCACAGGTCAGTTCTTACGAGGGTCTCAGACTGCAACAGGCATGCTTACACAGTGCCACTGAGACTCTCCTAGAGACTTTTGTGTTCCTGTGTTTCCCAACAGGGAGCCAGCTCACCTCAGGCCCTTGGGGATAAGTTACTTCAGGACACAGCACACAGCAAAGTCCTTCAAGCAGGGAGACACAGCAAAGTACCTTTAGCCTTTCCTTGTTTAAAAAAGCAAACTGCAGGTCAGCCCCAAAACATGCAGCAAGGGTCAGTCCTATCCTGAAGTCTCTTCAGTTGCTTCCTTGGAAAAGGTCTTATTGACCACGAAGTAGCTCCAGTCTTGTTCACACTTGATCAAGCCATTTTCCAAAGTTCAGGGGCTTCAGCTCTCATAGTTATACCCCTCAATTGCTTTGAGGTTTTTGTGTTTCAGGAGTCACTGAACCCTGTTCAAACACAAGTTCTGAGTGCCTCCCTGCCAGTGACACCTTTCTTCCTTTGATTAGTGGGGGTCTAGATTATCAATCACTCAGCAGGAGATAAGCCAATTGTTTTATAGCAGCAACCCAAGCCTCTTCACCTCTAGGGGCTTCTCCTACCCCTACACTCCAGATGCAGGCCAGCCTGTTGCTGTCTCGCCTCCTCCTCTGGGTCAAGACATTCCCCAGATCCTATCGCTTTCAAATCCAGAGCCAGGCAGAGACACACAGAAATGTTGGAGCACAAAAACTCAGCCAAGAGTGGTTTCTGAACACACAATGCAAAAACCACCTTCATAAAAAGATGTGTGATGTAAATGAAGTTAGGAGGCTAATAAAAGGTTATAAGGCATTTATTATGCACTACAGAGAATAACTGGTGATCCCATCAGAAAGCAGGGAGCTAACTGACTAGGCAGAACACAGTGGAAAATGACATCAAGAAAATGGAATGTCAGACTTAAAGTGATACAGCAAAACATAAGTGCAGAGAATACAACAATGTGTTATTACATTGTGAGTTCAGGCATACTAAACTTCACCTTTCCATCTAAAGCCTTTGGGAAGATAGGCTGGAAAACATATTACACAGCCTTCCCATTCTATCCTAGGTGCAAGAGAGCCTTTCCACAGTGAAAAATGAAATGGAGATTACTTCACTGTCAGGACATGTCACACACCTTAGTACATGTCCTACCTTTCACATGCACTCTACCCTGTCCAGGGGATACCCTAGACCTACCATAGGGGTGTCTGATGTGCATAGAAAGGGAAGGGTAATGTCTGGAAAGTGAGTTTACTTGACAGAACAACATGGCAGTTTAGCAAACTGCGTGCAGGCTCTGCAATGGCAGGCATGAGTTCCCTTTTTAAGGCTACTTGTGTGGGTGGCATAATCAGTGCTGCAGGTCCACTAGTAGCAGTTGCATTACAAGCCCTGGCACACATTGTGCACTTTATAGGGACTTCACTTAGTAAGGCAAACATACCAATCATGGACAACCAATTACCATTACACGTTATACAGTGAACACTTGAACACTTACACTTTGACACAGTATAGCAGTGGCAAAGTTTCCAAAGCAGCTAAGTTGGCAACACCATGTCAGAAAAAAGGTCTAGGGGGAAAGCAAAAAGTTTAGGGACTTTTGCCAAAAAGGGCCAAGTGCTATATCCACCACAATAGCTTTGCAAAGACAAATGTTGGATTTGGAAGATCGGAACAGGAGGGGGAATCTTCAAATATTTGGATTACCAGAGGGGGCAGAAGATTCCCCTGACTCCAGTTCAAACTTCCTAGAACTGTGGCTCCCCAAAGTGACTGGCATACAATTTGTTAAAGATCTAAAGATAGAGAGGACACACAGTGTACCTGCTTTTAAATCTTCCCACACAAAGAAACCTAGATCCATCATCTGCAAACCATTATGATTTCAACATGTGGAAAAGATCCTTGAATGAGTGAGAAAGAACAACCATGTTGACTGGAATGGACTAGAATCTACATTTCACAACAATTCTCGAGGTCCACTGTTGAAATTAGGAAGGACTTCCTAACCTTATGTCAGAGACTGCATACTAAAAAAAAGTCTTGTTCTCTTTGCTGGACTAGCAAAAAAACAGATCAATGGTGAGGGATTGGCGCTTATCTTTACTGATCACAAAGACTTGATGAAATTCCTGGATGAAAAAGCCAAAATGGACACCTCGTCACCAAAGTCTATATAAAAAAAAAAACGTTGATATCTGTATGGTTTTCTGGCATAGTATGGACTAACCCTGTCTGGCGTTCGATGCTTGTTCTGATGTATTAAGATAATTTAGAATGTATTAAGAAATATTAGAATGTAATAGATATATTATGGATAATCCCTACCTTGGGCACCGCACCCTATTATACATGTTTGGTTAAGGTTTAGAAAGACTAATCCTGCTTAACTAGACTAGTCCAGCTGTTAAGATTTGGAATTGTGATGTAGGGGGCACTCTTGCAAGTCTGTTGACCTCACAAGTTTATTGTCCTTTTTCCAGGCCCCTCACAATGTCCATCACTATCAACTTGACACTTCACCTCAAATTCTCAAACCCTGCTGCACGGTCTTTGATAAACAAATATAGACTTCACAGCCTTGTCTGATTGGAGCCCACTATTACGGTCCTCTAGATAACCTGTCCGCACCGAAATGACTGTCCCACTGAGACTACTAAAAGTCTGATATCTTCTAGAGGTTTGAGCCTACAATTCTGCTTTAGTCACTATCAGCTCCTGGCCAGCAACCAAGTTGAGCCACAAACATCCTTTAGATTCTGATGCTATCATACCTTCACAGATGACAACATGGGCCCGCTTTACAGCCAGCCAATGACAGATTGTCATATATTCATCTGCCTCCCAATAATGACTCATACTACAGTCAGCTTGGCTACAACTTTCCCTTATGGTCTACTCATTCATCACAATTTGGGTGGTGTAAGGCGGAGGGATGAGAGAACTGATTGGGAGTCCCTAGGGATTATTATTTTTATTGTTATCATTATTTTTTATACCTTGCTGTTCTTATTATTTAACTGCTGAAGACTTATTATGTATTTGTTTGTTATCTGGAGCTTTTATCGCCATAAACTGCTCTCGCCATAGACTGCTTTATAATATATTAACCAAGCCTACCCATGAAATCATAGCACAATTTTGCTTGCCACTTCAAACTTGGCCCTGCCCTATCTTAAGACCTCCTCAGGGGAATCCCCAACCCCATTATCGTGACATCTTTAGCAATTATACCACAACACTATTGCACACAACTCTGCAGCCCAAAAAGTAATCTCACTAAATACTAAGGGTTTAAATCATCCTGCCAAGAGTAGGAAGATCTTAAATTGTTTTCATGAACTACATGGTGATATCTTTCTCCTACAAGAAACAAGTATGCAAACTCAACCAATAAGTGGCCCTTTCTCTTCAATGAAATCGTTTTGCAGAGGTTGCTTGTTCCTCTGCTATTGGTGTAAAAAATGGGGTCATAACTTTATTCTCTTCTGTCAAACAAATTGAGTCAACGACTAAAGATTTCCTAAACTATAATCCTGAAACAGATTATTCCCCATTAACCTGGTGGGCAGCACTTAAAGCCATGGTCACAGGCAACCTATAACAAAGTAGGTGAAGAATGAATAACAACACTAAATCAAAAGTACAAACATTAGAAAAAGAAATGAAATCACTAGAACAGCTCCATATGCTGGCCAAATATAACTCCTGTCTTGCTTCCCTCATGAATAAAACATATGAATATAATCAAATCTTAAGCAGGGATTTGGATGAACAAGCAAGTGTTTAAGATTGTGCAAATCCCAAAAAGTGAGTAAGATGCTAACTTCTTTTTTAGAATACAAGCAACCAAAAACTGTATTACAGCAATCATGGACAATCATGGATAATAACAAAAACACATACAAATGAATCCTGCAAAGATTGCGGACACAATGAAAGAATTTTATGAGGTCCTTTATCCCCAAACACAAAGGTAACAGAATTTGAATGCGAAAGGTTTCTGGACAATTTGGCTGTCTCTTAGCGAGGAAGAGAAATGAACAATGAACTCCCCTTTCACCAATCAGGAAATTGTGGACATCATGAAATCCCTTTAAGTTGGCAAAGCCCGGTGATTGGTTAGCTTTCCAGCCTAATTTATTACACTTTTTGTGAACTTCTTAGAGGTCCCCTTTTGCAACTATATAATCAGTTTGCCGACTCAGGGTTTGGTGAGTGGCTCTTCCTCAAAAGCCATAATCACTGTCATCCCTAAAGAAGGCAATGATTCTCTCCTTACCAAGAATTACAGACCAGTATCCCTGATCAATATTGGTTGCAAAATAAAGGCAAAAATATTGGCCACCAGACTCTCACATCACATTCTTAAACTAATTCATCCTACCCAGGTGGGTTCTTTGACAAAATGCCTCTCCAGTAACACCACCAGACTGCTCTGTCATGTAATTGACAAAGCCTGAACTCTCTCTGCGTCCACATTCATCATTACACTAAGACACCGAAAAAGCATTTGATAAAGTTGACTGAAGCTACCTTAAAGCAGTGCTTTAGGAATTTTCCAATAACATGATAGAGACTCTCAGACATAATGAATTGTTAACCCTCAGGAAACTCATAGATCTACTGGAAGGCTCGCCCCCAAATTCCTGACATGGTGGGGAAGGATCAAGTGAAAATGATGACAACACCCATAGTAAATTATTTGATCAGTATGCTACCACTACAATCTCTCTAAAGAAACTGAGACTCCCTAAGGGTCTAGGGGTGTATACATCTAGCCAACTTCAAAATGTACCATACAGTCTTCCTATTCAAACAAGATATCCACTGGCTGACCCAGAAGGAGGAATACAGTCCCATATGATTAGAGATGGAAATTATATTATTCCTCTAGGAAAACATATTTAGTTTCTCACCATGAACAAAGTTATGACACTACACTCAAATATACTTTCTGAACAATACAAAAACAGCTGTATTACAGGTACTAGTCCTGTTAGATAATAAACTCTGTACCTCAAATTTACCTTCTATAGGGGAGAACTCAAAAATGTAACTGGATAACCAAGTGGTTCACTGGCCTGACTGGGCATCTTGAGGAATCTTCACCGTCAACAAATTGGGCACCAATAAAAACCCTATAACTTTCACTAACCTACGACCTTCATATGCCCTTAATAATATTGACTTTTATAATTTTTTGAAACTCAAAGTATACATTTGTAAACTAACTTTATACTGACAAAGACTCCTCACTCCTTTCCTGGTCCAGACTCAAATTCCCCAGAACTGACAAATACTTAATGCTGTCCTCCTCCAAGCTTCTGGAAAGGATTCACTCTTTGCTTTTATTGCCCATCCCTTACAAAGATTTGGAAGGCTGCATTTGATTTCATCAGAACCCTATTCCAGATTAACCCACATGAAGATTTTTTGTACCTACATATTGGTCCTAATGATACTTGAATAACCCAAGATGGGGACAGATACTTGATAGACATTTTACTTACTCTGGCATATAAAATTAATCTCAGTAACTGGAACAATACTGCTTTTGGAAGAATCGGATCTCCTTTATCAGGGATGCTGATGATCCACACTGATCTTTTCCTGCAAAGCAAACTCAATATCAGTATGGTTCAAACCGTATAATTTCATGGCTAACACTAAGGGGCAGATTCTGATTCGGGAAAAAAAGCGTCCGTCCGAATCGTATCCGGTGCCCTCTCCTTAAGAATCGTACCCGTCCATCTGATTTGCGTAGTACGATCCGTATCTCGTCCATCCGTCCAAATCGTCGCACATTGTACGAATTGCAAGGGTGAAACCGTACAACACGGACCCTCACAGTGAACCGTAGCGTTCGCAAACATGCTGTTCGACCCGACGAGTACGATCCAGACAGGGGTATGAGGACGCGATTCTTACGGTCCACGTCAGGTAAGGGCGAATCGTACGGACAACCACACAATCACACACAGACTGTACAGTGTGTACACCCCATTACCGCAGGGGTATGATGCGTACCCCTGCGATCATGGGGTGTACGCACCATACCCCATTATCGCAGGGTGTACGCACTGTACACCCTGCGATCATGGGGTACGGTGCATACCCCTGCGATCATGGGGTATGGTGCATACACCCCATGATCGCAGGGGTACGCACCGTACCCCTGCGATCAAGGGGTGTATGCTCCGTACCAGGGGGGGGGGAACGTTCCGTACCTGTTTCGAGGCGAACTCTGCTTCTCCGGACTTTTTGGGCTCCCGTAAAAAAAGCGGCATACGGTGCGTACCCGACACGAATCGTACTTGCTGGGTCGGGAAAACAGGCTTCGAACCATACGGATGTCACGTACAGCGGGTTCCGAGGGAGAATCGTGCAGAGATTAGAGTCGTACAGTCTTTGTACGATTCGTACGGAGTCCTGCTCCTGGTACGAATCGCACTTCCTCGTGCGTACGGGGACGTTGCAGGGTACGATTTGTACGGGAAAAACGCTCGGAACGGCTATTCGGAGTGGTTTTTCCTGAATCAGAATCAGCCTCTAAGTCAATATGAACCATTCCCCCAGAGGAGAGTCACATATTTCGGGGTCCCATAACCCATTAGCTTTTGGAACCAAACTTACCTGTGGCGTCTCCTTGCTACAAAACCTTGCAATAATCATTTTCTTTTTAATTTGATTTTATATAGTCGAATATTTATTAATTTAATTATTTATTTTGGTTGCTTTGATGATACATTGATGCTGGCCTGCTACCCCGCACAGCACATATTAATCCAACTGTAAATGTCAGCATGTCACAAAATTTCAACTTCATAACTGTATTCAATGAGGCTTGGTCTTCATATATTTTTTACTTGTTATGTACTTCTTTCTTGCAAAACTCAATAAAGGTTTCCAGAATATAAAAATAAAATATGCCCAGTTAAAAGGCTCCTACAACACATTTAAAAAATCACATAGATTGCAAATTCAGTTTAAGACTCGCCTAATGGCTGGTATTCATCATAACACCAACAATAGTGTTTGTGGGTGCAATATATGACTTCATTGTAATCCCTTCAAGGATTATAGGTTACCTCATATATGTGCACTGAGGAGGGATGTAATAGGCTGACTTGAGTACCCTCACTTGAATTTTCAAGATCTGTAGGCATGATAATTAAGCTTTAAATGGGCAGATTCCTTCAGGAGGATAGTTTGCTTTTTAAATTTATTTATTCCCCTGATTGCTGCCTACTGCAATACTATTTACCTTATGTAAATTCTATGTAGTTTAAGTGACTTAATTGAAATGTTATGATTTTGAAATAAACAAATGTTGATACTATGGAGAGAACACAATGAAGATCTTGAACTTGTCAGAAGATGTGGGACCTTAGGGAGCATGCAACATCAGCCCGAGCCTGTGCATGTATGTTATGTTATCCATATTTCTAACGCACACTATCGTCTGCGAGGGTATCCTCACCCTGATGGAAATGTCATAATACTGGAGGAGCACATTCAAAACCAAATTGGAAAAACAAAAGCAGCAAAACAATTTCTTAAACAATTGTTAAAGCTGCTTAAGAAGGAGGAGAGACATATGACTCCGATTGAGTCTTTAGACTTATGAATGACAACTAGAGATCTTATAAAAGTTGATTGATTTTTTATAGACACATAGGTTTGATAATGAAGCAATTATTTCAGAATGGGACCAGAAGACAGCAAGAAAACAGAAAAGGGATGATAAAAGCTCTTAAGCAGGATAAGTTGGAAGAGCAGGTTTATTAGCACAACCATCAACAGCAGGTTACAGCAACTGACTGTCTATTTAGAAACATAATATTCTAACAATGATGTAAGGTACACAGAGCACCATTAAAGTGACAGTAACCACAACACATCCCCTAACCATAATAAAAATAAAAGAAAAGGATAATTAGGACAGAATAGCATCAAAAGAAACTTTCTAAAGTAAGTTAAAATAGAACATAATCCTTAAACTTCCTAGGAACCTGTCTCGTCCTAGAAATTGATCTTGAACTACCAAGAACATTTTCTTGGCCAAAGCTAGGAGAAGTGCAAGTATGACTGGAATTATCAATAGATCCAGAACCACTTTTGGAATGACTCTTAGACTCGCTACACTTGGCCAATCTAGACATGTTCCAAGTGCACCCATTGTCCAAAGTCACAACATTTTTCCTAATAGCAGTAATGATGAAAGGACGACTGAAATTGGAAGTACCCTTGTGTCCCTATTTTGGTTTCTTCACAAGAACACAATCCCCAACATTCCATTTCCTAAACTTGACAGCCATCCTATCATCATAACGTTGTTTATACTTCCACTGATATTCAGCCAGCGCATTTCTCCTTCTCAACTCATCTTCAACACTATCATTACAAACCCTCTCAGGAAGCCAAGCAGGATTAAGCTTGGAATTAGGCAATCTCCCCCTCAAAGCTTCAAAAGGAGACTTTTGCATGATAGCATTGGGAACTGTGCGATGTGCCCACCAGGTCTCCCTCAACACACTACTGAAAGAAACCTTGGACTGCAAAGCCCTCTGCGCACAACTCTTTACAACCCTATTCATTCGCTCAGTAAGACCGTTCGCCTGAGGCGAATAAAGAGCTGTCTTCTGGTGAACAATCCCAAGATCTTTGAGAAAACAGTCCATTTCATTGGAGGTAAACTGTACCCCATTGTCAGTAAGTACATACTTAGGCACCCCTTCTGACAAAAACACATCCTTAAGAAATTCGATAATGGCTTTAGAATTCACCATGCCCATACATTTAGAAGTAACCCACTTTGAAGTGTAATCCACCAGCAGTACTACAAACCTCTCATGTGAAGGCATGAGCTCAAAAGGACCCGCTATGTCTAGCCCCACCTTTGTCCAAACTGTAGCAGGAACTTCAACTGGAGAAAGAGGAGAATGACTAGTGGTATGTGATTTGTCATTAGCAGCACACAAGTGGCAATCCTTAACAACAACTTCCACCATCCGATCCATACTAGGCCATCAGTATCTCTCTCTGATGCGAGCCTTCGTGAGATTCCTCCCCAGATGGCCCTCATGAGCCAAACTGACAACTTTCTCATGCAAATCATGTGGAGGTACTAATCTGTCCCCTCTTAACAAGTTTCCTTGACAAAACGTCAAATCGTCTCTAACCGTCCAAAAAGGCTTAAATTCACTATCCAGTTCATCATACCTAGGCCAACCATTTCTGATAATATCCTTTAAAGATTCAAAAACAACATCATTAGCAACACAGATTGACCATTCATCCTTAGACAAGGAAGGTTCCATTATCCAATTTATACACTCAGAACTTTCCCTTCAATCGGCAATCTGGGTAAAAAATCTGCAGGCTTGTTGTTTTGGCCAGAAATACATTTTACAATAAAATTAAACTCTTGTAAACCTTCACTCCATCTCTTCAATCTAGGTGTCATATGATCACTCTGATGACAAGAAAATATCTGAACCAGAGGACGATGGTCTGATCTCACAACAGACGGAATTCCCCATAAAAATAATTTAAAATGATGTATTGACCAAAATACAGCCAACGCTTCTCTCTAAATGCAGGAGTAATTCAATTCTGCATCCTTCAAAGCTCTTGAAGCAAAAGCCACCACAACTGCCTCCCCATTCACAATCTGACAAAGAACTGCGCCAAGGTCTTTAAGGCTGGTATCAGTAGTAACAATGGTTTTCAGTTTAGAGTCAAAATGACCCAAAGTGGGCATTTTGCCAATCTCAGTTTTAATCAAACAAAATGCTTCCTCACAGTCACTAGACCAAGTGAATCGTACACCCTTTTTTAAAAGAGATCTTATAGGCTCAACAATGCTTGCAAAACCTTTAACAAATTTGGAATAAAATTCCGCCATGCCCAAAAAAGACTTGGCCTGGTCTTTATCTTCTGGAGTAGGTGCTTTGACAATGCTCTCAGCCAATTCTAATTTAGGTTGTATTCCTTTTCCAGAAATTACATGCCCAAGGTAAGTAACAGAGTCTAAACCAATTCTGCATTTCTCTTTTTTAACCGTGAGTCCCCTGTCAGATAATCTGCCTTACACCGATCTCAAAACAACATCATGCTCTCCTGCATCCACCCCATAAATCAAAATATCATCTTGGAAGAACATTACGTTCCAAAGATCACCAAGAACTATCTTCATCACCCTTTGGAAGCAAGCAGCACACAAAGCTAACCCAAAGGGCATTCTCAAAAACTGATAAGCACCAAGGGGTGTAACAAAGGATGTTAAGTGTCTGGACTCCTGGGGGCGCTAGAGGGCGCCGGACAAGATGGCCGCACTTGTGTGAGGCTCCGTCTAGACCATTAAAAATCCGCTAATTTATCCTGTTTTCCCCGGCGCTTTTGCCCTACACCCCGGCTGAGCTTGCTCCGCTGCCATCAGAGACTCCCTGGGGCGCTCTGTACATAAAGTGCGGCTGTGCTGCGGGCGCCTGGAGCTGGACGGTCCCAGGCCGGGACGTGGACGACGGCGGCTCCGGCGGGTGCGGAGCGGAGGTCTCGCTGCGGTCTGGGCCCTTGTCGCCGTTGCTGCCTGTGACAGTGGAGCCTGGGAGACGGCGCTACGTGACTGCGGAGGCGGCGAGGCGGAGCTGCCAACGGGATCCCCCTGAGCGACTTCCGCGAATTGGACGGCCTGGACTTGGCCCTACTGGTCCCGGTGAGTGGGGCGGGGCGCTACGCAAGTCCGGTGCTGCGGAGGTGGTGCTGGGCCGCGATAGCCCGCGCCGCGCGAGCTAGGGCCGAGGGGGCTGGGGAAAGGGTCGGCTGAGGAGCGGAGTGGCCGGGACAGACAGGTGCTTAGGCGGAACCACGCTCTGGGCAACGGAGGAGAGATCACATCGCCACGCACATTTCCCTGAGAGGCCTGCTGCGCTGGGAGTTGCGGACCTGCGGAGCGCCCGCCATCTTGGGGCTTCCTCACGCCTGGCTGTTGACCACTGAGCCCCGGCGGCCGTCGCATATCCAGCGCTATCTATCCTAACATTGGTGCTGTCAGGGGGGAACCCGGACCGGGGGGCCCTTCAACGCTGCCATTCCGTTGCTTTGGGCGCTGCGCATTACTGCACATACTTGCACTTTGTAGTTGCACGGAAATTGCTTTGGCGCGCTTTGCCTGCTGGGGTGGCGGAGCTGCTTGACCTGGACTGGGGGTGCCTCTGGGCCTGGGCCTGGGCCTACTCTACGGTGTGCGACGACTGGTGGGTGCTCTGATATCATTCTGATAGACTTAACTGGGATCACTGCCCTGCATAGCTGAGCCTTGGACCGCGCTGAGCTCGATCGCAGTCATGGGCAGGCCGATAGAAACCAGCCTAAAATCAACTTCGAGGCGAAAAAGACTGCGCATACATCCTCCCAGGCGCCCGCGGACTCTGACCAGGGTGGGGCCGTTGGGGGTACACCTAACTTGGAAACCACACTAGTGGCTATGCAGAAGACTCTACAGTCCATTGAGGGTACCATGGAGTCAGTAAATCATCGTCTTGATCAAATGGCGACACAATTTGACCGTCAGAACGAGCGGATGGGAGAGGTGGAACAGCGGGTTTCCGCCACGGAGGATGGACTGGCCACGGTCTCGTCCAAAGTATTCAGTATGGAAAGAGTTCTGGCGGTCATACAAGCGAAGAATGAGGAGTTAGAAGGGAGGTCCAGGAGGAACAACGTTCGCGTTACGGGCTTGCCGGAATCCACGAACGTGGGGCGCATGGAGGACTACATGGAACGCATGATCGTCGACATATTTGGGGCTGACCAGCTATCTCGTATATTCATTGTGGAGCATGCACATCGGTCCCTGGCTAAGAAGCCTCCGCCGGGAGCGCCACCGCGACCTATTGTGGCTAGGATCCTGAACTATAGGGACCGGGACACTATTCTACGGCTCGCCAGGGAGAAGGGCTCCATAGAATATCAGGGTAACAAACTGGAGTTTTATCCCGACTTCACCATGGCAGTGCAGACTGCACGTAAGGAATTCGCTGCGGTGAAACAGTTGCTGAGGGCTGAGACCATAGCTTATGCCATGTTATACCCTGCGCGTCTTCGGATTGGACCTCCTTCGGATAACAAGATTTTCTCCTCACCCAAGGCAGCCATGGACTATGCCAAAAGACTGAAAAAACGTGCTAAAGAACCGACTGGGCGTCATGAGGGAGATGATGACAGACTGGACGAGGAGGCCTGAACTGCATTGCACTGCTAGCTGCGGTGATGGGGGAACTGCGGAGTATTGCACTGGGTTGCCTATATTGTAGTGCATTCATTACTTGCTGAGAGCCGTCCGGGCGGTTCAGCCCATGGTCCACTTTGTACTGTTGCTCTGCATGTTGCGGGAGGGGGAATGCTCTGGCTGGCGCTGTCCCTGCTAATGCTGCCATGTTGCTTCAATGGGGGCTCTCTTCCAGTTGAACTTAGCTGAGTGTGGTTCCGTTGTGCACTATGTGCCTCTATGCTGGATGAGGTGACCTTTCTTAGATTTAGGTGCTGCTCTTTGGGTATGGACGCCTTCGGGGGCGCCCAGTGCAATGTACTGTTATATGAATACCATCATGTTTGATGCTTTGGCCGTGGGAGTGGGTAGAGGGGTTGGGGTTGTTGTCAACGGCAATGGTCTGTGCTCTCGTCAGTTCTGGCGAGAGTGGTGCGCCACTACGCCCCCAGATAAGGGAGATCCCCAAATGTGGCTGTTTGCATTGTTGGGGGTTGCAAAGGGGGGGACACGGGGAGGCTTTGGCAAATTGGGAGTGCTGAAGTGGGTGGCGGGCTGGGGGTAGGGATGTTGAACTCTGTTGGGATGTTGTTGTTTTTCCTGGTCAAGGGGAATGGTTCTGAGACGTCTATGGGCTGTGAGTGGGGCTACAGTTGGGGGATCGGGATCCTTACCAGCACTACTGGTGTTGTCTCCGGGTTGGCGAGAGATGAGGGATGGTCTAGCGGGTGGGGGCTGCCGAGGAAGAACTCACTGCTGGGATGCTTATACCTTTGGCGATATGGATAGGGAGGGCACCCTCACGTGTGTTACATGGAATGTGCGAGGTCTAAATAAGCCGCAGAAAACTCGACAAATGCTTGCCTTTCTAAATAGACATGGAGCACAAGTGGCATTTCTGCAAGAGACGCATCTCAAGGGTACAGCGGCCGAAATGGTGGGCAAACAGTGGGCGGGGGCGAGGTGGGCCACGTCATATTCTTCCTATGCCCGTGGGGTAATGATTCTGATAAAAAAGAATGCTCCGTTCGAGGTGCTACATGAGGAAGTGGACCAGGATGGTAGATTTATTGTCGTGCAGGGTAAATTGTGTGGCACGTTGATCACTCTTCTCAATGTCTATGGCCCTAATATAGATGACCCTGATTTTTTCATTGCACTCTGGAACAAGCTATATAACCTACCACCATCGGCAATCCTCTGTGGGGGGATTGGGATGTTGCATTGGATTCTGAGTTGGATAAGAGGCATGACCGGCCCTATGAGCGTAAGAGAGCGACGGATGCGGTGTGCGAGGGTATGAATGGGCTGCAACTGTTGGATATTTGGCGCTTGCGGAATCCTGGCAGGCGGGGGGGAACTTGCTACACATCAGCGCATGATACGTGGTCGAGATTGGATTATTGGTTATTGTCCCGAGATGTGAGTGGATGGGTGCTGAATGCGGAACATCTGCCCGCACGCTTTCTGACCATGCCCCTGTTACACTGAAGCTGCGGATACCTACACATGCTCCTTCTCCATTTACTTGGCGACTCTCACCTGGAGTGTTAACGGATCAAGTGTTGTGTGATCTTCTGCGGCAGATAATTGAGGAGTTCTTCGAGACCAATGTGGGCTCTGTTGATAGCATGATCACGGTGTGGGAGGCCTTTAAGGTCTCAGTGAGGGGTGCGTGTATTGGGTTGCGGTCCGGGGTCCTCACGTCCATCAGAGACTCTATGTCCAAACTGGAAAGGGAGTTATTGGCTCTAGAGCGCCGACTGGAGGAAGGGGCGGAAATCACATTGCTGGCGGATATTAGGGCAAAGGTCACAGAATATAATGAATTGGCAGACCAGGAGGTGAAATTTCTGTCCAAACGCGCTACAGCCAGATATTATGGAGAAGGGGGTAGGCCGGGTAAGGGGCTTGCTGATAGGATTCGCGATCCTTGGGCAAGACACTGCACTGTATTGGAAATTGAAGATCAAGGAGATGTGGTGACTACGTCGGATGGTATACTTGCCTGCTTCTCGAGACATTATGCGCAACTCTATGAACATAGGGAAACGGCGGAAGAGGCAGAAATAACGCGGTACTTGGAGGATGTGGCGCTGGTGTGGCTATCCAGGGGTCAACAGGAATTCCTAATGCATCATGTTACTGAGGCGGAATTTAGAGACGCAATAGCAGCCCTCCCGAATGGGAAGGCGGCTGGCACAGATGGCTTGCCCGCCGAATTCTATAAAACGTATGCAGATTTGCTTATTCCGCGATTGGCAATGGTCCTGGAGGAGGCTTTTGACTGCGGACGGCTTCCGGGGACTATGAGAGAGGCGCTCTTGGTGGCGCTCCCTAAGCCTGGTAAACCTCTAAATAGGTGCGAGTCATACCGTCCCCTTTCACTCATGAACACAGACGTTAAAATAATTGCCAAAGTGTTAGCCACAAGACTGCGTCTACTCCTGCCGGTTATGGTGCTACCTGATCAATCGGGGTGTATCCCCCTCCGGTCCACCACTCACAATCTGAGAACCCTATTCGCTGTCCTACATCTCCTTAAGCCAGAGCTAGCCGCGGTGGCGGTCATGCTTGATGCCGCCATGGCTTTCGATTCAGTGGCATGGAAGTATATGCTGGCCGTTCTACATCGGATGGGGGTGCCTTTCTTCTTCACGTCACTGATTGCCCTGTTGTATAATGCACCCACGGCAAGAGTTAGGGTTAATGGTCATGTCTCTTCCTCCTTTCCAATACAGAGGGGGACAAGGCAGGTTTGCCCTCTTTCACCCCTGCTTTTTGCCATCATGATGGAGCCGTTGGCATGTGTCTTGCGGCAGAGGTATGCGGAAGCAGCATTGAAGTTCCCTCTCAGATCGCTGGCTGTATCAATGTACGCTGACGACATGGTCCTATATGTCAGGGACCCGGCGCTCCACCTGGAAAACATACTTCGAGAGTTCATTAAATTCGGCCGACACTCAGGACTGACCATAAACTGGGACAAGTCAGTGGTGCTGCCTCTCACGGATGTTACTCACCGGGTTCCATTGGAATTCCCGCTGGAATGGGCGACGGAGTCAGTTAGATACCTGGGCGTTTGGGTGCATAGGGATTGTCATGAAGTCATACGGGCCAACTACGGCGTTGCCATTTCCAACCTGGAAGACCAGGTGGCGAGATGGACTCGTCTCCCACTGACCCTGGCAGATCGCGTGTCTTTGATTAAAATGGTAGTGCTGCCGAAATTTCTTTACCTCTTCACAAACATTCCAGTCTCGCTGAGGTCACACTTCTTTGCGAGACTAAGGTCCCTATTGATATCTCTCACCTGGGCCGGCAAGAGGCCGCGAGTGACTTGGGAGGTGCTGACCAAGCCATACGATCTGGGTGGGTTCGCCTTGCCGGGTATGAGGCTTTATTATCTTTGTGCACAGGCACACTTTGCGAGTTACTGGATAAATGCTCCGCCATACACTCCGCACGTAGCACTGGAAGCAAGCGCAGTTCTGCCGTACCCATTAAGGGCTATGATCGTAAATAAGCACTCGGTGTTTGAAAAGGGGGAGATTGATACCGTGCGGCTCACGGCGACTGCATGGAATAGCGTGGGTAAACGAGCTGGCAGACTACCGCTATACGCCCCGGCTATGCCGCTACTTTATCACTCGGATATCTCCGTGTCGGGCGAACCGGGAGGGCTGCAGATTCTGCGGGAGGCCGGACTACAGACTATGGGGGACCTATTCCCCGGAGCATTGTTTCTCTCCTCTCAGGAGATGACAACCCGCTCGAAGAATGCTACTATGTCCACCTTTATGTATGTCAGGCTACGGGCTGCTGTGCGTGACTTATACCCAACATATCCGGAGGAACCACTGGCACTAGGTGCTTTGCAGTTGCTTTATACAGTCAAGGACAGGACTAAATTACTATCTAAACTATATAAGGCTGCACAGGAAGATGAAGGTGGGGGGCGACCCTGGCTAGAGCAAGGTGGGATAGGAGTCTCCCGGAACCGCTGAGTGATGACGATTGGAATGAATGCTGTGCTATGACCGGGGAGTATGTGATCAATGGCAATTTCCGCCTTCTGCATTATAAATTTCTACAACAGTGGTACTATACGCCGGCCCAACTGGTACGATATGGACTCAGGCCCACTGCTCAATGTGTCCGATGCGGAGCTGAGGACGCCAACTTTGTACACCTGGCCTGGGGATGCTCACGCGTCTACGATTTCTGGAAGGGGGTGACTGAAAGGCTGACTGTCATGGCTTCAACTGAGGTACAGCTGGATATACGCCTGTGTCTTTTGGGCATTGCTTCTGGAGTGGCTGCGCCGTCGCGGCGGCTGGTCGTGCTGGCGCTTCAATTGGCCAAAAGAAGGGTCGCTATGGTTTGGGGAGGGAGGAGAGCGCCTGAGGTGCACCTGTGGTTGAAGGATATGGCCTATTGCAGGGATCAATTGAACTGTTACTACGACGAATTACCTGCGGCGTCTCGCCCGAGTGATGTATGGGCTCCGTTTACACTTTATATGTCGTCTTTAACAGACACCGACAGCGACGAAAGTGTGACTGCTGCTTTATCAGACGGTGGGGATGGAGCTGCATGAGGTGTTCTTGTGCGAGGGTGATACGATTACCCTGTATCTTGTGTGGAGTGACTGGGCGATGGTCCTGACAGTGAGAATGTTGTGGAATGCTAGGACTGGCATGGCATACATAACTTACCGATCCTCGCTACGGCCTCTGGGTAGTTATGAGCAGGGGGTGAAGGTTCCATACCTTGGGGATGCACTGTTAGACATCTGATGCATTGGCTGCCCTATCACACTATGCCTACTGGACTTGGACTACTCACTGAAACCAGGATAAGACGGGGGGGGTGGGGTTGGGACTTGTTGATGTTGCCTTTCTTTACGAAAACTGAAAATTAGACCGAGATCACATGGGGGATCAACTGTAGTGCCTACAAGAGCTTGAATTCTGGACTCCTGCACTCGTGCCTCTGGCGTATGATGTCAAGCTTGTATGATGTATGTGGTACACCGATTGCGGCCGGCCCCAGCAGTGGGTTGTAGGCACACCGCTGTGTATATGAACAATGTGCAATAAAGGTCTTCCAAAAAAAAAAAAAAAAAAAAAAGTGTCTGGACTCCTGATGTAAAACAATTTGATGGTACGAAGAAGAGAGATCCAGAACGCTAAACATGTTTGCTCCTTTCAAGATGCTAATTGACTCAGACATATTCGGCAAAGGTTGCCGATCAACCCAAATACATTCATTCAGCCCACGCAAATCCACAAACATTCTTACGGCTTTACCACCATCCTTGGGTGCCAAAACTATCGGACTTAACCATTCTGAAGACTCTATTTCTTCTATTACTCCCAATCTCAAAAGTCTCTCAATCTCCAGTTTCAAAGGCTCAACCATCATATTCGGAACTTTGCGAACTTTATGTACACATGGTTTTGCTAATTTTTTAAGAATAATTTTGTGTTCAAATCCTTTTAAACATCCTAGTGTATCTGAGAATACTTTAGGAAATTCAGAAAAAATATTGTTGGATTCAGACACGGTGCTAACTCCCTGAGGAAGAGTAGAAGAAATTAAGTCTTCCATAAAGACAACTTGATCATGAGGATTTTTAGCACGAGGATTAAGGATTATACCAAAATCATGTTGATGTTTCCATCCAAGAAGATTATCTCCTCTCACAGCTACATAAACTTTGCCAGTGATTTCTTTACCTCTGAAAGAAATCTTAGCCACTGTATATCCCAAAATGTCTATGTTCGAACGACCATAACTTAAAGGAGCTATGTCTGGAGGCAACAATGGAACATTTTCTAGACCAACAACCTCATCCCAGATTTTGTTTCCTATCAAGGTAAAAGGAGATCCTGAGTCTGCCATAAGTTTAAATACGTATTTGTAAATACCAATAGCACAGAAAGGCATGGTAATACGTTCAGAATCAACATTTTCTCCGGTATCTTTTACATTTGATACAACAATAGTACGTACAATGTCAGAAACATTTTCATTAGCATCTTTCTTTTTGTTAGACCTACAAACACGAGCATAGTGACCTTTACCTCCACAATTGTTCCAAATACTATCTCTTGCAAAACAATTTGGAAAATTAGAAGTGTGAGAAAAACGACCACATCTGAAATAGCACATTTAGAAAATGAGCGTTGTTGTCGAAAATCACATTCTTTGGGTAAGGAAGTCTCTCTATTAAAGAAAGGACAAGTCTCTTGAGAACCCTTCTGAGTTGATAAGTTCTTTGAGGCAATTTGTTCCTTGCATTAGTTGAAACTTTAGCAATAGTATCAGGTGATTCTTCTAAAAAATCATCTTCTTCTAGTCTATGCACAACATCTTGATTTTTCTTTTTAACCTCGGCAGAAGTGTGAATTGCTTCCTCTTTATTTTTTCTTATCTCTTTAACCCAAGTAGAAGTATTCTCCATGCCTTCTACAATAGCCATAGCCTCTTTTAAGGAAGGATTCTTTGATAACAACTTTTTTTGGACCCTTGTGCTGTTCGTACATCTTGCAAGCTGATCTCTTACAAGTGATTCAGCTAAATCCCCAAAATCACACGTGCGTGCAAGAGTTTTTAAAATAGCTACATATGTACCAACACGTTCAACAGGACCTTGTACACGAGTGAAGAATCTGTGGCGTTCTGAGACAACATTAATTCTTGGACCAAAATAATTTTCTAACATGGACATAGACATTTCAAAAATATCAGAAGGTTCACCATCAGCACCACCCATTGGTATAGTGTCCATGCTATCATAAGTGTGCCTACCTTCAACCCCTAAATTATGCATTAAATTTGCCTGTTTTCTGGTAGCTGAAAACTTTTCCCCACCAATTGCCACCAAATAAGAATCAAAAAGATTCCGCCACCTTTTCCAAGGAAGAATATGTTCTCCCTCTTCAGAAAGGAATGGTGGAGGTTGTGACATGCTTGAAGTAGTTGCCATGTTGTGGGTTGATATCCAATGCAAGGAAAGAGAATAAGTGTCTAACTCACTTGTAAATAAAACAAATGTAAAAGTCAATGTGCTGTCGTGCACATCGACGATGTAAAGATGGTAATTCAAAGAAATGTAACTTACTTGAAAGAAAATCAAAGAAAGTCAATGTGCTGTTGTGCACATCGACGTTGTAAATAAGCTGTAATCTTAAAGATGCACTGCTGTGTGCATCAGCGTGAAGAGTTGCTGTTAGTAATTAAAAATGCGCTGCTGTGCGCATCAGCGTGGTTACTATGGTTACCAAAATGCGCTGCCGTGCGCATCGGCGTGAAGAATTGCATTAAAATGGCCGCTGTGACGTTATTTGCGTGATGACGCTGTACGTTACTTGCGTGACGACGCTGTACGTTGTGAACGTCAGGGTCAAGGTTCGTGTTGCGTCACGTCGTGTTGCAGGGAAATCCGAAGCTGAAGCCGATGCTGAAGATGTCAGCAGGTGAGCGATGTCAATAGCGGGGCAGTTACACGCGATGCATCAGTCATTCTAGGAGAAACAAAGTGCAACGGTCAAAGTTGAACAGGTGAACAAGACAAATAGAAGTTACCTGTTTGCTGAAGTTTGTTGTTCCAAAGGCCAGTGCAATCAGTACATCCAAATATGATTAATAAATAGAGTATTAACCATGGACACTGCGTTAAATGGTAAAAAGTCGATTTTAAACGATGAGAAATTCCAAATTTCCCCGAAAAGAAGTGGAGAATCCAAATAATGTAGAAATAAATCCAAATATCGATATCTGTATAGTACTGTAAGGTATCTAGTGTCCAATGTCCAAAGTTAGTCGAATATTAGTACCAGTACAGTATTCAAAATGTAAATTAGTCCAAACCAAGTCCAAATTCCGAATCCAAATTTACATTCCAATTGTAGGGGAGTTGATGGTTGTAGATGCCTGTCCCCAATCAAACCTTGACCCTCGTTGCCAGTGATAAAAGCTCTTAAGCAGGATAAGTTGGAAGAGCAGGCTTATTAGCACAACCATCAACAGCAGGTTACAGCAACTGACTGTCTATTCAGAAACATAACATTCTAACAATGATGTAAGGTGCACAGAGCACCATTAAAGAGACAGTAACCACAACAAGGGAATCTTCCAATTGGCAAAGGAAATAACATCTCAAGTGAGAAACGGATTTGCAAGTAACCATTAATAATTCAAGCAAGATCATCTTCACCAGTGCTGGGAATCCCAACTGTTTTCCACTCCAAATTACACTGAAAGTGAAAGCTTAAGCGTGGTTGCAAGAAGTGTTGGTTCTGGGGCTTCATACTTACTAAAGGAGTGAACACTTAAGACACAGACATGATGACAAACCTAGGTGGGGTGGATCAAATTAATGTAGGAGAAAGACTAATCCAAGCACCTCTCTTAGTCACTAGTTGGCAGAATCTGTTTTGGATAAACAGATATGCGAAAGAACCCAACCCATGCCTGGCATGGGTTGCGGGGGTGAATAATAAGCATGTTTTAAACACTGTTCTTAATTAAGGATGCAAAATAAAAATCTTTGGGGCAAAGATCTTGAATAGATATTTCAAAATTCTAAAACCTCAAATCATAGCAGGCTCTCATGGAAAACAAACTTGCGAGATGTGAGAAAAATCAATAGATTTCTTTGATCTTCCCTAGACATCTAAAACAAAGAAATTCAAAAGAAGATGTTTAATAAGCACACGTTGTGGCATTAAGCCTAGACCAACTGTCACCAAAAATTACAGCATTAACAGAGTACACTGCTCAATATCACGTTACCAAAATCAAGGGCAATTAAAAAATGTGCTGTATCTGGAACAAAAAACTTTAAAGCAAATTATCCTGTTGTATAATTTCCCCCTTCAGGGCCTCATTCCGAGTGCCCAAGCAATATCAACAGGAGTTACTGTCAATTAAGAATTACAAGATCAGCTTTAACTCCATTGTGTTTACTCCTGGCACCATGACTTCTTAATTGTCCAAGTGACATTCCAGGATAAAAAATAGGGATTACTGTTGGATTCAAGTACAGTATTCCCGAATCTATCTGTCAATCCTCGGTTTTGTAGAGTATCCCCATGTACACCCCATAACCCTGGTAATTACTCACTGATAATAAAAAAAATGGGGTATTATACCAGGGCTGATAGCAGAGCACTTGTATCAAGAGCCTAAGCACCACCCTCCATTTGTTACAACACTTTATTTGATGGAGTGAGTTTTTCTTTTATCTATCTCAATAAATCAGCTCAGCAACCTTGTGAACAATACACAAAGACAAATGTCATCTGATGAGCTTTGTCCATGACATTGCACAATATAGTTTGGGGTGTCCTCTCCCTCTGTAACAGTGCCTTCTTTTTTTTGTTAGCCAGCACACACCCATTTGTGCTCTTTGCAAATATTTTACTTATGCCCATTTTAAATTCATTGCCACAAAAAGGATTAAAATACACAGTTGAACATAAAATAGTAAACTAATTGTTACCACTGTTGGTAGAGATAACCTATTCTCACATGGAACGTTATTACTATTGGTATTATTATTATTATTATTATTATTATTATTAGTATTATTGTTTGGTCTTATAAATTATAAATTGAACAGCTACCCAAATAGGGTTTCCAGGGCTTTGCCAAAGAGATAGAAAGTAGCAGAAAATGAAAACCAATCAAAACAGCCAGGTTTTAAGATTTTTCCAAAAAATGGTCAGTGATTTTCAACTTTTTAGAGAATCGGGCAGAGTGTTCCAAAGTTTGGGGCCAAGTGTGAGAAAGAGCGAAAACCCATGCAGGCCATTTTGACTCTGGGGACCTTTCAAAAGTACCGGTTTTCTGAACCTCAGGGGGTGAATTGGATGGTATGGTTCAACCAGCTCTTTTAGGAAGATTGGACCAGTAATCAACATTTATTATTATTTATTTAAATTACATTTTATAGTGTTAATTGTGGGGATTCATTTATTATTAATTATTTATTAATTGGTTAGTATTAATTATTAATGAATTAATTGGTAATTATGTTAATAATGTTATTTTTTAGGAGCGAGTTGTCGGTTCATAGGGGAATAGGGTGGCAAGTAAATTAATTATAATTAATTAATATGTATTTGTTACTTAATGCTAATTAATTATTTACAATTTAAATATAGCAATTGTGTCATTAATTGTACATGTGAGTTGTGGGGTTTATAGTGGTTCTGCGTGAGAAGTAATATCTTTTTAATTAATTAATACGTTTAATCGATATTAATGTATTCATGTTAACTTCGTTATGGAAATTGTGTAATGATTTTTAGGTGTGGGTTGTGATGTTCATTGAGGTAGAGGGTGAAAAGTTATTTATGTTTACTTAATTGATAATTAGTTGATCGGTAATATTAATTCATCAAATCATAAATATTTATGATAATTGTTTATCTTTATTTTGTGTGTGGGTTGTTTTTATCGAAGTAATGTTTGGGGAGTAAATTAATTTTTATCTGTTTTAATTGTTTTTTTTAATTCATTATATTTCTTTAATTGATAATTAATTATGTTAAATATGACGGTATATATTTTTTAAACATTTAGATGTGCGTTGTGAATTGTGTGGTGTTATAGGGTAGGAAATAAAAAAAGATTATAGTTAGTTAATAATTGATGTTTTTGATTATAAATAATTTCTATGAAAAATAGTTATTTATTTGTAAATTATCTTTAAATTAAAAAAAATCTTTCTAGATATGTTTTTATCTTTTGTAAATTTTAAATATTTTTATATCTGTTTTTTTTTGTTTTTAAAAAAATGTTGTGTTGTAGTTGATAATTTGTTGTTTTTAATTTTGAACAGACTCCTATGAGAATATGAATTTTTACCTCCCTGCTATCCAACATATTCCCTACTGTTGCAGTCACTGGAGTGGGAATAGTAATCTTTACCCCTTCCCTATCCAACACTTTCCCTACTGTTGCAGTCACTGGAGTGGGTATAGTAATGTTTACCCCTCCGCTATTCAACACTTTCCCTACTGTTGCACTCACTGGAGTGGTAATAGTAATTTTTACCCTTCCGCCAGCCAACACTTTCCCTACTGTTGCACTCACTGGAGTGGGAATAGTACATTTTACCCCTCCGCTATCTAACACTTTTTCTACTGTGGCACTCACTGGAATGTGAATTGTAATGTGTGCCCCTCCGCTATCTAACACTTTCCCTACTGTTGCAGTCACTGGAGTGGAAATAGTAATGTTTACCCCTCCGCTATTCAACACTTTCCCTACTGTTGCACTCACTGGAGTGGTAATAGTAATTTTTACCCTTCCGCCAGCCAACACATTCCCTATTGTTGCACTCACTGGAGTGGGAATAGTACATTTTACCCCTCCGCTATCTAACACTTTTTCTACTGTGGCACTCACTGGAATGTGAATTGTAATGTGTGCCCCACCGCTATCTAACACTTTCCCTACTGTTGCACTCACTGGAGTGGAAATAGTAATTTTTACTCCTCCGCTATCCAACACTTTCCCTAATGTTGCACTCACTGGAGTGGGAATAGTATTTTTTACCCCCGCTGTACAACACTTTCCCTAATGTTGCACTCACTGAAGTGGGAAAAGTATTTTTATACCCGTCCGCTATACAATACTTTCCCTACTGTTTCACTCAATAATGTGCAAAATTTAGGTTTAAAGATTATTAAATATTTTAATGTTTTAATTTATAATATATTGGTTCTTTTATTAGATTGTATGTTATAGGTGTGTGTATATAGTTGTGGGCGTGGGAAGGTGGAGCACAAGCGTGCGACACGTTCAGCATCAATTCAAAGGCACAGGTTCACACTTGGCTGAAGGCAGACAAGCGTTTTTCCAAAAAGGATGCAAGCGTGAAATGGATGCAAATTTCAGAACATTGGTCGACATGCTGCTAGACAAGCTTTAACTTGGAACCACTGGGTGTTGAAATGAGACATTGTGCTAGAGTTCGACGTATTAACGGTGAGTGTGACAGACCATGCACTACAGGTCCCAAGATGCAATGTGCCACGCCCTCCTCGGGGCAGGACCTTTAAAGTGAATGGGTGGGAACACGAACTCTAGTCAGCACAAACGCCATTGAGAAAGAGAACGAGGAGTTCTTGAAACGCGTCTGGACATTGTGCCTTAGATCCTTTTATGAAGTGCTTACACGGCAGACCAAAGCCCAAATGAGTGGATTTGACATTTGCATACAGTGCTGCCACTTTGCCTGAATAAACCAGTACCTTGAATCCTGATGCCTGGTCGGCGTGCTTCTTTCCATCTGGTAAAATATATATATATATATATATATATATATATATATATATATATATATATATATATATATATATATATATATATATATATATATTTATATATATTTTTTTCCACAAAGGTTGCCCCGTTTGAAGACACCACACGCAGGGTGGCTTTATGTGTGCTTGTAAATTTCACACAGCAGATTGCGCCTTTGGTGCGTCACGCAACGTGATGCACCAACAGTGCAAGGGGATCATAAATAAGCCCCTTCTGGCCTCATTTATGAGGTGTTGCATCGCTGCGACATAGCAAAGATGTGGCACTTCTCAATGCACCCTCCTTGCGACACCATTGATGCGTCATATTTACTGTATGATGTAACATGTCGCTATAAGTGGTGCATTGAAATCTCTATAGATTTCCCTGCGCCACTTCTTCAAGGCTTTGAGCGGGGAACGCCCACCCTGCTGACATTATCACCTTAACCGCGGCGGCAATTCCGATGCAGTGCGGGGCGTTCAATTATGTGGGTGGGGCCGAGTCAGCCAACGGACGTGTGCAGCACTCCAAAAGTAGTGCGTGCGACGGCTGTTGGCCGACAGAAGCACGCAGAGGGTTAAACCTGATGCAGGTATAATGTAGCGCATGGCTTTGCGAAGTGACGCATCTGCCTAGATGCATCACTTCATAAATATGGAGCAACATGGCGCATTATTTAAGCTGACGTGGCGTCACTGATGCAATGGCGGTGTAAATGTGACACAAGGGATCATAAATAAGCCCCTTCATTTTTAGGCAGACTGGAAAAGCGCTTTTTTATAATCATTGAGAAAAAAAATTATAATGATTATTTTCATCTCAAAAGCTTTCTAAAAGGAGATACAATTATTGTTTTTTCTTGCCATCTTGACACAGTATTAATGCATTTACTAGTGCTAGTTTTAGCACGGCAGACGAGTGTGTACACGCATTAAATTGCAACTGGGAGTTTGCTGTGAGAAGAGAATATTTTCGAATGTAAATATTGATAAATATAACTACAGCATAAATATTATTTGACCATGATTAATGTGCTCTAACGGCTCTGCTGTAGTAAAATCAATAAGCCAGCACTTCACATGTGTCTTGGTAATCCAATGTATATTTTTAAAAGATGTTAGTTTTCGGTTTTTTTTCAAACACACTGATCTAAATTCAAGGTATTGTTTTATTTCTGTGGTCAGCTGAACTGTGGACTTTCTTTCATATATACACTGGCAGATTTCACAATATTTGTTAAATAACGGAGACACCTGTGAATACCTGTGGATTTTGTTCACTCTCTTACTTCTAATTACTTGACCTCTGCCAAAACTACACATTCATAGAATAAATGCCTGCTAAGTGCCAGGACTGCATGGAATCCAGACACCGGTTGATATGACATTCGAGTTTTTGCCCAGATTTGCACATAGCAGTATTTTATTTGGCACCAAATGTTTATCACAGCACTGATTTGAGTTTGTTTTAGTGATTCTTCCATATTTTCTCCTGCTGTTAAAATGAAACAAGCCTGGTTTAAAATTGATTTGGTGTTGTGCCAAATTATAGCTTACTACATCTATCTACCAGTTATTCCCTGAATGCCTCAAAGTGACCATTTACATTATTTATTAACTTATCATAAATTTGTACTTGTTCTTGGTATTCACAATAGTAACATTAGATTAGGCTGTCCTCAAGAGGATATCTCAGTGCAAAATAGGAACAAGCGGATTGCGCCTGGCAATAGAGTGAAGAACTCCACCTAGAGTCTGCCAAAGATGAACTTACAGAGAGAATCACTCAGCAGGCTAAAGTAGGTCGAGTGATTGGTCTATTTGGCCTCCTAGAATATGATGTGAACGGGCTGCTGCAGATTAAAGGAGGAATTTGCTCATGAGGACTTAGCTTCTTTTTTGAAAATAAAAGTAGATGGGATTTTTCTGATGCTTGGGGAGGGTGAATTTCATTCTTGTTGCAGCTCCAGAGAAGGCTCTATCGTATGTTTTTTCTTACAGAAGAATGAAGGTTTCAGAAGATTACCCGCACTCAGAGAGAATCTGCCTCCTCCAGAAATCAAAACTTTCTGTGCTAGGTACAGTGGTGTTTGTGATGGACAGTTGAGAGCTTTCAGATGTGGGGTGATGTGATTAAATTTTTGGGATCCTGTTAAGAGTCTTCGGGCTGCAGTAAGACCGGCTCTAAGCAGGGCTGTTGAGATCTAGTCCTGATAAAGTCCTGATAAAGTTGTACATCCGTTTTCAAGTTTTGAGATGACTAATGTCTGAACTGCAGTTATGATGTCTGGTGATTCGATGAAAGGTTTCATTTTTCTAAGATAGCTGAGGTGAAAACGGGCATTTTTAGCCATAATGGTGATGTGTGATTGCATATTTAGGTTCTTGTCTAGAGTGATTCCTAGGGACTTGGTAGAGTCCACCAGAATCAGAGTACAGTTTAATGCAGTGATCAGCTTGGTCCAATCCTTCCTCACCATGGAGTTTTTGGGGGGAGAGTTTAGAAAATAATTTGTTTTTTTGAGAGTTTAGCTTAAGATGATTATTTGTTAGTTATTGAACGGTCAATTTTAATGCTTGGTTCATCATCTTAATCTCTTCCTAGGAAGTGATCTTAATATATAGCTGAGTGTCATCAGCATACATGTGGAAGGAGATGTTAGCCTGCTGTAATATTTCAGTTAAGGGCTCAATATAGAGATTAAATAGTGAAGGGATAGTGTTGAGCCTTGTGGTACTCCTAATAGGTTAGGGAATGGTGAAGATTAAATTTCTATTCACTGGAAATCTATGCATTCTGTTCTCTAAGAAAGATTTAAACCATTTTAGGACTGTTCCCTTTATACCCATCCTCTTCTCAAGTCTCTTGAGTATTTTGCCATGGTTAACAGTGTTGAAAGCAAACGAGAGGTCAAGCATCACCAGCAGACATGTTTCATTATGGTCTAATGCGAGTAGGGAGTCATCTACTATATGTAGGATTCTTGTTTCGCTGCTGTGCCTGGGTCTGAAATCTGATTGGCAGATGTCAAGGAGCTTGAATTCCATAATGTGTTGGTTCAGCTGTTGTTGAACACATTTTTCTATTACTTTTGCTAGCATGGGAATGTTGGTTATCGGTCGGAAATTGTTTGGGTCAGAGGGGTCTCTATTGATTTTCTTAGTATGGGGATGACTTGGCTGGCTTTTAGGCAATCCGGGATGGAACTTTGCAAAAGCAATGCTTTGATTATCTTGGTCCAAACGGGGATGACATTATGGTTGCTAGATGGCAAGCAATTTGATGGGAGAGGGTCGTTATAATGGTTGCTCAGTTTTATAGTGGATAAGGTTTTGGTAATATCTGAGAAAGTTTGAAGGAAGACCACTGGGCTTTATTTTTGGGCACTGACAGAGTAGGTTGGGTTGAACGATCGGTTGGAGAAGTTTTAGGGGTAGTTGAGTTGTCAGCGGCAGTCTTGAGTTCATTCTCTAGGGAAATGGCTTTAGCAGTAAAGAAGGAAGAGAATTCTTCGCTGCTTAAGTGTGATTTTGATGTCAAGAGTGCAGATTTGGCCATTTTGTTTGATTGTTGTTTTAATATTTCTAATAGTTTCCTCGGTCTGTTTTTTGTGTTATCAAGTTCTGATCTAAAGAAGACTTTTTTGAATATTAGGATACTTTTGTCGTAGGAGTTCTGGACTTTCTTAGCAGTCTTAAGTGAGGGGATAAAGTATGTTGTCTCCATTGCCGTTCATTTAGTCTCTATTTGCATCTTTCTTCATTGAGAGATCCATTAAACCAAGGGTGTTCATCTTTGTTCTGTATCCTTTTGAGTTTTGGTGGGCTATTGAGTGAATTATCTTTGTCATCGTGGAGTTGAAGTGTTCTGTATGTTCGTTGATGTCCTCCATATTTATTTTAGATTTCTAGTGTCACAAACCCATTGTCTGGGTATGATTAATTGTGAAGTTGGTTTCTTTCTTGTAGGAGGTATCTGGAAGGTGATAATATGATGGCCTGACCAATCACAGTGGCCGATTTGGATTGTTTTAACCAATTTAGGTCGAGCCTAGCATTGCAGCGCATGCGCTGCTCGCTCTGCGAGGCATATTTTAGTAAGGACAGATGTGGAAGTGGAGTGGAAGCCCCACCCATACTTTTCATTGGCTTTGAGTCATTGTCTCTCATAAATGCTGGCTTCCAATTCAATATGAGGTTTCTTAGCCCCCCCTTGTTACCGCCAGTCTGTCAGGACTGGATCTTTTACTTGCAGGTGTAACACGTCTCCTTCATTAGTCGGTAAGCACTATGTTTTTGCATTGCGCTTTTACTTTAATGATAGCTGCAGCCCCACCCCGCAAGTGCTGTGTGGAGTGGCAGCTATTGTTAAAGTGAAAGCGCAATGTGTGCCACTGTTCTTGCTGCAGGACTGGTCGCTGCCCCCCTTCACTTGGGTTCTCAGCGACTCGCTTCCCTCTACTGTGCCACTTTCTCCCACTCTGTCTTGTCAATTTCCCTGCCATTTGTGAGTTCTCAATTCACTCCACCTTTCCCTGCGCTCTCCTTCTGCTCTTCTACACCACTCTTTCTATACCCCCATTCATTCTTCTTTGTTTCTCACGCTTCGCACTTTCACTTTTCCCCAGCTTGCATCTTGCTCTTGTACGTGTCTCTCAATTCCCAAGACCCCTCTCTACCTGCATTGTCTTTGCCTCATTTTCACAGTGGCTGAGTTTAAGGAGTGCCGGAGTGAGGGGCCTGCCAGTCACATCACTGAAGTAAGGGAGGCTGCTGCTGCGTGGCAGGGTCCCAAAGTATACACAGGACAGCTGAGACATGTCGGGAGCCCACAGCCTGATGTAAAAGTATATACGCTGCAGGGCACAGGCGTCTCTTCGACGCCACCGCCCTCCCTCAATCTGGGTGTCTCGCCCAGCCTCAATCGCTCACAGTGGATTTGTCCCGGTCTCTTTTGGTTAATGTTGTGGGGCAGGACAGATCTCCACCGGCTAAGAGTGCTGCAGGGCTGTCCGTTTATATGGACGGGGCACAATACTGACTCTGCCCTAGTGGGTATGAGTGTGTCTACTGACTCTCACTGCCAGTGTCTTTGTTTCACAACAGTTAATGCGGCTGTCTCAGGACGGTCATGAGTCTATCTCTCAGGAATGAGGAGTACCTTGAAGTGGGAGTGGTGTGTGCCTCAGGGGGGTGCATGTGTGTGCCTCAGGGGGTGCACGAGTTTGCTGTGGGTGTGGGAGAGTTCAAGTGTGTGTCTCAGCAGGGTGTGAGTGTGTGCCTCAAGGGGGTGTGCCTCAGGGGGGTGTGAGGCTGTGCCTCAGGGTGGTGTGAGAGTGCACCTCACAGATTTACAAGAGTGTGACTCAGGGATGTGCGAGAGTGCACCTCGGGAGGTTGCCTCAGGGTGGTGCTTGAGGCTGCCTCAGGGGTGTGAGAGTGCGCCTCTGGCGTGCGCCTTGGGGGCTGTGAGAGTATGCCTCAGGAGCAGACACAGCAAAATACAAGTGGAGCGGCACACTATGCTAACCACAGATTTTTAGCTTACGTGTTTTCAAGCAATGCCCTTTAATTACATTGGTAATGCCCCTTTTAGAGACCCCCCAGTTTTTTTATGTCACTTAAAGCCCTGGGGACACCTCACTGCAAAAGCCCTGGGACAGCTCTCAAGAGTCCCCCAGCGACTGGATCAGTTCACCATGCAACAAAAGTGAAAGGAGGAGCAGCCCTGTGTCAGGGTTATTGTTATTGTTATTGTTAACTGAAGCTTGTATAGCGCCAAATCACAGTCAGGTCTCTAGGCGCTCATGACAGATGGAGGGAAAAACATCTGAGTAGATAAAAAAGGATGCGTGTGGCCATGGCACTATGCGGTGCTTAAGGCTTCCCTAAACAGGAGCGTTTTTAAAGACTTCCTGAAGTGCAACAAATTTGATTCTTTGAGGAGAGACTCTGGAAGTTTGTTCCAGATCTGTGGAACCAACACAGAAAAGGATCTCCCTCCCTTGGTTGCCAATTTGTATCGGGGATAGGACAGCAACTGTGTGTTAGAGGACCTTAATGATCGTATGGGGTTATAAACCCCGAGACGTTCTTTGACATAGGCAGGTGCTTGGCCATAGATTGCCTTATGGGCAGTGCATACACTTTTAAACTCCACCCTTTGCTTTATGAGGAGCCAGTGTAACCTACACAGCAATGTAGAGGCATGGGTCTGTCTAGGTAGCCTAAACATTAACCTAGCTGCATCGTTTAAGACCACTTGCAGCCTGCTGGTCAAAGTTTTAGGCAATCCCAAATAAAGGGCATTCCCGTAGTCCAGTCTTGAAACTATTGTGGCGGAGACAATTGTACGAAGAAGAGGGACCAGCTTTCGTAGCTGTCTAATTAGATTTGTGCAAGTCCCAACAACAGAGGAAATCTGGCCTGCCATTGACAGCTCATGGTCGATCTTTATACCGAGACTTTTTACATTAGGACATGTTTCGGGGTAGGGCCAAGATCTTGGGGCCAAAACAGGTCACACCAAGGTGAAGCGGCAGTTGAAACCACTAGGACCTCTGTTTTGTCCGGGATAATCTTCAACGAGTTCGCTGTCATCCATCTCACAGTGTGTCTGAGAATATTTTGGGCTTGGATCTATGCAGATGTCGTGTTGTCAATGCAGAGTAGCAAATGAGTATCGTTGGCATAGTTTTAAGTTCTGCAGCCCATGTTTACCAAAGAGTAAATTAGGGGTTTCAGATAAAGGTTAAATAAAAGTGGGGACAATGCAGATCCCTGAGGGACTCCGCACTCAAGGGTACCCAGGTCTGATGTACAGTCCCCTAGTTGAATCCTTTGAGTTCTCCCAGAAAGAAAGGATTTTAGCCATTGATAGGCTAAGTCTTGTATCCCAAATGCGGCCAGTCTGTCCAGAAGCAGGGTATGGCTGACAGTATTGAATGCCGCTGACAGATCTAATAATATCAGGGCACTCAGCTTCTTACTGTCAGCCATACCTCTGAGCTCATCCAGCACTGAGAGCATCACCAGTTCAGTGCTGTGATGCGCACGAAACCCCACTTGACGCTCCTGGAGTAGATGGTGTGACTCCAGGAATGATGAAAGAGACATCAAAACGTGTTATTCCAAAATCTTGGACAGAAAAGGCAGCTGGGATATTGGCCTATAGTTTTTTAGATTGGCAGGGTCAGCCCCAGGCTTTTTTAATAGGGGCCTAACAAGTGCGTCTTTAAGGCTAGAGGGTAAATGGCCAGTATCTAATGATTTATTCAGTAGGGAGACAATATGACTCTCTAAAGTAGGGAGCGCCAGGGTTAACCCTTCAGTGGCCACGGACAGCAATGGATGTGACAGCAGGCACCTGACTCAGTGCAAGTGCAGCTCAAAAAGTCTCCCCCATCAGCCATCTCTGGTATCTCCCAATCACAGCGTGCCCCCTTGCACTCAGACTCGCCGTGATGCCGGTGGTTGGGTGGGGAGAGAGGTGCCTTGATGCTTGATCCTTAGAATTTGTGTCTTTATAATGAGTTGAGAGGCGCAGGGCAGGTGCGTGGTTGTTAGTGGGTTTCCCTCTGTGGTCCAGTAGAGGGCTAGAAAAATAAGTTGTCTGAAACCAGAACACCCGCTGTTCCCTTTCCAGCATGCCTTCTTGAAAGAACAAGCATTTGCAATGCAATTGGTCTCGCATTTACGCGTGTTTCAGCTATTGGCATTGTATATGACAATGCCTTATATTTATATTTTATTTTTTAAAACATAACTAAAGGCATTGTCCTTTACAATTCAAATAGCACAAACTTGCGTAAATCAGAGACCTATTGCATTGCAAATGCTTGTTTTATTTAGAAATGATCCGGTCTAGTGTTGCACCTTTAGTGTGGGTTGGAAGGGTGCATGCTTGAACTAGGGATTGATCTGCTAGGAAGTCTTTGACAGCATTGACTTGAGTATCATAGGGGTCTTCCCAGTCAAGATTGAAGTCCCCTATGAATATACCCTTGGAGTAGAGGGCAGAGTTATTGTAATGATTTCTATTAGTTGGTTAATGAACAAGGCATTTTTGCCTGGGGGGTAGTAAAGTATGTGTACTTTTCAGAGTAGGTTATCTGTAGATTTTAAAGAGATCTCAAGGTATTCACATGTTACAAGGTCAAGATTGGCTTAGGGAAGGTGTGGGAGGATGCCTGCTTCCTGTTCCTGCCACAGAAGCAGGAGCCGGGAAAAGACGGGACCCGGCCAGTGGACAGGTACATTTTTTCTTATTATCATTAAATTAACTACAACCCCCCCAACACGCGTGACCCTCCCCTCGTGATCCCCCGCCCCCCACCAGCAATTATTGCTGGCTGCGACTGCATCCTTTTAAGAGGGATTGATCACTGGTCACAGCCTCTGCCGCCTTTTATTTATGTTCACTTCACACTGTCTAATCAGCAGCTCCTTTGCTAACTCATCTGTCATCGCTCCAAACTAAAAAAAATTGGAAAGTTCCCTTCACTTAGCAACAACTTCATCAACAGTGAAGTCTTTGGTGTTGGGTATAAAATTTGTAATATGTCTTTGCAATACAAACACCCTTGGAAGATCACATTTCCAAACATATCTTTGATTCCTTGCACACATCTGGTATGACCACTCTTTGTGCGTTAACCACCACAGGTAAGTACTTAACACATTGACCTTATTTTTCCAACACACTCAACATTAGTTGTGGGAGAAAGATGTAGTCCATCCAGTGCTTTGATGTAAAGGTTCTAGCCACTCTTTCCACTCTACAGGACATGGACTGGAATCTGTTGAAAACATAGCAGCAAAATAACTACATGTGTAGTTCCCATGATTGATGTTGTAGAAGCAATGTTGGAAAAGTGACAGCAGGTTGACTATATTTCCTTTGCACAACAGCTAACGTGTTACCAACATTAATAGTATACCTGATTGGAGTGATGTGAGCATGCCATCTTTTTTACAATTGTTTAGAACTATCCATCTTAATTAGTCTGCAGTGCCATTCCCTGAATTTTAGGGGGCAGTGTTGATTTTAATCCATAAAAACATGCTCCTTGTTCTTTTGCGTTTTCTGTAGCAGTTGTTTGTGAACAAACACGGATGCTTGCGGGACTCAGTTGGATCAGGAATATGATCGTTTGTGAGTGCAAACGACTTGGACATGGGTACTACCTTGCACAAGAGTCCACTGAACTTGGGTGCAGGCTTTCATATAGGCACTGAAGATTACCCACCAATGCCTTTCTGCAGCCTCTGGAGAGTGATGTGCCCTTCTGCTCTCACCTGCTGTAAGGCCTCACCAATATGTTGCTCACTGTCAACACTGTTGAGGAATGCCCAACTGCATTTAGTTTGAAAACATTGTACCTGCCACTCTTGTTGATCTACTACCGCTCATAAAGCAGCATGTTCAGTAAACTTTTTGCGGTACTGCTGGATACACTGTTTTTACATCTCACCTACTGGACGGCACATGTGCTGTCTGTTGTGAGATATATTGTTAGCTTACCGTAGGCTTAGAGCCTGCTCATTGCATCATTGTCACTGCTGTTAACGCTCTTCAATGCTCAAAGAGATTACAAAACCCAAGAGAAGCAGAATTATTTGTCTCCTAAATAATCCACTAACAGAACCACACAGGCGCTAATACTCATTGTCCATGGCCTTTTGATGTGGACAGTGGAGGTTGTGCACAGAGCTTGGTCAAATGCACGCAGGTGTGAGTAGTGGTTGTTGGTCTCCGTGGGGTTAGCTAGGTCTTCAGCCATGCACAGGTCCTGTACCCAACCTGCTCTGGGTGGCAACTATGCAAGGTCGCTGGCAAAGCAGGATTTGGTTGCAGGACCTGGCCTTACACCAGACCCAACCTACTGCAAGCATCCATACCCTGCAGCCCACTGTGAGTGGCCAACACCCACTTTGCATAGAACTTGGAGCACACAGCTTGATCTTTGGCCAGGCTATGTTTTTATCATCTTTGTGATTTGTAGATCCCTTTTTCAAACTGTGAATCCAGGGCAAGCTTCATTCACAGCCTCACAACCCCATGGACCACCTTAGGAGGATTCACAGATATGCATTTGAAACAACAAACCCCCAAAGTAGCCACAAGGGTTGCGAAAACTTCCGCAACAAAATGAGAAAACATCTGTGACCAACGGCACAATAATCAGATTGAGGGCATGACCAGGAGTGAACTGCAGTTCACCCTCATTCCAGCAATGTACAGGTAAAGAATGTGCATGCAAATAACATGGCATAATGAGTTTCCAGTTCATGGCACACACCAAACATTTAGGGTTGCGTGGTTAAAGGGCTGAACTTGTAATTACTGAGTGACCAGAAGCCCATATTTTGTCTTGCTTTGATTGGATGGAAGCTATTTTACCCTACAACTGCAAGTAGTTGAGAATGCTTTTTTACTGTTTACTGAAGCTGGTAGAAAGACTGAATTTCCTAATGCCTTGTAGTGCAGCTCAATCTCTTGCCATAAAGCCTCTAGGGACCTGGAAGTGATTTAGTGTGCACAATTTTGTGCAGGTAACCTCAATCAGTTACTCAGCCTATGTCAAAAGTGAAGTGTGATTTCTAATATTTGAACTACCAGATTAGTCTGTACATTCTGAAGCCAATCGCTCTCATGTGGTTTGTTATTCTTCACTAGAAAAGATATAAGAATACAAATAGATGAAAAAGTGAAACATCTTTCATGGTTTTTTTCAACTGCTCTGACATTATTCTGATTGACTTAAGCACAACGTTCTCTTTACAATAATCTAGAGTTTGGCACATTTGTAAGTAGAGCAAAGATTAGTTCTACTCTTTCCTGGCAAGAAACAGCTAATACCACACAAGGCAGACACATTCTGGAGGCTGCTCATTCAAATGGAAAGTCAATTGTCCTAACCTCTATATGATTTATACCCAATGAACATGCACAAAAAAACTTCTGCGGTTGTGAGCAGCCTTTCATGCCTGAATAAGAGATACATTGTTACCTCCAGCCACTAAATATGACCCCAGAGAAAATTCTGAGAACCAAAGTTTAGACTTCAGAAATTTCAAAGAAGAAATAAATGTTAACATAACTAATCATCAACTGTACTGTCCCAGAAAGTGGAAATGTAAATTGCTGGCTGTTTTGAAGAGATATTTTAAACTTACCTCAGCATCACAATCCAGACATTAAAAAAACTTCGCATACTCCTAACTCTATGGAAATTTTACATCCCATCTGTGGCATTTGGGCTTGCCTGGAAATTTGGCAAACATTCTAAACTCTGAAGCTTTCAATAAGTGAGAAAAAATTCCCTAGAATACAAAGTTCATATATGTGTTGGTTTCAAATGATAACTCGATGTTATTTGTAATTTTGCCCTTCATGGAATGACAAAATCATGATTTATTTTTCCCCAAATTTCACTACTGAAATTGTTTTGCTTTTTGAGAAACAAGCAAAATGTAAATAGGCACGTTTTACCACGAAGGTTAATAGTAAAATACTATTAGCGATGTTTGTTTCACCTCTGGTTTTCCCACCAAAGTAGCTATTTTGTTGGGAGTGTTCTTCTGCAACTTTGGGGAGGCACTGGATTCAATGGCTTCTTTTTAGTACTTTCAGTCTAAAACCAATAGTCTTTCTAACTTGTCTCTTGTGCTGATGCTAAAGACAATCAACGATGTAACTTACTCAGTGAATACATATAGGGCCTTATTACAACTTTGGCAATGTGGTGATGGGTCCACCACGCCACTGCACCGCCAGAGCCATGGTCAGACTGCCTGCCAGATTAGGAGTTTCCTTCTGTCTGGCGTGCTGTTTTTTGAAATTTTTGCATGGTGGTGCCTCTAAAAACGAGCACCACAATGGGAACACCAAAACCTTTTCCTGCCCGTCATAGACTGAAAAGTTCATGCCGTGCAGGATATAGTGCGCATGCACACAGGGGGTGGGGGCACATTTTGTGCCCCACCTGTGTGCATTTCCGTGTGGAGGAGGCACAGGGGGCCCCCTTTGTCACTGTGTTTATGGAGGAGGAACCTACATGATCGCACCGGCGGATAGAAACCTTGTTATATGCTTGGTGGGGCCGAGGCAGTCCCGCATAGCATATTACTGCCTCCTGACCGCCTTTACACTGGCAGCTGATCGGGACTGTAATAGTCACGCCACCCAATTCTTAATAGGATGTCGGGCGACCGCCACCTCAGGTTTATGGACCGCCAGACTTGAATCGGGACCTTAATGTAATTAAAAAGGCAATTACACTTTCTGATTCTTTAATTAGCCTTCCCAGCTGGGAATGTGGTAAGACACATTTAAAAAGACCTGGGTTCTAAAACAACCTTCACAAAAGGTAGAGAGCAAAGGCAATCAGGAGTTACAGGATCAAAGGGTAAATACCTAATTTAAGGGCAAAGGGAGAAACCGAGGGGAATCAGGTGGCTTGAGATGCCAGGTATGAGAAATGTGCGGACAAGTCACAACAACCTTGAGATGTTGGTATACACTGATTAATCAGTGGCTATTGCTACTTACACTGTCTCTATTTAACATAACCCAGAAATGACTGCTCACCACCTGGAATTGTATTAGAACTTGGCACTCTGCCAGTCATGCTATGGACATACCCCTACCACTGCCTACCCATGATCCAAAGCTTCCATAGTCTATGATGGTTTCATAGGATGAAAGTAGGGTAAACGTTCAGTCCTTAGTGTAAAGTACCTTAGTGTAATGTACTCCTAGTTGTACACCCTGTCACAGAGAATCTGATCAAATCACCTCTTCACACAAGCATAGAACTTAAAGTGCAAATATATCTCTTCTGTTTTTAAGTCAATATGTTCAAAAGCACTCTGTCAAAGCTGAGTGTCTAAAAAACACAAATTACAAAGAAGTCAAAGAACAGAGTTACAATGAATATCTATTAATCAAATCCGCAGCATCATGAGCTGTGTGTATTCTTAATGTTCATTCTTTTTTGTTTTACTTCTAGAAAAAGGGAACATGGACACAACCAAGGTGTTCCATGCCTAAGCATAGAGACTTCTTCAGTGCTGCCCCCACCTCTACCTCAGGCAATGTGGCAGGTCTGCCGCTGGTCGAAACTAAACCTTGAGGAGCAGAAATCTGGTCTTCGCAAGTCTAGATTCGAACTAGGCAACCATATCACTGTGGCCACTTTTAGATGCACAGAGTGGAATAACAATTTTCTAAATCAGGTCATCCCAGTGACCTGGCAAAAATGTGTCCACAAGGCAAAAAATCCCATGTTATAACTCCTATTTACTGTCCTTATAAAAGGAATGTAAACATCTAGGCAGGAAATGGAGAAAGTCCTATCACAAGTTAAGCAAACAAGAGTATAGGAAGGCAATAAGGAACTATCATTCTGAAATTAAAATCGCTTATGCTTCCTATTATACTGCAAGAATAGATTAGTCCTCCAACTCACCAAAATAATTCTTTCAGATCTAGAAATCTCTTACGGAGCTCAGATCGGACAGCTCTCTACCGGAAGCAACAGTAGAACGCAGTGAGGACCTGTCCAATTTCCTTCTATAAAAGATCACGGATATCTACACATCCTTCCCTGACGAAGTCGAGTTGCCAGATCCTCTGTCAGGGTGGAAATCTTTAGAGAGCCTTGGACAAGGCTTGTTTCACTTTCCTGATATTGCGTTATCCTTTCTTCAGAACTATTGAGCATGGTTTAGTCGGGCTCCCCCTTGGACCTAGCTCCACTCCGTATCTCCCACTCTGAGAACATCTTCCCTGTCCTGCTGGATTTGTTGAACCTGTCTTTCACCAGTGGGTTGGTTCCCTCTAAATGGAAATATGCATAGGTGAAGCTGCTGCTAAAAAAGCCCGGTCTGGATCCACTATGTCTGGGAAATGACAGGCTTTTATCCCTGTTGCCAAGATTGTCTAAACTCCTGAAGAAGCATGTAAATGAACACATTTCCTCTTTTTTAGAGTCAAACAAAAACATGTCCCACCCAAATTGGGTTTAGACTACCACACAGTACCGAAACTGCACTGTTAGCTGTGGTTGAGGAATTTATATGGCTCCTAGAACAAGGAGGTTCCACAGCAATTATCCTTTTGGAGCTCAGTGCCACCTTTGACACTGATGACCATGCAGTACTCATCCAGAGAATTTAAGATGAGGGCCTAAAAGACAAGGTGCTGGAGAGGCTAACATCTTTTCTTGCAGGTAGGACCTTTCAAGTGCTTAATCAGACATGCTATTCAGGCAACTTTCCGTTGAATTGTGAGGTGCCTTAGGGCTCAGCCCTGATCCTTGCCCTCTTCATCTATATGCTGAGATTGTTCATTCATTTGGGTTGTCAATAGTCTCTTACACGGACTACACCCAAGTTGTCCTATCTCTCCAGAACATTGTTTGAACTCCCAACAACTGGCTCCCTGCCTAAAGGAAATAGCTAACTGGATGGTAAACTGGTGCCTTAAACTCAATTGGGACAATACTGAGGTCATGTTTGTGGGTAATAACATCAGGAACCAGGCATTGAAACTCTGGCCTGCTTGTCTTGGAAAGTCACCCAGTCCAAAAAGCCCTATGAAGAGCCTGGCTAGATAATACCCTCACTATGGATTGGCAAACCAAAAATCTTGCAGCGAGCTGTTATGGTATTCTTAGAATGCTAAGGAAGGTGTTAGATCTTCTCCCGTCCCCTTCCAATAGGCTTGTGTAGAGGTTCAGGATAAATTGATATTTATTACCAAAAGGAAACTCCAGCCACATCCAAGTACAACTTCTAGAAATCAACTGTCACTAATCTGATAATTTGATAATTTAAGTAAATACATTCTGAATGGAATATTCTGCAAAAGCAGAATACCGAACTATACATTCTATGTGGAACACTCTGCAGAGGCAGAATAAATTAATAGAAACAAACAAAGTACAATAAAGAATATCACAGCTTGTCATACACGCTTTGATAATATTGCTTATGGATTGCATGAATTCTCGTTTTTTGGATCTCCTCACTATGTAAAAAAAAGACTGCAGGTCATACAAAATGCAAGCCCACCTCCTTCTGAACATCTGTAGGTATCAGTCAGCTAAAAAGGCATTGGCAGATCTTCCCTGCTTCCCAGTGGAACAGCAGGCGCTTTGTACATAGAGCCTTTTACAACAAATGTCCTCAGCTATTACAATCTTTGGTCACCCCCTACATTTCTGGTAGGGCAATACTATCCTCTAAGGCCCACCCCATGACAGCACGTACAATTCTCAGGGCAAAATGGGATTCCATTAATTTACTCATCTGGCCACAAGCTATGAAACTCCTTGCCAAACAGGCTGTGTCAAATGGAACTATAACCCTCCTTCAGAAAGGCTCTGAAAACCTGCTTGTTTGTTCATTAGCTATTTCTTAGTTCTGGGTGTAGATTCGGTGGGTGCTTAATGCAGCACACATAGAAGTTGCTAAACGTCATTTGTTTATTAATTGTTTATTTGCGGGAAGGGTCACCTTCCTACACATAAACAATCGATGGCCGTTTGCTCTTTCTATGGGTGCTACACACCGCAGCACACAAGGAAACAGCCAAAATGAGGAGAAATTAAGCATTTCTCCTCATTGTACCTGTTTAAGACCAGGGTTTCCCTAGTCATAATTTTGGCGATGCTCCATATTTATGCTGCCCTTGTAAATATGGGCCAGCATCAAAACCAATGGGTTCTGCGGTGGAACGCCCACCACAACACCCATTGCCAGTCCCTTTCACACTAAGTATGGCATGAAAGGTTGCCTTATTTACAAGGCAGCGTTAAACGACACTAAGTGGCTTAACGCTGCTTTGTAAAAAATTCAATAGGGGCTTGTAAATATGCCCCGAATGTGACAAACAGCTAGCTTGTTTCAGTTCTGCATTGCAATGAAAGCACTTCATAGAATGTGGATTGATACACCAAATAGTCATTAGCATGAGGTGAGAGGGTAATATTCCTGTGGGAGGAGACAAAGCTCGCACTATGTATATTTTTATGAATTAATAACTAAATATCTGCCAGACAGCTGGAGCAGGGCCACCAAGCAAAACCTAGTGAATATAACTCCACAGTTAGAATTCCTGAGGTGATCCTTGCTTGTGTTGAAGTTTATATGAAAATGAAAAAGACTGGGATTCTCAGGAAATTGAAAACACAGATGCACAAGATGGACATTGGAATTCCTAGATGTGGTGTAATGCTATAGGGCCACACAGTTCTTTATCCTGGGAAACAGACACAGAGCGAAACATTAAAGCACAGGTGCCAGAGGGATCAAACAGAGATCAACAAGGCATTTTGTTATGTCCTCAAGATGCTGAAGAAAGGTAGACTGATGGATCATTATAAAAGTCAGATCTTTAATATTAACCACATTACATATAGAACAGAACAGTGAAACAAACATTCACATTACAATTGATTTAATTTAATTTTAATCCTAAATTTGCTCTTGTAGCCGTGGTATGTGTCGTCACTCAACAGAGTGTAGGAGAGAATAAGCTTCTAGTAAAAATTAATAGAGGAATACCTTTTGAGAACAGTTGAAAGCAGCTATGAAACTTTGGGATATGGGAGAGAGTGACACAGGTACTGTCAGTCACATTAGTGGGTGCTGAAACCAGCCTGAGGACCATTAAACACTTCTAAAAAACATTCTCACATCTTGCATTTACACAAAAGAATTTACATCATTGCTATAAAATTCTACCAGTTAACTCTAGAAGGAACTAATTGAATTACCAGAAGATATTGGCTAAAGTTTGGGTGGTGGGTGAAAAACAGACAACCAGCATGCTGCTTTTTGAGAGGTAGTCATAGAATCACTAGAGTAACTATCTGTATCTATAATTGGATGACAGCTAAATGGGCTCAGCTTTGGAGACAAAGTGACCACGTCTCAGAATTCACATACATTCTCTGCCCAAACATCATGCACCAGGATCTAGGATTGCACTGAAAAGCCTTGCCTAAGGTGAATAGTAACAACATCTCTTTTAACATAGAAGGAGTTAATTCTGGCGTGATTGGTCTTCTGCACTGAGAGTTCTTGGGAATTACATAGATAAGATTAAATGACGTCATTCTTCTGTACAACACTATCCATTCACACACAAAGGAACCTTTGATCTTAGTAGAAGTTAGCATTTCATCATCTGCTTCAATAAACAATATAGTCATTCTTACTCATATTACACTACTAACCCCAGGCCACAATCAGGCTACATCTACAATTATGAGCATTTTCCTTAGGAACAATATTGTATTTCTATAACCTATATGTCTCTGATTGTCATCACGCCCGCCCCCTACTCCCCCAAGGGAGGCACAGCACAAATACTGTGGTAGCTCAGCCAGGGTTTTTAAAAAAGGTTATCACCATAATAAAGGCTAGCCTCAAGGAAAGTGACAGAGTAAAAACCATTAATACTCCAACCATGATAAGGTTAGGTAATTGCACTAGACCAGAAAGGGTATGTATTGGCTCAAAGTCCACTGTCCTAGATGGAAGACCTCTAATATCACAATTACCTTAAACAAAAAAGTGGTACCTTCCGAGAAGGACATGCAGAACTTTCACAAACCAATTAAACTGATTTCTCATGTTAAGACTGTAGAGTTGTCTTGATTAGAATGTACATATGTTGCTAGGCAGCTTGGAATGTGATGATTGAAATACTTGAAACTGAGCTGTGAAGCTGGAGGAGGATAGAGCTGGAGGTCCATGTGATTAATCTTCAATAAACATCTTATTTCTACAAATTGCCTGGATCTCATCTTTACATTGGCGACGAGGATGGGATTCGAACCCACACGTGCAAAGCGCAATCGAAAAGTTAGCAGACTCACTTATACGTGATCAAATAGTGAGATGCACAAATAATAAAAGGATAAGTGAAAAGTTACTTATAAAAGATTCCACTTTAGAAGAAGCCATACAAATAGCAAAGGGTTTAGAACACACTGATATTTGGATTAAGAGGATGGATACATGTTCTAATTCAATTGCAAACAAGGACTTTGGATCTAAAACTACATTATCTAAAGATTCAGAGATACATGTTGATATTAATGAAACCAAAGTAGTTAAGCCACTTAGTAAGCCACAATCAAAACCTTTTAGTAAAGTTTCTGAGAAGATTAGTGAGTTTTCCCAGAATAGCAATCCTTTTGCAACTTTTGGAACACAACCTATCAAATGTTATCATTGTGGTGCACCAGGCCATATTGCTTCCAGCATTAAATGTATGGGGAGGAATACAATTTGTAGAACATGTGGCAAAAAAAGGTCATCTTGCTAAAGCTTGTAGAACAAAAATGCCTTCTGTTCATGAAATTGATGATTCCTGTGAGGACATCCATGAGTTTATCCCATGTGTTGATGATGTTGTTGTTTCTCAAGCAGATGCTTGCAATGGTATATCAAATGATAACATAGATATTTGCACCATTGTCACAGAAAGTACTGACAAACTAGAAAAGCCGCATTATGTCATCAACCTAGATTCCAAAGGAGTAAGAATGTTAATTGACTCTGGAAGTGTGTATACTTTGATGTCCAAGGAAATGTATTTCAAAAGTTGGGGAGTGTTAGGAAATGAAAAAGATTGGGATGCTCCTGATATTAAGGCGGTAGGGTATGGTGGTAAGATAATTGACATATTGAGTTTAAAATGGATAGTGATTGAGTTTGGAAAGAAGAAAATTTACGGGTGTGTGCATTTAACTAAACAAGGTTCGAATTTATTGGGATGCGACATCAAAAAGATTTGGGTATAATCTTAAATCCAAATGCTAGTGAACCGGTCCAATCTATAGTTGTACACAATGTTGATAATTATGACGCATTGATAATGGAGAAATATTCTGATGTTTTTTGTGATGAGTTAGGAAAGCTCATAAAATTAAACTTAAGAGAAATGCAACACCTATTGTTTACAAAGTGAGGTCTGTACCCCATCTAATGAGAGGTTCCTTACAAGAAGAACTTGACAAATTGTTGAATTTGGGAATAATTGAACCCATTGAAGCTTCCGAATTGTTGGCACCCATTGTCATCTCACCAAAGGATGGTGGGAAGAAAATTAGTTTGTGCATTGATCTACGAGATTTAAATAAGAATATATGGGTCGATTGTCAACCTCTACCTAATATCTTAGAGATGTTGACTGCAATGGGTGGTGGTAGTGTGTTTAGCGTAATTGATATGTCAGCAGTGTACCATCAGATAGATCTCAATGAAGAGTCAAGGCATCTAACATCGTTTGTGAATCCGCTGGGAGCATTCCGTTACCGTAGAATGCCATTTGGGCTAGCATCTGCCTCAGCGGTGTTTCAAAGAGTTAGGCAGAAAGTTCTCCAAGGAATGAATGACTTTCTTTGCTTTCAAAACGATGTGCTGATTGTAGGAAGAGAATATAACCATCACGACCAAGTGATGGAGAATGTGTTCTGACTTATGCGAGAACATGGTTTGACTATCAAGAGAGAAAAATGTCAATTAAGGAAAGATGTAGTGAATTATTTAGGGCATGAAATCTCTAGAGAGGGAATCAGACCATAGAAAAGCATTGTATTTGCAATCAAAGATGCCCCCACTCCAATGAATAAAGACCAGCTTAAGAGGTTTTGGGTTTAGCAGAGTATTGCTCTAAATTTGTGAGAGGGTTCACTGACATTGTTGAACCTTTGCGTGTGTTAATGAAAACAGGTGTGGATTTCATATGGTGTAATATCTGTGAAAAAGCATTTAAAGAAGTTAAAGAAGGAATTCTGTCTGCACCTAGCCTTGGACATTTTGATGTCAAGGCCAAAACCTACGTTACAACAGACGCCAGTGCTGATGGTATTGGGGTTGTCTTGACTCAAGTGAGGGATGGAGAAGAAAGAGTCATAGGATTTGCATCCAGGAGATTGCAGAATGCGGAGACGTCATACTCTGTGATAGAGAAAGAAGCCCTTGCGTGTTGTTGGGAGATTAAACATTTTAAGTATTTTATTTGGGGTTTGCCGTTTAAACTCAGTACTAATCACAAACCGCTTGTGCATTTATTTAAGGGTGGTAAAGGACTGGGAAGGGAGTGTAAATCCGAGGATCTCGAGATGGATTTTATCTGTACTTGAATATAATTTTGAAATTGAGTATATGAAGGGATTAAAGAATATATTGGTGAATTGTTTATCAAGAATGCCCACTGTGGTGAGTAAGGAAGAAGCTGAAGTTGAGGTTGATATAATATGGTGCACCGAGGAACAAGCTTTCGCAAAGGAGGAATGGTATGCAGCAATGTTAGATGATGATGTGTTGAAGAAGGTCATGCAAGGCATATCTGATGGTTGGGATAGAGAGTTAATCAATGATTTGCGTTTTAAAGGATATAACAATGTGGAGGATTAATTGAATGTAAGAGAGGGGAAGTTGTGGAGGAGAGATAAATTAGTACCATCAGAAGGACTTAAAGCTAAGATTAGTAATATTGCCCATGAAGGACATCTATGCAGAAACATGACTAAACAACGTGTTTGTCAGTCATTTTGGTGGCCAAGATGTTGGGGGAGCTGTAAAAGATTGTTATGCCTGTGCCACTTGCGACAAGACTAAGGTGGTGCTCCAACCTCCTCTTGCTTGAGTTAAGTTTCCTGAGCGTCCTTGGGAAAGAGTGGGAATAGATTTTCTGGGTCCTATTTCCAAAATAGGATCAAATTATAAATTTTTAATGGTCTTAGTGGATTACCACTCCAAATGGTTTGTTGTAGAAACAGCTGACGGTATTGTAACAGATCAAGTGATTACATTTCCAGAGAAAGTTTTTATGAATGAAGGAATTCCAAAAATGTTGGTGTCGGATAATGGACCTCAACTAGTTTCAAGGAGGATGCAGGAATTCCTTTGCGGAAAAGGGGTGAAACACAAGAAAGTTGCCATGTTCAGACATCAAGCCAATGGTTTGGTAGAAAGAATTAATAATTTCATTATGGATAACATACAACTTTCATTGTGTAATGGTTTGTCGTAGTCTGCCAAGTTTAAAAGTTAATGTGTTCCTCCAGAATAACACCATATTCTGTGACAGGTGTATCACCTTTCGTATCTCTTAGGGGAAGAGAGCCAGGATTGAAAGAAGTACCAGGATGGTTGAAGGATAAAGACTGTGTGTGGGTGGATCGTGAGAGGATTGGTAAAGAAGTTCCTAATCAGCAAATTGCTGCTGCCAGTCCTTATAATCAAATGAAAGGAGTAAAATTTCCCAGTATTAAATCTGGTGACTGGGTTGTAGTAAGGCGTGGTGGTACTGTTGCAAAAGGAGATAGCAAGTTTTCCAAACCTATTCAGGTGAAGGATGTAAGGAAGAGTGTTGTAATTTTATGTGATGGATCGATTTGGAGCTATGGAAACATTTCTAAATGTTGTGCTCCTCAGCCCTTGTTCAGTGATTGATTTTCATGACATTTTCATCTATGATACTCTTGTCAGATTTTTATTTGTGTCAGATTAATATTCTTGTGTTCTTTTCCGTATTTGCCTTTTATTCGTTATAATGTATTTAAGTTAAGAAATGTATAAAGGAGGAAGCTGTGTAGAGTTGTCTTGATTAGAATGTACATATGTCGCTAGGCAGCTTGGAATGTGATGATTGAAATACTTGAAACTGAGCTGTGAAGCTGGTGGAGGAAAGAGCTGGAGGTCCCTGTGATTAATCTTTAATAAACAACTTATTCCTACAAATTGCCTGGATCTCATCTTTACAAAGCCAATACACATGGGTGAATTGTATGTGCAAAAGGAAGGCTCTACTTTTTATACTGAAAGTTGTCTATGAAGTAAACGTAAATGTCCCAGCTGTGATTTGGCGGTGCAGAATTTTTGGCTCTTTATTCAAGAGACTTGGCTAATAAAATCTTGGCATCTTGAGAATATAAATACGTTGACACGTTCACCAAAAACTATTTCAAATACAACAACACCATGTTTAAGCAATGCCATGGAACTTCCATGGGAAGTACATTTGCGCCCAGCGTAGCCGGGCTATACGTAAGCAATTTTGAAGAGGAACATATCAACAATCCTATGAATCCCTATCAAGAACAAATACTATTTTGGCGTTGCTATATCGATGATGTCATTCTCATCTGGAAAAGAGATCTGGAAAGTCTCATCAACTTTCACACCTGGATCAATGCTCGTGATGAATGGCTCAAATTCACCTATACAGCCAACAAAAAACAAATTGATTTCTTAGACATCACCATCTACGCAGAAGGTCAGACTTTACAGACGAAGACGTACTCCAAACCTACGTCAAAAAACAGCCTACTTTCTTTTCAGAGCTTTCACCCCAGACCATTAAGGGAGAATCTCCCTTATAGCCAATTTCTGAGGCTACAAAGAAATTGTAGCAAACTAACAGAATACAGACAACAAGCCAACGATCTGAGTGGAAAACTTGAAGAAAGATACTGCCCTAAAAGAATCATCGATAAATGCAAAAAAGAGCTCGCAATCAACATAGGGACAGTCTCCTAGAAACTACACAAAGGGAACCAGAAGCTGATGTGACGACCTGTGTAACAACATATGGCCCTGCAAGCAACCAGCTGAAAAAGCGTGTGAACAAAAATTGGAGGATCTGGACTTCAGCAAACATCCAATGGCCCAAAGCAAGGTTTGCAAATAAGAGAACCCGCAACCTTAAAGATATTTTGGTCCACACAAGACCCCTCCCCAAGAAACGATTGGCAATCACGAATTCACCATGGGACATGAGCCCTGTAACTGGCCATTACCCATGTGGATCATGTTCGGTCTGCCCTCTGACAAAAGCTACAAAAGAAATACAATTACTCCCTGATTTCAAATGGAGACTCCTATACCAGACGAACTGCAATACGAGTCATGTGATCTATATGATCACATGCCCATGTAACAAAAGCTACATAGGAATGACATGCAGAAAGATAAAACAACGTTTGTGTGAACATAGAAGTAACGTTAAGTGCAAAAAAGTGACAACAAAGATGTCCAACCACTATTTGGAAGCAGGGCATACTGTCAATGATCTGAATTGGATAGTCTTAGAAACTCTACAAAACAAAGACCACAATGCAGAAAGAATTCTCTTCGAAAAAGAGCAACGCTGGGTACACAGACTTGGCACCGACCAGAATGGACTAAACAATAACATACCATGGGGCAACATCTAAAGATAACGGTAACACACCTGGTTATAAGCAGCAAGAAGCAAAACACAGGAGAACAATATCTGTAAGTAACAGGGACATACACCAGAATTATGTCAATCACTATGACTCTGCATTTGCTCAATATCAACACCATACGGCTCAATCTAGAAATTAACAACTGATCCAGGAGAACCGTCAAGTGACCCATCCTCATTGTGCACCCCATTAGGTCAAACCTCAGTTTTTTTACACAAACTGTCTTCTACAATTCCAAGTAATGTCAAACTGAAGACAAGAGCGCAATTGACGTATAAATAATGAACTATTGCTAAGAACATTTGGATGAATCAGACTGGCCATAAGATTTTCACTAACAGTCTGTATTCCATTCAATTTGTGTACAAAGTCAAACTAGACCACCACCATTAACTTTGCGAATCCATTAGGACCAATGCGGAATTATCGTGCACTTTATAATAATACCTTATCTGTCTTTGAAATAGATTAAGAACAGGGAAAAAAACAGACTAAAACATGACACCCGGAAGTCTTTTTTCCATCTTCTTTCCGTTCAGGACATCAAATACGCAGTCCTGGAACAACAACTTGTTTCCGGGACCAGCGGTGGCAGTGTCAGAACAAGTTACTGATGGAGTGGCAGAGGTACCGCGAATGCGAAGAACACGGCGAAACCGTAATGTATCTGTATTTTCTTTGACCTCCAATTGAATCCTTATTCATTGTTGAAGTGTGCCTCCCTGACCCACCTGGATAATGAAGCGGCACAATATAGCCACTAACGAAGGTACGTTTGTTAATGAGACAGTTGTATGAGTACGATGTTTGCAAGGGAAACTTTCTCTTAATACGCCATGTTTCCAGATACCTATGGGGCACAATATAATCCCTAATGAAGGCACCGTGACGAATGACACAGATGAATGCGTTGTGTAAAAGCTATACACATAAATTTCCAACAGACTATTACTCGCTAAGCAAAACAAATTTAGTATGAGACATCAGAAAAAAAGCTCAAATTCGTCCATCCCTTAATTGATAGATGTTTTCCACATTCATGTGAGAAAATTGATTAGCAACATGTATAATATATGAACAGAGTCTTAACTCCAATACCTACCAGCAAGTTCCAATTCAAATAAATAACGATTCACAAAGTTGCCACGCTAACAATGAGAGAGTTGACCCTATTCTAGGATGAGGGTAGTCAGTTCGAAGTATTGCCATTTTTTAGTTGCGACGCCATTGTGCGTTATATATGTTCCTGGTAATTCAAACCAGTAGACTAGTCTTTCCTTTGTATAGTATGTTCTTTTTCTCTACAGGTACAATATATACCTGATTAGGAGCAGCATAACAACATGTTCCTTTAAAATCAATTTTTCTTTCACATGTACAGACGTGAGAGGTCTCTACACACTTTGCACCGTGGTCCTGATGAAAGCCCCCACGACCTTCTGGCAATTCAAGGGCTGAAACATGTCGACCTATACCACAACTATAGTGTGAAAGAGTCATAATCACTCTTTTTCACCGCCAATTATTTTTAAACTTTGCCTCCGAAAACCAGAAGGAATATAAAGGAATTTTTCTGGATGAGATAGACATTTTTTTCATTTTTTTCACTTTATCACGTCACAGTCACTATCACTGATCACTACTGATTTTAACTGAGGGTATCACCTCCTGGATGGAGGTTGCATAAACAACTAAACCCTATGATTATGCAGACACGTGTGAGGGACAGCGGAGAACCAAGATATACCGCTTAACATCGCAAAACTCAGAACACGTGCATGAGGGTTTTTATTGGGACTAGTCAGAACCGTTCTGGCATACCCGATGTTATGCAGGACAAGTGATCCTTCCCCTTTTGATCAGAGTATATGAATGCTTTCATGTCATCAAAATTGGATTACTGGAATGACACCTTGCTGAGTCCTCCACAAACAGAATTAAATAGGTCCCAGTTAACACAAAATTCTGCTGCTGGATCTTTATTTTGCCTCCACCACTGAGACCATTTTACACTTGTGATTTTTGCAATGGCTACCGGTGGTTGAATGAATAACATTTTAATCACTATGCTTGGCCCAATAACCCATGTATTCTAAGTCTGAATACCCCTTACAAATCCGTCTGTGTGGCACAAACCTGGTCGCAACCAAGATCTGTGAAAATTATATACTGTCCTAATATCCTAAATTAACCAAGTTAAAAAGATAGAGTGTTATCTGTCTCAAGAGTCTCTCTCTTAAACAAGCTCCTCCTTACTCTCTATATTTAGCCAGCTCGCTGAAGGTTCAAGAAAAGGATAAACATTGTGGCTATTTCAATAATTCTCACTTTAACATATCGTCACATTCTGTATTCCTAGAATAGTACCCTGAAGCCTATGGGCCAATTATTGCACTTTGCAAACACCCCAAAACATAGTAAATAGCAAAATGAACTCATACTTGAAATTAATTTGACCTTTCATTTAGTTCATAACTCTCCCTATTTGTTGAAATTGTGTTTGGAGAACCAGTATGAGGCTACCCTGGAGGTATATAAAACCTGTGACGTCTCTTATTCCTTAAAGAAAAAGTAGTACCATATTTTCTGCTTTTATTGAGATGAATTGGGATTTCTCTTAACTTGCAACAAGGAAATCTAAATTTTATTAAAGACGAAGAGGCCGAATTTTCATGGCTTATTCCTTTTAATCATTTTACTCCCAGCAGCAATCATATATCAACAGAGAGCACGGTGATATCAATGTATTGAAATGGTAAAAGCCCTTGTTTCCTCTTCTTTTGATTGTGAGATCTGATATTCTGGAGCAGGTTGTTGGAGCTAAAAGGTGGAACTAAGTCAAGAAAACTTCTGAAACTTGAAAGAAAGCAAAGTAGCCCAAAATAAGCAGGAGGCAGGAGAACAAAAACGTGGTGAAGAAAGGCCATTGTCAAAGGGGAGTGGCTGAATGATGAACCATAATGCTGGGAAAGGAAGGAGAGAAAAACATTTAGGAGGGGATATGAAACTTAAAGAACAAATAGGTACCTGTGTAAGGTAAAATAGTGATTTTGTTACATGCCGATCTAAAGTTGTATTAGTAGAAAAGGTTTTTTCCAAGTTGAAACACTGAGGGCCATATTCTCAAGAATGTGCAATAACTATCTCTATAGTAATTTACCGGCAGAAAAGTTAACACTGCCTAACCTGATTAATATCGCCATGTCAGCGGGGTATTTTCAAGCCTGTGGTGCATGTCGATAGTAACAGGGATGGGGTGTCAAATCCCATGTATTAATCATCGCAATGGCGCATTGAAATCCTGCGTTAGCCGGCGATACGTTCTGAATGGCCGATAATCGGCTGCAAAGTCCATTATCACTACTTTTAGCTCCTGGCCCAACACAGCCCCTGCTGGAAAGCCAGGTGTTACTGTGAGACTGGCAGCATGATGACTGTGGCAATTAGCTTCCTCGAAGCCTGTCCATTTGTTTTAATCAAAAATACTGTCATGTATGTTAGTGGTGCTAAATCAGGTAGGCATCTTTCCTCTGGAATACCTGAATCATTAAAAGGCTCATGGCAGTGTTCCCTTCTATGCTGCAGGTAGTCGTCCTGCTTAACACCAGCAAAAGTAAAATCCCTGGTACTACCGCGGGCTATCCCTTGATTTTGCATCGCTTCGTTCTGGCAGTTCATTGTGAATGTGGTGTTGTGGTTTTCTCATCTGTTTTTGCATGGGAACGCCTACTCTGCATCTCAGTAGTGTTAGTTGGTGGTGTCCACCATGAAGATAAATTTGCGGGCAATTATCGCGGGAATACTGGTGTTGTCTGCAGTTTGTACCAGCAAAAGTCAAATCCCTGGTGCTACCGAGGTTTATCCCCTGATTTTGCATCGCTTCGTTCTGGCAGTTCATTGTGAATGTGGCGTTGTGGTTTTCTCATCTGTTTTTGCATGGGAACGCCTACTCTGCATCTCATTAGTGTTAGTTGGTGGTGTCCACCATGAAGATAAATTTGCGGGCAATTATCGCGGGAATACTGGTGTTGTCTGCAGTTTGTACCAGCAAAAGTCAAATCCCTGGTGCTACCGAGGTTTATCCCCTGATTTTGCATCGCTTCGTTCTGGCAGTTCATTGTGAATGTGGCGTTGTGGTTTTCTCATCTGTTTTTGCATGGGAACGCCTACTCTGCATCTCATTAGTGTTAGTTGGTGGTGTCCACCATGAAGATAAATTTGCGGGCAATTATCGCGGGAATACTGGTGTTGTCTGCAGTTTGCACCAGCTTGTTAACGGGGTGTTAGTTCTATCATCACTTTTGATGCATTAAAGTGGGGATAATTCACAGATAAATCCTTGTGAATATGCCCCCAAAAGTACAGATCGAAGAAGGCTATGACCTGTCTTGCTCCTTCCTCCAAGCGACTCCACTCAAGTTCCAATGCCCTTAGCAATCTGGAACACTAAGAGGAACACGTTCCAAGAAATGCCACCTTCAAGTGATACAAAGGACAACAACATGACACATAAAATAACATTTAAAACAAGAACAATACCTTTGCTAAACACAGTTCATCATCCATCTTATTATAATAGTATACTAAGCATTAAAATAAACTAAAAGTCCCAAAATAACTGAAGAATAAGATAAAACGTAAGCTAGACTTACTCTCTCATCTTCCATCCAAATTGTCTTCACACATAAAATTCGACATCCATTTAGGCCTAATTGGGGATTTTCTATTGTGACCAGAACATTCCTTTTCTTTACTGTCACTCTCGAGCTCAGAAACAGCAGATTCTTTTTCTTTCCTGTCACCCTCCAAAACTATATCTTCTACTGCATCTTCGCCATCTCCTTCCCTTTGCATGACCAAATCATCCACACTCCTGCCATTATTTAGATCCATGTTTCCTTCTCTGTTTTCCATGATTATTGCTCGATGTACCACACCAGCACTCTCATGGTCCAAAACCCCATCATTTCAACACTGATTCTCAATGATAGAATCAGAGTGGAACTCATCACCACTCCTCCTGCCAATCTCTTTAAATAATTTGCTGTCCCCTTTTAAAACAGCAATACTTCTGAGATTCCATACTTTGCCATCGTTCAATTGGAAAGCATTGCATAAAACTTTGGGCAATGGTTCAGAGAACTGACTTTCTCCTGTTTTCACTTTCCATGGTTTATTTCCTTTCAACCACATTACTTCACTGATTTCTGCATCTCCTACCCGTCTCTTGTGAGCAGCATTTCTGAATGCTTCAGATGTCTGAAAAGATCAGATGCCTGCAACAACCATAAAGGGGTGCACTTAGTCCTTGTACCTCTCCTCTAATGACTACGAACAAATACACTTCCAAGGCCTCCTGTAAGGTTGTTCAATACATCCACAAAGTCTTAAATATATAAACCTCCTAATTCTTGTCATTCTTTACCGGCAGTTGTATGGCATTTTTCAACACACTGAACCTATTGATCATTCCATTATTGCTAGGATTATACAAATAACTGGTTATACTTTTAACCCTCACCTTCTCAAAATAATCCATCCCTAAATTGCAACCTCTTTTGCCAAAATTCTAAATTTGGAGTCCACACGTTGTATTAATAGAAAAGGTTTATTTCAAGCCGAAACACCAAAGGTACGGAACGGGTACGACCTGCCTTGCTCATTCCTCCAAGCGACTCCACTCAAGGTTCCAATGCCTTAGGAATGTACAACGCTAAGAGGAGTACACTCGAAGGAATACCAACATGGCAACAGTTGTCAAAGGAATGTTACATAGAATAAAATGCCACTCGTTAGGAGAAATTCGAGAGTAAGAATGGCGGGGGGCAGAGGGAGGGGCACATCATTTCCACCTCCCTATCTTTATTCAAATTTAGATTTTCTCACATGATTGCTAAGTCTCTCATGTTCCAAGGGCAAACCTGCAATTTGCCATGGGATGATGTCATGTGGGTCGCAGTAGCCCTAAAAGAGGTTTGCAGAAGGCCCTCTTCATGTGGTTGCAGATGAAATAATGGTTAAAAGGCTAAGCTATAATAAGTCAATTAAGAATAAGGAGGTCGTCTTACAAAAGATGACCTAAATTATTTAGAGATCTCTTGTGCAGTCTCTGATTCTGCATTTTTAAAATTGGTAGCTGGCAGTGCCCCAATGGACTTTTGAAACCACTTTGTTGACCTTGAACTCCTTGATTAGCATATTTAAAAACATTTGACACTCATTTTCTTTCCAAAATACTTGGGATTTTAAAACTACCACCCTCTCTTCAAGAAAGGGAAATATCTCTGATCTAGGTTATTGTATTTCTCTGAATGATTCCTCAGGGAAGTTGGCAACAGGCTCCATTTGGACCACTTGTAAACTTGGTCATTACAATTTCAGAGAAGGCTTGGATACAAAATTTGCATTTTCAATTGAGAGTCAATTCAGTTCAATTCAAAAATACTTTATTCGGTAGTTCATTTGATAAGAACACTATAAAAGTTCATGAAATACGATTTACAAAATTAATCATATAATAAAATCACAATTTTAAAATGGTAAAAACAGTTTAAAAAAGAATTAGTTTAAAAAGACAGCTCAGTTAAAAAACAGCAAGATGTGTCATACAATTTATCATTCATCTGACAACCTAATGATATGTACGCCTTCTTTATGTCGCTCCTGGTCAGAACAATTCATAGGTTGCGACGATGTTGAATACAAAATTTGAGAAAACGTACAATTGCTTTGGCATATTTTTCATTTTCTAAACATTGTAGTGCCAAGAATGCAGGACGGCATTGGCAAAGCCCCCAAAGTTTTAAGATGGGGAGTAACCAGCGTCTACGAGGTTCTACAAAGAATTTACAAAATAAGATAATGTGTATGGTTGATTGTGTAGATACCAAATCACATGGACAGCGTGACCATGTTGACGCCCAGTCATTTTGGATTGGAAAGGAAACTAGCAAGTGAAACATGTCAAACCTTAGGCGAGTTAGCAGCATTTTTTCGTATTGGGTTAAACTAAAAGACAAATAGGATTCCGATACAAAGACAGTCTGCACTAGTATGGCTTGTTGTACAGATTGTTTGTGGATCTCTGTTACTAGACGTAGCTGTCTCAGGTGTGCAAGACATTCCTTTTTTAGATCCACCTTACAAATTTCATTTATCCTGGAGTGATAGTCAAAGTATTTCTTATAGCCCAAGTCCTCTAGTGTTGCTTTGACAAAGGCTAGCCATTTGATTTTTTTACACTGGTCAAGGCTCAGAGTGTCTTCAATGATGGATCTCGTTAAATGGCATTGATCTGTAACCCATATTCTACGCCACAACATTACTGGCTGTAGTTTTAAAATGTCTGTTATATAGTCTAATCCCAATTCTGTGTGACATGCGTATGTGGAGGTACTCCTTGGGACCGCGAGTAAGTATCTTAAAAAGGAATTCTCCATCTTTTAAATAGCATTCACATTTACAAATCCCCATAATCCCGCCCCATATATTGCCGTAGATATGCATTTTGCGTTATATATTTTTATCATTTCTTTTGTTGGACGTTGGCCCAGCCTTTGTGAGAATGCTTTTAATGAGACAATTTCTCTCAGAAAGGTGAGTTTCCTGGCGTTGACCGCTGGGTTCCACTTGAACTTCTCATCTATTACTACCCCCAGGTATGGGTAGGTTGTTGTTCTATCTAGTGGTTCACCTTTTACAAACAACCTTCGATGTTTCCCGATCCCCTTCCCGGCCTGCATGGTGTAAGTTTTCTTAACATTTAGTTTCAGGTTCAGAGTGGCCATGAACGCACAATATCTGTCTAATGCACACTGGAGCTCGTTTGGGGTTCTTGCTAAAATCACGGCATCGTCGGCATATAGTAATGCAGGTATTGAGAGTCATAATTTATTTATTTAATGCGATTTTATATAGCACAAACTTTACCCGAAGGTGTCAGAGCGCTTTACATAAGAACCAGTTGCAAAACATAAGGACTTAGGATTACATGGGTTACATAAAAGATACAAACAGAAAAAATTGCAAATGTACAAGATGTAAAGTCACACAAGGAAGAGATACAAACAGAAAGAAAAATAGCAAATGTACAAGTAGTAAAGTCACTCAAGGAAGAGATACAAATGGATATACTCTAAGAGTCACATAGGAATGGTAGAGAGTGCAAAGGTCTACTGCATATACTAGTGATTAGAGTTATCTCTATATACATAAGGAAGGGATACAAATGGATATACTCTAAGAGTCACATAGGAATGGTAGATAGTACAAAGGTCTACTGCATAAACTAGTGATTAGAGTTATCTCTATATACATAAGGAAGGGATATGAATGGATATACTCTGAGAGTCATATAGGAATGGTAGAGAGTACAAAAGTCTTCTGCATATACCAGTGATTAGAGTTATCTCTATATTCAAAAAGAAGGGATACGAATGGATATACTCTAAGAGTCATATAGGAATGGTAGAGAGTACAAAAGTCTACTGCATATACTGGTGATTAGAGTTATCTCTATATACAAAAGGAAGGAATATGAATGGATATACTCTAGGAGTCACATAGGAATGATAGAGTGTACAAAAGTCTACTGCATATACTAGTTATTAGAGTTATCTCTATATACATATATATATATACACATAGTAGATTTTTTCAGGTCAAGACCCAAAACAAAAAAAAAGACCAGGAGAGCAGAGTTTTATTAAATATGGTCGGAGGGGGGACGCAGTCACAGCACCAAGGGAGGGTGGGAGGGATACAAGGGTATGGAGAAAAGGCAAAACAGAAAAGGGAAGAAACATTTGAGGATCGTTAAAGGGGAAACGAGGGAAAAGGGTAAAAGACGAGGGAATGGACAAGATGGCGGGGCAGGGTCCATAGAAAAGCGTCCGAGAACAGCAGCAAAATGGTGGCCAGGACAAAAGAAAAAGTAAAGAAGTCCAGGAGAGTCTGTGGTGGGAAGGAGACCATCTCCAAAAATGGCTGGATGCACAATAGTCACCAAAGTCAAGAGTCCAGAAGAGGAGCCGAGAGAGCAGGATTCCGTTGATTAGAGTCAGAGGGAGGCAGCCACAAAACCAAAGGTGAACGGAAGGCTCTGGAATGCAGGGGTATCGGTGTCCATGATCCGCAAGAAGAAGGTCCGGGGAGTGCCCTGGGGTCAGAGAGCAGGGGTGCCTGGACTGCGCCCCATATTCATGAGGCGCTCTTTACACTGCAAGGGGGCATGGTGTGCGCTCTGGGGCACTTGAGCTGTCCAACTCCTGCTGGCCCCGGTTGGCGCCCTTGGCGTCTCTCTGCCGCAGGGACTTCATCACTTTCTGGCTGTCCGACTCGGAGCAGGGGAGTAGCAGCAACTTTAAAGACATGTGCCCTGACCTGCTAAAGTCTGCAAAAATGGTGCCTTTAATTAATTTTTGTAGCCTTCAAATCAACCTTTTTATGAGCACAGCTGAGATTAGCATCCAGCGATTCAGCTTGAGTGGAATCTGGAATCTTACGTCTTCTCTACTTGCCATTCTTAAAGCTGTAGTTTTGTAAGTAGAACACCAAACTATTGAAGAATCCTAAACAAGTTGTATCTCTTTTTAAGTCTGATGTCTTGAATCATCAATCGTCTGTAATCTGTTATTACAATAGTCAGGCCAAACCCCTCAACGATCTTCAAAAAAGAAGTGAAAAGGCTTCTGATGAACAAATTACTTTATTAATAATCCTGATGAACTCAGCTGAACAATTTTGATGTAGACAACTCTGGATACTGAATCTACCTAACCGATTGTTACATTCTATTTGATGCTTGCTTATTCCTGATTGCTTTCTTACTCTATATATATTACTTGCCTGCTATTTGTATAGAGCTCTGGTACCCTGATGGGTTATGTTCGGGCTATATAAAACTCCTCAAATAAATAAATAAATATTTACATCTTGGTGCGTCACATATACAGTAGTAGGAAATGTACTCTGTTGTTCTCTTGTGCTAGTTTTCAATGGCAAGAAGGGCTTACAGAGGTCATATAATTTCTTCAGGGTATATCTGTAAATGAAGACAATTTTAGAGCTCGAATACAAAAAAATTACAACCCATTGATATAGAAATGTGCTTTAACGTTAACATAAAAATGCATAATAAAATTGACTTTAGGCAAAAGTGCCTTTAACCCGCAAAAGTGAAACTGCTGGTTATTTCTGCAGAAAGCTCTCATTTCTATCGTTCTTGCACTGCTAGGGCTCACTATTCTTGTATTCTCCTCTATCCCTTTAAGAATGTAAATGCTTGATGCTTGATGAGCTAACATTATAATTGCTCTATAGAACCTGACTTATTTGTGAAATGTGCTGTTTCCAAAAAATTTCATTTTTCTTTTTCTCATACCATATGATTTTACTGTATTTAGATTGTTTCCTCTGCAACATATTCATAATGAACAAGCGTATTAATGAAAGAAAATGCTTGCTGTAGCTTAAATTTTGTGAGCCTACTAGGACATATGATATTTAAATGTTTCCTTTCATAGAATAGCTCATTGTTACATAGTGGGAAATTAAGGGCATCAGGAGACCGCCGACAAGCATGATGGAGGCCTGACCACCCTATTTGGATGCGACCGCCTGGCTGGCAGTCACAAACTCGTCGTGGGCATACTGCAGCCTTGATAAAGGGCCGCAGCAAAGGCAAACTTTCTACAGCACACCCTGAAAGTCCATGCACTGTGTGCTATGCACCATGTTGTGCATGGCACACAGTGTACAGAGGTGAGTCAGGGCACTACATGTGTCCCCAGGGCAATTTTTTGTTGCCTACTATGGACACGAACCCTGTGGGGGCCCAAAAATATCCTTTTCCAACAGGCTTTTCATGCCTGTGTTCCTGCTATGTAAAGGCTGACAGAAAGGGATATTGTAATTCTGACGATAGTGCCTGCCTCAGCATTACTGCCATGCTGGGACGATGCTCCGACTGCCACCCTGTCGGGATCTCTGATCCTGGCGGAGGTGGCGGTCTTTCGTCTGACAGCTATGGGTCCGACCACCACCTTGTTAATGCCGCCGGAGGGATGTCGGCACTTGGACCGCCACCAACGGCCTGTCGGTGACCCTACCACCCCACATCAAAATCAGGCCCTAAGCAGCTAGTAGAGTAGGCTTGCAAAAAGGTTCTCATGAGAACCTTTATAGATGTATCTTTTTGGAATAATCTGTAGCCACATCTAAATGACTTCATTACAACATGGGCATTTAGAGAAGTGGAGATTTAGATAGTGGAGAAGTGTGGCTCAATGGTTAGAGCGGCAGACCCTGATGCAGATGTCTGGCCCTGGACCAGGGTTCAATTCCTACCTCGGTGGGTCTTGGGCTCAATTTCCTCGGACCTGGTAATTCTCACCTTGATACCTATTCTAATCATGGGTCCCACTCTGCAACTCCGGGCAATAGCTTGCTTAATCTCCACAACGGCCCCAACAGTGCTAGGATGCCTGTCTTCACCTTGGGGGTGCCCAGGAGTGAACATTTCACAGGGAAAAGCCAGGAAGGGTTCCACAGCGATATGAGTACAGCGCCAGGACGCCCCGTTGCTGGGGCAGCAAGGCGCTTTACAAGTACAATTTCATTCATTCATTTACCGTGGGAATTGAGGACAAATACGTATAGAACATCCGAAGATTTTCCTCCATTGGACGTTGATGACATATTTGCCTGTTTTTGCAATGTTTAGTGGCTTTCCAATATAGTGTGTTTGCTAACTAGAGAGTCAAGGCATTCTATGCACTTCTACTCTAACATGCCCCTTAGCATTTTATGGTTCTAGCTCGAATTACCCTACGCTATTGCTAAAGGTGATTTTCCAAGATTATCCTTGCTCTCAGTGAAGAGATTTTCTATCCCTATGTAAATCATAGCTGAAGCTGTGGTTCTTTTCTTATACCTCTCTTAACAGTTGCTACTGCAGCTATTTGGAGAACTTGGCTGAGTCTCCAGAACCTCCCTTTATGGGCAGTTCCACATTTTTAGTAATCTGACTTTGCTCCAGAATTTGCTTGCTCTTTTCCAAAGGGAACTTTTTGTGGGTCCTAGTTAGGATAGGATTGGTCTTTTAGTTTAGAATAATGACTAACTTTCTGAATGGAATACACTGTTATTTTCTATGTTTGTTATAACCACACTTATTTTTGATAATTTCTGTAATTGATTCTATTTTGACTACTATTAATAAAAGAACAAAAATACTGACAAATCTGTAAAAGAGAAAATAAACTTTTGAAACTTCACCAAACGTCTCTTTATTAGCTGTACATCAAATGCAAATAATGATGTCTATTTTGTGTGATGCTCCATTCTAATATGGGGGCAAAAATTCATCGAATTGAGAAGATGTGGAAATTCCAGGTTCACAAGGGGGCATATTATGAGCACCTTGCACTTTTTGTGACACTCCTGTGGCGCAAACTACAAAATTATATTTATGAGGTCACGTAAAGCCACTTTGCGCAGCAATAAATGGCCTCATAGATATGGAGATATGGAGTAAGGCAAGGCAGCGCAAATTGCTGCTTTGCCTTACTGTACGCTAGGGAGGCATCCCATTGGCGCTGTGGTGGGTGTTCCAATGCAGCAGCCATGGATTTTGATGCTTCCCCAGATTTACAAAACCATGTAAACCTGGAGATGCGCCAAAACCTTACACCTCCCCAAGGGAGTCGCAACGAGAAGAAATAACTTTATATCTCCCTGTTTTTCCTCTTTCCATGTGTGCTGCATTCTGTGGCACACATGGAAAGAGGAAAAAGCCTCCCGGCATTGTTTTTGTGCAGGAAGGTTTCCCTTCCTGCACAAAAACAATCCTGCTTACAACGCCATGGTGCAACGGGGCCTGCGTTGGCGCGAGGCTGCCAAAAATGCGCCAGATCACTTTGCAGTCGGGCAGGGCAGCAAGGTGACTTGCTACGTTGCCCTACACCAAAACACTATATATGAGGCCCGAGGTGCATATTTTATTATAAATAGGTTCGAATATCGGAGAATTAGATGATGAATTAGTGAATGTGTGCATTAGCTTCAGAGGAAAGAAAGCCATAGGCTGGGTTGAAAAGAATGAAGAAACTGCTAATGTAATCTGATGTATAGCACAGCGAAAGAAATAATGCAACTAATACTATGTGTCTATCGTTTTACATACAGTGCATACATGACACTAGTCACTTACTCAATACGTGGACGTGAATGAGACTTTTGAGACTAAAGATTCCTAAATTAATATTAGCTTGTGAGTACAACTTTTGAAACTAAAGTCTCTTATTGATAACAAGGCGGCAATACTATTATCATTCATATTGGAGTTATTGTTCGCTTGCACGCTTCCTTCTCTTACATTTTCCCTAATTTCTGCAGAAACTAAAGCTAGGATGACTACATTGCATGCCCAACATTTGCCCTCATTACCTGAAGGCTGTAGTTATGCTTCCTCTTCTTGGTCAGTGTCCAAAATGTGCCTAGATCTCTTTGCATGTCCACAATTTCTATCAGGAAATGAGCAGGCCATTAACCTTGTTCTGCAAAATGTCTTGAATTATTTTCATGGAACATAAATGTGCTTTTAATTACTTTGATGAGGCTCTGATATGGTATCTCAGCGGGAGAGCTAAGTCTATCATCCTTGTGAGTTTTATTTCTAACATTTGAGGGGAAAGCCGCTTTCTAAAACTCCTGGGGCCACTTAGGTGCAGAGAGATTGCAATCGTCAATGTAAGTATCAGTGACCTGGTGACATGAAAATGTGCTGAAAAGGTGTCAGGTTAACTGGGTAAGCTCACAGCCTGGTCAGCAAGCCCGGGAGAGAACGAGAAACACGTCAAAAAGAAAATCATCACCTGATCGTATCCTAGACGCTGCTCTCCAGGAACATTCTCTATCGGTCTGTGGGAATCTTTGATAAAACAAACCAGACCCCACCTGCCTGTCCACATGAGACCCCCCTGAAAGACGGATGCCTTTTCGCTTCACTGGTATTATGATCCAGTGCAGGATTTCTTTACAAATTAAGTAAATTAGTCCTTGTCATTTTTAAGAAAGATTAAACCATGCAGTGATGTATGTGTTTCAGTGGTGACCCGGTGGAAGCTTCACACCTTCAATTCCCATTTGTTGTTAGGTCTGGTGCTTTTGTTAATTTGCACAGTGTATTGTTTTTCTAGAATGTTTACCTTTCTATTTGTGACCCATCGATGCTTATTAAATCTCATTTGTTTGCGCATATAAAGTGTCAAACTGGTTAAACACTCAGGGGCAGATTTACTAGCCCCATGCGCCACAGTTACGCCGCCGTTGTGTCACTTCTTTGACGCAGCAGCGGCATAAACCGTGCGCTATGTTGCACCTTATATACAATGTGATGGATCTAGGGAGATGCGTCATGTTGTAAAGCCCTGCGCCACATGCAACCTGCGTTAGGTTTCATGTGGGCGTTCTGATGCAGTGTGGGCGTTCCGTCGCAGGAACGCCTTTTAAAAGTGACGCAGTGAAATCTACAAGATTTCACTGAGTCACTTTTATGTTCATGCTACGTCAAAACCCTGGGCCTGCTTGAAGCAGGCGTAAGGAGTGACGCAGCATGTTAGTCATAGGGCGCCCCTGAGCATTGCTAGAGCAGCATCGCGCTTGCAACACGACTCCAGCAATGAGCTGCCCTTACACCACAGGATGTGACACGCATCGCCCTATCCTTGCTCCATGGTGCGCCGCATTGTAAATGCGACGCATTCGTGGTGGCGGAAGGAGGGAATTGCATGTCGTATCTTTTCAGAAGCATCCCTGCTGATTTGCAGAGATGCGCCAGAACTCATAAATCTGCCCCTCAGGGCGCATTCTAAGTGCAGCAGGAAAATTATGCGGTCATGATCCACTGAGGATTAGTTTCGTAGCAGCCTCTATTTTTTCTCAGGTGTGGCACCACCGCATTATTAGGAGTTCTGTGAGCTCCTAATATTGTTTTATTCCCCAGATAATATCTGGTGAATTTTATGTAGGCAAAATCGTCCGGTTCTGCGACGTACGGCACCCAAGATCTCGTCTGAATTTGAACAAAAACTCCTATTTGCACAATAGTTTATGTGCATGCGATATTAATGAATTTATTTGATAAATAATGAGAACTGCAACTAGATGTAAAAAATAGACACATTTTGAGCCTTCACACTCACAGGAGGCGAAAGTTTTTTAAAAACTTTAATTTATTTTTTATATCCAAAGGAACACATACAATGAAATAGCAAAGCACAAATAATCTGCATTCCAGCTTCACTTTAAGAAAACGCAGTCCCATCACATGGTCCAGGAGCTGCTAAAGATTACACGTCACATTTCATATAATGCAAGTAGGTCCAAGAATGAGCATATAAATTATGTTCTTGGCATAAGAGGAATATCAGTCGGAGTTTATTAACAGTTTCACATGTATAAACTACTAAGTGGGCCACTTAGTACAGATTGTGGTTATGCTCATCCCAATATATCCCCTCCGGGGGTCTTCAGATTACGAGTCCACAATTTGCTGGTCTGCCTTAATCGGGGCAGAGAGTGAGTTTATCATTCCTACCGACCATGCTATATCTTCAGCAGCATTCGTGTCTGCTCTTGCTTCTTTCAGTCAATTCTCCGCAAGTGCTCATTCAGTTATATTTTTCAACCAATGCAGTTACTTTAGGTGCCCTGGAAGAGAGTCAATGTATAAATGTCCTTCGCTTTCCCAATACAAGCATCATACATTTTTCACCTTCTTGAGTTTGGGAATAACTCCCAGTAATCTCTGCTTTAATTTGATAATATTGTCTAGGGATGTTACTCTCTTCAATATTGTAGTCACATCCCCCAAGTAATTCAATTTAGGACTGCATTGTCATGCCCAGTGCAGGAAAGTGTTGTTAAGCTCTCCACATCTAGGTCACACATGGGCTCTATTACTGAATATCCTATAAAATCACACCGGAATTAGATACTTATTTATTGATTTATTTATTTACTTATGTGATTTTTAAAGCGCAGCAATTACCCATGGGTGTCTCGGCGCTAGGAGCTAGATCTATTACCAGTATCTTAGAGAACAGATGCAGAGTTCTATGTCTGAAGATGCTAATTAGTTCATTGAGAAAACAACCATGTCTTAAGTTGCTTTTTGAAGATAAGCAATGTGGGGCTAGATTTTATGTTGAGAGGAAGAGAGTTCCATAATCTTGCTGCTGCAATGCTAAAACGTCTGTCTCCCCAATTGACTTTCCTTGGTCTGGGAATTTGAATCAGGTGAGCGGTGTTGGAACGAAGCGTTCTGGGGGTTGGTAGAGGCTTAAGGGAATTTCTAAGAAATTTGGGTCCCATGTTGTTTATTGCCTTGTACACAATACATAAGGACTTAAACTTAGTACGGCTCCTAACCGGGAGCCAGTGCAGTTGAGCCAGTTGTCTAGAGACGGAGGTAAATTTTGGAATGCCAAGTAGAACTCTGGCCGAGGTGTTCCGAATCATTTGCAATTTGGAAATAACTTTTTCTTGTGCGTTGAGGAAAAGGGCGTTGCAATAATCAGTACGTGAAAACACCAGAGTTGTAATAAGAGTTTTGCCAGTAGTGGTGGGAAGGTATGGCAAAAGCTTCTTAATTTTTCGCAAGATGTTGAATGACGATGAAACTACAGAGTTCACGTGGTGATGGAAATGGAGTTTGTCATCGAATATAACTCCCAAGTTTCTCACTTTGCTTACCGGTTCAGGTGGAGTGCCCATTTCCTCCGGCCACCATAAGGGAGACCAGGCAGGCTGGACCTTACCGAACAGCATTACTTCGGTCTTAGAAGAATTCAATTTAAGACAGTTGGAGGCCATCCAGCTGCTGATGGCCCGCATGCCGTCTTTGAAGTTGGCCGCTATGGTGGAACCGTTTTTGTGAATAGATAATACCAGCTGGGTATCATCAGCATAAGTGGTCAAATTGATATTATAAGCTTTTATTACCCTCGCTAAGTCCGACACGTAAATGTTGAAAAGGGTCGGACTCAGCTAGGAGCCCTGTGGGACACCGCAAGGAAGGGCGAATGTCGGGGAGGTAAATGGGCCCAGCTTGACTGCCTGTTTGCGGTCGGCCAGGAAAGATGCTGTAAGATCTCTGGCCTTGTGTTTGATACCGATGGCCTCGACACGGCCGATCAGAGTAGAGTGATCGACCGTGTCGAAAGCCGCCGATAAATCCAGCAGAATCAAGACAGCCTGTCCATTGTTGTCCATTGTGGTTCTTATTTCATCAGCGGCCTTGATCAGAGCCGTTTCTGTCCCATGACCTTGTCGGAAACCGAACTGGGTGTCGTCTAATAGGTTATTAGCTTGAATATAGTCAGATAGTTGTTCATTCATGACAGATTCAAAGATCTTAGCTGGAAATGGCAATGATGCAATAGGACGGTAGCTGGAAGACTCAGATGGATCAAGCGATGGTTTTTTTAGGAGCGGTTTGATTATGGTGTTTTTCCAGATGTTGGGATATGTACCGGATGAAAACATAATGTTACAGATGTGTGTCAGTGGTAAGGTAATGGTATCTGGAATGGTGTGAAGTATAGAGGGGTGACAAGGGTCCAGAGGGGAGCCTGATTTTATTGACGAAATAAGTTTGTGAATACGGTGCGAATGTACCTGAGTGAATTCCGTGAAAGTAGCTGAGTTCAGTTTTGATTGTGTGTTCGTGAATGACATATTGTTGGAGTTGGGGGTAAAGTCCTTAAATATAGATGTGACCTTATCTGAGAAATAATCAGCTAGTGTACTGCGTAGAATTTGTGATGTTTCGGTGGGAGGATTTGCTGGTTCTGCAAGGTGGTTCACTACTTCAAACAGTTTTTTCATGCTGCATTTCGCCTGGTCTATTTGGGTGGTGTAATAGATATTTTTTCCCATGGCTACTTTCTGCTTGTAGTCCAGGAGTGCAGCTTTATATGTTGTTTTGTCTGAAGGATTGTAGTGTTTGCGCCAATGACGTTCTAAGTTGCGGCAATATTGACGCTGTAGCCTGAGTTGTTCTGTGAACCATGGGGCCGATAGAGTTTTCCTGTTGCATTTGGAAGTTCTAGAGGGGGCTAGCGTTTGAAACGTCCTTTCCAGGATAGAGGTGTATGTGGTAGCCGCAATGTTGGGGTGCGGAAAATGTATATGTAATAATATAAATCTAGCACTGCTGGCTATCAGTTGAATCTGGATTATTAATACCAACACGGTGGGGTTGGGGCCCAAGGGAGTTTAGAGACCAAGCTTTGACACGTTCCCTCACATGACTTAACAACACAAAAGTGTCAAAGGGTCTAAACAAGATGCCTAAAGTGATAGAGACACCAAACATGTACACTATATTTATCCCCAGTCGACTTGGATGCCGGCAGAGAAGTACCGACGGACAGAGCGGTGCTTCACTCATTTCCTGAGCCGCAGCCCGATGGGGTGAGGTCTCTATTTCTTACGACACTGCGAAATACACAGTCCACGAGATAGGACAAGGAGAGGACACCTAGGGAACCAGGTGATCTCGTAGCTTGTCTTATTATGATTTCTTAGTAATTATGAAATCCCACAATATTTTCTTTTCTCACATTTGCAGTAGCATTAGTCATATAGGTCCTGAAGAAAGCAAGGACTCAGTTGTTCACGAGATTTGCTGAAACATGTTGACCTCTCATCACACTTAGGCAGCTATCCTCATAAACTGCCGTTGACTTTTTAATATTGGAGGAGTGAGGAGCACCAGATTAAACTTTCACAGTACTCCCTCACCCAATTTTAATACACATTTTTTCACACTTTTTTGTTTTGCACTGCAACATCAGTCACTCGGTTTCATCCTTGAATTCTGATACAGAATAGCAAGACTACACAGACATCTGGCTGAGTAGATGAAGGCTGTTCCATCTTGTCCTCATCTATCAAAGGCAGGTGTTCCACTCTTTGGTCAATAAGGAATCCCAAATGATGAAGGGCGGTTCCGTGTGGTGACTGATGGGTATCCTTTACTGACCCTCTTTGAGGTCTGGAAACTAATCTTGAGGTTCAGGATAAATATAGTGTATGTGTTTGGTGTCTCTATCCCTTTAGGCATCTTGTTTAGACCATTTGACACTTTTGTGTTGTTGAATCTGGATTATTCACATTCTGTATCCAAAAAATGTTCTCAGAGATCTGCTTTGCAATGCTGTCTAAGGGGGCTTTGTCCTGTCTGCTTTGAGGGTCTTATATAGACATAATACCAATTTATGACTTTGCCCTGCTTCTAATAGAACCTTGATGGTCTCTGACACAGGTGGAATTGCAGGAAACGCAGTCAAGGACATCTTTAAGGCCCCTGGGCTAAACATATTTTGGGGCCCCCTATTCAGACTAGCTTTGAATTTATGATCCAATTTCGGCTCTTTCATGCCCTCTTTGGCCAGGTAACTGGAAGTGCACAGGCACACTCCTCCAAATTCTAACGGTGTTTACGTGTTTACATCTAATATTAAGGGATGTGTTTTTTCAATATTGCATTTATAACACATCAGTAGCTCAGTAATATTACTGCACATCATTTCTGTGATACCCTCTAATTTCTCATGTGTAAGTGTCTAAAAGAAACTTTTCTTATGCACATTTCCCTGCAAACTGTCTGTAATAGACATTCACATATCCCCCACAGGAAACATAAATGAAAGGAAGCAGGTACCTAAAATAATCTATTTAAAAATTATTAGCCATCACAGAAAGACTCTGAACAGTACATTACTATTATTATTATTCTTAGGATGTGTAATGCGCAACAAATCATCCCCACAGGGATACATAGCTGGCTTTATCAGTGGACCCCATGAAAGGCCAGGTCCCATTTTGCCCATGCCTTAAAACAACTATGAACTCAGTCCATATCTCCCTGGCAGCTTTAGTCAATTTAGCAAATTGTATAAATTCACTATGGCCAACTCCAAATGTATCATAGAATCTGTAAAGGTGATAAATGTATCATAGTAGATAGGCTCCTGAGGTGGAAGCCGGGAGTACTTTTGTTTGTATTATTAGTATTTCATTCCTTTTGCACCGCATGGTTTTAAAATTGGAAATTGCTCTCTGTTTTTAATTAAAAGCTCACACCACTTACTTCACCCTCAGCTGAAAGCTGGAGGCTTCACAGGCACACTGCTTGGACGTAGGGCGTAGGAGCGGGCAGAAATATTGGGCAGGCAGCCCAGGTAGGCAGCCGAGGGAGCGCGCTAGTCGTTGCGTATCAGGGACTACAAAAGAGGAGGTAAACTTGAGCTCTCTGCTCTAGTAGATAGGCTCCTGAGGCAGAAGCCGGGAGTACTTTTGTTTGTATTAATAATATTTCATTCCTTTTGCGCCGCATGGTTTTAAAATTGGAAATTGCTCTCTGTTTTTAATTAAAAGCTCACACCACTTACTTCACTCTCAGCTGAAAGCGGGAGACTTCACAGGCACACTGCTCGAACGTAGGGCGCATGAGCGGGCAGACATATTAGGCAGGCAGCCCAGGTAGGCAGCCCAGGCAGCGCGCTAGTCGTTGCGTATCAGGGACTACAAAAGAAGATGGTAAGTCGTGCGCGCAGCGGATGCGCGTGAGCCCAGCCGAGCCCAGAGGCCATAAACGCTGCTCCGATCCAGGTAAAAAAAGAACCATCTCCCCTTCATTTTCTATTCTGCTGAATCCTTGCGGGATATTAGAGCGCTTGAACTCTCTAAGGAAAAAAGCCATTGAAATTGCTCCGAGAAATTCCCTAATATGCTAGAAGGACCGGTATCATGTAAGCATTGCCAGTTCCACACAGCCACTCAAGCAGAGATTCCACCCCCTGAAAGTAAGGCTCTAAACCTAGCCTCTAACGGATTAAAAAATATACTATATAATGTAAGGTCCCTTGCAATGTTGTGCTGCGCATTCGGTAAGATGCTCGCCGAGTATTTGGGCTTTGGTCAGTTTAGTGCTATCAGAGGAAATGCGTTGCTCTTCGACAAATAACAGTTGCGACGATCATCGAATGTAACTGATTGCCAAGTGGGTATGCCTATCCATTGTTGCCAGGGGTCTTTGGCACCATTCAGAGTCCGCGTTGATAAGCTGCCCTGTTGCCAAGTGTGTGCATGCATTCATTCTTTCCAAGGCGCCCTCAGTGGCATTCGGCGTATGCATTTGAAGGGCTTCGTCAGTCCCCGATCTGCTTATTCTTCTTACGGAGGCCACGGGAAGTGACGTCACAACGTAAGGTCACGCAGTGTGACCCCACCGGTGGCCATTTTTAATGTCACTGTCAGTCCTGCCGAAATTACCAGCAAGTTCTTCACCCATATTACTAAAATTTCTCACCAACTTCTGCCATCTGTGGAGCATTCATCTGGACAAGATACCGGATTAACCTACTATCATTCACACGGTATTCATGGAATGATTATTAATTATTCTGTTTCCTGTTTTTTTGCTGGATCTTCGTCTTTGCTTCTTCATTGAATTGAATTTCTGGAAGTTTTTATTTGTGTGGTGAAGTGAGGATAATGAACAGAACACTGAACTGGTCCATACACTTTGGCCACACATATTTATAATATCAGTCCTCCTCAACCTTTTTTGGGCATGTGCATCTGAACCACCCATTAAATGTTCAGAATGGAGAGTATGCTTCAAGAACTACATTGATGCAGTGAATGAAGTCAAAAAGATGGCTGCAGCTAAAAAAAGGTTGCTTTTGCATTCATTAGGTCCAGCTGGATTGAAGGTGTACAACCAAATGACCAAACCTGCTGCTTTTCAGACAATGCCAATGTTTTTGATCTGGATGTATTACATCTTGATAATTATTTTGCACCAAAGGTCTGTATAGGCATAACTAGAATAGAATTCTTCCAAGGAAAACAAGGTAATTCAGAAACAGTTGATAACTATATCTCAGAACTTAAAAAGTTTGCCTTAGGCTGTAAATTTGGTACGCTGCATGATGACTTTATAAGAGAGAGATCAAATGGTTATGCATGCATGTATGCATCCAGCTAACCAAGAAAGACTTTTGGTAAATGGTGATGCACCTCTAGATGAAATCTTAGCCTTGGTTCGCAAGGCAGAGATGTCTAGTAGGTGTGCTGTTGTTTTAAAAGATGATCTACAAGATGGAACAGTAAGTGAAGTTAACTATAGTGGTGAAAGATTTGACAAATTTAGTTCACCAAGGTTTGATAGACAAGGTGCAACTAAAATTGGTTGTGGGAGAGCTAGATCTAGGGAGCAAACAGGCGTGATAGTTTAGACCACCTTGCTCATGGAAAAAATTGTCCCGCAACAATACCAAAATGCAGCAAATGTGGTATTATTGGTCCCTATGCTAAAGTTTGCAAACGGAGGAATACTAAAGTTAAATTCGTACGTGAAACTAATGAAGATCCCACTTTTCAAGAGTGTTACGAGGACGATATTCCTGTTGATAATCTGGTTATGAATGTGAGAAACCATTTAGTACTTAACATTAATGATACACTATGTGGCAACAAACCTGAGTGCTAGATCACAAATTCACCAGTACTATCAGTAATGAGCAACTTGCCTTCTATGGTCTTCTCATCAGTTGTGATAAGGGTATATTCTGAACTAATGCCCACACCAAAGCTACTGACTGTCATCCAATAATACAATTCAATAGTCAACGTCCAAGAATATTGACAGTTCATGAGAATATTAAGGAACTGCTTTGATACCTTCACATATGATGGCCAAGCTGCCAATTTAGTGGCAAATATTCTAGAGAAACAACAACACCTCAATAACTTAGCATGAAATGCCAGATAGCAGGCCCAATACACCAACTGAGCACTCCTTTACACCAAAAGAACCGACGTACAAATTGACATGTGTAACCACATTTAATAGCCTTTCCAACACTTTTACCAAGACTATAAACAAAGACTGGGGCATATTCAGTACATTATCTTCCCAATACAACAAACTCCTCTTTATATTTACACTGGGATGCAAATCCCGTGATAACCTTGTTCATAAAAGAACTAAACGTGTCCTACAAAAACAAAAATGGAAATTTATCTTAGATTTATCCACAGTCATTGGTCAGCATCCATGTGGGAACTGTAATCACTGCTGATTTACCATTAAAAGCAAGGTAATTAATCTGGGTGTGTGTTATCTGTGGGAACTACAGAATCATACAAATGACAAAATGATTTACCTTAGTTGCCCCTGTGACATTGTACATAAATACACAACAACCAGAAGAGTAAATATCTGCTTCAGGGTAGATTGAAGTAACATCAGATGCAAACAGACTAATACTATTGGAAATTACCATATTTTGTGTGGTATTACGCCAGATGTTTGCTTTCCTTTGCTGAACCCACTTTTGTTTGCCATAGGACTCTGCACACTTTACTTCCGCTAACCAGTGGTAAAGTGATTGTGCGTGTCCCCCCTTTTAATTGTGACAAAATTGTCATAGACCTAATTGGCCCTTTTAATTTATTGATAATTTCCTAATACCTCGGGCTGGTGATTTAAAAGTGGGCTGCAGCACTCATTGTGCCACCCACAAACATAGCACTGTAAAACATATCTGCAGGCCAGTCAATGCAGCCTGGGTGTGCAGTTTTAATTTGACATTTGACCTGTCAAACCTTTTGCCGGGAAAAAACCCTCCTTTTAATGCCTGTTCGTCACCTCCTAAGGTGGGTGAAAATGGCAATAGGACAGGGTGCATGTTCTTTCAAAAGTAAGGTATATATATTAAATGTTTTACATGCCTTAACAGTAAAGAAGCTACAAAGTCTTTTTTAAAGTGTGGCAAGGCTAGCTTTCCCATAGGTTGCCACTGGATATCACTGCTACATTCAATAACTTCTGAATCCAGTTTGGGAATGGCTGCGAAAATGGTTGAAGGAAATATTTTCATAGTAATTTAGAATCCAACTTAATGACCATGTTGGATTTTAGATTACTATTTTGGAAATTACACTTTTATAAAGCTGTCATTTCCCTGCCTAAGCCAAATGGGGCCTTTCTGCCAGTGCCCAGTGTCACCTTGCTGCTGATGGCTCATCTGTGGTGAGATGTGGATTGCTCCCAGACAGTGGACAACAGTTGGGTGTGGGGAGATGTTTTCCTTCCTTGAGCACTGTTAGAACTGGGGGTCTCTAGTTGGCAGAGGTAGGTACCAATGTCCAAATAGGGACCCTTGCTTCTAGTCAGGACAAGGAGATAACCCTCTCAGATAACCCCTGCTCGCCCTCAAGGTAGCTTGGCCTGAGCAGTCTAGGCTAACCAGAGGCAATGCGTTAAGTATTTGTACCAACACTCACAGTAACACAGTGAAAACACCACAAACTGATTCCACAACAGTTTAGGACAATAAAGTTATTTATTCTAACCTACACAAGACCAAATACGTCAAAACTCCAACATACACAGTTCAAGGTTACGGTTTCAAATGAGTTCTTCAGGTTGTAATCAAAGTTCTTTACGTGGGGATCCAATGATCCACGGATGCATGAAAAGTTCACAGTTGCGTCACGTTTACTCACAGTACCTTTTAGATGCAACAAAGTTCCACAAGCAGGAAGCTGGTGCGGTGGAAACAAGCGGTGCGTTACTCCTGAGACCCTGGGGAGGCGATGCGACAGCCCCGCTGCAGCAGCGGGCGTGCGGCGACGAATCCGGTCTGTAAGGGGAGGAAGGCAGCTTGCGTAGATTCCGGTGCGTAGGTTCCGTGGGAAGTCTGTTCTCACAAAGGCACGATGCGATGATCTCGGAGGGGCTGCGACGATCTCCGGGGCGACGATGCGCGGTCCAGCGGTGATCCTCTCTCTCGTAGCTCCTCGATGTGAGGTTTCTGCAGCGATATCTGCAGCGACGTGACGTGGTCCGCCAGCAAGCGGGACGGCGATCTCACCCCGGCGACAGGCTCTGCGACGACACTCGCAGCGATGTTCGATTCTCCCGCACCGGTCTGGTGCGTCCCGCAAACGAAGGGTGCAACGGCCTCGGCAGCGATGTCAGGTGCTGCGCCGATCTCGACCTTCGTGGCGGCGGGAAAACTTCTCGCACTGTCGGGGATGCGTTCCGCAAGTGAGCGATGCGACACTTCTCAAGCTTCACAGGTTTCTCAGCTTAGTCTCAAGCTTCCCAGCTCAGGTTCAACTTCTAGAGGCCCCACAACTGGATCAAGCACTCTACGAAGGTCAGAACTCTCTCAGCAGAGTTCAGGGAGACTGGGGGTGAAGTCCTTTTGTTCCTGGGACTTCGGAAACAGGGAGCCAGCTCTTCTCAGGCCCTTGGAGATTCCTTACAAGACAGGGGACACAGCTCACAGCAAAGTCCTTCCCCTCTCCTTGGCAGCAAAGCAACAGCAGGTCAGTCCAGCAGAGCAACAGCGGGACAGTCTTCCTTCTTCCACGTCAGCTTTCTCCTTGGCAGAGGTTCCTTCTTGTGTTCCAGGATGATCTAATCTCCTGTTGTCAGGGGTCCTGTACTTATACCCCTAAAGTCTTTGTTCTCTCAGTGCATGTGGGCCCTGAGCCCGGTCTGAACCAGTTCTGGGTGGATCTTGAGTACCTTAATGCGTTGGCTGCGTCTTTCCTTTCAGAGTGAGGGGCAGAGTCCTCCGCCGCCCCGCAGGAGGTGGAGCCAGCTTTGTGGCAGGCAGGCACAGCCCTATTCAGCCCAGGTGCCAACTCCTCCCACCACTCAGGTCGCAATCGTTCCATTCAGCCTAGCGCTGACTCATCCAGCCTCGGGGCTTTCCCCGGCTCCTGTCACTCGCAAACCAGACAGCCAATACACAAAACAGCCTCAGGCACACAGAAGGGTCAGACAAGAGAACAGCAACTTTCTAAAAGTGCTGCCCTCAAACACAGGATCCAAAAACCACCTTTCCTAAAAGATGCGTTATTAAATTCTGAGTTCAGGGATACTAAATACTTATGTCCTATCTGGCTCCTATGGGAAGAAATGCCGTTGACCACTGTAGCCGGCATCCCCCATGTTAACCTATGGAGCGAGATAACCTTACAATAGTGAATAACGAAAATGGCTGTAATTCACTACCAGAGCATGGTACCTGCACTAGTACATGCTCTACCTTTCACATACACTGCACCCTGCCCAGGGGGGTACCTTGGGCCTTCCATAGGGGTGACTGATGTGCACGAAAAGGGAAGGGTTAGGCCTGGTCAGTGGGGACACTGACCAGGAGGACATGGCAGTTCTAAACTGCCCGTAGGCGCTGCAGTGGCAGGCCCGAGACACCATTTTAGAGCTACTCCTGTGGGTGGCACAATCAGTGCTGCAGGCCCACTAGTAGCATTCGTCATCACCGGCCCTGGCACATCCTGCGCACTTTACAAGGGACTTCGTGGTGATACGAATATGCCAAACATGGATATCCAATCATGATAACAATTTACATAGGGAGCACTTACACTCTGGCACTGATCAGCAGTGGCAGAGTGTCCAAAGCATCTAAGCCAGCAAAAACGAATCCAGCACAGCATCAAAAAAAACAGGAGGCAGAGGCAAAACGAGAGGGGTAATCACGCCAAAAGATGTCAGGTCTAACACGTGTCCCCTCCAGCTGAAAGTGGGGAGAACTACCCACCCTCTTGGGAGTTCTCTTCACTAAGGCGGAAAAACCTGGACAGACCATCAGCGTTGGCGTGTTCTGTACCAGGGCGGTGTTCCACCGTAAAGTCCATTCCCTGTAGGGAGATGGACCACCTCAATAGTTTTGGATTTTCACCCCTCATGTGCATTAACCACCTGAGGGGCCTGTGGTCGGTCTGAACACGAAAGTGAGTCCCAAACAGGTAGGGCCTCAACTTTTTCAGAGCCCAGACCACAGCAAAAGCCTCCCTTTCAATCGCACTCCACTTCTGTTCCCTGGGGAGTAGCCTCCGACTAATGAAAGCTACTGGCTGGTCTCCATTCTCCTCAGTGGCTTGTGAGAGTACTGCTCCCACACCATGCTCTGAAGCGTCCGTCTGAACTATGAACTCACTGGAAAAGTCAGGTGCCTTGAGCACCGGTGCTGTGCACATGGCAGTCTTCAGGGCCTCAAAAGCAGATTGGCAGGCGTCAGTCCAGTCAACTCTTTTGGGCAACTTCTTGGAAGTGAGTTCTGTCAAGGGGGCGACAATGGTGCCATATCCCTTGACAAACCGTCTGTAATACCCGGTGAGTCCTAAAAAGGCTCTCACCTCTGTCTGGGTCTTGGGGGGCTCCCAAGCCAGAATGGTATCAATCTTTGCCTGTAGGGGCGCCACCTGGCCGCTCCCCACCTGGTGTCCCAAATACACCACGGATCCCTGCCCTATCTGGCACTTGCTGGCCTTGATAGTGAGGCCTGCCTTTTGCAGAGCCTTCAACACTTCGCAGAGGTGTCGCAAGTGTTCTTCCCACGTGGAGCTGAACACAGCAATGTCATCCAGGTATGCGGCGCTGAATTCCTCCAGCCCGGACAGTACCTGGTTAACCAGTCTCTGGAACGTGGCAGGGGCATTCTTCAACCCAAAGGGCATGACACGGAACTGGAAGTGCCCCTCTGGCGTTGAGAAGGCTGACCTCTCTTTGGCCCCATCAGTTAAGGCAATCTGCCAGTACCCCGAAGTCAAATCGAACGTACTGAGGTATTTGGCAGCTCCCAACCGATCCACGAGCTCATCAGCTCTGGGGATAGGGTGTGCGTCAGTCTTCGTGACCGCATTGAGCCCACGGTAGTCCACGCAAAACCGAAGTTCTGGCGGGCCACCGGGGGTAGCAGCTTTCTTGGGGACCAAGACCACTGGGCTAGCCCAGGGGCTGCTGGAGGGCTCAATCACCCCTAGCGCCAACATCTTGGAAACCTCTTCCTTGATGCTGGCCCTGACCTTGTCAGCCACCCTGTAAAATTTTTGCTTCACAGGCAGACTGTCTCCAGTGTCCACGTCATGGACGCACCAGTTGGTGACTCCTGGGGTCAGGGAGAACAGAGAGGAGAACTGACCCAACACTTGGCGACAGTCATTCTGCTGTTCTTGGGTCAGGGTGGGCGAGAGGACCACACCATCCACTGACCCATCGTGCTCCTTAACTGCCAGGAGGTCAGGGAGAGGATCGCTATCCTCTTCCATTCCTGCATCTGTAGCCATGAGCATGGTTACTTCAGACCTCTCAAAGTGTGGTTTGAGGCGGTTCACGTGCAAAACTCTCAGGGGCTGCCTGGGAGTCTTCAGGTTAACCAGGTAGGTTACCTCACTCTTCCGTTCCACCACCTCGTATGGCCCAGACCACTTGTCTTGGAGCGCGCAAGGCTCCACTGGCGCCATCACCCACACTTTCTGCCCAGGTTGAAATTCGACCAGAGTGGTATTCTGGTCGTACCATCTTTTCATTTCTTCCTGGCTTGCTTCCAGGTTCGCCTGAGCGAGTTTCCTGAAGCGTTGTGTCTGGTTGCGGATGGCCAGCACATAGCTGAACACATCCTGGGGGGTTTTTCCACGGGACTTTTCCCAACCCTCCTTCACCAGCGAGAGAGGTCCTCTGACAGGGTGGCCATACAGGAGTTCAAAGGGACTGAACCCTAAGGACTTCTGAGGCACCTCCCTGTAGGCAAACAACAGGCATGGTAACAAGACGTCCCACTTACGTCTCATGGGCTCCGCTAGGCCCATAATCATACCTTTCAGGGTCCGGTTGAACCTTTCAACCAACCCGTTTCCTTGAGGGTGGTAAGGAGTGGTGAACTTATAGGTTACCCCACACTCCTCCCACAGAGACTTCATGTACCTAGCGATGAAGTTGGTACCCCGGTCGGAGACCACCTCTCTGGGGAACCCCACACGGGAAAAGATCCCCATCAATGCACGGCCCACCACGGGTGCTGTGATTGTCCTGAGAGGGACTGCTTCCGGGTACCGGGTGGCATGGTCCACCAAGACCAGGATGAACCTGTTGCCTAAGGCTGTCTTGGGGTCCAGGGGCCCTACGATATCTATGCCCACCCGCTCGAAAGGGGTGCTCACCACTGGGAAGGGTTGAAGGGGGGCCTTCAACTTCATTCCAGTCTTGCCACTAGCTTGACAGGTTTGGCAAGATCTGCAAAAGGAACCGACGTGCTTCCTCATCTGGGGCCAGTGGAAGTGGGTGACAAGCCGGTTTAGGGTCTTGTCTTGCCCCAGATGTCCTGCGAGAGGCACGTCATGAGCCAGACCCATTAGGAAGTTCCTGAAGCGCTCGGGTACCACCAGCACACGGGCTGCCCCGGGTTCAGCAAACTTAGGCTCGCTATAAAGTAGGTCACCTTCCCAGTAAACATAGTGATCTTTGACTGCTCCACCTGCTGCCTGGTCTACAGCCTGTTGCCGCAGACCAATGAGGGAAGGGCATTCCTTCTGCGCCTGGCAGAACTCCTCCCTGGAGGGACCACCTTCTTGCTGCCAATGGGTCAGCTCAGGTAGGTCTCCCAGTTCGGCCACCTGTTCCCCTGTAGGTTCCAGGGCATCCCCCTCAGGTTCTGCTTCCTCCTGGACCGTGGGAACGGCTGGGGCCGGTTTCCCGCGCCCTCTGCCTCTTCCTCTCTTGGCAGGTCTCTGGGCCACTGTTTCAGGCTCCAGTTCTGCTGATTCACCCTTACTGGCTGCCATAGCACGCGTGGTCACGCAGATCCACGCAGGCAGACCCAACATCTCCAAGTGAGTTCGGTGTTCTATGTCTTTCCATGGAGAACTCTCCAGGTCGTTACCTAACAGACAGTCCACAGGCAAGGCATCACTGACAACTACCTCCAAAAGACCAGAGACTCCTCCCCATTCAAAGGAAACCTTCGCTATCTTGCAGAGGCGCACTGAGCTGTCAGCGGCCACTACAGGGCGGAGTACGCCAGGGATGATTTGCTCGTCAGACACCCACTGACACCTCACGGATGTCACACTGGCTCCGGTGTCTCTCAACGCTTCAACCTCCCTCCCGTTGATGGTCACCTTTTGCCCATATTTCTTAGTGTTAGAGGGCAGTAAGGTTTCCTGGACCATCTCTCGGTCTCCTAGCGAGACAAGGGTCATAACTGCTAGCTCTCCCCAATCACTAGAAACCAAATCCCCACCCAAAGCTACACTAGCTAACGCTGGGGCGGGAGCACCAGTGGGTGCGGGCTTCTTTTTGGGACATTTCGGAGCAATATGGCCCACCTCGTTGCAGTGATAGCAGGTAGGGGGACCCTGGTTATTTCTCTTGTCCCGCCTACCCTTAGAGGGCCATGACTGTTTAGGCTTGGGGGGTTGGGAATCCTTTTCCTGGGAACTATTTTGGGGCCCTTGTGAGAACTCCTTTTGGTTACCCTTGTCCCCCCCACTCTTCTGCTGGGGACCCTGCCCACCTTTGGCTGTGGTACCCACAATTCCTTTGTGGACCCTGGTACTGGTCCAGCGGTCCGCCTCCTTAGCAAGCTCAATGGGGTCGGTCAGCTTGCTGTCTAAAAGATGCTGGCGCAGCTCTGGAACACAAAGACTACTCAAGTGCTCCCAACTGATTAAATGCAACAACCCCTTCAAATCAGTTACTTTACTGCCCTTCATCCAACCTTCCAATGCACGCGAGTACCCATTCACACACTCCATCCAAGTCTCAGACTCTTTCTTCTTGGAGTTTCTAAACTGCAGTCTGTACTGCTCTGGAGTAAGGCCATACCTGAGACATAAGGCCTCCTTCATATTGGGGTAGGTCATGGCACCTGTCAATTCTAAAGGCTCTAGAGCACTCCTCCCAGACGCCTCAAAATGTTTCCACAGGCCCGCCCCCCAATACTTGTCAGGCACATCATTCATCTTCAATGCAATTTCATACGAAGTGAACCAGGCATAAATATCCTCACTCCTATGGTAATTCTGTACCAGGTCTTTGGGAATATATACTTTACCCCCATGCACTGGCTGCGCGCTGCCACCATTAGAACTGGCATCCACCTCCTTGTTTTTCAGATCCAGCTCTTTTATTCTCAATTCATGAGCCAGAAGCAATTTCTTCTCTTCCAAGGCGCGGGCATTCTTGCTTTCCTCCGCCGCCTTCTCGACTTCCAATTGCCTCATTTTCATTTTCATGACCTCCAAGTCATATTCTCTTATTCTTTGATTTTCCTGTAACTCTTCTGGTGTGAGGCCCCTACCGGAGTGGTTGCTGCCAGCTCCTGAGCCCACTCTGCCCACTGGCAGGTCTGTGCCTTGAAAAGCATTTTCTGCATCCATGTCGTTATCCTCCTCTTGCGCCTCCCAATGGGCTTTCAAGATTTTCTGCAGCTCCTCTTTCCTGTAGGTGCTTTTTATGGGGCACTCAAACTGCTGGCAGAATTTCTTCAGATGCTTTACGGAGTAGGAGTACAGATCTTCAATCGAGAATTCCAGATCTACCTCTGCCTCCTCACTGGGCGCCTTCCCATTCTGAGACATGATGCTTTTTTCGAAGAGTTACTCAACAACAGAATTCAAAAACTCAAAAACCAGTAGTATGCGGTGGCGTAATGGTCTGCACTCACTAGTGATGTACACCAATTACTGTGGGTCAAGTACAAATACAAGTTCAAATCCCACCGCCTGACCACCAATGTTAGAACTGGGGGTCTCTAGTTGGCAGAGGTAGGTACCAATGTCCAAATAGGGACCCTTGCTTCTAGTCAGGACAAGGAGATAACCCTCTCAGATAACCCCTGCTCGCCCTCAAGGTAGCTTGGCCTGAGCAGTCTAGGCTAACCAGAGGCAATGCGTTAAGTATTTGTACCAACACTCACAGTAACACAGTGAAAACACCACAAACTGATTCCACAACAGTTTAGGACAATAAAGTTATTTATTCTAACCTACACAAGACCAAATACGTCAAAACTCCAACATACACAGTTCAAGGTTACGGTTTCAAATGAGTTCTTCAGGTTGTAATCAAAGTTCTTTACGTGGGGATCCAATGATCCACGGATGCATGAAAAGTTCACAGTTGCGTCACGTTTACTCACAGTACCTTTTAGATGCAACAAAGTTCCACAAGCAGGAAGCTGGTGCGGTGGAAACAAGCGGTGCGTTACTCCTGAGACCCTGGGGAGGCGATGCGACAGCCCCGCTGCAGCAGCGGGCGTGCGGCGACGAATCCGGTCTGTAAGGGGAGGAAGGCAGCTTGCGTAGATTCCGGTGCGTAGGTTCCGTGGGAAGTCTGTTCTCACAAAGGCACGATGCGATGATCTCGGAGGGGCTGCGACGATCTCCGGGGCGACGATGCGCGGTCCAGCGGTGATCCTCTCTCTCGTAGCTCCTCGATGTGAGGTTTCTGCAGCGATATCTGCAGCGACGTGACGTGGTCCGCCAGCAAGCGGGACGGCGATCTCACCCCGGCGACAGGCTCTGCGACGACACTCGCAGCGATGTTCGATTCTCCCGCACCGGTCTGGTGCGTCCCGCAAACGAAGGGTGCAACGGCCTCGGCAGCGATGTCAGGTGCTGCGCCGATCTCGACCTTCGTGGCGGCGGGAAAACTTCTCGCACTGTCGGGGATGCGTTCCGCAAGTGAGCGATGCGACACTTCTCAAGCTTCACAGGTTTCTCAGCTTAGTCTCAAGCTTCCCAGCTCAGGTTCAACTTCTAGAGGCCCCACAACTGGATCAAGCACTCTACGAAGGTCAGAACTCTCTCAGCAGAGTTCAGGGAGACTGGGGGTGAAGTCCTTTTGTTCCTGGGACTTCGGAAACAGGGAGCCAGCTCTTCTCAGGCCCTTGGAGATTCCTTACAAGACAGGGGACACAGCTCACAGCAAAGTCCTTCCCCTCTCCTTGGCAGCAAAGCAACAGCAGGTCAGTCCAGCAGAGCAACAGCGGGACAGTCTTCCTTCTTCCACGTCAGCTTTCTCCTTGGCAGAGGTTCCTTCTTGTGTTCCAGGATGATCTAATCTCCTGTTGTCAGGGGTCCTGTACTTATACCCCTAAAGTCTTTGTTCTCTCAGTGCATGTGGGCCCTGAGCCCGGTCTGAACCAGTTCTGGGTGGATCTTGAGTACCTTAATGCGTTGGCTGCGTCTTTCCTTTCAGAGTGAGGGGCAGAGTCCTCCGCCGCCCCGCAGGAGGTGGAGCCAGCTTTGTGGCAGGCAGGCACAGCCCTATTCAGCCCAGGTGCCAACTCCTCCCACCACTCAGGTCGCAATCGTTCCATTCAGCCTAGCGCTGACTCATCCAGCCTCGGGGCTTTCCCCGGCTCCTGTCACTCGCAAACCAGACAGCCAATACACAAAACAGCCTCAGGCACACAGAAGGGTCAGACAAGAGAACAGCAACTTTCTAAAAGTGCTGCCCTCAAACACAGGATCCAAAAACCACCTTTCCTAAAAGATGCGTTATTAAATTCTGAGTTCAGGGATACTAAATACTTATGTCCTATCTGGCTCCTATGGGAAGAAATGCCGTTGACCACTGTAGCCGGCATCCCCCATGTTAACCTATGGAGCGAGATAACCTTACAATAGTGAATAACGAAAATGGCTGTAATTCACTACCAGAGCATGGTACCTGCACTAGTACATGCTCTACCTTTCACATACACTGCACCCTGCCCAGGGGGGTACCTTGGGCCTTCCATAGGGGTGACTGATGTGCACGAAAAGGGAAGGGTTAGGCCTGGTCAGTGGGGACACTGACCAGGAGGACATGGCAGTTCTAAACTGCCCGTAGGCGCTGCAGTGGCAGGCCCGAGACACCATTTTAGAGCTACTCCTGTGGGTGGCACAATCAGTGCTGCAGGCCCACTAGTAGCATTCGTCATCACCGGCCCTGGCACATCCTGCGCACTTTACAAGGGACTTCGTGGTGATACGAATATGCCAAACATGGATATCCAATCATGATAACAATTTACATAGGGAGCACTTACACTCTGGCACTGATCAGCAGTGGCAGAGTGTCCAAAGCATCTAAGCCAGCAAAAACGAATCCAGCACAGCATCAAAAAAAACAGGAGGCAGAGGCAAAACGAGAGGGGTAATCACGCCAAAAGATGTCAGGTCTAACAAGCACAATGACTTGTAAGCTCTGGCCAGCCCCTTTCTGAGCTTCAAAGGATGTTGATCTAGTCACTAGTAGATGTAGCTGTCACGTAGGCCTGCCTCCCTCTTGTCTTGCTGGCCAGCTTGGTTCCAAACCCATTGAGAGAGGGGACCTGGTCCGGAATTAGTTTTCAGTAACCACAAGGGAGGGTTTGCCCACTGTCAGCCTCACTGCTGTGTGGGCACAGGGAGAATTGACTGGGAAAAGGAAGGTTCTGCCATGCTGGACCTAGGTAGGGAGGGTCACTGTCAGATAGTTTATAGTAAAAAACACAGGAAGTGGCGCAAAAGTGGATCAGGTCACCTTTGGGATCTCCTACCCCATTGTTTAGGAAGTGGCCTGAAGTTTTCCCCACCCACAGTCTGGCACCGGGCATAAATGTGGCATCCTCAGCACCCTCCTCAGAACACTCCTGGACCTGCCGAAAATCAAAGGAAACACTGTCATCCTGTCTGAAGGACCTGAAGGAAGATTGTATCTGCTTTCCTTGAACCCAGGACCCCAGAAGTGAGTCCAAGAGTCAGTTGAATTCTGGTACCCTCTCTAGCTAACCAGTTCCAACTGTAACTGTCTTGGACCCTTCTGCTGGCCTCTGTTGGATTTAGTTCTAACACACAAATAGTGGCCCCCAAGGTCCATAGGTGATGATAGAGTGTACTCCTCCTGTCCATGCTGCAAAAGCAGAAAACGCATTGCCTGTTGGCCTCAGCTTGCTTGGTTGCCCCACTGAAGGATATCTGACTTCCAAGAAAGTTTACAGTGCATTATCAGGACAGATGCTAAGCAGCAACCCATTGATGTTGAGACCTAGCTGGGCACAGATTCTGACTTTGCCCACTCTGATCATTCCCACCTTTGTCAAATTCCACAGCAAGACCACTAGTCAGCAACCCACCATCATTGAGGATAACTCCTTTTTCCACCAGTATGAACTTAGCCCTTGTATCTGACCAGCGATCCTTCACGATCGGCCTTTACATTTTTCTGTGGCCTGGGCTAGTTCAACCACATAACTGTGGTTGGCTCTTTGTGCTTTTCCGTGCTCAATTTTAATTCAATATTTAAAAATCAATCTCTCTTGTTCTAACCTTTTGGATTTTTGGTATTTTGGTTTCATTTTATTTAGTATAAATTACTCTACTTTTCAAAATTGGTTTTCTTGTGTTGTGTTTCCACATTATTACTGTTTGAGTGCTGCATAAATACTTTACACATTATCCCTAAGTTAAGCCTAACAGCTTTGAGTCCAGCTGCCACCAGGTTAAGCACAGGTTTATTTAGTGACGTTTGTGGTTCACCCTGACAACAATGTTGATTACTAGTTGAGGCTGGTTCTCACTGCCTCTAATAAAACTCCAATTTCTTACACAGCCTCACCACCCATTTACTGGAAAAGTCCCACACTGAGACTGATTTTAGATGGGTGGACCTGGAACAATTGATAGCCACCACCAATCAGCAAGACATTACCAGGCAACTCTGCAACATAGTACAAGGTCAGGTTTTGTACTCAGGAGTCATATACATGGATGTATTGATGATATCACTAGGCATGTCAGGAGCAACTAGATGACCCCTGAAATAAAGGCTACCTTTGAAGGTCATATACTAATTACCTCAGAGTTAGGAAAAATACAATTTGCATACCATTTAACTGTTTAGGGAAGATGTTTTCTACCTTTTGAAGTAGAGACGAGTATCAAAGCTAATGCGCATTGGCCACTTGGCAAATATATAAGTTATAATGTCTGCTCTATTTATAGATTTGACCCTTGTATTTCAAAATAATGCACCTGTGCCTAGTATTTTAATGTTTATAACATAATAGGTACCTCCTTACAGCTCTCCTATAATGAACTCAAACTGGCCACCATATATATGATTGTGATACTTCCTAGTTGTGTGGTACACTGTGATGTGATTAAGCAAAGTGTCTTTCAGGAAATGACGTTACATGCCAAACAGAGATGTGAATGCGCTATGAAACATCTGAGGCATGGTTCTTCCTGGTGTTTCAGGTCGAGGAATGAGAGTTGCAACAATAGTTGAAGTGCCCAGACACAGCATGAGAAATGGGCAGTGAACCACTCAGACGAATCACCTCATAAGTGAATTGAATAATTTAGCTACAATTTGTTTCCTTTCGTAGTCTTTAGAGCAGCATAATAAGTAAGTGGCATCAAGATCAAGATAGTGGTTTGATTATCTGTAACTCATGTATTCATCCAGCATTATTAGGACATTACTCATCACTATAGCAATCGCAATGAATGATGGCATTGGCTGTATCTCTATACAATTTTTCTCTTTGTACAGGAACTATCTTAATGACTGTGGAATGCCCATAACTTGAAACTTTAATATTTACTCGTAAAGCATATATTTGTCCTACAATCCTCGCTCTAAAAATCAACATATACCAATGTCCTGGCGAACGCTACATTGTGTAGGCTGTTAGGGATAAAAAAAAGTTGACCTAACCATTTCGGGCCATGCCTTATACTTTTTTTATATTATCCTCTGGAGTACTGTAATACAAGTGCACTGTCCATTCATGAGTTAATCTTAACAGTTAATCCAGTCCCTACACTCCCATACATTTGGAATGTGAGTTCCATTTCGACTTACACATTGTAGGAATTGTTCTCAAATCCATCCTGTCTCTTGCAAAGTGTTGCCATTGGCGAGCCTACAGTGGCTTATTGCTAGGGCAAGGAGCTGTTTTAATGATAAAGCATGTCATCTTGGGGAGTGAAGCTCCAGTATTATTTTTGTAAGAAACCTTCTCTTAGCCTATATCACTTCCTCAAGAGAATGTATACTATTGGTCGAATTATACCAGAGTATCATAGGAATCAGAACAGCACTACAACTCTTTTAGTCACAGCTATAGTTTGTTGACAGTTATATTGACATACTTATGTTTTGGCATTTACAATCATGCATAGAAACTGTAACGCCATGCGGGGTAGTCGTTGGTGTGAGGCTAATATATTGATCAATTTCTGCTTTAAGAATGTCAATGGAATTAAATCATGGGATACAATTTACCTGACCGACTCTACTCAAAAAAACTATGGGGCATATTATCAAGGGGGTTTATCTCCGCTTTTTTGGCTTTAAAAGCCAAGAAAGCGGAGATAAAATTATCTCCCTATTACCAAGCTGTCGCTAACACCAGTTAGCGACAGCTAGTAGGAGATAGCGACCATCTTGGGCCCCACTTTGCATGTCAGTGATATTTATCACTAATGAGATGCAAAGTGGGCGTGCCAAGATGTTAGAGACTGAAAACAGTCGCTAACATCGCTATCTCCTATTACCAACTTTTGGAGATATTCGCGCTAAGAAACCTTTTTGGACACATTATGATTCCCATAAACTACATATCCAATATTAGTTCGCTTACTTGGACTGGCTTAAATTAACAGTCTTGCTGATCTTGTATTGTTGGATCACATGGCAACTTCAATACCCTCAACAACATTATTCTGCAACGCTGTTGGAGAAAGTGGACTTCCCATGGAAGAATTCACAATGTGCGTCTCTTCCACCTTTTTCCCTTGACCCACTCCTATGAATAATTTTGGACTACTGTCAATCTCTCTTTTTTGATGCTTTGTCTTCAGGAATTATGCTGAGTATATGCAGATCATCCTTAAACTCAAAGCATCAAGATTCAACTCATTTTTTGACTATATTATAGTATTAGATGCCTGGATATGCTGAAACATTTTCAATCTTAGTCACTTCAAGATAGAAATCATACGAGTGGGAAATATTATTATCTCAAGTCAACATCTCTGGCCTTCTGAGTGAGAGGATTTTATTTTTTGTCTCTGTGAGAAGTCACTTAATTAGGCCAAACAACAAAGACGTTATTGTGACATTGATATTCTTAAAAATTGGAGCATTCTCCTGGTAGAATATTCTAAGGACACATCCTTTGATCTTTCTCCATATCTTACAGTAAGACCATAACATTTTCTGAATACTTTGACCAGCTTTCTGTCAGAGGCTACTCTGTGGGATGACCAATGGCCTTTTTAGGTCGAGCCTAGGCAGCGTGCAGTGCTGCTCTAGGAGATGACCTTTAGAAATCGGTCAGACCTTTTCAAGCACTCGTGCTTGTGCTGGCATCCACCTTGCGGGAGAGAGCAGCGGCGCACAGGGGCCATCTGTTTCTAATTAGCGTTGCCGCACTTGGTTCTTTTATGTTAGGCTCACAATTGGCTTTCTTCCTCTGAAGGCCTTTCAAGTAAGCTGGATTCAGTAGTTTTATAGCTGCCTTTGCCCCTGGAAGCAGGCACTTGCCTACAGTCATGTGTGATTATTCATGTGTTATTTATACTACCTTAAATGCTTGCACATTTCATAGATTTATTGTGTGCTTTACACTTGCAAAGGGCTTGCAGGGCCATGTTATTGCGGCATTTATAAAGCTTTTTGTGCATACGCAGTGAACTGTACGGCTGACATTTAAAGTGTTGTGGCATCATGGAATGAATGTAGCGATGTGCAGAGCTTTAGGAAGGCGAGGAGGTTGTGGGAGTGAGGTGTTTGCATCGCTTGTATGATGTGAAAGGCGCTCACTTTAAAGTGCATTCATGTCAGGCAAAGGCCGGTGGTCGTGTTGAAATTGTATACCAGAACTGTTAAAATGCTGCGGTGGCGCATTTGTTTGATGTAAAGCTCACCTACCAAGAGTACCAAAGCTGTTTTCAGGCCCTGACAAATGAGTAAGAGTCACGTTATTGGATAACTGTTGCTCACTGCCAAATGACATCACATTGTTGTAGATTCCTAATTACACGTTTGTATCTCACCTTCTGACATCCTAGCGCCACCATTTCATTCTACATTAACATTTTTCAGTTCAGCTGTGCAAATCTAGCATACAGTTAAATAATTTCAAGCATGTGTTATAAACCCTATCCTTTCATTCACAACTGTATTGTGTCTGTTGTTCTAGTTATTCTGCTGTACCTGTGCTCGATGGTAAAGCTCATGCAACCTGCTCACACGCTCACTCACGGCTCACAGTATTATGTGCTCCTCGGAGTCCTGTGGTGATAGCAAATAGTGACAATCGAGACCGTGTTTGCCATAATATGACAACCCTTTGGACCCACAACAATGTTATAAACGAGTCTCACGAGCCCAGTACATGAATGTTAAAATGACGCAGGTTGAAATTCAAGAGAGAGGGAGGAGGCAGCTCTGGTGCTGTGGGCGGGGTGGGCTTATTGGTACCTCCCCTGTTCTGTCTGTTTCCTTCCTTCTTTCTTCATTCCTCATCCTATTCCTATCCCCCTGCCCTCTTTTGCCCCTGACACCCCCCATCACCTCCCCAAGGAAGAGTTGCTGATTGTGCCTTCCGTCCATGCATCTGAAGGTTCCTCTGATATGTCCCCGCACACAAGGTGTTAAGTCAGCTGGTAGAAATTCATAACTTTGCTTGAGGGGGAATATGGAAGAATTATCATACTGTTGAATCTTTCATTGGGTTTGTTATGAGAGCTGGCTGGTGCCTGTCCCGGGTGCGGGAAGGGGGATTGGGGCTTAGGGAGCCAGTGATAGTAATTAGTGTGCGGAGTGCATTAATGAGGCTTGTTAATGCATTGTGTAATTTATACAATCTCTTAAAAAATATACCTTACAGCGCAACATCACCTCCAGAATTAAACGAGCATCTCCTCAAAATAACACTTGTTAAACAGAACTCAGCACCACCTTAACACCACCGCAACACCACCATCTCTCCATTCCTCACTACCACCACAGCAGCATTAAGCACCAGTATAGCATCACTCTACACCACCTTATCATCACTAAGCACCACCTCAACTTTAGAACAGCCAGGAAGAAATTGCTAGCATTGCAACAACAAAAAAACTACAAGACATTTTTTTATGGTAATTCTTTTTTTAATTGGGTCATTCAGTTATACATATTATCTTCTTGGTTATATACAAGGTAACACAAATACTTATAATAGTTTTTTTTATTATAACTTTTCAACATGCTGCACAGCAGCCACAATGCTCTATAACATAGCTTAAAAACATTGGCAAAGCTGAGAGCACTTGCTGAACACTTATAAGGACCCAAAGGCGAGACCTATTGGCTATGCCAATGCATGTTTAATTCAGTCACAATGTCTGTTTTTAAAAAAAAACAAATATGATATTTAAGGGCCCTGGCCATGCCTATTGAATTGTGTGTGCTAATGAGCAAGTGGAGTGGTGTGGCTCACTGCTTAGAGGCGGCAGACCCGGAAGCAGAGAACGGCCCGGGACCAGGGTTCAATTCCCGACGCGGCAGGGTCGTGGACCAGGGTCATCGGACTCGATAATTCTCGCCTCGGCGCCTACTCTAACCAGGGATCACACTCTGCAACTCTGGGCATTAGCTTGCCTCATCTCTACACCTCCCTCCCTCAAGCGCCTTGAGACCCTCTGAGTGAGTAGTGCGCTATACAAATTTTAGAACTTGAACTTGAACTATTCACCGGGGATGCCTGGTTTCACCTTGGAGATACCCTGCAGGGACCATCTCACAGGGATAGCCAGGACGGGTTCCCCAGCGGTCTACAGCGCCACGACGCCTCAGGGCAGCAGTGCGCTTTACAAGACACATTACATTACAACCTCAGGCATTCAATGGCAGGATTATCATTCTCCACCACCCTTCTTGTGATATCCTTGATCCATTGTATAAACATGGGGGAATTATCTGTTTTACCACTGGGCTTATGTAATTTTCTGCCTCTGTTTCTAAACATGCTATTTTATAGCTTGAGTTCTCTAAACAGTGTAGAAAATTAAGCCCCTGTGACATTCAGCGCCTTGATGCCCCTGGGCTTAGTCCGCGCTTTAAAAATGTTATATTCATTCATTCATTTATCCTACCTAGGGTTGTGCGCAATGTGTCACACCAAAATCACTAGGGACATTTTGTACACAAAAAGAAAACATGATGCATGGGCAGAACTCAGACTTAAAAATTCAGGGTTACCATGGCAGTCCTTATAAGGACACATTTGAAATTTTCTCACAGTCAAAGTCACTTTGAGGTTGGATGACCCTGCTTAGAAACCCCCCCTGTCACACCAGGTACCCAGATTCCAAGAGAGCCTAGCCACCTTTACCCAGATAGTTATTATTGGGAGAGAGAGCGAGCGACTTCCACACCACCCAGATCCTTCTCCCTGTCAAGATGTGGCAAGGTTGCATTTAGATTCCAAGTGGACTGTGATAGGGTCATCCACAAACTAGTGGCATCATTTAAACCCTTAGTGGATACTACAGACCAACGAAGTACTTACCTAACTCCTTGCAATATTGAACGCTCTGACAGATCCTATTCAGAGCTGCAACATGTCTAGGGAGTGGGGCCCGGACCATGAAGTGCTGAAACTGACTACTGGTATCCCAAGTTAACCAGGACATGCTTCTGTGGGCTTGGAGAGTCTACTCATCCTTTAGCAGGATGCAGGCCTCTGGGCCTGGTCTCCATTTGCTGACCTTTGCTGTCACAAAGTGCACAAGAAAAGGTTCAGCAGACCTGGGTAGGGCTCCTCTGTTCCAGCAGGGTGAGTATCTCTAACTGGGTCTCCAGACAGATTTGGCATCCTGGACCCAGGTTGGATGCCCCGCTACCAGCATACACTTCCTCAAGCTCAGGATTCTTACCCTCTCTTAACAGATTCCAGTCAAAGCTCTGGTGGGACTGGGTTGCAGAGACCTCTGGACTTGGGCTTCCTTTGTTGGCCATGGTATCACAAAGTCCTAGAGATGAGATTCCACAAATAGGTATGAGCAGGTTCCAGTCAGAGCTACAGGAAATTTAGGATCCTAGGCCTGGGTGCTAGGCACATTCCATTGGTGTCCAAAGCTCCCAAGCCTACACGTACACATGGCCCTAGAGGATTTCCGGTCAGAGCCCCGGCACACTCAGGTAAGACCCTTGTTCCTAGGTTGAATGTCCTAGCCCACAGCATCCCAGAGTACCCACAACAGAGCTCCACAGGCCCAGGAAGGGCTCCCTTATTAGTAGTAGTTCCCCTTGGAAGACATCGTACAACTAGATGGCCGTTCCCCAAGTTCAACCATTTGGCTAAATGCATGCTATGACCAGAGAGCTGAGCTTCTCTGTAAGTCTAGATGAGGATAAATGCTAAGTGACTAGCAAGGGCCCCAGGAAGTTATATACATTTACACAAGCATCCCTCTGTGTCACCCAAGTTACACAGAGTACAAGAAAGACTAGTGAAGTGACCTTCCTATGGATTAGAAGGACAATGGTGCTGTTCACCACTTTCTCATCTGGTTGTTCTTCCTGGATGGTGCAAGGGCACTGGCTGCCCTTTGTGGGCCTTTCTGGTGCCTGGTGCCTGGTGCCTGGTTCTTCACCCAACTTGAGACCAGTCCAAGTGACACCTCCATGAGTCTGCCATCCCATAAAGCAGGCAGGGCTGCAAAGAAGACAACTCTGGCAGGGCTGCCAGTTTGGAGGCAGTCTAACTAGCATCATATGCTGGTCCATTTAGGGATGGACTGTTTTACAACCTTAGCTTTTGTTTCAAGCACAGAACTTCCACATAACCTCAGACCAGCCACCTCTAGGGTGTGTCTTGGAGGCTGGCTAAATCAGAGAGCCTAACCACTTAGCAGAGTGATGACGGAGTAGCACAGACTGCAAAGTGGATGGTGTTTGGTGGTGCTAGTCCTGGATATTGCCTGGGTATCCATGCCCCATATGGCCAGCCATATGCAAACCTACAGAATGATCAATAATAGTGATGCTGCAACAGTGCAAGCCCAACCTCAGTCATGTCCCAGATGGACCGAAGGCATAGGGTCCAGCTGCCCCTTGCATTGAAGTTGGCACAGCGGTCCATGGCTGCTTAGCAGCTGGACAAACACTGGGCATGGTGTGGGTTCTGCCCACAACAACTAAGGCCCAAAGCATGTGTGGCCCAAAGCATGTGTGGCATGGTGGTTTCCTCTGGGTGCTGTAGAGGTGAGCTCAGCAGAATGATCTGCTGGTAGAGAAGTATAGAGGGGATGCTGGTCATCAGGCCCAGATCCAGAAGGAATGAGACAGAAATTATTCTGGATATGGAACCCATGCTCACCCAGCGTAATCTTGGAGAACCCAATGGGAGTACCTTCCCAGGCTTGATCCCAAGAGATGCTGTTGCCTGGACCTTTCATGCTAGATTGCGACCTGTCTATGTTTTGAGTGAATGAAGTGTGGCCTCCCCTGGGCAGACTGGAGGGGAAGGAGCAGGCATCATGAGGGAACCCCCATCTCCTCTTCCTAGAGACACAATGCTGCTTAAAGCTGCAGATCACAATCCCCAGAAATCTCACACTTAATACTTTCAGGGCTAGGAGGGAAGCTGCCAGTGGAATGCTCCAGCTTCCATATAGGCATTTAAATGATCATTTTGTAGGTTTTTTATGGCAGGGGCAAACTTGGCTTTTCATCACTGGCACCTAACCTGGGCTAAGGGTCCAGATCAATGGCTCGATTTCTGTCTACCACTTAGACAGATAACTCTTGACATGCCGTGATTGAGTCTTATCTTGTGTCACCCATGGTGAGTGGCAGATGGCAATATGCAGTTGTGGTGACCCTTGTTACCAGGTACTGGGTTGGCAGGTTCTGTGTGGTACGGCAGGGGTTTGAAGACTTGTGTGCATCTGTGCGCCTGCCTGGGTGTCCAGTCAGAGATCTACCATCCTCTTTTGCTACAGGATCCTCATGACCACATCACTAGGTGGGTTGGGGCTCCTTGTCCCAGTGGCTGGAAACATTTTTTGAACTGTTGAGTTCCAACCCAGGTGTGGTAGTTTGACAGGGTGCTGGGCTGTTCAGCTGTGTAGGCTGCAGGTAGGAAGTGCTACCTCTTCTGCACTTGGAGGTGGGCGAACATTTTGAAAGTTGACTTTACTCTTGGTCATGGATCACACTGCTCCCTCATCAATAAAGAACACAGCTGGCTGTGAGAACCGATGTGAATACTAGGGGTGGTGAAGGACTGGGTTTTTCTACGACCCAGCGGTGCCAGGGACAACACCTGAAACCTTCGTGGGTTGCCTGTTCCGGCGTACAAATGACAGAGACACGGGACACTTCCTTCGGCGTCAAATATTCGAGTTTTATTTACTGCAGGGAACACAGAAGTCACGAGAAGTACATATCATGTAGGTTCAAGGAGACTGCTTCAAATTGTATCTGTGGATCGCTCCTTTTATACAGTTTTTCGTCATTGAACAACATGACAAACAAAAGGTTACAACCTGGTTCCCACAGTAAATTTCATAGGGGGTCGCTTTCATGTATTCAAGGTCTGGAACATAATTACAGTAGCATTGCCGGTTCCCAACTGTAAAAGTACATCTTCCCACCATTAGTACATTCCATTCGGCTGTAAACGAATTAAGGAAGAGTCAGAAACAGGTGCAGAGGAAGACAAGGATAGCGAACAGATTGAAAAGAGTGTAAGGAGGTGATATCGGAAACACGATTGCAGGATCAAAGGGGACGTGCCTAATGAATGCACAACTGAGACAATAGACCGGCACGGCAAGATGAGCCTCGAGCGGGGCCATCTGCCTTGCAGTGTCATCCCCCTCATCATAAAGACACCCTCAAAGGGACACGTGTCTTCCGCAAGAGTTTGGGAATCCCAGGGTCACGAAGCGGACAGTGTCCGTTCGCTGGCTACTTGAGGGCAAGAGACAAAATGGATGCCGTATCTAAAATGGAACCCGTGGGTTCAGATGAAGAAACAACGAAACAGACGAACGGTTTAGGTTAGCACAGCGAAAACGCGTACACCCACTAAACTCGTCATTTGCGGTTCATAGATACCAGACTCGACCATATTCGAGCGAGTCGAAAACACCACTTACAATTGTCACAGAACCTCAGTGGGCAGAATTTGCTTAGTCGTGCTGCGTAAGCTCCGCGAAATGGTAAAAAATCTCCGTGAGCACGCAAAAATTCAGCGAACGCGCGGAATTCCTTGTTCCGCCTGTTCATGATGCTTTTTTCCTGTTCGCAAACACTGTTTGCGTGCTCGGAAAGAAATATCTTGCGAACACGCATTTTGAAAGCGCAAGCAAGCAAAAAAATTCAGCGAAGCTGCAGATCGTGGAAATTTTGGCAATTCCGTGTTCTCCGCGGAATGCGAAATTACCCAAATTCCACAAATTGGTGAGCGGTACAGAATTTACCACCCAGGCCTAGTGAATACAATGATCATCAACACTTTGAACACACCTTGCAGCCCTAAGACATGCCTGTCTGAGGGTTACTTGAACGTCCATTACCTTGGAGTCCTCTGAGGGCTCAGGTAAAGCTGTCACAGGGAGCCCTTTTCCCTTCCAAAGTCATACCATGAAAGCCTGTTTTGGGATCCATGGCCCAGGCATGGAGGTATTCCTTCGCCATACAGGGCTCCATTTCATGGGCAATTCATGTGCTCAACACATCCTAAGTGTGAAGTCTCCAGGGTGTCTGACTGCGTGCTGTGTGTGGTTGTCTGTGGTTTCCCATGACTGCGCTGACTGTTTTAGGTGCCCCTTCTGTGACTGGGAGGTTACATTAGCCATGGCTCCCATGCCCCCCCAAGTGTTGATGATTATTGTAATCACACAAGTTCTCTCAGCTAGCGCTGTTCTTTATTATTGAAGGAACAGTGGAATCCATGACAAAGAGTCAAAGTCAACTTTCACAATGTTCGCCCACTTGGAAGTGCAGAAGAGGTCCAACTCCCGTGCTTCAACCTCAGACAAGAACCTCAGATTATACGTGTTGACCTGATGAATTTAAGAACATTACTAAGTGGATGATTCCCTGAGTAATGACGAAGGAAGAGCCGAGTGCTGAATCTAAGCCTGACAGCAGGCCAGGAAAATGTGGAATACAGCAGACTGAGTGGGGCAAAGTCCTTCTGATTGAAGCTCACCTATTGCACAGGGGCTCTTACCAAAACCGCATTAAAATGTGGAAGTCAGAACCTGCATTATGAATCACTGCCTTTCCATGAAACTACATGTCAACCTGGAATCTTCCCAAACCACAACCTGTTCCAAAAATCATTGCCAAGCACTAAAGCCAAAGCTCTTTCTCATGCATGTGTAACAAGTTTTTAAAGGTAAATAATACTATAATGTATCTATGTTTTGCCCCACTATGATTAATTCATTTATTGCCGCCTAAGAAGTCTAATCCTGTTCTACAGGATGGGCTCTTGGATAACTCCCCCATTTCAGATGCCGTCAAAAGAAAACAATGAGATGATTCCCCAAACCTCAAAACACTGTCAAGTAGAGCTCGTCAATTAAAGATCAAAAATAGCTAAGGCATACGATTTTACCCACTCTGGTTCTTTACCCCAATATTGAAATGAAGGTTTATGTTTTTCAACAGTTTCATCTTCTCAGTTGTATGGTATCCTATGCCATCCACATTTTTTAACCAGATCACAGTTTTTAACAGTTTTTAGATAGATTTCATAACCTCTGAGGATTGGACTTTGTGGCTAGTTTTCATACGGAAGCCCTTTTAGAGGCATCTCTAAAGCACAAGCATTTTTACTTTCTTATAAAAACTATTATTTCAATCCCCTTAAGCTAAGTTCCTTTAAACCTCCCAACTTGAAAGTGTTGAAACGCATCAACACACTATAACTGTGGCAGAAACTACTCGGGACTCCTCAAACGAGGCACCACTAGGAGTCTGAAAAAAACTTGAATGTGTACATTAAGAAGACAGTTAGGATCTTAGATTTGCAAGCAGGTGTATGTTGTAGGACTCCCCCAAAAATTGGCATCACATATTTTCAAAAGCACTGGACTGCATGATCTACTGAACACCTAGGTCCATCTAATTGTAATCAGTGATACATAACTCTTTTTCTAATTAAGGCTCCGAGGCACCCTGCCCTTAAGACTTTTCTGATCACAAGCTCCGTTTACATGATTTCTGGTGATATTTTGCTCAGATTGTTTACATTTAAAAAGATATAGCACTTACTAACTATATTAATGTTGTTGTCTCTCTTTCATGCTATAATGAATATGTAATTCCTAGACACATGTTAAATAATTTTGAAAAATAATGTTGTTTGGCGCAATTAATGTTACTGTCTTGTTCTATTATTTGAAAAATAGGTAAATACTGCAAGTGAGGTGTTTTAGCTGTGTGGTTTACAACTGTGACTCACTCCTAAGAAGCAAATTGTTCTTTTTGTACACAAAAAGTCACCAAGCCAGTAAGTGTAATACAATGTGCATATTTCTAATTATTAGCATATCCCATATAGACAGTTTCGCTCAGTTGTAATGGATCAACTTAGCACTATGAGATTAGGAGAGTAAGCAAGAAAAAAAAATAGAATTTGTTTCTGTGCGACAGTTGACTAATATAATATGATATAATATAATATAATATAATATAATATAATATAATATAATATAATATAATATAATATAATATAATATAATATAATATAATATAATATAATATAGTATAATATAATATAACATAATATATAACATAATATAATATACATGGGATAAGGTACGCTCTGCTATACATCATAAAATTATTACAAGTTAACAAAGAGTTTAGTGACCATTCATGTGAAAGAGGACAAGGTGACTTGCAATATCCTTTCAACATACGGCACCATATATTCTATATGCTATATGCTGGGCCACTAGAATAATAAGGCAGGGGAGGTCCAAATCAGATGGTAGAGTTGGCTAAAGTATACAGTCAGAAAGGGAAAATTATGTGGCAAAATACGATACAATTTGTGATGGTATTCCTTCATTATTTGTTCATTTGTACACATGGTAACAGTGTCTGGGCAAATATTTCACCTCATTAGTACCAGTTGAACAACCAGATTCATCAGTAAGCAATTGAACAATGACCAGTCAACCTTTCAGGAGGGCTTTACACTGCGGGGGCCATGTTTTAATAAGTTTTGATCTGTTAGAGCTAGAAAACAAATCGAGGTGGTTCAAATAGAGGAGGGATCATGTAGCAAATGTGGCAAATCCATGATTATACACAAAACACCACAATTAACAGAATCACATAATTCCAGTATCCCTCCTTCAAATATATGGTCACACTCTTCCGACAAATCATTCAATAATTTGGTGGCTTCCTCTTTCATGTGCAACTGAAAACATGGTGGCAGACATAAAGAACAAAAGCATAATCTGTTATGCAAAATTAAAAACACTCATAAGTATTTAGTAACTTGTAATTAAAAAGGTATTAGTATTAGTTTAATGAAAGACAGATTAAAATAGCTGTGGCTGTGGATTTTCTATTTTCTGTAATGACCTAGAACAAGGAAAAAAACATGTTGCCATAAATATCTCCTTTCAGCTGATTGCTGTTCATTTTTGGAAAATGAAATTAGAGAAACTGAAGATCTGGTTCTTTTTATGTTCTTTAAACTGCAGCAGGAATTATGCTGAGTGACCTGCCTTTCACCTTGGCTGCTGTCTGTGGAAGAACACATTAGGATGCCATAACTCAACTCTACTAACTTATTACAGTTGAGCAGCTATGTCACGTCTTTATTACAGGTGACTAGAGAGGTCACAACCTGTCTATAATAAGGGTATTAGTGATGCTCTTGCATACAAGAACTGCAGGCTCCTGTTATGTAGTCCATATTTTGCCTGCAAATTTTTCAATCCTTATTGCCTTCATTACATGTATGTATTGGCAGATATAGAAGTGCTTGATTTTATTTATTACTAGCTTACCCGTCGCGCATTGCTGCGATCTTAGAAGAAAGGACATTTAAGGAAACTTGTTATGATAACATTCAATTTACATTGTGTCATTTTTATTTAAACTTATTCATTTTAAAATGGAAAACATTTCAAAGTGTTGTTTTAATTCTGCTAATTTATTCGAGTGCTTGTGGATACATAGTATTTTTTTTTCCGTCTGGTGCGTACACGAATAAATCAGAAGGTTTTCCGACGCGTCCTTGTGCTTTGTTGATGGTCATTGCAAAAGCGAGTCGCACCGGAAACTGTAAACGTTCAGTATTGAAAAGATTATGAGGGCCCTGGGAGTCCGGGGGGCCGATATTTAACACATTTTTTATCTTTTTTCCCCAGAAACCTTCACGGGAGTGTACTCAACAACTTTTAACAATTTTTATTTTTGAATTTTTTTTTTTTTGCCAGAAACCTTTGCGGGAGTGTACTTAACAACTTCCCAAAGTTTCATGCCGATCGGATGAATGGTGTAGTAATGCATAAAGGACAAACAGACTGACATACATTCATTTTTAAATATGTAGATTCATGAATAGTAACTTAGATATTCCTTTAGGGTGTGTTTTATTATGACTGTATAACATTAGTTCATATATTATTTAAAAGTTTAAATTATAGAATTTAGGTTTGAAATCGGAGTGCAACAATTTTTTTTTACATTAAATAGTAATTTTCACTATTCTGCATCATATTTCACGAGATTTGATTTTTAAAGAAAGTGTCTAGAAATGCATTTAAACTGAATTCGTAGTTTTAACCAGGAAAGGGAATCTTCGGGCTTCTAGAGAGAAGGAAGGCCTTGAGAGAAAACTGCGCTGTAGACCCAAGACTGTGGGTTGGCCTACTTGCTAGCCTCTTACCTGAGCTTCTATCATCACAGAATGGAAAGCAAGGATACTCAAAGGTCTTGTCTGGCACTCAGCTCGCAGTAAGCATATTTAGAAAACACAATTTTTTTACGAGGTATGTACAAATCAATTTAAGAAACATAGGGGCACTTATCGCGAGTTTGCAGTCCTTTATCACAGCCAAAGTGGTGATAAATATATCACCCTATTCACAGGCTGGTACTAACAGCTGATATCACCAGTTTTCCTGCGTTAGCAGCCGCAAAAAACATTGTCACAGATGAACCCGGCAACTAACACTAATGATATGCAGAGTCGGCGCTCCCATCCAAAACAACGCAAAAACACCACATCGCAACATTCTCAACTACCAGCCAGATAGGCGATAAGATCACAAAACATGAGATAAGGCACGTACGCAGCAGGGATTTGACACCTGTTCTTACCTGGTGTAAAGTCCGATGACAACCTGTACCAAAAAAGGGAGCCCGGCCCAGAGACACACCTGAAGAACAACAGATTCCATGGAGCTACTGATTATGCAGCTTGGACACCCAAGAGGGCCACAAAACCCACCACCACCACACCCAGGGCCGCCACCCCCCCTTTCCCAGGCACTCCCCGGGACAAAGATATGTTACATCAACTTAACAAAATCATGAACAAAACAATTCGCACACTTACAACACTTAACATTCATGTGTGGTCAGAAAAAGGTGAATCATTCATTCATCTTTGAATTTCCAAACAAATCATTTTATTCAAATTAAACTCAAAACAACTATTTGGAGGACTCATGACGTGTCTTCTCAGGACAATCTGTAAGTCACAGCCTGCAAGACAAAATTCCAGATAAAAAGGTGTGTCATGCACACATCAAAGGACAGAGAGAGATAAAAAGAGAGAGAGAAAGAGAGGGAGAGAGAAAGAGAGAAAGAGAAGGAGAGAGAGACAGTGAAGGGAAGAGAGGGAGAGAGAGAAAGAGAGAAAGAGAGAGAAAGAGAGAGAGAGAGAAAGAGAGGGTGAGAGAGAGAAAGAGAGAGAAAGAGAGGGAGAGGGAGAGAAAGAGAGAGAGAGAAAGAGAGGGAGAGAGAGAGAAAGAGACGGAGAGAGAGAGACAGTGAAGGGAAGAGCGAGAGCGAAAGAGAGAAAGAGAGGGAGAGAGAGACAGAGAATGAGATGGAGAGAGAGAGAAAGAGACAGAGAGAGAGAGACAGTGAAGAGAAGAGAGGGAGCGAAAGAGAGAAAGAGAGGAGGTGAGAGAGAGCAAAAGAGAGGGAGAGAGAAAAAGAGAGAGAGAGACAGAAAGAGGGAGAAAGAGAGGGAGGGAGAGAGAGAGAAAGAGAGGGAGAGAGAGAAAGAGAAGGACAGAGAGACAGTGAAGGAAAGAGAGGGAGAGAAAGAGAGGGTGAGAGAGAGAAAGAGAGGGTGAGTGAGAGAAAGAGAAAGAGAGAGAGAGAGAAAGAGACGGAGAGAGAGAGACAGTGAAAGGAAGAGAGGGAGCGAAAGAGAGAAAGAGAGGGAGAGAGAGAAAGTGAGAAAGTGAGAGAGAACAAAAGAGAGGGAGAGAGAAAAAGAGAGAGAGAAAGAAAGAGGGAGAAAGAGAGGGAGGGAGAGAGAAAGAGAGGGAGAGAGAGAGAGAGAAAGAGAAGGAGAGAGAGACAGTGAAGGGAAGAGAGGGAGAGAGCGAGAAAGAGAGAGAGAGAGAGAGGGTGAGAGAGAGAAAGAGAGGGTGAGAGAGAGAAAGAGAAAAGAGAGAAAGAGAGAGAGAGGGAGAGAAAGAGAGAGAAAGAGAGGGAGAGATAGAAAGTGAGGGAGAGAGAAAGAGAGGGAGAGGGAGAAAGAAAGAGAGAAAAAGAGAGAAAAGGAGAGGGAGAGGAAGAGAGAGTGCCAACACTGCGGAACCAGGCTTCGCTGCTCACCTGCTGCCACCGGTGTGTCTCCAACCACGTGCAGGTATACACTGCAGTCCACCAGTTCCCTTATTTAAACAGAGTCATGATTCATGAATGGTAGAGTCTATACAATTGCACACGCCATCATCGCTTGCCCACCCTTGCGCACACATGCTGCTGCACCCCAGCCCCTCCCGCAGCCCAGCAGTGATTTCCCGCCTCAGCGCACCCAGGCCTCACTGCTCAGCTTCCGCCAACAGCGTGTCTCCAAGAGGGTCCACCATTTGGTGGTGCAAGCTCCAAACCCGGGGCCCTCGACCTTGGCAGCCTCCACATCATGCAGGCCTGCATCGCAGGCCACCAGGTCACACACTTGATTCTGGGTCTTGATTTTACAATGGCAGAGATCATATCAGAGCACACAGCATCATCGCTGGCTGCAAACCCACTCAGCTCTTTAGGTGGCACTAACTCTTTGTATGGCAAATAAACACCACATGGTGGTAGGCCCTGCTGCCCGCTGGCTCAGGCCGACACTGCCGTCCAGCAGGGCTCATACAAATCCATACCAGTCCGGAGCGCCAGGACAGGGCATCATCGCAGGCTACACACCCGCTGAGCACTTACGGTGCCCCTAACTCTGTGGCACTAGGTCGTGCCAGCCGCAGTGTATCCGGTGTCACCAAGCCTGTGCAACACAAGTAATGGACCCTTTATGTTTGAGTCTCGAGGTGCGGACGCCATCATGTCATCTCCAGCAGTGGGTAATGTGATGTGGTAGGGCCCTCGGCCCTCATGCATAAATAGTAACCACACGGATACAACCAGCTAGAGAGTGGAAATGGCGTCCACAAGTGCGCCCGTCCCTTTTATTGGCAGGGTCATAAGTCCTGTGACGTGTGCTGTGACTTGTGTGCTGGATGGGTGTGATGTGGCTGTAAACCAGCCGTGAGGGGGTGGCTGTGGCATGCTGACAACTAGACCTGTGATCAGCAGATCATTACAGGGAAGACCTGGGATATGTAGCGTTGTTCCCCCCCCTTTAAGCGTAAGCGGAGTGGGCTGGCCTGACGTGTGCCAGTCCAGCATAGGGGTGTGAACAATGACCCCGGGGCTCTGGACGTGGTTCCGTCCTGGGCTGAACTAGGAAGTAACTAATGAGTGAGTCTCTGTTGTAGTGTTGGTGCCAACCGAACCGCAATCTGTAATGTTGCATCCTGCTACTCAAGTTCCAGAACTTGAGCAACATGGATGTCAAGGGGAATCACTGACCCTACATTTATTCATACTTCCAAAATTGAATGATCATAGACATGACCCATCTGTGTGAATATGAATGTTTAATGCGCATTCAGTGGAGTGTTGTAGCTGGAGCAGTACAGGGCCATGCAAACCCCACTTTACATTGTTGCCCCGTTGAGGGCCTGCCAGAGTCCTTTACGGAATGACAAGTTCATCGGAAGAGGAAGAGTTCATTCCGCATTCTGATTGCTGTGTCATTGGTAACCAAACCAGAATATGGCAGTCCATGTTGCGGTCCAAGGTGAGTGTCGCAGAGTTCATCGGGGACAGTGGAAGGTGATGATGCGGAGGGCAGAACCAAGCAGAAACAGGCCATATGTTGGAGATGAATGCTACAGCTTTCTTCTTATGACTAAGGCAGATTCATCCTCATCTTCGTCCTCTGATGTTTCATGTGCCTCACATGTGGGTGGTGGTGTTCTGTCTCCAACACTTTGGGGCAGTGATACCTCAGGGGCCAGAGGTGGAATGCCTGCCACACTGTGTGGCACTGACACTTCAGAGGGCAGAGATCTGGATGGAGTGGTAGCAGCAGCATTCATCCGCGCCAGGTCTTGTGGCTGCAAGGCCATGAGGGGGGTCAGCAGGGCACGGAAGAACCCAGCTACCTCTCGCTGGTGTGCAGTCATGGTCTCCATGATCCTCCTCATGTGTCCCAACTCCTGGGTGACATCGCTGGTGCCACTCTAACTAGACAGTTGTCCTTAACTCAGAGTCAGGACTCCAGCGAAGTCAGCCATGGATCATTGGAGAGCATTTAGTGGAATGTGGGTGTCTGTTAGGGACTGTGAGTGGTCCCTGATGGCTGCCATGCGGACGAACACCACCCGCACCTGTTCAGCCATCTGCTCCTGGCAAGCCAACACACGGCGTTGGAAGGCCATGTGTTGTTAGTGGGGGTCCTGGGAGGCAGCCTTGGGGGTGGGTGCTATACAATATTTACAAATAGTAGTGGTGGTCTAATTGGTAGCACATCACTCTCTTTGTGCATCATATATACGCATATCAATATTGGTGCCCCTCAAGGTTAAATATCTACACCCCACTACCTAAGGTGTCAAATCACTAAGTCCCAATGGAACCAGTGAAAATGTCAAACATGTACATAAACCTCGGCACTCTATTCAATTCAGTGTTCATTCATATAACTTTTCCATACAAGTCCATTTGAAGTACCAGCAGGACATAAGATTTTTTCTTGCTGTATCAATTTAATGTTCATATAAAACAGAATTTTGAATCACAAGTTTAAGAGCAGTAACATAGTAATCCAAGAGTAGCAAGCTTAATACAATAATCCTCCTTTCAAGCGTTGAACCGGCAGCTGACACGTGTTCCGTTTCATAGAAACTTTTTCAAGGCTTCAATAGCTAGGCAGGCTAAAACCAAATCTCATGGTTTCGAGTTGTTTGTCCCTATATGCATTAGAGTTCTTTATCGGAACAGAATTAACGTCCCATATTTTTCAATTAGATTCACTAGTATTTTATAGATTTAATGGGTGAAGAATCTAGGACTGTTATATGCCCCTGTGGTAAGCATGTCATCCTCACGTTGTGGTCATTCCGAATATATTAAACAAAACCTGGTGGTGGGTGCTGCCTGCTGAGTGGTCTGTGCAGGAGGTGGGGTCTCATGGATGCAGCTGGGCTGCCCTGCTCGGGGGGGTGGGGTGACGTAGCTGTCAATGAACTCTTGGAGGGCGTTGGTGTCGAAGGTGTGGTGCTCCTCTTAGTCATCAGAGAAGAGAGGTTCGGTCTGATCTGCAGGAGGTACCGGTTTTCCCTCGGCAATGTGAAGGAGAGATGCAGTTTAGCATTGTGTCCACATGTATGTTGACGCATTGTACATTTTTCCGTACAGACTGCATGACATGATGCATTGTGACTGTTTGGGAGGAGCTGCCTATTTGATGTGGGACAGTGGACATTTCGACAACATCACGGATGTGTGTTTGTACTTGTACATTGTCAACTCACATTTCCCTGCTTTGCCAAATGTGATTGCCCAGTTTCTACACACAAGTGGCACCAGTAGTGTCCTTTGTTCTATTGTGGACGTGTTGCGGTTTGTACAATATTGTTGTAAATGTTGATGTGCTCTGCATGTTCTGTGTGTGTGCTGCATTTTGGGAGAGTCGCCAATGCAGCTCTGATATTTCTGCCCCTTATCCCTTTCATGCGGCGTGCTTTTGACTTCTGTGCTCATACAGTGCTGAGATGTTGCAGACTTGGGTACATTGGGTTCTTGGTGGGAGTTGGGATTTTGAGGCATGGTTTGTCTGCAGATGTGTTGTTGACGTCAGGGGTTGTTTGTGCATGTGGATGTTTCAGAGTGTGACCTGCTCTTTTACGGATGTGTTCCACACTCAACCATCTCTGCGTCGTGGCGTACAACATTTCATGTTATGTTGTCTGCAGCCATGCTATTTGTCATGGCGTGTCACTTGCATTGTCAGTGTTGCTCACAGATACGCTGCTTAGCTGGGTTTAACACATGTGCATGTGTTGGTTGTGAGATTGGTGATGTGTGGGAAGGGCCCCCTCTGGGCACATAGTCGACGGGGGACTTCTTTCTGTTTCTAGGTGTACTGCATTGTGCCAAGGGGATCAGAGACATGCTTCAGAGTAATTGTGTGTGTGCACTGTGCCCTGCTTTATTGTGTATGTGTGCCATTGTGCTCATCTCCCCCATCCCCCCAAGTCCCTTGTCATTACTCACCCTGTTCCAGTTGTGTCAGGTCATGTTAAGCAGTGTCCCCAAACTCCTGCCACCGTCTCCCGACTGTGGACACCATTTCCTCCATCTCGTCCAGCTCCTCCTTTGGCACTGGACTCCCACCTCCGGTCTGCATTGCTGCCTTCCGGTTGTTGCCGAGTTTCTGCTGTGTTTTGCGCTTCACATCATTTCAGGGCTTCATGACGGAGCCTGCATTGGCTCCCGGTGGCCAAACGCTGCACTTTCAAACTTGATTGCACCATCTTCAAAGCCCTCTATAATCTTGCACCGGCTTTTATTTCTTCCAGCCTGAAGCGGTATATACCCACAAGAAACCTACGCTCCTCTGCTGACAATCTCCTGCTCACCCCTCAAATCCACCGCAAGAAACATGGTGGCCTCCGCTTCTCTTTTCTAGCCCCTACATTTTGGAACTCCCTCCCCCTTCCGCCACTGCCCCTCTTATGAATGTTTTCGTAGGACACTGAAGACGTTCCTCTTTAAGTCAGCATTTGAGTAAACTTCTGCCCTTGCCCTCCGCATCTGTTATGAGCGCCAAGAAACCGTTTCGGTGAACGTGCGCGGTATAAGACTTTTTAACATAACATAACATAACATAACATAACATAACATAACATAACATAACATAACATAACATAACATAACATGACCTCTTCCATTATCCTCCTCAGCACAACGACTGCATTCATCTTGTCCAAGAGGGACTGCCATATTCCATTTTTTGTTGCCAATGACACAGTGGAGGTGATGAATAGTAGTTGAGGATTTTCTACCACCCCTGTTATCAGAATCCTGTTTTCCTGCGGACTGATCTGCATCTTCCTCTTCTTCTTGTCCTTGCCCTTCCCTGACCCCGAGGTCCCAGGCTTGTGGAGTTCAGGTTGTCCACTGTACTTGCTCCGGCTACCTCCATTGTGCTGCGCAGTTGTTTTGCTTTTGTTTGTATTCTTTTCTACTTTTATAGGTGATTTTTCCCACCTGACATGAGTGAATTGCAGGTCTGGTGAAGATTACCGCTGATTTTTTTATCGCTGTTTGGCCCATTGCAAGCTTTTTCGCGTTGGGGTTTACATTTTTATCATCGTCACGGTGACTTTATCGCAGACATTTGACGCGTTATCGGGAACATCTCGCATGTTATCGCCGTGTTGTGAATAGGACGTTAAAACAGTGTTATTTTCTCGCGATAGACGGCGATATGAAACATTGTGTTAACCGATTTTGGCGATGATTATTACACGTTCTTGAGAATATCACTCATGCAGTATATGGCTTTGCTGCAGAGCAGGTTTAGCTTAGAGCTGTAAACTTGGGCAGAGGTTTACAATATAGATTGTATGGAATACTATAAAATGTGTTGCAATTTTTTCTTACTTTCACTTTGATCTCTTTCATAGCTGTAACAAATTCATTTATTTTGTTGACACGTAGCCACATAATCTGCACATAGGCTAGGGTGTATATTGACTTAAGGTTTTTTTAGATATAATGTGGATTGCTTGTGTTTGTTCATCCATCTGGGGCAAGAGCTAAAGAATCCAGCTAGACATAATCATGGAGAATCGAAGGACTGATCATTGCCCAAGACACAGCACTCCCAGATTGAAATTGGGACTATGGGTTAGAGTCTGACAGATGTTCTTTCTCAGAACCATATTTTGCCAAAGCTTGCATTTTATTCCGAACTAAATTAACCAAGCTTGAGCCATATTTGGCTTAGAATGGTTAATTTTTTTATATTATATTATTACACAAACGGTAACTATATAACCAGGCCCTAGGTTGCCATTAAAGGGTTCGGGTGACTAATGAACCATAAGGCTGACGGTCTTAGTTAGGGTCTGTTATGTTGAAAAGGGTGTGTCTGTTTTTAAATAGTAGGTGAAATACTTGACTATATGGTTTACTTGCCTGTGGTGAACAGAAAAAGAATTACACTTAACTCTGAATTAAAAATGTGAATTTTAAAAAACGCGCTTGCCATTGTTGAAAAGTGCCTTAACGCTGCCTTGAGAATAGGGCCCCTTAGCATGAAAGGCGGCGTGGCAGTGGGTGTTGCGGTGGGCGTAACCACCGCAACACCCATTGAATTCAACGCTGCCACCTGTTATCCAGGGCGGCGTTAATGGGTGACAGCGCCGAACTTAAGACCAGAAAAATCCTGGTCTTAAGGTGGTAAAACAAGAAGAAATGCTTAATTTCTCCTCATTTTTTCTATTTCCATGTGTACTGCCTTGTGCAGAACACTTGGAAATAGCAGAATGCCATGGTTTGTTTATGTACAGAAAGGTGTCCTTTCCTTTACATGAACAGACCTTTAAAGAAAACTGCAGTTTGGTTTTGGTTTGTTTATGTGCAGGAAGGGACATAATCAAACCTCCTTGCTCGCAGACACCCTTGCACTCTGTTGCGTTGGCGTTAAGTTGTGAGACTTAGCGACCATCGCAGGGGGAAACCCCAGGCTGAACCACATTCTTGAGAATAGGGTGCAGCCTGGTGTTTCTGAAGTGGTGGTGAGAAGCGTTAAGGCAAGGAGGCTAACACCTCTCACTGCCACTTCCTCATGAATATAGCCCTATGTCTCCAAAAGTGAGAGGCTGTTGAAGATGTTCTCTTCGAGGTGCAGATGGCAACAGGTATTGCTCAGTTTACCTTCTAATGAATAAAATTTTAATGAAACAAATTAAAATGGCAAAGTTCTGTATGGTAATTGTGGAAAATCACTATTCAGTCAGTCAGTCAGTCATTAAACTTTTATTCGGTTACCATTTTTTTTTTTGTAGCCATAAAAAGTACATATCATAGACAGATAATACAGTGTAGCACAGGTTAAAATCGACAGCGGAAAAAATAAATAGACCATTAAAAATTTTGTTTAAAATAACAAGATAATACTTGAAATTGCTTGCGGAGTAAAATTCATTGATATACTACAGAAAAATTAGAAAAGGAAAACAGATAAAGATTTTCAATAATCAGAGATTACAACGGTATCTAATACATGATTTTAAAAAGCTAGCCACACACTTTGCTATGTATTCAGATTCCAAGTATTGTATCGCCAAAACTGCAGGGCGACAAGATCTCAAGTCCATTTTATGCAACAGTGGAATAATCCAGCGTTTACGAGGGAATTCATAGTATTTGCAAAGGAGACTAGCGCTGAGGTAGCTCTTTGAAAAAGTAATTTCTTGCTACTCATGGCCTGTTTCCAACACAGTTTGTCGTCTACCAAGATGCCCAGATAAGGATACACCGTGGTACATTCCAGTTTATAAATTGATTTTGGTTTCTTTAAGCCATTCCCAATATTCATTACATATGTTTTTTGAATGTTCACTTTCAGGCCCAAGGATGTCATAAAATGCAGTATTTATTAAGTTGGTTCTGCAGTTGAATTGGGGTTCTAGCTAAAATCACTGAGTCGTCCGCATATACGAGTGCGGGTATAGGACGATGTTTTATGGTTGGGAGGTCCTGGCTACCTTCCAGCATTGCCATTTCTAGGCCATTTGTATATAGATTAAATAGGAAAGGAGCCAGGACACACCCCTGTCTAAATCCCTTGTTGATCGGAAATGAGGGGGAAAGTTCCCCGTTCACCCCGTATCTGACACGAGCTGTCGCGCAAGAATAGAGTTTGCGGAGGAAAACAACAAGGGGGGGATCTACCCCCAGTTCACTAAGAATTGTCCACAATTTGGCATGGGAGACCGAGTCAAATGCTGCGCTAAGGTCAACGTACACAAGGTACAAGTTCCCTTTCTTAGCTCCTGCGTATTTGCCAATTAAGAGGGCAAGATGTAATGCCTGCTCAACAGTACCCAGACCCTCCTGGAACCCATATTGCAGGTCGGTCATGATGTTTTTTGTGAACGCCCAGTCTTGGAGGCGCTCCAGTATCAACCGGCCTGCAACTTTACCTAGCGAATCCAGGAGGGAAATGGGCCTGTAACAGGCAGGGTCGTTTTGGTCGCCCTTCTTGAAGATGGGGTGCAGAATAGAGGTGGAGCAGGAATCGAATAGACCAGTAAATGTAGCTGCTTCTAGAACTCGTGTAATGAGAGGGGACCATAATTCCTGATTATAATTAAAATGTCCAATGGTACCCCATCTGGGCCAGGGGCCTTCCCAATTTTAGAGGCGGACAGAGCTCTAACAACATCATCATGGGTGAAGGAGAGCTGGATTGGGTAGATCTGGCCACCTGGCATACCATCCATCACCTGTCCCTCACAGTTAGTCTCGGTGTTGGTTAAACCAAATATCTTGAAGAAGTGGATTACCCACTCCTCGGCAGCTATTGCAACATCTAGATGTTGGGTAGTTGATGCATCGTTAAGGAATGGAGATTTTACAACGCGCCAAAACAAGGAGCTGTCCTTTAGTAAGCAGCTCTCATGCAGTTGGGCCCACAAGTTTTTCTTTATTTCCTGTCTGCATTTTTTTGTGCCAGATTGTAGTCCTTTCTAAGTTTTTTAACCTCATGTTTGTCTCTGTCTGGGTTTCGCAGGGCCGCTTTTAAGTTCCAAAGGGCTTTGCGGTATTGCGAGTTGAACCAGCCCTTTTTAGGAGATTTTTTACACTTTGGATTACGGAACAGCTCTTCTCTAATAATTCTAATAATTTCGATAAAACTAGTTAAAATCAACTGTGGGGCGGACTCTTTAGCTAGGCATTTGTATACCCAAGGGAGTGCTCTCTTTATTACTTTTTTAGTAAGAACTACCGGGTCGTTTTTGGCCCATTTAACAGAAAAGCCATTTCGCTTATCCATATTCAAGGACTGTTGAGTTAATAGGCTAGGTAAGTTTGTTTTGGGCGGAACAGTCTTAGCTATCACTGTCACGCTGTTGGGAAAGTGGTCACTGCAGGGGTCAGAACCTGTTTTAAAATGTACCAGGTGTTCCTTCATAATCTGGGAAGACAAAATATAGTCGATAACACTAGAGAGTCCCCTACCGTGAAATGTTGGCATAAAATCAACAGGGGGGTCAGTCAACTCGTTTGCAAAATCCATCTCTAGTGAGAAGAGACAATAATTCAGGCAGGTACCGCTATTCGTGTGAGTGAAATGGGACAAAGAGGACCCGTTTTCATCGGTAAGGTCACAAAGATCATTTTTATAATTCTTACACAGTGGGATGTTAAAATCCCCACCCCAAATCACATATGGAGGAGAGGAAGGACATTGGTTCTGCTGTTCAATAAAAAAATAAGAAATTTCATTGAAAATGTTAACACAATCAACTGACAATAGATTAATATAAAAATTTACCAAAAAGAACATCATATTTGCGTTCACTGTAATTTTTAAAATTTTATAGTTCTCTTTGGTTTTTAACTCAAGTAACTCTGTGCTGGGTAAAGTGTTTGATACGTACACTGTTAAATCACCCCAAGGTCTGCCTGACGTGCTAGGGGTTGCGGGGGAATAGAAGGTTTTGAAACCTAGCAGATGCATAGGTGTGGTCAACCAGGTTTCCTGTAGACAAACTATATGATGTGCATTAATAGTTTCTAGCCATGATTGTTGATTGATTTTGGTGCGAAGCCCTGCTTCATTCCCGAATAAGATGGAGAACTCTAAAGATAGAAATGATAGAGTTGGTAATTCATGAGGTAACAACTTTTCTATTAGGGAGTATTCTGTAGGTGGCAGGGAATTGTAGGCTGATTTAGTTTGGCCATCTGACTTGTAGCAGCTAACTTGAGTCGGGCTTGGTTCCAAACTGTCAGTGACTATATTGGGTGTTCCTACATAGGAAACATGGACTGTGGGCAGTTCCATGGTCTTGTTTGATGTATTGGCAATAGGCGCATCTGAACCAGGAACTGCATCAGATAGTCATTCAATTTCATCCAGCCCCGACAGGATGCTATATCTGTTGAGTGTGGGAATCGGAGGGGGATGGATGATTGATCTAAGGGGATATCTGTGTTTTTGAGTATTAAAACTATACCATTGTGGGCAGTAGAAAAAGCCCAGAGGCAAAATGTTGATCTCGTGATAATCTAGAAAATCATTTGCTCCTGCTCTCAAAATTTCCTTGACCAACAAAGGAGAGGCAAAGGTAAGAACTATAATATCCCCACCTAATGCCGAGTCCCTATACCCTAGGCGTTTTATGCGTCTCACCATTTTATATTCCTGAAAGAGGAACTTGGTTAATCCTACTCTGCAGGCCAGCCAGTGTAGGGATTTGTTCTTTAGCGAAGTTTGGTTTTCGCTTCCTGGGGTTAAGAGTTGAGGGACATGTGCCAGCACTATCGTTTAGGGTGTGGCTTCTGGAGGAAGGTGTAGATGGTCATTGCTGGGAGCTGAAAGGCTCGCGCCTATGGAGCCGGCTATCACATCCTGTTTGTGAGTAGTATCTTGGCTACTTGCTGAAGTTGTGGGGCACTTGTTTTGTGAGAGCCTAGATGGATCCGAAGAGTGAAATGGAACGGACATAGTCACTGGGGACAGGGTGAAGGTGCCTCTATAGTAGCATTTATCCATACACTGGGAATAGCGACAGGGGCATTAGCGTTAGTGAGGGGTATTGTGGCTATGTAGTTACTCGTAGCTGTGCCAACCCTCGACTGTTTGGTACTATTGTCTTTTAGGAGTGTTTCGATTTGTGTTAATCTGGAAGTTAATTGAACGAATCTGACCATTACAAAGAGATCCAAACGCTCTACGCAGGCTACCAATGCCTGCAGCTCCTTCTGGAGATTTGAAGTGGAGTTGGCCTGGGTGTTCAGTTGAGCACCAGGAGGTTTAGATTTATGTCTTGGGGACTGATTTACAGCTCTTGTGAGTTTTAGGTGGGGACGAACGGGTGGTGGAATATCCTTAGGATCTGCATCTGGGACATTAGTTGTATGCAGGCAGGGGGTTTTGGATCTTTTGGTCGGGGGTTGAGAGTCACAATCATTTTCCAAGCTAATTATTTCATTAGAAACATGTGAAACGCATCCGTTCAAAAGGGGAGCTGGGGATGTTCCTAAGTGGGTGCAATTTGTGTCAGTTGGAGGCGAGGAGGAATTTTGGCTCAGTCTGGTAGTTGTTTCCTCTAAAGATTCTTCGACGGACAGAATTTTGTTTGTCGATTACCCCAACCGACCCTGTCAGATACGAGAGAAGGGACTGCTGGGAGGTAGTAGGGTGGGAATTGGTCTCCTGTTTTGCGCGTTTAGGGCTCGGATGTTTCCCCTTCCCCATGTCTGTAGAGTATATTTACAAGGGTGATTTGGTCAGAAAGCGTAATATAGAATAACAATATCTTACACAGCCCCTACTAAAGCCTACACAGGCGATAGAGCAATTAGCTACTATATAGATAGGCAAACGGGTGAATATAATAAAATGTTCAGACTGTGTAACGCTATATTAATTACTTTTACCAGGGTCTCTGGCCCAGTCCAGTCTCTTCAGGCCTCTGAGGGCCACAGAGGGACCGCCCTTTACCCGGGCTTCGCCCGGCGTCCCGCGACACTGAAGAGGCGTGCTTTATGTAGCGCCTCTGGGGCCGGAAGATGGCGATGGCGGCTCCTGCCGCAATGCCCCGTGGGATCAGCAGTCCTCCGCTCGGCGGCCGCTGGTGGCTGGAGCGGCGGCGGGAGGATTGCAGGCTGCAGTGGAGCTTGGGAGGATGCAGGCAATGCGGGGATCAGGTAGGGGCCAAAGTTCGTTACACCAGCAGGAAAAAAGTATTGCCAGTTTAAAAAGGTCTTTATTTCGATTTACATCATAAAAGCATACTATACATACACAGCACAATCCATAAATAAAAAACCATAATATAATCAATAAAATCCATAAATACAATACATGCTAAAAACCAGAAGTAAAACGTTTTTAAATGTATATACAAAGACTCGCGACTGATATTATATTGAAACCTATATTTGCAGGGGGCCATGAAAGGTTTTCCATACTTCATAGAAATATCTTAAATATTTCGCTCTGTGCTCTCTTGTGTTTGCTTGTGGTTGAAATGATGTCTCGGACGCTCCATTCGTGAACTTGGGAAAGAGTAATGTGGTTATCAATGTTCATGTAAACAATAAAGTGTGAAACAAATGCTTTAGAAATGCATTTAATGTATTTAATAAGCTCATGATTTTACCCTGAATATAGAATCGCTGGTACATGGTTGAGAAGGAGAATCGAAGATCTAGTGAGATGAAAATATTTAGCATGAGGCAGTACAGTAATGCCAAAATAAAGAGAAACCTCTGCCATGTGACAGAAACTATTGTCAGCATTTTTGTTGTTGTATAGCGTTATGTTTCTGTGCACGTTGTTGTTTGGTGGTTAAAATAGAAAACATAAATCCGCACAAAATGCAGAGATATTCTTCCAAAATTCTCAGCTCCAGCAGTTATGTTTCATCCTGGCACATTATCAAACCCCTTAGTAGCTTCAGGCGGTAGTTGTCCAAACAACAGAGGCTTCCAACATCATTTTTATTCATTAAAGAATGAAAATGCATATTTACGTAACACCTTTCAACATGAGGGAGAACATGATACAAGCCCTGCCAAAATACATGTTCTGAACATGTAGGGGATCTCCAAGATTGCCATTGGGATATGAAAAGGGATATTTTTAGAGAACTGGAAATGGAATATTCAAATTTTTGCACGGACTTCCAACAGTACTCCTCAGTGCCAGTAGCGTAACGATAATTGAGGCCCCCCCCCTGCAAGGTACATAGAGGGGCCCCCTCGGGACTCTATCAGGATCTCCCCCGCCAAAGTGCAGTGCTGAGGAGGCCTCCTGGAGCTCGTGAACCCCCCGCACTGCAGGGGATGCGGGGGCCTGTGTTACGCCCCTGGTACTCCTTATTTAAAACGATTTAATGGAAATCTGGTCTCGGACAACATGTCGACCATAAACTGTATTTGTATTGGCAGCAATTTACACATAATACCTTTGCGATAATTTAGAATTGCATTTCCTTCTCAGTCACGCCGTGCTCCTGCTGTCTCAACTGTACCATTCGAAGAACTGGCATTCAGGCCCTCGTCACCAGCAGGCTGCACTACGAGAATAAACTCTATGTAGGAATCACTCCACAACACCTGAAGAGACTACAGATAATACAAAACTCTGTGGCAAGACTCATCCTTGACCTCTCCAGGCAGAAGCACATCACTACCAACTCAGGAAGCTACACAGGCTCCTGAGCCAAAAGAGATGCAAGTTTCAGATGTTGACCCACACATTCAAAGCCCTGCACAACGTAGGACCAATATGCATCAACAAGCGCATGACCTTCCACAAAACAAGCAGACACCTACGATCCCTCTTGCTCGCAGACACACCCCAGATCCACTGAGGCAAAAGCAGAGGATGCTCCGTCTCGCACCTGGCAGCCCAAGCTTGGTGCGACCTTCCCCTGCACATCAGGACCGCCTCATCTCCCCGGCTATTCAGGAAAGGACTCAAGACCTGGCTGTTTATTGAACAGATCACCACAACGTCGCTAGCTTCTCCAGTGCCTTGAGACCCTCACTGGTAATTTATTGTGCTTTATAAATCCTTTATCGATTTATTGATTGATCGGATAGATTAGCAAAATGAAATGACAGTCAGCCTTCACAACATGATTGTGAATCCACCACCCCAGTTTTATTCCTAAACTTGTACCTTTGGGTTCACTCATTCAAAACCTCATTCAGTGAACATTGAGATTACAGAACACTCTATTCAGGAAAAGGTCCATTATCCATCATTGTACTGGGCGTGAAAAGTGAACATTATGTGAACATTATGTGGTGCAAAAAGTTAAAACATTACCAACTAAGCACTTTCAGAAACTCAAATGGAAGCCTACATCAAAGAAGGTGAAGACGCAGGGAACAAAACTACAATGAAAAAAGTGAAGACTACAATTGAAGTTACAAAAAATAGCACAAACGTGCTTTTTATGGTCATAATTAAATCCTTGACCTGAAAAATTAAAATCACAAAATTATGTTTTAAAAAGTCAATAAGCTAAGAACAAACACCCACAAAGTGATTCCCAATGGGAAATGAAGAGCAAAAAGGCACATGCTAAGAGAAGAGATTATCAAGAGAGAAACACATAGGAAATAAAATATAAGGCATAAAAGAACATTTCATTTAAAGGTAGAGACAAATTAAGGGGGCAGTGTGTTGCTAAACCATTTGACCTCCAACATCAGAACCATTGCCATTTACGACTCAGCATAATGTATATTTATCTGCACAGAGTTATAGATCCTGTATAAGGAAAGGCACAACTAATACCAAACCCCCATTCAGATGCTCCTACAAAGTGAACCACTGTAGGTTCTATCTATAAGAACAACCATTGGGTAACTCCATATGGCACACATATTCAAAGTGGGAAATAACTGATTAATTCAGATGACAACATTAAAAGACTACACAAGCTTGGCAGGTCTATGGAGATTCTGATGAAGAAATCACCAAATCCGCTTGTGCTTCATCACATTCCACACCAAATCTTACAAATACATTCAGCAAGCCATGTCAACTAAGCCTAAACTACTATAAGCAATGTGATATATCACAATGCCCCCCGTCAGAGCGTAATGGGGGACACTATTGGCATATCAGATTCACCTTTTTGCAAGTCACTATGGCAAGCCATGGCTAAACCCCATTTGGCACAACATTTCAATTGGGGGAAGGTGTGTTCAACACAGCAGCATTAACAGATAGAGAGTGCCTTTTCCAATATCTGTGACTTTTCCCTTGCCATAGGGGCCTGTAGATTGCAAATCTCTGTTTGCAAAAATCAGCACAAATACTACTTCATCTACAATTCTTCCAATGTTACATAATCATCTACAGATGGTTGCTATATGAAGCAGAGTCATGCTTTAAAACATGTGTAAAGCATTCAAGATATAAATCAGCCACCCTGGAAACCCGTAGAAGCTGGGCACGAATGAAATACAACTAAATTGGGAAGGATGTACTGGCACTGTAGTTGTGCACACAAATACCTAAGACTCAGCAGCTATACACAGTAATCCAACTTCTCATAATTCCCTGTGGGTAATATAAGCTACTGCTTAAAGACATAATGTCCCTTGCGTGGTTTTGTGAGCATATCCCTCTTACCAGAGGTACCCAAGTTCACGAACGAAAACACAGCAGTTGTGCCTAGTATGCATGATAACCATGCATGTGCGCTGAAGTACGCGGAAAGGCACTCAAGACATATAGGGGCCTCAGTGATCTGGAGAGGTGCACCAAGCAGGCCTTCATTTATATATGGGACTGGTGTCTGTGTGCTGTTTCATAAATGCCTAGTGTCTGTGGCCAGACAAAAAGGGGGAATGCCCTACCCTCAATTCTTGAAATGACAATTATTTGAAAATTATTTGAAAAAGACCAAGTATAAAATAATGAAACTTGGTAAGGTACTTTTATTTATACCCATCACTCATAATTTATGCTTTTTTTATAGGATTATTTTTTAAGACAGAAATAGATACACTTTATACCATCACAATAACTAAACAATAATGACTGCAAATAAATCAAAAAAGAAGAAAGAAACATCGAATCAACACAGAACATTACACATTAAAATATTCATTTCATCCATGTTCACAAATCAATTCCTGTTTTAAGACAACCAAAGCAACGTGAAAGACAAGAGCATAAACTGTGTATTCTTTTTAACAGAGTCACTTAATGATGTGATTGGCTCTTGTAGGTATGCCGACGCGTTTCAGGTTCGAGTAACGGATTTTCGAACCCTCATCAGGGCTTTGTTTTTTGTCTGTATGTATCAGGCTCGCTAATTCAAATGGTAGACCTGGGGGACGACGCTTGAGGTTTTACTTCTCGATGTGCACCGTCCGGCGCCTCTTAGAGGGAGAAGGTTGTGGTCACTATTCTAAGAATCCTTGTGTCTTCATCCTGAATTGGGAAGACGATTTGGGTCTTTATCATTCAATGGCGGGTTGTTTGTGACCTGGATACAAGACGAAGTCTGTTTTCCAGGCGTTTTTACGTATGACTTTCCTGTGCGTCCCTCAATAACTCGTGGCGCACTGAATCAATCCAAACAATGTCTTCAGTGTAGGGCTTCCAAACGAATGCCTGACCAGTGTCTGTGGCAGCACATCAGGGAAGAGGATCCCTTCCAGAGAGGCTATTATGTAGCGGCTAGTTACAGTATTTGATGAAAAATTAAATGTGAACTGCTTTCAGACCAGCTGTGTTACATTTCCTTGAGGAGCTCTAAATAGAGCACAATATATGCAACGTATTGTTGTGTACTACAATGGCCAAAATGCATAGGCACAGGCTATTGAGCCAAAAGACTGGGTATGAAGTTTGGAACTTATCACAGATAATTACATTGTCCATAATCCAAAACAAGGCTAGAAATAAACTAGAAACAAAGAAACAGAAATTTAAGTCATGAACTACACCTGTTCGGGAGTTGCTGGTCTGATGGTGTGTGTGCTCCCTATCATGGTGTTTAGGCTGTCAGAGTTTTGTGGGAAATATATGTAATGTAAAGCGCATCTCAATATACATTAGTGGGTATGGTAGATTAGTCCATAATGTGTCAATTTGTACTTCACCTACATGCTGTCTGCAGTCAAGGCTCCTCTTCCATATACAAATATGTCCTTTGGATCTTAGGCTTACTTTAGCATGATCTGTGAAAACAACATTTATGATGATTGGTCAAGGTGCTAAAATGAGTGTCACGTGTGAACTGTATTTTATCTTGACCTTGCCTATTTGGTCATGAGATGGAGTACACAGCTGATATTCTGTCTGCCGTGTCCAAACTGATGGTCCACCTGAAACTAAATTGGGCGGGTAGACCACTATGTTGGCGGGGAGGGAACTCCATGATCACCACTACGAAGTTTCCTTCCCTGCAACATATAAATTGGGCCCTTACTTGAGAGTTCAGTTAATGCCAGTGGGGTAGCAATACAGGGGTATCATTTTGTTATCATTGTTTTTGGAGCATGATGCCCTTATGTGTGCATCTTTGTATTGTGTTTTGTCATTTTTAGTTCATTGTAGGCGCTTCCTAACTGTAATCCATGATGTTACTAGGTCAACACTAATAATTGAGGTTATCGTGATAAGTGAGCTGCTCATAATGTATCATCAATTGAGTGTTCGACAGTGTTCTTAATCTGTAATCATCATTATTATAATCTTTTGGTGTATACACATTTACTTTATCTTCTGGCTCCTAGTTTGACTGCTGCACAGGAGCTCTTAGGCTTTACTCATTTAATTTGTTCATGGTGACTCATTGTGACTAGCATTAAGGAATCTATTGCACAAATGTTATTGAGAATAATTGATTTTTTGTATACTATAGAAGGTATACAAACAGATGGAAGGGTAGCAGATTAAAGTCATACGTGATTAGGGGGGGCGTGGCTTGGACGGCAGTGGGAATGGCCGCCTAACCTGGAGCTCCGCAATACAGGAGAGCGACCTCGATCCCTTTTCCACAGATATCGAGTCGCGCATCAACTGATGAACGCGGACTTCGTCGCCTAAACACATGTGGCAAACTCCGGATTCCTGATCGGGGTCGGCTGACCCTTATTTGTGGGCATAAAGAGGATTTTCACTCCTCCACGCGCCGACAGCTATGTCGGTCAAAATGGCGCCTCAATGTCGCGACGGCTTTGCCTGATGAACCGCAGCGATCTCGAGCCCGACTACCACCGATTAAGACTGAAGTATCCGGAGGAACATGCACCTCTTCAAGCCTCACAAATCTCCTTTCAAGGTGAGGAGCACCAACTAAGCGCCGCATCATTAATCTGCTCGGCACGTCCTGCCTGACCCCAAAATGGCGGCTCCTCCAGCTACGCGAGCGCCTCCACGAGAGCTTAAAAACCAGACAAACGCAGGAAATGTGAATTAAACACCTCTCCCTGGCAATATATGTAGCGCTTCCACCAGCGTCTAGCCAAGATTTGTTCTGGGACATTGCACCACTATTATCTCCAGCAGTGGGAATCTCTGCCGACCAAGATCCCACACTACTAAGATCAGGGAGAGTGGGTGAGCGCCTCCATTAGCCCCTGTACCCCTAACAAGGTGGAGAAAATCGAGCCAGGAGGCAGAAACCTCGTCCAGCATAGGACCTCAGGCCTGCAATTGCTTTCACCACTGCCATCATGGGGAGTGTGCGCTGGGGTGTTGCTAATACTCCCACGTGGAGGCGGTCTCCTACATGTGAGTTCCATTAGCTCTGTCCTCGTCTGTTGAAGTCCCTAGCCAACGCAAACCCAACACTAACAAACAAGATAACCTGCCCACGCTCCTGCGCTTCTGATGACTGACACGTACCAACCTCGCATTCGTGAGTCCTTGGGTTCCTGACCACCAACTCTTGCCCACGCACTGGACACTGACCACTGGCTACTCGCACTCGCCATCTGGCCCCTCTTGAATCAAGCGTCCTATACATAAATCAGCGGGGTTCCTAGTGCCAGCCTACTCTTCCACAATGGCAAACAGAGAAGACAGAAACAACCCAAAGAAGGTGAAACCAGAACCTCTGATTTCCGACTCGCCCATTAAAAGCAAAGCGGACATGGCGGCTACGATGGAGATGATCTTGAAGAAACTGTCAGACCTTACGGATATCTCCAAATCAACCAAAGCCAACACGGACTCAATGCAACTTGAAATGACTGCAATTAGAGCCGACATGAGCGTTTTAACCTCGGGCCTGGGAGCCGCAGAACAACGGATTAGCGATTTGGAGGATCTATCGAGACAATCAACATCCAGGATCCAACGCCTGGAAGACACCACCAACGCCCTCAGACGCCATAATGCGGAGTTAGAGGACCGCAACAGACGGGGGAACGTTAGAATTTTCGGCATACCAGAAAACGCGGAAAATGATGCTGATTCTTGCGTGGCCTTCCTAGAATCATGGATCCCCATGATTACCAAGACTGAGTTCCCACATGGCCTCGAACTCGACAGGGCGCATAGGATCCCGACCTTCACGAGCAGGAATGCTAAAGGCCCCAGGCCAATGATATGCAAGCCGCTCAGATATCAGCACGCTGATCTGATTCTCCAATATGCGAGGAAAAATCACTCCATTACATGGGAAGGACACCGGATCATCTTCGCGCAGGACTTCTCCAAAGACACAGTGGATGTACGTAAGGGCTTCCTGGACCTCCGCCCTAAACTTAGATCCAAGAACATCCCCTTCTCTTTCGCAGGACCAACCAAGTTCAGAATTATGATCAATGGCCACCCGAGATTCTTCACCGACCCGAAAGTCCTGGCGCATCTTCTCGAAGAATGTCCAACGCAAGAAATGGACCAATCGACCGGCTTCTCCAACAAAAGGAAGACCACGTGCCCGACTCAACAAGATGGAGCCAGTTAGATCCATGTCACTCTTCAATCATCCAGTGGACCGGCATCGGTTGCCTCGACGGAATCCTCCTCTGTAGAACTTTACTCGACTCGTGACACGGGCTCCTAAACTCTGCACGCCAGGCTCATCGAAGCTACAGTACCGTGAGTTTGTAAGCGTGGCAACCTATGGCCAGCATAATGACTTCATATAGCATGTGACTAGTTACGATTTGTGAATGCTTATGACTCACGCAAGTTATGCATTTAGACCAATGGGTACTCTTGTACATTTTGCTCATCTCAAAGTAGCGTCTCCACTCTGGATCTTGACATTCCACATACTTAACACATGATGGGAGTAGCGCATCCCAACGAGTATATCATGGTCGCGTCTATTAGATACTCTCATAATCTCTAAACTGCCCTTTACCTATTTAGTCCATATTAGGTCAAACTTGTTATGGCCTGTTATTCGTATTCGTATTTTGCTAACAATCTCCTTTAGGCCACTTTCCTGTTGTTTATACTGTTGGTTATACTAACCGTCTACATTCATCTGGGATTGATAATATGCACTCATTATTGTTATTGTTACTCCTGTTTTGCGTAGCATGGTACTGTCGTCGTACTCCCTACGTACGTATTTGGGGGGGAGGGAGGGAGGGGGGAGAGGGAGGGATCATTTAGAGAGAGGGGAAAAGAGAGAGGATGTAGGAGCAATCACTTGGCAGAGTCTCAGTAGGTTCCCTCTCATTTTGTATCACACTCTGTTTTTTTATGCTAATACTTATGTTTCACAGAGTTGCCACACACAACTCGCCACATCAAATCCACTTTATCCCTTATTGTTTCCACAACCCAGGCTGCAGGTACGCATCACAACACTTGTATTTATGCATATTGTCAAAAAAGGTTGTACTGAAATTTATCCGATTTTGTCAGATTACGGCACCCGAACTCGTCGCAACACCCCGCCAGCTTCCCAACGAGCGATGACACATTTCATCGATGGCTAACTCCAACTCAATTAAAGACGATCTTAAAGTGATTTCACTAAATGTCAAAGGACTTAACCATCCGGTGAAAAGGCGGAAAGTGTTCGACTATCTAGCAAAAACGAAAGGAGATATCGTTCTTCTACAGGAAACAAAACTTTCTGAGGAGGACTTGCGATTCCTTAACATACACTGGTCATCCCACGTCCTGTCCTCTCCTGCGTTAAAAAAGAAAGGTGGTGTAATCACACTGTTGTCTAAGAATGCCAATCTGACACTGCTATCACACACTCACGATACAGATGGTAGATTACTAGTGACTCATCTACGCAGAGAGGACGATCCCATACATGTAGTGAATATATATGGCCCTAATTCCGACGATCCCACATTCTGGGATTCAGTCTCTCGGTCCATTGAACATATCTCCCAAGATGAGCTACTAATAGTGGGGGGCGACTTTAACCTACCCCTAGACCCCTTACTAGACCGACAATCCAAGTGCTCATTCCACCCCTCACGATCACATGGGGCCCTTCTCCGTCTCTGTGAGCGCTACTGTCTCAAAGATTCTTGGCGACTACAGAACCCCGATGGGAGAGACTACACCTTCTACTCTGCCCCACATAACTCCTATTCACGTATTGATTTCATCCTATTATCCACCTCATTCGCACACCTGATTGAAGAAACTGGTATTGCCCCCAAACTGGTGTCTGATCATGCATGTATTCACACCAAACTGGCAGGCTCCCGCTCGATTCGCCCGCCTAGAAGGTGGCGTTTTAACGACGAAATCCTTACCAACATAGAGGACAAACTCAAGATAGCGGATGCCATCGAGGAATACTTAATCCTAAACGATACCGCTGATACCAAGCCTAACACTCTATGGGACGCCCTTAAGGCCACAATCCGTGGAGTCATCATAAATATTAGAGCTAAAACCAATAAAAAATTAAACAAAGACCTGGAACAATTGGAACGAGACATCACAATCCCAGAAGACCGGCACAAGGCCAACCCTCAAGACCTCAATTCCCTCGACCTTCTCACTAAAAAGAAGTATGAGTACAATGCCATAACTAGTAAAAGAGCGGGCGTTTGGATTAACCGCTTCAAAGCCCTAAAGCTTTGCGAAGGAAATAAAGCAGGTAAAATGCTGGCTTCGTATCTCAAACATAAGCAAAAGCTGTCTACCATTTCATCAATAAAAGACGCCACAAACACTACCCACACAAACCAAACTAAAATCCTTGATACATTCAAATCCTTCTACGAAGAGCTTTACAAGAATGACAAATCACTGGACATAGCAGCTTGCACCGGATACCTTGAGTCTCTAGACCTTCCTAAACTCTCAGAATCTGACAAAACACGATTAGGTTCCACCATCAGTAAAACAGAGATCGCAGAGGCCATCAAATCTCTAAAAAATAACAAAGCCCCCGGCCCAGATGGCTTCACTGCTTCTTTTTATAAAGCCTTTGAAAACCAACTTACCCCCACGCTCCACACTGTTCTCAACTCTACGGCGTCCAGTGGATGTATCTCACCCTCTATGAGCGAAGCCAACATAATCGTGATCCCTAAAGAGGGAAAAGACCCGCTCCACACCAAAAACTACCGCCCCATCTCTTTGATAAATCTTGATTGCAAGATATATGCCAAAATCCTAGCGAACCGATTAAACCCTGTTCTTCCCAAATTAATAAGCCCGTCGCAAGTTGGCTTTCTGAAACATAGGATGTCAAATGACAACACCAGACTTCTGTGCCACATTTTAGAGAAAGCTAACAATTCCCAATCCCCGATGGTTGCGATCACCCTGGACGCTGAAAAGGCCTTCGATAAGGTTTCGTGGTCTTTCCTTCAATACTGTATGCGCTCATTCAATCTCGGACAATCGTTCATCACAATGGTGATGGCCCTGTACGCCTCCCCTTCGGCTCGGATAGCAATTAATGGCACCCTCTCTGACCCATTTCGCCTCTACCAAGGTACCAGACAGGGCTGTCCGCTCTCTCCTGCACTCTTCCTTTTGGCCCTTGAACCCCTTCTAACTGACATCAAAAAGAATGAGGATATTCAGGGAGTCTCCTTTGGAGATACTCAGATAAAATTGGCAGCGTATGCTGATGATATATTAATTGCAACAGAAAACCCGGCCAAATCGATCGAGGGTCTCATGACCTCAATCAGCAAGTACTCGTACCTGTCGGGATACAAGTTAAACAAAGATAAGTCCGAAGTTAAACCACTAAACATCTTCACCACCAAAGAAGTTCTTGGTACCTCAGGTCTAGCTTGGCAGACAGGAGCTATAAAATATCTAGGAATAGAGTTTACCGACAAATTAATGAGCACCTTCACACACAACGAAACGTTGACATTGACAAAAGTTAAAAGAATCCTTGACGGCTGGTCCCCACGATTTATCACTTGGTGGGGAAGGATTGAAGCTATAAAAATGATGATATCACCACTAATCAACTACCTGAGCACTATGCTGCCCCTCACATTCTCAAAGGATTTCCTTTCCAAACTTGATAAAGTAATTTCCTCCTTCCTTTGGCAAGAAAAAAAAGCCAGAATTAGCATAAAAAAACTAAGGCTGGATAAATCCCTAGGAGGCGTCAATCTGGCCGACTTTAGGCTCTATCAAACCGCGTTCTTAGCTAGACAAGGGGCTTTTTGGCTCATTCCCCACCCAGACTACACCCCAGTCTGGCTGATGGTGGAAAAATCCATTCTGCGTGGCCTTCCCCCCTCCACCCTCCTCACTACCAAACCACAACCCACTGTATCCTCAGGTACCATCTTCAGAAACACGAAGGCTGCCCTTCTTCACTTAAGCAAATTTTTACCGCACCAATTTTGTAAATCAAGATGGGAATCACTGTGGAACAACACCAGACTGCTATACAAAGGGAAACCAATGAATAATCCTACTTGGATAGAGAAGGGTATACACTTCCCTCATCAGCTGTTTGATGGTCCGTTGCCACTCACTTTCAACGACCTACAAAACAAGTTTCAACTCCAGAACATAGACTTCTATTACTTCTTACACATCAAAGTGGCCCTCTCCAAAACAGACTTATCCAACATCACCCCCTCCCTTCCTGGCTACCTACACACGATCAATAGACTGGGTCATCAGGTGTCCAGAATATACAAACTGATCCGCCCACAGTCCACGAAGCTGACAACATCCACACAGTCGTTCTGGGACTCATACTCTTCCACACCAACCTCGGAAGCAGAGTGGGCCAGAATATGGGAATCTGCCTCTCGACACAAAATCAGCCCTACATTATCCCAATCTAAATTCTGGCTTCTCCACAAAGCTTTTTGGACTCCTAGGAGACTCTTCCTGCACAACATCAAGGAAGATGACTCCTGCTGGAACTGCACGGCAGAGGGTGGGGACCTTGAACATCTAATATTCAAATGCCCCTGTGTGTCCGAATACTGGGATAGAATTTTCGAATTTATCACCAAAGTGCTGCATGTCTCGCTCCCGAGGGAATTTGCAACCTTAGTCATGGGTTTCACCAAAGCTGTTAACCTCAATGAAAATGATAAAGCCCTACTTGACTTACTTTTGACAGCAGCGGTCAAACTCATACTGAACAACTGGAAGGACACTGGCAAAGCTTCTTTCCCCCACTGGCTCAACTGGGTATCGAACCTCAGAGGAGCCGACAATATTGCGCTGGCAGCTACACCTTGGCGCCCCCCCTATAGGAACCTGTGGTCCTCGCTGGACGCTCACTTCGACCTATTTAAACCACCATTATTATGCACATATACACCCTGCCCATAGTTCGGGCTGCCTACCTGCCCAAGCGACTATCCTCATTGACTTATATGACTACCTTGCACCACCTATGACTGTAACCTTTGTAAATGTACTGATGCAATGCCTGTGCTTTACATTACTGTTTTTGTTTAAATTGATTATTGTTTTTCGTTCCTTATGTTAATTTAATTTACCCCTCCTTTGTTCCCGTTACACTTGCGTACTTGCTCTTGTTGATACCGGAACCATGCATGATTTCTGCTCACGCCTGTAATGCTTACTCATCTCTCTCAATAAAAAATTCTTGTGAAATAAAAAAAAAAAAAAAGTCATACGTGATTAGTGCTAAATTTTGGAACACGTTTAAAATGTGTTCTCAAAACATTACACTACACACTTAACATGATATTGACCAGCCGAACGAAGTGTGAGCAGTATTTTGAGAGTTTTTGTTGACTGTAATTTTTTGTGAGAATTTTCTAAACAATTAATCTCTAACATTAATTGCATGATATTGCATTAAATATTAAACACCCTAGAGGCCACACGTATGTCCAGAATGTGTGTCGAATGCACACTATGGACTGTTTTTCACTGATTAATCCCAAAAGGCTGAGACAACTCAAGTTGCTTTTGTTTCTGTCTAGAGGGGTGGGCTTGAAATGATTGCTTCTATTGGAACATAATTTGCACAACTGGTTTTGATGGAGCGAGGGTAGAAACAAAATTTGTATATCCCATGTGAAATCCTTCTCCCATAACAGTAACATGAACTAATTGAGTGGTTTGAAATGCTAATCAACCTAGAGCAAATTTGCACCTACACAAGTACACATGGGAAACTAATTTTGCTTATGTTGCAACCATAATTAACTAATAAAGTGATTTCGTCATGTCCTAAACTAATAAGCAGCTTTAAATTAATCCAAAAGCGACATGAATGTGCTTTCTGTTTGTCTATTTGTGGCAGAAACTGGAAGAGGAGTAAGCAAATCACGGATAATTGTGGCTTTTTTTGCTAGGTAACAACTAACATGGATACCTTAGTAAAGGGGGTGGTGAACAGAATGGGTTTTAATTCAATAACAAATAGCTATCTGTGTTTGTTTCTATAAGAGTTCCCGTATGGGCCTTTGCGGCATGTAGAAAAATGGCTGTCTGCATAAAATCGAGCTTGAGGTGTACTGCGCATGTGCAGAGCTTTGAATGAATGCCTCGTCGGAAAGGCTTGGCATGACAATATCTTTAATCATTTCTCCTCCATTGTCTTGTTCCGTGAAATCATTCCCGGCCTCCTAAAGCCCCCGATAATACTCTCCAAATTCGTCTGCCACCGCCTGTGGGTCTTTAATCAAACCCCGCTCTTGATTATCCAGTTCCTGGACTAATCTAGACGCTCGCTCCCCCTTCTCCAACCAAGCAATCAGTTTCCCGGCCTTATCGCCATATTCATATATACGGCTCTGTGTCGCTTTATGTTGCGCCACGGCGCTCTCTCTAGCCAAAGTCCTATATTATTCCTCCCGGAGCCTCAGTAGGTGGAGGTCCGCCGCTGTAAGGGATTCTGCGTACTGCCTCTCAAGACGCGTGACCTCTCCCTCCTTGCTGGTAATCGCCGCCTGCTCTTCCCTCTTCTGCCTGTAAACAATAGACAACACTTAGCCCCTCACAACGGTTTTATAAGCTTCCCAAAGTGATCTGGCAGATTCAACCGACCCCTCGTTCTCCAGGAAGTATCTGTCCGCCACCTTAAGAATTTCTTTCCGTACCGTGGGGTCCTTCAATATCCAAGACCCAATAGGAGTCACTCTACCTGCTGCCGGGAGTTCAAGTGTGAGACTAAGCCATAGTGGGGAGCGGTCTGATATTCCTCTCCCCAAGTATCTGACCTCCACAATCGAAGGCGCTGCTGATGCTGGAATTAAGACATAATCAAGTCGGGACAGGGACTCAATCTTGTCTTTTTAACCAATAGCATTAATCACGTCAGCAATTTAGGCCTATATTCAAAGGAAAGAACAGAAATTACAAATGACCCGTTCCCGCACCACGTCTTCAACAAAGCAAGCAGCTCCATCGCACCACACCTACACAACTTCATCAATCTCTCCCTTGAGACCGCGACCTTCCCAGAGAGGTGGAAACACGCCGAGATCAACGCCCTTCTCAAAATACCCTAGGCAGACCCAAGAGACCTCAAGTACTTCCGACCCATCTCTCTGCTCCTCTTCCCGGCCAAGGTCATCAAGAAGATCGTTAACAGACAGCTAACCCGATACCTTGAAGAGAACAGAATCCTGGAGCCTTCCCAGTCAGGGTTCCGCAGCAACCACAGCACTGAGACCACCGTCATCGCCGCCACCAATGACATCAGGACCCTGCTAGACAACAGGCAGACTGCGGCACTCATCCTCCTAGACATCTCCGCCGCCTTCGACACCGTCTGCCACTGCACACTACGCGCACGCCTCCACGCCGCAGGCTCTGGAAGGGACCACCTCTTCCTCTCCAGCAGACCTCCTTCCCCCGTTCCGTTCCATTCCAAAGCCTCCGAGATCATCTGCGGCGTACCCCAAGGATCCTCCCTCAGCCCGACACTGTTCAACATTTACATGGCCCCGCTCGCACACGTCGCCCGACAGCACGACCTCAACATAATCTCCTGCCCTGACGACACTCAACTGATCCTCTCCCTCACCAAGGACCCCATCACTGCCAAAGCCAACCTCCATGAAGGAATGAAGGCCATTTCCGACGGGATGAAGATCAGCCGTCAGAAGCTGAACTCGGACAAGACAGAGGTCCTCATCCTCGGCTCCAACCCATCAGCCTGGGACGACTCCTGGTAGCCAACGGCACTGGGGGCAGCCCCGACCCCCACCGATCACGCACGCAACCTGGGAATCGTCCTCGACTCAACGCTCTCAATGACCAAGCAAATCAACGCCGTCTCCTCCTCCTGCTTCAACACCCTTGGGATGTTCCGCAAGATCTACAGATGGATCCCGACAGATACAAGAAAGACAGTCACCCAGGCCCTCGTCAGCAGCAGACTCGACTATGGACATGTCCTCTATGCGGGAGCCCCTACCAAGCTCATCAATCGACTACTATGCATCCAAACGCCTCAGCACGACTGACCCTCGATGTACCACGACATGGCCACATCAACCCCCACCTGAGAAACCTGCACTGGCTCCCCGTCAACAAGAGGATATCCTTCAAGCTCCTCATCCACGCACACAAGGAACTCCACAAGACCGGCCCAGCCTACCTCAACAGACAGCTCTCCTTCTACACACCCAGCAGCCAGCTCCGCTCCGCCGACCTCTCACTCGCCACTGTCCCGTGCATCCCAAGAACAACCACCGGCAGGAGATCCTTCTCCCACCTCACCGCCAAGACATGGAACACCCTCCCACTGAGCCTAAGACAGACCCAAGACCTGCTGACCTTCAGGAGGATACTACAGACCTGGCTGTTCGATCAGTATCAGCCCCCCGACCCCCCAGCCCAGCCCCTTGAGACCCTTGCGGGTATGTAGTGCGCTTAACAAATGACTGATTGATTGATTGATTGCTTCATCTGTTTGGTTTTGAATTAGTTCTTTTTTTAATTAGGTGTTTTGCATTAACCTATAGACACTCTTGTTTCACAAAAAGTCTAATGTTGGTTGCCATCTTCGCTAGGAGACAAGTAAACATTTTATTTCAAGATGAGATGGAGCTCTAATTAATTAATGTGATTTTTCTTTTTACATTTTTCCCCACCTGAGAAAATGTTTTATTTTCGTTGTCATAATCACGGAATGTTTTAATGAATAGCACAATCAAGAAGGCACTTGCAGAGTACAGCTTGGTATGTGTATCTCATCTGGTAGAGAAAGTGTAAGTTTGAAGTACACAGTATGAGGATTTTATTGTAAAAAATAATGAAGCAACCAATTGTATCATCTTGCTTTAAACTGGGTATAGAATCTTATGTAAACTGTGTACAGGAGTGTAAACTGTTGGAACTTCTGTTTTTTAGTTCAGCAGATGATGAGGAGAGTAGAACAGAGTAGGAGAGCACTGGCTTTCCTTTGTCTTTCCCCTTTGAGGGTACTCCATGTTGGTGTGTCCTCTGCTGTATAAGATTTTGATTTAATTTGAACTGCATATTACATGAACCATATGCATTCTGATTCTTGATTCATACTAATGCGATGTTTGCTTTCTGTAAAGCATTAACCTTACAATGTTTGAAAACTTAATTACTCTCTGGCTTTCTTTGTGGAGTCTAATGTGCTTTACATATTATTGAATGTATTTTTTTTGTTGAACAGGCCCAGTTGTGAAACTCGTTCCATACGAAAGTGCTTCATGGTCCCTAAAATTAGATCATAAAAAAGTGCTAACAGTTGAATGATCAGGCAACACAGTGAGAATCTGGAACTCACTTCTGCCTCAGCTCCGGACCAACACCCCCTCCCAGGCCTTCAAAACTGACCTCAAAGTTCTCCTCCTTCAAAGACACTTCCAAATGTAATTCACGCCCTCTCTATTATCTGAAGGAAGACCTTCCATTATAGAAAATTCTATTCTACATGACTATGGAAGTGCCTTCCCATAGTGTTTTCTTGTGGTTTGAGTGTCTGCCATTTATTGCAGTATTATCCTTCGACCTGTGTTTGGTACTCTTGTAACATGCACACGTCACTTTTCTCTTTTAACACCCTGTTTGCTACCTCTTACATCTTGTTTGCTTTAGATACTTGCACAAGTGCCACCATTGCCTACATAACGTTTGTTCTTGTGTTTGAGTGTATGTCATTTATTGCAGTATTATACCTCTACTTGTACTTTGTACGCTTTTGTAATTTGCACACATGTCACTTTTTCCTCCTGTGATGTACCGTTTGCTACCTCTTGTATTTTGTTTGCTCAATTGTCACTTTTGTTTCATGTAACTTAAAATTTGCTTTTGTAATTTGTTCACTTGTAATTTTCTCCTCATGTATCATTATTGTTCCTATTGTGAAGCGCTCCGACACCTTTGGGTAAAGTCTGCGCTATAAAAAAACGCATAAAATAAATAAATAAATAAATGAAGGCTGAACAGAGGTCTCTTACATAACATGAGAAACGTTGACCCCAATATTACACATTACAACAGAACCACTGTCCATGCAACATGTAAATAAGGCATTCAGTCATTCATTCCTTTCCCTATTGAGGAATGCTATGAGGTACAAAGGGTGCTACAGGCAGCACTGCCTTGTTACTCCCCTTGGGTACTTGATGCTCCACAAGGGAATGGAGTCAAGCAGTCAAGTCTTACTCTAGAACGTAGCATTGGGTTACACACTCAGAAACAGACGAAAGTAGTAAATAACTCAACAAAATCCCTTCAGTGTTATCACTTTTAAAATAAATAGGACTTTATATGCAGGGGCACTAAAAATGAAGATATATAAATAAGTGGAATGCGTAAGAAACGTTTACCAGATGATCATATGTTACTAAAGATTTAATTTTGGTTTGTTGTGATTATTTATAAAGCACAACAGACATGAGTGAGTGGCTCCAGGGCACTGCAATTCAAATTAAACAAGCATTGGCATAGCCAATAGGTATCGCTTTTGGGACCTTATAAGTATTTAGTTATGCAGCACAATATCCTTGGTGCAACAACAACTGTTGCATAGCTAAACACTTATAAGGTCCCAAAGGCGAGACCCATTGGCTATTCCAATGCTTGTTTTAAAGCTGGTGTTCTGCAACATGGAGGGCTGGGGTAGGGGGAAGCAACACAAGGTCACAGGTGGAAGGAAGCAGTGTTGGGAGATAAAAGCAATGTGAGGGGTGGGGAGGAGAAAAAAAAGCAGAGAGAAGGAAGGCGTGGATTAAGGAGGAGAAGGTTGGCACGGGGGAAGCAACATGGACGGCTGGGGTGAGGGTGAAAGGCAACAAGTGAGAGAGCAACTTGAAGTGTGCAGGGGAGAAGCACACAGGCAAATAAGCAATGGGTAGGAAGTGGATGAGAGGGAGAACAACATGGACGTGGGTGGTGAGAAGCACAACGGCAACAGACAGCAACAAGGAGTGCAGGAGAGGTACAAAAAGGAGACTACTGGAGAACGCATGCACTCCCATGGAATGCTTAACCCAAAAGACAAAAAATGTGCTTGAAAAGCAAGCCAGGGAAAGAGGTGAGGCAGTCAAAAGTGGTGAATGAAGAGGCAAAGCTCCATGGCTGGGACAAATGCCAGACTGACAAGCTGAGACACTGATAAGATCCAGGCAAATGAGGTACAGAAAAGCTAACCAATTGCAAAGAATGGGCAGGCTCCAAGACCCCGTATGTTTACCATTAGCCCAGAATGTGTCTTTTGCTACCAGACAGTTGGGCCGTCTGGTAGGCTTGACCAAAAAATGGGCACTTCTTAGCTAGCATGAAGCCGAGTGCTGCAGTCCAGGAAATATAAAACTGAGAGGTAATAGAAAATAGATTTAACCATAAACTACTTGAAGACCCACAATCAATGCCTCCTATATGAAATGGCACATGGGTGTTTGATTCACAAGGTGAGAATAAATGGATTGAAGGTTTCAGGGCCAGTGAAAAAGGAATCTTCTCAAGGTGTACAGTAGCAGTACTGTCTGGAATTTCACATGGCACATTCGTGGGTCTCTTCATTTCTTTTTGATTCCCTTCCTCCAGTGTGGTCCTCAGGTTATGATCCATACCCGTACATTATTTTTTTACGATGAAATATGGTAACAATCTCATTTAAGTTTATCATTAAGGGATCTTCCAGAAAAAATGCTAATATGAGAATCGTAGGAATCGGATTCCTCCTACTAACCCTGTGGATTTCTACTCTTAGGTATTCACGAACATCTCACGCCCCTTGCCTCCAATACCTTTTTCTATTTATTCTTTGGCTCTGCCGTATTGGAAAGATGGAGCCCCAGCTGCTCTTCACACTAGCTGGATCGGGGAGGCCTGAGTGGGTCAGTGTGTGCTTTTGTAATGGGGAGGTCGCACACCGAGTCCTTGGGTCATACTGTAGACTACTCTGCCACTATCCTCTCCCCCAATCATCATGCTCTACTCTTTGAGGAGATTCTGGCAAGGGTTCCAACCATAGGCTGTGAAATATCCCCTTTCCAAGGGCTGACCCCATCTAATACTAAACTGGGAGATAGGCTCATATTTCTGGAGCGTAGCACATTTTCTTGCACCCCAAGATACTCATTTTTCTTTGTATGGTTACCTAAGGCAAGCATGTTGCCTTGTTGTTAACTGCTGTGTGTATTCTCCATCAGTAGGACCCTGATCAGTACTTCTTATAAACCTGTCACATTGTGATAGGTTTTAGTGTGTTTGATCAGGTAGTCATCAGCAGGGTTACATACATGTTTGCGAGCTGTGTGTGACCCATTATTGTACACTTACTGTATTCTGCTGCTTTTGTCCTTCCTGTTGCTGGGAGTGGCTCGATGCTTACAATCATCTTTGGTTGCCACGGTACACAGTGGTTATATCGAGTAGTTCTGGTCTTCTCGCTTTATGATCATTGCACTACTAGTTCATTGTGTGATGTAGTTTCTGTGTCTTTTTCATTTTTGCCCCCTTTCCTCTTTACTGTAAGTGTACTTGTATCTGCTGACATATTAAAGAATTGCATTTTAAAATACGTGCACAGCCTTTCTCCTGCCTTTTTGCTCCACCCTGGATTGAATACTTTTACTAAATGGCAGCTCCCAGTTCGTATTACTGATTTTATGGAATGTTTCTTTTTCGTTGTGTTCTACAGCAAAGGTTTTCATCTGACTCCAATCACACAATGTTAAGTTTTATAAGCCAGTCTGCTTTCTACTGCCTACCTGTGGCATTAGGTCTGTGGCTGTAGGTGTTCCGTACACACTCCTCTGTGAGTGTACCGAGAAAGGAACCAATTGATTGTGTCTGTATGTCAGTATTGTCATACAAGTGCATTTACATCACCACATATGAATGATCGGAGAAGGAAAAGGGTGGCAGGCCGACAGCAAAATAAATAAAATCCCTGCTGATTGATCGCTTAAAAGAAGTGACGCACTCTGCTGTGAATTTTAAATTGATTATTGAGTTTGCAGGCAGACAGGGAATAGAACAGGTCAGGTGAATGATTTATAACTTTTTGACGGCAGATTAAAAGAGTGATATCAAATCTTTAACCAAGCGAAGATGTCATTTATCAATTTGTCACAAAAGTTTTGCATTTTGGAGGCGACGAGCACTCGGAGCCGCCAGAGGATCAATCCCTGGCAGCTGGTGTGTGTACAGCTCATTGGAAGAGGCGCCGGTCTCCTCGGAGGTGTGCACACCCATATGGTTTAAGCCGGATAATGGATTGTGGTGACCAAGCGGAATCTTCTTGCTGTGGCCAAACGTGAAAACCACCTCAGTCTTGTGGGCGAAGAATTGAGCGGTGCTAAAATAGCGCTGACAACATTAACAAAAGTGAAAGCGATCACGGGGGAGCACACGAGTGGTGCGAGTGCAGCAGTAATCACGCCATATGGCGCCTCTGCTTAAGTGCGCCCGTGTACATGCACTGCTAGCTGTAGCCGGCGGTAGCATTTTTTGAAGCCCTTCTTACTTAAAGTCTTGCCAGACCAGTGCAAGCACTGGGTCAGGGGAGACCTAAAAAAACAACTAATTTACAAAGCAAAGGATATTTGTTTTATTACTCCGGGCCAGAATGAAATGCCACCCCAGCAACATGTTTCATGTCAGGAGTACGAAAAAGATAAAGGTTATCTAAACACAGAGACTAGCATGAATATACTGCCACCAGTTGCTCAACAGCTCAAAGCCTTATGACCTTAGAAATATTGGTGGCCCAAGTATATGCATTTAAATGTGACCCTGTGCAGAACTGCTAGCCAATGCAACATCTCTGTGATTCGGAGACATATAAATATTTCCAAAGATTTTGCAACACCTATACTACAAATGCTCCAGTGCTGGGGTGCTATTTTACAAATCTATTATAATAGATCTAGTATTTATATGCATCAATCAAATCAATGGAATTTACCAAACTGATAACGTTAATTGTAAATGGAAATCGAAGGACTGGATAACTGCGACCTTGGTGACATGGAGCTTTCTAGATATTTTATGCGAGCACCTTCCGAAGGTAATATACAGCCCAAAAGACGTTTATAAGAATTGCATGCTGGCATTTAATTCTACAAACAGATTTAGCTGGTAGCTGTCAAAGACCTATTGACTATAATAAAATACATAGATTGGGCTTTGGATCATACCATTGGGCATGAATGAGTGGCTTTCTTCCATAGTTCAGTGTATTGCTCCATATTTGATGGACTTCCTCTCTATTCTTGTGTTTGTCCTGCCCCTAAAGCAAAACAGTTTTACAATGTTTTGGGTGACTCGAGTCCTTTCACTGCTGACATAATGGTACTCTTTTTTTAAAATGTGTTTAGAAGCACATTGCCTTTATATGTATCTTCCCGTCAGTTCCCACTACCCCTTGCACTCCCTGTTATTTCTTCTTCTTGTCCCATCTATGTTTGTCGATTGCTGCTTCAGCCCACCCCAACCCTCCAATTCCTTTTCTCTTTTAAATGAATTATATTATTAAGACTGGCTTCCTCACTTCTTTCCTTTGCTGCTCTTGCCTATACATTTTTCATTAAATTTACCTTTTGAAATTGGTCATGTCAGGAGGTTTGGCTTACAGCTTATGGTTTGGTGAGCACGGGGCTATAACACTGCAAACACACTGCCGCTGACTGCAATTCAGAGAAGGAAAACAACGTTGCAAGTGCTGTGTGTGAATCTTCGTGTGATAGGAGAACACACTTCAGAACAGCAACCCAATGATGAATTCCATTTCACAGCAGTCACTGAATTCTCACTTTGTTTGGAGATGGTCACAGCCATCTTGAAATATCAGTCATAACTTTCTTTTTGTCTTATGATGTCCTTGTTAGGCAATCATGATACTCTGTTTCTGCAGCCAGCATGTTGCTTGGCAAATGTGATCAGACAGAAGAGTGCACTTCTCCTGCTGGATCCAGAGTACAAGGATAGTGCTCTCTGATACAGACCATCGTTGAATCGGTGCTGCGCTGTGTCTGCCCACTTCCGTACCCCTGGACCTGGCTGTGGGTGCCTCCACAGTCACTTGCTTGACACATAAAATCATCCTGATAGGGGCGCAAACATAAATATCTAGGTTGTTACTCAACTAGGAGATTAACTCTATTTGGGCCACAAATAGCCTTGGCGAACATTGAATTGTTTAGCAGCTGAAGTGTCTAACTTCTCTGCCTTACAGGTAATGCTGAAGCAGATGATTGAATCCATGTGTTTTACTACTTTCTTTTTCTTTTTGTGATAGTATAAAACAAAACAAACAAACATGCCATAGATATGGGTAACATTGCATTATGGAGAATAAATATAGTATCCATTTATAATCCATTTATAATTCTTATAAATAGATAAATAATTTTGAATAATTTATATAAATAGGTGACTAATTATTTTATTTTGAGGGTCAAATGAACTAGTGAGTACATATTTATTTACTTCACTCCACCTTGGAGTGCACCATTGTGTGCCACATGCTTTCTAATATTGGGAGCAGTATTGCCAATTTAATTGAGTATATTTGGCCATATATAAAAGCTGTACGGTACAATTCACCCTACCTTACGCTCATATGCAAGGCTTAAAACCAATGATTGCATCCAGTTATATTCCTTATGAACAGATGAACAATTTGTATAAATTGATGTGTTAGGGCCGGTGCACAGACATAATATCGACTCAAAAATATCGACTGGACATAATATCGACTTTTAAATATAGACTGGACAAAATATCGACAGGACAGAATATAGATGACCAAAATATCGTTATTAAGGTAAGTGATATAAATACTATCTGTTAAAAATATAGATAGTAAAAAATATCGATTTTTTAATATCTAATTTTTTATAGTGTATTTTTATGGTATAATATGTGTGAAAAGTGTGTATTTATGTTATAATTAATTTTTATTAATGATTTTTGTTTTTATAATTATTGCGTAATTTAATTCTGTAGCGGGTTGTGGGTTTATAGGGGAATAGGGTGGGAAGTATTTTAATTATAATTAATTAAATATTTAAATTAATTTATTGATAGTAAATTTAAATTAATAGTTAATTAATTTATAATAGTTAATTATTAAATTTGAATTGGTAATTAATTTTAATTAATTGATTAATTGGTAATTATGTAAATTTTACAAAATTATTTTTGTAGCGGGTTGTGAGTTTATAGGGGAATTGGGTGGGAAGTGATTAAATTATAAATAATTAATTAATTACATTTATTTATATTTATTTAATTTCAAATAATTGTTAAATAATTTTTCATTATTAAATAAATAATTGTAATTTTTTTTATTAATTAGTATTAATAGGTGATCAATAGAAATAATTATTGTTAATTAGTAAATTTAATATATTAATTATTATATTGTATACTAATATTATTTATTTTTAATTAATTATTAATAGATATTCAATAATACATTTTTTAATTATTTTTGAAGTATTTACTTTCCCTAATGTTGTATTCTCTGGAGTGGGAATAGTAATTTTTACCCCTACGCTATCCAACACTTTCCCTACTGTTGCACTCTTTGGAGTGGGAATAGTAATTTTAACCCCTACGCTATCCAACGCTTTCCCTACTGTTGCACCCACTGGAGTGGGAATTTTAATTTAAACCCCTACGCTATCCAATGCTTTCCCTACTGTTGCACCCACTGGAGTGGGAATAGTAATTTAAACCCCTACGCTATCCAACACTTTCCCTACTGTTGCACTCACTGGAGTGGGAATAGAAATTTTAACCCCTACGCTATCCAACGCTTTCCCTACTGTTGCACCCACTGGAGTGGGAATAGTAATTTAAACCCCTACGCTATCCAACACTTTCCCTACTGTTGCACTCACTGGAGTGGGAATAGTAATTTTAACCCCTATGCTATCCAATGCTTTCCCTACTGTTGCACCCACTGGAGTGGGAATAGTAATTTAAACCCCTACGCTATCCAACACTTTCCCTACTTTTGCACTCACTGGAGTGGGAATAGTAATTTTAACCCCTACGCTATCCAACGCTTTCCCTACTGTTGCACCCACTGGAGTGGGAATAGTAATTTTAACCCCTACGCTATCCAATGCTTTCCCTACGCTTGCACTCTTTGGAGTGGGAATAGTATTTTTTACACTTCTGCTATCGTACGGTAATATAATAGTATCTTATTTAATTATAGTATGTTACTATATATATATGTTTTAACGATTATGATTGTAACAATTTATTTTTATTAATTTCATTTAATATTTAATTATTATAAGTTAATTTAAGTATTTTTAAGTATATTTTAGTAATTACATTTTATTATTAATTTAATTTAACACTGTTTTTAATAAAGTCGTTTTTTTTAAAAACTATATTTTTGTAAACGATATTTTGTACTCGATATTTTTGTACTTACCTGTTTGTAGATACAAACTCGATATTCTGTCTGTCGATATTTTGTCCACAATATTTTTGCAAGTCGATATTTTGTCCCTCGATATTATTTCAGTGATCCGTTAGGGCCTGATTAAATTTGGGCTGGATATTTCCGACTCATGCATAAACCTGGGTTTACGCATTGGTTGGAATTACAAGTTTGAAGGTATGTGACGCATCTCATAGCAATTGGATGCATTAAATAATTCAACCTTTGTAAAAACTTTCTGAAATGTAATGGGTGGAAAAGCATACTTTGTTTACCGTATTATGCAGATTTTGTCATGTGAAATACCAAAATTGACATTTTATTCCCCACAAACTCGTAATAGGTTGTTTTTTTTGCACCCGAAAATAACCTACTCCATGGTATTGTTATTTGTTATGTACATTAAACAACACCTAAGCTCGTAACCAGGCCCTAAGTATTCTATATATTTTGTACGTTGCCTAAAATTATGAGTTCATATTTATTGACATTACTTCACCTTGGTGTGCACTATTGAATGCCACATGTTGTCCTCACTTAATCACAGTGGGATTGGTATTAGGAATTTAATTGTGGACTTCTGCCCATGGAAGGCGAATGTCTTTATTCCTTCTATTCCATGCCCATTATGACTTTGCAAGTCTCCTCCTGATTATATTTATTGCTTATTTCATGTCTCCCTCCATCAGATATGTCCTGATGTGGTCTTGTCATAACTCTACAGGTTTGATTCCGATTCCGGACGGAAAACGTTCAACCCAACACGACCCGTCAATTTTACTGACCGAACCGTACACACGCCTTACAAATAGCTGAGTACGATGTGATGCTTGAAATTCACGACCGAATCGACTGGAATTTATATTATACGTCCGAGTCAGCAGGAAAGGAGCCTGACACGATAGACTCGTATGCGAACGACTCCATGTAGCCAAGCATCAACATGACATGACTGAGTCACACGCGAATGATGCCACATAGTCCAGCATTAACATAGCCCAATAGAGACGTACGTGAACGAATCTACACAGCCATGCACATACACGACACAACAGACTCTGTCTTGTCCCAGTTGAACCTGTTTGGTTGCGATTCGGAGCTAAAATAGGCCTCGTCCGAATGCTGTGAGGTGCTGGGAGCGGAGCCCTGTACGACGTGTAGAAAATGCGCATCGTACTTGCGTGTACAGAAACTGCATGTGAAAAGCCTCCGTATGACTCGAACTCAGTGTTTCCTGAGCCTGTTCGCTACTGACATAGAGCACGAATCAGAGCGGACGATTCAGTCGGAAATTTGCCTGTAATACGCATCGTACTTGCTTGTTTGCAGAAAAAGGCTCCGGATATAAGGCTTACCTTACCCCGGATATAAGGGGGTAAGGTAAGCCTACCAATAGCATTGGGAAGGTATTTTTAGTGACATCAGAATCGACCCCTGAGGGTTGAAACAATGTCAACCATTAGAATAAACAGATCTTTACATTAAATGATGTAGGCAGAGGCATGAAATGCCTTGATTTTTTAATGAAATGTTTCCTAGTAGTTTGCTTCTAAACACACAATATCAATTGCCTTCCTTACTCTTCATCTCCTATGGTTTCTCCTACTTCACTTGAGACACATTGGAGTTTTCTCTGGAAAAAATGTTTTAGTAAATATTACTTGTGGGTGCACAATATAAGTTTCTTTGGATAAGAGACCATGATGTACTATTGGTGAAATGATGAGACTTGCAAAGCTAAATGTGCATGTCTGTTTAAGTTTATACTTTTTCATTATACACAAATCTGCATTTTAATAATAAGTTTACGAGTACAAAAACGTCACAGTTGGAGCAGAGAATGCTGCAAATAAAAAGATAGGCGTGTCACATCTTTTTATGTGTGGAGTTCTCTCACCCGAGTTTGGAGTTTTCCTGCTCGTAAACTCATTTTTTACCATGCAGTACTTTGAATACTTAAAAAGCATAAACTTACACAATTGTGTACGCTTAGCTTTGTGAATCAGGCTCAAAGTGTTTTCTGTACATAGTGATTTCAATATAGATTAAGTGAAGTATGTGAATGAGTCTAGTGAGAACCACTGTCTTCAGATTCGCTTTGTAGTAGGTGAGAGATGCATTACATTATTAATATTGGAAAATGTCTTACAATTACAGAATTCCAACATTTCCCACCACGCCTGTTAGTTCTGGTTAGAAATGGGTTCCCTGGTTGGCTTAGGGCTGAGGTATGCACACAAGCCAGGCAGTAACCACCACTTATGCCAGGGTAAGCTAGATTCACACTAAACGATAACCATGTTACCCTCTGGTAGCTTGGCACGGAGCTATAAAGCATATCTAATTAGGCAATGTGTAAAGTATTTGTGAAACACACAGTAACACAATGAATACACCACAATAAGACTCCCCACAGGTTTAGAAAATGAAAGAATATTTTTAAGAGTAAAATTAGATCAATGCAGTAAATATCCAATCAGTAGATATTCATTTTTAAAGATTAAATGCAAAAATAGTGCTTAGAAGTGACAAGTGGTCAAAAGGATACTTGAGATCACAAGGGACTGATGCAAATCCAAAGTTTAGGCCTACCGCGATCGATGGTAGGCTGGCTACAGGATCCAGATAGGTCCCAGTGAAGAAATTCCTTGGATAGAGCTTTTGTCGACATTGAGAGTCTAGTGCATCATTGTCGAGCTGTGCAGTTAGGGGTCCACGTTGTCATTGAGCTTCGTTGAAGTTAATGCAGTGCCTTGTTGTCGAGCTGTGCAGAGCATTATCATTGAGCCATGCAGGCTGTGCAACCATTGTTATTTGGCAGTGCCTGCCCAGACGTCAAAGGGCGATGCAGCAGAATGTTTCACGCAGTCAATGTAATATGTTAGTTTTTGATAAAAGAAGCTGCAGAACCCACTTCTGAGGACTAGAACTTGGAGGGGTACCTTAGGAAAGGGTAGGAATCACAGAAGGCAGAGTCCAGCAGCACCAACAGAATTGTAAGATGTCTTTTGTGTACCTGAGACTTCAGAAAACAGGAGGCAAGCCAGCAAGCCCTTGGAGCTCACTTGAAGGGAAGACAGAGAGTCCTTTCAGCAGAGTCAGAGGAGCAGCAGGTAGAAGGGAAACAAGCAGAAACACATTCCTTCCAGAAAATCAGTCCAGTTAAGTACATTAAACAGTGCAGCAGACCATCTGGTCGAGGTTCAGTTCAAGATCCAGAAGTGTTTGATTTTAGGGGATCAGAGATCCAGTACGCATACATAAAAGTGCCTTTGATGTAGGGGGTTACTTCAAAGGAACTTTCTGAATTGCGAAAGGAGCCTGTCTGCCAGGCTTACCCTGTGGGTAAATCAGTGCTTTGTGTGTGGACAAGGTACTACCTATTGAAGTATAAGTGTCAGCCCCTACTATTCCTCCCTGCCTAGGAAGACCCATCATAATGCAGATGAATGCAGATCAGTGCTATGAATGCATGTGAGCTTCACATTCCTGTGTTTGTGGCTGTCTAGAGGAAATGAACAAAGTGTACCTGTCACCTATCCCTGATGTGAATTGTAGACAGGTTGAAACACACACAGAGTTATAAGCACAGAAGAATGTCCCCTTTCTAAAAGTGGCATTTCTAAAATAGTAATCTTAAATCCATCTGCACCAGTAAGGACGTCATTACTTTTCTAAACATATGAAACATGAAAAAGCTACTTCCCTCTGATCAGGAATTACAGCTTAAACGTTTAATAAGGAATTCCCAATGCTGGCCTATGAGGGGGTAGGCCTCACAGTAGTGATAAACAAAATAGGCTGTTTGTCACAAACAAGACCTTCAAAATATTAAAATGTACATGTTGTACCTTTTACTTACATAGCACCCTGCGCTTAGTGCTACCTAGGGCCTACCTTAGGTGTGACGTATATGAAATAAAAGGTAAATTTATGCTTGGCACGTTGTTTTAAATGCCAAGCCTTAGTGGCAGCAAATTGGACACACAGGCACTAAAGGGGCAGGCCTGAGACGGGTTTGAAAGGCTACTAGTAGCATTTGAAGAACAGGCCCTGGGTATATGGTATACCACTTTACGAGGGACCCACAGGTACATCAAATATACTAAGCAGGATTAAAGCAATGATACCATGTTTAGAGGAGAAGGCAAATACACTTCAGCACTGCTTACCCGTTGTAAAGTGCCCGGATTCCTAATGCCAACAAAAAGGTTAGAAAAATAGAAGAAGGAAGGCAAAACTTTTGAGGTGACCCTTCAGAGAGGGCCATTTTCCAAAAGTCTTCAAACAATTCAAAGCCTCTGTCTTTATGTTCTGAGATTGCAAAATTACATAATTTACTCTCTCACCTCATTACGTTTCTTTAGGGGCACATCATCACTTACTTTCATCATGCTGTCAGTTTATTTGTGTTGACAAAAAGGTGGGTGTTGAATTCCGCCCCGCCGGCAGAGTTCGCAGAGCTTTGCCCACGTCGTGCTCCGCGTAGAGTTCCGAAAAACTCTTCGAAGCGGCGCATGCAGAGTTTTTGCTCTTGCGCGGCTCCCTAATATTCAGTTGGCGAGCGAGGAAAATCATGAGCTTGACCATATGCAGGCGAGATTTCTCAATGCAGGGAGTTGTTACCACTTGCGTTGAGAAACCTGCCTCTCATGTTGAGGAAGCTGCCACTGGAGTAGAACCTCTACTCCAGCAACAGAAGGAAGCAGTTCCCTCTTGACCTGCTTATGGTGCCATTCAAACTTATTTTACAGTGTGGAACAAACTACCAGCTCTAAAAATCAGCGTAACAGCACGACTTACTGCACTTCGGCGTTTTTGTTGAGCTCAGCAGAGTTTTTTCGCCAGTTTGCAGAGTTCTGGATAAGAACTACGCGAACTCTGCTCAGGCCTATAAAATAATACAATAAAGTGCTTTGCAGGATCGGTGAGAAAATGTGCCCCTCAGTAGATTAGATTGTAAGCAATTTGAAGAACATAATCAATTAAAAAAGTCTACTTGAGACTAGAATACATTCAGAAACCATCACGGATTATTAAAAGAATTACGTTTAATACAGAAGGCAAAATATTGTTAATCTCAAATCCAGTCAAAATGAATATTAAAACTTGAATAGTAAATTAGCATTAAGTACAATCAAAAACAGCAGAAAGTCTGCCATAGAATCAAGGCTCAGAAAGAATATCAAAATAATTCAAAGGTCTAAGCATGATGCAAATGAACAGGTGTCTACTCACAATGACTCAGGGCAAGCAGCTCTTGCATAGCAAGGCTAACCCGATGACACAAGGTTCTGAAGAGTAGTCTGTCTCGCTTCCATAATGAAAACCTTTATATAGGAAAATACACAGTTTAAAAAACACAAAATCACGCAGGTAGCATGAGTTGAGAAGAATGTTATATTAGATCGAGGAATCACAGTACAGAATATAAAGCAACATTACGTAGCATCATTTTAAACACCAACTCCTAATGAATAATAATTAGTCCCTTTAGGCCTAATTTCATTGGATACGACAGCACAAATCTAGTTGCATTCAAATCAAAGACAAGCTCATGAAATGAATAGACCAAATGAAGACTGGCAGGATGGACCTCGAACAGTTACAATTCGAAAGAAGACTTCCTTTAGTTTCACCAAGAACAATACATCAGCAAAGCATGTTAGGTATGCACATTTTGCTGCATGCAGAGACAGTGAGAAACGGAAACATGGACCCGGGGGATATTCAAGATGGATTTGGGCCTAGCTTAGGCCTTGTTTGGCCAGTGTTAGGTAAACATCAATCTGTGTAATGCAGTGTATTCGTTTTTTGTGCAAAACACTCATGTCACTAAGCAAACATTATTTATTAATCAGACGTATCTCTTTATAATGTTTACCTCTTCCTTTCACTGCTGTGATTTTGATCTTGGACAGCAAGATGGGCTCCTAAACCTGTATTCTATGGTTCCAAAGTAGAATAGCAACACCCACTTGGCACTCTTCTCGAGGTTGTGGCATCATGCTATTTTTGCAGCATTTATTTTATGCACTTGTATAGAACATCAACTTGGTCCAGGGGCATAAGAGCCCTAGAGAGAGTTGTTACTGGTTTTACATGGGGATAGTGGTGGCAGTTAAGTACAACTTACCGAGGAGTGTGGGGGCTTGCACACACACACACACACACACGCACACACATGCACATACACTTACACTAATGCATTCATATGCAGACACCTGTACACACACCTATTTACAACACTCACTGACAAATACATATACGTTCATACATACATGCATGTACCAAACAGTCAATAAAAACAAAGCTTAACCCCTTCGAAGCTAATGACGAGCTGGGCTCGTCATGGCGCTTACCTGCCGTGCGCGGATGACAAGGCCAGCTCGTCATGAATAATGGCATCCTGCATATCTCAGCACAGGACGGGAAAACGCCTAGCAGCCATGTGGTTAATTGCTTCAGCCCTTGGTGGAAGCCTCTAAGGTACCTAGAGGATTGCAACTGAAAAAATAACAACAAAAGACATTGAGTCGGTGGGATTCGCACATAATATGGACGGCTCTCAGTCACACACAGTCCTAACAGTCAACACCCCTTGTCTAGCGGAGCATATTATAAAACAGCAAGAAATTTTCGATGGTTGGGGGATCAAAATTGCTTATCCACCTCCCAAACCTTACCCGAGTCCGTTCAAAAAACATCTTCCAAAAAACGCACTTAAGGAAGTAACGGGCACTCCAGTATATTCAAAATTAAAAAACCCACAGGGTAGAACATATGATATTAAAAAGGAGAGCCCGGAAGAAATAAAACTGGCAGAACCTCGGCAAATAAACGAAAGTTGGATACGGAATGCTCTGCACAATCTCTGACCAGGTAATAACCATAACAAATTGAAGGAACGAAGAGATCATCGGCAGCCGGTAACCGTATGTTTTTGGAACATCAATGGACTGGGAAAATAAATTCAAAACGCTGGAATAGAATCCCTGTCAAATATTTATCAAATCATATGTTTGCAAGAGACATGGAATACGGAAGCTTTCTTCTTACAAGGTTATAAAGGGTTCTATGTACCAGCTATTAAAAATACCAAGTTTGGACGCCCATCTCGGGGTTTGGCAATATTTATTGAAATAGACCTGATAATCAACCTCGAACAGCTGGTCACCAATAATGTAAACATACAAGCTGTAAAGATAACAACGGGGTATGATGAGCTAAAAAAAACTGGATTCACTTACTAATACTCAATATTTATATTCCTCCAAACCAGACAGCACGCAAGAATACAAGTTTTGATCTAGTAACATTCGTGCTGGAACAACTAATGATTGATCCGACTGTCAGTATTCTAGCCACAGGGGATTTTAATATGAACTTGCTGATTAACACGACACGGAATGATCTGGTTCACTCTCAAAACTATGTATGGTCCATCCCGGAACAATCAATGGATCAAAGTCCAACCCGTAAGGGATATTTAATTGGGAAAAACCTACTGATGGACTTGGAGGCAATAGGTTTACGTGTTCTAAACGGAAGGTTTCCAACGGACCAACCACCTGGCTGGTCATTTCATAACCACGAATCCAAATCAAGAATTGACTTTACATTAATGTCATTAGACATGTTTGATAAAATTGGTTCCTACCGCCTCAATAAGCGGATGGACAGTGATCACAGCCAGCAAATAGTGGAATTGTGTTTTGATCTCTCTAGACACCAAAGTTATTTAACCACACGAGGACAGATTACGTCAATTAATCATAAGAAACTTATCTGGAAACCGGATAAAAAATATGTTGCGGAAAAAAGGGCCCAAAAATTGGCAGTTGAATGTTTTGAGAAGAATGCAAAGCAGACAGCAATACTATGTTGGGAACAATTCACTGAAAAGGCTGTAGAATTGGATAATGAAAACACGACCAATAAGAAATCGAAATTTGGGGGAAAAAAAATAATAAGAAGTGATAACAAAATCAATCTTCCATACACACTTAAAAAAGTGAGGCGGACCCGCAACAAATTGAGGAAACAACTTGCCAAGATGCCGGATAATGAAGAAGTCAGGATACAACTAAGAAATACGAATAGTAATCTAAGGAAATTAATATGGTCTGAAAAAAACAAAACCCAGCAAGAGCTATGGACAAAAATCTTTCACGCTAGTAACCAACCAAATTCAAGAGGATTTTGGAAAATTATTAATGAAATAAACAGACCAAATAAGCACGTAATAGCCTCGCCGATAACAGAAGAGGACTGGGTAAGGTTTCTTAAAAAAACCCTATTCGGCAAAATTGAATTAGGTACCAACGGTGGAGGCCACAAAGAGCCCACTGAAAGACCAATTAAAACGGAACAGGTGATAAATTTTACAATCACTGAGGTAGCAACCTTAATAAAGAGACAAAAGGATGGAGCTCCGGGCCCCAATGGTATACCTTTTGCCATCTACAAAGAAGACCCCATATTATGGGCCACCCATCTGACAAAAGTTTTCAACGAAATCATCCATACAGGGCAAATACCACAATCCTGGAGAGGATCAATTATATCGTCCGTGTTTAAAAAGGGTAATTGGCAACTACCGGAGAATTACCGCCTGATCACTCTGCAAGATACGGACGCCAAGCTATTCGCAGGTCTCTTATTATCAATTTTGACAGATTGGGTCAAGGAAAAGTCAGTACTTCCCCCAAACCAAACCGGCTTCATTAAGGGCTTAGGCACCACAACCAATTTGTTAATCTTATCTGTTTTAATGGATAAGACACTTTATTCTAAACAGTCACTTTGTTTTTGTTTTGTCGATTTTAGATCGGCCTTTGATTTAGTAAATAGGTCCCTCCTATGGAAAAAATTAGAGGGCTACGGAATCCCAGGCTCACTACTGACTCTTATTAAGCTACTATACTCTGACAATTGGGTCAAGGTGAGGATAGGGGATGGTAGAGCTTTGACCAAGAAAATACTGGTGACTCGTGGCCTTAAGCAGGGATGCGTGCTTGCACCTTCACTTTTTAATTTATTTGTGGCTGATCTTACGAACTCATTAAACGAGGTAAACTCACACCCACCTAGGTTAGCCGGAAAACAAATGTCTAACTTGCTATACGCTGATGACGTGGTGCTGCTTAGCCACACAAAAGTGGGACTGCAAAGACTTATTGACCGCACACTTAAATATGCAAAGGATAACCAAATGATAATAAACGAGACTAAAACAAAAATAATGGTTGTGACAGGAAGAAAAAAACAAAAGATGAAATGGTTGTTGGGACAAACAACACTAGAGCAAGTGGAGAGTTATCGATATCTCGGAGTCCTTTTCAATGAGACCGGAAGTTTTGTACCACAAAGGGAAGATATTGTAAGGAAGGCGAACAGCTTGATTGCAGCATTTAGAACCCTACAAAAGAATCTATCTGCACTGTCATATGGGCCACTGTTAAAAATCATAGCTGCCAAACTATTACCATCTTTAACATACGGTGCTGAAGTGCTAAATGGGAAGGATGCTGTTCTTATCAACAATGCTGTGGCAAAAACCTATAAAATATTATTCACCTTACCACGTAATGCCTCACAAGCGCAAATAAGGATGGAATTTGGTATGAACAATCAGCTGTATGCCCGGCAAGGCCAAATATGAAAAGTTTGGAATAGAGTAAAAAATGATCAGGACAATCAATTGTCTATAGCTTTGTGGAGAGAGGTGAAAGATAACCAGAAACTGCAAGCATGGAAATACCTAAACAACGCAAAAGAAGAATTTGGAATATCAGCAATCTGGGAAAACACAATAACGCAGGAAAGCTTCAAAAAAACAATCAATAAACTGGTTACTCACCTATCGCTCCTAAAAGACAAAGCTCTATTAGTAAAACGCAAGCACTCATGGCCGATCATAAACGGCTACAAAAAAAACCAAGCCCAACCTTATCTTTATACTGCATGGTCAGTCCAAAGCAAGCAAACATTTACAGGAGCACGCTTTGGTCTATGGCCAGGGTTGTGTCATCTTCCGCCCTGGAAGTCAAACGAGGGTCATACATTATGTAGACTTTGCAAGGGGGGAAAAGAACACATTGTGCACTGGGTATGTCTGTGCCCTGCCATAGACCGAGAAAGGAGATTAATTCTTAGGAGGTTGTTTAATGCACGAGAAATAACAACCTGTAGACAAGCAATAATGGCGTGCCTAAGTCCGAACGACCTACGAATGAATGCTTCTTTTGTAAAAAATTTAAATGTGATTACCAAAGGTCTCAAGGAAAATTTTATTTAGTTATTATTTTTAATGACATTTACTATTTGCACAATGTTTTAAATGTGTATTGATGCTGACATTTTTTTCTAAGGTAACATTTTTGTAAGATTTTAATTAATCAAACAAATAAACTTAAACTGAAATTAGAGGATTGCAACTGCTGCCGATTCTCAATGGCTGACCTTAGGTCAACGATTGAGAGGAGGCAGCAGTCCCTACCTCATCACAGAGTAGGATGGGATCAGGGAGACAGCTGACCACAGCCACTCTGTCACAAGGTGTCAGCGATAGACACTCGCCCCTGGTCACTTCAAGTCTTAAAACTGAAGCACCCAGGTACAAGGCTATCACTGACGCTCAACCTCTGCTGAGCTGAAGGGATCACGCCCACAGAAGCTGTGACATCCTCAGCCCAGCAAAGTATAGCTGAGGCAGCCACAAGCCTTCACATTTAGCACGTCTAGTTACTGGTTGCCTGATCTGAAAATAAAAAGTGTCTGTAAGGCTGACCTTTGCTTAGCCTGACAAACACTCTTTGTGTCCAAAAGGTGCAAGGTTTGGCCCCTCCGCCCATAAGGACGGGCAGCTGCTGCATGGGGAAGTTAGATGCTTTATTCCATGATCACAGGGCGGTGAGCCAAGGCCAGGATTTGAACCTGGTTTCCCAGTCCCAAAGTCACGACAGCTCTAGCCATTAGGACACATCTCTTTCCCGAATGTCAGCACAACCTTGTTACGGATCAAAAGAAACCCAGCCAACAGTCTCCATATACTTCATTATCTCAAACACAATACGAGCACAGCAGAGAGAGAAGTCCCAAGAGACACAGGAAGGCTATACAAGGTAACAAGATGAGAAATCTCAAGAAGGAGGCATCAAACATTGTTTACTGCATCTCACTTTTATAACTACTGAGGATGGCACTTGAAGCACACTGTAAATTGAGGCACACTCGCTACATTTGTCAAGAGACCGTGGCAGCCCCCCAGCCTCCAGTTTATGACTTGAGCATAAAAGCTTACCCCAGATTAGCAAGCAAGCTGCATTAAAAGTGGAATGCACGCCCACTTTATGCATACTGTACACATCGAGACATGGGGCGTGATTCACAAAGGTAAACGTATACTTTTGTGTAGGTTTACTGTTTCTTTGTTATTCGCTGACTCCTTTACGACTGCAGAGACTCCGCAGTTGGGGGGGGGGGGGGGCAGGGGGGGGGGGGAGAACTCCGCACATAAAAAGATAGGACAGGCCTATCTTTTTATGTGCAGAGTCTCTGCAGTTGTAAAATTAGTAATAGCAAAAAGTAACTTGTAGTTTGTGAATATGAAAAAAAAGTGAACGAAAACAGAAGTGTAAGTTTACCTTTGTGAATCAGGCCGGTGCTTTTCATCTCACTCTTCTGGAAGACTTTTACAAAGTGATTTACAAAATCACACATGATGCAAGGGAATCTTTTGTCTGGACAAGGGTTTAATGCTCTTGAAGAATTGCGGTGGCTTTACATCTGCTGAAGATAGCTTCCTTAAACATATTAATAGAATTATTACACAAGAGGAAAGTAATTTAAGGTGATGGATCGCACAGCATTTCGAATGCAGTAATATATGACCGATGTTTCAATATTTTTTCAATGCTGAAAAATTCAGTTCTCATTCTAGGACATCACACAACTTGGTAACGTGTTTGAATACTCGGGTCTATTTTAGAGCCAAATACACTTATGTATCGTTCTACATTATATGGTTGGATACAGGCAACAGTTCTAATATAGAAAACATGTACTAGGTTTTAACACGTAAAACAGTTTTACACCCCAGCACAGTGTACACACCGATACAGATGAGGTGATTATAATGCACGTTGCTGCTTCTTTTCTCCACAGACATTATGAGCATTGATTACACTTTTAGGTCATATTCGATCATTTACATCAATTGATGCTTCAAAGCAGTCTAGAAAAAAATTACCGGTTGTGCATGCTTTAATTGGATGAAAACAGTGTGTTTTTTACAGACGTTTTATAACTTTGAAAGGTCAATAATACTCCAAATTTAAGAATATTTTGTGATTGAAACAAGATTTAGTTTGAAAGGCAGTGGAAGAAAAAATGATAGCAGCTATTATTTGTGACGTTAGTACTATTATTAATAACACAGGTCTTTCCTTTTTTAAATAATGTGTATAGTGCACTCAAAACAATACATTTTCATCAATTGGTTTAAATGAACATATAAGTACAGTGACGTGCATTGTATAGCGTCATGATATCAAAGGATTCGGGCCGGGCTAGAGGCAGGAATTGTCAGTTTCTGTACTTGTGGGAATCACATCTCTGCTCAATATTGTGCAAATATGAAAGTGATAAAGAGTCGTCCGCTGATCTGGGTGCATCATTTACAGTGATATGCACAATCACTTACAAGACAATTCAGGCCGGCTAATGTACTGCGGTGTTACTAGAGCACATCCAAACGCGGTGCTGCCACCCACATGTGGTCCTTACGGACAGTGGTGTTGACAGAATTGGGGTGCTTGCGAAACAGCTCAATGCTTGGGAGGTTCTTTGGAGCATTGCCCAGTGGAAGCGATAAACTATGCACCACCGCAAGCCAAGGGGATAAAGATGCAAGCCCTACCATGACAAAAATTGGAATAGTGTATGGAAAAGGATTATATTCCTTACTTTTTAAAGACTTATAGAGCAGAGCGCTGCAAAAGCAGAAATACACTGAGGCAAAATCTAAGCATTTAATTCATGGCTTTATAAACAACACTCACACAGAGAAGATTCTGTTAAATGTTTACAAAAGGTTTGCAGATCTGAGAAGACCGATGTACATGAAACAGGACTAAGGTTTGCTTTCCACAAGAAACATTGTATTCAAGAAAAGATACGGTTTTCATTGAAAGTTTATTGGACCTTTTTCAGTGATGGGGGTGGTAAATCATGTCAGTTACAAATTCAATTTGCCAGCAAGTTTGAAAGTTCATCCTGTTTTCCATTCCTCTTTGTTGAACCCTCCTTTCGATAAAGCACACTATAAACGCTGCTACTTACGATTAAATGGCAGGCTAAACTTGAGAATAGCTATATTAGAACTCCAGAAAGAGAAAGGGATGTCTATGGTACTTAGTGGGATGGTGAAGGTACGGGCTCAAAATAATTAACTCTTGGGAGCCGGCAATTGCGGTTCTACACCCAAGTTGGTGAATAATTTTCACAGATGTCCTCTGGATTACTCTGGCTCCATCTCATGATATGGCTTTAAAGTCATGGCTGTCACCAATGACCATCTCTTCATGGGCAGACGCAGCAAAAGCAGTAGATGGAGGTTTTCGCAAAACAAAAAACAGTGCCTTTCAAGCACTGTGCACAATGTACACATTGTGTGAGCTGCAGCAGGAAAGGGGTGTGGCATGGACAGAGAAAGCTGGTGGTCTCGCAAACCATAATTTCCTGTACAAATCCAAAGTAGTTATGTAATCGCCCAAAGAGTTTTTGAGGTCTCTTTGCCCAAAACTGTGCACGCCAAATGACTGACCCTGTTGCTTTTGATGACTAATCACGGTCAAGGTTTTTTTTAATTCCATGCATACACTGGTGTGTGCCGGCCGTTGTTGCAGATCCCCCTTTTTCTTGCTGTAGGGGGTCTGCACGGAAATTTGGCACCCTCCTACAAAAAAAAGAAAAATGTGATACATTGCCTTCTCACCTCCCGTGTCGCCTCCAGACTTCAGACGCATTCACCTGCCTGCCCGCTCATTGCCCCCTAATCCTCTCTTTATCAGTATTATTTTATTCGATCCAAGGATTGTGATACTAGTGATATGCATTTGTTTTCTATTGTTTATTGTCTTGTCTAATTTTGAAAATATAATAAAAAAAAAGTACTAAGTAGTTAGATCTTGCAAGATTTCAGCCACACGGAAAGCGGCAATGCGCTTTGTACCGGGCCTCTAATTCAAGAACCTGGGCTCAAGAGCAGTTGTTTGAGCAAGCTCCTAAGTTTCAATATGATGTAAACTGAAGACTTCTGTATTTCAAATGAGGTCATCCTCAAGTTCGTAGATAGTCAGCCTTCCTTGTACTCCTTTGATGTTTGGGTACATACCATGAAAAAGTGAATTAGTGAGTTTCTAAACTGTTGCACGCAGAAGGTTGATTTAATTTGGTCAGGGACCAAGGCTGTTGAGAAAATTGCTCATGCCAAGTTTGGGCACCCTTGAAAGGAAGTGAAACTGTTATCTGGTTGAGAGAGATAGTCCCCCAAAGATGATTTAAAGAATGTTGGTGGCTACAAATATAAGGCTGGGATAAGGAGAACATAGCAGACAGATACAGTCTCACAAACAAAGACATGCTTGTTAGTACACTTTAATGATAACTGTGAAGGATAACAAGTAATGCCCCCCTTCTCTGAGTAGCAAACTTGGTGTTTGGATGGATAAAAGACATTGCAAAGTTCAGAGTGAGTCAAAAGTCCAGAAATCATTTAAGAAGAGAAAGCAAATGAAGTCCACGCATAAACAGGTATTCATAGTAATAAGAGTCTTCTTAAGACAAACAGTGAGAGAGTTTTACTAAGCATACCCAAGATAGTATAATAAGGAGCAGAGTCTGTGCTGTTGAAAGAAGGTATTCTGGGAGAGTATTGCATCCCGAGAAATCTGATCTGTCTACCACTGCCTACTACATTTGAAGCTGTCACTCCAATTCATAAAGGGGAAGGAATAAGTAGCAGCCCGTGGAGGAAGTGATGCGGGGTGGTGAGGCGGGGCGGGGAGGGGCAGGGTGGTGGGCAGTAAACTCCGTCTCACGGCCCACTGGAGTAATGTAAATAAATAAAACTAATTTCATTGCGTGCACTCAAACGCATTTGGCGCTCTGTGCGGGCCTGTCGCAGCGCCTACACGCAGCTCGAGAAATCGAGTGCACCGATCTATGAAGGCAGAGGTCACTGCACTGATTCTGATGCAGGCCCTGCTGTGCAGATACAAGAACCAAGGCATTGTAGGACTGCAGCTGAAGAAACCAACGCAAGCGCCGTTGCTGCCGCATTGAAAACCGCCGCATCCCCGATCCTCACGCATCGCATCTGGGTGCCACACTGGCAGGAACACCCGGGTCGCAGTAAGAAACTGACGCATCACCTCCCCACACAGTAGAAACCAACACATCACCTCCCCTTCAGTAAGGAACCAACGCACCACTGGCCCTGTGTGACAGTTAGGCACGGACGCATCACCTCCCCTGAAGTAAGGAACCAATGCATCACCTTCTCTGGGCGTAAGGAACCGACGCATCGCCTTCCCTGCAACAGTTTTTGTTTGTGTGCGAGACGCATCCCAGGTACTTTGTGAGAAAAGTGTCACATCTGCAATTTGTTTGGAACAAAACTATTTTTACCTTTTGAAAGTCATATTTTTATTACTGTATTGTGGATTTTTGCCATTTTGGTCTTGTTTGGTTTAGATAAAGATTACTCATTTTTCTAAACTGGTGTTGTCCCTTTGTAGTGTTTTCACTGTATTACTGTTTATGTTCACAAATGCTTTACACACTGTCTCTGAGATAATCCTGTCTTCTAGTGCCAAGCTTCCAAGTGGGTGAGTAGGGGTTATTTTAGAAGTGTACCCCCCTTACCCTGACTAGGAAGATGGGTCCCTACTTGGACAAAGGTGCAAACCCTTGCCAACTAGAGACCCCTATTTCTAACAGTTGTGATCTGTTATTATTTTGAAAGTTTTCCAAAAACGAAGATGGGATAGTGATCACACGTCTAGACAACCAGGCTTTCCTTTTCTGCTTGCAAATAGGTCCATTCAATGTCTGACCGGTTGTGGCTGGCTTATGATACAAGGCATCTTTTCTCATCATGTCAATGTTGTGATAAAGAAAAAGCCGTTAAGTTAACTTAGCTTGTGCCCTCGGTTAGTTCTGTACGCCATGTGGGGTCAAAGTATGTCATGTTGTTAGCACTTCTGACTCTCTTTTCTATTTCTTGGAAAGCTCTTTTGCATCCTGAAGACCATTCAAAGTGTGCCCCTTCCTTATTAGTTCCCTCAAGGCAGGGCTGATTGTCCCACAGCTCTTGATTTTATCGCTCACATTAGCTTAAATTCTCTAGCATTGACCTAAAGTCACCTGCATCTTTTGGAGATGGTGTCTCAATTAGTGCTTTTATTTTGTCTGGACCCATTTTCATGTCATTGCTCGAAAATGTGCGTCAATAAAATGTTAACTAGTTCTTGTGAAACTCACACTTGGGCAGATTGTTTTGATGCGCTCTGCACACTTGTTCCATTGTTTAGTCATGGTCTTCTGTTGTGTTTTCAAATATCAGAATGCTCTCATGTAGTTTAATGTACTTACAACTGGTCTGAAGACTCCCTGTAAGATTTCAGCAGTTGGCACCTCAAAGCTGAGTTATTTGTATCAAAACAAACCAAAGTGTGTGATAAAGGTTGTAATGTATCTTGAGTATTTATGTAGTTCCAACTGGTGTTATCATTTGTTGAGGTCCAGTTTTGACAATACCAGGGCTTTTGTTGAGGTCCAGTTTTGAGAATACCAGGGCTCCATTCAGAAGCGCAGTCATGTCATGCAGGTGTGGTCTGGGGGTGTCACTCTTGTTGAATGGTGGTGCATGCTTTTTTCATTTCCACACATGTCTGAACCTGTCCTTCTGGGTTGTGTTTGGGTAATATGACTATAGGGAATACCCATGGGCCTTATCAGACTTTATGAGTGCTAGGACCTCTACTGTGTTTTTTGTAAAAATAATTGTATCCTTCTGTGATGCTCGGATACTGGTTTGACCTGTTCATTGATATGCAGAAGTACAGTGGTGTCTTTCCTTTTCCTTGTGAATAGCTTTGGATGTTGGCTTACTGCTGGTGGAGCATCTTCTGCTGTGCACATACCTGCATTTAACTTGAGTTGTTTAGCAGTGGGTAGGCTGAGAGACATTCAGCGGGGCCTTACCCATCCATGATGTATATCTCTGTTTCCGTGGTTCGAAAACCAGTTGGTGGAGAGCTAGGCTGCGAACTTGCAATGCAGTGAAGTGCTGTTACAGAGGACATTAAAGCCTGGATCATTATTTTCCTCAAAACTACAGATGTAGGATGACCATAGAAATTTCAGAGCATCGAGGCACCTAAGTTTTTCTGAGGCCTCATCCAGTCACATGAAGTTGTCATGTATACTGTGATTTCATTGCTATCAGAATTTAATAACTTTAAGCTGTACTAGAATTGTCTGCATGCATGAGCATTTTTTTGGAGGAGTACACCAGCACATATTATGGCCTAGATCTACCAATGCTTTGGCCAGGTTTGGATCATTTTTGTGACACAAGCCTGGTGCAAAGTATTAGGGTGGGATTTATTATCCAAAGTATAGCATAGTTGTCCTATGCAACTACCTATAGGTTTTGAAGCAAATCTGATTCTACAAACATTGATAGACAGCATTTTGCACCCAAATCTCACACGTCCTCGAGGCAGGTGTAACAAGGAAAAATGTTTTCATTTCACCTTGTCTTTCCATCTATGCATGTGTGCTGAACTCAAGAGAACACATTCAAAGTGAGGAATAGCTTTAAAGCATACTTTTTTCCATGGAAGGGGCCTCTGCCCATACAAAACCTATGCTTCAAAGAACACACACCCTTGCTCTATGGTGCAAGGGTGTGTGTATGGGTGCAAAAAAGTGCACCAGCGCTGGGGGAAAGAAAAAAGGTGTCATATCATACTAGATATGCATTTTGTCTCTCACCCTTTCACACAAGGCAGCACAGCAACTTTGGTGCAAGAACTGTAAAACTGAGCCTCAGTGTGTACGTCTTACCTACCAGAATACCACTGCAGTCTTCTCTGCTGTGTCCATATTTCTAAGTTTCCTGATAGTAATTATAGGAGGCATTTAAGATAATATAGGCAAAGTTGAGCACACGCATGTTGGCAAAACTTCAGAGAAAAACTTTTCAAAACCCAAATTTCAATGCCACCTCAAAGTAACACACAAATGCACCTTGGATTTCGTTCAAATGTCAGAATCTGATAACGATTCTCAAAACAACAGCTCAGCATATGTTTTCTGCAGAATCACTGTTTAAACTGTGCAGTCATTTCCGACTTCCAACAAACATTTCAACAAGCTCTATAGCTTTCTTTTTATCCCCTTTCTTTTTATCCATTTCGCTCTAGGCCTTATCCCCCACTGTGCTAAGCCATTTTTTTGGTTATTTGGGATGGTTTGCACTTAGGCCCCTGTACTTTATTGTCCACACACGTTATCCATGTCAAAATTTGAGTCCTTTTCTTCCAACATCATGTGGATTTTACAGGTACCCATGGTTTATGGATTCCCCTGGAGAGGACCCAGAAATTAGCCAAAATACAGCTACATTTTGGGCCATATTATCAAGACCCTCTTTAAAATTATCGCTGTTTTAGCGGCAGTAAACTTATAATGGGTTTGATAATATGCGTTATAGAATTCCAATAGAAGCCCAGGTTAGATGTCCTGCGCATCTAACCTGGGCTTCTATTGGAATTCTATAATGGGAGATCTGGGGGAATGTTGGGAGGTTGAAAATGTGTGTCAGCCTGGTGATCCCACAACTTTCCCACACAGAAACATGAGAAAATTAGATTTTTTTTAGCCACATTTTAGGTTTGCAGGGGATTCTGGGTATGGAAAACATTGGGGGGGTCCATGCAATACAGACCTCCCTGGACTCCCCCGGATGTTTATTTTTAAGAAATGTCAGGGTTTGCAGGTTTCCCTAGATGGCCGCTGACCCCGGGGTCACAAACGCAGGTATCCCCCCTTGAAAACCCAGGTCATTTTGTGCTAGGTAATTTTGATGTCTCCACAATACGTTTTGTGCCCTTGCTTGTCACGGGTACTTGACCCACTCACACAAGTGAGGTGCCATTTTTATCAGTAGACCTGGGGAGACGCTGGGTGGTAGGAAAATTGTGGTTATTCTGATACCAGAAAATGATGACACAGTATGCAAGGAAAATGTGTGACTGTAGTCACAGTTCGAGGTTTGCATGGCATTGTGAGTGAACAACGTTGTTTGAATCCATGAGAGGCACACTACCCAGTACTCCCCATTTGTTTTAGTTTTCAAAAATATCTAAAGTTGGTAGATTTTTCCAAGAGACAAATTACACCCAGGCAAAAAAAGACACACTGGACAAATATTACTGCCTATCCATCTGTTCCGCAAGTACTCCCACACATACTACTGCATTTTATAGAGCGCGAACAGCTACCTCGCTAGTCGGATTTGTCACAAGGGTGAGTGAAAGGTTACAAATATATATTTTATTAACAAGCGATTTCACAAAAATAAAATGCACTGTTACTAATTAAAAGGTAAAAAAAACTAAACCAATAACTTACAGCTCATGAGCAGTAAAGCCACGTCAAGGCACCAACCTCTTTACAGGCCAGTCACACACCTTTCATACTTGCCACACACATTCACACCACCAGCCGCAGGCCCAGCACGTTACAACACTCACATCAACAGACAATGTAAAGACAAAGCACACCCTTGCAAATAAAGACAGAAAAGACAAATATTACTTTAAAACGAACCATTCCTTAAGTACACACACATACTGGTTGGATTTTGCATTGTTAATAATTAGAAGGTTAAAAACCTGAACCAATGACTCACCGCTCTTGAGCTGCAAAGTCACGGCAATGCTCTAGCCTCTTTACAGGCCATTCACACATCTATACTACGAGACACACACAAGACCATTCACACCACCAGCCAGGGACACTGCCCATCACAACATTCACATCAACAGACAGCACCATTCAGGGGTCCATCACTTTCATATGTCCACATGACTGACACAGCAATCACACCGGCTAGTGGTTGACATAGTGTGTGCAGTGGCATTTGGCTAGCAGTGTGTGTAATGACCAGAAGCAAGTCACTGCTCACACACCGTCAGCCAAACTCCAGTCCATGCATACCGCCAGCCCTCGCACACTGCCAGTCAAACGCCAGTCCACGCACACCACTAGTCAAATGCCAGTCCATGCACACCCCCAGCCAAACGCCAGTCCGCGCACACTGCCAGTCAAGCGTCAGTCTACGCACACTGCTAGCCAAAAGCCAGTCCACGCATACTGCCAGCGAAGCACCACTCCATGCATACCGCCAGCCAAGTGCCAGTTCACGCACACCACCAACCAAGCGTCAGCCTACGCACACTGCCAGCCATGCACAAAACCAGCCATATGACAGTCCACGCACACCATCCTCAAATTATTTTTAACAAGAAGGAAAACACAAACCAATTGGAACTAGATACAAGACTATGACTACAAACAGTGGTAACTAAATACATCATTCTAATGAAAACTGTGAAACAATACAGACCAGGCAGTTCACTAGTAGGCTCACGGTTGCTCCCAAAAACTCTTTTGAGTGTGATACAATCTGAAACATGTGGGCACACACAGCCTAGGATTAGAAGGAGAATAAGCACACTGCATATGAGTCTCCTTCAGCATACCTCTTTTCAAACATACTCTACATATCCTACTGGGATTGTTTTTTGGGGGGTGTGGGAGAAATTAAATCGGGAAAGTGGCAATCTTTCAATCTAGTCACATCCTCCACCACTCCAACTCTAGGAACACTTGGCTGTTCGACTACAACAAGTCTGCCCATCACAGACTCCCAAAACTAAACAAAAGTCATCCTTGATGCTGGAGGAAACTACATGAACACAACAAAAGGATTAAAAGTTGCTAAGTTGAAGAGATGGATGGCCAATTTCTCATACTAAATGTAAGACTTACGAACAGAAGTGTATGGTTTCAACCTATGATCTACTCTATCTATATCACCCATGTGATTATTGAAGTCTACAATGCACACAAGCTTGCACACTTCAGCAACCTGACCCCAAACAGTCACAGGTGTAGTACTTTCATCATGGAGGATAGTCAGCATGTAGACATCCCTTTTGTCTACATGTTTCACAGCTAGCAGTTTATCACTACGCAAGGCACTGCACGGTCCCCTCTGAAGCTTTTTGCAAACAAGCTCTTTTGGTTAACCTTTACGGTTAGAGTGAATTGTGCCACGAGCAAGAGTGTCCACTTTGAACAATGCCTTAAAAAACTGCACAGCAGTGTAGAAGTTATCCAGGTACAAATGGTGACCTTTGTTAAAAAGTCCTCTACCAAGTTCCCACACAATTTTCTATGAAACTCCTAAAATGGATGGACAACCAGGGGGGTAAATAGTGGAATCCCACCTAGTGTGAACCCGGAAATTACTGACATATCCTGTCCTATTCTCAGACAACATATAAATCTTACTTCCATAATGTGCACTCTTGCTAGGAATGTACTGCCTAAAAACCCAACCGCCCTTGAACAGGACCAAAGACTCATCAACAGCTATTTCTTTCCCTGGACTATAGATCTCTGAAAATAGATCTACAAAGTAATCAAGAAGAGGCCGGATCTTAAAAATACGGTCACAGTCAGAGTGATCTTGTGGCAACGCCGAAGCATTATGAACACAATGCAGCATCCGAAGCAAAAGTAAATTCCCATCATGACTCATAATAGCAGGAAATATGCCTGTTGCCATCAAGGGACTAGTCGACCAATATGAAGCCAGGGATGGCTTCCTTATCAAGCCCAACAAAAAAGTTAAACCCAAAAACTTCTCCCTCTCATGCATATTTTGGGAGTCCACTGGGTAGCTCTAGAGCGGGGCCTAAGTCTGGCACTATTGTCCCTCAAATACTGTTCAGCATAAAAATTAGTTTGCGCAACAATCTCAGCCACAAAAACATCATCCATAAACAACTCAAAAAACGGTATAGGCATAAAATGTTCACTATTCACTCTACACTCTGCATCACCACTAAAGGCAGGTAACACTTGCTGCACCATGTTTGGTGCAAGCCAGAGTCCAGCACTTCCAATGGGAAGCCTTGCAGCCCCAGGCTACAATCCAGCTGCCTCTTGTTGCACCATTGACACATCAGTGTCCTCCCCTAAAACAATTTACAAAAGGGGGTGGTGATGAACAGAGTGTCTGAATTGAGCAGACCACTCTTACCCAGTCCAAAGATCAGGGCTTGATCCATCACCGTTATTTATCTCACTGCCCCATCCCAGCTCAGAATCTGGCTATATGCAAATCAGTCTGTCCCTGGCCCAGTGCATCATGGGAACAGGGCAGACTAAACTACCAAGCCAATTCTTTACCAGAAAGGAGACAAGCTACCGGGGACCGGTTTCTGGCATTTCAGCCTCTTCGGCCCGGCTTGCTTGAATCCTGATGGAGCAGTGAGAAAGGGACTCATGTCTGAGCATACCCTGCCACACCTATAGTGGCCAAAATCGATTTACAAAAGGGGGTGGTGATGAACAGAGTGTCTGAATTGAGCAGACCACTCTTACCCAGTCCAAAGATCAGGGCTTGATCCATCACCGTTATTTATCTCACTGCCCCATCCCAGCTCAGAATCTGGCTATATGCAAATCAGTCTGTCCCTGGCCCAGTGCATCATGGGAACAGGGCAGACTAAACTACCAAGCCAATTCTTTACCAGAAAGGAGACAAGCTACCGGGGACCGGTTTCTGGCATTTCAGCCTCTTCGGCCCGGCTTGCTTGAATCCTGATGGAGCAGTGAGAAAGGGACTCATGTCTGAGCATACCCTGCCACACCTATAGTGGCCAAAATCGATTTACAAAAGGGGGTGGTGATGAACAGAGTGTCTGAATTGAGCAGACCACTCTTACCCAGTCCAAAGATCAGGGCTTGATCCATCACCGTTATTTATCTCACTGCCCCATCCCAGCTCAGAATCTGGCTATATGCAAATCAGTCTGTCCCTGGCCCAGTGCATCATGGGAACAGGGCAGACTAAACTACCAAGCCAATTCTTTACCAGAAAGGAGACAAGCTACCGGGGACCGGTTTCTGGCATTTCAGCCTCTTCGGCCCGGCTTGCTTGAATCCTGATGGAGCAGTGAGAAAGGGACTCATGTCTGAGCATACCCTGCCACACCTATAGTGGCCAAAATCGATTTACAAAAGGGGGTGGTGATGAACAGAGTGTCTGAATTGAGCAGACCACTCTTACCCAGTCCAAAGATCAGGGCTTGATCCATCACCGTTATTTATCTCACTGCCCCATCCCAGCTCAGAATCTGGCTATATGCAAATCAGTCTGTCCCTGGCCCAGTGCATCATGGGAACAGGGCAGACTAAACTACCAAGCCAATTCTTTACCAGAAAGGAGACAAGCTACCGGGGACCGGTTTCTGGCATTTCAGCCTCTTCGGCCCGGCTTGCTTGAATCCTGATGGAGCAGTGAGAAAGGGACTCATGTCTGAGCATACCCTGCCACACCTATAGTGGCCAAAATCGATTTACAAAAGGGGGTGGTGATGAACAGAGTGTCTGAATTGAGCAGACCACTCTTACCCAGTCCAAAGATCAGGGCTTGATCCATCACCGTTATTTATCTCACTGCCCCATCCCAGCTCAGAATCTGGCTATATGCAAATCAGTCTGTCCCTGGCCCAGTGCATCATGGGAACAGGGCAGACTAAACTACCAAGCCAATTCTTTACCAGAAAGGAGACAAGCTACCGGGGACCGGTTTCTGGCATTTCAGCCTCTTCGGCCCGGCTTGCTTGAATCCTGATGGAGCAGTGAGAAAGGGACTCATGTCTGAGCATACCCTGCCACACCTATAGTGGCCAAAATCGATTTACAAAAGGGGGTGGTGATGAACAGAGTGTCTGAATTGAGCAGACCACTCTTACCCAGTCCAAAGATCAGGGCTTGATCCATCACCGTTATTTATCTCACTGCCCCATCCCAGCTCAGAATCTGGCTATATGCAAATCAGTCTGTCCCTGGCCCAGTGCATCATGGGAACAGGGCAGACTAAACTACCAAGCCAATTCTTTACCAGAAAGGAGACAAGCTACCGGGGACCGGTTTCTGGCATTTCAGCCTCTTCGGCCCGGCTTGCTTGAATCCTGATGGAGCAGTGAGAAAGGGACTCATGTCTGAGCATACCCTGCCACACCTATAGTGGCCAAAATCGATTTACAAAAGGGGGTGGTGATGAACAGAGTGTCTGAATTGAGCAGACCACTCTTACCCAGTCCAAAGATCAGGGCTTGATCCATCACCGTTATTTATCTCACTGCCCCATCCCAGCTCAGAATCTGGCTATATGCAAATCAGTCTGTCCCTGGCCCAGTGCATCATGGGAACAGGGCAGACTAAACTACCAAGCCAATTCTTTACCAGAAAGGAGACAAGCTACCGGGGACCGGTTTCTGGCATTTCAGCCTCTTCGGCCCGGCTTGCTTGAATCCTGATGGAGCAGTGAGAAAGGGACTCATGTCTGAGCATACCCTGCCACACCTATAGTGGCCAAAATCGATTTACAAAAGGGGGTGGTGATGAACAGAGTGTCTGAATTGAGCAGACCACTCTTACCCAGTCCAAAGATCAGGGCTTGATCCATCACCGTTATTTATCTCACTGCCCCATCCCAGCTCAGAATCTGGCTATATGCAAATCAGTCTGTCCCTGGCCCAGTGCATCATGGGAACAGGGCAGACTAAACTACCAAGCCAATTCTTTACCAGAAAGGAGACAAGCTACCGGGGACCGGTTTCTGGCATTTCAGCCTCTTCGGCCCGGCTTGCTTGAATCCTGATGGAGCAGTGAGAAAGGGACTCATGTCTGAGCATACCCTGCCACACCTATAGTGGCCAAAATCGATTTACAAAAGGGGGTGGTGATGAACAGAGTGTCTGAATTGAGCAGACCACTCTTACCCAGTCCAAAGATCAGGGCTTGATCCATCACCGTTATTTATCTCACTGCCCCATCCCAGCTCAGAATCTGGCTATATGCAAATCAGTCTGTCCCTGGCCCAGTGCATCATGGGAACAGGGCAGACTAAACTACCAAGCCAATTCTTTACCAGAAAGGAGACAAGCTACCGGGGACCGGTTTCTGGCATTTCAGCCTCTTCGGCCCGGCTTGCTTGAATCCTGATGGAGCAGTGAGAAAGGGACTCATGTCTGAGCATACCCTGCCACACCTATAGTGGCCAAAATCGATTTACAAAAGGGGGTGGTGATGAACAGAGTGTCTGAATTGAGCAGACCACTCTTACCCAGTCCAAAGATCAGGGCTTGATCCATCACCGTTATTTATCTCACTGCCCCATCCCAGCTCAGAATCTGGCTATATGCAAATCAGTCTGTCCCTGGCCCAGTGCATCATGGGAACAGGGCAGACTAAACTACCAAGCCAATTCTTTACCAGAAAGGAGACAAGCTACCGGGGACCGGTTTCTGGCATTTCAGCCTCTTCGGCCCGGCTTGCTTGAATCCTGATGGAGCAGTGAGAAAGGGACTCATGTCTGAGCATACCCTGCCACACCTATAGTGGCCAAAATCGATTTACAAAAGGGGGTGGTGATGAACAGAGTGTCTGAATTGAGCAGACCACTCTTACCCAGTCCAAAGATCAGGGCTTGATCCATCACCGTTATTTATCTCACTGCCCCATCCCAGCTCAGAATCTGGCTATATGCAAATCAGTCTGTCCCTGGCCCAGTGCATCATGGGAACAGGGCAGACTAAACTACCAAGCCAATTCTTTACCAGAAAGGAGACAAGCTACCGGGGACCGGTTTCTGGCATTTCAGCCTCTTCGGCCCGGCTTGCTTGAATCCTGATGGAGCAGTGAGAAAGGGACTCATGTCTGAGCATACCCTGCCACACCTATAGTGGCCAAAATCGATTTACAAAAGGGGGTGGTGATGAACAGAGTGTCTGAATTGAGCAGACCACTCTTACCCAGTCCAAAGATCAGGGCTTGATCCATCACCGTTATTTATCTCACTGCCCCATCCCAGCTCAGAATCTGGCTATATGCAAATCAGTCTGTCCCTGGCCCAGTGCATCATGGGAACAGGGCAGACTAAACTACCAAGCCAATTCTTTACCAGAAAGGAGACAAGCTACCGGGGACCGGTTTCTGGCATTTCAGCCTCTTCGGCCCGGCTTGCTTGAATCCTGATGGAGCAGTGAGAAAGGGACTCATGTCTGAGCATACCCTGCCACACCTATAGTGGCCAAAATCGATTTACAAAAGGGGGTGGTGATGAACAGAGTGTCTGAATTGAGCAGACCACTCTTACCCAGTCCAAAGATCAGGGCTTGATCCATCACCGTTATTTATCTCACTGCCCCATCCCAGCTCAGAATCTGGCTATATGCAAATCAGTCTGTCCCTGGCCCAGTGCATCATGGGAACAGGGCAGACTAAACTACCAAGCCAATTCTTTACCAGAAAGGAGACAAGCTACCGGGGACCGGTTTCTGGCATTTCAGCCTCTTCGGCCCGGCTTGCTTGAATCCTGATGGAGCAGTGAGAAAGGGACTCATGTCTGAGCATACCCTGCCACACCTATAGTGGCCAAAATCGATTTACAAAAGGGGGTGGTGATGAACAGAGTGTCTGAATTGAGCAGACCACTCTTACCCAGTCCAAAGATCAGGGCTTGATCCATCACCGTTATTTATCTCACTGCCCCATCCCAGCTCAGAATCTGGCTATATGCAAATCAGTCTGTCCCTGGCCCAGTGCATCATGGGAACAGGGCAGACTAAACTACCAAGCCAATTCTTTACCAGAAAGGAGACAAGCTACCGGGGAACGGTTTCTGGCATTTCAGCCTCTTCGGCCCGGCTTGCTTGAATCCTGATGGAGCAGTGAGAAAGGGACTCATGTCTGAGCATACCCTGCCACACCTATAGTGGCCAAAATCGATTTACAAAAGGGGGTGGTGATGAACAGAGTGTCTGAATTGAGCAGACCACTCTTACCCAGTCCAAAGATCAGGGCTTGATCCATCACCGTTATTTATCTCACTGCCCCATCCCAGCTTAGAATCCCCTAAAACAGGCACTTCAGCCGCACTGAGAGTAGCTTCATCCACACAAAGAGTAGCTTCATCATCAGATGATTCCTCATGGATAGAAAACTCACTGCCAGAATCTTGCACTTCCTTCTCTGCCTCAGATGCACTTTCCGTCTCATAATCATGGTCAGTGGAATATTCAAACAGCATACCAACCACGTGCTGAGCAGCAATTCTGCGGCTAGCCATAATCCTTACTAATAAAGTTAACCTGTCAAACAAGTCAACAACAACAAACACTTTGTAGATGTAGCTTTATCACTAAGGCCTAAATACTCCAAAATGATATCACTCACTTACCAGAACCAGCTGGATTCACCATCACCTATTCTGCACAGACACAGCAATGAACAACAATTCCCCAGTAAAAAAGAAAAAGAAAAGAAAATTACACATAAGACAATGCAATACATATCGTGCACAAATTCAAAAAGAAATTCACGCTCAAAACATAAACTAAATATGCTGTTATTATGACACCATTTACAAAACGTTAATTCATGCATGACAATAATACTCATGTGGAGTAAACACAGCAAAAAAAGAAATACTTACCAAATACATGCTACTTCGCAAACTGCAGATCAACCACTGCTGAAACAGCAAACAAGAATCAAAACCTTTGCACTAGAATAAAAAGGAGAAATAAAACATTACAATAACATATGCAAATAATGCACCAGTCCACACACAATCTACCAGCCAAGCTGGGGGCAGGTGAGCTTAAAAGCATAAGGCTGACAGCCAAAATAATCACCCCTTAAAAGACAAGGGACCCTTGTCCAAGGTGCAGCTTCCGTAATCGTAGAAATAGATTTTGACAAAATTCCTGTTGTCTAGTGGCTTCTGTTCCCCTTTTTGGAAGAAGGGCCAAACAATGTAAGGCTGATCTGACCCCAAGGGGGGGGGGCAGAAAAGGCCAAAATATTCCGCCTCGTAAAAGGGGAGTGGCTCTTGCTCAAGGGGCCACTCCCCAAACACCAACATTTAAAAATCCTGGTATCTAGTGGCTTCTGAACCCCTTAGGGACAGATGGGCCAAAAAATATATGGCCGACCTGCCCCCAAAGGGGGCAAAAATTGCCCCAATAATAACCCCAAAAAGGGGAACAACCCTTGCCTAAGGGGCTGCTGCCCAACAACAATATTAAGAAAAATCCCTGGTGTCTAATGGGTTCTGCCCGACAGGGGGCAGATGGGCCTAAAACATAAGGTCGATCTGCCTCCAGGGTAGGCAGAAATGGCCAAACTAATCACCCCCAATAAGGGTGGCGACCCTTGCCCAAAGGGCCACTCCCCAACATAAAAAAACCCTGGTGGCCTAGTGGGGCACATAACATTCAAAATAATCAGCCGGTCTGCCACCCAGGGGGACAGAAATTGACAAAATAATTATTCCCCAAAGGGAAGTGACCTTTGCCCAAGGGGCCACTCCCTGCAAACATGAAACTGATAAAAATAAAATCCAAAGTGTTTAGTGGGCCTTCCAGCTGCACGGTTGCACCCCATGTGCGATAGTACAGCATAAAGGCTGCAAAGAGACATGGGAGGATAGGAAAACCATTTCCTTTAATCCCCAACTGACCTTTTCCGTCCGACGCTCTGGAAGCAAGTGGCTTCCAGCGTATCCGGTTGCACCAAATGATATTGGCGCATGAGGTGCGCAGGCATCATTAGATGACTTGGAGGAGGAGGCGGTGGCAGCGGAAGGGCTTCTAATGCCATCCTGGGTGGGTGTTAGGATGGCCGGGAGCTGCGACGCACATGCCCACCATGACATTTGATGGCACCCATCTGTCCGACGCACGGAATGGGTTAATTGAAATTATAAACTATTTTTTAGATTTTATATACTTTAGAAAGAAATACAATGAATTTAAATTCCATTCTAATCTATTTGAAGTACCAATCGACGAAAACCACATTGTATATTTATTGTGTATGTATGACACAGGTGCACTGATTTCCTTTCTTTCAGTATATATTTTGTACTTTTAACCACAGTAATTTTCAATAAAGTAGCAATGTAAAAGCACAAATATTTATACTCAATGTGTTATTGGGATTATTTAGAAAGACGAGATATAGGAAAGATAAATATATATTCAGTAAATAAATATATGTGGTGGACATCAAAGTAAGGGATATATATCTGTCAGCAATATTGCCTGCCTGATCCCTGAAATATTTCAACATGCTTTTCTTAAGAAACTAATTTTGCGAGTAAAGGGTTTTTGAAGATGACTTCCACACCTTCTACTTGAGCTGATCACAATGCTAATAACAAAACACAGGAGAACACGAGAATTACATACACTACACAACTTATGTGTTAGAGTTGGCCATTTCTGCAGGGTCATCCCCAGACTTTTTTGCCTTTACGCTCCTGTTTTCAGAATCCGTATTTGTTGGCTAATAGGACTCTATGCACTTTACTAATGCTAACCACTGCTAAAGTGCTCATGCTCTCCCCTCTAAACATGATTATTCCCAATTGGCATATTTAATTTACTTGCGAGTCCCTACTGAAGTGGCCCAAACTGTGCCCGGTGCCTGTAAATTAAATGCTACTAGTGGGCTTGTAGCATTGATTGTGGCACCCACTTAAGCAGCCCTTTAAAGAAGTTGAATGTCTGCCATTGCAGCCTGTGTGTGTGGTTTCCTTTCAACTCAGTAAAATACACCTTTTACCGGGACAAAGCGTTATTTTTTAATACATATATGTCACACCCTAAAGTAGGCCCTGGATAGCCTAGAGAGCAGAGGAGTGCAGTGCATTTACAAAGTTGGACGTGTACTTTTAAATGTAACATGTCCTGGTACTGAAAAATTCCTTAGATTCGATTTTCACTATTGAAAGGCCTTCTTCTCCCATAGGATAACACTGGAGTTTCCTTACTCCATTAAATAACCTGTGATTTACAAATGGAAACTCTCTCTTATAGTAAAGTCAGGTTTTAAATTACAATTTTGAAAATACCACTTTCTAAAAAGTTGCCATTTTCCTGTCTTAGACATGTAGAGCCTGCAGCCTGTCACTGGGTTACATGACTGGCTGTAGCTGACAGTTGGGCTGTTTGTATTCCACCTGGGCAGCCACACATAATTAAGAGCTACTGTGTGCCCTGGATGTGCCATCCCTGGTATGATAGGAGGGCAGAGCTGGGCACAGCCCTACTCACACTTGAATAGGCTGCATCCTGCCTCCACACAAAGGATTGCATACCACCTGTAGTTAGTCTGAAGCCAGGTCAGGTGAAGCAGGAAACCTGTGCACTTCAAGGGAAAATCTCTAGATGCTTCTCCCACTTCACTTCAAAGGAGGTATATGGTAATATTGGATCTCAGACACCAACCTTTCAGTACACTTCTAGACCTAATGAAACTCTGTCAGGAAAAAGACTACCATTTTGGTGGAATGCTGCCTTGCTGTCTTAGTCAGAAGGATTTGAACCTGAACCTAGGACTCCCAGAGTGATTTAAAGGGCTAGTCTCCTGGCCACCTGTTTCAGAGCCACAGGAACATAACAGGCTCCCAACCACATGCACTCAGGTCCAGCTGGAGTAATCCCCTGATCTGTAAGTGTTGCCTTTCATGTCCTGGACCCTTGATATGGCATCAGAAAGACTGAATTGAAGTTTCCTGGGTCTTTGCGACCATGAAAGGCCCGTTGGTTCTGAAACATCGTCACTCGCACAGCCCGCCAATGCGAAGATCAGTCAGCACGAACCATCGAGCTACAGTATTGACAGATTGCACAGACCACCACCGTAAAACTCCAGCTCGGCCTTTCGCGACAACAGCAGGATCTTCATGCTACAGTGATGCCGGGTCTGCTCTTTTCACAACATTGACTACCGTCCGAGATGCTTCCCTGTACATCGCAGCCCCTCTCTACTGCAAATAGAACTCTTTGTACTGGACTGAGAAGGCAGCTTTTCAGTGGGAACAACCTGTTCCCTGTATTCCAACCATGCTTCATTGCAGTGGCCTGAACTTGTGACTTTCTCTCAGTCTCGCACCACCAGATGGCTAGGAGTGGTGTTTTGGACTTTTTAGCCCTATTCTCACTGAAATGTTTAAAAGTGCATATTTCCGGTTCTACTGATTGGATTTTTGTCATTGTCATCTTGATTTATTTCTTACATTCTGCTATCTTTATCTAAATTGATGTGGGATTTTTCTAGTATTGTGTTTTTCACTTTATTACCGTTACATAAATACTATACACATTGCCTAAAAGTTTTGTATTACTCCTCTGGGCCGAGGTGCCAGGGGGTTGAGCACAGGTTAATTTGAGGTTTTGTTGGGCCAAACTCTGACAAAAATTGTGGGTGCCGCTTGAGTAGGGCTTTACCCTTCTCAACCAGTAACCCAATTTCTCACAGTCTTCATATATCATAGCACATACAGGGAATGCGAATGTATAAACTGCACCCACAACATGGCTTAGAGACAAGAAAGTCTTGCCTCTTTCTCAAGGATGTGTTGGATGGTTCATGAAGGAAACACAGACACCAAGTTGCAGTAACAAAAAATCTCCAGGAAGTTGGAAAATATGTTGGCAGGTGAATATAGAATAGAAAGACAGTAAATCATATCGGAAACACAGTGACAAAAATAGTATCTCTGCCAAACATTGCCCCCACATTAGACGAGTATCATGTACAGTGTGGCGGAACGGAAGGCTCAAATCTGTATAGCAGAGAAAAAAGACACATAGAACTCCAGCACAAGTAAATGTGTAGAGAAGAAGGGAAAGTAATAGGGGTGTGTGAAATTGAGAGTTTTCTCACAAATACCTTGCATGTGTCATTAATATTATTATTAGCACATGCAGGTAGCAAAGTTGTCGCCTGTAAATTGTCCCTTTAAAAGCATGACATTTGCACCCCTTGTTTACAGAAAAAATTCACTACATCCATCTAGCCATGATTAAAACCGTTCTAGCCATAAATTTAAATTTAAAATTTTAAAGCTATAGTTCAAACTGTTTTACATTTATCTCAAAGGAAAAACTATGCAAGGAAATACTGCCAGTTAAAATAAATATACTACTATGCAAGGTCGTTGAAGTACGGAAAGTATGACACTCACTAACAGGGATCTAAGCAAGACTTCCTTTATTCTCACTCGGAGACTAAGGGTCCGATTTACAAAGGTAACTCACCCTTTTCAGTAATTTACACTTGAGTTTTGGGGTTTTCACAAAATCAGTGCAAATGTATTCCGAATGTGTAACTTAAATGTCTCTACCAAACTGGAGGGCCTGGAGGCGATACACTTTTGAGTAATTTACACTTTTGAGTTAGTTTAAAACTGTGTAGCTATTCACACAATCTCAGTGCAAGTTATTCTTTTGGAGAAAATTTACACTTGATTTTGTGAAGAGCCAATAACTAATTAACTAACTCAAAAGTGTAAGTTACTTTTGTGAATTAGGCTCTACATCTATAAGACAAGGGAGGAATTTAGATTTAGGGGATAATGGAATCCACGACTATGGTGGGTACTAAAATGGAGCTGAGAGCTGGAAAGGAAACTGTAGGTCAGATATTGGTAGCACACAGCACACAAATGTGGAGACTGTGCATGCAACATGAACAACCATTCAAAATTCATCACCAAATGAAAAACAGAGTAGAGGGGAGAAGGAAAGAAGAATTAGAAAATGCCACTGACCAGGTGAGAGATTCAAGAATAACTCCCTTAAACATACACTGAATGAATCACTGTATTACCAAGCATTGGCAAAGGCAAAGGGTTGTGCCTTTTAAACGTAGTTGTAGAGCTACTGGTTTCGCCAATACTTGTTAGTGTTAGATTAGTTTATGGCCACAACCATTCCAAGATTGTAACTAGTGTGTACACGCACACACACAGATTCACATGTCAACATTGTGAAATATTATTTTTAAAGTATAAAAAAAATCTGCCAAGATGGTCACCTTGAGTGAGGACACATGTTCATGCATCGGTAAACCATACTAGAAAACCAATTACATTTCCATATCACTACAAATCTCCAGGAAGGGCAGCACACAAGTGGAAGAGTTTAAAGAGAAAGTGATGGAAAAGATTATGATTGACAGTATTTGGTTGTTTGGGTTATACTTATTAGGGTGTTTTTTGCATAGTCTTTTGTTGGTTTCGAAAGTAAAATTAAAGATTAATAAGCAAAATACTCGCTAATCTTCCTTGACACAGAATCAGAAATCCCTTTTGTCGCAGTTGTGTCCTGATAAATGCAGGACAAATAAAGCACAGCTGATACAATTAGGCGTTCTGCCACAGAATTATCAATTCTTAAGGGAAAAAGGCATACATGAAGCACTTCACATTGAAAAAGCCCCTCACAGTTAGTTAAGGGATAAAGCAATACATTAAAGCTTGGTGTCATCTCAAGGTCTGTAAATAAGAAAATAGTGTGAGAGGCTGGCCTGGTATATGATGTCCACTAATGTAAGTGGACACCTTGTACCAGTCCAGACAACGCTTATGGTCATTTAAGAGGTCTTAGACAACCTTATAAAGCTTTCCGGGTGGTAGCTGCGGAGAGCAGTCTTCGGGCTTCGTCTTGAAGGAGTGTAAATCAGCCTTTTTTTATCAGAAAGCAATCTTATAGTATAGATTAAAGGAAAAGAGAACCACACAGTAGTTATAAAAATATGTCTATCTCCTTGTGAGAGAAACTGTACACTACCTAGTAGGGTACAGTATCTCCCACAAGGAGATAGACACAAAGCACACAATACTTTAGCAAAGAAATCACAGTAAATAGCACTAAAACACTGCGGGCCCCTGGGGGGACAAAATCATACACTAAGAAAGTGGTATAAGAACCACAACTCGAGTCAGGTCAATGTCGAGAGGATGTAGAGTTGCTGGGACCCCAAGGAACCACCCAACGTGAGTAGACAGGGACCCCACAGAGTGCGTGTACAGTGTGTGAACATGACCAAATGCTCCGTACAAGTCTATGTGCAAGTCGCGGTTGGAATTTTAAAGATTAAGGACCCTTCCCCGTGGACCCTGAAGAAACCTCATGAAAAACAGTAGGTTGGAGAGCCACCCCACCCGTGGATACCATGGTACCCAAGTTATCTATCCCAGGGAAGCTGGGTGCATAAGTGTGAAGTGGTGTCGGAAACTGCAGTTGAACCGAATGGAGGACTTCAGGAAAGTGCAGCTACTGGGATAATAGAACGTGTCCGGAGGAATCCAAATGTGCATTATTGATGGAGAGTACCTGGACGCAGAGGGAACAGAGTCTGGGTCATTTGAGAGTGACCAGGGGCTCGGTAGACAAAGGCCACTGATGTCAGGTGCTTCAGGATAGATGTCAACGATCTTGAATCTACAGCTGTGGGGACCAGGCAATGCTGAGGACAACCAGGAGCTGGATGCGAGCTGTCCAACAAAGGATGTCCAGTGCTGAGGGGTCAGTGTCCTTTGGGACCACCAACAATGCCTTGACAAAAGCAACCCATAAAAGAAGTCAAGAAGCTGCAGGAGGAGGACCAGCAAGGTCCAGGAGACTCACCAAAAGTAGGCAAGCCCAGAGCAATCGGGGGAGCCCTTAGAAGTCGTAGTTGACCCTCCACAGGACCCACAGGTCGAAGACACTGTAGTCACAGGAGGACCTCTGCAGGTTTACAAAACAACAGGTCATGGATCACATGGTGTGATGTGGTTTACGAGCTTTGCAGGAAAAGTTGCCAGAGGTTGGGGCTACTTGGAGCCAATGCACTTTTTGCAGAATTGGCAACAAGCATTTGCCCTTGCAAAAAGTATGCAATGCACAGGGATTCAGGTGTTGCAGCCCCCACAAGGGATTCTGCCAACAAACTGGGTAAAAGGGAAGCTCAGGCCTCGAGGGACGTAGAAACCTATTTTGTGTGTTGTTGAACCTTTCAAGAGTCCATAGGAGCTTGGGATCAGCAGATCGGTCAGCAGTGTTGCGTTGCCTGCGAATGCAAGGGAGTCACTCCTTCACTCCAAGGGAGATTATCTTCAGCTGTCTTGGATGCTCCACAGTCCCTGCATGTCTCCTGTATTGTGCATGGGCACAGACGGGGCAGCAGATTGAGAGGGAGACGAAGTCAGGCCCAAATGAAGTCCAGCAAAGTCCAGAGTGCCCATCCGGTCAAAGAGCAGTGGTTTCAGTTCTGAATCTAGTCCACGATTAATCTAAGGTCCTACAACCAGGTAAGCCCTTAAGTACCAACGGGAGAGTGTTGAAAAGATTCAGGGGGCCTTCCCAGGGGAAGGCCTGGACAAGGGGAGGTTACTCCCATGTCCTTTGTCCAGTTTCACGACAGAGAGAGAGCCAGTGGCTCCCAGGACCGGTTTGAACTGGACTTTGAACAGGGACAACAAATGTGCCCCTCATGCAGACTTCCAGGCGCTGGCAAACGCACCCACCCAGCCCTAATACACTTAATCATGTCTGGGAGGTGGTCACACTTCACTGTGACAGTATGCCTATTGTCCTGCCTTTCCCTGCAAGACCTTGGCTCAGCAGCAGGAGGGCAGAAATGTGTCTCGGGATTGGCAGCAACCATTTTGTGCTATTCAGAGCTGGAAGACTGGTACCCGGAACACTGAGAATCCACGGAGCGTGCTCCTGGTGGGTGGAATCATAACTCCCGCACCGGATACCAGTGTGGAGCTATGATTCCAACATGTTTGACAACAGACACAATAGGGTTTGTTGCAGCTGTTTTCGAGATGGTCATCAAGCGATCGCGTAATGCCCCTCTATATTAGTATATGGCTGCTTCACTGACAAACCTGGAGAATCGACTCTGTAGGCTGCAGGGGTGTTCTGCTTATGCAGGGGCACCCTCTCACTTAGAACCAAGCACCCTGCTCTCAGGATTGTGAAGGCCTGCTAGAGGAATGACATAGGTTTTAAATGCAGTGACCCTTAGATATGGTAAACCTATATCTTAAGTAGGAGGTGCATGTACTGACTTACACAGGCTGCAATGGTTGGCCTGTAGGTCCATTTTGAATGGTCTCTCATGGGTGGCAAAATGCATGCTGCAGCCTATGGGTGACCTCTGGGGCACCTATGCCCTGGGTACATGGGTACCAAATACTAGGGACTGACAAGGGTTCTCCAGTTTCCAATCCGGGGTCTTCCTAAGTACATAGCATAACAGTTTAGGGAGAAAGCAGATAGACTGGGGTCCTGATTAGCAGAATCTCAGTCAGGGCCTGACTGGCCTTAGCGGGCACTGGGCAATCCCTGGTGCGCAGCACTGGTGGGGGGCCGTTTTTGGGCCCCTGGGGCCGTTTTTGTTACAGGGTCGCAAAATCAGCTCTGTAACAAAATCGGCCGAAAACCGGCCCTGGCAAAGAGCTCGGCGGCACCCACAACCCCCGGGGGCGCGGGGGTGAGAGGGGAGGCAGCCGAGCACTTTGACAGGGCTGGTTTTGGTTTCCAGTCCGGCCCTGATCCGAGTCAGACCAATCAAAACAGCATTACATCCAGTAAAAAGTGGGGGTAACCATAAGAAGCAGACCCTACTTTCCTACAAATGGCTTCCAAAGAAAATGTATGTAGGGTACTAGAAAATGGCAGTAAAAATATTGCAAACTAGGCAGCATCGCGCTGGTAAAAAGGAAAATGTAAACAGTATGTCTCTTTGTACATATCATATGTATTTTATGTATATAGCTGTACGCTTACTAACACTAATTATGGAATTTATAAAGCACACAATACAAGGTGGACCATGTTTGCCACTTAATGGATAATTATTATCCAACTCAAATATTTGGCCTTTACAGATCCCAGAACAATAAAAGAGTTAGCACTAGTGGAATTAAAACATAAGCACAAACACAAATTTAAATGCATCCTTATTGGTCGCCCACGTTCTGAACTCCGGCATGGTTACTCTTTGGGGTGCTTCAGCACCCGCACCCCTATTTCCAGCACCTATTCAGCGCAAGTTCCGGTTTACACTTTTTGAGTCACTGGAAGCGGGAGTTCACCTCACCCGGAAGAAAGCACCAAAATCCCTATATTATGCTGCTTCAATTTTACGCGGTTCATCGTTTAATAGAGTCCGTATCTCGCACGTTATCTATTTCTAGCAGGTACCGCAAACAGCACACCACCTACCGGTGCACTCTTGGTATTGCAGAGTTCCCCTGATGAGCATCTGTTTTCATCTAATGCTCGCATCCCTTAGCTTATGAGTTTTGCTATATTGGCTTCTTGTTTGCTTAGTGCTATGAAGTCTGGTTTACAGACAAAGAGGGTATTTCAGGATTTCATGCCCCCATGTTTGGGGAAGAGCTACTCACTTCGCTATTGTGTTGATGTCGGTTCAGTCAGCCACGCGACGCACACAACCAGCAGGATCCCCTTAGCAGCAGGAATGACGCAGCTGGACGTCTGAGAGAACGCAGCCTGCCTGCGGCGCGCGCAGCGTGTTTTAGAATCAAGCAAATGTTGATGATGAATGCGGACTGACTAAGTGCACTCAAGATGACAATTAAAGGCCGAGCACGTTCTTAGGTTCGTTCAAATACATCAGTTTCACAGGAAGAGGGGCTTTCCCTGAGACAGAGAGCACAGCTGCAATATTATCTGTGAAGGTCAAAACTTGTTTACTGTGGACAAATTGCTTGTTTTCAAACTCCTTCGGGTGTTTGCAGGAATCGTGCATAACGACGCTTAAAGTCGTGTGCCCTCTTTTGAATTTTTGTATGAATTAGGGGCATACTTATTAAATGACCATATAATAACCTTGAACAAGCTCCTTTAAATATCCTTTAAATTGTTGTTCATTTACCATATCATATACTGCTCCAACTCTATCTGTAACTCCATCACAATGGATGTCTTACGAGCTCACCTTATGGGAAATCTCTAATGAAATTTAAGAATACCACCTATGTAATCTAATAAACTGCAAACAAATTGTAATTTAATTTATCCAGAGTTGCTACGAATTCTTTAGACCCAATTGGGCACGGAGAGCCAGGCGTTGTTCACTTCACATACCATTACCCCTTGGGGCCTAATTATACGTGGAGTGTGAAATTATGATCCGTGAAGGAATGGTAATTATAAGTAGTGTGAAGTTTATAGAACCTGGCAACTACCAGGTAAAATAAGCTTCCCACCATTCGTTTACTTTTAGCCAGTCAAACCTGTCTGAATTTAAAGAGTGAAAAGCCCTGGTATTTACCGGGACAATTACATTTTGCTGCAGTAATCACTAAAATCAGTATGCTATCAAACTCCAAACAGTCAGAATAGGTGATAATTATTGCATCTGATAACTGCAGAAAACCTTGTTGTCAGTTTTCATCAGGTGCAATTAATTATCACATCCTACAGGGGCCGGGCGTATTCAGGGCCAGGTTGAGGAACTTACCACATTTGATGAAACCCTCCTATGACCAATGGCGGCACGTGCAGGCAAGCACACCTACATGCATTCATCTTAGCGGGTGTGGAAAGACCATCACCCCCCTTGGGCAAGGGACACTGCATCCAATAGGAATGCATCCTCACAACACTTATCTTTTGATGTTTTCCAAATGTTGTGGAAGAGATAAAGGCAATATACATAATATGCACAGGAACACTTTTTTTTACATTAAATACTAAACGGAAGAACAAAAGTACACTAATGTAACAGAAGGTATAAAATAATTGATAACACTGCAAGCCGTGCAGGCAAGCAAATAAGTGGGGGGGCTGGAAGTGGCAAACAACAGAAAAGTTAAGTATAAAATAAACAAATAAATTCAGCCACTTACCTTTTGCTCACAGCATTGCCAACTCGGCAATGTGGCGAGCTCAAGGTAAGTGGTTTTATTTATTTTATTTTCACTATTCCGTAGTTTGTCACTTCCAGCCCCCCACCACTGCCCCACCCCACCACCCACTTCACTTACCTGCATGGGCCACCACTGATTATAAAGCAAGTGGAACTCGCACAGCTTTTTGTTCAATCGGTAAAGTAGCAAGGTTGTAATGTTCTGTAGGGTGCTCAAAGGAAATCACTGTCTGGCCAAGCAGTGAGAAATCCACAGGAACTAATACGTTGCTCCCCCTCTTGGGAGAGAGCACCTTCAAGCACAACTTAAGGGGGACCACGGGGTTTTATTCCATAAACGTAAGGTTCAAAAAAAGTTTATTCCAAACGCACGATGGTGTTCATCCAACATTCACAGTTTATTTAACTCATTATAAGTTCATGGCTTAAAGTGAATCACTGGGTAGTTGGTGTTCAAAATATCTTGATCAGCAGTGCATTGTTACACATGATAGCAAATCCCGATGCATTTCGGGCCACGCCCTTCCTCAGGGGGTTACTCTACAAGCAAAACAGAAAGTCAAGGCATCAGCTATACATCCTCATCCTGACATAGTCAATAAATAAATCAATGCAACACATCGCCTATTTGCGAAGTGAAAAGAAAGGAAAATAGGCAATGTCCAACCAGTGAGCAAAGGACTCTAAGGAGTGTAAAGAAAACAGCGTGTCTGAATAAACGAACCAGTTACAATCACGGGAAAAACTCAGTCCCAAGGTACCCCATATTCACCCCGAGGGAGTGAAAGCAAGGATTCGAAAATCAAGGTAAGCACTCGCGGTGCGTGATGTAAGGCCAAGTTCCGCATACCAAACATGCAACAACGCTCGGCATACTGAAGGACGTGTAAAACAATAAAGGTCCCATCCGGGTACTTACAATAGCGTAACTACGCAAGAACTCCGCGGAGTTTCGAGCAGCAGACAGTGAACCGAGCTAACAGCTACACAGCAGTGTTAAAGTGCATGGGGGAGTCAACATAGTGAACGGACTATGATAGAAAGAGCACTACTGTGGGCGCCATGATGTAACAGGCAAGTCTCAGCAGGTAAATATGTAAAACATAGGCAAAAAAGATAAAGTCTTCAAACAGCAAAATAAATCAAAGTCGGACAATGCTAAGGATACAGAAATGAGCAATAAAATAGTCAGTGTGATGGTTACAAATAACATTGAAATTCCATACGGTCATTCAACCCATGGGGCACCATGGTGGACATAAATCGGATCCAGAAATTTTCTCTTTTCAGTAGAGTGCTTTTATTGTTCGGGGTAACCTTGACCTGTTCCAACACTTGGAATTTAAGCTGAGCAACACTGTGTTGATTCTCATGGAAGTGTGTAGCCACTGTGGATTTCAAGTTCTGGGTTCTAATGTTACTCTTATGTTCCAGGATCCTGACTCGGATCTTTCTTTCTGTGTGACCTATGTAACATTTCCCACAGGGGCATTTTAATAAATAGCTGACATTGCTGCTGTTGCAAGTGGTATTGACTCGTAGTTTGATAGGATGGCCTTTCATGGGATGGTTGGTCATATTACCTGGAATGCAGTTATTACAATTACTACAATTGTAACAGGGTTTTAAGCCTTTATACGTGGTCTGTGTGTCTGATTCACTGGGTTTGGTTAGAATTTCTTTCAAATGTCTGCCTCTGGTGAAGGCAAACATCGGAGGGTGGCTGAAAAGGCCATGGAAATCTGGTTCCATGGTGAGGATTGGCCAATGTTTGCGGATGATGCGTTGAAAATGGTTGGAGATCACAGAATATTTCGAGACCACCACCATGCGGTCTGTGTGTTTTTTAGGTTTTGGATGAAGGAGTTCTCTCCTCATCATTTTCTCGCTTCTGTCAGCAGCCAAATCCAGGATCGGTGGGGGGTATCCCCGTGTCCTTAATCTCTCCAACGTGTTCTTGATCTCTTCTTTGGTCTCTTGTTCTTTAGAGACAATTGGTTTAACTCAAAGTAGTTGTGCGTAGGGCAAATTGTTTTTTAGACCCAAGCGGTGAAAGCTTTTGTAGTGCAAAGTGGAGTTCCTATCGGTGGGTTTACGGAAGATGGTGGTAGACTAATCTCCCATCTCTCTGTGTATCTCCACATCCAGATAATGGACACATTTCTCATTGTATTCCCATGTGAATTGTATTCTATCATTGATGTTGTTCCAGGTCCTCAAGAAATCAGTCAGTGTGTCGGCGGAGCCGCCCCATAGCAAAAAGATATCGTCAATGTATCTAAGATATAATTTTCCATGCTCTAACCATCTGGCTTGACTCAGAATGTGTGTCTCCTCGAATTGTTTCATGAAGATATTCGCGTAGCAAGGAGCTGCGCAATTTCCCATGGCCGTACCATTGAGTTGATGCATCCATTTGTCCTGTACCGTAAAGTAGCTATGGTATAGTGTAAACATGTTCAATTCCATTAAGAAAACTTTCAGATCTGGATCCAGGTCGGATGAAGCTAAGACCTGTTCAATGGCTTCTATGCCCCAGTCATGGGGGATGGAGGTGTAGAGTGAACAGACGTCCACTGTACACATGATGAGTTCTACATTTTTTAACTCTTCCATGGTGGATTCCAACTTCAAAAGAAAATCCGTAGTATCTAGTACATGTGACCCCGTTTTGAGGACAAAAGGTTGAAAGTACTTATCTAAGAATTTTCCGGTGTTCTCATGGATGCTGCCTTTGGTGGACACAATGGGTCGAAATGGCGGTTTACTAGGATGCTTGTGCATCTTGGGTAACATGTACAACACAGGTGGTTTCGGGTTAATGGGTACCAGATATCTTCTGGTTTTATCGTTGATAGTACCATTGTCAAAAGCTCGGTTGATGATTTGTGTCAAATACGATGTTCTTCCTGGGGACCCCACACTGGAGTTCTCGACGAATTTGACACAAATCATCAACCGAGATTTTGACAATGGTACTATCAACGATAAAACCAGAAGACATCTGGTACCCACTAACCCGAAACCACCTGTGTTGTACATGTTACCCAAGATGCTCACGTTTAGGGATACAATAATGGCCAGCTCCCTTATGCGGAAGCCTGGCACCGTAAATGTGTGGCACATGCAGTGCCCGCAGCGGCGGCACATCACAGGTCCAGGGATGCTGAGTCTTACACAGTGGTCGAAGTGGGGGGAAAAAAGTAGGGGAACAGTGGGTGGAGAATCAAAGGGCGGGAATAACCCAAGGATTGGAGCCAGAGGTGGAGCCAGAGGTGTCGCCAGAATGCGCAGACATCCCAATTTTTTGTATTTGTTTGGCATTTCACTGCCCAGTTTAATCAACCAATGGATACACGTGATTATTTAAGGTTATAATGAGTTATTGATATTAAAATATATTCACAAAGTGGGATATGCTTCTAATCACAGAATGTACCAAATACGATAAAATGTGGAAAAACAAGCCATTTGTCTCCAAGCCATGGAGTTTCTGTCATCAGCACTACTCCCTTTTCCACAACTGCAGTTCAAACATGAATGGCAAAATATCCTAGTTTGCAAATGTTTTCTCAAAAATTATGGCTCTGCCATATTTGCCTCATAATGCAAGATCTGCTGCATGATCTGACCATTTAAACTAATAAATTGTTTGTTGCTCAAACATATCAAAAGTTAATATAAAATGTGACTTGCGTTGCTGCGGAGTGGATGGCCTATTGTAAAGGTTGACTGATCACCTTTCTCACTGCTGCATTTGTATGTTACACTGGGACAAATAAGGCAAAATCTTTCCAGAGACTGTTAGCATATGTACACATGTCAAAATAATAAAATATCTGAAAATATACTGCATTACGCTGCAGCCTTTTTTTAATGCATAATTTAGTCAACACTACGGCATAATGTTGTCATCCTTTGCTGCATAATTAATCCCAGTGGCCCTACAGCAGGCAGCACATGTTAAAAGTGCTTGTGAATGAAGCCGGGTGACTGTAAGTTTGCAAACATAGTTTGGTGTGCGTGCAAATCCTGCTTTGCCAATCCCTGGTGAGTTGCAGCTACTACTGCTGAAACGTGGCCAATGGAGGTACCTATGGGTGAGGCAGACTGACCTCAAGGGTAAGACCAGCCACAACACTGGTGGTGTCCTGTGCATTAATGTTTGTTAGTGCCCCCCAATGACCACCTCTGCCATGGATTCCCTCACTACATCCTTGAACTGTGCCCCCGATTTTCCATAACCACTCTCTCTCAGATGCAGTTAATTTGATTTACAGCGCCACTCATACCATTGTAGAGTGTCAGAGCACTTTACATTACACACATTAAACACATTACAAAGAGACAATCAATATGTGTGTAAATCACTGTATAGAAAATGTTACATAAGACTAAGGATGACAAGGTGTTGGAGTCACATGACAACCATACTAGTAGACCGTATAGTTTTATAGTGATTGGTCTGGAGAAACACAATACCTGGAATTTAAAATGTAATACCATGGTGGGGGTTCTCCTTAATAATCAGAATTGATTTCTGTCCAAAAGAACACTTTTTGGGACATTAGGATAATCAAAGACTGAGGGGAGTGGGGGGGGGACATAACGCTCTAATTTATACCTTGCAGTTTATATGCAGCTCTTAGTTGACAGTTAATGGCTCACTGTCCTAAGTTAGGACTTTACCTTATAAACTGCAAGTAACAAAAGAATCTCTCTGACAAAAGCAGTAGCCCACCACCCACTGACCTATTTACATTATGTGCACTTTGTGATCTGCATGGCGCATGTACTTTGCAGCCGGTACATTAACCCTCTGAGCTACCTTTCCATGAGTCAAAACTTTCACTATAAAAAATTCTGATCTCTCTCTCTCTACGAAGAACATTAATCACCAGAGTCTTCATGACATTTTTATTGTTGCCGAAATTTGCTGGAGGCCAGGAAAGAGGCAACAAGCGTTTTTAAAACCATAATATACTTGCAAACATGATGCCTTCACCTAAAGTCAGCACCTGGTGCGGTCACACTGGTTACACTGCCCTAGAGCTGGCTCTTCTCAAGGGTCCTGTGACCTCAGTGACTGTTGTTCTAGGGTGTGCTGCCTCATAGGCCTGCCCGCAAGACTGGAGGTGAACTTCAGTATGGATAGTGGTGGACAAGCCTTGAAGGTTAACCTACACTTGTCAAGCTAGGGTCCACCTGCTGGTGCGAAGACACCAGGGGGCATATTACCAAGCAATAGCGATAATTATCGCTATTGCTTGGTTAGAGACAAAAATTTACCGCTGAGCTGCGGCGATTTTTACCGCAAATAAACCTTGGTATTACCAAGGTTTATCGCACTCACACAGAGTCAACAGATTTGGGTTTAGTCCATCACCGTTCTTTAGCCCACTCTGCCACCCCAGTTCAGACATGGCCATATGGAAATCAGTCTGATCCTGTGCCTCATGGGAACAGTCCAAGCCCGAACTGCAAATCCATGCCTTCCTTGGACCGGAAACAAGCTTCCTTGGACCGGTTTCTGGCATTACAGCCGTCTTCAGCCTCTCTCCATCTAGGAGGACAGCAATACACATATGCTGTCTGGGGAAAGGAGTCTTTCCTACATCTTGTACTCTGGTCCAGGCTGTGGTCTTCCAAAATGGAACCCGCAGGCCTGTCTCACTTATGCATCGAAGACGACTATAAATCCTAGAACACACATCACATGTACAACACAGGGGATTTCTGGTTCTTAGTGTGCAGTGGAGCTTAAGAAAAATGGGCCTTTAATTATACCTTTATGTTTCACAGGTATAAAGGCCTGTCACTATAATTCAACAACTACAATATGCTGTCACCACTGCATTCCATGTATGAAAACAGCAATAGATATGGAAGTCTGTAACTATGAGGGTACACTCAGTGTGCCCTTCCTGGTTCAGGACTGGTCTAGAACTGATCATCGTCAGAGAGGGGGCCTAGGTCAACCTGTGCACATGGGAGTAGTGTGTGGCATGATCAAAAAATAAAAAAAAACAGGATCTCAGCCACATGCAGTTTGGGTATGCAGGGCAGGAGCCACAAGAGTGGCTGCTCGGCCACTAAGGTGGAGGAGCGTTGCCCCACTGCTTTGCAGCAGTGAAATAAAGGAAAAATAAAATGATAATATCTCGGGATTATTATCATTATATTTTTTTCCTGCTGTGGCAGCTTTACACGTGGGCAGGCAGGGCGGGCTGCTCTGCTGATAGAGCAGGGTGTAGTTGTTCGCACTCCCTAAGTGAGCATGAGTGTTTGGCCAGCCGTCTTGGGCCGGTCAAACAGTAATGCACACTTTACATGTTTTCCAACCAGGCTGCATTACAGGCTGGGTGGAGAACATGCCCAGGCTCTCATTCCATGGCTGAGTGACGAATCACGAGGAACAAAAAGAGGAGAGATGCGGCGAGGGGTATGTTTTCTTTCTTTTATTACCTCCCTCCATCCTCCTGACCCCCACCCTGCCACCCCCGTTCCATACCAGCCACTCCTGGGACACAACCATGCATCATACAGGGGACATTCCTGTCCCAACACCTGTGCAAACTCATTTTTGCACAGGGATACATATTAAGCCCTTAACTTTTAATAAATGCATTGGAATCAGGCCCTAAGTTCAAACACTGGCACACCAGGGTTGTCATCAACAGATAGCACTGGTGGGTAAAGGCAAAAACCAGTATTGAATACTTTGAGAGACAAACTTAGCATAGCATCGAATGTATCTTTATATTCGTTTTAGCATTTGTTTTTAATCCCAGTTCGTTATTTTTCCTAAATGAACTTGGTTTTGGTACATTAAAATATGATGCATCCTTGAACATGCCAACCCGCCAGCACAGTATTGTATCAAGAATCTATATAAACAAAATGTGTAGGCTTAGCTTAAAGGGCATAGCTAAGAAGGTCCTGAAAACTCTTCAAAGTGTTTTGACAACAATATCTAGTTCATCTCTACTCCTTGCCGCCAGCTTTCTTTGTTGATCTTCAGGCTCAGATCTCTAGCTTCCAGTGGGCAGGCAAGGGTATCGTTTGTGAAATGTCAGGCCTAACCGTATGAGGCCTGAGATGGGCTGATATGAAATTGTATTACTGGGCATCCCAGCTAGTAAATATCAACAACTGGTTTCAGGCTGACAGAGATGACCCGGCTCATAGGCTGGAACTGGAGCTGCTCCGTCCCTACTGCTGCTCTCCTTTCTTTACAGCCATTTGCCCCTGCACACACTGACATCGATTTGCCACGTTCTACTCCAGTGTTGGTACCAGACCCTCCACTACAGGAAATGGTAAAGGAGGCTTACCTGAGCAACCCCCCTGTGGCATGGAACTTGGCTGTCTGATTCGGCCAGACTGGCCGGCTTCGGGGTTTGCGACCTCATAGACATTTCCATCTTTGAGGATGTCTGGGCTGGGGGACACATGAAATCTTTTCAGGAGCTTACACTGGAGTTTAGCTTACACAATTCCCAATTTTACACATATCTCCAGTTATGACACAACTTCGTCAAATACAAGTCACACTTCGCAGTACTTACTAAGTTTAGCCCCCCTTAACTGCAAACTGGTTACCGATGAACTGAGTGGACATGGCATATCACATCTGTATAAAACGTTAGTGGCCAATACCCCAAATCTCTTGCTGACTCTCAGAGCAAAATCGCTATTAAGAAGTCGCATTTTGGGTTTTACCGACATCTGGCCCTAAGAGACCTGTAGGCAGATTGCAACAATTATCCACAAAATCACTAATGTTCAAAACAAAAAGTAAAAACCTTGCACTAGGAATGAATGCCTCTCTAGAAAAGGAGTTAGTTCCCACTCCTCTCAAATATGTAATCATTATCCTGATAAAAGCATCAATGGCACAGACCTACTAGAACAGCAGAGGCTGCTGTCAACATCAAAGAAGATGTCTATACCTATTGCATTCAGTTATACTCTTCTTTTTAGACCTCACTAATATCTTTGGCATAGTATATATCAAGATACTCTCCAACTAGCTATACCCCTTAACCCTTAAATACCCCTGCACCCCATAACTTAAACCCATATACTTACCTTACAACTTACCTTAAAACATATACTTTTACCAATCATGCTTTTAAAATGATTTTCGTCATAAAAGCATGCGAGATAAAAGCATATAATATATGAAGGCATGCGGAATGAAAAAATGCGGAGTAAAGGTACCTGCGGACTAATGGTATGAGGAGTGAAAGTATTTTACCATAGAAAATGGCAGAGGTAGCATGGTCTGCACTATGGAGGATCTGGTATTTCCTTTCCACTACCTACAGATCCACTTTATTGATATTTGTGACTGTGCAACACTTTGAATCTTAACCGAGCTTCCTTCAAAGGCTCTTCTTCTTAAAAAGATCTTGAAGACAGTCTTTTTTTAAGAGGAGGTTTGTACTAAAGATATCCAAATTATGATAACTCTTCCTCCTCTACTGAATAACCAAGCCCACCAATTAATAATGCACGGTATCAGTTTTTTTACTTTGATTCCTATTGAAGCCACCATCCACTGATCAGATAACACAGTGGTATTTACATAAAAGTCAGGCTCAGTTATGTCATTAATTTAGGTGCATGTAGGTTAAGAACAGAAATGACTAGGCTTTGTATGATATGGACCTTATTTCCTAAGATAATCCGACACATCAGCGTCACTGAGAAACATGTTTTGCAATGTGGACTTCTTCCTCTGAAATACATCAGTTGCGGGTTCTCCATTTACACATCTGTTTTTCTTTTTTACTGCTACATTCTTATTGAAATGGTCTCTATTTACTGATCCTTAAATAAATTCATTTGAAACGTTTCTGCCAAGATGAAAGTAGTTTGCTAAAATCGCCATACATGGCCTATCCCATCACAGCAATTGGTGAATCAATTCACACAAGTTCCTCGTGATCTCCTACTTGTGAAAAAAGCCGACATGTGGATAGAACTTCCTAGATCTGGATTCAGGATCAACAGCACTAGAATTTTGCACCTCCAGACATTGGTAGGTGTGAGACAGGAGAGTTTTCTTTGAGATTGCCCAGCGAAAGTTTGGAAAACTTGTGGATTTCCTCAAATGGATCATGTTTTTTACACTTTGGAAAAAGCAGAAGTAAATCCCCTTTCTGGGTGGAGCATGGATGTGCATAGATGCAAAGTTTTTTTTAACAACCTACAAGAAGATCTATGGGAAGCTTTGTGTGGTATGCAAGGTCCCATGAACCAGAACATCTGTGTGAAAATTGTGACGTTCTTATCAATTTATGGCGTTTAATAATATGAAATGTTCTGCAGACTGTCACAGAAAACAGTTTAGCATGATTCCCTAAGATTTTTCTTTGAGTAGGCATGAAGAACTCCTGATTTGTTCTTAATTTATTCCCAAATTTCCTGGTAAAAACCCACATTTATTCCTGGAAATCAAAGCTTTGGGAATGAGGACTTTCGTGCTCTTCTCCTGTCTTCAGCCATTATACACCGAAAAGCTCTGTAAAATCTAAACTCACGAAGAAAGTCTGCATATATTTTGACGCATGGAATTATGGCGCATAGAAACAAGTCCAATACATGGGGAGACCTTTCTCCCCAAACCAGTGCACAGCAATGTTTTGCCATTAGGCGTATTCTACTCATTGTTCACTCTTTTCTATTAACAAATGTTATCATTTTGCGTTTCACGTTTCTTTTACTCCACATGCAATTCCAGTCCACACGTGGGAATACGCACTATTTTCCCAAGTTTCTTTTGTTCCAAAAGTGCCCATCCGGACCTCAATGAAGAACACGACTGAAGCGCTATTCATAAAAAGCAGCGTTTATTCAGATTAAAACCCAATGCATTTCGGGATGAAGTTGCCCTTCATCAGGGGGTCACTAAAAAAATACCAAGTAAAGCCATAATCAGTGCATATTCTTATTGCGATGCATCACAAACACATTGAAAATATTCATCACCATGGTGCCTCATCACAGTGTTTTCCACACCGCTAAATCACATTCCCTTTACTTATCTATCAGTTATCTTTGTATTCACATGGTGTTTACTTTCTCTAATTTGTACAAAACAAGTCCCCCCCATTAATCCTCAGTTTAAATCAGACGTTTCCGTCAGCACTATTAACCCTCTTATCCCCAGCCATTTTAACTAATATATGATCCCTCCTGCCAACAGTTCTGAACCGTGCTATTTCTTGTGCGCTATCTCTACATCGTTCTATACCTGCAACAAAACGCTGCCCATCGTACAACCTCCTCGATGTGTGAATCAGTGTTTGAAAACTCCCTCACTCATCCGTATTTTAAACAAACCGGACATCCTCTCTTTTACTCCTCCCCAATCTGCCCACACCTCCCTCATGTCGTGCAAATGAAACTACCAAACCCATAATTTTCGGTGTGCATCCCACCCCCTTATATTTCTGCATAGAAACAAGTAGCATAAATCTAAATTTATAGGTTACGTTGGGCTTTGGTGCAGAGATGTTTTAAGGAATGGACAATGTGGGTATTCGCAAGGGCCCTCACCTTCCATGGGGGCCCCTTGTAAAGTCATTGGTATACTTGCAAAACTCTCTCTTTCACACAGTCTCTCCTCTGCTGCTTTCTCTTATCTCTAACTCTCTTCCTCTACTTGTCTACCTCTACATCTCTCTATCTATCTCTACCTTAACACGGTCTACCTTTCTATTTAGCTATATGCCTCTAATTCATTTAGCTCTGTGCCATCTCCATCCCTACCTTGCTCACCCTTTTTACCGCTACACTACCCTACTTCCCGGTAACTTAGTATTTTATGCTCTTTACCATACCCTTCTTTTTACTTCAGCCTTCTTTTTCTACCTCATAGAATAAGTTAGTTACCTTTGGTAACGCCTTATCTGGTAGAGTCAAGCTCTAGTCACATATTCCTTAACTTTGAATTCTCCCCAGGTGCCAGACTGGATTCAGATAGTAGCTCTGCACATCGATAGAGGGTGTTGAGCGACTCCGTAGGGACGTTGATCTCCTGATGTGATGTCGATGTAGGCCATGAATGCCCCTTCCCGATGCAAGGGATCAGTTGTCAGTTCCACAGAAGGAAGCATCATATCCAAAATTACAGTAACTCATCTGAGCACATCAGCTAGAAAGGAGCTCATCTCTGTAGCCAGACCAGGGGGAGACATTAGGCCCGAGGCTGGGGAAGACTCCGAGCCACTAGTTTCATGCAACTCATTCAACCAGCTAGTCTCCATAAGAGGTTGCGCCGTATCAGAGAAGGGGTGATGAAACTCCAAATCATCTCCATCACCTCCATAATCGTCTTCCTCCAAAGGAAAAACAGGAAGGGGGTTTTGGAGAGCCAAGAAAGGTATCTGAGATGGGCAGCTCCACCGGCACTGCTGTCCGGCGCCAGAGCTGATGTCTCAATGTCGGAGAGGGTAAGTGGTAGGGCGAGGCCCATAATGCATTAGCAATAGTCCAATTGTCCAATCCTAAAGGCCTGAACCACGGTTTTCCTTGCTGTGGTTGGGAGAAATGGGAAGGCTCTACTCAGCAAGTGTATAATTTGAAAACAGGAGCCTGCAATAGACATCACCTGCTCTTTCATAGTAAGAGATTGGTTGAGGTGGACTCCCAAATTATTAAACACCTGTTTGGACATGGGCGCTGTGCCAAGATCAGCAAGCCACCAGTCAGATGCCCATAGCTGTTGGGCATTTCCAAATAGCATAATCTCTGCTTTTCAGGCGTTCAGCTATAGACAGTCCTCCGTAATCCAGGCAGCAATTTCTGTCATCCCAGCTGAAAACCTTGCTTTTGCTTTGTTAAAGGAGATTATAGACTGTGAATCATCTGCATGCAATATTATTTTGAAGCTAAGGCTTTTTCAATCTTGAGGGGTGCAACATATATATTGAAAAGGAAGGGGATGAATCAAGAACTCTGGGGTACCCCCTTGCCCCGCAACATAATACAGGATTGAAAAGAACCCAATATGTTAGTTTGGCTTCTGTTGGAAAGGAAGTTGCCAAGCTACTTTTCCACAGTCCCTTAAATTCCAATCTCCTGTAGCCTGAGAAGTAACCTAGAATGAAACACAGTATCAAATGCTGCGTACAAGTCCAGCAGCACTAGCAAAGTGGTCTATTAGCGTCAAAAGAACATCTGATGTGGTCAGTGACCACTACCAATGCTGTCTCAGTACTGAGTGAAGGTCTGAAACCAGATTGGGTTGGGTCCAGGATCTTGTCAACCTCTAGGTACTCCCAGAGTTGGTTATGCATTAATACTCCTAGAAACATACCAAATAGAGGAAGCACTGAGATTGGTAAATAGTTGGTATGGTTGGATGGCACCAGGTTACCCTTTTTTTGAATCGGCCTGACCCGGTCCGCTTTCCCACTCGTTGGGATTTTTTCAGTATTGAATAAAGAGCAGATAGCAGGGGCCAGCTGGTTATAAAAGGCAGCAGAGATCTTAGGAGGCCTGATATCTAAGGGAGATTCCTATTTGGCTGAGGCAAGTGCTTTCTGAATTTCCTCCAATAATTAGTCAATGAGTCACAGAGAGCTTGCGGTGCCTATATATCTTGGGAGCATGCTCTAGGGTTTGTATTAATTGAGCAATTTAAATAACACTTTAGGTGATTTTTTGGGCCAGGCAGATTTGATTAGAGATATTCTTTTTCCGGGTTAATTTTAAGTTGTGGTGATAGTGCGTTGAATTGGCTCTATATGCCTCCCTATTGCAAGTATTGTTATTGCGTATCCACAATCGTTCTAATTTTTCCCAAGCCACTTTTTCTGTCCTGAGGGCTGGCATATACCAGGGTGCATGAGGTCTGTGTGTGGTATTAGAACACTGTTTGAGAGGGGCAATCTTATCAAGAGCCATGCTTATGGCACTATGATAATCTGGGAGCACCGCTCAACATCTGTACCAGATAGTGTGCTAGTATACTCAAAGTCCTTGGCAAAAGTGTCCTGAGTCATATTCCACCAATCTCTAACTCGGTCTTTAGCAACTTTAGGTGTCTTATCAATCTTGGTTATTAAATGAACATACAAACAGAGTGAGGGTCCATGGCAAACATTTGCCATCCATAGGACCCACACGGCTTGAAATGCGAGGATATGAGAAGTTGTTTAAAGGCACACTGTTCCATTCGATGAAAATGCAGAGGTAAGCCAAAAAACGGCCTGACGAACCGCTTATCGGATCCAGGTTGAAGCATGGCAAAGAACAAAATGATATCAGCACTTCGGAAACTCGCCGATGACACATCCAGTGATCGACATCGCTACTGAGTTGCGCAAAGCCCTCTATTGGTGTGAAGAGGTACTGCTGGAAAAAATTGCCAGATCCAGTCTGACGCCTGGGAAGATTTCAAAGTTAAGGAATCTGCGGCAGGATGTCTCTATCAGATTTTCTCTATTTCACCTCTCACTACCTCACTAATTATTAAATTATTGCGCCCACCTTTCGCTACTGCACATTACCTCTCTTTTTCAGCTCAACTTTAGTTCTGTCTCATCCACCTCACCTCTTCAACAACCCACCACTCTTTCTTCTCTCTTTCTCTTTCTCTATCTCATCTCTACATCTTCATGCATCTACTCCAGCTATCATGCTTCTCTTTCAGTACACCCAACTTGAAAGTTCAGATTTGTGATTGATTTTTATATTTTATATATATATATATATATATATATTTATTTTTGTGCAAATTTATGTAATGGTGTGTTTTAATAGTCAACATGCAAATACACCCCTGAATTTCTATAATATATGATGCCCTGAATATAGCATGTAACACATGCAATTATATCATGTTCTATAACAACATGGTCATTAACAACAACTGCATTGTTACAATGTTATGCCATTACTACGCAAGTCATTACATCGACTTGCAGTAGATGACGCTGTAACATCAGGAATGTATAATTTACTATTCGAACTACAGCCTACGCAACAGTAGAGAAGGTGTTGGAATAGTAAATTAGCGTTGAAAAGGTATTGCATTCAAATGACAGCAATGTTAAGAGTGTTTCCTGATCCCATACTTGTACTACTACATTGTAAAAGAATTCCACATTCTCATCTGACATCACTTTTAAAACCACAGAAGTGATTTTTATTGATTTAACAAATATTAAAATACAGTGATTATGAGAGGGCAGATTTATTTTGAACGCGTGTCTAAGAAATAAGTCTGATCCTCCCTAGGGGCTCCCTAAGGGTTCTTAAGGGTTCCTTTGGATACAAATTTCAATGGTCACTAGCTACTATTGAAAATCGTGGGGTATTACTAGCCAGGCTGTATTCCACAAACTTCTTCCAGGATAGTTCTGGGGCTGGTTTAGAAAGTTCCAGGAGTTTCCCCCTGCCAATATTAATTAAAACGTGAGCACAAATTTACTTTTTGCATCACCATTTAAATTTGTTTAAAGTAATGAGCCATAGCATTTACAGGGGGTTCTAAAGACACTGGTGTGACTTTATCCAATTTCTTTGCTAAATGGCAAACAAATCTAATGACCCCCTGGAATTATCACTTGACCCTGATTTTGTAAAGTGCACAAATATCCCAACACAGCATGTCCTGGCACAGAATAAGAGGAGATAGAGCTTTTCTCAATTTGGGAATGCTGGAGAGGGGAATGTGTCCAGGTATGAAGGAGAGAAGAGGGACTTCTTGTAACTGTCAGGGGCCTGGCTTTGTAAAGCCTTATGACAGAAGCAGAGGGCCTTAAACAGACAGAATGTGCTTGTGGGAATCTAGTGGAAGGCATAAAGATGATCAGTAACTCATACTTTCCGACTGACCCTAGAATAAATTAAGCTGCAGTATTTTGAATGAGCTGTATCTTGTAAAGAAGTAGTTCGGTAGACCTAGGAACAATGCATTGCAGTAGTCTGACTTAGAAATAATGATTTCTTGATTTAGAGTTTTCATGGAGGAGCTGGGAAGTAATCTGAGGAATTTCCTGATCACCTTTAATATGAAGAAGTGTATGGAAGAAGATGGCATGGGAAGCTTGCTTAAAACAGGGAGCTCAGTGTTATCAATATTTAGCCTGAGGGACTTTGAAGATACCTAATTGGCATCGGTGTAGAGGCAATCCTTGAATCGTTTCTGTAAAAATCAAAGTCTCCATCAAGGTGCAGGATCAGTTGGGTGTCATCAGCATAAAAGCAAAGACCAAAAGAAAAAATAAGAGTGACCGAAGGAGTCAGATACATGTTAAAAAGTATAGCGCCCAGCAACCCAGCCCTGGTGTGATCCACATGTGATAGATTTGTAATCAGAGCAAAAGTGTGGTATTGACACAACTTGAGAAAGTGTTTGCAGAAAGGATGAAAGGGTAATTAATTTAAGCATATGCCCATAAAAACTTGAAAACTTGGAAAAAGATAGATGTAGGTAGCATGGTGCTTTTTTGTCCGAGTTTGTATATTTTGCCAATAAACCCTATGTTTTACAGACAGTACTGAAAATCTTTGTATGAAATTTTAAAAGCCTTTCTATTATTTTTCAGGATGCATTTAGTCATGCCTCTTTTGTACCTTCTGTCTCCTTTCATTTTTCCGAGTAGATTGCCAGACTCATATTAATATTGGTCATCTACTTGGAGGGCACAATTTGGGGTAATTTACAGGTACATATATTGCATGATCTCAATTACTGCAGAGTGAAGTTGTCCTGCATGCTACACAGATTTGATTTTGTAAGCCATTCATATATTCTGGAACTATTGATCAAGCTATAGAGATCCTACAGGGTCAGAATACAGATATACCCAACAGGTTTATGCCATTCTTGGAGTCTCTGATGATGATAATGTCCTAGAAAGGTTTGTCAGATGATTACAGTTCTCACCATGTGACCAAACAACAAATGCCTAATGATACCAGGGAGATAATGCCAGCAATATAGGTCTCCCCAGGGCGGAGCCAGCTGCCATGGAATAGGCAGATTGGAGCCAGGGCTCCTCACTACCACAGAGATCTATGTCCAATCCACTTGCCTTGCCGCCTCCTTGATAGTTGCATGAGTCATTGAGTCACAAGACATTGCCAGGGTACAAATCCTGGTCTTAATTGTGCACTGGCCGCAAGGGGAAGCCTGCACTTCAGTGGTCGCGCCCTACATGGCGGCCCTGCAGTCATAGACCGACTGCGGGGTTCGCAGGTGTGAGCGACGAGGCCCCCTTTGGACTTCTGCCCCACCCTGGTGAGGCAGCGGGGGCTGGACGGGAAGAGCCTGATACAGGTGTGACCCCAGGGGAGTCACGCTGCACTTCATTGGGAGTTTGCCTGGGACAACGGGCCCCTCCCCTTTCAGTGCGGTCACAGCATGGCTGGGGCAGCAGAGTTAATGGCTGCCCCTGTGTGACTCCTACTTCTTTGAGTGGCTGAAGAGCATCTCACCATACCCCAGTGGGGAGCCTGTGTCTGCCTTTGTGCTCCCCCTGTGGCAGACAGGGTTCTGGGGAGACCAACCTTCCCCAAAGCCCCTGTTGATGCCCAGAGGTCACTGGGAGCCACCAGATTAGAGTATTTCACAATTTACACTAGGCCCAGCCCTGGGACTTAGAGGGCCATTGAGACAGTGGGTGGTAACACACTCTGGCCCCAGGACTGGCAGGGTGGCTCCACAGCGCACCCTTGCTAAGGGACCATCTCCTGAAAGTGGACGCCCTATTATAGTAGCCAGGGCACCAGAGAGTGATTGGGACAGTGTCCCTATGGCCCTTGGGGACATTTCTGCCTGCTGCTACATTGTGGCTCCCTGCCACTCACCTTGATAGATAATGGGCCACATGTAGCATCACAAAGATGGAACCCCCTCCCAGCGCCTCCCAAGAAGGGAGCCAAGTGGGGCGCTGGGAAGGGGACCCTTCTACTACGAACTCCACCTGGTCAATCTCCTCGAGGCGATTGACGCCACTGGAGAGTGCCTGGAGGGTAAAATGGTGGAACTGGGCCTACTCAGATAGGACTCCAAGTATGTGGGCAGGAGGGTGACGGGTTTGGAGTCAGATATTCAGGCCCTAGAACCCGAGGCCCAGGCCACAGCTTTCTGTCTAACCAGCCTTGAAGGCACAAAACAAGGCAGTTAGGCGCCTGTATGGATGACCAGGAGGGGAGGGCCCACCACCATAACATTAGGGTTGCCAGAGTGCCTAAGGGAAGGGTGGGTGACTCTATACCTGACTACCTTGTGGACTGGCTGTGGGAGGTAGTGACGCCCGAAGGCCTATCTAAAATCTATGCAATGGATTGGGCGCACAGAGTTCAGGAATCAACCCCCAAGCCTGGAGCTCCACTCAGACTGGTGGTAGCCCATCTCCTACACTTCGAGGATAGATATTTCCTCCTCTAACAGCCCTAGCGGCATGGTCCTTTGGGGTCGAGAAAGTGAGCGTGTTGCTTTATCCTCACTTCACCCTCCAGGTGCAGATACAAGGTGCCTCATTCTTGTCTGTCAAGCATCGCATTCAAGAACTGGGACTGCCATATGCCTTACTCTATATGGTCCGCCTGACAAAACACCCTTTTTGTAGATCCTTCAGCTGTGTGGGTCTGGGTGAAGAGCTATGATGCAGGATTGATGTGCCCAGACACTCCAGACTTTCGTTAATAGGCCCATTGATTACTCAGTGGTCCAGCTGTTGGGAATCCACCTGACTGTCCTGGCAGCAGGCAACAGATAAATGCACAAGGGTGATGGAGGTGGTGTGGGTGGGGCCTGCTCTTACAGTGTCAGTCTCACAGTTTTCCACATTTTGCGTTTTCTGGCTTGGGTGGTTTCTGGTTCCTCTTAATGTTTCTACTATGGACTGGACTTACCATAGAGGTGGGGGCCTCTTTGTTAGGCCTGTTACCCCTTCTTAGCTGTTTGGGCAGGATGTGTGCATGTCTCAGTCCTATCACTTTGTTGTAAATTGGCAGCGATCAGGGTTAGCATTTAGCTGAAGCCATCTTGTATTCGGCAGCCATCTTGTCCGCCATGTGCCTATCATGTGCTCTGTCCTTCCTTTCTGTTGTTTGATCTTGTACTCTGCTTATAGACAGACTATATTTAGGCCTTGCTACTCTGCACATGCGCAGAAGAAACTGTAACTGTTCACACATGTCCTAGTTTGTAACTGTCAGGGTATTTTTACAGTAATTAGTAAACTGCTAAGCTCTACGCTACTGTTGACTGTGCATTTCTGTAGGACCTTTTATGTATATAACCCTTCTCTTCCGTACTTGTACCGCCTTCTTTTGAGCCCCTGTGTGGGTATTAAAGGACCATGCTCCTTCTGTTCAGTGTGCTTATTTATTTATTTTATTTTAAGAGTTTTATATAGCGCTGGCTAGACCCGGAGGTATCAGAGCGCTTTACATGAGGTTCCACAAAATTACAAAATTACATCAGTTACAATTTACATCAGTTGCTAGACAAACATTACAAGAGCATGGAAGACAAGATAAGTGAAAGTGTAGAGGGGAAGGGGGTATGGGTAAAGGGATAGTAGGGAGATAAGGCGTAGAGACGAAGGAAAGAGTGACCAAAGTCTGGCTGGGTAGGTGACGGTGGAGTGGGAAGTTCCAAAACCCATCTCCTTTATAGCAATCAGGTAGCTCCAACGGGCATTGGCCAATTAGCTACGTCTCAATGGGAAAACATTTATAGAACATAGAGGACAAAATAAATGGAGTGTGGTGGGAAAAGGGGTAAGGTGAAGGAGTAGCATATGACAAAGAGACGCAGAAAAATCTGTCCAACGTCCAGCTGGGTAAGTGACTGCCCAGGGGGATAGTCCACAGCCCATCTCCTCTTTAGCTACCAGGTAGCTCCACCGGGCGTCGGCCAGAAAACTAGGTCTCCATGGTCATTAGTCAAAGACAAAAACATTTAAAGATCATAGAAGACTAGGAAATGGAGAGAAGGAAGGGAAAGGGGTAGGGTAAAAGGGGTAGGAGGGAGATACAACAGAGGGAGGAAGGGAAAATCTGCCCAAGGTCCAGCTGGGTCGGTGACGGCCCAGCTGGAAAGTCCACAGCCCATCTCCTCATTAGCTACTAGGTAGCTCCACCGGGCATCGGCCAGAAAACTAGGTCTCCACGGTCATTAGTCACAGACAAAAACATTTAAGTAGCATAGAAGACTAGGAAATGGAGAGAAGGAAGGGAAAGGGGTAGGGTAAAAGGGGTAGGAGGGAGATGCGACAGAGAGATGAAGGGAAAATCTGCCCAAGGTTCGGCTGGGTAGGTGAGGACCGAGGGGGAAGTCCACAGACCATCTCCTCTATAGCTATCCAGTAGCGCCACCAGGCATCGGCCAAATGGCTATGTCTCCATGGAAAAACATTTAAAGAGCATAGAAGATGAGATGAAAGGAAGGTAGAGGGGAAGGGGGTTAGGGTAAAGAGGGAGGTACGATGGAGAGATGAAGTAAAGACTGTCCAAAGTCCGGCTGGGTGGGTGTAGGTCGAGGGGTAAGTCCACAACCCATCTCCTCTATAGCTATCAGGTAGCTACACCGGGCATCGGCCAGATAGCTAGGTCTCCGCAGTTGGAGGCAAGTTCAGCAGGTTCTACGTCTTGATGGGGGATAGGTAAAGGTCAATTCAATATCCGGTTTTTGTCCTAAAGTGATAGCATGACATGGTAGGGACCACTGTGTCAGTCATCTTGTGGTCAGGCAAGGGAATTTTGACCTTGATGGTATATTCGGCCAGTCTACATGGATCCAAACTAGGTGCCAGCAAGTCCTCCAAGCTCCCATTGTGATCACTCAAGGCCACCCTCTACTCACCCACTGCCGCCTCCAACGCGCATCTGCTGTATATCTGTGGAATCATCAGCTTGGGCGTTTGATTTGGCCACCAAAGATTCATGTGGTATTGAGCTGTCGTGCTTCGGAGCTCTAAGCCTTCAAGATTAGGCTGCTCCCTCTGATTTGGCATGCAGAAGTAACTATATGACCAACAATGCAGTGTCACCTAAACGAATGGCAGAAAAGATCCTCAGACAATGTTGGCTATCTGGTGAATAGGTTGAGTACACAACAGTTGGTAACTGACTCGGTGGCATTAAATTGCAGAGGGCACTGGAAAAGTGCAAAGCAGGCTGCAGCTATAAGTGAACTTGGGCGCCATATTAGGGCCAGGCCACATGCAGTGATAGGACCCCGGGTGATAAACGTAGTTGCCCATGAGAATGCTTCATGTCCCCCAGCGGTCGCCACTTTAAAAGTCAGTGTTGAGTTGAATAAATCTAAGGCAAGATACTCTAGGCGAAGTTTGAAGCATTCGCAGAATCCCGTTAAACGGCCGCCATCTTAGGGTCAGGCTACATCTAAAACTTCCCTCGCACTTTAAGCATCTTTCGAACTGCCGCAAAAGTGATTATTACCTTACCAGAGGTGAATTTTAGGGTCTGGATGTTGGGCTCACGTCGCAGCAGCGGAAAGATTGAAATTGCCACACAGTCCTTGGGTGAGTTCAAACCACGGGTGCAGTGCGGACTGGCCCCCCCAAGAACAGGAGCAGTGGCACAAGGCTTACGGGCACTGCGAAGCCAGCGGAGCGCTGCTCGTCAGTCAGGTGAGCTCTGGTGCCAAGACACAAGGCACTTAGCTTGGTGGGCAGTTGTTGCTCGTAGGGCTCAGGCTGCAGGTCGGAAGTGTAGCAACAGCATTTTTCGAAGGCTCGTGCCCGCCATTTTTAAAAGGGTGTTGTGTGAATGTAGTTCCACCTCTTGAAGGTTAATAAAGTGCTCTGTTTTATATTTCAGTTTCTGTGCCAACTTCTTTCCTATTGGTCTGAGGATTTTGTGCAGAAAAGGGCGATACCCTAGCACTGGTAGGCCTGGCTGAGGCTCAGCCCGACACCTTGGCTACGAGCCTATAACTAAGATGGCTGATCACCTACGACTTATAGCCTAGTACGTTCGGGGGACTGATTTCACCATCTAAGCGCAATAATGTTTTGGTGTACCTAAGCCGAGAGGGGAGCACATTTCTTTTTTGCAGGAGATGCATGTAATGGCTGTCGAGGGCAGGGCACTACACAGAAGGTGTAGCGGCAAGCCATACTATACAGTTTACTCTGCCTTTGTAAAGTGGCACGTTTATTTGGAATAGGCTCGGGGTGCCATCCCAACTACATAGGTCAGTTGTGGACCCAGAAGGTAGGTTTGTGCTAGTGCTGAGATGACTGGATGGTAAGGATGCGGCACTGATTAACATATATGCCCCTAACACTGACGAGGTGCTATTTCTGGATAGCCTTTTGGCCCTTTTTCCCTCCACGCTTCTCTATAACTGAATAGTAAGTGGTGATTTTAACTGTGTGACCCATACTTGCATGAATGGATCCCATCCCCAGCGGCACGGGGCAACTGTGACTAAAATAGGGGCTTGCTCCTGTAGCTGGGTGGCATTGGAGGTTAAAGGATGGTTGGACAATGAGGAACCTGGCAGTTAGGGTTTACTCTTTCGATTCTAGTGTGCATGCCTTAGAGGTGAGACTAGGCAAGGAGCTTGGCTGTCCCGAGACATTGCTAGAGATTGCTAGATGCTGAATACTTGGTGTGGACTTATTTGCATCAGTGTCCTTTACTGTGCGCATTTTGGTGGTTTGCACGTCGGACTTGCATCCCTATCTTGGAGGCTTGACCCATCACTTTAGGAGGACCAAGTTCTTAGTTCATCTCTGCTAGAGAAAATCACTGCATATTGTATTGATAACCGTGGCTCCACTATGTCAGTTGGGGTTGGATGGGAGGTGTTCAAGGTGTTCATGCGTAGTAACTGTATGGCAAATAAGGCAGGGTGCGCGCTGAAGTGCATTCTGAAATATAACAACAGGAGGCGGTTTTGGATGGGCTCCACGCAAGACTGGAAGACACGTCAGGTGGCGGGGAGCGCTGCTCTCAGACAGTGAAAAGCTGTTCATCTTGGTGAAATGCTTGTGCCAGTACGATTACAGGGCATAAATTGGCGATGGCAGACAGAGGGTAAAAGAGACTGCTTGATTGCTAGGCAGCTCTTGCTTTGTTGAATTTTAACTTGTGTTGATTTTTGAAACCTGTATGTATTGTAAAAATCGAATCTGATGTATGAACTACAAATTGAATTTTAAAACCTGGAACTGCAAAATTGAATCTTAAAACCTAAATCCAGCATTTTTCACAGAGCACTCGAGCACTTTAGAACTGTAAATATACATCGCGACTGACTGATTTGAAAGTCGGCCTGCACCTTCATTTTAATTGTGCTGCGCCGCGCCGTGCTGTTAGCATTTCCACATACGTGTGACAACTTACAGTGCAGTAATTTAAACCAGGCCCTTGATTACTAAGTGGACCCGATCCGTCTCGGCTTTTGCCGCGGGCACGGCGGGCTCTTTGTTTCCCCTACGGCGCTTCTGGTAGCCTACACCGGTCAGCGCTCCAGACTCCCCGGAAGGCGGTGCCGCCCACTCCTGCATATAGCGGAGTGCGTAGAGTGGACTCGCGCAGCGACGCGCATGCAGCGCGCCTACATCACGCCAAAGTCAAGCCCTGCCTGTCTGCGCCTGTCCGCGCCAGATCGGCGACAGGCCAACTTTTTCCTTGACCTCCTGACAGCCCATCGTTGCCAACAGGTACTAAAATTGCTATACTTACAACTCTTAAATATGATTACTTATACCCGCACAGAGCTCTTGTCCTTTAATTCGTCCCACCCAGCTATCATTGCACCTCCTATCAATCTTGGCCCCCCGCCAACTCGTAAACCACTGACCTGCCTTTACGGAAATGTGCGGTCACTCCCTAAGCATTCCTTAGAGATCTGGGACTTACTCGATCAAGAAACCCCAGATATTTTCTTTATAACCGAAACCTGGCTATCAGAAACATCTGACCCAGACATAGCAGCAGCCCTGCACTCTGATTATAAAATAGTCAGACTAGATAGAACTGGGAAACGAGGGGGAGGGACCGCAATAATTTACAAAATGGAGATCGAAATTAACATCATTTCCACTCATCTCGAAACTTGGGGAGAGTTTTTAATCTTCTCCCTTATCCTCACTGGGAATGAGTCCTGGAAAGGAGCCCTGATTTACCGACCCCCAGAGACCAAGGCCAATTTTGCCGCCCAGCTAGTCGACATCCTGGCACCCCATATACTAGCCTGTAAAAATTTCCTACTGTTAGGCGATCTGAACCATCACATGCAAATAAATGATGACCCGTACACAATGGAAATAATGAATAGTATTGAGTCCCTAGATCTAAGACTACTCGAAATAGACCCTACACATAAAGCGGGTCATACGCTGGATATTATATGTACCAACTTCCAGGACACGCATATTAATGAACTAATTCCTGTTTTATGGACAGACCATGTAATAATTAAATTCACCATTAAAACAAATGAGTCCCCACAGGTTCACTCTAAAGAAAAAAAGATGAGCCGCCCATGGAAAAAGATTAACTTAGAAATGTTTGTTAAAATCTTTGCCCCTCCGAGAGTAACTGAGGACACAGAGCTAGATAGAGCGGTCCTAGACCTTGATTCTGCAATAAGTAATACCCTGGATTCTATAGCTCCTAAACGCCTAATAAACTGCCCGAAACTGAAATCGCCTTGGTTCACTGATGAATTGAAAACTATTAAACAACTCACCAGGAAAGCTGAACGTAAATGGCGCAAATCAAAAAACATTGATGATAAATTACACTATAAAATTGCTCATAAAGAATATATGAACAAAATCGCCAACGCCAAGAAAACCTATCTTGGTGAAAAAATTAAAGCAGTTGGAAATTCACAGAAAGAACTTTATGCAATTGTAAAAGACTTCTCAAACCCCATTGCTTGCCAAAAGGTTATTCAGGAATCCCAAGACTGGGCCGATGAACTAGCCACCTATTTCAAAGACAAAATTAATACAATCCATGAATCATTTCCCACAGAAACAGGCACAATAAGTGAGCTATACCAGGCTGATCCCCCCACAAACCCATACAGCAAAATTTAGCAGATTTCGGAATAATCACTGAGGACGAGGAAGCCAACATACTAAAAAAGGCCAAATCAGGTTCCCCCAAAGACCCAGCGTCCGCCCAGATTTTATCTAAACTAGCACCTGCCCTGGCTCCCACACTGACCCCTATCTCTAATATGTCCCTAACTCGCGCCTTGTTCCCTACCCCCTGGATAGAAGCAATTGTGAGGCCAATCCTTAAGAAAAATAACGCAGACCCCAAGCAACCGATTATTTACCGCCCCATATCTTTACTACCACTCTTCGGCAAATCCATGGAATCTATTATTAATGCAAAACTGGTAAAATTCCTTGAAAGACACTCGCTATTAGATTCCTCACAGTCAGGATTCAGAGCTTCCCATAGCACTGAGACTACATTGATAGAGGTGGTTGACAATATCCGGCTGGCACTGGACTCCAAACAGCCGGCTATTCTCATCCTGCTAGACCTTTCGGCGGCCTTCGACACCATATCCCACAGAGTCCCATTAAAGCGACTAGCGGGGATGGGTGTCGAAGGCCAAGCCCTAGGCTGGATCCAGAGCTATCTCACAGACCACAGCTCTAGGGTCAAATCAGGACCTTTCTCATCAGAAGCTATTGACAATGATAAGGAAGTGCCTCAGGGCTCAATTTTAAGCCCAACCTTATTCAACGTCTACGTATCACCACTGGCCAAAATAATTAGGGACTTCGGCTTCGACACACTGTCGTACGCCGATGATACCCAAAATCTCATAACTCTTGGTTCCGATCCAGTAGAGACTAAAGTGAGATTTAGGAATTGTATGCTAGAAATAAAGGGCTGGATGACCAACAATTTCCTAATGCTCAATGAAGGCAAATCCGAAATAATGCTTTTCGGTGCGGCCAAATCCATCTGGTCCCAAGAGTGGTGGCCAACGGAACTTGGACCCTGCCCATCCCCTAAATACACTGTTCGGAATCTGGGCTTCACCCTCGACGACAAGCTGTCCATGGTCCCCCATACGAACAAATTAGTACACACCTGCATAGGTCTTATGAGGACCTTAAGGAAAATATTTAAATGGCTACCCCTGTGCTATCGCAAACCATTGATTCAAGGCTTAATTACTAGCTGCCTTGATTAGGGCAATGCACTCCTCGCTGATGTAAACGAGGGCACACTGAGTAAACTGCAGACACTCCAGAATGCAGCGTCCAGACTGACCCTCGACCTACCCCCACGTACTCCCTCTGCCCCTTGCCTGAAGAAACTGCACTGGCTTCCAGTCAGAAAGCGCATAAGGTTTAAGATCTGTTGCCTAGTGCACAAATCATTAAATGGACAAGGCCCGAAATACTTAATAAACAAACTTCAGGAATATTGCCCAGAAAGAACATTACGATCTTCAAACAAATATCTCTTAAAGATACCAAGAGTTCGTACTGTCAGAAATGGAGACAGGAGTTTCTCGAAGGTTGGCCCTTTGGCATGGAACTCCCTGCCTACGGCTTTAAGATCCAATCAGAATCACAAAATCTTCCGGAGAGAACTTAAAACACTACTATTCAAGGCAACAGCATAACAACCTTTCGTATCTCCCATACCCTCTGCTAGCGCTATGAGACCTAATGGTGAAATGTGCGCTCTATAAATACAAATACATACATACATACCCACGCTGACAGAGATAAAGCGGGGAGCATGCTGGCCAGTGGCCTGGTTCCTCGGAGAGGACTCCGGGGGTCATACCACCCTCCAGGTTCAGGAGCCCAGTGACTAGCTTGTGGTTTCATAGGAGGATATTAACACAGTTTTCCTGTGTTTCTACCACACGCTAAATGCTGCGGACATAGGCCCAGATGCAGGAAGCTAAAAACTGCTCGCAAAGGGGCAGATTCTCAAAATCTGCCCTTTCGCGACCGGTATTTTTGCATTTGGGATGCATCATCCCAAATGCAAAAATCGCAAATTAAGAATTTGCTAAATTGCGATTACTTGCATTTAAGGAATCTCAAATTGAGATTCCTTAAATGCAATGCATTAAAGTTAAAAAAATAACGATTTTGCTAATAGGGCTCGCAAAGTACCATGAAGTTCAACTTCATGGTAATTTGCAAAAACTTTGAAAAATGCCCCAATGTGCATTTTTCAAAGTTTCATGTGGTGCACACACATGTCCTAAGGGCATGTGTGTGCGCAACATATGTGCACAGATCAATTTCAGGGGTGCAACAGGGTGTCCTTTGGACACCCCCGCACCCTTGAAATCGCATTCTAATTTTGCGATTCGCTAATTGCGATTCGCAAATTGAGAATGTCTTCCCATTCATTCCTATGGGCCTCTGGGCCCATAGGAATGAATGGGGAGGTATTCCTTAATTGCGAGTCGCAATTTGCGAGTCGCAATTAATGAATTTTAAGAAATCGCTATTTTTAAAGTGATTTCTTCCTGCATAGCATTTTGGTATTCCTTATTAGCGATTCCTTATTTTTCGCTAATAAGGAATCGCAAAATGGATGCTTGATGCATCTGCGGGATACAGGTCAATGACTCAGAAATGTTCCGCTACATTGCAAATACATCCCTGCCAATTCTCGACCAGGGGCTGGCAGAGCAGCTGGGGGCTGAGATCTTGGTGCAGGATGTCTGGGGAGCTGTCAAGGAGAGGGCAAGGGGCAAAGTTCCTGGTACTGCTGTCCTACCTGTAGAAATCTACTCTACTAACCTGACAGCAGTTGCCCCGCGACTGGTGACGGTCTTTAACAAGGTGAGGTGCGCTGGAGTGCTCCCACCATCCCTGCGCAAGGCAGTAATAGTGTTGCTACCAAAGAAAACGAAAGGCCCCTTGGTAGTCGACTCCTATTACCCGTTATCCATGCTCAATGCAGTTTATAAAATACTTAGTAAAATACTGGCCAGTAGAATGCTTCCTCATATGATCAAGCGTATACACCCTGATCAGACAGACTTCATTCCCAATTGCAGAATGTTACCGAATATCCAACAGCTTGTACAAGCTCTAGATGCTCAAGAGTAGTTCCTAACCAACGCACTGGCCACCTCTGTGGATATACACAAGATGTTCAACTCCCTACAATGGGATGTTTTGTACGCCGTACTCCTGGAGATTGGGTTTGAAGTGCCATTTGTTAGATAGACTAGGTTAATTGTACTCCCAGCTGCAACCACTGGTTCAAACGGGTCCGATGAGATGTGCACAGTGGAACAAGGTATCCAACAGGGCTGCCCACTATCCAACCTACTGTCCATAATTACGCTGGAGCCACACTCTTTAATGGTGCAGCAGAGAAGACACTACTACCAGGGCCTACAGGTGTCAGGAGATCAGATCTACATCTCCCTGTATGCAGATGCCTGCTGCTATATATTTGTGGTGCCTCTACTGACTTGGAAAGCATGCCAGTGGGTATGTCTCACTTCGAGTGACTCTCTGAACTATAGGTGAACTGGCGTAAGACGTGCGCCTTTCCCTTCCGAACTGACTCAGAGGAGACCCAGTGTCCCTCTGTCAATCTATAATTTTGCTTGGAGGGAGCCTTTATTCGGTATCTGGGGGTGTATCTATTCTGATCTCCAGAGTTACTCCGTGACGGTAACTTCACTAGGGCTATATCGGCTGCACAGAGTTCAATATACTTCTGGAGTACCCTACCGATCACAGTCCCTGGGCAACTCACCATAATTAAGATTACCCTGCATCCACGCCTGTTATGCCTCTTCACTGCCCTGCCAATTGAACTCCCCAGGTCCTATTTCATGAACTGGATAGCCTATTTACATCGCTATACTAGGGAACCTAGCGACATAGAGTGACTCTCTGGAAGCTAAGCTTACTAGTGGATGAGAAGGGATTGGCGGGGTCTGACTTTGATGTATACTATCTGTCTGGCCAACTGCAATGGGTCGCTCAATGGGGATCAGTACATTGGGATGCGACATACTCTTGTGAGCGAGGGATGCCTGCCAAAGCACTCCTGACTCGTATCCTGATGCGCCTTACTCCAGCCTCGGTGTCACCCGAGGGAGAAACGTCCTTATCAATGCAGTGTACTCAGTATGGGCGAGGGCCTTTCAGAAAACCCACACTAGAACTCCATACTTGTATGAGCTCAACTTGCTGATGGCCCAGTACTGCCCACTCCATGAAGGAGTGGTTGGCATGGCCCTTACGTGTGTTTAGTTTAGTTTTCCAGAATTACTAAGGCGATTATCCCATTGTAGCGGACTCTCTTAAGGGGAGCACAACTGGACCTCCTGCCCCTATGATGCCAGTGGGAGGCAGGCCTGGGCCGAGCGCTCTCGGACTCTGCCTGAAATCGATACTGAAATCTACCCCTAAGGTATCTTGGAATGCCAGGTTCAAACATATCCAGTTCTTCTTTCGGCACTGGGCGTACAGCACACCCTGGAGAGTGCACACTATGTTCCCCGGGTTATCGGTGGACTGCCCTCGCCGTCGTGTGTATGAGTGGAGGTTCTTCCATATGGTATGGTCCTGCCCGACCTTAGCCCCGTATTGGGCTTCAGTCATACTTGTAATACAGCGGGTCATGGATAAGCAATTTGAGTGCACTCTGCAACTTTGTCTGCAGGGCTTGCATACTCACAGAGCAAGTTGAAAAGCGACGGACCGATTTACGGACTTGGCCCTACTACTTGCCAGGAGACAGCTGACAATGAGCTGGAAATCCACTTCTGGCCCTGACATGTGCAGCTGGAGCAGAGAGCTGACCAAGTGGGTGAATTGAAAGAGAGATGCACTGTGCAGGGAAGAAGCTCAGGAACTGCGGAGAGTCCTCTTGATGCCCTGCTGGGAAGCGATCCTTGTGGCCTGCTCACGGGATAGACAAGGAAGGAACAGGGACACAAGGAGTTTTCCCTCCCACCTCCTTGATTAGCCGCGGAGTGTGGTTGCTCAGGATCTGCCCCCTCTGCGACTAGCATCCCTGCTGCCCCTGCGGAGTGGCTCTAAGTGGCTCAAACCTGATTTACTTCTTCTCAACCCTGATTTACTTCTGCCCTGTCTGAATGATGGGTTTATTACTCTGTTTATTGTTATTTCACTACTGCTCACCTGCCTAGTTTGGTGTGATGGTTTTAGCTTTTATGTCTGTGGGATTGGTGTCAGTACAACGCGTTGTGTTACAACGCATTCCGTTACAACGCAGATTTTACAACGCGGGATCCATTACAACGGATGTCATTACAATGCATGGCATTACATCGCAGATGCTATTACAACACATGGCATTACATCGTAAGTATAGGTAAGTATACCTTTTTTTAAAAATGTTATTTAGTTTATTGTAATTAATTTTTTTAAAATAATTTAATTAAAAGACATTTAAAAATTGTCATTAATTTAATTTAATAAAATAATATCTGTTTAATAAATGTAATTTTATTAAAAATTGTAATTAATTTAATTTAATACAAAAAAAATAATTAGTTTAATGTACATATTTTTTATAATGAAATTAAATTAAATTAATAATATTATTTTATTTAATTTAATTAATTTAATTAAAAAAATGTAATTAATGTAAAATAATTAATTTACTTTATTAAATATATTTTAATTAATTTTAAAATGGTAAATATAATTTAATTATCCCTAAACCCAAACCCTGCCCTAAAACCTAAAAACACCCCTGTACCCCAAAACCCAAACCCTGCCCTAAAACCTAAAAACACCCCTGTACCCCAAAACCCAAACCCTACCCTAAAACCTAAAAACACCCCTGTACCCCAAAACCCAAACCCTGCCCTAAAACCTAAAAACACCCCTGTACCCCAAAACCCAAACCCTGCCCTAAAACCTAAAAACACCCCTGTACCCCAAAACCCAAACCCTGCCCTAAAACCTAAAAACGCCCCTGTACCCCAAAACCCAAACCCTACCCTGAAACCTAAAAACACCCCTGTACCCCAAAACCCAAACCCTACCCTAAAACCTAAAAACACCCCTGTACCCCAAAACCCAAACCCTACCCTAAAACCTAAAAACACCCCTGTACCCCAAAACCCAAACCCTGCCCTAAAACCTAAAAACACCCCTGTACCCCAAAACCCAAACCCTACCCTAAAACCTAAAAACACCCCTGTACCCCAAAACCCAAACCCTACCCTAAAACCTAAAAACACCCCTGTACCCCAAAACCCAAACCCTACCCTAAAACCTAAAAACACCCCTGTACCCCAAAACCCAAACCCTGCCCTAAAACCTAAAAACACCCCTGTACCCCAAAACCCAAACCCTGCCCTAAAACCTATAAATACCCAAACACCCCATAACATATACCTCAGTACCCCAAAACATATACTCCTATACTCATACTTATTTAAAAAATCACTTAAATTAATATATTTAATTTATAATATTTAAAAACAAAAATAAATATTTTTTTTATAATTAATAATAATTAAATCAATTAAAAAATATTAAATAAAATAAAAAAGAAAATTAAATACTTACCAATACTTACGATGTAATAGTATGCGTTGTAATAGCATCTGCGATGTAATGCCATGCATTGTAATGACATCCGATGTAATGGATCCCGCGTTGTAAAATCTGCGTTGTAACGGAATGCGACGTAAAAGTTGCGTTGTAGGTGTAACATACCTGTCTGTGTATCAAAAATGCAATGAACAGTTTTTTTCTAAAGAAAAATGGTATGTCCCCCCAAATGAGCACAGATTACCATGCAAATATTAGCATTAAGCATCTTAAGGAAAAGAAATACATTTTTCCCAAACAACAGGTTGATATTTTCTTAAAACACACACACCTTGTTCCCAAATATCAGAATTTCGATTATAGCTGAATAAATTAAATTTCCTCAGGCCAGGCGAAATTCTGTGATTTGATGAAAATAATGTTCTTGCACCTAATGTACAGATCAATTATTTCATCAAGTACCTACCGGTACTAGTATCCCAGTCTGACAAAAACCAGTATAATTCCATATTAGAGATGTCCACTATATTAAAGATGCGTGTTTTATGTGAGGATGCTGATATTTAGTCATGGGCAAGGAACTGAATTTTAGGGCTCAGGACAGGGGAAAGGTGCAGGTTTCAGGGCAATTGGCCAATTTTTAGGGCTCATCGGGGCGGTGCTAGAGTTGGGGTAGTTCTTTTGGGACAGGGGGCTGGGTTTTAGCGCTCAGGGTAGGGCGGTCGAAGTAATTAATAAGGCTGGGGCTGGTAGATTACAATGCAGGAGGGCTAAATTTTAGAGGTCAGGGCAGGGGGGCTGAGGTAGGATCTTTACCACACATATACCTTTACCAATCTTGCCTTCCCAACGAAATTATTTTTAAAATATGTGTGGTAAAGGCATGCGTGGTAAAGACGTGGTCACTGTGAAGGCCACGTGATTCAGGCAAGCTTGGTTTAAGCATGCATGATTGTGTCATACAACCAATACATGGGATGGTAACACTCTCCACATGCCTTTGCCAATAGGTGACAACCAGATGCCAGATATGACTGCAATGAGATGGCACAGAACAGCAGCTACCAGATCAGACATGGAGAGCTTCAGATGCTACAAGGTAGGGCCAAAGGAGTACCCAACAGTCACATACATGTACACAGGCACACACATGTGCATGCACAAAAAACACACATGCACAAAAAACTGCTGTCAGGTGGACACAAACATAGTCACACAGATTCTCATAGACAAATTGCAAACACGTCCTCTTGATCTCTGACTCTTTTCCTTCTACAGTCCAGTTGCTGACCTAACATTTTAACTCCAGTGTCTGCACCTTGATCAATGGGTGCAGGCTCTTCAGCGTCTCTGCTACTGATGCTGTCACCGATGCGAGGACTGGGCCCAGGAGAGCTGCTGTATACCACATAGATGCACAGAAAGTTTTATCTTTGTCCGGCTCGAGGAAAGGCAGGGCCCATGTTCATACATGGGGTGTGCTTGACAGCAAGTACTTTCAACACATTGGCCAATCCTCACGAGGCTTGCTGGAATCTGCATTGAGACTGGCCAATGTACTGAAGGTCCCAAGCTGTCAATCACCCTGATGTCTGTGAGTATGCAGCAGATTCTCTGTAGGATATCAATAAAGTGTGCCTCAATGTAGGCTCGATAATAGTGGCACTGCTGACTATTGGAACTTAAATTATTTATAAGCGCGCTTAATTCGCATTTATTTTACTTTTAGGTATCACACTGTTCACATTATTGTGCAGTAAATCAATGAATACAAATTAAAAAAAAACATGCAAATGCATTTACTATAAAAAATCAATGGCCAATAGTTAATTGTCAGTTCGTGTTAAATACTTAGGTTTGGAGGTGTCACCTAGATAATAAAAAAAAAACATAAGACCACCATTTGGTTGTTCCATCAATTCAAAATCGGACCCAAACAGGAATGTAGCAAAAGAACACAGACCCACAGGTTCTTTCCAGATTTAATCCTGATATGTATTCCACTTAGTACAGTAGTTGACAGTGTTCAGGATTCGACTTTGAGACACTATTAGATAATATAGACTTTTTTTGTTTCTTGGTTTATTGTTTTTGTATCCTGCAACCGCAGCCAGGAAGTTGCATCAGACGTACCTCTGCATAGGTACATATGCCCTTGACAACATCCTAATCACCGACACACTAATACTTTACCTACCGCGCTGTACAGTCCATATGTTGGTTGGATACTCCAGACCTGCTCTTTGCTCAAATATTTCGGAAAGTAAGCGGTGATAATGAAATCTAACACAATCGCCCCAGGATTTTCTGGCACTTTAGGGTGGAGAAAAGACGGAGAATAAAGCCACTGCAAGGGTCCAGGGAGCAGACAGTTAAATAATACCTGAACCTTCTCTAATAGAATTTAGCGTCCACCAATAGGGGCGAAGAGAATGATATACCATCACACACAATGGAACTAAATGACATCATGGCACCCCTTTGCTTGATGGCTTGCTGCCTCTCTGTGAACCGTAAGAGCTGGCCCACACCGTCACCCCCAGGTGGACTCAGCTTACATTTCCTGAAATTCTGCTGCGGGGTCCTGAATGAAGCTGCTCTCCTGTGATTCATGGCTGCCCCCCAGATCACTCATTGATGTCCGCACCACCCCTTGCAGATTTACTGCCGCATTAAAAGAACTCATAAAGCAAGTACATGGCTTGGGATTGTCGCCGACATGATTTACGGGCTTTGATTTCCCCGGGTCTCCATGGAGTTTGCTTTAATCATGAATAAAATATAAGGTTAAAGGTGCCCCTTTCCTAAAAGGCAGCAAAGCACGAATTTCATGCACTTTCGTTCGAAGAGAGCGGTTTTTATTAGCATTGGTAACGTTTGAGCTATGTTTTCTTCGCAGAAAATACAAACATGAAATCCATGGTGCCCCATCAATAATTTCGAGAGTTTATGAGCGCTGCCTGGCAAATATACATTATTAACCATTCTCAGCTATTGATGGTATCCTCCGTGTGTTGTCTTTCCGTTTGGAGTGCTGTGGCATGTGTACTCTTATGTAGCTGTATGTTTTTTAACTTATTTTATGTAGTTCGATGTTATGTCATTTATTCTGCTTGTAATTCTTTAATCTGCTGTCTGTTGCCTGTTTGGAACTTAGAGTATGGCTCTGAGAACTTCAAGGTGTCATTCCTTCATTGTCGTCCGAGCCATCCGGATGTCTCCAATGTATTGGGCCCTTATTCCTTATTGTTTTGCTGCCCTGCACGAAATTATTAAAGTATAAAATATATTTTTTATAACTCTAAAAACTATTTAAAAAATGAGGAAATTGAATAGATAAACTCTGGCGCATTACATCACATAGCAAACACAAGGAGATGATGGACGGAGCGCTGAAACTTTTCAGACACTCACCCCTAGTCACAGATCTGGGTTGAATCCATCATGGTTCTTCAGCTCACTTCGCCACCCCAGTTCAAACACAGCTACATGCAAATCAGTCTTGATCCTGTGCCTCATGGGAACAGTCCAGCCTGAACTTCCAAGCGATGTCTTCCCTGGACCGGAAACAAGCATCCAGGGACCAGTTTTGGGCTAAAAGCCCTCATTAGCCAGGCGAGCTTGAATCCAGTGGCAAAGTGAGCAAGCGACCCATGTCAGGGCATAACCTGCCAACTTAGGGCGAACAATGCAAATACAAGGAGATGATGGATGGAGCGCTGAAACTTTTCAGACACTCACCCCCACTCACAGATCTGGGTTGAATCCATCATCGTTCTTTAGCTCACTTAGCCACCCCAGTTCAGACATAGCTATATGCAAATTAGTCTTGACCCTGTGCCTCATGGGAACAGTCCAGTCGAACTGCCAAGCCGTGTCCCATGATGTAATATGTGACATCATCAGCAGTGGATTGCGGGTGCACGAGTTATACTTAGTACAACTAATTATAACAGACGAATTCCAATGGTTTTCTATGAGTGAAATGTCCAGCTAACTATAACACCCCTGAAACCTATGTTTTTTTCTGTGAATTTCTTAGGCTTTTTAAATGATAATTCCTAACTATAACATGCCTGAAACTTACGGTTTTTTCAGTGAATTTCTAAGGTTTTTTAAATGATAATTCCTAACTATAACCTACCTGAAACCTAGGGTTTTTTCAGTGAATTTCAAAGGTTTTTTTAAATGCTGATTTCTAACTACAATATCCCTATAACCTATAGTGTTTGTTAAGTAAAATTTAAACACATGCATATACTTTTTATAGTAAAAACAAACTTAACAGTAGTGTTTTTCTAACTTATAATTATACCTCCTGGTTTTATGGTATTTATTTTTTGGACATTTCCATCTGTATTTATCCATACTTTAAAAAAAAATAATTGTATGTGTATTTACCCATATATTTTTAGAGTTTTGTAAAAAAAATGAATCTGAAATTAGTATATTTCCACATTTATTTTACTGATAAATATGCACTCATGGCTGAAAGACTGACCGTTTTCACTCATGTAAACACTCTTAGATGATAAACTATACACAACCTTCCCATTAAAATGTGCAAGTTTTCTTATACAAGGATATATATTGCTCATTAAGGTTCTTCACTAAAAGTATTTTATGGTTTTTACCCTTTTACTTTTAGAACGACAGACCTATTGGCCTACTACTCATCATTGACAGCATTTACAAACAATCCAAAAATAACTAACGCTGGGAAAAGCACTACGCTACGCTTGCGTAGTTTGCGAAGTTTGCACTACTTCGCACTACGCAAACTGCACTTAGCACAGTGCAAACATGCGTAGCGTAGTGCAGCGGTAATTTTTTGCTTGCTCGCGGTCCTCAATGTCAAGTTGGCGACTGCGAGCAAGCAAAATGACATCCCGGCGAGACTTTTTCCTCGTTCGTGATCAGCAACATCAAGTTGCCGATCGCGAGCATGGAAAATAAACCTCCCTGCGAGATTCTCAACGCGGGGAGGTCAGGTTTCTCATTGTGAGTGGTCCCGTATGCTCGCGACCGCTCGTGATGAGAAACTACCAGTCCGCATTGAGAAAATGCCGCTCGAGTAAAAATCCACTCGAGCAGCAGAAAACTACAGCTCGCACTGTGCAAGATGCCGTTTTCAATGATTGCACAGTGCCGGATGCTTGTCCGCACTGTGCAATCATTGAAATTGGCATCTTGTACAGTGCGAACAGGCTACTACGCAGTTGATGTAGTGCTACGCGTAGCTCGCATAGTGCAAAGTGTACTTTGCATAGCTTCACATAGCGCTACTTCGCAAACTACTCCCAGGACTAATAATAACCCATTTTCCGCATTTATCCACACTTCAAAATAAATACAGAGAGGAAAATAAATACTTTTCTGTCTGTATTTATCTGTAAAAATCTGTAAAAACATAAATCAAGGAGCCCTACTTATAATTTAAGAATATTTTCAACTTAAGTAGCAGTAATTAACATATAAGAGTGGTAAAAGTATGACGCAGCACCTATAATACCTGACTTTCAAGAACAGCGTTCACAGTTCGATCCCAAAGTCCATCAGCATCTTAGCCCACCACTATCTCACTGTAGGAAACACCTTGCTTAAACTTCCCAATGCCCCAAGTGCCGGCACACCTTTCCGGGGGTAGCTTTACGCTTTACAAATGCTGCCATTTTTTTAATCAAAAAGCATAGTGATAACAAATATTAATAAGTTTTTTTTTCTTCTATTGTAAACAATATTTTTTTTATATCTTCTAATTTAGATGTTTTTAATCATGAGAATGCAAAGGATACAGTTTACCGGGTAACACTTTTTAAACTCTCCAACGTATGTAGATAATAAGGACCTTATACATGTTACTATGGAAATCAAAACCTTTACAGCTTCACAGTTTGTAACTTTTCCCAACATGTGCACAAGTAAAACAGTTAAAACATGAGCACGTGTAAACTGTAAAATGTGACATCTACATAGGCGGAGCCGAATCTTCCTTCCATAGACTACTAAACAACCAAAAACTATATAAACCACACCTATTGTGCGATTAGTTTTGTCGAGTTTTAAATATCGTTTAGAAAAATATAGTTGTAAAAAATATCGACTTTAATAAAAACAATGTTAAATTACATTAATATTAATAATTAATTACTAAAATATATTTAAAAATACTTAAATTAATTTATAATAATTAAATAATTAATAAAAGTCAAAATATTTTTTTTTAATCCTATTTCTTAAAACATATATATAGAGTAACAAAATATAATTAAATAATAGCCAATATTATTAACCTACAATAACAAAAGTGTAAAAATTACTATTCCCACTGCAAAGAATGCAAGCATAGGGTAAGCGTTGGATAGCGTAGGGGTTAAAATTGCTATTCCCACTCCAAAGAGTGCAACAGTAGGGAAAGCGTTGGATAGCGTAGGGGTTAAAATTACTATTCCCACTCCAGTGGGTGCAACAGTAGGGAAAGCGTTGGATAGCGTAGGGGTTAAAATTACTATTCCCACTCCAGTGGGTGCAACAGTAGGGAAAGTGTTGGATAGCGTAGGGGTTAAAATTACTATTCCCACTCCAGTGGGTGCAACAGTAGGGAAAGTGTTGGATAGCGTAAGGGTATAAATTACTATTCCCACTCCAAAGAGTGCAACAGTAGGGAAAGCGTTGGATAGCGTAGGGGTTAAAATTACTATTCCCACTCCAGTGGGTGCAACAGTAGGGAAAGCGTTGGATAGCGTAGGGGTTAAAATTACTATTCCCACTCCAAAGAGTGCAACAGTAGGGAAAGCGTTGGATAGCGTAGGGGTAAAAATTACTATTCCCACTCCAAAGAGTGCAACAGTAGGGAAAGCGTTGGATAGCGTAGGGGCTAAAATTACTATTCCCACTCCAGTGGGTGCAACAGTAGGGAAAGCGTTGGATAGCGTAGGGGTTAAAATTACTATTCCCACTCCAGTGGGTGCAACAGTAGGGAAAGCGTTGGATAGCGTAGGGGTTAAAATTACTATTCCCACTCCAAAGAGTGCAACAGTAGGGAAAGCGTTGGATAGCGTAGGGGTTAAAATTACTATTCCCACTCCAGTGGGTGCAACAGTAGGGAAAGCGTTGGATAGCGTAGGGGTTAAAATTACTATTCCCACTCCAGTGGGTGCAACAGTAGGGAAAGTGTTGGATAGCGTAGGGGTTAAAATTACTATTCTCACTCCAGTGTGTGCAACAGTAGGGAAAGCGTTGGATAGCGTAGGGGTAAAAATGACTATTCCCACTCCAGAGAATACAACATTAGGGAAAGTAAATATTTCATAGATTATTCAAAATTCTAACAATGAATATCTATTAATAATGAATAAAAAATAAATAAAAATGTTATCTAATAGAATAAATAATATTTTAAAATTACTATTTAACAATAATTATTGTAATTAATCACCTATTAATACAAATTAATTATACATGAACAATTATTTTTTTATACTTAACAATTATTTCACTATTATTTCCAAATAAATAACGTTCAATTATTTTTATTATTTAATTAATTATTAAAAAACTACTTTGCACCCTATGCACCTATAAACTCACAACCACCTACAGAAAATAAATTAGTAAAATTTACATAATTACCAATTAATCAATTAATATAAATAAATTAATAATCTTAATTAAATTAATAAACTAATATCAATTAATTAACAATTAATTACTAATTAATATCAATAAGTAAATGTACATATTCATGTAATTATAATTAATTTACTTCCCACCCTATTCCCCTATAAACCCACAACCCGCTACAGAAATTAAATTAGTAAAATTTACATAATTACCAATTAATCAATTAATATAAATGATTTGAAAATTCTAATTAAATTAATTAACAAATATAAATTAAGTTACAATTAATTACTAATTACTATCAATAAATACATTTACATATTTAATTAATTATAATTAAATTACTTCCCACCCTATTCCCCTATAAACCCACAACCCGCTACAGAATTACATTACGCAATATTCATTAAAATAAATTTCATTTAATAACATTATTTATAACATAAATACACACTTTTCACACATATTATAACATAAAAATACACAATAAAATATTATATATTATTAAAAAATCGATATTTTTAACTATCTATATTATATATTTCGATATTTTATCTATCTATATTTTTTACAGTCAATATTACTTCACTTACCTTAAAAACGATATTTTTGTTGTCTTATATTCTGTCCTGTCGATATTTTGTCCAGTCTATATTAAATACTCGATATTTTGTCCAAACGATATTTTGGACTCGATATTATGTCTGTGCACCGTACTTCGCTTCAGGGGTGTTGGTGACCCGTCGGCGCAAACCCTAAACATTTCCAATCAACATCACCACCTTCCAGTTGTTAGTGTGTTTTCCCCTAGGGATCATATACTGTTAATATATATATTATAATATTAACAGTTATGCTGATCTCAGTGGGGTTCATGACCCATCGGCACAAAGAGTAAAGATACATGAGCAACGTTACCAGCTTCTGGTTTTTAGTCTGTTCCCCCCCTTTTGATCATATACTGTGAATATATATATTATAATTGTCACAGTCATGATCTCAGAGGAGTTTATGGCCTGTCGCCACGAAGATCAAACTTTTTGACCTCCCGGAGAAAAGAAGCTCAGAAAATAATTACTGCTCGAAAGTATTTCGTTATGGATGTTCTATTAAATAGATATCTTTATTTTCGTTATATTGAAATATATTGTCCTATTGTTAAAGAAGAGGAATAGGAGATTTTTCAGCGCCATCTGTAATACAGCTTACGAAACATTAGAACGTTATTGATCAGATATTTTTTTCAGGGACCATATTTTATGAAATTGCAGAATAAAAAATATAGCTTTCATACATACTTTTTTACTTTAAATATTTGATAAACCCTACTATTCTGAATGTTATTTTCTAATTTATATTCTTCTCATTTGTGGTTCCTATTCACCTTCGCCCTAAAGAATATATAGGACCAGTTCTGTATATTATAATAGTACTATCCTATATATTCTTAAGTGAGTATGTGATTTGTTAGAGGAACAGTGTGCAACCTCTAAGCACTACGACAGAATGTTCCTGAATTCTACAGAATACAAATTTAAAATAATATTTCATACATTTCTATGTAATATGAAGTCACTTTTATTTAACTGTTTTTTACTTCTTCTCCAGACCTCAGATAATGTAGAGCTGGAGTATTTGTTGTAGCACTTCTATTCTACTTCATCTAAAAGTAACTCATGCCCTCTTACATTATCACGAATATGGGGCAACACGTTTACAAACTATAGCAGAAAAAAGGAGGGTATGGCCACGCTTAACTGATATTTTATGAAATTCCATTTTTAATTGTCACCCCTTTCATATATACAGCGTCAGTTTCTGAAGAAAGTTTATTTATATTTGCTAAATAAAAACTGTTTCAAACCTAGACTGAAATTATTGCTGCGCAACCACACCTCCCCATCAGAAAAGTAAACACCACATTGTAAGTAAATAGTGCTCCTGGGAAGTGTCCCACGCACAAACTTGATAAAAAACACACCGCAAGACAATGTCATTTCTCTGCCGTGATTTGTACACCAAACAGCAATTATATAAATGGCCCTTAAAACATATAAAAACAATTTTTACCTTCATAATCCCTGTCCAACAGGGACTTTTTATTTATTTATTTATTTTACGGCAGAGTCTGCCCATCCTACGCCACTTGGCGTTTACAAAAAAAAATAGTGGGCCCTGGGGGTCCTTCTGGGACCCCCTAAGCAGGTCTAGAGGGTCAACATACCCTGCCCCATTTCTACGTTTTGCACACTTGTTCCACTGACTTCTTCACCCTCGCTTCTACCGAGGCACAAAATATCTTCCAACAGTTCCTAGTTTTGAATGTTGACAACCACTTGACAGCCAATTAGCATTCAGCGCTTACGATACACTCACGGTGTGCTCATAGTCCACGGAACCAAACGCCGATAGATATATATATGCCTTTAACTGTAATTTTCTCAGGAACTACTGAACAGATTGACACCATTTAAGCAATAGGCACTAGTCTGAACTGAGGACTACATATCTGCCAAATTTGGCGTAATTCCGTTCAGCAGTTCGAGCTTTAGCTGTGGCTAAAGGTCCTATGGAAAATGCATAGGGAAAATACGTTTTGGGCCCCCCCTTTTTTCTCACCCCCCGCTTCACGAATCACCCTGAAACTTTCAGGAAGGAGCAGAATGAAGCTGGCCATTAGTTTTGAAAATTTAACGAAGATTCATCAACCAATGTCAAAGTTATTCCAAATAGAATGTTGCGGATTTCCAATGGAAAATAGGTCCTAACTATAACTACCTACTGACGACAGCCAGTAGGTAATTAATATATATATATATATATAGGGGCGGAGCGGACCAGAACCAATCGGGTTCTAGGGCTGAACATTTGAACTCACTTTGTTGCCTGTTACTCCTGAATATCCCTGGCACTGAAGAAGGCATATCACATGCCGAAATGCATTAGCCATATCCTGCATCACTGCTGAATAAAGAAGCCTCCCTGTATTCCCCTGTCGTGGCCTCTGCTTCTTTTTGGAGGAGTTCTTGTGATATATATATATATATATATATATATATATATCGGGACTTGTAGTTCCTAACACTGATGCAAGTTAGGGCAATTCGGCGCAGGTGAGCCCCGCCGCCACTAGGAGGGAGGAGCTGTAACGTATAAAGAGTGAGGTGTTTTCACAGATTAAGGATGATGGCACAAGAAGAAGGCACACGCCGAAACCGGTCTGCTAAACAATCCTGAATAAAGTACCTGTTTTTATAGCCCCGCAGTGTCCAGAGTGATCTTCTGAATGAAAGAGGAACTTTGATTGTATATATATATATATATATATATATATATATATATATATATATATATATATATATATATATATATATATATATATATATATATATATATATATATATATATATACATTATATATATATATATATATATATATATATATATATATATATATATATATATATATATATATATATATATATATACACTGAAAAAACCATAGGTTATAGACCATATATAGTTAGGAATTAGCATTTACAAAACCTTGAAAATTCACTGAAAAAACCATAGGTTATAGACCATATATAGTTAGGAATTCGCATTTACAAAACCTTATTTTACTCACACAAAACCATTGAAATTCCATATATAGTTAGTTGCACTAACTATATATCGCGCACCCGCAATCCACTGCTGATGATGTCACATATTACATCATTCATGACATGGTCAGTGACATCACTGATGACATCACTGATGACATCTCAAATGACATCACTGATGACATCTCAAATGACATCACTGATGACATCACTGATGACATCTCATTTGACATTACTGATCACATCACTGATGATATCATTCATGTGATAATACGATGAACCTCTTCAGACTCTAATATAACCTTAGATACAATCAGTGTAAACAGACACTCACAGACTGTCACTCATCCATGGAGTTACTCACACACCTAGTCAGTCAATCAAAGAATCAATCACACCTCCATTTCCTCAACTATACAGTTATACAAACTTTACTTATTCAAACATATACTAACACATATTAACTCTCTTATACAATCCCTGATACAAGTTCACAATGATCCATACAGCCACTCACACATTCACTGGCTCTTATGCACAGTTATTTATATATGTCAACTCTCACATGTACTGTGTTTTACATATGTACTCACTTTGACATGTAGCACTGAGATATCCATTCACTCACCAATACACTCATGCACACAGTCAACCGCCCATACAGCTGTTTCCACATGCACTTTTGAAACCATACATCTAGTGAATCAACTGCTCACATATCTATGCACAGAGTCATACACCTTCCAGCCACCCACACACACACTCAGTCTCCCATACAAATACTTGGGCAACCAATCAATAACCCATATAGTTACTCATATAGCTACTTATCAACACATGCAACAGTTTACAGAACAACAGACATAATGATGCACAAATTAAGACAGTTTAGTCACTAACCCATGCACTCAGTGAGACACATTTAATCACTCACTCATACAGTCAGTCATGCACCTACTAAATCCTTCATCCAGACACTTATACATCCACTCATTCTTCAATATGTAAGACATATTTTAACTTTACAGAAACATACAGTCACTGGATGTTGTCATCAGTGATGTCATCAGTGATGTCATTTGAGATGTCATCAGTGATGTCATCAGTGATGTCACTGACCATGTCATGAATGATGTAATATGTGACATCATCAGCAGTGGATTGCGGGTGCGCGATATATAGTTAGTGCAACTAACTATATATGGAATTTCAATGGTTTTGTGTGAGTAAAATAAGGTTTTGTAAATGCGAATTCCTAACTATATATGGTCTATAACCTATGGTTTTTTCAGTGAATTTTCAAGGTTTTGTAAATGCTAATTCTTAACTATATATGGTCTATAACCTATGGTTTTTTCAGTGAATTTTCAAGGTTTTGTAAATGCTAATTCCTAACTATATATGGTCTATAGCCTATGGTTTTTTCAGTGAATATATATATATACATACATATATAAACATATATCATCTGTATATCTATATAAATACAAACATAAATGCATGCATACATATACTTATATGCATTTTAGGGTTGTTAGGGCGTTTTCGTGTGTATTATGTTGCTTTTTTAGGGCTTTTGGGTCAATTAAGTAGGGTTCCCGGAGCCTAGGGCTGAGGGGCCGGTTCAGTTTCGTGCGTATTGGTGTTGGCAAGGTTTTGAGGGATTTTGGCGTTTTTTGGTCGAGATTTGGCCGTTTTATGGCTTTTTTTGTGTTTGCGGGGGGCGCGTATTCGGGTTGAAATTCGTCCCCGTTCCAGTGGATGGATTGGGCTGATTTTTGGTGAGATGTTAGGGAATCGCTGGAACTAGTTTCCAGCCAAGTTTGAAGCGGATCGAAGCAGTGGAAGTGCTTTAAAGAGCAATTTTTGTGCGGAGTAGCGAATTGTCATGTTATTCAATGGGAGTTTTTGGTGCGCATGGAGAAGGTGAATTTGGGGTGTTCCAGTTGCGCTCGAGGGACGGGGCTTGGGTGAGCTGTAGGGAGAGTGGATCGGCAGGTGTGCCGAATTTTTGGGATTTGTTGGCCGAAGGGAAGGGTGTGATTGGGCAAAGTCGATTTGGTGAAAACGGTGCGTTATTTACATGAAAGTTGAAAAAACACTAATAAAAGCAAAGCTAAAAAGCCACCTCATTACAAACAGAATGGCTTTAACTTAAACGAGGGCGAGATCTATTGCATTTTCAATGCTTGTTTACTTTGGTTCCATCAAGAAGGCATTCAGATGTGTCACACATTTGCCATAAATTCTGAATGTTAGCACTCTAGTTGCACATTAGATCACTGTAGTAAAGCTACTGCTCACCAGGGACGTCTGCTGCTGGTATTCAAAGTGCATGTTTCAGTCTGCATGTCAGAATTTTTTTAATGAAATAGAAGAGGATTTGAGAAGTCACTCAAAATGATCCCTAATTTTTCTTTCTGAAGCACTAATCATACTTTCTATGGCAAAATTAACCCCCTCATGTTGTTCCTTTTTAAATTGAGTGTCTTCAGACTTACCACTTCATTCCAATCAAGATGGCTTCTGGTGTGCCATACTTTTGTCATAAGTAAGACTGTTAGCGCTCTAGTTGTTCTTTAGAACACTCTGGGACATTCTATCATTGGGCTATACTTGGGGTACATCTGGGTGATATTTGGGCTACATTTAGGCTCTTTTGTCTCTGGTGGCCATCTTGCGAGACTATGTCAGAATTTTTTAATGAAATTGAAGAGGGTTTGAGAAGTCACTCAAAATGTGCCCTAATTTTTCTTTCTGCAGCACTAATCATAATTCATATGGCAAAATATACCCCCTCATTTTGTTCCTTTTTAAATTAAATGTTTTAAGAGTTACCACTTTATTCCAATCAAGATGGCTTCTGGTGTGCCATACTTTTGTCATAAGTAAGACTGTTAGCGCTCTAGTTGTTCTTTAGAAAACTCTGGGACATTCTGTCATTGGGCTATACTTGGGCTACATCTGGGTGATATTTGGGCTACATTTGGGCTCTTTTGTCTCTGGTGGCCATTTTGGGAGACTGCATGTCAGAATTTTTTAATGAAATAGAAGAGGATTTGAAAAGTCACTCAAAATGTGCCCTAATTTTTCTTTCTGCAGCACTAATAATACCTTCTATTGCATAATATACCCCCTCATTTTGTTCCTTTTTAAATTAAATGTCTTAAGAGTTACCACTTTATTCCCATCACGATGGCTCCAGGTGTGCTATACCTTTGTAATAAGTAGGACTGTTAGCGCTCTAGTTGTTCTTTAGAACACTCTGGGACATTCTGTCATTGGGCTATACTTGGGCTACATCTGGGTGATATTTGGGCTACATTTGGGCTCTTTTGTCTCTGGTGGCCATTTTGGGAGACTGCATGTCAGAATGTTTTAATGAAATAGAAAAGGATTTGAGAAGTCACTCAAAATGTGCCCTAATTTTTCATTCTGCAGCACTAATCATACTTTCTATGGCAAAATATACCCCCTCATGTTGTTTCTTTTTAAATTAAATGTTTTAAGAGTTACCACTTTATTCCAATCAAGATGGCTTCAGGTGTGCCATACCTTTGTAATAAGTAGGACTGTTAGCGTTCTAGTTGTTCTTTAGAACACTCTGGGACATTCTGTCATTGGGCTATACTTGGGCTACATCTGGGTGATATTTGGGCTACATTTGGGCTCTTTTGTCTCTGGTGGCCATTTTGGGAGACTGCATGTCAGAATGTTTTAATGAAATAGAAAAGGATTTGAGAAGTCACTCAAAATGTGCCCTAATTTTTCATTCTGCAGCACTAATCATACTTTCTATGGCAAAATATACCCCCTCATGTTGTTTCTTTTTAAATTAAATGTTTTAAGAGTTACCACTTTATTCCAATCAAGATGGCTTCAGGTGTGCCATACCTTTGTAATAAGTAGGACTGTTAGCGCTCTAGTTGTTCTTTAGAACACTCTAGGAGGCTGCAGTAGAACACAAAGGAATCAACTGACAGTCTCTGTCCTTGTTGGATGTACATGTTTTACTGAGAATGTCAGACTTCATTTTCACATGACTGAGAAAGATAATGTGAATTTACAGAAAATATGCTTTCAGTTTAGCTTATAGATCCCCTTCCAAACCACTGTGGGAAAATCATGAGATATTAGTTTTCTTTCAAACAATATTCATGATATCACAGCAGAAGGTTTTTTCACATGGTAAAATCACCTTAGAACCCACCACAATTCCTAAAACGAGTATGGTACCATCAACAAATGATTTATAATGTAACTAAAGTCCTAAAACCCTCTATTAACTACAATGCTTTTTAATGAGGTGCTATCATGTATATTGGTCCCAAGATGGCTGCCAACACTTCTTGGATGAAGTGCTGACAGCCAATCAGATCAGATGTGTGGTTAGGCTCCGCCCAGATATATATATTTTTTTTAACCTAAATTACTCAAAATCCACTGGAGCACATATATTGAGACCTAGCAAAGGCACATCAGGCTAACAGTCCCTACAATTTTGCCAAGTTTTGTGCAAATCCATTCAGCCGTTCGAGCTAAAAGTGAGGCCAACCGCCCTATGGAAATTAACATGGGAAAAATGCGTTTTGGGACCCCCCTTTTTTCTCGGCCCCCCCTTGATGAAACCCCCCCAAATTGTCAGGGGCTGCTCAGAAACAAAATGTTCCATTTTCCTGTAAATTTCAGCCAATTCCGTCCACAAACGCCAAAGTTATTAGACATAGAATTTTCAAAAATCCCATAGAGAAAAAATCCTAACTATATATACCTACTGGCGACCGCCAGTAGGTAATATATATATATATATATATATATATATATATATATATATATATATATATATATATATATATATATATATATATATATATATATATATATATATATATATATATATATATATATATATATATATATATATTAATGAGTCCTGCAGCCTCAACAACTGGCAGGCAATTCAGGTGTAGGATGTCGGCCCAGCGGTGTGTCAGCTGCTGATGGGTGTACAGTATCCCTGAGCTCTGGCACACTCATACATTGGCACACTCCCCGCCAGAGCAGCTGATGATCCTGCAGGGCGTAACCTTACAATGTTACTGCAGCCACCTCTGCCTTGCTGAAAATGGGGAGGGCTGCACCCCTACATCACCTGCAGGGGGTGCAAGTGGCACAGGTGCTGCCACCTTCTGCCAAAATGGAGTGAGTGGACTGGACTGATCGGGTGGAAGTTGGACTGGGATGGGAAACTTGGGAAGGAAAAAAGGAAACGGGCGAAGGACAACTCAGGTAAGGAGAACAAAATCAAAGTACAAAAAGTCACAATAATACACAAATACACGTAGGTGCACACAGGGGAAGACATACAGTAATAAAAATAAGTCAATATAAGATGGGATTTGGAAATAGGTGATCATTTGGGGGTGGATTAGGTAGGAATGAGTTGGGAAAAAGAGCAGTCAGGAGAAAACTATTCAGAAACAGTAATAAAACAAAATGGGCACATGCTTGTACACATGTGGTGCCTTTCATGCCTATTTTTCAGTGTGGCCTGCTATATCGATGCTAAAACTGAGTACAAGCAGCTCAATGTTTATTTGTGCACCCGTTTGCAAAACTCTGCAGAATCGCGCAGAAATGTTTTGGAGCTCCTTGGAATTCCTCTGAATGAAATTCTCAGGTTCTGCCCAGGCCTAATTTCTTTGAATTTTGTCAGCATTATGAAGTGTGAAACTGGTGAAATGGTGAAAAGGAATACAAAGAGCAGTTTGGGATGGCAGCAAAACATTTCTGTTGGCATCTCATGACTGCAAGCATTCAGTCACCTCTCTATAGAATAGAATAGAATAGAATAGAAATAGCATTTGTAAAGCGCATGGCTACCCATGGGCATCCCAGCGCTAAAAAACTGCAAGAAGCCTCTAAAACTTATCTGGGAAAGAGCCACGTTTTCAACATCTTGCGAAAGTTCACATGGTTAGTTTCCTTCCGCAACTGAAGCGGGAGGGAGTTTCAAAGCTTGGTGGCATTGTAGGAAAAGAGCCGACCTCCACCTCTGGCTCTTTTGATCCTTGGTACACAGGCCAAGTGCAATTCATCTGATTGTAGAGGCCTGTTAGCTTGATATAGTTTAGCTAGGGAGAAGATGATCTTAGGTCCATTCCCTCTAAGCAATTTCTAGGTGATACAAAGCGCTTCGAAGTGGTCTCTCTCCCGAATGGGCAGCCAATGCAGAGCCTTTATGGCAGAGTTGGCTGACTGTCGGTAAGGGATTCCCGAAAGGGTTCTTGCAGCACAGTTCTGAATCATTTGAAGTTTAGAGAGCAGCGCCTCTGGGGCCCCTAGGTAAAGTACATTACTAAAGTCTAGGCGTGATAAAATAAGCGTCTGGACTACAAGTTTTTTTGATTGAAATGGAAGTAAAGGGAGTACTTTACGAAGGATTCTAAGCATGCTGAAACAGACGGCAACTACTTTTCTGGTTTGGACGTTAAGAGTAAGGTCTGAGTCCAGCCAGAACCCCAAGCTTTTTATGTGTGGTTTGGGGATGGGTGCTAATCCCATTGCAGTCGGCCACATCTCAATTGGTCTAAATAGTGCTGGATTACCAAAGAGCATAAGCTCTGTCTTGCTCCATTTTGCTTCAAATAGGAGTGGTTCATCAATTTAGCCACTACTTCAAGGCAAGTGCGAAGGCGGGGAGTGGATTTATCAGAATAGTTAAGTGAAACCACTAGCTGAGTATCATCAGCATATGTTATGATGTTCACTCCATAAGGCTGCATGATCTCTGCCAGTGGAGCCATATAAGCAATAAAAAGTGTTGGGCTTAATGACGAGCCCTGTGGTACCCACATAAAAAAGGCCAAGACTTAGAAGTGGCTTCACCCTCGAATACCTGGAAGGATCGCCCCTCCAGAAGAGATGCAGACCAAATTAAGCCTGTTCTCGATATGCCCACATTTTTGAGAAGGTCAATTAAGATACGGTGATTCACCGTATCAAAGGCCGCGCTCAAATCCAAAATGATCACGGCAGATGATCCTCCTAAATCATGGATTTTTCTCGAGTCTTCCATCACGGCAAAGAGCGCTGTCTCTGTGCCCTGACCGGAACGAAATCCTGTTTGGGTTGGATGAAATTGGTTGGATTCAAAATAGCCAGAGAGTGCAATATTTACGTTTCTCCAGGATTTTGCTAATTCCCGGGAGAAGGGAGATTGGGCGATAGTTGGCCAAACAGTCAGGATCTAAGGTGGATTACTTTAGTAAAGCTCTGACCATAGCTTTTTTCCAAGATGGGGGGACTACTCTGGACAGAATGGATGAGTTAATCAGATCTAAAATGACTGGGCCAACCATCCTTATTGTTTGTTTAAGAATCCTAATTGGAGCAGGATCATTAGGTGAGCCACTTTTTACTCGATCAACAGTGGCTAACAGACTGTTGTAGTCCATTGTAGGGAAAGCTTCTAGACACATTTCTTTATCCTCTATATGGGGCTTATCATAGTGTATAAGAATGGAATCTTTAATGGAAGAGAAGAATTTATAGATATTCTCCACCATTTCATTACAACGTAAATCTGAAGTAGTGGGGGAGTCAGGAAGAGAGGGAACATTCGTTAATTTCTTGACAATATGAAAGATGTCACGGAAAGAGTTGGCGGAAGAAACTATAATCTTCTCATAATAGCAAGCTTGAGTATTTCTAATTTCCATTTTATAAGTGTTGATAGCGCTCCTGTATTCCTGCTTCCTGTCTGGGGAATAATTCCTTCTCCAGCCCCTCTCTGTCTTTTTACCGACTTGTTTAAATTCTCGGAGCTTTGGAGTATACTAAGCCACTTTATTAGGCCCTTTATGCAGCTGGATTGTTGTTTTGGGAAGAACTAAATCTTATTGATCCAGTTACCAAATTTCTCATTGGCCACTATAGGATCAGACAAGGAGAGATGAAATGTTAAATAATTATAGGCCACAATCTGCGCTATAATAGAAAAGAAGTTCAGCCGAACCTCAGTTTAATCAATAAGGTAATGACATTTTTTTTAACAAACACATATATAAAGTGGGACACAGTCCTGTATCCGACCAGAGTAGACAAACAACATACAATGTACAAGGAAGTTTCTCAGGCAATTTATAAATCGTGAGCAGTTAGAAATTGGATGGAACCAGTTTAGCTTCACTCATGTAGAAAAAACACAATTCTGGCACATAATAGTGAACTAATGTTTAAACTACATTTACTGTCAACGGCGTTTCGATCCTGTCTAAATCAAGGATCATCATTAGGGCAACCAATGTTTTGCCTTGGTCAAAAAAGCCTAGGCTGGCAAGGGGAGGAGCAAACATACGTTGACCTCTAGCGGCTAGCAGGCACGTCGGAAGATGACCGTAGTTAAAACAAGCTCCGGCACCCCAATAATGTGGGCAGAATCTACAACGGAGCAACGCGATGATATGAAGGTCCGGATGGAAACTCGATAATAAGAGATTCCAGCAGGGGCAGAATCTACAGCAGAGCAATGCGGTGATATGAAGGTCCGGATGGGAACTGAATAAAAAGAGATTCCAGCAGAGGATACTTGGGGAATTAGGAATAGATGTACCGCAACCGGTATAAGCCTAATATTAGGCACCTGTGTGTTCCAAATGGAACCGCTACAGTCGTCAGCAGGGCTGAATCGCACCGCTCTGACCGGTGCGATTAGGCCCTGCCAGTAGATAGGCCACAGCTACCTGAAGGTCAATGTGGAGAAAAGGTAGCTTCTGGTTTTGGAATCGATGATGGGTAATTGGGAAAGCATCCATGAAGCCATGTATGTCTCTATGGTCATTAAATAATAATAACAAAAATAATAATAGCAATAATTATGACAATAATAGTTGGAATAATGCCAGTGAACTTGTCTGTAGATGTGCAGAAATGTATGTACCCTGAGCAAGCTTGAGTTTGGCCACTGGGCATCCGGCTGCTAGTAAGGAGGTCTCCTTTGAAGGGGTGGGATGAAAGCTCACCTAAGCTTATAGCAGTCTCCAAATCCGGAGTCTACAGTTGATTGTTCAGGTGTCCGCCTGGCCAATGGCCTGACCAGTGATGCTTGCCCTGACTTACCACTGGCTTGTCGCTGTGATAAATTACAATTTAGCATCTTGCATGCCTTTAATGTTGGTAGAGTTTGAATGCCATGGTGTGGCACTGTCCTGGAGTAAGCCACCTCTCTGATGAGATGTCACACGCATTCTCAGGTCTCTCAAGAAGCAGTATGCGGAAGAAAGTGTTGCCCCTGCTAGTTTCTTATCATGTGGGCAGTTATGACTTGCTATATTCTGCAGTATACAACATGCTATAATCATCTTGCACATGACAGGTAGCGTGTGGAACAGCCCTTTATCTGTTTCGTGCAGGCACCTGCATATGGATTTCAAAGTTTGAAGGAATTTCAAATAATTTGAACCTTCTACCTCTTATGTGTACTGGTAATGGGGTCATAGAAAACGTCAAAAGGTGTCACACCATTGGGAGCCTTCTATTGCTTTTGTAGCATTGGCATGTCTGTGGAATGTATCACCTCGCTTCTCCCACCCAAACTAATTTACACTGTTCTGTGGGAGTTGATACCCTCTTCTCCACAACCATGGCAGCAATATATGTCAAGGAATTAATTCACCCTGCGCAGAGCCTTTGAAAAGCCATGGTTGATGAAAATGAGTTCCATTAATTGGAAAATTTTGGACTTTGTTATGTAGAATAATAACCATCCCTAAAATAAGTCAGTAGCAAGATTTCTCTACAAATTAGAAAATTAAAATAGGGTTAGTTGTAGAGATCATTGTTCCAACGACTCAGGAATCATTTTGCTGTGCAATAAACATATTCACTCTTGATTGCCTGGCTTTTGATATCCCAGCTGACCCAGATGCAATTGATTTTGTGCTATCTGGTGTTTTCTGGTGTTTTCTGGTGTTTTCAATGTGCAGAATCTTTGCATTTGGGATGATGCATCTCAAATGCAAAAATACCGGTCGCAAAGGGGGCAGATTCTGAGAATCTGCCCCTTTGCGAGTGGATTTTACCTTGATGCATCTATGCCTTAGTATTTTCTCTGGGAGCCAGCGACGTTCTGTAATCAACTAACTCTAATGCCTACCTCACGGCCCATTTCATATTGGAGAAGATTGTGATTCAAGTGCATTAGAGAACATCATTTACTCTGGATTGGTCATTCAGCAGCCACCTAGGATGCATATGACTTTGGACAGAGGTTATTGAAAATTCTTTGAATGTCCTTCCATGCCCCTATTTTGCTGGGAGGAAAGGGTCAAAGTGCAATTCCACCCATTCATTTTTCACATGTGCTTAATTGTCGCAAAACTTGTCCTATCAGATTTTGCGCAAATATGACACAAATATATTAACTGTTCCCATGTCAGGGAGGCATCATTTGCACATGTTCAAAACGCAGAGCTAGCAAATGGACCCCTTAAAAAACTCAAACCCGTATTAAAAAAAAAATAATAATGCTTAGCAACCTTTTAAAATACAAGTGAAGACAACATTCTTCAAACATGATCTAGGTCACTGTAATTTTCCAACCCTGTTAGTTGTACAATGATGTCTGATGTGCTAAAAAATACGCAATTTATTCCTAAAGTCGATCAGGAAATGTACTTGAGTTTGAGGTCTCGTTTTTGAATCAGAGCCATTTTAATAATTTAAAAGTCTTGAAAGGTATGTAGCATTAGCATAAATATTTTGACATACTGGTGTAATTACACGAGTCATAATGGACAGTGATGGCACAGTATCAATGTCTAAGTGGATAATCGTGGCTAAACTGGGACTTTTGCCAAAACCAATTGACGTAGATAAGCCGACTTTGACAGGGGTTATGGAGTGACATTTGTGATACTTTTCTGGACTTTTCTTTATAAGATGAAATGTGGGCTGGGCCATTTAATATTGGAAATTGATTACAATGGTACTTAACCAGGAGTTCATAACATATGACTTTTAAAATGTTGCTTTAATGTGGTAGCAATTAGTCTAATGTATTATAAGAAGAAATAAAAGACAACCAGCATCTTTTAGAGGATATCCATATTTTAGCTAATGTGAAACATGTCCACGAGTTGCATTTTTTAATAAATCAAATACCTAATCAAAGCTAACTACAACCATATTCTTAGCAAGGGCTATCTTTTTTTCTCGAATAAGAGGGGCTCTGTTGTCCTTGCCAGGCGCATTATAGTAAAAATAAATGGTTTTAGTATTCTTCATTCTCGAAGAATATCATGTACTGTACACAATGTTTAGTATGTGTTATTATAGACGGTTTTTGGAGCTGCTGTCATAATACTACTACTATTGCTGATAAAAAATAATAATAAAAATAATAATGTTATTATTGATAACAATCATGGAAGTGGGCAATCATCCTATTAATAAAGGTGCGTATATCTTATTCCAAGCATATTCTGACATCCCAAGGCACCTTTCATAGGGAAATTGCATCACTACTCACTTGTAACAACTTATTTTAAGCAAGTAGTGATATCCCTTCACAAGCCAGTCTCCTGCTGATGATTTAGCATATGGGTACTCACAAACATTTTCCCTGGGCCCACAAAGTATGGTCTGTAGTGTGCCATAAGGCTTCAGTGGATGTGTGGTTTTGTGTGGAGGGTGCGGGAGGAGAGGTTTTGGTGGTCATTGGGGAATCAAATCATGATGTTGTCACTGAGGGGCATATTATCAATAACAGTGTTAAAATTATCACCGTTTAGCGGCAGGAAACTGCTGCTAAAGCAGCGATAATGGGTTTGATAATATACCCTGGAGAATTCCAAAGAAGCCCATGTTCACACCAGAACATGGACTTCTATGGGAATTCACAAGGGCATATTGTCAAGCCCATTATCGCCGCTTTAGCAGCAGTTTCCTGCCGCTAAAGCAGCGATAATTTTAACCCTGTTTCTTGATAATATGCCCCTGAGTCTTTGAGCTAATTTGAGTGTTACATTCAATACTGTCCTCTAAATGAAGCCCCTAGTCTCTAGTAAGTCATAGATGTGACAACACTGTGTTATGCTATCTCTGAATCATTATTCCTTTACCGCATTTTGGGGAAAGCCTTGAGAGAGTCAAGTGTAAAAAAGAAGTAACTTGATTATTGCATTGGAATGAAATATAATTGCATATTGTGAAACCAAATGCAAAGTATCAATTCCAGCTTCCCCACTTGACTAAATTATGCGATTTTAAGCAATTATCTCATTTCATGTTGCCTCCTTTTATCTTCATTATGTCATTTAAGAGCATCTTGAAATAAATGAGTTCATGTAATATGCTGTACAAAACCTTCTTTTGTGTTTGATTTATTAAACTGTAATGTTGTACATGTGTAATAACAACCCATGCCACCCAGAGTGTTCCATGTGACAAATGATTTGCCTCTTAGTTCAGTATTGGCATTGTGGTCTGGGTGGGAGGTGGCATGAACTTTTCTACATTAATTTTTTTAAACTAGTAGTTCAAAAAAAATCTTAACAATAAAGATTACATCTGATGTACTGAGGTAAAACATGTTGACATGTTAATAAAATACACTTTTTAATTGTGAAGAAATTGCATCATATTTGTGCACATTTGTTTCAAGATTTCTTTTTAAAATGATTGGATTGCTTCTTCTCTTTCATTTCAGTTAATGTGTGTTGCAAAGTCATCCTGTGCCCTGGGCACCCCCCAACTTTCTGCTGACTGATACTGGTGGTAACTGACTCTGACTGACCCTGTGCTCTGCCTAACCAGCCCAGGGCCAATGCTATGCTGAACGAGACGCATTAGAATACAGTTAAAATACCTACATACACTATGGTACACAATGGTGTGGTGGGGTACCCCTGTGATTAGAATTATCTCCCCTATAGGCCCCTAGTATATAATAGGGCAGGGCGATTGAAACTACCTGGAAGTCCTTAGTACCCTAGGGTATGGCAGTTTAGAGGCCAACAGCTCTTTTCCACTTGCATGTGTGCAATGCTGAAGCCTGAGGTCAGTTTAAAAACAGCCCTGGGTGCCAGGACTGCTTTTAAAAAGTAAATTGTGCCCACATTCAACCTTGGTGTTTAGGGCACTTAAGAATGAATAACCTACAATGTTGTGGCATATTAGGGAGCCATAGGGTCTCCCCTAGGTATCCCAGGGGTGGGGGTCAGGTATTTATAAGGTGCACCCTTATACAATGAGTTTTTATATGCCTGGTTAAAGTGAAATTTCACATTTCACTCCCAACATTGTGGCAAAGTGCTGCTCAAATTCGACTTTGATGCTAAGAGCGCTGTGGAGGGAGTATCTGCAATATTTCTACAGATGCAGAACCCCTAAAGTCTCCCCTAGTTGCACATGGGGTGAGGTTCCTGTAGATATAAGACAAGTACTTATAAAATATGTTTTTGTAAGTCTTGGTGCTGCAAAAATGGGCCAAGTCATTGTTCCCATTGCAAATGTCCTGTTACATAGGATAACATGGTAGGGGGTTATTGATTACTAACTCTTGATAGGAGAGGCCTGGAAATTCCATTCAAAGACTTTCCAGAATGGTATTAATAAATCCAACAATATCATATTGTTGAATTTCTTCTAAAGTGTACATACAAGTTATAAAACTTTCTTGATTGTAAGTCCAAATTCAGCCTTTCAGTGGTCAGCCCTGATAGGTGAGAGTAAAGTGGATTAGCCAGGCTGCCTTGTAAAGGTGATAAAGAACCCCTGGGTTGACCAGCTCTGCTGGCAGGACAGTGTGCTGTTCCATACGAATGCAAGGCCAGGGGGAGGAGTTATAAACTATGTTCTTCAAAGAGGAGAGCAGAGAACAGTGTCATTTATAACTCTGAACTTCCCACCTTAGGCAGATGGCAGGATTAAGGAAGGTATGAGCAGATGCAGGGGGGAGAGTCCTAGTAAATTAGCAGCCATCCTACGGGTGAGTTTAACCAGCTCTTACCTCCTTACTGGAAAATCAGCCATTATGGATTTGAAAGATTTGATGCACTCTGAAAACTGCACCGTCTGAAACTACAGCCCTGTGGATTATTTTGCTAAAAAAGAACTAAAGAGTGGACTACCTGAAAGCTACAGGTTAAAAGAGCTCATCTGGAACATCACCAACTAAATCTGCACCTTGGAGAATGACCAGTGGATTTGTGAGTGTTTTGTACCAGTGGATTGTGGGAACTGAAGTCCTCAACTTTCAAGGACCATCTTGGAGCTTCCAGATCCTTGCAGTGAGTTTGAGACACTTTGGGACCACTTGTGGAACTTCAGGAAGAACTTCAAGAAGTTTGGAGAATTTTGGAGCAACTGTTAAAAAATGCTCCATAGAGGAACCAACTCAACCTGACTAGCCAGGCCGCCTGCCTTCGACAACGAGCCAGCCAAGTCTTCCAGGTTCATCCCGCTAAAAGCTCCATCGCTCCAACTTCCAGAGATTGACCAGGGCTAGAAGAAAACTGAAGCCGGCGAACCCTCACTGGATCCGGCTACATGAGGAGCATCAAGAGACACCATTAGAAAAAGCTCCAGAAAAGTTTCCAAGGCCCCTCGTAGAAAAGGTGACTGGGAGCAACCACGAAATCCGGCCTGAATTCCTGGGTTGCCCCACTAAAAAGATCTTGAAAAAATGCCTATGTCTTTTCCAGGGAAGTTGACCAGGAACTCGTCACAAGTCAATCCGGTGAACCCTGTCTTCTAAGTTAAGCCTGTCTGCTTGCAGCCACCCACTTTCTGAGTCACATTGTAATGAGGCTGTTAGTGTTCCACCCTTTTGAGGTTGGCACAATAAGTATCATTAAGTTAGAGAACCCCTGCTACAAATAGCCAATGTACTGCATGAAAATTCTTTCCCCATGTAGATCATAGGTGACCACAATCTTCCATCATTGGAACCATCTGATATATTCTGTCTATCCAGTAAAGCTTATGCCTTAATGCTTCTCTGGATCATGCTTTTTAACAACTCAGTAGGACCAATGTTAAACAATCTTTGTAGTCTTTCCACTGCAAAACCTTCTGTTCCACAAGAGTAGCAAAATCTCACAGCAGATGCTTCCTTCCTATATTTTGCTACCATCTCTTCTCAAAATGATTTAAAAATCATTTGGATCATTGAACATAGGTCTGCCAGTTTACACTCTGTACACAGGGGAATCATGGAAAGAAGTGATGCACTTTCCACTAGAATCATGCTGGGTCACGGTTGCTTTTTTACAAAATCTATTGAAGACTACATAAAAAATGTGGATATCAAATATAAGCCCAGAGGAAGCTCGTGGTGTATGCACGAAACATGTAGGTTGCATGGCTGCATTTTCTTATGAAGAAAATTGGATGAACAATAAATAATTGCATTTTAGTACAGTTGCTCAAGATTTTTGGAGCCTAAGTTTTGGAACTAATGAACAATTTTTGGGAATGTTGCATTTCTATTTGGGAATTAAAATAGAAACAGACACTTCAAGTCTTCCGACTTCCAGTCGACCATGGCTGCACTGATGCTTTGGTCCTACTGGATCTCTCTATGGATGTCAGTGTCATATCTCATGCTATCTTTTCTCGATCAGGTAAACATCCATAGCCACAATCTCACCTGGATCCCCTCGTATCTCTAGGACTGTATCCAAGCATTTCATTGAGCTGCTTTTCACTGCACTTTTAGGAAGATTCTGTATAGATAATGTCTCAATGAATTTGGTCTTCTCATTTATCCGTGATGACCACTGCTGAAAACACCCCAGTTCTCATTCCCTTGGATTTTGTCTCTTCCTGCAAAAACTCCATAACTGTCTGTCAACTGTGGTCTTCTGAATGAGGCAGCATTCTTTAAAGCTCGAGACAAACAAAACAGATGTCTATATTGCAGACATGGATCCTTCCATTTGGTCACCTGAATCGTGGCTGTTTGATCTTGCTGCTTTCGCCCCAGTGGCGGACGAAATGAACATTGCTTATTTTTTAGAACATCTCTTCTTCCTCTCAACCAAGATTAGTGTAAATGTACAGGAATTTACATAGCGCAAATCACCAACTAGTCTCTAAGCGCTTGCTTAGGGAACCCGTCCTGGTATTCCCCTGTGAGATAACCCCGGCAGGGTATCCGCAAGGTGAAAGCCAGGCATCCCGCCACAAGGGGCCGTTTTGGAGATTAAGCAAGCTATTGCCCAGAGTCGCAGAGTGTGAACCCGTGAATCGAGTAGGCACCAGAGCGAGAATTGTCGAGTCCATGGACATTTTAGGACTCAAGACCCCGGCGTGCCGGGATTGAACCCTGGTCCCGGGCTGACCTCTGCTTCCAGCTCTGCCTCCTCTAACCAGTGAGCCACACTTCTCCACACCTTCCAGGTCTGCCTCCTCTAGTGTAATTTTTTCTTCTTGCCTTTTCTATTTTAGCATGATATGCATGATTACTTTGCTTCTTGCCAGACTGTTTCTTCCTGTTCTGCCCTGCTCCACCTGTGCTGTTTGTGCTGCTTCCCCTGTGACCCCAGATCACAGGGGATCAGGGAGTTAAACCTCTGCTGCAGCAACCATTAAGGCTTGCTTATCATTGTCCTGGGTTCCTCTGTCCAGGAGGTCGAGCAGCATCAATGTAGCTCTTTCTGGCCAGGCTGAACATCTGGGGATTTGTGGCTGTTATTTTGGGCTCCCATGACTATTGGACTTTAGTGAAAAAAAGGGGTGGTATAAGGAGAATAAAAGGAGCTCCTATGACCGAAAAAAGGAGCAGTATAGCTTCTGTTTTACACTATTGCCGTCTTTGTTTTTCAAAGTACTCGGTAGCTGCCAGTGCCTACGGAGATCCATGAGGGGATTCATGTTCCTCCATTACACCTAGAGGCAGACAGTGGTTTGATATTTATTAACTCTGTACAAAAATTGCCTTGCCTATCCCTCATGTTCCCCCTAAACAACATGAGAAAGACTCTCAAAGAAGAGTGGCTGGCTGCCATGACATGCCGATGGAGATCTCAGTAGGCATACCTATCTTTTCCTTCAATCATGGCCAGTGTCTTGAAGAGGAGGTCAGGGGCCCAGCTGGTGGCTCACTTTCGCATTGGTGGGGAACGGAGAAAGTATAAAAAGCACATACCTCTTCCTCAACCTCCAGCAGTTTAGAGAATGTAACCCCTTCGTCAGCTTCAGCAATGCCCATTATAAATGATGATACCCGCTCTCTTCAAAAAGTTAAAACTTTTCCTTTATTTAGAAACGTCAGGACTAAGCTCCCCAGTGAGGAGGTAAGGTTGAACCCTGAGCAATGTATCTGTGGTTAATAACCCATGTGCGTCTAAGGAGCTTTTGCCAGAGCCAGTGAAGAAGGTGTTCAACACAATTTTGGTGAAGATCCGCGGGCTAAAGGTTCCGCCAGATCAGGGTACTGAGGTAATAAATCAAAGGCTTACTAAAATGGAGGAGACCTTATTGGCGTTGTCAAAACAGCTACAGGCAGCAGAACAAAGAATCTCAGTCCTTGACAACAAACTGGCACTACTGCAATTCCATTCAGAACCTGAATCTGTAAAATAGCAGAGTTGGAGTTGAAATTAGGGTTAATGGAGAATCATGCAAGACATTCCAATCTTCGATTTACGGGAATTCTGGAAGGAAGTGAATTCCAGTGTCAAATACAATCAGCTCCTCAGCTGATTAATATGCTGATCAAAGATCTCATCTTGCCATCTTCTCCTGAATATTTCACAATCATGCATGCTCATAGAGTTCCTTTTCATCAGCTGCCTGGGGCTAAATACCCACTAACTATTTTGGTGAACATTTCCGATTTCCAGATTAAGGAACAGGTCCTTACAAGAGCGATCCAGCAGAAATCGTTCAAGGTTCTGCAAAACGTTTGTTTGAAAGAAACAATCCGATCTTTCCATGCCCTCAGCTAGGTGAAGATAAGCGTTTCAACAACTTGCCTTTGAATTTAGATCAATTGGGGCACAAGCCTCTTTGGTCCAATCTGCAAAACGTAGGGTTCTTGGGAAAGGACAATTTAAGATCTTTAATGTTCTTACAGAAGCACAGGACTTTTTAAAAACAATTAAAAACTATTGACGCATGTAGGGTGACATTAACCCCTTTTTCTATCTTTTCTCATTTTTTTCTCTATACTCTTTTATTGTCTCATTGTTCTTCAGCGGGGTGGTGGTGGTTGGGGGAACAATTCCACTAGGCCATGATGCAATTTCATGGCATCCTTCTTATAGGGATTACGCATGACATGCTGTTAGGGGACTCTTGCCACGTGGGTGGGCAGGGTGGGGATGGGTTAGGGTAGGAGCAAAAAATGAGTGGATCAAAGTTTTTGATTGCATACGCAGTTCAGTTTATCTATATTTATTTAGATGTTTAGTTTCATGTGGTTGTGGTGGAGAAGTGTGGCTCAATGGTTAGAGCGGCAGACCCTGATGCAGAGGTCTAGCCCGGGACCAGGGTTCATTCCCCGCCTCGGCGGGTCTTGGGCTCAAAATTCCACGGACCTGATACTTCTCGCCTTGTTGCCTATTCTAATCATGGGTCCCACTCTGTGACTCTGGGCAATAGCTTGCTTAATCTCCACAACAGCCCCCACAACGCTAAGGATACCTGGCCTCCACCTTGGGGGTGCCCAGGAGCGGACGCCTCACAGGGAAAGCCAGGATGGGTTACACAGCGGTATTCGTACAAGCGCCTTGAGACCCTTGCGGGTGAGTAGTGCGCTATACAAGTATCAATTTACATTTACATGAAAACTGTGATCTCTTTACCAAATGGATAGTATCAAAATAATATTATGCAACATGAATGGGTTGCTGAATTCAAGAAAAACAAGTGCAATGTTGACCTGGCTTGTATATTTTTCCCCGCAGGTGTTGTTTCTACAAGAAACTCATTTCTGGTCTGATTCACCTAAGCAGATCCTTCCCAAGGGTTTTAATCGAACCTTTTTTGTTTTGGCAAATATGTCAGTTTGGGGGGTGTGTATTATATTTTCTAACAAATACAATTACCAAGTACTAAAAGTTAGTCAGGATGTTCAAGGCCAGTGGATTTACATACAAATTAACCTTAGAGGTGTAGTGTATGATCACTTGAACTACTACGGCCCTATATTTGATGATACTTCGACTCTGCTTCAAGTTTATGGTTTATTGGTGGTTTCTGAGGCTCCATAATTTGGAGGGGGATATTTTAATTTTATTCAGGATATTCATTTAGATATTTTTAATACTGCCAAGAAATCAAATCAAATAAATTGATCACAATGATGAAGCAAGACTTTGATTTTCTGGATCCCTGGCGTCAACGCCACGCAGGGCAGTCAGATTTTACATGCTATTCTTCCAGGTACGAGAACGCATCTCAAATTGATTTTTTTCAAATAGATAATCTGTTATCTAGAGGGGAAGTTGATATTGTTTCCAACGTCTTTTCTGATCACTCAGCTGTTTCTTTTAACCCCTTCCCTGTGGGGCATATTCCCCAGCTGTGATGGGGTAGGGGGGCGCGCACGGCGCCCCCATGCTCATGACGAGGTCAGCTCGTCATGAGGCACAGTGCTCATGTGCTCATGACGAGCTGAGCTCGTAATGACCACACCAGTTTGGTGGAAATCTCGCACAGCAGGAGAATTAGCTAAGCATGCGAGCGTTCCAATAGTCATGATGAGCTCAGCTCGTCATGAGCACACGAGCACCATAGCTCATGACGAGCTGACCTTGTCATGAGCATGTACAGTGTTACAATGCAGATGAATGTAGTTTGCTCCCATATTAATAAGCGCTGGTATTTTGATAAGTCTCTTTTGGAAGATCGGGAGTGGATTAATGGTAAATCTTTCCCACAGACCCCTGACTAACATTGAAATGAATGTGTTGGAAAAAGGACTTGGATAAGTTCCCACCCCCACGACTGATAGTTTCCTGGAACAATGTGAAATCCAAAACTTCTTCAGGAAAATCCACCTAAAAGCCTTCTTCCAAGAAAAACCTATACATACTGAGCAAGTCTTGGCACTGAGGAACCCCTCGGCGTTCACTCCAAGTAGTAACCTGGTACCTGCAGTAGTACTTACTTTTGAGCAGGTGGTTCTTAAAGACCTGAAACAGGCCACAAGACAGGTTCCATTTCACCGCCTTTCCAAAATTGAACTTCAAACAATCAAGTCCCTAGCAGAGGATAACAGTATCACCATCAAACAGGCAGACAAGGGCGTCGCAACAGACATACAGTCAACTACAGATTATGACCTTGAGTGCCAACGCCAACTAAATAACAAAAAATTCTATACACCGATTGTCACCAAACCCACACCAAGATTAACAACAGAAATCTCCAGTGTAGTTTTTGAGGCAGAGGCTCACGGCTGGATAAGCAAGAAAGAGGCAGGTTTCTTACCACCAAGGACCCAAGAACGCCTTATTTCTAAACCCTTCCGAAAAAAAATAAAGGCACATCACCGGTTCCAGGCAGACCCATCGTATCGGGCATAGGCTCCATTTTAGAGCCACTCTCTAAATTCTGTGATCACTTCCTCCAGCCACTGGTCAAGTTAACCCCCTCAAACATATAGGACACCACTGACATCCTGCGTATTATAGGGGAATTGAGGAACACAGAAGATATTAACCTATTCATGACCCCGGACGTGGAACAACTGTACACTAACATTCCCCAAAGTGAGACACTTACAGTCATTAAATCATTTCTCAATGGGGTAGAGTGGATAATCTGTCATTTGGCCAATTTTTGCTTATTCAGCAAAATTGCCACTCGATTGAGGACTATAAAAAGGAGGCAGAGTCCTTATCCAAGAATCAGTTGGAAAGACAGTGCCCATCCAAGCAAAAAACCACATCAATGAAAAGAGCCAGGAATACTCACTGGATTGCTCTGCTATAGGTCAAACCAAAATAATCCTCAGATACACTGACATGTGTCACCTCTTTCACCCCAGATTCTAATAAAACAAAGAGGATTATTAACAAACATTGGAGGATTCTCAACACAGGTTCCCTACAGATCCCTAAACCTTGGTTTGCGTTTAAACACACTAGAAATATCAAAGATATACTTATCTACACCAGACTAAGGCCATCCAATACCAACAAGCAGAGATCACTATGGGACCTCCCCCCGGTCCAGGGCTATTATCCCTGTGGCTCATGTGCAGTGTGCCCTCAAACAAGACCCACCAAGATGCTAACCCTGTCTAACTCCTTAAACATCCACCACAAAAATCTACAGTGGGTGGTACTAGAGAGTCACCCTCATTTTACACACACACAACCCTCTTTAACATGGAAGAAAGATGGGGTAATCATTTGTGCACAGACCAGCAGGGACTCAACAATGATATCCCATGTGGGACACTTACAAATAGCTGGTTACTTCATTTCCTAGCACAGTGTTCCCCAGTGTACTGAACATTGAAAGATGTACTTGTAACATATGTCAACACGCGGCTTCCGTAACATATGTCAATACGCGGCTTCTATACCACAAGCCCCGCGTTTGACACATTGGACTAATATTAGGATGTTATGCTATTTAAATTTATATCTAGGCGCAACAAATACCCAAAAGGGTTTCCCGTCGCCCGGCGGAAGCGACAGAAGATAGGGGAGTAGAACTTACTGATTAAAAAGCCAGGTTTCAAGAGACTTACGAAAAAGTGTAACCTTCATCTGAATGCGAAGTGACAGCAGAAGAGAATTCCACAGAACAGGGCCCAAATAGGAGAAAGAATGGCCACCCATGCGGGAAAGTCTAATCTTTGACACTTGAAATTTAGCCTGAGTAGCGGATCTGAGAGTACGAGAAGGTAGATAGAGTTGGACTAAATTTTCCACATACATGAAAGCCATGCCTTGCTTAATTCTGAACATATAGTTCAGAGCTTTAAACTTAATCCGATGTTCAACTCTTAACCAATGAAGGCCTCTCAAGGAGGTGGAAATAGAAGCTATTCTAGGAGTTCGGCAAAGCAATCTGGCCGCGGAGTTTGTACTCTCAGTAGCTTTCGTATGACATCTTCATTAGCTCCAAGGCAGAGGATGTTACTGTAGTCCAGTGTAGATGTAACAAGAGCCTGGACTACAGTTCTCTGAGTAGGGCAAGGAAGCATCCGCACAATTTTCTCAGCCACTTTATAATGGTGAAACATGTTGCAGCAACCTTCGTAGCTTGGTGACGCATAGATAGTAAGTCGTCAATAATAGAGCCAAGGTTGCGAACATGATGGGAAAGCTGCGGTATTGCAACCATTTCTGTGGGCCAATGTCATGGACCACAGAGCTCTTTGTCTTTCTCCAGTACCAAGACCTCTGTTTTTGCACCATTCAGCTTGAGAAAATTGGCATGCATTCAAGATGCCACTTTACACAGCCCAGCATGGAGAGCAGAAGGCTCTGAATTTTTCTCTGCAGAAAGTGAGAAAATAATCTGAGTGTCGTCAGCATGAGAAAATAACGACAACCCAGCTCCTTCCACGATCATTGCCAGGGGTCTAACATACATGTTAAACAACAAAGGACTACAAATGAACCCCTGGGGGACTCCATACGGGGATGAATGAATTTTGGAGTTGGCTGCAGAGGAAAAGACCTGAAGAGTACGGTCAGTAAAAAAAGAGATTATCCAAATTAAGTGCAGAGCCAGTAACCCAAATGGATTGTAAGGCATTTATCAACATGGCATGGGACACTGTGTCAAAAGCTGCAGTTAAATCCAATAAGACAAGTGTGACCGTATTGCCTGCATCCAAATTTTGTTGCAACATTTCGGTTACGCCAAGAAGTGCAGTCTCCGTAGAGTGACCAGGTCGAGAACCCGATGTCATGAATCCATCTACTACGTAAACCACCTGAGTAATCTCTCATGAAGAGCTATATTCTTCATGAGCTTTAGCCCAATAAAAACCCACCCCTATCCCGTGCATCCAGCGCTCCAAGTGTAAGTGAACATGACGTTTAATTAAATGTACATGTTTAGTGATTATTGAACAGTCTACTGATTTTTTCCAATGGTTGTTTAAAAACGTTTGTATTAATCTTGGTACCGAACTTTGGCTCATGATTAACGATTAGTAGCACCTCAGGACATTAAAGAAGTTTAAAGATGCTCACAATAATATGCTACTATGTCATCTTCAAAACACGGGGAAAAGCTTTTAAAGACACATTTGCATACCGCGAACAGACACGCTCGCATATGCAGCCTGTCTCGCGCTGTGTGATTTCTATAACATAGCGTGAGAATGTGAGGTCGCGCGCAGAAGGAAGGACGTCCTATGGTGTGGCTGTAGTATATAAACTGCACCCAGGCTCCAGAAGGTGCTTAGCCTTCCGGGTCTCTTCGAGGAAACATCGCGCTCAACATTTCTACTAACCTAGGGGCATATTATCAACAAAGGGCGTTACATTATCGCCGCTTTTAAAAGCGGCGATAATGGGCTTGATAATATGCTCTATGAATTCCAATCGAAGCCTATGTTAGATGTCAAGACATTTAACATGGGCTTCGATTGGAATTCAATAGAGCATATTATCAAGCCCATTATCGCCGCTTTATCGGCAGTTTCCTGCCGATAAAAGCGGCGATAATGTAACGCCCTTTGTTGATAATATGCCCCAAAGTGACATCGGAGCTTCGTCCAGACATCCAGCCTTCCTGAATCTTCTCAACTGATTTGGTCTGCAATATGAACCTAGGAGAGAGAAAAGAGAAAGTTAAGTGCAAATTCTTGATTTCTCAAGGCGCCTATCGCAAGTAAGGTACCTTTTACTAAAAGAAAGAAGAATCATTTTTGGAAACTCTTCTTTTTATTAAAAGGAAAATAAATTAAAGTCCGTAAATGACTTAAAGGACATTTGGTGAACTGAAGAATATTCCATGGACATTTTAAAACACTGGTTGTTAAAAGAAATGTTTTGTATTTTGTTTGGCAATTCATTTATTTTTTCCTTAGAAAAGTGAAAGTCGTGAGGAACATAGGATTGGAGGTTACGGCAGTAAATAATTGGAAAGAAGTGTAGCATTTATTGTTGTTTTGTAAAGTGAGTTCAGAGAATAAGTACTAATTGATGTATTTGCTTGATCTCAGAATAACTGCAGAAAAGGCACAATTCATCTATATTCGCTTCTAAAGATAAGACAGCACTGCGCTCGCTTCTAAAGATAAAGACAACACACCACAAGACTTCACTCACGACGACTTCAAGGACGCGAAGCCTGACCTTGTAGATCGCAGGTAGGAATCCTTTAAAATACTATGTAAAAGTGCCTTTCTTAATAATTAAAATCCGAAAAGAGTGTAGAAAGACAATTTAGTGGATTCCTTCTTAAGGGAACTTCTTGTTGCTTCGCAGGTCGACTGCAAGAAACTCCATTAACGTCCAACTCCGGCCCTCCTCCCTAATTTCTATCACCAACCTCCAGTGTATTATATAAATCACAGGGTTGCAGGATAGAGTTCTGGCAGTTTGGCTCATAGCGTCTCTGCGAAACACTACCAAGCGCCTTACAGGTAAGAGTTCGAGACTATACAGGTAAGAGTGCCTTGGTAACCCTGACAGCCGATTGAGAAGGATGTAGAATCCTGTTCTCTTTTCAATGAACTGAGACAGTTGACCATTATTATGTCTCTCCAATATTTTTGAAAATACAGGAAGCAACAAGATAGGCCGATAGTACGACGACATCGTATGGTCAGCATTGGCCTTTCTCAATAATGGGATGACCATTGCATGATTCCATTCCAAGGGGTCCAAAGATTCCTTTAAACATGTATTAAGGAGTTCCATAATGATCGCAAGTGTAGACAAGTCCAGCTGCTGCAGCACTGAAATAGGGAGAGGATCACAAGGGAAACCAGATTTAATACAGCCTAGGTGCAGTTTAAGGGACGTCATATCAAGTAATGACCAATTATCTATTTTATCAGTGGTATTAGATCAAGCAAAGCTTTGTCATCAAATGGACAAATTAATTGAACGCGGTTTAGAGGTGTTGATACGGGGGATGATGACATATTCCCAGTCAAAGTGGGAATATGTTAGTAAAAAATTGAGCAGGGTCATCACATTGCGTTTCATTCGAAACAGGGGGAATAGGCTGAGCTGCAGCGCCAGATAATTCTTTTACCATTTTAAATAATGTTTTGAAACAGTTCTTAGCATGAGATAAAGATAAGGAAACATAGTTAGCCCGCGCGACCCTACAGAGAGAATGATACTCACTTTTGACATGCAAATAAGCAGATTTGGCATCAGGTGCATAGGCTCTTCTCCAACGTCTTTCCATATTTTTACATTTGGTTTTCTTAGCTTTTAACATGTCTGAGAACCAAGATTCTGGAGGGCGGGGATTATTAATCCTCTTGCGGGAGGCAGGGAGGCAACTGTCTGTAGCTTTACGGATCCAATTTTGAAACGTTACTAAATCAGTATCAAGTAAAATGTTCTATGTCCAGCTTTTTCCAATTCCTTATTCATTTTTGAGTACCGCAAGACGCCACATGCAAATTATCGGAGATCATTAGTTTAAAACCAACCAAAAAATGATCGGATCAGCACAAAGGGATTGCTGTAAGACATTTAAAATTGGATACATTACAAAAAATAGGATCCAAGAGGTGTCCAGCTTTGTGCCTAGGTCCAGAATATAGATAGTTGCTAAGACTGAAATAAGAGTATTACTAATGGTACAGGCAGGATCTTCCAGATGGAGATTGAGATCCCCTAAAATTGAAAAATTTGCCGATCTGAGCAGGAAGGGAGTGACCAGATCAGGGAAGTTTGTGACCCAATGACCGGCAGGTCTAGGTCGTCTATAGACCAATATCCCTGAAAAAGTGAAGTGTGGAGTTAGAGTCAATTTAAACAGCGCAGCTTCGCAGTCTGTGACCTGTAAGTCATCAAATTTGCAGCTATATACATTTTTATAAATTATGGCAATCCCCCCACCTCTTTTATCCTCTCTATCCTTCCTGACAATAACAAAGTTAGGGGGCAAAGCGGCGGCTATATTCAGACCAGAGCTGTTGTTTAACCTTGTCTCTGTAAGGAAAATAGCGTACGGTTATTTGTCTATTCGAAAATCAAGAACATCAGCCTGATGTTTAGTGAGTGAATGACAGTTAATGTTGAAAAAGAAGAATTCCTTAATCGATGATAAGTTGTTTTCTGGTTGCCTGTTATGAGCACATGCATCTCATAACAGGCAAAAACAATATAATACACAACATGTCATATCAGAGGACACGTTCCTCTATGCGATTGGGTGATGACAGCATCATATATGCCCCACCATAAATCAGGGACTAATTGCCACGTTAAGCCATATTACACGTATGCTTTGTGGAAGCATACCAGCCACTCCCAGATGGCAGACAGCAATCATTATACTTCCAGCCTCACTGACTGCATCACCATACGACACATGGACCTTTCTGGGATATTATCAGATCAGATTCGCCTTACAACCAACCAACTAGGGATTGTTGGTGTAGTTACGATTTCAGTAACTTACTAGGAAATTTGGCGAATTTACGACTATAATGCACCCAACGCTTAAGCAAACATATGCCTTTTCCAGGCATCTGGGACACTCCAAGACGGCCAACATAATACACCTCACTTCCGGTCATCTAGACTGATCGTCACATGACATGCTCCATCACAGCTGTAAGCCATTGATTTTCCACCCGCCCCCGTTTTCAATCAGAAGAGGTATAAGAACCAGCCCACACCAAGGGACATTACCATCCTGGTTGCAGCGGTGTGGGGTAGGTCTACCACTGAGCTTCTTATGGGAGCAGGTGAGTATTGAAGACGCTTTGAAAATTCTTCCCGAGTCTCCAACTAGCGGTAGAGGTAAGTGTCTGTGGCTACCAGTGCTGTAGAGTTAATAACTACTCAGTCCTCACCGCCACTGAATCAGATCCTTCTGCTTACTCCAAAGGGCTCATCTGGGTCCTCGGTTGCACTGCAGTACTGGGCCCCAACCTTGTTGGGCTGCCCATGAGCTGTAGTCCGTTCAGAGCTACCACTGGAGCCCCAGACTAAGAGAAACAGGGGTTATTTTAACTACACGAGTAGGACGGGTGGTCTACCTCTCATACTGCCTTGCACTCCAAGTGCCACTGCAAGGCTTTGTTGGTGACTAAACTGGGTTTCAAGAATTGTTGATTAGATGTTTTTAAAGTATACCTGCTAATCACTGCCTTCAAATTCTTTTACATCTAGACACAACACTATGTGTGTCGTTTATCCTGATGCAACTGAAGAGACACGATCTTACATAGTTGAGGTGAGGTTTAGATTAGTCTCAATACCACCTTTATCACAGCCTACTTCATCACTCCTGTTGGTTTTATTGTTTTTTAAGTCACGGTTGTGCCTTAATCATACCACCAATTGCACTGGACTTTTTACCCCTCCATGATTGATAACTTGAGGTATCAATCTACATTGATTGGGCCACTTCTGATCTTTTCAGAGGTCATGGATATAGTAAATGAAATGTTGTCTAATGTAGGATGATTATTGCACCAATATTATATGATGTTTTTCTAAATATGTTCCCTTCATAGGTTGTCTTCTTACATGTGGGCACAGTTGCTGTAGAACCACTGCATGATATGTAGTTTCACACATTACCACTAGTTGTAGATAGTTCTTCACTTACGGTCCTGAGGAATCGCCACAGATCATTTGTTACTGTCAGGCGAGAAACATGTCGACCATCTAGGAGTAGAGTGCATTTCCGACACATTGTATCCAGATTGTCACCTCTCCTCTATTCATTTTTAACCAGGCTGGGATCCTCCCTAAATAAAGTTATTTAGAGGATTCCCTCCCCTGTTTTATTCTGCACATTCCACTATAACATCTACACATACTAGGCCCCTTACACCCAAGGCACCTATATGGAAAGGAACAAAATATCCATGAAAAAGAGCCCCTTTATGGGTGCCCGTCGGGTATTGCAGTGCCGACCCAACAAGGAACAGGTTCATATGATGAAGCATGACACCTAGCTTGCTGGGTGTGTGAGAGCTCTACTTTCGCAAGGAGGATTTCCCTTCGTAAGAGGACTTTCGACCAACCTATCATCACACATTCCCTTTCACTGTGTTCCATGACCCACTGAGGAACTCTATTTTGTACAGTATATTAGGGAAGGTACGTTAGACCTCCTCAAAAGCCGACTGTCCCCCTTTTTTGACTGGGAGGCTTTTAAAACAGCCTTCAGAGGTCAGGTAATAGCATACACATTGGCAGCGAATAAACAATGTTCTCAAAATATTCTTTCCTTGCATTTAGAGGTCGAAAATGCTAGTACTAATTTAGAGACAGCAGGGTCTGAATCTCAAAAAATGGGTCTTCTGCAAGACCTAGCAGCAGCCACAGATAAACTGAAGCAATTTTTTAATTTACAAGCAATTAAGGGGAGCAAGGCCTATAAACAAAAACTGTATGAAGAGAGTCCCATATTGGATCCAGTGTAGCCAAAATACAGTCACTCAGTTTAGAGATCCGGATTCGGATAGGGTAGTGAATTATAAAGAGGATATTGCAGGGGTATTCCTTCGGCATTTCAAAATGATCTATGAGGAGATGCAGGAAATAACTCAATCATCACTTACACATTATTTTGAATCATTAGAAATGCTCACCATCTCGAAGTGTATGCAGTATTTTCTCGATAAACCTATTTCACAAGCGGAAATAAGTCATGTTTTAAACCATTTAACTAATGCAAAAGCCGCAGGTAACAACGGTATCCTTGATGACGTTTTTAAGACCTTTGAAGCCTACCATTTCTTACAACATTTTATAAACTGATAAAACTGGCAAACCTATATCTAAAAAATTTTAAGAAGCTGTTGTGGTCTCTTTTCTTAAGAAAGACAAGGACCCCACTGCTACTGGCTCACATAGACCTAAAAGTCTTTTAAACATAGACTACAAAATATTTATGAAAATCTGAGCAGCAAGGTTGAATCCTGTTGCACAACAGGTGGTCTATCAGGATTAATCAGGTTTTATACGTCACCGATCAATGGCTTCCAACACATATTTTTTATCTCAAACTATTGACTACCTGTCAGATAACAAGGTCAAGGCAAGAATGTTAGTGATTGATGCAGAAAAGGCATTTGACCTTGTTGACTTGGAGGCTGTGTTTTTCATACTGTCTAAGATTGGTTTGTCTGAGTTTCTAGTTAAAATAATAAAAGAATTGTACTCGGATTTTTGTTGACTCACCTGGCGATTAAAATTCCCAAATCATATTTTATTGACCTGCACACATTAATTAGGAATTTTATTTGGGCACAGAAACAGCCTAGAACTTCCTTAGCAGTTTTACAATTAGATACATCTTTGGAGGGGCTCGCCCTTCTAAATTTAGAGCTCAACTACCAGGTCTTATTATTGAATTTTATGGTTCAGCTCCTAATGACACCATCTAAATTAGAATTTTTTTTGTTAATTACTATGTTGGATGAGAGTGGAGCTCAACTTCCCGTCTTTCTTTGTTCCCCGAAATTCCCCCAAAATTCAAGGTAAATGTCAATATTTTTTAACATTCCCAGATCTCACTTATATTCTAGGAATAGTGAATGCCAGGCTTTTGGCCTGCCGCTTTCTCAGGGTTCTTTGCAATTATGGAAGGAGATGGGTTTTGACTGTTTGGGGCATTTCTTTTAGCATATCTATTATGATTACTAGCGAGATGTTATCCCAGCAGTTTGACCCTAGTTTTGCAGCTCTTATGTGGCCTTACGTGCCGACCGCCCAGCGGGCAGGGTTGGTGGTGGGGTCGCCTTAATCGCTCGGTCGGAACTGAACTTTCAATCACTTCCCTTTCCCCCCATTCCCCCTACCGACTTTCTGGTAGTCCGTTCTCTACTACTCTCCCCTCCCATCACTTGCCTCTTAATGTACCGCCCTCCTCAGCCTTCGCCCTCCTTCCTACCAGCATTTCAAGACCTGATGGCCAACTTGGTGGTCAACTACGCCTCGGTCCTGGTGCTAGGGGACTTCAATTACTGGCCCTCAGTCCCCCACGAGTGTACGGCCTCAAAAGAGTTCACAGAATCTCTCTTGTCTCTCAACTTCGTACCGCATATAACCGTCCCCACTCACTCTCATGGGCACATACTCGACCAGGTCTGGTCTCTCAATCTCCCAGTGGCTTCGGCAGCTGTTTCTCCCTGCCCCTGGTCCGACCATGCCCTCATCTCCCTCTCCATTTCCTGCAACCCGGTATCCAAAACTTCGCATGCCAAAAACACCTGGGCACGGAACTGGAACAGACTGGATTTTCCCTCCTTGACCTCTCTGCTTCGAAACTCCACTCCCACCCTCGCTGGCTTGTCATCTGCCTCGCAAGCCGAGGCCATAAACACCTGGCTGGCTGGCGGCTGTGATTTAGTGTCTCCCCTACGTCGCATTTCCATCCGTCGACCTAAGGATTCCAACAGGTGGTTTAACGACCACCTGAAAGAGATTATACTGAGCACCCGACGGGCGGAGAGACAATGGAGGAAAAATTACTGTCCCTCATCCAAAACCCACTTTCTTTCATCATTGGCCAAATACAAAACAGCAATCCTTGCCGCAAAAACTGCCCACTTTTCTACAAAAATAACGTCCGCTGGTAATAAATCCAGGGAAATCTTTGGCATAGTGAATGACCTGGCATTCTCAGACCGAACCTCACCCCAAATCCCTCCCTCCCAGCTTCTCTGTGACCAACTCAACACCTATTTCCTGGATAAGATTGCTACCATCAAGGCCAACATTCCACCACCCTCGCCAGCTTTTGTTGATCCCTCCCCCCCCACCGTTCAATGCCCTCTCACTTCCATTCCCCCCTTCACTCAGGAATCATTTCTGGAGATTCTTCCCAAAGTGAAGTCGGGGTCTCCGGCGGACGTCTGCCCGGCACGTATCCTGCAGCAAATTTACTCCTGCTGTCCTGAACCCCCCATTGCCTTCCTCAATAGCTCCCTAGCACAGGGTGTAGTGACCCCTGCGCTAAAGGCAGCCACTATAGTACCCATCTTGAAGAAATCTGGCGCGGACCCCTCCATCTCGGCCAACTATCGCCCCATCTCTTTGCTGCCCTTTCTGGGCAAGGTGATGGAACGCCACGTCACTGCGGTACTCAGCGCCCATATTGAGGCTAATGGGGGGCTGGCATCCCGCCAGGCCGGTTTCCGTCCTAGACATTCGACTGAATCGGTTGTGGTCTCAATCTTAGATAACCTCAGAAAGGGCATGGATGATAACAAATGCCAGGCACTGGTCCTCCTTGATCTGTCCGCCGCCTTTGACACGGTGGACCATGCCATCCTACTGTCCCGTGTCAGGGCGGCTGGCATCGGGGGATCAGCTCTGGTTTGGCTCTCCTCCTTTCTGAGGGACCGCACCCAGGCAGTGCGGCTAGGCGGCTTCACTACCACCCCTCTCCCTGTCACTTGTGGTGTTCCCCAGGGATCCTCTCTTTCTCCCCTACTTTTCAATCTTTATATCTTCCCTCTTATCTTCGCGCTCCAGCAGCTGGAGGTCACCGTGTACAACTACGCGGATGATCTCCAGCTCATCTTCGACCTGTCCTCCTCTCCCCCTTCTGTCTCTAATTTCCAGTCTACAATGACGTTCATCAGGGACTGGATGAACCACAACCATCTTAAGCTGAACCCGGATAAAACCGAATTGGTTCTCACCGGTGGTTCATCCAGCCCCTGGAACTCCCTCTTCTGGCCCCCCTCTCTTGGCCCCGCACCTTCCCCCTCAACCACGGTCAAAACACTGGGTGTTAAAATGAATAATCAGCTCACCCTCCATTCACAAATCAGCTCCGTGGTCTCCTCTTGTTTCCTCACTCTCCGTACCATCCGTTCTGTTTCCCGCTTCTTCTCCCCTCAGGCACTTAAGATTATCATGGCCGCCCTGGTGATATCAAGGCTGGATTATGCCAACGCCCTTTATCATGGCATTCCAGCATACAGCCTGCGAAGACTCCAGTCGATCCAGAACCAGGCGGCCCGGCTGGTCTATGGCCTCCCACGCTATCACCACTCCACCCCCCTTCTAAGGGAGCTTCACTGGCTCCCCGTAAAAGAACGCTCCCTCTTTAAGACCGGCTGTATGGTCTTCCAGGCTCGGCAGGGCACGGCCCCCGCCTTCATCTCCTCACTAATAAAACCTTATGTTCCCACAAGAGAGCTCCGGTCTTCCTCTAAGTCTCTTCTTCAGATCCCACGTTTTACACGTAAAAAGTGGGGTGGGGCCAACTTTTCCACCTTGGCCCCAACAGTTTGGAACTCCCTCCCTGATCATCTCCGCTCTGCTACCCGGTACCTCTCCTTTCACAAAGATTTAAAAACCTTCCTCTTCAATCAGGCCTTCCCCGCTTAGCTCTTCATTCCTTTCCTTCTTGCTTTCTTTCCCTCAGTTGCGATCCGCCCACTAGCGCCAAGAAACCGCATGGTGTATGCTGCGCTTTAGAAATATTTTAAATTAGAAATTAGAAATTAGTTTCAATCAAATATCAAGCTTTTTAAGAACAAATTATGTGGCAACTAATAATACAGCTTTAAGGATATTACATCAAATACATGTTCAGGGCCTAACTGGATTCTGCAACTGGTATTCTTGTCTAGCACAGTTAGGGGGAATAGAACGTGCTTGATAACTTTTTTCCTAAACTATTAAAAGAAATAGGCTGCAATGTTAGCAAAAAGAATGGCAGCTTATATGCGAAGTAGGTCATAAAGTCCTGAAAGCCGCCAATTATATAAGAATGGCCTTCCTGTCAAGATGGCTGACTTATTATATGCCAAAAAGACTGAATAAGATGTTCCCAACTTCCTCATAATTCTGTTTTAGGTGTGGGGGCCCAAAGCTAGGGTCGGGGAACCACATTTTTTTCTATTGCTCTGGACTGCATCAATTTTGTTCCGATGTTTTTCAAATGATTAACACCTTGGCTGCTGTGGCTATTTTTCCCCTGTGCTGGAAAATCACTGATGCCATATATTCATGACGAGCTCAGCTCGTCATCAGCACACGACCACCGTGGCTGATGACGAGCTGACCTCGTCATCAGCATCGAAGGGGTTAATCAATCTCTGGAACTAAAAGTCCAGATTATTCCTACTCTTAAACTAGTTCTTTTTGGGTGCTCTATGGAGGTCCAAAATTTGTCAATATATCAGAAATATTTCTGCCCAATAGTTATAGTTATAGTTATAGAATTGGAAGTCAGAGAAATCGCCCTCGATTCAGCTTTGGCAAGAGAAGATGGTTAAGACCTATATTTGGGAGGAAACCTATGCCAAATGAATATGGTATCTTCAAAGATTTACAGCGACCTGGTCACGATTTTCTAATATTGCTTTTTAAAAGAGTTGTCGAGTCCCACATCCTCATAGGGTCATAAAGTTATCCAATGATATTGGTGGTACTTGATATAGAGGAAATTTAACTGTTCTTTATTAAACTGCACTCTATCATCTTGATTTAAACTGGACATATAACAAAAAGTGATGATGGTTATATGTATTAAGGTTGTATACTCCAGGGGTAAGTGCACTTTATCCTCGATTTTCTACTTTTAGCACTTTATTTTCATCGCACTTGCACTTCATCCCTGCATATATGAATTGATAATCCTAGTGGACAGAAGTTGTATTCAATAATAGCTGTTGCTTTTTTCTATATATGTTGATATTTTTTGATTCCATTCTTAGCTTTTTTATCTTCATCAAACTCGCACTTTAATGTTGTATACAAGATTTTTTTTTGGGATATAATATGTATTATGTGAAGATACAGTACTTTTCTTTCTGTTGTTTCCTTTTTTTTCTTTTTCTGTTGATAATCCGCCCAATAGAAACATTTAAAAAAGGTTATCACTGAATGTACACAAGTTTATATAGGTTACATATGGTGTTTGAGCTTTTGAAGGATATTCTATCAGGGGCGTATAAACAACCCTGAGCGCAATTTAAAGATTACACATCTAAAAGTACGGGATGGGCGACAACTGAGAGATACAATGTGACCAGGGCGAGTGATTCAAATCATGTAGAAACTGCTGCTGTAGCTGAACGTAAATCTACAGTTGCGTAAAGGAAATATACAGCAACAATCTAAACAGGAACCGCCAAGTCTATTCTCAGAGAACAGAACCTGAGCATCCCTACCACTGGCAGTCGACTTTTAATCGAAAAACGACAAGAAACATAAGAGTACCATGACCAACGAACAAATTATTCTGAAAATAACATTTCTGCCACGTTAAACACCCATTCAAACCAATAATTTGTCCATTCGGATAGCCTCAAAGCCCTAAAAGGTGCTTGCACTTTTTTCCCTCTTCTAATAATGCAACTATTGTTCAACAGTGGAAAAGTGCATGTTGATGGAAATTGAGGGATCTCCCTTTGGAAGATACATTTTACCTTGGAAATCCAGTGTTGCCTGGGGGGGATGCAAACCTCTTCACAGTGACTAACTAGTAACCCCCCACTTACCATTAGTGAAATCCAGACGAATGACAGGCCACCATCTATTGAAGACATGTGACCCTCCGCCGCCTCTCCTCACTGGGATATTTCTTTCCTTACACCAAGAAGAATGCATATATATCATAGGACCAGAAATCCAACTCCATACATGCACGCAGCAACCTTCAGTGCAAGGACTCAATGTACAAAAAACAACTAACATGCAGATCGCACATAAGGACATTCAATTACAAATACTGACTACAAGTTGTCTTCAGATTTTCAGAAGAACACCCGCAAGGTAAGCACTGCGCAAGAGAATAAAATGAGTGGTAAGTAAGTAAGTAAGGAATTAAATTTGTTATTGTTTAGTTAATTTAAACCATTACAATTCTCTTCCCTGTTGATAGCAGCCAAGACTTAACAAGATTTAAAATCATTCAACAGTCAGTTGCACCAAAACGAGTTTTACAGATTAAAATCACTGTTAAATCATAATTACATTCTAAAATTCGATGAAATAATGCCTATACTCGACTTTTTCTACATGGATTACAGTTATGAACCGACAGTTAACAGATGTCAAATGTTAGGCCCTTCGGTACCAGTAATAAGTCAACATGAATAAAAGTAGTTGTCTCTGCAGGCCGATGTACCGGACCTCTTGCTCCCTCCTTCTGATGACTCCGTAAAACAAGTGAAAACTAGCATCAAGCTTTCTGTGAACAGATCCTCTCATTTTTGTGTAGACTTTGTTCCTGATCGTGTATGCGCAGGAACTTAATCAATTTACAGTTCATCTGGGGATCAGATGGACCGAGCCCTTTAATTATAGCTTCCTGACATTTTCGTATTCTTCTATCCAAAAAAACCTTTCTTAGTAAGGGCTCTCATGAAGGTCGTAGTTTCTTGCAAATGCATATTAAGTGGATGAGGTCTTTTGTAGGGCTTCCACATAGACAACAGCTTTTTACTTCCGTATTTTTCCACTTTCTGGCATCTGCCAGTGAAGGATATTTACCGAAACGTAGTGCCATTAGCATTTTTTTTTAGGTGGACTGAGTAGGTAAATCTAGGTATGTTGCTTGTTTAAGAGTCTTGTAGTTGTTAAGGACAGTCCAGGCGTGGGACCTCTGGCACAAATATTTTTGTCAAGCAAAAGCGAGTGCAGTTTTGCAACTTTATTAATTGTTGACTTAAATGTAAAATAAGGCAAGTTTTTATTCCTCAGGTCCATTATGTGATGTATTGGGACCGTTCTCTTGCTCTGACCACAGAGCCTCATTTAGTTTAGAGTCCACCGTGGTATCACACTTTAATTGTTGAATATTGCCTGGCAACTGTCTCATTCAGTAAACCAAATTCTAATCGCACTTGTGCTGGAGATGCCATTTGAGGGAGCTGAAAAACCCTTTTAAAAATGCTGGGTAAATTATTGAGTATGATTGCATGTTTACCTTGGAAGGCTACACTGATGTAGGTTAATATTGGTAATGTCTTAGCCGTTATTACTGTAATCAGTGGTATGAATGAGGGGCCCCTTAGATTCCCAGCCAGTGTCTTATGAGCAAATGTTAATGTGGTTGCCCGCTGAACTGTGTAATTTTTCTGATCTTGCTGGCTCAATTTGTTGTCAAGAAAAAATCCCAAATATTTATAGCTTGTGACGTTTTCTAAGACTTTACCTTTAAAGTTGATGTTGTACGGGCGAGCTGTCTGGTTACTGATCAGCATTGATTTTGTTTTTGCTATATTAATTTTCAGCTTATTTGTCTGCAGAAATTCTACGAGGGCCGTCAGTAGCCTTGTGAGCCCAATAGTCAAACTGGTTAAAACTATGTTGTCAGCATAGTCAAGGTGGGAAACGAGTAAAACAAGTGTGTTGTTCCGCCAAGACTGGGATTTTTATCTTCAAATCAAATTTTTGCCCTGAGTTGGCTTCTGAGCCAGCTGTGAGGGGAACGGCCATCGTCACCTACCTTGCCGGGAGCCAGCGGGAGACAGTGGGAGTATCCCGCCATCTGTGTTTTTACCGCCAAAACTGCCAGCGCTCCTTTCACCGCTGCAACTGCCAGGGCGGCCACGAGGAGAGGAACAGGTCCGGGCTACAGTTCCCAGAGGGCTCTGCAGGGGGCAGAGACAGTGACGCTGCCAGAGGGCGCCGGAGGCCCTCAAAACCGGCCCAGCCCTCCCGCAGCGCGGGACGCTGCTGAGCCTGAGCCAGCCGTGAGGGGAACGGCCATCGTCACCTACCTTACCAGGGGCCAGCAGGAGACAGTGGGAGTCCCCCGCCATCGCTGTTTTTACCGCCGCAACTGCCAGCGCTCCTTTCACTGCCGCAACTGCCAGCGCGGCGCGAGGAGAGGAACAGGTCCGGGACTACAGTTCCCAGAGGGCTCTGCAGGGCACAGAGACAGTGACGCTGCCAGAGGGCGCCGGAGGCCCTCAAAATCGGCCCGGCCCTCCCGCAGTGCGGGACCGGCGCGGGCGTGCCCGGGCCAAGGGCGGGCCCGTCCGCGCCTGTCAAAGCCAGGAGAAGGCAGGGCAGGGCAATTCCCTTTTCATCTGAACATTCGCTCCCTGCATCTTGCGAACTTGGTCAATGACTTTGAACTTTTTATATCATTGCTGACTGTATGATATTTAGCCTTAGCCTTTGATTATAGTGGCTGTTCTAAGCATGAGTATGAGCAAGGGTACCCGCAAAGGGGGAGGGGGCCAAGGGGTTGTAGGAACTCTTGATGCCTTCCTTATTAGGGCGGAGTCAGTTTTAATTCATGAAATAGAACTTATGCAAATACGACTCTCATTGGATGCACGCTGAGCTTCAATAGAAGCCCCCACAGGTGGGCCCCTTCCTAAACCCAGTCAGCCCGGTTGAGTGCAACTCGGATAGCATACCCCAATCGCTTCCTGAACCTTTGATAGCAATCCTAGAAGATTCACCAACCATAGATATTGAACCAACTGTTATATCACCATCTCCATCTCCGATCGTGACTCGATTGACACGACAATCTCAGTCAAAGGCCAGGGGGGCACAGCTCCAGTTATTGCAAGGAAAAGAAAGGCGGGGTTTACCTCTTATCACTCAACAAACCAGTAAAGTGGCCAAAACAAAAGGTTCCGCCCGAGGTAAGAAAGGCCCCCCTGAAGAGGTAGATGCTATTAGCCCCACTAGCCCAAGTGTTCTTAGAAGTCAATGTCTCTGTAAGCAGCCTCAAACTGATTTGGAAGATGGTATATTAGCCAAATTAGAGGGAAAGCTAACGGCAAAGCTAAAACCTTTTCTATACAAACTTGCAGAAATTGACACTCGACTGAGCAATATTGAGCAAAAACTCCTTCCTCCAACTAGTCAGCAATCAAAGGGAAGCACAACAGCTCAGGGTAGACCAGGTATTTATTTATTATTTATTTATTATTGCAATTTGTAAAGCGCAACGATTGCCCATGGGCGTCTTGGCACTGTGACTTAAATCGATGTCTCAGAAAAGACAGAAGCAATTCTATAAGTGATAATAGAGAACGGGGAAATTACTGGTCAAACAACCAGGTCTTCAGCAGTTTCCTGAATTGAAGTAGAGAGGGTGTTGATCTAATCACCAGCGGAAGGGAGTTCTAGAGTCTGGCAGCTGCAACAGTAAAACGTCTGTCTCCCCATGTGACAGTCCTGGTCCGCGGTACCACTAGTTGATGCAGTGTCGTAGATCCTAATTGTCTGGTGGGGCAATAAGCAATAAGCTTCTCTTTAAGAAACTCTGGCCCTTGCTTGTGAAGCGCTTTGAAAGTCAGACATAAGTTTTGAATTTGATCCGATTTTTAATCGTCAACCAGTGGTAGTTCCTGATTGTTTGCCTAATCGGTTTGAATTTGGGGGTCCCAGAAAGCAGTCTAGCCGCCGCATTCTGAATCATTTGTAATTTGGCGTCCACCTGGGATTGGGCATTGGCAAATAAGCCGTTACAATAATCCAGTGAGGAAAGTACTAATGAACTCACCACAGTTTTTCCGGCACTTTCTGGCAGAAACAGAGTTATTTTTCTTATAAACCTCAGCTTATGAAAAGCCGTGGGCGCTGTCTGGTTTGCATGGATGACAAAATTTAACTTTTCATCAAAAATTACTCCCAAGTTCCTGACCTTTTGAACGGGAGTTAGTGAGGCTCCAAGTGATGGGGGCCACCAGACTGATGACCATAACGGGGAAATTTATCCAAAAATGACCACCTCCGTCTTCTCGGAGTTAAGCTTAAGACAATTACAGGCCATCCAATCTTTAATCGCTAACATGCCTTCTTTGAAACATACAGCTACCTCTTCTCCATCATTGTTGATGGCGAGCACCAGCTGGGTGTCATCAACATATGTGGTAAGGCTCATCCGGTAGGTTTTAATAACTCTTGCTAAGTCCGACACATAGATGTTAAAAAGTGTCGGACTTAGGGATGAGCCTTGGGGGACCCCACAGGGTAAAGCCAGATCAGCCGACTTAAATGGCCCTAACATTACAGCCTGTGTTCTACCAGACAAAAAGGAGGCCAGCAGGTCCTTGGCTCTGGATTGAATGCCCAGATTTCCGACACGGTCAATCAAGATAGAATGATTGACCGTGTCGAATGCCGCAGACAGATCCAGCAGTACAAGCACTGCTGTCCCCCCTGGTCTCTGATGACTCTAATATCATCGGCAGCTTTGATAAGAGCAGTCTCAGTGCTGTGCAATTTGCGAAACCCAAACTGTGAGTCATCAAGCAGGTTATTTTGTTCGATATATTCGGACAGTTGATCGTTCATAGCTCTCTCAACCACCTTGGCTAAAAACGGCAAGCTGGCGATAGGTCTATAATTCTTCAGCACGTCCGTATCTAAACATGTTTTTTGAGAAGAGGTTTTAGAAGAGTGTTCTTTAACATGTCCGGATAGGTCCCTGACTTGAACATCCCGTTACAAACTTGCGTAATGATTTCGCTTATCAAATCCATTACTGGAGGACAAGGGTCCAGGGCTGGTCCAGTTCTTATGAGTTTCATGATGTCCGTTATATGATCCTCCTGTGTTTCTTTAAATTGAATTAGTGAGCAATCATGATGTTTACTTTAGGAAATAGGAGTAGTGAGCTTGCCGATGGCTGAGAACTCGGAGTAAATATCATTTACTTTCGAAAAAAAGAAATCGGCCAAAGAATCACAAAAGGCCTGAGAGGGAGATGGAACCGTATCAGGAGATTTCCCAGCCAGTTGTTTCACCACGTCGTACAGTTGTTTACTAGAATTTTACATAGCTGTATATATGTCCTGCATTGTTCTTTGTACTTTTTCCACCTACCTTTAAGTTCCTTTTTTTACATCCACCTCTATTACCCGTCTTTTACCACTCTAACATGGCGCCACCTTGACCCCACCTTTACCATTCCGACTTTAGTCCTTCGTTCACCTTTACCACCCCTCATACACTTTAAAATTTCATCACACACCCCTTGCTAACCGTCACACGCCACGCGTTTGTCCCGACTCGTTGAGGTAGCGGCTGCCACCATCATCGATACGAAGTAAGTTTCACGCCCAAACTCTTGATTATTGTTACCCCCAAACCTAGTGCCCCTCACCATCTTTTGTACTTCATGCACACCCTGCATGTATACCTTTACCCTTCACCTTCCTTCCCTTAACACCATTCACTTTCCATTTATCGAGCACCTTGCACTTAGCTTTCTGCATTATCATACCACCTCGACTTCTGATCCCTTTCTGTCTTCCTTTCAGCACTCCGTGATAAAGGGCCATCCGCCCGAAATGCATTGGAGCAGTTTAAATGTATGATGGCAACTTCAATGAGTGTAACATTCTAAAGATATCTCACCAATGAAAAACTTCTCTACGAAATAAATCGTGAAAAACAACTACAACCTCTCCTTAAACTTTTTGAATCATTGATATGATCATGTACGGTGTGCCTCACTTGGGGATGTATTAGCACTTCGTGCGTACACATCTATCTAGTATCGACTCACGTGTTTTTGATGGAAACACCACCCTTGAGAGCACCCTAAACCTTTGAACTTCTAACATCAACCGAATTCAATTGTCTCTAACTCGGCTGTGCACCACCCACACCCTCTTTTCGATTATCCTGTATTTCCGCCTAACGGGTGGGGAGCACGCATTTGAAATGCAATTTGAAGAAATCAGCAAAAGCACTGAAGCTAGAGCCCACACTCTAGCTTATGATGAAGATGAACGCAAACAAATTTATTCGCTGATCGAAGAAGACATTAGCCCCACGTCCACTACCCGCAACAAGGAACTATGCATCAGACAATTCATCTACTTATCCAAACGGCATATAAATCAAAAACTTCATGCAAGCACCTTATTAAAATATCACCGCGCACTCAGGATCCCTCGCGGTTTACGGATAGCCCTCAAACCGTCGCTCTGCAAAAACTCCAAAACCTTCAAGGAAAAGTGGGAAGGAATTCTCAACAAATGCAGCCTTGATTTGATTTTACTGATAGTAGAAGAACTTTCCAGTATACTTAAAGATCTCGAACAGGAAATGAAAGAAATTGATAAGGAATTAAAAGATATGTTAACATCTGAAGAACTGACAAAATCCCTCGACGAGGTGCAAAATATTCTCGACAAACATCACAAGGAGGTCAATGAACGGAAAATCAGAAAGTTCCGAAGAGACACGCTTGATTACAAGCTTGATGAAGTATACACGTGGGCTGACGTGTATGCCCAACGTCGTCGTAATCGACCTCAAAAAGCACAAACCGACACCTCCTCTTCAGAAAGTGATATTTCAAACCGCCCACCAAGACAACCCAATAGAGGAGCTACCACCGATCAACCCTCAACTTCTGCTACCACATCTACTACAGCACAAGATCAAACCACTGCGGCTCCTTTTTTAGAGCCAGGCCAGGACAGAACCGAAGACCTCGGCGGAGCAAAAACAAAAGAAAAGGAAACAAGTCCCCCACTACACAGAGCGCAATAGCCAAGAAAGACCTCACGAAAAAAAGAACCACCTAGTTATCAACATTTCTAAAACCAACATCACACCCCATCAAACCACCCTTCTTGAAAAAGGTACCTCATTTATTCCCACGACACAAACCAATCTACTTGAACTAGAAGTGAGCACCTTCAAACTTACAAGAAAACTCAGACTATGTCATTTTTTTGACAATATTCTTCCACCGACTAACCAAACGAAACCCGACGAACTAAGAGGTTTAAGACCATCGAGCACATTTCAAGCGCCTAACAGTCACAAAAGTATCAACACATTTGAGAACCTTGTACGTAATGATCTGGCTAAAATCAACTTCAAAAAACAAACTAAACACCAGAACTTAACTATCAAAGATCGCGACACTCTTAAATCCTTGGCAAACAATCCTGAAATCAGATGCGTCAAAGCCGATAAGGGCGGGGCCCTAGTAATTCTCGACACCACCTTGTACATACAGCGACTCAATGAACATATACAGGATACTAATATCTACATGCAACTCGATCATAATCCCACCAGAGAATTTCAAGAAATTTTGTTGAATATTGTTACCAAAGCATGTCACAATGGTGTTATCGAAGAACGCACAAAAAATTACCTGTTGCAACAACACCCATGGAGCCCCACCATCCACATGTGTCCAAAAAATTCACAAGGATCTTAACAACCCACCATTTAGACCGATCGTGTCTACTAAAGGATCGATACACGAACCCACAGGCAAATTCATCGACAAATACCTCCAACCACTAGTGACACAAACCACCAGCTACATCAAAGACACAACGGATTTCCTGTTAAAACTTTCTACCGTCGAATATACAAGCAATGAAACTGTCATACTCTGCACTGCAGACGTCAACTCACTATACACTTCCATTCCGCACCAGGGCGAAATTGAAGCCATTGAACATGCTTTACTCAACAGTGACATCGACCAACAAATGCAAACCTTTCTGATTGAACTCATGGGTTTTACCTTATACCACAGCTATTTTCAAGAAAACAATCAATGGTACCTTCAGCTATCTGGAATGGCTATGGGAAACTGTGCTGCCCCGACCTACGCTAACATCTATATGGAAAACATCGAAAGACTTCACATATATGCCAACACCCGCTTCAATGAGAGAATAAAAATGTAGGTCAGATACATCGACGACCTATTTTTAATATGGACAGACTCCAAAGACAGTCTCAATCAATCACTTCTGGAACTCAACACCAAGGATGAACGTATCAAACTAACTTGGCAAATAAGTGAGAAAGAAATAACATTTTTGGATGTCAAAATTTCCATTACACAACAAGGCTTCATCACAGACCTTCACAGAAAAGAAACTGACCGAAATAATACCCTCCACTACACCAGTTTCCACCAGGGATCCCTCAAAAAACATTTACCATTTTCCCAAATGTTGCGCATTAAACGCATCGTGTCTGATGAACAAACCTACCACCTACGCATCAAAGAAATGCAAAAACGATTTCTGGATAGAGGATATCCTGAACAAGTTATCAAAGAAGCTCACACCCGTGTATCAACCAGTTCGAGAGCACAAAGCCTCAGCAGAACACCAAAGAACACCGAACAACACATGGTATTGGTTTCTAAATACTCAACAGCAAGCCAGGCCTACAAAAGAATTATTCTCCGCCATTGGTTCATATTACAAATGGAACCCGATTTCAGGGACATGTTTACAAATCCACCATTGTTTGCATATACCAGGAACAAAAACATCACAGAAATCCTCTCCAAACCAACTCCTGAACTAAAAACTTACAAAGGCACCCAACCTTGTTTTAATTGCAACCACTGCAACAGCATCATTAAGGGCAACAGCATCAGACACCCCATGAAGGGACATGCGATTCACCTGCAAGTCAATGCCACCTGTGACTCTGCCAACCTCATCTGTGCTTTAAAATGCCCATGTGGCAAGCTATACGTCGGCAAGACCGAACGCAAAATCAAAACGCGTTTGAATGAACATAAATCAAACATTCGCTTAAAACAGGAGAAGTCCAACATTGCAGCCCACTTCTCCGAAGCCCGACACACCATAGCACAATTACAATTCATCGCCTTGGAAACCATCATCCCTAAAGAAGGTGTTGACAACAGAAAAACTTTACTCAGAAGAGAACTGGAATGGACTTACCGTTAACAAACTCTGAAACCACACGGCCTAAATGACCGCACTGAATACAGTTGTTACCTGTAATTTTATTGTACATAGCTGTATATATGTCCTGCATTGTTCTTTGTACTTTTTCCACCTACCTTTAAGTTCCTTTTTTTACATCCACCTCTATTACCCGTCTTTTACCACTCTAACATGGCGCCACCTTGACCCCACCTTTACCATACCGACGTTAGTCCTTCGTTCACCTTTACCACCCCTCACACACTTTAAAATTTCATCACACACCCCTTGCTAAGCGTCACACGCCACGCGTTTGTCCCGACTCGTTGAGGTAGCGGCTGCCACCATCATCGATACGAAGTAAGTCTCACGCCCAAACTCTTGATTATTGTTACCCCCATACCTAGTGCCCCTCACCATCTTTTGTACTTCATGCACACCCTGCATGTATACCTTTACCCTTCACATTCCTTCCCCTAACACCACTCACTTTCCATTTATCGAGCACCTTGCACTTAGCTTTCTGCATTATCATACCACCTCGACTTCTAATCCCTTTCTGTCTTCCTTTCAGCACTCCGTGATAAAGGGCCATCCGCCCGAAATGCATTGGAGCAGTTTAAATGTATGATGGCAACTTCAATGAGTGTAACATTCTAAAGATATCTCACCAATGAAAAACTTATCTACGAAATAAATCGTGAAAAACAACTACAACCTCTCCTTAAACTTTTTGAATCATTGATATGATCATGTACGGTGTGCCTCACTTGGGGATGTATTAGCACTTCGTGCGTACACATCTATCTAATTTTTGTCATTGTCAATTTGTTCCCCGAAGAACTTCTTTTTTTCTTCATTAATCATCTTTTTGTAGTTGACCAGTGTCTCCTTATATCGCAGTTTACTGTCCCGGTCGTAGGACGTTCGCCAGTTTCTTTCATTGTTCCTACAGACTTGCTTTTGTTTTCTTAGATCTTCTGTGAACCATGGTGCTGAGGGCACCTCCCTATTTCTCGATATGGTCTTGAAAGGCACCAGTGTGTGTATATGTTTGGCTTCTGATTTAAACCGGCCCTTAATAGCCAGCAATATTACTGCTAAAATAGGCACACAGGCCCTTGTACCAAACACTGTTAACACACATTCATTATAACCCAATCCCAGCCGTGGAGGAGTAATAACTGGGGAAAATCCTAAGGGCCCGAATAGGGGTGGTCCAGCTACCGTTTATGGTAAATGACACCTCAATTTACCCCCTGAATCTACGCCCTATACTGTTGTGCTCTCAAATGTTCCACCAATAGTATCTAATTCTGAGGAGCACTTGTCTACATTAAGAAATAGGGCATTCTACTTGTAGGATACCAAAACTTGATTGGGCAGCCACTTGTTCCAGGATTTCAAAATGATTTGCAGGGTTCCCTGGATAGGGAAATCGAATAAAACTAGCAGGGATGATTGCATAGTTTTGAATTTTGGGTCCCCTGATCTAGTGAAAACAATTCTAGAAAGAGTAGGTACAAGGCAAATGGGCAGGGAAGGGATTCACATCCTACCACTGGGTTTCTTTTATCGCAATCCTTCCCCTTTACCGGTATATAGATGCGATCTCTCGGCTTCTGTTCACACCCAGGGGATGTATGAGCATAACGTGCCGACCTATAATCGATTCGATAAGGCTTTTTCAGACCTGGATGCACAGGACTGACAATCAGACAGGTCAGTCAATGGTAATAAAAGCGAGGGAAATCTGTCAAGGGACACATCAGCACCACAATCAATTATTATGACAAAGGAACAAGAAGTCCCGGAATTAAGAAATACCCAGCCAGCAGTTCTAGCCGACCATAAGCTACAGGTAGTGGGTGGTGCAGGATACGTGCTAACTGTTAGCGATGGAATACCTGAGACCCCCTATCACCCCATGAGAAGTAAAAATCATTTTGATCTTAAAATCCTGATCTGGAATGTTGCAGACCTTGAGCCCAGGTTAGCTGACATAGATTGGCTGCGTACAATATCCGGTCAAGATATATTCATGTTTCTGGAAACATGGGCAACACATGATCTGCCTTTAGAAGGGTTCCACTGCTTCAGTCTAACAGTACCTAAGCCCGACTTCGGCCGTGCATCCAGGGGTTTATTTATCGGGATTAGTGCAGCATCGGTAGGGAGCATCAAGGTGATACCCACCACCAGTCCCAATATACAAATACTGGAGTATAAACGAAGGGTCCCTTTTTATTTAATACATTTTTATAATAACGATTTCTACTCTGTCCCAAATAGAAACTTTATGAGATTTTTAAAACTATTTCAAAATTAGATAAATACCGAGGTCCAGATGAGTGTATGGGGATTTTTCTGGGGGGGGGACTTTAATGCTAAAGTCCCACTAGATTCTCAGGGTATGGACACACTGTATGCAGACCCAGCTGTGCTTAGGGGCTTGGAACTAGACACCTTTCTTAGCAAACATATCCTTATTAATGTAATGGATTTGGGTCTATCTTCCACAAATCAGCAGGCACCGAAGTTTAGAGCAAGGGATAGTTTTTCAATTATTGATTTTATTTTTGTTTCTCCCTGCCTCGCAGATCGCCTACTGGCCGCCGAGGTCTATATAACAGATTTTGGGGATCACAATCCCCTGACAGTGGTATTAAGACTAGCATCCGGCCCTGTGTATGCAATCCTTCAAGGGGCTAGGGATGTAACCCCATCGACAGACAAATTACGATTGAAGTGGAGGGGGGTTGATAGCGGTAAAATAGTCGAGAGAGACGGGCACTTGAACTTAATTTCCTCATGTCTATCAACCAGAGACCCCCCCTCAAGGGTAATTGAAGATTTCACTAAATTCTGTTCTGTGGTTAGATCACTTCTGTTGGTGCCACTTTGTCAGAACGATAACGAACCAAGATGGTTGGATCACAATTGTTCGGAGGCCTACGCAAGGCTTTAACCTCTAAACCTAGGTTTAAGGCAGACGTAAGGGCAGCCAGGAAGATGTACAAAATTGCAATAAGCGAGCGGAAGTGCATTCTCCTGGGTGAATGCTGGGAAGTACTATCAGAGTCAGCTGGGGGAAAAAATGGCAATTTATTCTGGTCCGCAGTCAGAGACTTGCGCAATATGGGCCATCAATTAACACCAGTCAGCAGCACCATTTCCAGTAATTCATGGGAGAATCACTTCACTAAAATGTATGCTACACCGCTACATGGCTTAGATCACTATGTGCAGGGTCACCTATGCTGCCTACAGATAACGCTGTCGGAGGTAGAAGAGGCAATCGCACAGAGCCTAGGTAATAAGGCTCCAGGCCCAGATGGTCTGCTCATAGATATAATAAAGTGGAAACCAGATTTTGGGCCCCAGTTCTTTTGAATGTTTTTAACAGTATACCTCAAGGCCCCATACCTGATACCTCGGCTACGAGCATTATTGTTCCAATTTATAAAAAGGGGGGATAGATCAGAACCAATTAACTACAGTCTAATTTCCTTGCTTGACAATACATTAAAGATCTTGGGTCGAGTTATATACAACAGGATTTTAGATTGGTCGGAGGAAAGCGGTATATTAGACCCATGTCAATTGGGTTTTAGAAGCAGGGTTGGCACAATAGAACAGTGTTTGAACCTTAATTTGGTTATTAGCAAAAATAATACTGCCCGATCTTCCCCTGTTTATTTAGGGTTTATGGATCTATCATCCACTTTTGATTTAGTTAATAGGTCTAAACTCTGGTCTATTCTGATGGATTATGGATTGGACGAATCCCTGGTACATTTCTTGGCATTTGTACATTCTGATCTCAAGGCACAAGTCAGGATTGGCATGGGTGGGGAGGTGTCGGGTGCAATTAGGGTAGGAAGGGGAGTCAGACAGGGGTGCGTTTTAGCCCCCCAGCTTTTTATTATTTACATTAATGGGCTGAGCAATTCCCTGAAACAGTCAACTCCAGACGTCCCCATAATTAACGGTAAACCGTTACCTGTACTTCTGTAGGCAGACGATGCGGTCCTTATGGGCCGCACTCGTATTTTGGTTAAAAGTTTTGTAGAGTACATGGACGAACTGGACTTACGTGTGAATTTAAAAAAATTGTTCATCATGCATTGCGAACCAGGGAAACGCCAGCTCAACTCTATAATGGTAGGGAATGAAAAATTAATTTCCACCCGTACTTTTCCATATCTGGGGATGGTCTTTGCAGCGAACGGCTCGTGGACTGGGCATTTGGCCCACTCCGCGAGCAAGTTCTCAAAGGCCATCAACTCAATTTTAACCCTCCCCGCCCGAAGAAAACAGGTGCTATTGAAGCAATTTTAAGGATTTTTAAATTGCAATACGTCCCAGTAGCCACATATGGGGCAGAAATATGGGGTTTGGCGAAGAATCGGTGCATCCAGCAGGAAGAAAATCGGCTTTGTAGAAAGCAGATGGGTGTACCGATTTCTACTTCTCAGTATATTTGCCATAAGGAACTTTACTTGTATTTTATTTGTGATTTTATCAACGCCCGACCTGCGTTATTTTGGCATTCAGTTTGGAGGAATAAATCTGCTACTCTAACGCAAGAAGTTATAACTGACTGCCTTAAGTTCGAGAGAGGAATGGATATTCCTTGGCTCTCGGGGGTCTATCAGAGTCTATGTAGTATTGATAAAGATAGCCTCTTCTTACACCCAACCAGAGCCGATTCATTCCATAAGAAGGACTTGAAAAAAGCACTTTATGTACTTTACAACTCAGAAAGGGTCAGGGAAGAATCTAAGAAGTCCACAGTCTCTAGTTACATGGGCAGGGAATTGCATAGGTACCCTTTATTAATATATCTTACCCCGCCAATGGTAAACTGGGAAATAAGTCTTTTATTTAGATTAAGGGCGGGAACTGTGAGATTTCTGTTAAGTTTTCCTCTAGGCTATCGGCCAAACACAGAAAACATACGATGCCCCTGCGATGGAGTGAGCGCACAAACTGATTTGCACTTTTTCTTCTTCTGTAAATATTATTTAAAATATGTAAAATGGTTTTTAACTCCCTTTTTTTAAAAACAAAGACCGCTTTCCCTGGGGGAATCTTATCAGATGTTGCTTTCTTTGGACGATGAAGAAATAGTTTTCCGCCCTAGGACTTTCTTGAGAATTGCCACCCGAGCCCGCAAAATTATGGAAAATCCTTGACTTTCATTTTGTTTAGTAAATTGTAAAATTTGTCTGGTGTCTATTACGATTTATCAAGTTTTAATAGGGACTTTTATAATACCATTGTAAATTGTGGATTTGCTTTTATGAATTCTCGGAATTCGAATAAAGATTTATGAAGTGAAATGAAAATGAGTTCTAAGAATGAGATTGGCAACAAAACATTAAGTGAGGGTGTATGGGTGCTTGGCAAAAAACTTTCCCAGAGTTCTAAATTATTGCCACTTTGTCATAGTATTCCACGTGCCTCGCCACAATTACATTGAGTGGAGTTCTGGTGTAAAACAAGAGCTCACTCTGTGCTTTTTAAAATGATGTTGCTGTCAAAATGTGAAAGCATTTAACTTACTGCGCAATAATGACAAGACAACCAACATGTTACAGGAGATGTCTCTGCTAGGATCATCTTACACAGATCTCCTTAGTTATAAGTTTTAATTAATCAAACAACTATTCCAATTTGCTTTAAAACATGTTTTGGTTTCAGTAGTTTATAAGATTTAATTACACCCCCGCTATGGCTAGTGATGTGAGCGTGTTCGACCCTGGAGTGTTTGTTTGTTTGCCCTCTGCAACTTATTCACAATGTGGCTTCCTATAACACAGGTGAGGTGGAACCTTATATTTCCTGAGTGCTGCACCTACTAGGTGTGGCGCAATAAGCCCAATTTAAGGTAGTAACAATTCTGTAAATTATTCCTGGTAAAGAATTTTACATTGTGATTCCAAAACGCAATCTGTTTTTCCAGCATCGTCCTGTGGCCTCGGAGAAGACAGCTAATTTCGATATATTGTCACCAAATGAACAATTTATTGTCACCAACCCCTTAACTTGTTTATGTTGATCATATTTTCTCCAATAGAGTTGCATAACATCGGAGCCTCTAATGCCACACTAGTGGGTATGTGCCTCAAATTAATACTCACATAAGAGGCAATAAAGGATCTAGGCTGAATGGAGTTTGAGGTCAAGTTATTCATAAAGAAAACATACACCAAGCAAACATTGACAAAGCCAGCAGTTAGAGGGAGAGTAGCCTTTGCTGTTGGGATGTTTCTGTGGTGTTGTAGGGTGGAAGTGTGGTGCGAGAGGAGTGGTGCTGGGGGTGGTAGTGAACTTCCTGCTCAAGTGATGGTAGAGCGCTGAAGGTTGATATATCAAGGACAAATATGTGTATTGATTTTTATTTCTTAAGTGCACTACCAGCAAAAAGTTTCTTAGAATGGGTCAGCAACAGAAAAGACCATAAAACATGTGGTGCACATAAGACGTGCAGGCTGGATAACACAACACAAACTCTTCAATCTGCTATCCATCTAATAGTGGGTTGTCAGCTGTCTACCAGTTTTACCACATGTGCCACATTTTAAAGCCTTAGCCTTAGAACACGAATCTCAGTCTATGTGTTTGTATCCCAGCCTGTGGTGGGCTGGTATATACTTCCCCCCATAGGACAGGCTAGAAAGCATGCATGGAGCAGAAATGAACAGCCGAATTTTCCAGAGAATGTGGAGCTTCAATGAAGCAGTCTGAGCAAATCTATTGAACTTGCTCTCCAAGTCTATCACTTTTCTGTTAATGAACTTACTCTTAAAACTAAAAAAGATGCATCACAACTAAAATTGATGTCAAGATGTTTTACCTATGGGAAGGTGTAGGCATAGACTTCGTGACTTCACATGGTTAATGTTTTGCAATTCCCCCCAGTGTCCAGGTTTCACAAGTGTTTGTGTGTGGTTCCCTTTGTGCTGCTGACCCCAGAGACACATGATTCATCTCTATGTACCACGTGGGATTTTACTATGATTTGTTCTCCTTCTAAAGACAATCGGGATGGTTGCAGTTTAGTCTCGTTCACACATGCTGGATACCATCTTTATCTTTCCAGATAAAAAACTGTTAGAATACTGGATGATAGGACTTTAGCAATTTCACCATCATACTCCGTATATTTCAGTTTAAAAAAAAATGAACATTATACAACAAAGCACACATAAGTTGAACATGAGATTTAAAACAAATGTATATTCTTGCCAGGTATCATAAACAAATATTATTTGCATGTTGACTGCCATGTTGAAATAATGCTGGTATACAATGGCTCAAAAAGAGACACGTGTATGATCAACGAAACAGACGACTTATCATTCATGTGAATATTAAAGGCTCTTGACAGATCGCAAGGAATTACCACAAAAAACTGGGCCATTAGAGTAAAAATGGGAGGATATTACTCTGTGCAAATTGCGAACATAATAGCCGCCAAACATTCAATATTTGTTACTCTGTCACCTTGGAAGAATGGTGTGCAAATCAGTATCAGGCTGGGCAGCTCAGCGAGGGGGTAGGCATCCAAAAGGCCAATGCGCTACAACATGTTCACCAAGACCGTTTAGATAATTTGCAAACTTCATATAGCATTGGGGGCAACTGCTGACATCAAGAAGTGTGGAGCCTGTGATCTGTGATCAATGCATAACCAGTACTTATCAACATCTACAATGAACTCAGTGAACTGTACATAGTTATTATAATGGAAGATAGTGAATGTCTTCTCTTTATAAATGTTGATATTTGCGTGGTATCATGGGTAAGAAAAGTAGTGTATGTAGTGAGCGTATGTGAACATCTTTGGTTCACATACATTCAAGGGGCCCCTCCGATTGCCTCAGGAAACGAGTATGAACACTGGATGGTAAGTCACTTCCCTTGGCCACACATTCTGGTGTATTTCTGTGTAAAACTGTTTGGATCTGTGTTTCCTTAGACATATGTTTATGTTTGCAGGTCATTCTAGATAAAGATACGTAAGTTAATCAAAACAGGTCCTACCTCTCTGGATTCCCTTCATCCCTTGGGCCTCATTTATGAAAAGTGACGCATCGCTGCGTGAAAACAGCGATGCGTCACTTTTTTATTGTGCCCTCCTTGCGACACCAATGATGCGTCATATTTACAGTATGATGCATCATTGTGCACGGATTTACAGATACGTCAGTATTTCTGACGTATCTGTATGGCGCAAAAGTGACGCAACTCCAGCAATGTGTCCTTTCACATGGGGCAACCCCCATGTGAAAGGGCCTGCGTCAGTCTTACGTCTGCTGTGAGGCAGGCGTAAGGAATTGAGGCATTTGCGTCCTAGAAGTGGCGCAGTGAAATTTTATAGATTTCACGGCGTCACTTCTATGACCTTTTCTTGCGTCAGAACACTACGGGGCATATTATCAACAAAGGGCGTTACATGATCGCCGCTTTTATCGGCAGGAAACTGCCGATAAAGCGGCGATAATGAGCTTGATAATATGCTCTATTGAATTCCAATCGAAGCCCATGTTAGATGTCTTAACATCTCACATGGGCTTCGATTGGAATTCATAGAGCATATTATCAAGCCAATTATCGCTGCTTTATCGGCAGTTTCCTGCCGATAAAAGCGGCGATCATGTAACGCCCTTTGTTGATAATATGCCCCAGATCTCACTGAACACCTCTAGTTTTCAGAAATGTATGGAGTTCATAGAATTGCCTTGTTTATGGTGAAGCCTGAGCCAAATATTGCACAATATTTTACTGAAATTTCTCTACGTCTTACACTTGTGCTTTAGGCTATTTCCTGTCCCATGCTCTATGACCACCTACAGATTTAGAATAATGTTAATTGGTCAGACATTTAAATAGGATGCACATTCTAGTGTTTTCTTGTGCAAGAATGAGTTGACAATTGTGTTTTTGAGACATTTATTCAAGCTTATTATAAGTCAGGCACAGCGCTATTCTTGGTGTGACACTGCCCTGCCCCATTACAACTGACACTGTGATACTCTACTAGGGTTTCCTGGATGTAGGAACACCAGCCGGAAAAATCCAGCTGGTAAAAATCAGATTATGGATCAAGTTACAAGCACAGCTGAGACCCGGCCTATATTCTTACGAATGCATGTGGCACCATATAACGCTCCTCCAGTACAACCAGTAGATTTATATGATGCTGTCTACATGGCCCCTATCCTGCAAGTGCTACTATTAGTCTTCTCTGCTTTTAGAATCAGAATATATAAGAGACCGAGGTGAGAAGAAAATACCTCAGTTGCAGTAGGTTAGGATGGCTGGATAGAAATCAGTCATGTTTATTCTTTCTTAATTTTACAATTATTAATCACCATAGTTGTAAAAACATGAACATATTTGTTTTCAATTTGGCGTCCAAATTAGCAGGAATGAAGAACTGGCAATTTTCAAAAATATAAAAAGCTCTAACAAAACAGTTGATGCTGCCATTAAGAAGACTGAGATAATGGCCGCCCTGAGAGCAGTGAAAATATGTATAATGGCAGAGGAGAAAAAATAGTGTTTGCTGGAGAAGATTGGAACCGTTAGTAAAATAAGGACATGGGGCTCGTATTACTTCGTGTTCAGGTAACTGAGAGAGAAGAAATGGTAACTATTAAAGTTTTACTTGATTTACCTCGATTTTACAAAATGATCACTACTCAACCATCTTTAGAGGTTTTTTTTACTTAGTATGTTTTAGTTATTTAAGTTATTTTTATCACTTGGAATATTTGCCGGCTGTCCCCCTTTCGCTTCAATTTTAATGTTTTAATTTTTTGTCTTTTTTAATTTAATATTTTGTTTCCTTTGTTATTAGCCTTTCCTGTTTTTTTTGCTTCATTATGCGTTCCCATTGATCTGGATGTTTATTTTCAGTATGTTTTCCCTGTCACCTTTGACACTTATCCTTTTATTTTCTATGGAGAAACCTCGTGTCTTTTCTACCTTTTTTTTCCTGTACCTTTTTCTATTATTCTCATCCTTGTTCTAGCCCTTTTTGGCTACGTCCATGTTTTATTTTTAGAAGTAATATCTTCTAGGTTTAAAGCATAAAAGTCTTACAATACATGACAAATACAATTCATAAAAACAATATAATATTCATAAAAATGTACCACATGTTGGACACATAACATAGTGTTAAAAATGGATTCAGTAAATAAAACCATTTGCCTTGTGCAGCAATGAACTAGAAATCCCTAGACAATTAGTACTGTGCAGATTTTAAGACTTAAAACTCAGCAACACTGCTCTATCACGAGCAGCCCTTATTTAAGTCTTGCCAGATCGTTGAGAATCCATCTGTTGTTTCATTTTCAGCCAAACTGCTGACACCGAGAGTATGACAAGTTCCTTCTTCCTACTTAAACAGAGGGGCAGTGCTTCTTATTCAGAATGGGCATTGTAGCCTACATAACAGGAGTAGGCAGCGCCAGTGTGCCTGGGTGTGCTTGATGCAAAATAGCACAATGGCTAAAAAGAAATTAACCAAGAGCTTTTAGTAATAGAAAATTAGTTGTATTGAAATTTGTGGCAAAATTGTTTAGTCTTTCCTTTTTTACTGAAGGAGGGACTATTGGTAGGGCAGGTTTATAGTTGTTGGTGGAGTAGGTGGAATGTATTAACATAAAATGAGTATTTGTAAAGCACACGTTCACCCATAGGCATCTGGGAGCTGAATAACTGATGTTCATTGTTACCTAACTCAATGATACTCATATTATATTATTGTTTGCATGTCTTTTCTCGGGTTTACAAGAGAGGTCAGTGTGATATGGGTGGATATAGTTGAGGGTGATGTTTCTTTTTTAAATGAATAATCGTTTTAGATACACACTAAATTTGTCTTTAGTGATTTGCTTGAAGGTACAGTTTGTTAAGCAATAACATCCATGGTAAATCAGGGAAGGTTTATCTACCTCATTAATTCTGGAAATAAATTATTGTTATCTCTCACCATTATGAGTCACTTTACAATTAAGCAGATACATGGGTAATTGTTACATTGCAGTTGCTCCAGCAGCTTTGGCAACTCAATTAGAGGCTATTATAGCTGCAGGGTATAATGGACATGCCAGCCTGCTAAGTTCTGTTTGGTCTTCCATCATCCAGTGCAAGTATATTAGTGATTAAACGTTTAGTAGAAATCTTCCTTGGCTAGTCAAGTACTACTATAACATCTTTGCTATTAGAATAATAGCTAAAAGGGTCTTTATTGAGTTTTCAGTATCTTTGCTCTTGATCTCCTGGAACTCCAAAAAACAAATGAATGCAGTGAATGTTTCTTCATATGCTTTTGCTATTGGTTTCTTTACTAAATATTGATACATGGAAACGGTAAATTCACCATGTTAGGTTGTTTTGTGGAATATATGATGTTACAATGCAAACAATTACAAAGCATGCCTTTACAACGCGGTTTTTACATCGTAGCTACCTTTACAATCCATGATTTTACAACACATGCCATTACAACACATTTTTAGAAACTACCTTTACAACGCATTCCATTACAACTCATACCATTACAATGCATACCATTACAATGTCTAATGCTTTTAGGGTAACAGTGGGGTAAGTTGTGGATAGTGTAGGGGTAAAATTACTATTCCCGCTCCAGTGAGTGCAACAGTAGGGTAAGTGTTGGGGTAAAAATTACTATTCCCACTCCAGTGAGTGCAACAGTAGGGTAAGTGTTGGATAGTGTAGGGGTAAAAATTACTATTCCAATGTACCCCCTACCCACCCTAAAACTAAAAAAACTCCATTACTTACCTTATAATGCGTTGTAATGGCATGCATTGTAATGGTATGTGTTGTAATGGCATGCGTTGTAGTGACATGCATTGTAATGCCTTCGTTGTAATGTTATGCAATGTAAATGCAGTCGTGTTGTAATGACTGCGTTTCAATGGTTGTTTCCCAGTTTGCGACAAGTTGATGCTACTGTGCTCTGCAGAACCTTGTGAGGAATGCAATAGAGTTCTTTTTTTGCCCTAGATTTTGCTGTGGTAATGTGTCAGTGCATAGTTTACAAAACTTTAATCTGACATAAATATTGAGACCTAGATATCGTTTACAAAAATGCCGCCCCAGTGGGTATAGATTTTTATACATTTTCTCCAATGGAGTGATAGTTATATACACAATATTCTTGATGGCCTTATTGAGACATTATTCATTAAAAAGGGAATAAACGAAGCAAATCCATGCTTGAACCACAGGTCCAGTATAGTAGCACTAATGTACTTTTTGGAGGACATTGTCTCTTGTTGCAGTTTATTGTTTATCTCTGAATAAATGACTCAGCTTTTCACCAAGCCAAAAGCTTCATTGCTAAAAGGGTTACATCTTTTTCTAAATCACTCAACTCAGTCTGTAGCTAGTACTACAATTTCATGACTTGGCTTATAGTACAATATCCCTAACACTTGTGGTTCTTAACCTTTTTACTCCTGTGGACACCCACCTAATCAATACTGGTGAGAGAGCGCAAACTGACCTAAATGTATAAGTACATCACACTTACACGTAGTAAGCACAAGTCATGAAGAGAAATGCCATGAGTGCTGATATCATATGCATTTATATTCTGAGATGTGTAGTTTAACTAGAGATTTAAGTAGAAGTGGAATAATGAAGAAATGTGTGGAATTGTATAAACTTATTAGACGTGATTAATCCTGAATCCATGTCGTGTAGCTGCTAAAATGTAAGATGACATGCTGTTAAAACGTAGAACGTGGTAGGCCTCAGGGCCAGAGCTGAAAGGGATGGGAAAGGTGTTTGTTTTCACGACATGGATTGCACTAATGTCTTTTAGTAGTAGCGTTAATGGGCTATGTTTATAGATGTGTTTACCGAATCATAGAGTAGAGTATTAACATGCTATTAAAATTAATGAAGGATTCAAATGGTATAATCATTATGAGAAATGTTGTAGGCCTGAAATGTTTAAAGACACTGATTTACACGTATTAGTCTGTGCCAAGCGTAATGTTGCAAACTTTAGTTGGAAGTCTATGAGAATTGGGATCTTGGCTGCAGATGTCTGTCTGCAAGAGAAAGGGGGGATCCAATTATAAATGAAATGAATAGAGGTTTGTTCAGGAGCCGGCACAGACATGGAGGAGGGTTCCGGAATGTTTTAAGGGGTATCAGCGGGCCGGAGAAGAGCCTGAGAAGCAAGGTCAACTCTAACGCACAAGGCCTCATCATGGAAAACGCCAGAAGCTACATCACGTGAGGGGCGTCTCACGAGGGGCGTCTCAAATGCTGTTGTATGTTTTGTAGTAGGGACAGCACCCCTGGGTGGAGTTAGAGCAGATACCTGAGGACCTTTTAGAGAGCGGATGGGTAGGCAGAGAGGGGTCATGACTGGAGGACCATAGGTTTTCACCAAGAGACTAAGAGTGGGTGACTTCCCTAGGAGGTCATTCACCGCTGACACCTTTTGATAGGTTGAGACCTTGTTAAGTAGGGATACCATCCAGAGCAGGGTAGGGACAGCCTAACCTGTGTTCTCCCTCCAACCTTAAATGACGGAGAGATCTCAATACGTGTCTATGCTTATAGCTTTGTTATTCTTAGAACTTGTACTCGTAGTCTTCTTTGCTCGTCTGAGGGTTTTCAGAGAGCACATGTATGTAGTTGGGCCCGTGTATCTTGTGAATCTCATTCTGAGATGCCTGTACTTGCAGCTTATTCTTACTTTATAATAAACCTTTGAAAGCTAGAAGTTGTTTGTGATCCTTCAGAGCGGAGTCCATTATTGGGTGAACTAATTTAGTAAGAGATGCACTTTCTTCCCTCAATGACAGGCAACAAAGGTTCAGTCGACCAGATCGGGGTTTTAGATCAATAGTGATAAGGTATCGATCAAAATCTCGCCCCAGCACTGGAATGCAGGGACTCTACTAAACCATTATTGGAATCAGGAGACCCACATGGAGTACTCATTGGGATCCGAGGACCCCACACTTAGCAATTTTGATGATTTGAACTTCAAAACAGTGCACAAAATTTCAGAAACAGTTATTAATCAAACAAATCCACAAATTATGACTTTTTTAGTTCACAAATATAAAAAAATCTACATTTTAATTTGAATGGGAGGGTTGGAGCTTTTCTAAATTCAACTGAGGTCACACATCATCTATAGCATATTTTGATGCACTTACACTGCTCTCACGAATCAATCTGAGGATACCAACATATTTATTTGCTTACCATTTCACATTTGCATAAAGTTAAAAAATGTCAGTGTTACATAATGCTTATTTATTTATATACACTTTGATCTGTTAATATTATTACATTTTTAAAGCAGTCGTGGCCCCCTTGGTAGGTGTCCTGGACCCGAAGAGGTTCCCAGACCACTGATTAAGAACAATTGCCCTAGATTGTGGCATAGAATGATGCCACCACTGTGAATGGTTTGGTCTTAGAAATCCTTGCAAGTAGTGTATCATAGTGAATGTCTTGAAAAGCAGTACTGATGGCACTGATTAACAGCATTTTGGCAATGTCCACCAAGGAAATCCAGTGTGCAGAGATGCACATCTCAGTCAACTTGACTAATATGTTCTGTCATATACTAATTATAGCACTTGAATGAACACCTGTGGTCTAGCAACATTTGAGTAACAGGTCTCTCTTAGATTCCTCAATTTTAAAGAAGGGGGCACCAGATATACCAGAAACCACCTCTCTTTCTGAAGAAAATAATATGTCAAACACCAACATTGTGATTGTTTCTTGTGCATGATTTGACAATTTATGGTTTGGGTGCTACAGTGGTTCTTATAAAACATAGATATGAGTGTGCTTTGTACTTTGTTTTTTGAAAGCCTCAATTTAAGTAATTTCTATGGTGGTACGATGCGTGAACACTTTGGACCGACATTGATAGCCTTTGTGCTTTTGTCAGAGGTTGCTGCTGATTCTGCATGCACTCTGTAAGAGCTTGAATTCCTGATTACTTCTTCCTTATCACCATCTCCTTTCAGCTTTTAGGATTCTTCTTGAGCTACTCTAGAAAACACAGCTTTTTAAGCTACTTTCTCATTTGATTGGATGTTTACTAAATGTACCAATGGGCCCTCAGTACAAAGACATCTGCTCCTCTTCCCATGACACACTTGATCGTTGCAAACTGAGCAGCCTGCAAAGTGCCCCTCATTTAGCCTAACAGTTGGGATATCCTAAATCAGCGCAGAGATTAAGATATATAGTGCCAAAAGCAGAAACAATTATAGAGATAGTCAATATTGTCCTAGTGAAATGAAGGCGTAAGCATTTCCTTATATCCTAATATCTTAACTGTACATGTTTCCAGAGCCCATCATGAAGGAGATGCGTGTTTTTGTTTCACATATTTTAATAGAAATTCCACGTTTCTCTTAGCATGTAATAATCAATGTACAATCTAGAAAAAGACAAACAGTTAAAACAATTGTACTGGTTCAGTCACATGTACCTGACATGCTATCCCCAAACAAGTCCAAGTCTCATAAATGGTTCCATTTGCTTACACACTTAGAGCTTCCATTGCCATATTGTCCTATTTGGAGCAGCACATTTTTGCATGCCTCTTGCTAAAGTTGAAACATTACCAACTCTGCATTTGTGCAAATCTGGTTGCAGTATGGAAGAATATGCGTGGGACTTCACAACTTCAATGGCGGGGTGAATAGTAATTGAAAAATTAGGAAAAAATAAATATGACTTCATCACCACTAACATACCCATCTGCAGCACCTGACGTCTCTATCCCATTTACTCTGCCATGTCTTAAGAGAAGAAAAAGCGCAGCAGTAAGCATTTGTCACAGGCATCAGTGTTCTACCTTACTATTGTGTAACAAATATTGTTTCTCATATCTTTGCTGTGATATTGTGATGTCAGTTATGTCATGGGAGTTAATACTGCAAGTAACTATATATTGTTTTCCTTAATTTTTAATATTGTGTACTGAATACGTTTTGTATTATTGTTGTATTTTTTGTTATTATTGATGAGTTTTTTTCTTTATGTAATTGATAACATACGTGCTTTATTCAATCTATTTTTATGTATGTAACTTTGATTCTATATATTTTAAGAATAGGTTGTGGAGTTTGCAGTTTTTTTAATCAGTAGTGTATTTTTTTGTATTCAAATAGTACATGTGAATTGAATTCACATTAATTTAATTTACTATGGTATTTTATTCCTCTGTATTTTTTGTAGTTTGTTTTTATATAATTTTAGAACATTTAATTCATTGTTTAAAAATCAGACTGGCTCGGGGGCGCTAGGTGGCGCCAGACCAGGATGGACGCCATGGTGTAGGGCTCCCGCCGAGTCAGGCGTTTTAAGAAACAACATCCTCATCCTACCTGTGAATAAAACGCATTCACCAGCATAAATAACCTTGGGAATGTGAGGTGTGGCGGCGGAACAAGTCTGACCCTGCTGCGCTGACCGGGTAGCAAGATAGAGGCTTTGAAAGGTGGAGCGCACTGCTGGCACCGTCACGGCTGGAGACCCGCGGCCGCTACCGCGTCTATGTGAGGCCGGGGATTCCAGGCCTATATCCCCTCTGAGGCGGCTGCGGTGAGCGGAGGAGCGGAGGCGCCCTTGGACTCTCCCCCCTCGGGATTGACTTCCTGCATCGACTGATCATTTCCCCGTGACAAAGAATCTCAGGGCTGCACATTCGGACTGAAGAGGCTGCAAAGAGTGGCGCAGGACGATTGATACTGGACACAGCCATATTGTGCCCAACGAGGTGAGGAGAGGAGCTGAGAAGAGTTGGGCTGGGGGAGGACAACGGCGACGCGGGAGCGAGGTGAGGGCAGAACTATCGGTCACTTTCACTCCATCACAACAGTCACAGGACACCCTCCCCTGAGGCACCGGGCCAATCTGACATCTTTGGGGCCTGCGGTCGCGTGGAGACATTGGGAGACCGGGACTTCATAAGACCATAGCAAGGCAGACTACTGCATAACTGCCCTGAATGCACATATTGTGTGCAGCCGCCCTCCTCCTTGCCCCGCGCGAACTTAGGCTCTGGGCGCACTGAGGGAGGAGCTGCACTGCGCCAGGGACCTGCCCTTGGCGCTAAGAAACCGCCGCCATTTTGGAAACAACACTGAGGCCTAATAGTGGCGCGCACGGCGGCAGAGCGATGGACTGGGAGGGACACCTATACTTAGCATGCACCGCCCCCCCTGCTGAGGGCGCCACTTACCTGGCCTCGAAGGGGCATTTTGAAACACAGACCAGCTAGGGACGACCCTGCAATTCGCCTCGGGGGGCGGACTGCCGCCTTAATCACGACATTGGACTGGTCATTATGGAATTTTAAGGTTGCGGTCAGTGCCCGCCCCCCCCCCCCCCTTCTTTCTCCTGCTCCATACTGACAGCAGTAATAGAACTGTGTACGAACAACCGCCATGGGCAAGACGGAACCGAAGCAGTCAAAGCTGCCCTTCGACACTCGCAAGACACCTAGCTCTGCACCCAGAGGCCAGGGCGAGGATGACCCCCCTGAAACGAGGTATCCTGGCTGGAAAGATATTCTGGTGAGCATGCAACAAAGTCTGACAACTATAGATTCCAAAATAGACACCATGTCACTTTGCCTGGGCAATGTCGTAGCAAAATTAGATGGTCACGAGGAACGATTGAAGGAGGTAGAGCAAAGAGTGTCGGACCTCGAAGATGGGGCAAGTAACGGCAGGAAGCATTCGGCGCAAATAGACAAACTCCTGAAAGTTATATCGGAGAAGAATGAGGAATTAGAATTGCGCTCGAGAAGGAACAACGTCCGTATGCTAGGTCTTGCAGAAACGACCAACACCGGGAGGTTGAAGGACTTCCTGGAAACATTACTGGCAGATATCTTTGGCAGGGACTCCTTCTCCACGCAATTAGTCATTGAGAGGGCCCATCGCTCCTCGGCCGCCAAACCCCCCCATGGGATACCGCCATGACCGATCATTATGCGGTTTCTCAATTACCGCGACCAGGACACGCTGCTACGTCTGGCGAGGGAAAAAGGTGAAGTGACATACGGAAACACCACGCTCTACTTCTACCCCGATTTTACACAAGCAGTGCAGGAGGCCAGACGGAAGTTTATTGCTGTGAAGAAGCAACTCCAATCACGCAGTATTCAGTATGCCATGTTATACCCTGCCCGCCTGCGGATCCACCATAGAGGCCGACAACACATCTTCACCACACCACAACAAGCAGAAGATTTTCTTAAACTGGATCGACGCTCCGCTTCCCAGGAGGCAGCTATCCCCGCTCACCGCTATCAGACCCCTCCTGAATACAGAAGACCATGCATGAATGCATGAAGACATCTCACAGACTTCCTACGGACTGGTGATGTATGACTGTTGAAATTTACACTGATGGCAAATTTGTCACCCGGCCACTTGCTCTCGTACCGTCAGATCGACCCATATAACTAGGGGATTGTGGATGGGTGAAACAAGAGAGGCGAAGTTGTGATGGCGGGAGCCGCTGGCGGCCCCTATCGAGGGCATTCCCCCTAATTTGATTTTTTCTACTGGTACCTGCATTGTGAGTTTGGGCACCAATTCTATGAGTGTTTTCAGGGGGGGGAGGGTTGTTCTTTCCTGGCACATTGGGGTAGTCGGTGTGGGTGGGAGTGGGCGGGTCGAGGTACAAAGGGAAATGTTGCAGATTTATTGTGAGTCACAGCGATGGGCATGGAATACCTGGCTGAAGAATCAATATTGTTTCTATAGCTGGGGGTGAGCGGGGTGGGAACAGTGCAAGCCTCAACGTCATGACATTGAATGTGCAGGAGCTCAATGACCCTCGGAAGCGGCGGCAGGTTCTGGGCTACCTGGATAGTCAACACGTTAGCAGTGCTTTCCTTCAGGAAACGCACTTGTCCAAAGGGAACACTCCTCAGTTTGCAACCCGCTGGGCCTCTCATGGGTGCTTTGCCTCATACTCTTCTTATGCCAGAGGGGTGGCTATATAAATTAAACGTGGGGTTCGCTTTGTGGAGGGAAGGTGGGAGGCAGACTCAGAGGGACGGTTCTGCCTGTTGTGGGGTTCACTACAATCGCATGAAATTGTATTTGTTAATTACTATGGACCAAATGTCGATGACCCCCACTATCTACATCTGATCAGAGGGAAAATAAGAACGTTGGGGTGCAGATATCTTGTATGGGGGAGAGATTTTAATACAGTTGTGAACCCCACCTGGGACAGATTGCACGCTACATCAACACACTATACCACTTCCCAAAGCACCTTACATGATATTGTCATAGATGAGAGTCTCGTGGACGCCTGGCGTTTCTCTCACCCCTTGCAGAGGGAGGGCACGCACCACTCTTCCGTACACAACACCTGGGCCAGATTAGACTATGTCCTACTAGCAAAGGGCATGACTCATTGGGTGGAGGGGGCGCACCATATGGCTAAAACTTTTTCTGATCACTCCCCAGTGAAAGTCGCTTTGCTGCCACTTGTGGACCTAGCACCCTTCCTCAGCTGGAGACTAAACCCCTCGCACCTACAAGATGCTGTCTTCAAGGTGGAGTTGGAACAGGAGATGTTAGATTTCTTCCCCAGGAACACCGGCTCTGTGGCGAGTCTCACAACTGTCTGGGAAGCCTTTAATGTAACTGTTAGGTGGTGGTGCATCTCTAAGGGGGGGCGGGATCCTACGGGATCTCAGAGGACCCTGCACAATCTGGAGGTTGAACTGAAGGCTCTAGAGCAGGAGGCTGTGGGAAGTGAAGATTACAATTCCCTGAAGGCACAAATACAGGAGAAACTGTCTGAATATACTGAAGAGCAACAGACCTGGGAGCTCCCTAGCTGTGGTGGTATGGCCTCCGCTCTTTCGTAATTATGTCTCTGAACTGCGAGACACCCAAGGGGAGACATGTAGATCCCTACCAGGACAACTGGACATCCTTACTGACTATTATAAGACACTGTACACCTTGCGGAGACAAACTGAGCTACAATTGAGGGACTATGTTGAGGACGTGGCTCTTGCTTGGTTGGGACCCGTGCAACAAAATTGTTTAGCAGTAGACCTTGAAGTGGACGAAATTAAAGAGGCGATAATGAGCATGAAATCGGGAAAATGCCCTGGCTCGGATGGGATTCCCATTGATTTTTTTATAAAACTTACATCCACATTCTAGCCCCTATCCTCAAGGCAGTATATTATGAAGCGCTGGAAGAGGGCGTACTCCCTGATACTATGAGAGAAGTGAACATACTGTCCTTGCTTAAGCCCAGGAAAACCCCTGATCAGTGCGACTCCTTTCGGCCCCTGTCTCTCCTTAATAGTGACACTAAAATATTGGCCAAGGTGTTGGCAACTAGGCTGAACCTTCTCCTAGAAAAAATAGTACTTCCGGACCAGGCGGGCTTCGTCCCTAACTGGGCTACATCCCACAACCTTCGTACACTACTGGCGATCTTTGAGGACATAGACCCCAAATGCCCGGCGGTGGTGGTCTTCTTAGACGCCACCAAAGCGTTTGACTCCCTGGAGTGGGACTACATGTTCGGACCCTGTCTTACATGGGAGTGCTGGGTTCCGGAACAGTTCATACGATGGATCAAACTACTCTACGAAGCGCCCATAGCTAGAATCCTGCTTAATGGGTCTTGTTCCGATCCCTTCCACATTAACAGGGGGACAAGGCAAGGCTGCCCCCTGTCCCTAGTTTTATTTGCTATTGCCATTGAACCCTTGGTAGTGTAGGCTCACTGGTTAGAGGCGGCAGACCCGAGAGCAGAGGACGGCCCGGGACCAGGGTTCGATTCCCGGCGCGGCAGGTTTCTGGACCAGGGTCAGCGTACTCGATAATTCTCTCGCCTCGGTGCCCACTCTGATCAGCGATCACACTCGGCAACTCTGGGCATTAGCTTGCCTCATCTTCACTAACGGCCCCACCAGACCGCCGGGGATGCCTGGTCTCACCCTGGAGATACCCATTAAGGGACCATCTCTCAGGGAAGCCAGGAAGGGTTTCGCAGCGGTCGAAGCGCCTTGGGACCCTACGGGTAAGTAGTGCGCTATATAAATGCCTATACATTTACATTTACATTTACATTTGGCGGCCAAGCTGCGCCAGCACCATAACCACCGGGGCCTCCATTATTTATCCCCACAGGTCCTAGTCTCCCTTTATACGAACGACATTACCCTGTACATCCGCAAACCGGGCGACAACCTGAATCCAGTACTGCGGGAGGTGACCTAATTTGGTGTGTTTGCTGGAGTACAGATTAATTGGGGGAAGTCAGCGGTGTTTCCATTGACCGATCAAACCCCCCGCCTCCCTTGGACTACCCATTGCAATGGGAGGAATCTGACCATAAGTAGTTAGGGTTTTATTTCTCCAGGGATGAGAACCAACTACGGAAGAGCCATGTCTAAAGTGACAGATGACATCACATCCTGGCTTAGGCTTCCCCTATCAATGGCCGGCCGCATATCGTTAATTAAGATGGTGACAGTCCCCAAATTTCTATATTTGTTTATTAATATTCCCTATCACCCTGGGGCACACTTCTTTGCCACCTTAAAGACACAACTTATTCGACTGATCTGGGGCAGGAAGCAGGCACGACTAAAACTGGATTCCCTAACACTCCCATATAGATACGGTGGGTTTGATGTCCCAGACTTTGAACAGAATTATTACAGTGCACATGGGGCACTTTGCGGTGTACTGGTTCCAACCCCCCCCCCCTACATGGCCCATCTAGCAGTTGAGGATGGTCACATGGCGCCAGTCCCCCGACGGGGAACGTATTTGTCCCATATAAGGAAAAGGATAGAGACCCTACTACAGTGGACTGTATGGTAAAAGCACTGCATTGGCTGGCGAAAGCGGAGGGCACCACACAGCTCTACTCCCCTAAAATACCATTGTTTAAGTGTCCACTTTTACAGGTGACCATTGAGAAAATTTGCCGAAACCTGCTAACTAGACTGCAATACTTCAAGTGTGGGGATCTCTTTCTAGAAGGGACGTTCCGGTCGAAGGAACAATTTTTTGGGGATACTCCTCCTACCTTCATGGAGTTGTTCCTCTATACTAGGATCCGACAGAGTGTGAGGGCCATCTGTCCTGACTTCCCAGCGGAACCGGAAGTGTTCCTCTCCCTTCACCTGATGTTGCAAGTAGACACACTGAAACACACTGAAACAGACTTTACCACACACCTGCCCGATTACACAAGATAGGCTTACGGGAAGAAGATAGATGCCTCCGCTGCAAGCAGAGTCCCACAGATTTTATGCACTTGGCTTGGAACTGCCTCGAAGTGGCTGAATACTGGGGGGAGATCTTCGCAGGGCTCTCCGATATGTTAGGACTCACCATTGAACCCCTCCCTACAACGACTTTACTGGGACTCGCCGCAGACATTAACACCCCACACGGAAAATTCCTTCTAATGGGCATATTATTGGCACGACGGCAGGTGGCGTGTCGATGGGGCAGGGGTCGGGCACTCAAGTTCAAGGGGTGGATACACAAAATGGTTGCATGGCAAGAAAACCTACACGCTTATGCGGAACAGATGCCACTGAAGGCTAGGCCTAAAGACATTTGGGGACCACTACTGGCCTATCTTAAAGCGCATCAAGAGAAGGAGGAAGTGGATCCACTTGAGACGGATGGGGTAGCGCAAGCTGAGACTGACGAGTAGCCACAGCCTTCATGGGAACTCACATGCTGGTTGTTCACCTTGAGCCCGCATGTCACAAGACACTTGCACTTTCTAGAATTTTCAAGATCAGACTGTGCACAATGGTGATATCTTACTGTGTAAAAGCTAGCTCTATGCTTGACTCACAATGACACTATGAATAGCAGGATTGTTGGGGAGAGTTGGGGAGGGAAGGGGAGGGAGGGGCGGTGTGGATAGGGGACGGCTGGGGTTTGAAGGTTTTGATATTGTACCAGATTGCAGACTGCTTGCTCTAAAAGATGTATGTAATTTGAGACAAATGGAAAAGCTTGGATAAATAAAATAAAAAAAGTTAAAAAATCAGACTGGCTCTGCGCCCTCAACATGGATCAGCCTAGTATGACAGACAACCTCAACAAGGACATCAACAACTTTAACAACTAAGTCAAGAACTGCGTGGGCTCCCTCACACCCATCAAAACCAACAAGCATTGTAGATCAAACAAGAAGGCCTGCTGGGACACAGTAGACCCCCAAGTAACACTTAACAACAATGTAAACAGCTAGAAAGTGGATTAGAGAGAGCCAGCCAAACACCTCTGACATTCAGGCTGCACTCAGATGCTCTTTCCAGCAAATAAGAGACACCAAGAAAAAAGACACTAGTGGACCGCTTTGAAGGAAGCTCCAACAGCTGCAAGGATATCTTCTCGATCATCAAAGATTTTACAGCACCCTCAGCCACTGTCATCAACATTGCTGCATTCCAACAACTCTAAAACAACCTACCCAACTTCTTTCACAGCAAAATTGAAAACTTCTAAAGCAATTTTGCAGTGGAAATCATGTGGACCATTCAGATATAACAACTAACCCATGCCCTCACCACATCTGCAACCTGGGAAAATCACTACTCAGCACCACTTTGGCCCACATCATTAACACCTCCATCATGTCTGCTACTTTCCCAGATTAATGGAAACTTGCAGAAATCAATGCCTATCTTCAAGACACCCACAGCCAACTTGAATGAACTGAGTAACTTCCAACTCATCTCCTTCCTCCCCTATCCAGCCAAATTGATTGAGAATGCCATCAACGAGCAACTCACAACCCACCTCAAAATTCACCATCTTCACTCAATTAGGATTCAGAAATAATGACAGCACTGAATCAGCACCCATCACAGCCACCAATGGCATTCGAATCATCATGGATCGCGGAAGAAACATTGGCCCTCATGCTACTCAGCCTCTCAACAGACTTCAACACTGCCTCCCACAACAAGGTCATCAGAATACTCCATGAGATTGACATAAAAGGATACACTCTCAAAAGGATTTGTTCCTTCCGCATTGGAAAATCACAAAGGGTCAGTCTGCCTCCTTTCACATTAGAGACAAAGAATCTGATATGCAGAGTCCCACAGGGATCGTTCCTAATCCCCACCCTTTTTAACATTTATATGACACCGCCTGCCAGCATCATCCGAACACAAGACATCACCATCATCCCCTATACCGATGACACCCAACTTATCCTCTCCCTGAAGGACAAGATGACCACCACCAGAACCAACTTCGCCATCTGCATGACCCTGTTAGCAGACTGGATGAGAACGAACTGACTGAATCTAAACTCCAACAAGACGGAAGTACTGGTCTTCAGCAGCAAAATCTCCTCATGGGAATCAATCTGGTGTCAGTTGAAGCAAGTACCAACATCCACTCCTACAGACCACACATGAAATCTAGATTCATCAACACGATGGCTCAAGTCAAAACAGTGTGCTCCACCTGATTCCACATGCTATGCATGCTGCAAAAGATCTTCAAATGGTCAATGAGCTTTCTAAACCTGGTAGAGTTGTACTGAAATCTATCCCTTCACAATCTTTTTGTGATTCTCTCAATATATATTTCATGGAGAAAATCACTGCCATTAAGGCTAGTATTCCGACCTCTGACACTCCTGTTAACGCTCTTAATATCTGTGGTCTCTGGCCTCAGCTGACCCTGATTCCCACTATTCCCTTGGAGACCTTTCTGGGCTTACTTAAGAGAGTTGGCTCCGGCTCTCCGACGGATTGTTGTCCTCCTCATGTCTTCCAGGAAGTCTTTTCCAAATGCCCAGACCCGCCACTCTCTCTCCTCAATAAATCACTTGAGTCAGGCATAGTTCCTGACCTCTTTAAGAGTGTGGAAATCATTCCCATTTTAAAAAAGCCAGCAGCGGACCCTTCTATTCCTGGCAACTACCGCCCTATTTCATTATTACCTTACCTGGGCAAGGTTTTAGAGGCATATGTCTCAACTCAACTAAGCACCTTTATTGAACAGTCTCATGTCCTGGATCCCCACCAGGTCGGATTTCGACCCTCTCACTCCACAGAATCTGTCATTCTGACAGTTATAGACAACCTCAGAGGGGGCGCAGATAGAGGACTTACCCAGGCCCTGGTTCTCCTAGATTTGTCAGCAGCTTTTGACACGGTTGATCATAACATTCTGATTGACCATGTCAGCAATGCCGGTATCCAGGGCCTGGCCCTAAGGTGCTCTCCTCTTTTCTTAGTAACCGGTTTCAATCGGTACGTCTTGCTAACTTCTCCTCAAAAAAGATGGAACTATCTTGTGGAGTACCCCAGGGCTCCTCCCTTTCCCTGCTTCTTTTTAATTTGTATATCCTTACCTTAACTTCCTCTCTTCGGGAAAGGAAAGTCAAGACATATAATTATGCGGATGACCTCCAATTAATTTTTGACATTAACCTTCATACTTCTTCTGTGTCTCATGTTCAAGACACCATGCTTTTTTATAAGCAAGTGGATTAATGAAAATCAACTGAAGCTCAACCCCGAAAAAACTGAGCTGATCCTCACTGGTGGACTTGCTAACCCTTGGAACTCCAGCTTTTGGCTGTCTACCTTAGGTAACCCTCCACTTCCAGCTAGCTCAGCCAAGAGTTTGGGTATAGTGGTAAGCAATGATTATCAATGAAAGCTCAGATCAGCTTGGTGGTTTCTGCTGGGTTTTTTCAACTACGCAGAATTAAGGAGATTAGCAGATTTTTGTCTCTGAAACCTCTGACCTTAGTGATCCTGGCCTTGGTCATCTCACTACTGGACTATTCTAACTCTCTCTATGTAGGCATCCCAGCTTACCAACTTAGACGCCTTCAGCTAGTCCAGAATCAGGCTGCCAGATTGATCTTCCATCAACCCAAATGGCACCGTATTCGGTCCCTGATGAAAAACCTTCACTGGCTCCCTGTGGCCATTCGTGGCCTGTTTAAGATGGGATGCACAATCTTTAAAGCTCTCCAGGGCACAAGTCCAGCTTTTATTTCTTCCAAAATCTTACGCTATGTTCCCACTCGAAATTTACGATCTTCCCACTTGAATCTGCTGGTTACCCCAATCTTTAAACGCAAGAAACATGGAGGCTCTCATTTTGCAGTTCTAGCCCCTCAGTTTTGGAACTCGCTTCCGATGGAGCTAAGGTCGGTCTCCTCCTATGCACCATTCAGAAAGCAGCTGAAGACATGGCTGTTCCATCAGGCATATGTTAACTAGGTCTCCTCCCTGTACTGCTGCTTTACGTCCCCCCTCAGCTCCAAGAAACCGTTGGTGAACAAGCGCTTGATAAATTCTTTTTAACAACATAACATAACAATGGTCGCCTCAGAACTCCAGAGGGACCATTACACAAGCACTCATCAGCAGAAGGCTGGATTAAGGCAACACTTTCCATGCCATAGTCTCCAAACAAATCCTACACAGAATCCAGACCATCTAGAAAATCGCTGCAAGACTCATACTTGACTTCACACTCCACACCCATGTCACACTGCACCTCATGAAGCTTCAATGGCACAGCCAATTCAAACTTCTATCACACACATATAAAGCCGTATGCAACACAGGACCAGAATGCCTAAACAGCCATGTACACGTTTACCAATCCACCAGACACCTACACTCTGCTCACTCTCACCTGCACACACATGATGCATTCGCAAAAGCAAAGCTAGAGGTCTCTCATTTTCTTACATTGCATCTAAGACATGGAACAACCTCCCTGAACACATCAGAGCCTCTTCCTCACTTTATAAGTTCCACAGGAAGCTGAAGACCTGGCTCTTCATTTAAGTACCTTGGGAACCACATACCAACCAGTAGAGGACTGCATAACTCACAGGTGGGGTTGGGTGGGAGGTCGCACGGGGAGGGGGAGGCGGGAGGTGGGACTTTTAATTTAAACAAATTAAAACAATTAACTTACCTCTGCCTGCCCGCTCCAGTTCTGCGTCGTCATGAGCCTAGCCCTTCAAGGCAATCTCACGCCAGGTGCTGCATTGCAAGTCTTGTTCTAAACCCTCGGACACCTTTTAGCTGCTCTTACTCACACACATGGGGCCTCAGAGGCCACTGAAGTCATCTGTGGTGTACCACAAGGATCATCACTCAGCCCCACCCTCTTCAACGTTTACATGAGCCCACTCGCATCCATCGTGCACCAGCACAACCTTAACATCATCTCCTACGCCGACAACACCCAGCTAATCCTTTCCCTCACCAAGGACCCTAACACCGCCAAAACCAATCTTCACGAAGGCATGAAAGAAGTAGCCGAATGGATGAAAAACAGCCGCCTAAAACTCAACTCAGACAAAACGGAGGTGCTCATCCTAGGATCTTCCCCCTCTGCCTGGGACGACTCTTGGTGGCCTTCTGCTTTGGGCACAGCACCCATACCCACAGACCACGCACGTAACCTGGGCTTCATCCTAGACTCCTCTCTCTCGATGTCCAGACAAGTCAACGCAGTCTCATCCTCCTGCTTCAACGTACTTCGTATTCTCAAAAAGATATTCCGCTGGATCCCCCCCCCCGAGACAAGAAAGACTGTCACCCACACACTGGTCACGGGTCGACTGGATTATGATAACACACTATACGCCAGAATCACAGCAAAATTACAGAAAAAACTCCAACGCATCCAAAACGCATCAGCGAGACTCCTACTGGACATCCCTCACCAAGATCACATTACCGGACACCTTAAAGACCTCCACTGGCTTCCCGTCAACAAGAGAATTACGTTCCGTCTCCTCACCCACGCACACAAAGCCCTCTACAAACTAGGACCCGAATGCCTCAACACTCGACTGTCCTTCTACACACCCACCCGCCAACTAAGATCCTCCAATCAAGCCCTCGCCGCAGTCCCGCGCATCCGAAAATCCACCATGGGTGGCAGATCCTTCTCCTTCCTGGCGGCCAAGACCTGGAACTCACTCCCCACTCACCTCCGCCTTACTCAGAACCACATCTCCTTCAGAAAAGAACTTAAAACCTGGCTATTTGACAAAAAATGAACCCCCCCTCCCCAAGCGCCTTGAGACCCTCTGGGTGAGTAGTGCGCTATATAAATCCCTGAACTTGAACTTGAACAGGTATGGAGGCTCGAATCACTGCCTTGATCTTGGCCGAATCCTGCGGCCCGGCCCAGGAAATGTTGTTGTGCTGCTGGGCCTGGGAACGGAGTGGAGCGACACACACAGGCACTTTTGGTCACGTCTGCATCACAATTTTTTTAAAGTCCCTGTCCCGCCCTCTCCCGCTTGCATCCCACATCTCTCCTTCCCACTGCCTCGGGCACTGAGCGGCGGTCGGCGGGCTCTCCCGCAATCTGCAACCCACTCCCTCACCTCCCGCTGTCCAATCAGGTGGTCTGGGACTAGCGCGAAGGTGAGGGAGTGCTCAGGTTGTTGCCACCCACTGCCCTGCTCGTTGTCATTGATTTCAGTGGCGTGCTGCTGGAGATGCCTGGGGCGCAGCATATGTGGCCCAAAAGAAACCATTCCTTATGGGCTTAATCCTGCCACTACCTTCAGGATGACATCACTCCTGTTGCATGTTCTTCGAGGGCCCCTGCTCCCCTTGTTGCTTCCCTCACCCCCAGTTTTAAAAAAAAGCTATTGCACTACCTTTGCTTTATTTACTAGTCGACCATGGATCAGTAAATAAGAAGAAAACAGTGCAAGCACATTTTGTAGGCATATACATTCATGGTGCATGCGCCTTGAAAATAAGATTGCTGCAACAGCTCCATCGTAGCTCTTTGTTATGGTTTCCTGCCTTAGCGATGCTGCAACATCAATAAAAATCTTTAGAAAAACCAATAGTTCGCAAAGACAAGATCTATTGGCTTGTCCATTGCATGCTAATTTCCTTTTTGTGGTAAGTGGAGAAATTTGTACAGGGAAAATCCTTATGAGGATCAAACATCATTGTGTCAGGACTCAGAATGCATGTATAAAAGGCTTATGTATACCGATATTGATACTTCTTCATTGATGTTAACTACCTCTGAAATATTGACCGCTGGCCCTCTCTTGGGAACATCCACATTCCCCCCCCAACCCCATTAATTACGACTATGGAAAAATCACTGTACAGGTGTATTTTCTGCAGTCAGTGGTGGAACTTTACAACTAAAAAATCATGAATATTATTTTGTGATTTACACTTGAAAGATGATTTTTCTTGAAATGTTTTTAAGGTTATCTTATCTTTCTGTTGTTGCTTGTTTTTGTGTGTTGTTTCTCTTATGTGTTGTATTTTGGTTAGTGTTGGTCTGTTATTGTATCTTTTTGGTATGTATTCTTGTGAGCCTTTTTGTTGTGTTCATGTGTTGTTGCCTTTTCTTTTGGTATGGCTGTGCTGCACTGTCTTGTAACGGTCGGTTCTGCTTAGGTTTTGTTTTGTTGTATTTCTGGGTTTTTAGGGCTGCATTGTTGTGTCGCTTTTTTGTGCCACTGTGCTGTATTGTTGTTGTGTTTTTGTATTGTATTTTGCGGTTGTGTAGAATCATGTTGTAATTCCAGTGTGCAAAATCTTACTTTAGGACTAACTGATCTTTAAGACTTTGACGGAAAGCTGAGAACTCCTACATGAAAGCTGGAACGAGTAAAAACTGCAAATTTGCCTGCATATTTTCACAGTACAGAATCCACGTTTATTATGTTTGTCAACAACCAGTAGATGTATCTCATTAGAGACCCATGATTTCAAAAGAGGGTTAGAAGGAAGATCATGGTGTACATAATCACATAATATAAGGAATAAAATACTGTGTACCGTACTTGAAACTGGTTGTGCAAGTCATCCTGAAGGGCTGTGACCTTAAAAAGAAACTAGACCTATGGCGACCTTCCTCTATGTGGTCACAGAATTTATTGTTGACCTGCACTATCGTTATAACTTAAGGCAGGGAGAACTTTACCCCATAACATACAGAAATCTCTGTTTTCAAGGGCCATACTACCCTCAGGTATTGCATCGACTTTTCGGCAATATAGGTCATATGACATGAGCAAATACAATTCACAGTCAATAATACCTAAGGAAATAAACGCAGGGCACTAAATATTCCTCTATCATGAATGTGCATAATGCGGCATAAGTCACTCTGACCTTTCAATGGGAGACTTAGCACCAGGTACTGTACCATTCATAACACGTGGTGATGATTGTCAACCCACATCACTCTGTTAAGTTCAACACAAATGACAGGACATGGAGGAAATCGGGGATAAAAGGAAATGAAAAGAAAACACATGTTGAACAGATGGTAGCGCAGGGATTCTTATAGGAGAATAATGCATCTGTGTTGGGTCTGTCAGGCAAGGATTCTTAAGCAAGAACCTGCAGGTCACTTAAAACTATTAGATGCTATGCTGGGAGAGGTCAAGTGCTTTACAAGCGGAGATCTTGAGGAAGATAAATGACCCTTTAACCATCCTTGTATTATTCTCTGCTTAAGTATTCTTTGTTTTATTGAGCTTGTATGCTGGTAAGAAACTCTTTCCTGGTCTTTATATTCACGTAATTGTACTAAATAGGCAGTTGCTGTGCTGTACTAACTCACGACTTTGTAGAAAGCTTTTTGATCTGAGACTAGGGACAACACAGGACAAGAGAAGTTAGAGGGGAAGTACAGAAACACAAAGTCGTAAAAATAAAAAAAACGTTTGTTTTGCTTGATCTTGGTTACTTTTTTTTAGCTATGTGTTTAGACGGTTCTTATTTCGGCATTGCTCAGTTACAGGTATATTATGCTTTGGTGACGGACCTTTTATTTCTCTTTTTTGTTCATTAAACATTGATGTCAGCAGACTGGGTATATGGAGGGAATAGCCTTATTTTGGTGTGGATGGATGCAATTGTAATGCTGTTTACATTACACCCACTTCTCACACATGAGAGCAGGCTTTATTCAGTCTGGGCGCGATTCTCAAAGATGTCATTTTAAATGTCAGAAATATGTTCATGTAAACTTTGGAGTAGAACTCATATTTTTAGGGAGTCACATTGAAACCAAGGTATACTACTGGAAATCTATGTGAGAATTTGGGGACCGAATTACTAGGTATTTACGCATCGCAGTGCAGCAAGGCAAATTTACAAAGATATGGCACTCTACAGCTCTCTGCCATTGCTGGGGCACTTGTGACTGCCTAGCTCCAACTCAGGCACCCTTTCACCCTGCTGGAAGGGTGGCTGCTTATGGACACATTGTACTAGTGCAGGTAGAAACACTTTCCTACACAAAAAGGTATTTTTGCAGAATATGATGTGAAGTTAAGCATAATAAATCTATATTTATCTCATACTTTGACAGGACAACATTTTTTATATCCGATATTGTGAGGAATGGAGTTATATTTTGGGGGAGTTAACCCTACTAATTTAGTCACCCCACTGTGGGTAGGTTAAAACAAAGTCAGCAAACAACACAATACATTTCCAAATCCAACGTAGAAAAAGATGAAAAAATTAATGAGTAATTAATGGTGATGCAGCGTGTGCAACAAAATTCGTTTTATTTATTTGTTTGTGTACTTACCTCTGTGCGGCCGTATTCCGGAGTTTTCTACCCGCCACCCTGCTCCTCCCCTGCCCCACATCAGCACACCGGCAGCACTCCCGCCACGGGCCGCTACTGGAAATAACGTGGAAAAAGTAAAGCACTGTTCATGGTTGACTGTGACGAAGGCACAAATTCAGTTTATGTCCCCCCATTCATACATTCATTTGTTTGAGTGCACATTTCTTTTTTTTTTTTTTTTTAATTTTTAAAACCTTTATTGTATCAAAGCACACAGCTATTCAGCCTAACATCCCGGAGGCAAGGCAGCATGATATCAGGAGAAATAGAGTGCAAGACGATTAACATCAGAACATTGCAGGTTTGTTTTTTATTTTATATATAACTACAAAAACCAAGAAAGAAGCGCCAAAAGGCGCACAAGAAAGGCAATGGAGGAGAAAGAAATGCGCTTGAGTCAGTTGGAGGCATCGGAGGTCAGGTAAGAATCTAGAGAAGAACGGAAAGTAGGATGTAGAAAGGGGGGGGGGAAGGAAAGCAGGAGAATTACAATAAGTGTAAAGTAGCTGGTGTCATCGGTTACGGTGACAGGTGTTCCTCGCAGGGAAGAGGCTCAGGCGGTAAACACAGGTCACCCCTGTAAGCATTCCACGCCCCCCACACCTTGTTCCATGACTGAGGCCTCCCCCTGGCAGCGTACACCGTTTTCTCACGTAGCATACACCAATCCATATTGGCCTTCCATTGCACCACCAGGGGGGCCGAGTTAGAACCCCATTTCTGCGCTATATCCCGCTTAGCCACCATGTTGCCCAAGGTAGCCCAACGAGTCTGCGCCGTGTTGTAGTCATTCGGCTCCCAAATGTTGAGGAGGCACCTCCGCGCCTCCGCTGCCAACTCAACTCAAGTCACTTCCCTCATTACTCGGTGTATTCTCTCCCAGTAGGGGGCGATGACAGGGCACTCCCACAAGATGTGCATGAAGGTAGCAAGGGCTCCACAGCCACGACGACAAAAACCATCAGGTGAGGAGCCCATGCGCACAAGCCGGGGGCCGGTAACATATACCCGGTGGAGAATCTTGAACTGCACCAGTCGCAGACGCGAGGAAATGGCGACCTCCTTAGGGGAGGACACAGCACTCTGCCAGTCCTCGTCGTCCAGTTCCAGGCCGTCGGCTACCCACTGTTCTCTCAAGCGCTGGAGGAGGTCAACTCTAACATTGATCAGCTTCTTGTAGGACAAAGAAATGGCACTATCAGGCATATGACCGTCCAGAATCCTGTCCTCCAAGGGGGAGCTTTCAGGGATTTCACCCTCCTCAGGCCTAGCGGTATTTATCGCGTGCTTCAGTTGGGCGTATCGGAAAAACTCCGATCCACCCAAGTGGTATTCAGCCTGTAGTTGGGGAAAAGTCTTAACCTCTCCTTTAACTACCATGTCTTCCACCCTGGAGATACCTATAAGGTCCCACTTATCAAAACCCTTGGTGTGCCAGAGCTTGCCCAGGATATCAGAATCATACAGAGGGGTGAACCTTGTCAGTCTGCCCTGCCAGCCCTGTATCTTGGTAATCGTCCGCCACGTGTGGACCGCTGCCTTGGTCGGGCCCGTAAGGCGCCGGTCGAAGGACCTGGAGTACAGGGCGCGGTAGTAATTGCCTCCACGCAGAAGCCACCTGTCCATAGCGTAACCCGGACTGTCCGCGGGGCCATAAAGGCCATTGTTGATGGCAGTGAGCTGAGAGGACCAGTAGTACCGCCGCACATCTGGTAGAGCGATGCCCCCGTCATACCACGGTAACGTAAACTTCTGAATGGCGACGCGTGGCTGACCCTCCCAGAGCAGGGCACGTTGCAGGCTCTCAACCTCTCTAAAATAGCGAGCCGGGACGAGGTCCTGGGTATTTTGCAAGGCATATAGAAACCTGGGCAGGGACATCATTTTAAACAATGCCGCCCGGCCCAGGAGGGAAAGCGGAAGCTTGCGCCAACTATCAACATCCCTCCGCAGTCGTTGAAGAGGAGGGAGCAGGTTGTAGTCATACCGCGCCTTTGGACTACCTGATATGTAGATTCCCAGGTACCTGAAACCTTGCCCGGCCAGTTGTATATTGCAGCCCCTAGGGAGGCGTGGCGTGTCTCCCTTGAGAATGTAAAGGGAGGACTTGGCCCAGTTGATAATCAGGCCCGAGTAGCGCCCAAACAGCCGGAGTACGTCACATGCCACAATAAGCGACTTACAAGGAGAAGTAAGATAGAGCAGGATGTCGTCCGCATAGAGGGAGACCCTGTCTTCAAAGCCCGGGGCCCAGGTGATTCCATGCAGGTCAGGGTGCGAGCGTAACATGGCCGCCAGTGGCTCCAGGGCCAGCGCAAACAGGAGTGGTGACAGGGGGCAGCCCTGTCTAGTGCCACGATGAAGAGCAAAGGAGGCCGACATGCGACCGTTGACTGTGACAGCGGCCAGTGGGTGCGCATAAAGAAGCTGCACCCAACCCAGGAAGCCCGGTCCAAACCCAAGCTTTGTCAACACCGCCCAGAGGTAGCTCCACTCCAGGGAGTCAAGGGCCATCGTGGCATCAAGGGAGGCCAATACCGCCGGTTCCTCCAGGGCATGAGCTCTGGCCATGACACCATGCAGGCGCCGCAGGTTGAGGGCAGTGTTGCGGTGGGGAATAAAACCCGATTGGTCCGGGTGCACCAAGTCGCTGATGACTCCGACCAGCCGGTTTGCAAGCAGTTTGGCTAGGATCTTGGGTTCCGCGTTAAGGAGAGAGATCGGACGGTAGGATCTACAAACATCCCTTGGCTTGCCTTCCTTGTGAATGACCACTATGGTGGCCAGTCGTTGATCCAAGGGGAGGACACCCTCCTCCCGAGCCCGCAGGAACATAGCTCTCAGATGAGGAGAGACAACGTCCGGCCTAATCTTGTACAACTCAGCCGGTATGCCATTGGGGCCGGTAGCCTTACCCGACCGCAGGGCGCGGATCGCCAAGGCAATCTCGTCCGCGGTTATATCACGATCCATATCTACACGTTCCTCGAGAGAAACTCGGCTGAATCAGCCTCGGAGCAATCCGAACCAGAGGTATAGACGCCCCGGAAGTAGTCTGCAAAAGTCTCGGCAATGGCGCTCGGGTCCGTGACCACCATTCCGTCCTCGCCCCGGATCTCCGGGACCACCCGGCTCGCGCCTGTCCAACCAGGCCAGCAACTTACCGGCCTTGTCCCCAACGTCATAAATGCGGCCCTGCTGTTCCCTGGCCAAAACCAGGGCGGCATTCGTAGCGAGATCGTGGTACTCCGACTGTTTTAGGGAGAGGTCGTGTAGGAGAGAAGGGTCCGGTTCAGGCCCCAAGCGGGACTCGAGATCCAGGACTTCCTCTTCAATATGCACTAGGTCGGCATCACGAGCCCGTTTAGCCTCCGCGATGAGAGCCAGGGCCTCGCCCCGCAACACAGTCTTGAATGCCTCCCACAGGGTGACCGCCGAGCCAACCGAACCAACATTTTCGGAGAAGTACAGATCGATGGCCTTGGCTAGGAGTGCGCGCGTCTTATGGTTGCGGAAATACCAAGGGTTTACCGCCACCGGGCGGCTGGACAGGACGATGCCAAAGTCGAACGAGACCCACAACGGAGAGTGATCAGAAACGCCCCGTGCAAGAAAACGGGCCTCAGACACGGCAGGCGAATGTGCCGCCAGGGTAAGGACATAATCTATACGGGACAGACTCCCATGGGCATTGGAGAGGAAGGAAAAATGGCGGAGCGCGGGATGCAGCAGTCGCCAGCTATCCACCAAACCCATAGAGTCGAGGAAGGCCGGCAGCCACATTTGGGAATTCCGGAGGTCCCTCGGCGGCTGGCGATCTAGGGTGCCAGAGCAGACTGAGTTGAAGTCACCCCCCAGGATCAATAGGCCCGCAGGCAGGGACAAGATGGCGCCACCAAGATCTCGAAAGGTGCTGGATTGGAGGCCTGGAGGGACATAAACCGAAAGCAACGCCAGGGAGCGCCCCTCCCATCTTCCCGCCACAGCGGCGTAGCGTCCCCTATCATCAAGCACTGTGACGTCTATTTCAAAGGGAAGGGATGCACGCACAAGGATGCCCGCCCCCCGGGAACCCGAGGAGAACCCAGAGTGGGCAACCATTTTGTAGCCTTTACGGTTTAGGGCCCTGCAGGAGTTCCCTACCAAATGCGTCTCCTGCAGAAGTACAACATCGGGCATATGTCTCTTTATCAATTGTATTACCACCCCTCTCTTGACTCGGTCACCCAACCCATTAACATTCCAGCTTAGCACTTTTAAATTCCTACCCCCCATCAACCAACAACCCGCCCCACCCGGCCCCAACCAGCTCAATCATCAAGTATACAGTGAAAAACACAGTCCATTGCCGCAAGAAAGAGAAAAAGAAGGAACAAACGAACAAATAAACTTGCATAGTTGCACCCCCCACCCTGCACCCCTGCATATGACTAAAAAGCCCCCCCAACCAGCAGTGTGCCTGTCGCCCCATAACTACTCTACAAGAAGATACCCAGAGGAGTAAGGAATCTCCGCGAACACCCCCCGCTACCCTCCATGTACAGACAGGAAAGTCAACAGGGTGAAATAAAACAATATCCGATAGTCATATGAGGCAGAAATAACAAACGATGAATCACCCACTATAGAGCCAAGTCTCATAGGTCAGGGCCACCAGCAGCACCACCTTCATGTTCATCCTGAGCGTCTCGGCGCGGCGATAAAGTGTCCAGCCAGTCACTTACATTTTCAGCAAAGTCAAAAAAGAGGGCACGGCCCTCATACTCGATCCGGAGCTTGGCAGGGAACATCATGGAATATTTAAACCCCAAGTCCCGCAGTCTTCGCTTCACCCCAGCGTAGCTCTGGCGCTGTCGCTGTACCGCCCTGGTAAAGTCCGGATAGAAATGGACGTCGGCGTTCTAAAATTTAAGCGGTCCATGTCGTCTGGAGGCCTGCAGGACCGCGTCCCTGTCCCGGAAATTGAGCAACCGGGCCACGATGGGTCTAGGCGCTACGCCCGACTTCGGCAGGCCACCCGGCACTCGGTGAGCTCGCTCCACCGAGAAGAAGTTGCTAAGGCCAGGCGGCGCCAGATGGGTCTTGATCAGGTCTTCTACGAGGAGATCCGTCGCCGCCTCCTCCGATCCCTCCGGTACCCCGACAATGCGGACGTTCTGCCGCCTGGCACGGCTCTCAAAGTCCTCCAGCCGCCTCGAGAACTGTTCCGCGGTCCTCTGCAGGTTCCGGACCTCTGACTGTAGGTCCGAGACGTCGCCCGTCAGGCTGGACGCCTTAATGTCCAGGGCCTTGACTCGATCGTTAGTTTTACCCAAATCGGCTCTAATGAGAGCCAGGTTGACGGCCATAGTGTCCACTTTATGCGTGAGGACTTCGTGCTGTTGCTGCATGTCCTCCCGGAAACTAGTGATGGCCCCCATGATGTCGCTTAGGGTAGGCTCCGAGCCGCCCGACGAGCCCGAAGGCGGGAGGTTCGTGGCAGAGGGTCCGGTAACAGGTGGCGTCTTTGGCTGGGTATAGCGCTCAATCCTGTTTTGCTGCTGCTGTGTCTTGCCGCGAACGCCTTTGCCCGATGTCTTGTCGGGGTCCCCTCTGCCCGCCATGTTAGGTCCGATGGGAACAAAGGGTTATGCCAGGCAAGCACTAGCCCGGTGAGCCGGAGATCTTGTCCGGGCCGGACAGTAGGTGGCCGTCTCAGGAACACATTGTAGGCAATGACACCCCACCAGTGAAGACGACAGGCAGGCACTCCGCAGGTCGGTTGTGCGTAGTGACGGAGTCCGGAGAGACAATGGCACTGCACTGGCACGGAGTCCCACTCGACGTAGCTCAGCGTAGGAAACACCGATTTGTGATCTGAAAACGGTTCTCGCCTCAGTGGGCCATCAGCAACAAAAATCCATCCTCGTGGATCAGGATTTCAGGCAGGATAGTTGCGGAGGATCGGAAGGTCCGCGGAGCTCCAAGCTTACGCGGCCATCTTGGTTGCCCACGAAGCTCCTCCCCGAGTGCACATTTCTTGTTTATAAACACACATTGCATTTGGTGTGGTTTGCACACGTATAACGTCTAGCATTTGTTTTATTATAGTTTGAAATTTCAGCAATCATTATGAATATATTCTCATAATTTACAATGCTTTATAGATCTATGTGAATGCACAAGATTAAAATGGTAATTTTTGCATTTGACGTTATTCGAAATTACGTCTGCCTTTGTCAAAATAGTAAGGAATTCTATTTAAGCTGGAAACAGACAAGCATTAAGCAGAGAAGAAATATTTAACTTCCTAGGAGACCAGAATGAGCAAACAGAAGTTGTAAACATCTTTTGCGCGCACTAATGTCTAGGCCTGTGCTTCTGTTTGTAGCAAAGGCAAGAACAATATTAATAAAAACATTTTTTAGTTTCACTACACATTCAATAATGCACGAATACCTGATTCATGATTATGAGTTGTGTGCTTTCATGGGCCTCTGCCCACTAATATGATTATCTGCTCCTCCTGTCCTTTTGTGGCTACCCTCTTTCTTGAGTTCGAGGTAAGGACTATAGGTGCAGCACATTCTCCATCCTGTTAGTCTTAGCATTTAGTCTCTCTTGGACCTAGGATCGCTCGGTTCCTCACCTGGTTTTTAGGAGTGACACCAGGCTGCGTTCAGCCCTCTGATGGGAGCAGGATCTCACTAGTCACTCACAGTTTCCATGAAGAACATGGCATTCTACCACAGAACTGTATGAATGAAATAAACAGTTTACTCCATCTTGAAAGTGCAAATCCCTGTTACCTAAGAGAAAACATGTCAGTGAGGCAGTTCCTGCGTATAAGAAGACGGTGTTGAGTCAAAATATCAAGTTTTTATTATCGACTAGACATAATATCGAATAAAAAATATAGAATAGACCTAATATCGACTAGACAGAATATAGACTACCAAAATATCGACTAGAAAATTTTAATATCGAATAGAATGGACATAAATTCAAATCAAAAATATAGAATGGACATAATATCGACTAGACAGAATATAGACAACACAAATATCGAATTTAAGGTAAGTTAATATTACATTTTAATGTGTGTGTAATATAATTCTGTAGCGGGTTGTGGGTTTATAGGGGAATAGGGTGGGAAGTAATTTAATTATAATTAATTAAATATGTTATTTTATTTATTGAGAATTAATTGTTAATTATTTATTAATTGGTAATTAATTAAAATTTAATTGGTAAATAATTTTAAATGATTAATTGATAAATATGTTAATTTTAGTAATTTATTTTCTGTAGCAGGTTGTGGGTTTATGGGGTAATAGGGTGGGAAGTAATTTAATTATAATTAATTAAATATGTTATTTTATTTATTGGTATTTATTTAAAATTAATTGTTAATTAATTATTAATTGGCAATGAATTAAAATATAATTGGTAATTAATTTTAATTGATTAGTTGATCAATATGTTAATTTAAGTAATTTATTTTCTGTAGTGGGTTGTGAGTTTATAGGGGAATAGGGTGGGAAGCAATTTAATTATAATTAATTGAATATGTTATTTTATTTATTGGTATTTTTTTAAAATAATTGTGAATTAATTATTACTTTTTAAATAAGTAAAATATAATTGGTAATTAATTTTAATTGAGTAATTGATAAATATATTAATTTTAGTAATTTATTTATTGTAGCGGTTTGTGGGTTTATAGGGGAATAGGGTGGGAAATTATTTAATTATAATGAATTTAAAATGTTATTTTATTTATTGTTATTTATTTAGCCTTAATTGTTAATTAATTATTAATTGGTAATTAATTAAAATATAATTTGTAATTTAGTGTAATTGATTAATTGATAAATATGTTACTTTTATTACATTATTTTCTGTAGTGGGTTGTGTGTTTATAGGGGAATAGTTTGGGAAGTAATTTAATTGTAAGTAATTCCATTTATTAAATAAAAATGTTTGTGTCTAATTTGTATTTATTTTTATATTGTAAATTAATTTATTGGTAATTGGTAAATAATTAGTACTAGTAAGTAATTTCTATTAATAGTTAATTTTTATTTGTAATTTTAATTGATTAATTAATGTATTTTATAAAATTGTAAAATATTTTAATTATTTTGTAATTGGTATTAATATTTATGTTATTTATATTTATATATGAAGTATTTATTTTCCCTACTATTGCACTCACTGGAGTGGGAATAGTAATTTTTAACCCTACGCTATCCAACGCTTTCCCTACTATTGCACTCTCTGGAGTAGTAATAGTAATTTTACCCCTACGCTATCCAACGCTTTCCCTACTGTTGCACTCACTGGAATGGGAATAGTAATTTTTACACCTACCCTATCCAATGATTTCCCTACTGTTGCACTCTCTGGAGTTGGAATAGTAATTTTTACCCCTAGGCTATCCAACGCTTTCCCTCCTGTTACACTCACTGGAGTGGGAATAGTAATTTTTATCCCTACCCTATCCAACGCTTTCCCTACTGTTGTACTCTCTGGAGTAGGAATAGTTATTTTTATCCCTACGCTATCCAACGCTTTCCCTACTGTTGCACTCACTGGAGTGGGAATAGTAATTTTTACCCCTACGCTATCCAACACTTTCCCTACTGTTGCAGTCACTGGAGTGGGAATAGTAATTTTCATCCCTACGCTATCCAATGCTTTCCCTACTGTTGTACTCTCTGGAGTAGGAATAGTAATTTGTATCCCTACGCTATCCAACGCTTTCCCTACTGTTGCTCTCTCTGGAGTGGTAATAGTAATTTTTACCCTCTCGATATTTTGACTGTTGATATTCTGTCAGTGATCCAAGAAGACATTGCACTGACATCAAATAGTATAAAATGAATGAATGACGTTACAACGCATACATTTACAATGCATGCCTTTACAACACAGTTTTTACATTGCAACATCCTTTACAACGCATTCTTTTACATCACATGCCATTACATCGCATTTTCAGAAACTACCTTTACAACCCATTCCATTCATCGTATTATACCTTTACAACGCATACCATTACAATGCATACCATTACATTGCATTTAAGGTAAGTGTTGGATAGTATAGGGGTAATAATTACTATTCGAACTCTAGTGAGTGCAACAGTAGGGTAAGTGCTGGATAGTGTAGGGGAAAAAATTAGTATTCTCACTCCAGTGAGTGCAACAGTAGGGTAAATGTTGGATAGTGTAAGGGTACTATGCGTTGTAATGGTATGCATTGTAATGACTTGCAATGTAATGCCTGTGTTGTAGTAGTGACATGCATTGTAATGACATGAGGAGTTTTAGTGACATGCGATATAATGGCTGCGTTGTAATGACATGCAATGTAAAGGATGTTGCAATTAAATAACTGCCATGTAAAGGTATTGCGATTTAATGACTGCATTGTAAAGGTTGTTTCCCGTATAAAATTAAGGCACAGAAATTGACAATGAAACTGGCTGAAAAACATTATCCCAGATATTTGATAGACAAAGCAAATCGAAGAGCTAGAACAACCACATGAATTCATTACTCTAAAACAGAATAGAAGAGGGCAAGAACCTGTTGATCTGTCAGCACCTATAGCAATATTTCAAACAAAGTGAAAAAAGGTCATCATCACACACTAGCATATTTTGAACTATAATAGATTGAGCTTTGAGAAACCATTGTTCTTCAGAAAAAACTTCAATGTGAGGGATTTTACTCATTCATACTAGATCAAGACAGAGGCTTTTGAATTACCAAAGAGCCCTATGGGATTTTTCAAACATCACAGGCCCTTACCCTTGTTTGACAATTCTCAGTATGTCCTTTCACCTCTCAGAGTAAAATAATTGATTTGGGTCTGAAAAGATCCCTGGGAGCAGAGTCGTCTACTCAAAAATGTCCATGTAGATTGAAATACATAGAAAGGTTAACATAGGTGCTCTATTCTAATATGTTTTCCACAAGTTGTTTTCCAAAGTTGAGACAAGCTGGTGACTGAGATCTTAGAGATAAGGCTGTGTGGAATTGTGATGATTAATCTGCCACTGCTCTGAAAGCATTATTTTAAAAAATGTAAAAATTACAGGCTGTTTACAGACGCCCACCTAGGTACCGGTATGGTGGAATGATGACATTAATTCAATGCATGATAGAGCATATTGTGAATATGAAGGTGTAGAAGTCATAGACTTTGACTTTATAATAATATAAATTATCTGTGGATTTAATTTTAGATTCCCCTGTCATGCTGTTTCTTTGAAGCATGCATTAAACCTGACCTTAAAGGATATTTTCATTGAATTGCATGAAAGAAAGCATATCCTAAGGGGAGATCATTTATATATAATAATTAGGCTTTCCTGTTTTCAGTTTCTATTTTTGGTAAATTCTGGTGGTTTTTTCCGTTTTTTTCAATATCTTATAAAACAGTGGTTGTCAGTTGTTACACAATTTCGCGCCATTAAAAACAACAGAAACAGTGTTTTCCCGGTATTTATGGAATTTTAATTTAATTTTAATTATTGCTTGCTTTCTGAACTGATAGTGCATGTGTATAGGTAGCCTATGCACATGTTTATGATGTCCAAATACATGTTTACTGCCCCAGAATGGACTACAAAGTCATTACCATTCTTCATTAACTCTGAAGATTGTAAAGGTGCTTATAGCATACCATCTAGCAAGTGACAAGGCTCTCTTACAGGGAAGCACTTCAGCTCAGGTATCGATTTTGACAGGCCATCATACAACTTTTTCATATATGTAGCTGAAGTACTGCAAATACAAACAATATCACTCTAATCTGTGTTGAACTTTGAAGGAACTTTTTCGAGCAGCATTCCAAGTGACAATGCGTTCCGTTTGTGCGTTCCATGTTTACCAAATGACTGGTGTCATGTTTTCATGACTATCTAAGATGCTTGGTGACAACATTCTTTTCGCATATACCTGTCACTACATCTTGCATTGAATGTTTAAAGACTGTGGTGTTTGGCAATTCACTTACTATCAATACTGACTCACTAGAAAAGGGGGCTGATGTATCAAAGAAGTTCACCCATTCTCTGTCTGTGGGTTAATGTGATGGTAGATATTAGGACAGATTCTTATGAAACCAGCCATTTTACCTATCAGTGAAATCAAATGTAACCAACATTTCAAATATGATTTTTGATATTTCCTGATTCTCTACAGTTTATAAAATAACTAAATAGGACCAAAAATATGCTTCTAAACACTGCATCTTTAGACAAAGACCACCAAACTAAAATAAAGAAGGAAGAAGAGAAGATGTTTTAGTGACATCCCTAAACAACAAAACTCAAGCAGAATAATGTTAGCTCAGTCTTTCTTGATGCTACCTTGTATAACAAAGTTACAATGTATTGGTTCCTTCAGGAAGAGTTAAAAATGACTTTCACTCATCTTTTCCTTTCTATGAATGACACTTGGGGGCTGATTAGGATGGCGGACGGATTGGCCTAGCCGTGCTGCCGGTAGCCACCGCAGGCCCAGCAGGGGCAATCCATCAGCCATCCTCACAGAAATAAACCCCCGCCACATTAGGATGGCGGGGGGAGTCTGCAGCAGACGGCAAGACCGTCTGCCACTTTTCCGCCGGTCGCCTTCGCGACTGGCAGAAGAATGTGCTTACGTATGGTGGCGGTATCTGCGAGACACCGCCAACCATATCACGATGCTGGTGGTCCTATGCATTTCCACAGCGGCATTGCCTCCGCAGAAAGGCATACAGTCTTTGCTTTGGGGGCCCATTGCGGGCCCCTAGGTTGAAGGGAGGGTGGGGGGTGCACATGGGGGTACCTATGGTACCCCCCTGTGTTTCAAAGTACAACATGGCAGGCACTGCGTGGGGCCTGTCATGTTGTGCTTTGAAATGCACAACATGCATTTTTAGCATTGCGGCGGACGGTGCTTTCAGCACCGCCCGCCGCAATGGTAAAAATGTGGGATGCACCCGCCACTGTGGCGGGTGCATCCTAATTTGTCGCAGGGGACCTCCAGCCCTGTGGTGGACGTTCCCTTCCTATGACGGGATGTCTGTCCGCCATCCTAATTGGCCCCTTAGTTTGTGGTTGCAAAGGTGTTTTTTCAGTGTTTATATGTTTACACCAGTGGTGGCGATTTTCCTTTTCGTGGGGTTTTACCAGTTATTATAGGTTAAACCTAAAACCAGATAGCCTAATAATAATTTAGAACTATGTAAGGAGAAGATGTTATCTCTGGCTGTAACTTATAGTGAAATTGTATGTTCTTGCAGAAGCACAGTCATTCATGAATACTTAAAGATGGTTCTGGATTATTAGAAATGGGGCATCTAGTTGGGTCTCTAGTTGGCAGTGGTTTGCACACTGTCAAAGCAGGGATCCTCATTCTAGTAAGGGTAAGGGAGAGACACAGTTATTATAACCCCTAGTTGGCTCCTTGGCAGCTTGGCACAAGCAATCAGGCTTATCTCAGTGGCAATGTGTAAAGCATTTGTATAAACACACACAGTAACACAAAGGCAGTAGACACCAGTTTAGAAAAATAGCCAATATTATCTGAATAAAACAAGACCAAACTGACGAAAATCCAACATACACAATTCAAAATATAATTTTTAATAGATTAAGCAAGTTTAGTCCATAGAAAACAATGGATGCGCTTCTCTTAGCACAAAGTACCTTAGATGCGGCAAAAATCAGGGATAATGCAGGCGTAGGAAAGATGAGGCGCTAGAAAAGTAAAGCGTTATCTCGGTTCCTTACTCCACAGGGGAGGAGATGCGTTGGTTCCTTACTGGCAGGGGAGTTGAGGAATCTGTTCCTTACTTCTCAGAAGGTGAGGTGATGCATCAGTTCTGTACTGACAGGTGAGGTGATGCGTTAGTCCCTTACTGGAAGGGAAGGTGATTCGTCAAGTTCCAGACATGTGGCCTCGGTTCCTCACTGTGGTGCAGTGTCGATGAACAGGTACTGCATCAGAGTCAGAGAAGGTGCAATGGACGTCAGTAACACAGTGCTTGGGACTCACACTGCAACAATTTTCTGGCGCTCTGCAATGGCGAGCTGGGGCCTTTGGTGAAAGCCGTGGTTTATGCGCAAATAGGGAACCATGCTTTGGGGCAAGCAGCAGCAATGCACTGATCTTTTGCAGTGATGTGTCGCGAAAACAGGTGCTGGGAGTTGATGCATGAATGTTCTCCCTCAGATCACCACATTCTGGTTCCAAGTGCCCAGGAAATGGATTTGGCAACACAAGTCAGGACTCTCAGCAGAAGAGCCCAGGCACTGGAAGGTAAAGTTGTTGAAGGCTGTGAGACTTCATCACAGGAGGTAAGCACACACAAGTGCTTGGAGAACCTTAGAAGCAGGATACAGAAAGTAAAGTCCAGTCCTGTCACTCCCAGGCCAGAAGAAGAATGAAGCAGGCCAGCCCAACAAAGAAACAGGAAGTTCCTCCTACAGCATCCGGCTCTCCATCCTGGCAGACTGTTCTCAATCCAGAAGTGTCTCGATCTCAACGTGTCAGGGGTCCAGTACTTATACCCCTTTCTGCCTTTGAAGTAGGCAAACTTCATAGGAAAGTCTTTGGAGTGCATAAGACACTGTCTCTCACTCACCTGGCTCCAGACACACTACAGGGGGGTGGAGTCAGCTTTGTGTGAGGACAGGCACAGCACTATTTAGGTGTCATGACAGCTCCTCCCACCACTCAAGCTCAGGAAGGCGCATAAGCCTGGTCATGGCCCATCAGGATATGGAAGGCACACCTCAGCTCTCTTTGTGTGACTGTCTAAAGTAAATGCACAAGACCCCAATTGTCAGCCCACCCAGACCTGTATTCTACAGACAGGCAGATGCAGAGAATGGTTAAGCAAGAAATTGCCCAATGAGTTCAGAGATCCCAAACTTCAAGGACCTCATTTACAAGGCCATTGTGCTGCGTTGTTCCGCCGGTGCGACACTTTTGTTTGACGCAACGGCGACACTCCAAAATATCCATATTTACAAGGTAGTAGGTGCGTCAGGTTTTATCAGAATGCCTCACGTTTAAATGCGTAATTTTAGGGTGCGCTGTGGTAGTTTTTAATGTATGCAAGGTAAGCGTTCCGTTGGAAACCCCCCTCGTAAAACTAATACAGTAGTATTTATGACTTTTATGGTTTTTTGCTCATCGGGCCACTGTGCTGCCAATGCATCACAATGCCCATGGTTGCAAAACCCAGGCATACGAAAGACATTGGCTGTGACCAAACGATCCCACCAACTGTAGTGACTTGAATGCAATTTGCAATCAAGTCACAAGGTAAGTTGGCCACAGAAGGTAGGTATGTGCATGTAATATCACATTTTGTGACATTACGTGCTGATGTCACACATACAAGTGGGCATTATGCACACTTGTATGTGTCACATCCAGGACCAATATGTTAGAAAGCAAGGTGACTTTGTCACCTTATCACACGCTAACACATTGGTCCCCATAGAATAGGCAATGTGTCAGTGAAAACTGAGGCATTTCCTCTGTATTGTGACGCATTGCTGGAGTTGCGCCATGGTGTGCCAAAATCTAAATATAGTGAGGTCATCAGTGATGTCATTCGAGATGTCATCAGTGATGTCATCAGTGATGTCACTGACCATGTCATGAATGATGTAATATGTGACATCATCAGCAGTGGATTGCGGGTGCGCGACATATAGTTAGTACAACTAACTTTATAGGAGCCATTTCAATGGTTTTTTAAATGCTAATTCCTAACTATATAAGGCCTGAAACCTATGGTTTTTTAAGGGAATATATATATATATATATATATATATATTACCTACTGGCGGTCGCCAGTAGGTATATATAGTTAGGATTTTTTCCCTATGGGATTTCTGAAAATTCTATGCCTAATAACTTTGGCGTTTGTGGACGGAATTGGCTGAAATTTTCAGGAAAATGGCACATTTTGTTTCTGAGCAGCCCTTGAAAATTTGGGGGGGTTTTGTGGAGGGGGGGCCGAGAAAAAAGGGGGGTCCCAAAACGCGTTTTTTCCATGTTAATTTCCGTAGGGCGGTTGGACTCACTTTTAGCCCGAACGGCTGAATGGATTTGCACGAAACTTGGCAAAATTGTAGGGACTGTTAGCCCGATGTGCCTTTGCTAGGTCTCAATATATGTGCTTCAGTGGATTTTGAGAAATTAACGTTTAAATCAAGATATATATCTGTAACAGCGCTCCGGGCAGCGATCCGGTTAGCGAACCTTTCGCGTATCGGAACTTTGCGATGCGAAGCTGATTGGCCCTCCGGTGTCTGTCAACATTCTAAACAGTCCGGAGCGGCCGCCATCTTGTCTCTCGGTAGGATCGAGAGACAAGAGGAGGCCAAAACAAAGGGGGAAATTACCATAAGAGGGCATAGTAGATCCTCGTTGACCCCCTAGGTTTTATGTGGAGGTTTTAAAAGGGCCTAGGAGGGTCCAAAAAAAATAATTTTTTTTTTGCGTGGTAAGCGCCAAGTTCGCGAACCGGAAAGCGTTCTGGGCAGCGAACTTTAAGGATAAAAGAATGATAGACTTTTCTAATACTGTATGTTAATTATTTGTTGTTTTTGTTCGTTTTTTATTTATTTATTTATTTTGATTTAAAAAAAAAGTATTTATTATTTTCATAGTTCATTAAAACTTCCAGCATTATATCATCTGGTATCTCGTTAAACATGGATGTTTCTGTCTCTTGTAAGGTTTGAATAAATTGTTCGTCAAAAGATTGATCCATAAAATCTTCATCCACATTTTCTTCAGTTACAATGTCTTCGGATGTAATCTCGAAGGAAACATTAGTTTTTTCTTGCTCCCCTTCCATTTTTTTGCTGTAAATTGCATAAAAAAAATAATTAAATTAGAAGAGTTAGGGCACTGTTGGGTTTAAGTTCAGACAGGTAGTTCTGTTTTTTTAACAGTGAACTTAAAGTAAGTAAATTCATAATTATAGCAGAGAAGTGTAAGTCAATCAATAAATATAACAGAGGAGTCTATCTGTATCTATAACTATAGCAGGGGGACAGTAAATAATTATCAAAAAACGTTTTTACAAATTAATTTAAAGTGCCACTTACAAATTATCAATTTAATTTACAGGGAGGTGAAAAGGCTCTTGAAATGTAGTTCAGGAAGTAGCAGTGAAAATGGCTGTGTTTCCTTCTCTTCCTTTATATATATTCAGGTACATAACCAATCAAATGTCAGGAAAAAAAAATTGAAAATGAAAGTAACATTTTCATTGGTTGTCAATTGTAATAAGAGGACATGACTTACTTCATTGGTAGGCCTTCACATGCATTATCTGCTCTGTATTCTTCAACAAGTGTAAAATTGATCTGTAACCCTGAGTAGGTCTCACCTTAAACAAACCTCAGGACAGATCACACCTTATCGTCATCCTGAATTAATAAATAGATCTATTAAACAGTATCTCTGGTTTACTCCCTATAGCTGTCTTTCTTTTAACATTACTCTCTGTTTACTTCCCTTATACTAACTCTTCTTTTTTTTAAAAAAATATTTTTTTGGTTCGCTTCAAGTTCGCGAACCGGGCAGCGAACGGGAAAGCGAACCAAAAGAAATAGAGCTTGCCAGAGTGATAAACATTCTAGCAATTTTATTTGAAAGGGGAGGTAGTTCTGAAAAGAACTTTTTTTTTTTGTTTTTGTTGTTTTATTTATTTATTTTTTTTTCTGAACATTTTTTGATTTTTTTGTATTTTTAGAACAGTTTTATGGTTTTTTTGTGTTTTTTATGGAGGGGAAACAACAAAAAAACAGGCATTGAAAAGGGCTCAACAGGAGCAAAAAAAAAATTACTGCTTGGGTGGGTTAGGGCACTTATGGTTTTCGTACACCATATTGATCAAGTTCACGCTCATGTTCCCATATGAGAGCATAGCACCACAATATATACAGGTAAACTTCATATGTTTGAAATTTGGCTGAATGTTTGGCACAGTTTCCTGTGCCTCTCTTCCTGTCAAAGATATAGTTGACGTAGATCTGGCCACAGGAGTTGTCGGGGGATTATCTTGTAGGTCCCTTAACTCTGCCCGGCTGTAGTTTAAGGGATGCCACCTGGCCATATGGCGATGCATAGTATAGTTGCCCATACTATATTTTTTCTCTGTGCCTCTAGACAATCTGTATTTACAGATGAGGCAGGTGGCATATTTAGCATTGACCTTCTTGTCCCCTGGAGGGATGGAAAAAAACTGCCATATGAAACTAGTTTTCCTTCTAGAAACACGGGGCAACTCCTGTATAAATTCTGGTTCATCTCTATCCTCTTCTTCTTCTTCCTCCTCTTCCTCCTCTCTGTTGGAGATGAATTGACTTGGTGGTCCTCTCTTCTTATGAGGAGGTGGAGGTGGTGGTGGGGGTGCACCAGCTGCAGCAAGTATAGAAGCCATTGCTGAACTCCAGGAAAATGGTCTGTCTCTCACCAAGATGAAAGTCAGAGTGAGGAAAGAAGGAGGGGTTTACATGATTTGGGAAAAGCAAAAGTTCTGAACCAATGAAAAGTGTTATTTTTAGGTCACATGACCTAGTCATACATCATTTGGAAACCAAAAGTGAAATGAACCAATGAAAAGTTTGATAAACAAGTCACATGACCTGTTCCGCTTACGTTACGCGGTGCGCGCCGCGTCCCGGATCGTTTCCGGTTCGCGGTCCGGAGCACTTCCGGGAGCGCTAACGCGGCGCGTCATTTGACGCATTACGCGACAACGTGATACGTCGCGCTTCCGCGACGCGTCACAGTTGCGCTAACGTAACGTTTACCGGTTCGCGGACTAGGTCGCGGCATCAAGATGAGCTAACGGAAAGCTTCCCGGTTCGCGAACTGGAAGCGAAGAAAAAAAATATTAAAAAAAAAATTATTAATAAACATCTAAAATATATTTTAAGATTTAAAGAAGAATACATTTTACAGTTACAGATGTTAGCTTTTAAAAAACCAATGAAATTCACAGAAAAAACCATAGGTTATAGACCATATATAGTTAGGAATTTGCATTTACAAAACCTTGAAAATTCACTGAAAAAACCATAGGTTATAGACCATATATAGTTAGGGATTTGCATTTACAAAACCTTATTTTACTCGCATAAAACCATTGAAATTCCATATATAGTTAGTTGCGCTAACTATATATCGCGCACCCGCAATCCACTGCTGATGATGTCACATATTACATCATTCATGACATGGTCAGTGACATCACTGATGACATCACTGATGACATCTCAAATGACGTCACTGATGACATCACTGATGACATCTCAAATGACATCACTGATGACATCTCATTTGATATTACTGATCACATCACTGATGATATCATTCATGTGATAATACGATGAACCTCTTCAGACTCTAATATAGCCTTAGATACAATCAGTGTAAACAGACACTCACAGACTGTCACTCATCCATGGAGTTACTCACACACCTAGTCAGTCATGCAAAGAATCAATCACACCTCCATTTCCTCAACTATACAGTTATACAAACTTTACTTATTCAAACATATACTAACACATATTTACTCTCTTATACAATCCCTGATACAAGTTCACAATGATCCATACAGCCACTCACACATTCACTGGCTCTTATGCACAGTTATTAATATATGTCAACTCTCACATGTACTGTGTTTTACATATGTACTTACTTTGACATGTAGCACTGAGATATCCATTCACTCACCAATACACTCATGCACACAGTCAACCGCCCATACAGCTGTTTCCACATGCACTTTTGAAACCATACATCTAGTGAATCAACAGCTCACACATCTATGCACAGAGTCATACACCTCCCAGCCACCCACACACACACTCAGTCTCCCATACAAATACTTGGGCAACCAATCAATAACCCATATAGTTACTCATATAGCTACTTATCAACACATGCAACAGTTTACAGAACAACAGACATAATGATGCACAAATTAAGACAGTTTAGTCACTAACCCATGCACTCAGTGAGACACATTTAATCACTCACTCATACAGTCAGTCATGCACCTACTAAATCCTTCATCCAGACACTTATACATCCACTCATTCTTCAATATGTAAGACATATTTTAACTTTACAGAAACATACAGTCACTAGATGTTGTCATCAGTGATGTCATCAGTGATGTCACTGACCATGTCATGAATGATGTAATATGTGACATCATCAGCAGTGGATTGCGGGTGCGCGATATATAGTTAGCGCAACTAACTATATATGGAATTTCAATGGTTTTATGCGAGTAAAATAAGGTTTTGTAAATGCAAATCCCTAACTATATATGGTCTATAACCTATGGTTTTTTCAGTGAATATATATATATATATATATATATATATATATATATATATATATATATATATATATATATATATACACACATATGATAAAATCCTAGGGGCAGTGTTTTATAATTATGCAGGGGTTGCCAATGAGGCACCCCATGCCCCGGGAACTGATGACATCATCCACAGAGCTACTCACAAACCCACTCACATAGAACCTCTCATGCACCGACTGACAAATACACACAACCACTCACATACCCTTTCACAGACCCATACCCATGCTCATATACCCACTCATTCACTCACTCATTCGTACAGCCACTCACAACCATTCACTCACCCATACAGCCACTCATACAACCAGTCACTCACCAATACTGCCACTCACATACCCACACACTTACCCATACAGCTACTCACACACCCACTTATTTACCTACACAGTAAATCACACACCCACTCATTCACCCATACAGCCTTTCAACACAGCCACTCATTCATCCATACATTCACTAACACATTCACTCACACAACCACTTATATACCCATTCACACATCCATACAAGCACTCTCACATCCGCTCACTCTCCTATACAGCCATTCACACATTTACTCTCCAATACAGCCACTCACACACCAACTCACTTAGCCCAATACCCACTGAAAAAGTCACTGACTCACCCATGCATCTACTTACACACAGAATCACTCACTCATTCAACCATTCAGACATGCACTCACTCATCCATACAGACACTGACACACGCACTCACTCACCAATATTGCCACTCACACAGCATCTCACTCATCCACACTGCTACTCCCGATGGGCTTTCAAGCCACAATTTAGAGGTTTAGGGCAAAGCACAAATCCTTTACCACTGCTTACCTAAAGACTGGTTTTGTTCTCCATGCCACTGAAGTCAAGCTAGCCTGGCTGATGAGGGATGAAACCGGTCCTAGGATGCTTGTTTCGAGTCCAGAGAGGACCTGGCTCGGTAGTTTGGGCTGGACTGTTTCCATGGGGAACAGGGTCAAGACGTCTTGGCATACAGCTGGGTCAAGGCTGGAATGGCATGGGGAGCAATAAACTGATGGATTTAGGCCCAGATCTCTCTACGGGGGGTGAATGTATGACATTGTTCAGCATTCTGTCCATCAATTGTTCCTTTAATTTTCTAAAAGTGGCATTTTCAGTCTTGCAACTTAAAATCCAAATTAACCATAAGTTGTGATTTCAAACTGTGAGTCCAGAGACAAACACCTCCAAATATCTATCTTCTCCCAATTGGAAATTGCACATGTAAAATGTTATAAGGTAATTCCAATGGTAACCTATAGTAGTAAAAAACAAATGTAAGAGTGTTTCACTACCTGGACATGTAAAACTTAAATGTACATTTCAAATGTTTTAAATACTCTGCACCCTGCCCATGGAGCTGTCCAGGCCCTTTCTTAGGGGTGACTTATATGTATTAATAAAAAGGAAGTGTTGGGCCTCGCAAGTGGGTTAACTTTCTAGGTCAAAATGACAGGTTAAATTTCCGTCATAGGCTCTGCAATGGCAGGGCTGAGACATGTTTTGAAGGACTACTGAAGTAGGTGGCATAACCAGTGTTCAGGCACACGAGTACCATTTAATTTACAGGCCCTGAGCACATGTAGTGCACTTTACTATGGACTTTTAAGTAAATTAAATATGCCAATTGTGGAAAAACTAATGTTACCATGTTTTAAGTAGTGAGTACATGCACTTTAGCACTGGTTAGCAGTGGTAAAGTGCCCAGAGTAGTAAAGTCAATGAAAACTAATGCAGCAAACAGAGGAGGTAGAAGAAGAACACTCTGGGGGACTCTGCTGGAATGGCAGGTCCATCAATCATTATTTAATATCTAATTAATTCTTAAATGTACTGAAAAAATACATTTAAAATAATTTATGATACGTTTTAAGCATGGGATGGGAAAGTGTGTTAATATGGATGTATTATCTAGCAATACTTGTGATCAGTTATAATACATTTAACTAGTAATACATTTATTGTTAAATTAAGTTAAATAATACAGTATAGTCCGTCTTAAGCATGTGTTGCAAGGGATATGGGGTCCTGGGTGCATTAATGTATAAATACGTATACATTAACTATTAATACTAGGGCATTAATTTTAAAAATATCCAATATTATTACATTTACTGAATAAATCATGTGAATTAGGTTTTATGCACATTATGCAAGGGAAATAGGGGTATTGAGTGTGGAAGTGTGTTACCACTTATATACTGGCTAATACTGCTTTAGTATTCAGTAGTAATGTCTATTTGATAATAAATTATTCGAATAAATAGGTTAAATGGTAATGTACAATAAGCGTTTGAGCATGGGATGCAAAGAATATGGAGTAATGGGTGGGGAAATGTATTAATACTCGGGTAGGAACCATTGTTACGGGCTGATTATGATGGAGGTCAGACAAGCATCCGACCGCCATTGTTGCAGAAACGGGAGGGCTGACAGGTAGTCGGCGGTGCCGCCTGACAAATTATGATCCTACTGTTGTGGAGGTGTCGGAAACATGCCTCTTAGCGTTGAGGCTTATGCTGCGGATGGAAGGACACAGGATGGAAGGATTTAGGAGTATTGGGTGGGAACGTATTCCAGGGATTAATTAATCATACCTGGGTATTCATTTATTAAGTAATGCATACATATATAATGAGAAAAACATGAAATGGTAACTATTGATCCTAAAATAATAATTGTGTATGAAATGTATTAAAACAGTTTTATTAGTATTTACAACTTTAAAATATGTTTCTAAATTATGTAGATTTTTTGGTGTGGACTGTAACTGCCTTTTCAAAGCAAAAACAGGAGAATGGAGGAACTCTTAGGAATGTTTTTTAACAAAGGTGATGTACCTTTCAAAGCTCTACTTCATGGTGTGAGGAGGGACTATTATGTAGTTTCCAGGTAATACATGTTTGCGGACAACATAAACATAGGATGGTGTCAGACTCATCCATGCACTCTCTTATGATATTGTGTCCCTCGGACCAGCTAGCTCACGGTGCGACCGTTAGCCTCCCTAACCTGGACAGCAGCAAACAGTTCTTGCAAATATTTAATATGACAACTCTGTTCCCAGATGAACTGTGGTGAGAGACATATAATTTTTTGCTCAGTTACTCATGCTCTCTTTTGCTCATAGACATACACAAAGAATACACAAACTGGTGTTTTCAATAGTTATTGAACCATAGTCATTCTTCTACAGAAAATATGAGCTGCGATGGTTATTAGACAATAGCAGACAAAAGCTATAATGAGTGTCAACACAGTGAATAAAACTAAGAGTTCCACCATCTTGTTGAGACAGCCTATATACGCATACATATAAAGTATTATAGCAATGTATTGTGTACTGCTATGATGTTAATCCTAGCCTACATGTCAAGAGTGTGAATGTGTGATCTGCCAAGGAACTCCCTTCTGGGTGGTCTAACCCATTTACCTCGTGGGTAAGAGTGTAGGAGCCTGTTGTGGTCACGATCTGGGCACCGCTCACCGAGATGTCAGTCAGCTGCTAAGCGATAGCTTCAGAATGCATGGACCACTCAAAGTCAGCAGATGTGCTGCCTCTGATTACGTTAGGAAACAAAAGGCTATATATAGAAAATGGCATCCTTGCCTTGGGTCGAGATTGTGTTCAGGGTGCCATTGTTAGTGTTCTACAGATTGCTACGTCGCCATATGGATGTAATAATAAACACATTTGTAGCACGCACATGAGGTCCCTGCACCCATTGCCAAGGCAGTGTGATAATGTTCTCATGAGGTTTTCCATGCTAGCAAGGTTGGTGCTTCCAAAAAACTTTTCCAAGTGTCATGAATTCAAATGTGTGTCAAACGTTGATGTGGCACAGAGAATGTAATGTAATGTAATGTATTGGCATTTATATAGCGCACTACTTACCCGTAGGGTCCCAAGGCGCTTCGACCGCTGCGAAACCCTTCCTGGCTTCCCTGAGAGATGGTCCCTTAATGGGTATCTCCAGGGTGAGACCAGGCATCCCCGGCGGTCTGGTGGGGCCGTTAGTGAAGATGAGGCAAGCTAATGCCCAGAGTTGCCGAGTGTGATCGCTGATCAGAGTGGGCACCGAGGCGAGAGAATTATCGAGTCCGCTGACCCTGGTCCAGAAACCTGCCGCGCCGGGAATCGAACCCTGGTCTGGGCCGTCCTCTGCTCTCGGGTCTGCCGCCTCTAACCAGTGAGCAACTTTAGGAAAGGATTGTGCACATGGAAGAATGTAACTGATTCCTGCTGGATGTAGCTTGGGTCCATGACAAGACCCTATCATGAAACATGCCACCAAAGTGTGGGGGGTGATCCTTGTCCTAAAAAGGATACATTTTTATTATCATGTAGACTAGTTACTCACACAACCAATCATTTCCTTCCATCTGATTTACCATGTACGTCTCTGTGTATGGTATAGGTTTTATAGGATGCTATCTCTCTGAGCCTGCCTCCTTGAAAAATGTTCAAGGTGGATGAAGCAGATGGGAAACACCCACTAAACTCAAGGGTGGATGTAAGGGGTGCCCAGAGGGGCTGATACATCCCCTAGAGAAGAAAAAAGACACATTTCAATACCGCATTTGCAGACCCGCTGCCAACCTCCATAGGCAATAACTGCTGTGTACACCTGAAGAGATGAGTAAATTGGAGGTTTGGGTGCAGGAAATGGCCATACTGCCAGTTCCTACGGTACAAGATCAAAAACATACACACTGGGGGTTGGACACACAGAAGATAGGACACTGCGATTAGCCCCCACACCTTGGTATGTGGCTGCAGAGAGATTGTGTGCAGATCAGGTGGCAACCCCAGCTGTGCATGACCAAAGGGTATGGACTGTAGCAGTTAGCGTTGCAGAATGTTGGCAGTAGTAAAATATAAAAACACAAGAACTGAATGATGTATAACATAAATAAACCTCAACTTTACTGAAACTTTGTTAAAGGTAAGTTATGATTTCTTTTGCTCTTAAGATTATTATGTATGTTTAAACTAACCTAGGGATTTATGTGAAGAAAACACAGTTAAAGTGAAGCTATGGTTATGATACAAAACCTACAAACAATGACATCACTGATGAGATCACATAGGATTTGATATATCATATGGGCGGATCCGCATAAAACTGACATGTTGACACCTAGCCATTTTGCACTAATTGCTCATGAAATTTTGCTCAGGTTCATCAAAAGACACAAGTTATAGTACCAGAATATCATGAACCAAATATGACAAGTATATATGTATATATATATATATATATATATATATATATACATATATACTTGTCATATATATAATATATATCTAAGCTCCAATTCCTTCAAACATACCCAGCCGGATTGGAAGGATAGTCAGCACTCACGAAAACAGTTTCAGCCGAAAAATGTATTTATCGAACAAACGCGTTTCGGGAATGAGTTCCCTTCGTCAGTGTTAACATCAGAATGCGTTACGCGGCACCATTATCTATGTAATGCGTTTCGGGAATGAGTTCCCTTCGTCAGTGTTAACATCAGAATGCGTTACGCGGCACCATTATCTATGTTTGCAACCATTATTGAAACAAACAACGGACTAAGGTGATTGCACTCAAAATGCGCGCCATCTTAACTTGTGTTTAAATTGCACAGATAACCATAGAAACATTTCGCATTTCTTTTAGTTTCAACATGCATGACATTTGTAACCATTCATTGTTTCTTCGACATATAGCACATTAAGGCAATGCTTGTCTTAAGAACGGTTCTTAAATAAACAATTATGCCGTGGATCGGCTACCCATGACTGCATCCTATGAGAAATTGAATCCCACGTAAATACTGGATACAATTATTCTCGAAACACCTCTCTGAGCAAATTAGCATTGTCCAAGACAATGCTCATTATATACAAGATGTATCAAATTTAAATTACTATTTTAAACAAAATCTAGCCGTGGATCGGCAATTGCGGCCAGTCTGGCCGCTAACATCTCAGAGTAATGTTACTAAACAATGTCAAGCTTTGCAAATGGTTTTTGGTCATCAAGCAATTTCATTATAGTACAACTTCATGTTAAAAAATCAGAATTTCCATCACTTAAGTATTTTCAGTATTAAACCAACACATACATGCTAAGCATATGTTATTCAACTCAAGTGGGTTGACAATTCTTCCCCAATATTCAGTCCTTTCGGGACCCTAGTTTCAAGATCAATAATGAAACGGGACTCCAGTCTTCTCAATGTCGGTAATCTATTTCCTCCTCTGGGATTTTCAACCACTTTATCCAAACAGAAATATCTGAGGAGATTCCTGTCACTATTGTGTTTAATGGCAAAATGCCTGGCTACCGGGTACGTGAAGTCCTTGTTCGTTATAGCCCGCATATGCTCTAGCACTCGAAGTTTAACAGGATTGATGGTACTCCCCACATATCTGTACAGACAGGGACACATCAGACAATATACTGCATGATCCGTATGGCAGGACATAAATTTGGTGATTTTTCTCCCACCTTTACAGCCTGGTACCTCATACGACAACGTTCTTTTGCTAGCATAACAGGCTTTGCATTTTCCACATGGAAAAAAGCCCTTGACGTCTTTAAGTGTCCCTATCTGTTTCTCTTGTGGTTGTAAAAAACTGTGAACCATCTCATCTTGTAGGGAACATGCCTTCCTGAAGGTTATTAAAGGTTTCTCCGGGATATCAGACCCTACTATTGGGTCAGATTTGAGAATGTGCCAGTGTTTAAATAAAATAGATATTAATTTGAAGGAATCCGCAGAGAAAGGTGTGATCATGCGGAAGTTCGTTTCTTCAGAGGACTCAGTTTTTTTACTTTCAAAAAGGGTCCTACGAGGTATCATTCTAACTTTCTTCAAAGTATCTTGAAGCAGGTTCAGATTGTATCCTCTATTACAGAATCTATCTATACTGTCTGCGGCTGCTGTTTCAAAATCCTCATCCTGTGTGCAGTTGCGTTTAAGTCGCATAAATTCCCCGTAAGGGATATTCCTAATTAGTTTACAGGGATGGCCGCTAGAAACGTGTAAAACGCTGTTGCCAGCGGTCGGCTTGCGATAGAGTTGGGTGCAAATGTGCCCATCTCTCGCAGTTACTTGGAGATCAAGGTAATTTACTCTTTCTTTATGGATTTCTCCTGTGAATTTGAGATTGCACTCATTCTCATTTAGCACTCCTATGTACCGTTTGGCCTCATCTATGGACCCGTCCCACACTAGGAACAGGTCATCTATGTACCTGCTCCATAGTACCACCTTGGTGTTCCAGGTGGCATTCCTGGGGGCCCAGGCTACCTGCTCCTCCCACCAGCCTACGAATAAATTTGCATAGCTGGGGGCGAAGCAGGAGCCCATCGCCGTACCAGAGCATTGTTGATATAGTACATCCTGAAAAAGAAAGATGTTATTATATAAACAGAATCTTATGAGTTCCAATAACATCTTATTGTGAGTAGCAAACTTCATTTCTCTTTGATTCAGGAAAAATTCAACAGCTTTAAGACCTTGTTCGTGGTCTATGCAGGTATAGAGACTTGTTATGTCTAAGGTAATTAGTACATATGAGGATTGGCAGACAAGAGGTTCCACTTTCTTTATAAAGTCCGTGGTGTCCCTGATGTAAGATTTCAGGGATAATACGAAGTTGAACAAAAAGTGGTCCAAGAATTTCGATAGATTCTCAGTGGTGGTACTATGGAGCAGGTACATAGATGACCTGTTCCTAGCGTGGGACGGGTCCATAGATGAGGCCAAACGGTACATAGAAGTGCTAAATGAGAATGAGTGCAATCTCAAATTCACAGGAGAAATCCATAAAGAAAGAGTAAATTACCTTGATCTCCAAGTAACTGCGAGAAATGGGCACATTTGCACCCAACTCTATCGCAAGCCGACCGCTGGCAACAGCGTTTTACACGCTTCTAGCGGCCATCCCCGTAAACTAATTAAGAATATCCCTTACGGGGAATTTATGCCATTAGACACAATAGTGACAGGAATCTCCTCAGATATTTCTGTTTGGATCAAGTGGTTGAAAATCCCAGAGGAGGAAATAGATTACAGACATTGAGAAGACTGGAGTCCCGTTTCATTATTGATCTTGAAACTAGGGCCCCGAAAGGACTGAATATTGGGGAAGAATTGTCAATCCACTTGGGTTGAATAACATATGCTTAGCATGTATGTGTTGGTTTAATACTGAAAATACTTAAGTGATGGAAATTCTGATTTTTTAACATGAAGTTGTACTATAATGAAATTGCTTGATGACCAAAAACCATTTGCAAAGCTTGACATTGTTTAGTAACATTACTCTGAGATGTTAGCGGCCAGACAGGCCGCAATTGCCGATCCACGGCTAGATTTTGTTTAAAATAGTAATTTAAATTTGATACATCTTGTATATAATGAGCATTGTCTTGGACAATGCTAATTTGCTCAGAGAGGTGTTTCAAGAATAATTGGATCCAGTATTTACAAGGGATTCAATTTCTCATAGGATGCAGTCATGGGTAGCCGATCCACGGCATAATTGTTTATTTAAGAACCGTAATTAAGACAAGCATTGCCTTAATGTGCTATATGTCGAAGAAACAATGAATGGTTACAAATGTCATGCATGTTGAAACTAAAAGAAATGCGAAATGTTTCTATGGTTATCTGTGCAATTTGAACACAAGTTAAGATGGTGCGCATTTTGAGTGCAATCACCTTAGTCTGTTGTTTGTTTAAATAATGGTTGCAAACATAGATAATGGTGCCGCGTAACGCATTCTGATGTTAACACTGACGAAGGGAACTCATTCCCGAAACGCGTTACATAGATAATGGTGCCGCGTAACGCATTCTGATGTTAACACTGACGAAGGGAACTCATTCCCGAAACGCGTTTGTTCGATAAATAAATGTTTCTGCTGAAACTGCTGCTGCTGTTTTCGTGAGTGCTGACTATCCTTCCAACCCGGCTGGGTATGTTTGAAGGAATTGGAGCTTGGATTTGTAGACGCGGACACCATCGCGTTGTTGGCACCCGCTTTGAGAGTGACTTGTACTTGTGGTGTTGTTTGAGCGAACATATATATATATATATATGAATATATATATATATATATGTATGAGCAAAAGCCCTTGAGCTTCAGAAGCGCACACTCGCTGTCTCTGCCCTCCAGCTTGTCGAGCCTCGCTGTAGCCTGCTTGCTGAATACCTTCTCAATTAATGCCCAATTCCGCCGCGTTTCGAGGCTGGAACGCCTCGTAATCATGGAAGCTCCGCCGGGGATTGAAGAAGAACAGTGCTTTATTAACATATTTTATTGAATAGTCCCGCCCTGAATGGGTGCGGCATATTCTGGACTCGCATAGCATGCTGGTTGTTGATGTCCCAATGGCGCTGCGCTGAATTTTAGCCTTGAGTAGGCTCAGACCCCGGTGGATTCATAGTGCTGCAATTAAATCCTTGAGTAGGCGAAGGAGCCAGGTCTGCAGGCTGTATTTCACCAAGAAACAGTGTACCTCACAGACAAGAATTGTTCCTTTCCGAGGTCGTTTTTCACTCGACTGTTAGGTCCTCATGAAAACTGGTGCCACTTCTCACGGCCGGGGCAGCCCTGTAGGATATGTTTGAGCAAAAGCCCTTGAGCTTCAGAAAGGCACACTCGCTGTCTCTGCCCTCCAGCTTGTCGAGCCTCGCTGTAGCCTGCTTGCTGAATACCTTCTCAATTAATGCCCAATTCCGACGCGTTTCGAGGCTGGAACGCCTCGTAATCATGGAAGCTCCGCCGGGGATTGAAGAAGAACAGCGCTTTATTAACATATTTTATTGAATAGTCCCGCCCTGAGTGGGAGCGGCATATTCTGGACTCGCATAGCATGCTGGTTGTTGATGTCCCAATGGCGCTGCGCTGAATTTTAACCTTGAGTAGGCTCAGACTCCGGTGGATTCATAATGCTGCAATTAAATCCTTGAGTAGGCGAAGGAGCCAGGTCTGCAGGCTGTATTTCACCAAGAAACAGCGTACCTCACGGAGAAGAATCGTTCCTTTCCGAGGTCGTTTTTCACTCGACTGGTAGGTCCTCATGAAAACTGGTGCCACTTCTCACGGCCAGGGCAGCCCTGTAGGATATGTTTGAGCAAAAGCCCTTGAGCTTCAGAAGCAAACACTCGCTGTCTCTGCCCTCCAGCTTGTCGAGCCTCGCTGTAGCCTGCTTGATAAATACCTTCTCAATTAATGCCCAATTCCGACGTGTTTCGAGGCTGGAACGCCTCGTAATCATGGAAGCTCCGCCGGGGATTGAAGAAGAACAGCGCTTTATTAACATATTTTATTGAATAGTCCCGCCCTGAGTGGGTGCGGCATATTCTGGACTCGCATAGCATGCTGGTTGTTGATGTCTCAATGGCGCAGCGCTGAATTTTAACCTTGAGTAGGCTCAGACCCCGGTGGATTCATAGCGCTGCAATTAAATCCATGAGTAGGCGAAGGAGCCAGGTCTGCAGGCTGTATTTCACCAAGAAACAGTGTATCTCACGGAGAAGAATCGTTCCTTTCCGAGGTCGTTTTTCACTCGACTGTTAGGTCCTCATGAAAACTGGTGCCACTTCTCACGGCCAGGGCAGCCCAGTAGGATATCTTTGAACCAAAGCCCAGTTGCATCACCATCAGTGCCACCTTGAACAATACCCCAAATTACCTGGCAAAGAAACCTTGGGCAGACAACATACCAGAATCCAGGACATCCCCAGACTAGAGTAGACTGGGTGCAAGAATGGTACGGAACAGTTTTCAACCTGACAACAGAAATTCCCCATCACTCCTCCATTTCAGTAGAAAGGGAAGACCTATCTCTCCTTAAAGAACAGTACTCCCTTCCACTATGACTCAATAATTAGCTGCTTGTCTGAAGAAAAATGTTTAATTGCATCTGTGAGCTCTTTTCCTGATAACATGTTCTGGCACTTTCCAGCAGGTTGTGTATTATATAAAAACTGCTTATTACCTTTATGACTATTTCACTTACTGTTGTAAATAGTGTTAGAAATGGGGGTCTCCAGTTTGTAATGGTTTACACCTTTGTCCATGTAAAGACCCTTGTTCCTAGTCAGGGTAAGGGGAACACACTCCTAAAATAACCCCTGCTCAAACCCTTGGTAACTTGGCACAAGCAGACAGGCTTATCCCAGAGGTAGTGTGTAAAGCATGTGTGCACACATACAGTAATACAGTGAAACATTACAAACGCACACCACACCAGTTTAGAAAAATAAGTAATTTTTATCTCAACCAAACAAGACCATAACAACAAAAATTCACAATACAGTAATAAAAATATGACTTTTAAAAGTTAGAAACAATACTGTCCATTGCAAACTATAGATGCAACACTTTCAACACTAAGGTGGTCATTAGGATGGTGGGCGGTGGCGATCCTCCTGCCATCGCAACCTTATTTACCCTCCACCATATTATAATCGTTTCGATTGCCGGCCGGGCGAACTTGGGCCTCAATATGGTGATATTAGGGTGCTGGGTTTTAAAGGCCTTTCCATGGCGGCTTTGCCGCCATGGAAAGGCTGGTGGGGATTTGCAATGAGGGCCCATTGTGGGCCCCTAGGGGGTTGGGGAGGTGGGGATACACTTAGGGGGTACCAATGGTACCCCCATCCATTCCTATGCACAACATGGCAATTTGGCATGGCGGCGGGTGCTGCTGTGAGACCCATTCTGCCATTTAGATTTTTAATCTTTTTTAACCTTTGTTTCTATAAAATGTTTTGAATGTATGATCTCTATTGATAATGTATGATATATGATTCCAATTTTGTTGATTTGTCATTTTTAATTACATTTATGTCATTGATTTTTCTGAATGTCTAAAATTAATAATAAAATAAGTATTTTTGTAATAAGCTGTAGCCAATTGTCCTTATATATTATATTGTTGTATGTCTTAAAACATTAGTTGCCTAGGTTGTTTTTTGTCGAAAGCTGCTGTAAGCAGCACCCGCTGCAATGTCAAACTGTGGAATGCGATCACCAGGGTGTCAGTTGCATCCTGATTCGCAGTGCAGGACCGCTGCATGTCTGGCGGCCGGTCCCATCACCTAGGGGATGGTGGGTGAACTGAAGTCTGCTCGCCATCCTAATCACCCCCAAAGTACCTTGGCTGCGTCAAAATCATAAATAAAAATAGCTACAGGTAAGGCGATGTTTCGGTTCCTTACGCACTGGGAAGGTGATGCGTTGGTTCCTTACTGCCATGCAGGGGAGGTGATGCGTTGGTTCTTTTCTGAAGGGGATGTGATGCATCGGTTTCTTACTGTGTGGGGAGGTGATGCGTTGGTTTCTTACAGCAGCCCCAAGGTTGATGTAGACTTGGCGCCCCGGTGCAATGCGTAAGGATCGGTGATGCGTCGGTTCTCAATGAGGTGGCTGCAACGGCACTGCTTTGGTTTCTCCAGCCATGGTCCCATGATGCATTTGTTCTTGCAGCCCCACAGCAGGGCCTGTGTCCCTATCAGTGCTGTAATCTCATACTTCATAGATGGGTGCACTCGATGCGGCGAGTACCGATTTCTCCAGCTGTGGGCAAACGATGAGTCAGTTTCCTTGGTGATGTGCCCGAAACAGGTGCAGATGCATTGCTTTTACAGCTCCCAACAGCAGGAACAACACCCAGAGGCCCATAACAGCAGCAGGCACCTCTTGGCAGGTCAGAACTACCAGCAGGGAAGTTTAGGGGTGCTAAAGGTGATGACTTGGGATCACTGACAGAATATCGATGACCACAATATCGAGATACCAAAATATTAGGACATAAATATTGTTGTCAATAATATCGACTTCCTATCTTCATAAAAGTATGTATAATAATATTGAAAAAAAATATCATTGTCAAAATATTGAAGCCGAAAATATTGTTTATAAAAAAAAAAAATATATATATATATATATATATATATATATATATATATATATATATATATATATATATATATATATATATATATATATATATATATATATATATACATATATATATATATACATAAAAACAATGTCAAATAAAGTAATTAATTATTTTAACTGAAAAACATTATTTAGATTTATTTGTAAATGTTAACAAATATAATAAATGTATTTGAACTAAAATTAAATAAACATACATTTATAAAATGTAATACATATATTAACTTTGAAACAATTAATAAATAATCAATTTATTTAATTTTAAAATGTTATAAATATATTATAAATTATAAATAACTATATATATATATATATAAATATATATACATACACCTGTAACATAAAAATCAATAAATAAAAAAAGAATTATAAATTACAATATTGAAATATTTAATATTTTGAAACCTACATTATGCACATTGAGTACAACAGTAGAGAAAGTGTTGGAATGTGGATAAGATAAAATTACTATTCCCACTCCAGAAAGTGCAATAGTAGGGAAAGTGTTGGATAGCGTAGTGAATTAAATTACTATTCCCACTCAAGCGAGTGCAACACTAGTGAAAGTGTTGGATAGCGTTGTAGATAAAATTACTATTCCCACTCCAGCGAGTGCAACAGTAGGGAAAGTGTTGGATAGCGGAGAGGTAATAATTTACTATTCCCACTCCAGCGAGTGAAACAGTAGCAAAAGTGTTGGATAGCAGTGGCGAATAAATTATTATTCCCACTCCAATGAGTGCAACAGTGGAGAAAGTGTTGGAAAAATGGACGAGAATAATTTACTATTCCCACTCCATTGAGTGCAACAGTAGAGAAAGTGTTGGATAGCAAAGGGGATAACATTACTATTCCCATTCCAGGGAGTGCTACAGTAGGGAAAGTGTTGGATAGCGTAGGGATATAAATTAGTATTCGAACATATCCAAATTCAAATTTAAAAACAAAATGTCAACTGCAAAACAAAATATAGTAAAAAAATCCCAAAACAAAACATATATAAAGAAATAAAAAAATTAACCAAACGTATAAAAATATTTTAATGTAGCAACATTCTAAAATTATCATAAAAGTATTAAAGTAGTAAATTTAACAAACAAATACATATTTTGTAATACAAAATTCATCTTAATCCAGAAAATAAAATGTACCTGAATGTAATATTTATTTTCTACAATATACCACCACACAATTTACAACACACATCTAAGTGAAACAAAAAAGTATACCTTCATAATTTACACAATTATTTATCAATTAAACAAATATTAATAAATGTAAAACACATTAAAAAAATTTAAATTAATGTACAAACCAAATGTTACAGGTATTGAACTTAAATCCCCCCTTAAAATATAAACTAAACAATTACCAACATTTTTTATCAATAATAAATTATTATTAATGAAAAAGTAATCAATAATTATTTTAAATTAAATTAATTTCCACCCTCTACTCTAATAAACACAAAAACACACATCTATAAATATCTACACAATTTCCATAACTAATTTTTCATGAACAAATTGATATCAATTACCAACAAATCATTTTTTTTTAATTACTTCCCAACATTTACCACTCTAAATCCCACAACTCACACATCAAAATGATTACACAATTGACATATTTATATATTAATTAATGAATTATTAATTAATTACCAAATAATTAATTAATCAGAAATAAATTACCTCCCACCATATTCCCCTATAAATACCATCACCAATTTCGTGAATCATGACACAATTATTAAAAAATTTATTCACACAATTAACACTATAAAATAAAATTAATTACATGTGAACTTAAAAATATTAATAAATGTATTAAAATAAATTACGTCCCACCCTACTCCCCTATCAACCCACAACTTGCTCCTAAAAATAACACAATCAACATAATTACCAATTAATCAATATTAATCAACAACCAATTAATAAATAAAAATGTTACTTCCAGAACTATAATAAGAAATATAAATTACATAAATATTAATTAATAAAATATATTCATGAATTAATTATAATTACATTAGTTCCCAACGGACTCCCCTATGAACTCACAACCCGCTTTAAAAAAAGACACAATTAACATAATTACCAATTAATAATAATTAACAACGAATTAATAAATAATACATAATACATTAATTCCCACAATTAACAATATAAAATATTAAATAAAATAAATAAAAATTAATTAATAACAATTTATTATAATGAAATTACTTCCCACCCTATACCCCTATAAACCCACAACCTGCTACGGAACTAAAATGCAAAATTAAATCAAAATAAAATTAATAACTACTAAAAAAATGAACACATATATTAAAAAACAGGAGCATATTCACAAAAAAACAGAGCACATAGATTTGAAATACATACTATAATACATACAACTAACTAAAATAACAATATTTTTAACAACAATATTTATGCTCTACTTCAAGCCCTTGGAGATCTTGCGCAAGCAGGGGACACAGCACACTACAAAGTCCATCTCCTTTCCTTGGCAGAAACAGACACTGCAGGCCAACCCCAGACAGCACATAGCAAAGGGGCAGTACTTCTCCTCAGTTTCTCCAGCTCTTCTCCTTGACAAAGGTTCCTCTTGAATCCCAGAAGTACTCTAAAGTTCAAAGGTCTGGGCCATTTCTCTTTGTTCTCTGTTTTCAGAGAGGCTCTGTGCTTAGTAAAAACCAGTTCTGTCCTCTCTGGTGCAGCTTCCTGACAGGAGGTGTAGAGCGCATTGTGTAAAGCAGACCAGGCCTATTTAGGTGCACGGAAATCTCCTCCCCCTACTCTAAATGCAGCCCAGGTCTATTCGCCCATCCCTGACTCATTCAGGAAAGGCAGGACACACATCAACCCCCCCCCCCCTTATCCCCCAAGTGCCTGTCTGAGAGAATGTACACCCCCAGCCCCTGTCACTCCAAAGCCAAACAGTCAATCCACAAACCAGCAGACGCACACTAAAAGTGGTATTTCCAAACACACAATATAAAAATCATCTTTCCTCAGGTATATTAACTCCATCTTTGAACCTTGTCCCAATGGGAAGTTAAAATTCTAAGATGTTATAAATAAACTCCCAATCTATCCTCTACGACAGATAACCTTTCCATAGTGAAAAACAAAATTCACTGTATATCACTATCAGGATATGTCACACACACCAGTACATGTCCTACTTTTCACATACAGTGCACCCTGCCTATGGGGCTACCTTGGGCCTGTGGTGTAATAAAACATGAGGGGGTCCCCCTGAAGGTAAGTGGAGGTGCCCCCTCCAGACTCTATCAGGAGCTCTCCTGTCGTGGGTAGGCCCCTGGAGCTTGGGAGCCCCCTGCACCGCAGGGGCTGCTGGGGACTGTGCTACGCCCCTGCCATAGGGGTGACTCACATGTAATAAAAGGGAAGGTTGTGGCCTGGCAAATAGGTGCACTTGGCAGGTCAACATGACAGTACTAGACTGCATACAGACACTGCAGTGGCAGGTGTGAATTACATTTAAAGGCTGCTCATGAGGGTAGCAGAATCAGTGCTGCAGGTCCACTAGCAGCATTTGATTTACAGGCCCTGGGCACACACAGTGCACTGTACTAGGGACTTTTCAGTAAATCAAATATGCAAATCAGAGAATCACCAATTCATGATAACAATTTACAGGGAGAACATATACACTTTTGCACTTATCAGCAGTGGTAAAGTGCCCAGAATCATAATACCAACAAAAACAGGGCATAAACAAAAGGCCAAAAACGCAAAAAGTCTGGAGATAAACCCACTGGACAAACCAGGTCTAACAATAAGCAATATGACATTAAAGCAGTGTATATTTTCTTTCTATTGCTTGTGGTCCGATGAATTTTCAGGCAGCTAGTTTTGAGTTATAACTCACACGAAAAAAACACAATGCCCATTGCAGAATCTGCAGCTGTGCGCATTTCAATTGATGTTCCGAACGTCTGGAAAACACTTAATGACACAGGAAGCGCCCAGATTCACCATGTTTGCCCCGTGTTCCCTACAGCCACACTGTGTGATTGGTTGTAATCCCTAAATATTTCATTTTGTCTTTCGGAGTTGAACATGAAGATTAACATGTTCATAAATTAAAGCAGGGAACACTGACATGGCTTTTGTAAGCCTAGAAATTAAATATATGCTAACGAGAACCAACACTTAGAAAAGTAGCATAAAGGACTGCTTAAATATGAACAGGACAATTAGAGCTGAGAGTCCAAAAGTGTCCATATTTATACTGCAGAGCATTGCAGCTGTTACTAGTGACATCCAGACACACAACCCATCATTTGTTGAGCTGTTCACAAAAGGCAACCGCGAGCCTCAGCTTTATGACTAAATACAAGATTGCTGTTAAGAGTCCAGGTCCTTGTCACAATTATCTGAGAGTCCATATACAAAAGACTGCAATAAGAATGTCCTGCTTCATAGAGACCAAAACAGCACAGCAGCTTAGCATGCTCCAGCAGAAGTGTGGTTTTACTACAAGTTATCCTCATAGAAACTGTGGAGCGGTAAATTCATTGAACCGCTATGCTGAACAAGGAAGGATCTTGACACAGGAGACTGCTAGACTCATGAGAGAGATGATAATGACCCCATACTGCACGAGGCACAGTTTACCAAAGGGAAATTGCACCACAAATAAAGTGTCCACTTTTATGTTTTACACACACAATGTTATCAAAAATGACATCAGTGTGTGTAATATGGAAATTGGGCAGTGGGTCCTCCTGGAGGGAAATCAAGCAAGGGTGACATTACAGAACTCACTTTGCACGTCACACTCTCTGGCTAGAAGAGGTCTCAAGAAGTAAATTAGCCACTAGGACCAGAGTTTTTACAGATCTCCAGGCACCTTTATTCCCGCAGGATGGAACACACTACTGGGGAGTAGCAGCGGACAGAGGTAAAGCATCGGCCAAATAGTGAGGTTCTATGATCAGGCGATGGGGAGGAAGACTTGACATTTGGTACCCTAGAAGAAGCCTGAGGGCCTTGACTGCCTGATGAGTTCCTAGGGCCTTATTTATGAAAAGTGACGCATCGCTGCGTGAAAACAGCGATGCGTTACTTTTCACTGCGCACTCCTTACGACATTCCTGATGCGTCATATTTAATGTATGACGCATCATGTCGCAAGGAGTTACAGATACGTCAGTATTTCTGACGTATCTGTAAGCGCAAAAGTGACGCATTGCTGGAGTGTGTCACAAAAGTGACGCAACTCCAGCAATGCGTCCTTTCACATGGGGAAAGCCCCATGTGAAAGGGCTTGCGTCAGTCTTACGCCTGCTGTGAGGCAGGCGCAAGATTTTGACGCAACAGCATCCTAAAAGTGACGCAGTGAAATCTCATAGATTTCAGTGCGTCACTATTACAAGGCTTTTTGCGGGGGAACGCCCCCTCTGCGTACATTATACCTGACGCAGGTATAATGTGGCGCAGGGGTTTAAAAAGTGACACATCTACCTAGATGCGTCACTTTTTAAATATGGCGCAACAAGGCGCAATTTGTACGCCGCTGGTGCGTCACAAAAAGTGACGCACCGGCGGTGCAAAACTGACGCAAGGCCTCATAAATAAGGGCCCTAGTTCCTTTGGGGCCACCTACTGTTGGTTAGGCACCAGTAGATAGAGCAGTGTGGAACACACTCTAGACATAAGACATAAGAACAGCCAGTGCAACCGAAGCAGTACCCGCTGCAGTTAAATCACTCTACATAATGGTGGCAAAAGTTTCAGACCTATATTAATTAACGGTTCTTACAATCAAACCATTTTGGAAACAGGAAGTAAAACAAATAGAGACAAAAAAGAACAATAAAACACGATTTTGATGAATGAAAACTGTCCAGACTCATAAATATTTGGGCTTCTTTCTAACCAGCTAGTCATAGTTTAAAGAAGCTTGTGCAGCAAAAAGAAGGACGCATAAAGGAAAGCCGGCCCTTTCTAAAGTATAAAGTGCAGCTTTGTTCGGATGCAGTTAACACGATGCAGCCCTCACTCTGATGTACCAAGAGTGACGTCCAGGGTCAGAAGAGCTACAGCTGATTATCTGATTCTGGCCTCCAAGCAGCTGCTGACTTTCTGAGAGCCTTATTTCCGACATAGCTCTAATGCATCCAAAATGCTGTTTTATATTGCAGAACATGTGTTTATACTTAATTTTTATTAGTGAGGGCTTTACATATCCGCGAGGCAAACATTTGAAACCAACACGAATAACTGGGCAGGGTCATGAGAGCCGAACATTAAATATGAATAAAATACATTTCAAGGGGAAGTTTCTATATCACAGAAAGTGCTGTACTAAGACTATGAACCGTTATCACGATGAGAAATCTCAGTAAAAAGCAATAACAAGCAATGGCAAAGTTAAAAGGTCTCTTACTATAGCCAAACTATTGGCTCTGCCAATGCTTTTTGGAAATTACGTGAGTCAAGAAGCTTGTGAACCCATGCCAAGCAAGACTGAAATGGGTGTTTTAATAAATTGCTTGTTTCAACATGGTCGATGACCATGCATGATGATAAAGTAACATATAAATGACAGGCGTGAGCCCTAGCAACATTTTGGAGCTGCCAGGTCTGTGTAAAAAATACATTCAAAATGAGGAGCAGGATGGTTTGTGGGGTGATGGGGGTGCAGGGAGCAGTGGGGAGAGGAGAATGATAGCGAGACACGAAAAACAGAAGCAGGAAGGAAACAAAACAGTATAAAAAAAGAGTACCCTCATGTGAGCAGTGGAAGGATACAACTCATCCAATCAGAACACTGTGAGACCGAAATGCTACTGGGTGGGACAAGAACAGGGAAGGAAATCCATTGAATCAAGAGCAGACAACTGAGCAACATAAAAAATCAATCCAATCAAGCACAGAGGGTTCGCCATGGCCCACTCTAATTAAATGTTCTTACATTGGAAACAATACTCCTTACTAACACAGCTGTCTGTAGCTGAAACCTAAAAGCTCAATTCATTTGACGAATTTGAGTGACTGAGTGGAGGAGGAGGTGACTTACACAGTGCATCACCACGGAATCTTCGATACGCACTTCCAGGCTACGTTTATATTGATTACTATTGAGGAGTGTCACTGTGATGTTGAAATTGTTTCATTTTTTCACAAATGCTTGTGTAGTGTTGGTACTGACAATAGTGATGTCAAACCTTGACATCACAAGCTTTTCATGTCTTCCTTATTACCTAGTAGCAACTAAGATGAATAGAGACAAGAAGCGGTTAGCTTTATGCGCCGGGGCTGCCATACAGAAGACTTTCCCCCAGATGCATAAAGAACCCATTTTGCTATTCCATATTAGCGAAAAATAAAGATTCGCTAATAAGTAATAGCAAAATGCTATGCATGAAGAAATCACTTAAAAATAGCGATTTCTTAAAATTCCTTAATTGCGACTCCCAAATTGCGAGTCGCAATTAAGGAATACGTCCCCATTCATTCCTATGGGCCTAGAGGTCCATAGGAATGAATGGGAAGACAATCTCAATTTGCGATTCTCAATTAGAGAATCGCAAATTGAGATTGCAATTTAAAGGGTGCCAGGGTGTCAAAAGGACACCTTGTTGCACCCCAAAAATCTGCATATGGGTTCATCTTGCACACACACGTGCCCTAAGGGCATTTTTGTGAGTAAAATGAAACTTCGAAAAATGCACTTTAGTGCGTTTTTCAAAGTTTTTGCAAATTACCATGAAGTTCAACTTCATGGTAATTTGCGACCCCTATTAGCGAAATCGCTATTTTTTTAACTTTAATGCATTGCATTTAAGGAATCTCAATTTGATATTCCATACATGCAAGTAATCGCAATTTTGCGATTTCTAAAATTGCGATTTTTGCATTTGGGATGATTTATCCCCAATGCAAAAATACCGGTCGCAAAGGTGCTGATTCTGAGAATCTGCCCCTTTGCGGGCAGAATTTTACCTTGATGCATCTATGCCAATGTCTTATGACCGGTTTGTGCTAACCTTCCTTAGAAACTGGCGATGAGCTGGAGCAGTCGTACACAGTCACCAACTCATGTGAAGCTGAGCCACATCACCAGATAAAAGCATCTTTTGAAGGACACTTGTCAAATCGTCAGGATAAACAGACTACTGAAGCCTCTGCAGAAAAAAGAATTGAATGCCAAGTTTATCTATCCTTGGATGAAGCATAAGATTTAAAGAGTTTCTCTATTTATTGATGTAAACTCAATATCTTTATTTCAAAAGACGCGCTTACGAGTACCTGTTTCCATCTGTGTACTCACTTGTGATGGATCCTTAGCATCCATGACTATTTGCACACACTTCACAGCATGAGCTTGTGGCGGCTCCTCAGTTTTCAGTGCTACGTGTGCACTCTTCACAGCGGGCGCTTACTGTGACGTACATCAGGCCACAAGTGACGGGATTTGTCATTACACAAAAGTCTTGCAACGTGACCCAGCGCACTGCCATATTTAGAGGCCACTGAAAATACAACAGGAGAATTCCCGTAAACCCAGTTGGGACCCGTGTGTATATGGTAACAGGCAATAATGTCTCAACAGGTAATAATACAAAGTCAATTACCAGAATGTAAAATAAATTACACGACAGGGCAAAGAGAAGGGAAAAACACCAGGGTTGGGATATCATGGTCTGTATTCGATTTTTTTTTTTTAAAAGGCATTAATTTCAGACAGCAATATTACATTTCATCATATGGAAGTGTAATCCAAATTATTAGTATACACTCAAAGTGCTCTTGGCAATGTGAATGGCGCAAAGTGAGACACGGTGAAGAAAGCAGAGAGACGGCACAGTTTAAAAATTGGTGCAAAACATGAACACTGAGATCACAATTTGCTGGAAGTATGTTAGGAGCTAAGGAAGCCGTAATTGTACTGAATTTTGCTAACTGCGTTTCGACCTGTGTTGTTTCAGGTCATCTTCAGGACAGGATTACACATATTGATTAACTGTAGCTGATGCATAGTCTGAAGGCATGCCGGGAGCGGAGTCAAGGAGAAGCGGGGTCTCTCAGGGGAGAACAATTCACCAGGGAACCTGTGAATGGGGAATCAGTGGGATTTGCAATGGCTGCACCAAGCGATGGGAAGTCCGGCAGGGTGCGCAAAAGCTGCACCAGCAAGGATTACTCCAACAATTGAAAAGCATGCGTGCACTCAGTTTGGCAGAAGCATGATAATTGATCATCTGGGAGCCAAGGTAAACATACGGAGTCCAATGAAGGGATAGTTAGGTACAGTATGACACGCGGGGAACCAATCAGACCCAAGACTGCTTGCTTTCTCTCCTGAGGCTTGAGCCGGGAGGTTATGCTTTTTTAACTCTGTTGATTTTAAAAACTGCTGAATTGCTGAATTTCCCTGTGTGTCCTTTCCCCCCCCTCGCGCTGAAGTAACTAGTCGCGATCTCGCTACGCTGGCATTTTAGTATTTGAAATCTGCCACTTAATTACGCCCATTACCATTTAGGCGGAAAGGTGTATTGTACCTGGGATTCACTCGGTTTCCCAGTCAAGAGCAGCATACTTGCTCGGAATCTCTCTGTGGGTGTGGCCGACTGAAAGGTCGTCATCTGCGGGGACTGGGGGATTACAATAGCGGCCATCTTAGTGTGGGCTCGCTCGGAACGTCGCTCGGACGACGATATAAATACATACGTACATGGCTCCGCGCAGCGGACGCGCATTGCGGGCGCGCCGATCGCGCGCCGGAGTCAAGCCAGAGTCCAGCCCGTCTGCGCCCGTCCGCGATCGAACGGGGCGCGGGGCGGGACTCTATAGATCTCGCTGTTATTATTCTAAAGCTGATCTGCTGCGACTTGGTAAGCCATTGTATTGTCATTGTTTGCATTCCATAGACCCGTTGTCCTTACCCGCACAATGCAACACATGTTATCAACCACTTCCCAGAACTACCTCTAACATTAACAAAATGCCGATCTTTAACATGGCATTACTCAACTGCATGTCTATGCCCAAACATAAGACTGAAATACACGACTTACTGATTAAGGAAGATCTGGATACCTTGTTTCTGACTGAAACATGGCTAGACGAAGCCTCCTCCCCAGAGATCTTAGAGGCTATACCTAACAACTACTGCCTTCTGAGAATCGACCATCAGAGACAAAGGGGGGGAGGGCTAGCAATGATCTGCAAAAAAGATTTAGAGTGTACACTAACGGAACAAAAAATCATGGACAGTGAATGTGGCAGATTCACCATAAAATTGGATGCTGCTAACACAATCATGGGCTTACTTACATACAGACCCCCGGGAGCAGCGCTATCCTTCTGTAGCCAACTCATAGAACTGAAAACTCAGCTAGCCATTAGACATAAAAATATCATCATACTCGGCGACTTCAATATCCATCTAGAGGACATCCACTCTAAGGAAGCTAAACTTTTAGTGAATGCGTTCAACGCAGTTGATCTTAAACTTCTCTCCACTCTGCCCACTCATCAACAAGGACATTTATTAGATCCTATATTCACTAACTGGGAAAGCGTCAACACTTCACCACCTATCCCACTTATATGGTCTGACCATAGTATGGTGCCATTTAAGATAACCAGTAACTGTATCACCAATACTCATGCAAGAATGCCTCCCTATAGACGCCGAAATTTTAAAAAATGCACCCCGGAACTGTTGCTACAGGAACTTGTTGAACACCCTCCCACAACAGGAAATTCCCTACAGGAAATATGGGATAACTTTGAATCGTGGCTAACCTCAGCGTTAGACAAAATTGCTCCATGGACTACAAAACCACCAGCTCGACAAACTAAAAATGCCCCCTGGTTTTCGGAAAAACTTAAAAAGGCAAAGGCTCTATGTAAATCCATAGAACGAAAGTGGAGGAAAAACTACGCTCCAGAACTTAAAGTAAACTATAGGAGCGAGCTGAAAAAATACAAAAAATTGGTAAGATTAGAGAAAAGTTTTTACTATAAAAGCAGAATCGTGGAATCTAAAAACCCCACAAAGGAATTGTTTGGTATCTACAGAGAACTTACCATCTCCTCTCGTCTGGACACCAAAGATACCTACTCCACAGAGATATGCGATCAGATAGCTGATTTCTTTGTGGAGAAGGTAGAAAAAATTCATGCTACTTTTTCTAGCAGCATTAAGATAGTTAAAAACAAGGTAGATAACCCGGATTCCCTTTCCCACAAACCCCTCTTTACTAATTTTAGGACTCCTAACAAACAGGAATTAATGAAAATCATAAACAGTATTTGTTCAGGCTCCCCTATGGATGCCTGCCCTCCGGAACAGTACAAAGCAGTCATGGAAAACGTATTACTTGATCATATAAGCGAGATGATCACTCTTTCGTTCCAGGAAGGTCATGTCCTGAAAAATTGGAAATCTGCCCAGGTAATACCAATAAAAAAGAAACCTAACGTTCCAATCGCTCAGCTCCAAAACTTAAGACCAATTTCGCTCCTCCCTTTCTGCGCCAAAATTATAGAAAAGGTGGCCAACCTTCAACTTATGGAGTTCTTGGAGAAAGAAGCACTCCTCCACCCCTCTCAATCAGGGTTTAGAACAGGCCACTCTACCGTATCAGCCGTTCTATATTCTACCGAACTGATTCGGAAGATGGTGGATGAGGGAGAGACAGCAGCGTTAGTCCTACTGGACTTGAGTGCAGCGTTTGACACCGTGCTGCACTCAACGCTGCTGTCTCGGCTCTCAGATATGGGAGTTAAAGGCTCAGCTCTCACCTGGCTCCAGTCTTACCTCACCGACAGAACTTTTCAACTTCACTGCCCACCCTTTAAGTCATCGCCTCGCGGTGTTAGCCATGGGGTTCCACAGGGCTCTAGTTTGAGCCCAACCTTATTTAACATCTACATGGAACCCCTGGCACACATTGCGGAGGAATTTGGGGTGGGCATTGTCAGTTACGCTGACGACACCCAGCTGGTGTTCAAAATAACGCCAGACAGTAGAGACTTAGCTTCCAACTTCTCTAACTGCATGCTAACGATAGCGACGTGGATGAACACCAACTGCCTCCGTTTAAACGGAGATAAAACGGAGGTACTAATAGTGGGGAAAAATACTTCTGTATGGTCCCATGCATGGTGGCCGAGTGAACTAGGAGAATTACCTGTGCCTGTAGAGAAGGTCAAAAACCTCGGAGTCATGCTTGACGCCGATCTCTCAGGCAAAGCTCAGGTAAATAAAGTAACAAGCAAATGCTACAGCACCCTAAAAGTACTCCGTAAAGTACTAGACCTTCTGCCGACCGAAGCGAGAAAAATCATAGTCCATGCTTTAATATCCCCTCATTTGGACTATGGCAATGTCCTCCTACTTGGCCTAAATCAGAAGGGTCTGCACCAGTTACAGTGCATACAGAACTCTGCAGCACGACTGGTGCTCGGACTCCCTCGGAGATCCTCCACTAAACATGCGCTTGCCAAACTCCACTGGCTCCCTGTCAAAGAGAGAAATATATTTAAAACTCTCTGCTATGCACATCGCATTGCCCAAAACAGAGGTCCAAGCTATCTGAGAGGTCTCATCACCATCCACCGGCCACTTAGAGACCTGAGATTGGCGGGCATGATGCTATTTAAAACCCCCTGCATCACAAAAGCTAAAATGGGGGGTAAATCCTTTCGCTATTTAGCCACTAAATTCTGGAATGCTCTGCAATACAGTTGCGGATGGAGCCATCTGAAATGAGGTTCAGAGCTAAACTTAAAACTCATTTATTCCCCAAACATTAACGTTCCTCCTCGGTTCTTGATCTTCCTGATGGGTTTGCATTTTGCAGTCAGCGCGGGGACACACAGCTTTGTGCAGCCAGGCGCTCAATAAATGATTATTATTATTATTATTATTAAGTTGCATTGCATGTATGGAAGTCTCACATCAGGGAATGACTGCTGCTGGGCAGGCTAACGCTCTGCCTAGAGGAAAGCTGTGCTTACTGTGATGTAAATCAGCTCACAAGTGATGTGATTTTTCATGACATAAAGGTCATGCAACCTGACCCGATGCACTGTCATATTTAAAGGCCAGTCATCATACAGCCCTACAATAAAAAACATCAGTGTGTGCTTTCTGACAGAAACAGGACTATTTGCACTCATTCTTTGTGATTCCGTATTAACTTCCTTATTTATTTATTTATTTATTTATTTAAAGAGTTTTATATAGCGCTTGCTAGACTCAGAGGTATCAGAGCGCTTTACATGAGAATCAACAATGTGACAGAAAAAGTTCCACAATTACACAATAAATCCCCCAAAAATAGACAATACAATTAGGAGAGAAGAGAAAGGAGAGAGAAAAGTAGTGGAGGGGGCAGGGGAGGTGAGAAAGGGAGGATAAGGGAAGAGACAATACAGAGAGACGAAAAGAAGTCTGTCTAAAGACCGACTGGGTAGGTAATGACCAAGGAGGGAATCCACGGCCCATCTCCCCTATAGCTAAACCACGTAGCAACATCAGGCATCATACAAAAAAGTTAAGTCTCAATATATTGAGAGAGGGGAGAAGGGGAGACATAAATAGAGGGAGGATGCGGGAGGAGACGACAGGAGGGACGAAAAGTGCAACAATGTGGTTTAACAGTATAACAGAAAAAGATCAAACAATTACACATTACATCAACCAATCAGCAATACATTAGGGGAGGAGAGAAAGGAGAGAGAAAAGAAGTGGGGGGTAGGGGAGGTGAGAAAGTGAGGATAAGGGAAGAGACAACCGTAGAGACGAGAGGAAGTCTGTCTAAAGACCGACTGGGTAGGTGACGACCAAGGAGGGAATCCACGGTCCATCTCCCCAATAGCTACACCAGGCAGCTCCATCGGGCATCGGACAAAGTAGTTCGGTCTCAAGTGTCAAGGGAAGAGGTTTGCAGAAAAACAAGATGGGAGGGAGATACGGCAGAAAGACGAAGAAAAGTCTGCTCAAAGACCGGCTGGGTAGGTGCCGGTCGAGGGGTAAGTCCCAAAATCCCTCTCCTCTCTAGCAAACAGATAGCTTCACCGGACTTTGGCCAAATAACTAGGTCTCGATGGGAAACATTTAAATAACATGGAGGGCAAAATAAATGGAGCATAGAGGGTAGGGAACAGGGAAGGTGAGAAAGGGAGGATAGGGGCAAAGACAACAAGGAGAGATGAAATGAAATCTGTCTGAAGACCGACTGGGTAGGTGACGACCAAGGAGGGAATCCACGGTCCATCTCCTCTATAGCTAAACCAGGTAGCTCCATCTGGCATCAGACAAAGTAGTTCGGTCTCAAGTGTTGTGGGAAGAGGTTCGCAGAAAATCTGGATGGGAGGGAGATACGGCAAAAAGATGAAGGAAAGTCTGCCCAAAAACCCCCTGGGTAGGTGACGGTCGAGGGGGAAGTCCCAAAACCCATCTCCTCAATAGCTATCAGGTAACTCCACCGGGCTTTGGCCAAATAGCTAAGTCTCAATTGGAAACATTTAAATAACATGGAGGGCAAAATGAATGGAGCGTAGAGGGGAGGGAACAGGGAAGGTGAGAAAGGGAGGATAGGGGAAGAGACAACAAGGAAAGACGAAATGAAATCTGTCTAAAGTCTGACTGGGTAGGTGACGACCAAGGAGGGAATCCACGGCCCATCTCCCCAATAACTAAACCAGGTAGCTCCTTCGGGCATCAGACAAAATAGTTCAGTCTCAATACATTGAGAGAGGAGAGACGGAAAGATATAAATAGAGGGAGGAAGCGGGAAGAGACGACAGGAGAGATGAAAGGAAGTCTGGCTAAAGACCGATGGGGTAGGTGACGTCCAAGGAGGGAATCCCAGACCTGTCTCCCCCAAAGCTAAAACAGGTAGCTCCATCGGGCATCAGACAGAATAGCTAGATCTCAAATGATGCAGAAAATTCACAGGTAAACAGGGTGGGGACTAGGGCAAGGACAGGTGAGGGCAAAGGTTAGTAGCAGGAAAGAGGAGAGGAGTAGAGTGGGGAGGGGTAGGGGGTAGGTAGTTCAGTAAAAGTTACTATGGATCTTCTGCGAGGCATTCAAAAAGCAGGTCAGTTTTTTCGCAGGAAGAGGAGGGTGGAATAGTGGCCAGGCAAGTCATTATTCCTTGAATTCTAACACAAAAATTCTTCTTTGAACTATTTGCATGGTGATGTTACTGATATTTAACTTTGTTCTACAGACTACTATTACTTGCACTGCATGTGTGCACAACCCTTTAACCTGGCCCAACCTCAACATTTCATGTCATCAGGTTTAGAACCCACAATGAAGTGTGTCGAATGGAAGGCAGTCGTATAAACTATATTTCCACATTTGAAGATGAGAATATATCATTTGAATGGAAATTTAACATATTACCTAATTTTTTAGGGCCCGGTGGATTGAAAGTACATACGAGAATGGATAAAAAACATAGACAAGATGGTGATGGAGAGGTTTAACAACATGCATTAGAGGATTTAGAGGAATACTTTTTACCAACTGTGCTGTTAACTGCTCTGACGTTTTTGAAAGGAAACAAGGGAAGAATAAAGGGCTTGCCGATTATGAGGCTTCCCGAACGAAATTGTCATAATTATGCTGATTTGGCACCTTACATGATGAGTTAATTTGTGATCAAGTAATAATGCATGTTAACAATACTAGAATCCAAGATTATCTTTCGGTCTATGGAGAATTCTTTTCAATAGATGTTGTTGCAAATGTGAAAAAGCTGAATTAAGGGGAAGATGTGATTAAGCTGTGTCAACAGAGAAGGAGACTGTTATGATAACAAAGTTAAAAAATAACAAGGAATGGGAGGCCAGTGCTCTGGGGTCTACTACGGAACCCCAAGAGCAAGCAGGAAGTTTGTGATGTTGGGACTTGTACTTGTAAAACGCCGAATAGCCATATCATGGATGAGCCACACCCCACTGAGAATAACAATGTGGGTAAGGGATGTATGTGAATGGGCAACTGCAGAGGCAGTACGAATGGAACAACTCAGGCGTGATGAAAAAGTAGAGGATGATTTACGAGCCTGGGAGACAATGTAAAGGGATATGGGGGATGCACAGCCTCACACAACCCCCCCCCCAAAACCCCCTCGGATCCAGATCTTGATGCTAGGAGAATCCCATAGATAACAGGGTAGAAACAATTACCAACAAGACGAACATGAATTGACAAGAGATGGGTAGCATACTCGAATCAAGAAGGGTATGTAGCGCTGGCATACTTACATGGAAGAGGGTGGGAAGGGAGGGGGTGCATAGGATGGTTACGAGACTGTTGGTAAAGGAGGCACTATTTGAGAACACTACAATATGTATGTTTTGGGAAAATACTGAAGAGATACTTGACTGTTTGCAAAATGATCCTGATGGAGACTGGAAATATATACTTTCTACTGTGATGTTTCAAATATGTGTATATGTTGCACATCCTTTGCATATGTTTAAAATGCCAATAAGATATTTTAAAAAATCAATAAATGGTTGGCCAGAAAGAACAAGGTTTGAAAAATTGCCAAAGAGTATATTAGAAATAATGATACAGATAGTTGAGTGAATGTTTATTGGAGAAATAAATGTTACACCTGTGGAAGCCAAGATCATTTGACTCATAGTAAGTTGTGGTCAGCTTTAAACAGAAATGTGCTGCAAGTGATATTATTGGACATTATGCCAGAGTTTGCAGCAAACAAACACACAGCAATGAAACAACTAAACATAATTGCAAAGTACAGTGTCAGGGTGGAAGAATAAGTTTCAAGTGCCTCAGGAGGACATAATGAGAATGAAAGTGTGTTGATAATGAATGAGGATAAAGTGGGAACTTTTGGCAAAAAACCTATAAAATAACCCCTTTGTGAAATGATCTTCAGGTGGATCAAAATAAAGTTGCTGACTAATAAAAGAGAGGGTGTGAAGAGAGAAATATATAAAGCTTTAGGGAAAGGCTAAAATTCCCAGAAATTTAACCTGAGAGCTTTACAGGAGGGCCAATTGAATTGTTAGATTTCAGGAAATTAGTTTTTGAACGTAACAATTGTAAAGGAAAGAGGAAATTGTACAAAGCAAGGGCCATCAGTTCTTTGGTGTGTGAATTTGGATTCTTTAAGTACAATGTTGGATCCAAATAGTCCTGAAGCTATTTTGGTTGTGACACGTAGTCAAACGATGGTTGTAAGTATGAAGAATTAATTCCCTAAGGATTTCTCTTGTAAAATTGGTAATTTAAAAGGATTCACACACCACATTGTATTGAAAGAAAATGCAGTAACTTGTGTGCATAAACTGAAGACTATATTTATTCCTTTGAGGCTTTGAGACATGAATTAAATCAGAGATAACAAAATTGCAAAATGAAGGAATTATAGAGCCTGTGGAGTCATTTAATTGGGTCTCAGCACTTATAGTAGCTTGACAACCCGATGGCATGTTTAGATTATGTGTGGACCTCAGAAAGTGAAGCAAAAATATATTTATCAACAGGTTCCTTCTACCTAACATACAAGAAATATTAGCCATGACAAAGGGAGCATAGTTATTTACAGTAATCAATTCTAATTCAGCTTATTATCAAGTATCACTACATACTAATAGTGGGAGAATGCCTTCATTTATAACTCCATTGGTGTGTTATCAATTTTGCAGAGTTCCATTTGAGCTTGCAGCACTCTTCAAGCGCTTGATATCCATGTCACTCACAGACATACATTTTTTTTAATTTTTTCAAGTCAATATCTTGGTTTATAGGGAAAGAAGGGCCGAATACACTATAGAAGATGAATAAACTGCAGAACTGGATCAAGCAAAATGGCATCACAAAGCTTAATGTGTTTAGAGAATGACATTGATGTACAAGGCATTAGCCCTAAATAAGAGCTAATAGAAGGAATTCGAAATGCTCCTCCACTGCAGAGTTAATATGGTGTAATAGCCTTCCGAGGATTAGCTGAATTATATTCAAAGTTTGAGGCAGCTTTTCCAAGAAAGACTTATAAATCAAAAAGTTACTAAAAAATAAGGTCAAATTTGATTGGACCCTAAAATGTACAGATGCTTTCGTTCTTATTAAAGATAAATAATATTCACTAATACCTTTAAAGAGGTTCTCCCCTAAATTTATGAGCATCGTAGCTATGATGATAGCAATAAGGGTATAGCAGAAGTACTATCACAAAGGACACTCACAGGTAAAGAAGTACTAAATGTGTATGCATCCTAATCATTAAACCCAGCAGAGGAGAAATAGTAGGTAATAGCGAAAGAAACCTTGGCATGTGCTTATGATTTGGAACACTACAGACAACTCATTTGAGGATTGCCTTTTAGGAGTGGTTATAAACCCCTGATTAAGGTTTTGACAACTAAGGGGTTAGAAAAAGTGGCATCACTCATGGCCTGTATGCCCTTGAGACTAATTGATTTGTAATTATATTGAGATGTATGTTCCTGGTGTCAAAAATTGTGTGGCAGATGTTTTTGAGTCGTAAGCCAGTAGTCAGCAAAGATATTCTAGTTATTCTACGACAAGAGTGTAGAGCTGCTGGAGGTTTAGTGGAGTTGGAATATGAGTGTGAAATTATCAAAGAAGAATGGAAACAAGGGTTGTGTGAGGACAAATAATTGTGTAGAGTGAAAGAATTTGTGGTTAACAGGTGGCATGAGAAGAAGTTAGTGGATAAAGACTTTGTTAAGTTTTGAAGAAATGGGAGTGGATGAAGATTGCACATTGTTAATTCCCTTGGGGCACTGATAAGAGCTGAACCCTCTGAAACACTGTTTAAGAACAAATTGAAAAGATGGTTGTTCAGCTCCATTTAGTGTTCGGTTATGGCTCTTTGTCAGGTCTCGCCGCAGGGACACTCCATTGTGGTGTAATCAGGCGCTTTATAAATCCATACATTATATATTATTATTAGGAGGCAGGAGGTTATGCCTCCTTTAGTCTTAAGGGAAAAAATTCTAGAAATCCGGCATGAACAACAGCTTGGCGTTGTCAAAACAAAGAGGAGGGTACATGATTCCAATTGGTGGCTGGATGTGAATTCAAAGGTGGAAAAAAAGGGAGGGGTTGCATGATATGTGAAAGTTTGGACAAGTTGCAGGTGACATTTCGTCCTTCGTTGTGTCCAGTTAAGAGTCCAGGTATGTCATTGAAGAAGGTTGAAATCAATTTTATGGGACCTATTGTAGATATTTTGAAAGGTAGCAGGCATATCATTGTGATGATCAATATATTTTCTAAATGGGTGCAAATAGAGATTTTGAAACAAGTTCATGTTTCGCCAGTCATTACATTCTTGGTTAAGAGTTTTCTACAAGAAGGGATGCTGAAGCTATTTATTAGCGATAATGGCACTCAATTTGTGCATAATTCGCTACAGGATTTTTTGAAACGGAATGGTGTGTCACAAAAGATTTGTCTAATTATCACCCAGCTGGGAATGGAAATGTGTAAAGGTTTAACAAAGTGATCAAAGGTGCCATTCAGCTTGCCAGAAAAAACACACTTAATTGGGAAAAGGAGGTTCCCATAATGTTGTGGGTGTACAGGATTTCTCCCAATGATAATATGGGGTTTAGCTCTGTTGTGCTTATGAAAGGTAGGGCACCTTTCACTAAGGATTTGTAACTCAGATACCTAGAACAAGGTATTGAGACTGGTTTACTCCAGACATAGGCCATTTTGGCCCCCTCCCACAATTCCCACTGCAAATCAATTTGCAGCGCTTGGGCGATATTTGGGTAATTATTGACTTCTACTTGCCCTTCCAAATCCATCTCCACCTTGCACTTCAACGCCCCCTCATGTCACTGAAAAAAACGTGTCTCTTCCCTTAATAGTAGCAGCCAGGAAATCACCAGGTGCACTTGCTACCATCCCTGGGGTGTAATTACCATCTTAGGAATTAAAGACTCCTAGTTTACCTTCCACCTCCTATGAAGACACCCTACTGGCATCAATGTGTAGGGTCCTTATAAGTATTTTTATTTTTGCCCCTTAAGCTAAACTACCATCAGGGACTAGAGAGGTTGCTCCTTGCACTAATATTATATCAATGTTGAGGTGGAATGTAGCAGGGATACAATCTAAACTAGAGGAATAGTGTTTGGGGACATTTGGTTGGCAGGCACGAAATTTGTATGTTCCAGGAAATATGAGCCAAGGAAAATGTTTTTAGATGTGTGTTGAAGAGCTGATATGTCCCAGCAGTTCCATCAGCAGTGGGCAGAGCATCTGGCGGGTTACTATTGTGGCTTAAAGTTTCTTTGATGTGCAGTGCAGTACAGCTGCACACCAGGTCTGGTGATATCCTCTGTTTAATATTCACTCTGGCTACAGGTAGGACTGTCCTTGTAATCAACATCTACAACAGAAGCGTTAGCTTTCAGAAAGACCTGTTAAACAAAATACTGTCTTGTTACACTAACACCCACCATGTGATTATCACAGGGGATTTAGATTTAACCTGCAAACCCTTTGGCATTACTCAGGACTTAGCTGCCACCAAAGACACTTTTGGGGGTATCCCTGAGTTAGTTGCCCTACCTAAAATCAATTTTTAAGGTCACCTTTGCAAATGGTTAGCATATCTCTTACATAACAGCCTTCGTGCCTTTAGCAGCCATTTCCTGTCTGACATTAACGCTGCTCCAACATTTTGAAGGGAGGGCTAACACTAGTAACATAGACATCATCCTCCTTGCTGTCCAGATCTGGAGATCTATTAAGTATTTAAAGGTCACTCTTAGAGCTGAGAGCAATCATGACCCATTATCATAACAATTCAGGATTTGTTATCCTGCTCCCAGTCCTCATAAGCATTCCCCTGAAATAATGCACTGGCAAGTAATAAGTAAAGAAATGTTAAATGGAATGCCATCTGCCCAGTGCCCAATTCTATATCAAAATGTATGGGCTGGTAGCTACTACCTTGGGGGTCAACATTTGAAAACTGGAAACACCTCAACGTAATGTGTTTCAAAAGGATTTTAAAGGGCATTTAGGTCTCCTACTACCCAGGAATGGTTAGCCCCAGCTTGTAGGAGTGCTAAAAAAATATTTCTTTCTACCTTAAAGCAAGGTGACATATCAGATCAGAAAAACCAGAGTCTTTTATAGAGATGCCATAAAGCATGCAAAATCTAATTGGGAAAGGAAGAAATGGGATGATCTCCTTAATTCGGCAATAAAGAGACCTTAAATATTTTTGGCATATTGTCAATCAGGTGGAAAGAAAATACCATGTCCCTGTGGTACAGATTCAACCAAGGAAATGGATCACTCACTTCAAATTCCTTTATTCGTCCTCTTACACACAGTTACTAGGCCGGTTGTACTAAGTCCTCTGGTTACATTTTCATTTGCCTAAACAGTAGCCCCGGTCATTTTCCACAACCAGGGAAAGCCACACGGGCTGGACAAGATCCCTGTGGGTTAATTGACACCAGTGGAGTGTTTCTAGTAATCTACTTAGTAATATAATGTACCTTCACAAGAGTAACCATGTCGGATATGGTGGGGACCGAGTGGTGTACTTACTATGAAAATCAATGTCAAGAACAGAGATCACCAGATTTGTGTTCTGGCTCCAACTCTATTTCCATTGTTTATTAATAGTTTCATAGGCTTTCCTTTGGATTGCTGTAATGATTCTACAGTAAGCATGGGTGAATTTTGCGAATCTCGCGTTCGCGAATTTTGCGGATTTGCGAACTCGCAATCCGCAAAATCCGCGAATTCCCGCGAATTTGCGTTTTTTTTTTTTGTGTTCGCCCGTGTTTCTGCCAGTTCGCGAGTGTTTTTACAATTTCGCAATTTGCGAACTTACCTGTCGGGTCGCAAGTTTTGCGAACTTGTTTTTTCTACGTGTCCAGCCTGTTTGGGACACTCTTCTTCATCACTGCCACTCTCTGTCACCACTGCCACTCTCTGACTACTCATGCCACCCTCTGGCCCACCCATGCCACCCTCTGTTTCATCACCACACCCTCTGGTTGTCCAGTGTACATTATTTTCGGCAAAGCAAAGCACACCTTCCCTGCCTCAAGTGACCTGAATTAATTTGGGGCTGATTAATGTGTCACAGAATATTTTTTTAGCTGGCACCTGCTTCCTTAGTGCGCCCTGATTAGTGATCTTTTGCACTTGCTAAGTGCTTTCATTGTTGCAAAATTAGTTACAACACCTGCCCTGCCCCAACTGACAATAATGAATTAGGGGCTGATTAATGGATTTTAACTTCCAGCCTGGCTCCTGCTTGTCTCCCTTAGCTGTAATTCAGGACCTTTGTGGCATATGTGTAACTATTCTGAGGTTCAGAGCAGGGTCACATAATAGTTGCAACTGGCAACTGAACTCTGGAGGGGCCCCTCAGGAAGCACTACAGGAAATGGCTACTAATGATGAGCCTGAACTTTTGAACCTGGTAAGTAGTTTCAGTTTTGCTAAGATCGTATTTCTGCAATTTAGCACTTATTCGCGGGGCGCGAAGTTGTACTGGGAAGCCGCGAACTCACGCGAACAGTGCGAGCAGTGCGAGCAAAATCCGCTGCTCGCGGATTTGCGGATTTGGCGGGAGATTCGCGGATTGCGAATTTCCCAAAAATCCGCAAAATCCGCGAGCGAAACGGATTTTCCGCCCATGCTTATTCTACAGTTCTAGCTTGCCAAAGGGTGCCCACATTATTATTTGTGGATGACACCCTTTTAATTTCTAGAACTGCAGATGGGTTGAAAAGTCTCAGTAGTAGACTCTTACCATTTTGTGAGTTGCACTGGTTGAAATTCGATGCACTGAAATCGAAATATATGGCCTATTACAAACAAAAGAGTTTTAATGGGACCATGTGCTTAGGAACTAACAACTTGGAGAGAGTAAAATAATTTGATTACTTAGTGATTAGATTGTCTGACGAAGATTCATGGCCATCTCAAATCTCCAAAAGATGGTTATTGGGTAAACACAGGGTATCAGAATTAGTTTGCGAAGAAGACCCCTTTCCATCCTAGCTTGCCTGCTATAGAGATCTATAGCATTTAGATTCATAGTGCAGCATTGTATGGCTTGCACTTTGAGGTCATTGTAACATGTCAACCATGGTGATAGATGGAAATTATTTTATCAGGTCCCTCTGAAACATTGGCTGCAGCACCACTCTGTTGCCTTTGAGGCTAGATCTCACTTTAAAACCAATATCAGAACTTGCTATGTTGCACCCTATCCTAAACTGGATTGGAGCATGGAGCACTGTACAGCTAGCAGCATACAGAGATGTTCTTGAAAATATCAACAGTTGCTTTGAAAGTCAGAAGATTACCTGGTTGGCATATGTCAAGCAAGTTCTGCTTGACCTAAGATTGAGAATTGAGAGATTGTTAGTATGACCTATCATCGATCTGTGCATCTTTGAAGGTGGTTGTGAAGAATAGGTTTTGAGCCAAGTGAAACACCGGATGTTTTCTCCTGCACAAACACATATACAGGGCAAATACGTTTCTAGACTTCATCAAGCCCATACTTGCAAGGTCATACTTTTTGAAGTTTAGATATGACATTTTGACCACTGCTGCCTTTACTTTATCTTGGTAATCATCTATAAACAATTCTAAGTTGTGCCTGCTGTGTAACAACCCTGTGGAAACAGATGAACATGTATTGTTTTTTGCATAGCTTATTCTATAGTCAGATCTCACTGGATTATACCTTATGTGCCGATCACTAGAGCAAATAAATTGGGTAAATATGCTACAAGACTGTAAAAGCTATTCTAGTACGCTCCTGTTAACTGCTGTATCCAAGACTTTGTTCTAAGGGTGGCTGATTCAACTGCTTACACTGGTCTCCCCTCCTACCCAGCTGCCTCCCTATAGCCCCTGGGTCGATTAATTAGTGCAGTTAGGTATAACAATTGTTTTTAATTGCTAATGGTTTTATTTTGCTTTTATTTGTTCTGTAAATTGATTATCTATTTATTTATTTACTACTGTATTATTGATGTCAAAATGCTTTACTGCATGTTTTATGGATTTTGTAACTTAATTTTACTATTTATGTCTGTGTGTCAATTAATTTTTATATTCAATTTGACAAATAAAAATTAAATTAAATGAAAGTAGATTGGTCACCAGAGGAATTGAGGAAGAACATTAAGAAAGTACAGCTGTGCCATTGGAGACTATTTGATGAAATAATGGGAGTAAAGGAGGTTAATGTCACAGTTGGTGAATTTGTTCGTATTAAGAGGAGTTGTATAGTAAAAAAGGGGGAATGCAAATTTTCTGATTCTTTGGAAATCAAAGAAATGTATTGTAATCCTGCTCTTCTAAGTGACGGCAAGGTCTAATAAATGTGAAGGATTATTAAGGGCCTCATTACGATGTCGATCGGAAAGGCTCCAAATGGCATTTGGATTTTCCTAACCTGTGTTGGAATCCATGTTTCCGACCGACTTGGAAACATTTCTGACCAACCAATTATGATGGAAGGTAACTGTTTGGCCATTCCAACTCGGTTACGACTGACATTCGGAGAATCTGAGTCGGTCAGAGGCGATTCGTACAGCTCAATGGACAGCGTTTCTGACCGACCGATTACGATATTGGATTCCGACAGCGTTTACGACTTGGTCTGGCCAACATGAAAAAGCAGCCGAAAACCAACTTTGATAGCCCATAGCACGTCCCCTTTCACCTGCAGGACTCCAGTTGGGGCCCGTGAGGTACCGAAGGGACCTCTCATTTGAACCATACACAGTGTGGCAGGCACCTTGGGGTGCCCACCACAAGGTGCATGCTTTTCCACAACCACCCCTTTTTGCAGTGGGAGCCTGTGTTGTCGTTCGGAACACAGGCTCCCATTGCAGTCAGTTAGAATAAAATGTTTGAAAAGGAAAGGTGGATAGTTGGTGAGAGTGGAATGATCACAGAGAATGCAGGCAGTGGGAACATTGGATTGAACCTGCCATTAAAACCTAACAGGAAAGTAGAAAAGAAAATAAGTAAACATGGCATATTTATTATTAAGACTAGGGAATTACTCAATTTTTGTTTTGGCTGAAATGGAATTGAATTGCTGTTTCTCTCCAAACTGTATTGTAGGATTTTTTATAAATACACTGCAGAAGTTTCTTTAGTATAAAACTTTATTGTATAGATGTTAAGTATTTGTTGTTTAAGTAGTGAGTGTAGTGTTGGTACTGAAGATTGTGATGTCAAACAATGACATCAAAAGCCTCAGTGTTCTTGTTTGGTTACCTGGTCGCAGTGCAGTTATAAGGAGACAAGGAGCAGTTATCTGTGCGGCATGAGGGCTTTACTTGTACATCCAATTTGTACTGTCCTCTCTTACAGCTTGTAAACCTTTAACCTGGTTAAAAGTGCCCTTGCACCTGGAGCCCTACGTCTCAAAATCCAATACTATTGTGCTTGCTCACCTGTGGTCCCAGAATTAACTTTTGCAAAGACAAAGCAGTGCCTTTTCAGGCAAGCGCATTATATAATTTTGCAACTTTACAAACATTTACATTGCCTTTTACTGTTCTTTGCTTAAAAAGCCAATGAGAAATCATTGGTGATAGCACAGAAACACTAAGGGCCTTATTTATATCTTGACGGGACTCCCGTCATCCCTCTGCGGCAGAAATTAAAAGTACTCCGCCAAGCTGATGGAATCCTGCTTGCCATATTTAGATGTGTCCTGGTGGAATCACAGTCCGGAACAACAGTGTTTTCCGTTGCGCAAACAGTTCGCCGAGACTTCTCTGCTGGCTAACATTACTCCTTAGTCATCGGTGAAGTGGGATTGTGCCAAGCCTATTTAGATATGACAGTTATGCTGGTGGTGACCTAGCGGCGGATTTACCGACTGAGTGATTCCGTCGCGGGATGCAGATAACCTTTGACTATTCCTGTAGCTGTAGGATGAATGCTAGCATCACACACCTGATGTGTTTTGGCTAAATATCTTCACCTGCATATTTCACTATTAAACACGACTCCATTTCAGACCATGATCCTTTAGAATACAGACAAAGTACGTCTGACCTCTCAAAAATTGTCTGTAGGAAATGCTTTTCTTAGGACAGAAACCCATGCTCACCCAAAGGTGACATGCCTCATCATTTACTTTCCTCCTCATACCAGAACTAAAAGGTTCTGGTGTGGCGTACAACTCTCCAATGAAGAGGAGCAGAGGTGTTTTAGATAAGATGAGCAGTAGGTTTTGTTCAGAGTGAGGGGCAGATTGCAAGCAAAAACTAAATTTGATATGGTTAAAACTATTTCCTGGTGGGCTAAGTATCAGCTTTATTTTGGTGCCCCCATTGGATGGGAGTAAAAACTGGACTAAACTGAAAAAAATCCTAACTTAAAGGCTTTCGGTATTCACAGAAGGCATTTAGGAGTCCTAAAGTTAGGACTCCTAACTTCTGTGAATACCGAAATTAGTAAGTGCCTTCCATGAATACCAAAATGAGTAAGTGCCTTCTGTGAATACCAAAATGGTAGTAAGTTTAGGATTATGTCTTAATTTAGTTCTGTGAATCAGGCCCTTAGTTGCCAAGTGCAACAAATGGTAGCATACCTGGAATGCATTCACAGTGCTATGTCTGGCCTGCAGAGATCACTTGCAGCACTAGCCTCCTCACTGACCGCAGCCTTCAACTGTCCCAACCTTGTGCCCCAATTCAGGTCCCTTCCTCACCTCAATTCAAAAGTCCAGCCCTATCTCAAGCACACTCACTTCTCTGCAGGCACCCACTTCAACACTCGCAAGCAGCACACTCTCACACACACACACATAAAAACACAAAGACACACAAGAAAACACTCAATCAACATACATACTCAACTAACACTGCACCCACAGGCACTGCAACCACACTCACAGACACCTAAAGCACCACCAACAGACACACAACCACCACAAGCACCACCACACCCAAAGATACCACTACCACCACAATGAAATAAGCACCACCACCAGTACACCCACAAACACAACCACACTCAAAACCACCAGCACACCCACAAGCACCACAACAACCAGCACACTCACAACCACCAGCACGCACACAACCACCAGCACAACCACAGCAACCAGCACCACAACAGCCAGCACACCCACAACCACCACCATACCCACAACCACAACCACCACCACACCCACAACCACCACACTTATCATCTCAACAGCAGACTCATCCAAACACACACCTACTCGCAAAACAATACCCACCAAACCCTGACGCACACCCTCATCCGAATACAGAACATCTGGGAAACCATACACATCCAAACAAACAACAGGCCCACAAGATACTGCAAAACATACACCCACAGGTACCTCAACCAGACCAACCACCTCAAAACCAGACTCATCCAAACACAAACCTACATGCAAACCAACACCCACCAAACACAAAAACACACAGTCATGCACAGATAAAACACCTGAGAAACCACACATATCAAAACACACACCAGACCCACATGCAACTGCAAAACATGACCCACAGACACCACAACCACACCAACAACCTCAACAGCACACTCATCCAAATCAGCACCCTCACACACAAGCATACCAACACGCAAACTAACACCCACCAAACACAAGTGCACACACTCACCTGAACAATAATACACTTGCCAGGAAACAAACACACAAACATACACAACATACTGAAGACACACATGCAACTGCAAAACCAAAAGACACACGCACATTACACGTTCTCTCTACCTCCCAAAACCAATCCTCTCCCACCGCTTCTACTGATGCTACTCCTGCTAAATTCATGTCTTACCTGGCCGTATCCCCTGTCAAACCCAAACCTACTCCTCCCAATAAAGTTCCTTGAGGTGTCTGCTCTGTGTTCACTAATGCCTCTTCCTGAGGTGGTTCCCCTTTGGCAGTCTGTTTAGGAGGCACGTTTGGGGCAACACTCCATCATGTCTTTGAGACATTTACTCTTTTTACCTGTTTTATGTTTTTCAATAAATTGATTGATTTGGGAGACGTATCTAATTTCTGCAAAAATATATTTTAATATCACCAAGTTTGTCAAGGCATTATTTTTCATTAATTATTCTTTGATTCCTAGAACTGTTAATAATCAAAATGTGATTTACATAATATTACTTAAAATGATGACAGAAAATGCGACAGTTCTTTTAATTGTCTGATTTGTAAGGTTGATGGACAAAAAATAAAAGTATGTGATGGGCATTTTAAATTTGGTGCAAGCATTCATCATGGTAATTGAAACTTACACCAACAAATGGATTTGGTATTTTTAAGTTTTAATACGGATGTGTTTATTTGTACTTGATAAGTGAAGAAAACAAACACATATGCATTGCACCTTAAAATATTCATGACACAAATACAATTTAATAAAATACAGCAAATGCAGTAGACAAGGTGAAATGTTATATTGATAAATAGTTTAATTGATTAAAGTTTGGAACTAACATTGATTTTACAGTTATTTTAAAACAAACACTTCAATGTGTCAAGTGCAATTTCTACATTAAATTACATTTAAATTATCCTAATAATATGCAATACATGTGTTTATGATTTGATAATTTAGAAAATTTAAGTTAGCACACCTGTATGATCAGTTTTTGATTTTTGGATTGATGTCCATTTTTGTGTAAGTGCCCATTATCCTGAAGGCAATGTGCACCAAATTTGAAATTACAATAACAATATACAGGTGTGTTTCTTTAAATTTCTTAATCAATAACTTTACAAACATATGCATTACACATTGGGATGTTATTGCTTATTAGAGTGATTTCAACATGTACGAGTCCAGATCAAATGTTAACAGAAAAGTCAAAAGGTAACAATTTATAATAGAAGCATACCTTAGATTTCAGCAACAACAGTGTTGATTTGCTTCATGGTCAAGTAGCAGCAGCAAAGGCAGGACTTGGACGATTGGCTCAATGATGCTAAAGGTAGTGCGAAAGAGAAAGAAGGTAAGTTTCGACCTTATATCTGTTGTAATCTGTCAACTCAGGCGTGAAAGTTCCACACCACAGTCACATTGGTGGGAAGGAACATCATGATTGGCCCGGCAGACAAACTGTTTGTACCCCCTTCCGATAGCCACTTCTGCCTATGGCGCCATCAATGTGGGTGAACAAATCTGGTGGAGACCGTGAGCTCTCTGATGGTCTTTTGTACATTAACCTGCCAGCATCTAAATAGAGTGGGCAAACCGCCGAGTAGGCATGCAGGGAATCCGACGGAAAAACAACTGTGGGACCGATTCCACCAAGATCTAAAGCATGCCCTAACCATGCCTTTTTTAGTAATCATAACAGTGTAATATTGATGCTTTGTATAGAAGATACTTTTGAAGGGTTAGGAAGTTAAAAATGACGATGATATAACACCGTTTCACCATCACCAACATGCTCCTTTGAGTATTCTGAATTTTGAATTGATTTGTGCAAACCATCCACGTTTTTCCACAGCCTCTGCCACATCCACTTAAGTGAAAGGTTTACACTTTCAAAACTATGGCAAGCTTGTTAGCAAGCCTTGGCAAATTCCTAAAAGTTTACTACTATGATACTAATTTTAAATGGTCTAGAGGGGTATCTGAGCCTGGAACAATTAGATCTGCTAACTCCCGCTATAGGCCTAGAGAGACTAGGCTTGAACATGCAAGGAGAGATGTAGGGCCTGCAGGGGCTCCAGAGGATGTGAGGACCATGACGCAGCTGCTGCACCTGACCCTAGATGCTCTGTAAAAGCAGGCGGAGGGGAGCAGCAAACATTCTTCTCTCTCCTGCTCTGCTCTTCCCCTTTCCCCTGCCCCACACCCAACTCACAGCACTCACAGTGTAGGCATGAAGTCAGTATCCCACACATAATTACCACTTGTTCTAAGTGGTAAATATATGCAGATTTATGCCCTCTGCTTCCACTGGATGGGGAAAACACAAGAATTTGATACTGATATTTGCAGGTCCATGTGTTATTCCTCAATCCAAGAGAACTTTTAGTCCTCAGATATAGTTGAGGGATTATAAGAAACAATGAGAGATTCTTGCCCTCCCTTTTTCTGGCATCTGTATCTGAGGAACTAGCAACAAGGCTGGATATCTGTAACCACAAGATGTGCATTGCAGATCATCAACTGCTCTCTTGGCATTCACATTTTTTCATTTGTCGGCCCTCTATGTACATTATAAAGAGGATTGATGTTCAAGATCTGCACTGGGTGAGTCTTTGAAAGAACTTAAGAATCCTTCTAAGTCATAAGCCCTCATTTATATTTTGGCCGAGCCATTCAGAAAATGAAGAAAAAAAACAATAACCCCTTCACTATGGGTTGTTTCATTGAGCACTTTTCAGTACCCCTTGTTGGCAGGTTTTTTTCTGGCAGTGATGGGCCTTGAAAAATGGCTACATACCTGCCCATCTCAATTAGGTGGTCAGACAAAAAGCCGAACCTCTGAAGTTTGATCATGGCAGAGATAAAGTTGTCCAATCCATCATTAAACTATGGTCCGACCAAATGAAAATCAGGTGGGCAGACCATAATGTTGATAGATAAGAAACTTCTTCACCACTGCATTATAGTTCCCTTTCTGCCAACATTTAAAGAGAAGTAAAGATAGGGCTGCTCAAGAGGAGAGCATTTCCCCTGATCAGGAGGTCTAAGGTCTTGCTCAGACAGGTTTGTGGTCATTAGCCTTGAACTAAGGACCTGGTTTAAATGTTGGCAGATGTAGCCCTACACTGGAGGCATTCAGGAAGAGCCTCAAGACCTGGCTCTTCGAATGACTGGAGCTACCCTCCAACCTCCACCCTCCACCCCCCTCCCCCAGCACCTTGAGACCCTCATGCGTGAGTAGTGCGTTCTACAAATCCCTGATTGAATGATTCTTTGATTGAGACAGGATTCCAGGTTAAAAATGTATAGGTCTACTCAAAAATATAATAATCATAGAAAGCAAAACAAATATTTATCATTTAATCAGTGGATCATCCCAATCACAATAGTAAAAATCATATTCTACAAGAGGTCTAACAAAAGGTCAGCCTCTAAAGAAAGCCAAAGTAAGTCTAAGTAACACTCAAATGAAATAGGGCGGAGTCTGCCTCTAAAGACAGAAGCTGAAAGACAGTCCGATTTCGAAAACATGTCAGTTTTCATATGTTTTCATGGTAGAGAAGCCACGCACATTTCATTGTGTGTTATTGCATGACATGGGATAAAAAAAAAGCAAGCAATATTCTACTAAATAAATGCTTCCAGAGAATTTTACAGACTCTTACTGCATCTTATTGGTTAGACTATGGATAACGTAATTGTCAGTTTTATGTAACACAGCAATGCAATGGTCTGCCATATGCCATATGAATGGCATACACAAACCATCAGCAGGAAACCTTGAAAAGATAAAAACTACATAAAACATCCTGGGCCTTGTTTTCTCTATAGAGCACAAATAATACATTACAGGCACCACCGTAGAACCTTCTTTGTGATGATTTTACTGAAATTGAAAAACACGCAAGCATACAGAGAGAGTGAAAGGCGTACTCACATAAAATAAAAGTGAACTGTTATTCTACAAATATGAATAGCTGTCAATGTAAGCTATCCGAGTCCCATTCAGGCTAACTGAACCACTTATAAATTAGGCAATATTTCTAATTAGTATAAACGTGCCTACACATAGTAACCCCCCTTGCAAATTTCAGTCATTCATACTGACTAAGAAATTACATAATACTTGTGAAAATTAAAAATGCATACCTTAGTTATTGGTGTCTTTGAGAAACGTTTAAAATATGCATGAGGATATTATCATGGCCTTTTCCAGTTAATAAATCAGATTTAGATGCCTTTGAATGTTGACCCCTTTAAGTTTAAAACCATGTACCAAGTGTTAGTCCACTTCTGTAAAGCTACACCATTACTAGTTTTTATGTCTGGCGTAAACAACAGCTTTAACTGTCTTGCCAGATGTTTTGTAAATAATAATTATAATAATAAACATAACAGCAATTAATAAAAATGGTCTTTGAGTCACCCCTCCTTCATCTTGAAATACCATTCACATTCTGTCTCAGCTCACAGATAGCATGCAGTGAGTTGGGCAATGAGATAAACCCCTTCAGCTGTTAACTTTGTTGCCAGTGTCCTTCCCAATTTGGATCAGTCACAGGACAGCCATTCGGTGCTAAGAGAGCCAGGTTGTTGGAGTGATGGTGTTAACTGTTCACAGTAGCCTACCTAGTTTTTTCTTGTCTAGAATATTTGGATTCTGAAACATTCAAAATGTGTATATGAGGAGCACAAACCTTATACTCTTTCTGCCATAACCTAATTTATGCTAGAAAGGAAGTAGCATAAAGTTTCTGACACTGAATGTCATGTTTTTTGGAAGCTGTTTGTCTTTGCCAGTAGACTGTGACTCTAGTTGCTGTTCTTTATTTGAGCAAAGTCTGTTTTGGTTTTTTCTAACAGTCAGTTGGACATGTTTTTCGTTTGCGTTGTCTGTAGAGAAAGTTTGAGTTGGAGCTATATGTAGACTTAACCCATGTAAATGGGATTTTAGCAACCAGTAAAACGGTCCCTACCTACAGCAGTGCGCATGTCTCCTCTTTAGCTGAGTTGGTATTCTATGCACCTACCTATGTAGAGTCTTATTTAAAATATGATTTACCAGCTGTTTGTTATTTTGTTTTAGTATTAAACATCAAAACGGTATAAAGTTCAAGCCTGTTGAGCTTTTAACTTTTTTAGGATGGCGCCGGCAAGCTGCCAGCGCCATCCTAAAATTGTTACTAAGTTAGCTTCAACAGGAAGCACTAATAGATAAAATAAAGCAGGTGCTCGAGCACCTGCTTTATTTTATCTATTAGTGCCCTGATGAAGCTAATTTGATAACTATTTTAGGATGGCGCTGGCAGCTTGCCGGCGCCATCCTAAAATAGTTACAGGATGATGTGTGTTTTGTCGAGGCTGGGTAGGTGTGCGCTCTCCCCATATCTATCGTCGAAAATTAGCTATGATGCTTGATGGAGGCCTTTGCATAATTGACTTTCACAAGTTTAATCCCTGTGCAGTTCCTGTGACCACGAGCTTCTCTGATCCGTGCCTGTCCTTTTATACACACAAGAGGCATGTGAACTCGCATATAAGCCCCGTCTGTTTGGCCCCTCCCCACACACTAGTGGTGTGTGCACCGTCTTCGCGCCCTTTACCCACTTGATGGACAACTCACTCGAGGGACCCCGGCGCTCTTTGGTGTGATGGCAAAGTTATTCAGCCCCCCAAAAATGTGTGTTTTGTGGAGGCTGGGTAGGTGTGCGCTCTCCCCATATCTATCGTCAAAAATTAGCTATGATGCTTGATGGAGGCCTTTGTATAATTGACTTTCACAAGCTCAATCCCTGTGCAGTTCCTGTGACCACGAGCTTCTCTGATCCGTGCCTGTCCTTTTATACACACAAGGGGCATGTGAACTCGCATATAAGCCCCGTCCGTTTGGCACCTTCCCACACACTAGTGGTGTGTGCACTGTCTTCGCGCCCTTTACCCACTTGATTGACAGCTCACTCGAGGGTCCCCGGCGCTCTTTGGTGTGATGGCAAAGCTAATCAGCCCCCCCAAAAATGTGTGTTTTGTCGAGGCTGGGTAGGTGTGCGCTCTCCCCATATCTATCGTCGAATAGTAGCTATGATGCTTGATGGAGGCCTTTACATATTGACTTTCACAAGCTCAATCCCTGTGCAGTTCCTGTGACCACGAGCTTCTCTGATCCGTGCCTGTCCTTTTATGCACACAAGAGGCATGTGAACTCGCATATAAGCCTCGCCTGTTTGGCCCTGCCCCTCACACTAGCGATGTGCACTGTTTTCCCGCCCGGCCATTACCCACACAATCGGCAAAATCCGCGAATCTGCAAATTCGCGGATTTTGCGGATCGCGAATTCGCGAATTCGCGAATTTGCGAATTTGCGAATTGCGAATTCTCAAAATTCGCCGATGCCTACCAAAGGACAACCTTGCCTTTGGAGATTCACGTCCCCCTTCTGACAATCTTGAATGCTTCCCACAAGGTGGCATACGCTTCCACTGAGTCCTGATTTTCGATGAAATAGCACTTAATGGTTTGGCTTATTTCAGTATAAAGCACCGGATCAAGCAATTCCTTTGTGCTAAACCTTAACATTCTATATGGTATTCTAGAGTCAGTGAGACCCAATTTAAGAAGGACTGGGGTATGATCAGACAGAATCCTTGGAAGATAACTTAAGGAGTTCATCCACCCCATAATGTCCCTCGGTCCCAGCCAATAGTCCAATCTAGAGAGAGCGGCATGTACCACAGAGTGAAATGAGTATACTCTATCAGCAGGGTGAATGACACTGAATTTGTCCACTATCTCAAGATGCTGCATTATTTTCAGCACGGACTTGGTTATGTCTCGGGGTACCCACATTAGTGTTATCTATATCTGGATGTAGAATAGTGTTGAAATTGCCTAGCCACAATATTGTGTGTTGATTAACCGTCTCTACCATGGCTTCAGTTTCTGAAAAGAAAGCTGGATAAATAAAGTAAGGGTTGGACATATTAATTATGATTATGTGTTCAGAACTAAGGACTCCTAGAACCAGCATAGTTCACCACTGTGTATTCAGCTAAGTATGAGTGAGTTGAAACTGTACCCCCTGCTTTATCAGTATGGTAATGCCTCTTGAGAATGTAGAAAATAAACTCCAACAGTCATCAAAGACACTACCACCAGTGGGCTCTACATAGGTCTTCTGAATGATGCCAAAGTCTGTAGTGTTCTGTTTAAGAGCGACTACTTGTCATGCTTTCTGATGTTTGTTGACTCCATGCACCTTCCAGCTTAGGAAGATAAGGTTATAAGCCAAAAGTTTGCCAGTTCTTGCCAGTCATTGTGTAGTACCTAAATTGCGTACTACATTATCTGAAAATGTAGTGCAATCTAACTGTAAAGCGCTCTGACACCCGTTTCATTGGGTCGTGTTCGCGCAATAGTAAACACTGAATAAATAAATAAAATTGCGGTCTGACCCGCCCTGCATATTTTGCTTTGCATCTGGATATACTCCAAAATCACATGTTTAGAAGAACACTTGCCTTAAGCTAAATAATCATACCTCTACCCCACACACATCTATATTGAGCTCAACACCCTCGATTATTTTCTCCAAGTTAAGTCTCTAACTCAAATAAAAGATCAACCAAAAAACTTCGTGATCAGCAAAGATAACGAGTACTACTTTCCTTAGTAGAAGCCACATAGATCAGATATACATTAACCTTGCAGTAGAAAAATGAAACCAAACATCTTATCTCCTCGTGCTGACAGCCCCTCAATTATAGTGTCTGCTTCAGCTAAAACTGAGGCGCTGAGCATAAAACTGTTCAATCTGTGTGACAAGGCTACCATGGGATTGAGAAGCCAACTGAACAATCTAATCATTAGTGCTACTCATGCCATCACATTGACTTCCTAGCGATGTTGCAGAGCCGACACCCCACAATACTGGAGGTTTCATAGACCTCCTTATGCAAGAGTTAGCTTCATCCAGTGATGTACAGCTCCGAAGCTTGCCATTATGCATGAATTCATGCAGGATAAAGCAGGGCATATTTTATGGCGAAGTCGAGCTGCTTCGTTTTGGTTGGTACACATTTTCTCCAGACTCCTGGACCGTTAGTGTAAAATCAGGTAAGAAAGAAAGATTTGCTCCTTCATGTTGAATTAGTAATTTGTGTTTGGCTAGTTGAAAGATACTGTTGTGTGCTCTGTAATTGAGCAGTTTAATGATTACTGGGCCCAGTGGATCACCCGTTACAGGCTTAGGTGCTAATAACCTGTGGGCTCGCTCAATAACAAACATCGCTGCCAAAGAGATCAACAAATATGGACTCCGCCTAGTCCTCCTCGTATACCACGTTCAGCGATTTGGGCACACCCGTGATTCTCAGGTTGCTCCTACGAGACTGCGCATCCAGGGTATTGGCTTTTAACCTTTCAAGCTCTGATTTCATACCCTTCCCTAATTTAGCCTGCTGGCTGGCATTATCTTCAATATGCGTTATCCATCCCTCTGCCATTTCAATCCACACTTGCTGCCTCTCCAGATGTTCCTTCATATCGGCAAGACATCTGGTGAGCGTGTCAAGTTTGCCATTGATCATGACCAGGTTGCCTCTCATTTGCAACAGCAATGTCCTCACGTCAGCTCCTTCTGGTGCCATAGTTGAAACCGTGGTGTTTTTCCACCGGTTCATTTGGTGGTGAGTCACCATCATGATCTTGCTCAAGGGATCTGGCACTCTTTCTTTTGCCCTAAAATGTGAGTTTGGGTGCCTGCTGGAGATCGTCTTGCTCATTTCCCGCAATGTGTAATATAGCCAGGGCCACAGGAATACCAAGCTAGCATCACCTGATGGGTCTCTCATGCACTGGACTCTGAGTCAAGCTCCCAGAAAAAACAGGTAGAAGCCGCAGATCTACCACAGTCTCTTCCCAACACACTTTCTTTGAGGAGCCAACACCTGGTGGGGAACTAGTCACCTCTTTGTCGGTGCTCCCAAAAACTTTTTCACAACCTGCAACACAGTATTCACAATATGATAGCCCAATAGTACTCTGTGGTGGCTTAACAAAATCACAGTGGACTTAGTCCTCTGTTGCTCCAAAATGACCCTATATTATACCACTTGATTAATTAACAGGTTGAGCCTCTGTTACTTCTCGGTGAAATGTTATAAAACAATCTCTGGTTGTGTAATAGTGCAAAAAAAGTGAATTGGGTCTTCATGCATTCTGTGTGGTCTCCACATACTACCTATCCTGGTAGAACACACAGACGACCATCACTGGCAGTGTGAACATATAGTACAGTCCTCTCCGAATGAGGATAACTATGCGCATGCATGTTTTTTCTCATGCTCTCTGCAACATCCCATGATTAGCAAGGGTGACACTTGCATCCCTAAGATTCTTATATAATATCTGAAATCTCACACTCTTCCCTCCAAACAAGTGACATACGGGCCATCCTACAATAAGCACCCCTTCAAGCATGTGTTTTAAATGGACAATCTCTGCAATTCTCCCAATCTTTATGTTGTATTAGTGGAACCAGTCTAGTCATTAGAAAAAGACCCTTGAACAAATTACCTTTGGGAAGGAGAAACCTATGATCTCATTGCAAGGAGAAGCGTTCCCCCATAAATCTTGTCCAGTATGCATCTTTACCAATTTTCATTTTTGTCCTCTGCATCTTTCATTCTATGAACTCTCATAATTGCAAATGGCTGCATCTAGGTCAACCCACGACTGATACCTGAGGGGCTATGGCCCCATTGGTAGCTTTATGGTAGCTACATCCCTAGGCCATAATACCAAGCACTGGCAATCTAATAGTTTTGAGGGGCCTTGGGAATCCTGAGGAGCTCTCTTTGATTCTGGAGGCTCGCTGTGATTGAGGCTCTGCAGAGAATAGTCTATGCACTTTTATGCTGTGTGTGTTTGCATGTGCAGTAAAGCCAGACCTATTGGCTTTGCCAATTCTTGTTTCTTTATCAGTATTAGGTCACATGATTGACACTGTGCGGATTTGCTTTCTATTATTATTTTTCAATTTTAATATTGGGTACACTTTTATGTCTTATAAAGGCATCCACAATCGAAAAGATAGGAACTTGGTCGCATACCTTTTGCCAGCATTTAGTTATGAAGTTCTCTGTCTCGTCCATGGCAACATGGACAGCAAGGTTCTACAGGGAAGACCACGCGATCACGCGGTACTGTGTTGAAATTATATTGTTATTGCTCTTTCTGATGTTGCTTTTGCCTGCCTAGGTTCGTATACATGGAGCGTCTGCCATTTGTGGTTTCTGGTGGCTGATGTTCAAAATCCTATGCAGTGCAGGACATGCCACCAGAAGTTATTTAGCGCAGCAAAAGGTTGGAGTTCTCACACGTTTAAGGCAATCATGTGTGGTGGATCTCTCCTGCACAACGGACCCAGACCGGTGGTTGCTATAGTTAATACGATTTCCTGCTTGACAACAGCAATACCTGTAACTACGACCAGCAGCCTTTAGCCTCCACAAGAACAGAAAAAAATGCTGGTCCAAGAGTGAGATAATAGCATTCAGAATAATAATTAAACCTCAATACTTTTTAACATGTGTTTGATACAAATGTAATGCTTGTTAGCCGTCGTATGGAAAGACCCGGTTAGTAGTGACAATTGATTCCTCTGGACTCTAAGGCAGTTGCATGGCACATAGAACACACATCCAAGCACAGAGATCATTAAGTGTAAGACAAATGTGCCAACACTTTGTGAGCAAAGTGAAAAGACTACAATTGTACGGGACTCAATGCAGAATGAGTTCGACGTCAGAGCTTCCAATCACAGTTAAAACGTAATATTTATCTTGTATTTTCTAAATGTGAGAACAGAGGGTGGGAGTACTTCAATCTAACCTGTGTTCTTGCACTGGCAGTCACTGAACAAGTTTATGAGAAAACACTCAGTGCTTGTTCTCCTTTAACAGGCAGTTGGGGGAAGGGACTCCATTGCAAACGTTTAAGACTTATGCTCATCAGTCTTCAAAGATCCATCAAAGGAACATATCTTCCTACTAGAGGATCTATTCCCTAGTGACAGCTCCATCTCCCTTTCATAAATTCTCACCCTGATCTCTGTAGATATCCATTGGTAGATTGTTCCCTGAGGGATAGGAGGTGTGGTGTTACGGGCTACTCACAAATAAGTATTACAGGCTGACATGAATTAATGGACAGACAAATACAAATGACGACAGTGACATCGAGAAGATATTGCGGCCTAAGGGCCCCATTTATGAAAACTATTGCATTGCTGCATGAAAACTGCAATGCAACAATTTTCACTGTGCCCTCCTTGTGACAGGATGGATGCGCTGTATTAAATGTACGGCTCTCCATGTCACAAGGAGTTACAGATTTGTCAGTATTTCTGATGTATCTGTGGGAGCGAAAGTGGCGCATTGCTGGGGTGTTTCTGAAAACAGACGCAACTCCAGCAATGTGTCCTTTCACATGAGGCAAGCCCCAGGTGAAAGGGCCTGCGTCAGTCTTACGCCTGCAGTTAGGCAGCGAGGCAGGCATAAGATATCGATGCAGTAGCATCCTAGATGTGGCGCACTGAAATCTTATAAATTTCAATGCACCACTTCTAAGAGGCTTTTTTGTGGGGCAACGCCCACCCAGCATACATTATACCTGGCGCATGTATAAGGTGGTGCAGGGGTTTACAATGTGACACATCTGCCTAGATGAGTCACTTTGTAAATAGAAGGGGTAGAGAGGCCTTCAAGGGATATATTTCATAGGAAAAATGAGTTATTCAATGTATTTGGGATAAAGTTAAATACCCAGTGAATCAATCAAATGATGTAATGCATACAATCAGTTTTGGAAAACACATACAGACATCTAGACATAAAAGCAACAAAGCAACAAAAGACAAGGGTGTATCAAAAAAAGGAATTTTATCAAGGATTTCATTAGGTCAGCAGTAAATCAAAAAAAGCAGGTCAGGAAATGCTGATTAGATAACTCATTTTTCCTATGAAATATATCCCTTGAAGGCCTCTCTACCCTTTCATTTAATTACCCAAGCCCTCAAGGGTTTAACTGGGTTCCTCACCCTCTGCTAACCAACTTTGTAAATAGGGCAAAACTTGGTGCATTTTTCACTCCGCCAGTGAATCACAAAAAGTGACGCAATGGCAGCGCAAAAATGTCACAAGGCCTCATAAATAAGGCATAAAAATGCTCACCATTGTCTTCTGATGTGAACTGCAGGCCCTGAGTTCGAATGGCAGTGAGATCAATATATCCTTCTAGTCCTCTGTGGGCAGTGTATTTGGGACCATAAGTTGGGCAATTTTAACACATTTTATGCACACTGCTTGGAAACGATAGGAATTTGGTACGAAGTGCTACCTAAAAAAAGACTGTTAATAATCCAGAAAACCTTGGTATCTTTTTTGAGCCAAAGTTTTAGAGTATGTGAAGTAGTGTGGCTCACTGGTTAGAGGCGGCAGACCCGAGAGCAGAGGACGGCCCGGGAACAGGGTTCGATTCCCGGCGCGGCAGGTTTCTGGACCAGGGTCAGCGGACTCGATAATTCTCTCGCCTCGGTGCCCACTCTGATCAGCGATCACACTCGGCAACTCTGGGCATTAGCTTGCCTCATCTTCACTAACGGCCCCACCAGACTGCCCGGGATGCCTGGTCTCACCCTGGAGATACCCATTAAGGGACCATCTCCCAGGGAAGCCAGGAAGGGTTTCGCAGCGGTCGAAGCGCCTTGGGACCCTCCGGGTAAGTAGTGCGCTATATAAATGCCTATACATACATTTATGTCATGGGTCATTTAGTAGTCCATTCACACGAAACGAAAGTAACAGTAAGCCAATAGACTTAGCTTACATTTGTTCTAGATTTCTGGGGTATTCCTTACAATTGGAAATGTAAGCATGCTTTATCTTTCGTGTGTACCATACTAGTCTCCTAACCGATCTAACCTATCCTGGCTTTTCACGTTTTCTCTAAAACCTGTTTTTCTTCAAATGGAAAATATTTCCTCTAGGTATAAACGCCCTTTAAATATGATGGTCTTTCTTCACTTTTAACTTCCTGCAAGAGTAACATACATTTTCCCTTAATGCATTTTGCCCATGACCCTGTGCATTATTGCCATTTTCAAGCAATACATGTAGATATGTTCCGTTCTTCCTCGGACCAACAGTGTTGGCACCAAAACACCACACAATTTATTCTCACGATTGTACATGTACACAATAAACATAAAAATAAACATCTGCTCAGAAACTAAATGAGAGAACTTACTGGCAGTCAATGCGCATTTGTTTGAAACAGAACCTGTTGCTAGTTTTTTAATTCTGTTCGTATTTCACCCTGTTTTTCCTGCCCTTACCTCATACTTCACACTTTTCACCAGTCTTTGGCACAGAAAAGCCGGAAACGAATGTTACTCTTTTTTTGCTCAAGCAAAGCCCGTATCGCATCTATCGAATTACACAATGTCCTGTCCCTTGCATACTGCAGATGAGTTTTGCTCCTCAAAGGACATTCCAGACAATCCCCCATACCTCTGGTGTCCCTTAGTGTTTGTCACTTTTTCAGGGGCGCATTCAACACATTTGTATAAGCTTCTGTGGTTTCCCCAATTATAGTTTGTTGCATTTCAAAACTAGTTTCATAAAGTCAGCTATCCTTAACAAAACAACACTTTTAATGGTGTGATCTGCCTGCTAAAAAAATTACATTTTATGGCTGACTTTGATAAAGCATTTTACAAATTCCTGCACCCTCCCATTTAGTCTCTGTGCGACTGCATGGATGGAGGACGCTCAGGAGTTTCACCCTGAGAATGGTGCCACACACCGCATGAGCATTTCAATCATCGCCCTGTCAAGAAACACTCAATTGCGTGCATGGAAAGTTTCGGGGTGATTCATCAAGCTAAAGCTGAGAAAAAAGAGGGGCCCCAAAACACAACATCCCCATGTATTGTGTCAGAAGCGTTTTCATAAAACTGCTAAACCGAATTACACCAAATTTGGCAGGAAGGTAGAACTTGGTTAGCAGATTGTGCTTTTTGTGATTTGGTGTAAAACCGTTCAGTAGGTTTTGAGAAATTGAGGTAAAAATTATTTGTATATCTGGACCTTTGCATCAGGGGACTCTCGAAAGAGACCCTCCAAACCAATTTTTAAAAATAGAGCATTTGGCACCCATAGGAGTCAGACTCTTGCGGAAGCCAGCACTCTGATTAACTGTCAGATGTTGCTGGCAGCAATGACAGAACTCAGAGGCTTAGAGCCAGATGTGCAACACATTTTCTCAGTTGCAAACGGCCCATTGCATTTTTCTTTTTACAAATCATAATTTTGCAAGTCAGTAACCTATCACCGACTCTTAAAATAGGGTCACTATAAGGAAGGGGTGTGTCAAGGGCCTGCCTTCCTAATAGAGAACCGCAGGGCGATGTACAATTGTTTTGTGACCGGAATGCGGTCGTAAAACAATCGCAGTTTACCACCTACTTCAAGTAGTTGGCAAGCCAATTGCAAACAGGAAGAGCTCCCCAGTGAACCCCTTCCGCCTTGTATTTGGTAGCAAAAACATGTTTTTAAGAGCATGCAGTGGTCCCAGGGTCCCACGGACCACTGCCTACCCTTAAAAAATGAAATAGAATTGTTTCATTTTTCGTTTTGAAATGCGTCAAGTTTTTCTTTAAGGAAAACGGGCTGCATTTCAAATAAAAAAAATGCTTATTAAAAATCAAACACAGATATGGTGGTCTACTGTCCCCAGCAGCCCACAATCCCTGTGTTATTGCCCATTCCAATGGGTAGCAAATTGCAACCTGCCTCATGAATATTAATGAGGCAGGTTCCTTGCGACCCATTTAGGAAATCGCTAATGTGTCTGAGACACATTAGTATATTTCATTTTGAGAGTCTCAAATTGTGAGTTCCAGTAAATTGCAATTAGAGGTTCTCAAAATGAAATTTTGTACATCTGGCCCCTAGTACTGTGTAAAGTAAAAAAACTATATATGTATTTGAGTCTGGTCTGAGGCTTTGGGCAAATACACAAAGCATCTGGTCCTTTTGACCAGACACATTGAGGATATTTATCTTATTTGGGATGGCCCTCAACCCGTGTTAGATGAGTTCCTGCATATTATATCCCTCAATGACTTGAACCTTAAGGTCACAAGCAAAACCAGCACCATCAGGATTGACTTCCTGGATGTTGAGGTTGAAGTGCTCAATGACACCATACAGACAAGTCTTCACAGAAAAGAGACAGTTGGTAACAGTATCCTGCATGCCAGAAACCACCACCCGCCCAAACTCAAATGCAGCATTCCCTACGGGGAACTCCTTAGAGCTAGGAATAGCTGCAGTACATTGGAACCTTACAAACTAGAGGAGTGGAGGATGGTAGGGAGATTCCTGCAGAGAGGTTACACACACAATGTGCTGGAGGATGCCAAATGTAAGGTCAGTGGAGTGGAGAAAGGAACTTTGCTCAAACCTAAATCACATACGAAAACCAAACCCGAGATCAGGCTCATAACCACGTATAACTCTAGCTGTACTGAGGTTCAAGCGATAGTCAGGAAACACTGGCATCCGGTCAAATTGGACCCTGCCATCTGCATACTGGTCAGCCAAAGCCTACAAATCACATACCGCAGACGCAACTCACTGAGAGACATGCTGGTGCATACCCTGTTTGAACCAGGTCAGGTGCAAAGCGGTACATGGTTGAGGGAACTCCCTGGGTTCTAAAAATGTGTTCCTTGCGACCCATTTAGGAAATCGCTAATGTGTCTGAGACACATTAGTATATTTCATTTTGAGAGTCTCAAATTGTGAGTTCCAGTAAATTGCAATTAGAGGTTCTCAAAATGAAATTTTGTACATCTGGCCCCTAGTACTGTGTAAAGTAAAAAAACTATATATGTATTTGAGTCTGGTCTGAGGCTTTGGGCAAATACACAAAGCATCTGGTCCTTTTGACCAGACACATTGAGGATATTTATCTTATTTGGGATGGCCCTCAACCCGTGTTAGATGAGTTCCTGCATATTATATCCCTCAATGACTTGAACCTTAAGGTCACAAGCAAAACCAGCACCATCAGGATTGACTTCCTGGATGTTGAGGTTGAAGTGCTCAATGACACCATACAGACAAGTCTTCACAGAAAAGAGACAGTTGGTAACAGTATCCTGCATGCCAGAAACCACCACCCGCCCAAACTCAAATGCAGCATTCCCTACGGGGAACTCCTTAGAGCTAGGAATAGCTGCAGTACATTGGAACCTTACAAACTAGAGGAGTGGAGGATGGTAGGGAGATTCCTGCAGAGAGGTTACACACACAATGTGCTGGAGGATGCCAAATGTAAGGTCAGTGGAGTGGAGAAAGGAACTTTGCTCAAACCTAAATCACATACGAAAACCAAACCCGAGATCAGGCTCATAACCACGTATAACTCTAGCTGTACTGAGGTTCAAGCGATAGTCAGGAAACACTGGCATCCGGTCAAATTGGACCCTGCCATCTGCATACTGGTCAGCCAAAGCCTACAAATCACATACCGCAGACGCAACTCACTGAGAGACATGCTGGTGCATACCCTGTTTGAACCAGGTCAGGTGCAAAGCGGTACATGGTTGAGGGAACTCCCTGGGTTCTAAAAATGTGGCAAGTGCAAGGCGTGCACCCACGGTACCAATATGAAGTTTGTTCCCTTGCCCAATGGTGAACAACACATGATTATGCCTTTCATTGACTGCAACAGTGATTTTGTTGTTCATGTTTTGATGTGTGTGTGTGGCATGACATATGTGGGGAACACAATTTTTTCAGGGAAGAAACTTGTCCTGGAGCATCACAGGACCATTCATAATTATGACACAACATATTCCACAGCATTGTAACGCCTTACATGGGTCTACTGATAAAGAGATTCTCAAAATTTCCCTTTTTAGAATTGACAGGGTTCTTGCCAAGACCCCAGAATGGGCATTCAGAAGACTGGAATCCCGATACATAATGAGGAACTACATGACCATTTAGGATAGCACTCCTAGCGGTAGTATCCACACCCTCTCTCTTCGTGTTTTTCTTTTCTTTAATTTTTCTTTTTCTTTTCTTTTCTTTTAATTTATCTTTCCGCTAAGCCCCCACACCAAGTTTTCTTCTAGTTTTCTTCTGGTCTTCCCCATCCTCTCCTTGTACACCCTTGTACACGCTCGCACATTCCTAACACTCTGGGGTTGCGGGATCTGAGACACTGGGGTCTTGCACTTGCATAGTGGAGGAGCCTGGTTTCCTGATTACACACGTCAACTACTATTTTTAGAGTTACTACCGGGGTAGGTGACATCACTCCTAACATAGGCCACCACTGCCACTCTGGCAGTGCTGGTTCAAATCAGGGTGCTTTTCAGGTTCTTTTCTGCCCCCGGGGTGCCCACATTTGTCACGTGACAAATTGCACTCAGGTGTCTTCCTCCCTACACACCCACCCTGTATGCTCTCATATGTCACTTGAACATTGTAAATCAACTCACCAGTGACATATGCACTTGCATAGTTTTTTAATTTAATTTTCATCTAAAACTAATTTGTTTTTATATTTGATTTTGCTATATGCTGGTGAGATACCATCTTAATTTAATTTTAGGGAAGAAACATTTTTTTTGTTGGACTCATTAAGTCTGTTTTTCTATTACTGATAATAACACATTATGTAAAAGTGTTGAAGTATTTTTCCTATGTTTATAGATAATGCAACAGTGTCTCTCTGAAGTATATTGAGCAGACTGTCACAATGTTTCCCCAGCTTTGAGACAGACCGTTTGCTTGAAACGTTTCAGCAGTTACTAAAGAACCCTTAGCAGGGAAATTCAAGAAATATATATATATATATATATACATATATGTATATGATCCACAAATGCTATCACGATCCAAAGAACTTTGATGGAACAAACAGCTACTACGGACTCCAAATTGCCAGCAAAGCAGTATTTTATTAAGCAAAAAACGACAACTCTACGCGTTTCGGGACAGCGTCCCTTCATCACAAGTGCCACTAGTGTAGTTTCATTCGTTTAAATCAAAAACACAAAACCCACGTGATTATTTCATAAAAAGTTCAAACAGACTGCAAACTAAATGCTATCTTAAATCAGACGCATAACAAGGCAAAAATAATTTACATGAGCTAAAGTACAATACAGCTTTAGTATTTCATGGTCGGTGCATTACATCAAACTCCCTAATTTTATTAAACCTTCATGCAGAAGAAAAACATAGGATTGTTCATCTATCTTCTATATTGGCAAATCCTGCTAAATTCAACATTTCTGAATAACCGCCACAAAAAATCGGTACAAACAGCACAGAAATAATATTCGAGTGCAACTCATAGTCCATTTTGACTCTAGAATATGTCATGCCCGAGTGGGCAGATTGAAATTCCAAAATGTTATTGTTCCGGACAACGTTCTTGATTGAACATGTTGTTTCATGTCTTTAGACCAAATAGCAAATCATGTGGCTAATTTTTGAGAATCTCCAGTAATTCATAGGATCCTCGCCCAAGTGGGCTAATGCCTTAATAATAACTTGTAATTTCATAACAGTCTTTAACAAAAATCTTCATATTAAGGGCTTTTAACAGGTGGGAGGGGGCCGCGCGGCCCCCCTCCTGGAACCTTTGATGGCCCTGGGGACCGCCACCCCTCAGGGCCGGCTCCTGCAGTGTCCTGTGGTGCCTACCCCCGGGACACTGCTGTTTGCTATGGTAGGGCGGGAGCCTCGCGGCTCCCGTCCTACTATAGCAAACTGCTTTAGTTTTTGAAAGAGAGAGCAGGAAACCTGCACTCTCTTTTAAAAATCAAAGCGGATTGCTTTTCTGCATGGGGAGCAGCATGTTAGCTGCTCCCCATTCAGAAAAGCAATGCCGGCTCCCGCAGGATGCGGGGAGCCGGCAGAGACCGTGGGGGCTTGGGGACCCCCCACTGTCCCAAACGGAGAGGGCAGGCGCAGGGGGATGGGGTCCCTGGGGCCTTAAGGGGCGTATGAGAGGGGCTCCAGAAAAAAAAATAGAAAAGATGGCCATGCCCTGGGGGCTGAGGTCCCCGGGGCCAGAATTGGCCATGGGAGGGGGGCCACACGGTCACCTTCCGGTAAAAAAAAATTAAATAAAGAAGAATTGGGGGCAGGCCCTTGGGGATGGGGTCCCCAGGGCCAACAAAAAAAAGAAAAAGAAGGGGGGCTACACAGCCACCCTTCCTAAAAGAAAAATGGGATCGGGAGGAGGCCACGCCCCCTCCCTGCACCTCTATGCAAACGTGCCCCCTGGCGCGTTTGCAGAGGGGAAACTAATTCTCTTTGCATACTGGGGGACACTAGGGGCCATCTAGCCCTCCAGGAGCCTCCAGTATGGGCCAGGGGGCTGCGTTGCAGAAAGGTGTAAAAAGGGGCGTGGCCTCATTACACCTCTCTGCAACGCAGCCCCCTGGCACATCCTGGAGGTTCCTGGTGGGCTAGTTGGCACCCAGGGACCCCCAGTATGAAAGAGGAATTAGTTCCCCCAATGCAAACGTGCCAGGGGGCTGCATTGCAGAGAAGTGTAAAAAGGGGTGTGGCCTCATTACACCTCTCTGCAATGCATCCCCCTGGCCCATACTGGAGGTTTCTGTGGGCTAGTTAGCCCCTAGGAATCCCCAGTATGCAAGGGGAATTAGTTCCCCCTCTGCAAACGCGCCAGGGGGCTGTGCTGCAAAGAGGTGTAATGAGGCCATGCCCCTTTTTACACCTCTCTGCAACGCAGCCCCCTGGCGCACACTGGAGGTTCCTGGTGGGCCAGTTGGCCCTCATGGACCCCCAGTATGCAAGGGGACTTAATCCCCCAACTTAGAACGCGTTACGGGGCATGTTTGCACAGTGGTGAAGGTAGGGGGTGGGGCTTGATGTGATATGTGTGCAAACATGCCCTATGGCGTATTTTAAGTTGGGGAATTAATTCCTCTTCAATCCAGAGGCCCCCTAGGTGTGCCCTCTGAACACCTCTCTGCAACGCAGCTCCCTGGCACATACTGGAGGTACCTGGTGGGCTAGTTGGCTCACATGGGACCTCAGGATTGAAGAGGAATTATTTCCCCAACCTAAAACGTGCCACAGGGCGTGTTGCACACATGTCACCTCAGGCCCGGCCCCCTTCCTTCACTAATGAGCAAAATATTCCTCTAAAATCAGCCGAACTACGAATTCCGATTTACTCACCTGTTATCAGGAGAGACCTCAGTGCTGCATCTTTCAGCCCACTACTGATCCTGAAAAGTAATTCTAATCGTAGTTAAATTAACTTGAATTTCCTACCATAGGCTAACATTGACTGGTTTCACTTGGAAATTCTTCTAAGTGTGGAGTTTTGGAACTTAAAAAAATTCCTGAAAAATCAGCCGAACTACGAATTACGATTTAATCACATGTTATCAGGAGAGACCTCAGTGCTACATATTTCAGCCCACTACTGATCCTGAAAAGTAACTCTAACCATACTTACCGTAACTTGAATTTACTTCCATAGGCTAACATTGACTGGTTTCACTTGGAAATGTTTCTAAGTGTGGAGTTTTGGAAGTGTAAAAATTTCCTCTAAAATCAGCGGAACTACAAATTCCGATTTACTCACCTGTTATCAGGAGAGACCTCAGTTCTGCATCTTTCAGCAGACTACTGATCCTGAAAAGTATTTCTAATTGTAGTTAAATTAACTTGAATTTCCTTCCATAATCTAACATTGACTGATTTCACTTGGAAATTCTTCTACGTGTGGAGTTTTGGAACTTTAAAAAATTCCTCTAAAATCAGCCGAACTACGAATTCCAATTTACTCACCTGTTATCTGGAGAGAACTCAGTGCTGCACCTTTCAGCTCACTACCGTTCCTGAAAAGTAAATGTAATGGCACTTACCAGTAACTTGAATTTCCTTGCATAGGATATCATTGCCTGCTTTATAAAATATATGTAAATTAAAAAAATATAAAATAAAAAAAATGTTAAAATTTCAATATTTTAAGAAACATTTTTATTCAATATATATTAAAAACATGTAATGTAATTTAAAAAATAAAATATCTAAAAATAAATACTTTAAAACACTGTAGTAAATTAGTATAAAAAAATATAACAATTAATACATTTAAAAATTATCATTTACAAAACCTTTGAAATTCACTGAAAAAAACATAGATTTCAGCCACATTATAGTTAGGAATTAGCATTTAAAAAACCGCAGAAATTCACTGAAAAAAAACATAGGTTTTAGCCACGTTATAGTTAGGAATTAGCATTTAAAAAACCTTAGAAATTCACCGAAAAAAACATAGGTTTCACACACGTTCAGGCATCTCACCCACGCACGCAAGTCTCTCCACGACCTGGGCCCCAAGTACCTCAACGACCGCCTGACCTTCTACACGCCCATCCGCCAGCTACGGTCTACCAGCCTCGCACTCGCAACCGTACCACGCATCTGAAGAGCCACCGCCGGAGGCAGATTCTTCTCCTACCTTGCGGCCAAGACATGGAACTCCCTCCCCATCCACCTCCGGCTGACCCAGGACCACCTCGCCTTCAGGAGACAACTTAAGACCTGGCTGTTCGAGCAGTAGCGGACCCCTCCCCCCAAGCGCCTTGAGACCCTTCGGGTGAGTAGCGCGCTATACAAATGCTGCGATTGATTGATTGTTTGATGTTATAGTTAGCTGGACATTTCACTCATACAAAACCACTGAAATTCCCCCGTTATAGTTAGTTCAACTAACTATAACTCACGCACCGCAATGCACTGCTGATGACGTCACATATTACATCACTCATGAAATGATCAGTGACAACACTGATGACATCACTGATGACATCAGTAAGAAATTGCAGAGATGAAGTAAAGTTAAAGAACAAAAGTTGTCCTTTACTGGATGGTACCGGCATGTGATCAAAGTGTACATATTTTTGAAATGGGCCCACAGTGGCAACGTTATTCAGTATGGCGATCTATTTAAATTGTGTATAATTTATTAGCTGCTCTAATTTTGCCCACAGGGGCGTGATTCCAAAATAATAATATAAATATTCAGTCTGAGTGTTTACATATGATGAAAAATAACTGCCCACTGGGGCGGAATTGAGAGAACTGCCGCAAGGCAGAATTGTCAATAAAGTTGTGTGTTTTTTAAAAAAACACACAAAAACATGCAGACAGCAGAAATGGGAAAGACACGATCGCTAGAATGAAATTAGAGGTCATGATTTCAATGAAGTCGCCTGATATAAAATGATTCTTTGTATGATTTAAAATGCCGTGTAATGAATTTATAATTGTTAATACCGCAACGTTTTTACCTTCACTGATATTTTCACAAGCAGCGGAAGTCTGTTTTCTATGTTTTTGAATTTCACTAGTCACATGTTAATTTAAACGTATCACAAACCCTTTACCATCCCTCATGAGCAAGGGAAAGTATTCCCGAAACGCGTAGAGTGGATTTTGCTGATTTATTTGCTGAAATTAAAAGGCTACCTTTTGCTAAGATTTGGAGTTTGTGTATTTAGTGCTACTGAAGGTGACGGTAATTGGAGTGGACATTTACGTTCGCCACCTATACACGAACCGCCGTCAGGAAGTGGGTGGAGCATGGCACTGCTCGGCGGACGCTGAGCACAAAGAGTTTTGAATATATATATATATATATATATATATTTATATATATATATATATATATATATATATATATACATTCAAACAAAAATGTAGCCCTGATTAAAGGAACCAGCCGGCAGGTACGTATTTCATCTTACGTATTTCAGGTATGTATTTCATCATGTAGCCCTGATGAAAGAAATCCTTGCTGTCTGGTGAGGTGTGGGTGAGGGGCCAAAGGAAGTGTAGATGTGTGTGTGATTAGTGAAGGCTAAAACAGGTTGGGTAGTCCAAAGATTAATTTTAATAGGATGGCTCCCACCTGATTGAAAAGGAGGGATAGAGTGGCGACTTATCTAAAAAGTCGGGTTTTGGCGGTAGGGGTAGGTCCTTTCAGCGCAGTGAGGCTCAGTTACGGATACTATATCTTGAAGTGTCACAGCCCCGTCAGACACTGTTGAGGCGCTGTTATTAAAGCCTTGGGATCTCCTTTTCATTAGGCAGGTAAATTTACCTCTGACGTGGTTGGTAGATTGATTTTATAACTACCACAGTGTGTGGATAGTTTGCACATGGACCTCAAGAATTGCTGTATGATCCGTAGGACGTTTGAGGAAAGAAACATGTTGACCCCATTAGAGAAGAGCAGTAGGATCTCGAACCATAATTTTAAGATAATTCACCACTCTATCCCTCCTTTTTAATCAGGTGGGAGCCGTTCTATTAAAATTAATCTATGGACTACCCAACCTGTTTAATCCTTCACTAATCACACACACATCTACACTTTCTTTGGCCCCTCACCCGCACCTCACCAAATTGCAAGGAACAAAAGATCTCCGCCAAAGAGCCCCATATTGGTGCCCATCGGGTATTGCAGCGCCAACCCTATATGGAGCAGACCCAATAATGAAGCATGACACCTCCCTACTCATCCACTATAGGACAAACAGGTCCTGTAATCTGATTCAGGTGTACCTCTCTCCACCAGACTCTTCGCTTGACCCAGTTAGGAACCGCATACCACATTTGTTGTTTAAAATACTTAGGGCCCCATTATGATGGTAGGCGGATTACCACCGCCCAGCCGGCAGTGGCGATCCGCCCGCCATCTGTCCACGATTTACCCCGCCAAATTACTATGGTGGGGGTACTGTGACGGGCAGAGAGACCATCCGCCGCCAGGCAATCATTACGATTGCCCGCCGTGCGGATCTGGGGCATATTATGGTGGTGTGCCAAGCGGCACCGCCATCCATAATATGATGTGCAAATTCAAAGGCTTTTCCATGGTGGCGATGCCGCCATGGAAAGGCTGGTGTAAATTGCTTTGGGGGCCCATTATGGGCCCCTGGGGGGCGGGGGTTTGGGGGCTGCATAGGTACGATGCCTTTCACGTTGTGCATGGCAATGCAGATCATACACTTATAACATTACAGACAGAGCTGCACCCAGCAGCACTGTCTGCAATGTTAAAGGACAGAATGCGCCTGCCAGGGTGGCGGGCGTATCCTAATTGGCCTCGTGAGACCGGCGCACCTGTGGAGGTCGGCCCTATTTTCCATCATGGTAATGGGGCCCTTAGTCTAAATGTAGGATACAAAGTTTTGGCAAAGAACAGAAAAGTATCCATACCATACTAACCGCCAATAACTCAAGGTCATCTGAATAAAACTCTTTTGACTTGCATTCCTAAGTAATGCAAAAGTGCTACAAAAGGCTAAGCTTTAGCAGCTCTTAAACATTTAACATTTAACTTACTGACTTTGAAGATGTCCTATCAGGAGCTGTAATTAGCCCCTGCCATGATGTTTGAGAGCAGTTCCATCACTGTATTACAATAATGGTCTATTACTACTTCATCATACTGAAAAAGGCTTTTGGAGACCAATTTGAACACTTTAACTAACACTCACAAAAATAAGCTGGCAGTACATTCTGTCAAAATCAAGCTAGTATTGGTCAGCAGGGTTAGAAGATCTCTTCTATTAAAGCTGGATTTGAAAAAGGATTTAATCTGAACATGTCTTGGGAAAAACAGATTCTCATCACTCCGAATATTATTTAGTGCTTTACAGAGATTCATTGATGGATATGGGGCCAGATGTAGGTCGCCAATTACCGGTCGATAATGGCCGAATTCGGCCGTTACCGACCGGTAATTGGAGTTTGAGATGTAGGGCCCTTAATTTTACAGATTCGGTAAATTTACTGATTTGGTAAATTTACCCATTCTGTAAAATACTGAATCAGTAATTTTACCGATTCAGTAAAACCCAGATGTAGGTAGCACTGTTCACAGTGCTACAGGCCTTCAGGATTCAGTATTTTACCACCCAATCCAATTGGGTGGTAAAATACCGAATTCAGGAGTACATGCACATCTGTGCATGTATACCTGTGCCATGTGACACACAGACAAGCCATTAGGGTATGTATGTGTGCCACATCTCACACAAGCCTGTATTTGGGGTGCTAGAGGGTGTCAAAATGACACCCCCTGCACCCTTGCAGGATTCGGTATTTACCGATTCGGTAAATACCGAATCGGTATTGCCCATTGATTCCTATGGGCTTCATGGCCCATAGGAATCAATGGGCAATACCGATTCGGTATTTACCGAATCGGTAAATACCGAATCCTACAGATTCGGTAATTCTAAAATCTGTAAAATTCGGTATTTAAGAGTCGGTAAATAGGAATTACCTACATCTGTCCATTAGTGAGTATTCAACTATTGTGAATTCTGCATCGACATATATGGTCTCCTGTCCAACTCCCAGTGATCAGTACATCTTCTAGTAGCATTCAAGGCCAAGCTTGGAAGTGGCCTCTGGAAACCAGACAGGCTGCAGTGGTTCGAGCACTTATACTTGACATTGATTTGACATGGAGCGGGATATGTTCCATTCAAACGCTATTAATAAGATATGCATTACTAACCCACACACTTACAAGAACAATAATGGGTGAACTCCCAGAACTCCACCAGAGCACTCATGCAAAATACTGCACATTTTGAATGATGTGGATTACGCAATTTGAGTTTGCGCCAAATTCAAAATAAAATGCTCAAGTGCAATGTATTGAAGCGTTATATGGCATTATGCCAAGGAGGTAGTCTACTACATTTACAACTTATTATTACTCCTTGCCTTGGAATAGTAATTTTAATGGCAAATGTTATGATTCTCTTCTGGATCCTTTTGAGAGGAGGTTGCGTATGCCAAGTTTGACAATGTATCCAATCTTGAGGCTAATTGGTATAGTCTACAAATAAACGAACATTTTTACAAAATATGAATAAAGTTTATCAAAAGGGAGAAATGTCATTGGGTTTCGTTTGACAGCAATTTAGAGAAGCTATAGCTGTGGGAAAATACATTTTATGAACAAATAATGATCTGCGATTAGAATGAAATAATTCATTCCAATTAGGTTCAGGAGATAATTCGGGGGATTATTATCTTGCAGAGGTCCTATGAAAGGGCTCTGATGCGGAATGTCTGAGAACCATCCACAATGTTACAGAAGACATGTTCTTCTAGAGGAAATGACACCACAGCGGAACATTCAGATGAATTCCTAGATTCAGATGTACAGATCATGACATTATTGGAGGGTGACAGAGTGCTTACCATGAAACTTGATATCCTGTGTGCCTAGGCTAAGAACATTCTTCCTCAAGATGCTTGTGTCCTGAGAAGTATACACTGTGCTAAATAAAATGAAACATTGTCGAATTCTGAATTAGCACATCATTGAAATAAACATCTTATCCTATCGAGTGACCATATGCTCAGAACAAGCAAAATCCCACACATCTTCCAAGCTCACACAGCACCAATGCGTTGACAATTGCTGATTTTAAGTAACAATTCATTTTAGTGCGACCACTGCATTTTGAAATCCGCTTTAGAGTTGTATTTACAGAACAGCATTTTTAAGTTAGATCAATGTTTCAAATGCGCAAGAGCAGAAAACACTGCATAGTGATACTTGTACCCCTTTTTCAGGCAGAGAGTTGAGCTAGCCCAGGATGAAGTCATTATGCACACACAGATGCAAAGTGTTTACAATTTACAAATACACTTTACACATATCAGAGATAGACTTGATGCGTGCATGCGTGGATAATATACTGCAACCCTATTGCTCGGGCAAAGGCAAGGAGATGAGATTACAGCTCCTAAAACGAGACGTGATAATAGCTCCTAAAACAGTGCCTAGAGGAGAAGAGCCTTCAGACAATCATTGCAGAGGTGTAGCTACAATTGGTGTGGCAGGTGCAGTGGCACCAGGACCCAGAGTCTGATAGGTCCATTGAACCCTGCTAGTCCTGTATGAATCCATGCCCCAGTTGAATGGAAGAAACAATTAACCTTCCCAGAAATCACCTCGTGAGACAGACAACAATGTATACCAGTTGTAGCCGGAAGAGGACGCCCGTCTTGGCACTCTGTAATAGCGTTCAGGCCAGTATGGGCCAAAAGAGGCCAAGTTACATCCGCAGTCTGCCCCAGCTATTGGCGTGGATAGGAATCTCTGACTCGTTTTACGCTTCTTTGGCGAACTGATCACAACGCTAGGAAAAGCCCAGTCTTGGTAGTAATCAAGAAGTCATGTCCGAGATTAACAAGTCAATGGTAGTCCTCCTCCTGGGGTACGAAAATGAAGAAAGAATCACTAGAATGGCGCGCCACTTGGGAGACACCTGGTCACGACACTTAGTGAAAAAAACATAAAATGATGTGGCGACTAAACAGATGGCAGCACAACCCCAGGCCCAGCAGCTCCATGGGTATAAAAATCAAGGTATTAACAGTCAAAGCAACAGAATACCGAATCACATGACTGCAAACAGATTTTTCTTCGCTGTTTGTTCTCCCTCAAACAGCACTTAATGCTCTTTACTGATTCAATATGTGTGCACCTTTTTTCTTTCATGAACGTCCATTTGGCTCAACGTGCAAATACATCCGTGGATGTTTTGGGAAGTGTTAGGGGTGCTGTTCGGAACATGCTATTCAAATAGGGAAGGGGAAGTGCATAGTATTATGAATCTGTGACTAATAATGAAAACATTTCAATCCAGAAATACAAAATACATTATAGCATTAAAAACTCCCTTCTATTATTATGCTTATTGACTGTGATAGTAACTGATCATAAAAATGTTCATGAAGCAGATGGCTACCCTGCTCTACCCCTTAGTTCATGAGCAGGTCCTTATTGTTGACTTTGAGGCCATAACTGAGTGAGAATCTAACTCTAAGGAAGAAATGGCAGATCTAGTGAAGCGTTTCAGCTCAGCGGGCGCTAGAAGTATTTGGTGTGCATTATCCACGAGTTGCATCACTTTTGCGCCATGCAACAAGTGCAAAAGGGAAGCAAACTCTTAAGATGCAATTTATCAAGACAAGCAAGACCACCTTGCATGGCCCTGAGTGGCTTGATAAATCCAGAGTAACGCAATGCAGCGCAAATTAATGCAATGCATTTCTCTGCCCCAGGGAGGCATTCCATGGGTGGTGCATGGGTGTTGCCATGCAAAACCCATGTATTTTGATGCATTCCTAGATTTCCCATGAGTATGCTCCATATGTGCCACAACTCCTATGCATCCCCAGGATAGGCATTGTTGGACTTGGGCCTTTTTGGCAGGTTCACCGCTAAACTTTTTGCCTTAAGCCTCTGGCATAATGGTAGTGATTTTAGGCCTCTGCGCACTTTAACACTGTGGCCCAGTGTAAAGTGTGTGCGCACTCTTAGTACGTGTGCTGAGATTGGCCTGCCCTCCCATAGGAATGCATGGGGGATATGTGTGTCCATGGTAATTCTTGATGTGAGGGGAGTGCAGGGTCAAGTTTAGTATGTGCGAACTCGTGAGAATAAATGCTGCGCAATAGTGTGCGCAGATTTATTGTGCTTATTTTAGAAATGCCTCTTTTAGAAGTTGGCATTTCTGTGTGCTGTGTGATGTGAATTGCCTGTCTGGCTTGTGCGTGAAAGGTACTGGATAGTGTGACTGGCTCCCGGACCCAGGATGAGTCTGCCCAGTGGTGTATAGAAAGATCTCCATGTAGATGGGAGGGAGGAGTTGCACCTGGGACCTGAATAGGGGGATGCCTTCCCTCCACAATGCTGGCTTCACCCCTGTGGTGCGTCTGATGTCCCTGGCCTGTCCTGTGTAAGGGAGAGAGGAGCTGAGCAAAACAAAGTGCTCAGGAGCTCCCCTGAACCAGTTGTATCTGGTTCTCCCATTGCCTACAGTTGAGACAAATAAAAATGGTGCATAAAAGAAGGGGCTGTGACACCATGTAAAATGTTCTGTACCTGAGTGCTGAATCTGCCAGGGGTGTGCTGCTGGGCCCAGGGGAAGGTTTGCCTCCCTGGGCTCTGCCCTGCCCTGGATGCCTGGAGGACTTCTTCTTGGGACCCTTCTGCTTTGCTTTTTGTTTCCAGGACTTTAAAAAGACTTTGGCAGCCCTTTTTGCATACTGGGAGCGCACTGCTGAATTTCTTTTCATTTCCCCAAGGAAAGCGTGTTGGCTGCGCAGCGCTGATGCTACAGCCCCTTTTGGAGGGAATCCTCAGTGTAAGGATTCCCCCCTCCTTCTGAGCTGTGCAGGTGCCCACCCCGCCTGGCTGCTTATTATTTATTTTTGGCAGGAGCCTACCCCGCTTATTTCATTATTTCTAATGCGGGTGCCCACCCTTCGACCTTGCCTTTATTTCTATGCGTGGGTGCCCACCCCCCAACTTCTACCTCAATTAAAGTGGGTGCCCATCCCGCTGTATATTTTTAAATCAGAGGGAGCCTACCCCTCATTGAGCCAGAAGAAATTGCCGCTGCTGCCCAGCTGCGGACGCCCGGAAGTCAAGCAAGTCTGCCTGCAACGGCGCTGGGCCTGCAGCTGGGCCGAGGAAAGCCGGAAGCAGCGCTAGAGGAAAGAAGTCAGCCAGAGTAAGGAAGCTGGCGCCTGCCTGTGCGGGGCTCCCATGGCTGAGGGAAAGCCCCGCGAGCGCCAGCAAGTGCAGCTTGAAGGCAGAGGGGACTCTAGGCACATTGATGGTGCCTGCCCCCACCGCATTTGAAGAGGAGGCACTGGAAGACTGCCAGTGTGAAGCAGGGCTCCCGTGTTTGTGGAGGGAGACCCGCTGCAGTCCGAGCCGTACCGCATGGAGGTCGGAGGAGCCCCGTCTCAGAGCTGGTGAGTGGAGCACGAGGGAGTTTGGGGGGAGTGGCCGAGTCAGAGCGGCCCCGTCTGGCAGCTTCCGCTCCAATGTTGTTGAGCCGCCTCTTGGGAGCCCCCCATGGGCCCCACAGGTAATCGGGGGCAAGTTCTGTTTTGGCCATAATTCATGTTTAAAGTCCCCGTGGGGGCTTGGGGGCGTAATTGTTCTAGAGCCCGGGTGGCTCCAACGTGAAGGCACAGAGATGCCCAGGCCCATAGCTGCAGATCTTGCAGCTGCCCCGCTCGCAGAGGGCAGCTGCACCTCGTGGACATGTTTATTTTCAGGGCCCATACATGGCTCCAACATTTAGCCACAATTGTTTGCAGGGCCAGAGGGGCCCGTGTCCTTTCCCCAGTGCTTGGGGGCATGATTTTTCCAGACCCAGATGGCTCCAACGTTGGGAACATTTGTTTGAAGGGTCATGGAGAGATCATGCCGCATTTTTACTTTTCCAGCTGCCCAGCAAGTAGTCGGCAGCTGCACCGTTTGGGTAACTCTTTCTAGGGGCATTCTCAATTCAGGAGTGAGACGCACTCCTTCGCCCCATCTTTTCCTGCACAGCTCTGCAGCACTTAGTGCCAGCTGCTACGTTTAGGCCGGCGCAAAGTGAGCACCCTTGACTGTCACTGCATTGGCAGCGTACCCTGACTCTTATGGACAGAGGGCATTTGAGCCACTTAGAGATGGCCATTTGGCCAGGGGGACTATTTGGTTTGTAGGGCGCAAGGCCCTAGTGTGATTTATATATAGGTGCTAGGTAATGTAATTAATATGCTATGTTTTATGCCCCTGATTTATGCTTATAGATATGATTTTATGATTATTAGGTTTTACCTACTGTCCTATGTTTTATTTGATTCTCTACTGTGGTCTAGGTTTGATTTATTACCTACTGCAGTTTATGTTAGTGAGTTTATTTCCTAATGAGAGGTATGTTTAGGAGATTAAGGTCTACGATGTTTAGGCTTATGAGGTTGGCGCAGAATACATTTATCGCCTGATGTGATACTGTGCATGATATGACTTATGCTACAGGTTGACGCTGAGTATAGTGTCTGCTAGTGATTACTGGCTGTGTCCTAAGTTCATGATATATTCTTACGTTTACTATTCTTACCAAGTGATGATTCTGACAGTGGCCCACGTGGCCCTGTCATGTGTAAATAATCCCCTGTAAATATTGCCCGTGCCAGTTGGCACAGTGTATCTTGTGTGATTACCATCTAATGTGTTTTATGATAATACAAAGGCTATTTTTATATATACCCTTGTGTGGAGTTCCTTTTGTATTGTGCCCAGTATGTTGTTACTGTGTGTGTTGTGCAAATGCTTCACACATCACCACCGGGATAAGCCTTACTGTTCGTGCCAAGCTACCAAGGGGGTGAGCAGGGGTTATCTTTGACGTGTAACTCCCTTTCCCGGACTAGAGTGGTGGTCTCTGCCTGGCTTTGGTGCAAGCCTTAGCCAACCAGAGATCCCCATTTCTAACAGGCGTAATGAGGAGACATATGTTTTTCTCCTCTTTTTTCCCCTTTATGTGTGTGTTGCATTTTGCAACACACATAGGAAGAGGAAAATTCCTCAGGGGATTATTTTTGTGCAGCAGAATAACTATCCTATTAACAAAGCATGCACCCTTGCAGCATGGTGCAAGGGTGTCTGCTTAGACCCTAGGCAGCATGTTGTGTGCCAACGGTGGAAAAAGTCGGGAATTTTCCATATTATGTTGAATAGGCCGCATTCTGTCCTTTCCCTGTCACACAGCACAGGAAGGTGGCTTGCTGTGCTGCTGTGCGTACATATTCATAAGTATGCCCCATAGTCTTCACGCACACTCTAACATAGGCAGAAGTGGGACTTGGGTGAGTTGCCCTCATCCCAATCCAGGATGATTGACTACGGAATGCGTATGGACCTCAAAATAACTCTCCTGGGTAAAAGATATTCTGGAGCCACATCCAAGGGTTGCAGCTATGTTTCTGCTGTTGATGGCAGGGACTGGTGCCTGTCCTGGATCTACTGCAACACACAGCTTGAACTATATGTGAACGTTCTCCCACCTTCGTCCAGGCCAGGAGATATGTGAGATATATGGTCCCCACTGCAATCATATCTTCTTAGTGAGATCATAACATCTATGGCCATGATTAATTGACTTCCATGCCCTCCCAGGAGTTTTGCTTAACCCACAAATGTATAAACATGACTTAACCATGGACTTGATCCCTCCTGATCACCCACTTATCACGATATTCAAATTTCCTGTTATTCCTATTCTAGATATTCACAAGGACTAAACATTGTGCCATGAGCACTAGGACTGAGTATGGTCAGGGTCAGACTGGCCTGTAAGACAATCAGGCAGTGCCCAATGGGCAGCTCTTACAGATCAGAGCTCAGTCAGATGGAAGCAGGTCACAGACCTATTGTTATCAGCATCTTTTGTTTCCATCTATAGCACGTGGTGAAAATAGGACGTGTCTGACTCCTACTACGTGGGAGACATATTGGAAATGCTTGTTTTCCACTATTTGTAATCGTTTTATTGTTTTAATTGCTCACCCTTGTTTTCTGTTTTACTTTCCTTTACCCATATGATCCAGGGAGCAGGGGAGCCTGCTTCCTGAGTCAGGGTTGCTGGACCCAGTTAAAAGTCTGCTGTTCTTTGCCCAACCCAACTGATTGTTACCTTGCGCTGTCAACGTGCTGAGACACGCACATCCGGCCTGATTGGCCCTGCCTGGGGGCTTACTTAAAGCCTGTTAAAGCTCGTCCGCACAGTTCAGTCAGACGGAAGCAGGTCATGGTCCTGTTCCTATCAGTTTCTTTTGTTTCCTTGTATAGCACATTGTGCATATAGGTGATGCCTGGCTCCTACTTCATGCATGGGAGACATGTTTGAAAGGCTTGTTTTGCACTATTTTTAATCGTTTTATGGTTTTAACTGCTCACCTTAGTTTTATGTTCTACTTTTCTTTACCAGTATGATCCAGGGAGAAGGAGAGCCTGCTTCCTGAGCCGGGGTTGCTGGACACTGCTTAAAAGTCCTCTTTGCTTTGCCCACCTGATTCTTACCTCGCACTGTCAACTTGCTGAGACACACCCACCTGGCCTGATTGACCCTGCATGGGGACTGCATGCGCGCTAGCGCAATTCCGCTCCTGTGCTGAGTTTTTTAAAACTGCACTTTACGTGACGAGCTGGGCTCGTCATCAGCGTGCGAAGAGGCTACGCCATGACGAGCCCAGCTCGTCATGAGCGTGGAAGGGGTTAAAGCCTGTTAGAGCGTGTCCGCGCAGCAGACGAGCCATGCAAGCGCACTGCTGGCGCTTCAAATGCGTACCAAAGGTAAGCCCTTCTGCGACCATCTGCACTAGTTGACAATAAGCTTACTTTTGGATATCAGGTGAACACAGTCACTTCTGCAACCTTCCAGACGCTTAGGATGATAAGGAAAATATTACAACTACTGCCACTGGATAGCCAGCAAATAATGATCACCTCCCTGATTTCATCTAAACTAGATTATTGTAACAGTGTATACCTGAACATTGAGAAGCAACATTTGAACAAACTTCAATTACTACAAAACACAGCCGCTAGGCTATCAACAGGAATCCTGAAATCTACATCAATTAAAAGAGAAATTAGAAAGTTCCACTGGTTGCCAATAAGGCAGCGGGTCAGATTCAAATCACTCTGTTGGCCTTCAAAGCTCTGCATGACATGGGACCAGACCAACTTAGGCAATGTTTTAGTTGGCGTGCCCCCACCAGAGCCCTTAGGAGTGAAGATGGTGAAAGTGCCTAAATTCCAAAGAGCCAAGGGGGTGGGGGGAGGGGGGTAGAAGTTTTGTCATATGCACTGTCAGGGCATGGAATTAACTTCCTATTCACATCCGGGCCTTCACAGACCTGCTGTCCTTTAAGAAAGTGTTAAAGACTTATTTTTTTATCAATTAGCATTACTCGGTCTACCATTTAAATATGTCTTCTTGCCTGTAGAGCTAAGCACCAGGACAACTTAGGGTAACTGTTGCACTTTATAAATGTAATTAACTTAACACAACATAACATCAGTGTGTGGGGGCGGTGTTTTAGCACTGTGTGGGCCTGTTCTATGGCCAGGTGGGCCTGTTTTTACTATTGATTTTTTTGATATTAAAATAAACATTGCAGGCAGCAAATACAAATGCAATCTCCCACACCTTGAAAAACACGTATACAGTGTGTTTACAAGCTCAAAACTGGCCTGATTTGCTAATGTGGGCCAATTTTATTTTGGTGCCCAGGCCTATTTTATGTCCCAATCCGACCCTGAATATGTTCTGCAAACTAGTTGGCCATTTGAATTCCCAGTGGCGGCTGCCTCTGAACGCTGGTGGTGAGGCAGGAGAAGAAAAGACGAAAAACAAACGTACCAGCATTGCCGCCGCCTCTGCCTCACACCTCTCCTCTGTCTTCTTCCTGGTTGCTGCCTGCAGCCTGCAACGGAAGCACTAAGGCTTCCGGACTCTGCCAGCCAATCACGACGCTGCCGGAGTAGTGTTGTGATTGGTCTGAGCAGCCTGTATGACTGCTGAGGCTGTGCATGTTCTCCACGGGGCTGTGCAACGCAGCCCAGTGGAGAACATGCCAACTATGCATGACTGTTTAGCCGGCCCTAGAGGGCCGGTCAAAGCATCATGAGCATGTAGGGAGGTTTGTTTTCCTGGTGAAGGCTACAGGTATTGGCAGGGAGTAGGTTGGTGGCATAAATGGCAACCCACTGTGGTAATTATTTGTGCACAAGACTAGGAGCATCATTGAGAACCACTGTGGTTTTATTTGATTTTGCAGCACAACAAGCACCAGAATGCTCAGAGGCCCGTTGGAGTGGGGCATCTTTGAAAGAAAAACCGGTGATTGCAGTTCTCACTGTTGACTCTTTGCCTAGCCTGTGAACAAGAGCGTGGAAGCCCGAAACGCGTCTGGCTGTGATTTTAGGCATCTTGTCGCTGCCTTGCTCTCTACACCTTCATTAAAGGAATTTGAATCCACCTGAGAGGCTTTTCCATATGGGAGCAACCCTTTTTCTCAATATACATACATATATATATATATATATATATACATATATATATATATATATATATATATATATATATATATATATATATATATATATATATATATATATATATATATATATATATATATTATATATATATATATATATATATATATATATATATATATATATATATATATATATATATATATATATATATATACGTGTGTGTGTGTGTGTGAATGTGTGTGAATGTCAGTTTAACCAGGCGTGGCCGGTACTGTTATGAACGATGATGCAGTGCGGGGGTGGAGTAGGGGGGAGGGGGAAGTCGACATACAATGAAATAGGGAAAATATATTAAATAAATTAAGCCACCTACCTTCAGCTAGCCGCATTTCTGACATAGTGATGCAGCGAGCGCAAGGTAAGTGGTTTTGTTTATGTATTTTCCCTATCCCTTCGTATGTCGACTCGGCCCACCGCTCTTACCTGTACCAGCCACGCCTGGTTAAACTGTCATTCACATTTTTCACACATTTTTCTTCTACCTACAATAGCATACATCATGGGGCAACGGGTCATCCAGCTTTACCCATTGTCTGTGTTCACTTTGAGTGACTGCGTGAACCTGGTACACATTGTGCAACTCCTTCTAAAAACAGTTCCCTTTTTTCCAGTGACAAGTCTGGCCAAAAGTGTTCTTTATTTATTCATTTTTTTATTTTAATATTGAATGCTGGCTGTTTATTTTGCCTGCACTGTGGGTGCCCAATTAGATGGGGATTTTTTTTCGATCTGTGTTTTTTTTTGTTCCAGTTATGAAGTGTATTGCAACACGATGGTGGCTGTCTGCGATTGGAGTGCCTCTTAGTTTGTAATTTATTCTTGTCTCCACCACAAGCTGTAATACTAAAAAAAAATGGATGGAAGGCTTGCTTTTTTTTAAAAAGAAGGAAACCAGTAGTAAAATAGTAAAATCACTGAAGGCTTCTTAAATTTAACATTTTCATCACAAGCATTAGGTGCTATGTTTAGGTAGTATGTGCTTTTCCTTTTCATTGTTTGGTATATGCTTCTAATACATTTTGAAAATAAATAAACGTATTAGCCTGTGAAGGCTAGGCCTATTGGCTTTGACAACGCTTGCTTTTTTTACTGATTTATTTACATAAGTACACTTTCAAGAAATTTTACGTAAGAACAGTTTAATAACTGTATAAGAATGATATACATAATTAAAGTCTAGCATGAATTCACTCATAGGACCAGTGTCATTATTGCATAAGAGCAATTTACATAGCAACTGTTAAGAATAAAGGGGCATATTATCAAGGAATGGTTTTAAAATTATCGTCGCTTTAGCGGCAGGAAACTACAGCTAAAACGGCGATAATGGGCTTGATAATATGCCGTAGAGAATTCCAGTAAAAGCCCATGTTCTGGCGTTAACATAGGCTTCTATTGGAATTCTCTTCGGCATATTATCAAGCCCGTTATCGCCATTTTAGCGGCAGTTTCCTGCCGCTAAATCGGCGATAATTTTAAAGCCATTCCTTGATAATATGCCCCAAAGTTCGAACTGTGTCATATCGCAGTTTCCACAGGACGGATTGACCAGAAATTCCTTGGAGGCACACAATTCATCCAGGTGCTTGACCAGTTCTTTATTAGCAGGTAATATTAGCAGGCGAAGGCATCCCTTATCGCCAAAGATGGCAGATCTAGTGAGATTTCAAGTGAAGCCAAGTTGATGTGCAACTCAGCTGTCTCTGCTTGCAGTCTAGTCTTTCAGTGTGAGAAAGGCAAAATATGCCCACCTCCATGAAAGATGCCGCCACAATTTATGAACCTGCCAGGAACTGTTGGGAGTCAGGTAGTGCCAGTGGGGTGGAGGAATGACGCTTCACAGGTAGAAACAGCAATCTATTGGTCCAGATCTCCAGCAATGAGGAACGCTGACAACAAAGTGCACCCATGTGGCCTAGGCAGAGCATGCACAGATCCATGTCTATGACCGTCATTTGTATGTCATCCAGGGCACGGGAGTAGAATTCAGAGGCAATGAAAAGAAAAAGACTCCCAGCACCAGGGATGCTCAGCAGTCAAAAGTCACTTGCTCCCCACCACCAGTCATATAACTCTTGATATCCATGACGGGGAGGCAGGCAAGGGCCACTACGAGGAGCAACGAGGGAGCTACAATGGCAGCGGGGTGGCATCAAATGGTGCAGGAGGAGCATCACACATATTCTGCTCATCCTTCTCCATCTTGGATGAACATTGTAGTACACAGTCGCCAACCAGGATTGAAACACATTACAGGGTCGAAGGCCACACTCACTGATATGTGGGAGCTACATTTGATCACTTTTCCTGAAGGCGACTGTAGTGGTGGATGTTCACTACTGTTGTAGTGTTGGCCACACACTGTTAACTATATCTTCCTTGACATTTTCCAACTTGAGGGCATTCATTGTCAGAAAACATGGCAAGGTACTCTCTCATATAGAATGATTGGGATCCAATGGGTAAGGGAGCAGATGTAGGTTGGAGGGGGTTGACTGGATGGTGCGGGCACACTCTATATCCAGTGTTGCTAAACTGGAAGCATAGAAATAAATGCTTTCTTTCTCAAGGCGTTGCATACAAATGTTTATTACAGTCACCAAGTAGCAATCATACTCCTTTACAGATCTTCAGACTATGATTCTGTAGATAAGGATTTTCTCCCATATCTTGACAGAACAGATAAAAAGTGTGTTAGTTAACTGACAGTCATTCAATCAATTGGGGACGTGCTTTTTTAGTATCATTTGTCATCCATCAAACATATACTAATCTTATGAACTATTTCAGGAACAGATTTGCAAATTGTAAATAGGTCAATACATTTTTAAATTATATAAATAAAATATGTACATTTATGTAAACATTCCAATAAGTAGCATGTATAGGATTCTGTGATGTATAGTATTTCTTTCTTTATTATATTGAGACATTTAAGTAGGCCATAATTTCAGAATGAGGGTTGAATGGTTTGTTGATGTTTCCACTCTGTAAGGTGGTGGTATTGGCCATTGTCTTAGTTGATGGACTCTGAATGTTTTCCAGACTACATTTAGATACACTTGTATTTTTATTTTTGTTGATACTGTTTTCACTAATGCCTATTTGTAGGGCTACCAGTTCATTCTCATTGTTCATCTGTTTGGGATATAACAAGCAATGTCTGCAAATACAGAAAGGATAGAAAGGGGTAGAACAACATATAACGAGAATGGTTGAAGAAGGTGGTAGGAATTCAGTTTATTTGCTTAGAAGGGTATGGCTATGATGGTTATTTTTCTGGCATTTAGTTTGATAGTTTATATATGGGCCGAGATGCCCGCCACCCCTCCCAACACCAATTCCCCATGGGAGGAGACAGACACAGATTTGAACTTTTGGAAGGCGGGGGGGCCTCACGACCCCCCTGGCCGTATTTATTAAAATATGAAACAAAATATAAAACTTTAAATTAAAACGTTTCATGAATCATGTACAAACAAATTCAACTTCAATTACATCTTGATGAAGACAGGTTTTTCAGTGTGGCTCACGGTGTAGAGCAGGCAGACCCGGAAGCTGAGGTCAGACCCGGGACCAGGGTTCAATTCCTGACGCGGCATGGTCTTGAGCTCAAATGTCCACGGACTCGATAATTCTCGCTTCGGTGCCTGCTCTAATCATGGGTTCTCACTCTGCAACTCTGGGCATTAAGCTTGCTTAATCTCCACAACGGCCCCCCTGCGGCGGGATGCCTGGCTTTCACCTTGGGGATGCCCTGTAGGGGCTATCTCACAGGGAAAAGCCAGGACGGGTTCCCAAGGCAAGCGCCGGGAAACCTCCGGGTAGCTGTGCGCTCAATAAGTGCAATAATAATAATAATAATAATAACCTTAACAAATCTCTAATACAAAGGTTTTCTAGCCGAGTCTAGCATCCTGATAAATGCATTACATTTGAATTTGTACAACCTAACATTAAGGGCCAACGGCAAGGTCTTAACCGGTGTCAGATCCCTATCAACAACTTCCCGCCCTCACGGTGTGAGTGGCGCATGCGCAGAGGACTTTACCCTCGCCGCCAACTGTAACTTCCCTTGTCGTGGGGGCCCCCTTTCACTCGACGCCATCTTAAGGTCGTCTGAGGTCGTGTGCGAGGTATCCGTAAGAAGGACAGCGTGGACTCCCCCCCTTCCCCACGCTCTCTTCTGCCGGAGCGGATATCCCGCCCCCGGGAAATTTGTGGGAGGGGCATATAGCCGTCTCCCCCTGGGAGGGGACTATGGCCGTCTCCCCCTGGGCGACCCATCCATAGTGGGTGCCGCCCCCCCATGGGAGGGGCCAATGGCCGCCTTTCCCGGGCGCTCCCATCCATAATGGGTGGCGCCCACCCTAGGGACCTTGAAATCACTGCTCACCGATCATGACCTTACCGCCCGACCAAAAATAAATACGACAATTGTTTTACCTACTAAGGAAAGAAAAACTATGACTAAACTTGCAACAGCTTGATAAATTAGTCGACCTCAACATTGCTACAAAGGGAAAAAAGGTCCTAAAGCAAAGCACAATCTTTATTGAATCCATTCCTTTACGTTTCTACAAAGGAAAAAATGGCCTACAAGCAAGTATTTAATTACATGCATACCTTCGTCCTACATTTATGACTCAAGAAATGATTGCCATACATGTTTTATTACATCAAATAACACCATTCGATATTTCTTTCTTTCACAAACTTTGCAACAAGGGGCTGGTGGGTGGGTCAAAAAAGTGCAGCTTATTCCCTTGAGGGCTCACGAGTGACGAGTGGTGCAGCCTTCAGAGCGCAGGAACAAGAGGAAGCTTCGTTGGATTCCCGCACCTTTTATCCAGCTGCGGGAGGGCGGGCCCCGCCTCAAGCACGCCCATCAGTGCACGGACTTCCGGGCGGGTGTTTAGGACAACCTCTTTTGGGCGGAGGAGCGTGTTCCGGCCACGCCCCTTCGGGCATACCAGCCGGGACACGCCCCCGCCCACAATGGTTTACCGGGGGATCGGGGCACCCATCCATACGTTCGGGGGGACCGAGTGGTCTCCCCTTTCCATATGGGCCGGGATGCCCGCCACCCCTTCCAACACCAATTCCCCATGGAGGAGACAGACACAGATTTGAACTTTTGGAAGGCGGGGGGGCCTCACGACCCCCCCGGCCGTATTTATTAAAATATGAAACAAAATTTAAAACTTTAAATTAAAACGTTTCATGAATCATGTACAAATTCAACTTCAATTACATCTTGATGAAGACAGGTTTTTCAGGCTAACCTTAACAAATCTCTAATACAAAGGTTTCCTAGCCGAGTCTAGCATCCTGATAAATGCATTACATTTGAATTTTTACAACCTAACATTAAGGCCAACGGCAAGGTCTTAACCGGTGTCAGATCCCTATCACCAACTTCCCGCCCTCACGGTGTGAGTGGCGCATGCGCAGAGGACTTTACCATCGCCGCCAATTGTAACTTCCCTTGTCGTGGAGCCCCCCTTTCACTCGACGCCATCTTAAGGTCGTCTGAGTTCGTGTGCGAGGTATCCGTAAAAAGGACAGCGCGGACTCCCCCCCTTCCCCACACTCTCTTCCACCGGAGCGGATATCCGGCCCCCGGGAAATTCGTAGGAGGGGCATATAGCCGTCTCCCCCTGGGAGGGGCCTATGGCCGTCTCCCCCTGGGCGACCCATCGGTAGTGGGTGCCGCCCCCCCGTGGGATGGGCCAATGGCCGCCTACCTCCGGGCGCTCCCATCCATAATGGGTGGCGCCCCCCCTAGGGACCTTGAAATCACTGCTCACCGATCATGACCTTACAGGCCAGATAGTTGACCGACTATCTGGCCCCCCCACACCTCCTATAGGTCATGTCTCCTCAAGCCCACTAGCCAAGCTACGATGTCTCCTATCAGTAAGTCATTACCAGTCCTGGACAGGTGCACCCCATCATTCGAATAACAGTGATCGCCCCTGATACACCCATGAGAAATGCTTTGGAGATGAGCAGAGCGAAACAGTTTCTCAATTTTATTGATGACCCTCTTTACCGAGTGGTTCAACGCTGTCATAGACAAACCTCCTCGCCATATCCTCCTGGGAATCATGTGGGACCAGGCAATCATACATCCCGGGAGCCTTTTGGCTAACCAGCTAACTACGGACAATATGTGCTCAACTAACACCCGTCTTCCCAGTCTCACCAAGTCATTGCCCCCTACGTGCACTATGACTACAGATGGTGGTGACCTGTGCCGCCCTAATAGTTCCTCCACAAAACTTTGCAATCGGTCAATACAGAGGCCGCCCTTCCCATGGAAGGTCACTCTGAACCCATATTTCTCAGATGTGTGGATCGCATCACCTGCTTTGAATGTGTCCCCGGCACGCCTCACGTATGAGTAGCACACGATACAGACCATTTGATCTCCATTCCGTGATCCTTTCCCGCTGGTCAGCTGATGCTGGGCCGTTCCCCATTTCCGCCCCGTGTCACAGGCTCGCGAAACTGTAATCCAAACAAAAGACAACAAGCGTGAGTGCATTTCATCAGTCTTTTACAACATGTGCAGTCGCACATGTCTCTTGAAACAATTTGAGGACCAACGGCCTAATTGTTTCACCTCGTCTGCCTGCAGACCCCGAGCCGTAGCTTCTGTAGCGGCCCCTATTCTAAATGAATGGGTCCCAAAATCACACGGGTTCAAGCCCGCTGCTCCAATCGTAATTGCCAGCACCCTCTGAAATTGAAATCTTGTCAATGGGGTGCCGTCCATATGTCTAAGCAGGGCCCCCTCCCATGTTGTCAACCTTTGCTTCAGGTAGGTCTCCACATGCCTCACTGGACAACCGGGATTCCCCAGAGCGCGCTGCAACACCACACTACTCCCCAGGGCCTCCTGGTCCGTTTTTGACGTGGCTATCGAGATCAGCAGATAATCCCCCCTTACTTGGATGTGATCCCTGCGTAGACCTCCTTCCACATCTTACTTATTCCCTGCCACCAGTTCACTCACCCGCAGGGCCCCACAAAATGCCAATGTGAAAGCTGCTCGGAATAGTATTACCTCGCTGGGCGAGGAGCATGTCTCGTCCAGTTTCGCCAGTAAGGTGGTCAATTTATCAAACCCAATCGGGTGCCTACTATCCTGTATGCGACCCTCCAGGCGCCGCCAGCCGCGGAGAGCCTTCCTGACTAAGAAGGAGTTTGTCGGGTCCCTTATCCTGTGGAGCTGTGCCATAAATGATATGGCGGCCTTATACCTATTGGCGGTTGCCGCCGACCGGCCTTCCTTATGAAGTGCCACCAAAAATTGAAGCAAGGACTCGTCCTGCCCCCATCTATGCTCCCCTACCGGCCCCAGAAATGCGCAGTATGAACGGAACGCCCCTTCATAAGCTTTCCTCGTCCTGGGCGCTAAACTGGCTGCCACGAGGTTTTGTAGTCCGGGGCACCGATCTGCCATAGTGCTTCAGGGAAACTAGCTCCGCTGAGGGTAGACAATCCCTGAAAGCCTGCATTTTGGAACAAGAGAGCGCATCAGCTGCATTATTTAGTACACCCGGCACATGTTTTGCCCTGAACTGTACGTTCAATCTCATGCATCGCAATACAATCTCTTTCAACAGTCGTAAGATCCATTTGCAGCGTGCTGCCTGCTGGTTAATGCACTCAACCACTGTCATGTTATCTGACCAAAACACCACCGAGCAGTCCCTAAAGTCTTCCGGCCATGCCACCAGAGCCACCCTGATGGGGAATAGTTCCAGGAAACCAATGTTACTCGTCAGGCCGCTTGTTCGCCACCACGCCGGCCATGTTTGTGCCAACCACCGGTTTCCGAAGATTGCACCGAACCCCACGCTGCCCGCCGAGTCGGTTCATAAGCCAAGTTCGACCGACGAGGCTGGGGGTTTGCTCCATACTACTCGGCCGTTGAAGTCCACCAGGAATGCCAGCCAAATGAGCATGTCCTGGCGAACCTCTGCCGACAGTCTTGTGCAGTGGTGCCCTTTCCTAAGGCCCACCATGGATTGCGCAATTGATCGCGAGAAAGGGCGAGCCATCGGTATCACTCTCAATGCAAAGTTAAGCTGACCCACTGTCTGTTGTAACTGGTGCAGGGTCACCTTCTCCGTCCGGAGACACTGTAACAGGGAAGCCCTAAACTTGGCAACCTTCTCCGGCGGCAAACGGAAGCACCCCTCCTTCGAGTCTAGTTCTATACCCAGAAACTCGAGGGAGGTAGTCGGCCCTACTGTCTTACCTGGCGCCAACAGAACCCCGAAACCCCGCATGAGCATGCAGAAGTCCTGCAATGCCCGCGCGCAGTCCCGAGTACCCGCTGGGCCAAGAAAGAGGAAATCATCAAGATAATGCATCACATGTTTGTGCCCTGTGGCCTTCTTGAACACCCATTCCAGAAACGAGCTGAACATTTCAAAATAGGCACACGAAATTGAACAACCCATTGGCATGCACATATCCATGTAGTATTTCCCCTGAAACGTGAAACCCAGCAGGCGCTGGTCTTGAGGATGTACTGGGAGCAACCTGAAAGCAGATTCAATGTCTGATTTAGCTAACAATGCACCGGGGCCCAGGCGATTCAACAGTACTACTGCGTCATCGAACAATGCATACTTTACTGAGCATACCTCGGGGTCAATCGCCTCGTTTACTGAAGCCCCCCTCGGGGCCGATAGATTGTGAATGAGTCTATACTCCCCCGGGTCCTTCTTCGGAACCACTCCTAATGGGGAACACACAAAATCAGCCACTGGTGGGTCGCCAAATGAGCCTGCCACTCGCCCCAAGCTAACCTCTTTCACTATCTTTTTGGCGGCAACTGTTGGGTTGTGTTGAATGGACAACTGGTTTCTACAGGAAGCGTTCCCATGAAAATTGCCCGCCGGGATCCTGAAGCCATATGAGAAGCCATCCCTCAGAGTCCCGGCGGACGCATGATCAGGGTATCCGTTTAGCCAAGGGGTCAAAGCCAAGATATCTACGGGCGAAGATGTTTGCTTCTGAGGCACTGTATCAATCCTGCTTGGGCCCCCCCTTCCCTCCTGTGCCATTGGCCTTAGATCTGCAACTGGTTTCCGGGTGTGAGGGGTTTCCACAGCCCGAGCATGCGTGCCGGAACCTACACGTTCCTTGGGGCCTGTTACATGTGCCTTTATTAAAGCCCCAACACACCTCTCACCTGCTTCCGTTCCCGCCCGATCTAGGCTGGGACTCCCCCCCGTGGTTCGCACGAAAGGGCTGTGACTGCCTCTGAGGGAATACCCCGGAGCCGTTCGTGCTCGACCCTGAACCACTCGCTGATCCTGGCAAGAGCTGTGCATGCCATGATACTGTATCCAGACAATCCCATGTCAAGGCCTCGTTAAACTCCTTCGCTTTTCTAAAAGCCATATCATAGCCTTTCCATTCATCACCTCCACACTTCGCATGGAAGTTCGTGATCCTGCTCTGATAACATGCCAAGTCACTCAACACTTCTGGTGTACGTTCTGCGATAATCGCCACAAAAATCGAAAAGGCCCTGATCCAGTTCATCATTGTCTCATCGACCCTGAATTCCGCCATCTTGGCCCGCCATACACTGGGGTGCCATAAAACCTTCTGGGTCTTTGCATACTCTAACTCTCGATGATCAGTCAACAGCGAAAACATGTTAATGTACTTGTTGGCCCACACCATCTCTTTCGTAACCATGGGAACATGTTGAGCCAAACTTTCCCGCCTTCAGGGTACCGCGCCCTCCCCCACCATTCCCGCCGCGTTCTATGCTTTCTCTTGGTTGTCAGCCGTGACCACCTTCGCCACCTGCGGGGAAATAGAAGGCACATTCGCTGTCCCGGCATCCCTTGCCTGCTGCAACTGCTCGATAATTTTCTGGCCTCTTCGGCCGGGTCTCCCGCAGCCGCAGATCCCCCCGCTCCCTTTTTTAGCCACGGTAACACTGTCGCTAACTGAATGTTAATGTTAATGTTAATGTTAATGTTAGTATGTATTTGTTAAGCGCTCGTACGCCCGGGGGCTTCATGGCGCTATAGGGAGGAACGTAGCGCATAGGTCACAGTAGAGAGTAAGCAGCTCAGTAATGCGCCTGAGAGAAGAGCCAGGTTTTCAGGGAGTGTCTAAAACTGAGGATGTTGTCATTCAGTTTCAGATGAAGGGGGAGGGATTCCAGAAGGCAGCTGCAAGATGGTCAAAACAGCTGCCTCCGAGACGCTTCCTCTTGTAGGAGGGAACGGTCAGGAGGGATTTGTGAATGGACCGGAGATTACGGGAAGGGATGTATCTCTTAAACATGTCTCTAATGAAAAGAGGGCCAGAGTCGTGCAGAGATTTGAATAAAATGCACCCAGTTTTAAAAGCCACACGCTGCTCAACAGGCAGCCAGTGTAGCTGTTTCAGGCCAAGTCTAACAGACTGCCTCTTAGAGAGATTCAGGAGAAGTCTAGCTGCCTGATTCTGAACCAGCTGAAGGCGTTTTAGCTCTCCAGTTTGAAGCCCAAGCTAAAGGCTGTTGGAAAAATCTAATCTGGACAAGACCAGGGAGATGACAATCTGTGTGAGGGCAGCCGAAGAGAAGAAGCAAGCGATTTTCTTGATTTTCTTCAACTGGAAAAAGCTAGATGATACAACTGCTCCTACTTGTTTTTTTAAGGAGAGGTCCTCGCTGATATAGATTCCCAGGCTCTTAACCGAAGATAACTTGGAAGGAGGGGCTCCCATACTAGAAGGCCAAAAGCTGGGGTTCCAACTGAGTGCACTCTGTCCAGGCAAGACAAGTTCGGTCTTGCCTGGGTTAAGTTTCAAATGATTGCGGTTCATCCAGCTCAAAATGTGAGACATGGTGTTTTGAAATTCTACCACAGAGTCCTTGGTGTACAAAGGAAAAATGAGCTGCAAATCATCTGCATAATTGAAGATGGTAACTTTGGCTTTTCTAAGGGAGTACAGAAGGGGACGTAAATACAAATTAAAAAGCAAAGGTGATAACGAAGAGCCCTGAGGAACTCCGCAGGTGGTAGGTATAATAGGGGCAGTGAAGGGTCCCAATCTAACAGATTGAGTACGGCCAGTGATAAATGAGCGAATCCAGCTCAACGCAGGGCCCCTGAGACCTGCCTGCTCGACACGGTCGACCAAGATGGTATAGTCGACCGTGTCGAACGCAGCAGAGAGGTCCAGTAGCACCAGAGCCTGATGGATCCCTTCGTCCGCATTCCGCCTCAAAGTATTCTGCACCGAAAGAATGACCGCCTCAGTAGAATGGCAAGGACGGAAGCCAGCCTGGTTAGGTGCAAGATACTCTGATTCTTCCAAAAATTTGGAGATGCTGTTGCAGACATGAGCCTCCAGAAGTTTGGCACAGTAAGGCAGCAAAGATATGGGCCTATAGTTTTGCGGGTCTAGCGGGTTGGCTCCTACTTTTTTTATCAGGGGGATAAGAAGGGCCTTTTTAAATTTGTCTGGGACTTTACCCTGAGTGAGCGTTCCATTCAGCATAGAAAGTATACCCGCGGGAATGCTGGTTCCCACTTCTTTCAGAATGTGAGGGGGGCAGATGTCATCAGGGGAGCCTGATTTAACCTTGGCGAGGAGTTTGGACAAAATGGCACAGTCAACAGGGGGAAAGAATTCCAGGGTCGCAGAGTTATAAAAAGTGTCAGCCAGAAGGAGTGGGGACTGAGTAGTGGGGATGCTTTGTTTTATGGTGCAGATTTTATCAAAGAAAAAGGAGTTTAACGAATTGCAGAGCTCCTGAGTGGGGACCACCGGGAGAGAAGTTCTATCACTGGCGCTCAGATTCTCCACAATGTTAAACAGTTCTTTAGATTTATTGTGAGCATTAAGGATTTTTTTGGAAAAATAATCAGTTTTATGTTTCTGAATGAGTTTTTGGTAATACTTTCGGGCCTTGCAGTAGTTGGCTCTATCTTGTTCTGAGTACGCTGTTCGCCACTTACGCTCCATTTGACGGACTTCAAGTTTAAAAGTTTTCAAAAGAGGTGTAAACCACCTATGAGCGTCATTGGGGCGAGAGCGGGGAAAATTGGTGCAGGGAGCGTAAACGTCAGCTGCCTAAAGTAGCCACCTAGAGAAGGCTTCTTCCATTTCTTCAATATCCTGATCTAATGGAGGGAGGGTAGAGGTTAAGGTGCCAATAAGAGCAGGGATGCCAACATTCTTCCATATTCTGGTTTTTCCTCCTATCTGAGACGGGGGCTTCCTACTACCTTCGATAGTCATGGAAAAGTTGATCAAAAAGTGATCTGACCAGATGCAGGGCATGATGGAATTGATAGCCAGGGGGATGTTCTGAGACCAAATTTGATCGAGGCTATGCCCTTTTGCATGGGTTGGGAGGTGTATCTGTTGGGTGAGGTTCATGTCTAAAAGAGTCTCTTTCAGCGCAGCTGCCTGAGTGTCTAACTCGGCAGAGTCCAGCCAAAGGTTGAGGTCACCCAGCAACACAACTTTTTTATGAAAGATTATTAAAGGGGCAAGCTGTTCTGCTATGGATGCCGTGAAAGCGGGCATATTTTGAGGGGGGCGATATATGAGGATCATAAGTAATGATCCACTATTGGTATCCATTTTAAAAATCAAGTTATCTGATCCTGCAAATTCAGCGGCACCGACAACATCTCCGCTACGACCACACCACTGACTCCCGACCCCAACCACCTACAATGCATCCTTCTCAACACCCGATCAGTCCACAGGCACGCCATTGACCTATGGAATCTACTAGACACCATTTCTCCAGACATCGCCTTCCTAACGGAAACATGGATGAATGCTTCCTCCGCACCAGACATCACCATTGCCATCCCTGAAGACTATAAGATCACACGCAAGGACCGTACCGGCCACACAGGAGGAGGAATCGCTATCGTCCATAAGAAATCAATCCGCATCTCGACCAGCTCTGACGCCAACCTCGCCAACTCCGAACACCTTCACTTCCAGATCCACATCGACCCCAAAACCACACTCAGAGGCACCCTCCTCTACAGACCACCAGGACCCCGCGCAAAATTCAGTGAAGACGTCACGGACTTCATCACTCCACACGCGCTCCCCTCCAAAGATTACATCCTTCTGGGAGACCTCAACTTTCACCTTGAAAAGATCAACGACCGCAACACCTCCACCCTCTTAGACAACCTCGCCAACCTCGGACTTAAACAACTGGTCACTTCCCCCACCCACATCGCAGGTCACACACTCGACCCCATCTTCACCTCCAGCAATCACGTCTCCTTCAGCCACACTACGGATCTCCTCTGGACTGACCACAGCTGCGTTCACTTCACCTACAACAAGCCCAAACCCACCAACCACCTCCAACCAACTCTGCAAAGAAACTGGAAAAAAATCTCCACCGACCAGATCTCCTCATCGCTCCTTCTAAACACCCCAGCCCACTCCTCGGACCCAAACCTAGCCGCCGCCAACTTCACCCTATGGTTATCCAACACCGCCGATACCTTAGCACCACTGAAAAAACGTCAAAGCAAACCTGGCAACAAGAAGGCCTCATGGTTCAACGATGATCTTAAGAAGTCCAAGAAACTCTGCCGCACCCTTGAAAAAGCGTGGAAAAAAGACCCAACCACCAGCACCAAGGACGCCTTCAAAAACGCCACCCGCACTCACCACCAACTAATCCGAAAGGCCAAGAAAACAGCATTCAAAGATCGACTTGACAACAACGCCCACAACAGCAAGGAACTTTTCAACATCGTCAAGGAGTTTTCCAATCCCTCGGCCAACTCCAACGACATCACCCCCTCTCAAGCCCTCTGCGACTCCCTAGCCTCATTCTTCCACAACAAGATTGCAGACATCCACAACAGCTTCGACAACCAACCCGGAGCCCAACCCACCCAACCACATGCTGAACACTCTCCCCCCGCGAACACCCTTAACGACTGGAACCCAATCTCCACTGAGGACACCATCCGCCTGATGAACTCCATCCACTCAGGATCCCCCACAGACCCATGCCCTCACCACATCTTCAACAAAGCAGACTCCGTCATAGCACCGCACCTCCGAGACGTCATCAACTGCTCCTTCAACTCCGCCACCTTTCCGGAAAACTGGAAACACGCTGAACTCACCGCCCTTCTGAAAAAACCCACTGCGGACCGCACCGAACTCAAAAATTACCGCCCCATCTCGCTCCTTCCATTCCCGGCCAAAGTAATCGAGAAAGCTGTCAACAACCAGCTCGCCGCTTTCCTCGAAGCCAACAAATCCCTCGACTCCTCACAATCTGGCTTCCGAGCAAAACACAGCACTGAGACCGCCCTCATCGCAGCAACAGACGACATTCGAACTCTACTGGACAATGGAGACACAGTCGCCCTCATCCTCCTCGACCTCTCTGCAGCCTTCGACACAGTCTGTCATAGCACCCTGTTACAAAGCCTCAATAACATCGGAATCCAAGGAAAAGCACTAGAATGGATCACCTCGTTCCTCACCGGAAGAACCCAGAGAGTCCGCCTTCCTCCATTCAAGTCAGAGGCCACTGAAGTCATCTGCGGCGTACCACAAGGATCCTCTCTCAGCCCCACCCTCTTCAACGTATACATGAGCCCCCTCGCGACCATCGCCCGCCAACACAACCTCAACATCATCTCTTACGCGGATGACACTCAACTGATCCTTTCTCTCACCAAGGACCCCAGCACCGCCAAAACTAACCTATACGAAGGAATGAAAGAAGTCGCTGAATGGATGAAACACAGCCGTCTGAAACTGAACTCAGATAAAACAGAAGTCCTCATCCTAGGTACATCCCCCTCTGCATGGGACGACTCTTGGTGGCCGGAAGCCCTTGGAAAAGCACCCATCCCGACAGACCACGCACGGAACCTAGGCGTTATCCTGGATTCTTCACTTTCAATGAACAGACAAGTCAGCGCCGTATCCTCATCCTGCTTCAACATTCTTCGCATGCTCAAAAAAACATTTCGCTGGATCCCCTCCGAGACCAGGAAAACAGTCACCCATGCTCTGGTCACGAGCCGACTGGACTATGGAAACACCCTCTACGCAGGCACTACCGCTAAACTCCAAAAGAAACTCCAACGAATCCAAAACGCCTCAGCCAGAATCATATTAGACATCCCACGCAACGAACACATCTCTGGTCACCTGAAAGACCTCCACTGGCTACCCGTCAATAAGAGAATCACTTTCCGACTGCTAACCCACGCACACAAATCACTCTACGACATCGGACCAGAATGCCTCAACTCAAGACTGTCCTTCTACACCCCCTCCCGCCAACTACGCTCCTCCAGCCAAGCCGTCGCCACTGTACCTCGCATCAACAAGACCACCATGGGAGGCAGATCCTTCTCTTACCTGGCTGCTAAAACATGGAACTCACTCCCCACTCACCTTCGCCTTACCCAGAACCACCTAGCTTTCAGAAAGCAACTTAAAACGTGGATATTTGACAAGTAATCCTCCTCCCCCTCCTTAGCGCCTTGAGACCCTCTGGGTATGTAGTGCGCTATACAAATTCTCTGACTTGACTTGACTTGACTTGTGAGGTCAAGGGACGGTAGAAGAGAGACTTTATGGGAATTGTGAATAATCGCAGCGACCCCCCTGACCCTTTTATCAGCAGGTCTATCAACATGCAGAATACAGTAGTCGGAGGGAACTGCTGCTAAAATGTCGGGCAAGGATTCTGCATTGAGCCAAGTCTCCGTGAGGAGTAAAATATCTGGTTGCTCGGCTTGAAGCAAAAGAAAAATGTCCATGTGGTGTTTAACCATGGACCTAGTGTTTAAATAAGAGCATTTAAGAGTAGTATTTAAGTCAGGAGAGGGTGAGAGAGATAAGAGAGGGCTTGGCCTGGAGGTTTTGTCAGTAGTAAACTCTGACTTCAAAATGCCATAGGTGGCAGCACGCTTTAAAGCATGAGCAGGTGGGGCGGGTCCCACGCTGTTAGAGGGTCTAAGTAGTAACAACTCAGAGGAGGAGTATTTGTAATTTTGGCCAGGGATTCTGGCCCCAGGCCCCGGACTGCCGCGGACGGGCGCAGACGGGCTTGACTTATGCGCGACTTCGGCGCGCGTTCGTCGCGCCCGCTGCGCTCGTCCGCTGCGCTCCTGAAAACACATTGGTTTTGTAGCCTGCCTCCCGGGAGAACTAGACCGCTAGATCCGGTCCAGCTCCACCCAAGATGGCGGCTCGCCTCACCCTCCACGCAAACGGCACCAGCCGCGATGGAACAGGGCGGGCTGCAAGGTTTAAATCAGCACAATCGGTAGGTGAGGTTAAGAAAAAGATTTCCACAATTTTAAAATGAGCAATAAAAGTTTCTAAAGTTCTGGCGCCGTAATCGCGCCAGAGCAGCAACAATGTCTACCAATGACTGCGCTATGAGCAGATGTAATTCGCAGGTTCCAAGAGAGCCAGGCAGCTGCCACCAGCCAAGCGTTCTTGGAAAACTCTGTACCTGGGATTGTTTTGTAGCCTGCCTCCCGGGAGAACTAGACCGCTAGATCCGGTCCAGCTCCACCCAAGATGGCGGCTCGCCTCACCCTCCACGCAAACGGCACCAGCCGCGATGGAACAGGGCGGGCTGCAAGGTTTAAATCAGCACAATCGGTAGGTGAGGTTAAGAAAAAGATTTCCACAATTTTAAAATGAGCAATAAAAGTTTCTAAAGTTCTGGCGCCGTAATCGCGCCAAAGCAGCAACAATGTCTACCAATGACTGCGCTATGAGCAGATGTAATTCGCAGGTTCCAAGAGAGCCAGGCAGCTGCCACCAGCCAAGCGTTCTTGGAAAACTCTGTACCTGGGATTGTTTTGTAGCCTGCCTCCCGGGAGAACTAGACCGCTAGATCCGGTCCAGCTCCACCCAAGATGGCGGCTCGCCTCACCCTCCACGCAAACGGCACCAGCCGCGATGGAACAGGGCGGGCTGCAAGGTTTAAATCAGCACAATCGGTAGGTGAGGTTAAGAAAAGAATTTCCAAAATTTTAAAATGAGCAATAAAAGTTTCTAAAGCGCTGGCGCCGTAATCGCGCCAGAGCAGCAACAATGTCTACCAATGACTGCGCTATGAGCAGATGTAATTCGCAGGTTCCAAGAGAGCCAGGCAGCTGCCACCAGCCAAGCGTTCTCCTGAAGCGCTAATTCCGGGGGCATCTGGTCATCCGCCAGCGGTGTGATAACCACGGGGATAGGCAACCCCCCATCAGGTCCCGGTACCGGGCTGGCCGCTGGCGCTACTGGGATTGGTGGAGTCTCTACCGGAACTGGGGCCTCGCTAGGACCCGTTTTCCCCTTCCTCTTCTTACCCTTATCCCCTGGGGTGACGTTCGGCAAAGCCGGTCCTATGACCCTCTTAGGTCATCCCGAGGGGGCATTCTGGGCCTCCACCTGTTTCCTGAGGGCCGCCAAGCCGCGATCTAGCCGGTCTACTATACCGAATTTTCGGTCCATCACCGCCACTTAGTTCACCGACGCGCGCAGCATCCTTTCCATCTCGGAGCTCTTTCCGGACTTCTTGCCAGGCATGTCTGTGTTCGATCCGCACGACCTGTCTCAAGGAAGCGACTCGATTTCCAGCTACGCCTTGGTGACTGAAAGAGAAAAACAAAGATTACAAGTTCCCAAAAAAGTGCAGCTTGTTCCCTTGAGGGCTCACGAGCGACGAGTGGTGCAGCCTTCAGAGCGCAGGAACAAGAGGAAGCTTTGTTGGATTCCCGCACCTTTTATCCAGCTGCGGGAGGGCGGGCCCCGCCTCAAGCACGCCCATCAGTGCACGGACTTCCGGGCGGGTGTTTAGGACAACCTCTTTTGGGCGGGAGGAGCGTGTTCCGGCCACGCCACTTCGGGCATACCAGCCGGGACCCGCCCCCGCCCACAATGGTTTCCCGGGGGATTGGGGCACCCATCCATACGTTCGGGGGGACCGAGTGGTCTCCCCTTTCCATTATCAATACATCTTCTACCATGCCTATTGGGGCCACTTAGGGTTTGGCAGAACAGGAGCATCCCCATAAATCTATGGTCCTCTTGTCCCACCAAACCTGTGGGGAAGGTACTAAATTTCTGACAGTGGAACCTACACTTTTGACATGACCAGAGGGCTGTCTAGCCATTGTGCCATCTGCTTCACCCTATTTAGAGTGAGGTGAACATCACTAGTCTTCATTGCCTGGCAATGTATGGCGGTCCCAGGCAGAGAAATTACTTAAAGGCACCCACACACAGGGAAGAAACTCCCTGCATTTTGGGTTCATTGATATTTACTTTTTCAAGCACAAACTTCTGCTTTGGAAGTTTATTCGAAAAAAAAAAAACATTTTTCCAGAAGTGCACATCAAACATGGCCTCAGTTCTGCAAAGCTTCACTGCCATTAGTGGAGCCACATCAGCAACAGCTCCATTGAAGGCCCAGAGACCCTCATCTCTTGGCAGTCAGTTGACTGACGGGAAGATGGAGGCAATAGTCTTCATCGACCTGGAGGCTTTCCTGCCATTACTGAAATAACCCTCAATATCTTAAGTCTGTGCCTTTCAGTAAGCTGGAAAGCGATTTACTGCCAGATTACAAATGGGGAGGGGCAGAATTTCTATGTGGAATTCTAGCCCACCCAATTACAAATGACCCAGTGGTTTCACAACCCAGTTTTGCCTGGCATGGCAACACCCATTAAAAGTTAACATCCATGCTCAGTAAAATGCCTGGAGGCTTCAGATGCAACAGCAGCCAAGCCTTATCTCGCCTTTCTCAGCTGCCCCCTTTTCTCTGCCATGAATATTCTTCCCTTTCCCTTCCCACCCCCGTTCATTCCTCCTCCCTTTCCCTGTCTCAGATCACACCCTCCCCATATACAGATGGGAAATGTGTGTTTAAACCTCTCAGAATAGGGAATACTATGCAGAATTCTGCAAGGCAATGTTGTGTCCACAAAGTAATTCCTCACTCAGATGGATTTAACTCCTAATTGGACAGTATATAGGTAACTTGGGCTATGGCATGGCCATCAAATGGTTTGAAAATGGCAAACAGCATTTTGAGCTTTGCTACTCGGCAGTCAGTGCAGTGTCCAGAGCATCACAAAATGTGAGTCGTTTGCTTTACCTTATGACAAATTGGGTTGTTTTGAGTTTGGTGCCATGTGAGACACTACCCACCATGCGGCAGATGCACTTTAGGCACATGTTGATACAGCCTGTTTGCCACTGATTGTTATTTTGCAGAAGTCAACATGGGGTTTCATTGTGTGGACCATAATAAAAATGTCACTGATGCACAGAGAGTTTTCTCTATACACATCAGGGGTATTTAGCTATTTTCCTGCCCAGGTCTGCTGTTCCCCTCATGGTGGTCGAAGACAGATAAAACAGAGCGGGAATTAGATCACACCAATTGCTTATCACTGGCTGGCTTTTCTGTCACACTCATTTGCCTATTTCTTATTCGGTGACTTGTCTTGACCATCTTGTGTGAGTTCCTTCTTTGGAACATAGCCCAGTTCCCCATGTCCTTCCACTGCTCACTTTTAGGGAATTACGGGGCATATTATCAAGGGGGTTTATCTCCGCTTTTTTGGCTTTAAAAGCCAAGAAAGCAGAGATAAAATTATCTCCCTATTACCTAGCTGTCGCTAACACCAGTTAGCGACATCTAGTAGGAGATAGCGACCATCTTGGGACCCCACTTTGCATGTCAGTGATATTTATCACTAATGACATGCAAAGTGGGCGTGCCAAGATGTTAGCGACTGGAAACAGTCGCTAACATCGCTATCTCCTATTACCAACTTTTGGAGATATTCGCGCTAAGTGCGAATATATCCAAAAGCTAACACCTGCCCTGAGCAGTTCTTAGCCATGGTATCCAATGGGAGGTGGATAACATGGCTAAGAGCATTAGCTCGGTAATACATGAATATCGCTGACTTTTCAGCGTTATTCATGCATTGCGGCCGATTTTTATCGCATTTGCGATAAACCTTGGTAATACCAAGGTTTATCTGCGATAAAAATCGCCGCAGCTCAGCTGTAAATTTTTGTCTCTAATCAAGCAATAGCGATAACTATCGCTATTGCTTGGTAATATGCCCCTACATGTTTTCTTTGTCTCAAGCACTCCACACGACTGCATGTGTTTTCCAGCTGTCTACGGACTGTGCTTATCTTCTCTTCCCTCATGCTCTTAGTTGCTTCTTTCATCCATGCGCTTCTCTTCCCTCTCCACACTGTGTTGCTCTCTGTTGCCCAGGTGCTTCTCCCCTGCATCTCTTCATGATGCATTCACTCTCATGTGCTCCTCTCCCGTCGGTGCTTTCTCACCAGTGCACTTCTTCCTCCAGCTTCACGTTGATCAATCTCTTGCCTTTTCCTGTTTCTCCGTTCCTCTCTCTCTCGCCCATTTGCTTTCCTTTGCCCCTCACGCATGCACTCCATGTTAGTTTCCCTCATCCATGGTCGCTTTGTTGCTTTCCCCTATCTGCGCCCCCATGTTGTTCCCTCTCGTCCATATTGCTTCAGCCCTGTGTTGCTTTCCATACACCCACTAAAAAAAAGCTTTTTCCAATGCAAGTCAGTATAGTGACATGTATCTTTGCAGCGAACTTTCCAGGTCACGTCGCATGTACATGTATGCGCACTTGCTAGTGTTTTTTTATTGAACGTGGTTTCAGAATTTTTCAGTTAAAAACAAATGGTAACGTGTCTATTGGGAGCATGACATGTAATTAGTAGATCTCAGGTTCAAACAAAAATCACATAGCTAATTCTGTGGACGCAGCATGTAATAACAAACAAAAGTGAAGATTAGTAATATTAAATCTTAGAAATTCGATAGAAAATTTTAAAACTTGGTGACTTACAGATGTAAAGCCATTAGGAAGTCAGGTATATGTGTGCATTTCAGCAGACATCTGAGAGATTCCTAAGAGCTACTGTAACAGGACTTCTGGCTTGCTGTGCGGAAAGCTCCCTATTCTGTTTAGCAAACAGAGATATTTACCATAGTGACGATGGCACTGGGACGAGCTTTAATGCCGAACATATGCAGATTCACCTTCAAATAAAAGCCAAGCTGGAGAACTCCTGCTGCATTCAAGTAAAACATGACGTACATTGGGTCGACAAGCTTTGGGAGGATTGTAAAACAGAAGTTAAACAATGATGTATATTGAAATTAGAATGCATGGCAACCGTGAGAACACTTTAAAATGAAGACAAGGCAAATAGTTTCATCATGATCCAGGAAGAATGTACCTACAAATGTTTAAATTTGGTAACTGGCAAAATAAATATACCCATCTCTCTTCTATTCTGTACCTAGGTGCAAAGTATCAGTATTGACTGAGTGAACATTCGGTAATAAGTTGAATGGAAACAGTATCTTATTTCTGCACACAGAGGCATTCAATATAAAGTGACAGCATAAAGGAAAACAAAGGAAACATACCCCACTAACGGGCGGGGAAAACTGTGGCCGTTGAAGTGCGAAGCACTGAATGAGATGGGTGAAACATGAAAGAATGATAGTGGCCTGCTGGTAGGCGTGGCTTGGGCGCCGATGGCGATGGTCGCCTGAGAGCTCGGCTCCGGGACTAAGCCCGAAATTATCCTGAACATCGGAGGCTGAGGGGCGCCCCAGACCCCGCATTCGGTTGAGCGAGGCGACGACACCCTGCCGGGGGCCTTGGTGGAGTTTGGACGGGGGTGGCTTCGAGGAAGTGCCGAAGTTTGCGGAGTTGCGGAGTTGCGGAGTGCGACCCAACATGGCGCCCGGACCCCTTTGTCCCCTTGATCGAAACTACGGAGTTGAAGAGGTCTCGCGGGTGTCGCCTGGCACCCGGCTTCACCATCCTCAGTTGTTTTAGACATTGGACATTGGCAGGTTCGGACCTTCTACAACGGGTTCATACTCGATTAGACGACCGGGCGGGTGCCCACGCACTAGAGGACACCGGGCGTGGGTGCCCTCTGTTCCAGGCGGTGGTCTGCACCGTGACTCCGCAACTAGCTACGATTTCCTGGCCAGCCCAACTACATGGATGGCGCAACACTCTGGCGCCACAGGTCAACCGAGGGAGTTGGTGGCCCTCGCCCCGGAGCTATAGTGGGTGAACGGGCCTGCCCGACTCGGCGACGGTTGTCTCCGCCCCCTTATCGGTGCCCTCGGACGCCGTGGCGGTGGCGTGAGCCGAAGCGGCGGAGTCTCCACAGGCTCTGGAGAAGGAGATCGCCCATACCAGACTTGAGAACGAAATCCCGGGAAGGTCGTGCTGGACACTTGTACACGGAGACGCCTACTCCGGGACCCTCGCGGAGAGCCCCTGGCAGCATGGGGAAACCTAAAGGAGCCAAGGGATCCAGCCAGACCACCTCAGACTCTGAAGCCCAGGACAAGGAAGAGCATGGAGACCCTAAACGACCTGGTGGCGCACCACTCCAGCAACAATTCGACCGTGTACTGGAAGCGATAGAGGCAACTCGGTCGGCCCTCCAACAGGACATTGCCCAGGTGGCGACCGGCCTGGGCCTCCTTAGGGCAGACCATGGTAAACTCTCAGACCGGGTCAAGGAGGTGGAGGGCACGGTGAAGACTTTAGAACCGGCGCAGAGAACCCTGGCTGCGACGATAAAGGATGCCATGTCCCGAATCGAGACCCTCGAACGGAGGGCGGAGGATGCGGAAGGCCGAAACAGGAGGAATAACATTCGGGTGGTGGGCCTGCCGGAAAAAATCGAGGATGGCGATATGGTGCGATACTTGGAGACCTGGCTCCGAGACACGGTGGTCCCGGAGGGCCTGTCCTCCTTTTACACTCTAGAACGGGCCCACAGAGTTCCAGCACGGCCCCCACAGCAGGGACGAGCCCCAAGGCCAGTGGTGGCGCGGTTGCTACATTTCCGGGACAGAGACCTGATCCTAAATGCCGCCAGGCACAATGGCCCGTTCCAGGTTGCAAACAGTCAGGTGAATATCTTCCCTGACTACACCTACGAGACGCAGCGCAAGCGGTTCTCCTTCCTGGCGGTTAAGCGTGAACTCAGGAGTGAGGGCATCCAATATTCACTCCTATTTCCCGCAAGGCTCAGAGTCATTGTCGACGACAAAACCCAGTTCTTCGACACCCCAGAGGAGGTCTGTGATTGGCTCGAACTGTACCGGACAGGGAAAGATGGTTATAGCGCCTCGACCCATCAGGCGGAGGAGCCGGAACAAAGGAGGCGATCTAAGAGGGTCAGGAACCGCCGCACGGGAGGGCCCTCGACAGCGGAGACATCATCGGAGCGGAGGGGAGTGTTGGAAGTTCTGTCGGAACTGTCGGGAGCAAGAGGCGAAGTCATCGAGGAGGAGGAAGAAAACCCGGGTGCTCAGGGGGCACCATCGGACTCGGAAGACTCAGTGGCAGACAGTACCCATACACCGGTGATCACACCGAAATCGGTGGAGGACCTTTTGGACGGACAAGGGTAACGGGATATGCTGCCTTGTTTTGGGTGGGGGCCCGGCAGGGGGGAGGCGGTTGCCGTTCTTTATTGCTGACAATGAAGGAGGGAGGGTTGGGGGGCTTCTGCTCTTGCCCCGAAAGGTTTTGACACAGGGGGGGGCTTACTATAGTCCTGGTAGCCTGGGCGACGAGGGCCCACTGCCTCCGCTCAGCCCGCACCTGGCCCATAAGGCCTTCCTACGGTGGCGACCGTAGGACTAGTGGGGATTTTGGGGTTGATCTCCGTAGAGGTTTGGATGGGATCTAGATGGTGCAGTTTGGGTCCTGTTCTGGGGTGGTTGGGGGGGGGCTTTGTTGGTTTTTGGGTGGTTTGGTTCTGGTTGGGGAAAATGGCCGCCGTCAGCGCTGGGAGGATTGATGCTTTTTCTTTGTGGGGACCCGAACGGGGAGACTGTGCAAGAACACTCTGGGACAATGGCTGATGTTGCTAACTTGAAATGTATTACTTGGAACGTGAGGGGGCTTCACACTATGTCCAGGCGTCACAAGGTCCATGCTTACTTAGTGCGTAGGGGAGTGCAAATGGCGCTGCTGCAGGAAATGCATCTGAACAAGGCGGAAGGGGCGGCGCTTCAGCGTAGGTGGCGAGGGCAGGTCTTTTCCACGGCGTACTCTGCTTATGCCAGGGGGGCGCTAATATGGATTAGGGCAGGAGTCCCCTTCCAGGTCACGAGGACAGTGTTGGACCCAGAGGGGCGTTTCGTGGCCATATCAGGCACGCTAGGAGGGAGGGACCTGAACGTTTGCTGTGTGTATGCTCCTAATGTGGACCAGACTGCCTTCCTTTCCAGGTTATCGGGCTCGCTGGCCCACTTTTTCGCCGGGCCCCTCCTGCTGGGGGGAGACTTTAACTCCGTAGTGGATGTAGACATAGACCGCTCGCATCCCCCGCTCCCCGATTCCCCGGTCCGGCGGACGGCTAAGGGCCGTCAAGATTGGCAGACCCGCTGGGGTTTGACGGACATTTGGAGGGCGCATCACCCCGCGTCTAGAGATTATTCATACTTTTCGAGCCTTCATGAGCTGCATGTCAGACTAGATGGCTTTCTTGGTTCGTCCGAATTAGTTTCGGCAGCGGTCCGATCGGAGTACTTATCGCGGACCATCTCGGGCCATAACCCCCTCCTACTGGACATTCGCTGGTTCCCTGGGACGCCGGCAGTACCCACCTGGAAGATGCGCCCCGAGATCCTCGAGGACAGTGTCTTCAAGGCGGACCTAGGGGAGAGAATCACGGATTATTTTGCGTCCAACGGCGGCTCCGCGAGTACTAGGGCGTTCGAATGGGACGCTTTCAAGGTGGTGGTGAGGGGCTACTGTATCTCTAAGAAGGTGGGCATGCGGCGTGTTATCCTGGCTGATTTAGACACAGCGGACCGAGCGCTCCGCGAGCTTGAAATTAGCCGCCCCGGACACCCGGAATTGCAAACACAAACGGTAGAGGCGAGGGAGAAGGTGGCGGTGGAGGTCGAACGGCTCCGCTGTTTCGATTATAAGGCCTATACGGTCCGGTCTATTGCGGAGGGCGACAGGTCGAGCGCGTTACTGGCGTGGTTGGCCAACCCTACGCGCCAGTCCCAAACGACGACAAATATGCGTAGGGCGGATGGGACCGAGGTGTGCACCCAACCGGAGATTCTTAGTTGCTTCCGGCATTACTACGAAAGTTTATACCGCAGTCGCTCCGCACGTGACCCAGACCGGCTTGATAACTATCTTAGCCCACTGGAACTCCGCACAGTGGGACAGGAAGTGGCGGAAACCCTGGGTTCTGACATCGACTTGGGGGAGATCCGCGGGGCCATCAAACGGATGGCGAGGAACAAGACCCCGGGCCTAGATGGCCTTCCGGTGGAGTTCTATGCAGCTTACGCTGACCTCTTGGCCCCTCGATTACTGGTGGTCTACAGGGAGGCGAAGAGGTTGGGTCGTCTCCCTGGCTCGATGTGTGAGGCGTTGGTGGTCCCTCTCCTCAAACCAGGCCGAGACTCGTCTGACCCGGGGTCCTACCGTCCCCTTTCAATGCTGACGGTGGACTACAAAATATTGAGCAGCATCTTGGCCTCGAGGCTGCTGGGACATATGAGTTCCCTAGTGCATGAAGACCAAGCCGGTTTCATCCCACGGCGGAATACGACTATGAACATCCGAAGGTTGTTCCGCTTGCTTGGGGAACCATTCGTGGATGCCCCGTCCCCGGTAGTCTTGTCGGTGGACCTGGAGAAGGCTTTTGATAGCCTGGAGTGGGACTACCTATGCACGGTATTACGGAAATTCGGCCTCGGGGAGGGATTTGTCAAATGGACAGCAGTCCTCTACGCTTCCGCTTCGGCCAGGGTAAGATCGGGCCCTTTGATTTCATCGCGATATCCGGTGGAGCGTGGCACGCGGCAAGGGTGCTCCTTATCCCCGCTTCTTTTTGCACTAGCGGTGGAGCCACTAGCGATGCATCTTCGCTCGGGAGCCCACTATACGGGCTTATGGACAGCGGCGGGCCCACATTACGTCTCGCTCTATGCGGACGACCTGTTGCTCTTCCTGGAGGATCCGGTCGACGCATTACGGGGAGCGGAATTAGCGCTAACGGAGTTCGGAGCGGTCTCAGGCCTCCAAGTGAATTGGTCTAAGACCTGCCTCTTCCCGATGCGTAGGGGTACCCCCACTCCTGCGCTAAGTAAGGAGATCAGATGGGAGCCCGACTGCTTTAAATACCTTGGGGTATTTGTGTACCACGACCAACCCGACCTCCTAGATGGAAACATTGCCCGTTGCATACGAGCACTCCGAGGTAGCATGGACTTTTGGGCCACGCTGCCGCTCTCCGTGGCGGGACGCATCGCCCTGCTCAAAATGGTGGCGCTCCCCCGACTATTGTATTACTTTCGGACTTTGCCGATCTGGGTCCCACCGGCTACGTTTCGTCGCTTGCGTTCTATGGTGGTCGGGTTCCTTTGGGGAACGGGCCGGCGGCGGGTGGCCCTCAATACCCTGATGAGGCCGAAGGACGAGGGGGGGCTCGCTGTGCCGGACTTCGAGAAGTATTACCTAGCGGCGCAGCTCCAGACCTACACCCAGGAGATAGCCAGGGAATTCAGAGGCCCGGAGGACGGTAGAGGGACGGGTATGGCCAGGCACGTCCTCTCCTTTATCGCGCTGCGACAGCGCTTAGTCCTGCGGGACCTGTCGATGGAGGAGCGGACTATCCGACTCTGTTGGAATCGGGCTCATAACAGAGGTCGCCTACGGACGCCATATGCGCCTGAAATACCATTGGGGATGCTGACGGCCCTCCCCCACGGAGGAGATTGGTCACGACTGGCGGACTGGGAGGATTCCGGTTTACAGCTCGTCGGGGACCTGTACGAAGACGGAGCGCTCCTGTCCTTTCAGGATCTCATTGACCGCTTTGGGATCCCCCGGGGCGACTTTCTGCTGCACTCGGCCATTGTTCGAGCGATCCAGGCGCACTGGCAAAACGGGCTAGAGGAACCTCAATTGTCTCAGGTGTGCCAGTACGTAATGATGTCGGCGGGCACGGTGAAGGCGGTCACTTGCCTCTACGGCAGGTTGATTGCCGAGGGGTTGGTTCCTCTCGCCACATTGAAGTCCCGCTGGGAAGAGGACATTGGTAGGGAGATCCCGGAGACGACCTGGTCCCGGCTGGTGAGGCGTGCCTGGAAGGGTACACGTAGCGCCCGTTTCCAACTGGTCCACTATTATGTTCTCCATAGGGCGTACCTGACCCCGGTAAAGATCAGGCGTTATTTTGCCACGGCTTCGGCGGAATGCCCTAGGTGCCCGGCTCAGGAGGCGGACCTCCTACACATGCTATGGGCCTGTCCAGGACTGACGTCCTACTGGCAGGAGGTGGCGGCGACTTTGGAAGAGGTGACGGGGAGGCACCTACCATTCGATGTGGCGGTAGGGCTATTGCACTGGTTCCCCCATACCCCCCGGAATAAAATCACCAGTAAATTTATCGACCTGGGGCTCCTACTTGCTAAGCGAGAGGTGACCAGGAACTGGAAGGCACGAGCTGGTCCTACAGGCAGCAGATGGCACAGTGAGCTTTTGAAATGGGCGGCGGGTGAGAGCGCGCTGCGATATCAGTTGGCTTGGAGGCAGAGCAATGAGAAGGCGCAGGAGGCCGCGTTAGAATGGGAAACGCTGGTGCAGGCCCTCAGAGATTATTGTACCCCCAGCGACTCCGAAAGTGAAGAAGCAACTCGACCCGAGTCCCGTTAAACATTAGCATTGACAGCACTATTACCTTCCCCGTGGGTCAAGCAGTGGATCCTATGTTGATGAGCTCCCTGGCGCTGATGGTGGGGGGGGGGGGAGGGGGGAGTTTCACAGTAACTGGGAATTTTGAGGGGGGGGTTTCTTTTTGGGGTTTGGGGTTTGTTTAGAAAAGCAGATGACGGACAGTGTGTTATCCGGACCAGCTCCAGCATCCTACTGACCCCAGCTGCATTTGACGCCCAACCCCAGGGATATGGGCTGATTGGCTGTATAGCAACGTTATGGAAGGGGGTCGGTGGGCTATATCTTGTATAAGTTGTTTATAATACGATACTGGTCGTTACTGTATTGTTTTACTGATTCCTGCAATAAAAATATATTTTAAAAAAAAAATAGTGGCCTGCTGGTAGGTCAAAGAACATTTCTGAAAGCGATGCTACCCCTGAGTGGTTGGAGCCTGCAGTCTCATCCGATGGAGGCTGGTGTCTGGTCCTGGTTTCTAAATGTTCTGCTTGAGAGGTAGTAGACCACTAAATAACAATTTCACCTGCTAAAGACCATTGTTTTGCGTTGTGTATATGAATGAGTGTTTGTACCAGAGTTTTTCATTTTGTTTAGAGCTTGTCTGTTGGCTCTCTGATGCCCTACACATGCAGGGTGCTTTCTAGACAGTATGATTAGCCAGGGACACAGCTATGATGCTATGCTGTGTACATTATTGGGTGGTATGTTTAAGTTTTTCTCCAAAATGTATTTATTCAGTTTTTCAAATGAGAATATAAATTACAGCAAAGTAGCATGTCTCCACATGTTAACAATTACAATAGCATTGAGATGTGGGTAGGTGCAGCAAGTCCGAGCAAATATGAAAATCCAACATATATCATCTTATCCAGCGTTTGGGGAAACATGACTTCACATCACACCCTCCACACAGAAAGGTGCGCACGAAATAAAGAAAATAAAACAAAGAGGTCACCAGTCCCCTCTCATGCCCCCGCCCACAGTCAAACAGAGGGGGGTAGGGAGGGGGGGGGGGGGGGCACCCACGAAGCTCAAAAAATTACATTCTGGAGTCACATCGGGTGGCATGCGCAGACTCAATTCCCCCTCCCATTTACTCTCAACCATTGCATCCAAGCCACCAAGCCTATCACTCCCTACTCGCTCTTACCCATCGTCTCATTGCCGATCACTTCCACCAAGTAAATCCAACATGCTCAACCACAGTTCAATATCCCTCTCTGCATGCTCATTGGTATGCACTTTTTTGAGTATGCATTCCTCTGTCACCGCCCACTCTCGCTGGCCAGCTTTCCACCAAAGGAGTGTTGGGAACATAGGGCTAGCCCACTGTACAACCATGCGACGACGTGCTAATTGTAGGCCAAGCCGAGCAAACGTATATCACATTATTTTGAGGGACGGGATGAAACACAAGCAGACAATGTAGCACTGAGAGCTCCACTGCTACCTTTGTCTGCCTGCACATCACGCCTTGCACTTCCTCCCAGTATGGCTGTAGCTGTGCGCAATTCCAGTCCATGTGACAGAAGTCCATAGGCGCTACACCACATCGTGAGCAAGGCGATGAGTGTTCCGAAAACGCTCTTTGAAATTGGACTGAGGTCAGATAGAACTGAAATTACCTTAAATCAGGCATTGCTCGCCACCTCTCGCACCTGTGTAGCTCCCTATCCAATTTGCTGTCTGTCAGTGGAGCATCCACCACTCTGCCCCACACTCCTCTTCTCACATCAAGTACCATTACCCTATGCACCTTCAATGCGACATTCAATCTAGAAATGATGCCCTTACAGGAGCCCTGGCTGAAAATCATCCTGAGAACATGTGTTCTCCAGGGCTCCTCTAGAAAGGTAGGCCATATCCCACGAACTGTATGGGAAATGCTGGCATATTGCAGGGACTGCCTATCCTCCACCCCATGATGAGTCCCCATCTCCACTAACGACATGAAAGTACCATTCATATACAGATTCCCTGTCATCTCACAGCCCCCGCAACCCAGTCTTCAAAGTTCATGGACTCATGGATATGTAGGAAGGGTCACAGGGCCCGATTCACAGAATTAACTTAAGACAAAATCCTAAACTTACTACCATTTAGGTATTCACAGAAGGCACTTAATCATTTTGGTATTCACAGAAGGCCCTTACTCATTTCGGTATTCACAGAAGTTAGGACTTCTAACTTTAGGACTCCTAAATGCCTTCTGTGAATACCGAAAGTCTGAAAGTTAGGATTTTTCTCAGTTTAGTAGTAGTAAAGTCAGGAGTCCTAACTTCTGTGAATACCGAAATGAGTAAGGGCCTTCTGTGAATACCAAAATGAGTAGGTGAAGTGCCCCAGCAGCCGCATGAGGAACGGGATTGACTCAACTGAATCCTTCAGATACACCAGTGTGTCATCCATGAACAGTGAGACAACATGCCGGCGGCTACCAACTGGAACTCGCCAATCGGCCAGGCGATCCCTGAGATAGATTGCAAGTAGCTCCATCGCAAGGGCGACCAGCAACGGGGACAGCAGCAGCCCTGTTGTGTGTTATGTTATGTGACTAGGAATTTGTAAAGCGCACAGCTACTCATTTGTGTGTCCCGGCACTTAAACAACCTAAGCTTGACTGACTTTGGGCTCTTAACTCACTAAGTAGTGAGCTATTGCTGAAATAATCAGGTTTTCAGTGACTTCCTAAAGGTGAAGATGGCCTGTGTCAGTCTGAGAACCAAAGGGAGACTATTCCAAAGTTGTGTTGCTTGCACCTGGAAGGAGCAACCGCCAATTTGTGCATGGAGAAAATTAGGGGTATGTGTTAGCAGGAGTGCAGCAGATCTCAGAGCATGACCAGGATGGTAGAATTGAACTCTTTTCCTGAGGTACGGGGAGCCAGTTATATGGAGTGATTTATAGGCTAAAACCATCTTTCTAAAGGGTTTCCAGCAATGCCGGCAGCGGAGTGGCAGTATGTGCCAGATTGAACTCAAATGGGAGCTCGTCGGGTCCTGAGCATTTCTCCTTGGCTTCCTTCAGATCATCCAGTGTCAGAGCCTTACCCAGTCGCTCTGCCTGTGCCGCTGGTAAATGTGGCAGTTCCACTTATGCCAGGAAGTCAGCAGCAGCGAAAGTTCCGCTTTGCACTAGGAGAGTATATATACCAGCCAGGTGAGCTGGCAACAGTCTCACCACTGCAGACTGGCCCATAACCATCGTATCAACAGGGGCTCAAGAAGCCAATATTGTGGAGGAGGTTGTTCCCTACTGAGCAACCAGGAAAGCATGAGTCCTTTCCTATCCCCATCCCTATGCAGTTACTGGCGGTAGTCTCTGCGGACATGGCAGCCTAGTCCATCACAGATAGTCACCACAGCTCTGTGCGCCTCAGTCAATTGCACCTCGTACACCTCGCACCCCTGCACTCCTCTCTGCAGTGCGGTAAGACATAACTTCTTCTTTCCCAGTTCTCACTTCAACTTCTTCCTGATACCATGCACTTTTCCCATACTTGCCCCTCGAATTACCACCTTCAGTGCTTTCCTTTTCCATCCTGCACGTGTGGGTCGTACCCCAGTTAGCTTCAAAGAAACCCCCCAGCACCTCCTGCATAATCCAGGATCTCCCAAGCATTCAGGCCAAAATCTCCATAGTCAAAAAGTGGGATGTCGCACCCACACTCTGAATTCCAAGAGGAGGGGCGCATGATCGAAGCGGAACTGCACCTGATACGACATCCCCACAACTGCAAATAAGGAATCTTAAGCCGACTATGAGTGCCATGTTTTGGAGAGTAACAGGAATATTCCTGCACGAAGGAGTGGAGCTCTTGCCACACATCTACAAATTGCAGTTGATGCATAACCTCTCGCAGCCCAGCCACAATGTGAGGTTTTGTAGTCAAACGCGGGTGTGTCTATCCAGTAAGCGGTCCAACACAGTTGAAATTCCCTGTTCATAAAATTCGTCGGCCTACATAGGGAAGCAGGGTGTCCCCCAAAGCCCAAAAAAATTCACCATCATCAATATTCAGTGCATACACATTCTCCGAGCACACTTCACATCCATCTTGGGTACCATGCAACAGGATGCAGTGCCTATCCACATTTGTAATCTGCTCCTTCATCTGAAAGGGGAGTCCCAGTACTAGCCAAACGGACACCCCCCTAGCGAATGATGAATAAGTAGCAGAGTTTTAGGCTTCTGCCTCCATGAGGTGTGTCTCCAGAAGGACGGCAATCTTAACCCTCAACTGTTTAAGGTACGTATGTATCCAGTATCTCTTAACTCCTTTGACGCTCATGACGAGCTCAGCTCGTCATGAGGCACAGTTGAGCTGTGCTCATGACAAGCTGAGCTTGTCATAACAGCCGTGGAACGCCAACGGAGGGCTAATTCCCCTCCTGTGCGGGGAGTTCCATTGAGTGGGCGGAGTCATGATGAGTTCAGCCCATCATGAGCACAGCTCCACTGTGCAGCATGACGAGCTGAGCTATGAGCCCCGCTGGCCCCCAGCACCACGGGTGAATTAGCCCCGCGTGGAAGGGGTTAACAAAGGGAGTGAGCCCTGGCACATTCCAAGACAGCAATCATTCTGCATCCGTCATCACACATTACTTCCATGCACATCTCCCAGCTACCACCGCTCCCTTCCCCAACATCTCCCATGCATTCCCAACATGTGTTGCTGCAAATAATCAACAAATGAACACAACAATACAACCAGAGAAACAACCTTACCCTCCAACAATCTACAACTCAATTTGTGCCTGCTCAATCATCGTAACAAACCCCACCACCAGAATGTCGGAATCCAGCGGGACCTGTCACAGACAGTTCCTTATGTGTCATGCTAAGGGAGCAAAAAACAAAGGGAAGAAGAGAACCCCCACTCACCAATCGCCATCCTCCCCTTGTGTGTCCCAGCGTCTCACCTTCCATGACTCTGAGTGTGTGTACACAACAATCTACAACATATGTAAGTGACCATTGAGTTAACAATTAGCTGAAAAAGTACTGAATTAGAAGAGGAAAGAAAAAAGAAAATAAATTGTAGTAGAGAAGAGGAGGGTGGTGAACGTGTGGAATATCCAAGCCCCTTCAACAGTGGCTGACCAATCAATCAATCAATCAATCAAAGACATTTGTAGAGCGCACTACTTACCCGGAGGGTCTCAAGGCGCTTGGGGGCGGGGGGGGGGGGTGCTGCTACTGTTTGAACACCCAGGTCTTGAGCTTCTTCCTGAAGGAGAGGTGGTCTTGGGTCAGGCGCAGGTCAGTCGGGAGGGAGTTCCAGGTCTTGGCGGCCAGGTAGGAGAAGGACCTTCCTCCTGTTGTCGCTCTTCGGATGCGGGGGACGGCGGCGAGGGCGTGGTTGGTCGATCGGAGGTGGCGTTTGGGAGCGTAGAAGTTGAGGCGGTTGTTGAGGTAGCTCGGGCCTTGGTCGTGTAGGGCTTTGTGTGCGTGGGTGAGGAGACGGAAGGTGATTCTCTTGTTGACGGGGAGCCAGTGCAGGTCTCTCAGATGTCCGGAGATGTGGCTGCGTCGGGGGATGTCGAGGATGAGTCTGGCTGAGGCGTTCTGGATCCGCTGGAGTCTCTTCTGGAGCTTGGCGGTGGTTCCGGCGTAGAGGGCGTTGCCGTAGTCCAGTCCAGCTGGTGACGAGGGCCTGGGTGACCGTCTTCCTGGTCTCGGTGGGGATCCACAGGAAGATCTTCCGTAGCATGCGCAGGATGTTAAAACAGGACGCGGAGACGGTGTTGACTTGTCTGGTCATGGAGAGGGAGGAGTCCAGGATGAAGCCCAGGTTGCGTGCGTGGTCTGTCGGTTTGGGTGCGGTGCCCTGGGCGGGGGGCCACCAGGAGTCGTCCCAGGCGGAGGGCGAGGAGCCCAGGATGAGCACTTCCGTCTTGTCTGAGTTCAGTTTCAGGCGGCTGGTTGTCATCCACTCGGCTACGTCTTTCATCCTTCGTGAAGGTTGGCTCTGGCGGTGGCGGGGTCGTTGGTGAGGGAGAGAATCAGCTGGGTGTCGTCAGCGTAGGAGATGATGTTGAGGTTGTGTTGGCGTGCGATGGCCGCGAGGGGGCTCATGTAGACGTTGAAGAGGGTGGGGCTCAGCGAGGATCCTTGAGGGACGCTGCAGATGACTTCGGTGGCCTCTGACTTGTACTGTGGTAGACGGACTCTCTGTGTTCTTCCGTCGAGGAAGGAGATGATCCATTCCAGTGCCTTCTCCTGGATTCCGACGTTGCTGAGGCGCTGCACTAGGGTGCGGTGGCAGACAGTGTCGAATGCCGCGGAGAGGTCTAGGAGGATGAGGGCCGCTGTTTCTCCGTTGTCCATCAGGGCTCGGATGTCATCGGTGGCAGCGATGAGGGCGGTCTCGGTGCTGTGGTTGGCTCGGAAGCCAGACTGTGAGGGGTCGAGGGATCCATTCGTCTCGAGGAAGGCGGCCAGCTGTTTGTTGACGGTCTTCTCGATGACTTTGGCTGGAAACGGGAGGAGCGAGATGGGGCGGTAATTCTTGAGTTCGGTGGGGTCCGCTGTAGGTTTCTTGAGTAGGGCGCTGAGTTCGGCGTGCTTCCAGCTCTCCAGGAAGGTGGCGGTGTCTAAGGAGGTGTTGATGATGTCCCGCAGGTGGGGTGCGATGACAGCGTCGGCCTTGTTGAAGACGTGGTGAGGGCAGGGGTCGGTTGGAGATCCGGAGTGGATGGAGTTCATCATGCAGACGGTGTCTTTGGTGCTGATCGGAGTCCAGGCGCGGAGGGTGGTGGTGGGGGGCGGTGGTTCGGTCGTGGCGTGCGTCGGTTGAGTGCTGAAGCTGTTGTGTATGTCCGCGATCTTGTTGTGGAAGTAGGAGGCGAGGGAGTTGCAGAGGTCTTGCGATGGGGTGATGTCGTGTTTTCCGGCGTTGGGGTTGGAGAGCTCTTTCACGATGTTGAAGAGTTCCTTGCAGTTGTGTGCGTTGCTGTCCAGCCGGTCCTTGAATGCAGTTTTCTTGGTGGCGCGGATCAGTTGGTGGTGCTTCCGGGTGGCAAGCTTGAGGGTGGTCATGTTGTCCGGAGTTGGTTCCCTTCTCCAGGCTTTCTCGAGGGCTCGGCAGTTCTTCTTGGAGCTCTTGAGTTCGTCGGTGAACCATGGGGCCTTCTTGCTGCCGGGTCTGCTGGGCGGGGTCCTCAGTGGGGCGAGTTCGTCCGCACAGTTGCTGATCCACTTCGTGAAGTTGTCGGCGGCCTGGCTGGGGTTCGCTGAGCTGGCGGGAGGGTGCTGGCTCAGGGAAGCGGCAAGCTGGTCGGCTGTGATCTTGTTCCAGCTTCTTCGAGCAACCTGTTGCTGGTGGTGGTGGATCGTCTTTCTTTTGAAGGTGAAGTGGACGCAGCTGTGGTCCGTCCAGTGGAGTCCGGTGACGTGGCTGAAGGCGATGTCTTTGCTGGATGAGAAGACGGCGTCGAGTGTGTGTCCGGCGAGGTGGGTGGGGGTGGACACCAGTTGCTTGAGACCGAGGTTGGTGAGGTTGTCGAGCAGGGTGATGGTGTTGCGGTCGTTGTTGTTCTCCAGGTGGAAGTTGATGTCCCCCAGGAGGATGTAGTCAGCGGAGGGGAGGGCATGCGGGCTGATGAAGTCGGCGATGTCCTCGCTGAATTGTGTGCGTGGTCCCGGGGGTCGGTAGATCAGGGTGCCTCTGAGGGTGGTTTTGGGGTCCGTGTGGATCTGGAAGTGCAGGTGTTCGGCGGTTGTCAGGGTATCGTCGGTGTTGGTCTTGATGCGGATGGTGTCCCTGTAGATGATGGCGATGCCTCCTCCAGTCTGGTTGTTGCGGTCTCTTCGGGTGATCTTGTAGCCCTCTGGGATGGCGATGGCGATGTTGGGCGCTGAGGAGTTGTTCATCCAGGTTTCCGTGAGGAAAGTGACGTCAGGGGCTGTGGTGTCGAGGAGGTTCCAGAGTTCGATGGCGTGTCTGTGGACGGAGCGGGTGTTGAGAAGGAGGGTGTTGGTGCGGGACATGTCCGGATGCAGGTGAACTTGCAGGCATGGAGCTGAAGGGTCCATGGGTTCGTCTCGGGGTGGCTCGGTAGCATCCCGGGATTCGGCCGGTGTTGAGTGCGTTGAGGGTGGCGGCGTCGTAGGTCCGGCGGGTGGGCTGGTGTCTGCGGGGCCCAGGGGTCCTGGCACTGGGCGTGGTCCAGGCGCGGACGGGCGCAGACGGGCTTACCTTTGGCGCGCCTTCGGCTCACAATCGGCGCGCCCGCTGCGCGTCAATGCTGCGCGTTCGCACGGTCGCCATTTATGGCCAGTGCATGGAGGGCGGAGCAGCTGGGAGGTGGGAGCGGGGAGGAAGGGGGCATGTCAACGCTCCTGGCGGCGGTAAGCGGCGGGAATGCGGGAGGCGGGGAGCGCAGGGGATACCAGAGCAGGGGGGGGCGGAAGAGCAGCAAAAAACAGGCAGGCAGGGGAACAGAAGTACAGGGACTTACAGCAATACAGGGGATTTACAGAATTACGGGGGAAACACTTGACAAACCAAAAGACAGCAGAAGCAGCACAACGGCAGGTCGGGAGGGCAGGCAGGGAGGCGGGAGGGCTCAGCGAGGCTGCGAGCTGTAGCAGGCGGAGGCACACGTGACAGCTGGTGGCCGTGCGGCGCGGGGTTGTCCTAAATATAGGTCACACTCACCTGTGCCACACGGTCGCCATTTATGGCCAGTGCATGGAGGGTGGAGCAGCTGGGAGGCGGGAGCGGGGAGGAAGGGGGCGTGTCAACGCTCCTGGCGGCTGTAAGCGGCGGGAATGCGGAAGGCGGGGAGCGGGGTGGGCGCAGGGGATACCAGAGCAGGGGGGGCGGAAAAGCGGCAAAAAACAGGCAGGCAGGGGAACAGAAGTACAGGGACTTACAGCAATACAGGGGATTTACAGAATTACGAGGGAAACACTTGACAAACCAAAAGACAGCAGAAGCAGCACAACGGCAGGTCGGGAGGGCAGGCGGGGAGGCGGGAGGGCTCAGCGAGGCTGCGAGCTGTAGCAGGCGGGGGCACACGCGACAGCTGGTGGCCGTGCGGCGCGGGGGTGTCCTAAAGATAGACCCAATTCTAATGTAAATATATTCCTGCAGTGGCCTTCTAATTCAATTACACAATTATGTTTATAAATATCCAAACCAGGTGACAAAAGATGAATAAAATACTGAAATTATTCAAAACATATAAAAATTTATTTTTTCTCTTTTTATCTTTTAGTTCATATAAGTTCTGTTATCAATCAGAAATCACAAGACAAACATTTTTCAATTCATATCAAAAATTTCAGGACAGGTACAGTTGAGTCATAAATATCTGCAACAAAAAAATATAAAACATACAACATACAGAATTATTTAGTAATACCCCTTGGTAACACCCATATCTCTCAACACACTCACGTGCTAACAATCATACCACACTCAAACTACAAACTAGGATGGTGAAAGGAACTGAATTAATATTTAGCAAGATGACAACGCTAAAAAATGGGCCCAGATGTGACTTAAGGCTCCCGCAGCAGGTCTACGCGCGTTTCGGCAGCTTAAACCACCTTCATCAGGACCTTTTTCATCATGACTGTGCAGATTCCAAGGGATCTGAAAAAAATATATATATATATTTACAAAAAATAACCATATTGTCACCACCAAAACGTTTAGACAAGTTAATTTTGTTGCAAAACAACAGGAGCTCAACAACATGACCACAGCGGGAAGGGATCTAAATTCAACAAGACCTGAATCTACTAGAGAATGAGACCAAGCCTAATACATTTACCTAAAGTCCTAGAAGTGTTGGTATATCTAGGACTGAGCATTTGGTACAATACTAATTGTCATGTTAATCAAGGAGGTAAGTAAATGGTCCTAAATTATCATACAGTAAATGTAAGAAGAGAGAGTCTCGAACCTCAAACTTTGCCCTCCATTAATCACCTTAGTTCAACCATAGGACATAGTCCTTGAGCTTACCAGTCGCATCACACAGCAATAGAATCACCAAAAACGTCTTCAGTGCATATCAGGGGACAAGACATCCTATGCAGCCAGTAAGTAACTGAAGGGAAGAGATATCTCATATTTTATCTTAGATAAACATTAGGGGTAAAGCTCATTACAACCACTAGAGTGAAATCCATATCTACTGAAGCTCAGAAGCTACCAAAGGTAAATACCTTTTTTTACGCTTGAGAAACTTGTTAAATATTTGTGAAGAGCACAGATTCGCAGCTTATTCACAGAAGGTTGTGGTCAGGGGGAGGCTTAGGGCTTCGACGGTCAGCTGGTTTACACCATAGTCTATAATAATAAAAGAAATTTATAGTAAATGATCTATTTAGACTCTCTACCATACAGTGGCCCTGTCTAAACTGGCACAGATTCGACAAGTACATCCTAGTGTAAAGCATAGTCTTACTTCAATGTACGAGGGGAGTCCTTTATATATGTTGAAATTGCTCCACAGTCAGTCCCCTGCAAAGTGGAATAAGTACACGTTATTGTATCCTGTCGATGCGGCGTGGCTCAAGGTGTACAGACATTTGCTGTAAGATACGATCCTACCCCTGATCTAAATTTAGGCAATAGACATGTAGCTAGATGGCTTAAATGCTTTCTAGCTCAAAGTACATTTAGGCGCTTGTGCACCGCTTTAAACGTACGGCACTGCAACCGGCCGGCCCAGGGACACACAGTCTAAGGACCAACTGTGTTAAAAATATTTCCCTTGATATTAGGCAACTGCTCAAAGGCATGCCAGCCCGAAACGGCCAAAGGCATGAATATAACTAATGGGCAGCCGGGAATGCCGATAGTTAAATTTGGCAAGAATTACTCAAGCGGGTCTCATTACCCTCGAAGCGAAGGCTCACTTACCTCGTAAAGACCGCAATTTGGGCCGTATATCCGCACCGCACGAAGCCTCCTCCGCCAGAAACTTTCAGGCATTGACTGATCCTTCGTTTATAAACAGATCCTATAGGGCTAATTATCTCACGTGAGGTCGCTTTCCGTGCACGTAATGCCGACGCGTCACCTAATAGAAATAACAAAGGGGCTAAGTTACGAACACAGTCTCTATCCGTTAACATAATCCTACCACCCATGAAAATAAAGGTAGGACTGTTTTAGCTGATAACGCCGACTGTGGGGGCTGAGAGGCATCCGACAAGGCTATGGGGGACATAATGGAAATGATCAAAAGTGCTTTTGTCCTAAGAAAGGTGTAGTTAATTTAGACAAGACAAAAGGGGCAAATCACGGATAAGGGACCCTACCACCGAAAAAATCACATTGTCACGGGACTCCAAATAATTCAATATGGCAATTATCATTTGAAACCGAATTAATGGACTCGGGGTTATAATTGCCTAATTATGAGAAAGAGGTCAGGCTACAAATCTCTAAGGGTGCAATTGGCTGGAACAACAGTATTGAGAAGAAGCAACCTTGAGATAAAGTCAGGGTCAGAAAATCATATCAGAACCAGTGCAGATGTGTCTCAAGCATATCGGAGGTATTTACTTGGTCACATACCAAGCAAGTTCTTCATTCAGTCCACGTTTCACACTGTCCAAAAGATAGATCCAAAAGGTTTCGCGTTTCTTGCGTGTAATATCATTCGTTTGACCTAACTTAGGTGTCACTTTTTCTAGGATACACCATTTCATCTCATTTTCTGTATGAGATTTCTCCAGACAGTGTTGGACTAAGGGGGCTGACAATTTTTCCGTCCTGATGGCAGACTTATGTTCGCTGAAACGGACGCGGAACTCGCGACCCGTCTCACCCACATAAGCCAAGCCACAGCCACAGAAGATGATGTATACGATATTGCTACTACGACAGTTGGTCAAAAATCGCAGTTTAATGTGCTTTTCATTGTATGTTATCGTGTCAGATACAATGGCTGAGTCACACGCGTGGCAGGAACCACACCTGTGATTGCCCACAACTATTGGTAAACCTGTGATAGAGGACTGGTTGTTAGATTGAAAATTTTTGGCGAGAGGTCTCGAATGAACCAACATGTCCCGTAAATTTCTATTTCTCCTATATGCAAGCATAGGGAGAGGAAGTGCCGTGGCATTCTCATCAATATTCAAGATTCTCCAATTTTTGTTGATGATATTACGGATCTTAAAATTCAGAGTAGAGTGATCGATCACACACGTAATCCGATCTTGTTTGACTCGTGTGTTGCCCAATAGGAGTGCGGACCTATCGTAGTATTTGGCTCTTTTGTACGCATGCCGCACCAGGCGATGTGGATAGCCCCTCTTTAGCAGTCTTTCCTTAAGTGCATCTCCATGTAGATGAAAAGACGCAATATCTGTGCAATTTCGGCGAATTCGTAAGAATTCACCGAAAGGTACGGAGTCCTTTTGACAGTTGGGATGAAAGCTATTATACTCCAAGATGGTGTTCTTCGCCGTATCTTTCCTAAATAGGCTGACTGTCAAAAATCCATTGGTTCCTTCGATGCTGATGTCTAGAAAGTCTACTTTACAGGTGCTAGAATTCATAGTGAATCTTAGATTGGTGTCACTCGCATTTAGCCAAAGAAAGAAAGTTCGTAAAAGTTCGTCCGATCCACTCCAAATGAAAAAAATGTCATCAATAAAACGCTTCCAAACAAAAATATTCTCAAAAAAGGGGGCTAGTTCGTTGTAAATATTCTGGAGTTCCCATTCTCCCATGAATATATTGGCCACACTAGGGGCACAAGAAGCCCCCATAGATGTTCCCATGATTTGCTTGAAAGTTCTGCCGTTATATTCGAAGAAGTTGTTCATCAACACAATCTCCAGACATTGGAGAATGAAGGCATCCGGGCGATCAGATGGATATCTTCTCAAGAGATCGGAGACCGCCCGTAACGCCCGACATTGAGGAATGTTGGTATACAATGCCTCAATGTCGAGCATCACAAGGATGTCCGTCTCAGGGTTGAAAGGTAGGCCCTCTATTTTCTGAATTATGTCCCCTGTGTCACGAATATATGAGGCATATTTCTGAGTTAATGGACACAGAAATCTGTCCACATATTTCGACAGTGGCTCTGTGCTGGAGCCAATAGTCGAAACAATGGGACGCATGGGAGGGTTGGTTTCTGATTTGTGCGTCTTTGGAAGACCATATAGCACAGGAGTAGTGGGGGCTACTTTATTGAGGAAGTCGTATTCATCCTCACAGATGAAACCATCTCTGAATGCCATCTGAGTCATTTCCTGAATCTGTTTGTTAAGTCTTTCCACTTCCTTGCGTTGTGCCGGTCTGTAATGTTCAGACACTGCCAACATTTCCAACATTTTATCGTCATAATTCTCCTTATCAAATACCGCAATCCCCCCACCTTTGTCACAAGGTTTGATGACAATTGATGGGTTAGTTCTCAATTCATTCAGAGAAGAGGTTTCCAATGGGGAAAGGTTGGATGTTGGTTTGTAGGGGTTTTTTATGACTCGTGCAATATCTTGGAGAACCTGCTTTTCAAAGATGCGAACTTCAGTGCCCACCATATCCAGTGTGGGTGTGAAGGTCGATGGTGGTTTGCATCCAGACATATTGTTATCATCCTCAGTCAGTGGACGGTCAGAAAAGAATTTGTGAAGTCTGACTTTACGAAAGAAGGCGAAAAGGTCCTGATGTAATTTGAATTTGTTTAGATGGATACTAGGGACGAAGGAGAGACCCCTACTTAAAACTTTAACATCTTCAGGTTTAAGACTTGTCGTGGATAGATTGTAAATGGGTAAGTCCTGGGCAGGTCCAGAATTAGATATCTCTAAACCTCCTACCACCAATACTGTTGGTTGCGCTTCCGCACGTATTGCTGTGGAGGTTGAGGGTTCATTTGAGTATGTGCTGCTTGGTCCTGCCACCGGACATTCCTCCCTCTGAATTGGCCCCGGGGTAAAACACCCCTCCCATGAAATGGGCGTTGGTTAGATCTGCCCCTAAAAGGACCAGGGTTTGGGTAACCATAATTACTATCCTGATAGTTGTCCCCTTCAGAACCAGAGGACCCTGAATCTGAAAAGTTGGTATATCTCCTTCCTGAGTGTCCGTTATAGTTAGTTGTTTGATTACTTTGTGGTACTTCCTGGTAGTAACTGGGAGTTAGGTAGGGATAGATTTTTTCTTTGGCGAACATCCTTCTTTAGCTTCTCCATCTTTTTATTAGTGAGATAAGTCTCAAAGTCTTTCATCTCCAATTTAATTTTCTCAAGACAGTTTTTACCTTCTTCCACTGCTGTAGATGCACTGAGTTGTTCCTCAAGGTCACTGATCTCCTGTAGGAGAGTGGATGCTACGTCCTTAGCTGTTTCAATTATCAGCATCATCCAGTCCCTGGAGCAGCGGTTAGATATTAAAGACCACCGCTCCAGGAACTTTTTGATGTCGACAAAGAGTGCGGGAGCATTCCGGACTCTCAAACCTGAGGGAATAACCCCCACTTTGAGGTATTCAAACATGTAGAATGCATGTGATTCTATACGTTTTAATCTCTTACGCATATTAAGGAGGTTCTGCCATTCACTGTTTCCTAATTGGTGAGAGGGGGCTGGGCCACCATCACCCGCCAATTTCCCCATCAGTGTGTTAAAGTCATCGTCAGTAAACCCAAAAGTCTGAAGGCTATCCATAATGATCCAATGATTATTTATACCACGCCAAAAGGCAAAACTACGATAGCCAGGGGTGAGTTAGAGGTCTGAGAGAAATTTCTCAGCACTTGATTGACAATCCTACAACGTGGTCACGTGTGAGCTACCTGAAGTAAGCCACAAAACTCAATCCAAACATTACAGAAAAAAAACCTATTAGAAGGGAAAAAACAATTAAAAGAAAGAAAATCCCACAGTTAAAGAACTGCGAATGTTAGCAACATGTAAGAAGGGACCCCCTCAGAAAGGTAAGTTGTGGCCCAGGAACAGAGGGGAACAAACAACAATTCTAATGTAAAGATGTTCCTGCAGTGGCCTTCTAATTCAATTACACAATTATGTTTATAAATATCCAAACCAGGTGACAAAAGATGAATAAAATACTGAAATTATTCAAAACATATAAAAATTTATTTTTTCTCTTTTTATCTTTTAGTTCATATAAGTTCTGTTATCAATCAGAAATCACAAGACAAACATTTTTCAATTCATATCAAAAATTTCAGGACAGGTACAGTTGAGTCATAAATATCTGCAACAAAAAAATATAAAACATACAACATACAGAATTATTTAGTAATACCCCTTGGTAACACCCATATCTCTCAACACACTCACGTGCTAACAATCATACCACACTCAAACTACAAACTAGGATGGTGAAAGGAACTGAATTAATATTTAGCAAGATGACAACGCTAAAAAATGGGCCCAGATGTGACTTAAGGCTCCCGCAGCAGGTCTACGCGCGTTTCGGCAGCTTAAACCGCCTTCATCAGGACCTTTTTCATCATGACTGTGCAGATACCAAGGGATCTGAAAAAAATATATATATGTATTTACAAAAAATAACCATATTGTCACCACCAAAACGTTTAGACAAGTTAATTTTGTTGCAAAACAACAGGAGCTCAACAACATGACCACAGCGGGAAGGGATCTAAATTCAACAAGACCTGAGTCTACTAGAGAATGAGACCAAGCCTAATACATTTACCTAAAGTCCTAGAAGTGTTGGTATATCTAGGACTGAGCATTTGGTACAATACTAATTGTCATGTTAATCAAGGAGGTAAGTCAATGGTCCTAAATTATCATACAGTAAATGTAAGAAGAGAGAGTCTCGAACCTCAAACTTTGCCCTCCATTAATCACCTTAGTTCAACCATAGGACATAGTCCTTGAGCTTACCAGTCGCATCACACAGCAATAGAATCACCAAAAACGTCTTCAGTGCATATCAGGGGACAAGACGTCCTATGCCGCCAGTAAGTAACTGCAGGGAAGAGATATCTCATATTTTATCTTGATAAACATTAGGGGTAAAGCTCATTACAACCACTAGAGTGAAATCCATATCTACTGAAGCTCAGAAGCTACCAAAGGTAAATACCTTTTTTTACGCTTGAGAAACTTGTTAAATATTTGTGAAGAGCACAGATTTGCAGCTTATTCACAGAAGGTTGTGGTCAGGGGGAGGCTTAGGGCTTCGACGGTCAGCTGTTTTACACCATAGTCTATAATAATAAAAGAAATTTATAGTAAATGATCTATTTAGACTCTCTACCATACAGTGGCCCTGTCTAAACTGGCACAGATTCGACAAGTACATCCTAGTGTAAAGCATAGTCTTACTTCAATGTACGAGGGGAGTCCTTTATGTATGTTGAAATTGCTCCACAGTCAGTCCCCTGCAAAGTGGAATAAGTACACGTTATTGTATCCTGTCGATGCGGCGTGGCTCAAGGTGTACAGACATTTGCTGTAAGATACGATCCTACCCCTGATCTAAATTTAGGCAATAGACATGTAGCTAGATGGCTTAAATGCTTTCTAGCTCAAAGTACATTTAGGCGCTTGTGCACCGCTTTAAACGTACGGCACTGCAACCGGCCGGCCCAGGGACACACAGTCTAAGGACCAACTGTGTTAAAAATATTTCCCTTGATATTAGGCAACTGCTCAAAGGCATGCCAGCCCAAAACGGCCAAAGGCATGAATATAACTAATGGGCAGCCAGGAATGCCGATAGTTAAATTTGGCAAGAATTACTCAAGCGGGTCTCATTACCCTCGAAGCGAAGGCTCACTTACCTCGTAAAGACCGCAATTTGGGCCGTATATCCGCACCGCACGAAGCCTCCTCCGCCAGAAACTTTCAGGCATTGACTGATCCTTCGTTTATAAACAGATCCTATAGGGCTAATTATCTCACGTGAGGTCGCTTTCCGTGCACGTAATGCCAACGCGTCACCTAATAGAAATAACAAAGGGGCTAAGTTACGAACACAGTCTCTATCCGTTAACATAATCCTACCACCCATGAAAATAAAGGTAGGACTGTTTTAGCTGATAACGCCGACTGTGGGGGCTGAGAGGCATCCGACGAGGCTATGGGGGACATAATGGAAAGGATCAAAAGTGCTTTTGGACAGTGTGAAACGTGGACTGAATGAAGAACTTGCTTGGTATGTGACCAAGTAAATACCTCCGATATGCTTGAGACACATCTGCACTGGTTCTGATATGATTTTCTGACCCTGACTTTATCTCAAGGTTGCTTCTTCTCAATACTGTTGTTCCAGCCAATTGCACCCTTAGAGATTTGTAGCCTGACCTCTTTCTCATAATTAGGCAATTATAACCCCGAGTCCATTAATTCGGTTTCAAATGATAATTGCCATATTGAATTATTTGGAGTCCCGTGACAATGTGATTTTTTCGGTGGTAGGGTCCCTTATCCGTGATTTGCCCCTTTTGTCTTGTCTAAATTAACTACACCTTTCTTAGGACAAAAGCACTTTTGATCCTTTCCATTATGTCCCCCATAGCCTCGTCGGATGCCTCTCAGCCCCCACAGTCGGCGTTATCAGCTAAAACAGTCCTACCTTTATTTTCATGGGTGGTAGGATTATGTTAACGGATAGAGACTGTGTTTGTAACTTAGCCCCTTTGTTATTTCTATTAGGTGACGCGTCGGCATTACGTGCACGGAAAGCGACCTCACGTGAGATAATTAGCCCTATAGGATCTGTTTATAAACGAAGGATCAGTCAATGCCTGAAAGTTTCTGGCGGAGGAGGCTTCGTGCGGTGCGGATATACGGCCCAAATTGCGGTCTTTACGAGGTAAGTGAGCCTTCGCTTCGAGGGTAATGAGACCCGCTTGAGTAATTCTTGCCAAATTTAACTATCGGCATTCCCGGCTGCCCATTAGTTATATTCATGCCTTTGGCCGTTTCGGGCTGGCATGCCTTTGAGCAGTTGCCTAATATCAAGGGAAATATTTTTAACACAGTTGGTCCTTAGACTGTGTGTCCCTGGGCCGGCCGGTTGCAGTGCCGAACGTTTAAAGCGGTGCACAAGCGCCTAAATGTACTTTGAGCTAGAAAGCATTTAAGCCATCTAGCTACATGTCTATTGCCTAAATTTAGATCAGGGGTAGGATCGTATCTTACAGCAAATGTCTGTACACCTTGAGCCACGCCGCATCGACAGGATACAATAACGTGTACTTATTCCACTTTGCAGGGGACTGACTGTGGAGCAATTTCAACATATATAAAGGACTCCCCTCGTACATTGAAGTAAGACTATGCTTTACACTAGGATGTACTTGTCGAATCTGTGCCAGTTTAGACAGGGCCACTGTATGGTAGAGAGTCTAAATAGATCATTTACTATAAATTTCTTTTATTATTATAGACTATGGTGTAAAACAGCTGACCGTCGAAGCCCTAAGCCTCCCCCTGACCACAACCTTCTGTGAATAAGCTGCGAATCTGTGCTCTTCACAAATATTTAACAAGTTTCTCAAGCGTAAAAAAAGGTATTTACCTTTGGTAGCTTCTGAGCTTCAGTAGATATGGATTTCACTCTAGTGGTTGTAATGAGCTTTACCCCTAATGTTTATCTAAGATAAAATATGAGATATCTCTTCCTTGCAGTTACTTACTGGCGGCATAGGACGTCTTGTCCCCTGATATGCACTGAAGACGTTTTTGGTGATTCTATTGCTGTGTGATGCGACTGGTAAGCTCAAGGACTATGTCCTATGGTTGAACTAAGGTGATTAATGGAGGGCAAAGTTTGAGGTTCGAGACTCTCTCTTCTTACATTTACTGTATGATAATTTAGGACCATTGACTTACCTCCTTGATTAACATGACAATTAGTATTGTACCAAATGCTCAGTCCTAGATATACCAACACTTCTAGGACTTTAGGTAAATGTATTAGGCTTGGTCTCATTCTCTAGTAGACTCAGGTCTTGTTGAATTTAGATCCCTTCCCGCTGTGGTCATGTTGTTGAGCTCCTGTTGTTTTGCAACAAAATTAACTTGTCTAAACGTTTTGGTGGTGACAATATGGTTATTTTTTGTAAATATATATATATATTTTTTTCAGATCCCTTGGTATCTGCACAGTCATGATGAAAAAGGTCCTGATGAAGGCGGTTTAAGCTGCCGAAACGCGCGTAGACCTGCTGCGGGAGCCTTAAGTCCCATCTGGGCCCATTTTTTAGCGTTGTCATCTTGCTAAATATTAATTCAGTTCCTTTCACCATCCTAGTTTGTAGTTTGAGTGTGGTATGATTGTTAGCACGTGAGTGTGTTGAGAGATATGGGTGTTACCAAGGGGTATTACTAAATAATTCTGTATGTTGTATGTTTTATATTTTTTTGTTGCAGATATTTATGACTCAACTGTACCTGTCCTGAAATTTTTGATATGAATTGAAAAATGTTTGTCTTGTGATTTCTGATTGATAACAGAACTTATATGAACTAAAAGATAAAAAGAGAAAAAATAAATTTTTATATGTTTTGAATAATTTCAGTATTTTATTCATCTTTTGTCACCTGGTTTGGATATTTATAAACATAATTGTGTAATTGAATTAGAAGGCCACTGCAGGAACATCTTTACATTAGAATTGTTGTTTGTTCCCCTCTGTTCCTGGGCCACAACTTACCTTTCTGAGGGGGTCCCTTCTTACATGTTGCTAAAGATAGACCCATGCATCACTCCCAACACATTGGAGCGCTAAATGAAGGACGCAATGGTGTAATATAACAAAGGTACTTTCAAAAGCTGAGAGTACCACAGGAAGTACCAATGTAGTCAAAGTTCATTTAAGCAGCATTCATAAGGTAGAGTGCCTATCTTATCAAATGTTGTTGGTGAGAACCCCCACCCCCAAACCCGCTACCACCTTGTCTTTACAACTCTCAAATCACTGCAGTGTCCATTGGCCTACTCCCAGCCTTCTCGTGAATCTCCAAACCAGAACTGGAAGACTCCGCTAATGTAACCTTCTCCACCAGCGCTCTGGCCTCCGCCCTCTCCTGTTGCTGCAAATCTAAGGAGATGGTGCCATAGTTCCTTATCACCACCCTGATGTTAGAATGTGGCCTACTCCTCTGCCTACTTCTCTTCTGCAACTGTGTTCCCCGGGCCTGCCAAGACTCTGTCTTGTGCGTCTCTGCACTACGTCCTCTTCTAGCATCTAATCACTGCTTGGTATCTCCAGCCAGTCCCACGCTTCCTTTGGCATCGTGAAGAAAAAAGTCCAGCCATTGTGGATCACCTTTAACTTAGCAGGGTATATTAACATATATTGCAGGCCCATGGCTGACAGTTTCTGTTTGACGGCGCGGAATGATTGTCTTTGCAATTGCACTGCTCTAGTGTAATCCGGGAAGGTACGAATGACTACATTGTCAAATTTGTGTCTCCCTGCTTCCGCACAGTTCGCAAGGTTTCATCCCTATCCCTGTAATTCAGAAATTTAGCAATAATAATGCAAGGGGGAGCCCAAGGCTGAGGGGGCGGGCCTGCGAATGGTCCACTCTCTCCATGGCAAAGAAGATGGAGAACCTGGCACTCAAGTGTGTCGATTTTATCCATTCTTCCAAAAAGGCTTCAGGAGGATTCCCATCCACTCTCTCCAAAAAGCCCACCAATCTAAGGTTACACCTACGTGATCTCCCTTCAGCATCCTCTATCCTTGCCTCCGTTTTGTTCAAGAGGACTTCAAGCGTGCTCACCTTTTTCTTCAACTATGAGACCTCTTCCCAAAGTTCTGTTACTTGACTCTCAGTCTCCCTAGAGCATTCCGCCACCTTGTGTAAGTCCGCACTCAGCAGGTTCACAACTATGGCAATTGTCTCCACTTTAGCCAGCACTGCCAGGCCAGACACCTCAATGGCAGCCAATATTTGTACTCTAGTGAGCTCTGGTACACTTGAGAGAGAGATGCGACTCTTCCTTACTGTATTTGACCCCCACTTGCGTTTGGGGATGTGTATTGATCCATTTTCGTCTGCTGCGTGGGGCACGCAGTCTGGTCCTTACCCATAATGCAGCTTGAAGAGCTCACCGGTCACTTGTTTCAAATAGTGTAATAAAGAATTCCCAGAGCACAAGCCTGGACGAGTAGTGCCAATAAGCCAGTTACCGTGTGCGTCCCCAATTCAATACCCCCAGTGTCCACTAACATGAATCACACCAAGTGAGTTCCCGAAAAGTGCATGCATCGCAAAGGTCTCCCAAGGTCTGTTTAGAATATCGCAGCCACTAACGAAGCGGGCTCCAGCCAGCACTGCTCTGCGGCCTCAGCACAGGCACCATGCAGTGCAAAAGCGGGAAGCCACGATAGTCCCCAGGGATCAAACTTTCTTCGAGGTATTGTGGCACTTTTTTGGTTTTATTTTCTGTTTCCTCTACTCCTTTACTGTCCGTCTTGATGTAGTTTAGCTCACAATTGGGAGGGGTTCCCGCACCAACTCTAGTACTGCAGTTGTCCCCACGGAGGTCCACAAGGCCATCTGCTCTCAACATCCAGCACAAGCCCACTGAGCGATGACCTCAGCAGCTCCCACTACAGAAGTCCCAGTAGGGAGTGCCCAGCATGTCTTCACTGCCCCCACTCTGAGCCAGCAAAATCCAGACAAGGGAGATCAGGACTCCTCTCAGCAATCCAATGCAGGAGGGATGGAGGGGGGGGTGTACTAGCATCATGACCAGGTACTTCCAAGGCACCGCAGGGAGTCTCCATCAAGACCTCCCCCACCCCCTGCGCTCCCCTTATCAGCAATCTCATCCTTCAGCCGGCCCGCTTCATAGCCATGGACCTCACAGCTACCTTTTACTGACAAAGATCAGGCCACCCATGGCCTCACTCCAGCAGCTGCATCAGCCAGCCCAACCGTCCACCAGGGCCCTCCTAAGCGACTGGGTCCACCAGGCCCGGCTTCTCCGCTCTCAATGCGGGCAGGGGATCCCATGGGCAGCCCGTCCCAGAGTAGTTACAACAGGGGGTCTGGACCGCCGCAGGTGTTGCGACCCCCTCACTGACTTTCCAGAGGTCCACCACACAATTGGTGATCCTTCAACCATGTCGTAGTCAATCAATCAATCTGTGAATTTGTAAAGCGCACTACCCACCTGTGAGGGTCTCAAGGCGCTGAGGGGAGGGGGTGCTGCTACTGCTCAAAGAACCAGGTCTTAAAGAGTTTCCTGAAGGTGAGAAGGTCCTTGGTCTGCCGCAGGTGGGTGGGGAGGGTGTTCCAGGTCTTAGCAGCGAGGAAGGAGAAGGATCTGCTGCCGGAGGTTGTTCGTTGGATGCGCGGGGCGAGGCTGGCGGAACGGAGCTGGCGGGCGGGAGTGTAGAAGTTGAGTCTGTTGTTCAGGTAGGCTGGTCCGGTGTTGTGGAGTGCTTTGTGTGCGTGGGTGAGGAGCTTGAAGGTGATCCTCTTGGTGAAGGGGAGCCAGTGCAGGTCTCTTAGGTGGGAGGTGATGCGGCTGCGACGAGGGATGTTGAGGATCAGGCGGGCGGAGGCGGTATGGATGTGTTGCAGCTGTTGTAGGTGTTTGGTCGGGATTCCTGCGTAGACTGTGTTGCCGTGGTCCAGCCTGCTGCTGGCGAGGGCTTGGGTCACCGTTCTTCTTGTTTCGGTCGGGATCCACTTGTAGATCCTGCGAAGCATGCAGAGGGTGTTGTAGCAGGTGGAGGAGACGGCGTTGACCTGCTTTGACATGGAGAGGGAGGAGTCCAGGATGAATCCTAGATTGCGTGCGTGGTCCGTGGGTGCCGGTGCTGTTCCCAGTGTGATCGGCCACCAGGAGTCGTCTCAGGCAGAGGGGGTGGGGCCAAGGATGAGCGATTCCGTCTTGTCTGAGTTCAGTTTCATCCACTCGGCAACGGCCTTCATTCCCTCGTGGAGGTTGGTTTTGGTGGTGCGTGGGTCCTTGGTGAAGGAGAGGATGAGCTGGGTGTCGTCAGCGTAGGGGATGATGTTCAGGTCGTGCTGGTGTGTCACTTGTGTGAGGGGGGCCATGTAGACGTTGAACAGGGTCGGGCTGAAGGATGAGGCCAGTGGTATGCCGCAGATGAGGTCAGTGGCTTCGGATTGGAAGGGTGGTAGGCGAACTCCCTGGGTTCTGCCGGAGATGAAGGATATGGTCCAGTCTAGGGTCTTCTCCTGGATTCTGGCTTCTTGGAGGCGTGTTCTTAGTGTGCAGTGGCAGACCGTGTCGAAGGTGGCTGACAGGTCCAGGAGGATGAGGGCCAAAGTTTCGCCATTGTCTAGTTGGTGCCGGATGTCGTCTGTGGTGGTGATGAGGGCCGTCTCGGTGCTGTGGTTTCCTCTGAATCCGGACTGGGATGGGCTTGAGGTGGCGGGTCAGCTGTATGTTGGTGATTTTCTCGATGACCTTCGCCGGGAAAGGGAGAAGATAGATGGGCCGAATGTTCTTGAGGTCCTTGGGGTCCGCCTTGGGCTTCTTAAGGAGGATGTTGATTTTGGCGTGCTTCCAGCTTTCTGGGAATGTCGCTGCGTCGAAGGAGATGTTGATGACCTTCCGTAGTTGGGGTGCGATAGTTGCATCAGCTTTGTTAAAAACATGGTGCGGGCAGGGGTCTGATGGGGATCCTGAGTGGATGGAGTTCATGACCTTGCGTGTCTCGTCGTCATTGATGTGGGATCAGGAGGTCAGCTGGTTGGTGCAGGTGGCTTTCAGGGTGGGGTCTGTCGTGGTCGGAGCGGACGGAGTATTAAAACTGTCTTGGATGTCGGCGATCTTGCGATGGAAGAAGGTTGCCAATGAGTCGCACAGATCTTGCGAGGGCGGGATGTTGTTGGTGTTGGCGCTGGGGTTGGAGAGTTCCTTCATTATGTTGAAAAGCTCTTTGCTGTCATGTGCATGTCAGGATCAAGGCGGGTTTTGAAGGAAGATCTCTTGGCTGTTCTGATGAGGTGGTGATGGCTGCGTGGCTGTCTGGTGTGCAGTCGTGGAGCCATTTCTTCTCCAGCTTCCGGCAGGTACGTTTGGAGGTCTGGAGTTCTTCGGTGAACCGGGCGACTTTCTTGCTGGGGTGGTTGATGGAGGGTTTCTTTAGCGGGGCGAGGGTGTTGGCGCAGTCTTTGATCTACTTACTGAGGTTGCGGGCGGTGGCGTCTGGGTCGATGGGGTCGGCGGGTGGGTTCTGGGCGAGGGTGGAGGTCAGCTGGTCCTCGGTGGCTTTGCTCCAGCAGCGGTGGGGCAGCTGTTGGGTGCGATGGTGCGTGGTATGTTTCTTGAAGGTTAAGTGGATGCAGCGGTGGTCGGTCCAGTGGAGTTCGGTGGTGTTGTTGAAGGCGACGTGGGTGCTTGTGGAGACGATGGGGTCGAGCGTGTGGCCAGCGGTGTAGGTGGGTTTGGTGACGAGTTGTCGGAGGCCGAGGTTGGCGAGGTTGGCGATAAGGGTGGCAGAGTTGGCATCATTGTTGTTCTCGAGGTGAAAGTTCTGTTAAAAAGGGTTCCAAAGACAACCGGTAACCAAAAACCCTTTTATGTTGCCCGGCGCTATCGCATCTATGACCCACCAATATTAATCAATGAAGAAGCAGGCGCTGGAGACTGGAAGGCGGGAAACGAGGATTTTATTCTCTCCGGAGGAGAACACATCAATTCAGACAGCAAGTATCGTCACGAGGTGCTCTAACCACATCTCTGAGGCCTGGCCTCTTATACTAGGGTTTACGACCTTTATTGCACATAACACATTCTCGCAATACTTTAGAACTTGAAAGAACATCCTCGGAATCTCCCCTTCAGACCCGTTCCCACACACATTTACAGTTGGATTCCCCACCCCGGTCACAACAGGTGATGGTGGTCGCACAGCAGGGCATTCCGCCGATTCACGGAATGCATGGGGTTGATCGGATCTCATGGGGTGGGGGCTTTGATCGGTTCGGGGGTCTTTTGATGGGGAGGGGAAGCTTCCTACTGTATGGGGTAATAAACAGTATCCGCAGAGCCAGGTGACGGCCTGGGAACAGGGAAGACAAACGGGGACACAGGAAAAGGGGGTTTGCATCAAAAGGGTTTGAGGCCATGAAAGGAATGAGGGGAGGTGTCGCGCTGGGAACAGGATAGGGTTCCGTGGTGAAGCTGCGCTGGAGAGGGGTTTATGACCCAAGGCATGGGAGAGCGGGGGTTGTCAGCGTGCGGGGGAATGCTTGCGAGGTTAAGAGAGAGAGAGACGCGCTGGCTATTAGTGAGGGGCAGGGAGGCCATGGTGCTCAAAATGGCTGCCGCTTACGCGCACGAATGGGCTTGGAAGAGGGGGCAAGATGGCGCCGATAATGTTCACCAAATTGTATTTATTTTTCACAGTCCTCCCTTTAACATTTCCAAGACATCTTGCTGGCCTATTTCCTATCTACCCCTATATGCAGTGATCATAAGTAAGGGAGAGGGCACTTAGGTGAAAGAACTGTACGTAAACATCGCATTATAAACATCATATTGAAAAATCTCATCAGTTAGTAGGCGGGTTCATCGTTAAGTTGGTTGCAGGAAAAGTCATCGTAATGCAATATCAGACTAGAATTACGTAGCGAGGGCGTTGGGTACAGATCATAGAATAAGAACTGGTAAGTTATCATATAAGTAAGTCCTTTTTGTATACGGCGAGTGCATAGTCAGTCCAATGGTGCTTGGGAGAGAAAGGAGAGACAGTAAAAATATCAGAGTTCTCGTTGTCTTTTGTCATCTTCTGTTGGCACTGTTAAGCACCTGGATTACAATTCGGTCCGTCAACAGGAATGTTCATGTGGATTGAGTTGTTGGAGGTCTGCGGGCAGGGGTACATTTTGTCTTGTTTCGCCAGGCCTCATAGGAGCAATGCGTTACTGTTTTGGCGCAGGTGCATCTTCTTCCGAAATGCAGAGCATAGATTTTGCAATGGAAAATGCAATTGTTCCAGAATTGTGAGATCTGTTCGTTCCTTAAGTCTCTGTGGTGGGCGTTTCCTGTTGCTTCCATCATCTTCAGGGTGCTTGGTAGCGGGCAGAACCACAGACTTTGTTTATCTTTTCTTCGGGGGCGACCCTTGGTGGAGTTCTAGGTCATCGCTCTGGGATTTAACATAGTTCGTGGTCTACTTAGTCGGAGCTCCCTCCCTTCTGACGCAGGGAGTACTCTTCTCTGGGTAGCTCGGTAGGATTTGGAGGAACTTGGGAGTTCGGGTGGAAAGGTGCGGGTGTGAACAGTCCTTATGGTAGGTCGGAGGAGGAGGGGATGGAGCAAGGCCAAGTCGGGAACAGATCAGGGGGGAGGCGGAGAGTTTGCGATAGGCGAGTCCGTAACCATGTTCAGAGAGCGGGGGCTTTTGGCACACGTTGATCATATAGCAGGGGCTTCAGGTCACCCCTTTCCTTAGCTTTGTTTGAAACAGTGCCCCGTCCGGCGTCTCCTTGCTGCTGTGGTCTCGCCTCGGCCTCCGTCGCTGATGTTCCACAATCCGCAGTCAGGCCGCGTGCTCCCACATCCGGTCTCTTTCTCCTCCGACAGTGATATCCTTAAATGAGTGTTGAAAAGACAGTCTTTAGAGATTTTGCAGAAAAAGGTAATTACATGAGTCTATTTTCTCTCCCAACACCAAGCGACTAGGGTAAGCACTCGCTACATTTGAGATTTTTGCGGCTAACGTATAAACAATTGATGATGGGTTTGCTGGATTCCTTACAATTTCCTTTCGCTGGTTAATTCTTTGGCGCTTTGATGATTATTACGTTCATTTGTCATATGTCTATTATAGTAGATGTCAGTTCTTCTGGCAGAGACCCATTTCCCTAGTACAAGTCTTGAAAGGCTAGGCTGGTCTTCAGGGCCTCGTATTTTACAAAAAGTGCAACGTGCTATTCGCCATAGTCTGATAGGCATCCTTCTGAGGGATGAACATAGGCTAAACAAGTCTTCATTACATCAAAACATTTTATTTTCAGCAAGGCTTATAGCAATGAGGTCTTTCGATTTTCGATCTAATTTTTAACTTTGCATACATCTTTCTAACTTTCTATATAAATCCTCGCAACCTGGTTACTACAAAAACTCGGGGGGGGTGGTGGTTTGCTATAATTATTAAACTTATCCTCGGGGAAGGTGGGATCTTATGAAAAACGATTAAGGACACAGTGAATCGGAGCAAGGGGCGTTTTTCAAGTTCTCGTTCAAGGCAGCTGATACCAAACTAGGGGCATTTTGGGTAGATGGGGGTGTCTTGATCATTTCTTACAGCTTGGGGTACGGAGACAGTTTTCAATGGGGATGGTCGCATTACCACAGACACATTTTATCATAGAAGCCACTGACAAATAGTTCCCTGCGAGTGGGTCAAATTTAGGGAACCTTAGTCGTCTTACCTGTCCCTTTCCTATCGGCCAATTTAAATTTCATCCATATTTTAGTAGAAAAGGAGAGGTAGTAACGTGGTACCGATACAATTTTATTTAGGACAAATTTGTGCAAATACTTGTGGTATTTGGGGCCAATCAGGAGGTGCACCAGGTTCGCCAATTAGGTGCCAGTTGCTAGGAAGAGGGAAAGTGTGGAGGGGTGGAAGAGTGAGTGAGAGAGAGAGAGAGAGAGAGAGAGAGAGAGAGAGAGAGAGAGTAAGAGAGAGAGAGAGAGAGAGAATAGGCCAAACAGTACACGTGTGACATGGGAATGACCGTGTATTGTTTGGGCTATTCAGTGCGTTACCCAACGTTAGACGTTTCGGGTCTGTGTTAGGAGGTAGGAAGCATGCAGTTTTGGGACAGAAAAGCGTTAGATTTGGTAAAAAGGTCGTGAGAGCGTCCTTGTTGTGCCATTTTGTAGCGCTAGTCCGTCTTCATGCATCGGGCGTGACGTGGTTCCAGATCCCTTATGATACTCTAATCGGGATTCTAATGTAACCTGCAGAGGGGAAAAGGGGAAAAAAGGGGAGGTAGGGGGACAACATTCGAACACATCAAATGTAAGGGCACGAAAATCCTTTACTTACCACATACTCGTACTTATCTCTTCGGGATATAATCCCTTAGGGTTCTGGTTTCTTAAAGTCATGGGGGCAGGCAATGTGATAGGCGGTTCATGGGGAGGTTCGAGGATGGCATTAAGGATCGTGTGTAGTGAAAAACGCTAAAAAGAGGAATCAGAGGTGCCTAGCGCGAGGTATCCGGTTTCGTAGATGTATCCGGTCATCGGGGTCCCTAAATCATTCCCAAAGCTGTGATGTTCTTAAGGCATACCAGTTCTTCGTTCAACCCTGTACCTTAGTACCTTCGACCACCATATCCTTATAACAATTTATCAATCACACCATTTTACTTTACCCATTCTCTGAAGTCGAGGTCCTTCTTCATACGTCAGTTCCTGAGCTTAGTCGCATATCTTGGAGGCAGCGTATCATACCTTCGATTTGACCATCAACCCAGGGCCGAACAACCATTTCTCGGATAACCTTAAAAAGAGAGCAGAACAGTTGCGCACAGAAAAACCCTCCCACCGATACCCGTATTTACAAAAGTACGCGATGCCTATCCATAGACTTTTTTAAGACCTTTATTTGTATAATTATTCAGTACGTAAAATGTGAGAGCGCAATTCATATTTTGGCCTGACATGTCGTCGATGGAAGCACATACAGTAGGGGGTTATTTTGCAGTACAAGAACATGTAAAAAAAGGTCTAATTAATTATTTGCAAGTAACCAAAAACATTTCATTGCGTGACGAAGGAATCAGGGGCATTTCAGTTCATAAATGGAAACACAGCCAAGCTCATCGTAATCACACTTCCTAGATGTAAACCGCGGGTGTGCATCATAAGCGACGTTATGTATCAGTTACATCAAATATCAAAAATAAATGGTTCATTGAAATCAACATTTTTACGGAACCCTTCTTAAATGTTCGCCAAGTGAACCCTCCTCCCTTTAACATCGAGTGCGCAATGGTTCGTATATATATATATATATTTTTTTAGTACATCAAGTTTCATTAGCTAAGGAACACCACGAGGCATCCGTTAGTTTCCATTGATACCAGCGCCATTTTGGGCGAGGCCGGTTTAGTCCGGAAGTAGCATCAGGGGCAAAATATCCCCGGCAATTGGCGGTTGGACCAGAGTCCCTTTCGGCAGTTCAAAAGAAAACTGTGCTAACAGAGGGGCTGGTGGTGTGGACCGTCAATCAAGAGAGGGAGGGGGTAGAGTCTCTCTTACCGGGTCATGTTGATGTTCAGCCGGAACTTGTTCGAGTTCGTTAGCCCATAATGTTCCTGGGTGGTTCAGACGGAAGCTGATGCAGACACGAGAGCACCGCCATCTTGTTGCTGTGCCGTGGTTATTTCATTTGAGATCAATGCAACTGTTCCTCACCGGAAGCCCGAAGGGGCCGAGGGCTCTTGGGACTTTGGTAGAATCTTCAAAGTCGAGGGGATGTTTGTCGATGGTGGGGGCTTGCGCCCAGGTGGGCAAGCGCCCGAGTTGCAATTTCGGACAAAGTTACTCCAGCGGCCTAGACCCGCCTTTCGAGGGCCCAGACGCCATTTTGAGGCCCTGCAGCAACCGCCCTTCGTCGTATCTATCAGGAGAGGAAGAAACTTCTTGTGATGGCGACAGACGGAGCATCCTGTTGCTGGAGCAGGACATTTTGGTTCGGGGCGCCAGGGTGCAGCAGTGGAGCCTTCATCTGGGGAGGTGAGGGAGGCTCACCGTGCCGCCTTCCTCTCCCGGTGCATCCGACGCCGTCTCTTGGAATCAGGGGCGCACATGATGACCACCCTACACCCCTGATTCCGACTCTTGGGGGACCACTGTACATCCGGTGCTCCGTAAATATGCCCGTCGGACATTGTATGTCCTGTACTACGCAAGTATACCAGCCGGGTCTTGTATGTCCTGTACTGAGAAAATATACGAGTCGGGCATTGTATGTCCTGTGTTGCGGAAATATACCAGCCGGACATTATATTTCCTGTGCAGCGTAGGTATATGGCCGTCGCCCGGCTGGAGGACATCGGCGTCGGGCTAGGGCAGGGAAGCCTCCTACCTGTGGAGGTGGAAGAGGCTCGTCCGCGTCGCCTCTTCCTCCCTGCCCACCCTGCATCCGTTCGATGGAGAAATTCGTGATGGCCGGACCAGGAGATACAAGGGAGGGGGTCATTTGCAGCCGCCCCCTCCCTACTCGCGGCCCGGGGGACGCCATCCCTGGAAGGGCAGTATGGGAAGACCATTTCATTGCCTGCTTGGTGGAGCCTCCAGGACCTTCTCGCCGGCGATCCCTTTTGGCTCATGGCTGCTGGCAGGCCCCGCCCCACACGTGCTATGTGTTTCGGATGGGCGGGACCATCGAACTGTTACATTTCGAGGACTTCCGGAGTGAGCATAACATGTTTTTGTATTTTTCCTATTAGTCAAGTTTGCTTTTTAGAGAGTTCTACTAGTTATTCTATTTACTGTTGGTTGTGTGTTTTACCGTAATTAAATCCTAAGTTATATAATAGACGCTTGGCTTTCTTGAATTTTTTCTTTAACGGGGGGGTTGTTTACACTGACCTGCAGTTGTGTTTGTTTTTCAGAGTGGGGGAGCAACAGAGAGCAATCAGTCCCAGAACTCTAACATGTCGTTAAAATTGGTCTGACGAAATCTGTGCCACCGAGCATAATCGAACGGGGTGGTCCTGTCTGTTCTGTCTGCACTAGTCTGATTGGTTTTTATTTCACGTCTTTTTCCTTTCTGTCGGTCCATCCTTTCTGTCAACCCTCCATTCTTACCTATGCTTTGCAGAGTCGGGCATTGGGCTTTCCAGTGTCCAAGACGTTTACAGAAAGCACATTGGTTTTGTTTTAAATCTGTCCGTCCTGTGCGTAATGTCGGGGGATTACCTTCGGGTCGTTGTGTTCCGGGGTTGGCTTGTCGGCACATCCCTTTACACCATTCGCTTTTCATGTCTACTCCTCGGGGCTGTGCCATCGCTGGCCCTTCCCTTTGCCTACTAGACGTTTGGAGGGTTGTCCGTTGTGTTCCCTCACCTTTTCTGAATTCGTCGCCTTCCCTTCGTCGCGTGGCTTCTTTGCGCCACATACCGAGACTATCGAGCATAATAGGTGTTGTTTCATTCCTACGAAGGGCTATTTCTACTGTTTCTATTTTGTCGAGATCAAAGGATCCTCTCAGTGGCCACTGTCTTTCTCGATCCCTTTTCGTATATTTATGCCACAGCTCACTATAGGCTATAGCAATTAATCCATGCTTCATGAACATGTCCTTATTAGGGGTGCCTTCCAGCGGAGCCGGATGGTTCATCTCTAATAAGCGGTCCGGGTTAAACAGGCTATTGACCAGTGGGGAGAAGACAGGCATGACGGATCACAATGGGATAATAGTCAGCACTACCTATCTTATCACTGCGCGCAAAGACTTGACAGAATATTTCTATTCTACGTTGTTTGCACGTAGTGAATACCTCATGAACCAATTCTGAGCAATCAATCAATGTTAGGTCAAAAATAAAAAATCAATATGGTCAATGGGGAGAATAAGTAGGCTCGCAAAGGTTTGCGTCACCTACCCTTTCACTATCTGCAAAGAGGGGACCTATTTTTCCCTGTTTGCAGACGGAGAATCTCCAGAAAACAATCTATAACAGTTAATCAATGTTTAGGTCGAAAATAAAAAATCAATATGGTCAATGGGGAGAATAAGTAGGCTCGCAAAGGTTCGCGTCACCTACCCTTTCACTATCTGCAAAGAGGGGACCTATTTTTCCCTGTTTGCAGACAGAGAATCTCCAGAAAACAATCTATAACAGTTAATCAATGGGGGAGAAAGATAGGTCCGACGGGTGCGTACCTATCCTTCGCTGTTTATAAAGGGAGAGCCTGTTGTTTCTCCGTTTGTAGACAGTGAATCTCTAATAAATTAACAAAGAGTAATACTAGTATTTTCTCAACAACTATCAATTACTTTCAATTATCTATCACTTTCGCAATTCGTCGTGTTTACACGACCTTACCCGGACCGCATGGACAGTTTCTCGTCTTCCGAATCCAGCGCCCGATCGTCCTCTTCTCTTCGTACTTCTCGTGGCACTCCTGATGGTTCCCAGTCAGGACCGCAGATCACTCGAGAGAGGTCTGTTCGGAACCAGTGAAGTTCGGATGATCGGCTGTCAGACAAGGGTCTATCGGACAGGGTACCTTCCGATCGTTGCAGTCGTTCACTCTGTCGTCGGGACCTCTCCCACTGGATCCACGAGTCGCTGATGGGCCCCACGTTTGGGACGCCAATTGTTAAAAAGGGTTCCAAAGACAACCGGTAACCAAAAACCCTTTTATGTTGCCCGGCGGTATCGCCTCTATGACCCACCAATATTAATCAATGAAGAAGCAGGCGCTGGAGACTGGAAGGCGGGAAACGAGGATTTTATTCTCTCCGGAGGAGAACACATCAATTCAGACAGCAAGTATCGTCACGAGGTGCTCTAACCACATCTCTGAGGCCTGGCCTCTTATACTAGGGTTTACGACCTTTATTGCACATAACACATTCTCGCAATACTTTAGAACTTGAAAGAACATCCTCGGAATCTCCCCTTCAGACCCGTTCCCACACACATTTACAGTTGGATTCCCCACCCCGGTCACAACAGGTGATGGTGGTCGCACAGCAGGGCATTCCGCCGATTCACGGAATGCATGGGGTTGATCGGATCTCATGGGGTGGGGGCTTTGATCGGTTCGGGGGTCTTTTGATGGGGAGGGGAAGCTTCCTACTGTACGGGGTAATAAACAGTATCCGCAGAGCCAGGTGACGGCCTGGGAACAGGGAAGACAAACGGGGACACAGGAAAAGGGGGTTTGCATCAAAAGGGTTTGAGGCCATGAAAGGAATGAGGGGAGGTGTCGCGCTGGGAACAGGATAGGATTCCGTGGTGAAGCTGCGCTGGAGAGGGGTTTATGACCCAAGGCATGGGAGAGCGGGGGTTGTCAGCGTGCGGGGGAATGCTTGCGAGGTTAAGAGAGAGAGAGACGCGCTGGCTATTAGTGAGGGGCAGGGAGGCCATGGTGCTCAAAATGGCTGCCGCTTACGCGCACGAATGGGCTTGGAAGAGGGGGCAAGATGGCGCCGATAATGTTCACCAAGTTTGTATTTATTTTTCACAGTTCAGGTCTCCAAGGAGGATGTAGTCCATGGAGGCGAGTGCGTGGGTGCCGGTGAGGTCGGCGATGGAGTCGCTGAACAGGGCCCGGGGTCTGGGAGGTCTGTAGACGAGTGTTCCTCTGAGGGTGGTGTTGGGATCGGTGTGGATTCGGAAGTGGAGGTGTTCGGGGGAGTTGAGGGAGTCATCTGCGAGGGTGTGGACCTGGAGGGTGGACTTTTGGATGATGGCTATTCCTCCTCCAATTCTATTGATGCGGTCTCTGCGGGAGATCTTGTAGCCGTCTGGGATGGCTATGGCGATGTCCGGTGCCGAAGAGTCGTTCCACCAGGTCTCGGTCAGGAAGGCAACGTCTGGGGCGTAGGTGTCGAGCAGGTCCCAGAGCTCGATGGCATGTTTGCGTGTGGAGTGGGTGTTGAGGTGTATGTATAGAAGGTGGTTGGGTCCGGTCCTTGGAGGCTTGGAGGTTCGTTTGCAGGTAAAATTGCAGGCATTGCAGGAGAAGCGTCTGTGGGTGCGTTTCGGAGCAGCCTGGAAGCAGCGGTGGTCTCGGCCGGTGTTGAGAGCATGGAGGGTGTTGGCATCGTATCCGAGTCTGGCATTGTGGAGTACGCGAGGTCCAGTGGTTCTGGCGCTGTGTGCGGGCCAGGCGTGGACAGGCGCAGACGGGTTTGCCTTTGGTGCGCAATCGGCGCGCCTGCTGCGCGGGTCTGCTGCGCGTCCGAGCAGCGGCCGCCATATACGGAGTGGAGGGAGGGAGGAGCAGCTGGGAGGTGGGAGAGGGGCGGCGAGGGGTCGTGGCCTCAGGGGCAGCGGCGAGGAAGGTGCAGGACGGAGAGAGAGAAAAGTGGGGTGGGGGGTGACTAGAGCGAAAAAGGGCAAAATGAAGGCGCAAACAATACAAAAACAGAAATACCAGAATGCAGAAGTCAGGAATCAACCAGAGCGCAGGGTCTGACCCGGGTCACGGCTGTGACCCGAGGCAGGCAGCAGGCGTGAAAACGCGCAACACAGGATCAAGCACTTGGTTAGTGGAGCTGTCCGGCAGCAGGGGGGTGACCTGACCTGCAAGCAAGGTCAGAGGTCACTCTGTGGCGATCGTGCCCACTCAGCACTACTGCATGTGCCCACTGCCCACTCAGCACTCCCGCAGCAAGGACCGCCGGGGCAGAATCGGGTTTCTGGGAGGCGATTCGGGGAGCGGTATCGTGCTCATGCAGAAAACCCTACTTGGTCCAGCCAGGTGGGCAGCGGTCGGAGGCACAAAGGCGGCAGGATACTGAAGCATTGGCAATATGGGGCCGGAGAGGTCATTTATTGCTGCTGCTCAACCATCTTGCCAGCCACGCCCCCTTGGTATGTTCAAGTTATTTTAATTGAATTGGCATGTTATAATCCAATGCTTTAAATGGGCATGTACTCTTAGGTACCGAGTACCTGCATTTCTCTAATTTGATAATAATGTGTTGGCGCTTTTCAGTAACAAACAATTACTCTGGGATAATGAGTACTTGAATTTATGTATTTCTATGTCAAACAGTTCGGGTGTGGCGAAGGCGAGTGCTGTTGAATTGCCAGGGCTTCATCAACTACTTGTTTCAGGGATTTCATTTTTGCAAAGAAGGTATCTGAGAAAAGTACATGACAAGGGTGATCTGAAAGATGAGTACTGTCGGATACAAATGGTTGGGTATTGCAATAAGCAACTAAATAGGGGACCTGGGCTGCACTGGATGTACGCTATGAGTTCTATGCACTGCATTATGTTGGATTATAGTGCTGGACATGCCATGCTACTAAGTAATTGAACAGTATATATGTGCCATTCTGGCTTTATTCAAGGTGATCTGTCTAATACATTGTGTTTGAATTACTACTTTGTTGCAGACATTTGTGTTTCTTGCATGCTTATAGGTATTTACACAGCATAAACGTAGAGAGACCGCTGACATAGTAGGCTCAGAGATACGGATGACAACATGAGCCAAAATGAAGCACTTGCGGGCAGACATACAAGTCCCTTGCGCCTCTTTTATGCTGCCATTGCGTCACTTTTGTGATGCAGTGACGGCGCAAAGCCAGCGCCATGCTTTGGGGTATTTACAACGTGACGCATCTGGGAGATGAGTCCCGTTGTAAAGCCCTGCGCCACGTTTAGGCGTTCCGGCGCAGGGGGGGGGGGCATTCCAGCGCAGGAACGCCTCCTAAAAGTGACTGAGTGAAATCTACAAGATATCACTCAGTCACTTTTGAGGCCAGGCTGTGTCAAAACCATGTTCCTGCTTGAAGCAGGCGTAAGGATTGACGCAGCATGTTAGGGATAGGGCACCCCCAAGCCTTGCTGGAGCTGCGTCGTGCTTGAAATGCAACACCAGCAATGTGCCGCCTTTCCGATGGGAGATGCGACACGCATCTGCCCATCCGTGCGCCACGGTGCGCCGCATTGTAAATGCGGCGCATCAGTGGTGGCGCACGGGTGGGCAGATGCATCGCTACTCTTCTGGCGCATCCCTGCTGATTAGCAGAGATGCGCCAGAAGTAGTAAATCTGACCCTAGGTGTGTTGCTGTTCTGATAGTGCAAAGCCGACCTGACAGACGCCATGTTACCCCCTGTCCTTCATTCTTCGGCTCAACATTTTCTTTAAGATTCTAGAGACCATCTGCTTTGTTCTAATGCGTTCATTCAGGAAACAGACATTCCTTTTAATGGTGTGGATTCCACTCCATATGCTGCACTTGTTACAAATATTATTGCAACTCTAAGCTGTTTTAATAACACCAGATTACTGGTAAACACAGGAGGAGGCATAGTGGGCTGTGTCTTGGATCGTGTTTTGCAATATAGCACATACTTACCATTGTTGACGATGGGGCTGGCCATTATATTCTGAAGATGACTATAGCAGGCAGCGTAATTCTGAGCTTTTTCACACATAGATTCTCCTAGAACTCTTTTATTATCACAGAACTTCCCAAGAGCTCTATTCTAAAATTCTTAAGACTGATTTACAAAGGTAACAAATACTTCGGAGTAATTTATACTTTTGGGTGAGAACTAATTTTTGTCTATCCTCAAAATCCAGGTGTAAATGTCACTTGGAATTTATGCGCTATATAAGTGCAATTTTTCATTTCATTTCATTACTAAGATAGATAACTAATAATTGCCAGCTTGTACACAATGGACATGATTTTCATAGGGAAACTTACACTTTACATTATGTTTATTAATTTTGAGTATTCACAAACTGTGTGCAGCCTTCTACAACTCAGCACTTCCTCTACATATTTATGCAGACATTGCTGCACCTGGAGACAAATGTGGTGGCAGAGAACTCCACACACAGATGTACATGGAGTGTAGAGTCCTAAAACATGTATGGATCGATTCACAAAGGTAAATAAGACTGAGTATTAGCAAAGGTTGGGTACTAGGTGACATTAGGGCTGATTCTCAAAGAGCACTTAGTCTTATGTACCACAAGAATAGACTCCAAAATTAAATACACAAATTCAGGGCGGATATCTGGCCTGAGTGTGGACATAAAGATAGTACTCCTAAATCCTCTTTGTGAATTCTCAAAGTCATAAACTTAGACGTTTGGTCTAAAATTAGACCAAAGGTCTAAGTTTACCTTTGTGAATCGTAGTTCATGAATTTAATTTTGTAGCCTGTTTTGTGGTTCTACAAAACATACCACTAAGCGCCGTTTGAGAATCAACCCCAACTTCACCAAGTACCTAAACTTTGCTAATACTCAGACTTGTTTAGTGCTAGCTACTGAAAATACCCAAAACTTACATAAGTCTCTATTGACAATTGCAGCAAGTTGCATTCATCTAGTGCTCTGTTCTTGATAACTCACAGGTCTTCTTTTGATCATAAAAAGGCACATTCAGAGCTCCGTTGCTGACAATACCCACACTCAATTATAGCTGGTCTTCCATACAACCCTGAATCACCAAGTATGTGCCCTATGAATATTAAAGATAAAATATCAAGCTTTAAAGAAATAAGCGAGAAAAATAATAAAACTTCCTGTATGCTACCTCTCTCTCTCTACCTTGATTACTTTCCTGCCCCCTCTCACCCTTCCCTTTCCTCCCTCTGTGACAGTGGATAGGGGGAACACCCAAACATACGCAAACCAGAATGGTACCGCAACCAGCACGGCCAATTTGGGCCTATACCCAACAACAACAATGCGAGGCCTAATACATGTTATATTTCATATGTTATGTGTTATATGTTTGTAAAAAAAAAATCAATAAAAATATACTTAAAAATCAAATATAAAATATATATATATATATATATATATATTGACACAAAATATCAAAATCAAATTATCGAAAATCAAATAAGTATACATTTTCTATACCTAACTCCACATATGAATACATAATATGTCTATCTTCAAGGTATGTAGATGTCAAGTTAAAAATAGTAAATCCTGTACTCAATGTGGGAGAATCCAGACAATTTACCTGCTTTTTCCAAATCTATACTAAAACGAGCCTTTTGGTCTTACATGAGTGACAGGCTCATACATGAAAGCAGAGTTGGATCCCTAACCCAAGATTTTTTATCTTTTAAGGACGAACCCCTCTTCGAATCCTTTTTAGACGAAATAGAGCCACCTATTGCAAAGTCCCTTTATCTGAAGTTTAGATATGGGATTCTTATGTTGAGCTATAACACAGAACGTTGGTCACAGAAAAGATTAGGAGGCCCGAATGTCAAAAGCGGGTGTTGTTCTATGTGTTCAAACCCCTGCAAGGAGAATGAGGTTCACATGTTGTTTATATGTAGTGCCTACCTGAAGGCTCGAAAGACATGGCTAAAACCCATGTGCACTCTCCTAGGAACCAGATCCTGCTTTACAGCATATAGGATCATAAAAAGCAATACAACTCAGTTTATTGTATTTAGCATAAGTAGGTTCTTCTACTCTGTGTATATTACTCGCAGGAAACTTGGACAGATACTTTGAGTAGAACTTTTGTATATATCGATAAAAATCTGTTGCCAAAACGAAATGTGTTTTAAACTAAGGAGATGAAAACTAACCCTTGTATTACATTTTTAAACTTACTGTTTTAAAATGTTGTTGTATGTATGTTATTACAACTGTCTGTTTTTTATTTATACGTGTCTTTTATGGCCAAACTGGCCGAAATAAAGAAATAAAAAAAATAAAAAAATAAAAAATAGTAAATCTGTACTTTCTATAGATGCACTTACCTTTTGATATTTTGGTTTTTGATATTTTATCCACAATATTCTTGTATCACGATATTCATATCCTCGATATTCAGTAGCACAATCATCATCAATGAATCTGTTCTTGAAAATACCCAGAGCCCAACTCTTCTATTTTCACAGTTCCACTCAGAATGCCATGTCAAACGAAGGGTCAAAAAGAGCAGTGTTCTGGGAAACTAATGACATATGATGTTCCAGGTACTATCCATGCACACTCAGAATTGCCTATGAAACTTTCCAAAGCTCATACTGTGCTTTGCTCTGCTGAAGTTTCCACAAAGATTAATTAATCCAGCGGTCGGATAGATAGTATGAAAGAGTTTAAGCCCATAGTAGAGAAGCAATTGAAATCCAAAGTGGCCGTGTTAATTAAAACCTGGTGCTGCAAACTTAGAATTTGTAGAGTGTCAAAGGCACAATAATAGCTTAATATATTACAATTTGAATGTCTGGTCCTCATCCTTCATTTGGGCTCATCTAGATGACAGTTCTCTCTCCTGTAGGCTCATTCTTTCTTACGACACCACTGAATCTTCAACAACTTGTTTTTATTCGGATCACTGAAATAATATCGACTGACAAAATATCGACTTGCCAAAATATCGTGGACAAAATATCGACAGTCAAAATATCGAGTTTGTATCTACAAACAGGTAAGTACAAAAATATCGAGTACAAAATATCGTTAACAAAAATATAGATGTAAAAAATATCGACTTTATTAAAAACAGTGTTAAATTAAATTAATATTAAATTTTAATTACTAAAATATACTTAAAACGACTTAAATTAAATTATAATAATAAAATAATAAATGAAAATAATAAAAATAATTTTTTAAATCTTATTTGTTGACCCTGAACCCTAAAAATACCCCTTTACCCAAAAACCCCAAACTGACCCTGAACCCTAAAAATACCCCTTTACCCAAAAACCCAAAACTAACCCTGAACCCTAAAAATACCCCTTTACCCATGACCTGAAAACTGACCCTGAACCCTAAAAATACCCCTTTACCCATAACCTGAAAACTGACCCTGAACCCTAAAAATACCCCTTTACCCATGACCTGAAAACTGACCCTGAACCCTAAAAATACCCCTTTACCCATGACCTGAAAACTGACCCTGAACCTTAAAAATACCCCTTTACCCATGAACTGAAAACTGACCCTGAACCCTAAAAATACCCCTTTACCCATGAACTGAAAACTGACCCTGAACCCTAAAAATACCCCTTTACCCATGAACTGAAAACTGACCCTGAACCCTAAAAATGCTCCTTTACCCAAAATGTATCAATATTATTTAATTACCAATTAATTATTAATTAACAATAACAATAAAGTAAATATATTAGAACATTAGGTGTAATTATTTTAATAATTAATATTATTTTTTCAAAATTAATTACTGAAAAATAACACAAAATTATATATATAAAAAATGTACTCTAATTAATGTAATTAACTAATTACAATTAATTAATTAACAATTATTTACTAATACAAAATATATTCAAAATTATATTAATTAATTAACTAATTAATATTAATTAATTATCAATTAATTATTGATAAAAAATATTAACAAACATATATTAATTAATTAATTATTATTAAATTACTTCCCACCCTATTCCCCTATAAACCCACAACCCGCTACAGAATTACATTACGCAATTATTATCAAAACAAAATTCATGTAATAAAATATTTTATAACATTAATACACACTATTCACACATATTATTACATAAAAATACACTATAAAATATTATATATTATAAAAAAATCGATATTTTTGCTATCTATATTTTAAACAGTCGATATTACTTCACTTACCTGAAAAACGATATTTTTGTTGTCGATATTATGTCCAGTCGATATTTTGTCCAGTCTATATTTAAAACTCGATATTATGTCCAGTCGATATTTTGGAGTCGATATTTTGTCTCTATACCTTTTTATTCATAGTGAATGTAGAAATATGTTTACGATGTTTCCAAACAGCCTCTAGTTAACACAGTATTAACGAAACAACTTGAGCGGATGATAACCCTGTAAAGTGTATCAATCTGAACTTGATAAGCATAACACAAATCAGTGCTTATGATCAAACATGGGAAAACAAAAGTTACATCTTCAAAAACACAAAGGTGACATTGATCATTAATACATCCATTCATTCATTCCTAAAGTCCTGACCCATATTGATAAAAGAACATTCCACAGTATTTTGGCTACATTTAAGTAGGAGTTAATTGCCTGCAAAATGATAGACAAGTGTATTTACTATAACAAAAGTCATCATCATTTTGACAATCATTTGCAGTGCATTCCATAAAATATAGCATCTCACAGATGAACAGGCTTCTGCTTTGGTTTTTTTTGGTAATGTCAGAAATCTTATATTTTTAAACAACAGAGGGGAAGTTTATTATGCAGAAATAAAAAAAAAACTCAATTTGTATAAGTATATCTACATTGGTTTGGTTTATAGGCTTGCTCTATGAGAAAAAATGCAATGCAAGGCGTCCGGAGAGCTGTGTCTCAAGCGACTGCTTCAGAAGAGAGTGGGAAAGTGCTGTGAGAGATTGGAGACTTTGTTCAACCTGTCTTTCAGGTAACAGGCATCTCCTGTTCCCTCAGCGCTCCAAAATGTTCCTGTGTGTGAGGATTGCTACTAGTCTTATTGTGTTTACTTGCAGGGCAATAACAACTGTTAATACCTCCCCCTGTTATGTACCATTGAAAAGCAGGTGCAAGCAATCACTCAAGTGGAAATAGGGAAGATGAAGTACTTTTCACCTCTGCCTAGTCAAGGATGTTTTTGTATTGCACCATTTTAGGCCTTTTCATATAAATCTTTATGAAGATGGTGTCTCCTTCTTTATCCATCATTTGTTTGCCTAACAGTAACAGACATGGGTCCTTTGCTCACTGTGCCATTGGATTCAAGCTAGCCTGGCTGATTAGGAGTAATATCTCGAAAATGGTCCCAGGATCCTTGTTTCCAGTCCAAGGAGGACCTGGATTGGCAGTTCGGACTGGACTGTTCACAAGAGGAACAGGGTCAAAATTGATTTGCATATGGCCGGGTCTAAACTGGGGTGTCATGGTGATCAAAAGAACAGATGGATTTAACCCAGATCTCTTGATTGGGGATGAATGTATGACATTTTTCAGCATTCCATCCATTTTTTGTTTGCGTAACACTACATCCTTCTGCATAATCTTCGAGATTACTCATGTTTGCAGCTTCTGTCCCTTTACAGGACCTTGAATACATATGCAGACTGCATGAAGCCCACTTGGTTTAATGTGAGGAATGGGGAACAATTTTCACCCCAATAGTACTTTGCGTTAAATGATGGAAATTAATCACCAGCTGTCTGAAAAATTGGGCAATTACAGTGCCAGGTTAACAAATAATCCTGGGCGTATGCGGTGTGATAATTTGCTCTTCTTTCGTGGGCACTCGAAGACCCACCACGGAGAACCAACATGTCTTAAACCAATGACAGAGCTGATGCTGCTCTTGGGATGATACAAGATGGAAATAGGCAATGGTCATTAACTAAACAAATAACTTATCATTTGTAAACGCTTTTAGTTTGAACTAGTGCATTACTGTGAAGGAGGAATCGAACGAAGGATGGGGGGGCAGTCATACATATAAAGTAATTCAAACTAAAAACTGCACATTTATATGAAATGGCAAAATATGTCATGTTAGTAAATTGTTGTTGAAGGCCATCAGGAATTCGTTACATTTTCTTCACCTAGGGCTGTTAAAAGTCTTTAAAATGCCATTGCGATTCTTAGTACATAGCAGTGTGCCAGCTATTTGGAAATGAGTGTGTCAGAGGGGAGCTTTGAGTGTGCATCATGCTGTGCGGCGCTATGCATGCCACACAACTATAACAGACTTTGCTTTAATCCCCAAGCGTAAATCTATTTAATTTATAAAACTGTCAAGCTTAAAGAGATAATAAGCTCCGTGTAATAGCGGCAACAGCAATGAGCAGGAAACGACTCAGCTGTGCAGAAAAACACAGCTGCAAAAACAAAAAAAATGATAAATGCAGCTGCAGAGTCATGTAAGTATCACCATTAGCACCTGATAGTGAGCAGCTGGCGTGTCACTTACAGGCAGCCTTACTCTGCCAGAGGCGTTTTGGTTTAAATCGTATTCCTAATGTGACGTAAGGTGCATTCTTATCACATTATTAGCACCAGTCAAGGCTGACCTCAACAGTGCTCCTCCTGTTTATCTTATCTTGTGCGAATAACCACATTTCCCAAACATGTCATTCTTTTGTAAGTCGTGTCCGATAGAATCTTTGATATCGTGGGGTGGGCTGCAGGGCCTGGCAGCCCTCGTCCTGCACAGCTGAAAACCCACATATTACATCACTCAGGACATGTTCTATAACATCATTGCTAATGTCACTGCAGCATTTCAAGTGGCGTCACTGATTAGAAGACTGCATGGCGGGGGCACAAGCTATAGTTATCTTGGGCACTATTTACAGGTAATAAAGATAGCTATAACTGTCTTTTATTAATGTCAAATGTTACATTGTCTCCGAAATTGTCACCTAACTATACCGCTGCTTCAAGCTTTGTGTTTTTTCTGTGAATATAAATATATATTTTTGGTATCTCCTGTCCCACCAATTGTATCTGTGACCCAATGTGTGTCCCCCCTACAATGTAATGCTAGAGACACCACTGATTTCTATCAGTATTGTGTATGTGTGAAGCCTTTCCTTTACTGAGTGGCAAACATTTATATTCTTATCCCTCTCACTCAAGGTTTAAAACATATGAAGCAGCAAGGGGTTTGTTCAGGAAATCTCCCCCAAATACTTACCTTTTTCCTTGTTCATAAATTCAGTGTGATGTGATGTTAAAGAAAACCTGCATGTTATGAAAGAGCATCTTTTTTCCCCATTCGGTTGACTCAAAGGATCTTTAATCACCTTAAGGAATACAGGTTGCACATCTTGATCCAGTTATCATTTGCCATGTAGGCCTGATGGCCGCCTCCTATGATTGGGGGCGGGGGCTGAGGTGATATGGTGTAATTCTAGTGCTTATTGCCCATATAAGCATTGTCCCATAATGCAAACAACACCACAGCACGACAAGGGTTATCACTCCAAACACACATGCGCCTAATCCTAAAACAGGCCACCCTCTGGTCAGGTGTTCAATGACTGTAGAAATGATGAGCTACTACTATTGTGCTCTGGGTGTTTGGTAGCCTGCTCTTCCTCCAGACTCCCTCCCACCAACTTCAGGGTCTGTTACAGTTAGAGTCTCCCATATAAAACGGACACATTTGCCGGACGTGGCAGGAGCGCATCCCTTCATTACGTCAGCATGATGAGCAGAGTTTCTCCATTGGGGAAGAGAAGCATCTGTTTATTCCACTGCATATACAGCAATCAGAATTATCGTGATTGTGTGGAGGTCCTTACAAGAAATTTCTCTTGGGAAACATTGCACATGTGCAAAATGTCACAGCATTCTGTCGCATCAGAGACACCGCCTATTGAGATGTTGTCAGGAATTGATGAATACATGTTTTAAGGGGGAAACATCCTTTACAACGCCACTTTTACCATGCAGTGCCTGTACGACGCAACTTTTACAACGCAAACCATTACAACGTATTGCGCTGGGGGGCACTCTAGGATAGGGAATAGATTTAATTTACTATCCAACACCTTCCCTAGTGTCCACGGGGACTGGAGTTGGAATAGTAAATTAAACTATTCACAATCCAGCACCCCAAAGCGCTATGCGTTGTAATGGTATGCGATGTAAAAACCGCGTTGTAAAAGCATGCGTGGTAAAAGCATGCGTTGTAACGTCATACATCTGTTTTAAGGTGTTGTGGGCAGGGCAGAGCTTTACCAGTTTTTCTATAAAATTGCACACTGCTATCTATTCCTATGCAAGATTATGAGCACCATAAATGAGAATGAACCTGATTAAAACAGAAATCAAATTTATCTCCCCCAGTGAATACAGTACTATCACATCTGCTTAGCGATGAGGAAAAAATACATATCTAATGTAAATAAACCAGAAAATGTAGAAAACAAAACATTTTGACAATCTACATAAATAGAATATCCAACCATGGCAGTATGAAAACAAAGTGAAAATCTAGTAATTAATCTTGAACATAAAGTTGTGGGCAGTAGTCAGGACTAGACAATGTATATATAAGACTGTCACAGACGTAGCAGATGACAAAGGTTACAGAATATTATCAGGAGACCCTATAGAACTCAATAGTGGTGTTACTAGAGGATGCAAAAATGCAGTGTGGATTTCTATAGAGTTAATTCCTAAATTCTACTATCCCCTACTTTTACTGCCTCCACAAAAATACACAAAGTTAAGAAACCACTTTCAGACAGATCTAGAGATTCTGCTACAGGCTTATTATAGAGCTGCCTGCACGATTTGCAGATTTCTTCCTACATCCTCTATTGACAACCGTAACAAATTACTTCAAGGGTATGTAGGGTCCATGCTTTTGATTTAGAGTCTTATTTTTGAACTCTACTACATCAAAGTGTGCTAGGCACACATACCACAGAAAGCCATGCTGAGAATAGGGAGCTCCTGAGGATCTTGGGATGGTCATATCACACACCAATTCAAGTTGCTCTAGATGCACTGCAATTGCTCTGACAAAGATTTGTTTCTGGGTCAAACAGGTCTTCTATCTATGTATGGGTAAGTAGCATAGGCTTTGCTGTGCAGTGTGCCTGACTGATCTGAGTGCTTACCAATATACTCGTCATTAAGTAGTTGACGCAGCTGATATTTCCGGGCTGGAGTTCCCTGGCGTTGCAGGGCAACGTCGAAGCCAGAGGAAGCAGGTGGAAGTCAGGCAGAGCCTGACCATGGGTGGGCCAGCTGGAGGAAGCAGCGGTGGCACCGGAAGATAGGCGAGCTTGTGCATGACGGTAGGCGGGGCTCCCCATGCGGAGGAAGAGAGCCCCGCGTGTCTGCCCCGACAAAGACGGAGCCTCGCAGGCTCACCAGACCAAGGGGAAGGACCGGAGTCTTGTGGGCTCCCTGCTGACTAGTCCAGCCTATCGCCCTGCATAGAAAAGCCCCGGTGAGTGGGGCTTAAAAAGGCATACTGTTAGTGCCTGCTTGTTCCTATGTCCCTGCAAAGAAAAGTCCCAGTGAGTGGGGCTTACAAGGCACGTTGTTAGTGCCTGCTTGGTCACACAGCTGCGCAGCCAGATTTCAGGCAGCTGCAACATCGGGCATTGGCGGTCTAAGAATAGACACGGGTGAGTTGCACCCTCACCCCCATTGTAGCCCAGGTCTGTTGGGGACAGTACTCTGATGCGTTGGCAGCCCGGTGGACAGTTTGAAGGCCTCAGGATAGTAGAGCTCTGACTTTGCGGGACAGAGGGCATTGCAGGGAAGCCCAAGGCAGGCCCCCGAGGTTAAAGCCAGTAGGCCTGATGGTCGCCTCCTATGTTTAGGGGGGAGGGGGGCTGAGGTGATATTGTGTAAGGATCACCTGTGGTGCAGTGTATGCCTAAGAGGCGCATAAGGGGTTATGAAATGATGCATTACTCATGATCTTTCCTGCCTAATGTGTTTAATTTAGGTGCCTCTTGCAAGTAGTTACTGGTTGTTTTTATTTCACTACTAGTGAGTTCTAATGGTGACAACAGTGTCCCGATTGGCCCTGTAAGTGTATATAATTCCCTGTAAAGTCCTACTAGGTGGCACAGTGTAAATATGTGATTGCGTTCTAATGTGTTTTTATGAGTAATACAAAGACTATTTTTTCCATAACCTTGTGTGGAGTTTCTTTTGTGGTGTGCCTAGTGTGTGGCTACTATGTGAGTGTGTTGCACAAACGCTTTACGCATTGCCTCTGGGTTAAGCCTGACTGCTCGTGCTAAGCTACCAAGGGGGTGAGCAGGGGTTATCTTCAGTGTGTAACTCCCTTGCCCTGACTAGAGTGGTGGTTTTCGCCAGGCTTAGGCTCGTGCCCTAGCCAACCAGAAATCCCATTACAAACATTTTAACAACATGGAAATGGGCTACTGATTGGTGAGTCAAACTGCACATCTAATATTCCTATATTCAATAGTATTACATTTGACAATATCCCAATATACCGTCAATAAAGTGTTCCATTAACACACATGTGTTGTAATGAAACCAAACATATAGACAATTGAGTAGTGTTGGAGGTCATATTTGCTAATCCCTCATGCGACGCAGCTCACCTGCTAAAGTTGCTGTGTTGTATTACGTCAAAGGGAGAGAGGACACACCCACCATATCAGCAAAGATATGGGGCATAAGCAATCTATACATGCACTGGGGTACTGTGTGCAGTCTTCCAACACCACAGGCACCCCTGCAACATAGTGCAAGAGTGTCTGTGTTATGGTCCTCAAACTGTTTATTGCCAGGAAAGGATAAAACATAATTAAAAATAAGTTTTTAATTTGTGCTGCAAACTGTACTACATGTTGACAGACGAAATACATAGGAGTACAAAAGATGTGTCACAATGTTATACCTGGGGATCTGGGATCCATGCTATTTGCATACATTCACATTGTAGCTGTGTTCATTCTGGCAATGTGTAGAAAACATTGGGTTTATGCATGTGAATGTCCATGATCCACTTATGGAATCCCGACTAGCCTGCAATGACATGTAAGACCACAAAAGGATGCTGCCTTGCTCATGAAAGTGATGTACAAACCAACTCAATGCTACACAAAAGAGGGCATTCCTGGTGTGCTAAATAATACTTAACACTTTGATTTCTCCTGCTCTCACCTTGGGAGAAAGAAGGGCAAAGCAAAGGCCTCCTTTGCACATAGTATGCCCTTGTGACATTGTAATAAAAACTCAGACACCATTGTAACAATATAACATTTCCTGTGTGTCATGCCAAACCATCTTCCTATTCACTTAATAAACGTATACACACACACACACATACATATAGTTTTGGACACATCTGTACATGACTACAATTTCATCAGCTATCACTATTTTAATGAACCTGTGCCCTACATTGGTTTGCTTGTGTTCGCAATATTGTATATGTAAATTCAAAAATATAGTTTAAGAAATTGGGCTGTTGGTTGAATGGGGGTGACGTCTGTTTAAGGAACAGCCACAATACCTGTCAGGGTGACCCACAAAAGTAACTAAATTAACCTGTGCTTAACTCTCTGGTTGCTTGGCACAAAATCAGTCAGCCTTGACTTAGAGGTATTCATGCAACACACAAATATGCAATAAAGTGAAAACACAAGAAAACTCCCACACCAAATTAGATAAACCCACTGTGGGTAGCTGTGCGCGGTAAAAGCTTAAATAAATAAAAAAAAATACAAAATAAAAAAAAAAATAGAGTAAACCACAATAAATTATTTGACACAAAATGGCAAAAATCTAATTAGTAGTATTGAATTTTTTTAAGTGTAAGGGAAATATTAGCACCCAAAAAGTCAGAGTCAACAACAGACATCTAGTCGCGCGAGACGGGGTCAAAGTAAAAAAATATGGCCAACAGCAAAGGAGCACGGATCAGATACAAAAAGTGAACTAGACCCAGCCACGGCTAGCCTTTGGGCTTAGACAAAATTTCAAGAAAAAGTGTTCTGAGAAAGTAAACTTCAGTGGGGCAAGGCTGCAGCCAGTGTCCAAGGAGGGAGAGTTGTTGCCAAGGAGCAGCTGAGCAAAGTCACAGTGAAGATATCTAAATTTGGACTTAATATCTTTTTAGTAAGTAAACAATCTCCAGCGGGATGAGGTTGTAGCTGAATAGCGTTCCACGGGGCCAGATACTCCTTTGGCAAAGGACCGCAGAACAGTATTTTCTGCTGCAGCGAATAATGTAGCGGGAGCTTCTGCGAAATCAGGCCGACTGGCAATTCACCTTGGGCGGATCGACAAGCAGGTTGGCCCTGGTCTTCTCTTGGTTCTCAGATTAGTTTTTAGATAAAAAAAATTCTAAATCACAAGTTTGGGATTTTGGCTATTTGGCATCCTTTAGCACCATCATCACCAATGGTCCTGGACAAGGAGGGCACCACTTGGGGGTCAGGACTCACTCAGGCTGAGTTCAATTGTGGGTTCAGGATGGTCTGTCCCTGGGGCTCTGAGCAGGAGGTCAGCCCTTGGAGTCACTTTGGTAGTCCTGTGTTCCCCAGTAGAACAGGGCTGTAACAGCAAGGCAGGCTTCTTAGGGTTCAAGGCAGACTTTAGTCCATAGTACATAGCAGGCCAAAGCAGCAGGCAGTCCTCTAATAGTCCTTCCTCAGGACTGGGAAAGTGAGCTGAAAAGTGGGTCTAAGGGTCCCATCTTAATATTGTGTGCCGCATTTCAAGTAGGAGAAGGTTGTGGATAATTCTATTTAAAGTTCTTGAAGTTTCTCACTTCCCTTTCCTGATTCTTGGCTGACTGCATGGACAATGCATGTGTGAAAAGTCCTTTGTGCAAATGCAGAGAACAGCCTATTCAGTTGCAAGTGGCGATGTTCCTAGCTCCATTTCTGCATCCTGAAAGTTGATGGCCCATCCAGGGCCTACCCCCTCTATTGTGTAGTTGTCTAGGTCGAATAAAAAAAGTCCAGTATCAGCTGCACCCAGCCATGTTACCAAGCACCAATTAGGGCAGGAAAATGCAACTTTCTAAAAGTGTCATTTTCAGAATTGTAACTTAAAATCTGACTTTACCAATCAAGAGAGCTATTAGTTTGCAATTTCTCACACACCAAACACAAAATATTGATCTGTTCCCAATCAAAATGTAACACTTATTAAATGTAATCAATACAACCCAATGTCCTCCTATGGAAGAAGAAAGCCATGCAGTAATGAAAACAAATTTAGGAGTTTTTCAATACCAGGACATGTAAACTTAAGTACATGTCAGACATTTTAATTACTAGCACCTTAAGTACGGGCTACCTAGGGCCTACCTGGGGTTAAACATATGCAATAAAAGCGAACTTTGAGGCTTGACAACGCGTTTATATTGCCAAGTCAAATTGACAGTTTACAACTGCATACAGGCTGCAATGGCAGGCCTAGGACATGTTTTAAGGCCCACATAAGTGGGTGGAACAACAACTGCTGCAGGCCCACTAGTAGCATTTCATTTACAGCCCCCGGGTGTACAATATACCACTTTACTAAGGACTTATAAATAAATTAAATAAGACAGTCAGGTGTAAGCCAATTTTACCATGTTTAAAGGAGAGCACAATCACTTTAGCACTGGTTATCTGTGGTAGAGTGCACAGAGTCCTAAGGCCAGCATATACAAGTGTGGACGGTAAACTCTGATCCGCCAGTGGAGTTTAGGGAGTTTTTGTCACTTCGCAGTCCTCTTGGAGGACAGAGTGTGGCAAGAATGTTGCCTACACCACGTAGTAGAGTTTATCAACACCCACCATTAGACAAGATGGTGTAAAGCCCAGGCATTTCACTGTTTTCGGCAATTGGGTCAACTTTAATCGTTAAGCTCTGACAGGCTGAGTGTGCAGCAGCAATAATTCCCAAGCAGGCTTTCTGTCAGCATCACTGGATGGTTGTCTATGCTAGACCTGAGGGGAACAGACCAGCAGCACAAGCCTACTGAAATCTGCTATCTGCTACTTACATAGACCACCTACTACCCGCTGCACGTCGTTGCTCCTCTAAGGCCTGTCATCTGTCCATACCTTTAACACTTCCAGTTCACCCAATCCAGGACTGAACATAGTAGTCTGTGAAACTCGACTGGGTGTGGGAGGTACTGCAAAGTAACAAAGATTTGGAGCAGTGGAGGCTCCGTACTAGCCAATCATAGTGAGCCTTTTAAAATTATGAAATGCTCATTGGCTGTGGTGGATTCCAGGTCCACACTGGGAAAAGAAACTGGCCCTGGCAAACTGCTCCCCCGCCCCTCCCCCCTGGTTAGGGAGAGTGAAGCCGAGCAGTTTGCGAGAGCCGGTTTCAGCCGATTTTGTTACAGGGGGCCGACATTGCCGACCCCGGTAACAAAAATGGCCGCCCAGTAGCCCAAAACCAGCCCTCACCCTAGCGGCCTACCGGGGAAACACCAGGTGCCCGCTATGGCCAGTCCGGCTCTGGTGGATTCACCATCTACACGAGCGACTGGCTGAGATGTCCTCCTTACTGTCAGCAGGAGTTTAAGCGGGCTGGGCTTGGTTGGAGTAGTAGAGGCGCCATGGACCCCAGGAGAACGTGAGAGCAGCTTCTGCAGGTAGGATCAAATTTTAAAATCAATGAACACCGGCAAGCATGGCAGCATTGGGGTGAGCACTCCGCTGGCTTGAGAGAGGACCCGCGGTTCGAGGCATTTTCCCACTTCAACGAAGACGGGCATGCTCTCGGAAGGTCGCGAGCATGCAGTGAGATCCTCTCTGATGTCCGCGGAAGCCATTATCACTCCTTTTTTCACGGATTAAGTTCGGCCACGGCTCTATGTCGGTCACGGCCGCCATTTTGTCTTTTCTTTTCTCTCATCTAGCGTGAAACGCGCGAACTGTCTCTCTGGCTCTCGGCGGGATTATGCTGTGGCTTGCTGCCCTTAATTGCTCTACAAGCAACCTCTATCCCTCAAGCTTTCTTCTTCCGGCCACTGGATACATCTTTTTAACTGTTTGCTGACACTAACTCTTGAGGTACTGTATTTCCTCATATGCAGCGGCCATTTTGTGGCGCTCTTTTCACTTCGAGTTACTGCTTGCATTTTTCACCATCTGTGACTTGGATGCTGCGCTTCCTTCTTTTCAATGGAGGTTGCTTCCTGTTTGTGGTCAATTTTTGATATGTTTCCTGTGACCTTGTTCTGCATGGCTCACCTCCTCTGTTACAGTATTGCCTTCAACGCTCCTGTTGCTTGATTTTGCCGTAACGCAGCTCATTTCCTTCAGTCATTATATTTTATGGGCAGAACGAGGCCGCGCTCTGACTCTACCAATTTGAGACACAATTTTCTTAAAAACTCTAAGCTGTTTACTCAATTTGCCAAGTTTGAGGATTCTCAGCTGCCCAATATACAGGACAACCCCCAAAAACTCTTTGCTCAGGCAATTTCACAACACAAGCTTTTTGATGCTTGGCGCCTTTACAATCCGACAACTAAAGAGTTTACTTTTTACTTGCCCTCCCATCATTCTCAATTGCGAATTGATTATATTTTTGTTTCCCACAATATTGCACAAACTCTTACTAACGCAGATATTGGTCCCATCCTGTTGTCAGATCATGCTCCTGTTTCGATTAATATCGATATTTTGCCCAAAATAGCAGGACCTAGGAGATGGCGCTTCAATAACACCCTCCTTTTGGACCCTAAGTTTAATACCTCCTTTACAAATTTTTTTAATGAATTTTTTAGATTACCAATACTCATTCTATGCCTAAACACACCATTTGGGACACCTTTAAAGCCCTGGCAAGGGATTTCATAATTGGTTCTGTTGCCGAAAAAAGGAAAATTGCCCGCAAATTCACTGGAGATCTTCTCCAGAGAATTAAGAGATTGTAGCACTCATTTTATACCTCGCATTCTCAAGATAATTTGACGGCTCTTATCAATGCTAAGATGCAATTCAACAAAAAATCTACAGAAGATGCTTCTTTGTTTTTGTTAAAATCTAGTGCCAAATTCTATGGGGGTAAGAATAAAGCGGGGAAAATTCTGGCCAAATTATCTAAAAGTTACACATAATAAGCTAAATATTGAATCTATCTATGATGATAATTCTGTTCCCATGCATAAGGATACGGACATTTTAACTGAATTTTCTCGTTTTTATAATACTCCTTACTCTTCTGACAATCAACCCTCCACCCAATTCCTTTCGGATTTCTTTACCACCATACATCAACCTCACCATTTCCCTCTTAATTTATCCTCTCTGGAGTCAGACATATCCCAACAAGAATTACTCACTGCACTTCAACACCTCAAAAAAGACAAGGCCCCCAGACCGGATGGGTTCACAGTCAAATTCTACCTCCATTTCTCTAAATTACTAATTCCAAAATTGCACTCCCTAATAGACTCAGTTGTCACACTTGGTAGTTCTGCTGGATCCTTTTCTGACGCTCACATTTGCCTCATACCTAAAGAAGGGAAGGACTCTCGATATTGTAAGAATTATAGACCCATTTCTTTGGTTAACATCGATTATAAACTATTTGCCAAGTCACTTGCAACGAGATTAGATTTCTTTTTACCTGACCTGTTAGGCATGGAACAATCTGGATTTGTCAAGGGGGGTTTTATCACTGATAATACCAGACTTTTGTTTAACGTTTTATCCAAATCCTCACATTTACAACATCCCCTTGCAGCAATTGCATTAGATGCTGAAAAAGCATTTGACAGGGTTGAATGGACCTACCTCTTTTATGCCCTTAAATGGTTTGGAAAAGACGGCAGGTGAGACAAAAGGAAGTCTGCCCAAACACTGACTGGGTAGGTGACAGCCGAGGAGAGAATCCACAGCCCATCTCCACAGGACGTGTGAGGGCAAAGGTCAATAGCTGGAAAGAGGAGAAGAGGAGAGAGAGAAGGGGGTAGGGGGTATGGTGAAGAGGAGAAGGGAGAAAAATCCATTAGAGAGACGCAGGAGAGTTTGCCCAAAGATCGGCTGGGTAGGTGAGGGTCAATGAGGGAAATCCATAACCCATCTCCCCTTTAGCTCGCGAGGTAGCTCCACCGGGCGTCAGTTAAAATGTCTAGGTCTCAGCTGCAGATGGAAAGATCTCCAAGTTAAATGTCATGGAGGGTGAGCAGTAGCAGGGTCGGTTGAGGGCTGATCCAGAACAGGACGATGGCCCATGATTTTAGATCAGGAGAGAAGCTTAACCCCTTAGAACGTCCCACCAGCTTAATTTGGGAGTGCCCCGGTGCCTCAGGAGACCCCCACGGTGGTAATCAGGACTGGATTTAGTCCTGTGTTGGGGCTAGGCAACACTTAATGCAACACCACTAAGAGGAAGCAGAAATGCAGCATATCTATGTAAATATCTTGCATTTCTGGTGCATCTTTGTCACACAATGGAGTGCAGCAAGGTTTTTTGCTGTGCTGTGTAGAGTCACTTCTGATTAAACATTGGGCAAAGTGTGCGTGCTGCCCTGCAGTGCATTAGGGGCAGATTGACACAACGGTGCACAGCTCAAGCATGTCTTGGGTGCCCCTTGTGTGGTAAATTAGGATGCTGCGCAGGACAGACATGGTTTGCGGGGCCCCTGCATGGTAAAATAGGATTTAGCGTGGCGCAAAAATGACTTGCATGGTCCCTGCATGGTAATATGGGATGTTGCATAGCACAAAAGTCTTATGTGACCCTGGCACTTTCATCACAAACTAGAACGCAATGCTATGCAAATCGGGTGGATACACCCACAAAATAATTCACCAGGTGTGGCTCCATGCCAGGAAGAGTGTGGAATTTAGTTTCACTTTCTCTTTGTGCTTGCTACTTGTTGCATGTGTGTAGAGTTGTTGGTGGATTGTGAGAGTATTTTGGATTTTGTGGCTTGTCTGTTTTGTGAAGTTTTGGATAAGTATTAACTGTTCTTGTTAGCTATGTGTCATTTGTTTGATTAAAAGTCAATTGTCTTGTAAAGCGTTTGTCTATTGGGGATATTTTAGGAGTTTAGTTGTACAGTATGTGAAGAGGTGTTTTTTCATATCAATATTTAGATAGAGTGAATGAGTTTAGTATGTCTGGTAAGGGAGAGAAAGGAATTTTGATGAGAGGGAAGTAGGGGCATTAATATGGCTCATTGTAAACTACTTCTCTGGGATGCTTGGGGAAAGAGGGAGGGTTAGTCAATGGAATGTATCCAAGCAGCGCTATATCCGCTTGGAGCCTGTGAGGAAATGCCTGCTCCTAGTCACAGGCGTGGGATGCACTGTCCATTAACTTCAACATCAATGGGCAGATGTGTTTGCATGAGTGGCTGACTTGCTGGACCTACTGGGGCTGGAGATAGCTGGGCCTGTTACTATATATACAATTTCTGACATTATCACTTTGCAGAGTGTATATACAATAGTAATTTTTCTAAATATTTTGATAAGCATACCCATTTAACTTGAACAGATAACTATCTCTCCTCAGTGACGTACATAGACACTACAGTCTACAAATCCTTGTAAATGCCTGACAAAGGACATGCGTAAACGGCACTTAAATAGTTCTATATGACTTGCGACTTGCTGTGTACAATGGAGTAGAAATAGCATTATTATAAAAAATGCTACCTACATTAATACATCAGCATATACGATAAAGTAGAATATTTGCTGATGTATGTATCCCATCAGAATTGCTGAAAGGATGTCATTACTACTATCAAAAACGCAATCACAAAATATAGTCTCCATCTCAATCTGTAAACAGTTGGGCAGAACATAATCTGATAGCCATAATATATTCATATACTATTCATTAATCTGTTGTCTTTCTTAGTCGGTGGTTCCTGGGCCTAGCTATGTTAGAATGCATCACTTAGGGCCACAGGTATGAAACAATTTTGCATTCCCAAACCCCTTTCATGATATATGAACAGCTTTGTAGTCGCAATTTTAGGTAATCACAATTTTATGCGAATACCTAAAATTGCAAATGCAAATCAGGGAATCGCAATTTGCGGTTCTGTAAGTGCAGGTATGAAGCATTTTCCAAATGCAAAGTGTAGATTTAGGAAAATACAATTACCATTGACTTCAAGTCGATGGTAACCAAGTGCAAACTTTCAAAGTGCCATGTATCGCACACAACCCCCTGGTGCTTGAGTGCGCTTTACGTGTGCATATTCTTTTTGGGGGAGTGCTTCATGGAGGGTTTAGGTCTACGTGCATCTTTGGCTTTTGCATTCGCTAATTTGCGATTACCAATTTGGTAATCACAGATTAGCTAATGCAAAACCATTTGCACGTAGCGGCCTTTCGGCCCATAGGGAAGAATGGAGTAATATTATCTAATTGCAATATGCTATTTACTGAATCGCTATTAAGTATTATTAAGAAATCGCTAAATATCAGGCGATTCGTTACATACATAGCATATTCCCCCACATGCATCATTGTGACATTGTGCGAATTCCTATTTGCGAAAATTAGGGAATCGCAAATAAGAATTCGCATAATGGGATGCATCATCTTTTTCGCATTTTCTTTGCGATTCGGTAAAAATCGCAATTTTTACCGAATCGCAAGGAAAATGCGATTCCTTATTAGCGAAATCGCATTTTGCGAATTCGCTAATAAGGAAAACACACACATGATGAATACTGAAGTGATTGCAGTGTGCCTGCCTCTGAACCAAATTACAACCACCTGTGGGCTACCTTCAACTTGCATTTGGCAGTTTGGGGAGTGTGTTTGAAAGCTGCTGGAGAGGTTCCTGTTTTGTCTTGTGATTATGGAGTCAAGCAATGAGGTTTTGGAGCAGCAGCCCAGGAAAAGGAAAGTCAAATTTAGTGACAAAGAATTGGAGATTTTAATTGAGGAAGTCACAGCAAAGCATGAACAGCTTTTTGGAAAAAATTCTCTAAAAGTACCTGAGGCTTTGAAAAGAAAAATTTGGATTTCAATACAGTCAAAGGTGAATGCTGTAGGTGTCTCCCACAGAGACATCAGCAATCTCCAGAAGAGATGGTATGATTTGCGCAGCAGAGCCAAAGAGAAGATTGCGACACACATTAAATCATCAAGGAAAACTGGTGGGGGTACACCAAAAGACATACCAACTACCCCTTGGGAGGAACTAGTAGAAGGGACTTTACCTACTGAGGCAGTGATTGGAGTGTTTGACATAGACACCACTGAGCAGCCAGGACCAAGTCAAGGTAAATTTTTACTCAAATCAGTATGATTTTATTGACAGCATTACTTGTAATTCAATTTGTAATGTTAAAAATGTGAAAAGTACATGTTTGGCCGCAGTGTATTACAATTTTGGGAAATTTTGCTTCAAAGAATGGCATCATGGGACATGTAGTTTTCACAACATTTCTTTATTGAAATCAAAAAACAAGGTCCATTCATAAAGTATGTAGAGTCACTTTTAGGAGTATTTGTGAGCCATGCCTCAAGATATGAGTGTCATATGTTAACCTGTCAAAAAAATAGGCAATGAGAAAATTGTTTTTTAACAGTTTACTCCCACTGTCTCATTTTCAGATGCAGATTTGGATGCTGAATGTATTCAATTTGCAGAGTCATTTACACAAGACTTACTAAATAATGCTGGAAATAACTTAGACCCACCACCTTCACCCACTGTGGAACCTCAAAGTCAAAGACGCAGACTGCGTCAACTGGTAGACACAGAATCTGAGGCAGAGGATAATGTGAACACTGCAGACCCAAATACAACAGTGAATGCAGAGCCTGCACAAAGGGTCCCAGGCAGGTGTCACAGACTGCAACAATTCTTCCGGCGTCGCAGACGTCCTTTCCAAAATCATGAAGCAATGGATGACATTGCAAATGGCAGTCTCATTGAGAGGAAGTTATTAAAAGTACAGCGCCTGCAAGGAAAGGATATAAGGGTTATCAAGGGTAAAATCACCAATATGGCCAAAGACATTAACAATATGAGTACAGCACTTGTCCAAATGGTCAATGTCTCCTCAGACAAAATGGAAGGCATGACATCAGCAATAGAGACACTATGTCAAGCAATGCAGGGAAACCAGGGTGCAGTTTTACAAAGAGCAACAGTAGTTAATATGCATTCCAGCACAAGAGCCATGCACAGAATGTGCAATAACAAATCAAAATTGATTGAAACTACTGTTGAAATTCAAAAGGAAATGAGGAAATGTTATGGAGAGCTGTCCTCTGGCATGAAGTCAATGCAAGGCCTCATTTCAGAGCACCATCAAGGGCCAAGTGCTACCTTCTATCCAGAGTCTGCAGTCACTGCATCTTCTTCAGAAACTACAAATGTAAAAATTAAAGCAGCTTCAGAAAGAAGAAGTGTCAGAAATGTAGCCAAAGAGACCTTAAAAAAGCTTAATTCAAACCCTGTGCAGGTTAAAGCATTGGGGTTGAGAGGAAGAAAAAAATGAAACATATGTGTACTTTTTGAGAACCTTTTTTTGAAATGTTATTAAATGATAATATCATTACCTTTGAAGATTAAATTCAAGTGACATTTTTGTTAAAAAAAAGCAGATATGTTTGAAGTGAAGGTCACATTACATTACTTTAGAACTGCAATAAATATCTAAGTTGAAGCAAAAGCATGTTTGATCTGTGTCATACCTTTATTTAAAAGTAATGCTGAGTTATCTCTGCTCTCCTTCTCCTTCCCTCTGCTGCATCAGGACCATTGAGTCTAGGTTGGCGTTGGTGAGGTTGGTTGTGGTTGTTTGGGATGTTGTCATCAAATTCCAATCCAAGGCCTCTTGTCATGGCTACATTGTGCAGCATGGCACAAGTGGCAACAATTTTGCAACAGACCTCAGGACGATATTGTAATGCACCTCCAGTTTTATGAAGTATACGGAATCTGGATTTCATTATTCCAAATGTCCTCTCAATCACATTTCTGGTAGAGATATGAGCTTGGTTATAATTCTGCTCTTTACGGGTTGTTGGATTGAGATAAGGAGTCAGGATAAATGTTCTCACACCATAAGCACTGTCACCTATGTAAAAGTTTAAACCATTTCTGTTGATTACAAACATGTCAATATTTTATTTGTCTGAAAACACTATCAACAACATAACATGATAACTTACCCAGTAAATATCCATCTCCAAAATGTCCAGCTTCCAACTTTGTGTATATGGCACTCTGTTTGAATATGTAGGAGTCATGAGCACTTCCAGGGAAACTAGCAACTAGGTCTGTGATTATGGTTTTGGAATTACAAATGGCTTGAATGTTCAATGAATGATACAATTTCCTATTCCTGTAAATGTACTCATTTTGAGATGGTGGGCATATGGGAATATGAGTACCATCTATGCAGCCTATGACATGAGGAAAATGAGCCATATTATAGAAGTCCAACTTTGTCTGTAAAAGTTCCTCCTGAGTACTTGGAAACACTATGTAATGCCTGATCCTCAACAACATAGCATTTAAAAAATTTCTGAAAAACCTTGAAAGGGAACTCTGTGACACCCCCCCCCCAGCAATGGCAATCACACCTTGAAAAGAACCAGAAGCCAGAAGATGTAGGCAACAAAGTACTTGGACATGAGTAGGAATGGCTTGTGTTCTAAGGGTGGGCCTCTGTAGTATAGGATCCATATCAGCAATTAATTCCAGTTTAGAATCAACATTTAACCTGTACTTATCATAAATTTCTGCCTCAGTCTGCCCAAATAAATTAATGCGCACCCTAAATATCCTTTCACTCACTACTCTGCGCCTCAAAGCAGCTCTCAATCTCCGCCTACGTGCCAAGACTATGACTGAAGCCATGGTGTAAGGAAATGTAATGGTCAGAGTGTCACTTATATACCAAGAGGGATCAAAATCACATGAGAGTCTGGTTTGGAAAAAAATAACACCAAGTCTGAGCTCTTCTTATTTTAGGTAATGCTATTTGCGATTTTACTGGGAATCGCAATTATCGTTTTTTCATGCATGCCATTTTTACAATGCAAAATGCGATTCCTTATTTTTTGCGAGTCATATGCGAATTCGCAATCAATATTCGAATTCCTAAAATGCGATTTTCGCATTTATGATGATGCATCCCAAAATTGCATTTCGCATTCGCAAACAGCCGAATTCTGCGATTCGCACCGTTTGCGAATACAAAACAGAATGATGCATGTGGGGGTTTGTGTTTACCAAGTAGCGATTCGGTAAACATCACTGTTTGGTAATCGCAAAATGCTATTTTGGTACATGTGGCCCTTACTGTCTGTGAGGTATATATAGCATATAGAAATTGTATGTACCTGGAAAAATCATATTAATGCGGAGAGTGTGTTTGATAGTTACACATCAGTAATTAGATCAATATATATTGCTTTGTAACAAATCACTGGCGCCTAATTAGTTGTGTGAATATATTCTCGGAACATCATGGTTGTTGCCAGCCCCGGGGAACTTCAGGCTCACAAGTCACTGTGTCAGGAGGCCCGCAGCACCATGACGAGTGGGAGGAGCCCCCTCAGGTCTGTAAGTGCCAGCCTCTCTCCTGCAGCGTGGACACGCACTGGCTGTGCCCAAGCAAAGCCCGGACCAAGGGTGCGCCATTTAAGCATCACTTGTCCAGTTATCCTGTGGCAGGGTGCAGGTCATCATGGTAACTGTTGTACTTCGAGGGAGGTAGCTCTACCATTTGTTTGTTATACACATAGGAGCCTCAGTTTGACCGTGTTCTGATATTTTGGCCGCTGTTGTTCCTCATCCATTTTTTCCTGCCCTTGAAACAGGAGAAAATGGTGAAACGCAAGCGTGTTGATAATATTGGTGAGACTGGGAAGGCCAAAAAACAAGCAAAGCATGCTGTGTTCTTGATGATATTGAGGTTATAATTGAAGAAGTGGAGTGCTTGTTAACTGAGAACTAAACACAAGCGTTGTTAAACAAAATCATTTACTACTGCCATTTTGCCTCAGACCCTTGGGATGTCTCCCCATGACAACGCCTGGACATTTCCTGTGATTTGCTCAACAAGGTGGACCCTGGTACTGGAAGAGATGTAACTCAACCAACTTCACTTATGGTCAACGTTGAGTGCAGCAATAGGTTTTTAGTCTGGCACTCGCAAGAGGCCCTCCCATTATAGGTGATCTGCCTCTGAATGCCCTAGGAGCATGTCTAGATCAACCCCTAGAGAGTAATACAAATAAGGTCCAGCTGATGTCCCTGAAGGAAGGGATCTGTGATCTTAGGAAAGACATTAATTACTTTATATAGATCCTGACAGAAAGGAGGACAAATTGTTCACACTACAGGGTAACCTAAGTGAGGAAAGCAGGACAGATCCATACGGAAACACCAATCCAGAGGACAGAAAGGTCGACAAATTGTCCACAATACAGGGTAACCTAAGTGAGGAGAGCAGGACAGCTCCATACGGAAACACCAATCCAGAGGAACCTGGCCCACAAATGTTCTGTGCCCTGAATGCTCGAATAAGAACACTCAGTGCTGCTTCCCCTTGCTCCAGACCACTATTATTAACCCCCAAGGGGTTCTATTTCAATTTATAAAATGATGTCCCATCATATGGGAAGAGATCATAGGAGGGTGGACAAGAGCATTCAGTAAACATAGGCACACAGGTGTCCCTTGCTGCAGAGTTTCCTGTTGAATTACCCATTGGTATAAGAATGTAGGGCCCTACTCCTCTATCATTAAGGAGAAAGAGTGGTAGTTTTAAGGGCCCAAGCAAAAATCAAAAGAAGTGATAGTCCAGATGTGGATGGTGACCTTTTTATTGACAAATGTTCCAAAATTTAACCCAGGGTCCTTCAAAAATAAAGAACTATTAACTAAAAAGACCATTATCTAGTTGTGTAAAGTACGCAATTATATATCAATATTTGTGGATGATATTGTAATAGCGAGGCACTATAGTAGTTAGCATGACAGATTTGAACATATTGGTATACGATTTGTTGATAGTAAAATTGATGAAGGTTTTGCCCTGAAACACAGAGCACCATTATTCAATGCTTCGAAGATTTGCATTAAAATGAAAGCACCTCTGATTTTTCCGCATGGGTCTATGAAATGCCTTGCCTCCTCCCAGAAAGCACATGCTCTCTGGCCACATTGGATGTAGATTGACATTCCCAGGACTTGGCCCAGGTTGGATTTTATACTCCTGTCCCATCATTCGCTACAGTAGAAAAGTCTGGTATGGATGGCTGTTGGTCATCCATCTCACTGAGGGAAGGCCCAAGTGCCGTTGTGAAAGTCCAAGTGAAACCTTCCACACTCCCCGGCTGTTCATCTGAATACTCCCCTGCCTTTTATTCACTCAGCATCTGCAATAGGGTATGGTATTGTCTTCAATTTTGTGTCTTGGAATTTTGCCGGTCTACAGGCTAAACAAAATGACCTGGAATGGGGCGAATTTATTAGCAACCATCAAATAATATTATTACAAGAAATGTGGGCCACGAGCCAATGTACAGGCCTGTTTTCTTGCTTTTTTATTAATGCTACACCTGCCGGATATGGAAGAGTTTCAGGAGACTTATTGATCTGACTAAAAAGCACACATAACTTAAGGGTGAGAGTACTGGACTCAGGATCTAAGGATATCCTAGGATTCCAATTGCCACTCCAAAGATCTGCTTTGATAAACCATATAGCTGTGATTAACATCCACATACGTTCAGTCCAGGTTTGTGCAGTATCTTCGACTATACATGCTCTTTAGGCTTTACTAGAGGGTAATGTACACCACTCTTGGCCTATTATTATAGCCGGTGATTGTACAACCAAATTCAAACCTATCAAAGCCCTTTCTGGTCTAATTCCAATGAGGATGAGGAGTGGGATATCCCTGACCTCGTTAGTAAACCAGCAACGAAATGGCCAAAAGTAGCCAGTCAAATTTTTTATCTTGGTTTAGACCATGTTCCGAGAGCCCTTAAAAGGCAAAATATGATTACAGACCCCCTTTCACCTTTAAAAGAGGTCTTTAAGCTAACCACATATTTTATATTTTCTTTGACTTGAGGCTATGGTGTCACCTGGCTGACATGAAAGTTGCCAACCGAGCTGACAGCAACCAAAACACCTTTGTTGCTGACTTTACTTTGAATCTACTTTGTAAGTCCTCCGAACAAGTTAATGATTTTTTTTATCCCCGGAATTTTATATGGCGCAATCTTGACCCGAAAGTATCAGGTATTAGAGTGCTTTACGTACGTACCAGTTGTGTTACACAAGGACACATTTGTTTTTATTAGGCACGGGTAGATTACGTGATTTGCCCAGAATCACAGGATGTTGAGCGTTGTCATACCTTTTTAATGCCTTTAGACCTCACAAATATTTGCAAAAACATAAAATGGATAAATATTAATAACGATACGCATGTAAAGGTCAAAACGGATCAATCTTTAGTGGATCACTTTGAATCCTGTTATTTCTTTAACTTCACTGCATTTAAGTTTAGTTGCAAACATGCTGAGCTATTTGAAATTCTTAAACAATACTTTAGGAAGCAACATAAGAAGACCCAGGTTTGTTCCATCACTTTGTGGGCTTCAGCAAAGACAGGGGCTTAGATATCAATGCAGGCAAATCCAAGTTTCTGGCTATTACTCCCCATCGCTCTGCCAAATTGGATAAAGGAATTTATTGGGTGCACACCTTCCAGAAGGGATGGCGTGAGACGATCCCCGATGGCCTGATGCATGTCTAAATCATAAGTGTTGTCCGTGCTTTGAATTATTACCCAAACGAGCAAGGAAGGCCAAAGAAGGATGTGAAGAAGGAAGCACTCTGGTCATTAACATTTCGTCTAAACATCTTACAGAAGAAGAGACACGAGTACTTAATAAAGGAACATCCTTTATTCTGTCCTACTCCTCTAACGCATTAGAGACGGAAGTGGCACTTTTTAAATTTATGCGCAAGTTGAGATTCAGGTGGTTTTTCACCACCAATCCCAGCATCGATGAGCTGACAGAAGAACAGAAAAAATTTAGACCCAAGAGTAAATTTCTTTCACCAATCTCAAACAAGACTCTTGACACCTTCGAAACTTTGGTGAAAAAAGATTTGGAAAGCATAAAATATGGAGCCTCACACCACCAGAACTTTAGTTCAAAAGAGCGAAGGATTCTAAAGAAATTGAGACAGGATTCGTCAATCACATTTCATCCGGCTGACAAGGGGGGAGCTCTAGTGATACTAGACACAGATTTCTACAACCATAGTGTGAGTGACCATGTACAAGATACAGACACCTATCTCCTAATGGAGCAAGACCCTACTAATGAACTATTGAAAACATTGGGTGACTTCTTACAAAGTGCCTTTGAACTTGGCACCATCGATGAAAACACGAAAAAGTTTCTTTTGAATCCTTCACCGAAGGTCCCCGCACTATATATGCTACCTAAGGTGCATAAACACCGAACTCATCCACCATTTCGACCTATAGTAGCGGTATGCGGATCCATCCATGAGCCATTAGGATACTATTTGGACTTTCATTTACAACCCCTAGTACAATCCTGGGTCACTTATGTAAAAGATACAACAGACTGCTTGAATAAGTTGGAGAAACATAAACACCTTTTCTCCCAAGACATTTGGCTGTGTACCATCGACGTAGTCGCATTATATACATCTATTGCACACGAGGATGGTTTGGAGGCAGTGGAATGGCGCCTATTACACTCAGAAATTGATCACTCGAAGGCTACCTTCCTTTTGGAACTATTACATTTCGCTCTCTACAACAGCTATTTTAGCTGGCAGAACAATATTTACCTCCAACGCACTGGTACAGCGATGGGTTTTCCAGGAGCCCCATCATACGCGAATACCTATATGGCTTTTTTCGAGGAACAATTCATCACATCCAATCCAGTTTGGCAACAGAATGCAGCGGTTTTTCTACGATACATAGATGACATTTTGGTCATCTGGACAGGCACAAAGGAATCATTGGAAGATAGCATCCACACACTGAATGAGCTAAACCCGAGAATCAAGTTCACTCATGACATTGACCATCATAAAATTCATTTCTTGGATATAGAGATAAGGAAAACAGAGAACGGCTTAGAAACAATGGTATACAGGAAACCCACAGATGTCAACAATGCCCTCTTCTTTACGAGTGCTCATCCATATAGTTTGAAGAAACACCTTCCCATATCACAGATGATGCGGATCAAGAGGATTACGTCAGATGAGGAACAATGTCAACGAGACATCCAAAGACAAGCACAAGAGTACAAAGAACGTGGATATCCGGATGAAATACTTGACGAAGCTGTACAAACCTTATCACTAAAAACTCGAGAAGAATTGCTAACACCCAAGGTTAAGAGTCTGACGAAACGAGAAGTATTTGTCATTAGGAACTCAGTGCAAACTTCCCAAATTAAGTCTATCATCAGAAAGCGGTGGGAACTTATTGACAATGAACCAGATTTTTCCAAAGTATTTCATGGTTTACCCTTATTTGCACATACCAGAACAAAAAATTTGAGAGAACTTTTGAAACCCTCGAAGAGGAGTGGTAAATCAAAAATAAAAGGGATGATGAAATGTTGTAACTGTGGACAATGTGGCAATGTTATCACTGGTGATCAATTCATGCATCCACACACAGGCCAAAAGATACAACTAAGACACAATGCAGATTGCACTACAGAAGGAGTGGTATATGCGATTAAATGCCCATGCGGGTTGGTTTACCTGGGACGGACCAGCAGGAAGATTAAGATAAGAATTGTGGAACACAAAAGTCGCATTAGAAATCAAAACACTACTTCTCCATTAGCAAGACATTGGGTAGAATTGAAACACACCATTCCCCAACTTAGGTACACAGTCTTGGAACACATTGAGCGTATCCCAGGTATAGAATTCAACACTCTCCTAGCGAGGAGAGAGACCCATTTGATAAAATTGTTGGGAACTGTTTTTCCGGCTGGTCTTAATGACCATTATGAATTGTTATGTTTTCTCTAAAAGCACAATGTTTCTTTAGGTTGTAAAGGAGTACACTGAGATCCTTCCCACGTTAGCTGATTTAAACACGCATTCTCTGTTGCATGGTTTTGCATGCGCTAACACTTTCAGTTTAGATCACATACTAGTAAACTATTTTTTAATTTTAACTATCTCTTCTTTCTCTTATTTTAGAACTAACACCAGAGAGGATTTATTGATTGATTCATCCACATATTTTTTCGGGGTGAGTTAGAATACCGGTATTATTGTGTTACTTCTGTTTTTTTTTTTAGTATGTTTCAGGACAGGGGACAGATCCGATCGGCACCTTGTACTTAGGGTTCTTTAACACAGCTTCAAGATTTTTTTCTCGCATGGTAAGCATGCCCCAGATTTCCTTTATTTTTCACTAACAGGTTCGATTTTGCTCTATAAACACTTTTTACGATGGCGGACTTAGTTTAGGTCTGTTCACTCCAATATACAGTCCTCTTTTTGTCTTTACTTTTCCCTTAAGAAACGGGCGAGTTCCGCACCACGTGACTAGATGGGCGGACTTGCGTCTATCGGGAATATTAAGTGCAGGCGTTCATCGTTTCAGGTTGGTGTACGGACTTGCGTCCGACTGTTTAGATTTATTGGACGTTTATTTTGTTTGGGTGTAATATGTCAGGTATACGTATTGTTACAGAAAGCTGTGCAGAGCGGCCTGGTCTTCTGCCGACACAGGCGGTAAGCGAGATACTTCTCTTACGTACACGGTGTATGTTGTTCTCTTCACATCCCCGGGCCATTCACTCTTAGTTATTCCCCCTACAGGCTCTGACCGACACACAAGTCTACATTACAAATGTGGCCTAAGACGATCCTGATTATTAACTAGTGACAGTACAAGTATGTTGCCTTTATAGAATAGTTTCACACTATGGGCTATATGTCTGAGGTTATTTATCTACATTGGGTTTCTTTCATAACCACTATCCTTACCACAGTTAGGAGCTTTTATTCCTTTTTTTTAATTTTTCAATTCTTGCACTGAACTCTTAGAGAGCACCGCGGGTCTTTTCTAAAGCTGTACTATCGTTCTGTGTGTGAAGGGTGAACACGTCACTAGTCAATGACTAGTTCTTCTCTCTATGGGATGCTTTCTCAGTGGCACTCCTAAGTCTTGTGTGTTTTGAACATGGTATTACATAAGTTAGTACTGGATACAGTTTCCTCTTGTTTGCTGTCTTTTAGATCCCGCAAGATCTGCACAACAGGACGCCGACACTCTCAAGACAACGTGCATTACAATTTACACATAATTAATCCCCTGACGAAGGGTTGATACTGCAACCCGAAATGCATTGGGACTCTGTTTAACAATTTTGTGTACAGAAATGTTTGGAATTTATTTTCAAATGGTGCTACAAAGATTTGATTTGGGAATATGATATAAGAATATTTTCAATCATATATGCACTCGCATCGTTTAATTGTTCATTGATACATCTTTGGGTATAATATTATGATGATGATATAAAAGCTGATAATAAATGTGATTTGTTAACACAGCATTAAGACTAGTATACATGCTCTTAATTTTTATAAGGCCTTTGGCCCTTGAGCTGTGCCTCTAGTAGACCCGGGTTTTCCTCGGTCTCTTAATTACACATTGAATTATTACTTGACATGATCGCTCGCCCAGTGGCAAAGACCATATACATCCGCTTCCAGTTGGTACATTACCAGTCCGGGCTTTCACCGCGAGGTGGACCAAGTATGAGAAAATGGTGGGGGACTGTCCCTTGTGGTCCCAATTTGGCAGAAACTGGGTCTCTTTTTCGTCTACTCTTCCATAAATACATAATCCAGAGACCTAGGTGGATCCTCCGTTTATGTTGCAATATTAGTGCAAAGTAGTGTCTGGTGGCCTCGCACATATTTTAAAATATGACATGTCAGGACCCATTGGCTTTGCCCTCTCAAGATTTCTTAAAAGGGCTTGATCTGTTATAACAGCTGCATTGCAGGCTTGCCCTAGCGATGTCAAAACTGCTGAATCTTTCTCACTTGGGCAACTGTAAGTTTGTTATATGTGGTGCCCTTCGTCATAATTCCTATTCCTCATGTTTGGGGTTTGGTATTGGGTGCCTGTTATTGCTTGATTGAAGCGGGCACTACAGCTGTGAATGATGTAAATGTAAATGTAAATGTATTGGCATTTATATAGCGCACTACTTACCCGTAGGGTCCCAAGGCGCTTCGACCGCTGCGAAACCCTTCCTGGCTTCCCTGAGAGATGGTCCCTTAATGGGTATCTCCAGGGTGAGACCAGGCATCCCCGGCGGTCTGGTGGGGCCGTTAGTGAAGATGAGGCAAGCTAATGCCCAGAGTTGCCAAGTGTGATCGCCGATCAGAGTGGGCACCGAGGCGAGAGAATTATCGAGTCCACTGACCCTGGTCCAGAAACCTGCCGCGCCGAGAATCGAACCCTGGTCCCGGGCCGTCCTCTGCTCTCGGGTCTGCCGCCTCTAACCAGTGAGCCACACTACTTCACTACTTCAATGATGTATTTCTGCTGCTAACTCATAGGACTTGGCTCAGGGATCTATTTGTTAGAAATTGCATTTTCTGGTTCGTAACGCCTTGAATATGCTGTTGCTTTACTTTTGCACATGCTCAAGACATTTTCCCACTGAAGTCCGGCATCAGTTGCTATGTAGTGTATAGAACGTATGCATACTACTATTTCACCATCCTTGCACGCTTTGAAGATCATTGCCCACTGATATCTGGTTTATGTTTACCTTTATACTTTCGTTGCTAAAATGCTAGGTTTCAGCTGAGGGCTCCATACGGGAGGAAGAGAATCTGCTGCTATGTAATGCCTTGAATTTATGTACGCTGCTATCATCCTTCTCATTGTGGGGCATATTATCAAGGGGGTTTATCTCCGCTTTTTTGGCTTAAAAAGCCAAGAAAGCGGAGATAAAATTATCTCCCTATTACCTAGCTGCCGCTAACACCAGTTAGCGACAGCTAGTAGGAGATAGCGACCATCTTGGGCCCCGCTTTGCATGTCAGCGATAATTATCACTAATGACATGTAAAGTGGGCGTGCCAAGATGTCAGCGACTGGAAACAGTCTCTAACATCGCTATCTCCTATTACCAACTTTTGGAGATATTCGCGCTAAGCGCGATTATCTCCAAAAGCTAACACCTGCCCTGAGCAGTTCTTAGCCATGTTATCCAATGGGAGGTGGATAACATGGCTAAGAGCATTAGCTCGGTAATGCATGAATATCGCTGACTTTTCAGCGATATTCATGCATTGCGGCCGATTTTTATCGCATTTGCGATAAACCTTGGTAATACCAAGGTTTATCTGCGATAAAAATCGCCGCAGCTTAGCGGTAAAGTTTTGTCTCTAACCAAGCAATAGCGATAATTAGCGCTATTGCTTGGTAATATGCCCCTGTATTTTTATTGGATCATTTTTCTTGCCATTTGGCTTTATATCTATGTGTGTATTTATGCATATATTTTTTCACCAACAGACCCTCAATGTTTTACCCTGGATAAATATAGTCTAAAAAACAACAACCCAAATGCCACATGATGGACTCAGTGGGAACCAGATGGAACTTGTCAACCGGGATTGCTACGAGGGGATCTGTTGAGCAGGGTCGTGAGATTTACAGATGCAGCAAACTGTTAACACAGCATTTCTAGAAGGCGCTTTAAATTCGTTTTTAAACTCTGATTGGAAAATGTCACAGTCGGTGCTTGCAAAAGCTACATCTTGCCTTTTGATTTGAAACAACTGTTTCATACACTCAAGTTCACAGAAGTTATTGATGCGATTTCTGTGCCGCACTGGCAGACTCAATGACATAACGGGAATGAAGTTTGCAGCCCCTATTCAGGCAGAAAGGCCTAATGAAGAAAAGCATTTAGATTGATGGGCCAGTTTTCATCTGGAACTTTTCTTGGTTTTTTAAGAAATGCAGTTTTTTCCTTGTGCTTAAGTGGGCTCAGATATGTTTCTCTTTCCCAGCATGGGTTTCTTTCCAGAGGGGGGTAGGATTGTAATATGCAATTGTAATAACACAGGCATACCCCTTTAATCATGCACAGACTGTGTAATACTGGAGCCTAATAATTACAATGATATGGTCACCCAAAGGAAGGATGAACAGATAAGTTATTTAACATTGTCAGGAACAGAACTCGCAATTGATTTTGCTTACCTGCAGTTTGCCAGTGGAGTCAGCCGGGACATATCAGCGTGAAGCGCAGCGCCTGGGGTAAATCGCCTGCCTGCCTCCCGCCGCCTAACTCCTTTGAGACCACGGAGTAGGGCCGCCGAGTGGAGCGTGGGCGGGCTGGAAAAAACTACACACCCCAGCAGCCCTAGCGGCATACTTCGCAAGCGTTTGGCGCCAGGAGGCGCTGAAATAGAGCGTCAGCGCCGACGAGTTGGGGGAACAGAACTCGCAATTGATTTTGCTTACCTGCAGTTTGCCAGTGGAGTCAGCCGGGCCATATCAGCGTGAAGCGCAGCGCCTGGGGTAAATCTCCTGCCTGCCTCCCGCCGCCTAACTCCTTTGAGACCACGGAGTAGGGCCGCCGAGTGGAGCGTGGGCGGGCTGGAAAAAACTACACACCCCAGGAGCCCTAGTGGCATACTTCGCAAGCGTTTGGCGCCAGGAGGCGCTGAAATAGAGTGTCAGCCCCGTTTCGCGGGACGCGAGCGGGACGCCGGGCGAAGCCCGGGCAAAGGGCAGGCCGTCTGTGGCCGTCCGGGGCCGGACGCGGCCGGGCTGGGCCCACCCTCTAACGCCGAATCGCCATTCCTTTCCAGGTAATCGATCATCGTGCCTGGTACTGTGAGTTGTCAGTATACCTGTTCTACTTCACACAAAGGTCCCCCTGGAGTGTTGAGTCATTGTACGACTGCTACTTTTCTCACTATCATACCAATAGTATCATTCAGGGACTGCAGCATGTCATCAGATGAGTTGAATTCCTCTTTACCCTCCACTGTTGGGGTCAGTATATTGGGACCCCTGGATAAGTACTTTGCACGGGCAAAGAGGGAATTAGACAGAGAGATAGCGCTGGCAGAAAAGAGAGCTGAGCGCCGCCTCTCTATCGAACTTTTAAAACATAAACCTCTAGCCCCAGCAAGAATTGAGGTACCTCACCCTCTACCACCTAATAATACGACAGCAGCGTGAGAGTCAGAAATTGATTTATTTAATACTAATGATATCCCACTGATCTTCTAAGAAGACCCACCTTATGCAATTAACAAGGAGTCTACAAATGCCACCGACACCATCGAGACACTATCGGGGTCTGATTGTCTAATTGACTTGAACTCTCCAATAGTCTTGGACCATGACTCGCCGCCTAACACAAGCCATCCTTCCCCCGTAGTGATTTAATCCTTGTAGGAGGGGGCACAAGGGAGGCACAACCATTACAAACAGTTAGCCCACCTAAAGGGAAGGCACAGAAAAAGAGAGGTCATGAAGCGTGCCACTCACCACCAAGAAAAAAAAGGAGGAATGCAGGGGGTAGAAAAAGGACTATAAATACAAATACACCACTACAAACAAAGAACCCCCCAGACAAAATCAACAAGGTCTCTGTGAAAGAGGCAGCAAGTAGGCAACAAGCTGATCTGAGTATGCCCCCAGAAGGACAGACACATAGAGGGCTTATCGAGGATATTGAATGCCTCCTTAGATCTTTTATGCTGCCACTTTTAGAAAGGGTCAAAAGGCTGGGAGAAACTATGGACCGTATTTTAGCAGCACAGACACCTAATGAAGCCCCGGTAGGAAATAACTTAAAGGAAACCGGACATTCGGAGACACAACCTGCACAGAATATCTCGATCCAAACTAAGGACCACCCTAAAAGAACTCTCTCGCATAATAATAACAGCCTGAGACCAGTGGACACACAAGCATCACATAAAGGAAAAACTAAGACAATTCCCATGAAGGCTCCTGTAGCTACAGAAGTGAGGAGAACAAACGTACCACCACAGAACCGGGCCAAAACAAAGTATAAGGGAAATGTTGACCTACCTCCAGAGTTATTGAATTATGTCATTATCTTGACCTGGGTCCCCGTGGTACCAGTGGGTAGCATAGAGCTAGATACCAGTTTAAAAAATAAGGTTATACACTGGCTGCGGATTAATAGACCACTCCCACCACATTTAAATGGGGATATAGGGCCCGATGTAGGTCAGTTCATTTTACCACTTCTTAAATACCGAATCATACCGATTCGGTATTTAAGTAGTGGTAAAATGGAGGGGGGGGGATGCAGGTATTTCAGATTCGGCAAATACCGAATCGTTAAGATTCGGTATTTACCGATTCTGTAAATACCGAATCGGTAAAGCCCATTGATTCCTATGGGCATTGAAGCCCATAGGAATCAATGGTCATTACCGAATCGGTATTTACCGATTCGGTAAATACCGATTTGTGCAAGGGTGCAGGGGGTGTCACTTTGACACCCTCTAGCACCCCGAATTCAGGCATGTGTGCCATATGGCACACAGACATGCCCTAAGGGCATGTCTGTCTGTCACATGGCACAGGTGTGCATGCACAGATGTGCATGCACACCTGGATTCGGTATTTTACCACCCAATTGAATTGGGTGGTAAAATACCGATTCTTAAAGCCCTGTGGCACTCTGACATGTGCCACATACATCTGCATTTACAGAATCGGTATTTTACCGAGTCTGTATTTACCGATTCGGTAATTTTACCGAATCAGTAAATACAGAATCGGTAACATACCGATTCTGTAAATGCATTCCCTACATCTGAAAACCGTAATACCGGTCGGAAACTTGAGTTATTTCTATCCTGAAGCCCTGATGAAGCCCCGCGCTCATCCCCCAAAATGGGGCCATCCCAACTCCCACCCATTTGGTAATCGTAAACAGCACCCCAGTCTAATAAGACAAAGTTACAATAATTCGCCATTTCCCACTCCGCGTCAATACCCCAATAGACCTGACTTTTTCTTTGATTACAACCATCACCCTATAAATCCAATTCATTATTGTAATGTCCCGTTACACAACCTCTTTGAACCCCTCTCAGGTTTAGATCTAAACTACTGACTTGATAATTCTATGACTAATTCAAGCGGTAATTGGTAATCAAAAGGAGAATGGACACTGGTATCTGCAAAAACCAAATAGTTTTTTATCGAGAACCCTCATAGACTTCCTGGAATCGTGTCGTAGCGGTATATCTTTTATCCGCCCCCTCAGGAGTCATGGCATAGTCATTGGGTTAACGATTAACGTGCAGGGTGCCTGCCTCACCAGAGGCTACTTCCGGTATTTACAGAAGTGTCCAGAAATAAAAAGTGGGTAGAAAAGACTGTTAAAATTAGTGAGTAGATCAGAAGAGTGAATTTTATTTACAAAGTCTAATCACTAAGCTAAAAAACGTTGTGATATTAAGTAGTCGAGTTATTGAACTACTATATCGTATTCAAAAAGGTGCCCGGATTTCGTGCCTAGTGCTGACTCTGCCCCTGGTTCATGAACCAGGGGCAGAGTCAGCACTAGGCAAGAAATCCGGGCCGCATGGTGAAACTCCAGGAGCGACTCCGAGTCCCTGTTGATGCCTAAAAACTCAATCAGAAAGCTTGGAAATTCCATGCCATCAGCATTTCATACCACACAAATAGTGTGTGTATCTCAATGTATGTTTGTTTCTTGTCCTTGTCCTGACGAAAGCTCCCCTGACCCTGTAGGGCCCCGAGAGCTGAAACATGTCGACACCTTTTTGAATACGATATAGTAGTTCAATAACTCGACTACTTAATATCACAACGTTTTTTAGCTTAGTGATTAGACTTTGTAAATAAAATTCACTCTTCTGATCTACTCACTAATTTTAACAGTCTTTTCGACCCACTTTTTATTTCTGGACACTTCTGTAAATACCGGAAGTAGCCTCTGGTGAGGCAGGCACCCTGCACGTTAATCGTTAACCCAATGACTATGCCATGACTCCTGAGGGGGCGGATAAAAGATATACCGCTACGACACGATTCCAGGAAGTCTATGAGGGTTCTCGATAAAAAACTATTTGGTTTTTGCAGATACCAGTGTCCATTCTCCTTTTGATTACCAATTACTCACGTAGGGGAACTGAATGGACTCCATTTCCTCTTCCCTCCCTTTTTGATATCGAATAATTCAAGCGGTAATCTGGGGGGGGGGAAGGAGGTTGTGCCCGAGAGACCCATATCTGGTCAGACGTTTCTCGGCAGCAGGTTTAATACAACTATAGCCAGCGAAGTAGGGATTAACCAAAATAGTAAAATAGAAGAGTATATTAGGGTCAAGGGAAATGTAAACACGACTAATGGGGTGACAAGGAAGGATGATATGGGAAAGATGACTCCGTACATAATAACCAAAGGTAAAAACACACCTAAAATAAAAGACACAAGTATAAATGAACGCCAAGTAAGTCTAGTAACGTGGAATGTGTGCGGGATTGCTAACAAAGTGTCAGAAACACTGTGGGGAGAGTTCGTTAACAACATAGACATACTATTTGTCCAGGAAACCTGGGGTTTAACGGAATTTCACATAGATGGCTTCAAGACTTTTCATGTCCCTGCAGTACCCTCCAGCCATGGTAGGCACAAAGGTGGACTATGTGTATATGTGTCTAATCGTTTAAATACTAGTACCAGCTCAGGCAGATCAACCTCACCATATTTCCAGTTGGTCACCATTCATTTAAACTGCAGCAATGTGCTAACAGTGGTCAACTTTTATAATAATATTGAGAATGCCCACTTCAGGGAAGAACTACTGAAAGTGACAAAAGAAATGAGGGAGGTAAAACCCATAAAAGGGAAAGATCTAATCTGGGTCTGGGTAGGTGACTTTAATGTAAACCTATGCACTAGGGAAACATGTGGCTTCCAGGAATACGGGGAGGGGGAATATGGGGATAGTAGTCACTTCCAACACAATATCAAAGGGGAAATTCTAAATGACATCATGCCCAAGTTTGACCTTGGGTTTGCAAATAGGCTATGCTCCCCTAAGGTTAAGCTTACCCCCACCTTTTTGGCAAGGGGACTCCATTCAACTATTGATTTTATTATCTTGCCGAATATGTATGGCGGTTGGGTGGTAAACTTTGAGACCCTCGCCATTGGTCTGAGTGACCACCTACCGAAAAAAATTCTTGTCAGTACACCGGGAACAAAAACACCCTCACTAACTGAGACTCTGGCATGGACGCAAAATCTAGCGGTAGCACGCCAAAATGGCATTGCCTTAAAATGGAGCATAGTAGACCCTGAAAAAATCCTACAGAAAATTGTGGAAGGTGCTCTCCCTTCATTCCTTGTATGCCTAGAGGATAACCCTACAAATGATGAAATCTTGGAGGCATTTAGCAATATCACTAGGAGCATACAGGGAGTCTTGACCAGGACTTGTTCAAGAAAAAACAATACTCCTAAGGGATGGTTCGACACCCAATGCACCAAGACACATAAAGCCCTTAAAATGGCCTTAAATGAAACAATAAGGGACCATGCTACGATTAGAACACTTAGAAAGGCATATAATGTAGCAAGACACCAAAGAAAGAAGGCTATTAAGAAAAAGCATGGCAAGACTTAATGAAAGCTGCGTAGAGCAGAGATCCAAAGTTATTCTGGCAGGTAGTTAACTCACCATTTCTTAACATCAAAGTGGCAGCCAGAATGGAGATTGCCATTGACGAAAAGTCGTGGGTGGACTTTTTCTCGAATGTATATTGTAACTCCCAAGTTGAGCCTCAATTAGAGAGTAATTACTGCCCTATCCCAATAGAGTTTAACTTAGAGGAGATGGTGACGGCTATAAATTCCACTCAGAATAATAAAGCCCCGGGACCAGATGGGATCCCAAGTGATCTCTACAAAATGAATACTGACCTCTGGGCACCAGTCTGTCTACGAGTAATGGGGGCCTGCTGCGCAAAAGGTTTTGTTAAAACATGGGCAGAATCACTAATAATCCAAATACATAAAAAGGGTGATAGGGAAAGCCCATCAAACTACAGACCGATATCGCTCTTAGATTCACTAGTGAAAATTGCAGGCAGAGTGGTTTTGACTAAATTACAGGCTTGGGCAGAAGAAAAGAACATTCTGACGCCGGTACAATATGGATTTCGGCCAGGGATGGGCACAGTGGAGCAAATTTTAAATTTTGTTCTATTACAGGGGAAATATACTAGAGCAAAAGAGGGACGTTTTTACACAATTTTTGTCGACCTTTCCTCGACGTTTGATTGCGTAATACACAATAAGTTATGGGAAACACTAGAGGAGATGAAAGTGGACCCAGCTATTGTTCTCTTCTTGAGACAATTATATTCAAATGCTACCGCCAGAGTAAGGTTCGGGCTCGGGGGGGAATGCACTGGGTCTTTCCGCATACAGAAGGGGGTGAGGCAGGGCTGTGTGCTGGCCCCATTCCTTTTCTCACTATATATCAACAGCCTAGAGAAGGAATTGGGTGCCAGCAACATTGACTCTCCAAAGGTTGGAAGCAGGCAGATCATCTCCCTTTTGTATGCGGCTGACGCCGTGTTAATGGCAAGAATGAAGGTTGGCACCCAAAAAGCCTTAAATAAATAAGTAGACTACATGGAGGAAAGGGGCCTTAAACTTAACGCTAAAAAGTCCTTTGTGATGGGATCTGGCAAAGGTGGAGCCAGATGCAATCAACTCAGTGTGGCAGGTCTTCAATTACAAGCCACAAAAATATTTCCATATCTAGGAGTTACAATCGAGGCAACAGGGGCATGGAGCCCCGAGGTGAAAAATAGATCTTTAGCCTTTAAACGCTCGGTTACGGCTGTAAAGCATTTTGCAAGTAAATTGGGCAAAAAACAACCAGAAATCATGCTCATCATATATGTGGCTAAATGTAGAAGCATTTCTCTTTACGGAGCAGGGATATGGGGGTACCAGGATGTTTCAACGCTCCAAATTGTAGAAAACAATTGTTTTCGATACCTTCTGTCCCTTCCAAAAAGCATATCAGTCTACAATTGTCATATGGAACTAGGAATGGAATATTTGACAGACCTGATTAAAACCCAGCCAATTATGCTCTGGAGGAGAATTTGGGCGACGCCAGAATTGGGCCTAAATCGAGAAGTAATTAACGACGTTATGGCCCTTGACAATGTAAAAAGTATCAAATGGCTTGAGTATGTGAGGAAAGTTTTAATGGACATTGAAAGGCCAGAATGGTACTACAAACCTGAACTAATTGGGAAAATCCCAAAGAAAGCCCTAAAAAAAACTATGTATGGAGCATTTCAACATTCTAAGGCTTGGGAGTGAAGTCAACAAAAGATCTGTGCTCGAACACCAGTCGTTGCTGACTACTTACAAAATACAACCATACTTAACCATCGTGACTCTGGGGCTTGATCGCTTTGTCCTGACCAGATTCAGGTTCAACATTTTTCACCACTTAGTTTCATACCCGGTTAAAAATGACTGGAATAGAACTCTGGCTCCCTGCCCATGTGACAATGCATCCACCCAGACCACCTTCCATCTAGTACTGTTATGCAAATTGTATAAGAAAGAGCGTGCTAGATGGTTAAAACAATACCTGAGAGGCGGGGCTTGGCACCAATGTAGGCCAGCTTATCTGAATCTGCAACAACTAGGAAACCCTCTGTGCATAAGGACTATGACGATGTTTTTAAAAAGTGTTTTTAAACGACGCAACTCATTATGAATTAATGATCATTCGATTAATCACTCCAATTGATTTAATACTTTTTTAACCTATTTATTATGTGTACTTGTAAAGATATATTTTTTGTATGAATTGCTTTTATGATTTTTAGTAGGTGAAAATCGAATAAAGCTTTAAAATTGAAAATTGAAAAAAACATTGTCAGGAGTCAACCGCGTGTGCTGAAGGTTAACGTTTGGTCAGTGGCAGCAAATAAACCTTGACCCGCTGAGCTATCTTTTTGATAGGAGGATAATGTTCTACTTCTCCGTATCATACATGCCTGAGGTGTGGACAAGAGTTTACGCTTTGGGCTCTGAGTCAGGGGTCACCAATGTAATGGATCCAGTGTTCAGTGAATAATTATCTCTAGCGTAGCTATGGTTTGTTTAGTAGGAACTAGGTCCAGGTTAAGTTTCATTTAAGCCGACATAGTCACTTAGGGGCAGATTTACAAGGCCCTTGCGCCGTTTTTACGCCGCTGTTGCATCACTTTTGTGACGCAGCGGCGGCGCAAATCCTGTGCCATGGTGCGGGGTACTTACAACGTGACACATCTGGGAGATGCGTCACGTTGTAAAGCCCTGCGCCACGTATAGGCGTCCCTGCGCAGGGGAGGGTGTTCCGGTGCAGGAACGCCTCCTAAAAGTGAAATCTACAAGATTTTACTCAGTCACTTTTAGGTCAATGCTGTGTCAAAACCCTACGCCTGCTTGATGCAGGCGTAAGGCTTGACGCAGCATTGGAAGAATAGGCCCCCCCCAGAGCATTGCTGGAGCTGCGTCGCGCTTGCGACGCAACTCCAGCAATGCGCCGCCTTTACGGCACAGATGTGTGACGCATCTGTGCCGTTTCTGCCCCATGGTGCGTCGCATTGTAAATGCAGTGCATCATGGGGGGCGGAGCTGCGGCGGACAATTACTGGCGCATCCCTGCTAATTTGCAGGGATGCGCCAGTATTTGTAAATATGCCCCTTAGAATTTCTAGCATCTTGTGTTAGGCTTAATATGCAAAATGAACGTTTGGGGAAAATCTTATTCCAGCGGCTACTGTTCACAATGTGGGATTTAGCACTATTTTTTAACGCACAAAGGTTCACATTTTGCATAATTTTCATATAGGTTGTCGAATGCTGCTTCTACAGTAGCCATGTACATCAAAAAACAATTTATTAAAATTGTTTAAAATGACTACAAGTCTGCATGTTTAAAAGACGAAACACTCGTGCTAGAAGCTTCATATGTTTGCTTAAAAAACCTCTCAGCAGCATATGAGGTGGGCTAACTGTTTACCTTTTTAATGTCAGACTCGTCAGTTAGTGCTTTATCTTTTATACCTCCAAGATTGCTTCGTTTCGTCAAGTTGAAATAGAACCAGTTGCAGACGTAGGCATTGAAGTTTTGACATTCCAAAAATTCTCCGTAATGCAGGGTTGAAATAAGAAAGAAGGAAAAACTAAAATAATGCATTCAGAATAGTTTCAACGGGGGGGCGTGGCTTACGCGCCGGCGAGTGATGGCGCTGCCTTTGTGAGCTCCGTGACGACGCGGGAATCCCGGCTGTTTATCTGGTAATTTCCCCGCATACGGAGACCGGCAAACGGCATCCCTGCACGGCGGAACATGGTCCCCGTGTGTTGCGAGATGCAGCGGCTCTCGTAATTGCCGCTTTCATCTCCTTTTACCGCTGCACCTTCTTCAGCTACTGCGGGACGCGGGCGGCCGCCATTTTGTGCCGCCGCGCTCGCGTCCCGTTTTTCTGTCATCTCTACCGCCTCAACAGCCCGTTATCCTCCTGCTGCAACAAATGGTCTTATTTTGACAAGGTATGTGCTAAGGGACGCGCATCATGCTACTACTATGTTTCCATGACTTTTGGCGCCAAAGCTCTCTTCATAACTTTTAATTACACTAATACTACATAGCGGCGACCATTTTGTGGTGCTCCCTGCGCAATGCTCAATACCTTCCTTTCCTCTGCTGACAATCCTCCGTGGAACATCAACTGATCCCCTTGGGTCCCATTTATTATGGACGCTTTGCTGTTTCTCTGATGCCATATTCCTGGATGGTTTGTTGACTGCTTATTGAATTGATTTTTGCTACATTTCGACGCATGTCCTGTGGGTTTGAGGTATTGCTTCTCCATTGCTCCGTATTACCTCTTATATGACCTCTTCCTTGCAGTACTTCTTATACCTCTACATATAGGGTCTCAACATTTTGACTTTTGCGGTGTGGCTTCCATCCCTGCGGTCCTCCTAGTTTGCCCCTCTGTTGGCATCATGTCTCAGGACGCAGGCCATACGAGATCATCTGTCACCGGTACCAAACCGAAACGCCTTAAGAATGACCCTCCATCTCCAATTCGCACCTCTCAGAACCCCGTGCTGGATTCTATTCTAGAAGAGGTTCGTGGCTTACAACCTTTCATGGTGGCAACTAACGAGAAGCTCAAGCAGATAGAAGATAGATGGGTCGTCATGGAGAACAAGGTTCTGCAACTAGAACAACGCATCAGTGACGTCCAGGATGTATCTATGAAAATTCCTATTCTTGAAAAGGAGATACAGCAGTTGAAACTTCACACAGAGGACCTTGAAAATCGTAACAGGAGGAATAACCTCCGTATTTATGGTGTTCCGGAGTCCCTTGGGGAGGCCGATATGGTGTCCTTCATCCGCAAATTCCTCTATGAACTTTTGGAACTCCAACCAGAATCTACTCCTCTAAACATACAGCGTGCTCATCGTTTGGGCCGTCCAACGTCCAACCCGACCAAACCTAGAGGTATTATCCTGCTTTTTCTTGAATTCACCGAATTGATGACTGTTCTTAAAGCTGCAAGATCAAAACGTCGCCTCATTTGGTCGGGCCACACCATCTTTATAGCCCAGGATTTATCGAACGCCACGAATGCACGTCGCAAGGAGTTCCTTAATCTGCGTCCACGTATGAGGGAATTGAGCATTCAATATGGAATCCTACATCCTTGTCTCTGCAAAATAACTCACAATGGTCGTTCCCGTACATTTGATGATCCTCTGAAGCTTCGAGAGTATCTCCAAACTGTCTTTGCTTCCACGATGGACACTAATGACTGAAAATAACTCTTTTCTATTTCCTGCATTCACTTATCTTCTGTCTTGACAACTGTTGTGGCCTTGTCCCGGTCTCTTCCTTGTAATTCTTTGCTACGACTTTTCTTCTTTTTGATTGTATCCTATCTATATTCCCGCGTTTTCCTCGCTCTGTGGGGCAGGCGCCCGCCCTGGCGTCTCCATGCTCCTAATGTCTCGGTATTCTCTTTTTTCTCAGATCTGGCGTCTTTGCCTTGATCTGTTTCTTATCTATCTCCTTCTTTTTCTTTCTTCTCTTTTTCTTCTTTTCACAGGCCATTCATGTTTTCCCCTTGCTCATTTATGTTCCGTTCTCTTTTTGTATCTCCTATTTCCTTTCTTATTGTTACCTCCCGTACTCTTCATTGTTCCTCCTCTCTTTTCCTTATGCTTGAGATGCTCATTCGTCTACTGTTTCTCTATATTTACCCGATTTTCCTTGCCTTTGTTCATATTTTGTATTTGATACTCATTTCTAACATGTTTGTCTCCATTGTCTTTCCTTGTAGTTGTTCACCCGCAGTGTATTGGACGCAGATGTTACCCTCCTCCCTTGCCTTCCATCATGTGTAATTTTGTAACGTGGAATGTTCGTGGTCTTGGCAACCTTGTTAAACGTAAAAAGGTACTGTCCCATTTATCCAAGTTAAATGCTCAGATTGCTTTTCTCCAAGAAACTCATTGTACAGATGTCGAATCATTGAAACTTAAGAGGGCATGGGTGGGTCAAGTTGTATTTTCTCCTGCTTTTGATAAAAAAGGTGGTGTTGCTATACTATTTCGTAAAGGTTTGGATGTTCAAATTCTCTCTTCTCAATCGGATGATGAAGGTCGTTGGGTTATGTCAAAAGTGACTATACAAAACAAAACTATGGTGCTCCTCAATATTTATGGTCCTGTCCGACCAGACCCTAAATTTTGGACTGACATCAAAATCCTCATCTCCTCCATTGACTGCCCTAACATTATCATAGCTGGTGACCTTAACCAATGGTTAGATCCCTTTTCAGATAGACTATCTTCCTCCAAATTCCAGCCTGATAAGACACATAAATCCTTCCAATCAGCCATTGCCTCACGTCCCCTTTTCGATGTGTGGAAAACATGCAATCCAAACTCACTCGAATATACATTCTACTCTAATGTTCACCACACCCGGTCCAGAATTGATTATATTCTAGTCAGCAAATCCCTTCTCCCTGCGATTCAGAAGTCCGAAATTGGTTCTATTTTTCTCTCGGACGATGCACCTGTTTATGCCACTATTGACCTGGCCCAAACCTCCTCCTCTTTCAATCAATGGAAATTTAACACTTTCCTTCTCTCCGATTCTGTATTTATGTCTAAAGTTAAAGGTTTCATCTCTGAATACTTTTCCCTCAATTTACCCCATGACACGTCAGTTTCGAATAATTGGGATGCCTTTAAAGCTGCTTTACGAGGTTTCACAATTTCTTATGTATCTAGAAAAAAGAAACTCAACCGTGATAAATATACCGCCCAACTCTCCAACATCAAGAACCTAGAACACTCTTACTTTTCGTCCAAGAATCCTGACGCTCTCCTCCAACTTATCAAAGCCAAATCTGACCTCAATCAAATTGCCACAGTTGAAGCTTGTAACACCCTCTTGAAGATTAAATCTAAATTTCATGGGGGTCAGAATAAAGCTGGGAAAATGCTAGCAAACTATCTCAAAATTAAATCTGAGCGAAAATCAATTGGCACACTGGTTTCTTCTGATGAGGATATTGCACAAGTATTTCATAACTACTATAAACTCCTGTATACTGATGCTACGCACCCTGATGATGATGACCTCTCCCGTTTTTTCAAAGACCTTCCTCCTCCCCCATCTCTCCCTACCGAATTCCATCAACTAGAGTCTGAAATTACCCCTCAGGAAATTCTCAAGGCAATTACCTCCCTAAAGAAATCGAAAGCCCCTGGCCCAGATGGTCTCCCAATTGAATTTTACGCCAACATGCATTCTATTTTTGTCCCCCATCTTTTACAACTTTTTAACTCCTTTATTGCAAATGCCAAAGCCTCTGGCTCCTTTTTGGATGCCCTAATAATCATAATCCCCAAACCTGACAAAGACCATTCCCTTTGTAAAAACTATCGTCCCATCTCCCTGATTGATTACGATTGTAAAATTTTTGCCAAAATTTTAGCGGCCCGCCTCGAATCCCTTATCCCTCTACTAATCAGCACCGATCAAGTTGGCTTTGTGAAAGGTAGACTTGCTGCTGACAATGCCCGTGTCTTTGCCAATATTATTTCACACAGTAAACAATTTAAAGCCCCCCTAGCTGCCCTATCCCTGGACGCTGAGAAAGCGTTTGATCGTATTAATTGGAATTTCATGTTTAAATCATTACAATGGTTTGGGTTTGGTCCCTACTTCATTTCCTTAGTTAAACTACTTTATTCTGCTCCAAGTGCAAGTGTTTTTGTTAATAACCAATTCTCAAAATGTTTCTCCTTATCCAGAGGAACGAGACAAGGCTGCCCTCTTTCCCCTTTACTTTTTATTCTTTGCCTTGAACCCTTCCTTATTAAAATCCGCTCTAACCCCCTAATTCATGGGTTCAAATTGTCATCGATTGAGACAAAAATTTCAGCCTATGCCGATGATGTCCTGGTTTACATGGCTAATCCTGTCTCTTCCCTTCCTCCATATTTAGAAGAAGTCCGCTTATACTCCTCTGTTTCTGGTTATAAGCTTAATCTCTCTAAAACGGAGGTCCTACCCCTCAACTCATCTTGTTACCAATATATGTTTGCATCAACTGATTTTGCCTGGTGTCCCTCCAAGATCAAATACTTGGGTATTTGGTTATCCTCTACCTTAGGTGAAACACTTAAACTGACCTTTACCTCCCTTAATCAAAAAATTCAATCACTCCTTCAATTATGGTCTCCCCTTTTCCTTTCATGGTGGGGTCGTTTAGACACCATCAAAATGATGATTTCCCCACATATTTTATACACTGTCTCCATGCTTCCTGTGAAAATCCCTAAATTGTATTTCAATCGGCTGAACTCCATCTGCTCCAAATTTCTGTGGAATAATAAAAGACCTCGTATTGCCTTACATAAACTTATACGCCCAAAATCTGAAGGTGGGGTTCGCTTTCCTGACTTTCAATCATACCACTCTGCCTTTTTAATAAAACAAGCCTTCTCATTGGCTTTCGATTTCAATGATACCCCTCTGCCCAGATGGATTGCAGTCGAACGGTCCTTGTTAAAAGATTTTACTTTCCAACAATCTCTTTTCATGTCAAATTGTTCATTCTCGACTACACACCCTGTACTGAAATACTCACATACTCTGCTGCACAATGTATTCTCGAAAGACTCGTCCCCCTTACAAAGTTTTCTTTCTTCTAGTGTATGGTATAACAAATATCTTAAGTACAAGGGTAAATCTTTTTATTTTAAGTATTGGAAAGAAAAGGATATTATGTTTGTATACCAATTTTTCTCTGATTCCTCCATTATTTCATTTTTTGTAATGCAAACTATGTTTGATTTACCTGTACATTTTCGCAAAGAATATGACATTATTACTTCTGCCATTTTATCTCACCTATCTACCCTTCCTACTTTTGATCTCCTTCCTTCCCTTACTCCTTCCACTCCTCTATATCCTATTTTTACTCAACAAATCCCCAAAGCTGCTCTAATTTATTAACTGTTATTAGATAATGTTGGCCTTAGACCTAAAACCATTACTGAAACTGTTTGGGAAACTGATTTATCTTTCTCGTTATCTGTTGATGTTTGGGATCGCTTATGGTGTAAATTGTTTAAGACTTCGATTTCAGCTCGTATTACTCAGTCACTTTTTTTTCTTTACCATAGAGCTCTTATTACCCCTGTAAGCATAACAAAATTCTCCCCTTCCTCCTTCCCCCTTTGTTGGTCCTGTTCCTCCCACCCTGGCACACTCAAACACCTCTTGTTTGATTGCCCCTCTGTTCTTACTTTTTGGAGCTCAGTTTGGGATTATTGCATGCGTATTTTTCATTTTTCTGAACTATTCTCATCGTTGCACATTTTTTTAGGTTCCCTATCTGATGTTTTGGACTTACATTCGTATAATGCTAAATTATTTGATCTTTTCATTGCAACTGCTTTCAAAGTGATTTTGTCTTGCTGGAAGGATAACACTAAATTGTCTGTGCATACATGGTGGAATTTCGTATGTGATGAGCACAGAATTGCAATTGCTTCTTCTTCTTCTGTCACTTTAAAAATTAAATCTGATCTTACCTGGCTACCTTTCTCTACCTTCTTATCCTCTTATCCCCCTCCCTAACCCTCCCCTCCTCTTTCTCTCTCTCCCTCTTCTTTCCTTTCTTTTCTTCTCTTTCTTTCTCTCATCCATTTTCTTCCTTTTCATATTTTATCTGAACCATTTTTCATCTCCATTTATCTCTCATGGTTCTCTCATATTGGTTCTGATTTTTGTCATACTGTTATATTATGCTGTACTATTTTTCTTAAACAAAATAAAACTTTACTAAACTGAAAAAAAAAGAATAGTTCCAACGGCTAAAATGTTCCTTCTTAAGCCGGCAGGAGAGAAAATGTTCATATAGCGCTAAGTTCAATAAAATGGTTCACAAAAATTACGCAGACACAAATCTATCTCCAACAGGCTACCTAAATCATTACGAAATCAGTCTTCTTATGATGATGGTGTTTATTTTTTAAATGCAAGCATAGACAAACACAAAAATAATTATTCTTATCTAAATTATGTGGGCACAGTTATGTAAAATTCAAACATTTCTTTTCTTAAAAAATGAAAAATTCAGTTCCATTATTTAGTCAATTCATCATTTCTTCATTCAATCAATTCCATTCAGTGTCGATCACCTCAAACAGAAATTGATAATCTCCCAGATCAATCTCTCTTTCTTCTGGTTCAACGTTTGCTGGATATGCCATTAAAGGAGCTGCATATTTCTTGTTTGGCACTCTTGTTCTTGTTGATCTTCTGACATTAGGCCTTTCAAACTCTTTGGGGCCCATTTACTTAACTAATCTGAGACAAAATCCTAAACTTACTACTTTTGGTATTCACATAAGGCACTTACAATTTTTGGTATTCACAGAATGCATTTACGACTCCTAACTTTATGTCCGCACTCGGGCCGAAATTTCCACACCAGGACCGTACAGTCAACACTAAGTTGACTGTAGTGTTGACACTACAGTCTACACTGAGGAAAGCGTAAATTGTGCACTGCATGTACCCTGATGCAAAGAAGAAAACTTTACGGGGTTATGATGTAGTGTCTGGCCGTACTCTTTTCCCCACCCAAACTGTTTCCATGACCTCCTTCACCATTTATTACACATTCCTAATGTTCCTTTCTGTGCAAATTGCCCATTGATTAAACTTTCTCCGGCACCAGCCTGAGATTACGGCTCGAGCCAGAGAGAACGGCCCTAGACGGAGAGTACGGTCCGGGTGCAGAGTGTACGGTCCGGGGTGCCGAAATTCCGAGACTAGTACGGACGTAAAGTTAGGAGTCGTAAGTGCATTCTCTGAATACCAAAAATCGTAAGTGTCTTGTGTGGATACCAAAAGTAGTACGTTTAGGATTTGGTCTCCAATGATGCCCTTGGTGCATCAGATGGCCAGCTTTCTCTTGAAGGCTCTTAAGGATTACAAGGGTAATGCCTCGCAACACAACTCCATGAAGGGCCTCGCTGAGTTTGCTCCGAGCATTTCACAGCTGTTGCCGAAACAGTCCTTTTTTCTGCTGTCAGTGCAGTGATTCTGTTGAGGAAGTGACACCAGTTCCTGTTGGCTAGCGTGGCCTTGACCTTGACCAGGCACTCATTAGACTCAGTCGCCTTTCCGACATCTTCCAGCGTGAGAGCAACTGGGCATGCTTCAAGAGAGACCATCCGGACCTACTCCTCGGTGCAGTCTTCATTGGATAGTGGCCTGGTAGGCACAGGTGAGCTGGGGTGCCGCAACAGGAAGTCGGCAGGGTTGTTGACCCCAGGAAAAAAGATTGTATCAAAGTGATAAGCTTGCTGTTGGACTCCCCACCTCTCGATCTGGGGAGGAGCCAGCCGGGATGTGCCGGCAAAGAGGGGAAGGAGTTGCTTGTGATCCGTGACCACTCGAAAGTTGTGTCCATATAAATAGAGATGGAAATGCTGGCACTCCCATTTGATGGCCAGGGCCTCGTGCTCTATCTGTGCATAGCACATCTCCATTCCGGTCAGCGCTCTGCTGGAATATGCAGTTGGGACCCACTCTTTTGACTCCGTCTCTTTCATCAGGACCGCGCCAGCCCTACCGGGCTTGCATCCACCACGACTTTGGTGCCCCGATGGGAGCGAATGTACGCCAACACTTTGTCATCAATGAGGGCTTCCTTGATGGCATGAAAGGCCAGATCTTCCTTCGCCGACCAGACATATGGCTGACCAGACTTTGTAAGATTGCGGAGTGGTTCGGAGAGAAATGCCAGATTGGGAATGAACCGGCCACAGTACATGGCCATCCCAAGGAAACTACGGACCTCTGTGGGCGATGTGGGCCTTGGGGCAGACCGTATGGCCGCTGCTTTCTTCGGATCAACACGTAGGCCATCTCTGGAGACAATGTAGCTGAAGAAGTCCACCGACTTTTGATAGAACGAGCATTTGGCTCTGTGCAATGTGAGTCTGTTCTCCGCCAGCCGTTGAAGGGTACAGCTGAGATGCACGTGGTGCTCCTCCAGTGTATTAGAGAATACGAAGATGTCATCGCTCAAATTTATAACACCTTGCAACTCGGTGAGCTTTACCCTTATCACGTTTTGAAACACCTCCGCGGCAGAGGACACTCCAAAGCTCAGTCTCTTATACCGACGTAGCTCCACGAGAGTAGAGAAAGTCTTGATGTTCCGGCTACAGTTGGTGGTAGCCGGCATTGAGGTCGAGCTTGGTGAACCACTTGGTGCCATTGAGGTCGACCACAATGTCATCGATGGTGGGTGTGAGATGATGCTCCCTCTTCACGGCCTTGTTTGAAAGGAGCATGTCAATGAGAGAGCAAGGGATCCCCTCTAACAAACGAATGAGGTCTGGGAGTAGGAGACCGAAATTAACCAGAAAGCACTCCCCTTGGACCTATATTTCTTTTACAAAAGATTGAATCAAGTATGGGTATACAGATTTGGCAAACATCAAATATTTATAACATTACAACATAATAATTTTTTTGAGGCCATAATTATTATTGTCATTAATTTCTTATTTCCTTTTTCTCAATGCATTAAAATCACATTTTTATAAATAGATACAACATTTTTTTTTTAAATGTGTATACATGTAAACAATCATACAAAATTAGATGCAATGTAATTGATCCCCAAAATATCAATTCTTCTTACAACTCATACATTCCTCACACTTGTTCACATTCATACAAGACACTTATGCACATCTGGAATAAACGGGAAACATAGCATGTAAATAATTTCCACCAAGATGAAAAAAATAATAATAAGGTGTTGACATGCAAGGTTGACGCACGTTTTGGTGAGTTAACACAGGACGTGAACCACCTTCTTCAAGACCTTGTTTAAATCGGGCACAGTATCATACAGGCAAATATACAAGGGGAATAAGTTTCCTATATTGAAATTCCAATATCCTAGACTGGGACGCCGGAGTCTTTGACAATGATGGTGGACAACTATGCCTATTGTTCAATATAGGATGTGCATGTAGCTTTCAATGGATCTTATATAAGTAATTGCAGGCCCATAGCAGAGGTAAAAAAATCGCAGATTATGTCATAACATATATTTCTGGGTATTATGTCTTCTAAATATTGTGTGGCATTGGCTGAAAGACGTAGTTAGCCACCACAGGAGGTGGCAACACCACAAGATGGTCAAAATACTTGATAGGTGTGGCTTTGATGGAGATTCCAGAATTAGCGTTTAAGTCCTGCAAAGTACTCCTCGTCCCTCGATAGATGCAGGTGCATGTCAACACAGAGCCGAATGGCTCCCGGCTGCTTCGACTTGGGGGCTACGACCAAAGACAACACCAACGGGGTGGGACCCAACACTTTCTCTATCAAGGGCATAGGTGGAATGGCACCCGTCGATGACTCAGGACAATAGGCTTGACTGTTGGATCGATGTGTAACTTGAACTTTTTCCCTTTTAGGCGGCCTAGGCCCTCAAACAACATGGGGAAATCTCTTAGGATTTCACGGGCGTGCAGATAGTACACCTGGTTCGCCAAGAAAACCAACTCCAGGTCCTCCACTGTGTGACAACTGAGGAGGGTTTATTGTTGCCCTTCGGTGATGTGAAACCTTGTGTTGAGACGATGGCCCTAGCTGGTAACCTCAACCTCCATGACTCCCACAGGGGAAGCAGTTAATTTCCGTTGTATGTGTATATTGTTGCTTTGGACGGGAGAAGCGGCAGACGTGGTGACAACTGCTCAAACTGGACACTGTCCATTACATTCACTGACCCCCGGTGTCTATTAGGGCGCTCACGGGAGAACCAGCCACTGTAACAGTGCACATGGGTGGTGGCTGGCATCTTGTGCCTTCTCGACCGACAAATGACACGAAGAGCACGTCATCGTCTTCTGCCCCCAGTCCAAACCCTGGCAGGGCGGTGTTTGCTGGATCCAGAGGGTCCTCGAGCATCAGCTGTCTCACCTCTGTCGTCGGTCCACGTGGACTCGGGGCGTTTGTTCTCACTCTGCCACTCCGCCAAACCTTTGCGAAATGGTTGAGTGTGAAATGGTTGAGCTTACCGCACTGGGAGCACGTTTTCCCTTTCGCAAAGCACCTCCCTGCTGGTGGGTGGTCTAACCTGCAATTTCTGTATGCGCTTCTTTTGAGCGGTCTTGTGGGTCCCTTCGACGATGCCGGCCATCTCTGAATAGCGTCCACTCTCTCTTCTTTGACCACAGGCAGCCGTGTCAATGCTGGCTGCGGCGTAGGCTGGTTGAGGGCTGCCTCCATCTCGTCTGCCCAAGAGTTGAAGAGTTCATGGGACCTGGCGAGTACAAGAATCTCATCCAAACTGATGCCCCGTTGTCGGAGTATCAGGTGGCGTGGCGTTACTGAACAACATTCCTGAATGATCTGCACCCTGATCTCCTTCCTCTGGTCCAGCAGCGTGCAGGAGCTCGCCAACTATCTTAGGCATTCCCATTGTCTTGCCTGGCGTAACTTGAAACGTTCGAAGTCAGGGTTTATTTGTGGATCAAAATGCCATTTTCAGGGCAGCCACAGCTCCATCATAGTTGTCGTCTGCCCCTGTCGCAGGCAGCGTCTCGAACAAATTGTACAGTTCACTTCCACCATAGCACATGAGTAGTGATCTCTCACTCTCCCATCGGTCTCTCTCATACCCACGAAATAGTGGTCCATGATGCCAATCCACAACTTCCATTGCGCCCCCTGCTGTTGCAGGATCGGATAGTTTGCTGAACGGGGGCAAGGGGGCTGCAGTGGCATGACCTGGATGAGGTGGCGCAGGCTGGGAGCTGGTGGCTGCGCTGCCGAGGCGCCAGCTCCACCCACATTGGGTAAGTTCATGCCTCTACGTGAGTGAGTGTGCTGCGCAGCTGCCTGGCTGGCTCTTCTCCTGGTGAGATGCCTGCACTATCTTTCCCCAACGGTGACAGGTGGCTGCAGTGGGACTAGTGTGCCACAGATGGTGCATAGGAATGGGCCTTGGGCCACTGCTGGAGCCCGTGCATGGTGCAGGAGGCGAGGGAATGAGCTGGGAAGCACCGGGCCGCTGTGTGTGCTGTACTGTCTTTGTCCAGTTCCCAGCACCAGGCAAGAGCAGGGATCACTTCTTTGCACTTGCCAGTGCTTGTTGACTCTCTGAATAGAGGGGTGTGCTGCCATGTGCCATGATCACCGGCATCAAAAAATCTGATCATATCTCACCTGCACATAAAGAACTCAAATGGCTTCCTGTAGAAATGCGAAGTAACTTCGGAACGGCCTGCCTAACCCACAAAGTCCTACAGACAGGCAAACCGATTACCTGGTAAAAAAACTCAAAAAGGCAGGTCAAGCCAGAAATCTGAGAAGCTCTAACTCCCTCTTACTCATCCCACCTAAAACCAGAAGGAAAAGAACAGCGGACTGCTCTTTCACTGGAAACGCCCCCAAAATTTGGAATTCTATCCCTCCACACATCAGAACCATACCCTCCTTTGTGGAAATCAAAGGTCAACTCAAATCCCTATTCCTTACCCGTTCCCTTGGTGGTGGACAACACAGGACAGACAGCAACCATAAAGCTTTGTGACCCCTAAGAACCTTGAAACCAAAGATGCTCAACATGACAATTATGCCGCTCTATACTCTGTCACTCGTTCATTGTCTATCGCTCACTTGTCTTGTTTCTGTTGATTATATACTTTGGCCCACTGTAAAGCGCTCTGATACCTTCGGGTATTGACAGCGCTATAGAAAACTTCTAAAATGAAATAAAATAAAATAAATGTGCTGGAGTGCGCTCAATTGCAATAGTTGCACTTGCCAGTTCTTGCTTGTCTTCCAGTGACAGTCCTTAGTGCCCCCCAGGGCATCTCAACCACCTGCGCTGACACTCCCCTCGTGGGGGTGACCAGTCCCTGTCCTCGTGCAACCGGCTCGACCACGTGGCGGTGAGAGCAAAGTTCTCGCTGCTGGGGCGGGCAGGCGTGCACGTGCTGAGCAGGGCAGACCTCACCTGACTCACACAGTGTGCACCGGCAGGACAGCGAGCCTCTCACTGCCCTGCAGCAGAGCGGGGTGGCACCTGCCGGACAGCACACCATTGTGCATCCACTTCACAGGCGCAGTAGGGAGGCCTGCAGACAGTGAAGACTGGACACAACACACTACAACGGCACGGACAACTGCCAGGGCAGGTGAGGTGCGGCGGAGGCACGGGTGGGACCCACCTCGTCGCTAATGTGGTGTCCAGGCCTGGCTGGACATGCACTGCATGGAGGCTGGGCCTCAGGTGTGGCTCACAGCAGTAAGGTGACACCCACACTGGTATGCTGGTACCCAGCTGAGACCCCGAGCGGTCTCAGGCCCTTTATTTAACCTCTCGGGTGAGCCCGCCTTCTGGGTGCATCTATGCGTGTATGCGTGTGTGCAGTGCGTGAACAGGCCGGGTGGCTCCATCACTACACGTACCACTGTGCCACTGTGAAATAATGACGTACTCCCCAACATTCTTTCTGAACACCAACACTAACATTCTACCAACCCCACATATATCACACTGTCCCTTAGTGGAATGTATAGGGAGCCCAAATGCCATTGGCGCGTTCGCGCTGCTGTAATATAGTTCCCGGGCATTCCCATGCACAGCCAAGAACTTGGCTGAACATGTCGTCAATCCAAATTTTTGTAATATGCACAGAGTTAGTAGACATGCAAATTTGAGAGACGTGACCCTTCTATCTTTGGACGTCTCCAGTCCTCCTGGAAGTAAGTGCCCCAGCTCCAGATCTTCGGTCTTCTGCTATTAGACATCCATGGATACAGCAGAAATCAGAGTTATTCACTCAGGCGTGCATCCGAATCTAAAAGACAGTTTGTAGGCAAAGGAGAGGTGCATTTTCATACTTTACAGAAAACTAAAGGCTCCCTGACAAGCACATTAAAAGGAAGCATTTTCTTATTCAGATAGACCCAGAGAAATGCTAAATGGTATGCTTGGATTGACAGTGGAAGTGTGTGCTCTGTTCACAGATATATTTTGAAGGTAAAGGGGTGTATATTTGTTTCATGCTAGACAATATAAAGGTGGAAAAGAACAGTCAAGCATTTTCCCTATCACTTCAGTAATACCATTAAGCTGCAGGCCCCGGGTTTATCTGTCCTATTGCTCATGTTTAATTTTTTGACCAGTGACAAGTTTAATGTACAGCTGAAGTCTTGGATGTTACTCAATTGTTCACGGTCAGTTTTGTGAAGTTATGTGTCTGTTCAGTCTCTATACTGAAATAACTAGCAAACCAAAAACCTGTGAATAAGTGTCCGTGGAGAAGCGTCCTATTGGCGTCCTATATTACTTCCTCCTTTTTGCCTTGCCTCACTGCCAGGTGACCAGACCACTGGAAACGTTAAGGCTTGCCTGGAAATCCAAAATTGGGCTTCTTCATAGAGAAAATATGCAGAAAAAAATACATGTTTTTCCCAATATTAAAAAATGAAATTATTTTCCCCTTTCACTGCAAATGGGTAGGGCATTAGATTGGCCTGTTCGTTCATTACACTCACTTTCACTTCGCAGTTTGGATATGGATTTCCACCCCACCACTTACAAAGTTCACCAGCCTCCTCTGTTTCTTGCTAATGGATTGCTGATGCATTGTCTTAACTCTGAGACTGAAGTAGCCGTCTACCTGGTCTAGGGAAGTGTCACACATACTTCACCTGGATTCTTGCTTGGCTCTTTTCTCCTTCCTGATGTCAAGAGGAGTATGATGGCTTTCTGATTTCTTCAATTCACTCAGTAGATTATCAATACCATAACATAATTTTCATCTGCAAATTAGAAATATATAATTGCCATGTAGGATTTTCCCTTTTTTGTGGCTTTCCTCCTCCCGATGACCTTCTTAAGGGGAAACTTGACACCTTTAATGTATACTATTTTTTGCAGGGTGCCATCGTGGTTACTCGCAGGAGACGCCCTTTCCTTGGCCAAGAAGAAGACTCAACAGACTTTCTCAGCACCCAATCCTTGACATGTCTGATCCAAGGCCTTTGTGGGAGTTATGTAGCTGTATTAATCACTTTCCCAGAGGAAATGGCAGTCTAGCCTTCATGACAAAAGGAGATCTAAAAATGGAGCATGGCTATTTGCTGGAGTATGATATGCGTTTGAAAGTGATTTATCCAGTCAGTTGCTATTGGGCATCAAAACAGGGTTACTGTAAGAAATAGGGTTGTTGGTTGACTGAGGTGTTAGCCCTGGTCAAACAGCAAGCACAATCCTTGTCCAGGTGAGGCACATGCCAACCATAAATCAACCTGTGCTCAACCCTCGTGTTGCTTGGCTCAGAGCAGTCAGGCTTTACTCAGAGGCACTATGTAAAGTATTTTTGCAATACTTCAAACAGTAACACAGTGAAAACAAACCACAAAAGGATCACACAACAGGATTAGAAAAATAGTCATGTTTAATCAATAAACAAGACCAAAACGACAAACATCCAGTTAGTAGAACCAGAGATGTTCAATTTTAAATATTTTAGAGAAAATAACCGCAGAAGGCGAGAAAAGCACCCAGTTAGGCCTGCTTATCAAAGTACCTTAACTACTGGTTTGCAGAGTGTTGCAAGTATCCATGTTAAAGATGAGTGAAGAAGCCCAAGAGATGCACCGGTTCCGAAATGCAGCGAGGCTGTGGTGTAAGGTCCTGTGCCATCGTTGAGAATCCTGCTGACCAGGTCTTGTGATGCGAAGTCAGGAGTCAAAGATGCCCTGCACATTTGGGGCGATGCTCTGGTTCCGAGGAACTGCGAAGATGTGATGCTAAGTCTAGTGCTATCATCAAGACTGCCATCCACTAGGGATACAGGAGCCTTCACTAAGGATGAGTCACTCAGTGGTGGTTCTGATGCAGCGATGAGATGCTCGTCTTTCTTGCAGTTCTACTGGGGGTAGCTTTATGCAGCAGAGGAGGTACGTTGGTTTCACTGGTTCCAAAGAAACTGGCAGAGCACCTTAGGCCCAATACCAAGGGCCCAGGGCTTTAGTTGCATTATTTGGCATGGTAGACTCCCGGATGGCAGAGTCCAGATGCTGGGCCAAGGTTGTTGGAACCTTCGGTCCATGAGGCTCAGGTCAGGAGGCCAGCCAACTAGCTTGTGGAGTGAGACAGTCCAGTCCTTCTCACTCAGACAAATGGGCAGCAGGCCAGCAACGCAAGGCAGCAGCTCAACAAGGTAGCAGTCCAGCAGTGCAGCAGAGTGGCAGTCCATCAGCAGCTCAGCAGTCCTTCTTCCTATTGACAGGTCTAGAGGTGTACTGAAGTGGTGGTGTCTAAGGTCCACTATTTATACCCAGTTGTGCCTTTGAAGTGGGGGAGAAGCTTCTAGAGGTTTCTTTTTGATGTCTGCAGGCATCCCCTGTCTTGTCTCCAGACTAACTACAGTAAGTATGCAGCCCTTTGTGTGGAGGCCTGACACAGCCTATTCATTTATAAGTGGTGCAGCGAGCGATTGCCCATCCAGGCACATCTAAGCTCCCTATTGTATGTGACTGTCTAGGAGGAATACACAAAGGTCAACTGTCAGCTACACCAAGTCATGTGACCTAGGTACAGGTTACAGACACTACATGGCTAAGGCAAAAAAATACCAACTTTCTAAAAGTGGCATTTTCAAAATTGCTAATTAAAATCCAAATTCAACAGAAGTTAGGATTTTTCATTATAATTCCAGAGACACCAAACATGAACTGCTTAGCTGCTCCCATTTGGAAATTACAGTTTATTAAATTGTTTTAAGGTAACTCCAACATTAGTCAATGGGAGAGGTAGGCTTTGCAGCAGTGAAAATTAAATTAAGAGTTTATCATTACCAGTACTTTTAAAACTTAAAAGTATATGGCCATCATTTTAAATATACAGCACCCTGACCTCTGGGGTGCCCAAGGTCTACCATAAGAGTGACTTACATGTATTAAAAAGAAAGTTTCACACTGGCAAAAGGTTGATTGTGACAGGTCGAAATGACAGTTGAAAAACTGGACATATAGACTGCATTGGCAGGCCTAAGACATGTTTAAAGGACTACTCAAGAGGGTAGCCTTTAATTTACAGGTCCTGCGTACATACAGTCCCACAATGCTATGGACGTATAAGTGAATTAAATATGCCAATTGGGGATAGGCCAATGTTACCATATTTTAACGTCAGTGCACAAGCACTTTAGCACCGTTTACCAGTGGTATAGTGCGCAGAAGGCAAAAAATTTGAGGGAAGACCACCCTAAGCCGAACAGGTCCAACAGTTACCCATAGCTACTTCCAAAACTATTGACCATTTCATCTTTGTAGTCTGAGTCTGCGCCCAATTCTTCTAATGACCACCCTGGATAGCACTCCTATATGTTTTCAGAGTCTGCACCTAGTGGAGATGGTATAAAGAGAATAGAATAGGAAAACATAGAGTATGGATTAAGGTTTTGCTTACTTTATGTTCGGAACCTTTCTCATAGGCTATAATCTAAGCTAATCATGCATTTGAATGGATGAGTATGAGCAAAAGTAAAATCAATGCATAGTATCAATGTTTATCATATTATTTGTCAGATAGCAATATAGTTTGCACAAATGGTAAAACTAGTGGCTGGTGACAGAATAAAAGCTCTTGCAGAGCATTCAAAAATTTTTGTAATGTAAGTATTGATATCATCTTGCAAACACTTTACCAATCATTAACGTACATAATAGTGATGCGATCCATAACATCATTGTTTATGGTGCATTTCATCTCAGTTATATAATCAGCTCCGTCGTTTAAGATGTCAATACTGATGTTATGAGTGATTTATGGGTTGCATAGACAACCATAACCGGCCAATTTCAGTGTTTTTCGGTTTATATTTTTTAGGGAACATGTAGCACAAAATAGCAAGATAGCACCAGGTGCATATTACCGATTATGCATTCTTTGCATTAGGTGTTTTAGTTAACCGCATCGCTGCTGCGGTGATTTTTGCGCTGTGTGGCTGTTTTCGATTAACCGCGATACATGACAAGCTCAGCTCGTCATCCGCACACGTCACCCGTCGCTGATGACGAGCTGAGCTCGTCATCAGCATCGAAGGGGTTAACATCACAGTTAGGCGAAATACTCAACCAACTATTTGGTTGTCAGTAGGAAAAAAAGATGAGAAAAACCCCAAATTATGTATTTAAGAATGCAGACATTTATAAAAAAAAATCTGGTTTGCTTTGTTAAATACCACATTCTTTCAGCGGAAGGAGAAGATTTTTCAATCTGGTCTCTGAAAGATGCAGTGATTGGAGTAAGAATGTTTAGGTTTTGTTTACCTCCTACAAATTTATTGGTAAGTAAATAATGGGCAATGTCAAAACTCAGCAGATTACTTTGCTGATGTCATTATAATGATGAAACAATTTTTTTCAAAGGAAGCTGTAAAATATTTCCTTAATTCACAAGGCCCCTGACTAATTTCCCCCCATGATCTCTGTGAAGTGTGTGTTATTTAATAGCAGTGCACCTTGTGCAATAACATCACCCACAATATACCTGATATGGTTGGTTTACACCTGAGAACACCATTATACATTTCTGTGATCATATAGGGCCATATGTATCAAGGCCAAATGGGTTCGCAAACGCCGAAATTCACAGAATTTCGGCGTTTGCGAACCCATCACAAAATGGTATGTATCAAACAATTTGGGTGCAAAATAATGAATCGCAAAATTTGCCATTCCTTATTTTGCGATTGCATAAATAAGGAATCGCAAATTTTGCGATTCCTTAAATGCAATGTACTAAGGGAAAAAAAAAATCTAAAATGCCCTTAAGGAATCGCAAATTACCACCAACTTCTAGTTGGTGGTAAGTTGCAAATTCTTTTAAAAAAGCATTTTTAGGGCATGTATGTGCGCCATATGCGCACACATGTCATTTTCAGGGGTGCAGCAGGGTGTTCTTGAGACACCCCTGCACCCTTGAAATTATTCTCAATTTGCGATTAGCAAATTGCGAATCGCAAATTGAGAATAATTTCCCATTCATTCCTATGGGCCTCCTGGCCCATAGAAATGAATGGGAAATTATTCCTTAATTGCGACTAGCAATTTGCTAATCGCAATTAAGGAATTTTAAGGAATCGCCTAAAAATAGCGAATTTCTTCATACATACCATTTTGCGATTTCTAAATAGCGATTCCTTAAAAATCTCTATTAAGGAATCGCAAAAGGGTATGTTGATACATATATGGCCCATAGTTTCAAAGATTGTGCTGTGTTTTTGCATGCAATGACTGTGTATTTTCTGAGTTCAGCTACTGTTTAGTTATACTTCAGCATGCTTGTAAGCTGCATGTATTGAGCTGCATGATAGCACCAAATGAAACACGTGCAAAAAACCACAATAATGCAGTTCGCTTCTCGAAATCTTGTCTATTGCTGTTGGCCACATGGAGCGTCCACTTTAGAGATAGACTCTTGTGTCAGTGAGTGTTTTGGCATGCTAGTAAACGAGAGGCTGGGATGAACCACTCATCAGATGCAGACCTCCTGAATGCTTGAGATGTTCCAAAGACATGCAAAGGTCAAGTATCAGTAAGTAATTTTTTCCTACAACAAAAACAATCTGTTTGGAACAGAAGAAAAAAGAAATATTGTGTCTCGAGCCGGACTGGCAATCTGCATTTGACAAATTTAAGGAGGAGAAATTGGCTTAAAGAGGCCAGTGAACAGAGCAACATGCACTATATACTTCTTATGCTTTCATTTGTAAACACTGCGCGGGGGTGGCTGCTACCCCTGACAGTACTAATGTAGAAGATGGTGGACAGCCAAACCAGCTGGATCCTTCCTGTACTGAATGCTGGTCTGTTGACAAAGCAGATGGCCAGAGAAGAACATTATTTTCAGAGAATTTACATTTTAAGCGTGAAGAGACAGGATATGACGTGCTCCTATTAAGACTTTGCTCACACTGCCTTCTTTTATATTTTCTGTTTCCTAGACAGTTGGGATTTCCATTGGTTTCTGGCCACATATTTGTAAGGATCATTTTGGCGGGGTTTTGACAGAAACTCACCAAACTGTTTCAGGGTTCATTAATCAGCCTTTGTTAGAAGTGACAATTCAAGGATTTGTGGGGCCTTCGGCAATATATATTTTGGGACCCACTGTTTGGAACAATGGTAAATTTATTACCCCTTTTCAGCTCATTCAAGCAGCTGTGATGCCAAATAATATTGAATTTTATTTTAAATAGCAAATAGTACCAAAAAGAAACTTGAACAAACACTAGCAATTCAGTATTGGCATTCTTCCTGCAACAGTAAAAATTAAATCAAAATCAAAACGCTGCTCTACGGATTTTCACAATTCCAATGAATGAAATCTAAAAACTTTCTCCCAATTCGTTTCCCCTGTCCGGTCCCAAATTTCCTCTTTATAAATATTGTATTGTAATTGCATTATATAGCGCTTACTACCCCTGACGAGGCGAAGAAGCGCTTTTTCAGCGGGTAGCACGCTACTCCGGGATCCATAGAGGATTAGTGTTGAATTAGTATAGTGAAACATGCAAGTACATTTTAAGTGGTGGATAGGTTAGTCAGTTATTTGGAGTCATAGCAGAAGGATAGAGGAGGAAAAAAGTTTTGTATTTATATAGCGCTTGTTACCCCTGATGGATGTTAAAGCGCTTTTCTGGCAAGTAGCACGCCACTCCGAAACTCATAAAGGATTAGTTTTGAAAATTAGTGTAGTAAAATATGAAGAAATTTAAGTAGTGGATAGGTTACTCAGTTATTTAGGTAGAGAAGGGTGGGTGGCGGGATAGTGAAGGGAAAGAGGTTTGTATTTATATAGCGCTTGCTACCCCTGATGGGGTTTTGAAGCGCAAGTAGCACGCTACTCTGGAACCCATCAGGATTAGTGTTGAATTAGTATGGTGAAACATGAAGGTAATCTTAGTGGTGGATATGTTGGTCAGTTATTTGTTATGAGAAGGGTTGGGGAGGGGTAGAAAAGAGGGAAGAGTTTAGAAAGGTTTGTTTTGGGGGATCGGTATAGTAAAAGAGGTGTAAGATGATGCAAGGAGGGGTAGATTAGCAGAGAGTCTAGAAAGGGTTATTTTGGGGATCATAGTAGTGGTAAGGGGTTAAATGAGAGAGTGAATGTAGAGGATATATTGAGCGAAGTATAGGCTGATAAATAGGGAAGTGCATTGGAAATGCTAAATTAGAAGAAAGTGATAAATATATAGATCCATAAGTACATTGAAAGTATCTAGATGCATAATGGAGGTATGCATATTTGGCAGCATTTCTGGCCCTGGCCAGTCTCGAACAAGCTCAAACAGGCAACTGCCCTTGTCCTCTCCGCCCTTAACAGGCTCAAACAGGCAACTGCCCTTGTCCTCTCCGCCCTTAGCCTTGACGCCCGGGCTGAGATGCCATAAACCAGGCCTTTTATAGCCCTAGTAATCAGGTGACCCTGTCAGCCAATGGGAACCCTAGCCCTAACACTGTCCAATCAAATGCCTTAAAAATCTAGAACCAGTAGGAGACCAGGACCTTAAAGCCAATCTTAGCCCTAGTCCAAGCCCCCAATCAGTTCAAACACCCTAATCTCTATGTACAATAGGGGCCTTAGCCCTACCAGTAATCCCACCCCAAGTCCAAGCAACCAATGGCACAGGAAACCCTTCCTAACCCTACTCTTAGTCTCACAACCAGTCCAGCGAACAATCACACCAGAAGCCTTAATCGCTACTTCCAATTCAAAGTCTAACCCTAGCCCTAGTCCCACCCTAGTCCCAACAAACAATAGCACAGGAAACCCTAGTCCCTACTTCCAATAGAAATCCTAACCCTAGCCCTAGTTCCAACCCTACACTGATTGAATCACAGACCCAGAAACCAATCAGAACACTCAAATACCCAACCAATGAGGAACTAACCCTAATACAATAGAAACATCAGATACAACCACCAATCAGTGTACACATGTACCAAACAATATCAGACCATAAAAGCTCCCAGCGACCTCAGACAAGGTTTGCTGACCAGGGAGTTGGAAGCTGCTTTCCCTGTTCAGAATCTCCTAGGAGACAGACAGGCTGATCACACACTTTGGACTTCTGCAGGTAAAGGCCTCACTAACTTGAAATCTAACAAGACTGTTTGAATAAAATGTTACTCTCTCTACTGGCCAAAAACCGAAGTGCACAGTCCCTAGTAAACACAGTTTAAACAGCTCACAGAAGCACCCTCTGGTGTAGAATATCCCTGTTGCTGGGGTGTGGGGGGGTGGGGGCGAGGGGGGGGGGATGTTGGGAAGGGGGATTTTGGGGGGGGGGGTCAGGGGGGCAGTGTGCACTCCTCCGGCCAGATATTTTCCTGTTACCCTCTTGAGTAAGAGAAATAGAAAAGGGAAAGGCACAATAGATGGCCAGAGATATAAAAGAAACAGTACAGCAAGAGATGTGAAGTAGAGAGAGAATGGCGTCAAAGTAAAAGATAATGTAGAAAGATTATGTAATGTAGGGAGAGAACAAAAGTAAATAGAGACATGTGAGGTAGCCAGGAGAAAAAATAGGGAGCGCTGGAACAGAAAGAGGTAGGAATATAAATAATTAAGGTTGTAGAATCTGGCAAAGAGACAAAAGGTAGAAGGAAATTTGGATGAAGCATAGGAGTGCAGCACTCCAAGGGGTGAGCACAGAGAAAGGTGATGTAGAAATAGAGGTGAATTAGTCTGATGAAAAGGCAATGAGGGACTTAGACTGAGAAACTTGAAAAAAAACAAGAGATGCAAGGTAGACAGAGCAAAATGAGAACATATGTAAAAAAAGAGGTGTCAGATAAAAAGTAGGGGGAATCAAAAAAAGGTAGAATGAGGGATGGAGGCTAGAAAGAGAAATGCGGAATATCGCCAAATGAGCAATTTGAGAGAAATACTTAAAATAGAGAAGAAGGGCTGCATTTATACGTGATTGAAATGTGTGAGAGGACGAGATGGTGAGGTACAGATATTTATAATGAAAGAGGACGAGATAGATAGCTGGGTGGGGGGAGTTGAAATGGAGAAGGAGGTCCAGAAAGAGAGACGTTTGTTTGAAGGAGTCTTCTCATTATTTACAAAAAGGTGTAGAGGTAGCAAAATAGAAGTAGCAAGAAAGGTGTGAGATATTAAGAGAGGTGTAGTAAATGGAACAGGGTCACAACGAAAGAAAGGGGGAGGCGAAGAGATGACGTGTCAACAGAAGATGTTAGAAAGAGAAAGAAATCAGGTAGGTAAGGGGAGTGGTAAGGAAGAGAAAGGGCTAAGGGAGAGGTAGTGAGATTTAAGGTAGAAAAGGAATAGAAATCGAGATAGAGAGATGAGGTCAAGAAAGATAGGGGGTTCTGTGAAAAGTGATGGAAGAGAAGTTGGAAGAGCGATACAGGGAGGTCAGATGGAATAAGAGCTGCGAGGCATAGAGTAGAGGGAGATGAAGTTGACTGAGGTATATTGGGTATATTGAGAGAGGTGATGTGGACAAAGGTGAGATGAAGACCTGAGCGAGAGTATGAAGGTACACAGAAAAGTAGAGCTAAAGAGACAGGTTAAGAGAGAGAGCTAAGGTAGGAGAGGTGAGGTGAAGTAACAAGAGAAATGACACAAAATAATTGTTTCAATTGAATTTCGAACAACTGTGCCTAGACAAATATTAAACATCCAATACAACAACACCCAGGAAGTAAGTTCCACCCAAATAATATTCAGTTGACACAAAGTGGTGAAAAGCAGCACAGAGCACTCCTTGCACTGATAAAAGACACCTTTCCAGTGCAAAATACTTCTTGCTCTAGAAAGTAAACACCCTTGCAAGAGTTTGCGCTGCTTTCCATCACTTTATGGGTTTTTGTCCTGGCACAAACCCTTAAAAAAATGTGCCCTAAATTAATGATAAGCATGCATGGTTGTCACATTAGAAAAAAAGTTGTTTTAATCAGCAACGTTATTGTAGCAGAAATTTCACCATTCCCATTCACTTTATGGTGGGTCACATTGGAAGGTGGAGGGTCTTTGCTATTGCTCAATTTGACTATGCCTTAAAACGTCACTGTTGGTTAAGCGTCGATCATTATGAAAAATGACAGGCACAAAATAAGAGAAAAATCTTCATAAACCACATTTGCCTTATCAGAGCTAAAAATCTATAAAGCATACATCTACATGGCAGGAAATGGTCAATACTATAGCGAATGACTAAAGTCTGGTATCCGAGATAATGTTTCAGGCATACTGAAAATAGACAGTACTGCGATTATAAAGTCCAACAAAGTCATGATGCATTATTGTTTGCAACGGCTGAGAGACGGTCGTTAATTAGTGTATACACTAGTATCAAATATAAAATAACTATTGGCAATTCCATAACATCTAGCTTATAACTAATAGTGCCTCTCCAGTCCATAATGATTGAAGGCACTCATTAAATCAATATACATGCACTCTGTCATTCACCCTTGAACTCATATACGTATATATACATTCATCCACTAATTGACTCATACTTGCATTCAATCGCTTACCCATCCATTACAAAATTAGCATACAAACTCAACAAGTATATGGAATAGAAGGTACGAAAGTAGAACAAATAAAACATCCCACCACCTAAACTTGGCGAGTATATGCTTGCAACAAAAGTAGCAGCAGGTGGCCGTCATGCAATAGCACTGCACATAGTACATCGTTGTTTCAAAGTTCCAACATAGCTGCCACATTTAGAAGGAAATGTTAAATCTTGGAGCGAAAAACACATTGATACACTATGCATAACACCATTCCAAGATGACAGCTCAATAAACATTGCACGGGGTGACCTTCTTCTAATGCTAATGTGTATAATTTTTCCTTGCTGCACTGATGCAAGATTGCCAACATAATGCTACTGAATGTGATAGATATCTTGGAACAGAAAAACAATTATACTCTATGGACAATACCAGTACAAAGTTGCCATCCAGTTTAGAAGTAAGCGCTACGCAGGATGCAGCACACTGCAAAACAAATTTGAGCAATAAGTGAGAGCAGTAAAGCACACTCTTTTTCAGCCAGATGTAAATATATAATCAGGAAAAAAGCCTTATAATACATGGCAAAATCACAAAGGGCAGATATGGGCCAATACATTGTCCCCTTGCAGTATGCTGTCATCGGGAGAGGCAGATGTCTATAACACTCAAACAGACAAAAGAGGGCGGACGCTTACACCATCTAAACATGTGTATGTATGTAGAACTGTAGAACTTTTTGTGTTATTGTTTATTACAAAAGCCTGGCAAGCAACAAAACCGATGCGATACAAAAGGGGATGATGGATGGAGCGTTTGAGCAAATCAAACACTCACCCCCAGTCAACGGATCCGGGTTTAATCCATCACCATTCTTAAGCCCCCTCAGCCACCCCAGTTCAGACATGGCCATATGCAAATCAGTCTGACCCTGTGCCTCATGGGAACAGTCCAGCCCGACCCGCCAAGCCAAGTATTCTCTGGACCGGAAACAAGTATCCTGGGACCGGTTTCGGATTCATAACTCTCATCAGCCAGGCTATCTTGAATCCAGTGGCCAAGTGAGCAAGGGACTCACGTCTGAGCATAACCTGCCAACTTAGGGTGATACAAAAGGGTATGATGGATGGAGCGTTTGAGCAAATAAAACACTCACCTCCAGTTAACAAAACCTGACATATCCTTATTAGAGGGTCTAACAAGTAGTTTCACAGTGCAAATCTTTTAACTCCAGGGTTTGTCACATAAAGTAACCAGCACCAAAACCCTTGCCTCCTGTGGTAATTTGTGAGATTCCCTGTTGCAAGCTGTCTACAAGCTTTATCACAGTGTAATGAGGGGTGGGCGGGGTTCTCAGAGTACTTCCCACTCCGCTTGAAAAGCAGAGATTCAGCAAAACTTTGACAACCGATGAGTGGCAGAGGTTTTTCTCTCAAGCGGCTTGCCAAAGTTAAGTTAGCAAGGACAACCGCGAATTTGCGCCCCCTAGTGCGATTTTTGGGAGAGATTTTTCAATGTGGGTGATCACATAAGGTCACGTTAGATCACGACCATTCCATGAGAAAGCTGCATCTTGAGTAGAAAATCTACTCAAGTGGCATAAAGAAGCATCACCTCCTGGCCCGCCACATAGTGCCGTTCGTGTTCATTTTATAGCGTGGAACAAGCTCCCTACGCTAAAATTCAGTGCAAGCAGTGCAACATGCCCAATTCCACCCACTTGCAGAACTCCATGTACTCTCAGGCAGTTTGTATGTAACTTGGGTGATGGAAATCTGACCTTAAAGGCCCTTTAGCTTTAATTTATGTCATTGGTGTTATTTTTCATAGTAAAAAGATAGGGCCTATAGCCTTGGCTGATTGCTTGTCACCATGACCTATTCAATTTCCCCAGTGCGATAAGTGGATTACAAGCACTGTTTTTCCAGCAGAAGTACAGAGCTTCTGACCAGTCAAATTCTGTGCTCAAGGCATCAATATTAGGGCTGAGCGAAAGCCCCTCTCCCAGTTGAGCTTCTTAAAGCATGTTTTCTGTTGCTCATATAAGCTCTGTCAACAGCTGTGCAGCCAAGCCAGACCTAAAATATAATTTAAAGAATGGTACAAAAGATTAATACCATAATATAGTTTCAGAGCTGGGCAGTAATTCTTCACAGCAGCCATACTTGCAATAGATTGTCATGAGCGAAGAACACATATCAGTTTACTTATGTCTTACTTATGTCTTATCACCCTGTAGGACAAACAAGAAACAACAGCCATTAAAGAGCTTGTTACAGTAATTACCTAGAAGGATTCCAAAAATACAGCAACAACTAAAGGCTAGGCTATGGTAAGAAAGCGGCATTGTACTTCTTTCTACATAAATGTATTTGATTCTCATAAGCACTGAATTTGACAAGCAAAAGAAATGATGCAACTTTAAGATCCTGTCTTCTGTTGACATAAGGATTTGATCATAAATTTACTTGTAAAAGTCATAAATCTACTTGCTCACGAATTTCTAACATAATTTAGCCCTATTTTGAGTAGGCCTGGCCGAAATCTAAATTACGCAGGCGTAATTCACATGTTTTCAGTAACATCAAGTATACAAGTTATGCAAAATTCCTGAAATGATGGCATTCAGGCACGTTGAGTAATTACGTGTGATTTCTTAAAATCTTGTTCTACTTTCACTTTATCACACTGATGAAAATTACACAAATTTAACACCCCATTAATTTTGAGGTATTTACAAAACTACCTGAAACCTACTGACAAAAGGTGCTATCTTTGGTTACAATCATTGCCAATAATTTGTTGAACTGAAATGGTCACTTTTGATGAGTCAATCCCAGTAGATTGGCCTGATAATCACCAGGTTTCTTTTTCTCTGTTTTTTCTGCACAGCAGATCAATCAGTCCATGGAAAAAGAAGGTATGTTACGGCAGGATTTTTGATCTCTTATCAGATCACTATAGATCTAGATCCCACTCAGGTCGACTGAACCTTTGTTACCTGCCATAGAGTAAAAAGCAATCCACTACTAGGTTAATCAGCTCAAGACTTTACACAACTCTGAAGAACCACTTACCACGAATAAGTTTTAAAGTTTTATTATAAAGCCAAAGATAACTGGAGATACAAACATCTCAATATAAGGTTCAAAAGATACACTGGCATCAATACAAAAATGAATTCTCTAAATGCTCTTAGGCGACAGAAGAATATCACCAAGACTAATTCAAAGATCAGCAAGTTTGCAAGAATAGACACAAGTTGTAACTTGAGCGTCATTTACAAAAGGAAGGAAAAATCCAGATTAGACTGTCCCTACACTAGACTAAGTGACATCCCTACTTAGCAGGATCTTAACCTAAAAAGGTGTCAGCCGTGGTGACTTCCAAAGAAGATCACTCACTTTCCCTTAGTCTTTGTTTGTAAATCTGTGCATCGCAGTTATGCCCTCTCTGCCTACCCATCCGCTCTCTAAGGTTCCTCAGGCCATCTGCCCTGACTCCACCCAAGGGTGCTGTCCCTAATACAAAATCACAATTACAGTTGAAACGCCCGTCAGAGACGCCCCTCATGTACACCCCTCACATGGTGTCAGTTCTGGCTTTTTCCATGCTGATACTCCTCTGGGCTCCTTGTTAGCGTTTACCTTGCTTCTCAGGCTTTTCTCCGGCAAGACGGTACCCCCCAGGAAATTCCTGAAGTCTCCTCCAGGCCTGTGCCTGTCTCCCAGAACAGAGCTCTATTCATCACTCTCTTGATTGGAACCCCCTCGCACCTGCAAACAGAAACCCATGAAGTGGGCCCCAAATTCCGGCCTCCAGCTTATCTCACAAGTCGTAAACCTTCGAGCATGGTCCACAATTTATGCTTAACACGACCTGATTTTAACTAGCACATGCAGATCAAAAGAAACGACCTTATCTCTCCAGGCCTACTAGAATTACATGAAACAGGCCTGTGCACTCTATGAACCTTTATTTCTCAGCCTAAACAGTATTCTAACTTATTACACACACTGGTTATAGGAAACACTTCTATAAAACATATATTTTCAGTCTATGATCAATAATACTTTGAATTATAACAACAGTAATCCATCTCATGTGAAATTGTAAAGGCACGTTTTCTTTCTTAATGAACTGCCATGAGGCCTACACATTTCTACGTTTGGCAGCATTACATTCTCCTCTGCAACAGCCACATAACATGGAATTTAATATATCTCTAAACATTACTACATTAGCTTTTCACACTGATATATGCACTCTATATTAATTAAGCACTCTTATATGTATGCCCTCTATAAATTCGACACTCTTATCTGTTCCTTTAACTAAACTGGTGCAACGTGCTTGTAAATATGGTGCACTTCTATATTTTATTTGATTTGCGCTCTCTCAGTTACCCCCTTTGATGACCTTTAGAGGTCATCACCATCACAACACCATTCCTGAGGGAATGTATTGAATCAAACAGAACTCGTTGCAATGCTCCCTCGCTTCATCATCTCTAGAGCCCTCAGACTCCTGTACTGGTTATCCTGCATCACAGCTAACCTCTGCTCCTGCACTCTCCTGGTTCTTTGCAACCTAATTGATCTATACTATTGATACAGCCTCACCAACCTCCACAATGTGATTACACAAATCACTATTATGATGATAGGTTTCAGTATGCACCAAATGAAACTCTTCCCTAGATTGGCAAACCAACCTCCAACTTTACCCATTCCATGACCCACTTTTTCCCACACATTCACCTTTGTCAGATCCTCAATCTCATGATGAATTTCAGTGATATTCTGTATATACTTCTCAAGAGGTTTTGAATTGTCTGGAATGTAAGTGCAACATTCCTGGACCTTCAAAGCCTTACAGACTCCGCCCTCTTTGGCTAACAGAACGTCTAAAGCAAGTCGGTTCTGGAGAACCATTGCCCTTATCGATTGTATCTCTCCCTCCACCAGCATTAATGATCTAGCAGTACTGGCAGATAATCTATCTACAACTGTTGCCAATCTCCTAATCTTGACATCATTCAGTATTAACCCTAAAAGAGGGAACATGGCACCAAATACGTCTCCAACTACCTCATCATTGCTTACATCCCTTCTCCCTCTGGCTTGAGTTCTTCCCTCTATGATTTCTAGATCCTTAGCATGATATATTTTGGGGAAGACAATTGCTAAATAACATGATCCGTACCAATTATCCGGTAGTTTCACGTATGCATTTCTTCCACAGACAAAATATACATTCGGGATCACCTGCATTCCTTTCAAGAAATCCTTTGTATAGTATTTTATTTGGAAAGCATGTTCACAACTTACTTCTCCCACAAACACATTCTCATAGTAGGTTTTACCACTGTATATACATAGTTTCCCTCTTTGCACTCGATCTAAAGCTATTGGACCATTACTACCCTTCCTCTTGCCTGGAGACAGGACTACTCCAAACCTAGGAAGGATGAATATAGAGCTGCCATTAGGCTCTATAAACAGGAGATAAAGGCGGCACAAGCTTCGTTTTACGGTAGCAAAATTAATGCAGCCGCCAACGCCCCAAGGGAAATTTTTAAAATTGTCAAATCACTCATCTCACCCCCTGCGGAATGCCCTTCTGCTGATGGTGCCCAAAACCGTTGCAATGATTTGGCTGTTTTCTTCTCTGAAAAAATTCAGACTATATACTCCTCTTTTAGGGATGCTAACAACGATTTGGAACCCCCGTCTCCACAACCTCTGATGTAAGCATGAGCGAATTTTGCGGATCTCGCGTTCGCGAATTTTGCGGATCTCGCGTTCGCGAATTTTGCGGATTTGCGGATTCGCAATCCGCAAAATCCGCGAATTCCCGCGAATTTGCGGATTTTTTTTTTTTGTGTTCGCCCGTGTTTCTGCCAGTTTGCGAGGGTTTTGTACACTTTCGCAAATTGCGAACTTACCTGTCGGGTCGCAAGTTTTGCGAACTTGTTGTTTCTACGTGTCCAGCCTGTTTGGGACACTCTTCTTCATCACTGCCACTCTCTGTCACCACTGCCACTCTCTGACTACTCATGCCACCCTCTGGCCCACCCATGCCACCCTCTGTTTCATCACCACACCCTCTGGTTGTCCAGTGTACATTATTTTCGGCAAAGCAAAGCACACCTTCCCTGCCTCAAGTGACCTGAATTAATTTGGGGCTGATTAATGTGTCACAGAATATTTTTTTAGCTGGCACCTGCTTCCTTAGTGCGCCCTGATTAGTGATCTTTTGCACTTGCTAAGTGCTTTCATTGTTGCAAAATTAGTTACAACACCTGCCCTGCCCCAACTGACAATAATGAATTAGGGGCTGATTAATGGATTTTAACTTCCAGCCTGGCTCCTGCTTGTCTCCCTTAGCTGTAATTCAGGACCTTTGTGGCATATGTGTAACTATTCTGAGGTTCAGAGCAGGGTCACATAATAGTTTCAACTGGCAACTGAACTCTGGAGGGGCCCCTCAGGAAGCACTACAGGAAATGGCTACTAATGATGAGCCTGAACTTTTGAACCTGGTAAGTAGTTACTTTCAGTTTTGCTAAGATCGTATTTCTGCAATTTTGCACTTATTCGCGGGGCGCAAACTCACGCGAACTCACGGGAACAGTGCGAGCAGTGCGAGCAAAATCCGCTGCTCGCGGATTTGCGGATTTTGCGGGAGATTCGCAAATCTCGCGGATTGCGGATTTCCCGAAAATCCGCAAAATCCGCGAGCGGAACGGATTTTCCGCCCATGCCTACTCTGATGCCTCTGTCCCTTGTAGGCTTGACATAATCCCACTCTTAGACATTCCGGTCCTAGACAGACTTATCTCCAAAATTACCTCCGGCTCTCCCAATGATCCAGCACCCCCTCAGACCATCATTAAGGCTATGGACGTGATCCGCCCGGCCATATTGGACGTTCTCAACACTTCCATCTCCTCTAAATCCGTACCTCCTTCATGGAAGTGTGCGATGGTGAGGGCCTTGTTGAAGAAGCCCAATCTTGACCAGTCCAACCTGGCGAATTATCGTCCTATTTCCTTGCTCCCTTGGTTGAGCAAACTGCTTGAGAGGCACGTAAATAACATCTTGATGAACTTTTTGGAGTCAAATAGCCTTCTGCATGCCTCTCAGACAGGGTTTCGTCCTTTACATGGGACTGAAACCGCCCTCCTAGCGGTAACAGAGGAAGGAAGAGCAGTGTTAAACCAGGGTGGAAAAGTCGCCATCATCCTATTAGACCTCAGCGCCGCGTTCGACACGGTCAACCATGTCACGCTGTTACAACGACTGGCGGACATGGGCATGTCGGGCCCGGCCCTGGAATGGCTGACATCCTTCCTGGCTGACCGTTTCTTCCAGGTCTTTGAGGGTGAGGCGGTGTCACCTAAACATCCACTCAGGTGTGGGGTTCCTCAGGGCTCCTCCCTGAGCCCCACCCTGTTTAATGCCTACATGGAACCCCTAGACAGGATAGTCCATCCCTTCGGTGTGCGTATTGTCACCTGCGCGGACGATACCCAACTGGTGGTCTCCTTAGACCACTCGGAGGGATCGTCCAACACCTTAGGCCCCTGTCTGGAGGCTGTTGCCAGATGGATGCAATCCTCCTGTTTAAAACTTAACGGGGAGAAGACAGATGTCATCTTATTGGGTAATCCTTCTCCCTCTGTCTTTGCATCCATCTGGCCACCATGTCTGGGCCCGCCCCCCGTTCCCAAGTCCCAAATAAAAAGCTTGGGGATTTGGTTCGATACAGCCTTGAACTTCTCGGTCCAAGCCACAAAGACGGCAGCTACCTGTTTTGGATTGATGAGGATGTTGCGGAAGGTGCTCCCTCTGCTTCCATTTCAAGCAAGGAGGATCCTGGTCCAGGCTCTTATACTATCTCGCCTGGACTACGGGAACGTCCTCTATATGGGAGCCCCCTCCTTTGCCACCCAGAAGCTACAAGTCACCCAAAACAGTGCGGCCCGTCTACTCTACAATCTTCCTCGCTGGCAGTCAGCAAGGAATGCCCTAAGGGAGCTTCACTGCATCCCCATAGCGGCTAGAGTACAATTCAAAGCCATGTGTATTTTACACAAAGCCTTCCATCGCATCGGCCCTGCAATTTTACAGCCCTTGGTCACTCCCTATGTCCCGTCCCGCTCCCTCCGATCCTGTACCCTCCAGCTGGCTACCTCCATCAGAGTCAGGAAAGCCCGCTGGGGAGGCCGCTCCTTTTCACACACTGCGGCTAAGCTCTGGAACACCCTCCCTTTATCCCTTCGAGGAACTACTAATCATCTTTCCTTCAGGAAGCCCTGAAAACTCACTTGTATGCTAAATCCTGCTGATCTGTCCTGAGCCCGCGCTAAGTAAGTTTTCAGTCATAAGCGCTACGAGGCCTCCGGGTAGATAGCGCTATACAAGTGCAGTTTCATTTCATTTCATTCATTTCATTTCATTTCATTTCCTCTTGTGTGACTTTTCCTCCTCGGTCCAATCTGTTTTCCATTGGCCCGAAGCCTTTAGGATCTTCTGCCTCCTATATCGATCATCGACCAGCCCTATAAACTTTTTCTCAATTTCTGACACTTTACAAGTCAAATTATTTCTTCGGGCATGTGAAGTATCCAGCGTTCTTTTTCATTCCTTAATCGATCCTCACTCTTATAATAGTCCCACTTATTCATATGCTTGTAGGCCGGGACCTCTGGTAAAACAGCGTCAAAATTTGAAAAATAATACTCAAAGCTATCGCGTTCATAAAATATACTAAGCAACAAGCTACATGTAATTCCATAAGTCAATGGAAGATGATGATACCTAATACCTTCGTCTACAGAGGCTGGCAATTGCATGCAGACGTAGCAGTCCTTTGCATCGATAGCATCGATGTATTCATACAGCAATTTAGCATATGCATTTGATTTGAAATTTCCTTGTGATTCATCTACGTGCAACCTACGAGTTTCTGCTGCTAGCAAAGCTTTATCTTTCTCTGTATTATCCCCCCTTTGACCAGCAGTAGTAGGTTTCAGTGTCGCTACATCTTTTTCTGCCTTCGTTGCCTTCTCTTCATTTTCATGTCCCACTATATATGATACAGTAACTACTAGAAATATAAGAAAAATTACTCCCACTATAAGTGTGCCTACTATGCATTTTGCCTTGCGGTTCGGGTTGCCGGCCTCCATGATCTCAAGACAGTGTAGTTCTATTATTCTGCCACAACACAAAGTCTCTTTTTTTTGATCCTTCAACAGTGTTTTCTTTGCTTATTCGATCTTTTCGAACCACACCTGGAAGCTGACAATCCCTCTTGCAAGATCAGTCTTTTGAATTTTAGCAACAGACAACCCTAGCCCTTCTCCATCCACTAAATGGAAGAGTCCCTAAATTTCGTCTTCTTCCACTTGGCGCTAGGTTATCTTCTCAATCTTGTTTATTTACAAAGTCTTTAGCTGTCTACAATCATGCGTGTTCCAGCTGCTCTAATCTCGTATTCTAAAATTTCTAAGCGAAGAATGATCTCCTCGAGTGCTGGTATCGTTGGACCAAAAGTCGGAAATTCTACTCTGTTTAAAACTATTTCTCTTATTCTACTCAGATATGGAGGATTGGGGACAGTGAGTGTCAGCAACCCTTCGATCTCAAGTCCGGGTACCAACAACACCACTTCCAACGTTATGATTGGGTCAGTACTGGTCACTGTCGCTTCCCTCACCCTCCCGGATCTCCATGCACCAGACATCTGCTGCTAGGTAGGTCCACTCAGGAGTGGCGTATCTTCTGCAGGGCACTCGCACCCTCCTTGATCTTCTTGGACCCTCCTGTTCTTGATTCTGTGCACCTTCGTCCAGATCTGAGTCTTCCGATATAGGAGCAAGGGTTCTCTCTGGAGTTGGCTTCAAGCTCGGCCTCTTCTTCCTTTCAGGCCAACTAGCTTCTCCACGCCTTGTTCTCCTATTTCTTGTCCTCACACTCGGTTCTGGATCACTTGTGACTTGATCAGTGTCTGAGCCGTATTCACAGCAACTTTCTCCTTCTGTGGCAACTTCAGTTTCACTGTCGTCCGGTCTTTCTTCCTCTTGATCTGAAGCACTCCCAGCTTCCTCCGACACCCCCACAACTTGACTGATCCCCTCTAGTGGTTCGCCGTCCACAGCTGGATTTTCATCTGTGAGAGGAGCTGTTTCTTCCAGGGGTGCTGGAACTCTTCAAGTGTGGGAGGCGTGAATCCAATTTGGCAGCCCTCCACACTTGACAGCAGTTTTCGTTGTCAGAATTATCTGGTAGGGTCCTTTCCAGCGCACATCTAGGCAGTTCTTTCGGACGTGCTTCTTCCCCAGCACCCAGTCACCAGGACACAGGTCGTGACATAGGTCTCTGGAAGATGGAATTTCAGCCGCCTGCACCTGAAGAGACACAGAATGAATGACATCAGAAAGTCCCTTGTAATAATCCAGGATTAGATCATCTGTGATATTCAACAAAGCTGCAGTTGGAACAGATGGAAGTCTCATTGCCCTCCCCATTAGAACCTCGTGTGAAGAGAGACCTGTTCTCCTGTCTGGTGTGCTACGTATACTCATGAGTACCAATGGCAGGGCATCAGGCCAGATTAAGGATGTCGATGAACACACTTTGCCCATTCGGGATTTTATCGTCCCATTTATCTGCTCCACGATTCCTGGAGCCTCTGGTCGATAGCTACAGTGCAACTTCTGATCAATATTTAATGCAGAGCAAAGCATCTTCACAACTTCACTGTTGAAATGTGTCCCTCTATCTGATTCCAAAGAGGTCGGCACCCCGAAGCGTGGTATTAACTCTCTAAGCAACAACTTTGCTACTGTGAGTGTGTCGCACCTGCGTGTAGGGTATGCCTCGACCCATCTGGAAAATATACATACAACCACCAGAACATACCTGAGACGGTTGCATTTTGGCATCTCAATAAAGTCTAATTGCATCCGGTTGAAAGGCCCACCAGACCTCCCAATGTGACTCAATGTAACTCGTGTCCTTTTCCCTACGTTCAATTGCTGAAATGTTACACACCTCTGACACACTGCTTCTGCGGCTACTCTAAACTTAGGGTTATACCAAGTCTACCTAAATATCCGCAGCATGGCATCTCTTCCTAAATGTACTGGACCATGTATCTGTCTTGCCATTGGACTCACTAATTCATTTGGTAATACTGCCCTTCCATCTGCTGAAATCCACAAATCCATTTCACTCTTTACACAACCTGCAGTTTCCCATGCCTTTTTCTCAAAATCTGATGTGTTCTCTTGCATGCCTTTTAAATCATCCCAAGTATCAACTGTTTCTAGCATCATGTTTAACTCTGTCTTTTCCTGTGTCCCACCCACTTCCACTTCCGTGAAAGAGTATCCTTGCTCTGCGCAGTAGCGAGCAACCTCATCGGCGTACCTGTTTACTTGGGACACAAAATCTGTACCTTTGGTGTGTGCTACACATTTAACAACGGCAATTGCTGCCGGACCTTGTAACGCTTCTAACAATAGTCGCACAAACTGCCCATTTCAAATAGGTGAACCTGAGGAGGTCATGTAACCTCTCTGAGACCACAATTGCCCAAAGTCATGAACTACACCAAAACCATATTGGCTCTCTGTGTAAATGGTGACTCAAATTTTGCTACCTGCTAAACAGGCACGTGTCAATGCAATGATCTCGGCTACCTGAGCGGAGTGTACTCCTTCCAGGCAAGCGGCTTCCACAACTCCAGTAATGGTGCAAACAGCATAAGCTGCTCTCAACTGACCAGTATTGTCTCTTACACATGAGCCATCAACAAAGAAAATTTCATCAGGGTCGGTCAACGGCTCATCCACAATATCTGGTCTTGGCTTGGTGCATAGTTCAGTCACATCAAGTCAATCGTGATCTTCACATTCCTCGTCTTCTATATCATTAGGGAGTGGCATCAAAGTGGCAGGATTCAAAACAGAGCACCTCTTAAGGGTCACGTTCTCCGCAGCAAGAATAACTTGCTCATAGCGCGTGAGCCTATAATTGGTCAAGTGCTGTGTCTTGGTCCTGGTCATTAACAGTTCTACAGAATGAGGTACATACACCACTAATTGATGTCCCATCACAATACTTTCACACCTCTCAATGCTGACACCCGTTGCAGCAACGGATTTGAGACATCCGGGCAACGCTGCGGCTACTGGGTCTAAAGTAGTTGAGAAATATGCAACTGGTCTACGGGCATTTCCATGAATTTGTGCTAGGACTGACAAAGCACAACCTTCCCTTTCGCAACAGTAAAGTAAAAATGGTTTTTCGTAATCTGGCATTCCCAAAGCTGGAGCACGACACAAGTCTTCTCTCAGCTGTAGGAACAACATCAAACAATCCTTGTCCCATGGTACCGGATCTCTCACCTCCTTGTGCGTCAGTTTTTGTAAGGGTTTTGCTTTCAGGGAAAAGTTAGCTATCCACTGTCTGCAATAACCAACCATTCCTAGGAACATCCTGACCTCTCTTTGTGTCGTAGGCGAGTTCATCTTCATGATCGCCTTTATCCTGTCTGGTGACACCTTCCGTTTTCCTTTGTCAATTCGGTGACCCAAGTACTGCACTTCTGTCAGACAGTACTGTAATTTGCTCGGAGACACCTTATGTCCATTTTCAGCTAAATGGTTCAGCAAGGTGATGGTGTCTATCTTACAAGCTTCCTCTGTTTCTGACGCAACAAGTAGGTCGTCTATGTACTGAACTAGAACCGAGTTCTGTGGTAGTACTAGACTTTCAAGATTTTTCTTCAGTAGCTGGTTGAAAATCGATGGGCTTTCTGTATACCCCTGTGGGATACGACACCATGTTAAGACGATTTTCCAGCTTAAATGCGAAAAGAAACTGGCTCTCCTCATCTAATGGAATTGAAAAGAAAGCCTGGCAAAGATCTATCACTGTGAACCACTCGGCTTGGAATGGTATCTGAAACAATATCACTGATGGATTCGGTACCACTGGACACCATGAAACAACTATGTTATTAACCTTTCGGAGATCCTGTACTATTCTAAATTTCCCGCTAGGTTTCTGCAAACCCATAATCGGGAAGTTGCATGGACTACCCATGATTTCCTTCAGTATTCCCTGCTTAATCATGGAGTCGATCACGGGTTTTATTCCTGCAATCGTCTCCGGGGTCAATTTGTATAGAGGCGTTCTTGGATATTCAACATTTGGTTTTATCATGATTTTCACTGGTTCTACTCTTTTAATCAATCCTATCTCTTCTCCAGTGAAATCCCATACTTCAGATGACACAGTATCTCTTAAGTCCCAAGGGAGCTCTTCCACCATCAGGGTAGGATACAGTTCTACACATACTTTTGAATTTGCAACTTTAAAGGTGGCATCATCGTCGTTAGTCTGTACCTCTACTCCCTGAGGCGTGCAGTATATTGTGCAATTTAGTTTGCACAATAAGTCTCTTCCTAACAGACACACAGGGCTAGAATCACATACTACAAACTGATGTTCATCGCTGTAGTTTCCTATCCTCACTAGCACTGGTTCTGTCAATGGGTTAGTCATTCTCCTATTTGCGACTCCTACCACTTGAATTGTTTCCCCTGACATTGGCAGGTCCGGAACCACGGCTGATCTCAAAGTTGATCGGGTAGCTCCGGTATCTACTAAGAATGTCGTAGGACACCCCGCCACCTCAGCCTCAACAAACGGTCCCCTTTGGTCCACCTCTAGAACTGCCCCGAGGGTACAGTCCTCCTCTCTACTCACTCGCCGTCCAGTTAGTGGATCAACGTAGTAACACTCTTCTCCTCCTACTAAAAGAGGCATTTGTCTATAGACCTTTCCCTCTGTCGCAATCTTTGGTGGTTGAGGGAACTGGGCTCGAGGAGCCAAAGTCCCCCCTTTGACCACCTTACCCTTTGGTACCGTCACCCTTTGGCCTGGAACGGTCTAAACTTCCTCCTCCTCTACTTCCAGTTCTCCGTTTTCAGGGTTATAGGGACACTCACGTTTCCAATGTCCCACCTGGTGACACTGGTGACACTTTGTCGTTTTTTTCAGTGTAGCAAAGTCTATTCTAGGTCTTGGATTTTCCTCGTTGTCCCTATTCTGACTATTTGATCTCCTTCCCATCGTCCCTGTTCCCTGTTGCTGCTGTCCACCCTTTCCAGCCGACTGCATCTGTACCATCATCAGCTTCTCCTAAGTTTCTTTGCTTTGGAATCTAGTTCATCACTGCAATACCTTGCGTATCTCAAAATTTCATCCAATGGCTTGTTTTGCCAGCAAATTAAATGTTGCTGAATCATCAAACAAATATCAGGTCTCAACCCCAAAACGAACTTCAATACAAACTGTCCTATGTCTTTGGGATCCATTACATCTAATCCACTGTATTGTTTGAATGTTTTCAGCAATCGCTTATAAAATTCATGGACGGTCTCCTTGGGTTCCTGTCTAGTTCGGTCTATTTTCACTCAATCTATATCTTGCGGTTGCACCTTCTCTTTCAGCCATGTCATCACCCTTTCATATTTTGTCATTACTGTTTCTGACGGTCCATTAGTACGAGCATCTCTTACTGGTTCTGCTGTGGGCCACTCGACGCTAACTTTGCATGCTATCCACAAGTCTCCTGGGACCACAATGTCAAATAAAGTGTTCAAATCAATCCACAGTACCTTCGAGATCTTCACAAACCTCTCTACCTGTTTGTACCACTCCACAGGATTTTCCCTTAACTTTGGAAATGAATTTGTAAATGCAGCCAAATCTCCCCTATTCCAAGGCACATGTACATAACTCCCATTCGCTATTTCTCGCAAAGGGAATGCCTCCATCCGCAGTGGCCCTCCCTCCGGGGACATCACAATCGTGCTTCGCCTGACAGTCCCTTTCTTGGACCACCTTTCTTCCCATTTGTCCAGATCTCTCCATGCTCTTATTCCTGTGATCAGTTCACTTATGTGTATTTTTAATCCAGTTGTCCTCCTCTCATCTAGGTCCTGATCTGAATACTGCAACCTATGGTTACCCTGTAATGCCTTTGTTCTCGACAAGTCTACCATATACTTGTCTGCCAGTTCAGACAATTTCTCGTGAATTGCTCTTGCCTTTCGGGTAATATCCTTAGCTATAAACAGCAGCTCGTCTTGTTCGTACATGTCAATCCTTTCTAAAGGCAACGCACCATCTATTATCTCGTCCAGGTCATATTTTAGACTGGTCACATCAAGCCTTTTTGCCTTTATCACAGCTTTCAGTATGCTGTCTCTAGAGAGCCCATTTACGTCTCTCCCATCCCAGCTCTGAGTCCTGCGTCTGGGCTCAGGCGTGTTATGGGGAGTCCTCCCATGCTCCCATCTCTCCAGGTCCCATGCAGTTCCATCCTCTCTTGGTGTGTGGTGAAACACTGCTCTATTCCCCATAGTCCCACATTGCCCATTCTGCTTGGTTTCTCTAGGTGCATGGTAAGACACTCCATTATTCCCCATGCTTTTGCAATTCCCCTGTTGTCCATGATCGCTCGACGCATGGCAAGGGCCTTCGCGGCTTCCCATGTTCCCGCGATTCCAATGCTATACGTTATCGCCAGGTGCATGGTGGGTGCACTTAAAGCTATCCCTGTATTCTTGCGTCCCTCGGTCTCCCTCATTGTGAATGAGACGAGACGCCCCTCCACATTCTGTACTTCTACCTTCTTGCTCCTGCCTACTTCTACCGTGGATATGACGGATATCTCCTCTATTCTCCTGACTCTTACCGTCCCCCTCCTGACCGCTTTCGCTGGCCCCGCAGTGAGACAATGTCCCATTGCATCGACTTCCCCATTCAGCTTCCGCTCTTGACCTGTTATTCTGTTTTTCTGTGGCAGCATCCCATTCCCTCAAGTCAGCCCTCAACTCCTTAAAGGATTTTGGCCGTGGTCCTCTCAGATCCATTGGTCCTCTCTGACCCCCCTGTTCTGTTATGGGATCCACTGCTGAATCCAATGGGGTGCTCCATTCTCTCGGTCCTGGCAATTGCCTCCGGGCATTTGTCATGTTGTTCCTCCTTTCCATTTCAGCCCTTTCTCTGTCTAGCCGTACCTGTTCCTCCTCTCGCACTTTCTCTGGGTTATAAATCTATACTATAGGACCTATGGTAACGGGTACTTGAAGAGCATCTGGCAATCCATAAGACTCAACACACTCTGTTGCTGGCACCTTCTGCACCACAAACCTTCCGACTACTCTCTGTACTGGACTAGGTTGAGGTGTTTCCTCACTTTTCCTAGGTTCCCAATCCGTTATAGGGAGTGGTCTATTCTCCCCTATGCCAACCCCATCTTCCCTTGGGAGCTCGATACCTTCCATCTCTCTATTGTACGGAGGCGGTCTATCTATCAACAGCCTATTTATTAGGCTATCCTCTGACTCGCTCTCGTCATCCTCCTCTGGTGTTCTCTGGTCTCCTGTAACCTCTATCACTGGGTACAACTTATCCACTTCAATAGTCTGTACCCTCCATTTCTTGGTTTCTGCATCCCATTTGGCATCTTGTACTGCTCTTACCGATCGTCTCGCTCTTTCTTGACGTCTGTTCTGATTCCTGTCATGCGCCGCCCTAATCCACGCAGTAAGGGCTTCAAACTGTGTTGGTCTAGGCAAAGGTCTCAATGAAGACATAACTGCTTTTAGCTGGTGCAACACTTCTAATCTAAACGTTCCGTACTTCGGAAACGTCAGTTCCTCGTTCCCTTCTGTAATCTTACTCCAAGTGCTAAGCCACAGTATAGTATGCAACACAACATTCGTAGCCATATAATGAGCTGGTGTACCCTCTGGCGGGGTCTCTTCCCCGTAATAAGATTCTCTCCTTTTTCTCTTAAAGATCGCTCTCAAGCATTTAAAACACTTCATGATCAAAATCTACAATTTTCCCCTATTTCCCTGCGTTCGTTTACTTCCTGATGACAATCCACCAATCCGAGTGCGGTTCTTGCTAACCGGCCTATCCCAGCGCGGCTTCACACCAACCGGCCTATCACAGCGCGGTTCGCGTCAACCGACCTATCACAGCGCGGCTTCGCGTCAACCGGCCTATCACAGCTCTCTCTGACGTGAGTCGTCTCCCCTTTGCAGCAGTTCCCCTCCTCTCTCAGCTCGTCTCCCGGTCATGCATGCATCCCATTCATACCCTGAAAAATGATTACTTCCGACCAAGCGATCACTTTCCTTGACTGTACGCCCACAGTCTAACTGTAATTGTCACCTTAACTGACGAAATGTCTTTCCGCGAACGTCCAGATAATCGCCTTAACTGATAGGTTACTTACACACAGTAACTTCCGACCAGCGTCCGTTACCCATACACTCACTCTTGCATTCCCCCTATCATGGTCCAGCGGGCGATCAATGGTACCTCATGACCCCCTTTACAATGGTCGACAATTACTCTGGATGTCCGATACACCCGAACCACTTAAGCTCTTCTCTGAACTTAAGATTTTCACCAGGTTGCGCGCGCTCACAACCCTCTCTCAATCACACTACAGGCATTCAACTCCGCATGACATTACAATACAGATACAACACAAAACATTGCAATCTGACAACGCATGACCCTTATTATACTCACTCTCGACCGACTCTGCTGCTTTTCTCTCCCACCGTCAGCACCTTCTTCGGCAGGCGATTCTTCTGCTGCTCATCTCTCGATCTCTAGGGGCCTCAGGGTAATCTTAACCTAGTCTAGATCACCTTCCTTTAGAAGGTAACCATCCTACTCTGCTATCAACTGTTACAGCGGGATTTTTGATCTCTTATCAGATCACTATAGATCTAGATCCCACTCAGGTCGACTGAACCTTTGTTACCTGCCATAGAGTAAAAAGCAATCCACTACTAGGTTAAACAGCTCAAGACTTTACACAACTCTGAAGAACCACTTACCACGAATAAGTTTTAAAGTTTTATTATAAAGCCAAAGATAACTGGAGATACAAACATCTCAATATAAGGTTCAAAAGATACACTGGCATCAATACAAACATGAATTCTCTAAATGATTCTTAGGCGACAGAAGAATATCACCAAGACTCATTCAAAGATCAGCAAGTTTGCAAGAATAGACACAAGTTGTAACTTGAGCGTCATTTACAAAAGGAAGGAAAAATCCAGATTAGACTGTCCCTACACTAGACTAAGTGACATCCCTACTTAGCAGGATCTTAACCTAAAAAGGTGTCAGCCGTGGTGACTTCCAAAGAAGATCACTGACTTTCCCTTAGTCTTTGTTTGTAAATCTGTGCATCGCAGTTATCCCTCTCTGCCTACCCATCCACTCTCTAAGGTTCCTCAGGCCATGTTCCCTGACTCCACCCAAGGGTGCTGTCCCTAATACAAAATCACAATTACAGTTGAAACGCCCCTCAGAGACGCCCCTCACGTACACCCCTCACGTGGTGTCAGTTCTGGCTTTTTCCATGCTGATACTCCTCTGGGCTCCTTGTTAGCGTTGACCTTGCTTCTCAGGCTTTTCTACGGCAAGACGGTACCCCCCAGGAAATTCCTGAAGCCTCCTCCAGGCCTGTGCCTGTCTCCCAGAACAGAGCTCTATTCATCACTCTCTTGATTGGAACCCCCTCGCACCTGCAAACAGACACCCATGAAGTGGGCCCCAAATTCCGGCCTCCAGCTTATCTCACAAGTCGTAAACCTTCGAGCATGGTCCACAATTTATGCTTAACACGACCTGATTTTAACTAGCACATGCAGATCAAAAGAAACAACCTTATCTCTCCAGGCCTACTAGAATTACATGAAACAGGCCTGTGCACTCTATGAACCTTTATTTCTCAGCCTAAACAGTATTGTAACTTATTACACACACTGGTTATAGGAAACACTTCTATAAAACATATATTTTCAGTCTATGATCAATAATACTTTGAATTATAACAACAGTAATCCATCTCATGTGAAATTGTAAAGGCATGTTTTCTTTCTTAATGAACTGCCATGAGGCCTACACATTTCTACGTTTGGCAGCATTACATTCTCCTCTGCAACAGCCACATAACATGGAATTTAATATCATTCTAATATCTCTAAACATTACTACATTAGCTTTTCACACTGATACATGCACTCTATATTAAATAAGCACTCTTATATGTATGCCCTCTATAAATTCAACACTCTTATCTGTTCCTTTAACTAAACTGGTGCAACGTGCTTGTAAATATGGTGCACTTCTATATTTTATTTGATTTGCGCTCTCTCAGGTACATATGTATCACAACACCAAGGGGCATATCCAAGAGAGCCTTGCGCCGGCGTTGCACCACGTTTTGTGATGCAACAGGGGCAAAAGCTTTAAATCATATTTGGAAAATGATATCTGCAAAAATGTGTGATATACTAAGGGGCAAAAGCTGCATTGAAAGCAGTTGCGCCTCACAAAGATTAATCTATGCAAGGTGGGCATCCGCCTGCAAAATCCGACGCAAATGGAACACAGTAGTATTTATAGTTGGGCCAATTCATCAAGCATCATTGGGAAGTGCAACGCAAAGCCTTAAATGTTCCAGAATTGCTGTGCATTGTCAAACCAGGCATAGGACATAGTGCAGTGGTTATGGTATAAAAAGATCAAACCTACAAACCAATTTGGCAAGCTCAACTATGCCATGGAGGTCGTCATACTGCAACTTGGAGTAGCTGAGAGACCACCAACACCACCACATAGGCTGCGAAGGAGGAGGGAGCATGTGTTCTAGCACCACATATCCCTACTTGACTAACGCGAGAAGGAGGTTGTACAGTTCTGAAGACTGAGATAGGTGTCTATCATTGAATTGCTGCAGAAGATTGGGCAAGTCTCCAGCCACCAACTACAAGGCCCAATAACATCCTCACAAGTGTATACCTTATGGCTGTGATCCACATGCAAGCATCCAGTTCCTTCCAGATCACAACAGCTAGATTGGCAGAAATCTCACATTTTCTGCCTTCTTACCCTCTTTTGGATGCCATCATTAGACTAACACTCCAGTACCTTATCTTTCCCAAAACTCAACATAAGCAACTGGACACCAAGAAAGTATTGTACACCGTAGCTGATTTTGCACATGTCCTTGGTGCAACTGGTGCCCCCTGCTGCAACTTCCCACCTGTACAGAAACTGCAAGCACACATATTCCATCAATGTTTAGACCATAGTGGATCATCAAGGAATGTTCATCAATGTGTTGGCTAAGTATCCAGAGAGTGCTCATGATCCCTTAAACTTCTGCTGTATCATTAATGAACGGTTTCAGAATGGCATGTGGGAATGCTCAACTCATTGGTAAGGAAACCATAAATATGCTTAATACTATCTAAGAAGTTGATTGCATGATGTAATAGCCATCTCTGTGTTTGTGAATGAATCTTGTGTTATATGCATTTAGTGGGAATGGTGGACTCTAACATGTAGACAATGATGTCCCATTGTGGCATTTCCTCACTAATCCTGCAATCAATTCACTGACATATCACCTGTGAGAAGTATTGTGTCATCTCACACTGTGTGAGTGGACTGAAACACATTTTCTGCACTGGTTAACAAATCAACACAACAATGTTGTGGCCCACAAGTGATGTCAATATGAGTAGAAAAGGTACACATTAGCTAAGTGTGGGATGTTTGTATGTTCAGTGTTTTATCTAAACTAAAAGTAATGTTAAATCCAACTTTACCATTAAAGAGGATTATCCTTGCCATTCCCAAGATATGAAACATGATGCAGCTACATCTTTCTAATCATGAATTCAAGTTTTAAAGCATTTTAACGAATTTCCAAAGGTAGACTCTGAGAGGAGCGGGCCTCACAGTAATGAAAAACGAATTTAGCTCTTGGTCACTACCAGGACACGTCAAACTTAACAATACCTTTCCTACCTTTTAGTTAAACAGCACCCCGCCTAAATGGCTACTTAGGGCCTACAATAGGGGTGACCTATGTGTAATAAAACATAAGTTTAAGGCTTGGCAAGTAGTTTTGAATGCCAATTTGAAGTGGCAGTAAACGGCACACCCAGGCCTTGCAATGGCAGGCCTGAGACAGGGTTTAAAGTCTACTAGTGTGGATGGTACAACCAGTGCAGCAGGCCCAGTAGTATCATTTAGATTAAAGGCCGTGGTATGTGATATACCACTTTAAAAGGGACTTATAAGTAAAGTAAATATGCCAATCAGGTATACACCAATGTCACCATGTTTAGGTGATAAGCACATGCACTTTAGCACTGGTTAGCAGTGGTAAAGTGCTTAGAATGCTACGGCCAACAGAAAGTTTCAGCAAAAAGTGGAGGCAAGCAGGCACAAAGGTGGGGGAAGACGACCCCAAGGATGACAGGTTTAACAGGTACCATGGAAGGGAGCCAGGCCGAGAGTGTGTTGGGGTCAGGCTTTCACAACCCTTTGTGCAAGCTTTGTTGAAGTACACTCCTACTGTATCACCCAGGTTACTTTCTAGATTTTCTCTGAGACAAACTTCCCACTGCCAAACAGTTTCTCTGTCACCAAGGCCAAGGAGTTTTCTTCCTAGAAGGGCTGAGTTTATCTGAGACCCTGCCTTTCCAGTTGCCCTTTCAAAAAGCTAAAGATCAAGGAAAAGAGAAAGCCAGTGAATTTGAGAGTGAGAATCTGAGATTAGCTCACCAAAAACAGAAGTGAGAGACAGGAGAAGGGAGCCTCAGAACAAAGCAGAATGAAAAGAAAAGAGCAGTAGGATCCAAAAAAGAATGAGTAGCGGAAAGACTGAAAGAGGAAAGGGAATTGGAGACATATTTGATAAATCTAGGAAAGGAAGATTTCAGGACTGCAGCAAAAGGATAAGCTTGAGAAACAGATGATTCAAACTCTGGAACGGAAGGGCAAATCCAAGAAAGGGCTCTACTGAGTCATCCTCCCACTGAAACAACTATGGTTATTGGAAGTATGAGTGCAGCGCCTTGGCAATGTACAGCAGTAGGTCCCAAAACATAAAATCTCCATGTATTTTTCATTGAATTCTTTAAGCAAAAACAGCTGAAAGGATTTAAACCAAATTTGGCGGGAAGATAGATCTTCGTCCGCAGATTGTGCTTTTTGTGATTTGGTGTAAATCTATTCAGTAGTTTTTGGGACACTAAGGATCAAAAAATATTGTTCATATTGGCAGATGTGCCCGCAAGAATCCTGTGTGCCTACTGCAAGAGTTTTAATTAAAAAATGGTCGAGAAGCTTGTTTTTTCTTGAGCCTTATTACTCTTGTGAGAGGCTCCTGAGAGTACTCTGATTGGCAGACACTTGGAATGTTAGAAATTAAATAGCTGCCATTAATGTCTACTGTGAAAAATGGGAGGTGGTGTGAAAATGAAATAAAAAAAACAATATAAGAGGTTAGCAGAAGGCTTGCTGTCCCCCTAAGGCTTGAAAGGAAGTGTCTAAGAGATGACCACTGTGAAGAAAGTAGATGTATGTTGTTTTTAACTAGTTTGTACGATCTTACGGGACTCTCACGGAATGGTGAATAGTAAAAAGTAATAAATGAGTTCTCACTACACTCTATTAGTAGGAGTGCATATTGTGATCCTTATTTTTGAGAGGAAGTGTGTAAGGGATAAGTACTGTGATGATTAGAAGGTTAATATGTTTCTAAAAAAATGTTTTACTATCTTGCGAGACTCCTGCGGGATCGTGAAAAGTAAAAAGTAGTAGGTACTGTTTGAATACACTCTGGTATGCACAATAACTGTAGGAAGGAGTCTTCCTGGAGATGGTGTTAATCAAACTCTACTATTTATGCTCATTAGTTTCAGACGAGTTGTAAGTACTGTTAAGACCCATCCAAACGCCCTAATATACTCACTCATCATCTGAGGTAGAGGTATGAACAGAGAGCATAGTCGCTCACCACACACTACTGCAGAGACCTGTCATTACAGAGAGAGGTCTCAGCAGAGAGGCCAGTCCCTCCACACACTTATATGCGCACCCGTCATCTGAGAGAGAGGTCTGAAAGGAGAGACCTCTTTTTCTCTTCTGCCTCTTTTTTATTTGCCTCTTTTTCTCTTTTGTCTGTTTCCCTTTGGCCACTTTTTGCTCCCTCTTTCCGCTCTCCCCGCTGCTGCTGTCCCAGTGACCCCTCCCCCAGCATGTTGCTCCCGCCTCCCAGCTGATCAACCTCCTCCAACCCAAACCAAGCCCATCTGCAATTGTCCACAACCTGACCATGACCATCGCCAGGGGCCCTGGTTCCCAACCCCTTGCCATTATGACCCCAGCACCCTCAAAGCTATCAACGCTGGACGCAACAACAACTGCCAGCTCTCGATGCCGAGAAACACTCAACCAAAAAACTACAAGGGGGTGGCTCTAATCAGTATGGCTGAGCCAATATCCGAAAAAACAAATGAAAATGCCAGTACTGATACAAAAGAATAATTAACAAATGTTTAAACACAGAACCTGAAAGAGTAATTCAAGACTGGGAGCTGATTGATAGCTTTTATTATTTTGTTCAATTTTGTTAAAGAGCAGCTATGTTTTAGAAAAACTTGTTCAAAAAGATAGACAATATTACATGCTAGGTACAAAAATAAGAGATAAGGGAATCTTTCATCATATCAAACATGTCACAAGCATACAACATTCAACCATTCAGGAACAAAAGAAAATTATGACGTGTGCAATATATTACAGTGAACAATATTTACAGTGAACAAATAAGCGCAAGAATGCTGGAGAAGGCCACGGTCTGCAAAGTATTTTGGAGGGTATTACTAGAAAATTATTTATACGAAAAGTACATTCTTTAAGCAAATTCAGATATTCTCAGTTTTTTTTGTTCAAGAAGAAAAAATGAACAAAGTAATGTACAAAGAGTAGTGATAAGCAACAGGGCGATTCAGATGAGCTTATCACCCATGCAGACTCGAGAGTGGCAATGGGCCTACGCGTTTCGAATCCTGCTGGTCTATGAGGATTCTCTTCAGGGCCTTTAGTTATATCTAGAAAAAGAAAAGAAAGATTGAGGGGGAAAGTTATACAAGATGTACATTCAGTGAATCAACATCAGATTCCTCACTCAGGTAGCACCCCCTCCTCCACAGCTTACCAAAATGGTGAAATTACAACCAGATAATCAAATTTACAGCATCAGACTTCGTTAAAATGAAGTCAGAATTCATCGAATTCTGTAGGAAATTAAGATTAACCCTGTTCTTTAAGGAAGCCCCCAGTAATCAGCCAATGGAGGTTACTGGCCTTAGGAATAAATCCACCTTTTGCCCCCCAGCAAGTAAAGTTCCAAAAAACCTTTTGACCTTCGAAAAAAGTGTTTTGTCGGCTATATCGGCTATGGAAAAAGAGAGGAAATATGTAAAATTTAATACCACCAAGGCACAGATGACAGCTCTAAACAACCTTAAAACTGACAGTTCGGTCATAATAAAGCAGGCCGACAAAGGCGGAGCGATTGTAGTGTGGGATATCAATGACTATACTACCGAAGTCATGAGACAGCTGGCAGACAGTAGCTGTTATCGTAAAATAAATAAAGACCCAACTATAGACCTTCAAAACAAACTTTTTGCCATCATACAAGAAGGTTCTGACCTAGGCTTCGTTGGACCAAAAGAACTTGAATATCTTAAAATTCTGCATCCGAAAGTGCCGATGTTTTACGTATTGCCCAAGATTCATAAAGATCCTGACCATCCCCCTGGCAGACCCATTGTGGCTGGGTGTGGTTCTGTGCTAGAGCCAGCAGCCAAATATGTAGACTGTTTTTTAAAAGAATTCATGATCAGTGTAAAATCCTATCTTCAGGATACAACTGATTTTATCAACAAATTAGAAAGCATTGAGTTCTGTGAAAACAGAGACAGACTAGTTACTTTGGACGTAACTGCTTTATACACCCAGATCCCTCAAGATGAGGCGATAGCAGTACTCACACATTATCTCGATTCCAGGCCTAGACCGACGCAGGTGCCCACCAAATTCATTGTGGACTTAGCAGCTTTCGCCTTAAAGAAGAACTATTTCTGTTTTAATGGCGAATACTACTACCAAGTCAAAGGGGTAGCCATGGGCTGCCCCTTCGCACCAGAATTGGCGGTACTATTTATGGCAATGTATGAAGAGGCATACATCTATCAGAACAACCCTTTCATTCAATACATCGGAGCGTGGCTCCGGTTTATTGATGATGTTTTTATGACTTGGACGGGTGATAGTGACACTCTTGACCAGTTCCACCAATGGTTGAATGATAGAACTGCTGATATAAAATTCAGTATTTCCAGTTCAACTAAGAGGATTGCATTCTTAGACGTGGAAGTTTTCCCTTTTGAAGGGAAACTGGCCATCACCCTATACAGCAAGCCCACTGACAGAAATAAGTCCTTGATGTTTTCAAGTAATCATCCTAGGAACCTCAAAGAAAATCTCCCATATGGGCAGTTCCTGCGAGTTCGCAGGAACTGCACATTTAAAGAAGATTTTCAACATCACTCAGCAAAATTAACATCTAAATTGTGTGATAGGGGGTATCCTAAGAAACTCGTGAAGAGCTGTATGAGGAGAGCACAATGGACACCACGTGAGACCACCCTAGAACGCAAAACTAAACCTGAACTAAAACGACAGGTTTGTGTCACGACATATTGCCCTAATGCCAATCATCTGAAAAAAGTCATAAAGCAGAATTGGCATCTAGTGAAAGATCTGGATGACAGTCTTGTAGACATGCCCCTATTTGCCTTCAAAAAGGAAAATAACATTGCCAACCACATTGTCCGGGCTGCCATGCCAGCACCCAAACCTGCGACGTTGCGCCAAATGATGGGGATGCCCCCCATTCTTGGACACCACAGATGTGGCACTTGCCTCTGTTGTGAATCTTCTATTGAGGGTTCACTGTTCCAGCATAACGGAATCTTCTGGAAACACAAATCCTTCAGTAACTGTAAGAGCAAGTTTGTCGTTTATGGCATTACATGCCCTTGTCGCCTACTGTACATAGGTAAAACCAATCAGGAGATCCGTCACCGGATCTCGCAACATAAATCGAGAATCAAAAGGAAGGTCGAAAACGCCCCTTTGGTGCTCCACTGGACGCGGATGCAACATGCTGTAAGTGACCTGAAATGGACTGTGATTTCCAAAGTGAAAAAAATCCTCGTGGTGGCGATCAAAATCTTGCATTGTCGAAACGGGAAGCTTTTTTAATAGTCAAATTTGACACTGCTGTGTCTGGGCTGAATGAACTAAGTGAAATATTTAAATTATAAGTAGGTTTGTTTCACCATCATTCACTCCTCCTATGCATGCAAAATCCCTTTTTTCTAGTAGACCACTGGAAACCTTTGTGGACCTGCCAATCCGGTCCTGGTTTTCCGTTTCCAAACTGACTACCGGGAAACATAGTGGGCGTTTACTAATTACTGACCTGTATATATGGGCGGTCACACGGCAGCCCAGCTAGCTAAGGCGCTTGTGCCAGAGTGCAGCCCCCCCGCTACACCGTCGCTCGAGGTTCTGGAATAGTGATTCAATTGTGAGTATTACTAGACGCATGTCTCGCAGTGTTAGCCAGTGACACTTTACCGCCTTGTAACTAACTCCTACCCCGTTGTTTTTACTGCAGTAATTATCCTCAAAAATGCCCTCAGCGTGCAGCGCTGCGTTGACGGTAATACGCCTACAACCCTTTTAAATTTAGTCATACTTACCCTTTCCAATGGTCCCCTGACATTTGCCATGTTACATTTTGCAGGGCCTGTGATTTGTTTGTAATCAGCGAGCCGCGTTCGGCGGACCACGCCCATCGTAATTAACTACGGTAAACCGCGCTGCTTTCTTCGAGCTTTATTGAATCACTGGCGGGCAGCATTCCAAATGTACTGACGGGCGCCGTGTTGGTTCTTCCCTAGGTTCCCCAAACTACTCTAGATAAAGTGTCGGTTACAGTAATTTCTACATTGAATGCTCAGTCTTTCTGGTAAGAAACTTCAGCAGTTACACATCGATACGTTATTATCCTGAGGCGGTCTCAGTTAACTGAAGCTTTTGCTCCATTACTCTTTTATAGACATAGGCCCACATGCATCAAGCACTTTTGCATTCGCAAACGGTGCGATTCCTTAAAATCGGCCGTTTGCGAATGCAAAAGTGCTTTTTCAGATGCATCATCATTTCTGAATGGAATTCGCTGATTTTGCGACTTTCCAGAATGCGAATGCATTTAAGGAATCGCAATTTTGCGATTCCTTAAATGCAATGCATCATTCAGAAATGAAATTGCGAAAACAAGGTTTGGAAGTGCAAATTACCACGAGGTTGAACCTCGTGGTAAATTGCGAAAAATGTTTAAAATGTACTAATTTACATTTTAAACGATGTCATGTTACAGACACACATGTCCTTAGGACATGTGTGTGTGAAACATCCATTTCAAATTACATTTCGGGGGTGCAGGGGGGGGTCCTTTGGACCCCCCCCTGCACCCATGAAATTTTCTAAGTGCCATTCGCAATTTCCATTGATTCCTAGGGGCCTTTTGGCCCATAGGAATCAATGGGAATTGCGAATTCGCAATTTTTGAAGTCACAAAATATTTGCGAGTCGGTAAAAATTGCGAATTTTACCGAATCGGAAATATTTTGCACTTTCCATGATGCATCCCGTTTTGCGAATCCATATTTGCGATTCGGTAAAATTCGCAAATTTGGAAACGCAAAACGGGAGTTTGATGCATGAGCCCCATTGTGCTTTGTTTCACTCTCATTTCGACGGCGGTTGCACTCTAAAATAAAGGCTCAATAATAGTAGGTAAGGACTGCTGCAGCTATTTTAGAACCTTTCGCTCTTTACTAGTGAGAAACCTGCCCTGATCATATACGTCTCCACTGATTTTTAGGTACTACAATCGTTCTTCCAAGTGACTCTGCCTCTAGCATAGCATTCTTGCCCACTACCAAGGCAGGTAAGATTAAAAGTTTTCCAATCCTTTCATTCTTCAGCCACCCTGATTAGGTCCCGTAGGTAATCTAAGTCTGCGTTGATCATTTTCAGGTACAGTTTTTACCCCCAGCCATGATGCTGTGAATTTGATTATCTGGATGTAATTTCACCATTTTGGTAAGCTGTGGAGGAGGGGGTGCTACCTGAGTGAGGAATCTGATGTTGATTCACTGAATGTACATCTTGTATAACTTTCCCCCTCAATCTTTCTTTTCTTTTTCTAGATATAACTAAAGGCCCTGAAGAGAATCCTCATAGACCAGCAGGATTCGAAACGCGTAGGCCCATTGCCACTCTCGACTCTGCATGGGTGATAAGCTCATCTGAATCGCCCTGTTGCTTATCACTACTCTTTGTACATTACTTTGTTCATTTTTTCTTCTTTAACAAAAAAAACTGAGAATATCTGAATTTGCTTAAAGAATGTACTTTTCGTATAAATAATTTTCTAGTAATACCCTCCAAAATACTTTGCAGACCGTGGCCTTCTCCAGCATTCTTGCGCTTATTTGTTCACTGTAAATATTGTTCACTGTAATATATTGCACACGTCATAATTTTCTTTTGTTCCTGAATGGTTGAATGTTGTATGCTTGTGACATGTTTAATATGATGAAAGATTCCCTTATCTCTTATTTGTGTACCTAGCATGTAATATTGTCTACCTTTTTGAACAAGTTTTTCTAAAACATAGCTGCTCTTTAACAAAATTGAACAAAATAATACAAGCTATCAATCAGCTCCCAGTCTTGAATTACTCTTTCAGGTTCTGTGTTTAAACATTTGTTAATTATTCTTTTGTATCAGTACTGGCATTTTCACTTTGTTTTTTCGAGAAACACTCAAGGCCTGATTTCATGCTGACACTGCTGCCGCACCTTCAGCCACATCCGGAACCCAGAGTGGTCTGCTTAATTCAGACACTCTGTTCATCACCACCCCCTTTTCTGTTTCGTTTTTGGCCACTATAGGTGTGGCAGGGTATACTCAGACATGAGTCCCTTGCTCACTGCACCATTAGGATTCAAGCAAGCCGGCCCGACGACGGCTGAAATGCCAGAAACCGGTCCCCGGTAGCTTGTCTCCTTTCTGGTGAAGAATTGGCTTGGTAGTTTAGTCTGCCCTGTTCCCATGATGCACTGGGCCAGGGACAGACAGATTTGCATGTAGCCAGGTTCTGAGCTGGGATGGTACAGTGAGCTAAATAACGGTGATGGATCAAGCCCTGATCTTTGGACTAGGTAAGAGTGGTCTGCTTAATTCAGACACTCTGTTCATCACCACCCCCTTTTCTGTATCTTTTTTGGCCACTATAGGTGTGGCAGGGTATACTCAGACATGAGTCCCTTGCTCACTGCACCATCAGGATTCAAGCAAGCCAGGCCGACGACGGCTGAAATGCCAGAAACCGGTCCCCGGTAGCTTGTCTCCTTTCTGGTGAAGAATTGGCTTGGTAGTTTAGTCTGCCCTGTTCCCATGATGCACTGGGCCAGGGACAGACTGATTTGCATATAGCCAGGTTCTGAGCTGGGATGGTGCAGTGAGCTAAATAACGGTGATGGATCAAGCCCTGATCTTTGGACTGGGTAAGAGTGGTCTGCTTAATTCAGACACTCTCTTCATCACCACCCCCTTTTCTGTATCGTTTTTGGCCACTATAGGTGTGGCAGGGTATACTCAGACATGAGTCCCTTGCTCACTGCACCATCAGGATTCAAGCAAGCCGGACCGGCGACGGCTGAAATGCCAGAAACCGGTCCCCGGTAGCTTGTCTCCTTTCTGGTGAAGAATTGGCTTGGTAGTTTAGTCTGCCCTGTTCCCATGATGCACTGGGCCAGGGACAGACTGATTTGCATATAGCCAGGTTCTGAGCTGGGATGGTGCAGTGAGCTAAATAACGGTGATGGATCAAGCCCTGATCTTTGGACTGGGTAAGAGTGGTCTGCTTAATTCAGATACTCTGTTCATCACCACCCCCTTTTCTGTATCGTTTTTGGCCACTATAGGTGTGGCAGGGTATACTCAGACATGAGTCCCTTGCTCACTGCACCATCAGGATTCAAGCAAGCCGGGCCGACAACGGCTGAAATGCCAGAAACCGGTCCCCGGTAGCTTGTCTCCTTTCTGGTGAAGAATTGGCTTGGTAGTTTAGTCTGCCCTGGTCCCATGATGCACTGGGCCAGGGACAGACTGATTTGCATATAGCCAGGTTCTGAGCTGGGATGGTGCAGTGAGCTAAATAACGGTGACGGATCATGCCCTGATCTTTGGACTGGGTAAGAGTTGTCTGCTTAATTCAGACACTCTGTTCATCACCACCCCCTTTTCTGTATCGTTTTTGGCCACTATAGGTATGGCAGAGTATACTCAGACATGAGTCCCTTGCTCACTGCACCATCAGGATTCAAGCAAGCCGGGCCGACGACGGCTGAAATGCCAGAAACCGGTCCCCGGTAGCTTGTCTCCTTTCTGGTGAAGAATAGGCTTGGTAGTTTAGTCTGCCCTGTTCCCATGATGCACTGGGCCAGGGACAGACTGATTTGCATATAGCCAGGTTCTGAGCTGGGATGGTGCAGTGAGCTAAATAACGGTGATGGATCAAGCCCTGATCTTTGGACTGGGTAAGAGTGGTCTGCTTAATTCAGACACTCTGTTCATCACCACCCCCTTTTCTGTATCGTTTTTGGCCACTATAGGTGTGGCAGGGTATACTCAGACATGAGTCCCTTGCTCACTGCACCATCAGGATTCAAGCAAGCCGGGCCGACGACGGCTGAAATGCCAGAAACCGGTCCCCGGTAGCTTGTCTCCTTTCTGGTGAAGAATTGGCTTGGTAGTTTAGTCTGCCCTGTTCCCATGATGCACTGGGCCAGGGACCGACTGATTTGCATATAGCCTGGTTCTGAGCTGGGATGGTGCAGTGAGCTAAATAAGGGTGATGGATCAAGCCCTGATCTTTGGACTGGGTATGAGTGGTCTGCTTAATTCAGACACTCTGTTCATCACCACCCCCTTTTCTGTATCGTTTTTGGCCACTATAGGTGTGGCAGGGTATACTCAGACATGAGTCCCTTGCTCACTGCACCATCAGGATTCAAGCAAGCCGGGCCGACGACGGCTGAAATGCCAGAAACCGGTCCCCGGTAGCTTGTCTCCTTTCTGGTGAAGAATTGGCTTGGTAGTTTAGTCTGCCCTGTTCCCATGATGCACTGGGCCAGAGACAGACTGATTTGCATATAGCTAGGTTCTGAGCTGGGATGGTGCAGTGAGCTAAATAACGGTGATGGATCAAGCCCTGATCTTTGGACTGGGTAAGAGTGGTCTGCTTAATTCAGACACTCTGTTCTTCACCACCCCCTTTTCTGTATCTTTTTTGGCCACTATAGGTGTGGCAGGGTATACTCAGACATGAGTCCCTTGCTCACTGCACCATCAGGATTCAAGCAAGCCGGGCCGACGATGGCTGAAATGCCAGAAACCGGTCCCCGGTAGCTTGTCTCCTTTCTGGTGAGGAATTGGCTTGGTAGTTTAGTCTGCCAGGTTCCCATGATGCACTGGGCCAGGGACAGACTGATTTGCATATAGCCAGGTTCTGAGCTGGGATGGTGCAGTGAGCTAAATAACGGTGATGGATCAAGCCCTGATATTTGGACTGGGTAAGAGTGGTCTGCTTAATTCAGACACTCTGTTCATCACCACCCCCTTTTCTGTATCGTTTTTGGCCACTATAGTTGTGGCAGGGTATACTCAGACATGAGTCCCTTGCTCACTGCACCATCAGGATTCAAGCAAGCCGGGCCGACGACGGCTAAAATGCCAGACACCGGTCCCCGGTAGCTTGTCTCCTTTCTGGTGAAGAATTGGCTTGGTAGTTTAGTCTGCCCTATTCCCATGATGCACTGGGCCAGGGACAGACTGATTTGCATATAGCCAGGTTCTGAGCTGGGATGGTGCAGTGAGCTAAATAACGGTGATGGATCAAGCCCTGATCTTTGGACTGGGTAAGAGTGGTCTGCTTAATTCAGACACTCTGTTCATCACCACCCCCCTTTCTGTATCGTTTTTGGCCACTATAGGTGTGGCAGGGTATACTCAGACAGGAGTCCCTTGCTCACTGCACCATCAGGATTCAAGCAAGCCAGGCCAACGACGGCTGAAATGCCAGAAACCGGTCCCCGGTAGCTTGTCTCCTTTCTGGTGAAGAATTGGCTTGGTAGTTTAGTCTGCCCTGTTCCCATGATGCACTGGGCCAGGGACAGACTGATTTGCATATAGCCAGGTTCTGAGCTGGGATGGTGCAGTGAGCTAAATAACGGTGATGGATCAAGCCCTGATCTTTGGACTGGGTATGAGTGGTCTGCTTAATTCAGACACTCTGTTCATCACCACCCCCTTTTCTGTATCGTTTTTGGCCACTATAGGTGTGGCAGGGTATACTCAGACATGAGTCCCTTGCTCACTGCACCATCAGGATTCAAGCAAGCCGGGCCGACGACGGCTGAAATGCCAGAAACCGGTCCCCGGTAGCTTGTCTCCTTTCTGGTGAAGAATTGGCTTGGTAGTTTAGTCTGCCAGGTTCCCATGATGCACTGGGCCAGGGACAGACTGATTTGCATATAGCCAGGTTCTGAGCTGGGATGGTGCAGTGAGCTAAATAACGGTGATGGATCAAGCCCTGATATTTGGACTGGGTAAGAGTGGTCTGCTTAATTCAGACACTCTGTTCATCACCACCCCCTTTTCTGTATCGTTTTTGGCCACTATAGTTGTGGCAGGGTATACTCAGACATGAGTCCCTTGCTCACTGCACCATCAGGATTCAAGCAAGCCGGGCCGACGACGGCTAAAATGCCAGACACCGGTCCCCGGTAGCTTGTCTCCTTTCTGGTGAAGAATTGGCTTGGTAGTTTAGTCTGCCCTGTTCCCATGATGCACTGGGCCAGGGACAGACTGATTTGCATATAGCCAGGTTCTGAGCTGGGATGGTGCAGTGAGCTAAATAACGGTGAACGATCAAGCCCTGATCTTTGGACTGGGTAAGAGTGGTCTGCTTAATTCAGACACTCTGTTCATCACCACCCCCCTTTCTGTATCGTTTTTGGCCACTATAGGTGTGGCAGGGTATACTCAGACAGGAGTCCCTTGCTCACTGCACCATCAGGATTCAAGCAAGCCAGGCCAACGACGGCTGAAATGCCAGAAACCGGTCCCCGGTAGCTTGTCTCCTTTCTGGTGAAGAATTGACTTGGTAGTTTAGTCTGCCCTGTTCCCATGATGCACTGGGCCAGGGACAGACTGATTTGCATATAGCCAGGTTCTGAGCTGGGATGGTGCAGTGAGCTAAATAACGGTGATGGATCAAGCCCTGATCTTTGGACTGGGTAAGAGTGGTCTGCTTAATTCAGACACTCTGTTCATCACCACCCCCTTTTCTGTTTCGTTTTTGGCCACTATAGGTGTGGCAGGGTATACTCAGACATGAGTCCCTTGCTCACTGCACCATTAGGATTCAAGCAAGCCGGCCCGACGACGGCTGAAATGCCAGAAACCGGTCCCCGGTAGCTTGTCTCCTTTCTGGTGAAGAATTGGCTTGGTAGTTTAGTCTGCCCTGTTCCCATGATGCACTGGGCCAGGGACAGACAGATTTGCATGTAGCCAGGTTCTGAGCTGGGATGGTACAGTGAGATAAATAACGGTGATGGATCAAGCCCTGATCTTTGGACTAGGTAAGAGTGGTCTGCTTAATTCAGACACTCTGTTCATCACCACCCCCTTTTCTGTATCTTTTTTGGCCACTATAGGTGTGGCAGGGTATACTCAGACATGAGTCCCTTGCTCACTGCACCATCAGGATTCAAGCAAGCCAGGCCGACGACGGCTGAAATGCCAGAAACCGGTCCCCGGTAGCTTGTCTCCTTTCTGGTGAAGAATTGGCTTGGTAGTTTAGTCTGCCCTGTTCCCATGATGCACTGGGCCAGGGACAGACTGATTTGCATATAGCCAGGTTCTGAGCTGGGATGGTGCAGTGAGCTAAATAACGGTGATGGATCAAGCCCTGATCTTTGGACTGGGTAAGAGTTGTCTGCTTAATTCAGACACTCTCTTCATCACCACCCCCTTTTCTGTATCGTTTTTGGCCCCTATAGGTGTGGCAGGGTATACTCAGACATGAGTCCCTTGCTCACTGCACCATCAGGATTCAAGCAAGCCGGACCGGCGACGGCTGAAATGCCAGAAACCGGTCCCCGGTAGCTTGTCTCCTTTCTGGTGAAGAATTGGCTTGGTAGTTTAGTCTGCCCTGTTCCCATGATGCACTGGGCCAGGGACAGACTGATTTGCATATAGCCAGGTTCTGAGCTGGGATGGTGCAGTGAGCTAAATAACGGTGATGGATCAAGCCCTGATCTTTGGACTGGGTAAGAGTGGTCTGCTTAATTCAGATACTCTGTTCATCACCACCCCCTTTTCTGTATCGTTTTTGGCCACTATAGGTGTGGCAGGGTATACTCAGACATGAGTCCCTTGCTCACTGCACCATCAGGATTCAAGCAAGCCGGGCCGACAACGGCTGAAATGCCAGAAACCGGTCCCCGGTAGCTTGTCTCCTTTCTGGTGAAGAATTGGCTTGGTAGTTTAGTCTGCCCTGGTCCCATGATGCACTGGGCCAGGGACAGACTGATTTGCATATAGCCAGGTTCTGAGCTGGGATGGTGCAGTGAGCTAAATAACGGTGACGGATCATGCCCTGATCTTTGGACTGGGTAAGAGTGGTCTGCTTAATTCAGACACTCTGTTCATCACCACCCCCTTTTCTGTATCGTTTTTGGCCACTATAGGTATGGCAGGGTATACTCAGACATGAGTCCCTTGCTCACTGCACCATCAGGATTCAAGCAAGCCGGGCCGACGACGGCTGAAATGCCAGAAACCGGTCCCCGGTAGCTTGTCTCCTTTCTGGTGAAGAATAGGCTTGGTAGTTTAGTCTGCCCTGTTCCCATGATGCACTGGGCCAGGGACAGACTGATTTGCATATAGCCAGGTTCTGAGCTGGGATGGTGCAGTGAGCTAAATAACGGTGATGGATCAAGCCCTGATCTTTGGACTGGGTAAGAGTGGTCTGCTTAATTCAGACACTCTGTTCATCACCACCCCCTTTTCTGTATCGTTTTTGGCCACTATAGGTGTGGCAGGGTATACTCAGACATGAGTCCCTTGCTCACTGCACCATCAGGATTCAAGCAAGCCGGGCCGACGACGGCTGAAATGCCAGAAACCGGTCCCCGGTAGCTTGTCTCCTTTCTGGTGAAGAATTGGCTTGGTAGTTTAGTCTGCCCTGTTCCCATGATGCACTGGGCCAGGGACAGACTGATTTGCATATAGCCTGGTTCTGAGCTGGGATGGTGCAGTGAGCTAAATAAGGGTGATGGATCAAGCCCTGATCTTTGGACTGGGTATGAGTGGTCTGCTTAATTCAGACACTCTGTTCATCACCACCCCCTTTTCTGTATCGTTTTTGGCCACTATAGGTGTGGCAGGGTATACTCAGACATGAGTCCCTTGCTCACTGCACCATCAGGATTCAAGCAAGCCGGGCCGACGACGGCTGAAATGCCAGAAACCGGTCCCCGGTAGCTTGTCTCCTTTCTGGTGAAGAATTGGCTTGGTAGTTTAGTCTGCCCTGTTCCCATGATGCACTGGGCCAGAGACAGACTGATTTGCATATAGCTAGGTTCTGAGCTGGGATGGTGCAGTGAGCTAAATAACGGTGATGGATCAAGCCCTGATCTTTGGACTGGGTAAGAGTGGTCTGCTTAATTCAGACACTCTGTTCTTCACCACCCCCTTTTCTGTATCTTTTTTGGCCACTATAGGTGTGGCAGGGTATACTCAGACATGAGTCCCTTGCTCACTGCACCATCAGGATTCAAGCAAGCCGGGCCGACGATGGCTGAAATGCCAGAAACCGGTCCCCGGTAGCTTGTCTCCTTTCTGGTGAGGAATTGGCTTGGTAGTTTAGTCTGCCAGGTTCCCATGATGCACTGGGCCAGGGACAGACTGATTTGCATATAGCCAGGTTCTGAGCTGGGATGGTGCAGTGAGCTAAATAACGGTGATGGATCAAGCCCTGATATTTGGACTGGGTAAGAGTGGTCTGCTTAATTCAGACACTCTGTTCATCACCACCCCCTTTTCTGTATCGTTTTTGGCCACTATAGGTGTGGCAGGGTATACTCAGACATGAGTCCCTTGCTCACTGCACCATCAGGATTCAAGCAAGCCGGGCCGACGACGGCTAAAATGCCAGACACCGGTCCCCGGTAGCTTGTCTCCTTTCTGGTGAAGAATTGGCTTGGTAGTTTAGTCTGCCCTGTTCCCATGATGCACTGGGCCAGGGACAGACTGATTTGCATATAGCCAGGTTCTGAGCTGGGATGGTGCAGTGAGCTAAATAACGGTGAACGATCAAGCCCTGATCTTTGGACTGGGTAAGAGTGGTCTGCTTAATTCAGACACTCTGTTCATCACCACCCCCCTTTCTGTATCGTTTTTGGCCACTATAGGTGTGGCAGGGTATACTCAGACAGGAGTCCCTTGCTCACTGCACCATCAGGATTCAAGCAAGCCAGGCCAACGACGGCTGAAATGCCAGAAACCGGTCCCCGGTAGCTTGTCTCCTTTCTGGTGAAGAATTGACTTGGTAGTTTAGTCTGCCCTGTTCCCATGATGCACTGGGCCAGGGACAGACTGATTTGCATATAGCCAGGTTCTGAGCTGGGATGGTGCAGTGAGCTAAATAACGGTGATGGATCAAGCCCTGATCTTTGGACTGGGTAAGAGTGGTCTGCTTAATTCAGACACTCTGTTCATCACCACCCCCTTTTCTGTTTCGTTTTTGGCCACTATAGGTGTGGCAGGGTATACTCAGACATGAGTCCCTTGCTCACTGCACCATTAGGATTCAAGCAAGCCGGCCCGACGACGGCTGAAATGCCAGAAACCGGTCCCCGGTAGCTTGTCTCCTTTCTGGTGAAGAATTGGCTTGGTAGTTTAGTCTGCCCTGTTCCCATGATGCACTGGGCCAGGGACAGACAGATTTGCATGTAGCCAGGTTCTGAGCTGGGATGGTACAGTGAGATAAATAACGGTGATGGATCAAGCCCTGATCTTTGGACTAGGTAAGAGTGGTCTGCTTAATTCAGACACTCTGTTCATCACCACCCCCTTTTCTGTATCTTTTTTGGCCACTATAGGTGTGGCAGGGTATACTCAGACATGAGTCCCTTGCTCACTGCACCATCAGGATTCAAGCAAGCCAGGCCGACGACGGCTGAAATGCCAGAAACCGGTCCCCGGTAGCTTGTCTCCTTTCTGGTGAAGAATTGGCTTGGTAGTTTAGTCTGCCCTGTTCCCATGATGCACTGGGCCAGGGACAGACTGATTTGCATATAGCCAGGTTCTGAGCTGGGATGGTGCAGTGAGCTAAATAACGGTGATGGATCAAGCCCTGATCTTTGGACTGGGTAAGAGTTGTCTGCTTAATTCAGACACTCTCTTCATCACCACCCCCTTTTCTGTATCGTTTTTGGCCCCTATAGGTGTGGCAGGGTATACTCAGACATGAGTCCCTTGCTCACTGCACCATCAGGATTCAAGCAAGCCGGACCGGCGACGGCTGAAATGCCAGAAACCGGTCCCCGGTAGCTTGTCTCCTTTCTGGTGAAGAATTGGCTTGGTAGTTTAGTCTGCCCTGTTCCCATGATGCACTGGGCCAGGGACAGACTGATTTGCATATAGCCAGGTTCTGAGCTGGGATGGTGCAGTGAGCTAAATAACGGTGATGGATCAAGCCCTGATCTTTGGACTGGGTAAGAGTGGTCTGCTTAATTCAGATACTCTGTTCATCACCACCCCCTTTTCTGTATCGTTTTTGGCCACTATAGGTGTGGCAGGGTATACTCAGACATGAGTCCCTTGCTCACTGCACCATCAGGATTCAAGCAAGCCGGGCCGACAACGGCTGAAATGCCAGAAACCGGTCCCCGGTAGCTTGTCTCCTTTCTGGTGAAGAATTGGCTTGGTAGTTTAGTCTGCCCTGGTCCCATGATGCACTGGGCCAGGGACAGACTGATTTGCATATAGCCAGGTTCTGAGCTGGGATGGTGCAGTGAGCTAAATAACGGTGACGGATCATGCCCTGATCTTTGGACTGGGTAAGAGTGGTCTGCTTAATTCAGACACTCTGTTCATCACCACCCCCTTTTCTGTATCGTTTTTGGCCACTATAGGTATGGCAGGGTATACTCAGACATGAGTCCCTTGCTCACTGCACCATCAGGATTCAAGCAAGCCGGGCCGACGACGGCTGAAATGCCAGAAACCGGTCCCCGGTAGCTTGTCTCCTTTCTGGTGAAGAATAGGCTTGGTAGTTTAGTCTGCCCTGTTCCCATGATGCACTGGGCCAGGGACAGACTGATTTGCATATAGCCAGGTTCTGAGCTGGGATGGTGCAGTGAGCTAAATAACGGTGATGGATCAAGCCCTGATCTTTGGACTGGGTAAGAGTGGTCTGCTTAATTCAGACACTCTGTTCATCACCACCCCCTTTTCTGTATCGTTTTTGGCCACTATAGGTGTGGCAGGGTATACTCAGACATGAGTCCCTTGCTCACTGCACCATCAGGATTCAAGCAAGCCGGGCCGACGACGGCTGAAATGCCAGAAACCGGTCCCCGGTAGCTTGTCTCCTTTCTGGTGAAGAATTGGCTTGGTAGTTTAGTCTGCCCTGTTCCCATGATGCACTGGGCCAGGGACAGACTGATTTGCATATAGCCTGGTTCTGAGCTGGGATGGTGCAGTGAGCTAAATAAGGGTGATGGATCAAGCCCTGATCTTTGGACTGGGTATGAGTGGTCTGCTTAATTCAGACACTCTGTTCATCACCACCCCCTTTTCTGTATCGTTTTTGGCCACTATAGGTGTGGCAGGGTATACTCAGACATGAGTCCCTTGCTCACTGCACCATCAGGATTCAAGCAAGCCGGGCCGACGACGGCTGAAATGCCAGAAACCGGTCCCCGGTAGCTTGTCTCCTTTCTGGTGAAGAATTGGCTTGGTAGTTTAGTCTGCCCTGTTCCCATGATGCACTGGGCCAGAGACAGACTGATTTGCATATAGCTAGGTTCTGAGCTGGGATGGTGCAGTGAGCTAAATAACGGTGATGGATCAAGCCCTGATCTTTGGACTGGGTAAGAGTGGTCTGCTTAATTCAGACACTCTGTTCTTCACCACCCCCTTTTCTGTATCTTTTTTGGCCACTATAGGTGTGGCAGGGTATACTCAGACATGAGTCCCTTGCTCACTGCACCATCAGGATTCAAGCAAGCCGGGCCGACGATGGCTGAAATGCCAGAAACCGGTCCCCGGTAGCTTGTCTCCTTTCTGGTGAGGAATTGGCTTGGTAGTTTAGTCTGCCAGGTTCCCATGATGCACTGGGCCAGGGACAGACTGATTTGCATATAGCCAGGTTCTGAGCTGGGATGGTGCAGTGAGCTAAATAACGGTGATGGATCAAGCCCTGATATTTGGACTGGGTAAGAGTGGTCTGCTTAATTCAGACACTCTGTTCATCACCACCCCCTTTTCTGTATCGTTTTTGGCCACTATAGGTGTGGCAGGGTATACTCAGACATGAGTCCCTTGCTCACTGCACCATCAGGATTCAAGCAAGCCGGGCCGACGACGGCTAAAATGCCAGACACCGGTCCCCGGTAGCTTGTCTCCTTTCTGGTGAAGAATTGGCTTGGTAGTTTAGTCTGCCCTGTTCCCATGATGCACTGGGCCAGGGACAGACTGATTTGCATATAGCCAGGTTCTGAGCTGGGATGGTGCAGTGAGCTAAATAACGGTGATGGATCAAGCCCTGATCTTTGGACTGGGTAAGAGTGGTCTGCTTAAATCAGACACTCTGTTCATCACCACCCCCCTTTCTGTATCGTTTTTGGCCACTATAGGTGTGGCAGGGTATACTCAGACAGGAGTCCCTTGCTCACTGCACCATCAGGATTCAAGCAAGCCAGGCCAACGACGGCTGAAATGCCAGAAACCGGTCCCCGGTAGCTTGTCTCCTTTCTGGTGAAGAATTGGCTTGGTAGTTTAGTCTGCCCTGTTCCCATGATGCACTGGGCCAGGGACAGACTGATTTGCATATAGCCAGGTTCTGAGCTGGGATGGTGCAGTGAGCTAAATAACGGTGATGGATCAAGCCCTGATCTTTGGACTGGGTAAGAGTGGTCTGCTTAATTCAGACACTCTGTTCATCACCATCCCCTTTTTTGTACAACCTCCGGAACCCAGCAGCAGCCCCCAGCCCACTAGATGCCAACGCACATAAACCACTGAATTACATCCTCCTCAACGTGCACTCCCTGCACAGAGACATCATAGAAATATGGGACCTCCTCTACACTCAAACACCCGATGTAGACTTCCTCACAGAGACCTCGACCAACCTCAGCTCTTCACCCAACATCATAACCACCATCCCCGACGGATACAAGATCCTGTGAAAAGATTGGCCCACCTGCCCAGGAGGAGGCCTCCCCATCATCCACAAAAGCTCCCTCCACATGAAAACCACCGACTCGGACGGCACCTCGCCCCCCCCTAACCCCATGGAACAGATCTACTTACAGTTCAAGAACAACCCCAGAACAACGCTCTGCAGAACCCTCGTCTACAGACCGCATGGCCCAGCGCCCCATTCACCGACATCCTTGCTGACCTCATTGCACCCCATGCCCTCTCCTCCACAGACTACAGACTACTAGGAGACCCAAACTTCCACCTGGACAACCACAAGGACCCCAACACCATCACCCTCCTAGAGAACCTCACCAACATAGGACTGAAATAACTTGTCTCCACCCCTACTCACACAGCAGGATACACAATCGATCCTGTCTTCACAGAAGGAAACAGCATCTTCTTCAGCCACATCAAGGATCTGCTTTGGACTGACCACCACTGCATCCATTTCTCTTTTAGAAAAACAACTCCTCACAAGCACGCGCACTGCCTTCCTCGCAGAATCTGTAACAAAGTCTCTGAAGACTTGACATGTTATCTTTCATGAGAAAGAAGACTGCTCAATAAATAACAACTTTTATTGAAAACGTCCATCTCTCTATTTCTCTGCACTCTGGTGAAACTAAGCATGCACGATTGACTGAGTGAAATAGCTATCTATTGTTTTGACACGACTCTGGAGATATACTCCTTATTCTGGTGGTAGCAAAGTTGTCATGTTTATGCGGTTGTCAGAAACTAATCCCTTCTTGTCTAATCAGGAAAGTTAACTCCTTCCTGTTCACTCGAGAAAGTTTCTAGTGACCTCTGAGCTAGCTGGCATACCTAATTAAGTCTAATATATTCAGTAGACACCTAGTCGACCTCAGTCCTATGTCTAAACTATCGTTTATGTTATTTCAATGCACAGAGCCTATTGGGAATATAGGAACTGCACTACATGGCGCCCAACGTTTGGTAAGGCGATAATCTAACGCAAGATACTAGAGTAACTCAGTCGTGCTTTTCACACAGACCCCTTTTTCCCGTAAAAACTCCAATAGACGTCTGGAGTGGGTAAAAGGTTAATATCCGCCAGAACTTAGTAGGAAGAGATTCCTATGTATTAGTTTTTGGTTTAGTCAACGTTGAGGGATACAGTGTTCCAAAATATTGTGCACCTAATCTTTGTTTCCTTGAAACTCGCTCTGCAAACTTTCATTAAACAATGTCAACTAATGGCGACAGCAACGAAACCGGTGAAGCCGAAGTAGATGTGAATCAACCGGGTTCAGACGTTACAGGGTTTAATGAAGACGACCCGAATTATATAATCATCCCGGTCAATATAAGAAAAACTATAACTATAAAACTTATAGAAAATGGAGTATCATCAAGAGGTGGTTCAGTCGTATTTGTGGTAGAGGCCCATGAATATCGGCCGACAGAGGTATTCTATTCCTGGATACATTTTCCAGCAGCACATGCTGTGACACGCGAATTCCACTACTACAAAATAGAGGAATCTCCAGAGGAATACTCTTCTTTCGAGGAAGTTGAAATTCCACTAACATCCCAAGAGCACCTGCTCTGGTTTAATGGTGCCCTAAAACATCAAAATCACATTACCAGGCTCGGTCCACTAGGTAGACCAGGAGCCGCATGGCCTGTTCTAGCCAGCTACACACCACACCCCAACATTGAAAAAATGTCAAGCGGAGAACTTTTAGTTCAACTAAAACAAATAATTAAAATACATAGACAATTGGTCCAATATGTCATGGGAACTTCAACAGTCCAACCTGCAATTAAAATTCCACAAAACACCCCTCAACAGGGGAACACAAATAAAATTACACCACAGAATATACAATCATGTATTGGTAAAGTACCCGCAAAACGGGAATAAATTCCATTCTGGTTACCTTAAAAAATCACTCAAATAGAGGCAGTATTTCCTGATACTACCCCTCACGAAAAACACAGAATTCTGATTATCTGTCTACCAATGGGGATCGCACCACATGTGGAGGACTGTGACACTTGGGGCACAGTCTTTGCTTCTACCTACACACAAACACATGGTGTTCCGTCTATGGCGGTTATACCAGACGTACTAAGACAGGTTCAAAATGAATACAGTCCAGAACCTGCTTTAACTCTAGGTATGAAATTACTGAAAGACTTTAAGCAGGTGTCGGCTATATTACTAGCCAACATAAAAGGAGAAGCAGCATCTGTGGCGATCCGCCAAAAATTGAAAGAAACAGATGTAGCAGACCAACCATTTGAACTTGCCAGAATAATTGAAAAATCCTATGAAGAATTAGGTAGAGATAGTTTGGGTGGTAAACCAGTAAAACCCCAACTAACAGAAAATCCTGAAAAAACTTTCATTAAAAATAATCTTAACTCTCAAAAGAAGAAGTGGGAGGGTAATAAACAAACCACTCCCCGAGAAAAACAGTTTCAGTCCAGAGGAAGGTCTCCCCAACGAAGAAATAGATCTCCAGAAGGGGGGAGGGGGCAAGTCTACACAACGGGAGCCCTCTGAAAAAAGATACAACCTCAGAAATAGGGACAATTTGAGAAAACCTGACAGATATCAAGATATTGATACACGTCCCTCTCGATCTTTTCAGACTTCCTCACAGAAATCGGAAAGAAGAGGACGGTCAGAACATAAAGAAGAGCACATCAAGGCCAAGGACAAGGAACCTGCTCATCAAAGTAAAAAATTACAATTTCCCAGAAAGAAGGTAGCCAGTATTAAAGTAAAACATGCCGAGAATTCTGAGGACACAAGTGAAAAACGGAGAGTGGGCCCAGACAATGCTAGACAGCGCAGCAGAAGTGACCATAGCTCGCAAGATCCTGATGAATCTTCCGGAGACGGTGGACATGAATGAATACATTCAAGTGGAAACTGCAGACACCCGAGTGAGCGTGCCCAATAAACTATATGAAATAACATTACGTATAGAGGGAGATAAAACTAGGAAAATAAAAGGTCTCTTTTGGGAAAACCTATCTAAAGGCTATGATATCCTTCTAGCAGAGGAAGACTGGCCACCAGAGTTTGTCAGGGAGTGCCCACATGGCGAAGAAATGATTATGCCTGCCTTCTCAAAAGACATTCCAATTCATAAAAAATACACATTTGCAAGAAAATGGGCAGTGGCCCAAGCCCCTGCATTATATAAAAATCATGTAGGATGGGATGAGGATTCTCCTCACCATAAAATCCAGTTAAAAAAATAAGTCTACTGCACAGAGGCAGTATCCAGTTAAGCAAGAAGCTAAAAAACAAGTCAGAGAAATTTTAGATCAACTTGAATATCAGGGGGTGATTGAAACATGCACCTCACAAATGAACAATCCTTTGTTTCCTGTCTCCAAGCCAGACGATTCATATCGTCTAGTTTTGGACTACAGACACCTAAACTCCTGCTGTAAAACTTTTGCAGTACAAAACTCACACAGTGCAGCCCTAATGAATAATATCATTCACAAAAAAATATAAAACGACATTAGATATTTCAAATGGTTTCTTCTGTCAAAACATAGCACCTGAAAGCAGATATTTGACTGCCTTCTCCAGCATGGGGACCCAAAAACAATTTTGTCGTCTGCCACAGGGATTCAAGAACAGCCCAGGATTATTTTCAGCCAGGGTAACAGAATTACTACAAATGTATGATGATGAGGCATTATTTTATGTCAATGACATCTATCTTACAGACGAAGACCTGGAGACTCACTTGAAAAGAGTGAACACCATCATCCTTGGGTTCGCATTTGAAGGGTACAAATTCAACTTTAAAAAATCACGAATTGCCCATCTAACTGTCCTATTTTTAGGATATGAATTATCAAGTGAAGGCCAAAGCCTGGCAGACAACTTCTTACAGAAGTGTGCAGTACTCCAAGCTCTAAAAACGCTGAAAAACTCACAATCAATTCTAGGTTTCCTGAATTTCTGAAGAAGATACATTCTAAATTATGCAGAGAGGGTTAAACCTCTATACAAACTAATAAAACCTGATTTTAAACCAATTAATTGGACTCAGAAACACACAGAAATTTTAAGATCATTACAGACAGACATGTTAACTAAAACAAAGCACAAATGCACGCAACCTTGTAATCCGAGTAATCTCAGGAAGATGCGGATTCACATACCTGACCTCTAAAGCTTTACATCCGAGATGGATACAATGGGTTAATTCTCTTGCTGCACCAGACGTAGTATACAAATTCGATCCTAACTTAAAAACACAAGAATTTCTACAATACGAACATGAATGTCCTCTGCCGATCGAAATCCTGCCTTTCGAACATTACGGCTGTATAATATATACAGACGGCTTAGCACAACCCGCAGTTGGGGGTAAACAAGCCTATAGTGCTGCGTGCCCGATTGTTCAAGGTCGTTGCAACGAAGAAAAATTTAGACCATTGGTCACTAAAACTCAATCACTCAGACACTGTACAGGTCAGTGTGCTGAACTACGGGCTTTTAAGATGGCACTTGAAAATACCGATCGCGAATTCCCCACACTAATAGTGTGCGATTCTTATTACTGTGTCCAGTCTTACAAGGAATACTTGCAGAACTGGGTTCAAAACAACTTCAAAGATGCAAAAGGTGTCACAATCAAGCATAAAATGCTTTGGGAACAAGTAGTTCTTTTACAGAAATAACTACAAAAGACTCACGTGATTCAAACACTGAGTCATCAACGTGATGGCGATCACGTTGCGGGGAATTCATTGGCTGATGAGGCCGCAAAAGTAGCTGTACAAACGGCTTCCGTAGCTGCCATTACTCAGTCAAAAACAAATATAGACAGTGAGATAATGCAAGCTGTCAGTGCTTCAGTAAAAGACAGTGGTAAGACACTCCCGAAAGGCTTTCCAGTAAAGTACTCATACAAAACTGACGCAAACAACGTTCCGTTTGCTGAAATCCCTGGCGTGGGGGATAGAGCAATTCCAAATACGGATCACAGGTTAGGACTAATTTTAGCGGCACACGAAGGGCTCGCTTCTGCACATGCTGGTGTTTCCGACACAGTATCATTATTAAAACAGATATTGGTGGCCACGCATGAGAAAACAGACTAGGAACTATGTTCTAGAATGTGAAATATGCCAAAAAATGAAAGTATCAACAGTGAAACGACCAGCGCAGACGCCCCTTCTAATCTCAGACAAACCATTAGCATGTGTCTACATGGACCACTGTGGTCCCTTACAAAGGGACGGCAACTATAAATATATCATGGTCACAGTGGATTCCTGCACAAGATTCATTTGGATGGGGCCCCAGCGCTCGGCTGACGCCAGAACTGTTATAAAAGATTTGCGAGTCTTTATCGGCACATACGCAATTGGGATGCTACATTCTGACCAGGGTCCTGCGTTTAGCTCCCGGGCTTACAAGGAGGCCATGGCCAGCATGGGCATTGCATTGCAGTATTCTACTCCATTCCATCCCGAGGGAAATGCGGTAGTGGAGCGAATACACCGTGACATAAAGCAATCTATAACAGCGAGGGTATTAGGTTTGGGTGATGGGTGGGTCAAACATCTAATAAGTTTCCAACGTAGTCTTAATAATCTGCCAAGAAATTCTCTAGGAGGCATCACTCCGTACGAACTATTGTTTGGTACAAAAATGATCATTCATGATCTCGATTGTCACACTTCATTGGTGAAACAAAAACCAAAGATCGTTTGGCTGTTTTACAGGACTTGAATGAAACAAGAAAAAGTCTAAGTAACGAAAAGCTAAAGCCAACGACCACTGAAGAAAAACCACCTGTCCCAGGAAGTCCTGTCTGGATTCCAAAGATTGGGGATCTGGTCCGAGAAAAGATCACTGTGAAGAAGGAATTTGGGCCTTCTCACAGAAAAGCAGTACCTGTCTTAGCTGTCAGCGGAACAAGATCAGTAGTACTACCGCCCCTGGCTGGTAAAAAAGAGAACCGAGTTGTATCAATCGACCTGGTGAAACCACAACCATGTGGCCAATAATAAATAGTAGGCCCAGTGGACTCCCAAGAAATAGCAGAAGACCAAATCTTGCTACAATCCAAGAGGTTCAAACTGAGAGACTAATCACATTTGATAAACCTGCAGTGAATAAAAAAGGACTATGTAACAAAGCCATGGAACTTATGCCTCTTGAAACCTAAATTGCAACAGTTCGTCAAGAAACACCTGTCTACAATGATGTAACATCTGAACATTCATATCCAAAGATAAATGAAAATCCGGAAGCAATTCCACCAATTGACAGAACTGCATCTGGCTACTTTATCAACTTTGATGACTTTTCTGTTGATCCAAGTGAACATGAAGAAACGCCAGCAAATAAAACTTTCAATAAGAAAATTACAGAGCTCTTTCATCAACTCAGAGAAACATATCTAATTTCACCATGGATTAAATTATGGATTGTGTTAGGTGTACTTTTCCTCCTTCTGTGGCTCATCTTGGTTTTAAGTTTGGGTAGATTTATTGATGGAAAATATAGTACAATGGACACAGCAAGTCAGAACATCAACTTGGTCCTGAAACCACACAGATCTTCTCACATCGAAAAAAGAGAACTATCATCAGTGAACATCACAGCCATCCCTATACCTGGTGGTATAGCATGGGACAAAACTGACTATGAAATCTATGGCCCGGTTGAGCTCTTGAAATATCCACACCAATTTAAGATCTCTTTAAGTGACTTTGTATCACCTAGTACTTTCTCTGATGATTGGGACTTTGAAAATATTAATAATATGATGTCAGATTTCAGCAAAATTTACAAAACATGATTATTTACAGGGTTCATCGAATTATGAAGAAATGTATTGCTTCAATCACTTTGGGCATCATTATCTGCATAAATCTGCTAATCCTAGAAATGTTTTCAGTTATAATCAGTGGGAACATTGTCCAACTCCACCAAAAGGCAGTTCGAAAACATTTTATGAGAAGATTCCATACTTCTCAGGGTTTAATTACACTAATCCAGAATTTAAAATTATGAATAAGACAGGAGCGAAAAACATGTTGACAAATATTAAATTGATTTATTCTGAAACATTTTATGAAAAAAATGTCTACATTTGATTTTGAATTTTGGAAAAATAACATTGAGACAAAAACCATCTGGGGTACAAAAGAGTGGCAGGTACAAGGTTTAGAATCATTATTTAGAGCCTGCATGGTCCCAGAACAAATAATGTTCCTGAATGACACCATTCAACAAACAACCTGTCTTGGCCTAGCCAAGATAAAAGATTTAAAGAACCCGTGTATACCAAAGCCTATGCCTGATAGAAACACCACTACAGAGGAGGGGTTAGACGTGTCCTATATTTTAAAACAGAACAATTCCTACTTGGAACACATGGTTGATCTGGCCCACAGACACTAATAACTGTCAAGATAGATTTCTGAACAAAATACAGGGGTTCAAACAGAATAGGCCAGACCCAAGATATTCCCAGAGACAACATCCAGGGATAATTACAACATACAGTATAGGAAAACTGGGGCATATTATCAAGGGGGTTTATCTCCGCTTTTTTGGCTTTAAAAGCCAAGAAAGCGGAGATAAAATCATCTCCCTATTACCTAGCTGTTGCTAACACCAGTTAGCGACAGCTAGTAGGAGATAGCGACCATCTTGGGCCCCACTTTGCATGTCAGTGATATTTATCACTAATGACATGCAAAGTGGGCGTGCCAAGGTGTTAGCGACTGGAAACAGTCGCTAACATCGCTATCTCCTATTACCAACTTTTGGAGATATTTGCGCTTATAAACCTTGGTAATACCAAGGTTTATTTGCGATAAAAATCGCCGCAGCTTAGCGGTTATTTTTTGTCTCTAGCCAAGCAATAGCGATAATTATCGCTATTGCTTGGTAATATGCCCCACTATGTCTAGAATGGCTACAGAAATCCACACTACCCAAAATTAAGCAAAACTTAACTTTACTTAAAGAAGGTGCTGACTTGCGAGATTTCATAATGGGACCTCGCAAACAGCGTCAAAAACGTTTCATATACGCCGGTATATTCGCAGCTTACAATGAAGCTTGGAAAGTAACACAAATTGAAACTGCAGAAAAAATATGAGAAATTGATCGTATTATTTTGGAAAAATCACTTTCTGTAGTGGACAATGGGTTAATGACTCTGTCCCCCAGAATTTATTCACTGGACAGCATTGTATCATCTGCTATTGATATAATAGAACAGGATATGCTAATGTTACAACATGGCCAGTCCCAATTACGTTCTATTGCACAGTTAGGCTGGACGTTACAAAACCTCCGTTCAGGCTACGTGCCAAGGCGTCTAATCAACACAACGCCATTATTTTCTATCTTTAGCCTTACTGATAGACAAATCTCGTTGACAGAAAAAGGAGCAGAACAACACTTCTGAAAACATTTGGAACTATTTTTTCCCATGAAAGCGAAATTATTTTTTCCCAATTTCCAAAATATTTAAAAATTTTTGGCACATGGTACTCTGCTTAAAGTAGAATTATTATTAGAGAACATAACTTCTATTTTTAGAGACTCTAGAGACAATATTTTGAATCAGTCTCTAGCACATGTACAATCTTGTATAAATATGGATGAAATGGTCTCGTCCTTTTTCTTTTGTATTAAGAGCCATTTCATGAATGTAATTTTCGTGATTCATTCAGTCAACATTCTAAATGAACAACATTTTATCTGAATGATACCACTGCTTGAAAGCGTACAGTATAATACTCATTTCGTGTATCTATACCATTTCAAATGCATTTGATGCATTTTGGGGTGCCCTGGAAAACACATGCATACTTATATGTTTATATAATACTTAGTATTTAGTAATGATTGACATTATACGTGGAGTGCGTGTTGTGAACGTATCTAGGACCCTAATTAAAGGCATAAGAATCATATCCATATTTAGTCATAGCCAATGCAGTCCAAATACGGCAAGGCTACTTCCCTAGACTCCTAGAAAGTACAACGCGTTCTTTAAACAAACCAAACCTCCAGCAGCACGGGAATTCCCCCTGCTTCTGTTTTGATTTGTCCTAGAACTCCTGAGAGTCCTGAAAGAACTGCCAGTTCTTAGTGACAGTTCTTAGTGACGTCTTATGTCCAACCTTACGTCAAACACGGCACCTTCCAGGTATAAATATACCAGCATTTGCCTTAAGCAAACACACAGTGGTTTGGAGCAGAGCGGCTATCTACTTACCCAAAGCCCAGCTGATGCGAGTGCCGAAGGAAGCCAACCCTCCCATTTGACGCACTGAGAGAGACGCTGTCTTTTCTCCTGCTGAGAAATCCAGCTCCAGTGTTTCCAGTCACCCTTGCGGCTTGCTGGGAGATCGAGTCCTGAGAAAGGGATACAAGACCTCCTTCATTCTAAAACCAAGTTACGGAGATAATTAGATCCTTAGAGAATTCTTGATTCAGATTCTTGGCAAAACTAACTTAACTTAAACTGCAGCTCACTTACTCCTTCCCACGTACTAGGCTTAGGTTAGGTACACCGGGGTAGACGTATTTTAGAAGCACCAGTTGAGTACGTTTACTCAACTTTTATCATTGTATATATTGTATATATTTTATCAGTTTTAAGTATCATATGGCTCAGAACCCATATAAATGCTTTTACAGTATTATTTCATAATACTCCTTTTACTGTACACACTTTACTTTATGATAAGTATTGGATTTGTGGCAATTCATTTCTCTTGCATGAGAAAGAAGACTGCTCAATAAATAACAACTTTTATTGAAAACGCCCATCTCTCTATTTCTCTGCACTCTCGTGAAACTAAGCATGCACGATTGACTGAGTGAAATAGCTATCTATTGTTTTCACATGACTCTAGAGATATACTCCTTATTCTGGAGGGAGCAAAGTTGTCATGTTTATGCGGTTGTCAGAAACTAATCCCTTCTTGTCTAATCAGGAAAGTTAACTCCTTCCTGTTCATTCGAGAAAGTTTCTAGTGACCTCTGAGCTAGCTGGCATACCTAATTAAGTCTAACATATTCAGTAGAGACCTAGTCGACCGGAGTCCTACGTCTAAACTATCGTTTATGTCATTCAAATGCGCAGAGCCTATTGGGAATATAGGAACTACCACTACACATCCTCCGAGGAACCCTCATCTAGCAACCCCCTGTACCCCGCTGCCTTTTTGCCAACTCCATCACGGACATCAATTCCCTGCATGCCATCGCGTACACTAACTACACCCTACTGGGAGACCTCAACTTCCGCCTTCACTAACCAACTAGGCCCCAGCACCACATCCCTCCTGGACAACCTTCACAACATTGGACTCCGCCAGATCGTGACTGAACCCACGCACTCAGCAGGACACACCTTCGACTCCCTCTTCACAACAGGAAACTCCATCACCTTCAGCCACACCACCAAACTCCCATGGACTGACCATCGTTGCGTCCACTTCACCTTCAAAACACCCACCATCCACAGACACCAGCACCTGCTCCCATGAAGAAACTGGACCAGAATCACTGACGACCAGCTAACATCATCGCTCAGCAACTCCACCCCAACCATTGTGGAAAACAAGAACCACAACACTGCAGACTGAACCCTGCACAGATGGATCTCAACACCATAGCCCCCCTCAAGAAAAACAACAACACCCACGCCAAGAAAGCTAGATGGTTCACCACCGAACTTTGAAAGTCCAGATGCACTTGCCACCGCCTCGAAAAAGCCTGGAGGAACATAAAGTCCACAGAACCCCACAACAACTTCAGAGCCGCCACCAACATGGGAAACAGCACTTATAATGATGTCAATACCACCCGGGTAGGTAACAACGCGGTCGTTACATGGTCCGCATTGTTACCACCCATGGCACTACATCGCAAGTCATTTCTATGACTTGCGCTAGATTGCGTGCAACACCAAGGAATGTGTTGGATTTAAAATCCAACACATTCCCTACTGTTGCGCTAACTGGAGTAGGAATAGTAAGTTATACTTTTCCTAAGTCCTGCGTGCCATCTACTGCAAGTGGTAGAAATGACTTGCGATGTAAAGCCATGCGTGGTAACAACGTGGACAATGCGACGTCCGCGTTTTAACCTACTGCATGGTAATGTATGTCATAGTAACGTCATACATTCCACAAACGCCCACCACCAACTCATCAGAAAAACGAGGAAAAAAGCGATTGAAGACAGAATCTCCACCCAAGCGCACAACAGCAAAGAACGCTTCAACATCATCAAGGAGTTCGCCCAACCCACCAGCGAGTCCACTGACATCCCTCCCTCACAAGACCTCTGCGACAAACTAAGCACCTTTTTCCACCACAAAATCAAGAGCATCTACGACAACTTCGACAAAAACAACCAACAAACTGAACCCTCACCAACCACCCCTGACACATTGTAGCCAGCGATCGAATGGAGGACAGCCCTCAACACTAAAGACACACTGAAGACGGTGAAGTCAATCCACTCTGGGCCCCGACAGACCCCTGCCCCACCACATTTTCAACAGAGCCACCAACACCATCGCACCCCTGCTCTGCCACACCATCAACAACTCCCTGGCAATCTCCTCGTTCCCTGACAACTGGAAACATGCTGAGATCAACCCCCTCATGGAGACACCCTTGGCGGACCCTACCGACCTCAAAAATATAGGCCCACCTCCCTGCTCCAGTTCCCAGTAAAAGTCATTGAGAAAGCCATCAACAGCCAACTCGCCACATTCAGCAAAGAGCACAACATCCTTGACTCCTCCCAATTCGGCTTTAGATAAAACCACAGTACGGAAACGCTCTCCTCACCGCAACAGACGACATCTGCACCTTGCTGGACAAAGGAGAAACAGCAGCCCTCATCCTCTTCAACTTCTCAGTAGAGTTCAACACAGTCTCTCACCACACCGTAATACGCAGACTCCACGATGCAGGGATCCAAGACCAGACCCTCGACTGGATCCGCTCCTTCCTCTCCGGCAGAACTCAGTGGGTCAGACTCCCCTCTTTATACTCAGACCCTACACCTACCACCTGCAGAGTCCCCCAGGGATCCTCCCTCAGCCCTACGCTCTTCAATATCTACATGGCTCCGCTCACCCTCATCGTCGGAACCTTAGAACTTAAAGATTGTGTCATACGCAGATGACACCCAACTAATATCCTCTCTCTATCCAAAGAACCCAACACCGCCAGACACAACTTTTGAGAAGGCATGGCAGCCGTTGCCAACTGGATGAACAACAGCTGCCTACTACTAAACACCAATAAAACGGAAGTACTCATCCTGGGCCCAAATCCCGATGCCTGGAACGACACCTGGTGGCCCCCCGCCCTCAGAAGCCTGCCCACCCCCTCGGACCACGAACGCAACCTGGGAATCATCCTGGACTCAGAGCTCAAAATGGACCGCAAGATCAACTCCATCTCATCTTCCTGCGTCCACACCCTCCCCATCCTACGTAAGACCTTCACATGGATCCCCCTTGAACACATTAAGACATTCACTCATGCCCTGGTCACCAGCAGGCTCGACTATGGCAACGCACTCTATGACGGAATAAACAAAAACCTCACCCGCAAGCTACAGAACATCCAAAACACCGCCACAAAATTGGTCCGCAACCTTCCAAGACATTGCCACATCTTGCAGCACCTGCGCACACTACACTGGCTCCCCATCGAAGCTAGAGTCACCTTCAAGATGCTAACCCATGCTCACAAGGCCCTCCACAACACCGGACCAGTATACCTGAACAGCCGACTCAAATTCCACGCACCCCAAAGGACCCTGCGATCAGCCCAGCTCTCCTACGCCCTGGTCCCCCGTACCAGAGAGACTAGATCGGGAGGCGGCTCCTTTTCCTTCCACGTGCCCAGAACCTGGAACGACCTTCCGCTCCACCTCAGACAGACAACTTTGCTCCCCATCTTCGCCTGGCTCTTCGGCAGACTCCCTCCTTGATGGACTGAAACCTGCGACCCCCCCTCCACCCCCCTCCCCCAGCGCCTTGAGACCCTTAGGGGTGAGTAGTCACACTTAACAAACACCTGATTGATTGATTTGATTGAGGGATCAAGAGTAGGCTGTTTGAGCTTTATAGTGGTGTCTTTTGGCCGGCTTTTGGTAGTTTATTTGTGAGGTTGATTGGCTTTTCAAGGTAGTGTTATCATGCACCTTCAGTTGCTCACCATTCATTTTACAGTGTGTTTCTTCTCATTTTGGCTTATCTACACCTCTTAGGAATTATTTAAAAACATTGCATGTGGTGGACATGTCAGTAATTCTGTTACCCTGATACCCTTCCCATGGCACACTGATGAGGTGAACATTATTTTTTTACTATTAGTGCCATCAAGGTAGGGACAATTGAAAATTCAGTTTTCACACTTTCCTTGAGATATGTGTGAAAAAATCTAGCATTGTTTAAAAGCCTAATTAAAATGCAAAGAAATTCATAGCTGTAATGATAATTTGCTTCATAGATGTTTAGTATCTAATTCTCAAATTTTAGCTTGCTAAATGATTGGTTTCATAGAGTTAAACATGTTTAATCCGACAGCTGTATTAGGTCCACGAACAATCTTCAAGCCTAAAGAAAAAAGAAAATTTGAACAAAAACATGTTGGGAGTTTAGTCAATACATTCTATCACGAGGGTGGATCAGGCCATATTTTTTTAGAACAGCAGAAGATGCCATGGTTTGCCAAAGAATAACAGTTTTTTTATTCCAGGGTCCGAAGACCTGAACCAAGTCCAAAAACACAAGTATACATTGCCACAGCCAACTGTGTATGTCCGATGACACTGTACTGTAGTTGCTAAGGACGGGGGTATAGTGTGCTATGGGGGAGGGGGGAGGTCATGGCTTTTGACTTCACTGTGGAGGAGGGTGCTTCACATTGGGTATGGCCATGTCCTTTTTTACAACAACTACAGGAAATAAATAAATGCTATGACAATTTCATACTTTGTGTAGGGGTACAACGGAGAATGCATCACCAAAGACTCTTTCTTGTATGAAGTACCAAGATGGCATGATCACCACCCCTGCCATGTGGGTGCGCTGGGCAGAGGTGCTGCAAGTAGTAATCGGCTGAAAACAATGCCCTGTGTGCAAATTCCCCTATGGGTGGATCACCGGCAATGACCTGTCTGTTCTGTGGCTAGTGTACTGTATGCAAGTATGGTCATAGGGCACACCCTATGAACAGTGCATACAGGTGATGGTTTTAATATGTGCAAACCATAGAGATGGCATAGTGAAAGTTTATGACGAGCAATCCCACTAAAATGCTGAAAAATATCCTTGTTTAGGCGACTAAGATCACATACAAAGCTGCATTAATAGAAAACTGCACACATTGCTGAACATAATGAATTGGTATGGACTTTTTAGGTTAGAAAGTTAATCAGCGATCACGAGGTATTCAAACATACATTTTTAAGTCTCAAAAATGCACTGTTCATGCATGATAACGAGATAACAAACAGCGCGATGCACGCCACCTTACATAACTACACATATGACATCACCAATGATATCATTAGCAATACATTCAATGCCTCGTAGCTTTTGTGCACATGTAGGTATGGTGCACAGGACTTGTCTAAAGACTGTGCCCTGTGTGGTCCGGGAAGCCCGCCACCCCTTCCACCACCAATCCCAATGGTAGGAGACAGACACATTTTGAACTTTTGGAAGGCAAGGGGGCCTCGCGACACCCCGGCCGTATTTATTAAAACATGAAACAAAATTTAAAACTTTAAATTAAAAACGTTTCATTTATCATGTACAAAATTCAACTTTTCATTACACTTGAGGAAGACAGGTATCCAGGCTAACCTTAACAAATCTCTAATACAAAGATTTTCCTAACCGAGTCTAACATCATGACATCATGCATTGCATATGAATTTCTCCTATCGTTAGGGGCCAACGGCAAGGTCTTAACCGATGTCAGATCCCTATCAACAAATTTCCGCCCTCACGTGTGAGTGGCGCATGTGCAGAGGACTTTACCCTCGTAGCCATCCGTAACTTCCCTTGTCAAGGGGGCCCCCTTCCACTCGGCGCCATCTTAAGGACGTCCGAGTTCCCGTGCGGGGTAACCGTAAGAAGGACAGCGTGGAATCCCCCCCTTTCCCCGCACTACCTTCCGCCGCAGCGGATATCCGGCCCCCTGGAAATCCGTGGGAGGGGCATATGGCCGTCTCCCCCTGGGAGGGGCCTATGGCCGTCTCCCCCCGGGTGCTCCCATCCATAATGGGTGGCGCCCCCACTAGGGACCTCGAAATCACTGCTCACCGATCATGACCTTACCGCCCGACCGAAGACTAAATAAATACGACAGCTAATGACCTACTAGTGGAAAAAAAAACTACGCGTAATTTATACATTGCTAGAGATATCCCTCACTGCTACTCCCGCCCTTGTAGAGCGGATGTCCCAGAATAGTACCCCACATACTATCAACATTGCTACAAAGGAGAAAAAGGTCCTATAACAGAGGAACCATTCTATCGCATACAGTTTATCACCATTCTACAAAGGAAAAAAGGCCTAGAGACAATTATTCTATTGCATACACAATCTTTAGAAGAAATCTACAAAGGGAGAAAAGGCCTAGACAAGACGTTTATGCATCGCAATCAATTGCAAATCACAACTTTGTTTACTCCCAAACTTCGGCAACAGGGGCTGGTGGATGGGTCAAAAAACTGCTGCTTGTTCCCTTGAGGGCTCACGAGCGACGAGTGGTGCAGCCTTCAGAGCGCGGGAACAAGAGGACACTTGCCTGGCCCCCCGCGCCTTTTAACTTGCAGCGGGAGGTGGGCGGCATCCCCCTCCCACCCAAAAGTGCACGTACTTCCGGGTGGGTGTGAGGACATCCTTCTTAGGCGGCGGGGCGTGCTCCAACCACACCACTTTGGGCATACCAGCCGGGGACACACCCCGCACCTGCAAAGGTTTCCTGGGCGGTCGGGGCACCCAGCCATACGTTCGGGGTGACCGAGAGGTCTCCCCTTTCCATATGGTCCGGGATGCCCGCCACCCCTTCCACCACCAATCCCAATGGTAGGAGACAGACACATTTTGAACTTTTGGAAGGCAGGGGGGCCTCGCGACCCCCCCCGGCCATATTTATTAAAACATGAAACAAAATTTAAAACTTGAAATTAAAAACGTTTCATTTATCATGTACAAAATTCAACTTTCCATTACACTTGATGAAGACTAACCTTAACAAATCTCTAATACAAAGATTTTCCGAACCGAGTCTAACATCATGACATCATGCATTGCATACGAATTTTATACATCCTATTGTTAGGGGCCAACGGCAAGGTCTTAACCGGTGACAGATCCCTATCAACAAATTTCCGCCCTCACGTGTGAGTGGCGCATGCGCAGAGGAGTTAACCCTCGTAGCCATCCGTAACTTCCCTTGTCATGGGGGCCCCCTTCCACTCGGCGCCATCTTACGGACGTCCGAGTTCCCGTGCGGGGTAACCGTAAGAAGGAGAGCGTGGACTCCCCCCCTTTCCCCGCACTACCTTCCGCCGCAGCGGATATCCGGCCCCCAGGAAATTTGTGGGAGGGGCATATGGCCGTCTCCCCCTGGGAGGGGCCTATGACAGTCTCCCCCTGGGCGATCCCATTCGTAATGGGTGCCACCCCCCGTGGGAGGGGCCAATGGCCGCCTCCCCGAGGCGCTCCCATCCATAATGGGTGGCGCCCCCACTAGGGACCTTGAAATCACTGCTCACCGATAATGACCTTACCGCCACAGGCCAGATAGTTGACCGACTATCTGGCCCCCCCACAACTCCTATAGGTCATGTCTCCTCAATCCCACTAGCCAAGCTATCATGTCTCCTATCAATATGTCATTCCCCACCCTAGACAGGTGTACCCCATCGTCTGAATAACAGTGGTCCCCCCAGATGCACCTGTGAGGTATACTTTGAAGGTGGTTAGATGGAAACAACTTCTCCATTTTATTGCTGACCCTCTTTACCGAATGGTTCAACGCTGTCGTGGACAACCCACCCCTCGATACCCTCCTCGGAATCATGTGTGACCAAGCTATTGTGCACCCCGGGAGTGTCTTTGCTAACCAACTAACTGCTGAAAGTATGTGTTCGATTAAAGCCCGTCTGCCCAACCTCACCAATTTATTGCCCCCAATGTGCACTATGACTACTGATGGCGGTGACCTGTGCCGCCCTAACAATTCTTCCACAAAACTTTGCAGTCGGTCAATACACAAACCGCCCTTCCCATGGAAGGTCACCCTGAAACCATATTCCTCAGATGTGTGAATCGCATCACCTGCCCTGAATATGTCCGTGGCCCATCTCACGTATGAGTGGCCCACGACCCAGACCACTCGTCTTCCATTCCTCGCTCCTGAAGTGGTGGTTAGCTGATACTGGGCCGGTCCCAATTTCCGCCCTGCGTCACAGGCTTGTGAAACTGTAATCCAAACAAAAGACAACAAGCGTGAGTGTACTTCTCAAATAAATTACAACATGTGCAACCGCACATAACACTTGAAACTGTCTGAAGACCATCGCCCCATCTGTTTAACATTGTCTGCCTGCAGACCCCCGGCCGTCGCTTCTGTAGCGGCCCCTATCCTGAATGAATGAGTTCCAAAATCACTCGGGTTCAAGCCCGCAGCTGCAATCGTGATCGCCAGCACCCTTTGGAACTGAAACTTTGTTAACGGGGTGCCGTCAGCATGCCGCAGCAAGGCCCCCCCCCACGTCGTCACCCTTTGCTTTAGGTAGGCCTCAACGTGCATCACTGGACAACAGGGACTAACCGGAGAACGCTGCAACACAATGCTACTCCCCTGGGCCTCCTGGTCTGTCTTTGACCTGGCAATCCTGATCAGCAGGGAATCCCCCCTCACTTGCGTGTGGTCCCTGCGCAGACCCCCCTCGGTATCCCTTTTATTGGCAGCCACTAGTTCACCTACCCGCAGGGCCCCATAGAATGCCAGTGCAAATGCTGCCCGGAATAGGACAACCTCACTAGGTGAGGAGCACGTCTCCCCTAGTTTAAGCAGCAAAGCAGTCAACCTGTCAAATCCTATCAGATGCCCGGTATCCCTTTTGCGCCCCTCTAACCGCCGCCAGCCGCGCAGCGCCTTTCTGACTATAAAGGAGTCCGTCGGGTCCCTGATCCCTTGGAGCTGAGCCATAAACGATATGGCGGCCTTATACCGACTGGTGGCTGCCGCCGACCGGCCCTCCTCATGAAGTGCCACTAAAAATTGGGTAAAGGACCCCTCCTGACCCCATATATGCTCCAATTCAGGGTCCAAAAAGGCGCAGTACGAGCGGAACGTCCCTTCATAAGCTTTCCTTGTCCTGGGCTCTAAACTGGCTGCCACGAGGTTTTGTAGTCCGGGGCGCCGATTTGCCATAGCGCTTCGGGAAATGGCGCTGCCACTAACTCCGCTGAGAGTAAACAATCCCTGAATGCCTGCATTTTGAAACGAGAGACCGCATCAGCTGCATTATTCAGTACTCCCGACACATGTTTTGCCCTGAATTGTACATTTAGCTTCAAGCATTTCAACACAATTTCTTTCAACAATCGCAATATCCACTTGAAGCTTGCTGCCTGCTGGTTAATGCACTCCACCACAGTCATGTTATCAGACCAGAATATCACCGAGTGGTTTCGGAAATCTTCTGGCCAGGCCGACAACGCTACCCAGATCCGGAATAACTCTAGGAAACCAATGTTGCTCATCAAGCCACTTGCCTCCCACCATGCTGGCCACTTCTGGGCCGACCATCGGTTACCAAGGATCGCGCCAAACCCCACACTGCCCGCAGAATCGGTCCATAAACCTAACTCTGCTGACGAGGCCGGGGCTTTGCTCCAGACTACCCGGCCATTGAAATCCGCCAGGAATGCCAGTCAAATGAGCGTGTCCTGGCGAACCTCTGCAGACAGTCTCGTGCGATGGTGCCCTTCTTTGAGGCCAACCATGGCCTGGGCAATGGATCGTGAGAAAGGGCGAGCCATCGGTATAACCTTCAGCGCAAAATTCAGCTGTCCCACTGTTTGCTGCAGTTGATGCAGTGTCACCTTGTCATTCCTAAGACATTGTAGCAAGGTGGCCCTGAATTTGGCGATCTTCTCCACCGGCAGACGGAAGCAACCCTCCACGGAGTCTAGTTCAATAGCCAGAAACTCCAGGGAGGTAGTTGGCCCCACTGTCTTACCTGGCGCCAACGGAACCCCGAAACCCCGCATGAGCACGCAAAATTCCTGCAATGCCCGTGCACAGTCCAGAGAGCCCGCCGGGCCGAGAAACAGGAAATCATCGAGATAATGCATCACATATTGGTGCCCTGAGGCCCTCGAGAATGCCCACTCCAGGAATGAGCTAAACATTTCAAAGTAGGCACAAGAAATTGAACAACCCATCGGCATGCACATATCCATGTAGTACTGCCTTTGGAATGCGAAACCCAACAAGTAGTGATCCTGGGGATGCACCGGTAGTAACCTAAATGCGGATTCAATATCCGATTTTGCTAACAGTGCCCCGGGCCTAGGCGATTCAACATGACCACTGCGTCATCGAACGATGCATACCTCACACTGCAAATGCCTGCATCGATTGCCTCATTCACAGAAGCCCCCCTTGGCGCAGACAGATTATGTATGAGCCTGAATTCGCCCGGCTCCTTCTTGGGAACTACCCCTAATGAGGAACACACAAAATTGGCAGCTGGCATTTCACCAAACGGTCCTGCAACCCGCCCCAAGCGAACCTCCTTTGCAATTTTTGTGGCGACCACAGTCGGGTTGTGCGTAACGGACAGTTGGTTTCTGCATAAGGGGGCCCCCCGAAAATCACCCGCCGGGATCCTGAAGCCATACGAGAAGCCATCCCGCAGGATCCCGGCGGACACATGATCAGGGTATTTGCTCAGCCAGGGAGTCATAGCCAAAATATCCACAGGCGATTGCTTAGTCATTCGAGTCACCATGCCAATCCTGCTTGGTACCCCCTTTTCCCCCGGTAACATTGTCTCTGGATCGGCAGCTAGTTTCGTGGTGGGAGGTGCTACCACAACCTGCGCAGGCATGCCTGAACCTGCATGTTCCCTGCGGCCTACTACACATTCCCTTGTTAAAACCCAAACATACCCCTCGCTTGTTCCCATTCCCGCCCGATCTAAACTGAGTTTCTCCCCCGTGGGCTGGTCGAAAGGGCTGTGGTTGTTTCTGCTGAAAAGCCCTGAAACCATTTGCACTCGACCCTGTTCCTCCCGCCGAGCCATGCCATGATACAGTGTCCAAACAATCCCAAGTCAATGATTCATTAAACTCTTTCGCTTTTCTAAACGACACATCGTACCCTTTCCATGCGTCCCCCCATATTTCTCATGGAAGCCCGTGATCCTGCTCTGGTAGCAAGCAAGGTCTCCCAACAATTCTGGTGTTCGCTCACCCATAATTGCAACAAACACAGAAAAAGCCCTGATCCAATTCATCATAGACTCCTCCACCCTGAATTCTGCCATTTTAGCCGTCCATTCACTGGTGTGCAACCATTCCTTCTGGGTTTTGGCATACTCTAATTCACGATTGTCCGTCAACGATGAAAATATATTAATATATTTGTTTGCCCACACATCTCTTTCGTGGCCATCGGAACATGTTGTGCAGGCATTCCCGCCTTGAAGGCACAGCGCCCTCCCCCATTATTGGGAGCGACCTCTTACCATTTTCCGTCGCACCTCCGGTCGTGTCCGTCGCCTTATTCTGGTTCTCGACCGCGGCCGTGTTCGTCACCTGCAGAGAAATAGAAGGCACGTTCCCTGCCCGAGAGCCCCTTGCCTGCCTGAGCTGGTCGATAATTTGCCTGGCCTCCTCAGCTGGATCTTCCGCCGCCGCGGGTCCCCCAGCTCCCTTCTTCAACCAAGGCAATACCGCCGCTAGATGCATCGCCAGTTCGGGGAGTACCTGTTCCTTATCCAGTGGCGTGATAATCACAGGGATTGGCAATCCCCCATCCGGTGTGGGCACCGGACTGGCCACTGGGGTTACTGGGACCAGCGGAACCTCCACTGGGACCGGGATCTCGCTAGGACCCCTTTTCTCTTTCTTCTTTTTCCCCTTGTTCCCCCCTGGAGTAACGTTTGGCAAAGCAGGCCCCACAATCCTCTTAGGTCTCCCTGAGGGCCCAGCCTGAGCTTCCATTTTCTTCTGGAGTTCCGCTAAGCTGCGACCCATTCGGTCCACCTTACCAAATTTCCTGTCCATTGCCGACACTTTGTTTACCAGTGTGCGCAGCATCCGTTCCATCTCGGAGCTCTTCCCATTCTTCTTTCCAGGCACATCCGACGTTCTGTTTTCTCTCTGCCTGTTTTCCAGCAGCTCCTCGGATCCCAGATACGCCTCGATGACTGAAACTGAAAAAAAAATGATTACCATGTTAAAAAAACTGCTGCTTGTTCCCTTGAGGGCTCAAGAGCGACGAGTGGTGCAGCCTTCAGAGCGCGGGAACAAGAGGACGCTTGCCTGGACCCCCGCGCCTTTTAACTTGCAGCGGGCGGCATCCCCCTCCCGCCCAAAAGTGCACAGACTTCCGGGCGGGTGTGAGGACATCCTTCTTATGCGGCAGGGGCGTACACCAACCACATCACTTTGGGCATACCGACCGGGGACACGCCCCGCGCCTGCAAAGGTTTCCCGGGCGGTCGGGGCACCCAGCCATACGTTCGGGGTGACCGAGAAGTCTCCCCTTTCCATACTCAGTAAATACAGGTGTGCCCTCTGCCCCTGAGAGCAGCACAGACAAACACACGGGCATGTTCAAAGACAAACAAAGAATTTGCTGTATAATGTTGACATTGTCACATCTTGTAAATTAGAAGTGCACACATGTAACTCTGATTGATGCACAAGTATCGTGCAGGCGATATTGATAATCACGGATTCTCTGACCGGATGCACAATTCTTTTTTTTTTAATTTCAGTACTTTTTTATTGAAAATAAAGAGCATATTATTTTCCTAAGAGGAGCCGACACCATAACGACCAACAGCCAAACGAACCCAGGGAAAAAGAGCGAGATATGGCTGTCACTAGACAACTACTTGTCCTCTCATAAGCCACCCTAAGCACCCAGACCAGACAATACTGCATAACCTACACACGCATCCTACTCAACAACATAATGCGCCTATGTCTATCTCTCGCCTCTTTATACTCCTACACCTCTCTTCTTTTGTTCTTCTATCTCCTCACACCACCAGGGGTGCGAAAAGATAACCAGACAGGTTGCAAGGGGGCACGGGGGAAACTGGAAACGTGCAAGCCGGGCGAGAAGAAGATTAAACAAACTGGAGAATGGACTGTCAAGAGCCAAACTAATATAAGCCAATCTAGTCAATGCTTGACCCCCCCCCCATGCACAATTCTAATACATCTACTGCGTGATCTTTGAAAATACTAGTGTCAAGCAGTTGATACCTCGAGATTCCTCCACAGACCCTCATTTTTTTAAGTTTGTTATTGTACCACGTGGTATTTCTGCCATTGATTTTATTAGAAACCGATTTTGCCATTTAAAGCCTGGTAGAATTCGTCCTTAGAAAAGTGGGGGTTCGAAGGGGGTGACTATACCATAGAAACTTCGCACTCCAGAATGACTCATCCCGTAACTCTGGGTGCATTTGGAGTAAAGCATTGTGTATATTAATCGCGGGGTTTTGTTACGTTTTGGAATTGAGTGCATGTCTTTGATCCATGCACATCGCCGCTTGACGGTTCATCACAGTGCTTTAAAGTGACCACAGCCAGGAGTATTACAAGTGACTGAAAGTTGTTTGCCGGCGTCTTGCATGCTGTAACGTCTGGAAAAGGTGTCATGAATTTTCTTTCCTCAAAGACAGTTAGTAGTTCGTCCACGTTAAAGGCATACAACAGGCACTCTCCTCAATATCCCACTGGTTTAACCTCTTGACCTTCAGCAGGGTAGCCATATGCTTTGAGTAATAGACGCACACCGTACGCAGCATCCGAGATACAAGCTTGATTAACGCTCTCTAAGGGCGCTGCGAGATCCCTTGGGCAACATGTTAAGTCCTTGAAGCTTTGATGCATCGATATCTGTCTGATGATCAACGGGTTCTATAACCTGAGATCCCTTTTTTGTGAAAACACCTGCTTTTACTTTGTTCAGCGTATTAACATGGATTTACAAGGGAAAGATTTTTCAAGATGCCATATTTTAAAAAACTTTGTGGCATGACAAATTACGTTCATTCAGTAGAAGCACAACAAGCTTTTCACTGTCGTGAACCTAAGAAATCATTGTTTATGTGGAAGTCTTTCTATGACATAAAAACATTGAATTTTATGTAAAACAAGTCTGGAAAATCCAAGAAGTCCCTCCTTTTGACCAGGCAGCTTTACATTGTTTTCAATTTTCTTTGAGGACAATTACGTGAAATTCTCCACAAAAATATGGGACATTACACAAAATGCTGTTCTGCAGTTGGCAAAAAGAAAAACAAATGGTTAACCAGTGCTGAATAAGATTTGCAAAAAAATAAAGTGTGGTTATGTACATGCGTGCATGCATCATTCATGGATATCGATTCACCAAAATGCTTGGAGTAGCGGAAATGACATCACATGTCATTTGGACCTCCACCTATTGTCAAAGGAAGTGGCATCACGAGACCTTTGAGACTATGACATCACAATAAGTGACATCTTGTTACTGATTGACGTGATAATGTTACAGGAAGTGACATGGCACAGCCTTTTGACCCAGTGCCATTACAGGAAGTGGCACACCTGACCTTTGGTTGGCCGCTCCGCACAAAGAGGCTGGAAAATCTCTAAAACACAATTGAAATACTTTATAAAAAAAAAATACTTTATTCTGATCCAATGGGAAAGAAGTCCACATTCATTGTCAGTGTCAGTCAGTTTACTCAGATGCATGGCTGAGATAATGCAGCATGTTTTAAGAACCTTTTCAATAGTGTGCCACAATGGAAAATATGTTGGCCAATATGAAATAAGTGTTATATAATGGGAAGGTATATAGGCATATAATGCACAGCAAAAGTTTACTTGCTTACCCCAAGCGAGGAAGAATTGTACCTTCTGAGGTTTACTCTCAGTAATTTCTTCTGCACAGATAAAACTGCACCTCACTGGTACAGTACTTGTGTCGATCTGAAGCTTGCTTGTTCATTGGCTGCAATGGCGATGCTGCATGACTGATGAGAAGAGAATTGTGGGGCCCAAGTAGTACTTTGACGACTGAAAACCAAGAGGCTGACAGACAGGGCTATATTGATGCTGATGCTTAGATTCCTTCAAAATGAATAGGCACTGAATGGGCAATGCAACGAGGCAAGATAGCTGATTTAGTTTAGTGCCTGCTGCCGAAATGCATGTTCCATCTACAGTTACAGGTTAAAATAACAGTGACTCTCCTCACCCTCATATCCTTCAGAGGTTGCTGAAATTAGAACCACTGAAATGGGTAAAAAAAAAGCACAAGTGCATCCTCAGCTGTAAGGAGTCACCCGTAGCACATGAAAGCGATATAAAACAAGACGCTATGCGAAGAGGAAAAGTACATAGTGAAGATATTTCAAGCTAGTCAGATGGAAACTCCCCGACATAATTGTGGAACCCCTAATCAATTGCAATACCCCGATTATAGCAATTACAATGTAAATAGGCAAGAACACATTGTACCCCCTTCAAGGGTTGCTATTTTACATAATGTTCCTACATATATTAGTCTTTAACAAATTCCAACACATATCCAACATGCTGACCACCACAATATGATAATTCGGGATCACATGATGTGGGGTTGTGATGGAAAATAGAAACTGTGGGCCCCATTCACAAAAGTGATCTAAACTTAAGTTTGTCTTAAGTTTAACTTAGGACCAAAACTTGAGTTTAACTGAGTCAAAATCCTAACTGTACAACACCTAAATGCCCTTTTTGAATAATGAAAGTGGCAAAGTTAGGATTTTGTCTCAGATTACTTATGTGAATCAGACCCTATTAGAATAGGTGCCTCTATACATAAACATAATTAGAACCAGGTAAGATGGACTAATGCATTCATTGTTGCAATCTGAATGTTAGCTGAAATTGGTCAGTTTGAATACTTGTACCTCCACTCGTCATCAAAAGTACTTTATTTTGGTTAAAAAGCTTTACAATCTCACACAATTCATTGTCATAGTATTAACAAAGCAAATCATAACACAGGGGGGTCAAGATAAGAGAGAAACTCATAGGAGAATTTGTGTCAAAGAACAGTCCAGTGACAAAAACTTAAAGAATAGCTCCGCTATGTCATCCGAAAATGCTTAATACTCTACTGAAACATCTCGTAGATCTAGTGTAATAAAAGGTACCCACATCATCCCCAAACATGTGTTTGTGATAATCAATCAGTGATAATGCATCATGCAGTATACAACACAGATACAATAAACGAATATGTATATAACAAAAAGGAATACAGATACCTAAAATAAAACATTAGTTCCATGACCCCAGTATATGCTCAAAAGAATGAAAACTCTTTACCTTTTATGTTTCTGATTAAGCATACATGTGCAAACATCTCATTAGACTAAAGGCAATAAAAGATGAACTATGGGTATTAGGGCGGGAAAGTGCTCCACATGGTAAAGGTGTTTACCCCTGCTTTGAGTTAAATGAAAGAATGAGTGCTGAGATTTGTAAAACGCACCGCTACTTCGAGAAGTGTCCCAGTGCTAGAGGGACAGACAAAAAAACACTACAGTGCACACACCTTACTGTCACACTGGGAAGAGCCAGGATTTCAGTTTCCTAAGGAAAGCAGTCTCGAGGCAAATCAGACAAAAATCACATGGGAGTGCATTCCAGGCTTTAGATGAAAGGAAGGAGAAAGCTTTACCTCTCCTGCGGACCCATTTGAAGTAAGGAATCGATAGAAGAGAGGCAGAGGAAGAAGGCAGCGTTCTAGAAGTACATTGATGTACAAGCCTCCCTTGTTTTTCCTGACCTGTGGTTGTTGGCAATAGGACTCTGGGCACTTTACCACTGCTGATCAGTGCTAAAAGTGCATGTACTCTCAGTATAAATTGTTATTGTGATTGGTTATCCATGATTGGCATATTTGTTTTATCAGGAAGTCCCTAGTATAGTGCACTGAGTGTGTCAGGGCTTGTGATTCAAATGCCTCTAGTGGGCCTGCAGTACTGATTGTGCCACCCACATAAGTAGCACTAAAATGGTGTCTCAGGCCTGCCACCGCAGTGCCTGTGTGTAGTTGCTAACTGCCATGCTGACCTGGCCAGTGTCCACACTGACCAGGCCTAACCCTTCCCTTTCTATACACATTGGTCACCCCTATGGAAGGCCCAATGTACCCCGCTGGGCAGGGTTCAGTGTATGTGAAAGGTAGAGCATGTACTAGTGTGGATGGCATGCTCTGGTAGTGAATTACAGCCATTTTCGTTTTTCACTATTGAAAGGCTATCTTGCTCATAGGCTATAATGGGGAATGCTGTGTATAATGTTTACCTGCATGTCTTCCCAAAGGAGCAAGATAGAAAATTGAAGTCTGGTATCCCTGAACTCAGAATTTAATAACACATCTTTTGGGAAGGATGGTTTTTAAATCCTGTTTTTGAAAGTGGCACTTTTAGAAAGTGGCTGCTTTCTTGTCTGACCTTTCTGTGTGCCTTTGGCTGTTTGTGGATTGACTGTCTGGTTTGTGAGTGACAGGGCTGGGAGATTCTAGGAGACAGAATGAGTCCGCCCAGTGGTGAATAGAGCGATCTGCATTGAGATGGGAGGAAGGAGTTGCACCTGGGACCTGAATAGGACTGTACCTGCCCCCCACAGTGCTGGCTCCACCCCCTGTGGTGCGTCTGATGTCTCTGTGAAAGGAGAGAAGGAATCATGTCAACAAAGTGCTACAGGGCCGTGCTTTTCCCTCCACAATGCTGGCTCCACCTCCTGTGGGGCGTCTGATGTTTCTGCTCTGCACTGTGAAAGGAAAGAAGGAGTCATGTAAACAGAAAGCACCCAAACTGGTTTGGACCGGGCTCAGAGCCCTCCTGCACAAAGGGAACAAAGATTTTTTGGGGTATAAGTACAGGACCCCGGGCCACTGAACTTTAGATCATCCTGGAATCAAGAAGGAACCTCTGCCAAGGAGAAAGTTGGAAGACTGAAGAAGGAAGACTGTCCTGCTGTTGCTTTGCTGGACTGACCTGCAGTTGCTTTGCTGCCAAGGAGAGGGGAAGGACTTTGCTTTGTGCTGTTTCCCCTTGCTTGAAAGAATCTCCAAGGGCCTGAAGAAGAGCTGGCTACCTGCTAAGAAGTCCCAGGAACAAAGGGACTTTACCCCCAGCTTCCCTGAACTCTGCTGAGAGAGTTCTGTCCTTCCTAGAGTGCTTGGGCCAGTTGTGGTGCCTCTGGAAGTTGTACCTATGTTGGGAAGCTGGAAACTAAGATTTTAAAGACTTTCTGTAAGTTTTAATGCATTGCTCGCTTGCGGAGCGCATCCCCGTCAGTGTGAGGAAAATTCCTGCCGCTACGAAGGCCGAGATCGTTGCAGCGCCTGTTGCCACTGCCAGAGTCGTCGCATCCTTTGGTTGCCGAACGCACCAGTTCGGTGCAGGAAGATTACCATCGCTGCAAGTATCGTCACAGAGCCTGTTGTCACTGGGTGAGATCGCCGCACCGCTTGCTTGTGGACCGCAGCACATCGCTGCGAGAGTCATCGCATCGAGGGGCCGCGAGAGAAGAAGATCGCCACGCATCGTCGCCGCACCGGAGATCGCCGCCACCCCGAAGATTGTTGCATCGTACCTTTTGTGCACCGGAATCCACGCAAGGTATTGCATCCATCTCCATACAGACCGGAGTCACCACAACACGCCAGCTGCGTCCAGTGGGGTTGTTGCACCGCCTCCCCAGGGTCTCAGGAGTGACGCATCGCTTGCTTTTCACCGCTACAGCTTTCACTAGGAACTTTTGTTGCATCTAAAGGTACTGTTGGCTAGAACGTACCACAACTGTGCATTATTTTAACGCAACCTGAAGAACTAATTTGAAACCATATTCTTGATTTGTGTATGTTGGACTTTTGTCGTTTTGGTCTTTTAGAGTTTAGATTAAATATCTTTATTTTTCTAAACTGTTGTGGAGTCAGTTTGTGGTGTTTTCACTGTGTTACTGTGAGTGTTGGTACAAATACTTTGTACGTTGACTTTGATAAGCCTGACTGCTCGTGCCAAGCTACCAAGGGGGTGAGCAGGGGTTATCTAAAAAGTGCATCCTTCTTACCCTGACTAGAAGCAAGGGTCCCTATTTGGACTGTGGTAAATAGTCTGCCAACTAGAGACCCCCAGTTCTAACACACATCTTACAAATATATGCAGGACAAGGATATTCCACACCTTTGAACATATTGCAATTACTTTATTAACTTCCTTTACCCCTCCTGTGACATAATTTCTGGGCAGAATGTTACATAGATAGCAGAGAAAAGCAATGTTACAAAGGTCCTAGGGGAACCGTACCCTCCTGTATTCATAACACATTTATCTCAGCCTTGCAGGCAATGTTACAGGTGTAATTAATGCTTATCTTCATGACTCCTAAAAGAAGCCTGCAGCAGTTGAACATCTGCTGTCCAACTCCCATTCACAATTAAATAATGCCTACTATCTAAGCAATGTTATGTAAAAAGAATTCACCAAGCATTTCTGACTTTCTGACTGATAGCAATTCTGGACATGGCCAACTACACCATACTACTGATCAGGCTTAACAAATTTCGGGGAATATTAGGGATGGTCTTGGGATTTGATCATTTCTTTGCAACAATATACCAGATATGTGAAAAGAATAATGAGCTCCATTTGTTATTTGTGATTCTACACCAAGTTGAGAGGAATAAAGACTACTCAATATTATAATTGGTAAACTAATAAATTCAACGATTAATAAGTGAAGACTTGAGTCAAGAGCAATTTTTTACTGGATTGAATCCCCCTTTTGGGATTGGGAAGCAGTGCAATAAGAGGACACGTCCCATGGTGGGGAACGCTACTGGTGATATTTGTTTAGCATACTCTGTGATCAGAGAGCGTTACCCTGCTGCACGTTATGACTTATATACACTAGCAACTTTTTAAGAAAAGAATCTGGAGTGCGTGATCCACATAACATTCAACATCAACAGAACTATTTTCCCTCATTTCCGCCTCTTAAAAACTCTCATGTTCCGCCATCTGATCATCATTGGTGATGGTCATGGCCAAACTGCCCTAGTGTATTGTAGTCTCCAATCCCCTCCAAAAAGACTTTGTTGTCTGATATGAAAATTGCAAAATCATGACGTCGGCATTATGGAAAGACTAGGGCATGATGAAAGATCCTTGGGAGCCCAGAAATATTTAATTACACAGATAATTCGTTGGTAGACTATCTGTACTCCAGTGCAGATAAGCTGAAACAGTGGGCTTTGTCTCCTCTGTTTTTAATCTGTTAACTCGAGCCTGTGCGAGTTATAACCCTTGTACATGCTTTCTACTTAGATTTGTGCTCTGGGCAGGGTTGGAAGAGGCATGGGGCCAGATGTAGGTAAAATCAAATTTGCGAAACCTTAATAGCGAATTTTACCAATTCGCTATTAAGAACAAATTCGCTATTAAGAACTCGCAAAATTGAATGTAGGTAGGAATCGCTAAAATATTAGCGAATCCTTAATATTCCTTTATAGCGAATCACAAATTGAGATTTACTAATAAGGAATACCTACCCATTCATTCCTATGAGCTAGGAGGCCCATAGGAATGAATGGGAAGATATTCACTATTTGCAAATCTCTATTAGAGAATCGCAAATAGCGGGCGCTATTTCAAGGGTGCCAGGGTGCCAAAAGGACACCCTGTTGCACCCCTGAAATGTGCATGTGTGCACATGTGGTGGACATACATGCCCTAAGGGCGTGAATGTGTGCCACATGGCACTTTAAAAAAAAAAAGTGCTTTTTTAAAGGAAATCGCTAATTAACACCAACTTGAAGCTGATGGTAATTCCTAAAGTGCACTTTATTTTGTGCTACTTACATTGCATTTAAGGGATCGCAATTTGCAATTCCTTAAATGCAAGAGCAAAATAAGGAAACGATTCCTTATTTTGCTAGTGGGTTTAAACTCACCTACATTGCTCACAGCCAAATAGCGAACACAAACAATGAAATTCGGTATTTGGCCACCTACATCTGGCCCAATATTTTGTAAAATAGTCAATATTTTAGAGGACTTTCAAAACAACGAGGGAGAAAGTGTGTACCTTTTTTCCTGTGTTTATGTAAAAATTACTGGTGAATCCAACTGGCATCTCACAATACCCGTTTGAAAGAACCTGTACCCAACAATTTATCAGAAAAAGCATTTATTGGAGGGATGCAACACCCCAAACACACCCCCTGGAGCTACTCCCCTGACCCCAGGTCTTGGCCCCAACAAATTGAGTTCTGCATTACTGGGGAAGTGGGGTACGTGCCCTCCTTCCAGATTGTTGTGGGAGACCAAGGAGAGAACCACTGCCCTTGAAAGCTTAATTCTGCATTGGGTCATGTTTGGTCTCCATGTGCCTGCTGTGTCAAAAGTGATGGCAAAATACAAAAACATGATGGTGCTCTGTAAGCGGTTTGTAGCAATTACTATACTTGGATGCCGGGAGCCCTGTGGGCTTCACATGATGATATAAGATTTAGAGAAATTGGTCTATAAGTCTAATGCGGCCTTAAACTGTACAAATAAGAGTGCCAGCATTCTTAATCATTCGGGGTACGTGCCATCAGCACGGCATCATCAGCATATAGAAGTGCTGGGAGTAGGGCACCCTTTACCTTGGGGACATCGGGTGTGCAAATATAAAGGTAAGGACTAAGCTTGTTGATGTATAGATGAACAGTAGAGGGGTGATCCCACACCCTTGCCTTACCCCATGTCAGATTTTAAATTCATTGGTCACTTTGCCATTTTGCTCCAATCTTACCCTAGCCTTCATTTCCATCCATCCCCAGTGGGAGAAGGAATGGCCACAGCTTAGGGCGGATGACACAGTCAAACGGCATTGAACAGATCCATGAAAGCAAGATATGTAGATGGTTGCTTTGGTATACTGTCCTAGAATCAAGATAAGGTTCAGGCATTGCTCTATAGTGCCAATCTGGTTTCTGAAACTGGCCTGGCAGAGAATTATAATGGCATTTACCGCAGTCCACTCCTTGACTCTACCTAGAATTTTGACAGTAGAGTTGATCAGTGATATGGGTCAGTAACAAATTGGCGAAGAGTGGTCCCCTTTTCTTAAAGATGGGAACAATGGTGGATGTAGCCCTGGAATTTGGTACTGCTGAGAACTGAGATTGTTATAAACATTAGTCAGTAGTGGGCCCAAAGGTTGATGTTACAATTAACCACGTCTATGGAAACCCCGTCCGATCTGCGGGACTTGCTACCTGTGCTCTGTTGGATCCCAGTGACTACTTCGCATGGAGAAACCTGCATCTCTGCGTGATTACTGTCCTTCGGGCTAAACTGTGAGGAGGATACAGTGGCAGAATACATTTTGGTAAAGGGCTCCTCCCACGGCTTGCTAGCGATATGGCAGCCAATGAAGGTCCCGGTATAATGAATAGTTCTAATATCTGACACAGCTTTCCAGAATAACTTACTGTCCTTTGTAGATGCTGCACTTACTAATGGACTCCACTGCTGGGTGATGACTCCTTCCACCTCTTAGTTGTAACTGCTTGACCTTGAGAAAGATAAAGGAAATCATGACACCATGGATTGTACGTAACAAGTTGTTAGTGCTTCGGTTGCAGAACATTTCATAATTCGATATCCAGATATAGCTAAATGTCTGTTGTTGAATAATGACTGAATAAATGTTTTGAAAGTCTTAATGCCCAGTGTTACCAGATTGATTGTGTTAAATAAACAAGATGTATCAGAAGGTATACAAAAAACCTGAATTGTGTGCTTTGAGACAGCCACCTAGAGAGGCTGTTTGTTCCACGCTGCTTCTTTTCATAAGAGTTCTACTTTGAACTTTACTGCAGATTTGTATTTGTTTTATTTATTATTAGGCGTCTACAAATTCACACATGCACAACACATGACACAGTGTAAAAGGCAAAAAGAACAAGTGATGGACAGAATGCAGAACAATTTCATTCATTCACCCCAGTGCAGAGATCTGGGCCTAAATCCATCGTTTTTTGCTCACCATGCCATTGCAGTTTGGACCCAGCCATATTCCAATCAGTCTAGACCCTGCGCCCAATGGGAACAGTCCAGCCTGAACTGCCAGGCCAGGTCCTCCCTGGACTGGAAGCAAGCATCCTAGGACCGGTTTCGGGGTTTCACTCCTCATCAGCCTGGATAGTTTGAGTCCAGTGGCATGGAGAGCACGGGATTCACATCTTGGCATACCCGTCCCACTCGGGGTGATAAATGCAAAGAGAACAATTTTATTTTGTTTGCAGAGCACAGTGTAAAAGGCAGCAATGTTCACCACTTGTGGCACTATCATGAAACACTGTAAGTCAAGACTAATTTGCATATGGCTGGGTCTAAAATTGGCTGGCATGGTGAGCAAAAGATTGATGGATTTAACCCAGTTCTCTTGACTGGGTTTGAATGTTTGATTTGCTCCACATGTGTACCATTGAAGTTAATGAAACCTCACTATTGTTACTTTGGAGAAGGAGAACTAACCACTGCATCAGGGCACTTGTGCTGAATGCCTTAGTCGCCACAAACCAGCTGTCGACGTAACTTCATCTGTTTTGTATTTTTTAATATGCAATAAACAAAGAAATCTATTGTTGTACCAAATCAGACAGATCCTCTCTTAGACCACACTTGGATTACAAAAAATAATCTTATGGTTAGATAATGATCACTGTAGTTTCTGAAGTCTTTTTATGCCATGCCTCATTTGGTGATAAGTGCAGGAGTAATATTTAGTTCTCTTCTAGTTCCTTGATCTCAGAAGGATTTTCTCCTTTATTCTGAAAGGTTTCATTTTACTTTTGCAATGTGGGAAAGTACTCATTCTGCTGCAGAGCTTGAAAATACTCTCCCAGAAGTGAATTCAAAACGTGAACTTAATGATGTGCGCAGATGTCAACAGCATGATTCACAGAAGCACGTCACCGCATTTTCTGCTAATGCGTGCATTTTAGGGAGCACTATTGTTTTGGTAGAAAAAAAAACATTTTGTAGGCACCATCTAGCAAAATAGGAGTGTGTCTGGTAAAACTTTTCATTGATGTTGACTGTTATTGCCACTCCCAGTCAACATCTCACAGTGTATCCTGAAAACTGATCTCTAAATTTCCTGTGCAACATAAATGAACCATGCATTAGGGGAGCAATCCCATAGTCCCAGCAGGGCAACAGCACCCCCCGCCCCCAAACATACCCAACATCCCACGAATAACACACAAACACCAGTGTTAGATTGGGAAAAGATGCTGCAGGTTTATTTTATTACGTACAACATTATGTAATCACGGTGGGTTATCTTACGGGCGATCCAAGGGCAGGCCGCATTCTCGCCACCTGCCCACCTGATGAGCCAAGCAGCACAGTGGCGAACCACCCATCTGCTGCGTCATTATGGTAATAACTCTACTCACGCCCCTTGCGGGGCATATCTAGGCAAACCCCCGGTTGCACAGGCACACAACCACCCGAAGGACTACTGGGGCGCCGACACGGGTTCCCGGCCTCCCATGAGGTTCCAGGCTAGGCTCTGGCACCCCTATGTGCCCGCTGAAGTACAGGGCTGCACCTCTCTGCTTCCGGATCGCCCCGTAACTCCGCCACAGCCCGGCCGGCAGCCACCGTCGCCGTCCGGGCCCCCCACCACTTTGCTACTTAGGCAACCTGCAACCTACGCTCTGCAGAGCTTTCTTTAAAACAAGAGGAACAAGCCCAGACCGACAGGTGAGAGGTGGCCACTACCACCTCAAAGAGACCTCTGCTCCTGTCCTAGAAGGTAAAAGGCCCCTCTGTCACTAATCTGCAGATTACCCCCTGGTCAAAATCCCACTACAGCAATTGTGAGACCGACCCGGTATGAGGGGTCATACCCCCAGGTGAATGACCCAGCTGCGAGCGCTTCAAATTTGTACCATAGAGTTCCAGCGCAAGCCACTTGGACCCAACCACAACCCTCACACAGTGTCAAAAGACTACACCCAGGTTGCGTTTCAACTTCTGCCGTAGCGCTGTCCTCAGCAAATCAAAGTTAATATATGACTTGTGTGGAGTCCCATCATAAGATCACCGGAAAGCACAGGTTGAAACTGCTGGCTACACATGCCCTCGTGAAATTAGCCTGAAGGCTGCTTAGTCCAAGCTACCTCTAGGATAAATCGTCTACAAGGTTGACATACAACCACCACCATGAGGGGTTGCCTAGACTGATACAGGTGCCCACAGCATTGGAGACATAATACCTCTTCACAATAGCTGCGAAGGCGATTCCAATACCTTGCATACACCAAATACTCGCTGTACGGGTTGCTGTACTGCCACCTGCCAGCTAAACAGGAGGATGACAGGCGTCGCCTGCTGGACCATGAGCCTGTGGTAATAACCGCTTGTATACATCGCTACCCAAAGTAATGTCAGAAGGTGGATGCCCCCAAAATACTGTTGTGCAATCAGCTATACTCCTGCCGCGCTGAGCGGCTCTCTGGTACATCCGGCCCAGAGAAATGGAGCATACAGTAACTGTGTGCCCTGTTCCAGAGTAAAGTAAGAGGGCATGCCAAGGTCAACGGACCCTGTCGCCAATGGCTCTACCACTGTGTACTACCTTTTCAGTGCAACAACGCTCGATAGATGCAACTACCTCCCCCGCCTGCTGCCCTGGCAAAGGCACAGGTGGAAATGCCATAACTGAAGTGACCAGATCAAAATGGTCAAAAGCTACCTCGGGTTACCCCGATTGACAGACACCGCACCATCCTGTGCCTTGTGTGAACATGGCCACCATAGTATGAGCAGCGCCCCGTGATGTATATTTGGCTTAGTGGCCGCTGATGCACCAGAACGGTGAAGAAGAGATACAAAACTACATAGTCCTGGCCAGGACCGACCAGCAATAACTAATTGACCTCCATGGCGCCTGCATCAGTTGGACATACAGAAGGGCCACATGCAATAACTCCTGGTGGCAAAAGGGACCATGTTAGACAAGCAGAGAGACTCCGCTCACGCCAATATCAAAAACCAACTTGTCCCAGAGTACGCCACCCGGCGCCAAAAACAGACCACAAAGTTACACCGAATTCCAACCACCGCGGAAAGTCACCCTAAAACATGCTTCTCACAGTGCCTGCCCCTCGGCTCTAGACAGGACACCCTGGATACCCCAAACAGCCCAACACCAAGGAGGGGCACCCAGGACGAGCGCTATGCCTGATGTGGGGGGTATACTAATGCTGTGAATGGGGTGTGAGTAGAATCCTCACTACCGAGACAAGCTATGTAAAAGTGACTGACAACCACAGAAGCGACTTGCAGAAACTGTTTGCCCACATCTCCAAAAGGAGCACTCCTTCTGAACCCAGGCCAGCTATTGGCTTAGTCCCTGCATACTGTTGCACAAACTACTCAGCAACCATTTAGCTTCCTTGCCTCGGCAGCTGAGAGCACACCGCCCCCAACCATGTCTGCCCAGGTCTCAACTGCCCTGTGTGACGTTTCCGGCCTTTCGATGCACTATGAGTGACTAAGACTAAGAATTACACTCATTGCTGGCTCTAAACCATGAGGATGGGGGAGCCCATTACAGTTTTTACTCCCCTAGACCAAAAGGAACTCTAAAGAGGCCCTGAATTTAGGCATGGGCGGATTTTGCGGATTGGCAATCCGCGAATTTGCGGATATGCGAATTTGCGGATTGCGAAAATCCGCAAAATCCGCGAATCCTCGCGGATTTTTTTTTTTATGTTCGCACGGGTTTCTGCAAGTTCGCGAGGGTTTTGTACAATTTCGCAAATTGCGAAATTGTACAAAACGCTCGCGAACTTGCAGAAACCCGTGCGAACACAATGTGCCCAGTAGGGTATGTGCCTCTTGTGTGTATAAAAGGTCAGAGAAAGATCAGTTCAGCAGATGAAGAGAAAGAAGCTCCTGGTCACAGGAACAGCACGGGTATTGCGCTCGTGAAAGTCAAGGATGCAAAGCCTATCCAGCATCACAGCTGATTTTCCACGGTAGATTTGGGAAGAAGGCACACCTGTCCAGCCTCGACGACGCTCACGATTGTTTTTGGGCTAATGAATGAGTCACTGACTTTGAGCATCAACTAGTTCGAGCGACCATGTGTGTGTTACTATGCAATCGCCCCGAAGGGCGCAGGGGTCCCTTGAGTGAGCTGCAGACCTGTGCCCAGCCTACTCATGCAACTATTTTACAATGGCACCAGCAAGCTGCCAGCGCCGTTGTAAAATAGTTACAAAGTTAGCTTGCTCAGGAAGCACTTAGATAAAATAAAGCAGCACCTGCTTCGTTTTATCTAGTGGTTCCTGTGCAAGCTAACTTTGTAACTATTTTACAACGGCGCTGGCAGCTTGCTGGCGCCATTGTAAAATATTTCCATGAGTGGGGGTTCAACTTTTGAACCCGTTACGTTCGCGGATTCTTTTTTGCGGATTTTGCGGGAAATCCGCAAAATTCGCGGATTGAGGTTTTCCCAAAAATCCGCAAAATCCGCGAGCGTAATGGATTTCCCGCTCACCCTTAGCCCTGATATTGGGAAGCCTATGTGAGATACCCGATCATGGGTTGAGCATGCGTGGGACAGACATAAATACATTCTTAGTGAGACAATAACCCTCGTGGTTACTCCTCCAATCCCCTATGCGCGGATGCCAGCAGCTGCCTATCGTACTTGGGCACACTTGGGGCAAATGTCAAGGTCGTTTGCGCAACCGCTATGCTTAACACTACCTATATCCCCCTACCAAAATCTGACTTGGATGTGACCTCGCCCCCAGAGCCCCTGACCAGGAACAACATACAGGCCCCCAGCTCGGAGAACGCCCTGGCTATAACTGCTTACGTTACCACCTGACCTTCTCAGATTGGTGCCTGCGCATTTGAGGCTCCACAGATGATCTACCAAGAGAGAACATCACAAAGTAAGTAGAGCTGTTCTCCAGCGCAGCTCATGCCCTAGAGAACGAAAACATTAATTGGAAGGCCCACCCCACCCCTCATCTATGAATTTTTTGGCGCTCTGCGACAGGGGCCCATGATGCCCCACACGCTGACCAGGCCAAGCCTGTTTGGAGTATGATGACTAGTTTGTCTCCATTACCGTCACAATCCATCATTTTAACACGGGTCCTCTCTATTGTCTGAAGATAGACATTACCACTAGACATTATACTCTCCCAGCTCTGGGCGAGTACCTCCAGTGTGTACCCATGGCTTGCGTTTGCCCATCGTTTCGTGTTGTCCTCACCCTTAGATTGGTACTCGATGAAGGGCGGGACAGGAGGCAACAATGGACAGACGCAAGCAGGGATTTTTCTATAAGGCATTGACAGACAATAGGAAAAGCTCAAGCAATGGCAGAATAGGGGGGGGACTTAGAACACAGACTGATCACAGCCGGTCTCAAAAGATAGCTGCGCTTTCTAACTTGACCTGAAAAAGCCCATTGAATTATTTAATCTGATCAATATAAAATAGCGCAGCGAACTGAGTCTGTGAAAGAGATGGATCTGCCAACTCGACAAGAAGGAAGGATTGGAGATAACTCTTGACCTAAACTTGGGAATTTCTCCAATATACTCTAGAGAGAGCAGGCATGTGCAGACAGACCTAGACTGGAGGAAAGATCTAAGAGGGCAGTACGCTTTCTTAAACACTAGCGCACCGGTGTGCACAGCCTTACCACTTGAAACCTCACTAGGCCTCGCAAGGGCTTAATCAACATGCATCTTAGTCATAATTCACATATGTGTAAAGCATGCGACCGACTTCTGATAATAATTCTGTGGATTGGATGTACTCAATTTCGCAATGGAACACATGAGAAGAAAATGAGCTCGGTCTCATTAAGGGATGTGGCATATCTAATTAAGGGTGTGGCTTAATAACAGGCAAGCCAAACCTGTGCTTAGCATACTGTGCCGCTCAATTGGCCTTTTGCTCTTTTTGTCATGTTATCGAGATATATAATACATCAAGTTACCATACACCAATCAGGAAGCCTGGTTGGTGAGGGCAGTTGGCCCAACACCGATCCCAGGATGCTTGTATCCGAACCAGGGAAGGCCAGGAATGGCAGTTAGGGCTGGGCTATTCCCACAATGAAACGGGACAAGATTGATTTACATATCGCTGTGTCTAAACTGGGGTGGCGAAGAGAGCAAGGACGAAGATGGAAGCAACCCAGACATTGACTGGGGAGAGTGTCTGGAAGGTTTCAGCGCTCCGCCCATCAATCCTTTGTGTCTATTTACTAGATGAAAATTAACATCCACAAGGTACTCACGTGTGCCAAAATCTGCCCCAGTAATGTTTTAGTAAGTCAAATTTAGCGCTCTCCAGCCAACAAATATAGTTCTGTTGATTGGTAAATGAAATGTCCGTTAACACTGTTATAAAAGAACTTGGCCAACTCGCACCCTACATGTTGTAGGCACATGACCCTAAATGACCGTCCCTGCCAAGGGAATCGTAATGTTGGTGGGTTCGTAGAGGTTTGTGGGCGCTGTGTGCAGAGGGGACCCGCCCCGCCCCAACTAATTCGGCATAAAGATAGCCAGACCGCTGGCAAAAGAATGCCCGTTGATGCCTGTTATGGAGGAGCTCTGGACACGGATGCATATCTATTTATATAATGCAAATTGTAATCTTTCTCCTGTTGCACGGAAACCCACCATACGGTCTTTGCTATTTGGCAGGGGCTGTTAGCTCTTAGTCCACCGCATATATTGCACAATGTTCTGTGTTTTTGTGGTTCCTTGGGCTAAAGCAGCTCTGTAATTGAATGTAAATTCACAGAAGCGCATGCGCAGCTAGCTTTAGAATTGACTATGTGCCAACAGGAGGCTGCCGCTATTCTAACAGGTTTATATGATGCTTCATTACAATGTGATGTCTCACTCGACCAGGGCCAAGCAAGCTTCCCCCGTCGCTGATCCACCTTCTAAGCTCCTGAGTGGACAACAAACTTTATAAAGATGCGCACGTTACCGCGAGCGTGTCGAGCATGCACCCCGGACTCACCTTCAGCCGGGCAGCTAGTTACAAGCTTTCTAAGAAAAGCAGAAGCATGTCTGACGTTCATGACTTGAATTAATGACTGTCTCGCTCAAAACAATTACCCTTGACGGAGGGGGGCAGTGGCCCACTTTAGCCACGCCTCAAACATGTCTGCATGTCTGGCCCCTTTACCTACTATGATTATTGTTTATGCTTTCAGCCACAGTCTGCTCAGCTATATACGTTCCAGAAACTGGCACGGCGCCCCACAATTTACATAATTGTAGCAAATGTTTTGTTACGACTGAAGTCTGAGATCCCCTAAGCCTTGAAAAGGCACCTGTGTTTTTGTAAAATAAAACATGCGTGCCATAAAGTTCCTCGAACGCGTTCTCACTGTCTGGGGATACTGTTGTAACATGAAAATAACTTGTCGCGCAAAGCCCACTTGTCCGCTTTCGCATATTACACGTCTCTCACTGAGGGAGGGGCGTAAGGGCCAGGGGTTTGACGAGGATCACCCCGTGTAACACCCGGGGCCTTGGATGTTGCATATTCTATACTGTGCGCTGAACCAACTGCGGGCAAACCTAGCGGCCTTCGACCCCTGTAGCGGGTGGGGGGGGAGAGTGCCATACTGGTGTCGTATGGTCCCGAGGGCCAAGGAGAAGTGTGACGCAGTTAATACTCAAAACTAGCGGTAATCTACAAAACTCTTCTAACATGCTGCCTTCCACACGCATGGTGTCTGATCCGGGCGCTCCCGAAATTTGGGCGTCCATAAACCGCTAGTGGCACTGAGGGTAGAAAAGGGGGGGGTGGCGCTCCGCATACACGTGGGCGCCATTTTGTCCAATGCTCGTGGCCCCGTGGGGAGGGTGCTCGTGCACGCGGGCGCCATGATGCAAACGTGTACACAAAATAACAACCCCCTACGGCAACAGCTAAGTAACGAACCCCTCCTGATGACCCGTCTACTCACTAAAAGTGCGCCCATACCACTGATATAGAACTGGAGCCACAGAGGCACCTCAAAAGATGAGGAGCAAAGCTGAGGAGCACGGCTAATGGGGCGGGCCTCTGTGGCCATGGCTTGCTACTCCTAAGATTCAGAGGAGACGCTCAGGTATAAAGAATGTGAGCGTGTGTCCGTAGCTGTAGCACAGCCCCCGTAGACATAAGCAATTCCCATCGGGTGCTCCGCAGTTTGACCAAAGGGATAGAACGCTTTATAGAGCACCGTGTTTACATTACACAATTATGAACGGGGAGATTCAGATATTACCTGGAGGTGAAACCGAGGCACGAACAACGGTCTCGGCACCAGAGTCCACAGTCTAGCCAACTGACTACATCCTCACCCTATTAACTAAACGTGGCAAAGTTATAATATGCTCTCCGCAGAGGTCTGCCAGCGCCGACACAGAGAATCGGATGTGTGCAGCAACTGTGGAGGAATGCAGGCTGCTATTCCATGGGGTGCCCCAGGGCGAAGCAAGACTGACCCCGTACCCCCATAATTGTGACCATCAAGATGCTCGCCCCACCCCCCCAGAGGGCGTCGGAGGCGGCCACAGGGCCTCAAAATAGATGCAGTGTCCCACGCCGCTGCTGTCCCGCTGGGTGGCCTAGACCGACACCAGCGGACTGCAGGCGGGCCAGAGGCAGTACTGGCAGGAAGGGGTAAGACGCGTGCACTGTGCCGGTCCCGGCAGGACGTAGGTTCCGATAAGGTGATTGCACATGCGAGGTGGCGATGGGCAATATCCGCCACGCGGTGCGCCAAGGCTTCATGAACGCCGCGGCATCGCCGGACTGGCACCACATGGGCAGGTTGAGCCTCTACGAGGACCTGGGCCAAGGCTGCACGCGGAGACAGGCAGCACCGCCACCACCCTGCGTGCGCCCCGCTCCCGAACACTATCTCCCGGTCCCCTCTCACAGGCTAGGCTGAGAGTGGAGCCGGCGCATCAATAGGGGAGAAGACTGCCCTATGTTATCACTAACCCTGGGCGTAGTTCGCGGAGTCGGACTCCGCGGAGCTCCGCAAAGACGTAGTTGCACTCCGCGAACTACGCGTAGCTCCGCAGCCATGCGGAGTTGCTTGCTGGGCCCGTTCGCGCGCCGTTTTTCGTCTTCGGGAGCACGGTGCGCGTGTTCGGGGCGTTGCCTGCATGCTTGGGATGGCTAGCGCGCTAAATTAACCCAGAAGTTTGTCCCGCCTGCTTGCGTTCCCTTATTTCCTGTTCCGGGTCACAATTAACGTGGTCGCGTTGTGCAAGACATGTTCGGGAACTCATCTTCTCGTTCGCACTACGAAAGTGCGTGATCGCGCTAAATATCGCGCAAACCTACCCATGCGGTCGCGATGGGCGCAGCCATCTTGGATCACACACTCTGGCTATGGTTTTGGGCCTACTTTTGCATCTTGTTGAAATCTCTTTAATCCTTGTCTTTTTACCCACTTTTTCAAACTTTCTTTAGTTATTACCTATTTCTCTCTGTGCCTAGGTTTATATTTTTCATTTTATTTCTACTTTTACAACTTTTCTATTGCTTTATTTTACTTCCTTCTTTTACCTTGCTTCTTCTTTCCCCTACCTTTTTGTCTTGAACTTTTCTTCTCCCCTCCACCCAGAACCATGGTCAAGGGCGCCAGCAGCAGCGGCGGCTCAAAGGGCAAGGCGCCAGTGCCCCAAAAAACCCGGCTGCCTTGCGGCAGAATGCGCCCCCTAGGGGTGAGGCCCCGCCAACTTTTTGGGGAGGAGGAGGTGGCTGCCCTGGTGTTTTTTATCCAGCGCTACCTCCCCTTGATGTTGGCAGCAGGTGGCAGGCCCGGCTCCGGCTACCACCATATTGAGGAGCGTCTCCGGCGGTGGGTGAAGGTGCGCCGGGCAGTCTTCCGCTGCTCCGGTATCCGGCGTACCCACCATCAGCTGACCCACCGTTGGGCTGACATTTTGGACCGGGAGCAGGACCTGTTGGACCTGCTTGGCATCGAGGTCGTGGGTCTTGGTGAGTGGCTACCCAAAAAAAAAAAGTGTGTGTATAATATATATCTCTATAGTAGTATAAGTATTGTTATTGTATCTTTGTAAATCTTGGCTGAATAAGTAACGCGATGACTGTTGCTCCGAGTTACATTTCCGATGTATTCCGTTATTATATCTACTGTAATTGTATGACACTGGTCTGTGCTGCGCTTCTTCATCTTCACTGACTCTTGCGTGTTCAATTTGGCGCTAGCTTTTGCTGTTTATTGGTGTGAGATTTTCGTTATTGTAGAGAACTGAAGATAGTTAATGCTATTAATATAGTCTTGTCCTTCCTTTGTCCGTCAGTGAAATAGCCGTTGATGGATAATTGTACGTGTTTGCAATGCATATTGTATCATTTTTTTTTAACGGCCTTCTCTTCTGCATGAATCCTCCTCTGGCAATGAATGCAAAAGTTACTTTGTTCTTCTTACCTCAGCCAGGGCCGGATTTAGGCATGTTCAAGCTGTGCAACTGCACAGGGCCACCAAACGCTAGGGGCCACCCCACCAATATATATCCTTAATTTAATAATCCTCAGAGGATGGATACATATTTGCGTGGCGGCCCCTGGCAGGGATTTGGTGCCTCCGGCTCTGTTCCACTTCCAAACACCCTGACTCCCCCCTCTTCACTGGCCTCCGTGCTCCGCCCCGACCTCCTCTTCCGGGCCCCCCACCTACGCTCCCTGGCCAGGAGTCCAGGACCACCATGAGCCTAGAGCCGCCCCTGCCTCAGCCCTCCATAGAACTGATGTAGTTTGTTTATTGAGTGGGTAGGGCAGCAGTAGCATTCAGTCAGTAGCAAAACAAAATATGATGCCATGAACATACAATTTCGTGTTAGTAAGTATGCACAAAGTTAAGCATGTCTCCTCCTTGTGATCTATGCATTTTGCTGGCAAAAAATGTAAAAAGAAATGGCTACTTACAGATAATTGATTGATTACCCCATTCTTGAATCGGTGGTGTTGTTCAGGTCTTACTGCCTCTGTGTTACTTAGTAATCTGCAATCAGAATGTTTATGGAACATTTGATTTGTTTTCTCCAAGTATATACACTAGTCAGTGAATCATGCAAGGCAGTAGTCATTTGGTAGACCAATGTTTGTTTCTTTTAATGTTGTAGCAGTGGTTTTTGAAATGCTGTCTATGTTTCACAGCACTCAATGTTTTCCTCTTTCTTTATTATTATTTCTTGCATGAACCACAGAACCCAGGGGCAAGCAGAAGACTGGGACCGAGTCGGCGGGTGAACGCGAAGAACCACAGGCACAGAGCTCCTCTACTGAGGATCCTGCTGCTGTCCCCAGTAAGTCCAACAGTGTTTTCTTTTGGAACAATGATATTTCCCTAACTTTCTAACGGAGCTTTTTTTCCAACCGATTAATGACATTTCACCTAACTAAATTTTGACAAATGCTTGTTTGGTCTTATGTTTTCAAAATGTTGGGTATTACTATCTGTCCCTGCCTTTCTGTTCCTTGAAAGAGCCTCTCCTATGACTCTCTGTGCTACTACTAGACTGTCTGTAGGTAAGCTTGCCCTGTTGCCCACTCTTTAGTTAAGGTATTAATCTTTTCAAAAAATCTGTGATAGAATAGCGGAAGGCACAGGGTCCACTCCTGTCTTATGCTTTTTCCTCTGTAATATCTCTTCTTTGCCAATTGACACCAACCAAGTATGCATCCAGATGTTGGTCTACTATTTTGTAAGCGTTAGTAATGAATACCACTACTACTCTTGCGGGTATGGTTCTATGCAGTCACATACATAACTATGTATGCACCACAAAATTGGATGTTGTTGGTGATAGGCAGGTTGGACCTTACTTACTTACAGTCTTACACCTCAGTCACAGAACTCAGAGGAACCCACAATTCAATGAACGACAACCTATATGGGCTCAGTCATTGGTCAATTATTCAATTACCCCTTTCCAGGACCCCAATATGAAGATGCCAAATGCTTTTATTACACAATCCATAACCTAAGTAACCCCCTTTTGCTCACTCTCTCGTGTAAGTCTACAAGACAACAGACACTGAAAATATACTTCCGAGTCAATGTGGTACTTCAAAACCTTTATTTTGTTAGAAGTAACTAAGTAAGTAACATCAATGTTTTTAAGTTGTTCCGTGAAATACGTCAAGGCCAGGGCCACCAGAAAAAATCCAGAGTTAAAAAAGGCTGAATAAAAAGTAATCTACATTTGTACAGCTACCAGTGCACGATAGGGAAATGTTGGAGACCCCTCACCATTGAACGTATACTGGTTGCATATGCCTCTTTTTGGTAAGCTCTGGAAATCTTTGCTTCGTAGAAGGAAATCTTCTCATCTGCCGAAAGATAATGACAAAAGTGGTGCACGTTAGACAGTATGAAAACATTACATACATTTATTCAACTTTTTAGCTGTCATGCTAAAAAAAAGGTGTAACCTGAGGCTGTAAGCAAACTCGATTCCACAATCCACATTCAAAAAGTAAATACGGGCCTTTCTATTTTCCAAACTCTTCAGGTGTATGCTTTGAACTATCATGTGGCCTCAAAGGCGTTTTCTCGTACTGCGCAACAAGCTGTGAGGTAGCATGCGCAAAACTGTAGACATGTCATTGATGTACAAACTGGTTAGGTTACATGGTTCAGTCTAACTTTCCAAGGACTAGAGTAGCAGTATAGATGAGATGAGCTTGGGTACCATACCATACCAAATAAATGCTAATATGTGTAGTGTGTTACTTACTCTGCTGTACTAGGCAATGTGGACTACTACTGATTACGTTGTACTTAACTGTTTTGCAGAACTCCATTCTTGGTGAACAAGTACAATGGGGGCTGTGCATCCATCTAAAAAGGTGTACTTAATTACTTATTTTTATTTGTGCAGAACCGGTACCATCCACCAGTGCCGACGTGGGCAGCGGCGCTGCGACGGCGTCAGCAGAGGCGATCCCGGAGGGGAATGGAGGACCGGAGGCACCTACAGCAGCACCGGCAGCACCGGGGGAGGAGCCAACAACGGTGGGCGATGGTAAGTTACATTCAATAGTGATCCGCATTACTTGGTATGTGGGGAAAACTTCCTCACTGTACTCTGATATTTATAATGAACTTGAAGTTCTACTGGACAATATATGACGCCACCTTTGTCATTACCAAGCTTAGCAAAAGCATTACCACCGGCGAGAATTGATAAAATAAGTTATACAGGCCTCTTCTATGTGACTACAACTCAGCTGTGAAAGGTTGGTGGCAGACTAAAAAAGTCTTATCCACAACATTACATGACCGCGATGGATGAACAGGAGATTGATTTTAAGTATGATGAAAGGAGCAAGGAAAAAGCACCAATCATATAATATAGAAGGATACTTTGGAATCAGCAATGCAGGTGTTTGAGAGCAGTTGGATGCGTGGGTTGTTGTGGAAGCATAGAAAGGGGAAAACACAGCTGCCTGCGTGGGTGGGAGACACATCAAATATCGGTGGTTAGTGGATAGTGGATACTAGTGTCGGCAGCGGTGTTTTGGTTAAACCCAAAGGCAAGGGAAGGAGGGGACGACTGGATGCATTCCGGGTCGTTGCTGGCGAAACACAAACCACCTAACGTTTGTTGCGCGATATAAAGAATGATAGTCTCTAGAGTAGACATTTACTAGTACTAGCTGGCCACTGTTAATTAATGTTAGTTTGAGACTGTCACTTTTCCCGGAAGCGCAGAGTATATGATATAAAAAAACGAGATATGAAAAAGACAGGTGTTCGTATGTGTCCGTTGAAGTACACCCATGCTATGTTACTAGGGCAGGCATAATGCTGTGCCAAAAGTCAGACAAATGAAGTATATAAGGCGTAGAATGTTCAAGATAGATAAAACAACATTTTAGGTACTCAGCTTGCTTGCTATTGCTACTGTACTGTGCCGCCCACTATGTGTTGGATACATTTTGTGTTCTTGATTTGCTGGGATTTTTCATTACAACAATTCTGTCTCTTTCTTTATAGTTACTCCTTCTAAACCAACGAGGAAGGAGCTGGCAGCCCGGGCCCGTCAGCGGAAACTGCAGGCCATCGTTGAGGCCTACCTCCGGCTGGTGGCTCAGGCCGAGGAGGAGGAGGAGGAGGCGGCGGCAGCAGCTGCTGCCTCTTCCAATGCCCCGGCCCCCAAGCCTGCAGGAGTACGTCGGCGTGGTCAGGCAGCCGCCCGCCGCCAGATTTTCCCCGCATCGTCCACCCCCCCACAACAACACGGCTGCCAATGTAGGTGCCGCCAGTTCCAGAGAAAAATTCTCCTCCGGGTAGCCAGGCTGGAAGCTCAAAGTAGTCAGACAAAAAGACAAATAGAGGAGCGTGTAAAGATCCTGGTGGATCAACACTTAAAAGCCCGCCGGCTATGAGATGGACCCTGTTTGCCCCTTTTTCAATCCTTTTGTTGGTGGGTGGGAATTGGGTGTTGGGTTTTTACTGTTTTTTTACATTACATTGAGCGTGGGAATTTGGTTGGGGTTAGGGGAGGCGGGTAGGGACAGCTGTGGTGTAGGATTTATATATATTTTATTTTTGTATCATCTTTAGTTATATATTAGATTATGTTAAAAATAAACGAGACACAAAGTTATGTTCAAAAGAAAACATTTGAAGTTCATTTGCGTTTCTTGGGGGGTTGGAGGGGGGAGTGTTTCACCAAATAATGTACGTTGTGCAACCTCGCAAGGTTTAATTTGGCCATGCAGGTCGGCGGACAGTGCTTTTTAATAATAAAATATATTGCCCACATCTTTAACATGCAAACAGATAGATGCGGTAAACCCTCACCGAGTTATATTTGTAGTATTAGAAGAACGACCAGTCTGTCTGGCGTTATACCTCACTGCAAACTTATCTTACCTGTGATTGCTGATGAGATGATGATGATTTTTGATGAAGTGTGGCACTGCAAGGGCTGCATTTGATTTCCAAGACAATGGCGAAGAATCTGTGGTTCAGAATCAGAACTTCTGTGATAGTAGTAGTAGACAGACCCTGCCAGTAGCATTTAGAGACAAAAAGAAAGAGGCAGTCATTTGCGTGACAGACAATGTGGGGGTAGTATAAGTAAGTACAGCACATTGCATGGGTGACCCAATATTGCAACTGCTAAACTGAAACAAAACAATGGTTTTGGGGACTGGAAACTAAGTGCAAGAGAAGATAAGAAGTTCAACTGTACTTGTAGTACTCACGGCAACGTCAAACTTTAAACCCAAAAAATTACGCCAATTCATTAGATGCATTCGTTGTTTGATGTTAATGGTAAATTATTTGGCGTTATACACAGAGCTTGAGTTGGGAAGCCGCAGAAGATCCTGGGCATGCCTTGTTGACATTTCACTATTGTTGCTTTCACCACATCTGCCCCAGCAAGCGCGTGATCAAATTGTTGGTGTATATTTAATGTAAGAAACATCACACCTCAATGTAACCACGCAGCCCGGGGGAAGAGGGTTAGGGTTTGTTTAATGGATGGGTACGGGGGTTTTGGGAAAGGTTTGAGAAAGAAAAACAGTACGCATGGAGATTGGAGACAACAAAAGCAAAACAATTAAGACGATGATTTATGATGTTGATCCGCTAGCCAATGATTGAAAGCAATGAACGTAAGAAAAGGACACGCTGAATATCATTCTTGGTTTCCCGCAATCCAATTGCTTGATGATGAGGATTTGTGGTAAGGGTGAGAGTTGATGCTCATACTATAAAGCAGTGGGGGAAAGACGTCCAGCCTGAAAAAGAAAAGGCAAATACAAAAGAATGTGAATGACCTAAACAAATTGTAATACAGTGAAGATAGAAAAAATAATACAAGAGGAGTAGTCGTATGAGAGGACTTTCAGACTGAGGCGGCTTGGATACAACTTGTATAAGTCTACTAGTTGCATATCATTTTTAATCTAGAAGTACAAAAAAAGACAGGAGCCAGCACACAACAACAGGCCCACGACGACACAGGTTTGCCCGTTATACAAACTGCATTTCCCTAAAAATTTCACAGAGCCACAGAAAGGTGAATGAAATTGAAAAAGCAACCTAGCATTTACAAAATTAATCAACAAAATCAATGCGTCATTCTCAGTCATCAATCATACCACTATTGTACTCTACCACAGCACAGTGCACAAACATGTAGTAGCCTGGGTCTACTGTGCTGTGCCTCTTATTTGCATTTATTTATTACCTTGTATTCCACTCCAAGAAACATCGTGCATCAATCAGCTCAGATCCAACTGCCTTACAGCAAAGATATGGTGGTCACCATCATTATCATCAGCAACTCAGTCTGTAGTGAGTGACTACGATAAATTAAGTCCTGACTGCATCTGTAGTAGTAGGAACACAAGTGCGTAAATAATTTCTATTATTAGTAAATAACATGGAAAAATTGGCTATCACGTGAGTCTGAACTGAAGTTACTAGTATACTTCAACTCCATGCACATTTGCTCAGAGTCAGCAAAAAAATACATCCAATGCAATGCATGGCATCATTCATTTTTTAATATACCTGTTTTGCTCTTCTCTTTCACTGTCAGATGATTGATCACAGATGCTGCGGAGCCTTTGTAATGCGAGTCACAACAAGTTGACTTCAGTTGTGGATGCCTGCTCAAGTTTCTTTTGACACAGAAGAGTTGTCTCTGAATGGCTGCAGACAGAGGTGGTAGCCTTAAGAGTAAGACTCAGCAAGGCAGTTATTATGAGTTGCAGATTTCAAATGAAAGCGAGGATGGCTGTAGTCATGTACGGTTCACTTGTTATGGAGGGACTGTTAGAGGCTACATTATTGTTATTGTACTATACTCCATCTACAACATCAAATGTATGGCTGCCAAGATGGAATTGTATTGACTTGAGTGGGAGTCAAGAAGATGGAGCAAGACTCTGAGGAGTGCAGTCAACATGGAACATAAATGCACAGGCATGCAACTCCAGGAGGTAAATAAAAAAGATACAGCGAAAATAAATGCACAGGTGTGCAACTCCAGTAGGTACATTAAAAGAATGAGTGGTGGGGATGGATTTGGTTGAGCTTTTTCTTTTAAGATTAGCAGTTTTGCACCCGAAAGTCATTTTTAATAAGAAAATAAATAACACAAATAAAAGAAGGGAAAAGGTAACAATTTAAAAGCCTATTGGTCAGGGAAGAGGTGCTCGTCCTCAAACTCTGTGGGTCCGGACAGCAGTAGGTCATGTAACCCAGCAGTGATGAATTCTTCGGGCTCGTTTTCTTCATCCTGCTCTGATTCACGTACAGTATAGTCTGGTGGTATGAAGTGTTGATTCATTTTTATCATTGTCAGCCTCTCGACGCTTTTGGGGGAGAGACTGGTCCTTTTCGATGTCACAATGGCACCAGCAGCACTGAAAACCCGCTCAGAGGCGACACTGGCTACAGGACAAGCCAAATACTTTATCGCCAGCCTGCTCAGCACTGGCCACTGTCTCCTTCTTTCATACCAATAGACCAATGGGCTTTGCTCCATGAACACCTCTGTTGTGTCATCCAGATAGGCCTGAACCATCCGCTCAGTGTTCATTGGTGCTCGGCTTTGCTGCTCCTCTTTCCCCTTTGCAACAGCAACGGACTTACCCATCCCCTTCTGTAGAAAAAAAGCAGTTATGCTTTTGGTTGTGTCTGCTGAATCAGATTGTGTAGGTGCTGCTTTTGGTACTGTTGGTGCCTGCTGGGAAGCGGACGCACTGCTCTCATGCTCTGATGAACTTGCCTCAGGAGGATGGCCTGGAGTACTTTGACTGTCCTGGGCTGGCACTGGCAGGCCTTTAAGTAACAGCCGTTCAGTTTCTAAATCATTAGCTTCCACAGCTATGGAACTTTTGTAATTGGCAACATCCCCATCTGAAAAAGGAATGACTGCGCTACTGCTGACAAACAATTTGTACCGTGGATCCAAGATTGTTGCAGTTATGTAATTTGGATCTGACACAATCATTTTAAGCCTTGAATTTCCAGATAAGCGGTTGGCTAAGGCCTTGGCCAAGGTACATGCATCAACTTTTTCTTCGTCACCTTCGTATGTTTCACAGACCTCCTTCAGCTGTTGCTCGAGCATGTACAAAAATGGGATGGCTTGGCCCATAGTACAGTCCTCCCTGCTAACTGCACGTGTGAACACCTCAAAAGGTTGTAGCATCTCTGTCAAGCATTTGATGATGTCCCACTGCCACATCTCAACGGTCAGGGTTTTAAGATTAACAGTAGGATCCACTAATCTTCTTGACATTATATAAGCATTCAGTGGTATGTACTGCTCAAAGAGACGCTCAAGCATGAAATAAGTAGAGTTCCAACGTGTTGGGTCCTCCTGGATCAGTGCTTTGACTGGCAAATTATGCTCCCGCTGAATGACGCGTAGCAGCTTCCGTGCTTTGAAAGAATGGTTAAAATGCGTGCATATTCTTCTGCAGATGGTCAGTATGTTGCTGACTTGGTGTTCATTTTTCAGAAAGTCTTGCACGACTAAGTTAATGCAGTGTGCCAAACAGGGTACCCTGAAATACTGGCCATCTTTCATTGCCTTCACTACATTACTGCCATTGTCGGTGGCAACAAAACCAATCTTAAGGCCTCTTGGTTTCAGCCATTCAAAGACCTTGCTGTTAAAGTCAGACAAAATGTTGTCAGCAGTATGATTTTTCTCCATACCAAACATGGCTACAGTTGCATGTTTGCGAGTGTCATTGAAAATCCCAGCAACGTCAAGAAGGCCTGAAGTTAACTTGTCTTTCACACCTGCAAAAGAGATCCAGTGTGCGGTGATGCACATGTAATCTGCTGTGGCTTCTCGACTGCTCCACATGTCGGTTGTCAGGTGGATACAATGGACAACACTCTGTTGTAAGGCTTTCCCAATCAATCCCAGCACGTCGTGGTGTAGTGCTGGAATAGCAACTCTTGCAAAATAGTAGCGACTGGGAACGTCCCATTTTGGGGCGAGTGTTGCCACTAATTGCCGAAATCCCACTGCCTCAACAAATGAAAATGGGAGAAGGTCGAGTGCCAACATTTTTGCAAGTTTCGCATTGTACAAACGTGCTGTTGGGTGGTTCCGCTCATACTTTCCCTCCTGCCTAAACATGCCAGTAATGGTAAGCTGCTTGGTAATTCTTTCTGTTCTGCTAGACGGACCACCTTTCAACGCAGACTTTTCACTCTTTGTCCTTGGTGTCTCCGGCTGACTCTGGTGCCACTGAGAAGTTGCTGATGCTGAGGATTTGGACTGCACCACTCCAGTGCTGGCGACAGGGCTCATTTGTGTACCACTCCCAGATAGAAGGTCATCGTCTCCCTCTTCTTCCATGAGTGGACCTTGTAGTACTGTATCCTCCCCACCAACACCAGTGCTTACATCTTTTAAGCTTGCAAGGTGGTCCTCCCATTGAATTGCGTGTGTTTTTTTCATATGGGTCGTTGGGCCTCCAGTACCATAGTTTGTACCAATCTTACCACGACTAACATTGGTATGACAAATGGTGCATATAGCAATGTTCTCCTGATGTGGGTGAACCGTAAAAAAATCCCAGACTGGGGAGCTAAACTTTTGTCTCCTGCCATAGGAAGAGGAGGACCCACTTCCTTTTTTTTTTTTTTTTTTTGTTTTAAATGTTTTATTGCGAGTTGATCAGGTTTACAAGCAAATAATATTCACAGCATGAAAAGAAGATAAAAACATAATAATAATTACAAAAGAACAATAAGAAAGAAATCCTTCAAATATACAACAAAGATTATATGTGCAGTACACAACACTGTTCATGAATAACATTGGCAAACTGGCCTACTTAACCAGTTCCTCCCTCCATCCATTGCTCTATCGGTTCCCAAATTTTGATTCCCATTTTCCTCCTTTTACTGCCTTTTGTCCTATATATTGCTCGCTCCATAATATATCTTGCCAACAAGCGAGCTTGCCAGGAAACAAAAGAGGGTGGGTCTGAGCTTATCCAGTCTTGCGTTACACAGGAGCAAAAGATCCCAACAGAAATAAATAACAGTTTTTTATGATCATCTGTCATAGCTATATCAGAAATTCCTATCAGTACAAGTTCAGACGTAAGTATTACAGGTATTCCAAATAACAAAGAAAGAAAAGGTTGCATTTCTAATAAGATTCTACTTAAATGTGGGCAAGAAAAAAACATATGTACAGAGTCAGATGCATGTAAGCCACATCTACTACAAGCGGCACCCACTGTGGAACCCCATTTAGAAATTTTGGCTGGTGAGTAATAAAGATCATATAACACCATATAGTGTTGAGTTCTACTCCTACCCGAAAGCAAGATGGAGTTAGCCAAATAGATAGATTCTTCCATTTTAATTGAGTTTGAACCTAGTTTCTCCACCCATAAGTTTTGCCTAAACACAATATCATCTGGTTGTTTTGATATCAACTGATTATAAAAATAACCAATTTTCCTTCTTTGATACAAAGAGTCAATCAAAAAAATTCATTGTAACGACGTTCGATCCCGATCTGAAAGTGTATAAAAGTAACTATGCCATTGTAAATATTTGAAATAATCAGCATTGGTAAGTTTATATTTTGTTTGAAGTTCGGTAAATGACTTAAGTTTATTATTCTGTATGAGATCCCCGAACTGGGTAATGCCAAGGTTATGCCATCTTCTCCCAGTACTATCTATACCCACAAATGGGAAAATATGAGAGGAGGTCAAGGGGGTGTATCTCGTGATTCTGGGAATGTCAAAGACTCTCTTGATAGATTTCCAGGCCCTAAAAGCAGCTTTAACAATTTTTAATTTTGTTTTTTTGTAATAGCTGTGCTCGACAAATTTTAGTAAGCAGCCCCTGGCCTCTGTCCCTAGAACCAGTTCGTAAATAGATGGAGAGTGAGAATCTAAAATCGGAGCCTTTTCACTGACAATTAAGGGAGCGATGAACTGCAGTACTGATGATAAGTAATAATAAAAACAATATGGTGTACCCCAGCCCCCCCTATCTTTTGAGATTATCATTTTTTGATAGGCTCTACGAGGTCGTTTATACCCCCATAGGAATCTTCCTGTCATTTTCTCCAGCTGTTTAAAAATAAGCGTAGAGAATTCTAAAGGAATACAACGAAATAGATATAAGAACTTAGGGAGAATCATCATCTTCAAAACATTATTTCTGCCATATAAAGAAAGATGTAAATGATTAATGCGCTCTAGTAGAGTGTTAGATTCCTTTATCATGGGTAAGATATTTATTTCTGGGATCTGTGAAACTGGCGATGTGATTTTAATACCCAGATATGTTGCAACGGAGACTATGTTGTTATGTGCTGGGGGATTTACACCTGTACATAAGATTTGTGTCTTAGCCATATTTAATTTATAACCCGAAAAGGCGCCAAAGCGACTAGCCAGGTCTTCTATCCTTAGGATAGCTTTACTTATATCTGTAGTAAGGACCACCACATCGTCAGCATATGCAAGTGCTCTATAATCTATATCTGCTGCTACTACAGGTGTAATATCATATTCTTGATTCAATTTGTTTAAAAAAACATCGATGTAGATTGCAAAAAGCAAAGGAGAAGCATGACACCCCTGCCTTGTACCCCGGCAAATTGGAAAGGTGGTCGACTTATTTATTCCAATTTTGATGGATGATATAGGAGTATTATACAGAGCTTTCAATGCTCTAATCATACTTGGACCAAACCCCTTAAATGCAAGTAATTCCCATAGATAGGGCCAGGCCACTCGATCAAACGCCTTCTCGGCATCTAAGAGAATTACTCCCATTGATGTGTTTGTACCTTCAGCCCGATCAAGCAAGGAGATTACTCTCCGAACATGATCAGTGGTATCCCTTTTGGGTATAAACCCATGTTGCCACCGTGATACTATAGTTGGAATTATCACAGATATCCGACTTGCTAGGATTTTTGAAAAAACCTTGCTATCGGCATTTATAAGTGAAATTTGCCTATATGAAGCCGGATCTAAGGGAGGTTTATCCTTCTTTATAAATGCCATAATAGTCGATTCGGCCCAGGATGGTGGTGTTTCTCCTTTCTGTGCTGTCATGAATGTTGTTAGTAGATCTTGTTTTATCAGATTTCTAAACATCCAATAAAATTCTAATGGAATTCCATCTGGACCCACGGCTTTTCCACTAGCAAGAGATAGAAGCGCAGAATTTATCTCTTCCCAAGTAATATCCTGTTCTAAAAACTGAAACTGCTCCATAGAAAGTTTAGACACATTGTCATTTTGAATGAAATTTAGCATTGTTTCGCTAGTATGGTCTAAGAAATCTTGGGTGTATAGCTTGAGATAAAATTGTCGAAAGACCTCTAGGATTTCGTCAGGTTTAGTGTGTGTTAGGCCAAGCTCATCTTTAATTGCGCCAATAAAGGTTGATGCCATCTTTTGTCTGGTTCTTTTTGCCAAGATTTTGCCAGATTGTTCTCCGAACTCAAATATCTGTGCTCTCATGACTGCAGATTCTTCTGCTGATTTAACTGCAAACACTTCATAAAGTTTTGCTTTATGAATGGCTAATGAGGATTTAATAGGTTCAATATTTTGACTGTTCTTTATATCATTTATTAATTTCTGTTCCCAATCGCTAACTAGCTTGTATAACCGATCCATTTTGTCCCGGATACTTTTTTGTTTATTTATTGAATATGAAAGAGTCTCCCCTCTCACACCCGCTTTAAATGTATCCCATACAATTTTCGGGGGGGCAGTACCCCTATTAAATTCAAAAAATTCCGTGATCCAGTTACCCATATGTTCTATATATTTTGTATCCGCCAATAACTTTCGATCAAAAGACCACTGCCTTACATTGATGGTAGAATATGATGTTAGTTCTATCATGATTGGGTTATGGTCCGATATTACTCGGGGGAATATCTCAAATGTGACATTATTGATGAGGGATGCTTCGATAAAAAAATAATCTAGCCTCACCATCTTCTGATGAGGAGCAGAAAAAAAAGTATAATCTGGTGAGTGAGGATTCTTGGCAGATGCTACATCCAACAGACCATATTCTACTATTAAGCCTTTTAAAGCTTTATAAGTCTTTTATTTAAACCCGTATAACCAGCACTGCCATAGAGATCCAGGCCCTTGTGTAAATGAATATTAAGATCACCACAGAATATCAGAGGAGATGGCCATTGAGCTAACTCTAAACTTAAAAAATTCAGACTTTCGGGATCATCCATATTAGGCGCATATATTGAGCAAATGGTATAGATTTTATTATGGATATTAATTTCTAGAATAATCCATCTGCCACATGGATCAGCCTTACTACGCTTAAGAGAACCCAAACCTCTTCTCATAAGTATAGCTACACCCTTTGTAGTGGTTCCTTGACGTGTACAATCCAGTAGATGCATGCCTAAATCACTAAAGCAATGCCGGTCATTCCAGGTCAAGTGTGATTCTTGTATACATAGCAGGTCTATTCGCATAGCCTGTATCATCTGTGCACAAATCCCCCTCTTCCTTTTGTTATTTAGCCCACACAAATTCCATGAACAAATCCTCAATTTACCCAGCATATCCTTTCAAGAAGATAAACCATAAAACAGAAAAAAACAGAAAAAGCTATAATGCACATATTATTTTCTTGACACTTCCAAAAACATTTAAAGTTAAGACTCAACTTCAAAACAATTATCACATCAAACGTTGTAGTCTCTTCTTCCTTTTTAAGAGATTTGCTCTTCACCTGATCAAACTCGCACCCTTTCCCTCCCACTTCCAATGCCGGATGAACTGAAGCCTTTTTGTTGAATTTCCCTATGTGACAGTTCAGTACTAGTACTGCCACTACCTCCTTCTGTTGAGGTGGCGCTTGCGCTGGATGTCGCATGCTGCCGGGCCTTCGCTGATGCAAAAATGGGAGCTGGTGTTACTTTGGGTGCTGAGTGTGTAGGAGTTACACGTGCTACCTGCTCATCACTAATCGCAGCCCTTCTGGATAGGGTGAAAATGCTGGTCTCTACATCCTCTGCACCAGGAATAACGCTTGTGAGGATGACATTGTCAGTGTCAGACCCGTCTTTATCACCATCAGTATCCTGCTCACCTACATCGAACTCCAGAAGTTCAAGCCTTGACGGATCCTTCCTTTTTCCCAGCCTGGTCTTAGGATGTCTCTCCTTTGAATGCTCAGTTCTTCGTCGTGGATGCCATTCCTTATCAAGGTCATCTGAAGGGATGCTATGCGAAGAACTCAATGCACTGCCACTAACCCTCCTTTCCTTTCGTAAATTTAAAGACAGTAGATCACCTCCAGAAGTGGCTTCCTCTTCTTCTTGCTCGGAATGAGGCTCTACTTCCTGAACTGCCCCGACATCGGGAGGAATAACTTCTACTATTGCGTGCGGAGACGGTGGTTGTTGTTCTTGAGGAAGTACTATAGCGTGCTGTGGTTCTTCAACAACTACTATTGTGGGATTTGGTTGTTGTTGTTGAACAACTATTGCGGGCGGTGGTTGTGGTTTTTCAACAACTATTGCGGGAAGTGGTTGTGGTTGTTGAACATCTACTGCTGGCGGCGGTTGTTGAACACTTTCATCTTGCGTGGATTGTGTGCTACTTTGAGACAGCGATAAGTTAAGTTCAGAATCAGTATCACTGCTTTGTAAAACTAGGCTGGCTACCTCTTCGACCCTCATGTGCTTGGCCCTGAGTTGGTGGCTTGCCCCCGCTAATGCGGATGTGCTGGCCCCAGCTTGCACCACGGACACCGCTGCTGCAGGCGTACGTTTTGGGGGCCCAAAAAAGGTTTGGGGATCCATACCAGCCTTAAGTGACACTTCCTTCTTCTGTACCTTCTTCTCAGCAACTTTCTTGGTGGTGGAGGACCTGGTACCTGCTCTCTTAGGGCCCATCTTCTTCTGATGTCAGCACACAGCAGCACTCAGTAGCCCAAATTGCAGAGATGTGTGGTCAGATGAGTCACACACCACACGTGGCGTACAATTGAAGGACGTCCGTCTGGCAGTTGAACGGGCGATGGATGAAAACAACCAGCACCTCCTCAGCCTTTTTCTGTGCACCTACAAGCAAAGAAGACAGAACACGTCAGTCAAACAAGCAGTAAGCCAACACATTAACAATTGAAAGACACACAGGCCAATGTATAAAACACAAAAAAGAAGACTAATACTACCAGCACCACAGCTCCCAGCCACATGAAGTCCAGAAAGAACCAATAATAAAGTCAAGCAGGCCTATCATATACCAATATGGACAGAAAAAGGAGGATGCCTGCTACACATGAGTCATGACAGGTTAATGCAAGGAAAATCAAAATACCCCATGGCTAAGAGTTTGGAAAACTTCACTGCAAAAACACATACAAGCCATAAAATTATTACACACACAAAAAAGTTACCTACCCCCCTGCCCAGACAACAAACTTGGAAATGCAATGGCATACACACATGCCGTAATGATGGTAATTAAATAGACCAAATAGAAACAGCTACATAAAGCAGCCTCGCTAACTAGTAACTACCACCTCTGGGACTCTGGCCTACTATCAGATCAGACCAAAAGCAGGGAGGCCAATGATAAATGCACAAAGGAAGTACCTACAAAATGGCCGCCACCACATGGCCTGTCCAGGAAGACAAAACTACAACCAAATAACACATAAATGAGGACTTTTTGTAGCACAGGGGACACATTAAACATTTTCGAGGAACTTTTATGCAACTCGGGACATATTGTTTGCGAGATTGCAAAATCGGCGTGTTCGGCAACGCAAATCGAGTGAAAAGTCGTTATCGCGTTCCCGAGCCAGTACAATGAGCGCGCGAACAAGACAAAAAAGGTAAGGTCGCGTTCTCACATGGTGCGACGTTACCAAAACTACCCGAGCTGTATTCCTAGGGTTACCTACTGGCAGAAATTGACAGACACCCAAAACCTGACATACCCCACACATAAACATAAGATTTTCTAAATCAAACCAGTCCATCCATGATTTTCTAATTAGAGGTACACCAGAAAAACAGTTGATTAACTTTCATGACCCTATGACTAGTACCTCTGGCCTACTGGCAGAGTAGGCCACAAGTTTGGAGGCCTATGGCAAGAGCAAAGTGGCTGGGAAACATAAAATGGCCGCCAACAACACATGGCCAGGCCAACCACAGAAAGTTATTACAATGAACTCAAACATGCCTACACACTAACTACATGGAGTACTAGGGTCAGCTACTATTGGCGTAAAAAAATAAAAAACTTTTAAATTACACAAACAGAAATTACACAGCAGACATTGCTATTGCATAATGATGACCATAATCCAATGCCAGCCATGATGTTTGTTTACAAACTTGAATACAAATTTAAACACAGAATTATGATTTTACCCATGGGTACCTCTCTATGTAGCCTGGATGAAATTTAAAAAGAAATACAAGTTGGGACCTCATAAAAGTATAGGCACCCATCAATAATTTAAATCAAGGAATGAATACTGTAGTTAAAAAATTTTAAATCAAACAAACACAAGTCTACAACATCATACTCACTCATACATTACTGAACTTACTTGAAAAAGAGAATTCAAAATCCAAAAGTCCTCAGTAAAATCCAAAAAAAAACAGTAATGCAGCCAACACACACAGAAAGTGATCCTGCCAGCTCAAAATCCAAATGAAAGTGACCACCTCATGGACAAAGCACTGGGAGGAGCCTGGTGGACAGGAACAGGAAGTTGTAAACTCCAGAGCCCTTCCTCCTTAATATTCAAAAATAGAGTAGAAACAGAAAGAGGACTCCTTCCCCCCAAAAAATACATCCAAAGGTACAACTTTGAGGGGTTTTTCACTTGTTTGCTAACCAAAATGGTAATTTATTAATATGGTTTAACTTTTAACATGCTCGCGAGTTATTCTGTGCAAGATTGCAGGTTCTGCGTGTTCGGCAACTCGATCTTACCAACAAACATCCTCACGCGTCCTTATGGCTTTATCGCGATTCCAATGACGTTATCGCGTTCGCACAGTCGCACGGGAGGGTTTACAAACATGGTGGCAGACGCGACCGGGAAAAAGCGATTGCAGAACCAAGGTAAGCCATTGCCGCGCACGCGATAATGTTATTCAGTGCGCGACAACTACGCTCCGCACCGGATAGCGGAGTAATCGACAGCTACGCGTACTCCGCGGAACGCGGAGTTGCCAAAACCCTGCAAACTCCGCGAACGGAGCGTAGTTCTTCGCCCAGGGTTAGTTATCACTGATGTACCTGAGAAAGAATGTGTGATGTGCCCCATAGCTCACGAAGGTGAGAGAATGCTGGGCGCGAGCACCCACTGCACACGGGCTCCACCCGACCCGCAGGCCCTTAACAAGGCAGGCCAGGAGGGACCCCCGCAGCCACAAACTGCGACCATGCGGGCGGAAGGGGTGGGTGAATTGGATTGCAGGGGCGAAGGAAACGCCGATCCCCCGGGGGAGAGGCAGTACCCGGGGCCCAGGCAGGAACTTGCACGGCGGGCCGGGGAAACCTGTCCCCCCCTGCGCCCACCCATGAGAAGAGAGCGGTAGTAAGGCGCTCCGCTCAGGCAAGCGAGGCCTGCTCTACCTAACGCCGAGGCCACGAGACATCTGGAAGGGGTCAAGGCCGACTCTGCACCCCCTCCTCCACAGCGGCCCGTAGCTACGCAGGCCGCCTAGCCCTGCTCGACCTCCGAGAGGAGGGAGTAGGCGGAGGGGGGGAACAGTCAGAAGGCCACTCACCTCAAATCCCAGCAAAAAGAGTGTCCCGTGACCCGACGCGCGACGTCCGGAGCGGCAAAGAGGCAGATAAAATGGCGGGGAAAGTTATATACCCCTTGCTTGCCTGCCGCCCCGGACGTGCGTCGCTGGCCCACCCACACTCCAGCCGGGCACCACCTGCCCGGGGAGGAGTGGCTGACCCAAGTAGGGGGGGGGCGGGGGAAGCCCTCTGGGACTAAGGGCCCGCCCTGCTGATGGCCACAGGGTGGCCTCGGGCAGACGCATATCTGGGGCACACAATTTGTGCTAAAAAATGTTCTCGTAGGATAGTTAACGAAAAATAAATGCTCAGATTCCTCCAGCGGTGATGTTGTAAATCAGGGTCCTTTTACAAATAAAGAGCATAAACACAGACACCTTTGTGAGTACTGCTTTATGTTTCTTCTATTTTTGAGGGATTTTTATTCATAGTTTTATCCCACTATGATGCGCCTCTTCAGTTTTACTCTGTAATATTTTCATTCACCCAACTTGCCATCAACTACTATTAATGGATGTCCTGTCTAATGTATATTTGAAAGTCTGGCTCTTCATAGGGTTATGTTTTTTATTGCATTGTATCTTCAACAATTGCAAGGCAACTCTTCCAGGCTTGAAGAAGACATGGTTCTGGTTTTGTGTTGCTATGTGTGTCTGACATTTGTTTGACTAGGTAGTGTAACCATCTGGTCACTGGACGGAACTCTGGCCCATATCGTATGGACAGCCACTTGCTGCTGCTGATGTGCTGTGAGTGCTCTTCATTGCCTGTTTGTTTGGTGGATACCCCAGTGATTGCTTGTATTTTCCAAAGTATGATGTATTTCTGGTTTTCTGATGCCTAGATGTTTGAGCCATCATTAGAGTACGTCTTCTAGGATGTTATTTGCAGTGCAGTACTTGCTTCTCATTCACCTACATTTCTTCCTTCCTCTTGATAGACAAGCACCAACTCCCATTCCTTTAAGTTTGATTTGTTTGACTCCCAGTTTCATGTTGATGTACACTTTTGTCTTTGCTTTACAAAGTCCATCCCTCAGATCAATGCTTTTGAAAGGTAAGACGAAGCACAAGAATGTTCAGCGGCATGGGCAGTGGACAAGCAACAGTCAATAGCAGAAATCCAGTTTGCAGATTAGCTGAGTCAAAGGGATCATAATGGTAACAATATCATAGGTATTGTCACGCAGGTAGAATAGGCCAGCTTGGATCACCACCAATTTACATGCCCCGTTTCTACGTCGCCTTCTTTCTTCTTACACAATGAGACATTTAACATACATTTGCTTGCATATCTGTGCACGATAATGTTCTCTGAAACTACATTGCTTACATTTCCACTTCATAGGCACACTATCACAATACCTTGAGCACTCAGTACAGGGCATAACGTTTACTGTGTAAATGTTGTTGTCTTGTTATTTGCCATGAAGTGACAAGGCCATCACAATAGAATAAACAATTGCGGCCTGGCTGGGCTTTCAGCATGGCAACATGGGGGTTGCTTATTATATAAACAACAACACAGACTTGTTTAGACAGAAGAGCATTTTGCTGACACTGAGAGGACACTGTAAACCAGAATTCCAGCTAAGCTGATTCCTGTTTATCTCCACAAGGGATGCTCAGCTGTACAGCACGATGGGCAGCCTGATGGCACTAAAACCACAGGGAATGGGGAGTAAGACCAGCCTATGGGGATTTGGTAGATCCCCTACCGTAGATATGCTACGTTAAGTAGGGCTAAGTAGGAGCACAATATATTACAGTACTCATGTGCTAGCTCATATTTACTATTATAGCACATAATCATTCTCTTCACTATTCTCATAATACTAATTACGCTATTCTGTTTCCGTTTACTGGTTATTGCAGCAAATGTCCTTTATACAGAAATCACAATGATTCAATATATATTGAAACACCTTGCTCAGTATTTCTTGTTTATCTCTTTGGGTATGCTTCTGTAACTAAATTAAAGGGTTCTAGATCTGTCACTATGACTCACTGGGGAGTCAGGGTTGCCATGTTCTGAGGCTGCACAATCCAATTGTTACCTTGTCAGGTTAGGGGTACATATGGTGCACTGTAAGCTAGCAGGATATTGGCCAACATGTCCTGAAGGTGTCTCACTCAATCCTGACGTTTATGTTGTCCAACAAACGCACAGATTTACTTGGGAAAGTATAAGCCATACAACAGTATCAGACTCTCCCAGTGGTCTACTACCAATAAGAAAGTCATGAAGACCTGAGATTGCCAGTCTCCTGGAAGCAATTGAAGAGCTGAAGCATTGAGACACATAGATAAAGTCACGAAGGGCACACATTCCTCACTGAAGATCAGACCATTATAGAATAAGCTTACTCAGTCAACTAAGCCCGCCTAGTCAGCATCCTATCTGGTACATCAGTGGTGATGTGCTGTTCATTCATGGATCCAGTAGAAACTAGAGGAAAGCTTACGGAGAAGCTAATTCTAGTCATGTCCCCATGTCAACTCCTCTTGGTATGGTACTCGCACTCTCCTGCAAGTGGAATCCAGCTAGGACTAAGTTCAAGAATTTGCATATTGGGTATAACTGTTACCTCCTAATAAAGGGCAACCCGTTACCACAATGCATTGAGGCTGGAAATTCATTTTTTGTAAAAGTATATTACACATGAAATATATAGCCCGAGCTCTGATGAATTATTACTATGATGAAATGACATCCTTCAAGAAAACTATTTTGCCATGATAATTTTTTTCAGAGAAGGTATACATAGAGCAAGGGAGGGTAATTTCTAGATAAACACGTTTCAAATGATTGATTAAAGCCTGAAGGAATCCATAAGAAATGCATGGAGACATGTTGTGTAGGATGGAATTCAGCAAAGTGTGTGTCTTAAAAAGGGAACTGTGCCTGGCAGATAGTTTCCGAGAGTGATCTAAGAAACTTACAAGTGGATAAAAATAAAAATAAGGAGCCAATTCAGTGCAACCCATTCAGGTAATTTAGAACAAATAAAGCCACATAAAAGACACGGTCATTCTTCTTTAGTACAGAATTGTGAGTCCAACATCCAAATGCCATCTACCAAGGCCCAATTAGTTTATGCCCCAGATCAAAGAGGAGAAGGTTTGACTCTTGGAATACGACCCACAACAGGGTAAACTAGGGAAACTCTAGGAGCAGGTCACTGATTTGGCTAAAAGAGAAAGCTGTAATTCACACATCTGACCATAAGCCTTACGGTACCTTTGCTGTGTTGTGAATGGGGCCACCACATGGTGCCATTGTTAGGTGTGGGATCAGCAACCTTTCACACTCTGATAAGATGTCTGAGGCATTTACGCACCACCTCAAACAGAAGCTGCAGGTGTGGTTATAGAGGTTCTGTCCTGTTTCATACATTCAGTGAACAGAGGATTGGGGCCAAACGACTCTTGAAGAAGGAGCCCCGCCCACAAACATTCCATCATGTTGACCCTTTATTCTACTGTTACTTGAATACTTACTGTCCTCATTTCTTAATCTCTTCCTGCACTTTATTTTTTTAGCTCCACCTTTTCCGGTATTCATGATTGAGACTGCTTTGTAACCAGTGCTACAGGGCCTCTTTGGAAACAATTGAGTGGCCTGTCCTGAGTGGCCGGTCCTGCTAACCCTTTAATGGCTTCCCATTGAAGAGTGGACCCATTTCAAAATTGTTTGCATTACTCCCTGAGCGCTGCATTCCTCTTCACCCTCCTATCTAAACGAGAAACTGAAAATCTCCGGAAGAAATAGGGGTACAGAAATGCCCAATCACTGCTCCTGGAACCCCCCATCTTCAGTCGAGAACAATATATGAACCAGTCTTTCTCTCGAAGTGCAACTAGAATCTGGAAAACTCTGCCTCCCTCCCTCCATCTACCCACTTGCCTAATCACCTTCAAAAAGGACCTCAAGCTCTTCCTGTTTGACAGACAACTGGGTTAATCACCCTCGACCAGACTCTCTACACTGCGATCTGAACGACCTTTATTATATGAATCGATATGCACTAAATCGAGGCTTTAAGTGTGTATTTCCTCAGCTCATGGGCTTTAACTGCCTCTTGTGGTAACTCCTGCACACATCCACCCATGCCAACTTCTGAGTTCAATTACTATTACTGTAACCTGCTGTAACCCATGTATCCTGCTTGTTGTAAAGCTCTCTGATGCCTGCGGGCCATGTCCACGCTATGTAAAATTGCAAAAATAAAATAAATACATGGACTATCGAGATTCAGTAAGACCCTGTCCGTCCTTTCTCTGGGATTCAGCTAATATTAGTGAGGGTGCCTGCTGGTCCCCTTTTCAGCTTGTGTGATATGTTTTTATTTATCCCTCTTGAACTCAAGTCCAGCTAAAAAAAGAGTTAATAGGACACTCATTCACTGACTGGTGAATCTATTCCCTGAGAACAATACCTACAAGGCAAGTATATGTATGACACAGCTTCTGGTTCAGTGAATTTATTTTTTAAAACGGCTGTTTATTTTAAAGTACGGCTTTCCATGCTCAGGCTACTCACGTTTCCAACAGCTTTGCCATCTCAGTAAAGTTTGCATAAACATCAAAGTCCTTCTCCAGTAATAAAATACTATAATTGTATTATTGAATGAAGGATGTCTTGTTATCTTTGGCAAAACTGTCATCTAAACTACAGGATATTTTATTGGATTACAGAGAACAATGCACTTTCCTCTCTCCTCTGAGCCCCGATCACGCAGCCCACACAAGTAGAAAGATGCACTATCATTTCATGGCAAGAACTACTTTAGATAACACAAGCCATTTCATTTTTGTTCACGAATCTGTGTTTCCTCGTTTCTTAACTTGAATTTCTAAACAAAAAACATGAATTTGTAATATCCAACGATTCACAAATAAAAAAATTCCAACTTGCAAGCGCGAATGGGTCACTTTAGGAGTGCACAGAATTCACAGGTGACCTTGCACTCTAAAGAAATTCGATCATGCGCAATACTATCTATCACTCGACAGAGTACACCCCCTTTCCACTCTGGGAAGGGGAAAGGAAAACCCCAATAATGGTTGGTGGAGCCGTTGGCCGAGCGCACCCTCATTTCCCTCTGCCCAATGGTTTGCTTTGTGCAAATGTGAATGCAGAAATGGCTCTTAAAGATCGCAATTGCATAATCACAAAAGGTTGTCAAGCCACACGAGGTCGTAAATGTTTGGACGTGTGGATTTACTCATTTTTATGGGGGACCAGTGTATTGTCATATTTTACTCGAATATAATCCCTTTCTCGTGCAGCTAACACATTTTCCAAACATTTTTTTCTTCAGATTTGTACAATTGCTAAAATTATCTCACAATTGTTTGTATCTATTCCACTGCCAGTTTCCACCACAAGGCCCTTTAAAAGTGCAGCATATATTTGAAATAGAACATCAGTTCGCCCTAAACAAAGGATGACATAAAAGGCGTAAGTGTCCCCATGATAGTAGAACATCAGGGATAAAATCATTAATTACATAACGTCTTGGATGTAGGAAAATGTGGCGTTCACGATAGAAAACAAGAATTTCAAGATGGCTCCGGGAGTGTGGTGCAGCATAGCCAGGCACGTTTCCGGTTCCTGCAACGGAAATAGCGGTAATGGAAAGCCAACGTGAGGAGCCCTTGTTTGTAATTAGGAATGTCTACAGAGAAAGACAGATACAAAGCGAGATTGTGTGCATTAGTCCACAGTGTTAATCAGAGAGACAAGGAGTGTTAGCAAGCCTGGCCTGCACTGTAAAAGGGAACCACTGTACAAAGACTGGACCTCAGAGGCCAGGCAGCTCAGTGTTAAGAGGCACACCAGGGAAGGAAGAATTATAGCCTTAATAAGGAAGCAAGACGGAAAAGCGTTTGTTATAGCAGGCTTGGCAATTAAATCATTATTGGGATGTGAAAACGATTGCACACTGTCCTAGGACTCCGCCATGTCCTGGGGCACCGTCATGTCCTAGATAACTCAGTAGGAATGTACCTGAGAGAGCGCAATTTGAATGAAACATATGTCCGTACCATATTTACAAGCATATCGCATAAAGTTAGAAGTTGTAACGTGAAGTAGCACTTGTAGCGTAAAGTTAGCCGATGTAACTTAAGTAATAGGAAATGTATCTGTATTTACTCTAGAATATGCATTAGAAAGACCGTATATATAGTGGTCTAATATAGAAATGTGAAAATGCTTAAACGTGCTAAACTGAATATATGTATGTAATCATTAGAAGGAGAAAGCGGTGAAATGTAAAGCGAAGAAATGTGCAGACTATATAGCACTGTGTAAGGAACGAGAGTATTACATTGTATTTTATGTAACAAGGATTCGCTTATAATGAATAAGTTACTAAATCGATTATATATATATATATGTGTGTTAAAAGTCATACCGTGTAGAAGAGCTTGTAGGAATTTTAGAATAGTGTGGTCATATGTGATTTTAACCTAACGGACCAAGGGTTCGCAAGAGTGTAGTCCGCTGTATGTAATTTAGTGGGCTCACAGGAATAGGGGATAGCTTTGATCTGTATGTGCGAAACAAGAGTCAAAGGTCTTGTTAAATTAAAGTGACAATGCTGGACGAAGTTTATGGCCTAAGTGAGATAAGGGACGCTTGGAATTTGGGGTCTTGTTACGAAGTGTCTGTTCACAGGACCAAAACGAGGTTATAATCACAACGCGAATGAATAGAGTTCTGTTGAGGTGATAGACTTTGCTCTGAAAGTGTCAACTGGAATGTCATGAGGTTACCAGCAAGATGACGAAGATGGCGCCTAAGAAGCAAGGTCAACTTAACGGACGACGCGAAGAGATGAAGCTATGGAAAAACCCAGAATGAGATCACGTGAAATGTGTACGTGGTGGGCGTCAAAGGGGCGTTCCACCCATACTGTGATTTTGTATTTAGGGACAGCACCCCGGGGAGAAGTTAGCGCAGATGGCCTGAGGAGTCAGAGAGAAAGAGCAGAGCGCAAGAGAGCAGTAGGCCGAGGACCCTTAGAGAGCGGATGGGTAGGCAGAAAGGGTACTGCTTCTCGACATAGAATTCCATCAGAGACTAAGAGAGTTTGAACTTTTTTGAAAGTCAAACTGCTGACACCTTTTTAGGTAAAGAACTTGCGAAGTAGGGATGTCACTTAGCATAGAGTAGGGACAGATTTAACTTGTTTTTCTTTTGTAGATGACGCAACAGATCCACTTTGTGTCTATGTTATTCAATTTGTTGATTCTGGAATTGGTTTTAATCGTTTTCTTTTGTAGACTGAGATTCTTTAGGGAATTTATGTTCCTTTTAGTTCCTGTATACTTGTTGAATCTTATCCTGAGAGGATTGTATATGCAATTGACATTAATTTTATATTAAACTTTTTAAACTTTACCAGTCGTAAGTGGCTCTTCAGAGTTGCGTCAGTTTATGGGGTTGATTTAACTTATGTGGGTTTGCCTTTTACTCAATGACAGTCATTAATCGATCCAAAATTGGATGAATGAGATAGGTATCTAGGTAATCAGAAAAGGTATCAAAATCTCATTCCCCGCAGTTGGTAGCAGAGAAAGATGGTTCGCTTCTTGAGGAAGGCAACCTAGGTCAGGTCTAGATTACCCCAAGGTCCCTAGTCATCGACGACCAGAAGAAGAATCCCTGCCGAAGAAGGTGCTGACGGTGCGAGAGAAAAGCAGCAGAGTTGGTCGAGAGTGAGTATAAGGGTCATGCGTTGCCAGATTGCGGTGTTTTGTGTTGTACCTGTGTTGTAATGTCAAGCGGAGTTGAATGCCTGTAGTGTGATTGTGGGAAGGTTGTGAGCGCGCGCAACCGGATAAAATCTTAAGTCCAAGGAAGGGCTTAAGTGGTTCGGGTGTATCGAACACCCAGAGTAATTGTCTACCACTGTAAAGGGGGTCATGAGGTACCATTGATCGCCCGTAGGACCGATGATAGGGGGAGTGTCAGAGTGAGTGTATGAGTAACGGACGCTGGTCGGACGTTTACTGTGTGTAAGTAACCTATCAGTTAAGGCGAGCGTCTGAAGTGAGAGGAAGACGTCTCGTCAGTTGAGGTGACAATTACAGTTAGACTGTGGACGTACAGTCAAGAAAAGTGATCGCTTGGACGGAAGTAGTCATTTTTCGGCGTATGAATGAAAACGCATGCAAGACCGTGAGACGAGCTGAGAAAGGAGGGGAACTGCTGCAGAGGGGACGAGTGACGTCAGCGTAGAGCCGCGCTGGGATTGGCCGGTTGGCGTAGAACCGCGCTGGGATAGGCTGGTCAGCGAGAGCCGCGCAGGGATTGGTTGTTTGTCATCGGGAAGTAAATAAGGAAGAGAATAAGGAAAATCGTAGATTCTTGAAAATGAAGTGTTTTAAGCGTTTAAGGGCGATCTTTAAGAGAGATAAAGGAAACTTGTATGCAGGGGAAGAAGCCCCACCAGAAGGCACACCAGCTTATTATATGGCTGTGAATGTAGGGTTACACTCAATACTATGGATCTCCGAGTGGAGTAAGCTAACAGAAGGAAATGAGGAACTGACGTTCCCGAGATACGGGACGTTTAGGTTAGAAGTATTGAATCAACTGAAAGCGGTAATGCTAACAACGAGACCTCTACAGAGGCCAACACAGTTCGAAGCCCTCAGTGCATGGTTTAGAGCGGCACATGACAAGAGCTTGAAGAGGCGCCAAGAAAGAGTGAGACGATCGGTAAAAGCAGTGCAGGATGCTAAATGGGACGATGAAGCTAAAAAGTGGAGGGTGCAAAAAATAGAAGCAGACAAACTGTACCCAATGCTAGAGGCTACGGGAGAAAAGAAACCTCTAGAAGAAGATGAAGATAGCGAGCCGGATGAGGATCTGATAGAGAGGCTATTATTAGATAGACCACCTCCGTACAATAGAGAAGCCGAAAGTCCCGAACTACAGCAAGGGGACGGGGCTAGGTGGGGGGAATATAAACCGCTCCCAGTAACAGAGTGGGATCCCAAGAAAGGTGAGGAAGTACCTCATTCTAGTCCCGTACAGAGAGTAGTAGGAAGATTCGTGGTCCAGAAGGTGCCAGAAACGCAGCGTGCAAGGTCGTATCAGCTGCCGGATGCTCTACAAGTACCTGTTACCATAGGTCCTATAGTGTCAATCTACAACCCGGAGGGAGCCCAGCAGGAGGAACAGGCACGGTGGGACAGGGAAAGGGCAGAGATGGAAAGTAGGAATAATACGATCAATTTCCAAAGGCAGTTGCTAGGACCAAAGAGTCGGAGTACCCCATTGGATCCAGTAACGGGTCCCTGGATAGAACAAGGGGGTCAGAGAGGACAGATGGATCTGAGGGGACCGAAACCGAAAACCTTTAAGGAATTAAGGGAGTATTTGAAAGAATGGGATTCTGCCGAAGAGACTCAGAATAGAAGAATAGAAACAGAAGCAGAATGGAGAGATCAGGATAACAGGATCCTCTCTCACTGCGGAGCTGGCGAAAGCAGCCCGAAGTGGGAGGGAGGGAGTCAAGGAAGCAAAGGAGATACTTGCCATACCATCAGTGGCAATAGACAAATGTGTGAAGACAAGAGTACAGGGTGTGGGGGAGTGCCTCGCCTCATCCTTAGTGAGGGAGAACGAAAGACGCAGGAGTACCGAGATAGTTTCAGGTGCACTCACCATGCCCCGGGCGAAAACGTGCGACATTGGAGTCACGAGAATAAAGAGAGTCGCGAAGGGTCTCGCCATGCATCCGGTGATCACGGACGTGATCGCGGGAGCATGGAGGGCCGTGAAGGACCTTATCGTTTATTGAGCGACACCAGACAGCAAGGGAGTTGCAGTGATATAGAACAGAACGGAGGATCCTATCTCGCCTCTAAAGAGACAGAGCTAAAAAGACAGAATGCAGTGATGGGGAATAGGACATTGTTCCACCATACCCCTAGGAAAGATGGAAAAGCTTGGGATCTAGAGAGGTGGGAACAAAGAGAAGCAAGAAGGACGCCTCATAACTCACCTGCGCCGAGACGTAGGACTCGTAGTGGGGGTGAGAGGGATGTAAACGAACAACCTAGGAGTGAGGTACTGAGAGCTGAGATAAAAGCAAAACGGCTCGATGTAACGAGTTTAAAATCAGACTTGGAGGAAATAATAGACGGCACATTGCCAATGGAAAGGATAGAGCTGTATGATCAGGGTGAAATACTGTTTATGTCTAAGGATGTTACTCGGAAAGCGAGGTCAGTTCATGAAAAATTATCTGAGTTGGCAGACAGGTATATGATAGACTTATCACGAACTAAAGCTTTACAGGGTAACCATAGACTAAACTGCACGGATCAGGATCTAGATGAGCGTAGGACGATTGGGCTGAAAGTACACATAAAGGAACTGATCTTGAGTATCAGATTGTGGAGGAATTTGGATAAATGGGAGGAAAGATGGTCCAAGAGGGGATCCGTCAGAAGGAGTACACTTGCGAGGTCCCCGGATGGAGAGCTAATGCGAATGGAAGCTTTCCCTTTGCGAGAAATCGCGAACGGAAGCTACGTGCATGTGCCCTGGAGCAGGGGGGATTTAGCGGCATTTACCAATTCTTTCCCAAAGTTAAGGGAGAACCCCGTCGAGTGGTACAAACAGGTAGAGAGGTTCGTGAAGATCTCTAAGGTGCTGTGGATCGATTTGAACACCCTGTTTGATATCGTAGTACCCGGAGATTTGTGGACGGCATGCAAACTTAGTGTCGAATGGCCCATTTGTGAACCCGAGAGGGATGCCCGGACGAATGGTCCATCAGAGAGAGTCATGGAAAAGTACGAGAGGGTAATTGCATGGTTAAAAGAGAAGGTGCCGTTGCAGGACATAGACTGGGTTAAGATAGATCGAACCACTCAGGAACCTAAAGAGACCGTTCACGAGTTCTATGAGAGATTGCTGAAAGCATTCAAACAGTACAGTGGATTGGACGTGATGGATCCCAAAGACATAGGACAGTTTGTGTCGAAGTTTGTCCTGGGATTGCGACCAGACATAAGCTTAATGATTCAACAGCATTTGATCTGTTGGCAAAACAAACCGTTAGATGAGATCCTGAGGTATGCAAGGTACTGTAGCGATTAAATAGATTCAAAAGCAAAGAAACTTAAGGAAAAGCTGATGTTGGTGCAGATGCAGTCAGCTGGAAAGGGTGGACAGCGGCAACAGGGAACAGGAACCCTAGGAAAGAAACAGAATAATCAAAGCAGAGATGAGGAAGAAAAACCGAGACCTAGGGTAGATATCGCGACACTGAAAAAGACAACGAGGTGCCATCAGTGTAACGAGGTGGGACACTGGAGACGCGAGTGTCCCTATAATGTTGAGACGGGGGAATTAGAACAGGAGGAGGATGAGGTTCAACCCAGCATGGTAAAGGGAACAGCGGTCCCGAAGGGAAAGTTTATCAAAGGGGGGACTCATACTCCTCGAGCCCCGTTCCCTCAACCGCCTCGCATTGCAAATGGAGGGAAAACCTATAGACAACTGCCACTGTTCGTAGGAGGAGAAGAATGCTACTACGTTGATCCTCTTACGGGGCAACGAGTGAATAGGGAAGAAGACTGTACCCAAGGAGCAGCCCTGGAAGTAGACCAGAGAGGACCATACGTAGAAGCTGAGGTGGCTGGATGTCCTACGACCTTTTTGGTGGATACGGGGGCCACTCGATCTACTTTGAGATCGGCGGTAGTCCCAGGCCTGCCAATGTCGGGAGAAACGATCCAGGTGGTAGGAGTCGCAAATAGGAGAATGACGAATCCTCTAACAGAACCAGTGTCAGTGAAGATAGGAAATTACAGTGATGAACATCAGTTTGTGATTTGTGATTCTAGCCCTGTATGTCTGCTAGGAAGAGATCTGTTGTGTAAACTAAATTGCACAATATATTGCACACCTGAAGGAGTAGAAGTGCAGACTAACGATGATGATGCTGATTTTAAGGTTGTAAACTCGCAGGAATGCGTGGAATTATACCCTACCCTAACGGTGGAGGAGCTTCCACAGGACTTGAAGGAGACAGTGTCAGCTGAGGTGTGGGATTTTACTGGAGAAGAAATAGGACTGATCAAAGGGGTAGAACCGGTAAAGATCATGGTAAAACCAAATGCCGAGTATCCAAGAACACCACAATATAAGTTGACACCGGAGACAATTGCAGTAATAAAGCCTGTGACCGAATCCATGATTAAACAGGGAATACTGAAGGAGATCGTGGGAAGTCCATGTAACTCCCCGATTATGGGTTTGCAGAAGCCTAGTGGGAAATACAGAATAGTGCAGGACCTTCGAAAGATTAATAATATCGTTGTTTCATGTTGTCCAGTGGTACCGAATCCATCAGTGATATTGTTTCAGATACCGTTCCAAGCTGAATGGTTCACAGTGATAGACTTGTGCCAGGCTTTCTTTTCAATCCCTTTAGATGAGGAGAGCCAGTATCTGTTCGCTTTTAAGCTGGAAAATCGCGTTTTAACATGGTGTCGTATTCCCCAGGGGTATTCAGAAAGCCCATCGATTTTTAACCAGCTGCTGAAGAAAAATCTTGAAAGTCTAGTACTGCCCAAGAACTCAGTTCTGGTCCAGTACATAGACGATCTACTTGTGGCGTCAGAAACTGAGGAAGCTTGCAAAGTAGACACCATCACCTTACTAAATCACTTGGCCGAGAACGGACACAAGGTGTCTCCAAGTAAATTGCAGTATTGTCTGACCGAAGTGCAATACTTGGGCCACAGGATTGAAAAGGGAAAACGGAAGGTGTCTCCAGACAGAATAGAGGCGATCATGAAAATGAACGCGCCTAAAACACAAAGAGAAGTCAGGATGTTTCTAGGTATGGTCGGTTATTGTCGGCAGTGGATAGCCAACTTTTCACTGAAGGCAAAACCTCTACAAAAACTGACGCACAAGGGGGTGAGTGATCCGGTACCATGGGACAAAGATTGTTTGATGGCATTTTTGCAGCTGAGGGAGGACTTGTGTCGTGCCCCGGCTTTGGGAATGCCTGATTACGAAAAACCATTCTTGCTTTACTGCTGCGAAAGGGAAGGTTGTGCTTTAGCAGTTTTGGCCCAGATACACGGAAATGCGCGTAGACCAGTTGCGTATTTTTCGGCTACATTAGATCCAGTAGCCGCAGCGTTGCCCGGATGTCTCAAATCCGTTGCTGCAACGGGTGTCAGCATTGAAAGATGTGAAAATGTGGTAATGGGACATCAGTTAGTGGTGTACGTACCGCATTCTGTGGAATTGTTAATGACCAGGACCAAGACTCAGCATTTGACGAATAGTAGGCTCACACGCTATGAGCAAGTCATATTGGCTGCTGAGAATGTGACCCTAAAGAGATGCTCTGTCTTGAATCCTGCTACTTTGATGCCACTTCCAAATGATATTGATGATGAAATCTGTACAGATCATGACTGCCTTGATGTGACTGAACTATGCACCAAACCAAGACCAGATATCGTAGATGAGCCATTGACTGACCCCGATGAAATATTCTTTGTTGATGGTTCATGCGTAAGAGATGATATCGGTCAGCTGAGAGCAGCATACGCAGTTTGTACAATTACCAGAGTTGTGGAAGCCGCCTGCCTGGAAGGAGTACATTCCGCTCAGGTAGCTGAAATCATTGCTTTGACCCGTGCTTGTTTGGCAGGCAACAAAATTCGAGTCACCATATACACCGATAGCCAGTATGGTTTCGGGGTAGTTCACGACTACGGGCAGTTGTGGTCTCAAAGAGGTTACATGACCTCCTCGGGTTCTCCTATTAGGAATGGAGAATTCGTGAGATTATTGTTAGAAGCATTGCAAGGTCCAACAGCCATAGCGGTTGTCAAATGAGCCCCGCACACAAAGAATACAGATTTTGTGTCACAAGGAAACCGATACGCAGACGAAGTTGCACGTTACTGTGCGGAACAGGGGTATTCTCACACCAATGTAGAAGTGGGGGGAATACAGGAAAGAACTGATTTGACTATGTTGTTAGACACTGTAGATACGTGGGACGAATTAAAGTGTGTTCAGGAAAATGCACCAGATGTTGAGAAAAAAGCATGGGAAACAGCTGGGTGTACCAAAAGTGAGATGAATTTTTGGATTTCTGCAGATGGGAGAGCAGTTTTACCAAACGAACTTGTTAGTCCAATGGCAAGGAGATTGCATGGACCAGCACACATAGGTAGAGATGCTATGGTGAGAGTATTCAGACAAACGTGGTACAATCCGAAGTTTAGAGTAGCGGCAGAAGCAGTATGTCAGCGTTGTGCGATCTGTCAGCAACTAAACGTAGGAAAGAGAACACCAGTCACATTGAGTCACATAGGGAGGTCTGGGGGGCCTTTCAATAGAATTTTATTGAAATGCCCAAGTGCAATCGCCTCAGATACGTCTTAGTGATTGTCTGTATATTTTCTAGATGGGTTGAAGCTTACCCTACACGTAGGTGCGATACACTTACAGTAGCAAAATTGTTGCTCAGAGAGTTGATACCGAGGTTTGGGGTGCCAGCCTCTTTGGAATCGGACAGAGGAACTCATTTCAACAGCGAAATAGTGAAGATGCTATGTTCAGCCTTAAGCATCGACCAGAAGCTCCACTGTAGTTATCGACCAGAAGCTTCGGGGATTGTAGAACAAATCAACAGCACAATAAAATCCAGACTCGCCAAAGTTTGTTCATCGACGTCCCTGAGTTGGCCTGATGCACTTCCATTGGTCCTTATGAGCATACGTAGCACACCAGATAGAAGGACAGGTCTCTCTCCACACGAAGTGCTAATGGGAAGAGCTATGCAATTGGACTGTAGGTAACAAGGACCCCCTGATAAGGATAAATATCCTGGGACAGGGTAAACAATGTATGAAAAGTAACACTCCCAGGCATACACTAAGTGAGACCGAAGTTGCCTCAGAAGAAGAAAGTAGCTGGGAGTTCGAGTCAGATACCCAACAAGCTGCAAGTTATCAAGAGACGAGTCCAAGGACAAGGAGCAGGAGGACAAGGAATGGAGAAGCTAGTTGGCCGGAGAGAAGGAGAAGGTCAAGCTTGAGAGCAAATCCAGAGAGAACCCTTGTCCCGATCTCTAAAGATACGGATCTAGACGAAGAAGCTACGGACTCAGGCTCTGAGAGTCCGAGAAGATCAAGAAGGGTACGTGTGCCCTGCAGAAGGTACGCCACCCCTGAATGGACTTATCTAGCAGATGTCTTGGGGACAGAGATCTGGGAGAGTGAGAGAAGTGCAAGTGATCAATCTCGATCCAATTGTGGCAGTGGAGATATGGATGTTGACGCCTGGAATCGAGACTGAGGGGTTACTGACTTTCACACTTCCCGTTCCCCTTTACCTAAGTCGGATCAAAGACCTAGTGCTGAATCGATTAGAGTTTCCGACTTTTGGTCATCAAATACCAGCACAGGAAGAAAAAGTCATTCATTTAGAACTATTGGAATATGTCATTAGAGCTGCAGGTACGAGAATCATTGTAGATGCATAAAGACTTTTTAAGCTATAAAGAAGAAGATAACCTAGCGCCGAGTGGAAAGAAGAATAAAATTAGGGATTACATTTAGAGGACGGAGAAGGGTTAGGGTTGTCTATTGCTGAAGATAAAAAGACATTGTTGTGAAAAGAGACTTTTTGTTGCTTAAGAGCGCTTCACAGACTGAGAAATCAAATAAAGCAAAACAAAGACCTGAAAAAGAAAACTTTTCCTCGAAAAAGAAAGAGCTACGCTGTTTTGATAACATGGAGAATGGCAACCCAAACCGAAAGGCCAAATGCATAATAGGTACACTAATAGCAGTAGTAATTTTTCTCATTATTACAGTAGTTACCATATCATACATAGTAGGACATACAAGCGTAAAGGAGACAACAGATGTAAAGCCTGTAACGACTTTGAAACCTGCTCTTGTTGGGAAGAAGGAGGAGAGCAATATAATCCGTGAAAAGGCGTTACTGGCAGATGAAGCTCGTAGGTTACACGTAGACGAGTCACAGGGAAATTTTAGATCAAACGCATATGCCAAGCTATTGTATGAGTATATTGATGCCATGGAGGCCAAAGATTGTTATGTTTGCATGCAATTGCCGGCTTCCGTAGATGAAGGCATCAGATATCATCATCTCCCACTGACATATGGGATAACATGTAGTCTATTGCTCAGTATATTTTATGGTAGAGAAGGGTTCGAGTACTACTTTTCAAATTATGATTCGGTACTGCCTGAAGTCCCGAATTATAAACAAATGAATAAGTGGGACTATCACAAAAAGGAAGATAGATTAGCAAAATTCTTTCTTCCTTGGGATACATTAGATACTTCATATGCACGCAGAAATAATCTGACTTGCAAAGTGTCAGAGGTAGAGAAAAAATTCATTGGACAAGTAGATGACCGGTACAGAAGGCAGAAGATTCTAAAAATGTCAGGACAGTGGAAAACTGATTGGACCGATGAAGAAAAAGCACACAAGAAGAAGGGTAGCAATGGTCCAATAGCTTTGGATAGAACGCAGAAAGGAAAGCTATGTTTAACTCGAAGCAAGACATATTATGAGAGTGTATTTATAGGTGAAGTTAGTTGCGAACATGCTTTTCGATTGGAGTACTATACGAAAGATTTTATGAAAGGGATGCAAGCGATTCCTAATGTATATTTTGTATGTGGAAGAAATGCCTATGTAAAACTGCCTGACAATTGGTATGGTTCATGTTATTTGGCAATTGTCTTCCCCAAAATATATCATGCAAAGGATTTAGAGATCATAGAAGGAAAGACTTCGAGAAGAGCGAAAAGGGAAGTAGGAGATGCTGAGGTAGTTGGAGACATATTTGGAGCAATGTTTCCTCTTTTAGGTTTGATACTTAATGATGTTAAGATCAGGAGACTAGCTACAGTTGTGGATAGATTGTCTGCTAGTACTGCAAGGTCATTAATGCTAGTAGAAGGAGAGATGCAGTCGATTAGGGCAATGGTTCTTCAGAACCGTCTTGCTTTAGATGTTCTGCTAGCAAAAGAGGGCGGAGTTTGCAAGGCTTTGAAAGTCCAAGAATGTTGTACTTACATTCCAGACAATTCAAAACCACTTGAGAAAGTCATACAGAACATTACAGAGACACATCAAGAAATCGAAGATTTAACAAGAGTAAATGTTTGGGAGAAAGTAGGTCATGGAATGGGAAAGGTTGGAAATTGGTTTGCCAATCTTGGTAAAAGCGTTGTTTGGTACATATTGAAACCTGTTTTAATAATATTGATTTGCATAATCACATTGTTGGGTTTAGTGAGACTGTACAAATGGTATAGGACAAAGCGGTTACAAAGGTCCATGAGAGAGCAAGAGAGGAGATTAGCTGCTTTACAAGATCAACAGTATAAAAGTTTAAGAGCTCTCGAAACGATAAAAAGAGGGAACCTTGTAACTAGTTCTGTGTAAAGTGTCATTCAAATTGAAATAAGTGATGACCCCTAGAGGTCATCAAAGGGGGGAACTGAGAGAGCGCAATTTGAATGAAACATATGTCCGTACCATATTTACAAGCATATCGCATAAAGTTAGAGGTTGTAACGTGAAGTAGCACTTGTAGCGTAAAGTTAGCCGATGTAACTTAAGTAATAGGAAATGTATCTGTATTTACTCTAGAATATGCATTAGAAAGACCGTATATATAGTGGTCTAATATAGAAATGTGAAAATGCTTAAACGTGCTAAACTGAATATATGTATGTAATCATTAGAAGTAGAAAGCGGTGAAATGTAAAGCGAAGAAATGTGCAGACTATATAGCACTGTGTAAGGAACAAGAGTATAACATTGTATTTTATGTAACAAGGATTCGCTTATAATGAATAAGTTACTAAATCGATTATATATATATGTGTGTTAAAAGTCATACCGTGTAGAAGAGCTTGTAGGAATTTTAGAATAGTGTGGTCATATGTGATTTTAACCTAACGGACCAAGGTTTCGCAAGAGTGTAGTCCGCTGTATGTAATTTAGTGGGCTCACAGGAATAGGGGATAGCTTTGATCTGTACGTGCGAGACAAGAGTCAAAGGTCTTGTTAAATTAAAGTGACAATGCTGGACGAAGTTTATGGCCTAAGTGAGATAAGGGACGCTTGGAATTTGGGGTCTTGTTACGAAGTGTCTGTTCACAGGACCAAAACGAGGTTATAATCACAACGCGAATGAATAGAGTTCTGTTGAGGTGATAGACTTTGCTCTGAAAGTGTCAACTGGAATGTCATGAGGTTACCAGCAAGATGACGAAGATGGCGCCTAAGAAGCAAGGTCAACTTAACGGACGGCGCGAAGAGATGAAGCTATGGAAAAACCCAGAATGAGATCACGTGAAATGTGTACGTGGTGGGCGTCAAAGGGGCGTTCCACCCATACTGTGATTTTGTATTTAGGGACAGCACCCCGGGGAGAAGTTAGCGCAGATGGCCTGAGGAATCAGAGAGAAAGAGCAGAGCGCAAGAGAGCAGTAGGCTGAGGACCCTTAGAGAGCGGATGGGTAGGCAGAAAGGGTACTGCTTCTCGACATAGAATTCCATCAGAGACTAAGAGAGTTTGAACTTTTTTGAAAGTCAAACTGCTGACACCTTTTTAGGTAAAGAACTTGCGAAGTAGGGATGTCACTTAGCATAGAGTAGGGACAGATTTAACTTGTTTTTCTTTTGTAGATGACGCAACAGATCCACTTTGTGTCTATGTTATTCAATTTGTTGATTCTGGAATTGGTTTTAATCGTTTTCTTTTGTAGACTGAGATTCTTTAGGGAATTTATGTTCCTTTTAGTTCCTGTATACTTGTTGAATCTTATCCTGAGAGGATTGTATATGCAATTGACATTAATTTTATATTATACTTTTTAAACTTTACCAGTCGTAAGTGGTTCTTCAGAGTTGCGTCAGTTTATGGGGTTGATTTAACTTATGTGGGTTTGCCTTTTACTCAATGACAGTCAATAATCGATCCAAAATTGGATGAATGAGATAGGTATCTAGGTAATCAGAAAAGGTATCAAAATCTCATTCCCCGCATACCCCTAAGAGCTTCAGACCAGGGCCTCCCCGGAGGCCTTCTAGGCTTCTCTGCTTAGCATTTGTGGGTGTGAGGCTGCTTGTCATTTATATTTTAATTTAGCTTCAAATGAAGAATTTTTAAGTGTCAACATGATAGAGACAGTGCGCTAACCAAAGGACAGAATACCATGATTTATTTTGCAGTTCTCAATTCTTCCTTTCTTAAGGACGCCTAGGCCTTTGAGGCTATGACAAGCTTTGCTTGCTCTGCATATCACTCGGCTTCTCTGCGTCCAGCAATGACTAAAGTCTCAAGAGGCCAATGTGGCAGCAGGTTGAGTACTTTCATCATTTCGGATTGGTCACATACATCACCATAGTCCATCAGTCCCTAGTTCTTCCTCTTTTACATGTGTACAGATGAGATCCAGATGCTCACGTGGCTTGTTGGGGATCTGAACAGCAGAGTCCTCTGCATGTAGCAATGCATCATGAAAGTCAGGAAGTGGATGGACATCAGCTAACTTGATGTTGATTCAGGCAATACTATGGAGCTGATCATCAGTAAAAGCGGCAATATCCCTGGTCCATCTTTTTGGCACCCTCCAGCACTGACTAAACTTGTTCGTAATCTCTTCTCTCCGTTGGTTGCCAGTTTGCTGCTGTCTCATCTGCCTGCTTTTATCGGTTTCACCTCCTACGTGGATATTTCCTCGTTTGGCCTGGTTCCAGCGATTAGGGCTACATTGTGGATCTCCTTAACCAGAGTAACTTTCCTTATCTTGAAACAGTTGATACTCAATGTGGAGGCTCATTAACAGTGGTAGAACAGCGTCGATAATGCATCCCAAAGTATACTAAAAAGATGTATTGGCCAAAGATGTATTGGCTCCTTCTTCATGGGCAGTCACTGTTTAAAGTAATGTGAATAAGTCAGTCTATGGATTTACACCCCAGTTTCTTCGAGGAAAACTCCTGGCCTTTGGAGATACCGGGAAGTGAGACCACCCAGTTCCATGCTTCTCAAAGTTCCAGTCTTTCTAAGGTCCCGACTGGAAGGATGGTCGTTTTCTTTGTCCCCTCAGATTGGAAAATACTATTAAATGATTTGCCTCTTCTCTTTGAACATTTCTGTTGAAGACCTAGCTATTCACTTCTTGTTATAACAGCTCCCATAGTCTCGTACTCTAATAACACCTGTATTCTGAATATACTAAATGTTGGAAATTGGTTTACTGGTTGAGATGGAGGGGTTGAACCCTATTCAAACAGCAGCCACAGTTTCAGTCAGGGTGAAGTTACAAGCAAACCCCAAATGAACCTGTGCTTAACCCTCTGGTATCTTGCCACAAAGCAGTCTGGCGTAACTTAGAGGCAATGTGTAAAGAATTTATGAAGCACTTCAAACAGTAATAAAGGAAAAACACAACAGAAGAAAAATCCCACACTAATTTAAAATGTAAATACATTACTTGACACCAAAACAACAAAAATCCAATAAGTTGAACTGAAGATATGCATTTTGGAAGATTTCAGGTAAGGAGACCGGTTGATAGCCACATGTTCAGGACTACTGTGTTGGACTGCAGGCCGCATACAGGGACCAGGTTAGTCTCGCTGAAAAAGTTGACTTCAAAGTCCATTGCAAGGAGTACTGTTTGCTGTGGAAGGGACCATTCGTAGGGAGAGCGTCGCAGATGGTTATCAATGTAGAGTGATGAGTAGGCTGGGCGTGGTTGATGACCATCGCTGTACCATGAATATCCTGTATGGTGTCGGTGCCAAGCATCATTGATGGTCGGTGTAGCGCAACGTGTTGGGATCACCACAATTTCGCATTGGCGGACAGCGCAGGTAGAAAGTATTGGCACGTTCAGACCTGTTCACATTCACAAAGAGCCCACAACTTCAGGATAGTTCAACTGAGGCCACACCAAGGGTCCAGGACCAGAGGAGCGCCACTGGGGGTCAGGAATTTCATCTAGCAAAGGGCTCTGGCAGCTCCACTTGCAGGTCTAGGCAGCAGGTCGGCTCGGCAGTTGTATGGAGCCTCTTGAGCTTGTTATGTCCCTGTAGCTCAAAGCAGGAGGTCAGCTGGCTGAACCTTAGAACTACTTGAGGCTGGGATGAAGGGTGCAAGCAGTCTTCCTTTTCAGAGAGCAGGGATGCAGGCAGCAGAGCAGAAGAGTAGCAGGGCAGGAGAATGGCAGTCCTTCTGGAAACAAAGAAGCACATCAGACCTGTCGTGTTCATGCTGGGCACAGGAATGTATATCACACACAGGACGCAGGTTAGTTTAACAAATGTTCGTGGCACATTTATCATAGTCCTCATTCACAGTTATATTGATGAAGGTGAAAGAATGAGAGAGAGAGAGAGAGAGAGAGAAAGAGAGAGAGAGAGAGAGAGAGAGAGAGAGAGAGAGAGAGAGAGAGAGAGAGAGAGAGAGAGAACTTGTCACTCTACATCTCTTCAATGAGTCTCTGTTATTTACTGAATGTCCTTCGTGATCTAGTGTCTCCGTCGCTTCCTTGTCCTCTATCTGTCTCCTTCTATGTGGCTGCAGTTGCCGCTGCCATTTCTTCTTCATCCGCCTTTAGCTCCTTGAAACGCTATCTTTTCATTGTTGTTTGTTGTCGGTCGGAGACAGCCATTATCATCGATCCTTTCACTTTCGTCACCGCCAGTGAATCTTTGGAGAACCTGTTGTCTGAATATCGATATTCTTTCTTTCTGTCTCACCACCTTTTGTCCTGGCCGTGCAGTGTCTCTTGCCTTGATCTTCCTTGGTGGTGCCTGTCCGCTCTGCTCATTGTATGTCTTTGTCCTTTCCTTTTGTTGCTGTTTCTCCGGCGCCAAAGTCCTGTCACGTTGCTCCTTTTTACCCATTTTATTTCCTTTGTCTTTGTGTCTTTCCTTTTGTTTTCTTCTCTTCTATGTTCTCCTTTTCTCTTTTCTGTTTCTTTGGTGACCTTTGTCCCTCTTTTCTTTGTTATTTCTCTTTTCTGTCTTTTCCTCTATTTGGCCTTATCTCTGGCTTTTCCTTTATTTTTACTTCTTTCTTATTTGTCCTTTTGTTTCTTTTCTTTTCTTATTCAGCCTCTTCTGGGCTTTCCTAGTCTTCTTCTTTGCGACTTATTCTTATATTTATGTCTTTCCTTTTGTTTTCTTTCTCTTTGTCCTCTTTTCTCTTTTATCTCTATTTTCCTCTTTTCTTTCTTCCTTTCTCTTTCTCTTTCCTCTTTTCTCTATATTTTCTTCTTATCTCTTTATCTTCTTCTTTTCACTTTATTTTCTTATTATTTCTTTATCTTCTTTCTTCCTCTTTACTTTCTTCTTTTCTCTTTATCTTTTCTTCTTCTTTTCTCTATATTTTCTTCTTATCTCTTTGTCTTCTTTCTTCTTTTCTTCTCCTTTTCTCTTTATTTTCTTCTTATCTCTTTATCTTCTTTCTTCTTTTCTTCTTTTCTCTTTATCGATTTGTCTTTTTCTTTATGTCCTTTCTCTTCCTTTCACTTATTGTTTTCCTTTTTCTTATTGCACTGTCTTCTTTCTTTCTCTTGTTGCCCTTTTTCCACTTGTGCACCCTTTTTTTTTGCGCTTTGTTTGTCCTTTATTCTTCACTCAAAACTGTTATTTTCCTTTCTTTCTCCTTTCAGACCTTTTCCATTCTTTTTTTTTTTTTTTTGTCTCTTCTTCTCTATTCCTTTTTTGTTATTCGCGTTCTCCTTAATTCACCTTGTCTTATGCTATTCTACTTATTTGCCCTTTGCCTGACTTTGAAATGTCTGCTCTGCTGTTTCCTCTGCTTTTAATGTCCGCCGTCACAATACTTGAGTGTTCTTTGCTCTTTTGTCCTTCTTATGCCTCTTTATTCTCCTTAGTTTGTCTTTGTTTTCTTTATTTCTATTCTCTAATTGTCTTTTCTTGTCATTTTCTTCCTTTCCGACATTATTTGGCCTTAAAATGGCCGCTCCATTGTCCTTCTGTCCTCATCTAAAATGGCCGCCGCTATTTCGCGCAATTTCGCGGTCACAATCACATTGCCTGTTCATAAAATGGCCGCCACTTAAAGTATATTTTCTCTTCTCTTTTGTTTGTTGTTGTTTTTCCATTTCGCATTAACAGTCTTCTAGATGCCCTCAAGCCTGGGCCCTGGCTGACACAGACATGCGATGTCACTTGGCCATGTACGCGTAGGTCTCCCCTAACGCACAGCCAACCACTCGTAGAAAGTCAGCATCTCTGCACCCCTTTCGCCGGGGCCGGCCCACTGCTGTTCTCTCAAATCGCCCCATTCAAGTATGGCCGCCGGTGTTCTTGATACTCTCGCAACGGCTCGCGCCAGCCTCTTCAACACATCTCGCGAGAGCTCGCTCCACTACTTTCTAATCGCGCTCTTCTTTTCAGCGCTTACCGTGGTCGGCTGGATCTGCTCTCAGAGGCTGTCGAGGTGCACTCCAATGTTTCCTCTTCTCCTCCATCTAGATCCCACTATTTGCGCATCCAGGGGTGCTCCTTTATCTCCGATGGTGCCTCGGTGGACACGCGTCGATCCGTCTCTTGACCTCGTCGCCAGTTGTCGTGTTCATGCTGGGCACAGGAATGTATATCACACACAGGACGCAGGTTAGTTTAACTTTCCTTTATTCTCACATCATGTAGCTGCTCGTCCCCACGTCCGTCCACGTCCCTGTCTTGGTCATTGTCTGTCCCCTTCCTGTCCCGTCACCGGATCTGGTGTCCGGTGACCTGGTCACTCTGCCTGAGGACCCACAGGGTCCTACTGCCCTACTGTCAGTCGCCCACACTGTCTGATCCCAACCTCTCCGTCACGACAAGACCTTCCTCTGTAATGTCCACCGGCCCAGGAGTGTACGGAAGAGTTGGGTCAAAGGGTCTAATATTTAAACTAGGTTCCCACTTTGAAGAAGAAGAAGGTTCTGAAGATTTCCACACCCCTGAGATGTCAGGCATCCCTTTCCTTCCTGTCCTGGCCCCAACTTGTCCGGGAACACAAAAGACTAGTAATAACCCCCTTGTGAATGTGTTCAGGCAGGGCCTTTGTGATGTGCAAGTGTGGTAAGTGACAGCTCCTTCCCCTTGTTAAGTCAGAGTGGCCCATCCTGCCAACACCTATCTTGCCTTCGTTTCATTGTCTGGGAGCAATCCACAAAGGCCAACTGCCAGCTACACCTAGGCATGTGACCCAGGGACAGGCTGCAAGTATCAAATGGTTAGGAAAAGAAAACCTTCGAGTAATGTCATTTTCAGAACTGAAACTTAAAACCTGACTTTACTATTAAAGATGGCTTTTAATTACAATTCTTGAGATACCAAACTTGACTTGCCTACCTCCTCCTGCTTGAAAGTAATCACTTCTTAAATGTAGTAAGGAAACCCTATGTTATCCTATAGAAGTGGTAGCCCTTGCACTAGTGAAAAAAGAATGTAAGGATTTTTCACTGCCAGGACATGTAAAACTTAAAAGTACATGTCCAGCTTTTTATTTACACTGCGCTCTGCTCTAAGAGATATTTAGGGCCTATCCCAAGGGTGACTTATGTGTATTTAAAATGAAGGATTAGGCCTGGCAAAGTATTTATCTTGCCTGGTCGAAATGGCAGTTTAAAACTGCACACACAGTCTGCAGTGACATGCTTGCAGACATGTTTAAAGGGCTATTGAAGTGGGTGGCACAATCTCTGCTGCAGGTCCCCCAGTAGCGTTAATTTTCCCTGGGCACATGTAGTACGACTTTACTAGGGACTTATAAGTAAATTAAATGTGCCAATTGAGTGTAAGCTAATTTTAAAATGTTTCCAGGAGAGAGCATAAGCAGTGTAGCCTGCGTTAGCAGTGGTTAAGTGCAAAGAGTCCTAAGGCAAAAAAAACGAAATCAGCAAAAATGGAGTGTAAATGCAAAAGGTTTGGGGAAAGACCACTCTAAGGCTAACAGGTCTAACACTAGCCCTCATAGACTACACCCGGTGCAGACTGTGACCAGTTTATGTTTTGGCTGATTTGCACCAGAATATGGCTACCTGTGTCAGGTATAGTTGTAATGAGGATTACACAGTCTATTTGGCTATTAACCATGGCAACAGGCAGAGATGCATTTTGTCTCCTATTTTGTTCACATTGTATGTCAGTTATGTGGAGGGTCATTTGTTCTGCGAAGGCTTTGACTTACCTCCAATGGGTAATAGGTTTATTCCAGCCCTTCTTTACACAGATGATGTGGTCCTTCTTGCCAGAAAGGTACCAGGGCACTCGCACCTTTTGGATTCCTTTATGAGTTTTATGGCTTCTTTTACAAAATTTGGGTAAGTCGCATTTTATGGTTGATTTCCCAAGATCAACGAATAGTAGAACACACACTTTTGAGGTGTTGGACATTTCCATGGTCTCTTCCTTTTCATATCTTGGTGTCCTGTTTGATGCCAAAGGTTCTTGGTCACCTTTGATCTTGTCCAAATGGCTACATTTTAAAAGGACTGTTGAAGCTCTCTTTGACTGTGATGCTAGGCTTAGGAATGAACCAATCCAATCTTTATTAAAGATTTACTATGCAAAATGCGAGTCTGCAGTTTTGTTTGGTAGTGATCTGTGGGGTCATGTGGATTGTTCTTCCAGTGGCGGCTGATAATTAACGGGGGTGGGGGGAAGGTCACGAGGCGGGGGAGCGGATGGAGGAGCAAATGAAGCAAATGAAGAAAAAATAAATAAACTCTTACCTGTCTGCTCTCTGCCACCCTCGCGCCCTCTCCCTCTTCACCTGCTTCCAGGGCAGGAAGCAAGAAGCACCCTGCTACCAGCCTCCCGATAGGCAATCACAACGCTGCAGTGCACCATTTCTTATGTGGCACACATGTAGTGAACCTTCCAACAGTGTCTCATGCCTATGTCTGTAATACAGAGCAAGTTTAGGTACAATGGTGTTTCCTCATTTGCAGGTGCAAGGTGTTCAACAACCGAATCAATTTTATTTGAGGGAATTAAATTCATAAGTGAATAGATGTTTTTCTATAGGTGGTGACTCTTCATGTGCTCAAACTCCTTAGATAGTCAACAAAGGTGGTATGTAAGGTTTTGATCATTTGCATATAGCCCCCTGGCATTTAGTACTACTAGCAACGAAATCTAAGACTAAACCCAGTGTGGCATGTATGCAATCTGTGCGTGAAACCCATTTGAACTATTTGCATTTACATTTACATATTATATATAGATACACAAACAAGTTATGAGTGGGTATACGTTGACAATCATTGGTATGCTGGATATCTGTTTAATTTATCTTTTTATACACTGCCATCAAAACACTGTCCTGGCAGGCACATTTAACTTGTGCCTATTGCTACAAAAGTGGGCTGGAGAAACAGTGTCCATCGAAGAAGATAGTGTCATTAATTTCAGATTAACAACATGTTGTTCCAATGCATGTGGTGACTTGGGACCTGTCAACAATGTGTCATTATCATTATTATCCTCACCATCCTGTAGGGGTTCACCATGATACCAGGTAAAAACTGAATATGAATATTTGTCTGTTTCTCAGTTATCAGCTAAACCATTTGCAAGTTTAGTTTAGTTTAGTTTAAGGGAGTTTGTAGAGCGCTTGGTAACGCCTCCCGGCGTGTCCCCGCGCTGTGGAGAGAGAGTGTAACAGTAGAGAAGATCCAATCACACAGTAAAGAGGCAGGTTTTCAACTTCTTCCTGAACATGATTTCATTACTCTCCATCCTGATATCCAGAGGCAGGAGGTTCCATTGCTTAGCAGCTAAGGTGCGGAATGATCTGCCTCCCATTCTCGCTTTTTTGGGGCAGGTAGTTCTGAGCAGACCCATTCCTTTGGATCTAAGAGATCTGTTAGGTTCATACACAGAAGCCAAATCCGACATATATGCCGGTGCTCTGTGATGAATTATCTTATGGCACCAGAGCATAGCTTTAAAGACAATCCTCTTACTGATCGGTAGCCAGTGGAGGGCTGCTAGAGAGGGGCGTGAAGGAGCTCGGCGGGGAAGCCTTAACACCAGGCGGGCTGCCGAATTTTGTAGAACCTGTAGCTTTTTAATGTTTTTCGCTGATGTCCCCATGAGCAGCACATTTCCGTAATCAATACGGGACGTTATCAGTGCTTGCGTCATGGTACGCCTGGAGTTGATGGGTAACAGGTCGAGGGTGCGGTTGAGAGTTTTCATCACCCCAAAACATTTGCCTACAGTTTTCTTTACGTGGCTATCAAAGGACAGTTTATTGTCCACCCATACACCCAGATTCTTCGCTTCTCGTGTGGGCGAGGGCAGAGGACCCAGGCAACTGGGCCACCACTCTGTCGTCCATTTGACCTCATTGCCTCCAATAATGAGGACCTCTGTTTTTGTCCCATTAAGTTTCAGACAGTGCTCATTCATCCACATGGCCAGTTTGGACATGCAGGTATTGAAGTTATCAGCTTCCTTAGAAGGGGCTTGGGTCAGAGATATAAGAAGTTGCGTGTTGTCGGCGTAGGAGACAAGCTCCACGCCGAACGACTGCACCACCTCTGCCAGTGGGGCCATGTAGAGATTGAACAGGGTGGGACTCAGGGCAGAGCCCTGAGGAACCCCCTGTTCAAGCATCACCCTGTCGGAGAGGAAAGTCCCTCTTTGAACTTGGAAGCTCCTGTTAATCAAGAAAGATTTCAGCCACCCCAGTGCCTTGTTGGTAACTCCCGCTTTATTTAGACACTGTAGCAGGATGGAGTGTGCTACAGTGTCGAAAGCGGCACTGAGATCAAGCATGATGAGGGCCATTGTCTTTCCCTCATCTGCTCCCTCACGTAAGGTTTCAGTGGCCCTCAGGAGAGCTGTCTCCGTAGAGAAACCAGATCTAAAACCCGACTGAGATTTATGGAAAACATTATGGGTCTCAAGATGTTCCATAAGTTGACTGTTAGCGATTTTCTCCGCTAACTTGGCCACATAAGGTAGCAAGGATATAGGTCGTAGGTTATCCATTATGTCCAGGCTGATGTTCGTTTTTTTCTTGATGGGTAGCACTATTGCCTGTTTCCATTCCTCCGGTAGGCAAGAGGTTGTAAAGGAGGTTTGTAGTAAGTGCCTGAGATGAGGTTCCAATACAGAGAAGGCTTCAGCTAAAATTTTCGGGGGGGCCGGGTCCCGGGGAGATCCCGATTTGATTTTGTTACACATTTTGGACAGAATTTCATAAGAGGGAACTACAAAAGATTTGAGACATACAGGTGTATTTACAAGTTTATCATTTTCAGTGAAGTCCGTGGCCGGATCTATCTGTTTAGAGAAGCTAGTATAGATTTTGTTAATTTTGCCTGCAAAGTACTGTGCAATGTTATTGCACGCTTCCACGGAATAATTTTGAGCGGGGGAGGTCACATCCACTATGGATATCTCTTTGTATATCTGAAACAGTTCCTTGGAGGAATTGCCTGCTTCCATAATACGGGTGTGATAGTGCTCTGCTTTGGCCAGACAAACTGATTTGTAATATTCTCTCTGTGCTGTTTTATATTGTATTTTAGTATCTGCACAGAAGTTCTGGCGCAAAGCTCTCTCAAGTTTCTTACATGCCGTTTTCAAGGCCTGCAGTTCTTGGCCAAACCAAGGAGCAGTTTTCTTAGGCCTCCTGGCATTGGACATGGTGCGGCTGGGGGCTGTGATGTCCAGGGCCTTAGTGACGATATTATTTAAATTTTCATTAGCTGCCTCACAGTCGACCCCTTTAGGAGGGCCTTCGTCTTGAGCAATTTGAATGAACGAATCTAAAGAGAAATTCTTCCATTTTCTGCGTTTGTATCGCAGGGATTGATGACGAAAAAGCTCTGTTCTGTCAAGTTGGACTGTGATGGGAATAATATAATGATCCGACCAGGGTATGGGTATAGGATCAGAGGTATACACTCCCTGCCAGTTTCCAAAGACGGGGTCTAATAAGTGTCCTAATTGATGTGAAGGTTCTTTATTTTTTAGATCGAGCTGAACCGATTGCAGTTCCATTCGAATATCATCAGCGTCTTTATCTAAGTGATCTTCAAAGTGAGCATTGAGATCTCCTAGCACTAACAATCTGGATTTCCTTAGTGCTAGATGAGTGACCGCCTCCATTAGGCTAGATGTGAAATCATATAGTCTACCCGGTGGTCGGTATATCAAAATGCCAGAAATCGAATGATTGGGACCAGTGTTAATTGTGAAGGTACCGGCTTCACTGTGATCAACCTGTATGTGTGCTAGGGAGCAGACTAGAGGAGCTTTCGTAGCTATGGCGATGCCGCCTCCTCTACCGTCCTTCCTATCCAGTCTAGATAGGGAATAGCCGTTGGGCATGGCCTGGATAATATCCGGGTCCGAGTGATCATCTAGCCAGGTTTCAGTTAGGAAAAGGATGTTAAGGTTTTGGTCCTCAAGTAAATGGTAGATTTCTAGAGCGTGTTTGCGTAGAGATCTACAATTCAGTAATGCTGCTTTGATGGTAGGGCCCGTGCTAGTGTCTGGGACTTGAAGGAGAGGTTCAAAGCGGCACCTTATGCATTTTATAAGTGACTGGGCAGGCATGGTGTGTTTGCAAACGGCAGGCGTGTCAGGTTGTAATGCAAGTAATGCATGTCTGCCATACCTTATGGTGGTTTGTGTCGATGTACCAGGGTTTGTGGCCCCGTGCCCCGTCCGGTCGCGGACGGGCGCAGACGGGCTGGACTTTGGCTCGACTTCGGCGCGCTTCCGGCGCGCCCGCTGCACGCGTCCGCTGCGCGGTCGCTGGCCCAAGCACATTTATGCTAGGGGGAGGGGTCGCTAGAGCGCTGACCTCTGCTCCCTGAGCCCGGATGTGCAAGGCTCCTCCTCGCCCAAGCAGGATCATTTGCATGTATTTACGGTGAGTCTGCAGCATCCACTTTCATATTAGCTCTTAATTGTACCAGGCATGAAGCCATGATTCTTATATTTCATATCTTACTTAGATTTTACTTAAGCCTAGTAAAGTTCTTATGTTTTAGTGGATCTTCCAGCGTCCCTCCTGTCCGCTCATTCCTCTCTGTCATCCTTAAGTCAACGGGGGATATTTTTAGTCAGTCAGCATTTTAGTTGCACATATAGGTGACGTCCAACTTTCCATCTTTTCTGTTCTGAAAAAGTAGCTTTTCGTTTTCTTTAATTCTGCTTGAATAGGACGTTTTTTAGCTCATTACTCCATCAATCTATTGAATTATTGAATTATTTACTATCCTACTCCACATTGAAGTATCTTGGTTCCTCCATTTCCAAAGGGAGAGATGGACCCCCTGTGATAAATTATCACTTTCATATCTACTGCAATTCTGAAAGTTTTGTAGCAAAAATAAAAGTGAGCAGTGAATACATTATAATCCAGCACTGATTCACAGATATTTTATACCCTAAGAAGTCGATCTCTGAAGCCAATACCAGAGGAAGCAAATACCACAGATTTGGAACCATTGGCATTTGACATCCTCCTTTCTTTTCAACCTGCCATGTATGATCAGTCTTTGAATAGATCGAAGTTATGAATCTATTTCCCCTCATTTCACAGCTCAGAGTCATCTCCTCTGCTGCGCTCTAGTACATTTCATTTGAGGCGCCTTACAATAACTTCAAGCAAAATATAACCAGTGACAGATTTTTGTCAGTCCAAAAAAAACTGGTTAGTTTCGTCTCTGGGGGATTTTACCTACTTGCCCAGCTCGTAAGGGAAAAGTAAGAGGCTGGGTCTGTGGCAAAGGAAATGAGAAATAGAGCAATAGAATCCTTGTTTAATTGAGAGTTCTGACTCAAAATGGAACCCTAACTAAATGTGGTCTTCGACTAGAAACTTGCTGTATAGTTTCCAAACTTGAAAACAATATTTGATGTAGTGAGTCTACAGATTATATAATGTTAAAGTGGAGTGGCATTAAGATGCAGATAGTAGGAATATTGGATGTGGAAAACATTTTCTGGCAATGGCTCTCTGTGTCTAAGTGGGCTCCCAGGCTGGAAATGCAAAACAGAGAATCATCCCGACTTTAAGAAGGGTCATGCAGAAGTTGTTTCTTCATGAAGGAGATATTATCCAAGTGCAATAAAAGCAGTTTGCATATGCCAAATCAGATTTGCATCTCATTTAGCTTAATGCCTCATTTGGCAGCTGTGAAGCCTTCAACCCACTGCAGCTCAGGCAGTGATGGAAGCAATCTAGTGATCACACAACTCTCTGGTTCTCATAAACAAACATTGCCTGCTCCTAGGCTATCACCTACCGTATTTTCCGGCGTATAAGACGAATTTTTAACCCCTTAAAATGTTCTGGAAAGTTGGGGGTCGTCTTATACGCCGTGTACCAAACTTTACAGTATGTGTTCATGCGTTTTTACATAGTGCGGACTTCACCCGAAGGTGTCAGACCGCTTCTCAATAGAAAATGGTGCCTTACAGGAGGAAAAAGTGACATGTGTGCAAGTAGAGGTACGGTATAATATTGAAATAAATGGAGGGCACTCAAACACAAGAACTAATCTTACGTAGGTGATGGTGGCACTGTGGAAGCACTGTGCAAGTATCAATAGCAAATAAAAAGTAATAGGCAAATAGAACAAATGGCGCTGTGAATGACCAAAATCGCTATGCAGGACTGCGTTGGAAGTGGGGGTAGTCTTATACGGCGAGTATAGCATGAAACCTACATTTTATCATGAAAAGTAGGGGGTCGTCTTATACGCCGAGTCGTCATATACGCCGGAAAATACAGTACAATTCAAAGCACTTACTAGCGGCTTCACTCTTGTCTGCTGTAGTACTGAGTGATACATTCAAATGATCCGCTCCAGGAATGTAATGGGGCCTTCTGGAGGTCAGATATTCACACATAGTTCTCTCAAGAAGGTGGCATATTGTGATTCAAGTTGCCTCTCTACTGGACTCCATGTCTTCCTTTCTTAAACTCCAGCCCAAATATTAGTGCTTTCTGCAAGCAGCTTAAAGCTTGTGGGGTCCTACATTGAATGAGGAATGTCCCTTAGTAGGTCTGTATCTCTTTTACTTTTTCTGTTACATAGTAAGTGCAAAATACTCCTTGTTGTAGACAAGTGGTAATAATATATATGGACATGTAGAATGTTTTAATTCATGTAAAATCTGCTTCAATAAAATGTTACACATTAAAATACCGAAAGAAATATTCAATAGTTTTAAATCCCTAATAAAAACAACAATCTGATTTGAAAAGAATTAACGTCAATGAAGCAGATATCCTGCTTTCTGAACGTGCCTGTGTGAATGGGCCATTGACCTTACTTCTGATTCCATCACTTTTGAAGCAAAGCCTTTGTTTGCTAACACAGCATGAGCTTATTGATGACTATGAAGAAGTCTCCTTCCTACTACCTTTGTCTGATCTTTCTGCACCTAGCATATTTCTATCACTTCCTAGCACTCTGCATGCAAAGAATATCTTCTCACTTTCTAGGTGACCTATTTGCATTTACAACCAATGTCTCATTTTTAATACAAAACTGAAGGTAAAAAAAACTTACATGTAATTACACAGTTCTACCTTCAGTTGAGATCCAACCTCCTGTTAGAATTCTGTAAATCCGTCCTTCACTATTGGCTCTGTATTTACTGCAACATTATAGTGTACGCTTCTATAACAGTTTCTCCACTATAATATTGCCACAATCTGTGTTTATGAGTTGAACATCTTGGCTGTTAATACCTTATGACATGAACAATACTAATTTAGCGTCCTGCCCGCCCAGGTACTCGACAATATTAACACCACACATGGAGAGTCATTTTACACATCTTTATTCAACTGCATATAAGCCAGAACTCAACATTCTAAGCCTGCCTTCAACTCGTCTCTCCAATGCTTACGTCACAGGACTACAGTGTACAGTGAGAAGAAAAAGAGTTCCAGAGTCCTTTTATTTAGAAGACAGTACATCTCCTGCTTTGTTAAATAAAAAGTTAAAACTTTTCAAAATAGAAAACTAGTTAAATAAATAAATAAATAAATACACCAATAATCATGGATATACAGGCAATTATAATTCTTCAATTAAGCTGTTGTGTCTCCTGAGTCAAACTTCCTCATTGGGTCACTGAAAACCCGGTATGCCCAGAAGTGGGTCCCGTGCTCCCCATGCATGGAGTCAACCTAAGCTGGCTGATGAGGGGTGAAACCCTAAACCGGTCCCAGGATGCTAGGATGCTTGTTTGCAGTACAGAGAGGACCTGGCCTGGCAGTTCAGGCTGGACTTATATTTAGGCCCAGATCTCTTTACTGGGGTAAATGTTTGACATTGGTCAACATTCTGTAAATCAATTGTGCTTTTTGCATCTTTTACACATTGTCATCTGTCAGCACATATTTTCATCTTCTGTTTGCAACCAAAGTCAGTAGCATGAATGTCTTCCTCATTCTTGGTTCTGAGGTTAGTCCATTGGGGAAGTTTGGTTGTCATGGCTCTTCCAAACATGTGAGTTGCAGGGCTTTCCCCTGTCACTGAGTGAGAGGTCCAACAGCAAGCTTGAACAGTAGTGGCCAAAACAACTTTGAGGTCGAGCTTCTCCATTGCAGTATGCTGAACAGCTATTTCTTAGAGTACTCGTGAACTGTTTTACCAGACCATTGGCCTGGGGCCAAAGAGGAGTGCTCTTATATTGAGGTGATTTAGAAAGTAATTGAAATCTCTTGTAATGTACCTGGTTTCTTGTAAAGATCCAACTGGTGCTATCCTTTATTTAAGTCAAGTCGATAGAACAACTTTGCAAGAGTTAATTGAGCAATGTGTGGACTTGGATGTCTCTCTTGCACAATTACCTGGTTGGTCTGAAGCATGTCAACACATATGTATGCAGCTCCTTCACTGTCTTTTTTAGGTACTATTACAATGAGAGAAACACATGGTGATGGACGAGTGGAATGTTCAATGATGTCATGTTTAAGCAAAAATTCCAACAGTCTCTAGCAAGTGAAACACAACTCATCTGTATCTTTGAGCAACAGAATGAACATCTTCAATTATGTGTAACTTTACTTTCATTGTTTTGAGTTTTCCTAACCCATGAAATTGACTTAAAATTTCATGATGAGCATTCATATTGTAGTTCACTGATATCAGTTCCATATCAGCATCAGCATTGAAACTCAGCAAGCAGGCACTTCAAGCTTGCCCTTGAAGTACATGAATAGGTGCTTGTACCACAGTTTTCTTATGTTCCATTATGGCTACAATGAAGCTTGACTTTTTAAGGGCATTGAGGCAGCTCATGTGTATACTTAGGTCTTTGACTTGCTAAGTTGTGGTAGCAGAGATAATTCTTGATACTTCTTCTCAGGCGAGATATTTATTGATGTACCGCTATTCATTATGAATGGTATCGAACACCTGTTTATCTTTCGAGTGATCTTCGGATAATGTTTGAATGTTTTTGATGCTTGTTTGTGCTGATTTTTCCTCACTTTGGATCGTACTGCACATTCAACTACTCCCACCTGAGCATGCCTATTTGAAGTGTACATCAACATTAAACATTGTCAAAGTCACTTTCACTGGAAAATGATAATGCAGAATTCTTAGTCAATTATTTAAATGACGATCGACTTCATTTGGTGTTGTTTTGCCTTAGTTAGTGTGACCGCTTGGGCTTGTGGGATTGTGTCACTGAGGTACCGTTCGGTGAGCCATTTTGTCTTCATTCTGTGATGCACCTACTTTTCTCTATGCCTTGCAAGTCGTCACAAATGAGTTACCTTTACCACAGATGATGCATATCTTTTCAGTAGTGGGACATTTTCCTTTGTGTGGAAATGACAGTTCACATCTGAATCACGTTTTCTTTTTCTGTGGACACATCGCCTTGTGTCTATTGGCCTTGTTTCTTGGCTTACTTTTTATGCTCATGGCTGACGTGCATGGCTGACGTGCTTTGGGCGCCACCGGGCTCCATGCACTTCAGCACGGGCAGCCTTGAGGACCTATTCTAAGCTCAGAGTTTCTATCAGCTTCCACATCATTAAATTGTTTGAATTTACTTTGTTTCACAAGAACATGCAGTCTCTCAACAAACTCATTGATGGTTTAGGGTGTTCTTGACCGAATATGTATCTTTCATATTTCACATTTGGTACTGGATAAAATTTGACATTCAAGGTTGTTTTCATTTGATTGTACATCACTTCACCTTCTGGTAGTATCTTTTCCATTGCTTCTTTAACTCTTTCACCAGCCATGTTCTTCAGATACTTTATGATCTTTTTATCATCTACTGCATCTATGAAATCTTCAAAGGTCTCTATCCGTGCAGTCCATCTATTGCCAATATTGTGTTTCTTGGCTGTATCAACTGCAGATGTTGGTTTTAGGAAAGCAGCAATGTCGGCTTCTTCAGCTGCGATCCCTCGATACGTTGGTTCTTGTAGCAGCGACTAGCGCTGAGCCGGTTTTGGCAGTGGCGATGCATGGAGATTCTTCTTGCACAGCGGTGCTGCATTGGAAAAACAGCCGAAAGAAGAGTGATACATCAATTTTCTTGTAGTTGCATTGCTTTTCCAGCTCCCAACAGGAGGAACAACCTCCAGAGGCACAACACAGACACAGGCACCTCTTGGCAGGTCAGAGCTCCCAGCAAGGAAGTTCAGAGATGCTGCAGGTAAAGTCTTAGAGTCCCTGAGACTTCAGAACAGGGTGCAAGCTCTACTCAAAGCCTTGGAGAGCTTCCTCAAGCAGGGGAACACAGCACACAGCACAGTCCTTGCCATTTCCTTGGCAGAAACAGCTACTGTAGGCCAGCCCCAGACGGCACACAAGAAAGCAGCAGCACTTCTCCAGTTTCTTTAGCTCTTTACCTTGGTAAAGATTCCTTTTGATTCCAGGTGTAGTCTAATGTCCAGGTGTCTTAGGTATAATACTTATATCCCAAAATGTCTTTGTTCTCTTTGTGCAAAGGTCTCTGAGCCAAACCCCAGTTCTGTCCTCAATGGTGCAGCATGACTGCAGGGGGTGGAGACAACATTGTCCAAGGGAGACAGACCCTATTCAGGTGCAAGGAAATCTCTTCCCAGTACTCTAAATTCAGCCAGAGTCTAGTCAGCACAGCTCTGAGTCATCTAGAAAGGGCAAGGCACACCTCAACCCTCGCAGTCGCTATCTGCAGTGAATGCACATCCCCAGCCCCTGTCACAGGCAGAAGCACACATAATTGTTAAATAAGAAAATGCCTACTTTCTAAAAGTGCCATTTTCAAACACAACATCTTTACTAAAATATGTGTTATTAAATTCTGAGTTCAGAGAGCCTAAACTTATTTCTCTATCTTGTCCCAAGGGGAAGTTATACTTGTAAGATTTTACAAATCATTTCCCATTCCATTCTATGGGACAAGATAGCCTTTCAGTAGTGAAAAACAAAAGTGGTAGTATTTCACTATCAGAACATGTCACACTCACCAGCACATGTCCTACCTTTCACATACACTGCACACTGCCCAGGGGGTACTTCGGGCCAACCATAGGGGTGCCTTACATGTAAGAAAAGGGAAGTTTTGGGCCTGGCATATGGGTGCACTTGCCAAGTTGACATGGCAATTAACAACTGTGCACAGACACTGCAGTGGCTGGTCTGAGTTACCTTTTCAGAGCTGCCCATGTGGGTAGCACAATCAGTGCTGCAGGCCCACTAGTAACATTTGAATTACAGGACCTGGAACACTTCAGTGCACTTCACCAGGGACATACCAGCAAATCAAATATGCCAATCAGGGAGAACCAATTGTAACAACAATTTACAAAGGGAGCACTTGCACTTTGACACTGATCAGCAGCGGCAAAGTGCCTAAAGCATCTAAGCCATCAAATAACGAAATCCAGTGCAGCATCAAAAATACAGGAGGTAGAGGCAAAAAGTCAGGGGAAACCACACCAAAGATGCCAAGTCTAACACAAGACTTATGGCACACTGGATTCCTTTTAGGTCCTGGGACCGACACCATTCTAGTCATTGAATGATGGAGATGCAACAGGAGTGATCTTGCTGTATCTCTTCTCCACTCTCAATAGTGTGGGTTATGATCTATACTTGATGCATCTGAAGGACACAGGCTTCCAGGGACTGATTTGGGAATGTTTCTAATTTATTAGTGGAAGATTACAGACCATGAGAGCATCTCCTTTTCAGTAGCACAGCAATCCTTCTTCCTGGTAATCTTCTCATGTCCATCACTGAAGTGGCGATGTCTGGGGTTCAGTACTTATACCCAGTGGTGCTTTTCAAGTGAAGGAGACCTGAAAGACGGGCCTTTGATGTGCACATAAGTCCTTCATTCTTGTCCTGGCTCCAGACTCATTACACGGGGGTATGTAGCCCTTTGTGCTGGGTCAGGACATAGGCTATTCAGGTGTAAGCGAGGCTGAGTCTAGCTCCTCCCTCCCATCCTGTCAGGATGGCCTATCAAGTCACACCTAAGCTCCCATTTGTGTGGCTGTCTAGGGGGAATACACAAAGCTCAGTTGTCACCCACCCCAGACATGTGATCAGAGACAAGCAACAGGCACCAATTGACTAAAGTAAGAAAATGCCAACCTTCTAGTTCTTATAAAATGTAATGAGGATATTCCAATGTTATCCTATGGGAGGAGTAGGCCTTGTAGTAGTGAAAAACTACTGAGTTTCTCACTACCAGGACATTTTAAACTTAAACATACATATTATGCTTTTTAAATATGTTGCATTCTGCCCTCTGTGATGCCCAGAGCCTATCCTAGTGGTGATTTATATGTATTAAAAAGGAAGGTTTGAGCCTGGCAAATGTTTTTATTGCCAGGCCCAAATGGCAGTACAAACTGCTCACACAGGCTGTGCAATGGCAGGCCTGAGACATGGTGGGGGAGCTACTGAGGTGGGTGGCACAAGCAGTGCTGCAGGCCCCCCACTAGTAGCATTTATTTTACAAGCCCTGGGTTCATGTAGTGTACTTTACAAGGGACTTTAAGTGAGTCAAATATTCCAACTGGGTATGAGCCAATATTAACATGTTTAGGGGAGAAACGTTAGCACTGGTTAGCAGTGTTAAAGTACTCAGGGTCCTAATACTAGCACGAGGATGAAAAGGTAGAGGAGAAAGGCAAAACATTTGGGGAAATCCTGCAGAGAGGGCCATTTCCCAAAACTGTAATAACAGATCCCAGTATCTCTTAGTTTGGAACACTGCCAGAGAAGGTGTAACTGTGTGCCTGGTGCACCACATCTTCGCCAGTACAAACCATTATTACTCTTATCCGATTTCTTCAATTCTTATGGTGCTTTGCACCAATAACGTAATAGTTTAGGCCTTTTTTTTATATTAATCAAAATGGTGTTTTATTGTATAAAGTATTCCACTCTTTATCCTACATAAAAATTACCCAGTTCTTTTTCTCACCTGGTCTATGTTAATGTTTTCGTCTTAAGGGGGAAGTTAAGTAAAAATCTGTACATTTTGGATACTATCAATTTCTTTGTGTGCACTTACGTAATCCATTTCTTGAATGGTGTTAATGACCTGGATGCCCCATCTCAAATTGGGAGTAGAATTCAATGTCTGACTTGCGGATATGCAAACTGTTCAATGTCCTAAACCTGATATTGTCTTCATATGTCTTCAAAGGATTTAATAGTACAACTTTTATAGAAGTACCCCCATTATTAAATGTTTCTGTCCCTCCACTTTTCACATGCATGTTTGCCTAGAGCTGGTTGGAATTCTGGGTTGAAACACAAATGTATAGGAGGAGAGAGGGAAATGATGTAGCCCTTTCTTAACTGCTACTGCATCTCATGCTTCTGATGTGGCCCAGGTTATGGGTGATGAATATAGACCACATTACCTATGTTTCTTTAGTAAGCAGAAAAGATATAGCATCCTAAGAAGAACATTCATCTCAATAATGGCTATTTTACCTAGCCAGGAAAAGTGTTGGAGATTCCATTTCCCTAAGTCTGATTATATATGTCTTAGTATCCACTAGGTTTGACCAGACTCACACCTGCTCAGCTCTAGGACAGGCTCCCAGGTGATAGTTCACTCTACAAATTTACAGGGGATGGTAACGTGGAGTAGTTGTTACTAATTAAGCTATCGAAGAACAAATCTTGATTCCTAGATAGAACAGCAAGTTGAGGGATTCTCCCTAGTTTATGAGTATGTTGTGTGAAGTAAAAGTGCTTTAGTTTTTCCTATGTTAATTCTAAATCCCAATAGGTGCTGGAATTTCACAATTTCTTCTAGTAGTGGTCCTATTGAATTAACTGGGTCACAGATTATGACCATGATATGGTCCGCAAATACCGTCAGTTTATATTCATTGCACTCAATTGTGTTCCCTTAATTTCGTCCATCCTTCATATGGCATTGTTCTAAGGTTTGAGGATTCCGGCCCCCTCAATAGGAAATGTTGATGAAGTTTCCCATTAACTCTCATACTTGCCATGTCGGTTTATAGCCTTGAAGTGCCCAATTTAATAAATAGTCACCAAAGCCTAATTTGTGTTGGATTCATCATCCATTCCCAGCCTATTCTGTCAAACGCCTTTTTGGTGGCTGAGGACATGAATAGCAAGTTCTTATATTTCGTTAGAGCAATTTCACTATGTGCAGTAGTTTTTTGGTATTGCCACCACATTGTCTTTCGGGAACAGCCCTCATTGCTCAACATTTATAAGTCTTGGTATTCCCCCCAAGCCTTATGCCAGTATTCTGGCATCAATATTTAGTAGGGAGAAGGCCTGTTTGGTGCACAGTTCTCCCAATCCTTCCCGGGATTTTGTATAAGAACTGTAGCTGTCTCGTTCATGGAATCAGTCTTTTCTCCAAAGTTAAGAAAATCACAATTCAATTTGACCGGTGTGGGCGCAAATCAGGGGACAGAATATTTTATAAAATGCTCAGGGAAACTGTGAGGGCCCAGGATCTCTACCCAATTGCAATATGTGGGACATATTAGTGCTGCTGTTTCTATGGGTGCATCTAATGTTTCTCTCCAAGCTGCCGGGATGGACTTTTGTCGATGTTCAGTAAAGTATTGGTCTATATCACCTTGGTTAGTATCCTCTCTACTATTAAAGCAATTATAGAAATCCCCTATTGCCTTGCTTATTTATCCATCTTCTTCTACCAGCCTACCCTTTGTTTTGCTTTTAGTTGAGCTTCTAACAATTCCCTGCTTTGCTGCTGCTATTAAGACTTGTTGCTTGATGCTTAGCATGGGGTGTTCTGCTTGATCATAGTATAGTGATCGGATGTGGGAATGCAAGGCCAGGACTTTTCCCCATATCTTATTGGATTTAGTAAATTTATGTCAGTTTTATAAATCTTTAATTTGAGCCGCTCCCTTGGATCTCTTGAATTGTATACTTGTTTTCATGGTAGACACTGCTGCCATTAAACGACACCACATTCTGGCCTTCAGTGCCTTCTATAGGTACCCCCTGGCTATTTTTAGCATGCCATTAGCTTTTTAGATTTACCCTAATGTGTTGGGTCCTTTCTGATAATGGGGTCTCTGAGTAGAAAATATTTCTGCAAAAGATATAGCACATATATCCACTTAAGTGAGGTGTGCTCTAGAACCAATTGAAATGCGTGCATGACTTATTTGCTGTGGAATATAATGTGTGGTCACCTTCCTCATCATGGAGATGTCACCAGCGATCCATCAGTCCCACTTCTCTCAATCATTGAGTTATATACAAAAACATATTTTTCTTAAGGTCAGAAATATCGGGGCCTATTATGATGTCGGATGGACCGTAGCGGGATGGAACCCGCCCAACTGTTAGTTGACTTAGGATGCGACCACCGTATGTGTGGTCGGAAACATCAGTTTTTCCAATGCAGCTTGTGAGGAGGTCAGAAAAGGGCTCCAGCACAAGTTACAATAGAAAAATTATTTATGTTTTCAAACATCGATGCACCTTGTGCCAGGTGCCATGTTGGGCCTGCCACACAGTGCACGGATGTTTGGGGGGCACCACAGGTTCCCCCCAGGCCCCATTGCGGGGCCCAGGAGGGTGGGCCCTGCCGGGGGTCCCTAAAGTTCCTTTCCGTCTGCCATTCTATGGCAGTCAGACGCCATAGAAAGGCAGACAGAAAGGGACATTGTAATCCCTATGGCAGTGCCTGAGCAGGCACCGTCCCGATTGTAGGGATTATGGTCCCACTGCTGACTCAACTAGCTCCTTGAGCCTGTCAACACAGCAGCAGTCAGCTCTCCCAGATCCCTCCGACCGCCGGACAGTAATCCGGCGGTCAGACCTCTTCAATGGATGTCAGTGCAAAATGAGGGCCATAGTTTTTCAAGTTTCTTTTAAAATAGTCATTTATAGTACTGTTGTGGGTTGTGAGGTTTTTAGGGGTGCAGGGTGGCAAGTTAATTAAGTATAGATACTTTATATATTCTTTTTATTAATCTTAATTATTTATTTGATTAGTAAGTATGCAATTTGTGAAAATAATATTTGTTAAGTTATATTTTAGGTGCAGGCTGTTGAGTTTGTAGGGGCATAGGGTGAAAAGTGAATTGAATAATAATTGATTAATAATTGATACATTATTAATTAATTGTTAATTAATTATGTAAGTTGTGTATTGCTATAATTTTTAAATGTATATTTTAGGTGCTGCATGTTGGGTTTGTAGTGGTATAGGGTGGAAAGTTAGTTAAATACTAATTGATTCATTATTAATTATTGATAAATGATAAATCATTATTTGGTAATTCATTATGTAAATTGTGAAATCATTACAATTTTTAAATGTACATTTTAGTTGAAGGATTTTGGGTTTGTAGGGGTGCAGGGTGGGAAGTTAATTAAATAATAGTTAATTAATGTTAAAATATGTATTAATTATTCATTAATTTTATAAATTGCGTCATTATTATAATTTTTAATGTAGATATTTGTTAAATGCAGTGCTAGGTATGTTGGACTATAGTGTGGAAATGTAAAAAAATAGTTAGTAAATATTTTTTTTCTTATATTAATTATTGAAACATTTCATAATTATTTTAATTGTTTAACTTTTTTAAAGTATATATTTCATTTTAAGTAATTCGTTTTATAATTTTGTGAAATTAATATTTGTATTAAAATAAAGCATGTATTTGAACTGATGTACTTTCTCTACTGTTGCATAGACTAGAGTGGGAATAGTAAATGTTACCCCTCCACAGTCCAAGACTTTCCTTACTGTTGCACAAACTAGAATGGGAATAGTAAATGTTACCTCTCTTGAGTCCAACACTTTCCCTATTGTTGCACCAACTGGAGTGCAAATAGTAAATGTTAGCCCCCCTGAGTCCATCACTTTCTCTACTGTTGCACCGTCTGGATTTGGAACATTAAATATATAGCTATTTTTATATATTATTTAAATATATATAATTTACACTATATTACTGTTACATGTAAATATATTTAATGTTTACTATGCTTAACTATATATATGTATCTTAAAAAACAATATATTTGTATATATGTTTCGATATTAGTGTAAAACAAGAATTAATTTTGATATTTTTGTGACTTAAATTATGGCACCGATTTCGATGTCGGGAGGACTTGCTTCTGCTTGACATCGACTCGGTCCTGGGAACGCCCAATCTCTGGTTGGCGGTCCAGGCCGCCTCATCAGGATGCGACCGAACACTGTTCAGTTACATTCCTGCATTTCCCTATGGAAGCATGCATTATGGCCATAAACCGGCCGCAATAAATGCTCTTATGGGGAAATGGGAGGTGCTGTTCATCGCTATAGGCCGTGGCCGGCACCTTGAGGTGCCTGCTTCAGGGTGCAGGGATCAACAGTGGGCCAACCATCAACAGTGGGGCACCGCAGGTGCCCTCTCTGTCCCCATATGGTGGTCGCAAGCACAAGGGGGCCCTGCTGGCGTTTCCAAAGTATGCTTTCCGACATGGTTTCCATGTCGGCCAGGCCGGTATGGAAACCATGCTGGAAACCATGCACTGTAATCTCAAGGGCGGAAAGGCCCACCTTTGCGATTACTGGACGGCTTCAGACTGGCCTGACCTGGAGCCCATCGGAAGCATTCCGGAATGACCTGCCAGTTTACTTTCTGACCCCCTAGTTCATAATTAGGTGGTCGGAAAGGACACAGAGCTGTCCATTACAATTTACGGGCCGCATCGTAATCAACCCTATATGTATAGGAAAGCAATAATTTTGTGCTCGATGTTTTTAACACAATACTTTTTTTTACCAATTTAGGTTTTGGATATTTTATCAGTGATCCAGGACCAGGTGTGGAGCTGCACTAACTCACGTCCGCTGCATCTGCCCATTGGCTATGCCCCCTACATAACTTTTTAAAATTAATATAAAGATGAAAAGCAACAGGTGGGGTTGTGCTTGTGGAGGAAGTTCGGGAAACGTTGACCAGCACCATTCTGCCAGTCAGCCGCGTCCCATGCAGGTGAGAACAGTGGGGTGGTGGGCCCATGTGGGGGAATTTCGACAGACAATGACCAGGGAAAATTAAATAAATAATTAATCTGTCCTGGTCATTGTATGTCGAAATCCCCCCTCACCCGGCCCCAGCGCCCTACCGCTCTAGCCTGTAAGGGCTGCAGCTGCTTCCAGTAAAGTAATCAGAGGAGATTTGACCTCAAGAGCTGCTAAGTAACAGGACATGGTAAGTAACTCGTAGGGAAAGATAAGAAATTCGTATGAAATAAAAACTAGAAGACTATCAGAAAGCCATATGTTACTGGAACCCAGAAAAAATTATTCCCAGGGAAACAACGCACCGCAGCAGACCATGCTAAAATGAGGAGAGAGAGAAAATGGTGAAGACATGGGTGAAAAAGAAGTGTGGAGGAGAATACCTCAAAATTCCTTTACCGCGACCAGAAAAGGAAGGTGGGTGAGGGGGAACTGGACCATGAAAATAGCTTGATGCAGTGGTTCTTAACTGTGGTCTTAGGACCTCCATGGGTGTGTGATGTCTACTCATGGGGTCCACAACTGTTTTTAACTTTATTTAACTCATAATTTAGGATTACTAAAGAATATCAAAATAAAGAAGCAACATTTGAAATGTGAAAACTTTTTCTATATTTCATTGTGAAGTAACCAATATATTTAAATATCTAGCAATTTGTTCAGTGTATACTTGTTTCTATAGTTTAGTGTATTGCTTTGAGTTTCAAATCATGGAAACTGCATAGGCTACGAGGCCCCAGCTTCTAATTATGACTCAATGGGGGTCCACAGAAAAAGGTTAAGAAACGCTGGCTTAGTGGTGGAAATGGCTGGGAAAAGGCTTCAATGGCGCTTGTTAGTCACAGAAAGAGATCTGTTTGTTGTTCATGTTAATTGCATTGACTTTTATTGATTAGATGCATGCTTGGATATTCAGCTCTCTGATTGGAAAAGATGGAGAAGATTGAATGAACATTGCACTGATAAAAAGGTTGGGAAAATTATCTATTGTGTTGTGCTGTTCCCTGATCAATAATAGGGAATGGGGCAAAGTCTATAGAACACAAAAGGGTCATAGTCACGATAGTACATTTGGTAGTAGATGTGCATTTATAAATGAAATGACCTTTTCTTTTACACCTGCCAGGAATTCAGGAACTGATTCCCTTCAGGCATAAACCCATTTAAGGTAGAGGATTATCCCTGCCAACAGTGTGGAGATCTCCCCAACTGCAAATCCCATGAAGTGGTGGGAAGTGGAGATTCCAGGGCATGGTTTGCCTTGAGAGTTATGAAATGCCCCAAACCTGCATGTCTGTGGACTTTCGCAAGCTGCTTTCCTTCTCCTTTACACCCTGGCAAGGGTCTTAAATTATCTCCAGCCAAGGGCTGACATAACAATGCTTCCAGGAAGAGAGAGGAATTTGATGATTGTTCCTCTCCCCCATCCCACCCCACCCAATTCGCTGAGATTTTGGGGAAGGGAATTGTTTCTCCCCACATAGAGAACAAAGTGTGCACTTGCCCGGGAGATCCTTTTTTGCCCGAGCAGATGTCTCTGCTACAGAGATCTCTGCACATCAAGAATGCGATCCAATGGTAAAAGTCACCTAACCAACCCAGGCATATGTCAGGAAAGCGGCATCACCAGGTGTAACACTGGGCATGTTGGAGAATAGGAAAAATAGGAAACATACATTTAGGTGCAGGTGAAGATCTCCATCTGTGCTGTTCCTAATTTTATTGTTACTTGGTCCGGAGAGTTTGGAACGGGAGGGAATAAAATAGAACAACACGTATTCAATGTTTTTTCATGTTCAAGTAATGGAAAATGGGGCAAATGCAGATGTATGTTAAATGTAAGGTAAATGAAGTTTTAGGGAAAATACTTTTGCTCATTAGCTTTTAATACAAGTAGCAAAAGCAGGGCAATAGCTCGTGTGTTTCATACTTGCACCTCTGCAAAGTTCATAATAATTAGCCCTGGTTGACTTTTACGTTCGTTGCCATTTTGTTCAGTTGTTTTGAAGATATTTAACCTGATGGACAACTTGAAAGACACTAATTCGCATTTCATGAAAATTCCCTATGACTATATTATTTATACGGTAACAGAATACTCTCTGGTTCATTCCTCTGTAGGTTCTTACTGGTTAATAATGCAAAGGTGCATACATGCAAATAAACCGTATTCCAGCGAGAGACGCACGATTTGTTAAGCCCAAAATTGCTTTTTTCTGCCTGAAATTCCCACTACTTTAAGTCAAACCTACGGGAAATTGCATTTCCCCGATTTATTTGCCAAATCTCTCACTTTTCTGTTCTAAAATGTTGACGTGCATGCTGGTGACTCCATTGTACTTGTCCTGAATTATGGCCCAAATTTACCTCTTCCACTAAATTCTAATCTTGTGAAGGAATAAGTCTTTGAATGACTTATGTAGTGATATTTAGGAATTGGGACTTATGTAGTGATATTTAGGAATACGTTGTACATTATTTTACCTTTGTAGGTTTGCCCATGCTTTAATTAATGTATTTAACATTAAAAAAAAGTTGATTATGCCTTCTCTTACAGTCTGTTACATATGATGTATTTCAAGCAAAATACTTCAATGAAGACCAAATAGAAATGTTTTATTGTTGTACTTAGGACCTCATTATGACGATCCCAGAGCAAGTCACATTAAATCAGCTCCCTGAATTAATGATCCCACGGGTGCCAACATTTAGGGCATGGATTTAATGGGGATTACAGGAGAAACCCTCAGATTACTCTCAGAAACCAGGTTTACCAAGTGAGTTGGTAATTTTTGGTCTGATTCCCCCGGTAATTTCTCATTTCCCCAATAGTTTCATCCTCATCCCTCGGTGAATTATACCGGGTCAGCAGATTTAGCACTGACCTTGTAAGGATGGTGTAGTTGGTAACTCTGTTATAGACTGTGGACTTTCCAGAGGTGAGGGTAGATGTAGGTTACTTTGGGGAGGTCGAGGATGAGTCTGGCTGTGGAGTTTTGTTTGGTTTGCAGTCTCTTCAGCAGGTGAGTGGTGATACCTGAGTAGAGTGCATTGTCATAGTCCAGATGGCTGATGACTAGGGCTTAAGGGACTGTGCATATGGTGTTGATGAGAAGCCATTTGAAAATTGCAAAGTTAGAGAAAACAGGTGAAGGACACTGCGTTGACCTCAGTTTTCATGGTGAGTTTGCTGTCCAGTATCATGCTGAGGTTTCTGTCATGGTCGGTCGGTGTGGGTGAGGGTCCTAGTTCCGAGGGCCACCAGGAGTCATTCCATGGGGAGGTGTTGGTGCCGAAGATCAGTGCTTCCATTTTGTTCATGCTGAGTTTCAGGCAGCTGTTCTCCATCCAGTCATGGATGCTCATCATAAATCTGTGGAAAAATGGCTTTTGTGGTAGGAGGGTCTTATGAGAGTGAGAAGATGAGCTTGGTGTTGTCTGCTTAGGATATGATGTTTAATCTGTGGGCTCTGACGATGTTGGCCAAGGGTGTCAAGTAGGTGTTGAACAGTGTGGGCTGAGGGACAAGACTTGAGGAATGCTGCATTTGATGTCCTTGGGCTCCAAGAAAACCATGGTAGGTGGACTCTCTGGGTTCTTCCGGTGGGGAAGGAGGCAATCCACTTGAGGGCCTCTCCTTGAATTCCCATGAGATGTACCTTTTTGATCAGGATGTGGTGGGATATGGTGTTAAATGATGCTGAGAGGTCGAAGAGGATCAGTGCTGCCTTTTCTCACCAGTCAAGGAGGGTGATGAGGTTGTCGGTGACAGCAATCAGGTGGTTTCAGTGCTGTGCTTGGTGCAAAATCCAGATTTGGTGGTCTTGAGCAGAACGTTATTCTGCAGGTATTACGTGAGTTGGTGGGTGACGGCTTTCTTGAGGACTTTAGCTGAGAAGGGGAGCGGGGAGGTGGGACAGTAGTTTTTGAGTTCGCTGAGGTCTGCTGATGGATTCTTGAGTAGAGGTTTGACTTCTGCGTGTTTCCATTCCGCAGGGAAGGTGGCCATGATGATAGAGGCGTTAAAGAGTGTGGTGAGTCTGCTGCTAATTTTGTTGCTCCAGAAGTTGAATATGTCGTGTGGGCAAGGGTCCATGGGGGCTCCTGGGTGGATGGAGCTCATGGTAGCTGTGGTGTCCTTGGGGGTGAGCTAGTTCCAGGTGAATCAGTGGTCTGGTAAGATTTTTGTGAGAACGTGGTGGCTGAGGAAGTTGGAAGGGGTTGGCTGGGGTTCAAAGTTCTTGTAGATGGTGTCGATCTTGTCATGGAAGAAGTCTGCCAGTGTGTTGCAAAGTTCCTGGGAGGGAGTGATGTTGTTTTTGATGGCTGACTGTGGGGTTCGAGAACTCACTGACAATCTACAAGAGTTTTTCCTAGATTATGTCCCCAAGGGCGTTTCTGTTTTTTCTCCTTCAGTAGCCGAGGGCAGCGGGTGAGGGCTGTCTCAAAAGTGGTCCTTTTTGCGGTTTTCTTTGCTGGGGTGCTACTTTCTTTCCAGTTGCTTCTCTGGCCTGTTTGGTGGATCTCTTTCGTCTGCTGGGTTTCATCGTCACTCTCATTTGCTAGCGCCTCTATGGTCAGCGCATGCAGATTTCCTACCTTTACTTGTGTTTGGCCATTCCCATGGAACGTAGCCCAAGTATAGTTTCCTTGCTCTGTGTCCTTTCACTGCTCACACTTTTGGAGCTACTAATGTTCTCTTATTGTGAAAGCACTTCATAGAAGTGCATGTTGCTTGTCCCCTTCCTCCCTCCTCCTCATGTCTTTGGTAATGCTTGTGGTGTCTTGCCTTCTCCCACTGTGTGCAACGTTTCTTGCTCCTCCTGCCCTCCTGCCCTCCTTCCTCTGTCCATTGTATTGCTTGCTCCCTACCACCCTCCTCTCACAGTCCCCCTGTCTGTGTTGGCCCCACCCCCTCTGGCATTGTGTTGCTGGCCCATTGCATTGCGTTATGTTGCTTGCCCCATTCCTCCACCCCTCTGGTTTTGTGCTGTTTGCCCCGTCATCCTTGCATTGTGTTGCTTTCTCCATCACCCTCCCATGTTATGTTGCTTGCCCTACCTCCCTCCAGCATTGCGCGGCTTGCCCAGTCCATTCCACACCCTCCTCTCCCCACCCCACCAGTGGTGGCTTGCCCTAACCACTAGTAAAGCAAGCACTATGATGGGTTATATCACTTTTTTTCTAACTTTCAGCCCTGCTGCACAGCAGCCATGCTGCTGTACAACATGACTAAAAGATATTGGAAAATGCCAATAGGGCTCGCCTATTGGCTTTGCCAAGGGTAGCTCAAATAGGCTCACAGTCACTACTCAACGGATGTTTATTAATTTGCTTTTCATGTTCCTCACCACTACTTGCCACTTTATGGAGAACATATAATTCTGCACACGTTCTGTGAAACTTCAGTGTGCATTACTTTTCATGTGTATAAATCTCATTTTATTATGTCATGTTTTCTTTTCACTCGTATATTATTTTCATTTATCTTGCATATGCTTGTTGAGCTGGTATGTGTGGTTTATTGTGGACGGATAATTGGGTGAAGACAAGAATAAGTCAGGGGTAGATTAATGGATGCATGCTTTCAGTTATTAGCCAAAACTATTGACACTGCCAATTCCAAAATAAGGCGCACTTACAAAAGGGTACAAAAGTCCATGAGCGTGGGCCATAGTATGCAGATAAACAAACACTGCCGTTTGACAATGTTGTTTGTGAAGTTCTCTCTTGAATACAATGCTAAGTGTGGTCTAGTCACAGGCCATTCTTTGTTGAATGTGGAATCAGACACCATGTATCATTTCCTGCCTCGCCATGTACGCATTCTTTTTAATACAATTTTTTCATCCCACCAGCTTGTCTAATATTTTAGCTTGTTTAAGCTTATTTTTCACAGGCAAGTTTCAAAGAATGAGGTTTTTCTGCAATATTGTGTGGAACGCGCTGAGCCAGAGGTTCAGAAGAATGTTTGCTTTTCACTCTGTCAGCCTTCTGCGCCATATTTTCAAAGATTCTTCCAAAACGGAGCCCCCGTGATTTATGCCTGCAGCTCTTCTAAAAACATTTATTTTTCAATGGAGCAAAAGATGGCTCATAAAACCTGCTCTGTTTATGGTTAGTCAACAAATAGAGTCAGCGGCCATTCAGCCAAGTTACTACCAGTAAAGCCACCTGGTAATGTAAATTACAAATTTACAGTGACATTTATCCAAGCTGACAAAAAAATCCAGACTCATTCTTTAAACGTCACCTAGCGAGAAATTGGAAAGGTAAACCAGGGGCGTTCAGATGCAGTTTCATAAAAGAAAATAAGAAATATGTAAAAGCAGATGGAAAATCGGAGTGACTTTTCAAAACATTTCAGCTTTTGAGAGCTCAGCTCTTTCGAATGGGCAGAAAACACTCCACATAAAAGAGACCATTTCACGCAGGTGTGCTGATGACCTCAGCATTAACTTGAGTTGTGCACGATCATGATCAAGGGAAAAGCCAGAAAATTAAAATAGCCCCCACTTTGAACTAAAGCAGTGATGTCACAAACTAAACAAAGCAAGTGAGCTGAACCTTCGCTGCAATAGCTTCCTTGCCTCTTCCATCCATTTATCTATCCATTAATTATTGCACCATTCTGTCCACCTGCTGATATCCACTATTTCACCAATACATTATGTATTCCATTCATCCATCATTCAATCTTTACCCATTCCACCCATTCATCCTTCCAATCTTCCATCTGTCATCCATCCATCCAATCTGTCATTTATCCACTCTGCCATCCACCCATATATACATCCACCCACCCATCCATCCCTCCATCCCTACACTCTGCCATCCATCCATCCATCCACTCGGCCACCCACCCATTCATCCATCCACTCTGCTATCCATCTATCATCATTTGATCCATCCATCTAGCCACTCTGCCATCCATTTATCCGCCCACCCACTCTGCCATTCATCCATCCATTTATCCACTCTGCCATCCATCAATCCTCTCTGCCTTCCAGCCATCCATTCTGTCATCCATCGATACACTTTGCCATCCACCTATCCAACTCAACCATCCCATCCCACAGTGCCATCCACTCGCTTATCCATCCAGCCTTCATCCATTCACTCTGCCTTCCATCCATCCATTTATTAACTCTGCCATCCATCCATCCTTTTTGCCATCCAGCCATCCATCCGCTATGCCATTCACCCACCTTGCCATCCACCCATCTGTTCACTCATCTTTTCACCTACTTATCCATCAATCCCTTTACTCTGCAATCCTTTCAACTGTCCATTCACCAATCCATCTGGCCCTTTACTCTGCCATCCTTTCACTTGTTTATCACCCATCCATATATCCATCCATCTATTCATCCATCCATCTCTTTACTTTGCCGTCCTGTCAGCAGTCCATCCACCTATCCATTCACACACTCATCCACCCATCCCATTACTTTACCATACTTCAACCTGCCCATTCACCTATCATTCAATCATCTTTTCACTCACTCATTCTCATTCATCCATACATCCATCGTTTCATCCTTCCGTCTAATGTTCCTTCTTTCTTTCCCTGCTCTATTTATCCAGCTGTCCTTTTTCCGTGCTCCTGCTGCTCTCCTATTGACGCTTGATCAAGCATTATTGATGAGCTTGTGTCCAATGAGTTGCAGACAGAAGAGGCCGATCAAGATCCTCACCCCTCTATAGCTGATAAAGAGGGGGTTCACTGTGTCCTTTATCATGATGACTTATTTTGTGCTGCGCCGGTGCAAAATGGGTCCTTGCGCTTCTTTTTGGCATCTTCAGCACATACATTCAGTTGAACTATCTGTGAGTTTAATCATGTTTCACTGACAGCAGAGCCTGGAAACACAAAGGGGACATTTTCGTCCAGAAACACAAAGGGGACATTGCCACCCCGGGTTTCTGAGTTCTGCTGTGAGCAAATCGTGCACTTGTTCAGAGATTTCTCATGTTAATGCATGCATTGAAGATGCTAAAAAGAAGCGCACACAGTGGCAGTTGTGCACAAATAAAGGTTTGGAGGGTGGGGGGAGATGGGGTAAAGAAAAAAAACGTATCTCCTTGTCGTGTCTCACTGATCTCTCCACAGTTGTATCTTCTGGAACAGGAAAAGAGCCCACAGGAAGAACCCAGACTCCCCTGAGCCTATCACAATGCAGCAATGCAGCGTTGTGATTATTCTGAGCGCTGGGGACTTGGGAACCTGGACACGTTCTCCACCCTGTAATGCAGCCTGGGTGGAGAACATGCAAAGTACCCATGACTGTTTGGCTGGCCCTAGACAGTTGGCCCTTCATGCGCACTTAGGGAGTGCAAACCGCTCTTCCTCTCCTCTGTCAGCAGAGCAGGCCCACCCCACCTGCAAAGCTGCCGCAACGAGGAAAAAATCAAATGAAAATAATTTAAGTTATCATTTTATTTTTCCTTTATTTATGCTGCTTAAAAGCAGTGGGGAGACACTCTTCTGCCTTAGCAGAGGAGCCGCCACTGACGCAGACCCGTTCTGCAGGGCACAGCACAGAAAACAATACCGTTATGAAGCCAGAGATGTGCACGTGTAGAAGACCGCCAAAGGAGCTGCCATTATTTTTGGTTAAATACTGCTCAATTAGGGCTCAGGAGTGCCATCAGCTGATACCCTTAGCTTTATCTTGCTTGGCACTGCCATTTTAAGTATAACATACTGACAGCTCCAGCTGTCTCTGTACAGCTTATGTAACTAATATATAAAACTACATCATATAGAGAGAAATGTGCTTTAGATAAGCCTCCTTCAGCCATTGCTGGTTTGAAGTGTTATTCACATTTTGGATCAGCGAAGGTACAGCACACATACAAAGATTGCGGTGACTTCCTCTTGTGATTCTTCTGAACTTCAGTAGTGAGTCCGGAGTACGCCTGGAGTACTCCTGAAATGTATGAGTAAGTCAGGAGTACTACAAGAATATGGTACAATTACTATTTCAGTCTTATTTTAGGTCAGTCCAGGGCACACACATCTGGTAGCATTGTCCTCATTTACTATCTGGGTCTGCAACTGGAAAGGCAAAGCACCTCCTTCCTGGCCACCACGAGCAGTGCAGAACATGGACCTCAAGAGAGCTGGTATGTGCATCACAGTTGTAAGCCTGGAACTGCAGCACATGCAGTGCAGATAGACACTGACTGTAGAAGAGGATTTTCACATGTGTGGTAAAGCTAATATGTGTATTTTCATATGTTGCATGCAATTCAGGTCTGACCGCTTTACACTTAGAAGCAGAGGTCAGATGCACTACATGCCTGTTGCAAGGTAAAGGTCTAGAAAGCAGGCTAAGCTAACTTGTTGTTTTGCTCTTACGGCTAATAAATATGTTTGAATTGCCACATTTTGTCTTTAATCATGCTAACAAAGAGGAAAATGTCCATTCTGTAGTGCACACATTGTTTGCAAATGTGACGACTGAGATGACAATGTGTTCCTCCAGTAGGAAGAAAGAAGGAATGAATCAACACGTTTCTACATCCACATTCTTGAACAAGAAGCATTTTTCAAATATCCCTTGTAGTGATACAGGAGGTGAGCATGAGACACCCTCTTATCGCTGCAATAAACATCATCCTTGAAGAATTATGTAAGATATTGGTACAGGGGTGGGGTTACACACACGGACTAATTGCTAAAAGGATTCCTAAAGCATTAATTTCCACCTTAGACCTGAAAGCACAGTAAGATACATAGGGCTCCATTACGATGCCGGGCGGATCCGTCCGACAGAAATGCCCGCCTGCCACCCTTTTCCCCCCCGCCACATTACAATGGCGGGGGGACCGCAACGGAGGGAAACACCGCCCGCCACTTTTCCGCCCCGGTCGCCTTGCGGCCGGGGCGGAAAAGGAATAATATGGTGGCGGTGTCTAATAGACACCGCCTGCCATATTATGATGTGTGGTGTGCAGTGCCTTTCCGCGGCGGCGATGCCGCCACGGAAAGGCATGCGGTCTTCACTCTGGGGGCCCCCTGCGGGCCCCCAGAGTGAAGTACAGGTGGGGAGTGCACATGGGGGGTACCTGTGGTACCCCCCTTTATTGTCATTTGCAAAGCGGCAGGCACCGCGCGGTGCCTGCCGCTTTGCAAATGACAATGTTAAAGTGCATTTTCAGCATTGTGGCGGGCGGTGCAGAGAGCACCGCCCGCCACAATGCTGAAAATACAGGATGTGCCCGCCACTGTGGCGGGCACATCCTAATGGCACCCCCGGGACCCCCACCCTTATGGCGGGCGGTCCCGATTTACGATGGGATGACGGGTGGGCAAAGTCCGCCCGTCATCCTAATGGACCCCAGAGTGTGTGTGTGTGGCGGGGGGGGGGAGTCTTAGCATATGAATTAGGACATACCCAATCATGTTGTAAGATGGCTGGGTATAACATTAGGTGAAAGTAATAGGACAGAGATGTGTGATGCAATATGATTGGAGCATATGTATACATTCCTAGTTTGCATGATTGTTCCTAAGCTGTTTATAAATAATACTTACTGGCAGTGCCCCATTCTGATAAGCAGGACCTACTGCTACCTACCAAGGGGGTCAGGCGCGCAACGCCCATTGGGTTCAAAGGGCTTCAACCCCCCACCCCCGTCGTGTGTTTCAGCTTCCGGGGCACACACACAGCCGCACCCGAGAACTTCACAGGACTTTAAAAGACCATTTGCTTGTTGTTTTTTACCCCTTCTCAGAGCCCATGCATCTCCACTCTGCCTATGGCTGGATGAATTAGCAACCTACACCCCCCCTCCAAATTTTTTATACTGGGAAAGGCTTGTATAGAATGACAACGAGACTTGTGGGGTGAGCTGAGAGTTTTTTAGTATTCATAAGTGGAATTAAACTAATTTCCACCAGCAAAATTAAATTTTTTATTAAAGAAACTGTGTGAAACGGTGTGACGAGCGACACATGCATACGGCCATTTTGATTAGGAAATGGCACTCTGAATTCACCCTGTGCCTGCCTAGATGTATAACCTCCTATTCCCCATAGCATCCATCATCTCCCGTATTTCAAAGGTATTTTCACTTCTAGATTCTCTACACTCTGCCTTACTTTTGATTTCATCCCATCTATCTCTATTTTGCTTTATTGCCACCCCCTTTATCTGACCCCAGTTATGGCTGCGGCAGGCACTGGCCCACACGAGGCTACAAAAAGCCCCCTAAACTTGATGCGAGGGTGTTACCTGTGCACCATTATTTCATAAGAGGAGGTGTCAGTGTTGGTGTTTTTTGCACAGTGGCACATTCCCCTCATTTTAGCAGCAGGTGTGAGGCTCAGCAAGGGGTACAGCCCGTGGATCAGACCCTGCATTGAGGAAGGAAGCGACAGCCACACTGAGGTCTCCCGCCCCCCACAGCAGCCCATGCACCGCTTGGTTGACTTCATAGATTGGGACCAGAACCAACTTGATCTGTTTGGCACTGAAATGTTTGAGACAAGTAAAAGATGTTCATTTTTTTAAAGTTTCATATTTATTAATTTGCTTGAGGCATTATTTATATCACAGGTAGGTTTTAAGTGTTTTATTTTATATGTATATGTATATGTGTGAAGGACGTATTTAATACACATGTGTGAGGGCAGGTGAACATGTACTGATGTGAGTGGACTGTATACATATTTTGTGATAAACAAAGTCCAAGATGCCAAGCACTCAGGGGCAGATATACAAACCCCTTGCGCCACTTTTGTGTCATTTTTAACACGGGAAAAATTACGCAAAAGTTTTGCAAGGGGCTTGTAAATCTGCCCCTCAGGATTTTGTGCTTTATTTAAAGTGCAGATTTCACTCATCAGAGCTGGTCAGAAACACTGACACATTATGGTTATCCGGGAACCTTTCTCACGGCCTTGAGCACTTGATCCTTGGTATGAATCTTGGAATTTAGTTCTGTCACTAAAAACAAACATATATACATATTATTTGTTTAAGAGATAAGCACCACAAATCCATGTTGATTGGAGGTCACCTAGTTTTCCATTTGTCAGCAATGGTGCCAGGTATACTTAGGCTTTGGTTGATGGGCAGGAAGTGGAGAGGAAAGAAGGAAGATCTCAATGCTGGTGGGGTCTTCGATGAGTCTCCTGTAACTGCACAGTCTCCTTCTTTGTGAGGTGCAGTACAATATTGTTTTAGTCTGCCAGTAGAAAAAAACTCATGAAATTAGTTATAACTATTTTGCATGGCGGGTATCTATCTTTAGGATGGTAAGTAAGTAAAAATGTATTGTTTCTGATTATTAAAACCATTAAAAAAATACATTTAAATGCGCATTTGATCAATAAAAAATGTTTTAAAAAGAGAAATCTTAGGGGCATATTACCAACGTTTAGCGATATTTACCGCTAACGATGCTTAGCAACGAATTTTTTAACGCTAAGCATCGCCGGAAATTATCGCAGAGATAACTTGCTATTAGCAAGGTTTATCTCAGTAGTGATAAAAATCCTCGCTCTAACTGCCAATTGAGAGATTATCGCTGGAAAACCAACGATAATCTCTCGAAGTTTGGAGTTAGCTTGATAATAGGGGCTCACAAATTTAGCCATGATATCCCCCTTCCATAGGATATCATGGCTAAGTCAGGAAAATACCAGGTGTAATAAAAGCAGTGCTAACCGCGGTTAGCGCTGCTTTTTTTTATCACTAACAGGGTTAGTGAAATCCTTGATAATAGGAGAAATGTCGCTTAACAACATTTCTCCTATTATTTTTCTCTGGAACGCCCCCTTTGCATCTCATTAGAGATGCAAGGGGAAGCGTAGAGAAAAAGGGTGCTAACATGCGAATTTGCGTGTTAGCACCCTGTTGCTGATAGGGAGATAATTTTATCTCCGCTTTCTTGGCTTTTAAAGCAAAAAAAGCGGAGATAAATCCCTTGATAATATGCCCCTTAGTTTTTAGAAAATGCAATAGTTATAAAATGAGGGTTTGAGGAGTGTCCATAATTCATTATTTTTGTCTGAGCCACCGACATCTTAGTTGGATAGTTTGAGCACCACTAATTTCAAGAATTTTACCAATATCCCATTTAGTAGCGGAAGTCAGCATGCAAGTGTAGAAAAAGGTAGGGCTAGGACCTTTCTCAAGATTTGCCCGGCGCTAACCGCCCTTGTACCATTCAAGTTTACCAAGCAATGAGGCAGGCGCCGGAGACCAGAAGGCAGGAAACAGAAGTTTATTCCGACGGAGCAGAACACATCAGATCAGACAACAAGGTATCGTCTCGAGGTGCTCTAACAGCCACTCAGAGGCCTGGCCTCTTATACACTGGTTTATGGCATGTGACCTTCCTTTAATACAATCACAACTTTGTAAGGCATGGGAAAAGACATCCCCGTAATCCTCGTGTTAATCCCACCCCCATATACATTCACAATGGAGGTCCTCAACCTGCTGATAAGAGAGAGGGTCATCACGCAGCTGAGTGTTTCGTCGAGTCTTAGGATGTGTGCGCCTGATTATGTCACCAGGGGGGTGGGGAGCCCTGGATCAATAGGGGGGTCCTTTGAAGGAGAGCGACCTCGTGCAATAAGGGGCAGTAAATGATATCTCCCGGCTTAGGCAGTGGCCTCGGACCTGTGTGGACAGTCGGACACGGGGTGAGGGGTTATCAATGGAGTGGTATTCATGCCGCATGAACAATCCAGCGCAGAGGGGAGGTTTATCAACAGAGGGGCATTCATGGGAGGAGAGGAGGTGTTGGTCAGGCGCTGGCGTGACTCCCAAGGACAGGGTCATGCAGAAGGGTCATGCTCATAAAGAGGAGGGAGGGGGAGCCAGGGTGCGCGGAGGATGCTTGCTGGGTCACAGGGGCGCGCTGGCGATCGATCGTGGGCAGGGAGACCATGATATCTAAAATGGCTGCCATGCACGTAGCGCATAGGTGACAAGCTGGCGCAGATGATGTTCAGATCGTAAACTAAAATTCCACAGTCCTCCCTTTTAACATATCTCGCCAACTTGTCAGTTCGGATTTATCCCCATAAGACCACGTATCTCTACTTCATAGAGGGGGCTCATGTGCTCATTTCGGAAGTCCAAAGTCTTTGGGCACATACAGTGAGAAACAAGGCCGAACAAGGGTGGCAGACATTGGATACCTAGGCAACACCCACATAATATCACAACAGGTACCAGCACGAAGGAAAACAGCTTCCAACCCCACTGTTTCAAAGTGTCCCAAAACCAGCTCCCAAGCGACCATCCTTCCTGTTCTTGGTGAACCTCTGAGGACAGTCTGTGGAGGTGTTCAATGGCTTTGTAGACTGAAGGCGAGTTGTCAGGCACGTAGGTGCAGCAGCTGGATCCGATGATGCGGCATGCTCCTCCTCGGTCGGCCAGGACCACGTCTAAGACAAGACGATTTTGGAGGGTCACGAGGCGGACCGCCTGAAGCTCCGCAGTGTTGTTGGCGAGGATGCCAGCCGTGATGTTGATCGTTGTTTCTACTGCCTGGGTCAGGTGTCGGATAGCACGGCTGTTTGCCATTGGGCCCCACAGAGGAACAAGTCCCTTTGCTGCATCCAGGAACTGTGCTCCAGTGGAGTCGGCTTGCCCAAGGTCGTCTGCACGCCTCTGCCGGTGGTGGTTGGCAGGGGCTACATATGTGGGTGGAAGAACGAAGGCAATATAACAGGTGCCCTTCCAGCCTTTCGGGAGCCAGGTGTAAGCCTTGGTGCCACACACAAAGTACATGTTTGGAGAAGCAACAAAGGAAGGGGGGTCAGCTGAGTCCAATGTTCTGGTGATTCGGCAGGCGCTGTGACCCACCAGCTGCGTTCCATGGCCTTCGAGACACACGAGACCTGTGACATTGATAACGGACAGGGCCACAGTTAGAGTGGCAGTAGTTTGTTTTTGCAGATGAGTGAAGGTGGTTCTGGCTGGATTGTGGAGCACCTGTACTTCGACTCGTTCTTTGGCTGGAATGTCTTTGATGAAGGTGGCGCCTGCGAGCGCAGGACACAGGGCAGCTGGGGTCTTTCCTGTTTTGTTCAGCCAAAACCCAGAGTAGAAGTGTGACACTGTCCGGCTGGAGGTGGCGTTGTCCCTGTGGCTCTCTTGCATGAGGATCAACCAGGCGAGGCAAGAGCCGTGAACTGAGAAGGGTGAAGGGATGAAGGGGATGGAGTGTCCAGTGGCATGTGGGAGCAACCCACAGATCCAACAGTTCGTAGCATTTGCAGCAAGGTTATGTTGGTGCAACAGTTGCACGAAGGAATTGTTCCAGAATTCCCTGCGCCTTTCCCGGAGCTGAGGCGACAGAGAGATTAGGTGATGCTCTTTCAGAGGTGTTGGCTGTGCAGTAGGTAGCAATGTCTCATGAGCCGGTGTGCTCTCTTCCAGAATCCAGAAGGAGGTCATGAGAAGGAGGCAGAAGAGGAAGACAATGAAGAGTGCAATTGTCTTCGATTTGTGCAGGTTGTCAGTCTTTGGATTTCTATACTGGGTATTTCCCGTTGCTTCCATCATCTTCTTATCTGGCGCTTCCATCATCTTCTTATTTGGCGCTTCCATCACCTTCAAGGGGCTCGGTAGTGGGCAGAACCACAGACCTTGTTTAGCCTCTCTCCCGGCAACCCTTGATTGTGTGTAGGTCACCGTTCTGAGATTTTAACTTAGTCCGTGGCCTACTTAGCCGAGACTCCCTCCTTTCGACGCAGGAAATACCCTTCTCTGGATGGCACAGTAGGATCAGAGAATTTTGCAAGTTCGAGTGCCCCAGTATCTGGATAACAGTCCAATATCGGTCGGTCTTTGTTCAGGAGCTCTTCTTGGGTGCTGACGTTTTCTGTCGTGGCCAGGTTTGCAGGGACCTTCCGACAATGATGCGCGTGCAGCCAGTGCTTCTTCCCCTCCACTCGGAGTGCCGTTCGGGTGGTGATCAGCACTTGCCAGGGGCCCGTCCACCGAGGTTCCAGACTCTTGGTTCGCTGGAAATTTCGTATCAATACGAAATTTCCCGGTTGGATGTCGTGACCGGGGCCCCTGGAAGCATCGGGGATGGCCTGCTGCACCTGTTGATGAATGACAGACAACGTTTTAGTCAACTTGCACAAATAATCAGATAGTAGGACGTCTGGGACGTCATGAATGGAGGTCGGTTTGGGGGCAGTCCAGAGATTCATTGGCCGCCCGAACACGACCTCGTAGGGGGTCAAATGGTGCTTGGTGGGAGTGGAGCGCATTGATAACAAAGCCAGCGGGAGGGCATCCGGCCAGTTAAGTCCAGTGGTGGCCACGATTTTTGACAATTTCAGCTTCAGTGTGGCATTATGGCGTTCCACTAGACCGGCGGATTGGGGGTGGAAGACCGCATGGAATCGTTGCTTCACCCCCAACCCCTTCAGGATTAGTTGGATAACCTCAGCTATGAAGTGGGGGCCATTGTCGCTCCATAAAATTCGGCAAAGGCCATAGCGAGGGAAGAATTCCTTCAGTAGTACTTTGGCAGTAGTCATGGCAGTGTTGTCACGGGTTGGATAGGCTTCTACCCATTTGCTGAAGGCACATACGATGACTAGTACATACTTCAGGTTTTGGCATCTCTCTAGTTGGATATAATCCATCTGAAGGACCTCAAAGGGGTGATTGGGGGTCCCAAACCCTCCCCGGGGCACTACAGTCCCTTTCCCGGGGTTGTGTTGCAGACAGATAAGGCACTGCTGAACTAGGCATCTGGCTGAGTCAGGGATTTTGTCGTTATGCCAGACTTTGGAAATGAGTTCGATCATGGGTGCAGATCCTATGTGTGCGGGGGAGTGGGCCATGGTCAGTATGGGAATCAGATATGAGTCGGGCAGCATCCATTTGCTTGCATCCTTCGTTCGCCAACAGCCTTCCTCATCCTTCAAACCCACCCCTGCCCATTTAGTCAGCTCGTGAGAGGTGCTGGCCGATTGTATGTCTCTGATCATTGTCCTTGTGTCACTCCATGTTTCTGCTTGTGACCTGGTCACGTACATGCGTGTCACCGTCCTATTCTCGGCTGTGGTTCGTGCAGTAATGTCGGCCAATGCATTCCCTTGTCCAACTAAGTCTGTCACCCTTTTGTGTGCCTGACATTTTATCACCGCTAATCGTTTGGGGAGGAGAACTGCTTCAATCAGGGCGGAGACTAAATCTCCGTGGAGGATCGGGGTGCCGTGGGACGTCAGGAATCCCCTCTCCCTCCACAGGAGCCCAAAATGGTGGACCACTCCGAAGGCATACTGGCTGTCCGTATATACGTTCGTGGTGGTCCCTGCGGCTATGATGCATGCTCGAGTGAGGGCTATCAGCTCTGCTGCTTGGGCAGATCGTTGTGTGATGTAGGCTGTCTCAACTACTGTTCGGGCTGTCGTTACTGCATAGGCAGCTGAAGTGGTGCCATCTGGGAGTTTGATGCAAGAGCCGTCTACCCATAGCTCTCCATCGGGGTCAGGGAAAGCAGTGTCTCGGAGGTCAATCCTACTCCTAGTTTGTTCGTCCGTGAGGGTCACACAGTCGTGGGTGGGAGGAATGTCAGGGTCATTTTCAGGCAGGGGTAACAATGTGGCAGGATTCAAAGTCGTGCATCTTTTTAGGGTGATGTGGGGTGCAAGTAGCGTCAGTTCATACCCTGTCAGTCGTGCGCTAGTCAGGTGCTGGGTCTTTGTCTGATTCAAGAGGGTGTCGACTGCATGGGGTACTAGCACTGTGAGGGAGTTGGAAAGTACAATTCCCTCGCTCTGACGGATAGAGACAGCAGCGGCGGCTACTGCTCGAAGGCAGGCAGGCAAAGCTCTGGCTACAGGATCAAGAGTGGCGGAGAAGTAGGCACAAGGGCGCTGCTTAGGACCAATTGATTGAGTTAGGACAGACAATGCGCATCCCTCCCTTTCGTGGGTGAAGAGGGAGAAGGGTTTGGAGTAATCCGGCGTTCCGAGGACGGGCGCTGAGCAGAGTGCATCCCGTAATTCCTTAAAGGAGGCTTGACACTCAGCGGTCCAAGGAAACGGGGAGGGGGCATCCTTGGTCAGTAGGGCAAGTAATGGTTTCACAATGAGGCTGTAATTAGGCAACCACTGTCTGCAAAAAGATGTCAGGCCAACCAAAGAGCGGACCTGCTTTTGTGTTTTCGGGATGGGGGTATCTAGGATGGTTTGGATTCGGTCGGGTATAAGTTTTCTCCCTTCTTTGGACAGAAGATGGCCTAGGTAAGTCACCTGTGGCTGGCAGAACTGTAACTTCTTTTTGGAGACTTTATGGCCATTTTCTGCAAGAAAGTGTAGGAGTTGAACGGTGGCTGTCGTTGCAAGCGGGGTGGTGTCAGCCGCCAAAAGGATATCATCGACATATTGGATCAACACCACTCCCTCTGGTAGCTGGAAGGCATCCAGCTGTCTTTTGAGGGCCTGGCTGTAAATGCTGGGACTTTCAGTGTACCCCTGGGGAGCTCTACAGAATCGGTACGAACGGGATTTTAAAGTGAAGCCGAAGAGATAACGGCTGTCTGGATGGATGGGGATAGAGAAAAACGCGTTCTTAAGGTCGATAACAGTGAAGGTGGTGGCAGTGGACGGGATGAGGGTCAGAATGGTGGTGATATCAGAGACCACAGGATATTGGGGTACAACCACTTTGTTAATCTCTCGCAAGTCGATGATGAAGCGGTACGCTTTCTCATCTCCTTCACCTTGCTTCTTAACAATAGGTAGGATTGGGCTGTTGCAGACGTTGCTAACCACTTCTTCAACCACTCCTGCGTCTACCAGAGACTGAATGATCGCTACCAGTGCCTTCTCACCCTCTGGCGATATCCGATACTGCGGGAGTTTCGGGAGCATAGCGTCCTGTCGTACAGTTATGTGAATAGGGTCAATCATCATTCGCCCCACATCAGAGTCATTTTTGGCCCACAGGTACGAAGGTAGGGTGTCAAGCAGGGATAGGTCAGCGTCAGTTATAGAGCACATGTGTCGTGGGGAACGGGATCTGGGCATGTCTGGGTTGTCGTACAGGATGACTCGTATTCCATCTGGGGAACACCTAATGGTAGCTCGAAAATGCTTCAGTAAGTCAATGCCCATAATGGCGTCAGGGGAGTTGGAGGAGAGGAGAAATGTTGCGTCAGTAGTGTTGTTTTCTAGGTCAAAGGTAATAGGTACGGACAGGGGGTTAGTGGAGGGCGTCCCATCGAAACCTATCGACGTTATGTGTGAGCCAGACAAGGGTGCCCTTGGAATCAGTCGTTTTGATAACACACTACGTGTCGCCCCAGTGTCTACCAAGAATGGAGACTCTGTACCCAAGACCTTAGCGGTGACATAAGGACCTTGCTGGTCAACACAGAGCTCGACTGGATCCCTCCCTTGCCCCTGGCAGTCCTATGCAAAGTCGGGGGCATGTTCACCTTCGGATAGCTGATATTGGTTCTGTCGGGGACGGTCAAATGTGTTCAGTCTTCCTGATCTGTCATTATTGGTGTCGTTGGGGCTCCCTCGTCCCTGTATTCTATTCCTCGGACCACCCGCCACATCCCTGGACTCCCTATTTCTGTTCATTTCTATCAGAACTGGACACTGAAATTTCCAATGACCGAGCCCTTTGCAGAAGGCGCATTGGTCATTGCTAACGTCTCTACGTCCAGTGTGGGGTGCTGGGGTGTGATCTTTAGGAGGTAGATCTCTGGGGGTGGTTGATTGGTAGTTCCCCCTTTGGTGTTCCCGTCCTAGCGCTATACCCTGTATCTGGGCTATCATTACCCTTTCCTTCAAATCTTTCTTCTTTTTCTCGGACGCCCTATCATTCTCATTCTTTTGGTGCTCGTAATACTGAGCCATCTGAAGGATGGCTGCGGGTTTGGAGGCTCCCCAACTACTCTCACTCGTCTGCAGTTTTTGGGAGACTTCTTGCGTTAGTCCCTTTACATAATTTTGCACAAACAGGTGTTGTCCGGTTGCGGTGGTCATGTCTTGGCCACTGTAGTCGGAGAACACTGTCTCGAATCGGGAGAAGTATTCTGACACATCCTCCTGGGGTTTCTGTCGACAGGCCGTGACTATCGACCAGTCTACTTTTCTTTCCGGGACCAGGGTTTTTAACTTCTGGACCAGTTTGTCTGGGAGTTCCAGTATGTCCTTCACTGGTTTACTCCCTGGCTCTCGCTGTCTATCTAGTTTACCGAGTTGGTCCCAGGTATGTCCAAACAGATCCGTGTGGTCGACTTTCCGGATTTGCTTCCACACATCAGCTGGCAGGCATAACCCAAAGAACAAGTCAATGTCTGCTAAAGTCATTATTGTCGAACCCAAGGCTGTGCCTAATTCAGTATAAAATGCCGTCGGGTTCTTTCTTAAGTCGGGCAAGGTTTGCTTGAAGGTTAGGATGTCTTGTCGGTCCCATGGTTGGTAAACCCAATTGTACACAACCCTTCCCTTTGCATGTTCATTATTAATATCATCGCTCGTTCCCTGGCCCCGTGGCGGGATCCAGTAAGGAGCCGCTTCTCTGATAGGCATCATAGTATTGGCTACCTCTGCCGAGGTTGTTTCAGGGGCCGTAACCTTGGTTTCTGGTTTCTGTTCTGCGAGGTGGCGGAAGACCTCAAGCATTTGCATGAAGAGCTCCGTCGCCTCACGTTCAGTCCCATCTCCGACATCAATCTTCCTATACAGTGTTGTTAGTTTAGCGGGACCCTTACTCTGATATCTATCTTCATACGCGTTCAGGGTGTGGAAGCTGAATCGCAAAATGAAATGCCGTCTGTGGCTGTCGGCATGTGAATTATACACGCTCATTGTGTATTCTTCGCTCTCCCTTCGTTCTACCAATGTCTTTGCTATTTTGTCGATCCCATCCCGCTCATCTTTGCTTAACCTATTTAACCTGGCTGATGATTGTTTGCTAGCCTCGGGGTCGCCTAACGAAGTTGTTAATGCGGCTGGTGCGGAGGCCGTGAGGGCCGGTGCACTAGCACTAGGGTCACTTTCACTCACACTCGGGCCTTGCAGGTTTTGTTGGCTGGGAGCATATGGAGGGGGCATGTAGATGATTGGGGGACCTAGCAATAACTCATCGTTTGCCCGTTGTTTGGAGGGTAGTTCAGGGTAGAGCGCAGAGGGGGTCCTAACAGGACATTGGCCTGTTGACCCCGATTCTTGGTTTTGTGTAGCTTCGTTTCTTTCTTTTATTTCCTCTTCTAGTTGCTTTGCGGCTAGGTGGGCTGCCTTTCGTAATTCTTTCCCTACTTTTGCTTCTTCTCTTTTCTTTCGTTGTTCCGTTTCTTTGCGCCACATGCCGATACTGTCGTGCATGGTGGGCGTGGTCTTATTTTTCTGGAGCGCTATTTCTAATGTTTTTATTTTATTTTCACTAAAGGAACCTATCAGTGGCCACTGACTTTCAGGGTTCTTTTTCGTGTATTTATGCCATAGTCTAGTGTAAGCTATAGCGACTAGTCCATACTTAGTGAACATGTCCTTATTAGGGGTGCCCTCCAGTGGAGCTGGATGGTTCATCTCTAATAAGCGGTCCGGGCTAAACAGGCTACCAACCAGTGGGGAGAAGATAGGCATGACGGTTTACACCGGGGACAAAAATCTGCACTACCTATCTTATCACAGCGGGCAAAGACTAGGCAGAATATTTCTATTCTCCGTTGTTTGGCGGCGGTGAATACCTCAAACGAACCAATACCGAACAATCGGCCAATCAAACAATTCAGTGGGGAGAATAAGTGGGCACGAAAAGTTATCGCTACCCACTCTTTCTCTACCTGCAAAGAGAGACCTTGTTCTTCCCTGTTTGCAGACAAAGAATCTCCAGACAATAATCCACGAACGACAGTTCGGGAAACAGTGGGGGAGGAAGATAGGCACGACGGATTACAATGGGGACAAAAGTCTGCGTTACCTATCCTTCACTGTTTGCAAAGAGAGAGCCTGTTTGTTTTTCCCCGTTTGCAGACAGCGAATCTCCAGAGGTTTCAACAAAGCGTAATACTAGTATTATCCTAACAAAAACAATTTTCCTCAATTCGTCGTGTTTACACGACCTTACCCGGACCGCATGGACGGTTTCCTGTCCTCTGGATCCAGCGCCCGATCGTCCTCTCTCCTTCGTGATGTTCGCGGCACTCCTGATGGTTCCCAGTCAGGACCGTAGATCACTCGAGAGAGGTCTGTTCAGAACTAGTGAAGGTCGGATGATCGGCTGTCAGACGAGGGTCTATCGGACATGAGCTCTTCCCGATCGTTGCAGTCGTTCACTCTGTCATCGGGACCTCTCCCACTGGATCCACGTGTCGCTGATGGGCCCCACGTTGGGCGCCAATTTGTAGAAAAAGGTAGGGCTAGGACCTTTCTCAAGATTTGCCCGGCGCTAACCGCCCTTGTACCATTCAAGTTTACCAAGCAATGAGGCAGGCGCCGGAGACCAGAAGGCAGGAAACAGAAGTTTATTCCGACGGAGCAGAACACATCAGATCAGACAACAAGGTATCGTCTCGAGGTGCTCTAACAGCCACTCAGAGGCCTGGCCTCTTATACACTGGTTTATGGCATGTGACCTTCCTTTAATACAATCACAACTTTGTAAGGCATGGGAAAAGACATCCCCGTAATCCTCGTGTTAATCCCACCCCCATATACATTCACAATGGAGGTCCTCAACCTGCTGATAAGAGAGAGGGTCATCACGCAGCTGAGTGTTTCGTCGAGTCTTAGGATGTGTGCGCCTGATTATGTCACAAGGGGGGTGGGGAGCCCTGGATCAATAGGGGGGTCCTTTGAAGGAGAGCGACCTCGTGCAATAAGGGGCAGTAAATGATATCTCCCGGCTTAGGCAGTGGCCTCGGACCTGTGTGGACAGTCGGACACGGGGTGAGGGGTTATCAATGGAGTGGTATTCATGCCGCATGAACAATCCAGCGCAGAGGGGAGGTTTATCAACAGAGGGGCATTCATGGGAGGAGAGGAGGTGTTGGTCAGGCGCTGGCGTGACTCCCAAGGACAGGGTCATGCAGAAGGGTCATGCTCATAAAGAGGAGGGAGGGGGAGCCAGGGTGCGCGGAGGATACTTGCTGGGTCACAGGGGCGCGCTGGCGATCGATCGTGGGCAGGGAGACCATGATATCTAAAATGGCTGCCATGCACGTAGCGCATAGGTGACAAGCTGGCGCAGATGATGTTCAGATCGTAAACTAAAATTCCACACAAGGACTGCTTGTCTCTGTGTGCGTATTCTACATTTGTTAAAAGTTGTTTTTAAGAGAGCTACTTTTTCCTCTTTTAGCTTCGAGCAGGAGCATAGCAAGTGTTCAATATCTTCTTTCCCTGCACCTCATAATCTGCATATTGTCGTCCCACAGTTACTTCTCAGCCATGGTTGTAGATGGGGTATGGCTGGTAGGATTCCTAGCCTGTGTTTTAGGAAGGCTTCTTTTGATTTCCTGCAATACCCAGTCCAAAGTAAGCCTGTAACCCGGGTGATTTATATGTGCTCAGAATCATCCAGGGATGGCGCCTATGGGCAAAGATGGCTTTGTCCTCTATAAAAGATAGTCTCTATATGCACTTATTTACTACGTGTTTAAATTGTATGTGCGGTAGTAGAGTTTCCCATAGTTCTTTTAGTCCTATAATAGCCAGTGACTCCTCTAAGTATTTTTTATTTGGAGCTGCTGCACAAATCTTGCCAGAGCTGGTGTTTCAGTGTGTTCTCAATGGAATTCTCTATCTTGTACCAACACTTAATATACGATCCTCTCCTTGCTAGCAGTTGTTTTGTTAATCCAAATTCTTACCGGATCTGGGCTTGTGAGGTATAAGATGGTCAATTTAAGAGGAGTCTGTATGCTTTTGAAATGATAGTGTCCAGCAATTTCGCATCTATGCCCCTTAGTGCTTCGCTGCCATAGGTAATGGATGACTGAATTTTAACTTGGGAAACACAAAGCAATGGTAGAAAAGTGGGGCCGATCAGTTTGGTTTTAAGTTGTCTAAATGTTGTCGCAATCAGCATGCCTTTGCTCTTTGTGGCCTCAAGGTGATTTGAGAAACGGCCTCCCCTATCAACTATAACGCCAAGATATTTATATTCTAAGCAGTTCGCGATGGCCTTTGTTCCAAGGAACCAAGAGTGGGACTTTTTTTTTTTTTTTAGAAATATTTTTATTTGTATTTTATGAGTACACAACAATGCAATCATGTAATCAACTGTACACACACTCTTACCCTCCACCCACCCGCTCCCAAGTCGCACATTTCTGACCAAATTCGTCCCGTTCCGACCAGAGATCAATAATAGCATTGTACAAATGTCTCGGAACATCCCACTCAGAGCCATCCCAAGTGTGCTCGTGGCATTGTGTAGGCTGGTACCGTAGCCATCACCCTCATAACCCCCCATCTAATCCATGATAATGTCTCCAGTTGGACCAGACCCTACGGAACTTCTTCGGGCACCCCCTAGCCTTGTAAGTCACTCTCTCGGCGGCCATGTACATGTCCAGTCCTCTCCTCCATTCCTCTAGTTCCGGAGTTTCCGGCGATCCCCAGCGTTTTGCTATGTCCCTCTTCGCCACCACTAGAGCCAGTACCAGGAAGGTTAGTAGGGGTCTCGATAGATCCACGTCGTTAGTCATACCCAGTAGGGCCAGCCTGGGTTCCGGCTGGAGGGGAATCCCAACGACCTCACTCAGTTCCCTAAAGAAGTAGCGTTGTATCGTGGCACATTTCCACATAAGGTGGTAAAAGTCTCTGTCCTCCAATTTACATCTAAGGCAGCTCTTGTCCGCCGCTCTCCCCATCCTATGGAGGTGCACCCTGTCGTAGTAAGTTCTGTGGAGCACATTAAATTGAATAAGACGCAGCCTAGACTTAATGGCTACATCCCTGGGGTGCATTAATACTACGTCCTAGTCTAAGTGGTCCATTTCTCCCACCTCCGCTTCCCACGTCCGCCTAAGTTTCGCCAGGTCGCCTAGCATGTTATTTGTTAAGGTTTTATAGGTGAGTGAGACTGCTTTCCCCTGAATTTGTTCTTGCAACAGTTGTCCCTCCAAAGGCGCATATTCTGGTAGCTCGGTTAATGGGATGTTTTGGACCTGCCAGGCATGCCGCAGCTGCGGGTGCTTGAGGAACTGTGAGCAGTGTAAACCGAAGTCCAACTGCAATGTCGGGAAGGACTTCAGTGCCCCCTTGGCAATCACGTCCCCTATGGTGGAAATGCCTATGTCATCCCATCGTTGAAAGCCTTTCAGTTTGTCTAATTCCGTTAACCACTTGCAGTGCCAGAGCGGCGTCTGTTGTGTGGGCACCCTCTACCATCCCGTGCGATTTATAGCTTTATTCCACGAGAGTATGATGATGACCGTTGCGGGGAAAAGAGGCTCCCGTCTAGCGCCCCCATAAAGGTAGTACAGTAGGTTTTGTGTGGACATTTTGTGTCTTTCCAGGGCGTAAGTAGGGTGATCTGCCGGGGCGTGTATTATCAGTCATTAATCGGGGCAATATGTTCCGCCCAATAGTAGGCTTCCAGGTTCGGAAGTGAAATCCCCCTGCTGTATTGGTGTCTCTGGAGGGTAGTTAGTGCCACTCTAGGTTGTTTACCCAACCAGAGGAAGGCCCTCAGATCCGCGTGTATTCTAGAGAGTACCTTGGCCGGGAGAGGGTAGTACTTGTTTTGCAGGGCATATAGGTACTTGGGTAGGATAATCATCTTATATAGGGCCGCCCGGCCTAATAGTGTGAGGGGGAGCTGCCTCCAGCGGTCCATATCCGCAACGGAGTTCGAAATAATGCGCTCCAGATTTCGTTGGAACGACAATGGTCTGTCAAGGGTTATATAGACTCCAAGATATTGGAAGCCCTGCACTGTAGTCAGTAGTTGTCTTGGGAGCGTCACCCAGTCGCCCTGTCTTCTAGGGTCATAAAGGATCGATTTGTGCCAAATAATTCGGCAGCCCGCGTGCCTACAATATTGCTCAAGTTCTTGGAACAGCGCCGGCATAGTCGTCTTCGGGTCTGTAATATATAAGAGGATATCATCCGCGTAGAGGGATATTTTCTCTTGTGCAGGGTCATTCACGGTCCTCTGAAAACCTCTGATGTCTGCATTATGTCGGATCCTAGCGGCCAGTGCCTCAATAGTGAGCGCAAAGAGAAGGGGACAGTGGGCACCCCTGTCTGGTGCCCCTCTGGATCTGGAATTCCCGTGACAGTTTCCCATTCACTCTTACTCTGGCCCTAGGTTCAGTGTACAGGAGCTGTACCCATTGCTGAAACTTGGATCTAAAGCCAAACTTCGGTAAGATTCCCTCGAAGAACGGCCAGTGCACAGCATCAAATGCCTTTTCGGCGTCAAGGGAGAGGAACCAATGTGGTTCCTCCCTGTTCTGCACCTCCTGTAACCAATTGTGGGACCGTCGGAGATTCAGGCTAGTGGCTCTTTCAGGCAAAAATTCCGTCTGGTCAAGGTGTATAAGATCCGGTATCACTGGCCGTAAGCGTTGCGCCAGTGTACTCGCCAGGAGTTTCACCTCAGTGTTAAGGAGGGAAATGGGGCGATAGGACATGCAGTCTTCCTGCGGTTTTCCTTCTTTATATATTTGGACAATTGTCGCTGAGGTGAGGTCCGGGGGCAGTCTCCCCTCCTGGAGTGCGCCTTCGAAGAGTCCTTTCAGATAACGGCTCAGGAGGTCCGCCGTGCATTTGAAAAACTCAGCTGGGAAGCCATTAGGTCCCGTAGTTTTGCCTGGACGCAGTCTGGCAAGAGCGTCAGAGATGTCGTCTAAGGTAATGTCGGACTCCAGTGCCCCTAGGTCCTCAGGAGACACGATTGGCAGATCCACTTGCTCCAAATATTTTCGTGCATCTTCGCGCGTCTCTAGCTCCCTGGCTGTGTAGAAGAGTTCATAGTGTGTGGCAAATGCCTAAGCTATTTGAACATCCGACCCGAGGAGAGTCCCACCTGGATCTCTAATGTGTTCCACCCATCTAGCTGCATGCTCCTTCTTACTCAGCCATGCCAGTAAGTTTCCTGACTGGTTCCCCACGGCATAAAGGCGATGGAGGGAGGCCAGGGCTTGAGTTTTAGCCTCCCCCATCACTAGTTCTCTATAGTGCTTCTGGTGGTCAAGGAGTTTTCTGAGTGTCTCAGAATCCCTTGAGGTCTGGTAGTCTCTTTCCAGCGCCAGGATAGTCGCCTCCACACCCGCCACCTCTGACTGGAGTTTTCTCCGTTCCTCCGCTAACCTGCTTTGTATCCTATCCCGCATTACTGGCTTTAGTGCCTCCCAGAAGGTCACCCTTGAGTCGACAGTTCCCTCATTTTCTGCTATATAGACTGTGACATCTGCCCGCACACCTCTCAAGACCGTCGCACTTTGTAAGTCCCATGCTGCCAGGCGCCAGGAGGCCCTATCCGTATTCCGTTCCCATCCCATTCTTGCCAGTAATGGGGAGTGGTTGGAGATCCCCCTCGCTTTGTACTCCACGGTATCGTCTGCTGTCAAATACTGTCTAGATATAAACACATAGTCTAGTCTCGAGAACACCTTATGCGCGCCCAAGTAATAGGAGTAGGCCTTCTGAGTGGGATGTAACCACCGCCAAACATCTACTAGCCCTATAGTGGCGATCAGTTGGGACAGGGGGGTTCGGGCCCCCACCCTGGGCGCAGTGCCCGACCGGTCCTGCTCTAGGTCCATGACGTCATTGACGTCTCCCCCCAGTATTTGAATGGTGTCTGCGGTGTCTAAGAGTATGTCAGCCACTCTCCTGAGGGTGTTCGCCTGTAGCTTCGGGGGCGCGTATACAGAAATAATCGTGTACGTACGTCTTTGCCACGTCCCCTTGACCCTACGTATGTCCCCAGAGGGTCTATCCATGAACGGGTAATATAGAATGGGGTGGTCTTCTTTATGATGATAGCCACCCCCCTCGAGTCATTAGTATAGCCCGCGTGTGCTAGGACTTTGTGACGGCCCCTGGCTAGGAAGGCGCAGTTAGTCCCTTTGAGATGGGTTTTCTGCAGCAGGATTATGTCTGGGTTCTGTTGTTTCATGTAGGTGTCTACCAACCCCCTCTTAACCTTATTACCCAGTCCATTTACATTCCAATTCAGGACACTGAAATCTTTGTGGTCCCTAAGTCGTGTGTCGTCACCCGCCAGTCAGTTGCAGAAATCGATTTGTGTGCGTGGTCTGCGGTATGCAAGTGTATCGAGGGGATCTGAAGTGTGTGACTACGTGTACATGAATGCCTCCATCTCCCCCCAACCAAACCCCCCCCAACTGAACTGCATTGCCCTCCCTTGCCTGACGTCCCCTTCCCCAACCTGAGAAAATGCAGAACTCCCCCCCCATCCCTCCGCATTCAATCCCATCCCCATGCGAGGCAGAACTGTCAGTAGGAGATGGTCTGTTGCCCTCCCAGGTATCCCCCCTTCAACCTACTCTGCCCAACTTACTAGAGAACATGCAACACATTCCCAACTGATTAACCTCGAGAGTCAAAGGTAAGGAATTTGTACAAATAATAACCAGAAACCAATGAAAACAATAGGTACTAGGGGGTGTATCAACTTGTGTGTCCCCTTAGTGACGAGCTGCAATCTCAACTGCCTGGTGCGCCTCCATTCAAGAGTGTGAGTCCTGGGTGTCAGGTCGCAGGTCATTTGTCCGCCCCGAGGCGTCCTGCTCCTGTTCTCGGATCGCCTCTTCCAGCGGGTGGATGGAGCGCATCCCTCCCTCTTCTCCCCCCGAGGAGCGGCCCCCCGCTTCTTCTTCTTCTTCTCCCTCGGAGCGGACGTTTCTTCCTAGGCAACTGAATCTAGATCCCGTCGCGCCTCTCCTCCTGGGCGAAGCCGAATGCCCTTGTCGTCTACCTGTCGGGCTGTGTCCCGGATACGGCGTGGTCGGAGTCTGTCTTTTATTACTTTGTGATTTCAGTCTCTGAGTCTTCGGCAATTCCCATTCGGATTTATGGAGAGTCGGCCTGCCCTCCACTCCTTGATCAACATTCTCTTGTCTGCGGAGTACGGGTCGTTCCTCCAGCCATTGCCAGGCATCTTCCGGATGATTAAAGAAGTGTGTTTTGTCCATATAGATCACCTTAAGCTTTGCCGGGAAGAGCAGCATGTAAGTAATATTCATGTCCATCAGTTTCGCCTTAACCACGTCGAAGGATCGGCATTGTTTTTGCACTTCCCGGCTGTAGTCCGGGAATATCATAATGTTCATGTTTTCCAGTCGGATCTCCCCTAACTTTCTGGCCGCAGTATCAGGTCCCGGTCCGCAAAGTTGAGGAAACGTGCAATGACCGGTCGAGGTCTTGCCCCCTCGGGTGGTTTTGCCAGTAGCGCCCGGTGTGCCCTTTCGATGATAAAACAGTTCGAAAACTGCACCACCGGAAAGGTCTTTGTCAGCCAGTCCTGAAGGTAAGCTGCCATGTTTGTCCCCTCGATTCCTTCTCTAAAACCCACGAAACGCAGGTTGTTGCATTGCGCCCTGTTTTCTGCGTCATCTACCTTCCACATCAGTTGGCGATGGGAGGCCTGGAGTTCCGCCATGTCTTTTCTAAGGGAGGAGATCGAGTCCTCCGCCTCGCCTATTCGCGTCTCCGCCGTAGTTACTCTTTCTGTTAGCTGTCGGAAGTCGTGCCGCAGTAGTGTCACCTCCGAGCCCACCTCGCTGATCTTGACTTCCTGGGCTGCCCGGGACTCCTGAATGTCAGTCCTGGGCGCTTGAATGGCTCCCATCAGCAGCTCCGTGTCCAAGCGCGAGCCGGAGGCAACAGATGTGGCATCCGCTGTCAGCCGAGGCGCGGCGTAATTATCCATGGGCCCCTGTGTGGGGGGTTTGGGGACCAAATCTTTTTTCCCCATGGCTGGAGTGTCTGCGGGATTACACATGTGAAAGGGGGGGGGGTCCACTTCCCCGTCCCTCGCCGCCTCCCGCAACAATCCGCGGGTGAGGGTCAGTATCCTTCCTGCCCCTCTGCATGGCTCCTGTCCGTGGCCTATTCCAGGAGCGTCGCTCGGTATCACCGCCTCGACCGAGTCTTGGCCTGCACTCCAATGCCCCACACGGCGCTATGCGCCCCGCAGTCCGCCTTGGCCCCGCCGCCCCGTCTCCAGGCCCGATCTGTGCAGGGTCGTAGTGCCCCCCCCTGTTATGGTGGGACCGCTGGTCGTGTTCACTGGGGGGAGAGGGCTGAAATGGTCCTTCCGACCACAGCCTCCTTACCGCCCAACTGCTGTAGTCCACGGACAAAGTCTGTGCGTTCCCCCCCGGACCACGAGGGCGCTTCCCACTGTCTGCGCAGTCCGGACTTATGCGCCTCCGGTCGCTCCCTTGGCCGCCAGGCCCTCGGCAACGCAGGACGCAAGTAAGGCGTCAGGCCCCGGCAAGCCGCCGAGTCCCAATGCCCCCTCGGGATCTACAGCGAGGCCTTCCACTCACCCGCCTTATTTCCGCAGGTCAGACCCCCGCCTCTGTGGGGGCTGATTACACCTCCTCCTCCAGGTCCGTTTTTGTTTTTGTTTATTATTATTATTTATTTTGTTTTTAAATGGCACCAAGTCCGTTTTTTTGTTTTTTGGGAGTGGTGCCGCCCAGGGTCTGTACAGCAAGTCGGCGTGGGTAGGCCCTCCGTGTCTCCCTTGTCGCCTCAATCCTCCGCGGCTCGGCCCCACCGCAGCGCCCCTCAATCCCCCGCCAGGGCTGCTCGCCGGATGCTACCAAGTCCCCGCTGGAGCCAGCCGGGGGACGCCTCAGGCCTCCGGAGCGCCATTAACAGAGGCGCAACTCGCCTGCCACAGACCTGCGGGTCGCCGCTATCAGCCTTCCACTCAACTACGGCTCACCTGCCGGAACCTCCACGCTCGCGGTGTTTACTCCGGTCCCCCTTTCAAATGTTCGGTTGCAGCAGCTCTCTTCGCTCAGGAGGAATCCCCTTCGTTCAGCACATCTCCGCCATCTTGGCTCTCGCGGCGGGGTCCGCTCTGATTACGGCTCCGAGTTTTATCAGTTCTCGGCCGTATTGCTACGGGGTTGACCCTCGCAGGGCAGGGCAAGACCCTTGTTAGAGTTTTCTCACCAGAACGGGGCTTCTCGGCATGGGTAGAATGTCGGATTCTGTGCAGCTCGTCCGGAGCCACGAAGGAGCACGTCCATGCTGTTGGCCACGCCCCTAGATTGGAACTTTTCTATTCCCAATTATAATACTTTAGTTTTGTCATTGTTTACTCCGAGAAGGTTCTCTTCAGCGTATCCATGCAGTGTGTTGATGAGATGTTGTAGTCCTACTTTAGTATGACTAACCAGGACCACATTGTCTGCATAGGATATGCTAGGCAAGGCTTGACCCCATAGTCAGGGGGCATGCACGTTGCAAGCTGCTAGAGCAGGTGGCAGATCGGCTGTGAATAAGTTAAAAAGGGTTGGCGCTAAAACGCACCCCTGCTTGAGGCCTTTTGTAGTTGGTATGCGCCTCAAGAGATGGGTACCGTTCCCAAGCTTCACCTGAACCCATGTGTTAGAATGCAGTTCGATCAAGAGGTTTAAAAGAGGAGCAGGGATCCCCCAAAGAGCTAATTTTCTCCAAAGTTTGGCTCAATTGACATTGTCGAAAGCCGTTTTGAAGTCCACAAAGCAAAAGTGAAGGGTTTATTTGGTCAGTTTTGCTTTGTCAATAAGTAGTGATATTGCCAGGAGGTTTGTTGTGGTTCCGGCGTCTCTGCAGAATCCAGTTTGGCTAGGTTGAATTATATTGTACTTAGTTGCCCATTCACGCAGCTGTATCAGTAGAAGCCCTGCAAAATATTTTGCCTAAATGTCCAGTAAGGCTATCAGACGGTAATTTTTTGTTAGGGTTCTATCCCCTGCTTTGTATATTGGTGATATAATTTAGCCCTTCCATGATGCCGGGAGACACCCAGAATGGCTGACCGACATGAAAAGTGGGGTCAGAGATTTTGCCCAGTATTCTGGATCATATTTGAAGAGGGCTGGGGGAATTCCATTTGGCCCTGGTGTTCTGTCTTTCCTTCCTTTGAAAATTAGTTTTCTAATCATAATAGTGTTAATTTCGATTACTGCTTTTTCATATGGTTTTACTGTTTGTGAAGGATAGGCCTCCTGGATCATGTTTGTTTCAGCAGCCTGTTGGTTAAAGTGAGTGTCCAGAAAGGATTCCCAAGAGTTGTCTGTTATATATGATGTGAGTCTGCCCTGTTTTGGATTAAAACATTTGTTCAGTGTGGACCAAAATCAGGCACTATTGTTTCCCTTAGAGTCATGATGAAGTTTAGCCCAAAAGTCTTCTTCATTGGATCTTTTGATCTCCCACTTAAGTTTTTTAAGATCCGCCTGGTGCTGGGCGTATTCTCAGCAACCTTAGTGATTTATTTATCACTTTTTTTGTGGTTTTATAGTGCCAATTTCTGGGTGCTTGAAATTTTCCATGTGATCGTGAGGCCAAAAGACGGAAGGTGCTGTACTGTAGTCGAATATGAATTTGCAAGAATGATTGGGTTGCCCATGGGATAATTTAAGCTGTTTATTTGTAATTTTTCTGCTAGAAGTACCTCCCTGGTATTTACAAGAGAAGACTTAATTCTTTTGAGATTTATGGTGTGACATGCATGTGATCCTGTTGGATTTAGAAGAGTTAAATCCGGAGAGGCAAGAATGGAAACTTCCTGGGACCGATGGTCACTGTCCCCTTTGTCTCCTAGGCTAAAGCCTAGTATGTGATGAAAGAATGGAAGGGACACCAGCGTTTAGTCTATTGTAGAGGTTGCGTTGCCTGAGTGGAATGAAGCAGCAGGTGGTGAGTCATCAGCAAATCTTCGATTTAGAACCCTCAGGCCGATATGTTCCAAGTCGTCTAACAGCTCTTTCCCCCGCTTAGGAGTTCTTCCCTGGCCACTAAAGGATTGGGTTGGAATATTCCAATAGTAAGACTGGGCCTGTATATCCTTATTTGTGGAAGAACCTAAAATATATTGGTAGACGTCCCCAGACAGAATGACATTGGAGGGGATGTGCATAGTCATTAATTGATGTAGATGGTCCATTAGAGATTTCGACTCCTGTTTCTTCTTTTTTGGATTGATATAGAGGTTGATCAGCAGCACCTCTTCTTTTTTCCTGCTAAGATTTAATTTGATCTCAACAGTATTTATGGCCAGGGAGTGGGAAGTTAATTCCTGCGCGCTGTTTACTTTTCCTTGTGGCTGAAGAATGAAAACAAGTGTAGCCTTCTATGGGCACAGGCTCCTAAGCCATGTTTCCTGAAATAGGATAATGTCAAATGATTTTATGTGTTGTTATGCCCGTTTAGGTTCCATGAGCACAATTTCAGAAGCGGAATATCCAGGTTCGAAACCACCCTTGTTTGGTTGCCCTGTCATTGTGGGTAACTCAAGGTATTCATTGTTCTGAATGGCCAAAGATAATCTGGGTTGTATGAATTAAAAGCCATTATGCTCTTTGGGGTGTTCAATGCCTGAGTCTTTGGTGGTGATCGTCCCAGGGCGCTTCTAAGCACTGATGTGGTCTTGGGGGTTTTCTCCGTTGGTCCATCCCGTGGTCTCTCAAGCAGGGGGAACAGATATCCTGTGTTGTGGTGTAGAGCAGATTGGATCCCCCATGCTTTGAGGGTGGTTTGCTACTCCAGGATTTTGTTTGCAGTTTCAGACGACCTCCAGGTTGCTTTTGTAGCTTCCAAATCCTGTATTTTGTCGATTTTTATGAATTCTACTGAGAGGAGGTCAGCTGAGCATAGGTCGTTTAAAGTTGGTATAGTGCAGAGGAGTCAAAGTAAGTTCCCTCAGTTCAAGATGTCGAATGGGCCCTTTGATTCATATTCTGGTGTAAATAGAATAATAGTGGAGTTCCTACTTTGGTCTACTGGCTGAGCTGTTGGGTACTTGCCCCCCAATTGGATTCCTCTATTATTAGTGATGGACTGTTGTGAGGATCCGTTGGAAGCATCGTGAGTAGAAAATTCTCGAGGTTTGAAAACTGAGGGAGGTTTAGAATCACCAACTGTAGAGGGATATAGTTGGACCTGAAAACCCGAGAGTCCTGTTGTCTTCGGTTCTTCGCCCAATGGTTGAGGCGAATAAGGGGTGGTCATAGATTCCGGTGCCGGGTTCGAGCCGTGCGTGAGTGGTGCCTCCCTTGACTCAATTGACAATGGTTGTCTGGGGGGGCTGGGGTCCTTCCCCTTACTAGTTCCACTATGGACCGTAATACTCAGGGTGCCAATTTGGCTGCTGGGCTGGGCCTTGCCAGCCTCCAGTGTGGGAACCTCTATGGTTCCTGCCACGTACCCCCCATAAGTGGGTTTACTGGACACAGTGGAAGTTTGTTCTGTTCCTGTATGAAGTGCTATAATGGGTCCTTGTTCTTGTGGCTCCTGTCTGGTTTCAATCCTAAATAGGGGATAAACCTCAGAAGGATTTGAGGTTGATATTTTGTTGCGACCTTTCCTTCTTTGTTGACGGTGATGCTTAGCATTCTGGGTTGGATTTTGATACTTGGAAAGTGGAGGGGAGCAGTTGGGCGAGTGGCCCACTGGAGGGGTCAGTGCAACTTTGTCCGTGATGTTAGCTGTGGTAGGATCCCCTTTTGAAAGGTCTAGGCTGGCTGTTAGGAAGGGATTGGGGTAAGAGTCCCTTTTATGAAGGCCTTTTGACAGGCCTTCTATCAAGGTGGATACTATTTCCGGGTGTGACGATAGTTTGTCAATGATTGGGCCACAAATACAAATCAGCTTTGCTTCCTGCTGAGCTCTGCCGATTAACAGGTTTAGTTGGCCAAGTTTCTCATCAATTAGCCCCACAAAAAGGGCCAAGGTATCGAGTAAAGTCAGCTGTAGATCCATTTTTTCAGACTGGTAGTGAAGGGTGTCGACGGTTGGTTGCATTGTATTTAAAAGAATATCCCAGATGTTCGACGCATTCGATACTTGAATCCCAGATTGGGTCCCTGGATGATCTAAGGGACCGGTGGATGTAGAAGGAGCAGAAAGACTTTGTCGAGTTGTTGAATTAGGGGGGATAACCTCCTGATCAGAGACCTGATTGGCGCACTGATTTTTGTTGTTGGTTTCAGCTATGGACACAGGTTGTTTAATAGGGGTGACCAGGGTGTAGGAAGCGATTAGGTCCGCCCATTCCTGTGATCCCAAGTAAGTGAGATTGACGGGGCCATCACACACTGAGTCTTGTGTGTTTTCCCGTGGACTCCTTCAGATGCTCAGAGAAGCACTTTTCCTCTGCGTTTACTTCGGTAGGCGGGTGGCTAGTCTTGAAGCCATCCGGTTGGTGGGGGAGATGTTGGTGGTCTTTAAAAGGTCATTTAAATTTGATCCGCTAAGGTCCTCTTGCCCTAGTTTGAGATCCTTGCCACTGCTTGTCACGAAGCTAAGCAAGGGTTGTCTTTCCTTCTGATTGTATGGGGTGACTGAGACAGTAATAAACTTGGGAGAAGGCGATGAACCGGAGGGGGACTGCTCCCCCCTAGCCTTCTTTTTGCAGGGCGACTGAGCTGCTAGTGCCCCTGATAGTGGATTCCACTTCTTCTACTTTTCCATGTACGGGTGAGCAGGCCATAGGTGGAGGCGTGTTGGTGGTGTCTGGGGCTTTACCCGAAGATTGTATTACTAGCGGTTCCTGAGGGGATAGTGGAAGTAGGGAGTCCTGAAGGCCGAGGATTTTTCCACTGGATGAAAAAATGGAGGAAAGTGGGTCCTTTAGGAGTTGAAATTTTGAAGTAATTTTTGGTTGGTGAAGATAGGGATAATGAAGAGCTGGGTCACTGCGTGTCCTGGCTTCATCTGGAGATATATCAAAGCTCACGCAAGCAGGTTTAGTGTTCCCATTTTGTTTGACCTTGTACTTGGTCACGGGCTGGCCCCTTTTCCTGCCCGACCTCATAGCTGGATATACTCCAAGGGATTTTGAAAGTGTCTGCTCTGGATCACGCCTGCCCCTGAGCCCCTACCCAGAGCTTGATTTCGTAGGCCCTGTGGGGGTTCAGAGGTTTAGGAGGTCTAGGAGCCTTGCCGGGAAAACACAGAACACAGAGAACCCAACAGAACCACAGCTGAAGAATTGAAAACTCGAAGGCTTTTAGGGTTCCGGGGCTGTTCTGGCATGGCTGAGTGGTGGCTGAGTGGTGGCAGGAATCGTAAGGAGTCAGCTCGCGGGAGTGAGGAAAAGTCAGTGACTCACCTCCTCCAGCTGCTCCCGGAGTGATAGTTCAAGCTTAAAACCTTTTCAGGTCCCAAGGCAAGAAGGCAAGAAGGCTCATCAATGCTACAACAGCCTGCAACAGTCTATGCAACAGTCTGTGGTCAGCGGTCTGCTCTCTGTGCACAAAATTGCACGATCAGAAGTCAACAGTCTGTGTGTCAACAGTTGGATCCAATAATCCAATAGTTATCCAGAAGTCCAGGTGAGGGTGTTAGAAGGGCTTCAGTGAGAGCCAGCAAAGTTGTTCATTCGCCTAGCCTAGCCTCGGTGGGCTCCAGTGTTCTCAGGGTTCTCCACCGTGCCAAAGGAACCTCGGTCACCAGGAACCTGGAGCCTGGAGACTGCGGAGAAGTCAAATTTCACCCCCTCTGCCTCCTCCTCTGTCGAGGCATGAAGACCGCGTGAACCGCAGGAAGCCACGGGGAAAACTGGGAGGGGGCCCACAGGTTCGCCCATAGGTACGCAGCCACCACCACCTCCGCCGAGCCAAGGTCGTGGGGACCCGCGGGAAAGCCTGCAAGCCCGCACAGTCCACACAACCCGCACGGCCCGCACAGTCAGTCAGAGACCAAGCGGGTGGGGGGTGAAGCAGGGCGAGGCCGGCCGAAGGGGTAGCGGTAGCGGAGCGGCGCCTTCCCTGCACCGAATCGCTCACTCGTGCATCCCAGCGATCTGCAAGGCCTGGACTGGAATCAAACAGCAGTGGAGACTCGGCTCCCCCTCAGTCTCTGCAGTCTTTCTGCAGTCTTTCTGTGGCACTGCAGGACCAGGACCGGGACCTCTTCTGCCCCTCGCAGCTTCCTGCAGCCTCCTGCCACTACAGGCGGCTCCGCTGCCTCTGTGTGCCTCTGTGTGTGTCCTGCTGTGATTCACGGGATCCGCAGCTACCGGCCTCTCGCAGCTGCTGCGCTCAAAGCTGAATTCCTGGCACTGGCTGGGCTTGAGGCTCGCTGCTCCACTGGTCCACGAGTCCGCAGTTAGCCGCTCTTTCCACTCTCCCGCTGCTCTGTTTTTTTCGTGTCTTCACCGGACAGCCAGCTAGCTAGCCGTTCACTCGAGCAGAGACGAGGAGATGAGGAGGAGGATGCTGCTGCCTTCGCCAAGCTTTCACTGCAAGCTACCGCTACCGCTGAGCCCTGAAGATCCTTGCTCCGCAGTAGGTCCCACAGGAGAATAGACGATCGGACCAACCGGACTGAAGTGAGCTTGAGCGTGTGCTATCTTTATGATGGAGATTAAAGCATGGAATTTGGAGTTGGCTTTCTAAAGCAGTATATCTATTTGCATATAAGTTATCAAATGCACTTTAAAATAATTGTAGAAAGCACTAATAATAATCAGTGTCTTCTTTTTCTTTCTTCTATTCAGGAACATCAAAACATAGGAGGCCCAGGAAGAATGTATCCTCTGTCACCACCAAATTGTAATGCATTCCCTCTGGTGCCGGTAAGTCATATAAAGTTATTTATTTGCACTAATTAGAGTTTACAATACAATCTCACATATAATATCTAAATTCAATTGTATCTACTACAGTTAGTGTCAGTACACAACACATTCGTACTTGTGATGCTTTTTATATTTCCTTCTGCTTCCACAGCCTTCTTTCTGCTGTCTTCTTTGCTTTTATCCAACCTTTTTTCTTACTGTGCCATTATCAACGTATCCCTTCGCCTTTTTACATTTCTCCTTCCCATTTCCTCCTTGTTAGTAATTTGGTCGCTGGTTGACTAGGGTGTGAGCCCAAGTCAGGCAGGAACCACAATCTTATCAGACAAACCCTAAATTAACCTGCAGTCACCCTCAGGTAGCTTTGCACAGAGCAGTTAGGCTTAACTTTAGAGGCAATTTGTGCTACACTTCAAACAGTAAAACAGTGAAAACACTGAAGGAGCAGGAATTCTTATTTAGATTTATACCTTATCAATTCTCCCGAATTCTAGGACAGGTCGACTGGACCTTTTTATCTGTAAGAAGTGTAGAGGGGAGCTTTCCAAACTCATAATTAAAACAGCAATCAAATCCAATTGTAAAGAACAACTGACTACGAACTGAAGTTAAAGAATTTTTTACAAAGCCAAAAATCATTGGACATACAGACACCTTAGCAAGAGGTTAAAAAGATAAACTGGCACTAATACCAAAATAATCCTACGAAGGAGTCTCAGACGACTCAGAATAAAAAGCAAAGTCAGTTCAAGAAACATCAGGCATCCAATAACAGTCCCTACTTTAAGTTTGGACTATACATTTACAAAAGAAAAGGAAAAGGTTAATCTGTCCCTACACTAACTCTAAGGTGGCATCCCTACTTAACAATTTCCCTTCAGGCAAGAGTAAAGGTGTCAGCCATGAAGACTTCCTAAGAAGTACATTCACATTTCTTAGGTAAGTAGCCTAAACTACTGAGCTCGTTCTAAGATGCTCCTTCCTACACTCCACTCTGCCCTAAATTCCCTCAAGTGATATCTAGGATTGCCTACATCCTGCTCTGGCAACCTCCTAACAAAATCTGCTCTCCACCCTCGGGTACTGTTCCTAATACAAAACTCCCAGAATCGTAGGTACACCCCAAGGCAGACCCCTCTGGGCAGGTATCGGTTTTCAGATTTTTCCAAAATGGCATTCTTCCATCCAGCATCCGTTGAGGTGTCCTTGGATCCCAGGCACCTTCTCTGCCAAATGTTGCAGATGGACATTCCTCTGGCAATTACTTGTCCGCACTCCTACAGGCCTAACTTCTAAACAATGGATCATTCTACCTAACGAGGTCCGTGGCCTTGCACCTGCAACTGAAATACGTGAAAAGCAATCTTGTGCGCATTCAAAGTTACAATTCAATATTCTCTGAGAACAGCACCCTCCCCAGCAAGAAATTATTTCACAAGGATAACCAAAGCTAAGTAAAGAAATCACAGTTAGGCCTCTACTGGCTTTTCTATGTCCCAGGCCTTTACACGTTTAAATGCATTTCTAAAAGATTCTACATTATATGCAATGCACTCTATTCCATTACAAAAACAACATTACATTTCAACTCTAAACGTAAGCTCTTTTCCATGTTAAAGGGTCACATTCTGTCTACTACACGTGTAACTCTTAATATGGCACGTTTACTAATTTAGTAATACACACGTTTAATAACATTTCTACGTTATATAAAGCATCACACTCCTGTTAAGTCTCTACATTAATCTACAAACGCTATGAACGTACCTTTCACACATTGCACTAATTCCTGACCTAATGTAACATTTCTAAAACACATATTAGTATTTCCTCTAATTATGAGGGTGCTGACTACGGGCGATTATAATGCCCCCCTACAATTTTCAAAATAACATGACGCTCTCTCAGTTCCCCCCTTTATTGACCTGTGTCATCACACAATACACCACCCTTAAGGAAAGAACCGAGTTAAACAGAGCTTGTTGTCACTTTCCCTCTCGCGAGCAACTCCATGTTCTTAAGATTCCGATATTGACTTTCCTGCAGTCTCTCTATTCGTCTTTCTTGCACTCTCAACGATCTCTCCAGTCTGCTTGATCTGTACCATTTATAGGCTCATACCAACCCCACAATCCAATCACACATGCCACAACGATAATAAGGGGTTTCAACACAAAACCAAGTAAACCCTTTTCAAGGTTTGCAAACCAACTCCCTACTTTGCCAAATCATTTGCAATCCTTTTCCACACAGTTTCCTCAGTCAGATCCTCAATTTCACTATGGATCGCAGTAATGTTGCTTATATATTTCTCCAGATCTTTGCTGTTGTCTGGTATAAAAGTACAACATTCTTGGACCTTCAAAAGTTTACAGACTCCTCCCTCTTTTGCTAGAAGGACGTCTAAAGCAAGACGATTTTGCAAAAACCATTGTTCTTATCGATAACATCTCACCTTCAACCAACACCAATGACTTAGCTGTATTCATTGACAACTCATCGACAACAGTTGCCAATCGTCTAATTTTCACATCATTCAAGATCACTCCCAAAGTCGGTATCATTACTCCAAAAATGTCTCCAACTATGGCTCCTGCACTTTTATCTCGCTTCACTGTCACATGTTGTACACCCTCTAAAAGTTCAAAATCTTCCGTATGGTAGATCTTGGGAAAAATGATTGCTAAATAACACGTTCCATACCATTTCTCAGGCAGTCGCACATATTCATTACTCCCGCAAACAAAATACACAGTTGGAATAACCTGCACCACACTCTGCAAAAAGTCCTTTGCATAATACTCCAAAGTGAAAGTATGCTCACACGTGGTATGACCTACGTACACATTCTCATAGTATGCCTGTGGTCTATGAATACACAATTTCACTTTCTGCACTTCATCTAGAGCTATTGGACCATAACTTCCCTTTGACTTGTGCAGCTTTTCTTCATCTGTCCAATCCACTTTATCCTGTCCTGAATCTCACAACTGTTTTTGTTTCCGGTATCTATCTTCTACTTGTTCTATGAATTTCTTCTCTGTATCTGACAACAAACATGTCAGATTATGGCGATGAGCATAAGACGTATACATCTCTTGATTCTCCACAATGTCCAGCACTCTTTAGCAAACTAAGAATGATCTATTACTATGCAATGTAGTCATAACAATATTTGATAAACAATGTTATATCACAATATTCCATTCAGTAAGTCCCGGTGAATCATGAGTCTTCAGTGGACGGGTAATAAATTCTTTATTTGTTTCAAAAATCTGAGTTCTTTCTTCATAAAAACAAAGCTGTAGCCGGTGCCTACACGTTTCGTCCAACAAGGACTTCTTCAGGGCAGATGAATCGCTGTTTGGATTGAATACAAGTTTTACTGTTTCTTCTTGTGATGATTATATGTATGAGTCACTTCCTTAATATATTTGTTGCAATTTCTGTATCATTATTGTTCTTGTGAATTTTCAATTAGCCTCTTTCCTGATATATATCTCATAATCTTTCGATGATAGATAGTCTCTGATGCGCTGGATTTTTATCAGTCCAACATATTGTATTTGAACAGACAGCTGGCTTCGTGGCGTCGTATCCACATACAACTCTTGAGTTGGAATAAAATACGTCCCAAGTCTGTCTTCTGATTTGTAATTATCATACTTATTGAAATGCTTCTAGGCAGGTACTTCAGGAAGTACAGCATCATAACTCGAAAACAAATACTCAAAATGATTACGTCCATAGAAAATGCTAAGCAGCAAACTACATGAAATTCCATAAGTCAATGGAAGGTGATGGTATATAATACACTCATCTACAGAGGAAGGCAATTTCATACACACATAACAATCTTTCGCATCCATGGCCTCAATGTACTCATACAACAACTTTTCATATGCATTAAGCTTGAAATTGCCTCTAGACAGATCTGCATGTAACCTATGACTCTCCTCTAGTAGCAAAGCTCTTTCGTCTCCTATTTTGACCTCTTTTTCGCTAGGAGTAGTAGGTGTAGGTGTTCCCTCTACCTCAACTGCCTTCTCATGTGGTACCAAATATGAAACTACAACTAATAGGATAATGAAGAGTATCACTCCTCCTACAAGTGTGCCTACAATGCACCTAGCTCTACGATTCGGGTTTCCAGCCTCCATGGTCTTGGGACAATTTACAGCTTTTCTTGTTCAGCAACAATTTTCACAGTCTCTTCTCTCCAACTTTAGTTGCTTGAATCAATTTGAACCACACCTTAGAAAGCTGGAAGTCCCCTTCGAATTTCAGTTCCTTATTTATAGTTTTTCAAAGACACCCCTAACCCTTCTCCGTCCTCTTTGAGAAGCCCCTAAATTTCTTCTTCTTCCACTCGGACCTAGGTTGTCAAACTCAATTTATTTACAAAAAAGTCTCATTCATCCACAGCAATATTTGTTCCAACCGCCTCATGCACATAATCCAAAAGTTCAATACGAAGAACAAAAGATTCATGAGATGGTGTTTCAGGACCAAACGTAGGAAAGAGCAGTCTACTCAAAATCAGATGGCGAATTCTGCTCAGTATCGGTGGATTTGGGACTGTGATGGTCAGTACACCTTCAATTTCAAGTCCTGGTACCAACAACCTGCACATCCAATTTGACATTAGGACTGGTACTGGTCACTGTCACTGCCCTCACCCTCCCCGATCTCAGACCACCTGGCATCAGTCACAAGGTAAGTCTACTCAGGAGTCACGTACCTCCGGCAAGGCACCCTCGCTCGTCTTGATCTCCTTAGACCTCCACAAGCTTGCCCTTCTTCGCCTTTGTCCCATTCGGATTCCTCAGACACAGGAGCAAGGTCTCTTTTAGAAACAAGTCTCAAGTTCAGTCACCTTTGTCTCTCCGGCACTGTTCCTCTGCTCTGCTGGCTCTCGCACCTTCTTCTTGCTCGCCCTGCTCACAACTTTCTTCAGCTGAGTTTGACTCTAGACCACTTTCACAGCAACTTCCCCTTTCTGAGTCAGTTTCGGAGTTGCTGCCATTGTGACCCTCCTCAGATTGGTCTAGTGAGCAGCCAGCTGCATCAGACACCCTCCCAGCTTGGCTTGCCCCCTCCTGTGGCCCTGCCACCTCAGTTGGATTTTCATTCTGAAGAGGAGCTGTTTCTTCCAAGGGTGCTGAAACACGATGAGGATGGGAAGCATGTAGCCAGTTCAGCAGCCCCCCACACTTCACAGCAGTATTCGTGACTAAGATGAGTTGATAAGGGCTTCTCCACCGAACATCCAAGCAGCTCTTTCACACATGCTTCCGAACCAACACCCAGTCCCCCGGACTCAGGTTGTGACAGAGATCACTGGATGCCGGGACCACAACAGCCTGCACCTGATGAGACACAGAACAGACGACATCAGTGAGTCCTTCGCAATAATCGAGGATCAGATCATCTGTGATATTAATCTGATCTGCTGCTGGCACCGCTGGCAACCTCAGAACCCTTTCCATCAGCTCTTCATGAGGGGAAAGACCTGTTCTCATGTCTGGGGTACTGCGCATACTCATCAACACCAAGAGCAAAGCATCAGGCCACTTCAGAGATGTAGATAAACACACTTTCGCCATTCGAGCTTTTCAGAGTCCCATTGATCTGCTCCACTATGAGGTTCCGTGACAATTGTAAGTGGTGTTTTCGACTCGCACGAATATGGTCGAGTCTGGTATCTATGAACCGCAAATGACGAGTTTAGTAAGTGCGCGCAGTTTCGCTGTGCTAACTTAAACCGTTCGTTTGTTATGTGGGTTTTTCATCTGTACCCACGGGTTCCATCTTAGATACGGCATCCATTTTGTCTCTTGCCCTCAAGTAGCCAGCGAACGGACGTTGTCCGCTTCGCGACCCTGGGACTCCCAAGATATTTGCGGAAGACACATGTTCTTTGTGAGTGTCTTTATGATGAGGGGGTTGTTACTGTAAGGCAGATGGCGCCGCTCGAGGCTCATCTTGCTGCACGGACTTATTGTCTCAGCCGTGCATCTCATTAGGCACGTCCCTTTGATGCCTGTATCTCGTGTTTCCCGTTACCTCCCCTTTGACACCCTTTCCGATCTCCCCACTGTCTCCGTCTTCCTCTACACCTGTCCTTGTTCCTATTTCGATCTGTTTTACTGCTGATTGGAATTTGCTAATGGTGGGAAGATGGTTTTTACAGTTGGGAACCGCCAAATGTTTCCGCACTTATGTTCCGGACCTCATGTGTTTCAAAGTGACCAAAGTGACCCCTCTGGGGGATAATGGTGGGAACCGGGTTGTAAACTTTTGTGTTCAATGTTATCCTATGGGTAAAAACTGTATAAAAGGAGCGATCCACAGAACCAATTTGAAGCAGTCTCCCCAAGTTGCACGCTGTGTACTTGTCGTGATCTCTGTGTTCCCTGCAGCAAATAAACCTTGAATCTTTGACGTCGAAGGAAGTGTCCCGTGTCTCTGTGATTCGTACGCCGGAGCAGGTTACCCACGAAGGTTTCAGGTGTTGTGCCCTGGCACCGCTGGGTCTTAAAGAACCCAGTCCTTCAGTTGGCGCCCAATGTGGGGCTGCATCAGTGGTACCGGTCCAAGCCCGACGATCGTGAGGAACTTCGTGTGAAATCTCCGAGGGAAGGTGCACTCCGCTTCATCGATCCTGTTGTCGAAATAAGTGGCCCGAAGACTTTTCCCGCGAAGATTCCCGCCTCCGGACGGCTGCGACGGACTGCTGCCCTGACTGTAGACCTGTTTTGGCGCCTGGCGTAGACCTTGGTATAGCGAGACGATTGACGGGCCTTCCTGGTGACGCCATCGATCTTTGAGTTAAGTATTTGTGGGTCGCTCCCATAGTTCTTGGTTGTTGACACTTTAGCAAGTGTTTTTGTTGTTAGCGCTGTGTGAGTGTTTTTGTCGGTGACACTTTGCTAGCGTACTTTGTTGTGTTGTTTGACGACTGCAGCCGCCAAAGACCGAGGGTTTTGTTCTTTGCTGGGACTTGGTAAATCCCGTAACCCTTGAAGTCTGTGAAACTCGGCTAGTGTGCAAGATGCCTGGTCGCAGTACTTTGTTTAGTTGTTTCAAGCCTTGTGGTATGGATTCCCGATTGGAGGACTCGTGTCCGATACCTCCGGTTGGAACTCCCACGTATGAGCTCTATAGTAAGCATGGGCTAGGCCCAGTTACCTTTAACGATTACTGGATTAAATATACGAAAAAGGACGGCGACCTTCGTTGGCCACCTCATGGTAGCTTCGAGGCCCCGATTTTAGATAATCTAGAGATTAAATTGTTCGAAAGAAAGTCACGGCCGGCCATGTTTGATGCCTTTCGGTTGTGGCGCAAAGAAGCCCGACAGAAAGAAATCAGACAGACTAAACGTAATCAGCGAGATAATGTTGCTACCATAGTGAAGAAAGCAGAGCAATTTCAGCGAGATAAGGAGGTTAAGGATAAGGAAGTGTTTGACCGATTACAGCATATGACTGTAGATAAATGTTACCCCGCTTTACCAACGGAGTCGGAAAAGAAGGAAGAGCCAGTTGAGGATCCCTTAATGTCTTATCTTATGAAGTCGCCACCTCCGTACGTACAGGGTACCGCAGCTCCTGTGGTCCCTGCCGTGCCTATTCTTCCGCCTATTCCTCCTCCGCCTGTTCCTCAACCTGCACCCGTTCTTCCGACTGTTCCTGCTTCTTTGTCTGTTTCTATTCCTACTGCTCCTCCGCTTCCACATACTCCTGTTCCCGCTACTGCTCCTGCTACTGCTCCTGTTTTGTTAACTCCTGCTGTTGCTACTGTTTCTACTCCTTCTCTTGTTAGCCCTGTGTCTTATTCTTCTCCCTCTACTCGTAGTCGCAATTCTCCTCTTGCGGCTAGTTTCTTTCATTCGCTCGGACCTGTTCATGGGTCCGCTGGTTCCGATGGTCCTCAGAGACGTAGTCAGCTTCCTGGAAACAGAGAACGCGTTGCGCTATATAATATGGCGATGGGTTGGATGGTAAATCCTCAGAGAAGTCCACCCCGTGTTGTCCTCGAAACATTTTGTCAATTCAATATACCAACCCAGAGATATGTGTTTAACGAAATGTGTAAGTTCCTTTATGATCAGATAGCGGTTGATGCGCCTGACGAGGTGCTCACCGCTCTGTCTGATCTCCAGCTTCAGTTCGCAAATGGGCTGATAGTGGATACTAACGTTCGACGTGCTGTTGAACGATTGCTATCTCTTCGTCCGGCTCCCATCCCTCATGCATTGTTCGTTGAGGATATTGAAAAACAACCAGACGAGTCTGGCCAATATCCTATGCGTGAAGTTCCGCCGGTTTGGATACCAGCTAATCCTAATGCTCAACCTCCGACATTGGCGCACTTCCAGAGAATATGGATACATCTCCCATGGAAACGCTCGGAAGTGTTACAGGTGAAGCAATCTTTGCCTGACCCACGCAAGAATCCTACAGGGTATTACAAAGAATTATCACAGCTTGTAGATGCTACGGTAATGAATCTTGCCGATATCGATATGTTGTTTGGCAATGTCGTACCGCAACCGGTATGGGCAAAGATTCGACAGGAAAATCACCCGGCTGAATTAGGTGGTGCTTGGGCTGCCATTGTAGCGGCAGACGCCGGACAAGTAGCTGCTACTAAACCCGACCAGTTGATTCTTGACCTTCCTCAAAGAATTATTACGCTAATGAAAACACTTATGCCAGCTATGAAGGTGAACTGGGACAAGTTGTCAGCCTGTAAGCAGAAGAAAGATGAGAGTGTTTCCGACTTCTTTACGAGGTTTGAGGAGGCATTCATCGACCATAGTGGTCAGGATATGGGTACTGAGGGTGGTCAGAGATTGTTTGTGGATAAATTTGTTTCAAATTTATTGCCCGACTTGAGCAATAAATTGAGAAATTCGGAAAGTGCATGGGCCGTTTCTACTTCGGCTCAGATATTGGCTACGGCACAATACTATGAGAATAGAGAGAAAGAAGAGAACGACCGTGCTGATAAAAAGACGAAAGAGCTCAAAACTAAAGTGTTGTTGCAACAAGCGTATCCTCCGCGGTCAAATCAGAATACTTCACAACAGAATAGGTCACAGCCACAATCGAACAGATCCCAAACCCGTAACGACTCCTCCTCCCAAAGATCCTCGTTAGGGTACAATCAATGTGCTTATTGTAGACAGGAGGGACACATTAAATTCAATTGCCCTGTTTTGAATGAACGTAACAATGGTAACTCATCTAGAGGAGGTCGTGGTGGTTCGCAGCAAACATCACGTGGTAGAGTTTGTGGTGCTCAGAACGATCGCTCGGATAACTCGTCTAATTCTAATAATTGTTTCGATCAACGTGGATCATCGCAAGGACGATCTGCGCAGTACAATGTAGACGATTATTACGTCGATCAGGGAACTGACGACAGTAATTACTAGGACAGCCATAGACAAGGAGAGGGAGTGGTATCAGTTCCGGTTGATCAGAGAGGGCCTTACGTCGCAGTTGCTACATCGGGCGTCGTCGAGCCTTTTCTGTTGGACACTGGTGCAGCGAAAAGTTCTATCATGCATTCGAAACTCCCTGGCGCACCTTTGTCTGGCTTAACAAATGTATCCGTTGGATTCTCTGGCGCCCCTGTTAGCAATCCAGTTTCTCGCCCTTTGCCCCTTAAAATTGGGCCTCGTGAGCTAGAAGCTCCGTTGATTTTAACTACGGGTTGTGGTGAAAATCTTTTGGGCCTGGATTTGCTTAAACGTCTGTATGCGACTTTGTATTGTTCTCCTGCGGGTGTGAAACTTACGTTAGGAGAGAGGGTTGTCTCTCCTATGTATTTGTCCCTCGATAAGCTCCCACCGGAATTGAGTTCTCTTCCTGCGTCTTTGTGGGCAACAGGTCCAAATGACGTGGGCCTGCTTGATATCTCCCCTTATGTTGTTCAGTTGAAATCTAATGTGCGATTGCCACGTATTCCCCAATATCGTATCTCCCTTGATGGTGAACGAGCACTGTTGGCGATCATCTATGATTTGATCGAGAAAGATGTTATTGAGGAGACTCGGGGAAACGTGTGCAACAGCCCTGTGCTGCCCATTCTTAAACGTACTGATCCTTCAAAACCGCCTGTTTATCGTTTTGTTATCGATTTACGGGAGGTAAATAAAATTGTGGTTCCTCAATTTCCTGTTGTGCCTGACATCACGGCGCTACTGACTCTGATTCCAGCTTCTGCATCATGGTTTTCGGTGATTGACTTGAAAAATGCGTTTTTCAGCATCCCGATTGCCGAAGAGAGCAGGGACCTTTTCGGTTTCTCTCTCGGTGGACGTAGCTTCCGGTTCAAACGCGCTCCTCAGGGCTACTGTGAAAGTCCATCTATTTACAGCCAAGCCTTGAAGGGTCAACTGGACGCATTCAGGTTGCCGGTTGGTGCGGCCTTGATCCAATACGTCGATGACTTATTGGTGGCTGCTGATACTCAGGACATTTGCAAAATTGCTACGGTGTCGTTGCTGCAACATCTCTGTGCGTTAAATCACAAGGTGTCACCTTCTAAACTCCAATATTGTTGTCAAGAAGTAACCTATCTAGGTCACTTATTGTCAAAGGAGGGAAGGAGATTGACCTCAGAGAGAATTGCAGCAATTGCGCGAATGGCTGTGCCAAAAACCCAAAGAGATGTGCGTGCCTTTCTAGGTATCACGTCGTACTGCAGGCAATGGATTCCAAATTTTTCATTGCTAGCGAAACCATTGGTGGCTCTTACGTGCAAGGATGTTTCAACTCCTTTACCATGGACGGAAGAATGTCAGAAAAGTTTTTCTGAACTGCGTGATTCATTGTGTTCGGCTCCTGTGTTAGGTACCCCTGATTACAGTAAGCCGTTTACGTTATATGTTCACGAGAGGGAAGGTTGTGCTTTGAGTGTCTTAACGCAACCTTTTGGTGGTAAGCAACGTCCATGTGCATATTTTTCCTCGACCTTGGACCCAGTAGCTAGAGCATTGCCGAGTTGTTTACGAGCAACAGCGGCAGCTGCGGTCTCCATCCGACAATCAGCAGGATTGGTCATGGATAATATGCTTACGGTGATGGTTCCGCATGCAGTCGATACTCTTTTGAATCGAACGAAAACTCAGCACTTGACGAGTGCGAGGTTGTCTGGGTACGAATTGACGCTCTTGGCAAGCCACATTCAGATAAAACGTTGTAATGTTCTGAACCCGGCAACTTTGTTACCAATTAGCACAGAGTCAGATGAAGTAGCAGAACATGACTGCTACTTGAGGACTGAAGAGGAAACGAAAGGTCGAGTGGACCTTAAAAACACCCCATTGGAAGATCCGGATGGCACCTTGTATGTGGATGGGTCCTGTTTTAAGTTGCCGAATGGTGATGTGACTACTGCTTATGCTGTTGTAACGCTGAATACTGTTGTTGAGACTGCAAGGCTGAATCACAATTCTGCTCAAGCTGCGGAGCTGATTGCTCTTACTAGAGCATGTGTGTTAGCGAAAGGGAAACGTGTGAATGTATTTACTGACAGTCAATACGCGTTTGGTGTTGCTCACAGTTTTGGACGATTGTGGAGAGAGAGAGGTTTCTTGACGTCGCACGGTACGAAGATACAGCATGGCCAGCTTGTGAATGATCTTTTGGATGCATTGACTTTGCCTATGCAAGTTGCGATTGTTAAATGTAGTGCGCATCGTAAGGTGACGGATGATATTGGTCGTGGTAATGCGTTTGCGGATGAGACTGCTAAGGAGACTGCCCGAAACCTTAGCACTCGAATGTATGTGACGAGTTCGGTTAGGTGGCCTACAGAATCGAGTATGTGTGAAGACACTATCGAGAGTGTGAAAGCAATTCAGAATGAGGCCACCGAGACTGAAAAGACGAAGTGGAAAGAAAGTACGGGAAAGTTGGATGCGAATGGTTGTTGGATTGATTTGTCGGATCAGAAAAGATGGTTGTTGCCTGATGCATATGTGCTGGCCGTTGTGACAATGGCGCATGGGTTAGCACATATTAGCGCGAAAGGTATTTGTAAGTTGCTATCTCCTGTGTGGAAGAATGATGGCATTATGAAATGTGCTGAACGTCTGGTGAAGAATTGTATGGTGTGTATAATGTACAATCCTGGCAAAGGAACCCCAACTCCTCCTGGCAGTTTTGCTCCCCCTTCGTATCCCTTTGAGGTGATTCAATTGGACTTCATCCATATGGAGCGATGCAATAACCTGAAGTACGTTTTAGTTGTGGTTTGCGCATTCTCCCGATGGATCGAGGCCTATCCCCTTAAAGATAATACTGCTTTGTCTACTGCGAAAATCCTACTGAAGGAATACTTTCCTCGGTATGGAATGCCTAGAGTCGTGTGGTCAGATAACGGAAGTGAGTTTGTTGGAAGTGTGATGAAGAGTGTGTGTAAGGGCCTTGGAATTAACCAGAAATTCCACAGCGCCAATCATCCCCAGTCAGCTGGATTGGTTGAAGGGTACAATGGCACCCTTAAACTAAAGTTAGCGAAGATTCAGGCTACGACTGGTCTTTCGTGGCCTGACGCTTTACCTTTAGCATTACTGTCGACTAGGGCGACTGTACACTCCCGAGTAGGGCTTAGTCCCTATGAAATAGTGTTCGGCCGTCCTGCGAATGTGTGGGGGGTTCCTAGGCCAGGAATGTTTTCTGATCTTGAGTACCCAATGTTGATTGATTATCTACATGACTTGACTGCTAAACTGAGGTTAATTCACCAACAGGTTTACGACGCATTGCCGACGCAGACAGAGGGTCCAGGCCACCAGCTCCAGCCCGGAGACTGGGTGGTGACAAGGAATTTTTCACGCAAAAATAACCTGGACCCGAGGTTCACCGGACCCTACCAAGTGCTCCTGGCCACGAGGACTGCCGTTCGTCTTGAGGGACGTAAGAATTGGGTGCATGCTACGCACACCAAACGAGTCCCCATCCCTTTGCCGGCAGACCCGTGGGTAAGGAGAGGCATTGCGTCATCTGAAACAGAAACATTGCCGGCGTTTGTGCCCTTTAGCGACGCACAGCTTGTTGAAGAATCCTCAGCGCAGCAGAAAGACACTGTTGAACAATTAGCATCAAAAGACTCAAGACCAGAACACTCAACTGATCAGCAGGACGCTGTCTCTTCAACGGATCCTTTGTTTGACGAGCAGACACGTCCTGGGAAAACTCGATACTTTTTGCGATCCCGCACTAAGGACAAATAAAAAGATCTTGCCTTGCCGTATTGACAACTGCATTATCCCGTTTTTCCGTGATCAGTTTTGAACTTTCGTATTACTGTAATTATTTTTGTACATATATTTTGAGCTTCACTCCTTGTACCTTTTTGCCTTTACAGCTGAGAGACTTTGTTTTTGCATACGTACATATTGTGCATTGAAGGCCGTAGGGCCGCGCGCGTACTTCCTTTTGGACAGTAGGTCTTAACGCTAGGTTAAAGGCCGTCGGTTCCTGGGAACTCCTAGGGATTGACTATTGCTGCACAGAACGAAGTGCGTCAAGAAACGTTGCGGACGGTCGTAGGGAATGGCATTCTCGAAGCTGAATGATTTGGAGGGAGCTCAAGTCCACAGATTCAAGCTGCAGCAACTCAGTCGTACCAAATGTTTCATATTCCAACTGTTTGTATTGTTTTTGACTGCTTCTGCATTATTGGCGGGTGGGGTGTATTACACGATGTCTTACTTCTTACCTGCTACACCTACTCCTACTCCTTACCCTAATCTTACCTCTACTGCTTCTCCCCATTCCTTTCATATGTTACCGGAACACGAGCAGGCTAGACGTGTAGAATTCCGCAACAATTCCTTTATTCAGCTCCTCCATCAGCATCAGTTAGTGGTTAACACTACTAATTGTTGGGTGTGTGGGTTGATGCCACATACTACAGATAAGGGAATTCCATATCTGGTGTTACCGTATAGTTCCCAAGGGTCAGCTCGAGCATTTCAGACAATGTTTCGAAGCGCACTGGGTTTTCACCCCATTCGAGAACCACGTTCCCCCTACTCTGGTCCTACCTCGTATCAAAAACCTTTGTCGATAGCAATAGAGGATTTAGATAGTGATATCTATGATCCTTCGCTTATTCCCGAAGAAGAGGTACAAGCCTATAGAGTCCTAAGTAGAGGTGAATATAGTGTGTTCACTAGCGAAAAGCAGCTTAAAAGCTCGCCTCCGATATGGGTCGTACCCCACACTGGTAATTTTTGTCTTATGGGTCGTGGCCGAAGATCGCAAGCCCGACTTGGAGCAAGTGCTTGCACTGAAAATTACATTCTGTCGATGTCCTCGTCCCCTGTGTTTCTGGCTGCCAAGGGTACATACTTTATCTGTTATGATCGTGCATACACATGGTTGCCCGCTGACTTCATGGGCTCATGTTTCATTGCAAATCTGTTGCCTCCGACGTTTACTGTAGATGCCGATTATCATAAGACTAGAGTTGTACGAGGCGTAATTAGCGAAGAGGATACTGCCGGTCAAGAGGCAGGAGACTTTTTCAAGGGTTTCCTCCCGTTTTGGGGACCTATGGTCAATAGTAGGAACCTGAGACAGTTGACTTGGGTGGTAGAATCAACAGCTAATATTACTGCCAGTGCCCTTGGTAATATCACCACAGAACTTCAGGCGGAGAGACTTATGACGTTACAAAACCGTATGGTTTTAGATGTCATCTTAGCAGATCGAGGTGGGGTATGTAAGGTGATCCATTCGAGCTGCTGCATTTTCATTCCAGATAATGCTCCTACTGTCTATCAAGCCATCTCGAGGTTGCATAAGATCTCCGAATCCATACACGTGGATGTAGGGGATTGGACGCTACTTGGATGGTTTTGGGGCCTGATGTCGACTTGGGGTTGGAAAATTCTGATGATCATCGGAGTCGTTGTAGTGTTCCTGTTCACGTGTTGCCTTTGTGTGCAGTGTGGTCCTGCCTTATGTGGCCTCTGTGCTACAACGTGTATGAGACAACCATCTGTTACCAAGGGGACTCTGTTGGACAGAGCTATGCTACAGCAACACCTCGATGGTCTGATGAATATCGAATATGATTCTGACTAGTGCTTGCCTACATGAGGGCAAAAGGAGCGTCTGAGGTTCCGTGACAATTGTAAGTGGTGTTTTCGACTCGCACGAATATGGTCGAGTCTGGTATCTATGAACCGCAAATGACGAGTTTAGTAAGTGCGCGCAGTTTCGCTGTGCTAACTTAAACCGTTCGTTTGTTATGTGGGTTTTTCATCTGTACCCACGGGTTCCATCTTAGATACGGCATCCATTTTGTCTCTTGCCCTCAAGTAGCCAGCGAACGGACGTTGTCCGCTTCGCGACCCTGGGACTCCCAAGATATTTGCGGAAGACACATGTTCTTTGTGAGTGTCTTTATGATGAGGGGGTTGTTACTGTAAGGCAGATGGCGCCGCTCGAGGCTCATCTTGCTGCACGGACTTATTGTCTCAACCGTGCATCTCATTAGGCACGTCCCTTTGATGCCTGTATCTCGTGTTTCCCGTTACCTCCCCTTTGACACCCTTTCCGATCTCCCCACTGTCTCCGTCTTCCTCTACACCTGTCCTTGTTCCTATTTCGATCTGTTTTACTGCTGATTGGAATTTGCTAATGGTGGGAAGATGGTTTTTACAGTTGGGAACCGCCAAATGTTTCCGCACTTATGTTCCGGACCTCATGTGTTTCAAAGTGACCAAAGTGACCCCTCTGGGGGATAATGGTGGGAACCGGGTTGTAAACTTTTGTGTTCAATGTTATCCTATGGGTAAAAACTGTATAAAAGGAGCGATCCACAGAACCAATTTGAAGCAGTCTCCCCAAGTTGCACGCTGTGTACTTGTCGTGATCTCTGTGTTCCCTGCAGCAAATAAACCTTGAATCTTTGACGTCGAAGGAAGTGTCCCGTGTCTCTGTGATTCGTACGCCGGAGCAGGTTACCCACGAAGGTTTCAGGTGTTGTGCCCTGGCACCGCTGGGTCTTAAAGAACCCAGTCCTTCAACTATTCCAGAAGCCTCTGGACGATAACTACAATGGAGTCTCTGATCAATATTCAGTGTTGTGCAAAGCATCTTCATGATTTCACTATGAAAATGCGTTCCTCTGTCTGATTCCAAAGAGGTCGTAATCCCGAATTGAGGGACAAGCTCCCTCAACAACAGCTTAGCTACTGTAAGTGTGTCGCACCTGCGGGTCGGGTATGCCTCCACCCACCTTGAAAACACACACAACACTTCAAAGATGTACCTCAAGTGGTTGCACCTAGGCATCTCAATGAAATCCAATAGCATTCTGTTGAAGGGCCCCCTGACCTCCCAATGCGAATCATGGTAACTGCAGTCCTCCTTCCGACATTCATTTGTTGGTACGTAACACATCTCTGACACACAGCGTCTGCCACTGCACGAAACCGTGGATTGTACCATGTCTGTCGTAACACACGCACCATCGCATCTCTTCCTAAATGCACTGCACCATGAATCTGTCTTGCCATCGGACTCAGCAACTCATCCGGCAATACCGCTCTTTCATCACCAGAGACCCAAATGTCCACATCCCCTTTCACACAGCCTGAATTGATCCACACATTCTTCTCATGGTCTGACACCTGTTCTTGCAAACACTTGAGCTCATCCCAAGTGTCTGCTATGGCCAGCATCATGTTAAAATTGGTTCTTTCCTACAACATGGTTCTTAGTGAAGATATAACCTTGTTCGGCACTGAATTGTGCAACTTTGTCCGTATAGCGGTTTCCAAGTGACACAAAATCTGTCCCTTTTCCATGAGCCGTGCACTTTCCAACAGCAATTTCTTTGAGACGTTTTAAGGCCTCTAGAAGCAACCTCACAAACTCCCCGTTGCAGATGGGGGATCCTGACGATGTCATGTAACCTTTCTGGGACCATAACTGTCAGAAGTCATGAACCACACCAAACCCATATTGGCTGTCAGTGTAGATGGTAATCCGAATCTGATCTGCTTCTATGCAGGCACGAATCAAAGCATTAATCTGAGCCACCTGAGCGGAGTATACTCCTTCCAGGCACGCAGCTTCAACTACTCCAGTAATGATACATGCAGCAAATGCTGCTCTCAATTGACCAACACTGTTCCTTAAACATGAACCATCAACGAAGAAAATTTCATCAGGGTCAACCAATGGTTCATTAACAATGTCAGGTCTCGGTTTGGTGCAAATTTCAGTCACATCAAGACAATCATGGTCCGCATAATCTTCATCAAGTGTGTTGGCAACGGCATCAAGGTAGCAGGATTCAAAACAGAACCCCTCTTAAGGGTCACATTCTCCGCAGCAAGTATGACCTGCTCGTAGCATGTGAGCCTGTTGTTTGTCAGGAGCTGTGTCTTGGTCCTTGTCATCAAAAGTTGACCAGAATGTGGTACATAAACAGTAAGCTGATGACCCATGACAATGCTTTCACATCTTTCAATGCTGACACCTGTTGCAGCAACGGATTTGAGACATCCAAGCAATGCTGAAGCTACTGGATCTAAAGTAGTTGAGAAGTAGGCAACTGGTCTACGGACAACTCCATGATCTTGTACTAGTACTGCTAAAGCACAACATTCATGTTCACAGCAGAATAGTGAAAAAGGCTTTTTGTAATCAGGCATTCCCAGTGCCGCAGCACGACAGAGATCCTCTTGCAACTCAAGCAAAGCCTTCATACATTTGTTGTCCCATGGTACCGGATCACTCACATCCTTGTGCGTCAGTCTCTGCAAAGGCTTTGCCTTCAAGGAGAAGTTGGCAATCAACTGGCGACAGTAGCCAACCATCCCTAGGAACATCCTAACCTCTCTCTGAGTAGAAGGCACCATCTTGCCCATGATCGCCTCTATCCTATCAGGTGACACCTTCCTCTTGCCCTTTTCTATTCGGTGACCCAAGTACTGCACCTCATTCAAACAGTACTGTAACTTGTTTGGCGACACCATGTGTCCATTCGCTGCCAAATGATTCAGCAAGGCAATGGTATCAATTCTGCATGCATCCTCAGTCTCTGACGCTACAAGGAGGTCGTCAATGTACTGTAAGAAAACAGATTTATGCGGCAGTACAAGACTCTCAAGATTCTTATTCAAGATCTGATTAAAGATCGATGGGCTCTCTGTGTACCCCTGAGGGACACAACACCATATTAAGACAAGGTTTTCAAGCCTAAAAGCAAAAATAAATTGGCTCTCTTCATGTAGAGGGACCGAGAAGAAAGCCTGACACAGATCAATCACGGTAAACCACTCTGCTTGACATGGAATCTGAAACAGTATCACAGATGGATTCGGTACCACTGGACAACAGGGAAAAACTATATTGTTGATCCGGCGCAAATCCTGTACAATCCTGAACTTCCCACTCGGTTTCTGCAATCCCATAATAGGCGAGTTACATGGACTGCCCATTACTTCTTTCAGGATTCCTTGCTTAATCATGGGCTCAATCACAGGCTTTATCCCTGCAATTGTTTCTGGAGTCAAATTGTATTGAGGCGTTCTTGGGAATTCAGCATTCTGCTTAACCTGAATCTTAACTGGTTCAACTCCTTTGATCAATCCTATGTCCTCTCCAGTAAAGTCCCACACTTCCTGCGAGACTGAATCTCTCAAGTCAAGTGGAAGCTCTTCCCCTGCCAAAATAGGGTACATCTCTATACAAACATGTTGATTTGCGACCTTAAAGGTAGCATCATCATCATTCGTTTGCAGATCCACTCCTTTGGGGCACAATAGATGGTACAATTAAGCTTACACAGGAGATCCCTCCCTAGTAAACAAACAGGACTCAAATTGCACACCACAAACTGATGTCTGTCATGAAACAATCCTATTTTCACAGGAATTGGTTCTGTCAAGGGATTCGTCATCTTCCTATTCACAAAACCTACAACCTGGATTGTCTATCCCGAGAGGGGTACGTTGGGGACTACTGCGGATCTCACAGTAGAACGGGTAGCATCAGTATCAACCAGAAAGGTGGTGGGATGACCATCAACATTCGCTTCCACAAATGGTCCCCTCTGGTCTACCTACAAGACTGCCCCAAGAGTGCAGTCTTCCTGCCCTCTCAGGCACCGTCATGCCAACGAGTCTAAGTAACAATCATCACTCTCATCAAAAAGAGGCATCTGCTGGTAAGTCCGAGTCCGAGTCCCTGACGGCATCCTCGGTGGCTGGGGAACCTGTATTCGCAGAGCCGAAGTCCCCCCTTTGACAGTTTTTGAGTTTGACACAGTTGTTGTCACCTGAGGCACCTGTACCTGCTCTACCTCTTCCTCCTGCTGGGCCTGATTTGCTGGATTCAAAGGACACTTGCATCTTCAGTGTTCAATCTGATGACACTGGTGGCATGCAGTAGTCCTTTTCAACGTGCCTAGGTCTACTCTCGGCCGGGAATCCTCTACATTTCCCATTGTATTGTTCTGACCATTCTGCTCCCTTCCCAGCCTACCTCCTCCTGACTGCACCTGACCTTTGTCAGCTGCCTGCATCTGGACCAGCATCAATTTGTCCTTAAGCATTTTGTTTTTCGAGTCTATTACATCACTACAGTACCTAGCGTTCCTCAAGATTTCATTCAACGGCTTGTTCTGCCAACAAATCAAATGCTGCTGGATCATAAGGCAGATATAAGGCCTCAATCCCCCAAAAAACTTCAAAACAAACTGTCCCATATCCTTAGGATCCATTACATCCAACCCACTGTACTGCTGACTTGCAACAATTTTTCGTAATATTCATGCACTGTCTCCTTTGGTTCCTGAACCGTCCAATCTATCTTCACCCAGGCAATATCCTGTGGGGATACCTTAGATTTTAGCCATGTGATCACCTGTTCATACTTTTTCATAGCCAAAGGCGATGGCCCGTTTGTGACAACGTCTCGATCTGGTTCAGCGGTGGGCCATTCAATCACAACCTTGCATGCAACCCACAAATCTCCCGGAACAACAATGTCGAACAAGGTGTTCAAATCTATCCACAACACCTTAGAGATCTTAACAAACCTTTTGTTTTGCTTGTACCACTCAACAGGGTTCTCTCTTAACTTTGGAAAATCGTTTGTGAATGCTGCCAAATCTCCATGACTCCAAGGCACATGCACGTATCCTCCATTGGCCACTTCCCGTAAAGGGTATGCCCCAATTCCTGCCATTCCCCCTAATGGATTGGGTGTCTCTACCACACTCTTTTTGAAACTCTTTTTCTTTGACCACCGTTCTTCCCATTTGTCGAGTCTGCTCCAGGCTTGTATTCCTATAATCAGCTCTTTAATGTGGGGTTTTAAGCCAATTACACTCTTCTCTTCTAGGTCTTGATCAATGTATTGCAACCTATGATTTTCCTGCAACATTTTTGTCCTGGACAGGTCCACATCATATTTATTTGCCAATTCAGTCAATTTCTCATGTGTCGACCTCGCTTTGCGAGTCACATCCTTAGCTACAAACAGCAACTCATCTGGCTCATAGAGTTCCACTCTCTCTAAGGGTAAATTTGCCTCAACTATCTCATCCACATCTGCTTTTAGTCGCATTACATCCAGCCTTTTTGCTTTCACTGCTTCTGACAGGGTACCTCTACTAGATCCACCACTCAATTCCCTGCAAGCACTGTCCTGTTCTCGGCACCTATTCGCTCCAGGTGTTTCTCTAAAACCCGTCCTGTTCTCTGCACTCCCATGGCCCCAATCCTCTCTTGGCCCCTCGCTTTGAGCCCCTTCGACAGCCTCCCATGTTCTTAAATCTGGCCTCAATTCACCAAGAGATTTTGGTCTTGGCCCCCTCAGATCCATCAGTCCTCTGGACGAATCTGCAGTAGCCAGCAACAGAGTACTTGAATCCACAGGCCTTGGCATTTGGCTCAATCCATCCACTATACGGTTCCTTACATCGCTGATGCTCCCTTCCGTTCCCATCTGTGACGAGGTTCCATTTCTCAAAGGTTCTGGATTGTACACTGACACTATGGGACCAATGGTAACCGGTACCTTAAGGGCATCCGGCAACCTCTGAGGACTAATGCCTCCTACATTCTGCATCTCCCCTGTTAAGAGCTTTCCCACTACTTCCGTACTAGGTGGAACTTGTTGTTCTCCAACTCCTTCTATCGGGGCTGACTTCTCCCCTTCTGACTGGATTGTATGGAGGTGGTCTCTCTGACAACATCCTTTCTATCAAGCTATCATCTGTGTCACTGTCGTCTTCTTCAGCATTCTTTTTCTTGCCGTCCCGTCTTTACCAACAGCGGATATAACCTGTCCCCCTCAATAGTCTGTACTCTCCATCTCTTTGCCAATGCATCCCTCCTCGCATCCTGAAATGCTCTGACTGACTGTTTTACTCTTTCCTGCCTCCTGTCCCTGTTTCTCTTGTGTGCCGCCCTAATCCACGCATTCAGTGCCTCAAACTGTGTTGGTCTAGGCAAAGGACGCAAAGAAGCCATAATCGATTTCAACTGATATAACACTTCCAATCTAAAAGTTCCGTATCTGGGAAAAGTCAATTCTTCATTTCCATCAGTCATCTTAGCCCAATTCTCAAGCCACAATATAGTATGCAACTCTACATAATGAGCTGGAGTATCCTCAGGTGGAGCCTCTTATCCCCACCGGGGTTCTGATTTCTTTTCTCTTTTGAACACTTTTCGCAACACTCTAAAACATTTCATGATGAAAACAACTTTTCTCTTTTCGCCGCGCTCCTCTACTTCCTGATGACAATCCACCAATCCCAGTGCGGCTTAATACCAACCGCCCTATCACAGTGCGGCCCCTTCTGGTGTCACTTACCTCCGCTTCGCAGCAGTTCAACTACTTTACAACTCAGCTCGCACTCCTGCATACATCCCATTTGCAGACTGAAATGATCACTTATGACCAAGCAATCACTTTGCTGACTGTACATCCACAGTCTCATAATTGTCACCAAACTGGCAACTGTCTGTCCACGAAACGAGCGGACAATCACCTCAACTGATAGGTTACAAAGACTCAGCAACCCACGACCAGCATCAGTTACTCACGCACTCACACACTCGTTCCCCCATCTCGGTCCAGCGGGCGATCAATGGTACCTCACAATCCTCTTAACAATGGTCGACGATTACTCTGGGTGTACAGAACACCGACCCACTTAAGCTACTCCTTGAGCCTAAGATTTGTCCCGAGCTGCACGCGCTCACAGCCTGATCCAGTTTCATACAACAGGCATTCCAACTCCGCAAGACATCACAACACCACACAAACACCGCAATCTAACAACGTAAACCCTATTCATACTCACTCTCCCACGAACTGCTGCTTTTGCCGCACCGTCACTCTCCGTCGCTTTCCATGAAACGCCGTCTTCCGCCGACAATCCAATGGGCAATCATCACCTAATTTCTATGGGCCTTGGAAAACTCTTATCCTAATCTAGATCTCCCCTCACTCTAGAGACAACCATCCATCCTACTCTGCTACCAACTGAAGGAGCTGGGATTCTTATCTGGATTTTTACCTCATCAATTTTTCAGAATCCCAGGACAGGTGGTCTGGACCTTTTTGTCTGATAAGAAGTGTAGAGGGGAGGTTTTCAAACTCATAATTAAAACAGCTTTGTAAATCAGCAATCAAATCCAATTTAAAAAACCACTGACTACGAACTGAAGTTTAGGAATTTATTACAAAGCCAAAAATAATTGGACATACAGACACCTGAATCAGAAAGAGGTTCAAAAGGTAAACTGGCACTAATACAAACATAATCCTACAAAGGAGTCTCAGATGACTCAGAATAAAAAGCAAAGTCGGTTCAAGAAACATCAGGCATCCAATAACAGTGCCTACTTGAAGTCTGGACTGCATTTACAAAAGAAAAGGAAAAGGTTAATCTGTCCCTACACTAACTCTAAGATGAAGCGCTTCTCAAGAAACCGTCTCTTGACCCGGCAGACCTTTCCAACTATAGACCCATCTCACTCCTCCCTTGGATAGGTGAAGTTGCAGAAAAACTCGTGAATAAAAAACTGTCACACTACTTAGAGTCAAACCAACTCCTCAACGACTCACAGACAGGTTTTAGACCAGGTCAGGGCACGGACACTGCTCTCCTCGCAGCAGTAGAAAAAACCAGGGAAATCATCGATACAGGAAGATCAGTGGCAGTGGTCCTCCTAGACCTAAGCGCGGCCTTTGACACGGTCAGTCACCAGGTCTTGACCCAACGCCTTGAGAACATTGGGGTTAAAGACACAGCGCTGAAATGGCTCTCGTCCTTTCTCTCCCGACGCTCCTACCAAGTATGGGAAGGCGAAAGCCGCTCCCCCTCCATCCCCCTCCAGTGCGGCGTGCCTCAGGGCTCATCCCTGAGCCCCACGTTGTTTAACGTTTACATGGCCCCGCTGGAGGAACTCGTCTCACCCTTCGGAGTCACTATCATTAGCTATGCTGACGATACACAACTGGTGGTGACACTCTCCCACCCCAAGCTAGAGCCCTCCAATCTCCACGACTGCCTTTCCAACGTACATCAGTGGATGAGTGACTCCGCTCTGAAATTAAACGGCTCCAAAACGGAGATCCTACTCCTAGGACATAAAACCACGAACCTCCCCTCCAACATCTGGCCAGCTTGTATGGGTGAACCCCCTACCCCCAAGAAGGAGGTCAAGAGTCTCGGAGTGTGGCTGGAGACCGACCTTACCTTCAGGACACAGGCAAGAAAGACGGCCGGCATCTGCTACGGTCTACTCAAATCTTGCAGGAAGGTAATCCCGCTACTGCCTTTCCAGTCGCGTCTCATGCTGATCCAAGGCCTTATTTTATCCAGGCTGGACTACAGCAATGCCATTTACCTAGGCTCCCCAGAATCTACTCTTCAAACTCTGCAAAAAGCTCAAAATGCCGCAGCCCGACTCCTAACGAACACCCCGGCTAGATCATCTGCGAAGCCCGCACTTAGGAAGCTGCACTGGCTCCCTATCAGGGAAAGGGTCACTTTCAAGGCCCTCTGTCTTGCCCACAAGGTACTCCATAACACCGGCCCCCCCATACTAAAGAACTGGATCACCCCTTACAGACCCACGAGAGCGCTTTGCTCGGAGCACGGAAACCTCATCACGATCCCCAAGGTGAAAAAGGCCCGCATAGGTGGCCGCCGCTTCTCGGTCAACACAGGAAACAAATGGAATGCACTCCCTCTGAGCCTCAGAGTAGAACCCAACCTCCTTCGGTTCAGGAAAGCCCTCAAAACCCTACTCTTCCCCTAAACTGTCATTTCTCCCGACCACTCCCCTCTGCGAGCAAAAGGTTCAGCGCTGGGATACCCACTGGGTGACTACGCGCTCTATAAAACCATAAATAATAAATAATAATAATAATGACAACCCTACTTAACAATTTCCCTTCAGGCAAGAGTAAAGGTGTCAGCTGTGAAGACTTCCTAAGAAGTACATTCACGTTTCTTAGGTAAGTAGCCTAAACTACTCAGCTTGTTCTAAGATGCTCCTTCCTACACCCCACTCTGCCCTAAGTTCCCTCAAGTGCTATCTAGGACTGCCTGCATCCTGCTCTGGCAACCTCCTAACAAAATCTGCTCTCCACCCTCGGGTACTGTCCCTAATACAAAACTCCCAAAATCGTAGGTACACCCCAAGGCACACTCCTCTGGGCGGTGAACAGCCTTTACGACGCGACTGTTACACCGCCGTGCCGTTACAATGCGGTCTTTTCAACGCAAGTCGTTACCACGACTTGCGCTGGAGGGCGCTGCAGGACAAGGAATTTTTTAATTTACTATCCAACACCTTCCCTACTGTACGTAGGCTGGTGTTGGAATAGTAAATGAAAAAATTCCTAAGTCCGCACCCCCTCCAAGGCAAGTCGTGGTAACGACTTGCGTTAAAAAAAACGCGTTGTAACGGCACGCTTTGTAAAAGTACCCGTCGTAATGCCGTACATCCATCTGGGCAGGTATCGGTTTTCGGATTTTTCCAGCATGGCATTCTTTCATCCAGCGTCCGTTGAGGTGTCCTTGGATCCCATGCACCATCTCAGCCAAATGTTGCAGATGGACTTTTCTCTGGCAATTACTAGTACGCACTCCTACCGGCCTAACTTGTAAACAATGGATTGTTCTACCTAAGGAAGTCCGTGGCCTTGCACCTGCAACTGAAATACGTGAGAAGCAATCTTGTGCGCATTCAGAGTGACAATTCAATATTCTCTGAGAACAGCACCCTTCCCAGCAAGAAATTATTTCACAAGGATAACCACAGCTAAGTAAAGAAATCACAGTTAGGCCTCTACTGGATTCTCTATGTCCCAGGCCTTTACACGTTTAAATGCATTTCTAAATGATTCTACATTATAAGCAATGCACTCTATTCCATTACAAAAACAACATTACATTTCAACTCTAAACGTAAGCTCTTTTCCATGTTAAAGCGTCACATTCTGTCTCCTACACGTGCAACTCTTAATATGGCACGTATACTAATTTAGCAATACACATGTTTAATAACATTTCTACGTTATATAAAGCATCACACTCCTGTTAAGGCTCTACATTAATCCCCTAAAGATATGAATGTACCCTTCACACAATGCGGCTCGCGTTTGTTTGAAGGAGCAGTATGGACTTTTCAAGCTGTAACTAGCACATGGCACAGGACAATACAAGCGAGATAGAGCCGACTCCAGAAGCACAACTTTTTGAAGAAGAAAGTTAACTTTTGTCTATGACTGGTGTATAGATCTCTAAGGACTTAGTCCATTAAAGAAAAGTGAGATATAAGATCTACCCAGCTCTCCATCTACATTCGAACAGACTCTTGCAACTTTTCAAATAGACACTGTGTGTGTGTCTGATAACGACTATAAAGCATCATAAAATAAACTTCTGGAAGCAAATCAGTAAACTGCAACTTGTCAAGTGGTTCGTTTTCTTTACAAATGTGAATAACCCCCACATTTTAATATATGTATGTCTACGTATTTGTTTGGCCCTGATGAAGGTGATGCAAATGAAATAGTTCACCGAAACGTACGTAGGCCCTATACATCTGGGACCCTCGCACAACGAAATATAGAAAGAATAAGAACCAAAAGAAGAAGTAATATGTAATATAAAACTCACCAAGCGAAAAACATGGAAACTCATCTATAAAAGATCAAGTGGGATTCTCAGATGTATTGATGTCCTTTGTTGTTTTTTATTGCACTTCGTCACTGGTATGAGTATGTGTGGAATTAGAATGAATGATGTAGACTGAGTGATAGAGAGACTGATAATACTGTGTAGCTTTTATGTGGGGTTCTTAATACATTTATCACTGTAAATATTGTTTATCTAGTATTGTATCAAAAAAAATGTTGTTCTATGTTAAAAAATACTAAAAAATATAAAAAATGTTTTTGCAATCTTAAACTATGAAAGTAAAAATAAATGAAAAACTAAAGAATAAAATGTTTATGTGAATATTTTCTATCATGGTTGCATCCCTGTGAAATGTTCAGATTAATTCTACTTTGAAGGATTTATAGGTCAGGTTAGAGGTTTTTTATATGTACTTGTCAGGTATGGACTTACTCCGGAGCAATATTGACTGCATTTTAGAAACTCCAAGAAGAGAGAGTCTGAGGCTTTGCTGGAATGTGTGAATTTGTATTCAAGTGCACAGGAAGGTTGGATGAAGGGCAGCAAGGTAACTGATTTTAAGGGGGTATTGCATTTAATCAGTTGAGTGCACTTGAGTAGTCTTCGTGTTCCAGAGCTGCACCAGCATCTTTTAGACAGCAAGCCGACAGACCCCATTGAGCTTGCTAAGGAGGCGGACCGCTGGACCAGTACCAGGGTCCATAGAGAAATTGTGGGTACCACAGCCAAAGGTGGGCAGGGTCCCCAGCAGAAGAGTGGGGGGGACAAGGGTAACCAAAAGGAGTTCTCTAAAGGGCCCCAAAATAGTTCCCAGGGAAAGGAGTCTGAACCCCCCTAGACCTAGACAGCCATGGACCCTAGGGGCAGAAAAGATAATCAAGGGCACTCTGCATGCTATCACTGCAACGAGGTGGGCCACTTTTCATCCCGGTGTCCCAAAATAAACCCAGCACCCACTAGGGCTCCCGCCCCAGGGTTAGCAAGTGTAGCTTTGGGAGGGGATTTGGTTTCCAGTGGATGGGGGGAGCTAGCAGTTATGACCCTTGTCTCTTTAGGAGACCAAGAGGTGGTCCAAGAAACCTTACTGCCCCCTAACACTAAGAAATACGGGCAGAAGGTGACCATCAATGGGAGGGAGATAGAGGCTCTGAGAGACACATGAGCCAGCGTGACATCCGTGAGGTGTCAGTGGTTCATCCTGGGCTTGTTTTGCTCCTGGTGGCCATGTCTAGTCACCAGGAGTATTTTCATCTGACCTCTCAAAGAACATATTTTGCAGTGAGATGCATTTTCTGACTCCCTGTGCCAATATTCTCATTTGCCTGACTCCTGGTGTTCCTCTCCTGCTGATGAGAGCATCTTGCACAGCCACTCCATGACAAGCCAGCAGAGCACTTTCCTTACCTTCCTCCTCAGGCCTCGGATCCTCTGAGCATCTTGCACAGCCACTCCAAGATCAGCCAGCAGAACACGCTCCTGACATTCCTCCTCAGGCCTCAGAGCTGTGTAGGGTACATGAGAGGGACGTTGGTGACGAGGGCTTTTCCTCCACTGGTCCTTAGGCAGCACTAAGGGGTAGTGCCATGGGTCCTGGAGAAACCCATCCTAGTCTTAGGGATCGCTTGGAGTCAAAGTTCTTAGTCCAAATTTGCAGGGCATCAGGTGGCTTCTCTTTACAGCTGATTAACCTTTCTGCGCTTGTTGCCTCCCAGCTCAGGTCTTCTCAACTGTCTCTCCCTTGAACAGGCTTTTTGATGGTGGTAGAAGGTTTCAGGGGCCAGGCATTCCTTGGCCACTCCTACAATGCCACATTATCCCTAAACCCCTATCCTAACCCTCTTGCATAGCATTGTGCAACAATCCAAAATGGCACTATCGAGTTTTGTCTGGAAAGAACTCCTTTGAGGGCCTCAGCTCTGACCTTAGCTGGAATCACTGCATGATCCCTTCCCACCAAAACTTCCAAGGAGAGTCCCTCTTCTGTTTGCTTCAGAGGTCTGGTCTTCCTCATTTGTTATGGTGGGCACAGGCTGTCAATGTCCAGGTGCAGTGCGATAAGCTAACTATCAGATGCACATTTACCCCATTCCCTTTTCCTATCACAGGAACTGGGGTAAATCACGGATAATGCTAATTTTGTTCAGGAACACATTTATTCCCTCTGCTGGGGAGCAAAGTAATTAACTTGGCCCAATCTCGCCAGGAATCTTATTATGAGCTAAAAAAGAAAAAGATATTAAATCTTCAAGTCCCATAGGCTGTTTATGTTGTGTATTGGGGACTGTAAATTCAAAGTTACTGTGCACGTGTCACCCCAGTTTGATACCTTGCCAAACCCTGCAGGCCTTACTGGGGCAAAACTGTACTTTAGGACAGATTTGTCCTATATGTATAGTACAGAAAAAACACCACAGATTTTCCAGTAAGCACTACTGCTCTACTATAAATGGACACTCATATTATAAGGCCTATCCAGGTCAGTACCAATCCTTGAAGAGTCCTGTATGAACTAGGCTACATGCGCACAAATACTGGGCTGTGCATGATGGGAGCCTCAGATGCTCAGCACATGCAAGTGGGCTCACGCATATGCATACTTGTTCATGTGTAACCAGCACAGTGGCCCTTACCCTTGCTGTGTAGCAGGGAAATTATATAAGACAGACAATGGCGGATAGCATGCTCAATCCAATTACTCTGAATTTACATTGAGTGAGACTCAGGTAGTGAGACTCAACCACAGTAACATTTTAACAAACTGGATAGTAAAAATGAAAAATCCAGATGGACTAAATGGGTCGAAAACATTTCCTATAAGGATTGTAAACCAACAAGATAAATAAAAGCATTTTTTTAAAAGGTTCATTTAGCACTCAAGATGTACGCAAATGTTCAGCTAAGGTAAACAATGACTTTTCATTGGAAAAGGTAGAAGGGAAAAGAAGGTATTTTCTAAAATGTGCCCTCACACACACCCAAGGATGTCCTGCTTCATCCTTGGGCGTGTTCTTTGTCGGGCCGGGCCCGGAGCTAGGTTAGGACTGAAGCTCAATGCGCTATCTACCTACCATCAGAGCAAGAAAGTGCTCTGCAATCCCCGTCAGCAAAAGCCATTCTTTCTTGGGGTCTTTCTCCTTGGGATCCCTTGACCCAGGGTACCAGCTGGTAATTACCGAACCAGTATTGTAGTAGTGCCTGAGTACCTTTATATTATTCTTTGGTTCTGATGAAGTGCCACCAGACCTGTTAGGGGCTAATTAGGCATGAAACATGTGATATGGTTATCCTTTATGTATCAACTTCATTTTGACGTCTTAAAATATATGGAACTTAGCTCCATTTTTATAAATTGATGTCGGACTTCTCTTAAGTCGTGTCAATTTCTTATGGTCCATATTGCTGATGTGAAATGTTTAACACATGTTCCTTAAGTAGCTTGTTTCCTCCTTTCCCCTCTACCAGGACCTAAAGAAGGTGTACAAGAGAGTCCCCAGGGTCCATCTTTGTGTATTGTGCTAGAATTACATGGTATTGCACCCCTGCTATACTGCATAATACTTTCACCTTGCAACCCTCACCCTCATCCTTAAACAAGCGGGAATCAATTACCACCTATACGCCGATGACATACAACTTTACTATAAGATTCAATCTAGCTCAGATGTCCTTCACCTCAATGATGCCTTGAGTAAGATTCAAGCCTGGTTCCACCACAACCACCTCAAACACAACCCAAAAAAGACTGAAATCATTATTTTCTCCCCTAAGAACCTTTCTCTCACTATTTCTAACTCATTTCCCCCACATAAAAAACTCGGCCAAAAGCGCTCTTTTCACACTCCATCACTTAAAGAAAATGAAACCCTTCATTCCAGCTGACGACTTTAAATTAGTTGTCCAATCGGTGGTCCTGTCAAAAATCGACTATGGTAATTCCATCCTCGCTGGTACTAAAGCCCACCTCGCCCCAATCAAATCGGTTCTGAACCTTGCAGCTAGGCTCATTAGCGACCTCAAACGGTGTGATCATATCTCCCTGGCCCTTAAAGGCCTTAAATGGCTGCCCGTTGAAGGAAGAGCTTCCTACAAGACAGCTTGCATTACGCACAAAGCCCTGAATCAATGCACCCCGCAATACCTCACAGATAAACTTTACTCAGCAGGCTGCTCTAGACCACTGAGAAGCTCCAATACCCTCGGTCTTGTCCCTCCTCTATTAAACAAGATACCACTCAATCTCAATCCTTTTCTGGGAACTCACCTTACTTCTGGAACTCCCTCCCCAAAGATCTTCGTTGCAACCCCTCTTGCGCCAGCTTCAAAAAAGACCTTAAACTTCTCCTGCTTACCAAATACTGGAGTCCTTAAATCCTCCCCTGAGCTCTCTTCCCTCCCCAGTCTTTCCTATATGACCTGCCTCGTCACACCTGGTATTACCGAAACCCCCCCGGCCTCCCTCCGTTCCCTTACACTTCCCCCCTCTTCTCCATCCTCTCCCCCCACGCTAGGCTAATCTCTCAAGACTTACTGTAGCTCTTTGCAACTCATGTAATGTGATGGTATAAAACTAGAGTTGTTTTACCTTCTTTTGGGGTTTTGAATACCACCTCATTGTAACCTGTGATATGCAGATAATTACATCTATTTATAGCTGTTTGAAATCGCCTTAACTGTCCCCCTCCCTTACCTCTCCCCTTCCTTACCCTTCCTCCCTATTTTACATCCTTCCCCTCTCTCTCTAGCCTAATCCCTTGCGATTTGCTGTAACCCATGGCGACTTGTTTTGTTTAATTAGATTGTGTAATATTTAAATTGCTTTCTATCGACTGTATGAATCTCTGAATACTACCTCATTGTAAATGTTGCTATATTACAGTGTTTACTCATGTAAAGCGCTCTGATACCCCTGGGTCCAGCTAGCACTATATAAAACATGTTAAATAAATAAATAAATAAATACATAAACAACTGTCAAGGACTTAAGGTGGGAGAAAAGGGTGCCCTCTGATGTCATGAGAGGTCACAGTATACATGATGTCTCTTCCACTACCATAGGATATCAATATCAATAAATCATTGACACCATCATGTGGAGTGAGACCCAGTTGGCAAAAACTGATAACTTGCTAACGTTTGAAAATGAAAACCTAAGATCTAATTCTGCCTGTCCCACTTGTACCAAAATAGAATAATTGTTTCCAAATCTCTGTTCTTTTTATGCCTTACATTTTAAATACTAAAATGTTGCCAGCAGTCTCCCAAACACAGGTTGAATACCTTCTCCATCTGCGCTCCAAAACACATGCCATATTTGTAAATTAGTTTCAGCAACACCTAACACTGTAAACAATTTGATCAAAAAAGCTGTCTGTAAACCACTCTGGTGCTCCTTGAAACTATGTCTTGCTACAACAAACACCATGAATGCATTGCCAAGCCAATAGGCCTAGCTGTACTGTAGCAACACATGCCAATACAGGCATGCACAACTGCTCTATGTTTGTACTGTGTCTGTTGTAAACCTTTAGCCCCTCAAGCATAAGGAATAAACCCCCAGATATATGAGGCACATTAAGATGTCAGTTGACAGATTGCACAAATAGTGTTTGCATGTTTGTGCATGCCTGTGGTTGTATGCATTAGAACATAAAAGCCAAATCTAATTACTTTTGCCAATGCACTTTTACAATATTCCAACATATCCAATTCAATACTCAATATATTTATTAAAGATTTAGAACTCCTAGGAGGTCCATATAAAATGCACACATGTTATTACAAATAAAAGAGAAACACATAACAAGCACAATCCACAAACCATTATAAAATTATCAAAAGCCTGCCTTGGATTAGCTAAATTGCTTGTAAGTAGAAACAAACAATATTGTCAGAGAGCCAAGATCATACAGTATTTAAGATTTTCCACATTACAACTCTTAAGATGTACATAGGACATTAAAAAGCTGACAATTCATTTAAAAAGTCCAAAAATTCAATTTCAGCTAGAAAATCAATTTAGAATTAGAGGAAAGATAAAACATTGGCATGTCCGGACCTATGCAAAAGGCAATTAAGCAAAATATCTCCTGAATCTCAGTACATTTAAATTTTTAACATATCAGCTTTATGACCGAATTATTACAGTGTGAGAATAAAGCCGCATTTTGTGTTTCGTGGTATTGAGAATATGATTGAAATTCATGTTATTTTTTCTGTTTTTCCTAAGCATCAGTAGTAGCAGCATGGCACGTTTTCCATTTTGATAAAGGACTACATCAGTGATAGCAATGCAAATAATGTCCTTCATAAACTGTCCCTCATCTTACAATATTGAGAAGAGACATACAAATGTTGTGCTAGGCAAGTGTATTTACACTGAATATTGGCAAGTAAACTAGTAACCTGTAAACTCAACTCCATGCCGCTTCTCCAGTGACGTAATTTCAAAACTCAGCTTCACTGTCAAACTTGCTTATACCTTATGAAGTGAAAAATGCTATCACTAAGTCTTCACTTATGCTGTACCCACTTGAGCTATCTCTGTAAATGGCCTTGAGCAGTTGATGGGTCCAACTCTGCATACTTACTAGCAAATCACCTAACACATGAACTAGCAAATGTGAGCTCCATGGTGACACATATTCAGTCTGGTGTATTCAAAGGACATTGTATCCTAGGGCACTTGAAATACAGCAGAAAGTATGCTTGTCACATTTGTGACAGAGTGATCCATCTACCAGACTCTAAATCAGGCCCTAAGTTCTTCCTGACAAGGAAGAAGCAAATCAAAATCTATTTAATCCTGATAGGCCCACCTCCTAAAATCATCTACCAGAATGGAGTGGTCAACCAAATGCATGCGACTGCTACCTGCATAGTGAAAGACAGATTTACAGCTTATGTTATGTTATTTACTATGCTGTATTATGCTCATGAGTTATGCTTTGGTAAGTTATGTTTGCCTGAGCCTCTTGGCTCTATAGAAACAACATACATACTAGGACTACAAACTCTGCTATAAAGAGAGAGTAGGTGAAGTAAAATCTCAATCACATTGTTATTGATTAAAAAGTCAGGTAACCACTGCAACCACTTTAGTACTGGAGACATGTGGTCACATCTAGAGCATGCCATTATCAGAAGGGCTGCTGCATTCTGTGCAACCTGAAGGCTTTAAACAGTTTAGCTGAGGAGGCAGGGTAGATGGTGTATCCATAATTTAGTATAAACTGGATCAGTATGTTATCAACTGCTCAAAGAACGTGAGTATCTAGAAATGGGAACATTCTTTTCAAGATATTTCAATGAAGCGAACAGCTACTGGACGTGTTGGCTGCTTTGTGATCAAGGGATAGAAATGAGTCAAGGAAGATACCAAGGCTTCTGACAGCACTGACAGGCACTGAACGAGATCCCATGCTGGTTGGCCAGTTAATATTGTTCCACGGATCAAGTTTTGCTGAGATGAGGATAATTTCTTTTTCAAAAGGGTTTAATTGAAAAACATTTGAGGACATCCCCATCTAGTTATCCCAAAGCATTTATTTATTCAAGTCTAATTGTCACCGAACTGTGGATCATTTGGAGAACGCAAATGGTAAATTCTGATCCCTAATTATACAGTACATTTTCCAAGAAGCGCATGCACCGATTAAATAGTGGTGAAAGAACAGACCCCTTTGAGACACTACTCATTGGTGCTCATTGTATTAAGGCAAATAGAGTAAGAGGCACAGATTGTGTCCTGTCTGTTAAAAAAGCCTGAATCCCTTTTATGACAGAACCTCAAAAGCCCATATTTTCAAGAGTCAATGATGTTGAATGCAGTAGACAGGTCTTATAGAGTAAAACCAAATATATCATCACTTAACACTTATCTGGGAAGGTTGACTAGTACTGAGAGAATAACTGCTTCAGTTATTGGGTCAACTGGTAGGTGTCAAGCAGCCTGGTTGCTTCCACACAGCATTAAAGTTAATGGAAAGTGGTTTTTTTCAACAAGTTTACCCAAATATGGGAGCAAGTAAATTGGGGACAAATTGCTTGAATCTTTCAGACATAAGGAAGGGTTTTTATCAGAGGGTTCAGCCAGAACTTGTTTCCATTCTGTGGAAACTATGCCTAGCGAAAGTGAGCAAATAATAAGCAACAGTAATTCTTCTACCAAATGTCAGAGTTGTTTCAGAGCTGTCACCAGGCAGAGTGCAATTTGTGGAACCTAATGACTGAGTTTGACCAATAATATATGTCAGTTGTGCAGCATTTATTGGTTCAAAAGTAAAACCTAAGACGATTTTAAAGAGATCTGTAGCTTGACCATGCCCAGAGGAGGGACTATTTCAGGGCCAATAGTGTCCTTGATTTCACTGATTTCATCCTCAAAATAGGTGTATAACTAATGATATAGTTCTCCAGGGAGCAAGTGATGGTGAGGTCAGTGTTAATTGGAGTTCCTCCTCAGAGGGATTATGGACAGAGGTAAGTCGATGAGAGGAAACCATGTTTTGTGCCAGCTGATAGATATGTTTATACAGAATAGCACAATCATGATTGTCATTGGTTGACTAATCCATTCGTCATTTGCTTTCTGCTTGTTTGATTTTAAGTTTCATAGTTTTTTATTCTGACAAGTACAGTTAGCTTGAGCTTTCCCTGATGCTTTTAATTCTTGAATGATGAGGGCAGTACATCATTGTTGAATGTTGCCCTTTTGATGACTTAGCAGGGATGTAGGGACTGGCATCTACATGAGGAACCTTCTCAATAACTAATTTCTTTTTCAATTCTCCCCAATGACAGAGGAATTGAAATCCCTCCAATCGTGGCCCATGTATTGTAATTTTATATATTTATCACTTTTAAAGTTTGAAATGCTAATGGCAAATTTTAATCAAAACTGGTTAGACCATGCAAGTTTCACTGAATTAAGACTATGTAGGATTAAAACAATGACTGCCTATGTGAGCTGATTTGCTATTAAGAAGCCTTAAATTGAAGACTTCTGAATGAAGTTGAAATTTACATGTTAGGAGGGCATCGCCTCTAACCAAAGGTGTTGAGGTCCTCAAATACTGTAAGATTAAGACAGATATAGGTGAATTAGGCGAACTAGCATTACTGTAAGCATGAAAGTAAGTCTAGTGTATTTCAACTTAACACTAAATGCCAGATTGTCCCAATATGACATTGTATGAGAAAGATGTACAGTGAGTGCCCGTGTCCGATTAACAATTAGCACCACTCTGCCACCTAACTAGTGTTCTCTATCAGTATGGATAATATTATCCTATGAATGGACTCATTTGTCTAAGAATGGTAGAGAGTTTTCAGTCAGCCAAATTGTTCTAATAGATAAAAAGTCCAGGGTATGATTGATGCACTGTTGTGCTACTGAAAGTCTCGATTAAATTGTGACTTTAGCATTAAATAGCACTGGATTTAGTCAATAGGTAAGATCTTCATGAGGCCATAAAGATTCTGGGTAGAGTGATCTTATGAGAGAAATTCAATTTAAGAAGAGTATGGAAGACTTCAGGACATACCGAAATAGAAGTCGAACAAAGAATAATAAAATAGTAGGTGAAAATATTTAATCCATTACAAACTTACTTCAGGGTTAAGGATATGTTCTGGCAGACTTTAGTTAGCATTCCTGGCTGTTGACCTTGTTGAAGCGTAGACAGGGGCAGATGTGTTTGATATACGTGTGCATCGGCACCCCGTCTAAGCAACCATGGTAGATCTGTGATTACTTGGATGTCTTCTGCCAAACACATATTGCAAACAAAAAGCACTAGTCCACTAAATGCCCAAGACGACGGTCAAGAATGGCATGGTCCAAACCTGAGCAAGATGGCCATCAACAATAGTGAAATAACCTTATCAGTCAAATAAAAATACATCATACAAATATAAAAACGAAATCATATGTTCCAGATGGTAGGGAAGTATTTGTCTGACCCAAAAACTGTGGCAAAGCTTTAAGTGGAGCAAAAAAGTATACAAAAAGTGAAGGATGCAATGCTTAAATTAATCTCAGCGATGGGCAATCAACTGTGGCTGTAATCCAAGCCATTACTATTTACCTTACCATGCCACCTCAGTTTGGACCCTGTCATGTGCAAACCAGCATTTACCCTGTCCCAAGAGGAACAGTCCAGCTTAATCTCTCAGGCCAGGTTCTCCCTCAACTGAAACACAAGCAACCCAGGACTGGGTTTGCTCTAAATAGGACTCATTAGGTATGTATAGCTTGGTTCCAGTAAAAGAAATGTGACATGACCAATGCCTGAGCATACCCGTCCGACACAGGGTGTCACACTAAAGTATACATAAAGTGACTTTTGAATTAATCTCAGCCTCTGGTCATTACTAGGGCTGCATCCTGGCCCATTGTTATTTTGCACACCATGCCACCTTGGTTTGGATCCAATAATAAGCAAATCAGCCTTGACCCTGCTCCAATATAAACCTGGCAGTGTCCAAACTGTGATGGCATGGTGTGCAAAATAACAATGGAGCAATTACTAGATTCTGACCGCCCGCCCGCCCGCCCGCCTGCACACCCTGCTACTTGTCCCAAACACGTGCCGCTACTGCCTGCTAGCTACCAGCACGACCCAATTTAGCAGTACTTGAAAAAATCAATTTGTAAGAAATAACTTGCGTACAAAATATAATTACAGCTTACTGGTGCAACATGGTTTCAGAGTACCCACTGAAAAAATCTAACCAGCGTATACATTCAAAGGAAAAATGCTAGCAGGTTACCAGCGCCATCCAACACTCATGAGAGATAAACTACACAAGTGTGTTGGCACAGAAAAACAAGGAACTCAGCAAACAATCGGTTAGGCCAATAATCAGGAACTCTGCAAGGCTACACCTACATATCTTGGCACACTCCTATTACTCATTCCTTAACAATGTTCCTGTAGTGTGTGACAATTGGAAACATTATTCTTCAGCCCTCACACGGTATCCTTAAACACACTCTTGAAACATTTCTAAGGATGGGTATTATGCCCACACTCATCTAAAATGTGTCAGCGGGCAAACTAACTACACAGAGAAGGCGAACGTGTGTGCGAGGCAATTGCCACTTTGCTCCTGCCCCACACAATATTGAAGTTCATACACTAAACTTTAACGCTGGAGAGGGCCTTTAATAGCTGGTATAGCCCTCTACGGCGGGCTATAAGGCTATAGTGCAATGCCAATCAATAAACTGTACAAGTTAGAAGTGCAAAAGCAATTTAATAAAGTGCATGTGGGAAAAACCTAACACCGCCCCTTTGTGTACATCCCATAGCGTAGTCTCTTTAGTAAATGTAGTATTACTGCTCTTATACACAGCTGACACCTCTAGTTTATGTTCACATTTCTCTCCATGTAAAACAAGCAACAATATATTTGAGTAAATGCACACGATGGCTCCCTGATAGCACACTTCATCTCTCACAAGACAATACGTTAGGAGAGGAAAGTATTCTGTTGCATAGTTTAAAGCACGGGTACTCATAGTACGGCCCGCGGGCCAATAGCGGCCCGGCAAGCCTTCAGTGGCGGCCCGCGGACCATGAGACATCGTACCGGTGTTTTTTAAAAAAAAAACTTTTTGAAAGAGTGTCTGCAAACACTGCCGGTTGCAGAGACACTCTGCTGCTCTGTGGGGCCGGGCGATTCATCCCAGGAGGCCAGAGTGGAGCTGCAGGGGCGCTAAGAGGAATACAAAGCCCCATTCACATGCAAATGGCTGTGAAGTGCTCGGGTGGGGCTGTGTGTCTGTGCGCGCTGGGGAAGCTGTCTCAGCCCGGTGACAGACAGGTGTGCGAGGCGCCCCTTGAGCAGGGAGTCCAGTCTATATGTATAGCATTGTTGTAGGTATATTGGGGAGGAGGGGGGTCTTTTCTTTTAATAATGGGGCTCAGCTCTTTTTTGCCCAGGGTGTACACGGCTTTGAGGTTACAAAAGGATGCTAGCGCCTTGAAGCACCCCTTCTTCTAGTCCAGCGCACTTTTTGTCAAACCTGTTGTTTTCAGGTGTGACACTCCAGTTGGTTGCGTTGAAGTTCAGAATGCATCTGTTTGATGATTGAGATCCCGTGCTCACCCTTGTGTTCATGATGTCATGGAGAGGTTATTCGTACACATGACTCAGCCCGGCATTATAGTGAATGTCACACCGTTTATGCTCGCGCCAGGACCGTTGTTAGCTGGATGGATACTACCTTTGTTAGCGGAATATTGTATGGGTGTTCTTGTTTGAGATGTTTTGTGCTCCGACCTCATTTTGATGATACTTTTAGCGTTTTACTATAGCGCTTGCATACCCCTCACAGGTCCTCGGATCGCTTTATTGGTGCTCAAATAGTTTGCGTGTTTAACAGCCTATTGTATGTGAGAATTATTTTGAGTATTTATGAAGTATTTTGGTGTCATGTGGGGTTTGGAGATGTACGCAAGCAGGGGAGTGGGAGATGCCTTATTTCTAAGGGGTGGTGGGGGGCACAGACTGCCTTGGAGATAACCGTGCCAGGGCTGTGGTTTGATTCTAAGAACCAAAGCTGAGTCGTCAAACGATGTTGATGAAAACTTAAAAATGGAGTAAACGTACTCTCAACATTTCTGTGTCGTCATTTAAAAAAAATCAGAATTCCCCCCAAGGACTATTGCCACTGGTTATCCAAAACGTGTCACATTGTCATTCTTTCTGTTTAAATAGCTTATATTGTCATTAAATGCGAAACTCGACTATTTAATATTAACTGTGTAATAGTGAGATCTTGTTCTGAATTACTTCATTGACCTCTCAGGCTGGTCAGTTAAAGAACTGTACCTTACTATGCTAACTGTACCTTACTATCTGCTGATGTAACTTCTAACACAATGATCCTAAAAGTAAAGCGCTTTGATACCCTCTTGGGTCAAGTTCGCGCTAGGGAGACGGAGTGAGGGAAGGGGAGTGAGGGAAGGGAGTGAGGGGAGAGAGGGAGTGAGGGAAGGGGTGAGGAAAGGGGAGTGAGGGAGGGAGGGAAGGGGAGTGAGGGAGGGAGAGAGGGAAGGGGGGAGAGAGGGAAGGGAGAGAGGGAAGGGGGGGAGAGGGAAGGGGAGAGAGGGAAGGGGAGTGAGGGAAGGGGAGTGAGGGAATGAGGGAGGGAGTGAGGGAAGGGGAGTGAGGGAGGGAGAGAGGGAAGGGGGAGAGAGGGGGGAGTGGGGGAAGGGTAGTGAGGGAGGGAGGGAGTGAGGGAAGGGTAATGAGGGAGTGAGGGAAGGGGAGTGAGGGAATGAGGGAGGGAGTGAGGGAAGGGGGAATGAGGGAGTGAGGGAATGAGGGAGGGAGTGAGGAAAGGGGAGTGAGGGAATGAGGGAGGGAGTGAGGGAAGGGGAGTGAGGGAATGAGGGAGGGAGTGAGGGAAGGGGAGTGAGGGAATGAGGGAGGGAGTGAGGGAATGAGGGAATGAGGGAGTGAGGGAATGAGGGAATGAGGGAAGGAGGGAGGGAGTGAGGGAAGGGGAATGAGGGAGTGAGGGAAGGAGGGAAGGAGGGAGGGAGTGAGGGAAGGGAGTGAGGGAATGAGGGAGGGAGTGAGGGGAGGGAGTGAGGGGAGGGAGTGAGGGGAGGGAAGGGAGGGAGGGGAGGAGAGGGTAGGGGAGGGGAGGGGGATAGATAGATAGATAGATAGATAGATAGATAGATAGATAGATAGATAGATATACCGGGTCTGGTAGCTCAGTGGACGAAGGCGTCCGCTGCAGGGACCTGTGTTTAACCTCATGGTCACAGTTTTTTTTTTGTTGCTCTAGCCCCGCCCCCTCCCCCACCGGTCCGGCCCTCGGACACAAACCACACAGTAAATTTGGCCCCTGAGAGAAAGTTTGTGAGTACCCATGGTTTAAAGTGTCAAATGCTTTAAGTGGAAAAGTAGTTCAAATATCGATCCTTTTTGTACATTGTTAATTTCATTTGACCATTTGTGCTCAAATGCCAATTGTGTTGTTAGTTTGATTCCAAACTCTCCTTCCAGTCACACAACAGCTTAATCATATCACTTTCAGCCCAGTCTCCAGAGTGTTTAATTGGCGGTTGTGTTTATTGTTGAGTCTTTTATAGACTTCCCTAGCTGTCAAATTTGAGCTGACAGTACTGCAATAAGAGTCACACAAACAGTTTTCTAAATAAAGAGCTGGTCGGTGGTGCAAGAGACCAGTTACTCTTCTAGCACTGGGAAGTATTCAGAAAATTCCAACTAGTACTCCTTAAATCAGAAGCCATCCAGGTGTGATATTCGCAACCTAACTCTTCACTCTTCATAATACTCCCTCAAAAAGCTGTTACTTTCATACCGACTTTTGCCATAGTTTTGACACATAAGTATTTTAAAAATAATATTGGAATTTAAAAGTTAGGAAATGGAAAATGTAGGTTATTCAGCAAAAATTGTGATACGAATTACTAACTCTTATTTATAAATAATACATTTTCTTTCACAATATGCATCTCTTTGCAAAATTATTGGTTTAGGGTGATACCCAAAGATGTGCACTTGCACTGTGCGTTACAATGCTCAAACTATAGGAAGAATTTATATGATTAAATCATATGAGTCTCTACTTTCATTGTGTGTTTGCTGCTTTGAAAACTACAAGATGTGGATGCAGACTGGGTCTTCTTAAGGATTTCGGGGGCCTTGGGCCAAACTCATTTTTAGCGTCCCGTGTTTGGAACAGCTTTGAATGTATTATTTCATTTCAGCTCTGTCGTGCCCTCTTTGGCCAGGTCACTGACAGTGCACAGTCACATTCGTCTAAATTCTTAATGGGTTTGCATCTAATATTCAAGGATGGGACGTGTGTTTTCAATATTGTAACACAACTGCAGGTCACTAATATTACTGCAAATAATCTCGGTGCAACGCTCCCATTTCTCATATATGAGGTCCTATTGTGATCTAAAAAAGACTATTTTTATGAATTTTGCATGTACCATAAACAAAACACTTCTCTGCAAAATGTCTGTAATAGAGTCTCACACCTCACCCACATTAAAAATAAATGAAAGGGAAATTATATTTGAAATATTAAGCTTAAGAATTATTCAAGTTCATCATGGCAAGACTCTGCAGAATGGAGCTGGTTCTATTAAGGGGGCCCCTGAAGGTCTGGGGCCCTGGTCCAGAGCCCACTTTGCTCATGGTTTAAAACGTCTCTGGATGCAGAGGTCCTAATTAAATTATCTTTTTTTAAAGGGCTACATGACGTTTGTAATTAGCAATGACCTGGAACAAAGATTGCATAGTTCATCATTGTAGAACACTCTCATACCCTGATACATGTTTTAATCGAAAAGCCCCTAGCTGGCATGCTCGTTCACCCTCTCTAGTATCCATTCATTATCTACTCTATTTAAGCTAGAAAGCTGTGTTTCAGTAATCTTAAGATGTGTTCTTATGCATTCATTGGGGTCTTGCTGCACAGATTGGAGAATGCACCACATTAGTTAAAAACGACACTGTTTGCAACTCGTCGTGTTTGCGCCTGTACTGCAGGCTGCACCACACAGATACATAAAGCATCAAAGAACAATGTTCATGGGAACTCTATGAATGACAGCCGATGCACAAGCTGTGCTGTATTGCACAGCAGCACAGATATGTCACACTGCACAAGCCTAGTACTAATGCTGTCTAGGAGCTGTCAGTCTAATAACAAACTGTGAAGCCCACTGGGCATCACTAACTGGACAAATGGTTGTCTAGGAAATGGAGTACCAATTCCTCAAGATTGCTTACTGGGGGGAGGAGCTAAGCTCGCGACCGCGATGGCCGCGTTGTAGCTCGGCTCCGTCGACCTTCTCGCCTGTTTTATTAATCCTGTTCCCTATCCTGCCCCGAGAAGAGGTATTCGAGGAAATATGGAAACATGATGGATTGCTGAGACTCACCATCTGCTCCGGATGCTCCTGGGTGCGGCGGATCCTGAGCTGTGCCTTGTTCGCTTCGGAGCCTGCGAGGTGGGCGAGCCTGGACTTGCCTGCGACTCCCGACTGGAACGAAGTTCCTGCGCCGGCCCCTGGTGGAGGAGAGGGGCCGACCTAAGAGGCCACTGTGCGGTTGGACCGGTGGCGACTGACCGGACCCGGACTGGTGGTCCGGGGACCTGGTGGGACCTGGTGGCGGGGTGTCGCATCCCACGGACGGGGGTTGACCGCATGGGAGAAGCGTCTCCCCTTTGTCTCCCAACCGGCCATTTTGAAATCCTCCGCCCGGACTCGGCGGGCGGCGCCCATGGGCCAGAGGCGCCGACTACTTCCAATGTCTTGGTGGCCCGCTTCCCTGCACCACTGGTGCGGTTGACTGTCCCCGGCTGGCTTTTGCTGAACCCCGCTGGCCACCGGATCTGGGCTGGAGTGCACGGTGGCCTCGCCGTGCTGACAAGATGGTGGCCAGCGCCCTGTATCTCAGACCCGTCGTTGACGGGAACACTGGCCTGCCGCACAGCATGTTTGCTGAACACTGTAGGGGTGATCCTACGATTGGCGACGTCCTCGCTGCCTTGAATTCCTGGCGTGAGGCCATGATGTTGAATGCCGCTGGGCCGGATGATGGTTTTCTTGACGGGCTCGCTGAGCAGCCTCCCACAGATGCAGACCAACCGCTGAACTGTGCTGCACGGACTTTCCCCGAGGTTGAAGAGATTACGGCCGTCGCTTGTCTGGAGGTCTGGACGCCCATTACTCTGTTTTGTCTGGAGCGCTTCCAAGGAGTGGAAATGACGGAGGGACTCCGGGCGGGGTCCGTCCGGGCCTGCCTTGCCGTGACTCCCGGCGATTGTTCGCTTTGCCCTGCTGAGCCGGGATCCGATGTCTGTCCTAGCGGAGCGAGTTCCCCTTCTTGGTCAGCGGGGCATTGTTCTTGTTGCCTGCTGTTGCTGTTGCTTCTTCTTGCTGGTCCGATCCGAGGCCATCATGACTGGTGCCGTGTTCCGTGGCCTGGAGTTCTTGCGTTTCACTCCTGGCCCGCCCGCTTCTGGTTCAATGTGCACTCCGTGTCTATGGCCCTGGACAGACAGGGACAGGGTTGAGATCACTTGCATCGGCGGACTACTACTTCGTGCATGGATAAATGGCGTGCTTTCGATTGTACAAGTATGATCGCTTACTCATCATGTTCCTGTATTTGGCTTTGCAGAGACTTCCTCTTCTCGTCGGTTCCAACTGTGCACAGGTGGGGGGTGGGCGCAGATTGTTTTGATTGCATGTCTCCTCTCCCATTAGTTCTTAGTTCCTTTTTCTCCCTTCTCCTTTCTTCTTTTTCCTTTCCTTTTTCTCTTTCCTGAGTCTATATTTCGGGACTCGGTTTTTGGGCGACAGGCACACTGCTAGGGGGGGGTAGGCCGTAGCCTCTGCATGCGTGCTGGGTGGGGGGTTGGGGGGTGGGTCTTTTGTTTCGTCTTGGTTCTATGGGCCTTATTTTTCTCCTTTCTCTCTTGTCTCTTCTTACTCTTTCCTTTTTCCTTTGGGTCAGTTTGGTGGTTGGGTGTAGCGCTGCTTATTGTTCTGCTGTTGGTCTCTCCACTACCGTTAGTCAGGATGTTCCACGATCATGGGGCGGGTACTGACCAGTATGTATTGTACTGTTTGTTCCTAACTTCAAGTTCTTCTGATGATCCTCAAATTATTGCCTAGTTTGTTGCTGATTTGCTGGATCATTGCCCGCCATGTGCTATCGATGAAGTGACTGCGTCTGATCCTTCTTACCTATAACTTTAAAAATTAACCTCACTTATCCTGTACTCAGTGGTCCCCCCTTTTCTCCAGTATGTGATGCATCGGATAATTGCTGTTCCTCGTCTTAAGGACTGCTGAGCTGTTTTGATTTTGCCTAGAGTGCTACCACTTGATTTCGCGGCCGGCCTGCATGGTTGTGGGCCCGTACCTGTAAGCTTTTGTTGCACAATAAAGGTTTCCCAAAAAAAAAAAAAAAAAAAAGATTGCTTACTGACCTAGAGGGTGTGGGCAATGTTTCAAATGTGCATATAAAGAAGACGATCAAAGCTCTACAACTATACAAAAGCTTTGGTTAACTCTATATTCTCAGTGCAATGGAAGCCAATGTCTGTCCAAGTCCCCCAGGCACGCATGTGATCTACCTGTCGCTGATGGCTTATAAAGATCAAGACATTACTAGTTGTGCATCTTATGTGTTTTTTTGTTGCTAAGAATCATTTAAAAGAAGACTTTGGCCATGAAGCAAGCTGGTCAGGGGGATTGGCTTTCAAAGCTGCACGGTCACAAGACCATAAAGAAGTACATCCCAAGTATCACTAGTCTAATGCAGCGCAGAATACATGAATACAACTACAGAAGTTGTCATAGATGAAAGCTCCATCACTAACTGATATAATTGACCAAGGATTCCAGAAAAAAAACATGGAGTTAATTACAAACAATAATTATTTTTTTTAAACCAAATTAGCAATTTCAAGTTAATAAAAAAATACTTAAAATAAAAACCTACAAACTATGCTAAAACAAATTAAACACAAATATTTTTAGAATACTAATTATTTATAGTACTTAAACAACCATTTATCAAATCAGTCAAAAAGTATACCTTATACAACTAAGTTACATTAAATGATATTATATGGGACTATATACATCTATTCAATTTCTAAAAAAAAGATATCCTTATCTTTAATATTTCAACTTTGCTTCATATATTGCTATGTCAAATTTCTGTGTTCTATTCATGACCTCACGCCGATGAGAATCAGCAGTATTCCACACATCATCAAGATACAGCACCCGTTCAGGACATGGCTACTTGGTGGATATCTCAGGACGTACCTATCCCTTGTCCCTTAGTAGTTATATTGGCAGTAGGTGTGTACCATGCCATCATTAATAAGTATTCATTGATTTTACATAATGTATACAGAATTAATTGACTTGTGTGTAATGTCAGACCTGTATCAATATCATTGATATATGATTGTCTTGCTTCTTCTTTTCAGCATTGAAAAAGTGGCCCTTGGCTGTGAAACACAGGTTGACTATGTTGAACCATTTAATTGCCCCTCTTGGACTAATATTGTATTACACAACTAGTCTTCCTCCCCCTCAAATACCCTCATTTTGTCTACTAACGTTATGAACAACACGCTCTGAAAGCATTGTGCGACTGCCCCATACCCCTTTGCCACTGTATGCAGGAATGTTTCAAACGACCCCATTTTCATTGCATTGGAAACATGACTTGGAACTGCAGGCACATGGGTGTGTTTCGCATGACTTCTTTACAAGCATATGCTGAGACAAGGCACACTTGGGTTTTGAAAGGCATGTGTCTCTTTATCTAGACTCAGGAATCCTGCAGTAGATAGTCTTTCCTTAACACATTGACGAGCGTCTCTGACCTTCTAGTCATGTCTCATCAGGGGAAAACATAAAAGCGGCTACCCTGAAATTCAGAAGACGCGGTCCCTCTTCCTCCCCTCTGCACTTTCCCCACAGTCTTTGCAAAGAAGAAACTAGCTCATGTCCATTCAATCATTGATGTAGAATTCAACCACACTACCTGCTCCATTGATGCGAGGTGCATTGCTGTTTCTCTCAAAGGTTCTGGGAATCTATGATGCTAGCTGAAATGGGGGAAGCCACCGGATTCGCCTGTTTTGGAAGCTGTTTTGGAAGTTCAGCAGGCCAACACCTGGGTTCTCATGCCTGCCATCTCAGTTTTGTATAACAGCAAGCTTCGGTATTGTCTCCAAAAACATGGCCTTTTCTAACCTGCACACTAATGAGACGAGAAGATCTATTCCCGGCATATGGCAGCCAAACTCTAAATATCACAAGAGGTGGCAGCAATCACCCACTATTCCATGAATGTTGGCTGAACTGTATCACAATGCCAGAATTATTGGTTGTGGGGGCCCAAAATTAGCATTTCTGTGAATATATGTTCTCAGTGAGGTTTTGCAAGCAGGATCTAAAACACCATTTAAGTAATACAGTTGTGCGAATGGCCAAGGAAGTAATATATTAGAGCATCAGGAATGCAAATCATGACATCAGGAACATATGGGCGTGCAAGTAATAGTATTAAACCCATTGACTGTGCAAGTGATGTCATCAAAGCACTTGGTGATGTCATATGCAAGTGAGGAATTCTATTCACCTGGAAAAATAGAGATGTCATGGCACATGGGTTGGAATAACAGCAGATCGTTGAGCAACTGTTGACCCCAGAGCACGCAACCATTCACGTGATAACATCAGGGTATTCTTACAAACAGCACCAGAGTATTTAATTTTTGACATAATTGCAAATGGGATGGTAGGTAATGCCACCAGGGCAAATGCAATTTAAGTATTTACATCGAAACACAAGGGCACGAAGCACAGGGCTACGCAATTTTTAATGTTGGATTATGTGACCAAACAAGGAATATTATAATGGCATGCAAGTGATGATATTAAAATATGCAAGGCTACCTGATGGCTTCAAAATTCATGAGTATAGAAGGGACATTAAAGCAGGTAAACCTCAAACACACACATTAGAGCAGAGAAGCACACAGCTGATGACATATTTGCAGATAGGTGCGCGCATGATGCTCATCTGACCATACTCTTGATCAACACACCTTATGTAAAGTATTACAACCAAACACGATTATGCAAGTCGAGATATCAGAGCACGTGGGAAGGAAAAATGTAAACAGTTACATTAGACCATAATACAAACGTCACACACACACACGCTAAATGTAGCTTGATGCCCAATCATTTCATAACCACCATCACACAGAATTCAGTGAAAGGGGCGGGCTTGTGCAGAGGGATATTGCCTAACTGCAGGATCTTACTCTAATGGGTTCCTTTCCACTTGTAGGTGTTCTTCGATTGTATCGGTAAAATCACATCAGCGTAGTTTTATAGGAGGTCTTTGCGCCAGAAACCACATTGCACAACAGTTATAAGACTATAAAGTAAGGAAACAAGCATCTATTTGCGAATATGAGCTTCAGAACATGTCCTGTTCCACTGTTCCACTCCCGTGCATGATCTAGTGCCATAACGCATTGGTTTGTTTTTATTCATTTCGTTTTAACAAGCAGGAATAAAGTGTTACAGTTGCCAAAGCTAACCCAACCTTAACCGTCGGCTGAATAACAGGATGTCACACACCAGCCATCAGTGCTTCACTGAAGCTCCACCCAATGGTATTGAGCAATCATGTCAACAGCAGAAACCAAACAGAGAATTGCTAAGAAACATCATGAAGAAAAGTAACACTTCCCCCCTCGTTTGGTCAGTGACATTTCAGTTTTCACAATGCCATAACATGCGTGCTCGTTCAAAGACCGCAGACGTTAGAGGAGGGTTTCGTCGGATATTATTCACAAAGTAGATATATAAATTCTCAGACACGCAATCCCGGGCATTTATGCCTGAATCTGGAATAGGTTTTCAACTTTTGGAGATTCACAGATACACCCAGGAATGGCCCTGTGAATCATCAACAGTCAGAGATTTCCAGAAATACATAGACAGTGTGAAATTTACAAATGTATATTTTACATTTCGTGAAAAATCTGTTAGTAGATAATATAGAAGTGTGCTGCGCACACGTTCTTAATTTGTTTGCACAGGGTATTTTTTTGCTCTTACATTCCCTACATCCCTATGAAATATGGGGTGTTTCTATCTCTGTCCTACAGTGGGTAATACTTACCCCTCCTTTAAACAGCATAAGTTTTACGTTTTTTTTCCAGCCAGGGACCCAAGGTGAAAAAGTTGTATCCAGTGAGGTTCCCTGCATTTTGAGAAGCCAATCCGCCTTCTTCACGGAACTTTCGAACCCAGGAAAATTGCCATACCGGAGATTTCCCAACATTCATAAGCAAAAATTAAGAAAAAAACAATTTGTCAATTAGTGTTTGTTTAACCAGTTTTTCAAATTTTATTTTGCAATTTGTTTATGTGCATATATGAGTTTGTGACCTGGCTCAGTGAGTTGAATTAATGCATGAGTAATATATTTTTAGAGAAAGCTACCATGCACAAGCAGAAAAGTATACTAAAGAGTTAAAATACTTACTCTTATGTGAATATGCTCAATTTAAAGGAACTATACATAAGTTTCACAGCTGAGTAATGAGTTTAAATATCCTACCACAGTGAAGTTTTTCATTTTAAAGTCAATATTTATATTTAGGACACTCTAAGGCATATTACACCCATGTGTACCATTTTCTCATCCAAATGGTAAAAAGTGCTTAGAACTTTCTACTCGGCAGGTCTTGTTGACTCGTGCTCAGGATCACTGTAGTATAGGGGATGATGGCACAGGCCACTCTGTGTAATTGTAAAAGTAATTACATAATTACAAGCGTAAGTTACCTTTGCGAATAGCCACCAGGCCATTCAATTTGGTTGAGACATGCAAGTTACACTTTTGGAGTATCTTTACGTTCAAATTTTGTGACTAGCCAATACGTAGTAAGCGTGTGCAAAAGTGTAAAGTACTCAAAAGTGTACGTTACCTCTGTAAATTCTCTCAATGTTCCTGTCAATATGTTTTATTCCTCCAGAACAGAGTTCATAGAACTGCCAGTGGAAGGCTGTCAGACATTCTGACAGTCCTATGTTCTGTCATAAATTGACATTTAACTAATGATGTAAGTAACTGCATGTCGTGACAAGTCCTTCTTCCATTTTACCATCTCTAATCAATAGGAATATATAAAAGCAACAACTAATCTTTAATCGACATTATCAGATTAGGCAAACATTGCTCTGGTGACTAACTTACATAATAATAAGAGATACAGCAAAACGAGATGACATGCACAATCAGAGCCGCAGCAGCAGTTACAAGGGTTACACATGAAGAAACCGTGGAAGGCTGAATGAAAGTACAGTCACCCTGCAAGGTAACCTTCTATGTCTATTAGCAAAGCAAGGCTCTTCGCCAATTATATAATATTATTGCACAAAAAAATGAATACATTAGCAAGTGTAAATTCTACAGAAGAAACATTTCAGCTGCCAATAAACCTATTCCAGATTAAAAAAATAAATATTTTTGGGGAGTTTTATATGGCGCAAACTAAACCCAAAGGTATCAGAGCATTTTACAGACTGGCACATTATTGTTTTGTTAGGTACATGGAGATTAAGTGATTTGCACAGAATCAATGGATGTTAAGCGTCCCTGCAGAGACTTGAACCTGGTTACCCATGCTTCGAGGTCCACCGCCCTAGCGGTTAGGCCACATCCATACCCCAAAATTGATGAGGCCCCGAATTGATCTAAAGCGTTAGCATAAATGATACATTCCAATCCCGGCAAACCACTAAAGCCATTTTCATTCCTTCCTGCATGGTCTCTGAGAGCCTCTCCTTTTTTTAAAGTAAAATTATGAAGATTTGGGAAGAAATCTACTTAGGAAATATTTTACAACTCCCATCTCTCCAACTGAATAACACTTGTTCGTTCTTTCCCACAAATGTACAATCAATTCAGCTGTTTCACATATGCTACCCCCTTGAAAAGGGCCATAGACAAACTTTTACTGAAAGGTGCCCCCTTACTTCCAAAGATAGCAGCAATTTCAGACCTATTTCTTTGCAAAGCCTTTGAAAAACTGAATTTTATCTAGCTTTCAGAGTTTATCAAATACACATCATAGATTGATTCCAGGCATCCGTCCTTGCAGGAGCACTGGACTTCTTGTTGTATTAGCACGAGATCTTTCAACAGCTTTTGACACAATCTACTATCCCATTCTAATCTCGAGACTGATGACCATTGACATTTCAGAAACTGTTCTATAAAAATCCAATTTTATTTTCTAGAAGGTCAATAACAGACTGCTGTTTAACCCTCCGTCCGGTCCGAGCCACAGTCTCTTTTCCATGGTATCCAGCAAAGTACCATTCTGTCATGAATCCTGTTCAACGTCTGAATGCTCCATTTAGCTAAACTTTTTCATCAGGTAGGGTAAGTTTCTATATGCATGCACATGACGCACTGTTGATGTGTGCCCTCTCTAATTGACCCTGTGGTTTGGGTGCTAATCAGGGAGAATTATCTGTCACTCACTAGTAGATGGCTCACTAGTAGATGGCTCACAACTTTATAATATTAAATCCTGTTAACACTCACTAAATAAGCTCTTCTGAAATTTTGAGTCACATTTCTTTGGACTGGACTGTGGTGATGATCCCCCTTTTTGATACTGTCAGCATCTGTTTACATCTTGGGCACTTAAATTAATTTGAGTCTTTTTTTTAAATCCCAGGTAGTGAATAAAACTAAGACTTCCTCCTAGCAATTTAAACATGTCAGCCTCTTACTCCCCTTCACTGACAACCATTTCGATATTGCAGTCATCAATGCCCTATCCCAATCAATACTGGACTGCGGCAAGGCAAATTTTCTGGCAGGTCCAGAAAAAACTTTGCACCAACTTCTGTTGGTGCAAAATGCATCGACTGCTCCCATTTCTAAGTTGCTTAAACAGACGCATAATTTGACATTGTTGAAACTTTATTTATTTATTTATAAGTTTTGTATAGCACGAACATGACACAAGTGGGTATCAGAGCGCTTTACATAAGGTTGAAGAAGAAATAGGAACGCAGCTCAAGGAGACAAGGCAAGGTACAAGTAGGATAATGTGCAAGAGCAAAAATTACATAATGGAGGGAAATAGGGAGAAGGCTATGGTAGCAAGAAGATAAGGACAATATCCATCAAGAACAAAAGGGACATTATGGCAGGCAACAGTAGGTCGCAACAGATGACATGTAATAGTTAGGATATCCAAAAAGACTCGAGGTAAGAAGAGCAAAGTTTCTAGATCAGCGCATTGTTTATTAGTAGTGCTTTCACTTCCCTTTTGAAGGTAAATGTGGATGGAATAAGCCTTGTCTCCAATGGCAGGGCTTTCCAGATTCTCGGGCAGTGCTCGAGAATGTACGATTGTAGGTTTTCAGCTTATTGAATTTCTTTGGCTTGAGCAGCAAGGTTCCGGTGCACCTTGTGGGCCGGGAGCCCTCAGAAAGTTCCAGCTTATTTACCAGGTAGAGTGGGGTATTAAAGTGAAGAGCTATAAGAGTCATACAAGCAATCTTTAATTGGTTCCTTGCCTCAAACAGACCCCCCAGGATATTGTGGCATAGATTTGCAAATTTAGCGGCACAAAAATAGAAATTTAGCGGCACAAAAATGGAAATTTAGCGGCATTATTGCGGCACTTTATTTTACTCCTATCCATTCCTTTTCAGCCATAAATCAATGGCGCTGTTTTAGCAGAGTATTCCACTTTGAAATAGGCATGTTTAAAGTGTCTGAGAGTGTTTGCTTGCCATATTCTCCTTTTTGGTATATTTTTGAGCATAGGTTTAGCCAAGCACAATCAATAGCAGAGGGTTGCTGGTCATCTTGCTGCGTCTGTGGGACTGAGTCCTGCCCCACCCCCAAAGAGCTGTTGTCAAGGTCCTGGACCCTTGACTGGAGTCAGAGTATACTTCTCCCGGCTGATTTCAGGGTTTCACCAGAACCGATGCAAATTGACGCAGAGCCATGCATCACAGCACAGCGCTGCTCCTCATTGGCACCTTTACCCTATCTCAGTGCTCCTCAGCTCCTGATCGGCAACTACAGCGGGTTCAATGCACCGTAAAATAGTGAAAGACTCTATCTCCGCTGGGATCACCAAGTATGATAGGGAGTGAACACTAGTGGCCATCCTAGTGATAGTAGGAGGGCCTTGTGGAGATGGAAACAAATGGAGTTAAATAAAGCTCTTATACACTGATAAGGAGGAGTAGCCCAACCATAATACAGATTACGATTAAAAGAGACAATCAGCAGTAAAGGGACCACGCCCATGTTGCGCCAAGTGCACTTGTGAGTTCAGAAACACCAAGAGTGGCCCTGCATAAGCAAGCTGCTGGCTAATAAGTTACCTAGTGGATATAAGTCACTTCATAGAGATGTGTGGTAATGTTCCAAATGCCCACTGTAATGGATTGCGGGACACAGGCAGAATGCCTGTGAACATGAACAGGACAAAATATGAGAGGGCACACTAAATACAGTTATTCAAAGCTGAAAAAAAGAATCACCAATAAGATCGCCACTCTTGAAGGGAACTATATTGACATACGGCACTTTGGTGGGGTTAAATTGTCTATAATGTCTGACATATGTAGAAATATCCCAGATGCCTATTATTCATAATAACTGTGCCGGAAAAAAGCCTGTGAACATGTAGAAAGCATGAGAGCAGACTGATTTAAGGCAATGGAGATAGACACTGTATGAAAGGAAACATGAAGGAAAACTGATTAAAATTATATAAAGTTGTAAAGGAGGTCAACGGGTCAACAAAATCATACATTATTCTGAGAGAGATAATTGCTATGAAAACTCGCCAGACCTTCAAATAATTCCGTACCGAAAGAGTCAAATGTCCAAAACGCAACCACAATTGAAGCTGAGTTTCGGTAGTCCGCATAAAGTAGCACTGCCATATTCTAGTCTAGAGATGAACAGTGCTTGCACTGCCGATTTGAAGTCCTCATGGGGCAGGTAGGGTTTGAGTTTTCTTAGGATGCACAGCTGGAAGTTCGCTCCTTTGGTAGATGCTCTGATGTGATCTTGCATGTTTAGGTTTTTATCAAGCAGAATTCCAAGTGATTTCGTAGAGTCAATGAGGTGTGGTGTACAGTTGAGCGCGGTGAGATTAGAGAGATATTTCACAACAGTGGGGGTTTGCCTAGCTGGTGCAATGAGGAGGATCTCAGTCTTGAGGGTGTTTAGCTTGAGGTGGTTGGAGGTAAGCCAGTTTAGGGTTTTGAGCAGGGTTCCGTTGAGAACATTGATGATTTCGGGGGAGGAAATTTTCATGTATAGTTGGGTGTCATCAGTGTACATGTGATATTGGATGTTGGAGGCTTTAAGAATTACCGTCAGTGGTTCCAGGAAAAGGTTAAAAAGCGTGGGGGAGAGTGAGGACCCTTGTGGAACACCCAGCATGCAGAGACTGGGGTTGGATAGAGTATGAATGGATTTGACTCTTTGAGTTCTATTGTTGAGGAAAGAGGCAAACTATTTAAGGACCGTGCCAGATAGTCCAATTCTGCATTCAAGCAGTTGGAGAAGAATGTCATGCTTGACAGTGTCAAATGCAGATGAGAAGTCGAGAAGAATTAATAGGCAGGCTTCATTTTGGTCCAGTAAAGTGAGAGCGTCATCCACTATGTGAGTGATGGCCGTTTCGGTACTGTGGTCAGTGCGGAAACCCGATTGGAATTGGTCAAGGAGCTGGAATTGTTCAATGTGTCTGGGCAGTTGTTCATAAACACAGTTTTCCAGTAGCTTAGCCAGGGTAGGAATGTTTGTGATTGGTCTGTAATTATTCAGGTCTTCCGCGTCAGCCAAGGGTTTTTTAAAGATGAGGAGCACTAGGCCCTCCTTCAGGCAGTCCGGGATCTCACCTTGACGGAGAGTGGCGTTTATGATCTTGGACCAGAGCGGTGCTAATGAGTCTATTGTGTCTTTATAGAAGTTGGGGGGAGGGGGTCATTGAAGTGGTTTGAGGGTTTAATGGTCGAGAGAGTGTTGAGGATGGTAATGTCATCGAGGGGTGTGAATTGACTCCAAGAGTCATTGTTTTTGGGAGAGTAAACAGACTGGCTGAGGGGGGGCGTGGAGAGGGAGGAGGCAGGAGGAGATGCGAGTAGGAGTGCAGCAGTCCTGAGCTCAGATTCGATCTTGTTCGACTTTTCTGGGAAGAAGTCAGCAACGGCTTCGCAATTTGCCTGCGAGTGCGCTAATTGCTGAGATTGGGTGGGTGCGTTGTTGGATTGTGTTTTGATCAGCTCAAATAGTCGTTTCGGGCGATTTCTTGCTTTGTCAAGGTGGGCTTTGAAGAAGGAAAGTTTTGTGGTTCTAATGAGTTTGTTGTATCTACTTCTTTTGAGTCTTAGGATTTTTAGAAGTTCCGTGGAGGGAGTGGATCTCCAAGTGCGTTCAGCTAGTCTAAGGCTGCGTCTGTCCGCGTTTAGGTTGTCGTTGAACCAAGGTTTGTAATAATTGACGGGTATTCTTTTTAGTTGAAGGGAGGCCATAGCATTCAGCGCAGAGAGCATGGCATTGTTATAATGCTCAGTGAGGTAGTGCACGTCGGTCATGTTTGCAGGCGGTGGAAAGGAGTCATTGCAGTGCGTTATGAGATCATTAGCGCTTTTCCAGAGTGTTTTAATTTTAGTGGTTGTGATCTATTGGGGATCCAGCATTCAAGGATAAGGAAGTTGATGTAGTGATGGTCTGACCAGTCACAGGGAAGAATAGATTCGAGATGAATGGTGTTGGGGTTGGAAATGATTAGATCAAGTGTCGAGCCTCAGTAAGCATGGGCGGAAAATCCGTTACGCTCGCGGATTTTGCGGATTTTCGGTAAATTCGCAATCCGCGAGATTCGTGAATTTCCCGCAAAATCCGCAAATCCGCGAGCAGCGGATTTTATGGCTTGCTCGCACTGTTCGCGTGAGTTCGCGGCTTCCCAGTTCAACTTCACGCCCCGCGAATCAGCGCTAAATTGCAGAAATACGATCTTAGCAAAACTGAAACTACTTACCAGGTTCAAAAGTTCAAGCTCATCATTAGTAGCCATTTCCTGTAGTGCTTCCTGAGGGGCCCCTCCAGAGTTCAGTTGCCTACTTGCAACTATTATGTGACCCTGCTCTGACCCTCAGAATAGTTACACAAAGGTCCTGAATTACAGCTAAGGCAGACAAGCAGGAGCCAGGCTGGAAGTTCAAATCCAGTGACACATTAATCAGCCCCTAATTCATTATTGTCAGTTGGGGCAGGGCAGGTGTTGTAACTAATTTTGCAACAATGAAAGCACTTAGCAAGTGCAAAAGATCACTAATCAGGAAGCACTAAGGAAGCAGGTGCCAGCTAAAAAAATATTCTGTGACACATTAATCAGCCCCAAATTAATTCAGGTCACTTGAGGCAGGGAAGGTGTGCTTTGCTTTGCCGAAAATAATGTACACTGGACAACCAGAGGGTGCGGTGATGAAACAGAGGGTGGCATGGGTGGGCCAGAGGGTGGCATGAGTAGTCAGAGAGCGGCAGTGGTGACAGAGAGTGGCAGTGATGAAGAAGAGTGTCCCAAACAGGCTGGACACGTAGAAACAACAAGTTCGCAAAACTTGCGACCCGACAGGTAAGTTCGCGTTTGCGAAATTGTACAAAACCCTCGCGAACTGGCAGAAACCCGCGCGAACACACAAAAAAAAATTCCGCAAATTCGCGAGAATTCGCGGATTTTGCGGATTGCGAGTTCGCAAATCCGCAAAATTCGCGAACGCGAGATTCGCAAAATTTACCCATGCTTGAGCCTAAGTTGTGTGTGGGGTTGTCACAGAATTGAGATGGAGAGAGGTCTGTTAGGAAGTTCTTGAGGGTGTTAACCGCCTGATCATGCAGGTCATTCCAGTGGAGGTTGAAGTTACCAAGGAACATCTGTGGGTAGTGACAGCTCAGGTTGGAGGAGATGGTTTCCATAGTTTGTTCAATTAGAGGGAAGTTATCACCAGGGGGGTGGTAGAAGATGTGAAGGGAGCATAATGGTCTGTGAGCACTAGTGATGTCTATTCCTAAGTATTCACAGGAGGAGAGATAAGCTGAGGAGGATTGTTTTGCTGTGAGAGAGTTGCGGAAGATGCAGGCTATGCCACCTCCTATTTTCTTGACGCGGTCTAATCTGATAATGTTGTGGCTGGGAGGGACTAGTATGTCAAGGATAGGACCAGAGGAGTTGTTGAGCCAGGTTTCTGTGAGCACAAGGAGGTCCAGTTCTAGGGCAAGGATGAGATCTTCAAGGTCTGCAGCATGTTTAACTGCTGACCTGAAGTTTAGTAACATGCAGTTCAGGTGAGGTTTGTGCAGGCTATCAGTGAGCGGTAGGTGTGTGAAGGGAATGTGCATGAGATTATTGATGTTTAGGCATTGGTGTTGAGTCTTGGTGCTCTGTAAGGGTTAGGTGTGATGCTTTGGATGGGTTCCGAGGAGCATTGCTTAGGACCGTTCGAGCTGGGGGCAGGTAGTAGGGCAGTATGTACTAATCTATATGGGACTGAGGTGAGTGAGTGTGGGGAGGTGTACGATCTGAGCAGGGAGATAATATCTGATTCCAAAAAAGGATTCAGGGACCTGGAGGGTCTAGATGGGGCATTCGGGTAGGGGGTGGTGTTCCAGTTCTGTACTGAGATAATATCTGGTACTGAGAGAGTATTCATGTTCCAGGAGGTTCTAGCTGGGGCGTTAGGATAGGGGTTGGCATTCCAGTTCTGGACTGGGGGTTTCAACGGTATCCTATGCGGGGTCTCCTGAGAGATCTTGTTGGAAGAGAGATCAAGTGCCAGCTCTTCTGTTGACTCAATATGTTTTTGAATGACAATTTTGAGAGATAGAAGTTTTCAGTTTATTTCCTTGAGTTTAGCAGCAGGCTCTGAATGAGGATTATGTACCGCTGAGCCTGCACTCCAGGCGAGGTCGCCCCCTCGCACCGCTGCTCCTTGCCTGATTTTGTTGCTTCCTGTTTTGCTGTTTACCTCCTGCCTGCACTGCCGGACGACCCAGCCGCCGCTGAGCCGCCCGACCAACCACTTTTCCCGCCGCTGCCTCCCTGCGGCCCCGCCCCCCTCCTGCCCATTCGCCGCCCCGCTCCCGCCACCCAGCTGATCCTCCCTCCCGGCTCCTCATTTAAGGGGACCGCGCCTGGTGCTGGGAGCGACCGCTGAGCCTGCATTCCAGGCGAGGTCGCCCCCACGCACCACTGCACCTTGCCTGATTTTGTTGCTTCCTGTTTTGCTGTTTGCCTCCTGCCTGCACTGCCGGACGACCCAGCCGCCGCAGAGCCGCCCGACCAACCACTTTTCCCGCCGCTGCCTCCCTGCGGCCCGCCCCCCTCCTGCCCATTCGCCGCCCCGCTCCCGCCACCGAGCTGACCCTCCCTCCCGGCTCCTCATTTATGACACCCCCTTGCACGCGCAGCGGACACGCGCAGCGGGTGCGCTGATTGTGCGCCGAAGGCACGCCAAAGGCAACCCCGTTTGCGCCCGTCCGCGCCTGGTCCGCGCCCAGCGCCAGGACCCCTGGCCCTCACCGATGCAAGAGTACCCGATGGACCTACGACGCCGCCACCCTCTACGCACTCAATGCCGGCCGGAACTCTGCCTGCTACCGAGCAACCCCGAGACGCACCCACGGACTCTTCGCCTGCCAAGCCTGCAGATTCACCTGCTCCCGGACCTGCACCACCCCCGCCAAGTCGAGCACCAGCAGCAACAACCTGAAGTGCATCCTACTCAACACCTGCTCCGTCCACAGGCACGCCGTGGAACTCTGGGACCTGCTCGACCCGACAGCACCGGACGTCGCCTTCCTCACTGAAACCTGGATGAACTCCTTCTCAGCGCCCGACATCGCCATAGCCATCCCGGGCGGATACAAGATCACCCGGAAGGACTGCGTCAACCAGACGGGAGGAGGCATAGCCATCGTAAACAAGAACACCATCCGCATCTCGAATAACTCCGACGAAACCATCACCGCCGCTGAACACCTGCACTTCCAGATACACACTGACCCCAAGACCACCCTTCGCGGCACCCTCATCTACAGACCACCTGGACCATGCACACAATTCAGCGAAGACATCGCAGACTTCATCAGCCCGCACGCCCTGTCCTCCGCTGACTACATCCTCCTAGGGGACCTCAACTTCCACCTGGAGAACAACAATGACAGAAACACCACCGCCCTGCTGGACAACCTCGCCAACCTTGGACTCAAGCAACTGGTGAACACCCCCACCCACTACGCTGGCCACACACTTGACCCCGTCTTCTCATCCAGCAAGCACATCTCCTTCAGCCACGCCACCGGACTCCACTGGACCGACCACAGCTGCGTCCACTTCAGCTTCAAAAGAACTACGACCCACCACCACCCGCAACAGGTCCCCCGCCGAAGCTGGAGCAAGATCACCTCCGAGCAGCTCACCGCCTACCTCAGCCAGAACACTCCGACCAGCACAACGGACCTCAACGAAGCAGCCAGCAACCTCACCAAGTGGCTGACCGCATGCGCCGATGACCTCGCACCACTAAAGAACCCTCCCAGCAGACCCGGCAGCAAGAAAACCCCCTGGTTCACCGACAAACTCAAGGAATCCAAGAAGAACTGCCGCACTCTCGAGAAAGCCTGGCGACTCGACCACACCACAGACAACAGGGCCGCCCTCAAGCACGCCATCCGCAAACACCATCAGCTGATTCGCGCCACCAAGAAGACGGCACTCAAAGAACGACTGGACAACAACACCCACAACAGCAAGGAACTCTTCAGCATCGTCAAAGAGTTCTCTAACCCCAGCGCCGGAAACAACAACATCACTCCCTCGCAAGACCTCTGCAACTCACTCGCCTCATTCTTCCACCGCAAGATCGCCGACATACACAACAGCTTCGACGCACAGACGACGCACCCCACCACCGAACCAGCGCCCGCCACCACCACGCTCTGCAACTGGACCCCGATCAGCACCGAAGACACCACCCGCACAATGAACTCCATCCACTCCGGATCACCAACCGACCCGTGCCCACACCACGTCTTCAACAAAGCCGACGCCACCATCGCCCCCCATCTCTGAGACACCATCAACTCCTCCTTCCTCACCGCCACCTTCCCGGAGAGCTGGAAGCACGCCGAGCTGACCGCCCTCCTGAAGAAACTGACGGCGGACCCCACCGACCTCAAGAACTACCGTCCCATCTCACTCCTTCCTTTTCCGGCCAAAGTCATCAAGAAGACCGTCAACAGACAGCTTGCCGCCTTCCTCGAGACAAACGGATCCCTCGACCCCTCGCAGTCCGGGTTTCGGGCCAACCACAGCACCGAGACCGCCCTAATCGCAGCCACCGACGACATCAGAACCCTGATCGACAACGGGGAAACAGCGGCCCTCATCCTCCTGAACCTCTCTGCAGCATTCGACACCGTCTGCCACCGCACCCTAGTGAAGCGCCTCAGCAACGTCGGAATCCGAGAGAAAGCGTTGGAGTGGATAATCTCGTTCCTCACCGGAAGAACCCAGAGAGTCCACCTCCCTCCGTTCAGATCCGAGGCCACCAAAGTCATCTGCGGCGTACCACAAGGATCATCACTCAGCCCGACCCTCTTCAGCATCTACATGAGCCCCCTCGCTGCCATCGCACACCAGCACAACCTCAACATCATCTCCTACGCTGACGACACCCAGCTCATCCTCTCCCTCACCAACGATCCCACCACCAGAGCCAACCTACACGAAGGTATGAAAGACGTCGCCGACTGGATGAGAAACAGCCGCCTTAAACTGAACTCAGACAAGACGGAAGTCCTCATCCTGGGATCATCACCCTCCCCCTGGGACGACTCCTGGTGGCCCCCGGTCCTGGGCACCGCTCCCAAACCAACGGACCATGCAGGAAACCTGGGCTTCATCCTGGACTCCTCCCTGTCAATGACCAGACAAGTCAACGCCGTCTCAGCCTCGTGCTTCAACACCCTGCGCATGCTCCGCAAGATCTTCAGATGGATCCCCACGGAAACCAGGAAGACCGTCACCCAGGCACTCGTCACCAGCCGACTAGACTACGGGAACACCCTCTACGCCGGAACCACAGCCAAACTTAAAAAAAGACTCCAATGCACCCAGAACGCCTCCGCACGACTCATCCTCGACATCCCCCGACACAGCCACATCTCCGGACACCTGAGAGACCTGCACTGGCTCCCCGTCAGCAAGAGAATCACGTTCAGACTCCTCACCCATGCACACAAGGCTCTCCACAACCTGGGCCCCAAGTACCTCAACGACTGCATGACCCTCTACACGCCCACCCGCCAGCTACGATCGACCAGCCACGCACTCGCCACCGTTCCACGCATCCGCAGAGCCACCGCCGGAGGAGGATCCTTCTCCTACCTGGCAGCCAAGACTTGGAACTCCCTCCCCACCCACCTTTGGTGAACCCAAGACCATCTCTCCTTCAGGAAGCAGCTCAAGACCTGGCTGTTCAAGCAGTAACTTACCCCTCCCCCAGCGCCTTGAGACCCTCCCGGGTGAGTAGAGCGCTTTACAAATGCCGTGATTGATTGATTGATTGATTACGTGGAGGGGAGGTGGAGGATTGGACAGTGGGAGGGGCGGGGAAGACCCGTGCTGGTTGAGGGGTGAAGTCAGCAAGAGGGGAGGTCTCTTTGTGATGAGTGGGAGTGAAAGGGGAGTGTGCAATGGGATGGAGGTTGGGAGAAGGGGGGTTGTGAGAGTTCTCACTGTGAAATATCGGAGTGCCAGAAGAGAGGGCAATGGGGTGGAGGTTAGGAGAGGGGGGGGGGGGGTTGGGAGAATTCCCAATGTCATGTAAGGGACTGCCAGGAGAGTGGGTAATGAGATGGAGGTTAGGAGAGGGGGGGTTGGGAGAATTACCAATGTCATGTAAGGGACTGCCAGGAGAGTGGGTAATGGGATTGAGGTTCGAGGAAAGGGGGTTAGGGGAAGGGCGGTTAGTGGAGGGGAGGTTAGGGGAAGGGGGGTTAGACGAGTTTCTGTTGTAGCGTGGGTGAGCCGAGGAGCAGAGGTTAGGGGAAGGGAGGTTAGATGAGATTCTGCTGTATCGCGGGCTGTTGACTGAGGGGGTGAAGAAAGGGGGAAATAGTTGGTGGCGGGGGAGGTGTCGGAGAGGAGGGTGGCACAGGGAATACGCCATGCTCCTGAGTTAGTGGCAGGTGAGTGGTTTGATCGGTACAGGTTGGGTGGATTTGGGGTGCATAGGGTAGGGGGGGTAAGGTCCTGAGTGTGATGGTAGCGGTATGATGGGCATTCCTCAGGTTGAGACCCATTAGGGAGGGATCAGTGTCGTCTTGAGATGGGGTAACGGGACACCCGCTTCTAGGTTGAGTAGGGGAAACATTAGTGACCAGTGAACCTTTAAGAAGGGCAAATCTGTTATCAAAGATGTCAAGATTGAGATCGGAGGCCTGGATTAGAATAATCCCATTGTTGTAGATGGATATTGTAGCATTTGCTCTAAATGTGGGAGAAGTCATAGCAAAGAGTCGAAGGCCATGAGGGAACTTTTTAGTCGACGAGATTTTGAGTGAGGAATGGAACATCAACCTCCACTGAGCTCTTCTTTTAGTGTAGAAGATCAGGTTGCTAGTGATAGTACCTTTTATTGGACAGAAGTAGGGGGCAGGAATAAGGGTTTCTGGATTAGCTTTGAGGAGTCTGTGTTTCAAAGCTTTTGTTGCATTTTTGGAGAGGCTGGTCGGATACTTAATTGTGTAGCTATTGGTGCCAAATTGTTCTAGTCTGGCGTCCTTTTTGGACTAAGGTAGGATGGTCGTGAGGGTGCTCCTGATGGTGTGGCTTGAGAGTGTGTCGTTGATCAGGCGCGGTCAATGCAGATATTTTTGGTGGTGTGGTAGAACATGATCATACCTTAGTGCAATCATCATGTTGTTGGCGCTCTGCGGGAGCTTAGTGTGATCATAATGTTGTTGAGAGCCTTGTGGGAGCTCAGCTGGGGGGGCAAATTACTACTAAAACCAGGGGTTGCCACTTTGGGATGGGAGCGGCAATGAAATTAGTTGACCCAAAGGGATGTTTTGATAGCAGTAATTCGGCACATGTAAGAGCACGCAAACACGCAGTCGAGCTCTGTGACCTGCTCAACACAACCTCCCCGGACGTCGCCTTCCTGACAGAGACCTGGTTGAACAACTCCTCCGCACCCAAAATCATCATAGCCATCCGAGACGGCTACAAGATCACCCGCAGAGACCACACCAACGGAGTCAGAGGAGGAATCGCCATTGTCCACTAGAACAGCATCAGGGTCTCGACTAGCATCAACGATTCGCTCAGCACCGCTGAACACATGCATTTCCAGATCCACACAGACCCCAACTCCACCCTCAGAGGCACCCTCGTCTACCGACCCCCCGGACCCCGCCCCCAGTTCAGCGACTCCATTGCCGACTTCATCAGCACGCACGCCCTGAACTCCACCGACTACATCCTCCTCGGAGACCTGAATTTTCACCTTGAGAACAACAACGACAACAGCTCCACATCCCTGATTTATAACCTCGCCAACCCTTGCTGGCCATTTCTCTTATAATAAACCTTGGACTGAGACAACTCGTCACAACGCCCACCCACTCCACTGGCCACGCGCTCGACCCGGTCTTCTCAAGCCCGCAGGTCTCCATCAGCCACATGCAAACTTCACTCTCAGCCCACCCACTGAACCCTCCAACACCAATGTCGCTGCCCACAACCTCAGACGCTGGATCGAGGACTGCATCAACACCCTCGCCCGCTGAAACCCCCTCCACAGAGACACCAGCAAGAGGGCCAGCTGGTTCACCGCAGAACTCCTAGATTCCAAGCAAGCCTGCCGGAAACTAGAAATGTCACAGTGTCCAGACAGACACGCAGCACACAAGGACGCCGTCCGCAACCACCTCATCAGGGCTGCCAAGAAGACCTCCTTCAAAGACAGCCTCGACAACAACGCACACGACAGCAAGGAGCTCTTCAACATCGTGAAGGAACTCTCCAACCCCAGCTCCAACACCAACGACATCCCACCGTCGCAAGCCCTGTGCGACTCCCTCGCCACCTTCTTCCACCGCAAGATAGCAGACATCCAGGACAGCTTCAACACCCAGACAGCCCCAACAGACCCTCCGCACACAATCAACCACGTCCCTTTGGTAGCCTGGACCAGTGTGAGTGTCGATGACACCATCAAGACCATGAGCACAATCCACTCCGGCTCTCCGTCAGACCCATTACACACCACGTCTTCAACAAAGCAAGTAGCTCCATCGCATCCCACCTACGCAACATCATCAGTCTCTCCCTTGAGACCACAACCTTCCCAGAGAGCTGGAAACACGCTGAGATGAACGCCCTACTCAAAAAACCCAAGGCAGACCCAAGAGACCTCAAGAACTTCCGACCCATCTCTCTGCTCCCCTTCCCGGCCAAGGTCATTGAGAAAATCATTAACAGACAGCTAACCCGTTACCTTGAAGAGAACAGAATCCTGGACCCTTCCCAGTCAGTGTTTCGCAGCACTGAGACCGCCCTCATCACCGCCACCGACGACATCAGGAGCCTGCTAGACAACGGGGAGACTGCAGCACTCATCTTCCTAGACCTCTCCGCCGCCTTCAATACCGTCTGCCACCGCACACTACGTGCACGCCTCCACGACGCAGGGACCCGAGACAAGGCTCTGGAATGGACCACCTCCTTCCTCGCTGGCAGAACCCAGAGCGTCTGCCTCCCTATTCCATTCCGAAGCCTCCGAGATCATCTGCGGTGTTCCCCAAGGATCCTCCCTCAGGCCGACACTGTTCAACATTTACATGTCCCCGCTTGCACATGTCGCCCGACACCACAGCCTCAACATAATCTCCTACGCGTACGACACTCAACTGATCCTCTCCCTCACCAAGTACCCCATCATCGCCAAAGCCAACCTTCATGAAGGAATGAAGGCCGTCACCGCCTGGATGAAGATTAGCCATCTGAAGCTGAACTCGGACAAGACGGAGGTCCTCAACCTCGCCTCCAACCCATCAGCCTGGGACGACTCCTGGTGGCCAACGGCACTGGGGGCAGCCCCGACCCCACTGACCACGCACGCAACCTGGGAATCATCCTCAACTCAAAGCTCTCAATGACCAAGCAAGTCAGCGACATCTCCTCCTCCTGCTTCAAAACCCTCTGCATGCTCCGCAAGATCTACAGATGGATCCCGACAGATACAAGAAAGACAGTCATCCAGGCCCTCGTCAGCAGCAGACTCAACTACGGAAACGCCCTCTACGCGGGAGCCCCGACCAAGCTCATCAATCGACTACAACGCATCCAAAACGTCTCGGCACGACTGACCCTCAATGTACCACGACACGGCCACATCACCCCCACCTGAGAAACCTGCACTGGCTCCCCGTCAAAAAGAGTATAACCTTCAAGCTCCTCATCCACTCACACAAGGCACTCCACAAGACCGGCCCAGCCTACCTCAACAGACGGCTCTCCTTCTACACCCCCAACCGCCAGGTACGCTCTGCCGACCTCTCACTCGCCACCTTCCCGCGCATCCGAAGAACAACCACCGGCGGGAGATCCTTCTGACCTTCAGGAAGACACTAAAGACCTGGCTGTTCGAACCGTAGTGGCCCTCACCTGCCCCTCCAGCGCCTTGAGACCCTCCTGGGTATCTAGTGTGCTTAACAAATGACTGATTGATTGATAGAGTTTTAGTTCTAATCAAACGTCGAACCTTGTTAAAGACCATGCCTATAGTTCATATTGCTGTATACTAAAAATCTACAGATTTTATTGCCACAAAATTCTCAACATATTTTTAACCCAGAACTTTATTCTGCAATTTATACTTGCTAACCATATGCAGATCCCACACAGCTGCATACGATGGCAGAGTATTCTCCTTGGCGGCCACCAGATTCTGTCTCTCCCTACAGAAATATGCCAAATCATTCTTATTCAGTCACATCTAACACCCTTTTGATCCTCTTACGACTTGTGCCAACAACTTCAATGTACGTGGGCTATATATATACCCCTCCAAAGACCATAGGACATGTTGGAGAGGTGCACCTAGTTCACTAAGTTTCTCGTGCCCTGTGGAGGAGAGAGCATTGAGACAACTTCATTGTTTGTAAAAAGAAGGAAAGCAGTGGTAGATCTGATCATAAAGAAGATATTTAGATATCATCCACATACTAATGGGCATTGGTATTCACAAAGATTAAAGGGTCATCAGTGGTTCAACATATATAATCAAACACTGGCCAGGGAAAGAGGTCTAGATTTTCATTAGTTTGGCCATGCAGATGGACAATACTACAGGTATGTATGAATGAACTAAGAACATGTGCACATGCAATACTTAGAGTCACATATAAAGCAAATATGCAGACAGAAAACACACTGGAGCACAACAGACAGCATGCCAGTAGGTGCCCATGCACCCACATATGGTTTATTTTGCAAGATTTGTATTTTTTACCCCGAAGTGTAGCACAGGAATGTGACTGAGGACTGGCCCGTCACTGTACAGTTATCTTATCTCTATGCCTACTTACATTTTGCCCTGCACTGTGAGCATCCCCTGATTTGTCAGTTGATAAGGATTAATCCAATTGGTGACTTCTACTAAGTAGAAATGTACTGACCAATTAATTATAATCATTGCAATCGCAAATAATGAGGTACAGAATAAAGTGCATAAGTATCAATTTTAAAAACGTTTTTGGGCAATTACATTAAAGAAATTAAACCTGATGATGGTGAATTGAGCTTTATAGGTCTATGGATTACTACTAAGGACTTCTTCGGTTCATGCTTTTTCTTCTCTGTACATTACTGCATGACATATATTTTCATGGAACTCCTGCCTACAACCATTTGTGCTCTCTCCAATCCCTGTCCTGTTGAAGACCTTTTAACTCACCATGAGGTGAAGCTGTGTCATCTTCTCTACACCAGGTCAACCTGCACTGAATTGTTGGGTCTCGTAGCGATACTGCGCGTAAGCGCTGTCTCGCCGAGATCTAGTGTTACTGGGTCTGCTTCCCAGGAGACAGCACCTGGCCGCGCGCATCTCGCAAAAGGCGATCGGCGCAGGCTGTCTCGTGGCTGTCTCCTGGGAAGCGCAAACATACACAGGCACACCTCCCCCTGCACGCATGCGCACACACACACACACAAGCACACATACACGCACGGAAAGACACCCCCCCACCCCCCCGCCATCGCACACACAGACACAGACACACGCACACATACAGGCATCCCCCCCTTCCCCGCTCACCGGCACTCCGGACTTGTGCAGCCTACGACCGCGGGGCTCATCCTCGGGCATGGGAGCCCCGCGTCACCACTGCTCCTCCAGGCACTCCGTGGGCACGGGCTTCACAAAACGGAAGTCCCGCTCCACGATAGGTTTCGTTTTGCGTGCGCACGTCTTCTTAGGAGTGGGCTTTGCGCACAATACGGAAGTCCCGCCCCCACCAAAGGTGTTGCATGTTAAAAATCATATTTATGTGCACGCTCACGGCGACATCTCCGCCGCGCGCCACAGCCCCATGATGAATGTGACGACGAGCACACTTTCACTTTCGCCGGTGTTGCAGAGCCAAAAGACGTAAGCAGCAGAGTTCACGGACCTCTGACGGGTTTTTTTTTTTCTCTCGGGTCCTTCCAATTGGTTTGGCATGATGTATTTCCATAAAAGTAATATTAGGAGTTTAAGCGGGCTTTGATGGAGTGCGGCGTGCACGGATGGGTGACTTCAGATGTATGCCTTTACAACCTTCTCCTCTGATGGACAGCTGTATCACTTTCAATAACACAAACCTGGGAAATTGACTCAAAATCTTCTCAGCTCTGGTAAGCTTGAGCTCCCCCTGCGTCCCTGGTGTATTAAGTTCCTAAATGACTGTGGTAGAAGGAATGTAATGCAGAAGTAGTTTTAAGGGTGGAATTGCGTCCTGTTTTCGAGGTGATCAATACCCTCTAGCATGTGGCTTGCATACTGTTTTTCATTTTAATGCGAGTGGAGTCATCGGAGATGTGAGATACTGAACCATAGCCTGATAGAATACTCCTCTGCTGCATCACAAGAGGGATTCAACAAAGCATCCCTGATGCAGCCTAATGAGGGATGACTACTGGTATCAGGTGAAATGGGATTAGTTGTCACTTCTTAACCAACAAATGCCTTCTTAAATGGCCCTGGGTACCTTTGAAGTAACGGAAAACAACAATTTGATCTTGCAGTAGAGGTGGAAATGGAAGGAGGGTAGACACTAGCTGTTAATTGAAAACCTCAGTTTGCCCAATGCATGTACATTTTGCACTTGGTCAACAATTTGCATTACCATTTCTATGCTTAAGCTACACATGAGGGTGTTTATTTTGCCCCCTACTGGTTGGGTCACTGGTGAACCGTTTGATCAGGGGTTTAGCTATAAAAAGTGACAAACAGGGGCTTGAGGTGCAAAAAAAACACCTTGCTTAGAGCATCCAAATAACTTAAGACCTATGCAGTTTTTGTGAGTATATGACCTAGCTTTAATAGGCATCAGATTAGACCCCAAGCAAAATCTGCAATCACTGTTTGTACTCTTGAGTTATGTGTTTATCATTTTGGTACATTCGCAGCCATGTTTGGCTCTCACTGCGTAAGTGATTGGAGTGGTAATGCGGTTTCAGTATGTCTGGTCAACAGAAGCCTTTTGATCCGGGGTCTTCATCCATACATCATTTGGTCTAGTGAGGTCTACAAACTCTTGATTATGGTGAATGAGTTTAGTGCACCCCTGTTGGTAAACGAGAAGAGAGCTATGTTCGACACCCCATTGGGCACTGAGGCCACTGCACATTTCTTACTACCTTTCAGACACAAACACGTATTTATAAAAAATGTGCACTCTCTTCCAGTCTGGTGATCTCACTATGTGCTGCCTGGTGTCAACAATGAGACTGCATACATTCTCTCTCTCTCGCCAATAACGTGCTATAATTGTTCTTGTTCACTATAACACTATAACAATCCTATCCAGGCCCTTACATAACCATCATAACATTAAACTTTAACCAAACAAATATACAATGTTTACATACTTATTTACAAACAACAAAATAGGCACTTGCAAATCATCTTCATGCGCCAATACAGAGTTTGTAAAAAAATTCATGCAACACATTGTCAGATACAATGCCAATAACTCAAACTTGAATGCTGCGAGACCTATTGCATTGCAAATGCTTGTTTATTATGAGACTGACCCTAGTCACTCTTAGAGTACTGAGTCGTTTGTTTTTTTACCTTGTAAATGCACATTTTACTCTTTATACCGTGCAATTACTTTTTTTAGCATAAAAAAAGTAACTTGTATTTGTGTTTTGTCAATGATAAGAATTCTCCTGCTGCACGACTTTCATAAAATACTGTTTGGCTAGTTTCATATGCAGTCAATGCAATATTGGCCTAAGTGACTGCCCGGTGACTAGGTACTTTATTACTAAATGAGCCCGCAAATGAACCACTGCAAATGTTTTTTTTTAATCATAATTACCCATGATTCTATAGTGGCGTTATTGCTTTAGGTAAATTGTGCTAACAGGTGTTTGTGTGACTGTGGGCTATTTTGTGATGTGTTTGTGTCAGCCTCAGACCGGGAAACAAAAAAAGGCCCAGTCACCAAAGTAAAAGCGGCTCCCATTTGTGTTTACGATATCTGAAAAAGTAGGCCACATTCTACAAATCTGGGTATCTTTGTACTTGTAAAGACGCTGTATTGGTGTTCTACATGGTATAGGAGACTACATGTGTGTGTCATTGTTGAAGCTGATATGTATGGCAATTTCAAGGAAATCCTCAGGAAAAACCGTCCCACCAGACCATAAGTCAGGCCCACAAACAGTCAAAAAACCAGTCCACACACTGTCCTCTCAGACCAGCCCACTGGCATTTCAAGATTGCCCTACAGGCCAGTCTAACCCTGGATTGAATATATGACTTCATATGTACATGTTACCTGAGCACGTATTCCGCAAACACATATCTAGCTATAGTGTATGTAGGCATTCACTAGATAACAGCCAGTACATGTGGCTTTGGTAAAGGTGCTAGCAACACTTCCAGATGAATGTTATTTTTTTTGTTGGTGGGGGTCAATTACTGAGCAAAATTTGTTTAGAGCAGATTTTTTCACTTGACAGCATCGTTTGAGATTATTTTTTTTTAGTGAAAAATCTAATTCGTGTTTTTTATACAATGGAATTGTCATTGAGAGTGAGGGTACAGAACACAAAGTAGCAGCTTTATTTTCCCGTCCTGAAGTTTCGTTCCTGTTCTTTGTTGCTTTTGTGGCCAGTTTTGATTTGGATACTGAAGATTGCAATGCATGAATCTGGGTGCCCAAACACATTTGCATTCAAATGCCACCCTGTTTATAAATCATTTCAGGATTAGATCTATCCAGCACCACACACCCTTGAATTCTGATTTTGATGAGCCGACAATTGAGGCAGACTAATTACCACCATTTGTATCCATTTTTTAAATGTATTTTATTTTTTGTGTTCCGTGTATTACAGATTTGGCACAGATTAATCTTTCTGTGTACAGCTGGAAGAATAGGTTATTATTAAATACAGGTCCTAAACATGACAGCGCTTGTTTTGGACCTAATTCATAAACAAATGAAAGCAATGGTTATTTTGAAATATTAAGGCACTCAATAGCTTCCCGACATGATCACTTTAAGCAAAACCAAATTCAACACCATTATAAACACACATAACATAATTAGTTCACTAAAAATCTATGAAATACTGTTATGGATGGATTGGCTTTCCGGATGAGCAGGACTCAAAGGATAGCTGAGGGTTAGCAGAATGATCTGAGCCTGTGACTGTGAACTGGAGCATAACGTATCTGAGTTGCAGTGGTCATCGCCTTGAAAACATTGCTCCTAGACTATTGCAAAGCCTGACTTTTTAACAACAAGTCCTTGCTGAACAGAATTCAGATCATTCAAAGTGCAGCAATCCGTCTTGTTCTGAATGTGCCTAAACATCTCTCGGTGAGGCATGTCAGTTTGGGGCATATTATCAAGGGATTTATCTCCGCTTTTTTGGATTTAAAAGCCAAGAAAGCTGAGATAAAATGATCTCCCTATCAGCAACAGGGTGCTAACACACAAATTTGCATGTTAGCACCCTTTTTCTCTACGCTTCCCCTTGCATCTCTAATGAGATGCAAAGGGGGCGTTCCAGAGGAAAATAAAAGGAGAAATGTTGTTAAGCGACATTTCTCCTATTATCAAGGATTTCGCTAATCCTGTTAGTGATAAAAAAAAGCAGCGCTAACCGCGGTTAGCACTGCTTTTTTACACCTGGTATTTTCCTGACTTAGGCATGATATCCTATGGAAGGTGGATATCATGGCTAAGTTTTTTGTGAGCTCCTATCATCAAGCTAACGCCAAACTTTGAGAGATTATCGTTGGTTTTCCAGCGATGATCTCCCAATTGGCAGTTAGCGTGAGGATTTTTATCACTTCTGAGATAAACCTTGCTAATAGCAAGTTATCTCTGCGGTAATTTCCGGCGATGCTTAGCGTTACAAAATTAGTGGCTAAGCATCGTTAGCGATAAATATCGCTTAACGTTGGTAATATGCCCCTTTGTCCCTTCACTAGCTTCCCTTTGGAGAGCAAGAGATATATAAAGTACTTTGCATGGTCTACTTTGCTCTCCACCATCTAAGGCCTGTGCTCCTCAGCGTATACCCGCGGAAGACTGCCCAGTCCCAATGCGGTATTTAAAGCAGGCTGCCCCATCAATAGGAGAGCCTTTGACCGATTTGGTCAATCTCTCCTTCGCTCATGGCACGGTACCGCCGGACTGGAAGAGCGCAGTCGTTAAAGCGCTCTCGAAGAAGCCTGGCTTAGATCCACAGAACTTAGCCAATTTCAGGCCCATCTCCTTGCTACCAGGGATTAGTAAGGTTGCCGAGAAACTGGTTAACCGCCAACTGTCCAACTTTCTCGAGGAGAATGGTCGGTCGAGGGACTCCCAGACGGGATTCCGACCGGGTCATGGAACCGACACAGCTCTGCTAGCAGTTGTAGAGGAGGCCAGAAGCACTTTGGATACAGGGGGGTCAGTGGCAGTGATCCTCCTGGACCTAAGTGCGGCCTTCGATACTGTCAACCATGGAGTGTTGACACAACGCCTAGCAGAGTCAGGTGTCACAGGAGTGGCCCTGGAATGGCTGGCCTCTTTTCTGGAGGGGCGTACCTTCGAGGTTTGGGAAGGCAACGCAAAATCTCCTCCCCTTCCACTTCACTGTGGGGTGCCTCAGGGCTCATCCCTGAGCCCCACGTTATTTAACGTGTATATGGCACCCCTGGGGGGTGTGGTGTCTCCGTTTGGCTTTAAGACCATAAGCTATGCGGATGACACTCAGCTAGTGGTGGGTCTGACACAGCTGGAGAAACAGCCTGAAACGCTCCATTCATGCCTAAGAGAGGTGTTTGACTGGATGACCAGGTCATCGCTCAAATTGAACGGCTCAAAAACTGAGCTGATGATCTTGGGCCACTCAAGTTTTGCCCTCTTGCTGAGCAGCTGGCCCAACTGTATGGGCACTCCGCCTGACCCAAAGAAGGAGATTAAGAGCCTGGGGGTCTGGCTGGAGCCTGATCTGTCCTTTAGGACACACGCCAAGAAGATCGCTGGAGTGTGTTATGGACTGCTCCGATCGGCCCGTAAGGTTCTCCCCCTCTTACCTGAACTCTCCCGGAAGCTGTTAGTCCAAGGTCTAATCATCTCACGCCTGGACTACAGTAATGCACTCTTTCTTGGAGCACCGGAAGCAACGTTCAAAATCCTGCAACAAGTGCAGAACGCGGCAGCCAGGCTGCTGCGGAACGTTCCAGCCAGGCAATCAGCCAGGCCCGCTCTAAAGGCACTCCATTGGCTCCCGGTCAAAGAGAGAGTGACCTTCAAGGCCCCCTGTATTGCTCACAAGAGCATTCAGGGGAAAGGACCTGCTATTCTGAAGGACATGATTCGGCCCTATAAGCCCACTAGAGCCTTACGCTCCGATAATAAACACCTCCTTCAGATAAAGAGAATTAGGAGAGCCCGTTCAGGTGGCAGGAGCTTTTCTATTCATACTGCACACGCCTGAAACTCCCTCCCACTCTCACTACGCTCTGAACCAAACCTGCTCAGGTTCCGGAAACATCTTGTTATGTTATGTTATGTTATAATGGCTTTTGTAGAGCGTGCGGCTACTCAAAAAGAGTGTCCCGGCGCTTTAAAAAGAAAGGCTGCAAACTGCTAACATAACACATTAAAAAAGAGAGAATCACAGAACAAAACAGAACAAGAAAAAAGCCTACTGTGTGAACAACCAGGTTTTGAGGCCTTTTCTAAAAACTAATAAGCTGGAAGCTCCCCGGAGAGTAAGAGGCAAAGAGTTCCACAACTGTGGCGCCAGTAGTCCAAAGGAGCGACCTCCCAGGCGCGCTCTCTTCACTCGTGGGACAGTCGCTAAAAACAGGGATTCTGACCTCAGAGAGCGAGCCGGCCGATAGAAGGCAAGTCTCTTTTGGAGGTACTTCGCTCCCGTCGCATGGAGGGCCTTGTATGTCAAGGTCAAAGCCTTGAAGGCAATCCGTTTACGGATTGGAAGCCAATGCAGGGTCTGCAATAAGCCCGCAGCACTGGCACGTCTGTTCAGGCCAAAGATCGCTCTCACCGCCGCGTTCTGCACAACTTGGAGCCGCTGTAGCAGGTACTCTGGCAGGCCCAGGTACAGAACGTTTGAATAATCTAACCTAGGGCCTACCAGGGCCTGCACAGTCAGCTTCCTGTGCTCCTCCGACAAAAGGGGAAGAAACCTCCGCAGCATCCTAAGGAAGCCGAAGCAGATGCCCGACAACCCCAGGATCTGGGACTTCATAGTCAAACCCTTGTCCATCTTGACCCCCAGGTTCTTAGCCACTTGGGATGAACAAGTGGGGGGGAACATACCAGTCGGCCACCATGCCTGCCAATCTGGCTCCATATCACACCCAAAGAAGAGTACCTCGGACTTATCGGAATTGCACTTGAGGCTGTTCAGTTGGAACCATTGGAACACGGCCCCAAGGCAATCCCGGATACTCTCCCCATCAAAGTCTCCTCCTCTCTTACACGAGAAGAGGAGCTGGGTGTCGTCTGCATAGGATATGATCCGGGCCCCAAACGACTCCGCCAACGCCGCCAAAGGGGTCATGAAGATATTAAAGAGGGTCGGGCTCAAGATAGAGCCCTGGGGGACCCCAACTCCCAAAGGCGGCATCACGGCGGAATCTGGCGAGGCCCAGACCGTTTGCCGGCGGCCAGCTAGAAAGGACGAAAACCAGCTGAACACCGTCCCCCTTAGTCCAATCTCACTAAGTCTGGTGAGCAGGCCATCATGGGGGACGGTATTGAAGGCCGCCGACAAGTCCAGCATCACCAGCATGGCTTTTCCCCCAGCATCCAGCACCCCTTTGATGGTTTCTGAGACCTCAAGGAGCGCGGTCTCCGTGCTGAGATTTGGGCGAAAGCCCGACTGGGTGGCATGCAGAATCTCGTTTGTCTCTAGAAAATTGGACAGCACCGTCTGCACGTGCTTTTCTACAATTTTCGTGAGAGCTGGTAGCAGGGAGATAGACCGGTAGTTGACTGGGGCCTTTGGATCCAGACCAGGCTTCTTAAGCAGCGGGATGACCATTGCCTGCTTCCAAGCCTGCGGACCCACTCCCTGGCTCAACGAGAGATTCAGGAGCGGGTTAGCCAGTGGATTAATCACCTCGGCCAATTTCGCCAGAATTTTAGCAGGGCACGGGTCCAAAGGCGAGCCTGATTTCAAATTGCCCATAAGAGCTAAAGAGGCGGGCGCAGATAAAGGTGGAAACACGCCCAACGAGGCCGGGGCGGTCGGTTGGCCTCAGAATTGATCAGCCCTGCAGGTATAGCCGGTGGAAAAGAATCCTGTATCTTAAAACTTATCTATTTCCAGAATAACTCCAGATCTGTTCTGCTCCACACAGGTAGCTTGCTCTGATTCTCTATAAGTGCTGGGATGCCTCTGGGTATCCGTGCGCGGTACATAATTCGTTAATAATAATAATAATAATAATAATCGTCTCTCAGGAAGGTGAATGTTCCCGGATTCCACAAAGCCAGGTAGCGTGGCCGCTCCTTCTCTGTGGCCGCGGCTTAATTGTAGAGCACTTAAACTGTGCATATTGCGGCCCTGGAATCTTTCTCTGTGTTCCGCAAGCAACTTAATACCTGGCTCTTTTCTCTTCTGTGAGTGTGATTGTTTGGTCTTCTTTGGTTGTCACCTTGCATGCACTGGCATTTTGACATATTCGGGTTTAGTGCATTTCACTAAATCTTATTTTATTTCTTGGAAGAAGCTCCATGAGGCCTGAAAATGGGAAATAAGCTTAAGAGTTCTGAGAGTGAGTAGACAGCATGAGGAAGAAGAAATGGTGAGCAAGACTTTAAGGAGATTAGGGATAGCAGGCTCACAGGCACAAAATGTGTGAAATAGGCTTCAGGATTGATGGTGAGCTTGAACTTCTGGGGACCTGTTGGTCCTGTGCTTTGATCATCCCTAAAGATGAGTGGAGCTACAGGACTGGAACATGCCATTCATTCGGGTACCCGAGGCTGAGAAGGATACTCATTGACCTGAAGATGAGTGTCAGGATACAAGAACATGAGCAACAGAGAAGTTTTGGTGTTTCTAGTCTTAGTCGATGGTACTGCCACAAGAAAATTTAAACCAATTCCCATAACATTCTCCCATAATTTGCCTTCTGTTGCTAAATAAGCAATGTTTTGTGAAAGGTTGTAATGCATGAATCTCGGTGCCAGAAAACGAATTTTCATCCAAATGTGACCCTGTTAATAAATTGTTTAAATTGATCTACATTTTCTAAATCGATCTCCATGCACAGAACTAATTTTATTGCTCTATCGTACAAATCATTGAATATTGTTTTTCTTATTTTAAGAGCAATTTTTTAAAACCTTTTATTTATTAAGTTCTTCGCATATTTCGTATTTCATACATTTACAGAATATATGCATTAAGTAGTCATTGAGTACAAACACATTCGTTATTGTATATAAGCAGGTAGTAGGTATATATACGTTTATAACAAACACCATGAGAGAAATCGGTGTGTATGAATTATAAGTAACTTTACAAATCACAGATATTACACTTCCTGTTGGTATATAGTTAAAATCAAGTTCCAAGGCCAAACTGAAATGGCCAGGAGAAGGATCTAATTTCTCACAAAGCATTAAGGGACACCTCTGATATGATAAGGGGATTATGTACCCAATAGATCACACAAGGGAAGTCTTCACGTTCCGCACACCTCCCATAGCAGGACCCTTCCCTCCAGCAACACCCATTACTCTACAACCTTCTTCCACCTAAGATATGTGAGGCCATCTCCTGCCTTCCAGGTCACAGCAGTAACATATTACCTGCTCTTTTAGATTTGGGTCATGGAAACCCCCCAACAAACATAGCTCAGAACTGCTTACAATTTCCCTGTGCAGTGGCTTATGTCCTGTTCCCATTAAGTCCCAATCTGGGGGCTGCTCCTGAAAAAATGACAAAATTTCACAGACAGTGACCCCTCCACATATCACGCTTATTTTCCTAGGAGATAGGTATGCCTGTTGGAGACAGCTAAACTGTTTATACTTGAGCCTGGATTTACTGGAGAATCTCTGTGTATACATACATGTACTCGACCATTCTCTTTCCAATCTATAGCAGACCCCATATTTGATTCTCATCTCTGCTGAACTTTATCATTGTCGATGCAGAACACCTTGTTAAGCGCCCTATAAACCAAATCATCAACTTACAACCCACACCCACTGTCAGAAGAACCTGAAGAATGTCATTCTGTTGGGGCTCTTCCCCACTTCAGCTCCACAAATAGTCTAAGGACTGGAGCAAGGAGCCTTAATCCAGAAACTGCCTGGGAGTTAGACCCCACTCTTCAATAAAAAAATCTCTGGAAAAATGATCTCCCCAGCTGTGTAACAGTCTCCCACAGTAAGAATCCCAGCCTCAATCTACTGAGATAGTTGATGTACCATGTAGAAAGCAGAGGACTCACAATATGGGAATCTGACCAGAGGCAGAGTGAAGGGAGACAAGCACCAGCCAGGGGTCTTTTTAATACAGCATTTCCAACACTTCAGGCAGAGGAGAGAAATGTTGTATGACCCTACATGTAAGGTTTCTTCCCCATTAATTGAGCAATCAGAGCTCCCTGATTAGGTTCCCTCCCCAACTGTTCTATCTCCTCTCTATTCTCTGCCCTACCATCTTGCAAGCCATTGCAGCTGCACTGCCAAATAATATAGTGTACAATCTGGTATACCCTAACTTCCCTCTGATATGGGTCTCACTAGTATTTCTAGCAGGACTTTCTGCAGCCCACCATCCCCGATCAGTTTCCTGATGATTGTATCCATTTGTTTAAAACATTTCACTGGAACCTACACTGACAGGATGGCAAAACAATTAATAATTTGGGCAGGATAATCATTTTAGCAGGAGACAAACTCTCCATGATTGGCAACTAAAGAGAATGCCAACATGTCACACTACCTTTCAATGTTCTCAATGAGGTGCTCACATTACCATCTCTGAGGTCAATTGCTCAGTAATATATCTTCAAGACCAAAGGCCCGATTCACAGAACTAACTTAAGACAAAATCCTAAACTTACTACTTTTGGTATTCACAGAAGTTAGGATTTTGTCTTAAGACAGACTTAAGACAGACTTCAGTTAGGATTCTGTCTTAAGTTTGTCTTAAGTCTGTCTTAAGTCTGTCTTAAGACAAAATCCTAACTTCTGTGAATACCAAAAGTTGTAAGTTTAGGATTTTGTCTTAAATTAGTTCTGTGAATCAGCCCCCAAGTACATGGGCGTCCGCAGGGGGGGGGCAAGGAGGGGCGCTTGCCCCCCCCTCGGAGCGACCCTCCTTGCCCCCCCTGCAGACGCCCATGAAAACCGTGACTTCAAGATGGTGTTCTCACTCTCTTTCCTCTCCTTTCTTTTATTTGCTTCCATGTGAAATGGATCCAAAAAAGAAAGATGCTTTTGCTGGAAATGTCATATTTTTCTGACATTTTAATTCCGAAGTGCAGCATTGGGAATAAAAAGCTAAAAACATGAAAAATAGATAAATAACTAAATAAAGTAAGACAGAGTGGTAGTAAACTGGCCAAACTGATTTTATTTACACTGAAACACAGTAGCGCCACTTTTACAGAGTTTTCGAGTGAAGTACAGCGTTTGCCAGTGAAGCGCTATTTTTGTTTCCTTGTGTTTGTTTTCCCTGGACTTGGAACTAGTGCACCAATCCTGGAGGTACTGCAATGTGTGGATTGGAAAACAAAATGTGTGCTGCAGCTCTGCGTCCAGGGATGTGGTCTTTTTACCATACTGCCTACGTTTAGTAAGGATATAACCAATGGCCATTGAAATGGGTCCATCCAGGGCCCTGTAGTCATGTCCTTAACCTTTCAGGCAAAAGCACTCATTGATTTCTGAATAGTGAGTGTAAAAGCATTACGGTAACCATGTTGTTCCTGCTTACATTTCCCATGGTTTGATAAATTTTGCATTCCCTATAAGTGTTTGCTTTTTCCAGGATGTTGTTACTTTTTTTTTTGTAGGCCGCATATTGCTCTTTGTCTAGTGCGTAATTTAAATTGAGCCACATCCAGGTGTTTATAGCGGGCAACAATTGGGTTGTAGTTGAAGACAATGGGAGTTTTTCTCAGTGGGGCAGTACGGTGTTCAGTGGGGAGAAGATGTGGCACTAGGGTCAGAGCTGCTGAATTTGGAACTGAGTACCAGGTTCAGCCTTAATAACCAGTCCACCAGACCACTCTCCTGCGAGAGCACAATCACAAGCTAGACCTTAGAAGGCTTCGCAACACCTTAGAAGTCCTGGTGTCTTAGCACCAGCAGGTGGACACTAGCATGACAAGTGTATGTTAACCTTCAAGGCTTGTCCACCACTATCGATACTGAAGTTCACCTCCAGTCTTGCGGGCAGGCCTATGAAGCAGCACACCCTAGAACAACAGTCACTGAGGTCACAGGACCCTTGAGAAGGGCCAGCTCTAGGGCGGTGCAACCAGTGTTACTGCACCAGGTGCTGACTTCAGGTGGAAGCAGCGTGTTTGCAAGTATATTATGGTTTTAAAAACGCTTGCTGCATCCTTCCTGGCCTCCAGCAATTTTCGGCAACAATAAAAATGTCATGATGACTCTGGCGATTAATGTTCTTCCTAAAGAGAGATCAGAATTTTGTCTAGTGGAAGTTTTGACTCATAGAAAGGTAGCTCAGAGGCTTAATGTACCGGCTGCAAAGAACATGCGCCATGCAGATCACAAAGTGCACATAATGTAAATAGGTCAGTGAGCTACTGCTTTTGTCAGAGAGATCCTTTTGTTACTTGCAGTTTATAAGTTAAAATCCTAACTTAGAACAGTGAGCTATTAACTGTCATCTAAGAGCTGCATACAAACTGCAAGGTATAAATTAGTGCGTTATGTTCCCCCCGCCCCACCCCCCTCTCCCTCCAGTCTTTGATTATCCTAATGTCCCAAAAAGTGTTCTTTTTCAGACAGAAATCAATTCTGATTATTAAGGAGAACCCCCACAATGGTATTACGATTTAAATTCAGGGTATTGTGTTTCTCCAGGCCAATCACTATAAAACTATACGGGTTACTAGTATGGTTGTCATGTGACTCCTACACCTTGTAGTCCTTAGTCTTAAGTAACATTTTCTATACAGTGATTTACACACATATTGATTGTCTCTGTGTAATGTGTGTGATGTAAAGTGCTCTGACACCCTACAATGGTATGAGTGGTGCTGCACATCAAATTAAATGCATCTGAGAGAGAGAGTGGTTATGGAAAATGGGGAGCACAGTTAAAGGGTGGTAGTGAGGGAATCCATGGCAGAGGTGATCATTGGGGGCACAAACAAACATTAAATCACAGGACACCACCAGTGCTGTGGCTGGCCCTGCCCTTGAGGCCAGAGTGCCTCACCCATAGGTACCTCCATTGGCCTTGTTTTAGCAGTAGTAGTTGCAACTCACCAGGAATTGGCAATGCAGGATTTGCATGCACACCAAACTAAGTTCGCAAACCTACAGTCACCAAGCTTCATTCACAAGCACTTTGAACATGTGCTGCCTGCTGTGGGGCCACTGGGATTAATTATGCAGCAAAGGATGACAACATTATGTCGTAGTGTTGACTAAATTATGCATTAAAAAAAAGGCTGCAGCGTAATTTTCTGATATTTTATTATTTTGACGTGAGTACACATGCTAACAGTCTCTGGAACGATTTTTACCTTATTAGTACCAGTGTAACATACAAAGGCAGCAGTGAGAAAGGTGACCAGTCAACCTTTACAATAGGCCATCTACTCCGCAGCAACACAAGTCACATTTTATATTAACTTTTGATATGTTTGAGCTACCAACAATTTATTAGTTTAAATGGTCAGATCATGCAGCAGATCTTGCATTATGAGGCAAATATAGCAGAGCCATCATTTTAGAGAAAACATTTGCAAACTAGGATATTTTGCCATTAATGTTTGAACTGCTGTTGTGGAAAAAGGGAGTAGTGCTGATGACAGAAACTCTATGGCTTGGAGACATATGGCTTGTGTTTCCACATTTTATCGTATTTGGCACATTCTTTGATTAGAGGCATATCCCACTTTGTGAATATATTTTAATGTCAATAACTCATTATAACCTTAAATAATCATGTGTATCCATTGATTGATTAAACTGGGCAATGAAATACCAAACAAATAAAAAAAATTGGGATGTCTGCGCATTCTGGCCACACCTCTGGCTCCACCCACAGATCCAATCCTTGGGTTATTCCCGCCCTTTGATTCTCCGCCCACTGTTCCCCTACTTTTTTTCCCCCACTTCGACCACTGTGTAAGACTCAGCATCCCTGTACCTGTGATGTGCTGCCGCTGCGGGCACCGCATGTGCCACACATTTACGGTTCCAGGCTTCCGCATAAGGGAGCTGGCCATTATTGTATCCCTAAACGTGGGCACGTTGTCAGTTTGACATTGACTACATGTAGAGGGACTCTAAGTTTCTTTTAAAAAATATATGTAACATTTGGACCTATACATTTTATTCTGTATAAATTAAATGAATGTGTGTAAAATTTAGCAATGCCCAGGGAATTCTAGTAAAGGGAGCTCCCATTGGCGAATCACTAGCGTGTGTGATTGCTGAATTATTTATTACTAACTTTGACATTGTGCTTTAACTTTGGATAAAAGTTATCATGAACTCTAGCACCAAGAAGCCAATATTGGTAAATATGTGTGCTACAAATAATCCCTAACATACACTGTGCATACAATATATTTAATCTGGTGCTTTAATCATAGGCTATTTTAAAGTATTCTGATAAAAATCGAATCGTGCTGAAGCCTTGATTGGTGTTGGATTGAGGACCCGGAAGTCTGCACGCCTAGCACAGAGAGAAAAAGCACCTTGTCAGAAAGTTTAGCGTTTTCCCTACAGGTGGTGTTTGTTGGCCTGTGGCAGGGTCAGTCACATGTCCTGGATTCCTGGCATTTAATTGAGTCTATCCCAGTTCTGCGCCCCAGTGTTTCTTGTGGCCCACCTGGCACACATCATGTCGGAGTATGGTGATGACGTTAACATTTTGCCCCCCCCCCCCCTGGAAAGTATTTGAAAGGATATGGAGCCTATATTATTCTTATGTCTCCCAGTATTGGTGCCACATCATTGGGTGAAATCGGGCATGTGCATGTCTTGGATCTATTAGTATCCGATCCTATTAGTAGGCCGAGAAATAGCCAAAGTCTGCAGGAGTTGCAACATTCACCTCAATTTTGACATGCCATTCCAAATATAAAGTAGTAGGTCATCCATGTATAAGGGTGCAGTATGTAAACTATTAGACCTTGCATCCTTGGTGTGGTTTCCCCTCACGTTTTGCCTTCTGATCTCCTGTTTTGTTGACTTTATTTTTGCTAGCTGTAGGATTCTAATCACTTTACCACTGCTAACCAGTGCTAAAGTGCATGTGCTCTGTACTCTACACATGGAAACACTGGCTTATCCACAATTGGCATATTTAATTTATGTACAAGTCCCTAGTACAGTGCATTATATGTGCCCAGGGCCTGTATATTAAATGCAACTAGTAGGCCTGCAGCACTAATTGTGCCATCCACTTGAGTAGCCTTTTAAGCTTTTTTCAGGCCTGGAACTGTAAATCCTGTGCGTGCAGTGTTAAACTGCCATTTCGACCTGGCAAGTTCACCTACTTTCCGGGCCCAATCCTTCCTTTTTTTAAGTCACCCCTAATATACGCCCTTGAAAGCCCTGTGGGAAGGGTGCAGTGCATTTTAAAAGTAGGACATGTACTTTTACGTTTTACATGTCCTGGTAGTGAACAACTATAAAATAAATGTTTCCCTATTGCAAGGCCTATCCCTCCTATAGGTTAACATTGGGATTACATTGTTACATTTTATAAGTGCAAATTCCTGTTGGGTAAAGATGGAAATTTGGAGTTTAGTGTCTCTGGACTCACAATATAAAATCACAACTTGTGGTGAAGTTGGATTTTAAATTGTAAGACTGAAAATGCCACTTTTAGGAAGTTGACACTATCTTATTTTGACCATTCTGTACCTCTGCCTGTTTCTGAATACACGTCTGGGCTGGATGACAACTGGCCTTGTGCATTCCCTCCAAAAACAAACACACAAAGAGAGCTGGAGTGTGACAATGACTGACTGACTGACTGAATATTTCTAAAGCGCACTATTGCCAAGGCGTCTTGGTGCTGAGGTGAGTGCAAAGGGATACCTCTAACCTCTGGCAACCACAGCATATGCCTCTATTGCAATACCAAAACAAAGTGTTGGCAGGGGTCCTCCCTGTCTTATCCCTTTAGAAAATCGATATTGTTGTGATACATGTCCCCTATATTCACCCCAGCCATTTGATGTCAGCATAAAAAATTGACCCATCTTGTCCAACCTCTCCCTAGTCATAGCCGAATGTAGATAATGCTACTGTTGGGTACTGAATGTTTTCTCCAGATTTATAGAAAGCTTCATCGCTCTCAATTACATATTGACATAAGTCTCATGCACCTCCCTGTAAAGCCTGCTATGGTTGCGTGAAGAGTTGCATTCAGGGATACACCCATTTTGATCAAAATGAATCAAGTGGGTAAGTGGCTACAGCCCATAGCCAGGATTTTGTTAGGTAATTTCACATCTATTTTAAGCATCAAAAGTGGCCTATAGGAGGAGTCTCCTCTGCAGTTCAATCCTGGTTAGGTAGCTGTACTACCATGACCTCCCTGGTTGGATACTGGGAGCTCTACTCCTTCCATTGGAGCAGCACACACTTTAGTCAATTGGGGAATCAGGAGGACAACAGAAGTCTAGTAAAATTCTGTGAGTAACCCATCCATACCCAGAATCTTACCCATAGGGCCCTCCTTGATGGCTCCTTGTATTTCATTCTCAGTGACAGGGCCACCTAAGCTCTCACATTCTTCAGAGTTTAATGAGCACTAAATTGCTCTCTCTACGAAAGACTCCATCTCATCTATCAATGCCTCCTGAGGGTGACCATACAGATCACTATAGTATGTGAAAAGGTATCAATAATCTCCTGCTGCAAGTGTGGCATGTTGTCCATACATAGGGGCAGATTAGGATTGCGGATTTCCCGCATCCTCCGGGCCGGCGGAATCCACCGCCGGCCCGGAGGATGCGGGAAATCCGCAACGGACTGAAAAAGACCCCCCGCCAGATTAGGATGGCTGGGGGATCGTTTTTCAGTCCGCAGCTTTTCCGCCACGGTCGCCTCCCGTCCGCGGTGGAAAAGCACTAACATGGCTGGCGGTGTCTATCAGAAACCGCCAGCCATATTAGGATGTCTGGAGGTACATGCCTTTACACGGCGGCATTTCCGCCGTGCAAAGGCATATGGATTTTTGTTTGGGGGCCCGTTGCGGGCCCCCAGGGGTGAAGGTGGGGTGTTGGGTGCACATGGGGGTACCTATGGTACCTACCTGCATTTGCCTGCACAAAGCGGCAGGCACCGCGCGGTGCCTGCCGCTTTGTGCATGCAAATGCACAACTTACATTTTTATCATTGCGGCGGGTGCTGCTTCAAGCAGCACCCGCCGCAATGATAAAAATACAGAATGTGACCAGGGTGACGGTCACATCCTAATTTGCACGGAGGGACCACCGCTACCCCTGCGGACGGTCCCCCCTACTCTATGGTGGCGGACGGACTCAGATCCGTCCGCTATCATAATAGGCCCCATAGTTTGAATCTATGTGCCCTGAGGATTGTGCTTGGCTTACCATCCACTTCATGTATTCTAGCGTTATATTTCTTATAGTTATGGCATCAGATTTTCTTAATAATCTGTGCATATCACCCCTGTGCTCTGTGAGTGCCACCATCCTTTTAGGATTCTGAATTAACTTGAGTTCAAACCTTTATATGGATTTGTCAAGTTTATTTAATTTCTTATCTATCTCCTTCCTGATGCCATCAGTTTTACCCATTCAGTGTCCACACACCACCACCTTGAATGCCTCCCATTCTAGGAGTACGATGGAGAAGGTACCTTGATTGTTAATTAAATATTCTGTAATCATTTACCACAATGAAGTCCTAAGGGGAGTATCAGTCAATGAACTGGGTTGCATTCCCCAAGGAAATTGGCTGTAGGATACTTTTCAACTGCATTCCTAACATAAAAGAGGTTGCGGTCTGAAAGAGTCCAACCCAAATGCTCAGGACTGGACATATACTGACGCACACCCCTGGTGCACAGCATTTTTTTTATCTTAAGTGTAGTTCGTGAAAAATAATACCTAGTTTTGATATGATTGATTAGTCTCCTGCAGCCAATTGTTTTATTTAATAATCTATACAATGTAATTGATGATCACAATGTTGATTTATCATTACAAAAAGCCTGAGTGTACAGAGCAATATTGTGCAATACTACATGAATGCCCTCACACCCCTTTGTAAATCTACACCTTTTGGGCTAAGGGAACACATTCTGTTCCGGGATCAGCAAACAACTCACCAGAAAACGACATGCCATCCAGAATTAGGCTGCAAGAATCACACTGAGCCTCCCGCACCACACATAAATCACACTGTATCTCACGAAGCTCAACTCCCTCCCAATACACTAACAAGTGCAGATCAAACTCCTCCCACACACCTTCAAAGCACTACACAAACCTGGTTTGATCTAAGATGCTTGGTAAATGTGATCGGGTTCTAAGACTTGAAATAACTGATTGTCAAAACTTGTATAATAGCTGAAGGAAACTGAACAATCGTTCAAATACTATTCTATGTCCTAAACAGATTCTACTAACGTCTGAAACAGTCTTCTTCAGAATCAGCTCTGAAAATTACCAGTCTTGAGAGAAACTTATGACATAACCTTATAATCATCGCTAGGTGATAAAATGATGATGGAGTGGATAAATAACAAAAGTATTACATACAAAGAATAATCGCAAACATTATTCAAACCATTATCTGGGAGAGCACTTTTAAAAACTCAAATTTTTGCAAACACAAAAGCCAGAAGAAAAGTACATCAATATATTGAAAGCTGTGATAAAATAAAGAATACAGCTTCCTACCATAAAATAGATATAGAGCCTGCTTATAACAAAAATGTTAGTTTTGAAACACAATTAAAGGATGTACATCATGATATAAATATCTAGATGTAACTATGAATTTGAAATTGTAAATTCTAATATTTTATGATAGAATCTGCGTCTTAAAGATCCTATGAAGTAAAGAAACCATTTGAATATCAGATGAATATTGTTCTGTCACAGTACTGCTGCAAAATAAAGGAAACTTTGGTTGAATTGAAAAAAGTAGAAAATCGATTGCCTACTACATTATTTTCTTCACTTTCCCTGTTCCTTTCATCATAAAAATAAATACATATTTTTTAATTTGACCTAGTTTTCAAATCAACCATACTTACATCCTCAATTAGAGAGGTGAACTAAGGAGAAATATGGATGGGAGCGGATTAAATCACATTTTTAGTTCAAAAGCAAATATCGAAAGGTGGCTAAAGCACACACTCACTATTCATGGTAATGTTGCAAGTGATAATTTGATAGAAAAATAAGCATATTTGCAATGCAAACAAAAACATGGAATTACTGAGAGAGGTAAAAAACCAGCATAACATTTAAAATTAAATTAACCATCAGCTGTAAACAGATGGTAACAAACTAAATGAGGGGAACTTGATCTGCAGCAATGTAAAAGTATATAAGCACTGGACACACAAAGCCAACCCGAAGCAGCATAATTCATGATCCTCCATAATATGTCCTTGGGTCTAACACAAGATAGGCAGGTGGAAGTTGAGGAACTGCATCAAGAGCACACTTTCAATAATAGGAGGAAGACTGACAGGGTATATTACACCAGGCACAATCCCCTCTGTGACTGTCCAGATCATCATTAAAGCATAGGTAGACTATTCTGTTTTAGGTTTAAACCTATAATAACTGATAAAACCCCAAAAGAAGGGAAACAGCAACCTTCAGTGTAAACGTATAGTACTTTTTAGCTCTTCATAAAAAGGCCAACACAATGTAACTTTTTTATTGGCGGTAGCAGCAAGAAAGACTAGGCTCAGATTATTCTTTTTTTTGTGCTCATCTCACCAATAAGCTACTGCAGATCTTAAAAAGCCATCATTTTCTGACTAGGCGCTCTTGGGCCTCCTACACTAGCTTAGGTCAACCCGACCAGCCCCTTTTGGTGAGGGCTTGGTGTAATCATAGGACCAGAGAGTTAAAACCACAGATGTTATATTAGTCTCAATTCTCGACCCCATGCCGTAAGGGGCTGCCAGATGTTCATGGATCTATCTCTAGTCCCTTCAAGTTCGAGGCGGGCCATGGCAAGTGAGGATTTTAGCCAATCTTCTATTTTTAGGGGGGGCATCTGTCCATTTTATACAATTTTTTCCCGGGCAAGCAGGACCAAATATAGTAACAATCCTCTGTGTGTCTGTGCTAAGTCTAAAGTGGATAGGCCGTTGTTCCCAAAGACAACTTATGATTTATTGACCTCAATGTTTACTTTAAAATTGTTGCACATGGAGTCTCCCCCTCCCTTCCAGAACATACCTAATTCAGGACACTCATAAAAAATATGGATATCATTGGCATTGGGTGCCGCACATCTAGGGAATTTTGGCGTAGGCAGTGGGGCAGGCTGGGTGCTTTTAATTATAGAGACAGCCCAAGGTCTAATTATTTTAGAGAAAGAAGAAATTGAGAAATTGGAAAATGAATTAAAAAACTGTCCTTCTTTAGAAGAAGCAAAAAAGAAGTTAGAAGATATCAACAGAGATTTGGAAGGTTATAGTGAATACTTAACCAATAAGAAAACTAATAAATTGAAAAAAGACATAGAGAAATTCTCTGTTGAAAAGGTTTATCCATTTCTCCAAGAAGATTACTATCAGCACAAAAATGAACCGTATTGGGAGAGACCACATAATAAACAAACATATAATAGAGGAGGGAGAAAACATGTCACCTTCTCCGAATCTTCAGGATCGAGTAGCGAGGATGACTGTCCGCAAAGAGAAGAACAGGTAGGAAGGAACTTCCCTAAAGATCAAGGGCCTTTTTTAGGATCCCGCCCGAAGAGAGGGCAACGCTATAATGGGAACTCAGGGAGGGGTCAGTACAACCGGGCCCCTCCACAACAACAACAGGAATATATGAGCACAAGGAACAAACGCTATTGGAGACCGGCCGAATACCTATAATTAATTTATCAGACAAAGCACTCAGTGAAACAGAAATGAGTGTTTTAAGTAGGGGCCTCAGTTTTGTTCCTTGTGCACATATAGACCAGTTCCAATTAGAAAAGGATATGCGTTCTTTCTTCCGGAAGATTAGACTCAAAAGATTCTTCAAAGATAAAGAACCTAGAGTACGAATAAATATTTCTGGCCTTAAACCCAAATCATCGTTCACTCCTATGCTGTCCATGGTTGGCAAAAACATAGAAGCCTTTGAGACGGCAGTGGAGAGTGATATCCATAATATAGTAGGCAAAGCAAAAAATCTAATGTTCACAATATTAGTATACAAGAAAGGTCTGCCCTGAATTCACTTAAAGATGATAAATCCCTTACCATTAAACCGGCGGACAAGGGAGGAGGAATTGTTCTTTTTAATACTTCTGACTATGATAGGAAAATGTACAATCTCCTTGAGGTCAAAGAACACTATACCCGTATACACGGAAGCAGCATTTCCAAAATATCAAAAGACTGCTTAGAACTTCTTAATGAAGCCAAAGATAACAACTGGATCTGTGATGAGGAATTCAAATTCTTGCATAATACTGAACCTAGGATATCAGCTATATACTGTCTTCCTAAAGTCCATAAGGACCAAGCTGACCCTCCTATGAGACCGATAGTGTGCAGTATTGACTCTCTCCTGGAACCGATCAGTAAGTACGTCAACCACTTTTTAAGACCAATGGTCTGTGGTCTTAAGTCATATGTGAGAGATTCTGCTCACATGATATCACTGATCGAGGGTAGGGAGTTCTGTGGAGAGATTCAGTGTCTGGTTACACTAGACATTGAGTCTCTTTACACCAATATTCCCCAAAGATATGCTGTGATTGTTATTGGTGAGCTATTAGAATCCCAGGACTTAGGTGGAGCCAACAAGGAGTTCATTGTGAAGTGTATAGAACTTATCCTTATGAACAATATTTTCCTGTTTAAGGAAGATTTTTTTAAACAACTGAAGGGTACCAGTATGGGGGCCACATATGCCCCTAGTCTGGCATGTCTTTATGTAGGAGTGTTCGAGTCTAGACACATTTACAATGAGCTAGCGCCCTTTTTTGAGAATGTAGCGGGCTGGTACCGCTACATTGATGATATCTTTTTTGTTTGGGTTGGCCCTACTGGTTTGTTGGAAGACTTTCTAAGCTGGCTTAACTTGGGTGATCCCAATCTACGATTTACATCATCTTATAGTACGTCGAAGGTGGATTTCTTGGATATTACCATAAAGAACGTAGGGGGTATCCTGGAGGTTGAACTCTACACCAAACCTTCAGCGAAAAACACCCTTTTACATTTCTCAAGTTTTCACCCGCAGTCCCAAAGAGAAAGTATTCCTTTCAGTCAGTTCCTCAGATTAAGACGGAACTGCTCTGAGTTAGAGGATTTCTATAGACACTCTGAAATCCTAAAAAAGAAATTCAGAGATAGGGGCTACCCCAAAAAGCTTCTTACACATTCTATGAAAAGGGCCAGATTTTATGATCGGGAGGCTCTTGTAAGAAACAAAAAAGGAAAGAAGGAGCCACTCAAAAAGATAGTGTTTGTGAGTCAGTTCTCAAATCTGAGCAATCAAATTAAAAATGCCGTGAATAAAAATTGGCATATTCCTAATCACGACGAACCCAATAAGCTAGAGAGACCCATGTTTGCTTTTAAGAAAAACAAAAATCTACGAGACTTCTTAGTACATACGTACAGAGAAGAATCACACTCTAGTCAAAGAACCTTAGACAACACTGTTGTGTTAGGAAATTATAAGTGTGGCACATGTAATGTTTGTCCACAATGCACACAAGCTAAGGAGATCAATTTTAACAACCATGTGTTAAAATCAAAAAATTTTACGAACTGTAAGGGCAAAAAACAGCGTCTACTTACTGCAATGCCCATGTGGATTGGGCTATGTTGGAGAGACTGGCAGAGAAGCTAGAACGAGGTTTCAGGAACACAGGTCAGCCATAAAAACAAGAAAGATAACTGCACCCCTAGTTGACCATTTTCTTGAGGCAGGCCATGGTGAAAATGATTTCACATGGTTTATCCTCGAGAAAATTGTCATTGGTAAAAGAGGAGGTAACATGCAATCTAAACGTAAGGCGCGTGAACAATGGTATATCTCGTTTTTAAATACAGTTAGAAATGGCCTGAACTCCAAAGAAGAATGGGAACGCCTTATCAGACCTGTTTAATTTAGATTAAATAATACCTCTGGGATCTCTCTGTTCATATGTACTTACGTCTTTTAATATCTGTGGTTAGGTACTCTTGATGTAATAAGAACTATGTGGTACCCATCCCTTATTAATGTTAAGACTGTGAAATAACATAGATAGGCATAAGATCTCCTGGCCTACTAAAAAGATGTTGACTAGAATGACTACCCAATTAATGTAATGCTAAGAATTGTTTGCACAGAGCATGTCGAATTTTTGTTAAGAGATAATGGGTAATATAGTCTTTGTTATTATATAATTGTATTGTCCAAAGACTGTGATATCCTTCTTTATATATACCTCATGGATATGAATATATGCTGTTTGTGTAAAAAAAGATTTTTGGGTACTTATATTACCAAAAGAATACGATCTATATATGCAAAGGTTTTTATTATTGTCGCTATAGATCTGCATAGAAGACTGTTTACATTGATGGTAAAAGCAATACTTGCCCACATATTCCCTATGATGGTAAATGTGATGTTGTGTATTTGTATTACACTGAATGTATAATCATGACTGTTTAAGCTTTCTTGCATTTGTAGAAGTTTCTTTAAAAAACAAGGGGAATATATTTAGAAGTCGCATGAATATGCATATATGTATGGATACGTGTTGGCATAATTGCACCAAATGTATGTTCCACAGGTACACGCATGAATTATATCATATGTTTGGCCACATGTTCATATTTATTAATAAAATTAGATTACATTATAGGCATCTGCCACAGAATGTGAAATAACTATTTGATACCGTAATCTAAGAAATTTCCCATAATTCGATACTTGTCCCTTGTGAAAATTGTGAGGAATAATGATAGCTTTATTAAAATTAATAGGGCAATCAACACGTAGGCGGTGCAATCATGGTAACATATTGCGTGCTTATTTTGCATCTGCCTGTTGTTGTTGAAACAATAAAAGGACTGTTAGGTGATGTTAGTCCGTCAACCGGCACCGCTACTTGCAGCGAGTCCGTCGTCTAGAAAAGTTTGCTTACAATCCCCTACGACCCGGAAATACTTTGATTTCCGGTAGTCGAGCGGGCCGTATGATTAATTACACGCATCGGCTTCGCACGCAAATGAGGGATAAAAGTATTGGTCCTCATTCGTTTTGTTGACAGCGGAGTGAACGGAACACAAAAACCCACGTCGCGGCTAGTAGCCCACACGAGCAGGTATGCGCATTGGCTGAGGGTTCGGGTACACAAAGGCAAATGTTGACTAGCCTTTCTTGATCCCCTGTTTTAATTAATCCCTTTAGGCTGCGGGCGGTCTGGCTCAGAGGATAACAGAAGAATTACTTCTGCCTATATTTACAAGTGACGTGACTCAGCCGTCACTAAAAATAATTTGCAGTATACTTTTATACGCATATTGGATACGTTTTTCAAGGTACATTTATCACTTTATAATTCAATGGGTATCACTAATAAGATTAGTCAGTTTATATTATTTTGCTAATGAAGCACTATTATCGACTGATTGTATGATGGGTTTACTGGCACACCATGCAGGTTAAATATTATACTGCTTAGGCCCAATTTGTAACTACGCAGATTTATGAGCATATGTGTTTGGTGATGTGCCACACTGGGGCGATTTCTAGATATTTAAATAGCAGAAACGCGATACAGAGCACACTGCCTCAAAATAATACCCGCGATTATTTCTAGCTGCCTTTTTTTAATTCATATCTCGAGGCACATGTTATAATTTTCGCTGGGAATATTTAATATTGACCAGCAATATTTAAGTGGGGATATTTTCTCAACCCCCCGATACAATGTTTGATGTTCTAAGGGCGAGGTCGCTTTTGTATTACAACTCCCATCACACTAATAATAACTAGGGTACTATTACTTACCGTTGTAGGTACTTGTGGAAGGCAGATGACCCTAGCAGTACAGCTGAAAAATATTAATTTGCTGATCTATAAGGTAAATACTGCATTGTATATATACCTCTGTGTTAAGGAGGCAAAGGCTGAATTTTGGATTTGTAGCCAGCCTTCTCTTCCTAACGGTTAACTGATACTAGATACGACCTGTGTTAGTTATAGTTGGTACATGATAGCATGACCAATCGTCCAACTTCATTCTAGTATTACAAATAAATTGTGGACTATTTTGCAATAAGGTTTTTCTTATGTGACTGTTGCTTTTTGGAGTAATACAATGAAATCCTAAGTGTGTAAAGTCCACAGATAAAATGTTGTAAATGGTGTATGTTTATAGGAGCAGTGTTGTATAACATGTTTTTATGGTGGTAACCTTATCACTCATGCTTTGTATATCTTATATTGTGTATTTTTATTTCAGATATTGTATTTGTGGGATACTATTATTTTAATCCTGAAGAAGGTTTTTGGCTTTGAACATTTGCACGCCTTAACCGAAACGCGTCAATACAATTGTTTGGGTGGAGAAACACTAAGCTTTTGAGAAAAAATACTCCAAAAATTGTGAAATTAAATCTATAATTTGGAGTAGGAATCACCAATCAATTCATACTAGTGTTTTCTTTCCCCCTTTTTAATTGGAATTATTTTCCGAGTGTGTTGTCCCATGTTTTGTACAATGAACTTTAGATGTGTTACAATGTTCTGTTTTTTTAAAATATTTTTTAATCTACCAAAATAAAATGTACATTTTTGTATGACTGTTTCATGTTGATCATTAGCTGCTCCTAGTCTATATGAGTGTATGTTCTTTATGTATGCTAAGTGTTAAACTGTGGTTCACTTATAAGTTCACCCAAAGGGGAAAACTTTATTGACAGTGGGGCGAACTTAGCAATTCTCGCAGGCGTGTAGTAGAGATGGTTGGTTACAAAAAAGTGTTTTTTTTTAAACTGGCTGGTTTAATAAATGTATATAGTAGTTTTAGTGAAGGTTCTAAAAGGTCGCCTATGGTGGATTCGAAGGGGGACTGGTTCCAGATCGATGATTGGGGTGGAATTTTTAAGTCATTAGCGTCCAACAACTTCTTGGACCAAATAGACATTTCTTTCTTCATTGGCTGTACTGATTGGAAAAGAATCTCTATATCCCGTTCCCCACTTAAGTCCCCTTTATCTGCCTCTAACCAGGATTTAAGTTGTGGATACTTAAACTTAGAGAAGCTAGAACCTATCTTGTCTCTTAATAGTTCCCACAGGTGAAATCCATTAGCATCCCCCAAGTCAGACCAGATAGAAATGCCTGGTCTCTTAATGGGACCAGCCAAACCATCCTGAAGACAGAGTGGCGTCCCAGGGGAGTCCCATATAGGAGCGAAATCAGAATAATAGCCAATTTACCATCTCGTTCTTACTTTAAACCAAGTTTCCAGGGCAGCCTTAAGAACTTTCAGGCGTACTTGTTTAAAGAACCTAGAGGCCCCAAACTTATAGAGAAACACTTCTACGCCCCCTCCGCCCTCAACCGATGCCACTTCGCCCAACAACCTTCTCCATGAGGTTTCCGCCTGTTTAGTGAGTAACATCCGTGTAGCTTTAAATTGGAATATGACTAGATACTAGCTGGGAGGGCTAACCCGCCTTTAATTAATTTGCGTCTCAGTTTCTTCCATGATAGTCTTACTCACTTATCGCCCCAGATGAAGCTCCCAATCTTGCTTTGAATCCTGGGGATACCATGTTGGGGGAACGTCAAGGGAACTGCATTGAACAAATAAGTCAACTTTGGAAGAATAATAATCTTCATGAGGTTGACCGTCCCATAGATTTTCAAGGGAAGATTCCTCCACCTTACGAAGAGATGGTCAATTTCCTTAATAGCTTTGTTCAAGTTGATTAGGGGTATGTTTTCGAGTTCTTTAACTATATTGATGCCCAGATATTTAAACTTACTATTGATAGGTCCCCCCTACTGATTGGTGTTCTAACACATCACCTCTGTTTTGAAAGAGTTAGCTAAGTAGCCAGAGATGGAGCCGAATTCCTCCAAGAGGAGTCAACCTGCGGGATAGTCACCTCTGGGCTGCTGGTATATAGAATTATATCGTCGACATATAAAGCAAGTTTACATTGATAGTATTGAGATTTAAAGGGATACATTTAATTGTCCAGTCTGATAGCTTGTGCCAGTGGCTCTATGTATAAGTTGAATAACAGAGGCGATAAGGGACACCCCTGTTGAGTCCCCCTCTGGATATTAAAACTGGAAATAGGCATACCATTTAACTAGATTTTTGCTGACGCTCCCTGGTAGGATTTCCTCAGAGTTTGTGTGAATATAGGGCCAAAGCCCATTACCTCTAATACCTCTCAGAGATAGACCCAGCAGACCCTATCGAAAGCTTTGGCAGCGTCCAAAGCAACTACTGCCAAGGGATCTGATCTTATTATGACCAGGTCGATGTTACCAATCAATAATTGCGGCTGCTCTTGGATGTATCTCCCGGTAATGAAGCTTTTCTGATCAATGTTAACCAGCTCCGGGACCAGCTTTGCCAATCTCCCCACCAGAATGCCCATAAAGATTTTATAATCGGCATTTAGCAGGGAGATCGGATGATACGAATCTGCTTTAAATGGGTCCTTACCGGGTTTTAATATCAAGACAATGGTTGCTTCTTTCCAGGAGCTAGGAATCTGGCCCATTAAACTAAATATAGATTTAAACAGGGCTCCCAATTCCGGGGTCAATTCGTCTGACAACAGTTTGTAAACTTCATTTGGCAGTTCAACCAATCCCGAAGCTTTATTGTTCTTGGATATCTTTATTTGGGTTTGTATCTCTTCCAATGTAACAGGGGCCTCCAGGAGGTCACTGCTACTTCAGTTAACATGGAGACAGATTTACTCCTCAGCCATGTTTGTAATTGTTCTTTAGAGGGGGCTACATTCTCTTTATAGAGATCTGAAAATAGTGAGAGGAGGCAGGTCTACATATCTTCTACACTGGAAGATTTTCCCCGTTATTATTTATTATAAGCTCACTAATATTATTTTTGGAGCGGTCAACTCTAGCCTTCCAGGCTAAAAAAGCACCTGCTTTCTCCCCGTATTCATAATTTGGCATGTTCTTAGTAAACCATTGTGGCTTGCACTTCTCATCTAGTTTCCCCTGAACTCCTGCCCAGCCCTTTCAAGGTCATCCTGAACTTTAGTCAACCTTTCTGGACAGCCCTCAGTTAATTGAATACTCTCGGCTTCTAGCTGCTGAATTTATTTCTCAATTGATTGTAGCTCCCGCGCTTCAGGAACATATAAGACCATGAAGCCTAACCCTCAAGTTTGCCTTGAAGGTGTCCCAGATAATTTCTATAGTCGTTGAACCAATACTTAAGGCAAACAAATCTAAGGGAGGATAGTTTAGTAGCATGAATAATTTCGGGATCTGCAAATTTTACTTTATTAAGCATCCATCTGGTTTGTAGCCTATTGGCTTTTTTAAGATATTAAAATAATATTGGGGCATGATCTGAGAGGTGGCTTGGCAAGATTGTGACCCCCAGCATGGTATCCAGAAGAGATCTATTGGTTAAAATATAAGCAATCCAGGAGGAGTGGTGATATTCTTTACTGTATAACATGTAACCCAGGAGATCTCCCGTCTTTCCCCTCCAGACGTCGACCAATTCTAAGTCATGCATCAAATTGTTCATGGCTGACAGATTCGGGGGGGGCCCTATATACTGTGTCTGATTTGACCTGTCTTTTAGGGGTTCAAGAAGAACATAAAAATCTCAGCTGATAATCGGGGGGGATACCATAATTAACTTAGACTGCAATTTACAAATATAAGTTGGATTGTCTACATTTGGTCCATAAAAAGAGGCACAAGGTAATTCAGTTCCTCCAAAATCCAGTTGTGCCACCTCCTCGTCTGATCCGTCTGTACTGATTTAATAGAGCAGGTGACTCCCTGCTTGATTAGAATTGTGACTCCCCTGCTGTTAATCGCTTGTTCAGAGGAACAATAGCCTTTTATCCACGGAATTCTGGAGGATACCATACGAGATTCCTCTGAGCTCAAGTGTGTTTCTTGTATGAGACAGACCTGCGCTACTGAGAGAGCTAGGTATTTCAGTATCAGGCTTTGCCTTCTTGGACATCTCAACCCATTTACATTCCAAGAGATAAAACGAATCTTACTGTTTTTTATAACATCACCTGCCATCAGCTCACAAACCCTTTATGTTTGCTAATCAACCAATTTGTTATATGCTTCAAGTGAGATGAGGAATATTTTTATTTTTATCCATTGCTCCCCACCCTGTGCCACCCCCATCACCCCTCCCCCCTGTGGCCCCTTACTCCCATGAGGAACCCCCCCTTTCAATAGGCTAAGCCTATTTGGTCACTGCTCCCTTGGGCAATAGTCATGTGCTTCATATGATAGGTTCGGTCAGGGAATCTGGTGCCGGAGACCCCCTTATACCATTATTGTCCTCCTTTTCTATTTTCAGTATCCGTTTTAATCTTCACTCTGTGGAGCAAAACTGGTGCATCAGATTATCCCACATTACACGTAGCTGGGCTGGGAATTTCAATTGAGCCTTTGCCCCCAGACTTTTTAGATTCTCCAGTCTCTTCCTCAACTCCAATTGTCTTGTTGCTGTGATGTGTGAAATATCAGATCTTATCAAGAAGGGGAATGGGTCTGGGCCTGTAGGTGAAAAAGTTATGGTACCTTCCTTGAGGGCCAAAGATAAAATTAATTCTTTAACAGTGTATGAGAGGAAATTAATCAAGATCTTCCTCGGTCTTTGTCTGCTAGGATTCCTCCTGAAGGGATCTCGGCACACCCTTTGGATCTCGTGTGCCAGATCAATGCTGGGTGAACTTTTTAAACGGCCCCCTTTAACAGGGAAATGACAAATTCCTTAATGTCCGATCCCTCGATTGCTTCAGGAACATTCAGGAGCCTCAGGTTGTTTTTTCTGGAATGATTTTCCAGCCGCTCGAGGTCGTCTTTGAGCACTATCTTCTAGGCTTCTAGTTTTACCAGATCCTCTGACATGTTGTGTATAGCCTCCTTAACTTTAGGGATCTCTGCCTCTATTATATTGGTGCTCGTAGTAACCTCCTCCAGCTTCTGGGCTAACACCTTACAGGACGACTGAATAACCGCCTGGTTTGCTGCTGACACTGAGAACTTACTAGCCATCTTAGCCTGGTTCGTCTCTGAGATCTTAAACCTGCTCAATATCTCTTCCTTCATAGCAAGTAAAATATCGGACAACAAACGAAGTGTAGAGCCTTGGGCCCCATCATCCTCGGTCGCTGTTTCCCTTGCACTGTTCTGACTGTCCTGAATTTCCAGGACTGTATACCTGTTAGACAGACTGACTACCGGGTGGGCAGCTGACGAGGTTACTGTTGGACCCCCTGTCCTTTCGGGCTTCTCACTTGCTTGCCCTGAGGGGTCTGCGGTTTAGGTCCCTTCGCTTTACACTGCTGGAAAGGGGTGAGGGCTGGAGGTTGACCTTTATCATTTACTAATGGATTAAGGGGGCCACCCTGGGAACCCTCTTGAATAGCCCTTTTTACTGGTTCACTTATAGCTGTTGCGGGGGACATGACTTTATAATACGATTTCAGAGAGGGGGTAATTTTCACGTTTAGGGGCAATTTTTTCTTCTCCCTCCCTCTCTCCTTGCCCTTGCTGACCTCTCTCCCTTTGAGTCTGCCTCGTCTGTCGTGACCCATCGCAGTTTGAACTGCTTAATCAGTGCTTTGGTTTCTGAAATAGGAGGAGATTTTCTTGGGGTCAAAATAGGTTGTATAATGTCAATGTTTGTGGGATGAGTGGGCCACTCTAGCATGCCGCAACGTGTACCTACTTAATTTGGGGGGGAGATCCCTTTAACCTCTGTTCCTCCTTCACCAGACTCTATGGGGTATAAGAAGTCCTCTCCTACTACCCCTACACTCCTTCCACAACTGAAAATGCACCTGCGCATGTTAGCTCCTCTTTGTAGGCTAGATGGACTCTGTGGGCTAAATTAAAAGGGCGCCAGGTCAGGGGGTTAACTGGAGACAATGCACATTCCCCCCTACCTCCGTACAGCCCAGACAGGAGAGCCTGCTGCTCCGTATCCTCCTGCCACTTGAACTTCCCCCCAGCGTCGGGGCAAAAACTGGCTCCAGTACTATCTCTGCCCTCAGCGACTCAGAGCCAGAAGCAAGCGGCGTCGCAGTGCCTCCAAAGCCGTGCCCACTCCTCCCACTGCCAGTCGCCAGCCTCCCAGGGGCAGAGAAGTGAAACCGCCCACTCACCTGGAGAGAGACCGCCAAACGGTGCACCCCAAATTGCCCCCTACAAGGTACGAGGGAAAGGGGGTTAAGGCCATACATGGATATAAAATCCAGATCGCGGCAGCAGGTTCGCGGCGCCAGGTTCGCGTCAGGATCACTGCATCAGGTTTGTGGCGTCAGACCGCCATCGTAGAGCCCGAGGGAGTACGTGACCGCGAGGTTCAGAATATTCTGCATGCATTTTGTTTTTTAGGATTGTCACTAAAATATTGTTTCTGCTTCCAGTTTGTGAGTGTGGATTAAGGGCACATGATTTAGAAGCATGTTTTAGGTCTGATGTAAATATTGTGTACATTGTGGATATTCTAGCAATATTATAAATCATATTTGATCTTTTGTCAGTGTTTATGTATTTCACTGACTGATGAAATGGCTGGCTCACATGAATCTTGGCCAATATGTACTCACATTTATTTACAGACACAGAATTGGTAAAACTCTGTGATACATCAGTCCCATTTCTAAAAAGTCAGTATTGATAGCAGGCCATGTGCCAAACATCCCAAGCTTTTAAAAGTCAGTTAATCCTGGCTGTTACCCAGTTGCCCTTTACTGCTGGGGTATTTGAGCTGATAGTTACAACGTTAACATCACATTTCCAAGTTTCAGAATACAATGTGATACTTGGTAAAATGTCAGGACTCACTTAAAGTAAGACATTTGCCATAGGGACACTTTGCTGTATAAATGTCTACACAGCAGCAGCACCACCTTAATGAAGTCAGGTACAGTGCAGAAGAGCAGTGGGAAGCATGTTTAAAGCATCAGGTTTTAGGTGCCTTAGAATATAGGGCTACAAATTAATTTGCTGTAATTAAACATTTTACAAGTATGGGAACCACATTGCCAACGCCAACGACATACCACAAGAACTGTGCAACTCACTAGATATCTTCTTCCACCGCAAGATTGCTGACATCCATGACAGCTTCAACACCATGACCGACCCGACCACGCCAGGCCCCACCTCCTCTGTGAACACCACTAGCGCCAACCGCCTGACCTCCTGGTCCAACATCAATGACGACGAGACACGCAAGGTCATGAACTCCATCCACTCAGGATCTCCGTCAGACCCGTGCCCACACTACGTATTCAACAAATCACACGCTGCCATCGCACTCCAACTATGGAAGGTCATCAACATCTCCTTCGAAACAGCGACATTCCCTGAAAGTTGGAAACACGCAAAATCAACGCCCTCCTCAAGAAGCCCAAGGCGGACCCCAAGGACCTCAAGAACTTCCGGCCCATCTCCCTGCTCCCGTTCCCGGTGAAGGTCATCGAGAAAACCGTCAACATGCAACTGGCCCGCCACCTGGAAGACAACAACATCTTGGACCTGTCCCAGTCCGGGTTCAGACGAAACCACAGCACAGAGACAGCCCTCCTCGCCGCCACAGACAACATCAGGCACCAACTAGACAACGGTGAAACATCAGCCCTCATCCTCCTGGGCCTGTCAGCCGCCTTCGACACAGTCTGCCATCGCAGTCTAAAGACACGCCTCCTAAAAGCCGGAATCCAAGAGAAGGCTCTTGACTGGACCACGTCCTTCCTCTCTGTCAGAACCCAGAGCACTGGGAACGGCACCGACACCCACCGACCATGCACGCAACCTAGGATTCATCCTCGACTCCTCCCTCTCCATGTCTTAACAGATCAACGCCGTCTCCTCCTCCTGCTACAACACTCTCTGCATGCTCCGCAGGATCTACAAGTGGACCCCGACCGAAACAAGAAGAACGGTGACACAGGCCCTCGTCCTTCCTCTCTGTCAGAACCCAGAGCACTGGGAATGGCACCGACACCCACCGACCATGCACGCAACCTAGGATTCATCCTCGACTCCTCCCTCTCCATGTCTTAACAGATCAACGCCGTCTCCTCCTCCTGCTACAACACTCTCTGCATGCTCCGCAGGATCTACAAGTGGACCCCGACCGAAACAAGAAGAACGGTGACACAGGCCCTCGTCAGCAGCAGACTGGACTACGGCAACGCACTCTACGCAGTAATTCCAACCAAACACCTACGACGACTACAACGCATCCAAAACGCATCCGCCCGACTGATCGTCAACGTCCCCCACCGCAGCCACATCACCCCCCACCTGGGAGACCTACACTGGCTCCCCATTGACAAGAGGATCACCTTCAAGCGCCTCACCCACGATCACAAAGCACCCCAAAATGCCGGACCAGCCTACCTGAACAGCAGACTCAGCTTCTACACCCCGAGGCGCCAGCTCCGGTCCGCCAGACTCGCCCTCGCCGCTGTCCCCCGCACCCAACGAACAACTTCCCATGGCAGATCCTTCTCCTACCTAGCAGCCAAGACCTGGAACACCCTCCCTACCCACCTATGGCAGCCCCAAGACATACTCACCTTCTGAAGACACCTCAAGACCTGTCTCTTCGAGCAGTAGCTGCACCCCCTCCCCTCAGCGCCTTGAGACCCTCACGGGTAAGTAGCATGCTTTACAAGTACTCTGATTGATTGATTGATTGATTGATCTGGGGAGACAACTGGAAGACAGGGGATGGGAACGGGTATTGAAGAGTCCAGTGCGCATACCCAGAAATATGAGGTTCCGGCAAATACAATTGTTCATTGTACACAGGGCATACCTTACACCTGAGATGATCAATAGGTATTTCCACCGCACGGATGCAGTGTGCCCTAGATGTGCTGAAACTGGGGAGGGTCTAGTCCACATGCTGTGGAGTTGCCACAGACTACACTCATATGGCACATGATTAGCGAGTTACAACAGGTAAGCACGGGGTGCAACATACCCTTTGACTGGACTGTCTCCCTGCTGCATCATTTCCGTAGGACCCCAGCCACATAAGTAACATCCCGGTTCCTTGCCCTGGGGCTAGTAGTCGCAAAGCGTCTCATCACCAAGAAGTGGAAGGTGCAAGACCCACCTCACACAAAAGCATGAAGACATTAGCTCTCCGCATGGGCCAGGGCAGAGGGAACGGCCATCCAACGGGAAGAGACAGTGGGTTTGAGGAAGGAGCCCATAGCTGCACCGTGGGAGGGACTACTCTAAGCACTTCAGCAAACTGAGGAAGTATGCTCAGGGGGACAACCTGAAGGGAGGGGTGTAGGCCCAGAGTAGGTGCCGTGGGCCATGTCCGTATGCAGCAGTAGTGTTCCATGTATATGAATATCCAAATTGACACCAGGGTTGAGTACAGCTGACGCCAATGTCAGGGAATAACAGTCAGAATGATGTGATGTGGTGCACTGTTGGGCGTAACAGGGGTGTGGCAGAGGGTGGGGACACTTGCACTAGCATCTGTCTACGTTGTAGTTTTTGGTTTTAACTGTTTTCATTACACAACATCTGTTCAGAAGTCCACAATGATCCATCTGAAGGACTTTACATGCTGGACTAATGGAACCATGTTATCACTGAAATGCAACCTATATCATTCATGGAATGAGCTAAATATTGGAATTACATGCACTCTTGTGGAACAGGCACCATACTTATACTTGGAATGCTCAAACTTCATGTACCAGTAGTATGTTTTCACTATTGATGAGTGTTCCAATGCATGGATAGTTTTGAAATTGCTTATTGCCTTTCCTGTACATGTAAACTAAAAGTCAATAAAAAAAGATTTAAACAAAACAAAACAAAAAACATTTTACAAGTTTCACAAGGTACTACGCTGTTGACAGGGTTAACCACTCCTAAAATGTCATAATATTTCATAATATTTCAAAAGAAGTAGGCAAATAACCCCAACTGTGTCCAAAAACCTTTTGTTAAACCATTTGAATACAGTACTATTACTTTTCTAATCTATTAATAGTTCTGTAATGGTAATGACATGTGTGAGAGGGTATTGAGATATGAGTGAGGGTGCAATGCACAGACGTTTATGAACAAAACAGTCTAACTTAAATCCATTGGAAACAATCCCAATGGGACTACACTAAATACCATGGGCCTCATTTATGAGGCCTTGCGTCAGTTTTGCGCTTCCGATGAGTCACTTTTTGTGACGCATCGGCAGCGTAAAACATGCCTCCTGATGCGCACTATTTACAAAGTGACGCATCTAAGCAGATGCGTCACTTTGTAAACCCCTGCGCTACATTATACCTGCATCAGGTATAATGTATGCAGAGGGGGCGTTCACCCGCAAAAAGCCTCGTAATAGTGACGCAGAGAAATCAATGAGATTTCACTGCGTCACTTTTAGGACGCTGTTGCGTCAAAATCTTGCACCTGCCTCACAGCAGGCGTAAGACTGACGCAAGCCCTTTCACATGGGGCTTTCCCATGTGAAAGGAAGCATTGCTGGAGTTGCGTCACTTTTGTGACACACTCCAGCAATGCGTCACTTTTGTGCCTACAGATATGTCAGAAATACTGACGTATCTGTAACTCCTTGCGACATGATGCGTCATATTATAAATATGACGCATCAATCATGTCGCAAGTAGGGCGCAGTGAAAAGTGACGCATCGCTGTTTTCATGCAGCGATGCGTCACTTTTCATAAATGAGGTCCCTGTATTACTTATTTTTTATTAAACATGTCCTTTATAGCAAACACTGCAAATGATATATTTTCTAAACACTAGAAAAACTGTTTTTTTCTATTAAGGGAGTTAGGCAGCTGAATAAAAACTGTGAAGCACTGAATGCAAATGGTTTGAACATCACTGAAATCCCCCAAAACATAAACACTGAAAACTTGACAGCCTTAGCATAGGGCTTTGAATCAGATGCCATACTGCCAATCTTGGCCCAGACTGAAGAAGACATGTAATCTAGTACTGGAATCAGCCCTGCCATACCACATGCAGTCTTGCACTACTGTAGCACTCATTCCTATTAGCATAATGTAGGATTGGCAAGTAGCATATGCCAGCCTCTTTTTAGCAACCTACTGGAACTGTTCATAAGTGCTTTATTAGAGAAAACCTGGAATCATAAAAAAACATCACAGATAGACACCTTTAAGTGCCTTCAAATCCTGTCTATGACTATAACTTTTAATATGTTGTCAGCTGACAACTGCTTATTGATGAATGTGCAGATGGTTGGTGAAACAGATCTTGCCAACCCCATTGTGCGTGCATGATTCCCTGGATCCTGTGCAATATATTTTTAAAGTAAAATGTTTATTTAGTCCTCCTTTGTTGGGTGATTTGTAATGAACTTTGATATAATGATTTTTTATTTAAAAAAACTTTTTGTTATAAGAATATTTAGTAAATTGTGTAGCATTCTGCTAATTTAAGATTGGGGTGATGAATGGTTGCCGTGGGAATGTCCTGGATTGGATTTGATGAATGGTCACTGACCCCAAAGGGAACTATTTTTGACTTGATAGTTTTTTTTTGTCATCCTGGCTCTTGAAGATGAGTGTGGAACTCACACTTTCGATTCAGGTGATTGTTGTTAGTGAAGATGTGAGCCGGTATATTTGGCAGCTTATTTAGTAGATCGGATATTTCGAAGAATACCGTATATGTGCACCGGAGCATTGGTTGTTCAAATGATTGGTAGAGAATAATGAGATGTAGCTGAGCCTCGACTCACTTAAAAAGTGTGATGAGGATTTCCTTAATAGAACAGATGGATATCTCAGATGTCATATCTAAATTAATGCAAAAGTCAACCAATTCGCCTCTCCCTGGAAAGGCAGCGATTGCTGTCTCCATCCAGTAACTCGAGTGAGGAATTCAGAGTTGAAGATTTGGAGATTTCTGAAGCATACGTGGTGCCAGCAAACTGTCTAGTCTGTAAGTGAGACCAAGAGAGACAATTTGGGATAGAAAGTTCATTGCTTCATGAGCCTCTTATTAGCTATGATGGTGTTATGGAGTTGACAGTCTAGTAGTTGGGGTGGGAGGAGCTAGGTGGGCAGAGGGGAAGAGGTGGGGTCAAGACAGGAAAGGGTCAGATAGAGTAGGGACGGGGACCGAGCTAGATGTTAAATAAAGAGCTCGTACATACTCAGTCTGTGTCCGTGTGTGTGATTAGAGTGGGACACGACAGCTGGCGACGAGGGTGGGATCCAACTGCAAACCCACCAGAACGAGCCCCGTCCCGCAGCGTAGAGCGCCCGGAGCTCCGCTGTGACCGTGGTCCCGAGGCGCCACGGAAGAGACCCCGACGTGACCAAGGGAAGTCTGAGTGTGACCAGGCGGTCCTCAGAGCGTGTGAAGGAAAGCAGACGGTGCGCCGAGCGAGGGCGCCGAGAAAGAGGACGGATCGCGCTGGACGCGCGAAGCCCGCCAGGATCGAAGGCAGGGCGCCAGAAGAAAAGTGCCGGTCGCGCTGGAGGCGCGAGACCCGCCCGACAACACGCCAAACCGTGAGTGAAAGTCGGGAGCCCACTCCGACATTGCCCCAACTCACTGCGTGACATTGTGCAGGCGAAGGAAGCTGACGCGCGAGGCATAGCGCCAGGTCGGCGCGCGCGTGACAAGGAAGCGGCGCTGAGTGATCCGCCAGCCAAACGCCCCCCACAGCGTGAACTTACCTGAAAAGCGGCAACCGGCAGCCACCTGCAGGCGCGAATCCAGTTGTGCAGCGACGTGTGAATGCACCGAGAGAGCGAGAGAAAGCCACGTGTCTCGCTGAAGGGAGCGGCCATTTTAAGGTCAGGCAGCTCTAAGGACAGGCCCTATTAGAATTGAGGGCGGCCATCTTTGGGTCAGGCGGACCACTCAAATAAGCACTGGCAGCCCCAAATTGTGACGGTGAAGAGCGGACAGCGAGCAATCAGTGCCGCGTGAGAGTTGCAAGGAACAAACAAGCATTGGCACCTACCGCAAGAAGTAAAGAGAACGGACACCAGCAGCTGCGACCAAGGTCAAGCATCAAGACCGAAACCTCATCACCAAGATGTCCAACCCTCCCGCGCAAGACGCGCAAGACGCTCCCGCCAAAAAGGAGATCAAGGGCACGCACCTGCGAGCGCCAGAACCCTTAATAATTACGACAGGGAGCAGCATGGGCCTCAAATGGCAGGAATGGCTGGAGGATTTTGAGGACTACATTGAAGGCTCTAGAATCGAGACAGACAAGGACAAAATAATAACCCTTCGCAATCTAGGAGGGCGCGAGATCAGCAAGATAGTGCGAGAGATCCCCACCAACGACGGTGACACCTATATCAAAGTAAAAGACATATTGAACAACCGTTTCCTGCACAAAAGAAATGTTGATTATGAGCGACACAAGTTCCACCAACAGCGCCAGGACAAGGATGAGCCACTAACATCCTTCATACACCGACTGCGGCGCCAGTCCCAGTACTGCGACTTCGCAAACTTCTCGCCGGATGCGGCCATCAAGTCCCAAATAATCTCAGGATGTCACTCAGAATCACTGAGGCGAAGACTGCTAAGGAAGCCACAAGAGTTGGCAGAAATCGAGGAGAATTCACGAATATATGACCAAGCCGAAGAGAATGCGGCGGATATCGAAGTCAAGCCCAGCACTAGCCGCTAACATGCCAACCGTGTCTCCGACCGACGACATGGATGACAGGACTACAGAGGCAACCCGCGTGACAGATCACGCCGATCCAGATTCTCACCCAGACGCCGAACAGACCACCGGCGAAAAGATTCTGAGAGGAGAGACCGACGACCCGAACGCACAAGACGGTGCTACAGGTGCGGGTATGACTACCCTCACATCGACTCATGCCCTGCCATGGGCCAACGCTGCCGAAAATGCGGACGATCCAATCATTTCGAGGCCATGTGCAGCGATTACCACCAAGAGAAACGTGGCGGCAATGACCGACGCGCCAGCCAGCAAAGATCTTCAAGGACAGAGACCAAACGGCACCACGTCAGAGCCGTTCAGGGTGAACCTGATAGCTCCCCGGCTGGGATCGCCGATCTCCCTCGAGAGAGTCCAGGTCTTCCTCATCCAGGCGATCGTCCTACACCACAGAGTATGTCAACATTGCTGACAACGATCAGCTCAAACGCTACCCACGGCTTGATATCATGGTGGGCAACCATGCAGCGAAATTCGTCATGGACAGTGGCGCATCCCTTAACTACATCTCCGTTGCCGAACACGAGCGCATGGTTCCTAAACCTCATCTGCGCTTTGCACCTGTCCGGGTATACACCTGGATGTCAAGAAAACCACTCCCGTGCCTGGGAAAGTTCGACACCACCCTCACGCACGGCGGCATCACCATCCCTGCTGTCATCCATGTCATCAAAGGACCCGATGCCGACTGCCTACTAAGCCTTCCGACTGCTGAGCGCCTGCGCCTCGTGCACATCCTCTTCAACGTGAACGACAGCTCCAACTACGCCGTGAAATTTCCATCTCTGTTCCAGGGCCTGGGCAAACTAAAAGGTCGGCAAGTACATCTACATATCAATGAGCGAGTCACACCAATTGCTCAACATCCGCGGCGAGTGCCGTTTCATCTACAATCCGCAGTGGCTCAAGAGCTGCAAGACCTCCTGGATGCTGACATCATTGAACGCACCGAAGGACCCACTCCCTGGGTGTCCCCGGTGGTCATCGTGCCAAAAAAGGGGACTCCCGACAAGGTCCGTCTCTGTGTAGACATGCGCCTGCCGAACACGGCAATCGAGAGGGAAAGACACCCCGGCCCACACCTGAGCGACATGATTACGGCACTCAACGGAGCTACGGTCTTTTCCAAACTGGACCTCAACAAGGGCTACCACCAGCTCGAGCTGGATGACAGCTCTCGCCCCATCACCACTTTTGCCACGCATCTCGGCCTCTTCCGATATAAGCGTCTCAGTTTTGGCGTCTCCTCGGCAGCCGAAATTTTCCAAGAGACGATACGCCTGATCATCCACCATATCCCAAATTCACTCAACTACAGTGATGACATTCTGGTGTACGGCACAAACCTCCGAGAACACAACATCGCCCTTGACCGTGTCTGCCAGGCTCTGATGGACGCAAACCTGACTCTCAATAAGAACAAATGCGAATTCCACCAGTCAACACTGAAATTCTTCGGACACATTTTTTCGTCCAGCGGCATGAAACCCGATCCAGACAAGGTGGCTGTGCTCAACAACACCAAAAGCCCAGCTGACGTAAACGATCTACGCTCCTTTCTCGGGATGGCGAGTTATTGTGCTCGTTACATTTGAGACTACGCCACCATAAGTCACCCACTGAGGCTCCTCACGAAGGCCAACCAGCCCTTCAACTGGACCCCGGACTGCGAGCGCGCCTTCAGAGACATCAAACAGGCGGTAGAATCGTCTGACTGTCTGTCCTACTTCAACCCCAGACGGAAGACAGAGATCACCGTAGATGCCAGTCCAGTGGGCTTAGGGGCGATCCTGGCTCAGTACGACGACGATTCGGAACAACGGAGGATCATCGCCTATGCCAGCCGCAGCCTCACCGATCCGGAAAGGAAGTATTCCCAGCCTGAGAAGGAGAGCCTGGCGGTCGTGTGGGCGTGCGAGCACTTCCACATCTTCATCTATGGGAAACACTTCACGCTCATTACTGACCATCAGGCACTCGTGACGATCTACGGGAATCCAAAGAGCAAGATGCCCCCCAGGATTGAGCGGTGGGGCCTCCGACTGCAGGAGTACACGTTTACAATCATTCACAAACCGGGGAAGGGAGAGAACCCTGCTGATTACATGTCCCGCCACCCCCGGGACTCTGCAGTGACAACTTCATCCATAGCAGAGGAATACATTCATTTCGTGTCAAGTCATGCTCGCCCTCCAGCCATACCAATGCACACCATCCGGGAAGCAACCAACAAGGACGCTGTTCTACAAACCGTGATGAAACGCATACTATCCAACAGGTGGAGACTTCATCCGCAAGATGAAGACGAGAATCCAGATGTTAGGAATGAGCTCCAGGCTTTCCGACACGTCTCTGATGAACTCTCAATAACCGAAGATGGCCTCCTCCTAAGGGACCACCGGATAGTCATCCCAGCCACCCTGAGACAAGGAGTAGTCGACCTAGCACATGAGGGTCATCGAGGGGTCGTATCCACCAAGAGAGCACTTAGAGAGCGTGTCTGGTTTCCAGCTCTAGACCAGATAGTCGAGAACACTCTGAAGGATTGCCATCCCTGTCAACTAACCAGCCCCAACACTCCACCTGCACCACTTCAGATGACCCCACTACCTGACGGAGTTTGACAAGAAGTTGCAATGGATTTCTATGGGCCTCTGCAGTCAGGGAAGTATGTGGTTGTCATCGTGGATGAATATTCCCGATTCCCAGTGGCTCAGTTTATCTCCTCCACCAGCGCCACCTGTACTCTCAAAGTACTTGAGGAGGTTTTCGCAACCTGGGGTGTCCCCAGAATCATCAAAACGGACAATGGACCCCCGTTCAACGGGCATGAATTCAGCGACTTCGCGAAACAGATGGACTTCCAGCACCGCAGGGTCACCCCACTCTGGCCGCAAGCCAACGGGACGGTTGAACGGTTCATGTCTACCATCAAGAAAACTTTCCAACAGGCCACCGCCGAGAAAAAGGATCTGCAAGCGGCACTGAATGAAGTCCTCTGTGCCTACAGAACCACTCCTCACTCCACGACGGGCGTCTGCCCTGCCACTCTCATGCTTGGGAGGACACCGAGAACTCGGATCCCAACCTGGGAGGGAGCACTGAAGAAACCCCTCTCCGACCACCAGATCAAGGACATGGCTGCAACAGATCAGTACCACAAGGAGAAGATGAAGGACCATGCTGATCACAAACGGAGGGCACGGTCACCCTCCCTCAAGGAAGGTGACAGGGTTTTCGTTAGACAAGAGCAGCGCCAGAAAACTGACTGTCGTTTCAAAGACGAGCCCCTCACGATCGTGCAGCAGAAGGGCACCATGGTGACCGCTGAATCAGAGAATAGGCGAGTCACCCGAAATGCATCCCACTTTAAGAAATGCCCTCCTGAAAGACGTGACTGCATGCCCGCAGCCTCCACGACGGAGAACCCCAGTGTCCCAGAGGATGGCACACCCGACTCTGCACCTCCCGTAACGCCGGAACCTGTGGTAGAGAACATTGTGTCTACACCGGCTCGACCTCGACGCCAAGTGCAGCCTCCAAAGCGACTGATCGTAGAAATGGACTAAGTTTCACTTCCTCTGCTGTTTGTTAAGAAGGGGGGAGATGTTATGGAGTTGACAGTCTAGTAGTTGGGGTGGGAGGAGCTAGGTGGGCAGAGGGGAAGAGGTGGGGTCAAGACAGGAAAGGGTCAGATAGAGTAGGGACGGGGACCGAGCTAGATGTTAAATAAAGAGCTCGTACATACTCAGTCTGTGTCCGTGTGTGTGATTAGAGTGGGACACGACAGATGGGAACTGTATTTGTTGGGGTAATGTGAAATTAGATTTGTGCTGTTTGTGATTGAATTGCTCACTTTTTATGTCTTGCCTACAGCTTTATGTCTGTTGTTGTAGAACGATTGTGAACAATAAACTGAGTGGAATATTAGTTAGAACCTTTTTCATGATTGAATGGCAATCTTATCTATCTCTGCATCCTCCCCATTCTTGTGCTTGTCCCGCCCCCGCAGAATTGCTGTTTTGTCATACTTTTGATTGTAAAATTGGTATCCTTCCACTACTGAAATGATGCAGCTACATTTTCATCTTTTAGCACTAAATTGGAGTGCATGGGTTTCCCAGCTCTCTCCACTTCTACTGTTTTTCCTGCTGCTTAAGACCCCTCTTTGCTCGCTACCATTGCTTGCCAACTCTTCCCCTTCTACCCAGCTGGATTTATTTTTGATTAACTTTTTTCCTAAAAAGAGTTTTTTAAGGTTTTGGCAGCTGCAAACTGCTAGAGGGTCACTTACCTCCCTACTTTAATTCTCTTCCTATAGTCCATGCTGAGAGAAATCTGTCTAAGTTCTTGTTTCACTTCTAAACAAAGATGGGAACATCCCCACATGCTCTCTTAATTCAAATAGAATTGTATGGAATGAGATGGTAGGAAGGCCCACGCAGCATTGAAGAACGACAGATTTCCAATTTCTTCTCGTCATAAAAGAATTTCTGAGCCTTCTAGAAACTGTACACTTTGTTGAGTTTGCAATCAAGGTAGTTCTTTGTCGGTGGCAAGTAGATGGTCACAGTTCTACACTCTTTTTTATACCCTAACTGCAAAGGACTGGACTGGTTGCAAGAACACAAATAAATAATAAAAGAAACCCCAAAAGTAGCAGTTACATTATTTACAGTCCCACACGGAGATACGTGGCACCAAGTTATTGCTTAACATGTATGGGATGAAAGCACTTTCCTTAATATACAAAGGAAATGAAAGCACTGCTCATCATAGCATCCACCTGTATCTTTAATGAATCTTCCTGATCAATCATTGCCAGTGACGGTCCCATTTAAGCAGGTTCCCACCGCTCAGTGTTGATATCCATAATTATCAGTTCCATTCAAAGGGTACATAGAGACCCATTTAGGCTCAATAAAGATAGGAAGAACCCCCGCAGAGTTTTAGTCAATTTCAAGTCTTACTCAATAAAAGAAAGTATTTTGAACAAAGCTCTGAACTCCGGAACATTAACTAAAGATGGATATAACTACAAAATTCATTTGGATATATCCAAAGCAACAGCTGATAGGCAATGGGCCTTAGGAAAATTCATGCACGACCTTGCTCATTGCAATACCGGCACACAGGAGGGGAATCACGGCGCGTAAGATGGCAGAACATATCGGGTTTTGGAACCGCAGACAAACGCCAAAAACAGCCACCCCCTGTAACCAAGGACTTTTGTGGGCAATCGCCTTTAAACTTCAGAAAAGATACCCACGAAGTACTTACACGTGGAATCCGAAGAGCAGGAGGCACCACGAGAAAACTCACCAATATATGAACCAAATGAATATGCTTAACTCCCTTGCAGAAGATAAAAATGACCCATAACTCGCAACGTAAAGATACATCTCAAGGACCCAGGGAAACTGGCCGCTAAGGGAGATTTTAAGTATACTATCGTGCCTTTCTGTCAAGATTCCTACAGAAAGAAACTTTTTCTTTGTGAAACTGAGGACCCCAGTATTAATTGTCCTGAGGAAGGTGTGACCGTATCAAGGGTACTAACACCGAAACACGTTGACGCCCGGAAAAGATTTAGAATCCAATAAAGCCTAGAAGATACCAACCGTATGCAAAACTTAACAATTGTGGTATAAAAATGCAAACCCAGTAAGGCTATTGGATCCCATAGATCAGTTGATACAATATTCGAGCAAGTATTACAAGTGGGGTTTTTGTTCTGTATATTTTGTGTTACTGCTATTACTGTACTGTATTGTATATGTTTCACGTTTAGATCCTTATATAACTTTCTTTTTAAATTCAGAATATGTTATTTATGTGTCTTTTTAACAAATTTTATTAGTATGAAATGTAATCTACTTTGTTGACATTGTATTTTTTCAAAAGAATTATAAGTTTTCAGAAGAATTGATTGATTGTTTCTGAAATTTTATTACCAGATTTTCATTTTTAATAAAAGATTGTAAACGTCATACTTTGGTTTCTGGTGTGTCCCCTGACAATAGGTCTATGGGTCCTGTGGACAAAAAAAAGAACATCTGTCCCCTGCACGCCGTAATCTCTAATACTATTCCAGGGATTTTCTCTAGACTTACTTGGTCAGATAGCACCCTGTTCCCTGGAACACGAGGGGTCTTCTCTCTTATCTTAACCGAAGGGGCAACTGTCCAGATGAAGTTCCCAGGACTCTTGCGCATAATGTGGTGTAACAAAACTTACAACTTTAGAGATCCGAAAGAGGTAGAACTACTCCTGGATTGTATGAAAACAAATAGGGACAAGTAGTACATTCAGCCTACTCATGTTAACTAAACCTTCCTATGGTTGCAGTTCTCAAAAAGGGCAACTAGGATTGCTCAAATGTTATTAGGGAGGGTTCCCAGGGTGGGGGTAAACACAGGGCTGTTTTTCTTTTTTTAAACGCACACTGTAGTTTTATTTGGGTGGGGAGCATCTGGGAAAAAATAAAAAAAATATTTGTCTGATATGCAAACAATATACCAAACAGGGTTGGAGTAAAAAATAGTGGTAAAGAATACAGTTCTAATGGGTGATTTAAAAATAGTATCATGTAACGTGAATGGGTTTAGAATTGGGCGAGGCGACATAACATTTTTGAGTATCTCAAATTGCTGAACAGCGATATAATTGTATTACAAGAAACTCATCTCCTCAGAGATGAGTGGCTCGAAGCTATAAAATACCAGAAATGGATTGGTGAGACAGTATGCACAACTCAAACATGCAATGTTAAGGGTGTCGCTGTTATAATCAAAAAATCTCCCCATCACAACTACGACAGATCACAGCGGTGGGCAGGCTACTTGCGCGCTCCTACGCTACGCTGATTGCATTTCCTTTAAAATTGCACAACCCAGCTGATTGATAGCTGTGTTGCGCACCCGGTGTATTTTAAATATCTCTTTGCTGATTAAAAGCTTTGCGCTCTTGCGTGTTTTAAAATGTTGCACTACGATTAAAAACCCCCGCGCACCTTGTGTGATTTTTAAATTGTCTCCATGCTGACTGATAGCATCACGCCTGCATTCTGACTTTGTATTTTGGCAACCCACCTCCATCTTCTTCGCTCTTGACCCTGGTCCGCCCCGGCTGTGTGCCGTTTGAGCGGAGGGTCAGCCCACGAGCGACACTTCCTGCCTGGTCCTGCTCCACTTCCGCCCTGCCTCGCCACCGTGCAGGTCAGCGGTCTAGTGGCTCACGGCAACCAGACATAAAATGGCGACCTGGAGCAAGCGCAGCGGACGAGCTCAGCGGGAGCGCCGACTTCGCGCCGAAGTCGCGCATAAGTCAAGCCCGTCTGCACCCGTCCGCGGCCGGCCGGGGCTAGGGGCAAGTCACTCTGCCCATTTTACCACCTACTCCCCGGCAGAACTTCTCAGCCTCCAGGGCCCTTGGCCTTTAGCTGCCACCACCTGTTCCCGTATCTCCTCCCTCGGCTTGTCTCCCGCTCACATCTCCCCCCCCCCCCACATTACATTTCCACTAATTCTTCTGGGGGTACTGTCAATCCTGGACCCACTAAAACCCTCTCAGCCTACTATCTCAATACTCGGTCCGCCATATCCCACTCGCATGAGCTATCAGTGCTGCTGGACCTCCATGCTCCAGATATTCTGTTTCTCACAGAAACTTGGTTTTGCGACGACTCCCTCCCCGCCCTATTGGCCACCCTACCAGCTCCATACTACGCCTTACGCTCAGATCGCCTTAATGGCAGGGCCGGGGGAGGTGTAACGCTCATTGCCCGAGCCGACTTCCCTTTTCAAATTCTCTCTCTGCCTGATATTGCCACCACGGAGTACCTGGCCATCCGCACCACCTCCATTACCCCTCCCCTTACCTGCTTACTTATTTACCGCCCTCCTCAATCGCCCTTACTGTTTCTCCCTACCTGTCTGGAAGTACTAGCCACGATCACGATTAACAACTCTTCCATTCTGCTTCTGGGTGACTTTAACTTCTGGCCGTCCGACCCCGCAGAATGCCCTTCCTCTAAGGAATTTTCAGAAACCCTTCGATCTCTTAATTTCATATCCCATATCCACTCCCCCACCCACGCTAAAGGACACGTTCTAGACCAGATCTGGTCCTTGAACTGCCCTGTAAAATCTGTCTCTATTTCAGCCTGCACCTGGTCGGACCATCACCTGATCTCATTTGCCCTCCCCATCTACCCCCCGGTCAAGCCCCCACTTCCCAAAAATGTTTGGGTCCGGGCCTGGGGACGAGTAGACCCAGACAATCTATCTGACTTACTCACCGCTTCCTACCCCCTATTACAAGGTACATCCATCCTCTCCCAAGTCGCGTCCATTAATCAGTGGCTCATCTCTGGTTGCGACTCCATTGCCCCCCTTAAGCGGGTTACTTCAAAGCGGGAGAAGGATGCCAACCTGTGGTTTAATGAGGACCTCAAGACTACTAAACTAGCGGTACGCAGAGCGGAGCGTGCCTGGAGGAGATATTACTGCCCCCTACTACGATTGGAGTTCATTAACATCTTGTCCCAATATAAGCAGGCCATCCTGGCGGCGAAAACAGCTTATTTCTCCTCCAAAGTCTTCGCCGCAGAGAACCAATCGAGGGAAATTTTCTCGATTGTGCACAACTTGGCATTCTCTGACAGAACCACCTTGAAACCCACTCCTTCTCCAGAACTCTGCCACTCTCTTAACAATTTCTTTATCCAAAAAATTGCCATCATCAAGGCCAATATCCCTACCCCTTCTCCTACGTTTGTGGATCCTCAGTGCCCCCCCCAAGGGACAACTCGATGCCCTCCCTCTCCTGTCTAAGGAAACCCTGACCTCGATAATCCCCTTAGTCAAATCTGGTTCCCCCCTAGACCCTTGCCCCTCCCACATTCTCCGTCACATTTTTTCTTCCTGCTCCGATCCCCCCCTTCACCTTCTCAACAGTTCACTTTCTCAGGGCGTTGTACCCGCCCCACTGAAAACAGCAATCATCGTCCCCATTCTTAAGAAACCGGGCGCGGACCCCTCGGTCCCCGCCAACTATTGCCCCATCTCCCTCTTGCTATTTTTGGCAAAAGTGCTTGAGCGCCACGTCACCCGCACTTTGAGCTCTTTTGTGGAGACGCATGGGGTCTTAGCCCCTCGCCAGGCCGGTTTCCGCCCCGCACACTCTACGGAGTCCGTAGTACTTTCGGTCCTTGACAACCTCAGGGAGGGAATGGATACCAACAAGACCCAGGCCCTGGTCCTTCTTGATCTCTCAGCCGCCTTTGACACGGTTGATCATACCATCTTACTTTCCCGTGTCAAGGCGGCGGGGATCGGAGGTACCGCACTGGTATGGTTATCCTCCTTCCTGAGGGACCGCAGCCAGGCAGTTCGCCTGGGTGACTTTACTGCGGACTTCCGGAAAGTTCAGTGCGGGGTCCCCCAAGGTTCCTCCCTTTCACCCCTTTTGTTTAACCTTTACATTGCCCCTCTTATTTTTTCACTACAGCAGATGGAGGTCACAGTATACAACTATGCTGATGACCTCCAACTTGTTTTCAACCTGTCCTCTTCCCCGTCTTCTACCTCCAACTTCCAATCTACCATGATCCACATCCGAGACTGGATGAACCACAACCATTTAAAACTCAACCCAGACAAGACTGAGCTGGTGTTGACGGGTGGTTCATCCAGTCCCTGGTCTCCTCTGTTTTGGCCCCCTTCCCTTGGTTCCCCACCTGTCCCCTCTACCTCAGTAAAAACTCTAGGCATCAAGCTCAACCCCCAGCTCACTCTTCACTCCCAGGTTAGTTCTGTGGTGTCCTCTTCCTTCCTTTCACTGCGTACTATACGCAAGGTGTCCCGTATTTTTTCTTTTCACGCTTTGAAACTGATCACCTTGGCAATGGTCATCTCCCGCCTGGATTACAGCAATATGCTGTATACCTGCATATAGCCTTAGGCGGTTGCAGCAGATTCAGAACCAGGCGGCGCGCCCGGTGTTCAAATTACCAAAATCCCACCATGTCACCCCCCTTCTTAAATCTTTGCATTGGCTCCCAGTTCGTGAACGTGTCCAGTTCAAGCTGGCTTCTATCACCTTTCAAGCGAGACTGGGCACAGCACCGGCTTTTATCTCTTCTGAGATTATACCCTATGTCCCTACCAGAGAACTACGTTCATCTACCCAATCCCTCCTTACTGTTCCGCGATTCCGGAGGAAGAAATGGGGAGGCTCGAAATTTGCAACCCTTGCTCCACTCCTCTGGAACTCCCTGCCTCCTGAGCTCAGAGCCTTGACTCTATATCCCCAGTTCAGAAAACAACTAAAAACTTACTTGTTCACCAAAGCCTTCAACTAACTGTCCTCCTGTAGCTTAAATTTTTCTTTTTTTTTTAATTTCACATTTGCCTTTCCGCCTTGTTTTCTGCAAGTTGTAGCGCCATGAAGCCGCTGGCGAACGAGCGCTTTATAAATAATTTTAAATTCAAAAATTCAAATCTTACCTTGATAGGACAAACTGTAGATACAAGAGGAAGATGGGTTATAGCTAATATAAAAGTTAGAGAGGTGGCATTGTCCGTGGTGTGATATTATGGCCCAAACACGGATGACCCCGCCCCAATCCTTGTAATCGCATCTAATATTATTAACTACACCAATTATACTGGGTGCTTAGCTTCCCGATGTATGTGTTGTATCGTTTTGCCCTCGGCCCCCCCCTCCTCTCCAGCATCTCTCCTCTTTTATAGTGTTGCACATCCATCACTCGTCTCCCCCTGCCGTATGGGACAACCAATCTATTGCACAGTACTGCCTCAATCTTTTTTGTGTTCTGTTTTTGTTATTATTTATAAAAATACAAAATGTAAAACCTTTCACTCATCCTCTTTATGCCACATGCGTCTCACATTATTGTGACTTTTCACTGCTGGGCCCTCGGGTTGTCGGCTGATGAGCTGTGTATTATTGTGCTATTACTGATTTGTGTAACTGACCAGCCTCCGTGGTTGTAGGTCTGTAATTGTATCTTCTTTTTACAAAATAAAGGTTTAAAAAAAAAAAAAAATTTATACTGGGTGATGATTTCAATATTCTGTTGGACCCCAAGAAAGATAGACACCCTCCTAGTAGAGTTTTAAATCTTCCTAGAATGCAAGAGTGTCTGGACAGGCTTAAAGATGACTTGGGCCTAGTTGATATTTGGAAAGTTAGAGGAGATCAAATCAATAAATACATTTATAGAAATCACAAATATGGCCACGCATCAAGAATAGATTTTTTCTTGCTCGATAAACTTTTAAGCAATAAAACTAGGAGAGTTCATCATCAGCCGGCTCACCTCTCAGATCATTCAATGGTTCAATTAAACATAGGGCTGGAGCCATTGCAGGGAGAGAAAAGTTGGACGTTGGAACAAACACTATTATTGGATCTTCAAGTTATTGATAACATAAGATGAATGAAAGCAAATTACTTTAAGAAAATCTGCACGATTTTACCCATCAACTGATCGGAGCCATTGACATCGCAGCCCATGAGAAGGTTCCCCTGGTGATATTCACCTTTGACGCAGCTAAAGCTTTTGACCGCGTCAATTAGTCATTCTTACAAAAAGTTATTCTAAATAATAACTTAGGCCAAAATTGTTTACAGGGTACTTAAAAATATCCACTCGGCCCCATCTGGGAAAATACTCATCAATGGAAGTACATCTAACAGGTTTCAAATTAAAAGGTGCACCAGACAGGGGTGCCCACTTTCCCCCCATCTTTTTAATTTATATATAGAGCCCCTGGCAATGTGATCAGGTCCACTGGAGAATGTACCCCCTTTAGTTTCAATAGCTGGAATCTAAAAGTGGCACTATATGCCGATGATTTAATGATTTACTCTAGTAAACTAGATGAGTAATTTAATATTAAAGCTAGGTTATTAATAGAATTTGAGGCAATCTCTGGCTATCAAATAAATCCGCAAAAAACTGAGGTTATGCATTGGAATATACCCACCACACAAATTGAATCCAAAAGTAGAATTAAATATCTTGGGATCCAAGTTTTAAAGAGTATTGAGGAAATCACCCAGGTAAATCTAGAGCTAAAAGCTAAAGAGATGAGGAAACTTCTTAAGTCATGGAACTGGTTATCTCTAACTTTTTTGGGGGAGAGCTAACGTGGTTAAAATGGCCATCCTACCAAAATTCACTTTTGTTTTTGATACGATCCCTCTGGAGTTTAGTTCATATGCCATTAAAAGGATACAGAGCGAGATAAATACTTTTATTTGGGCGTCTAAAAGTCCTAGGATAAGCTGGAAGAAATTGAGACAGAACAAAACTCGAGGGGGGATTGCCAGTCCGGATCTCATGATGTACTAAAAAGCATTTCATCTTAAAAACATAAGGCATCTGTTTCGAGCGGTGAACAACCTTTACAACGAAACTTTTACAACGCACTACCATTACAACGCGGTCATTACAACGCAAACCATTACAACGCATTGCGCTGGGGGGTGCTCTAGGATAGGGAATAAGTTTAATTTTCTATCCAACACCTTCCCTAGTGTCCACGGGGACTGGAGTTGGAATAGAAAATTAAGCTTTTCACTATTCAGCACCTCTAAGCGCTATGCGTTGTAAAGGTATGCAATGTAAAAACCCCGTTGTAAAGGCAGGCGTTGTAATAGCCTGCGTTTTAACATCATACATCCATTTCGAGATCATGAGTTTTATTCCCCTTATTGGAAAGCAGTAACTATTCAGGACCACAGCCTCTACAAGTTCGGCCACCAAAACTACTTCAAAGAAATTTGATTAAAAGTCCCAAGACCCGCATTCAAACTGTGGGCAGAGATAAGAAAACAATGGTGGTTTCCATACTATAGCCCCCAAGCACCGATATGGAACTCTCTAGGAACCCCAAAATGATCAGGTAGGACACCTAACAAGTTGAGCAGCGCTCATGTAGATCGCGCTTTAGTGCTGGTGGGCAACTATGTTTTTTTAAATACCTGTTTTGCTATTTGATTTAGTGTCAGTTAATTTTCCCCTGCTTTTAAATTTGTGCAAAACCCAACTACTTGCATTGTAATTGTCAAATACACCGCGTTTTAGCGGGTCCCTGCATTCCTTTCATCACCGGCGGCAGACACATTGGGGGGAAAACGGGACGCTTGGCGGCGCCATTTTTGTTTGCGCGCTAGCTGCACAGAGGCAGCTATTTAGGGCGGGCAAACCTGGAAGCAAATCTTGATCAGGTAGGACACCTAACAAGTCGAGCAGCGCTCATGTAGATCGCGCTTTAGTGCTGGTGGGCAACTACGTTTTTTAAAATACCTGTTTTGCTATTTGATTTAGTGTAAGTTAATTTTCCCCTGCTTTTAAACTTGTACAAAACCCAACTACTTGCATTGTAATTGTCAAATACACCGCGTTTTAGCGGGTCCCTGCATCCCTTTCATCACCGGCGGCAGACACATTGGGGGGAAAACGGAAGGCTTGGCGGCGCCATTTTTGTTTGCGCGCTAGCTGCACAGAGGCAGCTATTTAAGACGGCCATGCTGACGCGCAGCATTCGCGCGCAGCGTGAGCACGCCGGAGTCACGCCAGAGTCGAGCCCATCTGTGCCCATCCATGACCAAACGGGACCCGGGGCCACGACCCCTGGTCCGCGTCACACTTACAGCAGAGGTGAGTTGTGGGAAGCTAATCTTGGCAATATTCCTATCAGTCAGGGGTGCGCTGCCACACTCGGCCAGGAAGGACTATTGAAAGTACCCAGGATAAATCCTGGTCGGGATCATGTGCACAAGGCTCATGGCTTGCACTATGGTCTCCTCAACACGCGTTCCCTTCAAAAACACAATTTGGAGGTTTTTAATCTACTGGAGGACGGGGAACTGGATATTTTAGGAATAACGGAAACGTGGTTAGAGGACTCCTCCATGCCAGACCTCGTAGCGTCTCTGCCAGCTCACTTCTCGGCGCTGTGCCACAATAGAGCGGATGCTAAGAGAGGGGGTGGGGTGGCCCTTCTCTATAGCTCTTGCCTACGGGGTGAAAGACTTCTGACCGAAAGCATGGGAGGTGCTGAGGTGTTGGGTGTTAGGCTGAAGCTGGGGGCAGAATGTATGATTATCCTTCTAGTTTATCGCCCCTGTGGGCATCGCTGGACTTCTCTGATCTGTTCCTGAGACTGATCCAGGATACACGCTCAAGATATGACAAAGTGGTCATCATGGGTGATTTTAACTATCATTGGGAGAAAGTCCCGAAAGAAGGACAAGCTCTCCAGATTGATGAGGCATTGACATCACTGGAGTTTGTCCAACAAGTGAGGGGCCCGACACATGTCAAGGGTCATACCCTTGACTTGGTCTGGATGACATCTCCAGCGCAGGTTGCGGTAGTTGTCCAGCCGTGTGTCTGGTCCGATCACCATTTGGTGAGGGGCGAGATCCTGTTGGATGAACAAAAAATGAAGTCTAGGGAAGGGTGGAAGGCAGTTTGAAAGTGGAAAAACATCAATGGAGATAATATGTTAGATTATCTCCGAACTTATCCATCTCCTAACAACCGGAAAGAGAATTCAGATGTCCTGTGTAAGGAATTATTGGACAAACTTAGGAAGGCTGTGGACTTTGTGGCACCAATACGTAGGATGAATATAGTGAACAAAGGATCCGGGGCCCTTGGTACAACGAATCACTTAGGAAGAAGAAAAGGGGGTTACGGAAACTGGAAAGAGCATGGCGGAAGGATTATGACTCCAACTCTCGGAGTCGGTATACACAGGCACTCGCTAGCTACAAGCAGGCGATTATAGCTAGGAAAGCCGAGTTCTTTGAGGAGAGGATTATAACTGCTAGGAACCCCCAGAAAGAAATCTTCAGAGTCCTTACGGAACTTAGGAAAAACAAGGAGCAGACCACGGAGTTCTTGCAGGAGGACTGCCAAAAATTTCAAGACTTCTTTGTTAACAAGATTTCGGATCTTGTATCCGAAATTGTTGTGACCCCCAAGATTGACTGCCCCCCGCAGACTATGCCTGCTAGAATGTCAGTGACTACCCCGTTAACTGCCTTACCCTTGATTACGAAGGAGAGGTTGACAGTTCTCATGGGGCGGGTCAAATTGGGCTCCCAGGCAGACCCGTGCCCACCAGAAGTGTTCAAACTGGCACTGCCTGTTATAGAGGAAGACGTGTTGAGCCTTTTGAATACATCTCTACAAACAGGACAAGTACCGTCTTCCTTTAAGGAGGCCCGGCTGATTCCCCTGCTGAAAAAAACGGGGGCGGACGTGAAATGTCTGAAAAATTTCAGGCCTATATCGCAGTTACTGTTCTTGGCGTAGGTGGTGGAGCAACATGTACTCACCATCTTGTCAGAACATCTGGAAAGTAACGTCCTGCTTGAGCCGAACCAGGCTGGGTTCCGTGCGAATCACAGCATGGAGCTCGTTATGCTGTCTATTCTGGACGAATTGAGGAACAGGGCAGATAAGAAAACTCCAGGTGCCCTGGTGCTGTTGGACCTCTCCGCGGCATTTGACACCGTTTGTCATAAACAACTATTGTCGCGGTTGATGGACTTCGGCATTCAGGGCACAGCACATGCCTGGCTCTCCTCTTTCCTCCAAGGGAGGTCACAGAGAGTTCAACTTGGTGACCTTCTTTCCACCACTACATCGATCACCTGCGGAGTGCTGCAAGAGTCTGCCCTGTCGCCCCTCCTATTTAATATCTACCTACAGCCTTTGATTAGACTGCTTAACCAGATGGACTGCCAGGTGTACAATTATGCAGATGACACCCAGATCGTCATCCAACTGGATGATGTTCCGGGTGCTTTCGCAAGATTGCAAAACATCTTGAAGTACACAGCCAATTGGATGTCCATGAGCTCACTAAAGATCAACCCGGACAAGGCCGAGGTGTTGCCTATTACCATCGCGAGCAACCCATGGAACGGTCAATTCTGGCCAAGAGAACTAGGGTCACCTCCGGAACCTGCGGCCGTGGTTAAAAGCTTGGGCATCCATGTGGATGGCAAGCTGTCCATGCAGAAACAAGTTATGGCTGTCGTGGGGACCTGTGTTGGCCTCCTTCGACAACTTAGGAAAGTTTCTCCGCTGTTGTCCTTTTCTACTCTGAGGCGTGCGGTCTCTGCCACGATCTTAGCCAAGCTGGACTACGGTAATTCGTTATACATAGGGCAGCCGCAAAAACTCTTGAACAAGATGCAGGTTGTCATGAATGACGCTGCTAGGCTTATTTTTAAAAAGTCGAGGAACACGCATGCATCCCCCCTCATGCATGAACTGCATTGGCTGCCAGTTAAGCAGAGGATGAAGTTTAAAGGGCTGTGCATTGTGCACAAAGCCCTTTATGGTAAGGCGCCAAGCTATTTGAAATCCCGCCTGACTCCCTACGATCTGCAGAAGCTACCCTTCTTACTCAACCATGCTGTAGATTGGCCACTGTGGGTGGTCGTGCCTTCTCCCATACTCTCCCAGCATCTTGGAACAAGTTGCCAATGGAACTGCGGAAGGAAACCAATTTGTTGTCCTTCCGAAAGAAATTAAAAACAGTGCTCTTTCAGCAAGCGTGGGGTGGCCTGTAATTTATGACCAGCTTTTTCTCTGTACTCGATGTGTTGATCCTGACAAAGTGCTTAGAGACCCCTGGGTTATAATGCGCTATACAAATCAAATAAATAAATAAATAAATAAAATGTCTGAAAGACTCATTAGCACTTCCGCTGAAAAGGGAAGGCATTGCTAAGTAGGGGGATCTCTTGGTCAATGGTAATTTAAAATCTTGGGACGAGTTACTGGAGAGAACCAAGAATGAAATATCCAGGTTCAAATTCTACCAGCTGACCGGGTGGTCAAAAGACCAATCTCTATGGCCAGATTACACTGAGAACCTAGTAGCTGAACTCCAGGAAAATCCCATGTGGAAGGAAATCGCAAAGTGGTATGGGTACTTACTGGAGGAGATGTAAATCGATTACTGCACCCCTGAACGTATTTAGAAGAAGTTTTTTTAGGATAAAGATCTGCAACAATCTTGGCAAGTATCCTGCACTTATTTATGGTACACTATAGTTTCTACACCTCTCAGGAAAAAACATTTGTTTACCTTGCACAGATCTTACTGGACGCCTGAAAAGTTGTCAAAAATGAATAGACAGATGACAAAGAAATGCCCTAAATGTGGTGAGAGGGAAGCAAATGATATCCACATGTTTTTTTCATGCCATCACCTTGATATATATTGGTGCGAAATTGGTAAGATCATTGATAATCAAGGTAACCGTTTTTTTTTTATTATGTTTGATATTTTGGATATTGAAGAACCCAGTATAATTTTAACAAAATATCAGAAATATCTCCTATTTACTCTAGTATTGCTAGCTAGACTTGATATTTGTGTAAACTGGATTCTTCCCTCTGCTCCCTTGGTAGATGATTGGGTTCGATCAGTGGATACATTTAGGAATATGGACAGATCTAGAGGGGAATGTAAGCGCACAAAGCACTGGGATTTTTGGGATAAATATAGGTGGCAGGGCAGGAAGGGATGTCCAATGATTTAACCAATGTGATCTCAGTCCAAACGAGTTACCGGGGGTGGAACAGTGTTACGTTAACTCATGGGTATGGTTGGCTATTGCATGGCTTCCACCTCATCTCAGAGGGTGTTTGTGTTGAGGTGACCCTGTTGCTAAACAACATAGATCGCATAAATGTTGACAATAAAAAAAAAAGTATAATAATAATACATATCAGTTCCATCCTGGCCAAATGTAGCTTCAGGGCACTATTCACCATCAATGGTTGCAACACAGAAGACATAGATAGTAAAGAAAACTTGTGAGATAGACAACACATTAAGGACCCCTCAGAAGACTTCATTTCAGCATATTTAGCAGGTGGATGTCAAAATGGCTGGAGTCCTATCAGAAATCACAGGAACCATCTTAAAACCATCCATACTGCTATTAGTATCTGCAAATTGTTCGCACCTGGCCTTTGGTGAGCAATGGCAGAATAGCAGATGAATCCCTAAATGAGTCCCTTTGGCAAACATTATTTTGAGTCTGCTGGTGGCTGATTTTTAGATTGGAGACCATAGAGGTGTGATGGCTTTCGTCAGGGCATTTGTGATAGCATGGATTGTTTGTATGGGGAGAGTAAGGTCTGAACTCCTACAAGTTTATAAATCAGTGCCATGTTAATTTACTACAGTTATAATGTGAAAACCTCTGCTTACTCCTTATAGCTATGGCTTCAAGCTGCAGGCTTTTATCCTCAGAATTATGTGTTTAGTATTTAGGCTCATTAAAATAACATCTAAGTAAGGAAACCAAAATTACAAAAACAATTTAGTAAACTGCCCGCAAATTACATATAACAAAAATAAATAAAGATTGCACAATTTACATAATAAATATCAATCATATAATTAAATAAAATAGATTAAATAATTCATACTTGGTGATTAGCCTGATTAACTTCCCACCCTATCCCTCTACAAACCCAACAACCCACAACTTACACTATGAATTACTATTAGTAATTAAAAAATTCTAAATCACTTAAAGTTACCAGCTGTATTTTAAAAACAATAACATTTTTATAAACAATAGTAACACATGCAATTAATATAGCAACTAAAACCCATTAAAACAATTTAAAAACGGTAATTGAAACAACTGCATTACTGAAAGCAATATTAAAAACATCAATATTCTCCCAAACAGTATTACCTCAAAAAACGATATTCCAGTCAACGATATTTGTTCATCAAAATATTTGTGTGTCATGATATTTAATTTCTGATATTTATGTTTTACAATATTTCAGGAAAGCTGACAGTGAATGATGTAATAGGATGTTAATGTAAGATGAGGAGTAGAAGATAGAAGATAATGACAGTCGGAGGTAGAATGCAGTTCTGACAGGACCTACCTTCTGTTGCCCGAAGGGCCTAACATGAAACAAATAACCTGAAGACCTCCAGACTCTTGTATGGAGGTCCTGCCCTCTCACTATAACAAATAGTATTTAAACCTGTTAAGATGGGAAGTCATTCTGTTTGAAACAATGCAGCAAGTATCGTTGTATCGGACTAATCGCTTTGGTGATTTTTCGTCTGAGATCAAAGCATGCTAAGTGTATGAATGGTAGACATTGCATTTAGGTGTAAATCACATTTTGAGATGTGTGAAGGTAGGTTATTTTTTTCTCTATGAATATGTTCCAGTTTCATCTAGTAGGCACCATTGTAACGTTTCCTTACCATTGCTGCGATTGAATAACGCAACTTTTATTTGGTTTCACCTTCTTTGGACATTTGATTCTAATTATACCTTGCATGAAAGATACAGTCTTGTTGGGGCCGATTCACAGAACTAATCTGAGAGAAAATCTTAAACTTACTACTTTTGGGATTCACAGAAGACATTTAGTACTAGTAAAGTTAGGATTTTGTCTTAAGTTAGGATTTTGTCTTAAGACCAAAACGTAAGACAAACTTAAGTTTAACTTAAGACAAAATCCTAACTTTACTACTACTAAATGTCATCTGTGTATACCAAAAGTAGTAAGTTTAGGATTTTGTCTCAGATTAGTACTGTGAATCGGCCCCATAGTTGTTTTTTGCATGTCTGTGTGTCTGTAACTCCCAAATAGTGTGCAAATCGTCATTTGAGTAGTTTAGAAATGCCTACAAGTTCCTCATCATTTTCTGATTAATGGTATACACTGAACACTCTAATTGCTTTATTACAGACAACATGGCCATTACAGTATGTTAATACAGCAATACAGTAATTATACTATGGTATTACTGTATGGTAATACAGTATTACAGATGCCATTGTTATAGGGGATTCTAATGTATGGAATTTCTGGGGGGTTATAATTAGTCTATTAAAGACCCACTAAAGAATGGGGCATAACAAATTCAAATCAATATTGCCGCACAGATTTCCATATCTTGTCCCATAATACCTGGTGTTCTTCATCCTGACAAATGTTATAGTTAGGTATAGTAATAAGATCTTGCCTTATTCATTGACAAAACAAAAGGTTAAAGTGACTTAATAGTTAGGTGAAGAAATGAGAATAAAAAATAATGTTTAAAGACCAAAAAATCACTGAAATTCACAATTTGTAGTTTACTGATCTAACTATAACTTGCGCCCATGGCATGCACTACTCCAGATGCAATCTTTACAACTCAGATGTGTTGCAGCTCCCGATGCACACAAATGGACAGATATTTTTTAAATACGTATCTCAGTTTCTCTCTACGACAAAGTAATACAATTCGTTCCACAGGACAGCAACGTTTTTTTACATACCTTGTAACGCATGTGTGGTAAATACATGCCTCGTAACAACTGATAGTCATACTAAATATCTTCCATAAAAAAAAGTGCACTTTGCTACGCAACAGTATTTCTTGTTAGTAACTTTCTTAGAAGGCAACTATTATTACCCATTCAAAGGGATAACAAACACGCTCCACGAACAGAGACCTACTTACAACACAGGTAACAGTTTATGGAAGTTCTTTGATCACCACTGTGAAACCTAAGCATGCTTACTATAGCTTGAAACACAGCTCTCTTCAAACGTACATATTATGGAACCCATTTGCATAATTTTGGAACCGCAGCTCACTCTATAAATAGTCTGATAAAGGACCAGAAAGATTTCCAGCACAAGACAAAAAACAATTGACAATCTCTAAATACGAATTAAAAATGAGATTCATAAGTTTGACCCAGAAAATCACACTGGCTAGCCTTACAGAGGCTAGATGCAATGGGATACCTGACAATGCAGGAAATATATTCCACTATCTGATGGTAGGAAAGGAGGAAGTGGAGCCTTAAAGGGGCAGGGCCTTGTTGGGTGGAAGGACACCCCCTTCTCTACCGGACCGACTGCGCACCCACGCACCCCTATCATGCCCAAAAGTTAATGTCGTCTAGAGCCCCCTAGAAAACCCTGGGGAGGTGTTAAACTTAAAGTGGTCTCAGGTTGTGCAGAGTATTTACACACAAGCTGGAAACCCACTCAGTGGAAGGGTTTTCAGCTCATCTTGCTGCTCACCAGGTGGCGGCTCTCATTCAGTGGTTGAATGCACAAAGAGTGCTGAAATTATGTGCCAACAGGGGGCACCGTGTGAGCTGGAAAGTCAATAGAGTCACCACCTGAACGGATTCAGAAGGCACATATTCTTGATCTGTTGTTATCACAAGGTTCTCACAAAGCGCTCATTCCACCATCTGTACCATTTGTCTAGACAACCTATGCTGATCTACCCTCACATAATGTCTTCTGCTCAGACATGCATGAAGTGGGTATTACTAAACTCCAAAAGCCACAAAGCAGACGTTTTTATTAATTTGCATCCTGATGTAGTGTGATCATAGCATGTTGGCTCTCACACCCTACACTCCTCCTTGTCAAAGGTAGGTCACAGTTCAGAACACTCTGCTTGATTAATCTAGCAAAGCCTACTTGTGCACCAAGAAACCAATCAGGATCTTCCAACCACACCAGCCATCCAGGAGCCTCAGGACAGACATCCACAACTTTCAAAAACAAATGTCTTGGTGGGGGATTACTCCACATACAGGGACCTGGGCTAACAAGACTCTAGCAAGTGTTAGTGAAGTCTTAGAGAGATTTATAAAACTTCCTCTTCCACTGTCAGATGGGTTTCATTCCTTTTCACTGCAGCACTTGAAGTATCAAAGTCATTTTGGAGCACAATATCACCCCTGTTTGTCCTGACCTTTTAATTTTGCATCCTCAATCTATCTCTGAGGAGGCTTCCAGTTGCCGATATGGTTTACAATAAAGCAAAATTAGAATTTTTTACTTATTTTTATGGAGGTCTTTATGCAGAATCCATCATCCATACCAAATCGGGTCTAGCTAATTCTGACTGTGTTATGTGCAATCATAGAATGCGTGTGCATGCTTTATTAAGAGTATCCAAAATAATTATACGCTAATTTACCGACCTGGAAATGATGAAACGCTAAGATGACCTTTCTTAGATTTGAGGCTATGATTTATAGGTCATGTACAGATGTTGGGAGTAAGCGCTTAACTCAGTCCCCACATGGCAATAATTATTTTAGATGCTTTCCTTGCATGGCAGTGAAATAAACAGCCTCCCTGCATGAGGAGGCATCTATCAACCATTTCTAATCAAATAAAATGACGAGGTCTCTTTTCTGGACTCAGGACAATCTGTTAAAAAAGGGATTCTGAAGCCAAATATATGCAATCTTGATCAATGAAGCTTTTCCATTGGCTAGTAATTATTATTGTGCTAATTAGATACTGCATGTTGAGCCAAATGAAACAGTTAGACCATTTCCTCCTAAGCGCCAGATTGGTATCGAATGATGGCAGAGGACCGCTCACACGGCACAGCAAGTAGTGAAACAAAGCACGTTTACTGAGTCACTCATGTCCAGCCAACTATTTCCTTTTCAACAAGATGTAAACCCAAATTTCGATTTCTCAGCAGGCAACTATTATTTCATTTTTAATTCACCTACCTTTGCTTGTACTGTGCTCCCCCTGCCCGGTCACCAAGGCTTTCTGTGCCGTTTGTTGTGGAGGGCAGGGCGCCATCTTGTGTCAGTCTCGGAGCCCGGAGGGACCGTAGGCAGCGGTCTAGCTGGGGGAGGGGCTTGCACATATGTCACACATGACATTCCGGACATGCGCAGCGGGCACGCCAAAAATGCGCGCCAAAGGCAAGCTCGTCTGCGCCCGTCCGCGCCTGTACGTCGCCTCTCGCCAGGAATTCTGGCCAGAAACAGATTGAATTACTCTCCTACGGTAGGGAAGAACTCTTATCAATGAACCTTGGACCAGCCATATGTAATGCTTTTCCACCTTATTTAGGGGAAAACCAATGGGAATGCCCTGTTTGTAGTAATTTCTCTATACCTACCCCTGTCCCCACATTAGGTGTTCAGAGCAGTCAACCTTTGGCCCAATTGAAAATATTCCAATTTAATGTAAGATCTTAAGTAAAACATTACTCAGAGATATATGACTTGATTTCAGAGGAAGCCCCTGACTTATTTTTTATGTGTGAAACTTGGTAAAAAAATGAGATGGTAGTGGAAGCTAATCTAGCTCTACCTTCAGGCTACTCTATCTGTACTATAAATAGAGACTCCAGGGGTGGTGGCCTGGCTGTTGCTTTTAAATCTTGTTATTCCTGTCAATTTAATAAAGAAATTATTGCAGGTTGTGAATCGGCTCGCTTCCTGGTCTCTGTAAGCTCGCAGCATACTTTAACAGGTCTCCTGGTATATCGTCCTCCGGGTCCGCCTACCAAGTTTAAGGAGGCTATTTTGGATGTGGCAAGTGTGCTTGCTGCAGAATCAGCTAACTTTATTATCTGTGGAGACTTAAATCTCCACTTTGACCTCACCCAGGACAGTGCCATTTGTAGCTTACTTGCAGATCTGGCGGCGCTTCAGCTGGACCAGTTGGTAGCTGGTCCTACGCATCAAGCTGGGCAACTGTTAGACACTTTATTCTCTAATCTGTCATCTGTAAGAGTGGTGACACCGAAACCTATGGGCTGGACCGATCACTCGCTTGTAGAGTGGTCTGTTCTGCTCGAAGAGCCTCCTAATCCAGTGACCCCTAAGTCGGTCTTTAAATGCCCTTGGCGCAAATTGAAGCTGGCAGATTTTCACACCTTCCTTGATGCCAACCCGCTGGGACCTTCGCATGACAGTGACCTAGATTAGGGTCTGTTCTGCGATTGGATTAAGAAGGGCTTAGATACTCTTATCCCTGCTAAAGGGGTCAAGGAACGGACTTCCTCTTCTAGCCCTTGGTACGACGACTCCTTGATTGCTTTAAGGAAAGAATGCAAACAGGCAGAATGAGACTGGAGGAAAGATTATGAGTCAGGGAAAAAGCAATGTTATCTGGCCAAAATTAAACATTATCACAGAACTATTTGTAAAGCCTGTGCTGCCTTCCATGCGAATGAAATTAGGTCAAGTCCAAATTCCGCTAAATGCATCTTTAAAATTCTTAAAGATCTTAGGACCAGGAAACCTGCGGCACCTGCTATATCATCTGCGCGCCAATGCGACGAACTAGCGACCTTTTTTGTGGAAAAGGTCCGTACCGTCTACCAATCTTTCCCACAAATTTCCACCCTTCCTACCTCACTGTTGTCTGGCAGCAGTTCTGGTGCTACCACGACAATAATCCGGACCCTAACGGAGGAAGAGTTCATTAGACTATGCGGAAAAATTAAATCTGGTTCCCACTCTGACTCTTTGAGGCCAACGCAATTCAGGGAATCTCTTTCCATTTTTCGGGGCCTGCTTTGCAAAATTATCAACTCCTCTTTTTTAACTGGAACAGTTCCGGCCTTATGGAAACAGGCATGGGTCTCGCCCATTCTAAAGAAAGTTACACTTGACCCTACCAAACTTAAGAATTTCAGACCCATTTCCCTTCTTCCTTGGGTGGCCAAAATTGCAGAGGCACATGTTAATAACGTACTAACTCAGTTTGTGAACTCTAATAACATCCTGGACTCTTCACAGAATGGGTTCCGTCCGGGTCACAGTACAGAAATTTCCCTGCTGGCCATAACTGAGTGTCTGCGGTCTATCATGGATACCGGTCAAAGTGCGGCTCTGTTTTTACTTGATCTCAGTGCCGCCTTTGACACGGTTTCTCATGGAATCCTACTCCGAAGGTTAGAAGAAGTGGGGATGAAGGAGTCTGCTCTAGAATGGTTTCGTTCTTGTTTGACTAAAAGATCTTTTCGTGTGTCTGTCCACCCTTTCCTTTCTAAGGCCCATCCTATTAATCAGGGGGTTCCCCAGGGGTCGTCACTGAGCCCTTCTCTTTTTAATCTTTATGTTCAGCCGTTGGCTGCGGTCACCAAGCAATGGGACCTTACTATGGTCTCCTATGCGGACGACACGCAGCTTGTTATCACTCTGGCTGAAGGATCCTCTTCAACTGCCTCTAGATTTGGAGAAGGGATGACCGCGGTAGCAGAATGAATTGCTGTCAATTGCCTGCAATTAAATTCCACCAAAACTGAGATTCTGTTGGTTGGAAACAATGCTAGTCTCTGGAATAAGGATTGGTGGCCCACTGCCTTGGGTGTGTCGAATCGTATTAGCCTGACCCACAGTTTGGGGCAGGGCAGGCAGGAAGGGAAGGGGCGGGGGATGGACGGGAAGTGGGGAAAGAACGGCAGTTGTAAGGCAGAAGGCAGTGAGTAAAGAAGTGCCTTCCATGACTCCTGGCTCTGAGTCTTTATTTCAGGATGGGATTGTACACTGGCGATGAGGGTGGGATAAATCAAAACCCACATCACCCGCACCTGCCGCAAAATAGCGGCTGAAGACTGAAGAGCCGGCAGCCCGCATTCATAGCGGAAAAGAGCGTGAAAGTCACGGAAAGACCCGCGCGACGCCGGAGTGCTGCCCAACAGGAGCGCTGCACACCAAGCGCAGCACAAACACACAGAGTCCACGCTGGGATGCAAATTGCAGTGGAAAGTGAAAGGACTCCAGCTGAGATGCGTGAGGAGCAGTGGAAACGACCAAGAGATCGCATTCCTGTGAGTTGCAGCGCATGAGCGGGGTGTGCCTGAAATTCTTCATGAGAGTGAAAATACTGCAGTCTGAAGACTTCCATGATGGAATGAGAGATATTTTAAATTACTGTGAGAGAAGAGTCTGTCCCAAGAGGCGGCCATTTTAAAGTCAGGCATCACCCATAGGACCCTGTTGGATTTTCAGTGGCGGCCATCTTAAAGCCAGGCGAGGCCCAAGTGAAGGAGATACAAAGGGAACTGTGCCAAACAGCAAGTGGTTGGGGGAACCTACTAACGTATACCACAGAAAGTTAGGAAGGGTCCAAGGGGAAAATATATTTAAAGACCACAACACAGTCTACACCCCCAATTCAACGAGTAATAACACAGCAAAAGACTAGTGGTGGTCTATATTGGACATTGAAGACTGAGCAAGAAAAGAGCGTATGTGTCAGAACTTAAATGTGTGTAAATGAAAGGAAATGAATCCCATCAGCCCACCCATATGGCGGAGCCTCTTCATCTGGGATTATAACAGGTCAAGGTATAGATAAGGAGACACACCTGGTGATATTGTGTGTTTCTCCAATTCTCCAAGACCTCCAGTGGTAGATCCGACCCAGAAATTTGTATGTGGGTATGATGGTTTGAGAAAGTAAGAATTGCAATGAGAAAAAAGTGTGAACAAAGAACAAAAGGTGATACTTAAAATTGGCTACCATGATGTAAGGGGAAACTTTAATGGAAATACATCATGGTGTCAAGATTAAAAAGAAGTGTATGACAGTCTGAAAAAATGACTGCCCAAATTAGATAGTACAGTGGTCAACATGTTTCTGCCATGCAGGGGGGTCTCCCCTACCAGGCTTTCATCAGGACCTTGGAAATACACTACTGCAAAAAATGTACAAAAATCAAAAGTAAATTGTCGTTACCAAATAATACCGGATACTATACCGTCCACGAGATACTTTCTGCGTCGGTATATCCAGAATTTCTAAAGGGTTCTTTCCTAAGAGAGTTCAAAACACACAAGTATTTAACAACTTTCTCTGACACATACAGAACGTGCTTATTATCAAAATAAGGAGTTTTCTTTTAAATTGCTTCTAAGTCAACCTTCATAAAGATAGTAAAACAAGAAATTTTATAAATGTTATTTTACTCACCCAAATATTCTTGGGAGTAAACCTCACCTCTCCTGGCCACTGCTCAGGAAAATGGAGGCCCCGCTCTATGGTAATGGAAAATGATTATTTACTAATATATAGGTTATCCTTTGAAAGTGAAACCTAACAAATACATATCCATTACATGTGCTCTCTTACAGGAGCAATCAGAAAACCTTGGTATATAGTCACTTTAAATTGGAAAAAGCCGAAGAATCAAGGGCTGTCACCAAACGTGGAACAGAGATGTAATATTTCAAAAACACAGCTATGGTATGTCCCAGAGGGCTGCTCTTGTCAATGTTATCTATATCATAAGTGTGTGACCTGGATTAAGAAGACTAGAAGATTGAAAGATCACACTTTTAGAATTTGTCAAAATAATTTATATTTTAGCTCCTCCATGACACCCCTTTCATCTAAACTTGTTCTAGATGATGGAGTGGCTAATCCTGTAAAAAAGCTTTCTTAAATAAAGCGATATTGCATTAAAACATGCACATGAGTGAAAGGAAAGCGAGACGTCCTGGCGCACCTTACCTGTTCGTCGGTATCTCTGGCTTCGTCCTGAGCCAAGGGGGAGGTACCGACGTGACGGTGCTCAGTTGTTAATAACGAGTCTCATGGCCAATCGTGGCGCCGTCGTCGGTCATCTGACCGGAGGACCTGATTGGAAGCGGAGCTCGAAAACTATCACTTTATGTCCAACTAGCGGATTGGTACAGCTTCCAATAGGGTAAAGCTGATTAGTCCTCTTACGGCCAACAAAATTCTCGTTACAAAACATGGTGCTCAGTTGTTAAAGACCCGTCTCTTAACAAAACATTAAACCGTCATTGGTCATCTCACCGGCGGACCTGAATGGAAAACGTATTGAGAAAAAGGGGCTTTAGGAGTATCGTCTAAAGACCCATCTTTTAGCAAAACACTAAAATGTCATCGGTCATCTGACCGGCGGACCTGAATGGAAAATTTATTGAGAAAAAGGGCTTAGGGAGTATCGTCTAAGGATAATTCGCAGATTGGTGCAATTCACAGAGGGGGACTGCTGATTGGTCCTCTTACGGCCAATCATAATTGTTCTACGAACGTTGGAGTCATACAACCCGCTGAACATATGGGAGTGGCTTGAATTAATCCCGTATGTCAAAACCCTGTATTCATTTGATACACACTGGTACATTTCTCATTGTACTTTGAAGATGATAACAGAATAGCGCCCGAATTGTGAGTCTCGTTCTGAAAAGCCATCATTAATGGTTGGTTAAACACTCAATCAATAGAATGATGTTGAACCAGGTCCCCTGGAACCGGGCCGATGACAAAGTAGTTGAAAAAATGATAATAATTGAATGACAAACCACCTCTATTGTTTATCAGTTTGTCGAACATGTTTCGCGAAGCTAAGGATGGAATTAGTTGTAGGGCAATTATGGGGTCTCACTCTAATGTGACACTCCTGTGCGGGTAAGATATCATATATAACATTGACACATTTCACTATACATTTATTGTGACAACCAAATGTCTAACTCATATATGGCGCTACTGTGCGAGAGAGACATTTGTGTGGCAATAACATGGCATACGAAAAAACCTTAAGGTGAGTAGCAGTGTGCCTAGGGTGTTACCCAAAGGAGCTCAGTAAAATAGGATATGTCTGCCTCTTTATATCCTGTCTCTATTAAATCTTTTAATATTCAAGAGACAAGAACGAAGTACCCTCTATTCTGGTGGAGAGTTGCAGAAGATTAGATCAGGGTCCCTTAAGGGCCTAAGTGTAGCAAAAAGGCCCCTCTACAGTATCTCCATGTGCAAGGTGTCCCCAAAAGGGCCTGAGTCACAGAGAATGCCCATTGATTACAGGTTGCTTTACACGAGGGTATCTCAAACAAGGCAAAGTGCTCTTTCAAAAGAGCCGATTTTTGAAAAAAGTCTTTATTCCTTAATAGAACAGTGTTCATATTTCACCCATATGGGTGACGCAAGGGGTAGTTATTAGATGGATACCCAAGGAATGTCATCATTTAGACCTTCTGTTTCACTTTTCAAACAATGAATCCATTTTTGTTCTCTCAAAAACAAGAACCTTGAAATGTCTCATACGTGAGGCGGCACAAAGGGTTTCTCCAAAACTGTCCTATGTTTCATTTGGAGAAAATGGTTGGTAAGTCTGGTTGCTTGTTTGTTGCACCGAATGGTGCTTTTGTGCTCATTTATACGCAGTTTAATCTTTCTGGTCGTCATCCCTACGTATCGCAAGGCACAAGGACACGTGATAAGATATATCAGTTTCCCACTATTGCAATTAGTGTGACTCTTCAAGGTCCATGGTCTCGAGGTCCCAATATCTATAGTGAGAGTCTTAGTTGTTTGAGGACAAGCGGTACATTGTCCACATGGGAAATGGCCTTGTACCGGAGGTAGGTTTCATAAATTGTTGACGGGTGTCATCTCGTTTCCTTTGCTTCTTGGTCTCGTATGGACCAGGCTGTCTTTTTGGTTGGGACCCCTCTTGAAAGAGAACAACAGTGTCTGAATCTCAGAACCTGCAGTATTGAGAATCTTCCAATTCTTCTTCATTGTTTTCTGCAGTTTGTTTGACAATGTGCAGAATGTTGTCACAAAAGTCAATCTATCAAGTGGTGGATTGCAGACAGGGGGATTTAACAAAGCTTCCCGGTTGTTGTTCATAGCACGCTTCTGTGCTCTTTTGATCATGTTTCTTGGGTAGTTACGGTCTTGCAATTTCGAAGCCAAATCTTTGGAGAAAAATTCAAAGTCACTTTTGGTGGAACAATTCTTGCGGACTCTTAAAAATTGTCCAACAGGCAGATTCTCCCGTAAATACTTCGGGTGATGACTGGCGTAAGACAACAAAGAGTTGCGGGCCATCGGTTTACGGTACAACTTGCTCCCGAGACATCCGTCAACAGGGAAGATAGTGATGTCCAAAAATGCAAGCTCTTGTTGACTGTACTCGACAGTAAACTTCAGAAAAGGATTTTGATCGTTGAGCCATTTATGAAAAATGGTAATAGTGTCCGGTGTTCCATGCCAGATGACAAAAATGTCGTCGATATAACGTTTCCATACCAACACCTGATCAAAAAAAGGGTTGGTGTGGTTGAGGACACATTTTTCTTCAAAAAGATACACGTAAAGATTTGCTAGAGAAGGAGCAAAGACACTGCCCACATTAACGACCTCAAGATGACCACCCAGCCTGACACCTCAGGCACCGGAGCGGCGGCTTAACCTGCACAATTGCTGCAAGTATTTATGGGAATATCCTATCTGCGGCCGCCAGATCCCCTGGAGCTGACATCCGGAAATAGCATGGGACCTAAATGGAAGAGCTGGGCCGAGGATTTCGAGGATTTCATGACCAGTTCCCAAGTGCAGGACCCCAAGCAAAAATTTATAGCACTGCGAAACTTAGTATTAAAAGACATTGCGCAGATCATCAAAGAATTGCCCGCCGCCAACGCCGCCACATATGATGACGTAAAAGGGGCCCTAGACCGAAAATTCCTACACAAACGCAATTTGGACTACGAGCGTTACACTTTTAACTTAGCATCACAAGAAAAGGACGAGTCCATGGGTGACTTCATTGTGCGCATCAAACGTTTGGCCCGACATTGCGAGTTCGACACCTTCAACACGGAAGATGCGCTGCGACTGCGCATAATTGAAGGCTGCCAGTCCGAATCCTTGCGACACCGCCTGCTAAAGAAACACTACACGCTGGAAGAAATAGAGGAAATGACGAGAATAAATGACCAGGCGGAAAACGCAAAGAAAATGGAGGCCACCAAGCCTGAAAGGAAGGAACAGGCCTTTAGGATGCAAACTCGCACAGACGTTAAAAGTCGTTCGGATCACCCCAAGTCCAGAAACTTCACACAGACGTCCAAACAAACGTCATCTCGCCAAGGAACGTCATCACTGTATGAGCCACGTCATGACAGAAGTAGCAAACCTGCATCGAGATGTTACTGGTGTGGTCAAGAATACCCACACTCGGGCCAGTGCCCCGCCATCGGTCAACAATGCCACCGATGTGGAAGAGACAATCATTTTGAAGTTGCCTGTCAAACGCGACAGTCTGAGCGGAAGTCAATCACATCACGACCGACTACCCGCCATCATGCTCGGGCAGTAAAGGGGAAAGAAGGACGCTCAGGCAGCTCATCATGATCAAGTGATCGCTCAATCAGTTCATACGAATCCAGTAGGTCAGCGTCCAGAGAGTCATCGCCACATACTCCCGTGTCACAAGACAGTGAAGAGTACATATGTATGGTGTCAGATCCGGACAGACTAAAGAAATATCCCAAATTAGACATTAAGATCGGAAACCACCCAGCAAAATTTGTGTTAGACTCCGGAGCGTCTTTGAACTACATATGCACTCTTGAATACCAAAGCATGACGCCCAGACCTAAACTAGAACCTGCTGCAGTACGAATGTACACCTGGATGTCCAGAAATCCGCTGTCATGCCTAGGCAGGTTTAGTACCACGCTAACATACAAAGATCGACAAATCGAAGCTTATATTCATGTGGTCGAAGGTCCTGACGCAGCAGACTGCCTCCTTAGTCTTCCAACAGCAGAACGACTCAAACTCGTAGACCTTCTCTACATGGTTGATGACACCCCTGACATCGTCAGCAAATTTCCAAATCTCTTCAAGGGTCTAGGAAAACTCAACCAATTTAAGGTCAAACTACACATTGATGAGCTAGAGTCGCATGTGGCGCAACATCACAGGAAAGTGCCACTCCATTTACAGCAGGCCGTACATGACGAACTACAGGAACTACTAAGGACGGACATCATTGAACGTTCTTCTGGTCCCACACCTTGGGTATCGCCGGTGGTGGTAGTACCTAAAAAAGGGCAAGACAATAAAGTATGCCTATGTGTGGACATGCGTGCGCCCAACACGGCCATCGAGACGTAAAGGCATCCAGGACCACACATTAGTGATATGATCGCCCGCCTCAATGGAGCGACCGTCTTCTCTAAATTGGACCTCAATAAGGGATACCATCAACTAGAATTACACGAGAAGTCACGGTATATCACAACTTTCACAACCCATCAAGGACTCTTCCGTTACAAGCGCCTCAATTTCGGGATATCCTCGGCTGCCGAGATATTCCAAGAAGCCATCAGGCGAGTAATCCAAGGCATTCCCGATGCCTTCAACTATAGTGATGATATTCTGGTATTTGGGAATAATCAGACTGAACATGACACAGCACTAGACAGAGTTTGCCATGCATTGCTCAATGCCAACCTTACTCTGAATCCCGACAAGTGTGAATTCCACAAATCGACCTTAAAATTCTACGGACACATCTTCTCCAAAGATGGCATGAAACCTGACCCAGAGAAAGTGTCAGCCCTAGGCGATACACCGCAACCACAAGACGTCAGTGACCTCCGATCCTTCGTAGGGATGGCGAGCTACTGCGCACGATATATCAAAGACTATGCAACAATCAGTTATCAACTCAGGGAACTCACTCGCCAAGGACAACCCTTCCTGTGGACACAGGTCTGCAACCAAGCCTTCAACAAAATCAAGAGAGCGGTGAGCTCAGCCATCAACCTCGCATACTTCAACACCATGCGAAAAACTGAAGTGACTGTTGACGCCAGCCCAGTCGGACTAGGCGCTATTCTCGTGCAATATCAAGAAGACTCTGAACAACGACACATAATCGCCTATGCCAGACGCAGCATCACGGATACTGAAAAAGCATACTCGCAGCCTGAGAAGGAGAGCCTCGCGGTTGTATGGGCCTGCGAACACTTCCACCTCTTTGTGTATGTGAAACACTTCACCCTCATTACGGACCATCAAGCCCTTGTCACGATATTTGGAAACCCCAGAGCCAAAATGCCCCCGCGAATTGAAAGATGGGGACTGCGCCTCAAAGACTATGTCTACACCATCATCCATAAGCCTGGAAAATCAGAGAATCCAGCGGACTACATGTCACGACACCCCCGTCCACACACCAAGGAAAGAAGCTCCATGGCCGAAGAGTATATTCATTTTGGCATTGACAACGCATGCCCTCCAACAGTACCACTGGATGCCATTCGCGACGCGCCATTGCAAGACCCTGTTTTTCAAGACGTCATGAACCGCATACGCACCAACTCGTGGAGACACCTGCAGGCAGCTCTCAAAATGGTAGCCACAACACCAAAGAACTAATGCCGTTCAAACACATACAGGAAGAACTATCTGTAAGTACCGAGGGCCTCCTGCTGAGAGGGGGGAGGATAGTGATCCCGCAGAAATTGCGACAAGGTGTCATTAATCTGGCACACGAAGGCCACCGAGGAATAGTCGCTACTAAGAAGGCACTCAGAGAACGCGTCTGGTTCCCACTACTGGATCAGATGGTGGAAAACACACTTAAAGACTGTACCCCGTGCCAACTAGTGAGTCGTGAGGAACCGCCGGCCCCACAAGCAGATGTCAGACCTGCAAGAAGGGGTGTGGCAGCAAGTGGCGATCGACTTCTTCGGGCCTCTGAAGTCGGGCAAGTACATCATCGTCATCATGGATGAATATTCGCGATTCCCCATCGCACATCAAGTTTCCTTCACCAAAGCAACAGCAGTGATACTCATCCTTGATGAAACTTTCGCTGCCTGGGGCATCCCCATGAGCGTAAAATCAGATAATGGGCCCCCGTTCAACGGACACAAGTTTGTTGAATTTGCAACGCATCTCAATTTTAAACATAAGAAAATAAAACCGTTATGGTCACAAGCAAATGGCATGGTTGAGCGATTTATGGGAACACTCAAGAAAGCAATCCAACAAGCTGAGCTCGCTCACCGTGACATACAACAGGTCTTGAATGAAGTACTGCGGGCATATCGCACCACCCCTCACAGCACCACAAATCAATGCCCAGCCACGCTAATGCTAGGACGAGTTCCTCGCACCCGGCTACCTGCGTTAAGCAACGCCTCACAATCCCGAGCTATGACCACTGACCACGACACCTTGGTCAAATTATATCAGGACAAGAAATGGAAAATGAAAGTCTACGCTGATAAAAGAAGACATGCAAAACATGTAGACATTCAGGAAGGAGACTGGGTGATGGTCAGACGAGATCGCACGACAAAAGCGGACAGTCGATACCTTGCTCACCCCCTACGAGTCTGCAGCCGGAAAAGGACTATGATCACCGCTGAAGCAGACCACAAGCGAATAACTCGAAACCTTTCACACTTCAAGAGGTGCACGTCCCCGAAGTATGATTGTACATGGTGTTATCCTTAAACCCAAGGAAGTGGTAAAAAACCTTGGGGTCCTGATGGACTCATCTCTTTTTTTTCAAGACCACACTAGGCAAGTTGCTGCCACTTGCTTTGGCCTTCTGTGAGACCTTCGGCCGTTCTGAAGTTCTTTGATCCTCCTATTGATTGTTCAGGCGACTATTTTATCTCACTTGGACTATGCAAGTTCCCTCCTCTTGGGGGTGAATAAGGCAGAAATACCCAGGATGCAGCGTGTGCAAAATGCTGCTGCCAGAGCCCTGGTGGGTCTTCCACGTTTTTGCTCTGCAACCAGTACTATCCATAGGCTGCACTGGCTTCCTGTGGAAAGGGGAATTCATTTTAAGACTCTGTGTCTTTCCTTTAAGAAAATGAAATCTGCTATTCCTGATCTTTTGAGCAATCTGCTCACTTTCTATGTCCCCTCCCGCCAGCTTCGCTCAGTCGGGCAACATCTGGCGGTCGTGCCAAGAGTTAGGCTCTCCCGTGCCGGCGGACGTTCCTTCCGCCACCTATCCCTAGGCTATGGAATTCTTTGCCTGAGCAAATCCGGGGCATTGAGTTCCTGTCTGCGCTTAGGAAAGCTATTAAAATGTTTCTTTTTGCTTTAGTGTAGATTATGATGGGATTTTTTGCCACTTTTAGTCTGCTATGTTGTCTGTGCCCTCACACGACCAGCGCCAGGACGCCCCTTTGCTGGGCAGCTGCGCACTCTACAAAACCTATTAACATAACACAACATAACATAACACAGGAAGCAAGCTCATATACCCTCTTCTTCCCTGTACCTCAACTTTAATTACCCTGCAAGCAGACATTGAGGCTATAATATGCTATTTCAACTCCTCCTCCGGCTATCTCAGTGAGCTGATAGGGAAACATATCTAAAACTACGTTGTTAACTTTAGTACTTGCAGAAGAAAATCTTTTTACATGCTGTATATTGCATTATCCCAATCATAAATGGACCTTGTACGGTTGCCACTGGATGCAAACAGTGCATGCATCATGCAGTACTATAACTTTTTTTGGATGGGTAAATATAATCATAAAAGTACATTTAAAATCACAATTAAAAAGTAATCAAAACTAAAACCACATACAAATCTCAGTACCATAATAATTATATGTTAGACTTGGCATTTGTTGTCGTGGTATCCCCAGTCTTTTTGCTTCTGACCTTTTGTTTATGATGGCGTGCTGAATTTCGTTTTTGTTGGCTTAAGAAGTCTAGGCACTTTTCAACTGCTGACCAGTGCTAAAGTGCAAGTGCTAGGTGTCTAAAACCTGACGCAAATTGGTTTCTCTATGATTGCATATTTGATTTACTAGCAAGTCCCTAGTACAGTGCACCATGTGTTCCCACCTTGTTTAATGCAAATGCTACTAGTGGGTCTGGGCCTGCAGCACTGATTGTGCCACCCACATGAGCAGCTTGGCAAATCTGTATCAGGTCTGCCACTGCTGCACCTGTGGGGGTAGTTTTAAGCTGCCATTTCAACCTGACAAATGCACTCACTTGCCAGGCCCAAACCTTCCCTTTTATTACATGTAAGGCACCACTACGTTAGGCCCATGGTAGCCCCAAGGGCAGAGAGTGGTGTATTTAAGAGGTATGACATACTTGTGAGTTTTACATGACTAGGTAGTGAAAAACTGCTACATGTGTTTCTTACTACAGCAAGGTCTATTTCTCCCACAGATTAGAACTGGGCTGCCTGGTAATATCATACCAGGGTATCTTCCAATTGGGAGTAGATATAAAAGTGGTGTCCCTGATCTCACAATTGAAAAGCACGTCTTTTAGTAAACATGGGTTTTAGTTGCAGGTCCAGAATGCCACTTTTAGAAAGTCTCTATTGGGAGGTTGGGCGCTATTACCTATAGTCAGAATAGGCTCCTTCAATATGAATATATAACAACATGTTCTGGCTGCAACAGTTTGAAAAAACTTATTTGGAAAACCCAAGTGACATTAATTTGTTCTCTTGGTCAGTGTATTTATTTCACATTTAGTGAATTCAAAGCTGTTCATTGACAAAGAGGATTTTGTCCTTTAGGACATATTTTTAATGATAATGACTGAAGGTGTGAATAATAGTGTAACTAAATGTGAAATAAATACACTGACTAAGAGAACGAATTAAACTCACTTGCGTTTTCCAAATAAGTTTTCTTCAAACAGTTGCAGCCAGAAACTTTTTGTTATATATTCACTTTTAGAAAGTCCGCATTTTCTTACTTATCCATTCTGGGCCTCTGCCTGTCTCTAGAATACAGGTGAGGGTGTGATGACAGTTTAGCTTTGTAAATTTACTCTAGACAGTCAGATTCAAAGAGAGCCGAGATGTGCCCTGCACATCCTGGCTGATGAACCTTTCTGACCTAGAAAGCCTCCCTACTTCAAAGGCTAAAATGGATATAAGTACTGGACCTCTGACACCATAGACTCAGAACACTTCTGGACTGATTACCTTCTGCCAGGAAGAAGAGCTGTTGAGCTGCCAAGAGGGACTGTCACGTTGCTTTTTGCTCTTCTGTGTTGGACTGCTGCCTGCTACTTCTGTCCAGGGACTGAGAGGACTGAACTTTGATTTCTACATCCTGCCTTATAAAGTTTCTCCAAAAGCTTGAGTAGGGCTTGCCTCCTGTCCCATCAAAGACTTAACCTGTAGCAACTAGGCACATCTGCTGAGAATCCTGCTTGCCAAGTGGTGCCAATTCCAGTTCCTGGGCCCTTACAAGTGAGTTTCTATGCTACAAGCAGAAACTGACGCACTGCTCCAACACCTCAACTGTGGCTCAGTAGTTCGACTTCGATGCCACAAATCCAAGGCCATCAATACCACCCAGCAGTAAGGAACTGAGTTATTGCACCTGCAACCGATGCATCACCTCCTCTGGGCCTCTCATCATTCCCAGGCATTAGCAGCTCAACAACTCTGCACCGCCTCCAGTAACTGAAGCCTCACTTGCAACAGTGATACCTCACCTCCTTTGCACAACGCACCGTCCTGAGTGCCAACGTGCCAACGACCCTACCCAGCAGTTAGGAACTAATGCATCATCTGCTTTCTCTATGCTTTACCTCTCCTGCGCCTCGCATCATCGCTGATTTTTTTACATAACCAAGGGACTATGCTGGGGTCTGTGCAACTCCAGCATTTGACCTGCATTCTTTCACACTCAGACTAAACATGTGTATTTGTATGGGTCAACCATGACCCAATAGCGCCAGTTGGACTATTGTTTCCGAAGGAATAGAACTGTACTTAATAAAAACTTCATAACTTGATTCATGTATGTTGAATTTTGGCCGCTTTGGTCTTGTGTCACTTAAATAAATATTGGCTATTTTTCTAAACTGTTGTGAGCGCTTTTGTGGTGTTTTCACTGTTTTACAGTGTGTGCGTGGGCAAATACTTTACACATTGCCCCTGGGGGTAAACCTGACTGTTCTTGCCAAGTTACCTAGGGAGTGAGTACGGATTTTTTGTAGTGTGTAATTTACTTACCCTGACTAAAGCTAGGGTCCCTTCTTGGATAGGGTGAAAACCACTGCCAACTAGAGACCCCATTTGTAACATTATATAAGAAAGACAAGGGAATAAGACATATGAGGAATAAACATAACCTGTTTATAGGATTCTAGGCATTTCCTCAACCAATATAGAATTTAAACTTTCAATACCCCACTGAGATCCATCAGTCTCAATGGTCCCAATGAATTCACGCATCAGTGTGCATTGTAGATTGCATTTTTGGCTGCTTCAGCAATCTAATAGCATCAAGAATTAGCCTAAGGATCATTAAAATAAGGTCAGTAGCATCATTAAATCTCAATCACTGCGCCTTTACAATGCCAACAAGGGCTCCCACACAGAGACTCAAAATGAGTCTCTTCTGCTGCTTTCAGTGAAATAACAACCCTTTTTGTATAATGAAATTCATATTTTGTTGAAACAGTCATATGACCCAACTCTGGTGGGCTTTACATGCCTCCATGACCTGCCATCATGTGTTTCAGTGAGGCACTGTCCAGATGAGGCATTGCTCGGACCTCATCCGCCCAACACCTCAGCATACTTTGGAGCAGTCCCTCTCAGACCTGGTGCACACCTTCATGATGTACCTCATCAGCGCCCATGAAAGTAAGTGGTTCCTCACCTGGGTGTGGATGTGCTGAGGCTGGCCCTGGGCCACAAAGCTGAAGACTGCTGTCACTCCATTCTTTGTCCTTGATTACTACAAGTCAATATAGCAAAAACTGCAGGAGTCTTGGGCAAGGGCTTGACTTTCAGTGTTGGGAAGGTTCGACCCAGGAGGTAGAACTTGTGGGAAGTTTGTCAGACAGGAAACACCATTTTGAACCCATGTTACTGGTGTGCTTCATCTTTGAAGGTTGGGGAGTGGTGGTAGTTCTGAAGATGCATCTATTTATGGTTCTCATGTCATCGATTTAATGTGGACATATTTAATATCTGTGACCTATTTACAGTTGTGAAACAAAAAATTATAGGGCCCCCTGCAGCATGCGATGAGGGCTATGAGTGTACCTTATCTCACAGATATTATTGGGCTTAGGCTGAATGAGGCACCCGGAATGAGTGGGGGTACCCTTTTGAGTGCTGCAGCAGCTGGGGGGCTTCTGTTACACTCCTGCCCCTTTATAGAGAAGATTAAAGAATATTCAAACTATAACTCAGTACCTAAAGTAACTATAACATGCACCCTACCAATGCACAGTGTTGTCATCAATAATGCAATTTCAGATGTTGGAGTGATATTATCAATGAAGTAATATAACATGTCATGAGTGTTGTAATATGTGAGGCAATTAGCAGTGCATGGCTAGGTTGCAAGTTATATTTACTTAAGGCATGAGTTCCAGTTACTATAGATTACTATAACTGCTAAATTTCAGTGATTTAAAACAGCATGTTTTAATTGACATTGTCACATATCTATAACAACCCTAAAACCTTATTTTTCAGTGAATTTCGGGTAAGTTAATACTAATTCCTAAGTATAACATCTATTCCCCCAATGTTTGGTAAATGAACTTCTCAGGTTTTTTTAACGTAAATGTCCATTGCCATATGTGATGAGGGTTTTGAGTGCCCAACCACCTGCCACACATGGTCGTTAGCCAATTCCCTGCAGGTGCTTAATCCCCCCACTGAGCACAACCTCCGGGCATGTGCAGTTTGAGGTTGGGATTCCTATACCTTGCTGGGCACAGCCTACCCTCAACACCCTGTGGGGAGCCTACAACTGCAGAGCATGACCTTTGGCCATGTCCAGCCTGAGTTTGGGCCCAGCGCCCAACCCCCCACGAGGGCGCACAGCTGACTATGGGATGTAACAATATAAAGGGGTCATTATATATAAGGCAATCCTACTGACTTTGTCACGGGGTCAGAACACCAAAATATAAAAAGTTTCCTATTGACATCATCAAGGGTTCAGCACATCTACATATATAAAGGAGATATATTGTCTTTGTCAAAAAAAGTCACCAACAGCTATATTCAAAATAATATTTTATAAATTCACACATTACAATATTTAATTAAAGTGACTGTCGTAAAATATTAAGAAAATAAAGCTTAATTTATTAAAAAATAAAATCGTATTTGAGTTTTTTTTATTTTAAAATGTTTTGCGCCACAAAGTGCAACCTTATAACCAACCACAAGGGGGCCCTACAATCCTGCTAAAGAGCAAGCATCTCCAGCTCGAATTGCTTGACAGAAATATGGTAAACTGGCCTGGGGCCAATGGCCGATGGCAACGCTACCTCCCCAGTGCTGCCGTCGGCCATTGGCCGACGGCATTCCACCCGTGCTCGGAAACGCCCGCACCGCGGCGGAATTACCGCCGCGGTTAACGGGTTCAGCTTAGCAGTTCTAACAAATTTGTACAAATCGATGTGTAGATCCGTAAACAAACCCCCGGATGTTAATGTTAATGTTAATGTTAAGCTGCATTTATAAAGCGCACTGACACCGGAGGTTTCCTGGCGCTGAGATTGAAATTAGGGCAGGAGAAAGAGCTAATGAGAGTTTGAAAAGAGCCAGGTCTTTAAGCCTTTTCTGAAGCTCAGCAAGGTGTCAGAGGTTTTAATGTGTAGGGGGATGGAGTTCCACAGCTTGGGTGCCAGGAAGCTGAATCTCCGGCCGCCCAATTTTTTTAACTTGATCACTGGGGAGGTGAGAAGATGAAGGTGGGCAGAGCGGAGGTTGCAGGTCGGACGGTGTGGGTTGATGAGGGATTTCAGGAACGTCGGGCATTTGGTATGCTGTGCTTTGTAGATTAGGCATCCGATTTTGAAGGCAGCCCTTTGTTCAATGGGCAGCCAGTGCAGTTTGGCCAGGAGAGGTCTAGCAGATTGCCATTTGGGGACTTTACAGATAAGTCTTGCTGCCTGGTTCTGCACCATCTGGAGGCGGTGGAGCAGGGACCTGGAAAGGCCCCAGTAAAGGGAGTTGGAGAAGTCAAGACGGGAGAGAACAAGGGAGATTACAATTTGTACCAAGGCCTCGTGAGAGAGCAGGTGAGTAATTTTCCGAATTTTGCGAAGCTGGAACATACTAGCAGAGATAATGGCTCCGACGTGGGTTTTCAGGTAGAGGTCTTTATCAATGGTGACGCCCAGACTTTTTACTGAACTCGAAGGAGTAGGGGCAATGCCCAGTTCAGCTGGCCAGAATTGGGGTCCCCAGTGAGCCGAACTAGAGCAAGGCAGGAGGAGTTCCGTTTTTTCCGGATTAAGTTTGAGCTGATTAGATATCATCCATTGTTGGATGTGCAACATTACAGCCTGGAAATTGGATGTCGCATCCGGGGTGTCTAAGGGAAAGATGATCTGCATATCATCTGCATAGTTGAGGACAGTGCAGTTCCAGTTGCTGAGTGACTGAATTAGTGGGCGAAGATACAGATTAAAAAGTAGAGGTGAAAGGGAGGATCCCTGAGGGACTCCGCAGGTGGTGGGTACCTGGGTTGCAGTGAAGGGGCCTAGGTGGACTGTTTGCACTCTGCCAGAAAGGAAGGACTTAATCCAATCCTCTGCAGGGCCCTGGATGCCTGCTTGTACGGATACAGGACAATAGCCAAGTCCTTTATTCAAAACATTGTTTTCATGCATGGTCAGAGGGTAATCAGATACATTTACTACCAGATTATAAGAAATTGTGTTCACCTGCATGTTTGTTACATCATTTAATGAGCAAAGTTAGCATTTGTTCAGCTGGCTTTTCTGTTATCTTGTCAATACCCTGTCCTTTACTATGGGTTTTCCTCCTCACCCCGCTCCTGGTTTTTCTCTTTGTTTCTTGTTTCCGATCCTAAATCGGAGAATCTCCTCTAAAAAAGTCGAGGAGCATGCTCCCTGTGCACATGCTCCTGAGTCACCTTCTCTATTTGGTTCCTCAATAGAGGAAGCATCTGAGCTGGCACTAATGCTGGATATGCTCCCGGTGCTAGGTGGGGCAAGTGTGTTACTCTTGGGTACTTGGATGTTGTCATATCTTGCTGCATACATGAAAATATGACCATTGTCGTAATCAAGACCCTCTCTCATAATCTTTTGTTGTTTCTCGTTTTTGACAAGTACCTGGTGTATGGATATCTGTTCTTTCTGTTTTTAACAGTTGCCTCAGTTAGGTTTAGTTGTGTAATTTCCTCCTCTAAAGCTGTGATTTCAGCCTGGAGTTTAGAGCATTTTCTATCTGCATGGGCTATCAAAATCTTTATAATATTGAAGGAAGAGTTGTGCAGGTTTTCCTCCCATTCAGATAGTAGGTCCGGGTCAAGGTCATTGGAGTTGGGGAATGTGAGTATCCTCAGACCACTGGGAACCTTTTCTCCTCTTACTGTGCACATATGGCCCGGGTTCATATCTGGGATCACACTTGTCCCTTTCTTACTTTTTCCCCCCTCACTTTCTCCCCCTCCTTTCTCCTTTCTCCCTGCACCACTCTCGCTCTCTTAATCTCCCCTATGACTCTTTGTCAACTTGTGCACTAAATACTGTAGTCCTTGATCTACGTTTTTTTAAAACACCTGTATATTGTATGCCATTACAACTCTGATGAAGCCCTTGTTTGGGCGAAACGTGTTGGCTGTTTCAAATGAACACAAACAAAGCTTACCTGAAATAAAGCCACAGAAAAGACTCTCTGCCAACGACATGTTTTTGTTTGCTAACTTCTAAATGCTGCACCAAAACAAACAAGGAGTTAGGCCCAAGGGGGAGGGGATAGGGCTGGGCCATTTTAATAATACACAAACAATGAAGTGCACCTAAACCTCAAGCTTTTATAATGAGCTTTACTACTTGTGCTCATAAGACAAACAAATTAATGTTTTATCTCAATGTCTTTACTTTAATTTTTTTTCCTTTTTTGTAGGATCTACTTTATATTTTTAAACGGATAAAAAACATGATCAACTCATAGATCAGATTCTTTCAAAAACATTTCAAACAAACAAACAAATTGTGCTATACACCAAAGACGTCACACAATTGTGTTTTACATCTGTGAAAAAAACCTATACACAAAGTGATAAACGAACATCAATCATTAGCATAAAAATTTTTGTTTTCTACAAATATCTCTTTCTTTTAGTAATGGATTTCAACCACAAATCCCCAACGTTTCATGAAAATGTGCCTTTTAGCCACAAATCTTTAACGTTTCCTGAAAATGTGCCGACGCGTTTCGAGTTCAGATATTTCCTTCACTGGACTCTCATCAGGGCTTTTTAATTTGTATCTGAAAAAGATTTATGTGATGTCAAGAAATGTTTTGAGTTTCTTTATATTTCAATCAATTGCTTTTCCTCTCATATTTTCTCTACGTTTGGTTAATTAATCATCATACCTGAGTGTTGTTGTATTGACCCAGGACACAGCTAGCAGTACGCTGTGTGTTGTTTTCTGTTTTCAAACTTATAGCTCTTAAAAAAGGCTGCAGGCAACAATAATTAATTTTTAGTGTCTGCAGACATTCTTAATAAAGTTTTTCTTTATACTATATGAGTGGTTTGTTCGCCTACCTTAAGACTCCTTGTGGGGGGGGGGAGCTTTGCGCGGATCCATGATGGACGCGTGAGCACAGGGCTCCTGAGACCCTCTTTGCCTCCCGCATCTATCCTGCCACAAATCCTGATTTGATCGACGGGTACTTGTTGACTATGCCCTGCTGATTCTGAGGACTTTTTCGGAACCGAAATCGGACGCCGTGATCCGGACTTGCTGCATCCTGAAGTTTGTGGCCTACATCGTAGACCGTCTCCGGCCTTGAGTCACTGAGGTACCCAGGTGGCAAGTCAACAACAATGGCCAGTTGGGCATGCCCACAGCCTCGTGGGTACTTTCGGTTTCGTTTTGGGCCATCGTCGCAACGCTCTACGGCCGCCCCTTTCACCAAGGGCACGCATCGTGGGGGCTTCATCCAAACCCAGACTATAGAGCGCTACACTCGCCCGAAAGGGTCCCCAGGTGGAGCGAGTAAGGCTCTTGAAGGGACCGTGGATGGTACCCCGCCATCGGAGGAACCGACACTGAGAGACATCATGGGCGCCATTACCAGTGTTCGGACCGACATGGGCCATCAGTACGAGACTCTTGCTGCCAAGATCGATACGGTGGCGATTGAGGTTAATCTTATCAGGGCTGACCTGGGTAAGACAAATGAACGGGTCAAATCCCTGGATATTAAAACTGCGAGTTTGATTACTGATGTCTCGGACCTTCAGGCTGAGGTTCGCACGCTCCGTACTTCCAACGACCAGTTTGCCCACCGGCTGGAGGACTTCGAGGGCCGGGCCAGGCGCAACAACGTTCGCATTGTGGGGGTTCCGGAGACCCCGCCAGATGTCTCCACGGACCTTTTGGTGGAAGATCTGGTCCTTAAACATCTTGCGCCTAAGGGCCTCAGTAACTTTTTCACAGTGGAATGGGCCCATAGAGTTCCCAGCGGGAAGCCGAAGCTGGGAGCCGCACCGAGGCCCATCATTGACAGGATTTTTAATTTCCGTGACCGAGATGCTATCCTGCAAGCTTCGAGGACCACCGGTCCCACCAAATTTGACAATGCCTCGGTCAGTTTTTACCCAGACTTTACCCAGGCGGTTCAGAAACAGCGCATGGGTTTTATCGGGGTGAAGAGACGACTCAGGGATATTGGTCTAAAATATGCCATGCTTTTTCCTGCCCGGCTGAGGATCGAGTATGAGGAGCGGGCCTTTTTATTTGATCGCCCCGAAGCGGCCAGTGACTGGTTGGACACTTTGCCATCACATCGTAAGGGCGGCGAGAGCCCGGAAGGTGCCGAAGGTGGCCCAGCCGAACAGCAGTAGTGAGTCTGCAGCGGTGAACTGGTTACTTTGGACTTCTATCAGTGGCTTCTCAATAGACTTGTTATTACTGTGGGTACCCGGGGGTGGAGGGATTCAGGTTTCCTCTTCCTCCTCTGGGGCTTTCTCTCTCTTCTCGTAGGTTAGTTTCATGGGGCGACAGGCACACTGCAAGTTGGGGTGGCTTTCTGGTCTAATGCAGGGGTGCAGGGTGGGGGGGGTGGTTTTCGGGGTTCCCGGGGGGTGTTGGGGGGGTCCTTTTCTCTTTGTTTTGATCGAGGCTGCTACATTTCCTGTTGTCAATTCTGTGTGCTTCTTCCCAGGCGTGGGGGGCTGGGTGTTCATTGCCGGGATGGGGGGGGGGAGATTAGGATGCTGAGTTGGAACGTTAATGGTCTTGGAGATAGAATAAAGCGGGGTATTGTCTTGCAATATTTGAAACGTTATACCCCAGATGTGATTTTGCTTCAGGAGACACACTTGGTGGGCAATGCATGCCGTGCACTAAACAGACGTGGATACCGTATGGTAGCGCACTCGGGGTTTACTTCCGGCTCGAGAGGGGTGGGGGTCATGGTGCGTACTTCCCTCCCATTGGAGATAGATGATGTAGTGCTGGATGACAGGGGCCGCTATGCGGCCATTACGGGGCGGTGGGAAGGTAAAACTGTCTCCTTTTTGTCTGTGTATGTTCCCCCTGGCCTGCAGTCTACGACGTTTGCTGATCTGGGTGATGTGATCCTGGGGCTCCCTGGCGACATGTTGGTGGTGGGCGGCGACTTTAACTCTGTGGTCAGTGGTGATGTAGATCGCAGTCCCCCCAGGACTTTGCCTGCGGCACAGCTCTGGCTAGGGAAGCTGCTAGATATGTTGGGACTGGCTGACTGCTGGAGGCAGCTACACCCAGGTCAGCTCCAGTACACCTTCTACTCGGGTGCGCACAAGAGCCTCTCGCGATTGGATTGTATTCTTATACCAGCAGCACAGATGGTCTCGGTGCGGGAGGTTAGGCATTTGGCCAGGGGGATCTCTGATCACTCTCCGCTTTGGCTTACGATTGATGTGCAACTGGGTGCCGAGGGCCGAGTTGCCCCGATTAACCCCTGGCACCTCCGTAATCCTACAATCAGGTCAGAGATAGTGAAATGTATGGATTACTATTTCGCTGAGAATGATGGATCGGTTTCCTCCCCGGTCACATTGTGGGAGGCCTATAAGCCGGTGATTCGTGGTCAGGCCTTGTCCCTCATTGCCAGCGAAAGGAGGCGTAGAAATGCCGCGGTGGTGGAACTAGAAAATGAGATCACTGACTTGGAGGGACAGGTTGGGACTGGGGACACTCCGGAGGTGTTGCATTCCCTGGCCCTGAAACAATTTGACTAGAAGACCCTGGTCACTGATGCCGCTAGGGCGATGCACTGTGAGCAACAGGGGCGCCTGTATGATGTGGGTGATAAGGCGGGAAAGTTGATTGCATGGCTGGATAAAAGGGATAGATTGAACAGAGTGGTGCCTGTTGTTGAGAATGTGGATGGTGTTCGAGTCATGGACCCGACTGACATAGTCCGAACATTTGCCCGTCAGTTCCAGGCGGTTTATGCGCCGGTCTCGGATTTGCCGGAAGAGGATTTGCATCTTTTGCTCTGAGATATCGCTCTGCCTGGCCTGTCGGACTCTGACATGGAGCTTATGGAGGCGGATTTTTCCACCGATGAGGTAGCGCTCGCTATCCGTTCACTTCGGTCCGGGAAGGCCTCGGGCCCCAACGGTATACCGGTGGAGTTGTATAAACTCTGCCCAGATAAAATGGCGCTGTATCTCCGTAAGATGTTTTTGTCATCGCAAGATTTCGGCTCTCTTCCTCGTGATCAGAGACTGGCATCCATTGTTGTCATTCATAAAGACGGCAAGCCCCGTGATTAGTGCTCATCATATCGGCCGATCTCGCTTTTAAACGTCGAGCCCAAGATTCTTGCTAAGCTTCTGGCGAATCGGTTGGTTACGGTGATATCAGACTTGATCCATCCGGACCAATCTGGATTTATACCCCACCGAAACACTGCGCTCAACCTACGTCGCCTCCATGGCGTCTTGGCGAGGGTGGGGTCTCTTCGGGCACCGGCCATTTTGGTTTCCCTTGATGCCTCGATGGCCTTCGACACGGTTGAATGGCCGTATTTGTGGGCTGTTCTCGCCAAGTTCGGATTCGGACCCAAATTCATTGGATGGGTTCGACTCTTGTATGAGCAGCCACTGGCGCAGGTGGTGGTTAACAGCAGGGCTTCCGAGCCCTTTACCCTTGGGCGGGGAACGAGACAGGGATGTCCCTTGCCGCCGCTCCTCTTCGCGCTTACCCTTGAGCCCCTGGCTGCATGGCTGCGGTGGGAACCATCGCTTAAGGGCATCCGCTGGGCGGCTGATTTCGAGGACCGTATATCACTCTACGCGGATGATATATTGCTGTACCTTACCTCTCCTCGTAAGTCGTTGGGCGTTCTGTTCGACGTGCTGCGTTCCCTTGGGAGGAATTCCGGTCTGGTTATTAATTGGGCTAAATCCTGTATCTATCCACTCACGGACGATGAGCTCCTTCTTCCTCGCCATTGTCTGATACCGGTTTCTAGGGACGGTTTCAAATACTTGGGGATCTACATTTCACTGGACCCCAAGACCCACTATGAGCGGAATTTGCTGCCTCTGCTTTCCCGGCTTCGTTCGGATGTTGTGGCGTGGTGTGGCCTGCCACTATCCCCTTTGGGAAGGGCGGCCCTGTTCAAAATGATGTCTCTCCCCCGCTTTTTATATGCCATTCAAAATGCACTTGATTTAGTACCTGCTAGCTACTTCCGAGAGATTGAGGGCTTGTAGAGGCGGTTGGTATGGGGTGGGCGACCACGCATTGCACTGGCAAAATTGACTTTGCCCTGGTACGATGGAGGTATTGCGCTGCCCGACATCAAGCGCTACTATTTGCCCTCCCAGTTGAGTGCTGTGAACCATGCCATGTATGGCCCTGTCCCCAATCCCGCATTTGAGATGGATAGATGGCAACTCCCTGGGGGAGACTACAATCGAGCACTCTATTCCAGAGCCGACCGCAAGCATCTCACGGGGCCCTACGGCAGTGGCTGTGCGAGTTTGGGGAAGCGCGACCGCCGCCACGGGCTGGACGGATAGGGTGACAAAATCCACTCCATTGTATGCCTCGGAAGCGCTAGGCGGTCTGTGGAAATCAAAGGGTTTTGACAGCTGGGACCTCATTGGTATCAGCAGGGTGGGTGACCTCTGGGCCAAGGGTGCAGTCAAGACCTTCGAGGCACTACAGCGAGAATATAAATTGAGTGACAGGGAGTATTTCCGGTACCTCCAGGTCCGTCATGCGATTCACTCGGTTTTCCTGGCTGGCGCCTCTGTTCCGGAGGCCTCCCCTCTTGAGGATAGAGTGCTTGATGGGTACGTCCCCGATAGCACTATATCTCTCATCTACAAAAAACTGATCAACGACCGCTCGGATCTCCTTTTGCAATTGCGGACTATTTGGACCGGTGACGGATTAGAACTAGATGATGAAGATTGGCAGGCGGCGATTTCCTCTCCTAAGGAGGTTGCGATTCCAGCGCGTCTTAGACTGGTGCAACTTAAAATATTGCATCGGGTGTATGTCACGGGCCCACGACTGATGCATATGGGTTTTTCTGTGGATGGGTTGTGTAGGCGCGGATGTGGTATGCTAGCTACCTTTTTGCATATCCTCTGGGAGTGCCCGGAGGTGGCGGCATTTTGGCGTCGAGTGCATGTGGTTATGGGTGAAGTGACGGGAGTAGTGTTGTTGCCTGAGGCCAGGCGCTGTCTATTGAATGTTTGGGAGCCGAATGACTGCACTGTTGCTCAGACTCAATGGGTTACATTGGGTAATATGGTTGCTAAACGTGACATAGCCCAGTTATGGGGTTCCCCAAGGCCACCGACGCTCCTGCGCTGGAAGGAGAATATGGACTGGTCCATGTTCAGAGAGAAAGTTGTGTATGTTTCCCACGAAAGACCCAAGAAATGGGGTAGGATATGGGGACAATGGAATGCATACCGTGGTGAGATTTGTACCCCTCCGTTCACCGACTTTCCGGATCCACTCCTTCTTCCTTGAACGTGCGTTCCCTGTACTCAGCTCTTGTTGATTGCATTGTATTGGTTGCTACCAGGTTTCCCCCCCTGCCCTCCCCGATATTTCTCCTCATTCTCATTGACACGCGTTTTTTCACCCGTCACCCACTGCCATAGGGAACTGCTAGTTTATACATAGCCATGCCGCGCTTTTTCTTTTCTGTGTTTTTGTTTGTGTTTTTTTTTAAATAAAATATAAAATGTGAAACTTTTCGCGGATCCTGGCTATACCACAGGCTTGTACGTAATCATGAAGCATCGCTGCCGTACCCCCGGGTTGTCGGCTGATGAGCTGTGTAACTTGATGTTGATGTTATTATGTTCGACTGACCAGCCTCCGTGGTTGTGGGTCTGTAACTGTCCTTTCTTTACATAAATAAAGGTTTAAAAAAAAAAAGACTCCTTGTGGTTGGTATCCGACACTCTTTTTCGTGGAGAATCATGTTCCTAAGAGAGTGTGTATATATTTCTTATAATGCTTTACAAAGATATTATTCGGTGCAGCAATGGCTATTTGCATTTAACAATAGCATGGAAAGGTACCTGTTTGTGGGTGAGTGACAACCAGCCTTATTCTTTGTACATAAGATTTGCTTCACGAATCGCCCAGACTGTAGGTGAAGAGATTTTTGGGCTATTAGCTACATTGATTGCAACTTTTCTAGCGACTTCATAATGACATTGATGTCCCAGAACATACCTCTGTGCTTGCTAGACACGCAGAGCCTTCATTTAATCAGCTCGCGGTTCTCGGTTTTCTGGCTCGAATTAATATAAAGACAAGAATGTGCAAATAAAGATTTTCTATTTTTCAAAAGGGGGGGAGCCTGTTTTTTATTTAAAGTTAAAAGCTCAACTTGTGCTTTATCTGACGTGATTTAAACCACAGCTATCTTCCGTAATTTACAGCGGAGGCCATTTTGAAATTCAAGCAGTTTTAGAGGATAGAACCTCTCCTATTATATGGGCCAATCATGAGCAAGTGTGCCCGAATATCCCGCAGTGATACATTCTGGTTTATCCAGTCAAAAACTCGAAACGAGTCCCTTCTTTTACTGAATGGTGCCTCATTGTTATTTCTTTTCCCATCTAGACGGTGTGTTCTTGATCTTACCAATGCATTTCGTCCGTATTACCTCTAATGCGATGATTTTTACTCGGCACATTTCACAGAAAGTCGACAAAAATGCGATAGTGTTCTATTTGTTATCAAAGTCACGCAAAATAGCTTTAACAGCATTATTAGCATGCAAATAGTTTGAAAAGTTTTTTTCCAGTTATTCATCACAGCATCTTTAGATATACTAATACATTTATAATTGGAGAAATGCATTCTGTTGATTCAAAATAATGCCACGATTGTTGTACAAGGTGATCAATTTTCATCCACATATACATTATACACAAATGTAACATAAAGTAATTTACAGGCAAATATAGCTTCTATTACTTCTCATACACATCTCACTTATACACAAGTGTTTGTGTTTAATTGTTTAGATAATGTCATGTCCTATTCAATTCACTCATGCTGTTCAATCCTGCTGTGATGCTGTTAAATTTCATTATAAGGTAGGCTTCTGTACGCAATAAAGCACTATCTACATCAATCAGTCTCTTTGTCGTGTTTAATGCTGACAAGACTGTCCATTTAAAGTCATTTGGCCCATGTTCTTTCTGGAGAAAGTGATTTACCATGGGAGCAGTAGTCACTTTCTTTTTAATCCTAGACCTATGTTGGGTGATTCTAGTATTCACCTGCTGATTTGTCTTCCCAACGTAAACTTTTTTACAAGGGCATAAGACAGCGTAAACCACATTTTTAGTCTTGCAGTTTGTGAAGTTAGTATGTTGGCACTTCACGCCATCATGATTGAATTCTGTTCCTTCAATAGTGCTATTGCAAGCCATGCAATTACCACATCTGTGGTGTCCCTGAATTGGTTTTAAGTTCCATTTTGAGAGTAAATCACTCTTGGGTTTGGGTAAAGAACTATCTGCTCTTACTATCTGTTGACCTATACTTTGGTTCTTTTTCATTGCAAATATAGGTCTAGGGAAAGGACATTCCTGGTTTTCAAGGAGATGCCAGTTTTTGAGTATGATCTGACGAAATTTGTTGGTGTCAGGACCAAATGATGTAACGCACACCAGTTTTTTTAGTTCTTTTATTGATTTCACCTCTAAAAGATTTTCACGTGGTTTCGTTGAGTTCTTGAGTAGTTTTTTGGGGTATCCTCTTTTCAACATTTCTTTACAGAAAGAGGTTGCATGTTTCTCAAAATCTCTCTTCTCTGTACAGTTTCTTTTGATTCTTTTTTTTTTTTTAAAATTTTTGAAGACCTTTATTATGCATGTTGCAGGAAAACAAATACGGGCCTACAACCATCCGGCCGGCCACGACATATATGAGCACAGGTGGCAACAATACGGTCTACCGACGGCATCATGTGATACAACAACAATTAATAACAATTACACTGAAAAGGACGTGCCGCCAGGAAGAAGGATCAGTGAGGTCAAATTTTAAAGTTTTTGGTAAAATAAAACCATAAAGGAGAGGTGTAAAGAATATCCGAGTCCGTACATTGAGTCCACATGAATAGGCAACAATAGAAATGATATCAATTACGTAAAGCTCTTCGTCAAGGCGACAAAACAATAGGCAAAACAAAGCGGACAGCAGTAATCAAACTCGTGTCGCGCCCAGTGCCACCCACTCCCAACCATCCTCTGTCACAGACCCAGAAAGGAAATTAGTACAAGGAAAGCGCAGGAAAAGAAGAGAAAAGGCCCATAGAAACTAAATATGTAAACTAAAATCTACCCCCCCACCCTGCACCAACGCGGAGGCTACGGCCTACCCCCCCCGACAATGTGCCTGTCGCCCCATAAAGAACCCGAAATATAGTTCAAGCAAGGAAAGAAGAGAGAAAAGGAAGAAAATAAGAAAAACATCACCATGAAATATAGAGAGTGAGAAAAGGCCACCCTAATCTACAACCCTCAAAAAAAAACCCCTACCAGTGGAGCGGGAGGAGGAGCCAAACGAGTCATTCCCAGTATTCCGATCAGCGACAAAGTCCCCATACAATTTACAGTCATTGAAAACCAATTATTAATACAAAAGCAGCCAGGGAACACTTTATAACATGTGCGACTTAAGCAAGGTTGTACAACTTCCAGTCCCGGTCCCATCCGCCCAGCAATCGGCAGTACAAGGAGAACCTAGCCCTGACCCGACCTCGGACAGACCCAGGAAAGAAGCACAGGAAGAAGGCCCGCCCCCACCAGGACAAAGAACCAACATGGCCGCCCATCAATGGAAAGAGACCCCATAACACAAAATGGCCAGTGAACGTCACCAATAAATACTGTCTTCGTCGCAATCAAGTTCCACGGTCCATCGGAGAAACACAGGGCCTCCGGGGCACAGGGCAAAGGCAACAGTGGCAAGACCCGGGCGTGAGGCCGTAACACTGTTGCAGGCGGCGTATCAACCAGTCCCGGAGACAAAGGATACAAAGTAACACAGGCAAATGTACTGGCCGGCCCATGGCAGACGTCTATAGGGGCAGAGGCAGTCACGACTGCCCCGTCAGAAATTAAGGGCCCTGTATCCCTCGTCGGCTCGGTTGAAGATGAAGCCAGATTGGGCTTGCCCTCCACAGTACGATCGCCGCGTAGATCGGATGTCATTGCGTCGAGACCTTCACCCAGCGCTCTAAAGCCCGCATACATGTCCAAACGGAGGCTAGACAGGGCGGCCAGGATATCCCTGTAGGAGATCGGTGGTTGGAGCTCCTCACAGTCGTGTTCCCGGAGGGGAACGAGCATATCGGCTTTCAGCGCTCGTCGGGCGACACAGCCCGCAGACAGGGGTATGCACACCCCCTCAGTCTCCGAGGCAATCAATCCCATCCCGATGCGCGAGGCACAAAGCAAGCCACAAAACGAGTGTAGCACAGACCGTCCACAACACAGGGCTCCAAGTCCGTAGAGCCGATGAAGGTCGGATTGCCGAGACTGGGGGCTGTAGTACCACTAGTCGTCACCCCGGGACAGGATAGCAAGCATCCGCCGTTACACCAAAATGGCCGTGTCCCCTTTATCTTCCGCTGCCAGTCCAAGACAAAGGCGCGTTACTTACGGGGCATCCTGAGGGGCAGGTAAACCACCGGGCTCCGATCGCGGCAGTTCATTGCAGGCAGCCCAGTCAGGAGCTCAATCCGGGGAGAGACGGCCCCCTTCTCAGAGTCAGCGAGTCGCAGGCAAAACGGCCGCTCCACAGCCTACTCGGCTCGGGGACGGCCGGTGGCGTGGTTCTGGGGTCAGGGCTTGACTGCAGCTATCGCGTATCTCCGGCTGCCGGGCAAGCTGGGAAACCCGGGAAGGATGAATAAAGTCAGCACAGCAGGGCGCATCGTCCGCCGTCGGAGAAATCAGGATATGAAGCAAGACAGCAGTGCGGAGGGCAGGGAGCCGCCGGAGCCGGGAGCCTACACGTCCTCACCAGTCGCCATCTTGGCTCCTCCCCCGTTTCTTTTGATTCTTAATAGCTGACCATATGGAAGATTTTCTTTAAGCCCTCTCGGGTGAGCACTCGTGAAGTGCAGGATTGTATTTTTATCTGTTTCTTTTTTGTGTAGGGATGTTTTTAATTGGCTTGATTCTATACTGATCTCTACATCTAAGAAAGTCATTGAGGTTTTGCTCGACTGGATTGAAAATTTGATGTCACTGTGTCTACTGTTGAGCTACTGATGAAATGTATTCAGTTCGGTCTTGCTCCCCTGCCACAAGAGCCAGACATCATCAATATAGCGAAACCACTGTGTTATATTGTCTTTGAATGGATTATTATTTTCAAACACCTTTTCTCATATTGGGCCATATACAGTACTGCCATTTCCGGTGCATAAGGACATCCCATGGCAGTTCCTTTAACTTGAATAAAGTACTGCTCTTCAAACTTGAAATAGGTTTTTCTGTTGAACTTCCTCACGTGTGTATCCTTCATGGTCTGAGCGCCGTGGTTAATACAGCTTGTGGAGAGCGGGCAAAGTGTGCATGACGGTTTGGCTGGCCCAAGACAGCCGGCCAAACCATCATGCACACTTAAGGTGCCGCAGCTACCACTCCTCCTCCCTCTGGGTCATGGGAGCCTAGCCCTGCCCTGCCCAGCCATAACCGGGCTGCAACTGCAATACTTAAAATAAAATGATAATAATGTTCCAGTATTATCATTTTATGTTTCCTTTGCACTGCTTTAAAGCAGTGGGGTGGCACTCTTCCGCCTTAGTGGAAGAGCCACCGCTGCAAGTGATGACATTCTCATTAAACATTTAGGACAAAATATTGGGTGCAGCAAACTCTTGTTTAGAAGCAACATGCCCTATCAGTCTTTTAGTCTTATTTGAGTCATTTTTGTTCTCTGTTAGGGACACAAGCACATTCATGTTCCTCCTTGTTTTGATCTCTCTTTCATGCTTTTCTATAACATCAAAGGTATTGCTACTTTGTTTCTTAATTTATACTGGTAAAAGGTCCATTAAATGTGAAGCATTTTTGCTACCGCCAGCGGGCTGGAATCTGATCGATGAAGTGATTCTGATTGCTCCTTTCAATGACAATTCAGAAAAGGAGATGGTGATACTCTGTCCATCACCACCCCCTTTTCTGAATCATTTTGTCCACCATAAGCGTGGAAGGGTATACTCAGATGTGAGTCCCTTGCTCACTGCACCATCAGGATTCAAGCAAGCCGAGCCGAAGACGGCTGTAATGCCAGAAACCGGTCCCCAGAAGTTTGTTTCCTTTCCAGTTAAAGAATTGGCTTGGTAGTTTGGTCTGCCCTGTTCCCATGATGCACTGGGCCAGGGACAGACTAATTTGCATGTAGCCAGGTTCTGAGCTGGGATGGGGCAGTGAGCTCAAAAACGGTGATGGATCAAGCCCTGATCTGTTGACTGGGTACGAGTGTTCTGTTTAATTCAGATACTCTGTCCATCACCACCCCCTTTTCTGAATCGTTTTGTCCACCATAAGCGTGGAAGGGTATACTCAGATGTGAGTCCCTTGCTCACTGCACCATCAGGATTCAAGCAAGCCGGGCCGAAGACGGCTGTAATGCCAGAAACCGGTCCCCGGAAGTTTGTTTCCTTTCCAGTTAAAGAATTGGCTTGGTAGTTTGGTCTGCCCTGTTCCCATGATGCACTGGGCCAGGGACAGACTAATTTGCATGTAGCCAGGTTCTGAGCTGGGATGGTGCAGTGAGCTAAAAAACGGTGATGGATCAAGCCCTGATCTGTTGACTGGGTACGAGTGTTCTGTTTAATTCAGATACTCTGTCCATCACCACCCCCTTTTCTGAATCGTTTTGTCCACCATAAGCGTGGAAGGGTATACTCAGATGTGAGTCCCTTGCTCACTGCACCATCAGGATTCAAGCAAGCCGGGCCGAAGACGGCTGTAATGCCAGAAACCGGTCCCCGGAAGTTTGTTTCCTTTCCAGTTAAAGAATTGGCTTGGTAGTTTGGTCTGCCCTGTTCCCATGATGCACTGGGCCAGGGACAGACTAATTTGCATGTAGCCAGGTTCTGAGCTGGGATGGTGCAGTGAGCTAAAAAACGGTGATGGATCAAGCCCTGATCTGTTGACTGGGTACGAGTGTTCTGTTTAATTCAGATACTCTGTCCATCACCACCCCCTTTTCTGAATCCTTTCAATGACATGCACACTTTTAAAATGTTTGGGAGTGGAAGGCAGTCAATTTGAATGCTACCATTGAAGCTGTACAGATGCACACATTTTTTTAATGGCCCAGTGGACTTACACGCCAAGCTTTTAGGTGCCAACTACTCCAAATCTTTAATTTCCCAGTACCTTCATAAATTCTACTGATAACCCAATGGATAAGTTCCCACTTCTCATCTCATGTGAATTGTGCCTCACTCAAACACAACGCTTATTCAGGGTATCTGGGTACCCTACTATCCTGAGTCCCTACCACTCTCCCAACCCAACAGACTGAACCATTGGCGAGAGAATTCTGTAGCACCAGGGGACCTTGCTTCAGGGTAACAGTGCAGTTTACCAATCCAATTTATTATTCCCTTTAAAATTCCATCTTCTACTAAAAGCCTGTTGCTTCTCCTTAATTATTTTTAAAATCCAACTTAAAGTCAAACTCCATTATGACTTTCACAGACTTTCTACCACATGCAAAAGTGTTTAGCTCCAAACCACTAAACTGTAACTCTGGATTGTTTTCAATTTATTTATTTATTTATTTTATAGCATTTGTAAGGCGCGCAGCTACCCACAAAGGGTTTCCCGGCGCCAGGAACGCTAGACACTCAGAGATCACTGGGGAGAGAACAGACAAAGCAATTATTTATTGAAAAGCCACGTTTTTATGTTCTTTCTAAAATTCACATAGCTTTCTTCCTTGCGAATGTGGGAGGGCAGGGTGTTCCACAGCATTGGCCCCAGGTAGGAGAAAGATCTCCCGCCTATTCTGGCTCTTTTAAACCTAGGTACTGCAAAATTTGCCGCTGTACCTGAACGCAGGTTACGATTTGGGAGGTAGGGCTTTGCAAGGGCCTGAAGATATTTAGGGGCAGTGCCAGCTTTGATTTTAAATAAGTAGCTCAAGGCTTTGAAACGGATACGGTTCTCAACCTTGAGCCAATGCAGATCATTGAGATGTTGGGTGATCCTAGCAGATCTGGGGATTTTACAGAGCAATCTAGCCGCAGCGTTCTGCACTAGTTGCAGACGCTTTATCACTGCCTTATTTGAGCCCAGGTATAAGATGTTGCCGTAATCAAGCCGAGATGTCACTAAGGCATTGACCACGGTCTTCTGGGTAGTAGGTGGCAGCATCCAAATGATTTTGCGTAACCATTTGATAATGGTGAAGCATATACCTGCCACTTTGTTTGCTTGCTGGGACATAGATAAACAGTCATCAATGGTGACCCCAAGGTTTCTAACCTGCGTGGCGGGAGATGGAAGTTTACCCAATGATGGTGGCCAATGGGAATCATTCCAGAGATCTTTACTATTTCCCAGCAGGAGCACCTCCGTTTTATCTCCATTCAGTTTAAGCTGGTTGTCTGACATCCAGCAAAAAATATCTTGGAGGCCTACTTTTAATGCAGATGGGGTAGACGTGTCAGATTTGGAGAGTGAGAAAAGGACTTGTGAGTCATCTGCATAAGTCATTAAACTTAAGCCAACATTTTCTACAAGATTGGCCAGTGGACGAAGGTATAAATTAAAAAGCAGAGGGCTCAAAATTGATCCCTGTGGCACTCCATGAGGAGAATGGAATACCTCAGAGCAAGCCTCCGAAGAGGAGATCTGAAAAGTACGGAGGGAGAGGTAGGATTTCATCCATTTCAGAGCTTTGCCTTCGACACCATTCTCCCCCAGCCTGTCCAGCAGTATGGAGTGAGAAATGGTGTCGAAGGCCGCACTGAGATCTAACAAGACCAGTGCTACTGTTTGGCCGTCGTCCATAAGCTCCCTGATCTTTTCTGTGACTCCGAGCAGGGCCGTCTCAGTAGAGAAACCACTCCTAAACCCCGATTGCGACGAATGTAGGAGGTTATTGTTTTCTACATATGCTGAAAGTGCCTTATGGATATGTCTCTCTAGAATCTTGGAAAAGGCGGGTAGCAGCGAAATTGGGCGATAATTGGCCAATATCATCGGGTCTGCGCCTGGTTTTTTAAGTAGGGGGCTGACCATAGCATGTTTCCATAGAGCAGGAACTGTAGCTTGCTCTATGGATGCATTCAGTATTTCTGCTATGGGAGTCAAGGCAGCATCCTCTAATTTGTTTACGATACTGACAGGAATAGGGTCACATGGGGAACCCGATTTGATGGATTTAAGTAATTCCTTCAGTATATCTAATTTAATAGGAGGCCAGGTTTCAAGATGACAGTTTACTCTAGGTACTAGAGTGGTGTTTCCTTGCTTGTCTGTTGACTTGTTAGCATTTTTAATATTAGAGACGATGTTCTCAATCTTATTCGTAAAGAAAGAGGCCAAATCCTGGCATTGCTGGGTATTTAGAGGGGTAGGTTCTGCTCTAGCATTTTCCCCAGCTAACTCTTTTACCGTCTTAAAGAGAGTCTGGGATTTGTTTACGGCCATGTTAATTGTATCGGTGACATAGCAAGCTTTGGCTTTCATGCAAGCTGAATGGTAACAATTTCTGGCCTTTCGGTAAACTTCTTTTTGATAAATGTCGTAATTTTTTCGCCACTGTCTCTCTAGGTTCTTGCAACTAGATTTTTCTTTCTTTAAGGCTTCTGTGAACCAGGGGGCAGGAGGGCGATGGACTTTCCCTTTATAACGGGCTAGGGGAAGGCACATATCAACGGCGCTAGTTAGCCACTTTTGTGTTAGATCTGCAATACTATCCATATCTCCATCCAAAATTGGATGATTTTCTTTCAAAGCGTTGTTTAACTCCTCCAAATTTAAGAATTTCCAGTTTCTTCTAAAAGATTCTGTAGGAGTTGAGATAGGACCCTTTTTGGGCTCTAGCAAAATGGCAAAAGTTAGAAGAAAGTGATCTGACCAGAGAACAGGCGTGGTGTTAAGCCATGAAAGTTCTTTCATGCTTGATATTATAGGGTCCATCTCCAGACAGAGATTGTGGCAGTGAGGTAATACATAATGAAGGAGTCTTCATGCAGAATATGTGTAGGGGCCCATGAGTTTCTCATATTTAACTGATAAAGATGGGCTTTGGACTGACTGAAAGACCCCTGAAGGTTTGGGGCCCCTTAAGGGTTGTGGCCCTCCTTCCACCACAGAGGCTACAGGGGCCTGGGTTATGTCCCTGGTGTATGGTGATTCTGAGTCTGCCATCATACGCATGTTAAGGTTACCAGACATCACATCACATCACTCTATTGCATTAGCTTGTCATTCCTCTCCTACTAAAGCATCCTTTAACTCCTATTTTTCGTCATCTTCTTCACATTCAGCATTCTTAAACTCCTCTTGCCATTCACCCAGTTTTAAAAATACAGGCAAAATGTCACTTCTTGTTCCATTTAAAACACACCAGAGACCACTCATTCTCCACATGGTATTTGCTTCCACAACGTGAGCTCCATCTATTATTATTCTCAACAATAACCTTGTTCTCAAGCTTTACACTTCTGCTTGTTTTTTATATTTATATTTCTCACCCAAAAATCTCAGTGCTTCATATTACTCTGAAATGTTTCCCACTCAAGACACTTCTCTGATATAGCTTGCTGGATTTTCAACTCCACTTGCTATCTTAACTAGGGGTATGCTAAAGCCCATAATTTTCCCTACAAAATGTCATGAAATTCCCTCATTTGTTTTCCATGATCCATTTTTGATGCAAGCACTCACTTTGTGTAAAACATTTTTAGAGGACCCTCGAAGGAGACTTTGGGGCATAAGTCCCTAACGCCATCCCAACATCACTTTGAGTGACGTTGGGGTGGCACTAGAGGCTCCGCCTTATTTACAAGGCAGCATTAAGCCACTTAGCGTGGCTTAATGCTGCCTTGTAAATAAGGCCCCCTTTCCCACTGTACTTCGCATGACAGGGCAAGGCAATGGATGTTGCGGTGGGCATTCCACCGCAACACCATTGATTTTTAAGTGGCCCTCTATTTACAAAGGTGGCATAAATAGGATGCAGCGCCAAAATTAAGACCAGTGAAAACCTGGGGCCTCATTTATGACTTTTTGCTGTAGGGAAGCGCATCCGGCCTTCCTGCTGCGCTTTCCTACGACAAAAGCAAAGGGCAGGAATGCGCCGTATCTATAAGATATGGCGCATTCCTGTCCTTTTCCCCTGCGCCGGCGCACAATGGGCTGCCTGCGCCAGCGCAGGCACCCTTGCACAATGGTGCAAGGGTGCCTGCGTTGCGGGGAAGATTATTTTTGTACAGAAAGGGAAACCTTTCTGTACAAAAATAATCACAAGAGGCTTTTCCTCTTTCTATGTGTGCTGCAGAATGCAGCACACATAGAAAAAGGAAATACGAGGAGAAATAAAGACATTTCTCCCTGTTGCGCCTCCCTTACGCCGCCCCTGGGGAGGCGTAAGCTTTTGGCACTGCTTCAGAGTTACGATTTCTCGTAAATCTGGGGCAGTGTCAAAAGGCCATGGATGTTGCTGGGAACGCCCCCAGCAACACCCATTGCACGCCCCTTTAACGCAGAACACTGCGTTAAAGGGACTGATATTTATCAGGCAGCAGTACGCTGCCTGATAAATACCACGCAGGCTTCTGCGCCACGGAACTTCATGAAAAGTGAAGTTCCGATGGCACAAGGGGCCTCATAAATGAGGCCCCCGGTCTTTAACAAGCGAAACGAGGAGAAATGCCTTGTGTAGCACACATAGAAACGGTAAATTGCCATTGATTGTTTATGTGCAGGAAGGTAACCCTTCCAGCATATAAGCAATCAACAAAACAAAATTAGGTTTTGAAACTTCTATGTGTGCTGCATTAAGCAGCACACATAAAGTTATGAAACGCCATTTACAAATTGTTTATGTGCAGGAAGGGAGATCCTCATGCACATAAACAATCTTCCCCTCAACGCAGATACCCTTGCACTATGGTGCAAGGGTGCCTGCGTTGACGCTAGGCTGCTAAGTTTAGCGCCAGCACAGGGGAAAATGCAGGACTGTACTGTATTGTTGTAAATATGGTGCAGGCCTGCATTTCTGAAGTGGCGGAGTGTAGCGTTAAGCCAAGGAGGCTAACACTGCGCTCCACCACTTAATTGTAAATATGCCCCTTAATTTTACCACCCTATGAGTGGGATCCCCCTACACATGTACATTGGTTTATGACTACCAGGAACCTCTTTATGAATTCCTGATAGGCATACAACAGGTAAATTCGGCCATAAACTTTCTGTACAACCAAATTCACTTTTGTGAATATGATCCCTAGGGGTTGGCAGCATGCCAGAGATAATTATTTGCAGCAATCTCAGAGCTTTATCTCAACAGGACAGATAGAAAAGTTATACTTTCCAACAAAGAGGTCCCTTAGGAGGAACAGTCCTGTCTGTTACTGGTCCTGTGCCCTTTCTCCTCACCTCATCCCACAGTGATTTAATTTCCCGCATGCAAGTGTACCAGCAGTTCAGTCATTTTAACCTAACTTCTGAGAAAGAGTTACATTGCATTTACCCCATCAGCTAACTGCTCCCAAAAGGGTGCATTCTGTAAGGACTAAAAGAGTATGGGGGAAGGACATGCAGTTGTTTGTAGTGAGCAACTGCAAAGCTAACTATTATTGTGGTCTCCACTTCACAAATGTTCTTTTTCCTCAAAATAGGCACCATTCTTGCACAGAGGATAGCAAAACGGCAGCCAGGTTGCAGGATCCCAGTGTTGAGGTGTGAAGAAACTGAGCCTTGGTTGTGCTCAGTTGTTATGTGGTTTGGAAAAATAGAACTCAGGGGCATTTAATTGATTTCAGGTACGACTACTTCTTAGTGTGCCATGTGTACTTTTGGCCTTCAGTGCAATGTGGAGTATTCAACTCCAGCAAAATAACAGTGCTGTCACTGTTTTGTGATTTGGTGAGGCCCATCTAAAGACCCCTACAAACATCTCCTAAAAGCGCTCCGTATTCCTCCTTGTTGTCCACACATGTAGTACAAACTTAACAGTTGTTTTCCCCACACCGTGTCCATCACCCAACCATTTACTACTAGTATGTTGACTTACAAGTGGCCACACTCTGCAGTGGGGTCTTTGAAATGTACACATCAAAAAGTACAATGTAGAAGTTTATTGTCTATGCCATTTTGTAGTAGTTGTTCCATACATAGTAACTCTATCACAATATGGAAGTAGTAATTGTAGATCTAAGTGCAGAATGGTACTCTTCCACCTGTCCTATATTTTTTGTGTGGAGTCCTCTGCCACAAGTGTGGAATATCCACAACTGTGGCAGAATGTCCGCCACGTGTGCAGAGACTCAGCAGTCAAAAGGATACTCGATCTAAAACGACACCCTTAGTTCGTGAATACCCAAAAAAAAGGAGACTTACAAAAATGGGTAAGTTTACCTTTTTGAATCAGGCCATTAAATTGTACCTGCTCACAACACAGAGGCTTCAATTCTGATTGGTGCATGGGAAAAGTAAAAAGAACAATTTCCCACAGTGTCAGGGCTCGAGTCGGGGTACCACGCGGGTGGATGGCGTCCCCCCACTTATTTTACCGGGGGGACACCGTCCCCCCTGCCAAACAGCTGGACTTCACTCTCACAGCACACAGTCACACGCGCTGACTTCTCAGATGTAATTGCATCTAAGGGGTGAGCGAGGGGAGGCAATGAGCCCGTTGGTGCAAGCCACCTTTCGTGATGTCACTTCCGGCCGTGACGTTACTTCCGGTGACAGCGTCCCCCACTTCTTTTTTAGGACTTGTGCTCTGCACAGCGGGTTCACAATTAACAGTGTTTTTGTGTGATGTCAAATATAAGCTGGGGCCATCCTGCACTGCATGTGCTCAGGGATAGCTCCTCCATGCTGTACTCCGTCAATGACAGTGCTTAATATGTAATATAATGAGTGCTGGTGGCCAAAGCGCTGCTCAGAAGCCAGCGGCCAACGATATTAAATCTCAGCACACCGAACCCCGGAGCTGCATAGTCCCGAATCCTCTTTAATCCACTACCACACACCCACTGACCGTTTGGCACAAAATTTAAGAATGCGCAGCATATTGGAGCCGAACTGTGACAGAAAATACTGTTGTACAACGACCCATGCGGGTGGTCTACATAGGTCCAGTACTCATACACAACCTGGATGCTTTTCAGCACAGCTGTTGGCATTACAATTGTTTTCTGTTGTTTTCCAAATGTGGCCCCATGGGCAACTGTCCACAATTTGAAACAACTGCCCTAGAACAACTGCTTGTCGGGTATGTGCCGGGAGGGGTGTGTTGCCACTGTGGTGAACCAAAACTGCTACATTTTATGCACTTGAAATAATCTGGGTATGCTCCTGAGCAAGCCACAAGTGCTTCAGTAAAGAGTCTCAGAATCACACTCAACGAGCATAGCTGCATAATTTGCACATTATTTGGATATTTTGTAGTCATAGATTTGAAGACAAATGGTTAGTTTGAAGAAGGTTGTCCATGCTGCCTTTTAGCTAAGTATTTCTACAAAATATTAGCCACTACCTCTTAACATCTGACCAGAACTCAGGCTGCAATAGTACCGTTCACACCTCGATGCTAAAGAAATAGACCTAAGTGAGGGGGCCAGAGCCTACAGGTGTCCTAGGTTATTACCTTTCCCAACAAAAACATGTTCGCAAAAACCTATTAAACACAGGGTTTCCCTTCTCTATCCTGGAAACTTACATTCTTTTCTCCCATGCGGGAACAGTGTTGCACATATTTCTAATGTGGAAAACAATGTGGAAATATTTTGGTAACAGTCACTTGGTTACATGTTTATGCCTGTTCATAAAGGTTTTCTTCGACAATCGTTTCCCATTTCCACTTTCACTGCCCCACCCCTTTTCTCCTCTTTTCTTTCTCCAGATACAGCACAGACCTAACATTGCATAAAGTCAGATTAGTCAGTATGACTAAGTGGCCTTGCACTTCCTAAAGCAGGATTTAGATTTAAAAAAAATCAATTGGAATGGTGCCTTTAGTAATTTGACACAATGAGTAATCTAAATCTGGTTCCTGATTTCTTTATAACAATTTTAGAAATACTCTGGTTTCACTGGTTCTCAGCCATGCACCCATGTTAGCCTCATCTCTTAACCTCCTCTTTCCTCGCTCCTTTTCACTTTGATTACACAGTTAGATACGTGGATGTACTGGAGAATAATATTTATCAACTGAGTTCTAAAATTGCAGGTTTCTTGGGGGTTCAAAATTTCCCCAATTGTAATAATAGCCGCAGCCAGTCCAATGAGGCTGTGGGGCAACCACCACCCATCTTTTGCCCCTCAAACACTGTGTCTGTCAGGTTGAACAACATCAGCCTGACAGACACTGTTTATTTTCAGGTCAGGCAGCCATGAGCCAGACATGCACTAAATGCTCAGACTCCTGGCCAGTTGCAGCTGCTACCTCCAACTTGCAGTGGGGCGGGTTGGGGAAAGGGGCGCGCGGGGGTTATCAGGAAATAAAATAAAAATTACTTACCTCTGTCTGCCGCCTCTCCTGCATCCTCTTCCTTCTTTGTAGAAATAGGAACCAGGAAGCACCAGGGCTCCCACGCTCCCCACAGCCAATGACAACGCTGATTTAGGTAGGAACACCATTAAAGTTCCAGTGCCAGCAGACGCGAACGTCACAGAAGAGAGTGGGCATGCTGCTGCAAGTTTCAAGAAAGGAGCTTGTAGTTGTGCTTAAGCTCCCCAAGGTGCCCCCCTCTGTGTAAGACTGACCCCTGGGCATCCGAAGGATATAGAATTATGTCTGGGACACAGCTACCCTTCCTGCTAAGGTTCTATTGCAGATGAGGTTTCAAAACCACAATCTGGTTGCCTCCCCTCCCACCCCCGTCCCGTCCTGAGGAAAACTCGCAGGCAAAGGCTCCACTCTCCCATATACCACAAGTTGAGGCGAAACATCGCCAAACAATTTCCCCTGTACCTGGACCTACAGAGCCCTTGTTGATCACGTGCCACAGATGACTACAATCTGTGATTGTACAAAACATTGTAAATAGACCATGTAAAATATATTACCGGGCCAGGACACCCGGATTCATACACTCAATCAATCCCACATTGAACCTTTCTACTTTGTCTTCTAATTTCACGCTGGAAATACTTCCCCACCCACTCAAACTTTCGATCACCACTTCTCTGCACGTACCCTATGGAGCAACCACTGTTTCTCATGAAAAAAAGCTCGGAATAAAAATAGATGTACGTTTTTTGCTCACAAAAAAAAAAAAAAAAAAAAAATAGTTTTTCTGTCTCAAAAATCAAACATTGCCTTTGTAGCCTCTGGGATAAAGAGAATTACTTTGTGTGCTTAAGTGCTCCTTGTGAAAGAGCTACACTTCCTCATTCACAATGAAATTAAAGAATGGCTGAAGTGGGCTGACCATGCTGTGATCTGTAGTGGGTGGTCGAAAAACGTGAATGACACAATCGTAGAACAATAGATGAAAAGCGCTGAAAGCCCTTACAAGGAAGTATGACCCACATGTATGTAAGTTTCATTTAGCGATTACATAATAGCGTATTTTCTGCCATCCGCTATTAGGTAATCGCACACACCTATGTACTAATGTGTCTTTGACACACTTACGGCCACATGCATCAAAGTACGGTTTTGTGATTCCTTATTTGCGATTTTTAGGGAATCGCAACTAAGGAATCGCAAAATGGGATGCATGATTTAAATCGCATAATATTTGCGATTCGGTAAAAATCGCAATTTTTACCGAATCGCAAATATTATGCAAATTATAATTTGCGATTTCGCAATTCCCATTGATTCCAATGGGCCAAAAGGTCCATAGGAATGTCGATTCTCCAATTAACATGCAGAGAGAATCTTGATTTCATTAAAGACATCGGAGGCTGACATTATGCAATAACTTTTATTGCTGCTCATAAATAAGACATTCTACAGGATATGGACAAGTGTCCTAGCAACCAGTAAACATCCTCTTAGAGCTGCGAAGGAAAGGACTTGAGACTCAAAATCTTCCAACGTCCACTTAAAAGGTTCATAAAGATGACGAATCTGAAAAAGGAAAAAACACAAGGAATAACACTTGTACCAGAAGGGAGAAAAAAATATCAAATGAAAAGACATATTACACAATTTTAAGAATATAGTAAAACAACATCCACCAGGGAGTGGTGGGAGGGATAATGTCAGCCTCCGTTGTCTTTAATGAAATCAAGATTCTCTCTGCATGTTAATTGGAGAATCGACATTTCATTACAAGACCGGAGGCTACATTATGCAAGTTCAAAGCTTCTTAAAGCAAAGAAGGCATTGACATTTTGTGAATTTCAATTAGCGATTCGCAAAATGTTAATGCATTCCATGGGTGCAGGGTGGGGTCCAAAGGACCCCTCCCTGCACCCCTGAAATGTATTTCGAAGTGCATGTTTCACACACACATGTCCTAAGGACATGTGTGTCTGTAACATGAGAGTGTTTTAAAATGCAATTTTGAGCATTTTAATACATTTTCGCAAATTACCACGAGGTTCACCCTCGTGGTAATTTGCACCCCCTAATTGCGGATTCGCAATTTTAAAAGTAATCATGCATTGCTTTTAAGGAATCGCAAATTTGCGATTCCTTAAAAGCAATCGCTAAATTCGCTAAAAATAGCGATTTTGCCAAAAATGCTTGATGCATCCTAAAAACTTATTTAGGAATCGCAAACGGCCGAATTTACCGATTCGCACCGTTTGCACTTCCTAAATAGGTTGATGCATGTGGCCGTTAGTGATTCCTAATGGGGTTGCAATTGACCTACCTGATTAATATTCAAAAAGTAGGTTGCTATTTGCTACCCATTGGGAATTGCTAACTAGCATTTGCAATGCAATCAGGCTCGTATTTGTGAAGTTAGAGCTATTAAATAAAGTTTTTTAGTTACGTTTTTTGGTTTCCAAGCATTTAACACTGGTGGTCCGTAACATGAATCAGGGTGTTAGGGCCAAATGCATCAAAGGGTTTTGCCCATTCTGTGTCTATGGGAAAATGTGTTGATGCACATACGGCCACATGCATCAATGTTGGTATTTGCGATTCCTAAATTGCGAAAATTAAGGAATCACAATTTAGAAATCGCAAATACCTATGCATTAAAAATTCGCATTTTTATTTGCGATTCCTTATTTTTCCTAATTTGCGATTCCCAATTTTGCCAATCGCAAATAAGGAATCCATTTACATTGATTCCTATGGGCCTAGAGGCCCATAGGAATCAATTGGAAGGCATTCTCATTTTGCGATTCGCAATTAAGGAATCGCAATATGAGAATGCAATTTCAAGGGTGCAGGGGGGGTCCAAAGGACCCCCCCTGCACCCCTGAAATGTACCTGTAAGTGTTTTTTTCACACACACATGCCCAAAGGGCATGTGTGTGTTTAAAATGAAACTTTCAAAAATGCACTTTAGTGCATTTTTGAAAGTTTTCTAAAATTACCATGAAGGTGAACTTCAGGGTAATTTACCACTTCTAATTTGCAAATTCGCAATTTTTTAATAATCATGCATTGCATTTAAGAAATCGCAAAAATGTGATTTCTTAAATGCAATCGCAATTTGAGAAATCGCAAAAAAATTGCGATTTCTTAAATTGCGAAAATAGCAAAAAGATTCATGCTTCCCAAAAACGGGATTTGCATTCGCAAACGGCCTAATTTTGCGATTCGCACCGTTTGCGAATGCAAAAACCCTTGATGCATGTGGGCGATAGTGTGTATTTGTATTGCGCTTCTAGGAAATGATGGGCGCTTCAAAAGGGAGGGACAGGAAGATGTTTCCAGACGTGAAGTGCAAATACATTTTTGGGGGTAAAACTCTAGAATATTGTGTATGAAGCAGGTGAAGGACACTCTCACCTCAGCTAGCTAATGTCTACCCGGTGATAAGTGAAAGCATTAGGTGGTGGATTGGAGTGCTTTCAGTCGATGAGGAGAACACAGACAGGGTGGCCAGAGCTATTACACGACCACGCAGCTGGCAGCAGTTGCCTTTATTTTCAGGGCATGGGGAGGGTAAGCAGGAAACAGAGCAAACGACTGAAGTGCTGCCTGTTGCAGTCCCTGCCAAAATATGGAAATAACACAGCACCACCAAAATCACTAAGCATTTTAAAACAGGCTGTAATCACGGTGGAACTCTGACTACCTGCTCCCAAGCCCACTTCAGTATCATCTGCATGCGCATCAAAAGTGGTTGAATCCATTGCTGAAAATTTAAAGTGAAAGCACTTGTTAAAGAGAAAGCGTTTGTTGTGTTGCAGCAAAGGGAATTCATTTTAAGCTGCCTGCTTTGTTTGCGCCCTGTCCGCTGGGGGTTTCACAGCGGTGACTCTAAAGCCCAGGCCGCTAGGAGAGACTTTCAGTGTTATAGGTGGAAAAGGCTGTGGATGCCATGCTGAAAAAATGAAAAGGTGTGCAGTCGCCATGCTGTGTGATGACGTGTGGCGGACGGCGCTTAGCATAAATGCAAAGTAAGCAAGCATTTGCAATGCAATAGGTCTCACATTTGTGAGAGTTTGAGCCATTGGAGCTGTAAATGACAATGGGGCTTTGCAGGGGGTGGTTCGGGGCCCTGGGAGAAAAGGGGGGGAAGGATTGTACGGGGACAGGAAGGCAATTTTGGGCTGGTAGGGCTACTTGGGCAGCCTTGGGCTGGTTTGGGCTCTCTTTGGGCTGGGGTAAATAAATACGGCCATTGTGGGTCACTGTGCACCATTTTAGGGACAGTGACCCAGCAGCCGAGTTAGGCAGGGAAGTTGTTATGCAAATTTTTTGTGGTTTGAATTGTGGAGGTGGCGTAGGAAGTAGGAGGGCATTAGCGGTTGGCGGGTAATTTTGTCGGCGGTGAGTTGTGGTGCATCTGGGAGGAGTTGAACGCGGCAGGGCGGCGGGTGCTGTGAAACGGTGCGGACGGACGAAGCCGTTTGTACCTGCTGTGCGGCATGGCGGCGGAGGTGCTGGTGGATCCCCGAGAGCGCGAGGCTCTGCGCCTCTTGGGGGAAGCTGGCGGGATAGACCTGCTGCGTGGGGAAGTGTGGGTAAGACCACCGTGGCGCGCTGCTGATGGCGCTGCGGCAGCGGTTGTGGCCTGTGAGTCACCGAGGTCGAGGGTGAGGAGGGAGGAGGGAGCGGGTAAGGGAGGCGGAGCGGTGCACGGCGGCGGCCGGCGGGTGGCTGGGGCGCCGCATGGAAAGAGAGGGTCGGCGAAGAGGCGCGGAGGAGTGAAGTTCGTGGGGGAGCGGGGGGGCCAGGGGTGGACGGGTCGGGGGAGGGAGGCTCAGGGGGTGCGAAGGAGGTGGGCAGTGGGGAGAGGGGTAAGGGGGGGCATGGAAGCCGAGGAGGAGTGCCAGGTTGGAGGGGGTGGCAGGGGGGCAGGGTAGCATGAACCCGTGTTACAAGATGGGGGTGTGCCCGGTAGGGGAGGGGGTTCTGGGGGGGTTGCCAGGAAGCCAAGTGGTGGGGAATGGGGGGGGTCGCGGGGATGTGGGGCGTGTGGGGGTTTTGGGGTGGGCGTAGGGGGGGGTCGAGGGGGAGCAGGGTGGGGAGGGTGGGAAGGGGGGTGGTGGGGACCACCGGCGCGACGGGGTGGGCATTCAGCGGCGTGGGGGAGGGGCGCGCCAGGAGGTTGGGGGGGAAAAGGGGGTGAGTTTCCCTCGGCATGCTGGACTTCCCCGCTTTTTTATTGGCAGGAGCAGTTGGCAGGGGGCTCGGGAGAGCAGCATGCGGCTCCAACCCGCCGAGAGGATGGGCCGGCTCTGCTTTGTACAGGCGGCCGCGCTCCACCGAGGGACCATGCACGTGAGGACAGCAGATGGCACGGCTATAGGTCTCCGCCGCCCCCCTCCCGATGGGTCGATACGGCCGCCGGGGGACGGGGATGACGAGCGAATGTGACAGGATACACAGATTACCATGCAGAGAGTGGGAGGAGGGAGAGCATGGACCTCGGGCATTGATGAAGGCATGCAGGGACAAGGCAGGATTGAGCCAGGTGAGCACGGGAGGTGGTCAGACGAGGCAGCGGGGGGATGGAGAAGGATGCGGGGAAATGGAGTCGGAGGAGGAGGGGGAGCTCAGGGAGGGGGAGGGGGAAACGAGTAATGCTGTTGGCAGTATTTTACAGGAACGCACCCGGCAGACGGTGCCCCGAGTGACGGCCCCCCCAGCGGAACTGGTTAGGGGGCGGGATCACGTGCGGACGCCAGCCTTGATGCCAGGTAAGGCCGGTGCACGGCTGGGGAGTGGCTTGGGCGGGCCTCATGGAGGCCGGGTGTCTGGAGGAGGCCAGGTGTCTGTGGGTACGGATGCTGGGGGAGGGGATGCGGTGCGATTGGTGAAAGGCAGGTATGCGATGGATGCGGAAGTGGGTACGGAGATGAAGGAGGCGGCGGGCAGCACGGAGTCGTGGAGCACTGTGAGCGGTGATGCAGCGAAGTCAGGGGGTCGGCGGCGGCTGGCGTCGGGGCGAAGGAGAGTTGTGATGTGCCAATCAGGAAGCTGCCCTATATGGGGGTAGCGAAGCCACTGGGGGCGCACTTGTCATTGGCGACGGAGGAGAAAATCTGGAAAGGGGAATACGTGGAGATTTTGAAGTTACTTCACAGGGAATTGATGGCCAAGGAGGGTTCGAAGGAGGAGGAGCAGGAGTTAGCTAGGTGCCCCAATGTCCCGGTGACCATTGAGAATTGGTCAGCTGCCTTCCTGATCTACTCTAGTGTATACTGCGAAAAATATCCGGACAGGTCGGTTGCTTTGTTCAAATATATGGATGTGGTGCGGCGGGCTCAAGTGACGTACGGAAGTTATGCTTGGTCGCATTACGATGAGGAGTTCCGGGCGCGTATGGCGCCGGATCCGGAGGCGCAGTGGGGCGAGTTGGATGAGGATTTGTACCAGCAGACGATGAGTGGGGCGAAGTTTGGCCGCACCATCTACACGGCCAGTGGGCTTCCGCTGGTGTCGCCCCCCTTTACAGCCCGCCCCATCTGTGGGGGGTTGAGGTCGGGAGACGCCGGGAGTACTAACAGCGTCGGGGCCTGCTGGGACTTCAATAGGGGGTCCTGTCTCAGGCAGGTGTGCCATTTTCGGCACGAATGTTTGAAGTGCGGGAGGAGACACCCAGTGGTGCGCTGCTGGGGGCTCAGGAGAGGACCCACCCAGAGGCAACAGACGGCATCGGCTCCCGTTGGGGGGAGAGGAGGCGGCAGGGGAGGGGGCGGTGCCTTGGGAAAAGGATCGTACACCGGTTAGGTTGGACAGGCTCGAACCTCTCCTGGCGGCGTATCCGTGGGCGGACGATGCGGCCGTGCTGCATCGGGGCTTCAGGGATGGTTTCTATTTGGGGTACGAGGGTGCGCGGATCGCCCGGTCGGCTGAGAATCTGAAGTCCGTGAACGCACACAGAGGCATCGTCTGGGAGAAGTTCTTCAAGGAGGTGAAGGAAGGACGGATGGTGGGTCCTTTTCAGGAGCCGCCCCTGCCGGACTTGATCATTTCACCGATTGGAGTGGTTCCAAAGAAGGAGCTGGGTCAGTTCCGTCTGCTTCAGCATCTATCGTGGCCAGAGGGCACGACGGTGAATGATTATATATCGGCGGAGTTGGCGTCGGTGTCGTACTCATCCGTAGACGTGGCGAGGAGGCTGGTGACGGCAGCGGGGCAGGGTGCGCTCATGGCAAAATGTGATGTGAAATCTGCGTTCAGGATGTTGCCTGTGCATCCAGGGGATCATCAGTTGCTGCGGATCCAGTTTGACTGCCTCATTTTCGTGGATAGAGCACTTCCTATGGGCTGCTCTGTGTCGTGTGCATTGTTTGAGCGGTTCAGCTCCTTCTTGCAGTGGGCTTTTTCCTGGCGCACAGGCTCTGAGGCAGTGACGCACTATCTGGACGACTTCTTCCTGGTGGGTCGGCCCGTTTCGATAGACTGCCAGCGGCAGCTGGATGGGTTTACGGACTTGATGCGTTACCTGGGGGTTCCCTTGGCGCCGGAGAAGACTCAGGGTCCTAGCACAGTGCTGTCCTTCCTCGGGCTAGAGCTCGACTCAGCGGCCATGGAAACACGCCTACCGGAGGATAAGCGGGTGGTGATGATGGACTTGGTGAGGGGCATGTTGGCCAGGCCGAAGGTGAAGGTTCGGGAGGTGCAGGTGTTGCTCGGCAATTTGAACTTTGTGTGCCACTTTGTGCGGGCGGGAAGGACGTTTTGCCGTCGGCTGGGGCTGGCATTGTCCGGTCTGAAGTTGCCTCACCATCACGTGCGCCTGTCGGTGGGTTCGAGAGAGGACTTGAGCATGTGGCTGGCTTTCTGGGGCATTTTAATGGAGTGCCCATGGCGCCACCGGAGGACTGGCAGTGGGACGTCACAATGTCATCGGACGTGTCAGGAGTCGGCGGCTTTAGTTTTGACTGGGCAGGGAGATGGTGTGCGGAGCAGTGGCCGGCTCAGTGGCAGGCGGCGGGAAGAAGCATTGCGTTCCTGGAGCTTTTCCCGTTGGTGGTGGCGGTGACAGTGTGGGCGCAGGAGCTGACACACAAGCGAGTCTTGTTCAGGGTGGACAATATGTCGGTGGTGCAGGTGGTGAATCGGCAGTCCGCGAGGGAGCCACAGGTGCTGAAGCTGATGCGCGTTTTTGTCTTGAAGTGCCTGGAACATGACATTCTGTTTCATGCTCAGCATGTGCCGGGGGTGGACAATGACATTGCGGATGCTTTGTCTCGTTCACAGTGGCAGAGATTCCATGGGCTAGCCACGGAGGCGGCCGCAGTCAAGACGCCGGTGCCGGAGGAGCTTTGGTTGGTGGGAGAGCTTGGGTCATGTTGGTCAAGGTGTCTTTGGCGGCGTCCACGTGGAAGACTTATGAACAGGCTTGGCTGGAGTTTCTACGTTTTGGAGCGGTAAGACAGCGTGGCAAGTGACGTGGTGAGGAGCAGGTGGTGCGGTTCATGCTCAGTTTGATGAACTAGGGGCTGGCGAGGGTGACGATTGCGGGGAAGTTGGCAGGGGTGGTGTTCATGGGGAAGCTCTGGTGGGGTTATGCGCCTTCGGCGGGAGAGTTGGGGGGGGCGTCTCTTGGAGAGTTGGGAGAGGGAAAAGGGGGCGCGGGTGCGGCAGCAACGTCCGATTACGGAAGTGATGCTGGAAGGCTTGGTGCGCTGTCTACCGGGAGTGTGCAGGGATCAAGCGGAGACGGTTTTGTTTTCCACACTTATGTCGTGGATGTTTTTTGGAGCGTTCCGGGTGTCGGAGTTGGTGGGGTTGCAAGGACGGCCGGGAGTGAAGTAGGGGGAAGTAGAGTTGCGAGGCCGGGAAGTGGCGGTGCGTCTGCGACGGTCGAAGATGGATCAGCGTGGAGAGGGTACCTGGGTGGTGCTGGGTCCTGGGGGGTCAGAGGCTGTGTGTCCGGCGGAGTGGGGGAGGCGACTGGCGAGGGGGCAGGTGCAGGACGGTGCGGAGGTTTTTTGCTGGGGAGAGGCCGGTCGGGTGATGGCGGCTCAGTTACTGTGGGTCCTGCGGCACGCCCTACGGTCTATGGGTGAGGACTCGAAGGAATTCGGAACGCATTCCTTCCGCATTGGTGCGGCGACGGAGGCAGCGCGAAAGGGTTGGGGTAAGGAGGAGATAAAAAGGCTGGGACGCTGGAAATCGGACTGTTATAGGATGTACGTCAGGATGCGGGGGAAAGGAGTAGAGTGAGGTTGACATGCTTGGCCCATTGCTTATATATGTATCTTTGCAGGTGCGGTGGCGATGCCTACTGCGGCAACAATGAGCATTTACGTGGTAGGCCATTCCTTTGTAAAGAGAGTGGAGAGGGCCGAATGGGAGAAGTACAGGAGCCTCAATTTGGAGTTAGATGACCATTTGTTTAGGTGTCATTGGAGGGGCAAAGGGGGCATGCGTTGGCACGAGTTGGTGCCGGCTTTGAACAATGTTGTACGGGGGGGGGGCTGTCCGGATGTGGTAGTCATAAACCTGGGTGAAAATGATTTGGTGCAGTGTAAGGGACTGGCACTGGTAAAACAAATGAAGAGGGATTTGCTGGATTTGCTGGAAATTCAGAGACAGTGGGCGGGGTGTTATGTCATTTGGTCGGAATTCATTCCTAGACGATGCTGGAAAGGGCAAGAGAGGCCTGCGGCTATTAACAGGACACAGAGAAAAATTAATAGGGAAATGCGGGCTTTCTGTGAGAATGAAGGTTCGGGTAGGATGGAACACCCGGAGCTGAGGTATGGGCCAGTGTATTTCTTCAGGGAGGATGGCGTGCATTTGTCACGATACGGGATGGAGCTCTATATTGTGCAGCTGAAGGTGGCAGTGGATCGGGCTGTGGGGGTGCGCAGGTATCCAAAGGTGCAGGGGCCCTGGGGGGGGGGGGGTCAGAAGCCGTATGGTGCTTCCGAGTGGCGCTTTTTCCTAGTTAAGGGGGGGGTAGGATAGGAGGAATGAGGTTTCCTGGACAGAGAGGTTGGGAGTGTACAGATGGTAAGAGTTTAAACAGTTGAGGCAGGTGTTTGGATAGTTGGTACTTATGTTTATGTTGTTTGCCGGGGGAATGCAGGGGGAGGGGGTGGGGGGTTTGGTCAGGTATGTGCATATTTAGTTAGGTCTAGTTTTGTACGGCAAAGACCAAGGATGTGGTATTGTGTTAAGATGCACCTGTTCCCAATAAAGCGGCCTTTATCACACTTTATATTGTCTCCGGTCGGTCTTTCCCCTCCCCATCTCCCGATGGGCCCCAATGGGGCTTTGCGAGGGGTGGCCGACCGGAGGGAGGCTCGCCCCCCCGGGAGGTTTGGGGCCCTGGGAGGAAAGGGGGGGGAGGATTGTACGGGGACAGGAAGGCGATTTTGGGCTGGTTGGACAATTTGGGCGGCCTTGGGCTGGTTTGGGCTCTCTTTGTGCTGGGGTAAATAAATACGGCCATTTTGGGTCACTGTGCACCTTTTTAGGAACAGTGACCCAGCAGCCGAGTTAGGCAGGGAAGTTGTTGTCCCTACCGCCCTCCCTAAGAGGCTTGGTTGCTGGTGGTTTTTGCGGGGGTTGTGGTTCCCGGGTTGGGGGGTAATTTCTGGAGGGTTTTGTTGGGAGCAGGTGCCTTTTTTTGGTTAGGTTGGCTTAGATCTGATGTCGCTGGGGGCAGGTGCTGGTAAAAGGTTGTTGGGGTGGTGCTTTTTCCTAGTTAAGGGGGGGGTAGGATAGGAGGAATGAGGTTTCCTGGACAGAGGGGGAGGGAGTGTACAGATGGCAAGAGTTTAAACAGTTGAGGTAGGTGTTTGGATAGTTGGTACTTATGTTTATGTTGTTTGCGGGGGGAATGTTTTAGGGGTGGGGTTGGGGGGTTTGGTCAGGCATGTGCATATTTAGTTTAGTCTAGTTTTGTACGGCAAAGGCCAAGGATGTGGTATTGTGTTAAGATGCACCTGTTCCCAATAAAGCGGCCTTTATCACACTTTGGGGCAGATTTATGTTAACTGGCGCATCCCCAGGGAAGCGCCAGTTAATGTGCGCCACAGCTACGCCTCCCATGGTGCAAAAACAGCACAGATGCGTGACACATCTGTGCCGGAAATGTGGCGCATTGCTGGAGTTGCGTCGCAAGCGCGACGCAGCTCCAGCAAGGCTCGGGGGTGCCCCATCTTCACAATGCTGCGTCAAGACCTACGCCTGCTTCAAGCAGGCGCAGGGTTTTGACGCAGCATTGGCCTGAAAGTGACTGAGTGAAATCTCATAGATTTCACTCAGCCACTTTCAGGAGGCGTTCCTGCACAGGAACGCCCCCCCCCCCCTGTGCAGGAACGCCTCCTTATGGCGCAGGGCTTTACAACGTGACGCATCTCCTAGATGCGTGCACCAAATCACACAAATAACCTGATGTTAAATAAACCCAATTTTTTTTCCGAAGGCCTTACTACAATGTAGTAATCAAAAACTGCTACAATGTAGTGGTGATGAGATAATTGTGCAAGCAACATTACTCACATTTGCACATAAATAATAAATGTTAGCACCAAAAAAACAAAGAAGCATTTTCGAAAACAAAAAGAACAAATTAGGAATAAACATATTATAACTTATAATAATGCCACAAAAACTGCAATATGGTTTCATATGTAAAACTAATAATAAGTCACCTTGGAAACTAGTTTGCAGTGTCTGTGGGAAGCACCACAAGGAAGGGGTGTGTGTTGGGGTTAGGGAATTGATCACACAATGTTTACAAGCCAAGAAGTCTCATATGCCAATGTTAGCACTGATAACGATCTAAACAGTTATGCTAATGTGCTTTTTCATATCGTAGCTGTCTCCTTTCAGAGCCAAAGGACAAAACCATTCAACGTTCTTCTGGCATTGCAGACTCGTGGTTGCATCTTTAATGTTTATAAAAAAAGGTCAAAAGTGAGCGCATTACAATGTGCGTATGTGCCAAACATAGCCTAAAGGTTTAAAAATACGCATTTGACCGTATAAAGCTACCTTATAAAAACATGTTGATCCTTAAAGAATACAAAATAAGCAGAGAATAGAGTAATTTTATTGATGACAGCAGGTCTTGTCATGCACGCTGACAGGCTCGACCTAAAAACACATGAGCCAAAACAAAAGTAGTGCTTCGAAACAAAATAAATGCCCAGCAGTGACCTGGTCCATGTAGCAGGGGCAGTCTCCAGGGGGATCAAAATAGTCCTAAAGTGGGACAAATGTATGGTAACAATGAATGAAAACAAAGGAATTTGTACAGGTAGACAAATGAACCGAGCATGCAACCAACAGCTTAGCAACTAGCAGCTGCAGTCCATCAGACATGTGCAGGAAGTAGACGTTGACGTTGATATGTAATAAGTCTGGCTAGCTGCACGCTTAAGAAAAATAGGTGCAGGGCTGGCATTACTCACGAATAAGGGTAGCAAGTGCGGCTATCGCGCTGCTTTAAAAAACCTCCAATATTAACAAGGCCTGAAGAATAAAAATGCGCACTGCTGCTATTGTTCAAGATTGCATAGGAATTTCTAATGAAAGGATGTGTCCAGTAACAATCCTATGCTGATCTGCGCACACACAATTCTCTGCACATCGTCCAGCGACTGTGAGTGTTTAAAAATAGTTTATGAGTGTTGAATATATATATACCAGGTGTATTGATGAATCAGTAAGTGTATGAGTGACTGTATGGATGATGCAGTGGATGTGTGACTGTTGGACTTGGCCCTTTTTGCAGGGTCATCCCAGAAATGTTTGCTCTCCTCCTGGGTTTTTTCTGACCTGTTGTTGGTGGTTTCATGACTATGGGTATGTTATCACTGCAGATCAGTGCTAAAGTCTATGTGCTCTCTCTTGTAAACTTGGTCAGATTGATATACACCTGTTTGGTATATTTCATTTACGTGTAAGTACCTTGTACAGTGGTATCCCACATACCCAGGACCTGTAAATTAAATGCTACTGGTGGGCCTGCGGCGCTGCTTGTGCCACCCACTGAAGTAGCCTTTCAAACCTGTCTCATGCCTCTGCCTCTGCAACTTCACTTTTACTATATATAAGTCACACCTATGGTAGGCTCGAGCTAGCCCTATGGGCAGGGTGCAGTGTGTCATTTCATGGAAGCGACAAACAGCCAATTTGGTTTCTCACTGCTGTGAGGCTACCCTCTTATAGGGTTACATTGGGGATTCCCTGATGTGAGCTTTAGTGGTAATTTCTGATCTGAGAGGGGTAATGTGACCATGTTACGTATGTTTGTATAAATCCTGCTTGTTGGTGAAATCAGATTTAGTATTACTATTATAGAAATGCCACATTTAGAAGTGGGCATGTTCTACGTGCTTATGTGTCTTTGTGCCCTGTCTGGATGTGTATTGACCGTCTGGTTTTGACAGACAGGAGAGAGGGGATGTGCATTCATTCTAGTCAGTCCCACGAGGGGTTGAGGTATACCCTGCCATTCCTGGGTGAATCAGCTCTAAGCTGAATAGACCTTCGCTGCACATAGAGTAGCGGGAGGAGTTTTCCTTGCACCTGAATAGGCCTGATCTGCATTTTGAGTGGTGGGAGGAGTACCTGCACTTGAATAGGGCTGTGCCTGCATTTCACAAAGCTCGCTCCACCCCCCTCTGGTGTGTCTGGGGCCTGGGCTAAAAATGTGAATAGGGGTGTTGTGCACTTCAATAGTGGTTGCAGTGCCCCCAGGACAAAGACATTGGCATTATAGGTAGAGGAGCTGTGACCCCATGAAAAAGAAGGCACGGGTGAATTGCGTGCAATGCCATGTGCCAGGAGGAACAACTGTTTGGGACTAACCTACTGCCTGCTGGGTGGTTGAAGGGACTGCTCTCTGCTAGCTGGCCTGCCTGTCCTCTAATAGCACGTAAGCGCTTACAACTGAGCTGTCCAAGGAGTGGGCTCACTCTGTGTGGAAACCGGGGTATGAGCGCTCTTTGCCCTACAGCGAGGGCAGCACTGCACTCCTCAATGTTGCCTGTATTTGGTTCTACTGGTCTGCAGCCGGGGCTCTGCTACATGGCCCTGGGCTCGAGGCTGTGTTCAAGCAGCAGGGAATCCCAATCCAGGAGTTCCCTCCGACACCAGCAGGGGGCGGGGCCAGATGCATTCGGGAGGGATCAGAGCCTTGTGGATTCCCGACAGCAGTCACTTTGCAGACCCAGCAACCTTGTTTTGCTCCCCCTAGAGGCAGCGTGGCATGGGAAGCTTACCAATGTAAATGTAAATGTAAATGTATTGGCATTTATATAGCGCACTACTTACCCGTAGGGTCCCAAGGCGCTTCGACCGCTGCAAAACCCTTCCTGGCTTCCCTGAGAGATGGTCCCTTAATGGGTATCTCCAGGGTGAGACCAGGCATCCCCGGCGGTCTGGTGGGGCCGTTAGTGAAGATGAGGCAAGCTAATGCCCAGAGTTGCCAAGTGTGATCGCTGATCAGAGTGGGCACCGAGGCGAGAGAATTATCGAGTCCGCTGACCCTGGTCCAGAAACCTGCCGCGCTGGGAATCGAACCCTGGTCCCGGGCCGTCCTCTGCTCTCGGGTCTGCCGCCTCTAACCAGTGAGCCACACTACTTCACTGGGAGTCAGGGTAAGAAGAGGAGGATGGAGCACAGTGTCTGGCCGGTCCTGAAGGGCCTGATCAGAGCACCGCCAGTGGCCGCCTCGACTAGGAGCATCGGGCCATTTGTCGTTGTTTGCAGTAGACAGCTGCAACCTAACTCTCTCGGCCCCAGGGAGTGGGTACATTACTTGGGGCTGTGCGATTGCGGGGCCAGTCCTTTGTGTGAAGGGAGGTCCCTGGCCAACGTGGGCAGAGCAGGTGCCTCCCCTACCTGTGGTGCACATACAGGGGGCATTGTTGTAGGATCGTTGGAATGGAGTGATACCTCGACGGAGGCCTCGTTTCTCCACAAGAATCCAACGCATTCCTGACAGTATCGTAGCTGTGCTGCATGGTCGCAACCAGCCGCACGCTTACTTTCTGTTGAGGGGTAGCATTATGTTGGCTGGCATCACAAGGGGGGAACCTCATTGGAGGCCTCAATCCCTCAGGGGAAGGAATCCCTGACAATAACCGCATTTTCGGGTATAGGCAGGCAGGTGGTCTGTAAGCCTACCGGGAGAGGGGCAGAACTACCACCTAAACTGTAGTGAGAGCATAAAGGCCGCTCTTAGTGTAGTTATAGCTCATGACCTACTGATGAATCATGTGTCATACAGTGCAGTTTAAGCCCTGATGTGAATATATGTGGTGTTACATTGCCAGTAAGGGTATTGCCATAATATGTGCAACTTACAAGTGTTGACTGTAGTGCACTGCTCATGATGGTAGGACAAATAGCCCAAATGGCAAAGTAGGTCCTGATGCCTGTATTGTTATGACAATGGCCTGATTGAGTGATTTATGTGATCTTGTGTGAAGTCATGATAAAATGCCTAGTGGCACAGTGATTTATCTGATTGTGATCTAATGTTTTTTTATGAATAATACATAGGAAATTTTTATATAACCTTGTGTGGACTCTCTTTTGTGGTGTACCTAGTGTTTCACTGTTGTGTGAGTGTGTTGTGCAAATGCTTTACACATTGCCTCTGGGATAAGCCTGACTGCTCTGCCAAGCTACCAAGGGGGTGATCAGGGCTTATCTTCAGTGTGTAACTCCCTTGCCCTGACTTGAGTGGTAGGTTCTGCCTGGCTTAGGTCCAACCTGAAAGAAACCCCATTTCAAACAGTGACTGATTGTATAAGTGAGCGATTAGATGTCTCAGTGAATGTAGAGGTGAGTGACTAGGTTGTCTGACTGTCTGCATCAGTCTGTCAGTTGGTGTCTAAGTGGCTGTATGGTTGGTGAGGGGGTACGTGAATGTCTGTATGGATGATTCATTGGTTGTCTGAGGGATATGTTACTGCCTGCATGAATGAGTCAGTGGGTGAGTCAGTGGCTGTATGGATTAGTGAGTGCAACTGTGAGGATCTGTATGGGTAACTAAGTCTGTGTATGGCTGTGTTGGTGCGTGAATGGATGTGTCAGTGGCCATGCTTCCTTTCTCCATCACACTGTAAACACACCTCATGGCACATTACTAGTTGGGGGAAGTAGTCCACTTCCGTCCTGAGGCCTTCAGAGGTAAAGGGGAATTCATTCCCCAACCAGAATCGCACCAGGAGGAGCGTTTGCAGAGTGGAACGAGAAAGAGGGCATGGCTTCCAAGTCCTCTAAGCATTCCCAAAGTCTGGAACTTACTGGAGGTAACAAGAGGGCTTGTTGGCCCACAAAGGCTCTTAGCAGTCAAGGGGACTTCATAGCCGAACCACCTCTGTGCCAGGAGGCAAGTTTGCAGAGTAGGGTTGAAGTGGGGGCTTGTCCTCCAGTGACTTGACAAGGTTTATTTTTTGTATTATTTCTTTTTAGGGAAGGGGACTGTTTAGCCCCCCTTCCCTGGGCCTATTTCAGCCTGGGAACCTCTTCCCCAGGGTAAGTCTTTAATGAAATGGGGAGGGGGCTGCGCGGCCTCCCTCCCCTGCCAATTATGGCATTGGGGACCCCATCCCCTGAGACCAGGCCTTAATGTATTTTTTTTTAATGGGGAGGGAGCCCAGCATGGCCTCCTCCCTGGGCTGATATTGCCCCTGAGACCCCATCCCCGAGCTATGGCCCGCTTTTTGGGAACTGTCGGGGGCCGGAAGGCCCCCACAGTCCCTGCCGGCTCCCTCCCTCCTGCGGAAGACAGCATTGTATTTGGACAGAGGGCACTTCAAACATACAGCTCCCTCTGTCCAAAAGCAATTCTGCTCCACTTCATAGAAGCGGGAGCATTTTCAATGCTCTCGCTTCCCTGAAGCGGACCAGAGTTTGCTATGGCTTGGCGGTGGCAGTGCTATATGAACCCCCCACGCATTGTAATTTATTTTAGCCCCAGAGAGGTGGCGGTCCCTGGGGCTAAAATAAATGGAACAGTTGATTACTGCAGCATCAGGTCAAGACATGACTTTGCTCTGTTATTACCTTCCCACAATGCACTGCAAGTGATTTGCATGTTGTGCTGTGTTGTGTGAAACATTAGCATATCTAGGATCAAGACTTTTTCGAGTTTCATGCTATCTATCCACATCGGTCAGACCGTCAATGCGTCTAGGCCACAGCACTGTCAAAAGTGCACTATATCAACCATAGGTAGAAAATAACATCTTATAGAATTGCAAGATAGTTTCCTACATAATAGGCAAGCATTGGCATAGCCAATAGGTCTCGCCTTTGGGACCTTATAAGTGCTTAGCCATGCAACAGTTGATGTTGCACCAAGGATATTGCGCTGCATGACTAAATACTTATAAGGTCCCAAAAGCGAGACCTATTGCCCTTGGGGTGAAAAAAACCCCAAAAACCTGCAGCTGTCACTGCTTTAGATGTAAGTTTAAAGAAATTTGTTTTTCAGTTTTATACAGTGCAACCTTGAAGCGCTTTAAGTGAGCTTCACCACACAAGGACATAATTATGTTTTGAATCATACATAGGATTTTGATCTGACATGAGGCTCGAACCACGCCCCAACCTCGCGAACAAGAACTAAATCATTTTCAAACTGACATACAACGAAGACATGGTTGTTGCTTATTTCTCCTATGCAACTTACAACCATTGACGAAGCCAATAGTCCTGGCTTGTTGTAGGTGTAATGTTACTTGTTGAGTTCGAGATATATCTGGATGAATGGACAGAAGCAGCAAAATCCTATTCGGGACAGCACTCTCTATTAAGTGCAGATTTTTAGCTTAAGTGTTTTAAGCCACGCCCTTAATTACATTGGCCACGCCTCTATGAGAGACCCCCCACAGTTTTTTCATCGCACTTAAAGCCCTGCACATACCCCTCTGCTGTTACTTAATTGCGGACTTCATTCCAAACCAAAGTCAGGTGCAGATAGAGATGTGCAGGTTGACATAGAAAAACACTCACTCTGGCCCTGAGGCAAACACTCCTCTTGACCCACAGGTGTAGCACATTCTAAACGGGTCCAGGAAGCAGCGGTGCCCCGGTGCCCACGCCACTCAAACAGGCATCTTATACCTCTGACTTTTCTAGGGAGCAAGATAGTATAATTAACCTAGGGCTTGTATGTTTACTTCCCTGCAGAATCAACCCAACATTTTTCACAACAGGTGTCCATAAAACAGGTACCGCAGAATTGGGAACTAACGCCTACTATTCACATTCACAGAGACAGTTCAGCAGATGGAGTGAGTTATGTAGAAAGGTATGATAACTTAATTAGAAAGCTACTGTCCTTAATGCCGCCTTACACTAACTTTCTCTAAGCCTAGTACTTTTTGTTTGGACTTATGGCAATAAGAAATAATGCATCTGTCCACGCATTAGTGTTATAAAGACATGACCCCCAACATCCACCAATAACAATAAGAAACAGTGATGTAACTATAATTAACAACCATTTATGGCAAATATACTTAGCTGACAGCTCTCCAGAAATGTGCAAACATCCACAGTAGTGTTTTTCACCTCTCTATTTATAATGCTCTCACGAGGCACATGCAAAGTGCTAATGGCTAAAAAAAATGTAGCTGCGACGTTTTATATGGAAATCCTTGGAATGGATCTTAAGAAGCCAGGCAATAAAACAATCTGCACAACATCACACAGCGCATGAAAAGGCTGGGCCAGGCCTTGAACAATAAAATAAGCTAACAATTTTGCCTAGGAGAGAATACTCCGTCCAGAACTCAATTCTTCTTTACCACAGCACTAAATTCACTTCAAAACGAATTTCACATTGGTTAATGAGAATTTTCCCCAAAAGGCAGTGAACTTCTTCTGTACAAAACTAGTGTTGGATCGCAGTTCTAAAAAGTATTTTCCTCAGCTTCATTCGTTCCTAGTGATTTGCTGATGCTATGCATTTCCTGCACTACTGTCCCATCACCTGTAAAAATCGAACACATGGCATTTTATTTATTTACAATGGAGGCAATACAAAGAAAAATGTGCAAAATAAAACATACATTACGGTTTTAAACATGCATCACATTTTTCTAAAAACCTGCTGTACGCATTTCCTGGGTACCAATTAATAAAACTGCAGTGTATTAACCATGAAGCAACCGCCCTCTGCACCACCTTGCTCCATTTGCAGTGTTGCCTGCCCTACGCATTACCGAGAGAATGGTCTTCTGAAACAAGAGACAGAGCAGCTCCATTCAACGCAAGACAGATCCTACCCCTCGCAGCCCATGCCTGCAGCCTGCATGGACCATCTTCCCTGAAAGCCCCTGCAGGGCACGCATGACAGGAAGTACCTGTGAAGTGAAAGGAAATACTCACAAAGTCCATGCTCTGCAACTTTAACAACTCCTCATCGTTGCCTCAGCACCACAGCTGCTTCTCGAGAGCCAGCAGCAACATGCAGGACAGAACAGCTCTCCCAATCTACAGAGCCCGCCCACATCATGTGACATGTTCCATGAAGGCTTCGAGTAAACATCAGAGAGTGCGTCTTTTGTGTCAATAGTCTCATCATGTGCACGAGAAAGACATCTAGTGACCGTCGCTTGACTGGCAGTAGAATTTTACGAGCCTCTGTGAGTAATAGAAAAATCATATTGGCTCACTTTTGTTTTAAAACTAACTCCCATTGGCATCGTGTAACCCCAGCTTTCACTGATTTAGCTGCAGTGGTGTTGACACCTATTATTTATGACCCGTTCTGTCTGCAACTCTGCAAACCAGCACAGGCGCGCGCCTGGCGCGGCAGCAGGGGAGGGGGCCTGCGCGATTCCCTTGTGGGAGCGTGCGACCATATGGCACCACCATATGGCGCTGCGCGCTCCCGCAAGGACATCGCCAGATGTGCACGCATTGCCATTGCAAGCAATGCAACGCGTGCACGTTTTTGCCCCCAAAGTTGTGCCCCTGGCATTAGGTCTCTCTCCTATGCAGCTCATGCTCGCTGTGTAGGCGGGACCTAAAAAAGCAAGAATGGTCTGCTGCACTGTAGATTTTTTTGTGAAAAGTTCTCTTATGTTAGTTAGGTAATTACATTAAAAATTATTCTAAATAAACTCAGAAAGAATAAAGTTTTGTGGTAGATCATTTTATTACGGTTACAGTAGTCAACAGAAATGTAATCATTTACATGCAAAAAGGGTAAAATAATTCACAACGGCTTGGAGCAGGAAAATCGGAACAACAGCATTTGATAATCAAAGGCAAAACTGACTATGACCCAGATGCTGAAAGAGTCATAGCTTATTGATCCCTGTACAAAAACCTGTTGAGCAGATGTCAAATTCTGAGTTGTATGCAATTAATTGTTCCCTTTAATTGCCGTGTGTGATAAAATCCTCCCCTGTGTTAAATTTCAGCAAGTCAAACCTGCCAGACAAAATTTGAAAGAGGAAATAAGAATGCTAGTTACTGTAACATGCGTACTTTGGTGCAGTAACATGTTTTTATCCAAAATCTCGAAAATGGTGCTATTTTTTGCACCTGTGGGTAAATTTACAAAAGAGTTCTGCAATGCGAGGCTGTGCTGCGGTGCGTGACAGGGAAGGGACAGGAAAGTGCCATATTTTTTCAAATATGGTTCTCTCCTCCCCTTTCCCTTGCGCTGGCGCTGATTTCAGCTGCAGTGCACCATGCACATACATAAGCGCCGCAGCGCTAGGGTGTGTGCATGAGTGTAGCATAGGTTTTGTACAGGAAGGCTACCCTTCCTGTACCAAATACTATGCTAGGCACAATGCAAACCTTTTCCCACTTTGCATATGTGCTGCACAGCGCAGCACGCATGCAAAGTAAGAAAAGGAAGAAGAAATTAAAGCATTTTTCTTTCCTTGCACCTAGTTGAAAAGGGTGCAGTGTTCTCAAGCTAAACTCAATCTACTGTTTTTAGTACATTTGGTTTAGCGTGAGAAACCTTGAGTGGGTGCGTCTTGGGTGGTTGCATGGGAACACCCATGCACCACTATTGGCACACCACCAGAGCTCAAAGTAATGCGAAGCAGTGCCATGCTCTGCTTCGCATTAGTTTTACGTTATTTCCAGCGTAAACTTAATTAGGAAAAAAAGATATTGCACGGGGTTGCGTCACTTTTGTGACGCAAACACAGTGCTAAATCGAAGTAAATTCCCCCCAGGTGTGGTAAACTGCGCCTTTGCTCTGACCCACTCACAATCAGGGGCCCTTATTTATGAGGCCTTGCGTCAGTTTTGCGCCGCCGGTGCGTCACTTTTTGTGACGCACCAGCGGCGTAAAATATGCGCCTTGTTGCGCCATATTTAAAAAGTGACGCATCTAGGTAGATGCGTCACTTTTTAAACCCCTGCGCCACATTATACCTGCGTCAGGTATAATGTATACAGAGGGGGCGTTCCCCTGCAAGCAAAAAGCCTCGTAATAGTGACGCAGTGAAATCTATGAGATTTCACTGCGTCACTTTTAGGATGCTGTTGCGTCAAAATCTTGCGCCTGCCTCACAGCTGACGCAAGCACTTTCACATGGGGCTTTCCCCATGTGAAAGGACGCATTGCTGGAGTTCCGTCACTTTTGTGACACACTCCAGCAATGCGTCACTTTTGCGCTTACAGATACGTCAGAAATACTGACGTATCTGTAAGTCCTTGCGACATGATGTGTCATACATTAAATATGACGCATCATTGGTGTCGCAAGGAGTGCGCAGTGAAAAGTGACGCATCGCTGTTATCATGCAGCGATGCGTCACTTTTCATAAATGAGGCCCCAGGGGTTTTGAATATCGAGTAAGCAAGTGAGTTGGCTGCCGAGATTGGGCTTGGAGGCCCTCGTCTGCGACCAGGTGCCTTTTTACCATGGCCTGTGGATGGGTCTCTGAAAGCCCTCCTTGCTGTGTGTAAGTGGTGCTTGCTGCTAACTGTCAGCACAGCCCTTTCTTTCAGAGTTTAAGGTGACCCAAGAGCGGACAATCAGGAAAGAATATTTGTTCTTTTTTCTATTTTATTGGGTTCGGAATAAAACGTCTTTTGGAGAGTGTATTTACGCCTTCCTTGAATACTGAAGGTGACCGTGCCCCAGTGCACAGTCAAAAGCACTCTGCCACGACAATATGCCCTGTCCAGCCTTTAGGTTTTTTTCGCGCAGAAACCCGCTGCTGTCCTTTCCCATTACTGACTCTTCTTTCTTGAGAAAGCAGCTAGAAGACTGCCCCTGTAAGCGCTGCAGTTCTTAAAAATATGAATGGATAAGAAAAGTTAGCATTTTCAAAGCTTAACAAAAACTTTGAAACAATGTGTATTCATTTGTTATTAGCTGCTTCCAAATAAACTAAATGCTGAATGCACGGACCACGTCTAACAATCTTATTTTTTCAGTAGGTTCATTAAAGAAGCACAGAGAAGAGTGGCACTGGTTAATAAAGCACGTTTAGACACAATTCTGAATCAAAAGCACAGTCATACCATACTGTGCGTTTATACAGTACTTACACCACACTAAGAACACTTCAAAACACTAAGGGCTAATACAGGGGAAAGTAGGGGAGGAAAATGAGTGGTAGTGATTGTAGGGTTCAGTGCTCGGGTGTTAGAGAACACTCTAGGGCAATAAGAGTCAAATACTTTGTGAATGAGAGATGCAAGATTAAAGGAGACTCTACAGGACATGAAAAGCTTGGCAGGTCTGCTCTGGAAAGCAGAGTGATTCTCTTTCCTAACCTCCATCAATACGACTGCCATCTTTTAAAACCTCATAGTAGCAGAGGGAGAAAAAGTGGCAGAAGGACCGAGGAAGTTAATGGGTGATCCAAGTAAAAAGTTGCACAGCCCCAGGTGGGTTTTCTTTTTAATATCAGGATTGGCTGGTCCCAAGATTGATGTTCCAGTCTCCAATTTGCAAATGAAGAACTTAATGGGCATTCTGATCCAAAGCCCTCTCTTTGTTTACTTGAACCAATAGGTGTTGTAGACAGCTGTGTGGTTAAGCAGACCTAGAAAGATGTCATATTTACCTTAAAATGATGGGTTCTGGAGTAGCAATGTACACGTTTAGTGGAGAAAATAATCTTGGCCACCATAGGCATTGGTCATTGTATGGTGAACAAGGCCTATTGACAAAAAGACAGGCTCGGAAAATGCACCTGTGCTGACTCCTGACAATGCAAATGTACCCACATTTTAAGGCACTGGGCAATATTAATTGTTAGTCACAAAAATTGACCGTAGTTTTGTCTTGTATATCGGAATTCCTCAAATAAATGATTGCTATCATAACTGAGAATAGTGTTATATTTTTAATACCATTTTAATATCGGATACGTTTTTTCTACAGTATTTATATTGCATGGAGCTAGCTTCACGGAGCAATGCAGCAGAATAAGGAAAATAAGATAGGATGGGGACGGAGAAGGGACAGTACACTATACAGTTTTTTTAGCATATAACGCAAGAGGCCCAACATAATTCTCTAGCCAGCTTCTATTACAAGCACCCAGTATGTGATGTGAATTAACCGGTGATCGTTCCTTTGCTGCCGTAGTCCCTAAATTGTGGAATAGTCTTCGATTGGTCACTAACAGTTAGATGCATCAAGCATTTTTGCGAGCGCAAACGGTGCGAATCGCAAAATTCGGCCTTTTGCGCCCGTAAAAATGGCATTTGAGATGCATCAAGGGTTCATGCACTCGCAATTTAAGAATTCGCAAATAATTGCGAGTTCTCAAATTGCGATTGCATTTAAGGAATCGCAATTTGCGATTCCTTAAATGCAATGCATGAACCATTCCAAGATTGCGAATTCGCAATTCCTTAAAATTCGCTATTAAGGACTCGCAAAACATAACTTTGATGCATCTGGGGGTTAGAGCTGTGTAGCAGAACAAGGCTTTGAACCTCAGCTAAAGACCTAACATTTCTGGGTCATCTAACTTCAGCTGAGAGCTCTACAAATACTTTCAGTTATTCATTCATTTACTCATCCATTCATTCATATTATTATTAACATACTTCCAGTTTGAGGGGCATTTACACAATTTGCACGAATCACACGATTGTTTGAGTACCGCAGCCAGCAATAGAAAACCCTTGCCAGGTAAGTAAATTAATTGATAGATCCAGCAGCGGCCGTTGAGGTAAGAGCGGTGGGGTAGTGGCCAGGGTAGGGAGGGGGATTCAACAGACGATGGAATAGGGAAAATAACATATATAAATAAAAGCATCTACCTTGCGCTTGCCGCTACGCCAACTCACCTCGCATCTGCACTCATTTAGCCTGACAATCACTGCCTCTGAATATTTTCCTCTGAATATTTTCCTCCATCTCACTCGCTGACTGGCAATATATCTTCATGCAGTTATTGAACAATGGGCACTCTTCTGTGTTTCCTATTTCCAAGTTGCAATAAGGAAAATGTCCAGTTTTCTGAACAAGGAGAAAGTGAAAGTAAACAGATACACAGTGGATGAAGATTTAAAGAATGCACATTGTATCTGTATTATTAGTGCTTCGGATATTGCACAGGCAGCCTCTTTCACCCAAGCCCTCAGTGATTGGCCAGGACAGGGCTACGCCCAAAGCAAGAAATCGCCCCTGAATGGAATGCAAGATAAGGAGATAGATAGATTCGTTGATGGAGATGAATGGAGATGAATAGATGACTTGGAAAAAAAACGATGGAAAAGAATGAGAGGAGTAGAGGAAGGATGAACAAGAGAAGACTGGATACAAAATGGAAGTATAAATGGAAAAAAGTGTGGGTGGATGGATGACATGGAAGGATGAATGGGTAAATTAATTGAGAACTGAAATGTAAAAGGCAACATTTTTTGCCCAGTTTATTGTCACAATGCACTTGTTTAAGAACCCAAACCAATTCTGGACTCACACATGTCTCATGCACACTCATTGCTATTTGGGATAGGATTCCCAGCCAGGCCGCCGACAACCTCACAAAGTGGATCAGCAACTGCGCGGACGAACTCGCCCCGCTGAGGACCCCGCCCAGCAGACCCGGCAGCAAGAAAGCCCCGTGGTTCACCTACGAACTCAAGAGCTCCAAGAAGAACTGTCGAGCCCTCGAGAAAGTCTGGAGAAGGGAACCTACACCGGACAACAGGACCACCTTTAAGCTGGCCACCCGGAAGCACCACCAGCTCATCCGCGCCGCCAAGAAAACTGCATTCAAGGACCGGCTGGACAACAACGCACACAACTGCACGGAACTCTTCAACATCGTGAAAGAGCTATCCAACCCCAGCGCAGGAAACAACGACATCACCCCATCGCAAGACCTCTGCAACTCCCTCGCTTCATACTTCTACAACAAGATCGCGGACATACACAACAGCTTCAACAACCAACCAACGCACACCAAGACCGAACAACCACCCCCCACCACCACCCTCCACGCCTGGACCCCGATCAGCACCGAAGACACCATCCGCACGATGAACTCCATCCACTCCGGATCACCGACCGACCCCTGCCCTCACCACGTCTTCAACAAGGCTGACGCTGTCATCGCACCCCACCTGCGAGACATCATCAACACATCCTTCAACACCGCCACCTTCCCCGAGAGCTGGAAGCACGTCGAACTCAGCGCTCTACTCAAGAAACCCACAGCGGACCCCACCGAACTCAAGAATTACAGCCCCATCTCGCTCCTCCCGTTTCCAGCCAAAGTCATCGAGAAGACCGTCAACAAGCAGATGGCCGCCTTCCTCGAGTCGAATGGATCCCTCGACCCCTCACAGTCCGGCTTCCGAGCCAATCACAGCACTGAGACCGCCCTCATCGCCGCCACCGATGACATCCGAGCCCTGATGGACCACGGAGAAACAGCGGCCCTCATCCTCCTAGACCTCTCCGCGGCATTCGACACGGTCTGCCACCGCACCCTAGTACAGCGCCTCAGCAACGTCGGAATCCAGGACAAGGCGCTGGAATGGGTCATCTCCTTCCTCGACGGAAGAACACAGAGAGTCCGCCTACCACCGTACAAGTCAAAAGCCACCGAAGTCATCTGCGGCGTCCCTCAAGGATCCTCTCTGAGCCCCACCCTCTTCAACGTCTACATGAGCCCCCTCGCGGCCATCGCACGCCAACACAACCTCAACATAATCTCCTACGCCGACGACACCCAGCTGATCCTCTCCCTGACCAACGACCCCGCCACCGCCAGAGCCAACCTGCACGAAGGGATGAAAGAGGTAGCCGAGTGGATGACGACCAGCCGCCTGAAACTGAACTCGGACAAGACGGAGGTCCTCATCCTGGGCCCCTCACCCTCCGCCTGGGACGACTCCTGGTGGCCTCCCGCCCTGGGCACCGCACCCAAACCGACAGACCATGCACGCAACCTGGGCTTCATCCTGGACTCCTCCCTCTCCATGACCAGGCAAGTCAACAACATTTCCTCGGCGTGCTTCAACATCCTACGCATGCTACGGAAGATCTTCTGGTGGATCCCCACCGAGACTAGGAAGACCGTCACCCAGGCCCTCGTCACTAGCGGACTGGACTACGGCAACGCCCTCTACGCCGGTACCACCGCCAAGCTCCAGAAGAGACTCCAGCGGATCCAGAACGCCTCAGCCAGACTCATCCTCGACATCCCACGAACCAGCCACATCTCCGGACACCTGAAAGACCTTCACTGGCTCCCCGTCAACAAAAGAATCACCTTCCGCCTCCTCACCCACGCACACAAAGCCCTACACGACCAAGGCCCGAGGTACCTCAACAGCCGAATCAACTTCTACGCTCCCAAACGCCACCTCCGATCAGCCAACCATGCCCTCGCCGCCGTCCCCCGCATCCGAAGAGCGACTACAGGAGGAAGGTCCTTCTCCTACCTGGCCGCCAAGACCTGGAACTCCCTCCCGACCGACCTGCGCCTGACCCAAGACCACCTCTCCTTCAGGAAGAAGCTGAAGACCTGGCTGTTCGAGCAGTAGCGGCACCCCCCCCCACCCCCAGCGCCTTGAGACCCTACGGGTATGTAGTGCGCTTTATAAATGTCATTGATTGATTGATTGATTGATTGATTGATTGATTCTAAGTGGGGATGTTATATTTGCCTCCCTACCCTCTTGCTTCAAAGGCAGCTGAAGGTGCATTTCATTAATTTGTTGAGTTTAACCATTTACCTTTGTATCTTATCCACTTTATCTGGTTCAATCGTCGTCTATCAGGTACTGAGGACAATGAGTCATCTAATGAAGCCGGGTCATGTGCAAGCGGAGGGCAATCCGAGAAGAGAATGTAAATTGTAAATAAAAATTGATCCGATCATCCTCTAAGCAGCAATATCTGCGACCAGCACTGCTCAACAAGAAGAGAAGGATGCAGAGAAAGAAGATGAGCAGGAACTGTTCTAGGGGAGAGGATATGGATGAAGAGGAGGGCATGGCTAGCCCACAGTCTAAAAAATTGAAGATCACTTTAGGTCCAGTCAGCAGTGTCCCTCCTACTCCACTTCAGAGGATTGCCAGTCTCCAGTATTTAAATAAACAGCCACAGAGGGTACAGAGGGCTATGCAGCCATCACCTACACACAGTCCACACATTCCACGCGCATGTGTAGATTCTCCAACACACTCCTTCCAGGAGGGTGCTTCTTTGTCCTTTTCTCAAACATCTGGAGGTGCATACAGCCCTGGTGAAGTACAGGAAACCCCTCCACAAGGGATTCTCTCTGATGTTACCAACATGGCCACCGATTAGGACAGTTGTGGCACATGGGAGGTTGAGGAGAAGACATTGGTGGACCAATTGGTAGTCATGCTGGTAATATCAGAGAGCAACCCGTGTGGAGGGGGATGGCATGGGTTCATGTTGGGCACTGAGAGAATGAATCTTTTCAATAACAGAGTTATGTGTGGCAAGGTATTTGTGCATTACTCATTCTGACATTTCAGACTCACTTGAAGGACTCCCTCAGATGATTCACAGGCAAACCTATGCCTTGGATAATGGATGAGAAATGCTGCCAAGATGAGGAAATATAAATTATATGGTCAAGTTGTGTTCCCTAGCGTGTACCCCACCGTCTCCATGTACCAGCTTAAAGTGCATGTAACTTCCCTCCTGTGTCAGCTATGAAGACGCAAATACATTTGCGTCCAACGTTAACTTGTCCTCTTTCAGACCCACCCTGAATGGGTTTAATAGTCCGTTCCTAAGTATGCTATGCCAACGTCTTTTTGTAGTGTACCTTACACGTTTTTCAGCTCTGGCAAGGTAGGCCCTGAATTTCTGCCATCGAGCCTTTTCTCTGGCTTCTGACTCTGAAAGCCTCAGCCCAGGCTGCCTCTGTACCCATGAACTCTGACTTACTTCCAGCGCGGCCCACCGCGCTTAGCTCAGCCTGCTGCCTGCCAAGACTGACTACAACCTTCGAATTATCTGTTCCGCTCCTCGAAAATACATTCCTGCCTACTAGTTTCAGTAAACATCCCTCTCAGCTGCAGGGCGAAAGGGCCGGCCTGTCTCCGTGCAAGTAATTCATAGCCTCTGTTACCATGCTCCCATGGAAGGCCCATGCCCCCACGCTTCTCATGCAGACACTCAGGCGCTTATACACGCACTCACAGTCAGTATAGAATAGCTTCTGCCCCAGAGACCTTTCCGTTCTGATAATATGGTTCCCAAACATCAGATATTAGATATGATAGAAGTACAAGTTGATCTGACATGCCAGACTTCTGTCTCTTTCCGTCAGTGTAAATGTCAAGTCCCCTGCACCCTCCAGTTTCACGTCAATCACACGTCATGCAGCTGCGCGCGCATCCAAGTTTCCGATTTCTGCTGACATTGCAACTTTCTGTTTAGTGCCACCCCTTTTGTGACACCTACCTGTGACGTTTCTAGCACACACCTCTAGTTCACGCCTAGTCCACGCCTTCTGATTACGTACTAGTAACACGTGGATGCTGTTATCTTGTCTTCTCTCAGCTGTTACGCCTACTATATTGCTTTCTATGGTGTAAATTAAGTATATAAGCTATGTATTGTCAATAAAACTTTGCTCTATCCCTTCTTCCACCCCTGTGGTGGGAAGAACATGATATCCAGGTCTTGACCATTCCTTTTTAAGGAATAAAACCCCTAAGAACTCTAACACCACGGACTCTGTTTCTTTCTTTCCGATTTGAGTTATTATTGATTAAGTACTTACCTGCATAGAAATTAAGACGGTAAATTATATATTTACAACATTTTGGCGCCCGAATAGGGACCCCTCCCCCACCTCACGCGCCGGTTGGTGCGTTGCAAGCTCTGTCCCCTGCCATCAGTTAGAAGGAAACTACGCGTACCGGCAGGATTTCCTGCATCTCCCTCTGGCCCACGGAGGTGACGAAGACTGCGATCAGTACCCAGACGAGGCGGTGAGGAGTGCGGAGGATCCCGACCAGAGCCTAGCCGAAAGAAGGAAGGTCCGAGGTGTCAAGAGGCCCACCAGTTTTCCGAAGTTTTCCGAAGTTTTCCGAAGTATCCACGTGTCGAGTCGAGTCCAGTCCAGTCGAGTTTTCCGAGGCCTTCAGTTTCCGTGCTTCCCGGTGAGTACCATTGCTGGGACGTATCTAGACGGGTTTGGGTACACAAGTCCGGTCTGCACTGTTTTTAGACAGTGTATCTGTACTGTTTAGCAGTACATCCGTTATTTCAAGTTTCTGCACTGTTTTAGCAGTGAGCAGTACATCCGTTATAGAGGGTAGTGATATATGTCTCAAATGTCTGTTTCATGTGATTAATGTCGTGGTATGAGTGTGACTGTTTTTAATGTGCATTATTGTGTTCTTGTATAACTAGCTGTATCCAGTATTAAGTAGCAAGGATTGAGCATTCAGTACCTAGTAAACAAGATGCCGTTTTTCAACAAGTTAAAGCAGATAGGAACTAGGAAAGGTATACTAGAGGAAGAAATTCCTATCCCCCCTAGGGACACTCCAGGAAATTTTATGTACCATAAGCATGGCATAGATGCCATATTATATCTAGATTTATGGGCCGAGTATACTAAACATCTAGACGAAAGACACAGATGGCCTGTTACAGGAACATGGGATGCCCAGTGCATCATGAAGGTAGAGGAAGCACTATGGAAAAAGAAAGCCAGACAATCCCAGAAAGACGCCATAGAGTTTTGGCGTAAGGAATCACATAAGCGTGCTGAAAAAGAACTACGTAGAGAAGACAGACTTAGAGAATCCGATAAAGCACAAGAAAACGAATTAGTTACTGAAGGGATCCGAGTAAAATCAGAGCAAGTAGACCGTGCACGAAACAATCTCGTAAACGGTATGTATCTTGCGGCCGAGGGTTCGCCTGAGGCCATTTCAGAAATACCGAAAAATCTGCCGCCACCATTGGTTCCAACTAAAGTAAGTCACAGGACCACTAAATACATATTCCTGAATTCCTATCTAGAGGATGTAGCACCCGCTTACACCAATCTGCCTGTCCGCGCCCTGCCTAACGACAGGGATGGGGGTGGTAACACGCCTCAAGATCATATTCCGCCAGTACCACAACAGATTCCTTCTGTTCCACCACCTCCACCACTTCCGGTACCTAAAGTTGATTTACCGAAACCACGTCTACCTGACCCTACTAAAAGACAAATCCAAGTTCACATACAGACTCCACAGAGAGATAATGTCCAAGCTTCCACCTCAGGAGGTGCGACCGGGGGTCTTCACACCCCGCCATTAACACACAGAGTAAACCTTAGGGATATGCAGAGTCCTTTCACGTTCAAGTCACCCCGTCTCGACATACTTAAAGAAAACCTTTCAGTTTGCAGATATGATCCAGTACCCGGCAAAGACGATAGAATGATGATGGCATCACTACGGTTAAGATCTGCTACTGATTTCCTGCTGTACGTTGCAGGAATGAAGGAACGCCTAGATAAAATATATCAGTTCATTCAGACTGGGAAAGACCCTGACAGTATTAAGGATGCCATGGAGCATCAGAAAGTTGACGTTCAAGCACAGATACTACGTTTTTTCATAAATTGCCTAATAAGAGAACGAGACAGGCCTGGGACAGATCAGAGTGAATTAGATGCACTGAACAAGTGGGGTCAAAATATATCTGAAGGAAAACACGACAAGGGGACTTGCATAGCCAGTATGTACAGGAAAATTAGAAAGACAGTGATAGATATACACAAAGAAGAGAAAGAAAAGGCTTCCTCTGAGGAGGAAGAAGAATGTGAAGAACCAGAAAGGACTACAGATACTATAGCGTATGTAGGTAAGGGAACTTACCTTAGGAAAGGTATTCGTCCAGAAAGCAAGAGAGTTTTTCTCTCTGCCCTAACAAACCCGAATTCTTCCGAACATCAGTTCCAGGAAACTGATAAAAGACTTCGAGACCGAATGGGGTACCATGTACTCAATTCTATGGATGAACAAGAACTAGCCCGGTCAGCCATATTATGGACTGAAAATCCGGATATATATAATGATGACACCGTAGCGCAGACATTCCTGAACCTTTCTCCAGACGAGCAGAAATTAGCAGGTGTATACATGATTCAGCACCTCCTCACGAAATACAGAAACCAACATTCTGATCCAGGTCCCTTACACGAAACATTAGAAGCACTTCTCATGGATAGATGGAGAGGTCTCAGTACCAAGTTAATACAAATAATTCTAGAACAACGACATAGATATAACACTTTCATAAGCTCTGAATATGTTCCCGCTCCGCCCCCAGAAAGAAAAATGTATCATATGGAACGCCTGAGTGGCATTGAAAGTCAGAACCCCTTACAAGAAGTGCACCCAGTTATGGGTGAGGATCATACCTTGAAACGTGTGTATGTACACACGCCACTGACTAAGTTAGAACTGTTAGAGATGAAGAAACTAGTCCCGTGTCATGATAAAGACCCTGCAGGTTTTCACAGAGAGCTTAAAGACATGTTACTGATGGGGGATTACACATATGAAGATATCATGAAAATGCTAAAAGTACTGTTGCCCACGGGCATCTACGAGAAACTAAAGGAAAAAGAATGGGAGGTGGGAGACAAAAAGATTGTATGGGCAGAAATAGAAGATGAAGAGAACAAACGTGTCCCAGGGGTAGGCCTTGGGGAGAAAACTAAAGCATTACCAGGTTTGATAGTACAGGTACTGCCAAGATTACTGACAACTAGAAAAGAAGACTGGGATGCAATCTCAGCATGTAAACAGAAACCCGACGAAGATACTAGTGACTTTTATTCAAGATTCGAGAAATGTTTTATTATTAATAGTGGTCTTAAACCAAGTAGCGAGTCGTACCCGCATCTTTTTGTATCCAAGTTAGTCGAGAATTCCCTGTTAGCAGTCAAAAACCGTGTATATAAGGTTGAGAGTACATGGCAAGCAAATACGCCGTCACAGATGTTACAAATGTTACAATACCATCAGAACAGAATTAGAGAAGAACAGGATCAGGAACAGAAACGCATGAAAGACACGAAAATGAAAATGTTAGTAGCCCAGTCGGTCCATACCGACGGAAACAGAAAGGGTACGACCCAGACAAATCATTCTGCAGCTCCCGTTAAAGGGACATGCAACTATTGTAAGCAGCCAGGTCACTACGTACATGAATGTCCAGTTCTGAAACATAACATATCCACAGGTAAAACTAAAGAAAGACCGCATCCACCAAGACAAGACCAGGCCCAGCAACAGACCTCACAGAATGTACAACCTATGCAGAACACACAGCCTATGCATGCTCCATCTCATACAGCACAGACAGTAGCGGTATCACAGCCACAGCCTCTTGCCGCAACTCAACAAGTTTCCCAACAGATGTACCAGTATGCCCAATCTGCTTACCCCGATTACCAACGATACGCATGAAACAGCCTGGAGAGGGAGTTGGGTTTGCCTCTTATTGAAATTCCCGTAGATCAAGAAGGTCCTTATGTACATAGTCAAGTATTGGGAAAAGATAGAAAGTTTTTAATTGACACAGGGGCAAGCTGCACAACAATCAGTCATAATGAAGTCCCAGGGGCACCCCTCTCAGGCTCACAGAATGTTTCCCTTAGTTTTTCAGGACAGCCCATTGTAAATGAAGTATCAGAACCAGTCCCCCTGGCTGTGGGTCCATTATCCCGAGTTACAGACTTGTTACTTACGAAATCATGCCCAGAAAATCTGTTAGGAATAAAAACATTGAAGGCTCTAGGAGCCGTAATTTGCTGTTCCCCGGAGGGAGTTAGACTCTTTCTGCGGGATTTCAAGGGTCATTATGTGTTGCGAGAATTCGATGTCAGATTGAAAAATGTACCAGATCACTTGTGGGCAAAAGGCCCAACTGATGTAGGTTGTATGCATATCACACCATACCGTGTTACACTCAAGACAGGAGTTGTATTACCACGAATCAGACAATACAAGTTACCACCCAATGCTGTAGTGGCTTTACTGGAAATCATTGAAGAGCTCATTGCCCAAGGAGTGGTCGTAGAGACCGACTCCAATGTCTGTAATTCACCCATCATTCCAATTCTTAAACATACTGATCCCAATGCACCGCCAGTATATCGGCTGGTGATTGATCTGCGAGAGCTGAATAAATGCATTGTACCACAGTACCCTGTGGTTCCCGACATCTCTTCCCTATTGACTGCTATTGATTCTGAAGCAACGCTCTTCACTGTAATTGACCTCAAGAACGCTTTCTTTAGTGTACCTATTGATCCAGAGAGCCAATATCTCTTCGGATTCAGTTTAAATGGACGAAGTTTCAAATTTTCCCGCGCACCTCAAGGATTCACAGAAAGCCCCAGCATCTATAGTCAAGCACTGAAAAGACAACTAGATTGTATTCAAATGCCAGTTAACACCGCTTTACTGCAATACGTCGATGATCTGCTGATCACCGCACGAAGTGAGCCCGAATGTGAACAAGCATCACTGACAGTTTTACATTTTCTGGCCGACAAGGGACACAAAGTGTCTCCTTCAAAGCTACAATTCTGTGTTCAGCAAGTTGTGTACTTGGGTCACTTGCTGTCCAAAGTGGGGAGACAGCTCACTCCCGATCGCATTCAGTTAATTGTAAATATGCCACAACCCCAGACACAAAAGGAAGTGCGGGCCTTTATAGGCCTCACCTCGTACTGCAGACAATGGATTCCTCAATATGCATTTTTAGCTAAACCACTCATCGAGTTAACGACACAGGAGGCAGCGACTTCGACTGTCCTCCCTTGGACTCAGGAACACACACAAGCCTTTGAGGAATTAAAGAAAGCATTATGTCGAGCACCAGTTTTAGCGACACCATGTTACAGCAAACCGTTTACACTTTTTGTTACAGAACGTGATGGCACAGCATTGTCTGTCCTCACTCAAGACCAAGCAGGTTCACATAAGCCTTGCGCTTATTTTTCAAGTACATTGGATTCAGTAGCCCAGGCACTCCCTGCGTGCTTAAAGTCAGTAGCAGCAACAGCATTAGCAATCAGACAGAGCGATTCAATTGTTTTAGGCCATCAGTTAACAGTACAAGTTCCACATTCTGTAGAAGTTCTTTTAAACAGAACCCAGACTCAACACTTGACTATAGCACGACTGACAGGTTACGAATTAACGCTGTTCCAGCCACACATAGAAATCAGACGCTGCAGCATTCTGAACCCCGCAACACTGTTACCCTCAATTAGGACAGATCCAGCCCCGCATGATTATATAGAAATCATTAATGCAGTAACAAAGCCTCGACGAGACTTAACAGATGTTCCACTGACAAATCCAGACCTGACACTTTATGTGGATGGTTCATGTATGAGAACAAGTACAGGAGAATTAGTGGCCGCATATGCAGTGACCACTGAAACCGAAGTAAAAGAAACACATCGTATTGACACACTGTCCGCTCAAGCGGCAGAGCTTATTGCTCTGACCCGAGCCTGTATACTAGCCAAGAACAGAAATGTCAACATATACACTGATTCCCGTTATGCGTTCGGAGTTGTACACGACTTCGGAATGTTATGGCAAGAACGAGGTTTTCTGACCTCTCATGGTGCCAAGATCCAACATGGTCCCCTCATTCAAGCACTGTTAGAAGCAATACATCTGCCTTCAGGCATATCCGTCATGAAGTGTAAAGCACATACTAAAGTTACAGATTCTGTTTCCCAGGGTAACGACCTGGCAGACCAGACAGCAAAACATACAGCATTGACTCACACTCAGACAACTGACCTGACAAAGACAATAGGACCGACAAATTGTATGACAGTCAGGGATCCCACACTAGATGTTATCGATATTCAGACACATGCTACCCCAGATGAGATAAAGAAATGGATTGAACTAGGAGGGATCCAGACAGATCAAGGTTGGATGACGAAGGGAAAATCTACATGGTTTCTCCCTGATTCTATGGTTCAAGTCATGATCAATACAGCACATAGTCCAGCACATCTAGGAGAGAAAGCGATGTTAGACAGTTTACAAAATCTTTGGAGCAACAAACACTTACGAGCAGCGGCAAAACAGAAAGTGCGTACTTGCATGATCTGTTGTCAGTTCAATCCAGGTAAAAGCGTTCCTGTAGAGCAAGGTGGATTTCATCCTCCCGATCACCCTTTTGAAGTCCTCCAGATGGATTATATCCAGTTGGACTGTTGTTGAGGATTCAAATATGTCCTCGTAATTGTTTGTGCACTGTCCCGTTGGACCGAAGCATACCCAGTCCCAGATTACACTGCTCCGACCACTGCCAGGCAGCTGGTTCGTGAATTCTTCCCACGGTACGGCATGCCTCGTGTCGTGTACTCAGATAACGGTCAGCCATTCTCATCCGAATTAATGAAGCAAGTTTCCTTGCTGCTGGGATATCAGTGGAGATTCCATTGTGTCCGACATCCCGAAGCCGCAGGCCTTGTAGAAAGGCATAATCAGACATTAAAGACCCGCCTTGGAAAAATATGTCAAGAGAAAGGGGTCGACTGGATAGTCGCCCTGCCAGTGGCACTGTTCTATATGAGAATGGTTGCCCATTCAAGATCAGGACTATCCCCGCACGAAGTGGTCTTTGGTAGACCACCGAATATGTGGGGGACGCCCATTCCTAAGAAAATTACTGATGTTGATTGCAATATGTTGACAGATTACCTTGCCTCCTTGATGTCTGCACTCCAATCATGTCGTTCACAGGTTGCCGCAGCCTTCCCTGACAACACCGATGTAAAGCCGCATGATGTCCGTCCAGGCGACCTGATTCTAATAAGGAACTTTGACAGGAAAAGTCCGCTGGAGCCCCGCTGGAAAGCGCCGAAGACCGTTCTACTTACTACGAGGACAGCAGTGAAGGTGGAGGGCCGAAAGGGGTGGATCCACACGAGCCATGTTAAACTATGCAATGAACTGAAATCCGACCCAGGCTCGTCCACCCCTTCCAAAGTCTGTATCGAGCCCAGTGACTTTAAAGTTTCCGAACGAGAGAAAAATCCACAAGAAGAGTACCGATTAAAGCTCCGATCTAGCAAGTCAGACAGTTTAATTGTTTAAGTCCTCCCCTAGGTGAATCGGTTAAATAGTTTCTGACATGTATCCCCTAGATCGAGATAGAGAGAGAGAGAGACAATTCAAGAAACGTACATACTGCAAATCACTGCGTAGTCACTGTATAGTGACATTGTTAATAATGTTTTTTCTAAGTCTTCTGATTATTGTTGCAGGCATACTCCTTCCTATCTATTACCCTATTTTCAAGCGTGAACAATCTGCTTACAATGTATCTGCTGAACATTCTTTTAGCGAGTTACCTCCACATGAACTTTCTTACAGACTTGCGCTGCGCAACAACACATTCATTAGTATGCTACATCATTCCCATCAGACTAATAATGCTACAAACTGCTGGATATGTGGCCGACTCCCTCCCTACCAGAATTACAAGGGAGCTCTGCCCCTCTTTCCGTACCCGTTCACTCACAATGGCTCCTGTGGTGCATGGTTTAAAATAATTAATTCCTTAGATCCTGATATTGCTGTTTTCGATGGGGGCTGGGTTTGGGGAATCTTGAACTTGGTCCTGCTCGACGTCTGTTCCCCTGATAAGGAGGGACTCCCCACTAGAATAGGAACTAATCTAGAAAATGAAGTATATGGATTAGGTAATTACACAATTAACCTTATGATTCTTACTGTTGAATCTGAAGCTGCACCAGTTCTGCCCGCTATGTCAGTATTACCCGTCACTGGTGAATTATGTGTCAGGAAGAAAGGTTCAGTACACTTAGGTCATAGTAAATGTACTACTGTGGTCGAATTCAGTGATCATGGTAAATCGTCCTTTAAAGCTATCCGTCATTCCTATTTTGTTTGTGGTCATACCGCATACATACGCTTACCTCCAGATTGGGATGGTACCTGTTACATTGCATTCCTTCTGCCACCTGTTTTTCTAGCTCCTCCTGATTACCACAGAAATACAAACATAGTAAAGAATAGACTCAGAAGAGATATCTCACTTGTCGACTACACTGAAACGGCATGGGAGCAATACACAGATTTTAATAAAGGATTCTTTTTCTTTTTAGGCCCTGTCCAAAATAGTAAATTAATACGCAGATTAACTAGAACACTTGAAGCAGTAGTGAATGAAACTGCCTCCGCCCTAGGTAACTTAACAGAAGAGCAGTCCGCCATGCGGGTTGTTGTCCTTCAGAATCGTCTTGTTATTGACGTCATCTTGGCAGATAGAGGTGGAGCCTGTAAGGTCATCGGGTCAAGTTGCTGTGTTTTCATTCCACAAAACGCACCATCTGTATATCAAGCTATTACACGTCTCCATAAAATTGCAAATCAGATACATCAGAATCCAGGCACCTGGACTTGGTCCGGTTGGTTCTGGACAACGTTAACCGCTTGGGGATGGAAGATCCTATCCTTCCTAGGCATTGGCCTAGTCCTAGTATTCAGTTGCTGCCTGTGCTTACAGTGTGGGCCAGCGATTTGTGGACTGTGTGCCACTTCATGCATTGAACATTCCAGTTTCCTTTCAAGACGTAAAATAAAGAAAGAAGAGCAAATGATGTTACAAGAACAAACTGATCGATTCATGAGGATCGATATATCATGAAGGGTCCGTAGGGAACAAGGAGGGAATGAGGAAATATAAATTATATGGTCAAGTTGTGTTCCCTAGCGTGTACCCCACCATCTCCATGTACCAGCTTAAAGTGCATGTAACTTCCCTCCTGTGTCAGCTATGAAGACGCAAATACATTTGCGTCCAACGTTAACTTGTCCTCTTTCAGACCCACCCTGAATGGGTTTAATAGTCTGTTCCTAAGTATGCTATGCCAACGTCTTTTTGTAGTGTACCTTACACGTTTTTCAGCTCTGGCAAGGTAGGCCCTGAATTTCTGCCATCGAGCCTTTTCTCTGGCTTCTGACTCTGAAAGCCTCAGCCCAGGCTGCCTCTGTACCCATGAACTCTGACTTACTTCCAGCGCGGCCCACCGCGCTTAGCTCAGCCTGCTGCCTGCCAAGACTGACTACAACCTTCGAATTATCTGTTCCGCTCCTCGAAAATACATTCCTGCCTACTAGTTTCAGTAAACATCCCTCTCAGCTGCAGGGCGAAAGGGCCGGCCTGTCTCCGTGCAAGTAATTCATAGCCTCTGTTACCATGCTCCCATGGAAGGCCCATGCCCCCACGCTTCTCATGCAGACACTCAGGCGCTTATACACGCACTCACAGTCAGTATAGAATAGCTTCTGCCCCAGAGACCTTTCCGTTCTGATAATATGGTTCCCAAACATCAGATATTAGATATGATAGAAGTACAAGTTGATCTGACATGCCAGACTTCTGTCTCTTTCCGTCAGTGTAAATGTCAAGTCCCCTGCACCCTCCAGTTTCACGTCAATCACACGTCATGCAGCTGCGCGCGCATCCAAGTTTCCGATTTCTGCTGACATTGCAACTTTCTGTTTAGTGCCACCCCTTTTGTGACACCTACCTGTGACGTTTCTAGCACACACCTCTAGTTCACGCCTAGTCCACGCCTTCTGATTACGTACTAGTAACACGTGGATGCTGTTATCTTGTCTTCTCTCAGCTGTTACGCCTACTATATTGCTTTCTATGGTGTAAATTAAGTATATAAGCTATGTATTGTCAATAAAACTTTGCTCTATCCCTTCTTCCACCCCTGTGGTGGGAAGAACATGATATCCAGGTCTTGACCATTCCTTTTTAAGGAATAAAACCCCTAAGAACTCTAACACCACGGACTCTGTTTCTTTCTTTCCGATTTGAGTTATTATTGATTAAGTACTTACCTGCATAGAAATTAAGACGGTAAATTATATATTTACAACAAAGACATGATGAGGATGCACCAGGATAAACTCAGTAATTAAAGAGAGCAGAGTGCAAACCAAAAAGCCTGGGCCATGCAGATAATGGAGGGAATGTTAAAACGTTCCAATGTCTACCTTGAAAGACAAAACATGCAGACATATTTCCACAAAAACATGGACACCCACCAGTACTAGCACTGGCCTCACTAGAACAACCACCTGGCCCACCTGCACATCCATCTGACCCACCTGCACAATCACTGTCCCCATCCTCTTAACTACTGGTCCCACCAGCACAACCACCTGATCCACCTGCACAACCACTGGCCCCACCTGCTTAACCACTTGCCCAAGCTGCACACCCACTGGTCCCACCAGCACAGCCACCTGGCCCACGTGCACCGGTATCAGCCAGACATGCACACAGTTGGTCAAAGACCTTAGGCCCATGGTTGTGTAGTGGGAGTACTAGGAAAGCTCCCCAATAAAGACTGTTTGCAACCTCTCACCTGAGTTGACTTGAATGTTTCGTAAAAATAACTTCCTCCAGTCGTAGTACACATTTTTCAATTTCATTTGTCATAGTTACTGCATGATACTGCACTTTAGACCAGTAAGACACTTTAGTTACAAGCCAGGATAAAAAAACAAAAACATATGTAATGGGATGTGATAGACTAACACAGATAACCTACAGAAAGAAAAGGGTAGCTTGGAGGAGTTTGGCAGAGAAAAAAAAACAAGTCAAGAAGTGTCAGGAGAACCAGTCAATATATAAATTGGACAGAAAATATGTCCAAAGTCCAAATGTAGTGCTAACGTAAAAGTCCACAGTCAAAATAAATATTAATGTCTGAACCCCGAGCCATGTTGTCTGGAAACCAGGGTCCTAGATTGGTGGACAAAGTCACTGTCCATCCTCACTCTCTTTCTTGACAATGATGTGCAAGCCCTCCACAGACATGGTGTAGCTGGCTGGTGAAGGACCAGACACACACAAATGCCACATTGCAATAACATGACATAGTGATCCATGGACCTTGTACAATGTGAATCTATGACTCAAGTATGTTACAGGTAACAATCAACAGATGTAAAAAGTACAAATGATGGACGAAATGCTGAAAAATGTCAACACTCACCCCCAGTACAGAGATCTGGGCCTAAATCCACAGTTTTTTTGCTCACAATGTCATTCCATTTTGGATCTACCATATGCAAATCAGTCATGACCTTGCAACCCATAGGAACAGTCCAGTCTGAACTGCCAGGTCATGTTCTACCAGAAACATGCCTTCTAGGACCGGTTTCGGGATATCACCCCCTCATCAGCCAGGATAGCTTGACTCCAGTGGCATAGTGAGTACTGGACCCACATCTGAGTATACCCATCCCACTTAGGGCTGCAAATTCAAAGATAACAAATGATGTATGAAATACTGAACAATGTCAAACATTTACCCTTGTACAGTAATGCGGGCCTAAATCCATCATTTCTTTGGTTTCCATGCCATATGCAAATCAGTCTTGACCTTGCTCCTCATGTGAACAGTACAGCCAGAACTGCCAGGTCTGGCTCTCCCTGGACCACAAACAAGCATCCTACGGTTGGTTTCAGGGCATCACCCCTCATCAGCCAGGATGGCTTGACTCCAGTAGCATCGTGATCACGGGACCCATGTTTGGTCCAGCCCAAACTGCCCGGCCACACACACACACAACTTTGAGCTGGCACATACCATATGAATCACTCCACTCCACTCCACAAAATGCCACTCTATGGCAGTTTACTCCACAGTATGCTACTTCACTTTATGCCACTCTACACTATTCCACTCTATGCCACTGTACTCTAGAGGTAACAAGCAACAAATCATAGGACATGTCTGTCACCACTGAGGTCAAGGTTAGGGCGTTGGGCGCCCCTCCCTGTCCAACAAGACCGCCATCCATGAGGCAGACTTTTGTCACAGGACACACACATGATCCGTATTTGCCTATGAAAACAAATCAGCATTAGGAATCCATATATTAGTGCAGTTGGGATACTCAGGGAAGGGGGGTATGTTCATTACCTTACAGAGGACCTTTGCATTCCAACTGGATGGATTAGGTAATATAACCAATCCCAAAGCAGCAGATGGTACTGCCTTGCCTTACCTGGTATTGTGCAACCATTCCATGGGTGGGGGATTGGTTTTCAAAAGTATTCACTCCGCATTGTGTCACAATTTTATCTTCACACATAAATAAAGGATCAAATTATAACAGTTATTTGAAGCGCCCAATGTTGACATCTTGAACTACATTTTCATCATTGTAGATCATTCTTGTTTCTTTAGATGCATGATTCATTCACTATCAGACATAGTCAGAGCACAATGGCTCTAAAGAGTTTTCTTGTACATGATTGGATTGCTTCTTGCACTAAACATATTGGAGCCTCTTCTTGCACCATGGGCCAAGGGTCTTTACGCTCGCTCTACTTCCTCTCAAGGGCAGCAGCACATGGCGACAACAGATATCATACGTGATTACTTCATTTCTGCCCTTCTCTTCTACCTTCCTTTCACACAAAACAGCACTTCAAGTTGCCTTGCTGCATTGGTTTGGCTCAATGCTTAATATATTGGCACATTACTGTTTTCCTAAGAGGGTAGCTTGTGAGAACTGCATCACATTACCCTCTCCTCTAAACTGAAGGTCCTTCACTCTCATTTAATGTTGTCCATTGCTTACATTAAATATAGAAGTGCCACCAAGTAATCTGTTACCACCGTTCAGAAGGACCGACAGGTGGAATGTGTTAAGAAGGTCTGTGAGGGTCTTCAAAAATGGGGTTTAGAGATAGTAACTGAGACGGAAGAATCTAGTTCTGGCTGTCGGGTGAGATTCGGGTCCCGATCCATCAAAATATAATCCTCCTAGTATTGGCTGATCTGTGATGATAAACCAGTGAACAAATCAGGGGAGTCGGTGTTTGGTTCATAGACATTGAGAAAAAAAAACTGTGTGGCCTTCCAAATCGCCTATCGCAAACAGGTAGCGACCGGCAGGGTCTGCGACTGTCCACAGCAATTGGAAGGGGACACTGTTATGTTTAAGAATGCACACACCACACAAATAGGAACTGTAATAAGAAAACATTTGATGTATACTCCATGTAGCTGCTTACCTACAATCTGAACTAGGAGCCAGTTACATCCTCTGGAAAAAAGGCTACCTGGATCCTGTGCCTGCGCAGGCAAGCAAGAACCTGCTTCCCTTAATGAGGATTATTCAAACCTCTAATATTCCATGACATGCAAGAGAGTGTAAAAGCCTTGTCCCTACTCTCTACTAGTATTTTAAGGCATGAAGCTGGAAGCTGATGTTGCGTAGTAAGTGAGCGTGTAAGAGTAAACCTAGTATGTACCACATCAGTAAAAAGGCTTCAATAATAAACAATTTAAAAAAACAATCCCGAACACCCCCCACCCATTCCAGCCAAAACATAAGACAGAGAACCCACCTACCTCTGCATTATGTTTTGCTACATGCACAGGGGTGTACACCATGGGGGTGGGGGGTGACAACACATGTTAGAGCAAGCGTGGAAGAAACATTAACTGCACATTCATTTTAGATATTGTGCAAAAAGCAATGTATAAACAGGTAGCAAAGCGCATAACATCATAATGCATAGTCCAACAATATGATCTATTTGGAGGGTTGCCTTAGTGAGCACAATGAACAGAGATAATAGACATTTGACATCAGCAAAAAACTCTGGTGACCAAATATACTGTGTATGCCTCAGGCAAAGCATGTTCTGATCCCTCTGGATCAGCTGCGCTGGCCCTCGTGCCAAATGGAGACTTGCTGGATGAGTGTTTTTGCAAACTTTTTCAGCATCTGCAGGAGTATTGAAGATATGAGGCCATCCATTTAGCTCCATTCGGAGCTGTGCAGAAGAAAGTATCCACTATTTTAGACCTAGCTTTTGAAGAGAGTGTATAACATCAGCAAATTTATGGAAGGCCTCCTGTACCATCGACATATAGTCAGGACATAGTGAAACTGTAGACCCCTGATACTGTAGAGGTCCATGTCACGGGCCAGACGTAGAGCTGTATCATGGACTCTGAAATTCAAGAGCCTGCCAATGATATCCCAAATCAGTGCTCCCGCAAATGGCGAATAATAAGAGTCCAAAGTTCTCTCTCAACTGTAAAGGCATCAGAGAAATGCTTTCTATCAAAGAGTTCCTCCAGGAGGTGTTCCACAAAGGTGTCCTTGCATGTTGGTGAATTCAGGAAATCCAGCTATATGAATATTCTTTCAGTGGGACCTCTAGGTTTTCATTCTTAGTGGCAATAGTTTTAAAGAGTTGCTCCACATGTTCAAGATGGTTTGCTGTATCTGCGTTACCATCCTCAATTTCCAAGATCCTGTGCTCTGCTCCATCGAGCCTCATATTATGGTGATCCAGTCTCTCAGACATAGCATCAAATCATTTTGCCATGGTGTCAAATCTGGAGTCAATAGACCTAAAGCCAGCATGCCACTTAGCCATGATAGCAGATGTGCCTTTTAAGGGAGGGCCCGCCTTTGCATGTTCCGAGTACTTGTAGATTCTGAGGGTGAACGCTGGCGGCGCAGGTTCCTATTGGGGTCAAAAGTAAGCTGCTTCTACTTGGGCTAACCACGATCCATTGTATTATCGGTGTCATACCTATGAGAAGGGTGGTGCCAAACTGTTACTGCAACAATGGGTGTTCAGCAGAAGAACACCAAGCTCAGCCCAAATAGTGGAACCAGCCGAGCAGCAGAAGTGGAGCCAACAGAGAAAAAAAACGCCAGCTACAGCACTAGTAAGAAACAAGTATAGTAACCAGTATATCCCTGTAGACCATAAAGGATGTATCGCATGAAGTGTTGATCGCCCAGGGACAAGTGAGGGAATTAAAATTGCACTAGGCCAACTAAGATCTGGTAGGCGAGTTTTTGTGTGTCATTCATGCATTGGAGTCAAGCAATGCAGCCTCAGTCCCCAGCACTGGGTATCATAGTCCATCGGCATCATGGGAATGTGTAGAATCATCAGCGAAGCTGATCATCGGAATAAGCAGGAGAGAGGCAAAGGGAGGCCCAAGGTCGGGCGCAGGGATTGCCTCAGCAACCAATCAATCGCCACCTGGTTCTGCAGAGAAGGTAACGCGGTACAGGCAGGAATTCCTGATCAATACAGTTGGCGTGGGTGTATCTGTCCAATCTGCAGTGCTGTACCCAGATGCAAAATCACACCCTACCTCTTAATTGGGCTGCCACCTGCATAGCGCCCCTGCAGGCAGCTCCGAGTTCCATGGGATAGGCCGACGTGGCCAAAAAGGTCAGTCAGGGATCCAAGCAGTGCAGCTGGCTCGCAGCAGCACCGAGCGAGGATGCATGCTGAGAATCCTCAGCACCACAGGTCTGGTTAGTGCATCAGATCTACCCCGTAGTTAGTCTGGAGTCAGGACCAGAAAGGCAGGAAACATGCATTTAATTGAAATCCCTCAGGAAGCTTCTTCCCACTTCAAATGCATAACTGGGTAAAATACTGGACCTCAGACACCACTACTTCTGTATACTTCTAGGCCCATGGATACTCTGCCAGGAAGAAGGACTGTTGTGCTGCTAGAAGAAATACCACTGTGCTGGAATGCTGGTCTGAAGGACTGCCATCCTGCTGTGCTGATCTACTGCCTTCTTACCTGGATGAGAAGGACTGGACCTGAATCTCTTGAACCCAGAATCAAGAGTGACTCCAAGGGCTAGATGTCTGGCCTCCTGATTTGAAGTCTCAGGGACACAACAGGCTCCCAAAAACCTTGCACCTGCACCTGGACTCTGCCATCTGCGAGTTTCCCTTACCAAGTGGTGCCACCCTTCTCCTGGACCCTCAGAAGCTGGCTTAAGGTGCTCTTCCAGCCACTGTGGATCCAGTGGAAACCCAGGCAGAACCAACGTATCAACACTGAAGCATGGAATCGACTCGTCACAAAGACCAACAACACCTTTGCAGCCCCATTGGAACTGCAACTACACAATGCATCCTCGGCGCCGGAATCTGCATCGCAGCTTCACAAGTCCTCTGAACCGATGCATCACTGATGCATCACCACAACTGCTTGCCTCATTCCCAGTGCTGGACTTTGCATCGTAAGCCCCTTCAACATCATCCCCGATGACAACGCAGGCCCTCACATTGCAACGCAGCCACATCTCAGAACGGATTTATCGCTTCGGCTGCACTTCACATCTTAGAGTCAGATCCTCATAATGCCCTACAAACGCATATTTAAGGTTCTTTGTTCAGTGGGCTTAACTGGGTCCCTGTAGCCAGCCCTTGCTCCATCGCAATTGGGTTGAACTTGTGACTTTGTCCCATTCCAACATGACCAGATATCCACAGTTGGCACTTTGTGCTTTTTGGTGCTATTTTCCCTAAAATCTTTCAAACTGAATATCTCCGGTTCTGCAGATTGGATTTTTGTCATATTAGTCTTGATTTATTTATTAAAGAGAGATTTTTTCTAACGTGTTGTGGTATTTTGGTGTGGTGTTTTCACTTCACTACTATTTACATGTGCCTCTAAATTAAGCCTGACTGCTCTGTGCCAAGCTACCAGGGGGTTGAGCACAGGTTAATTTAGGGTTGGCTTGTGTGGTGCACCTTGACAAGGAATATGGTTGCTGCTCGACCAGGGCTCACACCCTAGTCAACCAACAACCCAATTTCTCACAGTTATGGGTGTTGTACAGATCCCTGCAAACACTTCTCAAAGGCACCCCTTACTCCTCCCTATTTCCCTCACATGTAGTGTGGTAACTGAAATGTACACATCAAGAAGTAGCGCAGAGGAGGAGGAGCTACGCCTGCAAACAAGATGGCTGCTTAGGCTCCCTGCTCTTCCGACCTCAGTATCCCGCCACAAGATCCTGTACATTATCCTGATTTTACGCCCAGCCCCTGTGTGAATGAACTGTTCCTCACTCCGATAGTGAAATCCGGAAACTTTTATCGGCTGGTTTGGCGAAGATACATCGAGTCAAAAATTGTGGCCTACTCCAGCGGTGAAGCCGGGGCCTCGAGTATCTGCAAAGCCGGGCTGCAGTGCAACAACATCGGCTGAGAGACCCAAGCAGGGTCCGGTCAATCGTAGTGGAGGCTTCCTCTATGCCCAAATTTGGCGGCGATTGTTTTCTGGGCTCAACATTGATGGAGGAGTGACCTTGCTGCTGCTGACTGTGGGCGGAGGTCTCCGTCACGCGGACCCTGTGCTGGTCCCCGCCGGGGTTCGGTGAGTCGGGGCCCCGGCCTATGGCGTTAAGTCGGGGGAACGCGGCTGCAGATAACGACGGGTCACCCTCCACATTTGCCCTTTCGTGATCCTGTTTGTCCCCCCCGGACTTGCCAGATTCACCCGGGGAGGTGATTGTGATTTATGTCGGGCGTGAGACTATGGATCGAACAGTGCCTGAGCCATCACTGAGGTCAATATTGGCAGAAATGTGAGCGTTTCACTCACAAGTGGATGTTTTATTGAACAAATTGGATGCAAGCCTATCTGAGATGTTGCTTGTGGAACCGGACCCTGCCCCAATGTTGAAACAGCAATCTGCAGCCATTCAAGACGTGGCAATTTTGACTCCGTGCGAGGACCCAGTGGGGAAGCAAGTATTGAAACCATCGGATGGTGCCCTGGAAGACGGTGTTCCCGAGGTCGTGAGTGTACCACCGAACCTTCCATCACTATTGACTTTGGAGGTATCGAAAAGCGTTCCCCCCCGGAGACTTGCGCTGTGGACTCTTCTTTCATCTTGGGGTCGTCTTCTCCCCTCCCTGAAGTTCTCGTGGACTTACTATCTACGAGTGGTAATGGCTTGACTCTCGATGACTTCCTTCTCCTCTGTGACTCTTCTGTGTGCTTTTGGGTCTTGCTGGGGGGGTTCGTGTGCTGGTTCAGAAGGGTCAGGGTTAGATCAATTAGATCGGGACGGTTTGGAGTGGCTATTATGGATATTCGATATGCAACTGTTTGATTTAAGAGGCTGGGTGGTGTATCACGGTGCCCCCTAATTTCTTTTATAAGGGTGGTTCTACATCGGTTTTCTCGCGATAGGGGGTGCCTGTTTCTGGCGGGTGGTCTAAAGGGGCTGGGAGCACACACAGATTTGCCCTCCTCCACTCTTTTTCCTACTTTTAAGGTTTTAGTTATTTGGGGCGACAGGCACGCTGCTAGTGGGGTTAGGCTGTAGCCATCTGCAGGTTGGGGGGTTGGAGGTTTTTTTTATTTTGCCTTTATTATTTTCAATGGCCTTTTTTCTTCCTTTCCTTTCTTTTCTTTTGGATCATTATAGCTCGTGAATTATTCTGATTTTTACGGTGTTCTGGAGTTTGTGCTCATGCTTCTTACATACAAAAAAATGATTGTCGAGGAGAAAAGTAAATATTTTACCCAAAAAATCCTGGAAGCTAAAAACTCCAGCAAGGAGTTGTTTAATACAGTGAAAAAACTAGCTAAACTTCCATGGAATTTACAGAAGATAGGGAACCCGGAATTCTGTAACATTCTAGGAGAATTTTTCACCAATAAAGTGGAGGCAGTATATAAAACTTTTAGAGACAGCAAAAATATATCCGCAGAGATAAAAACGCCAGGGATATATCCGTCAAACACCAACATAACTTTTACCTTTCTTCCACCTACCGAGGATCAGATCATCCAAGTAGTAAAGACAATAACGGCAGGAGCTCAGTCAGACCCTTGCCTGCCTAAAATCTTCCATATGTGTCCAGAGTTGATTAGTGAGCAATTAGAATAGTCTTTCTAGAAATAATACAGACATGCATTTTCCCAGAGTCATGGAAAATAGCTTCGGTTCGGTCTTTGCTAAAGAAAGCTAATATGGACCCTACAGAACCTAACAGCTATCGGCCAATATCTAGGATTCCCTTTTACGCTAAGGTGTTGGAAAAACTGATTAATAGGCAGATCACATCTTTTATCTCCGAAGGAGAGTTTTTAGATCATTCACAGTACGATTTTAGAGAGGGGCAAGGAACCGAGACCGCCTTGGTGATGGCAGTACAAGAATTAGGAAAAACACTGGATGAAGGAAAGAAGGCTGCCTTGATTTTGTTAGATCTATCGCCGGCCTTCGACACGGTCAACCATGAAATCCTGATTGGTAGCTTAGAGGAGTTGGGATTTCAAGACAGTGCCATTAATTTACTGACATCATTTTAAACAAACAGAACATTTTTGGTAGAAATGGATCGGATGGCTTCCAAATCGTTTAAGCTGCCATGTGGGGTGCCTCAGGGTTCATCCCTGAGTCCCACTCTCTTTAACATTTATGTGGCCCCCCTGGCAGCAATCATTAGGCAATGCGGATTTTCAGTTATATCATATGCCGATGATATAGAGGTGGTGGTCTCAGTATCAAACAACATTGAGGAGACGGCTGACCGCTTTAATATCTGCATGCTACAGATTAACACGTGGATGCAGAATAACTGCCTTAAATTGAATGGCGACAAGACAGAGGTCTTGCTAATAGGGTCTAACACCTCTTTCGGGTCCCCAAGATGGTGGCCGTTTGATCTGGGCGACTGCGCAACACCGGTCATAAAGGTTAGAGACCTATGGGTAATATTTGACCAAAGACTGAAATTTGAAGGTCAAATACACAAGTGTACCTCCACCTTCTGGAGCACCTTAAAAAATATTAGGAAGATCCTTCCGTTTATCCCTGTGGATACTTTAAAAACTGTGGTCACTGCATTGGCCATATCCCGATTGGACTACGGAAATGCCCTATACGTGGGACTCCAGGCACAGCTCCTACTTAGACTCCAATGGGTGCAGAATGCAGCGGAAAGATTGATTCTGGACATCCCTATATATGAATCAGTAACAAATCGATTGAGGGATCTCCACTGGTTGCCAGTGGGAAAGAGAATTGTATTTAAGGTTCAGTGTCTGGCATATAAGGCATTACAGGGGAAAGGGCATCTCTATCTGAGAACACACCTCAGGAAATACATTTCGTCTGGAAATTTAAGATCAGCACAGGCACATTTACTGGTAGTCCCGAGGTACAAGCAGTTACGTTGGGGGAGGAGCTTCATTGTCGGAACTGCTAAGGTATGGAACTCCCTTCCCTTGGAGATTAAAAATAGTAACTCCTTGATTTCGTTCAGAAGTTTGCTGAAAACCTGGCTGTTTAAAAACTAATCGAATCAGTGGAATTTGAGCTTTTAGGTAGTCCCAGCGCCAAGACGCCGTGGGCATACGCTGCGCTTTACAAGATGTAAAATCAAATCAAATCAAATCATTGGTAACCAAATCAAATATGGCAGTACATGTCGAGGGCCAAGGCGAGTGTTTCAGAGTGTATCAGGGGACAGTGGAAGGTGTTATTCCAGGGCATAATGGAGAGGGCAGAACCAAGCTGAAACAGGCCATATGGCGGAGATGAATGTTACAGCACCCTTCTTAACAGAATGGCAGAATCAACCACATCATCCTCATGATGTGTGATGTTCCTCACATGTGGGTGGTGGTGTTTTGTCAGCAGCACTGTGTGGAACTGACACATCAGGGGCCGGAGGTGAAATGTCTGCCGCACTGTAAGGCAGTGCCACATCAGGGGCCGGGGGTGGAATGTCTGCTGCACTCTGAGGCACTGACACATCAGTGGGTGGAGATGTGGATGAAGTAGTAGCAGCAGCATTTATCTTCGCCAGGTCTTGTGGCAGCAATGCCATGATGACGATCTGCAGGGCATGGAAGATTCCAGCTACATGGCAGCCATTCTTTCCGCCTGCATCCGCTCCATGCTTTTCATGATCCTCTGCATGTGTCTCAACTCCCGAGTGACATCACAGGAGCCACTCTTACTATACAGAGTCAGGCAGGGCCAACTGTGAACAGAAACCAGCCCTGGCAAATTGCTCAAGTAGCCCCCCTGGGATGAGGGGGAGGGTAGCCGAGCAGTCTGCGAGGCCGGTTTCTGCTGATTTTTTTACATGGGGCCCATATTGCCGACCCCTGGCAAGAAAAACGCCCCCCCCCCCCCCCCCCCCCCCCCAGGGGCCCAAAACCACCCCGGCCCTAGCCGCCTACCTGGGAAATGCCCGGTGCCCGCTATGTCCAGTCCGGCCCTGGAGTCATGACTTCAGCAATGTCAGCCATGGATTGTTGGAGTGTTTAAGAGAAGACAAGGGAACCCAATGGGTAATTAAGGACCCTGGGTATGCAATATGTATTGGTAACAATGGTCCTTAAAACATAAAGGGAAAACAGTGATAAATATAGACCAAAATTTGTGCTTTATTCAACGGTGTCCAGCCGGACACAACAGTTTAATAAGTCAATGTAAATGTTTTCAACACAATAACAAACAACCTACAATAGAGTGGGACGCAGTCCTGCCCCCTACATATACAAATGACACAAGGAATTTCAGGCAAACGAGAAAGGATGCTTTGAATCAATCAAAATACATGAAAAGCTATCCATAAAAGTATTCACACAAATATAATGCAATGGTTTAAGGGTGTGAATCTGTTCCAATTGGTCGACGACGTTTCGATCCCTTTTTAAAGGAATAATGGGATTATCATCAGGACCAATCAATCAATCAATCAGTGACACTTATAAAGCGCGCTACATACCCGTAGGGTCTCAAGGCGCTGGGGGGGGGGGGGGGGGGGGGGGGGTGCTGCTACTGCTCGAACAGCCAGGTCTTCAGCTTCTTCCTGAAGGAGAGGTGGTCTTGGGTCAGGCGCAGATCGGACGGGAGGGAGTTCCAGGTCTTGGCGGCCAGGTAGGAGAAGGACCTTCCTCCTGTGGTTGCTCTTCGGATGCGGGGGACGGCGGCGAGGGCGTGGTTGGCTGATCGGAGGTGGCGTTTGGGAGCGTAGAAGTTGACTCGGCTGTTGAGGTAGCTCGGGCCTTGGTCGTGTAGGGCTTTGTGTGCGTGGGTGAGGAGGCGGAAGGTGATTCTCTTGTTGATGGGGAGCCAGTGAAGGTCTCTCAGATGTCCGGAGATGTGGCTGGAACGTGGGATGTCGAGGATGAGTCTGGCTGAGGCGTTTTGGATCCGCTGGAGTCTCTTCTGGAGCTTGGCGGTGGTCCCGGCGTAGAGGGCGTTGCCGTAGTCCAGTCGGCTGGTGACGAGGGCCTGGGTGACGGTCTTCCTGGTCTCTGTGGGGATCCACCAGAAGATCTTCCGTAGCATGCGTAGGATGTTGAAGCACGCCGAGGAGACGCTGTTGACTTGCCTGGTCATGGAGAGGGAGGAGTCCAGGATGAAGCCCAGGTTACGTGCATGGTCTGTCGGTTTGGGTGCGGTGCCCAGGGCGGGAGGCCACCAGGAGTCGTCCCAGGCGGAGGGAGAGGAGCCCAGGATGAGGACCTCCGTCTTGTCCGAGTTCAGTTTCAGGCGGCTGGTCGTCATCCACTCGGCTACCTCTTTCATCCCTTCATGTAGGTTGGCTCTGGCGGCGGCGGGGTTGTTGGTCAGGGAGAGGATCAGCTGGGTGTCGTCGGCGTAGGAGATGATGCTGAGGTGGTGTTTGCGTACGATGGCCGCGAGGGGGCTCATGTAGACGTTGAAGAGGGTGGGGCTCAGGGATGATCCTTGGGGGACGCCGCAGATGACTTCGGAGGCCTCTGACTTGTACGGTGGTAGGCGGACTCGCTGTGTTCTTCCGTCGAGGAAGGAGATGATCCATTCCAGCGCCTTGTCCTGGATGCCGATGTTGCTGAGGCGCTGTATTAGGGTGCGGTGGCAGACCGTGTCGAATGCCGCGGAGAGGTCTAGGAGGATGAGGGCCGCTGTTTCTCCATTGTCCATCAGGGCTCGGATGTCATCGGTGGCGGCGATGAGGGCGGTCTCGGTGCTGTGTTTGGCTCGGAAGCCGGACTGTGAGGGGTCGAGGGATCCGTTCGTCTCGAGGAAGGCGGCCATCTGCTTGTTGACGGTCTTCTCGATGACTTTGGCTGGAAACGGGAGAAGCGAGATGGGGCGGTAATTCTTGAGGTCGGTGGGGTCCGCTGTTGGTTTCTTGAGTAGAGCGCTGAGTTCGGCGTGTTTCCAGCTCTCGGGGAAGATGGCGGTGTCGAAGGATGTGTTGATGATGTCTCGCAGGTGGGGTGCGATGACAGCGTCGGCCTTGTTGAAGATGTGGTGGGGGCAGGGGTCGGTCGGTGATCCGGAGTGGATTGAGTTCATCGTGCGGATGGTGTCTTCTGTGCTGATCGGGGTCCAGGCGTGGAGGGTGGTGGTGGGGGGGGGTGGCTGGTCGGTCGTGGTGTGCGTTGGTTGGTTGTTGAAACTGCTGTGTATGTCTGTGATCTTGTTGTGGAAGTAGGAGGCGAGGGAGTTGCAGAGGTCTTGTGATGGGGTGATGTCGTTGTTTCCTGCGTTGGGGTTGGAAAGCTCTTTCACGATGTTGAAGAGTTCCTTGCTGTTGTGTGCGTTGTTGTCCAGCCGGTCCTTGAATGCTGTTCTCTTGGCGGCGCGGATCAGCTGGTGGTGTTTCCGGGTGGCAAGTTTGTAGGAGGTCCTGTTGTCAGTGATGTTACATGCCTGACAGAGAGAACTGCCTGTTGGGAGAGAAGGGGGAAGAAAGGCGGAAAACATAGTATTTGTAAGGGCAGAATTAATTCCTGAAGGATAGTGAGACAGCAAGGTTACCATAACAAGCAACCATTAACAAGCAGAACCATGCAGAAGGAAATGCGCGGAAGTGCGACGAATGGTGATTTGCATTGAACTAAGTGAGGAAGTATAGGGGGTGGTTTAACCAGAACTGGTTTGTAGGACCAATTGCAGAGGGGTGGCTGAAGCTAACAGTGAGGTATATCTTCAAGTGAAGGTGAAAAGTTTTCTATACATGCATGCGCGTCAGTTTATAGGCATGCCAAAGAAAGCAATTGAGACACGAGATGGGTCAACATAGCCCTTGTTGCATTTACAAATTAAGAAAGTGCAACTACAATGCGTGGTTAACGATGTTAATAACAGCACAAGAATCAGAGCAATGTCAGTATTACTCAATCATTTAATCATTGATGGTGAAGTGAGACCGGAAGTTAAATGACCTCAACTGACAAGGAAGCCGGAAACGGTGTTGTCTACGCATCAATCATACTATTAATTTTTTTAAAAGAAGAAATTACCTAAGCTCACATGGGAGCATGGCACGGTATGGTCACATGTGTGATTTGGAGTAGAAAGCATCTGTGGCGTGCCTCTAGAGCCTTAGTATAGCAAACGGAGCACGCTGTGGGGAAAAATTCAAAGTGTCAGTGAAACCTCCAACGGTAGGCGGCGGAGGGAAAAAAGTGAATTATTATATTTACCGATGCTCACGAGGGAGCTGTTATGCAAGTTAAAGCAAGAGCAAGTAGAGTGCTCTGCATTGTTGGAGAGCATGGAGCGGACTTTGGGTGTCCGTTAGTGACTGTAAGTGGTCCCTGATGGGACAAAGACACCCAAGTGTGACATCTAGTTTGGCTGCCATGAGGCCGAACCCCACCCGCACCTGATCAGTCATCTCCTTCTGGCCCTCTAACACACGGCATTGGAATGCAATGATCGTGGGGGTCCTGTGAGACAGCTGTGGTGGTGGGGGCTTCCTGTTGTGTGGCCTGTGCAGGGGGTGGGGTCTCCTGGATGCAGCATGGGCTGCCCTGGGGTGCTCAGGGTGTCCATGAGCTGTTGATGGTGTGGAGGCCCTCTTCATTATCAGTGAAGAGTTGTACGGTCTGCTTTGCTGGAGGTGTTGATTCTTCCTCTGCAATGTAAAGGGGAGATGCAGTTTAACAGTGTGTTCCATGTATGTTCACACATTGGACAAGTTTACAGACAGACTACATAACAATGTACATTGTGACTGTTTTGGAGAAGATGCCTATTTTATTCGGGACAGTGGACATTTCTACACCATCAGGGATGTGAGGTTGTACTTGTACATTACCATCTCACAGTTTCCTGCTATGCCAAATGTGATTGGCCAGGCAGTTTCTACACACAAGCAACAGCAGTTGTGTCCTCTTTTCTGTTGTGAAAGTGTTGCTGTTTGTACCACATTGTTGTCAATGTTGATGTGCTCTGATTCTTATGTGTGTGTGCTGCATTGTGAGAGAGTCGACCTTTAGCCCCGATTTTGCTGGCCCTTATCCCTTTTAGGCGGTGTGCCTTTCACTGCTGTACTCATGCAGGGCTGAGATGTTGCAGACTTGGGTATATTGGGCTCTTGGTGGGAGTTGGGACTCTTGGGCATGGTTTGTCTACAGATGTCTTGTTGACGTCAGGGGTTGTTTGTGCACGTGGATGTGTCAGGGTGTGACCTGCTCCTTTACGGATGTAGTACAGACTCAGCCACCTCATTGTCATGGTGTGCACCATGTCATGATAATTGGACTGCAGCCATGCTAATTGTCATGCAGTGTCACTTGCATTGTCAGTGTGACTCATGAACCAGCAACGTTGCTGGGTTCAGCACATGTGCATGGGTATGTTGTGAGATTGGTGATGTGTGGGGAGGGCCCTCTCTGGGCACATTGTTGATGGGGGCCTACTTGCTATTTCTATGTGTGCTGCAGTATGCCAAGGAGATCAGGGACATGATCCAGAGTCATTGTGGGTGTGCACTGTGCTATACTTAATTGTTCATGTGTGCTAGTGTGCCCATCTCCCCCATCTCCCCAGTCCCTGGTAGTTACTCACCCTGTTGCTGTTGAATTTGAATTGAATTTGAATTTAAAAACATTTGTATAGCGTGCTTATACCACGCGGTTTCATGGCGCTTTTTAGATTGCGAGGAGACAACGGGAGCAGAGGAAGTTAGACAGCAAAGGCTCAAGAGAAGAGTAGGGTTTTAAGGCTTTTCCGAAACTCTGTGTAAGAAGGTGTCATGCGGAGTTCCACAGGGAGGGAGTTCCAAAACACGGGAGCAAGAACCGCAAATTTTGTTCCGCCAGCCTTTTTCTTTTTAAATCGGGGGATGGTTAAAAGTGCCAAGTGGGTGGAGCGAAGCTCTCTACCCGGTGTGTAAGGCTTAATGGCAGAGCAAATGAACTCCGGAGCAGTGCCCATTTTGGCCTGAAAGGTGAGGCAGCCAAGCTTGAACAAGGCTTGCTCTTTCACCGGCAGCCAGTGCAGTGCCTGCAGTAAAGGAGTGGCACGATGGAATTTAGGCAGGCCATGGATCAGGCGGGCAGCCTGGTTCTGCACTAGTTGCAAACAGTGAATATCATAGGCCGGCGCGCCGTTGTAGATAATGTTGCCATAATCAAGGCGCGAGAACACCATTGCCATCACTATAATCTTTAGGGCAGGAAGGGAAAAGAAACTGGAAATCTTCCTAATAGTTCTAAGGGAGAAAAAACAAGAGGAAACAACAGAACTAACCTGTGAGTGGACAGAAAGTGAGGGGTTAAGGAGGATTCCGAGAGTTTTGACTTTGGGAACGGGGAGAGGGGAGACACCAAGTGAGAGAGGCCAGTGAGACGGGGACCAAGGGCTACAACCACCTCCGGTTAAGACTAATTCCGTCTTGTCCGGATTGAGTTTGAGGTGGTTGCAGTTCATCCAATCCTGGATGAACAACATAACAGATTGAACGTTCTGGAAGGATGAGGGGGAGTGAGAAAGGTTGAAAATTAGCTGGAGGTCATCGGCGTAATTAAACACCGTGACCTCAAGCTGCTGCAACATAAAAATGAGGGGCAAGATGTGTAAATTAAACAAAAGAGGGGAAAGTGAAGAGCCTTGGGGGACCCCACACACAACCTTACGGGAGGCAGCAGTAAAACCAGCTAGATGGACCGCCTGAGCCCTGTCACTCAGGAAGGACTCGAGCCATGCGAAGACTAGGCCCTCTATGCCCGCCGCCCTGACACGGGTGAGAAGGATGGAGTGGTCCACCGTGTCAAAAGCGGCAGACAGATCTAAAAGGATGAGGGCCTGCGGAAGATTGATATCAATGCCCTCGCGTAGGCTGTCCATCACTGAGACCACCACCTTCTCCGTGGAGTGGAGGGGGCGAAAGCCCGCCTGCCGGGAGGAGAGGCAGTGATTGGTTTCCACGTGGGTGCTCAGGGTGCTGGTTACATGAGTTTCTAAGACCTTTCCCAAGTAAGGTAGGAGGGAGATGGGACGGTAGTTGGAAGGGGATGAAGGGTCAGCACCGGCCTTTTTTAAAATAGGGATGACAGCCGCGAATTTATGGGGGGTGGGAACCACTCCATTACTGAGTGAATCATTCAGAAATGTGAGGGGTGGAGTCGGGCATGCTAGGAAGATTTCTCTCAGGATATGAGCAGGGGCAAAGTCCAGGGGGGAACCTGACTTCACCCTTTGAAGCAGGGGGAGGAGCGTGGCTTTGGTCAGGGGGGAGATGGAAGTTAGTTTAGAGATGGCGGCAGGGGGGAGGGGTTGATAAATGTGGGGGATGGGGGAGGAATGTTGGCCTTGATCTTTGCGACCTTATCAACGACAAAATCGTTGAGCGAGTCGCAGAGAGGTTGGGAAGGGGGGATCGAGGCCGTAGCTCTGTTAGATGAGGCAAGCTTGTGCACCGTGGCGAAGATTTCTTTAGATTGTGACTCCGCTGATAGCATCCTGTTGGAATAGAACATGGTCTTGGCATCGAGGATGCCTTGCTTGTATACCTTGAGCACAGAGAGATAGGTAATGTTTTGGGCGGGGCAGTATGCTCTTCTCCATGCTCGCTCTGCTCTACGTGCGGCCAGCTTCTTCTCCTTGAGGTCGGGAGTGTACCAGCGGTTAGCAGCGTGGGCTCGCTTGACCGTGACCCGCCTCAAGGGGGCAAAGTGGTCGCCTGCTTGGGTCAACCAGTTGTTAATGGTGGCCAGTTGGACAGGGGCGGCGAGGCCGGAAAGGTCAGGGCTAGAATTGGCCAGAGAAGAGCAAAGGGATGGCATGTCAGCTTTGCCCCATTTTCTGACCCAGATGTTCTTGGGGAGAGGAGGCTTGATAGCTGGGGCTAAAGCAAGGGAAAAGGAAATTAAAAAGTGGTCAGACCAGGAGCAAGGGGAAATAATGGGAGGAGTGATGGGAATGTTCAGGGTCCAGACCTGATCAAGCGAGTGGCCTTGTACATGAGTCGGGCCGTGGACGTGGGGGGTGAAGTTAAGACTAAGCATAAGATCGGTGAACTCTTTAGAGAGGGGGCTTTCGGCAGGGTCATTAGGCCAAAAGTTTAGGTCGCCTAGGACTAACACTGACGAGTTGTTTACTACCAGTGTTGCAAGAGTGTCTTGGAGACTGGAAACAAAAGTAGGAGTGGGGTGGGGGGATGGTAAATAAGAACAGAAGTTAGGGGAGCCGAAAGGGAGCTAGAGCGGATTATCAAGCAGTCGATTTCAGGAATAGGGGGAGAGGGAAGAATCTGAAAATGGAGATCAGTGCGAGCTATCAAGGCCACTCCACCGCCTCTTCTGCCCTCCGGTCCATCCGCCCGGATGGTAGAGTATGAGGGAGGTAGTGCAGCTAAGACATTGGGCAGCGAGTCGGCCTTGAACCAGGTCTCCGTTAAAAACAGGAGATCTGGTTCTTGAGTATCGATACAGTCGAATAGCTCATACTGATGGCTGACGGCCGATCTGGTGTTTAGGAGCGCGGCCGTGGTGTTAAAGGCTGGGGTGTGGGGGACAGATGGAAGGGAGGGGGCGGGTTGGACAATGCTGGGCACGGGGGACACTCCTGATATGGCAGCGGGGGGAGTAGAGGGTGGGCGGGAGAGTAGACCTAGATGTGTCAGTAGTTCGAAGACAGACGAGCTGATGGAGCCAGGAGTCCAATACAAAAGGAGAAGGGGGGAGGAATATGTCTGCAAAGGGACATAAAGAGGAGCCCCTTGCCCCGGCCTGCCACGGACGGGCGCAGACGGGCTGGACTCTGGCGTGACTCCGGCGCGTCTACGGCGCGCCCGCTGCGCTCGTCCGCTGCGCTGACACATGAGGGACGTTTAAATGGAGGAGCAGCGTGGGGGGAGTGGCGTGGGTGGGGTTGGGCGATCCAGCCCAAGCCAAGATGGCCGCCACGGCCACTGAGAGCCCGCGATGGAATCAGCTGCCAGCCAGCCCCGCACAGCCCCTAGGAAGCAAGGTAGGAGTTAAAAGACCTGTTGATTTTCAGTACAGGTTAGAAAATAACAGATCACAATCTAACGCAAAAAATAATAGCGTGTCTCCGCTCGCAGTCAGCGTGACAACGCGCAAGGTTTAAAATAGAAACACAGCCCTCAGCTCCTGCTAGCAAGCCCACTGCCACCGGGCTGCTCGCAATGTTGGGTCAGGTCATGTTCAGCAGTGTCCGGTCCCCCAACTTCTACCACTGTCTCCCCACTGATGACTGTGGACACCATTTCCTCCATCTCTATCAACTCCTGCTGTGGCGCTGGACTCCCACCTCCAGTCTGCATTGCAGCTTTCCTTCATTTGCGAGTTTCAGATTGGTTTTGCGCTTCACATCATTCCAGCACTTCTTGCAGTCGTCCACTTCCCTTCTCTTCACTCTGACTGCATTCACCTTGGCCAAGATGGACTGCCATATTGCATTTTTAGTTGCCAATGACACAGTGGAGGTGATGAACAGTTGTTCGTGGTGTTCTATCACCTCCGTAATCAGGATCTTGTTTTCCTGTGTTCTGAATTATCGCTTATATTTTTATCGCTGTTAAGCTTATTGCAACTTTTTTCACATTTGGGTGTCCTTTATATCGGCATCCCGGTAATTTTAACGCAGATATTTGACGCGTTATCGGGGCCTGTTGCTTGCGTGGTGAGAATAAGCCATTAACACGGCTTTAGTTTCCCACGATAGACGGCATTATGTAAAATTGCGCTACGCTAATTTTCTTTCTGTTTACATCATATGTCTTTTTTTGAAATGCCAATAAAAAAATAAAAAATAAATAAATTGCAGCTGAGCCGGAAAAAAAATAATAATAATTGCGCTAGCCTACGTTGGCGATGATTATCGCACGTTCTTGAAAATATCCCCCTGTAGGTGACCAAGGAACACAATAATGTTTTTATCGAATTCCCACCTCTAAGCACATTGACAACGCCTACCAGTACCCACAGCACTTGAAATGTCCTAAGGCCAACAAGGTTTAGAATGAAAGGGTGCTCATGTTTTCTGTTTGAAAACATTTTATCCTGTCTAGTCTGCAGTATAAACCAAGCCCAGATTTATATTGGGGCGAAAACTATCCTGCCTCCTTAACCCCTGATGTTGTACCCACTCTAGTAAACGCTGCTATGCTTGTAAATGACGGCGTTACTTCAAGGAAATCTTCGTTATTCATAGTATTCTTCTTCATCCCTACAGTCATACCTGAATGAGTTTTTCCTTCATCCAGTATTAGATAGAGCACACTTGGGCCAAGAGCACTTGTGGGCTGCTCATCAGCAGCCACCGACTGGAGGCCCCATTGGATAAAATTGGGCCTCAGCACTCTGCACCCAGCCGCCCTAGTGCAGCTGAGGGTGTAACAAGAGAGCATCCTTGACCCTGAGGGACCCCTGAGTCTAACCCCAGAACACCAACTCCCACAACAAAGTACCTACCTTTAAACTGATAACACTATTTTCCTCCGCAGGATAACATTGACTGTTTTTCTATGAAAAGATTTTAAGTGTGGAGTTGGAAAATCTAAAGAAATTCTTTAAATTTGTACTAACTAACTAAAATGCTTTTACTTACCTGTTTACGGGAAATGTCCCAGTGCAGTATCCGGGCATACTGCACTGTGTAAGAAAAGTAATCTAAAAAATAACTTACCTGTAATTTTACAAAAAATCCTATACAAAGTATATGTACTGTATTTGCAAAGCATTGCATTTCTCAGTAACAATATTGTAAGCCAAAACAAAGTGCATGTACAATTACAATCCAAACTGTATTACAACTGTATATTTACTGCAAAGTATCTCTTACCTGTGCCAGGGTTGATTGGTTCTAGGAAATAAAATAACTAAAAGAATATTTTTATAAAAAAAGATTGGTCTGAAGTTAAGTCTTTGAGTGTGTGTGTTCATTTGCTGATTGAGTGTGTACAATAAATGCTTAGCACTGTCCTCTGATAAAGCCTTGCTGCTCGACCACACTACCACAAATAGAGAGTGAGGTGCTATCTACTTTACCTCTGCCTACCTTTTAGGTTCCACTAGACTCTGTGCACAGTATACCTCACTTTGGTATAGTATATACAGAGCCACTCTTAAGAGAGTACATGCTTCTGCCATCTGTCTCCTTCACCCCGCCCTCCCTCCACTAACCGTAGTTTCACCAAACCCCCCTCCACAATCCAATGTCTTTCACACCCTCCCCTCCCTCATGTTGTTTGACTTCCCCAACCCCGCTCTGTTTTTGTAAATGTATGTCACCCTCACTTTTGTTTCACCCCCTTCCTTTCTGTGGTTTCACTCAACTCCACCCCCTGGCTATCCAATGTCTTTCCCACATACTTGTTGCTTCAAACCCCCACACTGTTTTTATGTCTTACCTGGTGTTAGCAGCGCACATGCACTGCTCTCGCCATGAGAGGACTTCTTGGAATCAATGCGAATTCCGAAGCTTACGGAGGCGAACTTAAAGCCTGCCCATCTTTTTTATTCGCTGGTGACATCCTCCATGCAAAACGCTGGCTCAAGATTCAAAAGGAGGTTTATTATTCCCTCCTTGTTACCTCCCTGTCCACTTTTGGCCCCACCCACTGGGATTGGATCTCTCATCTGCGGCGTTACACAGTCTCCTTCATTAGCTGGGACACACTCTTTCTTTTTCATTGTGAGCGCGGACCGCCTAGGTCGTGCTTGTTTAAGTCGGTAACCACTTTTTTAATGTCTGTGTTGACCCCCTACCCACCCCCACCCACTCTGTGTTGTACCCCCACGGCCACCCACCCGTCACTCCTTGTTAACACTTATCGCATTATAAGATTTGACCCCCGGCGGCGCTGCCGATGCACGTCACTGTCGACCCCCACCCACCCCATCCGCTCTATGTATCGTACCCCCACATGCCCCCTTCCCTAGCCTCGCAGACGCCTCTGCAACACTCCAGTGATCTCCCTGGCCAGACTCCCTGTCAGAGACCTCGAGAACCAGAAGGCGCAATACAGAGCCCAGTATAAACAGAGGATAAAGAGCTGATAAGACAGGTCTGAGCCCCCTTCACCCCTCCATCTGGGTAGGATACTGATCCTGCCACTGGCAAGGCACAACCCTGACTGTAATGTCCGTCTGTCCATCTGCATCCCCAAACCTCACTACACGAGTATGGGGGTGGGGGGGGTAGGGGCAAGGCGCTGTGCCCTCCTCAGAGCGCCGATCCTAGGCAGATAACCGTGGCCTGGCCTCCTGTCTGGGGATGTGGGACCTGGCTCTGTGAATTCAATGGCCGCTCCTGCCCCCACCCTTCTGCCGTCCTGTGAATGGAAAAACCAAGCACAGAAATAAACGATTCGGTATTTGCACTAAGATGTTTTGATGTCTGTGTGAAGAACTGCTCGGGTCTTGAGGTACCAGGATACCCTGCACCCCCGCCCCTTCGCCTAGTTTATTATTGTTACTGTGGTCGTAAGGGGTCCCACTTCCGTCCCAGGGTTGGGGTACCTGTTCCCCACATACTTCACCTACCCTCGTTAAGCCCACTCATGGCAAACTTCTGTGCCCCCAAACCGTCTCATGGGAACGCAGAGGGCACCAAGGAGGAGCGGTGGTGTCACTGCACGTGGAGAATAAATACGTGTTTGGCCGTGAGCCTCACAGATTGGTGTACCTTATACATACGTCATACCGTATGATCTCTATGTACTCCTCATTTTACCAAGAACGTATACCGGCAGGCCTAGAAAAATCAACCATAAACTGCACGATTTCATGTCCGTAATTTAGTATTTTATGAACCATGTTTCATTATTTGTTAGGTGTGAAGTATGCCCTAGTCAACTGTCAAGTGATCTGTCACACAATTCCTCTAATGTGACCCTAGAATTGGGGAAATATTTTCTGAATTATTTCATCTGCCCGAGGTGATTTAATCTCGGATAACCCCTAGTAGTAAATCCAGGGCCCGTTTCCCTGTATCACCCGATGTCATGGCGGTTTCACAATCCGTGTGCGAAGGTTGTTCCAGAGCAGACATCCCCCACATGTCTGATGATCATTCCAACATCAACAGTCAGACACTGGCCAGCTGTGCGCAGCCAATTAGGAGCTTCCTGTCCGGAAGGGTGAAGAGTTTTTCGCTCTGTGGCAGCAACGTCGGCCCGTAGAAAGTTAGAAATGCCAAGTTCCCTCAATGTGCTTCGAAGTGAGGTTTTGGAGGCAGCTGTCGGGCACACTAGCTTAGTCAGAATGCAAAACCATAGTTGGCCATTTCAAAGGCAGATGTTCTATTAAACAGAGTACTTTTTAACTGTAAACCGTTTTATGTTTGCCTTGGTAAATAATCTAAACTGATCCCTGATTTCATTTGGGAATGAAGCAGTACTTTGATGAATCCTACTGAGGATCAGGATGCCATCCTCTCATTTATCATGTAGCGCTTTTGTCGCACGATGTGTCAACTTCAAAGCACTGTGCGAAGTGAAAGATGAAGTTAAAGAGATCAGTCGAGGTAAAGAAATTGCATTTTTTTTTTAAACAAAATGTTATTGATTTTCACTAATTGTTTGCATATACATGTAAAGAAAGCATTGGCTAATAAAAGTTTACATCGTCTTCAAACCCTAAGGAGAAGATATCTGGGAAAAGCAATCAATCAGGGATTTATAAATCGTGGCAAATCACCCGTGAGGGTCTCAAGGCGCTGGAGTTGCTAGCTGCTTTATGGTGATCTGTTCGTTTTGCACAGCCAGGTCTTGAGTCCTTTCCTAAATTGCTGGAGCGATGAGGTCATTCTGAGGTGCAGGTTCTGTCTGCGTGGGTCAATATCTTGAACTGGCATCTCTTCTGGATCGGGAGACAGTGCAGCTTCTTGAGACGGGGTGTCATGTGGCTCCAAAGGAGGTGGGTGAGGATGAATCATGCAGATGAGTTTTGAAGTGTCTGCTGTCTCTTCAGGAGTTGTGCATTGATTCATACATAGAGTGTGTTCCCATAGTCCATCCTGCTGGTGAAAAGTGCCTGCATGACAGTCCTTCTGGTGCTGAGTGGAAGCCACCTAAAGATCTTGCAGAGCATGCAGAGAGTGTCGAAGCAAGTGGATACGACTGCATTTACCTGTTTTTTCAAAGATAGCTTGCTGTCCAAGATAATGCCAAGGAAGTGGGCGTGGTCTGTTGGGTGTGGAATTGTCTGAGTTCCACAGACCACCATGCGTTGATCCATTGTAAGGTGTTGCTCCCAAAGATGAGGACCTCCGTCTTGTCCGAGCTGAGTTGGAGACAGCTGACCATCATCCAGTCGGCGATGTTCATCATAAAACTGCAGAAGTTGGTTCTGATGGTGAAGGGGTCTTCTGACAGCAAAACAAATTGGCTGAGTGTCATCAGCATAGGAGATGATGTTGAGTCCATGCAATCTGACAGTTTTCGCCAAGGGCGTCATGTAAGCGCTGGAGAGGGTGGGGCTGAGGGATAATCTTTTGGGGACATTGCACATGATCTTCTTGGGTTCTAAGGTCAATGGTGGGAGAAGGATCCTCTAGGTTCTTCCGGTGAGGTATGAGGCGATCCATTTGAGGGCCTCTTTCTGAATTCTGATGTGCCGGAGTCTGTTGAGCAAAATGCAACGGTTCTTTCCTGTGTTTTCCCTTCTGTGAGTAGGTGGACAGTATATTATTTATTTGTTAATCGCATTAACACAGCTGGGATATGTAATCTCTTGTTTCATGCAAATATGGTGTCCCAACTTTGCTTATAAACCTAATAGTTAGTCCTGGTCGCTTTATACTTAGCATGGGCCCCAAAGTTTTTCAAATGTTTGAAGACATCCTCTTGCCATATCCACAACTTTTTCCACCTACATGCATCAGTCAGCGTTCCTAGCCCATTGTGACACAGTGGGTATCTCCTCTTTTGCCCAGAGGAGAACCACACGTATTTTTGGCACAATGAGGGCAATATTGCAGAATAGCAACTTATACCTTGGTATGGTTTGGTCTCCCCATATCTCTAAGCATACAACATATTTATTCAGTTTCCTTTCTGTGTCAATGGCTCTTGTACCAATTAGTTTCATAACTGGTCAAAGGTTTTGCATTCACAGGCATTTCCATAGAATATGTACCAGTGTGCCCCTTTGTCTATCCCATCTTAGTCATGTGCCTTTATCTAATTGACCCATATTAAATAGGCGTGCAAGAGTGCCAAATGCAACGTCTTCAATTGCATCAGGCTGAAACCTGACCTCATCGCAGCTTCCATCGGATACCGAAGCGGGTCTCCTGAGTCAGCGTTTTCCAGGATTCCTAGGTCTTTCTCCCATTTAGTTTTAAGTTTATCCAGTGTTTTTTGACAGTTTTTTAAAAAACAGATTTCATTTGTCAGTATAACACATACAATGCAGATCCCTGAGTCCCAGAGACAACTGCCGCATATAAGATACAAAAATTGACTTTGACGATTTTGCACATTTATAAACAGGAGAATATGAAACGCAATACAAATACAATCAATCGCTGCATGACAACCAACATCCCCCTTCTGACCCCCCCCCCCCCCCAGCGCACCGTCTCCTTATTCCAGAACAATATATCACAGACCTGGACTGCCATTGATGTACATAAGAGCTTAACGTTCACAATACCATGTCCAACCAAGGAACTTCGAGCAGCACAGGGAAATAATGTAAGGTACGGGAGAGGCCAACAAGCTACTCTGGTTCTCGGCCCCAGCACCCCTGCGGCAGCTCCAGCTCAAGACCCGATAATCTGCCCAGCGCCTTCAGGTCTTATAGTGTTTCCTCTAGCTTCAAAGATGAGGAGTTCGAGGCCCATGCAGAAGTCCAGCCGATTTTTCGAAATTGAAACTGAAGGGGCAACTACAGCCTTCCAGGCTCTAGCTATATCCCTCCTCGCTAAAGTGAAACATAGGAGCATGAGATATCGCTTATAGATATTGCCCCCATCCTTTCCATCACATGAAGGAGAATAAGCTTATGTGAGCTAGGAAGCTCCCATCCCATTACCTCAGAAAGACAAGCCAAAACTCCCCTCCAGAATCGTGCGAGCGCTGTGCAATGCCATATGGGGTGTAACAGAGTCCCCTCCTCATGCCCACAGCAGAGGCACAGTGGGGAGGCCATAAAGCCCGCCTTCCAGAGCCTAACCCTGGTAAAATAGACCCGGTGGAGGTATTTGCATTGAATCAACTGCAGGCTCATCACAATAGCCGCCCCTCGCGAGGGAGCCAAGGCTTCTGTCCACTCCTCTTCCACCATCTGACCCACATCTCCCTCCCAGGCCACCCGCAAGTGCTTCAACAAGGGAGAACAGTGTGTGACCAAGGACTGATAGATTTTAGAGATCTTATGGTCTAGGAGGCCCCCCATAAATATCTTAGCCTCTACTGGGATGAACTCTGGCAGCGAGTCCAGGTCCTCTAAGCTGGGGGAGATAGCATGCCTAAATTGCAGATATTTAAAGAATTGTGTCTTCGGCATATGGTAATCCTTTTGGATGTCATGAAAGGATTTTGAAATTGTGCCCCGCATAACGTCCCCGAGAGTAGAAATCCCAATGTAATCCCAGTTGCGAAACCCAGAGAGATTCGGCAATTGCGGAAAGCAGCCGTTGTGGTATAATGGGGTCTCCCGAGTCAATTTATTCCACCAGCCCATCCTCCGTAACGCCTGCCTCCAGAGGTGAAAAACAATCCGCATGGCAGACGGAAGGGGACGCCTCAACGAAGCAGAGTAAAAAAGAGTGTGGAGGGACCGGTCCCCCGTGAAGCACTGCTCCACTGCATACGCCGGGTCCGCTCTGTCCCCATACCACCACTCGTTTAAGGCAAGTAAATGTGATGCTACATAATAAGACCAAATATCGGAGGTTGCCAGCCCCCCACAATACGTGGATAGGAAACACGTCCGGATCGCCACCCTCACCGTGCTGCCATTCCAAAGAAACTGTCCCAGGACAGAATTCACCTGCAGAAAGTACCGTGGGGGAATTGGGGAGGGATGATTTTGTAATTGATACAATAGTTGCGGGAGTGCTACCATCTTAAAAATGGTCGACCGGCCGTAGATGGACAGGGGCATGTGGGACCAGGTCTTAATATCCTCCCAAGCCCGCTCCCATACAGGGGCAGGGTTCTGCTCCCAAGCTGTGGTGGGCATATCAGACATAAATACACCCAAATATTTCATGCCCCCATTTACCACCTGTACTAATGATGCCCAAGGACCGAGCTCACCCCGACTTCCCAATACCCACAAGGTGGATTTCCGAGGGTTCATGTACAGACCTGATGTTTCCCCAAAGATCTGCATGGTACACAACAACCAAGAGCCTGTTCATTCCAAGTTGGTAAGAAAAACTAAAACATCATCCACATAAAGGGGGATGTGATCAGAGAGACCATGTGCCCATTCAAAACCAGACACCTGAGCTTCTATCCGTACCCAGGCAGCCAAGGGTTCCATTGCTAGAGCAAAAAGATATGGGGATAGCGGATACCCCTTCCTGGTGCCCCGTCCGATAAGGAATGTAGAGGAGACGAAGCCCTTGACCCGCACCGATGCCGTCAAGTCAGTAAATAACAGGGTCAGGTAGGATAGGAAGCGCGGTCCGAGGTTCAACCGCCGCAGGAGTGCGAATAGATAGACCCAACTCAAGGAGTCAAATGCCCTATTCATATCCGCAAGCAAGAGCGTTGCCCGTTCCCCCAACCCCTGATCCGTCACGACAGCCACATGTGCCTGCTTGATATTATGACGCATTGCACGCTGGGGCATGAACCCAACCTGGTCGGGATGAACCAATAAGATTATGTGTGGGCGGAGGCAGTTCGCCAATGCCTTGGCTAATTTCTTACAAGCGGCACCTTGGGAATAGATTGAAAAAGGCGGCGCCCCACTCACCGAAAGCTCGGCGCTCAGCATGTTTGTGACCCAAATAAAGTAAGTGCATGATACTTAGTCGAACTGATCAAAAGAGTCAACACTAACGTGGAAGACAGGTCCCGTTAACCTAAAATCCCCCTTACCCCCGTAGCACAAACGGCGATCTTCAAACAGACTAAAAGAGGTGGCACCCCAGCTTAGGAGAAACCCGGTGCTCCACGCCATTGTAACTAACATTACGTAAGTGCACGTCATTTTGGCGGTTTGCCGACGACCTTTACCTGCAGAATCTATAGCCTGTTAACTAAAAAATGCTTAATTACCGTTGCAGATACCGATGATCTTTCAAAATATAAAATAAGAATCGCAGACTGGAAGACATGTATCGCCTGACAATTACGTGAGTTTCATAAAAAATCTTTCAGAGTTACCGTAATATAGTCCCATGGAACAGTACATAGAAACAACACCACTGTTTGTATTACAGAATACAGTGAAGTGTTTCAGTCAAGAGTCTTAAGAAACGGAATATACCCGCACAAATCTGCCAATAAGGTAACAATAACTTCCAATATCTATCACATCAGTGAGATTACACGTGAAGGTCCCACACTAAAGTATGCCCTTCGTTTACATCCATACAGGTACCCAACCCAAAGCCCTGAAGAAGAGCCTGACAAGTAAAATACAGGCTCGGAAACGCGTCGGCTTCCCATACATTCGCCTTAATTCTGAATGTTTTTTTCGCACAAGGCTTTTCAAATAACTTTTATGGAATGAAGTGGACAAAAATGAACTCTATGCCTTTGCGTTACTAGGCCATACTTGTAACATAAATTGTATTATAGTGGCCTAGCTGAATTGGTTGGTAGGGTACTACCATGATAAGTGACATTTTGATTTCTTTGATAAATGTTTGATAAAACTGTTAGAAGTATTTAATGTTTGTTTTGTATCGCAATAATTGTTTTCAGCATTTGTAAATATATGCCACTGTGCAAGACAATGAGTAAACCTCGGACTTTTTTCCTGAAAATTGTAAAGAATTTTTTCAATATTTCATAAAAAATATGCAAAGCGCCCGAGGATTAAATAAATACCTTAGGGTGAAATTCTGCTCTAAAAAATAAAGTTGCAGAACAAAAACAGTGACCGGGTCCTCTTTTTGAAAAATACTATATGTTGTCCAACCCGGCCACAGTGCAGGACATAACCCCACTAGTAGGAGCATTGCACGCTGGGGCATGAACCCAACCTCATCCGGATGAACCAATAAGATTATGTGGGGGCGGAGGCAGTTCGCCAATGCCTTAGCTAATTTCTTTTCCTCCATGTTCAGGAGGGAAATAGGGCGATGCGTGCTGTTCTGGCGGTCTACCGGGCTTATGGAAAAAACACTATTTCCGCATGTCTCCAGTCACTGGGCAAACACCCCCAATCCCTGGCCTCCTTCACCACCCCACGGTAGAGGGGCCCCAACTGCAGAAAATAATTTTTGAAAAATTTGCATGGAAAGCCATTAGGGCACGGCGCCCTGCCTGTGTTCAGATCTCCTGGGGCCGCCTCCAGCTCCTCTTCAGCAAGTGGACCCTCCAGTTCTTCCCTAACTTCATCCGTCAATGCCTTTGGTAGAGATCTGCCAAAAAATGGTCAATGACTTCCTGCGTGAGGCACTCTGTGGGGGCATATAATTGAGCGTAAAAACTATGTGCAATAGTCGACAGGCCAGACAAAGGGAGCCCATCTAGCCCCAGAACACCCGAGTGGACTTGGGGGCAAAGAGAACCCTGGCACAATCGATGTAACATTTCACCAGATTTGTCACCCCATTGGTAGATCCTACTATGGGTAGCTAGCCACGTCTGGAGTGCCTCGTCTAAGAGGATATGTGAGTATTCCTGCTGCGCTAACAATAACTGATGCGGAGCCAGCCGCCCCCCTCTTGTCTGCCACACGTCACCGCTGCTTTACTAGCTTAGTGTAGTCCGAAAAGATTAAGATGCGTGAGTTGTCGAACAACAATGGTTCCCTAGCCCGGGCCTGTTTCAGGATCGTGTCCCTGTCGTGATAATTAAGGAGCTTGGCGATGATATGCCTCAGCCGGGCCCCCGGGGGGGCTTCTGCATCAGGGCCCTATGAGCACGCTCCACCACAAAGCAAGCTGAAAATTCTCCAGGGTGGACCCAGCCCCCAAGCCAGTCCGTAAGGAATCGCTCCATATTCCCCTTTTTGCAATCTTCCGGGAAACCAACAAAACGCAGGTTATTGCATTGTGCCCTCCCCTCCGCGTCCTCACTCTCGACGCCAGGCCAGTTGTATCATTTGAAGTTACGATACTTTCTGTTGCAGCGTCGCAACCACATCCTTCATGCCCAAGATTCTCCACTCCGTCTCTGTGATGTGGGCAACCGCATTCCTCAAGTCCTAGCGTAGGAGCATCACATCAGAGCCGACCGTCGGATCTTGGCCTCCAGGGTGTCTCTGGATTGAGTAATGGCGGCCGTGAGGGCCGTATTGTCAGGTACAGATTTTTTGTGACCCCCGGGCGGCGCCACTGGAGCCCCTGGCCTGTGAACTTGTCCATCGTGCTCTGTTTAGACGAGCCGCCACCAGGCTTGTCTCTGGTCATAGTTGCCCAATCGCTGTCCCCAGGCCCAGCTCAGAAACCTCCAGGGGGTGGATATGCAGTCGCTCCCACGGAGGTCATGGTCCCACACCCAATGGTGTCTAGATGAAGGCAGGTCACCCCACGTGCTTCCCCTGTCCAGCCTGCCCAGTGGAGCCCCCGGGGGGGCACCCCTTCTGTGTGGCCCCTGCCCGGCAGCCCGACATGACCACCGAATCCCTGATGACACCTCCTCTGAAAAGATTAAGGTGGGAGGGGGAGGTAGGGGGGAAAGAGAATAGGAACACCGGGATCCCAACAATGGACTTGGGGGTGTACTCCCCACCGCGACCCAAATCGGCCGCCGAATTCCCAGATATTCCCCACCAGTCATGCCAGATATCTGCCCCCAACTAGGTCCTTTGTACCATCTATTCGATAGTCGGTAGGGATGACTAGAAAGTCTGCAGGGGCCAAATGGGGAGCCCAGTGGATCGCTCCAACCCCGGGAGCCCGCCCATGTACTGCTGCTCAGGGTCTTCCTCCCATTAATGCTGCGCACATCGGGTCACCAGACGGCTGCAGGCTCCCACCGTGTGGCCCGAAAAAACCCCCGGACCCCAGTGGGCACTAACACTCTGAGCAGGGGGAGGGAGAGATATGATGGGGAAGTCAGCGCAGCTGCACTCACTCACTGAGAGCCCAAGCTGGAGAGGCTTCGGCGTTCCCGGGGTCCCGCCGTCCACTGGGAGCCCCACGGGCCGCTGCCAGGACGAATTTGCTGCCCAAGATGGTTGCCAGTCATGTCAGATATTTGCCCCCAATCAGGTCCCTTGCACTATCCGGTCGATAGCCAGTCGAGATGGCTAGACAGTCGGCGGGGACCAAACGAGGGAGCCCAGTGGATTGCTCCAACCTCGGGAGCCCGCCCTTGCACTGCTGCTCAGGGTCTTCCTCTCATTAATGCCGTGCACTCGGGGTCGCCAGACAACTGCAGGCTCCCCTCTCGTCACCCGACAAGACCACCGGTCCCCTAGTGGGCACCAATCCTCTGAGCAGGGGGGAAGGATAGGATGGAGCAGGCAGCGCGGCCGCATCTACTCACTGCGAGGCCAATCTGGAGAATCTCCGGTGGTCCTGGGGTCCCTCTGTCTTCTGGGAGCCCCACGGGCCGCTGCCGGGACGAATTTGTGGCCCCAAAATGGCAAGCTCCCAACTCTTCGGCTTGCCCTGCACCGTGGCTCGGTCCAGCCGCCGACTATGTCCGCACGTCTGCGGGGGACTGGAGGGCTGCCAACAATGCGGGGTGGGCCCCACTCAGTACATCTCTGCTGGAGCCCGCGTCGCTGCCCACAGGAGGTACACCTCCATTGTCACCACTCTGATGGCCAGGCAACACGGCAGGCAGTTAGGCAACACTGCGGCTCAGGATGAGGCCACGTCACAGACAGGCTGCAGATGCCATTGGTCGCCGCACCTTCGCCGATAGACCGTCTGCAGCGCCAAAAAACAGTTCCAGGGGCATCCCTCAACAGTGGCGAGACAGACCAGGGACCACATAGGACACCGGAGAGGCAGGATAAATTGAGGATTATGGTGAGGCTTGATGGAGCGTGCTCAGCTCACGTCCGCTATGCTGGCCCACCAAGCCACGCCCCCTGGTTTTTGACAGTTAGCATTCAAAGTCCAATAGATTCATGAAACTGCATGCCCGTGGAAAGGTGCAGCAAGAAACTATGCTCAAGTGGCATTTTGCCTACTATATCTTGCAATCTCTCTGTGTATATGGACAAAGAGTTCCAGACCTGTAGATACCTTTAGTATTGGGAGTCTGTGAATTCATATTGTTGTCTCAGATCCTGAAATGTCAATATTTCTTGAGTTAGTTCCCCAAATGTCAACAATTCTGCATATGCCAAAGAGGCCCCACCTGTTAAAACCCTCAAGTTTCATTAGGTTTGTCAGAATCCCAGAGTCCTAAAGAGGTGTTTTTCTGAACGACTTCATCCCTCCACCCTATTTTTCAGTTTCACCCTTTGCCAGATTTTAATTTTGCTGCTGCTGTTTTATCAATCAATCAATCAATCAATGCATTTGTAAAGCACACTACTTACCCGTAAGGGTCTCAAGGAGCTAAAGGGTGGGGAATGCTGCTACTGTTCCAAAAGCCAGGTCATGAGGAGTCTTCTGAAGGTCAGTAGGTCCTGGGTCTGCCGCAGGCAGATGGAGAGGGTGTTCCAAGTCTTGGCGGCGAGGTGGGAGAATGATCTGCCACCGGCGGTTACTCTTCGGATGCAGGGGGCGGTGGCGAGGGCGTGGTCAGCGGAGCGCAGAGGAGCAGGCGGGTGGGGGTGTAGAAGCTGAGTCGGTTGTTGAGGTACGCTGGTCCGATGTTGTGGAGTGCTTTGTGAGCATGGGTGAGGTGCTTGAAGTTTATCCTCTTGTTGACGGGGAGCCAGTGCAGGTCTCTCAGGTGGGGTGTGATGTGGCTGCAGCGGGGGATGTCGAGGATCAGGCGTGCAGAGGCGTTATGAGTTATTCTTTTACCTCCTTTATTATATAGATCTCTTTTGAGGCCCTGATTCTGCATTACCTGTATGTCAGCCAGCAGTGCTGGTTATGGTTGCCCTGGGAATTCCCATTAATTTACCACAAGTAACTGAATTACCCATTAATATTTCTGCAGGCCTTGCAGAACTACGCCCCTGTCATAGAGGCCTCTCATTGAAGCAGAGGGCTTTATGCTCGGGGACCCTCTATCATTGTGTTACCAGAACAGAAAAGGGTGTCTGATTGAATATGTGTAGTATAAAACCAAACTGGTTTGCCTTGATTAGGTTTTCTATAACTTGTAGCAGCAAATTGGCCAACAACTTTGCAAAGATCGTGGACTCAATGCGAAGTAGGAGATAGGCCTACGCAAACCACATTCCTCTTCTGGTTAGCCCAAGTCGTATATTAGAGCAATATTTGCTTTTCTGATGACCTGTGATAGGCATCCTCCTATATAGGTCTCTAGAAACATTCAGGTGAAGGGTCACTAATCTTTCCCCCTCAGCCATTAATGCAAATATCAGTGGACAATCTAATGGGTCCCAGAGTCTTTCAATATTTGTATTGTCTTATGGACTCTTCCATGTCTGTAACCTCCAACTTTCTGTCTTGTCCTATTCTTTCTTCCTAGTTTAAGCTGAGGACGCAGATGTAATTCCCAAATTCTAATCACCTTCTACCCCATAGCTTTGCCTGTGTTGATAAAGTTTCTCGAAATGGGGTTCAAAGGCCTGTACAAAATCCAGTGTTGACACCACCATTTCCCCAGTTTGAGTTTTGATCTTGCCAATTCATTTGTGCATTTTCCCCTTGATAGTCAACTATGGTAATAGCTTGCTTTCCATATTACCCTCTTTGTACAGACTATGTTGCTTGGCCGGATGTAATGCCCTTGCTTCGTCTTTTAATATTTACCTATATTGTTTCTGGTTATTGCTATTCGATATGCCAAGTCTCTATATGGGTTTGCTCTGTATTCTCTCCCTCACTCCATCAGGCTAATTGGCAACTCTCTAACTGAGCTAATTCTCTACCTACGCTTCAAAGCAGTTTTGGAGATTAACTATCCCAGAATAACTGTTCTGTTTGACTCCCAGACCGTTAATATAGACCCTAAAATTTCCTCCAGGTATGTCTTAGTTGCCTCTAGTAAGACTATTTTAGTATCCCCATCTTCTCTAACCCATGGATCAATTCTCCAATTTTAATCCATACTTAGCCCTCTGGTACATTGACACCAAAGCAGTCAGGCTTTACGTAGAGCCGAGGGGAGTTCTAAAGGCCAAAGCAAATCGGGTTCAGACAACAGGAGGGGTAAAGCCCAAACATTTGAGAGTGACCCTGCAGAGAGGGCCAGGTCCAACAATAACCCTGTCCAATTTAGACTGCATGGTTAAATATAGGTCACCTGCAACGACCAACAGTATGTCTGGTGCCTGCATAATCTAATTTTCCATATTTTCCATTGCCTGTGTTTTGTGCCCCTGGGGAACATATCAGGACACTACCAAAACCTTTCCCTATTTCCACTCCTCCATTTTGGCTGCAAAACATCCCTCCAGATCAGTCGAAGTCCACCTTATGGTCCACAGGATTGATCTACAGGATAGGATTCACACACCTCTAGAATCCAACACACACCCTGAGTGTCTAGCACTCTATATCTCCCTGATCCCAGGAAATCACATTTGCTACCCACTAAGTGGGTTTCCTGTAACAATATCAAATCAGGGTCTTATCTGTATACTAATTTCTTCCATACTCCTGTTTTAATTTTATGTCCCAACCTGCTAATATTCCATGTCATGATATTCAGAACTAGACTCTTAGATTCATCATTCTGTGCCATTTGTGGGTTGTGCTCCATTCCTCGTCTTCAGTATCTCTGTCAGCCTCAGTCCTCTCACACTCATATATGCTGTTCTTTGCCATTAAGTACTCTTCCACACCTCAGCTCCCTACTTTCCCATGACCTCATGCAGTAGGTTTGGAATTTCGCTCCTCCACCCCCAATGAGGGAGTTGTCTGTTGTGGATCAAACAAAATAAATCTTTACAAAAAACAGCAGAAATCAATACACTTCCCAAGTACTTGAGATCTCACAGGTCACTCTGCCGTTTGAAGTCGTAAGTTGACATCCATTGTCTCCCAGGATTTCCACCAAGTCTGCGTCCTGTCTTGGGAGGGGATCTCATTGAATGTTCCTCAATAGTCTGCATCTGTAGGTAAAACTCCAATGTTGATTTGTCTTGACATTGCAGGCACCTCTCTTCCTAGTTTCGGCTTGCTCAAGGCTGCCGCTTGTGTTGGTGATCTTAACCCTCTCTGTCTCCTGTGTTCTACAATGTACCAGCCTTCCAGCCATTCCCAGACTTTGTTGGATGATGTGAGGAACGATGATTTGTCTTCTGCTAGAACCTTGAGTTAACTGGAAAGAATATCATGTATTGCAGGTTCTGTCTACATAGCTCTTTTTTGGCCTTATCAAAAGACTGTAATTAAAAAAATATCATAGGGTGACTTTGAACCATTATAGGGCCATACCGTCTTGCCTTTCGCAAGACTGTGTCCCGGTCTCTAAAAGTGAGAAGTATGGCTATGGCCGATCAAGGTCTTGTACCTTCACCTTGTGGTTTTCTCTGAAATGCGTATGTCTCCAATTTAATCATAGCCATTGGTTTTGACCCCTTGTCTCAGACCACTTTCTTTTATATTATGACTCATGATCTCTTCTTGTTTTATTTTTCCAACTCGCTTATTGACTGCCACTTTTATGGTGGGCCACACTTGTCCTAGTGCAGTTAGGCAGTTGCACCAATTGTTTGTTGTGTTTGGACTAGAATCCTTTATACAATTGTCCAAGGGTGATATGTGTATTTGTATAGGCTGCCAATCCTATGAGGCCCAGAAGCTCCCCATTGTGCTGCTTTAAGGTCTAACCCCAAAATGCAGCCTGAGCGCCACCTCAACCCTCCGTGCCTGTAGCTACTTCCTTCTAGTCCTTTCGGCTGTCGGAGGCATTTTGCATCCTGCTCACCAAGCTGGGTGTTTACAGTTGTAGGTTGGGTGTACACGGTGTTCTAAAGAATGGTTGGGGAGAAGTGAGATTCCCTCCCCTCTCCAGCTTCTGACGGTGTCTACCAAACCAATGTCTCTGGTCCCAGGAGCTCTCCTTCCTACTGCTTCGATGTCTATCACCAGCCTCCACCATGAGTGCCACTTCATGCCCCCATGCCCAGAGCTGTTCCTTCCTGCCCTTTTCTGCCTTCAGTGATGTACTGCATCCCTTCCTCTGAGTTGGGTGCTCACAGTTGGAGTTTAGGTGTCCCCGATGTTTTACAGAGTGGTTGAGGACTAGTGGGAATTTTGAACATGCCCGACTGGTCCTGCCGCCTTACTGGCTTTTGCTGGTGAGCAACTTTTGCCCAGGCCTCCAAACTTCAGCTGCACTGTTGGTCATACTCCTGTCACTGCTATTACTGCTCCACGGTTTGTTTAATCAAAGATTTAACAGTTTGATGTATATTCTTAAATAGATAATATACACTGTTGTTAGGTACAGCACAGGTATACTGCATTTAAGTTGAGAGACATCCATGGTAAACTGTGGGGTAGATGTGTTTTTTACCTATTTCGTCGCACTACTGTGAACCTCTAGGTGTAACCTGTCCACTGAGTCTTTAATATTAGCCTTTGGTTGTGTGACAGAACCACACAAGTGATTACCTTGCATGCCACAACCGCGTCTTTACCAAGCATGCCTTTACCATGCATACCTTTGGAACAAATTTCTTTGTAAAGGCATGATTTGTAAAGGGATATGCATGGTAAAGGTTACACACCATCCCCACGCCCTGAACCCAAAACCCATCCCCCTGCCCTGACAATTACCTCGATCTCAGCCCTAAAATCATCCCAGGCCCCTGTCCTGAGCCCTGAAACTGGCCTCCAGCCCTAAATTCCACCCCGACCAATGCCCTAAATTCAACCAGTTCCCCTTCCTGAGCCCTAAAACCCAGCCCCAAGCCCTAAAAAGTACGGGGACCACAGCCATAAAAACAACAGGGAAAACTACTCACCAAGCCGTTCCTTCCATTCTCGTCTGGGCAGGAAGTCTCTAACACCTCCAGCCAACACCCACTCGCTCCGAATCTAGATACTGGCTGCCTTTACCACGCATATGCCTTTACCTCCTTTACAACAAAAATCGTTGTAAAGGCATGCATGGTAAAGGAATATACATGAATAAGCATGTGCCTGTTAAAGGCAAGCGTGGTAAAAGGTCAGTCTCAAGATGATTGTAATGACCCAATACAAATGGCCATTGGTCATAGTGTTGCAGCCTGACTGACAAACTGTAGGGTCTTGATTGTTGGCAAAAAGCAGTAAAAAAGAGAAGAGATCCGTACAAAATATCAACGGTTTGCTAATTTTGCTTCTGGCTCTAAAAAAGCACTATGGAAAGGGCTCATTGTAGTAGACAATTCCATTATTGGGATCGTACTGCTTGCAAAGCAACTGCTTGGTGGGGTCACAATGTATTGGGGAGACGGATCACTGACAGAATATCGACAAACAGAATATTGAGCTACAGGAATATCGAGTCTACAATATCGATGGACAGAATATCGAGAACCTATCTCTACAATGGTAAGTACCAAAATATCAAAACCAAAATATCATTGTTTAAAATATCGTTGTTTAAAATATAGGGGCCGATTATGATTGCGGCTAATCCGCATCCTTCCGGCCGGCGGAAGCCACCGCCAGCCCGGAGGATGCGGATTAATCGCTGCAGACTGGAAAAAGACCCCCGCTAGATTAGGATGGCTGGGGGATCTATTTTACGTCCACCGCTTTTCAGCCGCGGTCGCCTTCCGACCGTGGCGGAAAAGCTCTAACATGGCTGGCGCTGTCTATCAGACACTGCCAGCCATATTAGGATAGCTGCGGTCATATGCCTTTCGACGGCATTTCCGCTGTGGAAAGGCATACAGTGTTGTCTTCGGGGGCCCGTTGGGGGCCCCTAGGGGTGAAAGGGGGGTGGGGGGTGCACATGGGGGGGTACCCATGGTACCCCCCTGCCTTTGCGTGCACGAAGCGGCATGCACCACGCGGTGCCTGAAGCTTCGTGCATGCAAAGGTAAACATGCATTTTTTTAACATTGCGGCATGTGCTGCTTCAAGCAGCACCCACAGCAATGTTAAAAATACAGGATGTGACCGCCAGGGTGGCGGTAGCATCCTAATTAGCAGGGAGGGACCGCCGCTGCCACTGCGGACGTTCCCTCCTCCTCTGGGGTGGCGGACGGACGCAGGTCCGTCCGCCATCCTAATAGGCCCCATAGTTTTTTTAAATGTCCTAAAAATATTATGAAAATAATTAAATAATAAATATAATTCATTAAAACATAGTTAGAATTATTAAAACATGTTAAAAACTGATAAATGATGAATGTTATATAAAAAAATGTAACATACATATCTTATTTCTTTTCTATATATTAACTTAATAATATTAATAAATAATTATTTTAATTATAAAATGTTAGAAACATAAGAAAAGCTATGAATACATATATATACATAAACCTGTAGTATAAATATAAAAATTATATATATACATATATATATATATATATATATATATATATATATATATACATATATATATATATATATATATATATATATATATATATATACATATATATATATATATATATATATATATATATATATGTATATATATATATATATATATATATGATAAATTAAAATATTAAAATTAATATTCAATAACAAAATATGTACTTTACACAACATTAACTATAAAAGTAGGGACATGTTGGATAGTATAGGGGATAAAATTACTATTTCCACTACAAAAAGTGTAACAGTAGGGAAAGTGTTGGATAGAGGAGGGGAATAATTTACTATTCACACTACAGCAAATGCAACAGTAGGGAAAGTGTTGGATAGAGGAGGGGAATAATTTACTCTTCCCACTCCAGTGAGTGCAACAGTAGGGATAGTGTTCGATAGCGGGTGGGTAAAAATTACTATTCCCACTCTAACAAGTGTAACAGTAGGGAAAGTGTTGGATAGCGGGGGTTAAATTTACAATTGCCACTCCAGCGAGTGCAACAGTAAGGAAAGTATTGGATAGCGGGTGGGTAAAAATTACTATTCCCACTCCAATGAGTGTAACAGTAGAGAATGTTTTAGATAGCGGGTGGGTAAAAATTATTAAAACAACTCCAGCGAGTGCAACAGTAGTGGAAGTGTTGGATAGTGGATATGTAAAAATTACTATTCCCACTCCAGTGAATGCCATACTAGGGAAAGTGTTGGATAGTGGGTGGGTAAAAATTACTATTCCCACACCAGTGAGTGCAACAGTAGGGAAAGTGTTGATTAGCGGGTGGGTAAAAATTACTATTCCCACTCCAGCAAGTGCAACAGTAGGGAAAGTGTTGGATAGCGGGTGGGTAAAAATTATTATTCCCACTCCAGCGAGTGCAACAGTAGGGAAAGTGTTGGATAGCGGGTATGTAAAAATTACTATTCCCAACTCCAGTGACTGCAACAGTAGGGAAAGTGTTGGATAGCGGAGGGGAATAATTTAGTATTCCCACTCCTGCAAAATAATTAACATTAATTAACAAATAATTAATTTTTCAAAAATATTTTACCTCCCACTATATTCCCCTATAAATGTCACCACCAATATTGTAAAATATTACACAATTAACATTATTATTTAACAATTAATTAATTAACTAATACCAATTAACTAACAAAATAAAAACAATCAAAAATAAAGTAGTTCACACAATTAACACTACAAAATAATATTGTATATAAAACATAACATAACATGTGTATTTGTAAAGTGCACGTTCACCAATACGGGTATCCTGGTGCTGAATAACAGATGTTTGTTGTTACCCAAATCAATGGTACTCATTTTATCGACCTCAGATGGATGAAATTAGTATCAAGGAGGGGGGTTGTACCCAAAGAAATCCACATGGGACCTGGGTGCTATCTGGTGTATAAAGAAAGGGTCCCTGTGAAACAGTATACCATTGTTTGTTTTTATTTAGAGAAAATGTAAAAAAACGTCAACACACTGTAAATTAATCACAATGAGTAAACCAAAATACTTGGTAAATGACAGTGCCCCAAAGAAAGGAAGTGAGGTAGCGTGATGCTGTGAAGGAAAAGGAAAGTGAAGGGTAGAATTCATGACACTTATTAGGTATCTAATTTCATTCGAAATACAGTAATATTTCAGAGGCTTCAGATCCCTGAGCCAAAGTGAGGGATCATCACATATCCCATTATACTCAAAATAGTCTATATTGACACAGGTATATCCAAATAAATGCGGGCGGTGTCAACTGAAGAAAGTAAAAAGTAGCCGTCGACGTTTCGACCCCACGCTACAGTTGTAGGCGTGTTTGTTGCCTTACATCGGGGTCTTCATCAGGACAGGATATATACAGGGTGCACTACAATTTCTGCCACAGAAAGCAACGAAAAGTATGGTGATTCATTACATTTCAGTCATATAATTCTAAGGCAATCTGCTTGCAGAAAAACTGGGGTCGTGTCAATTAATTACGCACTCCCAAACGTCGTATCTAAAGACGGCGTGAATTCCGACTCAATCTGAGCTTCACTGTAGACGCCAAAAGTAAACGGGTGTACCGTCAGAGTAAATCAAAGCTGTGCGTCGGTTATGATCGCACCGAGTCTCCGCTTCCACTACTAGGAGGAATAGTCCCAAACGTATGAGTCCCGCCACCTCGTATCTGCCGTCTACCACGAAGACGTGGTGCGATCATAACCGATGCACAGCTTTGATTTACTCTGACGGTACACCCGTTTGCTTTTGGTGTCTACAGTAAAGCTCAGATTGAGTCGGAATTCACGCCGTCTTTAGATACGACGTTTGGGAGCGCGTAATTAATTGACACGACCCCAGTTTTTCTGCAAGCAGATTGCCTTAGAATTATATGACTGAAATGTAATGAATCACCATACTTTTCGTTGCTTTCTGTGGCAGAAATTGTAGTGCACCCTGTATATATCCTGTCCTGATGAAGACCCCGATGTAAGGCAACAAACACGCCTACAACTGTAGCGTGGGGTCGAAACGTTGACGGCTACTTTTTACTTTCTTCAGTTGACACCGCCCGCATTAATTTGGATATACCTGTGTCAATATAGACTATTTCGAGTATAATGGGATATGTGATGATCCCATACCTAATAAGTGTCACGAATTCTACCCTTCACTTTCCTTTTCCTTCACAGCATCACGCTACCTCACTTCCTTCCTTTGGGGCACTGTCATTCACCAAGTATATTGGTTTACTCATTGTGATTAATTTACAGTGTGTTGACTTTTTTTACATTTTCTCTAAATAAAAACAAACAATGGTATACTGTTTCACAGGGACCCTTTCAGATGGATGAAAGTCTGAATGGACCCGCCAGGATTTGAACCAGTGACCATGAGGTCGAACACAGGCCCCTGCAGTAGACGCATTAGTCCACTGAGCAACCAGAACCAGCATAAAAAATGTATAAAAATGTTATTAAAATTAAATTACTTCGCAACCTCCTCCCCTTTCAACCCACAGCCAACTCCTAAAAAAAGTATACAATTAACATATTTACTAATTATGTATTAATAAATCATATCCAATTGATAACTAATGAATACAAATGTTACCACAATTAACACAATAAAATATTAAATACATAAATATTAATTAATACAAATATTAATTACTTGTAATTAAATTACTTCCCATCCTACTCCCCTATAAAACCACAACCCGCTCCCCCAAAAATTACACAATTAACACATGTACTAATTAATTATTAATAACCAATTCATTATTAATTAATAACAAATTAACACAATTAACAACATAAATTATTCAATACAAAAAAATTAAATATTAAAATGATTAATGAATTAATTTAACTTAAATTACTTTCCCTATAAACCCACACATGCTACGGAATTAAAACACAATATTTATAACTAAAAATATTCTTCTAAAAATTATTATTAAATATATTATAATTAAATTTCTTCCCACGCTATTCCCCTATAAACCCACAACCTGCTACGGAACTAAAATATGCAAAAATGAATTCACATAAAATTAATTGCTTGTAAAAAATTCAAACATACATTACAAAAATAAGCTATACTTTTAACACATATACTACCATACAAAACACACACAAAAAATCAATATTATTAAAACAATATTTTTACCAACGATATAACTAACATCAATATTAATGAAAACGATATTTCTTACCTGCATGTCGATATTCTGGCCGACGATATTCTTGATGGTCGCTATTCTGTCGTATCGATATTTAAACATCGATATAATGGCATATCGATATTTAGACATTGATATTATGTCTGCATACCGGAGAGACACAGCAGGATGACGCCTCCATTGCCACGGTCGTAGAGGATTTCGAAGGAACTGTGGAATGGTGGTCTTGCTGCTGAGGTCATATAGTACAGAAAAGACAATGCTAGAGAAAGGTCTCGTGGTCTGGGCCCTTTAAATCTCAACCTCAATCAATCATTTTGCACTAGGCTACAAAGAATTGCTACAAGTATCAGAGCAAAAAGAAACCGACACAACAAAATGAACTACTTACATCTGAAATGGGAGAACTGCAACAGTCTGTGACGAAATAGCAATGTCTCAACCAAGAGGAATTAATTTTCTTACAGAATGCATTGCATACTGAAATGCTTTTAAACACTCTTATAATTCCAGTAGGTAGGGAAACAGATGCACTGGCTGAAAGTCAAAAACCCCAAATTAATCAATCTGGTAAAAAAAGATAACTGTAATTTCACTTAAGTCTCCATGGGCCGTATCACAGATACAGCAATTTTTCCTTGTTGGCACCAGTCGCACCTTTTAAAAGGTGCACCAGGTGCAAACAAGGAAAATGCGGTGTATTAGGATGAATGCGCTGCCCTGGGGACAGCGCATTCATATGAAAAACAGAGCAGCTGCTTCGAAGCCACTCCATGTTTCACAGTGCAGGCGAGAACCAGTCTGCACTTTGAAGGGGGATTAGAGATCCCCTTGCAGGCGGGTGCAGTGAGTGACAGCATGTGCCTGCAAGGGGATGTGTGTGGGGTCCATGGGACTCCTTTCCTTCCTCCAGAGGGCTACCATTGGGGCACACTGACATTGTGCCACCTTTAAGGTGGCACACTGTCAGTTCGCCTCCTGACAGTTTTGTTGACTGTGTACCCGTGTAGTGTAGTTCCTAGTTTCCCACTAGGCCCTGCGCATTGGAATAACATAAACAGTAGTATCGACGTGGAACTGCGGATATTCCAGGCCTCCACTGACTATTCTAAACTTAATTGGGTTGTGTTACCAACTAGCTCAGAGGTCACTGGAAACTTTCTTCTCTGCATAGGAAGTGATCAGCTTCCTTGGCACAGACAAGAAGGGATTCAGTTTTCCAACAACCGTGCAACATGACAACTTTGCTCCTCAGATCAAGAGTCAATCTCTAGGGTCGTGTGAAACAATAGACATATATTTCACTCAGTCAGTCTAGTGCAGTTTACTTTCACGAGATGTAGAGAATAGAGAGACGGGCGTTTGTCAATAAAGGGTTAACATTTATTGAACAGTCTTTCTTCTCGTACAAGAGAAATGTATTGCCACAATTGCAATAATTGTTATTATAAAAAGTACGTACAGTAAGATAAGTATTGCGAAATAGAACTGTAAAAGCATTGATATGGTTTCTTAGCCATACAATGGTTTAAAAGTAATAAAACATATATACAGTCATATATACATTAGGCTAACATACTCAACTGGTGCTTCTAACTAAACCTACCCCAGTGTGCCTGACCTAAGCCTAACACGTGAAAGGGGGAGTAAGTAAGTAGCTTTAAGTTAAGTTGGTTTTGCCAAGGTTTGTTTCAAGAATTCTCGTCTAAGGGTTTAGTCAACACCATACCTCTGAATAGAATGATGGAGGATTGGTATCTCCTTCAGGGGTCTCTCTCGATATCCCAGTCACCCGCGAGGGTAAACCGGAAACGCCGTGGCTGGATTTCTCTGCACGAGAAAGGCAGCGGGTCTCTTCAGCGCGTCGAGGAAGGAGGGGGGACAGCGTCCGCGGGCAGCTGGAATCTGCTGGATGTCTTCGCAGAGGGACGGCTGTTCAGCTCCTTAAGCGTACTGCACCATAGGTCGCGCTTTAGCGGCGATAATGGTATCAGCAGCTTCACCACCACAGGAACAGCAGGCTGCAGCAACAGAGTGCTAGATTTACCAACACAGGGTCGTGCAGGCAGCTGGCTTCAGTAGCTCGTACAACAGGCAACAGGGATTGCTTAAGGCAACGTTGGTAATATTTATACCTGACAGGTGCCGGGTTTGACGCAAGTTTGCTGGACATAAGACGTCAATTAAAGATGTCACTAGGAAGTGATAGTTATCAGTTGCTCATTAGAGTTCTATTACTAATCAAAACATAGCAAGCGGGGATTTCCAGGTTTGCTGAGTTTTTATCTTGTTGAAGAACTCGGAGTGTTATCTAGGAATATCAGATAGTGACTGCTGCTCTGTCATTGCACTAATTGGTCACAAAGGAAGTGGCAGAGAGTCATGCTGGAATGTGGCTCTGTTCGTGTGAGGCCAGAGATGACTTTTCAGAAAATCGCACTTGAACGGTTATGCCAATATAGGGAATAAATGGATTTATAGCCGAATAGGGGCATAAGGTCACAGTATCGATCAGGAACCTAGATAAACACGCAACACCCACTCCACGGGTTATTGTCCATCAAAATTACTAAAACTAAAGCAATTAGATGCATGTGTAACATTGCCCACCCCAAAATTCATAAATGCATTCGAAATAGGCGTACTTGTAATACATGGATTTAGGTAATGTACGTTTTTTTTTAAAGCATAGAATCATTCAAAAAATTATTGCATATGAAATCAATGAACGATTATGCAAAAGGAATTACACATGAAGTATCTCTGACAGAAGAAAAGGCGAGATAAATCATCACATAAAAATGTATTGTAATAACATGTGTGCTAGAGGCTGGTGTAATGTTGTTATGTCTCTAGATGTGTTTAGAAATAGAAGTGTGAAGCTTCTGTTCTCTAAGAATAGTTTTTACGTTAAGCAAAGAATTGTTCGTGCCAAAAAGGGGTCAATATTTAAAAAAATTGTCCAATTCAAAAGAAAATATATTTCCAAAGCTCTTGGCAGTTTTTGTTGATCAAAACTGAAGGCCGAATTCAGAGTTCATGGGAACGCTGTGTGTCGGAAAGCTTTTCAAAAGTTATTGTTTCTCTATGGGTGAGAACATCGTATCAGACAGGCTCTCAAAGAATCGGTCTACAAAATCAGGTGATAGTTCAACCAAATTAGATAGCGCTGTAACTTGGCAGGTGTGAGAATGATTGCTGTCATCGAAGGCAGGACCAGCAATGCTCACAGAACGTTGTACCTGGATGATGTTGCTTTTGTCACTCGCTCCACTGTTACCACTTGGCTGTAGCACAGGAGTTTCCACGAATGCCGTCATCAGGATGGGTAGCCGCTGGGGACAACACAATGCGTGAGCCGTTATTGGACTGAGCAAAGTATCGACGTCCATTGGTACTGCTGATGGAAGTGAAAGACAGATGTCCAACACGCATTCATCGCCGCAAAGCATACACCGTAGCACAGGTAAAATGCAATTTTGCCATATCGGTCTGAATGAAAGGAACCAGGTCATGTTTAGATCTCTCAGCCTGGCCAATCCGAGGACGTTAGTTATCCTGTCCCGGTAGCGCATTGCTAGGATTGTCTCTTCCATTCCCATGGGAGCTATGTCTGAGCCGAGGCTTGCCATAACGTAGCAGGAGGGTCAAAAATAGAATCCCTGCGATGAGTCCCAAAAATAATGGTATGCCGCCAAAAATGGAGTGCACAAAATTAGGAAAGATTCCCAAAATTGCCTGGAAGGGTGTTAGCAGTCCCGTAAAGACTGTCTTAAATATGCCTGGGATGCTTGTTGCACTAGACATGTTAAGGAGTTGGCTGAACATTTCTACGAAATGCACGGGGCAATTTGTTGATAAAAGGTCATGAACCTCAGTAGCCGTCCTTGCGACTAGAAGATCATACGTCTCTTTAGATGACGTTATAGGCACGGTTGTCTGTAAAAGTACAGATTTCATTTTGCTTAATGTATCAATTCGTATAGAATAGAGATTCAGACGAGGCCAGAGGGGAGTCACTATGTCTGGAGGCCCGCTCGGGAACAATGCTTGCATACAACATTTGACCATGGACGTAACTTGTACTAGATAACTTTTCCCTGGCGTCAGGCCACAACATCTGTGATCCGTTCTAAGAATGTAACTCCCGTTTGCGAGTTGCATAAAGAAGGGCTCTATCTGAGTTGCAGGTGTGACTAGCTGGTGGCATGAAAGGTTGTTTGAATTTCCATCACATGCTCAGTGTAAATTAATACCCTGACACAAAAGTATACCGCTTAGTGAATGTTTACAATTCTCACCACTAAGAAATACATTTTTGTCACTGTCACTATAGCAAGAATGAGTGTATGGTAATTTCCATTCGGATTTTACATATCCCTTACCCAATTGTTCATATTGGCCAGCAGGTATGTACTCAAGGCACTTTTTAAATCGGAAAGTTGTTATCGGAATTGTGATAATTCCGTGTATTATCCATTCAATGACAGGACTCTCTGACATTGTCAATGGTAATCTCTCGAGTTTTTCGATGCTCAGGATTGTATAGTCTGCTCCTTTCTGTGCCAAACTGATCTGTTTATCAGTAAGGTTAAAACTGGAAAATAATGACGTTGTGTTGATTAAACGCCAAGGCACATAGCCTGAACAAAGATTTTGCAGCGTCCAGCCTAATACTATAATAGAGCGTAATTGAGACTGGCCATGTTGTAACATTAGCAAATCTCTGTCTATCACATCAAAGGCAGAGGATACAATATTGTCCAAAGAATATATTCTGGAAGACAGAGTCGTTAACCCATTGTCTACCACAGAAAGTGATTTCTCCAAATTAATACGATCAATTTCTCGTATTTTTTCAGCAGTTTCAACTTGCTTTACTTTCCAAGCCTCGTTGTAAGCAGCATAGATACTGGTCGCTATGAAACGCTTTTGACGCTGTTTGCGTGGTCCAAGAATGAAATCGCGCAAATCAGCACCATCTTTTAATAAAGACAAGTGTTGCTTAATTTCAGCCAGTGTGGATGTAGTTAGCCATTCTAGGCAGAGTTTCCCTACACTGTATGTTGTTATAATCCCTGGATGTTGTCTCTGGGAGTATCTAGGGTCTAATCTGGTCATTTTTAACCCCTGTGTTTTATTCAGGAATCTATCTTGACAGCTATTTGTGTCTGTAGGCCAGATTAACCACTTTTTCCAATCAGGATGTGTTCTGTTGAAATGTAAAATTTGTGACACGTCTAACTCAATATCAGCGGTTGCATTTTCTGGTATTGGCTTCGGAATAGACGGTGTTTTAAGGTCTTTGATCCTAGCTAGGCCAAGACAAGATGTTTGGCGTATTGTGTCATTTAAAAATAACATTTGTTCAGGTATCATGCAGGTTCTAAATAGTGCTTCTATGCCTTGCACCTGCCAATCTTTTGTACCCCAAATTGTTTTCGTTTCAATATTATTTTTCCAATAATCAAAACCAAATGTCATCATTTTGTCATAAAATGCTTCTGAATATATCAATTTAGAATTTGTCAGCATTGTTTTCATTCCTGTTTTATCTAACAGTTTATAATAAAACGTTTCTGCATCACTGGTGTTAAACCCTGAGAAGTATTTGAATTTTAGGTGGTGTAGAACAATGTTCCCATTGATTATACATAAAAACATTTCTAGGCTGTGCAGATTTATGCAAGTAATGATCCCCATAGTGGGTATAACAGAATAACTGCTCATAACTAGATGAACCTTGTAAATAATCATGATCTGTGAATCTAGCTGACATTACTAAATCAGACATCATGTCATTAATACTGTTAAAGTCCCAATCATCAGACAATGTACTTGGTGTCACAAAGTCACTTAAGGAAACCTTTAGTTGATGAGGATACTTCAGGATTTCGACCGGACCATAGATCTCATAGTCTGTTTTCTCCCATACTACCCCACCAGGTATTGGAATTGCTGTGACATTTACTGTTGACAGTTCTCTTTTCTTCACGTGGGAAGATCTGTGTGGTTTCAGGACTAGGTTGATGTTCTGACTTGCTGTGTCCATTCAATTGTAATGAACTTCCCTAAAATTAAAACTAAAATTAGGCATAGTAGGAGTATGAATACCCCTGAGATAATCCAATGCTCAATCAACGGTGAATCCAGATATAGTTCTTTGATTTGTTGAAGGAGTCCAGTTGTATTTTCTTTAGAATACTTTTTTGTTTCTGGCATCACTTCGGGGTCATTTAAATCTTCAGAGAAGTTGTCGAAGTTGATGAAATAACCAGAGGCAGTTCTGTCAATTGATGGGATTGTTCTTTCAATCTGTCTCTCGGTAGCACTTTCTGATGCCACATCATTGTAGACTGGTGTTGTTTCTTGACAAACTGTTTCAATCTGTGTTTCAAGAGGCACAAGTTCCATGGCATTATTGCATAGTCCTTCATTGTGCACTGCAGGCTGATCGAATGTGATTAGTCTTTCAGTTTGAACCTCTTGGATTGTTGCAAGTTTGGGTATTCTGTTGTTTCTTGGGAGTCCACTGGGCCTACTGTTGATTATAGGCCACATGCTTGTGGTTTTACCAGATCGATGGACACGACTCTGTTCTCCTTTTTACCAGCAAGGGGCGGTAGCACAACTGATCTTGTTCCGGTGACTGCTAAGACAGGTACTGCTTTTCTGTAAGAAGGCCCAAATTCCTTCTTAACCGCGATCTTTTCTCTGACTAGATCCCCAATCTTTGGAATCCAGACAGGCCTTGCTGGGGCTGTTGCGGGTGGTGCCTCGTCAGTGGTACTTGGCTGTTGCTTTAAGTTTATGTTGCTTAATGATTTTCTTGTTTCATTCAGTTCCTGTAAAACAGCCAAACGATCTTTTACATCAAAGTGCGTTGTTTCTTCTCGTACCACTGACATCTGACTATCGAGGTCCTGAACTCCTATTCTAATTCCGAACAATAGTTCGTATGGGCTGAAACCTTTTAGAGAATTTCTTGGCATGTTGTTAAGACTAGTCTGGACACTTATTAAATGTTTGACCCACCCAGCGCCTGAACCTAATACCTTGGCTGTTATAGATTGCTTTATGTCACGGTTTTTTCTTTCTACCACACTATTCCCTTCCGGGGTATGACGGACAAGAATACCGCAACCCAATTCCCATGCTAGCCATGGCCTCCTCATAAGCTCGAGAGCTGAAAGCAGGACCCTGGTCAGAATGGAACGTGGTAATTGCGTATGTGCCGATAAAGACTCGCAAATCTTTTATAACCGTTCTAGCGTCAGCCGAGCGCTGGAGGCCTCATTTTTTAAGTGCTTTTCGTCTTAACTATTAATAGGACGCAGGATGGGGTGTAGGCAGCGTTACGCTCTTTCTGATTGGTAGCCGGTAACCAGGTTCGCCACTGCGATCCCTATTGCAGTTTTCACAGTTGTTTGCATATATTTGGTGTTCTACACTCATTCCCGGCCACCAGAATACTGATTGTAATTCAGTCAGTGATTCCTTGATCTCTCTGTGCCTTAGACCCAAACCCATATGGCTGAGATACCCGCCACCCCCTCTCAACACAATCCCCAAAAGGAGGGAAACCGGAAACAGTTCTTGAAGTTTTTGGATGTGGGGAGGGAGTGACCCTCCCCGGCCGTATTTATTAAAACAAAAAATTAAACATTAAACGTTTCATGTTATGTACAATTTCATTATCACATTGCGATGTTTGGCTAACCTTAACATATTCTCTAATACAGAGGTTCTCCTAGCCGAACTAGCATCCTACAAAACATTCTCTAGAAACACTGAAATTGTACATCCTAACGTTTAAGGGCCAACGGCAAGGTCATAACCGGTGTCAAGATCCCTAACCAGACTTACCCCTCCCACTTGGGAGGGGCGACAGCACAGAGGCTTACCTCAAGTGCAACTACTACAATTTCCCTTGACTTGACGGGGGCACTTAAGACTCGACGCCATTTAAAGGTCGTTCGAAGACTTGTGTGTGGTATCTAGAAGGTATCGTGGACCTCCCCCCACCCCACACAACTTACCGCATCTGCCGTCGCAGATGACACTGGCCCCGGGAAATTCCCCAGGAGGGGGCTGTAACCCCTCCTACAAAGGAAGGGGCCTTGACCGCCTTTCCTTTACTTCCGGCGACCCGCCCTTAGACGGGACCGCCTCCCCACTGAGGGGCCAATGGCCACCTCTCCCGAGCGCTCCCATCCGTGTTGGGTGACGCCCACTCATAGGGATCTACCAATTAGTGCTCACCGATCATGACCTTACCGCCTACCAAAAATAAATACGACAATTTTTATTTAAACCTATGAAAACCTTGGTCGCTACGACCGAAAGAACATGCAAAAAAATGCAACTCTACATCAAATTTTAATCGTAACCACCTACACGATATTCACCATACTTTACTATGATCAACAACAAACTGATACTTTCACAGCCTGTAAACGGAATGAAAAACAAACTTATAGATTCACTTTATTGCACAACAACTTGCTGTCCTCAGGGGCTGGTGGGTGGGTCAAAATTGGCTCTTCGTTCTGTCCCGAGCTCACGTGTAGCAAGGAGGTGCAGCTTCGGAGCACAAGAACAAGAGGACGTCTTCTGGTCTTGCGTCTCTTTTTATCCGTCTTCAGGGCGGGCGAGAACCCGCCCCTGCCGGCCCCTAGGGCGGGGCTGGCTACGTCGGTGTCTAGGCCAGCCCAATCTAGGGCGGGAAAGGGCGCGCCCCGGCTACGCCGCTTCGGGCATACCAGCCGAGACGCGCCTCCCGCCCAAAAATGGCTTCCCGGGGGGATCGAGGCACTCCGCCATACGTTCGGGGGGACCGAGTGGTCGCCCCTTTCCATATGGCTGAGATACCCGCCACCCCCTCTCAACACAATCCCCAAAAGGAGGGAAACCGGAAACAGTTCTTGAAGTTTTTGGATGTGGGGAGGGAGTGACCCTCCCCGGCCGTATTTATTAAAACAAAAAATTAAACATTAAACGTTTCATGTTATGTACAATTTCATTATCACATTGCGATGTTTGGCTAACCTTAACATATTCTCTAATACAGAGGTTCTCCTAGCCGAACTAGCATCCTACAAAACATTCTCTAGAAACACTGAAATTGTACATCCTAACGTTTAAGGGCCAACGGCAAGGTCATAACCGGTGTCAAGATCCCTAACCAGACTTACCCCTCCCACTTGGGAGGGGCGACAGCACAGAGGCTTACCTCAAGTGCAACTACTACAATTTCCCTTGACTTGACGGGGGCACTTAAGACTCGACGCCATTTAAAGGTCGTTCGAAGACTTGTGTGTGGTATCTAGAAGGTATCGTGGACCTCCCCCCACCCCACACAACTTACCGCATCTGCCGTCGCAGATGACACTGGCCCCGGGAAATTCCCCAGGAGGGGGCTGTAACCCCTCCTACAAAGGAAGGGGCCTTGACTGCCTTTCCTTTACTTCCGGCGACCCGCCCTTAGACGGGACCGCCTCCCCACTGAGGGGCCAATGGCCACCTCTCCCGAGCGCTCCCATCCGTGTTGGGTGACGCCCACTCATAGGGATCTACCAATTAGTGCTCACCGATCATGACCTTACCGCCACAGGTCCGGATAGTTGACCGGCTATCCGGACCCCCCACAAAACTCCTACCTAAAGGTCATGTTTTAATGATTTTAACCAAGCTAGGAAGTCTCCTATGAGTAACTCATTCCCCACCCTCGACAAATGCACCCCATCTTCCAAATACATACTGTCATCATTAATACAACTATGCGAGATCGAATGCAATGTCTTGGAACGGAACAACCTACTCACTTTGTTATTCAATTTTCTAACGGAATGATTCAAAGCAGGGATCGAGATAGCCCCCCGCCACACTTTTCGTGGGATCATATGAGACCACGCAATTATGCACCCCGGAACTCTCCTTGCTAACCAACTTACCGTGGAAAGCATAGCCTCCAGGAGAAGTCGTCTACCGGTGGTGACCAAATCATTGCCCCCCAAATGCACTATGACTATGGACGGCGGTGACCTCATCCGCTCTAGCAAACCCTCAAAAAACTTCTGAAACTGGTCAATACAGAGACCGCCCCTTCCGTAGAAGGACACTCTGTACCCGTATTCCCCAGGTACGTGAATCATGTCACCTGCTTTGAATACGTCTGCGGCCCGTCTCACGTATGAGTGGCCCACGACCCACACCTCCTTCCTCACAGCTGGTGACGTGCGACCGCTGGCCTGGTGTTGGGTCGACTGCACAGTCCGCCCTGCCGCGTAGGCTTGCGCAACTGAAAACAAACAAAAGACAAGAAGCGTGAGTACATGATTACAGCTTCACAACATGTGCAATCGCACGTACCTCTTATAACAATTGGAGGACCAGCGCCCCACACGTTTCACTTGTTCTACATTAAGACCCCTGGCTGTAGCTTCAGTGGCAGCCCCTATTCGAAAGGAATGGGTCCCAAATTCGCCCGGGTCCAAGCCCGCTGCGGCAATGGCCATTGCAAGCACCCGCTGAAACTGAAACCTCGTCAGCGGGGTGGCGTCTGCATGCCTCAACAATGTCCCCCCCCAAGATGCCACCCTTCATGCTAGGTAATCTTCTAAGCACTGTACCGGACACATGGATGACTCGGGGTTCCTGCGAATGATCGTGCAGTCCCCTCTCCCATCCTGGTCAGTCTTGGACCTGAGAAAGGAGACAATCATCGCATCACCCCTGATCTGAACATGTTCCCTGCACAAGCCCCCCGTCACATCCTGTTTGTTCCTTGCAACTAGCTCACTAACTCTCATAGCCCCGTGAAATGCCAGCGTAAATGCAGTCCGGAACAAACAGGTCTCGAACGGGGACGAGCATGTGTTAGGGAGTGTGGTCAGTAACCGGGACAACCTGTCTAGACCTATCGGTCGTCTTACGTCTACTCTGCGACCCTCTAGACGTTGCCACCCACGCAGCGCTTTCTGTACCGTGAAAGACGCTGTTGGGTCCAGGATGCCATGGGCCCTGGCAACAAAGGAAATGGCGGCACGATGCCTTTGGGCCGTAGCCACCGATTTCCCAGCCCTACGTAAGGACATCAGAAAAAGTACTACCAACTCTTCCTGACCCCAAAGTCCCCCTCTCTCTGCCCCCAAAAAGGCTAAATAGGCCTGGAACGCCCCTTCATATGCCTTCCTTGTCCTGGGTGCTAGACTCTCTCCCACGAGGTGACGAAGTTCGGGGCACCGAGAGACCAGAGAGCTTCGGGGAAGGGTGCCGGCTCCGGGTCCGCTGAAGGAAGGAAACCCGAGAAAGCCTGCATGTGAAAACGAGACAGTGCATCAGCAGCCTGATTCATCACCCCTGGGACATGTTTTGCTCTGAATACGACGTTCAGTTGCATACACAGTAAGACAATTTCTTTGAGCAGCCTCAAAATCAATTTACAACGGGCTGCCTGACTATTGATGCATTCTACCACGGTCATATTGTCGGACCAGAACACAACAGAATGATCTCTGAACCCTTCTGGCCAGGTTCTCAGGGCCACCAGAATGGGAAATAATTCAAGGAAAGCGATTTTACTTGTCAGCCCCTTCTCGTGCCACCATAGGGGCCACTTTTGTGCCGACCATTTTGTGCCGAAGATGGCGCCAAAACCTACGCTTCCTGCTGAATCTGTCCATAGCCCAAGCTCATCGGAGGACATGGCTGGCTTGTTCCAGACGACTCGGCCATTGAAGTCCGCCAAGAATGCTAACCAAATCCGCATGTCCTGGCGGACCTCAGCCGATAACCTTGTGCGATGATGACCCTCCTTTAGGCCAACCATCGCTTGGGCAATTGAGCGGGAAAAGGGGCGAGCCATTGGTATCACCCTCGAGGCAAAGTTCAACTTTCCCACTAACTGTTGCAACTGATGCAGTGTAACTTTGGATGCATTTAAACATACTTGGAGGGCTGCCCTGAATTTCGACACTTTGCTAGCTGGTAAACGGAAGCACCCCTCCCTTGAGTCCAACTCGATCCCCAGAAACTCGAGGCAAGTCGTGGGACCCATAGTTTTACCTGGTGCCAATGGCACGCCGAGATGACCCATTAACACACAGAATTCGTCTAAGGCCTGGGCACATTCGGGACTACCGGCGGGGCCAAGGAACAGAAAGTCGTCAAGGTAGTGCATTACATTTCGGAAACCCGTTGTCTTAGTGAACACCCATTGCAGGAAAGTACTGAATTGCTCAAAGTAAGCACATGATATAGAGCATCCCATTGGCATACACCTATCCATGTAAAATGACCCCTGGAACCCGAATCCCAGAAGACGCTGATCGTCTGGGTGTACCGGGAGCAACCGGAACGCTGACTCGATATCAGATTTCGCCATCAACGTCCCGTGCCCCAGGCGATTCAAGATGGCTACCGCCTCATCAAAAGATGCGTATCGCACCGAACAAACTTCTGGATCAATTGCGTCGTTCACCGAAAGACCTTGTGGAGCAGACAGATTATGGATCAAACGAAACTCACCCGGGTCCTTCTTGGGGACCACCCCTAACGGAGAACAAACGAAATCCGGTACCGGGGGTTCACTAAACGGGCCGGCGACCCGTCCCCGGCTAACCTCTTTCTGAATTTTTTCTTGCACTACCGATGTATGTTGTAACACGGAAAGTTGATTTTTGCACGTCCCTATACCCCGAAAGTCCCCTACCGGGATGCGGAAACCATGAGTAAAACCGTTCCGTAGCACCCCGGCAGAAGTACGATCCGGGTATTCGCTGAGCCAGGGAATCATTGCCAAGGTATCAATCGGGGTTGGTAGAGGCGCCCCTCGGCCTAGCTTAGACCTGTTTGGCGCCTCCCTTACCCCCATTCTCACCCGTTCTGGCTCTGCACGATGACTCAGGATGGGACGACCCACACGTACTACACTCATGTTTGAATTTACACGATCCCGGAGGCCTGGTACATTTCCCCTTGTTGAAATTAAAACAGCAACCCTTTCTCCCTGTATTGCCTGCGGGCCTCGACTGGTCGTCGGTGCTCGTACTCGGTCGAAAGGGCGTCCCCACATTTTGGCGGGAGTAATCAACAACATTGCTCCCGACCAATGGCATTCTTAACATTCCCGATTCTTTCATTTTGTCCCATGTCAAAGAATCGTAACAATCCCAAGTCAAACTCTTGTTATGTTCCTTTTCTTTCCTGAACAGATTGTCATAACAAAACCAATGGTTACCTTGATACGCTGTCGAGTAACCCATAATTCGAGATTGGTAAACGGGAAACTCAGGGAGCAACTCGGGCCTACGTTCCCCCAAAATCGATGTGAAAATACCCCATGCATTGCCCCAGTTGCCAATGTTCTCATTTACCTTAAAGGCGGCCATTTTTGCGCGCCAAACACTCGGATGCATTAAGTCCTTCTGACTTTTCACATGCTCCACATCATAATGATCAACAAGCAGGGAAAAAATATTCACGTACTCTCCCGCCCAGATCTTTTCCTTTATAGCTAAAGGCACATGTTGTCCCAATCTCTCTCTACGAGAGGGTGCTGACTCGTCCCTTGCAATCGGCAATGGCCGCTTACCTGAACCGGACGCAGCTTCTGCCGCTTGCGGCTTGTCTATCCCCGCCAACGGCGCAGCCACTCTAGCTGCCTCTTTCTTCTCACGAAGCCCTTTTATCAGCGCCTGTGCCTCGGCAGCCGTGGCGCCATCACCACTATCCCCCAACCATGCTGCTAGCTGTGCTGCCAGCTCGGGGGGCATGTCTTCCTTGGATGTCGGGGTGACGACAACGGGGATTGGATTCCCCTCCATCGGTACTGGGGTCGGCGCCTCGAGAGGGGCAGAGGGAACCGGGACGTCCCCACCGGTTGGAACCTTTCTCGGCCTCTTAGGTCTCCCTCCAGCCGGCGGAGGGCCCGAACCCTCCTCCCCATCTCGCTCCGCCAACCGTTTCTTTATGTCGGACATATCCTTAAAGAGGGCCCGAACCATCTGCTCAGTCGTCATTCTCTTTGCGCCTTTCTTGGGCATCTCTCCGACGAAGTATCTAGAAGACAAAGAAAAAGATCAAAACGCTCAAAATTGGCTCTTCGTTCTGTCCCGAGCTCACGTGTAGCGAGGAGGTGCAGCTTCGGAGCACAAGAACAAGAGGACGTCTTCTGGTCTTGCGTCTCTTTTTATCCGTCTTCAGGGCGGGCGAGAACCCGCCCCTGCCGGCCCCTAGGGCGGGGCTGGCTACGTCGGTGTCTAGGCCAGCCCAATCTAGGGCGGGAAAGGGCGCGCCCCGGCTACGCCGCTTCGGGCATACCAGCCGAGACGCGCCTCCCGCCCAAAAATGGCTTCCCGGGGGGATCGAGGCACTCCGCCATACGTTCGGGGGGACCGAGTGGTCGCCCCTTTCCATGTGTGCGTCTGCTATTAAAAATATTCTCCTGTTCCTGTTTGGAATTACTCTGTCCCCCACTCCAGGGATTCGAGCAAAAGGAACGGAGTTTGCATCGATTATGTATGCATAATTGAGTGGATAGTTTACGGGTAATGCTGCACAGTCGCCTTTTACGGTCGTTTTTACTGCCAGCATGGTTTCCCCGTCTATGTACTTATCTGTACGCTTTTTTGTGGCTACGGAAGCCGGTTTAGTTGCTTCCGCTATGGCTGTATTAGCCAATGAATTCCCTGCAACGTGAACGCCGGATCACTGAAATATTATCGACGGGCACATTATCGACTTACCAAAATATCGTTGACAAATTATCGACGACAAAAATATCGACTTACTATACTTATTACACAAACTACAAAAATATCGAGTAAAAAATATCGAGTACTAACTATATCGAATACATAAATATCGCTTAAAAAAATATCGACTACAATTATATCGTTGGACATGAAATTAGCCCTAACACTACAAAAATATCGACTACAAAAATATAGACTACCACAATATCGTTAAAAAAAAAATATCGAGTTCATGTTTGCACACTTTTCTTTCTAAAATACCATCTTTATCATCAATAAAAGTCATTTCTCACTAAAAAAAACTTTTCACATATAATACCTGTTTCTTACATAAAATTACTATTAATCCACATTTGCTATACATTCTATTACATGCATTTTATCATTTTCTATTAATCTTTGCATTTAACTAACATTTTCATTACTTATTTTCACATATAAATATATTTCATTTAAACACGAACCTGCTTTAATGCGGGAATAACCACATACCACCATTCTCACATCAACAAACACTCCAATTAACTTAAAAAAATTCAAACTAGCCTATACTATGCTTCCTTACATCCTACAACCAATCAAATCAAAGCACACATAACACATATACTATAAAAGGGCTACATGCATTCTACCATTTGTTGCTGCTACCTCTCTGGAAAGTAGATGCCAACACTTTGAAGATTTTGTTGCAGAATAAACATCTTTAAAGATCCAGCTTACTAGCTAATTAATCAAGTAAGTAACACAGCATTTTTGTAGAAAACTAAATTAGAAGTGCACTATTTTCCTTACATCTCCTAAGTCTTACACTTATTTTATTTTCATGTCTTCCTACTTTTCTGATAGAAACTACTCCAACACAATTCCTATTACATGGTCATATTTCTTCATATGCAAAATCAGATAGTAAGTATATAATAATTCTCTGTTACACACCAACTGCTTTTTTTAAACACTAATTTAAAAGAGTATTCATTTTTCATTAACATTATATTTACAGATATACTGAAATTGTGCTATTTCTACAGCAAAAACGATAAAACTACCCTAATTACACATGTAAGTATAGATGTGTTTGTTATAAAACGGCCAATTTCATTAATGCACATTTTTAAACAACATATCTTGCTTTTTACATCTTCCCTATAGATCATTTGAAAGATCCAAGATCAACTATAGCAAAACACAAGAATACCCTTCAGAAAAAATGTAAGTATAATTGTTATTTGCTAAAATGTGGGCACAAAAAACGCTAACTATATTCTTAACACCATGTTATTTATTTTGAATTGACTCTACAGATATTCAGAAAACATCATACATCTATTCTACATATCATATGAAAACATCCTACACAAAATATACCAATATAGAAGAATAGCCTTGTAAAAAATGTAAGTATATTTATCATTTCTCTAAAACTGCCGAAAATAACACAGACTATGTTCTTAACAACATCTTATCTATTTTATATTTCCTCTACAGATATTCTGAATACATCATACAGCTATTCTACCTACAACAAAGAAAACGACATATTTAGAAGTTAGTATAGGTTTAAATCTGTTACATTTCCAAACGGTTCAGTATTAAAATTATAATATTTTGCTTTTATTTCTTCTATCTACTCTACAGATCATACCTGTACTAAATTGATGAACTCCAGCAATTACTACTATTCTACTATTTAAACAAGTAAGTATATGTAATGTTTACATCAAATGCACTAATAGACAAAAATGACAACTGCTTTTGAGTAGGAAATACGTTTGTTATATATAAACATTAACGTTGTTTTTCTATATTTTCATACCAACAGCAAATAAAGACATACATACAAGAACATCATTTAAAAGACATTTCTGCTTCTGTGACTACTACTTTGATTAACTGTAAGTATAAATGCATCACTAATGATGTTAGCACCACATAAGTAAAACAATGTGTACTGATTTTGTTTCTTTCTACTCTTTCCTAGAACAAGTAAATCAAAATGACTGAAGGTGCAGAATTTGTCATGTCTCAGAAAAATAAATTACTATTATGCTACATGGGTTATGTGTATAATCAGGAGAGACAAAGTGGTAGAAAGGTTTTTTGGAAGTGTACAAAATATTACTCCAACAAATGTTATGGGAGGGCCACTACCGAGGAAACTAATGTGCTATTTACTAGAGAACATAATCATCCCCCAAATGTCACAGAAATTGAAATTAGAGATGCCTTAGAAAGTATTAAAAGTGCTAGCACACAAAGTGACAAACCCACCACACAAATACTTAAAGAAGAACTGGTAAAAATCCCTGCCCATGCTTCAGGGCAACTACCCTCTATTGACTCCCTGAAACGCACAATTGCACGCACCAAACGACTCACTAGCACAACCCAACCCAACCCAAATTGTTTTGAAGAAATTATTATTTCACCCGAAATGGCCATCACACACAATAAAGATAAATTTATTCTTTTTGATAATGAAAGCAGTACAAACCGAATAATTATGTTTGCAACTGCAAGTAATTTACGAAAAATCCAACAGTGTCCCCAATGGATGATGGATGGAACATTTAAACCCTGCCCAAAACCTTTTTACCAACTGTATTCCATCCACGGTTTATACCATCATTCTAACATACCTTTCATTTACTGTTTGCTACCCAACAAACAGCAAACAACCTACACCGAAATTTTAAATGTTCTCAAAACGGAAATCAATAATTATTTTCCCGAAAAAATAATTATTGATTTCGAATTAGCTATGATAAATAGCATTTTGAGAACATTTCCCCACACAGCAATCCAGGGTTGCTATTATCATTTTAATCAGAGTATATGGAGGCATCTCCAAAAATCTACTTTAAGTGTACTATACTCTACAGATAGCACCTTTGCCTATCAAGTTAAAAAGTTAATAGCCCTGGCCTACGTCCCTGTTACAGATGTTGCTGAACATTACAATTTATTAATTGACAGCGCATATTATAAGAGGAATGAGGATAAGCTAACACCATTGCTAGACTATTTTGAAGACACTTGGGTGGGAAGGTTGCACAGATCAGGACATCGACGCCAGCCCAAATTCCAAATCCCTTGGTGGAATGTCTATCTCAGTACTTTAAACCAAGAGGCTAAAACCAACAACAGTGTTGAAGGGTGGCATAATGCTTTCCAAGCAACTACAAACAGAGGCAAACCCACATTCCACAACCTTCTTGAAGCTTTGAAAAAAGAACAAAGCTATCAGGAACTAAGAATGGAACAATCAGTGTCACAAATAGGGCCCAAACTCACCAAACAAACCCAACAAATGTTCCGACTACTTCAAAGTCAAGTCACATTATACCCTACAACTAGAGGTTTAGAATACCTGGCAATAATAGCAAAAAGTCTACTATAAAAATGTCAAGTAAATATACGAATGTCTTCTTACAATACTAATAAAATTCACATGTCATAAACATATATAATGAATTATAAAGAAAACATATTTGTTTGACAAACTTTTAAAATTTATGTTAAAAAATTTGTAACAAATATGCAATGTTTATAATTTTTTATAACATACACATAACATTAGAAATCGACATTTCCCACCCAATCAAAATTGTAAAATAAATACTTACAATTTTTGGACTTGAGAGACGCAATCAAGGAAAAATCAATCCATACAATCCAATCCAATATCTTACTATTCCAATATGGGAAACCCTTCAAAAACCCGAAAATAAATTGTAAAACGTAAAAAAACACTCCAGGAAATCCCGAAAACAGTAGTGTGTACACGTTAGGATTTAAAGTTATATACACACTATTTTAAAAAAACGCTCACGCATATCAATGTATCAATCCGATTCGAAACCCTCCAAAAAACCCGAAAAAGGTTTAAAAAGTGAAAAAAACGCTCCTGGCAAACACGAAAAATAGGAGATAAAAGTCAAAATATAAGCATAATAACTTAAACATTTGTTTCTCCGTTAAAAAACACGCTTCCTTCCATGTAGTTTTCATGCGAGGAACCGAAACCTGTAAAATAACATACATAACGAAAGCCACCCACAAATACCCCCTTCACATTTGTAAATATACTAACAATTAACATTAACCATGTAAGAAGACATTTCCGAACACTTAAAATTAGACTTGAAGGAAAAAAAGCACGACACATCTATAACGGAGACTTTTCACCCAAACGCTACTTAAACTATTAATACATACACCAAAAAACACTACAGAGTTTGATTATACCCTCAAACATGACCACTTACTTATAATTTGTAGTTAAAAATAACCTTACCTCTCTCCACGCGAAGCAACTCCCAACCGCGAGCTTCTCCAGTCCTGAATGGAGCGCAATAACCTTACGCGGTAAAAAAGTAGTCCCCTTAACCCATTTGTGTAAAAGGATAATAGAATAAACAATGTGAAATGTAAAATATATAATACATACACATGTATAATGTAACAAATTAATACACTATACTCATGACAATTTTCCTTTATTAACAAAAAATAATATATTTAATATAAATTAATATATAATATGTATTATATATTAATAATATTAAATAATTATGTAAAACTTTGAATAAAAGATGTAAATATTTAGTTATTCTGTATATTTATATGAATAATTTTGTGTATAATTTTAATAAAACATTATAAATGTTTATGGGAATAATTAATAATGATAAATAATATAACTTATTTATTGTTATTAATATAACAAGTAGAACCATTTAGAATATAAAGAATGTCCTGAAAAAAGTCTCTATTTTATCTGTGAATGTATATATTTTTGTTAATAATAAATGAATGTTTATGTTTATTAATTAATAAAAATAATAATAATTAATAAAATAATTATTATTTTTATTAATTAGTAAAAAAAGTTATATAATTATTTCTAAGTATAACAAAATTATATAATTGCTTTACTAATATTTGATAAATACCAGATATTATAATTAAACATATTGTTTCCCTATACAATTATAAACTTTACAACCAAATCGATTTATATGTTTTATGTAAAAACAACATTGTGTGAAATATACACCAAGAACATTTTTTTTTGTATTTCAATTTATCCTAACAAATGTAATAATAGTCATGTTACTTGTTAAAAAGAAATATGTATTATATATTTTATTATATTAATATTTAATATTAACATTATTAAAATATTAATGTAAGAAATATATAACAAATCATTGTTTAATGTATTTCTATATAAATACTTTAAATTGTAAGTGACTGATGGGAATATGTAAAATTTACTGAAAGAATCTAGTAATCCAAATTATTTTTTACATTGATCACATGCATATAAATGTAAAGATGTTATTGTGTGAATAATAAAAGTAAAAAAAAATGTGATGTTATATTTGTTTGTGATTTTATTGTAGTACACAATAAAAAAAATTAAAAATTGTTTAATAAACTTATTTGAAAACATCTATGTTGCATTAATTTTTATTTTTAAAATACAGTAATGAACAAATGTATACAAATGTGCTGCACACTGACCAATTTTATATGTATTGTTACTACTCCAGTCAATCTAAAATCATAGAAGCTGCAGGACACTAGCAAAAATTATTGTACTATTCCTACTACACTCAAGGTAATACCATAAAATGTGGTGGAGACTAACCAATGTATTTTTATTAATCCAACTCCAGTGTTGGTAATATTACTGATGGTGCTGGACACCAACCAATTAATAATTAGAATTCCAACTCCACTCTAGCTACTGTCTGGAAACATGCTAATACATAAATTGTTTTGATCTAAATAAAGGGTACTAAAGTAAAGTTATAATAATAGCTATTTTCGTGTAATACATTTAATGTATCACTGTTAAGTTAAACTATACATCAGCACTCTAAAATACCCAAAACTGTCCCAAAACACTAAAAAGACCCCTTCACCCTAAAGGCCAAAACTGACCCAGAACCCTACAAATACCCCTTTATCAACAAACTGAAAACTGACCCTGAACCCTACAAATACCCCTTACCCACAAACTGAAAACTGACCCTGAACCCTACAAATACCCCTTTACCCACAAACTGAAAAACTGACCCTGAACCCTACAAATACCCCTTTACCCACAAACTGAAAACTGACCCTGAACCCTACAAATACCCCTTTACCCACAAACTAAAAACTGACCCAGAACCTTACAAATACTCCTTTACCCACAAACTGAAAACTGACCCTGAACCCTACAAATACCCCTTTACCCACAAACTGAAAACTGACCCTGAACCCTACAAATACCCCTTTACCCACAAACTGAAAACTGACCCTGAACCCTACAAATACCCCTTTACCCACAAATTGAAAACTGACCCTGAACTCTACAAATACCCCTTCAGCCACAAACTGAAAACTGACCCTGAACCCTACAAATACTCCTTTCCCCACAAACTGAAAACTGACCCTGAACCTTACAAATACCCCTTTACCCACAAACTGAAAACTGACCCAGAACCCTACAAATACCCCTTTACCCACAAACTGAAAACTGACCCTGAACCCTACAAATACCCCTACACCCACAAACTGAAAACTGACCCTGAACCCTACAAATACTCCTTTCCCAACAAACTGAAAACTGACCCTGAACCCTACAAATACCCCTTTACCCACAAACTGAAAACTGACCCTGAACCCTACAAATACCCCTACACCCACAAACTGAAAACTGACCCTGAACCCTACAAATACTCCTTTCCCAACAAACTGAAAACTGACCCTGAACCCTACAAATACCCCTTTACCCACAAACTGAAAACTGACCCTGAACCCTACAAATACCCCTACACCCACAAACTGAAAACTGACCCTGAACCCTACAAATACTCCTTTCCCAACAAACTGAAAACTGACCCTGAACCCTACAAATACCCCTACACCCACAAACTGAAAACTGACCCTGAACCCTACAAATACTCCTTTCCCAACAAACTGAAAACTGACCCTGAACCCTACAAATACCCCTTTACCCACAAACTGAAAACTGACCCTGAACCCTACAAATACCCCTTTACCCACAAACTGAAAACTGACCCTGAACCCTACATATAGCCCTTCACCCACAAACTGAAAACTGACCCTGAACCCTACAAATACTCCTTTTCCCACAAACTGAAAACTGACCCTGAACCCTACAAATACCCCTTTACCCACAAACTGAAAACTGACCCTGAACCCTACAAATACCCCTACACCCACAACCAGAAAACTGACCCTGAACCTCCAAAAAACTCCTTTACCCACAAACTGAAAACTGACCCTGACCCCTACAAATACCCCTTTACCCACAAACTGAAAACTGACCCTGAACTCTACAAATAGCCCTTTACACAAGAACTGAAAACTGACCCTCAACCTCAAAAATACCCATTTACCCACAAACGTAAAAAATTCCCAAATCCCACTAAATACACCTTTACTCAAGACTAGAAAAATGACCCAGAACCCTAAAAAATTAACCTATAACAAAAACTATGAAACTGAGCCAGAACACTATAAATAATAATGAACACAACATTAAACATAAATATATAAAAAAAACAAATTTTTTTAAAAAAACTATTATAAAATATATTATCACATTAGCTATAATAATAATTTAGATTAATTAATATTGTTTAATTCCAATTAATTAATTAACATCAACATAAATTAACACATTACATTTAAATGTATACAATTAATGTAATTAAGTCATTATTATAAATTAATTACCAATTACTTTATTTAAATGATATGCAATATATTAATTACATCATTAACTAATTATAATTAATGTGTTAGCAATTAATAAATGTAAATAATATACTAATTCTTAATACAATAAATCACTAATTATTATTATTTTAATAACCAAAGTATCAATTAAAATCATATACAAATTAATTTTTTGAAAATAATAATTATTAATAATCAATTAATCAATTAATCAATTAAATTATATGCTAATTAATCAATTAAACAATTAACTAATTAATATTAATTAATTACCAATTAAAATCTAATTACAACAATTACCAAACATATATTAACTAATTAATTATTATTAAATTACTTCCCACCCTATTCCCCTATAAACCCACAACCCGCTCCTAAACATTAGGTACTATTTATTTATATATTATATATTTATTATTTTATAAAATCAATATTTTCTAACATTTTCTCGATATTTTTTACTATCACTATATTTCGATATTTTGTCTAGTCGATATTTTTGAGTCGATATTTTTGTATTCGATATTTTTGGGTCATTTTTGCAGTCGATATTTTTTTCAACGATATTCCTATAGTCGATATTTTGTTATTGTCGATATTTTTCCATCGATATTTTGTCCATTCGATATTATGTAGTCGATATTATGTCCAGTTACCGTGAACGCCATCACGTCGAAGACTCTGTGTGTGAATCACGTGAGTCTTTTGTAGTTCTTTGTGTAAAAGAGCTACCTCGTTCCAGAGCAGTTTATGCTTTATTGTGGCACCTGTGTCATCTTTGTAGTCGTTTTCGATCCAACTCTGCAGTTTGTTATTGTAAGAGTTGACGCAAAAATGAGAATCGCACACTATGAGTGTCGGGAATTCACGTTCTGCATTTTCGAGCGCCATCTTTAAAGATCTGATTTCAGTTCTCTGAACCGAACAGTTTCTTACAGATTCAGTTTTTGTTACTTTCGGTCTGAATTTACCGCACAGCCAACGACCTTTAATGATCGCACATGATGCATCGTAGGATTTTCTCTCTACGTTGAAATGCTGTACAAAGCTATCTGTATAGATTATACAGGCGTATTGTGGGAGAGGCAGAATTTCGATTGGCAGAGGATATTCTTCTTCATACTCTAAATCATTCAGTTCTTCAAATTGCGGGGCAAAATAGTATCTCACGTCTTCCGCTCCTAGAGAATCTATGCACTGTATCCATTTCGGATCCAGTGACACTGTAGGCAGGTTTACTGGGCTGAATAGCGCCTCGAAGGCGGATTCCGCTGTAAGGATATTAATCCGTTTGCCGTGTGCTAGTTCTCGTTCATTTGCTAATGCGATTTGCACTGCTTTCACAGTTCTTTCTGTGCGACTGAATGTTTTTTCTGCATGTGTGTACAAGTGAGATTTAATTGAAATTGGTACCTTTTCTCCCTCATTAGAGGTTAGGTACGTGAATCCGCATCTTCCTGGGATGACTCGGATTACAAGATCGATCGTGTTGTCACGTGTATCTAATTTTGTTTTTGCTAACATGTCTGTTTGCAGTGATCTCAAAATTTCTGTGTGTTTTTGAGTCCAATTGATTTGTTTAAAATCAGGTTTAATTAGTTCGTAGAGAGGTTTAACCCTCTCTGCGTAATTTAGTATGTAAGTTCTTCCGAAATTCAGAAAACCTAGAATGGATTGTAAATTCTTCAGCGTTTTTGGAGCTTGGAGTACAGCGCACTTCTCTAAGAAGTTGTCCGCTAGGCTTTTCCCTTCACTTGATAATTAGTACCCTAAAAACAGTACTGTCAGATGGGCAATTCGGGACTTTTTTAAAGTTGAATTTGTAACCCTCTGCTGCGAACCCAAGTATAATGGTGTTCACTCTTTTCAAATGAGCATCCAAGTCGTCGTCTGTGAGATAAATATCATCTACGTAGGATAATGCTTCATCATCATAGATTTGTAGTAACTCTGTTACCCTAGCTGAGAATAGTCCTGGGCTGTTCTTGAACCCCTGTGGGAGTCGACAGAATTTTTTCTGTGACCCAAATGCGGAGAAAGCGGTCAAATATCTGCTTTCTGGTGCAATGTTTTGACAAAAGAAGCCATTAGAAATGTCTAATGTCGTTTTATATTTTTTCCTAACTATGTTATTCATTAGGGCTGCACTATGCGAGTTTTGTACTGCAAAAGTTTTGCAACATGTATTAAGGTGTCTGTAGTCCAAAACTAGACGATATGAATTGTCTGGCTTGGAGACAGGAAACAAAGGATTGTTCATTTGAGAGGTGCATGTTTCAATCACCCCCTGGTACTCAAGTTGATCTAAGATCTCCCTGACTTGTTTTTTAGCTTCTTGCTTTATGGGATACTGCCGTTGGGCAGTTGGTTCACTTTTTAATTGGATTTTGTGAGGCGGAGAATCCTCATCCCATCCTACATGATTTTTATACAATGCAGGTGCCTGGGCCACTGCCCATTTCCTTGCATATGTATATTTTTTATGAATCGGAATGTGATTCGAGAAGGCAGGCATAATCACTTCTTCGCCACGAGGGCACTCCCTGACAAACTCCGGGGGCCAATCTTTTTCAGCTAACAGAATATCATAGCCTTTTGAGAGCTTATCCCAAAATAGACCCTTAATTTTCCTAGTCTTATCACCCTCTATACGCAATGTTATTTCGTATATTTTATGGGGCTCGCTAAGTCTGGCGTCGGCAGTTTCAACTTGAATGTATTCATTCGTGTCCACTGTCTCCAGATGACTCATCAAGATCTTGCGCGCTATACTGATTTCTGCTGCACTGTCCAACATTGTCAATGCCCACTCCCCGTTTTTCAACTGTGTCCTCAGTATTCTCGGCATGGTTGATTACTCTAATACTGGCTACCTTCTTTTTCTGAAATTGAGATTTTTTACTCTGAGCAGGTTCCTTGTCTTTGGACTTGGTGTGCTCTCCTGGGTCTGACCGTCCTCTTCTTTCCGAATTCTGTGGAAGAGATCGAGAGGGACGTGTATCAATACTTTGATATCTATCAGGTTTTTTTATATTATCCCTATTTCTAAGGTTATATCTTTTCTCAGAGGGCTCCCTCTGGGGAGACTGGCGTTCTCGAGTCGGAGTTCTTTCCCTCCGTCGAGGAGACCTTCCTCTGGACTGGAAAACTTTTTCCTTGGGAGTGGATTGTTTATTTCCATCCCAGCTCTTTTTAGGAGTATTTAAATTATTTGTAATAAATAATTTTTCGGGATTTTCGAGCAGTTGGGGCTTAACTGGTTTTCCACCCAAACTGTCTCTACCTAATTCTTCATAGCATTTTTCTATGATTTTTGCAAGCTCAACAGGATCTTTTATATCTGTTTCCCTCAACTTCTGGCAAATCGCCACAGATGCTGCTTCTCCCATTACGTTGGCTAATAATATAGCCGTGACCTGCTTGAAGTCTTTCAGTAATTTCATACCTAGATTTAAAGCGGGCTCTGGACCAAATTCATTTTGAATCTGTTTTAGCACTTCTGGTATTACCGCCATATTGGGGGGCCGAGCAAAGAGATCTGCTCTCTGGTTTAATGCTGATATGCGGGTGGCAAAAGCAGCGTGTAAAAGGGCTGAAAGGCAATGGAGAGTAGCATATTCCGTCTCCACTAAAGCAGAGTATACTAACCGTAGGCGTAGTTACCATAAATTACTACGGAAGGGCAAATCGGCGTACTTCTGCACTAGGATTGAAGGAGCTGAGCAGTCCACCAAAGAACTCTTTTTAATCTACAAGTCCATCACCATAGGCAAGTCTGCGGCATGCCCCCCGAAACTCTGCACGGTGGAGGGCTGTGACCGTGTTGCAGAATTTTTCACTAACAAAGTCACTCACCTTTACAATTCCTTTCCTCGGCAGGCAATAAACGCTCCCATATGGGGGAAGGGTGTCAAAAAGACGGGAGTACGAAAGCTTACCTCCTTCCTCACCCCGCCCACAGAAGAGCTAATCCGCATCTGCGGGTCAATTAAATCTGGCTCTCCAAGAGACCCGACGACCCCTAGTCGGCTTAAGGGCAGCTTGCAGGTGCTTGAACCTTATGTTCGCAATCTACTCGATTCCTCTTTTCTGTCCCAGAGTGTCCCCAAGGCTTGGAAGCGGGCAGTTGTACTCCCCCTGCAAAAAAAGGCCAATGTGAATTTCGAGAAATTCGACAATCTCCGCCCCATTTCCCTTCTGCCTTACATGGCCAAAATAGCGGAGAAAATTGCTAATACGCAACTGATGCAGTTCGTGGAGGAGGCATCGCTACTCCACGACTCACAATTTGGCTTCCGTCCCCGTCACTCAACGGAATCTGCACTTCTGGCGGCGGTGGAGGCACTCCGACAGGGTGTGGATGAGGGCCAGACTATGGCTCTGATCCTACTCGACTTAAGTGCAGCATTCGACACTGTAGCACATACCACCTTGCTACAGTGTCTGAGTGAAGGAGGGGTCACAGGTGCTGCGCTTGGTTGGATTAAGTCCTTCCTGTCTGATAGATGCTTCCAAGTCAGGATGGGAGAATGCTATTCGAGGGAGATCGAGTTGGGCCAGGGCGTACCTCAGGGTTCGTCCCTGAGCCCGACTCTATTCAATATCTACGTCTCCCCGTTAGCAGCCATCGCGGAGGGCCACGGTCTCCACCTGGTGTCCTACGCCGACGACACGCAGTTGGTCGTCTCCCTATCTCGTTCCCCCGGCCTTGCGGCGGACATCTTCAGGAACTGCATGCAAGATCTTGCAGCCTGGATGTCCGCACACTGTTTAAAACTGAACGGCAGCAAGACCGAGGTGATCGTGGTGGGGGGCGGGCCTTCTGCGTGGTCGCCTGCGTGGTGGCCACCCTGCCTAGGTGAGGCCCCCACTCCCAGCCTGGAGGCCAAGAATCTTGGCATGTGGCTTGATAAGGACCTTGCCTTTGGCCCGCAGGTTGGCCGGGTGACAGGGGTGTGTTTCGGTGTCTTGAGAACTTTGAGGAAGGTTCTAGATCTGCTTCCCATCTCGGCTCGTAGGACGCTGATGCACGCCCTGGTCACCTCGCGCCTAGACTATGGTAACCTGCTTTATTTGGGGGCTTCAGGCAAGGTCATGGGGCGCCTTCAGGTGCTCCAAAATGCCGCAGCACGGCTCGTGCTAAGACTCCCGAGAAGGTCTCCCTCTAAACCCGCTCTCCAAGCTCTCCATTGGCTTCCGATGGAGAAGAGAGTTGAGTTTAAGGCCCTCTCAACGTGCCATCGCATTCTGAGCGGCAAAGCCCCTGTGCCACTTCAGAGTTTGGTGTCCCACTATGAGCCTACCCGCAATTTACGGTCCTCTCAGACGGGACTACTTGTGGTGCCCAGAGTTAGGAAGGCGCGGATGGGGGGGAGATCTTTCAGATACCTTGCTCCCAAGTGCTGGAATGTCTTGCCCCCAGACTTGCGTCTTGAGCCATCAGAGGCCCTGTTTAGGAAAAAATTAAAAACTTACCTTTTTAGCAGGTAGCTCCTGGGGGAGGGGGGGATGGCAACTGCTCACTTATCATAGCGCGGGGACACGCCTTCTGGCGTCACCAGGCGCTTTAAAAATGTCCAAATAAATAAATAGACGGAACACCGTGTGTTTTTGTGTAAATGGAAGCAAAGACTGTACCCCAAGTGTCGCAGTCCTCCACGTGTGGTGCGATTCCCATAGGAAGGCAGATGGTCAAGATTCTGTGTTTCTCAATAGGGGTAGTATCAGGAAATACTGCCTCTATTTGAGTGATTTTCTGTGCTAACCAGAAAGGAATTTGTTCCCGTTTTACGGGTGTTTTACCAAGACATGACTGTATGTTCTGTGGTGTAATTTTATTTGTGTTCCCCTGATGAGGGGTCAGCTGTGGTGTATTAACAGCTGGCTGGACTGGTGCAGTCCGCATTACATATTGGACTAATTGCCTATGTATTTTTATTAATGTTTTTAGCTGTACTAACAGCTCTTCCTTAGACATTTTTGCAATGTCAGGATGTGGTGTGTAGCTGGCTAGAACCGGCCATGTGGCTCCTGGTCTACCTAGTGGACCGAGCCTAGTTATGTGATCATTGTGTTTTAGGGCGCCATTAAACCAGAGCAGGTGCTCTTGAAATTTAAGTGGAATTTCAATCTCCTCGAAAGGAGCGTACTCTTCCGGAGGTTTCTCTATTTTGTAATAGTGAAACTCTTTTGTTATAGCGTTTACCGCTGGAAAGTTTATCCATGAATAGAATACCTCTGTCTGCCGATACTCGTGAGCCTCTATCACGAAAATTACTGTACCACCTTGAGGTGTCAGTCCGTTCTCTATAAGTTTTGAAGTTATAGATTTTCTTAAATGTGCCGGGATGATTATTGCATCCGGGTCTGTGTATTCGGGACCTTGCTGAGTCGCATCTGCTGCGTCCCCAGTGGTTCCGTTATTTTCTACTGACATTGTACAAATGCAGGTTTTGCAGAGTAGGTCTCCAAGGAGACAAAGATTAGGTGCACAATATTTTGGAACACTGTATCCTTCAACGTTGAATAAACCAGAGCTTTACATAGGAATCTCTTCCTACTAAGGTCGGGGGCATTTTAACCTTTCACCCACTCCAGACGTCTATTGGAGTATTTACGGGAGAAAGGGGTCTGTGAAATATGCACGACTGAGTTACTCTAACTGTCTTGCGTTAGTTTATCGCCTTACCAAACGTTACAGCGCCATGTAGTGTAGTTCCTAGTTTCCCACTAGGCCCTGCGCATTGGAATAACATGTAATGTAATGTAATGTAATGTAACGGTATTTGTAGAGCGCGATTGCTGCCCGTGGGCGTCCAAGCGCTGAGCTGACCAGAAAGTGACAGAGGAGGTGCTATGGTGCAGTGGGTTTGTCAAACAACCATGTTTTTAAGTTTTTGCGGAATGAGAGAAGATCTGAGTTGGACCGGAGTGAAAGGGGAAGGTCATTCCAGAGCCTGGCGGTATTCAGCGAGAACATTCTTCCCCCTGCTCTGGCTCGCTTTACTCTGGGAATGACGGCAAGGAAGGCCTCCTTTGATCGTAGGTTCCTGTTGGGATGATAGGGGGTGACAAGATTTCTGTTGATCGCTGGGCTTGTGTTCCAGAAGGTGCGGTGCGCCAGGCACAGTGCTTTGAAGGCTATCCTCTGCCTCACTGGCAACCAGTGGAGATTTTTTAGAGCAGGTTTAGCAGACTGAGTGCGCGGGATTTCTAGCAGGGAACGTGCTGCACAGTTTTGAACAACCTGTAGTTTCCGAAGTGTAAACTCAGGAGCCCCCATGTATAGGGCATTGTTCGAGTCAAGGCGAGACTGGATTAGCCCTTGGACCGCAACCTTTTTGGCTTCTAACGGCAGCAGCGGAAGAACCTTCCTCAAGGTTCTTAGTAGGCCAAAGCATGTAGCAGATAGTTTTGTGGCCTGGGTGGAGAAGGAGAGTTTGTTATCCAACCACACTCCCAGGCTCTTCACGCTTTCCTTTGGGGTGGGGGGGGACCCAGTGCATTGGGCCACAGGGAGGTGAATGGGACTGGGGAGGGTGGGCCTAGGAGCATGAGCTCCGTCTTATCTCCATTTAATTTAAGGGAGGAGTTGGTCATCCAACCCTTTATGTCCTCTAGGCAGTGTAGCAAATCGGCTGGGGAGTGCTTGCTGTTCTCGGTAGCCAGCGAGACCACCAGCTGGGTGTCGTCGGCGTATGACACGATTTTAATGCCATGCGGTTCGACGACACTTGCCAGCGGCCTCATGTAGACGTTAAACAGCACAGGGCTCAAGGAGGAGCCCTGTGGTACTCCGCAGCTCAGGGGTTTGCTGGAGGATACTGTTACACCGTCGAAGATCTGAAACGACCTCCCAGACAGAAAGGATTCAAACCACCTTAAAGCGTCGCCTGAAACTCCGATGTTGTGGAGACGGTCCAGCAAGGTGGAATAGCTGACCGTATCGAAGGCGGCACTTAGATCAAGGAGGATCACTGCCACTGATCCTCCTTGGTCCAGAATCCTTCTAGTATCTTCGGTGACTGCTAATAAGGCGGTTTCTGTCCCGTGTTGTGGTCTAAAGCCTGTCTGGGATGTGTGTAACAGCGAGTGGTCCTCCAGGAACTGCACCAGCTGTGCATTTATGTGCTTCTCCAGCACCTTACTCGTCCAAGGAAGGAGTGAGATTGGACGGTAGCTTGATAGGTCGTTAGGGTCTAGGCTGGGTTTTTTTAGCAGCGCCCGTACCATGGCCTGCTTCCAAGCTGTAGGGACAGAGCATGCAGAAATGGACGTGTTCAGGAGATCCAAGATTACAGGCAAGGTGGCTTTGCTTGCCTGCATCAGGATGTCTGGAGGGGCAGGGTCCCGGGGAGATCCTGACTTGACCGCACGGGCCACTTTGCTTAAAGTGTCGAGGTCGATGGGAGAAAGTGCTCGAGCGATGGCTGGCCTGGACGGGGAAGTGGTCTGAGAAAAGGTGGTTTGAACGCTTCCGGGGGAGTGGCTACAGGTGGGAAGGTGGAATAGATTTTTAAAACTTTGTTATGGAAAAAATCTGCAAGCTCGTTGCATTGCTCCTGGGATTTGATAGGGGGGGGGGAGCCGTGGTGGCGCTAGAGCATTGTTTTATGATTTGGAAGATTTCCTTGGGTTTAGACTTCGCTTCCATTATTTTCTCAGAAAAATAGGTAGCCTGAGCTGCTCTAATCCCTTCTTTATATACCTTGATGGCTTCTTTATAAGAGGTCTTCTTTTCTGGGAGGAAATCTAGACGCCAGGCTCTCTCTCGTTGTCTGCAAGTGCGTTTAAGCTGTTTTAGAGAGTCGGAAAACCAGGGGGCAGATTTATGAGGTCTCTTGGAGGAGCTTTTACGCATCGGTAGAGTAGAGTCTAATGAGCGAGTGATCCAGTCTCTGTAGTTGTCATTTCCCACATTAGGATCCGGGCAGGGTGAGGGGCGGGTGGAGTCCAGTTGGTGCAGCCAGGATTCCAAAGGGAGTTTTGACCAGTTCCTCCTAATGGTGGCTTGGGGGGGTGCTTGGGTGTTTTTATGAGTGGCCCAAGAGAAGGGGACCAGAAAGTGGTCTGACCACGGAAGGGGAATGGGTTGGTCGACAGTTAGGTCCAGGCAGTTACTAAAAATGGGGTCTAGCAGGTTGCCTTTTTCATGGGTCGGAGCAGCCACCAGCTGGGTGAGTTGGAGGGCTTCCAGATCTTCTAGTAATTCCTGTGCGATGTGGTCTGTAGGGGAATTAAAATGAAGATTGAGGTCCTCCAAAATCGTGTGGTTGGCTGATGTGAGGGTTCTTTCCGCAATGATTTCTGGCAGGGACCTGTGGAACAGTTTTACAGGTTCCGGGGGGCGATAAATCAGGGTACCTGAGAAGGAGTTGTTTGCATTGAATTCTAAGCAGAATGCTGCGCTTTCACAATCAGGGATAGTGTCTGCTGAGAAACGGCATTGATACTGGTTTATCAGAATGATCGCCAGACCTCCGCCTCTGCCGACCGGTCTATCCACTCTAAGAATGTGATAGTCTACGGGTAGTGCACGCGCCACGTCTGGATCGGAGTGGGCGGTGAGCCATGTTTCTGTCAGGAAGATTGCGTCAGGTTTTTTCTCCTCGAGCAATATGGCAATCTCCGTATGGTGTTTCGGTAGAGAGCGGCAGTTTAGTGCAAACATATGGAACACTTGTGCCTTGGTCGACGGAGTTTTGCGGAAGAGGTGCTTGCATCCCTGACATGAGCCGGGTAGTTCGGTGGGGGCAAATATACGAGGGCATTGGGGAGTACAATTCCTACCTATTTTGTGTAGGGCCGCCGAGCTGTAAGTCCTGCTCTGGGCGAGGAGGGGGCCAGGGGTTGTGGCCCTGGGTCCCGGCTGGTCGCGGACGGGCGCAGACGGGCTTGCCTTAGGCGCGCCTTCGGCGCGCAAACGGCGCTCCCGCTGCGCTCGTCCGCTGCGCTTCCTGTAGATGCACATTTGTAGAGCGATGGGGCGTGGCCTCTAGTGGGCGTGTCCGGCGAGCGCGCCTGCTCTAATGGCGGCCGCTTTGTTGTTGTGAGTAGCGCGACAGCGTATGCACCGCTGTGTGCTTCAGGGGTATTTGGCAGTTATAATTTTGTTTTAAAAGACACAGATTAACAAGTGACACCACACAAAAGCTTAAAACTTGGTTGAGCCAAGTGTTCGTTCAGTACCTCCAGCTCCCGGCTTCCGCCTCAGGACTGGGTCAGCTGATCGTCGTTGCGCTGTGGAGCAGCGTTTATATAATCAAGGGGGCGTGGCCTCTAGTGGGCGTGTCCGGCGAGCGCGCCTGCTCTAATGGCGGCCGCTTTGTTGTTGTGAGTAGCGCGACAGCGTATGCACCGCTGTGTGCTTCAGGGGTATTTGGCAGTTATAATTTTGTTTTAAAAGACACAGATTAACAAGTGACACCACACAAAAGCTTAAAACTTGGTTGAGCCAAGTGTTCGTTCAGTACCTCCAGCTCCCGGCTTCCGCCTCAGGACTGGGTCAGCTGATCGTCGTTGCGCTGTGGAGCAGCGTTTATATAATCAAGGGGGCGTGGCCTCTACTGGGCGTGTCCGGCGAGCGCGCCTGCTCTAATGGCGGCCGCTTTGTTGTTGTGAGTAGCGCGACAGCGTATGCACCGCTGTGTGCTTCAGGGGTATTTGGCAGTTATAATTTTGTTTTAAAAGACACAGATTAACAAGTGACACCACACAAAAGCTTAAAACTTGGTTGAGCCAAGTGTTCGTTCAGTACCTCCAGCTCCCGGCTTCCGCCTCAGGACTGGGTCAGCTGACTAAACAGTAGTATCGACGTGGAACTGCGGATATTCCAGGCCTCCACTGACTATTCTGAACTTAATTGGGTTGTGTTACCAACTAGCTCAGAGGTCACTGGAAACTTTCTTCTCTGCATAGGAAGTGATCAGCTTCCTTGGCACAGACAAGAAGGGATTCAGTTTTCCAACAACCGTGCAACATGACAACTTTGCTCCTCAGATCAAGAGTCAATCTCTAGGGTCGTGTGAAACAATAGACATATATTTCACTCAGTCAGTCTAGTGCAGTTTACTTTCACGAGATGTAGAGAATAGAGAGACGGGCGTTTGTCAATAAAGGGTTAACATTTATTGAACAGTCTTTCTTCTCGTACAAGAGAAATGTATTGCCACAATTGCAATAATTGTTATTATAAAAAGTACGTACAGTAAGATAAGTATTGCGAAATAGAACTGTAAAAGCATTGATATGGTTTCTTAGCCATACAATGGTTTAAAAGTAATAAAACATATATACAGTCATATATACATTAGGCTAACATACTCAACTGGTGCTTCTAACTAAACCTACCCCAGTGTGCCTGACCTAAGCCTAACACGTGAAAGGGGGAGTAAGTAAGTAGCTTTAAGTTAAGTTGGTTTTGCCAAGGTTTGTTTCAAGAATTCTCGTCTAAGGGTTTAGTCAACACCATACCTCTGAATAGAATGATGGAGGATTGGTATCTCCTTCAGGGGTCTCTCTCGATATCCCAGTCACCCGCGAGGGTAAACCGGAAACGCCGTGGCTGGATTTCTCTGCACGAGAAAGGCAGCGGGTCTCTTCAGCGCGTCGAGGAAGGAGGGGGGACAGCGTCCGCGGGCAGCTGGAATCTGCTGGATGTCTTCGCAGAGGGACGGCTGTTCAGCTCCTTAAGCGTACTGCACCATAGGTCGCGCTTTAGCGGCGATAATGGTATCAGCAGCTTCACCACCAAAGGGACAGCAGGCTGCAGCGACAGAGTGCTAGATTTACCAACACGGGGTCGTGCAGGCAGCTGGCTTCAGTAGCTCGTACAACAGGCAACAGGGATTGCTTAAGGCAACGTTGGTAATATTTATACCTGACAGGTGCCGGGTTTGACGCAAGTTTGCTGGACATAAGACGTTAATTAAAGATGTCACTAGGAAGTGATAGTTATCATTTGCTCATTAGAGTTCTATTACTAATCAAAACATAGCAAGCGGGGATTTCCAGGTTTGCTGAGTTTTTATCTTGTTGAAGAACTCGGAGTGTTATCTAGGAATATCAGATAGTGACTGCTGCTCTGTCATTGCACTAATTGGTCACAAAGGAAGTGGCAGAGAGTCATGCTGGAATGTGGCTCTGTTCGTGTGAGGCCAGAGATGACTTTTCAGAAAATCGCACTTGAACGGTTATGCCAATATAGGGAATAAATGGATTTATAGCCGAATAGGGGCATAAGGTCACAGTATCGATCAGGAACCTAGATAAACACGCAACACCCGCATCTATAATACGGCACAGTCGCAGAGGCAAAGGGATTCCCCCATTTGCATGGGGCCATGCCCTCATGCAAAAAAAAGGGTCCCCCTCTAATGATAGTGCTGGTGCTTCATGTGTCCCAGTGCTATCGGTATCGCCTTCTGTAATACGAAAGTGTCCCGGGGGTGCGCAAAGTGGGTGCAAACGCTTGTTGTGCCCCCTGGTGCACTTCGTAATACTGCCCCTGGTCTCGTAGGTTGAGACTCGATGGTATGCCTTCCTAATTGACACATCCAAGGAGTAGTTAATGATAACCAACACAATTCTACACTTCGTGCACATGTGGGGAGTCATTTTGAAATGTACACAATGATGGTAACAAAGGAAGTTGTTGGTTTCAATTTTTAGTGCCTCCTTAATACGGCAGTGGAAGAGTATTGCTTGTCTTTTTTGTGAAAGAATGGAAGCTTGATGGGTCAGTGGTAGATCTTGGTGTGAAATATGTTCTCATACTGATTATTCAACAAACTATTCTGTTTCTTTTTAATTTCATCTCATTTCAGTTAAATTATGTGATCTATCAGAAGAATTAACAGGATGATATGCAATTCCCAATAGGATAGCAAGATACAAAAATAAATTAGACTAGTCGGGAGAGAAGGGCTACTGGCCAGTAATACCCAGTAATAAGTGTAACATATTAATGTTTTGTTGTGCATCTAGTCTAGGTAAATGCCCTTTTACCCAGTTAAAATAATGTTGATAGCACCGGGGATGCATATGCCACAGGATTATGTTTATACAGGTCTTATTGCTTTACCCATTTATACAGAATTAACCCTGGTGATAAAACACTTATTCTCGAAATCAAGTCCTGATGATGTCGTGTTTAATTTATGTTGGACATCAAACACTTACATACATGAACCCTATATGGTGACGCGCACGCCTAGGGCTTTTTCAAGACTAAGAGAAACAGCTGTTCAAATGAGGTGGTAGGCGCACAAACATTTATTACTTTTTTGTTTCCGTTTCTAAAGAATATTTGCCGTCATTCGTGCAGTTGTAGTGTCATGATTATTGAGTACCTTGTTTAGATATGACCCGTGCAGGTAAGAACAGTGGATTAATTTTCCCTTGACGTAGTCTATCAAAATCTTCCCCCCACCTGACCGCTCTTACCCGCACAGACCACGGCTGACCTTGTCAGATCAAGTCCAGTACAAAATGGCTAAAAAGGATAAGATTAAAAAGACCTATTCCGAAAAGAGGACTTGTTTTTTGCCAGGTGGTCGGCTGCAGGAGAGTCTAGCCTTAATGGAATATGGTTTAATATCTCAGGCTTCCTAAAGTAGGTTAAATTAGTTGAAGTCTCTGACCAGAGTAGGTAGAGACCAATAAATTTGGCAGTTTGACTAATATAAGATTGTTAGACCTGACATCATTGGCTTGAGTTTCTCCTCCATTTTTTCTGTTTGCCTCCACTGTTTTACGACGTTTTGCTGGTATACGCTTTGGGCGCGGTGTCACTGCTGATCAGTGCCACAGCGCAAGTGCTCCCTATGTTAAATTGATGTATCTATTGTATCCATGTTTGGCTTATTTGGTTTACTGTCAGTCCCTCGTCTAGTGCACCAGGAGTGCCGGGGCTTGTAAATACAAATGCCGCTCGTGGGCTTGCAGCACTTGTTGTGCCACCCACAGGAGCGGCCTCGTAAAAGAATGTCTACGGGTCGGTCATTGCGAGACCCACGTGCAGTCTGGTACTGTCACGCCGGCTGTGCAAGTATACCTACCTGCCAGCCCCTCCAACCTTCCCTTGACTTCATGTTAGTCACCCCTATGGTAGGCCCACAGGCAGGGTGCATTGTAAGTCTAAGGTAGGACACGCCTGACCAAGTTGGCATGTCCTAATAGTGAATTACCGCCATCTCCGTTCTTATTTATTTATTTATTTTATTTTTGGCATTTATTAAGCGCGAACAATTGCCCGCAGGCGTCTCGGCGCTGTACTGTTTTACCCTCCTATATGATCTGTATAGTTTTTCAGAGATTAAATAGCCAGGTTTTCAATTTCTTTCTGAAGGACAATAGATTTGGACTTGACCTTATGTTTTGTGGAAGCATGTTCCACAATCTTGGGGCGGCGACTAAAAAACGTCTGTCTCCCCAGTTGACCAGTCTGGTTCGAGGCACTATCAGGTCGTTCTGTCCTGCAGATCGTAGCATTCGAGTGGGAATGTAGGGGAAGAGATGGTCGCATAGAAACTGAGGCGCTTGATGGTGCCGTGCTTTATAGACGATACATAGCGTCTTAAACTTGATTCGGTTCCTAACAGGTAGCCAGTGGAGACTCCTCAAGGATTCAGATATAGGTTTGAATTTAGGAATGTTGAGGAGAAGTCTGGCTGCTGCATTCTGGATTGTCTGCAGCTTCCTGATTGTTTTCGCTTGGGCGTTTGCGAACAAGCCATTGCAATAGTCCAGCGCTGACAGGACCATTGCGCTAACCAATGTCTTTCCCACATTGGTAGGGAGAAACTGAAGAATCTTCCTTACCAATCATAGCTTGTAGAAGGCATTGGATGCTGTCTGGTTTGCGTGAGCCATGAAATTTAGGTTGTCATCAAAGATGACACCCAGGTTTCTCACTTTCGTAGCTGGTTCAGGTACAGCTCCGAAAGATGATGGCCACCAAGTGGGGGACCAGCTTGGGCTGAGGTGGCCAAAAATGACCACCTCGGTTTTGTCGGAATTTAATTTCAAGCAGTTTTCGGACATCCATTTTCCAATGGCCAGCATACCTGTCTTGAAATTTTCCGCCACTGTTTCCCCGTCATTTCTGACAGCCAGTATCAGCTGAGTGTCATCCGCGTATGAGGTAAGGTTCATCCCTTGCGCTTTGATGGTATTTGCGAGGTCCGACACATAGATGTTAAATAGTGTCGGACTAAGGGATGAACCTTGTGGAACCCCACACGGCAGTGATAGTTCAGCAGATTCATACTGGCCCAGTATGACTGCCTGGGATCTTTCTGCTAGAAAAGACGCTATTAGGTCTTTCGCTGTGCCTTGCACGCCCATCCTTTCGACACCGTTGACTAAGATCTTATGGTCAACCGTGTCGAAGGCAGCTGATAAGTCTAAGAGCACCAATAGTGCAGTACCACCTTGGTCTCTAATTAATCGGATATCGTCTGCTGCCTTTATGAGGGCTGTTTCCGTCCCGTGATATTTACGGAACCCAAATTGTGTTTCATCGAGCAGATGGTATTGCTCGATGAATCCCGCAAGTTGAACGTTCATAGCTTTCTCAATTACCTTCGCGATAAAAGGTAGGTTGGCTATAGGCCTATAGTTTTTTAATTCTGCTTTGTCCAAGCCAGGTTTCTTCAGGAGTGGTTTGAGTAGTGTTTTCTTCAGCTGATTAGGGAAGATTCCTGTGTGGAACATGAGATTGGTCATTTGAGTGATGGCTGGAATTACAGTATCTATTAATGACCGAAGGGTATTTAAAGGGCAGGGGTCCAAGGCTGATCCAGATTTAATAGTTTTCACGATGTCTTGGATGTTGGCATCTGTTACCTCTGCAAAGCATGAAAGGGTATTACTTGGAGGGGAAGTAATTGTTTTCCCAATCCTTTGATCTTCACCTTGGTTAAATGCTGAAAATATATCATTTACTTTGGTGAAGAAGAATGTTGCTAGTGAATCACAGAACTCTTGTGAGCAAGGAGGGTTAAGATCTGGGGCACATCCCGCAAGATGTTTAGTTATTTCGAAAAGCTTTTTATGTGAGTTTTTGGCGCTTTCGATTTGCTCTGTATAAAACTTCTTTTTTGTCTCTATTATTAGAAGCTTATATTGAGTTAAGAGTTCCTTGTACACTATCTTATCCTTATTATCATACTTTTTTCTCCATATTCTCTCTTTGTTTCGGCATTGCTGTTTCAGTTTTTTGAGCTCTTCAGTGTACCAAGGGGCTGAAGGGGTATTTCTATTTCTGGACATTCTTTTTTCGGGTACCAATTTGTTGGCCGCCTGGCCTATCCATGTGTAATATTGTTCTTCACTATTGCGAGGTAGCCTGCTCTCCATTAGTTAGAATGGGCCGCCGGGATTATTAATGCTGTGATCCTAGTTGGCTCGGGGAGCGTGGTGCAATGTCGAGTTTGGTATCCCTGAACTCGGGGTTTAATTACGCATCCGTTGGTGTGGATGGTTTTTGGACTCTGGGTTTGAAAATAGCACTTTTAGAAAGTGTCTATTTTCTTGTCTAACCATTTCTGGTTTCTGCTGGTCTTGCGTGTGTGTGACAGGAGCTGGGTGGCTCCACAGGTCTGGATGAGTCAGTGTGGGATGAGTGGGACATTTGCGTTGAGAGTAGGGGGAGAGTAGTTGCTGATAGCCTGCCCTGCCTGATACAATGCTGGCTCCACCTCCTGCCAAGCGGCTGATGGCTCTGTGCCTGCCATGGACGATCCTAGCCCCACCTCCTGCCAGGAGGCCGATAGCTCTGCTCCTGCCAGTGTCAATGCTGGCTCCACCTCCTGCTGGGCGTCTGAGGACCCAGCCCTGCTCAGTGAATAGGCCAGGTGCTTCCGCCTGGCTCCACCCACAACAGACCCAGGATGTTGGGAAATTCCCCTGCATGGACAAAGGGATCAAAGCCGAAAAGGGGTATAAGAGGAGGACCCCTGAACTAAGAATTTAGATCACTTCTGACAAGGAACCCTGTAACCAAGGACAAGAGGCCTGCTGATCTGAGGACTTGCCTACCCCTTCTGCCAGTGTGCTGTTTGTTGGGGGAATCCTGCAGTGCTTCTTTATTTTTGTCAAGGAACCAGGAGAGAGGAACTGGGTGTGTACTCTCACGCTTGCTAAGAAAATCTCCAAGGACTGGAAGAGTGCCAGTCTCCTGCTGAAGTCACAGGGCTAAAAGACTTCATCTGCTAAAGTGCTATTTGCTGGAATCGTGAATCCAGCACCTCTGAAAGAACCAGCAATCTCGACGCCGACGGACGTCGCCGAATCCAGCTCGACATAGTGGGTAACGGCCCCAGTGTCCCGCTTCCTCGACGACCGGCCGCCGGGCCCGACCGACGCCAGCAGCACCGCCAGTGAGTGGGAGTATGGCTCTAGCTCCAAGGGACCTCGTGTCTGCACCGCTGCTGATCGCATCAACTGTGGGCCCTCTCGACGCCGTGAGCGCTGCTCACTCTTTGCAACTGCATCATCGACAACGATGCCTGCTGAGGCCTGATCGACACCGAAGACGCGACGCCGGATTGCTCGACGCCGCTGATCATCGTGTGCTTCATTTTCAAAGGTACTGTGTTGTTAGGGGTCCGTGTGACTCCGGGCTCGACGTAGCGCTCCTCACGGTCGACGCCGAACCTTTGGATTAACTTTGCCTCGACGTCGTGTAGCCCCCGTGTGGGTTACCCTGTTGCTAAGAACTGTGTTTCCAAGAAGAAGATTTCCTTTGAAAGACTCTGTGTAAAGAAGAAACTACAGTTGAACTATTTTTCCCTTCCCAGAATATTTATTACGATTGTGTACAGTTTTGTCGTTATTTGGTCTTGTGCTAAGCCTTATATAAAAATCCTTATTTTTATAATACTACGGTGTTGTGTCCATTTGTAGTGTATTCACTTTATTACTGTATGTGGTCGTAAATGCTTAACACACAGCCTCTGAGATAAGCCTGTCTGCTCTGCCAAGCTACCAAGGGGGTGAGCAGAGGTTATCGAAGGGTGTGATCCCCTTGCCCTGACTAGAAAAGGTGTGTCCCTATTTGTCAGAAGTGTATACCTCTGCCAACTAGAGACAGCCGGTTCTAACAAAGATGTTACATTTTTAGGCTTTCAGGGAAAAAACGTGAGTGAGAGCTAGCCAAATTTCTAAAGTGGGGAAAAAAGAGAGGGGTTCAGAAGTGCTGAGCTATGAAACAGCTAAGTGCATAAATTAAGGCCTCATTTAGAGTTTGGCGTATGGTATACCCCGTCAAAACATGACGGATATGCCGTCCACCATATTCCACGTGCCATGGCAATACTGTGTTTGTAATTAGGTAGACATCTGCCACATTTGTGATTCAGTATCCTGCCATTAGACTTTTTAAAGCTTCTTGATATCTAGACTGTGAATACCAGACTGATGCATCTGAGCTGCCTTGTTGATTATTTTTAAGATCTACAGTTCATAGATCAAACATATAGGAGGAAGCGCAGCGACGCAAGATGTGTCCCTATTTGTCAGAAGTGTATACCTCTGCCAACTAGAGACAGCCGGTTCTAACATTGGATGCAGCGGTGAGGATTTGGACCATGCATTTACGACCCATGTGCAGTGATTAGTGTGCGCTACATAGTGAAGGCAGACCATAGCGCAGTCACAATCTAATTTGGAAGGATCCTATTTTTGGTTCTCCGCTTTTCTGAAACTTGATTTTTTGAACACTGCCAGTTTTGACCATGAGTGACAATGGAGTCACTACCCCTGTTGTTGTTGTTGTGGAGGAATTCGACAGAGCGAAGATAAACGTCTACAAACTGGAGGAGCTGAAATCCTTTTTCAAGAAATTTAAAGTTCCTACCAAGGGCCTCAAGATCAAAGAGGAATATCTCAAAGCGTTGCAGGCCTGGTTAGAGGCCAGAGATCCCACTGATCCGGTGGTGGTACCGCCAGTGGAAGGGGATGAGGAGGCGCCAGCGAATGGGCCCGAGTCCTCTCCCGGAAGCAGTGTTTCCTCCAAAGGTCTTTCCCCTGAAGAACGAGAAGAAAGGGCGAAGGAGCGTGCATACAACATGGAAATGGCAAGGCTAAAGATAAATGGGCAGTTGGAGTTAGAAAATGCAAGAGGTAGAAGGGAAGCTGATTTGGAGACCAAAAGGTTAGATTTTGAACGAGAGAAGTTAGCTTTGGAGCGTGATACCAAGTTGAGGGAGTTGGACATCCAAGCTAAGAAGTTAGAATTGAATCCCTCTGGTGGCAGCATCCCATCTGGGCCTGCAGAAAGTAAGTTTTACTTTCCCAAGGATGTGATAAAAGATTATCATAAGAACGAAGATATTGGTCAGTGGTTTAAAGCATATGAGTTAGCATTGTTGGCCCACCAGGTCCCTGAGAAGAATTGGGGAGCGGGGTTGTGGGGTCGCTTTGTGAATGAGGGGAGAGATACCCTGCTAGACATGCCTGTTGCGGATAGGATGTCGTATGTTCATATGAAAGATGCTTTAATGTTGCGGTATGGCTTAACCCCCGAGAAGTACAGACAAGCTTTTAGAGAATGTAAGAAGTTGCCTGGTACGACGTGGGTTGAATATGTGTCTTATTTTTGCAGAGCCATGGATGGTTGGGTGAAGGGCAGCAAAGTGGAAAGTTATGAAGCTCTTTATGATTTGTTTGCTTGGGAGCATTTGTCTAATAACTGTTTTCCAGAGCTGCGCCAGCACCTGATTGATAGCAAGATATCTAACCCTAGAAAACTTGCTGAGGAGGCGGACCGATGGGTCAGTACCAGGGTCCACAAGGGTCCAGTGGGAGACTCAGCCAAAGGTGGGCAGGGTCCCCAGCAGAAGAGTGGGGGGGACAAGGGTAAACAGAAGGAGTCTCAGAAAGGGCCCCAAAGTAATCCCCAAGGGAACCAAGGGAAAGGTTCCCAGCCTCCCCCTGAGAAGAAGCCAGGGGCCCGACGAGTAAACCTGTTCATAGGGGCCCCCTAACCTGCTACGGTTGTGGGCAGGTGGGACACCGGTTTTATGACCCCCAGTGTCCCAAGAAGGATTCGAATGCACCGCCGCGTGCACCCCCCCGTCAGTTGGCGAGTGTAGCCCTGGGAGGGGAGGAGATGGTTGTCCATGGTGGGAGGGGTCCCGCAGAAATGTCCCTGGTCTCGCTAGGAGACATGGAAATGGTCCCTCCACCCCCTCTGCCTAGTAACATTAGTAAATATAGGCAGTGGGTGACCATTAATGGCCATAGAGTGGAAGCCCTCAGAGACACCGGAGCGAGTGTGACAGCTGTCAAGTGTCACTGGTGTCCAGAGAGCAGGTGGTTCCCCACGCATTCTACCCTGTGATAGCTGCCGACAACTCCCAGAAAGAGTGTGAGGTAGCTCAGGTTTCCTTTGAATGGGGGGGGGAGTTTCAGGTACTCTTCAGGTTGCTGTGAGGCCCGCCATGCCTGTCGATTGTCTCCTGGGCAATGATTTAGAAGACTTCCCTTGGGCTAAGGTGGAGAGGGAGACGCATTTGAGAATGTTGGGCGTGCCAGAGTGGGTGTGTGCAACCACTCGATCGATGACAGCGAGTAAGGATGTTGATGGGGTCCCGGAGCCTGAAAGTACGGCCCAGGACCCAGCTGTGAATAGAAGAGGCAGGGGACGCGGGAAACCGTCCCCCGTAGTTCCCGTGGTCCAGGAGGAGGTAGACCCCGAGGGGGATGCCCTGGAGCCCACAGGGGAACAAATTGCCGAACTGGGAGACCTGCCCGAGCTGACCCACTGGCAGCAGGATGGTGGTCCCTCCAGGGAGGAATTCTGTGCGGAACAGAAAGTGTGCCCTTCTCTTGTGGGCATGAGGCAGCAGGCCTCAGCCCAATCCTCAGGTGATCAGTCAGGGTCACATGTTGTGTACTGGGAGAACGACCTCCTGTATAGCGAGCCTAAGGCTGCTGAGCCTGGGTCAGCCCGTGTGCTGGTGGTACCCCAGCGCTTCAGATCCTTCCTACTGGGGTTGGCTCATGACGTTCCGTTAGCTGGACATCTGGGGCAGGACAAGACCTATGACAGGCTTGTCACCCATTTTTATTGGCCTCAGATGCGAAGGGATGTAGACATCCATTGCAAGACTTGTCACACTTGCCAGGCAAGTGGGAAAAGCGGAAGGAAGCAGAAGGCTCCCCTCCAACCTTTTCTGGTGGTCAGTACCCCCTTTGACCGGGTGGGTATTGACATTGTTGGGCCCCTGGACCCCAAGACAGCCCTGGGCAACAGGTTCATCCTGGTCTTGGTGGACCATGCCACACGGTACCCGGAAGCAATCCCTCTCCGAACAGTGACGGCCCCCGTGGTGGGACGGGCACTGATGGGTGTTTTCTCCCGGATGGGGTTCCCCAGAGAGGTGGTGTCCGACCGGGGCACCAACTTCATTTCGAACTATATGAAGTCTCTGTGGAAGGAGTGTGGGGTAACCTACAAGTTCACCACTCCTTACCACCCTCAAGGAAATGGGCTGGTTGAGAGATTCAATCGGACCCTGAAAGGCATGATCATGGGTCTTGAAGAACCAATGAGGCGGAAATGGGACGTCCTCTTGCCATGCCTGTTGTTTGCTTACCGTGAGGTGCCGCAGAAGTCTCTAGGGTTCAGCCCCTTTGAGCTTTTGTACGGTCACCCGGTAAGAGGGCCTTTGAGTCTGGTCAAGGAAGGCTGGGAGCAATCTCCCAGGAAACCACCCCAGGATGTATACAGCTACATGCTGGCCTTTCGGAACCAGACTCGGCGCTTCAGAGAACTTGCTCAGGCAAATCTGGAGGCCAGCCAGGAGGAGATGAAGCGATGGTACGACCGGAATGCCACTCTGGTAGAGCTTCAGCCTGGTCAGGAAGTGTGGGTCATGTCCCCTGTGGAACCTTGTGCGCTCAAGGACAGGTGGACTGGACCGTTTAAGGTTGTGGAGAAGAAGAGCGATGTCACCTACTTGGTGGACTTGAAATCTCCCAGGAACCCCTTGCGGGTCCTGCATGTCAACCGTTTGAAGCCCCACTTAGAGAGGTCCGAAGTGGGCATGCTCCTAGCTACAGATGCTTGAATAGAGGAGGAGAGTGAGCCTCTTCCTGACCTCCTGTGTGCTAAAGAGCAAGACGGGTCAGTGGATGGTGTGGTCCTCTCTGACACACTGACCCTTGAGCAGAAACAGGATTGTCGCCACCTGTTGGGACAATTCCCGGATCTGTTTTCCTTGGTTCCCGGTGTCACTCATTGGTGTGTCCATGACGTTGACACCGGAGACAGCCCTCCTGTGAAGCACAAGGCTTACAGGGTGACAGAAAAGGTTCGAGCATACATTAAGGAGGAGGTCTCCAAGATGTTTGCGTTAGGGGTGGTTGAGTCCTCTAGCAGTCCTTGGGCCAGCCCAGTGGTCTTGGTCCCGAAGGCTGCAGCGGCTGGTGCTTCACCGGAACTCCGGTTCTGTGTGGATTACCGAGGACTCAATTCGGTCACGAAGACTGACGCGCACCCCATCCCCAGAGCTGATGAGCTCATAGATCGGTTGGGGGCTGCCCGGTACCTTAGTACGTTTGATCTAACGTCTGGGTACTGGCAGATCGCCTTAACTGATGGGGCAAAGGAGAGGTCTGCATTCTCCACACCAGATGGGCTATACCAGTTCCGGGTAATGCCCTTTGGGATGAAGAATGCCCCTGCCACCTTCCAGAGGTTGGTCAACCAGGTCTTGGCTGGACTGGAGGATTTCAGCGCCGCCTACCTGGACGACATCGCAGTGTTCAGCGCCAGCTGGGAGGAACACTTGCACCACCTCCAGGAAGTGTTGTTGGCCCTGCGCGGAGCAGGCCTCACAATCAAAGCCAGTAAGTGCCAGATTGGGCAGGGTTCTGTGGTGTACTTGGGGCACCAAGTAGGGAGCGGCAAGGTTGCCTCCCTGCAACCCAAGATTGATACCATCCTGGCTTGGGCGCCGCCCAAAACCCAAACTCAGGTGAGAGCCTTCTTAGGACTCACGGGTTATTACAGGAGGTTTGTCAAGGATTACGGTAACATTGTGCACCCCTTGACTTCGCTGTTTTCCAGGAAGCAGCCACGAAATGTGATCTGGACTGATGCTTGTCAAACGGCCTTTGACACCCTGAAAACTGCAATGTGCACAGCACCTATACTCCAGGCACCTGACTTCTCGAAAGAATTTATTGTCCAGACGGACGCTTCAGAGCATGGCGTGGGGGCTGTTCTAGCTCAGGTGAATGAAGAGGGCTGAGACTTGCCTGTAGCCTTCATCAGTCGGAGGTTACTTCCCAGGGAAACGAGGTGGAGTGCGATAGAGAGAGAAGCATTTGCTGTGGTCTGGGAGCTGAAGAAGCTAAGACCCTACCTGTTTGGGACTCACTTCCGGGTTCAGACAGACCACAGGCCCCTCAGATGGTTGATGCAGATGAGGAGTGAGAATCCGAAACTGTTGAGGTGGTCCATTTCCCTACAGGGGATGGACTTTACGGTGGAACACCGCCCTGGTACAGATCACGCCAATGCTGATGGTCTGTCCAGATTTTTCCGCCTTAGTGATGAGGACTCCCTAGGTCAAGGGTAGTTCTCCCCACATTTCAGCTGGAGGGGACACGTGTTAGACCTGACATCATTGGCTTGAGTCTCTCCTCCATTTTTTCTGTTTGCCTCCACTGTTTTACGACGTTTTGCTGGTATACGCTTTGGGCGCGGTGTCACTGCTGATCAGTGCCACAGCGCAAGTGCTCCCTATGTTAAATTGATGTATCTATTGTATCCATGTTTGGCTTATTTGGTTTACTGTCAGTCCCTCGTCTAGTGCACCAGGAGTGCCGGGGCTTGTAAATACAAATGCCGCTCGTGGGCTTGCAGCACGTGTTGTGCCACCCACAGGAGCGGCCTCGTAAAAGAATGTCTACGGGTCGGTCATTGCGAGACCCACGTGCAGTCTGGTACTGTCACGCCGGCTGTGCAAGTATACCTACCTGCCAGCCCCTCCAACCTTCCCTTGACTTCATGTTAGTCACCCCTATGGTAGGCCCACGGGCAGGGTGCATTGTAAGTCTAAGGTAGGACACGCCTGACCAAGTTGGCATGTCCTAATAGTGAATTACCGCCATCTCCGTTCTACCCTATTGCGAGGTAGGCTGCTCTCCATTAGTTAGAATGGGCCGCCGGGATTATTAATGCTGTGATCCTAGTTGGCTCGGGGAGCATGGTGCAATGTCGAGTTTGGTATCCCTGAACTCGGGGTTTAATTACGCATCCGTTGGTGTGGATGGTTTTTGGACTCTGTGTTTGAAAATAGCACTTTTAGAAAGTGTCTATTTTCTTGTCTAACCATTTCTGGTTTCTGCTGGTCTTGCGTGTGTGTGACAGGAGCTGGGTGGCTCCACAGGTCTGGATGAGTCAGTGTGGGATGAGTGGGACATTTGCATTGAGAGTAGGGGGAGAGTAGTTGCTGATAGCCTGCCCTGCCTGATACAATGCTGGCTCCACCTCCTGCCAAGCGGCTGATGGCTCTGTGCCTGCCATGGACGATCCTAGCCCCACCTCCTGCCAGGAGGCCGATAGCTCTGCTCCTGCCAGTGTCAATGCTGGCTCCACCTCCTGCTGGGCGTCTGAGGACCCAGCCCTACTCAGTGAATAGGCCAGGTGCTTCCGCCTGGCTCCACCCACAACAGACCCAGGATGTTGGGAAATTCCCCTACATGGACAAAGGGATCAAAGCCGAAAAGGGGTATAAGAGGAGGACCCCTGAACTAAGAATTTAGATCACTTCTGACAAGGAACCTTGTAACCAAGGACAAGAGGCCTGCTGATCTGAGGACTTGCCTACCCCTTCTGCCAGTGTGCTGTTTGCTGGGGGAATCCTGCAGTGCTTCTTTATTTTTGCCAAGGAACCAGGAGAGAGGAACTGGGTGTGTACTCTCACGCTTGCTAAGAAAATCTCCAAGGACTGGAAGAGTGCCAGTCTCCTGCTGAAGTTACAGGGCTAAAAGACTTCATCTGCTAAAGTGCTATTTGCTGGAATCGTGAACCCAGCACCTCTGAAAGAACCAGCAATCTCGACGCCGACGGACGTCGCCGAATCCAGCTCGACGTAGTGGGTAACGGCCCCAGTGTCCCACTTCCTCGACGACCGGCCGCCGGGCCCGACCGACGCCAGCAGCACCGCCAGTGAGTGGGAGTACGACTCTAGCTCCAAGGGACCTCGTGTCTGCACCGCTGCTGATCGCATCAGCTGTGGGCCCTCTCGACGCCGTGAGCGCTGCTCACTCTTTGCAACCGCATCATCGACAACTACGCCTGCTGAGGCCTGATCGACACCGAAGACGCGACGCCGGATTGCTCGACCCCGCTGATCATCGTGTGCTTCATTTTCAAAGGTACTGTGTTGTTAGGGGTCCGTGTGACTCCGGGCTCGACCTAGCGCTCCTCACGGTCGACGCCAAACCTTTGGATTAACTTTGCCTCGACGTCGTGTAGCCCCCGTGTGGGTTACCCTGTTGCTAAGAACTGTGTTTCCAAGAAGAAGATTTGCTTTGAAAGACTCTGTGTAAAGAAGAAACTACCGTTGAACTATTTTTCCCTTCCCAGAATATTTATTACGATTGTGTACAGTTTTGTCGTTATTTGGTCTTGTGCTAAGCCTTATATTAAAATCCTTATTTTTATAATACTACGGTGTCGTGTCCATTTGTAGTGTATTCACTTTATTACTGTATGTGGTCGTAAATGCTTAACACACAGCCTCTGAGATAAGCCTGTCTGCTCTGCCAAGCTACCAAGGTGGTGAGCAGGGGTTATCGAAGGGTGTGATCCCCTTGCCCTGACTAGAAAAGGTGTGTCCCTATTTGTCAGAATTGTATACCTCTGCCAACTAGAGACAGCCGGTTCTAACAAAGATGTTACATTTTTAGGCTTTCAGGGAAAAAACGTGAGTGAGAGCTAGCCAAATTTCTAAAGTGGGGAAAAAAGAGAGGGGTTCAGAAGTGCTGAGCTATGAAACAGCTAAGTGCATAAATTAAGGCCTCATTTAGAGTTTGGGGTATGGTATACCCCGTCAAAACATGACGGATATGCCGTCCACCATATTCCACGTGCCACGGCAATACTGTGTTTGTAATTAGGTAGACATCTGCCACATTTGTGATTCAGTATCCTGCCATTAGACTTTTTAAAGCTTCTTGATATCTAGACTGTGAATACCAGACTGATGCTTCTGAGCTGCCTTATTGATTATTTTTAAGATCTACAGTTCATAGATCAAACATATAGGAGGAAGCGCGGCGACGCAAGATGGCCGCCTCCTGAGGGGCTCCGCTCGATTTAACCGGGACCTCTCGCATGACTTCCTGCCTCAACCCAATGACGGATTCAGATGTCGGAATGATGAGGGACCTGCCTGAGCAAGTATCAGACCCTGGGATGGTCTGAATATTAATTTTTTAGGCGCTTGTTTGTTTCGCGGCCAAGCAGCGGCCATTTGGGCTCCTCTTTGCTGACGCGCTAAAATTTCAAGCAGCGCGATGCTACAACGCACCCTTTTTCCTCAGAAGTTCTCCCCCTCATTATTCTGCTGCATTGTCTTCAGCTCTTTTGTTGCAGCGCTGAGGCATTTTATTTCCTATGAAGTCTTGTCATTTAGTCAACAACTGCAGAGATTGACTTTACCCTGGGGCTCCGCAGCTCCATTGCATCACAATGTTTTGACTCTTTTTGGTGATAGTGCCACCGCTCCACTGTTGTGCTTACCATGGTCCTGCATTTTTCTCTAATTAACTTCTTCAGTCCTCCTATTGGAATTTCCTTCACGCTTTTTTTTTTGCTGTTGCTTCTCCAATAAGTATTACAACAGTTATTTTATCAAGCCTACTGCCCCTATTCTAGTGCAACTATTGAGCACTCTCACAAATCTCAGGGCTCCACTACTAGTGGGCGTAAAGATACCAACGCTGCATCCGGCAAGCGGCTTAAAAAAGACCCGCCTTCACCCTCTAAGTCACCTCTTCCTCTCACCCTGGAGGACATTATGGAGGAGTTGCGCCTCATTCGCCCTTTTATGTCTGAAACTGCGGCTACTTTACAATGTGTGGAAGACAAATCGTCTAACCTCGATTTAAGACTATCCGATGTTGAACAGAAAGTCAGTGAGGCTCAGGATGTACTTGCTAAAGTAGAAACTCTCCCTAATGAAGTTGCTCATCTGAAGAAGACTACGGAGGATTTGGAAACCCGCAATAGACGCAATAACTTGCGTATTTATGGTATTCCAGAGAAATCTGAAGGCACGGACTTGATTGCGTTCTAGAAAACTCAGGTTCTTCCACTTGTCGGTCTTTCAAAGACAATAGACTTGAATTTCCAAAGGGCGCATAGACTTGGACCTCAGAGTGCTTCCACTTCTTCTAAGCCTAGAGGTATCATTGCCTATTTCCTTCTCTATTCAGACCTCATTGCTGTTGTTAACGCTGCAAAACAACATAAGCAACTCGTCTGGTCGGGTCACAGAATATTCTTCAGCCACGACGTCGCCAAGTCCACCGCCACCCGTCAGAAGGAATTCCTTGACTTGAGACCTACATTACGCTCAATGAATGCATGTTATGGTCTAAATTATCCCTGCTTCTTCAAAGTCACCTATAAAGAGAGAACATGGAGCTTCGAGGATCCTGCTGACCTTCGCAAATTCATTCATTCCCACAAGGGTGATTCAATGGACTTTAGTAAAACATGAGGATAACTTATGGTTGTTAATGCTTGTTGTGTTTCCTGTTTGTTATGCCTCTCTTATTTACTCAATGTAATCCTTTTTACCCTCTTTTGTGTCTTTCAGGTTCGTTCCCCCCACTGTAGTTGGAGACTCCCCTTTCATATGTTGCCCTATTGTACACCCCATGTGTGTGTTTGGTTTCCCCGTGATCCTGTTCTTCCTAGACCATGGTAAGCCTCTTTTATTGTCCCACTTTAGTTTTTTCTCTCTGCTCGTTGCTTCTCTTCTGTGTGGCCACCTCGTTTTCCGCTGCCCCCATCCCACTTCAATGGTTTTTCTTATGTCTCACCCTATGACTGAAGTCTTTGGACTTCTAGTCATCTTCTTTTTGATATTTATCTGGGTGGAATCTTTTTATCCACCTTCTCTCTTTCTGTTTTTTGTTTCTCTTCTTTCTCTCTCCTCCTTCTCTCTTTCCTTCTCCTTTTTCACTGATCCCTCATTTGCTCATCCATTACTTCAATTACTTTGTCTCTTTTTTCCTTCACTTTCTCCCCATGCTTCCACCTCCTGGATGCCATTTTGTCCACTTTTCATTCTTCTGTGGTTTATCTTATTAAGCTTTTTTCTTTCTAAAAATTTGACTTTTTCTGGCTTCTTCTACTCTTCCTTTTACATACTCTTTTTCCAATCTACTCACACTCATACTCCCTCACATCTCTTTCCCTTTTTTTCCATTTCTCACTCATACTTGTTCTTCTTCCTCTCTCCATCCTTTCACTTCTCTATCTTCTTCGAATCATACTTATGAAAGTTTTACGCATCATTACGTGGAATGTTAAGGGTTTGCGTAATCCCATTAAATGACAACGTGTGCTATCGCACCTTGCTAGATTAAACTGCCAAATTGCAATGCTACCAGAATCACATCTTACACTTGAGGAATTATCTATGTTACGTAAACACTGGGCTGGTGAAATCTTTTGCTCGCCCGCTGTTCACAACAAAAATGGAGTGATCATTTTGTTTCATAAATCTTTGGATGTTTTATTACAAAATAAATTTTCCGATAATGATCGACAGATTGCTTTATCTAGATGTCACTGTTAACAAACACCAGTTATCTCTTTGCAATGTTTATGGTCCCACCGGTGTTGATGTATCCGTTTGGAATAACCTTTCCACTTTTCTTTCCTCTCATGTAGCTGACCACTTAATCTTGGGTGGGGACTGTAACCAACTCATGGACCCTTTCCTTGATAGAAAATCCCAGACTAGATATGTCCCGAATAGAATGCAGAAGGCTTTCTCAAAACCATTACTAACAGAGGGTTGATTGATACATGGCGCACCTCTCACCCTGACACTTTAGAATTTTCTTTCTTTTCCACAGTTCATAAATCACATTCATGCATCGTCTATCTCTTTCTTACACAATCGGCTTTTCAATTCATGACCAAGGTGGAGATTGGCTCAATACTCATTTCTGATCATGCCCCTGTAATCCTAGATATGGATTACCCCCTTCGTTCTCCTGCTTCCAAGAGATGGCGCTTTAATAACTCCCTCCTCCTTGATACTCAATTCTCTGAGCAATTTCTTCTTTTTGCCAAAGAGTTCTTCCAACACAATCTTACCTCTGTCTCCGATTTTCATGTTGTTTGGGATGCTTTCAAAGCTTCTGCTAGGGGCTTCATTATTGATTTTGTTTCTCGTAAAAAGAAGAAATCTCTTTCTCATTCGCTTTCGCTTCTCAAGCAAATTAAGGCCTTGGAGCACAAATACTTTACCACTAATGGTCGTGATACTCTACCTCTTCTCATTCAAGCCAAAATGCAATATAATAAACTCAGCTAGCAATATTCTTCTAAATTTAATGCCAAAATGTATGGTGGTCGCAACAAACTATCTTAACATTAAAAAACAAAATACACAATTGCCGCCATTAAAGATGATTCTGGTACTCTACACTTTTCGGATTCTTCTATACTCGACTGCTTTACAACGTTTTATTCTTCTCTCTATACTCCCAAATCCACCCCATCCTCTGACCTTATCAATTCCTTCTTTCGCAAAATCCCCAAACCTTCACACAACGCTCCCGATCTTACTTCTCTTGATGCTCCCATTTCTGCAAGAGAATTAACTGAGGCACTGACCCTACTACCAAAAGATAAAACGCCTGGGCCTGACGGTTTCTCTGTCCTCTTTTTTCTGCATTTCAAAGCATTTATGATTCCTCACCTTCTGACATTGATTAATTCTTTTTTGTGACCGGAGAGTCACGTGGTTCTTTTACATAAGCAATGTTGTGTCTCATTCCTAAAAAGGGTAAAGACCCCTCTTTGTGCAAGAATTATAGGCCAATCTCCTTAATTAACACGGATTGTAAAATTTACGCTAAACTTCTTGCTCTTCGCATTAACACAGTAATTCCCAATCTTGTCAATATTTACCGATCGGGCTTTGTGAAAGGACGCTCAATTACGGACAATTCACGCACCCTTCTTAACATTATACACTTTGGGCCAGATGTAGGAAGCGTAATTCCGGTCGGTAATGGCCGAAATTACCGAATTTTGGCCGTTACCGACCGGATTTATGCTTTTCATATGTAGGTGGCTTCATTTCAGATTTGGAAATTTACCGAATCGGTATTTAAGAATTCGGTAAATTACCAATTCTTAAAAATACCAAATCGGTAAATTACCGAATATGAAATGTAGGGAGCACTCAAATGAGTGCTTTTCCCATCTTAGGATTTGTTATTTACCACCAACTAGAAGTTGGTGGTAAATAATGAAAACCTTAGAAAAAGCATTTTTTTTGCTTTTCCAACAGTGCCCTGTTGCAGACATACATGCCCTCAGGGCATGTATGTCTGCAACATGTGCACCCATACACAATTGAGGGGTGCAACAGGGTGTCAAAGTGACACCCTGCAACCCTTCAATGTTTCCCCCTTTTACTGAATCGGTATTTACCGATTCGGTAATTGACATTCATTCCTATAGGCCTCCAGACCCATAGGAATGAATGACAATTACCGGATCGGTACATACCGATTCGGTAATTACCGAAACTTACCGATTCAGTAACTTTTTCGGAAAAATTACCTACATCCCATTGGCCTGTTCTTAAATACCGAATCGGTATGATTCGGTATTTACCTACATCTGGCCCTAAGGACCAGATATATGTAGCCTAATACCGGTCAGTAACGGCCGCAATTCGGTAATTTCGGCCGTTAACGACCGGTATATGGTAAATGAGATGTAGGAGATAAAAATCTACGGATTTGGAAAATATGAGTCGGTATTTTTCCGAATCGGAATTTTCAGAATCCTTAGTTTCCGAATTCTTATTTACCGAATCGGTAAATAAGAAATAGTAAAAATGCCCATGGAGAAGTAGGTAACCAAAAAAATACAGAATTTCATGAAATTCGGTATTTAAGAGTCGGTATTTACCATGGATTGAAAGCCAGGTACAGGCTATAAAATAAGGCCCCAAAATGCAACAGTGTTACCAGAATGGCGGCATTCTACGTCATAGCAAGGCGGCTACGGCTACAGGCAGCAGGAGAGAGGGAATGGAGAAGGGAGGAGCAAGTGTACAGGCAGAGGATAACACTCTTCCAACTGACTGAGCCAGAGATACTGCGAAGGTACAGGATACACCCCCAAACCATCCTGGACATGATCAGGGACCTGCACCCACTCCTGGAGCACCCAACACCAAGGGTGCACGCCATCCCACCCCATGTGCTGGTGTTGTGTAGCCTACACCTGCTTGCCTTTGGTAGTTACCAGAATGTGATTGTTGCAGTAGGTGGTGTGTCCAAGAGCTGCCTGTCCCGTTTCTTCAGGAAGTTCCTTGAGGCCATGATGCAGAGGATGCATCATTATATTCAGTTCCCTGACACACCTGCGGAACTTGTGAAGACCAAAACAGATATATATTAACTGGAACACCTCCCTCACGTGATAGGCTGCATAGATGGCAACCACATCCCACTCTGCCCACCTGCAGCCACAGAACACATATACAGGAACCGGAAGTCAACGCACTCCATCAATGTGCAGGTGATATGCAACGCTGGCAACATCATTACAGACATTGTGGCCAAATACCCTGGGAGTACCCATGACTCGTACATATTCCAGAACAGTGGGATTTACACACGCCTTGTTGCTGGAGAGTTTTGGGACGGATAACTGCTAGGTAAATGACTGTGACACACCCTGATAGTAATAGCAGATGAATGTATCATGAATATGTAACTAATGGCACTCTCTTTTCCACCTAGGCGATAGTGCATATGCCCTGAGGTCCTTTGTGCTCACCCCCTACCTCAATCCATCTAGCAGGAGTGAGAGGCATTACAATGTGGTTCACAGATCGACTTGCAATGTTGTTGAATGCACATTTAGACTCCTCAAGAGCAGGTTCCGCTGCCTCCACAAGAGCGGAGGTGCACGCCAGTATTCTCCAATCCTGTGATGCAAAATAATAGTGACTTGTGCCATGTTGCACAATCTTGCCACCAATGAAGGCACAGAGGTGGAGATCACACATCATGAGGACATTGATGATGAATGTATAAACAATTGGATGAGCGCACAGCTTGTGTTTCCGTATTTACTTAGAGTATTTGGGTGCTCCGTGGGTGGCGGCCAACGTCCGTTATGGAGGTGTAGAGAACGCTGATTGAAACGCCAAGAGCACGCGAAACAGATTATGACGCAACAGTAAAGAACAGTGGCACTATGGATTCCCTGATGAAGGGCGATTCGGCACGCCCGAAATGCATTGGAATGTAAATGAATCATTGCCACTGATGTTGAATTGATGAGAAAATCTTTTTGAAATATTCACGAAATGAGCATAATGAAAGTAAATCATCTAAAAACATCAAATAAAAATTTCTTCACCAAGGAATAAAAACGTGTGGAATCCTCTGATTGCAAGGGAGGAAAACAAGGTGTGCCCAAGGGGATATCCGTAATGTTCCATTAGGGATACACCATAGGACATTGATGATGACACAGAACAGGCAGAGCCCTATGCAACAGGAGCAGCGCCAGCAACAGATGGGAGACTGAGACGGGCAGAGATCACACGCCGATATTTCTAAGTAAGGAGACACAGACAGGCTTAGTTTTTGAAGTATGTAGTTTAATTGTCACTACGGCATTTAAATAATACAACACCATGGTACTACAGTGTCTATTATCAGGAGTGGGTAATCACAGTTAAACTCACCGTGACCTGTCCTGTGGGTTGAGGGCATGTTCAACGTTTGCAACCACGCACTACAGTGTGGGATGCAGGAGGCTGGGTCTCAATGCTTTCGGTGGTGCCTGGGTAAGCAGATTGGCACCTGCTGCTCCTACGCATTTCAGGGACAGGAGTGCTAGAGCCACTCCTGCTGGTGGAGTCTTCTGTTTCCCCGACACCTGTCTCTCCAGCAGTGGCTGCCTGTTGTGTGAGCATCAGCTCTATGGCAGAGTGGCAGAGGTGACTCTCCCCATCCCCCGTGACAAATCCGTGCAACAGTGCACGATTGCATCCTGCATGGCGACAGAACGCCGCACAGCAGGGAGGTTGCAGTAGCAAAGCGGTTCATTGCTTTTGTCTGTTGCCGCATACACTGACGATCCCTGCGCCTCTCTGAGTGGTCTCTATCTAATTTGTCACACAGAGCACTCATGCAGTGGGTCATGTCTGTCATCTACTTTGCCATGGACTGCATTGCCTCTGTCATGTTGCCAATACCGTGGTCTATGTTTGACATCTTGCCATTTATACTGCGAACCTGCCTTTGAACTGCTAATATTGCCTTTGCCTGCAGGCGCTAAACTTTTACCTTGGTGGCCTCAAGACCGCAGAAGACCCCCTCACCATCTTGGCCTTCGCCTCCCTCCCTGGCCCACACAGCTCCTGAAGTAGTCTGCTGCCCAGCGTTGTCAGACACAGGTGGATTACTTGGCATGACACCCTCCTCATCTTCCTCATTTGTTGTTTCAAGAATCCTGAGAGGGGGCACATCAAGCCTCCTTGACCTTCCCTGCACAGATGTCTGTGATGTTGGTGTGGGGGTTAGTGCTGCTGGTTCCGACTCTTGTGTCCCGAACAACAGAGGTGACTGAGGCTGTGGTGTGGTGGGTCGCTCAGGTGTAGTGGCTGCCTGCGCTGTGGTAGTGTCTTGCTGAACAGCGCTATGACCTACTCTGTCATTTGTCTTCTCCCTCCATTCAGTTGTCGGTGGCCTCTCCTCCCTCTCCTGTGCTTTACCGCGCGATGACTCTCACTCCTATCACACAATTGCCTAGTCTCCCTCAGCTTCTAGAAGTAGTGTGTTGCATGCCTTGCTGAATTCTATGGTGACTGCATTGATGTATGTACCTATGACTACATCTCCCATGATACATTGCTGGACATAAGTGAAACCTGTTCTGGAGTGTGATGCAGACACACACAGTGGGGAAGGGGACAGGGAAATGGGTGGGGATTTATGTCCATGCCTCTTACCTTGTTTCCTTGCAGATCTGGCAGAGCTGTCAGCGTCCCCAATCCCATGGTTACTTTCCGGCTCCAGGGTGGATTCAACCAGATCCTCAAGGTCTGTCAGTCTTGGTGCTCTGTTTTTACCTCCACCTGTGGCTGCGGCTTCTTTTTTCTGTGCAGCAAGTTTTTTCTTTGTGATGATACGCAGATCGTACCATCTTTTCTTGAGGTCATCTATGTCCCTGTGGGTGACCCCAATGGCATTTACCTTGGACTGGATGTCAAGCCAGGTGGTACGTTTCACAGACTTCAACATGCAGTGACTATTTTCCCAAAATTTGGGTGTGGTGTTCAACCACCTCCTCAACCAGGACCTGCAGTTCTGCTGGGCTGAACTTGTGGAAAAGCAGTTTTTTTTGTCGAAATACACTCAAGCGCTGCTTTAGCGTTAGTCGCTTCTGAACCACTCGATAATTATCAAATAAAGAGGCGGGCGCTGGAAACTGGAAAGCAGGAAACGAGTTTTATTATCTCCAGAGCAAAGCACGTCAGATCGGACAAACAGGGTATCGTCTCGAGGTGCTCTAACTGCATCTCTGTGGCCTGGCCTTTTATACTGTGGTTTATTACTTTATTACATGGTATCACATTCTTGGCATTACTTTGAAGTACAGTAAGACATCCCCGGAATCCCCGCTTCAGACCCGTTCCCACACGCATTCACGGTAGAGGTCCCCACCCCAATCAGCAGGTGATGACTATCGCGCAGCTGGACATTCCATCAGGAACCGAAATGTGCGCAATCGGTCGGATCTCATGGGGCGATGACATTGATTAATCCCGGCTCCTTTGATGAGAGGCGAGATTCTACAGTATGGGGGTAATAAACTGTATCCGCAGGGCTAGGTGATAGCCTGGGATCGGATCGAGCAATCAGGTGCAGGAGAAGGGGTTATCAAAGGGACTGTTCGTGTGAAAGGGATGAAAGGGTATGTGGGTCCGACACGGGAAGTGGCTCCGGGGCAGGGTCACGCTGAGGATGCTTTATGACTCTAGCATGTGTGCTTGGGGGCTGCCAGCACGTGGGGGATGATTGCAAGGTTGGGGAGACGTGCAGGCGATCGGCAATGTTACGTAATGGCCTCAGTGTCTAAGATGGCTGCCGTTTACATGCTTGCAAAGGCTTAAGAGGGACAAGATGGCGCAGGTAATGTTCACATCTCATTCTAATATTCTACAGTCCTTCCTTTTAACATGCCTCGACATCTTGTCAGTTTATGTCAATTTGCATCATATTCTGTATTTCTTTCTCATACAATACTTTCATGTTTTCTAATTTAGTGTCCAAAGTCTTAGGGCAAATGCAGTTCATAAAAAGTGAGCACAAGGGTGGTAGGCATTGTATCCCAAAGCAGCAACCACATATAATGAACATTGGTATCAATAATATCATCAATAACTTCCAACCCCAGTCTCTCAAAGTGTTCCAGAACCAACTTCCAAGTGTCCAACCCCCTTGCTCTTGGTTGATCCCTGATGCCAATCGGTGAAGGTGTTCGATTGCTTTGTAAACAGATGGTGAATTATCAGGGACAAAGGTGCAACAACTGGCCCAATGATGCGGCATGCTCCTCCACGATCCGCTAGTATCACATCCAGGACAAGTTGGTTCGGAAGAGCCACAAGGCGGACCGCCTGTAGCTCGGCTGTGTTGTTCGTGAGGATGCCAGCTGTGATATTCAATGCTGTTTCGACTGCTTGGGTCAGATGTCGGATGGCTCGACTGTTTGCCATCGGGCCCCAAAATGGAATGAGTCCCTTTGCTGCATCAAGAAATTGTGATGTGGTGGAGTCTGCTTGTTCTACGTCTGTTGCTCGTTTCTATTTGTGGTGATTTGCCGGTGCCACATATGTTGGGGAAGGACGAAGGCAATGTAACAGGTGCCCCCCCAGCCCTTTGGGAGCCAGGTATAGGCTTTTGTACCACAGACGAAGTACATGTTTCGTGAAGCAACAAAGGATGGTGGATCAGCAGTGTTCAAAGTCCTTGTGATGTGGCAGGAGCTGTGGCCCACGATTTTTGTCCCATGGCCTTCAATGCAGAAAAGGCCTGAGATGTTCACCACAGATAGGGCCACAGTTAGAGTTGCGGCAGTCCGTTTCCGAAGGTAGGAGAAGGTGGGTCTGGCTGGATTGTTGAACACCTGCATTTCGATTCGTTCCTTTTCCGGGATGTTCATTTGAAAAGTGGTGTTGGATGTCAGAGGGCAAAAGGGAGCAGAAGTTTTTCCTGTTTTGTTTAGCCAGACTTCATTGTAGAACTGTGCAATTGTTTCACCAGATGTTGCATTGTCCTTGTAGCTCCCTTGTAGGAGTATCAGCCAAGCAAGGCGGGACCCATGAACGGAGAAAGGTGACGGGATGAAGGGGATTGAGTGTTCAGTTGCATGTGGTAGCAGCCCACATATCCAGCAGTTTATGGCATTGACAGCAAGGTTATGTTGATGTAGCAATTGTACAAATGAATTGTTCCAGAATTCCTTGCGTCGTTCTCGGAGTTGGGGTGAAAGTGAAATGAGATAATGTTCTTTCTTGGTGGTGGGCTGCATAGTGGGCATCATTGTTTCGTGAGCGGGAGCATTTTCTTCCATAATCCAAACTGCGACCATGAGCAAGAGGCAGATGAGGGATGCAAGGAAAAGTGCAATTGTCTTTGTGCTATGTAGTCTAGCAGTCTTGGGGTCTTTGCGGTGGGTCTTCGGACGTCCGGGATCTTCCATCACCTTCAAGAGGCTCGGTGACTGGCAGGACCACATACTTCGTCTAACGTCTCTCCTGGTAGCCTTTGTAGTGTTTAGCTACCGCTCTGAGATTTCTGACTTAGTTAGTGGTCTGCTTGGCCGAAGCACTCTCCTTTCATCGCAAGTTGTACCCTTTTCTGGATGGCACAGTGGGATCAGGAAATTCTGCCAATTCAAGTGTCTCTGTTTCGGGGGAAAAACTCAGGGCTGGTCGGTCTTTCGTCAGGAGCTCTTCTTGGGTGTCCACGTTTTCGGTCGATGTCAGGGTCGAGGATATCCGTTTACAGTGGTGTGCATGCAGCCAATTTCTTTTTCCCTCCACTCGAAGTGCAGTTCGGGTGGTGATCAAAACCTGCCAGGGGCCCATCCACCTGGGTTCCAAGCTCTTTGTTCTTTGGAAGTTTTGGATCAGCACATAGTCCCCAGGTTGGATTTCGTGTCCGGGGCCCCTGGATGCGTCTGGTATGGCTTGCTGCACCTGTTGGTGGATAACAGTTAGTGTTTTTGTCAAAATGTGCAGGTAATCAGACATTAGGATGTCCGGGACATCATGGATGGATGTTGGCTTCGGCACGGCCCATATGTTCATAGGCCGGCCAAAGACAACTGCATGTGGAGTTAGGTGGTGTTTGGTTGGGGTGGAGCGCATTGATAGCAATGTCAGTGGAAGGACATCGGGCCATTTCAGTCCTGTGGTGGCAACTATCTTCGCTAGCTTCAGTTTTAGTGTGGTGTTATGTCATTCTACCAGACCTGCAGATTGGGGGTAGAAAACTGCGTGAAATTTTTGTTTTACACCCAACCCTTTCAGTATGAGTTGGATAGCTTCGGCTACGAAGTGGGGGCCATTGTCACTCCACAAAATCCTGCAAAGGCCGTAGTGTGGGAAAAACTCCTTCAACAACACCTTGGCTGTAGCGATGGCGGTATTGTGACGAGTGGGGTAAGCTTCCACCCATTTGCTAAACGCACACACAATGACTAGTACGTATTTTAGACCATGGCACCTCTATAGCTGAATGTAATCCATTTGGAGGATTTCAAAGGGATGGTCAGGGACTCCAAACCCTCCCCGAGGTACTACGGTCCATTTCCCTGGGTTATGCTGCAGGCATATCAGGCACTGCTGAACTAAGCGTTTCGCTGAATCTGATATTTTGTCGTTGTGCCACACTCTAGTAATCAGTTCAGTCATGGGGGCAGATCCTATGTGCGCAGGTGAGTGTGCCATGGTCAGTATGGGGATCAGATAAGCGTTGGGTAGCAACCATTTGTTTGTGTCTTTCGTCCTCCAGCAGCCTTCATCATCTTTTAGTCCCACCCTTGCCCATTCAGTTAGTTCATGTGGTGTGCCTGTCAATTGGATGTCTTTTATAGTCTCCCTAGCGTCTGTCCATTTCTCTGCTTGTGATCTGGTCACGTACATTCGAGTTGTCGTTCTATTTTCAGCTGTGGCTCGGGCAGTGATGTCGGCCAGTGCATTCCCTTGTCCTACAATGTCCGTTACTTTCTTGTGTGCCTTTCATTTGATTACTGCCAGTCATTCGGGGAGGAGGACTGCTTCAATCAGGGCGGAGACTAGGTCTCCATGTAAGATCGGTGTGCCGTGGGAGGTCAGGAATCCCCTTTCCCTCCATAGGAGCCCAAAATGGTGAAGTAACCCGAAGGCATACTGGCTGTTCGTGTATATGTTTGCTGTCGTCCCTGCTGCTAAAATACACGCTCGTGTGAGTACAATCAGTTCCGCCGCCTGTGCGGATCGTTGGGTAATGCGGGCTGTCTCAACAACCGTTCGGGCTGTGGTAACTGCATATGCAGCTGAAGTGGTGCAGTCGGGGAGTTTGATACATGAGCCATCTACCCATAGTTCTCCGTCAGGTTCAGGGAAGGCAGTGTCTTGGAGGTCTACCATACTCTTAGTCTGTTCGTCGGTGAGGGTCACACAGTCATGCAGGGGAGTGACATTGGGGTCGTTCTCGGGCAGTGGTAACAAGGTAGCCGGGTTCAAAGTAGTACATCGCTTCAAGGTAATGTGGGGTGCCAATAAGGTCAGTTCATACCCAGTCAGTCGTGCGCTAGTTAGGTGTCGAGTCTTGGTCTGGTTCAGGAGGGTGTCAACAGCATGGGGTACTAACACTGTAAGAGGGTTTGAAAGTTCAATTCCCTCACTCTGTCATATCGAGACTGCGGCAGCTGCTAGAGCTCGCAGGCAAGCTGGTAAAGCTCAGGCTACTGGTTCAAGAGTGGCTGAGAAGAAAGCACAAGGGCATTGTTTGGGGCCAATAGATTGCTTTAGGACAGATAATGCACATCCTTCCCTTTCGTGGGTGTAGAGGGAAAAAGGTTTGGAGTAGTCTGGGGTCCCTAGAACGGGTGCTGAACAAAGGGCGTCTCGCAATTCTTTGAAAGAAGTTTGGCATTCTGGGGTCCAAGGGAGTGGGAAGGGGACATCTTTGGCTAGAAGGGAGGGCAGGGGTTTAACAATGAGACTGAAGTTCGGCAACCACTGTCGACAAAATGAGGTGTGGCCTACCAATGAGCGGACTTGCTTGTGGTTCTTAAGGACAGGGGTATCTAGGATAGCCTGGATTCTGTCTGGTGTCAATTTTCTTCCTTCCTTTGATAAGAGGTGTCCTAGGTATGTCACTAGGGGTTTGCAAAACTGTAGCTTCTTTTGGGATAGTTTGTGACCATTCTCTGCAAGGAAATGTAGGAGCTGGATGGTGGCGGTGACCGCGAGTGGAGTGGTGTCGGCTGATAGAAGAATGTCATCTACATACTGTATCAACACCACTCCGTCCGGTAACTGAATCGCATCTAACTGTCTCTTGAACGCCTGGCTATAGATGCTTGGGCTTTCAGTGTACCCTTGGGGTGCTCTACAGAATCTATATGAGCGGGATCTTAGGGTAAATCCGAAGAGGTAGCGGCTGTCTGGGGGGATGGGTATGGAGAAGAAGGCGTTCTTGAGGTCAATTACAGTAAATGTGGTGGCAGAGGACGGGATCAGGGTCAGAATGGTGGTGATATCAGAGACTACGGGGTACTGTGGCACAACTATCTTGTTGACTTCTCGCAGGTCGATGATGAAGCGGTACGCTTTCTCATCTCCCTCTCCTTGCTTCTTGATAATCGGTAAGATAGGGCTGTTACAAATGTTGCTGACTTTTTCTTCTACCACTCCTGCATTTACTAAGGACTGGATAATTTCTACCAATGCTTATTTGCCCTCGGGTGATATTTTGTACTGCAGTATTTTTGGTAGTGTCGCGTCCTGTCGTACAGTCACATGCACTGGGTCTATCATCATCTGTCCTACGTCTGAGTCAGCTTTCGCCCATAAGTGAGATGGTAAGGTATCGAGTAGGGACACGTCAGCATCAGTTATGGAGTACATGTGTCGTGAGGGGCAAGGTCTGAGCAGGTTGGGATTGTCATATAGAATGACTAGGACTCCATCGGGTGAGCATCTAATAGTTGCTCGAAAATGCTTCAACAAGTCAAGACCCATAATAGCATCGGGGGTATTGGAGGAGAGGATGAATGTCATGTCAGTGATATTATTTTCCAGATCAAAAGGGATAGGGTTGGACAAGGGGTTGGTGGAGGGCCTACCATCAAAACCTATTGATGTTACGTGAGAGCCAGACAAGGGTGCCCTTGGAATCAGTCGTTTGGATAATGCACTACGTGTTGCTCCTGTGTACGAAAAATGGAGACTTCGTGACTAGGACCTTAGTGGTGACAAAAGGGCCTTGCTGGTCAACATAGAGCTCGACTGGATCCCTCCCTTGCCCTTGGCAGTCCTATGCGAAGTCGTAAGCGTTGTCGTTGTCAGATTGTTGGTACTGATTCTGTCGGGGACGGTCAAAAGTGTTCATCCTACCGGGCTTTTCGTCACTAGTGTCGTTTGTGTAACCTCATCCGCGTCCTCTGTTTCTTGGTCCGTTCGCTAAGTCTCTTGTCTCTTTGTTCCTATTTAATTCTAACAGGATCGGGCATTGAGACTTCCAATGTCCGTACTCTTTGCAGAAAGCGCTTTGGTTCTCGCCTAAATCTCTACGTCCAGCGTAGGGTGTGGGTGCATTACGTCTAGGAGGTGGGTTTCTAGGGACATTTTGCTGATAGTTTCCCTTGTATGGTTCTTTTCCTAAATTCACTCCTTGCAACTGAGCCATCATGACTCGCTCCTTTAAGTCCTTCTTAGTCCTTCTTCTTTTTCTCTGAGGCTCTATCGTTTTCTTTCTTTTGGTGTTCATAGTACTGGGCCATCAGAAGGATGGCCGCGGGCTTTGAGGCCGCCTAACTACTCTCGCTAGTCTGTAGTTTCTGTGAAACTTCTTGCAACAGACCTTTACCATAATTCTGCACAAATAAGTGTAGTCCGGTTACAGTTGTCATGTCCTGGCCACTGTAATCGGAGAACACCGTTAAGAACCGAGAGAAATATTCGGAGACATCTTCTTGGGCTTTCTGGAGGCAGGCTGTCACTATTGACCAGTCTACCTTTTTCTCAGGGATTAGAGTCTTTATTTTCTGTTAGATATTATCTGGGAGGTCTAGTATAGCTTTCAGGGGTTTCTGTCCAGGTTCTCGTTGTTTGTCTATGACCAGGGGCGGCTCTAGGCTCATGGCGGCCCTGGGCAGAAGGCGTAGGTAGGGGGCCCCGGAAGACGGGGTCCGGGCGGGACGGAGCGCAGAGGCCAGTGAAGAGGTGGGGTTCAGGGTGTTTGAAAGTGGAACAGAGCCGGAGGCTGCCATATCCCTGCCATGGGCCACCATGCAAATATGTATCCATCCTCAGAGGATTAATATATTAAGGATATATATTGGTGTGGCGGCCCCTGGGGTTTGGTGGCCCTGTGCAGGTGCACAGCTTGCACATGGCTAAGGCTGGCCCTGCTATGACATCGAGTTGTCCCCAGGTATGTCCAAACAGCTCAAGGTGGTCGACTTTCCGGATTTGCTTCCACACATCAGCTGGCAGACATAGCCCAAAGAACAAGTCTATATCGACTAGGGTCATGATTGTCGATCCTAAGGCGGTACCTAATTCCGTATAAAAAGCAGTGGGGTTCTTTCGCAAGTCCGGCAAGGATTTACAGAAGGTCAGGATATCTTGCCTGTCCCAGGGTTGGTATACCCAATTGTATACTCCCCTCATTCTACCGTCCTGGTGGTTAATATCGTCATGAGTTCCCTGACCTCTTGGGGGGACCCAGTAGGGAGCGGCTTCTTTTATGGGCATCATAGTGTCTAATTTTTCTGTCGGGGGTTCGATCGTTGCAGGGGTTGTGCCTATGACTATTTGTCCTCGTTCTATGAGGTGGCGGAAGACTTCTAATGTGTACGAGAAGAGTTCCGTCACGTCACACTCACTCTCATCCCCAATATCTATCTTCCTATACAGAGTGGCAAGGCGTTCGGGTCCTTTCTCTAAACCTTTCTTCGTATGCTGTGAGAGTATGGTAGCAAAAGCGTACAATAAAATGTCGTCTATGGCTGTCGGCATACAAGTTACATATGTCCGAAATATACTCTTCCGTTTCTTTTCGATCTACCAATGTCTTAACTATTTTATCAATGCCCGCTCGTTCTTTTTTGTTCAAACAGGGAATTCTTGCTGGTTCCTTTTCTTTAGTTTCGGTGTTATCCAAGGCTTCTTTTGATACGATGTTTAGTACGAGAGGCTCGGTCGGCGCTGAGGCCGTGGATACCGAGGCCCTGGCACTACCTTCACTTAGGCTCTGGGGTTGTAGGTGCTGTACTAAAGGATGAGTGGGGGCATAAGGAGGAGGCATATAGATGATTGGGGGTCCTAAAAGTAAATCATCATCTGTTCTTTGTTTCAATGGTAGTTCAGAGTAAAGCACTGAGGGTGTTCTAACAGGGCACTGGCCTGAGGTTTCAGATTCTTGTTCCTTTCTAGCTTTTTCTCTTTCCTTTATTTCTTCTTCTAGCTTTTTACCAGCTAAGTGAGCTTTAGCTCTTTTTCATTCTTAGCTTCGTCTCTCTTTTTACGTTGCGTTGCTTCTTTGCGCCACATGCCGAGACTGTCAAGCATGGTTGGCGTTGTTTTATTTCTTCGAAGGGCTATCTCTAGCGCTTCTATTTTATCAAGGTCAAAAGATCCTATCAGTGGCCACTGACTTTCTCGATCTTTTTTAGTATTTTTATTCCATAACTTACTATAAGCCACGGCGACTAGTCCATACTTGGTAAACATGTCCTTATTAGGGGTGCCTTCTAGTGGAGCTGGATGATCTACCTCTAATAAACGAACCGGGCTAAACCAATTACCAATCAGTGGGGAGAATATAGGCATGACGTATATCGTATAAGTGAAGATCTCAAATAAAGGTGGACAAAGGTCCGCACTACCTATCCTTCACTACTTGCAAAGACTAGACAGAATATTTCTATTCTACGTTATTTGCAAACAGAGAATATCTCAAAGAGAACCAATAACTATATCGAGTAGCAACGAAGGCTAAACGAACCAATCAATAAGTAATACTAGTATTATCGGACAATCAATCAATCAAACAAAAAGAGTCGTGCTGCATGACCTTACCCGGACTGTATGGACAGTTCTCGTCTTCCACTTCCAGCGCCCGATCGTCCTCTATTCTCCGTTATTGCTGCGGCACTTCTGAGGGCTCCCAGTCAGGACCTTAGATCACTCGAGAGAGGTCCGTTCAGAATCGGTGAAGTTCGTTCGATCGGCAGCCAGACGAGGGTCCTCTCAAGGCAGGTATACTCCAATCGTTTTGATGTTCACCCCGTCATCTGGACCTCTCTACCGGACCCACGTGTCGCTGATGGGCCCCACGATTGTGACGCCAATTGTGGAAAAGCAGTTTTTTTTGTCGAAATACACTCAAGCGCTGCTTTAGCGTTAGTCGCGTCTGGAAAGCAGGAAACAAGTTTTATTTTCTCCAGAGCAAAGCACGTCAGATCGGACAAACAGGGTATCGTCTCGAGGTGCTCTAACTGCATCTCTGTGGCCTGGCCTTTTATACTGTGGTTTATTACTTTATTACATGGTAGCACATTCTTGGCATTACTTTGAAATACAGTAAGACATCCTCAGAATCCCCGCTTCAGACCCGTTCCCACACGCATTCACGGTAGAGGTCCCCCACCCCAATCAGCAGGTGATGACTATCGCGCAGCTGGACATTCCATCAGGAACCGAAATGTGCGTAATCGGTCGGATCTCATGGGGTGATGACATTGATTAATCCCGGCTCCTTTGATGAGAGGCGAGATTCTACAGTATGGAGGTAATAAACTGTATCCGCAGGGCTAGGTGATAGCCTGGGATCGGATCGAGCAATCAGGTGCAAGGGAAGGGGTTATCAAAGGGACTGTTGGAATGTAAGGGATGAAAGGGTATGTGGGTCCGGCACGGGAAGTGGCTTCGGGGCAGGGTCGCGCTGAGGATGCTTTATGACTCTAGCATGTGTGCTTGGGGGCTGCCAGCGCGTGGGGGGTGAATGCCAGGTCGGGGAGACGTGCAGGCGATTGGCAATGTTACTAAATGGCCTCTGTGTCTAAGATGGCTGCCGTTTACATGCTTGCAAAGGCTTAAGAGGGAGAAGATGGCGCAGGCAATGTTCACATCGCATTCTAATATTCTACAAACTTGATTTTCCTCCTGCGCTCATCTGCATCCTTCAGGCCATCCTGGGTCTCTATTCTGCTACTCAGGTATGCTCTGGGAAGCCTGTTCCTCTGTCTTTCCTCCTGATCTCAAAGCAGTTCAGTTTCTCGGCACCTGAGGGGTGGTTGCATCTGATTGGGTGGTTCCTCTATGGCTTTGTTGTGGGGTGTGGTGGGTGTTCCTGTTTGGTTCACAGGCTCACATGGGTTAATTTTAAAATTACCGATTCCGTATTTACCAAATCGGTATTTTCCCAATCGGTAAATACCGATTCGGTAAATCCCATTCAATCCTATGGGCCAGGAGGACCATAGGAATGAATAGGTATTACCGATTAGGTATTTACCGATTCGGAAAATACAGATTTGGTAATTACTGATTTCTTATTCCGAGTGTTGCAGAATCGGTAAATTTTACAGATTTTTTTCCTACATCCCGTTTTCCGATTCTGAAATACCGATTCGGTATAAGTTGGTATTTAAGAGTCGGAAAACTTATTTTACCTACATCAGGCCCTTAGCTTTTAAATTTGACTCCCCTATTGCGGCCATTACACTAGACGCCAAAAAGGCCTTCGATAGGGTGAGATGGGATTTTTTTTTTGGGTCCCTTCAATGGCACGGTTTTAGTCCCACTATTATTAAATTCATAAAACATTTATATTCTTCGCCTTCCATTTCAGTTTGGGTTAATGGGTTTCAGTCTCGATATTTCCCTCTTCTTAGAGGCACGAGACAGGGCTGCCCGCTCTCTCCTCTCCTTTTCATCCTTGCTGTAGACCCCTTCTTAGAGACTATTAAACAATCTAAGGATTATACAAGTTTTATCTATCATGATGTGCACATAAAATTTACTGCTTATGCCGATGAGATTCTTTTCTTTATTTCCAATCCGTCCACTACACTCCCGGCCTTTTTCTCTTTATTAAAAGATTATTCTGGTGTTTCGGGTTATAAACTGAATGTTGACGAATCTGAAATGCTCCCTCTTAATACATTCTGTCTCCCCTCTATGTTTACTGGCTTTGGTTTTGCATGGGCTTCTTCTAACATCAGATGTTGTGGTGTCTTATATTGTAATATTCTAAGAGATCTCATCAAACTTAATCACTCTGATATTCTCACGGCCCTCATTGATAGTTGGTCACCCCTTTTTCTATCATGGTGGGGCAGACTTGCCACAATTAAGATGATGCTTCTCCCTATCATAAATGTGTACCTTTCTATGCTCCCTATTTCCCTTCCTAACACCTTTTTTTGTCCTGTCAATAGTCTACTTATCAAATTTCTTTGGAATAATCGCAAGCCTAGAATTTCGCTAGCTCGCCTACAACTCCCTAAAGATTCCGGAGGAGTTCATTTTATCATCTCAAATGTTATCACTCTGCTTTTTCCTTGAAGCAAATTTGGACCTTCCTTTCCGATCCCATTACCTCCTCATGCACGGCTTAGAGTACCTTAGAATTGACACAATGTTCTCCTTCTTCTCTTCTTTCTGCTATCCGGGTCACCTTATCCCCAAAACGTTTGTCTTTCCCTACGCTTGTGCACTCTAAGGCGTTGGTTCTTACTTCGCTTTCAGCTTATTTTTCTCTCACCTCCCGTTCCTTGGACAGCCCTCTTTGGTACAATAAACACCTTAAGATCAATAATCGCGCCCTCTTTTGGAAGGAGTGGATAGATAAAGGGATCATTACTCCTCAACGCTTGATTAATGGAGATACTTTCTTATCCTTTTCTGAGATTCAATCCCTCTACAATATCTCATCATGCTATTCCTCCCAGTACAATACACTCAAAGATGTCCTCACCAACTATTATTTCCCTACCACTCTTTCGCCCATTACCTCCTCTGACCCCTCTTCTCCTCCCCCTACTCCTATTGATGTTATCAGCCAATTTAAAGCAGCCACTATTTATAAATTGATTGCTTACCCTCCCATACGCAGAACCAAATCTCCTTTAGAACTCATTTGGGAAAAAGACCTATGGATAGATCTCCCCCTGTGCACTTGGGACATTCTATGGTCCCGGATCCACACTACCTCTCGTTCAGCCAGCACGACACAATCCCTATATTTTTTCTATAATAGATCATTTTTTACCCACCCCTAACATCCTTCATAGATTCAAATGCTAGATTCCCCTAAATGCTGGGCATGCTCCCACGCTAACACTGATCTCTTTCACATGTTCTTTCAATGTCCCCTTATTGTTGACCTATGGTCCAGAATATGGTCTAAGTTAAATGATATTATTATGTCAGATATTCCTTTTCACATCAAACATGTTTTCTTAGGTCATTTGCCCCCTGCTTTTGATAATTACAAAGAATGCGGTAACTTTGTCAATATATTTATTGCTATTACCTTTCAGATTATTACTTCTAATTGGAAAGATTCATCGAACATTTCCTTTCTAGCATGGTGGAACTTACTTTGTCATCAACATAGAATGGACAGAACTTACGCTACCTCCACTCCCTTGTTGATTAAAAGAGACTTATTGTGGTTACCTTTGACAAATGTTTTATCTAGGAAGCTACCTTAACTGTTTATTCTATTATTTAATATGATAGATTGTTGCTTCATTTTCTATTATTTTCCCCCTCTTTCTTTCCTCCTTTCTTCTTTTCCTTTCTTCTCTTTTCTTCCTTTCTTTCTCCTCTTCTCTTTAAAATGCACTTGTATTAAGTATGGTTTTATTTCATAAGGTTACTTTTCTACCACTGTTTCATATTCTTAGTTGTCATTGTTTCCTGCTAATATTGAATCTGTACTGATGCTTTACATTGTTTTACTCTTTTAATAAAGCATTTTAAACATAAAAAATAGATCAAACATATAGGCAAAGGCAGCCACCTTTAATGTTATGAAGCAAATTATGAAAGAAATCTTAGCATGGAGCAGTTTTATTTTGAGAATTCGTTAGTGATTTGAGGGCCTGGATATATCTCAGGCTGCAGAAAAAAAGGTCAGATGTATGACGAAGGCGTAAAGATGTTGGAAGGCCATAGTCAAGAAAATTTTCAATTATTTAACCTCCAGAACATAGGGAATACACCACCGTTTTGGAAACTGAAGCATGAAGGAAGGTGTTTTATTCTTTAAAAGAAACAAGTGTAAAAGACATTCAAAGACCTGTTTACTGATAGATCAAAATTTCATAATGGAGTCTAGAGCAAAGCTCAGATGTTACTGTTGCAAAGACAAGAGATGACACGGGGAGAAAACCAAGAATCAACCAGTGGTAAACCTTGTGAGGATGAAATCAAAGCAAATGAGATCATACTGGTTGGACTTAGTATCTTCAGGAGAATTTCAGTGTAATGGCTTGGTACTTCTCCTAGTCATCAAAACTTTGCATTTTAGGACTTGTAATTTCTCTGACTATTTCACGAGGTCTAACATTCCACCCAGAACTAACTCAGGGTGTCACAATTAAGCTGAAGTAACTTGCCAACTAGACCAGTTGTCCAGTACTTTTATCTCATCCATGAACATAGAGAGCAAGAATCCTCTCTCAAGCTGTAGTGGTGCAGCAAGTAGTATGCTGATAAAATGGGAGTATGTGAGTAACCCCTCTGGCTGAATGTAACATATATGACATGTTTGCAGGAAGGTCTTTGCAGTAACAACATACAGATGGCATGGAGGATTGTAAAGTATCCTCAGATCTACCAGGACTCTGACAAGATTGTACGATAGGACTACCTGTAACAGCAGGATGAAGAAGTGATAGGCACATTGCAGGTAGAATCAATTAATCCAAAATGGATTGGAGAGGGACACTGGCCAGTATTGCCCTTGAAGTATCTTCAAGGATTTCACATCATGGTGTGAGACTATATGAAGCAGAGGAGAAGCTGGACCTCCAAAAATATATATACATTACAATTTCCAACAGGCCCCCCCTATCTACTAACAAACAGTGACTTGTACATTTCTAAGAAATGTAAGATATGTCCGAGTCACCGGGTGTTATCACAAATTCAGAGCACATTTTCAAGGAACAAGCCTTAATACAATATGCTCACTCTCTGCACCTCGATTTAACCCTATTGAAAAAGTGATGAGATGGTGAAAGTGCAACCAACATCAATACCACAATGCCTGAGCAGATGTAGCTAGTATACTATCAAGCAAAGCCAAACTCAACCTGCCACCACTCCCCTTCAAGGCCGCTCCCACAGTACCATCTGTGATGGTTGGCGATCTTAATCTTATGTATTATTCTCCATCAAACTCATCTTCACCATATCCCTGTACTACGGAGAACGCCAAATATTTAGGGTTCAAAAGATGTCAATGTATTCACCCCCCACCCTCCACCCCCCCCCCCCCCCCCCGGCAAGGAAAAACAAACATTTCAAAGGAAGATGAAACTTAGGACCATCATCCTTAGCATTGATCCTTAGCAGTGGGATAAACATGACATTTTCTGAAGAATGAAGTGAAATACTTAAGAAATGTATCTTTTTTGTAATTTTGCTTGCCTCGACAAAAATATGTAAGAACTGGATTAAAGGTACCCCTCCAAATAAAATAGATTGGTTGAGGGCAATAAAATATAATAATAGAGTGGATTGGGCTTCACAAAACCAGAGAAATTATTTTTGGCTCCCATATGAGAATATGAGGCTACTGGGGAAAAAGGACGGTGAGCACTTGAAAGATGTCAGAGTCTCCGAGGAGAGACACGTAGTATTGCTGCTAACAGTTACCTCGATCATGAAAGTTACATTTAGTAATTTATAAAGTTTTATATAGCGTGAAATCAGAGCGCTTTACAATTTGAGGCAAAGGTAACAAATCAGAACATTAGTCTAACATGGGGAATCTAATGGGCATTGAGATGTTTACTCCTCTCAAAATCGGAATGGTTGTTTGTTAGAAATGGGGGTCTCTAGTTAGCAATGGCTGGCCACTGTCCAACTGGGGACCCTTCTTCCTAAGTCAGAGTAAGGGGGCTACACCCATTGATAACCCCTGCTCAACCCTGTGGTAACGTAGCACGAGCAGCTAGGCTTATCTCAGAGGCAGTGTGTAAAGCATTTATGATCATACACAGTAACACAGTGAAGAACACTACAAAGGGACACCACACAAGTAGTTATAAAAAAATACATATCTTTATGCATAGACTTAACACAAGACTAATAACCATAAAATGCAACAATACTGTAAGCTAGGGATGCTCTTGAGAGGATGGAAAAATAGTTCAAAGTGTTCAAAAATGCACATACATGACACGGTCAAAGGTTAGACAGTTGAATACACCGGTGACTGGCAGTACAAAAGAGAACACACAAGAGTGCATGATCTATCTGGGGACTCAGAAAAACCACATGTGACATCCATCAGAGAGCTGTGTGAACAATTACCCCTCAGCACAAAGCAAACATGCTGCACATACATGACACTGTTCAGGGATCCATCATCTACAGCTGACCATTAAATGACCCTACATCATAGTCCCCCCATTAAAGCAGTGTGGATCTGCACAAACGTGATGTGCTCTGGGGACCCAAAACCAACTTAACAGTGTTGAAGCCTGTGTTTCTTTACCTTTCAAAAACAGCAAATTAATTATTATCACAGGGACTGACTCACTGTGTGCGCCCTTAGAACTAAACACAGCACAAAGGGGTCAGTCAGCTCCACCTTGCCAACACAGACTGGATAAACAGCCCACTCTGGTGGGCCAAAGGCAACAACCAGGGGTTGCGCCCTGTCATTACTTCTAAGCAGCAGCAACCAACTCCCTGGGAATGAAAAGTTGTGTGCTCTTGGGACACAAAACCATCTTGTAATAGTGCATCTCTCCTTCAGAGCAGCCTCAGCACAAAGAACACATAAGGTTAATAGGACTTTATTCTTCGGTCTTGTAATAATATAAAAAATATTGGTTTAGTTTGCAGCCCCTCTTAATACACATCAAAATTACAACAAAAAATTCAAAATGATGTATGGGAATATAAATGAAAACACTATGTTGAATTTTCAAATAAAACTTAAATCCAAAATTTCTAAACTGCTATTTTTCTTGCTTTTCTATTAGCAAAATCATTGATGACATCATCAAAGTCTAGTTCATCACTCAGTTGCTGTTCTATAGACAGTATGGCAAGATTTCTTAAACGTAAGGCACTCATTGTAGATCTTAGGTAATTCTTAATCAATTTCAATTTAGAAAAACTCCTTTCTCAACTAGCAACACTTAGAGCAATAGTAAGGAAAATTCGCAGTAGTATTACAATATTTGGAACAGAGTTCTCAAGACTGTATGTTAGTATAAACTGCAAAAGTTCAAGGGGACTGTCCTTCCATGTCTCTGTTTCGTCTTGCGTAGCAGCAACAGAAATAAAACTCTGAAGTCTTTTTCTCTCAACCAGGAACTCTTCCTCGTTAATGTCATCATGATAATGATTTAGTTGACATTCGTATTTATCATCCAAAAGATTTGATGGCGTAAGGATAGCTGTCAGAGCTCCAAGCATACCTGATATGTAATCGCCTTGACTTGTACTTGCGCGGGAGCAGAGATGATTAGGCTCAGGAACTAGATGCCAGTACCCGAATCCCAAGAGACGATGCCGGCAGGTCTATAAGAACCTCCCTACATCATCCTCCGGGAAGGGGGTGTGGATAAAATAACAAACAGAGAAGAGACTGGTCCGGAAAGTTTCCTCAGACTACTTCCTTCAGGGTGTTTGCGTATTGGAAACCTGTAAGAGGAGCACACCATTAGTTCTTCCTTCCTACGCTACTCTGACTCTACTGTTCTCGGGTTTAGTCTTAACTCACTTAATATTTTCCCGGACCTTGCTTCTCTTCTATGAAATGTGTTTTTTCTCGTCTAGTTTGTCGTTGCTGCAGGGAAGACAAGGGCAATGGGTTAATTCCTTACACATGCTATTCTATGGTCACCCCTGATACTGTCTTCTTCTAAAAATACTTACTTGACTAACTACTCGAGGACGCTGCTTCGGGGGTTCTGTAAAGTTGTTCTGAATTGGGAAAAAACGTGGAACAGGACTTTACTTATAGACAGTCTTTACACTAGCAATGACTCAAGGAGGAATGTTCTGGCAATTCTTATTTCCCGCTTTTTTCACACAAAGTTCAGGAAATGGTTTCTCTTTTCCCTTGCCATTCAATGTTCTAGGAAAAAAGACTACTCGTTTCTCCTTTCGCTCAAGGTTCAAATAAAAGATTTCTCGATTCTCTTTTACTCAGTGTTCAAGAAAGGTTTCTCTCGTTTTCTCTTGGTCACATGGAATTTAGAAGTTCGGATTGTGCACTTGACAATGTTAACTATGACACTTTGAATATCTTCAGTTTGGCCAAACACTAGTTATTCGACACTTAGCTTTCTGTTGTTGACTGACTCTCTTGTTCGCTGAAATCTTCTTCTCCACAGGAATTCACCTTGCTCAGTATACACTTCGACGATTCTTCGGAGGTTCACTTTACCGCTGGAAACTTGGACTTGGGAAAAGGGGGTTGTTATTACGCGTTTTGAATTAGTACGCCGTAATAACGTTTCCTCGACACTCGCGCAAAACGCAAATGGAGTACTACAACCAGGATACTTTAAACTAAGGATTCGAGGAATTCACCAGAGTACGCACACAGGTTCTTCTTCGCTAACGGTTCAGGTGAAGTGCGTAGTTTCTAGAACTTGCGTCCCGCTCCTACTCTCCGCACCAAAACGAGGCTTAAACGACTAGAGCGTCAACCTCACAGCACCACGGCACCGCGGCAGCCATTTTGTCTCTCCAGAGTCGAACTCTCTCCGACCATGATAACTCTGTGTACCTTTGGGCTTCGCTTTGGGTCGAGGTTGAACCACACACCAGCGTATCCACATGACGGGTTCTGACAGTACCCCCCAACAAGGCAGGCTCCTTCCTTCTGGGCTTGGAGGGGTAGCGTTGGTGGAAGGAATGAACCAATCTGGGAGCGTGAACATCTTCTTCCAGTTCCCACGATCGCTCTTCAGGCCCATAACCCTTCCAGTCGATGAGGTAGTACAGTTTCCCTTTGGAGAACTTGGAATCCAGAATGTCTTTTACCTCAAACTCCGTTCCCGTCTCGAGGTAAATTGGCTTAGGAGGTGCTTGCATTCTCAGGTCTGCAGAAGTTCTCTTTAGCAATGAAACATGGAAGACAGGATGAATCTTTAGCCTAGGAGGAAGTGTCAATTGATAGGTGACGGGATTGATTTGTTTCTCCACTGGGTAAGGACCAATAAAGCGGGGTTGAAATTTTCGATTTCCCTTTAGTCTCAGATGCTTTGTGTTCAACCACACCTTATCCCCCACAGACAGTGGAGGACCAGCACGCCGCTTCCTATCCGCATAAATCTTATACTTCTCCTTAGCTTTTTGCAGATTGTCCGTTGCCTGTTGCTGGATGTGACCCATCTGGGACACCAGGTCCTCGACAGCTGGGACTGCCGTTTCCATTTGTCGGATTGATGCGTTTGGATGTCGTCCATAATTCAAGAAGAAGGGGGAGAAACCAGTGGAACTGTTTCTCGCATTGTTATGGGCGAATTCCGCCGACCACAAGTAATCGGCCCACTGAATTTCTTCCTTCAGAAGGAATAGTCGAAGATACTGCTCCAGCTCTTGATTCACCCTCTCTGTTTGCCCATCTGTCTCTGGGTGATAGCTCGTGGAAAACCTAACTTCTGTACCTAGACCTTTCATGAATGCCTTCCAAAAATGAGATACGAACTGAGTACCCCTATCCGAAATGACCACCTTGGGTATGCCATGGATCCTGACTATTTGGGAGCTAAAATGATCTGCTACTTGTTTAGCTGACGGAGTTCCTTTTAATGCTATGAAGTGGGCCATTTTTGAGAAAGCGTCTACTACCACTAGAATGGTGTCATAACCTCTGCTCAAGGGTAAATCGGTAATGAGATCAAGAGTCACTGTGTGCCAGGGATAAGGAGGGGTGGGTAGGGGTTGCAGGAGCCCCTTAGGTGCTTGTCGTTCAGATTTTCCCTGAGCGCAGATCTCACAAGCCTTAACATATCTCTCAATATCTGTTGACATCCCAGGCCACCAATAGTGTCTCTTTATCAGCTCTTCGGTTTTGTTCTCTCCCTTGTGTCCCGCCAGCTTATCATCATGACACTCACGCATCACCTGTTGCTGCAATTCTGTTGTAGGCACATACAAGGCCTCCCCTTGATATGGCAACTGACGAACGATCTTCCTGCCAGGATCTTCTTTAACCCAATTTTGCTTGTCCTCCGAACTCATGCTTCCTGCTATGGCCTCTTGGACATTGATCGAAACTGTGGCCCCAATAAACTTGTTCTCAGGGATGATCGGTTGAACCTCTATGGTCGTTCTCTGAGGGTCGGTATCCAGTCTGGAAAGCGCGTCGGCCTTCCCGTTTTGTGCTCCTGGACGAAAGGTAATTACGAAGTCGTAATCCGCAAAGTACAGGGACCATCTGAGTTGCCTTGGCGTGAGCGTTCTGGCGGACTTCAAGAACTTCAGGTTTCGGTGATCTGTGAATACTGTGACTTGATGCTGTGTCCCCATCAGATAATGCCGCCACTCCTTGAAGGCATCCTTGATAGCCAGTAATTCCTTCTCGGTGATAGTGTAGTTAATTTCCGCCGGGGTCAGCTTCCTAGATCGGTAAGCTACTGGATGCAGTTGACCTGTGCTCTTGTGACGCTGCGACAGGACTCCCCCCAACGCCTGGTCTGACGCGTCGGTCTCGACATAAAACGGTTCCGATGGATCAGCATGAAGCAGGACTGGTGCAGTAGTAAAGGCTTCTTTTAAGGCTTGAAAGGCCTCTTCGGCCTCTTCCGACCACTCGAACTTCGTTCCTTTCTTTAACAGCCTGGTAAGGGGTAGAATTCTCCCAGAAAACTCTCTGATGAATCGCCTGTAGAAGTTGGCAAACCCAATGAAACTTTGGACCTCTTTCACACTCGTTGGAGATTTCCAGGTGGTTACTGCCTCTATCTTCCGTGGATCCATTAAGATGCCAGACGGGGAGAGGACAAATCCCAAAAATTCGACCTGGGAAACGTCGAAGGCACACTTCTCCAGTTTTACAAACAGCTTTTTCTCTTGTAGTTTCCTCAAAACTCCTTTCACCTGCTCGTGGTGTCTCGTCACATCAGAGGAATAAATCAAGATGTCATCAATGTATACAATGGCACACTGGTCGATGAACTCTTTCAGGACATCATTAATAAAATGCTGGAAGGCAGCTGGGGCATTACATAGCCCATAGGGCATCACTTGGTACTCGAATAGGCCGAATCTAGTCCGAAAGGCCGTCTTCCACTCGTCACCTTCTCGCATCCTGACTAGGTGGTAGGCCCCTCGCAGGTCTAATTTTGTGTAGACTTGAGCTCCTTTGACTTGGTCCAATAACTCTGATATCAAGGGCAGGGGGTATCTGTTCTTCTTTGTTATCCTATTGATTGCTCGGTAATCGATGCATGTTCTTAAGTCCCCTTCCTTCTTTGGCACGAAAAATAGGGGCGACGAGACAGGCGACTGTGAGGGTCGGATGAAACCATTCGCCAGATACTTGTCCAGGTATTCTTTCAGATGTTGGTGTTCTTTCTCGGTTAACGCGTACACTCGACTGCATGGCAAGTTGGCTCCAGGTTCTAGATCAATCTTGCAGTCGTAGGCTCTGTGTGGAGGTAACATCTCGGCTTCCACTTCGTTGAACACACCTTCGAACTCCTTATACACCTCCGGGACCTGGCGGGTGTCTATGGCGCACACGGAGTGCTCTACAAGACTCAAGGCATGAGCTGGGTTTATTTCTTCTCCACTATTCCTTGGAACAAAACAGTTCTCACAACAGTAGTTTGAGTCCATGTGAACGGTTCTGGAGTTCCAGTCAATCGTGGGGTTATGCTCCGTGAGCCATGGTAGTCCAAGAATTAACTGAAACTGTGGAGCATCGATCAGGTTGAACTGGATCAATTCACGATGGCCATCTGCGGTGATCAGCTCCATCACCTCTGTGTGGCTCACGATGGGTCCCGAAGATAGGTTAGTTCCATCCACAGCGCGGACTGGCTCACTTTTCTCTTTTCTTATGGCTCTGATTCCCACCTTGTCCGCAAAACGCAAGTCACAGAAATTTCCCGTCGCTCCAGAGTCTACCATGACAGAGACTTCGGTCAGGACCGTCGATCGGAACATCACTCTCATAGACAGAATCAGATGCGGAGCCGCCGCTTGTAGGGTATTAGCCACGTGGTGTTCCTTTGGAGTCTCTTCAGTAATCGCACCCACCCGTTCAACTCCAGCCACAGGTGGTGCCGCTAGTTTTCCTTCGGCTTGAATGTTCCTTTGGGCTTCTTTGGACAGTTTCGGACAAAATGCCCACTCGAACCACAATATATGCACAGGTTATTCGTTCTCCTTCTCTCTCTTTCTTCTTTCGTTAGGGGCCCTCTGATGGTTCCGATCTGCATTGGTTCTACTCCGGAGTTTCCTTCTGAGGTTCGTGTTCCCTCTGGACGCGCCCTGTTGAATCTGGGAACGACCGCCCGGAAATCTTTTTTCTTTTCCCCTCGCCGCTCTCCTTGACGAAAATCTATTTCTAGAACTAAATCGATGAGGGCCGATATCTCCGTTGGGCGATTTGGAATTTGAGCCAACACGTCCTTCAGCTCGTCTCTCAACCCACGATAAAACACTGCTGCTCGTTTGCTTTCTGGCCAATCCGTCTCCACCACCAACTTGTTAAACTGCGCCAGATATGCTATTAGGTCTCGATTGCCCTGTCGCAAATCTAGTAATTCGTTGTCCACAACTTGGGAGATCCTTCTGCGATCAAATATTCGAAGAAACTCTTGTTTGAAATTTTCGAAGTTCCTCAACAGCGGGTCTTCTCTGGTGACTAGAGGCATGGACCAGGCCGCTGCGTCCCCGCTCAAATATGAAAGAATGAAGGCTACTTTGGACTGCGCATCAGGGAAAATCGATGGGCGGCACAGGAAATGTAAGGAGCATTGCGAGAGAAATATCTGTGCCTTCTGTGGATCCCCACTAAACCTTTCAGGGGCGGCTAGCGGAATGACTGGAGACAGGGAGTGTATGACTTGTGTAGTTGACCTGTTTGTCGCCTCTAACACTGGATTCATGGCCTCCCGCTCTAAGCTACTAGTTCTGTGTAACCTCAGGGCTAACTCGGCTGTTTCCTTTCGGGCGTTCACTACCTCTTGTTTTAAATTCTGATTCTCTTCCCTTACTGCCCCCAGTTCCTTGTGGATTGCGTCTAGGATCGTCCCTAACGATTGTACATCTATTCCTTCGGCCATCTCTGCTCAGGTGCAAAAAATACTTGGGCACTTCACTCTGTCAGAGCTCCAAGCATACCTGATATGTAATCGCCTTGACTTGTACTTGCGCGGGAGCAGAGATGATTAGGCTCAGGAACTAGATGCCAGTACCCGAATCCCAAGAGACGATGCCGGCAGGTCTATAAGAACCTCCCTACATCATCCTCCGGGAAGGGGGTGTGGATAAAATAACAAACAGAGAAGAGACTGGTCCGGAAAGTTTCCTCAGACTACTTCCTTCAGGGTGTCTGCGTATTGGAAACCTGTAAGAGGAGCACACCATTAGTTCTTCCTTCCTACGCTACTCTGACTCTACTGTTCTCGGGTTTAGTCTTAACTCACTTAATATTTTCCCGGACCTTGCTTCTCTTCTATGAAATGTGTTTTTTCTCGTCTAGTTTGTCGTTGCTGCAGGGAAGACAAGGGCAATGGGTTAATTCCTTACACATGCTATTCTATGGTCACCCCTGATACTGTCTTCTTCTAAAAATACTTACTTGACTAACTACTCGAGGACGCTGCTTCGGGGGTTCTGTAAAGTTGTTCTGAATTGGGAAAAAACGTGGAACAGGACTTTACTTATAGACAGTCTTTACACTAGCAATGACTCAAGGAGGAATGTTCTGGCAATTCTTATTTCCCGCTTTTTTCACACAAAGTTCAGGAAATGGTTTCTCTTTTCCCTTGCCATTCAATGTTCTAGGAAAAAAGACTACTCGTTTCTCCTTTCGCTCAAGGTTCAAATAAAAGATTTCTCGATTCTCTTTTACTCAGTGTTCAAGAAAGGTTTCTCTCGTTTTCTCTTGGTCACATGGAATTTAGAAGTTCGGATTGTGCACTTGACAATGTTAACTATGACACTTTGAATATCTTCAGTTTGGCCAAACACTAGTTATTCGACACTTAGCTTTCTGTTGTTGACTGACTCTCTTGTTCGCTGAAATCTTCTTCTCCACAGGAATTCACCTTGCTCAGTATACACTTCGACGATTCTTCGGAGGTTCACTTTACCGCTGGAAACTTGGACTTGGGAAAAGGGGGTTGTTATTACGCGTTTTGAATTAGTACGCCGTAATAACGTTTCCTCGACACTCGCGCAAAACGCAAATGGAGTACTACAACCAGGATACTTTAAACTAAGGATTCGAGGAATTCACCAGAGTACGCACACAGGTTCTTCTTCGCTAACGGTTCAGGTGAAGTGCGTAGTTTCTAGAACTTGCTCCTACTCTCCGCACCAAAACGAGGCTTAAACGACTAGAGCGTCAACCTCACAGCACCACGGCACCGCGGCAGCCATTTTGTCTCTCCAGAGTCGAACTCTCTCCGACCATGATAACTCTGTGTACCTTTGGGCTTCGCTTTGGGTCGAGGTTGAACCACACACCAGCGTATCCACATGACGGGTTCTGACAATAGCATATTTTTAACCATGACCTCAACATTTTTTCATTATTTGGCAGAGTTTGATAAAACCACTCGCGTGTAAGTTTTCTGATTCGTCCTTTGATCAAAGCACCCTCACGATTGACTTCACCAAAGTCAGAATCTAGATATTGAACCACAGACGCCCCTTGTTGTACCAGCAAGATACGTGTGTCATCTTTAATCTTACTTGGCCAAAGACCAATATCTTTTAAGTCAACTGCTGGAATTTGTTGTCCATCAGACCCCTTATCACTTGTTGAAGTATCACATGACTTTGATGATGGATTGACTTCAAAATCAGAAACTGCTTCAGTAACAGTAGTAGTGCTAGTAGTTTCTACTTCCATAACTGTAGTATTAGTACTACTTTCTGTTTCACCAAAATCAGAATCCAGATGTTGAACCACAGACGACCCTTGTTGTACCAGCAAGATATGCGTGTCATCTTTAATCTTCTTACTTGGCCGAAGACCAACATCTTTTAAGTCAACAGCTGGAATTTGTTGTCCATCAGACCCCTTATCACTTGTTGAAGGATCACTTGTCTTTGATGATGGATTGACTTCAAAATCAGAAACTGCTTCAGTAACAGTAGTAGTACTAGTAGTTGCTGCTTCAGTAACAGTAGTAGTAGTACTAGTACTTCCTGTTTCGTGACTGAGGTATTTCAGTAGTGAACCTTCATACTTTTTTAATTCTTCCTCTCTAGCCTTTTTCTTTTTTCTAAAGGCTGCACCGCTTTCTTTTATTCGCTTCATCTTTAAGCTTGAAAGAATAAGAAAAAGATATTCTTAATAAAAAGAATAACGGATAAATACATCCAATTTCAAAATGTTAGCTTCTAGTCTGCTCCATTTCAATTGCAATAAAATAAAGTGAGACAAGAAGGGCATGTGACTCCTACACCTTGTAACCCTCACTGTCTTGTTATCTGACACAGTCAGTGCGTTGAGTACCATACAGAGGGGGGGCGTCACATCACATCCCAGCTATCAGAGCGCGCAGCTCGGTTAAGGGGCCATTAGGCCTCCTTCTGATCGAGTGGCCTGGAACATCACACTTAAATGTAAATACAACGGAGATAAAAGCATACAGCTGGGTATCTCTTCACAGGTACTCAAGAGGCATGCTTTTGACTTTGTTAGGCCCCTTTATGTAAGTGCATGTACTGAAAGTATCTCAGATGTGTTGGTCTGTCCCAGTATTTACACACAATTTAAATAGTACTATTTTACTGTCTTTTATAACGCTACACATCCCAATGCAGAGTGTCAGAGTGATTTTAATAACACATACAGATTGAAAATAAATCATGCAAGCATGTAAATCAGTGAACAAGATGTGTTGTTGCATGAGTCAGTGAGGGTTAAAAGTAGTAGCAGTCATATATCCTACATAGCTCACTGTGCTATATTAAAAGGCTTACTATTTATAAACTGCAAGTAACAAAAGGATCTGGCTGTGTTAAAAACAGTAACTTTACCTAGCTACATTAAAACAAAATATGTAATCTGCATATTACAAGATGTGCTTTGCAGGCACATTAACCTTCTATACTACTTCGAGTCAGATCTGAGACTACACAAAACAGAAATTTCTCCAAGAAATACTTTAACCTCCAGGGTTATCTCACCAATTGTTATTACCTGATAGTTACTGGGCACCTCTGAAGCAGATGCCTTAACCCTATAAAAATATTAGGAAATGCAGACTTTGTAACCAATTAAGCCTAAAAGATCTACTAACATGCTTCTCCAACAGTTTAAACATCTTCTTAGAGAGTGTTGTTGCTCAAATGGGTGCAATTGCTGTTATTTATGTTTTCCTAGTCTTCCTTGCTTGATTTTGTTTCCTATAAAGTGTCACACATAGTCATTGAAATGTCACTCATAATTTCACTGGAATTAAGAAAATGTCACACATAGCAATGCAATCTGAAACCTTGGCAGCTATGCTCAAGTGAGTCTAATTTCAAATGAAATATTTATAAGTTTCCCTTGTCATCATTGTATGGCTTTCAAGACAGTGTGTCACTCATAGTAGTTGAAATGCCACTTATATACTGAAATTATGAAGATGTTGTTACACATAGCATAGGTAGCGATTTGAAACCTTGGCCAGCAGCTATGCAAATTGCATCAGCAGTGCTTGTGACATCTATCGTCTCATGTGAATTTTACAGACATAGAATTGAACTATTATGGCCTAAACAGTTAAAGACAGTTAAAATAGACGGCTGGTATCTAGCATGAACAGAAATCATAAAAACAAATGAAAATGTGTGGTTTAAAAAACGTTTATAATGAATTAACGTACTGAGTGCAAAAATAATATCTATATATTTCCACTTTAAGCAAAAAAATAAATTGTGTTTCCCATAATTCCATGTGACAATTTACTATCAGACTTTCCATTTAAACATACTGTGCAACCCTGCAAGAATGGGTCTTTAATCTCATTTTGGGGTTTGAACAGAAAGCCATCAAAAGTAGAGTCTCAGATGGAGAAGAGATATGCCTCTTCTGCTCACGTGTGCACTTCCACAATGCTGTGCTAACACAGCCAGAGTTGTTGCAGTGTTTGGGGGTTTGATACTGAGGCCAGAGAGAGTTATACCTCCACACCACAGATATTGGAGGAGCATGGCCCTAGAAAGCAGAGTTAAGGTGTAGGTTTTTACAATAACAGGACTGCTTGACAGCTATTTTGTGCGTTAGGCTGGAGCATCGCTTTCGGGTCCCCTGCCTCTCTGAACTCACCCACATTTTCTCCCTTCCCCTCTTTATAACTGACTGCCCTGTTTGCCGCAAAGATAGCTACCGGCAGCTGGCACTTTAGACTATACTGACAGGAGTGCTTCAAGGGGTGCCTGTGTTTTATACTAGGGTGTTCCCAATTCTGATGAAGTAGCGCAGCAACAGTCACCAGATCACAAAGTGCCACCTGCAACTGGGGAGGGTTTCCCACTGACTCCTGGTTTGCCTACCCTTGGGCCCTTCCTTCTTTCTAATTACCTGCACTAAGGTGTACTGTGGTTGTTCTTTGTATAGTATCCTCTTTAATCAAGATACATTGGACAAATTCACCAAGTCCAGCAGCACTATTCATATCTCACCTGCGGCCCGCAACCCAGCTCCTCCTGTCTCGGATGCAGCACCATTGGTTATCTTCAAGGTAATGGCCTCTAGCCATGGTGTTCTAGCGTTGAAAATTGGCAAAGTGGGGACGGACGTGGTCTGCTGGATTAGGACCTTTGTTATATGTCTAAGCTAGATGATATGGTTAAGAGGCTTTCGACCACAGTCATTCACCTAGCAGTTACGTCCAAGACTCTTGTGGCTAGGGAGGGAGGGCACAGTGCAACACTCTTAATTGGTAGGCATCCCATAGACCTGTCAACCTGAAACGTAGAACGTGGATCCTATCAAGGGTGTTTGAATAATCCTGATCCTTGTGCCTTGTAATCGAATGTGCGCACCACTCTCAAAGCAGCAGGCACCTCCCAGGGCTATGCAACACCAGATTTTAGCACAGATTCTGAACTACAAGGTCAGCGACATGAAGGTTACCCCTACCCAGAGTTCAGTTATGATAGAGTTGGTTTGTGTTTTGATTTCCCAGACTACACCAAGATGCTACTACAACAGCGAAAAACTGAGGGTGCAGGGAAAACGCTTCAAGAGATAAACTTGAAATATGTGTGTCTTTCCCCAAATGGGTAAAGGTTATAATGAACTCCACCTCAAATTTCTTTGAGATTGTTGAATTTGTAGAAACAAAAAAGTGAAAAAGGAAAATCACGCGGCATTACTGAGGCAGGGGTAAGGTGCTGGAGGCATTTATTCAGAGTTCCAAGTTGTTTTTTGCTTGCGCTGAGCTTAATATCTCTGGTTTCCTTCCATATTGTGTGGATGTTACACACGTCTGAAGGAAAGAGGGCAAAGATTTTAGACATGTCATAACAGTTAAGGTAAAACACCAATGTTAGTGAGACAACCCTTCAATTCATTCATATTCCTTCAAAGAGACATAACACGGTTGTATCATAGATAAATAATTTGTTTTGTACAACACTGTCGGACCATGACTTTCATATTCATTGTATATAAGTGTGCTATTGTGGCCAATCAAGTATTACTGTGTGGTCAAGACATGCACTCTGAGTACTTCAGACTTTTGAGAAATATTATACAGGGTGTGTGCCCGAGACTGTCAGGCGAAGGAAACTCCGCCGATATCGTAATGAGGCCCTGTGTATTTTGTTATCTTTTCGTTTCATACACCACTTAGTGGACGTTTTTATCTGAAAACAGAGCAGACTACATTTTATATTGGTTAACTGAAGGATGATACATTTAATTAAATTGCGATTTCATGAAATATGTAGTAAGATTAAGTAAGCTCATTTAATGTGTGATTATGTAACAAATCATAGTAGTTTTGACTTGCAATTATTGTTATAACATAATTTCATTTGATACACTTAACGATTTCCAAATAAATGGATATTTTTGTATTACTAGTAATTAAATAAAGGGCGATATGTCGGATACACTCAGCCTAAATCAGCAAATCTGGACAGAAGTTAGCACTGGACCTGCCAACTACGGTGGCCAGTAAGTCTTGGGTTAGAAAAACAACCACATTCCTAAAATAGGACGCAGCAATGCAGGCTAAGAAACAAGAGCCATGCACACTTACTGAATATCAGAACTAAATATATCAACTAGAACAAGACAGCAAATGGAGTAGTCCGAGCTGGAACACAGATGAAGGACTAGGAGCAGCGAAAATGGTGTAGCATAATGCTCGTAAAACAAATGGGGTAGCCCAAGCGCTCACCAAAACAATTAAAGACACGTCATTCTAAAAGTGAAACCACCAAAACATTCAGCAACCAAGAGTAGTCTATTAAGACCCCTACATTATGGTTATGCCGTAACCCATATTACTCAGTCTTCTTGGAACAGTTTACGGCACATCTGTGAAGCTGTCAAGATAATTGTTTCTTTATTCAAATATGACCTTTGACATATCGTTGAATATTCAAGCAGCGCGCATTTTGTGAGTTTCCAAGCTAACTGCTCGACACTCACTGCCTCTCACATGCTCATAGACTATGACATAATCCATATGCCAGTTACCGGGACGAGGAGTTATATTCCTTGTTGTCTTTGTTACCAATGGGCTCTCGACACTACTTTTTTGTGCCACTGGTAATCTCATTGAGGCTACTGCTGATTCTGGAAATTTTTCATTTTTGGTTCGACCTGTTCACTGTGTTGATCATCTTGCATGATTGTAACTTACCCACAGTAGGTACTAAGATGTGTGACTACATCTACATTGATAGAATGAGAACACATGTAGACATATTAGCACTTTGCTATATGTTATTCACCATAACCTGTATACTCTCAGACTTTTTTTTTTAACCATACATTGGATTGCAGAACCACTTGAAAATTGCTTAAATATTTGGTTTCAAAAGGTGAGATTCTTGCTCACTTATCTACTCTTTCTCAAGTTTCCCCTATGTGCCCTCACACACTTGGGTACGGTTTGTTGGCTTTTATCCAAACATCTCTGATGCACTGCTTAGTGGTCCAATGTTCTGGTGTAGATCGATTGTGTTGCTATCCCTGGCAGAGTCATTGGTTAATACCGTGTGACGAAACACATGTTGGCTGTCTTTAACATGTGTGAAAGAATATTGCCAATACGGAAGAATCGATATGATGAACTTTGACTACTTTTCGTGATTTCTAAAGGCATACTTGTGATTGCAGTTGGAACTGGTGGACTTTCACTTGCCTACTTGAGGAACATTTGAAGTAGCTGCTCCTTCCCTTTGCTAAGCACCTTATCAAGGACATTAAAGACTCTTGGACACTTACTGTAATTTGGGTGACAGTGCTCTGACATTACTCTAGCCACCCAACTGTTCATAAGATATAGTAGCAGTCAACCCTATAAAACAGCACAGAAGAAGGGGAGGACGCGAACCAGAATCTACTGGGATATGGTGCAACCAGTGTTAAGGAAAAAGTTAAATGAACGCAAGTAGGTTTCCATATGATAGCTATCTCGTAGAGACCGCCTACAAAGTGTCCACAATGTCAAAAACCAGAGTGATCCATAGAGACTACCAGCATCACGGGCCCATATAATCCTCATACACACTTAGTAGCCCAGTCTCTGTGCAATACTTTGACCTGTAACCAGAGAAGAGTGCATCTAACAGCTATATATAATCTACCACAATCTCGTAGTTACTCTGAACCAGGCTGCAAGTAAGGACCCATATTAACATGAGCGTTCTTAGAGTAGCTACAGCAAATGGCGGCCCGGGCAAACTATGCAACCTGTGCCCTGCGGTGCCGCCCCCAGGATCCATCTCAATGACTGGACGTCACTCGACTGTCACTGACTCACTCACTTGCGATCGATCCGACTCTCTGTACTGTCTCACCAGCTCACGCTCACCTCAATTATAAGTAGTAGTTGTTTGTGCGTGACGACCTGACCTCAGGAGCCTTGATGGCAGCAGAGGCTTCCAGTCGCGCGACGCGCAGAGAGAGAGTGCCGCCCGGCCCGGCGCCCACAGCCACAGCCCAGTACTGTACTCTCCTCTACAGTACTACTGTAGCAGTAGCACTAGGAAGCTGCAGCAGGGCCAGGGCAGGCAACGGTCGTTGGGCGGCAAGGATGGTGCTGGTCTCTGTCTCCACACGACACCCGGACCACGAGGCTCGACACGACGGGAGGGGCCAGCGTGCACTGCGCGCCGCGCGTAACGCGTCACGTCACGGTCACCAGTGCGGCGGCGAGAGCGAGGGCTGGCCCAAAGTGTTACAGGGCCGTCACCATTGGTTGTGGCTGTGTGCACCACGCACACTACCTAATTGACGGCCCTGTGAGCGAGTCTGGGACTGGGAGGGAGGTGGTACGTGGTGGGGGGCCTGCCGCCCTGTAGTGTACTGACTGACTAGTTGATGGATTGGATGATGACGTCAGACGTCGCTCGTCATCAGGTGCTCGTGCTTAATCTCGATCTGGTAGACTGTTCTCAATTGGAAGTGCGGTGCCGCCTCCTACTGTAACTGTCATGTTAATTGACACGGTGCGGTGTAATGATGTTTGTAAACTTAAGGCAAGCACTGGCAGAGCTGAGCACCGCGGCGCAGGCCGCCCTAAGTCACAGCCTCACAGTCACAGCCTGCAGGTCACTCAAAGCAGGCCTCCCTCCGCGACCGCACCAACGGGCCGGGCCTCGCCCCTCCACTCAGTCAGTGAGAGTGCTGGCCCGCCCGCGCGGCCGCGCGCGGGCGCCTCTGCCGCCTCAGATAAGGTGCCGCCTGGGGCGGACCGCCCCCCCCCCCCCCCCGCCCCCCCTAGCTACGCGGCTGCATGTGACGTGAAATTGCCCGCAGTCTGCAATCCTCAAAGCACTGGGAGGGCGGCCACATTTAAAACAATAGCCTTTTGATTACCAAGTCATCGCTATCCTCATTTCCCTCTAAAAAACACACGACAGTGGTACTCCGCTGTTAAATGCCTATTTATTCACCAGACAATTCAGCAGCCAATGGAACTCAGTCAATTAATATTGCTGAAACGACTGTTATTCATGGTTCTGGGCACATGCCAAGAAAGTGAACAAGTCTGCAAAAGCTCTCCATCGGTTTTCCATGAGGTACAGCCGAAATAATAGAAAGAGACAGGGCGAAGGCTCGACAGTAGAAAACCGACAGATAAAAATGCTTATGTCACAGTTCTTCCCTCCCAGAGCACTTTATACCTCGATATAAAGTTCAAATTTATCACATGAATCGTCGACCCACAGTTCGACGTTTAATGTGTTACCCTATATGATGTGCGGTTTCTTTTGCAGCAACGGCAGGGTAATTTAACATAATATTGAAAGGAAACCGTTAAACAAGTCAACCACTTCTGTGTATAACACATGTTAAAATTTCTAAACTCCAATTTCCAAATGTCAAAACAAAAGGTCGCATAGGATATTGAAGGGATTTGACTTGTTTTAAATAAATGAAGGAGATGAGGTAATAGGCGTGCTTGTTATCCTAGTTTCTGTGGCGTCAGTGGAAACATGCTTTTATCGAGCCTAGTTCTGTTCTTTGAGCTGGATACTCATTTACCCTCGTGATTGCTGTCCATTTCGATGTATAATTGAGAAAACCATTGGGGACTCAGCAGGTACCAGTTTACCAGCCACTCTATTCAGGGCTGTCCTTTACACACACCCCACACCTGCGTCACTGGTCAACTGACCCTGCCAATAAAAGAGCCCGAGCAGGGCCGGATTGGGAACCAAAACCGGCCCTGGCAAAGTGCTCGGCCGGCCAGCCCCCCAATGGAGTTGGGGGTGCGACCGCGCCCCTTGCTAGGGCTGGTTTTCGGCCGATTTTGTTACAACAATGCTGAAAAAACGACCCTGTAACAAAAATGGCCCCCAGAGGCCCAAAACCGGCCCCCACCCTTGCGGGCACCGGGGGATTACCCGGTGCCCGCAACGGCCATTCCGGGCCTGAGCCCGAGTGCACATGCTCGTGGCCAGTTTAGTAACGATATACACTGTGGCTGTGTCATCCTTTACTAAGTATGTGGGCCTAAGGACCTCGGGGTATATTACCAAGCAATAGGGATAATTATCGCTATTGCTTGGTTAGAGACAAAAATTTACCGCAGCGCTGCGGCGATTTTTACCGCAAATAAACCTTGGTATTACCAAGGTTTAGCGCAAATGCAGTAAAAATCGCCGCAAAGCATGAATATCGCTGAAAAGTCAGCGATATTCATGCATTAGCGAGCTAATGCTCTTAGCCATGTTATCCACCTCCCATTGGATAACATGGCTAAGAACTGCTCAGGGCAGGTGTTAGCTTTTGGAGATATTCCCGCTTAGCGCGAATATCTCCAAAAGTTGGTAATAGGAGATAGCGATGTTAGCGACTGTTTTCAGTCGCTAACATCTTGGCACGCCCACTTTGCATCTCATTAGTGATAAATATCACTGACATGCAAAGTGGGGCCCAAGATGGTCGCTATCTCCTACTAGCTGTCGCTAACTGGTGTTAGCGGCAGCTAGGTAATAGGGAGATAATTTTATCTCCGCTTTCTTGGCTTTTAAAGCCAAAAAAGCAGAGATAAACCCCCTTGATAATATGCCCCCCCGTCTTTAAATTGGTGTTGAGATGGAGATGTAGCCCAGCACCACGGCTGCAGCCCTCTGCATGAAAGAAGGAAGTAAGGAGATTGGTCATCTTCCACACCCACATACTACCAATAATAAGTGAAGGATGCTCCACTGTGCTCCCATACACTGCCCCAGCAAAAGAATTAGGGGGTGAGAACTGAAATGTGAACCCCTAAGGAAAGTAGCACCTCAGTGGGCCAAAGACTGTACAGAGAATGTCCTCCCCCACACTGCCTTAAACTGGAGTCGCCAGTCGCCCATTACAGGCAATCAGAGAGTCACACACCCCGAGTGGCAAGCTGTCAACACCTCAGCCCGAATTGGAGAAGTAGCACATTCCTATCAACAGAACGTAACCTGTGAGAGGTCAATGATAGAAGAAGACTTCTACTCCGACAGACAGAACAGGACTGGTGAGAGATCCATGCTAATAGTAGTGGCGCCACATGGCCTGATGCCACTTCGCAGCATGCACAGAGAAGACATGCGACATGTGGCTGAACGCCATATCACACTACAAGCAAGAAAAATAGAGCGTGGCATGATGCCACATCATGAAGAAGAAATCAAAGGAGAAGAGAGAATGGTGTGTGAAAATCCTGCCACACTAAAAGACCGGATGACCACAGATACGCAAGAGCACAAGATCAGAGGGTAAAGAGACTGATGACTTGTCGACTAACAGAGAGTGTATCCACAGATAAAAGCCAGCCACCCAGGTGCAGTGACATTCCTGGTGACTGCTCAGCCGTAGAACTAAATGTAAGCTGCCGACAAGCATACACCCAGTCTCTACTGCATGCTTCGAAGTGCGACTGTCAGTTCCCAAGAATCAGCTGTTTGGTGAAAGATGGCATCCCCGCTACCAGCCACACATACCAAAAAGAGAAGGCGAGCACCAGCAAATAAATACTCCCAGCTACGTGACTCGAAGTCCCTCCAGCCAACCTCACTCCATGCAATCATCACCACCTGTTGTCCAGGTCGTCTAGTGGCAAGCACATCATCATTGCCATATGCATAGCCCGAACCAATGAAGAAGCATTTCATCACCACAAAACATCCAGAGACAAAAGAGGCACTCCTGGCAACATGAACAACCAAACCTCCAGAGGCTATCTGATAGCCCACCCACACCTGGGTCCTGTTAGCAAGCACACCAACCATATGTCATTCACCCTTGCGGTTGCTCAAATGACTTGGCCATGGCTTCTGTTGGCGATTCTGCAGCAGCCCACAATCAATCCTGCACAGTCCATGTGGTGCTGTGGCGGCCCATCAGAATGAGCCTTAAGGGAATCCCCACACAAGAGACGGTCTGTAAGTTGCTCTACCAACAAGGTAAAAGGAGGCACCGGGGCATCAGAGCAAGATGTCCCAAGCCTCATCTGCACAATCTTAGTCCAATCAAGACTTGCCTTCACAGAGTCAGGACGGCCCCTAATAGTAAGCTCCACAGTAGATTCCACCAATGCTCCTGATGCACCATGTTTGAACTGTTTGACACCAACCGCATCACCGCGAGAGCACACAGGACTGACCAACAGTGCATGAGTGGACACTGACCCAACTGGCATGCTGCCAAAGAATCCGGACTCCATGTACACAGTGTTCGTGCCCAGTGATAGTTGGTTAAATTATGGATGCGTGCAGAGATGCTCGGGTGCTCCCAGCAAGTGGTGTATAGTGTGTTTTTATTTATTCCAACAGGTTGGACTTTTTTGGTTTCAGTAAAGTTTGGGAGAAAGGTCGTTGACTGCTTGACACGTTCTGCTGTCTCAGCAGGTACTAGTTTGCCAGGCACTCCCTTGAGGACTGGTCTTTACACCCACCTGGCTGTCAATAGTCTTTTTAAACTAGTAATAAGGAACAGACAAAAAGGGAAGGCCTGACCTAAAACCGTCCTAACCTTGAACAACGGGCCCACCTCGAGTCCCACCTCCTCCCCAATAATCTACATATGGCAGTGTTCAGGAGTTAATCAGCACCCCCTTGCTTACAAATGGAATTTCTAAAGGAAACATTGTCTTCATTCTCTTCACTTCAGTCTCTCGATCTCAAACCTACAGCCACAAGAATGCAGGCAATACACTTCTACTATTTGGGGAAGCTTTCTTTGTACTCCAGCTTGTGCCATCTCTCCTGGGGATGTGTGCAATTTGCCACAAATAAGTGACATTACGCATTATTATGTGAAATGGAGATCTGTCATTTTGCAGTATATTTTAGAGCAAAATACTTCCTTGCATTAACATTTGGCACAAGAATGTATTTAAACAAAGCACCACAAACAACATCTGCTTACGTTGTGTTGCTCGCAAGTGTTCGCGCATTACATTTTTCACTGCAAGATTTACAGTGAATTATTCATAATTATATGACGTGGCATAATGGTGCAATTTGAGAAGTGGTATTTAACAAGCCTTACGTGAAATTCCTGTAGTTATACAAATTATGCTGGCATTATCTGAATTTCAACCAGACCTAATGCTCACCAGGCACATCCAAAATGTCTCTCAATGGATTAAGAGCAATGGCTGCTATATGTGTACTCCATGCATAATCCACACACACATGGACTTGGCATACACTCAGGATGTCAGTGCAAGGTTCTAGGTTACACCTAACAGCAGAACTGTACACAGAAAGGGTCAGCAAGCTATACTCTCACTGATACAGATAGAAAAGTCTGGTCACATGAAACATGGTACTCTGCCACCACCACATTGCATGCTACACCCAGGGCAGGAATGGTGGTCCTCTTTCCTGTATGAAGGCACACTTGATGAGTCCGCCAGGTCACAGGACAGGTCCAGGACCACACATTGTCAGGGACAAGCCTGGAGTCCCTGCACCCACTAGATTATAGGAATACCAGGGCCAAAACAAAAGTCAGGATAACAGATTCACATCCAGTTGGGCACTAACCCCTGAGCCACACTGTGGAGAAGTGTGGCTCAGGGGTTAGAGGCGGCAGACCCGGAAGCTGAGATCGGCCCTGGACCAGGGTTCAATTCCCCGCCCCGACGGGGGTTGGGCTCAATAATTCCACGGACTCGACAATTCTCGCTCCGGTGCCTACTCGACTCACGGGTTCACACTCGGCGACTCTGGGCAATAGCTTGCTTAATCTCCACAACGGCCCCTCGCGGCGGGATGCCTGGCTTTCACCTTGTGGATACCCTGCCGGGGTATCTCACTGGGGAATACCAGGACGGGTTCCCTAAGCAAGCGCATAGATGCCTGCGATGTGGGCGATTTGCGCTATATAAATACATGTACATTTACATTTACATTTACTAAGCACATGGGTACACTACCATTCACCATGCAAGAGACAATCCCATCCCAAAATATTCCAGTCTTTCTTGGAGCATTTGGATGAGGAAACTGACTTCTACTTTCAAATTAACCAGGGCTCTGTCTCCTTGACAGGTACACTTTGGGAGGCTTTCTAGTCAGTGCTCAGAGTCAGGGTTGTGTTTCAACACATCTGAAAGACTAATGGGGTGTAGTGACTCTTTTGCTAAACATGTATGATTGATTCCGTCAATATGAAGAACACACAAGTATCCTGGCCATAAAAGGGTTTTCAATTGCTCTGAGGCAGCAATTGATGGATAAGGCAAACATCATTTGGCTAGTTTTTCAACGTCACCTTAATCACCAAGCCAATAAATCCAGATAAAGCTTCATTATTGACTTAGTGAGTGAGAAGAACAGTGTAGACATGTCAGGAAGATGTTAGATAGGTCAGGCCGTATAGTGACTAGCAGCCACATCATAGAGGATCCCTTTGCTATGTACTATGCCATACAGAATGGTATCAGGTTCTAACCTGGTATGTTCCTGATCTCCATGTCCCTCAGGGCATTTGATGTCAGAATTCTTCCACCAGATCACAGAGCGGCTATCATAATAGTCCGACTGGGACCTGCAAAGTCAAATGATATATGTGCTTCATCTAGGTCCATATTACAAATTATTTTTTAAATGAAAATATTGGCTAAAATACTTGAAAATCATGCTATCAGACAGATTGTTGAGTTTATGGAAAATAAACCTGAACTTTGGTGCTGCTTAGTTGTGAGGGACTACTCTATGTGGGAATGCCTAGTAGTTTATTCCACAATAGTAAAGCAGTTTCAATTACTTTAACCTGAGATTGTCTTTGGGAGTGTGACCTGAGCTAAAATGTCACCCTTACAAAGAAAGAAGGAAATAAAGATATTTAATGCTCCTACCAAATGGATCAAAATGTAATACATTAATTCGGCCTACAACAACTTTACGCAGTCAGATTCAGGTTGGTGATGTCTCCCAGCCTTTTCTTCTGCATTAGAGTTTCAAGGATTTAACAGAGTTCACAGTCTTTTGCAGAACCAAATTGATAGCTACAATTGAATAATGCACCGGTGTTCCAATATGTTTTGTATAAACCCTCTGGAAATACATATGTCTGGTTTGTAGATCCTGAAAGGTGCAATAAACTTGAAGTTGAGCCCCTTCCTGGATGATAAAGTCTTAAGTTAAAATGTTAAAAGATGGCCAAAGTAGCTTCCCTTTACTAGATGTTTGAAAATGTTTAGTAGTTTGCTCCATACTTCTTGAAACATACTTCATAGGGTGAGATTGGGCCTGGTGTTTTTCTTGATAGGTATGGTAAAAATGTAATTACTCTGGTGAAATTCATGTAGTAAGCTGGTGTGTAAAAGTCCCTTTAGTGAATCAAAAATGGAACAAATGACGATTTGACAATTTCCAGGCAGCATCAAGTTATTACCTAGTAGTTCTCTTACCATATTCTTTCCTTTTCCCCTCGGTGGGTTTGGACTGCGAGCACTAGCGAAACTTCTAGCACAGCAATCATCACGAGTTTCCCTGAGAAGGACAGTTATTCATTTACAGTACTTATCTCTGAAGAAAATATGCACCTTTTCAAATAGTGAAAGAAGCTAACCAATATCTTAATTAAGACTTGTGCATTTCAGGCACAACTATTTGTAGGAAAGTGGATTATTACTTGGGGTGGGTGGTCACACACCTCTCGGAATAATAATATTATCCTGTCAAAGTGAACCCGAAAAGTTAACTTGAGCTCAACTCCTGATAGATATGGCACGAAACAGAGGGGATTAATTTAGGGAAAAGTATTTCTGCAGTACCAAAACAGTAATAAAGTCAAACAATAAAAAGCTGAACAAAATTAGGAAAATAGAGTACATTTTAATAAGCAACATTACACCAAATGAACAAAAATCCAATAAGGGGAACCGGAGACATGATTTTAAAAAGTGCTTTAAGTAAAAATTGCTCCAAAAAGCAGTAAGTGCCAATGGTAGTTTATGGAACTGGCACATGTGAACAAAGGATGATTTTAGGCAGATCACGATGGAGCACAAGCTGTATACCACGAGCAGGTTCACCCTGGTCAAAGCTTTTACCTTCTGACTCAGTCTTTTTTATGGAGCTTAAAATCCTCCAGGGAGGCAGGTCTGATTCTGTATCCAAGGATGGTGCATCGAAATTGGACACCTTTGTTGCAAAAAAAGTCTAAGTCCCAACTTTTCTGAGTTTCTGGAACAGTTGCTCTCGGCCACTTCAAAGGATCCCAGGACCATAGAAACATCATTTAGGGGCAAGGACTTTCTCCAGCAGAGGCCACCAGTAAGGTTTAGTCGAGGCCCAGTTGGCACTGGTCAGCTTGTCACATCAGGGAAAAGGCCTCTTGTATCTTGGTTTGTCCCTGTAGACACACAGGAGGGCAGCCCACTGACCCTGGGAGTCCATTTCATCTTACTGGGTACAAGAGGGGGCAGGACCACTCCCCTAGGGCTCCTCTCAGATCAAAGCAAAAACAGTCCAGTCCTCTTCTGTTGTTCTGCAGGTCCAGAAGGGTTTCTAGGGAGAATTCCTTGGGGTGCCATTAGTCAGTGAATTGGGGTGACTTCTGTACACTGGGAAAAAAAATTCTGGGGAAGCCATACAGTCATTTCAGCATTTTCTGTTTGCCCTACTGTAAAAAATCCCACAGTGCCCCTATGTCCTCAAATCCATGAGTTGGAAACCCCTTCCTCCTTGTGCAGAGCTCTAGTGACCACCCAAAGGTGGGGCCAGGGACATGAGCAGCCCTCTGTGTACACTCCAAGCCAGTTCTTGGGTGTTGCTTTTATGGGCCTTGGGGACAAATGCTTTTGCTTCTTCCGGTCTCTCCTTACACAAAACCATAAATTAGCAGGCTTCACCTCTGTCCCTTTCAAGTTAATTAAGTTTGTGTGTTACCGCAACTGTCCTTTGTTCTATCTATCTAGTTTTCATGCTTTATTACTTTCTGTTCACTGCCCCTTTAATCTGTTCATTCCTTTTGGATCTTTCTCCACTTCGGTGTTCTCTCTCTTTGCCTGGTATGGCAGTTGCTTGCTAGCCTGGAGAGGGACACCAGCTGATATCTGCCGCTCTTAATAAATATACCTTTTAGTTTTATACTCCTGTATGGTCATTGTGACTTCTTCCATACAACATCCTTCCTGGGCTTATAGGGATCAAATGTCTGAAACGCAGTCCATACTGTCGCCAGGACTAATCCATTTTCTGTTCTGTAGTCAGTTTTCATACCTCATTACGGTGAAGCACTTGCTGTGCAGCTAATGAAGAATAAATTCAAGTTATCCTTCAGTAGCTTTAGGGATGAAAAAGGTAGTTTTCTAAAAGGTACTTTTTCCAGATATTTATTAGAAGCCCAACTTAACAATGAATTTGACTTTTAATAAATATGAAAATAGTCATTGAATGACATTTTAGTCAATTCCTGTCAAAAGTTACAGATTGAAGTTTAGAATCTGTTCTTTACTGTTTTCTGAATCCAACAAGAACAATGCTTATATTCAGTCTTCACTCAACCCACTGATGACAATTTCTAAGTATGGGTATGCTGGTCAGCAGTAGACCTGGGAAAAGGAGAATGTGACAAGGGAGAGAAAAACAAAGATACCTCTGCCTGTTCTCACAGCTGGGCTTCACCTGCACTGCAGAAGCCTGTGACCTTGCCTGTATAACTGGCTCTCTCTGTGGTTGGTCGAAACTCTGTGATTTCCTAAAATTGGAACACAAATAAAATCTTTGAAATAGATGTATGAAATACCCTAAACTGTAACATGCTTTTCTATATAGGTAGCTATATCATGCGAAATGTTCCAATTTCCTGGCAACGTGGGTCCGGCTACAGCAACTAATTGTCTTGATTGCCTTTTAAGGAATGTTCTGAAACACGAGAAACTTATAGTCGATGTATCCAAAATGACTGCTGCCATTCCAAGTATTGTGAGAGTAGGGCTGAATAAGGACAAAAAGGAGTCCTGGCAAAAATTATATAACCAGCCATGTTAACAATTCTGAAAATGCCACTTTTAGAAACTTGGCTTTTTCTTGTCCAAATCTTTTGGTGCCTGCAGCCTGAGTCCTGGGTCACATGACTTTGATTAGTTGGCCTTTGTGTATTTTCCCAGACAGTGAGACAAAGGGAGGGCTAAGGGTTGGCAGGATGAGCCATCCTGCCAGGATTTCGAGGGGTGGAGCTGTTCCCTTACCCACTTACATTTCAAAGGCGCTGCCTCCAGCACACTCACAAAGTACTTAACACAGTCTTTTTTCACCCTAAACTTTGTGGAGCCTGGGAAGGAGACAAAGGAAACTTTAGAACCTGATCTGGGGAAATGTTGAGAATATACTCCTGTACCAGTCGAGGGCACTCAGAAGGCCCACCCAGTAATTTAGAGAAAACATTTCCACTAAAAAGGAGACTGGGACATATTTGCTCACCTATCTGCCAAAGGTGCATCACCGGTTGGTGAGATGCCATGGACCTCCCACTACTTTCTTCTCCACAGCAGAAAATCTTGTTTAGCAGAATTGCTTCACAATCCAGCTTCATGGAGCCCTCATCAGCTGCGACCTGCAGCTTTGTTCTACCGGAGATTTTTCACGTCCAAAAAAGTTACAAAGTCTGAGCGGAGAGATCGATCGTTACAGCGACTTTGTCAGAGATTCCCCGACACCAACACCTCTCTTCTGACACTGCTACCTGCTTTGCATTACTGAACTTTACCTTCTCAGACACTTTTCTTCAGAAATTATTCTAAGTCTGAAAGTGAGCTAAGAAACTGACACAATCCACTCTGTGTATCCAAATTACGCTACATTGCGATCAGCCATAACTTTAGATGTCCGCAGCTGGCACTTTGAGCTTTTAGGTGCTATTTTTCACAAACATTTTAAGAATTCATAACTCTGGTTCTATGATTGAATTTTTGTAATTTTGGCTTGACTGCTCTTGTGCCAAGCTACTAGAGGGTTATGCACATGTTAAATTAGTGCCTTTTTGTAGTTCAACTTCACAGGGATTGTTGTTGCTTGAGCACACCCCCTCTCAACCAAAAAGCCAATTTCCTACACCAAATATTTGTTGGAGAATCACAAATTCAACAGTGAAAGTGCTCTAGGTTTGACATGGAGCTGACTGATGCAGAGAGTGAAGAGGGAGGTTCACAAAGGGCTCAATGCTCCACCCTTGTGCATTTGATTCACAAACTACAGTAATCTGGAGATTAGTTCCAATTAGTTTCATCAATAAAAATCACTATTGGAACTACAACGATGAATTACGTTGTTAAGTAGCAGCTCCGGGCTGGAGAATTGCGTCTTTGGTGACATTGAATCATCTGACAACCTCAGTTAGTAGCATGAGTCCGAAATAGTCCACGGGTCCTGTAGTGAGTTCCAAAAAGTTTTCCACTGACTTTTTATTCAGGTTTGGGGTAATATCCATGACTGGGTAGGGAAAGAAAGGGGATGAGAAATAAGGCCTTGTGATCAGAATCAGGAGGATGAAATTGAGCAGCAAAAAAGTAAAGAACAGATATGCATCTTATGCGGGTTTGAATTTGTGCACCATACTTCAAGAAATGACACAAGGAAAGGTTACAGGCAGTAGGAATATGGGCCAAGTGAAAGTGGTGTTCTAATTCTAATATTCAGTCCAAGAATATTTGCCCCCCTGACAGATGGATATCTTCCAGCTGCCCTAATCTTCTATTAGGACAAGGGCCACAATGAATTATCTTTGGGAGTAATCTGCCCCCTACCTGTTTATTTTCCCCTTTTCTTTAGTCGGCAGGTTATATTTCCCTAGAACCAGGCCTGAGAGTTTATAGCTTCCTGTGGTAATAATATTTCTTTCTCAATAACTATATGTTTTCATCATTAAGATTAGTAATTCTTTCAGAAATATGAGCCTCCCAGGGCTCTCTGGTTGCCCTTATTCCAAGAGCGTGCAGGGCTTCCAATCCCGAATGTTTCTCCTGGATCTTGAATGCATAAAAGACCTGTACTGGGTGCACTTTTCATGCAGAGTAACCGGAACTTAAGAGATATCCTTTTACTTGGGATGCCTGGCTCGAGGCCCTCTGCCATAAAGTCTGAAAATTCCATTGAAGAACAGCACTTGGCCCAGTTCACAAATTTGAAACCATCATGGCATTACTACTAACAGAAAAAAATCATCTTTTTTCAGTGGCCAATACAAATAAAACATTTATTAAGGATATAGATGTTGAACAACTGCAAACCTTTTAGAATGTCATATGGCACTTCTGTGACAGGCGCATCAAGTCCAGAGGTTTCCCTTGAATTCTGGGACTTAGTAGACACATTTTATAATGGGATTACCAAGTCTACAAATCTAAGACTGCAAAGAACAGCACCTTAACTGGATGAGCTACTCACTTAAGGGACTGGGAAACTTCAGGGCGCCGATAATATGGTTCTAATCTAATTAACAGGGCTATCAGTACCATAATCTAAGGCAGAATCAGGATGGGGGGCTCTATTTATGTCCCACATGAGACAACAACTCTACAACATGTACCATAACCCACATTCCCCCAAACTGTTTATACTTCCCTTGTGAGTTATGTTTTTACAACCTCGTCAAGGTTCAGTTTCTTTTTTCTTCGCTTTCTGGAAATTAAATTCCTAGAAAGTATAGAAAGAACCCCTGACATGGAGCAGAGAGCCAAGCATATAACTGGGAATTGTTGCTGATCTTTTAAAAAGATACATTTTTTATGGTTGGGCTCATTAACCTTTCCCTTCATCTCTTCCGTTCTCTCCATTTACAGGTATTGTCAAACACCCCATTACCCACCGGTCAACATAATTGACAAAGAGAACAATATTGCCTTAAATTTGAAATAATTCCTGTTAGACCCTGTGGTTTCTGGCTGGTTCGGAAGTATTGAAGCCAGTCAGAATTCACCATCCTAGATAGGATGAGTACGATACAAGTGTCCGATAACCTGTGCTCTCCCTTGGTTAGCTTGGCGCCAGACAGGCTTATCCTCAGGGCCCAAGAGTAGGCATAAACTTACCCTCGCAACACACCGCTTATGCCACAAAAAGACTCCACACCATACTTCAAAATCACAGGTCTTTGCATTACACATGCACACATTGAAATTAAAATGAGATACATATTACTTATACACTTTACAGTTATATGCAATTGTCGAAATTTCCCATTAGCAGCAAAATGGCACATATTTGCCCTATTCATGGGGACTCACCCAACCCGACATTCCCCAAAACCGCATACCCCTACAGTTGCAATGGTCAAGCAATCACGGGTCTTTGACATGGCCTCGTGACCCAGCATGGCAGTCACTCAACTACACCAGCCAGTGGTACACGTTGCCCCTGCTGGCGCCATGTTGATTAGATTGTCAGAACCACCTTAAGTGGATAGAAACTGTTACTTAGTTTCTTCCATACAGATTAAACCTCCTGGCGCCAAGTGGCACCTGCATGATTGCAGGATCGCTGTTCCCCCCATAGAGAAAATGTTGTGATCCAGGAAGCTGGTGTGCTTCCAAGTCTGGAGTAATATTTCCCCTCCAGTTGAGTTACGAGCTGCTGTAGCTCCAGGCAGCCAGCCGTAGGTACCCACAAGGCACAACGAAACTCCTCAGGCCCAGTCATGACAACAACAACGTACCTTGTGGCATGGGCCCAGGAAGAGTGAGCCAGCGACCTAGGACCGAGGACACTGCGCCTGGCACTGTTATCCTCCCAATTTGTAGGTTGCGGACAGCTCCCAGCTCAGGTACCCCAACACCCTTCGACACCAGTGCAAGTTAGCACAGGTCCCCTGGTTGCAAGAGCAGGTCCTTTTGACTCTGCAAGTTACAATGCATTCCTTGAACTTCTCATGTCCCAGCACCTTAGGTGGACTCCTGATCTTTACAAGAACACACCTCTGCATAGTGTGATGACAGTGTACGTCAGGACAATCTTAGTCCCAACCCACAATCACTTCCACCCATTTCTGCTGCACCCTGTGCGGTCCTTACAATCTCGTGAAAATGGGGAGATTCCTTGTGACACTGGGATCTTGAGGACAGGAGGCCAACCAACCTGGCCCTCGGAGATTACTTAGGGTCCTGGGCCACGACAGTTGACACTTAGCTGCAGGCAAGGAAGGATAGTCTCCTTCCTTGAGCACGAGCTCCAGGCCACCACAGGTCTGTGGATAATCCAGTTGCAGTCCCTCCTGCCATAACAATTCCTCTTGTCAATGTCCCAGCATAGAACCAGTGTAGTATGGCTCCAAATCCAAAAGTGTCCCTAGCTTCTGAGGCCAGTGCCCCAGTAGCTATACCCACATAGGCCTTTGAAGATACAATCAGTACAAAAGGCCACTACTGAAATGCACAGGCCCTCTCTAAAGGTTGCCCTGCCTGCCATCCTATCCCGGGAGGTTTGATCACTTTCTTTAGTGGGGCAACGATCCTGCCCGATGGAATGCAGGTGCAAATTCTACCCCCATGTAACCATCCCAGAAAGGACCCTTAGAGTCAGAGGTCTGCAGCAGTTTCCCTTGAACCCCTAGTTTATGGCCTTCTATCCGGAATGCACAGATATACCTGTCCCCGAATCACTGGGATGTGAATTGAAGACGAGCCATCAGGCACACATAGCCAAGAGCATCAAAATGCCCACTTTCTCAAAGTGACATTTCCACATACACAATGTCGGATCCACTCGCACTACCGGAGAGGATTGGCATGTTGAGCTCATCGATATCAAACACTATACTGCTACTCTTCTGCACATAGGAAATACTGCTCAACAGCCTTTCTCTACATTCCCTTATGCTAATCCAATGTGAGTAGCAGGCCTCATCATACCGAACACACCATCTGGTGCCATTCACAAACATTGCATGTAACACACATGTGCACATTCCCTACTTCTCTTCACAAACACCATGCCCTGGCGCCAGGGAAAACTCTGATATAACAGGAGACATGCAGAACATTGGCATGTAGCATTTTAAATGACAAGACAGGTAACAGTAACCTCCAGTCCACACACAGGCCCCACAAGGGAAAACCTGTAGCACTATCGATGAGCTACCTCCATGGATGGCATAACCAGGGCTGCAGGCCCACGGAGGAGCATTCGAGGTACATGCCCTGAGTATATGTCTTACTCGTGGACGAGGGACTTACAGCTAACTTGAATCAGTCCACCAATCACAAGTATGTATATGACAAGCACTGAATCGCAGTTTCAAACAGGCTCAATGTCCTAAGGCCAGCACTTAGATCTCCGGAAAGGAGAAAAGCAAAATGTCGAGGTAATGCACCCCAGAAAGGACCATTTCCAACACTGCCCCCTCCCAGTCAAAAGCCAGGGGAGTTTAATTGATACTTTCGGGCTACCTCTTGAATCCTGAATGGGGGAACGTGTGCCTCAGCGATCCCCCTCACTCTTCCTCCACTGGGGAAGACCCTTCAGTTGATAATGTCCCAGTACTGCCCTAGCTCCTCCCCAGGTGCTCCCACTGGGGATACACCACACCTTGGAATTGAGTAGGAGACATCCTACCCTGCCTCCCTCCTCCTTTGAGAAGAGATGGGGGACTCCCCCAAAACACTCAAATCTGTGGAGAATTGCCCACCCTCATCCGTACCTCCCCGACTCTTGCTAAGGGACCTCTAGGAATTGCCCACTGTCATCTGTACCTCACCTACCCTTGGTAAGGGACCACTGGAGCCATTAGGTTAATTCCCTAGTGCCTGCTCAGCCCCTGCGCTGGATCCAGTTGACATGCTACCACCACCAGGGCCAGAACTCGTCTCCTTGGTTTGTGAATCAGACCCTGACGCGCTCAACCCATAGCCAACATCCCTTTCCTTGCCTTCATACCTCGCCTTCTCTCTGCCCTTGCCCTTCTACTTCCATTGGAATTTACTGGGCTCCACCTCAAGCCTTCTTTCTCCCAACCTGCCCCCAAATCTTTGGAGGACAGACACCTAGAGGCAACACTCTTCCTGCTTGTGGAGGCGTCACACCCCATCCCTGCAGCTCCTGATCCTGGAAAGCCTCAAGGGGCACACCCTGTCTTTCATTATCCACAACCTCACTCTCCTCTGAAACCCTAGCAGCAGCCCTGGCCCCCAGCCAGGCCTTCCAAGACTTTTACACCGCCCACTTTCTCCAGTGGCCTTTAAAAGAACATTTCAGGTCAGTGTGGAGTCTCCTGAGCTGGGTCATCTCCATGACTTCCCATTCCTGCCCAACTCCCCCCCCCACCCCCATTGCAAGTAAGCCAGCTGGCTCTCCAGACTTAGACATGGCTGCTGTGAACACAGATATGTTTCCAAATTAGAATGGCAAGCCACAGGAAAAAAAAGGAAAAGACACTAATATACACTGGAGTCATAGTGAACTACTGTGTTGCTAGGACTTGTGCCAACAGACATCCTACTCACACAGCTGATCACTAAATGTTAGACCCAGCAGTTTCCGGCTGGCTGGGATGTATCGGAGCCAGCCAAAATCCACCGTCCCAGATAGGATGAGTACACTATATGAGTCCGATAACCTGTGCTCACCCTTGAGTAGCTTGGCACAGAGCAGTCAGGCTTATCCTAAGGGCCCAAGTATAATGCATTGGCACAACACCACCCTCACAACACACTGTGTACACCACAAAAAGACTCCACACGTACATATAAAATACTGGTCTTTGTATTACACACACAGTGAAATCAAAAAAAGATACACATTATATATACACTTTACAGTTATGTGCAATTTTTTAACTTTTCGATTAGCAACAGAATAGCATGAGCATATATGCCCGATTAAGAGGTATTCATCCAACATGATAGTCCCCAATATCGCATACCGCCTATAGCTGCAATGGTCAAGCAATCACAGGACTTCGGCGACAGCCCTACAGCCACTCAACTACTACACCAGCCAATGATGCACATTGCCCCTGCAGACGCCACATTGATTAGAATGTTGCAACCACTTTAAATGGAAAGGAACAGTTACAAAATTTCGTCCATTCAGATTAGACCTACACGTGCCCAGCGACACATGTATGAGTGTGGGATCGCTATACCCCCGTAGATACAAGGTTTTGTGGCCCATGAAGTTGGCACACTTCCAAGTCTGGAAAAATGTTTTTCCCTCAAGTGGAGGCACAAACAACCCCTCTGACTGATCTTTACGAGCCCACTCCTCTGCACAGTGTGATTACGGTGTACGTCAGAATGGTCCTTGTCCCAATTGACTATCACTTCTACACATTTCTGCCACACCCTGTGTGGTCCTTATGAGATCATGAAAACAGTGAGATCCTTTGTGTCCCTGGTACAGGAGTCCAGCCAACCCATCCCTTGGAGAGTACTTCGGGACCGATTCCACAAAAGTTGCCACTTAGCTGCAGGCTAGCAACATCCAGGCAAATTCCACCAAGCGATAGCCCCCCTTCCTGGAGCATAACAAGGTCCAGGCCACCACAAGTCTGTAGATAATCCAGTTGCAGTCCCTCCTGCCATAACGATTCCTCTTGTTGATGTCCCAGCATGGAAACAGCGTAGTATGGTTTCGAAGCAAAAAGTGTCTCTAACTTCTGAGGCCAGAGCCCCAGTAGTTATTATACCCATAATGGCCTTAGAAGATGCTACCAGTTCAAAATGCATAGTCCCTCTTTCAATTTTCTCCTGTCTGCCATCCTACCCCAGGAGTTTTGATCACTATCTTTAGTTTGGTTATGTGAGGTTGGAATGCAGGTGCCATTTCCAACCTCACATAACCATCCCAGAAAGGCCCCTCCGAGGTCTGCAGTGTTCCCAAGCCCCTAGTTTATAGCCTTCTATTGGGAGTGTACAGGTGTATCTATCTCCCCAGCACCCAGATGTGAATTGGAGACAGACACACAGAGGCAGTGGCACTGAAATGCCCACTTTCCCAAATTGACATTTCTACATACGCAATGTCGGATCCACTCGCACTACCGGAGGGATTCGCCATTATGTACTCATGGATAGCAAACACTATACTGCTAATATACTGCACAATATCCTTTCCCTACATTCTCCCATGCTAATCCAATGTGAGAAGTAGGCCTCGTGGTACCGAATACACCCTCTGATACCTTTCATGACCCTTGTATGTAACGCACATGCGTACATGCCCTACCTCTTGCTGACACCGCATACCGTCCCCAGGAAGAGCTCTGCTATAGCAAGAGACATGCAGAATCTTGGATTGTCGCTTTTTAAATGCCAAGATATGTAACAGTAACCTGCACACACAGGCCCTACCAGGGCAAACCTGTGGCACTATGGATGAGCTACTTCAATGGATGGACAATCACAGTGCTTTGGCACTCAATGGCAGTGTCAAACGTGCTCAAAGCCCTCAGGCTAGCACTTAGATCAGCGGAAAACCGGGAAGGAGAAAAGCTAAAAGTTGAGGGAAAACACCCTAGAAAGATCCACATAGTTTGCAACAAAAATTAACCACAGTCCTCTTTTATAGCTTTGTGTGGCTACCAATATACTTCTACTGCCTATAAAATGAAAGTACTCACATGCACTGTGTTTGAATCTTCAGTGAGTGACACAGTGGGAAAAAAGTGCAGGTCTGCTGTGCATGCGATGGCAGCCTGTCTTAATTAGCTGCATGCCCTCCTTTTGTCACCACATATTACATCGATGTTTTAATGAAAGGCTGGACTCTGTACTCATCAGAAGCTGCACTTTCCCTTTTGTCTTATCTACTGTGCTCATGTTGGCAAGAGCATAGACATTTTTCCTGAGCATGTGCAGACGTTTCTACAAACAATAAAAGGATCTGCATTCAAATAAGCAGGCATCTTAGAACATGTTGCAACAAAGCACAATTGTATTATTTGTTTCTTTCTGTTATGGCATGATCACCTGAGGTGGTTCCAATATCTAAATGGTTTGGCCAACTATGGTGGAGAACTGTTGGTAGCCAAAGCAGCGGCCGCACCAGCCACCAGCACCAAAACCAGCCCCACCCTAGACCTCTGGGACATGTAGTCTGCCTTGACATAGCAGCAAAACCTCACACCAAGCAGCACCCACACTCAACATTGCTGACCTCCTGTTTAACAGAAGACTGTAGAACCCTAGTTGTTTACAGTAGCATGCACAGCATATACAAATGAGTGCAGCTGCAGATCACGACATGGTGTTGCAACCTAAAATGGCACAGTCTACACGTGGCATTACAGTAACAGCAATACACATCGCTTTCCATTCTGTCAACTAACCCTACAAATAACATTTCTTGAAGCTGCCAAAATAGTAGATAGCATAAAATGGCCTTCTTTTGGTTTCAACGATGTCCCTCTCAGGTGACACCTCCCAGTCTCCTGGTAAATCATCCATTTAATTAAGAACTGTGCTTTACCAGATCATGCCGCTGCGGCGACGACATCATAAGCTCTAACTTCTGTTTGTCCAAGAGATCTACCACTGCCAGTTGTGCATCTGCCTCAGGACTACCCTCATAACACAAAAGGAGCCTTACTGCATGGTGGGCATCTGGTTTCTACTTGCTGGGTTTGGTTGTGGGAGTTCACATTAGGATCAGTCTTCAATATGTCATTTAATTTCCTCAATTTCTAGGCTGGGAATCAACAGTCTCACGTGCACAATCCCCCCAGAAAAGACCCCACTCCAGACACCCATTGACCGCTGTATCTTAAACTCCCTTCTCAATATGACTTCCTATCTCTCTCTCTTACCTTTCATAAGTACACATGCACTTTTGCTCCACATCGGTATCACACGCAAACCATGGTCTTGTTATAAGAGATTGATATCATGAATCTGTCAATGACTGGTAAATCACCTTCTTGATTCTGAGTATACATGTCTATACCAGAAAGCCATAACCTAAGAACTGAAGCTCAAGGACCACCCTGGGAAATGTTATCTGCCAGCCTGACACCATTTGTGCCATAGACATGTGTATGTAAAGGCCAAGCCTGAAGACTGGATACCCCTCCTGGGCTCATGCAAAACTCTCAACACTTAATGCATAGATGATACTATGAACATACATTCTACCAACCATGCCTTGAATACAAGTCTGGTGCGCAGTGAACCAGACATGGAGTGCAAAATGCTTCAGATTAACACCGGTGGTAGCAGCATGCAATACATTTGCTAAAAACAAAACAAACTGAAATTATAGTTGCCACAGAAAATCATCTGCTCACATAGTAGTCACTTATTCAGTTATCTGGATCTCTTGAGACAATTAAGTTGCTTCATTAACATGCTTTAACCTGTTCTAAGATCAGAGTCTACAGGCAATTTCCGCTTTGTATATGGTCATGTAAAGTGCCGACTGAACTTTCACCAACCCACTAGACACCTGTGCTCCTCTTCTCTCGCCCTCGCATACACACCCCCCCTCTGTTGCACCGGTGGCTGCTTCTTTTCCTACATCGCTGCCAAGACCTGGAGCGACCTTCCCCTCCAGCTCGCCCCCCTCTGGCAGGCGTTAGAAAGGATCTCATGACCTGGCTCTTCAATGAAGACACAGCCCCGAAATACCCCTAGGGTTGACAGTGTTGCGCTTTACAAATGCTGTCTGATTGACTGATTGACTGATGCTGCCTCACTCAGAGCGGTGCACAATTCAGGGAGCACAATTCTAGTAGTATGCTCCATTGGGACCAGAATCAAAGGTGCAACAATTGTGCAGTTAGTGTTGCACTGTGCCAACCACCCAGTACCACGGCATCTGCTCGAACTAGATGCACTTACCAGTCAATGTCAACAACTGTGATTTCACTACTTGGGCGGTGACATATAAGTGCAACAGAGCTCTGCACCAGTTGGGCATAGAGTATTTAGGGCTGAACACAGCAAACTATAAAAATAAACATAATTAATTGCATTAAGAATACAGTGTCTGGTCTGAGTATAGGACTGTAAACAATAATTTATGAAATGAGTCATGGCCCATGACAAGCCAGACTTGTAGTGAGTCAGAGAGCCATGTTATCAGGATGCACAGGAAGCGATTCCTCTTCAGGCATCCTCTTGCAGGAAGGGTCAGGTTATTCTCCTTACTCACCTGACCTTTCTGTAGTTCATTAAGGACTGGGGAAATCTCAGATAAACCAGCTGTGTTTAAATATTGCCACATCCGAGTACATCATCTCCTTATATCACCGCATCTCTATTTCAGGACATCCACACGAAAAATAATGATGTTTTTCTTAGGTATGGAAGGGCCACCGGTTTTTTTCTTCAATTAGACACATTGCATTTCAATTGGGCGGGCTCGATTGCAGAAAGAACATTGTTGTATTATTGCATTGGGGAGAGGATGTGGCCTTATGACTAGAACGGTCAACCTCAAAGCTGGGAAATGGGGTTCGAGTCTCGGCAACGACGCTCAACATCCTGTTATTCTGGGCAAATCCTTCATTTTCCCCGTGCCTAACAAAAAATAATGTGTCCATCTGTAACGAAACTGGTGCTCATGTAAATCGCTGTGATACCTTATACCTTCGGGTCCAATTCGTGCTATATAAAACTCTAAAAAATAAAATTAAAAAATGTACATTTCAGAAGCGAATCGTCAACTGCCTTGTCAAAGGCCTGTAACCTCCCGAGATTATTTCACAAATATACTACAGCACATTTGAAGATGGAGTCAAAAAAAGGTTGTAACTCGCAAAAACGTAACTAACAGCCAGATTCATCATTGTCCCGTTTTGCGAGTCCTTAATAGCGATTATTAAGGAATCGCTATTAAGGACTTGCAAAACGGGATTCATGTAGGAATCGCAAAATAAAGTGCGATTCCTACAGCTTCCTTATTTGTGATTAGCAAATTGCTAATCGCAAATAAGGAATAACTCCCCATTCATTCCTATGGACCTAAAGGCCCATAGGAATGAATGGGGAGTTATTCCTTATTTCCGATTAGCAATTTGCTAATCGCAAATAAGGATGCGATTTCAAGGGTGCCAGGGGTGTCCAAAGGATACCCTGTAGCACCCCTGAAATGAAAAAGTAGACTGATGTTGCGCACACACATGTCCAAAGGACATGTGTGTGTGTAACATACAACTTAGAAAAATGCACTAAATGCATTTTTCTAAGTTTTCGCTATTTACCACGAAGTCAGACTTCGTGGTAAATAGCGGCCAAAAATTGCGAATTCGCTAATAAAAAATGGTTAATGAATTGCATTTAAGGAATCTCAAATAGAGATTCCTTAAATGTAATTCCTCGCAATTTAGCGATTTCGATATTAGCGATTTTTGCATTTGGGATGATGAATCCCAAATGCAAAAATTGCGCTCGCAAAGGGCCAGATTCTCAGAATCTGGCCCTTTGCGAGCCCATTTTTCTTGGATGAATCTAGCTGTAAATGCGGTTGCGTTTTTCTCTTTTACTGAAGGGGAAATTGCTGACAGAAGAGGGAATGTGTAATTAAACTGTTTGAAAGTGCAGTTGACTTCAGTTTATAGAAGAGAACATCAGAGGATGCATGGAGAAAGAGAGATAAGAAATGGCCAGATGATCCGAAACAGATGGAGTTAGAGAATAAATACTGCACACTGCTGTTCAGTAAAAACTAAAATTGTGAAAGCTTGCCCAGCTCTGGAGCAGCCTGAAAATGTAACATAGTTCACCCAATCACAAATTGTGACTTACTCCTAGAATAGTTGTAACTTAAGCTTGTCTTAGTTACATTAGGAATGAGTAAGTAGCAAATATTGAATTTATTCATTCAGGTTTTCTTAAACATACTTTTGAGTTGGTGTCAATAATATGTAAAGGGACAGAATACCCAGGATTGTTAACACGCATTTGCGATGCGACAGGTCTCGCTTTTACTTGAGTTTGTGCTATTGGCATTGTAAATGACAATGCCTTTTATGTATGTTTTGGTGTTTAAAACAGATAAATAAAAGGCATTGTCATTTACAATGCCAATATCTTAAACTCGCGTAAATGCAAGACCTATTGCATTGCAAATGCTTGTTAAACTGAGCAATTGTTTTGTCTTTGCTTCAGGGAGAAGGGAATATAAAAACAGTGTGTGCGCCAGAGAAAGACATAGAGAGAGAAGTAACATTGTGGAGACGAAAATGAAAGAGAGGGTCAAGGAAGAGTGGCTAGGGAGAAAACAGAAGAGAAAAAAAGAGGATAAGTAAGAAAGAAAAAAGGAAAAGAGGAAAAAATGACAGAGAGAAAGAGAAAGTGAAATAGAGAGAGAAAGAAAGAAGATGAGAGAGGGTTAGTAAGAGATGTGACAAGTTTAATTGTTATGCAGCAAGTCAGTGTATATATGTCATAGTAAAAAGAGAGGAGAGAGTTTTATATACATGTTGGCACTGTATCCAAAACTACACACTTTTACTTTCGTGCTCATGGTAAACAAGGCCCTGATTTTCTATTTTTTAACACAGTGGGGCATCTAAATGAATTTACTGTGCTGATTTGTGCAAGGAGAAAAAAACAGTGCATTGCCCTGCGCTGTCACACAAACAGGGCTGCCCTTTGAGACAGGTAGCTTCACACCAGGGTGCACAGTGAAGTGTAAGCTTCTTGCATAAGATTTTACTTGAGGTACGCATTTCCACCACAAATTTCTATGCGAAGACAAACTCAAAAGGTTGTCACACGTTGGATGTGTGCTGTGCACTGTAGCACACATGCTTGTTTCCGGTCCAGGGAAGACATGGCTTGGCAGTTCGGGCTGGACTGTTCCCATGAGGCACAGGGTCAGACTGATTTGCATATGGCCATATCTGAACTGGAGTGGCTGAGCGAGCTAAAGAATGGTGATGGATTAAACCCAGATCAGTTGAATGGGGGTGAGTGTTTGATTTGCTCAAACGCTCCGTCCATCATCCCCTTTTGTATCGCTCTGTAGCACACATGCAGCCCCCTTTACATAAGCATTACAGAAGCATTTTTCATCACCGGGACATGTGATTTGTCTACAATCACAGAATGTTCTAACCCCAGCCACACTCAAACCTGGTTCCCAGCTTCAAAGACGGCCGCCATTGTAAATGCAACCTCAGCTCTACATATAAAAAATACTTACGGAATACGGCAGTGCCCACGTTACAAATATGAAAGGGAAGTCATTTTAAAAACAAATATCTGAGCTGGAGGAATAGAACAAAATTAAAACACGCACAAACTCGACCCGAACGTAACAGCCCGCTTTACATAAACACCAATTGCATTACAGAAGCATTTTTCAGCACCTGAACATGTGATTTGTCTGCAATCACAGAATCTTCGAAGCCTAGCCACACTCAAACCTGGTTCCCAGCTTCAAAGATGACCATAATTGTAAATGCAACCTCAGCTCTACATATAAAAAATACTTGCGGAATGTGGCAGCGCCCATGTTACAAATATGAAAGGGTTTCATTTTAAAAGTAAACATCCGAGCTGGAGGAATAGAACAAAATTAAAATACCCACAAACTCGACCCAGACGTATCAGCCCACTTTACACAAGCACCAATTACATTACAGAAGCATTTTTCAGCACCGGAACATGTGATTTGTCTACAATCACAAAATGTTCGAACCCCAGCCACACTCAAACCTGGGTCCCAGTGTCAATGACGACCACCATTGTAAATGCAACTGCGGCTCTACATATAAAAATTACTTACTGAAAGCGGCGACGCCCATGTTACAAATATGAGAGAGACGTCATTTTAAAAGCGAACATCTGAGCTGGAGTCAAGTATTGTCAAGAGCCACAGTGGCACATGCATATAATTTAAGGTAGCGCGTGCATGTTAATGCACACCATTTCATAAAAAAACAAATTACTCTGTGTAAGCATAATGAGACTGTAGTCTGGCGGTGCTGCTTCCGGTAGAAACGGAAGTTACGTTAGTGGAGAGCTGTGGTGCAGCAGCCAGGGCAGCTGATTTTGGAGCACAGGGCTCACGGTTCGATCTCTTGCTCCAGTGGCAGCTCAGCTCAGCACCATGTGACTCTGGGAAATAGCTCACTTCATTTCCACTACGGCCCGAGTGCCTTTAGACCTTTAAGGGTGAGTAGCTTGCGGTTTACAAATGCGAATTTACATTTTTTAAAAACATTTTTATGTGTGGGATCGAGATCTAATAAGAAGCCAGCTAACAAAAAAAAGTCAAAGTCCACGAATGGCAAGCGCTAGAAATTACTCTGCAATAGGCGGAGCTTCACCATGCATATAGATTACTAGATGTCTCGGAGAGACAGCGCATGCGCGCTGCCTAGGCGAGACCTAAAAAGGGGGAAGTCACAAGAGTGGCTAAGTACTCAGAGCCAAACAGTTGTAAACACCAACTCCAAGGAAATAGTGGACTTTAGGGAGCAGGTCCTCATGCCAGTTTCCCCTGCAACAGTTCTGTCCAGCTTGCCCGCAGTCTGCTACCCTCTGTTGCCTGTCTACCTGCTGCCCTCTGTTTTTGCCTCCGCTGCCTGTTTCTTACTCTGTCTTGCCTTTTCTGCCCTCTGTTTTGCCTTTTTTTGCTTGTTTTTCTGCTTTCAGTTTTTCTGCCCTTTGTTTTGCCTCTTCTGCTCGCTGTTCTGCCCTCTGTTTTGACTTTTCTGCTTCTTTGTCTGTCCTCTGTTTTGCCTTTTCTGCTAGTTTTTCTGCCGTTTTCCTTTTTCTGCTCTTTTTTCTGCCCTCTGTTTTGCCATTTCTGCTTGCTTGTTTTTTAGCCTTCTGTTTTGCCTTTATCTGTTACTTTCTCCCCTCTGCTCACAGTATCCTCAAGACCTAGCTTTTCGTTGGTAGACCTCGCGCCCCAGCGCCCAGGTACCCCCAGAGGTGACAGTTCTGCGCTTTACAAATGCTGATTGATTAACTGATTGTTTGGCTTGCAAACGTTTTCAAATTCATGTGCTTATGTTTTGGAAATATACCTTACTAGCAGCCCGCCCCGGCGTTGCCCGGGGCAGAAGGGGGCTGGGGGCTGCATTTTATGCCTCTGTGCACTCCCGCCCACCCTGACATTGCCCAGACCGCATCCCTCCCGCCTCGCCACCGCCCCTCGCCCCCCGCCCGACGTTGTCCGGGGCAGAAGGGGGCTGGGGGCAGCACCGCTGCAGGAGACGTACAGCAGAGCGGCCATCAGCGGGAGCAGCAGAGCATACTTACCAGCTCCCGCGCCGCCGCTCCTCCCCGCATGTCGGGTGTGTGTCCCTTGCTCCTTCCAGCGCTCCCACTAGCATCGCCGCTCCTCCCCGCGCTGGGCACTCCAATGTTGTGCGTCGGTCCCGTGCCACCGCTCCTCCCCGCATGTCGTGTTTTGTTCCCTTGCTCTTTTCTGCGCTCCGGTCCGGACAGCGAACGTCGCGTTGACGTGACGTCACACCCACACGCCATTGCACCTCTCGCAAGCGTTGTGACGATGCCGAACACCGCGTGCATTCACTGTATCCATACGCCCATACAGACTACTTTTCCCCTAACGTTCCCCCCCTAATGTATATGGTGTGGTTTTCTATAGCCTATGTCCATCTCCTGGAACTCCCCTTTCCAGCGCTGTATTGGGTGTTGTGATTGGTGGTGTACTTTTCGAGTTTACCTGGCTCAAAGGACACAGTTCTCTCTTTATAATAGTAGTATAGATTTGCACTTCTATGGCCCCTGGTATAAGTAGAAGTAGTGCACTAATCAGTGTGAGATTCAGAAAATGTTTTTAGGATATTGTTGGCTGTTTGCATTTGAAATGTTAGTCCACCTTTAGTGTTAGTTAGTTAGTTAGTTTAATCTTTATTTCGTTGACTTGCAACATAAAAGATACAGTAAAATATGAAAAGCATAATAAAATTCATCACATATGAAGCGTACAATTCATTATGTTTGAGCACCCAATTAAAGGAGCAACATTTAGTCATATTAGGACACATAAATTTACAATTGAATATTTGGCGCAGAAATGAATAAATATGTTAAAATGTTTAAAAATCACATTAAAAAACATTAAATTGATTATAACAACCGGGAATTTGAGAAGACACAAATAGCTAGGCATAATTCATGATTTACAAAATATCAGGATGGCAGTTTCCCTTGTTTAAAATGGAAGATTTAGTTTCCTTCTAGTATAGTAAACGGACAGTAAAAATCTACTGATTCCGAAAACAAGTACTTGGCTGGTGTCCGTACTTAGGATCCTACCAGCTTCCCTATGTGAAGTGGAACCAATGTTGCGGCACAAAGGGACTATCCATCTTTTCCTTGCCTTAACATAGCTATGGCAGAAAAATAATATATGATAGATATCCTCCCTTTGGTTGTTAATACATAAACTGCAACAGTCATTGTCTGTCTTCCCCCAACTTTTCTCTGTTACTTTGGATCTCAATGTTCCATATCTAAATTTTAAATACAGAGATTTGGCCAAGGGTGGCTCGATTTCATCTAAAAATTGTTCAAAGGATGCCTCATTTTTTACCAAAAGGAATTTTTCTGTCAGAGGACCATGTGCTCTTATGTACACGGAATCGTTACTTACATATGACCAAAAGGACAGTTTGACTATTTTCTTAGAGGCTGAATTTAGAGATCCTGGCTCGTTCCAGAAGTGCATTAATCCGAGCTTAGCTAGCCAGGTTTTTACATGTTTAAACCAAAAGATTTTCCTGTCACTATCAAGTTCAAGGACCTCTTTCAAACCATTTTTGTAATCTGATAGTTCAATAGTTGTCCATAACCTGACCCACAACAATACTGGTCTTAATATTGCATGATGGTCTGTATGTTTTGGATTTAGGTCAAGAAATAAGGGGATCAGTGGGGTATTAGTAGGAACTTTTAAAAGACCCCTAATAAACTCATTTTCGAGTGCTTCAAAAGTTTTCTTACATACTGGCCCCCAAATTTCCGCCCCATACAGTGAGGCTGATTGAACCTTGTATCTAAAAAGCTCTACTGCTGGGGTGACCGCCTTATTGACACTTTTGTTGTGTCTCTGCAATATGGGAACACAGTTTTGTTTAAACACCAGTTTTGATTTCTCTAGTTGTGGGCCCCATCCCATTAAAGAATCCATCAGGACTCCCAGATATGTAAAACTGTGTTCATAGTCTAATTTTTGTCCGTTTAACATTAGATTCCTTTTAAAAGTTTTGTGTGGGTTTAGTGCCATGTATTTTGTTTTTTTTATATTGATTTCTAGTCCTTTCGTGATACAGTACTGTTGGAACCTATCCAGGAGGGTCTGAAGGCCGCGTGGCGTTTGTGAAATTAAAATGGTATCATCCGCGAAAAGGAGGGACGCAACACGTTCCCCTCCTAATCTGCGCGAATCATTCTCACAATTTTCCATATAGGCTGCGATGTCATTTACGTATAGGGAGAAAAGGGTGGGAGCCAGTACGCATCCCTGGCGTACTCCCCGTTTTATGGGGATTGGGTTTGTAAGTTCCCCATTTGGGCCCCACCTTACTTTGGCATAATTCTCCTGGTGCAAGCCCATTACAAGTTTTAACAATTCGCCTGGCAGCCCTTGCCTATTCAGAGTTTCCCAGAGTAGATCACGGGTAATTAGGTCAAATGCTGCTCGCAGGTCTACAAAGGTCACATACAAGTGACCCTTGCGAATGATGACATATTTCCAATACAAGCAGCATAGCCTAAAAACCTGGTCTATGGTACTTGTTTTATTCCTAAATCCCGCCTGATATTTAGATAAGACTGACTCATCCTCCAGCCATGAATTTATTTGGTTTAAAATATGTCTAGCATAGATCTTCTGCGTTATGTCTAAAAAACTAATGGGGCGATAATTGGCTGGATCGCCACGATCCCCTTTTTTAAAAATGGTAATAATTTCTGCGCCGTTCCATGTGTCCGGAATGTGGTCACTGGCTGCAACTATGTTAAATAAATGGTTCAGATAGGGTGCCCAAACCTCGACATTGCACAGATAGAGATCTCCCGGAATTTTGTCTAGTCCAGGCGCCTTCCCTTTCTTTACCATGGCAATTGCTATCTCTGTTTCATGTATATTAAACACTACCGGAGGGGTATTAGCTGGTATAGCGACAGTGGGTTCGTTTGTTGTGACCACATCAGTTGAAGTTTTAGCTTCATATAATGATGTGAAATGTTTAACCCAAGTGTCCTCGTCCAAGTATACCTCCCTGGAACCTTTCTCACGATTATTTCCCTTAGCTGCTATTTCCCAAAATTGGCTCTGGTCCTTGTTTTTAGCGGCTATTAGCATGCTAAGCCATATTTCCTCATCCCAAGAGGATTTAGCTCTTGCTATGATTTTGTTATAGGCCTTCCTTTTATCTCTAATTTGTAATGGACCATCCCTTTTAACAGCATTAATCTGTGCAGTTTTAGCAAGACGGCATTCCCTGTTATACCAAGGTTTACCCTTGACTTTTGCGTTGATCGAGCCTGCACCTTTTTTAGGGATTTTTGTGAGAAGTACTAATAATTTGCTGAAGAGGGATTTATGCAATTCTATGAAATCTTTGGGATCACAGCTATACGGACAGTATGAGCTTAAGGTGTCTGCAAAGGTACTATATATATTGGCCAGTAAATCCTCTTTTTCCAATACATAGGCCCATTTAACCGCCTTGCGATTATTACTAAGGACAATATTGTCTTTACTGGGTGAGTATGCTAGGCTATAGCCTGCCTCCGTGGCTCCCGACCCCTTTAGCATGCTTTGTTGGAAGCTTGTTTCCATTGGGAGGTGGTCACTTTCATATCTCTTTTTAACTTTTAGATCTTCTGTGAAAGGCCACAGGTCGAGAGAGACTATGACATAATCTAATTTACTCTCATACTCATGTCTCTTAAAAGTAGGGGCTTTCGGGCTGTCGGATGGCATACGCCCATTACACGCTCTCAGGCCATGGGAAGTCAACAATCTTGTGATCTGCAAAGCCAATGCAGTGCCAGCCACCATTCTATTTGCATTCAGGACTGGTATTCCATTGGCAGTGTCCTCATCTTCGAACAATTGTGCTATATCTGTAATTGGTTCGAAGTTGCAGTTCAGATCCCCGCATAAAATGACACTTGCACCTATTCTTAATGTATCCATAAGTGAGTCTAGCTTCCCTATACACAATGATTCCTTATGGGAAGGTTGATGGCTGTTGTATACATTAAAGAGGTAAATCACCCTATTATCTGCTGTAGTTACTTCCAGACCAAGGAAGTCTGGAGAATCAGTTTTGAGCATTTTTATGCCTATTTTCATAGATACACTGATCCATATTAGTAGACCTCCAGATGCACGACCTCTTGTAGAAGGCACAGCCTCCATTTAGTAAGTTTTGTAGCCAACCCTGTGCATCTGTGCTGTAGCCCAGGTAGCACACAGATATCAAAAGTGTTCATATATTCATTCCAATCGGGATCACATAGTTTCGCACGCACCCCAGCTATATTCCATGAAACAAGTGTAAGCAGGGGGGATCCCTCATTTGAGTTATAAGGCGCTACAGGTAAGACAGCAGACAAGCTGGGATTATCTTCATCCTTACTTAAACCATCAGCACCCAAGCCCACCATAGGACCACTAGTCACCTTTTCTTCATTATGTTTTAATATACATGGGACATTTTTGTTTCCTCTTACGGCATTTCTACTTTCTAACCTTATAGCAGGTATAAGCAATGGAGATCCCTCTTTTCTACCAAGAGTCACTATGGGTGGAATAACAGGCAAGCTACTATTGGCATCATCATCAGTTGCAACAATGCATAGCCCTGTCTTTAGACAACTAATACCCTTTTCTTTATCCAACCTCATAGTGCATGATACATTTTCAATCCTCCCAACATCCTCTGTGCTCTTTAAGCATCAATCACATTCCTCCATACCACCGAATGCCTCAAACCTGTTTGTTAGCTCTAGAGGAGTAAATGGCATCAAATGGGTCATGTTACCATTTTGTCCTATATTGCGGCCTGTCGGTATAGTGTTCCACCCATGCATCGCAGGAGTTGGAACTGACTGATGCATGTATGCAGGATTCCTTACAGTCTCCATGTTGAAAAAGTGGTTGGTAAGATGAGTGTTGTTACTTAAATGTTGGGGGGGAAATACTCTGGATCTTGGATAGAAATACGTCAAGGGACGCGGTACAATACAGTTATTTTCATTACCAAAAGGCCAATTCAAAATATACTGAACTGCTTTTCTGTCCCTGAAGTTTATAACAACAATGTCACCCCCTATGTCCTTTGTTCTTCCTCCCAGCCAAGACAAGCGACGAACATGGACTATTTCACCATTTACATGGTTGGCTTTGGGTCTATACAAAGATAGCCAGTGCATTATCTTATTTTTTAGCTGGTAATAGCCTTCCCGTTTGCCACTTGACAGCTCTGGGACCCCAGTAAGTACAACTACATACGGCAAGGCTTCTGGCGGGAGTTCCATAGGTGGTCTCCTAGCCTGTCCCCCTCTTACAAAGTTAGTCTCATTCTCTTCTGATCTTGGGAGCCTATTTGGGGGGATACTTAGTTCCCCTATCTAGGTATTGGCTGGAGTGTCAGTATTACTGGTTGATGTTGGGTTTGGTTTGCCCATAGATGTTGTTGGCTGTTTTGGCTTAGGTTTGCTAGAAGGTTTGCTAACAGATGATGGCACACCTGCAAGCGAATGGTTAGAAACAGCTGGTGTTACCGCTATCTGGTTGTTGCCAATAATGGAGGATGTTACAGCCGCCACATCTTTTGGGAGGGTGAGCAGTGACATAGTAGTTTGAGGGTGTGACACTTTCAGGGGCCCTAGTGATCTGACAGAATTCCCAAGTGTTGTCAGATCCCCCTCTATTTTTCCCAACCTTAGTTCCATTCCCTTGAGTCTTTCAGATAAGGCAAGCATATAGCTTCGCACAATCAGTTCTATATTTTCCAAAAGAGTCTTGGGGGAGGCTGGTTGCAACCCTTCTTCCATTGGAATATAGGTGATGTCTGGCTCTATATCAGCTTGGGGAGATGGTATCACGGGTGTTGGGATGGTTGAAGCAGATGCTATTGGTTGCTTAGTAGCAAGTTCTCCCGTAGTCGTGGTAGTAACAGGGTTCACTTTCTTCCCAAAATCAGTGTAGCTTAATTTGGGCTTATTTATATTGGTTGTTTTTCGTCTCCTTTTGGGAGTTGGAGGCCCATGTATTTTTTGTGGCTGTGGCCTCAAGTTTTTACCTCTTACTACCTTGCCTGGTCTAATTGTAGGCGAAATCATAGTATTGGGAATTTTAGATGTACTAGGGGGATCATTAATCACGTTTAATAGTTCTGATTGGGTTTGCGTAGGTGACACAGCAGGAGCTAAACATTCTTTAAGTAGTAGGGGCACACTAGCAGTTGGTGATATGTTGTCTATCAATGTAGTGCTCAAATCGTCTTCCAAGGTGACAGACATTATAGGTTCAGACAGGGTCCTATTTTTAATGCGTTCAATTGAACGACGACGATCTGCCCGCCTCTCTGCTAGCAGCAGTTCCTTATTGCCCTCAGGAGCAGTTTTAAGAAAATAGCCGTCCAAAGTCCGGTTTGGCGTGCCTCCGTTTTTATCTGATCCAGCAATAGCAGGGCTGGTAGCAGCTGTGGCCATCATGCAATAAAAAACAGTGGAGGAATGAGTTGATAAATAAGTCACTACTTACAGAAATCAAGAACCAGGACCTCTGGCCCAGCCCAGCCTCTTCTGGCCGATGAGGGCCGTAGAGGGCCCGCCCTTTGCCCGGGCTTAGCCCGGCATCACCCGCGCGCGTCCCGCGATGCGCGGACCCCCGCTGCTTAAGAGCGCCTCTTGGCGCGTGTAGGGCGTCGGCGGCTTCCTGCCACAAGCACTGCTGGGACCTGTAGTCCCCCTCACTCGGCGGCCGTGCCAGATGTCAGGAGGCCAACGGCAGCGGAGAGGGACTGGTCGGAGTGCAGGGAGCCAGGTGCAAATATGGAGCAGCCCCCGTGACAGTCTGCAGGGCGAGGCAAGGTTCCTGTGTGCAGCGTTCCACCACTAGTAAGTTGCGGCGTTTGTGGTCTCCACCCGCTCTGTCGAGGACCCCCGCTGCTTAAGAGCACCTCCGGGCGCGTGTAGGGCGTCAGCGGCTTCCTGCCGCAAGCACTGCTGGGACCTGTAGTCCCCCTCACTCGGCGGCCGTGCCAGATGTCAGGAGGCCAACGGCGGCGGAGAGGGACTGGTCGGAGTGCAGGGAGCTAGGTGCAAATATGGAGCAGCCCCCGTGACAGTCTGCAGGGCGAGGCAAGGTTCCTGTGTGCAGCGTTCCACCACTAGTAAGTTGCGGCGTTTGTGGTCTCCACCCGCTCTGTCAAGGACCCCCGCTGCTTAAGAGCGCCTCCGGGCGCGTGCAGGGCGTCGGCGGCTTCCTGACGCAAGCACTGCTGGGACCTGTAGTCCCCCTCACTCGGCGGCCGTGCCAGATGTCAGGAGGCCAACGGCGGCGGAGATGGACTGGTCGGAGTGCAGGGAGCCAGGTGCAAATATGGAGCAGCCCCAGTGACAGTCTGCAGGGCGAGGCAAGGTTCCTGTGTGCAGCGTTCCACCACTAGTAAGTTGCGGCGTTTGTGGTCTCTAGCTTTAGTGGACTTGCTCCCTTCACGGTGCAGCTCTACCTGGTAGCTGCTGCTCCCCCCGTTGCTGCTGCTGACATGCCCCGTTGCTGCTGCTGACATGCTGGTCAGGAGATTTAGGCCCTTCTCCACCTGCAGGCTCCTGCCTGTGCCTCATCCCTGGTGGTTTAGTGGTAGAGCGTCACTGCTCTGCTGCTATGGCTGTCCCTCTTCTCTCTTTTCTACCCTTACCTTTATTTCTGCTCTTTTTTCTGCTTCTGTCTTTATTCCGTTTTTTTCTGCTTTTTCCTTTTTGGCCACCCTTATCCCCTGCCACTGTGATTCCCTGCTACGCTGCCCCTTCAGTGACTCTTTCCACATTTCCCACCTAACAGCTTCTCGGAGACCTCAACTTCCACCTGGACAACCCCAGTGACCAGAACACTGCCTCTCATAGCTGACACACTCAGGACCATGAAGAAAATTCACTCAGGAGCCCCATCGGATCCTTGCACGTACCACTTCTTCGATAATGCAGCTGCCTCGATCGCCCCCCATCTTCGCCGCACCATCAACTGCTCCATTGAAACTGCCACCTTCCCCGATGACTGGAAATACCCCGAGATCAACTCCCCCTGAAGAAGCCATCTGCCCACCAGACAGACCTAAAGAAATTCAGACCCATCTCCCGCCTTCCCTTCCCAGCCAGGGTCATTGAGAAGGCTATTAACACCCAACTCTCTGAGTTCATCGAATACAACCATATCTTGGACACCTGAGCAACTATATCACCTAGACAGCACTCCTTGACGCCACCAACAACATCAGTTCCCTCCTTGACCGGAGCAAAACCGCAGCCCTCATTCTACTGGACCCCTTGGCCACCTTATACTAATCTCCCACTGTACCCTAATCACGAGACTCCATGATGCTGGCATCTGTGACAAGGCACTGGACTGGATCCACTCCTTCCTTACCAGCTGAACACAGTGAATCAGACTTCCCTGTTCCTCTCAGAGCTTACTGAGATCAGCTGTGGATTGCCCCAGGGCTTCTCTCTGTGCCCCACACTCTTCAACATCTACAAGGCTCACCTCACAGTGATCGTCAGAAGCCACAGACTCAACATCGTCTCCTATGCTGACGAGACCCAGCTCAGCCCAAGATGATCCTCTTACTCACCAACGAACCCACACCTACCAGCATCAACTTTCACAGCTGGATAAAAGACAACTGCCTCAAGCTCCAGACCAGACCTTAGTATTCATCCTGGGATCCACACTCTCAGCCTGGGACTACTGGTGGCCCACCGCATTAGAAACCCTTGCCACCCCGGACCATGCACGCAACCTTAGCATCATACTGACTCCTCGCTCACAATGAACCGCCAAATTAATGCAGTATCCTCATCCTGCTTACACACACTCTGCCTGCTTCAAAAGACATTCAGATGGATCCCACAGAATCCAGAAAGAAAGTCATCCACGGACTCATCACCAGCAGACTTGGCTCCGGCAACGTACTCTACACCGGCGTCCCCAAAAAATATCTCAGGAAACTACAGAACGTCCAAAATGCCTCAGCCAGACTGGTCCACAATATCCACCTCCCCAGCCACATAACACAACACCTCCAACAACTCCATTGGCTACCAATCAACAAGAGAATCACCTTCAAGCTCTTCACACATGCTTACAAAGTTCTCCATGATGCAGGACCAGAATAGCTGAGCCTCCACCTTGCATTACACACACCCACCAGACAATCCTACTCCACCCAACTCGCCCTAGCCTCTGTCCCACGTATTCACAAGACCAGAACCGTAGGAAGATCCTTCTCCAACCTCGCTGCCAAGACCTGGAACACCCTGCCCCTCCACCTCAGGCAATCTGCATCGTTGACCTAGTTCAGGGAGAATCTCAAGAGCTGGCCCTTTGACTGAACCTCAACACCCAGACAGATCAGCATCTTCCCCCAAAGCACCTTGAGACCCTCAAAAGTGAGAAGCTGTAGTATACAAACTCCTGATTGATTGATTGATTGATTGATTGTAATACACAAAAGGTGAGATGAAGAATGCTTGCAATAAGACTAACCATTGGCAGTTGCTTGGGGGCATTCCAAACCATGGTTATTTTGCCCACCATAGCAAACACAAAGAGATTAAACTTTGCAGACACTCACCCCCATATAGAGATCTGGGTTGAATCCATCATCATTCTTTAGCTCACTTCGCCACCCCAATTCAGACCCAGCCATATGCAAATCAGCTTTGACTCTGTCCCTCATGGGAACAGTCCAGCCCAAACTACTAAGCCAGGTCTTCCTAGGACCGGAAACAAGCATCTTAGAACCAGACACGGGTAACACCCCTCATCAGCCAGGCTAGCTTGAATCCAGTGGCAAAGTGAGCAATGGACCGTTTGGGCATAGCTTGCCAACTTATGGGGAACAAAGCAAACACAAGGAGATGATGGACGGAGTGCTGAAACTTTTCAGACACTCACCCTCAGTCACAGATCTGGGTTGAATCCATCATCATTCTTTAGCTCACTTCGCCACCCCGGTTCAGACCAAGCCATATGCAAATCAGTCTTGACTCTGTTCCCTCATGGGAACAGTCCAGCCCCAACTGCCAAGTTTGGTCTTTCCTGGGCCAGAAACAAGCATCCTGGGACCAGTTTCGGAGTAACAGTCCTCATCAACCAGGTTAGCTTGAATCCAATGGCAAAGTGAGAAAGGGACCACGTCTGGATATACCCTGCGGAGTTAGGGCGAACAAAGCAAACACAAGTAGATGATGGACGGATAGATTAAACTTTTCAGACACTCTCCCTCAGTTACAGATCTGGGTTGAATCCATCATCATTCTTTAGCTCACTTGGCAACCCCAGAGTTGCCTACCATGCCACCTTAGATTACACCCAGACATGCAAAATCAGTCATGGTCCTGCTCGTATACGAATAATCTGAATATAGTATGTTACAACGCATGCTACAACGACCACGTAGTTAGTATGTGATGCATTTATATCGCAAGTCATTACAACGACTTTCCCTGGGGGGCGCACTTGACTTAGGAATAGTATTAATTACTATTCCTACTCCAGTTTGCGCAACAGAAGGGAAGGTGTTGGAATTTATTTCCAATAATTGAGCGCCCCGTAGTGCAAATCGTTGTAATGACTTGCTTTGTAATTGCATCGCGTACTAACAACACAGTGGTTGTAACAACTGTGTTGTAATGGTAGCGCGATTCAATTGACAGCGTTGTAAACGCTGTTTCCTGAATAATCCAGCCAGGCCAGGTCTTTTCTGAACTGGAAGACAAGGAAACTCAGGTTTTGCCTGATTAAGGCTGTTAATTCAGGTGTAGTGTGGCTCCAGTGGAACCTTATCATGAGCCAACATGTTAAGATTCCAAGGAGTATGCAGGAGGAGGTAGATGAGACAAAGTTGAGGCCCAAAAACTTGCCTTTTGGAAAAGGTACTTGTTACATAACAGGACCACTTTATTTTTTTGGGTCACAGTACACATATCCATGTGTAACAAAACGTCACAATTTATGAAGACGGGGTTGCATGACTTTGCCTGAGCTGATTTTAAGCTACACTCTACCCCTGCTCCCTGCAGCTGGATACCCTGCCTAAGACTGATGGGACCTCACACTGCCGGAAAATGACTGGAGATTTCCCAGCTGATACTTAGACCTGTTCTTAACCCCAAGCATCAGTATGAAAACACAATAACCACTGCTTGGAAGAATATTCTCTGTACTTCCCAGAGTCGGACATCCCACGATGAGACTTCTGATTGCAGGTAGGTGTAAATAAAATTCTGGGAGCAGATGGTAAGTAGATGCCATGTAGTAGCAAACACGTGGATCAGAACTACAGTGTTAAAGCCACCATTGCAAAGGACATCTTTTTGGTACCTTTTTTAATTTTGTCAGCTTTACTTTGCAAGAATCTGATCTGTTTTGTCACAGATTCAAGCATGCTCACCAAAGGTTGACTAGAACCATTTCTCATTCCTCTCAAAGATTTCTCCAAAAGTATCAGGGATGCAAGCAACAGCAATTCCATAGGATTTGTTAACTCAGGTAATTTCATTGGTACTTCACTTTTCTTTCATCCTTTGTTCGCCCATTCGCAATAGTTGAGCTGAACATAGTGCTTCTATGGGCAAACTGGGAAAGTATACTTTAAAAGAGCCAAAAAGGTTCCTCTGGTGGTGTGGTTTGTGTTGGCTTTGTTAGAACTAGGACTGCAGCAAGGGATAGTGAAGAAACCTGGGCTCTGATATCTTTCACTGCATCATTGTCTTCAAATTGCTGGCGATACCAAAGGGGATGATGGACGGAGTGCTTGAGCAAATCAAACACTCACCCCAGTCAACTGATCTGGGTTTAATCCATCATCATTCTTTAGCTCACTCCACCACCCCAGTTCAGACATGGCCATATGCAAATCAGTCTGACCCTGTGCCTCATGGGAACAGTCCAGCCCAAACTGCCAAGCCATGTCCTCCCTGGAACGGAAACAAGCATCCTGGGACCGGTTTCGGATTCATAATCCTCATCAGCCAGGCTATCTTGAATCCAGTGGTAGAGTGAGCAAGGGACCCACGTCTGGGCATACCCTGCCAACTCAGGGCGAACAAAGCGATACCAAAGGGGATTATGGACAGAGTGCTTGAGCAAATCAAACATTCACCCCCAGTCAACTGATCTGGGTTTAATCCATCATCATTCTTTAGTTCACTCCACCACCCCAGTTCAGACATGGCCATATGCAAATCATTCTGACCCTGTGTCTCATGGGAACAGTCCAGCCCAAACTGCCAAGCCATGTCTTCCCTGGACCGGAAACAAGCATCCTGGGACCGGTTTCGGATTCATAATCCTCATCAGCCAGGCTATCTTGAATCCAGTGATAGAGTGAGCAAGGGACCTACGTCTGGGCATACCCTGCCAACTCAGGGCGAACAAAGCGATACCAAAGGGGATAATGGACGGAGTGCTTGAGCAAATCAAACACTTACCCCCAGTCAACTGATCTGGGTTTAATCCATCATCATTCTTTAGCTCACTCCACCACCCCAGTTCAGACATGGTCATATGCAAATCAGTCTGACCCTGTGCCTCATGGGAACAGTCCAGCCCAAACTGCCAAACCATGTCTTCCCTGGACCGGGAACAAGCATCCTGGGACCAGTTCCGGATTCATAATCCTCATCAGCCAGGCTATCTTGAATCCAGTGGTAGAGTGAGCAAGGTACCCATGTCTGGACATACCCTGCCAACTCAGGGCGAACAAAGCGATACCAAAGGGGATGATGGACGGAGTGCTCAGACGTGAGTCCCATGCTCTCCACACCACTGGAGTCAACCTTTCCTGGCTGATGACGACTGATAGCCAGAAACCGGTCCTAGGATGCTTGATTCCGGTCCAGGGAGGACATGGCTTGGCAGTTCGGGCTGGGCAGTTCCCATGAGGCACAGGGACAAGGCTGATTTGCATATGGCCATGTCTAAACTGGGGTGGTGTGGAGTGCAAAACAACGATGGATTTAGGCCCAGATCTCTGTACTGGGGTGAATGTATGACATTGTTCTGTATTCTGTCCATCAACTGTTGTTTTTGCTTCAAATTGCTGGCAACACTCTAATACAGAAAATTAATCATCTGACATACCCATTATCCTTTACAGAAATATTTACTTTTTTTAGAATATAAGGCCAGGTAGTAGTATACAGAACAGGTGTTGGTAAGAATTAGTGCCAAAAAACAATTCTTTCATTGCACACTAGATCTGAGGACATTATTAGGTGATTAAAAATGCATACCTACCACAGTATACGATGAGCAGATACTTTTTCTTCACTAACTTGCAGATAGTATGTGCTGCAGCATATCTATTGTCCTTTGGTATTATTTACATATTGTGTTCCCTCTTTCTATGGGATGATTAATGTTACAAAGAGGGATTTAGAAAAGGTAGGTAACTTTCATTTTTCCTATTATGTTTAAGCCTGATTAAGTGAGATTCTACTTGGATGAACTCTCCTTCAATTCTCATACTTCAGCTCAGTGAAGATGCTTTAATTATGAGAAACACATTGACAAAAACACTGTTGATTGTCCAACAACCCATTGATTGCATCATTAATAGCGCTGGGAGGCGGGGCTGCTGAGTCCACAGGTGAGCGTGGCAGGGGAATACCAGTCATTAACGAAGCACAGGATAATAGTCCCGGTTTCAGCCCTTTCTTGAAGTAGTAACAAACAAAAAAGGGCTATGCACATTGATAAATAACAATGAATGCTGCGCCTCTCTAAGAAGTTTGTTTACTTGCCCGTATAAACATTGTCAGAAACTGCTGGCGCTGCATCTGGGCGGAGCCTATTCGGTGGCGTGACTATTTTCACTGCCAAAATTCTTTCCCAGTACTGTGATTGGACGTATTCATTTTCGAGCAGATCATATGTCCCATTTATTCTGATTTACTCTTACCACAGAAACCCTGCAAGGTGGGACAAAGAGTTAAGCGCTCGCCGCTGACGTGCGTTATTTGTAAGTCATATCATCGAATAAGACAAGCCCAAATATGCCTTCCGTCCAGTGGTCGACAAATTACGTGTCATTTAAAAGTGCAATACTAACTAGTTAGTTACAGCGCTTAGAACGAGCAGAAAACGAGATTTGTACACAATCCATTATTATTACATATAAAGCGAAGACACTATTAAATGTAGACAGCAGGGTTCAGCTTTTAAGACCTACACTATTATTGCCTTGTTTATTATTTTCATGACTATTTTTCATACGTTTGCCACCTCGCTCCATCAGTAGCAGGCATCTGACTCTCTATGCATCTGTGGGGATAGGTAAGTTGATTTCCCGTCACAAACCCCAGTGTGAAAGTTTACTTATTGATAGTTCTTCTAATTCTCTCATAATGCCTCTACTTTGCTATTACTATTTGTCCTGAGCAGCAAGACCTAAGCATACACTCTGGCTCTCCAAAAATAAAGTTGATTATTGGGTAATTTCCTCAATGGCCTTCAGTGCATGCCCAAACACTTCTTTGTAGTCCAAAATCTAGGCATATTAGATAGAAATTGCACCAGGTCAGTGTACTTTTTGGGGGTGCTTTTCTCTAATTAAATCTGTAAATCAGTTTGATATGCTTTGCATTTTGCCTCTGAAACTTACACCACACAAACGAATTCCTGATTTTTATATCTAGCAGGACATAATCATGGTTTCATTCAACGTCCTGTTCTTCATTTGCGATCATTCTGTATGTGTTTGAAAAGATGGTGACTTCCTGCTTTTGGACAATCCCGAGGAAGTTCTTTGTAAATGGCTGGTCGAAAATATAGATGAAGCTGGTCGGCCAATCACTGAAGAGAGAGATTTTAAAGCTACGATTCTGTTCCAATCATCTGGTAAGCACAATAAGTAAACCTTTATAATAAGTTTGCAACTGCAGGATAATGGTACAAATTACCAACCTGTTTCAGTAAAAACCTAGATTTGTGATTAATTAATCCAATAATGGACAGTAAAAATGAACATGCATGTCCTCACATATGCCTTGGATTGCTCTCCAGAGACAAATGTAACACGTATGAAAAGGGCTAAAACGTTTAGCTTGTGCCACTACTATAAGGCAGCCATTTTTGGATAAACTATTTTATTTAGGCAACTTTTTTCAGGAGGTTCAAGTTCAGGCTTACAATGTATACTGTCTATTAAGGAAAACTTACTTACTTGGTTATTGATAGATTGTACATTTATCCTTTATTATCAATACCTCTTTATATATTATGACTAGTGTGTAAAGATATATTGCAAGTGGTCAATGTGTTCTTATCTGTTTTGAAGCTTATATGTTAATATACATTTTTTCTCTTGCTTTTTTTAGTGAAGAAACAGTGTCTAATGGTTCAGGATATTTTTCAAGAGATAATTGCAAGCTATTCTGGCACTTTGAAATCTTTCTGCGTGTAATGTTTTTAAATATGGCTGCTTTATACTGTTGGAGAGAACCTAGCAAATATTACATTGTTAGCCATGTATAGATGCCAACTCAAAAAAACACTCTTCCTATCTATATTTTTTAATATGTAACCTAACATGATGGCAAATAGTTAATAGTTGTGTTATTTTGCAGACTGATGCACAGCAGTTGGTGAAGGACTCAAATGATCCTTCACGGTTCAAAGATGTTCTCGTTCCAAAGCGGAAATTGCACAAGCTCTTGGAGGAAGCCAAGGCAGCTCAGGACAGTGAGGGTTTTCTTCTCGATGGTATCAGCGAAATACTTTTTTCTCCAAAAGAACTTGCATCTGCAAAAGGTGTAACGAAGGCTCGTGCTGGAACAGCTGTCCTTGATGAGGAGAAGATTGATGCATTATTTGGTAAGATATTACAAATGTTCAGAGTAACATTCATTCAATCTTGGATTGCGAAAATTCATCATTATACATGGTACCTGGTGTTAAAAGTTTGCATGTGTGGTCTGGTATCATATAATGGTAAGATGACTCAATCATTACTCAGCAGATGTCTGCAAAAGAGCAAGAAGAGCAATGGGGGGTCTTGTAATTTATTAACAATTTGTGCTGAGTTTGTGCTTCAAATCTGGCACAAAGCTGTGAGTTGTGATTTTATTTCTAAATCTGTGGTCCAGGTGAGGGGCTCAAACTGGATGAATGGGTGATGGCAAACTGAACTTATAAAATACTGTGCTTGCAGCTTTTATTTAGCCACATGTGCCTCTTTGACCAAGTGCCCTTAATGTTACACTTACGAACCCTTGTAACCCTAACAATATCTCATCTGGCACTCTATATGAAATAATGGAACAAACTTTTTAAAGGAAGCTCAGCCCTAATAAAATCTAAAAATAGTTGTGGTAACATGATACTGATGTATGTTATTTTATTGTTCCAGAGTTTAGAAGTCTGTGTGCAGTACCAACGGCTGGCCATCACTGGACTACAGAAGTATGAGAAGGAAGCTGGCGATAAAGATTTGCAATGCTAGGAGAGGATTAAAGAAAACTCAGAATCTAGAATCAAACGACTAAATTGCTGGTTTCCATTAAGCAATTTGTTCTGGTTGCAGTAGCCTGGCCCTTTTTCCCTCCTTTTTTTTCCTGGACTTTTTTCTGGATTTTTCCTCTTGTTCGGTATCCTGGCCCCCATGGGGTTAAATATGTGCTTGCGATAAATAAAATTACATGTTGACGCATACCTTTTTGAACATTTTTCATTTCACCACTGTTTGGTTTAGTCTTTTGCCACTGGTCACCTTGTCAAACAGCTTCAAATAATGCTCTGTACCTCAAAATAAGGCAAGTCCCAGTGAGTCAGGAGTATGGGAGTAGCAGCACGCATAAACAGTAGCGGCTCGTATAGGGCGTGCTGTGGGGAGGGGAAGGGTAGCAAACATGGACATACGCGGAACGGAGGAATGTAATTACTTTCCTTCGTTCTGTTGTATGTCCGTGTTTGCTACCCTGCCCCTCTCCGCCCGTGCCACCGCCCTGTTGCACGCCCTATGCAAGCCGCTACTGGTTGTTACGCTTATCTGAATGCAAAGTATAACATTCTTGCAGACCACTACTTTTGTATGAAGGTGCTTGTGGTATTTCTGCAGCAGAAACCTAGCTAAAATTGCATTTTTCAGATTTATTTTAAACAGGTATCTACCTCTCACTGTAGAATTAAAAAGTAATGTTTCCAAAGCAGGAGAAAATTAATCTGTGAATTAGGACCAGGTTTAGAGAAGTTTTGTGTTTTGTTTGCTTGTTTTATAATGCAGACCTGAATCAAAATCCTTTTCAGGATTTACAAATCAAAGCAAATAGGTATTTGGTACAACACTCATCAAAAATGGGAAAGGTTCCACAAACGGTACCCTTCAGTACAAAACCCAGGCTAGACTCTCAGACAACATTGCATTCTAGTGTAGTGGTGTTAGAGAGAGGGATAGACATGCCACTTCACTGCTCTCTCCCTGTTATGCAACACAGCCAATTAGGGTGCTGCACTGCGTTCAGTGACAGTTTTATAAATCTGTGCCTTACTTTATAACTTGTGGCATTTCAAACTATTCTTGGTATTGTGTAAAAAAGGCATATTACATCAAAGCGGCCTGTTTTTGACAGGAAAGTACATCTAACAGGTGGTCTGCCAAATGTTTTTCTTACCAGCAAATCCATAGTCCTAAACTAGTAGGGAATACTGGCAGTCGGGTAACATGCTCCTAACATGGAATTGTCAAGGTGTAATTCAACTGTAATAATTTATTAATGATTCTAAATTATTAATTAGATCATCTGGGAGTAATCCACTCTTAGCCTTCAGTTGGTTTAAAATAATCCAAGAGTATTTAAAGTAATCCATGCTCATTTTTGCGCTGGCATTAAATCATCCTAGCGTAATCAACACTGAAAATATAATGGGGCCATTCTGATGTAATCAATATCCATCCTGAAGCTGTCATAGGATCATCCACACTCATCCAGAAATTGTCATGGGATCATTCCAGAGTAATCCACTTCCATCCTGGAGCGGTTATAGGATCATCCTGGAATAATTGACAGTCATCCTTAAATTGTCTAGAGCCCATCCTGGAGTCATTATCACTCATCCTGATGCTGTCAATTAGTATTCGTGGAGTTGTAAAAGGTAATCACTCCCTACCAGTGGAAGTCATCAGATCACCATCCTAGCGTAGTTTTTGTGATTACAGTAAGAGTCATCCCATTTAAATAATCGGCCCTGTGGGCAGATTTCAGGATGGCCTGGGATGACGTCCCCAGGAATGGCTGTCTGAAGTCATCGGATGACAGCAGAATCACTCCAGGATGATCTTCCTTTTTGACTAGGGTTCTTTTAGTTACTTCAGAGCGCTAACACATTTGTGGTTATATAAGCATCTTTTAATATCTGAAAACAGCCCCGGGCCACTTAAGAGCTGGCGTTACTGCCAGAGGCGAGAATAGGTCGAGCTTTAAAGGCCTTAATTGCCGAAGAGCCGAAGATTTTCAACTCCAGAGGGCGCGGCGCTTGGGAACTGGGGCTGATTAGGCACTAGTAACGTAACAGCTTTGCATGAAAGGGTAATCATCAGCGCAGATTTAGAGAGGAGACCCATCCTAAACACAGCAATGGGTCTCCGCAAGTTTACTGAACCAGCAATTCATTGTTCTTCCTGTTCGTTCGCCTCATGCACAGCTAAACAGGCCTGTCCTTATTTTACGGGGAGTGGGTAAGCTTTCCCCTCCAGGAGCACATAAGTTTGGTGGTAGAAACACTTCTGAGCTCAAATGGCTGCTGCTAAAACGGCAAAGAAAGACCACACTGCCGCAGGAAGACGGGCATTTTGCAGTGCTTTTATTGATTAGCTTCATTATTCTCCCCTGCCCGTGCCTTACTTGTTTGTGCTGTTTTATCCAGCATTTTATTGAGGTTTCCATGGAGGTACCCACCTTCCTGGGCCCGCCTTTCAGGGTTAGTGCTCGGGGTAGAGGAGGGTAATCGGTGATTCTAGCAGCCAAAAGCGATTCTGTTAATGTTTCCTCTGGGCTTGCATCCTCACAGATTTATGCTGCCGTTGAACTGTCAACTCAGTGTTTGGGGGATGTAAATAGATAGCAGTTTACATGCCCGACCCTGTTATTATGACCATCCTGGACCTTGAGAGGAAGCTGAGAAATCCATTTTTTATGGTCAATTTGGTCTACTTGATGGGCGTCGTTTTTTTGTAAGGTGATGTAAATTTGACACACAAATGGATAGGCATGAAGAAATACAATTGCATTTTATAGAGGGGGCATGTGCGTTCCTGTTCAAAAAGCACGCAGATCCATATCTGAAGGCTAATAATGTGGGAGAGGAATACATCAGGGAGACACTTCATCAAGTGAATAAGGAAGTGGCTACCCCATTGCTTTGACTGTGTTATTCGGCGTTTGGTGTTGAATTTGTCTATAGAATTTAATGAGTGATATGTTTTTAAATGACATTTAGGACACAAGATTTTTGTCAGATGATATGTAGTCCATGAGCCTCTGTTATGATACCTAGAATGTATTATAATGAAATTGTGAGCCACATCGCTCTCCGTAGCTCTATTAAACATCTTAATCCATGGCCTTCAGCCAACTACAATTCTTAGTGACTTGCAATATTCATTTAGCTCATGTCAGAGGGCACTATATACCGCCACTTCATTAGGATTAAATGGATATGTGGGCTATTCTTGCACTCTTTTTTTTCTTGGTAGAGGTCAACCAGTGGTACTTTCAAGATGAGGATGTGGCGTTACGGCCAGAGCTGCCAGATTTGGAACTGGAGAACCAGGTTCTAGTCTCAGCATTTTGTGATTCTGGACAAATCACTTAGTCTCCCTGTGCCTAAAGAAAATAAACAAACATTAAAAATGCAAAAGGTCTCGGCTTTCATTAAGTTAAAGGCGTTTGCTGGAGGTGGTGGCAGCACCTCGATATTTCGCTTAGTGAAGGCGAGCAGATTGCGAGGGTTCTCCTCTGCTCTCTTCTGGTTCCCACTGAATTACCGAGTCATTCTTAAGATTACGTGCATTCGATTTTATGAATTGTGTGTAATAACTTCTGTGCTTTTTAAAAAACTTTTAATACTGTTACCTCTTATAGCGCTTGAAATTTGGTCCCCCTGTGCCCCGTTCCACCGCGGCTCCCTGGTGCCGATTGATGTGGAGGGCTAGACGGGCGCCATCTTGAGTCAGGCTCGGACCCGGCTGGACCCGGGTTAGCGGTCCAGCGGAGGGAGGGGCTGTGGCTACAAATAAACATGCACTTCAAGACGCGCAGCGGCCACGCGCAGCGGGCGCGCCGTCTGCGCGCCGAAGGAGCGCCAAAGGAGGGCCCGTCTGTGCCCGTCCATGCCTCGGACGGGCCCAGGGCCAACCACATTGCCAACACTCCTCGGCGACCCTATAACAATCCCATGCGGTACTCACGCGGGTACCTCATGACGCTGAAAGCCAGATCCTGTTTGTGCAATGCCACATGGGAAGTGGCAAACAGTGCATCCCGGGTCTGCCAGGTGTGTAATTTTCGTTTTCAGCCTACTCTTAACTATTTTCCTCTTCGTCCTGCTGACTCTTCACTGGTTCAAGCCGGTTTGATTAATGCTAGGTCATTGGTCAAACATGCAGCAGGTATTTTCGAGCTGCTGAGTGAAAATCAGCTGGATTTACTTTTTATAACGGAAACCTGGCTCAATGAAACTTGTGCCCCCTCTGTTGAACTTGCCATCCCACGCGGTTTTAAAATTTTTAGATCTGATCGCTCTCTAGGTAGAGGTGGCGGGACTGCGGTTGTCTTTAGAGAACAGTGGACTTTTTCTTACGACTCCCAAGAACAACTGGCTGAAGCCGAGATGCTCCACTTTTCTCTAATATTCAACGCTCACTCCTCCATAGGTGGCACGCTGGTTTACCGCCCTCCAGGCTACGTTGGTAATTTTGTGCAGGTCTTAGAAGAGATAATAGTCCCTCGGATTTTACGTCACTCCCGGTATCTCCTTCTGGGGGACTTCAATATTCATGTTGATAGTTCGGACCTGCCAGAGGCGGCTCGCCTTGCAGAAGCTCTCTCTATGGCCCAGCTAAGACAATGGGTGGCTGCTCCAACCCATCTAGGAGGTCATATTCTGGATCTGGTATGCTCGAATTTTGACATCACTATGGCCCATCCTGAGCCAGTAATCTGGTCGGACCATAAGCTTATCAGATTCTCCTGGCCTCTACTGACTTCTGCTGTGATTCATCCCCAAACCGCCCATACACAGAAGATTAACTTAAATACCTTTTCTGATGGCCTTGCTGCTTCTCGCCCTTTGCTTCCTCCTGATATTGAGGCTGCAGCCAGCGCATTTAATTCATGGGTGGAATGCGCGACTGTTGCATCAATCAATAGCAGCCGGGTCTGCAGACTCCGTTCTACCCCCTCCAAACCCTGGTTTTCTCATGCCCTCCGCGACCTCAAATCAGGCTGTAAAAAGCTAGAGAGGTTGTGGAGACAAGCCTATCTTCCCGAGGCGAAAAAGGATCTGCGGGCTGCGCAAAAAAAATATTATGCAGCCATCAGATCTGCCAAACGTAGCTACTATGCTGGACGTATTAACAAAGCGAACAACAATAGTAAGGAAATCTTTACGATTGTAAAAAGTTTTGTATCTCCCTGTGCGTCACAACCTCTGCTACCTGCATCGAAGGAATGGTGTGAAGAACTATCTGAGTTTTTTATTGAAAAACTTGTTAAAATTCAGGTGGATCTGCAAAATGTTTGTAATGGCCCCACATCGTCTTTAACTACTCTGCTTCCTTCAATGCCTCCACGTACCGAGCAACTGGCTAAATTCACCCCACAACTAAATTCTGACATCATTGCTATTGTTGCTGCTTTAAAATCAGGATCTCCTTCTGACCCTTGCCCGGCTAGGGTATTTGCGGGTTTAGCGGAAACAGTGGGAAATGAGGTAACCCAGATCATCAACCTCTCGCTTCTTACGGCTACTGTCCCCGCCTGCTGGAAGCAAGCAAAATTGCTCCCATTGTTAAAAAAAAATGGATTAGATCCGGCCACTCCGTCCAATTTCCGGCCAATATCTTTGCTCCCAGCTCTTGCAAAAATCTGCGAAAAGATTGTTTTCAATCAGCGGGATAAATTTGTTGAATCGACAGAGGCCCTACATCCAGCTCAGTCTGGTTTCAGGGCCGCCTATAGTACCGAGACGGCCTTAGTCGAAATATCGGAGGCTATTCGGGAGTGTCTTGACGAAGGTGGCAGAGCGGCTCTGATCCTACTAGACCTCTCTGCCGCCTTCGATACGGTGCCTCACTCCCTTTTATTTGCCAGACTAGCCGACATTGGTGTTATTGGCCCCGCATTTGACTGGCTGACTTCATTTTTAAATAACCGCACACAACAAATTTGGCTGCCTCCATTTGCCTCTACCCCTAAATTACTTTCTACTGGTGTTCCACAGGGGTCCACTTTAAGCCCTTTACTTTTTAACATTTACCTTACCCCTTTGATTTACCTTGCTGAACAGTTGGGGGCAAAAATTATGGCGTACGCCGACGACACACAACTTTTGTTTACCTGGTCTAAAGATAATTTAGATACGTCGGCGGCCCAACTTTGTTTGTCCTCTGTTTTCCAATGGTTAGCACATGCCCAGCTAAAATGTAATGAAAGTAAATCCGAGATCCTGCTGTATGGCTCTTTTCCTGAGGACTTTAGTGAGCGTCTTTGGCCTGCTGACCTACCCCCACCAAAAGCCACATCTGGCCCGGTGAAAAACTTAGGGGTTTGGTTCGGTAAGAACCTTAAGTTTGAGGACCACTTAAAGAAACTCACTGGGGTCTGTTTTTCTACCCTAAAAACATTACGTAGGTTCTTCCCTTTCCTACCGAAAGAAGCTAAAGAGACTGTCATTCGTGCCTTAGTACTCTCTAGGCTGGATTACGCGAATGGACTGTTCTGTGGATTGCCGGCATAACTGATTCACCGTCTTCAGGTCATTCAGAACGCCGCTGCCAGACTCCTGTTTAATGTCCCTAGGCGTTCCAGTGCTCGTCCTCTGCTATGTGCTCTCCACTGGCTTCCAGTTGCCCACAGGATTTTGTTTAAAATTTTAGTGCTTGCTTACCGAGCTATCCATCAAACTGGCCCTGTCTACCTGAGGAAAAGGTTTTGTTTGTATGTCCCTAATCGCCCCCTGCGATCGGCCAACCTGTGCCAAATGTCCGTTCCCAAATGCAAATATTGCAGACTTGGTGGCCAATCAATCTCAGTGAGAGCAGCAAAATCCTGGAATGCTCTTCCCCTCCACTTAAAAACTGCATTGACTCTTAGTGCTTTTAAGAAAGGACTAAAAACTCACCTTTTCAATATTATAGTCTAATTTTTTCTATTTCTGTTTCCCGATATTTGTCCTCTCCCATACTGCCCAGCCTTCAACGCGCCAGGATACTATTTTTTTAGTAATAGAGCGCGCTATAAAAGCCTTTAATATTAATAATAATAATAATAAAGCCATTTGTGTTGCAATACATTACCATTAGCAAAGCAAATGGCTTTAACTTAATCAAAGGCAATACCTGTTGCATTTTCAATGCTTGTTTGATTAAGGACACCTAGATATTTCCTACTTTGGACATGGCACCTGGTATCATCAGATTGTGTTGGATCGGAAATCTCACCATTTAATTTCTTTTATCACTCCTGAAGGGGCTTTCTGTTTCAAAAAGATGTTGTTTTGTTTGTACTGGGCGTCAGCGGTTTTCCAGCATCTGATGGGCACAGTGTTTAAAGGTGTGGAAAGGGATGTATGACGTTAAAATGCATACTTTTACATCGCATACCATTACAACGCGACTTTTACAACGCAGGGTCCTTTACAACGCATGCCTTTACAACGCACGTCATTACATAGCAGATGCTATTACAACGCATGCCATTACAACGTAAGTATTTCTTTTTTTTAAATTGTAATAAATAAATATTTATTTAATTTAATTTAATTAATTTAAATAAATTAATTAATTTATTTTAAGTAGTTTTTTTTTTAAAAAAAAACTTAAAATACCCCTGTACCCCTATACCCAAAGCCTATCCCTAATCCCTAAAGCTACTCCTGTACCCCAAAACCGAAACCTAGCCCTGAACCCTAAAAATACCCCTGTACCCCAAAACCCAAACCTAGCCCTGCAACCTAAACATAAACCCCTGTACCCCATAACCCAAACCTAGCCATGAAACCTAAAAATACCCCTGTACCCCATAACCCAAACCTAGCCCTCAAACCTAAAAATACCCCTGTACCCCAAAACCCAAACCTAGCCCTGAAACCTAAAAATACCCCTGTACCCCTTAACCCAAACCTAGCCCTGAAACCTAAAAATACCCCTGTACCCCATAACCCAAACCTAGCCCTGAAACCTAAAAATACCCCTGTACCCCATAACCCAAACCTAGCCCTGAAACCTAAAAATACCCCTGTACCCCATAACCCAAACCTAGCCCTGAAACATAAAAATACCCCTGTACCCCATAACCCAAACCTAGCCCTGAAACCTAAAAATACCCCTGTACCCCAAAACCCAAACCTAGGCCTGAAACCTAAAAATACCCCTGTACCCCAAAACCAAAACCTAGCCCTGAAACCTAAAAATACCCCTCTACCCCATAACCCAAACCTAGCCCTGAAACCTAAAAATACCCCTGTACCCCATAACCCAAACCTAGCCCTGAAACCTAAAAATACCCCTGTACCCCATAACCCAAACCTAGCCCTGAAACCTAAACATAAACCCCTGTACCCCATAACCCAAACCTAGCCCTGAAACCTAAAAATACCCCTGTACCCCATAACCCAAACCTAGCCCTGAAACCTAAAAATACCCCTGTACCCCATAACCCAAACCTAGCACTGAAACCTAAAATACCCCTGTACCCCATAACCCAAACCTAGCCATGAAACCTAAAAATACCCCTGTACCCATAACCCAAACCTAGCCCTGAAACCTAAAAATACCCCTGTACCCCAAAACCCAAACCTAGCCCTGAAACCTAAAAATACCCCTGTACCCCATAACCCAAACCTAGCCCTGAAACCTAAAAATACCCCTGTACCCCATAACCCAAACCTAGCCCTGAAACCTAAAAATACCCCTGTACCCCATAACCCAAACCTAGCCCTGAAACCTAAAAATACCCCTGTACCCCATAACCCAAACCTAGCCCTGAAACCTAAAAATACCCCTGTACCCCATAACCCAAACCTAGCCCTGAAACCTAAAAATACCCCTGTACCCCATAACCCAACCCTAGCCCTGAAACCTAAAAATACCCCTGTACCCCAAAACCCAAACCTAGGCCTGAAACCTAAAAATACCCCTGTACCCCAAAACCCAAACCTAGCCCTGAAACCAAAAAATACCCTGTACCCCATAACCCAAACCTAGCCCTGAAACCTAAAAACACCCCTGTACCCCATAACCCAAACCTAGCCCTGAAACCTAAAAACACCCCTGTACCCCATAACCCAAACCTAGCCCTGAAACCTAAAAATACCCCTGTACCCCATAACCCAAACCTAGCCCTGAAACCTAAAAATACCCCTGTACCCCAAAACCCAAACCTAGGCCTGAAACCTAAAAATACCCCTGTACCCCAAAACCCAAACCTAGCCCTGAAACCTAAAAATACCCCTGTACCCCATAACCCAAACCTAGCCCTGAAACCTAAAAACACCCTTGTACCCCATAACCCAAACCTATCCCTGAAACCTAAAAATACCCCTGTACCCCATAACCCAAACCTAGCCCTGAAACCTAAAAATACCCCTGTACCCCATAACCCAAACCTAGCCCTGAAGCCTAAAAATACCCCGTTGTAAAGGATCCTGCGTTGTAGTAGTTGCGTTGTAATAGTAGTCTGTTGTAACAGTTGCATTGTAACTGTTGTTTCCCTGTGGAAAGTAATGCTTGTTTCCAAGATTCTTTGTTGGTGTACAAGGAAGATAATGCCAGTCATGACAGGAAATTGGCTCATGTACCTACTATTTTGGGTGTTACCTTGAGAGCAGAGCAAATGAACGTTTGGAGTAGAGGGTGTGGATTATTTAGGGCATAGGCTATCTGCGTGTGGAGTGGAGCTAAAAGAGTATCCAGTAAAAGCTGTTGATGATGCTCCTGTGCGTGAAGAGAAGGACCAATTGTATGTATATATGTATATGGTATTTATTGAACGCAACTGTCACTCAGAGGAGCATCGTGGTGCTAAGCAGGACCATGCCTAACGTTCAGAGTGTAACTGCAGAATCAGATAAGTGAGAGACATAAGGCGTCTGAGGCTCCGAAGATCCAGGATTTCAAGGCTTTCCTAAAGATTAGCTCTGATTGCAATCTTTTATGGGCCTTATGGAGTTCTTTTCTTGATTTATTCCAGAATGTGCTGAAAGAACGCATGTATTAAGTGCACTTCTTAAGAAAGGTGAAAAATGTGTGTGGGATGAAAATTGTAATTTGATGATATCAAGATATCAAGAGAGGTGTGGCTAATGCCATTCCTCTTAAACCTATTAGTTCCAATGATCCGAGAATTGTGATTATCAATGCCAGTCAATATGGCTTGGGAGCATTTTTGTTGCAAAGGAGAAATGGGAAACGTGAGGTCATTATTAAGGTCAGTATTATTGCAAGTGATAGTCTTAGGGGTTCTGAGTCATCTTATTCTGTGGCGGAGCATGAGGCGTTTGTGGGGTGTTGACCATTTCAGCCAATATTTGTGAGGTTCTGAATTTGAGGTGCATGTGGATCAGAAAGCTCTGCTTGACCTTTTTGCCACAAGGAGGGAAGGAAGATCCACACCAAGAATTACTAAATGGCAGTATAGACTTCAGGGCTATTATTATTAGATGCAGTAATTACTGAAGTTAAGAATGCAATGGCTGACTGTCTATCGAGATTGCCTTTCGGAATTGATGATCAGAAGAATGACAGGTCTTCCAAGGAGGACGAAGAGGTCGTGGTTAATGAGTTGTTGAACACAGATAAGGAAGCTTTTTCTGAATCTGATTGATTAATAGCATTGGAGTGGAACAGTGCTCTTAAGATAGCGATGGACTATGTAAGAAATTGTTAGGTGAGGAGTGAGTTGTCAGATACTACTGCGGATGCATATAGACATGTTGCTTCTGAGCTCTCAGTGATTAGAAGGTCACTTCATAGGTCTGATGTGCTGGTTGGTCCTAAATCTCTGAGATCTAAAGTAGTGAATTTGGCACACTAAGGTCAGCTTGGAATGCGTGCCATGAAGAGGAGAGTGAGAGATATGTTTTTTTGGCATGGTAAAGACAGAACAGTGGACAAATTTGTGAGGCAATGTGTGTATTGTGTGGTCAGTGATAAGACACAGGTTACTGTTTCGAGTGCTGTAAGTGCTGTTCCGGTTCCGGAAAAAGAATGTTCTAAATTGGCTGTGGAGACATTTGGTCCTCTAGATGTAGGAAATGGCCAAGTTAAATATGGCATTGTGTCTATGGACTGTTATTCTCGGTGGCCCAAAGTGGCTTTCGTTAACAGCATCAAATCTTCTGCTATTAAGAGTAAGGTAGAGAATTTATTTTTGAGGGAAGGTGTGCCAGATGAGATTGTGTCTGACAGTAATTCACAATTTGTCTCCTATTAATTTTTAAGATATGCTCAAAGAATTTTGAATCAAACATGTCACTACATCACTATATTATCCTACAAGTAATGGTTGTGTCAAACGCTGTAACAGGGTAATTAAAGAGAACATACAATTATCCTTAGTAAATGGTTTAGATTGGATGCAGGAAATAAAAACTCTTTTGTGAGCAATATGTATCATGCCCTATTTGGAAACCAAGGTTTCTTCTTTTGTTTTAATAAAAGGAAGTGCACCAGGTTCAAAGATGAACAGAATTTGAATGCAGAAGGAAATGCCATCAGAGGAGGCCATGAATAGTGTGAGTGAGATAAGAAAAGTGGCTCAAGAGAAGTGTGTTAAGAAGTTATCACAGCGATTGGTTGTGGCAAAAGTAGATTTAGTCAGGATCAAGAAACCCTCTTTTGGGAAGGTAAAGGGTAATGGCTCCACTCCTAAAAGATTGAGAAGAGTGGGAATTCATTCTGTAACATTGGATGGTGAAAAGTGTTGGAACAAAGATAGAGTATCTGTTGTTTGTAGAGAAAAACTGGAATGCCAGCGTAAGGAAGAGGGTCCAAAGAGCAAGAATGAACTTCATGTAAATGCTCCTAGAAGGTCGTCCAGAGTACATTTGATTCCTGTCATGTTACAGGATTATGAACTAGATTAAGTAAAATAGAAGAAATGTCATGGGTATTATAAAAGGTGAAGTTATGATGATATCTTGTATTGTATTGCGTTGTTTTATTTTTTATTTTTATCCTTTGCCTAAGGACTCAAGATTGCAAGCATATATGTTATTGTTAAGTAACGGAAAAAAAATTCTTTAATGTAAATGTTGTAAGTGTAGCTGCATAAGGTGAAATATGTGGTGGGTTCTTAACTACATCCATTTCAATGTGGGCTGTTTGGGATGCAGATGTGTTAAGAAGCAGGAAATTTGGAATGTTTGCATTTGAATGATCTGGATTCGTTTCTGTTGGCCTGTCTCCCTGTCAATTCTATACTATGGAACGGAATAAAAGAGTTCAAACTGGTATGTGAGTATCCTTTCATCAGGTATACTTCCAGAAGTTAACGAAATATGGTCCTACAAAAGAACTGTGGCCAAAATATCCGTTGCTAAAATACCAGGAAGGCAAGTATGTGTAGGTAAGTACAGGTTTACTATTCTTAACTCATCATGTATGTACCTTTACAGTTTATATCTTCAATGTATGTCGGAATGGAGTTAAGGATAGAAAATCTATACTTATCTATGTGTACTTATCTTCACAATATGTTGGATCCCAATATTTAGGCAACAATATTATTATAAGACAATTTTTCTGTCCTATTTATTCTGACATACAAAATAGAGCTCATAAACCCTTTGTGGCCAAACCACATTGAATTAGTAATGCACAGCAAGTCCACTAATTAATTGTACAATTAGATCAAAAGATAGCCTTCTAAACACATTTTTTCAGGTTGCTAGTGTGGTGTCTTCCCCAGCCTGGGTACCCACCAATGACTGCACCACACACAGAACTTAGTATTACATGTCTTTATTCGCCTCCGTATAACTGCAAATCCAATCTTCTAAATCAACCTTCATTGGATTCCGCTCTACCACTTAAGTCACAGCTCCATGGAGTCCATCAGGAGCCACAAGGGTTAGGTCATTGTTGACTCATCAAGAAGCCACATCACCTCCTCTGTTAAATGAAAAATTATAATTTTTAAAAAATATATATATATAATTACATTTCTTCAATCAACCTTTTTGTTGCTTTTTGTCGCTTTAATGGTTAGACGTGATCTTCTAATTGAAAATTGGAAACTGTTACCATCATCTGCCCAGTATCTGCGTTGTGCGTTGAAAGTAAAGAGGCAACAGCAATCACTGATGGGGCAGAATCAGTCTCTCCTTCAACATGTAGATCTGATTAACGAGGAGTTAAACGTCTAGAGTGAGAAAAGTCTCTGTTAATAGACTTCCCAGGGTGCTGGTCAGTCACCATGTGTCCCTTGGCAGGTACTACTTGAAAAGGTTCTGCAGCAAATGGAACATCAGAATATATTTTCCGCATCTGGCATGTGAGCACTTGATCTCCTCTTCGCATGTTGTCTTTTGCCAGCATACACTTTCATCTCATGTCGTTGTAACAACTGTGTTGTAATGGAATGCGTTGTAGCACATTCAATGCAAAGACATATATTCATCTGGAACAGTAGCCGGCCATGCCACGAAATGAACGCATCATTGAAACATCTTGTGGGGGATCAGTATTTGACAGCATCAAGTGTCATCCCCCAATCAGAAAAAGATATGGCCAAAGAATTTTAACTTTGTAATGTGGAACTAACATTTATCTGCATAGAAAGTCAAACCTACATCTGCAAGTAAAAGACATACGTGTGTGAGAGCTTTATTGTGCTCTTTTTGTGTGGCTCAGAAAATGAATATGTCATTACTATAATTGAACGTATTAATGACAATTTGTATGATACCTCGAATGACATCTTGAAAGATTTCTGCAGCTGATGACACACCAAAACATAGTCTTTTGTATTGAAACAGACCAACATGTATAGAAAAGTCTGTAATGTATCTACAATTTTCTTTGAGTTCCAGCTGATGATATACTTTATTCAAATCAAGGTAAGAGAAGACTTTTGCACCATCTAATTGCGTTATCATGTCAGCGATGTGTAGACCTGGATGTCGTTCTCATTCAATTGCCTTGTTTGTCTGACACATGTCAACACATAGGTATACAGATCATTCACTGTTCCTTTTGGGCACTACCACTATGGAGAAACCCATGGTGTGAGACCAGTAAACCACTCAATGGTATCATGCTTAAGTGATGATTACAATTCTATTTCAACAAAGTCTTGTAAATGAAAAGCAATTTGTCTATGTCTCATTAATATGCATCTTTACTTTCATAGTTTTAAGCTTTCCCAAACCATAAAATAATGAAGGCAATTGACTTATTAATTCGTGGTGGCCATTCATGTTGTAGTTTATGGAAAGAAGTCTAATACCAGCAGCTGTGCTGAAACTGAGTAGACATGCACTTGGCACTTTACCTTGAAAGCACATAGATGGGTGTTTGCACATTTGTTTTCATGTATTTCATAATCGCTACAACTGAAACTTAAATTTTTAAGGGCATCAATACAGCCCATGTATACACCTTGGTTTTCAATGGCGTAATTTTCAGTAATGGAGACAATTCATTGTCAGTATATTTCTCCTCAGGCATAGTGTTTATCGAAGCACCACTGTTGATGATGAAAGGTATCAAACAACCATTTACTTTCAGTGTAAACTATAGACAATATTTGAATGACTTTGGTGCTTTAGCTTGTCAGCTTTTCTTTGACTGACATTTTTCTTCACATGCGGCTAGTCCAACATGCACATGCTTTTCTGAGGTACCCATAGACAGGCCACACGCATCTTCTTCACTTTCACTTAATACTGATCTAGAAGAATTGTTTGACGATGATATAGATGACAATCAACTTCAGTAAGTGTTGATTTGTCATAACTAAAGTTGCTGCTTGGCCCTGTGGGAGCACGTCGAACGTTGCTTCTGGAATGTTCCGGCGACCGCTTTCTCTTTGTGCCTTCATGCACTTGCTTCTTCTGTGGCTTTGCAAACCATCACAAAATGGTTCTCCCTACCACACCCTATCTGTCCAATTGGCGGGACATTTACCTTTGTGTGAAAGGAAAATCCACATCTAAAACCCAACTGCTTTTAGGTGTTGACGTCCTTCTGTCTTTAGCTTTAGCGAATTTTCACACTCATGACTGATTCATTCTGGGCACCTCTGGTCTCCATGTCAGCAGCTTGTCTTTTGGCATGCTCTTCAGCTCTGGCAGCCCTTAATACGTACATCAGACTAAGAGTTACTCTCAGAAGTTCTCAACGTGAACCAATCTGCCAAGCATCCATCAATAAGTCTAAGATCTATTGGTTCTTCATCATTAAAATCATTTGATTTACATTGTTAGTTGAGTATGTGTAGTCTCTCCACAAATTCATCAATGGAGTCACCAATTTTCTTTTGTTGTTCACTGAAATGTATATTTTATAATCTACATTGGGCATCAGATTGAATTTAAGATTTAAAGTTTCTTTAACTGACTGTCTGTGCTTTCTTCTTAGGTTCGCACCATCTTCCTTATGACTTCTTTAACACCACCATCAGCAAGAGTTTTGAGGTATTTGATAGTATTTTTGTTAACAGTCTCTTCAAGTACATCAATGAAATCTTCATATGTCTCTATCCAAACAATCAATCTATCACCAATATTTAGCTTTTTAACAGTATTGAACAGTGCGTGTGGTTTCAGGAATGCAGCAGCATTGTACACCAGTGTGTAACTTAATGTCACCGCTGGTGGATCACTGTGACTTGTTTTAGGCAACTCAACTGTGAGACATTGTGCAGTGCTCGCCTCTGGATCATCTTTAATTATAGCTGTAAACATGACTTTCTTCACCATTCTGAGAGTCACTCTTTGAAAACCTGGTTGTATCCGCCTTCAGCGGTAACACTCCGTATAATGTATAACTTTATCTGCCGTTCAGACCATACATAAAGATGGTCTGAAAAGCTGGTAGGTTCTCAGCCAATGACATGTAGATTCCCTGTAATGCTTTTGTTGCATTACATTGCTTCCCATAGCTGGAGCTGCTCTTTGACAGTGTATGCATTAAGCGTCGATTCTGTACTTCGTCGACAGCACACACGGCACGAACAGCAGTTTGCTTGGATCATGGCAAACTCTTTTAGAGAGCACTGGCATCTTTGGGTTACTTATACCCTATCCCATCACCATTTGTAGTGTCTGCCTCTGCCTGGGTTACCATCAATGACTTTTCCACACACGGAGCTTAGTATTACACTTCTTTATTCTTTTGTGTGTAACTGCGAACGCAACGTTCTAAATCAGCCTTCATTGAATTCTGCTCTAACACTTATGTCACAGCTCTACGGGGTCCATCAGGAACCAAAAAGGTTCTGTCATTGCTGACTTGCAAGACAAAACAGTTAGTACAGTGGTACATCATAACTAAATGTTGATGATTATGACTGCACAAGACAGTACCGGCAATAACATAAACATGTATGTGTTTATAAAGAAAATCGAGACCGAAAATATCTGAATGGACCACAGTCATTTGTGCCATATTTTCTCATATTTGCACTTGTAAATGACATTTATGAACATAAAGGGCTTTCTGTATTGGACCATAGAGTTTGAGTCAGAATTTTACAAATGTACCCTACTTGTAAACACAACACACATACCATCCAATAAATTAGGAAAATTGCCCACTTATAGCTGACCATGTTTTGGTTTTGGAGTAATTTGGACACCACTTGCTTTAAAACTCTTGTCAAGCCTACAGAATACAAGCCTACTATGCTTTCAGAAATCCTTAACCATGAGCATTGAAGTGCATTGACACATTTGACATAGAAACAAAATAGACACAAGGACAGTTTCTCAGAGAAAGCAAGATGGCGGTCGGCTGAGGCGATTGCTTGTAGCATTCTGACCAGCTGAGACTTTGATAAAGCCCCTGCACCAGTAGAATATGTTGGTCAATATTCTTACTACCCTACAGATGCTGCTTATTCAAAAAACGACAAACTGCACGCCTAAGTGCAAGATTTCTACAGGCCGGAAGGAACTGTTACTTGCCTGTAAGACGCTCTGTAATGCCTTGGATCACTCTGACTGCCACCGCTATGATGAGACCCAAGATCGCCACCGGCACTGCTAGATCGAGGGTAAATGTGGCTCCCCCCATGAACAGCGCTACTACTATGGATGCCGCTCCTTCAACTGGGGGAGGCAAAGTGCTCTCCAGAGGATGTGGACACCGGGCGAGAAGCTGCTCCACAGTAGACTGGAAGCTGACTGCAGACGGCGGTAACCCAGACAGAGCAGCTTCCAGAGAGGCTGCACAGTAGGAAAGTTGCTTAGAGCATCCAAACCGGCTCTCTGTCACGCGATCACAGCTGAACTAGAGGCAGAAGGGTTAATTGGTGATACAGCCAACAGCGAAATGCCAGTAAAAGAATGCAAATTCAAAGAAGGACAAAAGGAGACTCTGCATCTATGGGTTTCTCGGGGATTGAGGGGTTAGTGAATATGATAAAGCCTAATCTCGCACAAGCTGTTGTTAACAGTGAAAGTAGCAAATCTGGGGCAATAAGAAAAGTAGCCTCAGGAGAGGGTAACAATTGTAATGCTCATCTTAGGGCCCAAAAAGCCACTAGTGTAAGAGGGGGTGAGGAGCTTGGGTTTGGGCTCAAAGACTCTCATCAAGCATCCAATACTCCCCCTGTGAGAGAATGGAAATCTCGGCAGCTTACATTGATATGTACTAAGTAAGTGGGGAAGGACATTAATGAGCTTGATATAGAGTCTCTCTATCTGATGTGACGTAGTCCATGGATGACACAGTGTCAATATCTGAGACAAGTGAGAGTGAAAGCTTACCTGACACCAGCGGGATGGATTCTGCAGCAACCCTATGCAAAGCTGGTAGGAAGATAGGACAATCAAACAAAACCAAAGAAAAGTATTTAAATTGGGATTACTCGCCATTAAATCAGCTCATTGGGACTACCAGAGACACAGCTCGAGAACCTCAGGGTGGTGCTAACTCAACCTTAGATACTATTCTACAATGTATCAGGTCACAAAGCGAGGATACACGGCAGGATAGCCACTGCTCCCAATCAGTAAAACGCAAGGTATAAGGTGCAGTAAGGAAAGTCACCAAGGTATGTAGTGATATCAGTGAGCGTCTATCAGACCTGAAGACCAGAACCGGAGCTCTGGAGAGAGATCTTGTGGGTGTGCAAGGCTAGACGGAGTCCCACAAGTCTAGACTGGTGGACATCCAGTGGAAATTAGAAGACCAGGAAAACTGACAATGGTGGAATAACTTGCAATTTATAGGTATTCCTGTGAACAAGGAGGGCACAGATATGCGTGACTTTATAGCCGACTTACTGAGAAGGGCATTTTCCGAACTGGAAGGCTGGAACTGGACCCACGAGATTCAGCGTGCCCATCGGGTTCCTCTTTTCTTAAATCAACCAGCTGGACCAGAGATGAAGCCTAGGGCTGTTTTAGGCTATTTTGGTTATTATCTTCTCAGGCAGAACATCTTTGAGAAGACTAAACCGGAAGCCAAACGCACTGTGGATGACATCTCAGTTTTTTGCCCAACCTGATTTTTTGCCACGTAAATATCGAGAGGCGCTGGCGACTACGGGAGATGATCAATCTATTTCAGGAGGAGGGGGCTCAGGCCAATTTGATGAACCCAGCAAAGCTGAAAATGTTCTCTGACCACCGGACCATATGTATTACATCCGAGATTAAAGCACGTGAATTTTTATATGAACTTAGTGGCTAGGGGAGCTACAGCCTGAATAGGGTAACAAGCTAGGAGCCAAGGGTCAGTAATGAAAATTAACATCTGAGTTGGGCGGTGGGGGTATGTAATCATGTAGATATTTCCTTATGGTATATAAAAACTAGTTTGGGATATTAATAACAAATTGTATGTAGTTAGGTGGTGGAGGCACAAGTTTAGTTTAAATTTTGTATGCTTAGTGGGGTAGTACTGGCCATGAGGTAGTGTTGCTTCATCTTATACAGACCGAGCGGCTGGCAGCTTTTATGTGTGGGGGGAATTAGGGACGGGAGGCAGGGGGGACTTGTGGGGGATGTTCAGGCCAGAGGGATGGGTGGACTGGTTTGGGGTTTGGGGCAGCAGAATAAAAGGAAAAAAACTGAAAGGAAAAATACATGTTTAAGATTGGTTAAGGAATGTTACAGTGGTAATGCTCAGGTGGGTGATTCTCTTATATAACAATGGCTAAAGTACAAATTTGCTCTGTATATGATGGAGGGCTGAATGACAAGATTAAAAGGGCAAACATTCATGAGATACTAAAAACTATTAATCCAGATATAATCTGTCAACAAATGATCCACATTTTATGGAGTAAAAGGGAAACCCTCCAGATCACGGGGTATGAGATGGAAATTTGTCAACTCAGACCTCCATGATAAGGGGGTAGCTATTCATATCTAACACAACACATGAGAGGTAAATTAAGCATTAGTGGATAAGTGGGATGATGGGCTCTAACTTCTTTATCCACCGTACTAGCAACAGAAACCATATAGGGCCTAACCAGACAATCCCAAATTATGGGAAGATTTGTAATTGAAGCTAGCTCCCTGGACAAGAGCGTCTGATCATATGTGGGGACTTAAATATACACATGGAAGGTGATAACAATGTATCCCAAAGGTATAGAGGGAGTAACCCTCAAGTGTATAATGCGCTGACCTCATTTATGGATAGTCATGGTTTAGCTGATGCTTGTGCAACTCTCCCGACCCTGGTTACACTTTTTTCTCCCACCTCCCCAAAAAGTATGTTCGTTTGTACTACTTTTTGGTTTCCACTCGTATGTTAAATAAGGCACAGATTAAAAAGCTTCCCAAACTATTCTCGGACCATAACTCGCTACTCCTGGAAATAACAGGACTGGGAGGAAACGTGAGGCAGAACAGCAAGTCTTTTGATAGAAAGCTCCTGACCAATGAGGAGTTTCTTGTAAATGTTAGGCATTGGGCAACTGAATTCTTTGATATGAATCGAACAAGTGCCTCACACAGGGTAGTTTGGGATGCCTTTAAAGCAGGACTGAGATGGAGGTTATTAGCTATGTGCGCCAGTGACGGAAGCAGCAGAGGGCTGAGGTTAACCTAACGGTAGAAAGTCTGACGCACTTAGATACAGAACATCTAAAGTTGATCAGTAAGGGGGGCAGGATGAACAAAATGAGTTTACACTGAAATTAGCTATAATAAAGGCTGCGATTAACAGCTATTTTATTATGACGTGTCCCCAGTATTTGATGATATTCAATTGGAACTGGATGTAAGCACCAGGAGGAAATATTACAAACCCCAGCTAGCGGTATCTAAAAACACTCCTGAAGTGTAAAAAAAATGACACCTTTTGGATTACAGTGAACATGTGGTCCAAAAACCTGAAGTGGTCCGATTTTAATTTTCATGAAGAGACAAAAAAAGAGGTCCTTTTGCACAGGGGTGAGGTCAATGACCCAGTTTATAAAGTCATATTATTATATCAATATTTGTGTGGACACCACCAATAGTGATTATTTATAAAAGTATTACTTCGATACAGGAGTGAAAAAAACCCTTATCTAGTTGTCTTGAAGAAGATGGGATTAATTTAATTACATACACCAAAACTCGTCGACGCTAAGTTTTACTGGTTCCGATCGCGAGGAATCTCTAGGATGAATGAAGATTTGTATTCACCTGGGTACTAAATTGATACTCTACGTCAGATCAGATCATGCAACAGCACATTAACAACTGTGAAATAGGGTCTCCCCGTTAGGACTCATAGTCTTTTGTATTACCTAATGTCCTTTTTTTATATTTGCTTATTGAGGATATAGGTTTTTACTGTATATGTAATGGATGAACTGTTTTATCTTGATGTGTCTTATTTTTATTTACACATAGAGTACCTAGAGGTCAACAGCAAAACATGAAACTCTACTGCGGCAGCAAGAACTTACACTATATCATAAAAGGTTAGTGGAAAAAGACAAGGAGTAAAGTTAAGTATAAAATTACAATTTTAAACACTCCAGAAGGCTGGAAAAATTCCCATCAGATAGCCACTCTGTACCGCCCTTGTTTACATCATTTGGGTACTCCTTGCCCAGGAGATGGAAAAGGAAAAGGTCAGTAAATGTTATTATGACCTGTTGTGATGTAAAAGATAATGTAATAATGAGGGCGTGCAAAAGTAAATTTAACTCAGAGGTTTTGTGGCTACTGAAAAATAGCAGTGTCCAAGAGAAGAGTGATCGTGGTGAAAATAAAATTGGATACACTAGATGAAAATACATTTTAATTGTGTCACCTAGTCTCCCAAAGCTAAAAAAGTGCAGATACAGATTTAACAAAATATCTGTAATGGATGGTCAACATGTTTCAGCATGTAAGTGGAATACTTCCAATGCTTTCGTCAGGACCAAAGGGGTGGAATAACTACTGCTTCATTAAATGTGAAAATCGTGACACCTCTATATTTAAGGTGTGTACATACAACCACATACTTTTACCGTATAATGTTTGGAACCACAGGAGTCGCAGGAGTGACATGTAAAACAAAACACACAGATCGTAAGTGACTAAAATATATCACATCCATCTAAGTTTTTATATCATGTTTCAAAATGAAAATCATTTCGTAGACCACTCACCCATTAGTTGTGGTTATAGCGCTTCACCCCACCTGGCAAGCAGCTCAGGTAAATGAGGAGCACCGATCTAAATCAAAATTTCGAAAATACATAGCAATGACACACAAGGCATTTAAAAACAATGCGACCAAATCACATTCGTAATTCATTAGATTACAATTCCTGTAATCTATGCAATCTATAAACTGTCCAATAAAGTGTCTAATGGCTGTTGGTTGGAGTAATCTCGTCATCCGAGGCAGCCTACTAACTCACTATATGCTTCGCCTCACTACATGTATTTTACAAATAAGCTTGTGATATTGACGATATAAACACAAACCCAAAGTAATGACGCCTCGTTTATATTTGCATGTTGTATTTGAAGCACACAGAGGCAACACAACCAGGCTCATCAAAGCCTGCAATCACAATGGACATCTGTTACTGTTCAACCACTGCGCACCCACCCAACAGCTGAGTGACTATCCCTACCAAAAGTGGCGTCGCTCTGTATCACAAGCACACCCGCCCCAATACTTCACAAGGTCCCCTGAAACTAAAGATAGCACCCTACAATTGCAAACACTCCCGCTTATCGCCGCTCGACGTACCTGTCCATCGGTGTCTCCTCGCAGTCATCCGAACTGCACAGGGGGGCGCCGAACGGACGTTACACGTCATTTTTAAAGAATCATGGGTGTTGTGGTCAAAGAGCTTATCACTCATGGGAATTGTAGTTCTTTTCCCGTTTTCTATTTTGCGTAGCGCTAATTACACAAAAAGACAACCCAATTCAAGTCCTGCTTACAAAAGCAGACTATTAATGTAACGCGATCAAAATAATTGTTTTAATAAAGTGAAAAAACGAGAGCAATCGAGGATGATGTACTCGTTGGTCGAATTCATATAGAGTTATTTTTGCTCATTGTCCGAATTCATATAGAGTTATATTCTGCCGCATATTTAATGCGCGTATATAGAGTGTATCTAGATATAAATGATCAAACTCAAACAGCCACAAAAAATGGGCAGTGTAGTCATTCTCCCTGGCTTCATGGGTAATGTAGTATTTTAATCAGACATTGGTTTCAACTCCAATGAAGCCTCGCATACATGTCTATTGTTGAAGATGTAGAGATTCAGACAAGAGATATTATTTAATGTTATTTTGAACTTGTGGTGGACCTAAATATACATTTGTACCTAGGAGTCCCCAGATTTCATATGTTCCCCCATGATGTTACAATGGAATGTCCATCATATCCATTTACTACAAAACGGATTTGTGTTCTGTTAATGCTTATATATAGTTGTGATTTTCATGCTAACTTTATTGATGACAACAGTTCACAATGACATCCACGGGATTGGTTCATTCAGCCCATCTTTGTCACTGTTGAGCTTGTAAACCCATTTCTGTTCAATCTTGAACAGAAATTTCCCGATGTCAGGGCATGCCTCAGGTAGTAATGGTTGTTCCAGGACAGTCCAGTGAAAATCACGGGGTCCATGTCCCACCTCAAGAAAATGTGCAGTCAGACGAGTCGCTTGTTTGCGGCACCGTATTGTGCTTTGATGTTCTTGTATTCGTGTTCTGATTTTCCTCGTCGTCATGCCCACATATGGTTTTTGGCATGGACATTTAATTAAGTAGATGAGATTATCACTATTGCAATTAGTGAATCTGCGTTGTACCCACGGCCTGTTTGTACCTATGTCCACTGTTGTTGATCTACTTGTTTGTGGACACACAGAGCACACCCCACAGGGATGATGGCCTTGTACAGGTGGCAAATCCCAAAGAGTGCCCACCTGTCTGGGTTCTTTGCTTTTTGGGCGTGTATGAACTAGCTGATCTTTTAGGCTCTGACCTCTTTTAAATGCAAATAATGGTGGAGGGATCTGTTCACCACAGGTATTTAAAATTGACCAATGTTTCCGGATGATTTTTTGTACCTGGTTGGACCTGGTATTAAAGGTATTAACAAATGTCATCCGGTTTGTCTTCTCCTTAGGTGGATTGATTTCAAGAAGGGACTCCCTGTTAATATTCGATGCCCTCTTTTTGGACTGTCGAATCATCTTTTTCGGATAGCTCTTCTCAAGCAAATGCTTCTCCAGCTGTTTTTCGAATGGCTGTTGAATGTATCCTTATTAGAACAATTCCTCTGAATTCTAAGGAACTGTCCGAAAGGCAAGTTATTCCTCAGCGCCTTCGGATGACAGCTCTCATAGTTCAAAAGAGCATTTTTAGCCAACGGCTTACGATATAATTCAGATTCTAAGCCATTGGGAGTGGCATGAATTTTTAAATCCAGAAAAGCCAGTTCAGACTTGCTATGTTCAACAGTAAACTTCAGAAAGGCATTGCGGTTATTTAACCATTGATGAAACAACTGAAGTTCCACCTCAGAGTCTCACCAGATAACCAAGATATCATCTATATATCTCTTCCAAACATGTAGAGACAATAGATAAGGGTTGGTAGGTGTGGGTACCTCCTGCTGTTCAAAATCATGAACATAAAGATTAGCGAGACTCGGTGCGAAGACACTACCCATACTGGTCCCAGATGTTTGTAGGTAGGTAGTGTCTTCGAACCGGAAATAGTTATCTTTCATCGCTATCTCAGCTAGGTTCATGATGAACGAGACTGGCGTGATCGATTGATGATCACTTTGTTCTAACAGCCGGGTTACCAATTCCAGTGTTTCTGTCTGTGGAACCGAGGTGTATAACGACTCCACGTCGAAGGACACCAGAATGTCAGTCTCCATATTGTATTGAATTTCCGGAAGTAGTCTCAAGACATCTTTGGTGTCTTTGAGAAACGTAGGCATGGCTCTGACCATGGGGTTCAAAAAATGGTCAACAAAGGTCGATAATGGTTCCAATATAGAGCCTATTCCAGAAATTATAGGCCTTCCAGGAGGAGGTCTTTGTGGCTTGTGCACTTTTGGAAGGCAATAAAAATATGGAATAGTGGGATGAGTTGTTAAAAGAAATTGACTTTCTTGTGATGTTATCCATCCTTCGGAAGTGGCTTCTTCCACCAAATGTCCGATCTTGGTCCTTATGCGTTCCGTTGGATCTTCTGTAAGGAGACAATATGATTTATGATCATTCAATTGTCTCAGGCACTCATTTCTATATGTCTCGGTGTCCAAAATGACGATTGCTCCACCTTTGTCTGCTGGTTTTATTACTATTTTATCGTTCGATGTTAATGAGCGTAGAGCCAGTTGTTGTTTTTTCGACAGATTGACAAAGGGTTTGGTATCCGTGTGATAGAGTTCACGAATATCATTTTCAACGGCCGCCTCAAATGTGAGTACTTTAGCCGGTAAACCCACGGTGGGTGGGTTAAAGGAAGAAACTTTTCTTAAGCCCGTGTTCAAATCATCATTTCTTGTTGTGACACTTTGTGGCTTCGAGAAAAAATAGTGAAGCCTAATCTTACGGAAGAACTTAGCTAGTTCCATCTGTTCTACAAAAGGATCCCCTTTTGAAGTCGTCACAAATCCTAAGCCTTTGTTCAAGAGGTCATTTTCATCTTCTGTTAGTACGTGTGAACTTAAATAGATCACGATGTTGTCACATTGCTTGTTCCTGCTGTCTCTTGAGGGACTTTCTTCCCGCTGCGGAGGTCCATGGTCGGTTGCGGTGTATTGGCCCAGTGAACCTGTTGTGTTGTGCCCTGCCGTCTCCTGCCTCTGCCTCATCTCTGGCCATACTCTAAAAAAGGAGTTGGAAACATTCCAGGTCCTTGTGGCATCTGAGGCGGGCCATAAGGCCCCATCTGAGGAGGAAAGCCTGGTCCATATGCCCATGGATTCGGTTGCCACCAGGGTTGAAATTGGTTTTGATTTCGAGGATAAAATCCCCCTCTCCAGTTTCTGCGGTTACCTCGACCTCTCTGTGTGTTATTATTAACAGTAGGACTGGTTTGTGAGGTATCAGAGTCACTCGAGGTCCCATCTGAGCTAGATGTAGCATAGGTAGAACCACCTTTGCGGTTTCCACGATTGAAAGCTGGTGCAACATAAGACTCACATGTATATGGATATGCTTTTTCAGTGGAAAATTTTGCCAAATCTTTTTTAAATTTTTCTAATTTGGCAAAAAGAATCGTGTCCTTGTACTCCTTGTTATTTTTGTCGCTATCTTCCTGACTCTTTTTGAACAGGGAATTCTTTAATGTGGTTTTGATGTTACCTTCGAGCACCTGATCTTATCAGCTACTCTCTTTGCCGTTTTAATAATCAGAACCAGCCAGTCTCTGGTGCACCTCCAGGCTATCATTGACCAATCTTTGATGAAACCTTTGTCATCAAGAAAAAGTCTTGGTGCATTATTAACAATAAGGCCTGAAGGTGCACAGTTCCCGTGAAGGTATTCAGCCATAGCTAATCCATGAACCACAGTTCTGGAGTGAGATTTCTTAAGAACTAATATCTTGGCCCAACCCTTATCACTTACGCTAACTTGTACTGGGACGTGTTCTAAAATACTGGGATTTTCCTCTAGTAGATTCTGAACTTCCACATCTTCAAAAGCTAACCCCCAGTTCGAGGCCATTTTGATATAAGAAAAGACAGTCACGGAGTAAATGAATGCCAATAGTTGTCTTCTACTAGTACAATGTGAAATTAGAGCAAAAAAACAAGAGGACAAGTCATATCAACTGTCCTAACCTTAAAAATGGACCCGCAGCCTCAGCCGCACAATCATCATTACACAAACATTTTTTAAAGGAGGGTCCAAGGGCAAGTTTAATGTTATGTTATGTTATGTTATTATTCTTTTATAAAGCGCTATATCACCCCGAGGTATCTAAGCGCTCACGATGGACACATAACACTGGTAAAAACACGCAGCCTCCCACTACGATGAACCCCAAGCTTCCAAGAAGAGCAGCGTCTTCAGGTGCTTTCTAAAGATGAGAAGATTAGTTTCTTTCCTCAATCTGACTGGGAGCAAATTCCATACTCGGGGGGCCATGCTTGAAAAGGCTCTGCCACCCTTGGATACTAGGCTGAACTTAGGGCATGTCAAATTACACGCGTCAGCAGACCGAAGGGTCCTATTTGGTACATATTTAGTCAGTCGATCCTTGATATAGATAGGGGCTGAGCCATGGACCGCTTTATGAGCAATGCATAGACTCTTGAATTTAACTCTCTGAGCTATTGGCAGCCAGTGTAGGTCCTGAAGTAAAGGCGTTGCCCTTGTGCGCCGAGGCTTATTAAAAATCAGCCTGGCCGCATCGTTCATCACTACTTGGAGTCTGGCTAAAAGATTGTTAGGTAGGCCCAGATACAAGGAGTTACCGTAGTCCAGCCGTGCCAAAATTAAGGCAGAAACAGCCAGCCTAAGGGTGGAGACGGACAGCTATAGGGAGAATTTCCGAAGCTGGCGCAGTAGACCGACACAAGTGCCCACCACTGGCGACACCTGCTGTGTCATGGACAGCAGAGCATCAATTTTGATTCCCAGACTTTTTACTGCTACCGCAGGTTCTGGACATGGCCCCAGTTCAGCTGGCCAGAACCGATCGTTCCATGGATCGGTAGCTGTGTTGACTGCCAAGACTTCAGTTTTGTCTGGGTTAATTTTCAGCCAATTATCCGACATCCAGTTAATCGTAAACTTGAGAATGTCTTGCATTCTCAAATAAGCGGTCGGAGAGTGTTCAATCTGGATCAGAATTTGTGTGTCATCAGCGTAATTGTAAACCCTACAGTTCAACTTATTTAGGGTTGCAATCAGTGGCTGTAGGTATATATTAAAAAGCAGGGGTGAAAGAGCTGAACCCTGGGGCACCCCACATGTCAATTTGGCTGGACTTGACACGAGGTCAGACAGTTGGACTCGCTGTGAGCGATCTTCTAGAAAAGAAGTCAGCCAGGCCAGGGCCGTACCCTGGATCCCAAGATCCTCAACCCGCGACAATAGTTGACAATGGTTTACGGTATCAAATGCCGCGGATAAGTCCAGAAGGACCAAGGCACATGGATTTCTTTTGTCGGCCTTCAATCTCAAATCATCCAACACCGAGAGCATCACCAATTCGGTGCTGTGATGAGCTCTGAACCCTGCTTGATTGGACTCCAAGAGAAGGTTGCTTTCTACGAAGTGAGTGAGGGAGTGCACATCCATCTAAGTTTTTATATCATGTTTCAAAATGAAAATCATTTCGTAGACCACTGTTTGTTATAATTGCTATGTATTTTCGAAATGTTGATTTAGAGCGGTGCTCCTCGTTTACCTGAGCTGCTTGCCAGGTGGGGTGAAGCGCTATAACCACAACTAATGGGTGAGTGGTCTACGAAATGATTTTCATTTTGAAACATGATATAAAAACTTAGATGGATGTGATATACTATTGATGACATCTTTGATCTGCATGTGATATATTTTAGTCACTTACGGTCTGTGTGTTTTGTTTTACATGTCACTCCTGCGACTCCTGTGGTTCCATACATTATACGGTAAAAGTATGTGGTTGTATGTACACACCTTAAATATAGAGGTGTCACGATTTTCACATTTAATGAAGCAGTAGTTATTCCACCCCTTTGGTCCTGACGAAAGCATTGGAAGTATTCCACTTACATGCTGAAACATGTTGACCATCCATTACAGATATTTTGTTAAATCTGTATCTGCACTTTTTTAGCTTTGGGAGACTAGGTGACACAATTAAAATTTATTTTCATCTAGTGTATCCAATTTTATTTTCACCACGATCACTCTTCTCTTGGACACTGCTATTTTTCAGTAGCCACAAAACCTCTGAGTTAAATTTACTTTTGCACCCCCTCATTAATACATTATCTTTTACATCACAACAGGTCATACTAACATTTACTGACCTTTTCCTTTTCCATTTCCTGGGCAAGGAGTACCCAAATGATGTAAACAAGGGCGGTACAGAGTGGCTATCTGATGGGAATTTTTCCAGCCTTCTGGAGTGTTTAAAATTGTAATTTTATACTTAACTTCACTCCTTGTCTTTTTCCACTAACCTTTTATGATATAGTGTAAGTTCTTGCTGCCGCAGTAGAGTTTCATGTTTTGCTGTTGACCTCTAGGTACTCTATGTGTAAATGGTAATTCAAAGTGGAGCACGTACTTAGTTGGGGTCATTAAACTTGCCCTTGGACCCTCCTTTAAAAAAAATTTGTGTAATGGTGTCTTATTTTTAAACATTGTGTATCAATTGAATTTTTATGATATAAGAAAATTCGTTTTAATTAAATTGGTGATGTTATATCTCTAATTTGGTGATATATTGGTTTTCACTTATGGGCTCGAATAAGTATATCTCTCCCAGTGTAGTGGAATGCAACCCTGTGATGAATGGTGAATGATTGGGTGTGATAATTTTAGTCCTCAAAGGGAAAAGATTTTTCCTCTACTTTTGAGTAGTGCCATGTTCCCTTTGATTGTGGGGCCACCTCTCTAGTGTGATCAGCAAACCTTTCAAGCACATAAAAAGGAGGTGTATGAATACAGGGAGTCAATGAGAAGGCCCCTGGCCCTTAACACAAGACAAAAAGCCACCAGAAATAATGTTAATAAAATTAAAAATAGCAATAGCCAATATGAGACCAAGCCTGCTGAAATTATGGGTGTCTTTGAGAGATTTTATAAAGATCTGTATTAGGCTGATCCTCCCAGCTCTAAGACAGTGGCTGAGGATGAGAAAAAGGAGAAACTAAAAGGCATTGACAAAGTAGTATACCAGGAGATGGAGCAAGAGCTCACACTGTATAAACTTACCGATGCCCCGGGCTTCTAGCCATCAGGGAAGGTGGCCGGACCGGACAAAATTCCCCTTGAGCTACATAAGCTACTCCAATATGAGCTAGTACCTTTATTGCATAATCTATTTTTAGATGTGCAGCATAATGGGATTCCTACTCTCTTGTGGCAGGGCACGGATATAATTACTTTTTTTAAAAAGGGGAAGCCCACTGTAACTACCTGGCTCTTATCGCCCTATTTCTCTGATTACAACCCCTTTGCATGGCTACAAATGATGAGTAATGCTTTGGGGAAAATAGAGGTGGCCAGAGGGGCGAGGCAGGGCTGTCTCTGCTCGCCAATCCTCTTTGCTATATATTATAGACCCACTTATCAATCTGATCTTACAAAAGTAAGCAATAAAATCAGTAACCACTAACGGGTGTGATACCAAGATCTTGTCTTACGTGGACGTAATTGCTATTTTCACAGCAGACCCGGAGAAGTCAATTAAAGAGGTTGAATGCATGGCAGGGGAATTTGGGAGGGAATCTAGGTACCTCCTGAACAAAGGGAAGATGCAGATAATCTGCTCTAGAAGCATTAATTTTCAAGATCTTCCAAAAGTTGAATTTGCAACTTATCTGGGGGTAAAAAATAAGTAATACTCTGGATGCTATTTGGCCTACTAATATAGACCTGCTACTAGCCAGTAGAAGCACTGAATTCAGAAGCTTAATAGGCTACATCTATTAATCACAGGGAGGTCTAACATACTTAAAATGACGATTTTCTCTAAACGTTTTATATGGTAGTTTCAGAAAACCCACAGTGTGCTAAAAACTCGGACGCTTCCTCAGTAAAGAGTTGTTTGGGCCCTCCCTATTCTGCTATTATACTCCTGGGCTGCTGCAGTACAATAGATGGGAATCTTGCTCACAGCCGATAGATCGATTACTAGTGATTTATAAATCCCCCTCCATCTACCAGCTGGAAGCGGAGCACCTATGGTTTTCCTTTGACAACTTGAAGCTAGCTTCTAAAAAAGACACGCTTCAAATGTATAAGGGCAGCTTTGAAGATCTGGACGAAGGCTGGTAGATTGCTCAAAATTTCAAGTTACGATAGGAAGATGGCTTTGTGGCATTCGTCGCTTTTCACAGCTGAGCTCTTCAATGTAATAGGTAGGAACTAGGAACACGTTAGGACTAGCATGATAGCAGACCTGTATAATGCTGTAGAGGTCTCCTCATTTAAAGACTTTGTACAATTCTACGGGATAGACAATAGAACGCAATTTGAGTATATACAGTTTAAGGAATGTTTTATACAATGAACCACTGGGTCTTTCAATCTAGATAAAATCCTAATTTTGGAAATAATTGGGTGAGGGGACTGTAAGATCAGGAGTATCTATAAAATCTTAATTGAAACCATCCCAGATGACTTAGAAAGATGGAAGTGAAATGGGCAGCGAAGGTAGGGGATGGGGATGTAGACCTAGACATTTCAATCACAATGGGGATGAAGATCTTCCTATTTGCCAACCTGAAAGCACAGCACTAATCTTCAATCTATACTATACACCTGCAATGCTATTTGACAGGGGGAGAAGGCAAAATGGTAGCTGCCCTAGGTGCCAAGAAGGGCCGGCTGAAAGTATACAAGTGTTCTTTTCATGTAACAAACTGCAGCCTCTAAGAACTGGCATTGAGTCCTTCTGGCAACTAGCAATTAACAAGGCAATTTCTATTAATCCACTTTAAATGCTACTGGGATATGATGGTCAGCCTTCATGCAACACAAAGGACTTTTATATTTACCTCCCTTGCTGTGGCCCGTCTATTGATAGATATGGCAGGCAACGACACAGACCCCCCTACATATCAATAACAAATATACAGATGTCCTCAAAAGGAATAATTTCAATATTCATTAATTAATACTGTCACATTAAGTGATCAATCATTCTTTTGAGGCAAGGCAGATACAGTATTATACTGTTGTTTATTTATCAACAAAGTTATTAATTCTGATATTTTATCACATTTTTTTAGTTTTGGCAACATAAATACTACTACAATCTGTTGATTTTCAGTAGTATAAAACACCTTTTGCTATCCCCATGGATCAAACAAAACACCATGTACAGAAGAATTTTTCAAGATAATACATCCTTTGAAAACATGAGAAATGATATCAATAAAAGCAAAACGGTGTCAGGCGTCGACGTTTCGGTCCTTCTTCGGTTCATTAATTCCATAGGACCATCCTCAGGACGAGTTGCACAAAATATATCACTGGCCACCAGCCGGTGGTCGTAAAGATTAAATGGGCAACAGTCTTCCCAAAATTGATAGTTTGAATCAATACTGCAAAACAGTTGGGAGTGTAGTATTCCAAAACGAAACACGCGATGTTATTTCAATTTCTTGTAATCAGGAGCTATGACTTTACACTTCCTCATTCCTCGATAATGCGGGAATCTTAATTGAAACCATCCCAGATGACTTAGAAAGATGGAAGTGAAATGGGCAGCGAAGGTAGGGGATGGGGATGTAGACCTAGACATTTCAATCACAATGGGGATGAAGATCTTCCTATTTGCCAACCTGAAAGCACAGCACTAATCTTCAATCTATACTATACACCTGCAAAGCTATTTGACAGGGGGAGAAGGCAAAATGGTAGCTGCCCTAGGTGCCAAGAAGGGCCGGCTGAAAGTATACACATGTTCTTTTCATATAACAAACTGCAGCCTCTAAGAACTGGCATTGAGTCCTTCTGGCAACTAACAATTAACAAGGCAATTTTGTATTAATCTACTTTAAATGCTACTGGGATATGATGGTCAGCCTTCATGCGACACAAAGGAATTTTATATTTACCTCTCTTGCTGTGGCCCGTCTATTGATAGATATGGCAGGCAACGACACAGACCCCCCTACATATCAGGCTTGGATTAAATGCCTATACCACATGTATGTGCAAGAAACATCTTTGTATACTTGTAAAGGCCGATGGCCAAGGAATATGGGCTGTAACTTCTGGACACCCCGACCAACATAGCTTAAAAATAGGTTGGGATAGAGGGGTAGCTATGAGCTAGATTAGTATGGGATTGAGGGTCTTGGTATATGGCCTACGGTGGGAATCTAGCTTCCTCCCTTTATGCGCTGTGCCTAAGTAGTACCTATGGAATGTGGTGCGGCAGGCTCCATCCAATATGGACACGCAGTGGCTTAGCTAATTGGATCTCGATCTTCATAAGCTAAATGAGAGGGATCTGGAGTACACCAAACTTCCTAACCAACCTCATGCTGCCACAGACTCTACCTCTGCCTACTCTCTTCTTTTTTTTTTTAAATCAGAGGACCAATGAAGTTATGTAGCTATGTATTGATATATGAACTATGCAACTTGTTTACTTTCAAAGAAAATTATCTTTGTTATTTATTCTTCTTTTTACCTTTCTGGGCTATAAATAAATAAAAATAAATAAAAAAATGGCCACAGGACACCCACCCGAAAAACACCTCTGAAATCAATAAACTGATGGGTTGAAAAGTGAAGTGCATCACATTCATTTCTTGGACACTGTGGGGCAGATCTACAAGCCCCTTGTGACACTTTTACGCCGCCGTTGCGTCACTTTTGTGACGCAGCGGCGGCGTAAACAATTTGCCCTGTGCCACATGAAACCTGCGTCAGGTTTCACGTGGGCGTTCTGTCGCAGGGTGGGCATTCCCTTGCAGGAAAGCCCCGTAAAACTGACGCAGTGAAATCTACAAGATTTCACTGAGTCAGTTTTACGACGCTGCTGCGTCAAATCCTTACGCCTGCTTCAAGCAGGCGTAAGGAGTGACGCACCACGTTGAGAATGGGTGGCCCCTTTGCATTGCAGGAGTTGCGTCGTGCTTGCGACGCGACTCCAGCAATGCGCCGCCCATACGCCACAAGATGCGTCACGCATCTTCCCTTCCTTGCACCATGTTGCGCTGCATTGTAAATGCGGGGCATCTGTGGTGGCGGAAGGAGGGGATTGCATGACGCATCTGTTCTGGAGCATCCCTGCTGATTTGCAGAGATGCGCCAGAACATGTAAATATGCCCCTCTGTTTTAGCAACAATAAATAGTGAAGAGAGAGGGAATTGCCAGCTAATAAAACCTGAGAGAACACATGGGTTAATCTTTACGACAAATGTTGTATTTTACACTGTTTAAAAGTGAGTGGAAACCCAGCTTATGGGTCCCACCGTGCACCTAAAATAGTGACTGAGTAAGCAGAGCCGAGTTGAAAAACCTTGTTGCTTTTGGACGCAGAGTGATGGCTGCGTCTCTAGGAACTGTTTCTACAAAACAAAAAAATCTTGAGGAAATTCCTAGAAAAACGTCACTCGGGGATTTGCTCGAGACCACTGCAAATTGCTTTCTTACAGATGAGCTTTCCCCAAGTAAGCTGGGAAGGAAAACAATGTAATGGTGGGCAGCCAGGGGGGTTCTCTGCCAGAATCTGATGAGCGGGAGGTGGTCAGGACATGGACAAAGGCGGGATCTTTATACAAATACGTGGAAATATTTTTATTTAAAGTGGCTTTGGATCTCTCACCTAATAATTATTAAATTCAAAATAAATCCACATTACCTCTCGGGAGCTCGATTCTCTTTCATCGCTAGTTATTTCCTGATTTATTCCAAAACTCACTGAAGCAACATGCATGAGAAAACATAACATCTCGCACCAAGTAACTTGAATAGAATTGTTACACTTACACAGGTTTTAGGAAATCTTTTAGATAAAAGTTAAATTAGTTACTTTTTCTTGAACATTATACAACTAATTTCTATGCTAACATTTTTTGATCATAGTTTATTGTACATTTCAATGTACCATTTTATGAAACTGTAATTTTACTGTTTTGCTTTTAAAGAAATTGTTGATTTTGGTTTAGCGGGCGTTAAATGTGGATTGTAGTGACACTGTAAACAAACTGCCTAAATTAACAAAAAAATATGTTAGTCTTGGCTAGTCAGTGGATGTACCACGTTACAACGCATACCATTACAACTACCAACTATTACAACGCGACCATTACAACGCATACCATTACAACGCATAGCGCTTAGAGGTGCTGGATAGTGGTAAGTATAATTTACTATTCCAACTCCAGTCCCCGTGGACACTAGGGAAGGTGTTGGATAGTAAATTAAACTTATTCCCTATCCTAGAGCGCCCCCCAGCGCAATGCGTTGTAATGATATGCGTTGTAAAAGTTGCGTTGTAATAGTAGGTAGTTGTAAAAGTTGCGTTGTAACAGGTGTATACCCTAGTCAGTATGTACTTAGGGTAACGTGTAGTATGATATTTGGACATGAGAGCAGTATAGAAAAAGTTATGGCGATTTTTCAACCAAAACCACGAATTATAACTTTTCTGTACATTATAGATGGGGAAATAATCTATCTATCTATCTATCTATCTATCTATCTATCTATCTATCTATCTATCTATCTATCTATCTATCTATCTATCTATCTATCTATCTATCTATCTATCTATCTATCTATCTATCTATCTATCTATCTATCTGTCTATCTATCTATCTGTCTATCTATCTATCTATCTATCTATCTATCTATCTATCTATCTATCTATCTATCTACCTATCTATCTATCTATCTATCTATCTATCTATCTATCTATCTATCTGTCGGGAAATCTTAAAGGCCCAAAAAGAGGTGAATCATTTGCATATGTAGCAGCTGTTCTTTACGAGTTTTCGGTCCTATAAAATGGAAGGCTCTCCCAATGGCTCAAGCTGGGTCTGGTAGCTCAGTGAACAAATGCAGCCACTGCAGGGGCATGTGTTCAACGTTATGGTCACAGGTTCAAATCCCAGCAGGTCCACTTTCATCCATCTGCGGTCGATAAAATGAATACCATTGAGTTGGGTAACAATAAACATCTGTTATTCGGTGCTAAGACACCTAAGGGTAGTCGTGGGCTTTACAAATACACGTTACAGTGAAGGATTTGAAGCAGAGAAGCAGTGCTTGAGTGGTGAACCCTTGAGTGGCAATGAGGAATAATCGATTCTGTGAAAAGAGAGGTTTTATAATATGCCCTGTTAAACAAGAAGAGTGTTCTTAAGTGAGAAAAGGATACAACTAGACCTGCTGTCTTTGGAACTATGGGAACCAAGCTAGAGTCTTAGCATTGGTTCAACATCCTGAGATTCTGGTCAAATCAGTTATGGCCTTATTTTGATGTCGGTCAAAAAGCCTCTGACTGCTGGTTGGAGGCTTTTGACTGACATTGTTAGTTTAAACTCCGACAGTCATATTACAATGACGGCGGTCAGAATTTAAAATGACAGTGTGATCCAACGTGGTTCTGACGGGCTCAAGGAGCCTGTCGGTCAGTCTGAAACCACTCATAATCCTTTAAAGATGGCGTATTCACCATTGGCATTATGATATTGGTTTCCAACAGCCTTTCTATGCCAGCCTTTCCAACATGAAACAAGCATTTGCAATGCAATAGGTCTCGCTTTAGGAAAGTTTGAGGTATTGGTATTGTAAATTACACATTTTTTATTTATGTGTTGGTTTTGAAAATAGTGAAATGAATAGATTTGTCATTTACAATGCCAATAGTTATAACTTTCATAAATGTGACACCTATAACATTTGTAATGCAATATGTGTTGTATTTACGTGACTTAGATGTATTGATATTACAAATAACCATGGCTTTTAATTTTTTTAAATAATGAATACTTAAATAAAAGTTATTGTAATTTATCATGGCAATAGCTTAAACTTTTGTAAATAACTTTTGTGAAGATTATGCTCAGTGTATTTTATTGTGATGAAAATCCAAGAACCAAAGTTAAATATTAACATCTTTTTGTGGCATTTGTAATGAAGCTTGAAACATTGAGAGGACGTATTTGAACCAGTTGTTGTTGAATGGTTGCACAGAATGATACTGTGGTGGTGCTGAGTGATGTTGTGATGGCGACGAGTGATGATGTGGCGTTCAGTGATGCTGTGGTAGTGCATAGTGATGTTGTGGTGCCCCTGAGTGATGTTATGGTGGTGCTGAGTGATGCTGTGGTGATGTGATAGATAGAGTGAGTGCGATAGATAGATAGAGCGAAGGTGACAAATAGATAGAGGGAGGGCGATAGATAGATAGAGGGAGGGCGATAGATAGGTAGAGTGAGGGCGATAGATAGATAGATAGATAGATAGATAGATAGATAGATAGATAGATAGATAGATAGATAGATAGATAGATAGATAGATAGATAGATAGATAGATAGATAGATAGATAGATAGATAGATAGATAGATAGATAGATAGATAGATAGATAGATAGATAGATAGATAGATAGAATGAGGGCGATAGATAGATAGATAGATAGATAGATAGATAGATAGATAGATAGATAGATAGATAGATAGATAGATAGATAGATAGATAGATAGATAGATAGATAGATAGATAGAGTGAGGGTGATAGATAGATACACAGATAGATAGAGTGAGGGCAATCGATAGAGCGATAGATCGATAGATAGATAGATAGATAGATAGATAGATAGATAGATAGATAGATAGATAGATAGATAGATAGATAGATAGATAGATAGATAGATAGATAGATAGATAGATAGATAGAGTGAGGGTGATGCATAGTCAGATAGATAGAGTGAGGGCGATAGATAGATAGAGTGAGGGCGATAGATAGATAGATAGATAGAATGATAGATAGATAGATAGATAGATAGATAGATGGATGGATAGATAGATAGATAGATAGATAGATAGATAGATAGATAGATAGATAGATAGATAGATAGATAGATAGATAGATAGATAGATAGATAGATAGATAGATAGATAGATAGATAGATAGCGATAGATAGATAGATAGAGTGAGGGGGATAGATAGATAGATAGAAAGATAGATAGATAGATAGATAGATAGATAGATAGATAGATAGATAGATAGATAGATAGATAGATAGATAGATAGATAGATAGATAGATAGATAGATAGATAGATAGAATGAATGAGGGCGATAGATAGATAGATAGATAGATAGATAGATAGATAGATAGATAGATAGATAGATAGATAGATAGATAGATAGATAGAGTGAGGGTGATAGATAGATACACAGATAGATAGAGTGAGGGCAATCGATAGAGCGATAGATCGATAGATAGATAGATTGATAGATAGATAGATAGATAGATAGATAGATAGATAGATAGATAGATAGATAGATAGATAGATAGATAGATAGATAGATAGATAGATAGATAGAGTGAGGGTGATGCATAGTCAGATAGATAGAGTGAGGGCGATAGATAGATAGAGTGAGGGCGATAGATAGATAGATAGATAGATAGATAGATAGATAGATAGATAGATAGATAGATAGATAGATAGATAGATAGATAGATAGATAGATAGATAGATAGCGATAGATAGATAGATAAAGTGAGGGGGATAGATAGATAGATAGAAAGATAGATAGATAGATAGATAGATAGATAGATAGATAGATAGATAGATAGATAGATAGATAGATAGATAGATAGATAGATAGATAGATAGATAGATAGATAGATAGATAGATAGATACTGAGTGGTATTTGGAGTGTATGTTGCATTGAGCACATTGTAATTTTGTAGCATATAATCATGTGGCACTGAGTGGTATTATGAGGAGTGTATGTTGTACTCAGTAGAGTGTAATTGTGTGGTGTGTAATTATGTAGCTTATAATTATGTGGCACTGAGTGATACTGTGTGGAGTGTATGTTGTATTCAGAAGAGTGTAATTGTGTGGTGTGTAATTATGTGGCACTGACTGGTATTGTTTGGAGTGTATGTTGCGTTGAGTGCAGTGTAATTATGTAGCATATAATTATGTGGCACTGAGTGTTATTGTGTGGAGTGTGTGTTGCATTCAGTAGAGTGTATTTATGTGGCACTGAGTGGTTTTTGGAGTGTATGTTGCATTTAGTGCACTGTAATTATGTGGCGTGTAATTATGTGGCACTGAGTTGTATTTTGAGTGTATGTTGCATTGAGTGCAGTGTAACTATGTGGCACTGAGTGGTATTTGGAGTGTATGTTGCATTGAGTGCAGTGTAATTATGTGGCATGTAATTATGTGGCAATGAGTGGTATTTGGAGTGTATGCTGCGTTGAGTGCAGTATAATTATGTGGTGTGTAATTATGTGACACTTAGTGGTATTTGGAGTGTATGTTGCATTGAGTTCAATGTAATTATGTGGCACTGAGTGGTATTTTGAGTGTATGTTGCATTGAGTGCAGTGTAATTATGTGGCGTGTAATTATGTGGCACTGAAAGGTATTGTTTGGAGTGTATGTTGCATTGAGTGCAGTGTAATTATGTAGTGTATAATTATGTGGCACTGAGTGGTATTGTCTGGAGTGTATATTGTATTCAGTAGAGTGTAATTATGTGGCGTGTAATTATGTGGCACTGAGTAGTTTTGTGTGGAGTGTGTGTTGCATTCAGTAGAGTGTAATTATGTGGCAGGTAATTATGTGGCACTGAGTGGTATTTGGAATTTATGTTGCATTGAGTGCACTGTAATTATGTAGCATATAATTATGAGGCATTGAGTGGTATTGTGTGGCGTGTGTGTTGCATTCAGTAGAGTGTAATTATGTGGCATGTAATTATGTGGCACTGAGTGGTATTTGGAGTGTATGTTGCATTGAGTGCAATGTAATTATGTGGTGTGTAATTATGTGGCACAGAGTGGTATTTGGAGTGTATGTTGCATTGAGTGCAGTGTAATTATTTGGCCTGTAACTATGTGGCACTGAGTGGTCTTTGGAGTGTACGTTGCATTGAGTGCAGTGTATTTATGTGGCATGTAATTATGTGACACTGAGTGGTATTTGGAGTGTATGTTGCATTGAGTGCAGTGTAATTATGTGGTGTGTAATTATGTGGCACTGAGTTGTATTTGGAGTAAATGCTGCATTGAGCACAGTGTAATTATGTGGTGTGTAATTATGTGGCACTTAGTGGTATTTGGAGTGTATGTTGCGTTGAGTGCCGTGTAATTATGTGGTTTGTAATTATGTGACACTGAGTGGTATTTGGAGCGTATGTTGCATTGAGTGCAGTGTAATTATGTGGCGTGTAATTATGTGGCACTATGTGGTATTGTGTGGAGCGTGTGTTGCATTCAGTAGAGTGTAATTATGTGGTGTGTATTTATGTGGTACTGAGTGGTATTTGGAGTGTATGTTGCATTGAGCGCAGTGTAATTATGTAGCATATAATTATGTGGCACTGAGTGGTATTGTGTGGAGTGTGTGTTGCATTCAGTAGAGTGTAATTATGTTGCATGTAATTATGTTGCACTGAGTGGTATTTGGAGTGTATGTTGCATTGAGTGCAGTGTAATTATGTGGCATGTAATAATGTGGCACTGAATGGTATTTGGAGTGTATGTTGCATTGACCGCAGTGTAATTATGTAGCATATAATTATGTGGCACTGAGTGGTATTGTGTGGAGTGTGTGTTGCATTCAGTAGAGTGTAATTATGTTGCACTGAGTGGTATTTGGAGTGTATGTTGCATTGAGTGCAGTGTAATTATGTGGCGTGTAATAATGTGGCACTGAATGGTATTTGGAGTGTATGTTGCATTGAGTGCAGTGTAATTATGTGGGGTGTAATTATGTGGCACTGAGTGGTCTTTGGAGTATACGTTGCATTGAGGCAGTGTATTTATGTGGCGTGTAACTATGTTGCACTGGGTGGGATTGTTTGGAGTGTATGTCACATCGTAATTATGTAGCATATAATTATGTGGCACTGAGAGGTATTGTGTGGAGTGTGTGTTGCATTCAGTAGAGTGTAAATATGTGGCGTGTAATTATGTGGCACTGAGTAATAATTGGAGTGTATGTTGGGTTGAGCGCAGTGTAATTATGTAGCTTATAATTATGTGGCACTGAGTGATATTGTGTGGAGTGTATGTTGTATTCAGTAGGGCATAATTGTGTAGCGTGTAATTATGTGGCACTGAGTGGTATTGTTTGGAGTGTGTGTTGCATTCAGTAGAGTGTAATTATGTGACGTGTAACTATGTGGCACTGAGTGGTATTTGGAGTGTATGTTGCATTGAGTGCAGTGTCATTATGTAGCATATAATTATGTGGCACTGAGTGGTATTGTTTGGAGTGTGTGTTGCATTCAGTAGAGTGTAATTATTTGACGTGTAACTATGTGGCACTGAGTGGTATTTGGAGTGTATGTTGCATGGAGTGCAGTGTAATTATGTGACACTGAGTGGTATTTGGAGTGTATGTTGCATTAAGCGCAGTGTAATTATGTAGCATATAATTGTGTGGCACTGAGTGGTATTGTGTGGAGTGTGTGTTGCATTCAGTAGAGTATAATTATGTTGCATGTAATTATGTCACACTGAGTGGTATTTGGAGTGTATGCTGCATTGAGTGCAGTGTAATTATGTGGTGTGTAATAATGTGGCACTGAATGGTATTTGGAGTGTATGTTGCATTGAGTGCAGTGTAATTATGTGGGGTGTAATTATGTGGCACTGAGTGGTCTTTGGAGTGTGCGTTGCATTGAGTGCAGTGTATTTATGTGGTGTGTAATTATGTTGCACTGGGTGGGATTGTTTGGAGTGTATGTCACATTGTAATTATGTAAGCTAAAGACAACGGTCCTTGACAGGGAAAATAACCACTGCAATAATTATAGGCCACAATATGCACTATAATGAAAAAAAGTCCAGGCGGACTTTGAAATTTATTCAATGTTTAAATATATTAGTTCAGACGAACCAACAATGAAACAGTGGGACACAATCCTGCATCCACAGTTCTACACATACATTCAAACAGTACAAATACTTAGGGTATTTCAGGCATATAGAAAACATGAGCAAAAAGGAGATTTAAAGTGCATTTGCTTCACATATGTGGGAAACATACGGTTTTTGGCACATAATAGTACACTAGTGTTTAAACCACATATTGTGTTGACGGTGTTTCGATCCAATTAGCAATAATGGATCATCATCAGGACATTCATTGATTGCCTGAATGTAAAAGCCTGTATTGACAGGAAGGAAGGGGACATATAACATTTCATTAACCAACTGTGTTGCTCACAGGACAATTCTAATGCAAACTCATGCCAAGCTTTAAGGTGCTAATGGTCATTCAAGTGAACAGGTGTCAGGCAACCTGTGCCAACCATACACGGCGCAGTGGTGAGCAAACCATGCCACGTACGGAATCTATGTCATAAACATGATGTGTACAGTTGTGCCTATAGCATGCCCTGAGTGATATCTATCAGGATGGTGAAAGGTCCTAAGCCGTTAGTGCACGTCCAACAATTGTGCAGCAAGGTACTTGAACTAATGTACAAGGGGAATTAATTACATAAGCTCCAGTTATCCCGGTGTGGAAGGTGAACCAGCATACAGTTCTGGAGCCTTGGAACGGTGAGACGGTGGAGAAGTCAATTCGTGCGGTGCCTAAGGGATTAAACCTAAAGTAAGCGCGAGCCTTGTTAATTGGCGGGCAAGGGGCTAATGGGGACACGGAGAATTGGCTTACCTCATGGAGTATGGCTATGATTGGCCATAGAAGGTTGAGGTTACAACCCGATCGATGGTAGGGAGGCTGAGGGTATACAAACTCAATTCATGTATTGGGAATTCCTCTTCTAGCTAGTTACGGTGGTCCAATTTGTGGCGCTCACCTCACAAGGGTCTCAAACAGGGTCCCAATGGGGCTGAAAGAAGGCGCGTGTCCGGAATTTGTTCCGGTGTTAATTGGATACCTGGGGCCAGAATTAATAAACATTAGCCAACAAGCCATGGTACGCGTAAGTGGCGTGAATGCAAACAACCATGGAAGAGGCCGCTTACCTGCGGACTGCAATTAATGGCTCCTGCTACGGAGCGTAGTGGCTGAAGGAAGGCACGTTCCCGGAGGTTGTTCCGGTGTTTAGTGGTATGAGGAGATACCTGGGGCAAAATTTAATTAATAAACATTAGCAACCGTACTACGGAACGTTAGGGGGCATGTGTCACAACAACCCATGGGTGCGGCCGCTTACCTGCGGACTGACGATAATAGCTCCTGCTACGGAGCGTGGTAGCCTGTGATACGGCTCCTAGGGAAAGAATTGTATGGAGCCGTATGAGTATCTATTAGCTAAATCATTGCGCGATCAGCCAGGGATAATGCGAGCGGCTTACCTCGGGTTCACAATGGAACTCAGACCAGCGTCCAGGTGCACAGTCGTGCCGTGGAACGTCTGGGAGTGGGCGTGCTAGGTGGAAGTAGTGGGCGCGGCGGCCATGATGGGGTGGGAATTGGCACAGTGTGACGGCCATGTTGGGGGGGTCAACCCCGGAGAACGGCTGACATATTGGAATGGTGATTTGTCATTGACAGAGAGTAGGAAGGGGTGAAGGATTTCCAAGGCGCATGCAGGTGACTTGAAATAGTGAAAGTAATGGCGCACAATTGGACATATTAAATTGTTAAAGGTAACATTACACAATGTTCATATTCACAAGAATTTGGTGGGTTTACATTAATACAGAAGTAAGGTCCAATCATTAATTTAGAGACCGGGCAACTGGTTTTCACAAAAGTGAGGTCCAATCCTCATTACGGTTAAGACCACCACGTATACTGTCCAAGAGTAGGATCATTTTGAGTTCTTCTCTATTGAGCAAAAGTCCGATGTCACCTTCACCCGGTGGTATCTTCACAGATTTCAGGACAGTCCATTTCAAATCATTGTCTGTGTGTCCTTTGTCAGTGAAGTGATCCACCAATGGGGCGTTGGGAGTTTTGCAGCGAATCCGACTGCGGTGTTGGCAGATCCTTGTCTTGACTTTTTGTCTCGTTTGTCCCACGTATATTAGTTTACACGGGCAGTGGATCAAGTAAAATACATCACTACTATTGCAGTTGGTGAAGCTTTTACATTGAATAGTGACTTTATCAAATACAAAAAACTTGCCTTCAATGGTGAACTCACATACGTTACACGCACCACACTTAGCATGTCCCACTAATGGTGTTTGGGTCCATAGGGAATCGATTGTGCTCAAAGTGGGGGGATTTGGAAGAGCCGCTCGGACCAAGTGATCTTTCAGGTTGGAAATTTTTTTGAAGGCAAACAGCGGGCGATCATAATGCAGACTACCTGCACTCAGAGTAGGCCAATGTCTAAGTATGCTTTTTTTCAATTCATTAGACACAGGTGAGAACGTCGTTACACATGCTAGTCTTGAGTTGGATTCTTTATCTTTGGGACAGAGAAGCGCCTCCCTGGGGCAATACCAGGCACGTTTGACCGCTGTTCTTACTAGCCTATTGGGGTAGCCCCTATGTTTTAGTTTATCTGACAGTACAGCACCCTCCCTAAAGTAGTCTTCCTTGGCGTAGTGTCAAGCAGTTGACACGTTCCCAAAGAAATGAAATCTAGATGTGCTTAAGCCTAGTTGGGTCTCGTCAGAAATATGTAGCATAAATCACTAAGGGCCAGAGGTAGGTAGCTAAATACTGGTCGGTAATACCGAAAATCGGTAGATTTTAGCGTTACCGACCGGTATTTAGCAATCCCCAATGTAGGAAAGGAATCGGTAGTAAGGAATTGGTAAATACCGATTCCTTATTACCGATTCGGATTTACTGAACACCCAAATACCGAATCGGTAAATAATAAACGCTAAAAACAAAAAAAGAGATGTAGAAAAATTCTGTTTTACTGAATTTCCACAAATTCGGTATTTAAGAGTCATAATTACCACTGACTTAAAGCAGGTGGTAATCAGGCGCACTGTATTTAAACAGTCCCAAAATGCAACAATGTGATCACTATGGCGACCCTCTATGTTATTGCCACAAATTCGGTATTTAAGAGTCGGTAATTACCACTGACTCAAAGCAGGTGGTAATCAGGTGCACTGTATTTAAACAGCCCCAAAAAACAGCAGTGTGATCACTATGGCGGCCCTCTCTGTTATTGCAAGGTGGCTATGGCTACGAGCAGCAGGAGTGAGGATCTGGAGACTGGAGGAGCGCGGTTACAGACAGCGCATCACACTCTGAGTCCAACTGACTGAGGCAGAGATCAATGAGATGTATAGGCTACACCCCAAACCATCCTGGACCTGATAAGGGACCTGCACCCACTCCTGGAGCATCCAACACCAAGGGGGCACGCTATACCACCACATGTGCAGGTGCTCTGTAGCCTACACCTACTTGCATCTGGCAGTTACCAGGGGGGTGATAACTGCAGTAGGTGGTGTGCCACATAGTTGCCTGTCCCGTTTCTTTAACAAGTTCCTGGATGCCATGATGCAGAGAATGCATCACTACATAAGCTTCCCAACCACACAGGCGGAACTGCAGAAAACCAAGACAGACTTTTACCAAAAGGCACAGTTCCCGCATTTTATAGGGTGCATTGATGGGATACGCATTCCAATCTGCCCACCTGCAGCCACTGAGTACATCTACCGAAACAGAAAATCAACCCACTCCATTAATGTGCAGGTAATCTGTGATGCAGACAACTTAATCACCGACATTGTGGGAAAATTTCCAGGGAGCACCTGTTGGAACTGGCCCTTCTTGCAGGGTCATCCCCAAACTTTTTGCTTCTTCCTCCCTTATTTTTCCTGACCCGTGGCTGTTGGCAATAAGACTCTGCACACTTTACCACTGCTGATCAGTGCTAAAGTGCATATGCTCGCTGTGTAAATTTCTATTCAGATTGGATATACATGTTTGGCATATTTGTATCACCATGAAGTCCCTAGTAAAGTGCACTGGGTGTGCCAGGGCCGGTGATGACAAATGCTACTAGTGGGCCTGCAGCACTGATTGTGCCACCCACAGGAGTAGCTCTAAAATGGTGTCTCAGGCCTGCCACTGCAGTGCCTATGGGCTGTTTAGAAACTGCCATGTCCTCCTGGTCAGTGTCCCCACTGACCAGGCCTAACCCTTCCCTTTTTCGTGCACATCAGTCACCCCTATGGAAGGCCCAAGGTACCCCCCAGGGCAGAGCGCAGTGTATGTGAAAGGTAGAGCATGTACTAGTGCAGGTGACATGCTCTGGTAGTGAATTACAGCCATTTTCGTTTTTCAATATTGTAAGGCTATCTTGCTCCATTGGTTAACATGGGGGATGCTGGCTACAGTGGCTTCCAGCATTTCTTCCATAGGAACAAGATAGGACATACGTATCTAGTATCCCTGAACTCAGAATTTAATAACACATCTTTTAGGAAAGGTTGTTTTTAAATCCTGTGTTTGAGAACAGCACTTTTAGAAAGTTGCTGTTCTCTTGTCTGACCCTTCTGTGTGCCTTGGCCTGTTTGTGTATTGACTGTCTGGTTTGTGAGTGACAGGGGCTGGGGATTCCCCAGGAAGCTGGATGAGTCAGCCCTAGGCTGAATGACTGCATTTGCAACCTAAGTGGTGGGAGGAGTTAGCACCTGGGCGGCTGACGACCCTGCCCCTCACTCTGAAAGGAAAGAAGAAGCCAGCAAAACAAAGTACTCAGGATCTACCCAGAACTGGTTCAGACTGGGCTCAGGACCCATATGCACTAAGAGAACAAATACTTAAGTACAGGACCCCTGACAACAGAAAAGTAGATCATCCTGGAATCAAGAAGGAACCTCTGCCAAGGAGAAAGCTGACTCTGAAGAAGGAAGACTGTCCTGCTGTTGCTCTGCTGGACTGACCTGTTGCTTTGCTGCCAAGGAGAGGGGAAGGAATTTGCTGTGTGCTGTGTCCCCTGTCTGAAAGGAATCTCCAAGGGCCTGAGAAGAGCTGGCTCCCTGTTCTGAAGTCCCAGGAACAAAAGGACTTCACCCCACCTTCCCTGAACTCTGCTGACAGAGTTCTGTCCTTCCTAGAGTGCTTGATCCAGGTGTGGGGCCTCTGGAAGTTGTACCTGTGCTGGGAAGCTTGAAACTAAACTTGGGAGACTTTTGCAATTGAAAAGTGTTGCATTGCTCGCTTGCGGAGCGCATCCCCGACAGTGTGAGAAGTTTCCCACCGCTACGAAGGTCGAGATCGTCGCATTGCCTGACGCCGCTGCCAGAGCCGTCGCATCCTTCGTTTGCGGGACGCACCCAATCGGTGCGGGAAGCCGAACATCGCTGCGAGTGTCGTCGCAGAGCCTGTCGTCGCTGGGTGAGATCGCCGCATCGCTTGCTTGCGGACCGCATCACGTCGCTGCGAGCATCGTCGCAGAACCATCGCATCGAGGAGCTGTGAGAGAGAGGATCACCGCTGGACCGCGCATCGTCCCCCCGGAGATCGTCGCAGCCCCTACGAGATCGTCGCATCGTGCCTTTGCGAGAACAAACTTCCTACGGAACCTACGCACCGGAATCCATACAAGTGGCTTTCTCCCCATACAGACCGGATTCACTGCAACACGCCCGCTGCTGCAGCGGGGCTGTCGCATCGCCTCCCCAGGGTCTCAGGAGCAACGCATCGCTTGTTTTCCACCGCACCAGCTTCTGCTTTTGGAACTTTGTCGCAACTAAAAGGTACTGTGAGTAAACGTGACGCAACTGTGAACTTTTCACGCATCTGTGGATTATTTTATCGCAACTTAAAGAACTTTGATTATTACAACCTTAAGAACTCTTTTGAAACCATATTCTTGAACTGTGTATGTTGGATTTTTGTCGTTTTGGTCTTGTGTAGTTTAGCCTAGAGCAGTCTGGTTAGCCTAGACTACTCATGCCAAGCTACCTAGAGGGTGAGCAGGGGTTATCTCAGAGGGTTATCTCCTTGCCCTGACTAGAAGCAAGGGTCCCTATTTGGACAGTGGTACCTACCTCTGCCAAATAGAGACCCCCAGTTCTAACAGCACCCATGACTCATACATTTTCCAGAACAGTGGGATCTACACACACCTCACTGCAGGAGAATTTGAAGAAGGATACCTAATAGGTAAATCACTGTGACACAACCTGATGTATACTGTAGATGAATGTTTTGGTGACTGTTATTAATGGCACTGTTTTCCCCACCTAGTTGATAGCTCTTATGCTGTGCGGTCATTCATCCTCACTCCTTACCTAAACCCATCATCACCAAGTGAGAGATGATACAATGTGGCACACAAATCAACACGCAACGTTGTGGAGCGCACGTTTGGACAATTGAAAAGCAGCTTCCGCTGCCTTCACAAAAGCGGAGGCGCACGTCAGTACACACCCATCATCTGCTGCAAGATCATCACAACTTATGCTATGCTGCATAACCTTGCCACTAAAAAGGTACAGCAGTTGAATGAACTGACTCTGAGGACGATGATGATAAACTTACACAGCCAGAACCCAATGCAGCAAAAGTGGCGCCAGCACCATATGGGAGACAAAAATGGGCTGAGATCCCATGCAACTACTTTTGAGTAAGTAAGGAGACACAGCCAATTGTTGTATTTAAACGACGTAGTTTAATATATTGGCACTACACCGCAACATGAAGGCAGTCCTATTTGTAAACACCCTACAAAGCTGTCATGGATTAAGTGACCCCGTCAGCTAGACTGAGTGTGGCTTGCATTACCGCCTGCGGCCACGTGGAACATTGCTGCATTTCCTTTGCAGACTGTCGTCACTGGCAATCGATCCGGTGCCAGCAGCTTGACATCTGCTGCTCCTCCTGGACTCAGTTGCAGGGGGCGTTATGCTGCTGCTCCTTGTTGTCTCCTCACTGTCCCCCACATCACCTACACCAGTATTGGCAGCCTGAGTATTTAGGAGCACTTCAAGTGCAGTGGTCACTTTCACAATCCCCCTTGGCACATCACGGCTGCATTGTGCCATCCCTTCCTGCATGGCCACGGAGCGCCTGCAGAGCAGAGAAGTGGCACTGGAGAGGCGGTTCACTGCCTTGGTATGATTCTCCATTTTCTGCCTCTCCCTGCGCCGTGCCATCCTGTCCTCATCAAGCTTTCTGCACAGCAGCCTCACTGACTGGGACATGTCCCTAATGCCCTCAGCCAGTGTCGTGTTCATTGAGCAGAGGCCCTTCTCTATATTCTGCATGTTTGCTGTCACATGTCTCATCTGCCGCTGAACTAATTGCAAATTTCCCTTGCAGGTGCTGGACCTTAAACACGTGTGCCTCCAGACCTGCAAACACATCATGCTCCTCACCCTGCAAAGGACGACTGGGTTCCCTAGCCCTGCGGCGTCTGGCACCTGTGTGTAATCGCTCTGTGGGGGTCTATGATACTGCATTATTTCCATCCACTGGCACCATTGACTGTTCTCCACCCCTGCGGTCTTCCACAGGCAACTCCATTTCTTGGAGTCTGGCAACTGCATGCCTCCTGGGTCTTGATGATGCAGGTGGTGATGCTGCTGGTGATGCAGGTGGTGGTGTTGATGCCGGTGGTGTTGTTGTTGCAGGTGGTGGTGATGATGCCGGTGGTGGTGGTGATGCCGGTGTTGGTGGTGATGCCGGTGTTGGTGGTGATGCCAGTGGTGGTGGTGTGGTGCGATCTACAGTTGTAATGGCCTCCTCCGTTCTCTCCCTCTGGGGTGCCTTTCCTGCTGTGACATGTGCAGACCTGTGCGATGCCGCGCCTGTGGACACAAATTGTACATTAGCTAACTTGTCTAGCAGTATTTCGATACAAATACATTTTTATGTCTCCCAATCTATCTGACTGTCCTCTGCTTACTCATCACTGATGTGTGTCACATGCCTTTGTCTTCAGTGGGATGACTGTTATGATAGGTGTTACAATGACTACATCTCCCATAATGCATTGCTGGATTTTACTAAAAACATGTTCTGGAGTGGGATTCACAGCGCCTCACTGGGGAATGGGGTCAGGTAGTGGGGGCGCAGCTTGGTGTGCATGCATCTTACCTTGTTTGTTACCAGCTCTGGCTGAGCTGTCTGCAACTCCGATCCTGCTGATGCTCTCAGGCTCAATGGTAGACTCCAACAGCAGTTCCAATGCAGTCAGTGCAGGGGCTCTATTTCTTCCCCCACCTGTCAGACTGGCTTGTTTTTTCCTTTCGGCCATCTTCTTCTTTGCCAGGCTCTTGACATCATACAACTTTTTCTTCAGTACGTCAATTTCACGGTGGGTCACTCCAATGGCATTTACATGTTCCTGTATTCCAGTCCATATTTTTCTTTTCTAGGATTCTGGGACTTGCAGTGACTGTTTCCTAAACAGCTTTGTGTGTTCTCTTTCCACCTCCTCAATCAGGACCTCCAGCTCCCTTTCACTAAATTTTAGTTTTCTTTTCCTTTCTGCACCTTCATTTTCACTCTCCTTGTTGGCCATTCTGCAGTTTGTGTCAGGAAAAGTCCTTTCAGTTACTCCTGTGTTCTCCTCTGCACTCCCTGGCTGTCCAGCAGATTCTGATTCAGTGCACCTGCATGGGTGTGGCCACTTCCTGGTTGGGAGGTGGTGTGGATGCACAGGATTGGCTGATTCCTCAATTGCAGGGATTTTGAATTACCGATTCAGTATTTACCGATTCGGTAATACAGATTCGGTATTAATAATAATAATAATAATAATAATAAGGGAGTCTTATAAAGCGCGCGGTTACGCTGGCTAGCGTGTCCCTGCGCTGAGACAGATAGAAACTCATGTAAACGGGCCGCCGAGTCAGCTAAGTTTGTCGTGCATAAAGGTGTGTTTTTAGCTTCTTCCTGAAGACGGCTTCAGACACTTCAAGACGATCCGATACCGAAGATACCGATCGTTATTAAAGATTCTGTAATTATTTTTGGTGCAAGGCTATATTGTGATGTTTGAGTGGGGAAAACATTCTAATGCAAGAGTATTGTGTAAAATTACTGGGTGCAGTTTTCCAAAAATTTGCCTTAACAATTTAAGATCAAATAACCTTGGTCACTTCCAGAGTGGATTTACTCAGGTGATTGGAAAAACCTATGAGTAATGATATTTGTGGCTACTATAAATTGGCCTCAATAAATTAATTTGTTGGTTGTGTGCTTTTATAATGTTTTAGTTTTCTACTGTTGTCAATGGTTTAAGTAACTGGACAGTAAAGATTGATGTATCTTCTTTACATTTTATTATGTCAAGATGAATCATGGGTGGGCCCCATAGCCTGGTTAAGACTGTATGAGACATATGATTGATACAGCATGAGCTTTGCTATCGTTCACCTATGATGGAACATGTTATATGCTGTTTTCTGAAAGTCAATGTTAACAAGTTAAGTATAGAAGATTTATGTGCTTTATTCATTAGTTCATTATTCTTTTGGAGAGGAAATATTATTGTCTTTCATAAATTAATTTCTGTATGACAAATGGAATTATAAAGCAGTCACCAGCACTAAGCTCTTAAGTAATAAGACAGACAAAAAAAAAGATAAACACCAAGGGGCCTATTGGAATGGCGGGCGGTTTGCCTCTGCTAGGCTGGCGGTAGCCACTGCTGGCCTGGCAGGTGCAATCCACCCGCCATCCTAACCAGAATTACCCCCGCCATATTAGCATGGCTGGGGGGTCTGCGGCAGACGGAAAGGCTGTCCACTGCTTTTCCGCCCGGTCCCCTTGCGACTGGGGCGGAAACGTTTTAATATGGTGGCGGTGTCTATCAGACACCGCCAGTCATATTACAATGGGCGTCTGTCAATTCCTTTCCGTGGCGGCCTGCGGGCACCTGGAGTGAAGGCGAGGTGGGGGGTGCACTTAGGGGGTACCTGTGGTACCCCCAGCATTGCATACACAAAGCGGCAGGCATCGGGCGGTGCCTGCCGCTTTGTGTATGCAAATGCAGACATGTATTTTTAGCATTGTGGCGGGTAGTGCTGAGAGCACCGCCCGCCACAATGTTAAGAATGCAGGATGCGCCCCCCACTGTGGCGGGTGCATCCTAATACCCCCCACGGGACCCCCACCCTTATGGCGGGCGGTCCCAAGTACCGTGAGGATGACGGGCGGGCAAAGTCCACCCACCATCCTAATGGGCCCCCAAGTGTTTATGAAACACTACATAGAACAATACATCTTGCAAGATGAAGTAAAGGAAAGAACTTTTATCTATTTAAAAATAATGAAAAGTACATGCTCTATTCTACCATTGAATACATCCTCATACAATGATGTGGATAAAAATAGTCACCATACATAGACTGTTGACCACAACCTTGTTAAATCTACTTAAACTTCAGGTTATCAGTCAAACAGCATTTCTCAAACAAGCTCATTTGAAAATAGTGTTTCAAGTTATAGCTCTGAAGGTATTGATTCTAACCAAACTACAAACACAGCTGGATCCTTAATTGTTGCTGCATGGAATTAATTGAACAGTTTACTGTCACAATTCCATAAAAAACTAAAGTTGAAAGGAAATTATTGGTCTGTTTGTTGTTTTACGATTAAACCATTTTTATTGGGTTTTATCAACTTTAGACATTAGCAGTTGTAGCAGGGTAAGAACAAACACGGGCAGCATTCTTTAGATACAATTCAGTTTCAGGAGATGAAAGAAATCAAGGTTTGGTACTTGCACAAACAATATGTAAGACCAATAGCATGTAACAACAGGGTGTCGGTTTCAGTTTGTGCATCGCTAAAAGTAAAAAGAAAATGGCTGATAATGTTGAAAAATGTCGGCATCCTTCAACTACATGCTGCCATAAAAAAAACTGTCTCACTCAGGGGCATATTATCCAGAATGGCGTTAAAAATGATCGCCGCTTTAGCTGCAGTTTTTTGCCGATATACCGGCGATAATTTTAACGCCGTTCTTGATAATATGCCCCTATGTATCCTAGAAGTATGAGTAGGGCTTACAGAGTTTATATGAACTCTGGCATATTGTGATGGAGGGAGAGGGTAGCTGGAGACCAAAGGTCTTTAAATTGGAAACGTGAGGTGGGGGGGTTATTTTCATCCAGTTCCTTATTGTTGTATATGGCGGGCTTCTTCTCAATGCACTGCAGAGATTTCTGCCTCTGCCGATCTGAATAGTGCATTGCACCATTGGGAGAGAGCCGGGGTTGTTGGGTCATCCAGTGCATGGTTAGAACACGATTGCACATCAGGAGAGCAGGGTTGGGGAGGCGCGCCCGTACTCTATGTTTTTTTTGTCTGAGGGAAATACCTAAGGAGGTAATCTCCCATGAATTTACAATGGTGAGTTTTATGCCTGGTGGTTAATGAAACATGTACTGCACGCCAAAATCTTGCATGCTGGGGCAGGACCAGAGATTATGCTGAAAGTCAGTGGCCTGAATGAGACGTCTGGGACAAGTACATTTAGCTGTAGGGAACATACTATATAGTAGAGAGGGTGTAAGATACGCCCTATGAAGGATCAAAAATTGGATGTGTTTAAAACAAGCATTCCTCTAAACAGTCTGTATTGTTCTGTCTTAGCTGATGTATTTAGGAATGGCACTCTGTGGCCCGTCCATTCCATTGTGGATTGTGCGCTCAACAGGGTTCTTCTCTGGACCCTTGGAGGACAGCAGAGATGGACGCTGCCTGAAGCGTTCTAGGACTTCAACACTACTTCTGCACCACAATTAATACATTTTGCTCATCAAATGCTGTGTCTGCCACTTATTTAATGTGGCGACGAGCAGAAGTGATTAGCTCTAGACTCACGGAAACCACAGAGACACACTATGCATTGCCTGACTACCGGGAGTTTTGTTTCAAAGCGAGATTTGTGTTTAGTAAATTCTACTTGTCATCGTCTGAGCGCAGTCAAGGCTGGCCGATTCACGGTGTGTGGAACCTGCATGAAACGTGAGGCACTGGTACGGTTGACATTGGCTTCCTACAGAAAGAGCGAAGAAGCAGCAACCATATTACGGCATCATGGAGATTGGCATGTCAGATGGTGATGCGTATGCCCGATTGTCTGCAAAGTGCTTGAATTCCTGTGGATACAAAGTTTAGACCGGCGGCCATCTTAAAGTGGTCACTCAAGTTTAGACTTCACATTTTGATGTGCTCAATCTCCTTTTGAAAACAGAAGAAAGACCAGCGGCCATTTTAGGTTGTTGGATGGATCTGATCCCAGTCTTATAAAGTGTGGCAATTCTTTTGGGGTGTTAATTTTTTGGGGCAATATTGCTCCAGGTTGAATTCTCACTAACAGAGTGGGTTTGCTCAACTTTGATCACACTGTATTTTCAGCAGCCCTATTATGACATACATTCAGTTACATGTTCCTATTTTGTCAAAGTAATATACAGCTGGTGGGACACATTTACAACTTCCGCTTCATATTTTTGTTGCTTCAAGTGGTTACAGAGTGTAGCGCACCTAATCTTGGGGTTTTTTATTTTTACTTTGGATTCGGAAGTGAGTCATGCAGATGGTCATTCCTCCGTTGCCCTTTTTAAAGACACCAGGGGATCCACTGATACTGTGGAAACAGTGGTATGACGCTTATGAGACCTACTTGGGAGCAATTGGTGCTTTCAGGTTCAGACCTGAGAGAAGAAAGTATTTATTGCTGCATTCTCTAGGTTTTGGAGGCTGGTCAATCTTTAACATCTCCCTGATGTTCGTGTTGATTTGGGGGAAGAATTGGATGTCTATGAGGAAGCAATAAAACTGATACACAGATTTGATGTTGCACCCAGCCTGCTGGTGTCAAGGCACAAGTTTTTCAAGAGGGAACAAAGAGCAGGAGAAGACGTTGACACATATATTTCTGGTTTGCGCACATTTTTGGAGAGCAACTTATCAGAGATCAATTAATTTGCCACTGCACGGATAAATCCATTAAACAGAAACTATTGTCACTGGGTAATCCTTCATTGTCAGATACCATCGGGGTTGCAAAGAGCATTGAAACATCCATTAAGTCAGCAAAGGAATTGGAGGACAAAGGTGTGGAACAGGTTGATGCAGTGTTGGCAAGGGATGACAATGGAAGGATTAACGTTGATGTTTGGCAATACTGGGCCGCAATATTCATTTTTTAAACAAAGTATTGTTTGTTTCAGATGTGGTAATCCTCGAATCGAAAAGGAGGAAGAGTCTGCCCGGACAGAAATGTCCAGTGTAGACTATGTCAAAGCGGGGTTTGTGCTTAAGATAGAGAAGTGTCCGTTTTTAAAGTCTTCGATGGAGTACCTTGGACACATAATTTCAGAGGAGGGTGTGTGTCCCAAGGCATGTATTGGTTGATGCTACCTTGAAAGCACCTGCCCCTGTAGACAAAACTGGTGTGACATAATTTCTGGCACTCTTTTAGTTTAACTCCCAATTTATACCTGACTTTGTCTCCAAGGTTAGAGTCATTTCAAACTTGTTGAAAGAAAGGACAGAGTATCAGTGGGGTGTTGAGTGTGCAGCTGCATTTGCAGATTTCAAGCAACAATTGGCCACTGTAAGTGCGCTTAAACCGAATGACCATAACGTGAAGTGTGTGTTGCCAGTAGATGCAAGCAAGTTGGGCGTTGGCGCTGTTTTAACGCAGACATCTGGTGAGCTTAAACATACCATTGGGTACACCTCAAGGGTTCTTATGGAAAGGGAGACTGATTACTCTGTTATAGAGAAGGAGCTGTTAGCCTGCTGGTGGGCCATTTAGAAATTCAGAAGTTACCTTTGGGCCAGACATTTCGTATTACAAACTGATCACAAACCATTGCTTTCCATCCTCAATGGGAACAATTGTAAGAACAGTACTCCTAGGATTGCCAGGTTAGTAGCCAGGTTGCTCACAATTTGATATTGAATTAGTTCACATCTCAGGAGGGAGAAATAGCAGAGCTGATTACTTGTGTAGGAACCCCATCTATATCTATCTATACTAATATAATAAAGAGAGAGCCCAAATCTTTGAGGCGGGTAATCTCAGGAACCACAGCACTAATCACAACACCCAATGCAGCATTGGAAAGGGCAGTTGCAGCAGAAGGACATAGGCCATGCAGACGCCCACCATATACATTTAAAAGGTAAAAGAACCGTGCCAGCAAAGTAGTCCCTTGTGGGCGTGTCTGCGTTGTGCTGTGGGCGTGTGCTGGGGGCGTGTGGTACGTTCCGCCCTTCATGCCATGTCTCATATCGTGTGCTGTGGGCGTTGGCTGGCGTGGGCGTGTGCAGGGCGCGGGATTACGGAAAAAAAAGCGAGCTTTGTGCCAAATATTTCATTGTTTTTTCTTCCCAGGTTTTGTACATTCCAGCTCCGGGTGTCCACCCTGCTCCCTTTAAATACCCATGCACGCCATAATCATAACCCACCCTTACTCCTTAAAATACCCCAACACCCTTAAACACCAATCCATCTCAACCCTATAAATATATCCTGTACCTCAAAACTCAAACTTATCCATAAACCCTAAAAATACCCCTGTACCCCAAAACCCAAACCTAGCCCGGATGCCTATAAATACCCCTGTACCTCAAAACCCAAACCTACCCCTGAACACTAAAAATACCCCTGCATCCCAAAATCCAAAACTTGCCCGGAACCCTAAAAATACCTCTGTACCCCAAAACCCAAACCTATTCCTGAACCCTAAAATACCCCTGCACCCCAAAACCCAAACCTAGCCCTGAACCTTTAAAATACCCCTGTACCCCAAAACCAAAACCTAGCCCTGAACCATAAAAATAACCCTGTATCCCAAAACCCAAACCTACCCCTGAACCCTAAAATACCCCTGTACCCCAAAACCCAAACCTAGCCCTTAACCCTAAAAATACCCCTGTACCCCAAAACCCAAACCTAGCCCTGAACCCTAAAACTACCCCTGTACCCCATAACCCAAAACTATATCTGAACCCTTAAAATACCCAAACACCCCGAAACATATACCTCAGTACCCCAAAACATATACCCCTATACCCATACCTTATCCAAACATTTTAAAAAAACATGCTTTTACCATTCATGCATTTACAACAAATTTCGTTGTAAATGTATGCGTGGTAAAAGCATATAAAATGTAATGCCATGCGTTATAATGGCATTGCCGAGTCATGGTACTTTCGTAATAAAAGTATGCAGAGTGATGGTATGCGGAAAGATAGTTGCGGAATAATGGGCGTTTAACCTCCCCCGGTAAGTACATTGGTGGCACGGCGGCCCACATCTCCAGCAACATACTCATATTTTTTCACCACCCATTTGAAAAATGCACAGGTCTCTCTCATTGATCGCCAGCACCAACATACACTTTTAGACACACCTCCCGCCACAAGTTCTAGAATTGCGAACTTTAGAGCTGGGGAGCTACGTTCGAATCTCCACATCAGCTCAACGTCCTGTGATTCCAGGCAAATAGTTTTGTCTCCCCGTTCCTACCACAAATGAATGTGTTCTTCTGTAATGTAAATTGTGCTCATGCCATGTTGTCGAGTTCGCGCTATATAATATTGCAAGGAAAAATAAAGTAGGGAAACTCGAGTTCATACACTACTGAACGCGCACTCTTAAGTGGATCAGCAGTGCACTGTGAATCGGAGCGTTTCACAGGCCTGACACATATAAGAAATGCTATCAAAACGAAATCCTACAAAACAATATACTACTGGCCGGCAGCAATTCATACCCGGACAACGTCGGGACGGGCTGCTAGTTATGGATAAAGAGGAGGTGACTGGTGAATCTGATGATGAGTGTTGTTTTATTATGGTTGTTGACAAGGCCGGACTGGGAACTAAAACCAGCCTTGGCAAAGTGCACAGCCGCTTCCCCCCTGGGGCTTGGGGTTGCGGCCGAGCTGTTTGCCAGGGCAGTTTCAGACAATTTTGTTACAGGGGCTGATATTGCAACTATACTGCAAAAACGACCCTGTAACAAAACTGGCCCCCACCCTGGCGGCCCACAGGGGAAATGACCGGTACCTGCTACAGCCTGTCCGGCCCTGTCTGTGGAAGTTGGTAGTGTTTGTCAACTTACTAAAAATCAGTGGAGGTGTGAGTTGGCGAATTATGGTGTCCTAAAGGAAGTATTGGAGTTTGTCAGAGTAGGGTAGCTGTGTGAATGAGTGATCCTGGAGTTTAAATCTCCAATCATTCTGAAAATGTTCTAATGAATTGACCATAGAGGATGGTCTGGTTATGAGAAGCAATACGTTGATTCCTCCCATGATTCTGAGATGCACTATTCTAGAAAAGGCTCTTGAAGGACATTAAGGAGCAACCTTAACTAAGCACAGGGTGCTAGCTTCATTCTGGTGGCCACAGATGGATGGTGAAGTGGACCTGTTAGTTAAGGGTTGCCCCGTGTGTGCTACTTGCGACAAATCTCCTAAAAGGCACACACACCCTTTGATGCCATTTGAGTGCCCTTCTGGGCCCTGGAAAAAAGTGATAATTGATTTGGTGGGGCCATTTAATGTGTTGTCGCGTCAGGTGCATTATGCATTCGTTTTTGTTGATTATTGTTCGAAGTGGCCTTTTGTCAAGTTCATAAGTAAGCCTAACTCCAAGGCTCTGACGCTTTTCTCGAAAGACATTTTCATGAATGAGTGCTTGCCTGAAGAACGTGTTTTGGACAATGGGGTACAGTTTGTGTCTATAGAAATAGAGAGATTCTTATCTGAAAGTTCCATTAAACATCTCAAGAGCTCTCTCTATCAATGCCAGATGAATGGCCTAGTGGAACGCTTTAACAGGGTTCTAGTGGAGTGTGTGAGATGGGCATTGGCTAATGGGTGTGATGTAGGTGGTGCTGTACAGTCTATGTTGTGGTTTTAAAGAACCCCTCCACGTTCCACTACGCAAGCGTCTTCATTTGAATCTTTGAAGGGTAGGAAACAATTCACTCAGTTTAGGCCAGCTTGGTTAGGTACATTTTTAAAAGGAGAATTTTCTTATGAGTGTTGTGATGTCATTATTCAAAGTAAGGTTCAAAGAGCTCAATCAAAACAAAAAGAATGATATGATGCAAGGAAGTGTGTGAAGGAGAGTCCAGTCAAGGTTGGAGATTGGTTATCCATTAAATCACCTGTGCTTGTAAAAAATGGTGACTCAAGATATTCTGAGCCTCTGCTTGTAGATAAGGTGTGTGGTAATGCTTTGAGAGTGATGTGATACAATCGTTGAAACACTGGAAAGCTGGTCAGGGTCCCAGATGGACATACAGCGGGTTCTCCTGTGAGTGAAAAAGGAGGGATCAGTGGTCAGTTTTGCAACGGCACCCTATCAAAAGTGCAAAAGGTGTTCACAGGCTCTCAGACTGTGTCGACCAAAAACTCACCAGTTGCACAGACCTTAGAAGGGGTTGTGAGGAGAAGTGTCAGGACTCGCAGGGTACCTTGGAGGGTCTGTTAAATCTTGCACGGGTGTTGGGTGAGTAGTCAATTGTGTGATTACGTTTCTGGTTAATTCTTCATTTTTAGATTGCTGGTTCTCTAGTTTTTTTTGTTGGGGTTGTCTTTCCTTTGTGTTCTTTGTTTTTTTGGGGTGGAAGTGTATGTTCTGCCTATGGGATGTTTGGTTGGGTGAGTGCTTAAAAACAAAAAGGGAAAACTCAATGCAGTGTTCTGTCTTAGGTGATGTATATAGGGATGGAACTCTGTGGCCTGTCCATTCCATTGTGAAAAGTGGAGTCAACAGGGTTTCTCTCTTGACCATTTGAGGACAGCGGAGACGAACGCTGCCTCTCCATCTAGGGCTTCAACACTTCTTCTGCACTACAATAAATATGCTTTGCCTTGCCAAAAGCTGTGTATGCCACTTATTTTACAGTCTTAGGGGGCTCCAGGGCTGAAGTCCATTCAGTGGGTATGATTGTTGTTTTATGATGCTGGTCATTTGGATGCATAATGATAGGTGTGTTAGCTTAGGAAGTAATTATTAAAGTTTTATCTTGTGGACTATGTTATCTCGAATATGAAAACCTGTGTAAGTTTGTGTAGAGTGTGTGCCGGGTATGTCAATTAAGGTAGACTTAGTATAGTGAAGTTGGGAGATGAGGGTAAATGGTTTTATGGTGAAGAAACTGTATTATTCAACGTTAACTCCCTTTCATTTTTTGTATTTACTTTCGTTATTTAGGTTATATAAAGCCAAACATATATCATATGCAAAAGTACATTTGAACAACATTATCAGTCTCACATTAAAGGACAGTAAAACTGATACTGATACTGTGAGAGGGGGAGCGTAGTACTAAACAATTGAGCAGGTAGCGAGGGGGCAAGAAGGGAAGGGTTGAGAATAGCGAAGAGATAGGGGGAATAGTGGGAGTGGGACATGCGTCCCCTGTTTCTCAGTATAAAACCACTTTCCACCACCATATTGCCTTTTAAATCCAAAAACATAGTGCTAAGTCCAGAAGCGGTAAGTGTCATGTATGCTTGAAAAGATACAGAAGTGTCTCATTCTTCATTGGAATGTGAGTGTGTGATCAAGTGGCCACAGGTACTCAATCTATTCCACCCTTCCATGGTTGTATGTCAAGACTCTAAGGTTGTGATAATGACAACTGATCTATGTAAGCTATTGTCGACAAAATAGGTATCTAGTGCCAGATCCACACACCCCACTGCTTAAGCCTGGTCACAGGTATAAACAAGCATTGATAATGTATTGGTTTCGCCTATGTAATGAATAAAGAGCTATTTTCATCAATTATCGTCTGGGAGAAGGAAAGAGCACCCTGACAGATAACACAGGAGTGGACAGGATTTGGTGCAGTGGCCAAGCTGCTGACTTGAGAGCTGGGGATCCCAGTTTGAGTCTCAGCAGCACCAAACAACATCCTTGATTCTATGCAAATCACTTAATCTCTTCAGGCGATAAATTGTGATGTAAATATGCTGCAAGGGTAAAAGGCAAAACTTTATGAAAATATAGTTCCACCAAAGCAGATGTTAATAGTATTTCGGCGGTGGGAAACTTATAAGAGAAGAAGACGAGGAACAAGCATTGGTAAATGCATGAAAATAGGCTACAGCCAATAAAAATGGATTAAAGGTAAGTGGCACACACAGGAACCATTAAGAAGCCAGGAAAGAGAGGAGACAGGATGTAAATCACATTTAAGTTAATAGTAAAAACAGTAGATTTCTCAGGTATAACCTAAAACAAGAATGTTTGCATTTGTTTGTTCAGTTTGTATATAATTTTTTCGTAGGAGGCCATTTCATGCATATCTGATATCAACGTATTATAACACAGCAGTGTGGTGGATTTCCAGTGGGATAAGATTTCCTCCTTTGCCACAGCCAATGCTATGAACAGCCATTGTTTCTCATGGAGGGGCATTTCCGGGAGGACTGACAAGTCATGCAGCAAGGCCAGAATACTCATTAAGTGAGCCGCTACCCCCTTCAGAATATGCCACACAGATTGCGAATAATGCACATGCACCGTGCATTCCCACGGGACATGCGCTTTATCGTAATCCGATGCTGTACAATTCAAGCACCTAGAGTTTGCCTGCATACGGGCACTATAGAGTTTCTCCGGTGTCCAGTTCCATTGAAGCTGAATTTTAGTCTAGCTTCTCAAAGCAATCTGTTGTGATCCTCCAAGACATCAGGCCAGTCTTCCTCAGAGACTGCTCATCTACGTTCCCACCAGCAATGCAGTTTATGTGTGTTTGGGCATGAGATTGAAATGGTGCCTCGGACTCTAGCTCTTATGGTGTTGTTCCTAGAGTTGTCTAAAGGCTATGTGTAAGCTGACGTTATTTCCAATTTTGTAAGGGCCGTAGACCAAATTCATGCATAAGAAAGTCTAACAATTTTATGTCCCCATCGTGGTGCAGGTCATCTATTTGTTGTACCTATTTTTCCCTCCTTAGGGAACAGTCAGTTTCTTCTCCCTCTAACACAATACTCTTATTTCTCCACACTGGCACCCGCAAATGAACTGTGTCTGGTGTTCGAATCAGATTGCCTCTCATCAATCTTCTGTACTCATTAGTGGTCATGTGGCAGCTGGCCATTTGAGGTGGGCAATACGAGTCTAAAGTACTTCTCGTGACTAGCCTAGGTGGGGCAGTTGCCGTTAACCCTGCTGCATTTTGCCTTTGTTGATATTAACGCACACATATGTAGGAGGGACACATTTGCTTCTTTAGTTGTAGCATGGTGGTAGTGTAACAGTGGTGGCTTGTGATGGTATATGAGGATGTGATAGAATCTCTCTTCCATCATTGGCTGCCTGTCCAACCACTGTGATGGATCCACAAATGTAGCAGCTACAGTGAAAGGTGAGAGCACCTGCAGACTCTAACCTTGGACTGTGACCCACCCTTGCATCTTGAATGAGGGCAATGAATCACGTTTAAGCTCAACAAATAAACACAGGAGCCTGACGATAATGTGCAACATGTAATAGGCTACAGAGATCTTGTACAATACGTCTGTAGAATACTGAAGCACCCTTCCCACATGCTCAACACATTTAACAAGCAACTGCAGAGCGCCAAAAATGCACCCAGTGATGTTTTACCTCTGTTGAGGCAGGTTGGCTGGACGACGGAAGGGTGTGAGGAAAAAGGCCATACCAAGCATCAGCTGCAAGAAAGACATGACATTTATTTTACAGTGGTTAAATTATAATGCTGCATACATTTCATTAATGTATGCAATCAATGCTACTATCACAGAGGTAATTGATGCAGAGCAGTTATAAGTGAATATCTGTGGGAAGCCTTTCACCAGGTACACATGTGGTGTCAGGTTGAGTTAGGTAAACTTATCCAGGAGCAAAATGACCCTGTAATCCCCAGCAATCAAATGACGTACAATATGTGGACTTCGGAAAAAGTAGCTGTTGTGTGGAAATACATTGTTTGCATAACTGATACAGGCCCTAGCATCACACACAACTTGTATGCTGATGGAGTCCTAGTCGAGTCTGCTTCTGTGGCTGGGAGAAGTCCAATCAATACCACCAATACCCGAGACAAATGGACAATGGAATAGAATACAACATTTTCTAGCTATCGCGACAAAAATTTTAGATTAAGGACACGGAGGCGAGGATTATGCTTTCTCATTTCTTTACTGCACAAAACAGCAGCCAACGAAAGTGAAACTACAAATGTAAAAAAAAAACATTTCCCATGAGGCTTTGAACCACGCCTCTCTTACAGCAACCAATCACAATGGCAATAAGCATATAAAGTATAGAGACACTAATCTGGCCTCCTCTTTCTTTGCGCAAACAGTCTCCTTACAGTGAACAAAAGTCTTAACTCTCAACGGAGAGAAACAGTTCCATCAGCAATTCTCAACGGAGAAATCCAGAACCATAAGGCATCATCCTCCAACAGGAAGGGGTAGCAGCCGAATCCACAGGAGGCAATTAACTCTTGTTGGAGTCATTTCCTGAAAACAGAAAAGAGAGTTTGAGAAAAGACACCAACAACCAACATTTCTCAGAGGGTGGGTACAAAGTTGTTAAACAACATCATGTAATAACAACAAAACAGTTACATAACTGTCCCAACGGGTGGGATAATCCTCGCCTCCGTGTCCTTAATAGAATCTAAAATTCTTGTCGCGATAGCTAGAAAATTGTGTATTCTATGGCAGGACCGGAGGCTTCTGATTATGCTGGTTCAAAGCTCAACAATTAAAGCTCATCAATCACAGCATCAGAAACATGAGGAATAGGTATATAGTAAAACACCTTAAACATCGAGTCTGAAGACCAGTCAGCCGCCTTCAGGATATCCTCCAAGCGGGAACCCAGTAAATAGGCTTTAGAAGCCATCGCACCCCTAGCTGAATGAGCACCATAAGCAGAAATATCAATGCCGGCTTCCGACATGATCCATCTAACCCATCTGGCTAAAGTAGCTGCAGCGACTAGCTTGAAGGGCTTTTGAACAGAAATCAACAACTGCCCCAAAGGGTCAATCCTATGCGCAATAGTACGCTCTTCATAACATTTGAGACACTGCAAAACACATAGCTTGCTGTTATGTGGAAAGGCTGGGTACTCCACTGAGCGTGACATGGTCTTAGTACGCCGTGTAATGACAAAGGAGACACCCTGAGGAGAAAACATCCTACCAGCCAAATCTAAAGCCCGAACATCTGAAACCCTACGACATGAAATGAGGCACAACAGCATGGTAAGCTTGGCAGAAAGCTGTTTTAAAATTAAATCACCATTATTGGGCCAGGATTCCAACAAATTAAGCACCTTAGTAACATCCCACATTGTGGAATACCTGGGCCGAGGAGGGTTGGCCACGCGCACACCTTTAAGCAACTTACAAACCAAGGCATGCATCCCCACAGGCTTACCGTCAATGTAGTCATGACCAGCAGAAATTGCAGACCTGAAATTATTAACCGACCTGTAAGCCAGGCGTGAGGTTGCACATTCAGATAGAAAATTAAACATCTGTCACATTTGATCCCACGGGATCCACCTGCTTTGAAAGGCACCAACCCACCCACTTCTTCCAAGATGCAGAGTATCGTTTCTGGGTGGAAGGAGCCCACGCTTGCTGCATAAAGCTGGAAGCCTCTCATGAAAGGCCTGCAAGGCATTCATGTCTCCAGAGAGCGTCCACACCATTAAAGTCAGTTGGTTCTTCAGGACCAATGGATGGCAAGCTCCCACTGGGTCCTGCAAAAGCGTCGGGAAGACTAGGTGCCGGAAGGGGAGATCTACTGATAACGCCAACAGTGTGGGAAACCACGACTGAGTCGACCAGAGTGGGGTCACCAACACTACTGTCGCCATCTGCCGGCGTATCGACGCCGCCACTCTCGGAATCAGCGCAAATGGTGGAAACGCATAATTCCTCGGTTTCCCCCAATGGTGAAGGAAAGCGTCCGTCCCCATCGCCATTGGGTCCGGTCTCCAGCTGTAAAAAAGGGGGAGATGGGCATTGAGGCGAGAGGCAAACAGGTCTATCTGGCATGGGCCTCGCATAGTCATGATCTGAGAGAACAGCGATTGATGGAGTCTCCAATCGCTGAAGTCCCTGAGAAATCGGGAATTCCAATCCGCCACCTGATTGAGTTTCCCCGGAAGGTATTCCGCCACTACAGAGATATTGTGATCCAGGCAGAAGTGCCAAAATTCCTTCGCAATGCGGACCAACATTCGGTACTTCATCCCTCCTAGTCAATTGATGTATCTCACCGCGGAGACATTGTCCATCCGAAGGAGTATACAACAATTGCTCTTCAGTGGTGAGACGGATTTGATGGCAAAAGACCCTGCCAACAACTCTAGACAGTTGATGTGAAGTGAGAGTTCGTCTGCTGACCACCGTCCTCCTGTGGTAAATTCTCCACAGCGAGCACCCCAGCCCCACTGACTGGCATCCGATTCGACTACCACATCTGGGGCTGCGCTGAAGATGGCTCGGCCATTCCAGGCTGACATGTGATCCAGCCACCACTACAGCTCCTCCCGAGCCTCGGGGGAAAGAGGGATTAAGTGATCGTAGTGAAAATTCCTCTGAAGATAAAAGATTTTCAGTCTCTGCAGGGCCCTGTAGTGCAAGGGGCCGGGAAAGATGGCTTGGATCGACGAGGCCAGAAGGCCCACAATCCGCGCCAAAACCTGCAAGGAAATCTTCTCCTTGGTCAAGGTGGATTTTATCTCTCTCTTGATGGACCTGATCTTGTGAAGGGGAAGGAGCAGTTGGGCCGAAACAGAGTCTATCAGGAAGCCCAGGAACTCCATCTGCTGATTCGGTATCATCACCGATTTCTTGGTATTGATCACGAATCCCAGATTTTGTAGCAAGGACGTCGTCCACTCCAGGTGAGTGAGAAGGAGGGACCGGTCCTGGGCCAGGAGGAGCATGTAGTCTAGGTAGACAATAAGACGCCCTCCCATCTCTCGAAGGCGAGAGATCACAGGTTTGAGAAGCTTGGTGAACACGCAAGGGGCTGAGGACAGTCCGAAGGGAAGCACTTTGTAGCAAAACCAACGCCCTTTCCAAGGGAATTGCAAAAATCTTTGATGAGATGGGCAGATGGGGACTGTCAGATAGGCATCTTTCAGGTCTAGTTGGACCATCCAGTCGTTCTCCAACAGGAGGTCTCGCAAAAGATGGATACCTTCCATCTTGAAGTGGCGATAAGTATCAAAGGGGTTGACATCTCTCAGATTCAAGACAAGGCGTTGACCGCCTCCCTTCTTTTGCACAAGAAAGACGTTGCTGCAGAAGCCCTCTGGAATGAAGGGTCCTACAGCAATGGCCTGTTTTGTCAAAAGTTCATCCAGCTCTGAGTCTATAAAACTCTGTTTGAGACGGGAAAAAAGGAGAGGATACGTGGGAAAAGGCTGTAAGAGGCAGTCCACCCTGTCTATCTCGTAGCCCTGGATGGTCTGAAGGACCCAAGCATCTGCAGTGAGGTTTATCCCGTTCTTGACAAAATGACGCAACCTTCCCCCTAGCGGGACCAAAGGAAACAATTGACTTACCAGAGGACTTATTATCGAAGTTTTTGTAGCCTCTGTTGACCCCTCGATTATAGCGGCCCCTGAAGCCGCGGGATCTGGATGGGTAGCGGCCGGTCGAGCGTCCTCTGCCACGTCCGGCCCTATTAGAGACCTGATGTAACACCCTCTTCAAGGAGGCTTGAGACTTATCCAGGGATGCAAACGTATTGACAAATTTTGCTATGTCCTTCACAAAGTTGTCCCCAAACAACTGTCCCTCCGCCAAGGGACCCGGCTCTGAGGAAGCCAACTCTACCAACTGAGGGTCGATCCGCAGAAGGACCGATTTCCGTCTTTCCGAGGCAAGAGTGCAATTTGCATTTCCCAGCATGCAAATGGCTCGTTGAGCCCAACCCGCTAGGACTTCCGGGTGGATGGCATCCCCAGTCTCTTGGGCCTGAAGGGCCAACTCCAGGATCTTGGCCAAAGGTCCTGAAAGGTCAAGGACCTTATCTTGGCACGCTCTGAGCGCGCAATCAATCCCTTGTTTGGGGTCTTTCTTATATTTCTTTGAAAAGGTGGTCATGGAGGGGTCGATGTCCGGGGTAACTGCCACCTTGTGAGGTAAATCGGGACAGGGACATTCGGACTTAAGGCGGGATCTTACTTCCTTATCAAATCCTTTACGGAGATATTCCGCCACAGCAGGGGGGGGGACCCAATCTGAGGACCTAGGGTGGACAATGTCTGTTGGGTCAAAAGAGAAGGGAGAGGGAGTGACTGGAGAGGTATGCTTACGCTTCCTAGTGCGTTTGCGGGGAGCGGCATCCGAAGAATCAGTATCAGTGCCAGTATCAGTAGTGGTGTCATTAGGAGGGGGGAGGGAGGGGAATGTGAGGTCAGAGCTTTGTCAGAAGAGGACTCTTTAGATTTATAAATCTTTTCATAAGACTGGGCATGGGGCCAGGCCGGGTCAAGTGCCACCTTCTAGGCGGGGGGCGAGAAGAGTCCTTGTTGGGAAGGGAAAGAGGCTTACCAGAGACTAAAAGTTCCAATTTCCTGGCCAAAGGAAGGAGGGCCGAGGAAAGGACTCTGTCTAATTTAGCGTCCAATTTTTTGTCAATAATATCTTCCATGGATTCTTCTTCATAGAATTCCCTATGGCCCTGGTAGTCACACGCAGCATCCTCCTCATCGCAGTATTCATTGTCTGCTATCATTACCAGGAATCAGCAATTCCAACTCCAGTCCCCAGAGGGAAGCTCAGGTACCAGCCCAGGCGGGGGCGTTGAAATTGGGGAGTGCCAGGGGCAGGAGCCGGTAATACCAAGGTAGAATGAAGGATAAAGTCCAAATCTAGGACTAATGGAGGGAGTAACCCTTACTGAAGATCAGAAAGGGGTTCCAAAAATTATGAGTTTGCCTCCTCACTCACTGGGAGGCAAAGGGTTAAATGCTGGGAGCTCCAGTGCACAAAGCGAGGAAAGAATGCTGCCAAAAGATTGTATAAATTGCCCTCGGCTCCTGGCCAATGCTGCGTAGATCCCCACTTCAGCCGGGGGCAGAGCGTCAAGCAGGCACCTTCGAGATCTGCGCGCGCACACTGACGCGCGCGAGACATCAGAGACGCACGCAGGGCCTTGCCGGGCTCCGGCGTGCGTCTCCTTCCCCGAGGGAGGGGCTAAACCCCTCACTCGCGCGGACCGCGATCCAAGCGGCCGCAGGCAGCAGAGACACAGAGGGAGAGAACGGGGGCCTACGGGCGCAACACGCGCCTCCAGGGAGTCGGGATGCGGAGCGGAGAAACTCCGAACCTAGCTAAAGGTCAGACGGGGCAAAACGGAAAATAAATTAGAATAATAAACAGTCCGCGATCGCGGGACAGTGTCACCGGCAAACTTAAAACAATGCAGGCAATTTAGACAAGTAAAGCGCGAACAAAGCGCGACCAAACAGGCAATCACAGTGAATAACAACGCGCCAAGGCGCTACATAAGGCACAGGCCAAAAGTCAACTAGAAAAAGTATATAAAGTATAGAGCATTTATCTGGGCTGCGGAGCAGCAAAGAAAGAGGAGGCCAGATTAGTGTCTCTATACTTTATATGCTTATTGCCATTGTGATTGGTTGCTGTAAGAGAGGCGTGGTTCAAAGCCTCATGGGAAATGTTTTTTTTTTTACATTTGTAGTTTCACTTTCATTGGCTGCTGTTTTGTGCAGTAAAGAAATGAGAAAGCATAATCAGAAGCCTCCGGTCCTGCCATGGAATTGCTTGTCTCCCATTCACTTTGCTCCGCAGACTATGGTATAACAATATACCGATGCACTCACCTGGTGATGTGTCTCAGTATCTGGTGCATGCACCAGGACGGGTATGGTAGTGAGATATCCATTGTATTCTTAGGGACTATCTTGAAAGAGCCAATGTTCAGCAGGTGCAGTGGAGCTCGTATTTTGACATGTGTCGGGAAGCGGACTATAAGTGAAGTGATCTCTAGTTCCCAGTTTGCAACCATGCAATAAACACTGAAAGGGGGAAGCAGTGTCCTGTTAGAACTGCTGCCCTGGAAATAATAAAGACAGTCACTTTCTGCCTGTACATATTCTATTTTCTTGGCAAGTATTTATTCCGCAAAAGGAGGAGTAAGGCGACAAAGACATTAACCGACAAGGAGAAAAAATTGTATATATTGTGACTTGTCTTATAATGTGGAAAGACTGGGTGTGATGGTTTGTTGAGTGTTACCTGAGGGTAGTCATGGCTGTTGATTCACTATCTTCTTTCATTAGCAGACGTATTGAATGGGAATGTAGCCTTATGGGTATTTGTGCTCTATTCTGACTTTTAGTGAATATTTCTGCCTACGTTTAATGTTGTGTGCTTTTATATGTGACCGTATTATTTAAATATATTTCGAATTCTGTAAAATTATATTTAAAGATATTGAAATAATAAATACTTTTATATTATATATATTTTTATTTTCCCCTATTTATACCTTTGAGCTGTAACTGTTATTCTCTGCCTTCATTGATATATTTGTGCTTTCCTTGCAGCACCTTTGAGTGGCAACGTGTGGTGTGCGTCTTACTCCAAAGCTTGGCTTGTGTAGAATGAGTCTGGGCTGTATTACTGGACATCAACCAGAGAGCGATCATCACCCCCAAATTATATATTAATTGGAGTTAATGAGAGCAAACATGGCCCTGCAGGAATCCTGCAAAAAGATGCCCACTCTGAAAACCCTAAACTCTTGAACTGGAATTCAAGCACCATCAAGGATCCATCAGGTGCCGCTGCTGAGATGTTAAAGTCTACCGCTTCTAAGGAGCCCAACCGGATATCAGCTCAGGGATGTTTCAGCAACCATTTAATGGCTATATACCCAGCCGAAATTCGAACACCCATGGTTCCATCTCATCTTAGAACTCTCAGGTGGAGGCTGCTTTGGAATGTTGGCAATGTTCTCTCCCTGTCAGAGAGGCACCTAGGATCGGCAATATTGCATGTATATTTCAGTTTAGAATTATTTATAATGCAAATATGCAAGCAGCTTCAGTCAAACTCTAATTCTCATCTTTGGGTTAGCTCAGCTCTATAAGCATGAACCTGATGCTGCTGTTCAGTGCAAGGACAAAGGCAAAGAAACATTTCAAAATTGAGAAGCATGCAATCAAAGAACTCTAATCCCACCTCTGTGTTTAACTCAGGAGGCTGCTAGGTCACCAGCACGTTTGTCTATGGGGACTGTGAACTATAGAGTTTGCGGCCACTAGTTCAACAGGGTTAAAGTTGAAAATGGATGGTGTTTGGGGTGGAAGTGAATTTTTGGGATGTTTGGAGAAACAGCAGAGACATGACGTATAATCACATTAATAATGGAGACTTAAGTCCTATGCACCACAAGGTGTAAAGCTGTGCAACAGGGATAAAAGTGGATCCGAAGTGGAGAGCTTAGAGAAGGCACACATTGGGGTAATTACCATAAGCAGGTAGCATTTGTATTAACAGGTCCTTGAGAAAAAGTTACTTTCATTGTTCACCATTGTTCTTAAAAGATGATGCTTTGGCCAAAGCATGTAAATTGATTTAAGATGGGTAAAAGATGATTGTATTTGACATTAAGTGGTAGGTCAAGGAGTAAAGAAGCTGTTGCTCGATATTTAACAGCAGAGTGAAAAGGGAATAATTAGGCGAGAGCTAACCTTGTGGTCACCACAGTATGTTGGGGAACGCCAGAAAGAGAGGGGGTAATTTGAAGGTGGAAGGAATGGAAGCTTGACATTGCTGACAGCAACGATTGATAAATGGCAGGTTAAGAGACAGCAGGTCAATAGGAAATAATCTGAAAAAAAAGAAAGTTAAAAGAGAGAGATTGATTTATAAATAGAAAAGTACAATGTACCTCCAAAGACAATCAGGAAAAAGAGCTACAGATCATAATTGAAACTATGACTGAACAGTCCCAGGAAATGCAATGAAGATAATTCTTGGCTCATACTAGCCTGTCATTAAAAAAGGTTAGCGAGGTCAAGGAATTGGAATAAAAAGCATAGAGGGAGCACGGGATCGTCAACAAAGCAGGCACATGAAAGACTGAGAAAGGAGACATATTAGCAAACGTGAATTAAGCAATGTAAAATGATCGAGCAAGAATAGACAGGAATTAGAGTATTCGCTTCTCCTTTCAGCCACAAAGACAAGGTTGAGAACATATGTAAGAGAAGAGGTTATTAAAGACAATATTATTGCAGACAATTGCTAAGCAGAAAATTCTGTGTCTATTTGCATAGAAAGGGCTCGATTCACAAAGGCATCTCACTTTTTTAAATATGTTTACCCTTTTGAATAAGCTCACTACTTTGCGTTCTTTAATAAGTTTAGTACTTTTTATATTCACAAACTCTGAATGTAAGTTTCTACTAAAAAAACAAAAAGCAATACTAAGCCCAGCACTACGCTAGGTGAACCACTGGTACTGCAACACGCTCCCTAGGAAAATAATGGAGGTAGAGACTCAAAATAAAACTCCATAAGAAAAAATGTTAAATTAAATTAAATTATTTAAAAATGTTAAAAATGTAAATAAATGTAAATTAATGTTAGATATAAATCATAAAAATAATACATGTTTATTATTAATTTTTAAATATTGTAATACACTTTTTGCATTGGAAAATAAACAATAAATGTTAGTAAAAATAACTACATTAATGAAAATTAAGTGTATTCATCACTTTTAATAATTAATAATGAACATTAAAAAATAATCTTTCTTCACGTCGGAATTCATTTTTACATTTAAACTTCAGAAAAATAATTTCCATTTAATTCAATATTTTTCCAATAATTAAAGTTTTGATTAAAATGTAATATACAAGGGCTGCAGAATTTTTGAATTTTGTTCTACTTTTAAAGTAAATACAATGTTTTGTTGAGAAAGATCGAGACAAGAATTTAGTGGCTTAGGCTATTAGACCCTTTCAGGGACCCAGGTTTTATTTGTTTAGGTACAACAATGATGTTTATGATTATAAAGAATGGTTCAAGAGAACAGGGGCGAGGGTACTCACAGATTGATTGGACAGATATGCAAGAGAAGCAGTAAGTCAGTATCATACCCAACCACCTAATTTACCAGTTTTAGAAGCCATGGTTTGATTTTTAACTTGATGGTGCAAGAATCAGTCAGAATGCTGTAATTCCTGACACTTTACTGACTGAGTGAGGGACGGTGTTCGTGACAGGGCACAAGTCCTAAAAAAGAAGCGGGGGGACGCTGACGTCACGACAGGAAGTGATGTCAGGAAAGGTGGCTTGCACCATCAGACTCATTGCCTCCCCTCGCTCTACCCTAAGATGCAATTGCATCAGAGAAGCCAGCGCGTGAGCAGCGTCCTGAATGGGCTCCTATCTCGCCCAGAGAGGCCAACGAGGGAATGTGTGGCTCCATTTGCTCCAGTTATCGAGCTCCCTGTAAAATAAGTGGGGGGACGCCGTCCACCTGCGTGGTACCCTGACTAAAGCCCTGGTTCGTGATGAATGAGATACTCACCAGGCGACATGCTGGGTAGGATATACTTTATTTTAAAATACGCTTGTCAAAGACTGATCGGTTTAGGAAGAATTTGGAGATGGGATTGGGCTACTGGTGAGGGGAGTAGTATGCCAATTGATTTTGGCCCCTGATTATACCTTGCCTTAGTTACTCACCTCGGGAAATAATCACTTGTGGCTATTTTTAGGGAATACCAAATAGTGTTAATACCCAGCTTGCCCGTGTCGCTCTCCTTCAAATAATTTTTAAAAGAGTTATCAATTAAAAAGATACTCAAAATCGGGAGGTTACAAAATAAATTAAACCAAAACGGATGTCTTACTGTTTGATAGAACCGAGGAATTTTACCAAGTATTTTAAGATATAACAAGAACAGAAATCCAAATCAGTATCTGGGAGTTTATTGTTGGGAAGAACACGAGGATGTGTTCATTAACAACTGCACACCTTTATTCAAAAAGATACATAAACTACTTCAAAATTATTATTTTCCTTCATATTAATTTTTATGACTATATCATGCAAATTTTAAAAAAAAGTTTTTAGTTGAAATTGAAAAATCAATCTCAGCACCTTCATCTTATCATAAAGCACGAAATTACAAATAGATGATCATCCCTAGGTATAGTTATAGTGGGCAACATTCGTATAGGTAACATGGCAAATACAGGAAATAGATTCAGTGACGTATGCCCACCTTATTTTCCAAATAGACATAGCAATTGCTTTTCTTTTCTGCGGTTGACCTCTGCGTTTGGTAACCTATCAAAAGAGAAAATAAAAACATCGGCAGATTCAGTAAAGTAGCTATTTTCCCCAGAAAACAAAATCTGCACTCTGAGGCACTGGCAAAATGTATTAAAACCTGACCATGTTCTACATACTCCGAACGATATTGCAGGAATGAACAGAGATACGTTTGAGTACAGCTGGAAACAATACTTCCAGTATGGATCGTCTCTTTACAGTGGTTAGATGCTCTAATATAATCCGCAAACATTAAATTAAATGTTTAAAACAGAAACCAATGCCGTAGATGTGGGGAAAACAATAACTGGATACATATGGTTTGGTCATGTTGTAAATTAAAACAAATCTGGGAGGAATTATATGCCTAGATTAGCTAAAATGTTCAAGAAACGATCACACCGACCTCACTATCAGCTCTATTGTACAGTGGTATCTCATATATCTAGGGCCTGTAAATTAATGCTACTAGTGTGCCTGCAGCGCTGCTTGCGCCACCCACAGAAGTAGCCTTTCAAAACTGCATCAGGCCTCTGCCACTGCAGGGCCTGCCTGCACATTTTACTGTCTCAGGGACATGGCATTTAAAAGGATTGCTATGTCTGCAACTCCCCTTCTACTACATATGTCACCCCTAAGGTAGGCCCTAGGTAGCCCTATGGGCAGGGTGCTGTGTAGGGAAAAGGTAGGACATGTGCTTTAGCTGTGTGCTATGTCCTAGTAGTGACAAACAGCCTATTTGGTTTAGCACTGCTGTGAGGCCAGCTTCTCTCATAGGTTAGCATTGGGAATTCCCTGGTATATCTTTCAGTGGTAATTTCTGAACTGAAAGGAGTAGTGCTGCCGTGTTTGGAATGTTTGAAATGGTAGTGAAAAATCATGCTTACCGGTGTTGGTGGATTTTTTACTTCTATTTTAGAAATGCCACTTTTAGAAAGTGAGATTTCATAGGTAAATTGTGCACTCCTGACTCCTGAATACATACTCTGCTTTCAAACCAAGATTTTGATCCGTGTGCTATACCTTTTCTTGTGTTTGCCTAACACAGTGAGAATTTATGTGGGGCAAAAAGTCAACTGGCTTCTTGGACAAAGGTGTGCTCAACATAACCGTGATATACAAGCAATTAAAAAAAATATATACAATAATTATTTTGGTATCTCTTTTTTTAATTCACTATTATTTTTCAAATCAATATGTAACATACAATTTTACTCAATTGTTTACAAATTATGCACTTATCACCAGATATGTGCTATATGTTCAACACATAATTTCATTAAAAAAATCAAAGCAACAAAATGATTCGTGCCATTAGTTGTGGTCCACATAGGTCCAATGCATTGCAGGACCCAAATCCTTTCATCAGGGGGACAGCTGCAAAGAATAGAAAAAAAACATATTTCATGTACATTTGTGGATCGACACCTCGTAACATTGCATGACTATGTGATTCATCACCAACCATAACTGAGTTCAAACATTGCAAAGTTGTCTAGAAGTCACCCTTGTTGTGTCTTGTCAACTAACGCTCAGAACTTTCTCCACCACTCCCATGGCATGCAAATTGTAGAGAATCAGAAACACCCCGATTACTACAGCACCCCTATTGTTGCGACATCAAACCTAATCGCGGGCAGGATTCCCCAAAGCAAATAAAGTTTCAACATCACTACTTACTCTTGAAGAAAAGTCACAAATTCTCTTTTAAACCATGAGTGTTGCCTTTATGACTATCACTGTAGGTAAGAAGACAGCCCATGTGACGTCTGACTAAACTACACCGTGAGGAGTCTCTCAAAGACTGCAGAATACTTTTAATCACATACCTTGAAACCGCTTGCAACCGGTATACGGTCTCTAAAAACACAGCATAAATCAAAGAGTAGCTCATTACAATGATGCAAGAAAAACAAGAAAAAATATAGCAACTGTATTGTTTCTTAACTTTGAGTTGATCAACCAACCATGATCATGTGAATGATCACCTGACATGAGTAATGCTGACGAGGTTTAAAAACGTGGCTGCTGCGCTGCGTGGATTGCCACATTGCTATGACTAACTATTCCAAGGAACTGGTGCCCTGCTTTCTTGTGATGCCTGCTGACATTTGCCCTGCCAAGAAGGGCAACAGATTGCACCCAGTGACTAAAGGGTCTCTTTTGGAACTGGGGACTCAAACTCTCACAGGAGAAACCACCACCTAGTTAGCTGTGATGGCATGCTTGCCCATCAGGTGCCCCCTTAAGTGCCTCCCAAGGAGCCCAGTGATGTTTTCTGGCCCCTTGCCTTTCCCTCTTGTTTTCAACATTATGCGTAGTGAGCGCTCTAGCTTTTCTTTAACCTTCTACAACTAACTAGTGCAAGGAGCCTGCTGGGTATTGTCCCATCTGGGCTGGCACTCTGTTCTCTCCCTAAAGGAGGTGCACTTTTGTTGCCACCCGGTGCAAGGCGATCACTTTGTTATCCCTTAGCGTGTGAGGAGTGCCTTTCATGTATGATTTGTCAGTGCCCCTGGTGAGCTGCATGCTCCTTAGTGCCCCCAGGGCACAAGCACGCACCTACCGGGTGATCCTGGTGATTCTTGCAGCTGTGCATGGTGCACACTGACTCATGGCCCTGTGTACCCTTTCCTGGTCCTGGATTGCCGCTCTGTATTGGAGCAACCCGACTGGGTGGAAGCATGTAGCGGGACCTGCACCCGGAGTCGAGTCTGATGCAACCTCGTGAGCATCAAAACCCCCTCTAAGGTCGGCCATCTTGCTAGGCTGCACCGGACAGTGGAGACCCGTCCTGACCGGCAAGAGAGCTGCTGTGACGACGAGAGGTACTGTCCTGTGTGGCGGAAGCCGGGTCTGGTGGTTCAGTGGACTAATGCATCCATTGCAGGGGCCTGTGTTCGACCTCATGGTCACAGGTTCAAAAACCTGGCGGGTCCACTCAGCCTTTCATCCATTTGAGGTCAGTAAAATGAGTACCATTGAGTTGGGTAACAATATACATCTGTTATTTCAGCGCCAAGATGCCCTGTTGCTGGGGTGAACATGCACTTTACAAATGCACATGTTATGTTATGTTATGTTGACCTCCTGACACGAGAGATGCTGCACAGTCTCCCCGCTTGATCGCTTCCTGGGTTGTCGGTGTTCCCCCTCCCTGTGCAGCTACTGGGTGGGGTGATCCCATGACGGGGCCACCGCTGTGGGAGGGGCCCCACACTATAGAAACGTCATGAAACTACAGTAGTCACAGTGTTAGTGGGAAGGGCCCGGAAACCTATGTCAGGGAGTTGTGATGCCCAGAGGTCTCTGTGCCCTAAATAAATTCCCTGCAGTTGGTACCTAAATTATTGCCTAACCTGCTTCTGTCTCCTATGTGTTTTGGTGATAGTGTCTTTACTCACCACCTGCTGCATGTGTGCACTGATGTTCTGGGGACATCTGGTAATTTCACAGGCTTCGCATCGTCTGCCCTGAACTTATGAGTTCTTTCATGTACATCTTGTATTTGCCAGGATAACATTCCTGCAGAGTGTACATTTTATCTGCAGGAATGGTGTCATGCCTACTGTTTTTATAATATGTGCAACCTAACAGTATTTACTTGCTCACACTACCTCATGATGTTATGACAATTGCCCGATTGGCAAAGTGATTTTATGATCTATGCGACATTATGACAATTGCCTAGTGGCACAGTGATTTATGTGGTTATGGTCTAAAGCGATTTTATGCATAATGCAAAGGATATTTGTGTATATTACTGTGTGGTGTACTTATTATGTCACTGGTGTGTGGGTGTTGCGCAGACGCTTTACACAGGACCTTTGGGGATAAGCCTGACTGCTCTGTGCCAAGCTACCAGGGGTGAGTGCAGGCTATCTTTGGTGTGTAAATTACTTGCCCTGACTAGAGTGGTGAGTTCAGTTTGACTTAGGCCTATATCCTAGCCGTCCAGAAACACTATTTCTAACACCCGATATTTGATAACCTCTACTGGAAATGTTCCCTAGTCCTCACTATTAAGTAGTAGAAAGCAAAAAAGAGAAAGGTTAGCCAGCGAGAATATTGGTTTCATCAGGTGAATAAAATAAAAGAGAGCAACATGGGGAAATTTCTCCCACATTGAATAAATAACATTAAAAAAAATTGTTATTGAATCAAATAAATTGTTTTCATTTCTATTTATTCTATGTTGATTGGTATTGAGTGCACAGGCATTCAACACTGCAGAAATATCAGAACCTAATTTTTTTTCAGGGTTAATGAGTGACGTGTAAGTTTCTTGTGACAGTAGCATTCGCACCCCTTCCCTTTTGCTTGAACATGAGGAGACGAATTGTTTAGGGAGCCATATGGAGTCGCAGCTAAACCTGTTTTTTTAAGAAGATGAGGCAGACATCACAATTTAAGACTTGTAGCATACTGAGGATGGTAAATCGCTTAGCTGGTACATGGTGGCCTATAGCATTACATTAAATAGAATAGTCTAGCAATTTATTAGTAAGAGTAAGTACTCTTGCCATACTTTTCTCGTAAGAAGGCTTAGGGAACAACAAGCATTCCTGGAGAGGTCAAAACCTAAGTGCATATGCATTACTTGTTTCAATGAAGGTTACATTTAGAATAAAGGCACATAACCAAGGGTGGGTAAGGGATATTTTACTAAGAGCAGTTTACTGTATTCTACTAGTACCGGTGTAAAAGCCAAAATTGACATCTCCTCCCCTCCTCCCCTTGCTTTCACCCCAGTGCCCAATGATGCAATGAAGACCCTAGTCTCCTTGTTGAAAGAAGCAGAGTTTTGCATCAGAATATTGATAGCAACAATATAGTCTTACATAAACGAAGGCCTAAATATCATTCCTTTCCAGTGATATTTGGGGTTGAGGTTGGAATAGTCTAACAGGCAGGAATTCTTTATATAAATCAGCCCTTATATTTATTGCTATGTCGCAGGTTCGCCTATGTATAACATCTCAGTGGCTCTCTCCGGAAGCTCCAACCTTCATGCAGTGGCGAGCAAGATTGTTAGCTATTCATAGGCTTGAATTTTCAGCTTTTTCGTGTAAAGGTGGGAGGAGGCGACAACTGGCAACCAGGATTTGGGCGCCGGTGCTGGAATGGGTTGGTTAATGGGGTTGTGATATTCTTTCCGTATTATTGTCTTCTTTTTATCTTTTTGCTTTTTCTTCTCTCTTCTTGTGCTCTGCTTTTCTTATTTTTAATTTCAAGGAATGTTTTGCTGTACCGTAGGCTTATATTGTCAAATCATTTTGTTTGTTAATTTGTATTATTAACCAATTCTGCTGTGTATTAGTGAATCTGTATTGTTAAATGCTTGGTCTCAAAAAAATAAATTAAAAAAAAAAACAAGAACATTGCTCTATTCTGGTGTGGAATTTTTATTATTAACTTCAATGGTGGTATATTTTTTTAAATAGCATTTAAGAACATGATATTTTGCCAAACAATATTTAGGCCTTTATATTCTGGTACCTTGCCAGAATCAGGGATGTTCTTCAGCATCTGGAGCATCACAAGATGAGTGAGAGCTTCTTTCTTCCATTGGTTCGTTCTCCGTTTGACAGTGGTTTCTCAGATGCAGAAGTAAAGTGGCCCAAAAAGCCTCCAAGTCCTCTGGTGAAGGCATCTTCCTATTTTCCTGGGATTCTCCGCCTTTTGTTATCTCAATTTGCTTACTGACATCCCTCACCTTTTGTTATCTCAATTTGCTTACTGTCATCTTTCACCTGCAAGCAGGTGCACAATCCCAAAATATTTCGTTCTGACTTCCGCATTTTGGTAACAACTCTCTGCCCTGCCATTTAAAGATGATACAAAAAAGGTCACCCCAATAGTATTGGATATTTTGGTCCCAGGGAATGTTTGTTGCAATGTTTAATGTTCGTTTCTTTCTCAAATTTGAGGTTGCAAATTCTAGATAAAGTTGAAATGTATGGCCTCAAAATGCCATTTCAGGTTTCTTTTGAGTCAGGATCATCAGCTCCTGCCTTTCATTTAGAAAAAAAATATTATTATTTTTGAGGGGTGTTGCCTGCTGGGATCACCAATCCAGCCTGATAAGTGTGATTGAGCTTCAACAGAAAGTTCTGGTCTACCATTGACCACATATAGAAATTCTTGTGCAAAACCATGGATATTTTGTCCCTCAGTACCACGTGGGATGACATTTAAGTGGATGCTGTTTGTGCGCAACTTGCTTTCTATTTTTTCTTATTTGCGTTGCAATTCTTCTTTTTGTTCCTGCAGTGATTGATTCATTCCCCACAAAAGATGTTGGTGTTCAGGGCCGGACTGGGAACCGAAACCGGCCCTGGCAAAGTGCTTGGCCGGCCTCCCCCCCTACCCCCCAGGGGGGGGATTGGGGTGCGACCGTGCTCTTTGCCAGGGCCGGTTTTCGGCCGTTTTTGTTACAGGGCCGTTTTTGCAGCTATGCTGCAAAAAACGGCCCTGTAGCAAAAACGGCCCCCTGGGGTCCAAAACCAGCCCCCACCATGCGGCCGACCGGGGGATTGCCCGGTGCCCGCAACGGCCAGTCCGGGCCTGTTGGTGTTTACTTCAGAACATCCACTCCGGTGCTTAATTTGTTAAAAAAAAAATGCCGGGGCCCATGTCAGGATTTCAGTACAGCTTGCTCCCCCCATTGCCCCTGTCAGCGCTGCTAATGACAGTACCAACACACTACCAACCATCACACTCCTACGAGTATGACAATTCTGACTATTTCAGGCTCCCAAAGTTATAAGAATGGCTTGGGGGCAGGTATTAATTATTTTTAAGGTATATTAAATTGACAAACAACTGTTGCTGTGCTCAGCTCTAAATTAATTAAACAGTGCCACCAAGTGGCGCTGGTGATGACAATTAAGTGCTGGTGCCGAGCACCAGAAACCACTGGCTGAAATTAAGCTCTTTTCCACTCACACTTTGAGGGAGTAGATGTTTCTTCTCAGTTTTTTTTAAATAGGCCCTAAAAGCAGCTATTATCCTGCCTACTTCGGATTTGATTTCTAGAAATAAGTGCTAAAGGGAAGTCTTGAATGATCTACACCTAGTCAACAACTAACTGCAAGTCATCTGACTCTTGTCTCTGTAAAGATGACATTTAAAGGTCATTATGTTTCTTTGCTAGTTTGTTCTGGAGAATGGCTATCATCTGCCTCCGATGCCGGCATTTGGTCGTGCTCAAACTCCAGTGGCATTCCCTTATGATTTCCAGATGGGCAGTTTCCTGTGCCCACTCTCTTCAAATCCCATGATACTTTGTCCCTCTCTCGCTGTTCCCATAAGAAAAAAGTCCTGTAGTGAGACCAACAAGCATACTAGTCTTTAGACAATACCATTAGACAGCATTTTGGCACTGTTCCAGGAGTCTGCAACATCCACACCCTGGGAGGTCAGTAGGACCAGTTCTGCATTCTACCGCATTCATCTTTAGGCACTTGTGACCATTCATTTGCAGATGTTTTGCACAAACTGGTGTGTTTCTGAGCTTTACTAATTCAGTACATTGTATTTTGCTGCTAACTGCATTGTTTTAAGACCGAGATTCAGAATGCCAGGTGAAAGAGCCCCCTCCCCAAGCCCCCATTAGATGATCCCCCCATGGATTCTGATCCTCTGTAGCAAAGACTATTTGGAAGGTAGCAATCCCCATTTGCTTTCAAGACTCTCAAAACTAATTTCGACTGCAACTTAAGCCTGGCCATTTAATGACTTAAACAGTAATTCCTCCCCAATCTTCAACCTGTATCCCAATAAGGCCACTAGAGACTGGTGTAATGGTGCAACATGGCGGCTGATCTTCTGCGTGCTGCACCCCTGCTGCTCCCTGTCTTTTATCCCTCTTCACACTCCTCCTACTAATCAACCCTAAACGTCTTCAATGAAGGATGTGAGGATGTGGTGCAGGGGCCAGAGCTGCTGACTCAGGAGCTGGGGATCTGGGTTTGCGTCTCAGCATTGGCTCACCATCCTGTAATTCTGGGCAAATCACTCAATCTTCCCGTGCCCATGGCCAGTGCCCAGTGGTGGCTGGTGAGATTTGAAAGGGGCGGGCGTAAACTTTCCATGGGAGATGCACCGGCGAGCGAGCGTGGCAAGCGATCCCGAACAACAACATTTTGAAAAATGAGAGGACAAATGGTGCATTTTCATGAAAATTTGAGAAGCAAGACGGCTAATACAGCAATTGTGAAAGTGCAGTTATTACATTAATAAAAGGATGTCATATAACAACATGGTAGCTGCTCCTTCAGTATAACCAAAGAGCTTCATAACAGACTTCAAGATACAAAGCTGAGAACCTTACCAAATTTTTTTATTCAAACTGCAAACAACTAAACAAACTAAACAGGTAAACTAACGTAAACTAAGCAACATTTTTCTGCTAAATGTCTCTAGGCTAAGACTAGTCTCACACATCACCCACATTAAAAATAAGTGACAGGGGGGCGTGGCTTGCGCGCCGCTGCAGCATGGCGTGTCGCGCTTGAGCTCCAAGGCGATTGAGGCCCGTTGGAGTCTATCTTCAGCTTTCCGTCTGCCCCTTCTCAACGGGACAACTGTTCTAAGTGGCGGAATATGCGGGGAAACGATTGATTGTTTTTTCGGCGACTTCCGACGACAGCTGGATGTCTTTCCCGTCAAGTTGCTGTGACGCTCGGTTTCCTCACGGGCGGCCGCCATTTTCCCGCCTGTGACGGAGACCGGCATTTCTCTTCAGAAACGCCGCATTGGATACATTCTTGCCAGTTATGCTGGATATTCATGCTATTTGACCTGCAGCGCCTGCAGTTGGTAACATTTTTCTTTTTTACTCTTTTGGTGCTGCTTGGCTTGATATTATGTTGCCCACGCTCTGATTACCTCAGTGTAGCTCTCTGATGCTGGTGCTGCTTTCCCCTCACGTTGTATTTGCTCTGACCTCTTGATTTCTATGAGGTTCTGCTGTACAATATTGTGCCTTCATTCCATATAAGTCCGCCGCTGTCATTAATTTGGTGCTCCCTACGCTCAGTGTGCTGTGCTTCTTTATTTTTGGGTGTGGATTACGCAGTTTCTGTCCTCTCCTTTTCCTCAAGTGGCTGTGTATTTTTCTTTGGGACTGTTACTTCATGGCTGCAAATATGGGCCGTTCCTCAACCACTAAAGACTCAAAAGATGCGGGCACCTCTCTTAAAAGACTTAAGCCATTGTCTCCTACACCTGAGTCCGCTCAGTCAGACACCAACTCTACTCTTGACACAATATTAACGCGCCTTAATGAAGTACATGATATTGCGCAGTCAAAAAAACTCATACAAATTTACTACAAGTGGAGGTGTCCGCTATTAAGAACGATTTCAAAGCCCTTTCTCTCCGTGTGGCGGCCACGGAGTCACGTATCAGCTGCGCAGAGGACAATATGCAGAAACAATCCAGGTCCCTCACACACTTAGAGCGCTCAATGGCGGCTTTGCGAAAAGATCTCACTGAGCAGGAAGACCGTAATCGTAGATCTAATCTACGCATTTTTGGTCTGCAGGAAGACGCAGAGAAATCATCCTCGTCTATGATTGATTTCCTTTATCATTGGATCCCTGACACTCTACAAATCTCATTCCAAAGAGATTTTGAAATAGAAAGAGCACATCGTGTTCCAACTTTTCGTTCTAAATCTGCAACCCAGCCAAGAGCAATCATTTTTAAGCCACTGCGTCATCAACACACAGAACAAATTCTTACTCATATGCGGAAGGTTAAAAATGTCGTCTGGGAAGGTCATCGAATTTCAATCTCTCAGGACTTTGCCAGAGACCGTCATAAGAAGGAAGGGCTTCCTTAATCTTCGGAAACGTCTTTCTGAGATGAACATTTCCTTTTCCTTTTCTGGTCTATCGAAATTCCGCATTACTTACAAGGGACGTTCCAGAATTTTCGACGAGCCGGCTGATTTAACTGCCTTCCTGGACAACCAGATGGAGATACAGATGGAGATTCAAAAGGCGACTTCGCAGGATCCTGGTGCCTCGGGCACTTGAAATGTCTCCTTTTGTCTTCTTAGTGGTGGCTTTCTGTATACCTATATTTCCCCTTCTCTCTTCTGTTGCTTGTTTCTTGACATTATCAATCTCTAACTCCGTTACTGGAGTGTTTCCGTTCTGCTTCATGTCTGCACTGCCTTCTCTTTGTTTCCCTTCTAATTAGTTTATCCTTTTGAATTTATATAGTGCTTTTATCTCTTACTTTTGTTAGTTTTTGCCTTTCTACTTTATATCTCTGTGTTCTATATTACTACTTTCCCTAGTATATTTTCTTTCTGCACTCTCTACCCTTTCAGAGTCATGATGTTTAATCTAATATGTCTATACCATTTTTCTTCTTTGTATTCTTTCCTACTTTGTATATATTGATTGCTTATTAGTTGTTCAATATTTACGTTTCCTTATCTTGTGTACAGCTCTAGTGATTACATCTTTTATTTATTTATTTTTCTCAGGATAATTTCATTGTTTGATGCTTGCCTATTAATAACAGTTGTGGCTCTCTATTTTATATCACCGGTCCTTTTTCTTTTCAGCTTTCTATTCTCATTTCCTCTTCCTTTCTACTATTATCTTTTTGATATGCTCGTGCATTTTTTCATTTCAATTACATATAGTACGTTTTATGTCATTAAGGATTGTTAAATAATTGAATGTTTTTTAGGTTTTTCATAGTTATCTTCATGAGATTCTGTTTTTTTCTTTTTTTACTCTAACTTACTGCTTTTTTGAATATCAGATTGACTAGTATTTATTTCTATCATATGTATGATACTTCATATTAGCTTAATAACTAAGTGTGCCTTTACAGATTTGCATGTTGGATTGTTCTTTTTTATACCATTATGATGCTCTTAGTTTATAGTTTGCTGTTCCCATTTCCTACTCCAATGTCATCAGCTAGGTAACTTTTTGGGGTGGTTCATATCACTCATTATTCCTCCTTGTACGGTTCCCTTTCTCGCCTTTCCACGTTCTCCCTAGTATGAATTTGGTCTTTTTCAGGCCTCCCCTGCTGTTTCTTCTCTCTTTTCTCTTTTCTTCTTTTCTGTCTTTTTTTTTCCTTCGGATTTTCCACATGGATGCTCCCTCTTGGTTCTTTACGATTGGTGTCTGGTTGCTTGTTTCTGTATGGTTGGTTGTCTATCTGTCATCTATGGTGTCTTTTCTCTGTTTGTATGTATTTCCATGCCGGGTTTGAATGTATTATCCCTTAATGTTAAGGGTTTAAATCATCCGGTGAAGAGGTCAATAGTCTTAGATTATTGTAAGTCTCTTTCTTCAGACCTGATCCTTTTTCAAGAGACCAAGGTCTCTACCAGGGAGGCTTTATTTCTGAAGAAAGAATGGGTTTCTGTTGTTTGCTGTTCTGATGCCTCTGGCAAACGAAATGGGGTCATTACATTAATTTCGAAGAATTCAGGTTTATCTATAATTTCTTCTGATCACGATTCTGAAGGTCGTTTGCTGTTATCTAAATTGTCTGATGGAAATGTTGATCTTTATGTGATGAATATCTATGCCCCTAACATTGATGATCCGACCTTTTGGAAATCGATAACCAAAAAACTAAATGAGACCCCGCATTCTGGGAATCTTATTGTTGGTGGTGATTTTAATTTACCAATGGATCCCATTTTGGATAGGAATTCAGCTTTTCAGTTTCGTCCTCCAAAATCCCATAAACAAATGATTAACATGTGTTCCCTCACTCATCTTCAAGATATATGGTGTCTGCACAACCCCACTGGTAGTGATTTCTCTTTCTTTTCTTCCCCCCACTCTTCCTTTTCTCGTATTGACTACCTACTTGTTCATTCTTCTCTTGTTTCGTCCTCCTCCTCTCCGCTTATTCATCCTATCCTGATTTCTGATCCTGTTGCGGTTACTTTTACACTGTTATCCTTTGCTCCTAAATCAAGTGCTCGCTCTTGGAGATTGAATACAGAAATTTTGTATGATACTGCTCAGATTAATGAATTCTCTAATGCAATAGACACCTTTTTCCTTGAGAATGAAGGTTCAGTTTCTTCCCCAATTGTCCTCTGGGATTCGTTTAAATGCACTTTCCGTGGCCAGGTTATTAAATGTATGTCTAAAAGGAATTCTGCTATTAAAAAAGAGCTTAGATATTTATCAACTGAAATTAAACATCTAGAATCTACCTTTAGACAATCTAAGGATACATCCTGTCTACAGTTAATAAAACATTTAAAATACAAATATAATATCCAAGCGGCTATTGTTAAAGAATCGAGCTGGGAAGATTCTCGCAGCTACATTAAAATGTCAAGATTTCTCATTCAAGTCCTCTCAAATCTCTTCTATTACGGATCATTCTGGCTCTAAAAAATTTCAGACTGGGGAAATTCTCGAAGTTTTTCGTGATTTCTATAATAACTTATATACCCCTTCTAACCAATCCTCTTTTTAGCAATGTCAGGATTTTCTAAAATCTGTTCCGGTGCAGACGGTTTCCGAAGATGATCGTACTCTTCTAAAGGGCCCGATTTCCCCTGAGGAAATTATTGCGGCAATTAAAGCTACTCGTTCTGGCAAAGCCCCGGGCCCCGATGGCTACCCTATTTTGTTTTATAAAACTTTTCTCTCTGCGCTTGTTCCCAAACTGCAAGCTGTCTTTGATTCTTTTATTAAGGATGGGTCTGTTTCTGGTACTGCTGCTGATGCCACTATTGTAGTGATTCCAAAAGAAGGAAAAGATCATTCGGACCCCAAAAACTTTCGTCCTATTTCTCTTCTCAACATGGAGGCTAAGATTTTTGCTAAAATCCTGGCCAAGAGATTAGAATCCTTTATTCCTAAGCTTGTCCATCCCTCTCAAACCGGTTTTGTAAAGGGTTGTCTTGCGCGCGATAATATACGCACCTTTTGTCATATTCTTGGATCAGCTAAACAGTCTTAACTCCCTGCCGCGGCCTTGGCCCATGACGCTGAAAAGGCCTTTGACAAGGTCTCTTGGCCTTTTCTTCGTGCTGTCTTGTATGCACATAACCTTGGTGACTCCTTCATTAATATGGTAATGTCCCTATATTCTCAACCTAGAGCTAATATTAGAGTTAATGGTGCTACGTCGTCCTTTTTTAATCTTCGCCAGGGCACTAGACAAGGTTGTCCTTTATCTCCGCTTTTGTTTTTATTATCCATTGATCCTCTTCTTAGGTTGATTGATTTACACCCAGACATTAAAGGTTTTTCTTTTGGGCCTCATTGTATTAAAACTGCTGCGTACGCAGACAATGTTCTTATTTTTTCAGATGATATTGCCTTGGCAGTTCCCGCTATTTCAAATACCATTTCCCTCTTTTCAAAATTTTCATGTTACACCTTAAATAAAGATAAGACGGAAATGTTCCCTTTGAATGCCTATTATTTTCCTTCACATATGGGCTCTGCGGGAGTTAAATGGCAGTCTACTCATTTAAAATACTTAGGGCCAGATGTAGGTGGCCATTTACCGACCGGTAACGGCCGATTTCGGCCGTTACCGACCAGTAAATGGTCATTCCTGATGTAGGGGGCCTATTTTACCGATTAGGTAAATTTACCGAATCGGTAAATTTACCGAATCGGTAAAATACCGAATCGGTATTTTTACCGATTCGGTAACTTCCATATGTAGGTGGGACTCTTCTGAGTCCCAAAGGCCAGTCAGATTCGGTATTTTACCACCCAATCCTATTGGGTGGTAAAATACCGAATACAGGTGTGCATGCACCTCTGTGCATGCACACTTGTGCAATGTGACACACAGACATGCCCTTAGGGCATGTCTGTGTGCCACATGGCACACCAGTCCGGAATTGGGGTGCTAGAGGGTGTCAAAGTGACACCCCCTGCACCCTTGCAAAATTCGGAATTTACCGAATCGGTATTCCACATTGATTCCTATGGACTTCAAGGCCCATAGGCATCAATGGGGGATATTGATTCGGTATTTACAGAATCTGTAAATACCGAATCTTACAGATTCGGTATTTACTGATTCTGAATTACCTACATTTCCCCCCCTCTAATTTACCACTTTTTAAATACCGAATCGGTATGATTCGGTATTTTAGAAGTGGTAAATTAGAATTACCTACATCGGGCCCCTAGGTATTTATTTTTGTTCTACCTTATATGCCACTACTGCCTATAATGAATCCCAGACTATTCTTAAAGTGTGTCGTCTTTTGGACACATGCCTTCAGACTCTTAAAATGATGATAACACCCATTATTAATTTTGTATCCTCCATGCTTCCGGTTAAGTTATCAGATTCCTTATTTCATGAACTTGATGTTTTAACCTCTAAATTTTTGTGGAGTGACAAACGGGATAGACTTGCTTACAAATTCTTGCGAAAACCTTACGATATGGGAGGTTGCAATCTTCCTGATTGGGAAAAGTACAAAACTGCCTTTTTGGCATCTCAAGGTGCTCTATGGTTCTCTTCTCCACCTATTCATGTTCCTTCTTGGCTGTTAATAGAACAGGAATTAGCGTCTCCTTTGCCAACTGCCTCCTTTTGTACCGCATCTACTTTGCATATCCTGTTCTCTCGTTCTATAATTCTTGATACCATTGCTGCAGTCCGGAAAGTCGACAAGAAAGTGGCAATTCCTCTCCACAAATCTAGGTGGTCATCTATTTGGCGGAATTCTAAAATCAAACTCAATATTACTCCCACTCTCATGTCCTACTGGGCGGCTAAAGGGGTTTCCCTTGTTAAACATCTTCATGGTGCTAATAATGAGCCATTACCCTTTTCCACCTTGGCTCAACAGCATTCTTTAACTAACTTAGATTTTTATACTTTTCTTAAAATGAAAGTGGCACTTGCTAAGGTACGTCTTCAGCCTACCTCTCCTATCATTTCTCTCTTTCATATCTGGACTAAATCTGGTCACGTAGCCTCCAAAATTTATAAATTGTTATCATGTGCTTCATTACCCACACATACGGTTGCTCAACAAAAATGGCTACATCATTTTGATCATGGAGTTACGGATCATATTTCTTCAGACACTTGGCAACTTATTGGTAAACTTTCTCTTCACAATAAAATCGCCCCATCATTAATGCAATCTAAATTTTTCTCTGTCAACCTCCTTCATTGGACGCCTGTTCGTCTACATTCGCTCAATCTCAAAGATGATAATTTATGTTGGAGCTGTGGTTTATTGGCGTTCGACTTTCCGCACATGTTTTTTTAATGTTCCCTTCTCCAGCCTTTTTGGAACCTCATTCATAAACATCTCTCTCTCATCTTTGGTATTGAGTTCCAACTCTCGTTTCCATTAATCTTATTAGGTCCATTGGCTGCCCCTGTTCCTCTCCCCTTAGATCCTATGGAATTACAGTTGATGGATCTCCTTTTGACTGTTGCAGTGAAAGTCATACTTATGGAATGGAAATCCTTTTCCTCTGTTTCTTATCATACTTGGTGGGCTTGGGTTTCTTTTCTACGTAGTGCTCACACTTCGGTTGATCAAGCTCACCTTTCTCCATCTATTTCTAACGGGGTTTGGAAAGCATTGGATGATTATATGGATTTGTCATCAAAAGGGTTGGTTGCCCAATTTCCTTTTGATTTGTCTATTTGATTGGCGTCTTGTGTGCTGCGTGTTGGGTTAGTCCGTTGGAAATCCTTCTTTCTCTTCTTTCTCTTTCTCTGTCCTGTCTTCTTTCCCTCTCCATCTTTTCTTTTATTTCTCTCTTTCTTTCTTCTCTCTTTCTTTTTCTATCCCTCCCTCATCCCGACTATACCAGCTGATAGTGATACATTTGCTTATTGATTCGATATTAGATAATTATTTTTCCTTTACCTGATCAATTTTTCTGTTCATAACAGGCTACTTTTATTTAGGACTGCATTTGCTATGCTTCTACTTTTAAGTTTAGCCTCTGATTATTTGGTTATCTTATCTCAATTGTATCACATTTATTGTATTATGCACATCTTATTCTTTATAACTTCTTTATAAAAAAAAAGCTTTGAAATAAAAAAAAAATAAGTGACAGGAATAAATGCATGGAAAGTATTCCCAAAAATCTGTTTGAGTACCATAAGCTCATCAAAGAAGGCTGCAGAACAAAGCTCTCTGTGCACCACTGAGAAGCTTAGGTATATATATTGGCCTTGCGGCAGACACCTAGATGTGCAGTCTGCCACCACATTTATCAGCCACTTTACATATTCCGAACTCAGACACAGATTTGCAAAATGGTTTATGGACGGAAAATGGATTCCATATTAATGAGGCATTATGTGTGCCGTCTTCCCGCAGGCTCCATAGGAGTATGTATGGCCCGGGGTCACCGATAATTTTAAATTAGAGCGCATTTAAGGCACAGAGAATATTTACTTACTGCTTAGGCCTGGTATCATGGATGCACCTATGAAAAAAAAAAGCATACACACACACACACACAGAGTACCAGCAGGGCGTAGGCACTCCAGAAACATTATACTGATGCCCCTAATCTCCGCCTCCAACTTAATTAGTTCTTCCGATCGGCGATTAACTCCAGTGCTACTAGTACTGTGAGAGCCTCTCTGGGCTGACCTGGCCATTATTACGGCCCCCATGACTGTGCTGCTGCGTCACATCATGTCGGAGCAGAAAAACAACACAACCTGGCCTGGGCCTGCATAATTATAATTCGTCGTCCCGGGCCGGTTGAGACCCACCCCACCCCCAGATCCCTAGTCACCTGACCACAGTGCCGACTTTCAGACAACTCGGGTGGGTCTCACTTGCCCAAAATCATGCCAGGAATAAATAGCACAATATAAATATTACAATCAGTCCACTCTGCAAGCGCTATAGGCCTCGCAAGGGGTATGTAAAGCACTACATAAATAACGAGGCAGAGCAGTTCCCCCTCCTAAAACCCCCCAGCAATCAACACAACAGACATGGAGGTTGGTGCCTCGGGTGAAAGGCCAGGCTCTCGTCATTGGAATGCGCCAGATCTCCGCACTCAGACCACAACCCGGCTGCTGCTTTTTTGGGAACATCTGCAAGCCTCTATGCACTAACAAGCCTTTGGCGCTTCGTTGGACCACTGGCAGTGCGTAGGTGAGCACAGGGAGTGCAGTGGCTTACATCAGGGGCCATCATGTGCATGATGCAGAGCCTCGGCTCACTTCCATACAGATAAAATCTTGTTTGGCGTCCCTATTAGTATTTCATGTTTTTATTATGCCTCGAGGCGCATCCAGACTCATCCCGTACTTAGCAGATTCTGGAAAGTCTTTATACGTCACTTTGTTTCGTGACTATGTATGGATGTGAGAGTGTGTTGTAGGTAGGTATTCAACTCAAATGCAATGTCTATAAAAATAAGTGACTGATTATGTAACGTTCTAGTTGTTGGTAGCTCCGGCCTCGTCCGGAACTACGTACAGCAAATGTATCACCTTCTGGCCAGGCGTGGCCAGAAGGCTATAAATAAAAGGTCGGAAGTCGCACGGGACTTCCGGTCCGACCCAGCATCCAGAGTGTCGACTTGTGTTTTGTCCAGTGGTCCAATTGTATCTATACATATATATATATGATTACTCACCCCTTTACACTGGCGACGAGTGGGGGACGCAATCAGTAACAGTGCAGGCAGAATCGCCGTCCGAAGAGGCGCCTAGAGGGACAGAGCGGCGCACGAGCAGGCAGGACGGTCCAGCGCCGAGCGGCTTGCCCTCCATAGGCATCGAGAAGTGCCCAGCAACCCGACGACATCCGCGACCACAACGGTGAGCAGCGTTAGCCCTGAGCTGCGTGGGGACACCGGTGGCGTGGAGAGACAACCAAGAGAAGGCCTGAAGCAGCGTCGGCACGAGTGCGTGCGCACAGGCCCAAGCACATTTGGCGCGCATGCGCACAAGAGAGAGGCCTGGCAGAAGACGCCTGACTGAGGTGCAACGAGCGCGGAGATCGCACTGAGCCACGAGGTGCCCCGGGTGACGCACGCTCACCTGGCACAGCGCGACACAAGCGCTGAGAGTACTTTGGCATCCCTAAAAGGAAAAAGATAAAACGGACAAGGAAATACAAACAAACAAGCATTGACACATCCAATAAACAAGCATTGGCACATCCAACAAGAAAAAAAAAATCGGGATAAGAGAGAACAGCTAATAACAAAAGGAATACATACTCCTAAGGGCAGGCAAACCAAACAGAGGCAATGTCGAACCCACCAGGCAACCAGAACCAGCAAGCAGTGCCACAACAGCAAGCAGCGCCACAACAGCAAGCAGCGCCACAACAACAGGCAGCGCCACAACAGCAGGCAGCGCAGCAACAAGCAGTGCAACAGCAAGTAGTGCCTCCAGCTCAGCAAATCCATTCATCAGCTCACTCGCAGATTCAGGCACTCCCGCCGTTCAGCGAGCTAATTGAACCTTCCACAGCAGCACCGAGATGGGCGGTATGGATCGGGCAACTGAACAACTACTTTGTGGCCACTTGTGAAACCGATGACACAGTCAAACGCTCCCTATTACTGCACTTTGGGGGCACTGAAATCTACAAACTGTTCTCCCACCTTCTAGATACCGGCAACGCTAATGACTACGACGCAGCCGTGCGAGCACTCAACGTGCACTTTGACCCCCAGCTCAACCCGCACTATGAACGATTTAAGTTCAGACAGTCTAAGTAAAGAGAAGGTGAGACGATGGACGCTTTCCATGCCCGGCTAAGAGAACTGGTGAGCACATGCGCCGAAGATGATCATAATAAGGAAGTGACAGCACAGATCATTCAAGGGTGCCGGAACAAGACTCTAAGAACACTAATACTGCGCCAACCCAACATCACGCTCGACGAGATTCTAATGCTCGCACGGTCACACGAGCTATCTGATGTCCGGTCGACAGCAATGGAAGCTGCCATGACCACTCAAGCGGAAGCAAGTGCAGTTGTGAAGACTGAAAGAGTCAACGCCGTCCGCACCTCAGGCAGAGGCGGAGGGGAAGATGGCCGACCAGAACCCAGAGACGAACATCCTGTGGATACTGTGGGCGTGATGAACATAATCAAGATGGGTGCCCTGCAAGAGGGAAGACATGTTCGAAATGCGGAACGCCAAACCACTTTGCCAGCGTGTGTAGAGGAGGATTCCGCGGACGAAACACAGTGGGGAGACAGATCGTAATAGGCGCAGTCAGGCAATTAAGTCTGGAAGAAACTCAAGAATCAAGATCCGTGACAGCAAGACAACATCGCCATGCACGATTAGATGACTCATCCACTGACGATGAAGGAGAGTGCTACTTCGTATCGTTCATGAAAGACCTGAAGAGAAAGCGAAGACCTCAACCAAAGTGCCAAATTCAAATTGACGGGTCAGAAGTCATAGGGGTCATAGATACCGGGGCAACAGTGAATGTGATGGGTATACAGCACTACAAAAGCCTTAACCCGAGACCGCAGCTGACACCTTCTAAGATCAAGATAATGACATACGGCAGCCAAACTCCACTTCCTCTGCGTGGCAAGATGCAAGTGCAGGTTAAGGCAGAAGATCGTGAAGTAACAACCACATTTCACGTAATCGACAAGTAAGCAGATCTGCTAGTGGGGAGCCACACAGTAGAGGACCTCAACTTAGTAGCGTTCGCTAACGCAGTCAAGACACTCCAAACGGAGGACATACTACAGCTGTTCCCATCACTGTTCAAATGTTTGGGCACAATTAAACGTCAGCCAATCAAACTACACATTGATAAAGCCGTCCAGCCAATTGCCCTGAAACACCGGAGGATTCCGTTTCACCTTCGAGCAGCCGTCGAGCAAGAACTGACACAACTTGAAAAACAAGGAGTCATAGAAAAAGTCACTGGACCAACGCCGTGGGTGTCACCCATGGTGATAGCCGAAAAACCCCGTCAGCCCGGGAAGATCCGCATTTGCATAGACATGCGGATGCCCAACAAGGCCATAAAGAGAGAAAGACATATAACCCCCACCGTAGATGACATACTCACAGATCTGAACGGAGCCCAATGGTTCTCTAAGTTGGACCTCAACGCTGGCTGCAACCAACTCCGACTAGCCGAAGACAGCAGGTACATAACGACATTCTCGACTCACCTCGGTCTTAGAAGATACAAGAGACTAAATTTCGGGATATCCTCAGTGGCGGAAATTTTTTAAAATACAATTTGAGAAATATTATCTGGCCTACAAGGGGTGCTGAATGTAAGCGACGATATCCTGATACATTCTAAGACCAGTGAGGAACATCACCAGCGTCTGAGGTCCACACTCAAGAGACTAGCTGAACATGGAGTAACACTACATAAAGAGAAATGCAAATTCTTTCAGAAATCAATAGAATTCTTCGGCTACGTATTTAATTCTGAAGGAGTTCAAGTTGATCCCAGGAAGTCACAAGCCATAAAACATGCCTCAGCGCCGACCACCGCCTCAGAAGTCAGAAGCTTTCTGGGCATGGCCCAAAACTGTACCAGGTTCATACCGAACTTAGCAACCATTGCCGAACCACTACGGCATCTAACAAAGAAAGAGAGCCCGTGGAAGTGGACAGAAGTTGAAGAAGAAGCATTCAATAAGATCAAAAACGCCCTCTTAGATGGAACGACCATGGCCTACTTCAACACGACCAGACCCACCGAAATACTGGTCGATGCCAGCCCCGTTGGACTGGGAGCACTCCTCACCCAGGAAACGGAACCAGGAGTGTGGGCGCCGCTGGCATTCGCGAGCAAGGCCCTCACCGCCACTGAGGCGAGGTATTCTCAAATCGAGAGGGAAGCATTAGCAGTAAAATGGGCATGCAACCACTTCCATCTCTACATAACCGGACACCCCTTCAGAATGGTTACCGATCATCAACCACTAATTCCACTATTCAAAGGCACCGCCCCTCACCCGCCTCCACGGATCGAAAGATGGGCGATCCAAATCCAACAGTACCAAATAGATCTCGTGTACAGGCCAGGAGCTAAGAACCCGGCAGACTTCTTATCTCGACATCCCGCTAAGGAAGAAGCACAAGAAGAAGAACCCGAAAGACAGACCGAAGAGTTTGTGAATATGATATCACAAGGAGCATGTCCTCAAGCAATGTCAGCAGACAAAATTATGGAACAATATGCCAACGACACTGTCCTGAAGAGAGTAGAATGCGGTGCACACCGGATCCTGGGAAGGTTTCCTGCGAGATGTACATGGCTGGAACGAAACTGACCGCGCACGACTCAATCAATTCTGGAAAATACACAACGAGATCAGCATTGCAGAAAATGGCCTTATTTTAAGAGGCTCAAGAGTGATAATTCCGACGACCCTACAGGAACAAGCGACAGTGTTAGCACACGAAGGCCACCAAGGCACCAGGAGAATGAAGGCCCGTACGCGAGAAAAGGTCTGATTCCCGAACTTGGAAGACGCAGTTGACACTATAGTGAAGAACTGTCGGGCGTGTCAGTTAACAGGAAGAACTGAAGCCCCTGCTCCAATCATCACAGAAGAACATGCACCAGCGCCGTGGTCCTGGGTCAGCCTAGACTTTGGCAGTTTTCCAGACAGAAGGATCACTGTGGTTCTAGTGGACAGCTATACGAAATACCCAATTGTGGACGTAGCCCAGTCAACAAGTTTCAAGAACATTCAACCAATACTGAGAAAAACATTTGCATTGTTTGGGATTCCTCAACAATTGAAGACGGACAATGGACCCCCCTTCCAGGGGAGTGAGTTCAAAGAATTTATGCAAAAACTAGGAATTCATCATCGACGCATAACCCCTCAGTGGCCTCAAGCAAATGGCGAAGTAGAAAGGTTCATGAGGACAATCAATAAAGTATTAAGAATATCTGCAGTGGAAGGAACCAATCCTGAGGAGGCTCTTCAGAGCTTTCTACGAGAGTACAGGAGCACTCCACACAGCACGACACAAAGATCGCCATGGACTCTCATGTTCTCAGGCCCCAGGCGTGATTTACTACCCATGGCAGAAGAATGGCGGCCTGAACCATATCATCTGGAGTCCACCCAAACCCGGAGGAGAAGAACCAACGACAAGGCAAGTAAGAAGAGAGGGGCTCAAGACAGGGTGCTGATCCCCGGAGATCATGTGCTCATTCGAGCTCGGAGGCCTGGAGGGAAGTTCAGAACACCATATGAAGTCGAGCCATGGACTGTCAGGACAAGCAGAGGCACAGCAGTGACAGCTCAACGCGAAGGCGAAGAAGTAACAAGAAACATGTCGTGGTTCAAGCGAATACCAATGACACCTGCCAACACAGAGCGTCAGGCAGGTACACCGGAAAGGCAAGACACCAGTAGTGAGCCAACAGGTGTTACTTTGAGCAATACGCCGTCCACCCCGTCCGCTGGGATCACTGAACCGCTGGTGCCATCCGCGAGATTTTACCCTGAGGACACTCTGGTAAGAGGGAGAAGACAATACAGTCTCCGACCAAATCCCAGGCCCAGTCAAAGACTTGCTGATTTCATGTGCTAATCCAATTTGTCTTGAAGGACTAATTTGGGAAGGGATGTAACGTTCTAGTTGTTGGTAGCTCCGGCCTCGGCCGGAACTACGTACAGCAAATGTATCACCTTCTGGCCAGGCGTGGCCAGAAGACTATAAATAAAAGGTCGGAAGTCGCACGGGACTTCCGGTCCGACCCAGCATCCAGAGTGTCGACTTGTGTTTTGTCCAGTGGTCCAATTGTATCTATACATAGAGATATATGATTACTCACCCCTTTACAGATTAGAATGTGTCTGCTACCGCCCCGTCACTGGATGCATAAAGAAATGCGCCATTACGAACTCTCTGTAGATTGCAAGGTATGTTTGCATTTAACGACAGTACTCGTATACTGAACCTAGACCTGCTAGAGAGGAGGATAATATACTTTAATGAGGCTCTATTAGTATTAGTATATAGTATTCAAGAAACGTTGTGTGGGAGGAGGAGCAGTCAACATCAGCCTATGACATGGCTGGCAGCCACTGAAGAAGTGTTCCTGGGTGCTTTGGAGTTGCTTCAATCCTCTACCGCATGGGTACTCACAGTACGGTCCGCGGGCCGGTGGCGGCCCGGCAAGCCTTCCTTGGCGGCCCGCGGACCTTGCAAACATCGTACCCATGTATTATTTTTTTTTTTTAAAGAGTGTCTGCTGCAGCGCGACTCTGAGAGTCTCTGCTGCTTTGTGAGGGCCGGGCGATTCTCGCATACCCAGAGTGGAGCTGCAGGGCCCTAAGATGAGGTGAAATACAACAAAGCCTCATTAGCATGTAAATGGCCTTTAATAACCTGTGAAGTGCTTGGGTGTGGCTGTGTGTGTGACACACAGGCAGGGTGAGATGACAGAGGGTGATTGAGGGAGGTAGAGAGAGGGAGGGAGGGAGGGAGGGAGGGAGGGGCAGAGCAAGGGAGAGAGGGAGTGAGACGGGGAGTGAGAGAGGGAGGGAGACGGGGAGGGAGTGAGTGAGGGGGGAGTGAGAGAGTGAGGGAGTGAGAGAGGGAGAGTGAGTGAGAGAGGGAGTGAGAGAGGGGGAGTGAGACAGAGAGAGACAGACCGACAGAGGGAGGGAGACCAAGGGATAGATGGAGAGAGGGAGCAAGGGAGAGAGGGACCGAGGGAGTGAGGGAGGGGGAGTGGGAAGGAGAGAGGGAGTGAGAGAGGGAGAGGGTGAGGGAGAGAGGGGGAGGGAGAGAGGGAGCGAGGGAGAGAGGGAGAGAGAGAGGGAGGGAGGGAGAGAGAGAGGGAGAGAGGGAGAGAGAGAGGGAGTGAGAGGAGAGAGAGAGGAGTGAGAGAGAGAGGAAGGGAGTGAGAGAGAGAAGGAGTGAGAGAGAGAGGGAGTGAGAGGGAGAGAGAGAGAGGGAGGGAGTGAGAGAGACAGACAGAGGGAGGGAGAGGGAAGGAGCAAGAGAGGGAGGGAGGGAGGGAGATAGGGAGCGAGAGAGGGAGGGAGCGAGGGAGAGAGGGAGGGAGAGAGGGAACAAGGGAGGGGGAGAGACCAGGAATGAGGGAGGGAGAGAGGGAGGTGGAGAGAGGAGTGAGAGACAGAGGGAGTGATAGAGAGGGAGTGAGAGACAGAAGGAGTGAGAGAGAGCCGGAATGAGAGAGACAGAGGGAGGGAGCAAGGGAGGGTGGGAGCGAGGGAGAGAGAGGGAGCGAGGGAGGGAGAGAGGGAGTGAGGGAGCAAGAGAGGGAGCGAAACAGGGAGCGAGAGAGGGAGGGAGAGAGGGAAGGAGAGAGGGAGCGAGAGAGGGAGAGAGTGAGGGAGGGAGGGAGAGAGAGAGGGAGTGAGAGAGAGAGGAGTGAGAGAGGAGTGAGAGAGAGAGGGAGGGAGGGAGTGAGAGAGAGGGAGGGAGAGAGAGAGACAGACAGACAGAGGGAGGGAGAGGGAAGGAGCGAGGGAGGGAGGGAGAGAGGGACCGAGAGAGGGAGGGAGCGAGGGAGAGAGGGAGGGAGAGAGGGAACAAGGGAGGGAGAGAGGGAGGGAGAGACAGAGGGAGTGAGGGAGAGAGACCGGGAATGAGGGAGAGAGGGAGTGAGGGAGAGAGGGAGGTGGAGAGAGGAGTGAGAGACAGAGGGAGAGAGTGAGGGAGGGAGAGAGGGAGTGAGAGAGAGAGGAGTGAGAGGAGAGAGAGAGGAGTGAGAAAGAGAGGGAGGGAGAGAGAGAGAGGGAGGGAGATAGAGAGACAGACAGACAGAGGGAGGGAGAGGGAAGGAGCAAGGGAGGGAGAGAGGGAGCGAGAGAGGGAGGGAGCGAGGGAGAGAGGGAGGGAGAGAGGGAACAAGGGAGGGAGAGAGGGAGGGAGGGAGAGAGGGAGTGAGGGAGAGAGACCGGGAATGAGGGAGAGAGGGAGTGAGGGAGAGAGGGAGGTGGAGAGAGGAGTGAGAGACAGAGGGAGTGAGAGAGAGGGAGTGAGAAAACAGAGGGAGTGAGAGAGAGCGGGAATGAGAGAGACAGAGGGAGGGAGCAAGGAAGGGTGGGAGCGAGGGAGAGAGAGAGAGCGAGGGAGGGAGAGAGGGAGCAAGAGAGGGAGCGAGGGAGGGAGAGAGGGAGCAAGAGAGGGAGGGAGAGAGGGAGCGAGAGAGGGAGGGAGGGAGAGAGGGAGCGAGAGAGGGAGGGAGTGAGAGAGGGAGGGACAGAGGGAGGGAGTGAGGGAGGGAGAGAGGGAGAGAGAGAGGGAGAGAGGGAGGGAGGGAGTGAGTGAGGGAGGGAGGGAGGGAGGGACGGAGGGAGGGAGTGAGTGAGTGAGAGAGAGAGGGAGTGAGAGGGAGTGAGAGAGACAGACAGGGAGGGAGCGAGGGAGGGTGGGAGCGAGGGAGGGAGAGAGAGAGGAAGCAAGGGAGGGAGAGAGGGAGTGAGACAGGGAGCGAGGGAGGGAGAGAGGGAGCGAGATAGGGAGGGAGCGAGGGAGAGAGAGAGGGACGGAGAGAGAGAGAGAGCGAGAGAGGGGGTGAGTGAGGGAGGGATAGAGATGTGTGTATGACGTGTCTGGTGGCTCAGTGGACGAAGGCATCCGCTGCAGGGACCTGTGATCAACCTCATGGTCATAGTGTTTTTTGTTGATCTAGCCCTCCCCCTCCCCCACTGAGCCGCCCCCACCGGTGCGGCCCTCGGACACATACCACACTGTAAATTAGGCCCCCGAGAGAAAGTTTGTGAGTACCCATGCTCTGCCGTCTCCTGAACTGCACCTGGATCACAAAGTTGTGGTTTGCAGGAGCTCCAAGGAAATGTAGCTAGTCCAGGGCTGATCTGGCCGTAGCAGGCATTGGGCATTTTCTCGGGAGGATACAAACGTGGGGGTTGGTTGTGCAGCGGGAAGTCCAGTTTTGAAGTGGTAGGGGCCAGTTATCTTGCTGGGGCTGGTTTTACAGCAGTGCTACAATATTGGCCCCAGTGATAAAAGCAGCAACAATTGTTTCCAGCCTCCTCGGGCCAGGCAGTGCTTCCTCAGGGGCGGGTCCGACAAAATTGCCAGGGTTGCTTTGGGTTCCCAGTCCGGCCCTGGGATAGTCAATTATCCTCTCTCCTGGGTGTCCAGCCATATTACAGATAACTGAGTGCCTGAGTTAGTACCTTACTCTGATTCGACAATTACAATTGGCTCTTAAACTGTCTGTAGGGTTACATTGGTAGCATGTTGCAGCAACGTTTATTTGGCATTGCCCCAGAAAGTAATTGCTTGGTATTCATTTGTGAACATTTTTTAGAGTAGGAGATTAAGAAATATTGCAACACAGAACATGGCACATGACATTTTTGTCTTCTAATTACTGCTCATGAAAAATGCACTTCTGGAGGAAGGCCTGCCTCATCGCAGTTCTCTTTTCGCAAATTAATTTAAAGAAAGCTTTATGAAACATCGAAAGGGGAGGTTACAAGCTTTGCAGACACAGCGCTCGTAAAAGCCGAGTGAACGTGCACTTCAAATGAACTTTTACTACATTTTCCGATCCTCACACATCCTGCAGCACAATATTTCACATTTACAGAACAGCCCAGTTGTGGCCTCAGCCGCCAATTAAGGATGACGGCAGCGTGTGTGTGCAACCACTGCTTACTGGTTGCAACCTGCTTCTGATGCAGTCACTCTCAGACTAATAACTCACCCTATCAAGAAAGAGGGCTGTCTGGCTTATTACAAGAATGTTTAGTTTGCATCAGTCCCTAAAATATGAATGAAGCTGCGTAATCTGGGAAAGGAAATTACTTGAATGTGACGTTGCAGTTTGCGGAAGGAGGCAGATGTGGGCGAGCAGCCGCACAAAGGTCGGCTTTGTTATCCGAGCAGAAGAAAAAAACACATAGGTTTTGTTGCCTGTCTAGATTTTAAAATCTGAGCTAGTCCTTAGCAACTTGGATAATAAACAGGATAATAAACACGATCTTACTTGAACCATGAAGGGACCAGGGCTGTGGGAGTGCATGTCCTGCGAGTGAGAAAGAGTGAGCACGGGAACGAAATGAGGGATAAAGAGCACTTTGTGTAAGAGACCAAGAGAGATTGGGCCATATTATTAAGAAAGGGCGATACATTATCGCCATTTTATCGGCAGGAAACTGCTGATAAAGCGGCGATGATAGACTTGATAATATGTCCTTGTGAATTCCCATAGAAGCCCAGGTTCTGGTGTTAACCTGGGCTTCTATGGGAATTCACAAGGCCATATTATCAAGCTCATTATCGCCGCTTTATCGGCAGTTTCCTACCGATAAAAGCGGCGATAATGTATCGCCCTTTCTTGATAATATGGCCCATTGTTTTTATTGTAGAGCAGTGGCTCTTAACCTGTGGTCCGAAGGCCTCTGGGGGGCCACGAGACCTACTCGGGGAGTCCGCCACTGTTTTTACAAAATTAAATAATATTAAGATTAAGAAATGAAACTTCATAAAGATTATCCAATTAAAAAAGCAAAATTGAAAATGTGAAAACTTTGGGACTTATTTACAAGCCTGTTGCGCCGCTGGTGCATTACGTTGCGTGATGCACCGGCGGCGCGACCTGCTGCATGAAATTTACAAGCACAGGTAAAGCCACCCTGCGTGGCTTTATGTGTTCTTGTAAATATCTCCCCTTTTCACGCAACACTTTGCGTGTTAGGGGCACAACACCAGTTGCTGTGGATTCTCCTATGCAACACCCATGTCCACTGATGCATTTGCAGATTTACGAGCAATCGTGAACCTGAGAATGCATCAGAATTCTACGCCACCGCCAGGTGTAGGGAAGCGAGGCACAACGAGGAGAAATATTTTTATTTCTCCTCGTTTTTGTCCTCTTACAATGCGTGCTGCATTCTACAGCATGCATTGGAAGAGGAAATCACTCAATTGATTGCTTTTGTGCAGGAAGGTGTCCCTTCCTTCACAAAAACAATCTCCCTACGACAAAGGCACCCTTACACCATGGTGCAAGGGTTCCTGTGCCGGCTCATGGGAGCAGTTTGAGTGCCATATTGTTGTAAATATGTCACATCCCTGTGCCTCGAAACTAACGCAGCGCAGCGCTAAAAAGTGACTTGCGGCACCACGCTGCGTTAGTTTCTCGTAAATAGGGCCCTTTGTCTTTATTTGGTATTGAATAAAATGTTTAACTATTTGGGATTTTGTTTAGTCTACACTTGTTTCTATATTTTTGTGTACAGCTTTGAAGTACAAATCATAGAAATTTGCTTAGGCCAGAGATCTTCAGCTTCAAATAATGACTCAGAGGGGGTGCCCGGATTCCAGTGATGTTTCAGTGGGGTCCTCTGAAGTCAAAAGGTGAAAACCACTGATCTGGAGGGTTTAAGAATCCAGCAAGTTGCAGCCCTGTCAGACATTGCCAGTATGAAGTCTATCAAATACACTCCCTAATGACCGATTCAGGAGGGAGAACGGTGTATTACAGAGAGTCACAGAGCTGAATGTGCACATATCTTCAGTAATGCAATGCAGAGTGAAACAAGCGGATCTTCGGTCCATGCTAACGTTCATACAGTGAGGTTTGAAGTCAGAGATGTGGGAACGTGAAATTTCAGAAAGAAGAGCATTTTTCAATACAAAATTGCTCACTAACTGTTTGCAATGCCAGTCTGAGGAAAGGGCAGTTCCTATTAGGACCTCTACAACTCCTCTTCATAGGATTCATGATGACACCTGCACTCGCCCACTAGTATTCAGTGCCAGTAACTAGAAACTACCATAAAACACAACAGAAACACAGACTGGAAAATTCTTTTGAAAACTGGCCTAAACAGAACACATATTTGTATCTGTAAGAAAGCGCATTTGGAGGCCCTGGGGCAATCAGTGGCTAACTGGCCTCATGATGGGCCTCAAACTTATCAAGGATGGCGATTTTCTCCTGGTGCCTCTTTACTGTGGCCCTCAAACTGGAAGCCCAGACAGAATATGTGTTAGCTTAAGAAAGCATTAACCTTGTCTTCTGCTTCCAATGATTGTAATGAATGCTGCCACGCTTCTCCTTATCCACATCCAACCATCAGTAACAATAAATTGGTTAACCATTGGGGAACGGATAGGAGAGAAAACAGAGGCACTGGATATTGCCTGTGTGGCTCTATACTCTACTGGGCAAGAGTAGCGTGTTTACTACCTGCTCAACATGCTCAATCAAGCAATCAATCAGGCGTTTTTTGAGTGGGACTTCTCACCCGTAAGAGTCTCAAGGCGCTTGGGGGTTAGCAGGCTCCAGTCCATCGGGGGGGGTCTGTCGAAGAGCCAGGTTTTGAGGTTTATGCGAAGATGGGGAGCAATGTTGTCTGAGGTTGAGCGGAAGGGCGTTCCAGGCACAGGCTACGAGGAAGGAGAAGGAGCAGCCTCCCGATCTGGTCTTTCTAGTGCGGGGGACCACAGCATAGAAGAGCTGGGTAGATTGTAGGGTCCTCTGGGGTGCATGGAATTTGAGTCAGCTGTTCAGGTATGCTGGTCCGGTGTCATGGAGGGCCTTATGGGTGTGGGTGAGCATCTTGAAGGTGACTCTAGCTTCGATGGGGAGCCAGCGGAGTGTGCGCAGATGCTGAGAGATGTGTCAGTGTCTTGGCAGGTCGAGAACCAGTCTTGCGGCGGGGTTCTGGATGTTCTGAAGCTTGCAGGTGAGGTTTTTGTTTATTCCGGCGTAGAGTGCGTTGCCGTAGTCAAGTCTGCTGGTGACCAGGTTGTGAGTGACGGTCTTACTGTGTTCGAGGGGGATCCATTAGAAGGTCATATGTAGGAGGCGGAGGGTGTGGAAGTAGGAGGACGAGACGGAGTTGATCTGGCGGTCCATTTTGTGCTCGGAGTCCAGGATTATTCCCAGATTGCGTGCGTGGTCCCTGGGGGTGAGCGGGCTTCCGAGGGCGGGGGGGCCACCAGGTGTTGTTTTATACATTGGGGTTTGGGCCCATGATGAGTAATTCTGTTTTGTTGGTGTTTAGTTGTAGGCAGTTTTTAATCCATTTGGGGACGGCTTCCATGCCTTCTCCAAATTTGTGTCTGGCGGTATTGGGTTCATTGGATAGGGAGAGGATGAGTTGAGTGTCGTCTGCGTATGACACAATGTTGAGTCCGTAGGTTCTGACGATGGGGGCGAGCGGAGCCATGTAGACGTTGAAGAGTGTAGGGCAGAGGGAGGACCCCTAGGAGACTCCGCAGGTGGTAGGTGTAGGGTTGGAGAGGAAAGGGGGGAGTCTGACCTGCTGCGTTCTGCTGGAGAGGAAGCAGCAGATCCAGTTGAGGGTCTTGTCTTTGTTTCCTGCGTCGTGGAGTCTGCGTATTGGGGTGCGGTGAGAGACTGTGTTGAACGCCACTGAGAGGTCGAGGAGGATGAGGGCTGCTGTTTTTTCTTTTTCCAGTAGGGTGCGGATGTTGTCTGTTGCAGCGAGGAGAGCATTTTCCGTAATGTTTTTTTTTCTGAAGCTGGATTGGGAGGTGTCGAGGATGTTGTGCTCTTCGATGAATGTGACGAGTTGGCTGTTGATGGCTTTCTCGATGACTTTCACTGGGAACGGGAGCAGGGAGATCGGTCTTTAGTTTCTGAGGTTGGTGCGGTCCGACAAGGGTTTCTTCAGGAGGGAGTTGACCTCAGCGTGTTTCCAGTCGTCGGGGAACGTGGAGGTTGCCAGGGAGCGGTCGATGGTGTGGCAGAGCATGGGTGCGTGGTGTCGGCGGCTCTGTTGAAAATGTGGTGGGGGCAGGGGATCCGTGAGGGCCCCTGAGTGGATTGACTTCCTCGTCTTCATTGTGTCTTTGGTGGTGAGGGCTGTCCAGTTGTTGATCGCTGGCTTCAGGGTGTCAGGGGTGGTTGGTGAGGGTTCAGTGTGCTGGTTGTCTTCGTCAAAGTTGTAGTAGATGCTCTTCATTTTGTGGTGGAAAAAGGTGCTGAGTTTGTCACAGAGGTTTTGCGAGGGAGGGATGTCGGTGGACTCGCTGGTGGGTTGGGCGAACTCCTTGATGATGTTGAAGAGTTCTTTGCTCTTGTGTGCGTGAGTGGAGATTCTGTCTTCAATCTCTTTTTTCCTCTTTTTCCATCTTTTCCTCTGATGAGTTGGTGGTGGGCGTTGGTGGCAGCTCTGAAGTTGTAGTAGGCTTCTGTGGATGTGGTGTTCATCCAGGCCTTTTTGAGGCAGTGGCAAGTGCATCTGAACTCTCGAAGTTCAGTGGTAAATCATCTGGCTTTCTTGGCATGGGTGTTGTTGTTTTTCTTGAGGGGGGCTATGGTGTTGGCGACATCCATCTGTGCAGGGTTTGGGCTGCGGCGTTGGGGTCATCATTTTCCGCGATGTTTGGGGTGATGAGGTTAGCTGGTCGTCGGTGATTCTGGTCCAGTTTCTTTGTGGAAGCAGGTGTAGGTGTCTGTGGATGGTAGGTGTTCTGAGGGTGAAGAGGACGCATTGATGGTCAGTCCATGGGAGTTCGGTGGTGTGGCTAAAGGTGATGGAGTTACCTGTTGTGAAGAGGGAGTAGAGGGGTGTGTCCTGCTGAGCGTGTGGGTTTGGTCACGATCTGGCAGAGTCCAATGTAAAGGAGGTTGTCCAGGAGGTATGTGGTGCTGGGGTTCAGTTGGTTGTCGAGGTAAAAGTTGAAGTCTCCCAAAAGGGTGTAATTGGTGAACGTGATGGCATGTGGGGGGACGATGTCCGTGATGGAGTTGGTGAAAAGTCTGCGCAGTCCAGGGGGTCGGTAGATGAGGGTTCCTCGGAGGGTGGTGGTAGGGCTGGCCAGTATCTTGAAGTGAAGGTGTTCCATCAGGTCTGTGGGATTGTCATCGAGTGTGCTCAGGCAGAGGTTGGATTTGTGGATGATGGCGATTTCTCCTCCCGGGCGGGTGGACGGTCCTTCCTGGCGATCTTGTATCCTCGCGGAATGGTGATGGTGATGTCCAGTTTCGAGGTGGTGTTGGTCCATGTTTCGGTGAAGAACGCTATGTCTGGGGTGGTGCTGTCGAGGAGGTCCCATATTTCGGTGGTGTGTTTGTTGAGGGATCGGACGTTGAGGAGGATGCATTGCAGGGGGATGTATGTCGTTACAACGCATACTTTTACAACGCATACCTTTACAACGCATTTTTTACACCGCAACATCCATTACAACGCATTCCATTACAATGCATGCCATTACAACGAAATCTTTGCAACTACCTTTTCAACGCATTCCACTACAACACATACTACATTTACAATGCATACCATTACAACGCATACCATTACATTGCATATATGGTAAGTATTGGATAGTGTAGGGGTACAAATTACTATTCTAACTCCAGGGGGTGCAACAGTAGGATAAGTGTTGGATAGTGTAGGGGTTAAAATTACTATTCTAACTCCAGGGGGTGCAACAGTAGGGTAAGTATTGGATAGTGTAGGGGTACAAATTACTATTCTAACTCCAGGGGGTGCAACAGTAGGGTAAGTGTTGGATAGTATAGGTATGCGTTGTAATGGTATGCGTTGCAATGACTGCGTTGTAAAGGTATGCGTTGTAGTGGTATGCGTTGTAGTGACATGCATTGTAATGGTTGCGTTGTAATGGCATGCGTTGTAATGGATGTTACGGTGTAAATGTTTTGTTGTAAAGGTAGTGCGTTGTAAAAGTTGTGTTGTAAGTGTTGTTTTCCATTGCAGGGTCTTCGGTTGGGTTGTGGTCTTGTGGGCGGCTTGCACATGGTCAGTCGTCTTGGCGGTGCTGCAGGTGTGCCGGCAGCGGTGACAGCTGAAGGGTCCGTGGGTGTCGGCTGGTGATGCTAGCTTGCAGTTGTTGTTGCTACCTGGGTTGAGAGCGTGGAGTGCCGCTGGGTCATAGCATTGCCATTGAGGAGGTCCAGGTTTCCTGGTGCTGGTCGCGGTCGGGTCGTGGCATGCCTTTGGCGCGCCAGCACCGCCCGCTGCCCGCGGATGCGCAGCGGCCACCACTAAGCAAGGGTCAGGGAAGGCTGGACAACTGGGAGGTGGGAATGGGGAGGGGAGCTGGATTGAGCCGGTCGCGTTGGTCCTGCTGGGGGCGAGGGGCAGCGGGGGCAGCAGCGGCAGGGAAAATGGTCCGAAAAGGCAAAAAGAGAGGAAAGAGTGGAAATGAGGCAGTGAAAGGTGCAAGAAAAGTGGAGGAAAGACACAGAAGGAGTGTGAGAGGGGAAGATTAAATCAGTGAAAAACTAGTGAAAACGGAGGAAAGACACAGAGGGGGAGTGAAAGGGGGAGATTGAAATCAGTAAAAAAACAAGTAAAAATGGAGGAAAGACAGAGAGGGACTGAAAGGGGGAGATAGAAATCAGTAAAAAACGAGTGAAAACGGAGGAAAGACACAGAGGGGAAGTGAAAGGGGGAGATTGAAATCAGTAAAAAAACGAGTGAAAATGGAGGAGAGACACAGAGGGGGAGTAAAAGGGGGAGATTGAAATCAGTAAAAAATGAGAGGAAACGGAGGAAAGACACAGAAAGAGAGTAAAAGGGGGACATTGAAATCAGTGGAAAACAAGTGAAAACAGAGAGAAAGAGCGGAGCAAGAGAAAGGAGACAGAGGTCCACTGGAACACCAGGGATGAGGCGCAGGTAAAACCTGCGGGTGGAAGAGAGCCTCGAACACCAGCACTCGAGAGTGCAGGGGCTTGGGAGAAGGCCTCACTTGATGGTGGAGCTGCGAGGGGGGAGAGCAATTTCACTGACAATGAGTCATTGGTCTTGCTCGCCTGTCCCTGCAGCGGCCGCCATTAAGTAGGGGTTGTGGAGGGCTGGACAGCTGGGAGGCGGGAGCGGGGAGGGGAGCTGGATTGGGCCAGTCGCGTTGGTCATGCTGGGGGGAGGGCCTGTGGGGCCAGCAGAGGCAGGGAAAATGGGCAGAAAAGGCAAAAAGATAGGAAAGGGTGGAAATGAGTCAGTGAAAGGTGCAAGAAAAGTGGGGGAAAGACACTGAAGGAGAGTGAGAGAAGAAGATTAAATCAGTGAAAAACGAGTGAAAACGGAAGAAAGACACAGAGGGGGGAGTGAAAGGGGGAGATTGAAAGTAAAAAAACGAGTGAAAACGGAGGAAAGACTCAGAGGGGGAGTGAAAGGGGGAGATTGAAATCAGTAAAAAACTAGTAAACACGGAAGAGAGACACAGAGGAGGCGTGAAAGGGGGAGTTTGAAATCAGTAAAAAACAAGAGAAAACAGAGGAAAGACACATAAGGAGAGTAAAAGGGGGTGATTGAAATGAGGGAAAAACAAGTGAAAACAGAGAGAAAGAGAGGTGCGATAGAAAGGGGACAGAGGTCCACTGGACCATCAGGGATGAGGCGCAGGTAAAACCTGCGGGTGGAGGAGGGTCTCTAACACCAGCACTCAAGAGTGCAGGGGCTCGGGGGAAGGCCTCACTTGATGGTGGAGCTGTGAGGTGGGGAGAGCAATTTCACTTACAATGAGTCAGTGGTCTTGTGGACATGCTGAACCATCTACCTTTACCTGTACAAATGATATTCGGTTTGGTTCATAAAACTTTACTCGGCCAGTTAGAACACCTGCAAATGTGCATGAAACATTTTCTAAATACAATAAAAACATCTTATGTCCATATAAAATCCATTACAAAATACATTACATAATATATTCAAGTTCCATGGTTTAAAAATCGGGGTCCAACTAATACAAAATACTTTTCATCACACCAATGGTTTTCAGAATTAAAAGGGCAACATTATAACACACAGAGAGTTCGCTTAGTGCAATCAAATATTTCATAGCAAATTTATGAGTTCTAATATGCTGTACAAAAAAATAGGTTTAAGATTCTGGTAAAAATGACAAAACAGCAAAAAGTGCAATATGCTTATCTTGTTTCGACCATTGCATGGGTAAGGGGTCATATCTGAAGGACAAGACTTCATGTTTGGAAAAGCCACTAAGTGGTACACAATACCACATCTCAACCTTACCAAGACAAATGACATAACATTAGTTCGTTTATATATGGCTGGTGCTTTGTATAGTTGGAAACGCTGATATTCTTGAAACCAGAGCACACATAGATATCAATGAAACTAAAATTATTTAAACCTTGAAACACCTCTCACTTTCCTCACTGATAACTAACTGGTTTCTGTTTTATGAAAATATGCTCTATGGTGATGATGTATTTTTACTGTTGCCTTTTCATAAATTGTAACACAACATTCGTCAGAATTATTTAACTCACACTGATACCCCAATCACTTTCTTAGCCACCAGTACTACTTAACTAATATGACTGCATTGTGAACATAACAATAGTCTTTGAAAGTGAAAGGCAAAGTGAAAGTGTTAATTTCTTCATGCAGTCTCGAGCCAAAAATGTGCAACTAAAATATAGTTCAATACTTATACAAAGTCTCTCAGAAGCAACATTTTGATTATTAAGTTCATATTTAAGCATCACTTTAAATGGGTAGAATACCTCTCTGTTCTCTAATATGGGGGCATATTATCAAGAACGGCATTAAAATTATGGTGGTTTAGCGGCAGAAAACTGCCGCTAAAGCGGCGATAATGGGCTTGATAATATGCTCTGGAGAATTCCAATAGAAGCCCATGTTCACACCAGAACATGGACTTCTATTGGAATTCTCAAGGGCATATTATCAAGCCCATTATCGCCGTTTTAGCAGCAGTTTTCTGCCGTTAAACCAGCGATAATTTTTAACGCCGTCCTTGATAATAGGCCCCTCAGTTTGTAAACTTGCTTTCAAGGAAAAAGCAAACAAACTCCACCACTTCCTCCAATTCTGGTATCAAGTACCTGATTGCACCAACAAAGCGTCACAATTTCCTAGCAACAACAACGTTATGCACAAGAATATGCTTACCCGATGAGTTCAGGATGACCGCCGCCCATTCCAACAATGTGAGAGTTCAACGGCCTCTTGGGAATTGTAGTTTGCTGTTGGGCGCTGATGCATAGTGCGACCTCCAGAGATGGGAAGCCTTTTGTTAACTAGCACCAATAATCTGGACCACTACCAGAATTTCCTTCACTGAAACAAATTTAGCACAAGTGAATTTGGAGTACTGCAATTATGCATTCACCCAGTGGTACTAAAAAAGAAAGCCATGAGTAATAACATTTAGCATATGACTGTTAGGATACACAGGTAGAGAAGTTCACTTCACACAAAAAGAAATGTGCATACCAAAACACTCAATACATCAATATCTTGCCAGATCATTTATGTTAGAAAAGAAAAAGTACTTTACTACACACACAACTAAACACTAGGCACAAAATGCTAAATATATATAAAGTCACAGGTTGAAGAAAATCATAAAACCACTCTTATAGGGGTTTAACAAGAATGAATATGGAGCAGAAACATATACTTTCATAATATGCTAATTTGTGAGGCATCCTGAAGGAACTTTTTTCTGTCTTTGAAATATGCTGGTCACAGTAATAAAAACCAAGCCTACTGACTTGTTCTTAACAGAAAATCTCTCAGTTGAAAAACAAACCATATTCTTGCAAGCTCCAACAACGTTAAGTTGAGGTCACTCAGTAGAGCACCTAATCATATTCTAACTAGACCTAAATTCACTGACATGAAGTCACTCCCTATAGAGCCAAGCAATCTCCAAGTAGACATTTTAATACCATGAGGTCTCTTTATGGTCAACCAGGTAAAAACATAGCCAGAATCAGGACTCATGGACGCAGCGCCTTGTACCCGCAGCATTCTCAACAAGACGTCAGATGTTTGCGAACACCACATGGCTGTTGTCTATTACAGGGATCCTGCTCCAGAATAGAGATGAGTGCCTTGTGATCCCAGGGGCAGCAGCGTAGGGGGAGGCGGGAAATCCTAGTGCGAGGGTGCACTGGTGATGTTTGCACCTACTTCTTTCAGGGTGATCTGCATGGCACTTGCTCCCACTCTCCAGGCCACAGAACCCCCACAATAATATACCTTCAGGAGAGTCGGCAAAAGCAGAGAACTTTACCGGGCCAAGTGTGAACCTGGAACCATCCACCCTCCGAAGCACTTCAGTAGTTTTGAGGCTTTGGTAACCCAGAAAAGTGGTTTCATGAATTGAAGCTGTTGAGCATTATTATGTTACGTTAAACCTCAATATGTCTGATGCCAGTAACTCTAAAACTTGCAATTTCGTTTACTATTTTTAAATGATCTTAACAAAATGCCTCTGGAGTATGACCACCTTTTCACACAAACAGGCCACCCACACTGCCACAGATAATACAGTCAGATGAATAAGGTGTGGATTCAAACGTGAATATTGACAGGATCTGGAGCAATTTGCTCTGGGACCCTCTCCAATTACCAGCAACAGGCACAAAGGAGGCTAAACAGAAGAAAGGCAAGCTCTACTTATTTTTGTTGAGTACAGCACTATTGGAGCACAACCTTTGCCTTGATGAGCAAATACAGCAATGCTTCTTCCCCCTGGCAATAGCAGCATCTCTAGTGGGTCTCTCAGCCTGCCTCCCTGTCCAGTCTGGGTGTTCTCCTAACCTATGGAGACACAAGTTCCACAGCAGCATCTTACATACCCACCACAAAAACCAATATTCAGTACCAACACTGGCATTAAGGCCCACAGGTTATCTTGGATGACAGCGCACAACAACGAGAGTCCAAAGTGCCCACTTCTTCACGGGTTTGTTCAGCAGGGTCATCCTTGGGCCCAACAGCTCTTCTCTTTACTCGTCCTGGTTAAAGGAAGGTGGTGTCCCCAGCCCCATAGAGAGAGAGTCCAATGGAGTCAAGAGGTACAATCCAGGCTTGCTGACATGGATTAAAAATCAGAATGGTACCTCTTCTTTCTTCCATGGTTCATTCTCAGGGAATTCTCGCCATTTAGAAGGTCGCAAAAATTGTCACCAGTGGGACCCTTGCCAAATCTATGATTGCCACATATTTTTCCCATCTATATCCCACACTACCGCATTCAGGCCACTGTCTGGCCAATTCCTAACAGCATGCTGGGCAGATTTAAAAATGACTAGAATCCCACCATCTGGTCAGAACAGCTCTGTTGTCCTCCTTCCAAAGACATACCCTTCCTGCCTCTACGATTTCACAGTGTTGCTGATTCCTAACTTTATTGGCTGGCTGTTGTTCTGCTGATCCTGACTCTTTAACTTTGCTCTTCATTATCTTTGAGGGTGCCTCAGCTATTCTCTCAGCTGGAGCATAGTTTTTCAGACTTCGAGCATTTTGTGCTTTAGGTTAGTATGACATTCTGAATTTGCATTAATCTTATTTTGCAAAAGGCTTTATTTCTTCTGTCTCTTTACCTATCTACTCTCTCAAGACACAGATATATGATATGTGTTTTAGGAAATACAATTTTGTTATTTCACTTGTATGGTGATCTATGATTCAAGCTGTATTGTACTTGATAAGCATTCACATTAATTTAGATAAGGGCATATTAATAAGTAATCAGCGTCTGTCTTTATTAATGTAATTTGGTTATATTGAATAATTGTTTCCTTATCTAGGTTCTCTTTGTTAAAATGTTGCTAATCGTTTGCCAATCCCTAACAACTATTAAAGATTCATCGGAGAGGAGAGAAAACCGAAATAGACAAGAAAAATTGGTACTTTGTTTAAACTCAAGCAGCGCGAAAGGGACTGGTAAGTAATACATTTGGCCCGGATGGTAAAATTGGCAAAAGCCATCAGGGGTTCCCTGGCGGCTGCACTGGGGCAATGTTAGTCCATAATAGGGCAGTCGGGAGAATGCCATGCCTTCATGAGTCTGGCGATCCGTGGACCATCAGACTTGTAATGGTGGCCAAAGGTTTTTGCACTTTGCCAAACAGAAAGGTAAATCCTATTTGTTTCCAAAATAGATTATAAAGCCTCCGCATCACTGTACCATTTACATTTGGCAAAAGGGCTACCTGTGGGTAAATGCTAGGCTGAGTAGGACAACAGTCTTCCACACACAGCTATCAAATGTTCATGTCTTACATGTGGCACACACAACCTACCCAGGGCCCTCTACTCCAGCTGTCCACAGACACCTGACAGTCTCCAAAATCGTGGTCCTTGGGTCCGTGGCCAGTGGGCTAGAGGAGGAATATTATTACTTACCATTAACTTTTATTAGTCTTATCTTCGCAAATCATCGTTATTTGAGCATGGGTTAAATAATAGGGTGGTATTAAAAGCATTAAAACTGTGCTTCAGAATAGATGTGCACGTGGTATTTTTTTTTAGATGACAGACATTAGGAGTTGCAGCTAAAGAGCAGGTTATTGCCATTACTGCTGCAGAAGGTGCAATGACACTAGGTGCTGGTTTGTGAGGGGCTCGGAGCACCACGATTATGACTGTTTTTTTCTACCAAAGAAGTAAGAAGATACAAGTTGGACGTTTTCGTGACTTGCATTTTTCCAGCCTTGCTCAACACTGGGTAATACGTTAGCAATTGTTTTAGGAGCTTTGAAAACATTTGAATTAATAAATTAAAACATGGGTTTACAAATCTGAAAATCTTAAATGTTAATTAAAATAAGTCGTGGCATCCCTTACTTTAATAGCTAAGCTTTTTAATTGAACAGTTTCACGGTCTTGTAATCATTTTTAAGAGGGTCAACAGCCTGATGAATATTGTATTCTGCAACCTGCCCACGGGTGGTCCGAAGAGTATGTGGCCTGAAATCACATTTGGTTCTTCTCAATATGAAATTGAGGGTCCATCAAGGGTCACTAATTGAAATATTTCAGATTTACGCTGCCAATGCAGATGTACTGAATTGAGCTTAGTCAAAACCTACCTATGTATGTGGTTTGGTTACACCTTGAAAAAGCTCACGTTTATGTGCCAACCGACCCTTGTCCTCACCACATATTCAACAACGCAGACTCCATCATCGCTCCCCAACTTCGAGACGTCATCAACTGCTCCTTCAACTCCGCAACATTCCCGGAAAGCTGGAAACAAGCCGAACTCAGCGCCCTCTTGAAGAAACCCACAGCAGACCCCACAGAACTTAAAAATTACCGCCCTATCTCGCTTCTCCCTTTCCCTGCCAAAGTCATCGAGAAAGCTGTCAACACTCAACTATCCGCCTTCCTTGAATCCAACAAATCACTCGACCCATCTCAATCCGGACTCCGAGCCAAACACAGCACAGAGACCGCACTCATCGCAGCTGCAGACGACATCCAAAAACTACTGGACAATGGAGAAACAGTTGCCCTCATCCTTCTTGACCTCTCCGCAGCTTTCGACACAGTTTGTCATAACACCCTTATACATCGTCTCAGCAACATTGGAATACAAGGAAAAGCACTGGACTGGATCATCTCGTTCCTCGCCGGAAGAACCCAAAGAGTCCGCCTCCCCCCTTTCAGATCAGAGGCCACCAAAGTCATCTACGGCGTACCACAAGGTTCTTCACTCAGTCCCACCCTCTTCAACGTCTATATGAGCCCCCTCGCTTCCATTGCTCGACAACACAACCTCAACATCATCTCCTACGCAGAGGACACCCAGCTGATCCTCTCCCTCACCAAAGACCCAAACATCGCCAAAACCAACCTACACGAAGGGATGAAAGAAGTGGCCGAATGGATGAGGAACAGCCGCCTAAAACTCAACTCGGATAAAACGAAAGTCCTCATATTAGGATCATCCCCCTCCGCTTGGGATAACTCATGGTGGCCCCCGGCCCTAGGAAACGCCCCCACACCTACGGACCACGCACGTAATCTGGGCTTCATCCTAGACTCCTCCCTATCAATGACCAAACAAGTCAACGCCGTCTCTTCTTCATGCTTCAACATCCTACGTATGCTCAAAAAAATCTTCCATTGGATCCCCACCGAAACCAGAAAGACGGTCACCCACGCACTGGTCACAAGCCGACTGGACTACGGAAATACCCTGTATGCTGGAACCACAGCCAAACTACAGAAAAAACTCCAACTTATCCAAAACGCTTCAGCCAGACTCATTCTAGATGTCCCCCGCAGAGATCACATTTCAAATCACCTGAAAGACCTCCACTGGCTTCCCGTCAACAAGAGGATAACGTTCCGTCTCCTCACCCACGCACACAAAGCCCTATATGATCTAGGACCCGAATGCCTCAACACACGCCTTTCCTTTTACACCACCACCCGCAAACTTCGATCATCCAATCAAGCCCTCGCCGCAATACCACGAATCCACAGGTCCACCATGGGGGGAAGATCCTTCTCTTACCTAGCAGCCAAAACCTGGAACTCCCTCCCCACCCACCTCCGCCTTACTCAAAACCACCTCTCCTTCAGAAAACAACTCAAAACCTGGATTTTTGATAAGTAATTTCTCACCTTCCCAAGCGCATTGAGACCCTATGGGTGAGTAGTGCGCTATATAAATGCCAAACTTGAACTTGAACTTCCCTGATGCAGTTCAGGTACAAGACGCCATCTGGTTTATATGTTGCCTGCCACATATATTCAGGGCCACTAATCATAGGATTTGTAAAGCGCACTACATTCCCGTGAGGGTTTCAAGGCACTGGAGGGGGGAGGAACGCAGCTACTCTTCGAAGAGCCAGGTCTTGAGGAGTCTCCTGAAGGTTAGGAGGTCTTCGGTCTGCCGTAGGCGGATGGGGAGGGTCTTCCACGTCTGGTGGCGAGGTGGGAGAATGATCTGCCGCCGGAGGTCGCTCTTCAGATGCGGGGGACGGTGGCGAGGGCGTGGTCTGCGGTGCGGAGCTGGCGGGTGGGGATGTAGAGGCTGAGTCAGCTGTTGAGGTATGCTGGTCCAGTGTCGTGAAGTACCTTGTGTGCATGGATGAGGAGTTTGGTCTCTCAGGTGGGGTGTGATGTGGCTGCGGCGGAGGATGTCGAGGATCAGGCGTGTGGAGGCGTTCTGGATGCGTTGGAGCTGTTTCAGGAGTTTGTCCGGGGCTCCTGCGTAGAGTATGTTGCCGTAGTCCAACCTGCTGCTGACGAGGGCCTGGGTGACCGTCCTTCTAGTTTTGGTGGGGATCCATTTGAAGATCCTGCAAAGCATGCAGAGGGTGTTGAAGCAGGAGGAGGTGACGGCGTTGACCTGCGTCGTCATGGAGAGGGTGGAGTCGAGGATGACCCCTAAGTTGCGTGCGTGGTCGGTGGGTGTAGGGGGTGCTCCTAGTGCAGTCAGCCACCAGGAGTCGTCTCAGGCCGAGGAGGTGGAACTGAGGATGAGGTCCTCCGTCCTGTCTGAGTTCAGCTTCAGTCTGCTGTTTCTCATCCAGTCGGCGACGGCCTTCATTCCTTCGTGGAGGTTGGTTTTGGCGGTGTGGGGGTCATTGGTGAGGGAGAGGATCAGCTGGGTGTCGTCGGCGCAGAAGATGATGTTGAGGTTGTGGGCGAGCGGAGCCATGTAGATGTCGAACAGCGTGGGGCTGAGGGATGAGTCTTGGGGTACCCCGCAGATGATCTTGGTGGCTTCGGAGCAGAAGGGGGGAGGCGGACGCCCTGAGTTCTGCCGGAGAGGATGGAGGTGTTCCAGGACCTTTTCTTGGATTCCGGGGTCGTGGAGGCGTGCTCTTAGAGTGTGGTGACAGACCGTGTCGAAGGCGGCCGACAGGTCCAGGAGGATGAGGGTCGCGGTTTCTCTGTTGTCGAGCAGGGTCCTGATGTCGTCGGTGGCGGCGACGGCAGTTTCGGTGCTGTGGTTGCTGCGGAACCCAGACTGGGACTTGTCCAGGATGTTGTTCTCTTCGAGGAAGCTGGTCAGTTGTTTGTTGACTGCTTTTTCGATCAGTCCGTGGGGTCTGCCTTGGGTTTCTTGAGTAAAGCGTTGATCTCTGTGTGCTTCCAGCTCTCCAGGAATGTTGCTGTCTCGAAGGAGATGTTGATGGTTTTCCAGAGGTGGGGTGCGATAGTGCTGCTGGCTTTGTTGAAGATGTGGTGTGGGCAGGGGTCTTCCGGGGATCCGGAGTGGATGGTGTTCATGATCTTGATGGTGTCGTCATCATTGATGTTGGTCCAGGCAAGCAGGCGGTTGGTTCGGGTGGTGGTCGTGGGAGAGGGGCTGTCGGCAGTTGCCAGGGTGGTGATGGCATTGAAGCTTTCATGGATGTCTGCGATCATGCGATGGAAGAAGGTGGCCAGCTAGGTACACAGGTCTTGTGACGGTGGGATGTCGTTGGTGTTGGAGCTGGGGTTGGAGAGTTCCTTCACATGCTGAAGAGCTCTTTGCTGTTGTGTGCATTGTTGTCTAGGCTGTCTTTGAAGGTGATCCTTTTGGCGGATCTGATGAGGTGGTGGTGTCGGCGGTGGCGTTCCTGTGGGCTGTGTAGCTTTCCGGCGTTCTTTCGTGTTTTTTTTTCTAGTTTTCGGCAGGTTCGCATGGAGGCCTGGAGGTCTTTGGTGAACCAGCTGGCTCTCTTGCTTTAATGGGTGTTGAGGGGTTTCTTGAGCGGGTGAGGGTGTTTGCCCAGTCGTCGATCCATAGTCTGAGGCTGCGGCATTGGGGTCGGTCGGGTCTATGGGTGGGCTGCGGGCGAGGGTGGTGGTTAGCTGATCCTTGGTGACTTTGCTCCAGCTGTGGCGAGGCATCTCCTGGGTGCGGTGAAGTGTGGTGCGTTTCCGGAGGGTGAAGTAGATGCAGCGGTGGTCGGTCCAGTGGAGTTCGGTGGTGTGGTTGAAGGAGACATGGGTGCTTGCTGAGAAGATGGCGTCAAGCGTGTGGCCGGCGGAGTGGGTGGGTGTTGTGACGAGTTGTCTGAGTCTGAGGTTTCTTAGGTTGTGGATCAGGGTGGAGGAGTTGGAGTCATTGTTGTTCTCGAGGTGGAAGTTCAGGTCCCATAGGTGGATGTAGTCAGTGGAGGCGAGGGCGTGTGAGCTGATAAAGTTGGCGATGGAGTCGCTGAACTGCGGTCGGGGTCCGGGGGTCTGTAGATGAGGGTGCCTCTGAGGGTGGTGTTGGGGTTGGTGTGGATCTGGAAGGGCAGGTGTTCGGCGGTGCTAAGAGTGTCGTCGGCGTCTGTCGAGTTTTTGAGAGTATTTCTGTGGATGATGGCAATTCCTCCTCCTGCTCCATTGGTGCGGTCCTTGCAGGTGATCTTGTGGCCCTCGGAGATGGCTATGACGATGTCGGGTGCCGAGGAGGGGCTCAGCCATGTCTCCGTCAGGAAAGCGACGTCTGGGGCATTGGTGTCGAGTAGGTCCCAGAGTTCGAGGACGTGTTTGCGGGCAGAGCGGGTGTTGAGCAGGATGCATCTGAGGAAGTTGGATTCTTTGGTGGGTGGGTTGGTGGGCTGGATTCTGGTGAAGCTGCAGGTCAGGCAGGAGAAAGGTCCTTGGGTGCGCTTCGGGCGGCCAGGCAGCAGGTACGTGATCGCCCGGCGTTGAGTGAGTGGAGGGTGCTGGAGTTGTAGCAGATCCAGCGTTCAGGGGTGCCAGGGGTCCTGGCACTGGGCGTGGTCCAGGCACGGACGGGCACAGACCGGCTTGCCTTAGGTGTGCCTTCGGCACGCCAGCGGCCTCCATATGAGGGGATGTGGGAGGGAGGAGCATTTGGGAGGCGGGAGTGGGGTGGCGAATGGACTTGTAGGGGGGCGGGGCCGCAGGGGATGCAGTGGAGGGAATCCTGGAGGGGGGAGCGGGCGGGGGTCACGGAATGCAAGGGGACACAGGGAGAAAAGGGAGCACAAGGGTGAAAAACCGGAAGAGACACAGAGGAGGCACAGTATGCAGTTACAGTACGAAATTGCAGGCAGTAGACACAAACCAAGAAAACGAGTGGCAGCAGTAGCAGGCTTAGTCACACAGGGTGCTTTGTGGCGGTGAGGGGAGCGCCTGTGGAAAAAGGTAGGGCTAGGACCTTTCTCGAGATTTGCCCGGCGCTAACCGCCCTTGTACCATTCAAGTTTACCAATCAATGAGGCAGGCGCCGGAGACCAGAAGGCAGGAAACAGAAGTTTTATTCCGACGGAGCAGAACACATCAGATCAGACAACAAGGTATCGTCTCGAGGTGCTCTCACAGCCTCTCGGAGGCCTGGCCTCTTATACACTGGTTTATGGCATGTGACCCTTCTTTATTACAATCAGAACATTGTGGCATAAAGGAAAAGACATCCCCGTAATCCTCGTGTCAATCCCACCCCCAGATACCTCCACAATAGAGGTCCTCAACCTGCTGATAAGAGGAGGGGGTCATCATGCAGCTGAGTGTTCCATCGAGTCTTAGGATGTGTGCGCCTGATCATGTCACAGGGGGTGGGGAGGCCTGGATCAATAGAGGGTCCTTTGAAGGAGAGCGACCTCATACAATAAGGGGCAGTAAATGATATCTGCCGGCTTAGGCGATGGCCTCGGACCTGTGTGGACAGCTGGACACGGGGGAAGGGGTCATCAAAGGAGTGGTATTCATGCCGCGTGGACAATCGAGCGCGGTGGGAAGGTTTATCAACAGAGGGTCATTCATGGGAGGAGAGGAGGTGTTGGTCAGGCGCTGGCGTGACTCCCAAGGACAGGGTCATGCAGAAGGGTCATGCTCATGGGGGGGGGGGAGGGGGAGCCAGGGTGCGCGGAGGATGCTTGCTGGGTCAGAGGGGCGCGCTGGCGATCGATCGTGGACAGAGAAACCATGATATCTAAAATGGCTGCCGTGCACGTAGTACATAGGTGACAAGCTGGCGCAGATGATGTTCAGATCGCAAACTAAAATTCCACAGTCCTCCCTTTTAACATGTCTCGCCAACTTGTCAGTTTGGATTTATCCCCATAAGGCCACATATTTCTACTTCATAGAGGGGGCTCATGTGCTCATTTCGGAAGTCCAAAGTCTTTGGGCACATACAGTTAGAAACAAGGCCGCACAAAGGGGGCAGACATTGGATACCTAAGCAACACCCACATATTATCACAACAGGTATCAGCACGAAGGAAAACAACTTCCAGCCCCAATTCTTCAAAGTGTCCCAAAACCAGCTCCCGAGCGACCATCCTTCTTGTTCTTGGTGAACCTCCGAGGAAAGTCTGTGGAGGTGCTCAATGGCTTTGTAGACTGAAGGCGAGTTATCTGGCACGTAGGTGCAGCAGCTAGATCCGATGATGCGGCATGCTCCTCCTCGGTCGGCTAGGACCACATCCAGGACAAGACGATTTTGGAGGGTCACAAGGCGGACCGCCTGAAGCTCCGCAGTGTTGTTGGCGAGGATGCCAGCCGTGATGTTGATCGTTGTTTCCACTGCCTGGGTCAGGTGTCGGATAGCACAGCTGTTTGCCATTGGGCCCCACAGGGGAACAAGTCCCTTTGCTGCATCTAGGAACTGAGCTCCAGTGGAGTCGGCTTGTTCTATGTCATCTGCACGCCTCTGCCGGTGGTGGTTGGCAGGGGCTACATATGTGGGTGGAAGGATGAAGGAAATGTAGCAGGTACCTTTCCAACCTCTCGGGAGCCAGGTGTAAGCTTTGGTGCCACACACAAAGTACATGTTCGGAGAAGCAACAAAGGAAGGGGGGTCAACTGAGTCCAATGTTCTGGTGATCCGGCAGGAGCTGTGACCCACCAGTTGCGTTCCCTGGCCTTCTAGGCACACAAAACCGGTGACATTGATAACAGACAGAGCCACAGTCAGGGTGGCGGTAGTTTGTTTTTGCAGATGAGAGAAGGTGGTTCTGGCTGGATTGTGGAGTACCTGTACTTCGACTCGTTCTTTGGCTGGAATGTCTTTGAGGAAGGTGGCGCCTGCGAGCGCAGGACACAGGGCAGCAGGGGTCTTTCCGGTTCTGTTCAGCCAGAACCCAGAGTAGAAGTGTGACACTGTCCGGCTGGAGGTGGCGTTGTCCTTGTGGCTCTCTTGCATGAGGATCAACCAGGCGAGGCAGGAGCCGTGAACTGAGAAAGGAGAAGGGATGAAGGGGATGGAGTGTCCTGTGGCATGCGGGAGCAACCCGCAGATCCAGCAGTTTGTAGCATTTGCAGCAAGGTTGTGTTGGTGCAACAGTTGCACGAAGGAATTGTTCCAGAATTCCCTGCGCCTTTCTCGGAGCTGAGGCGACAGAGAGATTAGGTGATGCTCTTTCAGAGGTGTTGGCTGTGCAGTAGGTAGCAATGCCTCATGAGCCGGTGTGCTTTCCTCCAGAATCCAGAAGGAGGTCATGAGGAGGAGGCAGAAGAGGAAGACAATGAAGAGTGCGATTATCTTTGATTTGTGCAGGTTGTCAGTCTTTGGATTTCTATACTGGGTATTTCCTGTTGCTTCCATCATCTTCTTATCTGGCGCTTCCATCATCTTCTTATCTGGCGCTTCCATCACCTTCTTATCTGGCGCTTCCATCACCTTCAAGGGGCTCGGTAGTGGGCAGAACCACAGACTTCGTTTAGCTTCTCTCCCGGTAACCCTTGATTGTGTTTAGGTCACCGTTCTGAGATTTAACTTAGTCCGTGGCCTACTTAGCCGAAACTCCCTCCTTTCGACGCAGGAAATACCCTTCTCCGGATGGCACAGTGGGATCAGAGAATTTTGCAAGTTCGAGTGCCTCAGTATCGGAATAACAGTCCAATATCGGTCGATCTTTGCTCAGGAGCTCTTCTTGGGTGTTGACGTTTTCTGTCGTGGCCAAGTTCGCAGAGACCTTCCGGCAATGATGCGCGTGCAGCCAGTGCTTCTTCCCCTCCACTCGAAGCGCCGTTCGGGTGGTAATCAGCACTTGCCAGGGGCCCGTCCACCGCGGTTCCAGACTCTTGGTCCGCTGGAAATTTCGTATCAACACAAAATCTCCCGGTTGGATGTCATGGCCGGGGCCCCTGGAAGCATCGGGGATGGCCTGCTGCACCTGTTGATGAATGACAGACAACGTTTTAGTTAACTTGCACAAATAATCAGATAGTAGGACGTCTGGGACGTCATGAATGGAGGTCGGTTTGGGAGCAGTCCAGAGATTCATCGGTCGCCCAAACACGACCTCGTAGGGGGTCAAATGGTGCTTGGTGGGAGTGGAGCGCATCGATAACAAGGCCAGTGGGAGGGCATCCGGCCAGTTAAGTCCAGTGGTGGCCACTATTTTTGACAATTTCAGCTTCAGTGTGGCATTATGGCGTTCCACCAGACCGGCGGATTGGGGGTGGAAGACCGCATGAAACCTTTGCTTCACCCCCAACCCCTTTAGGATTAGTTGGATAACCTCAGCTATGAAGTGGGGGCCATTGTCGCTCCATAAAATTCGACAAAGGCCATAGCGAGGGAAGAATTCTTTCAGTAGTACTTTGGCAGTAGTCATGGCAGTGTTGTCACGGGTTGGATAGGCCTCTACCCATTTGCTGAAGGCACATACGATGACTAGTACATACTTCAGGTTTTGGCATCTCTCTAGTTGGATGTAGTCCATCTGAAGGACCTCAAAGGGGTGATTGGGGGTCCCAAACCCTCCCCGGGGTACCACAGTTCCTTTCCCGGGGTTGTGTTGCAGACAGATGAGGCACTGCTGAACTAGGCGTCTGGCTGAGTCAGGGATTTTGTCGTTGTGCCAGACTTTGGAAATGAGTTCGATCATGGGTGCAGATCCTATGTGTGCGGGGGAGTGTGCCATTGTCAATATGGGGATCAGGTACGAGTCGGGTAGCAACCATCTGTTTGCATCTTTTGTTCGCCAGCAGCCCTCTTCGTCCTTCAAACCCACCCCTGTCCACTTAGTCAGTTCGTGAGGGGTGCTGGCCGACTGGATGTCTCTGATCATTTCCCTTGCGTCAGTCCATCTCTCTGCTTGTGACCTGGTCACATACATGCGTGTCACTGTCCTATTCTCAGCTGTGGTTCGTGCAGTGATGTTGGCCAATGCATTCCCTTGTCCGACTAAGTCTGTTACCCTTTTGTGTGCCTGACATTTGATCACCGCTAATCGTTTGGGGAGGAGAACTGCTTCAATCAGAGCGGAAACTAGATCTCCGTGGAGGATTGGGGTGCCGTGGGACGTCAGGAATCCCCTCTCCCTCCACAGGAGCCCAAAATGGTGGACCACTCCGAAGGCATACTGGCTGTCCGTATATACGTTCGCGGTGGTCCCTGCGGCTATGATGCATGCTCGGGTGAGGGCTATCAGCTCTGCTGCCTGGGCAGATCGTTGTGTGATGCAGGCTGTCTCAACTACTGTTCGGGCTGTCGTTACTGCATAGGCAGCTGAAGTGGTGCCATCTGGGAGTTTGATGCATGAGCCGTCTACCCATAGCTCTCCATCGGGGTCAGTAAAAGCAGTGTCTCGGAGGTCAATCCTACTCCTAGTTTGTTCGTCCGTGAGGGTCACACAGTCGTGGGTGGGAGGAATGTCGGGGTCATTGTCAGGCAGGGGTAACAATGTGGCAGGATTCAAAGTCGTGCATCTCTTTAGTGTGATGTGGGGTGCAAGCAGAGTCAACTCGTACCCTGTCAGTCGTGCGCTAGTCAGGTGTTGGGTCTTTGTCTGGTTCAAAAGGGTGTCGACTGCATGGGGTACTAACACAGTGAGGGAGTTTGAAAGTACAATTCCTTCGCTCTGGCGGGTAGAGACAGCAGCGGCAGCTACTGCTCGAAGGCAGGCAGGCAAAGCTCTGGCTACAGGATCAAGAGTGGCGGAGAAGTAGGCACAAGGGCATTGCTTAGGACCAATTGATTGCGTTAGGACAGACAATGCACACCCCTCCCTTTCGTGGGTGAAGAGGGAGAAGGGTTTGGAGTAATCCGGGGTTCCGAGGACGGGTGCTGAGCAGAGTGCATCTCGTAATTCCTTAAAGGAGGCTTGACACTCAGTGGTCCAAGGAAGCGGGGAGGGGACATCTTTGGTCAGCAGGGCAAGTAATGGCTTCACAATGAGGCTGTAATTAGGCAACCACTGTCTGCAAAAAGAGGTTAGGCCAACCAAAGAGCGGACCTGTTTTTGTGTTTTTGGGACGGGGGTGTCTAGAATGGTTTGGATTCGGTCGGGTGTAAGTTTCCTCCCTTCTTTGGACAGAAGATGGCCTAGGTAAGTCACTTGTGGCTGGCAGAACTGTAACTTCTTTTTGGAGACTTTATGGCCATTTTCTACAAGAAAGTGTAGGAGTTGGACAGTGGCTGTCGTGGCAAGCGGGGTGGTGTCGGCCGCCAAAAGGATATCGTCAACATATTGGATCAACACCACTCCATCTGGTAGCTGGAAGGCATCTAGCTGCCTTTTGAGGGCCTGGCTGTAAATGCTGGGACTTTCAGTGTACCCCTGGGGAGCTCTACAAAATTGGTACGAGCGGGATTTTAAAGTGAAGCCGAAGAGATAACGGCTGTCTGGATGGATGGGGATAGAGAAAAACGCGTTCTTAAGGTCGATAACAGTGAAGGTGGTGGCGGTGGACGGGATGAGGGTCAAAATGGTGGTGATATCAGAGACTACAGGATATTGGGGTTCAACCACTTTGTTAATCTCTCGTAAGTCGATGATGAAGCGGTACGCTTTCTCATCTCCTTCACCTTGCTTCTTAACAATAGGTAGGATTGGGCTGTTGCAGACGTTGCTAACCACCTCTTCAACCACTCCTGCATCTACCAGAGACTGAATGATCGCTACCAGTGCCTTCTCACCCTCTGGCGATATCCGATATTGCGGAAGTTTCGGGAGCATAGCGTCCTGTCGTACAGTTATGTGAATAGGATCAATCATCATTCGCCCCACATCAGAGTCATTCTTGGCCCATAGGTACGGAGGCAGGGTGTCAAGCAAGGACATGTCAGCGTCAGTTATGGAGCACATGTGTCGTGGGGGACGGGATCTGGGCAGGTCTGGGTTGTCGTACAGGATGACTCGTATTCCATCTGGGGAACACCTAATGGTAGCTCGAAAATGTTTCAGTAAGTCAATGCCCATAATGGCGTCAGGGGAGTTGGAGGAAAGCAGAAATGTTGCGTCAGTAGTGTTGTTTTCTAGGTCAAAGGTAATAGGTACGGACAGGGGGTTAGTGGAGAGCGTTCCATCGAAACCTATCGACGTTATGTGTGAGCCAGACAAGGGTGCCCTTGGAATCAGTCGTTTTGATAACACACTACGTGTCGCCCCAGTGTCTACCAAGAATGGAGACTCTGTACCCAGGACCTTAGCGGTGACATAAGGACCTTGCTGGTCAACACAGAGCTCGACTGGATCCCTCCCTTGCCCCTGGCAGTCCTATGCAAAATCGGGGGCATTTTCACCTTCGGATAGCTGATATTGGTTCTGTCGGGGACGGTCAAATGTGTTCAGTCTCCCTGATCTGTCATTGTTGGTGTCGTTGGGGTTCCCTCGTCCCTGTACTCTATTCCTCGGACCACCTGTCACATCCCTGGAATCCCTATTTCTATTCATCTCTAGCAGAACCGGACACTGGGATTTCCAATGGCCGAACCCTTTGCAGAAGGCGCATTGGTCATTGCTAATGTCTCTACGTCCAGTGTGGGGTGCTGGGGTGTGATCTTTAGAAGGTAGATCTCTGGGGGTGGTTGATTGGTAGTTCCCCCTTTGGTGCTCCCGTCCTACCGCTATACCCTGTATCTGGGCTATCATTACCCTTTCCTTCAAATCTTTCTTCTTTTTCTCGGACGCCCTATCATTCTCATTCTTTTGGTGCTCGTAATACTGAGCCATCTGAAGGATAGCTGCGGGTTTGGAGGCCCCCCAACTACTCTCACTCGTCTGCAGTTTTTGGGAAACTTCTTGTGTTAGGCCCTTTACATAATTTTGTACAAACAGGTGCTGTCCGGTTGCGGTGGTCATGTCTTGGCCACTGTAGTCGGAGAACACTGTCTCGAATCGGGAGAAGTATTCTGACACATCTTCCTGGGGTTTCTGTCGACAGGCCGTGACTATCGACCAGTCTACCTTTCTTTCCAGGACCAGTGTTTTTAACTTCTGAACTAGCTTATCTGGGAGTTCCAGTATGTCTTTTACTGGTTTCCTTCCAGGCTCTCTTTGTCCATCTAGTTTACCGAGTTGGTCCCAGGTATGTCCAAACAGATCCGTGTGGTCAGCCTTCCGGATTTGCTTCCACACGTCAGCTGGCAGGCATAACCCAAAGAACAAGTCAATGTCTGCTAAAGTCATTATTGTCGAACCCAAGGCTGTGCCTAATTCGGTATAAAATGCTGTCGGGTTCTTTCTCAAATCGGGCAGGGTTTGTTTGAAGGTTAGGATATCTTGTCGGTCCCATGGTTGGTAAACCCAATTGTACACAACCCTCCCTTTTGCATTTTCATTATTGATATCATCGCTTGTTCCCTGGCCCCGTGGCGGGATCCAGTAAGGGGCCGCTTCTCTGATAGGCATCATAGTATTGGCTACTTCTACCGAGGTTGTTTCAGGGACGGTGACCTTGGCTTCTGGTTTCTGTTCCGTGAGGTGGCGGAAGACCTCAAGCATCTGCATGAAGAGCTCCGTCGCCTCACATTCAGTCCCATCTCCAACATCAATCTTCCTATACAGTGTTGTTAGTTTAGCGGGACCCTTACTTTGATACCTATCTTCATATGCGTTCAGGGTGTAGTAGCTGAATCGCAAGATGAAATGCCGTCTGTGGCTGTCGGCATGTGAATTATATACGCTCATTGTATAATCTTCGCTCTCCCTTCGTTCTACTAATGTCTTTGCTATTTTGTCGATCCCATCCCGCTCATCTTTGCTCAACCTACTTAGTCTGGCTGGTGATTGTTTGCTAGCCTCGGGATCGTCTGACGAAGTTGTTAATGTGGCTGGTGTGGAGGCCGTGAGGGCCGGTGCACTAGCGCTAGGATCACTTTCACTCACACTTGGGGCTTGCAGGCTTTGTTGGCTGGGAGCATACGGAGGGGGCATGTAGATGATTGGGGGACCTAGTAGTAACTCATCGTTCGCCCGCTGTTTGGAGGGTAATTCAGGGTAGAGCGCAGAGGGGGTCCTAACAGGACATTGGCCTGTCGACCCTGATTCTTGGGTTTGTGTAGCTTCCTTTCTTTCTTTTATTTCCTCTTCTAGTTGCTTTGCGGCCAGGTGGGCTGCCTTTCGTAATTCTTTCCCTATTTTTGCTTCTTCTCTTTTCTTTCGTTGTTCCATTTCTTTGCGCCACATGCCGATACTGTCGAGCATAGTGGGCGTGGTCTTATTCTTCTGGAGCGCTATTTCTAATGTTTTTATTTTATTTTCATTAAAGGAACCTATCAGTGGCCACTGACTTTCAGGGTTCTTTTTCGTATATTTATGCCATAGTTTAGTGTAAGCTTTAGCGACTAGTCCATACTTAGTGAACATGTCCTTATTAGGGGTGCCCTCCAGTGGAGCTGGATGGTTCATCTCTAATAAGCGGTCCGGGCTAAACAGGCTACCAACCAGTGGGGAGAAGATAGGCATGACGGATTACAACGGGGACAAAAGTCTGCACTACCTATCTTATCACGGCGGGCAAAGACTAGACAGAATATTTCTATTCTCCGTTGTTTGCCGGCGGTGAATACCTCAAACGAACCAATACCGAATAATCGGTCAATCAAAACAATTCAGTGGGGAGAATAAGTGGGCACGAAAAGTTATCGTTACCTACTCTTTCTCTCCCTGCAAAGAGAGACCTTGTTCTTCCCTGTTTGCAGAAAAAGAATCTCCAGACAATAATCCACGAACGACAGTTCGGGAAACAGTGGGGGAGGAAGATAGACACGACGGATTACAACGGGGACAAAAGTCTGCGTTACCTATCCTTCACTGTTTGCAAAGAGAGAGCCTGTTGTTTTCTCCGTTTGCAGACAGCGAATCTCCAGAGGTTTCAACAAAGCGTAATACTAGTATTATCCAAACAAAAACAATCTTTTCTCAATTCGTCGTGTTTACACGACCTTACCCGGACCGCATGGACGGTTTCCTGTCCTCTGGATCCAGCGCCCGATCGTCCCCTCTCCTTCGTGATGTTCGTGGCACTCCTGATGGTTCCCAGTCAGGACCGTAGATCACTCGAGAGAGGTCTGTTCAGAACTAGTGAAGGTCGGATGATCGGCTGTCAGACGAGGGTCTATCGGACACGAGCTCTTCCCGATCGTTGCAGTCGTTCACTCTGTCGTCGGGACCTCTCCCACTGGATCCACGTGTCGCTGATGGGCCCCACGCTTTGGGACGCCAATTGTGGAAAAAGGTAGGGCTAGGACCTTTCTCGAGATTTGCCCGGCGCTAACCGCCCTTGTACCATTCAAGTTTACCAATCAATGAGGCAGGCGCCGGAGACCAGAAGGCAGGAAACAGAAGTTTTATTCCGACGGAGCAGAACACATCAGATCAGACAACAAGGTATCGTCTTGAGGTGCTCTCACAGCCTCTCGGAGGCCTGGCCTCTTATACACTGGTTTATGGCATGTGACCCTTCTTTATTACAATCAGAACATTGTGGCATAAAGGAAAAGACATCCCCGTAATCCTCGTGTCAATCCCACCCCCAGATACCTCCACAATAGAGGTCCTCAACCTGCTGATAAGAGGAGGGGGTCATCATGCAGCTGAGTGTTCCATCGAGTCTTAGGATGTGTGCGCCTGATCATGTCACAGGGGGTGGGGAGGCCTGGATCAATAGAGGGTCCTTTGAAGGAGAGCGACCTCATACAATAAGGGGCAGTAAATGATATCTGCCGGCTTAGGCGATGGCCTCGGACCTGTGTGGACAGCTGGACACGGGGGAAGGGGTCATCAAAGGAGTGGTATTCATGCCGCGTGGACAATCGTGCGCGGTGGGAAGGTTTATCAACAGAGGGTCATTCATGGGAGGAGAGGAGGTGTTGGTCAGGCGCTGGCGTGACTCCCAAGGACAGGGTCATGCAGAAGGGTCATGCTCATGAGGGGGGGGGGAGGGGGAGCCAGGGTGCGCGGAGGATGCTTGCTGGGTCAGAGGGGCGCGCTGGCGATCGATCGTGGACAGGGAAACCATGATATCTAAAATGGCTGCCGTGCACGTAGTACATAGGTGACAAGCTGGCGCAGATGATGTTCAGATCGCAAACTAAAATTCCACACGCCCTTCCTGGTGACAGGGTCGGGGGTCGTGATTCTGCAGTTGAAACGATTTTTGCATAATTATGGATTGCTGCATTTGCCCAATAATCCATTATCTGCCGCATAATCTGCAAGTTAAAAAACAAAATGTTTATAGCTCAAACAGATCAAGAGTTTAATGAAAATTGTGGTAACTTGTGATCCTGCGTACCCAAAGACATTTTGCAAAGTTTGACTGGTGATCTTTCAGCTGCTAATTGTATTTGGATGATAAATTGGTACTAATTAAGATGAACTTTTTTCTCAGGCACTGTTACCAGGTGTAAAAATGTCAACATAATTACATAATAACCCCCCCCAAAAAAATGAATTCCAGTGGACCCCAATGGCAACCATTGTAATTGAACATTTTATTGTATTTAGTTAATTAAAACATTTACAATATTGTAACATAAAACACATAATTAAAAAAGAGTACAAAGTCTCAAATGGTTAAAAGAAAGACTTTCTAAGAATCCATTTAATTGAAGTGTTTGTGAGAGGGGAGAGGGGGTTCTATGGATCAGTTCATTATACTTCACACATCCGGCTTCAGCACTATAGTATCGTGTTTCTCAGTAATTTGTATTAGCTGCAGTGACTTTTGACAGAATCTTGCGGCTCTACAAGCTGTCTGCAATTGTTGGCTGTTCAGTGCTAGCATGACGGCCGAGCGGCATGATCTAATTTTTAAAAAACGGAATGCGTGAAGGAGAAAGTAGCGTCTCAGATTTTTCAGAGAGGGGCAGATGCATAATATGTGCAACAATGATTCTTCCTTTTGTCCACATAGTCTGCAGTCAGTGGTCGACCATGTTTGCTTCCATGCTGGTGTATGTTCTTTTAAGGTGGAGGTGCCCAGCCGTAGATTTAGAAGAGTCTTTTGGGCGGCCGTGGATATATGGTTGACTAAGTAAGGTTGAGGCTCCATTTTCCCATACCTGTCCAAAACCGTACACCCGTGTTTTTTGTTCGCTGTAGCTGCTTTATCTAATAGCCATGATCTTTGCTTTGCGGCTCCGTTGGTCACTTTTTTAAAAGCCGCGAAGGTTCGGTTTGTATTCCATGCCTTTTCCAGATTGAGTTCTGACAGGGCATTCACGCAAACTGTGTTCCAGTCATTTTTTGATTTTCTCTGGTGCTTCATCTCCATCCAACACAGACCCATGAGCGTGTCTTCTTGAGCTGCTCTTAGTTTCCAACATGTTTTTAAAATAGCCGCTTGTCTGACTTGGTGCTGATTTGTTAGGCCGAATTCCAGGCGGATCTGCGATTGGGATACGAACCTCGGAATGTGGAAAATATGTTTGAACAGCTTTGACTGTTCCGTGTTCAAGAAGTTTGCGTCCTTACACCTGTACAATTCCGACCCGTAAGTTAGAGATGGTAGAAATTTGTCAGCTATTACCTTCAACAGGTGCGAGTTGGAGGGGCAATTCAATTTTGTTTTCAGTAGGTTTAGTGCAAAACGTAATTTGTTTGCCTGAGCCTTTCTGTACAATTGGTGGTCATTCAGAGTCCATCTGGAGTCGACCACTATGCCCAGGTATTTGTCCGAGGCAGTCTGCTCAATGGTGTTGCCTGCAATGCGCTATTTGAAGGGTTTTTTCCCTAATCGCGAGGCAAAGCAGACGATCTTTGTTTTCTTGAAATTAATTTGCAGGCCATGTGCGCTGATGTAATCGTGGAGCTTAGTGATGGAGCATTGGAGGCCCATCGGGGTCTGGCTGCACAGTACGATGTCATCCTGCGTACTGTATGCTCCTAATTTTATGCTGGGCTAGCTTTGGTGGGTCGCTTTCTGTCTCCGCGATGCTCTTATCCAGGTCCGCTGTGAAGATGTTAAACAGCGTTGGTGCCAATACACAACCCTACTTGAGGCCAACATGAGTGGGTATTTTTCTAGTCATTCTTTCTCCGTTCCCTAGTTGTATTCTTACCCAGGTGGATGAGTATAGGTTGATAATTGCCCGCAACAGCTTTGGTGGTATTTCCCAGGTGGCCATTTTTTGCCATAAGGCCTCCCTCGGGACTGTGTCGAACGCTGCTTTTAAGTCGACAAAACAAGTGTACAGCTTGGTAGTTTTCTCACTTGCTTTGTCGACCAAGAGGTTTAACGCCAGCAGGTTACAGAGGGTGTTGGTTCCAGGCCTGAAACCTGTCTGTGTGATCGGGAGGATTTTTTTCGTACGTACCCAGTCTTCTAAGGCCGTCAACAGATTCGAGGCATAGATTTTGGCCTCGACATCTATGAGCGCTATGAGGCGATAATTAGCTGGATCAGATCTTGAGCCTGCCTTAAAGATTGGATGGAGGATGCTGCCTCTCCATGATTGAGGAATGCATGCTGACTGAAAAGCAATGATATATAGAGGGGTGAGATGTTCCGCCCAGAACTGACAGTCTTGTTTGAACAAGGCATTCGGTAAGCCGTTTGGTCTGGGTGCGCCTTTTGATCTTAAGTTTTTTAGTACTATTTCTACCTGTGACAGCGTTATCCAGTTTGCATCGAACTGTGAGTCCACATCTTGGTTGTATTTTGGGAGTGGGGTTTGGGGGGTTGGGCTCCATGCGAGCGTGTTATTGCATTGTGTGTGTTCTAGATACTGTATCCAATCATCCTCAAGTATGTTGGCGTTGAAGTCCTTAGCAGCTCCATTAGCGATTTTGTTTATTTCTGCCCAAAATTTAGCATTATTGTTGGATTTGCTGTGTGCTAATAGTGATTGCCAGATGTCAGTTTGGTGTTTAGATTTTTCTAGCCATACTTTTTTTTTATAATTTTGCCTTCGTTTGTATATTTGATTGGTTATGTCTTCACCCGTTATCTTAGCTGTCGCTTGTATTCTTCTGATTTCTTTGTTTGAGTCCTTTTCTTGTATGCTATACGTCCCAGGGACACTTGAGGGGCTTTGCCCAAGATCGATTGATGACTGCGAGGTTTGTTGCCAAATCTTTCTATTAATGTTGTAATCAGGCTTTCCCAGTTGTCCACGGGTGATGGTGGGTCGTCTCCGGTCGCATCGGTTTGGGCGTTATAAATGTGCATCATTATCTCTTTGATGTTATTGCCGTTCCACACAAGTCTCTTGAGATTGTAAAGGATTGGGGGTTCGGTCAAGACTTCGTATGCTGCGGCCCTCTTATGTTGGAGGCTGAATTCAAATGCTTGTACACTATGGTCGCTCTCCGTTCTGTGGATGATTTTGTAATTTACGATGGATTGCAAGACCGATAATTCCACAATGGTATAGTCCAGGACTGAATGAGCTTGTTTTGCAATTCTGGTTGAGGCTGCTGGGTGGTCTTGTGGGAAGCGGCCGTTCAAAGCGATCATTCCCACCTCTGCAAACATCAAGGCGCACTGTTGGCCGATTTTGTCCTTTTTTCGGTGAATATTGACATGGCTTGGGATTGATCCGCCTTTCCATTTATTTGGAGACCTGGTTAGAATATTGTCTTTTTGAAGCAAGAACATTTTCAAGTCACCTGACACAACTATCCCGGCCTGCGGGAAGATGGATTGCATGGATTTGATGAGGGCTTTTAAGGTCAGGATTTTCTCCACTTTGTTCTTGGAGTCTGGATGTATATAGATGTTGAAATTTATCATTGGCGAGAGGTCTTGAGCCCTCTGTATGCCTTTGTCGGGGTCTTGCGTCGGATCGATTTTGATGCACTGTATCCATTGTTGGCCTGTGTCGATATTAACAAATGACCAGGCGATGCTGGTAGACAGGTAGATTGATAGACCTCCGGAGGCCCTACCTGATCGGCCACTTTTGGTTGCTAATAGTTGGGTTTCATTGAAGCCGTCTATTTGCTGCGAAGCCATTAGCCAAGTTTCTTGTAATAATAGGATGTCGAAAGTTTTTAGAAATGACATTAGTTCAGCTTCGTTTGTTTTGCCCCCCAGGCCGTTAACGTTCCAAGAGCAGGCTTTTAATGTCGGTTTTCATGCCTCTTTCCTCCCTGCCACCGGTGAATTTTGTGTTGATGGTAGAATTTTCCGACATTTGCTAGGTCCCCCTGTCTGTCCATAGTGGATGATTCGTAGATTGGCCCATTCCTCCTTTTTGGTGGCCATACCGCCAACGGCCTCCCGGAGAATTCCGCCTTCAGGTTTAGATCTTTTTTCCACAAGGGCGGCTAGTGGGCCAGGGTATCTTTCTGGCAGCACTGATTTTAATTCAATTCCCCAGTTGGCGAACTCTTCTCTGTATCGCCACACATCATTGGCAATTTTGGGGTCCTGCCATGTTACCACTGTCATTTCTTTCCCGTTTGTGTTGGGGATTGCTTTGAATTCGATGCTGTGTATGTGAGTTGTATCCACATGTTTTAGCGTCTCGAACGAAGTGGTGAGTTTTAGGATTTCACTCCGATTTAAGATGTCATGGTTCCCCTTTGAACTGTAATGCGGTATAAGTTTGTGTTTTGTTAGGCCCACCGAATAGGTAGTTTCTAACCTCCAATTCCGGTTTGAGGAGAGGAATTGGGTGTTTTGTGTCGGTAGTCTGTCTGGGCTGCTCTGTTTTAAGCCAAACGGATGCTTTACCCTCTCGATATCATGGACCGCCTGCTGTTCTATTGGGTCAGTTGGGACTAGAGTATGGGGTCTTAGTTGGTTATGCTCTGTTGCAAATTGATTCTCTTTGAGACCCGACACAGTTTTTGAGAAATAGTGTGAGATAGTTTTCTGTTCTGTGTGATGTTTTGGCGCCGGAGAGCCAACCGCCGATTGCGTTGAAGGTTGTTGAAGGTTGAGGTTGTTTTGCAGTTGGAATGCTTAGATTCTCGATGGCGACTATTGTTGTCACGTCCGGGGGCTGGGTCTCTAAAATGCGTGAAAGCCCATGGTCCATTTGTTCTTCCTGGTCCGCCTTGGGTGACTCTTCTTGGTTAGCGGATTGGGTGCTTTGGTTCTTATCAGCGACTGTTGACGAAGCTTCTGGGGGCTGAGTCGCTTGCGAACGTTTCGAACTCCGGTCTACTTGCTCTTCCTGGTCCGCCCAGTCTATAAGGTGTGGACTTTGCAATGTCTTGCCTGTGGTAGTACTGGGTATTGGGAACCTTCTAGCATCTTTTTTTCCTATAAGCTTATTTTGTCTTGATTTCCTCAATCTTTTACGCTCGCGCCTTGTCATTGTATTGAATTGGTTTGTTTCCCTGTTATATGTTGTTTCTGGTTCTTCTCTCCTCAGATTCTCAGACTCTGCCGTACTTCTGTGGGGATGGACGCCTTTTTTTAGGGGTGACCCGGGAGCTTCTTTGCCTATGCCGGGTTGGTTCGTAGTACCTTTTTGATGCTCACTTGGTGCTTGGGTGGTTAATTCCTCGATGGCCATGGGGCGAGGTGATTGGCAGTCTTCTGTTTTGTTCTCCCTTATATCCTCGTTCTCTGATGGAGCGCTGAAGGTTGAGATTAGTGTGCTTTCTGGGGAGGCTCCGGTCCCAAAAGATTCAGAGGCATAATGGGTGTTATTTGGTTTATTTTGAACCTCTTCCAGAATGTTAGTTAATATTGCTGGTAAAGCTTTGAGATGGTTCATTGTTTCGTAGCACTGACATTCATAGTACATTGTGTGCGGGTCTTTCTGTACCCGTTCGATGAGGGAGTTCAGCTCAAGGATCTTTTTGTCTATGCCCGCAACATGGTTGGATAGTATTTGCAAGATGTCTATCTGCACATCCAACTTTTCAGAGAGTTGTAGTAGGGCTGTTGAGATGGTTTCCATCATGTTGATGAACGGCGGCCACAATGGTGCATACGCTGGTAGGCTATTCTCTACTACATAATTATGATCTTTGGGGCTACTCCGGGATTTATCCCTTGATTTATGCCTTGCTGCACCCGAGGCTCGGACTTCACGAAAGTCTGGTAGGTCTCGTTGGTGTTCGCCCATCCCCGTGTCCGGGGTTGGGGTTTTGTTTTGCCATTTTGATCCTTAACTCGGAGCCCTTAAGGAGAGTTATGGTGCTTGTTGTAGAAAGGTTATAGTGGAGCGGGAATAGCCCTGACAGGCTTTTTTTTGTTGTCCTACTGGTCGTCTGGCCGGCGTTTGCGGAACAAGCGTAGGTCGAGTTGTGTGTCTCCTGTGATTCTACCCAAACGCCAGGGGTAGTTGTATTGTTTTGGTTTGCTTGAGTCTCGATGCCTGGCGAACCGTCTTTAGGCTATGCTCGATCGTTTAAGGTCGTCCTGTCATGTGAGGGTTGGACCTTGATGACAGTATCGATAATGACCTTGTCGGGGGTGTCTGGCGAACCATCTTTTGGCAGTGTTTGATCGTCCTGATTCATGATGTCAGGATGGGGCTAGACCTTAGTGGCGGTATCAGAGATGTCCAGTGTGTCTGATGGACCCTTATTGACCTTTCTCAGAGCGAAGCGCAAATGAACACCATGGTCGTCTTGGTCCCTTGGGGTGAAGTATGAGCCTAGGCTGAGAGAACGCCGCGTCTCTATGCCAGTGGTCGCCGTTAGTGTATCTTTTGAGCCCTCGGTATGTTCGTTGCTAGGCGCAACGTTAGGATAGAGGTCGCCATCTTCCTCCCTTGTGTTTATTTGGGCTTTCACCTTCAATTGGTTCATCCTTTGGACGGTTTCTTTCCTGAATAGTCCCAGAGATGATATACAGTTTCGTGGGTGTTGTTTCTCAGGGTATTATTTTGAGGCTGCAAGGCTTTTGTTGTTGTTGAAGTCGCCGATTGGGATCTTCTTTTGGTGTTGGATGCGGTCGTTAAATTTGGTACCTGTTGTGCTGGTTGAGCTAGCGGAGTGGTTGAGATTAGAAAGTCTGTGATTTTGCCATTCCTGAGGGCTGTGGTCTTCATTGGTGTTTTGTCAGTAAAGGCGCTGGCCGTAATATCTTTTACCTCTTTCACCACTTTCACCTCTAACCTATCCGCTGTTAGGTCCTCGTCGGATGAGAGGGTTAATTCTTCGCTCATTTTCCGACGTATGGGGTTGTTTGTTCTTGCTGATTTTCGCTATAGGTTCTGTTCTGATTTTCCCTGATCTCATGATAGGATGCTACGTGACCAAGACGAAGACGGGGGCGTCTCAGTTTGAGACGCTAGTGGGAATGCAATCCTTTGTCGTTTGAGACCTGGTAATGCGAGTCGCGTTGAAGGTAAAGAACTAGAGCTGTAGACAGTTTACTGGTTTGGAGGGCGAGCTTGCTTTGCACACGATGGTGCACGATGGCTACTCTTGTTCCTATGGCAGGGTTAGCTTGGTCCGGTCTATGTGTTGTGTTCTCAGCTATTATGCTTGCTGCTTGACTGGTTACTGCTTGCTGCTTGACGGCTTGATGGTACTAGGTGCTTGGCCTTGAGCGGTGCACCAATGTCCGAGGTCCAGCCCAGAGAGGGACCAAGGTAGTCCCCCTTACTTTGCACATTGCGCAGAGATTTTAGCAGCTTGTAGTTGTAGTTGTGGTTGCGGATAAACGTGCAGGGCTATATGTGGGGCTATATGGTTTGTGCTCTGTGCTCTGGGGCTTGTGCTGAGTAATTGGTGCCCTGGTTATACTCCTTGCCAAGCAGCCCTGACTGGGCCCTCTTGCTCACTTGCTGCCTTGACTTAAGGGACAGGGGGCCTGGGGGAGTCGGCTGCGGGAAGGCGGGAGAAAGAGACACACCAACCTGCTTACTGTGGTCCCGTGGTCCTCTCCTCTCCGATCCCCGCTCTGCACATAGTCCTGTCCGCGAGGCACACTGGGGCAGCTACAACTGGGCAGCTGTGCTCTCCTCCCCTCCCCTCTCTTCTCCTCTCCTCGTGGGTTGGAGGGGGGGTCCGCCGCCGAGGATGCCGCCGGTGATGCGGGAAAGTGTAGGCGTGGGCGTGCACTCTCCCCGCTGAAAGAGGGAGCTCCCACGACCCGCTTGCAGGCTTGGCTGCTAGCTGTCACGGGTATGGGTACTTTTGGTGGCGGTGCCGGTGCCGCTTAAACTGCTGCCCCTCTGCTGTTGTGGGTCGCGGGGCTGCTGCGGTAAAGCGCCTCGGTGAAACGCCGCCTCGTAATTTGGAGCTTCAGTGGTTACGGCGGCTACCACGCCGCGCTGCTCCCGTGCTCCTTCCTCGTCTGCTGGGTGCCTCTGAACTCCGTGCTGCTCCGCTCTCTGGCGCCACCAAGTGTTCCAAGTATCGTAAGGCACTGCAACCAAATTAAGCACTAGACATAGAATTTAACAGTCAGGGGCATTTGTACCAGCCCCTATCGCCACTACTTGCCTAGTGCAACACACATGGAGAAAGTAATTTGCCATGGACTGTTTATGCACAGGAAGGTCCCCCTTTCTGTACATAAACAATCTGTGAAAAAAATTCAATTTTATGACTTTCATGTGTGCTCTATGAAGCAGCACACATAAAAGTGACAAAAGGGCCTTTTAGGATTTTAGGATTGTTTATGTGCAGGAAGGGATACTTTCCTGTACATGAACAATCCTCCTCTGCATGCAGACACCCTTGCACTATGGTGCAAGGGTTCCTGCATCGGCGCTACACTGCTAAGAGTAGCGCCAGCGCAGGGGGAAAAGCAAGGCTGCACTATATCCTCGTAAATATGGTGCAGCCTTGCGTTTCAGAAGTGTTCGAGTGAGACGTTAAGCCATGACGATTAACGCCTCACTTCGCCTTTTCATTGTAAATATCCCCCTCAATGTGGCCTACCTGTTCTAGGCCCTTGTGGCACCTACCTGATCTCTAACTTTACCCTCAGAGCCTCCTTGCAACCACCACTGTCCTGCGCCACAGGCCTCCTGAAATTAACGTACTGGTGTTCCCCCCTGCCATTCCCGATGGAGGCTCTATCTGAAGTTAATAACTTACTGTACTACTTCTAGGACACCACACACTCTGTCTCCATCCTCGCCTCATTCTAAGTTCACACAGTAGGGTAAAAGCAAACACCATTTCTATGCGATCGATCTATTGAAGAAAGACACCTTCTTCCATTATCCAGTACCAGCAGCCTTCAGCTGCAAAATGTACCCCACATGTGAACTGCAAAATTAGATACACTGCTCCATCCGATCCCCCCGCAGGACTGTTATGTTATGTTATGTTAAATTAACTTATTGAGCGCGCTAACACCATTAGGTTTCTTGGCGCTATACAGACTGGACAAACAGTCTGGCACTATGCACTTACAATTTAAACATTGACTTACAGTACACAACCGAGTGATGAGAACACAAAAATATACATAATAATTTCCAAAAGGTCAATAGGATATAGGTATGATGAATTTCGTAGTATATCATTGGCAGCAAGATAATGCATCAAAGCATTAATGACCACATAGCACTTAAGAAATGATAGTGTCTTAAAATAGTACTCCTGATGCGGGAACTGGAAATCAACTAAACATATCTGAGAGGCATGACCCTTTAAAATACTGTAGCTGTCCTTATGAAATTGCAATATCTTTGTTGATTAAATTAAACCTCTGTTTCTAGCACCTACGTGCAGAGAAGCTAAAAATGTACAGTTGCATAGTAAGATCATAAAGGCCAATTGTGCAGGAATGAAAGAGTGCCTGTTCAGTGTGAGAGTTGCTCTCTGAGGAATGTCCAATCTCAAAAGAGATCTGTCTTTTCGGCCCAAAGGCATGGGACTTACGGTTTGAGGGTCTGATAATACTTTTTTCTAAGGTCCTTATCGACGCCTGTACCCAGTATAGATGGAATTTCCGTTGTCGGCTAAGCCATTTTGTCCTTTACCGGCTGTGTCCGAGAGAGCATTTTACTACATGTACAAGGGGTCTGTGGGTCCAATAGAATCACGTCATAATGTTTATTTTTTCCACAGCGAGGTCACAGTGCTGGAGTTACACTGCCTGAAAGATAATATCTCCATTGGCCAGTTTCAGCTTGATTTTAGGATGAAATACCTCGACCAAGGTTTCTGTTCTGCAGGTTTTCTCAGGGAACATTTGCTTTCTGCTGAGGATTTGAATTCCTCCATGCTACATTAAGTGAAGTTGCTTGGTAGCAGCATCCCACATGCTTCTGTAATTCACCACATCACACTGCCATGTTACGTAGAGGCCAACATGTGTCTGTGATTCTCGAAGACTGTTGAGAGATGATACTCTCTGTCGGGACAGGGTGTTTTAGGAAGTGTTTACAATCTCATTCGGAGTAAAGGGTTTTCTTCTGCAGAAATGCGTTGAGGCATTGGTTGACCATTACTGAAATGCAAACAAGACTGTTTTACAAATATACATAGTAAGCATGTATTTTTTTAAAGCATGCATATTGCCGATGTTCCATCACCACATGTTTCATGGTGCCAAACTGGCAAGTGAGTGGGTGCATAGGTGCCTTTTGATGCCAGAGTCCAGCTAAGGATGAGCTTACTTTCATCACCTCCCTTTTACCGGGGTCTCTCTCAGCCATGCCACAAGATTCTGTTACCTTGTCTTTTGATATACCTCTGCCACAATGATGGGACTGGCCGGATCCCACATGCACACCTCTTAGTCACACTCTAGGATCCAGAACATTACAATCTCTTTTGCTTCTTCGTTATTGTCTTGTTACAGCAAGTCCAGGACAGGGCTTTCCAATGTAGGTACAGGAGGTCCAAATATATGTCAGATGTTTACCACTGGCAATATTGATAAGTTCTACTGAGATTAATTGCATGTACGTATATTTTATGTGGTTATCCTGGCCTCCCCTGACTGAGGGCAAGTATTGCTGAGATTGTGAATCCCTAATTCTTCGGAAGCTCCTGTCCTGCTGGCCAATGCAAAGGGATAAATGGGCATCAAGGCATTGATATCACCTCTCAAAAACAGAGAGGCAAGCAAGATAAGAAAGGCAGGCATAGCAGCGATTCAGTGAGCCCGAACAAAAACTAGGGAAGACAATCGGTACAAGACTCTGAGGCAGCCGGGCCACTGCAAGATGGGTGCCCGTTGAAGCACGCCGCCAGTTCTAAGAGTAGAGATGGAGTATGGTGACAGGGAAAACCTGCACTAACTGGCTAGTGTTTTAAGGAGTGATATTGATTTGATGGAAAACTACTGGATCATCTGCAACTTAAGACCTGCAACTGGACCTACCTGGACCTGCAACTGGACAAGCCTGGATTTGCAACTGGACTTACCTCTGCTGGCCTCTGCTTTACATTCCTGATCCCTAAAAAGCGTATTTTTAGGTTCAGGACCCTTGTCTGTCATTGGTTGAGATCCTCCTGTAACATTCTGAAATTTTCTACTCTGTGCAGTGTACTTTCAGAAGGTAACCTTTTCAGTGGGACTAACCTGGTCCCGGTATCCTTCCCGAACCCCATTACAGTTAGCCTGAACTTGCCACTTTGTCCTGGTCTAGCGCGACGAGATACCCACAGAAAGCAATTCCTGCTTCTCTGTGCTATTTTTACTTAAGCATTTCAAAATGCATAGCTCCAACTCTACTGGTTGGATTTTTGCAGTTTTTATCTCATTTTATTTATCAAAATATATACTGTTTTTCTACATTGGTTTGGGACTTTTACTGTACTTTCACTTTGTCACTGTTTGTTTGCTGCATATATACTTCACACACATTGACTCTAATTTAAGCCTGGCTGCTTTTGTGCAAAGCTACATGAGGGTTAAGCACAGGTTAGGTTAGTGAGTTTTCCTGTTTCATCCTGACAGGGATTGTGTTTGTTGCTGGAGAAGGGTATTCACCCCCTTTAATTAATGATCCTGTTTCTACAGTGAACAAGACCCAATGAGTATTAGAGCACTTTACATAAGAACAGTTACATACTGCAGCCTAGCAGTGCACATAAGATCGTTTCACGGGTTTCGCGTGAGAACAGCTGCCAACTACAAAAGAGCACTTTACACAAGAACATTTCATATGATGTTACCTAATAACAGGTTCATTTTTCATTTTTTTATTTTGAGCAAGACTGGTTTGCCACAACATAATGAGGCTCGTCCAGATCCAAATAGAACAGTTCTTCAGGGTAATTGGCGGAATAACTTTGTAACTGAAGATGGCCCCCAAAGAGCTTTGTCACGCTGCATAGGTGTCCAACGTAGTCCCAGGAAGACAGGATTCGTGCTAGATTTTCTGGATATCGAAATGGGACCCCTCGGGTCTGCACTGCAGGTTCTGTAACATGGAGCTTGAAAGTGGCAACGCAGTCCAGGCGCAGCCCATGTCTGGGCTCACACACCTACAATCAGGGCTGGAGTAGAATGAGGAGCGCCTAGAACGAGAATGTGTAAAAGACAACGCTTTAAAGTCAATACATTTCCCAATTTCCAAATGCAGCCTGGTGTCCTTAAACTAATGATAAAAGTTCAATAGACAACTAAAGTTGAACATTTTGCACAATGCGTGCATAAAGTAAAGCCTAACCAAATGTTTGCATTGCACCGAGGATGTTACGCAACCAATCAGCCAGTCTGCCCACTTGGGGCTTATTTTGGCTAGACAGTGGGTAGTGACGCGAATCAGGAATATTCCCAGAAGGTGACTGGAGTGCCCTAAAGACATACCTGCTCTTGGGCGGCTGAGTACAGTCATCCGAGGCTTCCCCACCTGGTATTAGTACATTCGTTGCGGAAGTAGCAGGGTGCATTTACACCAGGGCGCCGTCCTGGAGTGATGCTGAATTGTCATGTTCTTTGCAAATGACAAAATTGCTATTGTGACGGAAGTTCTTGGAACAGAGGTTAGCACCGAAACTGCTCACAGATGCTGGAAATGAGTCACTCAGTTTAAAGCACTTTTTCTTCGGTTTGCTGGACAATTAAAGACAAAGTGCTTGGAAAGGTTGTTAGGAAGTATTTTTCTACAGGATCCGATATATGTAAATACAATCATTTCTTAAAAGATAACCTACTAGTCAGAGGATACTGCAATTTGGCCGTGAAATCAATTGAAATATTGAAACAATATTTAGTAGAACACTTGAAGGGGCACTCTGTGTGTATCCACAACTCTACAAACACGCTGCGATCTATAACTCCCTTAAATCTATGGCTCATAAAATAATCTCACATACTTCACATTAACATAATCAATAATGTTGTTATACTGTGAGAGGCATAGTGACTTAGAGCTAAGAGCCCTAAGTCAGCCACATGCAAAGGCAAGTTATGGCAACAAAGCACAGCTTGAAGCTAGTTCCAGTTTGTGGTGCTCACAGGAGCATGGGGCACACAAGGCATGGCTTGGGGCCAAGTCTTGTATCTGGGTTATTCACACCACAATTGGCGGTATAGTACATACAAGACGCGGCATGTGGTATTGCTCTGTTTCTTACACACACAGGCACATGTCCTTTACTCACTGCTTAAATAGGCAAATCTGTAGGTATACCATACATGGCATAGACTTCAGCTATGCCTAGTGTGCATTAAGGGAGTTCACAAAACGAAATGTCACATTCTGTGGTCTGTTGTATGTCATCAAAGTTTCAAAGAAATAAAAAATGCAATTGAGAATGCAACTGAGATGGCTCACTCTGACCCCAAGCTACACTCTGAGAGCACAGTGAATGCAAGCCCGGTGAGGCTGGGGGCAGTCCTTTCCCAACATAATGGTCATCCGCACACTCCAGAACACATTGTGGCCTGTGCCAGTCAAAGCCTGTCTGACACAGAACATGCCTATTTTCAGCAGGAGAAGGAGAGTCTGGCTGTAGGTTGGGCATGGCAGCATTTTAATGTGTTTCTATACAGAACACTTTTCACTATCATCAAAGACCACCAAGTGCTACTCACCATCTTAAGAAATCCAAAAGCCTGGATGCCCCCTCTCATTGAGAGGTGGGGTCATTATGCAACTGTACACAAGCTGGGTAAAGACCAGAACCCTGCTGAGTATTTTTCATGAGGTCGGGTAAATTGTCACAGTTACACATCCAAGATAGCTTCATTGGGAAGTCTAGTACGCCGGCGACCATATCAATATAGCAAATTATTGAGGCTACAAGTGCTGACAAGAACATGCATCATTCTGGCTCAGTCATGGAAGAGAAGTGTTCAACCTCTTGTTGACAATGTCAAATTACATTTTTTTTTAACATGTACAGGATGAACTATCTCTGGCCAAAGTATGAGTTGTATTGAGAGGCTCAAGAATTGTCATACTTTAGAGCCGAAGACAACAGGTCATTCAACTAGCCCATGAAGGACATCATAGCTACCAAATAAACCCTCAGAGACTTATTATGGTTCCCGCCCTTAGATGAGAGGGGTTGAGAGGGAACTGAAAGAATGCCATCTTTGCAACTGCCTTTCCTCCAAAGTGACTCAACATCCAATGACCATGACTCACCTTCATATGAAGGCATGGGGACGGATTGCAATTGATGTCTTTGACCTCCTAGGAAAGGACATAACCTCTGGTAGTCATTGATAAATATTCATGTTTCTCTTTGGTAGGGGATGTATCATCAACAACCTAAGACTAGGTCATTGCGTGGCTGGTAGCATCTTTGCAGCGTTGGGTTCCCCCACCATTCTCAAATTTGACAATGGTCCTCCATTCAACAGCAAAGACTTTGGACAGTTCCTAGTCTTAATGAATGTGAAGCATCAAAAGAGTACACCTCTGTGACCTCAAGTAAATGGTGTTGTGGAAAGCTTTATGGGTATCCTTAAACAGCTTATTCAGCGAGCATCCCTTGAGGGGATTGAATTAAAGCAAGCCCTGTGTCAAGCCTGCTGTGCTTATCATTCAACTCCTCACTCCACAACGGGTGAAAGCCTCACCACCTTACTGTTTGGGAGAGCCATTGGAGCCAAACTGCCAAACTGCCACAAAGAACAGCAGAGCAATCCTTGTATGCTGACAAGGTTCCTGTCACAGACAGTACTAAAAAGTGTTAGATGAAGACATATATTAATCAGTGTTGGAGAGTCCAAGAGACAGTCTTTAATGAAGGGGTCTTAGTCCTGGTTACGCAGAAGCAAAAGTGAAAACAGACACTCCATTTGCAATTGGTCCTCTGAGGGTTGTGACGTGCAAAGTATTTATTTTAATTTCTTGTAGAGCGCTAACAATCATCCCGATGGGATATCACGGCGCTATGATTACTAAAGTGCGTGTGCAGTAGGCATAGGTCGAGTGGATTAGTTAAGGTGGGGGAAGAGGAAGGTTTTTAGTTGTTTCCTAAATGCCAAGTGGCATTCTGTAAGTCGGAGGGTCATGGGCAGTTCGTTCCACTTGGTTGCAGCGATGTGGGAAAAGGCTCACTCACCCATCCTGGCTCTCTTTACCCGAGGGATTCTTGCCCGTGCCGAGAATTGCGAGCGGAGGTTCCTGGTGGGAGCGTAGAACTGAATCCTGTTTCTAAGGATGAGAGGGCCTGTCTTGTGCAGTGCTCTATGTGTGATACACATCATTTTAAAAGTTGCTCTTTGCTTCATTGGCAACCAATGTAGATCACGCAGACAACTCGTGGCCGAGTCAAATTTTCTTTTCATACAGATAGCCTTGGCCGCTGCGTTCTGCACCATTTGGAGCTTGGTGAAGAGATACTCTGCCATGCCTACGAACAGGCAGTTTCCATAGTCCAGCCTACTCATCAAGAGAGACTGGACTAGGATCTTTCTACACTCTATTGGAATCCATGGAAAGACTCTTTTAAGCATTTTTAGTGTTGCAAAAGCCTTTACCGCATATGGCAGCTACATGAGTTTTCATGGACAGGGAGGTGTCAATTGTTATTTCAAGATTCCTTGCTTTTGGTGTCGGGGCAGGTGGAATGCCCAGGGCTTCTGGCCACCAGCTGTCGTTCCACAGTTGAGTGTGGCCCCCAAACAGCAGTATCTCTGATTTGTCTGCGTTTAGCTTAAGGTAGTGCTTGTGCATCCATTCAGCCAAATCAGAGAGACAGTTTAGAAGCCTGTCTTTGGGGTTGTTCTTCTCATCCAAGATTACAGTGAGTTGAGTGCCGTCGGCATAGGAACAGATTTCAACACCCCACTTTCTGCCAATTCCAGCCAGGGAAGACACAAAAACGTTGAACAGAGTAGGGCTTAGCGAGGCCCCCTGTGGGACCCCGTACTTGATGATCCGGCGTGGGGATGAGAACTTGCCCAAGTGCACTGATTGTGATCTATCCGATAGGAAAGACCGCAGCCATCCCAGTGCTCTGTCCCTAATGCCCCTAGATGCTAAGGTATCCAGGAGCAGATTGTGTGGGACGGTGTCGAATGCCGGCGAGAGGTCCAACAGTATTAGGGCAACTGTTTTCCCCTGGTCCACATGCATTCTGATGTTGTCAAGCACGGCCAGGAGTGTTGTTTCCGTGCTGTTGTTGGCCCTAAAACCTGTTTGTGTGATATCCAGCAGGTTGTTAGTTTCGAGAAAACTGGCCAGTTGCCTGTTGACCAGTTTCTCTAGAACTTTCAACAGATAGGGAAGTTGGGATATGGGTCTGTAATTGGCCGGGTTGTTGATATCTAAGCCTGCTTTTTTTAAAAGGGGGGTGACTGTGGCGTTCTTCCAACTGGATGGGAATTCTGCCGCTTCTAGCGAATGATTCAGCACTTGAGTCACTGCAGGGCAGATTAGAGGGATGAGTTGTCGGAAAATATGATGAGGGCAAGGGTCCAGGGGGGAGCCAGATTTGATTTCAAGCATCGCTTTGCCCACTTCCTCTTCAGAGAATGGGCCGAAGCTAGTGCAGCAGGCTTGGGAGGTGGGTGGTCCGTGGTCCACCGGGTAGCCCGCATTGGGGTTGGGAAAGGATGAATAGATCTTGTCTATTTTTTCGCAGAAGAAGTTATTCATTTTGTCGCAGCTTATTTGTGAGGGAATCAGATTAGATGAGAGACTGGAAGGGCTACATAGCTCACATGGTCACATGGTGACTGCAGAACATCTCGGACAGTCCATCACACAGGACTCGTCATGCTTCAAACACATGTGATCATCAGCTCCTACACCTACCAATGAGGCGTCCGGCCTGGCAGTCACGATCAAGCAACAGAACTTGAATAACCGATGCCCGAACAGAGTGCATCTCAACCATCCCTGTCACTCGATCTAGTCGAGTAGTGCGAGCAATTCAACTACTCATCGAAGAAATTAAACAGAACTGTTGTTTGTACTTTTTATTTAAAAAAGGGGATGATGTAGTGTCATCAGACTATTTGTGCTAGGAACCTTGCGGTTCTGGCGGACTCAGGAGATGAAGCACCTAACTGGTTGGAAGGTGTTAATGCATGGTTAATAATGGTTATGATATAATCCTAGAGCAGAACGAGATTACATGCTTAGGAATAAAGACATACACTCCAGAATTACATGTGTGGTGTATTGATTTCGATGCCCCAGGGCTGGGTAGAAAACTACAGCAGGGACAACAGTTAAACACAGCTGGTAAATTTATGTGCTTTTTGCATTTTGCATATTTAACCATGATGTTCCTTTAACTGATGTTTTATGATGAAATGTGCATTTATTTATCAACAGATAAGTAAATGATCTAAGTTAAAAACCAGAACACCCCTTAATTCTTTTCTTGGGCTTCTAATGATATACAAGGATTACTGTTTGCATTATCCTGTTCTAAAGAACAATATTGCATGGCCTACATCCATCCTGTAGATAATGCACCCAAGGCTAGGGTCATACATCGTACAGAGCACACCTGTCTGCAGTTCCCACAAAGCATTACCTGAGGTCATTCATACCCGGTACTTTGAAAAGGACATAGTCTTTGGCGAAGAGCTCCTATCTGAAAATATTAGTGAGTCAAACTCACTGACTATTGTCTTACCATTCATGTGATTTATTCCTAAGCAGAAGATGTGGCATCAACAAATAGGCAAAAAGAACAATGGATGGACAGAATACAGAACAATGTCATACATTCACCCCAGTACAGGGATCAGGGCCCAAATCCATCGTTTTTTTGCTCACTGTGATATTCCTGTTTGAACCCAGCCATATGCAAATCAGTCTTGACCCTGCACCCAAGGGGAACAGTTCAAGCCGAACTGCCAGGCCAGGTCCTCCCTGGACTGGAAACAAGCATCCTAGGACCAGTTTCGGGCATTCAGCTTTCATCAGCCATGATAGTTTGACTCTAGTGGCATGGAGAGAAAGGGACCCACGTCTGGGCACACCTGTCCCGCTCGGGGTTACGAATGCAAAAAGAACAATTGATGGACAGAATGAAGAACAATGTCATACATTCACCCAGGTACAGATATCTGGACCCAAATCCATCGTTTTTTTTGCTCACAATGCCATTCCAGTTTGGACCCAGCCATATGCAAATCAGTCTTGACCTTGCACTCAATGGGAACAGGCCAGCCCGAACTGCCAGGCCATGTCCTCCCTGGACTGGAAACAAGCATCCTAGGACCGGTTTTGGGCTTTCAGCCCTCTTCAGCCTCAAATTCTTACTCCTGTCCGTGGTATGTTGGACTCCGCTACCTTACCCACCCTGTCCCTCCCCCGCCTCACCGCCCTGCTTCACTCCCTCAGCGAGCCGCCACTGTCATTACGGAGTCTGTCTTTATTTTATGCTGCACAGCAGGACTTGGAATGCGTGACCGAGCGCGTCTCTAGCAGCACCCGATGCACGCGACATCACTGCCTCTTTCACACCCTCTCCTATTTGCGATTCAGAAAAGATTGCAAACCCCTTCTACAAGTTGGAAATAAAATAGCTTTCGTTCATTAAGAAAAGGGCTTTTGCAGTCACAACCCCTGTGATTTTGGGAGTCACTTGGTTTGCGAATGCAGCAGGGCTTTGCACATATGGCTCTTGTTCGGAATCAGAAGCAGAGCTCTTAGAGATCCATATCAAACATGCTCCTTGGTAAACAGTCTTTTTAAAAATAATATTTTATCCTTTTTACACATCCTGATAAAAAATGTTGATTTGAAAATGAGTAATTTTTAAGAGTTTATGTAGATAAGGGATGAGTGACGCAGGAGAAGCTGCTGGAGGGAAATAAGCAAAGTTGTGGAGCAGAGCTTGGTTTGTCTGTGGTTTGGTGGTTTAGGAAGAGGCCTGCCACTTCTATGGACTCGATTGACCTTTATTTTTGCATGGCTTTGTGAAACCGGTGAAGCCGTTTTAATTCCCAGCACTTCTGCTTCATATTTATGAGATAATACACTCTAGACCAAAGGTGATATATGCACGTGTACTCTAACATACTCCCATAAACATACTCGCCTTATTACTACCAAAAAAACACAACAGTAGTAAGTTGTTTAGAATAAAACTGTTGTAATTTGTGAAAGGGTCAGAAATCGCTGTATCCCCCATACATCAATCCGGCCGCGATCAGACCTGTACTTGACTCATTACCGCCCACCACAATTTAAAATAATCATTTGCAGAGAGCTAGCAAAAGGCTTGTTTGTTGTGGTGTGCGCCCACATTTTGAAAGACATGGTTAACCACTAGTGCTTCCTTCCGACCCCTTCCTGGCCATTAACTTCTGCCTTTATTCCGTTCACGAAGGGCTCCAAATTTAAAGCCCTCCACTGACCAAAACGAATATTTAGCTTTACAAAATATACCTGGGAGGACTGGCCATTGTACTCGGCGGGCAATTCCCCGTACACTGTAGGCAAGAGGCTGTTTTAGAAGCAGGCTGGGCTGCCGCGACCCAACCAAGGCGCTATCCTAGTCGCTGCCTCCTGCAGTGAAGGGCTGCTGGAATATTATTTATCGGGGCTGACTTTTGTGTCGCTCAAGGATGCTCTTATGGAAGAAAATCATTATTGGGGATGGAACTGCCATCTGAGAGTCATTGACTTACAGTGTCGACACAGCCCAATATACACAACTCTAGGTAACCTAAGGTGCAAGGGGAAAGTTCACGACAAGTTCGACAGTTCTATTAATTGAATATGTTTTATTTGCTTCTGTTGCAATATGACATCTGTTTTGTGAAACAAAGAGTAGAAAGGATGCAAGCTGCATGATGCCGAACGCCGACTCATGTAAATGGTGAGAATGTGCACAGAGCTAGGCAATCACTGTAAATTCCCAAACCACTGCTTGTGTCAAAAATCTATAAAGGAACACACCAGGCAGAAAATCCTGCCTAAAGAGACCAGCCCAAGATCACCCTTATTTTGCTGGGACAAGCAAACAATATGCATTTATGTTAATTGAGACAGGGTTAGCATTTCCAGCTTCCCACCAGAAAGCTCCTGCCCTGAAGTGGGTGCAGTTTATACAGTGAGATGAACGGATAGATTTTATCACAATTCTGACAATGGTCGCATGAGGAATCTCTCTAATTTCATGTCTAACCAGGAGCCATCTTTAACTGCTTGCCAGCCTCTAGTAATAGGAAAAAAGTCATAGGTAAAAACAAAATATATCCTCGTAAACATAAATTAAGGGTCTTTGCGCAGCCTCCCTCATCCACTGATATGGTCAAAAGTCCTTCTGCCCAACAGCACAGCAAACCACATGGAACAATGGGCAGCCCCCTTCAGCTATTAACTTTCTTTCACTGAGGGGTGTCATTTTGTACCATCAGTCCATCTAATTACAGGATAGGTGGGAAAAGGCACTTGTTTGTCAAAGTAATTATCTTTTCACTCTTTACCTATTTATGTATTTTTTCACCTTTGTGTTTCCAAACTATGTCTACAGGTTATATTAATTCAAAGCCAATAGTAGCTTTTCCTTGCTTCAATAAGAATAATATTTTGTAGTGATGAGCATTAATACTAAACAGGGTTTCTATACCTGTGCTAAGCACACCTACTGTAAGAAATTGAGTTACTGGTTGAGCGGGGTGAAGCCCTTCTCAAGCAGCAACCACAATTCATCTCAGGGTGAAGTCACAAGCCTAAATTAACCTGAGCTCAACTGTCGGGTAGCTTGAAACAGAGCAGCCAGGTTTAGCTCATAGGCAATGTGTAAAGTATTTGTGCAACACTTCAAACAGTAACACAGTGACAACACACCACTACCAGAGCCCACAACAGGATTAGAAAAATAAAGTAATTTTTAATAAATAGAACAAGACCAAAACAAAAAAATCCGGTTAGTAGAACAGTGGAGGCTGCTTCTTAACCAAAGTGGAGGGGCAGCAGGTGTGGGGAAGAGGAGGGGCAGGTTATGGAAGAAAACAAGAAAAGGTGACTCCAGTTCCTCCCTCCAGAATTTAGGCTCCCAGACCGGCTAAGCCAATAGTATTCCCAAGAAGACAGCAGCGTTTGGATTGGTCTGAATGGCCTGGCTTGCCACTGCGACAGTGCCTGGGAGCCTGGGACTCTTCTCCACCTAGCAGTGCAACACACAGGTTTTTTCATGCACTTAAAGTCCAGTTTTAGTCCTGCTTTTCATATGGCCGGGATGCCCGTCACCCCCTCCCAACACAATCCCCAATGATGGGAAGTCGGACGCAGTTCTGAACTTTTGGAAGGCGGGAGGGAGTCACCCTCCCGGCCGTATTTATTAAAATATGAAACAAAATTTAAAACATTAAATAAAAGTTTCATAATCATGTACAATTTTACATTTATTACATTTCGCTGAAGACATGTTCTTTGGCTAACCTTAACAAATCTCTAATACAAAGGTTTCCTAGCCGAGTCTAACATCCTGCAAATGCATAAATTCTAAATTAAAATTGTACATCCTAGCATTAAGGGCCAATGGCAAGGTCTTAACCGGTGTCAGATCCCTACTACCAAAACTGTCGCCGTCACGGTGTGAATGACGCATGCGCAGAGGACTGTACCCTCATTGCCAACTGCAATTTCCCTTGTCTTGTTGGGGGCCCCCCTTTCCGCTCGACGCCATCTTAGAGGTCGTCCGAGCTCCCGTGTGAGGTATCTGTAGGAAGGACAGCATGGACTCCCCCCCCATCCCCACACTCTCTATCCGCCGTCGCGGATATCCGGGCCCCGGGACATTCGTAGGAGGGGCATATAGCCGCCTCCTCCCCTGAAAGGGGCCTATGGCCGTCTCCCCTTAGGCGACCCATCCTTAGTGGGTTCCGCCTCTCAGTGGGAGGGGCCAATGGCCGCCTCCCCCCGGGCGCTCCCATCCATAGTGGGTGGCGCCCCTCTCTAGGGACCTTGAAATTACTTCTCACCAATCATGACCTTACCGCCCGACCAAAAAATAAATACGACAGTTTGTTCACCTACTAAGGAAGCAAATATCAGCATGTCTAATTGTATCAAACCTGTTTTACTCCTAAAAAGAAAAAACAGTATCCTACAGTCAGAAGGCACATCCTCAACCTAAACATTTATTTACTTTTACACGGAGGAAAAAATGCCTATCACAGCAAAACTTTATTGCAAAAAACAAACATTGCCATAAGGGGCTGGTGGGTGGGTCAAAATTGCTCCTTGTTCCGTCGAGGGCTCACGAGCAACGAGTGGGTGCAGCCTTCAGAGCACAGGAACAAGAGGACGCTTCTTCGGATTCCCGCTCTATTTATTCTTCTTCGGGAGGGCGTGTACCCTCCTCCGGTACGCCTACTGGGCGTGGTCATCGGTGTAGGTGTCTAGGACAACCCCTCTTGGGCGGGAAAAGGCGCGCCCCGGCTACGCCGCTTCGGGCATACCAGCCGAGACACGCCCCCCGCCCAAAATGGTTTCCCGGGAGGATCGGGGCACCCAACCATACGTTCGGGGGGACCGAGTGGTCGCCCCTTTCCATATGGCAGGGATGCCCGTCACCCCCCCCAACACAATCCCCAATGATGGGAAGTCGGACGCAGTTCTGAACTTTTGGAAGGCGGGAGGGAGTCACCCTCCCGGCCGTATTTATTAAAATATGAAACAAAATTTAAAACATTAAATAAAGTTTCATAATCATGTACAATTTTACATTTATTACATTTCGATGAAGACATGTTCTTTGGCTAACCTTAACAAATCTCTAATACAAAGGTTTCCTAGCCGAGTCTTACATCCTGCAAATGCATACATTCTAAATTAAAATTGTACATCCTAGCATTAACGGCCAACGGCAAGGTCTTAATCGGTGTCAGATCCCTACTTCCAAAACTGTCGCCCTCACGGTGTGAATGACGCATGCGCAGAGGACTGTACCCTCATTGCCAACTGCAATTTCCCTTGTCTTGTTGGGGGCCCCCCTTTCCGCTCGACGCCATCTTAGAGGTCGTCCGAGCTCCCGTGTGAGGTATCTGTAGGAAGGACAGCGTGGACTCCCCCCCCATCCCCACACTCTCTATCCGCCATCGCGGATATCCGGGCCCCGGGAAATTCGTAGGAGGGGCATATAGCCGCCTCCTCCCCTGGAAGGGGCCTATGGCCGTCTCCCCTTAGGCGACCCATCCTTATTGGGTTCCGCCTCTCAGTGGGAGGGGCCAATGGCCGCCTCCCCCCGGGCGCTCCCATCCATAGTGGGTGGCGCCCCTCTCTAGGGACCTTGAAATTACTGCTCACCGATCATGACCTTACCGCCACAGGCCGGATAGTTGACCGGTTATCCGGCCCCCCCAGACTCCTCCTAAAGGTCATGCTTCCTCAAACCCCTTAGCCATGCTATGAAGTCTCCTATGAGTAAAACATTCCCCTCCCTGGACAGGTGAACCCCATCATTCAGATACATGTGATCACCCCGAATACACCCATGAGGAATACTGTGTAACTGCGCAGAGCGAAACAATCTACCAATTTTATTGTTAACCTTCTTCACCGAATGGTTCAGTGCTGACACCGACAGCCCCCCGCCATACTTTCCTGGGAATCATGTGGGACCAGGCAATCGTGCACCCCGGGATTCTTTTTGCCAACCAGCTAACGGCAGACAAAACTTGCTCGAACAATACACGTCTACCCAGAGTCACCAAGTCATTGCCCCCCAGGTGCACTATGACTACAGATGGCGGTGACCTCTGCCGCCCTAAGAGAGCCTCAATAAAAGATTTGAATTGGTCAATACAGAGCCCGCCCCTTCCGTGGAAGGCCACTCTGTACCGTATTCCCCAGCTGCGCGAGTCGCGTCACCTGCTTTGAATACGTCCCCGGCCCGCCTCACGTATGAGTGGCCCACGACCCACACCACTCTCTCCTCAGACGGTGATCCATGACCGCTGGTCTCTTGGTACTGGGTCGACTGCAAATTCCGCCCCGCATGATATGCTTGCAAAACTGTAATTCAAACAAAAGACAAGAAGCGTGAGTGCATGTCAATTGACTTACAACATGTGCAATCGCACATACCTTTTGAAGCAATTCGAGGACCATCGTCCCAACTGTTTCAGTTCCTCCGCACTCTGACCCCTGGCTGTAGCCTCAGTAGCAGCCCCTATCCTAAAGGAGTGGGTCCCAAAATCGCACGGGTCCATGCCCACAGCAGCGATTGTCAGTGCTAGCACCCTCTGAAACTGAAACCTCGTCAGTGGGGTGCCGTCCTTGTGCCTCAGCAAACTTCCCCCCCACGTAGCAGTCCTCAGTGCCAAGTATTCTTCTATACACAGTATTGGGCACGTGGGGGACCCTCGCATGCGCTGCACAATAACACTGTTTCCCGTAGCCCCCTGGCCAGTTTTGGACCTGGCTATCGTCACTACCATCGAATCACCCCTAATTAGGACGTGACTCCTGCACAGGCCTCCCTCAACGTCTTTTTTATTCCTAGCGACCAGTTCGCTCACCCGCATCGCCCCATGGAACGCTAATGCGAAAGCTGCCCGGAACAAAACCGCCTCGAATTGGGAGGAGCATATCTCGACTAGTTTCGCCATAAGTAGGGACAACCTTTCTAAGCCACTCGGGCGCCTCTCATCCTGCTTGCGACCTTCAAGGCGCTGCCAGCCGCGAAGGGCTTTCCTCGCCAAAAAGGAACTTGTTGGGTCTTTTACGCCATGCACCTGCGCCATAAATGAAATGGCCGCCCTATGCCTACTGGCCGTCGCCGCTGATCGGCCTTCAGCTGCATGATTCAGTATGCCCGGCACATGTTTCGCCCTGAACTGTACATTCAGTCGCATGCAAAGCAGCACAACTTCCTTCAACAATCTCAAGATCCATTTGCAGCGTGCTGCCTGATTGTTAATGCATTCTGCAACAGTCATACTATCAGACCAAAATACCACAGAGTGGTCTCTGAAATCGTCCGGCCATGCCATCAGAGCAACAACAATAGGGAACAGCTCCAGGAACCCAATGTCACTTGTGAGACCGCAAGAGTGCCACCACGCCGGCCATGTTTGCGCCGACCATCGGTTACCAAAGATGGCGCCAAATCCCACGCTCCCCGCCGAGTCAGTCCACAAACCCAGCTCATCCGAAGACGCTGGCGGCTTGTTCCACACTACTCGACCGTTGAAGTCCGCCAGAAATGCCAACCAAATGCGCATATTCTGGCGAACCTCTGCAGACAGTCTCGTGCGGTGGTGTCCTTCTTTGAGACCAACCATAGCTTGTGCAATAGAGCGTGAAAAGGGGGCGGGCCATTGGTATAACTCTCAAGGCAAAGTTAAGCTGACCCACTGTTTGCTGTAACTGGTGCAGGGTCACTTTCTCCTTACTAAGGCAAAGTTCCAGGGAAGCCCTAAATTTAGCTACTTTTCCCACCGGCCAACTGAAACATCCCTCCACAGAATCGAGCTCGATTCCCAGAAACTCCAGTGAAGTAGATGGTCCAACCGTCTTACCTGGTGCCAATGGGACTCCAAACTCCCTCATAAGGATGCAAAAGTCCTGTAGCGCCTGCGCACATTTCGTGTCGCCGGCTGCCCCCAAGAACAGAAAGTCATCTAGATAATGCATAACATGCCTATGCCCTGTGGCCTCAGTGAATGCCCACTCTAAAAAACAGCTGAATTTTTCAAAATAGGCACAAGAAATGGAGCAACCCATCGGCATGCATTTATCCATGTAATAATTCCCTTGGAATGCAAAACCGAGCAAACGCTGATCCTGTGGGTGTACCGGGAGCAACCGGAACGCTGATTCGATGTCTGATTTCGCCATCAGCGCCCCGGGGCCCAGGCGATTTAACATGGTGACGACATCATCGAATGATGCGTACCGCACCGAACAAACTTCTGGGTCAATAGCATCGTTCACCGAGAAACCCCTTGGAGCAGACAGATTATGGATCCGCCTAAACTCCCCCGGGTCCTTCTTCGGGACCACCCCTAATGGGGAACAGATGAAATCCGCCACTGGCGAGCGCAGAAAAGGCCCCGCCACTCGCCCTAGACACACTTCTTTTGCGATTTTTCTCTCTACCACACTTGGATTATGCTGCGCTGATAGCTGGTTTTTACAAAAATGGTTCCCCACGAAAATCCCCCGCTGGGATGTGGAAGCCGTATAAGAATCCCTTCCTCAACACCCCAGCGGAGACATGATCAGGGTCTTTGTTTTAACCAAGGAGTTATAGCCATGAGATCAACGGGAGTAGGCAATTGTTTATAATGATCCACCTCAGTCCTGCTTGGACCCTCCTTTACCTCCCGCCCCGTTATTTTTCGATCTACATGAACTCTCCGGGTGTGAGGAATTCCCACAGCCCGCACACACATGCTTGAACCTACATGTTCCCTGCGGTCTGCTACAGTTGCCTCGATTGAAGCCCCAACAGACCCCCCGCTTTCCATCATTTCCGCCGGTTTTCGGCTGGAGATCACCACCGGCGCCTGCTCGAAAGGGCACCACGGGCCTTTGGCGGGAAACCCCCAACCCACTCCCGCCTGGGGAGGATGTCCCTGCGGTCCAAGGCAGGAGTTGCTTATGCCAAGAAATTGAGTCGAGGCAGTCCCATGTCAGAGAGGAATCATGCTCTTTCGCTTTACGGAATTTCATATCGTAACCTTTCCATTCGTCCCCCTCATACATTTCATAAAAATCCATTATACGAGTTTGATAACAAGACAGTTCAGTCAATACCTCGGGCTTACGTTCACCAATAATCGCAGTAAACATTGCAAAGGCCTTCGCCCAATTCGTTATCGTCTCCTCCACCCTAAACTCAGCCATCTTGGCGCGCCAGATGCTCGGGTGCCACAAATCTTTCTGTGTTTTAGCATATTCCATCTCGCGATGGTCAGTTAATTACGAAAACATATTGACATACTTGTCTGCCCATATCAATTCTTTCGTGGCAATCGGGATATGTTGTACCACCCTCTCCCGTCTTGAGGGCAATGAGCCCTCCCCCGCCAGCGGCAAAGCGAGCTTACCCGGTTCGGTCGTTGTTCCCGCCGTTTTCTCGCGACCAGCCGCCGGTCCTTCCGGTATCACCTGTGGGGAAACAAGAGGAAGATTCACCTTCGCGGCATCTCGCGACTGCCGCAACTGCTGGATTAGTAACTTGGCCTCTTCGGCCGTGTCTCCGGGCGCCGTAGCACCCCCTGCCTTCTTATTGAGCCATGCGGCCAACTGGGTGGCCAATTCAGGAGGCATATCCTCGTTGTTAGCGGGCGTAATCACAACTGGGATCGGTTGACCCGCGTCTGGGATTGGTACCGGATCATTAGCTGGTGTGACAGGGGTGACCGGGGGTACCTCAGGGACCGGAACCTCCCCTGCAACCGCCCACCTCTTGACCCGTTTCCCTCTACCCTCGGGGAAGATTCCCGGCAAGGCCGGGCCTATTACCTTCTTAGGGTTACCCGGCTTGTTCATTGCGGCCAGTTGCTTCTTGGGGACCGCCATATCTCGACCAAGCGCTGGGACTTGTCCGACTTTACGTTCCATGCCCGCAATTCTGTTCACCAACATGCGTAGCACCTTGTCTGTCTCGGAACCCTTTCCTGCCTTCTTGCCGGACATGGTCTCGATTATCCGCTCCGAGTCGATCAACACGGTCCTGGATCCTTCGCTTTAAAGTCACTGAGAGAAACACAAGAATTACTAGTTCTCAAAATTGCTCCTTGTTCCGTCGAGGGCTCACGAGCAACGAGTGGGTGCAGCCTTCAGAGCACAGGAACAAGAGGACGCTTCTTCGGATTCCCGCTCTATTTATTCTTCTTCGGGAGGGCGTGTACCCTCCTCCTGTACGCCTACTGGGTGTGGTCATCGGTGTAGGTGTCTAGGACAACCCCTCTTGGGCGGGAAAAGGCGCGCACTGGCTACGCCGCTTCGGGCATACCAACCGAGACACGCCCCCCGCCCAAATAGGTTTCCCGGGAGGATCGGGGCACCCAACCATACGTTCGGGGGGACCGAGTGGTCGCCCCTTTCCAGGACTCCTAGATTTTTGCATCCAAAGGGGTAACTATTTTTGAATGTCTGGCACCTGTCTTTACTTTATATGTTGCCTATATGTAGTTGTCAAATCCCACAACTCCTTATCGCATTAAGTTCGACGTGTTTCCACTCCGTGGATATGGGGTCTCTTCAGGACCAAGGTTGGATTCACTAAAGCAATAAAAACAGAAAGAATGGAATGTGGTATCCTCAGTATTTCAGTTAACTCGTTATCTCTCCTTATTTCAATGCCGATAATTGCCTCCCTTTTATGTCTTGATTGACATTCCTTCTGTTTCTCCAATTCGATTGGACAGAAGATTTTTAATAGCTTTAGAACAAACAAAAGAACATGAGCTCATGGCTAGAGTCATAATTTTGCCTTATCGTTTGTCTTTCTTACAAACTAGAAGTGAATGTGCCTTTACTCAAGTTTGTCTAGGCGCAGCTGTATGTTATGAAGGGACTTTGGTGAATTCAAAAGCAGATTATCTTTCACTGTTCCTGAGTGTTTCCCCGGAGGGCCACAAATTCAGACACCTTTCATAAATATCTTAAAATAAAAATGAAGAAAGGAAGTTGTAAAGGCTATTATGTATGTAAACTCCCTCTTTACATATTCGACAAACCATGAGCATTTGCGACTTACCCCATTCTGTCGGCATGCTTTTTTTTTAAATGTGTTGCTTCATTGCCTTCCTCTTTGTTGCAAAAGTGCAATTTTCAACTCTAAATTAAAATCTGACTTCACTATAAATTAGAATTCTATATTAGGATTTCAGAGACACAAACATGAAGTTATTACATTTTCTCAACTGTAAATGACACCTATAGAATGGAATATGGTAACTCCAATGTTATCCTTTGGGAGAGGTAGGCCTTGCACTAGTTAAAAAAAACATTTTAAGGGTTTTTTACTACCAGGACATGTAACACTTAAAAGCACATGTCCTATTTTTAAAGTATATTGTACTATGCCCTCTAGGCTGTTCAAGGCACCCTAAGGGATGACTTATATGTATTTAAAAAGAAGGTTTTGGGCCTGTTGAAAGGTTTATTTTTCCAGGTCGAAAGAGCAGTTTAAATTGCACACACAAGCTGTAATGGCAGGCCTGAGACAAATAGTTACAAATAAATATATTTTGATTTAGCATTTTTTTATATTGTTCTACATTTAAAATAGATGCATAAAATGTATTTAAATTATTATATAACATAAACATATTGGTAATATTTATTATCAAGTTAAATAAATGCTTTTCCCTATGTTTCACTAAAGGGACACTCTAAAAGTTGGACTAAGAGCGTCGCATGGTATAGAATAGTGAAGAATAAAAAACTTTATTTAACTCAAGAATACCTTTAAAAATACCTTTATGTTATGTATTACTGTAAATTCATTTGATATATTTATTTTAATTCAAAGCACAGTAAAACACAGTAAAATTTTCAGTGCAAATTCACCACAAAAAGGAGGAACATTTTCAAACAATAAGTGCATAATCAGTGACCTGTTGTCTCTGTGACATGAAAATAGAAAGAGGAGTGTAACACCAACAGAAATAGTCACAACCTTGTAAAGTCAGCATATGTAGAAGAGAAATAGATAATTACATTCCCAAAGTCTAAGGGGAGTTATTAGCAAAGGCCAGATTGCCTCTTTAGCTGCACATTTTGCCGCTAAAGCGGCGATATTTGTATCGCCCTATCAGCAAGTTGTCGCTAACAGCAGTTAGCTACAGCTTTTAGGCCATAGCGACCGGTTTGGGGTCCGTTTTGCATGTCAGCGATATTTATCGCTAATGACATGCAAAGTGGGCGTACCCAAACAGACGCTAACACAGCTATCGCCTATTAGCAAGGCAGGTGAAGCGATGAAAAAAATCTTGCTAAGCGCGATTATCGCTAGAATCTAACGCCTGCTAAAAACATGACTTACCTGTTTATCGAATGGGAGGTGGATTGTCAGGTTAATTTCCCATTGGCTTTAATGCGTGAATATTGCTGGATTTCCAGCAATATTCACGGATTTCACCCCTATCGGTGGATATTTTAGCACAGACGGTAAAATTGGTCTGATAGATGATGGACATGAATAATGTAATTTTAATGTATTTAGATTTTTTCGTTTTTTACTTGCCTAGAACTCACACACATTAGCTATAAGCTACTAGGGACGCTTTTTGTGTTTGCCAACTGTATCTACCCTGTCCTTATTTTGAAATAGTAGGGTTCCTCCCTCTTTGTTTTCATATCATTTTATAAATCAGAGGGCCACCACCATTTTAATGTTGTGGACTCTGTCCCATAGGGAGAGTTGCAAGGATCCCCAATTGTTGAAAAGTGGGGTTAGTAAATTGTCATGAGCCACGAAGGGGAAGTCACAGCTGATAAGTATTTCCAAGTATTTTGAACCCAGCTGGGATCCACTTTACTATGAGGGAGTGGTAAATCAATAGAAACGCAATTGCTGCCTCTCAAACTTCTTGATCTTCAAGGCAGGTGAGATTGATGCATTTTTTAGAGTGAGCCCATTGAAATAAATGATAAATAAAATAAAATAGGACAGTATGTTTTTCAGGACTTCTGATCCCAGTGAAATCAGTAGTATATATTTCAGTGAGATGTGTCTATGAAAGGGCACACCATCAAAATGAGGGTGAGTTGAGGGAAATGTGCAATTGCAACCTTCAACTCAGAAGTGACATGAAAGTGATATGACAGCAACACAAGACAACATAAATAAATAAAAAGTGCTGTGATAAGTGATATGTGTTGCTGCCTAAAATCAAGCTCAGTAAATAAAACAGATAGCTGGCCTACCCAACACTCTTTCCACTTTTTAGGTCTTGCCTGCTGTCGCTTGCGCCAAAAGAGGTATGTATTATTGTATTACAGAGTTTTATATAGCCGAACTTGACCCGAAGGTATCAGGTATCAGAGCGCTTTACACAAGCACCATTTGCATTTACATGAAGACACATTCATTAGGTCTCGCCTAGCGTTGCTGCGCACATGAACAGTCGCTCGGCAAGATTTATTGCAAATGAGGAGTTTGAGAAAAGGGCTTGAAGCCTGCCCCTTATTTCCATTGTATTTACAACAAGGGGTGGTGAGGGACAGAGTCTCTGAATTAAGCAGAAAACTCTCACCCAGTCAAAAGATCAGGGCTAGATCCAACACCGTTTTTTAGCTCACTGCACCATCCCAGTTTCAGAACCTGGCTGTATGCAAATTAGTCTGTTCCTGTCCCAGTGCATGATGGGAACTGGGCAAACCAAACTACAAAAGCCAATTCTTACACTGGGAAGGAAACAAGCTCCCGGGTTTGCTTGAATCCTGATGGTGCAATGAGCAAGGGACTCATGTCTGAGTATACCCTTCCACGCTAAGGGTGGACAAAAATATTTACAACAAGGGGTGGTGAGGGACAGAGTCTCTGAATTAAGCAGAAAACTCTCACCCAGTCAAAAGATCAGGGCTAGATCCAACACCGTTTTTTAGCTCACTGCACCATCCCAGTTTCAGAACCTGGCTGTATGCAAATTAGTCTGTTCCTGTCCCAGTGCATGATGGGAACTGGGCAAACCAAACTACAAAAGCCAATTCTTACACTGGGAAGGAAACAAGCTCCCAGGTTTGCTTGAATCCTGATGGTGCAATGAGCAAGGGACTCATGTCTGAGTATACCCTTCCACGCTAAGGGTGGACAAAAATATTTACAACAAGGGGTGGTGAGGGACAGAGTCTCTGAATTAAGCAGAAAACTCTCACCCAGTCAAAAGATCAGGGCTAGATCCAACACCGTTTTTTAGCTCACTGCACCATCCCAGTTTCAGAACCTGGCTGTATGCAAATTAGTCTGTTCCTGTCCCAGTGCATGATGGGAACTGGGCAAACCAAACTACAAAAGCCAATTCTTACACTGGGAAGGAAACAAGCTCCCGGGTTTGCTTGAATCCTGATGGTGCAATGAGCAAGGGACTCATGTCTGAGTATACCCTTCCACGCTAAGGGTGGACAAAAATATTTACAACAAGGGGTGGTGAGGGACAGAGTCTCTGAATTAAGCAGAAAACTCTCACCCAGTCAAAAGATCAGGGCTAGATCCAACACCGTTTTTTAGCTCACTGCACCATCCCAGTTTCAGAACCTGGCTGTATGCAAATTAGTCTGTTCCTGTCCCAGTGCATGATGGGAACTGGGCAAACCAAACTACAAAAGCCAATTCTTACACTGGGAAGGAAACAAGCTCCCGGGTTTGCTTGAATCCTGATGGTGCAATGAGCAAGGGACTCATGTCTGAGTATACCCTTCCACGCTAAGGGTGGACAAAAATATTTACAACAAGGGGTGGTGAGGGACAGAGTCTCTGAATTAAGCAGAAAACTCTCACCCAGTCAAAAGATCAGGGCTAGATCCAACACCGTTTTTTAGCTCACTGCACCATCCCAGTTTCAGAACCTGGCTGTATGCAAATTAGTCTGTTCCTGTCCCAGTGCATGATGGGAACTGGGCAAACCAAACTACAAAAGCCAATTCTTACACTGGGAAGGAAACAAGCTCCCGGGTTTGCTTGAATCCTGATGGTGCAATGAGCAAGGGACTCATGTCTGAGTATACCCTTCCACGCTAAGGGTGGACAAAAATATTTACAACAAGGGGTGGTGAGGGACAGAGTCTCTGAATTAAGCAGAAAACTCTCACCCAGTCAAAAGATCAGGGCTAGATCCAACACCGTTTTTTAGCTCACTGCACCATCCCAGTTTCAGAACCTGGCTGTATGCAAATTAGTCTGTTCCTGTCCCAGTGCATGATGGGAACTGGGCAAACCAAACTACAAAAGCCAATTCTTACACTGGGAAGGAAACAAGCTCCCGGGTTTGCTTGAATCCTGATGGTGCAATGAGCAAGGGACTCATGTCTGAGTATACCCTTCCACGCTAAGGGTGGACAAAAATATTTACAACAAGGGGTGGTGAGGGACAGAGTCTCTGAATTAAGCAGAAAACTCTCACCCAGTCAAAAGATCAGGGCTAGATCCAACACCGTTTTTTAGCTCACTGCACCATCCCAGTTTCAGAACCTGGCTGTATGCAAATTAGTCTGTTCCTGTCCCAGTGCATGATGGGAACTGGGCAAACCAAACTACAAAAGCCAATTCTTACACTGGGAAGGAAACAAGCTCTCGGGTTTGCTTGAATCCTGATGGTGCAATGAGCAAGGGACTCATGTCTGAGTATACCCTTCCACGCTAAGGGTGGACAAAAATATTTACAACAAGGGGTGGTGAGGGACAGAGTCTCTGAATTAAGCAGAAAACTCTCACCCAGTCAAAAGATCAGGGCTAGATCCAACACCGTTTTTTAGCTCACTGCACCATCCCAGTTTCAGAACCTGGCTGTATGCAAATTAGTCTGTTCCTGTCCCAGTGCATGATGGGAACTGGGCAAACCAAACTACAAAAGCCAATTCTTACACTGGGAAGGAAACAAGCTCCCGGGTTTGCTTGAATCCTGATGGTGCAATGAGCAAGGGACTCATGTCTGAGTATACCCTTCCACGCTAAGGGTGGACAAAAATATTTACAACAAGGGGTGGTGAGGGACAGAGTCTCTGAATTAAGCAGAAAACTCTCACCCAGTCAAAAGATCAGGGCTAGATCCAACACCGTTTTTTAGCTCACTGCACCATCCCAGTTTCAGAACCTGGCTGTATGCAAATTAGTCTGTTCCTGTCCCAGTGCATGATGGGAACTGGGCAAACCAAACTACAAAAGCCAATTCTTACACTGGGAAGGAAACAAGCTCCCGGGTTTGCTTGAATCCTGATGGTGCAATGAGCAAGGGACTCATGTCTGAGTATACCCTTCCACGCTAAGGGTGGACAAAAATATTTACAACAAGGGGTGGTGAGGGACAGAGTCTCTGAATTAAGCAGAAAACTCTCACCAAGTCAAAAGATCAGGGCTAGATCCAACACCGTTTTTTAGCTCACTGCACCATCCCAGTTTCAGAACCTGGCTGTATGCAAATTAGTCTGTTCCTGTCCCAGTGCATGATGGGAACTGGGCAAACCAAACTACAAAAGCCAATTCTTACACTGGGAAGGAAACAAGCTCCCGGGTTTGCTTGAATCCTGATGGTGCAATGAGCAAGGGACTCATGTCTGAGTATACCCTTCCACGCTAAGGGTGGACAAAAATATTTACAACAAGGGGTGGTGAGGGACAGGGTATACTCAGATGTGAGTCCCTTGCTCATTGCACCATCAGGATTCAAGCAAGCCGGGCCGAAGACGGCTGAAATGCCAGAAACCGGTCCCCGGTAGCTTGTTTCCTTCCCAGTGTAAGAATTGGCTTTTGTAGTTTGGTTTGCCCTGTTCCCATCATGCACTGGGACAGGAACAGACTAATTTGCATACAGCCAGGTTCTGAAACTGGGATGGTGCAGTGAGCTAAAAAACGGTGTTGGATCTAGCCCTGATCTTTTGACTGGGTGAGAGTTTTCTGTTTAATTCAGAGACTCTGTCCCTCACCACCCCTTTTTGTAAATATTTTTGTCCACCCTAAGCGTGGAAGGGTATACTCAGATGTGAGTCCCTTGCTCATTGCACCATCAGGATTCAAGCAAGCCGGGCCGAAGACGGCTGAAATGCCAGAAACCGGTCCCCGGTAGCTTGTTTCCTTCCCAGTGTAAGAATTGGCTTTTGTAGTTTGGTTTGCCCTGTTCCCATCATGCACTGGGACAGGAACAGACTAATTTGCATACAGCCAGGTTCTGAAACTGGGATGGTGCAGTGAGCTAAAAAACGGTGTTGGGTCTAGCCCTGATCTCTTGACTGGGTGAGAGTATTCTGTTTAATTCAGAGACTCTGTCCCTCACCACCCCTTTTTGTAAATATTTTTGTCCACCCTAAGCGTGGAAGGGTATACTCAGATGTGAGTCCCTTGCTCATTGCACCATCAGGATTCAAGCAAGCCGGGCCGAAGACGGCTGAAATGCCAGAAACCGGTCCCCGGTAGCTTGTTTCCTTCCCAGTGTAAGAATTGGCTTTTGTAGTTTGGTTTGCCCTGTTCCCATCATGCACTGGGACAGGAACAGACTAATTTGCATACAGCCAGGTTCTGAAACTGGGATGGTGCAGTGAGCTAAAAAACGGTGTTGGATCTAGCCCTGATCTCTTGACTGGGTGAGAGTATTCTGTTTAATTCAGAGACTCTGTCCCTCACCACCCCTTTTTGTAAATATCCTTATTTCCATTGGCTTGCGTCACCGTTTATGATAAACGGTGGACTGCCATTGGAATTAAGCTTTCTGGGGTGCCTCCTTTTCGTTTTTTGTCCGGCCCACCCGGACTGGCTCACCTGCTTTCCTTCTGTCGTAACGCTATTTCTTATCTTTATGGGGGCCATATGTTTTCACTCAGCCCCGGGTTTATTTTTGCATCGTGCTTTCAGTGAAAGTGAAAGCGCGATGCAAAAATAAACACGGCTGAGTGAAAGTATATGGCCTCCTGCCTGCCTGTAAAGGCGAGCGCTTGTTCTCCTAGTGGAATCGGACCATCATGTGCAGCAATGGCATTAGCAATTTTATTGTGGAAGTGTGCACACTGCCTCCAGCTTACTTATGCTATTTTCTTTCCCTTTTACTCTGCGCGGTGTCCGGCCATTGTGATCCTGAGCATAGGGCAGGCTGCCGGATGCTGGACTGGATGTGGCCATCATCTTGTTTTTCCTCATGTAAGGGGCACTTTTACTGCTCACTGTAACAGGCCTTAGGGCAATGAGGACAGTTTCTTAACATGCCTCAAGGTATACCTCCATTTCCCACCACCCCCATTGCATTGGCTGTGGGGGGTGGGGGTCTTGGGTGCCTGCCGCCTGGTGTTCATGCCCCCTGTGCCTGTTACCGCCTCTCATGCTCAATGACATAGAGGTACAGTGCCCAGGCCGGTGGAGCGGCCCGGGGCGGCTGGGGTGGCGAAGTCAGCAGAGCGGCCAAGCTTGTTGACCAGAGTGCAGCCGGCATCGAGGAAAGGCCGGGGCAGTGGTCCCGGAGAGGAGACAGACCGGAAGCAGCTCACTTGTGAAGCAAGGCAAAGGTGCAGGAACAGCAGGCAAGAGTCAGCGGTACATACATTGACGACACTGCCCTGTGGGACCTACCAGCTTGCTGCCCAAGACACCGCCGTAACTCCGGGAAGCATGCAATCTCAGGCGGAGCCCGAGCCTGGTTGCAGAAAAGTAAAGGCTACATACAAGGAGTGTAAGTTTCTGCGAAAATATTATTGCTTAGAAAAGTGTAATTTTGTGGCACTTTGCTAAAATGTCATAATGGTTAAAAAAAAAGAAGCAGTTTGCTCACCTGTGCTTTCTGTCTACACAGCCGGTGTTTTCGGTTGCCTTTCTCTCCTCCAAGAGGTGAAGCTTGTGGTCATTTCTGGCCCATTACCGAAAAAGACCTGAACCTGCAAATGATCGGTCACTTGGTTTGACGATCTATGCTCCATGCAATAGGCATAGTGGATGGTTTACCCCCCATCTTTCAGTTTCTTCTGCCACATGTACACAATCATGTTAAAGTGTTGCTAGTAAAAAGGGCTTCCCAAACCACAAGCAGGAAAACATAATTGTGATAAGAAGTGGATTGTAAAACTTTAAATATAAACTATTACGGTATGGGCAATTAGAGGAAAGCGTCCCCCACTGGCTCAAGGGGTGGATTAGCGTGTTGAAAATTTTGCCATCAGACCCGGTATTTGCAGCCAAAAGAATGGGGGCCTCCATCAGGGGTGCATTGAAGAGATGGAAGGCACAGGACCACTAGTAAATAGGGGGCCCGCACCGCCACTACACCTAGTGCGGTTCCCCCGCGCACAGCAGTGCGTTGTGCTCCTGCTCGCTTCACGCGTTGTACCCACCAAGACATCACACACCAACACTTCACACACCACACAACAGAGGCTTTCGACCATCAGGTGTCCTACGCCTCAACCCTGCCCTCGTGACCCCCCCACTACACCCAGCGTGGAACCCCACACACAGCAGTGAAATGAAATGAAAATGAAATAAAATGAAAAAAGTATTTAATAAAGCGCGCTGCGGCCAAGCGGCTTCCTGGCGCTGGGGACCTGATCAGAGCTCACAGAGGGGAACCAGGGAACTAAGAAGGAAATGCCTGGGAAAAGAGGAACGTTTTAAGAGCCTTACGGAAGTGAGTGTATATGGGGATGGAACGAATAGAGAGTGGGGGGCTGTTCCAGAACTGGGGGGCCAGGACCGAGAATCGAGTACCTCCCGTTCTGGATTTGCGAAAGCGGGGGATGTACAAGAGAGAAAGGGATGAGGAGCGAAGGGTGCGGCTAGGGGCATGAGAGGAAATAAGAGAAGTGATGAAGAAGGGGGCAGAGCGAGAATGAGCCCGAAAGGCTAAGCAAGCCAATTTGAAAAAGGATCTGAATCGGATAGGAAGCCAGTGGAGAGATTTGAGAGCGGGAGTGATATGGGAGGATTTGGGGAGGGACAGAATGAGGCGAGCAGCCTGATTTTGAATGGCCTGGAGCCGGCGGGTTTCGTAGGCGGGTATGCCCACGTACAGGCCATTCCCCTAGTCGAGGCGTGAGATGACTAAAGCCAAGACTATGGTTTTGAGTGCGTCGGTAGAAAAGAATCGCAAGATTTTCCGGATGAGACGGAGGGACAGAAAACAGGAGGACACGACGGAGCTGATCTGACTGTGCATGGATAAGTCATGACTGACTTTAATACCGAGGGTGCGAACAGAGGAAGCGGGTGAAGGGGGGGACCAAATGAAAGGGGCCAGTGTGCAGGGGACCAAGGGTTAGAGGGACCACTAGTGAGGACAAGTTCAGTGTCAGGATTGAGCTTAAGATGGTTAGCACTCATCCATTCGGAAATGAAAATTAAGGTGGAACAAAATTTAGGAAGAGAGTCCGAAGAAGAAGAAAGATCGAAGACGAGCTGGAGGTCATCGGCGTAGTTATACACAGAGACCCCAGCTCGAGAAGGGAAGAGATAAGAGGGTGGATATAAAGATTGAAGAGAAGGGGGGAAAGAGAGGAACCTTGGGGAACACCACAGGTGACCGGACGGGGAGGGGCGGAGAAACCGGAGAGTTGGACAGCCTGGGCCCTGTCCCGAAGAAAGGACGCGAGCCAGGAAAAGGCCGCGCCCCGAATGCCAGCTGCGCTGACACGGTCGAGAAGAATGGAGTGGTCAACCGTGTCAAACGCAGCGGACAGATCGAGAAGGACCAGGGCTTGGGGGAGGTTAGAGTCGGCTTTCCCCTTGAGTTCATCCAAAACCGCGAGGACCACTGCCTCAGTGGAGTGGCCCGGGCGGAAGCCTGCCTGATGGGATGCCAAAAGGCCATTATCCTCGATATACGAGGAGAGGCAGGAGGTGACATGGGCCTCAAGGATCTTGCCGAGGTAGGGGAGAAGGGAGATGGGTCGGAAATTAGAGGGAAGAGAAGGATCCAGTCCAGTTTTTTTTAGAATTGGGAAGACGATAGCGGATTTAAAAGATAAGGGGACAGACCCAAGAGCCAGAGAAGAGTTGAGTAGAGCGAGAGGGGGAGCAGGACAGTTAGTGAAGAGAGTTTTAAGAATACGTGCCGGTGCACAGTCCGCGGGGGAGCCAGACTTAACTTTGAGCAGATATTTGAAAAATAAATCAGGAGAAATAGGGGGAAAAGGGCAAAAGAAGACGGGGGAGGAGTGAACGGACAGGTGAGGCTGGGTTGAGGCACAGTGGGGATGTTAGCTTTGATCTTCGCAATCTTGTCAATGAAAAAGTCATTGAGTGACAAGCAGAGGGACTGAGAGGGAACCAGACAAGGGGAGGAGCGATCGGAGGTGGCAAGATTGTGGACCAGAGAAAAGATTTCACGGGATTTGTTAGCGGAGAGAGCTACTCTCTCAGTGAAATAAGAGGTTTTGGCCGCTAAAATTGCTTTTTTTGTATTCGGTGAGAAGTTGTTTGTATTTGGCGCGCAAGGAGGGACAATACTTCTGTCTCCAGAGGCGTTCCGACCGCCTAAGATTGAGTTTTAATGCTTTGAGCTCTGGAGAAAACCATTTGTGCGCATCAAAGGGGCGAACCGCTTTGATCTTTCTGAGCGGGCCACTAGATCACACGAAGAAGATAGCCATGTGCTGATGGCGTTGGCCTGAGATTCAAGGGGAAGATCAGTGAGGTCAGGGGCGGATGAAACCAAAGAGCGCGAAAGAGAGTCAAAATCGGTCTTATTCCAATTGCGAGCAAGGATGTTTTTAGGAAGAGGGAGCTTGTTAACCATGCCCAGGTGAATGGAAAAGAAAATAATGAAGTGGTCCGACCAAATGCAAGGAGATATGGAGGGAGGTGAAGCAAGCGGACGAGAGAACCAGATTTGATCTAAGATATGACCTTGAACGTGGGTGGGAACTGTAACATAGGATGTGAGATTCAGACATTGGAGGGTGGCGGAAAAGTCTTTAGAGGGAAGATCTTCCCTAAAATCACCCGGCCAGAAGTTAAAATCGCCGAGCAATAGGACGGAGGAGTTGTTTACCACCAGGGTGGCCAGGAGGTCCTGAAGGGAAGCTACAAAGGAGGGCATGGATTGAGGGGGACGGTAGACGAGGACAACAGTGAGGGGGGCAGGAAGGTTAAGAGAGCGGGCCACCAAGTAGTCCACATTAGGTATAGGAGGGTGAGGAAGAAGTTGAAATTTGAGGGTCGACCGAATGATCATTGCCACACCTCCCCCAGCCTTGCCATCCGGGCGGTCAGCTCGGAGGGCGTAATAGGTATCGGGGAGAATGGCTAAAAGATCTGGGAGAGAATCAGCAGTGAACCAGGTTTCAGTCAGAAAAAGAAAATCAGGGGAGTCGGTAGTCAGAAGGTTGAAAAGTGCTGTCTGATGTTTGACAGCAGAACGGGTGTTGAGTAAGTAAGCGGAGGCTACAGTAGAAGCAGAGGAAGGACGGGGGACAAAGGGAGGTTTAACAGAAAGAGAGGTAGGGCTGTGAGAGACCTGTGTCGGATGTGCCGGGGGAAAAGTGAGAATGCCAAGTGTGTCTAGATGATGCAATAGAGAGGGTGAGAGAGAGAAGGTAGCGGAGAGAGCAGTGAGTTGAGAGGAAGTGTAAGCCGATGCAGGAGCAGAGTGTGTGGCCCCAGGTCCCGGCCCGTCGCGGACGGGCGCAGACGGGCTTGCCTTAGGCGCGCCTTCGGCGCGCAAACGGCGCTCCCGCTGCGCTCGTCCGCTGCACAGTGTGTTGTGCTCCTGCTCGAGTCACCGGGTGTACCTAACAACTCACCACACACCAAGACTTCACACACCACACAACCAAGGCTCCCTGTCCTCTGGCATCCTAAAGTTTCACAACTGCCCTCATGACCCCACCGCCACCTCTTGGGGTATCCGCAGGTCTTGGCTTCCACCAACTTCATGGAGTGTAAGAAAAACTTGGCAAACTACAGAATGTGTGGCAGAAAAATGCAGAAAACCTTTTTACATGCTCCCAGGAAATACCATGTATCCAGATAAACATGACTCACCAGCGCACGTCTCCGCGCTGCACTGCCCCTAGAGGTAATCACAGTTGTGGTAATAAATGAAGTTCGGGGAGTGGGGTTCTGGTAATGAGTGAGGTTCGAGTGGGAGGGGATCTGGTAATAATTGAGGTTCGGCTGACTGAGATTCTGGTAATGAATGAGGTCCTGGTAATGAATGAGTTTCGGGTGACTGAGGTTCTGGTAATGAGTGAGGTTCTAGTAATAAACGAGATTTGGGTGAGTGAGGCTCTGGTAATGAGTGAAGTTCGGTTGAGTGAAGCTCTGGCAATGAATGAGATGTGGGTGAGTGTGGTTCAGGTGGGTGAAGTTTGGGTGAGTGAAGTTCTGATAATGAGTGATATTCAGGTGTCTGAGGTTCTGGTAATGAATGAGGTTCGGGTGAGTGAGTATCCGGGGAGTGATGTATTGATAATGAAAGAATTTCAGGCGAGCAAGGTTCTGCTAATAAGTGAGGTTCTGGTAATGAGTGAGGTCCGCATGAGTGAGGTCTGGTAATGAATGATGTTTGGGTGAGTGAGGTACAGGTGGGCGACATTTTGGTGAGTGAGGTTCAGATAATGAGTAGAGGTCAGGTGAGAGTGAGAGTGGTTCTATTAAGGAATTGGGCTTGGGTGAGTGGGGTTCTGGTAATGAATGAGGTTCGGGTGAATGTGGTTCTGGAAATGAATGAGGTTATGGTGAGTGAGATTCTGGTAAGGAATGAGGTTCGGGTGATTGAGGTTCAGGTAATGAGTGATGTTTGGGTGACTACGGTTCTGGTAATGAATGAGGTTCAAGTGAGTGAGGTTCTGGTAATGAGTTAGGGTCGGGTGAGTGAGGTTCTGGTAATGAATGTGGTTCGGGTGAGTGGATGTCTGGTTATCAGATGAGGAAACTCCCAGAATGCATCCTTTCATAGGTCACCATTGATGGCGTTGCAATGAATGCTCTCCCAGCCTTGCTCCACAGAAGGTGGTAAAGAGACCAACAGACCACGAGTCCGCTACACGCCGCTCTGATCACCCAGCCAATGCCACAGGGCATCATTTTTACAGCGTATGTGACATGAAATAATTTAATTTTTCATATCTGTTGCAGTGTGATGGTTTGACGGTAACGGTGGTACAGGCACTTGGAAGAACAGCCTCTTGTGAAATTCCCTGGTGCCTGCTAATTATGTTTTTGAATAATTAAGTGCCATGGGCAGAGCTAGACTTGTACAGGCAGAGAACATCTTTTAAACAAGCCTTTGCAATGCAATAGGTCTCGCAGTTACACAAGTTTGAACTATTGACATTGCAAATAACAATGCCTTTTATATTTGTTTTCATTTTAAAAACATAAATAAAAGGCATTGTCATTTACAATGCCAATAGCTTTAACTCGTGTATGTGCGAGATCTATTGCATTGCAAATGCTTGTTTTTTGCTTGCCACAGGAAGTTAAGTGATTTTGCCCAGAATCACAGGTTGTTGGGGTATTTGTCGAGACTCGAACCCAGTTCCCCAGATTTGAGGTCAACCGCCATAGCCGTTAGGACAATGACTCTCCCCAGGTATTGTATACAATAACAGGCATGTAGCCCACCCATTGTTGGCTTCAATGTCACTGTTCTTTGCTGCCTCCTAATTGGCCAGCGCATGCCAGGAGTCACTTTCTTTTCGTTCTGTGGAGCATGAAACAAGCAAGATTGCTTACTGTTGATTAGTGTCTGTCTGCTGCTTGTGCTGTAATTGACGTACTATGCTTTTTTCCCTCTCCCAGACACACATTCTCCATGTTGCTTCTTCCCCTTCCACCCATCCCTTTTACATGTTGCTTCTTCCCCTCCCATCTACCCATTTTCTTCTCTGAATTGCTTCTTTTCCTCCCACCCACCCCTTTGCCGTGTTGCTGACCTCCATCCCCGATCTCTCCCCGCCATCCTTAGTTGCCTGTACCTCTACAACTTTCCCGTCCTTGCTTGCCTGTCCATCCTGCCCTGTCCTGCTAAAAAAACACTATGAGGTGGCGCCAGCTCTGTCCATATCATAGCACTTTCTTTCTAACTTTACTTTTAGCTACGCTGCACAGCCAAGTTTCTGAACAACATGGCTAAAAGCCATTGGTAAAGCCATTAACTCTTGCATAAGTGAGACCTATTGGCCAGTGCTTGTTTAGCTTTATGAGAACTACAGGCCTGAGTCAGACTCTCAAATTGTCACAACATTTAGCAGAAGACATAACACGTCATCAGCCTCTCAATGGCCAATAATTTCCGGTTCAGTAGAGAGGCTATCCATTTTCAGTTCACACAGGAAGCACAATCCATTATTCTCCCCCCCCACTCCTCCCCCAACAAAAAAAACCCATGGGATATGACGTCAAACGTCATTCCATGGAACGCTGCTAGCACAGAATAGAGAGGCCCAATGGTGAGTATGGCGTATGCACAGTGCCTGCCTTGAAAGTCATTACGTGAGGGTTACCAGTTGCAAAACACAGCTATGACGATCTGAACGAGCGGGAAAACTCGTGTTTTCTTTTTTCACTGCCTGACGCACCCATTCATGCTAAACACAGGCAGATGAACACATAATTACATCGTCATCAGTAACGCCCATCATTACTCTCCTCTGAGGGCCGGGGCCGTCAGAGGCGGCTCAGCTGTCACACAATGTGACAGCCCAGTGGAAATTCAATCTAATGAGGCCTGGCTGCAATTTCGCTCGTTTTTACAGGCGTGAAGGGAAAGGCCAACAGATGAAACGTCGGTGACATAACTGTTGGTGGTATTACTGCATGTTTTCAAGAAGGTCTCTTTGTTGGTGATCAGTAACTAGCAGTGTCAGAACGCAAACAGTGTGCTTTGATCAGGAAGTTGTATTACACACTTGAACTCTTGACAGTCTAGCAGTCTGCTCACATTTTCAATACCCTGTAATTGACGTAGAACAAGAGTGATGTCAAAATTTCCTTCTGTCTACTAGAACTTGGTCATGTGTCCTCGGTTTCACGAAGGGGTTGTCTCTGCTTTTAAGACTTTTAAACATTTTTTATTTTTAGTTTCAAAATATTAAAAAATATTCTAGTTCTGGGAACAAATCACTGGGATAGAATCGAAATCATTTCTAAAACTAATTGCACTGGACAAGACTACCTACTGCAGGGCTAAATGTGGTTACATTTATAACTACAAAAGGCTATGAAAATATTTTTAATATTATTCTTCTAACTTAGTGAAGTTTGCTATGTTTTTTAAGTTTTTGACATTTACACCGAAATGAGAAGCTAAAGACTAAAGGCAGTGCATGAGCTATGTCTTCATAACATTATAAAACAAACCATACCTTTTAAACAAGAATTGTGTCAACGTGAGGTTTCATAGCTGTTGAGAAAGGGGATTTTTCTTATCCCACGGTTTTACAAAGACAATTGAAATATAGTGGACATTTTTGGTCCAGTGGTTCTACAACCATTAATAGGAATAAATAAATTGATACTTGTATAGTGCACTACTCACCCGCAAGGGTCTCAAGGTGTTTGTACGAATACCGCTGTGGAACCCATCCTGGCTTTCTGTGTAAGGCGTCCACTCCTCGGCACCCCCAAGGTGGAGGCCAGGCATCCTTAGCGTTGTGGGGGCCGTTGTGGAGATTAAGCAATCTATTGCCCAGAGTTGCAGAGTGGGACTCCATGATTGGAATAGGCACCGAGGCTAGAATTATCAGGTCCGAGAAAATTGAGCCCAAGACCCGCCGAGGTGGGGAATTGAACCCTGGTCCCGGGCCAGAACTCTGCATCAGGTTCTGCCGCTCTAACCATCGAGCCACACTTCTCCACCGGAAGAAGGAAGGAAGGTGTCCCCTGAAAATTAATGTGGCATTTGAACTCCTGCATCCTGCTGATGACCTGCAGGAGAACTTCTGGGCTGGGTCTGCTCTCACTACTGGGTGTGTGGTATCTCGTATATTTGGTGCACAAGCACAACCCCTGGCGAGGATTCTTGCCATGTATACATTCAGATTGATGACTTAGAGGCAATTGTAAGTCGATGCAATGCATGCTCTGCACACCACCAGGATAGACTGCAATCCTTCTGTGTCTTAATTGGAGACACCATCGGTGTATGATCATTCTGTTATCACCCTCATTGGCTACTCACTAAATATACTCATGCCTACACAGTTAACATACCTGAACATGCACAGACACTTTTCTTTATCCAACCACTTTGTGGCAGCCAGACTCAGACCAGAATCAACTTCCTCGCCTTACTTTGAAAGCAGGCACTTTGCCAATGACTCACAAAGAAGTCTCTGGTTCAGGCAATTGAAGCTCAGGTACTATGCTGGATTAAATGAATGAGACATTTATGCAGTTGTTGCAATGAGCGTGCACTCTAGCTGCATCATGATTGGCCACACTCTTACATATGTTCCACTGCGATCTTGAATCGACCCGTGAATTTACTTTCCAAAGATCTTAGGGGCTCATTAACAAGCCCCTTGTGCTGGCACAAACAATCGAGCAACTTTGATTAGACATAATATTTTGGCCCCCAAGACCCCTACCCTCTAACTACATTTATTAAACACAGGAAAACCAACATGTGAGTTGTAGGACAGATTTTTCATGGGCTTGCTGACCTGAAGATCAAGGATGCCTACGCTCTCGAGAGAATGTGGGCATGAGCTCTATACATATCCTGACTGTCCATATACTGCATGTAATCAGTCAACCCATGTGAGCAGTTTTGAATAGATGTAGATGATTCATTGATCAACAACCTTACCACAATACTTTGACCAGAAATTGTTTCTGTTTCTCTAGATTAGTATGCCAATTTAATCTTCATGACCTTGTCCAGTGACTTGCAAGTGTAATTAATGATTTGGTGGGCAATACTAAGTATGCATGGATTGATGATAGAGTGGGCAAGAGTTCGAGAGCAGAACCACAGCAATCAACCAGAATGTTTTCTCCACAAAGTTATATCATTTGAACTTGAAAACCTGTAACTTTGGATTCCAGCAACAATCAGTTGTATAACCGGCTCTTGCTCCGGGGAATGGCAGCTTTACAAACTAAACACCAGCACATTCACAGGTGGTGCATAATCAATTTACCTACTTTTTGGTAGCATGAGTAACCTATTAAGTTCCCAGAGTAGCATTGATTATTAGAAGTAGAAACCTATTTACTCCATGTTAGAAATTGGGTGCCTGGTTGGCAGAGGTATGCACCAAGCAGGAACCAAAATCCTATTCAGGGTAAGTGTGGTACACACTAAAAGTTTACCTATGATCACCATCAAGTAGCTTGTCACAGAGCCGTCAGGCTAAACTAAAGAGGCAATGTGTAAAGTATTTGTGCACACACACACAGTAACACAGTAAAAAAACAACACCCCAAAAGTACTCCACACCAGTTTGGAAAAATAGCCAATATTTATCTGAGTAAAACAAGATCAAAAAAATCAAAATCCAACTTACACAAGTCAAGTAATACATTTTGCAAGATTAAATAAAAGTATAGTGCTTTGAAATCAATAGCTTCAACTGGAGGGCTATCTGGTCGTGCTTGACCGGGGCATATCCTAAAGTTGCATACAGCCGGACACAGAGTCACACAGACCCACTGACAATACCTTGGTTGCGTCGAAGCATAGGGACACTGATTTGTGCAGAGGAGGGGGTGCGTTGCTTTTGAAAGCAATGCAAAGTTTTGAAAGTCATGCAATGTCGTTGATGCGTCGATGTTAAGAAGCAATGTGCATCATGCCGGTGCATCAATTGCGAACCCCTGGGCTGTAGGCATTGCAAGCAGCACACACATGATGGGTTGGGGTGATGCAGCACAGGACCAGGGATGCATCGGAGTCTGTGAACGAGCATCTCAGAAGTCGGCGATAAGGTGTCTGAGACTCCTGTAGAAGCGGTGATGCGGAGGGGCTTCTGCCGCAAATTCGGGTTGCGTTGTAAGTCGTGGTTGTTGTTTTGCTCAGTAGGTGAGCGGTGTTCATGACCATGGTGCAGGCAGTGGTGATGCGTCGATATTGCAGAGAAATGTTATGGTCACTATTGACGTCTTGCAGTCGATGCATTGGTTTCTTGGGTTACAGCACCAAACACCCACTTACAAGAGCCCGGGACTGGGTCTGGCACTACTTGGTAGAGCAGGGCTCACCGCAGAGGAGCCCAGGTGCTGGTAGCAAGATGCAGGTGAAGTCTTTGATATCCCTAAGATTTCAGAAACAGGAGACAAGCCAACAAGCCCTTGGTGAACGTTTAGACATGGAAGATGTAGAGAGTCAAGTCCAGTCCTCTCACTCACAGGCAAGAAGCAGCAGGCAACAGGCGACCACAGGAAAGCAAGCAGCAAAGTGGCAGTCCCTTCTGGCAGCACAACAGCTCTCCTTCCAGTTGAATTTTATTTATTTATTTATGTGATTTTTAAAGTGCAGCAATTACCCGTGGGTGTCTCGGCGCTAGGAGCTAGATCTATTACCAGTGTCTTAGAGAACAGATGCAGAGTTCTATATCTGAAAATGCTAATTAGTTCATTGAGAAAACAACCATGTCTTGAGTTGCTTTCTGAAGATAAGCAATGTGGGGCTAGATTTTATATTGAGAGGAAGAGAGTTCCATAATCTTGCTGCTGCAATGCTAAAACGTCTGTCTCCCCAATTGACTTTCCTTGTTCTGGGAATGCCATCAGTTCCAGAAGTATTCTCAGTATAAGGGGTCAGACGTCCAGTACTTATACCTAGTTTTGCCTTTAAAGTGGGGAGATTTCAAAGAAAGGTCTATGTAGTGCATAAGGCCATGACATTTCCTGCCCTAGTTCCAGAGTCACTACAGTGTGGGTATGCAGCCCTTTGTGTGGGAAATAGCACAGTCCCTATTCAGGTGCAAATGTCAGCTCCTGCCTCTCAGTCTAGCTCAGGAAGACCCATCAGCCTGGTGATGGACCATCAGAATGTAAGTGGTAGACCTAGGCTCCCTTTGTGTGCCACTGTCCAGAGGTAATGCACAGAGCCCAGCTGTCAGTCAACCCAGACATACTTTCAGAGACAGGCAGAAGGCACAGAATGGTTAAAGTAAGAAAATTACAACTTTCTAAATACGAACCACTAGAGGGGTTAGGCCCATAGGACAAGGGTCAGGTAGGGTCGCAATACTTATCAAATACGAAAGGGGGGTACCTGACACCTTCATTGCTTATGCTTTATCCCTTTATAGCATCTACCAAACAACTTTTTTTTGTTTGATTTGGTTATTTTTTAAACCATACCAATTAGAAATGTTTTCATATATTTTTAGCAAAATTCACAAGTATGAAAAGAAGAAACACATACATTTTAAATAACATCAACAGACAATACATTAAACAATTCACAAATTACATTCATAAACAACAACACATTGAAAAGCTACATTCCTTATATGCAACAAAAAATCCAATCAGCGTTATGTTTTACACCATTATATTAAATACACGGTCCCCAACTCAAGGGAATGTCTTACAAAGGGAACTATTTTCTGCTTGTGAGGAGGTAATCAGCTTTGCAGTCCAGGTCCCTCAATACCAAAAATATAATATTTGACCGCTCCTCAGTGTATATAGATGCCAATGCGTATCAGAGCACAGGCTCGACGTACTGTGCCTTTCATCAGGGCTTCTTATTTATGGGTATCTACGAAATTCTGAAAAATAAATGATGCAAACACCATTGTAAGTGATTGTGTACCTAAACTACATGAATTTAATAAAACCACCTCTCCAATTCTTCATCACGATCTATAGTTTACGGGACAAAAACATTACCTGATGTAGATTAGTCGAACTCACCGGTTCACTTTCATGAAAGCAACGAAGTTGCAGGCCTGTATTTACTTTTTAATTCGGACAATGGGGCTTATTGCTTTGCCAAAAGGTTATCACATGTTTATCTGTAACAACACAAAATGGACTGAGCTCCAGAGATTACTTATTGCAGCTAAATTGACCTTTCAAATATTTAGTTGAACTTTTAGGAGATTGCACATGTTACCTCCGCAAGTACGGAAGTATCGGGAGCCACGCAGACATCAATCGACACGCGTTCTGATTTCCTAAAAGAATGATATTTATCAGTTACCCGGTTTAACAGACCGCGACGTGCAGCGCAAGCAGACACCGTTTGATTTCACAACACTTACTTTTAACTGCTTAACCGGAGCGGTTCAATGTTATTCAACCGGCATAAACGCATATTACTCAGCTGAGGGCATTTCTCGGAAGAACATAGAGCGAGCTTGACGTTGCACTTAGTCTCATGGGGATTGTAGTTAAACAAAGGGAGCCAATTACGATGAGACAAGGGAGAAGCATTCTATCTCCCTGACAGGTGCATTCTGGGAATTGCAGTTAGAAAAGCAAAACATTATGCTCTAGACAATTTTGTGATTCTGTTGAGACTTGTGACTCCACTATTATACTTTAATATCAAGTGGGCCTCCTTTTGAATTAAAGCAGGGTCAATGTATATTAGCCTTTTCATTGTATCTAAGGCGAATTAAACTGTCCACTTGAAATATTTTTCACCATGAGATTTTATGATTAAATGCTCAACCATTGGTGCTCTCAGTACTTTCCTTTTTATTCTTGAGCTATGTTGTGTAATGCGTTGGTTAATCTGCTGATTTGTCTTGCCTATGTATAACTTCAAGCAGTGGGCAAAGGACAGCATAAACAACATTTTTGGTTTTGAAATTTGTAAACTCTGAGTGACTCCAAAGGATGGTATTATGTACAAACTCCGACCCTTCTTTTGCGATGTCACATACGGAGCAATTTCCATATTTGCGATGTCCCACAACTGGTTTAAGTTGCCATTGTGATCGCAAAGTCCCTTTTCGTAATGTGGGAAAGGAGTCTGCCCTTACAATTTGTTGGCCAACACTCTGATTTTTCTTCATGGCAAATAAAGGCTTCTGGAGGGGGCAATCCAGGTTTTCTAACAGGTGCTCCGGTTGAGCTGTTAAAATTAAGTGTTGTGAAATCAAACAGCGTGTGCTTGCGCTGCAGCTCGTGGTCTGTTAAACCGGGTAACTGATAAATATAATTCTTTTAGGAAATTGGAACGCTTATTGATTGATGTCCGAGTGAATCTCGATACTTCCGTATTTGCCAAGGTAACATGTTGAATCTCCTAAAAGTCAAACCAAATATTTGAAAGGTCAATTGAGCTGCAATAAGTAATCGTTAAAAAGTAAATACAGGCCTGCAACTTTGTTGCTTTCATGAAAACAAACCGATGAGTTTGACTAATCTACATCAGGTAATTTTTTTGTCTAGCAAACTATAGATCGTGATGGAGAATTGGAGAGGTGGTTTTAATAAATTCATGTAGTTTAGGTACACACTCACTTACACTGGTTTTTGCATAATTTATTTTTCAGAATTTCGTGAATACCCATGAATAAGAAACCCTGATGAGAGGCACAGTACTTTAAGCCTGTGCTTTGGAAAGTGTTGGCATCTAGCTATACTGAGGAACGGTCAAATAATATACCTTTGCTATTGAGGGACCTGGACATCAAAATTGATTCCCTCCCCACAAGCAGAAAGTAGTTCCCTTTGTTAGGTATTCCCCTGAGCTGGGGTTCGAGTGACAGCCCTAAGGATTACAGTTTGGTTAATATAATGGTGTAAAACATAACACTGATTGGATTTTTTGTTGCATATAAGTAATATCGTTATTCAATGTGTTGTTGTTTATGAATGTAATTCGTGAATTGTTTAATGTATTGTCTGTTGATGTTATTTGAAATTTATGTGTTTCTTCTTTTCATAATTGTGAATTTTGCAAAAAATGTATAAAAAGATTCTCAAATGGAATGGTTTAATAAATAATCAAATCAAACAAAAAAAAGAAGTTGTTTGGTAGATGCTATAAAGAGATAAAGCATAAGTATTGAAAGTAACAGGTTCCCCCTTTCGTATTTGATAACTTTGTTAAAACGGCATTTTAAGACCTGCAACTTAAAAACCAACTCCACTAAAAGATGTGTTTTTAAATTATGGGTCCAGAGACACCAAACATACTTTTCCTATCCTTTCCCAATTGGAAGTTACACCTGAAAAATATTACAAAATGTTACATGGAAGCTCCAATGCTTACGTATGGGTGAGATAGGACTTGCAATAGTGAAAAACGAATTTAGTCGTTTTTCACTACCAGGACATATAAAACTTAAAAGTGCATGCCCTACTTTTTAAATACACTGCAAAATCCCCTTGGGGCTGCCTACGGCCTACCTTAGGGGTGACATATGTAATAAACTGGAGGATTTGGCTGTGACAAGTAAGTTGTCTTGCCAGGTGTAAATAGCAGTGAAAACTGCCCACACAGGCTTTGCAGTAGCAGGTCTGAGACATGTTTAACGCCCTACTCATGTGGGTGGCACAATCTGTGCTGCATGCCCACTGGTGGCATTTGATTTACTGGCCTGCGCACACATAGTGTACTGTACTAGAGACTTATAAGTAAATCAGATATGCTAATCATGGAGAAACCAAATGCCATTACATTTTAGAAACAGGGCACCTGCATGTTAGCACTTAGTGGTAAAGTGAACAGAGTCCTAAAGCCAGAAAAAATGAAGTTCAGCATACAATCAAAAACAGGTCAGAAGGCAAAAAGTCAGGGTTAACTATGCCAAAATATGTCAGGTCCAACAGTCCAAAACATTTTGGTTGCCCCACATTCATAGCCTGTTGCTCCTATTTGATGTTTAGGAAGAGGTAGTATATCAGAGACCTGCGAGAAGAATTACTGCTCTGGACTCAACCTGCTTAAGGTGACCTGGTACCGTGCAGTAGTGGAATGTTTGGGGACTCCTAGTAAGATATGTATACTTAACCTGTATTATTATATAGCACTTCAAAGGATATAAGCAACAGTAAAACATACATGTTTGGTCAAGAAATGTACTGCTGCTGCTGGCCAGAAGATATCCCCAAATGACTATGCCATTTGAATTCCAAATATCTGTCTGGTGACAGAGAAACCACTGTTCCAGGAAGTATTTCCTTATGGGATATGGAGGTCTAGTGGATTAGGATGGCCTTACAGACTCATGAGGGTGTGTGTACTGCTGCTGGGTTCTCATTTAACTAGTTAAATACATGATTTAAAAAGTCACTGGCATGTCATCTACTTCTGTCTCACTTTACCTACAAGTAAACATGTTGCACCTTACTAGGCCATGTAAGTTCCAGTAGCCACAGCTTGGAGACTTTGTTGAGGAATCCCTCTGTCAGAACATTCTTCCTCTGTGTGCATAGTGACATTATTCAGTGTGAAAGGTAAGCTGTGATAGGTAAGCTGGTAAAGAAAGTGGTGTACACTTGATTTCATCATAACTGACCACTTGATTGCATCTTACCTGACCACTTAACTTTACTCAAGAAAACAACCACTACTTTCATTAAATAGGATTCCTCCTATAGTTCAAAAAGCCTCAGCGGTGCAGAGACTATAACCCATGCCCAGGTCATCCTTGATCACGAGGCACGGTGGCTTGATGGAACTTTAACATTTGGTTTGTGTCCTCCGGTTCTGTCACTGATTATGAGAAGCCTGGATAAGAAAAAGAAACTTCATTATTCAAATACTGTACTGCAACTGCACCAAACACAATATCTTGCATGACCATACTAACCAATGTATTCTCCATATATAAAATTCCGGAGGACTCCCTGGTCTTGAAGATGCTAAGAAGATGGTTAACTCGATAGGTCACAGAAGTCCTTCATGGATGGATATTGCTAATTTGCTTTAATTTCTCAATCTCAATTTGTAGCCACTCATGAATGTGTGACTTTTTGATCATAATTTTATTGCAGCTATTTTTCTTCTTTTAATCAGCATATTTCATTGTTTTTATTCGACTGTGTTCTCATCTGTATTTTCATTTTTAGTGGTTTTCAGTAGCAGATTCATAAATGGATTTCAAGCTTACAACAGCTTCTTGGAGATGGGGATATTTAAATAGAGTTCATTAGCTTCTACCAGGAAAGAAAACATACAAAAATATATGAGCTCGCTCTTACCGATATTTCTCATTAATATACTCCTTTTTCCGCTAATGTGTGGCTTGCTAGCTTTAGACACCTGGTGCTCTCCTCGATTAGATCCTCAGTAGACATTACACACATAGAGCAAACTAAAACATATGAGCTGTTTTAATGAATAACCAGCCATGTATTTTCCAAACAAACATAGCACGTCTCACAGAAAAGTGTTCATTAGCCTAATAAATCAAGATGACCAACAGATTTGTTTGAGAATTACCTCAAGTGCACAGTACATTCAAAGTGGGTGGCAGTTCAATGGAATGACACACCTGCGCACTATACATATAACTAACTTTACCACAGAGGAAATCTGAGAATGTATTAAATGCAAGAAGTGAAGTATAATATCTCTTTATTTTGACGCGTAGCAGCTATACATAAAAATATAAGACATCACTGCATTTTGGTATGTGTGGATGCAACTCCTTCGTGCTAGCCTCTATATTCTGATAACTCGGTAAGGCATCCAAATTTGACTGCAAATGGTAACCAACCCCGCATATGGGAATCCACCAGAGCATAGCATGCAAACGTATATAATCAAGTGAGCACTACAGATGTTGTGTGAAGGACAACTAGCCCATAGGACACATCCACCAAACAGGACACATCAGCAAAAGATAAACTAACTACAATAGCACAAGAGAAGGTCTGAAAGACCTCCAACAGAAGAAGATCTGAAAGTTGGCAAGGAGAAAAGATCAACAGCATGCACTAAGTAAGAGACACTAAGCAAGGCATAAGTTTAAGGTAACATTAATCAACAACTGGGACTGAGGACTGAGTAAAAGTGAAGGGCAGAGACACACCACAAACAGAATGCAGGCAAAGCTTACAAGAAAAATGAACACTTAGTAAGGGGTAAACAAAACCGAGGGTGAAGCATTAGAAGAAAGATTGAGAGGTGGTAAGAATACATCCCAAAAAGAGCACATTGGGCGCCCTAAGGCAAAGGATGCTAACATTGATTAGTGGGAAGAAGGTTTTACTCCAGATAGTGTGAAGAAAGCCTAGCTCTAGAGTATTATGAAGCACTAGACACAGGGCAGGAATAGAGTGAAAATATGGCATGTTCAAGAAATCAGAGTCTGTCATTGGGATAAGATATCTTAGTTTTACTTTCTAGTAAAGATAGTTTAATCCACAGTTTGAAGGCAAGATGTGAAGACAGCAGAAGTTTCAACTTCAAAGACCACCAAGACCTCAATCATCCAGATAAACCACAGGCACCATGAAGAGTGTCCTGAAGGTCGTAGAAATGGAACGATATGAATTAGGAGCACCTGGAAGGTATTCTGCAGGAGTCGCAGCAGCAGATCCATTTCACTAATGAAATAGGAGGGGCAGGACTGTTCAATCCTCTCTTGAATAGGGAAGGGGAATAGGGAAGGGCTGGAACCACTACAACCCTCCTGCTGAGAGGTCTACTATCAACTGAAAAAGGCTTCTAGACGTACCCAGACAAACCGACAGCCTCACTGTTGGCAAGTGCTTCAGTCTCAGGAGGCTAACAGAGGGTCTCATGTCAACTAGGCCTTTCAAGGCAAAAGATGCACAAACAGCAACACCAAAGAGTAAAGTATTGGTACCCCTGAGGACTACACACCTGAGCAAATGAAGTTGAAATCAAGAGCAAAGGGGTTGCACCAGGACCCATGAATCAATCAATCAATCGGGTTTGTAAAGCGCGCTACTCACTCGTGAAGGTCTCCAGGCGCGGGGGAGGAGGCGGCTCCGGATTAGTCGAAGAGCCAGGTCTTTAGGTCCTTCCTGAACGTGTGCAGGGTTGGCGAGTGTCTGATGTTCCCAGGGAGCTTGTTCCAGGTCTTGGCTGCGATGTAGGAGAAAGCTCTCCTGCCGGTTCTGTTTTTGCCGTTGCGGGGGACCTCTGTCAGACACAGCACTGATCAAGAGGCCTTCACTAGAGAAACAAAGTGAGGATAGAAGAGGGATGAAGTCTAAAAGGAAAATGTAAAGCAGAAGAAGACTACTACCCCAGCAAATCCCAACATAGGGGATTCTGGTAAAGGGTGAAGTTGGAGGACTGAAAACCCTAGAAGACAAGTGCAAGCTAAACCTGATGTTCAGCCAAAAGCACTTGCTATTTAGAATATTTAGGCCAATTTACCAATAAACATTGAGGGAAAGCAAGAAGAGTTGACGTGAAAACCTATGGCAGTAGAAAACAAAAAAAAAATACCAGAAAGACTCAGGTCAATCCTTACAGTTAAGAATAAGAGGAAATACAGATGCAAAACAAGAAACGTAAGATCTAATGAAAGCAGCAATGCACAAGCAAACTTTGTATGACATATGATCCTTTAAAAATATCAGTGAATCAAATCAAATCAAAGATATTTGTAGGGCGCGCTGCTCACCCGATAGGGTCTCAAGGCTCTGGGAGGAGGGGGCGCTACTGCTCGAACAGCCAGATTTTGAGTTGTTTCCTGAAGGCGAGATGGTCCTGAATCAGACGTAGGCGGGTGGGGAGTGAGTTCCATGTCTTGGCCGCCAGGTAGGAGAAGGATCTTCCTCCGGCAGTGGTTCTGCGGAAACATGGGACGGTGGCAAGGGCGAGGCTAGCGGAACGGAGCTGGCGGGTGGGTGTGTAGAATGTGAGGCGGCTGTTGAGGTATTTGGGGCCCTTGTCGTGGAGAGCCTTGTGTGCGTGAGTGAGGAGTCTGAACATGATCCTCTTGCTGATGGGGAGCCAGTGCAGGTCTTTCATATGGGCAGAGTTGTGGCTGTGACTGGGGATGTCAAGGAAGCGTTGTGCAGAAGCGTTCTGTATGCACTGGAGTCTTTTCTGGAGTTTCTGGAGTTTGGCTGTGGTTCCAGCATAGAGGGTGTTCCCCTAGTCCAGTCGGCTGGTGACGAGGGCCTGGGTTACCGTCTTCATGGTTTTGATGGGGATCCACCGGAAGATCTTTCGGGGCATGCACAGGGTGTTGAAACATGATGACGAGATGGCGTTGACTTGCTTGGTCATCGCGAGGGAGGAGTCCAGGATGAAACCTAGGTTGCGTGCGTGGTCCGTGGGCTTCGGGGTGGTGCCCAGTGCAGGGGGCCACCAGGAGTCGTCCCAAGCAGAGGGGGGATGGTCCCAGGATGAGGACTTCCGTCTTGTCTGAGTTCAGTTCAGACGGCTGAGCTTCATCCATCCTAGAGGCTGGCTCTGGCGGTGGCGGGGTCGTTGGTGAGGGAGAGGATCAGCTGGGTGTCATCAGCATAGGAGATGATGTTTAGGTTGTGTCGGCGTGCAATGGCTGCGAGGGGGCTCATGTAGACGTTGAAGAGAGTGGGGCTGAGCGAGGAGCCTTGAGGAGCCGCAGATGATCTTGGTGGCCACTGAGCGGAAGGGGGGGAGGCGGACTCTCTGAGTTCTGTCGGAGAGGAAGGAGGTGATCCATTCCAGGGCTTTCCCTTGGATCCCGGCGTGGAGGAGGCGGGTTGTTAGGGTGCGGTGGCAGACTGTGTTGAATGCGGCCGATAGGTCGAGGAGGATGAGGGCAGCAGTTTTCCCGTTGTCGAGCAAGGACCTGAAGTCGTCGGTAGCTGAGATGAGGGCAGTCTCGGTGCTGTGGTTTCCTTGGAACCCTGACTGCGAAGGGTCGAAGGATCCGTTCATCTCAAAGAAGGTGGAGAGTTGTTTGTTGACGGTCTTCTTGATGACTTTGGCAGGAAAAGGGAGGAGCGAGAAGGGGTGGAAGTTCTTGAGGTCTGTGGGGTCCGCAGTGGGTTTCTTCAGGAGGGCGCTGAGCTCGGTATGTTTCCAACTCTCCGGGAAGGTGGCGGATGCGAAGGAGCTGTTAATGATGTCCCGGAGTTGGGGTGCGATGATGGAGTCGGCCTTTTTTAAAGATGTGGTGTGGACATGGATCGGTTGGGGAGCCGGAGTGGATAGAGTTCATCATGCGGGTGGTGTCTTCGGTGCTGACCGAGGTCCAGGTGCAGAGGGTGGTGGTGGGGGGCTCTGGTTCGGTGGTTGCGTGCGTGGTCTGTGCGCCGAAGCTGTTGTGTATGTCAGAGATCTTATGGTGGAAGAACGAGGCGAGTGAGTCGCAGAGGTCTTCTGAGGGTGTGATGTCATTGCTGCAGGCGCTGACGTTGGAGAGCTCTTTAACGATGCTGAAGAGTTCCTTGCTGTTGTGGGTGTTGTTGTCCAGTCGTTCTCTGAATGTTGTCCTTTTGGTGGTCCAGATCAGCTGGTGGTGTTTGCGGATGGCGTTCTTGAGGGCTGTCATATTTTCTGTTGACTGGTCGTGGGCCCAGGCTGTCTCGAGGGTGCGCAGGTTTTCTTGGAGTATTTGAGGTCGTTGGTGAACCATGAGGCTTTCCTGCTGCCTGTTCTGCTGGGAGGGTTCTTCAGCGGTGCAAGGTCATTGGCGCAGTTGGTGAGCCAGTGTGCGAGGTTGAGGGCTGCTTCGTTGGGGAATCGAGTGGAACTGTGAATAACCGGTATAGTGAAATAATTATTCTATACGTTTTAAAAGTCATTACATATGTTTATGACAAACTTTTTTCTGTAATTTTCTCAGACACAAAAAATCCTTAATTTTGTATTACTGCATGATTAAATCTAAGCAGAAATTATGATTTGATTTACGAGGACCTAGAGGTAGAAAAAGACTAAATGAAAAATGTGCAAAATGGACAAAATAGTATTCTTTTATATTTGGCAGTGCCAGGCCACCTTCTGATATTTGCTAGCCAGAGTAAAAGTAGAAAACAATCCCTCTTAAAAAACTTTATATGGAATGTGCAGGACAGTGCAGCAAATAAAGAGGCAATATTGACAAATGAATCAGCGCGACCCGACCCATCAAAGCAAAGATATCGGCAGACCTGTTGCTTGACTTCCTTAATAAATGATAAATAATTGAATATGAGTAAATGATCGGCATCTTCTGTAATATAGATGCCTAAATCTCTCTTGAGCTTCGGATTTACCAACGGACTAAGCTCTGGGGGTAAGGAATCAGTCATGCAGTTAGAAAGGAAAATCTTCATTTTTAGCCTATTTATGTTATAACCACCTACCGATTGAAATGCCCCAAACATTTTCAAAACCCTCTGTTGAGTGGCAACGTCGGGTTTTAAAAACAAAGCCACATGCACTTTTTAACAGAAGTATCGCTTATAAAAGGGAAACTATTGGCTATCCGAATATAGGTGGTTTCATAAGAATAAATACCTGAAAAGAGTGGCCAGGGATAGAACCAGATATTAGATATGAGAAAGGACCCCTTTGTTGGTCCTTTATTTGAACTAGACATTTTCTAAAAGTGTAAGACTTGATGAAAATTAAATCCAGCTCGGAATTAGTGAAGATCTGGCTGCATCCAGCACTCGCAGACCCGTAGATACTGGATAGACACTTTCCGATAGTATAGGGAAGTGGATTTGCTTCAGAAAGGTAGATAAAAATGTCATTCAAAGGGAGGGAGTGTTAATTTCGGCTGAAGTTTGGAACAAGATCAATATATTTAATTTATCTTTATTAAAAGGCACTAACCTCCATCGGATGCAATTCTGTACAACATGGTCCCCTTATAGAACACCTGATTTTCTGTATAGGATTAATCCCAAATATAGGCGAAATGTTTCAGATGTTTAATGAGGGCAAGGGGGAGCTGGCGGCATAATATATGTGATTGCACAAAAAATTGTGGGATACTGGGCCTCAATCAATGAATATTGCACATGCACGCCCAATATAGATTTTGCCCAGGATATACAAGCCATCATATTGGGGTATTCCTCAGAGACTAGCATTCGCTTGTAGATGGAAAAAAGATGTTCTTGGTCACTTTGATAAAAAGATCTCTAATTCTACAAAACTGGAAGTCGGAGGTAACTTCTACCTTTGAACACTGGCGGGCCAAAATGTCCAAGATAAAAGGTTTAGAACGTTGTTATGCTCTGCGACAAGGCTTGTGTAAGAAATTTCTTTAGCTCTGGGACGGGTTATAAGCATATTAACTTTGCTGTTATAAAAATATCTGTATGATTTTTTCCGGACAAATTGGGAGGAGATCGTGGCTCATTTTGCTTATTCATTGTACTGTAATAGATTTTTTTTCGTTTTATGGTTATATGATGTATTCATGTGAATTATTTCAATAAAAAAGATTTCTTAAAAAAAACAACTCAGTATGCCACCTTACATCCTAGAAGTTTAGATGAATCTGGAGAGAGTACTAAGCTTAGGCAATGGGTATTAAGCAGACAAATGGGAAGAGAAGAGAAGAGAAAAAGGAAGGAAGGAAGGAAGGAAGGAAGGAAGGAAGGAAGGAAGGAAGGAAGGAAGGAAGGAAGGAAGGAAGGAAGGAAGGAAGGAAGGTAGGAAGGAAGGAAGGAAGGAAGGAAGGAAGGAAGGAAGGAAGGGAGGAAGGGAGGAAGGGAGGGAGGGATGGAGGGAGGCAGGGAGGGAGGGAGGGAGGGAGGAAGGAAGGAAGGAAGGAAGGAAGGAAGGAAGGAAGGAAGGAAGGAAGGAAGGAAGGAAGGAAGGAAGGAAGGAAGGAAGGAAGGAAGGAAGGAAGGAAGGAAGGAAGGAAGGAAGGAAGGAAGGAAGGAAGGAAGGAAAAGAGAGAAACTAAACCCAATAAGGAAGCTCAATTCAGGCGCATCCACATGCTCTCCCATATTCGGCTCATACGAGTCTTTGAAACCTCCTTTATGGCCCTTACTTGCGACTGATTGGCTTCTATTGTCTGCCACAAGACATTGGAGCCTACGAAGTGTCCAGGAGAAGGCTAACAAAAATGTAAAAAGCCCAGGCTGATGGAGAACATTTTTTACTGGCACCACATATTTTAAAGAGGGGAGGCCTGGAACAAATGTGATTAAAGAAATGTGCATAGTTGCAAGACTGAATGAAGCTGAAATATACACACACTGTTCAGAGGAATATCCAGCATATAGATATAACAGCTGCTTCCAGATACTGTGCCCGAACATGATTCTTTACAAAGTGAGTCATTACATTGCCAGCCTCTACAATGACTACGTTGTTACAACACAGTACCATTACAACGCAAGTTGTTACAGCGACTTGCTCTAGATGGCACGATGACCTTAGGAATAGTATGATTTACTATTCCATCTCCAGTGTGTGCAACAGTTGGGAAGTTGTTGGAATAGTAAATCATACTATTCCTTAGTCTAGTGCGCCATCTAGAGCAAGTTGTTGTGACGACTTGCGTTGAAATGGCACTGCGTTGTAACAACGTGGTTGTTGTAACAACCGCATTGTGAAGGTATCGCAGTGTAATGTCCACGTTGTAAAGGTTGTTTCCCCTGTGTACTGGCCTCCCTGGTTGTAGATACTACCCTGGAGAGTTCGGAAGATGAGCTCCGCCTCACCTCCACTTCCTTACAAAGCAAAGGACAAGTTGACGCTATAGAGGGGGGCAAACATGTAAAAGATACATCAAAGGTACTGGGAGCCCCAGCTGTATCAACAAGTCCAGCTCAAGATGGCCCAAAGAAAGGCACAAAAGGAGGAAAAGAAATGAATCCTTTCCTTTATTTATAAAGAGAACCACCCCAAACTCCTTAAATCCACAATCCCCCAAACCTCAAGATATCGCCTCCAAGCCATCTAAAGCCTCATCACCGGATACAGGACAGATCCCAACAGCAGCAATATCCTCTGGAAACTTGGGATTAACACAACAATCTCCTGAAATGAACAGTCTAGGGCAGGGGTCTCCAAACCGGTCCTGGAGGGCCGGATCCATGCCAGATTTTTTGGATATCCCCATTGACATACATGTAGTAATTTTAATAATCTGGCATGGATCCGGCCCTCCAGGACCGGTTTGGAGACCCCTGGTCTAGGGGCGCTGCAGCAGCAGATCGATCAGACTCAAGCGCGGCTTCAAATACAAGGGTCGGCAACGTCTCTTACATCCTTAGCTTCCCCGAATGATGAAGTAGAAGATGGAGTACCTAATCTGGATCCATCCCCAGTGCCGGACATGGTTGTTAAAAGCAGCGAGCTCATGATGGAGACTACAGGGAATCGGATGGCACTTCATTCAGCAGTATTACAACCCCTTTCTCTGCCGGTAGCTACAATAACTGCAGATAAGACCTCAAGAAGAGTACCACCGGAGGTTCTATCGAACTCACCTGGTCCTTCAGTACAGCTGGACCCCAAGGGGGGGGGGTGCAAATGTTGATACCGATATCCTGTTGAAAAATGTCAGTCAAATCTCAGAAACTGAGGCAAGGTATCAATTAGATATCCGAGATATGTTGAATTTGATCCTTGAAGAGATTTGGGAAATGAAAAAAACTCAGCAAGTAGAGATAGCAGCTCTGCATTCGAGACTGGAAAAGTTGGAGGAGACAATGTCTGGACTGCCAAATAGATTACATGAGGCTGAGGCAAGAATTTCGTATTAGAGGATCAAATGAATCTAGTTATGGGTGAGGCAAAAGAGGTGGCAAAAAAGAATTTTCTTGAAAGTAAATTGGATGAGCTCGAGAACCATTCTCGGAAGTCAAACCTCAGGATTGTGGGGGTCCCAGAAGGCATAGAAGGTTCCTGCCCGCTTCAATGGGTTAACTCATTTATCCAACAGAAAGTATTGCCAGAGTTTGAGGGCGATCTCACCATTACGGGAGACCATAGGGTTCCTGCACAGCGTTTCACCATTCTACTATTGCCAGAACTATCTTGCTGAATTTTGCAGATTTCCGGATTAAGGAGAAGATCCTGTCAAAAGCCATTCAATAGAGACAGTTTTCTGTGAGAGACAAGCAAATGCAGCATATTCTCGGACATACCTGCGCTGCTGCACGGAGGAGGAAAGAATTTGTTAAAATTCTCCATTTATTTAAAGCACATGGTGCACAAGCTTCAATCGCTCAGCAGTCAAAGCTGAGAGTTTTGGTAAAAGGAACATTTTTTATGTTTACAGATCTAGAAGAAGCACAACCCCTTCCCAAAAAAATCTCATCAGGGGCTAATGTTTGAATATTTATGTAGGGGTAGTATCACCAATAACAATGGTAAAGGATCTTTCAATACTCAAGCTGATTTGAATGCTTGGTGTAGTCTTATGATATTGATGAGGATCCTTAGTTTGATAGCGTTATTATTTGGCAGCACATGTGTCTTTTTTTTTTATTCCAAATATTTGTTGTGCCTGCTTGCAATTTTAAGAATTTAATAGCGGCACCTTGATTTGGGGACGTCGGGGGGTCAATGAGGACACTTGGGGTGTGATCACATGACACCCAGGTTAGAAGGGAGTGGTGAAATATGGGCAGCATGGTTGGTAGGGGGGTTCTCACATTTCAGAGGTTGGATGGGTTTCGTAAGGGGTAGGAGGGGTGGGTAAGGGTTAATAGCAGTAAAAAAGAGTAAGAGCAAGAGGTACAGATATTACTCAATTGAAAGCTTAAGTTATCTAGTGAGTAGAAACCTTGATGGAAACTAAGAAATGTAATATCCTGTCAATCGATGCTAATGGAATTTTAAACAAACAAAAATATGGCGTCCTCGTAAAATGGCTGATATCCTTTAATCCCCAAGTGGTATTCCTTCAGGAGACACATCTAAAGTCGAATGCTCCTAAATTATTTTTACCCTGGTTTTTTCCAATGCATTTTTTTGCATCGGCAGGGGTGGTCCAGAGACGAGTCGCAATTTATTTTTCAAGAAGATTATCCTGGGAATTTTTACAGGTTCAAAGAGATCCACAGGGGGAGATGGCTATGGGTAGTGGCCAGGCTACAGCGGAAAATTTTGAACTTTGTGAATTATTATGGTCTGGTTTCGGACGATGCTTCCAGTTTGTTAAAATTTAATGAGTTTTTGAGAGGGGTCCCGGGTCAGCTTAATATAAGAGGGGATTTTAATTTCATACAAGATTTGAAAAAAGATACTTCAAATAAAAACAAGAAACAACTAAAACCAAACACCAAAAGAATTATAGAAGCCCTCATATTTGAATACCAACTAAAAGATCCCTGGCGCTGTAGTAACCCAGATAAAAAATGTTTTACTTGTTATTCACATCGGTTCCGGACATCATCCAGAATTGACTTTTTTCTTATATCCAGATCTCTCTGGGTCTCTAAGACAGATAGTGGATGTAATCCCTTTTCAGACCATGGAAAAGTCGAGCTCGAAATTGTATTTGGTATGGAAAACAGAGAGCGACCCAGGTGGCAGCTGGACCGCAGTCTGCTCTAACATCAGGATTGGGTGGCGGGTTTCAGAAAATGGATCTCTTAATATTTCAAAGTTAACGATGATACTGCAGAGCCTTTCTCTGTGTGGGGTGGGTTTAAAGCAGCAGCTCGTGGCCAGATCATTGCCTATACAGCTGCCAAGGAAAATGATAGGAGGCATAAAATAGCCAAGCTACAAATGGTAGTCGAGAAAGAATATACCCTACAGCTCCAGCAGTATCCTAATCAACTTGAGCAGGCAAAAGCGGCCCTGAGAGACTTTTTTATATTGGAAGAAATCTACAGCTCAAAAACGTACCACCAAAAGGTGTATGAAGACAGTCAGTTGGTAGGGAAACTATTGGCAAATTCAGTAAGAAAGAGACAGGAGTCGGCTATAATAGTGAAGATACGGGATCCCCAGACTGACCAGGAAGAGGTTAATGGTGATAAGATTCCAAAGTTCTTTTTAGAACATTTTGATCATATTTATTCTATGGAATATTTAGTCGGGGAAGAACTGATCTAGGATTATTTTTCTAATATAGATATTCACAAAATTCCAGACAATCGGATTAATCAATTAGGATTAGATATAAATTCCGCAGAAATATTGGATTCTATTAAAGCAACAGCCGGGGCAAAAGCATGTGGCCAGGATGGCTTCCCAATCAAATTTTATAAAACCTTTTCCAATGAATTACTGATACCCTTGAAAAAACTATTTAATTCTACAAGCAAGGAGAACTGGTGCCTGCAATTTTTAAGGAAGCAATAATAGTAGCTTTTGTAAAAAAAAAGGCAAAAATCCAGAAGATGTAAATTCTTACAGGCCTATCAGTCTTTTAAATTCGGATTACAAGATTTTAATCAAAGTTTGGGCTGAACATTTTGTATTTGCTGCCCAGGAGGTAATTCATAGTGATCAGACAGGTTTTATAGCGGGAAGATCTATGGCAGCTAATACTGAGTTTTTATTAAAGACCTTGGACTATTTTAATATCAATTTAACCCCGGCATGTATTTTAATGGTCGATACTGAAAAAGCATTTGACCTGGTCAACTGGACGACCCTGTTTTTTTCCCTCGGTCAATTCGGATTTCCAGCTTAAGTAATCGATATGCTACGTGATATTTATCAGGGAGTTTCGGGCCAGGTATTAATCAATTCAAAACGGGCAGGATCGATTAAAATAAACCGAGGGACTAGACAGGGTTGTCCACTTTCACCATTGCTTTTTACCTTTTTTATCGAGTCTTTAGTAATTAAAATCAGAAACAATGCTGATATCCAACCCCTTATCCCCCGGATGGCGAAGCTTAAACTTTTCATGGACAACATGAAAACCTGGCTCCCAAGCTATGGAATTCTCTTCCACTGTCACTCAAGACCTCTTGCTCCCTCCTATCTTTTAGGAAATCTTTAAAAACACTGCTCTTTTCACATCCCCACTAAACTCCTCTTGCTCAACCTCAGTGTCCTATCAGCGCCAGGAAACTCATGGTGACAGTGCGCTCAATAAATTTCCCTTAACATTAACATTAACATTAACATCATTTTATATCTGCTGCCCAACAAAGAAAATATGGAAAGTATACTGAGGGAATTTAGAGATTTTGAGCAAGTCGGGGGCTCCAAAATAAATTCTAATAAAGCAGAGGTCCTTGCCCTAAATACTGATCTAAATCTTTTTCCATCTTGTTTACAGGTTCAAGCTGCCAACCAAGATCCAGTTAGATATCTTGGAATATTTGTAACTAGCCAGTACCATCTGCTATATCATCTGAACTATACAAGAATGAAAAATAAAATTAAGAGACTTCTGGATCAGTGGTTCCTGCTTCCTCTTTCATTAGTAGGCAGGGTATCATTAATTAAAATGTCGATACTACTGTTGCTTATATTTTTGTTTTGTAATGTCCCTATAAAGATTAATTCATCTTTTTTTAAAGAAATGGAAACGATGCTTAGAGGCTTTATATGGGGGGAAAAAAATATCTAGGGTCAAGCTGTCAGTAGTGCAACTACCCACCGACCAGCGGGGCCTCGCTTTACCCCATTTAAAAACATATTACGAGGCTGCCTTTTTAGATATAGTGGCGGGATTGATGGGATTAAAATACATTCGCAGTAGCTTCTTCCTTGATAAAATGCTAAAGGAAATTGGTTCTCGAACCCAAGTGTTTTTAAAAACATCCAAGCTTCCAAAGAAGACGAGATACAAGACCCTAAGGGAATATTCGTTTAGACTTCAGTTTTGTAATAAAAGGTCTGGTTCCTCAGGCGTACAATATTTGAGTTTGAGGGAATGTACCAGTTTAGGTCTTCAATTGAAGTCAAGTCATATAATAAACAGGGAAACTTGTGGGCTACAAGAGCTGAGACATTTTGTGATCCACAAGGGCAAAAAACCGTAAGAGACCAATTTTCTTGAATATCTGCAAATCATACACTTTTTTAAGAACGTTAGCGGCCTTTTTGATTCTCCAAATGAATTGGTAGTAGCCGTTTATGGGGTCAAAATTAACGGCATAGGATATTGGTATAAGTTGCTTCACCGCTCTGGACAAACTTTATTGATAGAAAGCCATTTAGGTAAAATAGGCCACGAGACACAATGCGCTTTTTCACGTAAGGATTGGGAGACCTTATGTCATTTGGGAAGTAAATACCTACGCACATGCAATTTTAAAAGGATGGCATTCCTATCAAGTTGGCTTGCTTATTTGACTCCGGAGGCCCTGGAGAAAAGATGTTCGGAGGTTGAAAACAAATGTTTCAGATGCCAGGCCAACAGTCAGGGCGGGTGGCACCATATTTTTTTCACTTGTCCACAGCTAAAACCCTTCTGGGAGGCAATACATGCGGATATAGAGTTGGTTGTTGGGAAGACAATCCACCTTGAGGCCGATTTGACCCTATTTGGTATATGTAAAGATAGGAGGATGTTAAATAAGGCTGAGGAAGTGTTTGAATTTATATCTTGTACTGTAGCCCGCTCCTTAATCCTCCAGAACTGGAAATCTAGTGAGGTTCCTTCCCAATTGAAGTGGTTCAATAAAATGAAAACGACTCGCAATTTTGAAAAGGCATATGCAAGTCGGGTGGGAGCCATCAGGAAATTTGAAAAAAACTGCTAGTATTTTGAGAACCTAGAAGAATTAAGGGGGGATTATTTATACTTGATATTGATATTGAAACAGTAGCAGTCGTCGTGATTAAGAGCATTAGCACTTTTTTTCATTTATGGTTTCACTTTAGAAGCATTAGCACTTTTGTGGTTTTTGCACTTTGGAATATTTGCACTTTTTTCTGCTGTTTCTCTTTATTGTATCTCTTTTTGCTGTTGCACTTTATTGCAGGATTTCGCACATTGTCTGTTTAGAAATCATTGATGATGATAATGGATGCTACTGTTTTTTATCTTTTATCCTTTTATATCTTGTCATAGAAGGAAGAAGATATTCAATGTTTTTAAAAAGGTTTCAATAATAGTGTTTTTTTTGTTTTTTTGATTGTGAAATGTATGTCTTGTACCAAAATTTTCTGCTCAATAAAAAATTTTTATACAAAATTTAAAAAAAAGACAGCCTATATACTCTGCAATCTCAGGTAAGGAATACAATCAAGGGTACAACAAATAACCAACAACACCAAACTGGCATTTGTAGTAAAAAAAAACACAGAAATGGTGTGTACTAGTTATGTATTGTATATGGCCACATTTACCATGTTTATGAAGTTACATTACATGAACAATCCTGTCTTGATGCAGACTCGTTTTTGCACAAGAAATTTCATGCTGCCACTTATCCACTAAAGGCGATGTTTCCCCCGCCTTAGTATTCCATGTTCGAAATAGAAACCTACCGTATGCTTGTGGGGTCAACCCATTATTTCCACCGTCATTACTCAGGGTGCAAAGAGGTCACATTGCATTGAGCCTGACATTCAAGATATGGTCTGCCATACATATACAACTGATAGGTCTCTTGAATTAAGCCGTATCTGCATATATGTAATGCTTGTTTACTCTGTCTTCAAAGAATTCAGGTAGAGTACATAGGTAATTATTTTTATCACGCCAATAGAAAAGGGGATGTTTATCTATTGATAAATGTATGTATATGTGCTTGTAAGTGTATATATATTTATTTGCAAATTAACTGCATGTGTGGAATTTACATTTGTGAAGCCAACTGCCTTAAGAGTCATAGAAGTGAGCACATGGGATGGTATCAATCACTGTTCTAAAAGGGGCAATTATATGAGGATGGGTAGAAAACACCAGCAAAATAAATGCCCGTATTTACACTCTCCCAGTGGAACTTAGCTATCTAAAAATTGACAATTTAAATTTCAATGAAATTGTATTCTAACACAAAGATATGCCTGAACAACATGCTTAACAATTACTTGTAACAAAGACAGTAGACTGAGGACAGGTCAGAACTGACAGCAGGAAAAATTGGGTGTTGAGGTATTTATTTTTCAAAATTATTTTCAGTAACTTCGAAATGTCCTTCTGATGCTGTTCTTACAAAAGTCAAAGATTACTACCAAATGTTCTTCTCTTAATTTGCCATGTTGGGGTCCATTTGAATCCCTAGCTACCTTTTCAAAACATCACACTTTATCTCAAGGCAGCTCTGTGTTACTAGTAAGCACAGAATACAACCAACCAAGAAAGTTCAGTTTATGGGGGGGTCTAAATTTTAAGAAGGATACTCTTCATAACTACTTCATTTATTAAATCTTTCCTACCCTTTTGAAAACCATTACACTTTTCCACAAAGACAACCTAGGGACAGGATTAGAATCACCGTAAATTGCTCCATCGTCCCTGACTGAGACTGCTTGAATTTTGTCTTGCCTGGGATCTGGTCAGTTTATGATCATCAAACAACCTTAGGACCCATTATTGATTTTTTGTCACCCAAGGATATTTTTTAACATTGAGCATGCTGGTATCTGGTTCAATAGGGCAATTGCAGCTGGTGGCAGTAATTCAGAAGCCTTACTGGAGGAAGATAAGTATGTCAATTATTATGAAGTAGCCAAAGAAAAACGTATAGCTCCCACCTCCTGAACAGTACAAAATTAGAGGAGACCATTTTGATTAAATAGACAGTGAAATAAAAAGTGGTAAGGGGTGAAAAGGGAGCAGTACCAAGGAAAAGGATGTCCAAGACAAGATTAGGCCATCTTCCAGCAGAGAGGACACACAGAGCCCACCTACAGGGAAGATCAGGTTTTCAGAGTAGCAGCCATTGAAAGGTCTGGTTAGACATGTTTGACATACACTCCATTGGCCCAACTTGATGGAAATCTCACCCCCTCAAGAGGTCCAAGGCTATATATTTATACAAAGAGGCACAATATTGTTTAGAACGCAAAGCCAAAAATCTAGGGCATCTCTGTGCCTTCTCATGTCAACCTACTAATGAAATCTCAGACTTTACTGACAAGATTTATGCTTTTTTTAGTTTAGGTTTTTGCATTAGGCTGTTTATCACCTTCCTAAATAAGTAAGCCCATCCATTTTTTAATCCGAGCACCTCTGTGAAGCGTACCTTGTGGCTCTGGCATGATGCCGTACTCTGACCCTTACAGTGGTAATCCTCAACTGAATGACCCAATCCATTATTCAAGACCTTGTAACTCAGCAATTTGATGTGTTTGTGTGTTTAAACTATTTGCTCTAGTACGAAGCCCTCTCTGTTAAACATCATGGGCCTCATTTATGAAAAGTGACGCCTCGCTGCGTGAAAACAGCGATGCGTCACTTTTCACTGTGCACTCCTTGCGACATTCCTGATGCGCCATATTTAATGTATGACGCATCATGTCGCAAGGAGTTACAGATACGTCAGTATTTCTGACGTATCTGTAAGCGCAAAAGTGACGCATTGCTGGAGTGTGTCACAAAAGTGACGCAACTCCAGCAATGCGTCCTTTCACATGGGGAAAGCCCCATGTGAAAGGACTTGCATCAGTCTTACGCCTGCTGTGAGGCAGGCGCAAGATTTTGACGCAACAGCATCCTAAAAGTGACGCAGTGAAATCTCATAGGTTTCACTGCGTCACTATTACGAGGCTTTTTGCGGGGAACGCCCCCTCTGCATACATTATACTTGACGCAGGTATAATGTGGCGCAGGGGTTTAAAAAGTGACGCATCTACCTAGATTCGTCACTTTTTAAATATGGCGCAACAAGGCGCATTTTTTACACCGCTGGTGCGTCACAAAAAGTGACGCACCGGCGGCGCAAAACTGACGCAAGGCCTTCATAAATAAGGCCCCATGAGCTGTACCCTAGGACAGGCTGCACAACATAAAACTTTGACGCAATCCAAAAAAGCAAGAAAGCAAAAAAAAGATTTTTACATCTGGAAACATTGTCTTTCTCTGCTTATACAAATTCATAGTACTAGTATTTCTTGTGTTTATGCACATTGTCTGCAAGCATTTCCACCAACATTACATCTAGTGTTTGTTGTCCATGGGAACTTAACACATCATAGAAATGTAAGAGCATAAGCCCTAATTAAGAGGGCATAGAAGGTCTGCAGTTCCAAAGGTCCCTTCTTCTCCCTATATTGTATAGGATATACCTGCTAACAATCTCTTTATTTTCCCACTCTCTATTTAGAAGTGAAAATTCACACTTTTTTCTAATCTTAAGGAAACGGAAGTTGGTATGATATTTAATTTTCGTGAACAATACTTTGAGTTACCATGTTAGGTGCTATTTGAGCTACCTTCAATGTTATGCAAAACCTTTCTCTAGTTTGGCTTACATTCAACATAACTGGTTGACATGTGGAAGAAAAATGACATTTGTTAATATTAATAGTTTTCCTATCATCTGGATGATCGTATATTCATTGTAATCAATATATTCATGCCTACTTTTCTAACAATATTTCTGTGCCACCAAGTTTTCACTGATTTCTCTATGAAAGCATTGCATTAAAATCACTTTCTTAATTAAGCGGAAACCTATGGTGAAATTAGTTTTTAAAATGATACCTGGTTGAATGACAAATATATTATGGTAGTCCTGTCCATGACTCGACAAAAATAAACAAAGCACAAATAGAGTTTGATATTCTAATGGCTGACTCTTGTGGAAGATAGCAATTGCAATTCTTATCCGTTGTAAATGTGGTTTGATAATTAGCCTCTGAATTCATGGGAAATTGTTGTCAGCTTCTCAGAATAATAGGTGTACAAGGAATTCTAACTTCCAGCATCAAGTGTTGGCTTCAACAACTATGTATCTTAATTGCATAGTAAGGACAACTTAGCCCATAAGGAACCTAATATCAAGGCATTCAAGATGTTCACTAGCTTTGATAAATCTTGTGAGAGTCTAAGACTTTATGTGGGGAGCAGTTCTTTTTGCCTTTGATCAGGAGTTCAACATAAAGTTTCATTCTGAGACACAAAACATTTGCTGAAGGAAAGTGCCCTTTTTTGCATGGCTACCCCCCACTTTTTGCCCAACATTTGATGCACATTTACTTGATGTGCCCTGGATCCCTGCCAATCAGGCTCCCAGGTCCTGTGTTCTTTCCCAAAACTGTACCTTTGTACCCTCAATTGGCACATCTCTGGCCAAAGGTAAGTCCCTTGTAAAATGTATCATGAGTACCAAGGACACTGTGACCAGGGAAGGCCTCTAAGGACTGTAGCACCTATTGTGCCACCCTTAGAGACCCTGCACCTTCATACCCTGCCAATGCAGGCTGCATGTTTTGGTGCAGAGAAAAGTGAAGAGTCAACATGGCACTCATTCCAGTGTGCCATGCCTGCAACCCAGTTCTAGGGGCCCAGGTAAGTCACCCTTCTAGCAGGGTGTGCTAGCCCCCTGGTGAGAGTACAGTTGTATGAGCACTGTACCCCTGCAGTGTCTAAGTCCATTCCTAGACATAGTAAGTGCAGTAAAGCCGTAAAGAGTATGTGGTCTGGGAGAAGGTCATTAGGAACTCCACAGCTCCACATTGGCTGTACTGAAAGCTGGGAAGTTTGTTAGCAAACTTCTCAGCACATTAAAACCACAATGATGCCAGTGTGGAATGGAATGTACAATGCACTCAAAGGGCATCTTAGAGATGCCCCCTGAAAAATGACCAGCCCTGGTGTGGTTCCTGATTGGCTACCCACCATTTGCCACCACCAGACAGGTTTCTGGACCACTGGGTAGAGGGCATACTCTCTCTGGAACCAGAAATCGAGCTTATCCTGGGCAGAGGTGCCTTGCCTCCTCCCCCAGAATGGGCTGGGCCCACGAAGGGGAAGCTTCAAAGACCTACTGCCTTTGTAGGCTGTCCCTGCCTTTTGCTGCACCCAGCCACTGGCTCCCACCAGTTCTGACCCCCCACTTTGGGCAGGAGAATTGGCTGGAATATAAAGTTAGAAGGAGAGGTGTGCCCACTGTTGCCAACTCCTCCCCTTAAGTGGGGGAGGCGAGGTGAAGCACACATCTCAATGACCTCCATCTTGAAGATGAGGGGACCCAGCCAATTAGGGAGAGGCTCATGCACCCTCCCACCGGAGGATGGCATCATAGGGGGTGTACCCAGCCCAAGGAAGGTCCATTCAATCTTTTCATGGGACCCCTCACAATTATTCTGAACCAAGCTGGTATCAAATATCACCTATATGCCGATGACACACAACTCTACTACAGAATAAAATCACCCAGCGACATCCAACATCTTAATGCCACCAGCGGCGATACCTCCATTAGGGACAAATAAAACGATAATAAAAAGGATTTCTAACGTGTTTAATTATTATTTTATTGTAATCCCCCTGCACCCGCCCCCAGGACTCTCACAAGTCTTGAGGGCAGGTCCAGGGTGATGACAATGTGGTGGGGGAGAGCAAGCACTCCCTTGTCCCTTCAATGCGCATGAGGTGTTTGGCCGGCCATTTCAGGCTGGCCAAAATCCTCATGCACAGAGAAGCTTTCTCCAGCCCCAGTTGCTCTGCCTTTTATTTTTGTTTTTTGAACATAAATAAAAGGCATTGTCATTTACAATGCCAATAGCTTAAACTGTTTTTATTTTTATAGCACAGGCACGGAATGCATTTACAATGCAATAGATCTCGCACTTGCAAGAGTTTAAGCTATTAGCATTGTAAATGAAAATGCCTTTTATTTAAAATAACACATAAATAAAAGGCATTGTCATTTACAATGCCAATAGCTCAAACTCTCGCGAATGCGAGACCTATTGCATTGCAAATGCTTGTTCTCTGTAATGTGACTTTATTCCAATTGCCCCACGAGCAGGCCCAGTGCTCCTCCTCAATGTCATACAATTTACAGGGACTCATTTGCTGGAGGACTCACTACGAGGAGGAGATGTTTCGGCTTGGGGTATCCTGTACTTTTCTGATGGTGCACACAGTGTTATAAATAAAACTGCTTGAAAAGGACTGGATTGGAGAATCATCTTTGCACTATTACACAACAATTTACTAATACCAGATGTATCAGCAATTCTCAGAGGGAGAGGTAATATATGTGAGGTTTACCCAGAGGGTTTCCAGAGGAAATAAATATTACTGGGAAAAAAGTACTTGTATACCCTATCTGGTGATTAGCCACACTTTATAAATCCTAATTGATTGATTGCTTAAATGGCAATACTGCACGAAATCCCACAAGTAATTCGTGAAAATTCCTACATTTTCTGGGGAATTTTACCCAGGCATTTGGCAACTTTTAGCAGTGGAAGTGCTGAGTTACATTTATAGACTGTGCAAATGTATTCCATACTTCATCGTTCTTCTTGGGCTGTTTCACTTTCCTAACAGTTCCCTTGGATTTACAGCGCATTAGTAAAAAATAAAACTGCCAATCATTTTGCTTACAATTCCATTGTTTTGGTGTAGTCGTCAACATTATTTTAAAGTGTTCCATACAATTACCAATTACAACTCGTGGGTGGAAGATCTTAATGGTTCATAGTTTTATAGTCCTGTCCTAGGCCTAGTTCATAGTCCTAGAACGTGTTAATTTTAAATTGGAACTCTGGATTCTTATTTGCTATGTATATGGGTACTTATCATTATCTGTTATGTATTGTCACTCTTTGTCATGATAACAGCGACATAGTGTGAGTTCTTTACGTGATAAACATGCACATTGGTTTTTGGTATCAAGTGAAATTATAATTGTAAAGCAAACATAGAATGAAATGTAGGAGTCATTTAGTATAAAGTTGGTAAAAACAAATGTACTCTAATTCCAACATTGGGAAATTCATCTGTGACATTGATGACATCTGCTTATCTTTCGGTTCTTACACATTTTCCATACCACATTGCATGCCATATTGTATTCAAGGATGAAGTTTAGACAGGAAATTAACACTTTGCTGGATTCTGGAATGAGATGATCTCCGAGGAACATCCTAAACAGACTATATACTGTACCCAGCGGACAGTTGGAATAATTTCAGAAGACCTTCAGTCTTCCTTCCACTGATTTTAGGCAGATGTCTTGCCCAGTCTAGTCAAAGATGCTCTGACTGCGATGTAAGGTCTTTCTACTGCCCCCTCCCCCATGCCTCGCAGGATCTTTGAAGGCCCTTGAAACTACTTATCTGTGTTTCGGACAATCTCAGACTTTGAACTGAGATTCGCCATAGCCATATTATTATTATTATTATTATTATTATTATTATTATTATTATTATTAATAATATTATTAGTACAACAAGAACTGATGAATTCCAATCACACCATCCATCAGGAAATGAGCAAAGTAATGAGTTTTGCTCTAGAAGGAAGTGTATTAGATTATGAATGATTGTTCTATCCTGTGTATAGCCTTTATTTTATGTTGTTTATTATCAAAATTGGTGACGGGGGACGGAATATTTAAATTAGTTTTTATTTCCACGATAGAAAGAAAGTGTAAGTAGTATGTGAACATAGAGTGTGATCATGTGACCGAGGCCGCTTCCATGTTGAAATGTGTTGCAGCTCCCTACGAAGTATCTGTGAATAAATTGATATTGCAGCAAGTCTGGTGTGTCCGATTGTATCGCCGCAGTCATATGCTTACATGGAACTCTATATGCATACATACATAGATACATACATACATATCCATATACACACACACACACATATATATATTTGCGCGCTTGCCCACCACCTCGTAATCCATTGAAATAAGTATACACATATATATACGTAATTGGATAATGTGTGCGTGTGTGTATTCTGTGTGTATGGGTGTGTGCAATTTAAATACCTTATTTTTTCTATAGGAGTGTGTTGCAGTATTTATGAACGGCCATGTGTGTTTATAGACTTATACTGTGGCTTTTCTGGAGTACATTAAACCTATTTCGGTACCTTTGGACTGGGGTAACTTTATAAATGTCACTTTCAAAAAACAACAGCTTTGCTGTATTGTGGGTTTGTGTCTGTATGAGCATGTCACTCCCTAAACCCCTCCTTACATTTCCCTAAACCCCTCCCATTTGGCAATGAATATTCAGCATAGTCAGCATTTTCCAGATCTCTACACAGAAAAGATAGGAGAGGCACTGGCAGATTACTCGTGGGTTTGTGACTACGTTTTGTAGTACTTGAGTAGTACTAAAGTTCATTTATGAGCCCTTGTTTCACTTTTACGACGCTTGTGCATCACTTTTTGTGACGCACCAGCGGAATAAAAAATGTGCCTTGTTGCACCATATTTACAAAGTGACGCATCTAGGTAGATGCGTCACTTTGTAAACCCCTGCGCCACATTATACCTGCCCCAGGTATAATGTATGCAAGAGGGGCGTTTTGACGCAAGAAAGCGTCATAGAAGTGACGCCGTGAAATCTGTGATATTTCACTGCACCACTTCTAGGACACAAATGCGTCAATTTCTTACGCCTGCCTCACAGCAGTCGTAAGACTGACGCAGGCCCTTTCACATGGGGCTTTCCCCATGTGAAAGGACACATTGCTGGAGTTGCGTCACTTTTGTGATCCACTCCAGCAATGCGTCACTTTTGCGCCATACAGATACGTCAGAAATACTGACGTATCTGTAACTCCTTGCGTCATGAAGCTTCATACTGTAAATATGACACATCATTGGTGTCGCAAGGAGGGCGCAGTGAAAAGTGACGCTGTTTTTGCGCGAATCGATACGTCACTTTTCATAAATGAGGCCCTTATTATTTTAGGAACTACTAAATGAAGTTTGCTCATAGGGCCAATATATTTGACGATACATTTCAAATCTCAGGACCGGCTCACAGAGGTAACGCTGTGGGACGGTAAGGCGAGGCGGGTGGTGCTGGGTAGGGGGATATTGGGGTCCGACATTCAACGGCAGATATTTATTTATTTATGTTCACCTTTGCCGTCGTATGTCGGACTCCACTACCCCCCCAACCAGCCCTGCCACCCCACTGCCCTACAGCGTTACCTCTGCGAGCCGCCACTGTCAATCTCTGCTAAAACATTTTGCCATATCAGTACAATTTTATGGCTGAACATATGTGAAAAATGCTCCTAAGTCACGAGGATTTTAAAAGGGGTTTTTACTTTCATATTTTAAAAAAACGATATTTGAAGCGCTGAGCTTATATTGGTAGTTAAAGACACTTCTTTTTGTCATAGGAACACTTTACAAAATGCTAATTAAAATACAGGAACGAATATGCATCCATAAGGACATCTGACGAGTGTACTTTCTTAAGCAAACACATTTTGCATCCTGGAAACGCAATCCAATCCACAGAAGCTGTAGACTGGATAAAGGCTGCCACTATCTGCCTTTAGATTATCTTTCCAAAGCCCTCTGGACGTTACCTTTCTAAAGGGGCCGCTGCTTCTGATCTCGCTGTCAGCCCGTGATGAGGCGTGGCAGCTCAGATCTCCGGAAAGGAAGCGGTGTCAGGTAGTGTCAGATGCTATCAGGGATTCAGTGGGAGAGAGTTGGTGTGAGGCGCGAGACGCCTGACTGCTGACAGCTGTCGCCTGGTGTTTGTTATGCACCGTTGCAGCACGCCCTCTAGAGGCGCTGCAGCGCAGGGCATAGGAGAAATGTTTCACTCTATCTGAGCTGTCCTACTCTTTCCTCCTTATCACTTGCCTTGTACAGAACAGACCCTTTGTGCAGTGGGAGGGAAAGGCCGCCTTTTGGAAAAGTGAAGTAAACAGAAAGGCCTTGTTCTTGTTCAGTCTGGGCAGCTCTCCATGGTCTGCCGTCAGACTGAAAGAGGCCGTAATTATGGGTGTAGTTCTTATGATACAAAAAGTGTCGGATTCCGCGCCAAAGGGTGACAATATGCTGGCACGTGCAAAGCTGTTTCTGTAGCCATCCTTTTGTTCACCAGCATCTCGGGCACAGGCCAGGGCTTCTGTCCGCGCCCTGCCCGCGAGATACGGACACTTCCTCTTATCAGCTGTTCTTCCTTTTCCATGGAGGTTGGAAAGGATTGTGTCACAGGGACCTGATAACGTCCCCAAAATAGCAGATTCCGATACAAATGGCTTACTCTGTGAACTACCGAGGAGACGACGCTGGCGGGACGGATACCGCGAGTTGACCTTTCAACTAAGAACAAGCAGCGGTGCAGTTTGTTCCAATGGAAATAAATGACAGAATGCTAAACAGCAGACTCGAGATGTACAAGCCTCTTGTAATTCCAATGTCCAGCGTCTAAAACTTACTGCTGACATCAATTACATCAGCAGAACTCCTTAAAGAAACGTGTAAGGCCGTATATGCAAACATTTTTTGAAGGCTGCAAATGGCCCAATACGCAGGATTATGGCGTTTACGACCCACCAAAAAAGCATTTTGAAATGCACAAAAGCCAAATTGAGATTTGTTAACTTGTGATCCGGTAACTAGTTAATGAATTCCAATTTGTTTTTGTGATTCGGTATTTGGAATTGGTGTGTTTAGGGCGTCACTTTTAAACGATTTGTAATGGCATGTATTAATGTTTTGAGGCCGAATGACAGGACTCCTTCCTCATTGAGATTGTTTAACAAAATATTTTTTAAGAACAAAAAGAGGTCCTATGGACCACATCCATTCTTGAAAAATAAAACTTAAACGAGTAATTTTTTTGTTTATGATCTGTGTTTTCCCCAAAAATGCTTTATTTAAAAGCAATCACAGACATGATTGTCTGCTAACTCTAGCAGACCACCAGCCCTGTGGTGGCTATCATTCCTAATGGGTTGCAAACTGCGACCTTCCTCATTTTTATTCATGAGGGATGTCGATTTGCGACACACTCAAAAACCCTAATTAAAAGTCCTAAAGTTTCCTACATTAGGAATTGTGATTTCCTAATTGCGATTCAGTATGAACTGCAACATAGAAATCATAGTTCCTAATTTATGGACATCTCACTCTAAATGCGGTAACTATCGGTGGCAGTGCAAAATGCCTATTCGCAGGTAGCCGCAAAAACTCATACCGCAGTAATATTTATGTGGCAGGGGCTCCTTTGATACTCCCTGCCATACATGTCATCAGGCATTTCCTGGGGGGAGAATACTGGGGGGCGTTAAAGCAGTTGGGGGCCTGGTTTTGAAGGTCCACCACCACTACTGGATGGATGCAAAGAGAGAGAAAAGCGATTAATTGGAACAGGGCTCCCTGAAACATTTTTCCTAGGAGAGCTTTTGTTTCTCAGCCAGAACCTGTTACTTGTAAAAGACAGAGCCCTATGAAAATATACCCTTTCCCTTATATGTGTGGGCATGGAGTTAGAACAGTAATTCATAATTCCCAAAATGTAAGCACTCCCCTTATTGTAAGTGGGACTTCCCTTCAAAAACATGTGCTTTCAGCAATATTTTTTCAACTGCAGTCAGGGTAGTATATCTCACCTCCACCTTAAAATATGCACTTTCCCCAATGTTATTTTGATTGGACTTAGAATAGTAAATCTGAGCCCCTTTAATGTTATGCCCTTCCCCCGTTTATGTTAAACGGGAGCTGCAATTGTACATCTGACGTCCGTCTTCTACAATTTTGAAATAGTTTAAATAGTATGAGGATTGTAAATATTAATGCATATTTCACTATTTTATCAGGTTTGATTTTTCAGTATATTTAGATTTTTTTTAAAGTATATCATTTATTGTTTAGATTATTGATGCACAAATTAAAACAATAATCTTCAATAAATATTTAGTTGAAATAGTTTATTAGCACAGCAAAATATTTGTATGTTTGTATACACCTACTTTTTTAATGTAAATTTGTAATCAACTACATGTGTTCATACTGTTGGTGATATTTCAAATATTATGATCAGTTAAATCTAGGTTGTCTTTACATATTTATTTTGATTCAATTTTCAAATTTAATTTATAGATTTATGTAAAGTTTTGCCAAAAGGTCGTCTTCCATTAAATATTTGAAACATTTTAGGTTTTATTTATGCAGTTACACACGTGTAAGATTTTTTAAAGATACTATTTTAAAACTTTCAACATTTTTGATTTTTATAAAATTATTTACACTTTTATGTTAAATGTAACTAATTTTAGTTACAATTATTTAGTTAATTATATTTTAATCAATATTTTGAATTCTATAGTAATAGTCAATATTTGTGGTGGTAGTTTTTTTTACTGTGGTATTTTCTAAATACAATATTTTTGAGGTGGATATTGCGATTTAAAATCTCAAATAGAACTTCTCGGGGCAGCAATAATTGTCAACAGAACCCATATAACCTTACAGAAATGAGATCTAGCTCATGTGCTGAATAGGACTCACACAAACTGATCAGATTCCTTTAATTGGTCCCACATCTGGTGTGCTCGCCTAACCTTCTGAAGCAGATGTTGATAGCAAAACATTATACATTTGTTGAGTCACATACCATTCTGCATGCAATGCAAGAAAGGATTTACTCATTACAAGGTACAAAGCTGCCAATAGTATTAGTCTAATATGACTTTATAGCTGAAGCTGGATCACAAAGCTCCGGGGAATCTGATTTTATTGATCTTCTGTGCCACACTTGACACTACATCGCAGATGGCCACTGCAGATGGAGGTGCTTCTAGAGTGCCTTTTCAGTTGGTTTTGCTATTTGGTAGGCAGAGAACTGGCACTGACTATTCTGCTTCTACTTATTTTGAGGCACTTAAAACCAGAGTCCCAAAGTACTCCTCCTTGTCTTTTATTTCTTTCCCAAGCTTGTCAACAGCTTCAGTTTAAAGGGACAATAGGTACAGCCTCCTTCATCAACTGGCTGTTGTGAGATGGCAGAGACTGAGATTGTGTGATAAGTTTATCGATTTAAAGGGGAGCGGTGTAAGGAAGCTTCTTTGTGGGGACAGAGATCAGTTTGGTTGCAGAGAAGTGTACTGTTAAAGTTGGGAAGCTACTTGCATGAAAACAGTAGCAGAGTTTGGATGGTACAACCAAGCAATCAAATGTGGGTGAGTGAGGGGGCAGAATGGGTTGAAAGTGAATGTGTGAAGGAGAGGCAATGGATAGGGAGTGCAGTCAAGGGTATAGGTGATGTAGATGTATGGGCTGCCTGGTTAAAAGTAGGGAGTAGATAGGATGCGAGTGAAAGTGGAAGGTCATAAAGGAGGGGAGAGAGAGCAATGTGAGGGGAAAGAGGTAATGGGAGCAATAGTATTAGCAAGAGATGTGGTGGGGTAAGGAGACGGAGTGACTAGGAGCCGAAAGGGAGCACATTGGGAAGGAGGGGAGCAACCTGGGTGAATATATTGAGGGAGTCAGCTTTAAACGGGTTTGGGTGGGTCAGCAAATGATAAGACTCATTGTGGAACTTGTATGGTAAAAACAGAGCATGAAGAGTGAATAATAATAGGTGTATGAGAGATGTTTTGTTGGAGATGTGAGGCTGGTGGAGTGGAGTTGAATGTGCACATATCTTCAGTAATGCAAATCAGAGTGAAACAAGCAGATCTTTGTTACCTACTAAGGTTCATACAGTGGGGTTTGAAGTCAGAGGTGTAGGAACAAAGAACAGAAAGAAGAGCATCTTTCAATACACAATTATCCTCAAACTATTTATGTGCAATGTCAGTGGCCGAGGAAAGGGCATTCCCAATGGGGGCCTCTGCAACTCCTCGTCGTAGGATACATGCTGTCACCTGCACTCGCCCACAAGTACTTAATGCTAGTAACTAGAAATTACAAAAGAGGATGTAGCCTAAAGGCTAGGGCATTGATCCTCAAATCTGGGGAACCGGGTTTGAGTCTCGGCAACAACGCTCAACATCCTGTAATTCTGGGTAAATCATGTAATCTCCCCGTGCCTATCAAAAATGAATGTGTCCTCATGTAACGAAACTGGTGCTATGTAAAGTGCTCTGATACCTAATATCTTCAGGTCTAGTTCGATGTATATAAAACTAAAAAAATATATATATATGTATATATATATATATATATATATATATATTCACTGAAAAAACCATGGGTTATAGACCATATATAGTTAGGAATTAGCATTTACAAAACCTTATTTTACTCACACAAAACCATTGAAATTCCATATATAGTTAGTTGCACTAACTATATATCGCGCACCCGCAATCCACTGCTGATGATGTCACGTATTACATCATTCATGACATGGTCAGTGACATCACTGATGACATCACTGATGATAACTCAAATGACATCACTGACAACATCACTGATCACAAATAAAATGACATCACTGATGACATCATCCAGTGACTGTATGTTTCTGTAAAGTTAAAATATGTCTTACATATTGAAGAATGAGTGGATGTATAAGTGTCTGGATGAAGGATGTATTAGATGCATGACAGACTGCATGAGAGAGTGATTAAATGTGTCTCACTGAGTGCATGGGTTAGTGACTAAACTTTCTTAATTTGTGCATCATTATGTCTGTTGTTCTGTAAACTGCTGCATGTGTTGATCAGTAGCTATATGAGTAACTATATGGGTTATTGATTGGTTGCCCAAGTATTTGTATGGGAGAGTGAGTGTGTGTGTGTGGGAGGCTGGGAGGTGTGTGACTCTGTGCTTAGATGTGTGAACAGTTGATTCACTAAATGTATGGGTTCAAATCTGCATGTGGAAACAGCTGTATGGGTGGTTGACTGTGTGCATGAGTGTATTGGTGAGTGAATGGATATCTCAGTGCTATATGTCAAAGTAAGTACATATGTAAAACACAGTACATGTGAGAGTTGACATATAAATTACTGTGTATAATAGCTAGTGAATGTGTGAGTGGCTGCATGGATCATTGAAAACTTGTATCAGTGATTGTATAAGAGAGTAAATATGTGTTAGAATAAGTTTCAATAAGTAAGGTGTGTATAACTGTATAGTTGAGGAAATGGAGGTGTGATTGATTCTTTGCATGACTGACTAGGTGTATGAGTAACTCTATGGATGAGTGACAATCTGTGAGTGTCTGTTTACACTGAGTGTATCTAAGGTTATATTAGAGTCTGAACAGATTCATCGTATTATCACATGAATGACGTCATCAGTGATGTTGTCAGTGATGTCATTTGAGTTGTCTTCAGTGATGTCATCAGTGATGTCACTGACCATGTCATGAATGATGTGACATCATCAGCAGTGGATTGCGGGTGCGCGATATATAGTTAGTGCAACTAACTATATATGGAATTTCAATGGTTTTGTGTGAGTAAAATAAGGTTTTGTAAATGCTAATTCCTAACTATATATGGTCTATAACCCATGGTTTTTTCAGTGAATTTTCAAGGTTTTGTAAATGCTAATTCCTAACTATATATGGTCTATAACCTATGGTTTTTTCAGTGAATTTCAATGGTTTTTTAATAGCAAATATCAAAAGCTGTAAAATGTCAAGTACGTGGTAGGTAAAAACATTTTCGTGTCTATGCACGCTGATGTGCTTTGAACGCTGCCCCCCCCCTCTTTTCTTTTAGGAGTATTCTCTCTTTGCAGATAGTGAAGGGTAGGTAACGCAGGCCTTTGCCCCCGTTGTAATACGTCGTGCCTGCTTCCCTCTCCATTTGATTGATTGTTATCCAAGCATTTACTGTTTTGGAATTGGTTCTCTTTGGTTCATTCTCTATATTACAAACAAGCACAGAGTCGCAATACTCTGTTTAGTCTTTGCAGATAGTGAAAAATCGTTAGAAAAAACAAAAGGAATCAAGCAAAATCAGTAGGCCACTAATGGGATCTCTTTTTGACCTCGCTAAAATAGAAACATTAGGAACAACCCCTCATGAGAAATATGAAACTAGTGGGAGGAACTGAGCTCGACGCCATGATGGCTGCAAGACAGCTCGGCTCCGCCGCCCACCCCGCCCAAAACAACGACAAACCCTATTCAAATATTATAAATTTATACAACACACCAGCAAAGTAACAGGGTAAAACGTTTTATTAAATAACTATTTACATGGCAGCCTGCTGCAACATCAATCCAAATGCATGCCGCCGTTCCCGGGATGTCTCCCCGACTACTCTGCGGCCTACGAGATGGAGAAGCCGGGGCATTGACTAGGCGGGGCCTCCGGCCGCAACCACAGCGCCAACGATCGCTGCTGACGGAGGGGAGCCTTGCCGGTGAGAGCCACTGATCTGAAGAAACGCTGCCTGCGGTGCCTCCCTGAGCCGCTTGACGGAGGCCCCCGAGGGGAGGTGTGCTGGCGCGGACTCGGAGGGGGCACTTGGCTCCTGCCCCCTCCCCAAGTCTTGTTGCCCTGGTGTGGCCTGAGATCGCCCCCGACATAGGCGGTCGGCTCACGGGGTCAGGCGGAACTTGTTGCCTTTTGGTGACTCTTCCATTCTGGACCTTGTCCCACAATCCGTTTGACCTGAAGACACGTCCTGCGGTGCCCTGGTCCAACCATCACATATACCTGCGCCAGGAGACGGCGTGGGGTGCACTGGAAGGGAGAGGCGGCGCGAACGAGCCTCCCTCACCTCCCCAGGTGGAGGTTTCTCAGCTACACCCCAGCACTTCACTCGGCCACCTGAGTTGCGCCCGCTCCTGCGGCACAGGACCTCGCTCGGCCAGCTGAATTGCGCCTGCTCTTGTTATTACAGCGTCTCACCCGCCATCCGGATGAATTGTACCCACTCTTGCGGTACAGCGACAGGCGGCTGCCACGGAGCTCAAGAAATGACGGTCGGCTCCACAGACTTGGGCCTGGCCTGCAAGGATGGCTCTGGGCAACCCTGGAACTCGGACGCTTGACTGCTAGGGCATGGGCCCCATTCCCAAAAGCGTCCCCTCAGCCTTGAAGATCCTACAAGAGTCACCGGGGCCCCCGACTCCCGCAGACTTCTGGTGGGGAGCGACTGCCATGATTGCTCGCGGAATGGCCACAACGTAGCCACGGAATGCTCTCATGCTGACGCCAGCTTCAGTCTGAAACATCTAGAAACACTGTAGACTACCAATTCGATCAGTTCCGGTGGAGCCCCAACGTGACCCGGTAGAGAAGAACTTGCCCTCCCCTCTTTGACTGATGGTTCTTGTTGCCTGTCCCTTCTGTCATATGACGCGCCGCGTTAGCGCACCCGGAAGTGCTCCGGTGCGCGAGGCGCAAAGCGCAGCTTCCCGGAAGCAACCCGGGGCGCAGCGCGGAGCGCGTAACGTAAGCATAACAGGTCATGTGACTTGTTAATAAAACTTTTCATTGGTTCATTTTACTTTTGGGTTCCTAATGATGTAAGGCTAGGTCATGTGACCTAAAAATAACACTTTTCATTGGTTGAGAACTATTTTTTGTCCCAAATGATGAAAACCCCTCCTTGTTTCCTCACTCTGACTTTCATCTTTGTGAGAGGAAGACCTTTTTTCATCACTTAGCAATAGCAAGTGTTGTAGCTTCAGCTGGTGCATCCCCACCACCACCACCACCTCCTAGGAAGAGAGTACCACCTCCTCAGGTGTTGGGTGAGCAAGAGGTGCCCCCCCCCACACCTTCTTGTTGCCTGGTTCGACCAGCTCAATCGATCGAGCATGAGACTCTGTTGTGATCTGAAGAACCGCTGCCTGCGGTGCCTCACTGAGCCGCTTGACGGAGGCCCCCGAGGGGCGGTGTGGTGGCGCGGACTGGGAGGGGGCGCTTGGCTCCTGCCCCCTCCCCAAGTCTCGCTTGTCCAGCTGAGTTGCGACCACTCTTGCAGCCTACGACATGGAGAGGCCGGGGCGTTGACTAGGCGGGGCCTCCGGCCGCAACCACAGCGCCAACGATTGCTGCTGACGGAGGGGAGCCTTGCCGGTGAGAGCCACTGATCTGAAGAACGGCTGCCTGCGGTGCCTCCCTGAACCGCTTGACGGAGGCCCCCCAGGGGCGGTGTGGTGGCGCGGACTGGGAGGGGGCGCTTAGCTCCTGCCCCCTCCCCAAGTCTCTCTCGGCCAGCTGAGTTGCGCCTGCTCTTGCTATTACAGCGTTTCACCCGCCATCCGGCTAAATTGCACCCACTCTTGCGGTACAGCGACTCTTCCATTCTGGACCTTGTCCCACAATCCGTTTGACCTGAAGACACGTCCTGCGGTGCCCTCGCAATGCGGCCTGGTCCCTGAATGTGTGCAGGGGGACGGTATTTCCCGCTCGGCCAGCAGAGTTGCGCCCACTCTTGCGGCCTACGACATGGAGAGGCCGGGGCGTTGACTAGGCGGGGCCTCCGGCCGCAACCACAGCGCCAATGATCGCTGCTAACGGAGGGGAGCCTTGCCGGTGAGAGCCACTGATCTGAAGAACCGCTGCCTGCGGTGCCTCCCTGAACCGCTTGACGGAGGCCCCCGAGGGGCGGTGTGGTAGTGCGGACTGGGAGGGGGCGCTTGGCTCCTGCCCCCTCCCCAAGTCTTGTTGCCCTGGTGTGGCCTGAGATCGCCCCCGACATAGGAGGCCGGCTCCCGGGGTCCGGCGGAACTTTTTGCCTTTTGGTGACTCTTCCATTCGGGACCTTGTCCCACAATCCGTTTGATCTGAAGACACGTCCTGCAGCCTGGTCCCTGAATGTGTGCAAGGGGACGGTATTGATTGGATCAAGATGGTGGCTTCACACAAAGCTGACTCAAGTGTTGCTGCTGATGTTATGCAGACAAAAACTGGTTTTCAGTTTGTACATTCCTCAGGATTTTTCCATCCAAGGCTGGTTGAGAGTTTGTAGAACGATGGCTTCAGATTTTCAACATAGTACTCTTCAACATTCTTAATAAATGTAATTCTGGTCCTGCCGCTACTTATTGGAGACATTAAACTATACTCTGGACCTGCCTGGCCTCAACCAAAATGGCGCCAGTATGGGAGCGACTTGCAACTCCTTATGACGTTCTAGTTACTTAGCCTTGACGTTATGGGGGATGTATGCGGTCTTTGTGCACATGGCGGGCGGGGAAGGGTACTGACTGGGAATACGGACAACCCTATTGATGTCAATTTTTCATTATTGATTATTGTATTAATAAAGCTTCGAAGTAATGTAACCCATGATACTCGCCCATGGTGTGCGTATGGACGATTTTATTGTAACTGATCCTGTTATACTTTCAATTAAAAAATCAACCTTCACTGATCCTACAACCGTTTATCACTTTTAGTTTTTTCATTATTGATTATTGTATTAATAAAGCTTCAAAGTAATGTTACCCATGATACTCGCCCATGGTGTGCGTATGGACGATTTTATTTTAACTGATCCTGTTATACTTTCAATTAAAAAATCAACCTTCACTGATCCTACAACCGTTTGCCACGTTTAGTTTTTTCAATTAAATGGCTCGCTTGTTACATACTCCTATACCCCTGGCTTTTGAAAGACACCATCTTGAGGAATAAAGGGCTGCGTCAAGGGTGGTATTGCCCAGAATGTCTTGTTTTCTAGTGCTCGTAATGACGAAGCCAGAACTGCCGAAAGGGATTCTGGTCCTGCCGCTACTTATTGGAGACATTGAACTGTACTCTGAACCTGCCTTGCCTCGACCAAAATGGCGCCAGTATGGGAGCGACTTGCAACTCCTTGTGACGTTCTAGTTACTTAGCCTTGACGTTATGGGGGATGTATGCGGTCTTTGTGCACATGGCGGGCAGGGAAGGGTACTGACTGTGAATACAGACAACCCTATTGATGTCGATTTTTCATTATTGATTATTGTATTAATAAAGCATCGAAATAATGCTACCCATGATACTCGCCCATGGTGTGCGTATGGACGATTTTTATTGTAACTGATCCTGTTATACTTTCAATTATAAAATCAACCTTCACTGATCCTGCAACCGTTTGTTACGTTTAGTTTTTTCAATTAAATGGCTCGCTTGTTACATACTCCTATACCCCTGGCTTTTGACCCTTTCCTATGCGCGGTCTGTACTACCGCCCTCGGGCGATCTATGTAATGAACAGACTACCATTGCCGAAACCCAAGGGAATGCATCTCAGAGAGATAAGTCAAATGCGTGGTAGATAAAAACATTTTCGTGTTTATGCACGCTGATGTGCTTTGAACGATGCCCCCCCCCTCCTCATCATTTAGATTACCACCCCCTATTGCACAGAAGCGTACCGGGCGCTCCCCACGCAAAAAAAAGCAAATTTTTTTTTTTTGCCCCGCGGGGCCCTTTTAAAGCCTCCACATCAAACCTAGGGGGTCAGGGAGGATCTACTATGCCCCCTTATGGTCATTTCCCCCTTCGTTTTGGCCTCCTCTTGTCTCTCGATCCTACCGAGAGACAAGATGGCGGCCGCTCCGGACTGTTTAGAATGTTGACAGACACCAGAGAGCCAATCAGCTTCGCTTCGCGAAGTTCCGTTACGCGTCAAGTACGCGAACCGGAGCCCTACCCGGAGCGCTGTCACAGATATATATATTTTTTTGAACGGTAATTTATCAAAATCCACTGGAGCACATATATTGAGACCTAGCAAAGGCACATCGGGCTAACAGTCCCTACAATTTTGCCAAGTTTCATGCAAATCCATTCAGCCGTTCGAGCTAAAAGTGAGGCCAACCGCCCTATGGAAATTAACATTGGAAAAACGTGTTTTGGGATCCCCCTTTTTTCTCGGCCCCCCCTTGATGAACCCCCCCCCAAATTTTAAGGGGCTGCTCAGAAACAAAATGTGCCATTTTCCTGAAAATTGCAGCCAATTCCGTCCACAAACGCCAAAGTTATTAGACATAGAATTTTTAAAAATCCCATAGAGAAAAAATCCTAACTATATATACCTACTGGCGACCGCCTGTAGGTAATATATATATATATATATATATATATATATTCCACTCCTTCCTGCTTCTCCAAGCACGGCACGCAGGACACAAGGACCACCACACAGCTTGTCCAGTACACAAGGCCAATTTATTATCCCTTTCTGTTTCTCTCTGGCATGACGCGTTTCGGGTATATATATAGATGATACAAAAAATGAACAATTTTAAACCTCTTAGCCAAATGAGAACAGTAACATTGACACACATATAGCAGACCCAACTCATGACCCTAGACCTTACTACCTTCCCAAGAATACATTTGAGTGGTGTCACACCCCAAACACCCTCACTGAAACTATGTCATTGCCTGTCCCATATGGGTCTGGTAGTCCTCCTTAGGAATGCATGACCATAGTCATATACAACACAACGGCCCATCGTCTCTGCTCTAGGATCACTTACTTCAAATTGATTTTCTCTTCATTCATTCTTCTTCATCTCTGCCACAAGAAGCCTTGATGACAAAGTTGTCAAATCGGTACATTTGGACACAGATCCTTGTTTCCAGCCCTTGTTAATGTTATGTTAATATAATGTAAACTGCAACCCGGAAGGGGTATCTCAGCACCACAGTGAACTATAGGCAAGCAGCATTAGTATCTGAAAACCTCAGTCTTGAGAAGCCTTTTGAAGTGAAGGTGGTCCATGCACTTCCATAGGTGGGAGGGTAGTTGGTTCCAATGTAGGGGGACCAGATAAGAGAAAGCTTTAATTCCAGAGTGGGCTTTCCTAATGTGGGGCATAGTGAGAAAAGATTTCTCCCTGGATCGCAAATATCTGCTCGGATGGTACAGAATAAGTTTCTCTGTCAGATAACTGGGTCCTCTGCCATTCAGTGATTTGTGCACTATGTAACAGATCTTGAATGTAATTCTCTTGCGTCTTGGAAGCCAGTGGAGTGTGGGCAAGAAGGGGAGAAAGGGCAGCTCTGGCAGGCATATTCTGAATGAGGAGGGTCGCTCTGTTTTGGACCACTCAGAGTTTGTTAAGTAGAGACTCACTAGTGGTGGCTAAAAGAGTGATACAGTAGTCCAGGCGGCTGATCACTAGTGGCTGTACTAGGGTTTCCACACCGAAAGTGGGAGCAGTGGAAAGACTCTGCACAGCTGACCCATCATATAAGAGCAGGTGTCTGTGAAAGCCACTACCTGATCTTTCTTAGAGAGTGTGGTCAAGGCAAATGCCAAGGTTTTTAACCAACTACCTTGACAGTAGGTGCTATGCCCACGACGATTGGAAACTAATCCGGGGACCAGAGCAGTTGGGCTTTATCAAGGAGCATAATCTCCGTCTTCCTAGTATTCAGCTGGAGAAAGTTCTTAGTCATCCAAGCAGAGATGGCTTTCAAACCCTCAGAGAAACTTACTTCTGTAGTATGTAAGTCGTTTTTAAATGAGATGAGGAGTTGGGTGTCGTCCACATGCGAGAGAGGGGTGAATCCATAATCTCTGATGGTTTTGGCAGGGGGAGACAATATTAATGTTAAACAATGTTGGGCTAAGACAAGAGCCCTGAGGCACTCCTTTGCCCTTTACAAATCAATTTATCAAGTGACTGACAGACCTATTTACAAAACCCCAGTTGGAAATAGAAGGCAAATTAATAGGATGAGCCAGTCCCAATCCGAGCCATTGGTCTGGCTTCGCTAGTAAGGGTCTGTGCACGAGCCGAGAACATTTGCATTTGCCATGTATATCATGCAACACAGATAATGTGAAAAACATAATATAATCTCTGTAAAAGAAAAATGTTTTACATTTCTTTAACACATGGAAGCATGTAATTTTAGTAGATTATATCACTGCATAAACAGACTTTTATTAAACATGATAGTTTTTAGAAACATTCACGACTCCCCCCCTCCTCCCAAAACAATGCCATTAGTGAACTAAGAGGCAAGTCAGTAGTCAGGCAAACTCTAAATTTGATTTCATGATAAGTGTTTTAACATGTTCAAGACTGAACTTTGTATGTGGTCCATAGGTGGAGCACAACATTATTTAACTCTAATATTAACTCCCGATGCTTTTCTATGGAACAGCTAACCCTGCTACAGAGATAATAGCCTTTTAGGCCTTTTTATGGTGAGGACATGTTTTACATTAAATTTTTACTTGTTCTACTCTTAATTACCATGCACACTGCCTCATAAGCACATAAGGCTAACTTAGGGGTGTCCAAAAGGGGTTATTTTGACAGGTAGAATTTGCCGTTTAAACCTACACAGCTAGGTTACTAGTGGCAGGCCTGCAGTAATATTTTCCTCTGGACCAATATGTGCTGCGGTTCCCGAGTGACATTTAAATTACAGTCCCTGGGTACATGTGGTACCATTTACTAGGTTTTTATAGTAAGTTAAATCTGCCAATTAGGAGTATAGTAAATTTCAACATGATTATGGAGTCAGAGCACACCTACTGGAGCCTGGTTAGCAGAGTCAAAAAAACATCTGCATCAATCCAAAAAATAATTAGGGTGATTATTCAAAAAGAGGCATTTTCCCATAGTACGCATAAGGGCACTTTGTATGGTGCCTGTATTCATGTCCTTTGACCATTCAGGTAATGGTACCGTCATGGGGGGGGCATGTTGGATCGCTTCCAATTCCAGATCTCTCCCTGGTACCCGTCTCCAGTGAGCATGATCAGTAAGGATCAGATCAGTGTCTGCACTTATAAACATTGCCTCAGGCGATTCTCATGTCCCTGTATTTCCCTCAGGATCTTCTGAAGTTTCTCAAGTTTTGATGTACACGTAGTAGATGCAAGACCCAAGGTAAAATCCTTCACTTTTGCTGTACCCGACTGCTGCTTCTTCGTGGACCATCTGATATTACACCTCCATCTCAGTCAACCAGAAACTAATACTTTTCTATGCGCTTTGTTGCATCAAAACTTTAAAAATGCATAACTCTGATCCTCCTTATCATACTTTGACCATGTTGGTGTTTTGTTCAGTAAATGTTTCTTTATTTTTATAAATTGAAATTTAATGTATGCTGCTTGTACCTCAGCTACCAGGGGCCGAGCAAATTTTCTCCTACAATTGTATCACAAACTAAACAGGCTGTGTCTATTTAGTTGATAAAAGAGTTCCCTCTTAGCAAATGAAAAAAAAACACTTTCTAACACCTGCATTATCATTGTGCTTTACATATTATCAATGAACATTTTACCAGACAACACACCATTCTCTTCTTCATGGCCTTTCAAGCATTTCACCTGTTAATTTGTTTAACTGGATGTCAGTCTTTCTTTGCATTGTGCTACATCTTCACTTTAAGTTAAATATTCATAACACATAACTACCATTGACAGACTTCATGTGATTATCACAAATGTATCACTTTATCCTGATTTTAAAAGGCGTTTGTACAAGAAAACATCACATGTTCCCACAAACCTCCAGCACCATTTAGGATCTATGTATTTATTTATTTATATATTTATTTGTTTATGTTTTTTTGTTTGTATGCCAAGGGTTTCTAGCATAAAATCAAATCTCTGCAGTTTGTATATATTTACGCACAATACACTGTGATTGTGAGATCAGTATGGTCTGTAAAGTTCCTGTCCTTTGATTAGTGATCACTATGTCAGCATTATCCATATAGGTCAGAAGCACATCCTTCACAGGAGAAACCCACTAAAACATTGTTCCACTGGGTACCTGGAATGGAATGATTTCAGAGCAGCATCAGAAAATTGACAATGAAGAAGGTAGACTAGTGCCTAATAATTGAATGACGGATGTTTATTATGATATCTGTTTCAATGATTCATTGTGTCTTTTACTCTTGATGTACTTGTCTATGAATATTTTTGTTCAATCAGACATATGTACAGTGCTCTGATACCCTTGGGTCATACCTTTGTACAGTGTTCACAAGGCCTTAAAATCTCATACTTTTCATTCTCAATAAGTAAAATATAAATACATGTGTGTCAACAGATACTGCAATGCTGTACCAATATTAGCATAAACTGAAAGAAGGTTACCTTTGTTTGGGCATTTCACAAAGGTGACACTTACGTCTAGCATCTGAAGGTAAATGTCAAACATTAGACATTAATTATGTACTGAATTAGCTTAGCAATGTGTCACATACTATGTAGATGCATATGCTGTTGAAGACAGTAAGAAACATATATTTGGGTTGACTGACAAACGATTTCTACAGCATAAGTAAATAAATAGCATTTGAAATATTTCTAATACACTTTAGTACAGAGGAAAAACATTTTCACATTTGACTCTTAGATTTCCCTAGTAATTTGAAGGTTTTTGTATCATTGTGAAATTGTTTCGCTAAATATGCTGGCTTTCACTGTAGCCAAAATGTGGTATAACATGACAATAATCATTATATACACTGAATCATATATAATAATTACTTCCAGGATTCAAATGTAAAGCACAATATGCAACTTATTACACATTGGTGCATTTCAATGTTCGCCTAATGAGTCTTAGGTTTGCCCTGAGTTTTCCTAATGGGATACTCCTACATATATGTGAAGGAACATTCCATTATCCAAAATTTCTTTAAGTTTATCGTTTCTCTCCACCATTAGTTTATTGCCTGGACATGACAAAGGACACTGAGACTTGGTTTTAGCTATGTGTTACTCTGTCACCAATATATACACATTCCTGTCTTTGTTTCAGAACAATTGTACGCCTATCACAATTATTTGTCCAAAAACAGGCTAGCTTACACGCACATTAGTGAAGGAGTAAGACATCATTATAATCTGTCACTTTTAAGATGTATGAAACAGTATTTCTGATGGTACACACAATTTAGATATGTTTAGATTCCAAAATGTGGCCATTAAGTACTGACCAATGGCACCACCCACATAGCAGCATCCAGCTTCAATAAGATATAAGAAACTCTATTCTTGACTGAGCACCAGGAAAACAATTTGGTCTAACCATATAATGCAGCTGAATTTGTGGTAAAAACATCTGGAACTGTGCAGGATCCATGTAGAATCACTCTGGAGAAGCTACAGGTACTGTCTGTGGAACAGTTACGGGCACAGTAGGGACTGGTTGTGTTACTACTGTTGTTGTTGGAGGCATGTGATGCACAGTATGTTGCTGGGTTTGTATCTGTGCCACCTAACCAGCTAAAGTAACAGTTTCTTGCCTAGCAATTAACAATTCCTACTGCATATTCCCTATCATTTTGCATAAATCGTCTAAGGTAGCCATCTTTCAGATACTGCTCGGGCGAAACATGGATTTTTGGGCAGAGTATTCTGTCAGGGAACAGTATGTTCCTCAGCAGCAGTACCCTCAAGAGGCCCACTTTCTGGCAGCTCCGACTGAGATTAGATCAACAGAGGAACCGAGCAGCCAGATTAGGGGAAGGGTGTTAGGGAGGGTACTGCGGGGAGGGAGATCTGGAACAGATGATAAAAATCCGTTATAAACCTTGTACTTTGATATTTATCTCGACACATTAGTAACATATAGTAATAACGGGTTCGGAAATAATTATTTGAAAGGTATATGATGATTAGTGTTATAGCTTTATTGTTGCACAATTGCAGCAACCATGGTTCTTGCAGTTCCTTATACAGTATATATATATATATATATATATATATATATATATATATATATATATATATATATATATATATATATATATATATATATATATCTATATATATATATATATCTATATATATATATATATCTATATATATATATATATATCTATATATATATATATATATATATATATATATATATATATATATATATATATATATATATATATAGATAGATAGATATATATATAGATATATATATATACTGTCGGTCGGCAGTAGGTAGTTATAGTTAAGACCACTTTTCCGTCATTTAAAAACCTGTAAAATTCACGGAACAAAACGTAGGTTTTACAAAAGTTATAGTTAGAAATGAGCATTTAAAAAACCTTTACAGTTCACTGAAAAAACCATAGGTTTCAGGGACGTTATAGTTAGCTGGACATTTTAGTCGCGCAAAACCATAGAAATTCCACCGTTATGGTTAGTTCAGCTAACTATAAATCTCAACTGACATCACTGATGACATCACAGATGACATCTCATTTGAAATCACTGATGACATCACTGATTACATCATTCATGTGATAATACGATGCACCTCCTCACACTCTAATATAACCTTTGATATACCCAGTGTTAAATACAGACTACCATTCTTGAAACTATTGACACACCAATACCAGTTACTACATAGGCACTTACTGATTCCTAGGGCTACTCACACATCCACTCATTCATCCATACAATCACTCATACATACAGTCACTCATCAATACAACACTATCATATGCACTCATACACCTATGCAGATACTCAAACACTGCCACTCATCCATGGAGTTACTCACACACCTAGTCAGTCACGAAAGAATCAATCACACTTCCATTTCCTCATCTATATAGTTATACACACAACACCCTACTTATTCAAACATATACTAACACATACTTACTCTCTTATACAATCACTGATACAAGTACACATTGATCTGCACAGAGTCACCTCCCAGCCAGCCACACACACATTCAGTCTCCCATACAAATACTTGGGCAACCAATCAATAACCTATATAGCCACTCATATAGCTACTGATCAACGCATGCAGCAGCTTACACAACAACAGACATACTGATGCACACATTCACACAGTTTAGTCACTAACCTATGCATTCAGTAAGACACATTTAATCACTCACTCATAGTCAGTCACACACCTACTAAATCCTTCATCCAGAGACTTATACATCAACTCATTCTTCAATATGTAAAACATATTTAAACTTTACAGAATAACACAGTCCCTGGATGATGTCATTTGAGATGTCAAATGAGATGTCATCAGTGATGTCATCAGTGATGTCATTTGAGATGTCATCAGTGATGTCATCAGTGATGTCACTGACCATGTCATGAATGATGTAATATGTGACATCATCAGCAGTGGATTGCCGGTGCGCCAAATATAGTTAGTCCAGCTAACTATATAGGAGCAATTTCAATGGTTTTTTATATGTTAATTCCTAACTATATAAGGCCTGAAACCTATGGTTTTTTCAGTGAATTTCAATGGTTTTTTATATGTTAATTCCTAACTATATAAGGCCTGAAACCTATGTTTTTTTCAGTGAATATATATATATATATATATATATATATATATATATATATATATATATATATATATATATATATATATATTTATAACCTACTAGCGGTCGCCAGTAGGTAGTTATAGTTAGCATCTACTTTCCATAGGAAATCCGCAACATTATGTTGGGAATAACTTTGGCGCCGGTGGACGAATCTTCGCAAATTTCTCCAAGAAAATGGCCCGCTCCGCTCTGCTCCTTCCTTGAAAGTTTGGGGGGGATTCGTCAAGCGGGGGCCGAGATAAAAGGGGGTCCCAAAATGTGTTTTCCCCATGTTAATTTCCATAGGGCGGTCGGTTTCACTTTTAGCCCGAACGCTGAATGGATTTGCACCAAACTTGGCTAAATTGTAGGGAGTGGTAGCCCAATGTGCCTTTGCTATGTCTCAAGATATGTGCTCCAGTGGTTTTTGAGTAATTTAGGTTCAAAAAAATATATATATCACTTTAATGAATGAACTAATCTGATTTGCCCACTGGGGCTAGATTTGTGAATCTATTGGACTCTGTTGGTTGAAGCTAACCCGTCATGAAATTTGGGGCTTTGATTCCAGTGTGACTTAACTGAGCATGAGTTGACATCCTGCTATACAGTTTATAGTTTGTCTAGAAGAGGTTAAATTGCCCACTAGGGCTGAATTGTATATAATACTTTATGTTTACCACTCTCTTCATTTGAGTATGACGCCGTAATAAGGAGCGTGATTATTTGCGCTACAATGCGCAAATATACTTATGACAATTATAATATCACCATGCTCTTTGTACAAATAACTGTGTGATCATGTTTGGAATTTAAATCCGCAATGAACTTAATTAATTTGATGGAAATGTGCACCACAGAAACCTATATCAGTCTGTCGTTCAGTTTTATGATTTTATGTGTCACGTGATGTATCACATGACACTAATGCACTTTAAATGTTGTTTGTCAAATTGTAAACTTTATTCGTGACCAAGCCTGCTGGGTCAGGCGAAACGCGTTGAAAGCGGCGAAGACAGAAAATAAAAAGATGTTTTCACCACATTGTTGTCGTCTCCTCTCCAGACCAAGTGCTGAGGTTGAGCCCGTAATATATATATATATATATATATATATATATATATATATATATATATATATATATATATATATATATATATATATATATATAAAACCTACTGGCGGTCGCCAGTAGGTAGTTATAGTTAGGATCTACTTTCCATAGGAAATCCGCAACATTCTATTGGGAATAACTTTGGCGCCGGTGGACGAATCTTCGCAAATTTCTCCAAGAAAATGGCCCGCTCCGCTCTGCTCCTTCCTTTAAAGTTTGGGGGGGATTCTTCAAGCGGGGGCCGAGATAAAAGGGGTGTCCCAAAACGTGTTTTCCCCATGTTAATTTCCATAGGGCGGTCGGTTTCACTTTTAGCCCGAACGGCTGAATAGATTTGAAACAAACTTGGCAAAATTGTAGGGAGTGGTAGCCCAATGTGCCTTTGCTATGTCTCAAGATATGTGCTCTAGTTGTTTTTGAGTAATTTAGGTTAAAAAAAATATATATATCCGTTCCAACTCCTACTTCTCGGAAAAGGTACCGAGTCCTCGATGTAGGTACAGACCACAAACACTGCGATTTGATTTCAATTCAAGGGTGGTTTATTGTTCTTCTGTCCCCAGCATGACGCGTTTCGGCTGCAACAAGGCAGCCTTGATCACATGACTTAAAAGAACCAATAAGTGCACTTATATACTGTGAGTGTCCCCAATGAGACTCAAGTACAACATAAACATGGAAGAAATACTACGTAAACGGAGCTATTATCTAAAATCCCATTAATAATGTACAATGGTCCACGAGCAAAAGGCAAATTCATTTCATAATGATATGTTTCGATATATACACTTGAAAAGGCAAATTAATATATTTACACACTATATACAAATAAATATATCATTTTATACTAATGCCCGTAGAATAAAGTGCATTGCCCATCATATTCACGATTCTCTCCAAGTTACGTATATAAATATTCCCAAGTTGCAAGAAGTCATAATTAGGGAACGTGCAAAATATGCTGTTTAGAAAGTGCAAAATAGTGATAATGTGCAAAATTGTGCTAGTTAAAACCGAGTATTATACTCAAATGTTTATAGGGAGTGCATTGGTGGTGGCACGTTAATTTAATCTCTATTTATGAAGAGTTACATGCCACCCTCTAACAGTAGTAAATGTGTGTAACAGTCACAGTAACGCCAAAAAACCATATTCAGACAACACATTTAATGTGGCACAACGGGAACATCATGGCATAGTGCCCAATGTCTGATAAAAAAGCTCCCCACGGAAAGTACGGGGCCAAACGGGTATATATACTGGTTACAGTGAATATTATGGCATAGTGCCCTTTTCACTATTCAGTGGACAGCTTGAAATAATTAGGATGCTGATAGGGGTGCCCAAAGTTCGTTAAACAGAACAGAAGTCCAGTTGCCTTGGTGTTGCATATTGCAAAGCTCTTCTACCCCTGGCTCTATTCCGACGTATACATGTTCGTGGGTGCTATGACAGAGTGACTAACATAGCTCACTAAGCTGCTACCTCTAGAGGAAGCAGTAAAGGTCCTCCCCCGTATTTAATCCGTTTGGGATTCTAGTATCGAGTAATACGATATACTTACTCTCAAGCTGCCTTAATACTTTCTCCCTGTTTCCCCCTCTGATGTTTTTCGGCACCGCATCAATGATAAAATATCTTAGTTCATTTAGGTTCTTATTGTGGACCAGTTCGAAATGCCGGGCTACCGGATAATTACCATCCGAATTGACCACCGCCCGTAGGTGTTGCAGAATGCGGTTAAAAGCCTGCAGTTTTGTGCTGCCAACGTACCTGAGGCCACAGGTACATTGGAGCACGTATACTGCAAAGTCCGTGCGGCAGGTGAAATGATCCCTGATCTTGATAGGAGTAGGGTCAAAAGCAGAGCAATACTCACTGGTGTTTACACCAAATTTGCAGGCCCTGCAAGATATACATTTAAAAAAACCGCATTTGTTGGAGATTCGATGGGGTTTCAATATTACCTCCGGACTGGATTTAACCAACATATCCCTCATAGAGGGAGCTCTTCTAAACACCACCCCTGGTTCAGATGGTATAAGGGGGGCTAGAGTAATATCTGTCTTCAAGAGGGGCCAATGCTTTTTCAAAATTCCTCTCACTTTCTTATGATCTTCATTGAATGTGGTTATCAGACTGATGTTATTAGCCTGGGTCTCAACCTCACTGTCAACTGGACTAGGAGTAACATCCACATTAATGGATGCTAGATAATTGTCCCTGTCCAGTTGGTTGGCTCTGTCTTTAGCTTCTAGTAAAAGGGCTACCTCATACCCTCGGGCACAGAATCTTTCCAACGCCTCATTCTGACATCTTTCCAAATCTGATGGGGTGCTGCAGATTCTCCTCATCCTAAGAAACTCACCATACGGGATGCTTCTGATCAAATGGTTGGGATGGGAGCTACTTGCGTGCAGTATAGCGTTGCCCGCTGTAGCTTTCCTGTGCAGGCGAGTGTTTAATCTACCATTCTCAATGTAAATCTCCACATCAAGAAATTGGATGAGGTGTGTACTGATCTGGGAGGTGAAACCTAAATTCAGGTCATTAACATTGATCATATTGACGAATTCATTAGCTGACTCCAACGACCCTCTCCAAATCATACATATGTCGTCAATGAATCGCCAAAAATGTACCAAACAGTTGGGAAAACAATCGACGAGTGTTTTCTTGAGGACATGCTCCTCCCACCACCCCACATGCAAACATGCGTAGGTGGGAGAGAAGCATGCCCCCATAGCCACCCCTCTCAGCTGCTGGTAAACCTCCCGATTATACAGAAAGTAATTATTGTTCAGACATAATTCAAGCATGCTCATTAACATATTGCTATGTTGACTGTAAGATATGCTACGTTTGTTTAAATAGAATCTTACTGCATTTAAACCGTCCTTATGCGAGATGCTGGTGTATAATGAATTAATGTCCAAAGCAATCAAAATAAAGTCATTTTCCCACTTGACACTGTTAATTTTAGAGAGGAAATGGCCAGTGTCTTTTATAAAAGATGGTAAATTTTCCACATACTCGTGCAGGAATTGATCGACATACCTTGAAATAGACTCCAATAAACTCCCTTGGGCGGAGATAATAGGACGCCCTGGGACCGGCAATGTTTGTTTGTGAATTTTAGGAATTAAATAAAAGAAAGGAGTGATAGGGAAATCATTTTTCAAAAAGGCGTGCTCTTGCTTGCTCAATAAACCAAGATGCTTCCATTGGTTCAGTTCTTTGTGGGTCTTCTCTTTCAAGCTCTTGATATCATTAAAGCTACCTTTTCTATAGCAGGTGGTATCGCTTAAGTGTTTTTCCGCTTCTGCCATGTACAAGTCCCTTGGCCAGATGACAGTGTTGCCACCCTTGTCGGATTTGTTAATAATAAGATTCGAATCACTCCTTAACTTCTTCATTAATCATTGGTATTGTCTTTCCATGTATTTGATTCTTTTCTTTCTACGTGCAGTACTCATTCCTAATCCTTTCAAATCCTCCACAACTATGTCGCAGAAAGCATCGATGTTGTCTTTCGGCATGATAGGACAGAAAGTGGACGGAGGCTTGAAGGATGTCACACATGGTTGATTCATAGAGATCCCAGCCCTGGATAAATTTTCCTGAGTGGAGCCTGGTTCAAACTCCACATTTTGTGCCAGTTCGTTTGCCACTTTCAGAGCGTTTGCATCAGAGATCTGAAACACCTTTGAAGGTTGGGTTTGGTTAGTGATGTTTGTGGCCCGAACCTGAGCATTGTTAAGTTTAAAATGTTTCCTCAATTTAAGTTTGCGGATGAATTTGAAGACATCTATGCGTGTCTGCACGTAGTTAAAAGAATTTTTTGGACAATAAGACAGGCCCAAAGAGAGGAGTTGCATCTCTGCTTTGGATAAGGTGGTATCGGACAGGTTGATGACAGTATTGTCCTGTGCTGCTGTTATGTTGGCGGTTATGTTTGGCATCTGATTATGGGTCTTTGTTGGGTTATCTAGGGTAGGGTTGGAAGCAGCCATTACCATTTCTTCCCTTGCCCTCTGCCTCTCTTTGCAAAGCCTCTGCCTTTTGAGTTTTCTCCTTGCGCTGCGCTTTTTGTTTGCTTTTCTTCGTTGAGTTTCCGCTGTTGGCGGGTTAACGGTCGCAGCGTTTTGTGTCTGTCCTCCACGAGAAAACCCAATTCCTCAGATGGTGTATATTTACTAGGAACTAATCCTCGATTAGTGCCTCCTGCCGCTCCTTCATCTGAATCATAACTGCTACTTCTAGAGCTCATTTCCGGTTCTGATGTCTCCAATCTTTGCTCATTACAACCTGTTGCCTCAACATTTTTTGCTGCCAGTGCTTGTCTTTTTACGTTGTCGAATATATATATATCTATGGCAGCGCCCTGGTACGCGCTCCGGCCGCGCCACGCGACTTGCGCACAGAAAGCTGATTTGCTCTCGGGTGTCTGTAAACATTCGAAACAGTCTGGAGCAGCCGCCATCTTGTGTCTCGGTAAAATTGAGACATAAGAGGTGGGAAAATCAAAGTGGGAAATGACCATAAGGGGGCAGGGATAGACCCCCCCTGGCCCCCTAGTTTTGTTCTGGGGGCCATAAAAGGGCCCAGCGGGGCAAAAAAAAATGTTTTATTTTTTGATTTGCGCGGGGGGAGCGCCCGGTACGCGCACATGGGGAAAAATGAATAATAGAGTTTTTTTTAAATTGTAGCCTTTTTTTAGAAATTGGAGGTAGTTCTAAAAAGAACTGTTTTTTTTCTTCTTTTTGTTGTTTCATATTTTTTTTATTGTTTTTTGAACATTTCAAACTTTTTGGGGGTTTTCTGAACAGTTTTATATATTTTTTGCATATTTCATGGGGAGAAACGAAAAAACAGGGAATTGAAAATGGCTCAACTGGAGCAACAAAAAAAAGAAAAGAAAGAATTAGGGTTTATTGGGGCATTTTTGGTTGTCCCCAGCAAGGACAATGAGCTTTAAGCTCTGTTCTACGTAGGAGATGGTCTTCCCACAATATTTACAGATAATTCGGAAATCTGCAAATCGTGGCTGAATGCAAGGCATCGTCTCACTTTCCTCTGGTGCTGACGGAGTGGGTTGCTTCCTTTTTGTAGTGGTGCTTGTGGATTGGGGAGGGTTACTGGCCAGTCCCCTCATCTCTGCAGCAGAATAGTTTATTGGATGCTTGCGCTGCATGTGACGAATCATCGTGTTGTTTCCAAATTAATATTTTTTATTAGGGTTCCCCCTAGAAAGTTCTATGCCACAGATTAGGCAAGTCACCTTGGCTGCATTTACTTTTTTCTTCTCCTCTGGGATCGAAAAAAACCCCATATAATGTGTGGTCTTGGCTGGTATAGGGTATTTTGTTCTTCAAGCCATCTTCTCCTCCTCTCTTCCTCCTCCTACTCCTCTTCCTCCTCTTGTTGACCACCAATGATATCTTGTGGTGGTCCTCTTGGTGGTTGTGGTGGTGGTGGTGGTGCAGATGCCCCAGCTGCTGCTGCTACTGAAGCCATTATAAAGATCAAAAAGGTACAGAGAGGTACAAACAGGTCTTCCTAAGTCAAAGGACAAAGTCAGAATAAGGAAAAAGGGTGGGGTCTTTCATCCTTTTGAAAAAAAAATGTATTGAACCAATGAAAATTGTTAGTTTCAGGTCACATGACCAGGGGCTTCATCATTATGAAACCAAAACTGTTATGAACCAATGAAAAATGTTATTTTCAGGTCACATGACCCGACGCGCTTACGCTACGCGCACCGGGGCGTGCCCAGGGGCGCGTCGCATAAGCGCGCCGGACACCTACGTTGCGCGATCGTATTCGCTCGAGTGCTTCCGGGTGCATTTACGCCGTGCGTATCACGCGGTTAAAAATATAAAAATAAAAAATGGCAAAATTGTAGGGACTGGTAGCCCGATGTGCCTTTGCTATGTCTCAAGATATATGCTCAAGTGGTTTTTATGAAAATTAACTTTGAAAAAATATATATTGCGCTACATTGGGCTATATATATGTTAGAGCCCAAATGTAGCCCAATGTAGCCCAATGTAGCCCAAAGATGGCCACCAGAGACAAAAAAAACAAATGTAGCCCAAATATAGCCCAATGACAGAATGTCCCAGAGTGTTCTAGAGAACAACTAGAGCGCTAACAGTCTTACTTATAAACTGAGACTTATAGTTAGGAATTAGCATTTAAAAAACCTTTGAAATTCACTGAAAAAACCATAGGTTTCACACCAGTTATAGGTAAGAATTAGCATTTTAAAAACGTATTCAATTCACTGAAAAAACCATAGGTTTCACACCAGTTATAGTTAGCTGGAAATTTTACTGACATAAAACCATTGAAATTCCCACGTTATAGTTAGTTGGACTCACTATAACTTGCGCGTGCAATGCACTGCTGATGACGTCACATATTACTTCACTCATGACAAGCCATCTTCTCCTCCCCTCTTCCTCCTCCTACTCCTCTTCCTCCTCTTGTTGACCACCAATGATATCTTGTGGTGGTCCTCTTGGTGGTTGTGGTGGTGGTGGTGGTGCAGATGCCCCAGCTGCTGCTGCTACTGAAGCCATTATAAAGATCAAAAAGGTACAGAGAGGTACAAACAGGTCTTCCTAAGTCAAAGGACAAAGTCAGAATAAGGAAAAAGGGTGGGGTCTTTCATCCTTTTGGAAAAAAAATGTATTGAACCAATGAAAATTGTTAGTTTCAGGTCACATGACCAGGGGCTTCATCATTATGAAACCAAAACTGTTATGAACCAATGAAAAATGTTATTTTCAGGTCACATGACCCGACGCGCTTACGCTACGCGCACCGGGGCGTGCCCAGGGGCGCGTCGCATAAGCGCGTCGGACACCTACGTTGCGCGATCGTATTCGCTCGAGTGCTTCCGGGTGCATTTACGCCGTGCGTATCACGCGGTTGCGGCAACGCGATACGTCACGATCATGTTTTTGTTCGCGATATTGGCGCTTACGGGACGCTCCCCGGTGCGCGCCCCAGGGCGCTTCATAAAACTACGCTTATAAAAATATAAAAATAAAAAATGGCAAAATTGTAGGGACTGGTAGCCCGATGTGCCTTTGCTATGTCTCAAGATATATGCTCAAGTGGTTTTTATGAAAATTAACTTTGAAAAAATATATGTTGCGCTACATTGGGCTATATATATGTTAGAGCCCAAATGTAGCCCAATGTAGCCCAATGTAGCCCAAAGATGGCCACCAGAGACAAAAAAAACAAATGTAGCCCAAATATAGCCCAATGACAGAATGTCCCAGAGTGTTCTAGAGAACAACTAGAGCGCTAACAGTCTTACTTATAAACTGAGACTTATAGTTAGGAATTAGCATTTAAAAAACCTTTGAAATTCACTGAAAAAACCATAGGTTTCACACCAGTTATAGGTAAGAATTAGCATTTAAAAAACCTATTCAATTCACTGAAAAAACCATAGGTTTCACACCAGTTATAGTTAGCTGGAAATTTTACTGACATAAAACCATTGAAATTCCCACGTTATAGTTAGTTGGACTCACTATAACTTGCGCGTGCAATGCACTGCTGATGACGTCACATATTACTTCACTCATGACATGGTCAGTGACATCACTCATATATATATATATATATATATATATATATATATATATATATCAATCTCCGACTCGTCGCAAAAGTGCCTGGTCGCACTGACGGGTTTGCAGACAACAAATAACGCCGACGCCAGTCTTCGCTTCAAATGTGCTTTATTTTTTCGTGGTGATGCAAGCCATCAGACGCGTTTCGGACATAGCGTCCTTGCTCACTGATGGGGAGAGTACGAGTCAGCGCCATTAAATACAAGTCATACAAAGTGCCCCAATTCTCAAATATGTACAACAACATAGACATAGGACTGTGTGGTTGTAAAAGTAATACATAGCAGTATTAATTGTGGGCGCCATTTTAAAACGTGTTCGTTTTTCAATTTCATATATTTAGGTCACAATGAAGGGTCAACCAAATAAAATGTCGTTGCCACATTGGCTCAGGATAATCATACAATGCTCAAATGCGATATATTACATATGCAATGACACGTTTGATTAACTCCATATTAAAGGGCAGTTAAGACCATGCGCTATCTGATTTTCGTAGGGTATGACAATAAATGTGTCTCATTGGGACAAATTTCCTTAACTGTACAAATACATTTTTACACCTAAAAATAAAAAGTCACTCAATGTTAGACTACACAGCTATATACATATAGCGTACAACGACTCTTTAAGGTATATATTCCATTGATCTCTAATAGCAGCAATTTATATGTCATGTCTGTAAATCAATTACAGATTTGTGCAAATTATGATTTTGAGCTAGCATGCTTGTATTATTAAAGTGACGGTGCTCGTAAGTGTTAAGTGCAGATATGGACATTCTTATGCTTTGTTAGAGTGTCCTTGAGGTTGTTTGAAGTGTGAGTGATATAAAATGTGAATATTAATTCATATGAGTTAAAAGACAATCAGTTTCCTTTCTGCCATTGGTAAAGCAAAGATGTACAGAAGGTGGGACAAACTGCATATTTTGAGAAGATACTGGACTACAGAATATACAGTGCTATTGTTAGGGGGTTGAATGTCATAAAAATCCTATAAAGTTTATAAGGTGAATTTGCATTATAGTTTTTCAAACATTATGTTATAGGAAATTGTGAAGATCTTCCCCCATGTTCATATATATATATATATATATAAAAATGTATATTTATTTATATCTATATGTATATACGTATCTTGAGCTGTTCAAATAACTTTATTTGCTAGTTCATCGCTCAAGTTCTTGGAATTCTTTTCAATTAAACATCCTTGTTTCTTCACAAGAATTAGTCAATGTTCTAAGTAAAAGCTTTTGTGTAGTCTTTATCCTCTTTTCCAAGACGTCACAGATACACAATGGCCAATCAAAAATTAGGGTTTATGCCAAGTAAGCTGTAGTGTATCTCCTTACTGAGCACACAGCTGATCACACTATTGTCAAAGGCAACTAAGCCCATTTAGAATGAGGGTTTTCCTCAAGGACTGTAGTGCGTTTATCTGCAGAACGCAACACTGCCACCAAATAACGCATTTCCTGCATGTATATGTGTATATGTACGTGTATATGTCAATATGTACATGTAGGTAATATGTACTGGCCATTTTATTTACATGTAGCATTACACACCAGCAACTTACTCCCAACATTGGCTGTATGCGCACACCCACCACAAAAACCTACCTTAGATTCCAGAAATAGCGGGGGCCAGGCAGTTTGGTCAGGGAGTGACAGCACAGGAAGGACCTAGACAATGGCGTACAAGACTGATTCTTATGGGACCCCCATAAAAAGTGAGCTGTTACCTCTTTCCCTTCCATTCCACCAACTCGTGCATGGTGGTGAGCCCGCCAGAAAAGGCCCTATGGAAAGGCACATCGTAATCTAGATGGTGGGCAAGACTACCTGAAGGAGCAACTTCTGGCTCTGTTGCTGTCGATAGAGGAGTAGGAGTCTTGGCGGAGGCGGCGTGATTTCAGCAGTCTCTCCCCGAACCCGCCAACATCTAAGTTGGGCAGGCAGACCTTGAAGGCAATGAGCAGGATGACCACGAAAAAGCAACTGCAGGACCTGTCCCGCCAATATCTAAATCAGGTCCATAATCTTTAAACATAAGGAATGCACCATCACGTAAAATAGTTTCTCTTTTGACACATTCTTTTTTTACTTAAAGGTGGTTTGCCAGCATTATTTTGGCCAGCATAATAAATATTATGTATAAACATATTTAGCACTTGTTTTGAGGAGAAAAGAGGCAGCGTCTTCTGTAGATAGTTTGTTAATTTCAAATTTGGTTTTAATTGAGGCATCCAAAGATGACTTAGATTTGGACGTAAAATAAGAATGATCTAATGATTAATATTTTTTATGACATATAATGCTTTTTTTGAATTTTCATTCTTTTTCCTGGAGATATAAGAAAAAATGAAATTTCTGAAGGAAGTTTAAAAGGCCTGCCAAACAATATGAAAAAAGATGTATGCGATAATTCATTCAAGGTAAAGAATTCAGTTATAAAATAATCAAAATGTTGTGTAAAATTATTATCTAATTAAAGAGAGTCAATGAAGCACCAAAGTCTCATCTTTGGGGGAATAGGGAGAATATTAAGGTCTAGTGTAACTAGTGCATGACCTGAACTTAAAATGGAACCAATTTCGGCATGTATATTTTGAGATAGAGCTTTAGAAACGAAAAGGTGATCAATCCTGGTTTGAGAAAAATGGACAGGGAAAAGAAGGTATATTCTTGAGACAGGCCTATCATAGTCTCCGTGATTATATAAGAGATCTTTGAAGGATGCAGCGAATTGTTTGCAAATGGTGGAGGAAACAAAAGTAAATTTAGAAGAACAATCTAAAAATGGGTCCATTGCAAGATTACGGTCATTACAAAATATTAAATAATCATCTGTGATCGACATCAGTTTGTGCGAAATGTTGGCCGAAATGATTTAGCAAAATGCGTGGGAGCATATAGAGTACAATTTGATAGTGGTATTTTATTTACTGTTAGTTTTAATAGTAGCCAGCGACAATCCAAGCCTAGTTCTTGTGATATTAGTACAACATCTAAGGTTTTTTCACAAAGAATTACAACACCATTAAATTTACCAGAAGTAAATGCGTGACCTACCCAATTACGAAAAAGGTTTTTTTGCTTCTGTTTCAACAACATGACATTTCTGTTGTAAAGCAATGTCAGCATTTAAATTAGCTAAATGAGCTAGTACTCTTTTCCATTTAATAGGTGAACCTAACCTTTAACATTCCATGTAATTACACGCAGAATCATAGATAAGAAATTAAAGTGAGATTTGAATACTTTACAAACAAATCATTATAAGAAATTTCAGTACTTATGTAACAAAGATATGCATCAAAAAAGCAGTTAGTAGGGATAAAGAAGACAGAAACAAATAGATGAAAAATTAAGAACATCCAACGGGCAGAAGATGAGTTGAGGAAATGTAAGAGAAAGAAATGTGATAACAGATGCATTAAAGTAAAAATAAGAGCTAAGAATAAAAGTAAAATTCGAAAATAGAACTCCAGTAAAAAAGACAAAAAGAGACAGGTACCATACCAGGCATCAAGACTAATGGTTGGCGATGGTGTGACCACAAAGGGAAAGATGACACGACCAGGTTCCAGAGGTAATCAGGAGGAATGAGATCCAGACCACAGATATGGGTATGTATACAAATCCATGAGACACAGAAGGGAGTCACTTATGACGGGAAGGATGAGTGATATGTTATGTCCTAAGGGGAACATAGAACATAGATGTACGCAAAAACATGAGACATATGGGAGTTCAAAGAAACCCAATGCTTCAATTCTATAGTTGTCTATACATTTCTGCAACAAAGAAGGAACTTATAGGTCATGATTTTGTCACTTTAAATAAGCATGGGTGAAAGAGACCAAATCAGGCACCAAGAGAGCATAATGCATCATGCATGTCTAGAAACTTCTTCTGTCTATCCACTGTAGGGTTGGCCAACTCTTGAGTAAAAAATAAAGAATTACAAGACCAAGTAATACATCCTTTGAATTTTGCTGCTTTAATCACCAATGTAAGATCTTGATATTCTAGAAAGAAGATTGTAACAACTCGAGGTTTCTACGATGGTGAAGCATGTTGAGGACAATGGCCAAGTCTATGAGCTTTTTGTGAGTTTAAGTGAGTGAAGTCAGGCATATCAAGAAGTTTTGGGAGAAATGGTTGAAAAAATGAGGTAGGTTGGATACCTTCCACATCCTCAGCAAGACCATAAATACGAAGGTTGTTACGTCAATTGCGATTTCCAATTCTTCAGTCAGTTTTTGGAGATGGAGGATTTCAGTTTGAAGTTGCTTAATATCTTGAACTGTGTCTTGTATCTTGCTTATCTGTTGTTCCTTGGTGGTAACTATGTTCTCTATCAGTGACCACTTGTCCTCAAGTTGTTGGAGTTTTCTATGTGTCTCTTCCATATACGTATCTCATCCAGATTAACTTCCATAGAAATAGAAGTCATAGGTTTGACAGGAGGAGGAGGGTCTTTCTTAGGCCTTTTATTGGTTGGTATAGATGTTGTTGATTAAGCTTTAGTGAAGCCTTTAGAGGAATGTGTATGTGTGAAGGAGGAACATGATTGAACAGCCTTCTGAGGTGAAACTGGAGGGTTTTCCATATGAGAACATAGAGCTGAGAAAGAGTCTTTTGGCGTTGACTGTATACTGAGGAGTAGACTGGGGGATTCAACTTCAAGTTTCAAATTCTTTCCCATAAGCGAGAATGGTCACTGTGACAGTGTCAGAAATGTAAATCGTAATTGGAACGTTAGTGATTTTCCATACTTAGTGAGGACATTTTTTGAGGCAAACTGGAATGAAATATGAGGCAAAGTAACATCTGAGGTATGATATAAACTTGATAAAAAAGATGTGCTCCGAATGAGATTCAAGAGGTCACAAATTCAAATGTTAGTAGCATATATGCACACATTCTGTTAAAAAAAGTGCTGTGTGATGAATTGAGAGTAGTGTTTGTGACTCTCACCTGTATACGGTTCATCATAAATGATTAAAATATATTAAGCCATCTTAAGGTGTTCCAGTTCTTCAAAGACGACACACAAATCTACTTCTGGCTGGATAAGAGATAAGATATCAACTAATACCTTTTAACTGGGACACGTTTCACACTGAATGATTGGAAGGCTTTGTCTCCATGAATAGAGCTAACACTGGGATTCTAGTAATTTGAGAATCTGATCCTATTTTATTGTCCTTCGACTGACCCTCTTGCTTTGGCACCTTTGCATCAATCTCATTGGAACAAAGAAATATGAATCCTGACGTCATTACAGTGGTGAAGGGTACAAATATGCATCTCACTGTACTCCATAAAATAACCCACAACTCCAGAATGAGCATCAGCTAAAGCTGACGACAGCCTTGTCACTGCTAATAATGTCTTCAGTAATGTCCTGAAGAATCTCACAGGAACATTATAGATGCTGTACAACCAGACAGAATTTGTTTAAACCTCTGCAAGCATGAAATATCCAATCCACCCTTAAAACAGTGTGTTAGTTCTTTCCGTCTCTGGAGTAATAGGGGTGTAGATAATAACTGGGGAGCAGAGGAGCAGGTACATTGGCACTGGGGCCCATGAGACTGTTTGGCTCACATCACCACAATTAGTAGCTGTTTTACAATACAAAACTAACAGCTGGAAGACCGACTTCCTTTCTTGATTTATTGCCCATTACGGCCTTACTGCATTACTGAGGGAAAACAAAAAAAGAATTAACCACCTTGATCATCAGCAGTGACCAGTTTCAAATCAAATTAATTCCCCTGGCTGTTAGTGCCATAACTAGCTCTTCAGGATTAACTCCTGCAAAGTGACTGATCCATTGTTTGAACTGAACAAGCTCTCCCCCTCTTTCCTCTTCAGTTACGAACCACAATTTATTCAACTTCGGCCTGAACTGAAAAGGAGGGTGGGACGGGATGTAATAAATGGAAACAAGGGAGCACTATCGGTAAGTAATTGGTGCATCGTCCTCACCCTCGCTTCCCATCATTACAAAATGAGCTACACAAAGCTATACAAAAGGTTGTTGTAAACAAACAAAACTTTATTGATTACATAATATAAGAGAGAGAATACCACTATTTCATCATAGTGGATAAAACTCTAGAACCAAAAACATCATTTGGATCCACCTCTTGCACAATTCTATAGTGAGAAGGAAAAGTCAAAGGAGAAGTCCAGGTAGCTGCTCTATCTATCTCAGCGATGGAAGACTCTTGAAGGTCGGCATGTAAGGTAGACATGCTCCTAGTAGACCTGCCTTTTACCCCAAGAGGAGAAACCTGTCCTACAGACGCTTAAGCTAAGTTTCAACCCACATGCTCAGAGAGGAAGCGGAAGGTTTGACCCCCTTTTTAACTGACCCAAAATTTACAAACAATAAATCCAACTATCATGTGGCTTGTAAAGCTGTGCAGATGGAACCTGGCCCATACAAACAGCCAAATATCCTTGAACTTGAAGCAAAACAGAAGCCCCTGGAGCATACTGAGCAAGAAGAGCCAGAGTGCGTGCATTAATTTTTGCCACTCTTTCTTCTGTTTTGGCGACAACCCCCATGTTGTTCTGAAATCTTGCTCCAATGAATCGCTGGTACTGAGTCACAGTTAGATTGGATTTCTCACAATTGATTAGTAAACCATGGTCTTCCAGAGTTGAGAGAGCTATCTCTGTGTCCAGCACTACGAACTCCCTGGAAGAAGCATGAATCATCCACTCATCTAGATAAGGATGGTGGAAAATCCCCTGTCAATAATTCAAAGCCACTAAAGAAGCCAGAATCTTAGGGCCCGATGTAGGTAAACGCGATTTTCCGAATTCAAAATACCGAGGCGGGCCGAATCGGTATTCTGAAATCGGAAAACGAGATGTAGGGAAAAAAAAGCGAATGAATACCGATTCGGTCGTCATCGGTAATGAGAATCGGTACGTTCCGAATCGGCAAGGACCGATTCGGGAAGTACCGAATCGGCTAACAACGAATCGGAAATTACCGAATCGCCAAACACCGATTCGGTAAAAGCCGATTCTGTAAAAACCGATTCGGCAATCATAGATTCGTAGCCATGAAAACACACCCATGGCGAAAAAGCCCATAGGAATGCATTGAAGAAACCGAATCGGCTTTTACCGATTCGGATAATACCGATTCGGATAATACCGAATCGGATTTTACCGAATCGGTAATATCCGATTCGGTAAAAGCCGATTCAGCCAATGAGGTGGCTCCCCCTCCCCCACCCAAACAGGGAGTGGCAACCCTGGCAGGTGCAGCTAATTAAGAAGTTTCTGGAGAGCCAGCCTGAGCTCAACACTCACAGTTTGCAGCAGTTGGAGTAGGAGGTTGACAACTGAACTGAAGAACATGGCAGAGCAGTGCGAAAGCCAGAAGTCCTCCCAGAAGAGGAAGCCGGAGTTCACCACCACCGAGCTTCAGGTGCTGGTCGAGGAGGTGGTGAGGGTGCACCGCCAGCTGTTCGGAAAGCTGTCCCTCAATGTGCCAGACAGCACCAAGAGGAGGATCTGGGCCGAGATCGCCCAAAAGGTGAATGCTGCGGGTGCCACCCCCAGGTCCGTAGAAGAACTGAAAAAGAGATTCTACGACATCCGCAGCCTCACAAAAAAGAAGATGGCTGAGATACAGAGGCAGGCTGGACTCACTGGAGGAGGCAGGAACCAGGCGCCACCCCTCACCGAGCTGGAGGAACTGGTCTCCAGCACCATTGAGAGGGAGAGTGTCAGTGGAATTGGGACCCTGGACAGCTCTGCAAGAGCTACAGCTACAGGTAAGAAGCATGCGCATCATGACACACCCTACCAGACACCTCCCCATTAGACACAATGCATAGGCAAACCCCAGCACAGTACTGTCACCAACATACAAGAGACAAGCATCATGGTACATGTAGTCAGCAGTAGTTAGCTAAACATGGCAGTGCAGAATCACAAGACATGAAACAGTGTGACACAGTGTAAGGAGATGCAAGGACATGTGGAATGCTTAAATTGTACTGACTGTAATACATCGGCACTCAGTTTACAAATGCTTCTTTGTACCTAGGGGCACCATCAGGCGGAACAACATTGACATCAGAGGGAGCAGCACCGTCTGACACTGCAGTCGCAGGGCCGAGCACCAGCCAGGCTGCCCAGGAGGAGGAGGAGGAGGACAGAAACACCCTAGGGCTAGGTATGGAGGGAGACCTGGTGATAGACTTCGATGCACTGAACTCCCCACAAATGGCCAGCACACCCCCCTTGCAGTTCTCCCCAGAGAACTCCCCTACAAGGGACACCATTCTGCCTACACCAGCTCCTGCCACAACCATGGCCTTGCCACCTGTACTACCTGTCCTGGGAGCAGGGGCTCAGGGACCGGCCAGCACCACACCCCCACCAGTGGCACCCCAGCCCACTCAGCAGGCCGGAAGCAGCAGTGCCCGGCGCCGTACCATCACCACCACTGCTGCACCAGCACGGGAGGGCAGTGTATTCCTGGGCCTCGAGGGACAGATGGTGAAGATTCAGAGGCAACAGGCTAGATCCACGATGGCCTGCCAACGCCAGCTCCTGCAGCACAACCTGCAGATGGGAGAGTTGGTCAAGGGATTCCAGGCCTTCGTGGAATCGAACAAGGAGGTGGCAGCAGGGTTAGGCAGGCTGACCACTGCCATTACCCAATCATCTAGCAGACAGGAGGAGCATGAGCTGGTGCGCAGGCGGGATGCCCGGGTGCTGAACCGCGCCATGGGCCGCCTTGCTGCGGCGACGGCACAACTGTGCCATCGCAGCGCGAACCAGGAATCTAGCCTGAGTCAGCATACGGCTGAGCTCACAAGGGGGATGGCCCGGATCACCACTGCTATGGAGGCCATGATTATTTCGAACACCGCCTCCAATCCTGCCCTGGACCTGGGTGATGCTGGGGACAGCAGCAGCCGCAGCAGCCCGGCCAGCGCTGCGTCTGAGCCACGTAGGAGCACCAGGCGCTCCGCTGATGCTGCTGGGCATTCAGAGGGGGCTGAGGGACACCCCAGTGGGTCTGGCAAGCGGGCAAAGAAGTAGCCTTGCAAGGGCGGGTGAGGCAACCTGAACCTTGAACTTTTTTTTATTTCCTATTCACCATTTTTTGTTGCACATCAGTGCTGTAACTGTGTTGCAACAGTATTAAAATTTGTCTTTTCCAACCAACATTTTGCTGTCTTTGCATCTGTCCTCACTCAGAAATAGTTCTCAGTAATCTCCTCACGTCTGTATCTGCCATCACTTGGCGTACACACCCCAGCTGGCTGTGTCAGTGGCACAGCTTCGTCGTCGTCATGGTCCTCGTAGTCAGACAACTCCACCTCAGTGCCCTTCTTCACCGCAAGGTTGTGTAACATTGCACATACACCTATGATCTTGCAGCAGGTGATGGGGGTATACTGCCTTGCACCTCCACTCTTGTGCAGGCATCTGAATCTACTTTTCCAGATGCCAAAGGTCCGTTCGACAACATTCCTTGTGCGTATGTGGGTCCGGTTATACCTCCTTTGGCTGGGTGTGGAGGGGTTGAGGTAGGGGGTGAGTATGAATGAGCGGAGGGCATATGCACTGTCGCCTGGAAGAGAAAGGGGTCACATTAGACACATGCATACATGTATTCCACCTAGCTACTATGTGTTATGGGGGTCTGATGATGTGTCTCACCTAGGAGGTATCCTTCTCCAAATTCGCCAGCCATCAGCCGTGCATATATGCTGCTCTGTTGGAAAATATAGGAGTCATGGGTACTCCCTGGAAATTTTGCAACCAGGTCTGTGATGGTGCACTTTGCATTGCAGATCACCTGCACGTTGATGGTGTGTGTAGACTTGCGATTGCGGTATATGTATTCGGTGTCCGCTGGTGGGCAAATCGGAATGTGCGTGCCATCTATGCAACCGATGATTTGGGGAAATTGTGCCATCTGGTAGAAGTCAGCTTTGGTTTGTAGCAGTTCTGCGTGGGTTGCAGGGAAAGAGATGTATTGGTCCATCCTGTGTATCATGGCGTCAAGGAATGTGTGGAAGAACCTTGACAGGCTGCTCTGGCTCACCCCTCCTGCTGCTGCTACACCACTTTGATAGCTGCCAGACGCTAGCAGGTGTAGGCTGCATAGCACCTGGATGTGCGCAGGGATGGCGTGTGCCCTTGGGGTGTGGTGGTCCAAGAATGGCTTGAGATCCCTGATGAGCTCAAGTATGGTGTCAGAGTCCAGCCTGTATCTCTGTAGTATCTCTGCCTCTGTGAGCATGAACAGGGTTATCCTCTGTCTGTAGACCTGTTCATTTCTTAGCCATTCCCTCTGTCCTTCCTGCTGTAGCCGTAGCCGCCTCGCAATGACATAGAAAGCTGCCATCCTGCAAGTTGCAATGCATTTTGGGCCTGTTTATATGGGTTGGAGTTGGTTACCACCTGATTGCAATCCATGGTAAATACCGAGTGAAATCTACCGATTTTGAGCCGATTTCGGTGTTTCTGTGCCTCCCTGCATCTCCCCAACTGTCGGAATCGGGGAATTTCCCGATCGGCGATTCATACGAATCGGCATGTTTTCCGATTCGGCTCATGTCCGAATCGGTCTTTCTACCGATTCGGTACATGGACCGAATCGGTGATTTTCCGATTCGGTGTCACTAACGAATCGGTACATGGACCGAATCGGTGATTTTCCGATTCGGTGTCACTAACGATTCGGTACATGGACCGATTCGGTGATTTTCCAATTCGGTGTCACTAACGATTCGGTACATGGACCGAATCGGTGATTTTCCGATTCGGTGTCACTAACGAATCGATACATGGGCCGAATCGGTCTTTGCATCCGATTCGGTGTTTTTCCGATTCGTTACATATTGATTTTCGGTATGTACGTATCGGATTCTTTCCCATTCGGTACTCATTCCGATTTGGTTTTCACTCCGATTCTTTATGTTTTTTGTTCCCTACATCTCGATGGCTGTTTACCGATCGGTAAGGGCCAAAAATCGGTATTTTCGGCCGTTACCGATCGGTAACGCCCTACCTACATCGGGCCTTTAGTGAGCACTCATGTGGCAAACTTTAGCCCGAATGGCAGTAATCTGAATTAAAAATGATGGGTGCCTATGGTGAACTGAAGATACTTTTTTATGATTCTCTGCTGTGGACAGGTGTAAATAGGCATCCTGCCAACCTATGGAAGTCATATATTCCTGGACACCCACCACAGTAACTAATTACAATTGTAGAGTTGCCATCTTGAAGTGCCCTGTTCTGAACCATGTATTTACTCTCTTGAGGTCTAGAACAGGTTTGTAGGATCCTGAAGCTTTCTGAACTAAGAATAAGATGGAATAGGTACTTTTTCCCTGTTCCGACAAGGACACTTGTACAATTGCTTTCTTTTTCAATAGACCTTGAACTCCCCTCCGAGAGAGCAGCAAACTTTACTGGATTTTTGGGGATGGTACACCATGTGGGAGGCAACTTGATAGAGTCTATGATATAGCACTTCCTAATGATATTCCATGCCCATTGATCTGTCACATTGGTTTCCCATATTTTTCAGAAATGCAAAATCAGCATCTTACTGAATAGCTGTCTTTTTACCAGTAATTGTCTGGAGTTCCATTTAGACATGCCCTGCTGGGCCTTAGCCCCTGATTTGGAGGCCGATATCTTCAGCTGAAACTTCTTCCGGAGATCTGAAAAAGACTTGGAGTTTTCCCTGGAAGCCCATATGACAAATATCCCCAGTGGCTGTGGGCAGAAGAGGATATACCTTTATAAGGCATAGCATGTTTCGGATCCTCTTAAGTCTTTGTAATCTTGGTGCATAGGTGTTCACCATACAGCTTCTTTCTTTTAAATGAAATCATTAGAAGTGTAATTATCTCAGCAGGTTATGCCCTCCAGTGTCTCAGCCACAGACTCCTTCTTTATAGGACAACCGAACCCGTAGTCATATCAGAATCTTTCAGGATATTAGAGGATATGCATGCCACCAATTTTGCTTCCTGCTCCATGTTCACTAACAGTTCAGAACCTTCCTGGATAGCCGCAGCCAACTCCTCAAAATCTGAGGCCAAAGATTGGCAAGCAGAGGCGGAGTAAACTCCTGCTATGAGGGCTAAGGCTTTTGCCCTTTTTGCCCGAAACATCTGAAGGGGCACAATTTCAGGCTTATTAGAAGTTCTACCAATTAATGTGCCTAGGATGGCACCTACATTGATTTTCAGGGTTTCAGAGTCCTCTCCATACGGCAATGTATACAGATTCTGCAAAAACCACAGCACTGATGCACGGTCTCTCAGCATTGCCCTGTGATCAAGTCTCTTATTCTTCCATGGAATAGATAGCAAACAATGGAGGCTTAACATTTTTTGAGAAAAGGCTTCCTGAAAACATCCTGAGAAGGGAAGGGAGAAAATCCCAAATGTTGCCTGATATGTTGCACATTGACAGGCACTTCCTCCCTCCACACATATTTGTCCAATGATGTAGAAGGCATCTCAGAACCAGAGTCATAAGAAGCCAATAGTGAATAATTGTCAGTCGTTTTTGCAGTCTGTTTAGACTTTAATTTGGATTTCTCTTACAAAGCCCTATAGTGCAGCATCAATGATAGCCTGGATTTTTGATGTTGAAAGTAAAGCCGGGGTACTCTCAGGTGATGCAGGAGATGCCACAGACCTGCCCCCCTTAACAGCAATGGGACCCTCCTCCTGGGAGGAAGAGAACACATGTCTTTTCTTGGATGTTCTTTTCCCCACCATCAGTGCCAAGTAATGAAAAGGTGGGAAAGAAACTACCTTAAGTAAAAGCAAGGTTACTATTCCAGATCACCAATCGAAATTAAGGAAATATTTGCCCCCAATCACCTTATTCCCAACAACCCCTAATGGGAACAGAAAGCAAGTGTGCAAATTATGATTAAATATAAAGTAAGTGCTATTTATTTTCAGAAGAGTAGGCGCCCTGGCCGAGAAAGGAGAGGCAGGCCAGACCTGCAGTGCCCAACCTCCAGCAATAGGGAAAAACCTCAGGAATAGTCGAATGCTGTTTGTAGCGCCAGCACGGCACAAAGCAGAAGCGTTAAGGCGCGTGAGACAAGAATGAAGAGGAGGAGGGTGCTTTTATTTTGGAAATATGGCATGGCAATTGACGGCTTGTTCAGACAGAATGGCCTCCTTTTGTAATGAGGGAAGTTGGGTGAGGTCTATTTGAATGTCCTGTGCATGATGGGCAGGTTCACCAAAGTGGTGTTTCACTTGTGTTTTTGCCATTGCAGGAATAATAGACTGGTACACAGTCATATCCCATAGCATGAGTGTACAGGCAGCTCAGATCACATGTATTGGCTATAGTCACAGTGAACACCAGCCACCTAGGTGTACCTAATCAATGCCGAGTAGTTGTGTGATGATCCTTAATAGCTACCAGTTGTCTCTATAGGGCACTGACAAGCAGTTAAACGCGCTCATGAAGACATGAGAGTCCAGATAGCAACATTGACAGTACCTACTCCAGTCCTCAGCAGTGTCTCACTTTCTGGAGTGAGACACTGGGGGATCAAAGACACGCTTGCAAAGATTGTGATTAGAAATTAGTGATTGGACCCTGACAGATCTGTGATCCAGAAACTACAGCTATCTGTTTAGTACAATAATAAATAAAAATAATTAAACCAAGATCATCCAGAAAAAAACATATATTATATGAAAATGAAAAAGAAACGAAGTCTAATAATTGTCAAAAGAAACAAAGTCTAACTTTTTTCATGGAGATTCAGCCATTCCATTCATCCCCTCTTTAGCTGACGTTCCAACACACCTATGTCCCATTTTTACAGTTATTCATTGTAGTTTACCATGACTCTTATAATTAATGACTGTAGTACATACAGATCTGGAATAAGCACTGCCACCTTTACATTGATGAAAAATAAATAGTTGTTATTGCCTTGTATGTTTAAACGTGCAATTACAATTGCATATAGTTTCTATAGTACACTTAACACTTCGCTCATCAGCATGCTTCCATATGCCACAACAAGATGAAGAAACGTGCAAACTAGGGGAAAACAGGACAGGATGAAGGAGATCAAGCTAATTGCTCTGATCAAAAGCTGGAGCGTGGCTAAACTGCGAGGGCAGAGTGTTCCAAGGTCATGATGACGCCACGCTTCTACCACTGACCTTGACTCCCGCGGTCCTTTCACTCAGCATTCCCGCGGATATTATTGTGGTTTCCTTTGCAAAACTAAAACCCTCAATGGGTTTGCAGCCTATAGTTTTTTTAAAGCACGATTCATCAAAGTTTATTAGTAACAGCATGCTCTGCCCGCGGAACAGTAGTTTCAATTGTTAACATAAAGCTCTCGCATATTAAAACGGTTTGGAGACTTCCTGGCAATGCGCTGTATAACATATGTGACACACTAACGCGTCCTGTGATTCAAAGCCCTCAGACTGCACGGGGGTGACTGGTCGCCAAAGAATAAAGCCAGGCGAAAGCTGTTTAATATTATTTAACCACATGAATCACCACAGCCATGGATGTTGTAAAAGCTGACTCACGGCCTACAGGACCGAGATAATTATTGCGTTTGAAAAAATAAAGACCTTAAACGTTTCCCTCCCTGACACGATACACACAGCCTTCCCACTTTCCATTGAGCCCGGGCTACGCGCAGTATGTGGTCATTTTAAGCCGTTGGGACCAGTATTGCGCAACACGCCCAGCTCCAGGCAGCGTGCGTCTGACGTGTAAGAGTCGGCCTTGCCGAGGGAGCCCCTCCCTTAATGGGTAAGATTTCCTGCAACCGACTGATGTCATTTGTCTTGAACAGTTTGGAGCGCAGGAGGTCCCCTTCTGTCAGAAAGTCAGTGTTTACACTATGGAAACATTGATTTTTCCATTCACCCAGAACGGGAGAAACCCTCTCGAAAGCAGAGCCCATTAGCTATCATTAAAACAAGACCCACTCCATGTTGGTTTGAGTTTGTCACGGACAAGGCTAATCATTTTGATGAACAATGTTTACACAAAGCTGAATTAAAGCAAAATCAGGGGGAAAACGCGAGTTAGAATGATTTGAATGTTATTCTTTCTTCAGCATTGCTATAAAATTGCCATTTATCGCTGTGTTAGTCGGTGGAGTCAAACACGGGCCTTGCCTACATAGGTTCACCCCAAGGCCCTCCTCGTCTCGTTGCAGCTTATTACGGAAAACATTGCTCCCATTTAAGCTGCAGCATGGATCACCTTGTTCCTTTTGAGACGGATGGTGGTCTGTGGAAATACACTGAGACCCCCATGCATGATGCTGGCAGATCTCTCCTGAGTCACAAAGAAGAGCTTTCTTACCCTTTTAGGCCCCCAGAAAAGCACACACTCTCAGTGGCATGGATTAGGGGTGGGGAGTAAGGGGTATTAACCCGTTAACCGCAGTGCAAATTCCACCGCAGTGTGGGTGATTTCTTGCATGGGCGAGGCCTCGTCAGCCAAAGGACATGCGCAGCACTATGGAGGTAGTGCTCGCGACGGCCGTTGGCGGATAGCCGCAGCGAACAGGATAAAAAAAAAGAAAATAATTACTTACCTTATTCTGCGTCCCTCCTCCGTCTCGCCTTCGCGTTGGGCACAGGAATCACCCAGGCTCCCCTAATTTTATCACAATGCTGCAATACAGCGTAGTGATTGGTCTCAGCGTCTTGGTTCAGTGCTTAGACTGGAAGAATGGGCCTCTTTTCCACCCAGGCTGTATTGTAGCCTGAGTGAAGAACATTCAAAGTGCGCACAACTATTCAGACAGCCTGAGATGGCCGGCCAAACATTCACGCTCACTTACAGAGTGCCCACCATTCCTCCCCCTCCTCTGTGAGCAAATCAGCGACGCCCTCCTTGTAAAGCTGCCACAGCAGGAAAAAATAAAATGAAAATAACATAAAGGTATTATCATTTTATTTTAATTATTATTTACACTACTTAAAGATGTGGGGCAGAGGAACCGCCACTGCACACTCTACGGAGGATGCCAGTGCAGGCTTGTCCTATCAAGACTGCAACATGGCACACAACAGAATAACTAAGATTTTCACTGCGCTATTTGAAAATCAGCTACACTGTGTTTTGCAAAGAGACACATTTAGTGAAGTGTGATATCTACTGTGCTTCGTAAATAATGTCATAACAGACACACACAATTAATGCTGAGTCTCCTGGATAAAGTCTAGCATTGTGTCATGGCACAAAGGCTATCGAGTTGAGTCATATATGGCTTTTGTACTGGAGGCATCAACTCGAGTACAATTTTTGTCAATCAGATGACTGTCCAAGGTACATTGTGTAATACATGCCATTTTAGTGATTGTTACATGTGTTATGCATTGAAAAGTCACACAATGTCAACATCCCACCTTCTGCCCATTGATTGCGCCTGCTTTTTTGGTACGAGAGTGCAACGCAAATGCCATTCATGCTACTTTGCATGCAGTTAGTAGGTTTGGGTTTGGTTTTTCTCCTTTGAGAGTTTATGCTGTTTGTGCTTCATGAGAACAACTTTACATGCATTATTAGATTGCTCAACACTCTTGCCTCATGTATTGACCTCTACAACACTATCCTACAGTGAATTGTGTCCAACCTCATCTAGACAAAGCCAATCACTGTATCCTTTGGTGTTCTCCAAAGTCCCTTTCCATTTATAGTGTCCTTCAGCCACTACATAAAGACCCTTGGAATGCACTAAAATGACAAAGCACACCATAATCTATTAATACATGAACAATAATCACCTTTATTTGAGAGTCTTCTGGGCATGAAATCCATAATTTGAAAGACTGCATTCTAAGAACCTAAACATTAATATCAACCGCCTTTTTAAACTTACCTTTGTGAAGGCTAAACTTATATTCATCACTCTGAGAAAGTAGATTATTAATTGGAGCGGATGGTAGTCCACCACGAGTAACAATGGAAATATTCTTGGTATCTCAACCCCTGGTAGTTATGGCACAGAGCAGGCAGGCTTAAATTTAGAAACTGTGCAAATCATTTTAAGGTATCAAAGCAGTTAAGAAGTCAAAATATCAATGCAATAAAAATCCTACTCACAAAAAAATTGTGAGTATTTGAATGAACACAATAAAACCAAAACAACAAAAATCCAATAAGGGGAACCAGATATATGAATGTTTTAAGTTTTAATTAGATTTTAGCACCAAAAAGAATAAAGTGCAACTGGTCGCACTAGACTGAGACAAAGGTAAGACTTAAGGTTGGCCGTGATGGAGAGTAAATCAGGTACGAGGCCCAGGTAGATACCAGTCAAACTGTTTTTTCAGACATAGACATTTTTCAGGACAAAATATGCTAGTCCCCGAGTCTTCTGCAGTGCAAGCTGCAAGCTTGTTCCGAAGTGAGCTCAATGATGGCAGAATGCTGAAGTGCAGGGTCCTAGTGAGGTTGTTGATGAAGGTGGGAAAACTCTGAGTGGGTGATGTTTGGCATCCATGTCCATGAAGTCTTGACGTTGAAGTGGTTTATCTCAGTGTCATTCTCAGTGAAGGCCTCTATGTTGGGACTTAGAAACTGTTCTGTAAGTCACATCTCCTTCAGCAGCACAGTCCAGCAAGATGGATCTTCTAAACAGGTTCATCAATATCTGAGTAGGGTACTGAAGGTGTCACATTTATGCTTAGCCCCAGTCTGTGGCTGGGGGAAACTCCAGGCCAATCCTTATCTAATGATGTAAATGTTCTTAGGGGAGACCTGCTCACTTTTGCAGCACTTCCTGTGCGTTATACTGTAACCCATCCTACGGTGGCCATCTCTACTTCCACTCATCATGGCAGAAACCTTGAATGGGAGCTCCAGTACCTACCCTAGTGGTGTGGCTGGGAAAAGAGAAAACCCTCCCTTGTGGTCACTTAAAACCGTCTCTGTGGGCAGTGCCTCTTCCATTGGGATTGGTAACTGGCTGGCTAGTAGGACAGGAGAGGGGGCAGGCCCACGTGTGAGCTACATCTGCCAGTGACAGGGTGGGCTTTCTTTGAAGGTAATAACATTCATGGGTGCAGCCCTGCTGACCATCCTGTCAGGGGGAGGTCAACACCTCTCCCTTTGTCTCAGATCGGGGTGTCACCTCACACCCAATGAAGAAGCCATTCAGCTCCTGGGTGTCACTAAACACTGACAAAAGGGCACATTTGGCTCAGACAGGAAAATTACAAATTTCTTAAGGTGTCTTTTTCACAATAGTAATGTAAAATACAACTTGACTAGCACGGTGGAATTTATATTACTATAGCAATGAGTCTTTGTATTATTTTTCTTGCTGCTCTCAAATGGAAGTTGGAACACACAAAAGGTTATGGGGGCTGCTTGCAATAAGTCTAACCACTGGCAATAGCTTGGGGTAGCGCTCCAACCCATCGTTATTTTGCTGAACTTCCCACCTCAGTTTGGATCCAGACATATGCAAATCAACCCTGACCTTGTTCCTCATGGGAACAGTTGAGCCCGACCTGCCAAGAAAAGGTCCTCCCTGAACCAGAACACAATCAACCCAGTACCGGTTTTTCCCTTTATATGGGCTATTCAGATGGGTACAGCTTGGTTCTAGTGGCACAGTGAGCCACGTCTGGGCATACCCATGTCACTTACGGAGGTACATGAAACACACAAAAGGTGAAGGAAGGCTGCTTAATATGTTGCCCTAAGTGGGATGAGTATGCTGTACACCGTGGGTCCTGAGCACACTTTGTGTTTATATTAGTGTGTGCTCCTAGAGTAGCAGCCAGATACCTTTCCAGATTTTCTGGCTTATGGTAGAAATGGCTTTTTCCTTTGAGCTTCTCTCATTCTCACTGGCTGGGGAGTCATCTCTTAGTTTCTTACATTTTTCTACATGAGAGGTAGCTTAACCTATATTTTTGATGTCTGCTGATTTATAGCTGAGACTACTTTCTAGTTTGATATGCAATGGCTTTGTGCTTAAACATGTATTCTCTCATCAGAATTCTTTGTTGAGTATCTGAACAGACACCATATTTTACCTTATTACATTAATCCACCTTAGTTTAAGATTAGGGAACTTCCCTTACGGGAACACGCTTGCTGCACTTTTACAATATTAACTGTTATCCTAACCAATATTGTATTTTTCCTTATATTGAAATATGGATTATTGGATTATATTAACTTATAATGCTGCTACTTATAAGATAAGTTCGTACTGCATAAATAATGAACTCTTAAAAAGAGTTAAAAATAAAACTCTTTAACTCACACAAACTCTCTTTATCGGCTGTATTAAAAGTCTATGATGATTTATTGATCTGTATTCAATGTAGATGATTGCTCCTTTTTACTTCTCCGGGTCGATGAACAAAGTGCCTTATGACCACTGGCGGGGTTATTTAATGATTACACCTAAATATTGAGATATAGACAATCCCGCTCCATTAGTTGAGATTCTAAATCTGGATCTAGTATATTGCTTGTGACTTTTTTAATGAGAAGAACTTGGACTTAACTCCTGGCAGCTGTCACAAAGCATCATTCTTATCCCCAAGGTAATGTGTGTTAAGTGTTTAAGAAGCATCAGTGTAATATTAACAGCAAGAAAAAGTACAACAATTATGTAAAATTCTCAAACCAAGTTAGTAAAATGTTTTTAAAATATTAAGTTTAAAAAAGTGCTGTGAATGCATCTAAGAACAGTGTTCGGCACCTCCAGTGGAATTCCACCACAGTGTGCTGCAGATACAATCTCAAACTCCTGCATTCATGTGAATTAAAAGGTACAGGCTGCAGCCAGGAAACAAATCAAGTGAGAGGTTTATAGGTTTGGAAGGAAACCCTTCCCAAAAGGGGCCGTTCCTGTTCTGTGCGGAACCACTCCCCACCCCTCTCCCACCTTGAATACTTTGATCCCTTCTGTATTATGAACTCTGCATTAACTGTTGGCATAACGCTTTGAGCTCTTTCCAACATTCCTAAGTTCATTGACATCACTTTTTTGTGTCGCCCACACACTTGTAAGCACTGTGTGTTCACACTTACTGCTTCAATGATTCAATGTTTATGCTGCATACAGGTCTATATAGATAAGCTGTCACTTTTGTTCAAATTGTATTGTGTGGTCATACTCTTGCTAAGTGATGTTATGCGCTTTACAATACATTAGTTAAGTATTGCACAAATGGTTAATAACGTGTTTAATGATTCCCACTAGGACAATGTTGCATGTTAAGATTTGACTTGAAGGCGGCATCTGGCTGAAGGTGTGTGTTTTGGCTTGGGGCCTATTGGTCGCTAACTGTTCCTCCTACCCCTGATCATACGTAAGTGGATTGTATGCTGGCTGCCACACTGGCTTTTAAGTTCCTGGAGCTGCAGAGCACCTTAGATCAGGGTTTCTTTATTTCCCAAGAGATGTGAGAGCGGTTTGCTACTGATCAACAAACTCGGTTAAGTGGAAAGCTGCAATAAGAACATAGTGGTTGTACACCCAACAAACTAACAGCTTCTGTTTGCAAACAAGATTTAAGAACATATGTATACATTTTCTGCACACATTGCCCTTGATTAGCCTAATTATGCCTTTACTTTTTTTTAAAGAAATATATCTTAGTTGTTTTAAGCGGGTGCCACCAGTATTACTATTTGGTCACATTTAAGCTCGTTTGTCTTCTTTACAGGTATGACAAATGTGTGATTTTATCATATTCATTGTGGTTCATTGTGCATTTATGAGTATTTGTTTTCTTCTCTTGTAACAAAAAGCAGTGCTATTTCTCAATAAAAACTTTTAATTTAATAAGTATATCTCTGTACTGCTTTTTTGTGTGTCCTAAGACCTCCTGTATTTTAACAGAATAAAACATGTGCAGAAAGATGACTTTGGCTGTAATTCCCGCCCTTCTGCCAGACGCATACATTTTGGGAGTAGCCCCACATTTTCCTATCACCGTCTGGGAACGCCTAGCATGAAGGCAGCATGTGAACACAGATGTTATATCATGCTTTGCGCTCGAACTGTGGGGGAGGGGCAGTACCTCCCAACCTACGTAAATATAGTTATGATTCATTCTACAAATATCACAGAATAGACCACCCCTCCCTTTCTCGCGTTCTAAATTAGATTTAAGAGCCCGGTTTGTGGACAGCGAAAGCCCTGCTAGACGTTAGTGCTATTAGGAAATGCATCACTGTTCACGTATTGGCCAGATTAATATCTAATGAGATGTTTAGTCTGTCGTGCGCTGGCCTGTTGCCAAAGTGACGAAGAACGCCGTTTGCAGAAGCAGAAGGGCTTACGGGTAACGGAATACGCCTTAATACAGTCTAAAGTCAAGAATCTAAAAGTATTTTTGAAGTGTGGGAGAAGAAAGTAGATACAATGAATCCCACATATCATATGCCAAGAGTCGACAGTTTCTGACCGATCAGGTTGCACTTGATGATGCTGAGATAGACCAGTACTCTCATGCAGAACTAATGGGTGGCTTGGGAGGACTTAACCCCTCTCAGAATTTGAAACAACGCTGTTATGCGAACTTTGACAGTCTTATGTATAACCCCTCTTTGCCTCAGGCCCCCAGCCAGTGTCGTAAATAAGCCTTCGGGAGACCGCAGGAAGGAAATGCAGTGAGGTTAAAGGGTAGCAAAGAGCGACATAGCGAGCTTACATTTGAAAAGAACGAGATAACAGAGAGAACAGCAAGATGGAAAATAGAGGTCAAAGGTGACATGGCGGGGCAAAGAAAGACAGAAAAGGAGATATATAAGGTCAGAGTGAGTGAAAGAAGAAGAGACACAAACAGGAGGTGTGAACACGCACTGTCAATGCCAATAGGTCTTGGTTTAACGTGCTAACACATGCAGAGTTAGGACATTAGAGCGAGACACACAGGGGGGAGCCATCAGAAGCAAAAACAGAGGGGTATAGGTGCATGCAGTGCAATCCAAGCACTGGAGTGGAGGTGAAAGGATAATCTCAAACAGCCAATGGCTTCAGGTGAGAGAGCGATAACAGCTCCACTGGGCCGAGCCAAAATGTGATGACAAAGGTTCAAGCCAATGGCTGATTGGGGCTGGTCAATGAACACCTATGGTTAAAAGGGGCTGCCCTCCCAATGCCACTCTATGTATGTTGTAAGCATTGGGTCTATTTGCTGTCAAAACACAGACCTAAAACGGTTAAAATAAAAAACCTGGAAGGTAGAATAATAAAGAAAGGAGGGAAACACCAGGGTTAAAGTGGGCCAGGTCCTGCCAATGATCAGCACTGGCAATTCTTACAAGTATTTGCAATGCAATAGGTCTCGCATTTGCGAGAGTTTAAGCTTTTGGCATTGTAAATGATAATACCTTTTATTTATATGTTTTGATAATTAACACATAAATATAAGGCATTGTCATGTACAATGCCACTAGCTCAATTCTTGTAAACGGAAAACCTATTCAAAGAAGCGTCCGCCACTGTGTAGAAAATTAGAAATATTGATGTACATAAGCAACGTTCATTTCCCTTTTCCCACTCCTCTCCCTGCGCGTACCATGAATACCGTAAAGCATTAACTACATCCTACTGCCAGCAAAGGCCTGTACCCATGTATACATGACAGTCATTTTTAGGCACCCTGGCCCTTTTTGCCCGCCTAAGATTAGAATCACCGGCTCCCCTTCTGCGTGTATTCGAAATCTCTCTCCCTCACATGCATAAACCATGAAACCCTCTCCCTTTTACGCGACCCTGCCCTGAAAGGCATCCCCCTTTTGCTCGACCCACGCAAACCCCCCATTCCCTCTTGAAGAGGCATCCTTCGCCTTAGCTGACGTGGCCCTCCCCAGCTGCACCTGACTGCCCCCGCTCTCTCATGTACGGGTCATAAGATCTCTCCCTCGCTCTCTGTGTGACTCTACCCTTGTGTCCACCCTGGCTACCCCTCCCTTCTCCTCACACAGGCAAATCATAAACCTCCTTTTGCAAGACCCTGTCCTTGAGAGTCGCGGCCGCGCCTGACCAACACCTCCTTCCCTTCCCTGAATGCCCCTCTGTTGACAAGCCTTCCCTCTGCGCTCGATTGTCCACACGGTATGAATACCACTCCTTTGATGACCCTTTCCCCCGAGTCCGGCTGACCACACATGTCCGAGGCCATCGCCTGGGCCAGGAGATACCATTTACTGCCCTTATTGTATGAAGTCACTCCTCTTCAAAGGATCCTCTATTGGTCTTAGCCACCCCACCCCCTGGGCTATGATCAGGCGTACACATCCTACGAGACATTCAGCTGCGTGATTGCCCTCCCCTCTTATCAGCAGGTCAAGGGTCCCTATTGTGAATGTATGTGGGTAGGATCGCCACGAGGATTATAGGATCACCACGAGGATTAGAGGGACGTCTTTCTTTTGCGTCATACGGTCCCGATTGTGTTATCAAGTGTTCTGTAGGGTATAAAAGCACGAGTCTCAGCTCACTTGTTAGAGCACCTCCCGAAAGACACTGTGTTTCGTGTCCGAAATGACTTGCTCTCCTCATGAGAAATAAACTCTGTTCTTGATTCCTGCTTCCAGCGCCCGTCTCTTTATTTTGATAACTATTCAACATGGGAACTAAGAGGCGGTTTGCGCCAGCAGCCTGGGCATCGATAGGATTATGGGCTCGTTTTCTACAATTGGCGTCCCAACGCGGGGTCCATCAGTGACATGGGGTGCGGTAAGAGAGATCCAGACGAAGAAGTGAACATCTAAATGATCGGAGCATGCCTGCCTTGAGAGGGCTCTCGCCCGGCTGCCGATCGACAGAGCTTCACCAATTCTGAACGGACCTCTCTTGCAGTGACCTATTGTCCTGACTGGAATCCCACAGGAATGCTACATGGAGTAAGAGAACGAACGGGCGCTGGAGGAGGAAGTCGAAGAACTGTCCGTATGGTCCGGTCCGGGTAAGATTAAGTAGGGCGTTCTTACGCCTGATTGGTAGGGTGGTTCTATCCACCTAGTTGTTGATTGATTGTATTGAAAATCGGTATTTGTATACCGAAATTGCTGATTGTTGATTGTTTGTATTGAAAATCGGTATTTGTATACCGAAATTATTGGTATTGGTTCATTTAGCTTTGAGGGCTACTTGACATATTGGTTCTCTTCTGAGAACGAGACATTCTCTGTTTTCAAACAGCGGCGAATAGGAACGTCGTCCCTCTTTGCAGATAGAGAAGGGTAGGTAATTCAGACTTTTGTCCCCGGTATTAATCCGTCATGCCTACTTTTCTCCCCACTGAATTGTTTGAAGTCGATTGATAACCGATTGTTGTTCTTTAAGAATTGTTGAAGTCGATTAATAATCGATTGTTGTTCTTTGAGAATTGTTTGAAGTCGGTTGATAGTCGATTGCTGTTCTTTGAGATCTTCCCTGTCTACAAACTGAGACGAGTAGAAATATTCTGTCTTCCTTTTTGGATAGCGAAGGGCAGGTAATGCAGACATTTGTCCCCATTGTAATCCGTCATGCCTGTTTTTCTCCCCACTGATTGGTTGGTTGCCTGGACATTGTTGTTCCAGGAATTGTTTCGTTTGAGGTATTTTCTGCCTGCAAACAACGTGGAATAGAAATATTCTATCTAGTCTTTGCAAGTAGTAAAGGGTAGGTTATGCCCCTTTTGTGAATTCGTCAGTCCTACCCACTCCCCACTGTTTGGGGGGTAGCTCGCATGGTCCGCCCAGGAGACTACCCTTATGGAGGACATATGCTCCCCGCTCATGGGCCATTTAGTGGAGGTAGACCATCTGGTCCGTCCAGGAGGCTACCCTAGTAGATGGAAGTACATCGCTCGGTCTGTCCAGGATGATACCCCAATGAAGGAATATATGTTCCCCTTTTGATCGATAATCTCGTTCCACCCCGGACCATTTATTGGAGGGAACTCGTCTGGTCCGTCCAGAAGTACCCCCTAGTGAAAAGGACTCATAAAAATATGAAGTGATCACCGCTCCCTACTAACAGAAAGCCTTAGCTCGAAACACGCTAAGGAAGAGAAAGAAAACTAAAAAGAAATCAGGCTAAGTCAGTAACCCCCTGATGAGCTTTTGACTTCACTAAAAATAAGAAACATTAGAAATAGTTCATAATAAGAAATATAAAATGGCGAAAAGTTTGGCAGCAAAGATAGCCACCAGGTAGCTAGGCTTCAACGCCTGTTCCTGCTCCCAACATGCCTGCCTCGTTGCCCGCCACGCCCAAATAACGATCACATGAAATAGAAACAATCCAATAGGTACCTACCCCCATTCCGGAAGCTCCCAAAATGCAACAGGTCCGCGGTTACGCCCATCCGGAAGGTGAGGCCTCGAGGCACGAGGGGCTCGCCTGACCACGGTCGGGAGGAGATGATGTTGGGCAGGCGGTCCAAAGAATGGCAGAGTCCTCTCCTTCTCTCCTCTTCCGCTGCCCTGCAGGCCACGGGGGGGGGGGGGGCTGTCTTGCTTCAGCCACCGACCACCCCCCCCCTTCTGTCTCTCGCCTGGTCCGACCCACGAAGAAGGCCGAAGCCGAAGGCGAGAATGGCGGCAAATCAAGTAGTCCCGCCACATTTCAAATTCCTGGATAGTTACAGGTAGTGCTGCCACATGTCGACGCCTGGACAGTTCCAGATAGTCCCGCCATATGTCAAGAGAAAGGGGGGGGCTGTCTTGCCTCTGCCGCCGACCACCCCCCCCCATCTTCAATAGCCAGCACGGCCAATATCGAAACGACGGAGCCGAGTAACGGCGCGGGGTCGCTGGAAGGGGGAGGTGACGCGAACGAGCCTCCCCCACCTCCCTCCAGGTGGAGGCTTCCAGCGACACCCCAATGCTCTTACTTAAAGAGGGTCAACATCATAAAGCGGTCTTCTGCCCAGGACGGGCACACGCTCCATGCCTTCTCCCCTCAACCTTGAAGATTCTATAAGAGCCGGGGGGCTCCGATCCCTCCGCATGGGTGCCCCCGCCCCCTTCACTGGGAACCACGACACCGGTACAACTCCTGCCGGCACCAGCCTCGGATTGGAAATGGCTAAAATGAAGCCACGGCACGGACTTGTTCAGTTCCAGAGGAACGCCAGGATGACCCGGTAGGAAAATTGTTGCCGCCCTTCCCACTCTTTGACTCATGGTCCATATTTGCTAAACTGTTAACAATATAGCACAAAACTTTTTGAACTGCCAAGGGAAAGTTCTGGGCCAACCACGCGAGACTAGAGACTTTCTGACTGTACTGGAACTTGCCTGACCCCACCTAAAATGGCGCCGCCGCAAAATGAAACGTACTTTGAATAAACTCTGTTGCACCCAGATTGCGCAGCTTGTTGTCCCGAGATCTATGTGCAGTTTTTGGATAATGAAAGTAGATATGAAGGGCGTTGAGTATGTGCTTGAATAATGAATTGACTTAGGGTGGGTACTGATTATGATTTGGAAAATGAATTGGTATAACTTAGATAACGAATGAGTATTGGATAATGAATTTTTGAATTAATTAAAAATGAATTCTTGAACATGCATCATGCTTGCTCTGTAAGGAAATTTTAATACGATTTTATTTGCACTGCTGCACTTTATGCAATGAACTGCCACCAATTTCGTTTATTAAAAGTATTTTGAAGAAGAAAGCATGGTCGTAGCAGTTGCATTAATGAGTTTTGGATGCCTTACTACTGTGAGCGAAGAGTAAGTATGATGAAGGATGTAGATCAAAAGGGATCAGATATTTAGCAGCTACCTTATGTGCCACAAGCAGCCGGAAAAGTGTTTCAGATACCCTTAAAATGATACCACAGAAAATGCCACCTGACCATCACCCTTGCAACCGATAAAGAGGGTTACGACCAAGTAGCTCATGTAGATACTCAAATCGTCAATGATTATCTATCTGACACCACTGGTCCCTCTGGGCTGAAATGCCGAAATGGCAAGGGAATGCGGTACGAGGAGATAGGGCGAGTATATGGTAGATAAAAACATTTTCAAACTACTGCATGATGATGTGCTTCGAACGCTGCCCCCCCCACCCCTTCTTTTCCTCCCTTCTGCAGGTCACGTCAGAACGTCGACTGAGGTGTGGAAGAGCGACGGTTGGACCACCGACAAAAAAGGGAAAGGGGGAAATATGTGTTTAGTCGTTATAACAATAAGATTTTAAAAGACGTAGGCTTAACATGACTGTTCCTCCTTAGGACATAGCGACTGAGAGGATGGACTGACATAGAAACTGGACAGGTACTGAATGACGAAAAATTGACTAGAAATGACGTGTTAAATAATGTAACTGGACGTTCGACTAGGTAGGGAAAGGACAAAGAAAATTTATACGGGTGAGGGTTGCCACGGCACCACCCGTCTAGGAAGTTAGAGATGTTGCTGATGTTCAAAATGCACTACCCCCTTTCTCACACTCTTATAGGTATAGCCAAGCTGTCCGACTGTTCTCCCGATCAATACTTGCCGTTGCCTCAGCCTGGAGAACTTCCCACCAAAGAAGGGAACAGAAAAATGGCTTAAGATCCAACCATGGGTAACTAGCACGACCAGGTTAATTACTGATCGACCAGCCGAGGTGTGAGTATTGGTAATTGGGAACGCTCGCAGGCGTGACAAGCGAGAAGGGAAAGGGGGGAAGGGTAGAAGGAGCTAAGCACGTAGATAAAACAGGATAGTAAAGATACGTAGGATATACATATAAAAACAGATCCTGTAGGCTAACAATTGTTTCCTGTCTTGTCATGAATGTCTTGTATATGTGTAATATATGTGCCGTCTTCCCTGTCTGAGTTTGTGTGTGTGAAATGTACGAATTTATGTCTTCCCTCTGTCTGTATCTGTGTGTTACCTGACCTTTGCTGTTCCGTGTCGTGAGCGCACTAAATGACCTATTTTTGTACACGTCTCTCTCTCTCTCTCTCTCTCTCTCTCTCTCTCTCTCTCTCCCTACATGTCATACGTGTACCGAATGGCTCGTTTAGATTGCGAACGACTCTCACTCTCTATGAGAGTCTCCCTATTCTCTCTCTCTCTCTTTTGGTAAAACTGTGCCCCACCGGCACCAGTCTGATTTGATACATATTGAACGCGAAGGTGTTCAGCGAAATTGACCGAAACTAAAATGATTGTACCTTGCCATATTACTGCCTCTCCTTTCTGCAAAATGAATGAACTTGAATTGGCTGAGAAGGAAAGGACAGGTAAGACGACTAAGGTCCCCCAAATCTGGCCATTTATAGGGGAACTGTATGTCAATGGCACCTTGTGTCTGTTCTTCAGAGACGAACGCCACGTCCAGATTGAACCCCCAACGCCCGGATTGCCCCCACCCCCCTTTTTGCACCCAAGCGCAAGCGCCCGAAGCATCCCCGCCTCATTTTGATAAACCCCAATTGCTGTCCCGAATATAAACTTGATGCACATGAGTAGCTGTTGACCCTCGATAAGACCCTGTTTTGCCTGACTCTCGATAATGGCACCCCCGCCCTGTTCGTAAAGGTTAGCCAGTCCTGATGGGAAATGCTCTGTAAATGCTGAATATGATGTGATGCACAATTAATGGGAACCTCATTTACCTCAGTTGATTTATAAATAAGACGATGAATAGGCCTGCCATGAACCCAGTAGGAATACTGACACATGCACTGCTTGGTAATGGACCTCTGACTGTGACCAATGAACGTATCTCCCAAATGCGTAAAATTGAGGAAGGAATTCACATGCGTAGATATCTTCTTTTGCCATTTCACTGAAACCTTGTCTTGTACCTATTCAAAGATTCACGATCACCGAAGGAGATGGGTCAGAAGTGACGTACAGCCTGGCTGCGGATCTTGGGACTCGTGTGACCTCGACCAAAGGTGGAGCCGCAGAGCAACAGGATACGGGACGAGACCGCAATTTCAACGTGGAAAATGAAAAAACGGTGGGCCGCCTCGAAGCCCCCGCCTGCTAACCCACGTGTGCCTGGAGTCTCCGTCCCCCTTCCTTGAGCCCGATGGATGGGCTTGCCTGCTTGTTACCCTTTGCTCCCTTGGTCCCTTTTGCGTGTCCCAGGAACTCTGACCCAACTCCGCCCTCTCACCTATCGACATTTTGAACAACACTCACCCTCTTTTCCACGTGACTTTTTGCCAAGGGAAAGAACTGCATTCCACTGGGAATAGGGTGCTGCCATAGAACTATGGGTGCCGAGCATAAGGCGCCACCAACCGGATTGTTTAGGGAACAGGACTGTGGTCTAACAGCAGAGGACTGACCGCACCCTGCAACGCGTAAGGATAAGAACAGAGCTGGACCTATAGCTCCACCGCCGGTGCTCAACAGCGCCAACGAAAGTACTCGGACTAGAGCCTACCAGTGATGGCTCACTGACAAAAAGACACTGGGACGAAGAAATATTGTATATTGAACTGAATTCCGCTCTCAACTACCTGGTCAAAACTGTTCATTGGTTACATTTTTTAGTCAGAAACATTTATGCTATGTAGTGCTTTGAAATGGTAGGAACTCGACAAATGCAATCTCCTATGTGCCGTAATCTACCAAACACATCAACTGTCCATGATTATACACCATATGCTAATATTGACAATGCTAATTCTGCGACCGTGCCTGTTTATATGTACCATCATCGATCACAAAAATGAACTTTTGCTATGTAAAAAGGGGCGACTGTAGAAAATTAGAAATATTGATGTACATAAGCAACGTTCATTTCCCTTTTCCCACTCCTCTCCCTGCGCGTACCATGAATACCGTAAAGCATTAACTACATCCTACTGCCAGCAAAGGCCTGTACCCATGTATACATGACAGTCATTTTTAGGCACCCTGGCCCTTTTTGCCCGCCTAAGATTAGAATCACCGGCTCCCCTTCTGCGTGTATTCGAAATCTCTCTCCCTCACATGCATAAACCATGAAACCCTCTCCCTTTTACGCGACCCTGCCCTGAAAGGCAGCCCCCTTTTGCTCGACCCACGCAAACCCCCCATTCCCTCTTGAAGAGGCATCCTTCGCCTTAGCTGACGTGGCCCTCCCCAGCTGCACCTGACTGCCCCCGCTCTCTCATGTACGGGTCATAAGATCTCTCCCTCGCTCTCTGTGTGACTCTACCCTTGTGTCCACCCTGGCTACCCCTCCCTTCTCCTCACACAGGCAAATCATAAACCTCCTTTTGCAAGACCCTGTCCTTGAGAGTCGCGGCCGCGCCTGACCAACACCTCCTTCCCTTTCCTGAATGCCCCTCTGTTGACAAGCCTTCCCTCTGCGCTCGATTGTCCACACGGTATGAATACCACTCCTTTGATGACCCTTTCCCCCGAGTCCGGCTGACCACACATGTCCGAGGCCATCGCCTGGGCCAGGAGATACCATTTACTGCCCTTATTGTATGAAGTCACTCCTCTTCAAAGGATCCTCTATTGGTCTTAGCCACCCCACCCCCTGGGCTATGATCAGGCGTACACATCCTACGAGACATTCAGCTGCGTGATTGCCCTCCCCTCTTATCAGCAGGTCAAGGGTCCCTATTGTGAATGTATGTGGGTAGGATCGCCACGAGGATTATAGGATCACCACGAGGATTAGAGGGACGTCTTTCTTTTGCGTCATACGGTCCCGATTGTGTTATCAAGTGTTCTGTAGGGTATAAAAGCACGAGTCTCAGCTCACTTGTTAGAGCACCTCCCGAAAGACACTGTGTTTCGTGTCCGAAATGACTTGCTCTCCTCATGAGAAATAAACTCTGTTCTTGATTCCTGCTTCCAGCGCCCGTCTCTTTATTTTGATAACTATTCAACATGGGAACTAAGAGGCGGTTTGCGCCAGCAGCCTGGGTATCGATAGGATTATGGGCTCGTTTTCTACAATTGTACCAGGCTGCTTAGACAGTGAAAGCGCGCATGACTCACTGAATGTTGCAGGAAAGCATGTTGTGCCTGCAGTAGGAGAAACTATTTAAAGAAAATATTGCTTACAGACTAAAACAGACTCACCGTTTAACAACAAAAGTAAAAGGGCCAGTTCTCATGGGAGGCTACGAATGAAGACAAGGCGGTACTAAGGAGGGACTAACAAGCCTATTATTGAATCAGAAGCCAGCATTTATGGAGGACAATGACACAAGCCAATGACAAATATAAGCGGAGAGTGGTCGGCGCTTCTATTCCATACTACGATACAGCATGCCTCGCAGAGCAGCGCATGCGCGGGCGCTGCCCAGGCTTGACTTAAAGAGTCGGAGGTGGCCGGTCCCCTGAAATGAAGAAAGCATCACTTGGTGTCAGTGTTGTAGCAAAGGCTATGGCCCCTGATGCAAACGTGGAAAATTGTGCCCCATCCTCTGTTTCAGTAGTACAAATAAACAGCATTGTGGCACAGCGAGCCGCGCAGCACTTGTTGCACCGACAGTAATTGCCCTGCTTGGTAGCTTTGCTAGTATTGTCTTGCTGAAAAGTTCCAAAAAGGTGCATCCGTTACAATAAAAAAATTCAAATTGCCTTGAATTATATTTACATCTTGAAAAGTAATCATCCAATTACTTAGCGAGACCATCTGCCATTTTATTTCCTTCTAAGTAATTGTGTCACGTTGAATGCTTGTACTTGTCGGCTGTGGCATAAGCATTTCCTGGGCTCTGTTCATCCCCGCCAGTACCTTCCAAAATAACATTTTGTTTCCTGCCAAAACCATTCATGGCCTCCCTGGATTTCATGTGTGCCTAAACAATTTCGATCAATGAAAAACAAACAGTTACCATGGAGAATAATTGCATCAGTCTTTTAATAACCACACCCTTCCAGCAAAGGGATTGTTGTAAACTTCTTACCACCTGTCAAAGACAAAAAAAAATGAAATCTCTGAAAACAATTCAGCTAAAGAAGGAAAGTGATACAACTGAGCAAAATTATTTAAGATAATTTCCTCTCATTTCCAGTCCAAACGGTCTCTCGACCTCTCCTTTATCTTCTTATCGTCTCCCGAGATGAGGTAAAGAAGCTGTAAATCATAGCTTTCCAAACTTTTCATGTTGGTGACACACTTATTTGGGCAATCTTCTTTTAGGGACACGGTAAAGTGAGTGCGTGCAGCGCGCGAGCCCGAACCACCTATGAGGGTAGCAGACATGACCCGACGTGAAATACTTGCTGTCAACTCTCTAACTTCGCAGAAGGGACTCCAGCAGGTACATCTCCCTATTTCCATACAGGGCAGGCGGTTCTATGTGGAAAGAAGAAAAAAGAAGGAGAAATAAACATATTTCTCCTGGTTACACCTCCCCTGAGATGTGTAGCATATTGACATATTCCCAGGTCTACCACTAAAGGTAAATCTGGAAATGCGCCAAAATCCATGGGTGGATGCGCAGGAACACCCACGCTTCCACCCATGGAATACCTCCCTAGGGCAGGGTAACACAAGGCAGCGACCTGCGCTGGCTTGGGTTACTCCACAATTCCAAAGCCACGCAGGGCCTTGCAAGTTGGCCTTGTGTTGTTTGGTAAATGTCATTTTAGGTATTGCGTTGCCCTTGCGCTACCTTGCGTGACGCAAGGGCGATGCAAAACCATCATGAATATGGGTTGAAGTTTATTAACATGGGACTTTGCATTTTAAAATTTCTTGTTTCTATCGTTCTATTAACACTCTGAGGCTGCAAAGCTATGATCTGCAGCGCTTTTCAAAAGCAAAGTAAATGCATTGCAGTGGCAAGGGCTTGGAAATACCAGCGTGCAAAGTGCTCTTGGTAAAGAAGCCAGATTTGCCTGGAAGATACCACACATGACATTGGCCAATTAGCAGCTAAATACCCTGAGGGTTGGGGGGGCATTTTGCATTAAAAGCTGAAATGCGTCTATTGTTATTTATATATTGCATCTATTGTTCTTTATACACCACTGGACTTTCAAGGCATGTCCCCCGCACCCCCAGCACAGTCAGGTCTGCTGTCCTGTGTGGAGCTATCGCCACACACAGGGGGGGCTGCCTTTGATGGCCGTATGCCCCATCAGGCTTAACACACTGAATCTTGCCCCCCACTGAGGCCCGGTGTTCGGGGCCCTTCTGAACCACACGCTGCCCTAAGGGCCCCTGTTATGACTGCCTCGGACCAGCGGCGATCACTACATGAACTTGCTCAGTTGTTTAGACAACCGAATGAGAAGAGGGAAAAAGAGAGGATGGGAGAGAGTGAGCGGGTGAAGCAAAAGAGGAGAAAGTAGAGAGGGATGCCAACAGTGTTTTAACAATTTCGGAAATTTCCCTTACTGACCGCCTGGGATAGGGTGCAGAGGCAGTTCCTAGTCACTGCGTCAGAAAATGAACAAAGCCGCACACTTGCCTTTCACTTCTCCTTCCTCCTCCCGGTACTCAGCTGCACTGCATCTGCGTCACTGAATATGTTCGGCCCAAGAGAGAATTCACGTGACACACCCACAAATGGAAGGCGACACACTACTGTGTCCCGACACACAGTTTGGAAAGCACTGCTGTAAATAGTAGCCACAAAGACCGTAAATGAGCAGAGAAGTGGATTAGTACAGCAGTTATCGTCACATAACTTTCTGTCTGCTATGGCTGTAGAGGAGATGTAATTGTATTGCACTTGTGGTCTGCTACACCAACAGCTTAGCACTCTCGGAAACTTTTAAGACCACCATTTTGAATGCGCCACGAAGAGACGTGGATGTGCCGGCAGGATCAATAACTTAGCATTGTGCCATAAACCCTAATGTAAGCATGGAAAATGGTCCCCATCTCCTGATTTTGTAGTAAAACTGATATAACAGAGGTTCAGTAGGCTTCGTACCAGTACACACACGTCCCTGTTGTGATATTTGCTGGTTCATTTGTCAGCAACATGTTCGATACCTGTCACCAGTGGTTGATATTTTTGCTCACACCATTATTATGTCCTTGGGTTTTTGGCCTCTAATTCCATGTCAATATTTTCCCTGGGAAGTACAGAGACTGGCTGTATGTCGACATAAGTACCGGAGTCCAAGCTGTGTATCTTGACTGGAAAGAAAAAAATATTTGTAATGCCATAGGTCTTGCATTTAAATTCGAGACCTATGGCAGTGCAAACAAGCGGCGACCACAGTCCCAATAAAGAAAAAGTACAGGTCCCGTGTAACAACCAAGTAAAGGGGCCAGAAGCCATTGGGGGTTACAAATGACGACATGGTCATAAAAAGGAGGACTAACAAGCCTATTAAGAAATCGAACGTCAGCATTTACAAAGGACAAAGACACAAGCCAATGAAAAATATGGGCAGGGCTTCTCCGCCCTACTCTACCTACAACAGATCACCAGAACAGCGCTTGCGCGCCGGCTCAGGCTCGACCTCAAAACAAAACATAGCTGTGGATGTCTGTGTTGTATATGTACTGAAAATAGTCTTTTGTTGTTGTTGGAAAGTACCAGCATGGCCACCACATTTATGACAATTTTGTTGCCATCTTACAATGGTAAAAACAGTTATACACTATGAACAACATCACTCAGCCACGGCCCGTGGAGGGAGTTCGGTGGGGCAGACAGGCGGGGCGGGGGAGGTGCAGGGTGGTGGGTGTTAAACACTGGAATATGGATGATTGCAGGTAATTAAACAATTAAATTAAATAAACAAATTTCATTGCGCGCCCTGCATCGCAAAATGCGATGCAGGGCGCGCTACGCAATTCGTTTTTATCTGAAAAGTCTATTCATAGTGAACAATAAGGCATTTAGCTATTATCACTGTCTTGTCACCTTAACCTACGAAAGCTTTCTGTACTGAGCTTAAGCTCTCCCATAACATAACCATCAAGTATACCATAGTAAAATTACAAATATCTACAAAGTTACAGTTGTCAAAACAATATAATATCACTAATAATAGAGCGTAATAAGAATTAATACAAATCTTCTATCATCATGATTTATTTGAGTGGGTTACTAATGCCAAAACCCTTGGCAAAAGTGATCTGCAAGAGTCTGTGTAACCAAAATACCTGGCTACAGGCTTTATCACAGTATAATAACAATCCACTCTAAAAGGTCTAATGCCTTAAACATATTTGTTAGATCTTGGGGTCTCTAGTTGGCAACGGTATTCACAGTTGTCCAAATAGGGACCCTTACTTCTAAGTCAGGATAAGGGATTTACACTCCTTAATAACCCCTGCTCACCTCCTTGGTAGCTTGGCAAGAGCAGACAGGCTTATCTCAGAGGCAGTGTGTTAAGCATTTGTGAATATACACAGTAACACAGAGAAAACACCTAAGTTAGACACAACAGAGGTTTTATAAAAATAAGTATTCTTTATATAGACTTAAAGACAAGACCACAAACAACAAAAATCCACAATACTACACTTTACTTAAATGATGAATAAAGTCTCTTAGTTCAAGTTGTTGGTAAATGCGACACAGTTCTCAACAAAGTACCTGAATACGTAACGCAAAGTGAACAAAAGGCTCACAAAAGGGGAGATGCGTCGGTACCGTGACCCGGGGGAATGGTTGCGTCCTTCCTCAATGCTTGCGCAGAGTAGGGGACTCGTCATGAGCCTTACTGGTGCAGAGGTGATGCGTAGAATATCGGCCTGCAGGGCCCATTGCGGTGCACAAGATGGCGCCTTGATGCGATGCGATGATCCGGTTGCGATGCGAGAAGATGGCGCCCTTGATGCGGCGATGCGATGACACCCTGGCACCCTTGCGACGACTCTGTACTTTGGAGCCACGACAGGCCCCGCGACACGCTTCTCCGGTGATGCGATGACGACTCTCTCAATGGCGTCATGCTTCTCCGGTGATGCGACAGCAGGCAGCTTCGATGTACACATGCTTCCAGTGAGATGCGACGAAGGCTCGCTTCTCTGGCGCCTTTGATGTAACTTCAAAGAGGCTTGTTCTTTTACAGTCTCATAATTTCAGTGTAACAAAGCCATAGTTGTTGCTAGTGGCGGCTCCTCCACTCTGGCAGAGGAGCGTCAGGCACCCCCCCAAAAAAAATTTCAGGAAAGGAAAAATAAAATGGCACTCATTTTATTTTTCCTTTCCTGCTGAGTCTTGGGGTCGCGGTAGTGACAGGCCTTGATGGGAGTGGTAGTGCACCCATGGGAGTGGTAGTGCACGTCTCAGGCCGGCCAAACCATCATGCACAGTGAAAGTCCAACGTGCTGGGTTGGACAGAGTAGGCAAAGACTCACAGTCTGTCCTGGAGTGCGAACTGAGGGCGCTAAGGCCAATCCTAAAGCTGCTCTCTGCCCGAGAGCAGCTTACGGATTGGCCACAGAGCATTCTGGGAGCCTGTGACATCCTGAGGAGGTGAAGAAGAGCCCAACGGTAAAGCAGCAGGTACGTTTTTTTGTTGTTGCTACTTTAGTATGCATCGCAAGACCCCTTGTGCCCCTCCGCCCCCTGTTCTGCCATCTTCTCACATACCGCTTACTCCTAGTTTTTGCTTATTTATCTCATGAAACTAACAACCATTTAAGGTGCAATGTTTCTTGTGGTATTATATATCTGGATGCAGTGACAGAAGCAGCAAAATACCAGTCGGGAAGTATACTATTTAAAGCTTACATTTTTTTAAGCCATGTCCTTAATTACATCAGTCACGACACTTTGAGAACCGACAGTTTTTTCATTCCACTTAAAGCACTGGGGAACCCAAATAAATGGATTGCCCCTGTCTGAAAAGAACAGTCCAAACCAGCACACCTTCCACTTCCCTTCTGTATGGGTCGAGAGGCAACCACACATATTAGCCTTCCTGTGGCTGGATGAAATTGGCAAAGCTGAAGGTTTTGTTATGGGGTCAAAAGGAGTAATTTGGAGACAAACAAAAAGACGGTTACAGTGGCTTAGTTATCTACAGAAAATTGATGAGGGGTGAGTTGGTTGCACCCAAGAATAGATGAAGGCACGCAACAGAGATATTAAGAAGTTGATTCTCCAGTTATTCATGTGTCAATGTTAAAGTCTTTGCATTTTTATATGATTTGTTTTACTTGGCCTGATGGTTAATGTGAATAAAGTAGAAATTGAAATGAATTGACTTGTGAATGTGATTTTGCGCCTAGATGAGGGTTGTAATGATGAAAGCAGAGTGTGTATGTTTACTGTCATGGGGGGTTTTGATGTTGGGAGAAAGAAGGAGGAGACATGGAATCAGAAAAGAAGGTAGCACAAAGGGCTTAGTTTTTGGAAAGGTTGAAGTGAGAAAGTACATGATCTCAAGCTGCTGGTGGTGGGTGGCCATCCCGTTACAGAGTGAGAAGGTAAATGTTAGAGGTGTTAATTAAGATCATATTGAAAGTTGAGTTGGCTAGTGTTTTGTCCCATCAGAATGTATGCCCCAATCTAATTCTAATTTGTAGATAATCTTCCCTGATGAGGTGCTAGAGAGGGTATGAGAAAAGTAGAGGTAATAGTGCATTGTTGCAATTTTATTGGGATATGGAACAGGTAAAAGGGCTCGGACAGAGAACCAGTATACAGCATATGATATATAACAGAAGATGGCAGCATTTCAGAACAGAGCTACAGGAAATGAAAGAAGTGATTGAAAGTGAATGTTTCCCTATACTTTAACACACAGATATCTCCACCCTGACTGCGGAGCCTCGCTATGGTAAATATAGAGAAAAGTAAAAAAAAGTAATACAATTGTAAAAAGAATAGAAAAAATATTTTACGCTAAATATTAATTACATTCATTTTATATATTAATTTCAAATGTAGATAAAAGACAAAAATGCTAACGCAATATTAACTTAATTTTGAAATAAAACTTTAATTGATTTAAATATATCAAATTGAATTAACATCATTTTTCTCTTAATCGTACATTCATTGTTAATACAAAAAAAGGTGATGAGATATTTTTAAATTAAACAATCCATTTGTATTATTATACATTTTTATGTTAAAAATATGTTTTTTTATTTTCATCTATTTTAAATAATTTTAATTAATTTAACATTATTTCCTACAGAGTTTTATTTCAAGTCCCTCCATTGATTTCTGTGGTAGGGTGTTACAATACCAGTGGTTGGCCATGTGTGATACTGGACTTAATACATCTCCTAGTTCGACTAATTTACTACCTTTTTGGTTCCCATTTTGGTTGTATTAACCTTAGGAAGGCAGTTTGTGAATTGCAATGGGCGGGTACATGACCCTTCCTAATCACCCATAACTCCCCTTAAACTCCTCCTCACTCCTCCCTAAACTCTGCCCCTTTAGTAGAAAGTTTCCTGATTTTCCAGCCACTTCCTTGTCCTTCCCACATTTGTATACTTACGTGTGAGGACCTTCCCAATTCTTTCCACACTGAAAAAGATAAGATTGGGAAAGTGGAATCTCCACACATGTTTGTGAACAGAATTTTGTAGAATGTTTGTAGTACTATTGTAGTATCTCAGAACATACTTTTTCTTTTTAAGAATCCCCAGGTGGTTAGTCAATCTCAGTCATTTCTTGATCCTACCCTTATATCTGTGCATTCTGATTTTTCTGCAATTTATATTATGCCCATATCAACTTGCAAAAACCCCTTACTCATGTGTTACCCTTTCACCAGCCAAGCACTATCTCTAGTGGGACTTCCTTTGAGTAGAAAATATCTCCTGGGAACACATGCTGCAGTCAGGAGTGCTGTGGTAGCAATGTTAACTGTTCCTTTCAAACTCATCTCATTTTGCACAGTATGTCAAAATGATGCATACGCTTTCTGCAAAGTATTATATTTATGGTGATGACACATAGATATTAACCAAAGTATTAAGTGAACTGAATGTCCTTGACTCATCACATATGGCCCTATTCGCAAGCCTATTTTATTATGGGAATAGCCATTTATAAGTGTAAAGCAACTTTTATGATTCAAAAAATATGGCTTTAGACTTGTGAAGAGATTTAGTAACCCATACTTTTTTTCTGTCTGGAAACCTTCCCCATAGAATGGGGATCTGGAGTTCCATAATGGGAATAAATTGAAAAGGTTTGGAATACCTACAAACATATGAACAGCCTGAAACTGTTTTGAAGCAAAAACGGGAAAGAAACATCCCCAAAATCAGTAATGGTGTAGTGTAATGGAATTCTTCTTGGAGTAAAATTTGCAACGTTTATTAAAAGTTTCAAAACACAACGGCATTCATGCAAGACACATTTTCCAAGTGTAAATATACATAATATACATTTGCATATGTGTAAATGTCTTTACATTGACAGAAATGGTAATTCACACATTTACCCAGAGTACTACAGGAAACCTGTGAGGGATGCATCTACAAATGTATTATCTTGGAATAATTTGTTACTACATGAAGTATTGGAAGCGTACTTTCAACATAAGAGGATACAACAGAGGTAAGCTACCATTTGTTTTGTAACATGCAACCCTAGAAAGCGTAGTTGACACTGAAGTGCCAATTAGATCTGCACAGGTGTTTGCAGTAGTTTCCTTCACCAAAGCAAACTCAAAACCCATATGCCTTTCTTAACCCTTGAATGAACAGAAGGGGCGAGGATAACTGTTAATTATGTTCCGGAATCTCTTGTCAAGAAAGCAACTGTATAGTTTGTATGTAACATTAACAAGAGAGAGGAGAGCTCCAAGGTTAGATAGAGCCCAGGCACAGTTGCTTTCACTTTATACTGATGGGGTGGAATTTTGATCAAATGACCAGTGCAAAAAGAAAATTTCCTAGAATGATCTTAGAAAAAATTCGACTTTTTACTGGTCAGTGCAAACAGCAGCTCAAAATTGCCATTTCCGGACACATACATAATTTGAATTTGTCAAAGCAATACCCTTTCAGGCTTGGAGTGATGCATAAATTATGCAAAAAAGGAAGCAAGCAGCAGGGTAGTTCCAGGTTTAACCTGGACAGCTGCTCTGTTTTATGGAGCACTCTACAGCACAACCAACACTCCAAAACTCACTACCCAAAGCTGTAATATCATACCAGGAGTGGTAAAAGGCTTCTATCTCTTTAGCTTGGCATGAATAGCATCAGATAATCCTATGCTTAAAGACCTTGCTGCAAAAAGTGCAAAACCTATGCTTAAAAACTCTGATTGAAAAGATCAATTTAAAGAGAGCAGTTTTTAAGCATCAGTGATGGTGTAGATTGCTCTACATAAAGGATCTGCTCTACACCTAAAATTTGGATATTATCCAGCACTCCTTTTACATAATGTATGCACCACTCTTAGCCTGAAAGGGTATTGCCTTGACTTGTACTGGGTGGTACTGTGTCTCAACAACCACAGGTCGAAGGCTTTCCGACTGACATCCAAGATTTCAAACCTGACAGCCTTATTACAATGACTGATTGATTTGAAACCGTCCGGTCAAGGAGACCATCGGCCAGTCGGAACCGGTATGTAATCCTTAAGGACCGATGTTTCCGCCGTTGGAATTAAGATGTTGGTTTCCCACAGGCTTTTCATGTAGGGCTTTCCAACATGAATAGCCTGTCATAAAGCAACTTTGGGGGTCCCTAGCAGGGCCCCCTTGCAACAGCGGCCTCCAGTTAAGGGGTTTTGGGGCACCTAAAGTTCCCGTTGTCAATCTCTACGGTGCAGGGATTAACAAAATCCTCCATTTCTCTATAGGAACTTGTGCCCCTGGTTTCCAACCACAGCACAAGCTCCCATAGAGAACTGGGAATATGCTCAATGTGAGTTTGAATCCTAATACTGTGGTTGGGACTACCGACTGGAAGTAGGTTGGTCCCAATTCCGCAACGATCCGCCTGACATTGGAATGAGGCCCTATGTCTCTCTGTCACGCACTAACGGAAGCAAAACACATTTGTCAGGGATCTGTTTTTATTCATCCAAGTATGGCTTTGATGATATTTTACCAATCTAAAGCTGTAATACTGTGTGTGGTAAAAGAACCTTGACATTTTTCAGCTTGGTATAAATGACACTAACTAATCCTGTGCTTAAATACTTTGGCCCTGATTATGATGTTGGGTGGACGTGACCATTGCGGATTGGGAACCGACCGACCTGAGGTCGGCGGATCCAACCACATCATTTGGATGCAACCACACACAATGACGTCGGAAACATCCTTTTTTCTATGGGAGCTTGTGGGGTGGGTGAAAAACACCTGCAGCATAAGCTCCCATGGAAAATTGATGTTTCCAAACATCCCAGCACCTCACGGTGCCTGCCACGCGGTGCAGGGGTGTTTCAGGGGGCAGAGTCAAATACGGAGGGCAATGGGGGAAGGGAGCCCTGCTAAGGGCCCCCAAAGTCACTTCCAAGAGCCAATCCATATCAGAAAGGCCGACATGGATTGGCTATCGGAAACTGACATCATAATCCTGATGGCAGAAACTCCATCCTTAACAGATTATGAGGTCTTTCCGACTGGCTTCTCAGATTCTGCGTCCAGTTTAAACTCCGATCACCGTCAGCATGATACGGTGGTTGGACTTTAAACCTACCATGTCGGTCGGAAAAGCCTCCAACAAGCGGTCTAAAGCTTTCTGACCAAAATCATAATCAGGCCTATAGTTGAAAAAATGGCAAAAGACTATGTCACTTTTCTAGCTCAGTGTGGCTGGCACTATGCTAATACTATGGGTTAAAACTCTGCTATAAAAACAGACATTTGACATCAGGTGGGTATGCCTCTTACTCATGACAGAATGACTTCCAATTCCCTACTACTGATTCAGTACGTTTTCTTTAGTTTCTTGTGTTTGTCCCACCACCTGAAGTGTTTAGATTTCATCCTGCTTTTTGATTGGTTGAGTGTATCTGTAAATTGCTGACATCACGGAATTATTTTTCTTTTTGCAAGTTTCTCTGCCACTTGTGATTTAGCACTTGATGGGAGGGCAAGTCATGTTCTCCCTTTCTCTATCTCTATCTCTCTTTCTTTTATACACTGCCTTTATAACCCTTCTGCTCCCTATCCCATCCAGACAGATTGCATCCCTGTCGTGCTCCCTCCCCACTCTACACATTTCCCTGTCTCTCCAGCTCCCATCACTACTTAGTTTGCCAATGTTTGTCAAATTGCACTACAAGCATTGATAAAGCCAATAGTGAGGGCCGGCCATCTTGGAATGCTTGCTCTGGTATCTTAAGCTGTTATCTTAAGGACATTGTCAATAATATCTTGAATCTGCTACAGAAGCACTTTAGTCTCACCATTTTTCTTTTAACTGTTTGTGTGTGTCTGTCTGCCTCCATTCAGATGCATGATGGACTATTTTACATCTGAAATCTATTGTGAGGGCACAGTAACACTGGGGATGAAGAGCTGAAATTGCATCTGAAAAAAGGATGCCACATAAAAAAGGTTTACTTTATTTTTTGTAGCATCTATTCTTCAGACTACTTTTGACAGTGCTTACCCCCAACTGCTTCTGAACAACTTGCCAACTGATTATAAACACGGGGCTCATCTTGGAATGGTATCATACCTACTCTCCATTCCAAAATGGTAACGACTGCCATTTATAAAAAAATCTTAGCCCAACGGCATCTGGGAAACAGATTGAATCTAAAAGAAAATGTCCCTTTATTTTTTTAAGAAGTACTTATGTTCCAGATGATTTAGTCTGCATTTACTCCTCAGTGCTGCAGAGCAAAGAAACACTGGCATACCCTAATATACTTTACATGTGTATGACATGCACATAGCCGATCCGCAAGCTATAGAAATATCATCGCTCTAGCTTTGCTAATTCTGCAAACATTGTCAAAGCCAGTAGTGCAATAGACCACTTTGAATGTAATTTTGTATACTTCTCACCAAGTAGCATCTCACAACATAGCAGCCGTCTTGGCCATTTATGTGTTTAAAGATTGCAAAGTCTTTTCTTTTTAATTTTCCGAATTTTCTTTAATTTCTATGTCTCATTGTTCTTCATTAACTGCCTCTTTATTATAGTTTCTTTTCCCTTTTTGCCTTTCTCCATCAATTTCCCCTTTTGCATTCTAATAAACCTGTTTTTGGTTCATTTATCTTGCTTCTTAGTAAAATAGATTTTATAATTTGCTTAAGCCCTAATGAAGTGACATGTTGAAAACAAATGTTGCAAAACATATGCTGGTTGGAATTCAGAATTATAACTGGGATCTTTTTGAGAATAAACATTTTTTATTCTTAAATTTGCCAAACCATCTCTTAAGCCTCTTATGTGTCCATATTGGTTTTGAATGGTAGAGTCTAAAAGGGGCTCTGCAGCTCAATAAGCTTTTCGAAGAGGACTGTTGTCATTGTGGGGCTTCTTTCCAAATTCAGTTTTTCACTCAGTTTGTGGTTTTTCCTCAAGTTCTGACACACTACGTCACATTTATTTTTTCCGGCTACTTTTGAGGACATCCTAGCTGGAGCTGCTAAGTGTTTTTTCACCCGTGTCCCTGGGAAAGTGCAAGTCACAATCCAACACACAATACATGCATCCCAGTAAGAGCTACAGTGGGAAATTAAAAGGAATTTACATATTTTAAAGAATAAAAATATCAAAACTGAAAATTATCTAGCAAACAAAATTCGCTGTAACAAATAGGCAACATACAACATTAACTATATTTGTCAAAATATGCACCATATAAAATAACAGGAGACAAGGGCATGACAGATTAGCTAAAGGTGTTAGGGAACAGTCAAAATCTTTTGTTGTGCTCTGAGAGACAGGAGTTTCAGAGTGGCTATACAAAGTTAGAAGAGACCCTCAGGATAGAACATCAGATTGGAACTCTTTGACTTCCACCTAAAGACAACGGCTTCTAAGTGGAACATTTGTTTGGGGATAAGGACAAAAATCATTGCATTTGTGTCAAAACTGAAAACTTGAGTGCTACTCAGCGGACACCAAACGGCCTTTGGGACTGTTCTTATGCAGTTTATGCAAGTGAAAATGGAAAATAACTTGAAAACAGATATTTATCAAAATTTGAGTTTTCTCAGTTTGTGAAGTTGATATCATTAAGGAGGACATTGCAGTGTTCAATGCTTCTGATGCATTGGCTTTAGTACTGCTGGGTTGGCATATGGAGTGCACTGTAGTACAGATTGGGGAGAGTAAGCCGCAGAACCTAGAAGAGGCAAAATTACACTCACAATTACTCATGAGCATCCTGTCAATGTGGAGTTTTTTAAATCTGTAAGATGGTCTTAGGCACATTGCATATAGGGGCCCTCTGTGAATGCCCGCCCAAAGGTGGCTCAATACATGTACAGATTGGGCAGAGTAAGCCTAGAAGAAGCCGACTCACACTCACAATTACACATGAGAATTCTGTCAATGTGGAATCTTAACCCTGTACGATGGTCATAGGCACATTGCATAAAGAGGCCCTCTGTGATTGCCTGCCCAAAGCTGACCCAACACTTGTATTGTAGAGATACCTACAATGCAAAGAGCGCCATACGTACTTTACCCTCTCCTATCAACTTAAATTATTCCAATTGCCTTCAAACTGGAAAGGGTGCTTTTGCTTTAATCTACTACAAGTGCCAATATTTACACGGTTTAACCTACATGCACAAATTAACTTTCATAAGCATGCAAAGTCACATTTTTTAATTACAAAAGATAGTTTTAAAGTTGATAAATGATTCACTACAACAAAGATTTTTGTGTGAATACATTATCTGCTCTGGGTTGCAAGTGGCAACATTTCTGGATACCCAAAACACTTGTGAGTTTATAAGATGTTCTCCTTCTTATTCCTTCCATTTCAACCAGGGAAACACTTGGAGGTGCTCACGACAAAAGTAAGAATACATTATTTGCTTTGCAAGTAAAGGGAAAAGAACATCAAATGCAATTTGGAATTTCATGTGGCTTTATGTGGGGAGTTATTAGGTCATGATAATAATGTCGGCCATTTCATATTTCAAGTGAGCGTTTGAAGTTTTATTGTGAATGCTTGTACTTGATGGGAGATTTTTTCCTACAGAGGGATAAATCATTCTTTATCCTGGTTAAGCCCCCTTGGGGACATTCTTGCAGCAGGATGATATATCTTGATTCCATCTGCCTTAATTTCATTCTGTGTCTTCCTCTCGTTCACAATTTTGTACAATGTGGATGGGATTATGTTGCATGGTCCTCCAATCACTGTTTAGATGTTTCTCCATGTGTTTAGCCATTGTATATCTTCTGTCTTTGTGATATATAGATCGAATATGTTCAATAATTTCTTTCTAAGTTGGTACGTGGTGCTTCCAACGTACTGCTGTTTGCTAGGGCATCTAGGGTACATATATAACATTTTTACTCTTGCAATTAATGTGATGCATGATATTTCTAGTTGGTCCAGTTTCTGTTTGAAATTCTTTCATATTCATTCTTATTTTGCAAGTTTTGCAATTGGTACATTTCCAGATGCCATAGACTGTAAGCCAATCCTCCTAGGTTTGCGATCTGTAATGACTGTAAGCTTTTCTTTTAAACTTTTCATTCTTCTGAATGTGATGCTAGGTTGGCCATCTACTTTTGTGACATTTGTGGCAATTGTTTGGTCCCCAATAGTATTTCCCAATGTTTTTGTGTGATTTTACTGGTTTCACAGAGAAATTGATTATCACCATATTTTGGTCATTTTGTTGAATACTCGATTTTATTTTATTACCAAATTGGAAATTATTTTCCTTTTTCACCAATGCTTTTTTCAACCTGGTTTTAATGGCTTTGTACGGATACCTCTTCTTTTGAAACCATATAGAGAGTCAACAACATGAATCTCTGTATGCTTTTTCAGTGACTTTCTAGGGTTTTTCTTTGTGTATGCTACATTTTAGGGCTTCATTTATAAGGCCCCTGCACCGCCAGAACCGCACTTTCTGGGATATTCCATGATGCGCAGCCTGCTCAATATTTACGAGGCAGTACTAAGCCACTTTTTTGTACCTAATCCTGCCTCATAAATATTGCTCTCTTTAACACAGTTTTCTGCGTTAAAGGGGCATGAAATGTGTGTCGTTGGGGGCATTCCCAGAAACATCCATGGCATTCTGCAGCACACATAGAAAGAGGAAAAAGCCTCTTTTGTTGTTTTTGTGCAGGAAGGCTTCCCTTCCTACACAAAAATAATCATACCGCAACGCAGGCACCCTTGCACCATGGTGCAAGTGTGCCTTAGTTGGCGCATGGCAGCCCATTGTGCGGCGTCAGGACAGAAAAGGACAGAAATCCACTGTATCACATTCCTGCCCTTTTCTTTTACCGTAGGGCAGTGCAGCAAAAAGGTCTGTGGTGCTGCCCTACAGGAAAACCTCATAAATGAAGCCATTATTACCTTACCTAACTAAAAAGTCACTTTAGGGTGTGTGCGTTTCAGTGAATTTCAATGTTTTTTTAACATACAGTAAGATATAAAAATGAAAAAAAGTTGTGTTTAATATTAAAGAGTGATTTTCATTTAACTTTGATGCAGGAGGATTTTTAATTGGGTCGATCAATGGGGGTCCCTTGAATTTATCACGTAAAATTGCCTCGGTTTTGGGTGTTTTGCTACTTCTACAGAAAATTCCCATCATTTTAACCTCATTTGGGATTGGCACTTTGGTGTAATCACATCTTTTACTGTACCTTGCAACATTTTTTGCATGTTTGCAATTATTTTTATAGATTAGCAATTGTTTCAGATAATTAAAGAGAGGAACAAATGGCCCACCCCTGGGGTCCGAAATGTGTTTATATGGGGAGTGGGGCCGTGGGGCCCATCCCCTGAGCCTTCAAAGGCTCTGTGGAGCCCTAAAGACACCAACGAGAACTTGGTATGACAATTTTTAGCCTACGTCCAGGAAAGAAAAAGGGGGCATATTATCAAAAAATGGCGTTAAAAGTATTGCCGCTTTAGGGGCAGGAAACGTCCGCTAAAGCAGCGATAATGAGCTTGATATATGCCCTTGTTAATTCCCATAGAAGCCCATGTTCTGGTGTGAACATGGGATTCTATTGGAATTCTCAAGGGCATATTATCAAGCCCATTATCGCCGCTTCGGCAGTTTTCTGCCGCTAAAGCTGCAATAATTTTAATGCCGTTCTTGATAATATGCCCCAAAGTCCCCACAAAACATGTTATCTGCAAGGTCTGCAAAAAGCAGTTCTCCAGAGGCACTTCTAAGAAATACTTGCACGTGACTACTAGTATGTGGGAGCATATGTGGACTGGGCACCCCAAATGGTTTGCTAGACCCTGGAGAATATGGGATGCCTACGGGGTGTCCCCATCCACATTAGAACCCTCCATTGGACCAGAAGTTCCAGTGCCCACTGAAGGGCTGCAGGAGCAGTCAGGTCGAAATCCTCCATACCAGGAGATGGTGACTTACTGTGCAGGAGGAGCACCAAGGTTGTGTATTCTGGAGCACAGCACATTGATGTGAGACAGTGGCGACTATAATTACACAGTGCTAAATTTGACAAAATGTTAGAATTTATCTCAGAAAGTCTACTTTTGTGATTTGGTTTAACTCCAGCCATCCGCTTTCAAGAAATTAGCTTTTAAACAGGGACTCAGGTTGATCATGAACAACGCCTAAAATGTGAGGAATATTTAGAAAATTGGTGTACAAATATGCTCTGATTGGCCAATTTAAAGTGGACAATATGTTGTGGCAAGGGTCATGGTTGAAACTGCAATGGTGGTGGACCAGGGATCGGTCCGAGGTTGCATCCAAGATCAGGTGTAGCTACCCTGTGAAGGCTGCTTGGAGGACATAGTGCCCGCCAGAAGGAGAGGGTGAAAGCACAGGGGGAACAGGCCACAGCGCAGCAGGCAGCATTTGGAGGAGAGCATGACTGCTCAACGGAAACCACTCAGAGGGCGATGAGACCCGTGAGGAATGCGCAGCTGATGTTGCAGCGATTGTATGCCACAGTACAATAGATTTCGGCCCCAGTGACTCTTGGGGCATGGTTGCATTTTGCCACCAGATGGAGGGATGAGGAAGGAACTGAGGTCTTGACACTGCAGGAGGAGCTCTATGCTGGAACCATTCCCAGAGATACACACCCCAGACTTGTGGACCCCTGTGATTGGCTATAGACTGCCATGAGGAGGCTAGGAGAGACCTTCCCCACCCAGAAACTACAAGGCCCGTGCACCACGGTTAATCAAGTGGAGAACGGCCCCACTGAAAGGGGAGGCTGGAGGAGGAAGTTCCAGAAGAAAAGATACATGGTAAAGCCTGGTGGGGGGCCTGAAGAGTCATACAGGTGCCCCTTTGGCCCTGGTTGGGACACATGGTGAGAGACGACAGGAGAGGCCCCCTCCTCTTTCAGCAACCTGGTGGACAGAGCACCCCATCTTGGAAGTGAGTGACTCTGTGGAGAGGACAGCTACAGATGTAACAGTTGGTGTGTGCCACATAGTAGACGTTGTGCCATCCACAGGGACTGGAGTGATGGTGCAGCCCAAACAGAGCAAAATGGGGCAGCAGACTGGTCCTGGGCCCCAACCAGTTGGAAATTGGCAGCTAGAGACTCACATGGAATGCATTTTGATGGAGATTAAAGAGACCATAGTGCCTTTGCAGCATAAGATTTAAACGGTAGCACTGGATTGGGCTACTTCATGCCGACCACAAAAAGCTGTCCAGGAAAGTGATGGAAACAGACAGGGTGATGGCCCAGACTGCATTAGCAGTCAAAAACAAAGCGAGACAGTTGCATAAGCTCCACACAGATGTAAACGCCTTCACGGCGTGTCTGGATGATTTGGAGGGGTGATCAAAGCATAATGATGTGTGCAACATTGGGGTCCCTGAGATAACAGAGGGCCTGAGTCTCTTCATCTTTTTGGAGAAGTGGCCCTTGTAGGTGGTGCTGAGTGGCTGAGCATCAATGCTCTACATGCTGAAACGTGCTCACAGAGTCCCAGGATGCCCCCTGACTTAGGAAACCCCCCCACTTCTGATCATAACCAAACTGTAGTTTTTTCAGGCACTGCAACCACATTCTGCCGATGGCATATGGCCTGTGGTTGCTGGAGGGTATCTCAGTAAAAATGTTCCCAGAATTTACCAATACTGTCCAACGGCAATGGGAACCATTTTTGGCAGTGAAATGCATTCTCATACCCTGGTCTCAAGTACGCACAACTTTTCCCAGTAAAACTTCAAATAGCCATGCCAGAGAAATTCTGGATATTCAAATTGATGGGATATGTGGGATTGATTGGAGGGACAAGACAGGCATCTCGAGTGTTGGGGAGGCGGGTGGCTGGAAAAACCCTGCACAAGGTGATGGCTGGGGGTAGTTAGCTGGATGGGGGAGTTTGGGGAATGGTACGCTAAGTGGACAGATGCACATCTACCAGGATGACCTGAGCACTATACAGGTAGTAATCACACTCTGCATAGGAACAATGATACAACACTGACCTTTCTGTGATGGTATGTAACTGGCTTGGGCAACAAAGTGGAGAAGGGGGAAGTTTGGAAATTTATGACACAACAAGCCCCAGGAGACCTGTTCTTACATAAGACCCACCTATCGAGAACAATTGTGGCTTCTTAGGGAGGGGAAAGTATACAATCCTGGTGCATGCAGGTATATCTAAAAGTGCCCGTGATGCTTATATCATGATTCACAAATCGGTGCCCTTTCAGATGTTAGGTACATAGGCATATCCCCAGTGATGCTGGGCAGTGGGTCAAAGCACCTGGCTGGTGAAGAAAGTGTGGATGGCCTCCTGGTATCTTCCACTAGGGCTGCAGTGGGCTGGACTAGTGGCAATGAGGGATTGTATCCTGCAAGCACCAGATGCCCAGGTGGTAAAAGGCAGGGATCTCAGTCTCACACTAAGGGGGGACCCTGATAGAGTGGACAGAGGCGAGGCACACCCAAAGACAGATACCAGATTGGAGGATCTCACACCACTCTCCACTTGTGATTCAAATGAATCAATTTAATTTACATACTGAAAGGGTCTGGCCCCTTGATCAGTGGGTCCTGACCAATTGGGGGAACAACTGTTTAATACAGGACGCAACAAAATTATACTTTGAAGGGGAATAAAGACTCTGTCCCTCGTTTAGATCTAGGCAGACAGTTACTTCATCACAGCGGTGACAGATATTCAGTTCCCAGAAGTATAAATCCCATAGGATATAATAGGATTTATATTTCAGCGGATGGTATATCTGTCACCGTTGTGACTGAGTAACTCATTTGCAAAGATCTAAATCAGGCCCTTTGCGTCCTCCACTGTCTCTGTCTTGGAAGCTTTTAAGACAGTGGTAATGGGCCAGATGATACCACATGTAGCGGGGCAAAAGAAGAAATGGGAGATAGAGGACTGGGAGATAGAAGAGCAGCTGGTGGTGTGGTAATCCCAATATGTGGCCCAACCCAATCAGTGACTGGTGACCTCCACAGAGATAAAATGAGATAAGTATACCTGCCTCATGCAAAGTGAGGCCAGGGCGCTCTTTTAAGCTACATAATATATATTGTAGGAGGTGGCAAACAAGGCAGGACATTTGCTAGCTTGGCCCACACGATGGGAGGAGGGACAGAGGTGGGTGCAGAAAGCTACCACAGCCACGGGGCAGGAAGTGGAATCAGCTACAGAAATAGCACAGGCATTTGCAAAGTTCCTGAGGCACCTCTACACTCTACCCACCACATTTGGAAACCACTGAGAGGTGTGACCTGAGCTCATGCTGGGAAGGAAGGTGGCGAAGCATCTCATGGAGAAACTCTGTGATGATTAAATCTTGGAGGCCTTCTCTCAAATGAATAATGGGAACGCTCTCGGACCAAATGTTTTCCCCCAATAAATGCTTTAATTTGTCAGTAGCCAAGTGGTAAAGCCAGTACAAGCTATGATCTCTGAGTCCAAATGAAGGGAACTGCTGAGGGGTCTGAAACAAGCAGCGGTGGTCCTTATTCATAAGAAGGTCCCCCCGCCCAGTGTTCCTCTTACTACCTGAATTTGCTCCTGAATGTGGAGGTGAAACTACTGGAAAAGGTGTTGTCAAACCGTTTAATACGGGTTATACATCAGCTGGTGGCACAGGACCAATCAGCTTTTAGAATATTGTGCCACTGACCTTTCATAAATAAAAGACATGGCATACAGTACTCAAATTGTGAAAACAGCAAAAAGAAGTGCAAGTTTATAACAAGTGCATAATATATCGAGACCATCTGTAGAAATCAAATAAAAGCCTAGACATTACTCATCTAAAAATTCACTAAACCTATAGACTACACGTATGTAAGAAAAGCATTGATGCATATCATAGCATAGCAGGCACAGTATACACCTCATGAAACACGTGTGTTTTTTTATAGGAGTAGTCCAGTTGATATTAGAGAGGCCCCATCATTCCAACCATAAAGTAGCAGTCAGGATTAAAAAGCAAAAAAAAAAATTAAGAAAAAACATATGCAATCAGAAAGGGGTCAAGAAAGTACACAAATCAGAGCAGCCTGGGATTCCTCAAAGTGAGGTGGAATCATATTCCGCCAGAGCAATCCCCAACCAACCGGACGTCCAGTCTGCCCAAATCTAGATCACACTCTCCATCCACTTTGTGATGGGCCAACAATCTTTGACCCCCATCTCCCCATCTCTGCGCTCTCCCGCATTTGCAATCATATACATTAATTTCCTAGCTGTATGTTGCCAGGAACCCGGACCTCCATTCAGCAAATGTGGAGCCTCTGGGTTTAGCCAGCCTGATACAATGCACATCTGTGCGACTGCCATCACAATGAATACCATATATGACAGTTTTTTTCCAGCCCAATGCCAACTGTGCCCTCAACCACCCCTAATAGTATCCTCAAAGTAGTTAATTGAATTTGTTCCCCAATGAAAGCACTAATATCCAGAAACAAATATCTAGTGCAGGGCATGAAAAAACATATGTACAATTTCGGCCTGTACTGTCCCACACTGATGAGAGCAGTCATTGGATCTCCTACGCCATCTATGTAGCTTAGCTGGAGTGTAATGGATCGGATGTAGTCTTACAATGCTGACTCATAACCCCGCTGTCAACAATACTTTGCTGCCATTATCCAGTGATTCCTGTAGTAGAAGGCCCTCTACCCCAAGTTCAGATTCCAACCTGGCGTTTTGGGCTTCCAAGTCATCCAGCAGCTCTTGTAATAGCAAGTTATAGATAGCTCCAATCCTTGCCCCGTCATCATTGGCTTCGACAAGAGGGATGCTGCTAGCCAGAAATTAATTCTTGGGTATCTTGTTAACAAAATTAGGTATCTAAAGATATTTTAAAAAGTGTATTCTCATTTACCCATATATTTCCTGGAGCTAACTGAACGAATACAACTGCTCTACCTCATTAGGATCACCCAGCACAGTAATACCATTCTGATCCCAGCTTCTACCAACTGTGCCATGGAATATCAATGATAAAGCCAGTGAGCCCCAAATGGGTGTATAATAATTAAATCTTGTAATGCCAGCTCTCCTCTTAATTTGTCATCATAGCCTATATGCTCCTTGCTAAAACTTAAACTTTGTTTTTTATAATAACTGACTTCAATGACTTTCAAAAACCACCCTTTAGCCTCAAACCCTGGTATTAGCTCATAAATTGATGGGGCTTCCGCAAAGTTAAAGTTGTACTTTCTGCCCGTAATCAAGATACACATGTTGTAACATACAGGACCAATAATAAAGTGTAAGATTAGGCACAGCCCATCCTCCATGACATTTGGGAAGCATCATATAGTTAGAGGCATTTGTTGGCTTCTTGACTTCCCCACAAAAGCTAAAGCACAAGCCTTCCAATTTAGGCAACCAGAATTTGCCAATTTCCAATGGAATGGTCCAAAATAAGTATGATACATCTGCCGAGATCCTGACCGCTAAATATGTTGCCTCCTCCACTACTCGAGAATCCCTAAATCCAGTATCCGTAGTACACACCACTTGTGTCATCACCACATTAAGTTTATATCCTGAGACTACTCCGAATCACTTTTCTCCCTAAAATCTCAGTTAGAGCCTTTGAGTGGTCTGCAGTAACCACTGCCATAGCGTCTGCTTAAGTCAGTATTGTTTACGTGATGTGCCATCACTGGGAAGATCATAGGTTCTTCTCCAAAAGTGTAATATAGGAGATCAATATTTAAGGCTGATAACAGTGGTGAACACAGGCACCCTTGTTTAGTCCCCATGGAGATCAGTGTTGTTTTTTCTGATTCAATCCCCACAATTCAGAATTCAGAGAGTGCTTTAATAGCCCTAATAAATCTGGGGCCAATCTCCTGTTGCTCAAGAATCACCCATAAAATCCCCATGAAATACAATCAAATGCCTTCTTGGCGCCTAACATTACCAGGCCCAATTTTGTCCTGGATACTTCAGCAGTGTCGAACAAAGGAATCACCCCCTTAGGTGATCCACTATTCCGCAGCCTGGAATAAAACCATGCTGTCTGGAGATACGAAGGTGGTGATAACTTTACCTAATCAATTTGCTAGCACCTTGGCATACATTTTAGCATCACAATTTATTAAAGACACTGGTCTATACGACCATGGATTTTGAGGGGATTTTCCTTTCTTTTTGAAAACTATAATATTAGTTAATTCCCACAAAGTGGGAATCTCCTCTCCCCGTGCTTTTAAAAAACCAGAGCAGATCTTGCCCGAGCTCGTTTTATAAGGCTTAGGCTATCCTGTTTTAGGTTTGAACCTGTAATAACTGATAAAACCCCACTGAAAGGGAAACAGCCCTTACCAGTGTAAACAAATAATCACTGAAAAAACACCTGCACAACTACAAGGTAAATGCCATTCAAAGAAAGGTAAAGGAGAGTGAAAAAGTAATTTTTGTTCCTTTGTGAAGGGACTAATAAAATGTAACTTTGTTATACAAGGTAGCAGTAAGAAAGACTGGGCTAAAATTATTCTGCTTGAGTTTTGTTGTTTATGGATGTCACTAAAATATTGTTTCCTCTCCTTTTGCTTTTTTCAGTTTTGTGGTCTTTGGTCTAAAGATGCAGGGGTTAGAAGCATATTTTTATTATTCTATAAGCCGTAGAGAATCAGGCAATATATCAAAATCATATTTGATATTTTGGCTATGTTTGATTCTTTCACTCATAGGTAAAATGGCTGGTTTCATTAGAATCTTTCCCAATACCATCAAATTTACCCACAGACAGAATGGGTGAAACCCTTTGATACCTAAGCCACGTTTAGTGAGTCAGTATTGATAGTAGATGAATTGCCAAACACCCCATGTTTTAAACATTCAATGCAAGGTGCAGTGACAGGTATATATGAAAAGAGTGCTGTCACCAAGAATCTGGGAAAGTGGTAAAAACACGACACCAGACTTTTCATAAATATGAAACATAGTGTCACTTGGAATGCTGCTCCAAAAAGTGATACCAAGTTCAACAAAGATTGGAGTGACATTGTTTGTATTTGCAGAGATTCGGCTACATATATGAAAAAGTTGTGTAGGACCTGTCAAAATTGATACCTGAGCTAAAGTGCTTCCCTGGAAAAGACCCTTGCCACTTGTTAGATTGTATTCTGAAAGCATCTTTACAATCTTCAGAGTTAATGAAAAATAATATTGACTTTCTTCTGGTGCACTGTTTCGTTATGAGCGGGAACTAAAACACAAATATTTCTCATTTTGTGTGGCATCAAAGAAAGAGTCATCCCAACTATGTATTTTAGCCAGTGGTTCTCAGTCCTACAGGCTGTGAATGCTATATTATCCATATGGTAATCATTTACAGAATTTATGCTTAGTGATGATGCCAGAGGCAAGAAATCTGAGGATATTCAGTCGCATATTGATAGTGTAGTGAAAAAAAGTAAGACTCTACTGCATTCTTCGATTTATTTTTAAAGGAAGACATGCCTGCTGTAGTGGACATATAAAAACAGTAGAGTTTGAAAACACCCTTGTCTATCAAGTGTTCATTGTAATTGGTGTAGACGTGAAACATCTCCTTGAGAGTAGGCTGGGCAACCCTTTTAGTGACTCTGGCACTGCAACATGTTCCATATTAGAATACTTGCCACTTGGTAAGCAAAGAAATGTTGAGGAGCAATTCAGGAAATGTTATTTTACAATGCATGAGAAATGTCCCTTCACCAACCATGGAATTTGAAGTCAATGATCCCTCACTGTGGCACTCTGAATACGTTCTAGATCCCTCTGTAAAGGGGAATTTTCTCTAGACTTTGAAAAGTACTGCTTCATTTTTGACCATTTAAAAAAGTCTGAGGGCATATGCACCAGTTTAACGCATATGTTGCAGAGCCTGCCCCAGAGAATCGCAATCTTCGGTTGCACCAGTATTGGCTCTGAAAGTTATTTCAGTGGGCAGAGTTAGCAAATTGTGAACTGGCTGTTTTTGCGCTGCCTGTCTCAAGTGCCAATGTTGAGATGACCTTTTCATAGATAAAAGTTTACAAGGCAAGGAAAGAGCAAGCACGCGTGACTAAAGACTCACTGAAGAAGTATTGTATGGAGTACTACAATAGGTTTAATTTGTAAAAAATGATTTAGACCTCATATACACTGTTCGTACTCTGTCTACATAACATGCACTATAAGTGCAGAAAACAAGCAATAATAAAAGCAAAATGTTTCCATAAACACTGGAAAAAAACACTGTTTCGGTTGCTTTTAATGGAGCCAAAATGTGTAACAACTGATAACCACTGTTTTTTTAAGGTATTGAAAACACTGAAAAAACCCCACCAGAATTTACCAAAAATGTACAATTCTATTTGGCAAGTTATCTGGCCCGTGGCTTTCCACAAGACTAATAAATTGATTGCCTCGACTACTTCCTCTAATGATATTGGTAGGTCCAGAGCAGCCTGGTCTTCTACATTAAAGCCAGCCCTGTCTGATGCCCGTAGAATCTCATCATAGCCAGCTTGTGGAGTAACTGGATCTTCTGTCTACAGATTCTCATAACAGTCTTTAAATACCCTAACTATATCTGCCGGGGAATCCCATTTATACCCTTAGTTCTTATATGGTTTTATACCTCTTCCACCTCCCTTTGTCTAATATGCAATGCGAGTAGGCATCAAAGTCATAGAATGGAGTGCTATGAATATAGTCATAGCACTCTATCTTATGACTGTGAAATGTAGTTGCAATTTCTTTGGTGAAATATATCATAATGCTAGCCTTAAGCACTGCAATCTTTTTTGGGACTCTGGCACTCCTCTAGTAATTAAAGTTCTTTATAAAATCCCTGGATCTCAGTGTGCTTTACTTTTGCTGCTGCAAGTTGTAGCTTAAAGTTTAATCCTAAATTCTGGTATTCAACATTTCCCACACTACGGCTTCTTTAGCAGTTGCTCTGCTAATCACTAAAAACTCGGTTACCCAATTTTCGCATCTGGTCTAGATATCTTATATTAGACAAAAGCTTTTTGTCAAAGGTCCAGTTAGCGCATGGCTTAGAGAAACCCGTCATTGGAACTTCAACTCCCAATGGGTTATGATGGGAAAGGGTTCTAGGGTTCCTTTCAATCACAGCCTGGCAACAAAGTGCTGTAGAAACAAAAAAAAGGATACAGGTGCACTAATTTGTTATGCGGAAATGCAAAGAAAAGTTCATCCAGCGTCTGGAGCTTTTAATTTATCCCAGACATCTACTAGCCCGTGACCTACCATCAACTATGAACTACTTTAAATACCATGGGTTTCCTCCCATTATATAGCTGGAATCCAAATATATACTTTTTAACTGCACAGTATAAGGGGAGCTGGCAAAGTTTCTAATTCAATATTCAAACAGTCAAACACTTTAGTTAAATCAGTATTTGACTCGTTGACTGAACACAGCATGAATTGCCCACCTCCTGTGTGACATTCCAAAATGACCCACCTGCCCAGCTTATCGTAGTGCTCTGAACAAACGAGCATTTATTAATGAGAATGCTTACCCCTCTCAATGTTAAAGACTCGCACATGCAGTCCCAGAACAAGAGGCCAAGGTCAGCAAAGAGTCCTCTCTTACCCTAGGGAATATACATCTCCTGAAGACACACAAGATTTGTCTTCATCCAACTCAAGCTGAGTGCCACCCTCATCCTCTTGGCCCTATTATTTAGCCTGAACAAATTGATTTTGCTAATACATAATTTGCTATCCCCCATTTCATCCTTCTTTGAGCGAACCTTTTGAGCTAGGGACAGTAAGATCTTCAACTTCTAGCATGACACTTACATAATCAGACTTCCATATCCCAAAACCAGGATATACAAAAGAATCAGCTCCAATACCTTTTTTGCTGTGAACTTAGAGCACTGCTTTTGTCTACTGCAGCAAAATCATGTGCTCCATCCCACCACCAGGCACCACTCTGCCACCCCCTTTCCTAGCCCGCCTTCCCAATCCTGCCCCCAACCCCACTCCCCCACCACCACCCACCCCTACACACTCAGCCACCATGTGCATTTGGATCCGACAGATCCGTAGATGGTAGGGTGCCATCCTCTCAATGTCTAACCCCTTACATAGTATACAAAACTATCTACTTAAAGTCTAACTCACCCTATCTCATCATGGTGATTACATCAGCAATTTATATCTAAGACGGAGTATTAGTCATTGATCACCAATGATTCAGCATAACAATATTATTAAATCTTATGAGTAGTGATCCTTGTGATGATTATGTGGATTGTCTGCTGAGTGAAATTCAGGGCCACCTACAAGAAAGATTCCACTACCTCTGTGCAATTATGTCCTGTATCACCTAATCACACCGTTTTAGTACTCTTGTCCCACCTGTGACATCGGAGCCAGCCAGTTCCACCGTGTATCCAAGGTATACGTCATTGGGGATGAGCGCCAAGTATAATATGGCCTGCCAGGTGATAGGCCACTGCATGTGTAGTGCAGCATGTCATTGAAAGTCAGGGCATTTAGAGGCGAGTACTTTGTCTTCCATAGACACCTTTCGATGTTGCAACTTAGTAAAGCAACGCTTGTTAGTGAAACATAACACACGTCATGTTCAATGTGCTTGTGAGGAAAAGCTGTTTTTGATGAAAAATTGTGTGATTTTAAGTTAGCAGTGCAGCCTGTAAAAAATGTCTGTGTCTACAAAACGTAATATACCAGCTCAGTGGTATTCTGCATGAAAGAAGTACAGTATCTTACCGGCAGTCAATTCTTCTAATGGAAATCCTGGGCACGAGTTCCCAAACTTTAGAAAGAGGTCTATGGTGGGTAGTATCAGGGTTGGTATAGGTATAATATATATAAAAAAGGGAAATATAATATTGCTTAGCTTTGGAATCTGGATAATTGCCTGGTACAATTCTTCTGGGGATTAAACAGTCTATAATGCTTGTCAAACACTTGTTTCCTACATTTCAGTGGGGTGTTTCTGCAATTTTTAAAAGTGTGTATTCTGTATAATTTTGTGGCATTTCATTTAAAACTTTGTCCCGTTTTTTAACTTGAGAGCCTCATTGGAAGGATATCGCCGCCTCCCCACGCTGTTCCCAGCGCAGCAGACTACGTGCTGATGCCGGGGATTACAGCCGCCATATTGAGAGAACGAAGGGTGGCGTCCCAGTAGCTGGACCCTCCCGCCCTCCCACACTATTTAAAGAGCGCATGCGCGAAGTGCGCTGACTTCATCTGTGGTCTACCCCTGAGGCGGAAGCCGGGGGTTCAATCTGCAATTTTTAAAAGTGTGTATTCTGTATAATTTTGTGGCATTTCATTTAAAACTTTGTCCCGTTTTTTAACTTGCGAGCCTCATTGGAAGGATATCGCCGCCTCCCCACGCTGTTTCCAGCGCAGCAGACTACGTGCTGATGCCGGGGATTACAGCCGCCATATTGAGAGAACGAAGGGTGGCGTCCCTGTAGCTGGACCCTCCCACCCTCCTCAGCACTGGATAAAAGGAGAACGGTAGCTCGTCCGCGCAGCGGGCGCGCCGGCAGCACACCGAAGGCGCGCCACAGGCAAGCCCGTCTGCGCCCGTCCGCGCCGGACCCGCACCCAGCGCCACGAGCCCTGGTTCAGCAAGGTGGGATGGGATTAGCTACTCCGCTGCCGACTTACATCTGCTTAGACCTACTGGGGGATCTGTATGCTCCCAATACAATCCTGATAATATTAACGGAGTGAGTACCTTTTGTCCAGGTTGTAAAAACAAAGTACCATTTGTTAATTTGAAAGTTACACCATCCAAATCACATAAAAGTAAGTCTAGCGACATAACTATCGCACTTATAAACGCACGTTCCTTGGGAAAGCATAGGCAGGAAATCACCGATCTAATTCTGGATAAAAAAATAGATCTGCTTTTCATCACAGAAACCTGGATGGATGACACATCTGGTCTGGATTTAGTGGTGGCTGTGCCTAATGGTTTTTCCATATACCGACAAGATAGACAGGGGAAAAAAGGTGGGGGATTGGCAATTATTACCCGGAACAACTTTTCAGTCAGACTTTCGCCAATATCTTCTAAAACATGCGAAGCCCTACATTTTGCCATTAAGTTAACTCCTTCATACAATCTTAAAGGAGTACTTATTTATAGACCTCCAGGAGTACGGGCTGAATGTCTGTCTTCCTTGCTCTCCATAATGGAACCTTTGGCAATTGAAGATACCTTTATGGTACTGGGGGACCTAAATTTCCATTTGGAAAAACTTAACGATACTGAAACTTCATCGCTTGTGGCTGATTTTGCCACCTTAGGTTTAACCCAGTTGGTGACAGCACCTACACATGAGGCCGGTCACACTTTGAACGGCATTTTCACCAATATAAACGAGATAACAATAAAGGAAATATCACCCCTCACCTTGTCCGACCATTTTGCTATCATGAGTAGCATTAGTATTAGTCAGGCCATCAAATCTAACCAGAATCCCCCATCGCAAGAACCATTTAGAGTTTGGAAAGATATTGACACAATGATCCTAAGAACATCTCTAATTGACACCTGGCCAACCATTTCTGAAGAATCTAATGTAGCCGTGCAGCAATTTTCAGATTGGTTAAGTTCGGCGGTAGAGATATCTGTTCCACTAAAATCTATCTCTAAAAACAGGAGGAGACCCTCAGCACCTTGGTTTACGGAATCATTGAGAAAGCAAAAACAGATTTGCAGGAATGTTGGGAGAAGATGGCGTAAAACCTATGATAGTGAAACCAAAATAGTATATAAACAGACACTGGCCAAATACAAAAAAATGGTTTTTGAGGCCAAAAAGAACTTTTATGAGGAACAAATTGAAAGCGCTAAAATTTCTAGCAGACAATTGTATGAGGTGGTGAAGTCATTAACTGGAAAACTACCCGATTTGGCTCCGCCACCCTCGCAGACTTTTTGCGACGCCTTGGCAAATTTTTTCTACTCCAAAGTGAATGGCATTTATGCCGAGTTCTCCATGATTAATACACCAATTAATCTGGCACCTATACTATCCAATAAACAAACTACGTGCTCATTCACTCAATTTAAAGAGGCAAAAGAGGATCAAATTACAGACATTATTAAGACAATTAAATCAGGTTCTGCTCTTGACTCTTGTCCCCCCAAGATTTTCTCCTATAATGAACTTAATAAGTGCTTTTGCAATACAAATCTGTAATGCGATGTTCACATCAGGTGTTTTTCCAGATAGGCTAAAGAACACGCTTTTAAAACCACTCCTGAAGAAACCAGGCTTGGATAAAGAGTTACTAAAAAATTACAGGCCTATTGCTAGTTTATCTTTCTTAGCGAAAGTGGTGAAGGTCATGAATAGCCAGCTTTCTGAATATATTGAACAGAATGACCTGCTTGATGAGTCACAGTTTGGTTTTCGGAAATTGCATGGAACTGAGACTGCGCTCATCAAGGCCGCGGATGATATCAGGGCCATTAAAGACCAGGGTGGCACGACGGTGTTGATTATGCTGGATCTATCAGCGGCCTTCGACACGGTCAATCATTCCATCTTGATTGACTGGGTCAAAGAGCTGGGTATCCAGTCCACGGCCAGAGCTTTGCTTGCCTCCTTTTTGTCAGAAAGAACTCAGGCAGTAACTCTGGGGCCTTTAAGATCGGCGGACCTGGCTCTTCCATGTGGAGTGCCGCAAGGCTCATCCCTAAGTCCGCCCCTTTTTAACATTTATGTGTCGGACTTAGCTAGGGCTATTAAGATCTACCGGATGAGCCTCACCACCTATGCTGATGATACGCAGCTTGTGCTAGCCATCAATAATGATGGAGAAGAGGTGGCAGCCAGGTTTCAGGAAGGCATGCTGGCAATTAAGGAGTGGATGGCCTGCAACTGTTTAAGGTTGAATTCCGAGAAAACGGAGGTGATCATTTTTGGTAAACTTTCTCCCATCTGGTCATCAATCTGGTGGCCTCCGTTGCTAGGAGTACTGCCGTCTCCGGTGCAGAAGGTTAGAAATCTAGGAGTTATCTTTGATGAGAGACTCAACTTCGTCAACCATGCTAATCAAGTAGCTTCCACAGCATTTTTCAAGCTCAAACTTCTTAGAAAAATAATTCCATTCCTCTCAGACAATGGAGGAAAAACGGTGGTGAGCTCACTAGTATTGTCTGCCTTGGACTACTGCAATGGTTTATTTTTGAATGCCCAAGCCCGGGTGGTTGCCAAGTTACAACTGGTCCAGAATGCGGCAGCAAGGCTGCTGTCTGGTACCCCCAAATTTGAACCAATTAAACAAAGAATCAGGAGTTATCACTGGCTGACGGTGAAAAACAGGATTACATTTAAAACACTGTGCATGACCTTTAAAGCCATCCATCAGCTAGGGCCGAAGTTTCTGAAGCAGAAGCTCATGTTATATTGCCCCACTTGACAACTAAGGTCAATAAATGCTCTCCGTCTTATTGTACCAAGAACAAAGACAGTTACTTGGGGAGACAGATCCTTCACCAATGCTGCAGCCAGACTTTGGAATACGCTTCCACTGGAAATTAGATCCACTCCCACATTGCTACAATTTAGAAAATTGTTGAAGACGTGGCTTTTTGACCAATAAGTTCTTCTCCACTTGTACTTTCTGCATGACTAAAACTGTAAATTGAGTTTTTGAGGCTATCAGTGAGTCTTAGCGCCAAGACGCCCAAGGGCATATGATGCGCTTTACAAATTTTAAAAATAAATAAAATAAAATAGAAGCAGAACATTTCCTCAGCCCTGTCCTTCTTACCCAACCCTGACAAGTCCAGTTTAAGTTTGGAGTGTGGTGTTAGAAAGTTGTCTTAAATTATGTATGTTATTGTTGTACAAATATTAGCGCTTACAGAAATGTTGCTTTTCTAATTTATTGCTTGGTTGCTGAAGGAGAAGAAGCTTTGTAAAACTTACCTGTGTTCTATGATGACAATGTAAAAGGTTTCAACGAATCTTATGTTGTTCTAAAGAGATCAGATCTACATTATCTTCCTAGACTGAGGATTGTTTTTGAGATATTTCACTTTTGTAGACGGACACAGAAAGAGGAAGAAGCTGTGGAGGAGTATGTCACTGCTTTGTGTAAATTAGCAGTGGTTTGTCAATTTGGTACCATATGTGAAGAGGAAATCAATTTGCTCCACAGTGCAAATCATACAAATTGAGAGTTGTAGTTGAAAGATGATCCACCCATTTGTGATGTGATTGTTATTGAGAAAAGGGTTATGCGAATGTTAAACTGTGTGGAGCAGTTGAAAAAATTGGCAAAACAGAGGACTGTTGTGGGGGTAGTTGTGGTGGAAGAGAGAAATAAAACAGAAATGATATCTTGTGATTTCAAGGAAACTTGAAGCATTTCAAAAGAATAAGGTATTTAGTTTATTCTTAAAAGCACTGAGATAACACGATGTGCATAGTTTCATAGGGAGTTTGTTCCATGTAACCAGCCAAAGATAGGAAAAGGATCTTCTGCCCAATCTAAGTCGGTAGTGTGTAGAGTTCTAGCAGGGACATAGCCATGAATCCTCCCCCTCAGATAGCCGGCCCCTGAACCATGCAGAGCTTTGTGAAACTGGACCAAGAATTCAAACAATATCCTTTTTTTTATTGGAAGCCAAAGGAGGTTCTTCAGACAAGGGGACATACGTGTTCTCACAAGCAGGTTGAGAAGCAACTAGGACTCTGAATTCTGCGCAACCTGAAGTCTGCCAAGGAGATACTCTGGAAGACATAAGTAGAAAGCATTCCTGTAATACAAATGAGAAGTGATTAATGCTTGGATTACCATTCTCTTGGAAAATTCTGACAAAAGAAGAATTAACTTTTTAAGCACCCAAAGCAGCCCAAGCAGGAACCTGTCAGAGCCTGGATCTGTGGTTGAAAGGAAAGGGCAGTATCAAATTTGATTCCCAAGTGCCTTATTGAGCCTTGTTGAGGGCGTCAAGACGTCATTCAGCCAGAAAGATCTCCAAAGGTTAAGGGGAGATGAACCAAAGATCATAATCTCGGTCTTATCTGGATTGCATTTCAGCGGATTAATTGCCAGCGACTTGAACACCTTAGAGAGGCAGTTTTTAATAGCCTCCCCAGCAGGATCTTCTCCCTTACCACAGGAAAACAGAAGCTGGTTATCATCTGTGTAATAAATCACTTCAGCTCCTAAAGTTTCTGCCAGTACCACCAGAGGTGTAAGATATATATTAAATAGAGTAGGCCTTAAAGTCGAACCCTAAGGTACACCAACCGTTAGTTTACGTGCCTTGGAAGAGAAAGGAGGCATTCATAACCTAACGTAAGTGAGACAATAATCAGCAATACCCCAGCAAAAAGTGTTAGGGATATATCTTGACCCGATTGCCCTAGCCACAAGTCAGTGTGCACCAAGTGGAGGATGGATGCGAAGAATTTCCCTACTTGTACTCTAATGCTTTTAGTTCTAAAGTATATTTTTCACAGGTACTCTCATCCTTTGGAAAGGAAGGAGTTTCAAATTCCAATTGTGGCCAAGGTGAGGCTTATTTCATTGAATGGGCAGGAAGCTGTTTTGAATGAACAAGATCAACTGATAAACTTTGTAAGCAGGGCATCATTGTTCCTGTGGAATCCACCGAGTGGTTGGGCTCAGTTGTTGTGGCACAGAAATCTAGCAGCGAGACAGAGCTCGATGTTGCCCTGAGAGAACTTAAAAAAATGGTGGTTGATGACAAGTTTCATATCTCCAACTTAATCAAAATGTTGTGGTAGAGGGAGCAAAGTATCTTACCACACTAGACTTGGCTTCAGCCTATCACCAAGTTAAGTTGCACTCATGAAACATGCCAAGACATCACAGCTTTGTTAACACTTATGGAATAGTATACATTTGTGAGGGTCCCTTTGAGTTCGGAGTTTGCTGCTTCTGTTTTCCAAGGAGGTATGGTTAATATGCTTGGAGATTTTGAAGGCACAATGTTTCAAGGATGACTTTTTAATTTACAGCACCTCACAGTCTGAGCACAATGAAAGGCTTCAAAAAGGAGGATATTCTCAAGAACATGAGATAATTATCGCAAAATTAGCTTAATGCAATTTTGCACACCAGGCGGCACCATGCGATAGTCTCATGATAACACGCAAAATGACCTCTCTAAAATAAACGTAACGCTTAAAAAATGTGAAACATGAACCCGAAAAAAGCTGAGATGCCCCAAATCGTGATACAAAAATCAACGACAACCAGCGAAAGGCCTGCAACTCCCACACGTCATGCGGGAAAATGCACTATAAAAGCAACAAAAAAAACACATCATACCAAAATAAACTGTGTAGCACCATGGATGCACCCTGACCGAGTGCAGAGGACAACTCCAACCCCACAAGCCCCACAGAGGACCAGCCAGGAACCCCTTAGTGGGGGAAGGGCAAGGAGAAGAGGAAGACGGAATTCAGTCTGCAGGAAAAGGAGAGCAACGTCACGGAGGTGATAGAACACTACCAACAACTGTTCGTCACCTCCATTGTGTCATTGGCAACACAAAGGGAAATATGGCAGTCCATTGTGAACATGAGATCTCAAAACCTGAAGGACATCTTAATTAGCACTAGACCTAAGTGTATCAGAAAGGAAACCCAACACACATTGTGGCATCTACCCCCGGTTACGGGCCACTATCCGTGTGGAATGTGTGGTGTTTGCAGGTACACCTTGACATTCAAGACCATCCAACTCTCTGAGACCTACAAATGGGAGATCAGACACCACACTAACTGCATTACATCACACTGTATATATATGATCAAGTGCCCGTGTGACCTACAATACATCGGGATGACAACTCGTCCCGTCAAGACCAGAATCATTGAACACCGTAGCAACTTCCGTTGCAAGAAGACCCACACTAAGATGTGCAAACATTTTGTAGAACACAATCATGACGAAGATTCCATGAGATGGGTGGTACTAGAAGCCAGCCCCGATTGTCCAAGCAACGCACTGTTCCGGAAGGAGCAGAGATGGATCCATCGACTGTCTTTAGACAAACAGGGGCTAAACGAAGATATCCCGTGGCACTCACTGTAAAAAAGTCTAGTCTCTTACCACACTCCATGGACAAACAATGATCCTGCATCCTGTACTCTGGTCGCTCCCCAGACAGTGAGCCACCATAAGAGTTTTAACATCATTTTACATCAATCCCTGTTGCTGGCATTACACACTACATAACGTGACCCACATACCGTTTATGGCTCTCAGGAAGTAGGCATACCAAGTTACAAGACACCACTACTCCCCTAGCTCATACCTGACACTGCTTGTTCAGGATAGCTCCTTTGCCCACTACAACATGGCCGCCGTGTATTTAACACACGAGCACGGGCGATTTTCGAATACGCTCTTCTGCACATAATTTGGCTGGGATACACATTGGCTACATGGGACTACTCCCGCCCTCTGGACTCCCCCGCTCCATATCTAATAGTGTCAAGAATAGGCACAATAAATAAATATCAACTGACGCTAATCGCGCCAGCTCACCACATCAAGATGGCCGCCACCATACCTCCCAAAACCACGTGACCTGACAGAGGAGGCGGAGACGCGGTGTCACACGCCGATCCTGCCAGCACGATTTAAATTCCCCGGCCGCCGAGCTCAAACATCTACTCGAGCTCGGCGGAGCAGGGTAGGTCTAACTACGCGGACACAGGAGCATGGAGGTGAGTCTAATAGGCGAGGAATTAGCGGTGGGCGATAGTACGAAGGTCTTTAGCCTTGCAGCCCAATACTGCCTAGAGATTAACCAACACTAGCCTTAGTGATAACCCATAGGCGCTATGTTATGCTCTATCCCCAGCTTAACCCTTGGGCTCATCCCTGATGTTTTGTCCCGCCGACCCCTCATGTGGTACATAGTACTTAACCATTAGGTAAGTGGGGCAAATGGGCTTCCCCAACCTTTAGCTCATTTGGTCACAGTGTGTTTGTGTTTGACATAATGCCACAGTATACTACTCGGTGCCTGTTTACATTAAACCTGCTCATTCTTTACTAGAGGAGCAGTTCATTCCTCTTAAGCTGCAGCATCTTTATTCTTCTCTACTGTTTTTAAACCATTGTTTTTAGCCAGCACCTGAGCACAGACCTCCTCACCGACACAGTAATAGTGTGTGCTCTCCACTTTGCACTCTGCACACGCAATTTACAAGGCATGCAGTGGGTGTGTTCATTGCCAAACTACACCAACAGCATGCCACTCTGTTTATACGCCCTGGCATTGACGTGACTTGTTTTTCTAAATGCAGATTTGATTTAACCATTGTGTACTTTTTCTCCATGTATAGGCATAGGAGAACCCACAGAGGTAAATATAAGCACACACATGACACTAGCATGTTTCCCTTCACTTTTGTTTAGGTCCTGATGAATCGCGGGTGACTATACCCACAGCGAGAAACATGTCGACCACCTTCACTCTTAGTCTCATCTAGGGTCACCCGACCTAACCTGCTGACACCTAGTGAGCTAACCCCATTTTTTAACTGCAGCCAGGGGATCCCCAGAATAAACTGAATTCCGGTACCCCTTGCTACATTTTAATATCCCTCACATTATTACATCTAGCCCTGCCCACACACCCCCACCTCACCATAAGGCTGTTGGATTAAAAGATCTCCGCCAAAGAGCCCCTCTTTGAGGTGAGCCCGTCGGGGATTGCACCGCCTCCCCGACGAGGAGCAACCGCCAATGATGAAGCATGACACCCTTCTGGGTGTGTGAGGCAACTACATCCAACAAAATGGATGCCCCAGGGTGTTACTCTAACACCTTTGGTCACACCAGTTAATTCTTCTTTAATTTCTCCCCTTACTCTCCATAGGAACAGTTCAGCAACCCCCTTTTGTAATCTTAGTGCTAGATACGGACACAAGCTGTAACTGGACCTTCCACCACCCTGTGTGGTAAATCGTGTCCGTTGATCAAACGATCAACTATCTTACCTCCCTCCTTTGGATATAAAGTCCATTGTGAACAACATGAATGCAGTCGGAGTGTTGAGGAGGTCAATGGAGGAGGTCAAGAGGCGCTGGCATGATGTGAAAAGCCAGACTAAGCAGAAACTCGCTGCCAACAAGAAGGCCGCAACGGCGACTGGAGGTGAGAGCCCTGCGTCACAGGAAGAGCAGGATGTACTGGAGGAAATGGTGGCCGCAGTCATCAGTGTGGAGACGGTGCAAGGAGTTGGGAGTCCGGACACAGCTTGAAATGACCTGACCCAACAGCAACTGGGTGAGTAATGACCAGGGACTGGGGGGACGGGGGTAGATGGGCACAATGGCACACATGCACAATTATGTGTAGCATTTTGCACACCCACAGTGATTGTAGAACATGTCCCTGATACCCTTGGCACATTGCAGCACACATAGAAACACCAAGTAGGCCCCTGTCCACTATGTGCACAAAGGGGCCCCCCTCCCTATCACCAATCCCACAACCTACCCTAAACACATGTGCTAAATCAAGCAAAGCAAGGGCCGTATGAGCCACGCTGATAATACAAGTGACACTGCATGACCAATAGCATGGATGCAGTCAAAATACATGACATGGTGCACAACACAACACTGAGGTGGCCCAGTGTGGATCACATGCTCAAAGTAGCAGGCCACACTCTGACACATCCATTACCAGAAACGACCCCTGACGTCAACAACACATATGCAGACAAACAGTGCACAAGAGTACAAAAACCATCCAAGAGCACAAATGACCCAAGTCGCCAACATCTCAGCATTATAAAAGCACACAAGTCAAAGGCACACAGCCTCAAATGGATAAGGGCTGCTAAATCAGAGTTGCAGGGGCAACTCACCCACAATGCAGCAAACACACATAGCAATCACAGTACATAAACATTGACCACAATATGGTAAAAAAGTGCAACACTTTCACTGCAGGACAAAGGACACAACTGGTGCTGCTTGTGCGTAGAAACTGACCAATCATATATGGCATAGGAAGAAACTGTGCTGTGATAATGAACGAGTACAACCTCACATCCATCATGTAGTCGAAATGTCCACTGTCTCCCATCAAATAGCAAGCTCCTCCAAAACAGTCACAATGTACATTGTCACGCTGTCTGTCTGTAAACATGTACAATGCGTCAACATACATGGAACACCCTGTTAGCCTGCATCTCCCCTTTACATTGCAGAGGGACAATCAACATCTCCTGCAGAGCAGACCAGATATCTCTTCAGTGATGATGAAGAGGACCCCCTGGCCCCCTGCTCCGACATCCTCCAACGGCTTGTGGACAGCTTCCGCACCCCACCTCCAGGAGCAGGGCAGCCCAGCTGAATTGAGGTTAGCCCACCCCCTGCACAGACTACACAGCAGGAAGCAACCACACACCACGGCTGGCTCCCACCACCTCACAGAAAGACACGTGGCATTCCAACGCCTTGTGTTAGGCTGCCAGAACGAGCTGACTGAACAGGTGCAGGTGGGTTTTGACCTCACAGCAGAAAAACTGGATGACATACGTGGGTGTCTAAGTCCCATCAGGGACCACTTATAGTCCTTACAGTCCATTCCATGCTCTGCAACAATCCTTGGCTGACGTCGCAGGAGCCATTACTCGGATACAAGAACTGTCTTGTCAGATAGGCTCCAGCGATGACAGCACAGAGTTGGCACAGCTGTGGAGGACAATGGAGAAAATGGAGCGGCTGAAAACCAGCGAGATGTATCTGGAATCTTCCATGCCCTGCGGATCCTCATCTTGCCATTGCTGCCATATAGCTTGTTCCAGATGACTGCTGCAGGAACTTCGACACACACATCTCCGCCCCCTGATGTTCACCTGGACCGCAACATGGACTGCCATATCTACTCAGGTTAACAATGACACAGCAGTCAGGCTGCAGACTGAACTCTTCCTCTTCCGATCAACTTATAATTTCCCAAAGTACTCTGGTCGGCCCTCCACTGTGCAACCATGTAATGTGGGGTTTGCATGGCCATGTTCTGCTCCAGCTTCGCCACTCCACAGAATGTGAACAAAACATTCCAAATCACACAGATGTGTCATGTCTTTGTTCAATCAAGGATAAAAGTATGGATGAATGTAGGGACATTGATCGCACACTAAGGTACACCCAGGGAAATTACATCAATGCCCATGTTTTACCCTGACAGACATGGCCAATTAGATGACTGTGAAGGTGTGAACTTGCTGTGGCCTCATTGCCCCTCAAAGGTAGCCCTACGTCCATGTATTAAATAGGGCTGTGTGTAAAACTGTCAAATTCAGTAGCAGGCCCAAAGTAGTGTCCCCCATCACATGTGACAATAGAACAACTCTTAGCATACCTACTCACACTCAACTGTGTGGACACAGCCTGTTTTGATGGATCACATTGATCCCCATGGCAAGATTTTGTACACCATACTCACATTGCTGAAGACACATAAGGGCACAGGTCTACCAGCAACTATCCCAACTCTATAGGTACTCAACCCCAAGACCCTCGACCCTATTGATGGTAAGGAGGTACCACGTTTTTCTCTTTGGCTAGGACCCTTAACTATTGGGTGGATTGCCAGTCTATTATATAGCAAATATGGCGCAGGCCGTGCAGGGCTTCATAATACGAGGTTTTAATTCACAAACTTTTACTGCCATTGAGTTGGCGAGGGATTGAATTTGTGCCCTCTGACCTTTCTTGGGTCACCAGACATCTCAGAAGGCATGAGGTTTTTTATTTATTGATCTCCCGTACCTATAATTACGATGGAAGTCAAGCGCAATCACTCCTGAGCTGTTTTTTCTTTTCCATCCTGACGATCAGGATTTTAAATAAGTTAAAAATGATAGAATATATATATGCCCTTTTCCTTGTGTGAAGGGAGGCTGATATTCATTACTGCAGTCATACTCCTCTTGAAAGCCTGACGAGGCCCACTTTTGCCCACTTTTGCTATGTCTCCCAGAGGCTATGGTATATATGACATTCTATACTCACTCCATGGAGCATAGGGGAGTTATCTGTTACAAACTTAATTTTAGTTGGAACTGAGGGAGCCTTAAAACAGTGGAATCAGTAAATGCATTACTATCATATTTACTGACATGCATTTATTTAGCACTTTTATGTGGACAAAACCATGTATACTTATGAAGCCATCTTCTCACAGGTTGGAGACGGTGATTTCCTTTGATATTTCCAACTCACCTTATTATGGTGAGACTGTGGATCCAGCCTACATTGGTTTTTATATTCATTAATTTCCCTAAATCCATTGGACGAATTATCCATTGCTGCCATCAAGTAAGTTAACTAATAGGCTCTATGGATATCAGATATTGACATATACCAGTGGGGACTTATGGTCACTCATATATATTTCTTGTTCATGCACAGACCCTGGCAAAACCACATCTGTATTTCTGTTTGGAACTTGCGGCTGTTACAGCTACTCTGATTAAATTATTGCTTGAGAGGGCCTATATTGTCCAAATCGGTGTGTACAGTTAGTATTATATTATGACCTTTTCCGGGCTTTTTCATTAGTTACTAACCAATCTCATTGTTTACAGATTGTCTTACCTTTCTCTGCAAAAAATGGATTTGCTGACAGGCATGATAACTTTACGTGTCCCTGTGTTTTGTGCCTAGTCTCAGAGAACAGGGATAGGTTCTCTTCTTTCTTTAATATACCTCTGTATTTATGTATACATTTTTCATGCACTTTTCTCTACACACTATTTTATTTTCATTTATATTCTTTATCTCACACTTTCATATTATGCACATTTTCTTCATCATCTCTTTCTCTATCACTTTTTTCTTCTCTTTGTATACTCCTTGTTCCCTTCTGTTATACGGTGGGGTTTCTTGTTGGTGTAGTACACTCTACTATGGAGGGTTATATATAGGTTTAGAAAATGTAATGTTCTAATATAAATGTCTGTCAGGTGTAATGTCTTGGTAGGCTAGTGATTATGTATATTTCCATGCGGTTAGTTATTGTTATATATGTAGGTTCATTGTCTTAATGTTTGTACAATGTTGTATCATTACGTGTTCATTTTCATTGTGCATATTTCTGTTTGTATTAAGTGTCGTATATTTACATATGTACATATATTTATTAAATTTACAGCCCTGAAGAAGTCCACCTTCTGGACGAAACGCGTCGGCTGTTTTCCTCAATTTTTTTTGTATCAAATATTGAATAAAAGAGGATATTCGTAGAACAAATATTATGGACACAGACGTGACAATTTTTTATGTGTCTATTCCTGTTGGGTTTAGTGGTGCACCATTGTGTTTGTTTTAAAATTGTTATTATCCTGTATTGGATGGCACCGGGACAGTGGGTGCATTAACAGTTTGCACACATTGCTGGTGGGTGATTTCCACCGTATGTATAGCATTTAGGGATAGCAGGTCAGGTGCTGGTATGTTGCAGGGTTCACAGTCATCATCTATTTAATTTCCAAAACGTCAGAAAGTTCGATTGAAAAGTGGAGCCAGTGACTTTGCTGATGCTACGTTGTTAATCTCCTATGAGATTCAATACCATGTTCTAATTGTATTTGCATGCACATTAAAGAAGGGATATTATAGAGTGAAAGGAATACAGCATAGAGGCTAGGTTTTGAACAGAATGAAGAAAATTATTAGGAGTGTAAGAGTGCACTACCATTTCTTTCCAAATCTTGCTAAAGGCGTCTCCTTTTCTCACCCTTTCTGCTGACATTTATCTTTGCTTTCCTTCCTGCTGGTAGCATTTTTCTGTGTTTCTCTCATGCATCACATTCTGGAACATTGATGAGATGACCACCTACTTGACTGAGATCTTATGTTCAAAATGTATGCCCACTTCAGTTCAAAATGATATATACTTATGGATTTCCCAGACATACACGCACCAGCCGGTTGCTGTAGGCATCGTCAGATTCGAGCAAACGTCAAAGTGCTGGCTTTTGCAATGTATGCTTTATATGCCATACTTTCATTTAAACTCATATTATATGACACTGGCTGGTGTTTACGAGACCACCTAATGCAAGAACCAGGCAAATTTACTGAAGCACAAACTAGGGATTTCAATGGCATTTATTGTTTTCAACCTCTTTCCTGAATACCAAAAACAAATGCATTTTCCATGCGTTCAGTTTTTACTTCTAGGTCTCACAATAAGAGTGTTCTTGACAGTAAAATCCTGGCCACCGTTTTTCATCAAACATTTCTTCACACAGCTTTGCGTAGATTATCAAATCGGGTTTATGAACCTGAGTACCAAAACCTCAAAAGGTCCAAGATGTAATTTAGTTCAATTTAGGACTGCAAAAAATGAAAATTGTGGTCCACAGCCTCAGGTCACAAGTAAGACCCGATTTTCAGAACCAAGGTCTGCAGACTGTTCCGAAATCCTATCATCGTTCTGCAGAGAAAAGTCTGCCCTCCCTGCGAGTTTAAGGGTAGGACTGCTAAGGAGGCCCAGGAGCAGATTGGGTCATGCTGTGAAGAGCTGCAAAGTTCGAACTTCATGGAGATTTATAAATATTGCCAAAGGCATTCGAAATCAATTTGGGCACTTACTTTTAATATCTCAAACTCTGACTGAAGGGTAGATATCGGGGGACCTGTACGCCTAAAATATACATATATATGGTGGATATTACCTGATTTTCACACAGGCATGGGCCCATGAATAGGAGGACATGCGCATATGTTTGCATACGAGAGGCAGCAGAGTGTTAGCCCGAGAGGCCACGATTCATGCAATGCAAAGCGGAGTAAATCTGCAACTGCTTCTGTACAGCCGGCAAACATTTATGCAGAGCCGTGTTTAGAAAACCATGTTACATCAAGTTGCAAAGGAAAGTGAAGTATATCCTTAGATAACTGTTCATTAATTTTCGCATTCACAGCTACAATGTCAATATTCGGTACTTGGTTGTTTCCCAACAAAACGAATTTCTTCCTCACCTATCATCATGCATTGTGCTTTGATGGGAAACGGCTTTTCCAGCACGGGCTCAGCCAGAGGAAAACTAGAGCCACTTTTCGGCGGGGCTACTTAAGATTTCTGGGGGCTGATTCTTACAGCAATCTGCAGAGTGGAGATGCAGGAGCTCTAAGAAGGGGTGAAAACACAACAAAGCCTCGCCAGCAAGTAAATGTTCTTTTAAAGACATGTGAAGTCCTCGGTGCGGCTGTGTGTGTGCCCGGGAAGCTGTCTCAGCCGGGCTGAGACACACATGGGAAGTGGGGTAGGGGAGCTGAAGCCCTTTTAGCCCAATGAGTGTTGCGCGGCTAGGCTGAGCCACGTTGGTCGTTTCCCCACAAGCTTAAGCACGACTCTGCCTTAACCACACACATGCGTGGTTAAGGCAGATAGCGCTCTAGTGTCTGGAAGAGCAGGGAGAGAAAGAGGTAACGTCAAAAGGACATGTAAAGGTAAGTGAGGTTGGGGTTGAGTTGTGGGTGTAGTTTTTAGTGGTGGGAGTTGGTTTTAGGGCTCAGTGCGGGGGTCGGTATAGTTTTTGGAAGCGGACATTGTTTTAGGGTGCAGTGCGGGAGGAAAGTTGGGGTCGTTTTAATGGTCAGGTTAGGGATGGGAATTGGTGTTAGGACTCTTTGGGGTAGTCTTTTTAAAAGGGGACACGCTTTTAGGGCTCAGGGTGGAGGAAAGGGGTGGGATAGTTTTAAATGCTGGGGCTGGGTTTGGGGAGGGGTTTTAGGGTTGGGTGTTGCATTTAGGGCTCAGGGCGGGGCGGTCAGGATCGTTTTTTTAAACCGAGGCAGGGTATTAGTTCTCAGGGGAAGGGGTAGGGGTAGTTTTAAGGGCAGCACAAGCATACATTTTAGGGCTCAGGGCAAGGAGGCTGGGGTCAAGGTAGTTTTTGCTAGTGGGCAGGGTTTTAGGCTTCAGGGTGTGGGAGGGGAAGGGGTAGTTGTAAGGGCAGGGTATGTTTTAGGCTTTGGAGTTGAGGTAGGGGATAGGATTTTAGGGCTTAGGGCAGGGGGGATGGGCCAAGGTAGTGTTGATCTTTACCACGCATATCCCTCTACCAATCATGCCTTTACTACACAATTGTGTGGTAAAGGCATGCGTGGTAAAATAATGAGTGGTTAGGACGCATTCATGGTTGGGACTACGTTGTAGAAGCTCACATTTTTCAGTTATGCGTGCCTCTGAAATATAACCTACTTTGATTCACAGATCTTAGGCCCTAATTCACAGGGGCCTTATTTCCTTGTTCAGTCAGCAATCGGTATTACCTGCTGAATCAAGTTTGCGGAAAAATTCAATTTTTTTTCTCAAAGTGTTTGTAAAAAAAAAATGGGTATCTAGAAACATATCTGTAAGGACCTGTGTTGCAACTTTCATTCCTTCATTATTCTTTATTCCAAGAAGAATAGGCATCCTTAAATACTATTCCTGCACCTAATCATTACGTTTTCTTCTGTATTGATATTTCCAGGAGCAGGAAAACTGATGCATTTTCTCTCCAAACTGAGAATGTCACATTACTTACCGGTAATCTTCATTACTCCGGGCCCCGTAGTCCTCGACATCTTCATACTTACAAGTGGAGATGTCCATCTCCCGACAGAATAAAACAAGAGGAATGCTGGGACACTAATACTGCCCCTCCCCCCGGGAGTACATAAGCAGTACTTACCCAGCAGCCCTCCTGTACTAAAAAGCCCAGACAGGAAGGCCGGCTGCCCGGGAGGGAGGGAGGGGCGTATGAAGGTGTCGAGGACTACGGGACCCGGAGTAATGAAGATTACCGGTAAGTAATAGGATATTACCCCCAGGTCCCTCCGTCCTCGACACCTTCATACTTACAAGTGGAGAATACCAAAGCTGAAAACCCCGCCTTCCGCACGTACAAGCACACCCAGGAAACCACAACAAAGCAGCCACCCAAGGGAGCAACAAGAAGGAGGAAGGAAGACCGCAGGAAACAGCCGGCCCGCGACCCAGAGCAGGACAGCAGGGACAAGGACCGGAGACAAAGAAAAAAGGCCAGGGCACCAAGAAAGGAGGCCACCAACGCGAGAAGCCAGCAACCGGGACCGGGACCCGGACCAGGACACCAAGACCAGCCAAAACAACCCACCGGAGAAGACCGCCAAGGCCAGAACCAGCAGGAAGGCACACAGGGCCAGGCAGACACACCAGGAAGACGAGACAACCCAGAAGAAAGCCAAAGAAAGAAATGGCCAGAAGAGCACAGGCACAAGCACCCAGCCCAAAAGGAAGGAGAAGCATAGGCCAGAAACACGGCCAAACACCCAAAAAGAAAGGACTCGAGCCCAAGAGACCCAAGGAGGAAACTCAGCCGAGGAGGCCCAGGAAGCAACAAGCACCCAGGAGCCGAACAGGATTGAGAACCCGACCCAAAAGACAGGGACGGGGAAGAACCCCAGAACCCAGCTGAAAGCCAACCAAACAAGGAGAGGCCAACAAGACCGGAAACCAGCCACAAAGAAAACTCAATCAGGTCGGGAACAGAGAAACCGACCACAAGCCCAGAAAACCCCAACCCCAAAGGGATGGAAGACAAGGCAGGAGGGGAGCACAGAGCAACACCAGGAAAACAAGCCCGGGAAGAGAACCACCAGCAGGAGAAGCCACAGAAGGAACCACCCGGAAGCGCCCCCAAAGCAGAACACCCCGCCAGGACCCGAAGGGAGACCAGCAAGGAAGCAGAGCCCAAAAAGGAGCCCCACACGCAGGAGCGGCACGCCCCAGCCGAAAACTCAGCCAGGCACCCACCAAGGGAACCAGACGAGACCAGAACAACCCAGGGAGCAAACACCCCTGAGAGCAGAAGGACCAAGAAGCCAACAGCACCCAGAAGCCCAAGGAGGCCAGGCAGGCACCAACCTGGCCCGACCAGGCACAACCACCGAGCAGACAGCAGAGCATGGGGACAGCACACCACTCCAGAGAACAGGTGGCACGACAGGACACAGAAGCAGCCAGGAGGCCCTAGCCAGGAACAAACCAGGCAGGCACCACGGCAGAAACAGGAGGGGCTGCCAGGAAACCCCAGAAGCAAGCCAAAGGCAAGAACGGAGAGAGCAGAAGCATCCATGCCAAGCACACAGAAGGCCCCGGGACAACACCAGAAGCCCTAGGCCACAGCAAAGGGAAGCCCACAGCACCAGGAAGACCCAGACCATCGCCCAACCAGGCACCAACCAGGCCAGACTCAGCAAACCCGCAGGGAACAGATGAGAACAGGAGCAGGCAGGGCGGAACAGAACAGAACAGCCGTACCCAAGGCAGTACAAGCCACCCAAGCGCAGGCAGAGGGGACAAAGCACCCCAGAGAGCCCCCCGGCACGACACCGGCAAGCAACCAAGGACAGGAACCAGGCCCAAACGCCGACCAACCCCACAGAAGCCAGGAAGCAGAGGCGAGGAACCAGGGCACACAACTGGAGCAAGGCCACCCCAGCCAGCCCGCAGCGGAGACAAGGTCACCCACGGAGAAGGCAAGCGCCGAAGAAGCGAGAAGCGACCCAAACTGAAGAGCAGCAGAGGGCAAGGCACAAGCAAGCAGGCAGGGAGATCCCAACCAACACAGAGAAAGCCCCAGGAGCAGAGCCAGCGAAAAGTAACCAGCCCCCACAGAGGCGACAGGAACTCAAGCCAACCCCGGAGGGAAAAACCCCCAAGCCCGAGTGTCCAAGAGCAGGGGCACCCCCCGGAGAAGGGAACCAAAGCGAGAAGCCCCCGCAACACGCCCGCCCCCAGAGAACAGACAAGAGCCGGGGCGGGCAGGCGGCAAGGCAGCAGGCCAGGAACGTGACCCCGTAGACCAAAAGAGGAGCACAGGAACCACAGCGCCCGACCGAGCAGCATCCACCAGACACACACGCACCGCGCGGAGGGGCAACAGATAACACCAGTGCGACCGAGCACCAGAAGCACACAGAAGCACCCGCCACTGAGCACACACAGGAAGCAAGCAGCGCGGGCACCTGTGGCAGCAGCAGGACAACCCAAAAAAGAAGAGGGGATGAAGCACAGCGCCGAACGCATGCACCCCAAGTAGGAGGCCCCGGCACAAACCACGGCACACCCAGAAGACCATGATGCCGGAACTCGCCACAGCCAGAAGAACAGCCAGTCACCACCTCCAGGACCAGCCCACGAGACCCCAAAGAAGAAAGGGGGCGAAACAGCCAGAGCGAGGGCCAATAGCAACAAGGCCCCCACCGACACAGGGAAAAACATCCCAAAAAAAGAAAGGCAGCCCAGGGATGCCAACCCCTTGAAACCCAACCGGCTGAGCGCGGAAAGGCCAGGGCCAAATGGACGAGAAACACATCGACCCCAGAAGAAAGCTGCGCAGGCTCCAGCCACGTGAGTGACCATCAGAAATCAGCAATGAAGCCCCCACCAACACTACAACCAATCCCAGGAAGGAGCCGGGGGCCCGCCCGTAGGGCAGAGGGTCCACAGGAAACGAAGAGCAGGGGACACATCCCCACAGAAAAGCAGCATAAGAAGGAATGAAAAGTACATCATGAAGGGCATCCTGGAGCTGAATAACAGATGTGGATAGTAACCCAACTCAACTGCAACCACACAAACGAACTGAGAAGGACAAAGCGACAGTACTACCCAGTTCAGCTGTGCTCTGTAAGTGAACGCGGACTCGACCTAGCCAGGATTCGAACTAATAACCTCAGAACATTTATCTGGGACACAGACTCCTGAAGTGTGCAGCACAGCAAACAGCAGCACGTGTGCAGCTCCCTGAGCCATCTGATGACACCATATTGAGTGAAAACACGAAACAGCCGAAGAAAACAAACACAGCACCGGAGCCAGAAGCCCCGGGCCCCAACCCAGCAGCCCCAGCAAGAACGGGACATTACATCCCAAGAGCCGATGTAACCCAACACCCAGGTGAGCCATAAACAGAGGGCAAGCCTGAGCAATTGGTGAACATATCATGTCTCCAGGACTAAAAACGTAATTTATGCTGTGGTGTGTCCGTGCAATAAAATATATATTGGGAAAACATGTCAGCAAATCAACTCAAGAATTACACAACACAGATCGAGAATAAAGAGGAAAGTTTTGACCGCACCAATGGTTGAACATTTTTTGACTGAAAATCATACTGAAAATGATTTTCGTTTGACGATCATAGCTGGGATTGATCCTAAACATTGGTCTCCTTGCATTGAAAGTGCTTTGCTACGTAAAGAAGCATACTTGATTATGAAATTTGACAGCATCAATCGGGGACTTAATTGTATGAGTGAACTTAACAAGGTATGAAATTCGCTTTTGGAATATATACGACACAAGGCTGATTTGGTCACAATGGTAATATATCCCCCTTTCTCCAAACACACATATATGACTTGATCAGTGAAAGGTGTTGGGTACATATTAAAATACGGTACTTTCATTCACTATGGCGATTGTAAGCATGACAAAATGCAAGGTTTGTCGCTTTTAATCGAAAACTCAGCATTTAAGATGCACCTTAGTCAAAGAATGGGAGACAAACACTAAACCTCCCAAGATGCAACATACATTACTATTACTAGACACTTTGCTCTGATTGCTCCAGCAGGAATTATTTTACAACATGGCGCTTTGACTAGATCGCCATTCCTGCTCTGCCGGTAACCAAACATGAGAAGGTTTTCCACATGACAAACGCTTATGCGAAGGTGAGATTTCTTATGTCTTTGAGTCAAGAACTTTGTCATATAGTTCCGCCACACCCCCATATTGATCATTCATTATTCCATTTTGCTTTCGTAGGCTAGCACGCAAATAATTATACAAGCGGCTGCCCCAACATTTTTGGCCAAGGCATACCCGCGAAGCAGTGAGTATGAACCCGTCTTTTCTTTTCCGCACGTTTTATTGAATGCGTGCTCAGAGGCCCCAATACACTTGCCTTTTTCTTTTCAGAATCACACATCTGGGCGTGATTCATTTACACTCTTCTGAACCAAAATAAATATCGGCCACTCTGCCGGCTTGACCCGGCATGCCACGAATGAGGTAAAAATTAAATAAAACCCTTGCCCATTCTTCTTAATGGAACGCAATTGTTGATTTGAAAATGAGAGTAAAAACCGATTAAGACAATTGCATTTTGTTGCAGAATTGCACCACCAGCATTTTCAGCATTTCTAGACCCAGTACCTTCGTGAAAATATGAAGGTACGTTGTCCTGACATATGCAAATTATATAAGGTGACTTTAAATGCTAGAGGAAACTTTCTAAATAAAATCCCCTCATGTTTTGTTTTTTGTCATGAACAGTGTTTTGCGGAAAAGACTAACACAGCCCTGATGAGAGTCCGGTGATTCTAAACCAGTACTCGAAACGCGTCGGCAACTGCATTAATTTCATGAATAATTAGACAATGGGATTAAAACTCCTTGATTCATTTGAGACAATAAGTAGGTTTCTTATAACAAGGCAACAAATAGGGTTGTTCAGTTGTCAGAAAATTGCGTCCATTAGGCAACTGTTTATGAAATATTCCAGATTTTCCAAAATCATGTTTACAAGAAGTGTTCGTGACATTCTGTTTGTAAATGTATTTAACACTTGTATGGATTATTTATATGGATGACAATGCACAATTTATTTTTTGTTTGTGATTGTATTGCAATAATGTGGCATCCTGTTTAAAGGATGATGTGTCTTTCTTGATGAATCAAAACATCAGAATTACAAATAAGTATCAAAATAAAAGGCATAAGTAATTGCCAGGATAAACGTATAAAGTTTTGTTTATCTTTCATTACACTAGAAATGTGTTTGAAGTAAAATTGAGGGTTAGGTACATTTTCTATGTTTCATGATTATACGTCCCAGCCTACCCTTGAGTCCCTAGGGCCTAATCCCTCCTTTTGCATTACTAAAGTAAAAAGCAGATGCTAAATTCGTACTGCTAATGCAGCTTTTCGCTTGTTTTTGGATCGTATTGCAGATTTGGCTGGTCGTTGAATATATCAGGAATTGGTGTTTTCATATTATTTTTGCACGGGAACGCCTACTCTGCATATCATTAGCGTTTGTTGTCGCTCTCATTTGTGGCGATTTTTTTTGTGGAAGCTATCGCTGGAAAACTTGCGATATCGGCAGTTTTCAACAGGTTGAGAATGGGAAGGTAATTTAAAATCACTGAAAAACCATAGGTTTAATGAACATTATAATTAGAAATTAGCATTTAAAAAACCTTTGAAATTCGCAAAAAAAACATAGGTTTCAGGGACGTTATAGTTAAAAATTAGCATTTAAAAACCTTGGAAATTCACTGAAAAATGCATAGGTTTCAGGGACGTTATAGTTAGTTGGACATTTCACTCGTACAAAACCAGAGGCTTACGGCTGTTATAGTTAGTAGAGGGGTGCCGCTCGTGTGGAGTATTTGCCCTGCTGACCTGCTCGCCACTGTCCTGGCTGGGAGCCAACGTCTGCTTGCCTGGGGAGACACCGCCTGAGAGTCCGGCCGCAGTGGAGGTGAGAGGCGCAGGCGAGCGGGACTGCGAGGACCAGCATTCCATTGGTCATCGTCAGCTGGTTCCTCTTCCCGCCGCGCCGCGCCCCCTCCCAGTGCCGCGCCCCCCCGCCTGAGCCACTACTTAACTCCTCGCGGCCCCCGCTCCGCGGGTGCCGCTCGTGTGGAGTATTTGCCCTGCTGACCTGCTCGCCACTGTCCTGGCTGGGAGCCAACGTCTGCTTGCCTGGGGAGACACCGCCTGAGAGTCCGGCCGCAGTGGAGGTGAGAGGCGCAGGCGAGCGGGACTGCGAGGACCAGCATTCCATTGGTCATCGTCAGCTGGTTCCTCTTCCCGCCGCGCCGCGCCCCCTCCCAGTGCCACGCCCCCTTGTCATACTTAGGTGGACTTGCCCGCGCGCATCGCGGGACGCGCGCGGGGCGGCCACCGGGGCGAAGACCGGGCAAAGAGCGGGCCGTTCTAGGCCGTTAGAGGCCGGCAGAGACCGGACCGGGCCACCCCTCTGACGCCTCGGGTCTTCTATACCTCCCCCTACATATTCCAGCATGGCGACCAGATCCTCACGAAGCAAGTCTGCCCAACAAGGTACAAGCACTCTGGACAAATTTTTCCCTAAGACGAGTAACCTAGCTAGTAAATGCTCGTCAATCCCTGAGGCCCACCTTGAGATGGGCCCGGAAAGTGTGTTTCTGGATCAGGGGGACACCTTTTCCACAGAGGCGAGTACACCGCTCACACTGGATGCCTCCCATATGTCACTAATGGACAGCATTGATCAGACGATTGAGTCGGTCCTTCAGCAATTAAGAACTCCCCTGAGGCAGAGGGACAGGAACTCCCCCCGGCTATCTGGGATCTCTGATCACACTACCATCCAGGATAGTAGAGGAACAGTCCTACAAGACGCAGGTCAGGCTGACTTGCCCATAGATGCTGTGGGTAGCATAGTACAGCACCCCCCCAAAAGGAAAAGGGTTAGGAAGGCAAAGAAGGCGAAGAGGGCCAAAGTGGACATAGTAGAGCTGAATCAGACTGACAGCATAGACATCTCTGCCTCTCCTGACCTTAATTTATCAGGGCCTAGGCCGATTTGTAGGGGCTCTCCAGCTCCTGCTTCCCTACCCTCGCACACGGGTCCTTTCATTTTTGGTGGGTCAACTTCTACTTCTACCAGCACTGACTCCTTAGTTAACACACTCACTGTCATTATGAGGGATTTGTTAACTCCCATTGCAGCCAAACTGGACGCCATAGAGTTCAGATTGAAGGCCCTGGAAAGCACTCACCCAAGGAAAAGCCCCGGGACAGATAGAAATATGACCAATCCCACTCCAGTCCCCCGGGCCCCCTTGGTGAATAGCCTGCGGTCCGGTACACCGTCACAGGGGGCTAATGCGGTACTGCCGGGCACGGCCGGGGCGCCTGTTTCCCAGGCGCCCCCCCTGTTGCCCTCGGCGCCCAGGCCCCCTGTTCCGGCCCCAAGGAGATCGAAGCAACTCCCAGCGCCACAGACTGGGGGAGCCGAGATCCCTACAAATGGCACTACTGATGGTCCTGCCCCCCAATGTGATAGGCGTAGGGTGGTCAACCTGCCCCCAGAAGCGGTCCCTTACACGGTAATCATGGTGGGAGTACCTGAGCTAACTGGTGATATGAGGGAGCCCCAAGACTCGTTACGTAACAAAGTGATAAGCTGGCTTAGCATCAACAGACCGCTGCCCCCTAACCTGAAAGGCGAGGTCTTGATGGCTAGGAGGATCCCTTGGATTGGTTACACCCCAAAGAACAAGGCTGGGGACTGCATCATCATAAGCTTTAAAAGCCCCCACGTAGCCAACTATATTTCTAATTGGCTTGCTAGGCCTGACAAGTCCAACATAGAATTAGTCCCCCTCTCGTACTTCTACCCAAATGCAAACAGCACAGAGGCAAGGGGGGAGAAGGGGTGGACTAGGGTGGGCTATGCTGTGGATGGCTCACGCTACAGACCAAGGCACCACCCTCCGCACGCCCAGGCAAGTTTTATACATTACAATAGATTCTCCTGCCTAGACCAGGTCGACTGACTACATATCAGTGGTACCTCGTCAGGCTCGGGAAAGATGGTAGATGAGGTTCTCAGGGGGGCGGGTGAGAGCAGAACCCCTGTAGCTGTACCTGGATCCCTGGTCAATGCTAAAGGCAAAGAGCAAAGTCGGGTGGGAATCACTGCGGCCCCCGCAACAGAACACGCTCCACCTAACAGCGGTGATAGTTTGGGCTTACAGGGGACTTCTCACAACGCTGGGACTGGCCACATCCCACAACCCGGGGGGGTCGAGCTGGCTGGCCCACTTACCAGTGTGCCAGGAATCCACCCATCTACCGACTATATGCAATCCCCTACTGAGGGTCAAGGCGCTCTACCCACAGATCAGGGACTGAGAATTGTTTCTTGGAATGTAGCGGGCATTGCAAATAAGGAAGGCACACCGGAGTGGGACCAGCTACTGGCCAGTAGCGACATCCTACTCCTTCAAGAAACTTGGGCACGGGACACTGTAACCAGGAATGGGTTTGACATATTTGAGATTCCTGCCAAATGGGGCGGGAGGGGGAGGCCGTCGGGCGGGCTGGCGATCTGGATTGCGAGTCACACTGGATGTCAGGCGGAACAGGTACTTACGTCCTCGCAGGACATCCAGTGTGTTCGGCTCACATGGCCTGGCAAACCACCATGGGCCATTGTGAATGTCTACTCTCGGCCGGTTGCTGCGCCTGACGAATCCCCCACCCTAAACGACCTCTCCTCCTTCCTGGGGCAGTTGCCGGGAGATCTCAAGGTGGTGCTTGGAGGAGACTTCAATTGCCACTTTGAACCCCTGGAGGGCATGTCGGAGGGTGCCCTCACGGCTGAAGACGATTATTGGGGAGTCCCACCATCGTCCTCCCCTTATCCTAAAGCCTGGTCCCCCCTTGTAATACAACTCATGTCCCTTACCCTGAACTACGCACTGAGGGCATGTAATGGGCGCACCATCTCCGATACACCCTCAGTGTGTACTTTTAATAGGAGGGGTCATGAGTCGAGGCTAGACTACATCATGGTGGATATCTCACTTTGGCCTAAAGTCCACGATTTTAGGGTAATAAACAGGTCGGATAGCGATCATAACGCCCTGTGTTTAAATATCCAGTGGCCTCCCCATGCAGTGGGAAAAGTGGTAGAAAACTCTGGGGGAGAGGAGGGGGATTTGGTCCTCAAAACCAGCAGGCGACGGGTTAAGTGGGGAAAACTGGTGAGCTCAGAAGAGGCCATTAGCAAACTATACGGGCTGGCAATCCCAAGGTTTATGGAGGTGGAGGTACTGCTAAACGCACCAAGAACCCCGGAATATAATGAGAAGCTGGGTGACATCCACCAGGGTCTTGTAAGAGATTTGGCTGAGGTATTCCACCCGCTGGTGTCAAATAGGAAGAAAAAGACCCGTGTTCCCACGTGGTATACCTCCTCTTGTAGGGCAGCAAAGTCTGAGCTCATTGCTGCAATAAAAGAGGGGTCAAGCAAGGCTGAGGTGCGCGCCCTTAGGAAACACTATAAAACAGTGATGGCGTCTGCCAGGACCGACTGGGACTGGAACCACTGGCACGATCTTTGTGATGCCCTAAAAGTTAGGGACTCTCGTAAATTCTGGGCTCTTGTTAACAATGGCACAGGGGAACTTAAGAACGCAGTAGAACCAAATATTGCCCCCGAGGTCTGGGAGGCCCATTTTGGGGAACTCTATAAAGAAACCAATCCTTGTCCTGTTACAGCTCTGGATGCGCTCTCTGGCATGCAGGACCGTGAATTGGAATTATCCCTGGGGGAAGTGGAGGCAGCCCTGAAGCAACTACCACCGGGGAAGGCGCCGGGTCTAGACAGGCTACCGGGGGATTTGTTTAGGCACCACCTGGACATCTGGGGCCCATACCTTCTTGTTCTTTTTAATGCCATCATAGGAGGTATGCCAATCCCCGGGTCGTGGCTGGGGGCAGAGATTGTTCCGATCCACAAGAAGGGATCTACTCTGCTCCCCGCCAATTACAGGCCCATTAGCCTAATAGATGTCCCCCAGAAGCTTTTTGCGCGCCTCATCCTTAATCACCTCTTGGATTGGGTGGAGGAAAATGACATCATGACCCCCCTTCAGGCTGGCTTCAGAAAGAACACCTCGACCATGGACCAGATCTTCCGCCTTCTCCTCCTTTACTGGAAGACTGTCACCATAGAGGGCGGTAGACTGTACATGGTCTTCGTGGATCTGAGGTCAGCCTTCGACCTAGTCCCTAGAGGGAAACTTTGGGAGGTTTTGCATCAATTAGGAGTGCCCCCACACCTTCTTAGTACCATCATCAGGCTTCACGAGAACAACTATGCCCAAGTAAGGTGTGGGAGGGATGGTAAGCTCTCGGGCAAATTCCCTGTCCTCAGAGGAGTCAGACAGGGCTGTGTCCTGGCGCCAACCCTTTTCTGCCTGTTCATTAACAGTGTCATTCAACATCTTGACACTGTTGAGGACAATGATGCCCCGGTTTTGGCAGGCAGGAGGGTTCCGGCAATCATGTTTGCTGATGATACCCTCCTGCTTTCCAAATCCCCCATGGGGATCCAGAGGATTGTAAATGGTTTTGGCCTTTTTTGTCAGCAACATGGGTTGGAGGTCAACACAGAAAAGACTAAGTTTATGATCTTTAATCCCCCAGCGAGAACCAGACCCAACCCAAAACTGGGGGAAGTTAGCCTTGAGAGGGTCTCGACCTTTGTCTATCTGGGGGTAACTCTACAAGAAAACCTGGCCTGGGACTCCCAGATAGCGAGATCAAGGTTGAAGCTATCCCAGCTAGCGGGTGCACTCCTGAAGGTGGCAAATAAATCCACCTTTAAGCCTGTAAGCCCGGCTATCGAAACCTATAGAACTCAAGCGAAGGCAGCAGCCATGTATGGCAGCGAGCTGTGGGGTTTCAAAGCAGGGAAGGCACTGCTAGCGGTGGAAAATACATTTTTGAGACGCCTGCTTGCTCTCCCGAAGGGAACGCCACTGCTCCCCCTAAGATTGGATTTGGGCTTGCACTCCATCGCTGAAGATCTTTTATCTAAACCCGTGAAGTTCTGGCATCGGATATGGTCCACCGAGGAACTGCATCATTATAGGCAGGACCTTATCCATGTACTGAGGTTGAATGGCAGTAACAAAATCCCCTGGCTGGCTTTTATTAAATCAGAATTGTCCAGTTTGAGTTTGCCAGACCTCTGGGATGACCCAGTTCAGGGTTGTCAAAGGATCACACGCAAAACTCTTGCCCAGCTGTACAAAAACAAAAATTTGGCTGATATGGTTAATGCTCACAGCACCGGCACCCTTACGAGTTGTTTTATGGAGTCCAAAAATTCTTACCTCTTTGAACCTTTTATGGATTTTATCTTTCCTTTGTTGGCGAGGAAATTGTTTCTGCAATGGAGGTTTGGCACACTTCCCACTAAAGTATTTACACACAAATGGCGCCCTGGGGGTGACAAACTCTGTCCTTGCTGTAAAACCAAGAACGAAGATGACTTGCACATAATGTTTGTCTGCCACGCATACCGGAATCCCAGGAAGCGTTGGATTGCTCCGCTGTGTCGGAACCTGGGTTTTCGTGAATACCTTCAAGCATACAGGGTTATGAAAACCAATACCCTGGGACATATTGTTTTTGCGGTGTCGAAATTCTTAATGGCAGCTTGGTTAATAAGGAAAAAAATGACCCCCTGAATTGGTGCCTTACCCCATGCAGATCCTCTAGCCTTTTATATGTAAATACTTCTGTAATATATGAATTCCATTTTACTGTGTATCTATGTATTGTATTTTACTGTATCTTTTATGGCCCATTGTGGCCGAAATAAAGAATTTTTGGAATTGGAATTGTTAGTAGAGCTAACTATAACTCGTGCCCCCAAAATGCACTGCTGATGATGTCACATATTACATCACTCATGACATGGTCAGTGACATCACTGATGACATATCAAATGACATCACTGATGACATCATCCATGTGATAATTGTATGCACCTCCTCACACCCTAATATAAGCTTTTATACACCCTCTCTAAAATGTACACTATCATTTTTTAAACCATACACAAACCAATAGCACTTACTACATACCCACTGATTGATTCCTAGGTATACACACACATCCATTCATTCTCCCATACAGTCACTCATACATGCAGTCACTCATCAATACAGCACTATCATATGCACTCATACACCTATACAGGCACTGCCCCTCCTCCATACAGTTATTCACTCACCTAGCCAGTCATGTAAAGAATCAATAACACTGCCATTTACTCACCTACACAGTTATACATTCACTACCTAACCTATTCATACAGATACTAACATATACATACTCTCTTTTACAATCACTGACACACGCACGCACACACACATTCATTTATACAGCCACTCTCACAATCACTCAGTCTCACATTCCCAGGTGTGCCACTAATGGTAAATCTGTGAATGCACCAAAATCCATGAGTGGAAGCATGGGAACACCCATGCTCCACCCATGGAAGGCATCTCTGCCGCAAATAACACAAGGCAGCGATTTGCACTGTCTTATGTTACTCTGGATTTATCGAGCCATACAGGGCCACAAAGGTGGGCATGTGTGACTTCATAAATCTCACCTAGGTTTTGCTTCGCCCTTGCGCCCCATTGCGTGGCGCAAGGGAGACTCAATACCTTCATAAATATAGGCCTAGGTGGTTCTCTAACTGAGCTTTGCTATGCTAAGTCATGTCAGTATCCCAGCATACCTTGTTCTACAGCATGCCTTATTCTGCCGCTGAGCCTGAAGTTGGAAAATCAATCTCTCAGTATGTACTCCTCAGCAATCTGCTGTGTTTTCAGCTCCTCCACAATGCTAGTATCCTTTTAATCTTTTATTTCCAATAATTCCCAATGGAGAAGGGAAAGAGTACCCCTGCATGACTCTAATGTTGCTGACTCAAAACAGTGACAATGTCCCTTCTTTTGCAGTGCACTGACGGCCAACACATGTAAATATTTCAGTTTCCTTCCACGTCAGGAAGGACTTGCAAACCTTTTTTCAGTTCTCTGTTTTATTAACAAGACGAAGGTCAAAAGGCAGTTCTGCCTAAAATAGGGCGATCAAGCATGCCACACACACACTGTGAGCTCATGTTGGCATGCAATCAGGTCTGGCTTGTGTGTAACGTGTATTTATTACCAGAAAACTCCTGCCACACACGGAAAAAGCAGATGTTTAATATTTTTACCACGGTGAAGGGGAAAGTTGAAGGCTTTTAGAATTCTGTTGATGTGAGGGAGAAAGTCAGAACAGAGTCACACAAAAGCCTACTGATTGCACTGTTGGAGAGTGGGCTTGGGAGGCTTCTTGTACTTTGGGATTGTGAAGAAGTGCTGAATCAAACTTGTGCTTTAGTGTGGCATGAATTATTTGTATTTATTAGGGCATTTGCTCAGAACAAAACCCCTGGCTATCCAGTGCATCACATGGATCAGGAAATAGAATAACAACAGCAGCAACCGAGGCATCCGGGTGGACATCTATTGGAAAAAGGTACGATTAGCATTAAAGATCTGAACTAAATGGGTGAGTTGTAAAGTTGACCGGGAAGAGTAACAGGTTTGAGTTGAGCCTGAAGTCCTTTAGAAGGTGTTTCCATATTACTGTCCATGACAGGAGAAGGCTTAGTTTATTTTTTGGATTTCTATTATCATGTGGGATTCACTTCTGGTGTTTCTCTTTTCTACTGTGATGTGGAGTTTGTTTATCAAGTACAATATGACTTTGTGAATTTGTTCCTTAATGCCAGCTTGTTTCCCTACATTTGTGAACCCACCAGAAGTCGAATCACTTATTCGTTGACCTCCTTTACCTTTTAGTTGCTCACGGGTACATGGACAATCATTTACTGTTTTTGGTGCCCTTTGACCTAAATGACTCATGAAAAGACCAATTGTGCTGCGTGATGTTTGAATGACAGCCTTTAGTTGCCATGACACATCAAAATATTTCTTATGCTTACAGAGAACAAACACGTTTACATGTTTAAATGTATAGCACATGCACTCTGAAAATGATCTGTTAAGATGGAGCACTATCTCATTCTAGAATCCATAAACTATCGTACTGTATGTTTTCTTTGGTGTGGGTTTCCATAGAAATACACTAACATTAGAAGGAAAATAGTTTTAACAATTGCAGCAGCTTCACCACACCCGTCTCCATTAGTTAAATAAATTGCTCAAATTTTAGGCCTCAGCTATTGGAGGGATGTTTTTTTAAAATTGCCTTTTTCATCAGGGTAGCGTAAAATAAGTAATGGCATAATTATGATAGAATCAACCAAAAGACATCTTTAAATGTTCATGTAAGAATAGCAAAAGCCACAGGATTATATGTATTTAACTGTGGTGAGCTTACTGTACCCATTTGTTGGATGTGTTCACAAGGCTATTTAGCTGACTTCGACAAAAAAACAGTATTAGGGAATATTTAGAGACGAATTATCCTTGCATTTCATATAAAAAGATACTGTTTTTCAATATGCAAAAGCAAATATATTTCTTTCGTTACAAATACATATACTATGCTAGTGCTTATATACAGTACAGGGGGTATAAATGACTGATGCTTTAAAAAGTTTAGAAATAATAAAATTCCTAATATTTTTGACATTTGCATAGCACTGACAATGTCTAAATTGCAGAATTCAAGGTGTTGAAGAGCAAATATATAAACAGTCCGACATATGAACAGACACAGACATACGACATATGACACAGAAAAGACACACAACTAAGATAGAATAAGCAGACACCAATTACAAATATGCATTAATATAGCCTCATAGCACGCTACATGGGCCATTAATGGCCTGCTCCAGTGTTATAGATCCGAGCCAAAAAAAAGAGTCTATAAAGGAGCGGGCCTTTAATGGGTGGGATAACGTGTTACAGCGTGCTATAAGGCTATTAGAGCATTCCGCCCCCATCGGGAGAGATGCAGGCGGTTTATAACCCTGGCGCCTCTGAAACTTCTGGTACTTTCACAGCTCCTGCTGTGTGTTTGCCTAATAGTTTCTAGTGTACAGACACAGCAATAGCTATGAAAGCGGGCAGGAGTCATCTCCTGATTTTCCTTGGGCCCTGGCAAACGGGGAACAGCCAATAAATTGCAGCCGTTACCATGCATACCATTACAACGCAAGCGTTACCAAGCATGCGCTGTAACGAATAGACTTTATTATGCATTTTTTACAACGCATGTCCTTTTACCACACATGCCTTTGCAACGAATGTCATTGTAAAGGTATGTATGGTAAAATCACTTACATTATAAAAAAATTCAGGCGATCCACGTCGTTGTGAGGAAACAGTTGGTCTTCCGCTTCCTCACAATGACGTGCACTGCCCCTCAGACAAGCTGCCTGCACTGCACGAACCACAAGGGGACAAAGGTAAGGGGAAATGGGCCTTGGGAGGGGGGGCTTGAGCAGGGGTAGTGTTGTTTTGGGGTAGTGAAAGGATTGGGGGTCGTGCTGGGGTAGTGTTACAGGGTTTAGGGTAGGGAGAGGACTGGGGGTCAGGGGGTCATGCAGGCGTAGTGTTTTAGGGTTTACAGTAGGGAGAGGACTGGTGGTCGGGTTGTTTTAGGATTTAGGGTGGTGAAAGGATTGGGGGTCATGCAGTGGTAGTGTTTATGGGTTTAGGGTAGGGAGAGGACTTGGGGTTGGGGGGCTTACGCAAGGGTAGTGTTACTTACCTTAATCACTTTTACCAATTGTATGCCTTTACCACGCATGCCTTTGCGTTGTAATGGCATGCGAAGTAAAGGCATATGCGTGGTAAAAGAATGTGCTTTCATGGTAGGTCGTTGTAAACCTACTAGCATAGTAATACCTGCGCTGTAATATCACACATGTTATTAGTATGCATAGTAACATCATACATCCCTGCCAAACAGTTTTTTAGGTTGAAGCCTACCAGTCAGCTCAGCTGCCTGGTTTGCTAAAGACATCTTGGGGACAATCAGAAAGCTTCCCTGTGATTGCATTCCACCCATTGCTTACCATTAGCTTTCTGGTTTGTAACTCATATTTGTTTGCTTTATATGTGCAGGCTTTATTTGTTTTAAGTGGTCGAGCTTGCATTAGTCCATCCCGTGGAGCACCGCCTGTTGCCATCACTCCTTGTATTCTTCCAGGAGTGCTCGCTTTATGTAAACAGGCTTTTAAATCTTAATTAGGTAAATTGTTTAATACTTATATATTTTAGTTATAGTTTGGGTGCAGGTTGCTGAGTTTGTTGGAGAACAGTTTAGGAAGTTAAGTAATAATTAATTGTCAATTAATTATGTTATTTATTTCAATTATGTAAATTGTGCAATATTTATTTAGGTTAGTCTTATTTTAAGTGTGGGCTGGAATAAATTGGTTATTCGAATATATAATGGATTAGAAGTGAAGTACTTTCCCTACTGTTGTTTAGACTTGAGTGGGAATAGTAAATGTAACCCCTCCGAAGTACAAAGATTTCCCCACTGTTGCACAGCCTGGAGTGGGAATAGTTAACCTTACCCCCCTGTAGTCCAACATTTTCCCTACTATTGCACAGACTGAAGTAGAAATAGTAAGTCTTACCCCTTTGAAGTCCAACACTTTTCCTACTATTGCACTGTTTGGAATAAGAATTGTAAATGTAACCCCTCTGAAGACCTACACTTTTCCAGCTGTTGTGATTTTTGGAGTGGGAATAGTAAATCTAACCTCTTCAAAGTTCAATACTTTTGCTACCTTTGTGAGAATAGTAAATGTAACCCCTCCAAAGTTTGTTGCTTTCCCTACTATTGCTTAGACTGGAATGGGAATAATAAATGTAACCCCTCCAAAGTCCAACACTTGTCTTTCTGTTGCGCAGATTGAAGTAAGAATAGAAAATGTAACCCCTCCAAAGTTTTTTGCTTTCCCTACTGCTGCTTAGACAGTAGTGTGAATAATAAAATGGACCCCTCAAAAGTCCAACACTTGTCTTACTGTTGAGCAGGCTGAATTAGGAATAGTATTTCTAAACCCTCCAAAGTTCTACGTTTTCCCTACAATATCATTGATTAGAGTAGTAATTGTAAGTGTAACCCCTCCACTTTCTCTACATTGCTTTGTTTGGAGTGGAAATCGTTAATCTTACCACTCTGAAGTTCAACGCTTTGCCTTCTGTTGCGCTATTTGAAGCGGGAATTGTACATTTAACCCCTCCTAAGTCCTACACTTTCCCTACTGGTACATAAAAAGGAGTGAGGATAGTATATTTAATTATCTCAGACTCCAAAACGTTTCCAAATATTGGATACAAATATATTTTTATCATCTGTTTATTTTTTTATTTTATAGATTTTTCAAAATGTTAATATTTTTAACACTTTGTAATATGTTTTGTAATTGTTTTTTTTGGTTTTTGCAATCTTTGTATTTTATTCATTTGGTAATTTATTTAATATCTGGTAATTGAATTGTTAATATTTTTAAATAAATAATATATATCTATATATAGATAGATAGGTTTATAATTATATATATGTGTGTGTGAATGTTTGTCTGTGTATGTTTTCACAATAGTAGATCTAATAAATAAAATAAATTAATATAATGTAAAAGATTTTTTTTAATAATTGTGTTACACTATATATTTATGTATATTTGTATTTTATTTCCTAACTTTAATATCCCTCTAACCTTTGGTTTCTTAAGAGAATTTCTAAGGTTTTTACATTTTTTATTGCTTAACTGTAACCTATAACCTTAAAGAGTGAGTGTGTGAGTGAGTGCCCGAGTGTCTCAGTGGGTGTGTGATTGAATGTGAGATTTGTGAGTGGAACTGGGAGTGGATGCATCAGTGTCTAACTGGGTGTGTGAATGGGTGCGTGAATGTCTGAAGGGGTCCGTGAGTGGATATGTTGAGTGTCTGAGTGGGTATCTGAGTGAGGGTCTGAGTGGGTTTCTGAGTGGGTGCATTAGTTTCTGAGTGAGTGTCTCAGTGGGTTTGTAAGTACCTCCATGAGTGTGTGACTCAGTCTGTGAGTGAGTGAATGAGTGACTGAGTGGGTCTTTGATTGAATGTGCGAGTCTCTGAATTGGTCTGTAAGTGGGTATGTGACTTTCTGAGTGGGTGTTTGAGTGTCTGACTGGGTATGTGATTGTCTGAGTGGGTCTGTGAGTGGGTCTGTGAGTGGGTCAGAGGGTCTCAGTGGGTTTGTGACTGCCTCCATAAGTGTGTCAGTCAGTCTGTGAGGGAGTGCATGAGTGTCTGAGTTGGTCTATAAGTGGGTTCATGAGTCTATAAGTTTGTCTGAGATCAACCCCCTCCTGAAGAAACCCTCAGCAGACCCCACCAACCTCAAAAACTACAGAGCCATCTTCCTGCTCCCGTTCCCAGTGAAAGTCATTGAGAAAGCCATTAACAGTAACCCTGGGCGTAGTTTGTGTAGTAGCGCTACGCGTAGCTAGGCGAAGTGCACTTTGCACTACGCGAGATACACGTAGCTGTTAGGGGTCACATGCTGTCATTGTTTGATTGCATTGTAAGGTCTATTTTGAGTCATAATCACTATATATTGTATGGTGAAATTAGTGTCTGGCACGCTGTTGGTAAAATACTTATTGTATACACATATCCTTGAATTGGCCTCTTGCCTTTGCTTATGCTTATTGTGTATTGTGCTTTATGCCTGCTTATCTGATGCCACAACAACCGCTTCTCTCATGTGCAGAACGGTGAGCGCCTTTCACGTGAGGGTAGCGAAGGTTCCAGGTGCATTGCAGTAGAAAAGGCTGCCTTGAGAACGGGGCGACGCTTCACTTCATTTCGAGCGTCACCGCGAGAGCTCCTGTGCCTTCCGTTCGTCGCCCAGAGAAACCCCCGGCCTCCGCCCTTCTTCTATCCCGCTCAGAGAGACAACCGACCTTCGCCCTTCCCTGTGGATCCCACCCGCTTCTAGTACCTGTTGTTATCCCCTTACTCCCGTTTATCCCCGCATACCTGAGAACGGGACCTCAGATACAGAAGCCTCTTTTTCACACTTCCTGGAACCTCGTTATCTCTAGTGAGCTGGACAGCCTCTTCCTCGCTCGCAGTAAGACTTTGTTTAACCTCTTCCTTGCTTGCAGTAGGACTTTGTTTAGCGGTGCCTGTGAAGAGACATTTAAGAAAAGAGCGCTGATGACTTTCCTCATTTTTGCTAACAACAAACATTGGTAAATACAATTGTATAATTCATGTTGGCAAAACAAACATTTGTGAATACAATTGCATAGCTTATGTGGGCAAAATCTAACGAACATTAGTAAAGGCAAATTGTGTTGTTCTTGGTACATCACAATCTAAACAAACATTGGTTAAGACAAACCGTGATATATGCATACTTGTGGTTGTGAACAAGGTATGGCGATTGCATTAGAGTGGCGAAGCAACCCTAATGTACAGTGGAAAGTTAATAGAGAGCTCATTGCTCGAGTCTTTGGATGTTTTGTGTTTTCTTTGTTTTTTCTTTTGATTCCTTTTCAGAACAGAACCCCCGCATCTTAGCCTTCGAAAACAATTATCAGGTACGCTCTTTTGGATCTGCAGTTCAAATAACCATTAATCCAAGCACTAACAAACTAACAGGTTATAGTTTAGTACATTGTGCTGTTGGTATTTTATGTTTATGTTAACTTTCTTGAAGGTATTCATGACTTGTGAGAAGTCTTCTATTATCTGATAATTGTAGAAGTGTCAGCAAGGGCCGAAGACATTTGGTAGGTGCACTCAAATGCTGTAACAATTATTTGAATAATACGTGTTCTGAGAAAGTTTCTGAAGGTATTGATTATCTGTTTATGCATACTGTACAGTACCTGCCAACTCGACACCAGAGGCCCAGCACACTTCAGCAAGAGAAACGTCACTTGGACTCTGTTTTGTTTGTTTCTCTCTCCACTTCCCCTTTCCCTTGCGGATAAATCAAAGTAGTTAAGCGCCTGTAATCCTTGTTACCTGATTGATTCACAGAGGAATTGGGAGTGAGGGTAGCGAAGGTTCCAGGTGCATTGCAGTAGAAAAGGCTGCCTTGAGAACGGGGCGACGCTTCACTTCATTTCGAGCGTCACCGCGAGAGCTCCTGTGCCTTCCGTTCGTCGCCCAGAGAAACCCCCGGCCTCCGCCCTTCTTCTATCCCGCTCAGAGAGACAACCGACCTTCGCCCTTCCCTGTGGATCCCACCCGCTTCTAGTACCTGTTGTTATCCCCTTACTCCTGTTTATCCCCGCATACCTGAGAACGGGACCTCAGATACAGAAGCCTCTTTTTCACACTTCCTGGAACCTCGTTATCTCTAGTGAGCTGGACAGCCTCTTCCTCGCTCGCAGTAAGACTTTGTTTAACCTCTTCCTCGCTTGCAGTAGGACTTTGTTTAGCGGTGCCTGTGAAGAGACATTTAAGAAAAGAGCGCTGATGACTTTCCTCATTTTTGCTAACAACAAACATTGGTAAATACAATTGTATAATTGATGTTGGCAAAACAAACATTTGTGAATACAATTGCATAGCTTATGTGGGCAAAATCTAACGAACATTAGTAAAGGCAAATTGTGTTGTTCTTGGTACATCACAATCTAAACAAACATTGGTTAAGACAAACCGTGATATATGCATACTTGTGGTTGTGAACAAGGTATGGGGATTGCATTAGAGTGGCGAAGCAACCCTAATGTACAGTGGAAAGTTAATAGAGAGCTCATTGCTCGAGTCTTTGGATGTTTTGTGTTTTCTTTGTTTTTTCTTTTGATTCCTTTTCAGAACAGAACCCCCGCATCTTAGCCTTCGAAAACAATTATCAGGTACGCTCTTTTGGATCTGCAGTTCAAATAACCATTAATCCAAGCACTAACAAACTAACAGGTTATAGTTTAGTACATTGTGCTGTTGGTATTTTATGTTTATGTTAACTTTCTTGAAGGTATTCACAAGTTGTGAGAAGTCTTCTATTATCTGATAATTGTAGAAGTGTCAGCAAGGGCCGAAGACATTTGGTAGGTGCACTCAAATGCTGTAACAATTATTTGAATAATACGTGTTCTGAGAAAGTTTCTGAAGGTATTGATTATCTGTTTATGCATACTGTACAGTACCTGCCAACTCGACACCAGAGGCCCAGCACACTTCAGCAAGAGAAACGTCACTTGGACTCTGTTTTGTTTGTTTCTCGCTCCACTTCCCCTTTCCCTTGCGGATAAATCAAAGTAGTTAAGCGCCTGTAATCCTTGTTACCTGATTGATTAACAGAGGAATTGGGAGTTTGCAGCATTAAGGAGAAACTCACAGGAGCCTTGTGGCTGGAAGCTAACAGTAGCTAGGCGAACTGCGTAGTGCTGTAGGAAAAATGCTGTTCGCACTGATTGCACAGTGATGGATGCTTGTCCGCACTGTGCAATTCACGTAGTGTGTAGTAGCGCAAACTACGCACACTCCGCAAGCGTAGAGTAGTCCTAGGCCCAGGGTTCATCAACAGCCAACTCGCCACATTCATCGAAGAGCACAACATCCTTAACTCCTAATCTGGCTTCAGAAAAAAACACAGTACGGAAACCGCCCTCCTCGCCGCAACAGACGACATCCGTAACTTACTGGACAAAGGGGAAAAAGCAGCCCTCATCCTCCTCAAGTGCTCAGCGACATTCAACACAGTCTCTCACCGCACCCTAATATGCATACTCCACAACGGATTGATCCAAGACAAGGTCCTAGACTGGATCCGCTCCTTCCTCTCCGGCAGAACAAAGTAGGTCAGACTGCCCCTTTCACCTCAGACCCAACACCTACCACCTGCAGAGTCCCCCAGGGGTCCTCCCTCAGCCCTACGCTCTTCAACATCTACATGGCTCTGCTCGCCCCCATCACCAGAACCTATGGACTCAACATGTGTCATACGCAGACGACACCCAACTCATCTTCTCCCTATCCAATGAACCCAACACCGCCAGACACAACTTTCGAGCAGGCATGGAAGCCATCGCCAAATGGATGAAAAACAGCTGCCTACAACTAAACACCAACAAAACGGAAGTACTCATCATGGGCCCAAACCCTGATGCCTGGAATGATACCTGGTGGGACCCCGCCCTCAGAAGACCGCCCACCCCCACACAACATGCACGCAACCTGGGAATCATCCTGGACTCAGAACTGAAAATGGACCGCCAGATCAACTCTGCCTCGTCCTCCTGCTTTCACACCCTCCACCTCCTACGTAAGACCTTCAAATGGATCCCCCTTAAATCCAGAAAGACCTTCACTCACCCCCTGGTCATCAGCAGGCTCGACTATGGCAACACACTCGATGCCGGAATAAACAAAAACCTCACAGCAAGCTACAGAACATCTAAAAAGCAGCCGCAAGACTGGGCCTCGACCTGCCAAGACACTGCCACATCTCCCAGCACCTCCGCACACTCCACTGGCTCTCAATCAAAGCTAGAATCACCTTCAAGATGCTAACCCACGCTCACAAGGCCCTCCAAGACACCGGACCTGAAGGCCTGAACAGCCGACTCAAAGTTCACGCACCCCAAAGGCCCCTATGATCAGCCCAGCTCTCCTTTGCCAAGGTGCCCTGCATCAGAAAGACCAGATCAGGAGGCCACTCCTTCTCCTTCCGCACGGCATGAGCCTGGAACGACCTTCCACTCCACCTCAGACAGATAATATTGCTCCCCATCTTTGCAAGAAACCTCAAAACCTGGCTCTTCGACAGACCCCCTCCTTGATGGACTGGAACTTGTAATCCTCCCACCCCCCAGTGCCTTGAGACCCTTAAGGGTGAGTAGTTGCGCTTAAGAAACACCTGATTGATTGATTGAAACACCTGACTGGTGTGTGAACCTGTGAATGGGTCTGTGAGTACATGAGTACCTGAGTGGGTCAGTGAGTGCATGAGTCTGTGATTGAGAGTAAGAGTCTCTGAGTAAGTCTGTGAGTGAGTGCAGGAGTCTGTGAGTGGGTCTGTGAGTGAGTGTTCGAGTCTCCGAGTGGGTCTGTGAGTGAGTGTGTGAGTCTGTGAGTGGGTCCGTGAGTAGGTGCATGAATCTATGAGTGGATCTGTGAGTGGGTACATGAGTGTCTCTGTAGGTCTATGAGTGGGTTCATGGAGTAGTTGCATGAGTATTTGAGTTAGTCTGTGAGTGAGTGCACGAGTCTCTTATGGGTCCTTGAATGGGTGTGTGAGTCTGAGTGGGTCTGTGAGGGGGTGCGTGAGTCTCTGAGTGACTCTGTGAGTTGGTGCCTGAGTGTCTAAATGGGTCTGTGAGTGGGTGCATGAGTATCTGAGTGGGTCCTCTGAGTTGGTGCATGAGTCTCTGAGTGGGTGCATAAGTCTCTGAGTGTATTTGTGACTGGGTGTGTGAGTATCTGAGTGCTCCTTGTTTTGCCGTCTTCTGCTCTGTTTTGCCTTTCCTGTTATTTTTTTCTGCCCTTTGTTTTGCCTTTTCTGTTAATTATTCTTTCCTCTGTTTTGCCTTTCCTGCTTGTTTTTCTGCCCTCTGTTTAGTTTTTTCTGCCCATTTTATAATTTCTTTTTCGCCTCTTAGACCCCGGGGACCATCCATCCCTTTACTGTTATTAAGGATGAGGGCCACTGGTCTCTTTGAGCTCCAAGAGCCCTAGGGACCGCCACCTCCCGGGTTTGATTTAAACCAAAGGAAGGGGGTGAATTGACACCACCTCCTGCAGCTTTCATTTGCCCTGGGGACTACCTTAAAAATGATGCAAGGGGCCATGTGGACCACTTTCTCCCTGGGGCCATATACTTTCTTTAAAGTGGGAGGGGGGCCTCATGGACCAACTCTCCAGGCTGATTTCGGCCTTGGAGACTCATCCCCTGGGCCCAGGGGGGTCTGCACGGACGCCTTGTAACACAAAATACGCCCCAGGGAGGTGGTGGTCCCTTTATGCCCTTGGAGGAGGGCCATGTGCACCCCCTCCTTAAATGTTTTTAATTTTACTCAAACTTCACGGATACGCCGAAGATTTCACAGCAAAATTGAAAAAATATGTTTTTAGCTCTGGGCCCTTACCACCACATATAGGGGGTTAAGCTATTCCTACCGTACCCCTTTTCTATATTTTTAATGATTTGTGCGTGACTCAGCTGAAGCTGAGTCTCAAGATGGTTGCCAACACTTCCTGGTTGAAGTGTTCACAGCAAATCAGATTATAGCCCGGGGACTGTTGGATCTGGGGAGAATCCGCGCCCCTAGATCTACAAATTTGAACTTCAGTTATTATCTCTAAAATTACTGATTTGATTTACATCATATCACAAAAAAGCACTCGTCTGGCCAATACCTAGTTTTCCGTAAAATTTGGTGTCATTCCATCCAGCCATTTGGGCTGTAATCATGTCTAAAATCCCTATGGGAATTAACATGGGGAAATTAGTTTGGGGTTCCCCATTTTTCGCGGTTGATGAATCACTCCAAAACTTCCAAGGTAGCAGCTGAAATGACTGGCAAATTAGTTTTTGAAGATTTTGCGAGGATTCATCACATGGTGCCGAAGTTACTAGCAAAACAAAAAGCACTTTTCCTATGGAAACTAGGTCCTAAGTATAACCAGCAGTTAGTAATAAACACACATATATATATATATATATATATATATATATATATATCTGGGAACACTCGAACCACTTCCTGAATTCTCCCAGCGGCAGACAGGCGAGGAAAGAGACGCAGACCTCCGGAGCTTTTTCAAGTGGGCAATATTTTATTCAGTGACCCAACGCAACGCGTTTCAAGCCCGTAAGCCCTTGATCACGTGTCATACCCAACACAACGCGTTTCAAGCCCGTAAGCCCTTGATCACGTGTCATAAAGTTGCATACACCATGATTTCAATTTAAAGTGCAAAAAGCGCCCCTCCTACTGGTTGCATCACAGACCACATGTGTAAGAACATGGAAAAAATACTGTGCATTGTAGCTTTCTTTTTTTGTTTTTTTGTGTAACAATGTAACTGCTTGTAAAATGAAACGGAGTATCACATTTGGCATGTTAAACACATTTATACAAGTAATCTAAAACTTGAATTTCATTAGTTAATATATGCCACAGAACTTATAAAAAAATAAATATAATTAAAGTTCTTTATATTTTAAAATTTTCTTTTTACAAAAAGGTAAAACAACCTTTATCTATTACCGTATTTACAAGCAGTGATTCAGGGAAAAATAAATAACCGGTTAAATCCGTTTTATCAAAATACCCTGTACAAAGCTAAACTGTTATCCGTTGTAATCAACCCCTAAAACAGTTTTTTAAGTTTATACACATACATAGTCTATAACTATGGAGAGGGTTCAAAAAAGTGCTTATAAGTGCATCCCTTACAAAATAGTAAAGTGCAAGTGCAAAAAAAATGGTGCAAATTTCTCTAAATAATCAAATTTGGATGGAAGGGTCTGATTTGCCATTGACCACAAGAATACACGTAAATGAATTCAAGGAAAATATAGGTATTCGTAAAAACATCCCAAAACCATTTGATTATAAAAACAGTGATTTACACTTCATTGTTTTTTTAAAAGAGAGAAATTCTACATGAGGGAGGAATATGTGCATGCTATATACATGTGTTGTATTTACAAGGACAAATTCATATATACATACACACACACACAAGACTGGGGTACATGAACCAACGGGTTTAAGACCATGCTGTAACTAGTTTGTTATTACAGAAAACTCCGCATGTCTTCCGTCGTGTTCAACCCATTGGGCCATTTGCAATCTAAGTCCAAGATATACTTGGTTTCTAATTGCCGGAGTTGGCGTTCTCTATTGCCCCCTCTTCTCTTTTTGTTTACAGCGTCAATTACATAGTAAGAAAGACAGTTTATGTTGTTCGCATGCACTTTCTTAAAATGTCTTGCAACAGGATATGTTGCATCGCTGTGTAAAATGGCCCTAATATGCTGCAAAATCCTGACGTGCACCTGTAGCTTCGTGCTACCCACATAGCGTAGCCCACAGGTGCACGTCAGGACATATACGGCATATTCGGTCTTGCACGTGTAATTGCCTGTTATTGGGTTGGAAGTAGTCTTGAAGGGCGTGTGATATGAGGTCATGTTGCATCCAAATTTGCACGCTCTACATGTGGAACATTTAGTGAACCCTTTCTTTGTAGGCATCCAAGTAGTGACTTTTTTAATCTCAGGGGATACTTTATCCAGTCTACTGCCCATAGTGCTGCTCCTTCTAAAGGTGATTGTAGGTTTGGCAGCTATCCTAGTTTGTAGGATGTTGTCTGTCAGAACTACAGGCCAATGCCTATTTATGATGGACCTGATCTGACGTTCCTCTCTGTTAAAAGTAGTAATTAACCTAGGAGTATCTGGTGTCTGATCCGAGCTGGTAACACCGGCTGAGTTGGGGCATTGTTCCTCTGTGAAAAGACTACTTCTAGGTCTAGTTTTGGCCTTTTCCTCTGCCCCCCTGATTATTTTGGAAGAGTATCCTCTGTCTTTTAATCTGATTATTAAATCAGATTTACACTTTTCAAATTGTTCCTCATTGCTACAGATCCTTTTTATCCTTAGGATTTCTCCATAGGGAATACTAGCAATGAGGTGCTTTGGATGCGAACTGGTCGCGTGAAAAGTGATGTTACCAGAAGTCACCTTCCTGTGCAATGTACTTTCAAGGGTATTATTATGTACAAAAATCTTTACATCAAGAAAATCGATTTCTTTTCTCTCTATGTGGGAAGTAAATCTTAAATTTAAGTCATTTTTGTTTATCTCATTCACAAACAAAGTAGCTTCCTCTTCTGTACCCTCCCACAGAATGAACACATCATCTATATACCGCAGGTAAGATCTAATATGGGTGTTGTATTCCCTTAGAAAGGCGGTTTTAAGGACCTGCTCCTCCCACCAGCCAACATGCAAGCATGCATAGCTGGGGGAGAAGCAGGCCCCCATCGCCACTCCTCTCATTTGTTTATATAGATCCTTGTCGAACAAGAAAAAATTATTGTTCAGACACCAACTGATTAACTGCAGTAAGATTTTGTTGTGCTCATAAAGTGTGCTGGACCGTGTCTCCAAGAAGTATTTGACTGAAGCGAGCCCTTGTGTATGGTCTATAGATGTATATAGAGCTTCTATATCTAAAGTGATAAGAAGTAAATTATTAGACCATGGGAGCTTCTTGATTTTCTGTAGAAAATCGCCAGTGTCCTTAACATAGCTAGGTAATGACATCACCAAGCCCTGTAGAAAAAAGTCAAGGTATTGGCCCACATGTTCACCTATGCTATTAATGGCCGATATAATAGGCCTTCCAGGAATAGGGACCACTTTTTTATGAATCTTGGGAATTAGGTACAACACAGGTATCACTGGGAACTCTATTAGCATATATTTGTATTCTTCTGTGGAGATTAACCCTTGTCTTTTCCAAGATGCTAACATTTTGTGTAGAACAGATTTAGCTTTCTCATATTCCTTCATATTAGACTTCGCGTAACAATTCTCATCATTTAATTGGCGAGATGCCTCGGCTACATATTCCTTCCTAGGCCACAAAACTAGGTTCCCGCCTTTATCAGACTTTTTAACCACCACCTCCTGATTGTTTTCCAATTTTTTGACCAAATCAAAATATGCCTTTCTTTTAAAAAAACAAATTTCTTTCACATCTGTTTTTGAGGACAGTATGATTTAATTTTTTAAGATCATTAATGATTAAATCATGAAACACATCAATGCTGTCCTTTGGCATAATTGGAACAAAACTAGACTTCGGTTTGAAGGGGCTGAGCCCAGCCCCCTCTTGGACGTGGTCTATTCTGCGTAGTCGTGCCTGGGTAGCTTGATCTTGTTCATTCTCTTCAGAACTGTCCGAACCATCTGCCAAATCATGTACCAAGAGTAATTGGTGAACATCCGATGCTGCTAAATTAATAGCGGGTGCACTTTCATTTCCATCAGCTACGTTATCTTCTTCAATGTCTTTTGATGTTTTAAGGGCAAAGAATTTCTTTAGCTTTAACTTCCTGATGAAACAATAAACATCAATGCGTGTTCTAGCGTAATTAAAACTATCACCTGGGCAGAAATTGAGACCCAAAGCCAGCAGTTGTTCTTCAGCTTTGGATAGGGTAACATTGGATAGATTGATCACAGTATTATCTGTTATTCCTTTTTGTTTTTTCTCCATTTCGCTTTTGTTTTTTTGGTGTTGGTGTTTTTCTTTGCACCTTTTGCATTGTTCACGTCGTCTTTTGGTTCGCCAACATTTGCTGCTACTTGGTTCCGTCGAGGCCTTAGTGTTTGCAGTCTCGCCTCGACTAAAAAATCAATCTCCTGTCCCACATTCAACACTGTTTGTTTTCTTCTTGTGGGAATAGATTCCGTGCTGGATGCCCTGGTGAGTGAAATGGTTTCAAGACTGTCCGAGTTTTCTACGATTTGTCTTGCACTGGCCACTTCTTCCTGAGTATTGACTTTTTCTGTATATTGTTGGCGCTTTATGGGATCAAACTTCCTAGAGAAAGTAAAAATCTGACCATTTTCATAGTCTTGTAGGTCACGGTTGAATTTAGTTGCCTTTCTCAATTTGATTTTTTCCTCATGTTTTTTTAGGTGGTCTAACATGGTTTCCTCTAGTTTAGCATTTTGTTCAGTAGCTCCCAATTCCTTAATTTTTTCCAAAAGGACATCAATTTCTTTTAATAGTTCCTCACGATCGATTTGAGCATATTTTATGAGGATTTTAACTAAATTCATTGAGGCAGTGAGGTTGCTCTCCCCCCACTCACGTAGCATATTGGGATTAGGTTTGTCAAAGCTGGGCGCTAATAGAATCCGAAGTCCTCGTGGCACCCTTCCAACTTCTGCATACTTTGACAAAGAGCGATGTTCCCACCACTTGGTTATTTCAAGTTTCCGCTTTTTTTCCAACTCCTTGTACAGGCATATAATGTCGTTGTCCTTTTCAGTTGTAGCGTTGGCTGGCACGGCAGTTTCTTTAGCCGGTTTAGATTGCGCGCAAAACATTGCCTCAGCCGCCAGCTCACGTTCCCTCATTTCAGCTGCTGACATTGTCGGGTCACGTTATTTTACACCAAGCCCCAACAGGCATGCGAAGATAAGACGCTGGCTCCTCTCACCCCGCCGCACTGTTGTGTAAAGCTCCAACTCCCCTTCTACGTGTTCCCACTGGATACAGTATCGAGCAGACTCACCGGATTGTTGCCGCTTTTCCGCCGAACCTCCGTCCACGCGTACACGGCAGGCAATATCCTGGTGACTCCGTTTTCCACTCGTACTCTCCCGGGGTAGGCGGCAGCTGATAGTTGTCCACCATGGATCCTTGTGCTTTGTCGGTTAGATTCAGCCGCCGACTCGTGGGGAGGAGGTCCGGTAACAAAGGTAACCGCCCTTCGTAATAGACACCTGGGAACACTCAAACCACTTCCTGAATTCTCCCAGCGGCAGACAGGCGAGGAAAGAGACGCAGACCTCCGGAGCTTTTTCAAGTGGGCAATATTTTATTCAGTGACCCAACACAACGCGTTTCAAGCCCGTAAGCCCTTGATCACGTGTCAATATGTATATATATATATATATATATATATATATATATATATGTATATATATATATATATATATATATATATGAACAGAAACTCCTGACCGCCAAAGGTAGCGGCTGCAGCAGACGTAGACCTCACTCCAAGAATAGGTGCTTGTATTTGATCTAGCAAACACCAAAAAGCCACATCACACACTTCTGTGCCAGCAATCCATTTTATTTCAGCAAAGTGAAAAGAGCTAGTGCCCTCCCTGACGCGTTTCGCTCCGCAGGCGGAGCTTGATCATATATATATATTTCCCATGGAAACTAGGTCCTAACTATAACTACTTAAAATGATTTGTATATGTATATATATAAATGTACACAGATGTATGTGTGTGTATGTGTGTGTTTATATAAATATATATTTATATATAGCATTAGGTGTTAGTGGAAAGTCTGCAATTTACATTATATTAATGTTAAATACTAAAATATTTAAGATTTACTACTATATATATAGAAAACACTATATTTTTGCATGTTTTTGGACAATACAAGTGTTAAACGAGACTGTTTACCTCAATATTGTGTCAGTGATCCAGTCATTTCAATGGAAAATACCACACCATGCATACTCCTCTTTAGGTCACTTCACTCCACTCTGCATCACTCCATGCAACTGCACTATACTCTGCACCACTCTACTCTCAGCCATTCCACTTTATGCCAATCCACTCTGTGTGACTGCACTCTATTATGCACCACTGCACTCTACACCACTGTAATATATGTCACTTCACTCTACTTTGCACCGCTCTACGTTATGCCAATGCACTATATACCACTGCACTCTATGCCACTGCATTCTACACCAACACACTCTTTACCACTCCACTCTGCGGCAATCCACTCTATGCCAATCCAATGTAGTCTACACTATTGTGCTCTATACCACCGCACTCTACTCTGCACCACTCCACTTCTTTGCCACTTTACTCAATATCTGAACTACATTCTATGCCACTCTACTCTACTTTGCACCACTTCACTCTGCGCCACTCCGATCTGCAGTGCGAGAATTCCACTCTACGGCACTCTACTCCACACCAATGTACTCTATGACGCTCTTCACTGCAACACTGCACTTTATACCACTGCATTGTATGCCTCTACCCTCTACTGCAGTACAGTCCACACCAATGAACTTTACTCTGTACCATTCCACTCTATGCCACTGCACCCTATGCCAATCAACTCTACACCACTCAAATATACTCTACACCACTGTACTCTATGCCACTCTACTCTACTCTAATGCACCCTATGTCACTCTACGACACTGCATTCTACCCTGCACCCCTCCAATCCATGCCACTTCACTCTACTCAGAAACAATATGCTCTATGTAACTGCACTCTATGCCACCCTACTTCACTTCGCAACACTCTATGTGAGTCCACTTTACACCAACACTCTCAACGCCACTGCAATCTATCCTGTGCCACTCTACACCAATCTACTCTGCACCACTGCACTTTATGACATAAACTCTATTCTGCAACATTCTAGTCTATGCTACAGCACTCTATGCAACTGCACTCTACACTACTCTACTCTGCTCCACTCATCTCTACACCACTGCACTGTACACCAATGCATTCTTTATGCCACTTTACACCACTGCTCTCTACGAACCTCTACATTGCAACACTGCACCCTCCATCACTGAACTCTATGCTACTTTATTCTACACCACTGCTCTTTATGCCACTGCACTGTAAACCACTGCACTCTACTCTTTACCACTGTACACTACTTGCTCTGCATCACTCCACTGTAAACCACTGCACTCTATTCCACTCTAAGCCACGAGACTCTAAGCCATGAGACCCTGTCACTCTTCTCTACTCTGAACCACTTTACTCTATGACAGTCTTCTCTACTCTACACAACTCCCTCTATGCAACTTTACTCCGTTCTATGCCTCTCCACTCCACTCTACTCTACTACACACTTCCTCACTTAATTATCCTCTGTAGTCAAGCAAGTCATATTCCCTTAAACTATGAACGAGCTTGAGGACCGAAGAGGAAGGCAACGAGAAGATCTTCCAATTATTTATTTATTGAGTTATTAAAGTGTGTTGTTAAATACAGGTATATTAGTGAAAGAAAAGCAAATTCATCATTAATCATCATTTAAATAAGGTCGGAAATTTCAGTTTAATTCTTAGGGTTGTGCAAATTAAAATTATGCTGACGAAGTTGTGCACATTTTCCAACTTTTGCTCTTCTACCACATGTTGTTTCCTGCCAAACAGCTCTTGAGGAAAATGCTCAAGCAAAAAAAATATTTGCAGTAGAATTCTGCCATTAAATGTAAATGTCTGGAGTTTTTTTCTCTCAAATAAAGATGAAGCATTCGTACTTTAACGATTTTGCTCTCCATTCCTCTGCACCTCTAACAATCCAGACTACAGACGTTATCTCTGTAATAACTGGGATTTAACATACCACGAGCAGTCACACTGGAATCTCACTGAGCAAAATGTCATTTTAAAGATGGAATTTCCAGGAGAGGGAAAAAGACATAGATGGGGTAAACAACAGCAATACCCAACAACCAGGAAGAATACTACCACCCACATCATGCAAAAATAACAATTGATGGACAGAATGTTGAACAATGTAAAGCATTCACCCTAGTACACCCGCATCGTAGCAGGACTCTCCCTGCCACACTTACTTCAGAAAAACTCGAGATAAACTCTGAAAACTATCCAGCTATACAACCTTCCACCCACTGTTCCTACGGATGTATGACGTTACAGCGCATACTTTTACCACGCATACCATTACAACGCGGCATTTACAACGCATACCATTACAATGCATAGCGCTTTGGGGTGCTGGATAGTGAATAGTTTAATTTACTATTCCAACTCCAGTCCCCGTGGACACTAGGGAAGGTGTTGGATAGTAAATAAAATGTATTCCCTATCCTAGAGCGCCGCCCCAGCGCAACGCATTGTAATGGTTTGCGTTGTAATGACTACGTTATAATGGTAGTGCGTGGTAAAAGATTCGTTGTAAAGGTTGTATACCGTTCCGACCGATATTACACCACAGGCCCAGCACCCTGATCATATTTGTAATTCTATTAATGACCACCGCTCGTCATCTAAGTCATCACAAGCAAGGAAAAAAGACAGCTCCTTTGCACTGTATTAGCTCGGTGCTCATTTATCTCTATGAAGCAACAGGCGGAGAATTAAAGTAAGCTGAAGTCGAGCAGTACAAATGTAATCCTTTGGTTGACTCAAGCCCCTGCCGCATCTTTCCTGTCTTAAAGTCTTGCTTTAACCACGCTCCAAGGAGTGTGCGACGGGGCACCCTAACCCTGTGGGTAAGTGAAATTCGAAATGTTGAAGCAGAAATAAATGACGGCTAGTTATTGGTAGCAAACAAGCAGAAAAAGAAAATAGAAGCAAATACTCCAGAGGCACTAGAAGAGGAAGTGAACAACGTGACCTCCGTCAAACAGGAGGGTGAGAAACTGACCTCTGTAAGGAACACAGCGCCAGCAACTGCGAAGTAAAGAAAATGGAGTTGGACACCAGGATACAGGGAACAACAAACCCCATGTCAGAGAGGATTCAACGTGAGGATGTGGACATTATGGCACTGAACAACACATTAGGACATCAAAAGGTAGCTGGAGGGAAGACGCTCTATCTCAGTATGGATGGCACTGTGCTATCCTATGATTAAAAGCTTTGATGGAAAAGCAGATATATGCGGTGAGCAAATTCAAAGTGTCGCTGGTGTTGAAGGGTGCTCTGTGCAAGAGCTTTTCTCCATCTAAGTTTGGGAACTGTCCAGAGCTCTCTGCTTCATTTTTGCATAATTTATGCAGCACTCTATGCCTGAAAGGGTATTGTTTTGACCAATACTGGGTGCTCCCTTGTGTCTATACAAAACTATACTTCTTTGCGGGCTATAATGATAGCAAAACATGTGTCAGGTTGTTTTTATTAATTTCAGGTTGGCTTGGATGGTAGTTTAGCAGTCTAAAGCTGCAATACTGTGCCTGGAGTGATAAAAAACTTTTGTCATTTTACAGCTCGGCATGGATAGCACTGTGCTAATCCTACGTTTAAAGCCTTTTCTGTAGAAATGGCAAAATACCTTGTCCCTTTCTATCTCGGCGTGGATGGCACTGTGCTGATCCTATGCTTAAAAACTTTGACAGAAAGGCAGATATTTGATGTGTCGCTGGTGTTGTCGGGTGCTCTATACAGGAGCTGCTATTAACCTAAGCTTAGGAACCACACAGAGTCCTCGGGTTCATTTTTGCATAATTTATGCAGCATACTATGCCTGAGAAGGTATTTCTTTGATGTATACTGGATGCTCTCTTGTGTCTGGACAAAGCTAATCCTCTCTGAAGCACTGAAATGATAGCAAAATATGTGTTAGGGGTTGCTTTTATTTATTTGAGGTTGGTTTAGATGATATTTTACCAATCCAAAGCTGTAATGCTGTGCCTTGAGTGATAAAATACTTTTGTCATTTTACAGCTCGGCATGGATAGCACTGTGCGAATCCTATGCTTTAAGACTTTGCTGTAGAAATGGCAAAATACTTTGTCCCTTTCTAATTTATCATGGAAGGTACTTTGCTAATCCTATGCTTAAAAACTTTGATAGAAAACAAACATTTGACGTGAGCCAATTCAGAGTGTCGCTGGTGTTCTAGGGTGCTCTATACAGCAGCTGCTCTCCATCTACAATTCATTTTTGCATAATTTATGCGGCACTCTATACCTGAAAGGGTATTTATATATATATATATATATATATATATATATATATATATATATATATATATATATATATATATATATATATATATATATATATATATATATTTATTTATATATATATATATATATATATATTTATATAAATATATTCACTGACACTTTTGCACCAACACATAGCCTTTGTCACTAATATCCAGTGCTCCCGCGTAGTCCGCTGGTCGCAGCACGCCCCGCCCCGTAAAGGGACGGGAAGACCCCCATGATGAAGCATGACACTATTGGATTTTTTTAGTGTGTGAGGGGTATTTTAAAAAGCACACAAATACTCTCATCTTTCCACTGTATAAGAGAGAGCTGCACCACGGAAATAATCAAAAATAAAAATAAAACCACTACACGTTGATAGAATTTCTTTGTTTATACAAGATTTTTTAGGAGGGTGATTCTATCACTGCCTCTACACTTCCCCTTTTGTTTTGGAATATCTTAGCTTAACATGGTGAGGTGATAGTCTTCAATTCTTGGAAGCCGTGTGGGGGTCAGTGCAGTGCTCAAAATTAATAGGAATTAGTGTCCCACAATCATGCTCCTGGAAGACAAATTACAAAAAATTATTAAAATTGGTTCAAAAACACAAAGGTTATACTAATTGGTCACACAATAATGCAGAAATATTCAAATTACACCTAATACATGTATGGACGCTATTGTCCCAGGATGGACTAAACAAATCAATTTTTACAATTAAACACTGGCAGAGTTAATTCATATGGAGGTGGGTTGCAAGTTCCTCGTCCAAATTGTGCCCCCCAGGAAATTTTGTTTCCAGTTCTAATATCCATTTGGATTCTTTTTTCCTCAGGGCAAGTTCACGATTTCCACCCCGTTTGCCAATGTTAACCTGTTCAATTGCGTAATACCTTAGGAGTTCATTGTTCGATTGATGCACCTCTTGGAAATGTCTGGCAATAGGATACTTAGGGTCTTTGTTGGTAATTGCCCTTAGGTGTTCTTGAACCCTTTTCTTTGCCTTGCAGGACATGCTGCCCACATATCTTCTCTGACATGGACATTCCAAGATGTATACGACATAGGTAGAGCTACAGGTTAGAAATTGCTTGATTTGTCGTTTGATTTGTGTCTCTGGTACTTCAAAATCCTTAACCATAACACTGGCTCGGCAAGCCCTGTAGTGTCCACAGGGATAAAATCCCCTTAACCCCTTAACCCTTGAATATGTTTGACATCTATAAATAACTGTGCATAAGAGCCAGTGAATGTGTGAGTGGCTGTATGGATCATTGTGAACATGTATCAGAGATTGTATAAGAGAGTAAAGTAAATATGTGTTAGTATATGTTTGAATAAGTAAGGTGTGTATAACTGTATAGTTGAGAAAATGGAGGTGTGATTGATTTTTGGCATAACTGACTAGGTGTGTGAGTAACTCCATGGATGAGTGACAGTCTGTGACTGTCTGTTTACACTGATTGTATCTAATGTTATATTAGAGTCTGAAGAGGTTCATGGTATTATCACATGAATGATATCATCAGTGATGTTATCAGTCATGTCAAATGAGATGTTTTCAGTGATGTCATCAGTGATGTCATTTGAGATGTCATCAGTGATGTCATCAGTGATGTCACTAACCATGTCATGAATGATGTAATATGTGACATCATCAGCAGTGGATTGCGGGTGCGCGATATATAGTTAGCGCTTATAACTATATATGGAATTTCAATGGTTTTATGCGAGTAAAATAAGGTTTTGTAAATGCAAATCCCTAACTATATATGGCCTAAAACCAATGGTTTTTTCATTGAATTTTCAAGGTTTTGTAAATGCAAATTCCTAACTATATATCCACTATAACCTATGGTTTTTTCTGTGAATTTCATTGGTTTTTTAATAGCAAATATGAAAAGCTTTAAAATGTCAAGTACGTGATAGATAAAAACATTTACGTATTTATGCACGCTGATGTGCTTTGAACGCTGCCCCCCCTCCCCTCTTTTCTCTTAGTAGTACTCTCTCTTTGCAGATAGTGAACGGTAGTTAACGCAGGCCTTTGCCCCCGTTGTAATCCGTCGTGCCTGCTTGTCTCTCCATTTGATTGATTGTTATCCAAGCATTTACTGTTTTAGAATTGGTTCTCTTTGGATCATTCTCTATTTACAAACAAGCACAAAGTCGCAATACTCTGTTTAGTCTTTGCAGATAGTGAAAAATCGTGTAAAAAAATAAAAGTAATCGAGCAAAATCAGTAGGCCACTAATTGGATCTCTTTTTGACCTCGCTAAAATAGAAATATTAGGAACAACCCTTCATGAGAAATACGAAAATAGTGAGATGAACTGAGCTCCACACCATGAGGGCTGCAAGACAGCTCGACTCCGTCACCCACCCCGCCCAAAATAACGACAAACCCTATGCAAATATTAAAAATATAGACAACACACAAGCAAAGAAACAGGGTAAAACATTTTATTAAATAACTATTTACATAACTATTTTATACTTTTATTGCCCGATCCGGCTAGCTCAATCGATCGAGCATGAAACTCATGCACTCTGATAGCAAGCGTTGCTACTGATGCTATGCAGACCAAAACTGGTTTTCAGTTTGTACATTTTTCTAGATTTTTCAATCCAAGGTTGGTTGACTTTGTAGAACGATGACTTCAGATTTTCAACATACGGTGTGGTGGCGCGGACTGGGAGGGGGCGCTTCGCTCCTGCCCCCTCCCCAAGTAAGTTTTTCATACGTGAAAGTACGTTAATGGTTTTGGTCCCTGAGTTGCTTCAATGTCACTGCCATTCTCAAATGGCATAAGTTCTGGATGTTGGGTGCCATAGTTAAGAGTTCTGAGCAGTGCTTGTAACACTGTCTGAAGCTTATTTCCACCTACTGCAGCTTCACTATTCTCAAAGTAAGTGAGTGTCGTTTGTGGACCTGACTGCATTAGAAAACAATGTGATATGTTACCTTCCTAAACAGCTTGACGGAGGCCCCTTAGGGGCGGTGTGATGGCCATGGACTCGGAGAAGACGCTTGGCTCCGACACCCTCCCCAAGTCTTATAGCACTGGTGTAGCCTGAGATCGCCCCCGACATAAGCGGCCGGCTCCCGGGGTCCGGCGGAATTTTTTGCCTTTTGATGACTCTTCAATTCTGGACCTTGTCCCACAATCCGTTTGACCTGAAGACACGCTGTAGTGGGGCGCCCCTTTACCGTTTCAGTTGCCATTCCGCCCGCTTTTGCTACACTGTGCCTCTTCCGCCATTCTGCTGTTTACCGCCCGCTCTTGCGACTACAGCGTCTCGCTCATCATGTAGTTGAGTTGCTCCCGCTCTTGCGGTGCAGCGATAGGCGGCTGCCACAGGACTCTCAAAATGGCGGCCGGCTCTTCGGTTTTGGGCCTGGTCCACTAAAATGGCCCTGGGACACCTTTGAACTCGGACGCTTCCCTGATAGGGCTTGGGTCCCATTCTCGAAAGCGTCCCCTCAGCCGTGAAGATTCTACAAAAGTCTTGGGGGCCTCCGACTCCAGCAGGCTTCTGGTGGGGAGCGGCTGCCATGATTGCTCGTGGAATGGCCACGACGAAGCTACGAGATGGTAGTGCTCTCATGCTGACGCCAGCTTTAGTCTGAAACATCCAGAAACACTTTAGACTACCAATTCGATCAGTTCCGGTAGCGCCCCAACATGACCCGGAAGAGAAGAACTTGCCCTCCCCTCTTTGACTGATGGTTCTTCTTGCCTGTCCCCTCTGTTGTCATTTAACAGAACTTTTTGGACTGCTGAAAGGGGTTGTGTTCCGAACGCTGGTTGGTGGAGACATTTTGACTATATTCTTGACCTACGTTGTCGCGTAATGCGTTATATGACACGCCGCGTTAGCGCACCCGGAAGTGATCCGAGGCGCGGCGCGCAGCGCGTAACGTAAGCATAACAGGTCATGTGACTTGTTAATAAAACTTTTCATTGGTTCATTTTGCTTTTGTTATTTTAATGATGAAAAGCTTGGTCATATGACCTAAAAATTATGCTTTTTATTGTTTTCGAACATTATTTTTTTAAAAACATATATGTTATAATATTCCAGGCTAATGTACTTTCCCGGAAAATTTACAACTGTCCTGCAAGTAAAATATATTCCTTTTTCGAGAAAAAGGGCGTTTCTTCGTTCCATGACGGAGCCGTTGAGTAAAAGAGACTCGGCCTGCTGTCTTAGTCGCCGATACGCCTGATTATCAGATTCTTATCGATCACTTTATGTTGCAGAAATGAAAAACACAACTGCCCTTGACCATTTATCTTTACTGCGTTCCTACATATTATACCTTTTATCCGTCATGTAATTGGACTGCTTTATTTCACTTGCCTTTTACTGATTCGAAAACAGTGACTAAAAGTAAAAACTTTACCAATGTAAATACTACTACCGTGTTTTGTTTTAAAAACCTTTATTGTGAAAATGTCAGTATACAAATACGGGCCTATAACCACGTGGGCCGGCCACGGAGCAAACTGAAATCGTATATGATGAGGAGACATTTACACTGTAGAGGAACGTAACGAGCGGGCCATTAGGTTGCAAGAACAAAGGTGTCTAACAGTTGCGGAATCGGTGGACGTACATTTTGTAATTAAAATACGACAGGGCCACTTACAATAACATTTTCTAGATATACATTTGCGGGCAAGGAGTTACGAGTCCCATTTATACCGGCGCCATTTTGTGCGAGGCCGGGCAGGTCCAAGATATAGTCAAAATGTCTCCACCAACCATCGGCCAGACCAGAACCCCTTTCGGCCCTTTATGCTACAAGATGGTGTCTTCCATTCAGAAAATATTGTTGGCAGCATTTTGAAAGGAAACAGAAACAGCCGTTCTCCTAGTGAGTTTCACATTGTTACATTTAGGAAGAATGTTGAAGAGTAGTATGTGGAAAATCTGAAGCCATTTTTATACAAACTCTCAATCAGACTTGGATATAAAAAAAAATCCTGAAGAATGTACAAACTGAAAACCAATTTTTGTCTGTATAGCATCAACAGCAACGCTTGAGTCAGCTTTGTGTCAAGCCGCCATTTTCATTCAATCAATAGCGTCCCCCTGCACACATTCAGGGACCTGGTCGTGTCTTCAGATGAAACGGATTGTAGGAAAAGAAGCAGAAAGGAAAAGGAAAAAAGTTCCGCCGGACCTCGGGAGCCGGCCGCCTATGTCATGTGCGACCTTTGGCCACACCAGGGCAATAGTGAAGCTGCAGCAGGTGCACATAAGCTTCAGACAGTCTTACAAGCACTGCTCAGAAATCTCAACTGAGGCACTCAACATCCAGGACTTGCCATTCGGATCTTGGCGCCTTGTGCTGGTTCCGACCTATTCACACATCGGTCCACTACTGACATCACCTCATAAGCCAACGGGGCACCCCACGCCGACTTTCGGCGCAGCATTGTAGGATGGCCACACCAGTGCGGCAACTTGCTGGACACCACCTCGGTGCCATCCGGATCTCGGCGCGTTCGAGTCACTGTGCCGGAAGAGTGACCGGAACTCAGTTGAACACGCCGTCTTTCGGCGCAGCATTGTAGGATGGCCACACCAGTGCGGCAATTTGCTGGACACCACCTCGGTGCCATCCGGATCTCGGCGCGTTCGAGTCACTGTACCGCAAGAGTGACCGCAACTCAGCTGGACACGCCGTCTTTCGGCGCAGCATTGTAGGATGGCCACACCAGTGCGGCAATTTGCTGGACACCACCTCGGTGCCATCCGGATCTCGGCGCGTTCGAGTCACTGTACCGCAAGAGTGACCGCAACTCAGCTGGACACGCCGTTTTTCGGCGCAGCATTGTAGGATAGCCACACCAGTGCAGCAACTTGCTGGACACTAACTCGGTGCCATCCGGATCTCGGCGCGTTGTGCTGCCTTCGGCCTATTCGCACATCGGTCCGCTACTGACGCCGCCTCACGTGCCAACGGATTTTCTACGCTTTTTGTAGCCCTATGCCGCATAACAGGTCATGTGACTTGTTTATAAAACTTTTCATTGGATCATTTTACTTTTGGTTTCCTAAAGATGGAAGGCTTGGTCATATGACCTAAAAATAACACTTTTCATTGGTTTAGAACATTTTTTTTTCCCAAACGATGAAAGCCCCACCTTGTTTCTGGATCATTCAGACTGAAGCTGGCGTCAGCATGAGAGCACCACCATCTCGTGGCTCCGTCGTGGTCATTCCGCGAGCAATCATGACAGCCGCTCCCCACCGGAAGCCTGCGGGAGTCGGGGGCCCCCAAGACTTTTGTAGAATCTTCACGGCTGAGGGGACGCTTTTCGAGAATGGAGCCCAAGCCCTAGCAGGCAAGCGTCCGAGTTCCAAGGTGTCCCAGGGCCATTTCAGTGGACCAGGCCCAAAACCGAAGAGCCGTCCGCCATTTTAAGAGTCATGTGGCAGGCGCCTATCGCTGCACTGCAAGAGTGGGAGCAACTCAACAACATGGTGAGCGAGACGCTGTAGCCGCAAGAGCGGGCGCAACTCAGCTGGATGGCCGCCACCTGGGGAGGCCTGTTCACGCCGCCTCCCCCACGCCCCTCCCCCCCCCCCGGGCCGCCGCACGCAAATTTTCGGAGCAGCATTGTAGGATACCAAAACCAGTGCGGCAGTTTACTGGACATCACCTGGGTGCCATCAACATCTCAGCGCTTTCTGCTGCCTTGGGACTATTCGCACAACAGACCGCTACTGACGAGGCCTCCCCCCGCCCCACCCGGGACGCCCCACGCCAATTTTCGGAGCAGCATTGTAGGATCCCAAAACCAGTGCGGCACCCAGGCGACATCACCTGGGTGCCGTCCAGAACTCTGCACGTTGTGCTGCCTTGGGACTATTCGCACAAAAGACAGCTTCTGACCATTGTTGCTTTTTTGAGTGAAAAATGTTTAAATGTTTTTACAGTTTTTGTTCCGTTCATTATAGTTAAATGTTAATAAAGTTTTAAAATCTAACTTTGTTGGAGTGCTATATATCTTTAAAAAATCGAGTGAATGGGGCCTTGAATCGGGTTATTGTCATGTGTGGGCTTTGCAAGTGTACTGCTACAAGATCGGACATTTCAAACTCAAATGCACGTTCTTTTTCTTACCTTTCCGAAGCATGGAGCGCAATAGCAGGCAGAGAAAGGGTGATGCACGTGTTGAACACTGCCTTGCCTGGCAAGTTGCTGGCAGTGCCCCCCCCGCCCGCTCCTGAAAGAGGGAACACACACACCGCCGCCCCGAGTACTTCACAAATCTTTAAAAGACCATGCGCTTGTTCTTGAGGCTTAAATGGTTTATCACCCCTTCTAGAACCCCTGCATCGACCCTCTGACGTTTCCTGGAAGAATTAGCACGTAACACAATACCAAGCCCTGTCAGCTGAAACCCCCGAGAAATCATGGGGCATATTATCAAGGGGGGTTATTTCCGCTTTTTGGGCTTTAAAAGCCAAAAAAAAAAGAGATAAAATTATCTCCCTATTACCAAGCTGTCGCTAACACCAGTTAGTGACAGCTAAAAGGTGATAGCGACCATCTTGGGCCCCGCTTTGCATATCAGTGATATTTATCACTAATGACATGCAAAGTGGGCGTGCCAAGATTTTAGCGACTGGAAACAGTCCCTAACCATCGCTATCTCCTATTACCAACTTTTGGAGATATTCGCGCTAAGCGTGAATATCTCCAAAACCTAACACCTGCCCTGAGCAGTTTTAGCCATGTTATCCAATGGGAAGTGGATAACATGGCTAAGAGCATTTGCTGGATAATGCATGAATATCGCTGACTTTTCAACGATATTCATGCATTGTGGCCGTTTTTTATCGCATTTGCGATAAACCTTGCTAATAGCAAGGTTTATATGCGATAAAATTCGCCGATGTGCGGCGATAATTTTTGTCTCTAAACAAGTTAGAGACAAAAATTATCGCTAGTTGTTGGTAATATGCCCCCGGGTTTTGGCTTGCAGGAATCGGGAGGCGGGAGACTAGCACTGAAATCAGTAGTCTCACGCCTGAATCGGGAGGGTTGGCATGTCTGGATACTCTACAGCTGGGGCCATAAACTACATCCGCAGGGCTAGGTGATAGCCTAGGTCCGGCCTGGACAATCGGACACAGAGGAAGAGGAGTGTCAGAGGGTGCGGTAGTGAATAGGGTGAAAGGGAGGTGTCGGGCGGGCACAGGGTGTGATTCTCAGAGAAGAGCAGCGCAGATGGGGGGAAGTATATGGCCCATGCATGAGAGAAACAGCGGGGGTGACCAGTGCGTGGGGGAGATGCTTGCGAGGGTGGGGAGCCATGCTGAGGATAGGCGGCGTGCAGAGAGTGGCCCTGGTCAAGGCATCTAAAATGGCTGCCGTGCACAACAAAATTGTGGCATTGGACAAAAACGCAAGATGGCGCAGACAATGTTTATCAATAAGGATTCATTTATAACAAAATATTTACTCGCAGTGACAAAATGGTGGTCAACACTTCCTGATTTCCATCGAATCAAACGTTAACAAACGTCACGCAGCAAAAAAAAAAAAAAAAGCTCACGCACAGAGCAGTTTTTAGCCATGTTATCCAATGGAAGTTGGATAACATGGCTAAGAGCATTTGCTGGATAATGCATGAATATCGCTGACTTTTCAGCGATATTCATGCATTGTGGCCGATGTGCGGCGATAATTTTTGTCTCTAAACAATTAAAACGAAGCACAAAATGGCGAATTCCCGTTTCGCCACCAGTTTGCGGCCCAGTTCGCGGCCCGTGAAGCGCTTCTACCGTGAAAAATCATTTTTTTTTTATTTTCCCCACGGGACCCTTTAATAACCCCAACAACATTCCTAGGGGGTCAAGAGGGGTATACCTTGCCCCCTTTCAATAAATTCCCCCTTCGTTTTTCACCTCTTCTTCTCTCTCGATCCTACCGAGAGATAAGATGGCGGCCGCTCCGGACTGTTTAGAATGTTGACAGACACCGGAGAGCCAATCAGCTTTCTGTTATCCAATGGAAGGTGGATAACATGGCTAAGAGCATTTGCTGGATAATGCATGAATATCGCTGACTTTTCAGCGATATTCATGCATTGTGGCCAATGTGCGGCGATAATTTTTGTCTCTAAACAATTAAAACGAAGCACAAAATGGCGAATTCCCATTTCGCTACCAGTTCGCGGCCCAGTTCGCGGCCCGTGAAGCGCTTCTACCGTGAAAAATCATTTTTTTTTATTTTCCCCACGGGACCCTTTAATAACCCCAACAACAATCCTAGGGGGTCAAGAGGGGTATACCTTGCCCCCTTTCATTAAATTCCCCCTTCGTTTTTCACCTCTTCTTCTCTCTCGATCCTACTGAGAGATAAGATGGCGGCCACTCCAGACTGTTTAGAATGTTGACAGACACCGGAGAGCCAATCAGCTTTCTGCGCGCAAAGTTCCGTTTCGCGAAAAGTAAGCGGACCGGATCGCTGCCCGGAGCGCTGTTACAGATATATATCTTGTTTTGAACGTCAATTTCTCAAAAACTACTGGAGCACATATATTGAGACCTAGCAAAGGCACATCGGGCTAACAGTCCCTACAATTTTGCCAAGTTTCGTGCAAATCCATTCAGCCGTTCGAGCTAAAAGTGAGTCCAACCGCCCTATGGAAAAATGAATGGGAAAAACGCGTTTTGGGACCCCCCTTTTTTCTCGGCCCCCCCTTGACGAAACCCCACCAAATTTTCAGGGGCTGCTCAGAAACAAAATGTGCCATTCTCCTGAAAATTTCAGCCGATTCCGTCCACAAACGCCAAAGTTATTAGACATAGAATTTTCAAAAATCCCATAGGGAAAAAATCCTAACTATATATACCTACTGGCGATAGCCAGTAGGTAATATATGTATATATATATATATATATATATATATATATATATATATATATATATATATATATATATATATATACATGTAATTATCCGAGGCTTGATCACATGTATATATATATATATATTCACTCGGATCTCCTGCACAACACTGCAACGTGAAGGAATCACAAGCCACTCCAGCCGGGTAGGGTTTCAGATATTTTTAATGGGCACATATATATTCACACAAAAACAAAGGTTAAATATTGTTGCAGTTAGGTGAATATGTCAGTGACAACATTAACGTTTTGAATTAAAAAAAACACAGGGATTCACCAGTTACAGTTGTCCATGGGCCCCCCTCCAATTAATAAAAGAAAGCAGTCCTGTGAACAGGTGTAATGTCAGGAGGGATTTTACACTCAGTGTTTGTGCATTTATTAAAGTAGGTGTTGGGTATCAGACTCCACCTTCCAAGGCTGGTCCGCTGTTGGGGAAGTGGATTTGTGTCTGGCTGTGACTCATAGCTCACATTATTTGTAGGTGTATTCGATTTCACACTTTTTAGTCCACTGCTACAGGTCCCTCTGCAGTTAAGTCTTTATGCACCTCTGTTTGTCCTTGCTATTAGGGAGAAAAGGAGGATACGCCTGCCAGTACGTGTAATGATGTAGGTCATTCCTTTGGCTTTGGCACAACCATTATGTTGACCAATAATGCATTCAAATTGAGTGCAGATACAGATTGCTGGAACTGTGAATGCTAGTGCAGGTTCTCAAAAGGGAACTGGTAATCTCAGGGATGTAATGTCATACCTATGAGTGACTTTCAGATGCCACACCATCTTTTAGGAGTGCAGCCCAAAAGACAGATGGTCATATAGCTATCGCAGGACCACCTCATTCAAATGGGCAGCCTCCGCAGTTAACAAGTAGATCAAAATATTCCCTTGACCACCAAAATGATACTCTTTTTCACCATTTCACAGACAGAATATTCGATGAGTAGCCATATGTAATTTAATATGAAAATACATCTAAAGAAATGTTTATGAAAATGCCTGTTTGATGTGATGATGATCATTTGTACTCTGTTAGCCCCATGATATGCTGTATCTACTGACCCCATTGGGGCATAGTGTATCAATCATGTAGGCAGGTTGATGTTTGTAGCAGTAGCCATAGTTAAGGTATCCAGATCAGTTGAGAAGGACTCTAGTTTTGAATAAGTGAGACTTACCACTTGAAGGGAACTAAGATTGGGAAATGCACTTGAATTTTCCAAAAGAACTTTAAAGAATATATAATTCTAAAACATACACATTGCTGGGTCCAAGCTGACAGTCACTTTCTAAATTGCCCTAAGATACCTCAATCTTGAATTCCGAACTGTGAGTAAATCCTTTAAGCTAGCATGACTAGAAGATGAGCTCTTGGGAACACCCACTCAAACCTAAGATTTTCCTTTAAAGTACACTATTTGTGCAGTGGCAACAGGACTCAGAGCTGCAATGGGGCCACAGAAAACCCTGAACTATCCTGGAACCAGCTGTCAACAGCAACAGAGCTACTGTTCAAGTTCCAGGATGGGTTTCCGAGTGTGACCGGAAAGAGGGATGAAGGAATGAGACTGGGCGCCTTAAAAGAATGGCATTGAAAAGAGGCGGCCCTTGCTCATATAGCCCCTTGGAAGATGTTAGTTTGGTGCCCTCGCTGCTGTAGCTGAGTAAAATTAGGCAAGGTCAGTGTCTTGCCTTTCAACATAAACATCTCCATCCTGTCAAGTCCTATGAAAATGTATAGTAGGTCCCTTCTTGTCCCTGATGGACTACTTAGAATGATGTAATAATTTGGGTGTGTATGGGTGTGGTTAATAAAGTTCATAACACAATGCATACAGTTAGTAAAGGGTTACACTCTGAAGAATAAAAATGTGCACCACAAAAAGCTCCATGTGTGGCGTTTTGGATGCTACTGGGCTGGGGAGGGATGCGACAACTGGCGATGATTTAGGGGCTCTGCAACCTGAAGTAACAAGAGTGCTCTCCCTGAGAGTTTGCCGAGGTCCAGTGAACTGCTCGTGTGTGCCACTTGAGCCCAGTCGAAGTGAAACAGTCGACGATTGGCATATGTGGACTGAAAGCACCACTCCAGCCAATGCAAGGCTTTCAAGGAAAGCGAAGGTCCTACAGAAAGTTGAGCCACTGTTGGCCTGGAACCTGCTGGAAAGAAGAGGTACTGTGCCACAACATAACACAGAGCCAGTATACATACAGTGCGATAACGCTAAAGGAAGTGACAACCAAGTTTATGAGGTAGCTCCAGTGGTGTGCAGTATCCCTGAAGTGGATTGGGGAACTGGCAAAGGGGATCGTATTCCTAGTGGTGGGAGGGACACTCACTCTACTGACTCTAGAAGAGAGGGGCAGGGAGAGGTGTTCCCCAATGGTAGAAGCCATGGTATGTGATTGTGGAGATTGCCCAGAAGAGTGTGGGCTGAGTGAAAGAGAAAGTCAGAAACTGTCTTGCAGTCATTGGAGGGTGCTGTGGGGTACTTGTGCGAAGCACTGGATAGTAAGGCAAAAGGTAGCTTGGTTAACACCTGTGTGGGGCTGTGTGATTCAATTGTTGGAGAGCATATTTTAAGTCCCTGTTTTCCAGAACTATGCCAACACTAGGTGGAGTTTGAGTTATCTGACCCCAGGGAGCTCGCACCAGAGGCAGACCATTTGGTGGATTCCAGAGTGTTTGAAGAAGCATCTGGGGTGATCCTTAAGGAGGTGGCTCAGGTTTTCCCCCAACCAAGTGAGATAGGGGAAGGTTATGGTGGCCAAGATAGGTCCCAGAGTAATGGTAGGGGTGTAGGGTGTAGGGTCCCATGTTGTGTCCCTGAGGAGAAGGAGTGGTAGTGGCCTGTGTCTGAGTTGCCCGAAACCCAGTCTTGAGGCCTGGTTGGGTCAATGAGGGAACACCAGGAGGGGGGCCTGGTCTGTACTGAGAGTCCATCCCCTGAGGTGGGATCCCAAGGTGTCAGTTGAGCTGGGGAGACTGCTGTAACCATCATTCCACCTGCTCTGGTGTTTGGCAGCACCTCTCTGGTTGGGAGGGGGCATGAGTCCAGAGAGAGGGGTGAGTGGGGGATGCAGTCCCCAGTGGAAGGACCAGTGGGTCAGGGGTTTCCTGCTCCGACGTCAGAGCACCCCAGGACTTATCCTGGTGAGGCTACTTCTAGCCTGGGGGGTCTTCATGCTCTGTCTGGAGGACAGGAGGCTGGAGACCTGCACCAGGGAGACTTTTACACCACTCCAGAGGAGTGTGTTTCTCTCGGGGGCGGGTGGTGTGCTCCCCCGGAAGTCATGGGGTGCTGGGCACAGGTCCAGCCTAAGGGTACAGACCCTGGGTTGGAGGGACAGGTTCAGGGTGACCCCCCCTGACCTGGTGGTAGAGGCTACTGCTAACAGTACGGCCCCTACTAGTTTGTCTTCTGGGTGCACCGCTACAGGTGGGAGGTAGAGGGTGGTAAGAGGCAGACTCATTCCTGACCCCTGCCCAGTCTAAGGGTACTGATCCTAGTCTGGGATCTCAGTTGCAGGGTAGAATCCCTGAACTGGTGGGCAAATTGTGCAGAACACCTGCCACAGATGTCCTGACAATTCTGGAAGGGGGTAAAACTCCAGCTGGGGGAATGCAGGACCCCAAGGAGGAGGACTGGGTGTGTTAGACCCCACTCTAGTCCCCTGTACAGTCTCAGGGTGCAAACCCTGAGCTGGTGGATCAGGTTCAGGGTGTGATCCCTGACCTGACATGAGGGTGAGTGAAGAACGGGTGCCAGGCACCTGGGGCAAATGCCACCCACTCTCTGACACCACAGAGGTTTGAGAGCCCTGAGAGGCCTACAGCCTGGGCCTCATCACTGACAATGACCACTGTGGCTTGCTGTCCTGGTGGAGAGAGTGGACCGGGGGGCAGGAGCCACACCTTGGGGGTGGACTTGGCCACACCACTGTGTTGGCCATATGAGTAATGTCCACCTGCTGAGGCATACCTGTGAGCAAGCTATGGTTAGGTGCTGCACAGATTGGGTCCTCAGGTGTGAAGGAGGGTTCCCATGGGTTAGGTTAGGGGGCCCAGGGAATATGGACAGAGGGATCAAACTGGGTTCAGAAAGGCATATAACAAGAACATGCCCCTGATGTTGTGGGCCAGGTCTAGGTTCTATTGCTTCAACCAGGGAAGCCCATCAAGGGATTGATTAGTCTACCCTGGCTTCAGGCTGGAAGGGGGTTGTGTTAGACTTGGCTTTTACTGTGGGCTTTTTACTGACTTTCTGCTTTTTGGCCTCATGAATAATCCTGGTCTGCCAAGGACAATGCTGTCTCAACCTCCTGCCAGGAAGCTGCGCCAGGGAGGACATAACTGGTTTTGGTTAAGCAAAGAGCTTCTCTGCACTAGAGAACAACGAGATTTACTGTATACAAAGAGGGGACCAGACCCCAGACTTTTAGATCACTTTTGGACTTCAAGAGGAACCTTTGCCAAGTAGAAGAGCTGGAGATTTTTAAGGAGGTACAATGCCCTTTTACTGTGTGCTGTCTGGGTTTGGCCTACAGTAGCTGTTTCTGCCTAGAAGAGAAACTGTGTGTGCATCCTGCTTGAGAAAGTATCTCCAAGGGCTTGAAGTGGAGCTTGCCAAAGACCTCACTATCCTTCTGGGCACCATCTCTCGTTCCGCTGGTTCCAGTCATCGCAGAAGAAAATAGCAGCCGACTCCATCACCGAGTCCGTTGCAGACTCCGTGTCCTGAAGGCACTGCAGAGAGCACAGCCTTGCTTCGCAATGCAACACTTGTCTTACTGACCCTGTCAACGGGCTGCTGCTGGCACTGCGTCCTGTGGGCACGGCACTCCACAGCACTACACGATGCACAGACGTCATAGACTCCGTCGGTGCCCGGCTTAAACATCAACCAGCTCCATCACTGCACCATGACCTTCCAGCACCGCACTCACAGTGGTAGTGCCCAAAAAGGACAGTGGAGGTGTTGTGCACAGCAGAGCTGACATGCGTCAAGCTAGGAAGGCAATTAAGAGAGAACACTATCCTGGCTGGCACATTAAAGATATGATTATGTAGCTGAATGGTGCCAACGTCTTTTCTCATCTCGATCTGAGCAGGGGGTTCCATCAACTTGACCTGGATGAAAACTGCAGGTATATTACCACCTTTTTGACCCATATTAATTTGTTCAGATATAAAAGACTATGTTTTGTTGTCAGTCGTAGAACTCTATCAAGATGTAATTCCCCATATAATACAGCCTGTCACACATGGTTTAATTATAGTGATGATATACTGGAATTTGGGGCCAATCGAAAAGAATATGACAAAGCCCCTACACAAGTGTGCTGCTGGCTAGCTGATGCCGGTCTCATTATGAATGCAGAAAAGTGTGAGTTTCACGAAACAAATCTAAAATTCTTTGGGCATATTTTCTCTGAAAAAGAGATGACACCAGATCTGGCTAAAGTACAAACCTTGTATTCCATTACTACACCACAGGATGTGACAATGTTAAAGTCCTTCCTTGGCAAGGCCTGTTACTGTACTAGGTATATCTGTGGTTTTGCAGCAGTCAGTGCCTCGTTGAGAGGCTTAATAAAATAATGATGTGTTCCAGTGGTCACCCGAATGTGATCGATGCTTTGAGAAAATCAAATATGCAATTGAGAATGGTACAGAAATGACCAATTTTGATCTAAAACTCCACACTAAGATTGTAGTAGATGCCTGCCCAGTGGGGTTAGGTGCAATCCTACACTCAGCATAGTGGGCACAACAATGCTCAAAGGCACATTGTGGCTTATGCGAGCCGGAGTCTGTCACAGACCAAACATGATTATTCCCGACCTGAGAAAAAGTCTAGCTGTGGTGTGGGCATGTGAACACTTTCATGTATTTCTCTGTGGAAAACACTTCACCCTTCTTGCTGACTACTAAGCTTTACTCATCATTTTTGGGAATCCAAAAGCTAAGATACCCCCTTGCATTGAGAGGTAGAGGTTGCAATTGCAAGAGTTTGATAACACTATTGTGCACAGGCCAGGGAAAGGTAAAAATCCCACTGACTACTTTTTGCAAGTGCCAGTACATTGTCACAGTACCGCAATTAAAGCGACTGAAGCTTATGTCAACTTCATAGTCAAGTCACGCATACCTGCATCTCTTTCAGTGGAGCAAATCCTTGCTGCTACAATTACAGATATAGATCTGAGTGTTCTCAAAGACCGTTTTACTCGGCAGTCCTGCAAGAAACCCACTTGACCTCTTAAGGATGACTTTGAATACCAAATGTTTAAGAATGTAAGTGAGGAACTCTCTGTCACACAGAAGGCTTTATATTACAAGGTTCTAGAATAATTATTCCAGAGAGCTTTTGACAACAAGTCATTGACTAGCCCATGAGGGTCATTGTGGCATTGTCACAATCAAGAGAGCTCTTCAAGACTGTGTTTGGTTTCCTTGCCTAGATGAAAGGGTTGAGAGAGAATTGAAGGCCTGTCATTTGTGAGACTGTTTGTTTCGCAAACCAAGGCAGCATCCATTAGTTATGTCTAATCTGCCAAAACAAGTGTGGGAGAGGTTGATGTTGATTTGTTTGGCTCCTGAGCAATGGACATCATCTAATGGTAGTTGTTGATGAGTGCTCACGATTTCCCCTGGTGAAAGTTATCAGGACATTAAATGACATTTTGCAACCTGGGGTGTACCCTACATTCTTAAGACTGACAATGGCCCAACATTCAACATTCGAGAGTTTAAAGGGTTTCTCACTAACATGAATGTCAACCACTAGAAAAGCACTTCTCTTGGTCCACAGGTCAACAGCGCTGTTGAACGCTTCATATGGAAACCCTAAAGAGAGTAGTTCGGCATGCTGTGCTAGAAGTAAGTGATTTTAAATCGGCCCTATGTTCAGCTTTTCATGCATACATCCCATCTCCCCATTCCAGTACAGGTGAAAGCCCTGCCACCTTCATGTTTGGGAGAGCAATGGGAAGCAAATTGCTGCAATGGACCACTCATAGGTCGACCGATGCGGACGAGATCTGTACGACGTTCCTTGCATAAGTCCAGAATGAAGTCCTATGCTGATAAACGTTTAACTGCATGGTACACGGTTTTCAAGAAAGGAGATCAAGTCTCGGTCAAGCAGGAACAGAAGCACAAGTCTGATGCTCTGTTTGATGCTGAATCCCTTAGGGTTGTGACGAGCAAAGAATATATGGTCATGGCTCAATGTCACAGAAAGTCTATAACAAAGGATGTGTTGCAATTCAAGCACCTACCTTGATCTTCACGTGCTCCAGGTGTCAGAAGTGAGGCCTGCCCACCTCAGAGTCCGGAGAGCACACCTCCTACACCTACCACTGCTCTCCTGGTGACTAGGGCAGCCCATCTCACCGGTTTGTCCTCACTAGATTAAGACTCGGAACCGTTCATCATCTGGTGGCGTTTCCTTCTATGAAAAATTATCCTTCAATACCCTGCCCTTGTGATGGGGTCACTAAACAGAGTACTATTCATTTCCTATTTATTTGTGATCTTTACTTGCATCTCCGTATTGCCTATTTGAAACCTTTATTTAAAAAAAGGGCAATAACAACGGTAAAATCCGCAATGAGGCTATTGTTTTCCCCAGATGATCCAGATATTTGTTTTCTCACAGCCACGTATATTCTGAAATCAATGGCAGCCAGGAAATGCATGATATTTTAATTTATGTTGTTGACCTTCAGTCATTATGAGTGGCACCATGACAGTATTTTTATCCATGTTTTTAACTTATTTCCTTAGCAATATTTGTATTAGAACTTATTGTATTGGATGTATATTGTACATATTCTGTACGCTTTTATGATTGTTTTTAAGATAATCGAATAAAGCTTTTTGAATCGAATCGACTAAGGCAGGCTCTGTTCCTCCTCTTTGTCAACGTCACACGACTAGATCTGGAAGACTGGTCCAAGCACCTGGATGACTCATTGAGGAACTATGATGTATAATTTTTATTTAACAGAGGGGTAGATGTCAGGTCTTGTAAATATGTATGGTAATACCCTTCTGGTCGCTGATGGACTCTGTAGAATGATGTGATTGTTTGGGTGTGTCTGAGTGCGGTTAATAAAGCTCATGACACTATGCATACAGTTAGTTAACGGTTGCACTCCGAAGAATAAGGACAGGAAATACTGAGCTTCGTGTGCGGCGTGGACACTTGCATGCTACCAGGCTGTGGAGGATGATACACAAGTGAATAACCCACATATCTCCTACATCATGCAGATGTCAAGTTGTAGGTGAGGAGCCTCCTGAAAGAGGATGTTAACAAGGTGTACATATGCAGGACAGGAGGGGGTGAGAGGGAGATGGGTGGGGAGGGAAGGGTTTTGAATGCATATTAAACACGGCTGACTGCGGCACCTAGAAAAAAATTATGAAACCCAATGACAATCACTGGAACTAGGTCTGAGGGAGACCTTAATGCAAACAGTTCTGTGTGCCTCTCTGAAGTTTGCGGCCTGCGCGCTGGCCCAGATCACCCTTCCCAAAGGTCGCTCGATACCTTTCTAAGAACATACGACCCACCGTGCACCCACCAACGCCCCTTCTGAAGGGCAGATCATTCAGCACTAACCCCAACCCAGGCTAAGCATAGACCCAAACAACACATCTTGCACACTAACTCTCCTCTTCTTTACTTTCTTTCTACACTTCTCTATCTTAATCATAACCTTGCCAGCTTCAAAGAGGGCTCCAGGTGGATAGCGTAAAGAGGGCAACCTGGACTGTTGTTACCAGCGAATAAGCTACTACGTAACTATTGCTCTTGTGTGGTTTTCTATGTGAAGAAATGTAATGTCCAACTGGGACTCTCAACTGCAATACAATTGTACTGTGTTTTATATAAAATAACAAAAAACAAAAAAAAAATGATCTTGTTCATGGAGCCATGGTCATAGTAGTAAAACGTGATGTGGGACTGAGAAAACGGCTGCTCCTGATGCTGAAAAATACAGCCTTGGGCTTTATAACTCACTGATATTGCTGTACCCATTTATTGAGATAGCAGAGATTGCAAACTGCAATAAAAAAAAAATGGCACTGACACTTTGCTCATGGGAGTAGTGACTGGCGATGAGGTAATAAGGTGGCCCTAGCAGGTGGGGATTATGCAGGAAAAGTTGAAAGGTAACGCTGGTGAAGGTGAATAACGCCTGGGGGGGGTGCCCATTTAACATTTTTTTTTCACCTATAGAAGCCTTGCTACGCCACTGTTCAGTTTGTCACGAGATTTGCTGAGGTCGACTCATTGCCAGGTAACTGATGCCCTGTGATGTCACTTCCCCATCCTCTTCTGTAGGGTAAAGGTCGATGCGTGGCTAGGGGGATGACAAACAGACTTTTGCATCACGCTAGCTCCAGTTCTCGTATTTCCACAGCCAAACGCATAAAGAAGTTACTGGAGAAAGATGTTCATCGTAAAATTTACAAGATAAACATTACATTTTACTCATCAATTTCCTTTTCACTGGCCAAACTGAGCGCCAGCCATCTGTAGCCAACATATCTCTATTTTGTATTCAAATGCAGTTAATCCGCATCTTTTGTTTGGCTTCTTGTGCTTGCTTCCCTTGTGTTTGGCGAGGATGTTCTTTGGCGTCGCAGTGTTTCAGCAGATGTAGTCTAGGAAGGCTTCAGAGTCAAGTAAGGTGAGGTTTATTCAAGAGTTAATGGGCCCTCACCTCTAAGGAGGGGAGATTACACATTTCAGCTGCTGTTAAAGATTTGTTTGTGTATAATCTGTAAAAATAGCTAGTGCATAAATTTAGGTTACACAATTTAAATAAACTGAAGGTCTTTGTCAGTTGTTTAGATGATGTGATTTAGCCACACATTTCGTAGGTTGTTTACTCAGGTCCAAATCTGAAGCTAGTCCTTTGTTTCGACTAGCACTTTCAATGTTGTGTTGTAATACGTGACGTTATGTTATTATACTGTTCTGCTTGGTGGAGTTAGGTTCTGTTATTTTAAAAGAGATTTGTATAGTGTTGTTGTATCATGGAGTGTTGAGAAACTTGCAGAACATACAGCCAATTAAACAATATTTTGGTAGTTATTTCTAATTGTTCAGGCATTTGCTAGCAGAAGGGGGCTTGGGGGGGGGGGGGGCAGCCGACCACAGGGAGGTCCCCCCCCAGGCAGTTTGGGAGAGGCAGGGGGAGGGGGTTTGTCAGGCAGCAAGGCGGACATTTTGTTTTTGGGCTTGTTTTTAAGGAGACCTAAAGGAGCCCACGCATAAATGCTTTGGGCTCCGGCTCTCCGCCACCATTTTAGGTTTGGTGACCTGGTGACTGGGAGCTTTAGCTAGATTTATTTTGTCCCTCCCTCCCTCCCTCCCTCCCTTTGAGATGTTTTTCTTTTAGGTTTTTAGGTTGTTTTTTCACCTTCCTTCGGTTTGCATTGTTCGCACAACTGTCGCTTGGAACAGGTGCTGTGCGGGGGTTAGTGGTATTTAGCCAGAGTTGGCAAAATATTGGTTGTTCATTTGTGTAGTTGAGTCATCGACAGGATATGTTGGGCAGGTTAATTTGTTGGGGTGGTTTCATAGGTTGTGGGATCAAGAGTTGTGAAGGGCAGGCATCGGATTTGGTGTAACAGATTGTTTGAATTATAGGTTTAGACGTTTATGCAGTGATTTGCATTGTTTGTAATTTTGTAATGATGTAATGTATGGGTGGGGGCGGGGTCAAGAAAATTTTAGGGGCGGTGCGGGGAGTGGGGGTTAAGGAAGTATATTATTTAGTCAGGTTTAGTTTTGTAAGGCATTGGCTGAGGTTTTGCATTTGTTAATGTGTACCTGTTTCAATAAAGCAGCCTTTTACACACAAAGAGCAGGTTTGTGGTCTGCTCCCCCCCACCCCTCCCTCCCAATTGTGAGCACAGAACCATGTACTTGTTGTGCTGTAACACGAACTCCAGGGAACAAACCTAACACCCGTACTATTCCTGACAAGGAAGATAGGAAGGCAATCCAAAAGCAAAGTTCCGTGATGTGCTAGAAATAACTGCCAAACGGAAATCTTACACCAATTATTTTGGATATAAAAGAGAACCAGCCAGATTCTGGTTCTTGCCAGCTTTTCTTGAGCTTGGACCAGGGTTCAGAACGAGCAGGGATGAACCATCCCTTGTGCAGGGTGTCAAAACTGGGCCTCAAGACGTAACACCAGTGAATACTCACTGTGTGGAGCAACAGCCTTCATGGTTAATGGAGGGCTGTAATTAGATTTTGCCTGCCTGACAGCGCAACCTGCCTGTGTGCAAAAAGATCAATTGTCAGCTTGTAGTAGTTTTTGAGCCCACCTATCGCATAACATTGTTTGGCTTTATTGTCACTCTCATCTGCTTGCTTTTATTCGTTTGTGTGGACTTTCCTTTCTCTTATTGTTTTTGTCCTTACAATGGAAAATCGCCTCATTACTTGTGTGCCTCCACTGCTTACTTTTTAGGCACTACTTTTTTCTTTTTGGTTAAGCACTCTATGGCAGAGCATGAGTTCAAGCCGTCTCCGTCTCTTACTTCTCTTCCCCCTCGCACCTCACTGTGTTGATCTCACCCATGCATGTGCTTCTCCAACACCCCCCTGTGGTGCTCTTGTGTCTCTCTCCTCCATGTTGCTTTCTCACCTGTGATTTTCCCTCCTATTCCCCACATCACATTGCTCTCTCTTGCCCGTGTTTTGTACTTCTTCCCCCATCTGCCCTGAGGCTTCCCTCACCTGTGCCCTCTGTGTTGCTTCCACCACAAACATTTTTGCTTTACTTCTTTTTTATTTTCCATTCCAATTTGGATTGGTAATGAAAAGAAAAAACAAGCATTTGCAATGCAATAGGTCTTGCATATATGAGAGTTTGAGCTATTGGTATTGTAAATGACAATGCCTTTTATTTATGTGTTGTTTATAAAACAAGTAAATAAAAGGCATTGCCATTTACAATGCCAATAGCTTATACTGTGGCAAATGCAAGACCTATTGCATTGCAAATGCGTGCTATAAAAATTAAAAAAACATTAGGAGAGAGCGTGTCTTACAAAACGGACAGAATACGGCTGACAAGGGTTCAGCTCATCAGTTTCAAAGTAAAAAAAAAAGTCAAAGAGTCTGTGCAACAGCTTCCGGAGTTACCCGCTCTTCCACTCCACTGTAAAATAGATAAGTAAATTTGTGGGAAAGAGAAGGTGCTGGGACTGTGGTGTCCACCATCCCTGCATGCCCATTGCCCACAGAGTGTAATACTGGGGCTGTACCCACACAGTAAAGTTGCGCACGGAGTCTGCCTTTGCCCCCCTCACGCTTCCTCTGCTCTCACCAAATAGCTACATCCTACGCGTACCACTTTACAACTCACAATGTCATTTGGATATGAGATTGTAGTAATAGTCTATCCGAGTATACCTTCTTACAACTTCTCTCACCAAACATGCCTACTCAGCACCATGAACTGTAAACAAAATATCAGACTGGACAACCCATATAATAGATTATGATCATATGAAATACAACAAAAAGACCTGCACAGTTGCTCAAAGCTGCACACATACCGAAAAAATGCAAAGCACACGACTGTCTCAACATAATGTAAACGTATTTTGACTTGTACTTATGTTGGTTGTCTCCTTACTTATTGATATACTATTGCGCAACTTTCGTGATGTGTCTGTGAAACATACCTTTTGTCCCGAAATTTCATCCAGAATTTTGACTTTCTGTCCTGAAATTTTCCCCTGAATTTTTACCCTTTGTCCTGAATTTTTACACACACCGTCCTGAATTTGCGCCAACTCCAGTTGGTCACCCTATTGCAGATTCTCAAATCCCATTCTGAGTTTGGGAGAGGATTGTGGCCTTACGGTCAGATCTACCGACTGTGGAACTGGGAAACTGGGTTCAAGTTTCGAGTCATTTCAACATCCTGTAATTCTGGGCAAATCACTTATTCCTTCTCTGCAAAAAAGCAAAACAAAAAAACCTTGTGTAATATAGCTGATGCTCATGTAAAGCGCTCCAGTACCTTAGGGTCGATTTTGCATTATACAAAACTACGAAAAAAATACATACAAAATCCAAAAGTTTCGACAGCTCGATTGCTATGAGATCTAGAAAACAGCCAGAAAAGCTAACTTTGGGTTAAAATGGTAAACTGATAATTCTTCAGGAATTAAGTATGCAGCTGCAGGAGCAGTGATCACCTAACTACAGTTATCAAAGAACTGTGGCATCTATGGGAGGAGGTGAGCCAACCGGCCTGTGCACTGTCATTAAAATGGTGGAAGATCAATGCTCTAGATTGACGATTGCATAGAGGTTTTCGGATTTTGGTCATGCCTCTCTGTTGCCGAAGGGGACTAATAATTCAATTGACGGCTGCGGCCTGAAGTACTGCATACTTTTTCCCATCCTGGTGACAGCCTCTACTCTTTTAAAAAAAACATCAATCTCTACAGTACATGTTTTTTTCAATTAAAAAAGTGTGTTTCCTATCTGTTGACAACATCAATTTGAGGCCTTTCTCGCACTGAAAGCTAGGTACTGTAATATTGTGGAGACTGTGGAACATTCCACGTCTCCTACTGTGTCAAGGGGTGGTCCTCCTAAGACACCGCCCCCTGAGCATGCCTGAATGGTTTGGCCTGGCGCACGCTGGGACAACGTAGGGTGTCAATAAATAGCCCAGGGCCCTGGGCGTGGCTCAGTTCGGAGCTGGCCACTAGTGTAAAATAGTCTCCGTGCCTCGTCATTGCCAGCTGCCCCGAGGCCTAGGCCAAGATAAAACTGGCGACGAGGTGGTGTCAGCTTCCTGCTGTCTGACCTCTCACCCACCGTGCAGCACGCAGCTGCCCCCTGTGAGAGTGCTCCTGCCGCGCCTCTCACTCCTGCGGCCAGGCGTGCCCCTGGCGCATTGCCGGACCAGCCTGCGCATCAGCACGACCCCACTGGCAGCGACCCCGCAGTCCTCTGCAGGCACCCTGGCCCTGATCTCTGCTGTGAGCCCGGATGCGCGTGCAGATGTGCAGCCCCGAGATTTGGCCCACGTGTGTGTGCAGCGCTCTGCGCCGCGTGAAGAGTCTGGTCCAGCCTGCTGCCACAACGTCCGGTAAGCCACTCTGCACAGCCCTGCTGCTTCCTGGCCACCCAGCTGCACATCACCAATCCTAGGACACACGTGTTACACCCTGCAGGCTGCTTCAGCGAGGCCCTCCGATACCTCTACAGTGGGAGTCTTCTGACCCCCATGGTGCCTCCTTTAGCCTTCATCTGCTCCCAGTGCTGACGCTTGAGCCCTGCCATGCTCCGCCTGTTTCTGCAAAGACCTGGCCACTTGCTCCTACAGTACGCACTCCCTGCTCTTGCTCCACGGCCCAGGCCCCAGACGCTTGTCCTTGGCTGCCCGTGCTGGCGTTTTCTCTGAGCCACCGTCCACACGACGGATACTCTACTGCGCCCTGCCTTTGGTGGTGCCTACAGCGTCCTGCGCCAGTTAAGTGCACACTCTTCACCCTTTCACCGCTACCGTCTCTCTGGCCGGCATGATGTCCATCCCGCCTTTAGAGCCCTTCATTATCACCGGGCCGCCGCCATCTCACGCTGCACGATGAAAGGCGTGGGTGGAGCAGTTAGAGATATTCTTTGACGCCGCTGACATCCCTGCCCCACGGCAAAGACCCATGCTCCTCCACCTGGGAGGGGCAGAAATCCACAAAATAGCGAAGACTCTCCGTGAAGCTGGGCCCCCGAGGAACTATGCCACGATGCGTGACGCCATTACAACTCATTTTGAGCCCTATGCCAACCCAGATTAAGAGCGTTTCCTCCTCCGCCAAGTAAAACATCTCCCAGAAGAATCTGTGTACGTATTCTACACCAGCCTCAAAGAACTATCTATCACATGCACCCTTTCTGATGAGGATGACAAAATCCGGGTGCAATTCATTCAAGACTCCGCCTCCTCTAAGCTATGTGACCGCGCTCTACAGGAGCACAACATGCCGATGATAGATATCCTGACCCTAGGATCCTCCAAGGAACTATCCAAGGCCAGGGCAGCCCACATGGAGCTCAAAGCTACAGTGGCCGTCAAAGAAGAATCAGTCTGCACAGTCCGTACTGAAACCCGTGACCCCGACAAAGACCCAGGAGGTCCTCAACCCAAAGCTCCAGAAAGAGCCCAAAGACTCGCCTCTGTGGCTAATGTGGCGGCCCACTCTCATACAATGGCGCCTGCCCAGCCCAAGGAAAACCCTTCAGAGCATGCTGAAAGCTCAACCATTTTTCCAAGATCTGCCGCTTGAAGGCACAACAGTAGCCTCAAGGCCCACCTCGCCAGGTGCGTGCACTTTAACCGCTCCCCGATGACTCATTAAGCGGCGACATGGACAAAGACAAGGCTGCCACTCTGCATGTGGTACCCATGCTACACGTTCTCTCTGACTCCCCGCAGGCAGCAACCATGTGCACTATCAAGGTGCAACACCACCCAGTAGCAGCGTTCATCAACACCAGTGCAACCATCAACCTCATGGCTGCCAGCATCTACAGAATTTTGCCCAACCTGCCCACCCTCCACAACACCAACGTCCAAGTGTACACATTTGGCACCCACACCCCGCTCAGAATATGTGGTGTCTTCCAAGCCGATCTATCTCACGATCAGATTCACCAACGGTCCAAAATCTACATCTCCCAAGAGGGATCTGGATTCTTACTCAGGACCTTCGCCTCATCCACTTTGCCTTTACCGTGCTAGCTCACGACCTGGAATACCTGCTGACCAAGTTCACAAACCCTCTTTAAAGGGATTGGATGCCTCAAAGACCCGGACGTCCAGCTGTACATAGACACGTCTGTAGCCCTGATTGCCCCCAGGCACAGGAGGATTGACATCCATCTCCGCCCTAAGGTCGAGGCAGAACTCCGTCTGTTGGAAGCGGCTGGAATCATCGAGCGAGTGCGCGACCCCACCCCGTGGGTGTCCCCTATTGTGGTCACGAAGAAGCCGAAGCAGCCTGATGCGGTTCGCATCTGTGTGGACATGCATCCCGAACCTCGCCATCAAACGGGAGTGTGACCTGACACCCACGGTAGATGACAACATCCACTCAGGGTCCCACCAGATCCCTCTGCACCCAGACTCTCGCCCAATCAGTACTTTCTCCACCCACGCCGGTCTCTGGCGTTACACACGCCTAAACTTCGGAATCTCATGCGTGGCCAAAGTGTTCCAAAATATCATCAAGATCGTCCTGTAAGGGCTGGAGGGGTGCTCAACGTGAGCGATGATATCTTAGTGCACGCTCCCTCCCTGGAAGAACATATCCTCTGCCTGAACGCTGTGTTCAATCGTCTTCGAGACTGTGGGTTGACCCTGAGAGAAGTGAGAATTCTTACAGCGAGACATCAGTTTTTTGGGATATCGATTCTGGGACAAAAGCATTGGGCCAGACCCAGACAAAGTGAAAGATGTCCAAGAGGCGCCAGCCCCCACATCAGTGTCATGAGTCCCCAGTTTCTTGGGCATGGTCACATACTGTGGACGCTTCATCAGAAACCTCTCAGATCTGACAGGCCCTCTGCGAGATCTCACCAAAACCACCACCCACTGGACATGGGGTCCGGAGCAAGAAAAGGCATTCCAGCAAATAAAGGCAGCACTGTCCATGGACACCACGCTAGTCTACTTTGACCCGTGGCACAACTCCCAGCTTGTAGTCGATGCCAGCCCCACAGGCTGAGGTGCTGTCCTAGCACAACAACAAGACTTTGGCGATTGGCACCTGTCGCCTACACGAGCCAGACCCTTACACCGACCGAGCAGCGGTACTCTCAAATCGAGAAAGAAGCCATCGCGATCCTAGGGGGGTGCAGCCACTTTCACATATACTTGTACGGTCATCCATTCACAGTCCTCACAGATCCAAACCGCTGATCCCTCTGTTCCAAGGCTCCTTGTCTCGCCATCCTTCGCGAATAGATAAATGGATCCTGCAGCTGCAAGAATTCCAGCTTACCGTGGAATATAGACCTGGCACCCGGAATCCAGCTGACTTTCTGTCGCGGCACGCCCGGCCAGCCACCTCTCCAGAAACGGCGAAGCAGCAGCCGCAGAAGACTACGTGTGGATGGTGGTGGAACGTCCCGGCCTCTCCCTATATCCCGACAAGATGTCATAGCAGCCACCTTGGACGATGACTGCCTCCAAATTGCCATCCAAGCGATTTCCTCAGGGGACTGGAGGCTCCTACAAAGCCCTTCATCTCTACGGACCGTAGCAGCCCAAGCAACCTTGAAGTCCCTGCACCAGGTCCATCATGAATTGTTGGTATCAGCCGACGGCTGTCTACTGCGAGGCCCACGCCTTGTCCTGCCAGAGAGCCTCACCAGACAGGCAGCCCTTCTGGCATATGGTGCTCGTCAAGCAAACCGGTGCCAGTGTAGATAAATGGATCCTGCAGCTGCAAGAATTCCAGCTTACTGTGGAATATAGACCTGGCACCCGGAATCCAGCTGACTTTCTGTCGCGGCACGCCCGGCCCGCCACCTCTCCAGAAACGGCGAAGCAGCAGCCACAGAAGACTACGTGTGGATGGTGGTGGAACGGTCCCAGCCTCTCCCTATATCCCGGCAAGATGTCATAGCAGCCACCTTGGACGATGACTGCCTCCAAATTGCCATCCAAGCGATTTCCTCAGGGAACTGGAGGCTCCTACAAAGCCCTTCATCTCTACGGACCGTAGCAGCCCAAGCAACCTTGAAGTCCCTGCACCAGGTCCATCATGAATTGTCGGTATCAGCCAACGGCTGTCTACTGCGAGGCCCATGCCTTGTCCTGCCAGAGAGCCTCACCAGACAGGCAGCCCTTTTGGCATATGGTGCTCGTCAAGCAAACCGGTGCCAGTGTAGATAAATGGATCCTGCAGCTGCAAGAATTCCAGCTTACTGTGGAATATAGACCTGGCACCCGGAATCCAGCTGACTTTCTGTCGCGGCACGCCCGGCCCGCCACCTCTCCAGAAACGGCGAAGCAGCAGCCACAGAAGACTACGTGTGGATGGTGGTGGAACGGTCCCAGCCTCTCCCTATATCCCGGCAAGATGTCATAGCAGCCACCTTGGACGATGACTGCCTCCAAATTGCCATCCAAGCGATTTCCTCAGGGAACTGGAGGCTCCTACAAAGCCCTTCATCTCTACGGACCGTAGCAGCCCAAGCAACCTTGAAGTCCCTGCACCAGGTCCATCATGAATTGTCGGTATCAGCCAACGGCTGTCTACTGCGAGGCCCATGCCTTGTCCTGCCAGAGAGCCTCACCAGACAGGCAGCCCTTCTGGCATATGGTGCTCACCAAGCAAACCGGTGCCAGTGATCACTGAAGCTGCTCCGAGCGCCCCATGGGAGAGAGTGAGTGCTGACTTTGGCAGTCTGCCAGGAGGAAAGTACATGCTGGTGGTAGTAGATGACTTCTCAAGGTATCCAGAAGTCGAGTTCATTACATCTACGTCTGCAGCGGAGGGGATCCCTAGGTTGGAAAAGCTGATTGCAACCCACTGGCTCTTCTGCGAACTCCGCACAGACAACGGACTGCCATTCACCAGCGTGAAAATAGCTGATTATATTGCCTCCCGCAAAGCAACGCACAGCAAAATCACACCAAGATGGCCCCAGGCCAATGGGGAAGTTGAGCGACTAATGAGGACATTAAACAAAAAGATTCAAATCGCCCTAGCCTATGGGCTCAACCTTGAACGGGCAGTGTACCAATTCCTCAGGGAGTACCGGCTTACCCCCCACTGCACTACTGGCATATCCCCCCGTTAACTGTGCTTTGGCCGGACTGTAACAGGCCACATCATCTGATTTGGGCTGAGACACCCAACTCCCCGAACCAGTCAGACTACCGGCGAGATAAGAGCAACAAAGCAGCATCCCGGAAGAGACACGCCAAAGAAAATCCCATTGCTGTGGGTGACCAGGTGCTCATGCAAGATCGCCACCCAGGAGGAAAGTTCCGTCTGCCTTTTGAGCTTCAACCTTGGACTGTCACAGCAGTAAAAGGCACCATGGTGACTACCCAAAGAGGGCCCAAGAAAGTAACTTGCAACGTGTCCTTCTTCAAAACAGTCCCATCTGAAGAGGAAAACGACTACCCAAACCCAACAAAACCTCCTGCGAGGAGTTCTCGAGTTCTAACAGCGAATCATCCGAACCTGATCGACCTGCTGCCGCAGATCCATCTTCCTGTCCCTTGGCCGTGCCGCCGACCCAAGACCGGGGTCTTGAATGTGATCGGAGCCCAGCCCCCTGCAACAACCCGTTTGACCAGTCACCTGCAGTGCATCAGCAGAGCAGCCAGAATAGGTATCACCTCCGTCCAAAGCCATCCCAGAAGTACAGAGACTATGTATCCAATGGCTAGTCGGCGACTGATGAGTGGGTCGCAGCCCAAATGAACAGCTGAGAAAGATAACCAAGTAAGACTGTTCCGTTTGTACCTCATCCCAGAAGTTGTGTATATCTGATTGCACATTCCTTTGTTATGTTTTTCAATTTTGTTTTGTCTTTAGGTTCTGTTAACATGTCCCTCCTGGTAAAAGAGGAATGTAATGTTGTGGAGACTGTGGAACATTCCACATCTCCTACTGTGTCAAGGGGTGGCCCCCCTAAGCCACCTCCCCCATGAGCGTGCTTGAATGGTTTGGCCTGGCGCACACTGGGACAATGTAAGGTGTTAACAAATAGCCCAGGGCCCTGGGTGTGGCTCAGTTCGGAGCTGGCCACTAGTGTAAAACAGTCTCTGTGTCTCGTCATTGTCAGCTGCCTCGAGGCCTAGGCCAAGATATGACATGTACAATGGGACATAGCAGGCAAAAGTAATTTCTCAATGACGGCTCTACTCACCACCAGGCACATTGTTCCCTGCCCATCCATGTCTTGGCGTCTTCCATTGCGGCCAAGGCCTTCGGCATGGACCAAGAAGATGCCCTCTGTGTCATGTCTGGGGTGTGCCTCATACCCCAGACATGACACAGAGGGAGGAGTAAACCCCACTGGTGCCTCCAAGTAAGGGCGCAGGGCTGATGGAGGACACAGAGAGCGTGGAGGAGTAAGTTTGTATAGTGCTTCATGCCAGACGTGGGAGCCCGAAGCACTGACCATTGCAGTTACGGGACCATGAAAGTTTGGGAGAGTGCGTGCACCTCGCTTTCGGTGGTGGTGACGGAGTGGGAGACAAACCTGAGAGGGGGGAGTTAGAGGGGACACAGAAAGAGTGTACATCACATGATGTGTCATTCATTGGGTGATGGGGGCTGGGGCAGAAGCAGGTGAGCTACAGGAGCCAATGAGAAGAGGAAAGGCAAGGGAGGAAAGAGGCCGGCTTATGGGGAGAAATGAACAGGGAGGGGTGAAACGAGAAGAGAATCGAGGGGAAAAGGGAAGGTGTGAGAGAAGAAGAGAGGATGGAAGAGAGAGGGTGAGGGGAGAAGGAAGAGCGGGGAGTGACAAAAAAAGGAAGGGGTGTGAGAGGAGCGGGTTGAATCAGAGAAAATAGAGGTGGGAGGGAGGAGGCACTGAAGGGTGAAAGGGCACAGTGAAGCGAGTGAGCAAACATAAGCTGGAGAGGATGCGGGAGTGAGAGCCCACCCACGTGCAGGTGGACATGATAATAACACAGGGAGTGGGGGGTTAAATGTAGAGTCCAAGGAAGAGGGGACGATGCAGGTGAGCAGGAGAGAATGAATAACATAGGCCTCAGCAAAGGCAGATGTAGGCAAACGCATCGAGAGAGTGGAGGGCGGAGAAGAAATGAGTGAGGAACAGATGGTTAAGAAATAATAGAAGAGGCGCAGAGACAGGAGGTAGAAAAGAGCGAGAGGCAGTGGATGGGAAGAAGAAGGGATGTGGGAGAGCTGTTTGGTGTCCGGGGTTTTTAGAGAAGAAATGAGGAGCGCTAGAGAGCCCTTGAGTCGGCAGCGCTTCTTAAGGTATGGGACGTAGCAAAGAAATACAGGATTCATTAGCAACATATACAACTCAATGTATTGCATGTTTTGAATGCAGCTGGGATTAAAGAAACCAGAGTTGTATACTGCTGCCAGGACCTGGTTGCGGGGCAGTGAAGGGCAAAACTCCTGCTGTAATAGTTGGTGGTCTAGTGGTCACCCATCATGCATCCACCAGATCCGCAGGCCAGGCGTGGCCTGCGGGGAACTGATAAATGGAAGGCGGCCGCTCGGGGCAAGTCACTTCCGACTATAACACCAGTGTAGTCCGTGTGTGTCTTTCAGCGTGTTCCAACCCCGTGCTAGCCCAATCTGGCCGGTGAAGGCCCGGGTGTGATCTGGGACTGACACACGACACTGGCGACGAGCGGAGGGTGCCCAACCCTCGCTCGCACCTCACCCTGCCTGGAGGAGCATATGTCTCCCTTACACGGTACTGCGCCGGTGCGCCGCATGTGGCTGAAGCTGCCGCGTGTCCGCAGTGTGCACGTTCCAGCGGCCACCGTGATTGCAGAGGTATGCCCCCATGCTGCCCAGAGGATTACCGGCTACCGGTGTTGAAGGGCCCAGGTCGGGCTGCACACGCGGACCACACCCCGGCTCTTCTGCACCGCTTCTGATCTTGGCCAAGCGTCTGAACTGCCTGGAGCTTCGCCAGGAATGTCTGCTTCTGCCGGTTGGAGGACTACACGGAAGGTGTAACAAGACAACCTGCAAGCCAAGTAAGGAGACAGTGGGGAACCAAATACTAGAGTGCCCAGGGAGTGGGAGAACACTGTGACACAGCATCACGTGGTGCACCCAATGCCATTTTGTCCTTTGACCCGTCCAGAACGTTCAAGAACACTCACTGCCAGGCGCCATGGTGGACAACAGCAACGCAGTTGCACCAGCCCGCATCCCATTCCAGCACGCAGCATCAGGGGTCCTGTCACCTTTCAGTGAGCTGAAAGATCCTGCGTCAGCCTCCCCCAGTGGAGGACATGGATCGAACGCCTCAACAACTACTTCGCCGCGACCAGGGAAACAGATGAGGAGGTAAAGAGATCCCTGCTACTACACTATGCCGCAGATGAGATTTTCTAACTTTTCAAGCACCTGCCCAACACAGGGGCTGCGAATGACTACAATGCGGCAGTGACTGCGCTAAACGGCCATTTCAAACTCGGACAAGCCAGCCAGAGGGAAGGGGAATCCATGGACTCATTCTATTTACGCCTCCAGGACCTGGCCAGCACGTGTACAGACGAAGACCAGCCAAAAGAAATCAGGAGGCAAATAATTCAGGGGTGCCGCGACAAGACCCTAAGAGGACTCATACTGCGTAAACCAAGAATCACACTGGAGGACATACTGATACTGGCCAAACGACCTGTCCGCAGCTAGGGCGAATGGAATGGATCAAGCCCTAACCAAGCCCCATGCCAAGCCAGTCTCCATCAAGACAGAGCGAGCCGATGCTGTAAGGACCAAGCCCAGAGGAGACATGTACAGAGGGCCAAAAGGAGACACTTCCAGATCAAGATACGGGTACTGTGGCCATGAGCCGCATGCGGCTAAACACTGTCCCGCCCAATGGAAAACCTGCACCAATTGCGGAATACCCAATCACTTTGCATCTGTCTGTAGTAGGCGTAACAGAAACCAAGAAGTCCGAGGGCAATAGTCCCCAACGCAAGACGTTCGACAGCTTTCGGTAACATACAGCGCGCCACCTGACCACGCATAGAGAAGACCCGTGAAACACCTACCAACTGTTGAGGATTCCTCAGAGGACGACGACGAAGAGGTATACATCGTGTCCTTTGCAAGGGAGCTCAAGTAACGCCGCCGACCACAGCCTACATGCATAGTGCAGGTCGCAGGAACCGAGGTAAAATTGGCTATCGACACAGGAGCGACGGTGAATGTCATGGGCCTACAAAAATTCCAAAGCCTACGCCCTCGCCTTCCGATGGTACCATCCAAAACAAGGATCTACGCATATGGGCCAGACACGCCCCTACTGCTGAAGGGAAAGATCTCGGTGCCTATCAAGGCAGACAATCTTGAGGTGATGGCCACAATCCACGTCATCGACAGGGAATCGGATACTCAACTGAGCGGCCACACTGCTGAAGATCTGAAGCTAATCGCCTTCGTGAGACAAATCTGGGCATACCAGGTGAAAGAGCTCCTTGGGCAGTTCCCCGAGCTGTTCAAAGGCCTCGGGTGCATAAAATGTGACACCATCAAGCTACACATTGACAAGTCGGTCACCCAGGTTGCCCTGCAACACAGGAGAGTTCCTTTTCACCTGCGACCGCTCATCGAGAAGGAGCTGGAAGCCTTGGAAGAACAAGGAGTCATTGAAAAGGTAACAGGACCGACGCCATAGGTATCCTCGATGGTCATCACGGAAAAACCCAAACAGCCAGGAGCCTTACACCTGTGTATCGATATGCGGCTACCCAACAAAGCAATTAAAAGAGAACGCCACATTACACCAACAATGGATGACATCATTGCGGATGTCAACGGATCCAAGTGGTTTTCAAAAATTGACTTGAACGCAGGGTATCACCAACTACCCCTGTCAGAGGAGAGTAGATTCCTCACCACTTTCAGCACCCACCTAGGGCTCAGGAGATGCAAACGTTTGAACTTTGGGATATTCTCGGCAGCCGAGGTTTTCCAAAACAGAATACGGGAGCTACTATCAGGGTTGCCAGGAGTATTGAACATGAGCGATGATATCCTCATTCACTCCGCAACAGCCGCAGACCACCACAAACCTCCGCGACACACTAAAACGCCTCAGCGAACACGGAGCCACCCTACACAAGGACAAGTGACTATTCTTCCAGCCCTCCCTCAAGTTTTTCGGCTACGTGTTCAACCAGGAAGGCATACAGGTAGACCCGAGGGAGTCGCAAGCCATCAAGGACACCCCTGCACCGACGACACTGACGGAAATACGGAGCTTCCTGGGAATGGCCACATACTGTGGGCGGTTTATACCAGGGCTGGCCACCCGGAGCGAGCCGCTGCAGACACTCACGAAAGCTGATGCAACCTGGCACTGGGGCCCAGAGGAGGAGGAAGCATTCCAAGGAATAAAGAACGCCCTCCTAGGGGAAGCCACGCTCGCATACTTCGATCCCGCGAAGCGAACAGAAGTACTGGTTGATGCAAGCCCAGTAGGACTCGATGCAGTGTTGGCCCAGGAGCGTGAGCCAGGCCAGTGGGCTGACCTGGCGTTTGCCAGTAAGTTGCTCACCTCCACAGAAGCAAGATATGCCCAGATCGAGCGCGAAGCACTCACCATCAAGTGGGCCTGTAGTCATTTCCATCTGTACCTCCAGGAACAGCCGTTCACAATGGTCACCGACCATAAGCCTATGGTCCCCCTCTTCAAATGAATGGCACCGCATCCACCCCCACGTATCGAACGCTGGGCCCTCCAGCTAAACCGTATGACATGGAGGTGGTGTACTGCCCAGGGTCCAATAACCCGGCAGATTTCCTTTCAAGACTCCCAGTTCAGTCTGAGAAATGGGAAGAAGATGAAGACGTTGAAGAATATGCCCACATGGTAGCTCTGGAATCATGCCCCCAGAGCTTGTCTCTAGACGAGGTACGAGAGGCAGCTGCCACTGATGCCGTCTATACCAAGACACTAGCCGCCGTGCAACAAGGTTCGTGGACAGACTACCTCTGCTAGTCTAATTCGTGGACCCCGGAAGATCGAGAGACCCTAACAAAAATGTGGCGGGTCCTTCATGAACTGAGCGCCACCAGCAGTGGCATCCTGCTGAGAGGACCCCGGCTAGTAAACCCGCAGAGCCTCAAACAACAGGCCGTCCAACTAGCCCACGGAGGACACCAGGGAATAGCCAAGATTAAGGCACGGATGTAAGAAAAGGTCTGGTTCCCAGAACTTGAAGACATGGTAGAGGAATATGTTCGACGGTGCTCACTGTGCCAATTGACAAGCGGCCCAGAGGAACCTCTCCCTATCATCACTGAAGAAGCCTGCACTCTCCAATGGTCCAAAGTAAGTGTGGATTCTGGAAGCTTCCCAGGAGGAAAACACACCCTTGTCATCGTAGATGCATACTCTAAGTATCCTGTAGTAGAACCCGTCACATCAACAGCTTTCAACCACGTCGGACAGGTATTAGAAAAAATCTTTACCATGTTTGGTTTCCCTCAGGAAGTATGCAGTGACAACGCCCCCCCGTTCCAAGGGGCTGAGTTTGCCACATTCCTCCAACAAGGAGGCATATCGCATCGCTGCATCACCCCACAATGGCCCCAAGCTAACAGGGACGTTGAACGCTTCATGCGAACTCTGAACAAGATGTTCTGCATTGCGGTGGTGGAACATGTAGATCCCGAACAGAGGCTCCATGCATTCTTGACGGAATACCGAAGCACCCCTCACTGTGCCACTCAGTGAGTGAAGCCCGTGGGCTCTCATGCTCTATGGCCCCTGCCGTGACCTACTCCCCACCTGTCCGGGATGGTCACCGCCTCAACTGGACGTTGAGGAAGTGCAAAAGAGGAGAGTGCGACAGAACCAAGATGCAAGTGTCCGTCACCGCGCCACTCAGAGGAGGCTTAGACATGGGGCGACAGTCATCCTGCGGAGCCGGCGTCAGGGAGGAAAGTTCCAAACAGCCTATGAGCCGGGCACCTGGATGGTCACTGCCGACCATGACTCCATGGTAACGGCGCGTAGAGAAGTGGAGGAAGTGTCCCGAAATATCTTGTGGTTCAAGGAAGTCCCACCGGAACAACACCAGGAGACTGCCAGCACCCCCCAAGTCCCATGGCCACTGGCGAGCCTGAAGAATGGACAGATGACTCGGCGAGTGGCCAAGTTGAGGAAACCCCAGAACTAAGCCCCTGACCACAACACGGGGTTTGTTCCGATGACTCTGGCCTGAGCGGAACTGGATGGCGTACCGGCACCCAAAGATACAGCCTGAGGCCCAACCCCCACCCGAGCCAGCAGCTGAGAGACCATGCCTGCTGAAGACCTGGAGCTCACCAGCTGGAACTCACGCAAGTACCGCAGTCATGTGCTGGACTGAATACTGATATGTGATTTTGTATAACCATGTTGAGAAAATGTTTTGACAAAAGAACTGAGTTGTATAGGGATGTAATAGTTGGCGGTCTAGTGGTCAGGCATCATGCATCCACCACATCCGCAGGCCAGGCGTGGCCTGCGGGGAAATAATAAATGAAAGGCGGCCACCCGGGGCACGTCACTTCCGACTATAACACCAGTCTAGTCCGTGTGTGTCTTTCAGCACGTTCCAACCCCCGTGCTAGCCCAATCGGCCCAGGTGTGATCTGGGACCGACACACGACACCTGCCTCCTGAGGTGCGGCACCCATGTTGTTGATAAAGGTAGACGCAATAAACTAAGTAGTCCTAACCTACTTATAACACCCACCGTGCAACAAGCCGAGTAAAAGGGCCAGTCGCTATGTGGTTTACATATAAGGACAAGGCGGTACTAAGAGAGACTAACAAGCCTATTTACCAATCGGAAGCCAGCATTTACAAAGGGCAATGACACAAGGCAATGAAAAATATGGGCGGAGAGCAGGAGTGGCTTTTATTCCATACTCCAAATTAAGTCTCCCAGAGTAGCACATGCGCGCTGACTCTAGCTCGACCTAAAAACCACCTTTGCTGTGGCGTAGCTGGCCCTCTGGCCACCCGTGATGGTCCCTGGGTTTGCCACCCGCGGCAGCCTTAGTGAAGAGCGGATGGGGTGCTGGCGAGTTTTCTCCGTTGAGGAGCTCAGAGTGGGTCCTTCCTATTTCTGCCCGAGGTGGCAGGTAAGAGTGAGGGGAGGCGGCTGCCCCCAAAACTCATGCCGCTCAGGGTGGACCACTTCCCTGCAACCTCCTAGCTAAGCCACTGCACCTGTTTTATTTTGTAGGCACACACATGCATGGTGCATGTACCTATAAAAATTTTGGTGTTGCCTAGGCTGCAGCATCCAGGTCATAACATCTTTTTTTGTAACTCTCTTGGCATATTGCACAATATCACTAACAGACATTGGCAAAGGCAATAGGTCCCAAAGTCGAGACCTCTTGGCTTTGCAATACTCGATTTCTTTGGTGTCCAGTCCGGTTGCACCGCCTCACCTCACAGACAACTCGTGATTCATTTTCTCTGAGTTGTGCTCTGACTGGGAGCAGCTGGACGCTCGAAGGAGTCAGCGTGGAGCTTCAGATTTTAAAACCAGCTTTCTTATTGAGGGAACAACTGTAATCCCTAATGTGTTGTGAAAAGACTAACTGCGATTTGAATGTGTTTTTGCATTTTTTAGGCTCTGTAACCGGGTAAGTCTTGTTAGTCCATGTGTCCTCTGCAGGAATGTTAGGTATGTCTCTGTGTTGTTGCACTAGCAATATCCATTTTCAGAACATGCATACAAACTGAATTTCTTAGCACTTATTAATAGGTGTTTACTCCTACCTAAATGTTTCCCTTTAATCAACCTTAATATAATGAAGAGGGAGTTAAAATCTGCAAGGAATCACGGATTCAAATGTATGGCTTGCATGGCTGATTTCAGTGGGTACATAGGTGACTGGGTTGTGTCCTACTACCTGCTCATTGTTTAAGGGTCTCTACAACAGATAGTTTCCACAGAATACAAAAACTCAACCTACACAGTAGGATAAAAGCAGATAAAATCCTTTTGTGAGCCATCTTTGATGATTCAGGCTTGTAAAACCTTAGAGATTACACACACACATGTTTTCCAGCAAGTGTATTAGCATGTGTGTTATCCTGTCGGATACACAAATAGAACTGACCAATTATATATCCTTGGCCAGCTTTACCATATAATTTGCCTTCCTGTCAGTTTCTTTTTATGGCAGAGTTATTTAATAACAATCCAGAGACCTGCAAGCCCTTCTCGTGCACACACAGCGATCCACACAGCCATTGCGAGATAAATGGGCGGCATCCCGAAAGAGGGACTGGACAGACAAGGAGTGGACAATGGTGCTGGCTAGGCCTGTAAACATCCCACGTAATTCCCTTTTTAAAGTCATACAGTTTTATATCCTGCATCAGGCATATCTGTCCCCAGACAAGATTAATAGGTATTTCTCGATTGCCACCGCCAGCTGCCCCCACTGTACACAGGTTGGTGCGGACATATTGCATATGCTCTGGAACTGTCCCACCCTTGCTACATATTGGAGTGAGGTGACGTCCCTATTAACGCACAGCGCTGGTGCAGGTCTACCCCATACATGGGAGGCTTGCATCCTGGGGTTGTATAAGAGAACTAAACTGAATAAAGTGCTGGCAAGATTCTGGGACCTAGGACTCATCACTGCCAAGCGCATGCTCACCAAACATTGGAAGAAGGGTGAGCCGCCACTCACTAAATACTGGTGCACTTCCTTCACTAATTGGGCAAGAGCGGAAAGCATCACATTGCACCGAGAGGAAACAGCGGGTTTACAAAAGTTTCCAATTGCACAACTCTGGGATGACACACTGCGCTCCTTTCGACAGGCAAGCTTGAATCGAGGGCTCACCTGAGGGATAACACATTAGAAGGGAAGCACACCTGTGAGAAGTGATACTGCTGCATAGCTGGGCCGTGTCCTCCACCAGACGCCCCCATGCCCCTGGAGATGGCAACATGGCACCTCCTGGTTAGCAATGGATCAGCATCCCCTGCCACATCAAGTGACGCTTACAACACACTCTTACCACACTGGTCTCAGACCCGGGCAATCGCCCACACAGCTGCATACTGACCCGCCCCACGACACTGCAATCCTATTGACACAACTTACTCCCATCTCCCTTTTTTATTTCCCTCCTTCTCAGTAATCACTTCACGGTACCTGAGGCCTTTTCTCCCTTCCCTGTTTGGTCCTGTTTGACCTTTTGTCCCCAATGGGGTCTCTGTTTGGAAGTTATTATGGCAGATTCTATTGCCATGTTTGCTAATACATTGAATATGTTGCATTGGAGGACGTTATCAAACCGACGTTCGGTACCTCTGACCACACACCACATCTGGTGCTACCACATGCTGTATATCAGGAATTATGCAAAAAGGAAACAAGACCACGGAACATGCCACCTCCCACCACACTAAGCCACACAACACCCTGAGGATGCATTGCCCTACATTCTGAGTGTTATCATGTCCATTGCAGTTGAATTACCTATCAATGTCACCATAACATTCCTGCTATAGGAACATGTATGAACAGAGGCTGTTTTAATGAGCGCAGCCATTGTACTAACTTACTGTACCATTTTAAGCAATGTATGTGATTACTCCCTATCTTTCCTGATGTTTTATATCTGTATTTTAAAACTTGAATGCATAAACCAATAAAATATATTCAAACAAAAAAACAATCCAGAGACCTAGCCCTTACCTCATCCTTTACACTAAACCAAACCCCACCCCTAAAACCTAAACTATATCATATCTCTACCCTAACTCTAAAACACTCTTTTAGCCTAACCCCTACACCGATCCCAAGCTCCACTCCTTACCCTAACTATAAGAGTTACATTAACCACATCCCTTGCACTAAGGGTTGGGGGTGATTTCTGGCTGTGAAGCATCACATTCATGAAAAGCCAATAGTCTGTGTTGCTGTTGTTGGCAGAACACTGATGCAGCTGATACTTGGAATGTTACTTTTAGATATTGTATGTAATACAGCTGTGGTAAAGCGCAGTCGAGAACCAACCTTCGACATAAAAAACAATCTCATGTTTCATTTTAATTTCTGTATCGTATATTAAATAATCTATAACAAATGTAGCCAAAAATCTGATACAGCAGAGGAGCTTGAAAAATGCAGATCATGAACACAGACATCCACGTATCCCTTTCCTATATATTTTCCTCATTCATAATGCAGGTCACAAAATATGGTTCTTAAAACTGTACATCCAACATCTGAGGCAACCATCATTTTTAAATCTGGGCGAAGGAGTATTGTGAATGTCCAATGGAAACACCACACCAAAGTCTCCAGAACTCTGCCCATTAGTGAAAAGTCACTCCTCAATAACACCTCTGGGGACAGGAACACTTTCTGCCATACCATAGGATTCCAATGACCATTTCCTCACCCTTCTTGAGTTTAAAATTTGTTTGCTGGGTTTACTTTCACTAAACATTTCCATCACCTAAGCTAATATACAGCACAAAAAAGATATGATTATCTACTAGTTTAGGGTCAAGCATTGGGGAGGACAGATCTCTGTACTAATGCAGGCAGACAACTGATTGACCAGCAGAGGCAACTGGCATGTAATCCAAGAGCAACTGCTGCAGGCACAAGCACATGCTAGGACTACATTTTGTCTTTAAGCTATCTGGATGTGGTCGACATTCTACCTACCAGGTGCTGAAACTATGGAGTGCAAAGCAAGGTCTAGGGTATCCCAGGTGTGCCTCAATTGCATTTCCTGAAACAACAAGGAGATGGATGGAATGCTTGAAGTAGTCTCAGCTAATGTGAATCGACCTGGCTGCACCCCAGTCCATCATTTTTCAACCACTATGCTACATCAGTGTGGACCCAGCCGTATGCACACCCAGCCGCGGTTCGTGCAGGTATCAGCCGTGGGGTGGTAGGGCCGGGTACAGGGGGATTTCGAGGGACAGTGGTGAGGGAAAATTCATTATTTATTTGATTTTCTCTTGGCATCATCCCTCGAAATACTGCCTCACTTGGCCCCACTGCTGTTACCTGCACGAATCGCAGCTGTGCACATCAGTCTTGAGTCTGCTTCAATAGGAACAGTCAAGCCCGAACTGCTGAGCCAGGTCCTCCTTGAACCGTAACAGTTTGGGCTTGACTGTTCCCATTGTAATAGGGTCAAGACTGATTTGCATATGGCTGGGTCCATCCTGAGGTGGCATGGTGTGCCAAAAGGATAGATTGTGATGTGGCCCTAAGCGGTTGCTAGTGGTTGAGATTAATTCAAGCATTCCATCCATCCCCTTGTTTGTGATGTGACAATTGCATTTCCAGCAGCACCAAGCCACTTGTTTGGGTCAAGTGGAGGCTAGGATGTACTGGAATGTGAAAGGTTTGTAAGATTGGTGGCCCAAAAAGGAGACGAACGGTTGAAGGAAAACATTGGCATGGGGAAGGGTACTCACAACTCATCACTGAGTTCTATAGCATTTGTAAATGGTAGTTTCTTGAATTCATGAAGCACCACAGCAGGACCTATGCAGGTCTATGTCAATGGAAGAACTGTAAGACAAAGGATAAAAAAGAATAATTAGTGATGAACTCTTCTTTTCATTTTTCTGTAGGCAGCTTTCATCTTCAGTCTTCCAATTAGGATTTTAAATAAAAAAATTCAGTCTGCTGTGGATAATATGAACAACAAATGTACAGAAAAGCATCCCAATCGGTCTTTATTCTATACTTGTTTGACTTTCAAATGACATAACTGATGATGTCATCCATACACAGACACCTACTCACTGATTCATAGAGCCACTCACACATCAACTTACCTGTACAGCCACTAATGCAACCACTAACTCACATATGTATTATGCAGCCACCCATGCACCAATTCAGGGAGCAGTAAAGCCACTGCCACATCCAGTCACACAGATATACAGACACTTACACATCCACTCAAGCATCCAAACAGCCATTCTCATACTCAGACAACTATACAAATACCTACTCACCCATATAGTCACTCACACATCCACTCACTCACCCATACAGTTACTCACATTCACTCACTTATTCATAGATATGCTAACACATCTACTCACTCATCTATACAGCCACTGACACAAGTACATACTGTCCCATACAACCTCTGTCACACTCACTTACTCACCAATACAGCCACGCACACAGCCATTCACTCACCCATACAACTATTCACACACCTTCTCACTCACCCATATACCCACTTACACACCCATTCATGCATCCATACAGTCCCTTATGTACCCTGTCGTTCACCAATACAGACATTGATGTACCTGCTCAGTCACCCATTCAGCCCCTCATGCACTATCTCAGTCACCATTTACAAACATTGATGCACTGGCACCCTCATCTATACAGCCACTTATTCATTCTCTCATTCACAATTACACCCACTTACACACCAACTCACTCACCTATACAGATACTCACAAACCACTCACTTACTCATACACCCACTGACACACCAAGTCTCTCACACACCCACTCACACTTTATACTCGACTCACACACTAACTCAATCACCCATAGCCACTTACCTTAGAAAACACTCATAATCACTGGATGATGTCATCAGTTATGTAATCTGTAATGCCATTGGTGATGTCATTTGACATGTCAACAGTGATGTAATTTGAGATGTCATGAGTGATATCATGAGTGATGCTACTGGCCATGTCATGAGTGAAGTAATATGTGAGGTCATAAGCACTGTATTGCGGGGGAGTAAGCAAGCTATACAATTAGTCAGGACAGCAGTATATTAATATTATGCAATTTGCCTTGCCTGTCTGCCCTGAGAGAGACCTGGATTACATATAGTTTGTTTTCGGTTGTACCAGGCTTACTTTTAAAGATAGCAAAGAAAATTAAAAAATAGCTGTAGGGATGAATTATAAGCAGAGAGCAAGCATAAGAATAATAACAACAACACAGTAGTAATGATTGAAGACAAAAAAAGGAATCAAATTATTTAAAAGATGATGAAGATACTGTTACTGTGTTATCCTGGTCAAAATGGGGAGTTGCATCTTGGCATTCCTCTTGGTCCTCACTTTCATGGATGCTCCGTCCAACAATCTTGGGTGACGCCACTGCCTGCCTGGCAGATGTAGATTGATTCATTGGTAAGGTAAGTGTGCATTGTTTTACCAAGTATAGCACCTGGTAAGGGCCGGCCTGTAATTGTAGATGGAAAAAGAAAAGGGATATTGAAAAACCAAGTAGAAAAGAAATGCACAAGTTATGATGTAGTGCAGCAAGAACACTTTCCGAGGTGGCATGGATGCATCATGTCTACTCTAGTCTGTTTCCACCATTAACCTACAACAACAACAGGACAGAGCAGGCCCACGGTCAGAGCACCCTTTGCAATTCCTCCATTTAGCGTAAATGTTTTGACAGAGTCTGACAAAGCACATATGCAGCAACATAGCATTTTACCATTTAAGTAACTAAATCAATGAACCGTTGTCAGTCATACCACACTACACTCTACTCCACTGCTTCACAGACATTTAGGTCTGCTGTGGTTGTTATTGACTTGTTTACCTTTTATGCCTCTCAAGATAAGCCCTGACTTATTCCATCAATCATCTCCGATCCTACTGAGTGACTGCGAAGATATGTCACTGTGGTCATCATCATGGTGTTGTCCAACTCAGTGTGCAGTGTACTGATTGAGTCCCATTTGTATATTCAAAATGCAATGTATCAGCCTGCAGTAGAAGTACACATTTACTATTAAAAATACAGGAAGGGAATAATTGTCTTGAGTTACTTTTAGTGTGTAGATTAGATAATATTACACAATGAATTAACTTCATGCACAACAAACAACACAAATCACTTATTTAGCTTCCAATGCATGGTATCATTCATTACCTGTTCCTTCTCATCTTCAGTTAATGGGCAGTCTGTCTCGGCTCAGAATGGAGGATAGCTATAGTTGTCATCATCATGCTCCACTCTTTTGGAGGGACTCAACGAGGAAATATTTTCTTTTTTCTTCTATTATGCTTCATCCAATCATCATCTGGCTTGAGGGCAATGGATTTAGGGAGATTCGGGGGGATGGAGGAGCAGGATTCAGAGGAGTGGACTGTGAAATGCAGACAGCTAAAACTCATATATGGCAATAAAAAGACTAAAAGACGGTAGTAATGGATGTGTGGTGATTTGAAGTTTCTAACGAGATAGACAGACACACAAATAAAACTAAATAAGAGAGTAAGACAGTAAGAAGTGCAAGCCTAATTGTCAGGAAGGTATAGCTCATCCTCAAACTCTGGGGGTTCAACCAGAAGTAGGTAAGCATAATCTACCGCACTACTTCTGTCACCTGAGCCGATGTCCTCATCTTCCACCGTTGATTCATGTATTGTGTAATTCGGTGTTATAGAGTGCTGATTCATTTTGATCATGGTTAACCTCTCCACGTTTTTGGGCGAGAGACTGGTCCTTCTCACTGTTACAATGGAACCAGCAGCACTGAAAACACATCCAGAAGAGACACTTGTGACAGGGTAAGCCAGATAGTTTATCGCCAGCCTGCTGATCAGTGGCCATTGTCCCCTTTTCCGATACAAATACTGCAATTAGGTTTTGATCAATGTACACCTCTGTTGGGTCATACAGATAGGCCTGGACCATTCGCTCAATGTTCAGGGGTGCTACACTTTGTTCGGCCTCTTTTGTCTTGCATCAGCACTGGACCTAGCAAGCCCTTGCTGTTAATACCAATCCTTTAAATATTTTACTGGGGATAATGATCCGGCTCTTGCTGTTGTCAATAGTGTTAGTGAGTTTTATTTTTTTGAGGGATCTTTTTTGGCCCCCAGAACTGGGTGTGGTCCCAACTCCGGGGCCAGTTGTAAAAAGCATGGGATTGAAAATTGACTCGGATCTGTCTATGGCTGGCCAGGTCTCTTCTCTTGTGGGCATCTGCACGGGCCTACTCAGTCAGCTGCGGAAACGTGTGCCTCTCCGCTTTTCTTCTGCATTACAAGCCATTGTCTCCGCCATTGTCATCTCTTGGCTACATTACGGTAATGCCCTCTATTTGGGCATTTCCCAGAAGCTCCTTAGGAGACTGCAAGTTGTGCAAAATGATGCGGCTAGGCTCATCTTTAGACTCCCCAGGAAAACGAGAGCCACTCCATTACTACAAAAATTGCACAGGCTGCCTGTGGAACACCGCGTGCAATTTAAAAGTCTTTGTATAGCCCATAAGGCTTTTTATGGGACTGTACCTAAATATATAAAAGATCGAGTGCAAACGTATGTGCCCGGTAGAGCTTTCTCCTCTTCCGAGACCGTTAGACTGGCCTCTCCTAGGTATAATCTTAAAACAAAAGGCAGCAGAGCGAGCTTTCTCAGTCCTCCTTCTACAGATCTGGAATGATCTGCCGGAGTTTCTGCAAAAGGAATCGGCTCTGCTTTCCTTCAGAAAGTTTTTAAAGACCCACCTGTTCAGAGAAACATTAGTATTGGCGTAGTGCCATCCCGCTGCCTTTAGACCCGGTGATGCTAGTGATCTGTGCCTTTTCTGGAAAGCGCTTAGAGACCAGTGGTGATTTGCGCTATATAAAAATAAAATACCATAACAACATAACAAAATAACAAACGCACTGCCCTCAAGCTCCGAAGATGAACTTGACGCCAGATGCCCTGCTGCAGTACTTGTTGTGGGTTTATGTATCGGGCTTTTAATCACCAGCCATTCATTTTCCGGCTTACTGGCTGCCTCAGCTATCCAAGTTTTGTACCGGGCAACATCCACTTCTGAAAAAGGAATTTATGTCTTACTTTTCAGTGCCGATCTGGAACGTGGAACCAGAATTGTGGGTAATAATGTTGGTCTCCATCTCCTTTGGGCCGGGAGTGATGTTCGTGATGACTGGCACGTCATCATCATCATCATCATCTCCCTCTTGTACATCTACCTCCATAACTCTAAGGCTTTCTGGAACCTTCCTTTTCACTATTCTTGTCTTGTGGCGTGCATCACTCTCAGACAGAGCTAGTGGCTTCCAAATGGCATCTTGATCATCAGAAGCTGGGTTTTAAGAAGAAGAAGATGGACTAACCCTCCTTTTCCTTGCTGGTGGTCTGGAAGACCATGGATCTTCTGTAACAGTGGCTTGCTCCACTTTGTCTGCAGGAAGTTCCATTTCCTGAAATCCCCCTACTTCAAGAGGAACAACTACTATTGTGGACTATTGTTTTGGCTGCTCTTGCGGCTGTTGTTGCAGCTGCTGCTGTACTTAAGTCTGCTGCTGTTCTTGCGGCTGCTGCTGTTCCTGCGGCTGCTGCTATTCTTACGGCTGCTGCGCCTGCTGCTGCACACTTATCTGCTGAGTTTCTGCCTACGGTGATTGTGTACTACTGTGCGATAATGACGTTTCAACATCGCTGCTCGTTAGTAGACTGGCTACCTCTGCGACACACATGGGCTTGGGCCTAGGTTGGTGGGGTTGGCCTGCTGGTGCGGAGGTGCTGCTCCCAGCATGCTCCCTGGACAACGCTGCTGCAGGTGTAATTGTTTTCCTCCCAAAAACACACGGGGCAGCACACTAGTTGTGGTCAGCGCCACTTACTTTTTCTGTTCCCTCTTCCTCTCACTGACAACTTTCTTGGTACTGGAGGACCTGTTACCTTTCTTTGAGCCCATCTTCTTCAGATGTCAGCAGGACGCAGGTCCACAAGTTGCAGAGATTTCTGTGGTCACGGCTTTTGTCTGGCAGTGGGAGCTTGAGAGTTCCACTGGGTCCTGCCACGTGGTTGGAGACAGAGCGGTGGCATAAAAGTGAGTTGTGAGTGTTTTGTCCATAGTGTGGGCACTCAGTGTCCCTCCTCATCTCTTCCTTTGTCTCCCTCACACTCTTTCTCTCTCTCTTCCTCATATACTGTTTCTCTCTTTCTCTCTCTTCCTCTTTCTCTCTCTTACTCTTGCACTCTTCCTCTGTTTCTCTGTTCCTCTTTCTCACACTCTTTCCCTCTTTCTCACTCTTCCTCTCTCTCACTATTTCTCTCTCTCTTCATTATTCTCCCTCTTTCTCTCTCTCTTCCTCTCACTTTCTTTCTTTTTCTCTCTCTCTTCCTCTCACTCTCACTGTTTCTCCCTTTCTCTCTTTCGCTCTGTCTTGTGCTCACTCTTCCTTTCTTTGTTCACTCTCTCTTCCTCACTCTCATACTGTTTATCTCTTTCTTTCTCTCTTCCGCTCTCTCTCTCTCACTCTTTCTCTCTCTCTTTCTCTCACACTCTTCCTCTTCCTCACACTCTTTCTTTCTCTCTCTCTCTTCCTCTCTCTCACTGTTTCTCTCTCACTGTTTCTCACTGTTTCTCTCTATCTTCCTCTCACTCTTTCTTTCTTATTCTCTCTCTCATCCGCTCACTACTCTCACTGTTTCTCTCTTTCTGTCTGTCTTCCTCTCACTCTTTATTTCTCTCTCTCTTCCTCTATCCTTTTATGAACGCATGACGCACAATCTTATCTTGCTTTTTATCTAACAGGCTGTGATTCACTAATCGACGTCCCCCCCCAACATCCCCCCAACACCACCAGAGCTGAACGCGTGTAGAACCTGCAATGATGCGTGGCCATCCTGGTAACGCCTGAGAAAGTTGCTTCAGCACGTGGTGGACCCTCTTACACACATGCCAGTGGCAGATGGGGAGCATAGAGACTTCTTTCTGCAGCAGCGGGCAGTCACCTCTGGGCGGTAGGAGTGGATACTGTGCAGCACCCTGGGCGCACAAGAGCACACAGACACCTCCGAGCAGTGTGAGTGGATGGGATGCATGAGCCTGAGTGCGCATTGGCGAAACAGAGAATTACACGTGTGCAGTTGTATGTACTCTACAATTTCTAATTTTATACTATCTTTCAGATCACTAAACTTGAGGGTGCACTATGTCCCGGCACGTGGTTGGAGAAACACCGGTAGTACAAATGTGAGCTCCGAAGATTTTCTCCAGTGTTAACACTCCTTCTCCCTCTCCATCTCTTCCTTTCTCTCTCTCAAACTTTCTCTCTTTCTCTCACTCTCTCATTCTTTCTCTCTCTCTCTTCCTCTTTCACACTCTTTCTCTCTCTCTCACACTTTCTCTCTTTCTCTTTTCCTTGTATCTTACTCTTTCTCTCTTTCTCTCTATCACTCTTTCTCTCTTTCTCTGTCTCCCCCTCTCACTCTTGCTCTCTCTCACTCTTTCTCTGTCTTCCTCTCTCGATCATTCTTTCTTCCTCTTTCTCTTCCTCTTTCTCACTCTTTCTCTCTTTCCCTTTCGCCTTTGCTGGACGCATGACGCACCATCTTATCTTTCTTTTTGTCTTGCAGGCTGTGATTCACAAATGCTCCAGTGATGACATGCCATGGCTGTATATAGTTGTATTTGTTGTTGTTTTGTTATAACAAAATGTTTAATATGTTAATCCATACATGACTAAGATTCTTATTTGTCCAACCTCACAAGCATCTTCTTATTAATTATTATACAAAATTACCCAATTTTTTATGTTCCAGATTACCTAACGTGACTGTCACATTTGTTTGTGGGGGTGAGAGAGGATGGTGGACAAGGAGATCCTGCTGGGGGGTATCGGAGCAGTATTGGTTGTCCGACCTGCATGATCTTTGCCTCCATTGCATCTGTTTTCAGAGACCTATGAGCCGGCGGGCTGGCTCGTAGATGAAGAGCTGAGAGACGAATAGCTGGCTCATAGAGGGAGAACTGCGGCCCGTCAGTTCGCAGAGGGAGAGCTGCAGGCCAGCTCGCAGAGGAACACCTATGGGGCGGCTGATATAGGGCAAGGAGCGTGAAGAGGTTATCTCGCAGAAAGAGACCTGTGGTATATTTCCAGTCTTGGCTTCACAGATACAACAGCGGGTCCGAGAACTCGCACTCGAAGAGCTGTGAGACGACAAGTGGTTTTCAGAGGGAGACTTGCGGGCCCAAGAAGGTTGTTGGAGGTATGCTGGTGATGTGGAAAGAGGGTGCCTTACCTGCTGATGTGGGGGGATGCAGCATGAAAGGGGTATCTCTCACAGACAGAGCTCCAGTATGTTTTCAGAGATGCTTCGGACAGATGCCAGCTGATGGACTGAATCACAGAATGGCTTTTCAATGCTCATATAGTGTGACTTATGAAAAGTTCGCACCCAGGTTTTGCAGAGGGACAACTGCGGCCCGTGGGCTCGACTCACAGAGGGAGAACTACGGGCCGCCCGCTCCCAAAGGAACAGCAGCAAAGTAGCTCGCAGACGTAGAGGCACAGCAGCGTACTAGCTTGCATAGGTAGAGAGCTGCGAGCCGACGGACTGGCTTCTAAAGGCATAGCTGCGAAGTGGTGATGTTGGGCAGAGAGAGCATAAAAGGGTTATCTTCCTACTGGTGTCCTGGAGTGGAATTCGTGCTGCCTGGCGTTCACCTGCTTATCCTTTATTGTTAGTAAATCCTAAACCTTCACTGTGTCCATATCTTCACTACACAGAGCTCGGGTATATTAAATTGGCCCTTGGACCTTTCTTTTACATTTTCCCTCGATGTGAAGCACAAGATGGCTGCTAACACTTCCTAGTTTGAAGTGTTAGCAGCCAATCAGAGGACACTTCCTGCTTTGAGTTGTTAGCAGCCAATCAGAGGCAAGCTCATGCTCGGGAGTTAGGCACCGACAGATACATATATATTTTTTCTTTTATTATCTCAAAAACTACTGAACAGATTTACATCATTTCAACAAAAGTGCGCTTTGTGGACCAAGACCTTTCTCCCTGCCAAATTCAGCGTAATTCCGTTTGGCAGTTTGCCCTTTTAGCCTTGTCTAAATTTTCCTATGGAATATGCATTGAGAAAACATTTTTGGGGACCCCCTTTTTTCTCAGCCCCCCCCTTGACCAATCACCCCTAAACTTTCAAGATAGGAGCTGATCGAATAAAAGAAACGTTTTGGAAAATTTCGTAAGCATTCGTCAAACAATGCCAAAGTTATACGCACATGGAGGGCTCCAGGAGAGGGTCTGCGCAACCCCCCTCCCAACATGAGTAAAGCCCTGGGACTGCGTGGACCCCAGTGAGCCCCTGCTATTATTTTATTTTTAATTCCCCCGGGACCTAGCCCACCCCGGGTCTCATTACAATAAAACACGGGAACCCGCAAACCCAGCGAGATTTGCGGCGATTTAAAAAAAATTAAAATGCTTTCTTTGGCCCTGGGGCATGCCTAGGGGATCAGGGTATTTCTGCCCTACCCCCTTCTCTTGTTTTATACCTTTGTTTCTCTGTTTTCTGGTGACTCACTTCTACTGAGTCACCGAGCTGCCAACACTTCCTGGTTTCGAGTGTTGGCAGCCAATCATAGTGAAGCTCATGCTCGGGATTAAGGCTCTGCCCAGATAACGAAACATTTATTTTTCTAATTTCTAAGTAACTACTGAACTCATTTACACCATTTAAAAAAATGTTGCTTTCTGATCCAAGCACTACCTTTTTGCCAAATTTGGGGTAATTCTGTTTAGTAGTTTATGCTGTAACCTTGCACAAAGTTTCCTATGGAAAATAGATTTTTTTGACTATGAATTTTTTTATTTAGTATTGCAGACTATTCTGTATCTAAAACAATTCAACTACCACGTGAACTGCACTTGATGACCATCACAGTAGCCACTGAGAAATACACTTCCTTGTAATGGCTTCGCAGAGCGGGTCCCACCACTCGGCGACAAGTGTCAGGGTCAACTTGATTTACCATGTTTATTTATGCCTCTTTATCAATGCATTATGAAGTTAATAATACAGCATCGCTGTAATCCAACATTTAACTGTGTATATGTGCATATAATAACATTTTGTTTTTTACTTTGAACATTATGATTTGACTTTAGGCACACCAAGATGGCCGCACATTTTCCCTGCTATTACAAAGTTTGTTGTCCTCTCTCCATGACCATGACCAAGACTATGTATGCACAATGTTTGAACTTGGTGTTGGGGTTCAGGGGGGGCTGGTGCCTTCTGTCTAGTTCCCCGTTCATTGGTTTTAGCTTTAGGTGCCAAGTGCAGATGCGAATTTTCGGACGCTCCCTAGAGCTCGCCTTAAAAGGGCCCGCCTACAGGAAACAGGTGCTTGGTTTCTTGAATGGTCCCTTGCCGTGCGTTTCATGTTCCTGTTGTTCCACCTTGTTTCCTTTCCAATGAGCTCGATTCCAGCGGTTCCTTCAAGGGCTGGATTTTGATTCCCCTTTTTTCCCCTTTTCCATGTTTCTTACCTTTGGGAACTACTGAACCCTTATTGGGGACCTGTTTTTGATCTTTCGGTGACGTTTTGGGATTCGCGGCTGCGTTTCCTTGTAATGGCTTCGCAGAGCGGGTGCCACCACTCGGCGACAAGTGTCAGGGTCAACTTGATTTACCATGTTTATCTATGCCTCTTTATCAATGCATTATGAAGTTAATAATACAGCATCACTGTAATCCAACATTTAACTGTGTATATGTGCATATAATAACATTTTGTTTTTTACTTTGAACATTATGCTTTGACTTTAGGCACACCAAGATGGCCACACATTTTCCCTGCTATTACACAGTTTGTTGTCCTCTCTCCATGACCATGACCAAGACTATGTATGCACAATGTTTGAACTTGGTGTTGGGGTACAGGGGCGCTGGTGCCTTCTGTCTAGTTCCCCGTTCATTGGTTTTAGCTTTCGGTGCCAAGTGCAGATGCGAATTTATGGACGCTCCCTAGAGCTCGCCTTAAAAGGGCCCGCCTACAGGAAACAGGTGCTTGGTTTCTTGAATGGTCCCTTGCCGTGTGTTTCATGTTCCTGTTGTTCCACCTTGTTTCCTTTCCAATGAGCTCGATTCCAGCGGTTCTTTCAAGGGCTGGATTTTGATTCCCCTTTTTTCCCCTTTTCCATGTTTCTTACCTTTGGGCACTACTGAACCCCTATTGGGGACCTGTTTTTGATCTTTCGGTGACGTTTTGGGATTCGCGGCTGTGTTTCCTTGTAATGGCTTCGCAGAGCGGGTGCCACCACTCGGCGACAAGTGTCAGGGTCAACTTGATTTACCATGTTTATCTATGCCTCTTTATCAATGCATTATGAAGTTAATAATACAGCATCACTGTAATCCAACATTTAACTGTGTATATGTGCATATAATAACATTTTGTATTTTACTTTGAACAATATGCTTTGACTTTAGGCACACCAAGATGGCCGCACATTTTCCCTGCTATTACACAGTTTGTTGTCCTCTCTCCATGACCATGACCAAGACTATGTATGCACAATGTTTGAACTTGGTGTTGGGGTTCAGGGGGGCTGGTGCCTTCTGTCTAGTTCCCCGTTCATTGGTTTTAGCTTTAGGTGCCAAGTGCAAATGCGAATTTATGGACGCTCCCTAGAGCTCGCCTTAAAAGGGCCCGCCTACAGGAAACAGGTGCTTGGTTTCTTGAATGGTCCCTTGCCGTGTGTTTCATGTTCCTGTTGTTCCACCGTGTTCCCTTTCCAATGAGCTCGATTCCAGCGTTTTTTTCAAGGGCTTGATTTTGATTCCCCTTTTTTCCACTTTTCCCTGTTTCTTACCGTTGGGCACTACTGAACCCTTATTGGGGACCTGTTTTTGATCTTTCGGTGACGTTTTGGGATTCGCGGCTGCGTTTCCTATGAGTTCTGGCGTCCCGTTATTTACCCTTTTTTGTACTCGAACCATCTTGTTGTGTGTCTTTTAGGTGGTTCACGAAGGAGCTGAACAACGGCCGTTTTTTGCGCTACCTTCGTGTTCTTTTAAAGTCCAGGGGTTTTTTGGGTGTCTTTCAAATTCCCTTGATGCCTTTTTTCCCCTGTCCCTTTTTTGTCTTTTCATTGTGAATTCCACCCCTTTGACATTCTTGGTGTTTCCCGAGGGGGTGTGGTTGGTCTGGGGTTACACAAGAAAGAACCAATACGATTGCAGTGGAAGTTTTCCTGTTTCGTATCAAGCCACTCCCGTTTGTTAACTAGGGTAAGCAGGGAGGTCGGTGGTTCGTGTGTGTACTTGGCACTGATATTATTAGTGGGGTGTATCTAACCTTGTCCCCCTTTTTCTTTTGTCACCCTTTTTCTTTTGTAGCGGTCTCGTCAGAGTCGAGCTGTTAGCTGCCGAGAAGCCGGACGTTACGAGCTGTGTTCCCCAAGACCTTGGGTTCCCTTGTTTTGTTTACCCACCTTCTCCCGGCATCGTGTTCTCCACCACCCGGTTTATTCGGGGGTGTCGGGGGTCACGGCGAAGGTAGGGGATTGGGACGTTCTTCACTCCTGCGGTGTTTGGCTGGTCGGCAACGGAACACTTGGTTCCTTGTGTGATCAAAGAAGTTCGCTTCCGAAACGCGTTACCTTGAACTTGGAATAAATCATCCTTTAACAGGACTCTGAGAGTGTTTATTATTGAAGTTGATTGTGGGTTAAAACACTAGTTTGCTCTTCCGGTTGCCATCCCGCCACGAAACCACGGGTTGAGCTCCCAGGGGGAGCGCCTGGTTTGTGAACATTGACGGAGTGAGCCCTGCCAGCCGCCTGGCTGTTAACCTGCTTATCACCTCTAGGACAATAAATCTCAGAAACCCACAGTACGAACTCCTAGGAACACCCGGATCGGCGTCCCAGAGGTAAGCCTCGTACTAGGGTGCACTCCGGGCCTGGCGCGGTCACATGTGTTGGCCCTGCGTGGTGCGGCACCTAAGAGGGGTGTCTCTGGCTTTGCTGATCAGAGGGAAGTATCCTGGTTGGGAGGGCTTTGGGGTAAATACCGTTCACAGCATTTAGGCCTAAGAATAACCCTACTTACTTGTTAATTAAACAAGCACAACATCCTTCCATATCCGTGCCATAAAGGAGACGACTAAGAGAGGCAGTATTCAGAACGTCCATACTAGGAGGGTAGTCCCTTACAATATAAGGAACAGAAAGAAAGGGGAAGTCATTGACCAAATTAATGGCAGTACAAAGGTAGAAAATTCTGTTGCTCACAGCAAGATTACAAGGATCACCTTAATCTCTTGTGGCATCATGGATGAAGAATCACTAATACGTCTGGCAGCCCAAACACTACTAGCACGGGAGCCAGGGAAAGCACAGACCAATGTGGCAAAACGAAAGAATAATGACAATACCTTGAATACGCAACTGATGAAATATGAGAAACTGAAGAAAGCAGAAACCTCGAAGTGTTGGGAGGCAGTCTCCCTCCAGGACTATGTAGATAACAAGATTGTCCCACGAGAGCTGCACATATACACAACACCCTCATACGAATTGCCCAACAAACACATGCTGGAGGAATGGGCAGAAAATTCTGCAGGACGCTTGAAGAACATGTTATGTATCCTCATTAAGTATGCGTGGGAAGATAGAGACAACTTTATGGAGAACCGGGCCTTATGGGCCTGGCGGCGCAGGGCACGCCTTAAATCCCCGAGTTCACCTGCCTTGTCGAACATAGACACGAGACATTCTGTTGGGCGTAGAAAACCAGGTTTATTAGCTGCAGCCAAGCACAGTTGTCCCAGAAGTACGTACAGTGTATATTCTGAGGAGACTGCCACTATAGTCCGTGGCGCACAATCTTTTATAGAACACATATTTACAACATTTACTCCCTGTAAATACAAAGCTAGCCAATAGGAAAAGTTGGAAAACAAGCTATCAGGTGTCCCAAATACTCCCCTCTTTCAGACCCCGTGTGTTACCCCTCCCCACAAAATATTCAGTGCTAGTACCGACAATCCAATTTGCAGGTGGCAGGACGTATTTGTGTGCCTTAAAGGATAGTTGTGTAACAAGAGAATACAAGGAGAGAATAGTGAAGGCCAGTCGGATAAGATGATGTAGGGCAAGAATAGGAGAAGCCAAATAGTCAGTCGAGACAGGGATCAATCAACCCAGACATGGATTAGCGAACTCGGCCAGACCCTGACATCGGTTTCATAAACAAGGGCAGGGGGTTACTCTTTAACTGAAGATACACGTAGCAGCTGAGAAAGGCAAAAACACTCCGTTCGCCGTGCTGCCTGAGTGAGGGCAACACAAAATGGCGACGAGACACAAAATGGCGGGTAAATACAGGACGAAGTCAGAAACCGAAGAACCTCACTGTCTCTATATTTCTCTGCACCTCTGATGAAATGAAGCAGGCATTGACTTAGTAAAATATCTATCTATTGTTTCCACGACTCTGAAGATCAGTTTTATTCTTGGGGAAACAAAGTTGTCATGTTTATGCCGTTGTCAGAAACTAATCCCTTCTTGTTTATTCGAGAAACTTTCATGCGACCTCTGAGCTAGCTAGCACTTACAATTAAGTCTAATATATTCGATAGAGAACTAGCAGACGTAAGTCCTATTTCAAATCTATAGGATATATTATTCCAATGCGCAGAGCCTATTGGGAATATAAGAACTACGCTACAGTACTTGCCTCCTCCCTCCCCCCGAAATGTTTAGGGGAGTGGGATGGCTCGGCATAAGCAAGGGTAGCGTAGGGGTATGAAGAAGAGGCATGTTTCTCTGGGTGGGGTTCTCTTCCGGATTGGCAAACGTGTCTGCCAGGTCTGCGCAGCTTACACCGCCACTAGGCTGACGCCGTGGGCGAAGTAGCCTGCATGAATGATGCTCTCAGCGTGATGGTATCCAGAAACCGTCATGGCCGCTGCAACGCATATATGCCACACAGTTCACCTTTCGACACCGGCGTATGTGAAAGAAGGCCCTTCATGTGCTGGCGGAAGCTCCTGGGCCGAGATACGCGACCTCGGAAGGCTCTTGAGATTAACGGTGGCTACCGCAAAACAGGCACACAGCACCCAGCCTGATGCCCAGGAGCGTGGAGTGCTCTGTATACTACAAACACAGTAGTCCAAAAGGTACCAACAGTGGAACAGTGTTTTGATACCATAGTAGGCGATGCTAAAACTGTATCTGAGAGTTGACATGAAGGTACTTCCTTCGAACAGGTGAAACCAACTCTAGGTCCCAACAGTGGAGCAGTGTCTTGATCCCACAATGGAAGATGTCCGATATTACCTGCTGCTTGGTTTTCACAGAGCTCCCTCCAGTGAAATGCATTAGACTTTGTGCTTCCAAAGTTAACTGTTGCACATGATTATTGGGCTTGGTTGACTGCTGTCGCTGGACCACACTGCGGTACAGCAGGTCTGAACAGTGAAACGGGGTTTTGATTATACGAATAAGGATATCAGAAGTTAAATTCTGTGATGATTTGTGTGTATCCCCTCTGATCAGGTGCAACCAAGTGTAGGTCCCAACAGTGGACCGGTGTCTTGATCCCACAGTGGAGGATGTTAGAACTGCATCTGAGAGTGGAGATGAAGGTACTCTATTCGACCAGCTGCAAAAAACTCTGGGTCCCAACAGTGGAACGGTGTCTTGATCCCACAATGGACAATGTCTGATATGACGTGTTGCTTGGTTTTCACAGAACTCCGTCTGTTGAGGTGCATCACACTCTGTGCTTCTGTAATTAACTGCTGCACATGATTATTGGGCTTAGTTGACTGCTATCGCTGGAATACCACGTGGTACAGCAGGTCCAAACAGTGCAATTGGGACTTAATTCTATGATTGAGGATGTCAGAAGTTAAAGTTTGTGATAATTTCTTTGTACCCCCTCTGATGAGGTGCAAGCAACTCTAGGTCCCAACAGTGGAACAGTGTCTTGATCCCACAATGGAAGATGTTAGAACTGTATCTGAGAGAGGTGATGGAGGTACTCTCTTCGACCAGCTGCAACCAACTCTAGGTCCCAAAAGTGGAACGGTGTCTTGATCCCACAATGGACCATGTCCGATATTACCTCTTGCTTGCTTTTCTTAGAACTTTGTCTGTTGAGGTGCATCACACTTCCATAGCTATCTGCTGCACATGACTACTGGGCTTGGTTGACACTAGTGGGTGGAGTATACTGCGGTTCAGCAGGTCCGAACAGTGACATGGGGTCTTGATTCTATTATTGAGGATGTCATAAGTTAAAGTCTGTGATGTTTTCTTTGCACCCCCTCTGATCAGGTGCAACAAACTTTGTGCTTTCGAATTCAACGGTACTTGGCTGTGAGGTGTTAATGACCACTGCTTCTGGACTACACTGCGTTTATCAGGGTTCACAATTCAGATCGAGTGGTGATTGTTTAGTTACATAATCCAGTAGTTAAGTAACAACGTCTATTTAAATATACATAATATTGTTTTATTAGGACCATGGAATGTTGGGAGCTCAATTGAAAACAATGGAGTACCTCCGGGCTTATAATGGCTGGTATAAGCCTGGAGCTGCAACATTGCAATGTTTATTTGTTCGTACTCAAAAAGAAGATGGAGAAAGAGGGAAAATGGCTAGGCTCACCCTCCAAAAGTTATGTAGACCTGAAAATTCCTAAGTCTAGGGATCAAGAACCTAGCCCTTGGATGGCAGATATTCACAACACTCGCAAGAGTTGAAAGAATTAAGTGTTAGAAAGAAAAAGTTTTCTTTCTTGAGTCCCCTCACTCGCCAGGGTTTCCCCGCGGTGACATGCTTCATCATTGGGGCCATCCCAGTCCTCTACGGACTGAGGCGTGCTATGACTTGCGGAATTACGTAGGAGCACTCAAGTGACGGACTATGTGTAGTGCAGTCAGTGTAGTGAAGTGGAGTGGGTTGGAAGTGAATTAAAACTACCTATCTAGTGGGCAAAAATTATTTATTGTTGCTCCTATTAGGTTAGATCTAAAAACGGGGTACAACAATAAGGGTCCTAATTACAATGGGTTAGGTGTACCTAGTAGTTGGAGTCAACATGTTTCGAGCATTCCCCAAGCTCTTCGTCAGGACTACACAGGGACCAGCCCTGTGTTTGCCACTCCTAGTTGTGCTCAAATGAGGTAAATACTTAACTAATAAAAATAATAATAATGCTGCAACAGTAAAGCATGTGTTTAGTACATACATATTGTGATAAAGTCACGTAGTATCTGTAGAATAAAAAACACACAATATGGTTCAGGGGTTACAAGCGCCCCTTGAAATTACATTGTAATTTCTGTAATCTTAATCTCTTCACACAAAATACACAGTATGTGAGGTTTTTTGTGCCTTAGTCCAGAATAAAGGAAGCCGATTGGCGTGTTTTAGGAAAAAGTGTTGTTGGTTCAAAACCGTGAAACTGGCACTCCGTGACACAACACGCACCAAATGCAAAAAAACAGACAATTACATACATTAATGGGGACCTAGCTTTCCCCAATGGTCACGGAAAGTTGTTGGTATCTCTTGAATCTAGTTTTAAGGGAGAAAATACGGAGGGCAATATTGCTGTGTTAGTAGCATGTAAGGCAGAAACACAAATCAGATTTTAGGAGGTTCCGCCTGCAGTCTGCCGTCCCTCTGCATCTGTGGGAGTGAAAAACGGGCACTTTATTGCTCACAAGATACGCAGGCTTAGTCATCTATACTGGAACCTCCGGACCGCATATTGGTGAGTGCGGGTCCGGTACCTGCATTTAAGCAATTGTTTCCGCATTTTCATTGCGGAAAGGCATAGTCTGCTTTGGGAAATAGAAAAATGACCGTCAGCCTAGGGCAATGGCGGCGGCCATATTGGGAGTAAGTAACACATATAAGTGTGCAAATACTGCGTATTTCCTCATAAAAATATTTTATGGGAGGTGTTGTGGATCAGTCCCTCCTGGAAAGTGAATTTAGAAAAATAAAAGGAATTTTGAAAAAAACTTTAGATTAATACATGCACTGTTTTGTTAATCCGTGTCTGGCTCTAGATAAAGGAAAAAAGGGGGAAGGGAGATATATCCTATATGTGACCCCTCTCAGTAGGATTGCACTCTCCTCCAAAACTAGATAGCACAATCATATTCGTGGTATTATTTAAATCATGGCATCATTTTAAAAACATTAAAAAACACACACAGGGCACTGGCCCGCTGTATTCTTGTTGGGGAGCCAGTTGGAGAACATAAGGCCCATCCTGCTAGACTGAATGTTTTCATGACCCAAAACTGTTAAGTATGTGATTCACGGGTAATTGTTGAGGAAGAGCAAAACAGTGTATCGTGGTTGTATTCATGAGAATTGTCCCCACGGTATGTCATCATTTAAGCCATGGGTATCAGAACGCAATTTGAAAACCCAACGTTGTTCTTTTTCAAGCAGTTTCTTGTCAATTTTTGTGCGATTCTGGATGGTTTCAAGTACCACCCACCTCATGTAGTAAGGGGTATGTTGTCTTTCCAAGAAATGCATAGTCATTTTTGTGTTCGATCGTTTGCACCTAATATTGCTGCGGTGCTCTACTATGCGTGTACTGACCTTCCTAGTGGTCATTCCCACATACTGCAGGTTGCATGTGCAGGTGAATAGGTAGACTACTTCTGTTGTGTTACAGTTAGAAAAGGATCTCAGATCCCAAATCACGCCATTGTTACAAACAAATTGTTCAGTTGATTAGGTAAGATGGCAAATGCTACAGTTTGTACATGGGTAGTGTCCCTCAGGAAGAGGGTGCAGGAGGTGAACTGTGCCTTCTGAGCCTTGTATGTCTTTGGGTTCCTGAGATTCTTTCCTTTTCTGTGGCTGAACATGGGCTGTTGTAAGTTCAAACCTCCACTATTTAAGGTTCTCCAGTGTTTCTTGACAATTTGTGTTACTTTGTCAGAAGCTACGTTAAAGGTTGTGATGCAAATTGGTCTTTTGCTTTTAGTAATTGGATCAGCTGTCTTGTGTTCTAGCAGGGCTTCCCTGTTGTTATTTGAGGCACTTTTCTTAGCTTGTGACACAATGTGTCTGGGGTAGTTTCTCTGAAGCAGTTTGGTGCTCAGATCGTTTGCTTGTCGTAATCCCTTTTCTCTGAGCAGTTTCCTCTGAGACGCAAAAACTGCCCAAAGGGTAAGGTTGTCCCTCAATTGTTTGGGATGGAAACTATCTTACCTCAATAGACAGTTTCTTGCTCTAGGTTTGAAATGTGTGGTTGTGATAAGTGTATCCTCATATACTAGTATGTTGAGGTCTAGAAAGATGAGGTGGGACCAGCTCATCGTTACTGTGTATTTCAGAAAAGGGTCTTGTGAATTTGACCAGTCCAGAAATTGAGTGGCTTCAGCTTCATCTCCCTCCCAAATGAGTAGCACGTCATCTACGTATCTTTTCCATAGGTGGACATGGTTTGGATGTGGGTTACTTGGGTGTAAGATTTTTTGCTTCTCAAGGTGGTGGACATAAAGTCCGGCCACACTCGACGCGAAGGTACTACCCATACTCATGCCATGCTTCTGGCGGTATAGAGTGTGGTTGATTTGGAAGAAGTTTTCTGTCAGTGCTAGTCAACAGCATCTTAGTACCACATGCCTAGGTGTATGGTACTGCCATGTTTCTTGGAAGAGGACCTTTTCTAGGATCTCTAAAGTCTCTTTGTGGGGGAGACTTGTATATAGGCTTTCCACATCTAACCCTACAAGAATGTGAGTGAGTGGGTTAAAGTGTAGATTCTTTAGAAGACAGAGAACAGCTTTTGTATCCTGAAGGTATGTGTCTGTGTTGTATTAGGGGTCGTAAGAATGTGTCCGCAAACTTAGACAATGGTTCCAGGATGGAACATATTCCTGAGACTATTGGTCTGCTGCCCGGTGGTTTCTCCATGGTCTTGTGGATCTTGGGGATCATGTAGAAATAGGGGATAGTAGGGTTTTTTCTTCTCCAGAAAATCCGCTTCTTTTATGGATATCCAGTCATTAGTCAATGATTCCTCCACCAGATTGGCAATTTCAATGCAGAAGCATTCTGTGGGATCATTCTGGATTACTTCATAGTTCCTTTTGTCCGCTAGGAGTCTTAGGCATGCCTCATTGTAGGCTGCTGTATTCTGCACCAGAATGGTGCCCCCTTGTCCGCTGGTTTGATTGTCACTGTTGTTTCCTTAGATAGTTGCTGGATTGCTTTCATCTCTCTTTTGCTGGTGTTTATGAAAAATCCTTATAGTTCCGGGGTCTATTTCGGTAATTTCCTTCATGATGGCTTTTTCAAATGCTAGAAGCTCTACTGGCAGTCTACTTGAAGGTGGGGTAAAGTTTGATTATCTGTGGAGGCCTGTGTCTCTGTGGGTATTAGTTGTGGGTTCTTTGTCCTTGAAGAAGTCCTCCAGTTTGATTTTATGAATGAAATCCTTCAATTTGCGACATAGTTTAAATTTATCCAAACTCGTAGTTGGTAGGAAACCCAAACCCTTTTCCGAAACGGTAGTTTGGTCTGGTGTCAAAGTGGTGTCAGAAAGATTGACCACTAGACTGGGTGGTTGCTGGTTGATGGGATGTTCGGTGGGCCCATGCTGCGTGTGTGACTCCTGGCGGTTTCCAGTGGCGGTACCCATTGTACCTTTTGGCCTCGTCTTGTTTTCCCTCGTTGTGGCATCTTGCCTCTCCCTGAAAAAGACTAATGTTGCTGTTCCTGGGGTTGTGTGTTATCCCAATAGGGGTAGGGTTGTTGTTGGTAAGGCTGGTGGAATGGTGGTGGTCCATGGAAGAACTGTGGTGGTGAGCCATATGGTGGTGCCCCTTGGTAAGGTGGCCACCCAAAACCTCCTCTGTTTCTCATTCGACCTCCCCTTGATCTTCTGTTTTTTGTGTAGTTGCGATTGTAGCTGGAATCTGAGGTATTGGAGGCTGTGTCAGATCCATCACTATCAGTATTGTAGCCTGGATTTCTCCCTGTAGGGGTATAGTCCTCCTTCATATAGGGGGATACTTTTTCATGAGAAAAGGATTTTTTGTCCTTGTGAAATTTCACATATTTGGCATCTTTTAAGCTTATTTCAAATTCATTCATTGTCTTGTTCTGTTCTTCTAATCGTTTTTTGAGTTCCGCCCTACTCTTGTAAGTCTTAAGTTTAATTTCTAGATCATGTATTCCTGCCTTCATTTCATCAGAAAGGCGTGCTGCTGTTTTTATGATCAATACTAACCAATCTCTGGTGCAGTGCCATGAAATGAGGAACCATTCTTTTTTTAAAAATCTTATCCTGCTGGAAGATAAAGGGTTCTTTTCTGACTATTATCCCCATGGAGCAGTGTTGGCCCTTAGGTATTCACTCATCATAATCCCATGAACTAAAGTTTTAATTTGGTTGCGCTTGAGTTCTGTTAGCTCGTCCCAGAATTGGCTGGCCTCATTGTTATCCCGATTCATTGTCCCTGTATGGGGAAGCATTGAGGCTATGATTCTATCTACGTCTTCCTCTGTGTAGGTGAGGCCTGTCACCTCAGCCATTGTGATAGGTTTTGCAGTCTGTCACTTACAAAAAAAGGGGTTTGTATTTAGTGAGTGTCAGAATGTAGGTTTTTTCTATAAAAACCAGAGAGAGTCTCCCACAGCTGCACACTGTATATGACGTACTCAGAAAGAAGGGGGAGAAAGAGGGAAAATGGCTAGGCTCACCCTCCAAAAGGTATGTAGACCTGAAAATCCCTAAGTCTAGGGATCAAGAACCTAGCCCTTGGATGGCGGAATTTCAAGAAACTCGCTGGAGTTGGAAGAATTAAGTGTTAGAAAGAAAAAGTTTTTTTTCTTGAGTCCCCTCACTCACCAGGGTTTCCCCACAGTGACATGCTTCATCATTGGGGCTATCCCAGTCCTCTACGGACTGAGGCATGCTACGACTTGCGGAATTGAGCTGAATATATTGTCCCGGCAAGAACCCTTTACAGAGGGGGTTGAGAATGTTGGCAGATCTCCTAAAGCAACCTGCTTGACATCACTAATATCATGGAACCTGGTGGGTATGGGACCTAAACTAGCTACGCCAGACTGGTCGGATTTTATTGATAAATTCGACATTTGTCTTTTTCAAGAGACCTGGTCTGTGCATCCCGTATTCAGATTGGGCTACCTTAATTTCCATGTTCCCGCTGTGAAAAGGCAAAAGGGTCGTCCAGTAGGAGGATTGGTGATTTGGGTTAAGCAGAACTTAAATTGTAACATCCAGCTTCTCCCTGTCCCAAATTGTGATATTATTGCAGTGAGACTTAGTTTTTCTTCTAGCCCAAACATCAATATTTTCAATGTTTATGCCTGGGGCTTACCAGGAGGGAAAAAGTCTGAGGTAATAACAGCCTTAGAAGTTCTAATTGAGACTCTGCCAACTAACTTATTGCCCCTGATAGCGGGAGATTTTAACACGACCTTTGAGCCACTAGGACATGACGACCTGTGCCTAAACGAGGAGGAAGACTCAAGATGGGGGTTTCCTCAACTTGAGTTGAAACCCATAAGTAGATAGACAGAGGCCGCAATGCACCTGAAGGGGTTTTGCTTTAGGAATCAGCTAAGGGCTGCTAATGGCCGAACACCGTCATACAGGATGGGTAATAGGGTAAAGAAATAGATAGATTCGCACTCTTAGGTAAACAACTTATAAGTTTCTATGATAATGGAATGTAAGTAAATGTAAAGAATGTATTGCGTACGTGCACGTGTAGTTAGGAGAGTACCCTACTCCTAAAGAGTAATACATTTGATTAAATGAGTCCTTGGAAACCAAAGACTGCGTGTCGCACAGCTACACAGGATCAAAACAGTTACATTCAATGAAACAGAAATAATAAAGCAATCAAAATGCTTGATCCGATAACAATATCTTTAACAGTTGAACAATGTTATCCTTCCCAATCCTTCCCAATGCATTTCGAGTTCAAACTGAACCCTTTGTCAGGGGATAACAAATTACAACTTAAAACATGATTCTGGTGAAGAAGACTCCAATGTAACTTTCGTCCGTATCTTACGTAGTTCAAAATGATACCGGAATCAGCATTACCAGATAACTTTGTGAGCCAAAGCGAAAGACATATACTCCACTCGCTGTCAACCCCGTGTGAATATCGTTCCATCCTCTTGTATCGCGTTGTATTCCTGCCGACATCTAACAAGTCTATCACGTCACATGTAAACTTTTGATTGCTTTATTATTTCTGTTTCATTGAATTTAACTTCATGTCTCGCATCAAAGAATGAATTTTGCAAAGAAAAGGTGATAATATACCGCAAATATGGATAAAAATATGATGTAATATTACTTTGAGTACGTTTGATATTTCTTGATCAAATTGAAGATTAACTAATGAAAAGGTAATTAGGCCTGCTTTGGGCCTGTGTAGGATGGGTAATAGAACATATGATAATGGTCTTAGGTCTAGCTGTATAGACTATTTGCTTGTCCACTTAAAACTGTGGCATTCCCTTGTGGATATGGAGGTAAAGACTGGTATAGAGAGTGATCACAATCCTCTGACCTCAATGTTTAGACAGGGACTAGATGGAGGGGTTGTTGCAACCCAGGGTACATTAGCCCCAGAAACCGCTTTAGCAAACGATGAGTGCCACCGTAAGTGGTGTAAAGTTGCTGAGCACCGTGATACCTTGACTGCTATTAAGAACAATGTAGATAAGGTATTGGAAATCATGGGGACAGGTGCGATTAATGGGACAACGAATTCTTCCTTTATGGAAGCCCATACTAATTTTTTTGCCAAACTCAAAACATATTTCCGTAAACCGAGCTCAGATACAAAAAAGCCAAGGAAAAAACCCGAGAGCTGGTATAATGCTGGCTGTAGGCAAGCATGGGCCGAGCTGGGCCTAGCACTAAAAAGTAGGGATCTTAGCAAAGTAAAGGTGGCTACTACAGGAAAACGCAGATTGGTGCAAAAAAGGTATGGGAAGAGTGTAAATGGCAGGAACTTGAGGAGGCATGTGTGTCCAAAAATTTGAAATCATTTTGGGACATATTTAAATGGGATAGGAGTGGGTGCCTGGATTGCCCGCAGACTTATGATGCCCAAAATTCGTGGATCGATTACTTCAAGCACAATATGCTTGTAGTGGAGACGATGAAAATTATGGCAATTCTATATTTACACTTTATAAAGATGCCGCTTTTAGCTTAGGGGATGTTGATAGGGCGCTAGAGACAGTAACTGAGGGACGAGCCCCGGGTATGGATTGCATCCCCGCCGACTTGTTTTTAAATGACAAATAAAGTTGGCGATTAAATATTGTTTATCTAGCAAATGCCATAGCCCAAGGGATGGCTGTCCCTCATTCTTGGAAGGGAGCTGAAATCGTGCCTGTTTATAAAACAGGGGACAAGTCTATAGCAGGCAATTATAGGCCTATTAGCCTAATTGACTCTATTCAGAAAATCATGGGTCGATTAGTCTTGGGAAAAGTACAGACCTGGATGGATGACCAGAATATCTTGAGTTCACTCCAGGCCGATTTTCGCCCCAAAACAAGCACGATTGACCAAGTTTTTCGTTTTATCATTCTCTACTGGCGGACGGTGGTTCTGGGGAAAGGGGCTTTGTATGCTGTGTTTGTCGATTTGAGGGCAGCTTTTGATATAGTGCTGCGTTGCAAACTATGGCGTGTCTTGGATGGGTTGGGGATGGCCCTGGAGTTGCTGACCTTGGCTGTGCGCTTACATGAGGATATTTCGCTCGGGTACAGTGGGGGCGACAAGGGGAGGTTACGGAAACCTTCCCCGTTGAGCAGGGAGTGCGTCAGGGTTGCGTCATGGCGCCTACCCTGTTCTCTCTCTTCGTGAATGGGGTGGTGGACTACCTCTCCCTGGTCCCCACTGATGCCCCTGTGATGACAGGTAACCGTGTCGCAATCCTCATGTTTGCGGACGATACCCTGATAATCTCCAATACACCGAGTGGTCTTCAGAGGGCCCTCTGGCGGTTCGAAGATTTTTGCCTGCTGCGCGGATTAGAAATAAACACTGCCAAAACAAAGTTTATGTACCTCATCGAACACAAACCTTCAAAGTTTTTTAAACCTTTTAGAGGAAGCATATACATGAATAACTGCCCACTAGAGCAGGCTGACGCCTTTACCTACCTGGGGATCACCCTGAAGAGGGATATGCGCTGGAATAGCCAACTTGAATTGGCTGTATTAAAGCACCAGCAGCAGTCAGGACTTCTTCTGAAAAAGTTTAAAACCTCGACAACCAAACCTATTAGCCCACTTCTTGAGATATATGGGATGAAGGTACTAAGTTCGGTCCTTTATGGATCCGAACTATGGGGGTTCGAAAACCTAAAGCGCCTGACATTAGCGGAAAATGAGTTTTTGCAAAAAGTTACTAGCGTCCAGCAAAGTACCCCACTAACACCATTGTTGTGGGACCTTGGTAGGAAAGCAGTTAAAGACCTGGCTTTGGCGTAGACTATGGACCACCGAGGAACTTTTGCATTATGCTCGGGGTCTAAAGGAAATTATTGAGAAGGATTCCTTCCACAAAATAAGCTGGTTGAAGGAAATTAGATCCCTGTTAGTGAGACCGGGAATGAGAGAATTGTGGGATGATCCCTCAAATGCAGTATTTCCCTCCCAAAAAACCCTGAAGGCCAGATATTGGGAGATGATTTATTTAACAACATGCACAAAAAGCCTTTCCTCTCATCTTACAGGTCGATTTCTTGAATTTAAGGCTCGTCCAGAGTTGGAAATGTATTGGGATGCTTAAGAGAAACCATTTGATCGTAAACTCTATTTCCAATTTAGGGTAGGTACCCTCCCGACAAGGCTATTTACAGCAAAATGGGTGGGAACAATTGATGATAAATGCTCTAGGTGCAGGGACCAACAGGAATCTGAAAGCCATATCTTGTTCTTTTGTCCCTTATATACAGCACCTCGACAAAAGTGGGTGAAACCAATTTTCCAACTAATTGGTACCCGCAAACATGAAGAGGCATTGAGAATCCTATGTACAGATCCCAGTACCCCGATTGCTATAGCCGTATCAAAGTTCTTGAAATGGGCTTGGGTTATCCGTTCGAAGAAGTAGCCATGGTAAAACGAAAAGTGCTCTATCCTGACCTCCCTAGTCTAGTTAAACTAATATGAGGACATCTTTATAATGATTTATCGAATATCGGGCAGTGATTGTTTGATTGTAAATATTGTAAATCTGAATATTTTTTAAATTGATTTTATTTGGTATTTTTAGCAATCAGTACATTCAACGGTAGCTATATGGAGTTTAAATACATTTTAAATATTTATATAAATTTATCTTGTTATGTTATTTTACCTTGTAATTGTTGGATGTTTTATGGAATCCTTTTATGACTTAAATGTCGAATAAAGCTTATGAAATGGAAATGGAGAAAATGCTGGTGAGGGCATACATAGGAAATTCTTGGCATTGGGACACATGTGGCACAATGCTGACACAGGGACATTGGATGTAATTCTTGGAATGAGGGAGAGCAATCATGGCAAAATGCAGATCCTGAAATTCTGAAAGTAATACTTGGGATATGGGGATACCTATGGCAATAGGTTGGTGTTGCCATACTGAAGGTAATTATTGACCTCATTGATGACAGCTATGTCATATTAGTGCTGCGGATCAGGTCGGGGGTAGCAAACCATGAGAAAATGCGGGCTGTGAAGTATTGGAGATCATTTTTGACAAAAGGGTCACCAATGTTATATTGGCATTGACAATGGCAAAATTCTAGTTCTGGCATATTGTTTGCAATTCTTGGCATAAGGGGGTACCCATGACAAAATGCTGGCACACTGAAGGTCATTCTTAACATATACAGGACACCAACGGCACATTTTGAAAATGAGCAGTGTCTACCATATGATCATACTTATTCACTCCTGTAATGAATCATTGACAATTAAAGCACTCCATGGGTGGACATATGCATCCTGTTCACCAAATAAATGCTGGAGGCTGGTGAAAAGAAAAATAATGCTTGTAGCATGCTCAAGCAAGACCATAAGCACTAGGCATGAACAGCCCCTGACCATCTCCATAAAATTTTCATCTGAATTATAGGCATGCTGGTTCATGAATCATACATTTGTGGTCACTCTCTGTATCTTGCTCATGCTCATTCACTCCTGGCATGATTCAGTGGCAATCAAATCACCTAGTAGCTAGACTGATAATTCTTGAGACACTAACCACTGCATGTGACGACTAACCACAGCTTACAGACAAGAACACACCAGTAGAGAATTAGTAATATAAACAGTTGCAATAACATCAACTGCTTACCACAAGCTCAGAGGATAAATACTAATCATGAGCCTATGCACAAAAGATGCGACCCATTCAACTCTGGCCATGCCAAGAGAGCAGCAGATCGGATCATGAGGAGCAGAAGAAGCACTCCAGTACCTTCTAAAGGAGGAACAATTATCAGCAGGGCGTGCTCTGGGAAGACCGTATGCACTCAACATGGGTAGACCTTAAGCATTTCCAAATCATTCAGTCTGTTCTTTGGATATGGTCCTTCTGGACTTATCATTTTGTGATCACTCTATGGCTGCTATTCATGGGTTTGTACTTCTGGTATTAATCATTGGTAGTTAACACAAAGTTCGAGCCATGCAAACACATGGTAGAAACACAAAGTGGAGTTAACTACAAGTGGAACTGTACAACAAGAGACACTAATAAATGTATCTTTTCTGTGATCAGTTTTGGTTTCCTGTTCATGCTCATTCACACCTGGCATGAAACAATGACAACTAAAGCACTCCTTAGGCGGGCTCAAAAATATGATCCATAGACCATGCTGAGAAGACACTACAGAAACAAGGACTAACCCTTATACAGAATTGGATACTGGGAGACTCATAGATACATGTGGAATGGTTCCGCGAGATTCATTATATAAAAGCGTTTCTTATAGAAGTGTTGTTCTTAGTATCCAAACAGTACTGCTACTTTGTAAATCTAAGTGGATGATGAGAACAACATAATTTTAATAAAACCCAAATTGTAATGTTAAAAGATCCAACAAATATATTTACATATTCTCTTATCTCACAAGTATAACACAACGTTCAAATTGAAGATGGTGCAGTGCTAGGTATAATTTGAGTAGATTTGAAAATCACTGATTGTTCAACTAAGTACCTGAGTTGTATCATAAATTTCATTACAAGCACAACTGATCAGTTCAATTCTCTCAAGCTCTTATGTATTGGCTCAGCATATAGTCTCAGTATATGAATAGTAATGTTTATGCATATGACAAAAGGTCTCATCAGGATAATATAAACCTTCTGGCTTTGCCCTATTTAGAAAAAATGTAACATTTTCACATTAGCAAAGGTTATCTGGCAAGTGACATATTATATTATTTAACTAATATGTGTCTATATTCCCTGATGAGCAATGTAAAGGTTAATCTTGAAATGCGCCATAGGGGTAATAAGTTTTGAGAAAAGAAGAAGTGACATAAATATTGCATGGCTCTCATATGACATACTATATGTCTTTTTGACAGCATTTTCTCTATTACGTAAAACAGTATAACTAATCCGCTCCATAAACAACCAGGAACCTAATTTACAAGAAACGAACGCATTGCTGCGTTAAACCAGTGATGCACCAGTTTACTTGCGCCTGCAGCAGAAACCCTTGTGACACCATAGATTCACAATATTTACAATATGGTTTTTTGGTGCATTGTTCAAGTTGGTAAGAAAAACAACTGAACTCCCGCAATGCGTCACAATACAGTTTTCAGTGACGTATCGCCTATTGAATGAGGACAAATTTATTAGAGTGTAAAAAGGTGACAAAGTCACCTTGCGCTCAACACATTGGTCCTGGATGTAACGCATACAAGTGGTGATAGTGCCCACTTGTATGTGTGACATCAGCACTTAATGTCACAAATTATGGCATTACGTTCACATGCCCACCTTCTATGGCTACAGCTGGTGTCGTCCCTTGGGCACAGCCAAAGCGTCATCCCTATGCCTGGGTTTAGCAGGCATAGGGTTTGTGATGCCCTGGCAGCGCAGCGGCCTGACGTGCAAAAAAAGTGTTAAATTCCACTGAATTAATTTTATGGCAGGCGTTTCCGACGCAATGCATACCTTGCATAAATTTATACTACCTTGGCGCAGTCAATTCCAGCGCAGATAAAAAGTGACACATCTGCATCCGTGTAAATATGGTGTAAATGAAGTGCTGCTGTTTTGTCACAAAAGTGACGAAATGGCGGCGCAATGCGGCTCAATGGGTTTGTAAATACGCCCCGAAGTATTTTGTATGTTTGACATGAGTGAATGAGATGAATGTTCTTTCATCCCTTTATTTTTGCAAATAGTATATCATAAATTGCGGATTCAGATCCCGAAGAAAGCCATAGACCTACATGGCATCCCAGCATGGCATCAGATGAAGGAAACATGTTGGCAATGAGTGGATGTAGGAGACACTAAGGCTCTGATACATTCACCTATATCCTTTTAATCGTGTTCGAGGAATATCAAATAAATATTTATACGATTCTTCCTTTAGACAATTTAAACATCCCATTCCTTCCTACATAAAATCTTAAGTGCTTCTCATTAAGCGTTTAAGGAATATCAGCAAAGTGCATCCCATTGATGAAGCATGCCACACTAGTGGGAGTGGGTCTTTTAAATATAATAAATTACTTTTCCTTCCACCCTGGGTATACAAACTTGTAACTTTAGGATGGTTTTGTTGGGCCTGTTAGGTTTCATTGTGTGGTAACATGTATTGGGGAGGATCGCTCATTGGCCCCAATTCCTGTCTTCCCCTCTAAATGTTTGTCATAATATAATACATTGGTCATGCAGCACATTTTGACCCCAGTTTTAAAAGAGGTCATCAATAGAAAAATACAAATCTTAATTGAATGAATCGGCATTTCTAGAGCACATGGCTACCCAAAGGCATCCCAGGGCTTGAAGCCGTCTGAGACGGTCTTCAAAGAAAAAAAAAAGTTTTTATGCGTTTTCGAAAGGTACGGTAATTGGCTTCCAGATGAATGTGATTGGGAAGCTGATTCCACAACTTTGTGACATTATAAGAGAACAAACGGCTGCCACTCTTGGGAACTGACGCCAAGTGCTTATTACCGGAGCCCAGGGACCTTTTAGGGCAAAAGGGAGAGATAATAGACCAAATAATGGGCGGACCCTTAGCTGACATTGTCTTATGTGCAATACACAAAGCTTTAAACTGAACTCTTTCTGCAATTGGGAGCCAGTGAAGTGTGGCAATAGAAGGTTTTGCAGATTCACGACTAGAGACATTCATGAGCAGACGATTTGCACACTTTTGTAAAGTCTACAATATTTTGATAGTCGAACAAGGGGATCCCAAATAAAGGGCATTGGCGTAATCAAGCCGGGAGAGAATTAATGTTTAGACCAACAGTCTCCTAGCCTGAAAAGGCAACAGGGGCAGGATTTTGTGTATCATCCTAAGGATCCCATCACAGTCTGCCACCTTCTGTACTTGCTCCTTGAAGTTTAAATTGTGGTCCAGCTTTACACCAAGGCTCTTGATCTGTTTTTGGGAGGGGCCATTGAACCAAAACAACCAGGCGAGAATGAGCTTACATCCAGTGAGGGGGTTTTACCTAGGAACATCAGCTCTGTTTTTGCCCCATTGAGTTTCAAGTAAGAGCCTTCCATCCAGACTGACACCCTTTCGAGACAGCCAGCTAGGTCAGACCCAGCTTAACAAGCTGGTTTAAAGAGACAATCAGCTGAGTGTCAGTAGCAAAGGTGACAATCTGGATACCAAACGGTTGCATTGCCTCAGCCAGAGGTACATTCTGCTCTTTTATTTTTCATAAACCAAAATAAAGATTGTTGTTGAAATGAGCTGCTTGACTCATTTCTCTTTCACTGGATTGGTACTCAGGGGCACTTCTCAGCCCATTAGCACTGATTTCATGGGACTGGCATCATTGCAAAGCAGATAATATCCCCTTTCCAATGGAATCTCGCCCTAGTGGATAGCTACTTGGGGGTCACTGCGAGGGGGTGACCCACAAGCATGGATTCACCCACTAAACACCAAGGAATTGAATTGCAGGGCGTAGAGGCCCCCTTGGGCATGTGTACTCCCTCCACACCTCAATAGTCTTTCTGCCCCCCAGAATGCAAATTGGGTGTTCTCCCCCAATCTGCCCCATAGGGAGTAAGTTGGGGGGGGGGCAGAAAACCCACTACACACCAAGGTATTTTTCTTTGCAGTATTTTTTAGGGGGTCGCCCCCCTGGATATGTGCCTGTGCTCCTCCCACACAATACCTTATTAGATGTTCCTGTACCACCAGGAGCAGATGGGGTGTTCACCCCAATACGCACCTTGGGGAGAAGAAAGCCCACTAGACAACAGGATATTTTTCTTTGCAGTATTTGTAGGTGGTGAGCGGACCCTTTTTTCCTGAGCATGGGCTTGTGTCCCCGCCCCAAGCCTCATTAGTCTTTCTGTCTCCCCTGGGAATCAGATGAGGTGATCTCCTCCAATCTGCACATGGGGGACAGAAAGCCCACTAGACACCAGGGTATTTTTTGTTGTATAATTTTTTGGTGGGAAGCAGCCCCCCTGGATATAGGCCTGTGCTCCCCCCACCCCCACTGTTCAGGACATTCTGGTTACCGGTTCCTTGGGGTGTTCACCACAGTATGCCCCCTGGCAGGGGCGGAAAGTCCAATAGGCACCAGAATATTTTCTTTACAGTATTTTTGGGGGGACCACCTCCAGTAGGTATGGGTCTGTGCTATCTCCCACTCCAATGCTCATTAGCTTTCCTGCCCCCCAGGGGGGATGGGATGTTTGCCTCAAATTTGCCCCCCCCCCCCCCATTTGGTTCAGGAAGAAATTACATCATTAATTAGCTGAAGGATGGAGGTAGCCATCACACACATCAGTCCTCATCCCACCCCCTCCATAAAATGCATAAATAGTTTTATTGCCTCTTTGTGGCTGAATGTGTTGTTTTTTACCCCAGGGGGACAGAAAGTCCACTAGATGCCAGGGATATTTTTGTTACCTATATTGAGTAGCAGGGTTGGCTTTCCCACATATCAGGATCACGTCCGACCCTCGAAATGACCTCAACAGTGTTTCTGTCCCCCATCCCCCCAGGGCAGATAGGAGGCCCTTGTGCCACTGAAAGGCATTGTTAGACCTGTTAGACTTAGGATGGTCTTCCTCCAAACATGTTGCATTCACTTTTTCTATTGTGCTGAATTTCTGTTTGTTTACCTTAGGACTCTGCACACTTTACCAGTGCTAACCAGTGCTTAAGTGCTTGTGTGCTCGCCTTTGAACATGGTAAAATTGGTTTACACCCAAATGGCGCATTTAATTTACATTTAAATCCCTAGTAAGGTGGCACTACAGATACCCATAGCCTTAAATGCTACTAGTGAGCATGCAGCACTGATTGTGCCACCCAATTAAGTAGCCTTTCAAGCATGTCTCAAGCTGGCCTTTGCAGCCTGTGTATGTAGTTTTAAACCACCATTTCGGCCTGGAAAAATAAGCGTGCATTGTATTTAAAAACTTGGAAACGTATGTTTTACATGCCCTGGTAGTGAAAAACTGACAACATTATTTTTTACTATAACAAGGTGCACCTGTTCCATAGGATATCATTGGGTTACTTTATTAAATTTAATAAGTGATAACCTTTGCTTGGGAGCAGGCATGATAGTCATGATTGGAGTCTGAGAAATTGTATTTTAAAACCCTCTTTAAAGGTAAAGACAGATTTTAAGTCACAATTCCAAAAATGTAACTTTTAGAAAGTTATCATTTTCTGGTCCTAACTATTTGGTGTCTGTAGTCTGTTTCCTGGGTCACATGAATAACTGGCCTTTATGTATTCCTCCCTGTCAGCATCATAATAGATGGTCGGGTGTTTGCAGGATCCGCTCAGGCCGGATGAGGACCACAGTTGCACTTCAAAGGTACTGGCTCAGCTCGCATACAAAGGACTTCACACTAGGCTATTGTACCCCAGACAGACTGGGACCAGGGCAGGGAGGCAGGACATTCTAGACAGCTCTGTAAGGAGAAACCCCAGAAGCTTCTCCTACTTCAAAGTAGACACCAGGTATATAAAGGGGCCCCTCAGACCCACTCTGGACATGTGGATACCACAAAAGAAGGATGCCCTGCTGTCCTGTTGCCTGAGGCCAACCCTTTTTGCTTAAATAGACTTGATCTACTCCCTTCATCCCAGTCTGAGTGACTCCAAGGGTCAACTCATTGACCTCCTGTGCTAAGCTACACAGACATCACAAGTTCCACAGGCCTCCCTGCAACTGTCCAGATGATCTGCTGCCTGGACCTTCATCTGGATCTACAACTGAAACTGCCTGAGCCTGCTTGCCTCTGCAAGAGTGAGTCTCTGGACCCTAAGAGGTACCCCCCAGGAATTGGGCTCTTGGCTGGCACCAGGGTGCAGTACTTTGAATCAAAAAGGAGAAATCCTAAAGTCTTGGGCTCTTCGCAACCGTGAACAGGCCTGCTTGTGCCAAGATCTTTCTACCTGTGACGACCATCAATGAGAAGCTTTGGTGAACCCAACTCTTCATGATACAGCGACCGCCAGCGACGACTGGCAATGTGAGATCTACACTTCTCCCTACAGCCTCAACAACTCGCGATGTCCGACAACGTGAATCTCCAGCAATGACTGTCCGAAATGCGGGGCCGAATCTGCATGCTACTGCAATGACTGTCTGTGACTCCTGGCCTGTGCTTCATGCTACAAAGATGACCATCTACAATGCTCTCTCTGTTCCCCACTGCCTCCTCCATCACAAACAGAACCCTTCGTACTGGATTTCAGAAGGTTACTTTGTCACCATGACTAACCTAGTCCATGTATCGGTCCATGCTCCATCACAGGGCCCAATTACGATGCGGTTTGTAAAGCCTCTCTACGGCATTTGCTCCATCCAAACCGGAAAGGGAACGTGTCTTTCCAACAAAATTGGAAAGATTTCAGACTGACCGATTACAATGCAAGGTAGGCATCAGGAATATTCTAAGTCAAACCCGATGGCATTCGGAATGACCAAGCCGTAAGGAGCAGATATCACACGTCTCTATGAGCCACGTTTCCGAACAACCGATTTCGATGCTGGATTCAGACAGCCTTTCCAAATCGTGCTGTCCGACTCAAATTAGCAGTCGGAATAAGACTTTGGGGGCCCATAGCAGGCCCCCAGCAACTGGAGCCTTCTCAATCGGGCCCTTGGGGGTACCTATGAGAATCTCCTTTCCAGCCATACACAGTGTGGCAGGCACCAGGGGGTGCCCGCCACATGGGTCCCGATTTTCCCCAACCACCTCTTTCTTCAATAGTAGCCTATACATTCAGTCAGAATATTGAAGTCAATGGGAGTCCGACTGAATTGTGGCTGGAAGCATCCGGATAAATTGTAATCGGTCGGTCAGTCTCTCACAATCCGAGTCGGTCAGAAACCATTCCGAGACCGAATCTGTCAGAATGATTTTCGAAGCGCATCATAATCGGGCCCACAGTTGGCATGAACTTGGGACTTACCCCCGTTTTAGAATGCTCAAATAACGGCGAGTGATGATTTTTGCTTTTAGGCACTATACTTACAGTAAATCTTTGGAATTGCACATCTCTGATTCCACAGATTGTATTTTCATTATTTTGATGCCAAATAATGTATTAAAGTTTACTCTATCTTTCTAATTTGGTGTGGAATTTTTCTTGTGTTGTGTTTTTACTTTAATACTGTTTGTGTATTGCATAAATATTTTACATTTTGCCTCTAATCTGAGCATGACTACTTTTGTGCCAAGCTGCCAGAGGGTTAAGCACTGGTTAATTTAGTGGCTTTTGTGGTTCCTCCTGACAGTGACTCACCCCCTCAACCAAAACCTAATATACAGTCAAAATATCGAGTTTTTTATTTCAAATTACATTAATATTGATTCAAAAATATAGAATGGACACAATATCGACTGGACAGAATATACACTACAAAAATATCAACTAGAATAGCATTAATATCGATTCCAAAATATAGAATGGACATAATATCGACTGGACAGAATATAGACAACAAAAATATAGAATTAGAGTTAAGTAAGTTAATATCAATTTTTTAAAGTGTTTTTTATGTTACTATATGTGTGAAAAGTGTATATTTATTTTATAATTTATTTTAATTAAATAGTTTTATGGTATTTTATTTTTGCGTAATATAAATCAGTAGCAGGTTGTGGGTTTATAGGGGAATAGGGTGGGAAGTAATTTAATTATAATTAATTAAATATGTTAATTTTTATATTGGTATTTATTTAGAATTAATTGTTAAATAATTATTCATTGGTAATTAATTAAAATGTAATTGGTAATTCATTTTAATTAATTGATTAATTGATAATTATGTTAATTATATTAATTTATTTTCTATAGCGGGTTATGGGTTTATAGGGGAATAGGGTGGGAAGTAATTTAATTATAATTAAATAAATATGTTGATTTATTTATTGGTATTTATTTTGAATTATTGGTAATTATTTATTAATTGGCAATCAATTAAAATGTAATTGGTAATTAATTTTAGTTACTTTATTAATTGGGAATTAATTAAAATAAAATTGGTAATTTATTGGTAACTAATTAATAATTGGTAAGTAATCAAAATATAATTGGTAATTAATTTTAAATAATTGATTAAATGTTAATCATGTTAATTGTATTAATTTATTTTCAGTAGTGGGTTGTGGGTTTATAGGGGAATAAGGTGGGAAGTAATTTAATTATAAATAATTAAAGTTTGTAATGTATTTATTGGTTATTTTTGTTGAAATTAATTAATTTATTATAAAAAAACTAATAATTATAAAAAAAATGTAATTGGTATTAATATTTAATTACTTTTTATTCATATATGAAGTATTTACGTTCCCTTCTGTTGCACTCTCTGGAGTGGGAATAGTAATTTTTACTCCTACGCTATTCAACGCTTTCCCTACTGTTGCACTCATTGGAGTGGGAATAGTAATTTTTATCCCTACGCTATCCAATGCTTTCCCTAGTGTTGCACACTCTGGAGTGGGAATAGTAATTTTAACCCCTAAGCTATCCAACGCTTTCCCTACTGTTGCACTCTGGGGAGTGGGAATAGTAATTTTAACCCCTACGCTATCCAGCGCTTTCCCTACTGTTGAACTCACTGGAGTTGGAATAGTAATTTTTACCCCTACGCTATCCAACGTTTTCCCTACTGTTGCACTCACTGGAGTGGGAATGGTAATTTTCAACCCTACGGTATCCTAGATTTACCCTACTGTTGCACTCACTGGAGTGGGAATAGTAATTTGCACCCCTACGGTATCCAAGGTTTTCCCTACTGTTGCACTCTCTGGAATGGGAATAGTAATTTTTACTACTACGCTATCAACGTTTTCCCTACTGTTGCACTCATTGGAGGGGGAATAGTAATTTTTACTCTTCTGCTATCCAACGCTTTCCCTACTGTTGCACTCAATGGAGTGGGAATAGTCATTTTTACTCTCCCACAATCCAACACTTTCCCTACTGTTGCACTCATTGGAGTGGGAATAGTAATTTTAACCTCTACGCTATCCAACGATTTCCCTACTGTTGCACTCATTGGAGTGGGAATAGTAATTTTAACCTCTACGCTATCCAACGCTTTCCCTACTGTTGCATTCACTGGAGTGGGAATAGTAATTTTTATCCTCCCGCTATCCAAAGCTTTCCCTACTGTTGCACTCTCTGGAGTGGGAATAGTAATTTTTACTCCTACGCTATCCAACGCTTTCCCTACTGTTGCACTCTTTGGAGTGGGAATAGTGATTCTTACCCTCGCGCTATCTAACGCTCTCCCTACTGTTGCACTCACTGGAGTGGGAATAGTAATGTTTACTGCTACGCAATCCAATGTTTTTTCTACTGTTGCACTCACTGGAGTGGTAATAGTAAATTTAACCCTCTCGCTATCCTATGGTAAATATATTGTATATTTTATTATTAATATTATTTTTATATATATATATGTATTAATTTTTATTTCATTATATTAATTATCTATTGGTTTTAATGTTATTTAAGTATTTTAAGTATTTTTAAGTTAGTTATATTTATTATTTTAATAATTTTAAATTACTTTTAACAATTTAAAAAAGTCGACTATCTATATTTTTACATCGATATTTTGGATTCGATATTTTTGTAATTACCTGTTTGGAGATAGGAAGTCGATATTTTGGCATTCTATATTTTTACCTCGATATTTTTGTATATCGATATTTTTGACATCGATATTGTGTCAGTGATCCTTTGGCCAAACTTCAATTTCTTCCAAGAGCTTTGTGAAAAAACACTCCTGCAGTCAAATATCTGGGGAGCGGTCTATAATGTTTTTTCTTGACCCTCTCGCAGTAATTATACATGAATTAGCAATATTTATCTAATTTTTCATAAATGAGGGCCTGATTTACACCCTGTAAGATATCCCGTCTGCCGTATTACAAGTGCATTATATCCTACAGCACTTGTAATACAGCGTACGGGATATCCGTCATGTTTGTGATGGAGTATCCCATAAACCAAGATCTAAATCCGGGCCTTAGTTTAGGTGTTAAGTTCTCTGACATTTTGTGGAATTATTTATTCTTGATTTATGAAGAGGTAGGAAATATAATACAGTAGTGATTTCTTGCTACAATCAGCAAGTCACTGTATGTGTTGGAATTTAAAACAATGAATAATGTTGAGTTTTTATATTCTTAAACAAAGTTCAGTCCATTGGTTAATTTCTATAACAATCCTTGAGTATACATACGCTTATTGGGATGCTGTAATATTTTAACAAGTTGTTATCATGTTAATGGTTTTAACGTAATGAGTATATTTGTTTGTTTATTCACAGCCCTCACAGAGCCCTGATGGGTAAGACAAAACGCGTTGGCCGGGCTATAAATTAATTGTCAAAGTAAAAAATAGGACATAATGTATATCAGCTCCTGTGAATCAATGGACTGATTGGAGAATAAACACACATGTGGACTCATATTTCAATAATTAAGTAATTGACTCAATCTTTGTGTAACTTTTAACTCGAAATTTGAATAATTGTGAGTTTGTGTCCTGCAAATCAATGGGCTGAATGCAGAATTAATACATATTTGGGGTCTTAACTCAATATTTGAGTAATGTAATTTTTAACTTAAGGGCGTCATATGATTCTTTACTGCTGCTCTTGTAATCACATTTCCTTCTCACAATAGGTCCAGTTCCAGGTGCCAATCTCAGCTACTGGTGCCCAACAATTGCACACTATTATGAAATATGATATGCTAGACATCCAGGGCTTATAGATGGTACTACACCGACTCTTGACAGATTGTCCGGAATGGATAACTGGTTCTTTACCAAGAATGCAGGCTCTTGGACCATGCAGGTGGAGCATCTGACTAGAACACTTTTCGATAATGCCCTGGTCCTTCTGGAACTGGCTCTCCCTGGGGCTCAGCATCAGGCTTTCTCATGAAGACTGCCACCAAAGGCATTCTTTAACTCTGTATTAAGGGTCAGAATTTGCATGGCTGTTCAAGAACTCTTCACGCCCAGCACTCTGGTTTAATTCACAAATTGCATTGTGTAGAACATAAGTACTACAAAATGTAATTCACAAACCTACTAGGGTAAATATCAACCTCCGCCTCTTCTATCTTTTCTATGGGCAAGTCTTGACACATATAAGTTTCCTACTTAGTAACAAATGTGTGAGGTACAGGGGAGTGACGGAAAAAAAAGGAATACTTACTACAAAATAGGAGGGATTTCGGGAGAATGTAAGGAGAGGATTCAGGGAGGAGAGGAAGTCCATTGCTATTCACAAACTGCACTTCTAAAGTTACCACAGGGATGCAAAACAGAAGTATATTTACTCCAGCACAGACCTGGAGTTCGTCACTGGTACTGCAACATCCTCCCATAAAACATAATGGAGGCAGGGACTTAAAATTAACCCTGGGTGTAGTGGGCGTAGTGCCTCTATGTGAATTTCCAGTTTTAAAAAAACTTAGTGGAAATAGGCTTCGCTCCCTCCCCCCTCACAAAGTCTTTAAAAATGTAAAAAAAGAAGCCACTTACATGTTGTCTGCCACATCCCCTGCCTGGCCGCTCTCCATTCTGTTCCTCGGCCCTCACGTCCCCTTCTGTAATGAAAAAAAACACTACGTTGTACGTCTACCCTTTCACCGACCCTGGTTAATTACTTAAATACTAATTAGAAACAAGTATTGGACGGAATGCTGGACAATGCAAGCATTCACCCCCAGTCACAAGGATCTGTGTTAAATCCATCATTCTTTGCTCACCACACGACCCCAGTTTGGACCCAGCCATATGCAAATCTGTCTTGACCCTGTACCTTGTGGGAACCGTCTTGCCGGAACTGCAAAGCCAGGTCCTCCCTGGACCAGAAACAAGCAACCTGGGACCGGTTTCAGGGCATCAACCTTCATCAACCAGGCTAGCTTGAATCCAGTGGTGTAGTGAGCATAGGACCCATGTCTGGGCATATCCTTCCCACTTAGGGTGACATATGCAAAAGAAACAATTGATGGACGGAATGCTGAGCAATGCAAGCATTCCCCCCACCCCCGGGAAACAACCGTTTCAACGCAACTATTACAACGGACTACTTTTACAACGCAACCACTCCAACGCAGGATCCTTTACAACGAATGCCTTCACAACGCATGACATTACATCTCAGATGCTATTACAACGCATGCCATTACAACGTAAGTATAGGTAAGTATATAATTTTAAATAACAATGTAATTAATAAATATGTAATTAATTTTATTAATTAAATTATTTTATTTTTTAATGTATTTGTAAATATATATATATTTTTTTAAAATACTGTAGGTGTTTAAAATTAATTACATATTTATTAATTACATTTTTATTTAAAAGTATATACTTACCTATACTTACGTTGTAATGGCATGCGTTGTAATAGCATCTGCGATGTAATATCATGCGTTGTAAAGGCATTCGTTGTAAAGGGTCCTGAGTTGTAAAAATTGTGTTGTAATGGTATGCGTTGTTAAAGTATGCGTCCTAACGTCATACATCCTTCCCCCCCAGTCACAAGGATCTGGGTGAAATCTGCAGTTCGGGCTGGACTGTTCTCATTGGGCACAGGGTGAAGACTGATTTGCAGATGGCTGGGTTCAAACTGGAATGGCATGGTGAGCAAAAAAAATATGAATTTAGGCCTAGATCTCTGTACTGGGGTGAATGTATGACAATCCGTAAGTACCAGGAGTACTTTTTACTAGGGACTTATAGAAGGTGCTAAAGGTGTTGCCAATTGGGGGAACAATTGTACAGTTTTGGGAAGGAGATATGGCACTGGAGACATGGTTAGCAGGAGCCCTGTGCACTTACAGTCGAAATCGCATCATGTACCAGGAAAAAAGTATGGGTAACCATATAAAAAAGGAGTATTTTCCTACAGTATGCCATCTCGCCTTGGCGTTTTGTGCTTCTGTTGTCCTGACTACTGTTGGATAGTGTTTTCTCTTTTTGCCATGATAACTATATCCTAAATAGAAACTTCCAAGTAGTATTCTTTGGAAGCCTGATACAGGAATGAATGTGCAGAGTGTGATATGAATATAGGAACGCAATGTATATCAAGAGGTAGTACAGTGTTGTTGTGTGATCGCAGTTTTGTCTTTGTTATCTACCATCACCACATCTGCCACTTCTTTTCAGGTGCATTTGTGCGGCGGCAGCTGGTAAAATTTTAAAGTTGTAGGGCATAATTATTACCTTACTGTAGGAAGATGGCTCTGTCTACACCATAGCAAAGTAAGGTATAGTGTAAACAGAGCCCATGGGACTACCAGAGGTATAGCAGAGGCTAAATAAGATAATCACTAACAGCTCTCTTTGTGGCACAGTGTACGCCAGGGCATTCCACAGGGCTCTGCCCTGAGTCCGACCCTTATTAATATTTACATCCAACCACTGGCAGCAGTTGCAAAAGATAGGGGTTTGACTGTGGTCTCCTACGCGGACGATACACAGTTAGTGATCGGCCTATCCGACAACCCCGCTCTGGATGCTGTTAAGTTCAGAGAGGGTTTAACAGTGGTTGCAAACTGTATGATATCAAACTGCCTCCAACTTAACACCACCAAATCGGAAATCTTGCTGGTGGGGAAAAACACTAATTTTTGGAGTGAGCAATAGTGGCCTTCTGTGCTTGGTTCCCCAACTTTACCTAAGCAAACAGTCAAAAATGTCGGCATTTGGTTAGATTTAACTCTCTCCTTCCAGTCCCAAACCAAGGCTGTGGCCGGAGTCTGTTTTGGACTCTTTTGAGGGCTGAAACCTATGCCAGGCTTCTCTGAGGCTAATATCTGGCAGGCTATCATCCAGGCCACCATATTGTCTAGGCTGGATTATGCCAGTGCTCCATATTTGGAAGTTAATAGAGCAGAGATACAGCGCCTCCAGAGGATACAGAATGGGACAGCCCGACTGTTGTTTGGGCTCCCCAGCACTTGTCATACCTCAGAGTTCATTAATAGACTCCATTGGCTCCCAGTGGAAAAGTGTGTTCTTTTTAAAACCTTGTGCATTACACACCGGATACTTAATGCCCAATCTCCTGAAATCCTTACAGACCTCATACCGTACACGCCCACTCGCCTCCTGCGCTCTCTCAGTCAGCACCTAGCGGTCATTCCGAAGGTTACGAGAGAAAGAGCCGGAGGATGCTCTTTTCTAACTTTAGCTCTTAAACTTTGGAACTCCCTTCCACTGAACATCAGAAGCATTCACGGCCCTGATGCTTTCTGTAAGGCTATAAAAATGTATCTTTCTCTAATTAATTAGTTGTGCCATTTTTCTCGGCCCTGTCTTCCTTTTTGCTGTCTGTGCTTAGTGCTGGGTCGCCCGTTGGCTGGGGCAGCCATGCGCTCTACAAATTGTATAACATACCGTAACATAACATAGTGTGGTCGAGCAGTTAGGCTAATTAGGAGGGTGAGTTAAGCATTTATTGTATTTACTCCATCAAAGACTGCTTGCACGCACTCAGAGACCCAGACCAATTGGGTAAGTAGAAAAAAGGTATACTTTTGTTTTATATTTAGAACCAAGCAGGGATTGGCACAGGTAGGTAACATTTAATTTTAATTCTAAAACTTTACAAGGAAATGCAATTGGAATGGATTTGCAATTGTTACAGGTCTGTATATGCTTTAAAAACAGTTTAAATTACATAGAAATTAATTTGGATTGCTTTTGCGTTACTTTGAATGACATCAACTGCTCAGGGGAAATGCCTAGATGTCACACCGTGGACCCACAATACAAAAGGCAAGTGAGGATTTTTCTTCCAATCAAAACACAGGTCAACACGTTTTTTAGGAACAAAAACTCGTAACAACTATTCCCATGGGAACAAGAGTGTTAACAGTTTACAGATGAGTAAACGATCTGCAACTATGGTTTTTTGGGGTTAGGACCAAGGTTTCCCAAGGTCTGGTTAGGCAATCAAATTGCACCACAAGTGGCACTGGAGCAGTTGGGGGCAGAGTGCATGGGCCCAATGTTAGCCACTGAGGCTAAGGGGGCCATTGGTCAGGGGCTGTTTACAAGCAGGCCACCTGGTTGTGGGAGCAAAGCTCCTAGGTTTAGGATCAGCACTGCAGGGGCCAACAATCAACACAGGAGCTGCACCACCAGTGGCATGGAGGCAGCTGAGTTCAGAGTGCCAAGAAGACGTTGGGAGCCCAGTAATTTGCAATGGAGATCTCCGGTTGGGAAAAGATGCTGCAGGCTCAGTCAGGGAGCCTTCCTGAAGGCACACACCCACTGGAGAGATAAGTTGGGTTCTTGGGGATACCTGGAGAATGTCGGTTGGGCCACACAAGGCCATGGGGTGTCAGGTGCACATGTTTCTTTTGGCGTTGGATCTTCTTATCAGCTCCTACAGCAGTTGGGGGCCCTTCAGGTGGAGGCTGCAGGCTTCGGATTGAGGCTTGGAAGAGGACAGGGATCACCAGATCCCAGGTCTGGATAGCTGTGGAGACCTCCTCGTGATGCTGGGCCACTCAAACTCGGCTGTGGGAATCAGATGCAGAGTGGCACTAAATTACAGAGCCGCCTGGATCCGGATTTAGTGGTTGCGCCTTTGTAGAGCAAATCTGGTGCTTACGGGAGAATGAGTTTTTAGGATGGGTGCAGGGCAAGTCCTCTGAGCTCTGGGGGACTGCTAGCAATGCTGGGGTTTTTGCTGTTGTTAGGTCAGAGTCAGGAATGGTTGTTAGGGCTGGGTCCAAAGCAGTTGATGTCCTCTTCATCCTTGGTCAGGACAGAGGAGCTGTGTCCTTTTCTTTCTTCCTCGAATCTGAGGAGGCAAGGTTGAGGGTTGCCCCTAAATACAACATTTAGGGCTGTTTACAGAGATCTGCAGGTCGGGACCAATGGGTCCCTTCCTAGGGGTGAGTGCACCCCTTATTAAGCCACTCTCCAATGGGAGGGGGCATGAGCCTCTTCCATATTCAAGATGGAGGGGGCTGAGATGTGTGCTTCACCTTGCCTCCCCCACCTAAGAGGTGAGGCTAGCATAGGTGGGTACACCTCTGCTCCTAACTTGGGTTTCCTACCGATTATCCTATGCAAAGTGAGGGTCAGATATGGTGGGAGCCAGTTGCTCCAAAGGCAAGGATAGCTTACAAAGGTGGCAGGCCTGTGAAGCTTCCCCTTTTTGGACCCAGCCCATCCTTGGGGAGGAGGCATGACACCTCTGCCCTGGATGGCCTTTGTTTCTCATTCCAGAGAGTGGTCAGCTCTCTACCCAGGGGACCAGAAACCTGTCTGGTGGTGCAAATGGCGGGCAGCCATTCAGGAACCACACCAGGGCTGGTCGTTTTTCAGGGGCCACCTCTAGGATGCCCATGGGGTACCTTTTATATTAAATCCCACACTGGCATCAGTGTGGGTTTAAAGTGCTGAAAAGTTTGCTACCAAACTTGACATTTTTCAGGAAGGATATTATGGAGCTGTGGAATCGTAAGGGCCAACTCCCATACCATATACTTATTATGTCTAAGAATGGACTTGGACACTGTAGGGGTACAGTGCTCATGCAACAGTACCATCACCTATGGTCTAGTACACCCTGCTAGAGGGTTGACTTACCTAGTCCACAGGAAGTTGGTTGCAGGCAGGCACGGCACACAAGGATGTGTGCGATGTCGACATTTCACTTTTCTCTGCACCAAAACGCGTAGCCTGCAATGGCAGTGTGTGGGTGTAAAGGGTGGCACAATAGGTGCTGCAGCCACTAGAGTCCTTCCATGGTCACAGTTCTTGTGGTACCCATGGTACCTTTTACAAGGAGCTTATCAGGGACCAGAGATGTGGCAACTGTGGGTGCAAAGGTACATATTTAGGAAAGAACCCAGGCCCTGGGAACCTGATTGGCACATCAAGTCAAACTGCACTAGAGGTCAGGCCAAAAAGTGGACGCTAATTTTGAAAAATAGGGCACTTTCCTACTCTCACCCATTTTGAATGTGTGCAGTTAACGTTCTAAACCTGCTTTTAAGGGATGGGGACTGTTGCTACCATATAAACATGAATAAATAAGCCCTCTCATCACTAAAGACTAACCTGAATGAAGGAGGGTGAAGTGGCTGCTGTACTGTGCTGTCAGGAGGTTTGCAGTGGCATTGCACAAGCACTGCTGAGAGACAGCCTTCAGTGCCTGCTTGTATTGCTTCTTGCCGCCAGCTGAGTCCTATGTCAGAACTGAAGGCAGGCTTGTTGAAGCTGCTTAACTCTCGTTCACAGTGCATGCATACAGCAGTAGGCCTGGCTGCCAGGACCGGAGCACTGCAGGCCCAGTTCTAGAGGGAGGGCAAGGAGGGCTAGGCCCTACCAAGGTAGCGCCAGGGCCCACCCAGGGCTGATCTGCAGGAAGAAACCCAGCTTTTATTCTTTTTCCTAATGATTCACTTGAGCCTGCAGCATTTCTTTCTCATCTAAACTGTTTGGCTACAAGATAACCACCAATATCCTGGGCTACTTGAAGAGCCTGGCATAGGCGAGAAGTCGGTCAGGATGGTGGCTGTTATCATACATGTGGGAACAGCAAAGGTACCTGTGACAATCCCACTACATCGAAAAAGACCGCCCAAAGCTCTCATTACACAGTACTGAAAAGACGTCATAGTGCAGAAATAATCGAATAGGATTTTGCCATCACAGTGAAAGTAATTGGAAAAATGTGCTTATATATGTATGTAGTGCTTTGTTTTATTTTCTTCCTGCTGTGAATCAATGCTTAACCTGTTGCCATATGTAAAAGTACTTCTGCTATGTCACTCGTTTTGATTTTGTCTAAAGTCAACAGACTTTAGCTAATTTTCATTCAACAGCACTGGAGGCTTTCTTGTGGCAGGACTGCCAAAACATGCTGCCATTGTGCAATGCAATACCTGCTGACACTGTCCTGCCTACTCCCAGAATGCTAATATAATTTGAGGGAACATTAGGCACAGACACCTAACTGTGGAACACCGGTTACTTGGAATTTATTCTTCTCCAAAACATTGTGGGGCAGATTTACAATTACTGGCGCATCCCTGCATATCGGCAAGGATGCACCAGTAATTGTGTGCTGCAGCTCCGCCACCCTTGGTGCGCCGCATTTACAATGCGGCGCACCATTGGGCAAAAACGGCACAGATGCGTCACACATCTGTGCCATAAAAGCGGCGCATTGCTGGAGTTACGTCGCAAGCGCGACGCCGCTCCAGCAATTATCAGGGGGGCCCTATGTCTACAATCCTGCGTCAATCCTTTTGACGCAAGCTTGGGCCCAAAAGTGACTGAGTGAAATCTTGTAGATTTCATTCAGCCACTTTTGGGAGGCGTTCCTACGCCAGAACGCCTCCCCCTGCAATGGTACGCCTCTTCTGGCAGAGGGGCTTTACAACGTGACGCATCTGGGAGATGCGTCACGTTGTATATACCCCACACCATGGTGCATCTTTTGCGCCGCTGCAGCGTCACTAAAGTGACGCAACGGCGGCGTAAAAGCGGCGCAAGGGGCTTGTAAATCTGCCCCTGTCTCTTTTGTTTACATGAGTATTTAGAAAGCGCTACTGTAACAGGCCCAAAAACTCGTAAAATAATATAGTGGGTTAATGCACTTGCTACTGTGATGCTCCTACTACTGGTGGCTTCACATGTTCAAATGTTCTCAATAAGTCTTTTGACACAAAAGTGAGGTAGTAAATAATAATAATAATAAATCCACATTTGTAAAGCGCACAATCACCCGCAAGGGTCTCTAGGCCGTCGGGAAGATTAAGCAAGCCATTGCCCAGAGTCACATGGTGCTGGGCTAATCTGCCGCCGTTGCCGGGGATCGAACCGTGATCCCCAGATTCCGGAGTCAGTCGCCCTAGCCGCGGGGCCACACCTCTTCCACTGTACATAACTTTCATGTTATTTCATCGATATACAAATTCTTAACTGCTAGGTTATCTGGATAAATGATGTAAACTATAATAAGATTCCATGAACAGGTACTCCAGGAAACAGCTTTATTGCAGCACAGAACAGGTAGGACCATCCCTCATCTGACCAGAGCTCCAACTGCCAACAAGGCGAAGGAGAACTCCAGAACTGGGAACACCCACAGCAATCTAGAGTGCTAGCCCAAGGAAAAAGAGCTAAGCACTGTACAACATATCTCCCCCCCTTAACAAGAATAGAAAACAAAAATGTAAAAAAAAGCACAAGAAAAGATCAATGTACATAGTCATTCAGATAGGTGGGTGGACGACGGGAGCGAGGGCTCCTCAACCTGACGTCCAACGAGGAAGAAGAGGAAATGGTGGGAACAGAAGTAGTAGGGGCAGAATCAACCAAAGAACTACCATGCACACACAAAGAAGTAGAAGCATCGCCACTACCCACCTCCCCCCGTACAGTTGGCAGAGAGGTGGAGGAAGAACCACCAGAAGTCAACAAGTACCCATTGCACCCTCCTGAACCACTAGGCATTACGTCATCAGAAGAAAAGCCTTTCCTCTTTTGGTATAGTGCTACCCTCCTGTAGTTCCAACTTTCCCCATTGGCCAGAACAACAAAATGCGGAAAAACTTTCTTAACTCTGTAGGGACCTCTAAACTTGCTAAGACCCTTAGCACACCTACCCGGCTTTACCTTAACAAGATCACCCACAGAGATAGGCAAAGGAACATTACTATGGGATAAAGATACTTCATCATCCAAGCGCCTCAACCAAGCAGGAGTCAATCTTGTCACTGGAGCACGCCCACGCATTAATTCAAAAGGGGATTTTTCACAATTCTTATGAGGCGTTGACCTGTACGCCCAGACGAGTTCCTGCACACGCTCATGCGAAAAACAACCACTCTCCACAAACATCTGGATCACCCCCTTTACAAGACGATTTACCCTTTCACAAAGACCATTTCCTTGCGGGTTGTAAAGGCTAGTCTTCTGATGTCTGATGCCACAATCACGTACAAACGAAGCCATTTTGGAAGACGTCAATTGAGTGCCATTATCTGAGATAAGGACAGAAGGGTATCCTTCATTCAAGAAAACACCCTTCAGAAAGTTAATGGTGGTATCAGTGTTTATCTCCCTCACAAACTGTACACAAAGCCACTTCGAGTAACAATCAATTATAACAATGGCATAACGTTGGTTTAAAGGTAACTCACTCATAGGGCCTATGAAGTTGAAACAGACACTGTGCCAAGGCACATTCTCAAATCCAATTTTCTGCGGTGACTGAGAACCTAGAATTTTCAGACGCTTCTCCCCCTCTTTGCAAAAGCTACACTTCAGCACACAGTCCACAGCATCTCTATCAACAGAGGGCCACCAAAAGTTTTCTTTGACACAACGTTGGGTGAGGCTTTGGCCCAAATGGCCCTCATGAGCCAAGTCAAGAATCCTACTCCTAAATGAACCAGGAGGAACAAAGCAATCACCCCGCATCAGAACGTCTTTTCCTTCCAAGGAAAGTTCATCCAAGACCTTCAAAAACGGTCTAACCTGAGGGTCAACAGTGCTCTCCCTTCTTGCACCTTTCGAGACAAGATTTATCACAGCCTTTAAAATTTGATCCTCTTCCATACCTTTTGACCACTCGTCACGGGAAAAAGAACCACCTCCTACAAACAAGACATCCTCAACTATAGCAACAGCCAGATCATCCAAAACATCCTTATAGAGACCATCACAACTAGTGGATCGCACAGGAATCCGCGACAAGCAATCTGCTTGGATGTTTTTCCAGCCATGGACAAACTCAATCTCACATTGGTAGTCCTGTAGACGAGAGGCCAATCTCGCCAACCTTGGAGACCCTTTTCCAGCACCACCTGGAGCTAAGACATTTACAAGGGGTTTATGGTCCGTACGTAGAATAAACTTGTAACCCCACAAGTAGGTCCTAAAATAGCTCGTGCCCCAAGCAGCAGCAAGAGCTTCACGCTCTATGACTGAGTAATTGGATTCCGAGACAGACAAAGGCCTAGATGCAAACGCTATGGTCTTCTCTACCCCTCCATGTTTTTGCAGGAGAACTGCACCAAGACCTATAGCACTGGCGTCAACCATCAAAATAGAGGACCGAGCAGTATCAAAAGGGGTAAGGACATTAGCAGACTTAAGTTCCCCTTTGCTCAACAGTCCAATTAAACTTGACACCTTTTTTTAACAAGTATCTCAAGGGAGCAGTCTTTGAAGAGAAATCTCTCACGAATTTCGAGTAAAACTCAATCAAACCCATGAAGGACCGAAGTTGATCCTTGTCAACGGGGAAGGGAGCTAGTTCAATGGCCTCCAATAAGTTCTTCTTAGGTTTAATACCTTCCTCAGATAGGCAAAAACCTAAATACTCTATTTCCTTCAAAAGAAATGCACACTTCTCCCTTCTCAGCGTTAGGCCAGCATCATCCACTCTCCGTAACACATTCTGCAAAGTCCCATTGTGCTCCTCCAAAGAATCTCCATAGATCAAGATGTCATCCTGAAAGTATAAAACTTTATCTAAACCCTAAAAACCTCGGAAACAAGTCTCTGGAATACACTAGCGTCAGAAACAAGTCCGAAGGGTAACCTCGTGAATTGGAAGGTCCCTTCGCTGGTGATGAATGCAGTCAAATGTTTGGACTTGTCATCCAAGCAAATTTGATGGTACGCATGCTTTAGATCCAACTTACTAAAAAACTTGGCCCCCTTGAGTGTCGAGACTAACTCAGCAACCACACATTTATTCAATGAACGCAGGTCCACACAGAACCTAATTTTATTGTCAGGTTTCTGTGAAATCACCACTGGCGAAACCCACGGGGACGCCTCAATAGGTTCAATAATGCCACCTTGAAGCATTTCCTCCAAAGTAGCCTTAACCTCTTTTCGCAACGTGAAAGGGACTCTCCTCACCTTATGCTGGACAGGACAACTACCTTCCTTGAGAATTATGTGATGGGAATAACCTACGAGTTCCCCTAATTGATCTCTAAAGACATTTTTGAATTTATCCAGTATCTCATCAACAGATGAATTATCGACAATAGACACTGTATTATCAGACCTGGGATCAACCACAATGTGCAAATCATACTGATGGTGACGACCTAAAATGGCCGGTCCATCAGATGAAATGTATATTTTTCCAGATGCTGATCTATTTTTAAACTCAATCTTTGCTTCGAAATAGCCCAACAGATCAATTTTCTCGCCTTGATACCCAGACGGAAAAATGTCACACTCCTTTAAAACTCTTTCACCCCACACACTCTTCATCAAGGATAATGGGATGATGGTCCACTTGGAACCTGTGTCCATCATGAGAGTGACAACCTTCTCATCAATCTTAAAGTCAGCTTTAAAAGCATTTCCCCTTCGATCCCTGCAAGAGCATACCGTGTCATCCAGAACTAATATCTTGTTCATATCACGTTTCAAATCGCCACAGTCATTGACCACAGTCACTCTTGAGCTATTTCTATTTTTGCACATCTTTGCAAAGTGCCCCATCTTTCCACAACGCAGACACTCCTTGTTATCCGCAAAACAGAACTTAGCATCTGAGGTATGTGAAAAACTCCCACACTTTGAACACATTTTTTGACTATTCTTACTATTCGACGATTGTTGTACATTCTTTTTTTGAAGAATATAGCCCTTTTTCCTGACAATAGCAATAGCCATTGCTTCATCATCACTATTGTCACTAAACACACTCTTATTGGAAACTTCTGCAACCTTTGTTTCCACACCACTCTTCTGTAACTCTCTCATACATTTCTCGCTCTCTTCCACAACTTTTGCTAATTCTATAGCAACTTTCAACGTTGGATTCTTCGCTGCCCATAATCGTTCTTGGACCTTCCTGTTGTTGGCCTGAACAATTAATTGGTCTCTAATTAGTTCATCCGCCATTTGACCGAAATTACATTTTACAGATAGTTCACGTAGTCGTGCAACAAATTCATCAATGCTCTCATCTGCCAACTGTTTGTTTTTATAAAACTTATATCTTTGTAGGACAAGGTTTTCCTCTTTACCAAATCTGATTTCCAGTCTTGCCACCGCCTCTTTAAATTCATCAAAATCATCTAGTGACCCAGAAGGTAATGCTTGCGGTAAATATTTGAAAAGACGCTGTCCCTCTTTGCCCAAAGTGGTCATTAAAAGAGCTTTCTTTCGTTTAGATGAAAAGTCTTCTCCATCTAGAGCCTGAATGTAATTATTAAACATAACAATCCAGTCTTCCCACGTTACAGACGGATTCCCTGGTTCACTCAAGAATTGTGGTGGAAGAGCAACATTGACTGCTTGAGCCATGAGGTCAGTCTTATGTAGTCACGAAAGCAAAATGAAGGTTGTGAAGCACAAAGCAGTTGTCACACGAAAAAATAAGGGCACAATTTAAAAGTGAGGCAAAAAGGAAAATTGTCCGCTTATTATTCTAATTTTAAGACTTATAGAATTACCGCTTACACCGATCAAGATATCCAAGGTCAGTTGACACTCAACGCTGTTTCTGGCAATAAACAGAGAAGTTCCCGGTGGGTCGCGTCTCCTAGGCAACCACCGACATCAAAATGGCCGACTGCGTCGTGCGTGAGCTTGTTCACGCTTCTGACGTCATCACGAAGATGCGCATGAAGAGGAATGCGCTTGAGTGATGCATAGCGTACAGCGTGTGAGCTCAGTCACGCTTCCAACGTCAACACTACAGCGTAGACACGCACAAGGAGAAATGCGCTTCAGTGATGTGTACAGCGCAAAGCGTGGTTGCTACGCAACACACCAGAATACATTCAGATCGCGCTCACCATCATTGAAGAGACGTTGAAGGAGCTGACGTCACTCACTTTGACGGCGGAGATATGGGAAAGAGAAATCTTCCAAAAATCTTTCTGAGGTAGCGATCAGCTCCGCAATGAAGAGTTGTTCTACGCTGTGCACCACACGGGGTTCGTGAGGGAGCTGGAGACTACCGTTCTGTAATTCTTCTTTGGGCTGCAGAATCAAACAAGGAAGCTGTGGCCAGAGGCATCACCAGTCCAAGTCGCCAAATGATGTAAACTATAATAAGATTCCACGAACAGGTACTCGAGTGCTAGCCCAAGGAAAAAGAGCTAAGCACTGTACAACAATAAACATACCTATTTGGCCTTAAATTAATTGTGATGTTTTGGTACATTTTGAATAGTAGAGTGTATAACTCACTTAGACCAGTATATGTTATTAGCGATTGAGCCGGGATTGCAATACTTACCATAAGAGTGCTATTGCTCACTTAAATAGATTGGATCTCACGTTGTAAGTGCCAGGGAAGCCATAGAGAGTACAGGGGCTGGGAACTTGACACCCGGAGTTCCACAGCACCATGATAGCTTCACTGGATACAGGAGTGTTTAGTACCAAACTACTCCTTACAGTAAATCCACACTGATGCCTGTGTGGGATTTATTGTACCAGGTACTCAAAGGGCACCTCAGCGGTGCCCCTTGAATCCCTACTAACTCTGGGGTGGTCCCTGACCAGCTGTAGACAGCCAGCTACCACCAGACATGTTCCTGGATCGAGAGGTCCTGTTCTCTGGGACCAGAAACAATGCACATCCTGGGAAGAGGTGTCAACTCCAAGATGGAAGCTTGAAAGTCCTGCTGCCTTTGTGATGCGTCCCCCCACTCCAAGATGGAAGCTTGAAAGTCCTGCTGCCTTTGTGATGCGCCCCCCCCATCCTTTGCTACAAGCAGCAGATGGCAGCCCCTGGAATACACCCCCACTTGGGGTGGGAAAACCACCTTTGCCAACCACACCCCTAAGGAGGTGGAAGTGAGGTGAAGCTCAACTCACGGTCCCTGCCATCTTGAAGATAGGGTGAACCCTCCAATCAGTGCTAGGTCTATGCGCACTCCCACAGGAGGGTGATATAATAGAGGGTGTAGTCACCCCAGGTATTGTGCCCATTGGCCCTACCTGGTACATCCCTAAAACGCCTCCTAAATTTAGTATTTAGGTGGCTCCCCCAGACCTGGCACTCAGATTCGACAGAACAAAGAAGAAGACGAAATATGACAGCTGACAGACTAGGACTTGGGCAGCTGCAGGGAAAACTCAGCAACACCCTTGCCACCTGCCACTGGTTTGACCACTGGGCTTGCCATTCTTCCAGAATTTCTGCAAGGCCTCCAAGAAACCCCAGAGACCTTTTAACCTTCACCAAAGAGCCAAGAATATCACTTCAAGGCTCTAGTCCCTGGCTACCGCAGGTACCAGAACCTCAGTGGTGAGGACCACCCCTTGTGTCGACACTACTCCTACTCATTAATTGGTCTGGATCTTCTTCTTGAGTTGTGTGTTCATTATTGATCACTGTTGGGCATTAATTGTCTGACACTCCTCTGTGTTAAGCCCTAGGCTGCTTGCCCACACTACCACAAATAGAGCACTTTGGGTTTTATATTGAGCCCTGTACACTTTTGAGGAACCCCTGGATTCTGTGCACAGTATTACCACCTAGTGGCAAAATCATATACAAAGCCAGCTTCCATCAAGGGTCATTAGAGTCAAAGTGTAGAAGGCAATAAAGATGTTGTGAGAGAGGAATGAAGGAAAATGAAAGAGGAGTCTGAAGATATAGGGCAACAGAGTAGGATGGAGCAGGAGAATGATGAGCAAAGTGTTTGTTGGATGTAGGTAAGTGCTTAGACTTGTACTGGGAGTGGGGGAAAAGAGAGGTAAGTAGAAGGAGAGGAGTAGGGAAATGTAAAGACAACGGATGAGGATGCTGAAGGATGTGTATGATGAGAAAGAAAGGTGGTCAGAGTGAAGGGAGATGAGCAAATGATCACTGGTTTGGGAGAGACCAGAGAAGGATGGTGAAGAGACTTGGGGACATTGGTAGAACAAAAGACACAGGGAGACTGATGGAGAAAGAAAGAGAGTGTAAAGGGACTAGAAGAGAATAGTGGGAAAGAGGAAGAGAATGTTAAAGAGGCAGGAACATAAAAGTCACAATAGAGGAAAGACCGGTCAGATTTGAGGCACTTACATTAGCTGTACGTTCCTATTTGTTCCCCTTAAAATGCATTTTGTTCAAGAAACTGACAACCAAATATTCTTTGAGAAAATAATAATCAAATGAGAAGTCCAGTCATCCACATCAGAAGCTGCACTCTTGGCACAGTGGGCAACTATGGCCAGAAACAGGCCAAGTTTGATGTTTGATTGGTTCTCTTTGGGTTGCAAACTTTGATTGCTCTACCATTTGTTATCCGTTTTATGTGGAGTGAATGTACATCAGTAGGCATTCTCAACGTTAAAACTTTGCACAACGTCTTAATATATCGTTAAAATACACATGCCACCAGTTGTTTGTAAATCTTGTGCATGTTCATAGGCATGATGTAATTAACCCAGGCCTTGGTACTGCCACTGTACAGGTATTTAGAGCTACCAGTGAAAAACACATCCTGGGCAGCAGGAGTGCAAGTTACGATTACTCACAGCAGCCCACCCACACAAGTACATACACACACAATAGTATGATAGCAGTACAAACTTCCTTTACATTAACCAATTCACTGCCCCTTATGCCGAAGCAGTGAAGGTGATGCTGACAGAAGACGCTGAGGTGGAGAGAGAGGAGAATGAAGTGGGGAGACGAGAGGAGAGAGGAAATGTGAACAAGAGCGATGAGAGGGTGATGAGTAGGAGAGTTAGGGGGAGAGGAAGAAGGGTGAGGTAGAAAGAGGGAGGATAGTGAGGAAGAAATAATAGATGGTTAAATGAAGAGGAGAAGAGTGGTGGGTCTGAAAGACAGGGGAGTGAGATGGAGGCCGATCAAGAATGGTGAGATGGCGCAGGATAGATGAGGTGGAGAGAGAGGAAGTTGATGCGCAGTGACAGGATGGCGAAGTAGAGAGCGAGGAAAATGAGGTGGAAAACGTAGTGTGAGGGGAGAGCATGGGGTGATGCAGAGAGAGAGAAGAGGCCAGAACAAGGAGAAACGATGATGAGGTGGAGAAAAAGAAGTTGAGGCAGAAAAGAGGAGGCTGAGGTGGAGGGAGAAGAGAATGAAGTGGGAGGAAGCAGAGGGTGAGTTGGGCAGGAAGTTAGGGTGGAAGGAAGAATGCAGAGTATGAGGCAGAGAGAGCCGAAGAGATAAAGCACATAGGGCCCGATGTAGGTAGGGCTTTACCGATCGGTATCGGCCGAAAATACCGATTTTTGGCCCTTACCGATCGGTAAACAGCCATCGAGATGTAGGGAACCAAAAACAGAACGAATCGGATAGAAAACCGATTCGGAATGTGTACCGAATGTGAAAGAATCCGATACGTACATACCGAAAATCGGATATGTAACGAATCGGAAAAACACCGATTCGGTTACAAAGACCGAATCGGTCCATGTACCGAATCGTTAGTGACACCGAATCGGAAAATCACCGATTCGGTCCCACTACCGATTCGTTACTGACACCGAATCGGAAAATCACCGATTCGGTCCCACTACCGATTCGTTACTGACACCGAATCGGAAAATCACCGATTCGGTCCTACTACCGATTCGTTAGTGACACCGATTCGGAAAATCACCGATTCGGTCCATGTACCGAATCGGAAAAAATACCGATTCGGACATGATCCGAATCGGAAAACATGCCGATTCGTATGAATCTCCGATCGGGAAATTCCCCGATTCCGAGATGTAGGGAGGCACAGAAACACCGAAATCGGCTCAAAATCGGTAGAATGCACTCGGTATTTACCATGGATTGCAATCAGGTGGTAACCAACTCCAACCCATATAAACAGTCCCAAAATGCATTGCAACTTGCAGGATGGCAGCTTTCTATGTCATTGCGAGGCGGCTACGGCTACAGCAGGAAGGACAGAGGGAATGGCTAAGAAATGAACAGGTCTACAGACAGAGGATAACCCTGTTCATGCTCACTGAGGCTGAGATCCTACAGAGATACAGGCTGGACTCTGACACCATACTTGAGCTCATCAGGGACCTTAAGCCATACTTGGACCACCACACCCCAAGGGCACACGCCATCCCTGCGCACGTCCAGGTGCTATGCAGCCTACACCTGGTAGCGTCTGGTAGCTATCAAAGTGGAGCAGCAGCAGCAGGAGGGGTGAGCCAGAGCAGCCTGTCAAGGTTCTTCCACATATTCCTTGACGCCATGATAGACAGGATGGACCAATACATCTCATTCCCTGCAACCCACGCAGAACTGCTACAAACCAAAGCGGACTTCTACCAGATGGCACACTTTCCCCAAGTCATCGGTTGCATAGATGGCACGCATATTCCGATTTGCCCACCAGCGGACACCGAATACATATACCGCAATCGAAAATCGACACACACCATCAACGTGCAGGTGATCTGCAATGCCAAGTGCACCATCACAGACCTGGTAGCAAAATTTCCAGGGAGTACCCATGACTCCTATATATTCCAACAGAGCGGCATATATGCACGGCTGATGGCTGGCGATTTTGGAGAAGGATACCTCCTAGGTGAGCCACATCATCAGACCCCCATAACACATAGTAGGTAGGTGTAATACATGTATGCATGTGTCTAATGTGACCCCTTTCTCTTCCAGGCGACAGTGCATATGCCCTCCGCTCATTCATACTCACCCCCTACCTCAACCCCTCCACACCCAGCCAAAGGAGGTATAACCGGGCCCACATACGCACCAGGAATGTTGTTGAACGGACCTTTGGCATCTGGAAAAGTAGATTCAGATGCCTGCACAAGAGTGGAGGTGCAAGGCAGTATACCCCCATCACCTGCTGCAAGATCATAGCTGTATGTGCAATGTTACACAACCTTGCGGTCAAGAAGGGCACTGAGGTGGAGTTGTCTGACTACGAGGACTATGACGACGACGAAGCTGTGCCACTGACACAGCCAGCTGGGGTGTGTACGCCATGTGATGGCAGATACAGACGTGAGGAGATCACTGAGAACTATTTCTGACTGAGTACAGATGCAAAGACAGCAAAATGTTGCTTGGAAAATAATATTTTTAATAGTGATGCACCACAGTTACATCACTGAAGTGCATCAAAAAATGGAGTCTGTCAAAACAAATAAAGTCCAGGGTTCTGGTTTGAACATCCCCCCTTGCCAGCCTATTTTTTGGCCCGCTTTCCAGACCCACTGGGGTGTCCCTCGGCCCCCTCCGAATGGCCTGCAGCATCAGCGGATCGCCTGGTGCTCCTACTTGGCTCTGATGCAGCGCTGGCCGGGCTGCTGCGGCTGCTGCTGTCTCCAGCATCACCCAGGTCCAGGGCAGGATTGGAGGCGGCGTTTGATATTAACATGGCCTCCATGGCCGTGGTGATCCTGGCCATCCCCCTGGTCAGCTCAGCCGTATGCTGACTCTGCACCGACTCCTGATTTGAGCTTCGATGGCACAGCTGGGCGGTCGCCGCTGCAAGGCGGGCCATGGCCCGGTTGAGCACCCGGGCATCCCTCCTGCGCGCAACCTCGTGCTCCTCCTGCCTGGCAGAGGAGTGGGTGATGGCAGTGGTCAGCCTGCCCAACCCTGCTGCCACCTCCTTGTTGCTGTCCACAACAGCCTGGAACCCCTTCACCAACTCCCCCATCTGCAGGTTGTGCTGCAGGAGCTGGCGTTGGCAGGCCATGGTGGATCTGGCCTGTTGGCGCTGGATTTTGACCATCTGGCCCTCCAGGCCCAGGAACACACTGCCCTCCCGTGCTGGTGCAGCAGTGGTGGTGGTGGTGGTGGTGGCACGGCGTCTGGCACTGCTGCCTCCGGCCTGCTGAGTGGGCTGGGGTGCCACTGGTGGTGGTGTGGTGCTGGCCGGTCCCGGAGCCCCTGCTCCCAGGACAGGTAGGACGGGTGGCAAGGCCACGGTTGTGGCAGGAGCTGTTGTCGGCGGAATGGTCTGCCTTGTTGGGGAGTTGTATGGTGAAAATTGCATGGGGGGTGAGCTGGGCAGTACTGGGGAGTGCACTGCCTGGAAATCAATCACCAGGACTCCCTCCATTCCAAGCCCTGGGGTGTCTCCTTCCTCATCCTCATCCTCCTCCTCCTGGCCAGGCTGGCTGGTGCTCGGCCCTGCCACTGCAGTATGTGATGTCGAAGCTCCCTCTGCTGCCACAGTGGTGCCGCCTGATGGTGCCCCTAGGTACAAAGAAGCATTTGTAAACTGAGTGCCGATGTATTACAGTCAGTACAATTATGGCATTCCACATGTCCTTGCATCTCCTTACACCGTGTCACACTGTTTCCTGTCTTGTGATTCTGCACTGACATATTTGGCTAACTTCTGCTGACTACATGTACCATGATGCTTGTCTCTTGTATGTTGGTGACAGTACAGTGCTGGTGTTTGCCTATGCATTGTGTCTTATGGGGAGGTGTCTGGTAGGGTGTGTCATGATGCGCATGCTTCTTACCTGTAGCTGTGGCCATCGCAGTGCTGTCCAGGGTCCCGATCCCTACGATGCTCTCCCTCTCGATGGTGCTGGAGACAATTTCCTCCAGCTCGGTGAGGGGTGGCGCCGGGTTCTTGCCTCCTCCGGTGAGATCAGCCTGCCTTTGGAGGTCGGCCAGCTTCCTCTTCGTGAGGCTGCGGAGGTCATAAAACCTTTTCTTAAGTTCCTCAATGGACCTGGGGGTGACTCCAGCAGCATTGACCTTCTGGGCGATGTCTGCCCACAATCTCCTCTTGGTGCTGTCTGGCACGTTGAGGGACAGCTTGCCAAAGAGCTGTCGGTGCACCCTCACCACCTCCTCAACCAGCACCTGTAGTTCTGTGGTGGTGAATTTGGGCTTCCTCTTTTGGGAGGACTTCTGGCTTCCTGCCTGATCTGCCATATTCTCCTGCTCCTGCTCAGTCTGCAACCTCCTTCTCCCACTGCTGCTAACTGTGTGTTGGGCTCAGGCAGGCTTTCCAGATACTTCTAGAAACTTCTTAATTGGCTGCACCTGCCAGGGTTGCCACTCCCTGTTTGGGTGGGGGAGGGGGAGCCACCTCATTGGCTGAATCGCCTATTGCCGAGTCGGCTTTTACCGATTCGGTAAAATCCGAATCGGTAAAATCCGATTCGGTATTATCCGATTCGGTAAAAGCCGAATCGGTTCATGCAATGCATTCCTATGGGCTTTTTCGCCATGGGTCTATGATTGCCGATTCGGTTTTTACCGAATCGGCTTTTACCGAATCGGTATTCGCCGAATCGGAAATATCCGATTCGGTGGTAGCCGATTCGGTGTTTTCCGATTCGTTGTTGGCCGATTCGGTAATTTCCGATTCGGACCGAGCTGAATCGGAACGTACCGAATCTCATTACCGATGCCGACCGAATCGGTTTTCAATCGGTATTTTTTTCCTACATCTCGTTTTCCGATTTCAGAATACCGATTCGGCCCGCCTCGGTATTTTGAAATCGGAAAATCCCGTTTACCTACATCGGGCCCATAGTTACAAGCCCACCTGTGTATACAAAGTAAAATTAGTAGAATGACCCCATCAGTAGGTAGACTAGCGCCCTGCGAGACCATCTTGCATGTCCAGAGCTAGCTCTCAGAACCTGGGATACGTCCGGCCCACCGCGCCTATGTCTATGCACGCTTGCGGCAGGCAGGATGGCGTTGCAGAACAAAGAACTCAATCCACTGGGTTCACTTTCTCTTGAATTAAATATCTGTATATATGAACCAAGATACACATGGCTGTTTAATGCTGCAGACCTTCTGAAGTATTGGTTTGAATGCAAACAGTGGGTAGCGAAGGATTTGGGACTCTGGTAGGATTCTTGCTACCTACTAACTATTTTGCTATCAGAACAAGACTTTTCAGGCCCTGAAGAAGCTCTTGTCTGGGGCGAAACGCATTGGTTGCGTCTGCTTATAATGCTTTCAAGTTTGATAAAGAAGAAATAAAAAGAACACTCTAACAGTATTGGACTCTATTAATAATCTTGGAAATATTTTTGGCAGTTGGTTTGTTGTTAAATTGATCATGTTAGCTTATATGTTGCCTCTCATACCCTGTGCTCTGTAATATATGTTTTATGAATCATTTGGCAGCTGGCCATATGAGGTGGGCAACACTGGTGATAAGAAACGTATCTCTGACTATATTGGGTGGTGCAGTGATTGAGTTTACCTAGCTGCGACTATTTCTTCAGACATATCTTCCTTCTGCTGATATATATGGTAACGTGCACATGTCTGTTCTGACCTGTTGCCTCCTTGTTGATGTGAGGTTTTCTATAGATTTCACTTTAAAGTGTTTTGCTTCGTTATGCAGCAGCATGTTTGTCTGTATGCATGGTCACTGTGTTTTATCAATGGCAAGTCTAACTTTTGTGCAGTTTTTCTTCGGGTCAGATCATGATGCCATGGCACGATGCATTCAAATAGTCGTACGTAGCGGTGTATCCTTTCTCTGAAATCTTTGATATTCAATGCAAGAAGCTATCTTCCCATGTGTGTTACGTTTTTAGCTTTTATTAACTTTTGGGGGCGTGCATAGTAGTAATTTTTTTATTTCTTTACTACATGAATGCACACCTATCTCATCTGGATTCAAAATGGTCTTTGTGGCGTTACAATCAGAATGTACTGAAAGTCCTGTAGAACAATGATTTGGCATCCATCTCTACCCATGCATCTCAGTAAAGTTGCTATGCCACCACTTGTGTAGAGTAGGGAAAGAAAATATTGTGACAGTCATGTATCACTCCCACACCACTAGTTTGTAAATCGTATACATTAAGTGAAAGCATGGATGCGGTATCAGTCAAAGCAAAATAAAAGCATTTCAGAGGAAGGCACGTTTCTTAGTGGCATGGAGTACACACACGATTATATTATAAAGTTGATTTTATGAAATGATATGAAATGTAGAGAGCATGGCTACCCGAAAGTGTCCCAGCGCTGATTAACCAGAGTGAGAGGAACCAGAGATTAAGGGAAGAGCCAAGTCTTCAGATGCCTACGGAAGGTGAGATGGTTGGGTTCTCTACGGAGGAGAAGTGGGAGAGTGTTCCAAAGTTTGGAGGCACTATACGAAAAGAGCCTTCCCCACTTATGGATCTCTTGATTCTAGGGACTTTGGCTAGGTGGAGTGTATCTGAACGAAGATCTCTGGAGGCTTTGTAAGGGCGAATCAGATCTTTGATGATGGGGGTACGTTCCCCTCTAGGGACTTGTGGGCCATGCATGGGGCCTTGAATTACTTTTTCCTGCAGGGAGCAGATTGAGGGCTTTGCGGAACAGCAATGGCTAGTGCCGGTGAGCAATCTAGCCGCCGTGTTCTGGACAATCTGAAGTCGCTTAATCACTGCATTGGGCGACCCCATGTAGAGGGCATTACCAAAATCTATCCTGGAAAGGATCAGGGCCTGAATCAGTATCTTTCTTGCTTGGAATGGAAGTAGAGGAATTACTTTCTGAATCATTTTAAGCAGACCGTAGCAAGAGGCAACCGTCTTCCTAGCTTGAGTTTTAAAGGAAAGGTCTTGGACTAACCAATTCGTAGACTTTGCATTGATGTTGGTGCAGTGATGATTACCTAACATCATCAACTCGGTTTTGTCACCGTTGAGCCTCAAGTGGGAAAGGCTCATCCACTTAGCCACTTCCTCCAAACAGAAGTGGAGGTCAGTGGACGACTGGTCAGGTTGGTTCAGTGCTACGACCAGCTGTGTGTCATCGGCATAAGAGACAATGTGGATCCCAAAGGGGGCGACAATGTCCCCTAGAGGAGACATATAAACATTAAAAAGGGTTGGGCTCAGGGAGGAGCCCTGAGGGACTCCGCACTGCAAGGGAACAGGGTCTGAGGAGACGTCGTCTTCAAACACTTGATAAAACCTTCCTTCCAGGAAGGATTACAGCCAGGTGAGAGCACTGCCTGATACTCCCACACTACCGAGACGAGGAACCAAGATTTGATGGTTCACTGTGTCAAAGGCTGCGCTAAGGTCAAGGAGGATAATGGCAGAAGAGCCTCCTGCGTCAAGGATCTTTCTTGTTTCCTCCACTACCGCTATCAGAGCGGTTTCGGGTCCTTGTCGAGGACGGAAGCCTGTTTATGTCAAGTGGAGCAGATCGTGGGCCCCAAAAAAGTACACAGAGAGTGCCATAAACATATTTTTCTGCAATTTTGCTTACTCCAGGGAGGAGGGAGATGAGCCGGTAATTGATCAGGTTGGTGGGATCCAAATGAGGTTTTTTTATAAGTGCTTTGACCATCGCTCTTTTCCACTTGGGGGGACAAGACCGGAGGAGAGGGAAGCGTTAATTACATTGAGGATGGAGGGAGCAACAATAGGTGCGCCACTTTCAAGATGTTAAGAGGAGCAGGGTCAAGTGGCGACCCACTTTTCACGGAGGTTAGAATGGGTGTGAGCGACTCCAGTGTAAGGGGGATAAAACTCTCCAAGCGAGGGGCATTCTCGCTTAGGCTGGGTTTTTTAACCTTAGTTAAAAAGACATTGTCTTTCACAGGAAGAGGAGCTTAAGGATGTTTTGTACTTTGGAGGAGTAAAATTGTGCCAGGTTATTGCATTGACGTCCTGAAGGGTCGGGGATAATGGGTGGATCTGGAACTTTTAATATTTTTTTTGCAATCCAAAAGATTTCCCTGGGGGTGTTGGCTGTGAGGGAGATCTTTCCCTCGAAATATGCGGCTTGGGTTTTTTTGTTTTCGCCTTGTATGTTCGTAAGGAAGCTCTGTACTCCAGTTTCTTACTGTGGGAAAAATCTTTCCTCCATTGTCTCTCCAGCTTTTTGCATATTTGTTTTGGACTGTGAAGTTCAGGGGTGAACCATGCTGTTTTATGAGAACCGGCTTTTTTTCTGGATGAGTTTTTTTGGAAGCACTGACTTGAGGGAGCCTTCGATCCAGGAGGCAAAGTGATCGTAGGCAGTCACCGGATTAGGGTATGCTGTGGGTACATCCCTCCCAAGTTCAAGGGACCACTCCTCAAGCAGGTGTTTGGACCAAGGACGGCTATGAGTTCGGGCCAGCTGAGAGTGTGGGGTTATAGAAATGGGGGACCAGGTGAAAGGGACTAACAAATGGTCCGACCATGAGAGGGGGGTGGGGGGTTTTACAATGATTTTGTCCAGGCTAGAAAAAATAGGGTCGAGGGGGTGACCTTTAATGTGGGTAGGGTGGCAGACCTTCCAATGTAAATGGTAGGACAGGAGGTCTTGGATGAGATCAGTAGCGACCATAGCAGTCGAGTCGTCAAAGTGCAGATTAAGATCGCCAAGAAGGGTAAAATTGGCATTAGTGTTTGCTAAGTCGATAGTTGTTTCCAGTAATGAATTGCAGAATTGACCCGGCGCCCCAGGAGGTTGGTATATAAAAATCCCTGAAAGAGTAAGTGTTGGGGTAAATTCCATGTAGAAGCGACCGTTCTCACAGTCTAAGATTGTGCTCCCCAGTAGGCATCAGGTCATATCATTTTTATCAATATTAGCAATACCGCCCCCTTTACCTATCGTTATATCTACCATTTGAATTGAGTAGCCCGGGGTAAGGTTCTAACAATGATGGGTTCTGAGCTAGGTGTCAGTCAGGTCTCAGTCAGAAAGAGTACCTCTGGGTCAAACTCAGTTAACATCAATGAGATCGCTGTCATGTGTTTCGGAAGGGAATTGCAGTTAAGCAGCAATAAATTAAAATTAAAGCTTTTTCCCTGAGTAATTGGGGTGGGTACGTTTGTGGATAGTTCATATTGACAATGTGTACACTTTTCCATACGATCTTCTAGCACGATGAATTGAGTGCATTGAGGATCAGAAATTCTATGCATCTGTTTTAGCTGAGTGCTAGTATAACTGCGAAAAACTGGGGGTGGAGAAGCACGGGTTCTGGACCCTGGGCCCGGTCGGGTGCAGACGGGCTTGACTTAGGCACGCCCGCTGTGCGCCATACCCTCTTTTTCATTAGCCCGACTTCTTATGGGAGCGGAGAAACTAGACCGCTCCGTTTGCAAGATGGCGGTTCTATGTGTCCCTAACAGGAAGTGAGCCACCTCTAAATAACTTTTCAATTCCTGGAATCTCCCTCCACAAGAACCAGCCCGCTAATGACTGCAGTGGAACGGGGAGATTGCGGGCGCAAAAGGTGCTGTTCCACTCCTTACAGTAGGTATTAAAGTGTTATTAAAGTGCCAAGTGATTTTAGTTAAAAACAATTAAGGCATATTAAAATACACGAATTATGCAGTTTTAAAAAAAAAGTAACAGTCTCCAATTCTTACTAGCAGCTGAAATAAAAAACTAGTACTCTAGCCTATGCAGTGGTGTTCTGTCTTCTGGTGTATCGTGCTTACTTCTTCGAATCTGCCTCTCAGTGAGCTCTTCTTCTGATATTAGATCATGATATAAGCATTGTGGCACAAATTCTGTAATTGGGATGGCCTCCAATTGCCAGTCACTTTTCGAACATTCTATCCTTTGCTTCCATGAATCCTGCGTAAACTAGAATCTTGTGTTTTTGTGGGTGAGTAACTAGAAGGCAGTGTGGCAATACCAGAAAAACGTATGTGGTATCTAAGTTATTTCATATGCCCTTCGTAAGGTGGGTTTGTAAGTGTGTGAATTAATGGGAGGTATTTGGTGGCGTTCTGGCGTTTGTCCTGTGTGTACCACACAATTGTTTTATTCCACAGGATCATATTGAACTGCTCTGAAATTTGCACTATCAAACATCTGAAAAGTATTTTTAATGAGAACCATACTTATCGAAGTGCAAAGACCTTGGTCTTATGATAAAATATAAACAAAGTATAATTTTCTTAAATTGGTCTGGATCTCTTTTTTGAGTCATGAGTCCATTATTGATCACTGTTGTGCAATAAATGTCTTGCACTCCTCTGTGTTAGGCCTAAGGCTGCTTGCCCACACTACCACACATACACCCCTTTGGATTTTACATTGAGCCCTGTACACTTTTGGGGAACCCCTGGACTCTGCGCACGGTATTACACCGTAGTGGCAATATCACATACAGAGCAAACTTCCTACAAGGGTCATTAGTGTCAAAGTAGAGAAGGCAATAAAGATGTTGTGAGAGATGGATGAAGGAAGATAAAAGAGGAGTCTGTGGAAATAGGACGATAGAGCAGGATGGAGCAGGAGAAGGATGAGCGAAGTCTTTGTTGGGCTTAGGGAAGTGGCTAGGCATGTACTGAGAGCGGGGGCAGTGCTAAGTGAGTGGAAGGAGAGGAGTAGGGAAATGTGCAGGCAAAGGATGAGGATTCTGAAGGATGAGTATGATGAGAAAGAAAGGTGATCGGAGTGAAGGGTGATGAGCAAATGATCTCTGGTGAGAGAGAGGCAAAAGAAGGGTGGTGAAGAGACTTGAGGAGATTGGTAGAACAAAAGAGATAGACAGGGAGAATGATGGCGAATGAAAGAGCGGGTAAAGGGACTAGGAGAGACTTGTGGGAAAGAGAAAGAGAACATGAAAGAGGCAGGAACATGAAAGTCACGATTCCTTGTCTGACCTGCGTGTGGAGAACTGAGGAGGGAGCCGAGGGAGCCTGCTGTTGCTTGTCTGCTTCTACCGCCACGACTCGCCGGACCCGCTTCGCGGGTCCCGCTTCGCGGCTGGGAGCGGCCTTCTGACATCTGCAAGGGGCTTGCTTGTTCACCAAAGACCGGCAGGGCTGCGAGTGTGTAGCGGTGGACTCCAAGCTCCAGGAGTCCCCGCGCGCCCGTGTCCACCTGGGCTGCTCTCCCTGCCGGCTCCGCCCTTACCTGGAAGAATATAGCGGCGTCCAGCCCTAACATCAGCGGATTCCTTGTCTGACCTGCGTGTGGAGAACTGAGGAGGGAGCCGAGGGAGCCTGCTGTTGCTTGTCTGCTTCTACCGCCACGACTCGCCGGACCCGCTTCGCGGGTCCCGCTTCGCGGCTGGGAGCGGCCTTCTGACATCTGCAAGGGGCTTGCTTGTTCACCAAAGACCGGCAGGGCTGCGAGTGTGTAGCGGTGGACTCCAAGCTCCAGGAGTCCCCGCGCGCCTGTGTCCACCTGGGCTGCTCTCCCTGCCGGCTCCACCCCCACCTGGAAGAATATAGCAATGGGGAGGGCCAAAGGGGGATTGTTGATTTTACTGTCTGTACACCTACCTTTACATGTAAGGAAAAGCCATATTGTGGGGTCCCATTCGCAAATTTTGGAAATATCGGTAGGCAGGGACAGAAATCTATTGTTGATTAATCATTACAATAACACCTTTGACCCCTCCAGTACCACTGTAGTAGACGAACTCGAATTGGTTCTGGATTCCATTCTCTGCAATTCAACTGCATCCTACGATATTGTTTGGGGAGGAGATTTTAATATCAGAACTTGCCCTCTCTCATACTCAACTACTTGTGGTTATGATGGGGAAAATGGGGAAAATTTACTCCACTTTTTACACTCTCCATATGGCACTTCTCTTAACAATCTGATGCTAAAAATTGATATATCAATCCACCAACATGCCCCTGATAACGAGGGTAATTTGGCGCCCACCTTCACAGGGAGAAACACCACCTCTATTATTGACTTCCTGATCATCTCTAACCGGGTAGCTCCCCATTGCTCGGTCCCCCAGATCTTAGATCTCGCCCTGAGTGACCACAATGCACTTACCATGGTCTTATATTGTGAGCTCCATAGGGATGTATTCTCCGGTAGGGTTGTTGACGACATCACCCCATGTAGACCAAATGGGACTCGCATTAAGTGGAGTGGGGAAAAAGCAGAGAATTTACATCGCAGGGTGGTGAAAGCTGGCCTAAACACGATACTTAGTTGCCTTGATACGGAAGCCCCCCCAGAACAATCTCTAAATAACTTTGAGAAGTTGGGTATCATAATTAAGCAAACACTCACCTCAAAGAAGGCTAAAACTAGACGGGCTACACAGGGTTGGTTTAACCAAGCATGTACAAGGGCACTAAAAGCCCTTAAACTTGCCCTCTCAACTACCCCGAGAGACAGGGAAGCGGTTAAATCCCTGAGGGCCAATTACAAAAATGAGCTAAAAATCAGGAAACAAGAACTTAGAGAAATAGCCTGGGATGATCTGAGCAAAGCTGCAGCCCTCCGGGACAGCAAACTATTCTGGAGTACCATCAATAGCCCATTCCTGCAAAAAGAGGAATTCCCTGTTCTCACTGCCCAAGTTAATGAAGACGGCTGGGTGGCCCACTTCTCAGGGATCTTCGATCCTACTGGAGAGTCCTCTGCCAATTTTAACACCATCTGCACTACCCCAGTTGCAACCCCGAGAATCACGACCCATGAGGTGGATTTGGAAATAAGGAATAGCAAAGGGGGAAAAGCCCCAGGCCCAGATGGGGTACCAATCGACCTATACAAACTTGATCCAGACCTCTGGAGCCCATTATTGACCATAGCCTTTAATGCTGCTATGGACAACAGGACCCCTTCTACCTGGGGTGAATCAATTATTATTCCAATCTACAAGAAGGGGGATAGAGGAGAGGCTAAGAACTACCGCCCTATCTCCCTTCTGGATTCCTCATTAAAAATCTTGAGTAGGGTCCTGTTAGCACGCTTGGAAGATTGGGCCTTAGATAATAACATTCTTGCCCCTTCCCAATATGGCTTTAGAAAGGGCCTTGGTACAATCGAACAATGTATCAACTTGAACCTTTTAATAGGGAAGTATACCAAGGCCAAGCCGGGATCACTATTTTTGTGCTTTGCAGATCTCTCAAGCGCATTTGATTTGGTCGACCATGCCCTGTTATGGACAACTTTGCTGGGTATGGGAGCCCCCCCCGATATCATCTATTTCTTAGCCACACTTTATTCAAACCTATCCGCCCAAATTCGTTATGGTCCTGAGGGGGAGTGCACACGGAAGATTAGAGTAAGATCTGGCATCCGACAGGGCTGTGTATTGGCCCCGTTGCTCTTTTCGCTCTTCATTAACTCGATGGAACAAGAATTAAAGCAAATCCATGCTGATGCCCCCCAAGTAGGAGGCACCCCCATACCGGTATTACTTTATGCCGACGATACAGTTCTTCTCTCCAGGACCCCAATAGGCCTACAAAAATTGATGGACGGGTTCTATGATTTTATATTGAGAAGGAAACTTAAAATCAATAACTCTAAAACGTTTGTCATGGTGTGTGGGAAAAAGCTGAAACTTTTTAAACCTTTTTCTTTTAAGGAAAACCATATTGCAACTGTCACTAATTTTTGCTATCTGGGAGTTACATTTAATGACAGAGGATCATGGGCCCCTGAGGAAATAAATGTCAAAGCCAGAATGGGGAAAGCATCCTTAGGCGTCTTCCGCTTTGCCTCCAAAGTAGGAAGCCGCCGTATTGTTGATATGCTGACTATATACAAGCACAGATGTACTTCGATAGCATTGTATGGCTCGGGGGTATGGGGACATTGCAATGCCAAGGCCCTGCAAATTGAAGAAAACAAGTTCATCAAACGGCTGCTTTGTCTCCCCTCCTCGGCATCTACTGTTTTAACTCATTCGGAACTAGATCTGGATTACCTGTCCGACCTTACCGGACTAAGGCCACTGTTGGTATGGAAATCCATTTTTACCAAGACGGAAACAGCATTCACTAAAGATATCATCAAAGACTGCTTACTCTTGGATAAAGTTTTAAGTATTCCATGGTTAAAATATGTAGTTTCGACTGTTAAAGACCTGTTTGACATGGATTTAGGTAATGACCCCACCTGTCTGAACTCTTTAGATAAACAGGAACTAAAAAATGTTTATCTTAGGGCAAAATCGGATGTGCGAAGTTATGCTACTAGAGAATATTCCACACATATTTTTCACCTGTCCTTGAATAATGATAGTCTGGGTATTCCTATGTACCTTAACGTTATCCACAGGCAGTCCCACCAGTTTGTTCTTTCAAGGCTAAGATTAGGTATAGTACATAACTTGGTTGCTTTCCCGATAATGAAATCTCACCCAGTTACCCCATGTCCGTGTGACGGTTCTTCTAAACAAAGCACAATGCACTTTTTATTACTCTGTCCCTTGTATAAAGCACAACGCATCTGTTTCCTCAAGCCTATGTTCCTTAAATATTCCATGTATACCACTGATAACGCCTTGAGGCTTCTTTTTTCACTTTTAAGCCCGGACATATGCTTTTATACTTCTACTTTTATTTTGAAATCTATCAGAGCTAGACTTAGTATGGTTTTCCCGTAATTTTATGTGCAGCAATCCCCACAACATGTGACAAGGTTATCTCTGTTTCTGCATCTTGTGTACTATGTATATGTAATGTTTTAAACTGTATACTTTTATGATGTTTTTTAGACATTCGAATAAAGTTATAAACTGAAACTGAAAGTCACAATTTAGGAGGGACAGGCCAGATTTGAGGCACTTACATTTGCTGTACATGCCTATTTGTTCCCCTTAAAATGCATTTTGCTCAAGAAACTGACAACCAAATATTCGTTGAGAAAATAGCCACTATATGAGAAGTCCAGTCACCAACAACAGAAGCTGCACTCTTGGCACAGTGGGCAACTATGAGTAGAAACATGCCACATTTGATGTTGGTTTGGTTCTCCTTGGGTTGCCAACTGTGATTGCTCTCCCAATTGTTATCCCTCTTATTTGAAGTAAATGTACAGCAGTAGGCGTTCTTAACGTTAAAACTGTGCACAACTTCTTAATATATGTTTAAAATACATATGGCCTCCAGTTGTTTGTAAATCATGTGCACGTTCATAAGCATGCTGTATATAACCGAGGCCTTTGTGCGGCAATTGTACAGGTATTTTGAGCCATCAGTAATAAACACGTCCTGGGCAGCAGGAGTGCAAGTTACGATTACACACTGCAGCCCGCCCACCCAAGTACATACACACACACTTGTATTTTAGCAGTTCAAGCTTCCTTCACATCCACAAAATCACTTTCCCATATGCAGAAGCAGTGAAGGTGATGCTGACAGAAGACGCTGAGGTGGAGAGAAAGGAGAATGAGGTAGGGAGACGAGAGAAGATTGGAAATGTGAACAAGAGAGATGAGAGGGTGATGAGTAGGAGAGTTAGGGGGAGAGGAAGAAGTGTGAGGTAGAATGAGGGATGATAGTGAGGAAGAAAGAATAGATGGTTAATTGAAGAGGAGAGGAGGGGTGGGTCTGAAAGACAGGAGAGTGAGATGGAGGCCGATCAAGAAGATGGTGCGAGGTAGATGAGGTGGAGAGAGAGAGATGAGGTTGATGCGCAGTGAGAGGATGGTGAAGTAGAGAGTGAGGAAGGTGAGGTGGAAAACGTAGTGTGAGGGGGAGAGCATAGGGTGATGCAGAGAGAGAGAATAGGCCAGAACAATGAGGAGATAAAATGAGGTGCAGAAAAAGAAGGTGATGCAGAAAAGATGAGGCTGAGGTGGAGAGAGAAGAAGATAGATAAAGTGGGAGGAAGCAGAGGGTGAGGTGGGCAGGAAAGCAGGGTGAAAGGGGAGAATGCAGAGTATGAGGCAGAGAGAGAAATGAAGGTGAGGAAGAGAGAGCAGAAGAGATAAAGCATATAGTGACAAGCCCACCTGTGTATACAAAGTAAAATTAGTAGGATGACCCCAACAGTAGGTAGAGTATGCCCCTACAAGTCAAGTCAAGTCATAGAATTTATATAGCGCACTACATACCCAGAGGGTTTCAAGGCGCTTAGGAAGGGGACCTTCTTGCATGTCCAGAGCTAGCTCTCAGAACCTGGGATATGTCTGGCCCACCGCGTCTATGTCTACCCAAGCGTGCAGCTGGCTGGATGGATTGCCGAACAAAGTACTCATTCTGCTGAGATCACTGTCTCTTGAATTAAATATCTTTATATACGAACTGAGATACACATGGCTTGTTTAATGCTGCACATCTTCTGAAATATTGGTTTGAATGCAAACAGTGGGTAGTGAAAGATTTGGGACTCTGGTAGGATTCTTGCTACCTACTAACTATTTTGCTACCAAAACAAGACTTTTCATGCCCTGAAGAAGCTCTTGTCTGGGCGAAACGCTTTGGTTGCATCTGCGTGTAATACTTTCAAGTTCGAAAAAGAAGAAATAAAAAAGAACACTCTAACATTATTGGACTCTATAAATAATCTTGGAAATGATTTTGACAGTTGGTTTGTTGTTACATTTATCACGTTAGCTTCTGTGTTGCCTCTAGCCCCCTGTGCTCTATAATATATTATTTATGACCATTTGGCAGCTGGCCATATGAGGTGGGCAACATTGGTGATAATAAACATATATGTGGCTATTTTGGGTGGTGCAGTGATGGAGTTTTCCTAACTGCCACTATTTCTTCAGTTGTACACTCCTTCTGCTGATATATATGGTAGCATGTTAACATGCCTGTTGTGACCTGTTGCCTCCTTGTTGATGTGGGGTTTTCTATGGATTCCACTTTAAAGTGTTGTGCTTCATTATGCGGCAGCATGTTTGTCTGTATGGATGATTACTGAGTTTTATCAATGGCAGGTCTAACTTTTTTGTAGCATTTCTTCGGGTCACATCATGTTGCTGTGGCACAATTCTGGACGAAATGTCCTCTGTGATTAAAATGCATTAAAATAGTCGTATGTATCGGTGTATCCGTTCTCTGTCATCTTCGATACACCATGCAATAAGCTATCTTCCTATGTGTGTTACGTTTTTAGCTTCTTAGCCTCTCTCAGCTGGATTCAAAATGGCGTATATGGAGTCACAATCAGGTTGTGCTGAAAGTACTGCAGGACAATTATTTGGCATCCATCTCTACCAATGCATTTATTTCAGTAAAGTTGATGATTGTAACGTCACCACTCGTTTAAGATAGGGAAAGAAAATATTGCTGCAGTCATGTACGGCTCCCACAACAATAAACAGCAGAATAAAAGCATTTCATAGGGAGGCAAGTTTCTTAGTGACATGGAGCACACACACGGTTGCATTATAAATGGAGCACACACACAATGTTGTATATTTAAAGCGTTGATTGTATCATGCTTACTTCTTTCAATCTGCCTCTCAGTGAACTCTTCTTCTGAGATTGGATCAGGATATAAGCATTGTGGCACAAATTCTGTCATTGGGATGGCCTCCCATTGCCAATCACATTTCGTAACATTTTTCCATTGGCTTCCATGAATCCTGCGTAAACTGGAATCTTGTATTTTTGAAGGTTGTGGTAAGTAGAAGGCAGTGTGGGAGTACCAGAAAAAACGTAAGAGGTGCCTAAGTTATTTAATATACTCTTCGCAAGGTGGGTTTGTAAGTGTGAGAATTAATGCGAGGTATTTGGTGGCGTTCTGGCGTTGTCCTGGAAGATGAAACAATTTGGCAGACATGGGTGGGTGTATTTAGGAGAAGGCCCGTTTAATACTCTTGTCTGTTTGCCTGGATACGCCTTGTTTGCAATTTAGCAGAGAATTGTGGGTTCTTAAATACTCACATATAACTTTGCCTGGCCACTGACCAGAAGATTCCTGACCCTTCAGAACTCAGCGGCCAAACTCGCCCTCAGCCTCCCACCCCAAACTCACATCACCCCATACTTCAAAGAGCTCCACTGTTCCCCCTACACAAACACGCACTCTTCAAACTTCTCATGACCACTTACATAGCATTGTCCCAATGTACAACAATACTACATAAACGCACACACACCTATCAAACACCTCCACTCAGCTGGAATCCTATTCACACACAACCCCTGCATACGCAGAAGCAGATCTAGTGGTTGTGCCTTCTCATACCTCATTCCAAAATCCAGGAATGACCAGCCCCTGCACATCAGAGCTTCTTGCTCAGTTCTTGATTTCAGCATGAAACTGAAGGGGACCTTGTGGACATCTGTTGTTGACTGGCGTGGGAGCTGACTGCCTCTTGTTCCTTTACCCTCCAACGGCCCCCCCGGGTCTGCAAAACTGCTCGCCGGACCCGCTTCGCGGGTCCCGCATCGCAGCTGAAGGGGGTGCTCACCTGCATTTGGAGCGGAGCGTGAGGGGCTCTGAACGAACTGCGGCAGGGCTGGGAGCTGAGCTGCAGGGACTCCGTTTCCCAGGAGTCCCTGCACTGACCATTCACCACACCTGGTCCGCTCTCCCTGCTGGCCACGCCCCCGCCCCTGCGAGGAGAAAACCAGCGCTGTTCCGAACCTCCGTGGGACCTTGTGGACATCTGTTGTTGCCTGGCGTGGAAGCTGACTGCCTCTTGTTCCTTTTCCCTCCAACGGCCCCCCGGGTCTGCAAACTGCTCGCCGGACCCGCTTAGCGGGTCCCGCATCGCAGCTGTAGGGGGTGCTCACCTGCATTTGGAGCGGAGCGTGAGGGGCTCTGAACGAACTGCGGCAGGGCTGCGAGCTGAGCTGCAGGGACTCTGTTTCCCAGGAGTCCCTGCACTGACCATTCACCACACCTGGTCCGCTCTCCCTGCTGGCCACGCCCCCCGCCCTTCCCCTCTACTTCTTAATACGAACAGGACACCGCTGTGCGGGAGCGTCCCGGGAGAAGCCCGGGACAAGGGCGGGACCGTCTGCGGCCGTCAGGGGCCGTAGGAGGCTGGGCTGGGCCCACTCTCTTTCGCCTGTACTTCCTTGATCCCATTTGGACTTTGATATAGGTTTTGGACATGCCATCACCGGCCCTAGTGGGAACACCAGTAAAGATGGGAGGAGGTAACACCGGGACTCTGGACAATTATTTCAAATCGGCTAAGGGTGATGGGGGAGGGAGGTTCCTTTAATGGTAGCCAGGATCCATTATCCCAAGAAGGCATCCCCCTATTACTGCGGGATAGCATTCCCAATCTCTGCTCATTCACTGAACAGACCTTGGACGTTATCCCACTCCCAAGTTCCAGCAGCATGGCTGTTGACTTAGTCACTCAAACACCCCCCGTAGTTAAAACTAGGAAAACCAAGCCAAAGCAAATTGTTGTGGCAGAGGTGCATGGCCCACCACCAAATAAGCGTAGAAGGAAGTTGAGGGGCGGGCAGGGGAAGACTAAGATCCCCCATTCCGACTTTGGAAAAGCACATAAGTCCGTTTCTAAGTCTGATAGGCTTATATCGAATGTGCACAATGCCACTCCTGCCAAGGGTACTAACACTAATATCACTGCTTCCACCAGCGAACAAGGGGACAATCCATCTAATATATCACCTCCTGTTACTTCTTTGGGGAACATAGAATTTCTACTTAGATCACTCCTGCTGCCCATTAGCGAGAGCCTGAAGAAAGTAGAGATCAGACTTACTATCTTGGAGGCAACCATAAGCAGCCTGAAAACCTCGGCCAGCAAACAGAGTAGAACCCCCGAGTCCATTCCGCCAATTAAAACTTCCCTTAACATTCAAAACCCTCCTATCAACGCGGGACCTCCTTTGGGTACTGCTGCCGTCCCCCTTTTGCAGCCACTCATGGCCAACCTAGTCCCAATACCATCCAGCAATTCTAATACCCTATCTCTACAACCAGTAGGCCCAGTTTCCCTCGGCACAGCCCCTGGCATAAATTCTGGGGATCTACCTAATGCTAGTATTGCTCCCCTACTCCCTGACAAGCCTGCTCCCAGACCACGGAGACCCGACTTGCCGCCTGAGGCTAATAGCCTTATGGTGGTTTTGGCGGGTGCTCCCCCTCTTGAAATGGGTGAAAGTGAGAACTTCCACTCACTCAAGAGGAAAATTATCAAATGGCTGAATTGGAACATACCTCTCCCAGCTCATTTCAACAATGAAATCATCATGGTGAGAAGGGTACCTTGGTTGGGGAAAACGAGAAAATCAATAATAGGGGGTTGTATTATGGTGACTTTCCGAGACCCTGGGACAGTATCACACATATGCGCTGGGTCAAATAGATCACTTGATTCCACCAAACAGACTTTACCAGTCTCTTTTTTCTTCCCCCCTATTCGTATGCATCATGATTTGTCACAAGGTAATTGGACAAGGGTTGAACGGAGATCCAGATACAGGGGGTATGCTGCACGACCTGTCTATCGACCTCCGGAGACACCCTTTTTTGACTATAACCGATTTAACTGTCTGAATGGACTGGATGGGGTCGATTGACTGTCCTCAAACCCTGACTTAAATCCTGTGACTTCTGATAACGGTTTTAGTGAACCATCTGACCCAAATAGACCTACCTCTGACAATGGTCCTGATGTAACAACTGGTGTAACATCTGGCATTGGTTCCCCTCTCATTTCTAAGACTAATCTGGTGGAATGTGGCCGGCCTAGCCAATAAGCTGGACACACAAGATTGGGTAACTTATATCGAGTCTGGGGATGTTTGTATGTTCCAGGAGACCTGGGCAAGGGAAGAATATAGGCAGCAGGGCTACCTGTCATTTTCCATCCCGGCTAGGTGGGAGGGCAAGGGCCGCCCTTCAGGTGGACTCACAACTTGGGTGGCATCCCACCTAGGGTGTCAGGCTTCACGTTTACTGGTGCCATCGGACGACATTTTAGTGGTTCTATTGGCCTGGCCGAACTTAGCGAAACTTGCCTTGATAAATATCTATTCTAGGCCAGTGGGAGTTTCGCGAGAATCTTCCACCATAGATGAGCTCTCAGCTTATTTATCTGAAATTCCAAGGGACACACCCTATGTAGTGGGAGGGGATTTAAATTCTCATTTTGAGCCACTGGCCGGCCTTCTAGAGGGATTTCCCATGGAAGAAGAGTCCAGGTGGTCAGTACCTTCTGTAGTAGCACCTCCCCCGAAGGCATGGACACCTGTAGCACTGCAGATTACTGCCCTAACCCTAAAGCATGGAATCAGAGTTTGCAATGGGCGTATCAAGTCTGATATACCAAGCAAACCCACGTACAATAGAGTGGGAAGAGAGTCCCGCTTGGACTACGCCCTTGTACAGATAGTGAACTGGTCATCTATCCTGGACTTTAGGGTTACCGAAAGACTAGATAGCGACCACAATGCCCTAGAACTAGATCTCATCCACCCCGGTTTAGAAGCCTCTATAACAACCAAGGAGGAGAACAAACCTGAACTTCTACTGGGTAACAACAGGAGAAGAATCAGGTGGGAAAAATTAGCCATGAGCCAAGTGAAACTCCCGAGGCTCTACGCAGGACTAATTCCAATTTTGGAAAAAGTGGGAGATCTAGCTAATGATGTGGGCAATAAATATTCCCAAAATAAATTATATCAGGCACATGAGGACCTCATAAAGGGAGCGGCCTCTGAGCTCTTTAGTAAGGTACAGAATCTGAGGAGGGGGCAGCAACATAAATCCTCATGGTATAATGCAGCCTGCAGGAAGGCAAAGGGAGAACTCTTCAGAAGCATCAAGGAGGGAATAGGCGGAGAGAAGCTACAAGAAAGTAGACGGGCATATAAAAAACTAGTTGCCCACGCTAAAATTGAATGGGAGGAGAACCAATGGGAGGAGCTCACTAGTTCCCTCGCAACAAGAGACTACCGAATGTTTTGGCGAGTAGTAAATGGGGGGTCGGGGAGCCTCCATTCGGCAATAGAGCCAAATATTGCAGCAGGGATGTGGCAGGCACACTTCCAGTCTCTTTATAGTTCTGAGCTGGGAGAAACTACGATTGACATCGGTAATGGATTGGCTGAGTATGACGGGGATTTGATAACAGTGGGGGAGGTTAAGGCAGCAATTGCAGGACTGTCATCTGGAAAGGCGCCAGGATTGGACGGTCTCCCCGGGGACCTGTTCAAGCAGGAGCCCGATGTTTGGGCCCCCTACCTTGCCACTGTGTTTAATGCAGTCCTGCACGGTATGGAAATCCCGAGTGCTTGGCTGGGGGCAGAGGTGGTTCCTATATTTAAGAAGGGCTCCCCCCTGCTCCCAGCCAATTACAGACCAATCAGCTTAATTGACGTGCCCCAGAAGCTGTTTGGTAGGATACTGTTGAATCGCCTCCAGGACTGGGCGGAGGAGACAGGCGCCCTCAGTCCATATCAGGCGAGCTTCAGGAAGGGAGTCTCTACAGTGGACCAGGTTTTTCGTTTGAATATTATCTATTGGAGGACAGCGATATTTGAAGGTGGCAGCTTATACACTATATTTGTGGACTTGAGGGCCGCCTTCGACCTGGTGCCCAGAGGGAAACTTTGGAGTGTTCTGGCCGAGATGGGGGTCCCCCCGGACATTCTGATAATTTTACAGAGACTGCATCATAACAACTATGCCCGGGTCAGGTGCGGGAAGCTTGGGGAATTAACGGACAGATTCCCTGTCGACAGGGGGGTTAGGCAGGGTTGTGTATTGGCACCGACCCTGTTCTGCCCCTTTGTCAATGGGGTAATCGCCCATCTCAATGGCATTGAATACACTAATGCTCCAAAGTTGAACGGCAGCAGGGTCCCTGCAATCATGTTTGCAGATGATACCCTGCTGCTGTCCAAAACCCCCATGGGGATGCAGAGGATCCTTGATTCTTTTGTGGCTTTCTGCACAGAAAGGGGGTTAGAGATCAATGCTACAAAAACTAAGTTCATGGTCTTGAACCCAACCCAAAGATCACGACCGAACCCCTTACTGGGATCATCACGTTTAGAGAGAGTCTCCACCTTTGAATACCTGGGTGTAACGTTGAATGAAACCATGTCCTGGGGAACACACCAGACTAGGGCTAACCTTAAACTAGTGCAGACCACTGGTGGCATCGCTCGGATGATGAAAAGTTCCACATACCGACCACTGGGGCCGGTCATCCAGATCTACAAGGCACAGGCCAGGGGTGCTATTATGTATGGGGCGAAATTGTGGGGCCACACATCTTCCCACAGTTTGTCTATAACTGAGAACAATTTTATTAGACAGATAGTTGCACTCCCGTCTAGTACACCGCTCCTCCCCTTGAGGATGGACCTGGGACTGAGACCAATAGCAGATGAATTGGGTCTCAGACCCATAGCCTTCTGGCGAAGGTTATGGAGCAGTGAAGAACATTTTACCTACAGGGCGGAACTGAGGGAGTTTCTAACCCACCCCAAAGCCTTACAGATCCCCTGGATAAAATATATAAAAAAGTCCTGTGTGAGACTGGGGCTCCCCGACCGATGGTCCGATCCAGCTAATGCTTCACTAAGGATCCCACGAAGAGTCTTGGCCAATGCTTATCATGAGCAGAAACTAGCTATGGTTTTAGATTGCCAGGGTGAGGGGTCATTAACATCTGTATTCACGCAAAGCAAGGATTCATACAGGCAGGAGAGGGTTCTGGATGGTATGACTCCCGTGCTGGCCAGGAAGCTATTTCTCCAATGGAGATATGGCACACTGCCTCTGCGGTCTTACACTAGCTCCTGGTCAACACCGCCCTCTACCAAGCAATGCCCGGCATGCACTTGTGCTGAGGAAAGCGACCTACATGTGGTCTTGTTTTGTCCAACGTACAAGGCCGCCAGGAAATATTGGCTCTTACCACTCATCAGAAACTTTGGTTGTAGGGAGTACCTCCCGATGTACAGAATTTTAAAAACTGACGTCTCGGGACCAACGGTGTTTGCACTAGCTAAATTTCTTACAAATGTCTGGCATACTCGCACCCGTATTCTAAAGTCGCAGTCCCCCACCTAATTTTAAGATTAAGAATTTTAAATGTATGGTCTTTTATCTGTTTTCACTCTAGTAGTATTTATTTTTTAGGGTGGAATGATTTTACACTGTACAATATGTGCTTGCTGCTTATTTTCAACGGTTTTATATTGTGCCATATGTGTTTTTTGCATATCTTTGATGGCCAAATCGGCCGAAATAAAGATTGAAACTATGAAGACCTAGCTCTGCACATAGCACCAGCCCTTGCTCGGCTCATATACAACTCCTGCTTCAGTGCCAGTATACCCTCCAGGGTGAGTTCTGCACTATAGAAATACACATAACATAACATTTCATAACATGGACAGATGTCTGAGCCAGTATGACTACGTAAGGCCTGCTGGCCTGCTGGCCATTCTGCAATCGTACTTTCCAGAATTAAGTTCACATGTTTCTATCAATCAGTGGCAGGTAGGATTTAATTCATGTTTACAATATATGGAGAACACTCATTTATAGCAGTGTAGTAGACTGGGATCACAGAAATCTTGCTCTAAAAGTACATGTGTTTTGAAGAAAATAGGAAATGTTTTTACAGGTACTGCTGACAAGAAGCTATTGAGATATATTCAGAAAAATCTAATTTAAAAGCAGATCAAACCTCTTGTGAATCACCATCACCTAGTTCATTAAAGAGTAGTCATTACTTGTGTTGAGGACTGGGGGCAAAACCAGTCCTTGGTTACTTGTGTTCAGGTTCAGGGAGGACCTGACCTGGCAGTTCGGGCAGGACTGTTCCCATTGGAGCAGGGTCAAGACTGATTTGCATATGGCTGTGTCCAAACTAAGGTTTCATATGCAAAAATCCACGCTGCGTATAGCCTTTGGCCGTGCACAGCGTGGGGTTGGCCACAGGGCCTACCCTGATCCCAATCCCCCCTGCGCACGAGGCATGGGCATCAGTGAGTTGGGCACAGGGCTTGAGTGTTATTTTAACTAAGACAGACCAACTGACTTTGTCAAAGGGTCAGAACACAGGAAATCAACATACACTTTTATAGAGCACATCTATTGCCTTTGTCAACAAAGTTTCAATACATGTAATCACATGTTTTTATATTAATTCACACAATGCAAAATAATTGTCATAAAAATGTAATCAATAAATATGTGTATCTGTCAGAGTGGGCCACTTTTATGGTATATGGACTTTGATGAGGATGGGGGTAAGGGTGGTAATATACCATCTGAATGAGGAATCATTTTGGGGGTGACTGGAGCGGTCTTGTAGGTAACAGGACAACTGTATGGGAGCAGAAAGAAGCCAGAGAGATCCGCTTTCTACAAGCGCGGAATCACTGGAGCTGAAGCAAAGCCTGCAGTCTGCTCTGCTATTAATTTAAAATTGGATGTGTGGCAAGCAACTGAAGTTAATCTGTATCAAGATTGAAGTGATGGTAGCCTGCGGTAACGATCCGCTGCCAGCGTTACTGCTGTACAACATGGGGCTAATTTTTTATCAATTGCAGATTCTGGATTCCGGGCTCATTCTATCAGCATCATGTAGGGGGCGCATTAGGGGATCATGCTGACGTAAGAGGTGCACTATTGATCACGGATATTAAAAACTCATTTCTTGTATAAAATCTCCTTCTCACGCGCTGTGCTCGTCTAACGAGGACATTATATCAAGCTGTGGGTATACAGAACAAATGTGATAATAGCAGGTTATCGTGTGACGTCATGATATGCGAACGTGATGACGGGAGCTTGACATCTTTGGTGCTTAATGGCGCAAGTAAAATTGTAGCCTACAGTGTTCTGTCTTGAAATCGTTCTCATTGAAAGCAGCTGCAGACAGCCTCGACGAAAAGCTGCTTTCTATTTGAAACTTCTGAGAAGCTAGGAAACGTTCTACGAAAAAAAAAATATATATATATTGTATGCCTCCAAGAGGTTTATTTAATGATCACTTAATGCTGAAAGCTCCACTTTGAAAAAAAAAATATTTTGGAGAATTATTTTACAATCTGGCCTTAGATTTAGGGGCAGATATACTAAGATTTCACGCAAGTGACACAAATCAGTGCAAAATCTTTTTGTCCAATTTTCTTTTTGGCGCTAAACTTGTTGAAAATAACTTGAAACAACGCAAAGCTGCACTTAGTGTTGATTCGCATTACTTAGCACCAAAGAGGCGAACCTTGGTCATTCCCATGCAACCACCAATGTTCTGACGCTCAACACAATTTACTAGATAAAGTAGGCAGGGTTTAGCGTCAGAAAATTGTGCACTCTTCAACCAGGCGCTATGAAGAAGAAATGCTTTTTTTCTCCTTTATTTTCTGACTTCACATATATGCTGTACTGTACAGCACACATACACAGTGGGCAAATATTTAAAATGACTTTAACCCCTCCCCTGCTGATGACGGAACCGCTCCGTCATCAGCTGCGGTGGCGCTGTGCTGATGACGGAGCGGTTCCGTCATGGCCCGGCCGCCGCGCCTGCGCGGCGCGTTCTATTGAGCGGGGCGGGCCATGACGGAACCGCTCCGTCACGAGCACAGCTCAACCGCGGCTGGTGACCGAGCGGTTCTGTCACCAGCATGCGGCCGCCGCGCGGCCGCCCCGCCCTGTTAGCGCTGCAGCGGAATAGCCGCCGCAGCGAAAGGTTTAAGCAAAGTATTTTGTACTGGAATACAAAACTTAGGCTTCACTCATGTAGACACCCTTGCACTGTGGCGCAAGGGTGTCTCGGTGGTGCACAGCAGCTAATTTGCCGGAACTAGTCTGAGGGAAGGAGAGTGACATTTTTCAGTAAATTTGGCGCTCTCCTCTCTCTCTTTCTCACGCAGCGCATTGCAGCATTTGTGGCTGCTGCATTGCGCTGCATGCGAAATTGGTAAATCTGGCCCTATGAGTCTTGCGTACAGAGTGACAGGTATCAAATAGTGGTTGCAAGATGTGCACCAACTGTTTACGACTTGGCTCTGATTGTTTGATGCAACATATGTTCTAATAGGCTGAGTTTGCAACATCTCTAGTCACAGGTGGCCACAAATGATTTTACTGATAAATATGAATAATTTATATATTTTCGACTCCTGTGATTGGCTACAAACACTTGCATGGTGGCCAGCAGACCATCATCCCTGCATTCCAAAATGGCAAAAAATTAAGTTGTCCATGTTCTTTAAAGGAACCGGTGCTGCATTTAAAGAAATGTTTCTCTTTTAAGAATTCAAGTATGGTGATGATGGTCTATCAGTAATCTTAGCAATTTCAGACTGCTCCCCCAGGGATGCCCAGCAAAATTCTCAAAGGAGAAACTGTCGAAAGAGGATTGGAATATGAACTGGATACCACCTCCATTGATGAGTTGATAAATTATCACTACCATTCCTTCCCTTCTTCATCTTATCTTCCTTTATTCTTTGAGGTTTTTATCTCATTCTGTCAGATAAGGTTCACTAAAAAGGCCCTCAGCTTTTTTAGTCTTCATACTATTCCTCTCCTTGTGTGTAATTCCTTTGAAGCTCCTTTCTAGGGATCCCTATCTCATAATAAATACTTCCTATTTTTCTATATGCAAAACTATTGAGAGATGTGTTTTATTTACATGGACTTTGCCCAGAATTAGGCACTTTGGGCCAGATGTAGGAGCCCAAATACCGGTCAGTAACGGACGATTTCGGCCGTTACAGGCCGATTTCGGCCGTTACCGGCCGGTATTTGGGTTTTGTAATCTAGGGGGCTAGAAAATTACAGAATCGGTATATTTACCGATTCAGTAAATTTACCGATTTGGTAAAATACAGAAAATATACAGATTCTGTAATTCAATATGTAGGTGGCACAGTTTACAGTGCCACAGCCCCTTAGAAATTCGTTATTCTCCACCCAATACTATTGGGTGGTAAATTACGAATTTCTGTGTACATGCACATCTGTGCATGTACACCTGTGCCATGTGGCACACATATGTGCCCTAAGGGCATGTATGTGTGTCACATGGCACACAAGTCAGAATCAGGGGTGCAACAGGGTGTCAAAGTGACACCCTGTCCCCCTTGGAAATTCTGTATTTTTACCGATTCGGTAATTACTGAATCGGTATTTGCTATTGAATCCTATGGGCTTCAAGGCCCATAGGAATCAATGGCAAATACTGATTCGGTAATTACCGAATCGGTAATTACCGAATCTTACTGATTCGGTATTTTTACCGACTTTTTTTCCTACATAGCAATTATCGATTAGTAAATACCGAATCGGTAAAATTCGGTATTTACCGTTCGATAATTTGCTATTACCTACATCTAGCCCCAGATGACATATTTCATACGACTGTTTGCGGACCATTGTGACTTGTAAGAGAGGAGGTGGCACCCAAGTTGTCTGTAATCAGGGTCATTGATCCAGAACCGAGAAGTCCCTCAACAGGATGCTATAGCAGCTCTCAGCCAGGGTTAACCTAAGATTGCGAGATACTTGTGAGATATTTTGCAGTTATTTTTTGGGAAATTACTAACACTATGCTCTCTTCTTCAATCTTGCCTGGCAGCAATTGCGAAAATGCCAAAGACAAATGAGAAATTGAGGAGGAGGGGGTCTAGATTTAGGTCGAGAGGGAGATTCTGCATCACATTCATCTTCCTTTTATAGAAGAACACATTATACAGGGAAAACAGGGAAAACTTCAGCGGAGTTGCTGATCTTGGCCTTGGCATCAGGTACACTTGTTGGATATCTGCAGAGCTGCTACTTGGTCCACTCCTTCAATATTTTTGGTGATCATCCAATGAAGGTTCAGGCAGCACTGGCAGTAGGTTGAAATGTTCTGGTATGAGAAATTTTAATCTCTTTGTTTTTTGTATTTCTCTAATGGGTTACTGTAAAGGGCACCAGTGAAATCAGTCAAATCTTAGTTTTCTCTATGTTGATTACTCCTTCAAATGGTGAGCTTAGATATGTCTTCAATGGGTAAAAGAATGGTGGGAGAATGAAGGGAATAACAGGTAATATCTAGATTACTTGGGGTAAACTTCATTACTCCATTTCATGTGTTCACAATTCATTTTTGAGGAGTAAGCATAACAGGTACTGAGAAAGGAGTTCTTGTAAAGGTTCCACCCTAGAACTGCACACAAGGAGATGAATATTCAAAGAAGGAGTAATAAAAGAACAGCAAGAGCTTCAGAGGGAACATTGCCATACACAATGAGTCAGAAACCTCAAAGATTACAGGAATGGTACAAGAAATGGAGAATGAGCAATGAAGATTGCTCCAAGCGATCTAGTAAAGAGTTTGTGACCACAATTGGTGTCACAAATTATTGGTAAACCTCACTGTGATTTACAAAATACGACCCATTACATGTGCACTTTAGAGAGAATCACAACGCCCATTTTGTGATTCTGAAAGGCTTTATCAAATTACAAAAAGGGTGGAGTATTAGTAGATAGCAAAAGTCATCCGTGATCATGTGAAATACATTGTTTATAGTCCCAAATGGCTTTGTACATCAGGCCCCTATTGTTTTATGGTATAGTAATGAATCTATTGGATCAATCCCAAGCCTTGAAATCTGTAGCTCACTTTTCCACTACAGTTGGCATGAATACAATAGATGTTCTTTTTTAAAAACACTGGGGCTCAACAAGATCCTAGTGTAAGAGAAAAGAGATACATTTGTGTAAAATATGTTTATGTTCTTTGTAGCTCTAGGGCCATTTCCGACGGAGCTGAAGATAAACCTTAGAAATATAACATAAAAATTATAAAGTTAGCCTAGGTATAACATCCATCAAAATCAATTTTGCACATTATTTCAATTTTTTTGTCAGGTACAGGATCAACTGTGTGAATGTGACCTGAGAGCATTTCTAGATCACACGCAGGTTGGTCTCTATGCAAAAACTGGGCCCGCCTTGTTGGAAATTCTAGTTTTTGACCTGCTGCAAATGTTTTAGCAAAATGTGAACATTTGCACATGATTAACTTTTATGATGACATTTCAGGTGGTCCCAGTTGCATCCTGCTTGTGGGTATTGGTAACTTAAATGGCCTTTATTTCAGTTTGTATTTTTTGTCCAGTAGAACTTACTTTATTTTATTACTACACATATATAGTCAGTGTTCAAAAACCTACATGCCACAACAGGATCCATTCAAATCCAGCAGTAATAGATAAGCGGGCTTTCCACCAGGAGGGATCGAAGGATGCCAGGAGGAGGTTTGGATACGTTCTTTACCTGGGGACACCTACAAGCAAGTTTTCGAATGATATCTGACCACATGGATATTTGAAAGAACTGTAAAGAGCTCTATCACATTTTTTGATATACTGTACAAACGATGTGTTATACTAAATATGTTGCCACGTATATGGAAATATTGTCTAGGGTAAAAATAAAAAACACAAAAGTTTGACGTTTTTCACAATGGTATGATCATGTTATCATTCTGTGGGTTTTGCAAAGACATTTGGCTAAAGTTTACAACTGTTGGCTATTTAGCACAAGTAGACAGACATATTTCTATGCGTCTGGCAATGGTTTATTATGTTCATGTTGCTACTGAGTGTCAGAAACAGTTATTTTGTGATACCAGAGGTATGAACGCTGTAAGTGCAATTGTGCTCTTCACCAGAAGCTTTCCAGTTCATTGTCTAGTGAATACAAAAAAAATGTAAGTTTAAAAAAAGTAATTTTATTAAAGTGGTTATAATATCAAAAAGAGGGGGGGATACACTGAAGATACGTCAAATCTGGTAAGCTGTGCTAATTTACAACCATATATGTTTTGTTGGACAATGTACTATTAATGGTCATACAATTCGTAATGTTAAGGAGGCTTCAAAACTTCTTGTTCCACAGGAGTGTGCATACTGTAATGTTTGCAGCAATGTCAAGGAATTGTGTGACAGGGGACCATAGTATTAATAATCACTTCATGGCGAGAGAAGCAGGGTAAATATAAGCTGTGTCTAATCTGTGGTTGTGGCAAACTGCTTCTCACCAAGCCTGGAAAGACAGTTTAAAAAGATCTTTCCATTTTTTGGTTATTTGTTGAAATGCAACTACTATGAGTAAGTCCAGAATTTTTAAACTTGAGGTACAATTTCCCCGGTTGGTTGATAAAGAACCTAGAAAAATGTTAGCAGAGGAAAAACGAGTAACGTAATCAAAAACTATGATTATCTTCTTCCAAACTTTCTTTCAGAAATCATAAACAAAAGAACATGTGAAAAGTAGATGTGTTAAATCAGTGTGTGCTAAAGATCAGGAAAAACAAGCATCTGATATGTCACTGTTTATTCTATGTAGGGTCATTGGGGAAAGAAGGAACCTATTATATATAAAAAAGAATATCTGAGTGGTATTCTATTCCAAATGTGGATTGGCCATTCCTTACTGAAGTCTTGTTCCCAGGCTAATTCTACATTAGTTTTGTATTTAATGATATTGGACTTACGTAAAAAAGAAATAATGGCAGAAGCCCTAGGATTTGTGTGAAGGAGATTGTGAAATTGAGTGATATTTTGGGAAGCATGATGGGGGATGAGGAAAACTGAGTAAAGGCATGACATAAAGTATTATATAATGATTAGTAGTTATTTCAAAATGAGGGAGGGAGGTCGGTCAAATAGGAGACAAGCTTGAGTGAAAGACAGTACATAGTTATTTTCAAATAACTGATTTACCCAAATTGGACTTTTTGTCTCCACGTTTTCGAATAAAAAGGTTTACCCTTAATCATTATAAATTTATTATGCCACAGAGTAAATTTAAGAAATGTTTTGGAATCTCTGGGTATGAATGATAGGACCGATTCTAATAATCAACTTGAATGTTTAAGAATGGGAGTGGATATATGTTGAGGTTTACAAGTGAACAATAGGTACTCTTGGGAAGAAAAGGGAAACAAGTAGGATTGTTCAAATGATACCCAAAGCGGGGGAGCTAGCTGGGGATCTGATATCCAATCGGAGGTTTGACGCAACAAAAATGCATTGTGGTATTTAGAAAAATCAGGGAAATTAACCCCTATCTCTATTTTGGGGCACATAAGTTTTAGTAAAGACATGCAAGCTTTTTTGTTGTTGCATAGAAAAGAAGAAAGTATGGAATATTTTTTTAAAGGATTTAGAGGATATAGCTATTGGGCTGTTAGAAATAATATAAAGAATAATAGGAGATAGCATAATTTTGATAGTATCTAAATGTCCCCACCATCAGAGATAAAGAGGATGCCACCTGTCTGTCAAATCAGACAACGTTATTAAACATTTCCCCCATGTTCGTGGAGATGGAGGTTCTAATTGACGGGGCGAAATATAAACCCAAATATTTTATATGTTTGGGATTCCAAGTAAAGTTAGAACCTATATAATCCTCTTTAAATGTAAATTAGGTTAAGGGCAGGATCTCACATATATCACTATTTAATTTATACCCAGAAACAACAGAATATGAATTCACTTCTTGTAAAAAGGCAGGGAGGGAAGACCGGGGTTTGGAAATGAATAATAAGATATTGTCACTGTATGCTGTCAATTTCACTTGTAATGTATTAGATTTCCTGTTTTTTACGTATTTTAGATATGAAGGGTACCAAAGCTAAATTGAAAAGAAAAGGAGAAAGGGGAAAACCTTGCCTAACCCCTCTGCCTAATGTGAAATATGGGGAAGAAATAGCCTTGACAAAAACTACTGCTTTAGGACTTGAATAGAGGAGAGAAATCATAGATGTCATTTTTGGACTGAATCCGAACCATCTATGCGACTGAAAAAGAAAAGGCCAATGGACTTTGTTGAATGTTTTCTCTGCATCCTGTGCAATTGCTGCTAAAGAATCTGATGCATAGGAAGACTTGGATAAAATGTTGAAGAATAACCGGCTGTTATCCGTAATAAAGCATCCCTTAACAAAACCAGACTGTTCCCTGCTGCGGAGGTCCAGTAGGAAAAAGTCCATTCTCAAAGCCAAGACTTTGGAAACATTTTCATAGTCTATGTTTACTAAGGAGATGGGTCCGTAATTCCTACGATAGAGCAAATCTTTACCATCTTTGGGAATGAGGCATATAAGAGCTTCTAAGAAAGATCCTGAGGCTTTGCCAGTATGTAAGAAAGAAGATATAATAACTGCCACTTTTGAGAGGAGCTGTTGAGAAAATTTTATAAAAATTCTACAGTGAACCCATCTGGGCCTGGAGCTTTATCCTGTTTGACTGTATGTAATGCCGTATGCAATTCACCCTGTTAGACAGCGAACTCTAATAGATCAAGGTTTAGTGTGTATAAAAAGATTTCTTAATAGTGGAAAAGTAATCTGTGATTTCAGTATCTGAAGGAGAAGTATCTGATGTTTATAAAGATTTGTAAAAATGATGAAACTCCTCTAAAATTTGGGAATCCTTGTATTTAAGAGTCTGTTGAGTATATAGAATTGATTCAATATTAAGTAAATTGTGTTTGATCTTAAGGTAATTTGCCAGTAGTTTGCCTGATTTATTCTGACCCCCATAAAAGATTTGCGCTGGATTTTATAAAATATAATGAAGCATTATTTGTAGATTCTTTATTGAATTTAAGCTTGGTGGCAATGAGTTCAGATATATCTAATCAAAGAGAACTAGTCTACGTAGACGTGATTGGAGACTAAGAAATGTATGGTTGATGATGTATGGTAAAGAAAAGTCTTATTTCTTTTTATAAAGCCCTCACCCACCAACCTAGTTGGTGGCATGCTTCATCATCGTGCCCATCCAATGACACCGAATGTGTCCAGGGTGTGCTTCAACGCCTGTATTACAGCAGAGCAGGTATGTTACTGAGTGTGCAGTGATGGTGACATGAAAGTGATAGTTTAAAAACTGTCCAGTGGTCCCATTACTCAAGGGGTGTTCTTTAATGTTTGGGCCTCTTTTTTTTTTTTTGTAAGTTGGTCCAAAAAAAAGAATCGCCTGTGGTTGGAGCATAACTGTAAAATAGGGAGAGTGGAATCTTTCTCATCTACAATTCAGTAAACAACCATCAACCTATATCATCAGATTCCGGGGAAACTAGTTTAACACATAGAGATTTAAGACATAAAGTAACGACTCCATTTCTCTTACCGTCTCCTAGGGAGAAGAAAGCCCAATCCACACAATCTCTTTTTAATTTTAAAGATTGTGAGGTGAGTTTCTTGTGATAGAGCTATGTCTGATCCAAGCTTAGAAAAGTGTGTTAGGACCCGTTGTCTTTTATGGGGGAATTTAAGTCCCGTAAATTCCAATAAATAATTTTCAATGACATAGGAGTTTCAATGTGAGAAGGAGATAAATTACAATAAACAAATGATAACGATAGCACAATGCATATCAATAAAACATAAGTATCGTAAAAGTTACTTGGAAGACAATAATATCATGATAAAGAAGATTTGAAAACCAGAGAAAGCACTGATAAAATATATATAAAGGGGACAGAAAGGAAATAGATAGTTGAGAAGAGGAAAAAGAGGGGGGAAAAAGAACAAAAAATAGAGACAAACAAAGGAAAACACAAACCTAAAAAACTCCCAAAAAAATGATGTGGGAGAAACCACATGGAAGAGCAGCATATCCAGACTTGGTAGACAGGACACAAAACCACTGCTGTGAACGAGATGTGAAACAATGACAAGCAGCTATAATGGGATATCTAAAGGGGGAGAAAAAAGAGAGGGCGTATCAACTTTAAATATCAACAACAATATCAAGAGTAAAGCATCTGGAAATTACATAAACAACATAGCAACACAAACTGTAAAACTAAAGGAAAAGTATTTCCAAAGTTCAATGAGATCCTAAAAAATTAACTTGAATAAGAGGTCGGAGATCTCGAAGTGTCCCTGTTTTCCATCTTGCAAGAGTTTATAAAGCTTCTCAATCTAATGGGATCTTCAAAGGTAGTTGTGTTGTTTCTGTAGGTAACTTTAAAAAGGCAGGGATGGAAAAGACCACAGCGGGCTACGAAGAGCTAACATCTGTTCAGGAATTCGACGTGCCCTTGGCGCAGTCTTGGGAGAAAAATAAAGCGTGACCAGACCAGACTGATTTTGCCACTGATATACAGAAAAACACCTCTTGGACGCCTTGCAGAAGAACCTGCAGCATGCAAACATCCTAGTCGGTGAGCGCGTTGGATATTTAGAGAGGTGTTTTCAGGAAGTTTTAACAGCTCTGGGAGAAAATTCTTGAAGAAAGTGAGAGGGTCTGAACCTTCCACACTTTCCAGCAAGCCAAAAATTCATAAATTATTTCTTCTGTTCTTGTTCTCCAACTCTTCAACTTGTTTCTGTAAAAATAAAATGTTATTCTGAAGAGAGTTGACTTTATTCTCAGTTTCAGGAAGAGACATTGCGTTCCACTGCCACCAAAGGTTCGTCCATTTGAGACCATCGATTGGTAAGGTGTTGCAATTTATTATTCATTTCCTCCATAAAAGGGCACAGAGAGCAAATTTCTACTAGTAATAAATCTAGTGAAACACAAGAGTGAAATTTTGCAGGAGAAGGCTGGTCTTTTTAAGACGTTTAGTTGAGGCTTTCCTAGAGGCCGTTGAGCCGGAGATTATCTATGATGAGGCACTATTTTTAGGACAAGAGGCAGCTGAAGAAGCCTCCATGGCTGCAAATTTTGTAAAGACTGTGGAGTCTTCGATACATTTTTGCTTTAAGGGCACGGCACAGGAGTCAGTCTTCCTCAATCTCCCCATATGATAGTAAAATCAACAATTTTTCCAAAGTGTCAGTTAAGTAAAGTGAAGGATATGGTACTCTTTATAGGAAAAATGACACTTAGTTTATTTATTTCGAATAGCCTGAAAAGACCATAGCGATGCTAAGGGATTCAGGAATTCATTTAGTTGCAAAACGTTGAAAAAAGTATACCTTAGTAGTTGTGGTATGCAGCATGAGTGGGAAACACCTCGTTATGCCGTCTCCTCAGCTTAAGTGGCAGTAAAGGGAAGCGTCCACACTCTAAAATGGTGGCTGCTTCTGGGGGAAGATAGAGCCCACTCGTTAAAATGCCTTAAGAACAACATTGCGGAGATGCCAGTCCCCTCTGGAGGATGTGCGCTGCTCCCCGCAAATCCATGCCAGCTTGTGTGGAGGATTGTAAACGGAGACTGCCGCTCATAGTCTGCGCCGACCCGGCAACAGCTACTGAAGCGCTGTCATCTTCCTTGGGCATCAAACCACACCTCCTTGAATTACATTTTTGTAAAACAACTTTGCTCTGAAACCATGTCACGCTAACATGTTCTTGTTCAACTTACTCTAGCAACATTTTACTCACGATGATAGTTTTCCATTTGAGCGGAATTAGTTCAGACAACATAATGTACGCTCTTAGTCTTCAACCTCATTGAGCTACTAGTTATTTTGCAAACAAGCCCATATGAGGTGAGCAGCTGTACAGCCTGGACTGCCCGTCTTTCCCATCTCCCTGTATTCATCTGGACACTGATGTTTTGGACTCTGTACGCAATTCTTCCTGTATTGCTAGTAACACTTACAGCACTTTGAAAAGTTAGGCACGTTTTCTATTTTTTATATGATGCTACTGATGATTGAGGCATGGGGTGCCTGGAAGGTATCATTTTTACTATTATGTAGTTTTTTATTCAGATTTGTGAATACTTGGGGGATTGGGACAAACAACTGATTTTTCTATAAAGTTTCAGAATATGTCTACTGTGCCTGTTCTTAGTCTGTGGAGTGTTGTGGGAGGGGCTCAGATGTTTCCTGTATTTGTTAGGTGTGCTTTATTATGTGTTCTTTGAGCCAATTTTCCTTAAAACTTTAGAGACTTTTCTACTGTGTATATGCTTGGGATCAAGGGGAGTTGGCAACATTTCCCTTAGTATTTAAGCACTTTTTAAATGTCTGTTCTACAACCAGGATTCTGGTTGGTGTTAGAACGGCGGCAATGACTCAAGATTCTGAATCTTGCATTTGTTGTCTCCTAACCTATAGAACTATATTTGCCATAGGCCTCTCCCTGGTTGTGAGCACATCAGTGTTCTGCACCTGTTATCAAATTCATCATGATGCAATGCCAGGGCAGGTAGCATTTCAGAATGGAAAGATATGCATGATTCTGTTATATATCTTCATGTATTGCGTCAAACATGCACCGGTCAGACTGTGTTTTCAGCATTTCCTGGTGCCTGAAAGTAGAGCAAGAACTAGCTTCTTTTTTAATTCTGACCTGCAATGTTCTGAACTCAGTATGACCCCTACAATTTGGGACTAACATTATGACGGTGAGGGCCCTGCCACTTCTAAAATGTTATAAATGTGGCATGGGCTTGGATTATACTCTGAACAAACTTTGGAAGAGTAGATTACATCCAATACTATTTTTAGATGATGGTGACTATGGTTTGGCCTCTGAACACTAAGGGGTCGATTATGATGCTGTTCAGAAAGCATTCCGACCAAATCGGTCTCGGAAAGTTTTCTGACCGAATTGGATCCGGGTAGTCTGAATGACCGCGTACGATGCATCCGGATGCTTCCGGATACGATTCAGTCGGACTCCCATTGACTTCAATGGGAGCCTTTGTTCTTACTGAATACACAGGCTCCCATTGTAGAAAGGGGTGGCTGGGTAAAAACGTGCACCCATTGATAGGTACCCCATGGTGCCTGCCACACTGTGCATGGATGGAAAAGGGGGTCCCTTGGGTACCCCCACAGGACCGATTCAGAAGGCCCCGGTGAAGGGAGGCTTGCTATGGGCTGACAAAGCCAGATTCTGACAGCAGACCTGAGTCGGAACAACCAAATCGGAAAGGCTGTCTGAATCTGACATTGTAATTGCTCACAAATCTTCCTAGTTATTCGGAAACACGGCCCGTAGACACACATGATTCAGCTCCGAATGACTCAGACTTTCCAAATGCTGTCTGGTTCAGATTGTAAACGATTCAGGAAGTTCGAACTTCGGAATCGGTCGTTCGGAAAGTTTTCCAAATCGGTCAGAAACAAGGCTTCCGAATCCGATTCAGAGCCTTTCCAAATGACATCGTAATTGACACCTAACAGAGGCATGAGAATAGAAAGTTTAGAGGAAGTACATTTGCAAAGAGGGATAATGGTGAGGCTATAGCTCTATGCTCTCTACCTGTATTTCTTGGTGAAAATAATAATGAGGTAGTGTGAAGTACATTGGAACATTCAACAGTAAATGACACAAATAAAGTTGCAAGATCATTGTGTCAAAAATACTGTGGAACAGAATGTAGAAGGTAAGAATAACGTTTTTATGGATATAGTATGTTTATTTTAGAAATCATTGTTTATATTATAGTTTACTTCAATATAGTTAAATTAATCATTTTGGAATTAATTTAAAATACATATTAGTTATTATATTCATTTTTGGTTTAGGTATTATCATAATAATGGTTTTATATTTTTTGTAGTATAGTTTGTAAGTTTTAATGTATCATTATTTCTTTTTATATTGAGAAATTCATAATTTAGTAGGTGGTTATGGGGTTTATAGGAGAAGAGGGTGGGAAGCTATTTAATACATTATAAATTATTGTTTGTATTTTAAATCACTTTTATGCTAATTCAATATTTACTGGTATTGACTTATGTAAACTATTTAATTGTTATAGTAATGTAAGTGTACATTGTGATTTTTAATGTATTGTATTGTATTGTAATTGCATTTATATAGCGCTTACTACCCCCGACGAGGCGTCGAAGCGCTCGGGACCCACAGAGGATTAGTGTTGAATTAGTATAGTGACACATGCAAGTACATTTTAAGTGGTGGATAGGTTAGTCAGTTATTTGGATTTGGAATGATAGCAGAAGGATAGAAGAGAACAAAGGTTTGTAATTATATAGCGCTTGCTGACGCATGCTATTCAGGAAGCCTATAAAGGATTAGTGGTAAATTAATATAGTGACAAGTGAAGTAATTTCAGTGGTGGATATTAGTCAGTTACTTGGAATGAGAAGAATAGCAGAGGGATAAAAGGGGAAAAAAGATTTGCATTCATATAGCACTTGTTACCCCTGATGGGTGTTGAAGCGCTTTTCTGGCGAGTAGCACGCCACTCCGGAACCCATAAGGATTAGTGTTGAAAATGAGTATAGTATAAATATGAAGTAAATTGAGCGGTGGATATGTTATTCAGTTATTTGGGTAGTATATTAGTATATTTGAATATGGAATTTGAGAAGTGAACATGTTAGTCTGTTACTTTTGATTGAAAAGGATAGTGGAGGGAAAAAGAGTGAAGGAATGTTTTCATTTTTTTTTAGGGCTTAGCAGTAGGAGGAGGCTTTTAGATGAGTAAAAAGGAGTTTTGGTGGGGAGGAGTCAGAGGGAAGAGTTTAGAAAGGTTTGTTTTTTGGGGATCAGTATAGTAAAAAGAGGTGTCAGATGATGCAAAGAGGGGTAGAGTAGGAGAGAGTCTAGAAGGGTTATTTTGGCAATCATAGTATTGGTATGGGGTTTGGGATAAATGAGAGAGTGGATGTAGAGGATGTATTGATAGATGTATAGGATGAGAGATAGGGTAGTGCTTTGGAAGCAGTAGTAGAAAGAAGTTTGAGATGAGTCAGAAGGTTGGGCTAGAAGATACATTGAGCGAAGTATAGGCTGAGAAATAGGGTAGTGCATTGGAAATGCTAAATTAGAAGAAAGTGATATATATATATCCATAAGTACATTGAAAGTATATAGATACATGAAGGAGGTAAGTATATGTAGATTAAAGATATTGATATAGGCACAGGATGAAAAATAGGGTAGTGCATTGGATATGCTTTTTCAGGAGAAAAGTAAAAGACACACAGATCCAAGTACATGGAAGGCACATAGATGCACAATGGAAGAATGTACATGTGGACCAAAGATGATTTTTATTTATTTATTACTATTTTTCTCTTAACGACATAATATTATTTGACATGTTTATACAAAGTAATACACAAAGATAGGTACATATCTATAGTGAAAACAAATGCTTATATACAGAGGGATATGCTGTAAATGTCTGTTTGCGTATGGTGCTTATGTAGGGAAGAGCCAAATCTTGAGTAGTTTTCTGAAGATAAGGTGGTTGTCAGTGGACCTTATGTTGGGGGGTAAAGAGTTCCATAGTTTGGCTGCTTGAACAGAAAAGGATGTTCCACCCATGGTTTTTTTCTTGTATGGTGGGATTTTGAGGCGAGAAGCTCCTTTAGAGTGGAGGTTCCTTTACTGAATCTGTTTGGTGATTTTATTCCTGATGAAGAGTGGTCCTATTCCATGTATTGCTTTGTGGGTGATCCGAAGCAGATTGTACGTGGATCTTCTGGCAAACAATGCAGGGCTTTCAAGGCAGGGGAGATGTGGTCTTGTGGTTTGATATGCAAGAGTAGTCTGGCAGCCGAGTTCTGAATCTGTTGTAGTCTTTTCATGGTCATTAAAGGTGATCCGTGGTAGAGGCTATTGGCGTAATCGAGTTTGGATAGAACAAGGGAGATGGTAGCTTGGACCTTGTGTGGAAATCCCAAATGAGAGAAAATTTGTTGCAGCATTTTTATAGCAGCAAATCTTGATCTTGCTAGTGTATCCACTTGGGCATTCATCGACAGCTTGGAGTCCATGGTCATTCAGAGGTTTCTTACTTCCTTCGATACTTTAGACCATGCGGCAAGTGGGTTGTAATGTTTCCAATTGCCACACATGAGTATTTCAGTTTTTGAAGCATTACTTAGGTTATAATGGGAATGGTAAATCTAACCTCCAAACCCCCTTAACTCCCTAAAGAGCAATACTTTCTTTATTGTTGCTTGCATTTGACAGGGAATACTACCTACAACCCCTCCAAAGTTCAACACTTTCCCTGTTGTTGCTTAGATTGCAGAAAGAATAATATATCTAACCCATCCAAAGGCCAACACTTTCTCTGCTGTTGTTTTGATTGAGGTGGGAAAAGTAAATCTGCCCCCTGCCCCCCTCAATGTCCAATACTTTCCCTACTTTTGCTTAGCTTGGAGTGCAGATTGAAAATCTAGACTTTCCAAAATCAAGCACTTTCCTTAATTTTGATTAGATTTGAGTGAAAATAGTACATGTAACCCCACAAAGTCCAGCACTTTCCTTACTTTTTCTTAAATTGAAGGTGGAATATTACATCTGATTCTTTTCAACACTTTTGCTAATGTTGTTTATTTTTGATTCTTGGTATTTTAATACTTTTCTAAAAACAAATTGTAATGTTTTATTTATATTTTAAAATAATTGTATTTTTTTAATTAAGTGTGATATGTCTTTTTGTTCGTATTGTAATTGTAAACTGTATTTACATAGTACATACTTCCCCAAAGAAGGTACTGAAACACTTTGACGCAAGTGGCATGCTGCTATAGGTTTTTTCATTTTAACTTTTTACGCTATGTTAATATTTTGAATGTCATTTTTTAAAATTGTTTAGAAATTGCTTTTATATATTTTAAGAATATAATTTTTATATATTTAGTTCATATTAACAATGAAAACAACTTTTATATAACAAATTACATTTCATATACTTTTTGTACATCTGTGTTTGTTAATTTTCACTTTTAATTCATAGTTATTAATTTTAATGCAATTATTAACATGTTTAATTATTGGTTTATATATAGATATAGCAATATATATATATATATATCTATATATATATATCTACATATATCTATCTATATATATATATATATATATATATATATATATATATATATATAGGGAGAGAGAGAGAGAGAGAGAGAGAGGAGAGAGAGAGAGAGAGAGAGAGAGAGAGAGAGACTTAAACAGTTTCTTTATAATAAGCATAGGCTGAAAATCCGTTCTGCTCGCGGAATTGGCGGATTATCCACGATTTCGCGATCCGCGAATCTCGTGAAATCGTGGTAAAATCCGCGAATCAGCAGGGACGAATTTACAGCCAAGCACTTACAGGGTTACAGCAGCAGGTGCAAAAGTTGAAGCTAATTTTTTGTAACCTTTTACAAAAGGGTTACAAAGAAATTAACTTCAACTTGGGCACCTGCTGCTGTAAGCCTGTAAGTGCTTCCTGGCACCTCGCACTGCCACCAGAGGGTGGCAGTGCTGAACCAGAGGGTGGCAGGGGTGAACCGGAAGGTGGCAGTGATGAACCAGATGGAGGCAGGGGTGAACCAGAGGGTGGCAGTGGTGAACCAGAGGGTGGCAGGGGTGAACCAGAGGGTGGTAGTGGTGAACCAGAGAGTCGCAGTGGTGAACCAGAGGGAGGCAGTGCTGAACCAGAGGGTGACAGTGGTTAACCGGATGGTGATAGTGGTGAACCAGAGGTGCTGTGATAAACCAGAGGGTGGCAGTCGTAAACCAGAGGGTAGCAGTGGTGAACCAGAGGGTGACAGTGCTGTACCAGAGGGTGGCAGGGATGAACCAGAGGGTGCTGTGATGATCCAGAGGGTGGCAGTGGTGAACCAGAGGGTGGCAGGGGTGAACCAGAGGGTGGCAGTGGTTAACCAGAGGGTGGCAGTTGTGAACCAGAGGGTGGCAGTGGTGAACCAGAGGGTGCCAGTGCTGTACCAGAGGGTGGCAGGGGTGAACCAGAGGTGCTGTGATGAACCAGAGGGTGGCAGTTGTGAACCAGAGGGTGGCAGTGGTGAACCAGAGGGTGACAGTGCTGTACCAGAGGGTGGCAGGGGTGAACCAGAGGGTGCTGTGATGAACCAGAGGGTGGCAGTGGTGAACCAGAGGGTGGCAGGGGTGAACTAGAGGGTGGCAGTGGTGAACCAGAGGGTGGCAGTGCTGAACCAGAGGGTGACAGTGGTCAACCAGAGGGTGGCAGTGGTGAACCAGAGGTGCTGTGATGAACCAGAGGGTTGCCGTCGTGAACCAGAGGGTGGCAGTGGTGAACCAGAGGGTGACAGTGCTGAACCAGAAGGTGGCAGGGATGAACCAGAGAGTGGTAGTGCTGAACCAGAGGGTGGCAGTGGTGAACAAGAGGGTGCCAGAGGTGAACCAGAGGGGGGCAGGGATGAACCAGAGGGTGGCAGTGGTGAACCAAAGGGTGGCAGTGATGAACCAGAGGGTGGCAGTGGTGAACCAGAGGGTGCTGTGCCCATACACGATCGCATGGGTAACTTCGCCATGCAAGCAGCCCGTGAACACACAAAAAGCCCCGCGAACACGCAAAAAACCCCGTGAACACGCAAAAAACCCTGCGAACACGCAAAAAACTAAAGATCCGCAAATTTGCACAAATTTGCGGATTTTTGCGGATTGCAAATTCGATTTCGCTCAAATTTACAGAACGTGAATTAGCAAATTTTGCCCATACTTACTTTATAATACTAATAAAAATATTGATTTTTGATTATATTAATATTTTGGATTTCATTAGTTTAAATAAATTGCAAATAATACAATAAGAAAAGTTTGAAATACTTAACTTTTCATGACAATATGATGTTCCATGACATTTTTGACTTAATATTTGGTAGTTTACTCTTAAAAAGTATGTAAACTCGATATTTCTGTAGATACTATCTTTGACACGATAACCTGCTGTCACAATATTATTTTTCTTGATTTTGCAACATATAAGCCATAATACACTTTCTGTAAGTGTTATTTTTGAGCCACAGAAACCAACAAGAGCTAGCAAAGGCAACCGATCTGCTCTTGGCTACCAGCCTTTTTGCTTTGACAATGCTTGTTTTGCTTTTTCATTGTTTTTGAGAACTTTATTTTTGTGGTGTTGGACAGGCCACACGAAGGGCCGCTCTCCCCCGGCTCAACCAGGCCCGAGCCCAGTCACGCAAGTACCACACACCACCATTGCACGTCCTCCGTCCCCTCAGGGACCCCTGCCCCCGAGCACGTTAACCTCGTGGATCCGATCCACTGCCGGCCCACGCGCCCAGCCCGGGCCGCCATCTTGGACACTTCGCCACGAGGCCGCCTGGCCCCCGATCGACCTCAACCCGGGGCCTAGCCCGGCCTCAGACATTCCGGCACCACCCTCCACCCAGGAGGTGAGCGGGCTACTTGGCAAGTCAATGGGAGAAAGAGGTGCCGATGGCTCTCCCCCGCCCAGTGCCGCTCGCCCATCGCCTCCCCGGGCGCTGGCTCCACCCCCCTGCTGGGTGTCTGGACTCCCTCATCCCGGACCTCCCGACCTCCAAGTGCGAGGGTCCGGACATCAAAGCACACCAGCCCTATAACTGGGGCAGCTCCAGAGCAGGAAGGCAGTTGTATCTTGGAGTCGAGAGACGTAAAGAGGAACTCATCCTGGACGGACTACTGGCGCTGCCATAGCTCTGTCCTGTGCACCATCGTCCTGCCTGTTGGCGCTGCCACAGCCGTCGTAACCTTCATCCTTCATCGCCGTCGGGATCTGCTGGCGTGGCCGCGGACCGTTGTAACCGTCATCTTCCACCGGGACCTGCAGGCTCCGCCGCGGACCGTCATCCTTTCTTCATCCATCTCGGGACCTGCTTGGCTCCTCCACGGCCCGATCATCTAGAACGCCGAGCTCGAGGATTGAGAGCTATTTTTGTACTCATTGGTAACTAAGACTGTCCCGCTACCCCTTTCCTCAACCAAAGACTAGAATCGAGGGGACCCCTGAGTCCAGACCTCCTTGTATCATACCAACGTAACCTAAGAATTGCATATAAAGTCTCGTTAACCTTCAATCTTGTGTGGTGTCCGTCTGTGGGGGGGAAGTTACTTGTCTGTACAGTCGTTGGAGACGGCTCTCCCTGGAGACCTCTCCCCGTAATCTCGGCCGACCCTCCCGGTCCGTCTAACATTGGTGGCCAGCGGCGCGATCCGAATCACCGCATAACGTACAGAGAGTAGCTCACCCCACAACGAACCACAATGACAACTAAAGAGAGCGGATCAACTGAGAAGTTCCAAATGGAAAAACTAGAGGAGTACAGCCATCGTGAACTAAAGCAGTTCTGCATCGAACTAGGTATCGCTACCACCGGACTAAGCACCAAGGACGATTTTAAGCATGCCCTAGAATCTTGGGCAGAGACCGGGGATACCGAAGCCCCTGAGCAAAGCACCGCGAAAAAAACCAACACGGCCCCTGAAGGGCAAAGAACCGGCCTCTCGCAAGACGAAATCCAAGAAAGAGAAAAAACCCGACTACACGAGCTAGAAATGGCCCGACTCAAGATGGACGTAGAACTCAAGTTGGCCGAACAAAAAATAAACTTAGAGCACCTACGTATCCGAGAAGAAAGAGAGGAGAAACAGAGACAAAGGGAGCTCGAGGAAAAGAAACTAGCGTACGAGCACGAACGGAACCTAGCCGAGATCAACCTGCGCAAGCAGAATAAAGAATTAGGGGTGCCCGAGAGACCACACACCCCAGGGACCACGGAGAAAAAAGTACACATCCCCAAGGATGTTGTCCAAGAATATTTTCGAGAGGACGACATCCAGCAATGGTTTAAGGCCTATGAAATCGCTATGACTGCGCACCGGATCGATAGAAACGATTGGGGAGCCGGCCTATGGGGCAGATTCCTCAATGAGGGCCGCGATACCCTGTTACAGCTCCCAGACCACCAGATGACCTCCTACGACCATATGAAAGCGGCCCTCCTCACCCGCTATGGCCTCACGCCCGAGATGTACCGTCAGAGGTTCCGAGACTGCACACGCATCCCGGGTACAACTTGGGTGGACTATGTAACGTACTTTAGCCGAGCTTTCGAAGGCTGGATCAGAGGGAACAACGTCACGACCTACGAGCAGCTGTTCAATCTGATGGTATGGGAGCATCTGTCCAACAATTGCTTCATTGAACTACGCCAACACCTCCTCGACAGCAAGTTAACCGATCCCCGGCAGCTCGCAGCCGAAGCTGACCGGTGGGAGATCACCAGAGTGGGCCGGAATGGGTCCTACGAGCAGAACAGGAACAACAATGGTCACCACCGACCCAGAGGAGGAGGAGGGGGCCAAGGACGAGGAAGAGACAACACTCCGGCCGCCCCCGCTACCAGCACCACCCCCCCGGCCAACCGGGGCAGCACCCCGGCGCGACCGGGGTACAGAGCCAATGTCACGTGTCACCGATGCCAACGAATCGGCCACTATGCAAACGACCCAAGCTGCCCGCAGTATCAGAGTCCAAAACCCCGTCATGTGGCCGCCGCGGCCCTAGGGGAAGAACAGATCTCCGAAGAACAAGAAACAGACGAGCAAGAGTATCAAGAGTGGGAGCCAGCCGCCATGACTCTCGCGTGCTTAGGGGGAAGAGACATGGTCCCGCGGGTCCCCCTACCCGCTAACACCCAGAAGTACAGCCAATGGGTGAGCATCAACGGACAACGGGCCGAAGCCCTTCGGGACACCGGGGCCAGTGTGACAGCCGTCCGCTGTCACCTGGTGACCCCAGAACAATATCTACCGAACATTCTCTGCCCTGTGCGATCAGCCGACAACTCGGAAAGTCTGTGTCGGATGGCCTGCGTCCCCTTTGAGTGGGGAGGGGTCTCCGGCATGTTGAAGGTGACGGTCCGAGACGACGCCCCCGTGGACTGCCTCCTCGGAAATGACCTGGAGAGCTCCCCGTGGGCAGCCGTGGAGCGAAAAGAACACTTGGGGATGTTGGGCGTCCCGGACTGGGCGTGCGTCACCACCCGGTCCATGGCCGCCCGTGCCAACCATCACCCGGAAGAACCAGAATGGCCGGCGCCACCGCCTCCGGTCGCCCCAGCCGAGACCCCCGACCATGACACCCCCCTCGAACCTGCTCAACCTTCCGACCTCGCTAACCTTGACCAGTGGGCCCAAGAGGGGGGACCCACACAAGAACAATTTCGCCAGGAACAGAAGACCTGTCCCTCCCTCGAGGGACTCCGCCAACAAGCGCTCGCCCAAAGCGCAGGGGATACCTCCGGAACTCATTGGGTCTACTGGGACAATGATCTGTTGTACAGCGAGCAACGAATCGCTGAGCTGGGGGCCAACCGAGTACTAGTAGTGCCCCTCCGCTTTAGAGACTTCCTGCTAAACCTGGCCCACGATGTCCCCCTGGCAGGGCACCTGGGACAAGATAAAACCTACAGTCGCCTAGTGACCCACTTCTTCTGGCCCAAAATGAGAAACGATGTGCACCAGCATTGCCGATCTTGCCCCACGTGCCAAGCCAGTGGGAAGAGCGGCCGCAAACTAAAGGCCCCCTTGCAACCTTTTCCAGTAGTCACGACCCCATTTGAGAGGGTCGGAATAGACATTGTGGGACCCCTGGACCCGCGTACAAAACAAGGCCATCGCTTCATTCTGGTGCTAGTGGACCACGCCACCCGCTACCCTGAGGCTGTTCCTCTCCGGACCGTGACAGCCCCAGTGGTCGGCCGGGCCCTGATGGGGATCTTCTCCCGTGTGGGGTTTCCCCGAGAAGTCGTCAGCGACAGAGGCACGAACTTTATCTCTAAATACATGAAATCCCTCTGGCAACAGTGTGGGGTCACCTACCGATTCACGACCCCCTATCACCCCCAAGGGAACGGACTTGTTGAGCGGTTCAACCGCACGCTAAAAGGGATGATCGGGGGATTGGAAGAGCCCCTCCGTCGCCAGTGGGATGTGCTGCTGCCGTGCCTCCTCTTCGCCTACCGAGAGGTCCCACAGAAATCCCTAGGCTTCAGCCCATTCGAACTGCTATATGGGCACCCAGTGCGGGGGCCGCTCAGCCTGATCAAAGAAGGCTGGGAGATGCCTCCGGCCAAGAGCCCTCCAGATGTCTTCCGGTACCTCCTCACCCTCCGCAACCAGTCCCGGCGGTTCAGAGACCTAGCAAAAGCCAACCTAGAGGCCAGTCAAGAGGACATGAAAAAATGGTATGACCAGAACGCCTCATCCATTGAATTCGAGCCGGGGCAACAGGTATGGGTAATGTCCCCCACGGAGCCATGCGCTCTCCAAGACAAATGGACGGGACCCTTCAAGGTAATCGAGCGCAAGGGTCCTGCCACCTATCTGATCGATATGGAGTCCTCCCGGAACCCACTCCGAGTCCTCCACACCAACAGACTGAAACCCCACTTTGCACGAACAGAACTCAGCCTACTGATGGCCACAGACAATGGGGTTGAAGACGACTCCGAGCCTCTCCCTGACCTCCTGCGGACCCAAGAGCAAGACGGCTCCGTGGATGGGGTCCGACTCTCGGAGACCCTCACCGGAGAACAACGCCAAGAGTGCCAAGCCCTCCTGTCACGGTTCGCCAGTCTGTTCTCCCTCACCCCAGGTGTCACTTCCTGGTGTGTGCACGATGTGGACACCGGAGACAGCCCTCCTATCCGACACCGGGCCTACCGCGTACCTGATCGGGTACGGGCCTGCATCCAGGCGGAAGTGGCTAAGATGCTCACGCTCGGGGTCATCGAGCCCTCGGACAGTCCATGGGCCAGCCCGGTCCTACTGGTCCCCAAAGCAGCCGCCCCCGGAACCACACCAGAACTCCGGTTCTGCGTCGACTACCGGGGCCTGAATTAAGTCACCAGAACGGACGCACATCCCATCCCCCGGGCAGATGAACTGGTCGACCGAATGGGAGCTGCCCGCTACCTCAGGTTATTGGCAGATCGGCCTCACACCCCGAGCACAAGAACGTTCTGCCTTCTCCACCCCCGATGGCCACTACCATTTTACGGTCATGCCCTTCGGCATGAAGAATGCCCCAGCGACTTTCCAACGGCTCGTCAATCAGGTCCTGGCGGGACTCGAAGGGTTCAGCGCCGCCTACCTAGACGACATCGCTGTGTACAGCCACCATTGGACCGAGCACCTCCACCACCTCCGAGCAGTGCTGCAAGCCCTTCAGCGAGCTGGCCTCACGATCAAGGCCAGCAAGTGTCAAATTGGACAAGGATCTGTGACCTACCTCGGACACCAGGTGGGAAGCGGCCTAGTGGCCCCTCTACAGCTGAAAATTGCCGCCATCCAGGACTGGCAGCCCCCTATCACCCAAACCGAGGTACGAGCCTTCCTGGGCCTCACGGGCTATTACCGAAGGTTCGTGAAAGACTATGGTACCATAGTGGGGCCTCTCACCGAACTCACGTCAAAGAATCAGCCCAAGAAGGTGAACTGGACCCCAGAGTGTCAAGCGGCATTCGAACAGTTGAAGGCCGCCATGTGTTCCGCTCCTGTGCTCCAGGCCCCAGACTACAGCCGGGAGTTCGTCGTCCAGACGGACACCTCCGACCAGGGCATTGGGGCGGTCCTGTCTCAAGTAAACACCGAAGGCCTTGATCAACCGGTGGCCTTCATCAGCCGGAGACTCCTACCACGGGAGCAACGCTGGAGCACCATAGAGAGGGAAGCCTTCGCTGTGGTATGGGCCCTCAAGAAGCTCCGGCCCTACCTTTTTGGCACCCACTTTCGGGTGCAGACCGACCACCGACCCCTGCAGTGGCTGATGCATATGCGGGGGGAAAACCCAAAGTTGCTACGCTGGTCCATCTCCTTGCAAGGTATGGACTTCACAGTCGAACACCGGCCTGGGTCAGACCACGCCAACGCGGATGGCCTGTCCCGGTTTTTCCGCCTCGACGAGGAGAGTCCCCAAGAGGATGGGTAACTCTCCCCGCCTTCAGCTGGGGGGGACGCATGTTGGACAGGCCACACGAAGGGCCGCTCTCCCCCGGCTCAACCAGGCCCGAGCCCAGTCACGCAAGTACCACACACCACCATTGCACGTCCTCCGTCCCCTCAGGGACCCCTGCCCCCGAGCACGTTAACCTCGTGGATCCGATCCACTGCCGGCCCACGCGCCCAGCCCGGGCCGCCATCTTGGACACTTCGCCACGAGGCCGCCTGGCCCCCGATCGACCTCAACCCGGGGCCTAGCCCGGCCTCAGACATTCCGGCACCACCCTCCACCCAGGAGGTGAGCGGGCTACTTGGCAAGTCAATGGGAGAAAGAGGTGCCGATGGCTCTCCCCCGCCCAGTGCCGCTCGCCCATCGCCTCCCCGGGCGCTGGCTCCACCCCCCTGCTGGGTGTCTGGACTCCCTCATCCCGGACCTCCCGACCTCCAAGTGCGAGGGTCCGGACATCAAAGCACACCAGCCCTATAACTGGGGCAGCTCCAGAGCAGGAAGGCAGTTGTATCTTGGAGTCGAGAGACGTAAAGAGGAACTCATCCTGGACGGACTACTGGCGCTGCCATAGCTCTGTCCTGTGCACCATCGTCCTGCCTGTTGGCGCTGCCACAGCCGTCGTAACCTTCATCCTTCATCGCCGTCGGGATCTGCTGGCGTGGCCGCGGACCGTTGTAACCGTCATCTTCCACCGGGACCTGCAGGCTCCGCCGCAGACCGTCGTCCTTTCTTCATCCATCTCGGGACCTGCTTGGCTCCTCCACGGCCCGATCATCTAGAACGCCGAGCTCGAGGATTGAGAGCTATTTTTGTACTCATTGGTAACTAAGACTGTCCCGCTACCCCTTTCCTCAACCAAAGACTAGAATCGAGGGGACCCCTGAGTCCAGACCTCCTTGTATCATACCAACGTAACCTAAGAATTGCATATAAAGTCTCGTTAACCTTCAATCTTGTGTGGTGTCCGTCTGTGGGGGGGAAGTTACTTGTCTGTACAGTCGTTGGACACGGCTCTCCCTGGAGACCTCTCCCCGTAATCTCGGCCGACCCTCCCGGTCCGTCTAACATGTGGAAGTTGCTGGGCCCTCGTCAATATACAAAAAAAAGATACAGTGACCAAAATGCAACACTATTTTGTGTGTGGATGTATTCTTTGTGAAAGGACAGAATGCAGTCACTTACAGTGACATTAGCCAGTGCCTGTAGTGTGTGGACGAAACAAGTGAATGACTTCATTCCGACCAAAGGATGAAGAGGGTAGGCTTAAAGCCCTTATAAGTAAGAATATTATACTTATAATTTAAGTTAAAATTAAAACGTGTTGGCAGGCACCAGATCTAAAAAGGTCACACTTCAAGAAGTATGCCCAGGCAGCGCCAAAGCACCCAGATCATCCATTAGTGACAAAAGGAACATATGCCTGGTTTGAGATTACTTCTCCCTGACGAGGACAACATACACATTTGGCATATCAAAGTACATCATGGGAAACTGGCAAATATCTGGGCACTGGGGCCCACTGTTTCATTTCAAACGCAAATAGAAAGATAAATAACAGGAAGCAACATATGAAACAGCAAATTGAAATGAGTGCAGGTTCACCATCTGAAATCACAGAGCCTATATTTGGTGAAAGAGGTGATGATGGCAGAGAAGGTAGAATTCCAGATCCAGACTTAAGCAACCAAGCCCTTCCTCCTCTAGCATGCCGTCATCAGCAAACTGAGTCTGCCCCAGAGAACTTAACTGAGTTGCTTTGCACACAAACACCATAATGTCCTGAAAAGTGATTTTGATACTTAAAGAAAAATACATTTCCATATCTCTGTTCAACAAGGAGGAAACCAAGTACTGTTGAACTCTTTGAAAGAGCAGTTTATAGATTGAGGAGCTTGCCAACATCTTCATGATTGAGCCTATCGAATTTTTATTGGTAGAGAGAGGTTAGTTTATAGAATACAGGAGGCCAATTGCTACAAAATGGAAAGAGTTTAGTTATTATTTATCAAATCGTTTTGTAAAGTTTTGTACATTGCTTTTCAATCACTTCAGAGCTTCACAGGTGAATACCAGCTTTGCCAATGCAATTCTGAAGACACCAGTAAACACCGTTCACCTGAGAATGGGCATGTAGAGCAATGACCAAACTACAGACCATATGTGCATCATCGCCCCTTACTATATGTGTATACCATTCTAAGTACTTGACTTCAGGGTAACCACAGCCTGTACTGCCAGGCAGAGCTTTTAGTAGCAGGAAACTGTGTGCAGAAGGTTTGTTCTATTTGGGAATGCACCGTCTACATGGTTTTAACATTACAAGCCACCAAATATTTTGTGATGCAGAAAAAAGGAAACAGATTTTCTTTGAGTCATGTCATCCCATTAACCAAATGTTTAATTATTGGTTTTATATATAGATATATCTATATATATATATATCTATATATATATATCTATATCTATATATATATATATAGGGAGAGAAAGAGAGAGAGAGAGAGAGAGAGAGAGAGGAGAGAGAGAGAGAGAGACTTAAACAGGTGCTTTATAATAAGCATAGGCTGAAAATTCGTTCTGCTCGCGGAATTTGCGGATTATCCTCGATTTCGCGATCCGCGAATCTCGCGAAATCGCGGTAAAATCCGCGAATCAGCAGGGACGAATTTTCAGCCAAGCACTTACAGGGTTACAACAGCAGGTGCAAAAGTTGAAGCTAATTTTTTGTAACCTTTTACAAAAGGGTTACAAAGAAATTAACTTCAACTTGGGCACCTGCTGCTGTAAGCCTGTAAGTGCTTCCTGGCGCCTCGCACTGCCACCAGAGGGTGGCAGTGCTGAACCAGAGGGTGGCAGGGGTGAACCAGAAGGTGGCAGTGATGAACCAGATGGAGGCAGGGGTGAACCTGAGGGTGGCAGTGGTGAACCAGAGGGTGGCATGGGTGAAGCAGAGGGTGGCAGTGGTGAACCAGAGAGTTGCAGTGATGAACCAGAGGGAGGCAGTGCTGAACCAGAGGGTGACAGTGGTTAACCGGATGGTGGTAGTGGTGAATCAGAGGTGCTGTGATAAACCAGAGGGTGGCAGTCGTAAACCAGAGGGTGGCAGTGGTGAACCAGAGGGCGACAGTGCTGTACCAGAGGGTGGCAGGGATGAACCAGAGGGTGCTGTGATGATCCAAAGGGTGGCAGTGGTGAACCAGAGGGTGGCAGGGGTGAACCAGAGGGTGGCAGTGGTTAAACAGAGGGTGGCATTTCTGAACCAGAGGATGACAGTGGTTAACCAGAGGGTGGCAGTGGTGAACCAGAGGTGCTGTGGTGAACCAGAGGGTGCCAGTGCTGTACCAGAGGGTGGCAGGGGTGAACCAGAGGTGCTGTGATGAACCAGAGGGTGGCAGTTGTGAACCTGAGGGTGGCAGTGGTGAACCAGAGGGTGACAGTGCTGTACCAGAGTGTGGCAGGGGTGAACCAGAGGGTGCTGTGATGAACCAGAGGGTGGCAGTGGTGAACCAGAGGGTGGCAGGGGTGAACTAGAGGGTGGCAGTGGTGAACCAGAGGGTGGCAGTGCTGAACCAGAGGTTGACAGTGGTCAACCAGAGGGTGGCAGTGGTGAACCAGAGGTGCTGTGATGAACCAGAGGGTCGCCGTCGTGAACCAGAGGGTGGCAGTGGTGAACCAGAGGGTGACAGTGCTGAACCAGAAGGTGGCAGGGGTGAACCAGAGAGTGGCAGTGCTGAACCAGAGGGTGGCAGTGGTGAACCAGAGGGTGGCAGAGGTGAACCAGAGGGGGGCAGGGATGAACCAGAGGGTGGCAGTGGTGAACCAAAGGGTGGCAGTGATGAACCAGAGGGTGGCAGTGGTGAACCAGAGGGTGCTGTGCCCATACACGATCTCATGGGTAATTTCGCCATGCAAGCAGCCCGTGAACACACAAAAAGCCCCGCGAACATGCAAAAAAACCCGCGAACACGCAAAAAACCATGCGAACGCGCAAAAAACTAAAAATCCGCAAATTTGCACGAATTTGCGGATTTTTGCGGATTGCGAATTCGATTTCGCTCAAATTCACAGAACGTGAATTAGCAAATTTTGCCCATACTTACTTTATAATACTAATAAAAATATTGATTTTTGATTATATTAATATTTTGGATTTCATTAGTTTAAATAAATTGCAAATAATACAATAAGAAAAGTTTGAAATACTTAACTTTTCATGATAATATGATGTTCCATGATATTTTTGACTTAAAATTTGGTAGTTTACTTTTAAAAAGTATGTAAACTCGATATTTCTGTAGATACTATCTTTGACACGATAACCTGCTGTCACAATATTATTTTTCTTGATTTTGCAACATATAAGCCATAATACACTTTCTGTAAGTGTTATGTTTGAGCCACAGAAACCAACAAGAGCTAGCAAAGGCAACCGATCTGGTCTTGGCTACCAGCCTTTTTGCTTTGACAACGCTTGTTTTGCTTTTTCATTGTTTTTCAGAACTTTATTTTTGTGGTAGTTGCTGGGCCCTCGTCAATATACAAAAAAAAAATACAGTGACCAAAATGCAACACTATTTTGTGTGTGGGTGTATTCTTTGTGAAAGGACAGAATGCAGTCACTTACAGTGACATTAGCCAGTGGTTGTAGTGTGTGGAAGAAACAAGTGAATGACTTTATTCCGACCAAAGGATAAAGAGGGTAGGCTTAAAGCCCTTATAAGTAAGTATATTATACTTATAATTTAAGTTAAAATTCAAACGTGTTGGCTAGCACCAGATCTAAAAAGGTCACACTTCAAGAAGTATGCCCAGAAGAGTAGCTCCAATAACCCGGCCCCTTTACCTTATATACATCAACCCTGGCAGCGCTTGAGCACCGAGATCATCCATTAGTGACTTAAGGAACATATGCCTGGTTTGAGATTACTTCTCCCTGACGAGGACAACATACACATTTGGCATATCAAAGTACATCATGGGAAACTGGCAAATATCTGGGCACTGGGGCCCACTGTTTCATTTCAAATGCAAATAGAAAGATATATAACAGGAAGCAACATATGAAACAGCAAATTGAAATGAGTGCAGGTTAACCATCTGAAATCACAGAGCCTATATTTGGTGAAAGAGGTGATGATGGCAGAGAAGGTAGAATTCCAGATCCAGATTTAAGCAACCAAGCCCTTCCTCCTCTAGAATGCCGTCATCAGCAAACTGCGTCAGGCCCAGGGAACTTAACTGAGTTGCTTTGCACACAAACACCATAATGTCCTGAAAAGTAATTTTGATACTTAAAGAAAAATACATTTTCATATCTCTGTTCAACAAGGAGAAAACCAAGTACTGTTGAACTCTTTGAAAGAGCAGTTTATAGATTGAGGAGCTTGCCAACATCTTCATTATTGAGCCTATCGAATTTTTATTGGTAGAGAGAGGTTAGTTTATAGAATACAGGAGGCCAATTGCTACAAAATGGAAAGATTTTAGTTATTATTTATCAAATCGTTTTGTAAAGTTTTGTACATTGCTTTTCAATCACTTCAGAGCTTCCCAGGTGAATACTAGCTTTGCCAATGCAATTCTGAAGACACCAGTAAACACCGCTCACCTGAGAATGGGCATGTAGAGCAATGACCAAACTACAGACCATATGTGCATCATCGCCCCTTACTATATGTGCATACCGTCCTAAGTACTTGACTTCAGGGTAACCACAGCCTGTACTGCCATGCAGATCTTTTAGTAGCAGGAAACTGTGTGAAGATTTGTTCTATTTGGGAATGCACCGTCTACATGGTTTTAACATTACCAGCCACCAAAGATTTTGTGATGCAGAAAAAAGGAAACAGATTGTCTTTGAGTCATGTCATCCCATTAACTCGTTTTCCGAAGAAAGAGATGCATAGGACATTCACATAAAAATTAGATGACCCTATGGAGCAAACCTTAGCACTGGAGTGAAATCTGAGGCAAAACAGTGACATTGTTGCCACAAAGGAGAACATTGGTGATGTCTACTTGCTGCCCTTTTTCAAAGGAGGACTTCACTACTCAGAAGAGGATGACCACAAAGATTATAAGTATAGCAATCTGAAAAGCTGAAAGTATTATCAAAGTGTCCTGTTAGGAATCTCAGCAGAGGGCAACTGTTGGGTGTAGTGGTGCACGAGCGCTGTGACATCTTGTATGCTGTCGCGCTCATGCTCCCATATTATGTTCTGGTGTTTACCATTGAAAGGCTAATTAAGTATTCCTATCCACAAGCATGTCACTTGTTGTGGTGCGCTCACACTGGGAACCGTTGGGATGTCTATAGATGGGGTGTGTTGACTTTTGATCTGTGGAGGGTGCACGTGGGGGGTGGGGACGTGTATAAGGCCTGGCTGGGGTTCATAATTTATTCATGACTTGGATGGTGACTTTGTATGCGAGGTACCTATGGAATAAACAGTGTACATTCCTGGACCTCTGCCTCTGGTGTCTTCACTGCGGTGGTCTTTTCCATGTGCTCCTGGAACCCACTTCACAGCAACCACTCAGGCCACCCTTCAGTCAGTACAGAAATTAGGGTAGTCTTAAAATGACACCTCTCTCTTTTAGGGGACCTCATGGGTTCCACAGCTGTTGTCTACTGCAACATCATTATCTGCAGAAAAAGCAGTGCTTAATTTGACCCAGAGGATGCAGGCGGGCCCATCAGCACTTATTTTTGCGGACCAGCACTTATTTTTCCTCATCAAACTTTGACCCAGAGCAAGAGAGTGAAAAACACACAAAGGGGAGAGGAAGGTAAAGACAAAAAAACGAAAAATAGATGAAGCAGATACCATCAAGAGGGAGATAAAGGGAAATAGATGAAGCAGATACCATCAAGAGGGAGATAAAGGGGTTGAGAATTATCTGATAGTAGATTAAAGAAGCATGATGAAGTATCAAAACTCACACAGCCTTGGTATTCGGCGTGTTGACATTCAATAGAGCCAGCCTTGGACTTCTGAGCAAGCATTTGGGCAATGGCACATGTCCTTTTTCAAATTAAGCACTGACAGAAGTTTGCAGATCATTTTCATAACTTCGCAGTTGAACCAACCTGAATAGCAGCTAATGCCAGGAAAAGGAGAAGAGAGGCTGGTGCAGGAGTGCATGGATGGAAATGTACAGCTTTTTCACTGAACCAGAGTCATTGAGATAATGGAAGAGGAAGTGGAGCTGTAGTTAGAGCTAAGCAGCCTAGCAAGTGAACATCTGTTAGGCCCTGCAGCCAGTGCATGGATGTGTTTTTAGTGCTTCTCAGGTAATCCACAGTGATATAGTAGAACATGTCTGTCCACTTAAAGTATCGAAAGAAGAGCCATATTGAAAATAAACAGCCATTTGTTGTCAAATGATTACAGAACACCAGAAGAGGCAGAAGTGTGTGTGGAGATTGGGGTATGTTTGCAGAAGAAGGAGGGAAGGAGCATTATCCGTTATTTTTTTTACCAGGCCAGCATTAGAAAATGTAAAAAATGACAATTAAATACAACTATGAAAGAAAATGCAGCACACAGACACATTCATGGCACGCAGTTTGCCAGCCATCATTTTGCCCCTATGAAAATACCAACTGTGCAGCAATATTTTATATTTTTCAAGGCAGAAAGCTATAATTTTGGGCACAAGGTTAATTTCTGAAATCTACATTAACCACAAACCTAGTCAAGAAGACTGCTGGTGGTCTGTGGAAGAATGAAAGTAATGGAAACAAATCAAGTAAGTGTGCTGGATTCAGCTGTTGCCACTTACAGAAGCTTCTTTTCTTTGCCAATACAAAGAAAACTTCTGTAACATTAGTAAGAACATGCCGATGACATGCTTTACTTGTCTTCCTAACGATCATGTAGAGGATTTGACAAGTTGACTTATGTACACAGTTTGAAGATTGGTGATTTTTAAAATGACTTACAGAATGTTTAACTGGATATATTAATGTGTAATTTCATATACAACTGTTAAAAGACGTTTTATTTAATGAGTTTAGGAATCACAAAAGCCCCATACTGGTAGAAACACTGCTGCATGTAATACTATGAAAAGCAACAAAAAAAATCTAAAGGATGTAACGTAAGAAAAAACGTCTATCACACACGTCCACACAAAATTGATACTTTATTTATTCACATAAGTCATTTTCATCAGCTTGACTCTTTCATGCTGTGTTTTTGCTTTTCAACCGTTTTTCGACCAGTTGCCATCAGCCACCAGCCTGATTGGTTCCCTTTTCTGATGTTTAAGCTTTTGGAAATCTACCCTATGTCAAGTATGTATTGTTCATGTGTCTGGATAGGTTACTCTAGTGTTTTCCTGGTTCTTGGAAAATATGTGGATTAAGCACGCTATAAATGAAATATAGCTTATATAGGTCAGTCACGAAAAAACGTAACCATAAAAAAGTTATATTATGAAAACTGGATGAAAATGCCTTCACTTGAACACGGTGTACCATTGGGAAAAGATTTCTAGTCTGAGGCTACATGAACCGCATTTCGCTTTACTGCTAACCTGAAGCAAAGGTGAGGATTCAATGGGCGAGAATGTATTTCCATAATTAGGTGCTGTGGCTGGTGGATGCCCCGGTTCGAAAGAGGAAAAACAACATGTATGACATTGTTCTGCATTCTGTCCATCAACTGTTGTTTTGCATTTGTCACCCCGAGTGGGATGGGTATGATCAGACGTGAGTCCCATGCTCTCCACACCACTGGAGTCAAGCAATCCTGGCTGAAGACGGCTGATAGCCAGAAACCGGTCCTAGGATGCTTGATTCCGGTCCAGGGAAGACATGGTTTGGCAGTTCGGGCTGGACTGTTCCCATGAGGCACAGGATCAAGGCTGATTTGCATATGGCCATGTCTGAGCTGGGGTGGTGTGGAGTGCAAAAAAACGATGGATTTAGGCCCAGATCCTGTACTGGGGTGAATGTATGACATTGTTCTGCATTCTGTCCATCAACTGTTGTTTTCCGGTTCGAAAGAGGAGCAGTATTAGAAGCTCCGAAGAGAGCGGAAAGGCAGCGGAGACTCAGCGGAGATGTTACCGCGACTGAGGAAAATCAACTGCACGTCGGGCGCTGTTGGAGAGAAGCACCACAGGAAGCGGGACACGGGAGGACTGCACATCAGTGGCAGTGTGGGCACAAACAGCAGTGAGACACACCGGACGTGCCTGACTGTACTGCACGGCTGAGCGGACACCACACGGAAGTGTAACAGCCACAGTGAGTTCTCGAGGGTCTGCGCCAGTGAACACAGAGAGTGCCTGGAAATAGACTGAGCACGCGAGGGAGCTGCGGCCCCTGCTGTGCACAAGATCACGAGATAGAGCGCTGTAATGAGGGAGACCTGCGCTTACACTTCAACACAGTGGATTCCTCTCTGTAGATTGGGAGAGGAGGCTCTACAACCGGTACTCACAGGCAGCAACACAGAGCCCTGGGGGGTGCGAGATGGCCGGTCCCTAAGAGGAGAATGCCCCATGTGAACTAGCAGGCTGACCTGCGCTGCAGAAAGGGAGTGAAGATCATGTGGTGACACAGGGAACTAAAAGCATGCAGAAGTATTGGCAAAGATCTCCCCCAGCTCCAAGCAGGTAAATCTTGGTGGACGGTAGATCAGGTGGCGTGTGCAAGTTTAAGGTACGATCAGCGGAGTGACCAAGCACTAGAAACATACCTGGTCCAGTGCAGAAATAAGATCAAGACGTATTATTGCACGGCCTAGAGTGCGCTATTGTTGGGGGCATTCCATGGGCATGCACAACCGGGTGAGCCTAGCAACAACAGCCCCAGCAACAGCCTCAGTGCTTAGGTCCCTGATCTTGCTGTTCTTCTTCTGGGGCAGAGAGTGAGGGATCCGGTGGGACCGGAGGACAGGAGGACTACACCTCCCATCATCCTTTGTGGCGCTGTCACAACGTGCATTACCAGCAGTGCGCCAGGAGGCACCTAAAAGGGGGTCAAGGCTACTGCGAAGCCCGGGCTAAGGGCGGGCCCATTTGAGTCCGGAAAAGACCGGGCCGGTTCCCCCTATAAATCCTGCAATATATCAAGGTTACTCCACATTTGTGCATGGTTGCCCTATGTGGGACTGATTTTTTTTTTAGGGCCAGCTGCTGACATCGTGCCTAGCTCATGATGAATACCCGCGAGGGAAAGGGGAGGAACGCCATAACGGGTGGAAGTAGAGCTGGGACTTTAGATCAGTTTATAATCAGAGCCACTTCAGTCCTAGCCCACGAAATCGCCCTGACTGAGCATCGCCTATCCCTAGACCCCCTGCAATTGAAACAATCTTCACTGGGAGGTCTGATGTCTGCGCGCTCACATGAACATTGTCTAGTCACAGGCGCAGATCCTCTCGGCTTGGCAGGAGGTAACAGCCAGTCTCCACAGGTACCAATGAATATTTCCACAATATTGGAGTCTCCTTCAAGTCTTGAGCCTGTTGAGCTGGTGTAAGAGGGTACAGAGGGTACAGCATGTAGTACTTCCCCTTGCGTTTCTACAAGGTCTGCGCCTAAATCCAAATCCAATTCCCAAGTTATGGAACGATTACCGGAGCCGGCTACAAAGAGAAAGCGGGAAGGGGACCCCCAAAGGCAAATAATGCAAAGATGCCCAACCCGAACAAGAATGGTGGGTCTGTGACTGTACCACCGCCAACGATAATCGAGCCTCAGAAAACCACTTCCTTATTGGGTGCTCCAAACCCGGACCCAGTTGGTGTTTCTTCACTTCAAGTTGACGAGGTCTTTTGGGTCAAAATGGGGGCCGTAATCTCGGCATCTATCTCATCATTTCACGAGAGATTGATTCTAATTGAGGAAAAACTATCTAACTTTGAACCGTTTGCTGTGTCGAATCTTGGTTCCATTAAGGCCTCACTGGGGGAAAACAATCTGTCATCTGGGATGATAACAAATGTGTTGCATAACCCTGTATATTCGAATCCCCTATCAGACATCCCTATAACATCTAACTCAATGTTTATATCAACTAGTAGGAATGATGGGGTTGGTACTGCTTCCGATGTTGGTGTAGTGGCTCATGGAGGCAATGTAGGAGAGCTATGGAATATATCTAGTGAATTTGCCCAACTGATCCCCAGTACTTTGAGGGAGGAGGGAGGCACAGCCTGTGCAAGGACAGCAAGGCCAACAAGTAACATCAAATCAAATAACCCTATTTGTGGCTCAGATAACCAATTTATTACCTCCCCGAGCATTATGATTCCACAGTAGCGCATCTTGGTTTGGCCATTAGTTCTCTTAGAAATGATCACAAGGTTTTACATCTCCCACCTGCCACCGCTCCATTGGTGGTTGTTCTGAGGAATGTCCCAACCCTAAAACCTGGGGAGATCGAATCCACTGAGCAGCTAATGGCAAAAACAATGTACTGGTTCCGTGTACATATGAAGGAAGCAGGGGTGTGGGGGTGGGATATTTGCAACCAATTGATAATGGCCAGACGCTCATCTTGGGTTGGATATTCCATCACGGATGGGGGGGGGTGACTGTGTGGTTGCCAACTTCAACAATGAGAGGATAGTTAGACTCTTATTGGAGTGTTTATGGAGCAGGAATGAAGGGCATTGTATCGGACAAATATCTCTTCTACCCCTAGGGTTTTTCTACAGACCTCGTCTTCATTCCCCGCCGGGAGGGGGGATTCGTAGTGCTCATTATAGAGCCATAGGCAGACCCTTTGACCTTAATCTAGCTAATAGATTTGCTCCCTTGTCTGGCCTAGATGCCTTTGATTGACTGCCACCTGTAGAACTACTAGGGACAGAGAACATCCCCAATCAAATCGTTACTCCCCATGAGACAGATTCAAGCCCTCAGTTAGTGACAACTAGCGGGCCAAATACAGAGGACGTGGCACAGATAGGACAAGATAAGGGATTAACAGCTAGATTCATCATAGTGCCGTTTTGCGAGTCCTTAATAGCGATTATTAAGGAATCGCTATTAAGGACTTGCAAAACGGGATTCATGTAGGAATCGCTAAATAAATTGCGATTCCTACACATTCCTTATTTGCGATTAGCAAATTGCTAATCGCAAATAAGGAATAACTCCCCATTCATTCCTATGGGCCTAAAGGCCCATAGGAATGAATCGCAAATAAGGATGCGATTTCAAGGGTGCCAGGGGTGTCCAAAGGACACCCTGTAGCACCCTTGAAATGTAATCTACATTGGTGTTGCGCACACACATGTCCAAAGGACATGTGTGTGTGTAACATGCAACTTAGAAAAATGCATTTGTTTTCGCTATTTACCACGAGGTTTGACCTTGCGGTAAATAGCAGCCCAAAATAGTGATTTCGCAATTTTTAAATGCTTCTTGAATTGCATTTAAGGAATCTCTAATTGAGATTCCTTAAATGCAATTATTCGCAAATATGCCATTTCTAAAAATGCGATGATGATGCGGATGATGAATCCCAAATGCAAAAATAGCGCTCGCAAAGGGCCAGATTCTAAGAATCTGGCCCTTTGCGAGCCGAATTCGGCTTCATGAATCTGGCCGTATGTCCAAGCACACTGAGGATTTTATCCTGAAACATCGCTGGGTTGCTCTTGAAGACTAGCTCCTCTGATTGGTCTAATTTCATGGAGTCCTATGATATCATTGCCTTTCAGGAGTCCTGGTCTCTGAGTACAGTTTTTCGGCCAGGATACCTGGCATTTGGTAAGCCAGCAAATGCGAGCACCAAAGGGCGTCCCTCAGGTGGATTAATTATCGGGGTTAGACAACAGGCAGGTTATCGGGTAGAAGAACTGGGGATTGATCATCCGGATATCCATGGTTATTAAGATAATTCCTTATGATGACCCCAAGTTTATATTGATAAATATTTATGCCAGAGGGCTGGTGGGAGGCAAGTCTTCACCGACATCTCCAGCCTGGACACACTTATTAAATCATTAAAAGGGTCATGCAACCGGATCATTGCTGGGGACTTCAACTGTACGTTTGAGCCACTTGGCTTAGAAGATGGTAACCTCACTAGCGATGAGGATTATACTTGGGGTGTTTCGTCTCTGATGTTAGCTCCAATTAAGAAATGGACAGAAGCTGTCCTACAGTTAAAAAGTTTAACACTGGAGAGGGGGCTACAGGCTGTCAATGGAAGATCAAAATCAGACAGTAAAGGTAACCCCACGTATTCCAACTGGCTAAGAAGCAGTAGGATTGATTACTTCCTCATTAATTTAGAAATTTGGCAGAGGGTGAGGGACATGGAGGTCCTGAAAAACCGGAGAGTGATCATGATCCCCTGATTTTATCGTTAGAGGTAAAGTCCTGCCCACTCCAGAGAGGTACAATGGATATTGTAACACCAGATGTAATTCTGTCCAACAACTGCCGTAGGTTAAAATGGGCTCAGATTTCTGAGGATGAGGGCACTCTAAAGCGGATTAAGTCAATTCTAGCGGATTCTCTCATTGCCCTCTCAAGACTTGACCTTAATGAGGACACTCTTCCTGCCCTTACAACAGCTCACAAGGCTCTGTTTGCTAAGTTGAGATCCTTTTTTACAAAATCCAAAAAAAGAACCAATATGTACCCTATTCACAAATCAGCTAAGTGGTATGACAGGGCATGTGGGATAGCCTACAGGGATTTGTCTAAAGCAATAAGGGCAGGCTCAATGCAGGAGGTAAGGAAATTGAGGTCTGACTAGAAGGCAACCCAACAACGGGCAAAGAAGGCCTTTGACGAAAACAGATGGAGGGACTTGTTAGACGCAAGTAATGGAAAAAAGTGGTGTCAATTCTGGCAACTAATTGAGGGGGCAGTGATAATGCCTGTCCGGTACCAGTCAACAATGTCCCCCCAGAAGTTTGGGTTGCACACTACCAGACCCAATTTTCATCCCCTGCAAGTAGCCCAGGGCAGTATCATTGTGTAGCCCCAGATCAAGCCCTAAAATTTACCCTAGTGGACATTGAATGTGCCCTTGATGGGATAACTGCAGGCAGGGCCCTGGGCCCAGATTGTTTCTGGGCCGACATATTTAAATCTAATCGGACGAATTGGATCAAATATATTTTTATTTTTGCGAATGGCTTAGGCAGAGGTGCCCCAATCCCGGATTTCTGGTGCGGGGCTTAAATTATCCCCATTTAAAAAAAGGCGGATCGTGCCAGCCCGTCTAATTGTTGGCCCATAAGCCTTATAGACACGATGCAAAAGCTGGTGGCCAGATTGGTGCTATACAGGGTTAATAATTGGATTGATGACAACGAAATTGTATCCACCTATTAAGCAGGATTTCGTTCCCATGTTAGCACTATCGACCAAGTATTTAGATTCATGTTAATATACTGGAATACGGTGATCAGGGACCCTGTTTGCAGCATTTATAGATCTTAAATCTGCATTTGATCTAGTTCCCCGTAACAAGCTGTGGGACAGTCTTAAGGAATCAGGGATGCCTGCAGAGATCTTATTTTTCATCATAAAATTACATGAATCTACCTATACCCAAGTCCGTTGGGGTCAACAGGGTGTGCTAACACAATATTTCCCTGTGAACAAGGGAGTTCCACAGGGGTGTGTTCTCACCCCTACCTTCTTCTCGTTGTTCATAAATAATGTTATCTCATATTACACCGATTATCCTATGGACGTTCCTACTCTTGCAGGATCGAGGATTCCTCTTTTAATGTTTGCAGATGATCCTCTAATTTTGTCTAAAACACAAGTTGGTCTAGAAAGAACCCTCAACCGATTTAGTCTCTTTTGTAAGGATGTATGACGTTACATTGCATACATTTACATCGCACACCATTACAACGCAATTTTTACAACGCAGATTCCTTTACAACGAATGCCTTTACAACGCATGACTTTACATAGCAGATGCTATTACAACGCAAGCCATTACAACGTAAGTATAGGTAAGTATATTATTTTATAAAAAAATGTAATTAATAAATATTTAATTAATATAATAAATAACATTATTTTTTAAATTAATTTATTTGTAAATATATATATTTTAAAAAATAGTTTAGGTGTTTATAAATAATATTCTAACTCCAGGGGAGTGTAATAGTAGGGTAAGTGCTGGATAGTGTAGGGAAAAAAATTACTTTAATTTTATTTTTAAAAGAACTATTATTAATAAAGAACTATTATTAATAAATTATAAAATTAAAACTGAACCCTAAAAATACCCAAGTTCCCCAAACCCCTAAAAATACCCCTGTACCCCAAAACCCAAACCAAGCCCTGAACCCTAAAAATACCCCTGTACCCCAAAACCCAAACCAAGCCCTGAACCCTAAAAATACCCATGTACCCCAAAACCCAAACCTGGCTCTGAACCCTAAAAAAACCCCTGTACCCTATAACCCAAACCCAGCCCTGAACCCTAAAAATACCCCTGCACCCCATAACCCAAACTATATATATAAAATTACTTAAATTAATTTATTTAATTTATTTATGATATTTTTTAAATTAATTAAAAAAAATTGTAATTAAAAAAATGTTTTAATAAAATGATATACTTACCTATACTTACGTTGTGATGGTATGCATTGTAATAACATCTGCTATGTAATGTCATGCGTTGTAAAGGCATTCGTTGTAAAGGATCCTGCTTTGTAATGGTGTGCGTTGAAACAGTATGCGTTGTAAAAGTTGCGTTGAAACGGTTGTATACCCTTTTTTAATAACCACGACCTTGTAGTCGATGTTGACAATACCAAGTTCATGGACTTGCACAAACAAAAAAAATGTGAAAGCTAGTGTAGAAATGAATAATTCATCCCTGGAGCAAACTGACTCCTTTACATATCTGGGCATTAGTATGGGCAAAAGGTTGAACTGGAAGCCACAGATGGATCTGTTGGTCTTGAGGCACACCAACTAGCAGGGGCCCTCTTAAAAGAACACTGGTGATCCCAAACCAAACCAGTTGCTCCGGCTCCGGCTCTAACTATTTACTAAGGGAAGGTTAGAGCTTCAATAATTTATGGAGCTGAACTTTGGGGCTTCAAAACTCTAATTCCATTAGTCCAAGCTCAGAACAAGTTTCTGAGAGCATTGACATCAATCGACACCTCTTAGACCATTACTTGCAGATCTGGGTTGTGTTTCTTTTGAGAAGGCTGCAGGTTTTAGACCTCTTGTCTATTGGCGAAGACTCTGGACTGCCCCGGAGTTAGCTCCTTATGCACGAGCAGTTAAGTATATTAGAGAAGCTGATAAATCCAACAAAATCACATTGTTACAAAAGATTAAGGCCACTTTATTGGCTATGGGCCTCATCCATTTATGGGAGGACCATTAAGGGAATTATTTCCCTTCCTCAAAGTCAGTGGGGTGTATGATACATACAAAAGTCTCTTCCAGGAATTTGCATAGACTCAGCTGAAAAAGCACATTTATTTTCTGGTATCTTGGGGCAAAAACAATGCATTGGTACTTTGTTTTCTATCTCTTCATCTCTTAAATATTACACAGCCTGAAAATATAAAGCTAAGATTGAATTGGAAAGCTGTCGCCATCCCACAGACTGCCAAGGGTGACAATCAATAAAAAATTGGCAGCAGAATAATAAAGAACACAAATTCAGCTTAGAACATCATTTCCATTTACAGAGAAAACTATACGGTTACTTACTTGGTTTCTTCCAAATGGGTAGTAATAATAAACGGATCTAAAAACTAGTACACATAGGGGCCCATTTGGAAGGCTGTCGGAAAATCACCCCGACCGCCATGGAAGCGGAAAACAACCATCCACCGGGACAGTGGATAAACCGGCGGTCAAATTAGGATCAACCGCCAAAAACGTAGCAGGCAAATAAAAACCACCCGTAGCGGGCGGTGATGTCCAAAATCCGACCGCGGCAAGCATTAGCGGAGACAGTGAATAGGAAATTAGGATATCCCCGATGCTCCTGCGGTACGATCCGCTACCTCCGACCGCCACAGTCGCACACTGGAGTGAATAGGAGAGCCAGCGGAAGAGCTGCAGCATAGCCACGGCAGCGGACGATCCATATAAAACATGGCGGACGATGCAAATACCCCACAATAATGCCAAACATTGCGCAAATCAAAGTAGCCATGCCCCCCAAATACACAAAACACATCCCAATGAAACAAATACATGCCAAATAGGAACATACAATTCCTAGGACAACACCCACAACACAACTGACAGCAAAACCCCATTTGGACACACCCACATAGCTGAGTATAAAATCAGCCCCTTCACTGACCACAACCCTTTGCAACACTCCAGAAGAGAAGGGCATCCCCAGATCTGAGAGGAGAGGCAAAAAACACAGCACACTCAACACCATCACCACTACCATCACACCAGCACCAACAAGCCCCCAGGCATTAACACACCTCACACACCAATACCACACTCACCACCCACAATAACTTTGCACACCATGCGCACTGGTGCCACTGGGGTTGCCCACAAAGGGGGCTTCACTGACTAGGTCAACCGCTAGTGGGGGGGAGGGGGGGGTGGGGTTGGGGTAAAAAGCAGATACTAGATTGTGCTGTCACCCAGTCAACTCTGGGATGTTCACTATGATGGATTGCAGGAACGAATTGGTGCGCCGCCCAGCCTCCGGGATGTGGGCTGAATGGCTGTGTACAATCTTAACGGCAAATGGATGTGTTATGCAATACCATGAAGGAAATGGGTGACCTGTTTCGATGTTGAGTTTGCAATTCTGCAATAAAAAGAAATAATTATTTTTTTTTTTTAAATAACTTTGCACACCACACGATAATGTACAAACATAAAATGTCCAAATTCACAGAGAGTGAGTTGACAGTCATGGTAAATGAGATAGTCAGAGTGGAACCACAACTGTTTGGTAGCCTGGTCCAACAGACAACATTAGCCACAAGGACACAAATATGGGAGAGGATAGTACAAAGGGTCAATGCAGTAAGGACCATCCCGCGATCCAAGAAGGAGATTGGGAAGTGGTGGCATGATCTGAAGGGGGTTGTCAAAGAGAGGAGGAACAAGAACTGGGAGCTGGCTAACCGAACTGGGAGTGGCCCTCCCATCCCACTGAAAACTTTCACACCATGGGAGGAGAAGGTGCTTGCCATACTGCATCCTGAGAGTCTCACAGGAGTATCCGGGGGAGTGGAGGCTGTTAAGTACAAACAAATGTTAACCAACACACTGATATGTACTGTCTTGCACAACCAAAAACCAACACCACCCAAGACAAATCCCATCCATCGGCACCACACACCCACAACAACCTGTCTCACAGATCCAACTTTCACTCACTCCCATTTACCCTAAATGTAGCTAGCAATATTACCATTGGAGCATTAGCGCAGGCAGCCTGCACTACTACTTCTACCATGCCCCATGACCCAAACCCCAGCAGGATGCAGCAAAGCCCAGCAGGATGCAGCACTCCCTCCCACCCAGAAGCAGTTGGAAGCAATTGCATAGTTCACTTTCACCTAACAGGTAGGTAGCCACCCGGCCCGGGAGGCCTGTTTGGGGGAGGGAGGCCTGTACCACTACTCCTACCATGCCCACTGGCCCACACCCCAGCAGGATGGAGCACTCCCCCCATACCGCCCAGAAGCAGTTGGAAACCATTGCATTGTTCACCTTCACCTAACAGGTATGTAGCCATCTTGCCTGGGAGGTCTGCTTGGGGGAGGGAGGCCTGTACCACAACTCCCACCATGCCCCCTGGCCTACAGCCTACCAAGATTGGGCCCTCCCCCACACCACCCAGAAGAAGTTGGAAGCCATTGAATTGTTCACCTTCACCTAACAAGTAGGTAGCCATCTTGCTTGGGAGGCCTGTTTGGAAGTGGGAGGCCTGCACTACTACTCTCACCATGCCCCCTGGCCCCCACCCCAGCAGGATGGAGCACTCCCCCACCCCACGGATAAGCACTTGGAAGCCATTGCAGTACACCAAATAACCTAACAGGTAGGTAGCCATCTTCCCTGTGAGGTCTGTTTGTGGGAGGGAGGCCTGTACCACTACTCCCACCATGCCCTCTGGTCCACACCACTGCAGGAGGGAGCACTCCCTCCCACCCAGAAGCAGTTGGAAAACATTGCATTGTTCACCTTCACCTAACAGGTAGGTAGCCATCTAGCCTGGGAGGCCTGTTTGGGAGTAGGAGGCCTGCACTACTGCTCCCACCATGTCCTCTGGCCTACACCCTAGCAGGCTAGAACCCTCCCTCACACCACCCACAAGCCTGTGTCAGTCAGTACATCACCCTCATAGAACTTACAGGTAGGTAGCCATCTTCCCTGTGAGGTCTGTTTGGGGAGGGAGGCCTGCACTACTACTCCCACTATGCCTCATGGCCCATACCCCAGCAGGATGGAGCCCTCCCCCACCCCAACCACAAGCCTATGTCAGCCATTACATCACCGTCTTCAAACTAACAGGTAGGTAACCATCTTCCCTGTGAGGTCTGTTTGGGGAGGGAGGCCTGTACCACTACTCCCACCATGCCACCTGGCCCACAGCCTACCAAGATGTAGACCTCCCCCCACACCACCCAGAAGCGGTTGGAAGCCATTGCATTGCTCACCTTCACCAAACAGGTAGGTAGCCTGTACGTACACCCACACATTTGTCACTAATGAAATGCTGCCACATGGCAACACCAGCCCTCTCATTGCACAAATATGCACACCAACCCTGCTTGACACGCACAGTGTGCATGCATGTAAGCAAAGGGAACTGTCACAGCTACCAAAGAGTCACACACCAATGCACATGCACAAGGAAGACTGGGCACAACAATGCACAGCACACACTGATGAGTGCATTGCCATGAGGGCCCAATCAGCAAGGACCATTTCAATATTTAGAAAGCATGTGTGGGCGTATAAATCTAAATATGTGCATGACAGGAAAAGTTATGCAATACTATACAATGCCCAGTCCATGCCAGGTCAGACAAATCAACAAGGAGACAACAATGAAAAGATGTTGTGCTAGTCCCTTAATGGCAACAGGTCCCTGTGAACATGATTTCTGCACGATTGTCATGGTATGCATTGAACCTCACAACATGTACAAGTAATGTATGTACCTTTGCACCATGTTAGGAGGCACAGTACTGCACATAGAAAACGATGTGAAGATCAGTCAATTGTGTAGTGTACAGACAGTGGATGACACACAGCTTAACACAATGCTTGCAGAGTGCACAACAATGACCATTCCCTATCCAATCCACAGGTGATCGAGAACTTACTGCTGAGGACAACACCAATGACCGGCAGAGCCAGTTTTTCCCCCCAGTACATGGACTCTCGGATGTGGACTCCCAGGATTTTCAGGACGATGAGCTTGCGGCTGGCCCATCTGGTGTGCCAGGGAGCAACAGGTTCCAGGACCCCATCCTCCCCACCACCACGTCTGCTGCAACACCAACTGCACAGCAGACCCCTGCTGTTACGGCCTGTGCATCCACCGCCCCCACCAGCACCACCACCAGCACCATCAGTGCCACCTGCAACACCCTCTCTGTCCCAGGGGATGAGCACCCCACATCAACAACTGAGGACGGCAGGAAGAGTGTGTGGGGACCCACAGTGGTGAGGTGACAGGTCCGTGGCAGCAGGGCAGGTGGGAGGGCCAGGGTCACTCCCACACACCAGGAGGCTGGGACCCCATCCCTGGAACACATCACCAGAGTCCTTGGGGCATACGAACAGGCCCAGGGACAAATTAGCCAGTCGGACGATTTTTTACTCGAGCTCAACCTGCTGTTGATGTCCATCGACACACGCATTGGACAAATGGTGGACCTCATGGGCCAGCAAGTGGCGTTACTGAGGGACAGGTCTGCATCCCAATCAACACCTACACGCCCTCTTGTGGGCCGCAGGATAACAGTTCACCATCCTCCCCTGCGGCCACAGAGTGGGGTGAGTATTCAGATGCCGCTGGCACCACATCAGGCCCCCCCCCCAGCCAAGTGACTAAGGGGCTGTCCTAAGAAGAGCCTGGGATTCTCTGTAGGCAAAGCACCAGCCAAACCCCAGTCATGGAGCCAGCCCTAATGGGTAACCCTCTCCCCCACTGCATTGACTGTTTCGACTCTCCTTCCCCACACTGCCTTGTGAACGGCACCTGTCTGTTGGACGAGGTCACCACATCAATATGTTATCTACTCTTTCATCTCATTTACCATGACTGTGAACTCACTGCTCCATCACCACCTTTATGTAAATCTGCCCACCCCTTCACACATGCCAACTTTGTAAATAAAATACCTTACACACTTTTATTGTGTTAGCTTTGTCTTTAGTGCAGGATGTACAGTCTACAAAATGTACATGATGTATCCAAAGTATGTACTGTATGTAGGCAAGGATAAGTTTGAGGCACCTAGGGAAACACAACAGAACAACATTCACTGGTGTGAGTGTGGCATCACAGACATTACACTACACCAACCGTCTACATAAGTCCACATGCAGACAACAAAATGGGCAAAAAGTGTCAACATGCACGTCCCATATATGTTCACAGATGACATGTCACAGTCACATATCCACACACAGGTGACTTTACATCTGGCTGTTCATACCATTCGCACACAGCCCTTCACGACAACAGCAATCTCACCAGACAATGTATATGTTGGACTTCATCACCCACCTTCAAGTGAAGTAGCGGGTGATGAGCTGTTGATGCATGTCACCACCTTCCTCCTCTCCACTGTACTCACCACTGGACTCAGGTTGTGCAGGCGGGGGCCTTGGGTCCTCATCATCATCCAAGAGCAGGGGAGTCTCCTTGCGAATGGCCAGGTTGTGGAGCATGCAGCATGCCACTACGATCTGACACACCTTCCCAGGTATGCCAGTGCACCTCCGGTTTTGTCCAGGCAGCGGAAACGTGACTTGAGCAGACCAAAAGTACGCTCCACCACACGACGTGTCTTCCCATGGGCCTCATTGTATTGGATATCAGCCAGGGTCCTGGGATTCCACAGTGGACTCAGCAGCCATGGACAGCTGGGATCTGTAGGGTCACCTAGGTATGACAAATTCACATTGCAATGTTGCTCAGGCAGAGGGCAGCAGGTCACACACCCAGCACCTCATACGACTAGGCAGACTCGCCCACAATCCACGCATGCTCAGGAAGCAGATTAGCCATCAGCCATGGCACAATGCTGCTCCTCAGGATGTAGGAGTCATGGGCTGAGCCGGGGAATCTGGCACACATGCGAGATGATCATATCTGCCAGGCACACCACCTGCACATTGATGGAGTGGTAATGTTTGCAATTACGAAAAATGTGCCCACTTGCCTGTGGTCGCACAAGACTAACATGTGTGCAATCTATGGCGCCAACAACATGGGGGATGTGCCCATGGGGATAGAAGTCTCCCTTCACAGCTGGCAATTAAGCATCCCTGGGGAAATGGATATATCTGTCCTTGTATACCATCATGGCGGACAGAACATCATGCAGCACCATGCTGAACATCGGTTGAGATATCCCACCAGCGCTGGCCACAGTCTCCTGGAACAATCCAGAGGCAAAAAAACAGAGGGCTGCCATCACTTTATAAGTTGGGATGAAAGCTGTTGGATGTGTCCGGCGAGGCTGCATATCACAAAGGGTTCTCAGGGTGGCTCTATCTAGACGGAATTTGCGAATGATCGATGCATCCTCCATGTCCTCTAGCAGTGTCAAGTGACTAATCAGATTTGGCCTCCTCCTAGTTAAGATGAAAGTGGACACATGTCAATGAAATCCATCATGAGATGGCCACAGCATATCCCGTTCTGGATAACGCAGAATAAACAAAGACTGACTTGACAATTGAGTGACACACCAGGTTACATGGGTGGACGTTTGGGCCACACAGAGGGCACACCTCCCGATTTACAATACATAGGCCAATGTGAATGCACATAGTTATATGGCCACATTTCACGTGTACGCCTGGGAGCGTGGCATCCAGCGGATGTGTGAAAAATCAACACCACTGTCTCATACACATCTGCTGTATCTGTCACACCTCAATGCATCATTCTAACTTGGCCCACATCCACAACACAATTAAACACAGTTGGAGGTGAACTGACAATTGTGTGTATGAGCAGACAGAAGAGCACAAGTAAGTAACTACATCATACAGTGAGACAAGCCTTGCCGAGGTCACTGCCCCTCAACACATTGATGTGTACACACTATAGAGTCCACAACATCACTGTACTGCCTCATCAACCATCTAATGCATTTGTGACATGTTAGGGACAAAAGAACAATGTACGTTACACATACACAACCATGGCATGTGTAGGCACCAGTGGAGTCAATGGAACATTGGCATTGTGTGCACGATGATGTGCCATTCACCATCTGGCCACTGTGCACTGTTTTTTTTTGTTTTTTTTGTTCACTGTGCACTGTTGATGTGTTCCTGGTGGACATTGCTGTTGTATGTGCCCCAAATCGCGGTAGCTACCGCCTTGTCCCTTCGGTGTGAAACAAAAGGGGATGATGGACAGAGCATTTGAGCAAATCAAACACTCACCCCCAGTCAACTGATCTGGGTTTAATCCATCACCATTCTTTAGCTCACTCAGCCACCCCAGTTCAGACATGGACATATGCAAATCAGTCTGACCCTGTGCCTCATGGGAACAGTCCAGCCCGAACTGCCAAGCCATGTCTTCCCTGGACCGGAAACAAGCATCCTGGGACCGGTTTCGGATTCATAATCCTCATCAGCCAGGCTATCTTGAATCCAGTGGCCAAGTGAGCAAGGGACTCACGTCTGAGCATACCCTGCCAATTTAGGGCGAACAAAGCGAAACAAAAGGGGATGATGGACGGAGCATTTGAGCAAATCAAACACTCACCCCCAGTCAACTGATCTAGGTTTAATCCATCACCATTCTTTAGCTCACTCAGCCACCCCAGTTCAGTCATGGCCATATGCAAATCAGCTTGACCCTGTGCCTCATGGGAACAGTCCAGCCCGAACTGCCAAGCCATGTCTTCCCTGGACCGGAAACAAGCATCCTGTGACCGGTTTCGGATTCATAATCCTCATCAACCAGGCTATCTTGAATCCAGTGGCCAAGTGAGCAAGGGACTCACGTCTGAGCATACCATGCCAACTTAGGGCAAACAAAGCGAAACAAAAGGGGATGATGGACGGAGCATTTGAGAAAATCAACCGGAACAACCCCTGACACAGGTGCGAAAGTCATTGGCATGGAGACATGCCCAAATGGCAGTTGGTATGCTCCGCCACCAAAATTGCGGTGCCTCATGTCAATGTATGTGCCCCAAATCGCTGCAGCTACTGCCTAGCCCCGGCGGTGTGTTACTGGCACCCCCGACACAGGTGCAGTAGTCATTGGAATGGAGACATGCCCAAATGGCAGTTGGCATGCTCCGCCACCCAAACCAGGGTGCCTCATGTCAATGTATGTGCCTCAAATCGCAGTAGCTACTGCCTGGCCCCGGCGGTGTGTCACCGGCACTCCCCTGACACAGGTGCAGTAGTCATTTACATGGAGACATGCCCAAATGGCGGTTGTCATACTCCGCCACCCAAATCGCAGTGCCTCATGTCAATGGATGTGCCCCAAATCTCTGTAGCTACCGACTGGCCACGGTGGTGTGTCACCGGCACCCTCCCCGACACAGGTGCGGTAGTCATTTGCATGGAGACATGCCCAAACGGCGGTTGGCATGCTCCGCCACCCAAATTGCAGTGCCTCATGTCAATGTATGTGCCCCATATCGCTGTAGGTACTGCCTGGCCACGGTGGTGTGTCACCACCATGTAGCATGCCATAGAGCCAATGGGAACAATGATTGCGGTGGCATGATGCCATTTTGGAAATTGCGGTAGGCGTGCACTGCCATAGCGGAGGCAGTCATTTGATGCTTTTGAAAGATGCACCATCGAGGTAGCGCACCCCGGGCCCCTGGGGTACATCACCCCATGAAGCATGCCCTAGAGCCAATGGAATGATGATTGAGGTGGCATGATGCCGCTTTGAAAATCACGGTATGTGTGCACCGCCACTGCGGAGCCGGTCATTGGATGCTTTTGAATGAGGCAGACCTGGACAACCAATTGTTACAGCTTGGCACCTTTGAAACAACCCCAGGGGGCTATATATGTGTGGGAGTGAGCCTTACATTTCCACTGCTCACAGAGCCTGCTGCCTGAGATCTCTGACCTGCTGCTTCTTCCTCCAGGGACTGCTGCCTGATACCCCTCATCTTCTGCTGCCTCCAGGGCCTTCTGCCTGAGACCCCTCATCTGCTGCTGCCTCCAGGGACTGCTGCCTGAGAGCCTTGACCTGCTGCTGCTGCCTCCAGGAACTGCTGCCAGAGACCCTTCACCACCCAATTCCACCACAGGTGTTCCATGTCCACAGGGATGGCAAGGACAAAGAAGACCCATGCCAGTCCATTCACAAGCGAGGAGCTGGAGGTCACTGTGGACGAGGTGCTGGCACAGTACCCAAGGCTGTATGGTGCCCCAAATGTCGTGGTAAGTAATCAAAAGCGGAGGTATAGGGCAGGTGGGGCACACATGTAGTTGGACTGATGTAGTATGTGCCTGAGAGTGTGGGGTTGTGTCATGCACTGACAAACATGCTGTCTCCAGGGGGGAGGAGTGTGTGTCCCAATGTCACAGGTTTCCCTGCCAGAAGTTATAGGTATGAGTGAAGTGTGTTGCATTGTCAGCCATACAGTGACACAGCATGTTGGCCATGCAGGTGCCAGGACAGTGTTTGCTTGGCTGAATAGCTGTGTGTGCCCCTGTTGTCCATCTCAGTGTAATCCCAGATGGTCAGCACAGTGCCCACCCACCAAGAGGAGGTCACATCACTTCACTTACTGTGTCCTTACTAATGTTTTTTCACAGTCAAATCCAACTATGCACCCTCTCAGCCCGGTAGAATTGCACATGACCACATTTGTGTAGATTTATATTTTATTTGTGAGTCCATGTCCCTCAATGCCACACACATGACATACTGATATATTGACAGGCCATGGACATTGAGTGCTGCACAGTCTTGCACACAGGTAGTCTACCCACAGACAACGCTCAATATGTGTTGTATGTTGTGGCCAGACATGCAAAGGAATGGAGATGTGTGCAAGTCACATATGGGGTTCAGTACTGTCATCCTGCATGTGTGTGAGATGTGCAGGGACTGTGTATGCCCTCATAAATTATTGTAGTCACAACAGCTTAGCCCATGCAGAGTGCCAATGTGAAATGTATCCCTGGGTCGAATGGACAGAGATTAGGTTTGGTTATGAGTTTGTGTCTTGCTACTGTACTGATAGATGTTGGCACATGACACTGTGTCACTGATTATTTCCCCCTCTTGCCTCCCATGCCAGCAGCTCTAGGTTCACCAGCGTAAGGCCGAGTGGAGGACCATTGCAGCAAAGGTGCGAGCTCTGGGGGTATCTAACCGATGGCGCACCTACTGCCACAAGAGGTGGGATGAATCAGATGGCTGGAAAAGAATTTGCAGAGATGAGCTTGGGGCTGCTCCCTCGCACTGGGCGGTTGGCACTGCGCAGCATGACACCACTGATTGGCCGCATCATGGCAGTGACTCATCCTGAGCTGGATGCACATCTGAAGGAGCGTCAGCAGCAAGGCAGGGGTGAGTATTTGGGGAGGGTGACTTTGGCTGTGAGCGGATGCATATGTACAGGGCCTGTGCCAGTGGTGTCCTATGTGATGTTGGTGGAGTGGTGCAGTGCAGTGCAATGTCATGTAAGTGACTCCTGGGATGGGTGCCAGTGTAATGCATTTGCCCAAAATGTTCTTACAAAGGTGAACCTCCTTGCTGTGCATTCCCATGGCCGTCGGTGTTGTGCTCTTCATGGTTAAACAGCATTGGGGTAGCCTGAGGAATCGAATTGGAAGTGAACAGCAGTGTTCCCAAACCGAGTGTGACTTCATCTATGCGTACATTGCATGCACCATGAATGTTGAGACCTACACATCTGACAACAATGTGCACTAGTCTTTGGGCCCCAGAGTACAACATGGTGGATGGCATGGCTATTTGCCATTATGAACTGTCATGTGGTAATCGGTGTCTGTGTTGTCCCCTCCTCTTCCATCCACTTCTGTCAGTGGCAAAAAGTGGTGTGCCCACATCAGAATTAAAATGCAAATGTAGTGGAAGTGGAACTGGTTTATCCATAATTTGTGCATCATGGATGCAGCATCAGTGACCTGCAGCAGATAGCAATGGGGATGTGAACAGTAGTAAGCCAACAGGAACAATGGCAAGACACAGGCCAATTTGTCAAAAACAAAACGGCACACTACTACTACTACCACCACAGCTCCACATGAGAACTCATCACAGGTACATGGGTAAAGGGCAAAGGCCAGAAGAAAATAAACTCAACCAGGCTTATATCCCTCCCTATATGGCCAGAAACAGGAGGATGCATACATCACAGCTTAATGCAAAAAAGAAAATCCCCATGGCTGCAAGGTTTGAAAGTTACACAACAACACAAACAACAAAGGCATTTGGAGTTTTCCCCCCAAAGAGTTAACTAGTTAACTACACCCCAAACACCACATCTGAAAATTCAATGCATTGCCACCCATGCCCTAAATGATGTTAAATTCAACAGACAAAATGGAAACCGCTACATCAAGCATTCCCGCTGACTATCTCTGGGACTCTAGGCCTACTGGCATCAAAAAATCACACAACTTTGTAGGCCTGCGGCAACCAGGATGGAAGGTCACACAAAATGGCCGCACCCACATGGCCTGGCCAGTGCCACCCCCAAAAACATGAAAAGAAAGAGAAGACAGACAAATAGACAATACATTCCTATGGCAAAAGGACAATGCTTGGCTTGACAACATGGCCGCCACCAAGCCGCCCAGATGGTCAGGCCACCCTCAAACAACAAGGTACATAGAGGACAGAAACAGTGAGTGGTCCATGCTCCAAAAACTACAAGCAAATGACAACCTGAGGAGTTTCTATTAGCAAAATGAACAGCATCTACATTTTCGGGAACGTTTTAGCCAACTCGAGAGATATTGCTCGCAAGAATGCAAATTCGGCGTGTTCGGCGTCGCGAACTGAACAAAACGTCGTGATCGCGCCCCCGAGCACGCACATTGAGCGCGCGAAGACGACAAAAACTGTAAGGTCGCGTTGCAGCACTGTGCAAACTTACCAAAACTACGCGAGCTGAATTCTAGGGTTACCTAGTGTGCAGGAAAAAGCCATATTATTCAACACAACCAAAACCTGCAATTCAACCCCAAAGACACATTTTGCTAATTAATCCAAAGCCATCCATGACCTACATGATGTTAGACTTACAACTTAAACACCCCTATAACAATTGAACAACTTTCATGCACCCATGATGAGGAGGACTCTAGTAGCTTGGAGGCCTTTGGCAAAAACACAGAGGCTGCTACTAGTACCAGGAATTCACATGGAAAATGGCCGCCCCACATGGCCTGGCCACCCCCAAAAACATGAAAAGAAAGAGAAGACAGACAAATAGACAATACATTCCTATGGCAAAAGGACAATGCTTGGCTTGACAAAATGGCCGCCACCAAGCTGCTCACATGGTTAGGCCACCCTCAAACAACAAGGTACATAGAGGACAGAAACAGTGAGTGGTCCATGCTCCAAAAACTACAAGCAAATGACAACCTGAGAAGTTTCTATTAGCAAAATGAACAGCATCTACATTTTCGGGAACATTTTATGCAAATCGAGAGATATTGCTCGCGAGAATGCAAATTCGGCATGTTCGGCGGCGCGAACTAAACAAAACGTTGTGATCGCGCCCCCGAGCACGCACATTGAGCGCGCGAAGACGACAAAAACTGTAAGGTCTCGTTGCAGCACTGTGCAAACATACCAAAACAGTACAGGCCTCCCCCAATAATAATATTTAGGAAAGATTAAGAAGCACAGAAAACTGTAGTTAAAAAAAAAACATTTATACAGTACACCAATTCTCAATTCTCAAACTTACTTGTGAAAGAAAAGTTCAAATCCAAAATTCCTCAATAAATCCAATTAAATGCTATGATGCAGCAGACAAACACAAAGAGTGATCCTTCCAGCTCCAATTCCAAATGAAAGTGAACACCACATGGACAAAGCACTGGGAGGAGCCTGGTGGACAGGAACAGGAAGTTTGAGACTCAGGGGCACTTCCTTTCTCTTGAAAAAAAGAGTAGAAACAAAAAGAGGACTCCTAGCCCCAAAAAAAACATCCAAATCACAATCTGAAGGGTTAAATGACCATTTTAAAGAAAATTTTAACATGCTCGAGAGATATTCTGTGCCTGATTGCAGTTTCTGCGTGTTCGGAAACGCGATCTTACCTACATAGCGCTATAAGGAAGATTGCGCGTCCTAATGACGTGGTCGCACGTACGAATGACATTATCGCGTTCTCATAGTCAGGTTGGATTGTGCGGCCCGATTCCAAACATCGTAGCGAACGCGACCGGGAGAGAAAAGCGAGAAAGCGAACGCAGAACCACGGTAAGTCATTACCGCGCATGCGAGAATGCTATTGAGCGCACGAGGAAGAAAAACTACTACGCTACGCTGTAGATTGCGAAGTGGACGACAGCTTCGCGCTCTCCGCGAAGTTGCCGAAACTTCGCAAACTCCGCGAACGGAGCGTAGTTCTCCGCCCACCCTTAGCGAAGATGGGGAGATGTAAGTAAATGGAGACAAAAATGGGCAAAGAGGAAGGAAGGAAATAGTGACAAATCTACATCAACTTTTCTGGTCAGGGAAAAAGAGGCAGTAGCAGCTGAGTTTCCTATTAGAGAGATACCTGCAGGAGGATATGTACATGTTCCTGGGAGTAGGCTGGATATATTGTCATTCACGAATAATTTTCCAAGATTGAGAGAGAAACCAGCAGAATGGTATCGTCAAGTAGACAGATTTGTGAAAGTGTCAAAAGTTTGTGGATTGATTTAGATGGATTGTTTGACATAGTAGTGCCAGCAGATTTATGGTCAGAATGCAAAATAGCTAAAGATTGGCCGAGAGACGAATTTGCCAGAGACAAAGTTACAGGAGCTCCATCACCTGATGTGATGAGGAAATATGAACAAGTAATAGTATGGCTGAACAATAAAATACCTCCAAAAGAAACAGATTGGGTAAAAATAGACAGGACCACACAGGAACCAAAGGAATCAGTACATTCATTTTATGAAAGGTTGTTGTTAGTTTTTAAACAGTATAGTGGTTATGAGGAATTAAATGAGAAAGATATGAGTCACTTTATATACAGATTTGTGTATGGATTAAGACCAGAAATTGGAGACATGATTCGTCATAACATGATAGGATGGCAATCAGGTACTGTAGATGAGGTTTTGAGAAAAGCGAAATATTGCAGTGAAGAAATTGATGCAAAACAGAAAAAGCAAAAAGCAAAAGCCATGTGGGCACAAGTAAAAGTAGCGGAGCAGCAAGTAGCGCAAATGGAAAATAAGAATGTAGGAAATTAAGGAAACATTAAGGGTAAACCAAAGCTAGTAGGAAACATAAATGAATTAAAGAAGAGCATCCTTGTTTTAATTGCGGCAAGTTAGGACACTGGAAGAAAGAGTGTAAGTGTCCGCTGAGAGTTAATGCGGAAAATAATTAATTGAATTTGCAGGTGCAGTTTGAGATAAATCCACAACAGCAACAACAGCAGATAGCAAATCAGCAAAGTCAGGTACCACAACCGCCATTGCCAAACAGTGTAAACCAGCAAAGATACAGTGCAGAGACAGGATTCAGCGGAGGTGAACAGGTAAAAAGACCGCAAAGAGTGAATGCGTGTCCTCAGTATTGGTTACTAGAAGAGGGTGGCAATGAGTCGGATGAAAGTTTATGATGGTGCCTGAGAGAGGGAGAAGAGTGTGTGCTTGGAGCCGCTCTTGAGGTAGATCAGTTTGGTCCATTTGTGAACGGAAAGATGAATGATGTGGAAATAACTTTCCTAGTGGACACTGGTGCTACCCGTTCTACTGTAAGATAAGTGGAAATTCAAAATCTTCCTTTCTCGGGAGAGTCCATCCAAGTTGTAGGTGTAGCAAATAGACAGATACAAACCCCTTTGACAGAACCGGTTGAAGTAGAAATTGGAAGCTACAAAGATGTGCATCGATTTGTGGTGTGTGACAGTAGTCCTGTTAATCTGTTAGGCAGGGATATACTGTGTAAAATGAACTGTGCCATATATTGTTCACCAGATGGTATAGAATTGCAAACTCCAGGTGAAGATAGTCTGTACAAATTAACGATGCTCATGATTGAGGCAGAGCAGAGCAAGTTATTTCCTGTTTTTGATCGAGAGAAGATTCCTGTTGAATTAAAAGAAGTAGTGAAAGAAATAGTATGGGATTTTACTGGAAAAGATATAGGATTAATGAAAGGTGTTGATCCTGTAAAGGTTACAGTAAAAGAAGGAGCAAGTTACCCAAATATACCTCAGTATAAGATGACTGCATAAATAATTGAGGGAATCAATCCAGTGATTGACAAAATGATTGAGCAAGGAATTCTTAGAGAAATAGAAAGCAGCCCTTGTAACTCACCAATCATGGGATTGAAAAAGCCAAACGGAACATTTAGAATTGTTCAGGACCTTTGAAAGGTTAAAAAGTATTGTTGTCCCATGTTGCCCGATTGTTCCAAATCCAGCAGTGATTTTGTACCAAATTCCTCATGATGCAGAGTGGTACACAGTGATTGACCTACGCAGTGCGTTTTTTACTGTCCCATTACATACAGAAAGTCAGCCAATTTTTGCGTTCCGATTCCAGAATCGTATCCTAGCATGGTGTAGAATTCCACAAGGGTACACTGAGAGTCCATCGATTTTTAACCAGTTACTAAAGAAGTCATTGGAGAGTCTAAGCATGCCTGGAGAGTCTGTATTTGTACAATACATAGACAATCTTTTAATTGCATCCAAAACAAAAGATGCATGTGTAAGTGACACAGTGGCATTGTTGAATCATTTGGCTGAAGAAGGACATAAAGTGTCTCCATCAAAATTACAGTTTTGTCAGAAAAAAGTGCAATATTTAGGCCATAAGATTGCAAAAGGAATCAGACAAGTCACAATACAAAGAATCAGAATGATACAAGGAATGCAACTGCCCAGAACTCAAAGACAAGTAAGAATGTTTCTGGGAATGGTAGGTTATTGTAGACAGTGGATTAGTGGATTTTCATTGATTGCAAAACCATTGCAGCGACAGACAAAGGCAGACATCAGAGACCCAATAGTTTTGACCAGAACTGAAATGGAAGCATTTGAACAATTGAAAACATAATTGTGTGAAGCACCAGCATTGGGAATGCCTGATTATGAGAAAGAGTTTGAACTGTACTGCAGTGAGCGAGAAGGATGTGCTTTGTCAGTATTAATACAGAGACATGGAAAAATGAGAAAACCAATTGAGTATTTCTCATCTGTTTTGGACCCTGTTGCAAAGGCTTTGACGGGATGTCTAAAAGCAGTAGCAGCAACCAGTGTAAGCCTGGAGCAGAGTGAAGAATTGTGATGGGATTTCCTGTGAGGGGGTATGTACCTCATTCAGAGGAGATTCTCTTCACAAGAGCAAAGACACAATATATGACTAACAGCAGAATGACTCGTTATGAAAAGGTAATTTTGGGAGCTGAAAATGTGACTATTGCCAGATGTGTGAATGTAAATCCTTCTACATTATTACCAGACACTATTGAAGCAGAAGAGAAAGGTGAACTTGATCATAAATGTCTGGATGTTCTTGAGTACTGCACAAAACCTAGACCAGACATTAAAGATGAACCATTACCTGAATCAGATTATGTGATGTTTGTAGGTGTATCATGTTTGAGAACAGAGAGTGGTGTTTTGAGTGCTGCTTATGCCATTTGCACAGTAGCAGAAGTGTTGGAAGCATCCTGTTTGAAAGGAATTCATTATGCTCAAGTAGTGGAGTTGATTGCTTTGATACAGGCATGTGAACTGGGAAAATAGGTGAAAGTAACCATAGTGACTGATAGTCAATATGGTTATGGAGTTGTTCATGATTATGGACAGCTTTGGTCTCAAAGAGGTTATTTAACTTCTGCGGGAACACCCATTCGGAATGTTGAGTTTGTGAAGACACTGATTGACGTAATTCAGCTACCTGAAAGAATAGCTGTGGTAAAGTGTACAGCACATAAAAAGAAGGAGGATTATATTTCTAAAGGAAATAATTATGTGGATACCATTGCTAAGCATTGCGCGAAAAATCAAATTTCAATCAATCGAGACAAATCAAAAGAACATGTTCCGAGTCCTTTAATGCTAACCACTGTAGTTGAGACATGGCAGGAAGTGAAGCAGATACAAGAAGAGGCAGAATCAGAAGAAAAAGATATTTGGCTAAAGGCAGGATGTATACAGCGAGAAGAAGATGAAATTTGGGTTTACAATGATGAAAGACCAGTAATGCCCGATAGCATGATTTCAGATATGGCACAAATGTACTATGGTCAAGCTCATATTGGAAGAGACGCTATGATTTGTCTTTTCAGACAAACTTGGTATTATCCTAAATTCAGAATGATTGCTGAAAGTTTGTGCCAAAGGTGCCTAGTGTGCCAACAATTCAATCCAAACAGAAGAACTGTTGTGAGTTTGGGAGCCATAGGATGGGAGGGTGGTCCATTCACAAGAGTTCAGATGGATTTTGTGGAATTGCCTCCATGTAACATACTTAGATATGTACTTGTGATAATATGTCTGTTTTCCCGATGGGTTGAAGCATTCCCTACAAGAAGGAATGATGGAATAACAGTTGCAAAATTGTTTTTAAGAGAAATCATACCGCGGTTCGGTTTTCCAGTGTCCATTGAACCGGACCGCGGACCACATTTCCAGAATGAGTTGATGCAAATTATCTGTGAAGCTTTAGACATTCGTCAGAAGCTACATTGTGCTTACCGACCTGAGGCTTCAGGGGTAGTAGAGCAGGTAAATGTAACCATTAAAAATAGAATTGCAAAAATGTGTTTGGCAACAGGACTTAAGTGGCCAGATGATTTGCCACTTGTTTTGATGACATTGAGAAGTATTCCTGACAGGAAAACTGGATTAAGTCCACATGAAATCTTGATGGGCAGGGTTATCAGACAAGCTTATATACATGTTAATAAATTGCTAACAATAAATGATGATATCATATTGGACTACTGCAAAAATCTGTCTGATGTGGTAACTTCTGTGCTCCACCAGGTGGGAACTGAGTCAAATTCTAAAGAGAAAGATCCAGCTCATGATCCAGTCCCTTAAGACTGGGTTCAAGTGAAAGTACATCGTAGAAGAAACTTTTTGTTACCTCGGTGGCAAAAGCCACAACAGGTAATCCTGGTCAATACTACTGCAGTCAAGTGCTCTGGATTAAAGAGGTGGGTACATGCCAGCTACACCATCTGTGTGCCTGCACCTGAATACCCATACGACGGTGAAAGTACAACTGACTCTGATTCTGAAGCTGAATCAGAAGAGAATCAAGATACTGAAGCTCGACATGAACGTCGACATCTGGAAGTATCAGAAGCCAGTTCTGCGTCTGAAGGTAAAGGTGAAAGGGAGATTGTGGAGATACCAGATTCCGAAGATCAATTTGAAGGTCCAGAATCGGTAAAGACAGACACCAGTAAAGACGCAAAGGCAAGTGAAGATAAAGTCATTGAAGAGGAAAAAGCTGAGGAGAAATCTGAAAACTCTGAAGGCAGGAACGGAAATCCTGAAACTGGAGAAGAGGAAATGAATCACAAAAAGGATGAGATTCCGAGTACCAGTTATGAAGGTGTTCCTAACAGAGTAACAGAAAAGAAGGCTGAATCTGATGAGGATAAATACATTCTGAAAATCATAATCAATGACACAGTAGAAGATACAGAAAGTGAAACTGATGACAGTTCAGATGAAATTGTGTTAAGTAAAACTCCAAGGAAAAGAGCTTGGAGAGTGGAGCATAACACAATAGAGCCAAAGATCAAGAGAATCCGTAAGGGAGATAATTGGCCTAAAGAAACTGGTGGACTGAGATTCAAACTTGTGAACAAAGCAAAAGAGATAGAAGAGCAAGTGAATGAGATCACTAGCCAGAGAGAAACATTGGGCAAGAAAATAGAAGTTGTTCAAAGGCCAAAAAGAGTAAGACGACCAAATCAAAAGTACAAATCGCCTGAGTGGACTTATATAGTTCTACCACCCATTGCTGAAGTTAATAGTATTCAAGAAGACTTGTACTGTCCAAAAGCAATTGGGAAAAATGAGGAAAAGAAGTAAGCTCAAGAGAAAATTGATTGGTATTCAAAATATATGATATTAAGTAAAAGTCTGTAGTCCTGTGAGACGAATATTGTAAATATAGAAGAGGTTGGAGTTGACACAAGGTCGAAGAAAACTTGTTAGAGAAATAATTTATAATATCGATTAGAATAGAATTGACACAAGGTCGAAGAAACACTGTTGGTGAACTAATATTGTAGAAACTATAGGTTACACAAGGTCGAAGAAACACTGTTAGGGAAAATGCCGACAAATAATCATAAAACGAAGAGTTCTATTTTTAGAAAATGGTGTAGATGTTGTTCCATTTGTATGAGATTATTGATAATATTATGGATAATTTTAGCTATTGTTATTCCTTTCCAGGATAATTTAACAAAATTAAAATCAAATGCGAGTTCGAATAAGCCAAGTGAGAAAGTGGAGGTTCATGAGACTCATGTGTATAAACCAGAGTTGCATCAAGATAGATCCATTATTGACTATTCACAAAATACGTTTTCAAGGCTATTGCTTGAATATATCCACACTATGAATGTTGATGACTGTTATGCTTGTGTAAAATTGCCTGCATCTGTGTCAGAAGGTGTGACGTATCATCACCTTCCTCTCACATATGGAGTAACTTGTAGTGTAATTGCAAGTTTTTTTTATCAGCTTGGAAGATTGGAATACCATTATTCCAACACAGATGAGATTTTTGCTAAATTAAGGATTGATAATTCATTGAATAAAAAGAGACCTGGAAAAGTTATGGGGGAATACTTTTTGCAGATGGAAGAGTTATCTCATGAGTTTGCTTTTAAACATAATTTGACATGTAAATTAAGGTTGGAGGAAAGGACTTTTCTAGATATGGTTGAACAGAGGAGAATGGCTTATAAAAGAAGTGAGAAAGTTAAACATGAAAAATCAAAATATTGGACATTTAATGATGAAAATCTGGATGATAAAAATGTGAATGTAGCCATAAACATAGATCCACCAATGTTAGGGAAATATTTTATAAGAAGAGACAATACTGTGTATGGCAATTATTTTGTGGGTGCAGGTCAATGTAAAGAAAGCTATAGAATTATAGGGGGTTGCAGATTTAAAGGAGGAAAAGATCCTGTTTTCCCGTGTGTGTATTTTATTTGTGGGAATAAAGCTTATTATAAGTTACCAGACCATTGGTATGGAACTTGGTATGTGGGTTTGGTCTTTCCTAAAAATTTTCATGTAGATAGAGGTACTAATGGTAAACATGAGATAGGCAAAGTTCTTAGTAGAAAGAAAAGAGAGAGCGTATTAGAAATATTAGGTGATGTTTTTGGAGCACTGATACCAGCAGTGGGAATTTCCTTCAATGCAAATAGAATGCGAAAATTGTCCACAATAGTTGATCGATTGTCAACAGATACTACAGGAGGTTTCCTGATGGTTGATACTGAAATGGTTGCCATGAGAGCAATGGTAATGCAAAATCAACTTGCCATTGATATACTTTTAACAAAAGAGGGAGGAGTCTGTGGGATATTGAAAGTGCAACATTGTTGTACTTATATTCCAGATAAAAGTCAAAATTTGGAAAGGTATATTACAAATATTGCAAATTTACATAAAGAGATTGAACCACTGGAGGTTGAAGGTGTTCTCGAGAAATGAGGTAGAAGTTTTACAGCAATTAAGCACTGGTTTCAAGAAATAGGTAGTTCTATAGTAGGTAAAATACTAATACCGATAACAATAATAATAATAGTTATTTTTCTGATAAGGCTATGTTGTATATGCAAGAGTAGAAGGGATTTTAGAAAGTCAATAAAGAAGACAATTCAAGAAAGAAAAGCAAGAAAAAGAGAAAAGAATGAAAACGAAATGGAAGAAGTCAGAGAGAAACTTTTTAAAGAAATAAAGGAGAAGGATACTAGAGTATAGGTCATACTAATATGAAGAACTTGAAACATGTTCTGCAAAATTTTCCAAAATTTTGAGAGAATATTTGGTGATTGGATCACCAGATGAGGGAATTGATGGAGCGAGGTGGTAAACCAAAATTTTGTGTACCCCTCGTAAAGTTAATGTTCCATAACAATAACATTTAGTAATGATGTGATGTGTTTAAATAATTAACCTTAGAGTAATATGCATTCATGAACACATGAGAAGTATTAATCTTGCTTGCATGGAGTGAAATAATTAATTAATATATGTTGTCATTGTGATGTGAATTAATGCACAGCTTAATTATAAACAAAACGCAATTTAAATGTGCTTACTGTAAACGTCTTGTGCTAAAAAGTCGATGGTTATGTAAGTATAAACCGCATTCATGTGGCTTTTTTGCTAGGTAACAACTAATGGGGAAATATTAGAATGTGGGAGGTAAACAGAAGGGTTTCATTACTATAATTAACATGAATTTGTGTTTGTTTCTATGATAGTTCCAAATGTGGCCCGTGAGGCCTAGTGAGAAAATGGCCGCTCTGAGCCACTGCAAGTGGGTACTGGTCTGCGCAGGTGTGTCAAAGATTTCTGCCAGCGCGAGTGAGCTGACTGTGCTTCATGGAGAGTTCAAGGCCACCTTACCCCGGAACCTAGGATGGGTGCCAAGCATGGACGATGTAATGCCCAAACTCTGGGAAAGCTGATGGATGTTGCTAATGCAGGATGCGCCTAAGCTACGAACTGTCTTAAACAAAGAACCTTTATTTTTTTTGATGAATCATTTAAAAAATCAATGCTGTAATGGTGAGGAAGCGCTCATCTACCCCAAATTTGTCCAATCAGAGTTCGAATTGGAGATGTTAGTTACTTTTTAGATAGATTAAGTTAGAGATTTAGTGTATAAAAACCCCTGGTTTTGGCTAGAAGGGGTCACTCTTTCGATTTCCTCTGGAGATGCTGCCAGACTGAATATCGATCCTTGGATCTAAGACTTTAATTTTCTGACTGATTGTTTTTCTTTGCAGGTCGGATAGGATAAGATGAGGGTGTTAGCTAGGGATGTTAGGAGAAAATGAATTTGGAACTATCTGTTCTTTGCTAACCTTTTGCTAAATTTCTAAATAAATGTCTAATCCTGAGCTCTAAAATAAATGATCATTTTGAAAATAAAGTTAAAGATTCTTCTCGAATAAAGAAACAAAATAAATGCTAAATGTCGGACATACTAAAGTTTGCCTTCAATAAAAATTAGATAAATGAAGAATATAAAAGCGGGTCTTTGATTCTTCCTACGCCTAATTTTCATTCTAGCAGATCCATTGCCATTATGGTGGTGTGTCTGAATAAAATGGTGTTTAATTTGAAACTATAGTAAATTGTTTCACGTTGAAGGTGAAAATAAAATAGTTAAATAGGTTTAGACACTCTGCCAAATGTTATAGTGAGACTCCCGAGTTGATGGCCAAATTTCTGAGCTGAATTAAATGAACAGAGTAAGTATGCAGTGCAATGGGCCCCACTGTGAATGTTATGTGTGTTTCTGAGGTTCTGGAGAAATGGCCATTGGTGATTTAGAATTTATTTCTGGAGTCCCTCTGTAGCAACAACACTACATATGGACACCTCATCAGGTTTTATATAAAAAAAAGTATACTTTTATAGAGTTACCACAAGACCATAAACAACAAAAATACACAATACTGTTATTTTAAGATGGTAGGTTTTAGCTTAGTTCAGTTCAGTTCTTAGATGCAACACTTTGAGTCAATGTACCTTAGGTTGCGTTGCACTTCCACGACAAGTAATGTTGCAGCGAGGGAAATGCGGCAAAGTTCTGGTGCAAAGAAATAAAGACGTGAAGATCTTCCAGATGCGGCACCCTTCTTTGGGGATGCGAGAAGTTCTCGGTTCGATGTGTGGACTGCAGCAGCGACACCCTTGTTCCGTGATGCGACAGCAGCAGATCCACTGGTGACACTCTTCTGCCACGATGCGTGAAGCTTCGGCACGATGCGACAACAACAGCGGCAACATCCACGATGCCACGGCAGCAGCTCCAATGGCGGTGCGCTTCTCGGTGGTGTGAAGCACTTTTCTTCGAAGTGGTGCATTGGGACAGTTCCAGCGGTGACACCCTTCCCTTGGAGTTGCGATGGCAGGCACAGCGACGGCGACACACTCTGACCTCGTTGCGAGACTCTTCTCTTGATACAGTGCAGTGCGACAGCTACAGCGGCGAAACCCTCCTTCGGAGTTGCGACGGCAGCAGCAGCGACAGTGTCACGCTTCCTCTTCGTTGCAGCGAGCTTCTCTCCGATGCGGTGCAGTGCAACAGTTCCAGCGGCGACACCCTCCTTCGGAATTGCGACAGCAGGCACAGCGACGGCGACAAGCTTCTTTTCAATGAGTTGCGCTTCCAGCTCCTTGTGACACGCAGTTCCTCAGTAGGCCCAAAACAGCAGCAGGCACTTCCAAAGAACTCTGTGGAGCTGGGGGGTGAAGTCTGTTGTCCCTGAGACTTCAGCAGGAGGCAAGCTCTTTTCCAAGCCCTTGTAGATCCTTCACAAGTTGAAAGCAAAGTACACAAAGTTCCTTTCTCCTTCCTTTGGCAGTAAGGTAACCACTGCAGGCCAATCCCCCAAGCAGCACTTCAGCTTGGGAAAAGTCTCTACTCAGTTTCTCCAGGTTCCTCTGAATGAATGAATGAATGAATGAATGAAAGAAAATTTATACCGCGCAACTAAAACCCGAAGGCATCAAGGCGCCTATAAAATAAATCTTAAAAGGCAGAGGCAAAACTACGGGTATGCTTTGGCAAAAAATCGTGACTTCAAAGCTTTCCTAAAGGACTGAAGAGTGGGAAGGGCCTTAATTTCCACGGGAAGAGCATTCTACATTTTAGGTGCCACTGTGGAAAAAGCTCTGCCACCCCATTTGGTTCTGCGAATGCGTGGTACAGATAACAAAGATTTGTTCGCAGAGCGCAGATTCCTCGAGGGGCAATAGGGGGCCAAAAGAGCCCCAATCCCCACTGACCTATTTCTCGCTAAGGCGCCAAAGGTAAGGCACCGGATTTTAAAAGAAATCCTGTCCTCAACAGGTAGCCAATGCAATGCCTTCCTAGCGGAAGTGGCCGATGCACGTTTGGGAAGGTCCAACACAAACTTAGCTGCCGCATTTTGGACCAGTTGAAGGCGCTGCAGCAGCCCACTACTGAGACCTGCATACAGCGCATTACAATAGTCAAGTCGGGAGCCAATAAGGGCAACCACGACTTGCTTTCTGGCCTGCTGGGATAAGTAGTGTTTGATTCTACTCAAGATGTGAATTATGCCCCAGCATGTAGAGCCTGTTCGATTCACCTACTGGCGCATATTGAGGGTGGGCTCAATCAGGACTCCAAGGTTTTTAGATAAAGCGGTAGGTACCGGACAAACTCCCAAAGAGGGAGGCTACCAATTAGCCGACCAGATGTCCTCCTTTCCCCCAAACACCAGAATCTCCGTCTTCTCCCCGTTCAGTTTTAATGAATTGTGAGTCATCCATTTTGCGACTGCCTCTAAACAAGTTCTAAAATTGGAGGCAGCCTTGTTAACGGGCTGGGAGAGGGAGACCAGGATCTGGGTGTCATCGGCGTAGGAAACTACCTCCATCCCAAAAGATCTTATCAACCTGGCAAGTGGGGTCACATAGATGTTAAAAAGGGTCGGACTTAATGCCGACCCTTGGGGGACCCCACATTGCACAGTCAGGGATGGAGATAGAAACTCCCCCAGCATCACTCTCTGTTCTCTCTGGTTTAGGAAAGAGGTCAGCAGATCAAGAGCGGACCCCTCCACTCCAATCTCCCTCAGGCGAGTTGTTAAAACCGAGGGAGAGAGGGTGTCAAACACAGCAGTGAGGTCTAGCAGGATAAGGAGGGTGGTCTGGCCCCTATCGGCTCGAGAGCGGATATTATCCAGCAGGATGGTGAGGGCCGACTCGGTGCTATGCTCCCTCCTAAATCTGTGCTGCGAGTGATCTCCTCAGTAAAGGTTTCTTCTTGTAGTCCAAAGTGATCTAATTTCTTGGGATCAGGGTCCCAATATTTATACCCCAAAATCCTTTGTTCTCTGAGGGGAGAGGGGCCTTTGCCCAGTCCAAATCAGATCTGAAGCACTCTGTTGACCAGACTTCTCCTTTCCTTTCACAGTGCACGGCAGAAACATCAGACGCCCCACAGGAGGTGGAGCCAGCATTGTTGAATGCAAGTACAGTCCTGGGGCACTTTGTTTACAGGACTCTTCTCTCTTCTTTCAGTGTGCAGGGCAGAGACATCCGCCGCACCCCAGGAGGTGGAGACTGCATTGTGGAAGGCAGGCACAGCCCTATTCAAGGTTCAGGTGCAACTCCTCCCTCCCATCTAGATGCAGATCTCTCTATTCACCACTGGGCTGACTCATCCTGTCTCTTGGAATCCCCCAGCCCTGTCACTCACAAAACCAGACAAAGGAATACACAATCTAGCAGAGGCAGGTTTGAATAATTAGACAAGCAAATACCTGGGCCCTTATTTATGAGGCCTTGCGTCAGTTTTGCGCCGCCGGTGCGTCACTTTTTGTGGCGCACCAGCGGCGTACAAAATGCGCCTTGTTGCGTCATATTTAAAAAGTGACGCATCTAGATAGATGCGTCACTTTTTAAACCCCTGCGCCACATTATACCTGCGCCAGGTATAATGTATGCAGAGGGGGCGTTCCCCCACAAAAAGCCTCGTAATAGTGACGCAGTGAAATCTATGAGATTTCACTGCGTCACTTTTAGGATGTTGTTGCGTCAAAATCTTGCGCCTGCCTCACAGCAGGCGTAAGACTGACGCAAGCCCTTTCACATGGGGCTTTCCCCATGTGAAAGGACGCATTGCTGGAGTTGCGTCACTTTTGTGACACACTCCAGCAATGCGTCACTTTTGCGCTTACAGATGCGTCAGAAATACTGACGTATCTGTAAGTCCTTGTGACATGATGCGTCATACATTAAATATGACGCATCATTGGTGTCGCAAGGAGTGCGCAGTGAAAAGTGATGCATTGCTGTTTTCACGCAGCGATGCGTCACTTTTCATAAATGAGGCCCCTACTTTCTAAAAGTGGAATTTACAAACACAGAATGTTAAAACCAACTTCACTAAAAGATGTATTTTATCATTCTGAGTTCAGACATTCTAAACTCGAATTTCTACCATGTTCTCTGAGATAGTTAGGATTATAAAATGTAATAACTCTAACAGCTCATTCTGGCCTATGGAGAACAGGTAGCCTTGCAATAGTGAAAAACGAAAATGGCTGTAATTCACTATTAGGACATGCCACACACATCAGGGCTTGTCTTCCTTATACTTACAATGCATCCCTGCCCTTGGGCCAACCATAGGGGTGACTGATATGAAGAAAATGGAAGGTTTAGGGACTGGCAAGTGGGTGCACTTGCCCAGTCAGCGTGACAGTACCTGACTGCATAACAACAGAGGAGTGAATAGCACAGTGCTCAAATTATAATACTAAGCTATGAAAAAGCAGTGTGTCAAAAACCAAACCTTCAACAGGAATAGCAAACACCTCCCCCAGTTGGGTTGTAACTACAACTGGGCACCTGTATCCCACTTTGTAAAAGAAGGACAGGGATCTCCCTTTTGTAGAAGGACCCTCACTCACCACTAGCTGGTGACATGCTTCATCATGGGGTCCCCGCTGGGGTGGTCTAATACCCCCCAGTGTGCTACAACGCCTGTTTACAGCGGAGCAGGATGTGGTGAATGCAATAGTGCCCAAATCAAAATGTAGTGATAATATGTGCAGATTAAAAAAATACTAGGTTGTAGCCTTTATACCTATTTTAATAATGGCCAACCCGTATTTGTTAAAAGCAAGTGAGCGGACTATTAGGTTCTGTATTAAGCAACCTGTGTCCTTAATGGTTAAAGAAAATTTTTGGTCAACATGTTTCTGCTGTTTAACTGCAATTTGCTCAGCATTCGTCAGGACCTTAAATAAACACCCCCAGTGGTATGCACGCGCTAAGGCGCACCCTGCTGAGAGGCTCGATGTGTGAAAAAATACAATTAACGATTAACTATCACGAGCAGTCTCCGTGATAAAGGTCAATACACAATGTAAGACCTAGCCAAAAAACCTGTGAAGAGAAAGGACATACAATGACATATAATGCACATGTTTACACGATGCTCAGTGTAAAGACAACTTGGTCCTTATGGGGCATCAGAACTAGACTAATGCACCAAGTTGTAGAATGGCAATGCAAAAGTCCCACAGCGTCACACAGTGAACGCGTGCACACTCATAGTCTCTTGCCTTCAACCCTAATGGGTAAGTATCCTGTGATAAAACTCATATGTAGTTCACAATCAAAACAGGGCTGGTCACATATTAACCATGTACCTGTCTTGTAAATATCGTGCTTAATGCTCGACACTAATCAGAGTGAGAAAAAGAATTGTTATAGGTAGTACTTTAAAACGCCACTTAGTTAATGGTTGCGTTGTTGAAGCAATCGGCAAATCAGGGTGAATCCCCTCTCACGGGGAAGCGGTGGTGTATCTAGAATGATACCACAAGGATGAATGATATGAAAATAAACACAGTGTGTCAGGAATGATTAGACACTGGTGTTCATTGCGAAGTGGTATGTTATATATATGCCGGACAAACATATACAAACACACAGAGTATCAGGGTATATGGTGCATTCACACAATTAGCGATGCCACATCGACGAATGACATGAAAATAAACACAGAGGGGCAGATTTATGAGGCCCTTGCGCCACGTTTACGCCGCTGTTGCGTCACGCAAGGTGGCGTAAACGTGGCGCATCCCTACGAACGATTTACAATGTGACGCATCTAGGCAGATGCGTCACGTTGTAAAGCCCTGCGCCGCTTGTGGGCGTTCCGGCGCAGGGTGGGCGTTCCGGTGCAGGTGCGCCTCGCAAAAGTGGCTGAGTGAAATCTATCAGATTTCACTCAGTCACTTTTAAGCCAATGCTGCGTCAAAAGCCTGCGCCTGCTTGAAGCAGGCGTAGGTCTTGACGCAGCATTGTTAAAATGGGGCACCCCCGAGCCTTGCTGGAGCTGCGTCGCGCTTGCGACGCAACTCCAGCAATGCGCCACATTTCCGGCACAGATGCGTCACGCATCTGTGCCGTTTTTGCACCATGGTGCGCCGCATTATAAATGCGGCGCACCATGGCTGGCAGAGCTGTGGCGCACTGTGGCGCATGTTAACTGGCGCATCCCTGGGGATGCGCCAGTTAACATAAATCTGCCCCAGAGTGTCAGGATAGAATAGACACTTATGCTTGTGGCGAAGTTGTATGATCTGTACATGCCAGACAAACATATAAAACATATAAAAAACACACTCAGTGACAGATTTGTTAGGTCTACCCATGCATTTAGCGAAGTAATATGTCTCCCATAGGTTTGGACAGCATGGGCAATCTTCACGCGGTAACCGTCTTGTAAAAGAAACTGCGTGATTAAAAGGTTGTCCGACAGGCGAACTAAAAAGCAGATGTCCCCGCTATCCTAAAGGGAAATGAAAGCGACTTACCGTCTTACTCGCGGCTCCCCGCCCGAAACCTTTCTTCAAGGCTGCCGTCTCACCCGGAAGGAGACGGTAGACCTCCGGCAAGCCGTTATATCCAGATGCAGATTGGGGGAAGTCGGTCACGTGAGAGCTTACGTCAGAACGCGCCCGGTTGTCATCTTAAAGCGGTACGTGCTATATTTTGCCGTGATAAGAGTGACAGCCAGGGTTCGAGACCCCGGTTCCCCTTTGTTAGAAAATATTATGTAAATAATACTGTCTGGTGCCAAAAATTGTTGAAAATACAGTGGAAGAAACCACATATATAAATGCAAGTTATTTACCAAGGTTGTAGCAACCACGAAGTTCATTTAAATGCGATGTTACTGCAATGGCACCTAACTATGGGAACAGGCTTCAGAACTAAATGCCTCCCCGCCTTATCAAGGGAGTGAAAATCTGTTAGCCAACGGGAAAGAGGCTGGGGTTCTCTCAGCAGCCTGGTGTTGGTAATGGAGGGGACTAAAAGTTGGCATAGTGTGATTCACACTACTGTTACTGGTGAAAGCTTATAAATCATAATGTATGGAACAGATGGCCTCAGGGGAAGGCTCAGATAATCACTGTAGAGAGACCTTGTATATGGGAACCTCAGAGTGGATACAGGTTATTAAGAGATAGTACTCCAGGGAATTTCATCGTTCAGCCCTGATTTGTGGGTGCCCAGACGGTAAACCCACCATTGTTCCTTTTCAAACAGTTTTTGCTCAGAGCCAGTAGTCAGGTGCTCCAGTATCGTCCATTGTAGATCATTTGGGGTGTGGTTGGACTGTAAGAAATGTGCCGTTAGTTTCGTAGTGGCTCTCTTACATGAATATTACTTCGATGTTCACATATCCTGGTCTTAATGCGCCTTGTGGTCATCCCCACGTACTGGAGGTTGCACCGACACGTGATCAGATATACAACATTCAAGGTGTTGTAATTGGTGTGTCTTCTTTGTTCCCACCTTGTGCCATCTGTCAAAATAAGGAATTTTGTTTCAGTGGTGAGATGACAAACGTTACAATTCCCTCAGGGGAAATGTCCAAGGATGGGAGGCAAACCCCAGGCGTCCAATACACTTGGAACATTCTGATTTGGTGGGGAAATCTGAGGGCGGGTATGCACCAATGAGTCTTTTAAGCTCGTAGCTCTTTTATAAGAAAAGAGGGGTTTTTTCCAATCTGTTTTGTTGCTGGTGATGATCCTCCAATTTTTTGAAATACATTTGCTTACTGCATTGGACAAAGCGTTATAAGTGGTTACACATGTCAGTGGGAGTTCTTCTTTCTCACTGTTGTTGTGATCCTCCAACAATCCATCTCTCGGTTGGTTTCTTGCTCTCTTTTGGCTTTTGTCTAGAATGCCTTTGGGATACCCTTTTAGAGCCAGTTTGTTTGTCAGGTCACTTGCCTGTTGCTTGTAATCAGACAAATTGCTGCAATTTCGCCTTAATCGTAAATACTGCCCATAAGGGAGATTTTCACGCAGGGCTCGAGGTTGGTAACTTGTGAAATGCAGCAAGTTGTTTTTCGCTGTGGGCTTGTAGAAGGTCTTGGTTTCTAAATGATTCTCTACCCTGTTGATGTTGACATCCAAAAAAGTTATCCTGTCTCGGAGTGTTCATGGGTAAACTTCAAGTGATTGTTACAGTTGTTGACCCAATTGAAGAAACTAGATAGTAAAACCTCATCACCTTGCCAGATCATCAAGACATCGTCTATATAGCGCTGCCATAAGACGATGTTGGTTCCGAAGGGGTTGGTAGGATTCAAAATATGATTACGCTCAAAATCCAACACATACAGGCCTGCCACCGAAGGGGCAAATGTGCTGCCCATGGATGCACCCGTGGCTTGTAGATAGATCTTGCCATCGTGCTCAAAATAGTTGCGTTTTAGAGCAAGTGTTGCGCAATCCATTATAAAATCCCGGGTGGTCATGTACTCCCATGTTGTTCTATCAAGAGCCTCCTTCAGCACCTTGATTGTGTCATCCTGCGGATTGCAGGTATAGAGGCTTTCGATGTCCATAGTTACCAGAAAGCACGGGTCTGCAGAGAGAGTGATGGATCTGAGTAAAGCGAGCAAGCTTTTGGTATCTTTTAAATAAGTGCTTGTCGATTGGATGATCGGTCTCAGGAAGAAATCACAGTATTTTGAGAGTGGCTCAAGCAATGAGCCCAAACCAGAGACAATGGGTCTCCCTGGGGGAGGTAGAATGTCCTTGTGGGTTTTGGGCAGTATATAAAAATAGGGCACCTTATCCTCTGAAGTTAATAGGAAGTCTGCTTCCTTTTTAGTGATTAAGCCATCTCTTTCTGCGGTGGAGACTAACTCACAGATTTCATCTCTAAGATCGTTAGTCGGATCAAATCTGAGAGGGACATAGTTGGTGGTATTGCTCAGGAGGCGTTGGCATTCAGTATCGTAATCGTTCTTATTCTGTATATCCTCTGATGTTAATAAGAAGTCTGCTTCCTTTTTAGTGACTAAGCCATCTCTTTCTGCGGTGGAGACTAACTCACAGATTTCATCTCTAAGATCGTTAGTCGGATCAAATCTGAGAGGGACATAGTTGGTGGTATTGCTCAGGAGGCGTTGGCATTCAGTATCGTAATCGTTCTTATTCTGTATCACAACGCCGCCCCCCTTGTCAGCACTCTTTATAATGATATTTTTGTTCATTTTAAGAGATTGAATGGCCTTGAATTCCTCTGCTGAGAAGTTTTTGAACGGTCTCGGTTCTTGTAAGTGTTCAACTTCTTTGAAGACTGCCTGTTCAAAGGCTAGAATCTCTGGTGCCACTGTGTGTGGGGGTGGTTGGAAATTGGATTTCAATTTGAACTCCGTATCGCCTTTTGTCTCGATACTTTCTCTGTTTTCAAAGAAATTCTTCAATCTCAGTTTCCTAAAGAATTGGTTTAGTTCGCAGTGTAGTTTAAAGCGATCCAGCCTTGGTGTGGGTATGAAGCCCAGTCCTTTCTCCAAGACTTTAGTTTCCGCTGAGGTCAGGTCATAAGTAGAAAGGTTGGTGATCAGGGTTTCTGGATGCTGGGGCCTGGTCTCTGATCCCCTGCCTTGGTGTTGAAGTTGTCCCCGTTCTCGCCCGTTGGTCCCCAATGGACTTGGGTGTTGTTCTTCTGCCTCCCTATTTACAAGACAGGTACATGGTTAATATGTGACCAGCCCTGTTTTGATTGTGAACTACATATGGGTTTTTCACAGGATACTTACCCATTAGGGTTGAAGGCAAGAGACTACGAGTGTGCACGCGTTCACTGTGTGACGCTGCGGTACTTTCGCATTGCCATTCTACAACTTGGTGCATTAGTCTAGTTCTGATGCCCCATAAGGACCAAGTTGTCTTTACACTGAGCATCTTGTAAACATGTGCATTATATGTCATTGTATGTCCTTTCTCTTCTCAGGTTTTTTGGCTAGGTCTTACATTGTGTATTGACCTTTATCACGGAGACTGCTCGTGATAGTTAATCGTTAATTGTATTTTTTCACACATCGAGCCTCACAGCAGGGTGTGCCTTAGCGCGCGCATGCCACTGGGGGTGTTTATTTAAGGTCCTGACGAATGCTGAGCAAATTGCAGTCAAACAGCAGAAACATGTTGACCAAAGATTTTCTTTAACCATTAAGGACACAGGTTGCTTAATACAGAACCTAATAGTCCGCTCACTTGCTTTTAACAAATACGGGTTGGCCATTATTAAAATAGGTATAAAGGCTACAACCTAGTATTTTTTTAATCTGCACATATTATCACTACATTTTGATTTGGGCACTATTGCATTCACCACATCCTGCTCCGCTGTAAACAGGCGTTGTAGCACGCTGGGGGGGTATTAGACCACCCCAGCGGGGACCCCATGATGAAGCATGTCACCAGCTAGTGGTGAGTGAGGGTCCTTCTACAAAAGGGAGATCCCTGTCCTGTTTTACAAAGTGGGATACAGGTGCCCAGTTGTAGTTACAACCCAACTGGGGGAGGTGTTTGCTATTCCTGTTGAAGGTTTGGTTTTTGACACACTGCTTTTTCATAGCTTAGTATTATAATTTGAGCACTGTGCTATTCACTCCTCTGTTGTTATTATAGATTTAACTGGGGGCATAGGAGTGTTGCCTTAAGCCCTTTCTCTCCTGTTGTTATTAAAAAAGTACCTGACTGCACACAGGCTCTGCAATGGCAGACCTTAGACACATTTTACAAGGCTGCTTTTGTGGGTGGCACAACCAGTGCTGCAGGCCCACCAGCAGCATTTGGATTTACACGCCCTGGGCACACTCAGTGCACTAGACTAGGGTCTGACAAGTAAACCAAATAGCCAAACATGGAACCACGGATTAGTACATCAATTTACAATAGGGAGCACTTGCACTGTGGCACTGGATAGCAGAGGGACAGTGCCCAAAGCATCTAATACCAGCAAAAACACATGAGGCAACAGCAAAAATGGAAGGGAGACCCACACCAATGGTGCCAGGTCTAACATGTGTCCCCTCCAGCTGAAATGTGGGGAGAACTACCGTAACTCCTGGTAGTTCTCATCACTAAGGCGGAAAAATCTGGACAGACCATCAGCGTTGTAGTATCTGTACTAGGGCGGTGTTCCACCGTAAATCCCCTACCCTGTAGGGAAATAGACCACCTCAACAGCTTGGGATTCTCACCCCTTCTCTGAGTCAACCATCTGAGTGGCCTGTGGTCTGTCTGAACCCGAAGTGAGTCCCAAACAGATATGGTCTCAACTTCTTCAGTGCCCAGACCACAGCAAATGCCTCACGCTCAATAGCACTCCACCTCTGTTCCCGTGGAAGTAACCTCCTACTTATGAAGGCTACAGGTTAATCTAGGCCCTCCTCATTCATCTGTGACAGAACAGCCCCTACACCATGCTCTGAAGCGTCTGTCTGAAAATAAACTCACTTGAAAAGTTGGGTGCCCTGAGCACGGGCACCTTGCACATGGCAGCTTTCAGGGCCTCAAAAGCCTTCTGACAGGTGTCAGCCCAGATCACCTTCTTGGGCTGCTTCCTGGAAGTCAGCTCTGTCAAGGGTGCAACAATGTTGCCATACCCCTTGACAAACCTCCTGTAATACCCTATGAGACCTAAGAAGGCTCTCACCTCTGTCTGGGATTTGGGTTTCTCCCAAGCCAGGATGGTTTCAATCTTGGGTTATAGGGGTGCCACCTGGCCGCTCCCAACTTGGTGTCCCAAGTACACCACGGAGCCCTGCCCGATCTGGCACTTACTCGCCTTGATCGTGAGGCCTGATTTCCACAGCGCCTTCAACACTTCCCAGAGGTGGTGCAGATGTTCCTCCCAACTGGCACTGAACACTGCGATGTCATCCACGTAGGCGGCACTGCACTCATCCAGCCAACCAGCACCTGGTTGACCAACCTCTGAAAGGTGGCAGGGGCATTCTTCATCCCAAAGGGCATAACACGGAACTGGAAATGCCCATCTGGTATTGAGAATGCTGACCTCTCCTTTTCCCTATCAGTCAAGGCGATCTGTCAGTACCCAGCACCGGAGCACCTGCATCCGGACCTGCCTCGCACCAGCACCCACCAAGCCGAACACCAGCAGTACCCACCTCAAGTGCATCCTGCTCAACACCCGCTCCATCCACAGACATGCCATCGAACTCTGGAACCTCCTCGACACCACAGCTCCAGACGTTGCCTTCCTCACGGAGACCTGGATGAACGCCTCTTCAGCTCCCGACATCGCCATCGCCATCCCAGAGGGCTACAAGATCGTCCGGAGGGACCGAAACGCCAACCAGATGGGAGGAGGCATCGCCATCATCCACAGGAGCACCATCCGTCTCACGACCAGCACCGACAACTCCCTGACCACCGCCGAACACCTGCATTTCCAGATCCACACCAACCCGAACACCACCCTCAGAGGCACCCTGATCTACCGACCCCCTGGACCACGCACACAATTCAGCGAGGACATCGCCGACTTCGTCAGCCCACATGCCCTCCCCTCCGCTGACTACATCCTCCTGGGAGACCTCAACTTCCATCTGGAGAACAACAACGACCGCAACACCAGCACCCTGCTCGACAACCTCACCAACCTGGGACTCAAGCAACTGGTGTCCACCCCCACCCACCTCGCCGGACACACACTCGACGCTGTCTTCTCATCCAGCAAGGACATCAACTTCAGCCACACCACAGAGCTTCAATGGACGGACCACAGCTGCGTCCACTTCACCTTCAAGAAAACAACGACCCACCACCACCAGCAACAGACCGCCCGCAGAAGCTGGAACAAGATCACAGCAGACCAGCTCGCCACCTCCCTGAGCCAGCACCCTCCTGCCAGCTCAGCGAACCCCAGCCAGGCCGCCGACAACCTCACGAAGTGGATCAGCAACTGCGCGGACGAACTCGCCCCGCTGAGGACCCCGCCCAGCAGACCCGGCAGCAAGAAAGCCCCATGGTTCACCGACGAACTCAAGAGCTCCAAGAAGAACTGCCGAGCCCTCGAGAAAGTCTGGAGAAGGGAACCGACACCGGACAACAGGACCTCCTTCAAACTTGCCACCCGGAAACACCACCAGCTGATCCGCGCCGCCAAGAAAACAGCATTCAAGGACCGGTTGGACAACAACGCACACAACTGCAAGGAACTCTTCAACATCGTCAAAGAGCTTTCCAACCCCAGCGCAGGAAACAACGACATCACCCCATCGCAAGACCTCTGCAACTCCCTGGCTTCATACTTCCACAACAAGATCGCGGACATACACAACAGCTTCAACAACCAACCAACGCACACCATGACCGAACAACCACCCCCCACCACCACCCTCCACGCCTGGACCCCGATCAGCACCGAAGACACCATCCGCACGATGAACTCCATCCACTCCGGATCACCGACCGACCCCTGCCCTCACCACGTCTTCAACAAAGCCGACGCTGTCATCGCACCCCACCTGCGAGACATCATCAACACATCCCTCGACACCACCATCTTCCCCGAGAGCTGGAAACACGCCGAACTCAGCGCCCTACTCAAGAAACCAACAGCGGACCCCACCGACCTCAAGAATTACCGCCCCATCTCGCTCCTCCCGTTTCCAGCCAAAGTCATCGAGAAGACCGTCAACAAGCAGATGGCCGCTTTCCTCGAGACGAACGGATCCCTCGACCCCTCACAGTCCGGCATCCGAGCCAACCACAGCACCGAGACCGCCCTCATCGCCGCCACCGACGACATCCGAGCCCTGATGGACAATGGAGAAACAGCGGCCCTCATCCTCCTAGACCTCTCCGCGGCATTCGACACGGTCTGCCACCGCACCCTAGTACGGCGCCTCAGCAACGTCGGAATCCAGGACAAGGCGCTGGAATGGATCACCTCCTTCCTCGACGGGAGAACACAGAGAGTCCGCCTACCACCGTACAAGTCAGAGGCCACCGAAGTCATCTGCGGCGTCCCCCAAGGATCATCTCTGAGCCCCACCCTCTTCAACGTCTACATGAGCCCCCTCGCGGCCATCGTACGCAAACACAACCTCAGCATAATCTCCTACGCCGACGACACCCAGCTGATCCTCTCCCTGACCAACAACCCCGCCGCCGCCAGAGCCAACCTGCACGAAGGGATGAAAGAGGTAGCCGAGTGGATGACGACCAGCCGCCTGAAACTGAACTCGGACAAGACGGAGGTCCTCATCCTGGGCTCCTCTCCCTCCGCCTGGGACGACACCTGGTGGCCTCCCGCCCTGGGCACCGCACCCAAACCGACAGACCATGCACGCAACCTGGGCTTCATCCTGGACTCCTCCCTCTCCATGACCAGGCAAGTCAACAACGTCTCCTCGGCATGCTTCAACATCCTACGCATGCTACGGAAGATCTTCTGGTGGATCCCCACCGAGACCAGGAAGACCGTCACCCAGGCCCTCGTCACCAGCCGACTGGACTACGGCAACGCCCTCTACGCCGGGACCACCGCCAAGCTCCAGAAGAGACTCCAGCGGATCCAGAACGCCTCAGCCAGACTCATCCTCGACATCCCACGAACCAGCCACATCTCCGGACATCTGCGAGACCTTCACTGGCTCCCCGTCAACAAAAGAATCACCTTCCGCCTCCTCACCCACGCACACAAAGCCCTACACGACCAAGGCCCGAGCTACCTCAACAGCCGAGTCAACTTCTACGCTCCCAAACGCCACCTCCGATCAGCCAACCACGCCCTCGCCGCCGTCCCCCGCATCCGAAGAGCGACTACAGGAGGAAGGTCCTTCTCCCACCTGGCCGCCAAGACCTGGAACTCCCTCCCGACCGACCTGCGCCTGACCCAAGACCACCTCTCCTTCAGGAAGAAGCTGAAGACCTGGCTGTTCGAGCAGTAGCGGCTCCCCCCCCCCCAGCGCCTTGAGACCCCACGGGTATGTAGCGCGCTTTATAAGTGTCACTGATTGATTGATTACCCAGACATTAAGTCAAACATGCTGAGGTACCGTGCAGACCCTAGCCGATCAATGAGCTTATCAGCTCTGGGGATGGAGTGCACGTTAGTCTTCGTGATTGAATTGAGACCTCTGTAGTCCACACAGAACCAGAGTTCGGGAGTGGCACCCGGTGCTGCAGTCTTCGGGACCAAGACCACTGGGCTGGCCCAAGGACTGCTAGATGACTCAATCACCCCTAGGGCAAGCATCTTTGAGACCTCCTCTTTGATGCAAGCCCTCACCCTGTCAGTTACCCTGTAAGTTTTATGCTTCACAGGTAAGCTGTCCCCTGTGTCCACATCACAGTCGCACCAATCTGTGACACCAGGAACCAGGGAGAACAGGTCGGAAAACTGTACAGCAACTGGTGGCAGTCCTTCTGTTGTTCAAGGGTCAGGGTGGAAGAGAGGTTAACACCATCCACTGACCCATCTTGCTCTGAGGCTGACAGGAAGTCAGGAAGAGGCTCAGTCTCCTCCTCCATCCCAGCATCTGTGGCCAAAAGCATGCTCACTTCAGACTTCTCCAAGTGGGGCTTAAGGCGGTTAACATGTAGGACCCTCAAGGGGGTCCTAGGGGACTGCAAGTCCATCAAGTAGGTAACTGGACTCTTGCGCTCCACAACCTCAAATGGTCCGGTCCACTTATCTTGGAGCGCACATGGCTCCACTTGGGCCGTGACCCACACCTTTTGTCCAGGTTGAAGCTTACCAGAGTGGCATTCAGGTCATACCATCGCTTCATCTCCTCCTGGCTGGCTTCCAGATTCGCCTCAGCGAGTTGCCTGAAATGCCTAGTCTGGTTCCTGAAGGCCAGCATGTAGCTATATACATCCTGGGGAGGTTTCCTGGGAGATTGATCCCAGCCTTCTTCAACCAGACTCAGAGGTCCTCTGACCGGATGTCCATAGAGAAGCTCAAAGGGGCTGAGCCTTAGAGATTTCTGTGGCACCTCCCGGTATGCAAACAACAGGCCTGGTAAGAGGACGTCCCACTTATGCCTCATGGGTTCCTTAAGACCCATTATCATGCCCTTTAGGGTCCAGCTGAACCCTTCAACCAACCTGTTTCCTTGGGGGTGCTAAGGAGTGGTGAACCAGTGAGTTACACTGCACTCCTGCCACAGGGACTTCATATACTTGTAAATGAAGTTGGTTCACCGGTCAGACACTACCTCGCAAGGGAATCCTACTCGTGAGAGAATTTCCATCGGTGCTCGTCCCACCACGGGGGCCGTCACTGTCCTCAGAGGTATGGCTTCTGGGCACTGGGTGGCATGGTCCACCAAGACCAAGATGAACCTGTTGCCCCTGGCTGTCTTGGGGTCCAGTGGCCCCACAATGTCAATCCCCACTCGCTCTAAGGGGGTACTGACCACAGGGAATGGCTGGAGAGGAGCCTTGTGCTTCTTCTCACTCTTTCCACTTGCCTGGCAAGTCTGACAGGTCCTGCAATGAGTATCTGATCTCTTGCCCATTTGGGGCCAATGTAAGTGGGTAACAAGCCTCTCACAGGTCTTGTTCTGCCCCAAATGTCCTGCTAATGGCACATCATGAGCCAGCCCCAGTACGATGGCTCTGAACTTCTGGGGTACCACCAGCGCACAGGCTGACCCAGGTTCAGCAACCTTAGGCTCACTTTACAGGAGACCATTCTCCCAGTAAATCAAGTGTGACCCTGACTGATCCCCTGCTGCCTGGCTTGCAGCCTGTTGCCGCAAGCCCTCAAGAGAAGGGCACTCTCTCTGATCCTAGCAGAATTCTTCCCTGGTGGGGCCTCCTTCTTGCTGCCAATGGGTCAGCTCAGGCAGGTCCCCCAGTTTAGCTACTTGCTCCACGGTAGGCTCCAGGGCATCCCCCTCAGGGTCTACCTCCTCCTGGACCGTGGGAACTTCGGGGGCCGGTTTTCCTGTGTCTCCCGTCACTTCTCTCTAAGGCAGGTTCCTGGGCCTCCCTCTCAGGCTCCAGGTCCTCTTGAGAACCCCTACTGGCTGACATTGACCGGTTGGTCCCGCAAACCCGGTCAGGCAGTCCAACCATCTTCAAGTGAGTTGTTTTCTCCACCTTTTCCCAAGGGGAGCTCTCCACTCTCCAAATCGTTCCCCAACAAACAGTCTACAGGCATGGCGGGCCTCAAAGCTACCTGAAGAGTACTTGAGAGCCCCCACTTTAAGGGAACCTGAGCCATTGGACAATGACTCTCTGTGTTGTTGGCGGCAACAACTCGGGAAAATGCATGCAGGATAATCTGCTCTCGAGACACCAGGTGACACCTGACAGCTGTCACACTGGGTCCTGTGTCTCTAAGAGCCTCCACCCTTTGGCCATTGATGGTCACTCGCTGCCCATATTTCTTAGTGTTCCTGGGCAGCTGAGCTTCTGAGACCATCTCATAGTCTCCTAAAGATACTAAGGTAATCTGTGCGGGACCCCACCCACCTTGGACATCAATCTCCTCCCCCAAGGCTACACTAGCCATCTGCCGTGGTGGAGCACCAGTGGGTGCTGGCTTACCAAACAGGCGGCACCTGGTATCATTCGCCTTATGACCCAGGTCGCCACACTTGTAATACTTCAGGGGCCCCTGGGGAACAGGACTCCCTGTCGGGCCCCTTCGCTTCTTCTCAGGGAGAGGCTGGGAACCTTTCCCTTGGTTCCCTTGGGAATTACTTTGGGGCCCTTTGCGGAACTCCTTCTGTTTACCCTTGTCCCCCCCACTCTTCTGCTGGGGACCCTGCCCACCTTTGGCTGAGTCTCCCATGTGACCCTTGTGGACCCGGGTGCTCACCCATCGGTGCGCCTCCTCTGCACGCTTTCTAGGGTTATTCAGCTTGATAGCTATCAGATGCTGGCGTAGCTCTGGAAAACAATTATCAGGCAAGTGTTCCCATACAATCAAAGAGATATCAAAAATCATTAACCTTGCTGCCCTTTAACCAACCATCCAATGCTCTGAAAAAGAAAGTGACATATTCAACCCAAGTACTGTTTTCTAACTTCTTGCATTTCCTGAACCTCTGCCTATAGAGCTCAGGTGTCCAACCATATCTAGATATCAATGCATCTTTCATGTGGCTGTATAAATTGTGGACTTCGGAAGGCAAGTCTAACAAAATGTCCCGCCCCTCACTAAGGAACCTTCCGCACAACCCCGCTCTCCAATCTCTCTCAGGGGCTCGGTGGGAAGACATGGCTACCTCATAGGCTCTGAACCACTGACCAATATCATCATTTTTATAAAACTCTTTCACCACACCCTTGGGAATATACACTCTACTTTCTGTATGTACTGACGGTATACTGCCACCTAAGGGAGTAACCTCCAAACTTTGGCTTTTAAATTCCAACTCCCTCAAAACTTTTTTATGCTCAAACTGCATTTTCTTTTCCTCTTTGTCTAACCTTCTATTTTCTAATTCCTGTTGCCTATTCACCTTGAACTTGGTCATCTCCATTTTATGCCTTCTTGATCTCTCTCTGTCCTCCGATTCCTCTGGAGACAGACTTTTGTTAGGACCAATGCTACCTGCAGGGGAAGGTACTTTTCTTTCACTTGAGCCCAATGGTTCTTCCTGGTGTACTTCTGCGTGGGCATCCCCCTCCTCAATTTCAGGGGCTTTCCTTGCTTCTACTCAGGCCCTCAGCGCCTTGTAAAATTATTTTTTCTGGGTGCACCCAACAGTAGAAATTTTGAATTTCTTGCAAAAATACTTCCGCTCCTTTACTTTGTAGCTTTTTAGCCTTTCTTCTTCCAATTCAACCTCCATGGAGGCTATGGATTCTGTATCTCAAATGACAACTGAATCAGGCATCTCTCAAAAATAGAACAAAAATCCAAAAAGGAATCTACCAAAAAGTATGTGGTTGCATTATGCTCTGCACTCACTAAGTAGTGTTCACCAGTCACTGTACATGAGTCACAAATGTAAATCCAAAATCCCTTCTGCTGACCAATAATGTTAGATATGGCGGTCTCAGGTTGGCACAGGTAGGTACTTGTGACAAAAAGGGACACTCACCTCTAGTCAGGATAAGGGGATTACACTCCTAAAATAAACCCTGCTCACCCTCTTGGTAGCTTGGCACGACCAGACAGGCTTATCTCAGAGGCGGTGTGTTAAGCATTTGTGACCACATACAGTAACCCAGTGACAACACTACAGATGGACACCACACCAGGTTTTATATAAAAAATAAGTGTAGTTATATGTGAGCATATGTTACTTTTTTCTAATTGAATAATTTTTCATTCACATGGGTAGATCCATATTTTCTTTGTATTATGATGGCAGAGTCTGTTACTGTATATTCCATCCATTCATTTCTCAATTGATCCATTTCACTCCTTTTTGTAGAATTTATAAAACTTTATTGAACATGACAGGGACAGTCGACACGTGTTTCACCCCATGTGGGGAATAACGCCAGGGCTTTCTCAAGTCTGTAATGCAAATCAAAGAATAATGAGTACTGAAAAAAGATAAGAAAGAATGACCCCAAAGAATGAGAAAGGATGCTTGAAAACGAGTCAGGTTTCTATAGTTATTATCAATTTGTTAGAGAAAAAGAACTAGTCCTCAAAAACAGGGCTATTTTTTCGATTATGAAGGTTGCCAAGGATGTGTGAAGGGACACAGTGCCAAACACTGTTTTACTAAAAAGTGAAAGAAGACTGATAGCACACCAGGTGTAAAGAAGCCTCAAGCCATACAGCTTTATTAATAGTGGATCATAGATTAGCTGTGAGTTTCCACTTTTTAATGCTTCTATGCAGTAAGAGAACACTGTGTTTACTATTATAAGATTTAAAAAGGTATGATCATCTTTGTACGTGTGATGTTAGAGTTACCACAAGACCATAAACGACAAAAATACACAATACTGTTACTTTAAGATGGTAGTGTTGTGTAGCATTTTAAAATCCAATCGTAATTTACTGATTCATGCCCTTATATAGCTATAATTCACATTGCCCTTATATAGGCATAGAAATCATACCCGTATTTAGACATAAACCATCCAGTCCAAATACAGGCAGGGCTACTTCCACTGGTTCCAAAAAGCCACAACGATTTCTTGGAAAACTCGGCTTCAGCAGTCAGGAACATCCCCTTACTTGAATACTGATTTGTCCTAGAAATCATGGAGTTTTCAAAGAACTACCATTCCGTTTCAAACTAGGCACCTTCAAGGTATAAATATGCCTACACTTGCCCTAGCAAACAAAAGGTAGTTCGGAGCAGTTCGACTATCTACTTGCCTGACGCAGCTTGCTACAGTAAGTGCCGAAGGAAGCTGACCCTCCAGCTGATGCACTGACGGAGAAGCTGTCCTTTTTCTCGCTGAGAATCCAGCTCCAGTGTTTCCAGGCTCCCCTCGCGGGGTGTTGGGAAATCGAGACCGAGACAGAGATACCAGACCTCCTTCATTCTAAAACCAAGGTAAAGAGCTGATTAGACCCTAAGAAAAATCTTGGTTAGAATCTTGGCAAAGAAAAACTAAACCTATGCTGCACCTCACTTACTTCTTCCCTCGTACTAGACTTAGGTTAGGTACATTGGTGTAGGCGTATTTTAGAAGCACCAGTTGAGAACTTTTAGCCTTTGTTATTTATGTATGTATTTATTTATGGTTTAGGAACCATACAATGCTTTTACAGTATTATTTTATAATACTCTTCTTACTGTATGCATTATACTTTGTAACCAGTATTACGAATGTAGTAGTTCACTTAACTTGCTTGAGAAAGAAGACTGTTCAATAAACCCTTCTGTTGAAAACGCCTGTCTTTCTATTTTGTCTGCACCTCTGATGAAACGAAGCATGCACGATTGACTGAGTAAAATATCTATCTATTGTTTCCACGACTCTGAAGATCAGTTTTATTCTTGGGGAAACAAAGTTGTCATGTTTATGCGGTTGTCAGAAACAAATCCCTTCTTGTTCATTCGAGAAAGTTTCTAGTGACCTCTGAGCTAGCTGGCACTCACAATTAAGTCTAATATATTCGATGGAGACCTAGTCGACCAAAGTCCTACGCCAAATCTATAGGATATATTATTCCAATGCTCAAAGCCTATTGGGAATATAGGAACTACACTACATGGCACCCAACATTTGGTAAGGCACCAATTTAATGCTAGATACTAGAGTAACTCAGTTGTGCTTTTCACAGAGACCCCTTTTCCCATAAAATACTCTAATAGACATCTGGAGTGGGTAAAAGGATAAAATATCCTGAATAACTGAGTAGGACGAATATCCTATGTATTAGTTTTTGGTTTTATTCAATGTTGAAGGATAGTGTGCACCTTATCTTTGTCTCCTTGAAACTTGCTCTGCAAAACTGTCAGTCAACAAAATGGCCAACGAGGATAATCCTGGGGCCAGTGGAACTGCAGCGTCTACAACCCGACCGGGTTTAGATGTTACAGGTTTCCAAGAAAATGACCCGGATGCTATAATCATCCCGGAAAACTTAAGGAAAACCATCACTATAAAGCTTATAACAAATGGCGTAGCATCAAGAGGTGGTAGGGTAATTTTTGTCATAGAGGCACACGAATATCGACAGACAGAGGTATTCTATTCATGGATAGTCTTCCCTGAAGCAAATGCAGTATCGCATGTGTTTCACTTCTACAAAGTAGAGGATAATCCAATGGAATATGTTCCTTTCGAGGACATTGAAATTCCACTAACTTACCAAGAGCATCAGCTCTGGTTTAAAGGCGCCCTACAACATCAAAATCACATTACCAGGCTCGGTCCACTAGGTAGACCAGGAGCAACATGGCCGGTACTAGCCAGCTATACACCACACCCTGACATTGAAGAAATGTCAGGTGCGGAACTGTTAGCTCAACTAAAACAACTAATAAAATACATAGACAATTGGTTCAATATGTCAAACAGTCCAACCTCCTATAAGGATTCCACAACAAACCCCTCACCAGGGGAACGCAAATAAAATCACACCACAGACTATACAATCGGTCATCAGTAAATTGCCCGCAAAAAGGGAACAAATTCCATTCAGGATAGCTCCAAAAAATACTCAAATCGAGGCAGTACTTCCTGACAGTACAACTCATGAGAAGCACAGAATTTTAACAATCTGTTTACCAATGGGGATCGCACTACACCTGGAGGACTGCGACACTTGGGGTACAGTCTTTGCTGCAATCTACACAAAAACACATGGGCCCACATGCATCAATGTTGTCTTTTGCGATTTCTAAATTGCGATAAATAGCGATTCGCAATTTAGAAATCGCAAAAGGCTATGCATGATTATTTTTTTAATTTTTATGCAATTCGGTAGAAATCGCTATTTTTACCGAATCGCATAAAAAATGCGATTTTCAAATTACAAATTCGCAATTCCCATTCATTCCTATGGGCCAAAAGGCCCATAGGAATGAATGGGAATTGCAAATTCGCAATTTGAAAATCGCAAATCCTGATTGCATTTCAAGGGTGGTGAGGGGGGTTCAAATGAACCCCCCCTGCACCCATGAAATGTTGTTTTCGCATCATGTTGCACACACACATGTCCTAAGGACATGTGTGTCCGTAACATGAATGTTAAAAAAATGCATTTTTAGCGTTATTTTCACTTTTTGCAAATTTACTGAGTAGTTCAACTACTCGGTAAATGTATCCCTCTAATTGCGAATTCGCAATTTAAAAAGTATTCATGCATTGCTTTTAAGAAATCGGAAATTTGTGATTTCTTAAAAGCAATCGCAATTTTAGAAATCGCAAAAATGTTGCGATTTCTAAAATTGCTTGATGCATCTCAAAAAGCATTTTTGGAATCGCAAACGGCCGATTTTAAGGAATCGCACCGTTTGCGACTCCAAAAATGCTTGATGCATGTGGGCCATGGTGTTCCGTCTATGGCGGTGATATCAGACGTCCTGAAACAGATTCAAAATGAATACAGGGCAGAGCCTGCTTTAAATCTGGGTATGAAATTACTGAAAGATTTCAAAAGCTATAATATTAGCTAATATTAAAGGTGAAGCAGCATCTGTGGCGATCCGCCAAAAAATTAGGGAAATTGATATAACTGAGCAACCATTTGAACTGGCCAGAATAATTGAAAAATCCTACGAAGAACTAGGAAGAGATAGTTTGGGTGGAAAACCAGTAAAGCCCCAACTAACAGAAAGTCCTGAAAAGATCTTTATTAAAAACACTCCTACTCCTCCCAAAAAGAAGTGGGAAAATACTAAACAAACTTCTAATGAGAAGCGTTCTCAGTCCCGAGGTAGGTCTCCTCAAAAGGAGCCCTCTGAAAAGAGGTATAACCACAGGAACAGGGATAATTTGAGAAAACCTGATAGATATCAAGATACTGATACACGTTCCTCTTGTACTTTGTAGACTTCCTCACAGAAATCAGGAAGAAGAGGACGGTCAGAACACAAGGAAGAACGCGTAAAGTCCAAAGACAATCAGCACTTTCCAAAAAATAAGAAAACCCAATTCACCAAAAAGAAGGTAGCAGGTCTAAAGATCAGACAGGCTGCAGATCTTAAGGACACGACTCAAGAACTGAGAGTGGGCCCAGACAATGCTGGACAGCGCATCAGAAGTCACCATAGTTTGCAAGAGGAGGAGTTTGAAGTGGAGAAGTGTGGCTCAAGTGGTTGGAGCGGCAGACCCTGATGCAGAGGTCTGGCCCGGACCAGGGTTCAATTCCCCGCCTCCGCGAGTCTTGGGCTCAAATTTCCCCCGGACCTCACAATTCTCGCCTCGGTGCCTGTTCCAATCATGGAGTCCCACTCTGTAACTCTGGGCAATAGCTTGCTTAATCTCCACAACGGCCCCTTGCAGCGGGATGCCTGGCTTTCACCTTGGGGATGCCCAGTAATGGGTTATCTCGCAGGGGAATACCAGGACGGGTTCCCTAAGCAAGCGCTGGGACGCTTTCAGGCAGCCATGCGCTCTACAAATCAAATTTCATTTCAAGATCTTGAAGGATCATCTGGAGACAGTGGACTTGAATGAGTACATTCAAGTTAAAACTGCAGACACCAAGGTTAGTGTACCCCATAAGTTATATGAAGTAACGCTCCGGATGGAGGGGGACATAACTAGGAAAATAAGAGCACTCTTTTGGGAAAAGCTCTCTAAGAGTTATGACATTCTTCTAGCTGAAAAAGACTGGCCACCAAAATGTGTCAGGGAGTGCCCACACGGCTAAGACATCATTATGCCAGCCTTCTCCAATCATATTCCAATTTACTTAAAGTACACCTATGCCAGAAAATGGGCAGCAGCCCAGGCTCCAGCATTATATAAAAATCATGTGGGATGGGATGAGGATTCCCCTCACCATAAAATCCATTTAGAAACTCAAACTACTGCACAGAGGCAGTATCCAGTGAATGAAGAAGCTTAACAACAGGTCAAGGAGCTCTTAGATCAACTTGAATACCAAGGGGTGGTTGAAACATGAACCTCGTCAATTAACAATGTTTGTTTCCTGTCTCCAAACCAGACAATACATATCGTCTAATTGTGGACTACAGCCATTTAAACTCTTGTTGCAAATCCTTTGCAGTACAAAATGCACACAGTGCAGCACTGATGAATAACATTGTGCGCACAAAATATAAAACTACATTAGATATTTCAAACAATTTCTTCTGTAAAAACATTGCACCTGAAAGCAGGAACTTGACCGCTTTCTCAATCATGGGGACACAGCGTCACTTCTGTTGTCTCCCCCAGGGATTCAAGAATAGCTCGGGGTTATTTTCAGCCAGAGTAACCGAGTTACTACAAACACAGGATGATGATGCATTATCTTATGTCGATGACATCTATCTAACAGACAATGATTTGGACAGGCACTTGAACAGAGTGAATACCATTATACTAGGATTCGCTACTGCAGGGTACAAATTAAACTTTAAGAAATCAAGAATTGCCCACCTCAAAGTTCGTTTTCTGGGATATGAGTTATCAAGTTAAGGCAAAAGCCTGGAAGCTAACTTTTGAGAAAAGTGTGCGCTGCTCCAACCTCCTAAAACACTGAAAAACTTACAGTCAATTCTAGGTTTCCTCGATTTCGGAAGAAGATACATTCTAAATTACGCAGAGCGGGTTAAACCTCTCTGCGAATTAATCAAACCTGATTTTAAAACAACTAATAGGACTCAAAAACACACAGAAAATTTGCGTTCAGTGCAAACAGATATATGTTAGCAACAACACATTTACAGACATGCGTAAACGTACGAAACCTTGTAATCAGAATAACTCCAGGAAGATGCAGATTTACGTACTTAACCTTTAATGAAGGTGAAAAAGTACCAATTGCTTACAAATCACACTTGTACACACAAGCTGAAATAAAATTCACTTCTACGGAAAAAATTCTGACAGCGGTTCAAGCTGCAGTAGCAAAAGAGAGCTCTCACACAGGGTAAGCACATAATGGTCGTTACTCCTGTACCTGCCTTAGAAGCAGTGACAAAAGCAAGCATTCCGAATGCTAAGGCTTTACATCCAAGATGGATACAATGGGTTAACTCTCTTGCTGCAACAGACGTTGAATACGTTTTTGACCCCTACTTGAAAACACAAGAATTTCTACAATACGAACATGAATGTCCTCTGCCCGCTGAGATTCTGCCTCTAGAACAGTATGAATGTATAATTTATACAGACGGATGAGCACAACCCCCAATTGGGGGTGAACAAGCTTATAGTGCTGCGTGCGCGATCATTAAAGGTCGCTGGCGCGATGGTAAATTCTCACCTATGGTCACAAAAACACAATCTCTCGGAGACTGTACAGCTCAGCGAGCTGAACTACAGGCTTTCAAGATGGCACATGAAAATACCGATAACGAATTCCCCACACTCATAGAGTGCGATTCGTATTACTGCGTTTAATCTTACAGTGAATACTTGCAGAACTGGGTTCAAAACGGTTTTAAAGATGCAAAAGGTGGCACAATCAAGCATAAGCTCCTTTGGGAACAAGTAGTTCTATTACAGAAAGAACTACAAAAGACTCACGTGATCCATACACTGAGTCATCAGCGTGATGGCGTTCACGTTGAAGGGAATTAATTGGCTGATGAAGCCGCGAAGGCAGCTGTGCAAACGGCTTCAGTAGTTGCAATCACTCGTTCAAAAACAAAAATAGACAGCGAAATAATGCAGGCTGTCGCCGCTTCCAATAAAAACAGCTGTAAAACGTTACCAAAAGGCTTTCCATTCAAGTACTCATATATAACTGATGTAAATAATGTTCCTTTTTCTCAAATCCCTGGAGTGGGGGATAGAATAATTCCAAACATGGAACATAGATTAGGACTAATCTCAGCAGCACATGAAGGACTCGCCTCTGCACACGCAGGTATTTCCGCCACAGTGTCATTATTAAAGCAAAGATACTGGTGGCCGCTAATGAGGAAACAGACCAGATACTATGTTTTGGAATGTGAAATCTGCCAGAAAATGAAGGTTTCGACAGTCAAACGCCCGGCGCAGACACCCCTTTTAATTTGAGATAATGGGTGTACCTGGACCACTGTGTTCCCTTATAGAGGAATGGTAACTACAAATATATCATTGTAGCAGTGGATTCCTGCTCAAGATTCATTTGGTGTGGCTTCAGCGGTCGGCTGACGCCCGAACTGTTATAAAATATTTGCGAGTCTTTATCGGCACATTCGCAGTTGGCACGCTACATTCTGACCAGGGTCCTGCTTTTAGCTCCAAAGCATACAAGGAGGCCATGGCCAATCTGGGTGTTGCATTGCGGTATTCAAGTTCATACCATCCTGATGGAAATTCTGTAGTGGAAAGAAAAAACGGGGACATAGAGCAATCTATAACAGCTAAGGTATTAGGCTCGGGTGACGGGTGGGCCAAACATCTAATAAGTGTCCAACATAGTTTAAATAATCTGCCAAGATATTCTCTAGGTAGAATCACTCCATATGAAATCCTTTTTGGTACTAGAATTCTTATCCAGGATCTCGATCGTCACACTTCAGTGGTGGAACAAAAGCCCTTTGATATCAAAGACCGTTTGGCTGTTTTGCAGGACTTAAACGAGAAAAGGAGAACTCAAAGCAACACAATACAGAAGTCAACGACCACTGAAGGAGAACCACCCACCCCAGCAAGGCCTGTCTGGATTCCAAAGATTGGGGATCTAGTCAAAGAAAAGATCTTGGATAAGAAGGAATTTGGGCCTTCTTACAGAAAACCAGTAGCTGTGCTAGCAATCCACGGATCAAGAACAGTGCTACTGCCGCCACTTGCTGGAAGAAAAGAGAACAGGTTCGTATCCATAGACCTGGTCAATCCACATCATGTGGCCGATAATAAGTAGTAGGCCCAGTGGACTACAAAGATGTAGCAGAAGACCAAATCTTGCTACTATCCAAGAGGTTCAGACTGAGAGGCTAATAACATTTGAAGACTCTGCAGCACAAAACAAAGGACTAAGCAATAAAGCAATGGACCTTGTGCTTCTTGAGACCCAAATAACATTTCGTCAAGAAACTCCTGTCTACAATGATGTAGCATCTGACTACACTAATATGACAAAGGATCCGGTAACCCCAGCGATTTCACAAATTCCTGATGCAATTCCAACAATTGACAGAACTGCCTCTGGCTATTTCAGCAACTTTGATACATTTTCTGAGGATCCCAGTGAGCCTGAAACGACGCCAGCAAATAAAACTTTTAAAGATCAAGTAACAGAACTCTTTCGACAACTTGAAAAAACTTATCTGGTTTCACCATGGGTTGAATTTTGGATTGTGCTTGGCGTACTTTTCCTCCTACTTTGGTAAACCATGGTATTAACTTTGGGAATGCTGATAAAGGAAAGATATAGTAAAATGGACACAGCAGTAAGAACATCAATGTGCTCCTAAAGCCACATAAATCATCTTATCATGAACAAAGAGACTTGACATCAGTGAACATCACAGCGTTCCTATACCTGGTGGCATAGCATGGGATAGACCTGTTTGTGATATCTAAGGTCCTGCAGAGCTGTTGAAGATTCCACATCAATGTAAGGTTTCCTTGAATGACTTTGTTTCACCCAGCACATTTTCTGATGATTGAGACTTTGAGACTGTTAATAATATGATGTCAGACTTAGAGATGTCTGCAAAATTCACAAAACATGAATACTTAGAAGGTTCATCAGATTATGCACAAATGTATTGTTATAATCATTATGGCCATCATTATTTGCACAAATGTGCAAACCCGAGAACCCGAGAAATACTTTATATTTTTAATCAATGGGAACATTGTCCAACGCCACCAAAGGGTAGCTCAAAAACATTCTATGATAAATTTCCATACTTCTCAGGTTTTAATATCACAAATCCGGAAACGTTTTACTTTAAAAAAATTAATAAGACAGGAATGAAAAGTATGTTGACCAATGCAAAGCAAATTTATTCAGCAGCCTTTTATGCCAAGCTCTCCTCGTTAGGTTTTGACTTTTGGATTGACGATATAGAAACAAAAACTGTCTGCGGCTCAAAAAAATGGCAAGTGCAGGGAATAGAAGCTTTATTTCGAGACTGCATTATCCCTGAATAAATAATGTTTTTGAATAACACTGTTTTACAGACATCCTGCCTTGGTATAGCCAAGATAAAAGATTTAAACAAGCCATCCATACCTATACCTACACCTGATGGTAAAAACACTTCAGATAGAGGGGTCGACGTAAAAACTATTATACTTAAAAACAGAATTAATTCTGATTGGAAAAAATGGTTAATCTGTCCCACAGACACGAACAACTGTCAAGATAGATTTCTGAACAAGACACAAGGGTTTACAGTAACCAGGCCAGATCCAAGATATGTCCAGAGACAACATCCAGGGATAGTAACGACATACCGTGTCGGAAAACTGTGCCTTCAGTGGCAACAAAAATCTACACTTACAGAGGTTAAACAATACTTATCTTTACTTAAAGATGGTGTTGATTTAAGGGACTTCTTACTAAGTCCTGCAAAACAACATCATACACGTTTTATATACGCAGGTATGCATGCCATTTATGATGAAGCTTGGAAAGCGACACAGGCAGAGACTGCAGAAAGAATACAAGAAATTGATCGTATTCATTTAAAGAAAGCACTCTCTGTAGTTGACAATGGGTTAACGACCCTGTCATCCAGAAATTATTCTTTGGACAGCAAAGTATCCTCTGCCATTGACATAATGGAACAGGACTTGCTCATGCTACAGCATGGACAGTCGCAATTATGTTCTACAATGATTTTAGGCTGGACGTTGCAAAATCTTCATTCTGGATATGTGCCATGGCGTCTAATCAACACCACATCATTGTTTTCTATATTTAACATTACAGATAAACAAATCACTTTGGCACAAAGAGGAGCAGACTATACGGTGCTGAGCATTGAAAAACTGGAAAGATTACCATTAACTGTTTTGGAAAAACCTGCAACAGAATGGATAATACAGGGGATAAACACTCTGCCTGTCACAATTGTCAATTTTCAATATTGTCTGAAACATATACCAGTTGCCGTGTATGAAAGGTTGGTTAAGGAATACATAAAGTCAACCTGGGAATTACCATACACACACAAATGTTGGAGTGGGGGGAAAATAATTATTTTACACAATGTAAGAACGCACTAAGCGGTACACTTTTATGCCGGGGTATTAATTTACATGGAGCCTGTGAAGATTCTTCGAACAACTTATCCTGCCACCTGCAAGGTTCTCCAGCAGCAGTGATAGATCCAATTTTTATGCAGCTTTCTAACAGGAGCTTTATAATGTTGAATGATCACAGCTGTTGTGGAATGATGCCAGGAATAGCCTACCTTGTAACTGTGTCAGCCAGGGTCACTTGTTGTATGCAAGTATTGTTTCCTAAAGCTAAGACAGACGGGGAGTCACCTTTATGACCTTCACTGAACATCTCTTCTATTCAAATTGATACTTTAAGCATAATGAAATCCATTGTCTTACAAAAAACTGTGCCACTGACCTCGTCCAAAGAGACGTATGAACTACAAGTTGCAAGGTCCTCTGCAGAGATACAAGCCCTTTTATCCACAAACTGTCCAATACATTTCGTAAAAATGTTAGGCCTTATCTTAAACATGTCTGATACCAGTGGTATTGTACATGTATTTAAGACAGTTTTTCTGGGAATGTTAGCACCATTTGAAGCAGTCCTCTGTATTTTTACAAACTTCAAGCACTCTGTGTTCGGCTGCCTGCCTCTCATGTTGGGACTCGTAGCAGGGATACTATTCTTGTTCCTTCTGCTCTGATATGGCAAGTCCGGTCAGCAGCGATAACCAGATTACCATAAAGAACACTCTCCTGGCAAGAAAGTGTCCTGAGTACATGATACAGACCTGGGGCCTGGCTCGGCTAAGAGACCTGAATACCACGTGGTTCCTATCATTCTGACCAATCTGGCAAGATTGCATCTTACCTGTTCTACGATGCCTGCTTTGTGGAGAAGAATGCATGCTGGACGTCTGTCTGACACTTCCATGACCACTGCCAACGGATGTTGATACCTTGCTTGGTTCAGTAACGGCCAATGCATCGTGTGCTCCCCAGCGGCTACCAATCCTGATGACTGCACTCATTGAGATCTCACAGACACAATCTGCTGACGGTGAGATACATGGATCGACAGGCACACAGGTACCATCTTAATCTCCGATGAACATTGCTAATGCGGCTAACGCCGACGGCGATGCTTCACATTTTTGTGCTATCGGTTTACTTAATGAAGTGGCCCAACTTTCATCTACTGTGGTAGACGATTTCTTTGCCAGCTTAGAAGATTTAATGTTTTCTCCAAACAACGAGAATGACTTTTGAAGTTAGCACACAGCGTCCTATTGGGCTCTGTATTCGACCTTCACTTTTCAAAACAAAACTTCCAACTTTAAGAACTCTATTTTTCTGTGATTTGACTTATTCCAAAATTGATTTATTTATTTTTTTGGCACAAAGTAATCTGCTTAAAGTAGAACTATTCTTAGAGAACAAGAATTCTTTGAAACACTTCCAAATAACAATATTTGACCTTGTCCACAACCTAAACAGTATATATATATTCTGTCATGGAATGGTCTCGAGTTTTCTTCTGTATTTAAGAGCCATTTCATAAATGTTATTTCATGACATATTCTGATAAGCATTTTTCAATGTCACACTACATGCTTTGAATGAAAATATTGCTTTTTAAATATGCGTACAGCACAAGTGCTCATCTTTCATGTACAGCAATTTCTAATGCATTTTATGTGTTTTGGGAGGGATTTTTACATATCATGCTTTAGATAAGTTTAAAAATGCTTAGAATTTAGTAATATAGAACATAATAAAGTGGAGTTGGTGTTGTGTAGCATTTTAGAATCCAAGCGTAATTTACTGATTCATGCCCTTATATAGCTATAATTCACATTGCCCTTATATAGGCATAGACATTATACCTATATTTAGACATAACCCATCCATTCCAAATACAAGCATGGCTACTTCCACTAGTTCCAAAAAGCCACAACGATTTCTTGGAAAACTCGGCTTCAGCAGTCAAGGACATCCCCTTACTTGAATATTGATTTTGTACTAGAAATCAGGGAGTTTTCAGAGAACTACCATTCCCTTGGGGTTCTTTGATGACGTCATTATGTCTGACTTTACGTCAAACTAGGCACCTTAAAGGTATAAATATGCCTACACTTGCCCTAGCAAACACACAGTGGTTCGGAGCAGCTCGACTATCTATTTGCCCGACGCAGCTCGCTACAGCAAGTGCCGAAGGAAGCCGACCCTCCATCTGACGCACTGACAGAGAAGCTGTCCTTTCTCTCGCTAAAAATCCAGCTCCAGTGTTTCCAAGCTCCCCTCGCGGGGTATTGGGAAATCGAGTCCGAGACAGAGATACCAGACCTCCTTCATTCTAAAACCAAGGTACGGTGCTGATTAGACCCTAAGAGAAATCTTGGTTAGATTCTTGGCAAAGAAAAACTAAACATATGCTACACCTTACTTACTTCTTCCTTCATAGTAGACTTAGGTTAGGTACATTGGGGTAGGCGTATTTTAGAAGCACCTGTTGAGTACTTTTAGCCTTTGTTATTTATGTATGCATTTATCTATGGTTTTGGAACCATTCAATGCTTTTACAGTATTATTTTATAATACTCTTCTTATTGTACACATTATACTTTGTAACCAGTATTACGATTGTAGCAGTTCACTTTACTTGCTTGAGAAAGAAGACTGTTCAATAAACCCTTTTATTGAAAACGCCTGTCTCTCTATTTCTCTGCACTTCTGATGAAACGAACCATGCACGATTGACTGAGTAAAATATCTATTTATTGTTTCCACGACTATGAAGATCAGTTTTATTCTTGGGGAAACAAAGTTGTCATGTTTATATGGTTGTCAGAAACTAATCCATTCTTGTTCATTCGAGAAAGTTTCTAGTGTCCTCTGAGCTAGCTGGCACTCACAAATAAGTCTAATATATTCAATAGAGACCTAGTCGACCTAAGTCCTACGTCAAATCTATAGGATATATTATTATTATTCCAATGCGCAGAGCCTATTGGGAATATAGGAACTACAGTACAGTAGGTTTTAGCTTAGTTCAGTTCAGTTCTTAGATGAAACACTTTGCGTCAATGTACCTTAGGTTGCGTTGCGCTTCCACGACAAGTAATGTCGCAGCGAGGGAAATGCGGCAAAGTTCAGGTGCAAAGAAAAAAAGACGTGAAGATCTTCCAGAGGCGGCACGCTTCTCCGGAGATGTGAGAAGTTCTCGGTTCGATGCGTGGACTGCAATGGCAACACCCTTGTTCTGCGATGCGACGGCAGCAGATCCACTGGTGACACTCTTCTCCCACGATGCGCGAAGCTTCCACACAATGCGACAACTACAGCGGTGACATCCACGATGCGATGGCAGCAGCTCTGAAGGCGGTGCGCTTCTCGTGGATGCGAGGTGCTTTTCTTCGATGCGGTGCAGTACGACAGTTCCAGCGGTGACACCCTCCCTTGGAGTTGCGATGGCAGGCACAGCGTCAGCGACAAGCTCCGACCTCGCTGCGAGACTCTTCTCTCAATACAGTGCAGTGCGACAGCTACAGTGGCGACACCCTCCTTCGGAGTTGCGATGGCAACAGCAGCGACGGCGACACGCTTCCTCTTCGTTGCGGCATGCTTCTCTCCGATGTGGTGCAGTGCGACAGTTCCAGCAGAGAAACCCTCCTTTGAAATTGTGACGGCAGGCACAGCGACGGCAGCACGCTTCTTCTCGATGAGTCGCGCTTCCAGCTCCTTGCGACATGCAGTTCCTCAAAAGGCCCAAAACAGCAGCAGGCACTTCCAAAGAACTCTGGGGAGCTGGGGGTTGAAGTCTGTTTTCCCTGAGACTTCAGCAGGAGGCAAGCTCTTTTCCAAGCCCTTGGAGATCCTTCACAAGTTGAAAGCAAAGTACACAAAGTTCCTTTCTCCTTCCTTTGGCAGTAGGGCAACCACTGCAGGCCAATCCCCCAAGCAGCACTTCAGCTTGGGAATAGTCTCTCCTCTGTTTCTTAAGGTTCCTCTCCTCAGTAAAGGTTTCTTCTTGCAGTCCAAAGTGATCTAATTTCTTTGGATCAGGGTCCCAATATTTATCCCCCAAAATCCTTTGTTCTCTGGAGAGAGCGAGGCCTTTGCCCAGTCTAAACCAGTTCTGAAGCACTCTGTTTACCAGACTTCTCCTTTCCTTTCACAGTGCAGGGCAGAAACATCAGACGCCCCATAGGAGGTGGAGCCAGCATTGTGGAAGGAAGGCACAGCCTTTTCAAGGTTCAGGCGCAACTCCTCCCTCCCATCTAGATGCAGATCTCTCTATTCACCACTGGGCTGACTCATCCTGTCTCTTGGAATCCTCCAGCCCTGTGACTCACAAAACCAGACAATGGAATACACAACCTAGCTGAGGCAGGTTTGAATGGTTAGACAAGCAAATACCTACTTTCTAAAAGTGGTATTTCCAAACAAAGAATGTTAAAACCAACTTCAATACAAGATGTATTTTATCATTCTAAGTTCAGGCATACTAAATTCAAACTTCTACCATGTTCTCCGAGATAGTTATGATTATAAAATGTAATAACTCTAACAGCCCATTCTGGCCTATGGAGAGCAGGTAGCCTTGAAATAGTGAAAACGAAAATGGCTGTAATTCACTATTAGGATATGCCACACACATCAGGGCTTGCCCTACCTTATACTTACAATGCACCCTCCCCCTGGGCCTACCATAGGGGTGACTGATGTGAAGAAAAGGGAAGGGTTAGGGACTGGCAAGTGGGTGCACTTGCCCAGTCAGCGTGACAGTACCAGACTGCACACAGGCTCTGCAATGGCAGACCTTAGACACATTTTACAAGGCTGCTTCTGTGGGTGGCACAACCAGTGCTGCAGGCCCACCAGCAGCATTTGGATTTACATGCCCTGGGCACACTCAGTGCACTAGACTAGGGTCTGACAAGTAAACCAAATAGCCAAACATGGAACCATTGATTAGTACATCAATTTACAATAGGGAGCACTGTGGCACTGGATAGCATTGTCACAGTGCCCAAAGCATCGAATACCAGCAAAAAAACACATGAGGCAACAGCAAAAATGGAATGGAGAGCCACGCCAATGGTGCCAGGTCTAACACTCACTCTCAGAGTTCTCCTCACACTCGAGGTCCTCCTCCTGGTCTCCCCCAAATCCACTCTTGATATATGCGGAGGGGTAATCGAAAAAGGTCCTCACAGGGCTCTAAGGGTTCCCCCCTCCTGAGGGCCTCATAGAGAAACAAACTTCCTGCGAATGTTGCCTACTGGGGTTATCCCTCTCTCTCTGCAGAAAACCATCACTTCCTCCTCTGTGAACTCCCAAAGTTCATCCTCCTGGCGAGATACACCCAGGATACACAGCCCACAGTGCAACAGGGGAATACAATTCAAAAACACCACTTTCAGGAGGAAAGCAAAATCAGAAAAAACAATAATCCCCAAAACGTGTGATTACTTTAAATGCTCAGTTTGCAGTGCAACCCGTTGTCGCTGCGGTACTACGCAAACACAAGTTTTATCTCACCGCTCTCAGTAGGCCTCGGCATGTGCATGTGGCATCCCAAAATGCCTAGAAATGGAAGAGGCATAACCAGATTAGCATAGGTGCAACATTACCATAAGCCTACCCCTCATTAGCCAGGGCGTTAATATAAGCCCGTAAGTACACTAAGCGCAAACCCCATCAGCATTGCAGTGATAGGATAACATGGTATGCATTACAGGGGGGGCATAAATCACATTGACGAGAGGCATCAAACCTGTGAAGCATTAGGCATAACCAGGAAGCCTCATCATGGATTAAATACAACTTCATTAGCATAAAAGCAGTAGGCATCAGGAGCATGAATGCATTAGACCTCCAATCATGAGCATGGGGCAAAATCCCGGGAGAACAGGGCATCAACCTTAGGAAAAAGCGTTAGGCACATTAGTTTGAAGGCATAACAATGTGGGCATGAGTCATATGATGCAATCAGAACCAACATGCCCCAGGGTACAGACTTGTCTCTGGTGCCATTGCACCAGGGAATCCCATACTCTGGGTTTCTCCAACGGGGAAATGCCAACGTTGCAGCTGCCTGCTACTGCGGTGAAGCTGTGACCAAAAACAAGCACTGGCGCGGTGGAGTCCCTCTTCTGGGACTCTACAGTATGAAAATGCGCCCTTCCCAGCTGCCCGCTAACTGGTGGTGCAGCTGGGAAGGAGTGCTCTGGCACGGCTGGGCCCTGATCAGCCCCCACTGGGGCTTTAAAATAAAAAGGTCCAGAGGTCCCAACAATGTGGAAGCCGCCCGCAACTGCGGCGCCGCTGTGTGCCCCAAAATAAGTACAGGCACCACAGAGCCCTAAGTGTGGCCACAGGGGGGCGGGTACCGAAAATGTGCCCCGACTCGCCCCCCTCCCAACTACAGGACGACAGAGCCCTACTCACTGGGCTCCTCTCACGGAATCAGCTCCTCCCTGGTGTGGCAACCTTCCCGGCTTGTTGAGGGCCTCTCTCCGGGTGTCCCCTGCCGTCTCTGGTGGCAGGCTCAGCACACGGGCTCCCCTCTCTCATGGGAGCCCCACCCATGTGGCGCTTCAGCCGGCCTCACCCGGGCCCCCTCAATGGGGCCCCGGGACTTAGGTGTGGAAATCTACGCCGGCAACCTCCCCGCAATTCTTGTTTCCGCCCATAATCAGGCTCCAGGATGCCTGACTTCCTTCCCGGTGGCAGGACGAGACTTTCTGGTTGCGCTCCAGCCGGCGCCAATCCCAGGGCAGCTCCCCTGACATCACCGGGAAGCATGCGCGGGACTTCTGAGCCCCCCGGGCCGCTACAGTGATTTTTGGCAGCTTTGCAGTGCAGGGTGGGCTCCCGCTGCAGTTCAAAACAGGTCATTCTCCTCGTTGCAGCTCGGCTGCGGCGGTGATTTCTGGGCAGGTAAGAAGTGCAGGGTAGGCTCCCACCTTCAGACGCCAACAACTGCGGGGTAGGCACCAGCGCAACTGCACACACGCGGGGTGGGCTCCCACTCACAAATACAGATAAACACGAGGTAGGCACCTGCTGGGTTCAAAGAAAACAAAGGGTGTGGCAATCACGAGGGGTAGTAGAAATGTAGCACTTAGACAGAACAGCGATGTAGGCCTCAGCTCCTCTTCCCCTGGCACCCTGAATATAGCGCTTCCGATGTGATCGGTCCCACCCGCTGGTTCAGGGACAGCAGATGGTGCATCTCCTCTGATAATCATGCAGATAGTCCCACTAGGCACTAGAGTATGGGCAGGGAAGCACAGGCACTTCAACTATGGAATCTACAGCGCTCTCGCAGCCCAGTGCTGTAGGTGTTAGCTCCTCACCTCCTGGGAGTGCAGTTCAGTCCAATATAGCGCTCTCTCTTCTCCAGGCACCAGTCAGCAGGTAGGGCACAGTTGTAGCACTCATGAGGCGCTAGGTAGGAGAGCATCAGGTACTACTGGGCAAGATCAGTGGTCAGTGGGCACTCATCAGAACAGGGCAGCAGTTCCTGGGAACAGTCATCCCCCATAACGTGGCACTCCTCCTGGTACAGCAGTCTATACTCCAGCAGCGGGCTCTCACTGGCCCTGTGGACAGCAGAGGGGTTACAGTTGGGCACAGGATCCAGCACACAGGCCCAGGCGGTACCTTCTGGCAGTATGTCCCCTCACATTCAGGTCCATGCTCTGAATGTGCACATGGTGGCACAGCCTCCCTATTTATTCACCCCACCTACCAGATAGTGCCAGAAGCTTCTAGAAGCACCTGGGGAAACCTGTCCTGACTGGCTCTGGGGGAGGGGTAGAGCACCCTGGGTGCCAGGTTTACCTCCAAAAGCCAGGGGTGCTGGGAAACAAACAACTAGACTGGCAACCCCAGCACAAGCAGGCAGGCGCACAGAAATGGCGTCCAATTTGAAAGTGACATGTTTAAATAGTGAAAGTCAGTCTGCGCACGCCATTGCGTAGCATGGATTATGGCATTTCACAAACATGGCCTCTACATTCCTCTACCATGGGAGCGGTGAAAAGCGAAAATTTTCAGGGAAAAAGGGCCAGGTCCAACAAAGTTAGCATCAACACCCACCCCAATCACCCATGCCAAGAACCTCGAGATCATCATCAACAGCAAACTTAACATGACCGTCCAAATCAATACCTTCACTACCTTGTGCTTCAAAGAAGCTGATGAGGAAGATTTTCAAATGGCTCCTAACCATCACCCACACCCTGGTCACAAGCAAGCTGGAGAACAGGAACACCCTCTATGCTGGGACCAACATAAAACTCACCAGAAGGCTGCAGACTGTTCGGAGCCTGACGGGCAGAATAACTCTCAACCTCCCACGCCACACTCACATCACACTAGGAGCTCCACTGGCACCCCATTCACAAACAAGCTCAAATCAAACTCCTCACCCACACTTTCAAGCACTGCATACCACTGGTCCAGCATACCTCAACAATCGCATCTGCTTTTACAAATTTTCCAGACACCTCTGCTTGTCTGGACTCTTATTTTCACAAATTCTTGCATACAGAAAACCGCATCAAGCGGTCAAGACTTCTCTTACATTGCTCCTAAAGTATGGAATGACCTGCCACTACACATAGGAGCCTCCTTTTCACTCATTAAATTCCGCTAGAAGCTCAAGACCGGGCTATTCGAGTAGTCCCACTAGGACTTAGATGTCCCTAGACTCTCCACTGCTCAGCGCCTGGATACGGGACTTTGGAAAATGGATCGGATTCGGAGATACGGCTTGTAGGACTTTGCCTAATGGAAATCATAACCTAAATTGAACTAAAGAAAATAAGAAAACAAATTACTGGATTACAATGTACCAGAGTATAAAACCGAGCATCTTGATGAAAGCAAGATATCTTCGTTAGTAACTGTGCCTGGATCCTTGTGAAACAAGAAAATAGGAATCACATAAAAATAGCAGCCTTGAAAAATCCCAGGCTTTTAATTGGACTGCTCTGCCCCCTGGATTCCACATTCTGGAATCCAGTGAACATGGCATGGCAACATAGAACATTAAGCAAGCTACCAGAATATACTAAGATACAACAACCACCAAATCAAGCGATCTTTCAACCCTCACTAAAACATCTCCTTACAGCTCCCAAAGGATACCCTGTGTCCACACAATAAGGAAGCAAGCTTTTTTCTGTCGAGGTCCTGAGGAAGGTGGTATAAACCCACCGAAATGCGCGTCGACCTGGCGTGATAGTTCACATAACAATCTGTGATACCTTAGCCACAGAAGAAAGAGAGTGTATTGGATGAGAAGTGATGCATGTGTTAGTGAATGTATGAATAATGTGTGAGTATGTTTAGGTGTGTGTTCTGTAAGGTATCCTTTGTTCTTGAATTTGTATATGTAATTTGAAAAGTTTATATATGATGATCTGATTTTTACTATTTATTGAAAAGATTTAAAAGGAATATAATGAACTCAAAAAAGTATAAAATATATTTTGATATAAATGAAAAAAACAAATAAATCAGTATAAATACAATTAAAAGTATTATTGCCATGTTTTGAAGGACTCTTTGAAAAGAATGCCAACTATGTGACAAGATGAAAAGTATTTAGGCCATGTGGGAATTTTCTTTTATTGCAGCGCCTGGATACCCTCCTGGGTGATAGTGCACTCTACAAATCTGCAAAACATAACATAAAATATATTGCCGGACCTGCATAACATTGGAGTGTCCCCTCTACATTCCTACCCACTGCCCTTCACAAGAGTGAACTATTGCCGGAAGACCAACCTAGAAACACCCACAGACCTATTCTTAACCCTGAATTTGCAAATGCTCCTGGAATACATAATTTACCAATCAAGAGTATGTGATAGTATTGTCACATTACGTTTAAAAAATGTATATATTAACTCACCTAAATTCAAAATATGCAAAATATTTTGTGAATTTGGCAATTCTTGAGGACAGTGAGGAAAAAGAAGAACCAGGAGGTCAAGAATGTATTAGAATTATGCTGCAATTTAATATAATTGTTTACTTTAAAAACATACATTAACAAAAGGTAAACCCTGTCATACTGAGACCTTATTAAAAAGTTAATTCTTAAAGTAAGAAGTGGGACGTAAAATTTATTTATAAAAAAGGGAGAGCTTGTGTCATAACCATAGATTAGATACTGCTTTTGTTTTTCCCATTTCTAAGGCAGCAAAACGTTTGGATTTATGGCTCCCAATAACGCTTTACCTTGATGTCTGTGCCAAGAGTTCCTTCCATTTGCAACCTGTCCAACAAGAAGTACCCAAGCCCCCTTAATCAACCTACTTGTTCCTCTTTTTTTTTTCATTTAATCCATTTTATCTCCTCATTTTTGTATTGTTAATAGTTATACCCATTGTGTATTATTTGATCAGCTTTTAATACCTGTACACCCGTTTTGAATTGTTTTCCTTTAATGAATTTTAATGTCTGACCTATTTGCTCTTTAATGCTTTATTCTTGACCTGTTTTTGCATTTTGTATCGACACCTTACTTTTCTTCAATAAAATTTTCTTGAACTAAAAAAAGGGAGAGCCGAATTCCAAGGAAAAGAGTGAAAGTGGTGCGCTCTTTTCAAGCACTGATGTTAAGAGGAAAAATATGCTAATTTCTAGCAGCAGAAGAGAAAAGGCGAGGAAACTCCCTGGTAAAGCAATGCCTCTCTTTGGGTTGTCAGCGCTGCATTTGTGACTGTCATAAACCTAGCCGGACATGTTAACAGCTCATCAAACCAAATTGCATCAACCTCAAAACTGACAGAAGAGAATGTGACTGAGAAGCGAGCAGCTGCTTCCGTGTGCTCTTAGAAGTTATATAAACAGTTTAACATCCCCTCTGACAACTCTGACATCGTGCACTAGTGTGGCTTCAAGGTCCTGACATGCCTCCTATTACAAGCAGTAGTAATAATAAAGGCTGCATACAAAAGGCCGCAATGACACATGTCTCCATTTCTTAGTCTGAAAGCCTATTATCCAGATAATCCCATTTCCAGCAATGCATGTTCAAGCAGAAAGTATTTCCTGTTTCTAAGAGACTGATGTACAAAGCATTTTTTAAGTCGCAAACACGCTGAAGGTGAGCGGGAGACCGCAGAAAAGTATTTTTTGCAATTTACGAATTCTATTTTAGGAGCTGACTCCGAACTCCTAAAGAGGGATTTTTGACTAGATACCAACTGCTATTTAGAAGGGCGTGTTTCGGTTGCCCCTTCCAAATACTGAAGCAGTAAGCAGTGTATCAATAACTTACAACTGTTATTCTGGACTGGTTTCCTCTTTTTAAAAGCAGGATCACAAAACTTCAAGATGGAGCTACTACATTTACATCACTAATGCATCAATATGTATCAATCGTTATTGAATAATGAACAGAAGTATCCTTGCCAATAAACATTTAGGGTCACATGTACAAAGCGTTTTTGTAGTCGCAAATGGCCCAGTTAGCAGATTAGGGCGAATTGCGAATCCAAAAAGGCATTTTTGGATGTACCAAGCCTAAATTGTGCTTCACTAACCTGTTACCGAATCACAATTTGCCACTGAGAATCAGTATTTGGAAGAGGCATGTTTAGAACATCCCATCCTAATACCGATGCACATTGGTATGTACGAGTGTTTTGAAACCGAAGTCTGGTCACAAAACATCTGCATTTTATCAGCAACTCAAAGTTGGTGGTAACTAAGGGTGGGCGTAGTTCGCGAAGTGGCGCTACGCGAAGCTACGCAAAGTGCACTTCGCACTACGCGAACTTCACGTAGCACTGCGCAAGCTGCGTAGTAGCATGTTCGCACTGTGCAAGATGCTTTTTCAATGATTGCACAGTGCGGACAAGCATCCGGCATTGTGCAATCATTGAAAACGGCATCTTGCACAGTGCGAGCTGTAGTTTTCTGCTGCTCGAGTAGATTATTACTCGAGCTGCAGATTTCTCAACGCGAAATGGTAGTTTCTCATTGAGAGCGGTCGCGAGCATGCGCAACCACTCACAATGAGAAACCTTACCCCCCGTGTTGAGAATCTCGCCGGGATGTCATTTTGCTTGCTCGCGGTCAGGAACATGACGTTCAGGACCGTGAACAAGCAAAAAATGAGCGCTGCACTACGCTACGCTGCACTACACGTGTTCGCACTGTGCTACGTGCAGCTCAAGTAGTGCGAAGTTGCGTAAACTTCTCAAACTCCGCGAGCGTAGCGTAGTGCTTCGCCCAGGGTTAGTGGTAACCCATTTGAAATGTGAAGGGGCCCCTAAGGAACCACTTTCCCTTTGAGAATTGCTGTAAAAATACTTTTTAAGAACAGGCAGTGGTCCCACGGATCACTCTCTTCTCTTAAAAAATGAAAATATATATATTTTTTAAATCACCCACACCCTGGACTTCAGGACCACCCTTAATGCGGGGATCAACAAAAAGCTCGCCAGAAGGCTGCAGACCATTGGGGGCCTGGTGGCCACAATCACTCTCGACCGTCCACGCCACACTCACATCTCACCACATCTGAAGGAGCTGCACTTACTCCCCATTCAAAAATGAGCTCAGTCCGAACTACTCACCCAAACTTTCAAGGCACTACATAACATTGGCCCAGCATACCTCAACAATCGCATCTACTTTCACAAACCTTCCGGACACCTCTGCTTGTCTGGACTCTCACTTCCACAACTCCTCACATACAGAATAACAGATTCGACGGTCAATAATTCTCTTACATTGCTCGTAAAGTGTGGAACGACCTACCACTACACATAAGAGCCTCCTCCTCACTTCTTAAATTATGCTAGAAACTCAAGACTTGGCTTTTCGAGTAGTCCCACTAGGCCATAGATCTGCCTAGACTCACAGCTGTTCGGCACCTGGATACCTCCTGGGTGATAGTACGCTCTACAAATGTGCATAACATATGTTGCAGACATTGGAGTGTCCCCTCTACATTCCTACCGACTGCCCCTAACAAGAGTGAACTATTGTAGATAGACTGAGCTAGAAACATCCACAGACCCATTTGAAACCCTGAATTTGCAAATGCTCCTGGAATACATAATTTGCCAATCCTGAGTATTTGATAATATTGTCAATGTACTGTTGGAAAATGTATATGTGAATTTGGACAGTCTTGAAGACTATGAGGCAAAGAGATGAACTATGAGGTCAAGAATGTACTAGAATTATGTTGCATTTTAGTATCATTGTTTCCTTTAAAAAAACATTAATAAAGGTAAAGCCTGACATACTGAGACCTTATTAAAAGATTCATTCTTAATTTAAGAAGTAGGGAGGTAAATTGTATTCTGAAAAAATTAAAATAAATCTTTTCATTTTTAAAAAATGCATCCTGTTTTCCTTTAAAGAAAACAGGCTGTTTTTACAAAAAAAGATTGCTTTATTTAAATGGGTCGCAAACTGAGGCCTACCTCACTAATATTCATGAGGTAGGTCTATTTGCAACCCACTGGGAATCGCAAATAGTGTTAAACACACTTTAGTACATTAGCGTTTGCGATTACCAAATACCGAATCGAAAAAATGTGTTATTTGGTAAACAGAAACACTAATTTTACTACATGTGGCTCTTAGTCACTCATTATGATTGATTTTGGTGTGGAGATACTGCAGGGCCTCATACCCGATTTCAGATGGTATTCCCTCACCAAAATCCATTAATTACGAGTTTTCTCTATGGAATGAGGAATCACCACACAGGCCCAGGAATAAAGACGTGGGTCCCTTGCTCACTGAGCCACTGGATTCAAGCTAGCCTGGCCGATGAAGGATAATACCCAGAAACTGGTCCCAGGAAGCTTGTTTGCGGTCCAGGTAGGACCTGGCTTGGCAGTTCGGTCTGGACTGTTTCCATGAGGCACAGGGTCAAGACTGATTTGCATATGGCTGGGTCTAAACTGGGTACGTATGGTGAGCAAAAGAACAATGGATTTAACCCAGATCTCTTGACTGGGGGTAAAAGCATGATTTATTCAGCATTTAATCAATTATTTGTTCACGTAGCACTTTTCACCCTAAGCAGGATGGGTATGCCAGACGTGGGTCGCTTGCTCACTGTGCCACTGGATTCAAGCTAGCCTGGCTGATGAAGGGTAATACCCAGAAACCGGTCCCAGGATGCTTGTTTGCGTTCCAGGGAGGACCTTGCTTGGCAGTTTAGTCTGGACTATTCCCATGAGGCACAGGATCAAGACTGATTTGCATATGGCTGGGTCTAAACTGGGGCGGCATGGGGAGCAAAAGAACAATGGATTTACCCAGATCTCTTGACTGGGGGTGAATGTATGCTTTATTCTGCATTCCATCCATTATTTGTTTGCGAAGCACTACCCAAAAAATAGTGGGCAAGCACATGGGGAAGAAGAAAGTAGCTAAGTAACAAGGACATTTGCTACATGGGCCTGGACTCCAGGGGCTACTCCAAACCTAGCCGCCAACAGTCATATAAAACATTTGACATGTTTTGCACTTAATTGAGTGTCATCCACCTCTACCCACTAAAGGTTTTAAAAAACATATTGCACAGCAGCAGTGAGACTTTGAAAAATACATAAAAAATACACCCAAAGCCTATTGCAGGGCAGACTACACAGTAACACAACATTACAGTAAAATGATATGGGCGCTGCCTGACGCCAATGAAGTGAGCAGCGATGCTCCGAGCTCTGACTGGCTGATCCCCATCTACTGCCATCCAAACTACATGAAATTAGCCAGGGAACCCCATAATTCCTCCTGCTGACACCTGTCTCAGGGGGGCTTCAGCGCTACAGTCCCTTGGCAATGGGTGAGCCAGCCTGGGCCAGAGATGTGCTCGAGCCAAACCCCCCTTGAAGTGACATTGCCCTGGCCCCTGCTTGGGTTGTAATGGGAGTGTGATGCTACCTGGAGCTGAAGGTTAGGGCATTGGGCCTTGGAGGTGGTGCCCTCCCGAGATACCTTTATCCGATCTTTGAGAGAGCGGTTACTTGGACGCCGCAGTTGCGAGGAGAGTGGAGCAAGGTGAGACCTGTGGTTGCAGGATGGCAGCCTGTGGTGAACTCCTTCTGAGGCCGCTGTGGGCTGTGCCTGGTGGTGACACCGGGCCACAGCCCGGCCTCTGCGCCCCTGACTATGTATTGTGCACTACCTATTGAGAGGTGTGTGGTGAGATGGAGAGGCCTATCGGCGGCTGTTCTGCTGCTTTACACTGAGGAGCAGAGGACCGCCTAGCTACTCCCAGAACAAGGATCAGAAGTGAAGGCATTAGAGAAGGAACGTCTGCTAATGTGCCCCTGATGCCCTCCCTGCTGAACTCTTTGGAATTAGTACTGTTGCTTCCTGCTCTCTGGGGCACAGTGGAGACGATTTCAGTGTGCTATCTTGAATGATAGTGGGTACTTGTGTTGCTCCCTACTCCAGTTGACCCCGTGCCTGAGGAGGCCTATCAGCACTGGCCTAAATTGATGATGGCAGAGGACCTCATGAGGACATGGTGGATGACGGTTCTGAGAGCTACTCCTGCAATCAAACTTGACTCCGATTAGCGCTGGAGTTGTAGCATGCTGTCTGCACCCACATATGACACTCTACCAGTGAGTGGAGGGGGGACCTGGGCACTGCTGCCTCCTGGTGGTAGGAAACAGAAAGAAGAGGCCGTTGGCCATATTTCAGTGGGAGACCCTGCCGCTTAAGGCTGGATGTCAGGGGTCCCTCGCACTACACTTGGGGCGGGAGGGGAGCTTTGGTCTTCCGGCGAGCTTTGAAAGGAGCGAGCACTGACCTACTGAGGGACGTGCTGTGCCGTGACCAGCGGTACACTGAGGGCACGAAATGCTCTGGGGTGGACTCATTTGCCAGCAACTGCTGACTTGCCTAAAAGACTGGTGGAGGGGGGTCTGGGCACTGTCTGCTATCCTGCTCTGTCGAAGTGAACTGTGAGGAGTCTGCTAGCAGAGTGCGGGATTGCTCATCATATACTACATCCTAGTCTGCGAAGATCATGGGCAAGACCACCCACAAACGGAACCAGGACCATGACGGTGCCCCTAAATCCTCAACCAATGCAGAGACTGCCTCGCAGATGAGATCCTCAGCTGAAAAACGTACACTGCTGTATATGATTCAGGCCATCGCTTCCACCTGAGAGACATTGGAAACTAATATTGATACTCTGAGTTCGGACATGGGACTACTGCGGGATGATCAATGGCGCTTGGCAGAGAGAGTCACCACCAATGAGCGAGCACTGACTGACATGCCAGCCACACTCACCTTGAATACGGAATGACTGACTACCATGGAATCTAAAACCCGCACTCTTGAATTGAGGACAGAGGATGCTGAAAACCGCTCCCACCGGAACAACATTTGAGTCGTAGGACTGTCTGAGAAGATTGAGGGCCCGACATGCTAAATTGAAGTTGATACGTGAGGTGGTTGTGCCTCAGGGCCTCTCCACCTTTTTCGCACTCGAGGGGGCCCACAGTGTGCCCACTAGACCACTGCTGCCAGGGGCCCTGCTGTGGCCGGTGTTTGCCCAGCTTTTCTATTAGAGGGATCAAGACCATATTTCTGAAGCAGACACAATGTAAAGGAGAATTGTGTGTTATAAATGCAGTAGTATTGATTTTTCCTGATTTTTCAAGAGAAGTACAGAAGCAGAGAGGCTCATTTGAGGATACTAAACAGCGGCTGCGACAGCTAGGACTCGTCTATGTGATGATGTTTCCTGACAGCTTCAGGTTTGCAATGCCTGACGGAGGTAAATTATTTCATTCACCACAAGAAATATGGAGCTGGTTGGACCAACAGTGTCAGCCAGGGCCCAGCTGGAGCCTGCGACAGCAGCGGGTCCAGAGGTCTGCCAATGACGGCCCAACCAGTCACACCTAAGCTCCCATTGAGTGTGGTTGTCTAGGATGAATGCACCAACCCCAACTATCAGCTACACAGTCATGTGACCCAGGCAGGCTGCATGCACCAAATGGCTAAGGCAAGAAAATGCAAAGTTTTTAAAATGTCATTTTTAGAATTGTAATATAAAATCCAACTTCACTATCAGTTAGAATTTCAAATAAGGATTTCAGAGACACCAAACATAAACCAGTTTTCTCTTCCTATTTCGAAATTACACTTACAAAATGTAATAGGGCAACTCCAATGTTATCCTATGGGAGAGATAGGACTGAGTAGTGGAAAACAAATGTAAGAATTTTTCACTACCAGAACATATTGAACTCAAAAAAATATGTTCACATTTTAAAATGCATTGCACCCAGACATTTGGGTTCCCCTGGGTCAACACTATGGGTGACTTATATGCAGTAAAAATGAAGGTTTTGGCCAGGTCAAAATGGCAGTTTAAAGCTGCACACACAGGCTTTGATAGGGCTACATACGTGGGAGGCACAATCAGTGATGCAGGCCCAATAGGAGCCAATTTAAATTACAGCCCCCGGGCACATGTAGTACCACTTTACCAGTATCTTACAAGTAAATTAAATATGCCAATTGGGTATGAGTCAATTCCACCATGTTTTAAGGAAAGAGCACAAGCGCGTTGGCACTGGTTAGCAATGGGAAAGTGCACAGAATCCTTAGGCCACTAAAAACAAATTCAGCAGAAAGTGGAGGGTAAAGGCAAAATGTTTGGAGGTGACCCTGCAGAGTGGGCCTGGTCCAATAAAGACAAAAGTGAACATTCGTACTATGTCATTATTTAGTCCTTCTTGCACTCCAATTGGTTAAACAACCTGACATCTTGGCATTACATTCAGTAAATAAGCACCACAAGAGTATTGCAAAATTACTGAATTACTTCAATTACTCTATAATAATGAAAATTACACCCAGGCCTACTTTTATAGAATGTCTTTCCATTTCAGCATGGCTTTGTTTCCGGAAGAAACATTTACTTCCATTACACAATTGCCATGTACCTGATCAAATGATCACAAACGCTAAGAGATCCCATAGCAAACTTATTTTTGGATTCTGAACATGCATTTGCTTGGATCTCATGACAGTTTCTATGAGAGATGATGCATTCGGTGAATATTTGTTAATTGTTTATACAATGGATTAAAAACATTTATACTAATCTTTCTGCCAGAACCCTTATGAAATGGAATGTATCTACCTTATTAAAAATATAGGGATGTCCATGCTCCCCTACATTATATGCCCTGTATAAAAGCCCACTAAAGTATACAAAAGGTGATTGATGGAATGCTTGGAATAAATCTCATCTACTGATAAAAACTCTGGCCTCATCCCAGTCCATTGTTATTTTGCACAGCGTAGCACTTCAGATTGGACCCAGCCATATGCAAATCAGCCTTCACCCTGCTCCAGTGGGAACAGTCCAGCCCCAACTGCTAGGCTAGGTCTTCCCTGAACCAGACAGAAGTAACACAGGACCAGTGTTTCTTGCTTCCAGTGACAGAGTGCGCACAGGATCCGCGTTTGGTCGTGCTGTCCCATGTTAAAGAACTGCTGCTCGTGATCCAAACTACCTCTGAATGTTCTGAACGCATTCACCAAAAGAAAACAGACAAGAGCATTTGTGCTATCTCACCGTTTCAGTGCTTCTCATAGTCCGAAATTCCCCGATACTAGAATCAGTTAAGCAAAGTGGCTCAATGGCAGTACAATTGGCCATATTACTGCACAACCATCTACTTCTCAGGTGCACACACATACTAGTTGGATTTGGCATGAATGTGAGTCAAAAGTTCAAAATCTACATTTTATTAGCAAAAGATTTTGCGGAAATTAAAATGGAGAGTTCACTATATAATTTTCCAATACTGAACAAGTGACTCGCAGCTTATGAGCTGTAAAGCCATGACAAGGCACCAACTACTTTACAGGCCATTCATAAACCTTTAATGCATCTCATTCACAAACCATTCACACTGCCAACCGTGGGCACAGCATACTACAAGACTCACTTCAACAAACAGCACCATTCAAGGGTTTATCACTTTGCTATGCCAACAGGACTGACATAGTGGAGAAGTGTGGCTCAGGGGTTAGAGGCGGCAGACCCGGAAGCTGAGATCAGTCCTGGACCAGGGTTCAATTCCCCGCCTCGGTGGGTCTTGGGCTCAAAAATTCCACGGACTCGATAATTCTCGTTCCGGTGCCTACTCGACTCACGGGTTCACACTCTGCGACTCTGGGCAATAGCTTGCTTAATCTCCACTACGGCCCCTTGTGGCGGGATGCCTGCCTTTCACCTTGTGGATACCCTGCTGGGGTTATCTCACAGGGGAATACCAGGACAGGTTCCCAAGGCAAGCGCCTTGATGCCTTCGGGTGATACGTGTGCTATATAAATCACAATACATTTACATTTACACAGCAATCACACTATCTGGCAGCTGACAAAGTGTGTGGACTGGCATTTGGTTGGTGGTGTGAGTGGTAACCAGGAGCAAGTCACTACACACATAGCCCAATGCCATCTCACTTAGTACTGTCAAAATATGGTATCCTATCACCCAGTCACATCAAATCAGTGGTAATCTAAAAATGATAGTCTCCTCTTAGTCCACCAAGTGAATATTAAATATTTCTATATATGACGCTCACACAATCTATTGGTGCCTTACTTCATTATCAGGTTGCACCCTGGTCCATAAAAACCAAGGTGAGCTTGACAATTTTCCAGGGTATACTTTAGATAAAGCTCTGAATCTAATAGGGAGGATACATAAAAATACCTTTTTGTTAGCTCAGCTTCCCTTTCTTTTGGGTACCACTGGTAAGATTAAAAAGTTTAAAAGGTTGGGTTATGTGGGGAGGTGATACTGTCCTTATACCCTAGAATGAAGTTGGCATGTTTCAACCCCTTCGTATGGCCCTCAAGGGTCCCGCGCTTTCTTCAGGAGGATGAATTAAATCCTGTTTTTTTCTGTTGTAGTCAAAACCCTGAGAAGGCTTATTATGTTTAATCAGTCAAGTATTGTTAGTCAAACATGTAGGACATGGACATAACATGCACCTTGCCAGGCTGGCCTACTTGCCTGAGCCTCTAATCTGGAGGCACCATTGTGCCTTGCTGCGCGGTCATAAGACGAGGACAACATACATATAAAAGAAAAACGATAATACAGAAAATCAATTCGCTTTGAATTATCTAGGGAATGTGTGGATATATTGCTTTAGATCTTTTTCCTACATGCTATATCATGCTCCTTCATACTCGTGCTGTGAGAAATGTGCACTATAGGGTCATGTACATACATGCTATAGTCATGCTCTCAATAGTGGCGAAAAAAAGATAATATTTTCATCACAGACATTCACAACCGTGTTTTTACCATGAACAGCACATAAATGGATACATTAAAAAAACACATGTTAATGTTCCACAACACATTTTTTTGTGTCTCAAAAAAGGACATACCCTCCAAAGTGTCTCCACTCACCTTATATGGGCCGGTGGGACACGTCCTGTAGTCACACTCTAATATGTAAATCAGAATCAGTTAGCATAGCCTATTTTCACCTGCCGGTATAATTCTCAAGCACACCAAAATCAGACAGGATTAAAAAGACATATACATTGGTTTAATGGTGCCCTACCATGTACAGCAGCCAACTTTAGACTCTATCCCCCTAGCAATGAGGGAGTGACATGGCTAGTCTTAGCCAGCTACACACCACATCCTAATGTTGATAATTAAAAGCAGAACAGGTGCAGAGACTATACTAAGAGTTAGAAACAATATTCAGATGTCTTACACAGGTTGCAATGCAAACACTAACACTTAATCATATGTGGACTGCCCAAGCTGCACAACTACAATTGGCAAACCCCAGGCTTCAGCCCACAAACTCTAAATACAGTCATGGGGAAAGTCCCTGCCAAACGGGAGGAGATTCAGTTCTGGATTACACTAAAACAAGTCAGTTTGAGGCAGTGTTACAACATACGGCCCCAAAGGAAAAACACAGAATATTGGCTATTTGCTTGCCAAGAGGGATGTCTTACCCATAGAAGATTGCATAACTTGGGGCACAGTCTTTGCTGCAGTATATACCAGAACACATAGTACCCCTTCCTTGGCTGTTTTGCCGAAAGGGCTAAAACATATCCAGAATGAGTACTGGGCAGCACCTGGCCTGGACTTGAGGATGAAACTGATGGGCAACTTTGCCACAGTATCCGCTATTATGTTGAGTAACATAAAGGGAAAAATCAATAGTGTTGTCTATACTCCAGCGCATATGGGATTTGGCTCCTGCACAGAAGGAGCGTGAATTACCTAAAATTATCGAAGAAACCCATGCTATGCTGGGTAGCGATAATTTGGGAGCCAGATGTTTTAAACCACAATTAAGGAGGAATTCTGAAAAGGATAACTCTAAGCAAGCACCCAAGCCTTCTACACAGAAAAAGTGGGGGAATAAGAAAAACAAAGACAAAATAAAATCATGGGGTGGGCCTCCTCAACAGGAAGCCACTGAAAAATGTTGTAACTTGCAAAACTGTGATATTTTTAGACCACCTGACAGGTATCAAGATACTGACACACATTCGTCTTTTTCCTTTCAGGAGTCATCCAAAATATGTTAAGAGAGAGGTGGATGGCCAGAGCGCAGATCGGAAGAGCACGTGAAACAAAAGAAGGACTCGTAACAGTCATCCGACTACATCATTAAACAGGAAGATAAACCGAAGCCTTCCAAAGCCTCAATTCAAAAAGAAGAAGGCAGCCGTACTTCAGGTCAGGCATGAGCCAGATATTGAGGACTCTGCTTCTGAGAAGGGAATGGGCAGTGACCATGCTGGACAGCGCAGCAGAAGTCACTATGGTTTGCCAGAACCTCAATGGATTGTCTGGTGGGAATAGCGCTGAGTGAGTATATCATTGTGGAAACACTGTATGCTAGGGTAAGTATGCCACTTCGTTTACATGAAATACAACACCAATTCGAGGGGATGTATCCAGAAATATTAATTCTCTCCTTTGGGAGGACTTAACACAAGGTTAAGATATTCTTTTGACTGAAACTGATTGCCCACCTGATTTCGCAATGGAGTGCTCAGACGGAGAAACAGTAATTTTATCTGCTTTTTCCGACCTTGTTCCAGAATCAGTCAAACACTCATGCGCCTAAGAGGGGGTGCTAGCACAAGCTCCTGCATTATATAGCAACCATGTTGGGTGCGATGACTGTTCCCCTTATCATGAAATACCACTGAGAACAACCTCTCAACCTCAAAGATCACATCCCATTAGCATGAATCTAAAAATCATGTTTGGGAAATCGTCCAAAAACTTGATTACCATGCTGTAATAGAAAGTTGCACCTCATCAATGAATAACCTCTTGTTTCCCTTGATTAAAACAAATCATTCATATCATCTAGTATTAGCCTACATACACTTAAACACAGCTACTAACACATTTGCAGTACAAAATGCACACAATGCTGCACCAATGATCAACATATGGCGGAAGAAATACAAAACACTTGATATCTCGTATGGGGTTTTCTGAAAGAATATAGCACCTGGAAGCAGATATCTGACCACAATTTCAGTGCTAGGCTGTCAGAGGCAAATATGTTGATTGCCATAGGGGTAGAAGAATGGCCCTTGGCTGTTTTCAACCAGAATAAAAGAGCTACTACAAACATTTGATGATCAGGCATTGCCCTATGTAGACTTATAACTATCCTATGATGACCTGATGGAACACTTGGCAAGAGTACACCATATAATTCTAGGATTTACTAACATGGGCTACAAATTAGGTTTTAAAAAAATCAAAAGTTGCCTATCTCAAAGTCTTTTTTCTGGGATGTAAGTTATCAAGTGGAGGAAAAAGCGTTGCAACTCCATTCTTATACAAGTGAGAACAACATTGAAAAGGCTACAATCCATATTGGGATTCCTAAACCTTAGCAGAGCATACATTCTAGATTACACAGAATGGGTTAAACCATTCTACGACTTGCTACTTCCAGACTTTTCCAGTACACATTTGACTCAAGACATGCAAATATTTTACATTCCTACAACCTGACAGGATAGATTCAAAACACTTACACACACGTTTAAACACAACAAATCTGCTGATCCACATAATCCGGGTGGCCAGGGTACACCACCTTCACGTTCAAGGAAGGTGACACTGTACTGATTGCATATAAATTGCATTTTTACCCTCATGCTGAAATGCTTTTTGCATCTACTTAAAAAATATCAACAAAAGTAGACGAGTGTGGTGAGAGATCAAGCTCTGCTTAGGGGTAAACACATTATTGCCGTGACCCCAGTGCCGACCTTAGAGGTCGTCACCTGAGCAAGAGTTCCTAATGTTAAAGCATTACATCCACAATGGATTCAATGTTCTCACTCAATCACTGCAACAAATGTAGAAAACAGATTTGACTCTACACTACAAACATAAGACGTTATGCAGTACAAACAAAAATGCCTAATGAAATAATGCCTCTAGAATGCTGTGATTACATTATATACACTGATAGTGTTGCAGGGATTCTGCTCATGCACAGAACTATGCACAGGAAACCAGGACCTTGGTGTATTGTGATGTACCAAAAACCCACCTCAGTGCCCAGAACCTGACTAGCATTAGTGTCTCATTCGTTCTCCATACTACAGCGAAGCTAGCAATGATTAGACAACCTAGAACAAGCGACTTAATAAACTCTCAGGAATAGTGGGAATCAAAAACACTCTTTCGTTCTAGCTCTCATATCAGTCCACAACGTGAGTAAGCAGAGACACAACGTGCTCTAAGATGCAATACTTTCTCCAATACTAACAAACAGATGCATAAGAATAATACAATCAGCATTGTTACAATTCCATAAAACACAAAAGGGAAAATCATATTATAAATGAAAGTGGAAACAGGATTATTGTGCAGTTACCACCCTCCCCGTGTTAGGAGCTAGTTTTAATTAATAATAGAAGAAGACCTCTAGTCTTTGACGGTGGACCCCATACCTCCAAGATCAGATGGAATGAATCACATCCCAGGACAAGAACAGCTCCTCGAGTTTGGAAAGGTTGTCTCCAAATGCCTCCTCATTCGTGCAATGCAATATTAAAAGCACCAGAAGTTGTGTTTGAGCAGCTGCGTTTTCGTGGGACTGATCAACATGAATTAACAGCATACATTGTTATTCGACCTTGAACGCACTGTTCAGAGTGAGGGCACAGAGAGCCCCTAGATTTGTGAAAAACAGACCAATCTCATGTGAAACAGCACAAGCAGGTTATTTATGAGAGCCATATAGTGTTGTGTGCCAAAGCGGCAAAAGCAGAAAACTGGTGTTTAAGCATATACGTCACTTATGCTAGCATAGCAATGTCTGCAGTTGATCCTTATCCTCACTACACCCTCCCCTTGATCTGGCCAACGGACAAAGGAATCAATAGAACGCAGAGTTCACGTTCAAACGAGCAAGAAATAAGTTTATCCATGTCAAATGGGTAAATTAGAAGGGAGTAAAAAAAAAACAGAAAAAAGAAAAGAGAGAAGAAAAAAATATGGAGGCATTAGCCAGCCAAAAAAAATCTCAGTGAAAGTTCTTGACTGATGATGGAAGGCTGCCAAGTTAGTCCATCAGTGTATATGAGCAATAAGTTGTAACCGCCTCCAAGAGGAAGTCATTGTTGCTCTCAGAAAAGAGAGATGCCATCCAATCAAGCAAAGAGAATGAACATACATGTTCTACAATGAAGGGAGCCTCTAGCACCATCAGAGGACTACTTGCGTGTTCTTCAATGAAACTTTGTTGCAGTAAATCATGTGCAGCTGCACAGACTTCCCATTCAGCTAACACTCCAAGCGCCGCAGCACAGGCCATAATCCCAACACCCGAATACTCCAGCTCATGCGTCACAAGAGAACTCAACAGCATTCCGCAATCCGGAGACACCGTGTTTGAGAGACATAAATCCAGTGCCCATTCGAAAGAACAATACAGGCAGTGGAATACAAGCTGCACGCAAGTGAAATATGCGAATCGGAAAGATAAGGTACGGTAGCATTGAAGTATTCGACTACGGGGTTGAATCAGCCGGGCTCGGCTGTTTCACGCCACAAATAGAGCAGCTATTCCATAACAGGCAGAATTAATGGGAAGCCGCCGAAAATGCTGAAAAAAAGAGAATGAAAAAATGCTAGTATCACACCAAATATAGTTTGGAATGAAGTCACAAGGCCGGAGCCCACAAGTTTAAAAAAATGGGCCAAGCCAGTTGTACTAGAGGCATTGAAAATTGTATGTATTAAGGCACCGAAATGAAGTGGGAGATTAGTATTTAAAAGCGCCTGCACCTCTGTGAGGGTGTTGGCTATGTGAAGGACGAATTTTCATGTGAAGATGTGAGGTCAACTTCTTTTTGGAACAATAGAGCTCTTATTCTGCTCAATTTTTTGAACTCTGCTTTCAAGGTCAGAATGGAAGGCCAAATTGAGATGTTGAGCCTCCCAAGTGGGGGCGGAAAAAGCACACTTTTACAGCAAACTACACATTGTGAGACAGTTACAATGTAAGGAATGCCAGCCAGCATGCCCCAGCAAGCTTAATTATTTAAAAGCAAATAGCTACCGTTAGCAAGCAGTGTGAATGTAGATGTGATAGCTGGCACTGGATTACCCTTTTAAATACAAGCTAAATTCGGTGCCTGTAGGTTACAAGCACCGTACAATTGTATATTCTTACACATTAGGGAGTGATCCGGTGAGAAATCACATGATTCCCCAGTCAAATACATTTCTTTGCCATCCTGAAAGCGTCTGTATTTGAAAGGCAAAGACCACACTTTGTGGAGATATGCACCACCAAGGGGTACATAACGTCCAATGTACGTAATGTTTCATACATTAACTAAATTTAAACAGGGAAAACGATAAGGTTATCACCCCATGGATAAGCCAAACAGCAGAACCGGTTTCAGCTACTGAAATAGGTAAAGGTTCTAACTTTTCAATTTGTAACATACTGTAAGTTGCATCCTTCGTGGACATAAACTGTTGCTTATCTGTCAGGTTAAAAGGTAAAAACAAAGATGACGTGTACATATTTGTCCCAAGGAACCTTCCCCATCTTAAGTGTTTGTAATGTCCAAGCAAACTGCACGATGGAACATAATTGATATTGACCATGGTATAATACAGAGACTTCATCATGAACAATATCCACAACAGATGAAACAATATTGTCTAGTGTGTAAATGCGGGAGGAAAGCATGTTAATGCTATTGTCGATGACAGCAAGCACCTTTTCAATATTTGCTTGGTCTATTGACCTTAGACGTGAAGCTGCTTCAATTTGGGACAGCTTCCAAACTTCATTGTAAATAGCATACAGAAATCTTTTTGATCTAGCACCTGGGGGACCTTTAACAAAATCTGTTAAATCAACATCTTCAGTTAATAAAGATAAATGGTGTTTAACTCACGTTAGTGTAGCGTGTTTCAGCCAATTTTGACATAATTTTCCTACTGAATATGTTGTAACCGAATGGGTGCTTGGGAAATATGGATTAGGTCTATCCTGTTTGTAGCCAGGAGCCTTGCTCAGGAAACGGTGTTGGCAGGATTCAGAATTTGTTTGCTAAACCAACCAAACCAGGGGGTCTAAGGCAGAAACATTAAAAAAAGCATTTGCAATTAATGACTGCAAATGTTCAAGGGTCATATCTGTATGATTGTTCCAGGTGTTATAAGCGTACAGATTAGGAATTTTGGGGCATTCATTTGTTTCGAAGTGGCCAACCCCAAAAAGGTTGTTTGATAAATCGAACTGTTTAAAAACAGCATTTGGTTTGGGATAAGGCATGCTCGATGAAAAGCTTAATTGCCCTAAACCTGCCAGGGTCTAAACCCAAACTAGATTTAAGATCGACAGTTTCTTTCCATAGCTCATAGCCACCTAAAGCCAATTGATCTTTAAAAGATTTGAAAGATAGTAATTTTTTTATCGGTGAGCCTTATTTTAGAATTGGATGTAGAATTTATTTTAAAATAAAATGAATCAGGATTGGATATATTAAAATCAGTGAAGTATGTTAATATTTTCAAAAGGGTTTTTGAACTGCCTTCAATGGGAGCTGGGCAATGTTCCCATTGAAGGCAATGTGTTGTGTATAATTAACCACATTTCTAAACGTATTAGCTTTATGCAGAAAATGATGGCCATAATGCTGGTAACAAAATAAATAAGCATAATTAGCAGAATTCAAATACAAATCCTCAGCATCAAAAGCAGCATATTTGAAATCAGAAAATAAAGACTGTACGGCTTGAACGTCCCAATCATCAGAGCGTATGTTTTGTTTCAGTACATCCCCATTGAAACACGAAGTACATTTGGGACATTAACCACCTTGGTGGGGCCATGAATTTGGAACCTTACAGCATCCCAAACAATTACATCCAACACAGGCCAGGCAGAGATGTTGACAAAAGTCTGGTCACGTTTCATGATGTGCGAAGAAGAGTGCGGTGCCAAAGTTCCATCAATCACTATTACAGCAGAGCATTCAGTAAGGTAGTGACCATTGATTTAAAGAAAAAAGAATGTCACAAATCCAATTGACATGAACAAAAAAATGGTGATGAAGACCAACCAGATGTAAGTCCAAGGTGGAACTAAAAAATTGTGTTTAAACCATGTAACAAAAATCGAAAATTTCGGTGGGGAACTCGATATTGTGGAGTCAGTGTCAAAAGAAAAACATGACTGGTTAACTGCATCTGTTTACAAACCAGGCAATGACAGATCAGTGGGATACACATACTCAGTGTCTTCATGTGGACTGGAAGCCGGAGGATTCAACAATGGATTAGTAACAGTGGTCATCTCTATGGCAATGTCAGGCCTGATGTTGTCCGTTGAGCCCAAAACAGAATTCCATAACATTGCTGGGCAGGAAACAGCTGGAGTCATACTAAGAAGAATCTGGCCATTCGCTGTAATTTGACATTGTCCACCGGGACGTATCTGTAATCCTTTCGACCAGGAAGTGGTGGTAAAATGAGTGCATGAGAACAGTTCACGCCAAGCACCGGAACTGGTGCACGATAAGAGGGGCCAAACTCTTTCTTGTTCTCTGCCTTCTCACGGACCAGGTCACCAACTCTAGGTAGCCAGCCAGCTACCGGAAACTGGAATGCAGCTTCAGTGGGGAAGGGCAATTGTTCCTTTGCAAGACTGTCATGAGTCTCTTGTAGGTTCTGTAATACAGGAGAATGATTACCTACGTCAAAGGCTGCAGCTGTCGCCGCCGTGTCTAGATCCTCAAGGTCCAGGACAAACATCTTTATGCCAAAGAGCATTTTGTTTAGGGTCCGCCCTCCCAGAGATCTTCTCGGGAGATTATTAAGTGCACGATGTACGCTATATAAATGGGCGAACCAGTTCCTGCCAGTACCTAAAACTCTAGCTGTCAAGGATTGGTTTAAGTCACAGTTCATTCGCTCCACAACTGAATTGTCCTCAGGCCTGTATGGAGACAAAAATTTGACCTGCACCTCCAATGACGTGTAGGCCTTAGAGACGAACGCTGGACCCTGGTCAGCATGGAAGGTGCCACATACAAAAATTCCCACAAAGACACGCAAATCCCTGATGACAGTTCATGTGTCAGCACTACGTTGTGGCCAGACCCATAGAAACTGTGTGCACGTATCAACTGCAACTAAGATAAACTTATACTTAACATCTGAAGAAAATGGACCGCAGTGATCTAAATAAACACAACCGAATGGTTTATTAGAAATGTACAGCTGAGTTTGTGGTGGGCGCACAGCAGTAGAAGGTTTGATCTGCTGGGAGAGGTCACAAGAAAGCACATAATCATGGGTTTGTTTATACAACCGACGGCACAAGTAACGTTGTTGTAAGATAGAGACATTCGCTGAAATGCCTGCATGAGCCGAGGCCATGCCTTTGTGTCCAGCTGTTATCAATGAAAGTCTGCGGTCCGCTTTGAGATTCAACCTGTCACCAACATCATTAATTCTCACATAGGGAACTTTATCGGGACTTAACTGATAAGAGTATTTAGCAGGGAAACCTTTTGGGTAACTACCTCCCTTCTCTATAGCTGCTATCGCTGCTAAAATGTCATCATCAATCTTACTCCTGGATCTTGTAACTGCTGCAACTGTGTATGTGACTATTGTTGTTTTAGCTGCTTTGTCAGCCAAACTGTTGCCAACAGCGTGTACTCCTACGCACTGGTGACCAAGAATTACATGTGAGGGGCAGACGTTCTTTAAGTTCTCCGACTCAAACCCAAAGCATTTTATGCTTGATTGTGCTAACTTTGGAATCACAAGGCTCATTCTGAGTCCAAAAAAATAAGTTGTTGTTGAAGGACTGAACACAGTAGTAAGACTCACTTACAATCAAAGTTGTCACATGTGGATCAGCAAACTCCAGTGCAAGCACCAGAGTACGCAGGTCTGCCAACTGGGCAGTACAGTTCCCTAATGCCTACGTGTGCACGACATTGGACTTGAATTCTCCATTCACCATGGTACTGGCCACTATAGCGCAGGCTGCTGAATAAGAACGTTTAGCTCTCGTTGCCTGTTGTGCCTAACCGTCTGTGTAAATGATACAATGGTAATCCTCAAGCGGGCACATAGACAGAGGAGCAGGATGAACAAATTCATACTGTAGGAACTCCTGAGTTTGCAAGGAGGATTCAAAGATACAAGAGACATCAGGTGATGTCAACAATGTAGCCCATTGTATTCAACGAGGATGTATAGCTTTTGAGTGTGGTACACTGGCTTTTGCCACTGCTTTAAGTGCAGGATACGGTGTAACAACCAACATGCATTTTCTTTGCTCCAGTGTGCGTTCCTTCAGGATCGCCATTTGGACTGCCGTTGAGACATTTTCAATCGTTTAAAATCGCATATCAGCTTGAAGTGTACAAATGTGACTTGTAAGCTATAGGTACTGTGTCATCTTCATTAAATGTCAAGTATGTAAAACCAACTGCGTCTGGCACAATTATTATCACCAAGTTTGTGTGGTTGTCAAAAGTTAACAAGAAATCTGACTACAAAGATTGCAGTATAGCAGAATGTTCTGGAAGCCAGCAGGCTTTTGTTAAAGTTGGTTGTACCAAGGCATATAGCGGCTTGATACGCTGTGCATATTCGGGAATGTAAGTTCGAACGAAGTTTAAAAATCCCAGCAAAGATTGTAATTTTTTCACGGTTGTTGGAGAATGCAAATGTGCGCATTTCTCTAAGAAGTGAGGCGCCAAGCCTCTACCTTCATTGTTGAGCTCATAGCCCAGAAACAACAGCGTGTATTCTGCAATGTGTGATTTTGCAAAGTTAAATTTGTAACCATAGTCCACAAACAATACTATGATGCCGTCCACGCAACAGAGATGCAGCCATAATTCAACGTCCGTCAGATAAATATCATCAATGTACAAGTACGCATCAGGGTCTATGCCGTCTAACAAAGAGATGACACGTGCGGCAAAAATGTCCGGGCTGTTCTTGTAGCCCATGGCCAATCTTTTGAATTGTTTTTGTTTGCCGCCAGAAGTAAAGGCTGTCCATTGACTACTAATAGAGGACAGGTTATGACAAAAAAAGCCATTGGAAATGTCGAGTGTGTTTTTGAACCTTTTTCTCACAAGACTATCTATGAGATCAGAACTATGGGTATCTTGCACCGCACATGTCTGACAATGTCAAATGTTGATAATCCAAAACTATGCTGTACGAGTTATTCATCAATGACACACATGTCTCAATTACTCCTTGATACTCTAATTGGTCTAGAGTCTAGAATTTCAAAAACAGGAGCTTTTGCCTCCCGCCGGAGGGGATATTGGGGTTGTGGCATAGACTGCAGTGGTATCTCATGGGGTGGTGAAAGTTTATTCCACTCAACTTGTGTATGGCACAAAGCCGGTGCAAGCACCAGAGCTCACTCTTCTGCAAACATTTTTGCCTGCTCCTTGGGCACAGTGTGTGAAAAACTAGGGAGGATAATCTCCTTCCCCCTCGGAGCGCCAAAACGAAAGACAGGGACCAATCTGCCTCCGCTAACAAGATGACATATGAAGAAGTCAGATTCTCCCAAAAAATCCCTTTAACAACACTTTGTATGTCACCTTAAATTAAAAATACTATGTCATATAGTCTGTCAGGGGGAGCCACGCTGGTGTCAGCAGTTTCAACTGTGATGAAAGTGTCAGTTGCTGTCGCCTTCAGAAATAGACGCAGTGCATGCCACACTATTGTAACCTCTGCTGCACTGTCTAGCAGCGTTACTGCCCAAGATTGGTTCCGAAGTTGAGTTCTCACCGTCCGAGGCATATCTTGCTGTTAATACAGCAACCTTCATTTTCTGAAACAAAGTGCGTTGATGAGTAAATCGTCCTGCTTGTCTTTACTGTCAGTCTGACGAGGCAGCTCTCGACCTTGCGGGGCACCTGGACCCCTGCTGCGATCCTGGCGATCTCCTCCACAGGCTTGTGAGCCTGATGTTTCCTGTGAAGAATGACGAGAACGCTGATCAGGAACATGAAATCTATCAGGAGACCTACTTCTCGCCCGGTCGCGCAAATCATAAGTGCGCTCAGTAGTTTCGGGTATTGGTGATGCAGCACGCGACCCTTGTTTCTGTTGTTGCTTCCCCTGCTTTTTATTTTTCAAATCCTTTTTCGGAAAAACTGGACGGTCTTCTTTAGAAGACTGCACCGTCTGAGTTTGCAGTTGTGCTGCTGTTTTAGCAAAAGGCTTAAAACCCAAACTATTACAGCCTATGATTTTATATGCCTCAGCAATGATTTTCGGTAACTCATGGGGTTTCACGGCATCTGAGAAAAGGTGCAAAGCATTTGACACCTAAAAGTTAACTGCATCTTCCTTTACATTCACAAGGATGAGATCAGCAACTACGTCAAACACTCTGACTAGCCTCATTCCCAACTCAACTGCCGCCTCCAGACCGAACACACCTGATCACAGGGGGCAGGACAGTCATTGAAGGTTTGCCGAAGCACTTCGCATACACTGCTGCGAATACTTTACCTAAGTTTTTACAATCTGTTACCTCTGGTATCAAGTCTTTTTGCAAACTAATAGTGAGTATCCTGTGTTTTTACACAGGCCTAGTATTAGGAAATACTGCTTCCAGCTGGTCAAATTTCTCAGCAAGCCAATAAGGTAAGTAAACCTTATTCATGGGACGCTTGCCCATAACCGCAATAACCATGACGAGACTGGGCGGATTTCGCGGATCCACGATCCGTGAATTTGCGGATTCGCGGATCCGCAAAATCTGCAAATTTGCGGATTCGCGGATTTTGCGGATTTTTTTTATGGGGCGGGTCATCTTTGTGAGTTCAAGTGCCTCTTGTGTGTATGAATGGTCAGAGACCGATCAGAGCAGCAGATGAAGAGAAAGAAGCTCCTGGTCACAGGAACAGCACGAGGATTGCGCTCGTGAAAGTCAAGGATACAAAGGCCTCTATCCAGCATCACAGTTGATTTTCGATGGTAAATTTGGGAAGAAGGCACACCTGCCCAGCCTCGACGACGCTCACAATTGTTTTTGGGCTGATGAATGGGTCACTGAATTTGCGCTTCAACTAGTTCCAGCGACCATGTGTGTGTTACTATGCAATCGCACCGATGTGCGCAGGGGTCCCTTGAGTGACCTGTCCATCCATCATCCTCCTGTAACTATTTTAGGATTGCGCCGGCAAGCTACCAGCGCCATCCTAAAATAGTTACTAAATTAGCTTCACTAATAGATAAAATAAAGCATGTGCTCGAGCACCTGCTTTGTTTTATCTATTAGTGCTTCCTGTTGCAGCTAATTTTGTAACTATTTTAGGATGGCGCTGGCAGCTTGCCGGCGCCATCCTAAAATAGTTACAACAACAACTTCAAGCTTGAAGGCTTGAACTTTTGCCCCCCGAATCTGCCGCTCACGGATTCGCGGATTTTTTGTAAATTCGGGGGAGTTTGCGGATTTCGGATTTAGCAAAAATCCGTGAAAAATACACGAGCGGAACGGATTTTGCGCTCACGCCTACTAATCGACATCCCTATTGATACAGCTGGTTGCGCCGCAAACCCAGGTGCTCTCACCTGGAGATTGCGGGAAATGTATTGGACTAAAGCCCGATGCACCACTATTAATGAGGTGTGCAAAACACGTAATTCATCCACTGCGACATTCAGATACCGTGGATGTGGTGTGTACCGAGCTAAAACTGACCAAGTGGCTCCTGCGATTGATAAAGGCCCTAAATGGACCGGAGTCACGGTGTGGGGGAGGGCGCCATTAAACCAAATACGATGCTGCTATGCTGAAATTGGAACTTCAAGAGTTGTATATGGTCGATATACTACAGGTTTGGCTGTGGCAGTATATGAATGGAACAAGGCATCATCTCCATTCACAGCCCCAAAGGTAACCCAAGAGGGTTATTAATTCAATACTATAATGTGAACCTTTTTAAAAACTCAAGCTTGAATGAACCTATAACTTATCTATATAGGTAGGTTATGCCGTCACAACTGTTTTCCGGAAACAGAAGTGACGGGATTGTAGGCAAGTATAAGCACCACTAAAGAGTCTTGAAAATAAGACCAAACATTAGGTGCGACATCTTACAGGGATTCTGCTCATACACAGAACTAATCGCAAGAAACCAGGACCTCAGTGTATTGTGGTGTACCAAAAACCCACCTCATTGCCCAGAACCCGGATCCGACTAGCATTAGTGTCTCATTCGTTCTCCGTACTACAGCGAAGCTACCAATGATTAGACAACCTAGAACAAGTGACTTCATAAACTCTCAGGAATAGTGGGAATCAAGAACACTCTTTTGTTCTAGCTTTCATACCAGTCCACAACATGAGTAAGCAGAGACACAGTATAGTTTAAAATGTTTATTTTAACTAACGTGCTTTAAGATGCAGTACTTTCGCCAATACTAACAAACAGATGCATACGAAGAATACGATCAGCATTGTTATAATTCCATAAAACACAAAAGGGGAAATCATATTGTAAATGACAGTGGGAACAGGATTATAGTGCAGTTACCACCCTCCCCGTGTTAGGAACCAGTTTTAATTAATAATAGAAGAAGACCTCTAGGCTTTGACAGTGGACCCCATACCTCCAACATCAGATGGTAATCGCATCCCAGGACAAGAACTGCTCCTCAAGGTTGGAAAGGTTGTCTCCAATTGCCTCCTCAAGCATAAAATGCAATATTAAAAGCACCCGAATTTGGGTTAGAGCAGCTGCGTTTTCTGTCATGTCCAATGTGCGTGGGGCTGATCTACATGAATTAAGAGCATACATTGTTATTCGACCTTAAATGCGCTGTTCAGACTGAGGGCGCAGAGTGTGCCTAGATTTGTGAAAAACAGACCTTTCTCATGTGAAAGAGCACAAGCAGGTTATTTACAAGAGCCATATAGTGTTGGGTGCAAAAGCGGCAAAAGCTGCAAAATGGCGTTTAAGCATTTACATCACTTATGCTAAAATAGAAATGTCTGCAGTTGATCCTGTATCCTCACTACAATGGTTCTGCCCAACCTGCCGGAGGAACTAAGCACCAATACTCAGCAGCGTGAGCAATTATGAAAGTGCGCACACATGATGGAGAATTCCATCCTGAGAAAACCAGAGAATTCCATCCTGAGAAAACCTGCATGTATTCACAGCCGAGTTAGCAGAACTGAAGGCTTTAATTCTAGAACTAGAGAATACGGATTCTGTATTCCCCACACTTATTGTGTGTAATATGTATTACTGTGTCCAGTCTTATAATGAATATCTACATTACTGGAGCCAGAAATTACTGGAGCCAGAATGGATTTAGAGCATCAAAGGGTTGCACAATCAAGCACCAGATGCTTTAGGAACAAGTGGCAAAGCTGAATGACTGCTTGCCATGGACTTATGTAATACACACACTGAGTCATCAATGTGCTGGTGTTTATGTTACAGGAAGTTCCATGGCTGATGAAGCTGTAAAAGCAACAGTTTGCATTGCTGTAGTTGCTTCAATCGCTCGTTCAAGTACGAGGATAGACAGAGACATCATGGTGGCTGTCAATCCTGCTTGCAATGACACCCACCTGCTGAAAGGCTTTCTGCTCAAGTACTCCTACAAGTTAGATGCACAAAATACACTATATGCTCACATTCCTGGAGTGGGGGATAGAGTGATACCAAACAGTGATTGTAGGTTGGGTTTAATCCTAGCTGCACACGAGAGTGGCTGCCACAATGTCATTATTGCAACAATGTTACTGGTGGCTCAGTCTTCACAAACTGGCCAATGACTTGTTATGTTATGTTATGTTATATGAGTTTATAAGGCGCTCAGCTACCCCTAGGAGTTTCCCAGCGGCCACCTAAGAGACAAGAGAGGAGGGGAGAGAAACCTACATGTCGAACAACCAAGTTTGCAAGTCTCTTCGAAAATTCCCATAAACTGTTTCAATACGTAGTGAAATAGGAAGAGAGTTCTACAGAGAAAGTCCTAGGTAAGCAAAAGATTGACCACGCATGCGCTTCCGTCTGATTCTAGGAACAATATATTAAAGCTGAGTGGTGGAGTGAAGGGTGCATGAAGGTAAGGGTTGAACTAAAGATTGCAGTTCAGATAGAAGCTTTAACAACTAATGAAGCATCCTCTCGTCAAAGAGAAACAACAATCAACAACAAAGTATGCCTTCTACCTGTTGCTACAACTGCAACAACTGTACAGTCAGCTAGTACAGAAACACAGATTTCGATTTGGGAACCTGAAAAAAGAGCAAAGTCTATGTCAAAGGACCACAAATCGAGTCATCTCTCATTTCTACAAAACCTGCTCAACTGCCAAAAAGTAGATAGGACTTCCTCCAGCAACCTCATCGACTTTGATGACTTTCCTTCAGATTCATCTGATCCACTGCCACCTCTACCATTCAAGTTAGAAGTGCGTGTTTTCTATCTTTGGATGAAAAGGATGGGCCCGATTCACAGAACGAATTTAAGACTCAATCCTAAACTTACTACTATTTTGGTATTCACAGAATGCACTTACTACTTTTGGAATTCACAGAATGAACTTACTACTTTTGGTATTCACAGAAGTTAGGATTTTGTCCTAAGTTTGTTTTAAGACAAACTTAAGACAGACTTAAATTAGGATTCTGTCTTAAGTCTGTCTTAAGTTTGTCTTAAGACAAACTTAAGACAAAATCCTAACTTCTGTGAATACCAAAAATAGTAAGTTCATTCTGTGAATGCCAAAAGTAGTAAGTGCATTCTGTGAATGCCAAAATAGTAGTAAGTTTAGGATTGAGTCTTAAGTTCATTCTGTGAATCGGGCCCGAAGTATTTTGTTTCTCTATGGCTACAACTTTGGATCTCATTACTTGTCCTGGTCCATTGGATTGGTTTTATGACGTTCTTTTTCCTACTTCTGAATGGACGCTATCTCCCAGAACGCTCTACGTTACAACTAGTGAACTTGGTTCTTAAATCACATTTATTATCACACCGAGAACAAAGAAAACTCTCCCTGGTGAACATTTCAGCTGTTCCAGTTCTTGACAAGATTGTTTGGGATTCGGTATTGTATGATGTGTATGGCCCCACTGAACTTTTACAAAACGGCTTATTTGTTTAAAATTTCATTGAATGATGTCATTACCCCTACTACTGTTTCTGACATTTGGGACATTGATACAGTGCATGAAATGCTAGATGATCTAGAGAATTATACTGTGTTTTCTTCTAATTCATTGAATAAAGGTGCATCCAATTATGATGAAATGTTTTGTTTTCAACATTAAGGTCATCATGTTTTGTATAAATCAAGTATTCCACATGCTGTTTTCAATTACACTCAATGGGAACATTGCCCTACATCACCACAGAGAAGGTCAAAAATATCTGCACAGAAATGTCTTATTTGATATGATACATCTGAGCCAGCGTTATCACTATAGGCTTGCACTATCACTATAGGCTTGCACTACAGACAACAAACTGAAATTCTGATTCTTTTCTTTCCCAGCTATCCCAACAGGGTTTTGACTTTTCGAAGGACACCATTGATGTAAATTCCATTTGGTGGAACAAAGGACTGGCTGGTTCAGGAAAATGAGGACTTATTTAGAGCATGCCGAATAGCACAATGTTGGTCTTGGCCCTGTTTGGCTAAAGTTCCCTAAACTTTTTGCCTTCCCCCTAGACTTTTTTTCTGACATGGTGGTGCCAACTTAGATGCTATGGGCACTTTGCCACTGTTGATCAGTGTCAAAGTGCAAGTGCTCCCTGTATAAATTGTAATGGTAATTGGTTGTCCATAATTGGTATATTTGTCTTACTATTATAGTCCCTATGTGTGCCAGGGCTGGTAATGCAAATGCTACTCGTGGGCCTGCAGCACTAATTGTGCCACAAACGCCATTAGCCTTAAAGAGAGAACTCAGGCATGCCACTGCAGTGCCTGTGCGCAATTTGTTAAACTGCCTTTTTGTCATGACAAGTGCACCCACTTGCCCGGCCTTACCCTTCCCTTTTTATGCACATCAGATACCCCTATGGTAGGTTTAGGGTACCCCCCTAGGCAGGGTGCAGTGCATTTGAAAGGTAGGACATATACTGAGGTGTGTACCATGTCCTGACAGTGAACTACTCTCCATTTCATTTTTCACTGTCGAAAGGTCATCTTGCCTATAGGACAGAAGGAGAAGGCTGTGTAATATGTTTCCAGCCTATCTTCCCATTGGCTTAAGATGGAGAGGTGAAGTTTAGTATGCCTAAACTCACAATTTAATAGCTCATCTTTTTGTGAAGGTGGTGTTTGCATTGTATGTTTAGAAACCACACTTTTCGAAGAGGACATTTTTTGTGTTCTAACATTTCTGTGTGTTTCTGCCTGGTTGTGGATTGACTGTCTGGATTTAAATGTGATAGGATCTGGGGAATGTCTTGACCTAGGGAAGGAGGTGAGACAGCAACAGGCTGACCTGCATCTGGAGTGTAGGGGGAGGAGTAGCCCCTGGAAGAGAAATGGGCCGGGCTGCCACCATAAAAAAATGGCTCCATCTCCTGCTGAGTGATTGAGGATCCAGACCCCCACTAATCAGGAAGAAGGTGTCACTGGTCCAAACCAGAACTGGTTTGGACAGGGGTCAGTGTCTTCCTGAACACAAAGACTTCAAAGACATTTAGGGGTATAACTATGAGAGCTGAAGTCCCTAAACATTGGAAAAATGGATCGGAATGGATTGATCAAGACTGAAAAGGAGTGAAACTACGTTGTGGTCAAGAGGAACCTCTGCCAAGGAAGAAACAGCTGAAGAGACTGAAGGAAAGGACTGACCCTTGCTGTGTGTTCTGGGGCTGGCCTGCAGTTTGCTGCTTTAATCAAGGAGAGGCTAAGGGACTTTGCTGTGAGCTGTGTCCCCCTGCTTAAAAGGACTTTGCTGTGTGCTGTGTCCTGAAGTAAATTGTCCCCAAGGGACAGAGGAGAGCTGGCTCCCTTTTGTGGAAACTCAGGAACATAAAAGTTTCCAGAGGTGTCTCAGCGACGCTGTGTGTGTGCTTTTTGCAGCCTGAGACCCTTGCAATAAGTGCCCTATGATCGTGGGCACCAGGAGTCCAAGTGAGTCTCAGCGATGCTGTCTGCCTGTGTTTTGTGCAGCCAGAGACCTTTGTGAGGATCGTCCTGTGATCGTGTTCACCCAGAATCCAACTGAGTGTCAGCGATGCTGTGTGTGTGTGCTTTGTGCAGCCTGAGACCTTCGTGAGGATTGCCCTGTGATTGTGGGCACCAGGAGTCCAAGTGAGTCTCAGTGACGCTGTGTGTGTGTGCTTTGTGCAGCCTGAGACCTTTGTGAGGCCTGTCCTGTGATCGTGGCACCCGGAATCCAAGTGAGTCTCAGCGACGATGTGTGCATGTGCTTTGTGCAGCCGGAGACCTTCATGAGGATTGCCTTGTGATCGTGTGCACCTGGAACTCAAGGAAGTCTCAGCAATGATGGGTGCATATGCTTCGTGCAGCCCGAGACTTTGCGAGGATTGCCCTGTAACCATGCACCCCCGAGCTCAAGTGAGTCCCAGCGATGCTGTGTGCGTATGCCCTGTTGCAGCCTGAGATCTTCGTCATTGCCATCGGCCCGGACCAGCATCCATAGAGGAGCTGTGCCGCCAGTCCGAGCCTGCCTTTTGCCAAGGAGGGACCTCGAACCATCTTCATCGACGGGGGGCCCGAGTTCAACTGCTCAAATCAACAAAGTGGCATCGGAAGCCCAAGTCGCGAGGAGAGCAGAGCGAGGTCACACCCCCCAGGTAACGCTCAGCGAGCGTGCATATGTTTCCGCCTGGGCGGGGTGCGGGCTCGGAGTGAAACACTCTTGGCCATTCCCATTCTTGCAGTGCGAGCCTCCGCTCAAGTTCATATTGTGCCCCGTACTTGCCGAGGTGTGGCAGTACCGCGGCCGGAGTGTGGAGCTACACTTTGTGTTACACCATACCCATGTTGGGGCCATATTTTGGCAGTAGCTGACCACGAGCCAGCAGGAGTGGCCTGGAGACCGTCCCGAGCACCTTTTTCGGTGCCGGAGTACATTATTTCGATATTACAAAATGCTGGAGTGTTGCATTACGTATTACATCATTTTGGTATTACGAAATGCCTGATTTGTGCATCAATCATTGCATTATTTCTGCATAACGAACTGCCTGATTGTTGCAATACGCATTGCATTATTTTGCATAACAATCTACCTGATTGTTGCACTACGAAAATGCATTATTTTGGCATTACGAACTGCCTGGTTGTTGCATAATGAACTGCATTAGGTTTACATTGCAAAGTGCCTGATTACGAACTGCTCATTAATATTTCAAGACCCTACAAGGGCTGGCTGTCCTAATAACCGGCAAGGTGAAATATTACAAATGTGCATATGTTGGCTTTTTATCGTGTGGTCTCTACGTATATCTTTTTTATAAACATATAATTGTTTTTATGAAACTCACGGTTTCATAAAACGCTGGGTTACTGAGCACGTGGTTGCAAATACTTTACACATTTGCCTTGGAGATAAGCTTGGCTGCTCGTGCCAAGCTACTGAGAGGGTGAGCAGGGGCTATCTGAGAAGGTGTCTTTCCTTTCCCTGACTTAGAAGCAAGGGTCCCTATTTGGTATAATGTTCCTACCTCAGCCACCTAGAGACCCCCAGTTCTAACACACAACAAATGATTTTCCTGAACAAAACTGTGCAACAAATGACATGTCTTAGATTAGCTAAGATGAAAGATTTGAACACACCACAAATTCTCAAATTTCATGCTTTGAAATGTGGTGGCAGTTTACAAAATACAGTGAGGATAGATTAGACAGCATGCCACGTAATGGCACATACAATTCATCAGACCCCAATTGGAAGGAATGGTTAGTTTGGACACTAGACATGAACGTATGTCAGGCACGATTCCTAGTTGCCGTTGAGGGATTTATAACTAGCAGGCCTAACATGCGGCATGTGCAGTCTGAATACTCGGGTGGTGACAACCTACAGTACTGGAAAGTTGTGCCTTGAATGGCTAAAGAACTCAACACTGTCTCCAGTAAAACAATACTTGTCCCTTTTATCTGATGTAGATAAGAGAAAGGGTTCCCTTAAGGCACAACTAAATACAGGTATAAAATAATGTACCTTATGACATAACGAATACATACAACAAAAATATGGAAAAGTTAAAAATTCATTTATTTTGAATATATTAAAAAAACAGACAATACAAACATCAGGGATGACTAGACTAAATCCCTTAACTAAAACAAGATAAAATTGAGACAGTACATATAATTGCGACCTGCACAATTACAAGCAGACAGAACAATTACAACTAGCCCTGGGCGAAGAACTACGCTCCGTTCGCGGAGTTTGCGGAGTTTCGGCAACTCCGCGCTCCGCGGAGAACGCGAAGTTGTCGAATACTCCGCAAACTGCTGCGTAGCGTAGTTCTCGCGCGCTCAATAGCATTTTCGCGTGCGCGAGGATGCTTGTCGGTAAGATCGAGTTGCCGAACACGCAGAAACTGCAATCTGGCACAGAATTACTCGCGAACACGTTCGTGGTGACCGGAAATAAGGGGACGCGAGCGGGCGGGACAAACCTCATGGGTAACTTCGCGCGCTACACATCCCAAGCATGCAGGCAATCAATCAATCAATCAATCAGGATATTTGTATAGCGCGCTACTCACCCAGAGGGTCTCAAGGCGCTTGGGGGAGGGGGGTCTGCTACTGCTCGAACAGCCATGTCTTGAGTTGCTTCCTGAAGCAGAGGTGGTCTTGGGTCAGGCGGAGGTGGAGGGGGAGGGAGTTCCAAGTCTTGGCTGCCAGGTAGGAGAAGGATCTTCCTCCCATGGTGGATCTTCGGATGCTTGGCACGGCGGTGAGGGCGTGGCTGGTCGATCGTAGCTGGCGGGTGGGAGTGTAGAAGGTCAGGCGGTTGTTGAGGTACCTGGGGCCCAGGTCGTGGAGGGCCTTGTGTGCGTGGGTGAGGAGTTGGAACGTGATTCTCTTGCTGACGGGGAGCCAGTGAAGGTCTCTCAGGTGTCCGGAGATGTGGCTGTGTCGGGGGATGTCCAAGATGAGTCGTGCGGAGGCGTTCTGGATGTGTTAAAGTCTTTTCTGGAGTTTGGCTGTGGTTCCGGTATAGAGGGTGTTTCCGTAGTCCAGTGGGCTGGTGACGAGTGCCTGTGTGACCGTCTTCCTGGTTTCGGTGGCGAGCCATCGGAAGATCTTTCGGAGCATGCGTAGGATGTTGAAGCATGATGATGAGATGGCGTTCACTTGTCTGGTCATCGAGAGGGAGGAGTCCAGGATAAAGCCCAGGTTGCGTGCGTGGTCCTTTGGTTTGGGTGCACTGCCCAGGCCAGGGGGCCACCAGGAGTCGTCCCAGGCAGAGGGTGATGATCCAAGGATGAGGACTTCCGTCTTGTCTGAGTTCAGTTTCAGGCGGCTGTTCCTCATCCACTCGACTACGTCTTTCATCCCTTCGTGTAGGTTGGTTCTGGTGGTTCCTGGGTCGTTGGTGAGGGAGAGGATCAGCTGGGTGTCGTCGGCGTAGGAGATGATGTTGAGGTTGTGTTGGCGTACGATGGCTGCGAGGGGGCTCATGTAGATGTTGAAGAGGGTGGGGCTGAGTGATGATCCTTGTGGTACGCCGCATATGACTTCGGTGGCCTTGGATCTGTACGGGGGGAGGCGGACTCTCTGGGTTCTTCCGGTGAGGAACGTGATGATCCACTCTAGTGCCTTCTCTTGGATTCCGATGTTGCTGAGGCGCTGCACTAGGGTGCGGTGGCAGACAGTATCGAATGCTGCGGAGAGGTCCAGGAGGATGAGGGCCGCTGTTTCCCAGTTGTCGAGCAGGATTCGGATGTCGTCAGTGGCTGCGATGAGGGCGGTCTCGGTGCTGTGGTTGGCGCGGAAGCCGGACTGCGAGTGGTCGAGGCTGGTTGGGCGAGCGCAATTGGTGATCCACTGTGTGAGGTTGTTTGCTGCTTGGTTGGGGTCCGTTGAGCTGGCGGGAGGGTTCTAGCTCAGTGAAGTGGTGAGCTGGTCGGTGGTGATCTTGTTCCAGTTCCTGCGGGGAACCTGTTGCTGGTGGTGGTGAGTCATGGTCTTTCTGAAGCTGAAGTGGACGCAGCTGTGGTCTGTCCAGTGCAGTCCGGTGGAGTGGCTGAAGGAGAAGTACTTGCTGGAGGAGAAGACTAGGTCAAGCGTGTGTCCGGCGTAGTGGGTGGGGGTGTTCACCAGTTGCATGAGTCCGAGGTTGGCGAGGTTGTCCAGCAGGGTGGTGGTGGTGTTGTCGTTGTTGTTCTCCAGGTGGAAGTTGAGGTCCCCTAGGAGGATGAAGTCAGCGGAGGCGAGGGCGTGCGGGCTGATGAAGTCTGCGATGTCTTCGCTGAATTGTGTGCGAGGTCCTGGGGGTCTGTAGATGAGGGTGCCTCTGAGTGTGGTCTTGGGGTCGGTGTGTATCTGGAAGTGAAGATGTACGGCGGCTTTGAGGGTGTCGTCTGAGTTGGTCGTGATGCAGGTGGTGTTCTTGTGGACGATGGCAATGCCTCCTCCTGTCTGGTTGACGCGGTCTCTCCGGGTGATCTTGTATCCGTCCGGGATGGCGACGGCGATGTCGGGCGCTGAGGAGGCGTTCATCCATGTTTCCGTGAGGAAGGCAACATCTGGAGATGTGGTGTCGAGCAGGTTCCAGAGTTCCACGGTGCTCCCGAAGACGAAAAACGGCTCGCGAACGGGTCAAGCAAGCTACTACGCATGTTCGCGGAGTTATGCGTAGTTCACGGAGTGCAAGTGCATCTTCGCGTAGCTCCGCGGAGTGCGGCTACGCGAACTACGCCCAGGCTTAGTTACAACATACACTTGTTGGATACAGATTTGTATATTCTTTCTCTACTCTGTTGGCACCAGAGTAGTATCGCTACCACCTCAGCGTATCTATTATGGTGTCCGAGACTTGAATTATACAACTTTGATTGCATCGACGCGTTTCGGTGATAACTCCTTATTATGATCACCTTTATCAAGACTTAAATTTTGTCTGCCAAAACCAGGGGGTGTGTATAATCGCCCTAGAAGTGAATATCATGCAGATAGTTAACATCACCTTTAATGCAGAGGACTTATAGCATTACTGTAGTTAATATGCAGAGAATTAACAGCATATTCACAATTCTTTGTCTTCTGTCATCTCTATTACTTATGTTGGTTACATTGGACATCATAGCTTTAAGGAGGTAATTGTGTCTGAAATCTAGGGTTACATGTACACTTTTTCAAAACATTAAATTAAAAGAACAATTTACTGACTCATCGCTATTAATTTTGCAGTTAAACATTGGGCCACAAGGTTTATTGACAATGCCAATTACTACAAACATATCATGTACTTTCCCAATATGCCTTGCATTAACACAACAGTAGGTACAGCTATTTATTCGGAAAGCGTTTTTTAGAACCCTTCATAGGTAGCACAATAGATTCCACATATGAAAGTTTTTCTAAGAGCTAAGGTGAGGGGCACATGAAGCCACGTCAAAAAAGCTTCTTGTATGTAATATATATTGAAATATTGAAAGTCTCTCAACAGGAAGCTGCAGAAAGACTGCACAGAATTGACAGGGCTAATTTAGCATAAGCTCTAGCAGTGGTTAAATATGGTATGAGCACCTTGCCCTGTAGAATATACTCTATGGGGAACATAGTTTTATTGGTAATAGACATAGTGCAACAAGACATGTCTGCGTTACATGAGCAATCACAACTTAGTTCTTTTCTACTATTGATCTTGACAATACAAACACTACATTCTGGCCACATGCCCTGGTGACATAATAATGCCACAAGCCTGATTTTCCCTTACCACCTTACAAAACAGCATATATTCATGTCACAACAAGATGCAAGGTACACTATGTTACATATAGAAAAACTAGAGAAATTACCTTTCACTGTTGCTAAAACACCATCCGAAGATTGGATAATCAATGGGTACATCATCCTGCTGATTTCAACATTTGAATTTCAGTACTGTCTGCAGTACCAGCAAGTGGGAAGATATGAAGCATTGGGGGCAGGGTTTGTACATGAGTATTGGGACCTACCTTTCAATTTTCTGTGTCCAAATCGAGAGACTGTAAGAACACTTTAAGTGGATCCTTTGTGTGCAAGATCGTTTCGCTTCATGGGCCTGTACTGTTTCCACAGAAAACTTATCTTGCTACTTGAAAGGTTCCCCACTGACTGTGATTCATTCGGCTTTCAGATTGCTCTCTAATGGAAGTTCCCTGATGCTGAACAGTCAAGGATGCTGTGGAATGAAGCAGCGGGTTGCCTATTTGGTGATGGTTCATTCCATTGTCACTTGTTGAACACAAGTACTGTTTCATTCTGCCCCTACAGTCGGGGTGGCAACCTTTGATTAATCTTACCAATGTACCTTTTGATGCTCTGAGCATTAGTATTCGGGTGTAGAAAAACAAATGCACTATAATGGGAGCAACCCTTGCCAGAGAGGTCACTTCCCCAGAACATTACAAGACCTTTCTGTCTAGTGGGCTTCCACTCCCCTCGGAGGGCAGATCAGCCCAAAAAGAGACATTCTGCCCTCTGGGTGGTGGGTGAATTCACGGAAAAACCCTTGTTCAGGTGTCAATCCCCGTAATCAATGCCAAAAAATAATATTTCTGGTAATCTAGTGAGTTTCAGTCCCCTGGGAGCAGATTGGCCAAAATAAAAGACTGAACTACCAACTAGGTATTTTGTCCTCATAGAGAGCAACTCTTCCCTAAGGGATAACTCACCCAACAGAAAAGAAATACCTGGTTGTCCAATTGTAGGATTCCTGCTCCACGATTGCGGCCCTCACTGCGGTTGTGGAGCAGGAAACCACTCCAAATAGGCACAGGCGGAAAAGAAAAACTCTTTCATTTCCCTGTGTCTGTTTTAAAAAAAACAAAAGCCCCTTAGAGAAGGACTTACCTGAGGAAGCTCCTCTCTCCAGAAGCACTGGAAAAAAATGGCTTCCAGTGTGTTGCCAGCTGCTTTTGATGACGTTGGCCTGTCGTGTGCATACCATGATCAGATTGCCAGCGGGGTGGTGGCAGTGGAAGCACTTGTGCTTCTGTCCCTGGTGGGGGCTTTTAGGATGGGCAGCTCACTGGGGCGCGTCAGCCCTTCACCTATGGGTGGGTGCGAGGATGCCCACCATAGCCAAGGACGGCTTCAAGCTGTCCTCGACACACAAGGGGTTAAATAATGTCTTACCATTTCAGTATGGCTTTGTTTCTGGAAGAAACATTCCCTTCCATACAACAATCGCTATGTGCCTGATCAAATGAGCACAAACTCTACAAGATCCCATGGCAAACATATTATTAGATTTTGAAAAAGTATTTGCTTGGATCTTATAGCAGTTTCTCAGAGAGATGATGCATTGGGTATATTTCCCTAATTATTTCGAAGGTATGCTCAAAACATTATATTAACCCTTCCGCTAGAATTCTTCTGAAATGAAAACTATCTGCTTTAAAAAAAAATCAGGGTATCCATACTTCCATATGTTACATGATTTATATATATTATGCCTCCGTGCCTCCATGTTTCCCCGTCTGTGGCCTCTTTCTTCCTTTCGGGAGGAGTTCTGTGGACATTTAACAGCGTGACGGCCAGCATCACGCACAAGAGGCTCCCGCATCTGAGAATGGGCTACGGAGTTGCTGGTTCTCTGCTGGCGCAGATTTCCTCATTTTTCAGGGTACTGGATTCTCTTCAGCCCCCATCCTGGCAAGTGAAGATTTGGGGCAGTGATGTCGTCAATGATGGCACGCTGGGTGGGGTTGCAACATACCTTACCCCCGCCGTTAACATCCCGCTGGTTGTGGATGGTGATGCGGTCCAGGGGACCCGAGGAGGCTCGGACTTTCGAAATACTTACACAGCTTGAGGGTTGAAACTTTCCAGGCAGTCTACCCTCCCCAGTTTCCACACTTTGCAAGAACATTGCATTCTAGAACCTGTAGGTGTGCTTCCCCACGCTGCACTCAAGATGTATCTTAGGGGCGGAGCGACGAACCTGGTAACAGGATGTTGGCGGGATACTTAAAAACGCTACTGTGTGCCCGCATCTATGCAACACCTCCAGCACTGAAGAAGGCTCGAATGTCATGCCTAATCATTTGCTATGCTGTGTCTGCCGAATAAATGCCTCCGTGCCTCCATGTCTCCCCGTCTATGGCCTCTTTCTTCCTTTCGAGAGGAGTTCCGTGGACATTTAACAGCGTGACTGCCAGCATCACGCACAAGAGGCTCCCACATCTGAAAATGGGCTACGGAGTTGCTGGTTCTCTGCTCGAGCAGATTTCCTCGTTTTCCAGGGTACTGGATTCTCTTCAGCCCCCATCCTGGCAAGTGAAGATTTGGTGCGGTGATGTCGTCATTGATGGCACGCTGGGTGGGGTTGCAACATACCTTACCCCTGCCGTTAAGATCCCGCTGGATGTGGATGGTGATGCAGTCCAGGGGACACGAGGAGGCTCGGACTTTTGAAATACTTACACAGCTTGGGGGTTGAAAATTTCCAGGCAGTCTACCCTCCCCAGTTTCCACACTTTGCCAGAACATTTCATTCTGGAACCTGTAGGCGTGCTTCCCCATGCTGCACTCAAGATGTATCTAAGGGGCGGAGCGACGAACCTGGTAACAGGATGTTGGCGGGATACTTAAAGACGCTACTGTGTGCCCGCATCTATGCAACACCTCCAGCACTGAAGAAGGCTCGAATATCATGCCGAAATGCATTTGCTATGCTGTGTCTGCCGAATAAATGCCTCTGTGCCTCCATGTCTCCCTGTCTGTGGCCTCTTTCTTCCTTTCGGGGGGAGTTCTGTGGACATTTAACAGCGTGACTGCCAGCATCACGCACAAGAGGCTCCCGCATCTGAAAATGGGCTACGGAGTTGCTGGTTCTCTGCTCGCGCAGATTTCCTTGTTTTCCAGGGTACTGGATTCTCTTCAGCCCCCATCCTGGCAAGTGAAGATTTGGGGCGGTGATGTCGTCATTGATGGCACGCTGGGTGGGGTTGCAACATACCTTACCCCCGCCGTTAAGATCCCGCTGGTTGTGGATTGTGATGCAATCCAGGGGACCCGAGGAGGCTCGGACTTTCGAGATACTTACACAGCTTGAGGCTTGAAACTTTCCAGGCAGTCTACCCTCCCCAGTTTCCACACTTTGCCAGAACATTGCATTCTGGAACCGGTAGGCGTGCTTCCCCACGCTGCACTCAAGATGTATCTTAGGGGCGGAGCGACGTACCTGGTAACAGGATGTTGGCGGGATACTTAAAGATGCTACTGTGTGCCCGCATCTATCGAACACCTCCAGCACTGAAGAAGGCTCGAATATCATGCCGAAATGCATTTGCTATGCTGTGTCTGCCGAATAAATGCCTCCGTGCCTCCATGTCTCCCCGTCTGTCGCCTCTTTCATCCTTTCGGGAGGAGTTCTGTGGAAATTTAACAGCGTGACTGCCAGCATCACGCACAAGAGGCTCCCATGTCTGCAAATGGGCTACGGAGTTGCTGGTTCTCTGCTCGAGCAGATTTCCTCATTTTCCAGTGTACTGGATTCTCTTCAGTCCCCATCCTGGCAAGTGAAGATTTGGGGCGGTGATGTCGTCATTGATGGAACGCTGGGTGTGGTTGCAACATACCTTACCCCCGCCGTTAAGATCCTGCTGGTTGCATTCTGGAACCTGTAGACGTGCTTCCCCACGCTGCACTCAAGATGTATCTTAGGGGCAGAGCGACAAACCTGGTAACAGGATGTTGGCGGGATACTTAAAGACGCTACTGTGTGCCCGCATCTATGCAACACCTCCAGCACTGAAGTAGGCTTGAATATCATGCTGAAATGCATTTGCTATGCTGTGTCTGCCGAATAAATGCCTCCGTGCCTCCATGTCTTCCCATCTGTGGCCTCTTTCTTCCTTTCGGGAGGAGTTCTGTGGATATATATATATATATATATATATATATATATATATATATATATATATATAGATATATATATATATATATATATATATATATATATATATATATATATATATATATATATATATATATCTATATAAATATATATATATATATATATATATATATATATATATATCTATCTATATATATATATATATATATATATATATATATATATATATATATATTCATTGAAAAAAAACACAGGTTTCAGAGACGTTATAGTTAGTTGGATATTTCACTCATACAAAACCAGAGAAATTCGGCTTTTATATTTAATTCAGCCAGACATAACTCGTGCCCCCACAATGCACTGCTGATGACGTCATATATTATATCATTCATGACATGGTCAGTGACATCACTGATGACATCAGCCACGTGATAATCTGATGCATAGACACACTATACCAGTTAGTACATGCCCATTCACTAATTCCTAGACACAAATACCAGTTAGTACATACCCACTCACTAATTCCTAGGTCTACACACACATCCACTCATTCACCCATACTGTCGATCATACATGCAGTCAACCATCAATACAGCATTATCATATGCACTCACATATCTATACAAACACTCACACACAAACACTCATCCATAGAGTTACTCACACACCTAGTCAGTCATGCAAAGAATCAATCACACTCCCATTTACTCACCTATAAAGTTATACACACACCACCTCACTTATTCAAACATAGACTAACACACACTTACACTCTTATACAATAACTAATATAAGCACACACTGATCCATACAGCCACTCTCACAATCACTCCTTCTGACATATAATCAGTTATACACTCCAACAATCACATATACTGCCTTTCACATATGCAGTTATTCACACTTGTACCACTGAGGCATCTATTTACTCACCAACATGACCCATACAGACGCTCACCCACCCATACAGCCCTTCGCAAATGCACTCTTGAACCCATATACCCAATTTATCATCCACTCAAGCATCTATGCACAGAGACACACCCCCACCTACCCACACAGACACTCAGGCACCCATACAGATACTCAGACAACCAATCAATAAGCCATATAGATCCTAATTTAGCTACTCACCAACCCATGCAACCGCTTACACACCGGCTGGCGTTTGACTCTCTGTGAGGCTCGGTAAAGTTCCTGGCAAGGGGATTGCTATTTAGACTTCCTCTTTGTTTTCCGAGCACTGGCTGGAATTTGTGAACTCTGACTCCCACGGCTCCCAAGGCGAATACGAGCAGGCAGGTGGGGGCGAGGCGAGGCGACACTGCTGGCAGCATTCCTGCGTCCAGAGTGAAGGAGAGCGAGGGAGTGCGCCGGTATGCTGGATAATTAATGTGAGAAGACAGCCTCTACCTGTACTTGCTGATTTCATCCCGCAAGCAGAATTGGAGCGAGGCAACAGTTTGCGGAGCGAGTGGATAAAATGAAAATCATCATTAAAAGAACACGCAGTAAGAAGTCAAAGGGTTTATAAGGGGAAGCTGCAAGGTGGTAGACATTAACTTGACATCAACTTGGCTGGACTCGAGTAGGATCTGGGTTAATAATCTCTGCAGTGTATGCAGATGGACACCCCAGCGACACCACAGTAAAGGGAGGCAGAGGGAGGCAGAGACAGTATCCAGCGCTAGTGGGGCTGGTTTAGTTGGAGAAGAACAGCGCTTCACACCGGGGGCAGCGCGGTGACTCTTTGCTTTGAGCCCCCAGGATTGACATCGGGGGTTGTCTCTGCGACGCTAACACCGCACGACGGACTCCGTGTCCCAGGAGCCCCTAGCACCACACACCTGAAGCTGGGATTGTGCCCTGCCCCGCCTACCACCAGACGCCTAATCTTACCTCACCGCACCCGCTTCGTGGGTGCCACAGCGCTAGTGGGGCTGGTTTAGTTGGAGAAGAATAGCGCTTCACACCGGGGGCAGCGCGGTGACTCTTTGCTTTGCGCCCCAGGATTGACATCGGGGGCTGGCTCCGCGACGCTAACACCGCACAACGGACTCCATGTCCCAGGAGCCCCTAGCACCCCATGCCTGAAGCTGGGATTGTGCCCTGCCACACCTACCACCCAGACGCTATTTAACCAGCACTCTACTCCGCTGCGCGGGAGCGTCCCGGGAGAAGCCCGGGACAAGGGCGGGGCCGTCAGTGGCCGTCCGGGGCTGGCCGAGGCTGGGCTGGGCCACCCTCCTGATGCTCTAACTTACGGACAGTAAGAATTCTGAACTTGAACTGTTGCATCCTAATTTCTTTACTATTTTGTGTTTTTAAAAATCACCTTGTGGCCTTTGCGCTTTCTTTTTATTATCTCTTAAGCAGTCAAGCTTTGGTTTTTACTTCTAGTAGGTCCTGTGCATTAGTGGGTCCTATTAAGGAATTTTTTGGGGGGTTTAGAAGGGATAGAGGCAATCGGGTCTATGTTATGAACAGTATGTGGAAAAACACTAAGCCCTCCACTTCACGCCTTAGGACCAGGCAATTAGCAGCCATGACTCAACCACTCCCGACCCTTACTGCTATTGATTTAATGCTCCAAAAAACCATAGGAGCAGTAGCAACGGGCATTGAAAAAATGGAAAGGCGTTTATCCATAACCCCCGCAATGGCCCTCCCTCAGCTAGAAAGGGATGCCTCCATAGTGACAGCCAATTTGTTTGAGTCTACTGCACTTCAAATGCCCTCTTTCTTTGAGTCTACTGCACTTCAAATGCCCTCTTTCTTTGAGTTACCGTGTGCCCTCTCCGCTTACTCTACACCCAGTAGAAATAAGTGACCCCAAGCCCAGCCCCAAACGTAAAAAATTAAAATCTACCAGAAAACACGTGAAAAGGAAAGTACCTCCATCTACTGGCTCAGAGATCGAGCCTGCTCCCTCTCCCCCCTTTCTGGTCCACCTCTTTGGGTTTCACATCTGGTGCTTGATCTGCAGGCCCATATTGAACAGGTCATTAGCTCCCAAGTAAAATCTTTGTCATCTAGATTAGATAGAATCCTCTCCCTTATCACTAACAAATGCCCAGGGAAACCCCAGCCATCTAGCTCACAAGGGAACCTCGTTAGGGGAGAGGGCTCTGGTACCACCTTGACCACCACCACAGGCATGGGTTTGGGGGAAGGTATTTCTGCTACCAAACCGTCACATGTTATGGCCCATGTAGTCATGCGAAAATCCACTCCACCACTAAGCAACTCTGGTGGTTCTACTTGCCTTTTTGCACCTCCAACTGCAACTGCTTCATCAACTTGTGTCCCGCCCCCCCGGTTGTATCTGGGAATCTGCAGTCTGCTGGTAGTAGACCTGCGCCTACTGCTTCTCTGAAACCACAGGTAGATTGCCCAAATAAACCCACGCCTCGACCTCAGTTACTGCCCGAGGCAATGCCTTATGTGGTAGTACTCACGGGAGTGCCACCCCTGGAAAAATCTAGCACTGAATTCTATCCTGAGCTAAAAAATAAAATTATTTTTTGGTTAAATAGGTATAGACCATTAGTGGGACCTGGGCAAGGGCAGATCCTATTTGCACGTAGAGTTAGCTGGCTGGGAACTAGACACAAGGATATAGGAGGTGACTGTGTGATCATTAACTTTAGGGATACAGAGGTGGTCAAACACATCTTAGGTAGCGGCGGGTTGGAAAACACGGGTGCAATTTGCACCCGCCATCTGGGGTACTTTTATCCACAAACCATGGTGCAGCACTTCCCTCTTCTTGGTGGGCATGAACTGGAGTACAATCTTCCAGTGGGCAATAGATATGGGTGCCTGAGTAATGTGGATTGACTACCTCCACCTGGGGATGATGATCCTACGGCCATATATTTCCCTGAGAGGCACATTGAGGGAGGCTTTAGTGGTGAGGCTGGGCCTGCGGAACTAAACTGGAGTCCCCTGGCAGCCTGTATCTCAACCCCTCCATCACCCCCGATCATGAATGTTCCAGGAGGGGGACGGGAGCTGGGTACTCATCAATGTCACCCTCCGATACCCCCTGACACACATCCGGAGGCCTCTATCGTGCGAATAGCACACTGCCACTCTTTAATTGGGTCCTGGAATGTAGCAGGGTTGGGGGCAAAGTGGATGATCCCAGAGTGGGGAGATTTGATGGATGATTATGACATATGCCTATTCCAGGAAACCTGGCTCCTGTCTCCCCCTTTAAGGGTAGGATTTGCGTCCTATCATATAGTGGCAGTTCAGGGTCCCAGGGGAAGACCATCCGGAGGACTGTGTATCTGGGTGGCTGTGCACCTGGGGTGCTCAGCCAAGGTAGTTGACACACACAGCCCAGACATCCTTTGTATTCTACTCACCTTTAAGGATGCCTCGGTTTTTGCAGTGATCAATATTTATCTACGCCCGAATCCTCTCCAGCTAGGATTATCAATTCTAGAGGCTCTGGAGGCACTCCTCTCATCTTTCCCCTCGTCCTATAACACAATAATAGGTGCAATTCTTAACTGCCACTTTGAACCATTTTCGGGGATCCCCTCGGTAACCACAGAAGAGGACGAGACCTGGTTAATCCCTGAATGTTCCATGTATCCAGAAAAGTGCCTATCGCCTCTGGCTCTTGCGATTAATAACGTGGTTGCATCTAATTCCCTCAGGGCATGTAATGGTAGACTTTTACCAGATATTCCGGGTGCCCGCACCTTTAATAGACCAGCTAGAAGCACTACAATTGACTATATCTTGGTCAATGTGGAGTTCTGAGCAAAAGCAAAAATGTTTACGGTAATCCCCAGGGTCGACAGTAACCACAATTTGCTAACATTGGAATTGGTCACTTACCTAGGGGACCAAAAAACACAGGGTACAGTGGAAACCTCATGTAACGAGAATTTGCTGCAAATGGCGGGAGGTAGACGAATTAGATGGGCAAAGGTGGCACTATCCCCGGACACGGTAGCGGCGATTTATAACCATGTAGCTGGGGCCTTACTAGTGGCCAGTGATTTGTCATGCTGCAACCCAGAAACAAAACCAATTTTCACGAATTCCTTTTTGCACAAGTCAGTCCAGTCATTTGGTGGTGGTCCCATCCTCCTGGGACCACCCCAAGCAAGCCTATGGGTAAAAATACAATGCCAACCACAGAGCCCAGCAAAACATTATGGGGCGAGATTCTAGAGTGCAGTGAATATTTTAGTATTAGATCTCAGCTGAGCCGGGAGAGCCTGCCCTTTGAGGAATGTTTTGATTTTGCATACTATGATATTCACTGGGCTCTAGAATATCGTTCCATAATGCTTTGCAGTGCCTTTGGTTGGGATTGTATTTTTGTCCATAACTGTGCTTGGGGTGGACCACCACCGAATTGTTCAGCATGAAGTGCTCTTAGTGTTCAAGGCATCTGCTTGGTTCTATACCTAGGTTAGGGAGGACCCCAAAATCATCACCTCTCTCGCTGCTTGCTTGCTTTTCATTTTCACTTTTGTGAGATGACTATATGCATTTTAGCATGTAAAGATAAAGTTATTTGTTGGTTAACTAAAAGTACTGCTTGCTTTATTTTCATTTTCACTTTTGTGAGTTGACTATATGCCTTTTGGCCGGTAAAGATAGTTATTTGTTGTTTTACTAAAGGTATGAGAGATTTCTGTTTTATTAATTGGGATGAGATGAGGGGAGTTTCACGAAGCCATGTATGCACTACTCTGGAGTAAGCTACTGCACAACACATCCCTTTGATAAAACAACTTGTCCTTAACATGCCAAAAAGCACACAACCAATTCACAAAAGTGAGCTTAGAAAAATATCAGGCAATGAGAGAGGTGATGATTTTGGGGTCCCCTCTAACCTTGGGGGAAGACCAAGCAGATGCCTTGAACACAAAGAGCATATCATGCCCAACAATTGTGGTGTTTCCATTCTCCGAGGATCACTCGAAGCAAAGTTGTGGGCAAAAATACAGCGCCAACCAAAAGCCCAGCAAAGTATAATGGGGCACTGCACTCTAGAATCTCATCCCATAATGCTTTGCATGGCCTTTGGTTGTGATTGCATTTTTGCCCATAACTGGGTTTGGGGTGGTCCTAGGAGGATGGGACCACCACCAAATTGTTCAGCATGATGTGCTCCTTGTGTTCAAGGCATCTACTTGGTTCTCTCCCTAGGTTAGGGAGGACCCTAAAATCATCACCTCCCTCACTGCTTGCTGTATTTTCATTATTTGAGATGACTATATGCATTTTTGCATGTAAAGATAGAGTTATTTGTTGTTTTTCAAAGGTATGTGAGGTTTCCGTTTTAATAATTAGGATGGAACGGAGTTGCGGAGCGAAGTTCACAAAATTATTGTTCAACTCTGCAGAATTCTGTGTAGTGGTACTCCACCAACTATGCCCAACCTTAACTTCAGGCTGAACTGTTCCTTGAGGATTAGGGTTAAGACTGATTTGCATATTGCTGGGTCTGAACTGAGGTCGTGAAGTGTGTTAAGGAACTATGATGGATTCAACCCAGATCTAATAGTGCTTGGCAGTTCTGAAAAATGTCAGCACTCCCTCTATTATCTCCTTATATTTGCTTTGTTTGCCTTAAGCTGTCAGGGTAAGACCAAACATGGGTCCTTTGCTCACTTTGCCACTGAATTCAAGCAAGCCAGGCTGATGAGGGGTGTCATTAAAATATGAAACTTATGCTACTGGTTTTCTGTAGCAAAAAAACGTGCATCCATACCATAAGAAATCAGCTTCCAAATACTGATTATGTATGGTTTCCTAATCTTATTTAACGATTTGGAAAATCTTTAATGACTCATTAAATGGGATTAGTAGATTTGAAAAGGAGTTTTAGCATTCACCAACCCTCTTATGTACCCAATCAAAGAGATTGCAAATGCTAAAATCCTTTGTACATCTGGCCCAATGCGAATAGGGGAGAAGGAAAAGTAGGCAAAGCTAATGGTAATTGGTCATACTATGTCTCTGGGCAGAAAACCAAGGATATTCCTGACTGACCATTACCTGGCAGGAAAGGACAGCATACAGGTGTCCACTTGAGTTGTGTCTTCTCCTTCACATTAAAACACATTTCTTAACTGTGTAAGGAGCAATGGCTCCTTCATAATACATAGTCTTCTGTTCTTGTTCTGGAGACCATTAGGGAAAAACTAGTTTGGGGCCTGTGCTTCTTCGACTCTCCATTTGAAAGGGGTAGCAAATAGAAAGATGCATCATTATTTAACCCTGTCGATGCTCATGACGAGCTCAGCTCGTCATGATGCACAGTTGAGCTGTGCTGATGACGAGCTGAGCTCGTCATGAATAAAGGGGATTTTAAAAAAGTCAGCACCGGAGGGGAAAACGCCTAGCAGCCAAGGTGTTAAGTTATTCATCACAATTTGATTCCCTAGACATTCAGCAGCTGTGGTGTTTATTATTTCACAGGTCGATTATACATTTTCTCTCACTTCAAGGCCTTTCATTTAGTTCAAAGGAATCCAGGGTGCTTCTTTAAAGCCTAGGATGCATCTCTTTCCTTTTATATTTAGACATGCTCAGTTTTGTGTTTCATCAACATCTTGCCTAGAAGAACAAGGAAGTTGTGGACACTGATCATTGGGGAAACATTTCTACAGATTCTTGGAGGTAGGATTATTTATTTCCTGAATGTATTACAAAGGTTGTTTCCCATTTGCATGTAAAACATGGTAGCTACATACATATCAGCTTCATATATTTGTGAAATGATTTCTCCTATGTCCAGTGGCTATAAATGATATATTAATGTATTCATGTGCATCTTCAAAGCCAAGACATGTTTTGCTCAGGCAGATAAGTCATTATAGTCATTGTCTTGGAGAAAGTTGAAAAAATGTACTCCTAAAAGTTATAATAGTCAGTTAGCAACTTCCTTCACTTCTAGCAGTTTGTCTAACCTTTCCATCAGTAGCGAGACCTTTATTCACTAACCTAGCATCAGTCTGTTCAAGAAACATTTGAAATATATCTATAAATACATTCAAATGATTCCAAGAAGTCAGTGTGCTGCTTCATTGTTGTTATTTTGAATCTAACAACACTAAACTCTATTTTTATCATTTTTGGATAGGAAAAAAGGGTCTCTGTGGTCAGTATCCCCTTTCTACATAACTCAAAATAAGTCAACATTCTATTTGAGGGATTTGCCATTGAAGAGTAAGTTTAATAGTAACTTCAATAGTTCTATGTCCACCTGCTGTAACAGGATCAATCATGCAGTACTGTTTAAGAACTTCCATGTTTTCTCACATCGCTTTCAATCAAATGCATGTTTTATTGTACTTTGGACACTTAAATTTTAAGGGATTTTATTAATCAGGTCACATGTACTGCTATATAATTCAGTTTTTAATTCAGGCTCAAAGGTGAAAGTAGAGCTCAACTATATTGAACTTTAACTTGGCCCTCATTACCAATGCCATTGATAATACCCATTGCACTTCCCCGTTCAGGAGTTACCCATAATTAGTGTCCCTGTAATTCTTCGTGGCATTACTGAGTATTGTAAATTATAATGGAATACCATGTGGTAATCCAGTTTTTAATTAGGCCTGGGCGAAACTCAAAATTATCCTCTGCGAAATCTCAAAGTGCCACTAAAACTCTGCAACATTCTATGGTACTCCATATGGGGACGAAGGGCTAGTTCGCCTGTTGACGCTGCTTTTTAACATGCAAGTAGTGTGATCCTCTAGTCTGCACTGACAAATTAGCGTGAACGGACCCACGCCATTTTGTTTTACCTGCTTGCTGTTCTCTGTGTGGTGCTAGGCCTGATTTTTTTTATCAATTTCAATTCGCCCCTATCCCACTCATCCACCCCTCCTTTACCTTTTATGTTTTTGTCTTTTTGTAGGCACTCACTTTGGCTGATTATTTAAGAAGTCATGCACACTGCTCTGTCCTGTCACTAAGATAGTGGTAGTAATATCAGTGTTTTAGCATTCTCTATGCCTTTCTTGTGTAGGTCATACAGTCATACAGTCCCAATCTCCTAACAATGTGCAGTATTTATTTTAGACCTGAGTGGTGAACTTCGCTCTGTTTGAGGAGTTTGCGGAGTTTTCTGCACTTGACATTCTGCGGAGCTCCCGGAGTGCAGAATACTCCGCTTCGCGGAGTGCAGAGGTGTTTTATCCCCACTCGCAAATGTAAGTTTGCTTTTGTGAACGGTAAGTTCGCGGGTGCGAGCTACCGCTGGGGTAGAATTTCTACCTGAGCGGCAGGAATACCAGCACAAACTGCAGTTCGCACTGCACTCCACAACTCGCAGAACTTTGCGGAGTTTTTTTGCAACTTCGCTGAGACACTCATAGCAAAACCCCGTGAACTATGCCGAGGCCTGATTTATTTATGCATTGAAAACGGAGACTGAGTTGGCCAATCAAAGGGGGTGAAAAGCAAAGATCATTTGTTGCAATGCATTAGTAGTTCCAAATGTAGTTTAGGTTTAGGAAATTAGGAGTAGGGTTTATGTGTGGGAAATTAGGTATAGATCAACTCAGTACTAGTGCTATAGGTGATCTGATTTAGAAAAGTACAATGTTGCAGCCTTTGCCTGTCAAGATTTATTGGGAGATTAACTGTGAATTTAACCTATTTTTGTATTTTTTGTATTTCTTACATCACCATCCAAGGGCAAGAAGAGGGCACCATCAAAGGCGAGTCAAGGTGAAGGGGCTGCCACTACCAGTGTCGCAGCAGGTGGAAGTACCACCACTAGTGCCGCGTCCGCGTCCGAAGAATCTGCTTGCCCGAATATTCCCTGATATTATTATTATTTCCCTAACTTTAACCTCTCCCCATTTAGAATAATTTTGCTTTTTGTATACTGACTCCCTTTTTTACAACTCCTCTTCTTTCTAATGTTTGTTAAATTCTTGTTCATCCTGCATTATCCTTTGTTTGTTTATTTCAGTAGCTGACTTTCTTCTGTCTGTACTAGTGTGTAGCTTACTTCTGTTTTATTAGTACGCTTTCATTTTCCCCTTATATAGCTTGTGGACTGGTATTGTAAGACTAAAGGAACAGGTACTCTACTGTGAAGATTGCAGGCCCAAGTAAACTTTTTTTATCTACAAATGTTTGTTGAGAATGCTTTCTTTTTCTTTCTCATAATCAAAAATTAAAACAGGAGAGTGGCCATGGTGGACCCCTCCAATGTTGTGTTGTGTTATTCATTTTATGCCAGCAGTTTCCATGACAGTACAGCATGGCTGGAAAAAAGTATGCGGAACAATTGTATTTGCCAACCAAGACCATATGTCCTTTATTGACCAATTTATTCCACCCCTTCATTGTGCTTAAATGACTCAGAGTCATCATAGCTCTGCCTCTCCATTACGAAAATGTCTTGGTTGGCTTGACTACCCGACTTTTCTAACATTGTTAACCAATAAAATGCCCAAATTGATATTTTCAATACAAGATCATGCTTACTGAACTGTAGTGATGTATTGTGGTTGAACTTTATTAAAATAAAATATTAGGGCAGGTGTTTCTGGCATCTTAAATGTGTAATGTTATTTTCTATCGGCACAGACCACCAATGCCAGGCCCAGCGTCAGTGACAGTGCCATTGCGCCAGACGTGGCAGGGGAGGAGTTTGGAGGGGGAGTAGCAGCAGTGGCAGGGATGGGCATTGATAAGTCACATTGCTTTCTTAATGACAAATTATCAGTCTACCCACTTTATATGTTAAGTGAGGCAGATGTGTATCTCACCTATGTTCATTCATCACCTTCATGCCCATGGCATTTCGCCACCTTTGACCTAACTGCAGCATGGTTTAATTCAGCATTGCAGTGTTGGCTGTGCAATATGTGTCTGCTTGAGTTAATGTGGCATTTACAAAGTTGCCAATACATTTGCAAACCGAAAACAAGGTTTGTTTCCCTCACAGTGCCTACTCAGTCACTTCCTGGTACTTCACTCCTTTATTCTTTACTACGTTCTGTCCCAGCCAACCAAAAAAATAAAAAAATCCATTCTTGGCATGTGTCACATTTTTCTGGTCACGTGAAATATGTACACTGTTCAGCCCTTTCTAAAGGGTCAACCCCAAATGTTTGCGCCTTCCTCCTCCCTTTTTTCCGATCTAATTTTTGTTGGCTTTAGGACTGCTAATGAGTGCTAAAATGAATTTGCTCTCTCCCTAAAACATGGTGTAACTGGAGGAAACACAATTGGCCTTTTTAAGGTAATTGTAAGTCCCTTGTAAAGTGCACTGCATGTGCCCAGGGTTTATAAATTAAATGGTACTAGTGCGCCTGTGGCACTGATTGTGCCACCCACTTTAGTTGCTCTTTAAAACATGTCTCAGGCCTGCCATTGCAGAGCCTGTGTCTGCAATTTAAATTGCTGTTTTGATCTGGCAGGTTAACCTACTTGCCAGGCCCAAAGCTTCCTAGTTATACATGTAATTCACCTATAAAGTAGGGCCTAGACAGCTCCAAGTGCAGAGTGAAATGTATTTAAAACGCTAGACATGTACTTTTAAGTTTTACATATTCCAGGTAGTGAAAACTCATAAATTCGTTTTTCACTAATGCAAGGCCTATCTTGCTCCTAGGTTAGCTTTGGTATTACCTTATTCCATCTGCAAGTGTAATTTACAATTGGGACAAGATAGAAATTTCAAGCTTGGTGCCTTCGGACTGACAACTAAAAATAACATCTTATGGTGAGGTTGGATTTTAAATTGCAAGTCTGAAAATGACACTTTTAGAAAGTTAGTAGAACTGCACAAGCTTCGGTCCATAATCAGTACGGCTGGGCCCTAATATTAAGTAGAACAACACAAATGCCTGTACTGATACCTTTTCATGAGATCATTCACTCATGAGATCACACTCTCATTATGATCCACAACAATTTATTTCTTTTTCATATGCTTCTTATTTTTAGATCAACATTTTCTTCAAGTGAATAATTTCAAGGCTCCATTTTCAGGGTCAAAGGCGAATGCATTGGTTTCGACCTCCGTAAAGATTCAATGCATGGGTTTTTGCAGAAAAGGCTAGAAAGCCCACTTCCAAGAGCCTAGGATTGGATTGGCACCACTTGGCAGGGCTGAACTCACAGTTTAGAAGCACAACAGTCCTTCTGCCTGGCAGAGTGATCTCAGGTCCTGAGTGTACTGAACTTATGGTGTCAGATGTCCATAACTTATACCAAGTTGTGCCTTTCAAGTGGTGGAGACTTCAAAGAAAAGCCCCTGCCCTTCCTGCCCTGGCTCAAGACTCACTATAAGGGGATATGCAGCTCCTTGTGGTGACAGGCCACCCTCTTCAGATGCAAGTATCAGCTTCTCCTTCCCATCTAGCTCAGGAAGGCACATCAGGCTAGTAATGGGCCATCAGGATGTGAATGTCACACCTCAGCTCCCTTTGTGTGTGTATGTCTAGAGGAAATACAAAAAGCCCACCTGTCACCCACCTCAGATGTAATATTGAAAGACAGGCAGAGACACAGACTTGTTAAAGTAAGACAATGCCAACTTTCTAAAAGTAAGAAGAACAACACAAATGCCAGTACTGATAACTTTTCACCCACCCCAGATGTGTATTTAGAGACAGGCAGAGACACAGAATGAATAAAGTAAGAAAATGCCAACTTTCTAAAAGTAAGAAGAACAACACAAATGCCAGTACTGATAACTTTTAATAAAATCATCCACTCATGAGATCACATTCATGTTATGATCCACAATTTATTTATTTTTCATGTATTTCTTATTTTTAGATCAACATTTTCCTCAAGTGAATAATTTCAAGACTCAATTTTCTAAACATCATTAGAAAAATCGATTCACAGAAAGAGCATCAAAACATATACAAAAATTAGAAGTGACAAATTGATCATTTTGTTTATACAAAAATGAAACCGCAATCACAATTATACAACAAACAATTTTGAAACAGTTTAGATTCTGTTGATTTTTGTAGTTGTTTTTTAAAAACATAGAAAGAAATGGCCACCAAACTAATTGAGACAATGAAGTTCTTTACTCAGTGGGCCAACACCAAATGGTATCCATATAATGATCCAAGGAAAATCACCATTCTTTCAATATTAAGTTTTCTCAGAGCTACAGTATTATCATAAAAAAGGCACTCGTTTGGTGGGAAATTGATGACACATTTCTGACCCTTTTATATCGAGATTTGGGGTTGTATCAGGACCTAGAACACAAGAATGCTGAAAATTAAACAAAAAAAAGTTTTTAAAATTATTTTCTCTACACTCATATATCATTCATCACAGACTCAAAACACCCTTCCACTCTGAATTACCTTACATTTCCGCTCTATCTTAATTAATCATCAATCTGAAAGCCTTCAGACACCTACAGAAAGTAGAACAAAGAGTCACATAATGAACAATAACTACCATTGGTCTAAGGTCAATTGTTGTCAAAACCCCTTACATCTATCCCGACGTGAAGCTTTCATATTTCCACCACATGATTCCTGTTTCTTATCTTTTTTTATAAATTCCTAAAACCAAGAACAAAAAATGTTACTACGTTCTCAGGAATTCTTTTCAGTAATTAAATAAACAATCAACTTAAATTATGAGCAAACACTATTTATTTGCATGTTCTGCTTTGCAGCCTACCAATGACATCTATCGTAGCACATTGACTATTTAAATGTGCAGTGTAACACTGGTGCAAAGAGATTAATTCAGCTAACCTGTTCTCATTGTCCGATCGGTGCCGGGCTTCAGAGTTCATTCCTGGTGCCAATATCTGTTCAGAAGGGGATCAAACGTCTCTTCAGTCAGCTGGAAGTCATGTATTTAACAAAACCGCACGCATTGAACAATAACGGTTTTTTGAAAAAGCAAAATGCATGACAAACGACAATGTTTTCCTTGATCAATATTTAAAATAGCGACGAACTTTGTCGTATCGTATCATGAAAGCTTGTATGTTAAAAAGGCAAATTTTTCTATTAGAGCAAGCTTGGCGGATTGTTCGCCATAAATAAATCTATAATTAGTGTTCAAAAGAAGGGCCAGCCCAATGGTTTGTGGGAAATGTAGTCATAATCAAAAGCAATGAATAATATTGAAAAAAAAAATCTATTTGCAATCAGAAAATCCTCAATAAAATTCTGGTTCTTTATCTTAAAGCTGAAAAGTCAAGGGTCACTATAGATGTTATAATTCCTTCATTTCATTCAGCCCTTCAATGGCAGTATTAAACTTGGCAATTAAAAAGCCTTCCCATTATATTAGGCGTATATCCGGATCTCCACCTTGATGTTCTGTCTGAATCACTAATAAAACAGTCCATTTCAAATCTGATTCCAGATGTTTTTCATCTAACCAATGAGCGGCCAGAGGTGCAGTTAGGAATTTCTTTTGAATCCTGGCTTTGTATTGGGTCACGCGTTGACGTACTTCTTGATTAGTTTTTCCGATGTCCACTTTATTGCACGGACAGATGATTCCATATTCCACATTTGTTGATTTGCAATTTGAAAAAACAATATGTTTCCAGGGGATATTCTTATGCATAAAGACTATTCCTGCGATAGCTAGATGACAATTAATGCATGTACCACATTTGTGATGTCCCTGGATTGGTGGAAGGTTTAAGAACTGCTGCATTGTACATTTGCTGATGCTTTTGGAGTCGATGCTCTAACTACTTGGTCCCTTAAGCTTTTTGTCTTTTTTAAGAGCAAACAAAGAAATCTGAAATGATGATTCCAAGTGTCCAATTAAATGTCAATTCTGAATAATGATTTTCTTCAACTGGTTCATTTTTGTACAAAATGTAGATACAAACACTGGTCATTCTAGATTTGGTCTGCTTCTCTTTAGGAGTAATTCTTCACTTGGAGTCCATGCTCATTTCATTAAGTGTTTTAGTAATTTTTTAGCCTAGCCTCTTTTTGTAAGTTTTTCAATTAGATTTTTAGCATGAAAAAAATTATCATTTTTCTCAGAGCAGTTTCTTCAAATTCATAGAATCTGCCCAAATGGCATATTGTCCTTTAGGCTCAGAGGATGGTGACTTGTGTACTTTAGAGCTTTATTTTTATGAGTTGGCTTGATGTGTAATATTGTTTTTAATAGACCATGAACTGTATTTACCTCAACGTCAAGGAATGTGATTTTAGTGGGATCATGATGTAAGCTGAATTTAATATATGGTGTCTGTCATTGAACCAGTCATGGAATTGGTACAGTAGATCTTCATAGCCTGCCCATAAAAAAAATATTGTGGATGTAAGATACCCATTTTGACACATGAACTTATAGGGTTGTTGTTAAAGACACATTTCTCTTCATATTTTGTCATATAGAGAACTGCCAGCTCCGACGCAAAGGGACAACCCATGGCTGTCCCCTTGATTTGGAAAAAGAATTCTCCATTGAACTTGAAATAATTCTTTTTGAGTGTGAAACTTGCCGATTTAATGACAAACTCAGTCAGAACTTGCTGTGGTCTAGGGATAATTTCTAATAAAGATTCAATGGCTTCAATGCCATCTTCCTGCTGTACCTGTGCTTATAATGAGACTACGTCAAGAGTGACTAATCTCTGGTTGGTCTTTTAGAATTTGAAGTATTCTATTTTGCTTAGGAAGTCCATGGTGTCTTGTATGTACAAAGAGATTATTTCTAGGACTGTTTTATCAGTGATTCAGACAGACCATCCAGATGGAGATCCAGAGATACGCCTAATACAATGGGAAGCCTTTTTAATTGCCAAGTTTAATCCTGCCATTGAAGAGCTGAATGAAATGAAGGAATTACAATACCTATAGTGACCTTTGACTATTCAGCTTTAAGATAAAGAACCAGACTTTTGATTGCTTTGCAGGATACTCTAATGGCAAAAAGAAAAAAAACAAATTCAATATTATTCATTGCTTTTGATTACAACTACATTTCCCATAAACCATTGGGCTGGTCCGTTCGTTTGAACACTATTTATAGATAAATTTGTGGTGAACAATTTGCTGAGCTGGCTCAAATGTGTCTTTTTTTACATCCAAGCTTTCATGAAAAAATTCGACAAACTTAGTCACCTTTTTCAATATTAATCAAGGAAAACATAGTCGTTTGCCATGCTTTTTGCTTATTTCATAAAAATGTTATTGTTCAATGCGGGTGGTTTTGTTAAATATATGACTTTCGGCTGACCGAAGAGACGTTTGATCTGCTTTTGAAGAGAGACTGTTGCCAGGATTGAACTCTGAAGTGCAACTCCGATCAAACAACGAGAAAAGGTTAATTGAACTAATTTGTTTGCACCAGTGTTACACACCACATTTAGACAGTCAATGTGCTACAATCAACGTCATTGGTAGGTTGCGAAGCAGACCATGCAAATTTATAGAGTTACCTCATAATTTATGTTGATCGTTTGATTACCGAAAGGAATTCCTGAGAACGTAATACAATTTTTATCTTGGTTTTAGGAATTTATCAAAAAAGATATGAAACTTTTAATCATGTAGTGGAAATATGAAAGCTTCACTTCGGGATAGATGTAAGTGGTTTTGACAACAATTGACCTTAGACCTGAGGTCTTCAAACTTTTTTGCTTTGAATCCCCCCTAAGCAAAAGGTTTAGAACTTGGGCCCCCCTCCAAAACTATATGGCAAGGATTTGGAAAGGGGTAGAGATGATGAGAGGGGGAGGGGGATCATGAGATCATTTTAGATGTGCTCGTCTGTAGCTTGTACTCTGGACTAAATGTGGGGCTTACAAAAAAAGCTACAGCATACAACAAGAACAGAATTGACCAACAAACTACTCCCCATAATAGGGGTGCTGTGGGCCCCAATGCAACTCCTCCTGCTTCACTAATGATGGCTGTAGTCCGGAGAAGCTGGCTATCTCCTTCATTCACTCATTCCCCACCATGTCTGACCATCACGTCAATCTCAAAACAAGCTCAGTCTCTTTCCTGAAAAGAATGAGCTACTCTATGCTGCCCCCCTTTATGCCCCAAGGTTGCCATCTGCCCTAATGCTAGCAAGAAAAATGAGTCCTCATACCCACTTTTTATAGTAAAACAATCATAATTGTGATGCAATGGGCCACTGGGCAAAAGCATTATTACACCTGCTTCATCAATGATAGCTACTAACTTGTTGTCGCCTCTGACCTTTGTTAACAACATGGGCTCCCATCTCACTTCAACCCTCTCCCTCTGATCTCTCTTCATCCACCCCCCATCTTTCTGATGCCCAAATAAAGTTGTCTCCTATTCTTCAATTTCACCAATGATACATACAGCCCTACAAAGCACACTGTCTACTTTGTCAACTGAACAGGGCAATCACTTATAGGCCGGATGCCCAAATCATGCTTTCTGCTGCTTTGTGTAAAAGAACAACAGCAAAAAGTACATTTAGCCCCCTACCCCCTCTGTTCTTTGGGCCCTGTTCCATGCTCAGAAATGATGAAGAGTGCCTGAATGCTAACCCCCATGTTCTTTTTCATCATAAGAATGACATTACTGGGTTCCAGTGACCACACGAAGAACATGCACGCAGGAGAGAGGTACTCCTGTGAAGCAGACAGAGGAATAGAGAACTGTTAAAGAAAAAATATGCCTTACCACCACAATGCCCCCTTCCTGTAAGAAATCTAAAAGTGTGCAACTGATAATTACCAAATATAAAGGCTGCTTTGGAGAAAGTGTAGGTTTTAGTTAATAGTCACTTGGAGCTTCACTGTGACAAATTTAGTTTGAGAGCTAATATGTGTCCATTCAAAAGAGTGCACCCTTTTAATGGACACATATTAAATATTTACACTAGTTGTAATCTGAATGCTTCTCACTAAACTATATATTTTTAAAGCACTTGTTTTATCTTAAACAATATTTTGCAACAGGATGTTTTATACTGTGTAATTCTATTTTAAAATAATGACATTCATGGTGCTTTCCGTCACACACGTGGACCCCGTACCACTGTTAATAAACAAGCCACTATTCCCCACTGCACCATTAAGGATTGAATTCTGTGACTTTCTGGTCACACACAAAGAAATTGGTAGTGATCACAGTGGCTAACTGAGATTTCAAAAGGTAAGAGTCTATTTCACTTTGATTAGTTTAACTTGTATTTATTTTTATTTTGCTGTGGGTGCGTGTTTTTAATCTGCAGATACTAGAAGTTGGAAAAAAATGCAGATTCTTTTTCTTTCTTTTTTTGCTATGTCTTTAACCCAGTCTCCACATTTCCTGAACCTGCCCCATGCGGCTCATTACTACGGTCCTCACACTTTCTTATGGATTTTAAATGCTGCATGTAAATAGAGACAGCCTAGAAATGAGCCTTTCCCGCTTCCAGGCTATCTTCATTTACATGTAATTGCAGACCCATTAGCGCCCCCCTGGGAACACATCCATGGCCCCCAGGGGGGCACGCCCCACAGTTTGAAAACCGCTGCCTTAGACCAATGGTAGTTATAGTACGTAGTGTGACTCTTTGTTTTACTTTCAGTAGGTCTTTGAAGGCTTTCGGATTGTTGATTAATTAAGATAAGGCGGAAATGTAAGGTAATTCAGAGTCAAAGGGTGTTTTGAGTCTGTGATGAATGATTGATGAGTGTAGAGAAAATAATTAAAAAATTCGTTTTTGTTTAATTTTCAGCATTCTAGTGTTCTGGGTCTTGAGGAGAACCACAAAAATCGATTTAGTGGGGTGCGAAGCGCGTCAACAATTTTCCACCAAACAAGTACCTTTTTATGATAATACTATAGCTCAGAGAAAACTTATTATTGAAAGAATGGTGATTTCCCCTGGAGCGCAGTATGGATACCATTTGGTGTTGGCCCAATGAGTAAAGAACTTGATTGTCTCAATTAGTTTTGTGGCTATTTCTTTATTTCATTTTGTTTTTCAAAACAACTCAAAAAAACAAAAACACCTAGGATGCTTCTAAACTCTTTCCTGTATAATTGTGATTGTGGTGTCATTGTTGTATAAACAAAGTGATCAATATTTCATTTCTAATTTTTGTATACATTGAAAATTGAGTCTTGAAATGATTCACTTGAAGAAAATGCTGATCTAACAATAGGAAATACATATAAAATAAATAAAATTGTGGATCATAACGTGAGTGTGATCTCATGAGTGAATGATCTTATGAAAAGCTATCAGTACTGGCATTTGTGTTCTTCTTACTTTTAGAAAGTTGGCATTTTCTTAATTTAACCATTGTGTGCCTCTGCCTGTCTCTAAATATACATCTGGGGTGGGTGACAGCTGGGATTTTTGCATTTCCTCTAGACAGTCACACCCAAAGGAGCTGAGGTTTGTCATTCACATCCTGATGGCCCATTACTAGCCTCATGCGCCTTCCTGAGCTAGATGGGAAGGAGAAGCTGATACTTCCATCTGAATAGGGTGGTGCCTGTCACCACAGGGAGCTCCATATCCCCATAAAGTGAGTCCGGAGCCAGGGCAGGAAGGGCAGGGGCCTCTCTTTGAAGTCTCCAACACTTCAAATGCACAACTTGGTATATGTTATGGATGTCTGACACCACAACCTGAGTACACTCTGGACCTGAGATCACTCTGCCAGGAAGAAGGACTGTTGTGCTTCTGAACTGTGAGTTGTGCCCTGCCAAGTGGTGCCAATCCAGTCCTAAGCTCTTGGAGGTGGGTTTTCTAGCTGTCTGCCAAAATTCATGTATTGAATCTTTGTGTCAATCGGAACAGATGCATTTGCCTTTGATGCTGATGCATTGCTAATTTGAGGACTGCACAGCACCAACATTGTGGCTTGACGATGACACATTGCCTACTTCGCCTAGAGCTTGAGGATTGCGCGGGACCCAACAGCGCAGCTCGAAGATGACGCATTATCTTCACCGCCCAGACCGTGGCAATTATGAGGGACCTGATTGCATGACTCGGAACCAATGCATCACCTACAATTTTTTAGATCAACAACAATGAATCCCCTCCTACGCTCTTTATTTCACAGATGTTCCTCGAAGTCAATGCTCTTTCTCCATGAGGGTACTGTTTTAGCAGGGCCTGCGTGGCTTTTTCATCCAACCTGCGGTCCATCACAGTCGGCTTGACTTTTCCGATTACACCCGGTCCACGGTGACCAGAAAGCCCTGGTTGGTCAAGATATTCTGAAAAATTCATAACTTTGGTTCTACTTATTGTTTTTTTTTTGCTTTGGTCTTGTTCTTTTCTTTAAATTAAGCTCTATTTTCCTAACCTGGTGTGGATTATTTTTGTGTAGTGTTTCCACTGCTTTACTGTATTAAGTGTTGCACAAATACTTTAGTTTATGTGATCAAAGGAGAGAGAGAGGAACTAGAGTAGCTAGTTCGTTTCCCCAGGGTATTATGAAATAAACAAGAAAAAGTAGCTACCAAGACAGTATACATGAAGTATGTGTCTGCATAGGAAAACCGATTGTTTTTTTATGAAGGCCCTCACCCACCAACCCAGTTGGTGGGATGCATGATCATCGGACCCCACCCGAGGTACCGAGTGTACCTCAGGTGTGCTACGACGCCTGATTACAGCAGAGCGGGTTTTGTTACGTGAGTGTGGGTGCTGGTGTGTTGAGTGAGTTTTTAAAATTCTTTCCTAGGGGTCCCGAACAGTTACTTTATTGATGGGCCCCAGGCAGAGTTAAAAACAAAGGCTTGAGGACGTGAAGGGGTGGACTTATGGTCTCCCACGTCCAGTGTGGTCTACTAGTTTGAGCCAGGCCTTTTTTTCTAAATTGGCTTTCTTCAGGACCTTTTATGTGTGGGGATGGTACAGGGGGCTTACATGCTGTCAGTACCCTGTATGTGTAGCACACACTAAGGTGCTATAACTGTGAGAGCCATTTTCTCTCCCTTTGTATTCCTAACTACAGAGGAGAAACTCCAGGGGTCTCTGCCGGGGGTTCAAGACACCGATGTACATTGGTGTGGTCTTCGATCCCGCTGAAAACCTATGGTCCAGTCAGGGCCGTCATAAAAAAAATAGGCCTGGGCGGTAAATTCCGTTCCGCTCGCGGAATTTGCAGGATATGGGTAATTTGGCGTTGCGCGGAGAACGCAAAATTGCCCAAAATTCTGCGTTCCGCGACTTCGCGAAATTTTTTGCTTGTTCTTGTTCTCAAATGCTGGTTTGCGAGATATTTCCCCCGAGCACTCAAACAGCAATTGCAAACAGTAAAAAAGCATTGCAAACAAGCAATTCCGCGTGTTCACGGAATTTCTACGTGTTGGCGGAGATATTTTTACAGTTTCGCGGAGATTCGCTTAATGCGATTACGCAAATTCCGCCCACCCCTATAAAAATACAATCGGTTTTCCTAAGCAGACACATACTACACGTATACTGTCCTGGTAGTTAGTTTTTCTTGTTTATTGCACAAATACTTTAGACATTATCTCTTAAGTGAAGCCTGACTGCTCTGTTCCAAGCTACAAGAGGGCGAGCATATGTTAATATAGGGTGTGTATCTAATTTATTCTGACTAGAGTGGTGTTCCCTACTGGACAGGGTGCATACCTCTGCCAACTGGTGATCTTCATTTCTAACCTACATAGTTATACATTTCATGGCTTCCATAACTGATTTATGCCTGTGCAAATAATTTCCTTTTGACATTAATCAAATACAAAGAGTGACTAAGCCAAAGTTGAGCACATGAAGATCATTGACACCCCACTATTCAAAACCTCTACCTATCTGGTCTAATCCCACTAACTTACCCTACAGTAGAGTAAGTTAATTGTCTTTTCCTTACTGCCAAGCAAGTGCATTTGTTGAAAGTAATTTGTGGTGAGGGTGAGGCCAGGGAGTAAAGTGGGACTAAGTGCTTGATTTTGAGTTTTAGGGATATGATACTCTATGACGAACGTCCCACATAAAATCTATTTCTTATTCTCTTTCCTGTACTGCAGTGCATGGTTTTTCCAGCTATCTACTTACAGCAGTAAGGATATCTGCAGTTTATACGTGACATGTGTGACGTAGTATCATTATTATTTATCTGCCTCTTTGGAGTCAGGGTAGAATTGAAAGGCATTTGAAGAAGAGAAGGCTCATTGGATTTAAAGAAAGATAATTATTCATTATATCTTCCCCAACTGCATTCTGCAGAGAGCAGTAAAGTACCCAATGTGCTAGAATGCCTGCATTAACTTAGCACAAGAAGAGTACTAAATCAAAGTGTCTGTTTATTTTATTATTAGGTAATCCTCTAAAAGCAAAAAATATATTTTTTAATCTGCTGCTGTTCTGGCTTAATTCCTTGCAGCCAGTCAGTGCTTTTACGTGAGGCATGTGTGGCTACAAAATGGCCCTGGGACTCCTAATCACATCAAATTGCAATGGCACTAGTGGATGGGCAATGTACTGCTAATGTACCGCTATATAATTTTAAACAAGTATGTGCGCAGAGCATTGTTTACAATTAGTCTTTTTTTGCTTTCTTGACATAGCTACTCTTGCTGGTCCAACACCTACTGGGCAAGAGATAGCAGCCCGCCTGTGGCGGCAGAGGATGGAGGCCATCTAGGCACAATTTAAACTGCAGACACAGGCTCCACAATGGCAGGCCTGAAACATGTTTTAAAGAGCAGCTGAAGTAGGTGGCACAATTAGTGCTGCAAGCCCACTAGTATCATTTAATTTACAGGACCTGGGCACAATTAGTGCACTTTGCTAGGGACTTCAAAGTAAATTAAATATGCCAATTGTGTTCCCACCAATTATACCATGTTTTTGGGAGAGAGCAAATGCTCTGGTGGCTCTGGGAGGAGGAGGAGGAGGGGGCTAAGCGTGAATCTGCTACTGCCCTAGTTCCTCCAGCCAGCCACCAGTGCCCCCATCTCAGCCACAACAGCGCCAACGCCACTGGCAGGTCAGTCAATCAATCCTCTCGGATTTGTTCTGGTTTCTTGCTGGGGTCAGTTCAAGAGCCAGGTCTTGAGTACTTTTCTGAATTTTGGGTGAAATGATGATGTTGAGATGTGCAGGGGGAGGTTGTGCCAGGACTTGGTGGCAAGGTAGGTTGCTTCAGCATATGCAGGGGAGTGTGAGTGAGGGAGGCAGTGTCTTGAGGGTTGGTGGTAGTTAATATATGCTGGTCCTTGGTCGTCGAGGGCCTTGTAGGCATGTATCAAACCTTAAATCAACATCTTTTCTTGATGCAGTTCCAGTGGAGTTTACTGAGGTGGGGGTGATGTGGGTCCATTTGTGGAGCTGGAGTATGAGTTTGATAGCTGAGTTCTATATTGTCTGGAGTCTCTTCAGAAGTTGGGTGGTGAGTCCTGCGTAGAGTGCATTGTAAATGTAAATGTAAATGTAGGTGTACTTATATAGCGCAACCTGTCACCCAAAGGGCTTCCTGGCGCTTGCTTAGGGAACCCGTCCTGGTATTCCCCTGTGAGAGGCCCCGGCAGGGTATCCACAAGGTGAAAGCCAGGCATCCCACCGCGAGGGACCGTTGTGGAGATTAAGCAAGCTATTGCCCAGAGTCGCAGAGCGTGAACCCGTGAGTCGAGAAGGCACCGGAGCGAGAATTATCGAGACCGTGGAATTTTTTAGCCCAAGACCCGCCAAGGCGGGGAATTGAACCCTGGTCCAGGGCCGATCTCAGCTTCCGGGTCTGCCGCCTCTAACCCCTGAGCCACACTTCTCCAGCTCTCTGTAGTCCAGCCGACTGGTGACTAGGGCTTTGAACGAGGGCTTTCCTGGTGTTGATGGGGAGCCATCTGAAGATCTTTCAGAGCATGTGGCGGGTGAGAAGCAGATGGAGGAGACTGCGTTCATCTGTTGTTTCATGGTGAGTTTGCTGTCCAGGCTGATGCTGAAGTTGCAGGCATGGTCTGTTCATGTGGGTCCAAGTTTGGAGGGCCACCAGGTGTCATTCCACATGAAGGTGTTGTTCCCAAAAATCAGCCTTCCATCTTGTCCATGTTGAGCATGAGACAGTTGGGCTTCATTAAATTGGCGATGCTTGTCATGCAGGTGTGGAAGTTGGTACTGGTGGTGGAGGGGGGCAATGCTGAGGCCATGTATTCTGACGATGTCAGCCAGGGGCATCATGCACATGTAAAACATAGTGGGGTTCAGGGATGAGCCTTGAGGGACACCACAGATGATGCTCTTGTATTCCCAGGTGAAGGGTGGTAGGCATATCATTTGGGCTTGTCCTGTGAGAAAGGATGCAATCTGTTTGAGGGTGTTGCCCTGGATCCCGATTTGGAGAAGGCCTTTCATGAGGGTGTGCTGAGATACAGTATCAGAATCTGCTGAGAGATTGATGAGGATCAGGGCTGCTGTCTCCCCATAGTAGAAGGGGACCTGATGTGTTCATGGCTGGGCGATCAGGGTGGTCCCGGAGCTGTGGTTGGCATAGAAGCTGGTTTGCAAGGAGTCCAGCAGAATATTGTTCTCCAGGTGTTTGATGAGCTGGTGGTTGATGGCCTTCTGGAGGACTTTGGTGGGGAAGGGGAGGAGAGAAATGGGACGGTTGTTTTTTAATTCACTGGGGTTGGTGGAGGGTTTCTTGATGAGGGGTCTGACATCTGCATGTTTCCATTGATCGGGGAAGGTGGCTGTGGTGATGGATGCGTTGAGAATGGAGGTGAGTGGAGGGGTCCGTGGGTGCTCAAGAGTGGATGGAGTTCATGATGGCTCTGATATGCTGTATGTTGTGGGTGGTGTCCATGTGGTAAGCAGATAGTTGTGAGTGGCATCAGTTGGCATGAGGAGGCTGTAGAGGTCAGTGTTTTGGGTTTTTAAGTTGCTGTAGATGGCAAATATCTTGTTGTAGAAGTAGTCAGCTAGGCATTGATAGTATTTGTTGAGGGCTGACTTGAAGGTGTCACGGTCTGTGGGATCTTTACTGATGCACAATTGTCTTTCTAAGTGTTTGCAGTGACGTTTCATGGTCCTGCATTTTTGTGTATACCAGCTGGCTTGGTGGATATCTTGGTCTTGGCAGGATTGATAAGGGCAACTCTGTCAGCGCAGTTGGTGATCCAGGCAGAGATGCTCTTGGTGGCCTGTTCCAGATTTCTTGTGGAGTAAGGATGAGTGGTGTTGAGGGTGTCTATCCATTGGATCCCTGTCACTTTGTTCCAGCTGCAGTGGAAAGAGCTAGGAGGCTTGGTGGTGGTGGATCCTTCGATGGTGAAGTGTACAAAGATGTGGTCTGTCCAGGTAAGCTCAGTGACATGACTGTACTTGATTCTGCCGCTGGCAGTGAAGATCGGGTCAAGCGAATGTTCTATGCTGTGTGTGGGGTTGGTGACCAGTTTGGTGAGCGGATATTACTCATGCTTTCCAGGAGGTTGGCAATGTTTCCACCTTTGGGGTTGTCTAGGTGGAAGTTGTGGTTACCGAGGAAGAAGTAGCACTTAGAGTTGTTGGCGAGTGGGGCGATGAATTTGGGTATGGTGCTGCAGAAGCAAGGGTATGGTCATAGGGCTCTGTGGTATGTGAGGGTACCTATGATGGTTGTTATGCTGTTGGTTTGGAGTTAGAAGTTGAGGTGCTCCATGAATGGTGCAGGGATGTATTTGGTGGTGGTTGAGTGGTTGTTTTTTTTTAAGCCACCTGAACCACCACTGCTGCCACCCCTCCAATACAGACCCCTTGTTCCAACGCTATGTGGTGTGTAAGCTGGCACTGATTCGTCAACAGGTCACAAGCCTTGAACAGGAAGTGGGAAGACTCCTGCCCTATATCAAAGCTGCACTCTTCTGAAGCCCTATTTTATTTTTTGTTTGGAGGGAGAGACTTTTTTGTGTGTGGAGTGGGTAGGTTTTGGGTAGGGACCGAGACTTTGGACTAGTTTTCTTTGGGCATTTTTCTGGATATTGGTTGCGGGCAGGTGATTTATTTGGGAGAGAGGGGGGCCTGTTGTGGTTGGAGAGGGTGGGTTTTATAATGTTGAACTTGAAGTAAAGGGAAATATCATTCTTATACTACATGCCTGGATTAGTTTTCCTGTTTTACTTTTACTTTGCACTGCTGCCTTTTTTACGCAGCATGTTTTTTTAGTCAGCTTATCTAAGTGTATACTAGCTAGTTATAGTTAGTTATACCACTGTCCTACTACCCTCTGTAAACTATTGACCTTTAGGGGGGTATGCTGTCATTGGCTATATTGCTTACAAAAAAAATAAACAGCAACTTGCTTATCTGCAATAGTAGTTAGTTACATACTGATTAAGCTAGTTCACTTCACTCAATAGTTCTCGTACCTGAATAGATGAAGCAATGACTGCTACCTCTCTCAATCCTCAAAAACCTTACGGCAGGGTTTTCCAAGGCACACTAACAGGGAAGGCATCACAAGCGAGGTCCCATTCCCACATAGGTGATGTCCAACTGTAGGATTAATCAAAAGGATTATCCATCACAAGCAACTAGATTGAAAGAAAACACAGAGTTAGTGGGTTATATTCATATCATAACCTCACAAAGACTGAGACCAGACTACCATCATCACACAACAAAGAAGACCTGATATTGTAACAAAAACTAGCAATAGTAATTTCCTCTGGGCAATGGGTAAGCTAGTATTTATTTCAAACAAAACTTACAAAATACTCGAGTCAGGAGAAGTAGACTCAGAGTCAATAGTGGATATTATTAAGCATTTATGCAACACAAGCCTTGAATGATGATGTTTATTAATGCTGTTATATATCTAAAATATGGATTCCTTTTATGCGTGGGTTGATAAGTGGGGCTGGTGTAGGCTAATACTCAGGTAGTAGAAGATCCTGCAGTGAGTTTGAGCTGTTTTCACCACATCCCTCCCGCCAGGTCTGTGATCCATTTATGGTGTAAATTAAGTCACAATTATGTGTGAGATGTGCACACCTTCCATGCTTCTCAATCAGTTAAAAAAAAGTAATAAAAAATGGTAGTCGTTAAAGTGGAGTGATCTGGTTAAAGCAGAGAATCCAGCTAAGCATCACGGAATAGCTACGGAAGTTGGAACACGCATTTGAACAGCATTGACAGTGAACAAATTTAGAAGAGCTATTCCCGGTTGATCATTTCTAAAGAAACATCTGTACACATTGTATTGGCCCCTGAAGAAGGGACAGTGAGTTCCGAAATGCAAAGGGCAACACAAATTCTCAATGTGAAATGTACAGATGAAGATTTTTGCATTTAAAGTAATCAACAGAATGATGCTGTGAAAATGATGATACATATATTGTATATTGTCATTGATTTTGTTGAAATATTTTTGTATTGAATATATCAACCATGTTGAAAATCAATTCATTGTGAATATATGTTTTATTAGGGTATACACAGCATGGTAAAAGTTTGTCAAAAGAAAAATTCAGTTACTGACCTTGTATGTTAAATACACTCAGCAGTAAACACCTCAATAAAAAACAGAGCTTGGGGGAAGAGGATTAGGGGTTTTATCAATGGATGGGAAAGGAGAATTGGGGAAAGGTGTGACATAGATAAACACTACACAACCACAATATTAATCAGGGCGATGAACAGCAAACCATCATCATTCTGTGGAGGAAAATGAAGGAATTATGTAGTTCAAATAAATACATTGCAAGCAGTTCTTCAGGCCCGGAGGCCCAATTTATATCTAAATGTTCTCTCATCTAGGTATGAAAAATACAAATTGTGGAGGATTGAACCAACCCAGTTCAATAAATTATGATTGCTAAAAGAAAAATTATTCTGTATATAAATGCCAAATTGGGCAATGCATCTCCATTCTTCTTAGAATGTCCATCTTGGGTGCCTGGCTGAATGGGTCAGGTAACGTAAGCAAGAGTGTTATAGAGCTGGCACTTTTTTTTCTCATTTGCTTGTTTTCACCGTTCGTCCTTCTACTGATGCCAACCTTGGGTTCTCTAACCTCATGCGCTGAAGCAGGGGCAATGAGGTGAAAGCACCCAAGACAGCATTCCTGCAATCATTCAAGGAGGCCTCCTCCGTTCATCGACCCCAGACCCTTCCCCATGTCCTTCTGCTCACGCAGAGAAGACTATAAACAGCAGAGGCAGGAGAAGGCTTAATCATTGGACCGATTAAATATATTTTTTTCAAGTTCCTCTAATCATAAAGTTCTTCTAGACACAAATGGAGTCCACAATTCATATTTCTTTTCCCCTTGATTTGAAATATCCAAATTACCAATATAACTCATAGATTTCAACCGATCATCTATTGTTGGAGGTGTCGGAGATACCCATAATTTACATATCTCCCTACGCGCTAAAATCATAGCATAAAATACCAATTTTGTACAGTCTTTAGTAACAATACATTGGCATTCCAAACTTCCAAAACTTCCAAAAATAACCAAAACAGCTCTTACCTTAATCTGCAGGTTTAAAGCGCTAGCCAGGTATTTACTTACGGCCTCCCAGAAGAGCTGTAACTTCATGCAGTATACAAACATGTGTAAGTCATCTGCACTCTGACTGCAGCACTTGGGACACACCACCACTATTCCTGACCCAAATTTAGAAAGCCTTTGTGGAGTCCAGTACACCAGTAAAATTATGGTTCCTCCTCAGATATGCAGGTTTAACTGTTTTATAAAGCATGGACATAGATACTTGTCATTGGTCTTCTAGCTTGGTCTCTGGCAAGGAGCCTCCCCACAGATCCACTGGCAAGGTAAACACGCCATCCTCCATCACCAAGATCAACCAGTACCATATTGCGATTTCTTTTTTGAGCACTATAGTAGACAGAATTTTTTCCGTGAATTCCTTAGGATCTCCTAGCATTACACCCATTGACGAGAACCAACTTTAAACCTGGAGGAATTTAAACCTTAAGAGCGTTGGGCCAACTACCTTCTCACACCAGCCCCACGAAACCATCTGACCATCCAACAGCAAGTCCTTCCATCTAAAAATGCCTGCTTCTTTTAAGGGTAAGGCCAAAGAGTCTTTTGTCCACTCAGGAGAGCCTGGTACATCCCAAATTGGGGCCCTATAGCTGAAATATAGTATGTTGAAGACCCTTCTGACTTTAAACCACATTTCAGCCATGTCCTTTAGAATCTTAAGCCTGACCTTCTTAGAATATTTCTGGCACCTTTTGTGCAGCGGAAGAGAAGGCCTGCGAATTGAAAAACAGAAACGATATTGTAGAGCCAAGGAGAAGGACAGAAGGTAAACTTCATCAGGAGTATACCAAGAGTCAGAGGCAGAGCAGGAGTATAGGCTGCTGCAATCATTCATTTTATGAATAATGTGTGGTTGATTAACTGAGAACTCATCATAACATTTGGCCGAGTATGTGCATCGTGGGATGATGATGTGGCATCACAAGTCTGTCTTCAGATACAAACCCCCTACCACAACCACATGAGAGGAGTTTCACATTTGAGCCAGCACACACTCAGCAGCATTTCCCAGATCAATGTCCCTCCCAACAGTCCACAGAGTTGAGTAGGCCTCAGAGTCATCATCATGTTGGTTTCCCTTTGACGTCTATAACTTCCTTATTCTGGCTGTTGAGGAAGCCCCACACTGAGTCTTCCCATTCTCCTCCTGACTCAGATTAACAATCAGTCCAACACCCTCCTGACCATAGCGAGATAGACCTTTATTACACAGCAGTTGAAAAACAAGAAGAGAAACAGAATTTGAGTAATTTGTATAGACTTATGTTTGTTAAGTAAAGTAATTGGTCTGGTCTATGAAGAACCAGAAAAAAGGAGTAGACATTGCAGGCAAGTCTCCCTAAGTTTGAAAGGGCCAGTCACCATCCAAAAAAATGATCACCCATCAGACCCCAAACATTGCAAATCAACAAAATCAAGTAATAAAATTAGTTGAACACCCTCCCTCACTGCCAGCCACCACATGAATCATCAATCATCACTCTTATTCACTCAATAACATATCACTCATTGGTGCAATAGTTACCTGTTCCAACCCAAGCATGGTGGTACACAATAGTATCTCCTTTTTGATGCAAGAAAACAACACATTGGAATTTAGAAGTTTTGTAAATCAAATGATCTGCAATGAGACAGCCCTGTTAGAGGATGAATAAAAGAAGGATGGCCATGGGACGGAGGCAGGCATTTTGTCCAATGTATTTGAAGGCTAGTTCAACTCCCATCTGACCATACATGTGCCTAAAAATGGTGGGGCTACATAAGGCAGACACAAACAAAATATATAGCTATATCTATTTCTTGGGGCAAGCACCAAGAAATCCAGTAAAAAATAATTTAAAAGATGTGTAGTGGCCTACTCGGTCTGGGAAATAGAGTTTGTCAAACTCAGGTGGTTCACCCAGGAGTTGGTCAGCTAACACACTGGAATCTAACCAATCCCCCTTATCCTGCTCCTCCTCCTGTGGTATCTCAGGAAGAGCGTAATTGCGTAGTATGCGGTGTTGGTTAATTTTGATCATGGTCAATCTTTCAACATTTTGAGGTGAGAGACTGGTTCTTCTCACAGTGACAACTGTGCCAGCTGCACTGAACACACGCTCAGCAGACACCCTGGCTAATGGACAAGTCATATACTTTATATCCAGCCAGCTGAACCATTGGTGTATCTTCCCATAACAATATACCAATGGGTTCTGATTCGCTGGACATATTTTTGGCCATCCATATAATCCTGGAACAACCTCTGAAAGGTCATTACTGCTGCCACTTGCTCAACTTCTTTTTCCTTAACCTCTGCATTTGACTTAAGCCCTGCCACTTGAAACCAAGCCCCTGCCACTTGAAGCCAAGCCCATACCGAGGTTGGGTCTGATTCTTCTGTTCCTGTGGTTGTTGTTGCCGGGGTTCACACTGTTGGCTGCTCTGAGACAACATCACCACCCTGTCTGGAAGTTAAAAGCTGCACCCTAGGACTTCTGCACGGGACTCTACTCTAAAGGAATGAAAATTGCCTGTATTTTTTAATACTGTGGATCAAGTTTTGTGGCTTAGTTCATCATACTGTACTCCTTGCTGACCTCCCACGTGAAAACTTCAAAAGGAAGTAGCATCTGTGTCAGCTATTTGACTAGGGTCCATCTGTGCACCTCCATGTTTAGGCTATTTAGTTTATGCCTGCAAAGCACTTGTGCTGTGCTTATGAAATCTGTTGAATTAAATATATGTTAAAGGGGACTTACATTCTACCTTCACTTCTTATAGGTTTTTGTGCTTGTCACTTTACTTTTCTTCCTTTCTATTGGTTAAAGGAGTTCTATTTCCTGTTCTTCTGTGCATGTTTCTTTTATCCCTTTTTCATCAGCAAAGTACTGTGTTCAACATCTTTGTGGGACTTTTTTTTAAAGCTTTTACCTGTACAGCACTTGTGCTCTCTAGTGTGCAGCTCACCTGCACAACACTTCCTCTTTGTTCCCCATGACTGCATTAGAATAAAAGCCTACATTGAAACTAGAAGCTGCACTGGCTGATCACAACTGCACTCACCAGTCCCATCAGGGCAACACACACCCGCTAGTCTCCTCGGGCCGAAGCAGGCACCCACTCTAATGTTAAAGCCATATCAGATGATGACGCTTGTTTTAAGATGAATACAGCCTGTATGACAACATAAATGCCAGTGAATATATGCTGAGTGTTTTGGAAGGCAGATTTGCCTCACGGCTTGTTCCACTGTGTGTTGCTGTTTGGTTTCACTTTTAGCTGTCCTTTGGTTGGCATTCTTTGTAATCTGCATTTCCATAGCTGGGTGGGTGTCTTTTTCATGCATGCTCCTGTACAAACACATTACTGCATGGTTGCTTGCTTGTCGATTTACCCATTGCCCCCAAAATAATTCTGTTTGATAACTCATTAGTACTGTTATGCTTTGGTTGATTAGCTGCAAACTCGCTTGGTTCACTATGCATTCTGCTAGCCTGCTCCCTTAATGTGGTTGTGGAATCTTCGAGCCTGCTATTGTTCAGTCACTCCTATAAATGGAATGCTCCCTCCTGATTCCCTCAAACTTGTGGCTGCAGTAAGCTGTGGCCTCCGTGACATTTGGTTTTCACTGCTGACTTCAGGCTGTCATCACTCTTCCGTAATAAGTCTTGTGAATCCCACATTCTGCCTTGTGATGCCACGTATTGACTTCACCTTTCCCTGCAGTAATGAATCTGATTTGCCACTTTTTAAACAGTATATTTTGAATTTGTGAGTGTAAATTGTGTTTAAATATTTGCAATTTTTCAGCTAATTATACCAACTTTTATTCTTCCTGGCGAGCCATTCGTTATTCGCTCTTAACACCAGAGTAATTTTCTGGATTCCTGTTCTGACTATGGCTGCTTTAGGTTTTGGATATTTCTTTTTGACGTATTGTGTGTCATGCTATTAAACTTCCTACTCCCTCTCTCAAACACCTCAGTAGACATTGATCGTCCCAGTTTTAGGTGTGGCTAGAGAAAGCTTCAGGTGTTTGAATAGGTTGTCATGCCAAATAAAAAAACTGTTGTCTCCTGTTTGCCCTGCACATTGCTTGCTGCTTGTCTCCAGTATGTACCTGCACCCCATCATTTTATGACTACCTCTGACTGCCTGCATATTTCTTATTTGTTTAACTGTGCCTTCAATTAATGCAGGTGCATAAATAACACCTGCTCACATGCTCTTAAAGACTGCTCGAGGATAATGGCCGTTTGAACTACTGTGTGCTGAATGCATCTTGCATATGCTGATGTCTTTCTACATCTAGTATGTGGCACTGAAGACATTACCATTCAATAGCATTGTAAATATGTGTTGTGGTGCAGCACCATGTAACACCCTCAAACACCTCCAGCCGGAGGTTGCACCAAACATACAAACTCAACAGTGTGTGCATTGTCCATAGAGTTGTGTTATGCAAATGTGAGTCCGCATCCATGCCTCTAGCTAAAACTGACATATCGCTTTCACCGGTAAGTGCCTTCTGAGTGGTATATACATTTGATGTTAATGACCAGTTTGCACCAAACTTTAATGTGTAGTTAACATTACAATAAGGGCAGACTACAACACACACTGAAGTTATTCTGTCGGTTCTTTCCTCGTGCGCTTAGTGACCAAAATGTGCAATATTGTGTTTTGGGTTTTACAAATATGTCATCTGTTCTGGTGAATTCACTTGATATGTGCTTGGTTAATGTTGTGTTGATACAAGATGAAGGTAAATTCGTAGGTCACATGATGTATTTGATTAGTGCACTTGTCCATTTTCTTGGTGTGACTGTGCAGTCATTAGAGTGAAAAGCAGGGTTAACAAAGCATGCCCTGCTAGAATATAATCAGGAGCAAGGAACCAGCAAATGCATAAATAGCATAGCATGCACTTCTGTCTCTTTACGTTCCTTAACACTTGAAACCACCTGGTTTCTCCAAGGATTGGCTACGTATTGCCCGTCCTCTAAGTAAGAGTGTTCCCTTGGAACAGGCTTACATTGACTCCTATAATTTTGTCTTATATTCTTTACTCTTTTTTCCAGTTCACTTCTTTAGGCGAGGTGAGAGCATTTCACAGCTCCTTGCAAGTTTAGTTCATGAGTTTGATCCAGTATTGCAGGCATATCAAACGTGCTTGGCTGCTGCATGTTTTTTTTCTTTGTCCTCTGCCATTTGTCTAATATCCCTGCAATATATTACCATCAGTTACTGCACAATATATTGCCTTTCTCAATAAACAAGTCATAACACTTTTATGGAGATCCAGTCACTTATATTGCACAAACTGTAAGCTAAATATTACAACTATATAAAATATTAATATTAATCGCATATGTGAAACCAAATGCATTTACAAATGCTTGTTCCAGTTGCATTCCCTCCTCTTTGAATGACATAGTCATTGATTGGTTTGTACTGCTCAAACAGATGTAGGGACATGTAATAAGTCGTGTTCCAATATGTTGGTTCCTCCTGTATGAGGGGTTTAACTGGTACTATATTAGCACGCTGAATAATTCTCAACTGCTTCGGGGCTTTGAAAGAATGTCTGAAATTATTGTATGTTTTTCTGCAGGTGGTCAGTATATTGCTGACTATGTCTTCTTTTTTGTGAGAGTCCTGCACAATCAGGTTGATGCAGTGCACCAAACACAGAACCCTTAAATAGCCACCATCTGCCATGGCCTTAACTATGTTACTTCCATTGTCAACAAATTGCAACAAATCCAATTCTGAGACCTTCTCACTGTGACAACTGTGCCAGTTGCACTGAACACATGCTCAGCAGACACACTGGCTAATGGACAAGTCATATACTTTATAGCCAGCCTGCTAAACCATTGGTGTATCTTCCCATAACAATATTCCAATGGGTTCTGATTCGCTGGACCTCTTTTTGGCCATTTATATAGTCCTGGAACAACCTCTGAATGGTCATTACTGCTGCCACTTGCTCAACTTCTTTTGCCTTAACCTCTGCATTTGACTTAAGCCATGCCACGTGAAACCAAGACCATGCTACTTGAAGCCAAGCCCATACAGAGGTTGGGTCTTATTCTTCTGTTCCTGTGGTTGTTGTTGCCGGGATTCACACTGTTGGCTGCTCTGAGACAACATCACCACCCTGTCTGGAAGTTAAAAGCTGCACCCTAGGACTTCTGCCCGGGACTCTTCCCCCAATCTGTCTTGTATACTAAAACATTCAGTTCTGAAAAAAGGAATGAAAATTGCCTGTATTTTTTAATACTGTGGATCAAGTTTTGTGGCTTAGTTCATCATACTGTCCTCCTTGCTGACCTCACAAGTAAAAACTTCAAAAGGAAGTACCATCTGTGTCAGCTATTTGACTAGGGTCCATCTGTGCACCTCCATGGTCAGGCTATTTAGTTTTTGCCTGCAAAGCACTTGCGCTGTGCTTATGAAATCTGTTGAATTAAATATATGTTAAAGGGGACTTACATTCTACCTTCACTTCTTATAGGTTTTTGTGCTTGTCACTTTACTTTTGTTCCTTTCTATTGGTTAAAGGAGTTCTATTTCCTGTTCTTCTGTGCATGTTTCTTTTATCCCTTTTTCATCAGCAAAGTACTGTGTTCAACATCTTTGTGGGACTTTTTTTAAAGCTTTTACCTGTACAGCGCTTGTGCTCTCTTGTGTGCAGCTCACCTGCACAACACTTCCTCTTTGTTCCCCATGACTGCATTAGAATAAAAGCCTACATTGAAACTAGAAGCTGCACTGGCTGATCACAACTGCACTCACCAGTCCCATCAAGGCAACACACACCCACTAGTCTCCTCGGGCCGAAGCAGGCACCCACTCTAATGTTAAAGCCATATCAGATGATGACGCTTGTTTTAAGATGAATACAGCCTGTATGACAACATAAATGCCAGTGAATATATGCTGAGTGTTTTGAAAGGCAGATTTGCCTCATGGCTTGTTCCACTGTGTGTTGCTGTTTGGTTTCACTTTTAGCTGTCCTTTGGTTGGCATTCTTTGTAATCTGCATTTCCATAGCTGGGTGGGTGTCTTTTTCATGCATGCTCCTGTACAAACACATTACTGCATGGTTGCTTGCTTGTCGATTTACCCATTGCCCCCAAAAGAATTCTGTTTGATAACTCATTAGTACTGTTATGCTTTGGTTGATTAGCTGCAAACTCGCTTGGTTCACTATGCATTCTGCTAGCCTGCTCCCTTAATTGTGGTTGTGGAATCTTCGAGCCTGCTATTGTTTAGTCACTCCTATAAATGGAATGCTCCCTCCTGATTCCCTCAAACTTGTGGCTGCAGTAAGCTGTGGCCTCCGTGACATTTGGTTTTCACTGCTGACTTCAGGCTGTCATCACTCTTCCGTAATAAGTCTTGTGAATCCCACATTCTGCCTTGTGATGCTACGTATTGACTTCACCTTTCCCTGCAGTAATGAATCTGATTTGCCACTTTTTAAACAGTATATTTTGAATTTGTGAGTGTAAATTGTGTTTAAATGTTTGCAATTTTTCAGCTAATTATACCAACTTTTATTCTTCCTGGCGAGCCATTCGTTATTCGCTCTTAACACCAGAGTAATTTTCTGGATTCCTGTTCTGACTATGGCTACTTTAGGTTTTGGATATTTCTTTTTGACGTATTGTGTGTCATGCTATTAAACTTCCTACTCCCTCTCTCAAACATCTCAGTAGACATTGATAGTCCCAGTTTTAAGTGTGGCTAGAGAAAGCTTCAGGTCTTTGAATAGGTTGTCATGCCAAATAAAAAACTGTTGTCTCCTGTTTGCCCTGCACATTGCTTGCTGCTTGTCTCCAGTATGTACCTGCACCCCATCATTTTATGACTACCTCTGACTGCCTGCATATTTCTTATTTGTTTAACTGTGCCTTCAATTAATGCAGGTGCATAAATAACACCTGCTCACATGCTCTTAAAGACTGCTCGAGGATAATGGCTGTTTGAACTACTGTGTGCTGAATGCATCTTGCATATGCTGATGTCTTTTTACATCTAGTATGTGGCACTGAAGACATTACCATTCAATAGCATTGTAAATATGTGTTGTGGTGCAGCACCATGTAACACCCTCAAACACCTCCAGCCGGAGGTTGCACCAAACATACAAACTCAGCAGTGTGTGCATTGTCCATAGAGCTGTGTTATGCAAATGTGAGTCCGCATCCATGCCTCTAGCTAAAACTGACATATCGCTTTCACCGGTAAGTGCCTTCTGGGTGGTATATACATTTGATGTTAATGACCAGTTTGCACCAAACTTTAATGTGTAGTTAACGTTACAATAAGGGCAGACTACAACACACACTGAAGTTATTCTGTCGGTTCTTTCCTCGTGTGCTTAGTGACCAAAATGTGCAATATTGTGTTTTGGGTTTTACAAATATGTCATCTGTTCTGGTGAATTCACTTGATATGTGCTTGGTTAATGTTGTGTTGATACAAGATGAAGGAAAATTCGTAGGTCACATGATGTATTTGATTAGTGCACTTGTCCATTTTCTTGGTGTGACTGTGCAGTCATTAGAGTGAAAAGCAGGGTTAACAAAGCATGCCCTGCTGTAATATAATCAGGAGCATGGAACCAGCAAATGCATAAAAAGCATAGCATGCACTTCTGTCTCTTTAGGTTCCTGAACACTTGAAACCACCTGGTTTCTCCAAGGATTGGCTACGTATTGCCCGTCCTCTAAGTAAGAGTGTTCCCTTGGAACAGGCTTAGATTGACTCCTATAAATTTGTCTTATATTCTTTACTCTTTTTTCCAGTTCACTTCTTTAGGCGAGGTGAGAGCATTTTACAGCTCCTTGCAAGTTTAGTTCATGAGTTTGATCCAGTATGGCAGGCAAATCAAAAGTGCTTGGCTGCTGCATGTTTTTTCCTTTGTCCTCTGCCACTTGTCTAATATCCCTGCAATATATTATCATCAGTTACTGCACAATATATTGCCTTTCTCAATAAATAAGTCATAACACTTTTATTGAGATCCAGTCACTTGTATTGCACAAACTCTAAGCTAAATATTACAACTACATAAAATATTAATATTAATCACATATGTGAAACCAAATGCATTAACAAATGCTTGTTCCAGTTGCATTCCCTCCTCTTTGAATGACATAGTCATTGATTGGTTTGTACTGCTCAAACAGATGTAGGGACATGTAATAAGTCGAGTTCCAACATGTTGGTTCCTCCTGTATGAGGGGTTTAACTGGTACTCTATTAGCATGCTGAATAATCCTCAACTGCTTCGGGGCTTTGAAAGAATGGCTGAAATTAGTGTATGTTCTTCTGCAGGTGGTCAGTATATTGCTGACTATGTCTTCTTTTTTGTGAGAGTCCTGCACAATCAGGTTGATGCAGTGCACCAAACACAGAACCCTTAAATAGCCACCATCTGCCATGGCCTTAACTATGTTACTTCCATTGTCAACAAATTGCAACAAATCCAATTCTGAGACCTCTGGGTCACAACCATTCAAGGTCACTTCTCTGTGACAAACATGGCTTCTGTTGCATGCCGCTGAACACCCTTAAAGGTTTATCTAGCGCTGAGACCTGTAGATAGCTGTTGCCTAACCCCCACAAAAGATATCCAGTGTGCAGTGATGCACATGTAATTAGTGGCATGACAATTGTTCCACATATCTGTCATCAGATCAATATTGTGAACCAGCACTCAGCTGCAAAACCTGTCCAACCAACTGACAAAATAGATCTGGCTGGAAACCTTCCATTTAGGGCAGATGGTCACCACAAATTCTAAAAATCCCACTCCTTCTGCCACAGAAAAATGAAGGAGGTCCATCGCTAACATTTTAGCCAGCTTCCAGTTGCACAAATGTGTTGTTGGGTGGTTGCATTTATAGAGGCCCTGTTGTATAAACATGCTTTTAACAGTAGCCTGGATTTTTTTCCATAGTAAATGCCGTTTGTAAAGCGCACAGCTACCTCCAACGGAGGTGTCCCGGCGCTGTCCGTATACCGCTTAGGAACCCTTCCTGGTTTTTCCCTGTGGAATGCCCACTCCTGGGCACCCCCAAGGTGAAGCCAGGCATCCCAGCACTGTTGGGGCCGTTGTGGAGATTAAGCAAGCTATTGCCCAGAGTTGCAGAGTGGGACCCATGATTAGAATAGGCACAGAGGCGGGAATTATCAGGTCCGAGGAAATTGAGCCCAAGACCCGCCGAGGCGGGTATTGAACCCTGGTCCCAGACTGGACCTCTGCATCAGGGTCTGCCACTCTAACCATTTGAGCCACACTTCTCCACCAGTGCCAGTGATGCAGGAGACTTCCGTAGAGAACTAGGAGTTAGTACACTGAATATGTGTCTTGGGTTAGTCATTGTATGCTGTAGTGTCTCCATCTGACTCTTGTGCCATTTAGAGGTTGCTGGGCTGTGTGATACTGGCACGCTGCTGAAGATAGGGATGCTTTGCGTAAAGCTGTCACTCTCTTCCTCCTCATTTCCTTTACCCAGCACCATTATTGGAGCTGATTCCCCTCTCTTGCCAGCACCCTCACCACCTGCACCAGTTTTGTAAAGGTGCACCTCCCACCGGATACCATCATGTTTTTCAAATGAGTCGTTTAGCCTCTAGTACCATAGTGTGGACTACCTTTACCTTGACGAACACTTGCGTTCAAATGGAGCATATTGCAATGTAATCCTTCTTGCTGATCGTAAAGAAGTCCAGAACCAGGGAAGAAAATGTTCTTAGTTTTCCACTACTGATACCTGAAAAAAGACCTGGACGTAGGTGGGAGTTTTGTCCATTTCCCCTCCGCAGTGCGTACTTCAACCGAGGTAGTGGTGGATGCAGGTCTCAGCAGGGGCCTTACAGATATAGAAGCTGTTGGTGGTGCTGGTACCAGTCTCAGACTCAGCCAGGGTCCAATCCATGTCCAGATCATCAGAAGGGGGAACTTGGAGAAGAAGGTGGAGTACCCTTCCATTTTCTTGCTGCAGCCAAAGGTTCAACAACAGGTTTGCTCCGTAGGAATCTCAACCTCCAATTCTGCTTCTAGTTCAGGAAGATCTACTATTGTTAGCTGCGGCTCCTGTTGTCCACTTTGCTCAGTTGTCTGTGATGATTAGGTACTAGTTTGTGGCTGAGACAAATCCAAGCCACAAATGTGCAAGGACTAGGAGAGAGCAGATCTGTGCCATATCTTTGTAATATGGCGTAGTTCTGCTCTCTACCTTTTACACCAAACAGTGCAGCAACTTCCCTTGCTGCTCTGTTGTTCTGTGAAATCTTAATAAATATGCCCCTACATGTTACTCGACAGAGGTCTGAGTGCTGCAGCCACCTGCACAAATTAAGCATTGCTGACCAGTAACCACTGAAGTGACATCAATGCAGGCAAGATGTTACCAGATTGTATAAAGCTGAGTATGGGTGAGCAGTGAAAGATTGTACTCTGTTATGTTTGCAGGCCAGTTCAGTTTGCAGGACTTTTGTTGATTCCATTGACGTATCCTTTAGGGAAGGGGCAATTTTCTTTCAGAACATTTCAATATTCTGTCAGCTAATGGTGTAATAGACTTCAGATGTATGTGAGTAGGTAAAAAACATTCTTATTGGCATAAATGTTTTTGAAGATGAAAGACCAATAAGTTCAAAAATTGCTCATATGTTTTTGACCTTGCTTGAAGGGATTAGCGGAGTTCCCAGTATGTAAGGTCAGTCCTACTGTAGTGTTAAAGATTCTACAGATCCTGGGAACAAAATCCAAGATTGTGTTGTGGCAGAACCAATTTTGGATTATTTACTGAACCAAATGTGGCAGACATGCTTTAATATTGTCACTAGTGCCCAGTTTCCTGGGTGTCCCGTTAAGCAGCTGAATATTAGCAGTCTACAAGTGATACTCACTGTTGTGACTGCTGCTGGTTCTCAATAAAGGGCCTTTGTTGAAATTAAATAGGGCCACAATTGAAGACTACCCAGCAGCACACCACAGATCACTCTGATGGCTTCCAAGAGGAAGTTAGCTAATTTTACCTGGTGCAAACAATTTCATTGAAAGGACTTAAGCGAGGCTAACTTTACAATTCGTTAGTATGACTTCATCTGGCACATGAGAATGTCAAGATTCCCTGTATCGAAAGCTATGGATAGTTCAAGGAAGATCGATGTGAAGTCTTGATCCCAGTGCCCACTGGACAGCAGCTCTTCCTGATTTTTTTTCAGATGCTTCCAGCACTAGGATATCATTTTTAGCCAGACTTGAAATTGCAGACAAGGTTGTCAATTTGAGGTGGGTGAGTAGAAGTATCTTTACAAATGGTCTACACTTGGAGATTGGTCTGTACATTGTAAGTATGTCTCTGTCATTATTTGGTATTTACGGGATGATGTTGGTATTTTAACATTTTTGAGGGACGGCTCCTGAGGTTCAAGATGTATTATTTATTCAATTATTTATTTATTTCAGATTATTATATAGCATGGACCTAGCCATATAGGCAGTGTAGTGCTTCACCACTGCAGTCTTCAGTTGTATCTTGAACAAGAGATTTTTCAGGCATGTTAAGAAGGCTACAAGTTTGACCTAAGTTGGAGTTTTTATGAGATGTGAATCCACATCCAGGTAGCTTGGTATATGGAGCCCTGACAGAGTTTTTCATCATTTAAGTCTTTGGAATTTCCAGTAAAAGTCTGGATTTGAATCATGTGCCTCTTTCTACTGCTCTGTGTGAAAATTTATATTTTGTTGGCGGCATTCTGGCTTCAAAGGGAAGCCAGTGGAGATCCTCCAGAATAGCAAATGTTTCTCACAGAAACATAGATTTTACAGTATATTGCCACAAACTATTTATGGCAATCAAATGTCTGCTGTGTTGCCCTGTGTTCCTGCTTCTATATCGCACCTAAAAAAACGGTGAGTAAAAAGTATGGAAATCATTAGGGAATGTGCACCTAACAAGAGTATTGTGGATTTGGATTCTCAATACCTATGCCCATCCCAGTTTGTGAGCCTGGTTAATCTGTGACATAACATGTCATAAGAAAGTGAAGTTTGGTTTGGTTTTATCCTCAAATGAACCCTTAGGAATTGGAGCAGGTTGACATTTTTCATGTTATAGGGCACCAGTGACTCCCAGGGTCATTTGTTACATTTACGTTTGCTGAAAAATAACACAATTGCATCTTGGTTGACCCTCATCACTCACATTAACAAAGGCCTGATAGTTCCCATGGATACACTAACAAGAGAATATGGTGCCTTCGGAATCATAAAGGTAGTCGGAACGCTGCATGTCTGGGGTATTTCACCTGAAAGTTTTGCTTCTGAAAGCAGGCAGCGTTTCTCAGTGAAATACCAGAGAAAATGTGAGGAAATCATCACAAAAAGTAGCCCTGGACGGAAATATAATTCCACTAGTGGAGTTGGTGGAATTCAGGAAATTGGCCCTGCATGTGTAATGTGGAGTTCCCACTAGATTCTGCCATCTGGCACACAGTGGAATTATTTATCCATTGGCTTGAGCATTGTTTTGGTGTGCGCTGGTGAGTGCAAAGAAATGTGCTGCTTACTAGTGAGCAAGATTTGCTACGCGCTAGTGCAGCTTCCTGTCGCCATGGTGCCTTCTAGTACCATTTTGTAATGCTGGCAAGCTGCTGCAGCTGCATCTTAAGCAGATTCTCCACTCAAGAAGCAACCGTTCAGGTTTTTTAGTGTGAGAAATGTTTTTTAAATTTTACTTTTTTTTCAATATGAAGGAAGTGCCCCAAAGACTTCAACTCCCTGTTCCTATCTAGACGGATCCTCCCAGTGCTTTGTACAGCTCCTGGTCACTTTTCAATTGGTTTTCGAAGTGGAAGGAACACTCTCTTTGTCTGCTGCAAATGTACCATTAGGTTTGAGGACTTTGTTTTTGTGATATCACAAGTCTTTTAAAAAATGTTTGTATAGGGTGTTGTTTGTTGGTTTGTTTGAAGGTATGCACCAGTATTGATTTGTCCCCATATTTGATTTTAAAGTTTATTGTGGTGGGTGGCCTGCAGTTTCAGTAGGGGGCCTTGGTATTTTTTTGCATTTATTTTTTTTATTTTTTGTAAGGGACAAAGGTTGCACAGTTCAGTACATTTTATCTATGTTTGTTAAATTTGCACTATTCATTTATTTTACTATGTGGAATAGTCTGCCCATGGGCCATCCAACCAGTAGCCTCAGTACCAGTCACGGGTACATAAAACAACTGCTTCTGTGATATATTCTGTTTTAAAACATCATTTAGGGCCGAGATGGCAATGGATTAAATTAAAAGTGTGTTTTTATGGTATGTTCTGTTTTAAAACATTATTTAAGACTGAGATTGCATTAGATTAAATTAAGAATGTGGGCATTTTTTGAATTTCACATTTTTTCTGCAAAAAGTGTATTTTGCTGGGGTAATAATTCATGCCATGGGAGCATGTGTGTTGTCGTAAAATTTCTTACAGTTCCCTTAACTTTTGTTTTTGGCATTTCTTAATTAATAGAAATGTTTTCTTCAGTGTTACCATGCCATGTGGCCTGGGGCCCTTTTAGTATAGTCAGTGCCCATAGGCCTGCATGTGTTATTACTTTTCCATGCCTGATTTCTTGTGGATTGACCTTGTGGCCAGCAACTGTTTGGTGAAACCAGCCTGTGTGCTTTTTGCGTAGGCTTGTATGGGTTCTTTGTTGGGGTCAAGCCTCCTTGCTTGCTGTTGTTGTTTGACCATGTGGCCTGCGACCATTTTGTGTAGTCAGCCAGTGTACTTTTGCCATAGGCCTGCATTTGTTTTTTGTTGGGGCCATGTCACCTTGATTGCTATTGTTGTTTGACCATGTGGCCAGTGGCCATGTTATGCAGCTAGCCTGGGTGTTTTTGCCATAGGCCTGCATGTGTTCTCTGCTGGGGCCATGCCTCCTTGCTTGCTGTTGTTGGTTGACCATGTGGCCGGTGGCGAATTTGTGTAGCCAGCCAGTGTGCTTTTATCAAAGGCCTGCCTGGGTTCTTGTTGGGGCCCTGCGTCCTTGTTTGCTGTTGTTGTTTGACCATGTGGCCGGTGTCCATTTTGTTTTAAAAAAACATTGTGCTTTTGTCACAGGCCTGCATCAGTTGTTTGTGGGGCAGGCCTCCCTGCTTTCTGTTGTTTTTTGACTGTGTGGCCTGCATCCATTTTGTATCACCTGCCACTGTGTAAATCTTTTTTTCCAAGTTTTCATTGGTTCAATAGTTCCTGTTCCAATCCAAGGATGCTGGTACACAATATTTTCTTCTATTTGATGCAAGCAAACAACACACTGGAATTTTGCAGTGTTGCAAATCAAATCATCTTTACTGAGGCAGGCCTGCTAGGGGATGGAAAAAAGAAGTATAGGCATGGGACAAAGGCAGGTATTGTCTCCAATGTTCTTGAAAGGAACACGGACGATGCTTCACTGCACACTTTCCAGCTCCCATCTGACCATAAATGGGCCTAAAAATGGTCGGGCTGCATAAGTCAGACAGAAACAAAATATGTGATGTTTCTCTAGCTATATCCATGTTTCTTTTATTTTAGCAAAGCACTAAGCAGTTCAAGGATAAATAATTAAAAAGTTGTATGGTGGCCTAATCAGTCAGAGAAGTAGAATTTGTCTTTAAAGTTCCCAGACATTGGTCAGCTAACACATTATAGTCTGACCAATCACCCTTCTCCTCCGCCTGTGGTATTTCAGGAACAGTGTAATAATGTGGTATGAAGTGTTGGGTAATTTTGATCATGGTCAATCTCTCAACTTTTGAGGTGAGAGACTGGTCCTTATCAACGGGGCAACTGTGCCAGCTGCACTGAACACGTTCAGCAGACACACTGGCTGCCGGACAAGCCAGATACATTATTGCCAGTTTGTTGAGCTTTGGCCTTTGGTGTATCTTCCCATACCAATAGACTAATGAGTTCTGATTCACATAGACCTCTGTGGGTCATCCATATAGTCCTGGAAAATCCTCTGAATAGCCGTTGGTGCTGTCACTTGCTCGACCTCTTTTGCCATAACCTCTGTACTTGACTTATGCCCTGCAACTTGAAACCACGCCCATACAGAGGTCAGGTTAAATTCTTCTGTTCCTGTAGTTGCCATTGCCGGAGTTCATTTTGTTGGAGTTGGCTGCTCTGAGACAACATCACTGTCCTCTCAAGACGTTGAAGGCTGCACCCTAGAACTTCTGCTAGGACTCTCATTTACAACCATTCTTCTTCAAGGACTCTCACTTGATCAACAATCTATGTCTTGTATAGTAAAATACTCATATCAGAAAAAGGAATACAAATTGCCAGTATTTTTTGTATTGTGGATTCTGTATTGTGGCACAGATCTACTATTTAGACAACACAATGTGTCTTTGCAGCCTTGGATTAACAGCCAAGTGAAGTATTAAGCTCTCAACCAAGTCATGCACTTCGATGTTGCCGTCCACACCTGCAAACCTTTGCAATACCTTTTCAACTGGTCCTGTAGCAGATGCAACAACAGTATAGCTTAGTTCATCCTTGCTGACTTACCTGGTGAAAACCTCAAAAGGTAGTAGCATCTGTTTCAAGATAGTAGCATCTGAGTCAGGCATTTGGAAATGCTCCTTATGTGCACCGCCATGGTCATGCATTTTTGGGTTAGCCTGCAAACCACGTTTGCTGTGCTTTTGAAATCTATTGTATTAGTTATATCTTAAAAGAGACTTACAACCCACAATCACTTCTTATTGGTCCTTGTGCTTGTCACTTTACTTTCCCTCAGTTCTGTTTGTTGTACGCACTCTATTTCCGTTCTTCCATGCATGTTCCTCTTATCACTTCCCCATCTGCAGAGTTCGGTGTACATCCACTTTGTGGGACTTTCTTTCAAAAGGTTTTACCTGCACAGCACTTGTGCTCTCCAGTGTGAACTTCACCCGCACAGCACTTTCTGTTTGTTCCCCATGGCTGCACTAGAATAAAAGCCTCCATGAAACTAGAAGATTCACTCTCCTATTGCAACAACACTCACCTGTTCCCCCGGGCAAAGTACACCTACCAGTCCCCTCAGGGCAGAAGCAGACGCCAACTCTACTGCTCAAGCCACATCAGAGGCTGGCGCTTGTTTTAAGATGAAAACAGCCTGGATGACAACATAAATGCCAGTGAGTATATGCTGATTGTTTTGCCTGGCTTATTTGCCTCACAGCTTATTCCACTGCACGCTATTTGGTTTCCCTTTTAGCCGTTCTTTAGTCGGCAATCTTTAAACTCTGCATTTCCATACCTCAGTGGAAGTCTTTATAATGCATGCTCCTGTACAAAAACATTCCTGCATGGCTGCTCGCTTGTAGATGTAACCATACCCAAAATAAGTTTTTTTTCCTGTTTGATTGCTGTTTAGTACTGTAATGCTTTGGAAGATTAGCTGTGAACTTGCTCAGTTCACTATGCGTCTGCTAGCCAGCTCCATTAATTTGTGGTTGCTCGGATCTCCGAGCCTGCCATTGTTCTGTGACTGTTATAAAATGAAGGCTCCCTCCTGAGTCTCTTGAGCTTGTGGGCTGCAGTAAGATGTGGTCTCCGTGAGATTTGGTTTTCACTGTTGACTTCGGGCTGTCTTCACACCTTCCGGAATTTGTCTTGTGAATCCCACATTCTATGTTGTGACCCTATGTGTTTGCTTCTCTGCTCCTTGCAGTTCTGAATCTGGTGTGCTACGTTTTCCACAGTATATTTTGACTTAGTGAGATTAAATTGTGAGAAAATATGTGCATTTTTAGGCAAATTACACCAATCTATTCTCCTCCTGGGTAGCCATTTGTTATTCACACTTAATACAGAGTGCTTCTTGGAATTCTTGTTCAGACTATGTCTGCCTTATCTTTCGATATTTCTTTATGTCAAACATCCCAGCAGACAATGTTAGTCCCAGTTTTTAGGTGTGGATAGAGAAAGCTTCAGGTGTTTGGGGAGGTTGTCATGCCAATAAAAACATTTTAACACTTGCTTGCCATGGACTTTTTATGACCCTCATCTCCAGTGTGCACCCCCCATCGTTTTTTGATTACCTCTGACTGCCTGTGTATTTATTTTATTGTTTGTCAGAGTCTTCAATGAATGCAGGTGTATAAATAGCACCTGCCCATATGCCAGTCATGGCAAGTGTCGGTAAACACGGTGGGGGGCAGGGTGGGGCGGGAGGGATGGAAGTCGACAGATGATGGAATAGGCAAAATTAAATGAATAAATAAAACCTATTCTGTCATCTGGCGACAACCCCGTGCCCTGTCTCACGCCACCACCCCACCACGTTTACCTGCAACGGCTGCAACTGCCATACAATCTTAAAGACTGCCTGTGGCTAATGGCTGTTTGAACTACTGTGTGTTTAATGCGTCTCATACATGCTGATGCTGTCGTCTTTTTACACTAGCATGAAGCACTGGAGAGGTTAACATTTGATAGCATTGTAAATATGAGTTGTTGTGCGTCACCACTGCAAGCCACCAACCACCTCCAGCCTGCAAGTCGCATCCAACATACAAACCCAGCAGAGTGTGCATTGGTCGCAGAGATGCATCATGGAAATGTGAGTCCGCATTCAAGCCTTTTATATAAAACCAAGATATCCCTTCCAAAGGTAAGTGCCTTCTGGGTGGACTGTACATTTGACTTTAATGACCGTTTTGCATCAAACTTTAATGTGTAGCAAAGGTTACAATAGAGGCAGTTTGCATCACACACTGGAGTTATCTCGTCAGTTCTTTCCACATGTGTTTAGTGACCCACATGTGCAAAATGTTGTTTTGTTTTTTACAAATATGGCTCCTGTTTGGGTGAATTCACGTGATACGTGCTTGGTTGATGTTGTTCTGAGGTCACATCATTTAGTCTGTGTTAGTTTGTTAGTCCATTTGTATATTTTCTTAGTGTGACTGTGCAGTTATTAGAGTAAAAAGCAGGGTTAACAAAGCATGCCTTGCTAGAATAAAATCAGGATTAATGCACCAGCAAATGCATAAATAGCATAGCATGCATTTATATCTCTTAACAGTTCCCAAAAACTTGAAACCACCTGATTTCTCCTAACAATCGGTAACTATTGCCTGTCCTCTAAATAAGAGTGTTCTCGTTGGAACAGGCGCAGATTGATTCCTGTAATTGTATGTCTTATATTGTTGACTCTTTTTTCCCGTTCACTTGTTGAGGTGAGGTGAGAATGTTTTACAGCTCTTTGCAGGATTAGTTCATGAGTTTGCATGAGTATGTCATGCATATCAAAGGTGATTGGCTGCTGCGTGTTTTTTTTTCTTTGTCCTCCGCCATCTATCTAATCTCACCTCACTATTTTACATACAGTTACTGCACAATATATTGCCTTTCTCAACACTTTTATGGAGTTATAGTAACTTATATTGCAAAACTGCTCACCAAGCTAAATCTTAAAAATAATAATGTTACTCACATTGGTGAAACCTAATGCATTTACCAATGCTTGTTCCAGTTGCATCCCCTCTTCTTTGAATGATAAAGTCATTGATTGATTTGTACTGTTCAAACAGATGTAGCAACATTTAATACATAGTGTTCCAATTTATTGGCTCCTCCTGTATGAGGGCTTTAATTGGTACTCTATTAGCACGCTGAATGATCATCAATTTCTTTAGGGCTTTAAAAGAATTGCAGAATCAAGTATAGATTCTTCTGCAGGTGGTCAGAATGTTGTGAATGTTTCTTCTTTTTTGAGAGAGTCCTGCACAATCAGGTTGACGCATATTCATTAAACATAGAACCCTGAAATAGCCACCATCTGGCACAGCCTTAACTTTGTAACTTCCATTGTCCCTGACAACAAATCCAATTCTGAGGCCTCCTGGCCACAGCCATTCAAACACTGTGCTGTTAAAGTCTTCCAAGTTGTTTGCAGCTGTATGGGATTTCTCTAAGGCGGACATGGCTACTGTAGTATGCTGCTGAACGTCCTTAACAGTTTATTCTGCAGTGAGACCTGTAGATAGCTGATGCCTAACCCCCACAAAAGATATCCAGTGTGGTCCACATATCTGTCTTCAGATGACTAGTGTGAACAACTCTCAGATGTAAAACCTGTCCAACTAACTCTGAGATAATAGATCTGGCTGAGAAACTTCTATTTCGGGGAGATGGGCGTCACACATTCAAAAAATCCTACTCCTTCCACCAAAGAAACAAGGGAGGGGCTCTGGCACTAACATTTTAACAAGCTTACCATTTTCCAACCGTGCTGTTGGGTGGTTGCATACGGAGAGCTCCTGTTGCATAAACATACCTGTAATAGAAGCCCAGATTCTTTTTCCATGGTGCCAGTGATGCAGCCAAATTCCAGAGAGATGTAGGAGATCTAGGCATCTTGGGTCAGTTGCTGTATGCCATGGTGTCTCCATCAGATTCTTGTGCCATTTTGAGGTTGCTGAGGTGGGTGATACTGGCACACAGCTAGGGACAGAGCTGCTTTGCGTAAAGATCTCACCTTCTTCTTCCTCATAACCTTCACCCCCCACCGTAATTGGAGGAGATTCCCCTCTCTCATCAGCACTCCCATCACATGCAGCAATTGTTTTTAAGGTGCGTCTCCCAACGGATTGCATGAAGTTTTTCATGGGTCGTTTGACCTCCAGTACCATAGTGTGAACCACACTTACCTCGACGAACACTTGGCAAATAGAGCATATTGCAATGTAATACTCCTGCTTGCTAATCGTAAAGAAAGCCCAAACTGGCGAAGAGAACTTTCTTAGTATGCACTGCCAAAACCTGAAGAACAACTGGAGATAGGTGGGTGTGTCATCAATTGCTTCTCTGTAGTACATACTTCAAACGTGATAGTGGAGGAGGAAGGTCTCAGCGGTGGCCTTACAAATATTGAAGCTGGCAGTGATGGCAGTACCAATGACACATGCCTCAGAGCAAGTTGAATAGGAGGGGTAATGTCGGTGTTCTCTAAGCCAGCTTCCATGAGAATGACTGGTTTGTCATCCTCGTCACCTTCCATAATTGTAAAGCTTTCAGGAACTTTCCTTTTCCCTTGTTCCTCCTGCCGTGTCTCAAACTCAGCCACGGTCCAATCATCAGAAGGGGAGGACTTGGAGAAGATGGTGGATTACCCTTCCTTTTTCTCGCTGAGATCTGGAAGCCAATGGTGAAAAAACAGTTACACCTTCCTCAGTAGGAATCTCAACCGCCTGTTCTGCTTCAACATCAGGAAGTTTTACTTTACGGGGCTGCAGCTCCTGATGTCCACTTTGTTCAATGTTCTGCAATTATTGGGTACTAGTTTGCGGCTGAGACAAATCCAAGCCACTAGTGTGCAATCGCTAGGAGAGAGCAGACCTCTGCCACTATTATGGCATAGTTCTGCTCTCTCTCTTTCACTCAAAATAAAGCAGCAACTTCCCTCGATGTGCTGTTGTTGTGTGAAATCTTAATAAATATGCCCTTACATGTTACTGGAAAGAGGTCTCCAAAAATGAGTGCTGCAGCTCCCTGTACAAATTAGGCACTACTGACCAGTAACAAATGAAGTGACATCAATGCTGGCAAGATGTTACCAGATTTTGTGTAAAGCTGAGGATGGGTGAGCAGTGAAAGATTGTACTCTGTTGTGTTTGCATGGCAGTTCAGTTCACAGCACTTTTGTTGATTGCCATGCAGTACTCTTTAGGGAAGGGGCAATTTTCTATAAGAACACTACAATGTTCTGTCAGCCGATGGTGTCGTAGATGTCCGATGTATGTGAGTTGGTATAAAGCATTCTTGCTGGCATTAATGATTTTCAAGATGAAAGGCAAATAAATGGCAACATTTGCTCATTGGTTTTGACCTTGCTTGAAGGGATTAGCGGAGTCCCCAGTGTGTATGGTCAGTCGGACTGTAGTGTCAAAGACTCTGTACCCTGGGACTAAAATCTGAGATTTGGTTGTGGCAGAACCAATTTTGGCTTATTCGCTTATCAACATGTCGCAGACATACTTTAATATTGTTGCTTGTGCCCAGATTCCTGGGTGTTCTGATAAGCAGCTGAGTATTAGCAGCCTTCAAGTTATACTCATTGTTGTGAGTGCTGCTGGTTCTCAATAGGGGCCTTTGTTGACATGAAATAGGGCCATGGTTGATGGCCACCGAGAAGCACCCCACAGAGCACACTGATGGCTTCCAAGAGGAAGTTATACAATTTTACCTGGTGCAAACAATTTAATTGAAATGACTTAATTAAGGCTAACTTTTCAGTTCCTTAGTAGGAACTGCGTGACAGGGTGAGCAAGAGCCCTGACCTCCTGGTCAGGATACTACTCCCCCCTTGCGCAACACCGTCGAAGAGCCTCTGCCCCAGCGCTGCCTCTGGTTGGTGACCGAGGCCTTCTGCTTCGAGACCTTCTTCCTTCTACCTCGGTCCTGTCCTTCTGCACTTCTTTCTCTTTTGCCCTTTTTTCATTTTTTGCCTCCTGCATTGGTTCTGCTTTGCTTTTTTGCATCACAATTGTTCTTTTTGCTCCTTTTCTGCTCCTTTCCTACTTTTCTGCATCTTTATTGGTTTTTTGCTCCATTCACCTGTCTTAATCTTCTTTCCCTTTCTCTCCTTTTTTCCATTCCGCCTCCAGGCCCTGCTGCCCCCCAGCTCCTCCCCCTCCCACGTGTTTCTGTTCCTGCCTCCCAGCTGCTCACCCTCCCCCAACCACTACATAATGACAGCTGTTGCACAGCTGCGCAGTGGATGCACGCAGAGGGTGTACCGCTGGCGTGCCGAGGCCCTGGACTGGACTGGGACCAGCACAAGGAACCTTGGATTTCCGACCCGCCAGTGCTACAGCTCCTCGGCCTTCCACACACTTAGCACAAGCCAGAACAACAACTGCAAGCATTCTTCACTTACCGTCACCCACGGATCCTTCACCTGCCACCACTGCCACCCCTCCTCACCATCGCCGAGACCCAGGACCCATCACAACACTCCCATCACAACACCAACACACCCAAAACCCTGCAAGACATCTTCCTCAACTTCCACTCTCTCCACAGACACGCTTCAGAAATCTGGGATCTCCTCAACAGCAACAGCCCCAAAGTCACCTTCTTCATTGAAACCTGTACAAATGCCGCCTCTGGACCAGACATCACAATCACCATCCCTGAAGGATACAAGATCACCTGGAAGGACTGCACCAGCCACCCTGGAGGAGACATCGCCATCGCCTACAAATCCTACCTCCGACTGAGCACCCACACCGGCGAGCCCACAAACCTGATGGAACACTACACTTCAAGATACAGACCAATGCGAACACCACCCTCTGGGGCACCCACATCTGCAGACCCCCCGGGCTCTGCACACTTTTTGCCAACTCCATCACAGGTGTCATCACCCCGCAAGCCATCACCTCCACGACTACACCTTGCTGGGAGACCTAAACTTCCACCTCAACAACTTCCAAGATCCCAACTCCTCCTCCCTTCTGGACAACCTCCTCAACATCGGACTTAAAGAGATCATACCAGACCCTAGGCACACAGCAGGACACATCCTTGGCCCCATCTTCACAGTGGGAAACTCCATCACCTTCAGCCACACCTCCGAACTCCCATGGACATATCATCGTTGCATCCACTTCACCTTCAAAACAACCATCACCTGAAACCGCCACACCAGCTCCCACATAGAAACTTAAACAAGCTCTCTGCCAACGAGCTCACCGGCTCCCTCAGCAGCTCCATTCCAACCTCCATGGACTGCAGCCCGAACCCTGCATAAATAGAGCACCAACTGCACCAACACCATCGCCCCCTCAAGAAAACCACCAACACACACGCCAAGAGAGCTAGCTGATTCTCCACCGATCTCCCCAAATCCAGACGACCCTGCAGACACCTTGAAAATATATGGAGAAACTCAAAACAACAGTAGCCCATGACAACTTCAAAGCATCCACCAGCGCCCACCACCTGCTCATCAGAAACACAAGGTTGAAAGCACTCCAAGACAGAATCTCCACCCACGCACACAACAGCAAGGAACTTTTAAGCAGCATCAATTAGTTCACCCAACCCAACAGTGAGACAACAGACATCCCCCCTCCCAGGACCTCTGAAACAATCTCAGCTCCTAGTACCACCACAAAATCAAGACCATCCATGACAACTTTGACGATGAAAAGCATCATGCAGAACCCACACCTCAAACTCCTACACCACGCAGCCTAATCTTGGCAGCTGGTCCACTCTCACCACCAAAGACACCCTGAAGACAATGAAGTCAATCCATTCCGGGGCACCCATGGACCCCTGCTCCCCTCACATCTACCACAGAGCCACCAACATCATCGCTTTTGAGCTTCGGCGAACCAACAACCGCTCGCTTAAGACCACCTCCTTCCCGACGACTAGAAACTTCAGACCATCTCTCTACTCTTGTTACTGGTGAAAGTCATTGAAAGCAGAAACAGCCAGTTTGCCTCCTTTATTGGAGAAATCAACATCCTCAACACCTCCCAATCCATCTTCAGGAAAAACCACAGCACTGGAAAGTCCCTCCTCAATGTAACAGATGACATCCGCTCCCTCCTCAGCAGAGGGGAGACTGTGGCCCTCATCCTCCTGGACCTTTCTGCAGCATTTGGCACAGTCTCTTACCACACCCTAGCAAGTAGACTCTACAACACATGGATCCAGGATAGGATCTCGACTGGATCCACTTATTCCTCTCTGGCAGAACGTAGTTGGTCAGACTACCACCTTTCATCTCGGATCTTACACGAACCACCTGCGGAGTTCCCCAATGATCCTCCATCAGCCCCACCCTGTTCAACATTAACATGATCCTCTTGCCCCCTTCGCCATATCCCAGGGACTCAACATTGTGTCTTGCGCAGATGACACCCAACTCATCCTCTCCCTATCCAATGAGCCCAACGTATCCAAACATAACTTTTAAGAAGAACTGGAAGCAGTCGCCAAGTGGATGAAGAGCAGCTGCCTACAAGTCAACACTAACAAAACCGAAGCACTCATCATGGGCTCATATGAAATATGATACATGCCAGCAGATAAAGGTTCCTCCAAACCACATTCTCCACAGACACCACTACTAATTTCAGACGAGCCTCTGGAAGTTGTCTATTTAGATCACAGCAGTTCTTTACACTCATACTGGGCTTACAAGTCCATCTTTGTGGCAGTGGATTCATGCTCCAGATCCCTGTGGGTTTTTCCTCAGCGGTCGGCTGGCCCCTGAACTGTTATAAAGGATTTGCGAGTCTTCATAGGGACATATGGAATTGGCACACTACATTCCGGCCAGGGTCTGACGTTTAGCTCTCAGACTTACAAAGAAGCCATGGGAAGTTTGGGTGTGGCCTTCTGGTACTCCTCCCTCTATCATCCCAAGGGAATTTTGATTGTTGAGAGGAAAAACTGTGACTTAAAGCAGTCCGTAACATCAAGGGTCACAGTTTGGTCACTCACCTATATGGGGAACAGAGGGCACTCATAACATACCAAGAAGATCCCTGGGTGGTTGACCTTCATATACAATCATATTTGAAGTGAGAATGTGAGTCCTAGACCTCGATAATGTCAGTGCAGTAGTGGTGGAAACCCCATTTGACATCAATGAAGGTTTGGCTGTTTTACGGGAACAAAAACAATTCTGGGCGCAAAAATCAATGTCCAAGTAAAATGCACCGCCACTGAGGAAGTGAAATGTTGTTCCAGCAAGACCTGGCTGGGTCCCAAAGTTTGGGGATCTGGTCAGGGAAAGAATTATGGAAAAGAAAGAATGTGGGCCATCTTACAGAGCGCCTGTACCTGTCCTGGCTGTCGAAGGTATCAGAACTGTACTTCTTCCACCTCTTCCATGCCGCCAAGATAAAATCTTTGTCTCAAATTATCCGATCCAACCACACTATGTGGCCGATTCTCAACAGTAAGCAGCATGGGATCCAGGGTAGTGGTCACACTCTTCTCGCTACCATTAAGGAAGTTTAGATGGAATAATAATTAAATAAGATTCCCCTCTCCAAAGAGAAACAGTAAACAACAAATTTAAAAAAACTACAACTATACAGTCAATGTCAGTAACACAAATTTCAATTAAAGAAATCAACAAAGTTAATGTGAATATGGCACAGATTGAGTCATCTCCCAGTTCCACAAAACCTCCTGAGCTGCCAAAAACAGAGCGAACGGCATCTGGTACTTTGTGGCCTTTGATGTTTTCTCATCAGATTCAACTGAACCTGAGCACCATTGCCACAGCCTCTTCCCTTCAAGCTACAAATGCATGCTCTCTATCTTTGGCTAAAAAAGAAATGCTTTATTACTCCTTGGTTACACCTCTGGATTTCAATTGGATTTCTTTTCCTGGTCCTATGTTATGGTTTGATGACTGTCTTTTTCCTGCTTTTAAATGGACACTATCTCCCAGAACGCTCTAAAGTACAACTTGCAAACCTGGCACTGAAACGCCATGAATCATCACACCATAAACAAAGGGACCTGTCCCTGGTGAACATTACAGCGGTTCCAGTTCCGGAAGGAATTGTGTGGGACAGGGCTTCGTATGATGTGTATGGTCCTGCTGAACATTTACAAGTACCATATTTGTGTAAAATGTCCTTAATTGATATGATCACCTCTCGTACTTTCCCAGATATTTTTTGACATTGATACAGTACATAATATGCAAAAAGATCTTGAGCAATATACTGTATTTTCTTCTGATGAATTGTATAATGCTACGTCTAACTACAGTGATGTTTTTCTATCAAAATTATGGCCACCATTTGTTTACACAAAGCTAGTATCCCAAGTGCTATTTATAACTATACCCAATTGGAACACTGCCCAACACCATTGGAAGGTAGTTCAAGTCATTTGCATAACATTTTGTTTATTTTTCTGGTTTTGACACAGTAGACCCTCTTACCATTATAGGCTTGCTTATACACCTGCAAAGAAAAATATGCTAACTAACAGCAAGTTGATATACTCTGCTTCCTTTCCTTCCCAGCTGTCTGTCCAGGGTTTCAAATTTTGGAAAGACACCATAGACAAACAATCTGTCTTGGTACAAAAGATTGGCAGCTGCAGAGAATGGATTCCCTGTTTAGAGCATGACTCATACCACATCAAATGATTTACCTGAACAAAACAGTGCAACAGGATGAAGGATTTGAACACACCTCGTATTCCTGTACAATCAGAACCCTTTGGTGGTGACATCAAATAGTGTTGGGAAGTTGTGCCTTAATTGGCTAAAAACCTCAACACTTTCTCAGGTGAAAGAACACGTGTCCCTTCTTTCTGGTGACATGGATCTCAGGGATTTCTTGTTAGGTCCCCCGAACCCATGCAAAAAGCAGTTATATATAGCGCACGACTACCCGGAGGCATCTCGGCGCTTGTACGAATACCGCCGAGGAACCCTTCCTGGCCTTTCCCTGTGAAGTGCCCACTCCTGGCTACCCCCAAGGTGAAGTCAGGCATCCTCAGCGTTATTGGGGCCGTTGTAGAGATTAAGCAAGCTATTGCCCAGAGGTGCAGAGTGGGGCTCATGATCAGAATAGGCACAGAGAGACGAAAATTATCAGGTCCGAGGAAATTGAGCCAGAGACCCGCTGAGGCGGGAATTGAACCTTATGAATATTTTAAAGAGAAGGCTGCTTTTAGAAGATTTTAACAGTGGTTTTAGACCATTTTTAATTTGCATTTCATTATAGCATGCTGCCTTTTCTACATAGCTTTTATATCGACCCTTAGAATCAGAAGTGGGTGTTATGTGCCCGGATTAGGCCCATGTAGCGAAGCTGCTCATTTCTTACATTGTCTTCTTTTTCACATTAACATTACTGCTGTGACCTTTTGCACATATTTGCATGCTTGATAATTTTGGATTAGTTTCTCTGAAACTACTTATACATACTGCTTTGCATGACATTATCGTGACACCTTGAACACCAAGTACAAAGGCTCTATGCACAAATATACAAATGACGTTCTATCTTCATCCACGGTGCGACAGGGCTATCTACAAATCCATAACAATGCTAATCTACACGTACATCACAAAGATGCTTTTTAGTAAGCATGGGCGAATTTTGCGAATTCGCGATCCGCGAATTTGCAGATTTACGAATTTGCGATCCGCAAAATTCGCGAATTTGTGCGAATTTGCGGATTTTTGGTTTTTTGCGAGTTCGCGGGGTTTTTTGGGTGTTCGCAGGGTTTTTTGCGTGTTCGCGGGGCTTTTTGCGTCTTCGCGAGCCGCTTGCATAGCGAAGTTACCCTTGCAGTCATTTATGGGAGAGGGAGAAAGAGATAAATAGATAGATAGATAGATAGATAGATAGATAGATAGATAGATAGATAGATAGATAGATAGATAGATAGATAGATAGATAGATAGAAAGAGAGAGAAAGAGAGGGAAAGAGAGAGGGAGAGAGAGAACGAGAGAAAGAAAGAGAGGCCAGATCTCTGAAGGGCCAGATTCCTGAGTTGCCCCTACAGAACATACAGCTTTTGATTTTTAGCAAAATGCATATGAAAATTGTGCTGTAAAGGTCTCTTTTAGTTTAACCCCTCCTGACAACTCAAAATGGGTGTATTTGCCATCCTCTCCCTTCTTCCTGTTTTTTTATATCTGTGAGTGCTTCCTGATGAGGTTTAATTCCTTGGACAGGTGCCTCGTTGCCTACTTGTAACTATTCTCTGACCCTGCTTCAAGGGTCAGAGCAGGGTCGGAGAATAGTTGCAAGTAGGCAACAAGGCGCCAGGAAGCAATTAGCAGCAGGTGTCCAAGTTGAAGGTAATTTGTTTGTAACCCTTTTGTAAAAGGTTACAAAGAAATTAGGTTCAACTTTTGCACCTGCTGCTGTAACCCTTGCTTGGCTGAAAATTCGTCCCCGCTGATTCGCTGATTTTACCGCGATTTCGCGAGATTCGCGGATCGCGAAATCGCGGAAAATCCGCAAATTCGCCCGCGAAACGGATTTTACGCCCACCCTTACTTTTTAGTATAAATTATCAGCATCTCATAGGGTGAGTAGAGGAGGCTCTTCGGCTGACATTGAGGGTCCCTGCAGGCAGAGACTTCCCCATGCAGGGTCTGACATCTCATGAGGGGTGTCCAGTTAATGACCAAGACGGGTTACTCCATTCTCTCCCACCAAGTAATGGGGTTGAGTTATCCCTAGAGTGGATTCTTGGCTTTTACACCTACACACACTCTAGGTACACACAGAGTAAGGCTTGCATAGTAGGAGTACACCTGATTACTACCTTTTTTATATGCCTGCATATAAGCACTGTTTCGGCATCACTTTAGAACTAAACCCGCTATTTACTCCTTTGGTGCTTGTAATCACTGTCATCCGCTTCTGTCTACTGATTATCACAGCACATGAATTCTATACAAGAACACGTCCCACTGTGTATTCTCAGTATATTTCTCTGAGAACAAAAAAGCATGAGTGACTGAGCGAGTGGATCTGATCTATTACCATGATCCCTGAGTGGTGTGGGTTGCCATGTTTAGTGGTTGCCAGAAACTATTCTCAATCTGGTAGTATTAGGGAGATTTTTGTTGGCACTGTGAGCTAGCTGGTATCTAGGTCAACTGTGGTGGTGCTTGTAGTCAGTCTTGGCACCTCACCCAAAATTTATATGGTCCAACAAATTAGCAGATCCTATGGATTAGTAGGAACTATATGACAAGATCAAAGTGAAGTATTGATTCTAGTGCCCACACGACCTCAGCTCTTACTGATTTTCTTTCAGATGCTTCCAGTACTAGGATATAATCTTTGGCCGGACTTGAAATTGCTCACAAGGTCAATGATTTGAGGTGGCAGAGTAGTAGTATCTTTACAAATGGTGCACAATTGAAGATCGGTCTGTATTTCTCGATCATTATAAGATGTTTACGGGATGATGATATTTTTTAAGTTGTGAGTGACTGCTCTTGAGGTTTATTTATTCAATATTATTTATTTCTGATTCTTATACAGCATGGAACTAGACATAAAGGCACTGTAGCGTTTCAGCAATAGAGTCTAGTTGCATTTTGAACAAGATGTTTTCCTAAGTTTGACCTAAGTCAATGTTTTCTGAGATGTGAGTCCACATCCAGGTAGCTTGGTATTTGGAACCCTGACTGAAAGTTTTTCATTATTTAGGTCTTTGAAATTTCTGATAAAAATCTGGATTTAAACCATGTGCCTCTTTCTACTCTTGTGTGTGGAAATTCTGGCTTCAAATTTAAGATAGCTGGAGAACCCCAGAATAGAAAATGTTTCTCACAGGAACATAGATTTTTACAGAATAATGCCACAAACTATTTCTGACAACCAAATGTCTGTTGTGTTGCGCTGTGTTCCTGCTTGTACATTGCACCTAAAACAGTGATTTAAAGTATATAAATGATTGGGAAATGTGCACCTAATGAGAAAAGCGTGGATTTGGATTCCCAATAACTATGCCCATCTGAGTTTGTGAACCTGGTTATTCTGTGACCTAACATGGCCTAAGAAAGTGAAGTTTGGCTTCGTTTTATGCTCAGATAAACCCCTATGGAACAGAGCAAATGGATATTTTTACTTGTTATAAGGCATCTGTGACTCCCAGGGGCATATATTTAATTTACATTTGTTGCTAAATAACACCATTTTATCATTGTTGACCTCAAACACTCACATTAACAAAGGCCTGATAATTTCCATGGATACACTAACAAGATGTTCTGGTGCCTTCAGAATTTTAAATTTACAGGGAACGTTGCATATCTAGGATGTTTCACCTGAAAGAAAGCATAGTATATCAGTGAAATATCACAGAAAAATGTGATAATCATCATTAAAAGTAGGAGTGGGTAGAAATATAATTCCGCTCATTGAGTTGGTGGAATTCAGAAACTCTAGCTATGAGTGTAACCAGAGTTTCCCCTAAATTTCGCCATCTGGTATACAGTGAAATTATTTTCCTGTTGGGGCTTGAGAGCCTTCTTTCGGCATGGTCTAGTGAGCGCAAAGAGATTTGCCTGATGCTAGCGAGATTAGCTGGCTGCTAGCGCAGCTTCTGTTCGCCATGGCACCTTCAAGTGCTATTTTGTGATGCTGGTGAGTGCGAGCCACTGTGGCTGCATCTCGAGTAGAGAATCTGCTAAATCTACTCAAAAACAAGTTTTTGAGTTAATATGGAACTTCACCGGACTGTTCAGGTTTTTTTGTGTGACAAGCATATCTTCTATTTTACCTTTTTTTTTTCAATAGGAAGGAAGTGCCCCAGAGAATTCAACTTAATGGTCCTGTCCAGAAGACTTTTCCCAGTTCTTTGTCCAGCTCCTGGTCACTTTTCATTTGGATTTCGATGTGGAAAGATAGCTCGCTTTGTCTGCTGTATAGATTCCATAGTTTTCAGGGACTTTCTTTTTGTGATATCACAAGCAAGTTCAAAAAGTTTTGTATAAGGCTTTTTGTTTGTTCGATAGAAGGCATACACCTGTATCAATTTGTACCTATATTTGTTTTTATTTTATTTTATTGTGGTGGGTGGCCTGTATTTCAATAAGGGCCTCGCTATATTTTTGCATTTAATTGTGTTGTTTTTTGTGAGGGAAAAAGGTTGTACAGTACATTTTCTACATGGTTGTTAAATTTGCACTATTCATTTATTTTACTATGTGGCCCAGTCCGCACACACGCCATCCAGCCAGTAGGCCCAGTACTAGTCACGGGTACATGAAACAACTGTTTCTGTGGTATATTCTGTTTTAAAGCATCATTTAGGGCAGAGATTGCATTAGATTAAATAAAAGATTGGTTTTTTTTGTAGTATATTCTGTTTCAAAACATTATTTAGGGCAGAGATAGCATTGGATTAAATGAAAAAATTGAGTTTTTTTTGTATTTCAAGTTTTTTGTACAAAAAGTATATTTTGGTGGGGTAATATTTGCAGCTCTGGGAGTATGTGTTTTGTCGTATAAAGTTTTATAGCTGACTTAATTTTCATTTTTGGCATTGCTGAATTAATATTAGTGTTTTCCTAGGTGTTACAATGCCTCCTTTGTCTGGGTAGTACATTTGTGTGTATGTGTTTCCCTTTGGCCACAATTTGTCTATGTTCTTCATGCTTTGTGGTTGGGGACCATTTTATGAGTGCATGTGTTCTTCGTTGCCCATGTCTCCTTGCGTGTGGATTGACAATGTGGCCAGCAACCATTTTGTAAAGTCTGTCTGTATGTTTTTGCCATAGGCCTGCTTGGGTTCTTTATTGGGGCCAAGCCTCCTCACTTGCTGCTGTTTTTTGACCATGTGGCCAGCACCCATTTTAAATAGCCAGCCAGTTTGCTTTTGCCATAGGCCTGGATGTGCTATTTTTTTGTGACCAATCCGCCTTGCTTGTAGTTGTTGATTGACAATATGGCTCGTGGCCATTTTGTGTAACCAGCCAGTGTACATTTTTCATACGCCTGCATGTGTTCTTTCTTGGAGCCATGCCTCTTTGCTTGCTGTTGTTGTTTGACCATGCGGCCGATGGCCATTTTGTATTGCCAGCCAGTGTGCTGTTGCTATAGGCCTACATGGGTTCTTGTTGGGGGCATGCCTCCTTGCTTGCTATTGTTTGACTATGTGGACTGCAGCCATTTTGTCCAGCCTGCCACAGTGTAAATCTTTTTTTCCAGTTTTCATTGGCACACAAGTTACCTGTTCCAATCCAAGCACTGTGGTACACAATTGTATCTCCTCTTTTATGCAAGCAAAAAACACATTGGAATATGGCATTCTTGTAAATCAAATGAACTTTATTGAGGCAGCTCTGATAGGGTTTGAGCAAAAGAAGGATAGCCATGGGACGGAGATAGGCATTGTCTCTAATTTCCTTAAGGGGAATGGGGAGGTTTCTTCACTGCACACTGGCCAAACTCCCATCCAATCGCACATGTGCCTAAAAATAATGGAACTGCTTAAGTCAGACATAAACAAAATATGTAATGTTCCTTTAGCTATATCCATTCTTTGTTGTTGTTTCTTTTGTTGCACAAAGCACTAAACACTTCAATAATAAATAATTAAAAAGTTGTGTGGTAGCCTACTCAGTCAGGGAAGTAGAATTTGTCCTCAAACTCAGGTGGCTAGCCCAGAATTTGGTCAGTTAACACACTTGAGTCTGACCAATCACTCTTATCCTCTTCATCCTCCTGTACTCCTGTGGTATTTCAGGAACAATGTAATTGTGTTTTATGACTTGTTCATTCATTTTAATCATGGTCAATCTCTCAAAGTTTTGAGGTGAGATACTGGTCCTTCTCACTGTGACAACTGTGCCAGCTGCACTGAACACACACTCAGCAGACACACTGGCTACCGGACAAGCCAGATACTTTATTGCCAGCCAGTTGACCTCTGGCCATTGGTGTATCTTCCCATACCAATAGACCAATGGGCTCTGAACCACATATCCCTCTTTTGGGTCATCCATATAGACCTGGAACATCCTCTAAAAGGTAATTTGTGGTGCCACTTACTCGACCTCTTTTGCATTAACTTCTACAGTTACGCCCTGCCTCGTGAAACCGAGCCCGTACAGAGGTTGGTTCCGATTCTTCTTTTATATAGTATTTGTTGCCAGGGTTCATGTCGTTAATGTTGGCTGCTCTGAGACAACATCACCGCCCTGCCTGGAAGTTGAAGATTACACTCCAGTCCTTCTGCCCAGGACTCTAATTTTTGACTGTTCTTCTTCAAGGACTCTCACTTAATCAACATTTTATGTCTTGAATAGTAAAACATTTATTTCAGAAAAAGGAATGAAAATTGCGAGTATTTCTTTGTACCATGGATCAGGCATTGTGGCACAGATGTACTCTTTGGATGACATGATGTCTCTCTGCAGCCTTGGATAAGAGCCAAGGGAAGGATTAGAATCTCAAATAAGTCATGCACTTCTCTGTTGCTGTCCACACCAGCGAACCTTTGTAACACCTTTTTTACATGGTCCTGTAGCAGAATCAGCAACAGGATAGCGTAGTTCATCGTACTGTCCTCCCTGCGGACTTTCCAAGGGAAAACCTCAAAAGATAGCATCTATGTCAGGCATTTGACTAGACTCTATCTGTGCACCTCCATGTTCATGCTTTTTAGGTTTGTGCTGTGCTTGTGAAATCAATTTTATTAAATATATCTCGAAGAGACTTACTTTCCGCCTTCACTTCAAATTGGTCCTTGTGTTGCAGAACTAACGAATGTTGAAAACACTGCAGCCAGACTGGTCCTCCACATCCCCACCACAGTCACATCATTCAACACCTCCACTAATTCCTCTGGCTCCCAGTCAACTAGAGAATCACTTTCAAGCTCCTCACTCATGCCTACAAAGTTCTATATGACAAAGGACCAGCATACCTGAACAACCGCCTTACATTCCACGTACCTGCCAGACAACTCAACTCCGCCCAACTCACCCTAGCCTCCATCACCAGGATCCACAAGACCAGAACTGGAGGAAGTTTGTTCTCCTACCTCGCGACCAAGACCTGGAACACCCTGCCTCTCCAAATCAGGCAATCTGTGTCACTGACCCAATTCAAGAAGAACCACAAGACCTGGCTCTTCAACTGATCCTCCACCCAGTGTGACCAGCAGCCCCCACCCCCAGTACCTTGAGACCCTTGCAGGTGAGTAGCAGCACTATACAAGCCCCTGATTGATTGATTGATTGATTGATTGTCACGTTACTTTTCTACATTTCTGTTGGTTGTAGATATTCTAGTTCCTGTTCTTTCATTCCTGTTCTTCCATGCGTGTTCCTCTTATCACTTTCCTGTCAGCAAAGTACTGTGTTCATCCACTTTGTCAGACTTTTTTGTAAGCTTTTGTCTGCACAGCGCTTGCGCTCTCCAGTGTGCACCTCAGCTGCAAAGCACTTTCTGTTAGTTACCCATTGCTGCACTAGAATAAAAAGCCTCTATAAAACCAGGAGCTGCACGCTCTGATTGCAACAGCACCCACCAGTCCCCCTGGGGCATTTCACACCCACCAGTCCCCTCAGGGCTGAAGCAGATGCCAGCTCTGGTGCTAAAACCACATCAGAGTGCTTGTTTTCTAATGAAAACAGCCTGTGCAACAACTAAAATGCCAGTGAGTATATGATGATGGTTTTAGCAGGCTTATTTGCCTCTCAGCTTGTTCCACTGCTTGTTGCTATTTGGTTTCTTTTTTAGCCATTCTTTGGTCTGCTTTCTTTGAACTCTGCGTTTTCATAGCTCAGTGGACGTCCTTGTAATGCATTCTCCTGTACAAGCACATTATTGCATGGCTGCTTGTTTATCGATTTAAAGGTTCCCAAGACAAGTATTTTCTTATTGCATTGCTGTTTAGTACTGTTATGCTTTGGTTAATTAGTCGTGAACTCACTCAGTTCACTATGCAGTCAGCTAGCCGGCTTCATTATTTGTGGTTGCTCTAACCTCCGATACTATCATTATTCAGTGACTCCGATAAAAGGAATGCTCCCTGCTGAGTTGCTTGAACTTTCGGGCTGCAGTAAGCTGTGGCCTCTATGATGTTTTTTTTACTGCTGAATTCGGGCTGCCATTATACCTTCCAGGATTTGTCTATTGAATCCTACATTTTGCCTTCTGACCCTACGTGTTTGCTTCTCTACTCCCTCCAGTTCTGAATCTAGTGTGCTACTTTTTCCACAGTATATTTTGCCTTTTTGAGAATAAATAGGTGTATTTTTCAGCAAATTATACCACCTTTTTTTCCTCCTGGTGAGCTGTTCATTATTCACACTTTACAACAGAGTGCTTCTCTGGATTCCTGTTCAGACTATGGCTATTTTAGCTTTCGTATATTTCTTTTTGGTGTATTCTGTGTCAGGCTATTAAACTTCCTACTCCCTCCTTCAAACAGCTCTGTAGACATTGCGGGTCCCAGTTTTTAGGTGTGGCTATAGAAAGCTTCAGGTGTTTGTAGAGGTTGTCATGCCCAATAAAAACTTCTGCTTGCCATGCACATTGCATGACCCTCGTCTCCAGTGTGTACCTCCACTCCATCATTTTACAACTGACTCTGCCTGCCCGTATAATTCTTATTTGTTTGTCTGTGCCTTCAATAAATGCAGGCGTATTAATAACAGCTGCTCTTAAAGACTGCCTGTGGCTAACGGCTGTTTGAACTACTGTGTGTATAATGTGTCTCATACATTCTGTTTACATCTTGTATGTAGCATTGGAGAGGTTACCATTCCATACCATTGTAAATATGAGTTGTTTTTCAGCACCACTGACTACCCCCAACCACCTCCAGCCCACAGGTCACTCCAAACATACAAACTCAGCAGTGTGTGCATTGTCCGAAGAGCTGGGTTATCGAAATGTGAGTCGGCATTCACGCCTCTATTAAAATGAACATATTGCTTCCACAGGTAAGCACCTTCTTGGTAGCATATACATTTGACTTTAAGAACCAGTTTGCACAAAATGTTAATGTGTCGTTAAGGCTACAATAGGAGCAGATTGCAGCACACACTGGAGTTATCTTGTCGCATGTGCAATATTGTGTTTTGCCTTTTACAAATATGGCTCCTGTTCTGGTGAGTTAGCTTGGTATGTGCTTGGTTGATGTCATCTTAATACGAGAGGAAGGCATATTCATAGTTCAGATGATGTATTTTGTCAGTGCACTTGTACTTTTTCTTGGAGTGCTGTGCAGTCATTAGAGTAAAAGCAGGGTTAACTAAGCATACCCTGCTACAATATAATCCAAATGAATCCACCAGCAAAAGTATAAATAGCATAGTTGCATTAATGTCTCTCTCCAGTTCCCCAAAAACGTGAAACCACCTTGTTTCTCTTAGGAATCCATACCTATTGCCCTTCCTCTAAGTCAGAGTGTTCCCCTTTTTTTTTTTTTTTTTTTTAATTATATTTTTATTGCAGAGTTATAAACAGCAGGAAAAAAGTAATCAGCCAGTACACTTGTGGGCCCCCCCCCCCGTCCAATAACAGTTCACAGTTGTACACAGCCATTCAGCCCGCATCCCGGAGGCCGGGCGGCATATCAGATCGCTCCGGAGGAGCACAACACAGTGTACGTCCCATTGGGACCCTGGCGAAAGGTCGTTTTACGTATCTGCTTTTACCCCCCCACCCGCAACAACAGTCCCGTCAGCCATTTCCGTGGTATCAACGTGATCGCCCCCCGTCGGGGCCTGCTCTAGGCTATTCGGGCCTTCATGCCAGGCCGTTCCACCCAATCAATCCGCCTACCATTCGATACCCCCTGTCCCAGTTGGTCCGAGGCCTCCGCCAGCGACCCTCTAACGGCTTCTGGCCCTCCCCAAACCCCCCTACAACTAACCCCCCCAACGCCCCCCCCCTGGCAACTGCTAAGGTGTGTGCTTCGCTCTACTGAACTGGATGGTTCCACTACAGTGCGTGATGACATACTTCTGTGTTCGCCCCGCGGCGTCCAGCGGCTTAGTCCTCGCCATCCTCATCCTCAACCAAAGCATCACGCAGAGCCTGTACCACTAACTCCCACGCACGCGCTGCATCCAGAGCCTTCTCATTCCCCAGCTTCACCGCTTGCTTCATCCGGAGCACGCTCTCGCAGTCAGACCATCGCAGCAATTCATTCTTCCATCTACGCAGTGAGGGACCCCCCCTGGCCTTCCAGTGCCACGATATTTCCCTTTGAGCCAATATCAGGCCCAGATCTATAAATTTACTGGTCACCTTGGTGTGCTTAGTATGCGGGAACCAGAGCAATAGACACGTCGCCATGTCGAAGTCTACCTCCCTGTCAGTCACTTCTTTCAGGAGTTCCCCCACCTCCGCCCAATAAGTTCCCAGTTGCGGACAGCCCCAAAACAAGTGGTCCATGTCCGCCCCCAGGGACGAGCACCGGGGGCAACAGGCATCCGGCACCCTAAAGTGCCGCTGTAGTTTTTCTGGGGTTAGATAGGCCCTATGGAGCACATAAAAGTGGACCTGCTGAAAGCGCGCGTTCCTAGTGCCCTTCCACGTGCGTCGCAGGATATGGCCCCATGCCGTATCCGGTATGGGCCGGCCAACGCTCTCCTCCCACTTAGCCTTGAGCCCATGGAGTGGTTCCAGCCCATCGTTCAGCATCCTGGTATGGAGGCACGTCACAGCTTTGAATGTACCAGCCGCCATCACCACATATTGGCATGCCATAGTCGTCGCGGGTTCCAGGAGCCCCTCTTTCCAGTGCTTTTGCACGGCAGCCACTACAGCCGCGTGCAGTAGGAAGCCCCCCTCAGGCAGTCCGAACTGGTCCCGGAGCACGTCGAACGGTGCCAACGCCCCATCAATATACAAGTCACCCACCACCTGCAACCCCGCGTCCTCCCAATCCATCAGCGGGGACCAGTCCCCTCCGTGCGGCAAAGCCGTCAACATCCCGATCTGGATCTCCGGGGCATAAGGCCGCGACGCTCTCGCTCTCCGAAGGCTCCTCTGCCAGCACAGCCGGAGCGTCCGCTCCTCCATGGTGAGGGCCCGTAATTCGAGCCGTTGCTGCATAATGATGTACGACAGCACGTGGCGCTGTATCCCCCGATCCCGGTCTTCCTCCGGCCCCCGAAACACCCTGGCTACGTTCTGCGTTAGGACCTGCAACTGCGCCGCTAAATAATACAGCTCAAGATCGGGCACGGCCATGCCCCCTTCCAGCTTGGGGCGAAGTAGCGTGCTCAAGGCTACCCTGCGACGACCATGCCCCCACAGAAAGCCAATAATCATAGACCGCAGGTCCCTAAACACCCCCTGGGGAATCCAAACAGGTAGCGTTCGGAAATAATAAAGGAAGCGGGGAAGCGCCACCATTTTCAACAATGCTATCCTGCCCAGGACTGTCAGCGGGAGGGTCGACCAGAAAGACAAACTACCCCGCAGTGACCGGACGCAACGGCCAATGTTGCCCTCCAGGAGGTCGGCGGCCGAGTGGTAAATGCGGACACCCAAGTAGGTGATGCAAGAGGGTTCCCACGTCACACACAGGTCGCTGCTAGGGGCTGGCGATCCCGCTCTCAGCGGAAACACGCAGGTCTTTGTCCAATTGACCTTAAGGCCCGATAGTCGGCCGAACTCGGACAGCAGATCCATCGCTCCGACCAGTGCCCCCGAGGTGTCTGCTAGGTACAGGAGCAGGTCATCCGCATAGAGCGATATATAATGCCACTGCCCATCCCCCACTACTCCCGCGTAACGGTCGCCGGACCTCGCATGGACCGCCAAGGGTTCCATCGCCAGGGCAAACAATAGAGGGGAGAGAGAGCATCCCTGTCGTGTTCCCCTGCCCACCGGATACGCGGCAGACACCAAGCCGCCCAATCGTACCCTCGCCGTCGCCGAGTTATACAAGACCCTCGTCCACTTCCGAAACCCATCGCCCATGCCAAACCGCTCCAGCACTCCATCCAGGAAAGGCCATTCCAAACTATCGAAGGCCTTCTCAATGTCCACGGACAGTACCGCCGGCGACCCCTCCTCATCCAAGATGGCGTCCATTATTCCCACCAGGCGGCGGATATTCATCGCCGTGCTCCTCGTGGGTATAAACCCGGCCTGGTCCCTGTGCACCAGGCCCGTCATGTGCGGGGCCAGTCTAGTGGCTAGGATGCGACTCAGGATCTTATAGTCCACCGTCAGCATGGACAGTGGGCGATAAGACCTCACGTCCGCGGCATCCCGGCCAGGCTTGAGGAGTGGTACTATCAAGGCCTCCCGCATGGAGGCAGGCAATACCCCCTTCTCGAAGGCCTCCGTATACACCACCAGCAGCCTGGGCGCCAGAGTGTCTACATAGTGCTGATAGAACTCGATGGGGAGTCCGTCCACCCCGGGCGTCTTGTTACGGGCCATATGTTTGATAGCCACTCGAATTTCCGTTAGCGTGATCGGGCCACCCAGGTCCTTCGCGTCGTCCTCGTCTAAGACCGAAAGCGGCCTCTCCCCCAGGTACTCCACGATGTCCTGCACCCCCACTCCCAGCTGACTCCGGTACAATGCCTCATAGTAACCCCGAAAGCGGTCCAATACAGCTGCCTGAGAGTACACCATCTCTCCCTGTGCGTCAATAATGCTGAGGATCGGGCAACCCCTAAGTTCCGGGCTAGCTAATCTGGCCAAGAGGGTACCCACCTTGTCCCTTTCTGCGTGCGCCCTGATCATGTACTGCCTGTAATCATAGCATCTCAGACGTTCCGTCTCAGCGGCCACCACTTCCTTCGCGTCCAATAACTGGGCCTGTAGATCTGGCCTAGTTGGCCTGCGGCGTTCCAGGTCCCTCAAAGTCTCCTCCGCTTTCATTAAGTCATTCAACACAGTCGTTCGAGCATTCGAGAACCTACCCAGGCACACTCCTCTCACCACCACTTTCATTGCATCCCATTCAACAGACCTGCTCGTCGCCGTTCCTTCGTTCACACCGAAATAACTATCAATGCCCTGCCGGACCGCATCGTCGAACACAGAATCCTCTAGCGTCTCCGGCCGAAGCCGCCATGTTGGTATTACTGAGCGCTCCCTCTGCCATTGAATATGCACCAACAGGGGGTTATGATCAGATATCGTCCTAGCAAGGTACTCAGCATGGGTGATCAATGGTGCCAGGGAGCCCCCACAAAGCACCGAATCAATCCTAACATGTAAATCATGTAGAGCGGAATAAAAGGAGTAATCCCTGGTTCCCCTGTGCCTCTCCCTCCAGACATCCAGTAACCCCCACCGTTCTTGCCAGTTCTTCCTGTGCGCGGCCAGCCTGCGCACAGGAGAGTCTACTAGGGGGGGATGGGACCTATCCAGAGCCACATCCGTAATTGAATTGAAGTCCCCCCCTAGCACTATCGGACCCGCCAGGAAAGAGGCCAAGGACCCCGAGAGGCTATCAAAGTATCGGCCTTGGTCAGTGTTTGGTGCATAAACACAGCATAAAACCACATCCCGTCCATACAATCTCCCCTCCACCGCTACAAACCTGCCATCCGGATCTATTACCTGATTCAGCACCTGAAAGGGGATCCCCGCCCTCACCCAGATCAAGACCCCCCTGGCATACGCTGAATAAGTGGTGCCAAAAACCTGGCCCGCCATCTTTTCTGCAGGGCAGCGCACTCTTTTTTGGTGAGGTGAGTCTCCTGGAGCATAGCTATCTGAACCCCCCTGCGTACCAGGTATGCATGTACTTTGTGACGTTTCACCATAGTCCGCAGCCCCCGGACATTCCACGTTAGGCATTTCAAATTAGGTAATGTCCCCATTCCAATTCAGTACAGTCCAATTCAGACTCCAACGGTCCATGACCCCCCCCAATGCAGTTGCCCCCCCCCCAACAACCCCAAAACTGAAACATTCCCCAACCCCCACTCCCCAGGACAGAGCACACGAACCCAATGGCCGCCCCCATCCAAACCTTGAACCAACTTCTCGCACACTTATCCTGTGGTCTCCACCACGGTCGGCCTTAAGGGCCTAGGGGGGGTGAGTCGCCGCCGACCCCAGCCAGCGGAGCCCGCGTCCGCCCTTCATCCCCTCTGAGATACTCCGCTCCCCCACCCGGCAACCCGCCCTCCAGCAACAGGATATCACCCTACCATGAAGTCCCGATCTAGACCCAAGTTATCCGAAGTCTGTGGGGTCACTGTCGGCCCCTTCTGGCTCTCTGCCTCCGAAAGTTCCTCTCCTGTTCTGCTGCCCTCTCCTCCCGAGTCCGTTTCAGCTCGTTCACTATTCTGTTGCGACCCTGTAATGGCCGCCGTCGCCGCGAGTGCATCCCTTTTCTCCGCCGCCATTTGGGCCTCCCGCTTCTCCCGCTGGCGCCTGTTGCGGGACCTGATACGTTGTGACTGCCGCACCCGGGGCTGCTTGGGCTGGTCTCGCCTACTTTGGTGTGTCCTGTCCGTCCCCGCTCTGTACAACTCAAGCCAGTGCCAAACTTCGTCTGGAGTTTGGAAGAAGTGTGTGGTGCCATCCATGATAATCCGCAGCTTGGCCGGGTAGAGCAAGGAATACTGAATGCCTTCTTCCCTGAGCTCCTTCTTCACAGCAAGGAACGATGCCCTGTCCTTCTGGACCGCCTGCGTGTAGTCCGGAAATATCGTCACCTTGCTGTTCTCCACCCCATAAGGGCCCGACATCCTGGCCCGCTGGATGAGAAGGTCTCGGTCTTTGTAATGGAGGAGCCTCACCACCATTGGTCGGGGGGGGCGGCCAAGCCCCGGCGGGCGAGCGGGCACCCGGTGGGCTCGCTCCAGAGTGAAAAATTGAGTAAGCCCCTCCGGCGCCACCACAGTGCGGAACCAGTTCTCCATGTAGGCCACCACATCCTCCCCCTCAATCCGTTCCGGCAGGCCTACGACCCGCACGTTGTTTCGCCTATTGCGGCCTTCGGCATCCTCCGCCCTCCGCTCTAGAGTGTCCAGCCGGGCCAAAATGTCTGTAATCCTGTGCTCCGCGGTGACCACCGAGGGCTTCAGGTCCAGCAACAGTTGGTCATGATCCTTGACCCGATCTGCCAGCTTCGCGTGATCCGCACGTAGCAGCCCCAGGCCCGTGGCCACTTGGGCAATGTCGTTGTGTAACGCCTCCTTAGTGGAGGTGATCGCCTCAAGGATAGCATCCAAGCGCCGGTTCAGCCGCTGTTCCTGGTCAAGCTCCGGGGAGGGACTCTCACTCAGCCGGGTCGATGTCGCCGAGTCCCCTTCGCGGCTCCCGGGTGACGGCCCTCCGATCGCCGCCATGTCAGGGCGCTGCGTCACAAGTCCGGCCACCCGTACTGTGGGTGCTCTCGTGGGCCCGTGCCGAGTACCGGGCACCAGGCAGTACAATGTCACCGCCAATGGTCTCAGGAGCAATGACCAGGCGGACGAGCTCCGTTCCGTCACCCCCCACTAGTCCCGTGGGGGGAGGATGAGTCACGGGACGGCGGCCGACGAGGGCCCCTAATCCCCTGGGTGAATCGGGCAGCGTCCCCCGGTCTCAAGGCGTCGCGCCGCCAATCCCAGTGCGTCGGGCAGTCGGGTGCAGGGTCCCTCTCTGCTTGGCGACAGCCGGACTCAGGGCTGAAGTTCGGGACCGTCCGACCTCCTCGCCGCCATTTTCTTCACACCCCGGTCTACACCTCGGCCGCCTCTTCCTCGATCTCCTCGGGGCCAGCAGTCCCCCAGCGATTCACCGATCACGTCCAGCTGTCCCCTTACACTTCAGAGGGCAGGAACGTCGTCTCCGGGTCGCCTAGGGTCCCGAAAAACAGGAGAATTAGCGGGAATCCGCGCGGAGCTACGAGCTCACGCCGCCATCCCGATCGGCGTCCAAGCCACGCCCCCCAGTCAGAGTGTTCCCCTTGCAACAAGCTCGGATTGACTCCTGTAATGAAATGTCTTGCACTCTACACAGTTTTTTCCAGTTCACTTCTTGAGGCGAGGTGAGACCATGTCACAGCTTAATTCATGAGCTTGCTCAAGTATGGAAAGCACATCAAACATGCTTGGCTGCTGCAAGTTTTTGTTTCTTTGTCCTCCGATAATTTCCCCGTATTATAATACCTCCAAATCAAAACACTTTTATGGAGTTTCAGTCACTTATATTGCACAACTGCTCACAAAGCTATATATAAAAACATTATATTAATCACATAGGCGAAACCTAAATGCATTTACCAATGCTTGTTCCAGTTACAACCCTTCCTCTTTCAAAGACATAGCCATTGATTAATTTGTAATGCTCAAACAAATGCTGTAACATGTAATAAGTCCAGTATGAAGTCTTTAGCTGGTGCTCTTAGCACGATTAATGATCCTCAACTGCTGTCGGGCTTTAAAAGAATGGCTGAAATTAGTGCAGATTCTTCTGCAGGTGGTGAATATGCTGCTAACTATGGGGCACATCATCAAGCGGCGGCGATAATTATCGGTTAAAATGACTTAAGCAAAGCTAATTGTTTGGTTCATATTAGGACTTCATCTCGCACATGAAAATGTCAGGATTTCCTGTATCAAAAGCTATGGATAGTTCAAGTAAGATTTGCTCCTAGTGCCTAGTGCTCCTAGTGCCCACTGGACAGTAGCTGTAGGGAAGTGGGTTTCTGTTGCAGTAACCCCCCCCCCCACTTTTTTCCAGACTACTGATGCACTTTTACTTGATATGCCCTGGGACCCTGCCAATCAGGTGCCAGGGCCTGTGTTCTTTCCCCAAAACTAACCCAATTGGCATATCTGGCCACAGATCAGTTCCTGGTAAATGGTACCACAGGGCACTGTGGCCAGAGAAGGCCTCTAAGGGCTGCAGTACTTATTGTGCCACCCAAAGAGGTCCTGTACCCTGACACTCACACACTTTGCAGGCTGTGTGTCTTGGTGCTGAACAAAGTGAAGAGTCAACAAGGCAAACATCCCTGTGTGCCATGCCTACCAACCACTGCCCTGGCATAGATCAGTCACCCCTCTAGTTGGGTACACTATACCAGTGGTGAGGGTACAGGTACATGAGCCCTATACCCCTACAGTGTCTAGGTCCATTCTTAGACATTGTAAGTGAAGTGCTGCCATGAAGAGTATGTGGTGCTGGGAGTTTGTCATTACGAACTCCACAGCAACATTATGGCTACACTGAAAACTGAGAAGTTTGGTATCAAACTTCTCAGCACATTAAACCCACACTGATGTCAGTGTGGGATTTAATGAAAAATGCACACAGAGGGAATCCTAGCGATACCCCCTGGAAACTAACCCATCACTAGTGTCCAGGGTGAGTGGCTGCTTTCAGCTGCCACCACCAGACATGTTTCTGCACCCCTGGGTCGAGAGCCTGCTGCTCTTTGGGGCCTGAAACACTGCACCTCCTGGGACGAGGTGCCAAGCCTCCTTCCCTTCATGGGCAGGGTTCACGAAGGGGGAGCTTCAAAGGCTTGCCACCTTTGTGAGCTTTCCCAGGCCACTTGCTGCTTTCAGCAACTGGTCCTCACTGGTTCTGACCCCACTTTTGGCAGGAGAACCGGTGGGAAAAACATGTAAAGAAAAGAGGTGTGCCCACCTCTGCCAACTCCACCCCTCAGGTGGGGGAGGTGAGGTGAAGCACAACCCTCATTCCATGCCATCTTGAAGATGGGAGGACTCACCCAACCAGGGACAGGCACATGCCCCCCTCCCACTGGAGGGTGGCATAACATAATAGGGGGTGTACCCACCCCAGGGAAGGGACCCATTGGTCCCTGTAACACCCCTAAATCTAGTAATTAGGTTCATCCCTGAACCTTGCTTCCTCAGATCCAGACAAGAAACAAGAAGAAAAAAGAAGATGGACCGAACAAGAGGAAGACGCCCACCGAATGGACCCCAACCCTCCCAGGTTGTCTCCGACACGAACCTGCAAAATCCTGGTGTGTCCTGCAGCCAGCAACCTCAAAAACCCCAGTGGACCTGCTTGCCTTCACTTCCAAAGACTTCTTCTCCCGTGAACAGCGGATTTGTTCAACTGCAACCTCTGGCAGCAGCTGGAAACCGTGAATCTGCCCCACTCTGCACCCGAAGTCCACGGCCCGAGCTCGAGTGGGCAAACACCACGAGGATGTCACCCCAGTGATCCTGAACTGAGATCCGGTGACCCCTGACTTGCCTCAAGCCTCCAGCTGACGCCAGCAGTGTAAATCCAGAAGGCCCCCCTAACCACACCAGAAGCTGGTAAGAAGATCGACCCCAAAAAGGACCCCTGCACCCAACACCCCACGGCCTTGTGTGCCCAAACCAACAGTTCCTAACCAACCCCTAACTTCCCACTTACCTCTCAAAGTGGTGGTCGCACCCAGAAGTCCTTCATCTCCCAGCCTGCAGTGCTTTTGCAAACTCGAGGTTCTCCATTGGAAAGAACAGGGCATCCAACCTTGAAACACCCTGCCCCCGGCCGCCCTAGTGCCGCAGAGGTTGCACCTTTGGTGCTAATTTTTTTCCCCCATTTGCCCTGAGCTAAAGTCCAGGAGCTTTGCTCCCACAACCTATTGGCCTGCTTGCCACAGCCACCAACCTGAGGTCCTCTAACCCACGTTGGAGTACATTGGGCCTCAAAACTCAGCACCCGACCACTCTAGTGCCGCTGAGGGTGTAACAAGAGTGCATCACTGACCCTGGGGGACCCCTGAGTCTAACCCCAGAACCTCAACTCCAACGATTGATTAATTACCTAAAAACTGATAACCATATTTTCCTCCATAGGATAACATTGATAATTTTTCCTGGAAAAGTTTCTAAGTGTGGAGTTTTGAAACCTAAAGAAAGTCTTTAAAAGTGTACAATTTAACAAAAATGCTTTTACTCACCTGTTTACTGGAAATGTCCCAGTGCTGCATCCAGGTATACAGCACCGAGTAAGAAAAGTGATCCAAAATTAACTTCCCTGCTATTTTACTGAAAATCCCATTCAAGACTATCTACTGTATTTACAAGTGATTGCATTTCTCTGAAACAATACTGAAGATCAAACCATAGTACATTTACAATTGCAATTGAACTGTTTTACAATAAGCATTTCCTACTGTAAAGTATTTATTGCTTACGTGTGCCAGGCTTGCTTGGTTCTAGAAATAAAATAACTAAAAGAATATTTTTATACAAAAAGTATTGGTCTGAAGTTGAGTCTTTGAGTGTATGAATTCATTTGCTGACTGAGTGTGTACAACAAATGCTTAACGCTGTCGTCTGATACTGCCTCACTGCTTGACCATACTACCACAAATAGAGAGTAAGGTTCTATTTAAATTTACCTCTGCCTACCTTTGGGGTTCCACTGGACTCTGTGCACACTATACCTCACTTTGGTATAGTATATACAGAGCCAGCTTCCTACATTGGTGGATCAGCGGTGGGATATACAATTTTGCATTTGTTGGACTACTTGGTTACCACCTGATCACAAGATAGAACTCTTAAATTGTCTTTAGAATTCAGATTTTTCAAATTGGCATTTTTTGCATGATTACTAAAAGTCTTGTTAGGGTCTTGGTTAAGTTCCTTTAAAGTTTTAGAAAATAATAAGTCACTGAAGCTAGGGTTAGAGGGATTAGACGTTTTTTAACAATGTCTCTAAATTAACCCTGGGAGCATGCGCAGTTGCTTGATTCTGCATGCTCGCGTTGTCTTGCATATGCTCGCGAATACTCGCTAGATGTTTTTGACGTCCGGCAACGCGGATGACGTGTTTGGGGGAAATATTGCGCGAACTTCACCATGCGATCGCAAATGGGAGTGGCCATCTTGTTTTCCTATTTTTGCATGGTTCGGGGTCCTGTTTTCCAATCTCTCTCCAATCTTTTCAATCCTTTGTATTTTTGCCCTGTTTTTCTGATCTTTTTTATTTATTATCTATACCCTCTCTGTCTGTGTATATTTCGCGTTTTATTTCTACTTTTTCTGCGTTTTTTATTTACTTTTCTACTGTTTTATATTACTTCCTTCTTTACTCTCCTACTTCTTCCACTAACTTTATTTTTTCTTGCTAAACTTTTTCCGCCCGCCCACCCCAGAACCATGCCTAAAGGGAAGGGTACCGGCTCCAAGGGCAAGTCGCCTGCGCCAAAGAGCCGCTTGCCTTGCGGCAGAGTGCGCCCAGCAGGGGTGCAGTCCCAGTCCCTTTTAGCGAGTTGGAGTTAGCTGCCCTTGTTTTTTTTGTGCAGAGCCACCTCCCCTTGGCCTTGGCAACAGGCGGCAGGCCTGGCTCCGGGTACACTACCCAGGAGTGTCATCGCCGGTGGGTGAGGGTGCGCCTGGTAGTGTTTTGCTGCTCTGGGGTTCGTGCACCCATAACCAGCTGACCTATTGGACCAGGAGCAGGACCTGTTAGACCTGCTAGGTGTCGAGGTTGTGGGGCTTGGTGAGTAGATAATACTAGTAGTATTGTGTCTTCTCTAGACTGTGTTACTTTTATCGCGAATATCATTTTTTTCATAATAGCACAAATGCTGCTGCTAACATTGTAGGTAAATTAAGTGTAAAAATCCTCTGTCATTGTTATTCTTCTACTTTTTGGAAAGGTCTATAGCTAGTGGAAAACCAGAAAACGAAAAAGTGAAAGGGTAAATGTTATTATCTGACTAGCCGACTGTCTCTGATACTAAATCACCAGATATTTAGATCTATTCTGATATATTTTATTTATCACATATATATATTTTTTATACACATTGTTTTCCTTTTTTTTTTTATTTTGGTCCCCTACTTCCTAAACCTATTGTTATTCTTCTAGACACAGGTGCTCGGCGCTACTAATCTTACTTGTTTTTTGCAACTTTGCTCTCACTTGGGCTGATTATGTATGAGTTTACTTTAGAGAACTTAAGTTAGGTAATGCTAGAGAGACTCTAGTCCTTGCTTTGTCCTCCTGTCACTAAGCTAAAAGGGATAGGTAGTTTAGTTACTTAGTATTAGTTCGTCATTTTAAGCTTTTTGCGTGGCGCATCCTCCGTCTCATCATGTGCTGCTTACCCCAGTCCTTCGTAGAACCTTTGATAGATTGTTTAGTGGAGGAGTAATAGGCTAAGCAGAACATCAGTAGCAAACAACCAACCAACAATTTGGTGTATGCAAAAATGTATGCATGTGTCCTCCATCTATGCATTTTGGGGACTAAAATACATGCAAATGCAGACTTACTGACCAATTGTTCGCTCATCTTAATAGGTGGGCTTGGTCAGGTGGTACTTTGGCGGAGTAATCTAGAATCAGAATGAAACAGATTGTACGCAAATTCCGCAATACTACCAGTCGATCAGATTAGATAGGTCAATTTTATTGCAATTGTTGTTTCCAAAAATGTTTTCTTGGGCGTTAAAAAAATATTTTGGTTGTTTCATACCAATCATCAATGTTTGTCTCTTTCTTTTTTGTATCTTACATGATCAGCACCCAGGGGCTAGAAGACGGGGTCGGAGTCAGTGGGAGCAGCTGGAGAACGCCAGGGCCAGGACCGTTCCTCTACAGAGCGCTCTCCTGCTGACCCCAGTAAGCCTTCCTGTTGTTAATATCAATAATTATATTTCCCTAACTTTTACTGCACCTTAATTTTCCGTTTCCTAATTCTATTTTTTACCAAATCTTCTTCGATCTAGACTATCTGTTTCTAAATTCTTGTTATCTCTGCCTCTAACTGCCTCTGATATGACTTGTTGTAAAACTACTAGTATTAGTCTGTCTTTAGCTACGTTTGGCCAGTTGGCCACTCTTTATTTAAAAGGTTTTATTAAAACTCAGATTCACTATTAGCTCTAGCCACGGAGTCCAGTCCTTTGGGTTTGCCTCTTCTAGTCTTCTTAATCTTGAGAGGCTTTTCGACAATTCCCACCAACAAAATGCCAAACCAGATATAATATTATTTTTGATAGGATAGGACATACTACTACTAGTAGTGTCTTCTCTACTCTAGTACCCTATTTGTAGTGATGTATGTGGTTTTGTATGTATTTTTACTTTTTTTTCAATCTTGCTAGTGACAAATAGGGGGAGTTGTATATGGCATCTAAAAAATGTGCAATGTTTTTTCTAGGCGTACCGACCACGACCATCAGTGCCAGGCCCAGCGGTGGGGCAGGCAACGCCAGTCAGGAGGGAGCAGTGGATTCTGCATCTGCCACAGGGGTGGGTGAGCAGGCAGCAGTGGCAGTGTTGCTAAGTTATACTTATATTCCTTACTTATTGACAATAGTTACACACTCGCTGCAAGGGTGTTGTAGAAGATGAGGGAGACTAAGTTGTTGTGAACAATGGTTGAAGAAGTCACCCTTTACTAAGCATTAGAGCAATAACATTATTTGCGGGAGTAGTTGAGTAACTAATGGCCTCTTCCATCTGACTTCAACTCAGCTGTGAAAGGTTTATGGTGAAGACTAAGAGTCCGATCAGATGACCTTGTTTGATGGGTTGAACGAAAAGGGAAAGAAGGATGGTAGGAGGAAGGACAGACGAGATGTAATATATATGACTGGCAGAGAAGGATGCGTGGTATGCATGCATAGGTGGCTGATAGGAATCAGACGCATGGGTCGTTGAAGGATTGGTGGAAGATGAAAGAAAAGAGGCCTGCCTGGGTGGGTGAAACTGAATGGGTGGATAGCAAGAATACTCCAAGGTGTTTCATGTGTCAAACTCAAAGGCAAGCAAAGAAGGAAGGACGCAAAGGTGGTTGTTTAAAAGTAAGAAGAATGATAGACATGTTTACTTTGAATGGATGGATGCCTCGGTGGTATTTATCATAAATAGCCTAGGTGGAGACTGCCACTGGATGAAGAAGAGTCTTTGAAGAGAATGTAAAAGAAAAAGAAACTGTGCCAGAGTAGCAAAGCCAAGGAGAAAAGAAGTTGTATTTTCAGAATACTCTCTTGACTCACTGTAGTTTGCATATATATTGTGTATTTATGTTGTCAAGCGCCTCTCTCCAACTCCGAGGCCCACTCACTACCTATGTTAATTGATTTTTTACTGTGTCAGCTTGCTATGGGCGGACTGCATAGTTACACAATCAATCAAAACAAAGTACCTCATGTCCTCCCATATATAAGCAATTCTCATTTGGATCAGATATCATCTGCCTTGTTGTAGTATAGTTGTCAGGGCAGGGTAAAAGTGAAATTGAACAGTTGCCCTTGATGTAACAGAGTATGACCAGTGCCACCCATAGGAGAAAAATAAGATGATTGTGTAGTAGTCAGCTTCCCCACATGCAGACAGTAGTAAATAAAACTAACGTGAGTCTGCATCACAAGACGAGTATGTGTCTTGAGCATAAGCTGATTGAGCTGGCATGCTAGCTACAACAAGGTTACTTAATTTAGCTAAACAAGAGAGAAGAAGAAGCTTGGTGTACTACTCGAGTAAGTCCATAGTGCTAGTATAATGCCTGAAAATCCCACAAAGGTTAGAGGCTGGGGAAGTGGGAGTATAGATGCCACAAATGTCATGTACTGTGCTTGCTAGTGCTACTGTCCCACTAAGTTTAGAATTCATTCATTCCGGACATGAAGGAGTTGGCAGCCATGGCCTGGTGCCGGAAGCTGAAGGCCATTTGAAATGAATATCGGCGGATGGTGGCTCTGGCGGAGGAGGCGGTAGCAGCTGCAGCCTCCTCCAATGCCCCGTGCCCTCAGCCAGGCCCCTCAAGTGGTACAGCACCGCGCTCTGGCAGCCATCTACCACACTACAGCCAGCACTGCTGCCACCCTAGTGGATGCAATTGCCGAGCTTTTAAGAGCGGTACAAAAGGGGGTGGTGATGGACGGTGAAGTAGTGTGGCTCACTGGTTAGAGGCGGCAGACCCGAGAGCAGAGGACGGCCCGGGACCAGGGTTCGATTCCCGACGCGGCAGGTTTCTGGACCAGGGTCAGCGGACTCGATAATTCTCTCGCCTCGGTGCCCACTCTGATCAGCGATCACACTCGGCAACTCTGGGCGTTAGCTTGCCTCATCTTCACTAACGGCCCCACCAGACCGCCGGGGATGCCTGGTCTCACCCTGGAGATACCCATTAAGGGACCATCTCTCAGGGAAGCCAGGAAGGGTTTCGCAGCGGTCGAAGCGCGGAGGTACCCCTTCGGGAGTGATTCCAGCGCTATATAAGCACACAATTAATTAATTAATTAATTAATTATTCAATCAAACACTCACACCCAGTAAAAAGATCTGGGTTTAATCCATCATCGTTCTTTAGCCCACTCTGCCACCCCAGTTCAGACATGGCCATATGCAAATCGGGGAACAGCCTTTACGACGCGGCTGTTACACTGCGTGCCGTTACAACACGTTTTTTTCAACGCAAGTCGTTACCACGACTTGCGCTGGAGGGCGCTGCAGGACAAGGAATTTTTTTATTTACTATCCAACACCTTCCCTACTGTACGTAGGCTGGTGTTGGAATAGTAAATAAAAAAAATCCTAAGTCTGCACCCCCTCCAACGCAAGTCGTGGTAACGACTTGCGTTGGAAAAACCGCGTTGTAATGGCATGCGGTGTAAAAGCACGCGTCGTAAAGCCGTACAACCATGCAAATCAGTCTGGCCCTGTGCCTCATGGGAACAGTCCAGCTCGAACTGCCAAGCCATGTCTTCCCTGGACCGGAAACAAGCTTCCAAGGACCGGTTTCTGGCATTCCAGCCGTCTTCAGCCCGGCTTGCTTGAATCCAGTGACAAAGTGAGCAAGGGACTCACGTCTGAGCATACCCTGCCACACTTATGGCTGCCAAAAGCGGTACAAAAGGGGGTGGTGATGGACGGAGCATCTGAATCAATCAATCACTCACACCCAGTCAAAAGATCTGGGTTTAATCCATCACCGTTCTTTAGCCCACTCTGCCACTCCAGTTCAGACATGGCCAAATGCAAATCAGTCTGACCCTGTGCCTCATGGGAACAGTCCAGCCCGAAATGCCAAGCCATGTCTTCCCTGGACCGGAAACAAGCTTCCAAGGACCGGTTTCTGGCATTCCAGCCGTCTTCAGCCCGCCTTGCTTGAATCCAGTGGCAAAGTGAGTAAGGGACTCACGTCTGAGCATACCCTGCCACACTGGACTTGTCCTACTAGTACTGTCAGTCTCTCCTCCTAGACTATGTATTCTGCAACTGGATTCAAGGGTGTGTGTGTGTGAATTTCTATCATTAATTATGCCTCCCCAAATTTCTTCTCTTACCTATGATTGATGTTTAAACTTAGGCACAGTGATGGCTGCATGGTGATGATGGTTTGGTTTCCCAAGATGCCATGGTTGTGGTGGTAGGAGTGGACACTGGCTGTAGCATTTGCAAAAAAAGAAAATGAGACAGTCAGTTGCCTGAAAGAGATACTGGAAGAAGTGGTAGAACGAAGTACAGTACAGTACACAAGAATACTGACAAACAATAAACTATAATAATTCTGATTAGCATTGCTAAAGTAAAATAAAACATAATGGTGGCAGGTATAGCCTAGTACAACAGCAAGTTACAAACTGTAGTTGTGTTGAGTCACTCAACACAAGCGTGACCTTTAGTGCTGTAAAAGGAGGATGATCAATCCAATCGATGCCCGCAATTAATTATGATGGATTAGGTTCCTTTGGATAAAAAACTGACTTGCAAATATACTGAGCATGGTTGGGCAAGCAGATGAAGACACTCAACCTGCCTTGAAATTGAATCAGTGTTGCTTTCATCACATCTGCCCCAGCAAGTGGATGATCAATTATTGGTGTACATATGATTTAGTCACATCTCAATATAAATCACGCAGACTGGGGGAAGAGGGTTAGGGTTTGATGAATGGTTTGGAAGAGGGGTTTGGGTAAAGGTTTTGTAGGAGAGTAGGGTCTGCAATCCTATGATCACCCCAGATTTTTGCTTTCTGCTTTACTGGTTTACGACTTCTCTGGCTGTGGGCCTGCTAATCAGACCCACAGCCTTGCTGTTCTCTCACTAAATTGACACGTGCACCTTAGGTGCATTTACCAATTGGTACTGGGCCACCTTATCAGACCCTGTAACTCAGGGTATAGGTGTACCCAGGGCCTACCAGGGGCTGCAGCATGTATTATGCCACCCCTGGCTGGCCATCTAAATCTGACACAACTGGCTGCACGACAGCTGGGGCAAGGTGGTGTAATCACCCTTTGCTTTAGATATAGTATACCTATATCTAACCCTAAAATGGACACACAGATTCCTATCAGTCACTCCTATGGCAGGCCTTGACAATCCTGAAGGCAGAGTGCTTGGAATCGTGTGAGATGGTGCTCTGGCATGAGCTGAGCCCGTTTGCAGCTTGCGGAACCAAGTCCTAATAGCTGTTCCATGATAACGCGTACCATATACTCTTAAGTGCATTATAATCCTCGCGGTTATATGCTATCTTTGGTATCACTTTATCAAAACATGTCGAGTAAGGTGTCATACGAATTGGAATACTAACCCCTCGCCAATTCTGGCGACGGCGTTAGCATTCCACCCTTCTAGAGGGACATGACATGTATGTAACTGTGAACCCCGGTTAAAGTTAACTCAAGCCTCAGCATCACAAAATGGATGCTGCCACCACAGACACAAGTCTGACCCCCTGCAGCTGGGAGTCCTTCCAGCGAGGGGGGCTTGGACAAAGGGTTTCCTGTCAGGGGCGGTGCTAGCACCATCCCAGACAGGGTTTTGTGTATCCTGGGTAGGCAGGGCTGTAGAGGAAGGTGACTACAAGTAGCACCCCGGTGCTCACTATGCATCTGCCGGCTAGAACCAGTTCCAGGGGCACACCAGCCCCTGAGCTGGGGAAGGTCCGGCATGGGAAAGGGGTGTAACCACCCCCCTTCCTGGTCCCACCCATGGGCAGGACCTAGTCGCGTGCCAGCCCCTTTTCTAGTATAAAGATAGGAGCGGGCCCCCTTCCAAATTAGATCATCTTTGAATCCTGAAACTACTTTCTACGAAAGGAACTCTCAACTTCTTCTCAAGATTTCTCCCTTGTGGCTAAGGAGTAGTCACCCTGCACCCGCAGGCACCATCCAAGAACACTGCGGTTTGCTGCACGTCCTTCCTCCAGAATCCGACTGACCAGCACGACGAGACCCGGCTTCCCTGGCACCTCTGACCTCTACCCACATCGCCAGCTCAGCTGAGATCCGTGGGTGCGACGAGACCTCGACGAGACCTCGAGGGACTGGCCATCTTCAAGACTGCACGACGCTTGCCCAGCATGACCGCCGAGGGATCCTCGAGTGAGGGGGGTCCGGAAAGCCCCAACCCTGAGCAGCTCCAGCACCGAAGTTCAGCCCTCCAGCATCCACCAGATCTGCGTGGGGCCCTTCTGCTTTTTGCTGCTCACCGCGTTGTCTGGCTACTAGCCCGCTGGCTTGTGGCCTTCCCGACGACGAACGACGACATCACCACTGCTGGTCTGGTTGCTCCAGACTGGCTCCTGCTCCCCTCCAAAAGAGGAGCACCCCGGACCCTCCTGGTCCACTCCAGACGCCATTTTGAGTCCTCTGCGTGGGCTTGCATTTGCCAAGACTTGTTGCCCCAATCCTGAGTCCAGCGACGTCGACAGCAGATACCATCGTGGGACAGCTCGCACCTCCATCCTGGTCGCCGACAACGCTTCCTGGTCCGTGAGACTACAGAGCCCAGCGTCGCCCACTCACCTGGTCGAGGTGACTTCAGCCGGTGCCATCCTGGTGCCCATCTAATCACTGGCTAGTGATTCAGAACTTGGTCCCCTCTGCTTACAGGTGTCTTCCATCTCCGATCCAGGCTTGGATCCATCCGAATCTCTTCACTGGTCGCCTGTCAGCAACTTCTTCTTTCAGGCTCCATAGACTGCAACGAGGATTCCCGACGTCTTTCCAGACCTATGCAGCCGCAGCCCCTGGGCTAGGTAACTTCGCCATTTCGGTGCCCCAGCATAGCCTCACTATCCAAGGGTCCAGATCCTTTTTCGTTTCAGCTCTACCTAGTCGGATTCGTCCGATATCACTAACTTTGTAAATTCTAGCATCCATAGACTTTGTCCCGCATCCCGCGTGAGAGTGTACACTCTGCACCCGAGTCCCCTAGGCCTCCTGCTAGTAATCTGAACGTTCAGTAGTCAAGTCCTAGCGGTTCCAAAGCCTATTAGTACAGTACTTACCTGCTAGTAATTTCGCATTCCACTTTTAGAGTATATGGTTTTTCGTGCCCCTCGGGCATTTGTGTAAATTGTGCAACTTAAATTATTTTCGTAAGAGTTTTGTTGTGTGCTTAGTACCCTGTCCTCATAAAGAGTACAGGGCTGTTGTGATCTAAATAAATACACTGTTTATTTTCATAACACGTGTGTGGTGTCCTTTCATTTGGTGTTCAAGGGGTATATGTGATGGTATAACAGCTGGCTTAACACGCCCTCTAGATTTTAGCCCGAAGACTGCTCGTATCCATGCTACTAGGATAGCTGGTCTATAAGGTTGACTTACAACCAATCATCAATAAGGGTTGTTTGGACTGATACAAATTGCTCACTAAAATAGTGAACATTATATATCAGGCCAACTTCTCACATTGGTGGCAGCGGTGGGATTTGAGCTTGCTGTTGTTTTACCACACGTATCCTAAGAATATCATTGTGAAAGATCACATAAGTATTTTAGGTACGTATAACTTAGCTTAGAATACTCTGAGTTCTACTGAACCAGCTGCTGTAGTTCAACAGGGCCTAGCACACCCTGACTACAACTCTTAGCAAGGGATCAGTAGGCAAACATATAGTGTAGGTAGGTGCATCACTTACACCACACTAGAAAAGCAGCATGTCAGACAAAGGAGGAAACTCTGAGTCTCCCCTTGTGTCAGTTGACCCTTCACAGGTCATGTCCAGATATGCAGCTCTTAGCTTCCAGGAGATGAGACAATTGTGTACCTCCAGGAAGCTAAAACAGGGTTCTAACCCTACCATTCCCTTTCTGATTGGTCTCTTAGAGACTTATGATGCCAGGAGAACTGCTAACCCAGATTCTTCTAATCCAGATGGGAAAATGCCCCCTAGAGGGAACCACTGGTGACCCTGACCGCCACCTCCTGGCAACAGATGATGCTGAGGAGGAGGAGGAAGAGGAGTTATCAGAGCATGAGGCAGACAAAGGTCAGGTAGAAGTCAGTAGACTCACTAGGACCAACTTAAGTAGGCATGAGAATGGATTTGGGGGACCCCCAGGGCCACCCTCAGGCAGACTTAACATTGGGAATGGACGAGTGAGGTCTCTATCCAGAGGCTCTAACAGATCAATTTGAACCAATGGCTCTCAGACCTCTTCTCATAGAGGGATGTCATCCCCTAAGAGAAGGGAGCATGAAGCTAAGATGAGGGAAGCCAATCTGAGGATTGAAAGGGAAGAACTTGTCCTGGCCAAAGAGAGGCTTGCCTTTGCTAGAGAGCAAAAGTTAAGTGGGTTAGATCTCACTGGTGGCAGCATTCTCCCAAGAGAAAAATACAGGAGTTTAGACACTAGACACCTGAGTAAGATAGTGCCCCCCTTTAAACAAGGGGATGATATCCACAAATGGATAACTGCTTTGGAGAGGGCCTGCACTGTCCAGTGCTTCCCCCAGAGTCAGTGGGCAGCTGTCTTGTGGCTCTCCTTTGAAGGTAAAGGTAGAGATAAGCTCCTCACTACTAGAGCTGAGGATGCTAACAATTACCAAGTCCTGAAAAGTACACTGATAGATGGGTTTGGCCTAACCACTGAGCAGTACAGGTTGCTGTTCAGGGATACCCAGAAAACTCAGTCTCAGGATTGGTCTGACTTTGTAGATTGTGCCACTAAGGCTTTGGAGGGCTGGTTGCTGGGCAGTAAGGTTACTGATTATACAGGATTGTACAATCTGATCATGAGGGAACAGATTTTAAACAATTGTCAGAACCAGTTGTTGCATCAGCACCTTGTTGACTCAGATCTGACCTCTCCCCAAGAATTGGGAAAGAAGGCAGACAGATGGGTCAGAACAAGGGTTAAGCAGAACCAGGGCCAGAACCAGTGTGGTCAGAAGAAAGCAGACCAGAAGGGTAAAGATACCAAAGGTGAACAAAATGACCAGAAGTCTTCGACAGGTCCCCAACAAACCAAAGAGGGTGGGGGTCAGGCTTCCCAGAAGAAGAAGACTCAAGAAGGCCAGTCTAAAAGGTGGTGCCAATACTGTAAAAGTAAAACTCACTGGTTTAGTGAGTGCACCAAGAAAGGAGGGCAAACTCCTGCCACTGCAGCCCCTAAGGCAACTGCACCCCCTAGTACAGTCAGCAGTGGTAGTGCATCTCCCAAGGGATTAGTTGGGTTAACCTTGGGTTCTGAGGGGTATGACAACTTAGTTGGCACACTCACTCAGGCTGTCCTTGTCTGTACAGGGGATGTGGATATATCCCCTGATGCCAGTCCCAATACTTTGGGCAAATACAGACAGACACCATTTATCAATGGCAAGATGGCTCAGGCCTACAGGGACACTTGTGCCAGTGTCACAATGGTGACACCTAACTTTGTGGACCCTGGACAGATCATGCTAGGTCCAGAGTACCTAGTGACCAATGCCAGCAATGTCACTACCCACCATAGTATGGCAATTGTTGATTTCTCCTGGGGAGGGGTAAGTGGCCAAAAGAAGGTTGTTGTTAGCTCAGACCTCCCAGTTGAATGTTTGTTGGGCAATGATTTGGAGTCATCCCTATGGTCAGAAGTGGAGCAGAGGACTCACATGGAAATGTTAGGCTTGCCAGCACATGTGCTTGCTGTGACTAGGTCACAGGCCAGAAGATGCCCCACTGAACAGGTGCTGGATCCTGGAACAATGGACCAGACACCTTCCAAGAAGAAGAGCAGTAGGGTTAAGGCATTGCCTTCCCCCTTGCCCCAGGTTGTGGATCAAGTCTCAGAGGAGGCTGACCTCAAAGAGCTGAGGGAAACTGAGCCTAAAGAACTTGAACCTGATCAGGTTGAGTTTCTGGGTTCAGGGGGACCCTCCAGAGAAGACCTGGGGAAGGAACAGTTAGCCTGCCCTTCTATTGAACCCCTCAGACAGCAGGCTGCTGCTGAGGCTGCAGGGAACGCCACAGGTGCCCACAAGGTATAATGGGAAGATGGACTCCTGTACTCTGAGTCAAGAGACCCCAAGCCTGGTGCAACCAGGAGGCTGGTCATCCCCTTGGCTCTGAGAGGTTTCCTTCTCACCTTGGCCCATGAGATTCCCCTTGCAGGTCACTTAGGCCAGAACAAGACTTGGGACAGAATTGTCTCAAACTTTCACTGGCCTCACATGAATGAAGATACCAAGGAGTTTTGTCGCTCCTGTGTTACTTGCCAAGCCAGTGGTAAGTCAGGTGGCACAACAAAGGCCCCCCTTATACCAATGCCTGTGGTGGGGGTGCCCTTTGAAAGAGTGGGGATTGACATTGTTGGTCCAATGGAACCCCAGACAGCATCAGGGCACAAGTTTATACTGGTGGTGGTGGACCATGCCACCAGGTATCCTGAAGCTATTCCCCTTAGGACCACTACAGCACCTGTTGTGGCAAGAGCCCTAGTTGGAGTGTTCTCCAGGGTGGGCTTCCCTAAGGAGGTTGTCTCTGACAGAGGTGCAAACTTCATGCCGAGCTATTTGACTGCTATGTGGAAGGAATGTGGTGTCAACTACAAGTTCACCACATCCTATCACCCACAATGCAATGGGCTTGTTGAAAGGTTCAACAGGACCCTAAAAAGGATGATTCATGGACTACCTGAAAAGCTCAGGCGTAGATGGGATGTCCTGATACCCTGCCTTTTGTTTGCTTACAGAGAGGTCCCACAGAAGGGGGTTGGCTTCAGCCCTTTTGAACTTCTGTATGGGCATCCTGTAAGAGGACCCCTGTGTTTGGTGAAGGAAGGATGGGAGAGACCTCTCAAAAAGCCTGCAACCAACATAGTTGACTATGTACTTGGTCTCCGCTCCAGGATTGCTGAGTATATGGAAAAGGCTTCTAAAAACCTTGAGGCAAGCCAAGAACTCCAAAAATCTTGACATGACCAAAAGGCTGTCCTGACTGTGTACAAGCCTGGACAGAAGGTGTGGGTGTTGGAGCCAGTGGCCCCAGCAGCACTCAAAGACAAATGGTCTGGGCCCCACACAATCCTTGAGCAAAAGGGAGAGGTCACCTACCTGGTGGACCTTGGAACTCCCAGGAGCCCCCACAGGGTACTCCATGTGAACAGGCTCAAAGCATATGTTGACAGGAAGGACATGAGCTTGCTCATGGCCACAGATGAGGGACAGGAGGAGGAGAGTGACCCTCTCCCAGACCTGCTCACTCAGAATCCTGATGATGGATCAGTAGATGGTGTTGTCTTTTGTGGCAGCCTCTCTGACCATCAACAGAAGGATTGCAAACAGGTTCTTCAATCCTTCAGACATATGTTCTCTCTGACACCCAGTCAAACCAATTGGTGTACCCGTGAGGTTGACACTGGTGACAGCCTGCCAGTCAAGAGTAAAATCTACAGGCAGCCTGATCATGTTAGAGACTGCATCAAGACAGAAGTGCAGAAAATGTTGGAGCTGGGAGTCATTGAGCCCTCAGATAGCCCTTGGGCTAGTCCAGTAGTTCTAGTGCCAAAGCCTCACACCCAGGGTGGTAAGAAAGAGATGAGGTTTTGCGTAGACTACAGAGGCCTCAATGCAGTCACTAAGACTGATGCCCACCCAATACCAAGGGCAGATGAACTTATAGATAGATTGGCTTCTGCCAACTACTTAAGTACATTTGACCTGACAGCTGGGTATTGGCAAATCAGGTTAGCTGAGGATGCCAAGCCCAAGACAGCATTTTCAACCCCTGGTGGACATTATCAATTTGTGGTAATGCCCTTTGGTCTGAAAAATGCACCTGCCACCTTCCAAAGGCTGGTGAATCAAGTTCTCACTGGGCTGGATGACTTCTGTGCAGCATATCCTGATGATATAGCTGTCTTTAGTTACACCTGGGAGGATCACCTGGTCCACCTGAGGAAAGTGTTAGAGGCACTGCAAGCAGCAGGTCTCACTATCAAGGCCACAAAGTGACAGATAGGGCAGACACAGGTTGTATACTTGGGCCACCTTGTAGGTGGAGGCCAAGTTCAGCCACTGGAGAGCAAGATACAATCCATCAGGGATTGGGCTCCTTCAACCACCCAGACTCAGGTTCGAGCTTTCTTGGGCCTGACTGGTTACTACAGAAAGTTTGTCAGACATTATGGATCAATTGTGACTCCACTTAATGAACTGACAAGTAAAAAGAAGCCAAAGAAAGTTCAGTGGACAGCAAGCTGTCAAAAAGCATTCGATGACCTAAAGCAGGCCATGTGCACAGCACCTATCCTAAAGAGTCCAGACTACTCCAAACCATTCATTGTCCAAACAGATGCTTCTGAGTTGGGTGTGGGAGCTGTTCTATCTCAACTGAAATTTGATGGTCATGACCAGCCCATTGCTTTTATAAGCAGAAGGCTGACCCCCAGAGAGAAAAAATTGTCAGCTATTGAGAGGGAGGCCTTTGCTGTGGTTTGGGCCCTGAAGAAACTGAGGCCATACTTGTTTGGCACTCATTTCAAGATTCAGACCGACCATAAGCCCGTCTTGTGGCTAAATCAGATGAAGGGTGAAAACCCCAAACTGCTCCATTTCCCTACAGGGGATGGATTTTACAGTGGAGCATAGACCTGACACTGATCATGGCAATGCAGATGGGCTCTCCAGGTATTTCCACTTAGAGCAAGAAGACTCACCTGGTCAAGGTTAGTTTATTGTCCCAAAGTTTGGGGGGGGCATGTAGGAGAGTAGGGTCTGCAATCCTATGATCACCCCAGATTTTTGCTTTTTGCTTCACTGGTTTACGACTTCTCTGGCTGTGGGCCTGCTAATCAGATCCACAGCCTTGCTGTTCTCTCACTAAATTGACACGTGTACCTTAGGTGCATTTACCAATTGGTACTGGGCCACCTTATCAGACCCTGTAACTCAGGGCATAGGTGTACCCAGGGCCTACCAGGGGCTGCAGCATGTATTATGCCACCCCTGGCTGGCCATCTAAATCTGACACAACTGGCTGCACGACAGCTGGGGCAAGGTGGTGTAATCACCCTTTGCTTTAGATATAGTATACCTATATCTAACCCTAAAATGGACACACAGATTCCTATCAGTCACTCCTATGGCAGGCCTTGACAATCCTGAAGGCAGAATGCTTGGTATCGTGTGAGATGGTGCTCTGGCATGAGCTGAGCCCGTGTGCAGCTTGCGGAACCAAGTCCTAATAGCTGTTCCATGATAACGCGTACCATATTCTCTTAAGTGCATTATAATCCTCGCGGTTATATGCTATCTTTGGTATCGCTTTATCAAAACATGTCGAGTAAGGTGTCATACGAATTGGAATACTAACCCCTCGCCAATTCTGGCGACGGGGTTAGCATTCCACCCTTCTAGAGGGACACGACATGTATGTAACTGTGAACCCCGATTAAAGTTAACTCAAGCCTCAGCATCACAAAATGGAAGCTGCCACCACAGACACAAGTCTGACCCCCTGCAGCTGGGAGTCCTTCCAGCGAGGGGAGCTTGGACAGAGGGTTTCCTGTCAGGGGCAGTGCTAGCACCATCCCAGACAGGGTTTTGTGTATCCTGGGTAGGCAGGGCTTTAGAGGAAGGTGACTGCAAGTGGCACCCCGGTGCTCACTATGCATCTGCCGGCTAGAACCAGTTCCAGGGGCACACCAGCCCCTGAGCTGGGGAAAGTCCCGCATGGGAGAGGGGTGTAACCACCCCCCTTCCTGGTCCCACCCATGGGCAGGACCTAGTCGCGTGCCTGCACCTTTTCCTAGTATAAAGATAGGAGCGGGCTCCCTTCCCAATTAGATCATCTTTCAATCCTGAAACTACTTTCTACGAAAGGAACTCTCGACTTCTTCTCAAGATCTCTCCCTTGTGGCTAAGGAGTAGTCACCCTGCACCCGCAGGCACCATCCAAGAACACTGCGGTTTGCTGCACGTCCTTCCTCCGGAATCCGACTGACCAGCATGATAAGACCCGGCTTCCCTGACACCTTTGACCTCTACCCACATCGTCAGCTCAGCTGAGATCCGTGGGTGCGACGAGACCTCGAGGGACCGGCCATCTTCAAGACTGCACGACGCTTGCCCAGCACGACCCCCGAGGGATCCTCGAGTGAGTGCTTTGGGGTCCGAGAAGCCCCAACCCTGAGCAGCTCCAGCACCGAAGTTCAGCCCTCCAGCATCCACCAGATCTGCGTGGGGCCCTTCTGCTTTTTGCTGCTCACCGCGTTGTCTGGCTACTAGCCCGCTGGCTTGTGGCCTTCCCGACGACGAACGACAACATCTCCACTGCTGGTCTGGTTGCTCCAGACTGGCTCCTGCTCCCCTCCAAAAGAGGAGCACCCCGGACCCTCCTGGTCCACTCCAGACGCCTTTTTGAGTCCTCCGTGTGGGCTTGCATTTGCCAAGACTTGTTGCCCCAATCCTGGGTCCAGCGACGTCGACAGCAGATACCATCGTGGGACAGCTCGCACCTCCATCCTGGTCGCCGACAACGCCTCCTGGTCCGTGAGACTGCAGAGCCCAGCGTCGCCCACTCACCTGGTCGAGGTGACTTCAGCCGGTGCCATCCTGGTGCCCATCTAATCACTGGCTAGTGATTCAGAACTTGGTCCCCTCTGCTTACAGGTGTCTTCCATCTCCGATCCAGGCTTGGATCCATCCAAATCTCTTCACTGGTCGGCTGCCAGGAACTTCTTCTTTCAGGCTCCATAGACTGCAACGAGGATTCCCAACGTCTTTCCAGACCTATGCAGCCGCAGCACCTGGGCTAGGTAACTTCGGCATTTCGGTGCCCCAGCATAGCCTCACTATCCAAGGGTCCAGATCCTTTTTCGTTTCAGCTCTACCTAGTCGGATTCGTCCGATATCACTAACTTTGTAAATTCTAGCATCCATAGACTTTGTCCCGCATCCCGCGTGAGAGTGCACACTCTGCACCCGAGTCCCCTAGGCCTCCTGCTAGTAATCTGAACGTTCAGTAGTCAAGTCCTAGCGATTCCAAAGCCTATTAGTACAGTACTTACCTGCTAGTAATTTTGCATTCCACTTTTAGAGTATATGGTTTTTCGTGCCCCTCGGGCATTTATGTAAATTGTGCAACTTAAAGTATTTTCGTAAGAGTTTTGTTGTGTGCTTAGTACCCTGTCCTCATAAAGAGTACAGGGCTGTTGTGATCTAAATAAATACACTGTTTATTTTCATAACACTTGTGTGGTGTCCTTTCACGTGGTGTTCAAGGGGTATATGTGATGGTATAACAGCTGGCTTAACACGCCCTCTAGAGTTTAGCCCGAAGACTGCTCGTATCCATGCTACAAGGATAGCTGGTCTATAAGGTTGACTTACAACCAATCATCAATAAGGGTTGTTTGGACTGATACAAAGTGCTCACTAGAATAGTGAACATTATATATCAGGCCAACTTCTCACAGGTTTGACAAAGAAAAACACCAAGCATGGACAAACACTAAAACACAATCTTGGCAGACGACCATCATCTCCATAAATCTGTTAAGGGAGAAAAAGGAAATGCATGCATGATGATGATGATGACTTGATGGTTAATGATAAGTAGTACTTACTAACTAGACTAGTAGACAGTACAGGGCAGCAGTATATTAGTAATTATTATGCAATTTGCCATGCCTGTCTGCCTTCAGAGAGACGTAAATTACATACATTTTTACTTCTGTTGTACCAGGCTTACTTTTTAAAGCTAGCAAAGAAAATTTAAAAATAGATTCAGGGATCCATAATAAGCAGAGAGCAAACCACAACAACACACCTTCGTAACGATTGAAGAGAAAAAAGAAATCAAATTATTTAAAAGATGATGAATGTTGATACTAAAGTGTTACTATATGTTATCCTGTTCAAATTGAGGGGGTTGCATCTCGGCATTCCTCTTGTTCCTCCCTTCCATGGACGCTGCGTCCGTCAGTCTTGGGTGCCACTGCCTACCTGCCGGATGCGGATTGGTAGGTGAGTGTGAGTTGTTTTTCTCTGTTGAGCACAGGGTGAAGGCCAGCCTGCAAGTGTACATGGAAAAACAAAAGGCATATTTCAAAATCCTGGTACAAAAAACATAAATTAAGGAGGAGTACAAATACTTTCAGAGCGGCATAGCTAAACCATGTCTACTCTGTTGTCTGTTTCCAGCATTAACCTACAACAGCAACAGGACAGAGCAGGCCCTCAGTGCCCCCCCCAACCTCCACTTAACTTAGATTTTGACTGAGCCAGACAGAGCACACATGTCACATATATAGCAACATAGCATTTTCCAAAGTAAGTAACTAAATCAATGGCATGCACAACTGTCTGTCATACCACCACTACTACACTTGTGACTCGACTCCACCACTACACAGACATGTAGGTATGCTGTGGTTGTAGTTGACTTGTTTACCTTTTATGCTACTCATGAAACACCCTGAGTTATTCCATCAATCATCTCCGATCCTACTGACTGACTGCAAAGATATTATGTCACTGTGGTATTCATCATGGTGTTGTCCAACTCAGTCTGCAGTGTACTAAGTGAGTCCAGATTCCATATTCAGAAATGCACTGTAGGCCTACAGTAGAATTTTGTTGTTGATCAACAAGGGAAACATTACCTTGAGTTTCTTTTAGTGTGTAGATTAAATAATAGTAAACAATGAATTCACTTCATGCCCAACAAACAACAACAACATAAACTCCAATCACTCATAGTCAGCGTCCAATGCATGCCATCAGTACCTGTTCCTTGTTCTCATCTTAAGTTAAGGGGAGTCTCTCTTGGCTTTGACAGGAGGATAGCTATAGTAGACATCATGTTCCACTTTTTTTGGAGGGACTCGCGAGGCAACTTTTTTGTGTACTTTTCTCCATCCAATCATCATCTGACTTAAGGGAAAGGGATTTAGGGCAAGTCAGGAGGATAGAACAGGACTCGGAGGAGTGGACTTAAGTTAAATGCACAGAGCTGAAACTCCAATATGGCAATAAAAAGACTAGAAGACGGTAGTGATAGATTTGTTGTGATTTGAATTTTTGAACTAGAAAGACAGAGACTCACACAAATAAAAGTAAAATAATGAAGAAAGATATAAGAAGTTCAAAGCCTAGTTGTCAGGGAAGTATAGCTCATCCTCAAACTCTGGTGGTTCAACCAGAAGTAGGTAATCATCTAAGAAACTACATCCATTACCTAAGTCGCTATCCTCATTTTCCTGTGTTGATTCATATATTTTGTCATTTGGTGGTGCTATAAAGTGCTTATTCATTTTGATCATGGTTAACCGCTCAACGTTTTGGGGCAAGAGACTGGTCCTTTTCACTATTACAATGGCACCAGCAGCACTGAAAACACTCTCAGAAGAGACACTTGCGACAGGGCAAGCCAGATAGTTTATCGCCAGCCTGCTGAGCACTTGCCATTGGCCCCTTTCCCATATCAATACAGCAATGGGTTTTGGTCAATGTAGACCTCTGTTGGATCATCCAGATAGGCCTGGACCATCCGCTCAATGTTCAGGGGTGCTCCACTTTGCTGGGCCTCTTTTGTCTTTGTATCAGCACTGGACATAGCAAGCCCTTGCTGTAAATACCAATCCTGTGCCGATTTTACTGGGGCTGGTGATCCAGTTCTTGCTGCTGTCGATAGTCTTGGTGACAGCTCTGAGCCAAACGCACTGATCTCAGGTTCTGAAGTTGAACTTGATGCCGGATGCTCTGCTGCAGTACATGTTATGGCTTTGAGTAGCGGAACTTTAATTACCAGCCATTCATTTTCCAATTTACTGGCTGCCTCAGCTATCCATGTTTTGTACTGGGTAACATCGACTTCTGAAAAATAAATTAATGTTTTGCTGTTCAGTGCCGATTTGTACCGTGGATCCAGAAATGTGGCACAAATGTAATGTTTTTCTAAAACAATGCAAGTTTGCACCCTTGTATTTTCAGCTAAGCAACGGGATAAGTTCTCCACCAACTCATATGCTTAATTTCTTTCCTCCACATCTGTGTACATTTCAGACACCTCCTTCAGCTGTTGCTCTAGCATGTGCAACAATGGGATAGCTTGGCCCATAGTAGAGTCCTCCTTGCTGACTTCATGTGTATAGAGCTCAAAAGGAAGGAGCATCTCTGTCAGGCATTAAGGTAGGCCCCATTGGTCCATCTGAACGGTCTTTCACAGTTGTATCCCCTCTTTGCATGACATATTCATTGATTGGTCTGTACTGCTCAACCAGACGTTCAAGCATGTAATAAGTTGAGTTCCAATGTAATGGCACCTCCTGGATGAGTGCTTTGACTGGCATACACTACTCAAGTTGAATGATCCTCTGCTGATTCCGGGCTTTAAAAGAATGGCTGAAATGTGTGCATATTCTTCTTCAGGTGGTCAGTAAGTTGCTGACCTGGGCTTCTTTTTCAGAAAGTCTCGAACAATAATGTCAATGCAGTGCGCCAAACACAGGACCCTGAAATAGACACCATCCTCCATGCCTTAACTATATCACTGCTATTATCCATGGCAACAAAACCAAGGTTAAGCCCTCTTGGGCGCAGCCATTCAAAAACCTTGCTGTTAAACTCTTCCAAAATGTTTGCAGCAGTATGAGATTTCTCCATGGTGAACATGGCTACAGTTGCATGTTTCCGAGTAGCATTAAAAAAAACTCAGCAGTGTCAACAACACCTGCTTCAGATATCTTTTCTATAACTCCCACAAAAGAGATCCAGTGTGCAGTGATGCACATGTAATCAGTGGCTTGGCAACTGGTCCACATGTCTGTTGTAAGGTGGCTATTGTGAACAACATTCTGCTGCAAAGCTTGTCCAAGCAATTCCAGCACATTGTGATGTAGTGCTGGAACCTGCTGGGAACCTTCCATTTTGAGCAGATGGCTGTCACAAATTCAAAGAAACCTACCCTTTCTACAACAGAAAAAGGGAGAAGGTCCATCGCTAACATTTTAGCCAGCTTCGCCTTATACAAACGTGCTGTTGGGTGGTTGCATTTGTACTGCCTCTCCGACCTACGAATGCTGACAATGGTAGGCTGCATTATTTTCCTTTCTGATGCAGCTGATGCAGGTGACATCTTGAAACCAGTAAGGCTAAACAACACACTTTTTTTCATTGCAGTATTCTGTTGCCTTGGTGTCTCAGCCTGAATCTTACTACAATGCCACTGAGATGGTACTGAGGATGTGGATAGTACCACTACACTGCTGGGGACAGGGCTACTTTGTGTACCAGAGAAAATGTCTCCCTCTTGTTCACCTTCCACTGCAATCATATCTTCTTCTACTTCTTCATCCACACCAACAGCAATGGGTGCAGTTTTACTCAGGCCTTTAAGGTTTTCCTCCCACTGGATCAAGTGGTGTTTTTTCAGATGGGTTGTTTGGCCTCCGGTAACATTGTTTGTACCAAGCTTACTCTGACTAACACTATTTCAACAAACTGAGCATAAAGCAACGTTCTCCTCCTTACTGCTAACCGAAAAGAAGTTTGAAACTGGGGTGGTGAACTTACTTGCGCTGCTGGAGGTGCCACTTGCAACGCCGGATGAATGGAGGATGTGCCTGGAATTTGACTCTGCGCAGTAATACTACTACCTACTGAGGTGGTGGTTGTGCTAGATGTAGGTCCCTGCCGGGCCTTTGCAAATGCAAATATGGAAGCAAAGGTGGTGTTGGTGTAACCTGTCTTAGTTGTATCCCTTTAAAAAACAAATCTTTTTATTTATTTGAGTTTTATATAGCGCTGGCTAGACCCGGAGGTATCAGAGCACTTTACATAAGGTTCCACAAAGTTACAAAGTTACATCCATTACCAGTTACATCAGTTATTAGAAAAACATTTGAATAGCATAAAGACTAGATAAATGGAGCTTAGACGAGAAAGGGTGTAGGGTCAAATAGGTTGGAGAGACAAGGGAGAGTCTGCTCAAAGTCCAGCTGGGTAGTTGACGGCCGATGGGGAAGTCCACAGGCCATCTCCTCTATAGCTATCGGGTAGAACCTCCATGCCACAACCCTCACAGCAATTTGGAATAGGGTTATTTTGTCGGTCTCTATCTCCACTGGGCCGGATGTGATGTTAATGATGGCTGGATCTTCATCATACCCCTCTTCTACATCTACCTCCATAACTCTAAGGCTTTCTGGAACCGTCCTTTTCCCTAGCCTTGTCTTGTGGAGTGCCTCACTGTCAGATTGAGCTGGTGGCTTCAAAGTGGCATCTAGAACACCAGAAGGGGGGCTTGAAGAAAAAGTTGATTGACTAACCCTCCTTTTCCTTGCCGGGGATCTGGAAGACATGGATCTTCTGAAAGAGTGGCTTGCTCTTCTTCTTCTGCAAGAAGCTCGATAACCTGAACTGTCCCTACTTCAGGAGGAACAACTTCTATTGTGGGCTGTTGTTGTGGCTGTTGTTGCAGCGGTTGTTGAAGCTGTTGTTGCGGCTGTTGTTCCTGCTGTTGTTGTAGGTGTTTTTGTGGCTGTTGTTGCCCACTTATAAAATTTCCACCTGCGTTGATTGGGTACCACTTTGCGATAATGAGATTTCAATATCACTGCTCGTTGGCGTTGGCGCAAGTAGACTGCTACCTCTTCAACATTTATGGGCTTGGGCCCAGGTTGGTGGGGTGGGCCTGCTGATGTGGAGGTGCTGCTCCCAGCTTGGTCCCCGAACATCGCTGCTGCTGGTGTAATTTTTTGTTTCCCAAAAAATCAATCAATCAATCAATCAAAACATTTATAGAGCATGCTACTCACCCGTGAGGGTCTCAAGGCACTGGAGTGGGGTGGGGGGGGGGGTGCTGCTACTGCTTGAAAAGCCAGGCCTTGAGGTGTTCCCTGAAGGTGAGGTGGTCCTGGGTCATTCACAGGTGTGCGGGGAGGGAGTTTCATGTTTTGGCTGCCAGGTAGCAGAACCATCTTCCTCCGGTGGTGGTTCTGCGAATCCGTGGGACGGTGGCGAGGGCGAGGCTGGCGGATCGGAGACTTATTAAGACTGGCCGGCACACCAGTCTTGGTAAGTGGCAGTGCCACTTTCTTCTTCTGTTTCTTCTTCTCAATGGCCACTTTCTTGGCACTGGAGGACCTGGTACCTTTCTTTGGGGGTATCTTCTTCGATCCAATGTCAACAGGATGCATGTGCACAAGTTGCAAAGATGTCTGTGGCCAGACATAGAGGTAATGTGGTGCATAGCAGGACATCTGTCTTGCAGTACAAATGGTGATGATGACACCTCCTCATCTGTCTTTTTGTGCACCTAAAAGCAAAGTAGCCAGGAGAAGAAAATCAGTGAAATGTTGCATTTGTTGTGGTGGTTCAATTACTACTAGTATAAACAAACAAATATAATATATAACTTAGTGTGTGGTGGTCACACTTGTTAGTGTTATATTGTTACATTTTATTAACTCAGTTTAGGTTATAAAAGAAAACGTAACAGTGTAGCCATTTGTGAGACTTTGACAACAAGGGCTTTCATGGTATACTGTGTACACTCAGGAAGGATAGAAAAGAAGAAGAACAAAAACAAAAATACAATACAAATGTAATGGAAGTGGAAACTGTTTGCCATTAATTTGCTCATCACATCATTCGGGGAGTCTCAGCTTGTAAAGGGGATGGAAGCAGTAAGCAAAGAGGAACAAAGGAAAGCCATGCAGGCCTATATGGCAAATGTAGCACACTACTACTCTACCACCACAAAATGGCCACCAGCCACATGGTCACTCACAGTCACAACAAGCAGGAGGCCTGGAAAACAATGAACTCAAGCAGGCCAATATGGCCAGACAAAGGAGGCATGCTAAACAACACAGCTTTAATGTAAAAATGAAAATCCACAGGGCTAAACAAGGTTTGCAAGTTACACAAGAGCCACACCACACACACATATACAACAAAGGCATTTATTATTTAACAAACACCGAAAAAGTGAAATACCCTAAAAAATACACATTTTGCAATTCAATCCAAAGCCATCCATGCCCTACATGATGTTTAAATACAACAGACACCACAGAAACTGTTGTTTCATGTTCCTATGACTAGCTCTGGACCTACTCGCTACCCACAATAAAAAAATTCAAAAGATAAAAATTACAAAAATTGTAGTTGCAGCAACTGCATTGCCCCAATCAAAAAAACAACACGAACTTACTTGTAAAATTTCAAATCCAAGGGTCCTCAAATCCCAAAGTCCTTAAATCCAAAAGTCCTCAAATTCAAAAGTCCTCAAATCAAATGATCTATGATGCAGCAGACAAAAAGGGTGATACTTCCAGCTCCAAATCCAAATGAATATTGAACAAGACATGGACAAAGCACTGGGAGCAACCTGCTGGACAGGAACAGGAAGTTGGAGACTCTGAGGAACTTCCTTCCTCTCCCAAAAAAATAGTAAAAAAAGAAAAAGAACTCCTTGCACAAAAAAGTATGGCCAAACGTCAAACTGAAGAATTTCTTTCATCCAAATCATCATTTTCGAGAAAATTCTATGCTGCTCGAGAGATATTCTCCGGCAGATTGCAAATTTTGCGTGTTTGGCATTGTGAGCTTCATTAAACCTCCGCCGGATGTCCGATGGTGCGTCCGAATGACGTGGACGTCTACCAAAATCTTGTGGCGCACGCGAAAGGATAGGAAAACTCGCCGGCGAACATAGGGATCCCGGTAGATTAAGGAGTTTTCGCTAAGTCCGTGTTCGCCACGGATCGCGGAGTTGCCAAAAATCTGCAAACTCCGCGATCGGAGCAGATTTTACCTCCCAGGCTTAATCAAAATGAGAACCCAGCTATTAGTGAAAATAACCATAATGACATAGAGGACAGGGTTGTGGAGCTTTACCTCACCCCTTACCTCAAGGAGGTATGGTCCCTATGTAAACTTAAAAACATAACCATGGAACCCCATCCCACCAAACAAAAGCTCCAGGAGCTGTTGGCTGGATATGCTAAGGACTACGCATCTAAAAATGGTGAAGACCAATCAGATGAGGAAGTAGAGGAAGGGAATGACCTGGTAGATCAACCCCCTCCACTTCCTAGGGAGAGAAGGGCTCAAGTAACCCTGACTCCAAGAATCAACCTCTCAGTCCCTAGATCACACACAGGTGGACCAGGTATCAGTGAGGACATTGAGGGCAGCCTCAGTGAGAAGGGCATCCTGCTAGCCAGGTTGACCAAAAGATTAGACTTAGAGACCAGACTCCTGGCTCTAGAAAAATAAAGAGCAGAGATGTGCCTAGGACCCATCAATGGTGGCAGCAATCTAAAAAATATAGAAAAGGAAGGATCCTATGATACCAAAATCCCCAAGGGGAGTGTCCCTTAATATGAAGAGAGTAATGATATCACAAAATGATTCACAGCCTTTGAGAGGGCTTGTGAAGCCAGAAGAGTGAAGAAAACTCACTGGGGGGGACTCCTTTAGGAACTGTTCTATGATAAGTGCAGAGACAGACTCCTGGTCCTTTCTTGGGCAGATACTGGGTTTTATGACCTCATGAAGAGAACTCTGATTGAGGGATTTGGACTCACAACTGAGGAGTATAGAATTAGATTCAGGGTGGCTCTGAAAACCCTGAGTCAGCCCTGGGTGGAATGTGTAGACTACTCAGTTAAAACACTAGGTGGCTGGTTAACAGCCGCCGAGCCCCCGGGTCCTGTGCTTCACCGGAATCGGAATCGGGAGAGCTCGGGAGGCCGCGCCGCAGACCATAGACCCATGTGAAGCCCTCCAAGACCTCCGCCAAGACCGCCCGCCAAGACCGCCAAGGGCTGGAATAGGTGCCCGGCGTACGGAGACCAAGACTGCGGGGACTACGACCGTGGAGAGCACGGTGCAAATGGTGCAAACGCAGCGAGTGGGAGAGAGGTGCGGACCTGTCCCAGCTCACCGGCTTACCGGGCCGATACAACTGTCACAACCTTTCCAGAACCTTTCCCTGAGCAGCCGTGCGGTCAAGAGGTCCGGTGGGAAGACTGGCGGTGGCGTGTGGTGGTGGAGCAGAGCAGAGCTGAGCCAGGGAGAAAATTGGATTTTCTGGACGCGCTGGGGTTGGGGTTCTCTCACACCTGGAGGGTGGATACAAACAAATGTATGACCACCTGGTCACATGAAACCGGGACCGTACCAGACCAGTTGCAGTGCTGTGCTTGAACTATAGATGCTCCTAGCTGCTCCTAGCAGAGTATATCTGTGTGCTGCAATTGTACGGCTGCCTACCGAGAAGCAACTGGAGCAGCTCAGCGCTTCACTTCGTGGGAGGTAAGTGGTGGAGGCGAGCAGATAGAGGCAGCTGCGAAGTAAGAGCCTGGGGCGGGGAACGAGGGGCTGCTTGACTAGGTATCTCAGCCTGTGGTCCCCCCGTGTGCCCCGCTTGTACCCCCTCCCTGGCCTGTTTACTGCCATCCCTTAAGTAACCCCTAAAGTGACCCCTGAACCCCTGAAGCCCCCCTGAAGCACCCGAACTCCTTTTTACCAAGCGAACAGTTGGGAGTTCATATCGGGCACAAAGCACAAAGCCTGTTCAACCACCCCAGCCGCCAGACACAGGCGACGAGGTGCCGTTACAAAGACACAAAGACTCTGGGCGCTGCAGCCCCCCGGCCATTTGTGTGTGGGTGTAGAGCTAGACACTTACACAAGTCTTATAAATCAAGCACAGGTGACATATTCCAACAAGGAGGCTCACCGGCATCGCATTTCATCGTAGAGTCCCCCAGTCAACGGCACCCAATGATGTTGCTTAAAAAAACTCAGCCTAGCACGGAAGAGGCGGAGGTGAACCCCGAATGCTCAGCACAAAGAAGGATAACAAGGAGCATAAGCTCTCAAAAAATCCTGGAAACAGTTAATGGCAATTCCCTCCCCCAAGGACTCATTACACACTTCTTTCAGGCCTCCAGTGGCTCAACTGCCTGCGACGAGAGACAACGAGAGTCTGAGAGCGTCTCCATACCGGTGCCACCAAAGACCTACCAGGACCAGAGGGGTTATAATTCTTGTGAGTTTGTCATCACTGAGAAAACCGGGGTTCCCAATGCATGTACTAAGCCTGCCGCTAGGGTGAAGAGCCCGATTAGGATCACAGACGACATTCACGTGAGACCCACAGAGGGGGTGAACACGGAGAAAGATACTGAGGAACAAAATGAGGTTTTCGCAGCCATTTCCCCAAAGAGCTCAGGCAAGCGACTGAATACAATGGAGACACCACGGGCAAAACAGAAGACAACTTCACCTGAAATGGTTGCAATAACAACATAATTTCTGCAAAAATTAGAACAGTCCATTGAACGAACACTCGAAGCTACACCCATAAACCCAGGAAGAATTGATGTTCTGAGAACACCACAAACAGAGGGATGGAGTCCGCTTGGTCGAATACATCAGCAAAACGTAACCGAAGAAGTCACTCTAAAAGAATTAAACCTGTCCGCCATAAGAGAAGTTCAGGACACAATGGCCAGGGCGCTGCTATAGCAGCCCACGAAGATGGAAGTACAAATCTACTTGCTGTACTCAATTGCCCAGCACCTGGTCCGCCAAGATGACAAGTTGGCAAAACTAGAGGCTCTAGTTGACGCCCATAATGTCAACGCAGCCAACAACAACTCCTGCGCTGCCATAATAGAAAAATGATTCAGAAAAGGGTGTGGTGATGAACAGAGTGCCTGAATTAAGCAGACCACTCTTACCCAGTCCAAAGATCAGGGCTTGATCCATCACCGTTATTTAGCTCACTGCACCATCCCAGCTCAGAACCTGGCTATATGCAAATTAGTCTGTCCCTGGCCCAGTGCATCATGGGAACAGGGCAGACCAAACTACCAAGCTAATTCTTCACCAGAAAGGAGACAAGCTACCGGGGACTGGTTTCTGGCATTTCAGCCGTCGTCGGCCCGGCTTGCTTGAATCCTGATGGTGCAGTGAGCAAGGGACTCATGTCTGAGTATACTCTGCCACACCTATAGTGGCCAAAAACGATTCAGAAAAGGGGGTGGTGATGAACAGAGTGTCTGAATTAAGCAGACCACTCTTACCCAGTCCAAAGATCAGGGCTTGATCCATCACCGTTATTTAGCTCACTGCACCATCCCATCTCAGAACCTGGCTAAATGCAAATTAGTCTGTCCCTGGCCCAGTGCATCATGGGAACAGGGCAGACCAAACTACCAAGCCAATTCTTCACCAGAAAGGAGACAAGCTACCGGGGACTGGTTTCTGGCATTTCAGCCGTCGTCGGCCCGGCTTGCTTGAATCCTGATGGTGCAGTGAGCAAGGGACTCATGTCTGAGTATACCCTGCCACACCTATAGTGGCCAAAAACGATTCAGAAAAGGGGGTGGTGATGAAAAGGGTGTCTGAATTAAGCAGACCACTCTTACCCAGTCCAAAGATCAGGGCTTGATCCATCACCGTTATTTAGCTCACTGCACCATCCCAGCTCTGAACCTGGCTATATGCAAATTAGTCTGTCCCTGGCCCAGTGCATCATGGGAACAGGGCCTAAGCGTGGAAGGGTATACTCAGATGTGAGTCCCTTGCTCATTGCACCATCAGGATTCAAGCAAGCCGGGCCGACGACGGATGAAATGCCAGAAACCGGTCCCCGGAAGCTTGTTTCCTTCCCAGTGTAAGAATTGATTGGTAGTTTGGTTTGCCCTGTTCCTATCATGCACTAGGACAGGTACAGACTAATTTGCATATAGCCAGGTTCTGAGCTGGGATGGTGCAGTGAGCTAAAAAACGGTGTTGGATCTAGCCCTGATCTCTTGACTGGGTGAGAGTATTCTGCTTAATTCAGAGACTCTGTCCATCACCACCCCTTGTTGTTAAATATTTTGTCCACCCTAAGCGTGGAAGGGTATACTCAGATGTGAGTCCCTTGCTCATTGCACCATCAGGATTCAAGCAAGCCGGGCCGACGACGGCTGAAATGCCATAAACCGGTCCCCGGAGGCTTGCTTCCTTCCCAGTGTAAGAATTGGCTTGGTAGTTTGGTTTGCTCTGTTCCCATCATGCACTGGGACAGGTACAGACTAATTTGCATATAGCCAGGTTCTGAGCTGGGATGGTGCAGTGAGCTAAAAAAAGGTGTTGGATCTAGCCCTGATCTCTTGACTGGGTGAGAGTATTCTGCTTAATTCAGAGACTCTGTCCATCACCACCCCTTGTTGTTAAATATTTTGTCCACCCTAAGCGTGGAAGGGTATACTCAGATGTGAGTCCCTTGCTCATTGCACCATCAGGATTCAAGCAAGCCGGGCCGACGACGGCTGAAATGCCAGAAACCGGTCCCCGGAAGCTTGTTTACTTCCCAGTGTAAGAATTGGCTTGGTAGTTTGGTTTGCCCTGTTCCCATCATGCACTGGGACGGGTACAGACTAATTTGCATATAGCCAGGTTCTGAGCTGGGATGGTGCAGTGAGCTAAAAAACGGTGTTGGATCTAGCCCTGATCTCTTGACTGGGTAAGAGTATTCTGCTTAATTCAGAGACTCTGTCCATTACCACCCCTTGTTGTTAAATAATAGAAAAATGGGCAAGTTTACCTGACGCTCTAAAGGATATGCTGGCCTTAGCCAAGGGACAAGGAGAGATGACTCCTCAAGTACATGATCCACAAAAGTTACCAGCCCTGATGACAGTGCATGTCGAAATGTCCAACCGTTGCACTGTGGTTCCCAGCCCAACACCACTTTGGTAGGACAAGGAAACGGGGACCGTGAGACCTTGAATCTTGACACCACAAGTGACGACTCATTCGTCGCCGCTCCTCCGGCGGCGAGGTCTGAAGGCGCTTCGGCAGGCGCTAAAGCTTCGCTGTCAAGGAGGGCCAAAAAAAGATTAAAGAAACAACTGAAGAAATCCAAAGCCAAAAGTAGATATATACTACCGGTAACACAAACCTCTGGTGCCACAGAATCTAATAGCAGCCCAAAACCACTCTTTCCCATCTTCCTCCCTAAACACGACACTAATGCCAGGAAGCCCAGCGAGGCACCTCCCGTCCAAGGAGAGGCCCAAAGACATCAGTTCCTCCACTGGGAGGGTCAAACCAACGAGGAGGCTCAACTGACGACATCACAGGAGCAGGCCGGTGCACAACCAATTGCCTCAGGTTGGGTGCGCCTACATATGACAGAAATAAACCCTAACTTAAACCAGGGCGAGCAGCAAGGACTGCCATGAGCGGAAGGATCAACAAATGTGGCGCAAGACAGACAGCAGCTAGGAGTTATGTATAACAATCTTCTAAATGTCCGACTGTGCTCAATCCCCCCCTATTCCTGTTCTAACTGTTCGCAATTTAGGCTTCCAGTTTGATGATGCTCTCTCGTGTAAAACCCAAATAAACAAGGTTACTGCAGCCTGTTTTTGGAAACTACGCATGATGAGAAAGATTTTCCCATCTCTGCCAGTGGATGCCCGCAGAACGGTTACTCATGCCCTAATAACATCACACTTGGATTATGCCAACAGTCTCTACGTTGGGGCCCCCCTGTATCAAATTGAACGCTTACAGATCGTTCAGAACGCGGCGGCGAGGCTGATTGGTAACATCCCTTACCGTCAGTCGGTTGCATCCTACCGCAAAGAGCTACACTGGCTCCCTATCTCCAGTCGCATCCAGTTCAAGATGCTGACTCTTGCCTTTTGGGCCCTTAAGGGTCAGGACCAGGTTATCTACGAAAGAGACTGGTACTCTCCCAATCGGTCAGATCCCTGCGGTCTAACAATTTACGTCTCATTATAGTCCCCCGGTTCCGTCGCTCCAGAATGGGCGGCAGAGCTTTTTCAGTTATGACGGCCAAACTCTAGAATTGCCTCCCTTTAGACCTTAGGTTCATTCCGTCTGAATCACTTTTTCGTAGCCGACTGAAGACCTGGCTATTCTCCTCTGCATAAGTACGCCTCTTCTTTCTAGCCTACAGTCTACAGCGCCGGGACACCCCCATCGGGGGTAGCCGTGCGCTTTACAAGCTTCGTAAATAAATAAATAAATAAATATCAATCCAACCCAGAGCGAGCGGCAAGAACCGCCAACAGAGGAAAGACTTCAGAGCGAGGCACAAGCCAGACAGCAACCAGGAGACACCTACAAAAACCCTCTAAACCCAAATTATCAGAGGTACATCTTCTTGGGAGAAGGGCAGATTCGACGCTCCATTCAACATAACAATCAACTAGAAACTTACGAGGTGCTGCTTACTCCCAGATACCTAGCCAAAGGCTCCTATGACATTCTAAACAGATCTAACATCGTCCGCCTCTTTTGTCACATTGATTTCTTGGCACAAATCACCTCAGAGAAGATCGAGTGGGTGAAGTTCAAGAGTCTGGAGACAGACACCCATGGTGACTCTACTTTAGTTGGATTCATAAACCAGCAAGCCCAACAGGCTGTTCTCAAGGAAGCAACACAACTCGAGGAATGGGGCATTGAAGTCACTGCCCTCAGGGCACCAAAATATCCACATGTCCTGACGCCCATTCATGGCCCTCAAAAACTGACTTCTGTCCTCAAAGGCACAAGGTCCACCAGCCTAGACGGGGGGATGGCAGTGGGGGGACGAAGAACCCAGCTAAAAATTAACATCCTGCAAAAAGACAGGCAACGGAGAGTGCAGCGGGCTCAGCAAGGACTGGACCAAATGGTGGACACATGGATACAGGGTTCCTAACCAAATATAAATCCATGGAAACAGAGCACGCTTAAACCCACTCAGGGGTCAAGATCGCAATCTAACCATCATCTCATGGAATATAGCTGGGCTAAGTAATACCTTTAGGGACATGGCCACCCGTGACTACCTCGCACAGGGGGACATATTGTGCATTTAGAAGACCTGGGCGAGGACTACCACCCCATTAGGCAGCTTTTACGAACACTTTAATTCAGCAACCAAAAGGACGATTTTTGGACGCCCGTCCGGGGGCCTTTCCATCTTCGTAAGCCATGCCTGTACATTTAAGACCACTGAACTAAAATTGGAGTCACCTGACCTTCAAGCCATCACTATAGAGGGGTTGAAATCGGGTCAAAAGTCCCGCCCCCTATTATTAATCAATTGCTACATCAACCCAACTAAATATTGAACACCCCAGGCTATGGAACCACTCACTACCACCCTGGAAGATCTACTCATAAGCCTCGCGTATCACGATGTAATAATTGCGGGCAACTTCAACATAAGAGGCCTGGGTCTGACCACCGTTGCACCCACTAGCAAGAAGTTAGCCCCTCTGAGTGAATTTCTCTCAAATGTCAATTTGCAATCAACCCACGGAATACAAAAAATAATCAATCCCGCATGGACTGCTAAACCGACTTTCAGGAACGTCTCCACCATAGACTATATTTTCACCAATGAAGGGCTGGCCACGCTACTTTCAGGGACAGATTTCCGAGCTGAAATGGTTGAATTATATTGTCCTCTCTAATCCCACAAACAAAAGGCTCCATATAAACATCAAACAAAAGGGGGGATAAAGGACAGCCCTGCCTAGTACCTCAGGATATATCAAACCACTCAGATAAGATTCCGTTGACTAAGACCTTTGCCTTTGGATTGTGGTATAATGATCATTTCAGCTCGGAAATCTGTCCCTGAAATTGGCGTTGTACGCAGATGACCTTCTTTTATATACTTCTGATCACTCAGTAGCAATACCGAGGTTATTTCTTTTATCGGAAGAATTTGGGAAACTGTCAGGTTACCAGATTAATAAGGAGAAAACGGAGATTATGGGATGGAATAATAACACACATATATCGGGCGCAAAACAGAAAATGAGGTACCTGGGAATTTATTTAACCCAATCATTAAAAGATATTACATCACTCAGCTGGCAAATGGTGGTTAAAGATATTAATAAAACTTTAATAAGATGGGGGAACATGCCTTTGAATATATATGGTCGGGTCAACCTCATTAACCACATGGCTGCTGGCCATTTTCCCCCCCTGTGCTGGAAAATGCCATTTTAGTGGCACCATGACGAGCTCAGCTCGTCATCAGCACACGACACCCGTGGGTGATGACGAGCCGAGCTCGTCATCAGCATCGAAAGGGTTAAAATGACAATTCTTCCAAAATTGACTTTTCTATTCAACTGTATCCCCTTATCATTCTCACTGAAAGACATTAATACTTTACAGGGTAAAATCGGATCTTTTATATGGGCCTGTTAGTCAACAAGAATTGCATGGAAGAAATTGAGGAGGGGTTTAAAAATAGGAGGGTTAGCCCTCCCTGATCTTTTGTCATACTGTCATGCATTTCATTTTAAAAATTTTAGGCTTCTTGCAAATAAGTTAGACGCATCATCACAGGGCCGCCTGTTTCAAGCTCTATTAATTGATTTACCTTATGACCACGATTACTTTATATTTAAGTTTGGAGACCAGAATTTTTTTTTTTAATTCGCCTCAAAATTTTACAGACCGCATTAAAAAATTGGGGGTTTATCAGGAAGACATTTGATATCCCTTACTACCACACACACACCCCAATATGGGATTCTCCTGGTACACCTCAATGCCTCCAGGATCAACTGTCACAACCTCTGAAAACAGCTGGGTTAAAAAAATGGGGAGATCTCTGGGCAGATTCGGGCCTAGTGAATTGGAACTCTTTAGTACAACTTACTGACGGCCAGTTGACTAGGTTCAAATACTATCAATTATGTGCCTGGTGGTCTAGTCAAAGCATGCAAAGGGAGAAAGATACAGACATTCTTGATGCAATTGGCAGAGGGGGGAAATGGGTAAAAGAACTTTCATTTTGGTACAACTTGATGATTAAAGAAGAGGAGAGTAAATTGCACTTGGAGGTAATAAAGTTATGGGGAAATTGCATATCTGATCCCCCTGAAGAAGTCAGTAAAGTATGGTTAGATTCCTTTTCTCTTTCACAGAGGCTAATTAAACCAGCCAATTTATGACGCAACCTCCTGTTTACGGCTTATAGAGTCTATTGGACTCCGGCCAAATTGTACAAGATTACACGAAACAACTATTATTGTCCCCGATGTAACCATAACGCAGCTGATGATATTCATATCTTTTTGGAATGTCCAGTTATTCAAGACTATTGGAAAGCGACAATGGATTTTTTGGGTGATGTACTCTCAATAACTATTATTTGCTCTCGCAGACTTGTCTTCTTTGGTCTATTGAAAGATTATAACATCAATAGTTTGGATACTCAGTTCATCTTTTATATAGTAGCCATTGCAAGGAGACAAATTTGCATGGAGTGGAAGTCAGCGTCTCCTCCTAGATTTGCAGTATGCCTGAAGTATATAATGGAAGTATGTAAAATGGATCTGGCTGGCCGTAGCGAGAACACTGAGAATGTCTGGTCTAAATTGGTGGTCTGGATAAATAGGTGAGCGGTCCTGTGATTATGCCAGAGGTTGTGTCGGTCCTGTCCTCCACCAGGCCTAGGGTGCCTAAAATAGGCCTGGAGGAGTAGGATAAGGAAAGCAGCCTACCTCTGGGACATCTCTGTCTGCTATGATACTGTCTCCAGGGCGGACTCGAAAAACAACAGTATAAGAGGCAACAGTGAGACCAATCTAGAGCATACGTATTCTGGTAGCCTATATGAGGACAAAATAATTTTTAAAAAAATAAAAAAAATGAAGGGCTGGCCCATAAACTTTGTGACTTTACTGTGGACGACAGTGATGAAAGCGACCACAGGCCCCTTCGAGCCACATTTAACCTGGCATGGGTACAGGTGGAATCTCAGGCAACAATCGGAGCAACCACAGGCGAAGAACATCATCTAGTTCTCAAAAGAATAAAATGGTCGACCAATCTCAGCCACAGACTGACAGATTACATAGCCAGTAGGGAGGCTGAACACAGTTCGCAAGATATATAGAACATCATACACTCCTGGGAAACATTGACCAAGGATCTAATGAAGTGCGTGGGCAACACCAACCAACCAAGATACTACCAAATAACATCAGGCCTAGACGCCTAAAATCACGGAGTTTGACACAGAGCAAGCGTGCTCTCAACATGGCAACCAGGGCAAAAAAGAAGGGCAATTATTTGCCAGGGAGGTTTTCCATCTCTGCCCTACGAGCCAACTATAAAAAGAAAGTCTGGGAGCTGAAAAGGCAGCGTGCAGAACAAAAATGGCTTACAGTGTTTACATTAATTAAAGAATAAAACAACAGCAAGCTATGGCGCTATATCAACAGCCTGGCTTCTAGTGAAGTGCACAAGGAAAACAGTGTTGCAGGGAATGTGTGGGAACAGTATGCAAAGGGTCTGTACACCTGTGAGCCAAACCGGGCAAACCCTGGAAGTCTAGAGTGGTCCAAGGCGACAGCCGTAACCAGCGTAACTCAAAGCGCGCCGTCTGCAGTCCTACGACAGAGTCGAATCGCAAAGTACACAGAGGAGGAGGTTTTAAAGTACATCAAGGCCACCAGAACTGATGGAGCCCCTGGCCCAAATGGAATCCCTGCTCAGGTCTTCAAAATCGCCTCAGCCTTTTTTGCAACCACACTATTCAATCATTCATTCGCTATTGCAATCCTGCCATTCTCCTGGAAAAGCTCAGTCCTATTTCCAATTCACAAGAAGGAAGACCACTCGAACCCGGCCAACTACAGGCTCATAGCCCTTTTAGACATAGAGGCCAAGGTATAAACCCACCTTCTATTATGGGATTTGGAGGCCTGGGTGGACAAGAACGGCATTCTCCCGCCTATACAGACTGGCTTCAGGGCTAATAGTTCCACCCTGGACAACATCATAGCGCTTTCCTACCTCGCGAAGAAGGCCAACACGAGGAATAAGCTGCCATTGTTTTGTTGCTTTATAGACTACTCCACGGCCTTCGATCGATTGAACAGAAGTCGATTATGGGCAAAACTTGAGTCCTGGGGGCTTCCCCTAGTCCTGCTAAAAGCCATAAAAGCACTCTATGAGGGGACATGGGTCCAGGTGAAATAAAGTCCAACAATTACAACAGCAAGAATTGACACCAACTCTGGACTTAAGCAGGGGTGCGTCCTGGCCCCTCTACTTTTCAACCTGTATACAGCGGACATGGGGCAAGCCCTGAAAGATGCCAACTTAGTACCTCCAAGATTGGGGAAGCTGATCTTGGGTACGCTCCAGTACGCTGATGACACGGTGGTCGTGGACCACACTAGGGTGGGACTTCAAAGAGCCTTAAACAGCCTGGCTACATACAACAAGGAAAATGACCTACGGATAAACGTGAGTAAGACCAAGATAGTAATCTTCGGCAAATATCACCACAAAAAAGAAGCAACATGGACCCTGGGGGAGCACCGAATCACTACTGCCTCATCCTACAACTATCTGGGAGTCTGGGTGTCCGAGGGGGCCACTGCAGTTAAACATCTAAAGGAGCTAAAACCAAGAATAGATAAAATAATTCTGAATTTAAGACGCTTGGCCAGCCCCTCAGTAGGACCGTTGCTGACAATACTCAGGGCAAAATTGATTCCCTCTATCACGCATGGCCACACTGCCTACCCAGGTGCATTCGAGAAAGTGGTCAACGCGGCCCAGGCGAAAGCGTATAAGATAGTGCTACAGGCCCCTAGACAGGCAAGGAACAACAGGCTAAGGCTAGAAATAGGCCTGAAAGGACCAGAGCTGGCATTACTGGGGGACCTGATAAAATATCATATCAGAGTACTGAAAGCGCCTGAAAACACCCTTAAGCACTCCTTAAAATCTATATTTAGTGAAGTGGCTCCCCATGGCACTCTAAGGTGGCACAAGGCATTGACTTATTGAAAATTGAGGGTAAGAGCTTGCCCCTCCATGAAATAAATTCCATACTCTGCCTGGGCCCAAGCCATAAAACGCCAAGTCCAGTCCATCTCGTTTGAGCTTGATCTCTCATCGCTACGGCACAACCCATTAACTATGGCCCTGGATAAGTCTTATATTCCTGGCAAACCACAACCATACCTGCAAGACTCATTAACAACTCATGCGAGAAAGAAAATCCGGCATCTGCACCTTCTGGCCCTCATGATAGCGGATTTTAACCCAAAATGGGCACGAACGGACGGCGCCATTGCCTGCCGTCTTTGCAACTACCGCAGAGAGTCTTGGTTACACTTGCTTTGTTGCTGCACAAAGTTGGTCAGCGACCGTCATTGTTTGTTGCGCCCGGCACTACGGAATCTCGGCCACAGAACATGCAGAGAGGCTTCGGACTGGTGCTTCTCAGAAACTACGACCTGTCTATTAGCTAGGGTCGGCAAGTTCACCCATCAAGTTAAAATGGCACTTGACCTCCATCAAAAGGCCATAGATCCTAAAGGCCCGACACTGTGCAAGGAGCGCCATCTGGTCCCCCAACGATGACAGTTTACAGCTAACTTAGGGAGTTCCCGCCAAGCAACTGGAACTACTGGACCCAGAAATAAAATCAGGGTTGGTCAAGGGCCCAATGAAGAATCCATCCATTGTGCAGTATAGCGAGAATGTTCATGTCGAACTTCCTCACTTCCCCCGGACTCTAGTAGGCGTGAAATTAAGGATTAGACAAAAACCTTCCCTCTTTTATTAGCACTATGATTGTACAAAAAGGGGCAAAAACAGTCACTATTTTATTTTAAAGTTGTACATATGGTTTTACTGGGGGACGGGCATGCTGGGGAGGGGTGATGTTGTTGGTGTTTTATACTGTAAAGATTTTAAGTAATCGCACAGTTTAATAAATTTGATAACTGGAAGTAAAGTGCAAGATTATGATGGTCTGTATGATTTGTTTTTGAATGAACACATATTAAGTAATTACATTGATTAAAAGTTGCATCAGTATCTAGTAGACCTAGGTCCAATTTCTCCCCAAGAATTGGGAAAGAAGGCAAACCACTGGGTCAAGACAAGGGTAGCTAGGGCTTCCACTGGGGGTGACCAAAAGAAAGGGGTTACAAAACCTCACCAGAGGAAAGACAGTGAGCCCCTTAAAGATAAAAGTAAGGAGTTCCAGGTAGCCCCCCAAACACCTGTCCACGAGGGTGGACCCAAAGACACCTCACAAACTAAAACAGGGTACCAAGGTAAGAATTGGGATCCCAGCAGGGTATGGTGTCACAACTGTCAAGAGGTAGGGAACCACACCAAGACCATACCTGTCCTAAAAACAACGCCCCTAGTGTAGCTCCAGGGGTTGCCAGTGTAGCTGTGGAGGGTAGTTCCTCTGATGAGGAGGTACTCCTAGCCTTCAACTGGAAACTGGGCCCGAAAGGGGAGTTGGAGATTCCAGAGGGGAGTAGACATTCCCACCACCTACTGGTGAATGGAATCCCAGCACTTGCCATAAGAGATACCTGTGCCAGTCACTCTGTAGTGCGTGACAGGTTGGTTCTCTCAAACAAGTATGTCCCAGGGGAAACAACAAGAGTAAGGACTGTCCCAGGGGATGTCACTGTTAGGCCTGTGGCTTTAGTGCACCTAGAAATAGCTGGGACCCTTAGATGGACAAAGTGGTAGTCAGTAAAGACCTCCCCTTCGATTGTCTCCTTGGGAATTACCACCCAGAGTTTGGTCTGAGCCAGAGAGAGGTACTGGTCCAATGCCAGACCTCCCCCAAGAATCCTGGGGGGTTCTCAACCTGCAGTTAGTGCAAGCCCCAAAAGAAAAAGAAGAAACAGTGTAGGAAATGTGGGCAACTCTTAGCCACAGTTCCAGTGGGCCAGGAAGATTCCACCCCCGTAAGGGAAAACTCCAAAATTGGCACTGGTGAAGGCGCCTCTAGCCAATAAAAAGCCCTGACTAGTCAGGCAACTCTCCAGCCTGATTTGGTGGCTCCTCAGCTGGCAGAATAGAGGGTGAAAGAAGGGTGTTCACTACCAAGTGCAGTGACTCCCCACCTTAAAACAGCAGACAGGCAACCAGAACCCAAAGAAGCCTGTAAGGTAGTACCTCCACTTACCAGTGAGGAGCTAAAGGTGTGGTTCGGGACTCTGACAGCTGTCAGTAGCCTCTGCTGGGTGTTAGTCTTTATAGTAGCGCTGCCCTTGGCATGGTGGTCTAGCCCTCTGCAAAATAGCAAGTTAGGCCCCCTGACCTTATTGGTCCTATCTAAATTAGTATTTGCAGAGGTAGACACCTCTTAACCCAAACTAAAAAGATGGGGTAAGGAGCTAGGAAAAGAGCATTGGGGATTAGGTCCTGAAACTGTTGAGGTAAGCCAGCTCCCCAAAGGGACTGACCTGGACAGAAGTATGTAGGCCCTGCAAATTTCAAACCACTTCCGCTACTCTTCCTCGCCTGAAAGACTAGGAAGACTCTCCCAGCTTTTGCTAAGACTCCTGGCCTTTGGGCTGGGGGGTGGGGGCTTGTGTAGGAAAGTGGGTTTCTATTGCAGTAATCCCCCCACTTTTTGCCAGACTACAGATGCACTTTTACTTGAGACCCTGCCAATCAGGTTCCCAGGGCCTGTGTTATATCCTCAAATCTAACCCAATTGGCATCTCTGTCCACAGGTCAGTCCCTGGTAAATGGTACCACATGTACACAGGGCACTGTCACCAGAGAAGGCCTCTACGGGGCTGCAGGACTTATTGTGCCACCCTTAGAGGTCCTGTACTCTGACACCAACACACTGCCTTTGCAGGCTGAGTGTATTGGTGAAGAACAAAGTGAAGAGTCGACATGACACACATCCCTGGGTGCCATGTCTACAAACCACTGCCCTGGCATAGATCAGTCACCACCTCTAGCTGTTTGCACTATACTATGGGGCTGTCAGCTGCCACCACCAAACATGTTTCTGGATGCCTGGGTTGAGAGCCTGCTGCTCTTTGGGGCCTGAAACAATGCACATCCTGGGACGAGGTGCCCAGCCTCCTCCCCCAGGCTGGGCAGGGTTCACGAAGGGGAAGTTTCAAAGGCTTTCCGCCTTTGTGAGCGTCCCCAGGCCAATTGCTGCTTTCAGCAACTGGTCCCCAATGGTTCTGACCCCCACTTTGGGTGGGAGAACCGGCAGGAAAAACAAGTGAGGAAGAGAGGTGTGCCCACCCCTGCCAACTCCACCCCTCAGGTGGGAGAGGTGAGGTGAAGCACAACTCTCAGTCCATGCCATCTTGAAGATAGCGGGACTCAGCCAACCAGGGAGAGGCATATGCCCCCCTCCCACTGGAGGGAGGCATAATAGAGGGTGTACCCACCCAAGGGAAGGGGCCCATTGTTCCCTGCCTTTTACCTACCTGTAACTCCCCTAAATCCATTATTTAGGGGCACCCCTGAACCTTGGTTCCTCAGATCCAGACAAGAAACAAGAAAAAAAGAAGAAGAAGGACCGCGTAGCCGTGCAGCAGCTAACAAGAGGAAGACGCCCACTGACTTGGCCCCAGCCCTACCGGCCAATCTCCCCCTCAAACCTGTGCCTGAAATATCCCGGTGTGTCCTGCAGCCAGCAACCTCGAAAACCCTGGAGGACCTGCCTGCCTTCACTTCCAAAGACTGCTTCTCCCGTGAATACTGGATTTGTTCAACTGCAACCTCACCTTGCAGCCTGTAACCGCAAATCCGCCCCACTCTGCACCTGCCGTCCACAGCACGAGCTAGAGTGGACAAACACCACGAGGAGGTCAGCCCAGCGATCCTGAACCAAGATCCGGTGACCCTTGACCTGCCTCAAGCCTCTAGCCGATGCCTGCAGTCTAAATCCAGAAGGCCCCCCCTAACTGCGACCAGGTGCTTGCACATAGATCCGACCCCAAAAGGCACACCTTCACCCGACGGCCCACTGTCTTGTGTGCCCAAACCAACGGTGCTTAACCAACCCCTAATTTCCCAACTTACCTCTCGAAGTGGTGGTCGCACCCAGAAGTCCTTCGTCTCCAGTGCTTTTGCAAACCGGAGGATCTCATTGGAAACAACTGGGCATCCGACCTCGAAGAGCACCCTGCACCCGGCCGCCCTAGTGCCACTGAGGGTGCACCTCTGGTACTAATTTGTTTTCCCATTTGCCCTGAGCTAAAGTCCAGGAGCTTTGCTCCCAAAACCCGGTGGCCTGCTTGCCAGCATCCACCAACCGGAGGCCGTCTATCCCCCATTGGCGAACTTTGGGCCTCAACACTCTGCACCCGACTGCCCTAGTGTCGCTAAGGGTGTAACAAGTGTGCATCACGGACCCTGGGGGACCCCTGAGTATAACCCTAGAACCTCAACTCCAAAGATTGATTACTTACCTAAAACCTGATAACCATATTTTCCTCCATAGTATAACATTTACACTTTTTCCTGGAAAAGTTTCTCAGTGTGGAGTTTTGAAACCTAAAGAAATTCTTTAAAATTGTACGATTTAACAAAATCGCTTTTACTCACCTATTTACTGGAAATGCCCCAGTGCTGAATCCAGGCATACAGCACTGAGTAAGAAAAGTAATCAAAAAGTAATTTACATGCTAGCTTACTGAAAATTTCATTCAAGTCTATGTACTGTATTTACAAGTGATTGCATTTCTCTGAAACAATACTGTAGATCACACCATAGTACATTCACAATTGCAACTGAACTATTTTACAATCAGCATTTTCTACTGTAAAGTATGCATTGCTTACCTGTGCCAGGTTTGCTTGGTTAAAGGAATAAAGTAACTAAAATAATATTTTTATACAAAATGAATTGTTCTGAAGTTCAGTCAATGCTTTACACTGTCCTTTTATACTGCCATACTGCTCGACCACACTACCACAAATACAGAGTAAGGTTCAATCTAATTTTACCTCTGCCCACCTTTGGGGTTCCTCTGGACTCTGTGCACACTATACCTTACTTTGGTATTGTATATACAGAGCCAGCTTCCTACAGCAGCTCTACCTGATTTTCCATCATATTCTTCCGGTGTTAGGATATAATCTTTAGCCAGACTTGAAATTGCTGACAAGGTTATAAATTTGCGGTGGCAGAGTAGTTATATCTTTACAAATGGTGCACAATTGGGAATTGGTCTGCACTTTGTAAGTATTTCTCAATAATTATTATATATTTGCGGGATGATGGTATTTTTTAATTTGTGAGGTACTGCTCCTGAGAATAAAAATGCATTATTTTTTCAATTATTTATTTATTTCAGATTCCTATTTAGCATGGACCTAGCCATATAGGCAGTGTGATGTTTTTCCAATGCAGTCTTCAGTTGTATTTTTAACAAGAGATTTTTCTAGCATGTTAAGAAGGCTAGCACATTTGACCTAAGTCAGAGTTTTTTTGAGATGTAATTCTACATCCAGGTAGCTTGGTATGTGGATCCCTAACTGAGAGTTTTTAATTATTTAAGTCTTTGGAATTTCCAGTATTGGTCTAGATCCTCCATAATACCAAATATTTCTCACAGAAGCATAGATTTTACAGTATAATACCACAAACTATTTACGACAACCAAATGTCTACTCTTTTGCCTTGTGTTCCTGCTTCTACATTGCATCTAAAAAAACCTGTGAGTAAAAGTATGTAAATGATTGGGGAATGTGCACCTAATGAGAGAAGTGTGGATTTGGATTCTCAATAAATAACTATGCCCATTCCAGTGAGTGGACCTGGTTAATCTGTGACATAACATGTCCTAAGAAAGTGAAGTTTGGATTGGAGCAGGTTGACATGTTTTCATGTTATAAGGCACCCGTGACTCCCAGGGTCATTTATTACATTTACATTTATTGAAAAACAACACAATTGCATCTTGGTTGACCCCAATCACTCACAATAACTTAGACCTGATAATTCCCAAGGATGTACTAACAAGAGATTCTGCTACCTTCGAATTATAAAGGTAGTGGGAACACTGCATGTCTGGGGTATGTCACCTGAAATTTTGGCTTCTGAAAACAGGCATAGTCTCTCAGTGAAATACCAGAGAAAAAATGTGACGAAATCGTCATTAAGAGTAGTCATGGGTGGAAATATAATTCTGCTTGTAGAGTTGGCAGATTTCGGGAACATGATGGAATTATTTTTCTGTTGGCACATGTGAGCCATGTTTTGGCACACACTGGCAAGTGCAAAGAGATTTGCCAGCCGCCAGCGAGCGAGATTTGCTGCCCGCTAGCACAGATTCAGGTTGCCATGGTGCTTTCGGTGCCATTTTGTGATGCTGGCAAGTGTGAACAGCTGCATGTAAAGTAGATTCTCTAATTAAGAAGCAGCTAACCCTATTCAAAATATGTTTTCGAGTTAATATTCAACTTCATAGACCATTCAGGTTTTTTAGTACGAGAAGCATTTTTTTATTTAACTTTTTTTCACTAAGGTGGAAGTGCCCATGAGACTTCAACTTCATTTTCCTGTCCACAAGCCTCCTCCCAGTGCTTTGTCCCGCTCCTGGTCTCTTTTCATTTGGATTCTGAAGTGGAAGGATCACTTTCTTTGTCTGCTGCATATATACCATTGTATTTAAGGACTTTCTTTTTGCCATATCACAAGTAAGTTCAAAAACGTTTGTATAAGGATGATGTTTGTTTGAAAGAAGGCATGCACCAGTATTTATTTGTATCTGTGTTCGATTTTCATATTTTATTGTGGTGGGTGGCCTGTAGTTTCAGTAGGGGCCTAGTTATTTTTTTGCATTGAATATTTTCTGTATTTGTAAGGGAAAAAGGTTGCACAGTTCAATAAGTTTTCTCTATGTTTGTTAAATTTGCATTATTCCTTTATTTTACTATATGACCTAGTCTATCTATGGGTCATCCAGCTGGTAGTCCCAGTACTAGTCACAGGTTAATTAAACATTTTTCTGTGATTTATTCTGTTATAAAACATCATTTAGGACAGAGATGGTTTTGGATGAAAATAAAAATGTGGGTTTGGGGGTATATTCTGTTTTAAAACATCATTCAGGGCAGATATGGCATTGGATGAAATTTTAAAAAATTTGGGTTTTTTTGTATTTCAATTTTTTTCCTGCAAAAAGAGTTTTTGATGGGATAATATTTGATGCTGTGGGAGTATGTGGGTTGTTTTAAGATGTTTTATAGCTCATCTAATTTCCGTTTTTGCCATTGCTGAATTAATGGTAGTATTTTCTTCAGTGTTACTATCCCTCCTTTGTAAGGGTGGGTGTAATTGGTGGAGTACCACTACGCAGAAATTATCATAAACTCTGTGAACTCCGCTCCGCAACTCCATTCCGTTTTACCCCGAATAATAAAAAAGAAACCTCACATACCCTTGATAAAACAACAAGTAACTCTATCATTACATGCAAAAATGCATATTATCATTTCACAAAGGTGAAAATGAAAATACAGAAAGTAGACAGAGAGGTGATGATTTTGGTGTTCTCACTAACCTAGGGAAAGAACCAAGCAGGTGCTTTGAACACAAAGAGCACATCATGCTGAACGATTGGTGGTGGCCCCATCCTCCAATGACCACCCCAAGCATCAAAGCTCACTTTTGTGAATTGGTTATATGTTTTTAGCATGTAAAGATAAAGTTGTTCTATCAAAGGGTTGAGGGTGCAGTAGCTTACTCCAGAGTTTTTGCACGAACTCCGGGTATTAATAAAACAGAAATCTCACATACTTTTAATAAAACAGCAAATAGCTATCTTTACTTGCTAAAATACATGTAGTCATCTCACAAAACATAAAATGAAAATATAGCAAGCAGTGCCTTTAGTTAAACAATAAATAATTCTCTCTTTACATACTAAAATGCATACAGTAATCTCACAAAAGTGAAAATGAAAATTTTACAAGCAGTGAGGTGATGATTTTGGGGTCCTCCTTAACCTAGGGAGAGAACCAAGCGGATGCCTTGAACACAAAGAACACATCATGCTGAAATGATTTGGTGGTGGTCCCATTTTCCTAGGACCACCACAAGCACAGTTATGGGCAAAAATACAATCACAACCAAAGGCCCTGCAAAGCATTATGGGATGATATTCTAAAGTGCAGTGAATATTATAGTATCCAATATCAAAATATTCCTCAAGTGGCAGGCTGTCAGGCTCAGCTGAGAGCTAATACTATAATATTCACTAAACTCTAGCATCTCACCCCCTAATGCTTTGCTGGGCCTTTGGTTGGCATTGTATTTTTGCCCATATCTCTGCTTGTGGTTGTCCTAGGAGGATGGGACCACCACCGAATCCTTCAGCATGATATGCTCCTTGTGTTCAAGGCATCTGCTTGCCCTTCCCCTGGGTTAGGGGTGACCCCAAAATCATCACCTCTCTCATTGCCTAGTACTTTGCAAAAATCAATTTTGTGAATTGGTTATATGATTCCTTGCATGGAATGGTAAAGTTGTTTTATAAAAGGGTTGTGGGTGCAGTAGCTAACACCACTACGTAACGGAGTCAATCTCCGCAACCTTCACTAGCAGAGTAAAGTTCTTTGCCCACGGTTACTCCTTTGTCTGGCTAATCTGTGCGTGTTTGTTTGCCATAGGCCACTGTTTGTCTTTTTTCTCCATGACATCAGGCCGGGATACATTTTGTGTAGTCAGTGTCCATAGGGCCTGCATGTATTCTTTTTTTTCCTTGCTTGTGGATTGACCATGTGGCCAGTGACCATTTTGTGTAGCCAGCCTGTGTGCTTTCGCCATAGGCCTGCATGGGTTCTTTGTTAGGGCCAAGCCTCCTTGCTTGCTGTCATTGTTTGACCATGTGACCTGGTCCATTTTGTATAGCCAGCCAGTATGCCTTTGTCATAGGCCTGCATTTGTTGTTTGTTAGAGTCATGCTCCTTGCTTACTGTTGTCGTTTGACCATCCGGCCGGCGACCATTTTCTGTAGCCTGCTTGGGTTCTTTGCTGTGGCCATGCCTCCCTGCTTCCTGTTGTTCTTTGCCCATTTGGCCTGTGGCTACTGTGTGCAGCCTGTCACTGTGTAAATCCTTTTTTCCCAGTTTTCAAAGCCATGTTCTAGGGAGATTGATAGGAGGGGACTCTGCCTTTTTGTTTTTGTTAATTTTTTAAAAACTTTTCCATGATATCTGATTAATATGCTTGAAGATCTTTGTAGTATATGTATATATGGACAGTGTTTACATTATTTATTATATGCATTTTCATTTTAGATTTTTCCACAGTACCTCCTTGCCTCTCAGTGAGTTTCTCATAGTCCTCTAGTACACCAGCAATTATTTGTTTCCATTTCATATTTATTTATTTCATTTATTTTTATTTTTTCCATTAATTTTTTACATTGTCCATTCATCCACCCCCTGTCCGTCATAGGTGCCTGCCACACACCGGCATTCATGTTTTGAAGATCGTCATTACTCTTTTGCTCCTGGACCAGTGGACCCCCTGCCTATGTGCACAGCTGCAGAGCTGCATTTAATTTTTTTAACATTATTCCAGTCTCCCCTGGATCGCCTGTCTGCTAAAGATGCACACATATCAGCATTCATTTGAATTCCATTTTTCCCTGGACCCCCGTGCATGCCATAGGGTCACACCCGCTTACATTTTTTAAGGAATATTCCATTTCACCGCAGGACGTCCATGACTGCCAAAGTTGTCTCTCTGAGATGCACCTAAAGAAAACAGTTATATCTGTATGCTATCCTTGTTGAAAATTAAATGTTATGGTGGTGTGATTTGACTTTGGAACACTATTGTTGTTAATTATTTAGGATGATAAGCAACTACACTAAACTATATTGTCTGTACTATGAATAATTCAAACTGCAAAAATGTAATGTTTCATTAAATGTTTTTCTTACTTGTTTGCTTTCAGGTGCAAAAGAGACACCACCCACACCACACCACGTTTGTGCACCTAATTGCTACTGACAACTGACAACTTCAAGATGGCTCCAAAGAATGGTATGTCAACAAAGTGGCTAGTGAGGAGGAGAAGAAGAAGCAGATTTCCACTACTGGCATGTCGCCCCAAACGACGTGTGCATGCCGCACTGTCTTCTGGGGAACAAACTGGGATCAGCAGTACTGCATCAGCTGAACCACCCCAACCTAAGCCATGTCTCAGCGAGGCAGCCACTGCTATCATTGTGATGAGCAGGGTGCAAGGGAATGCCCATGGTCCACCCATCTAACGCCTCCACGGCGCAAGAAAACACAAATCAGTACTATTCGCTTCATTGCATTTTTTGTTTTCAAGGTGATACAAATTGGAATTTGTGTGGCTTTATAAATCCCCAAATATTTTTTTTTGTCAAGGCTACAACAAATAATGACCCAACCCCAACACAAAATCTTAGTATATTTTGATTGTAGTGTAGATACCATTGAAGAATAAGTGATTGGTGGAAAAGTCCCTTTACCCTTTCAAGGAACTTCTGGAACTTACTACCCCAGCGTATCCTTTCGGAAACAGATGACTGAACACACTTCTGTGAACATCCACCCCTTTTGTTAAATATCTGGGATTAGATTGTCTTTTCCTTTTCCTCGTCTCTCCACTCTTCCAACGCTGAAGCTTCCATCTGCTCATCTTGGCTGGCCACAAAAATAATAAATAAATACAAATTTAGTTATACTAGCAATATAGCCTAACATGCCAATTTTGTGTGTAAGGTATTACTCAGTTTTGTTGCAATATGTGAGGCCTTGCCAGACCCTCTCTTCAGCACTTGTTTTGCTTGGTCATTGAACTCGTCTTTCAAGCCTGGTTGTTTACGTTTATGGGCCCATATATTCCAAGATACATTTCACGGTGCTCCGAGGCTTCCTGCCACGTTGCTCTCAGAAGCAGCTCAGTGAATGTTACAGACACTTATTACACATCCAGGATGTCTTTTTCAACACTTCCAAACAATAAAGTTGTCTGCTCCCAAACTAAGGTGTCCCAACATAGATTCGTATTTTTAGCGTACATGCAAACTGAGACAGCTCTTCTTTTTCAGGGTTTGACTCATTCCTTACTCACCTTGCAAAAAAGGCTTACTTTAAATTAATATTAGGAGGTTTACATTTGTAGAGAAAGTTGTTTTAAATTAAGCATAAGAGCAGACTGTGACGCCTCTGGAGCTCTTAAGTGTACTGTCTTAAACCTTAGGGATCAAAGAGACTAAACATGAGATGCTAAATTGAACATCAAAGGACGGTTTTCAAACCTCCTGGCTAAAATTAGCATGATTTAAAATGGCCGCGGTCCAAAGACATTTCTCTTTTATAACAAATGTAAAATCTAATACACAGTTCTGGCTGTAATTGCAGGCTCGCAGCTAGACACGAGTTGGCAGGGTGCAATTTCCACATTGTTCAGTTTAATCGAATCCCCTTTTTTCACCCATCTCTTCTGTTAACCGTAACCTTTTCAAAACTCCTTAGGTAATATGAAGGATATTTATCTAGTTTTCTAGTGGTCATAGAGACTTCGGGAGTTGTGCAAAGCGGGTTGCAATCTCTAACCATTCCATCTTCACATGCACAGTGCATCATGCAACTGCGGTGCACACATCTTTTTCAACAATGAGCAATGCAATCCACCACATACGAATAAGCACATATACATGTTGCCCTGCAGTGATTTAAACACCCGATGCAGTTAACTATAATTTAAGCCCACCATGCAGGTCACATGATAAACGCAACAATCTACTATGATGTAAGCACACCATGCAGTCCACATGATAAACCCAACCACTAACTATGATTTCAGCACTCCATGCAGGTCGAATGATAAACCCAACATTCAACTATGACAGAGAAGAAAGGGTGTGGCGTAACAGCCAGAGCTGCCAACTGTGGCATACGAAGCCAGGTTCGAGTGTCGGCATCAGCTCAACACCCTGTGATTTTGGGCAAATAACTTACCCTGACTGCGCCAAAAAAAAAAGTGCTCTTATGTAAGTAACTAGAGCGCATGTAAAGCGCTCCCATACCATTGGGTTGAGTTCGCTCTAAATAAAACTATTAAAAAAACATAGGAGCCTCCTACTCATTCATTCAGAAGTTCTGCATGACAGGTTTATGAGGCACTGTACAAAGTGGAATGGCCTTTACAATGTTGGCTGAGCCACACATGCCGTTTTTCCACAAGCGTAACCACGTTTGCCTGAACCACGGGCAGATAGCGTTCTAATGTTCAGATGGGTGGGGAGAAGAAGAAGAAGCGTTGGAACAGGAAGCTCCAGACGTGGACATGTAAGGTGGGCTGTGGCTGGGTTTGGGGATGGTAGTTTTTAGTGGTGGCAGTTGGTTTTAGGGCTGAGGGTGTGAGGCCATGGGTATGGGTGGTTTATGGAAGGTGGTATGGTTTTACGGCTCGGCTAGGGGGTCAGGATAGTTTTTGCGGCTGGGGCTGTGTTTGGGAGGGAGCTTTTAGGGGTGTGGCAGTTTTAGGGCTTAGTTTATTTAATGAGGCAAGGTTTTAGGCCTCAGGGCAGTGGAAGGGGTAGGGGTATTTTGAGGACAGGGCAGGGCAAGTTTTAGTACTATGGGAAGAGAGGCAGGGTTGTTTTTGGTAGGGGGCAGGGTTTTAGGCCTCAGGGCGGGGGGAGGGGAAGGGGGCCAATTAGGGGGATAAGAATTTAGGGCTTAGGGTTGTGAAAATTTGGCAGAGATTGCTGTTAGCATTTAGCTGAAGCCATCTTGTTTTCGGCAGCCATCTTGTCTAACCATGTGCTCTTTCCTTCTTTGCTGTTGCTTACCCTTGTGCTTTGCTCAAGAACTGGCTAATACTTAGCCTCTGCTACACTGCACATGCTCAGAGGAGTCTGCAGCTGCCCATGCACCTGCTTAGGTTTGTTACTGTCAAGATGTCTTTACTCAAGTCAGCAACTGTTGGCACCTCCTTCTTTGTTGACTGTGCATTCTCTGTATGACCATCTATGTATGTAACTCTTCCTATTTGAACTTGTACCGCCTCCTTTTGAGCTCCTGTGTGGGTATAAAAGTCCCATGGTTCTTCTACTCCTTGAGCTACTTCATAAACTACCGAAGGATGTTTTGTGAATTTAGTTCCACCTTATGAGGTTTATTAAACTATTTTCTTGACATTTCAGTTTCCGTGCCAACGTCTATTTACTGGTCTGAGGACTTGGGTGCAGAGAAAGGCGAACCCCTAGCACTGGTAGGCCTTGCTGAGGTCTACTTCTACAAATTGGGGCACCCACGAGTGGCTCATCGGCAACTCGGATGGAGTGGTCTCGACGGAGGATTGGAATCTTGCTGCGGATTATCACTGCCTGAGGAGGCCCGTGTCTTGGCATCCAAGGTTTTTTTCCAACTTCTCCCGACCTGACCCACCAGGTGGTGCCAGTGCTCGACTGAGATCTTTTCTGGTGTTCGCCGTGCAGAGACTATTTAGTCAATTCAGAACTTGGCACTTGGAATCTTGGAACTTGCTTGGATATATATGAATTGCAATTTATATAGACAGGTAATGAAGAGATTTTTCTCTAACTTTTTTAAAACTTGAACGGCACACATTGCGTAAAGTGCCACATTGCGTATAATATTGCATATGCTGCAGTATTTTTTGAATGCCTGTTCTTAGCACACTTCGTAGAATGTGTTGCTTTCTTGGAGGTACCAATATGGAACTAGAACGGAATCAGCCGGCTCCCCCAGAGGAGACACCAAATAGGGAAATGTATATTAAAAATTGTATTTCTTCTATAATGTACAGCACATTATGGAATTAATATACTAGTAAGGATGTATGTTTAAGCGCAAAAGTAGACAAGATATGTTTGTCTGTGTATGAAAGTGGGAGAAAGATGTGTGTGAACGAATGAGAAGAGAGCAAGCTTTAGTAGAAAAAGAACAATGCAAAAATATCCATGCGAAAGTGGTGGAACTGAGAAATAATGAAATGAAGGAGATAAAACAGAGAGAGGATAGGGAGCGTTGTTTAAAGGTAAATGGCCAATGCCCTGTCCGGCGCCCCCTTTACCCTATACTTTTCCCTCTGCCCCCGAAATTGATTCTGATGATGGCAAATCTCTCTCAGATCAGGAAAAACAGACTTAGATGCTATACAACAGACGCGCTCCTTTCTGACAGCTGACCGTGCGGCCACACTTAAGTTTATTGCTCGTAAAGCAGCTTATGGTGACACTACTGCTCTAGATCTTATAGCACAAGTTCAGCAATGGCCGGTTTCAGAGCAGTTATATTTTACAGAGTCATTTACTGGAGAAGTAATTGAAAGGTTTAGAAAACATTCCACTAAATTAGAGCCAGTGGATATAAAACCTGATCATGAACAATTACCTGACGGTCTTTTTCTGCCTTCTATGGTGGCTGACTTAATTAGGCGCGTGGTTAAACTACGAGCTGATGCATTCCATTTGCAAGAGGCGAAAAGGGCAGCTGCTGCAGCTGAACAAGCAGATCAGACCTCCGTGCTGCAGGATGATGCTCCAGGGGCAGATAAGAATATTGTGGTTCATGGGAAACCCATGCGGGAAGCAGCGCCTTTATATGTCCCTCCTAGGAGTGCGGAAACGGCTGACGATAAAAATTCAACTGATGCAAAGGGTTATTCTATTTATAATTGGGTTTATACTCCTTGGAGTAGGGCGGACGTCATGGCCCTTAAAGCTGCTTTGCCTGACTTGTGGAAAAATCCGGCCGCTTTTTATGAAGAAGTGGAAGGAGTCATTAGTTCTTTTACCATGACTTTATCTGATATTGATATGTTTTTCTGGGCTTATTCTACCCCCTGATATGTGGAGGTCTATTCGTAAAGTCGATGATCATGAAACATTTGGGGATGTTTGGAAAGAACTAGAGAGGATCGATGCAGAAAGGGAACCCGCACAGAAACCACAGCAAGAAATTTTAGATCTTCCAAAGGCTATACTAGTTAATTTGAAAACTCTCATTCCTCCTAAAAAGATAGATTGGACTGTGTTAGCATCCTGTAAGCAAAAGGCAGACAAATCGGTCTCTGACTTTTTTACACGTTTTGAGGAGGCATTCCACGACTTTAGTGGCCAGTCATTGACAGATGACACGGGCAGGCATCTGTTTGTCGATAAATTTGTCGCAAATATGTTGCCAGGAATAGAGAGTCGCCTAAGGGCCAGTGAAAGTTCATGGACCACGTCTTCCCCAGTTTCTCTTTTGACTATGGCTCAGTGTTATGAATGTCAGGAATTGGAAGCTAAGGGCAATGAGGATAAAAAGGCTAAGGATTTGGAAACAAAAGTTATGTAAGCTCAGGCTTATGGTCTAGCCTATAGTGGTGGTGGTAGAGGTGGACACGTGTCGTATTGCCCAAGAGCACCCTCTTATGCTCAAACTGATGTGCTCAGTGTGCGTATTGTAAGAAGATTGGACATTGGGCTGTTGACTGTCAAGAATTGCATGCTCAGCAGTATCAGCGTGGACGGGGGCAAATGAGAAGCCGCCTGGGTTATTCCGGACATAGGGGAGGCATGGATGATCGCGCCAGGTTTGAAGCTGTTGCGCATACTCAAAATTCATCTAATACTTTTGATAGACGAAACCAATATCAAATGTCTGATTATTTACCTTCTATTTAACAGATTCTGCTTATGCGTAGGAATGCCTAGGACGGGGTAGGGAATCAGTTGAAGTCCCAGTAGATCAGAAGGGTCCCTATGGTAACGCACATGTTTTGGGTTCTACTGATTGGTTTCTGGTTGATACAGGAGCTTCTGATAGTGCACTGTCTAAACAATTGGCTCCAAGGGTTCCCCTGTCTGGCTTAACCATTACATCGATACGTTTCGATGGGACACCTTCCCTAAGCCCACTGTCATAGCCACTTGCATTTCATGTTGATACATTTTGTGCTCCATGTCCATTTTTACTTTCCCCTAACACGCCGGACAATATTGTGGGTCTTGGTATGCTCAAGTATTTTAGAGCTACAATACGTTGTTCCCCAGAAGGTGTGCGTGTTATTTTGAATGATAGCTATCCTGTGGTTGAGAAGTCCTGTCTCATTAGAGAGCCTATTGCTTTGGCTTTACCCCCTAGTACACTGTGGGCCACAATAGATAGCGATGTGGGGCAAATGGTTATTCCACCAGTGCATATTCAGGTCAAGGAGGGTGCTTCATTACCTCGATTGCCTAAGTATAGAATTTCTCGTGAAGGTGAAGAGGCACTCGTATTGTTCATGATCTGATTGAAATGGGGTTGTGGAAGAAGCCCCTTACAATATTTGCAATAGCCCAATTCTTCCCAATCTGAAGAAAGACACTGATGCTAAAATCTACAGGTTTATCATTGATTTACGAGAAGTTAATAGGATCGTAGTGCCCCAATACCCGGTAGTCTCTGACATCTCAACACTCCTTACCATGGTTCCTCCGACAGCGAGTACCTTTACTGTGATCGATTTGAAGAACGCTTTCTTCTCAATCCCTATTCATCCTGACAGCCGATATTTGTTCAGCTTCACTTTAAATAATCAATCCTTTAGATTCTGTAGAGTTCTCCAATGGTATACAGAGAGTCCTAGTGTTTTCAGCCAAGCGTTAAAAATACAGCTTGATTCTTTCCCTGTGCCAACTGGGGTGGCTCTCATATAATATGTTGATGCCATCTTGTTGGCAGCTAATACTCCTGAACAGTGTGAAGAAGGAACACTGTCATTGATTTCATTTCTTGCATCACACCATCACAAAGTTTCTCTGAAGAAATTACAGTACTGTAGACAGACGGTGACCTATTTAGGTCACCTCTTGTCTAAGGAGGGACGTGCACTTACACCAGACCGCATTCAAGCTATTTTAGACATGCCTGTGCCCTGTACTCAGAAAGATGTTTGTGTATTCATTGGTCTTACTTCTTTTTGTAGGCAATGGATACCAAGCTTCTCACACATTGTTAAACTTTTGTTGGCTCTTCTGACTAAAGACACTCCAATGCCCCTTCCATGGACGACTAAATGCCAGAATGCTTTTTAACAGTTGCGTCAAGCTCTCTGTTCTGCACCAGTATTAGACACTCCAGACTACACTTAGGCTTTTACACTCTATGTACACGAGAGAGATGGTTGTGCACTTTAAGTTTTAGTACAGACACATGGTGCCAAGCAGCGTCCTTGTGCATATTTTTCAGCTGCCCTCGATCCAGTTGCTTGTGCATTGCCTGGGTGTTTACGTTCTGTTCAGCAGCAGCTGTGTCCATACGTCAGAGTGAAGGGATAGTCTTGTCACATAGACTGTTTGTGTTAGTACCCCATGCAGTTGATGCCATTTTGAACCAAACTAAAACGCAGCATTTAACTAGTGCTAGGTTGACAGGATACAAATTTAGAATTTTGTCCCCTCATATCACCTTGAAAAACATGTTCAACCCTGAATCCAGCTACTCTGTTGCCATACCCAGCGAATCAGTCCCAGTCACAAGATCCTCATGGTTGTATATTCCTTACTGAGGAACAGACAAATGGTTGTGTCGACTTGAGAGATACACCCCTCTCAAATGTTGATGGGGAACTGTGGGTTGATGGGTCTTGTTTGAAATTACCAGATGGCACAACATCAGCAGCAAAAGCAATTACAACACTATAGACAACAGTTGAGACAGCTCATATTCCACAGAAGTCAGCTCAGGCAGCTGAGCTGATAGCTTTGACAAGAGCATGTGAACTTAGTACCTACACGGATAGCCGCTATGCTTTTAAAGTGGCTCACGATTTTGGGTTAGTCTGGATGGAAAGAGGCTTTCTTACATCCCATGGGATGCAAATAATGCATGGAGAATTGGTACACAATCTTCTGACTGCTTTGACATACCCGAGGAAAATAGCAATTAAGTATAGCGCACACAAAACAGTGACTGATAAAATAGGACAAGGTAATGCCTTTGCAGATCACACAGCCCGTGAGACTGCACTGCAGCGTAGTACCATATCTATGTATGTAGTGAAGTCACAGGCTGAACAATGGCATGATACCAGGCAGGAAGCGCTAGACATACAGAGATCTGCTTCTGCAGAAGAATTTGAGCAAGGTCTAAAGAAGAAACATTGGATGATGAGGGCTGTTGGAGAAATAAAGGCATGACCAAGTGGAGACTGGCCACAGTCTATTTATAGCCTATGATTCATATGGAACACGGGCCGGCACATGTTGGAGCCTCCTCGATAACGAAATTACTTATGCAAGTTTGGGAGCATCCAGAAATTACCGGCACAGCTAAAAAGATAGTGCAGTCCTGCTTGATTTGTCTTCAATACAATCCTGGGAAAGGGACACAAACTCCTACAGGATGGTTTGCTACACCAACTGCACCGTTTGAAGTTTTGGGAATGGATTACATTCAACTTGAACCCTGTAATAATCTGAAATATGTACTAGTAGTGGTATGTGCCTTTAGTAAGTGGATAGAGGCATACCGTATGAAAGATAATACAGCTCTTACTACAGAAAAGGTGCTTCTAAAATAATTTCCCCCCAGATTTGGTGTCTGCAAACTTTTATGGAGTGATAACGGACCCCATTTTTTGGGGCATGTTGTCGAGTACGTCCTGAAAGGATTAGGGATTAAGCAGAAATGTAATCCTGCATTCCACCCACAATCAGCAGGGCTAGTGGAGAGATACAATGCTACCCTCAAGCTTAAGCTAGCTAAGATTCAGGCTTCCACATCCTTGAAATGGCCACACATTACCCTTAGCATTGTTGCCCATTAGATCAGTGCCACATTCACGATCTGGCCTTACACCATATGAGGTGGTATTTGGAAGGCCTATGAATATTTGGGGAATTCCTAAGCCACGCCCCATACATGATGTACCTTGTGTCTTGATGTGTAATTACCTATCACAGTTGACTGACAGTTTGATTTCTATTCATCAACAGGTTCGAGAAGCTCTTCCTGACAGGTTAAAGGATGAAGGCCACGAACTACTGCCCGGTGATCATGTGATGATCCGGTCCTTCCAGAGATCGAGCAGCTTGGAGCCTAGGTGGCGCAGCCCAGAGCAGGTCCCCCTGGCAATGAGAACTGTAGTCCCGGTGACGAACAGGATGAACTGGGTGCATTCTACCCACTGCAACAAGGTGCCATCTAGCCTGGTGGAACCTGCTGCCCTGATCCACCATCGAGACATCCTGGACACCGAGAGAGGTCAAGCCATATCACCTGAAGAACATGAGGAAGTCTTCCCTGACCATACGATTCCTGGTGCATCTCGATATCAACTGCGGCCCCGGAAAGAAACTGCATTGTTGAAAAAGACTGGTTGAGCAACAGTCCTGGGTTAGTGAAAAACTGAGCTGAAGAGGGGGGGATCTTTTGTGTAGTGACACCTGTCTTAACCCTCAGTGAAGAAACCAATGGCTGCCAAGGACTTTAGAGATCCAATGGTTTTGTTAATTCCACAACCAGATGAATATGCTTATGGAGAAAACATTAACTGCTGGGATGATTTGCAACAAGAGAAAAATGTGTATTGTTGGGTTTATTGTCACTGTAATCACTATGGCAGTGATAACTTGGGTTGTAGAGGAAGTGGCTTCTGCCTAACAAATGCTGACTGCCACTACTCCAGCACCCATTGAACACCACTATTTTACTCTCCCTTATCATGAGCAGAAGCATAGACAGTCCTATTTGAACAACACGTTCATCCAGATGTTGCACCACAAGCACAATGCTATGAACATTAATAACTGTTGGGTGTGCGGTATGATGCCAGCTCATCAGAAAACGGGTGGAACACCTTTCATTCCTCTTCCCTTTTCTCATAATGGTTCTGGTCAAGATTGGTTTGCACTTCTATTGGCTTTTGAGGTGGCTAACATTGCTGATATGGGTGTAGGAGGATTGACTTACTATCGTAATAAAGCGTGTTATCCTGATGAAGAAGGTGACCCGCAAGCTAAAGGGACTAAATGGGAGATGGAGGAGTACCGACGAGGAAAGGTTTCTACACATTATATTTACCCAAATACTCGAACTGCAAAGGGTAATGGACCATTTGTTATAGCTGTTACTAGAGCCTGAGCGGATTTATGTGTGAGTAGTGTTGGGAAAATTCCAGTGGGAAGAAGTGAATGTACTTTAGTTCTGAACATTGCTGGTAATAATAATAGTAGCTTCACGTCTTCACATAATACCTATTTTATATGTGGAAATAAGGGATATTACCATCTACCTGTTGGATGGTCTGGAGTCTGCTATGTGTCCTTTTTATTGCCGCCTGTATTTTTGGCTCCTGAATCGTACAACATGGACTCAAAACTGTTTAATGGCATAGACAAAAACAGATTTAAGAGGACAGCAAACCACGACGAGGTGGATCAGACTGACACCGCACTACAGCAATGTGTTGATTTTAATTTGGGGCTGTTCTTCTTTGTTGGTGCTGCCTTGAACAGTAGGAACATCAGACGTTTGACTCAGGTCGTAGAGGCTGTGACCAACCAGACAGCTATGGCACTTGGAAATATCACAGAGGAACTACAGATTGTGAAGATTGTGGAGTTCCAAAACTGTATGGTCCTTGACATAGTCCTGGATGATTGAGGTGGTGCATGTCACATCATCGGAAGTAGTTCCTGCGTGTACATTTCAGATCATGCCCCTTCAGTTTTTGATGCGATCTCTAAGCTGCATAAGATTGCTGCTGAGATTCACCCTGATATTGAAACATGGACTTTAACCGGTTGGCTATGGACATTGTTCGTCACCTGGGGCTGGAAACTGTTAACAGTTCTGTGTATATTACTTGCAATTCTACTGACATGCTGCCTATGTATACAATGTGGTCCAATGCTTTGCTCCATCTGTATCACTGCTTGTACACCTACCAGACATAATATTAAGCAAATGAATGCCCAACGTGTACTAGACAAAGAAGTTGATGAAATGATGCAGATTGATGTACATGATATATACTTATACTCTTCTTGATTAGAGATACCTTCAGCTAATGCTAAAAGGGTTGTCTGTGGAAATTTGGCAGAGATCGCTGTTAGCATTTAGCCGAAGCCATCTTGTTTTCAGCAGCCATTTTGTCTAACCATGTGCTTGCCATGTGGTCTTTCCTTCTTTGCTGTCACTTGCCCTTGTGCTTTGCTCAAGAACTGGCTATACTTAGCCTCTGCTATTCTGCACATGCTCAGAAGAGTCTGTAGCTGCCCATGCACCTGCTTAAGTTTGTTACTGTCAGGATGTCTTTACTCAAGTCAGCAACAGTTGGCTCCTCCTTCTTTGTTTACTGTGCAATCTCTGTACGACCATCTATGTATGTAACTCTTCCTATGTGAACTTGTACGGCCTCCTTTTGAGCTCCTATGTGGGTATAAAAGACCCATGGTTCTTCTACTCCTTGTGCTACTTCATACACTACCGAAGGGTGTTGTGTGAATGTAGGCCCACCGCATGAGGTTTAATAAACTATTTTCTTGGCATTTCAGTTTCTGTGCCAACATCTATTTCCTGGTTTGAGGACTTGCGTGCAGAGAAATATGAACCCCTAGCTCTGGTAGGCCTAGCTGATGTCTACTTCTACAGGGTGAAGAGGGGGGGTTAGGGCAGTGAAAATGTTTACCATGCATATACGTTTACCAATCATGCCTTTACCACAAAATTAAATGGTAAAGACATGCGCAGTAAAGGAATGTGTGGTTTAGACGTATTTGTGGTAAGGACGACATTGTAGAGGCAAGCGTGGTTCAGCCTCACATACCTCTGTCATACACCTCTGTACAAATACTACTACAATAGAATGCTTTCAGTCAGCAGTAGCTATAGCAGGTTGTGTGCTGCACAGAACCCACTTTCAATGGATTTATTATTGCCATGGTCATTGAAATAAAAGACCAAATGCCTAATGATGAGATTACTCAATGAATCGCTGTCTTACATTACCAGAACTTCTCTAACTGTATTGTTTTATGGTGGATTGCTGCACTTACACAGCCCTTCAAACTCCATTCAGGGGCATTTCTGATGGATAGCATGCTATACCGTGATAAAGTGTGTGATTGACAGAATGCTGTTTTTAGGTCTCGCCTAGGCGCGCATTCGCTGTCTTTGAGATATGTGGTATTCGGTTTATAGGCTGTAAACATGCCCAGCGCTTTCCATTGGTTCTTTAGTCTGCCTTTACAAATTCCTTTGTTTTTGTTGGTTAATAAAATACATTTATCCCACCTGTGGGCTATTTTATTCTCCTTGATGCGGCTCCTAGTTCACTTAATCTCCCATGCAGTTCCCACAACAACAGCTCCCATCCCTTGCAACTTATTTTTACTCTAAACAGCTTCACTTTGCTGGGTCTCTGGGCTGCAGCTGCCTCCTCCTCCCACTTCATTGCCATGCTCTTTTCTCCCTTGCAGCCTGCATGGCCCTGCTGATCCCCCTCCCTCCCCTTGTTTAGAAACGAGCAAGATAGCCTGGTATATTTAGCACCAGCTCATTTTGCCTCATTGGAAACCCCTATCCTGAAAAGCTGGAAATAGTGCAGCAAAAACATACAAAAATGAATGTTCACATGTCAGAACAGCTTCCTTTTTACATTGCCCATTTTTTAATTTCTTATGAACTTCTTATGAACAGCATCCGAAATGTGTATTTTCATGACCAATTACAACTTTTAGAGACGTGAGAGGATGAATTCTTTAACAGAAGAGACATTTTAGTGTGCTTGTCTCCATTTGCATAACCCACCAATAGATGTATGCTGAAAAGAGACCTGTATTTATTTCCTTTATTATGTTGCATGTTTTTCACATTTTAGTTTTCTTAGTGTCCACACTGTTATTCACTTCCTTGAGAGTCGCCGGCCACTATGCCGTAGAGGAATGTGAAAGGTGTGGCGCCGCGGCTAGGGCGACTGGCTCCGGAATCTGGGGATCACGGTTCGATCACCGGCGTCAGATTAGCCCAGCACCATGTGACTCTGGCCAATAGCTTGCTTAATCTTCCCGATGGCCCCCAGCGCCTAGAGACCCTTACGGGTGATTGTGCGCTTTACAAATGTGGACTATTGCGGGGAATGAGATTTTGATACCCTTTTTGATCACTTAGATACTAATCTCATTCATCAATTTGGATCGATTATTTTCTGTCATTGAGTAAAAGACAAACCCCGCATAGGTTAAATTAACCCCATAAACTGACGCAACTCTGAAGAACCACTTACGACTGATGAAGTTTTAAAAGTTTAATATAAAATCAGAATTAAGTGCATATACAATCCTCTCAGGATAAGATTCAACAAGTATACAGGAACTAAAAGGAACATAAATTCCCTAAAGAACCTCAGTCTACAAAAGAATACAATTAAAGTCAATTCAAGAATCAACAGATTAAAAAGCATCGACACAATGTGGTTCCGTTGCGTCATCTACAAAAAGAATAAACAAGTTAATTCTGTCCCTACTCTGTACTAGGTGACATCCCTACTTCGCAAGTTCCTTACCTAAAAAAGGTGTCAGCAGTTTGACTTCCAAAGAAGTTCAAACTCTCTTAGCCTCTAATGGTAATTTATATCGAGAAGCAGTACCCTCTCTGCCTACCCATCCGCTCTCTAAGGGTCCTCGGCCTACTGCTCTCTTGCGCTCTGTTCTTTCTCAGCGCTCGCTCCTAACTTGCTCTCAGGCCATCTGCTCTGAGCTCCTCTGCGCTATCTTCTCCCCAGGGTGCTGTCCCTAAATACACAATCACAGTATGGGTGGAACGCCCCTTGACGCCCACCACGTACTTTCCCCATGATGTCATTTCTAGCTCTTTCCATGGCTTCATCTCTTCGCGTCGTCCGTTAAGTTGACCCTTCTCCTTAGACGCCATCTTCGTCTTCTTGCTGGTGACTTCATTTGACATTTCATTTGACACTTTCGGAGCAAAAGTCTATCACCTCAGCAGACCTTTATTCTTTACGACTATGTTCTTAACCTCATTTGGTCCTGTGAACGGTCATTTCTAAACAAGACTCAAATTCCAAGCGTCTCTTATCACGTTTAGGCCATAAACTTCATCCAGCATTGTCACCTTAAATCTAGCAAGACCTTTGACTCTTGTCTCGCACATTCAGATCAAGGCTATTCACGACTCCTGTGAGCCTACTAAATTACATACAGCGGACTACACTCCTGTGAACTCTTGGTCAGTTAGGTTAAAATCACACATGACCAAACCTTTTCTAACATTCCTACAAACTCTTCTACACAGTATAACCTTTAACATACATTTATATATAATCGAATTTTAGCAAAGCAATGATTATAAGTGAATACATTCTACATATAACGCAACCTTTATATTCTCGTGCTTACATCATTTTATACATGTTCTGCACATTTCTTCGCTTTACGTTTTCGCCGTTTCTCCGTTTCATGATTACACACGTATATTCAGTTTTGCACGTTCTGCTGCTCTTAAGCATTTCTATACATTTCTATATTAGCCCACTATGTATACGTGCCTTTCTAATTCTAATACTCTTTATAGAATGGATACAGATACATTTCCTATTACATTGGTTACATCGGCTAACTTTACGCTACAAGTGTTAACTTCACGTTATAGATTCCACGTTTATGCGATATGCTTGTGAATATGGTTCATACATATTTTTTATTCAAATTGCGCTCTCTCAGTTCCCCCCTTTGATGACCTCTAGGAGTCATCACTAAATGCAATTTGAATAATACCTTTACACAGAGCTAGTTACAAGATTCCCTCTTTTTATCGTTTCGAGAGCTCTTAAACTTTTGTACTGTTGATCTTGCAAAGCAGCTAATCTCCTTTCTTGCTCTCTCATGGATCTTTGTAACCGGTTCGACCTATACCATTTGTACAATTTCACTAACCCTAATAATGTGATTATGCAAATCAATACTATCAATATAGGTTTTAGTATATACCACACAATGCTTTTACCAAGGTTGGCAAACCAACTTCCAACCTTTCCTACTCCATGACCTACTTTCTGCCAAACATTTATTTTTGATAAATCTTCGATTTCTTTATGTATCCCTGTAATGTTTTGTATGACTTTCTCAAGTGGTTTTGAATTGTCTGGAATGTAAGTACAACATTCTTGGACTTTCAAAGCCTTGCAGACTCCGCCCTCTTTTGCTAGCAGTACATCTAAAGCAAGTCGGTTCTGAAGAACAATTGCTCTAATCGACTGCATCTCTCCTTCTACTAGCATTAATGACCTTGCAGTACTTGCAGATAATCTATCTACAACTGTAGCTAGTCTCCTGATCTTAACATCGTTAAGTATTAAACCTAACATAGGAAACATTGCTCCAAAAATGTCTCCAACTACTTCTGCATCTCCTATTTCCCTTTTCGTCCTTGTCGAAGCCTTTCCTTCTATGATCGCTAAATCCTTTGCATGATATATTTTGGGGAAGACAATTGCCAAGTAACACGAACCATACCAATTGTCAGGCAGTTTTACATAGGCATTTCTTCCACATACAAAATATACATTAGGAATCGCTTGCATCCCTTTCATGAAATCTTTCGTATAGTACTCTAATCTAAAAGCATGTTCGCAATTCACTTCACCTACAAATACACTCTCATAATACGTCTTGCTTCGAGTTAAACATAACTTTCCTTTCTGCGTTCTATCCAAAGCTATTGGACCATTGCTACCCTTCTTCTTGTGCGCTTTTTCTTCTTCGGTCCAATCTGTTTTCCACTGTCCTGTCATTTTTAGAATCTTCTGCCTTCTGTATCTGTCGTCTACCTGTCCTATGAACTTTTTCTCAACTACTGACACTTTGCAAGTCAGATTATTTCTGCGTGCATATGAAGTATCTAATGTATCCCAAGGAAGAAAGAACTTTGTCAATCTGTCTTCCTTTTTGTAATAGTCCCACTTATTCATTTGTTTATAATTCGGGACTTCAGGCAGTACCGAATCATAATTTGAAAAGTAGTACTCAAACCCTTCTCTACCATAAAATATACTGAGCAATAAACTACATGTTATCCCATATGTCAGTGGGAGATGATGATATCTGATGCCTTCGTCTACAGAAGCCGGCAATTGCATACATACATAACATTCTTTGGCCTCCATGGCATCGATATACTCATACAATAGCTTGGCATATGCATTTGACCTAAAGTTTCCCTGTGACTCGTCTACGTGTAACCTACGAGCTTCATTTGCCAGTAACGTCTTTTCGCGGATGACATTGCTCTCCTCCTTCTTCCCAACAAGAGCAGGTTTCAAAGTCGTTACAGGCTTCACATCTGTGGTTTCTTTTTCACTTGCATGTCCTACCATGTACGATGTGGTAACTTCTGTAATAATAAGAAAAATTACTACGGCTATTAGTGTACCTATTATGCATTTGGCTTTTCGGTTTGGGTTGCCATTCTCCATGTTATCAAAACAGCGTAGCTCTTTCTCTTTCAAAGAAAAGTTTCTTTTCAAGTCTTTATTTTCTTTATTTGCTTTCCCAGTCTGTAAAGTGCTCTTTATCAACAAAAAGTCTCTTTTCACAACAATGTCTTTTTATCTTCAGCAATAGACAACCCTAACCCTTCTCCGTCCTCTAAATGTAATCCCTAATTTTATTCTTCTTTCCACTCGGCGCTAGGTTATCTTCTTCTTTATTGCTTAAACACAAAAGTCTTTATGCATCTACAATTATTCTCGTACCTGCAGCTTTAATAACATGTTCCAATAATTCCAAACGAATGACTTTTTCTTCTTGTTCTGGTATTTGATGACCAAAAGTCGGAAACTGTAATCGATTTAGCACTAGATCTTTGATCCGACTTAGGTATGGGGGTATGGGAAGTGTGAAAGTCAGTAACCCCTCAGTCTCGAGTCCAGGCGTCAACATCCATATCTCCACTGCCACAAATGGATCGAGATCGATCACTTTCACTTCTCTCACTCTCCCAGATTTCTGTCCCCAAGACATCTGCTAGATAAGTCCACTCTGGGGTGGCGTACCTTCTGCAGGGCACACGTACCCTTCTCGATCTTCTCGGACTCTCAGAGCCTGAATCCGTAGTTTCTTCTTCTTGATCCGACTCTTCAGAGATCGGGACAAGGGTTCTCTCTTGATTTGCTTTCGAGCTTGGCCTTCTCCTTCTCTCCGGCCAACTAGCTTCGTCACTCCTTGTCCTCCTGCTCCTTGTTCTTGGACTTGTCTCTTGATCATTCACAGCTTGTTCGGTATCTGACTCGAACTCCCATGTACTCTCTTCTTCTGAGACGACTTCGGTCCCACTGGTGTCCTGTCCATCGTCGGCCTGCTCCGACACAGGATCAGCCTCTTCGATCACCTCTACAGCTTGGCTTTCCCCCTCTGTGGCTTCTCCGCTTTCCGCTGGATTCTCATCCGAGAGAGGAGCTGTTTCTTCCAGAGGTGTTGGCACTCTTCGGGTGTGTGAGGCGTGTATCCAGTTGGGCAAGCCTCCACACTTTACTGCAGTGTTCGTAACTAGTATGACTTGGAACGGTCCTCGCCAGCGCACGTCTAGACAGTTCTTCCTGACGTGCTTCTTCACCAGGACCCAGTCCCCCGGACACAGGTCATGGCACAAGTCTTGTGCGGATGGAACCTCTGCAGCCTGGACCTGGAGGGACACAGAATTAATGGCATCAGATAGTCCCTTGCAGTAGTCCAAGATCAAATCGTCTGTGATGTTCAATAGCGCTGCAGTCGGAACAGATGGCAATCTCATAGCTCTTCCCATTAGCACCTCGTGTGGAGACAGACCTGTTTTCCTATCTGGTGTGCTACGTATACTCATAAGAACCAATGGAAGTGCATCAGGCCAATTCAGGGATGTCGATGAACAAACTTTGGCAAGTCTGGACTTGATTGTACTGTTGATTTGTTCTACAATCCCTGAAGCTTCTGGTCGATAACTGCAATGGAGCTTCTGATCAATACTCAAAGCTGAACATAGCATCTTCACTACTTCGCTATTGAAATGAGTTCCTCTGTCCGATTCCAAAGAGGATGGCTCCCCGAACCTCGGTATCAACTCTCTAAGCAACAATTTTGCTACTGTGAGTGTATCGCACCTACGTGTCGGGTAAGCTTCAACCCATCTAGAAAATATACAGACAATCACTAAAACGTATCTGAGTCTATTGCATTGAGGCATTTCGATGAAATCAAGCTGCTTTCTATTGAAAGGCCCCCCAGACCTCCCAATGTGACTCAACGTGACTGGTGTTCTCTTTCCTACGTTTAGTTGCTGACAGATCGCACAATGCTGACATACTGCTTCTGCCGCTACTCTAAACTTCGGATTAAACCACGTTTGTCTGAATACTCTCACCATAGCATCTCTACCTATGTGTGCTGATCCATGCAATTTCCTTGCCATTGGACTAACGAGTTCGTTTGGTAAAACTGCTCTCCCATCTGCAGAGATCCAAAAGTTCATTTCACTTTTTGTACATCCAGCTGTCTCCCAGCCCTTTTTCTCCTCATCTGGTGCATTTTCCTGAACACATTTCAACTCATCCCATGTATCTACAGTATCTAACAACATTGACAATTCAGTTCTTTCCTGTATTCCTCCCACTTCTACATTGGTGTGAGAATAACCTTGTTCTGCACAGTAACGTGCTACCTCGTCAGCATAACTGTTGCCTTGCGACACAAAGTCTACATTCTTCGTGTGCGCGGCACATTTGACAACTGCTATGGCTGACGGACCTTGCAATGCCTCTAACAATAATCTCACGAATTCTCCATTCCTAATTGGAGAACCCGAGGAGGTCATGTAACCTCTTTGAGACCATAACTGCCCATAGTCGTGACCTACCCCGAAACCATACTGGCTATCGGTGTATATGGTGACTCGAATTTTGTTACCTACTAAACAGGCACGGGTCAAAGCAATAATTTCAGCTACCTGAGCGGAATGTACTCCTTCCAGGCAAGCGGCTTCCACAACTCTGGTAATAGTACAAACTGCATAAGCTGCTCTCAGCTGACCGATATCGTCTCTTACGCATGAACCATCAACAAAGAATATTTCATCGGGGTCAGTCAATGGCTCATCTATGATATCGGGTCTCGGTTTGGTGCATAGTTCAGTCACATCAAGGCAGTCATGATCTGTACAAATTTCATCATCAATCTCATTTGGAAGTGGCATTAAAGTAGCAGGATTCAAGACGGAGCATCTCTTTAGGGTCACATTCTCGGCAGCCAATATGACTTGCTCGTAGCGTGTGAGCCTGCTATTCGTCAGATGCTGAGTCTTAGTCCTGGTCATTAACAATTCCACAGAATGTGGTACGTACACCACTAACTGATGTCCCATTACCACACTTTCACATCGTTCAATGCTGACACCCGTTGCAGCTACGGATTTGAGACATCCGGGCAACGCTGCGGCTACTGGGTCTAATGTAGCCGAAAAGTAAGCAACTGGCCTACGCGCATTGCCGTGTATCTGGGCCAAAACTGCTAAAGCGCAACCTTCTCTTTCACAGCAGTAAAGCAAGAATGGTTTTGTGTAATCAGGCATTCCTAAAGCCGGGGCACGACATAAGTCCTCCCTCAGCTGCAAAAACGCCATCAAACAATCTTTGTCCCATGGTACCGGATCACTCACTCCTTTGTGCGTCAGTTGTAGTAAAGGTTTTGCCTTCAGTGAAAAGTTGGCTATCCACTGCCGACAATAACCGACCATGCCTAAAAACATCCTGACTTCTCTTTGTGTTTTAGGCGCGTTCATTTTCATGATCGCCTCTATTCTGTCTGGAGACACCTTCCGTTTTCCCTTTTCAATCCTGTGGCCCAAGTATTGCACTTCAGTGAGACAATACTGCAATTTACTTGGAGACACCTTGTGTCCGTTCTCGGCCAAGTGATTTAACAAGGTGATGGTGTCTACCTTGCAAGCTTCCTCAGTTTCTGACGCAACTAGGAGGTCGTCTATGTACTGGACTAGAACCGAGTTCTTGGGCAGTACTAGACTTTCAAGATTTTTCTTCAGCAGCTGGTTAAAAATCGATGGGCTTTCTGTATACCCCTGAGGGATACGACACCATGTTAAAACGCGATTTTCCAGCTTAAAAGCGAACAAATACTGGCTCTCCTCATCTAAAGGAATCGAAAAGAAAGCCTGGCATAAGTCTATCACGGTGAACCATTCAGCTTGGAACGGTATCTGAAACAATATCACTGATGGATTCGGTACCACTGGACAACATGAAACAACGATATTATTAATCTTTCGAAGGTCCTGCACTATTCTGTATTTTCCACTAGGCTTCTGCAAACCCATAATCGGGGAGTTACATGGACTTCCCACGATCTCTTTCAGTATTCCCTGTTTAATCATAGATTCGATCACAGGCTTTATTCCTGCAATCGTCTCCGGAGTCAACTTATATTGTGGTGTTCTTGGATACTCGGCATTGGGTCTTACCATGATCTTTACCGGTTCTACCCCTTTAATCAGTCCTATTTCCTCTCCAGTAAAATCCCACACTTCAGCTGACACTGTCTCCTTCAAGTCCTGTGGAAGCTCCTCCACCGTTAGGGTAGGATATAGTTCCACGCATTCCTGCGAGTTTACAACCTTAAAATCAGCATCATCATCATTGGTCTGCACTTCTACTCCTTCAGGCGTGCAATATATTGTGCAATTTAGTTTACACAACAGATCTCTTCCTAACAGACACACAGGGCTAGAATCACAGATTACAAACTGATGTTCATCACTGTACTTCCCTATCTTTACTGACACTGGTTCTGTCAGAGGATTCGTCATCCTCCCGTTTGCGACTCCTACCACCTGAATCGTCTCTCCCGACATTGGCAAACCTGGGACTACCGCTGATCTCAAAGTGGATCTAGTGGCCCCCGTATCCACCAAAAAGGTCGTAGGACATCCAGCCACCTCAGCTTCTACGTATGGTCCTCTCTGATCTACTTCCAGGGCTGCACCTAGAGTACAGTCTTCTTCTCTATTCACTCGTTGCCCTGTAAGAGGATCAACGTAGTAGCATTCTTCTCCTCCTACGAACAATGGCATTTGTCTATAGGTTTTTCCTCCATTTGTAATGCGAGGCGGTTGAGGGAACGGGGCTCGAGGAGTCTGATTCCCCCCTTTGATGAACTTTCCCTTCTGGACTGCTGTTCCCTTTACCATGCTGGTTTGAACCTCATCCTCCTCCTGTTTTAATTCCCCCGTCTCGACATTATAGGGACACTCGCGTCTCCAATGTCCCACCTCGTTACACTGATGGCACCTCGTTGTCTTTTTCAGTGTCGCAATATCTACCCTCGGTCTCGGTCTTTCTTCCTCATCTCTGCTTTGATTATTCTGTTTCTTTACTGGTGTTCCTGTTCCCTGTTGTCGCTGTCCACCCTTTCCAGCTGATTGCATCTGCACCAACATCAGCTTTTCCTTAAGTTTCTTTGCCTTCGAATCTATTTCATCGCTACAGTACCTTGCATACCTCAGAATCTCATCTAACGGTTTGTTCTGCCAACAAATCAAATGCTGTTGAATCATTAGGCTAATGTCTGGTCTCAATCCTAGAACAAACTTCGACACAAACTGTCCTATGTCTTTGGGATCCATTACGTCCAACCCACTATACTGTTTGAATGCTTTCAGCAATCTCTCATAGAACTCGTGAACGGTCTCTTTAGGTTCCTGAGTTGTTCGATCTATCTTAACCCAGTCTATGTCCTGCACTGGCACTTTCTCCTTTAACCATGCTATTACTCTCTCATACTTTTCCATGACTCTATCTGATGGACCATTCGTCCTGGCATCTCTCGGAGGCTCACAAGCGGGCCATTCGACACTAAGCTTGCATGCCGTCCACAAATCTCCGGGTACTACGATATCAAACAGGGTGTTCAAATCGATCCACAGTACCTTAGAGATCTTCACGAACCTCTCTACCTGCTTGTACCACTCCACGGGGTTCTCTCTTAACTTGGGGAAAGAATTAGTAAATGCCGCTAAATCCCCCCTACTCCAGGGCACATGGACGTAGTTTCCGTTCGCGATTTCTCGCAAAAGGAAAGCTTCCATTCGCATTAGCTCTCCATCTTGGGACTTCGCAAGTGTATTCCTTCTGACAGACCCCCTCTTGGACCATCTTTCCTCCCATCTATCCAGATCCCTCCATATTCTGATACACATGATTAGTTCCCTTATGTGTACTCTTAGCCCAATCGTCCTACGCTCATCTAGATCCTGATCCGTGCAATTTAGCCTATGGTTGGCCTGTAAAGCCTTAGTCCGTGACAAGTCTATCATATACCTGTCTGCCAATTCAGATAATTTTTCATGAGCTGCCCTTGCTTTCCGAGTAACATCCTTAGATAAAAACAGTATTTCATTCGGTTCGTACAGCTCTAACCTTTCTATTGCCACTGTGCCGTCAATTATCTCATCCAAGTCTGATTTTAAACTCGTTACATCAAGCCGTCTTGCTTTTATTTCAGCTCTCAGTACGTCAGTCCTAGGTTGTTCACTCACACCCCTCTCACCTCCACTATGCGCCCTCCGTCTAAGCACAGGTGAGTTATGAGGAGTTCTTCTTCCATCTCTTTGTTCCCACCTCTCTAGATCCCAAGCTTTTCCATCTTCCCTTGGGGTATGGTGGAACGTTAATCCATTCCCCATCACTACATTCCGTCTTTTCGGCTTGGTTTCTCTAGATACAATATAGGATCCTCCGTGCTGTTCTGTATCACTGCAAATCCCTTGCTGTCTGCTGTCGCTCAATAAAATGAAGGGTCCTCCACGGTCCTCCATGTTCCCGCGATCTCGTTCGTGATCACCGGATGCATGGCGAGACGTTTCGCGACTCCCTATATTCTCCTGACTTTGTCCGTGATCACCGGATGTATGGCGAGACCCTTCGCGACTCTCCATGTTCCCGTGATTCCAATGTCGCACATTTTCTCTCGGGGCATGGTGAGTGCACCTGAAACTATCTCGGTACTCCTGCGTCCTTCGTTCTCCCTCACTAAGGATGACGCGAGGCACTCCCCCACACCCTGCACTCCTGTCGTCGCACATTTGCCTATTGCCACTGGCAGTATGGCAAGTATCTCTTCGGCTTCCTTGACTCTCTCCCTCCCACTCAGGGCTGCTTTCGCCAGCTCCGCAGTGAGAGAGGATCCTGTTATCCTGGTCACTCCATTCTGCTCCTGTTTCTAATCTTTTATTCTGAGTCTCTTCGGCAGCGTCCCATTCTCTCAAATATTCCCTTAATTCCTTATAGGATTTCGGTTTCGGTCCCCTCAGATCCATCTGTCCTCTTTGACCCCCTTGTTCTATCCAGGGACCCGTTGCGGAATCTAGTGGGGTACTCCGACTCATTGGTCCTAACAACTGCCTCTGGGAATTGATCGTATTATTCCTTCCCTCTATCTCTGGCCTTTCTCTGTCCCATCGTGCCTGTTCCTCCTGCTGGACCCCCTCTGGGTTGTAGATTGACACTATAGGGCCTATGGTAACAGGTACTTGTAAAGCGTCGGGCATTTGATACGACCTTGCATGCTGTGTTTCTGGCACCTTCTGGACCACGAATCTTCCCACTACTCTCTGTTCGGGACTAGATTGAGGTACTTCCTCACCTTTCTTGGCATCCCACTCTGTTACTGGGAGTGATTTATATTCTCCCCACCTAGCTCCGTCCCCTTGCTGTAGTTCGGGACTTTCGGCTTCTCTGTTGTACGGAGGTGGTCTATCTAATAATAGCCTCTCTATCAGATCCTCATCTGGCTCGCTATCCTCATCTTCTTCTAGAGGTTTCTTTTCTCCCGTAGCTTCTAGCATTGTGAACAGTTTGTCTGCTTCCATCTTTTGCACCCTCCACTTTTTAGCTTCATCGTCCCATTTAGCATCCTGCACTGCTTTTACCGATCGTCTCACCTTTCTTGGCGTCTATTCAAGCTCTTTTTGTGTGCCGTTCTAAACCATGCACTAAGTGCTTCGAACTGTGTTGGCCTCGGTAGAGGTCTTGTTGCAAGCATTACCGCTTTCAGTTGGTTCAATACTTCCAACTTAAACGTCCCGTATCTCGGAAACGTCAGTTCCTTATTCCCTTCCGTTAGCTTATTCCACTCGGAGATCCATAATATCGAGTGTAAGCCTACATTCACTGCCATATGGTAAGCTGGTGTGCCTTCTGGTGGAGCTTCTTCTCCTGCATACAAGTTTCTTCTATCTCTCTTAAAGATCGCCCTTAAACGTTTAAAACACTTCATTTTCGATAATCTACAATTTTCCTCTATTCTCTTCCTTATTTACGTTCCGATGACAAACCAACCAATTCCTACGCGGCTCTCGCTGATCAGCCTATCCCAGCGCGGTTCTACACTGACCGACCAATCTCAGCGCGGCTCTATGCTGACGTCACTCGTCCCCTCTGCAGCAGTTCCCCTCCTTTCTCAGCTCGTCTCGCGGTCTTGCATGCGTTTTCATTCATACGCCGAAAAATGACTACTTCCGTCCAAGCGATCACTTTTCTCTGACTGTACGTCCACAGTCTAACTGTAATTGTCACCTCAACTGACGAGACGTCTTTCCTCTCACGGTCAGACGCTCGCCTTAACTGATAGGTTACTTACACACAGTAAACGTACGACCAGCGTCCGTTACTCATTCACTCACTCTTACGCTCCCCCTATCATCGGTCCTTCGGGCGATCAATGGTACCTCATGACCCCCTTTACAATGGTGAACAATTACTCTGGGTGTTCGATACACCCGAACTACTTAAGCTCTCCTTGAACTTAAGATTTTATCCGGTTGCGCGCGCTCACAACCTTCCCTCAATCACACTACAGGCATTCAACTCCGCTTGACATTACAACACAAGTACAACATAAAATACCGCAATCTTACAACGCATGACCCTTATACTCACTCTCGACCGACTCTGCTGCTTTTCTCTCGACGCACCGTCAGCACCTTCTTCGGCAGGGATTCTTCTTCTGGTCGTTGATGACTAGGGACCTTGGGGTAATCTAGACCTGACCTAGGTTGTCTTCCTCAAGAAGAAAACCATCTTTCTCTGCTACCAACTGCGGGGAATGAGATTTTGATACCCTTTTTGATCACTTAGATACTAATCTCATTCATCAATTTGGATCGATTATTTTCTGTCATTGAGTAAAAGACAAACCCCGCATAGGTTAAATTAACCCCATAAACTGACGCAACTCTGAAGAACCACTTACGACTGATGAAGTTTTAAAAGTTTAATATAAAATCAGAATTAAGTGCATATACAATCCTCTCAGGATAAGATTCAACAAGTATACAGGAACTAAAAGGAACATAAATTCCCTAAAGAACCTCAGTCTACAAAAGAATACAATTAAAGTCAATTCAAGAATCAACAGATTAAAAAGCATCGACACAATGTGGTTCCGTTGCGTCATCTACAAAAAGAATAAACAAGTTAATTCTGTCCCTACTCTGTACTAGGTGACATCCCTACTTCGCAAGTTCCTTACCTAAAAAAGGTGTCAGCAGTTTGACTTCCAAAGAAGTTCAAACTCTCTTAGCCTCTAATGGTAATTTATATAGAGAAGCAGTACCCTCTCTGCCTACCCATCCGCTCTCTAAGGGTCCTCGGCCTACTGCTCTCTTGCGCTCTGTTCTTTCTCAGCGCTCGCTCCTAACTTGCTCTCAGGCCATCTGCTCTGAGCTCCTCTGCGCTATCTTCTCCCCAGGGTGCTGTCCCTAAATACACAATCACAGTATGGGTGGAACGCCCCTTGACGTCCACCATGTACTTTCCCCATGATGTCATTTCTAGCTCTTTCCATGGCTTCATCTCTTCGCGTCGTCCGTTAAGTTGACCCTTCTCCTTAGACGCCATCTTCGTCTTCTTGCTGGTGACTTCATTTGACATTTCATTTGACACTTTCGGAGCAAAAGTCTATCACCTCAGCAGACCTTTATTCTTTACGACTATGTTCTTAACCTCATTTGGTCCTGTGAACGGTCATTTCTAAACAAGACTCAAATTCCAAGCGTCTCTTATCACGTTTAGGCCATAAACTTCATCCAGCATTGTCACCTTAAATCTAGCAAGACCTTTGACTCTTGTCTCGCACATTCAGATCAAGGCTATTCACGACTCCTGTGAGCCTACTAAATTACATACAGCGGACTACACTCCTGTGAACTCTTGGTCAGTTAGGTTAAAATCACACATGACCAAACCTTTTCTAACATTCCTACAAACTCTTCTACACAGTATAACCTTTAACATACATTTATATATAATCGAATTTTAGCAAAGCAATGATTATAAGTGAATACATTCTACATATAACGCAACCTTTATATTCTCGTGCTTACATCATTTTATACATGTTCTGCACATTTCTTCGCTTTACGTTTTCGCCGTTTCTCCGTTTCATGATTACACACGTATATTCAGTTTTGCACGTTCTGCTGCTCTTAAGCATTTCTATACATTTCTATATTAGCCCACTATGTATACGTGCCTTTCTAATTCTAATACTCTTTATAGAATGGATACAGATACATTTCCTATTACATTGGTTACATCGGCTAACTTTACGCTACAAGTGTTAACTTCACGTTATAGATTCCACGTTTATGCGATATGCTTGTGAATATGGTTCATACATATTTTTTATTCAAATTGCGCTCTCTCACTATATATAATGTGCTGTGTCGTGCTATTTTTTATAGGCATTTTCGTTTTGCACTTGAAAGAGCTTCAGTTTCCATGCTTGTTGTTGCTGGTTTGCAGTTGGGAGCGCATTATTGCCTACATTTGCTAATGGAGCAGTGCTCTCCCGCCGTTACTAGCTTTCACTTTAGTGCCTCTGAAATAACGATCGAGGAGGAATCCCGTGCACCTTAGATGAACTGCTGTGCTCAGAGTGCAGTCCCTGAAGCTGCAGTAGCCAAACTGCAGTAAGTTTTCTCCCGGTACGGGGTCTGCATTTTTTCCATGCCATCCCTCCAAGCCACTTCCTCCTCCTCCCAGGACTCATAGCAGCCACCTCTCTCATCGTCACTCTCCTCATCCGTGCTCACAATAGCTGCCATTTCTGATGTGAATCTGCCTTGGCTGAGCAGCCACTGCCCAGTGTATCCCTCCATGTTGATCATTTCATGGTCTTTTTGCAGTAACCCACTTCCCTGTCTGATGCTTTATGTGAAGTTCTGCCTCAGGCACAATCCTCCTCCACATGTGCCGTGCCTCACTTGCAAATCTGCCTCGCATCTACCACTGTTCCACACTTGCCTTACATCCTGTGTCACATGCTTCAAATGTAATGTTTTTTTCTAATTTTTATTTTATTGCTTTATCATTCATACAACAGTACAAACAAGTGGTTCCATCATGTGATAGATATCAGAGAATGATCATATACAGCATAAAGAATGATTCCACAGTTGATAATAGCAGTAGAGGCACATTAACGTCGCAAAGACAGCAATAGTAAGTCCCATCCAACCAACCCCCCATCCCACATGGAGGCATACTGAAAGATACGAACAGCATTCATCGATACAACATGACGATACTCGGGGTACATGTTTCCCAAAAAACGATAGAGTGCAGGTATATTAGGGAAGCTGCGAGCATGGGTTCTCAGTGAGTGCAATTGGATGTTCTATGAGGTACATTTTGAGGGGGTCCCAGATGTCCCGAGGCTGGGATGGGAGGGGAAGGAGTTTGGAGTAGGTATGTACTTGTTCCTGCTAAAGGATCATATCACAGAGCCATTCCTTATATTTCGGTGCTCTGCCCCTGCCCCACCTGCAAGCCACTTTCCACCTGGCAAGTAGTATACCAAATGTGCCAAATTTACCCAGTGCCGCTGGTATCGCCACAGCATATCGAAGAAGCGCCAGTAGCGGGAACGTGGAAGTTCATGAGCTCCAGTGCCACGAGAACCTGCTGCCAATATGCGTGCACTGCGCAACATTCCCATGCAAGATGGAGAAAGTCAGCCAGCATTTTCTCCCCTACATCTGTCACATCGGGTAGTGTCACGGAGACCGTACTGGTGTAACCGGACTAGGGTGTAATAGAGATGATGTAATAACTTGTAGTGAGTGTTTCACAGTCTACTGTTGGAGGAAACAAGCTCAGTCTGTTTATTGCAATATTCTCATTGCTGATCAGTAATGTTGTGTCGCAGTTCAGCGCTCCATTTGGCACGTGCGGAGCAAGGTGGTATTCTACTTCTGTGTAAAGAATATGGTAAACAGTAGATACTAAATGTGAAGAATTAGTAGTTCACAACATGTGGTGCAATGGGGCAACTGTTGGAGGCTCCAAGGGGTACAATGGCATATAGTTCTTTATTCCCTGTCTCAAGCGTACATACAGGAAAACATCCATAGGGGACTGTGGAGCTCTTTGATACAATTGCGAAATTGTGTGGAATTTACAATTTAAATAGAGGTCTCCCTAACAGGTGAGTTTGAACTTGGTTTTGGTCTTAGCAAATATTCCCTCCTGAAAAAACTGCATTTTTGGATGTTACGTAAGTGGAAGCAGCGGAGAATAGAGCACATGTGAATTGAGGTTGCAAGTAAGGCGTTGCCATGCTTTAACTGTACAATCCACTGAGGTCGGATTCGCCGGACGAGGCTCGAGAACTGCCAGGATGACCCTATCCAGCGGGATAGAATTTGCCAGCCAGTGAAGCGTATATCTGGGGGGGTTGAACCAGTAGTGGTCAAAATGTGCCTGGACACAAAATTAGGTACATCAAAACCTCCCAGGGAATAGGGGCGAATGAGAGTATCCCATTGTAATCGGGGTTGCTTACCGCCCCAAACCAGTGTTATGAGCTCCAATCGTAGCATAGTGAAAAAGTGTCTTCCGGGATAAAGTGGTATGTTTAAGAAGAGATATAGAAACTTACGGAGGACAACCATTTTTCTAAGTGAAATGTGCTCCGCAATGGTGAGGGGGAGGGCTATCCACCGACTGATACTACTCATTATATGTTCAAGCGTGCAGCCATAGTTACGACGCAATACTTCCTCATGATCTTTAGTGACATGCACCCCCAGGTATTTCATCTTGACCATACACCACTCAATGAAGAAGTCCGTGAGGAATGGCGTTGCCACCGGAGTAAGCGGGAAGAGATGAGACTTTGCACAGTTAATCTGTATGCCCGATAGTTCGCCAAATCTCACAAATTCCTGAAGGAGCGGATTGAGATTTTGGATCGGGTTCTTTACATATAAAGTGACGTCGTCCGCATAAAGAGAAATCAATATCGGACCAGGAAAGCATCAAAGGGCTTTTTCTTGCTGATTCTGCCTGAGGTTCACCGCAAGGGGTTCTATCGCAAGGGCGAACAAAAGAGGGGAGAGGGGGCAGCCTTGGTGGGTGCCCCGTATGAGCGGGATGGGAGAGGAAGTGTGGCCATTAACTATCACCCGCGCTGTCATGGAGGCATACAAAAGACGGATCCATGAGAGAAACCTGACAGGGAGACCCATACATTGAAGAATGGTGAAAAGATAATCCCACTCTACCGAGTCAAAGGCTTTCATGGTGTCTAAAAAGACTTCCACGAGTGCCAATTAGGGGTCAACGTTGTGTATAATGGAGAATAGTGTGCGCAGGTTATGAGAGGTCGCCCTTCCGGGAATAAAACCTCCCTGATCAGGCAGCACTAAATTCTTCATTAAAAGGATGAGATGGTTTGCCAAACGTTTCGCTAGGATTTTTGTATCTGCATTAATGAGGGAGCGAGGCCTGTACGACTCGCACTGATCCACAGATTTGCCGGGCTTTAGGAGTGAAATGATAAGCACCTCTCTCATAGATTCTGGAAGAATTTGAGCCTCCTGAACTTCCAGATATACCTCCCGTAACACTGGGATCAACTGATCTATATAGGATTTAAAGAAGTCTAGGAAGGCCATCGGAGCCCGGGGCTTTCCCCGATTTCATTTGCATAATCGCCTCTCGAAACTCATCGTCCTCGAAGGGCACAGTTAGGAACTCCCACTGGTGGTGTTCCAGTCATCTTAGAGTGATGTCTTTTCGAAAGGAAGTGAAACCTGGGGTCTCAGCTCTTTGGGTATTGTAGAGGTCTCTATAAAAGGATGTAAATGTGTGGAGGATGTCCCCACTGTCTCTATGACGCTTTCCTGAAGTGTCTAGTATATCAATATTATAGTTAGAAAATCGGAGCTGACGGACGTCCACCGCAAGTGCTCTGCCTGGCCTCTCCCCTTCGCCATATCTACGAGCAGTAAAATATTGACCACGGAAGCTAACCTCCCGCTCGGCAGTTGTGGTATATTCAGTACGTTTTTCACTTAATGCGGCCCTCTGAGTGCCCGAAGCTTCGCGCCACATATCTGCTTCCAATTGCTTGAGTTCACCCTCTAGCCAAAGGCAAGCTGTGCCTGATGTCTCGAAGTAGCCCAAAACTTTTTGCCACACAGAACCCCTGCACCGTACCTTTAAAAGCTTCCCATAGAGTACTCATATGTGTGACCGAACCCTTGTTGCAGCTAAAGAACTTGCGATCTCCTCCCCCAGCTCCACCTGAAAGACGGTATCTAGTAGTGCTTCAGGCACTAACCCCCAGCAGAACAGGGCAGCGATTGAATTAGGGGGCGCTATTTGCATGCATACGGGATCATGGTCTGAGAGTACCAGGTCATAAGGTCTATGGCGATTATCCATGGTGGGACCCCAGGAGAGACGATGCAATAATCAAGGTGAGACCAAGCGGCACGGGCTGTGGTGTAGTATGTGCCCACCCTACCCCCTGGGTGCATATGTCACCATGTGTCAATGAGCCCATGTTCAGGGAGCAGATGGGAGAGAGTCTCATGAGTTTTGGTGTAGTGGTGAGTGAGGATGTGATCGGTAGCGCAACGGGCACAGTGTAGTATTGAAATCCCTCCCCAAATGACATAAGTACATCCCACATCAAGACTTTGCTCCGATAAGGAAGTGAAATAATCCGGGTTGTCAGTGTTTGGTTCGTAGCAGCAAAACAAAGTAACCGATTGTGTGCCAAGCGTGCCCCAGAGCATGCAATGTCTGCCAGACAGGTCGTTAAGGGAGACTTCCGGAATGAAAGGGGTGCCTCTCTTAACCAGAATCAGTGTGCCCCGTGAACATGAGTATGAGGGGGAGACTCTGTCCGACACCCATCTGCCCCCGAAGCAGGGCAAACGGTGGTGGTCTGTATGTGGCTCCTGGAGCACCGCTATGTGTATATGATGTCTCTCGAGATAGGCGAGTGTTTGTCGACACTTGCTGGGGTCTGATATTCCACGTGAGCACATTTATGCAAAGAATGTCAGTGTTCAAGGCATTACTGCAGAGACAATATTTGCCTAGAGATGCCTTATGAAAGTGTCTGTGCAGAAGTTTCGCAAAGTGTGCTGGTATGTCTAGCTGTCAATACATTACATTGGAGTCATTGAAAGACAACAACAATCCCCATCCCGCCCCCAACCACAACAGCACCCCAAATGTGCTGGAAGTGTACCACCCAACCAAAACCCAATAAGTCCATGACATTGCAGTCCAAGAACAAGTAGATCTGTATGTCTTCACAGAGAACAAAAACAAGAAGCCAGGGGGAATGCCCATATGGGGGATCACCAGGGCAACACGGGAACCTCCCTTCCCCAAGTCCTGCCCAGGTAGAATCTCAGTACCCCAAAGGGGAACTAGCAGGGTGGGAAGGGTGCTTGGCATAGTACAGTTACAAACCATCTGCTTCATGTGTGCGTACCCATCCAAACCAACAGAAGAAAAACTCAAAGTCTGCATTGCAGGAGTTCACTTATCTGTACTTGTCAGTGGAGGACACCGCGACATCCCGGGGAGGAACACGCCATCCATATGAAGTACCCAGTCTCCAGATGCACACACAATGCGCCAAGCGGACAGCCTTCATTCCATCGAGGGATCGCCACTGTCACAAAACTGGCATATGTTGAAGAGGTACGTTTCTGAGTCTCTCATTCAGTGTGAGGAGAAGGCAACCTAGAAGCGTGGTCGTCGGAGGCACCCTGAGGAGAGCGTCTTTGAACAAATTTAAGGAACTCCTCCGCCTGGTGTGGATTAGTGAAGATGGTGTGTTTGCCATGGTAGGAAACTCTCAGGCGCACTGGGTAAAGAAGTACATACTTGATCTGCGCCTTGCAAAGTTTTTGCTTGACTCCTATGAATTTATGGCGTGCCTCCTGCACCGCAACTGTGAAGTCTGGGAAGATGGTGAATTCAACGCCGTCGTATTGTAGAGTCTTATGTTGACGTGCCAGTTTCAAGGCAGCGTTCCGGTCATGATAATTAAGGAGACAAGCCACAATAGGCCAGGGGGGCCCGCCAGAAGGGGGACGTGGCCCCAGGTAGTGGTGTGCTCTCTCCACAATAAGCTGCGTCGAGAACCGATCTACCTCGCAGCTCCTCGGAATAGCCGTTCAACATACTCCTCCATGCGGCCCGGACTTACTAGTGGCAACAGTAAGGGTTCTGCTCCCCAGTGCCCCTCAGCAGCCAAAGGGACTTCTTTAGGGGTGGTGGAGCAATACTCCACCTGCTCATGGAAGTCTGTGGAATTTGGTAACTCTGTGGGATTCCACAGAGTAAAACTCCACGAGCTCAGCCCAGGGCTACAGAAAATGAGCAGAAAATGAGCAGAAGCCATTCAGGCACTCATGCACCCATTCACAGAAAACTCACTCTGACAACCACTCACAGACCCATTCACTTATGCACCCGGTCACAGACTAACTCAGACACATATACCCACTCACAGACACAGTCAAACACTCATGCACCCACTTAAAGAATCACTCAAACTCTCACTCACCCACTCACAAATCTACTCAGAGACGCGCACACTGACTTTCAGACCCTATCAGAGACTCACACAGCCACTCATAAACCCACTCAGACACTCATATACCCACTAACAGCCTCACTTCATACACTCTCACACCCACTTACAAACCTGCTCAGACACTCATACATCCAATGAAATACTCATGCACTCATTTCTCATGCACTCACTCACACACTCAGTGTAAAAGGTTAGTGATTACAGTTAGGAAATAATCAATCAATCAATCAGTGACACTTATAAAGCGCGCTACATACCCGTAGGGTCTCAAGGCGCTGGGAGGGGGGTGCCGCTACTGCTCGAACAGCCAGGTCTTCAGCTTCTTCCTGAAGGAGAGGTGGTCTTGGGTCAGGCGCAGGTTGGTCGGGAGGGAGTTCCAGGTCTTGGCGGCCAGGTAGGAGAAGGACCTTCCTCCTGTAGTCGCTCTTCGGATGCGGGGGACGGCGGCGAGGGCATGGTTGGCTGATCGGAGGTGGCGTTTGGGAGCGTAGAAGTTGACTCGGCTGTTGAGGTAGCTCGGGCCTTGGTCGTGTAGGGCTTTGTGTGCGTGGGTGAGGAGGCGGAAGGTGATTCTTTTGTTGACGGGGAGCCAGTGAAGGTCTCTCAGATGTCCGGAGATGTGGCTGGTTCGTGGGATGTCGAGGATGAGTCTGGCTGAGGCGTTCTGGATCCGCTGGAGTCTCTTCTGGAGCTTGGCGGTGGTACCGGCGTAGAGGGCGTTGCCGTAGTCCAGTCGGCTGGTGACGAGGGCCTGGGTGACGGTCTTCCTGGTCTCGGTGGGGATCCACCAGAAGATCTTCCGTAGCATGCGTAGGATGTTGAAGCACGCCGAGGAGACGTTGTTGACTTGCCTGGTCATGGAGAGGGAGGGGTCCAGGATGAAGCCCAGGTTGCGTGCATGGTCTGTCGGTTTGGGTGCGGTGCCCAGGGCGGGAGGCCACCAGGAGTCGTCCCAGGCAGAGGGTGAGGAGCCCAGGGTGAGGACCTCCGTCTTGTCCGAGTTCAGTTTCAGGCGGCTGGTCGTCATCCACTCGGCTACCTCTTTCATCCCTTCGTGCAGGTTGGCTCTGGCGGCGGCGGGGTCGTTGGTCAGGGAGAGGATCAGCTGGGTGTCGTCGGCATAGGAGATTATGCTGAGGTTGTGTTTGCGTACGATGGCCGCGAATTTAAAAACCTTGCAATTTCATTAAAAAAAACAAATGTTAGAAGGATGGTACACATAGGAAATAGAATTTTAAAAAGCAGACATTCACTGAACAAAAAAAAGGTTAAAGGGACATTATAGTTAGGAAATATAATTTAAAAACCTTAAAAATCCACAGAAAAAAACAAAGGTTATAGGGACGTTATAGTTAAGCTCAGATTTTACTTATTCAAAAGCAGTGAAATTCAGCAGTTAGTTACCTGAGTTACTTATAACTTACCGACCTGCAGTTCACTGCTTATGACCCCACAGTTACAGCACTCATAACATGATCAGTGACATCACTGATGACATCACTGATTACATCTCAAATGTCATCACTAATGACATCCATAGAACCATTCACACACACACTCACACCCCATACAACCACTCACACATCCACACAACCATTCACATACCCATGCAAGGGTCATACAAGTACTTACACAACCACTTACTTATCAATAGAGCCACTCATACTCACTCACTCAGACAGCTACTCATACAACCACTGACTCACCCATACAACAACTTACACAGCCATTCAATCAACCATACAGCTACTCAAACACCCACTTAATCAATCATGCAATCACTCAGTCACTCACCCATATAGCAGCATCTCAACAGACCTATTGACACACCCATAACACTACTCACACATCCACTCACATATTCTCACAACCACTTAAATGCCCATTCAGTCATCCCTAGGAGCACTCAGATGACCACTCATTCACCCATATAGCCACTCATACAGATACTCACTCTCCAAAACAGCCCCTCACATACCCACTAAGTTAACCAAACACCCACTCAAACAATCACTCACTCACCCTTGATCATACAACCAAACACTCACTCATGCAGCCACTCACATAGCCCCACACTCACTCATACAGCTACTGACACACCCAGTTGTTCATCTCTACACAGCCACTCGCACACTCACTCACTCACTCACCCACACAAACACTGAAGTGACTGCCCAAGGAGAGTGGGTTCTTTCTTGTCATCTCCTGGTCTGAGAGAAGAGTCCACAATTTTCCCTTTTAATTGCTGCTGATAATGGAAAGGCGCTAATCACCTACAAGCTCCGCCAATTTGGCCCTGCCCCTTCCAGTTAGTAGTCTGCAACAGTGTTCCTGCCATTTTACAGGCTCATGGACAGTGTGTTTTTGTTACAATTGCACGTTCAAAAAATGCTCCATAATCCTTGATTGAGGTGAATGCATCGTTGATTTATTGGTGTGCAATCATTTCTGTAGTGACTCTGCAAGAAGAGTGAGTTCTTTCTTGTTGTTTCCTTGTATGAGAGCAGAGTGAACAGTTTCCTCTTTTATTTACTGCTGAGTATGCAAAGGACCCCAATCATCTACAAGCTCTGTCCGTTTGGCCCCACCCTTTCCAAGTTAGTACAAAGAAACAGTGCTGACTCCGTGTTGTTTGGTCACTGGACCTGGCCACAGGCCAGGCCCTGTTGACAACCACCTGCCATGCATGATCAAAGGCCATGCACAGTGTGGAGCTAGCTGACTGTGAGGGGTTTCCCACTGGCCAGGCCCTATGGACAACCCCCGCCTCACAAGGCTGAAGGACGAGTGCGGTTAGGGCATGGCTTTACATATGGTAACAAAATATTACTTTACATTTAAAAACGCTAGAAATTCACTGAAAAAAACATGGTTAAAGTAAAATTATAGTTAGGTGTGATAAAAAGATATGCTTTTGTTTAAAAAAAATACTTTAGAAATTTACTGGAAAAAAACCACAAATGTAACTTTATACTTAGGTGAACATGTCAGTGACAACTAAAAAAACACAGAAGTTCACCAGCTATAGTTAGCAGAGCCCTTTCCATGTACTGCTTATGACCTCACATATCACATCACTTGTGACATGTTCTATGGCATCATTTATGGCATCACTGATAACATGTCAAATGACATCATTGATGACATGACTGATGACATCATCCATGCTTCTTTAGTATACATTACTCAATAAACTAGTATGGCAGTAGTGGTCTGAAAGAAAGTACAAGATACCTTAGAATAAAATGTAGCATGATTAATGCCATCACAGATATAAATCGCTTATGTGTAGCTAGCATATTTGATTTGCAGCATTTACCCTATACCATAAAATTCACTGGAAGCATAGTTCACATTAACAAGTAACCACAGATATATGGGAAATACTCATTCCACACTGTGTTCAATATGTATACAACTGTTCAGAGAAAACTATGTTAATCAAGATACTCAACATCTGTTACAAAATTATTCCCTATTGCTGACAGCATTTATCTATACCAAACCTTTCACAGCCACCAAATCCACATTGAGAAATTAAGTTGATATGAGTAAAAAAGTTGGCACTGTAAACAGTGTTTACTCTCTGGAGAGAGTTTACCCAGTACCACACTATTTGCAGACAGTGAAACTCTCATGAGAAATACACCACCCAGTATTAGAAATTATCTACTAAGAACAGTTCACACTCTATGCAAATGTGTCAAAAAAGACACCATTTGCTTAAAATACCCAAGGTCTGAAAAATTGAAAGATTGTATTGCCTGCAGCCTCCACACTGTGGTGAAAACATTAAGGATAGCCCGCCTTCTGAAGCAAAATAAGCATAGGTACATAGGTTAGTACTTGGTGCACCCAGTCTTCTATGTTATGTAGAAATTGTCATGCTGAGTCAATTCTGTCTAATAATAACTCAAGGCTGCTTAGAATGCTTAGATGCATATTTACAACAGAATGGCGAAGCATGGCGTTAAGCAAACATTTCTAACTCCAAAGTCTGCCATTCTGAAAACATAGGGATGTGACACATTCCCAAGAATTTGGTGCTCCCTTGTGTTTCCCCTAGCACTAAATCTAGCTGCCTAGCACCAACACGGGCACCTTTGAACCATAGTGCATGGGTGCCTGCATAGGGTGGAATTATTGTCTATGTGCAGGAAGGAGTGCATTCCTGCACATAAACAATCCAGAATGCCGATTTGTAATTTCTATGTGTGCCACAGTGTGCAGCACACATAAAAGCTGCAAATCGTCATTTTTTTCTATGATTGTTTATGTGCAGGAAGGGACACCTTTCTGCACATAAACAACCATTCATAGCGATATGCACTTTATCTCTATGCATGCTTAATGTGGCTTAACACCGCCTTGTAAATAAGGCTCCCTTTCATGCTGCAGTTAGCAAGGGGTGGGAATGGTTGTTGATGTGGGCGTTCCACCACAATATCCATTGATTTTGATGCTGCCCCCTATTTACAAACATAGATTAAATAGGATGCAGCACCAAAATGAAGACCAGATCTTAACATAGCGAAACGAGGAGAAATGCTTAATTTCTCCTAGTTTTTGCTGTTTCTATGTGCGCTGCGTTGTGCAGCACACAGAGAAACAGCAAAAATCTATCTATCTATCTATCTATCTATCTATCTATCTATCTATCTATCTATCTTTCTATCTATTTATCTATCTCTTTATGTATCTATCTCTCTCTATCTCTAAATATATATAAAGAAATATATACTTAGACTAAACTTAAAAATAAATTACAAAATAGTAAATAAATTACCAAATAAAAGACTATAAAAATGTAAGTACCAGAACTACACAATTGCAACAATATTATAAACTTTAAAAAGAAAAAAACGATTAAATAAAATAAAAAAATTAACAAATGAAAATAAAAAATATATGTAACCAAAGATAGAAAAAGTATTGGAGTCTGGGAGTATTACATATACTATTCAGACTCCAGTTAATGCACAAATAGGGAAATTGTTGGATTTCACAGGGGTTATATTTATTTTTCCCACTACAGACAGCACAACAGTAGAGAACATTTTGGACTTAAGAAGGGATACAGAGTGTAACAGTACGGAATGTGTTGCACTTTGAAGGTGTTAGATTTACTGTTTCAACTCCAGTCAGCGCAGCAGCAGAGAAAGTGTTGGACTTAGGAGGTGTACATTTACCATTCCCATTCCAGTCTAAGCAACAATAGGGATTGCCTTGGACTTTGGACAGGTTAGACTTACTATTCCAAATCCAGTCTAAGCATCAGCAGGGAAATCATTGGACGTTGGAGGAATTAAATTTGGCCCCACCCTTTCCAAATTAGTACAAAGAAACAGTGCTGACTCCGTGTTGTTTGGTCACTGGGCCTGGCCACAGGCCAGGCCCTGTTGACAACCACCTGCCATGCACAATCAAAGGCCATGCACAGTGTGGAGCTTGCTGCCTGTGAGGATTTTCCCACAGGCGAGGCCATGTGGACAACCCCCGCCGCACAAGGCTGAAGGACGAGCGCGGTTAGGGCATGGCTTTACATATGGTAATAAAATATTACTTTACATTTAAAAACCCTAGAAATTCACTGAAAAAACATGGTTAAAGTACGATTATAGTTAGGTGTGATAAAAAGATATGTTTTTGTTTAAAAAAATACTTTAGAAATTTACTGAAAAAAAACACAAATGTAACTTTATACTTAGGTGAACATGTCAGTGACAACTAAAAAAAACACACAAGTTTACCAGTTATAGTTAGCAGAGCCCTTTCCATGTACTGCTTATGACCGCACATATCACATCACTCATGACATGTTCTATGGAATCATTTATGACATCACTGATAAAATGTCAAATGACATCATTGATGACATGACTGATGACATCATCCATGCTTCTTTAGTATACATTACTCTATAAACTAGTATGGCATTAGTGGCCTGAAAGAAAGTACAAGATACCTTAGAATAAAATGTAGCATGATTAATGCCATCACAGATATAAATCCCTTATGTGCAGCATATTTGATTTGCAGCATTGACCCTATACCATACACTTCACTGGAAGCATAGTTCACATTAACAAGTAACCACAGATATGTGGGAAATACTCAATATGCATACAACTGTTCAGAGAAAACTATGTTAATCAAGATACTCAACATCTGTTCCAAAATTAATGCCCTATTGCTGACAGCATTTATCTGTATCAAACCTCTAACAGCCACCAAATCCACATTGAGAAATGAAGTTGAGATGAGTAAAAAAGTTGGCACTGTAAACAGTGTTTACTCTCTGGAGAGAGTTTACCCAGTACCACACTATTTGCAGACAGTGAAACTCTCATGAGAAATACACCACCCAGTATTAGAAATGTTCTACTAAGAAAAGTTCACACTCTATGCAAATGTGTCAAACAAGACACCATTTGCTTAAAATACCCAAGGTCTGAAAGTTTGAAAGATTTTATTGCCTGCAGCCTGCACACTGTGGTGAAAACACTAAGGATAGCCCACCTTCTGAAGCAAAACAAGCATTTGTACATAGGTTAGTACCTGGTGCACCCAGTCTTCTATGTTATCTAGAAATTGTCACCCTGAGTCAATTCTGTCTAATAATAACTCAAGGCTGCTTAGAATGCTTAGGTGCATATTTACAACAGAATGGCGAAGCGTGGAGTTAAGCTAACATTTCTAACTCCAAAGGCTGCCATTCTGAAAATACAGGGATGTGTCACATTCCCAAGAATTTGGTGCTCCCTTGTGTTTCCCCTAGCACTAAATCTAGCTGCCTAGCACCAACACGGGCACCTTTGTACCATAGTGCATAGGGGCCTGCATTGGGTGGAGTGATTGTGTATGTGCAGGATGAAGTGCATTCCTGCACATAAACAACCCAGAATGCACACATAAAAGCTGCAAATCGTCATTTTTTTATGATTGTTTATGTGCAGGAAGGGACACCTTTCTGAACATAAGCAACCATTCATGGCGATATGCTCTTTGTCTCTATGCCTGCTTAAAGTGGCTTAACACCGCTTTGTAAATAAGGCCCCCTTTCACACTACACTTAGCATGAAAGGGGTGGGATTGGTTGTTGATGTGGGCGTTCCACCACAATATCCATTGATTTTGATGCTGCCCCCTATTTACAAGGATAGGTTAAATAGGATGCAGCACCAAAATTAAGACCAGGTCTTAACATAGCGAAATGAGGAGAAATTCTTAATTTCTCCTTGTTTTTGCTGTTTCTATGTGTGCTGCGTTGTGCAGCACACAGAGAAACAGCAAAAATCTATCTATCTATCTATCTATCTATCTATCTATCTATCTATCTATCTATCTATCTATCTATCTATCTATCTATTTACCTATCTATCTCTCTTTATCTCTAAATATATATAAAGAAATATATACTTAGACCAAACTTAAAAATAATAACAAATACATTACAAAATAGTAAATAAATTACCAAATAAAAGACTATAACAAAATGTAAGTACCAGAACTACACATTTGCAACAAAATTAGAAGCATTTTAAAAAATATAAAACGATTATATAAAATAAAAAAATTAACAAATGAAAATAAAAAATATATGTAACCAATGACAGAAAAAGTATTGGAGTCTGGGAGTATTAACTATACTATTCTCACTCCAGTTATTGCACAAATAGGGAAATTGTTGGATTTCGCAGGGGTTACATTTATTTTTCCCACTACAAACAGCACAACAGTAGAGAACATTTTGGACTTAAGAAGGGATACAGAGCGTAACAGTACGGAATGCGCAGCACTTTGAAGGGGGTAGATTTACTGTTTCAACTCCAGTCAGCGCAGCAGCAGAGAAAGCGTTGGACTTAGGAGGTGTACATTTACTATTTTCACTCCAGTCTAAGCAACATTAGGGAAAGCCTTGGACTTTGGACAGGTTAGACTTACTATTCCGAATCCAGTCTAAGCAACAGCAGGGAAATCATTGGACTTTGCAGGAGTTAAATTTACTATTCCCATTCCAGTCTAAGCAATAGTATGGAAAGCGTTAGATTGTGGAGGGGTACATTCACTATTCCCACTCCTGGTAGTGTAACAGTAGTGAAAGAGTTGGACTTCCGAGAGATTACATTTACATTCCCTCTCCAGTCTGTGCAACAGTAGGGAATGCGTTGGAGTTCGGAGGGGTTACATTTTTGATTCCCACTCCAGTCTAAGCAACAGTATGGAAAGTACTACAATTCTAACATATCACATATTAGATTAGCCATAATGATTTAGACATAATATTAAACGCTTCATATAGACATTATTAATTAACATACTATATAGATTTAAAAAAGCAAACAATAAACATAATTATTAATCAAGTAAATAATTAGTTATCTAGTAAAAATAGATATGTACAACTTTAATACTAATGCTTTACTATTTTAACAATAATATTAATAAATATTTACTGTTTAAAAAAATAATAATAAAATAAATATCTAATTATTACTCTATTTACTTTCCACTCTGTACCCCTACAAACCTAGCAGTCCAAACCTACGTGAATCTAAAATTATTAGGTATAGCACAATTAACATAATTGATAATCAACAAAAGAATACATTAACAATTATAATTAATTGCTCAATAATTATTACTTAATTAACTCCAAACCCTAAACCCCTTCAAAACCTAGCAACCCGCACCTGAAGTATAACTAGAATATATACCTATTACACAATTTAAATATTTAATAATAAACTAAATTATGAATTCTAAATTAGTAATGAACTGTTCATTATTACTTAACTTAACACAATATACCCCAACAAACCTTGCAAACCCCACTTAAATGATAACTAAAATAAATCAGCAATATGTAAGTTACATAATTAACATTAATCACATAATTATCAATTATTTAATAATTAATAATTACTTAATTAACTTCCCACACTATCTCCCTACAAAACCAACAACCCACTATGACACTATAAATTACTATTAACAATTAAACAAAAAATTCGAAATCATTTACAATTAATAAGAACTATATTTGAAACAATAAATAATATTAATAATACAAACAATAGGAATGAATAAAATCAATATAAGAACTTAAACACATTAAAATAATTTAAAAACTATAGTTTTTTACAACTATATTACTGAAAACAATATGAAATCCAACCATGTTTTTTCAAAAAATATTATTACTTACCTACAAAACGATATTTCCGACAACTTTATTTTTGCATCATGATATTTTTGTATCACAATATTTTATTTCCAATAATTCTGTTTCCCAATATTTACAACTCGATTTTTTGACCAAACAACTAATACCCCCAATGTCTTACAAACATTTGCCTGCTTTTATCATTTTTTCATTCTGTTTATATCTCACTGCTGCTGTATTTTTATACGTGTAATAACATTTGTACATACACTCTGCACTATAATTGACTTTAAATACAGCCTTAAAAAGTAATAGTGTGGACTTTGGGGAAGGGTGATAGTAAAACAGCACAATTGACTGCCATACCTGTATCGTCTGTGACATTATTGTTATGTGCCTCACATGCATTCTTTCCAGGTAGGTTTGAGAGAGAAATGTAATACCTTGACTGTTTTGCCTGCTAGTGCATTTGTCTACCGGTATTAAGTTAGAGATAAACTAAATATATTGGGTGGTGACCAGGGATGAGTCATGTAACAAAACAGACTCACAGGAGCACCTTTTTATATTTTGTTTGTTTGTGCATGTGTACCAAGAACAAACATCATTCAACATGGTGCTATTGCCAATGTGCCTAATAAGTATACAAAATATTTATGGATGTAAATGCTTGAATTAATCTCAGCCATTGTTATCCATTCAGGGCTGCATCTCAATCCATTGTTATTTTGCACACCTCAGTTTGGACCCAGCTGTATGAAATCAGGGTGAAACCGGTCCTGGGTTGTTTTTGTTCCAGTTCGGGGAGGATCTGGCTTCACAGTTCGGGCAGGACTGTTCCTATTGGAGCAGGGACAAGACTGGTTTGCATGTAGCTGGGTCCAAACGGATGTGACATGGTATGCAAAATAATGATGGATTGGGATGCACCTGAATAATTATCAGTGGCTGAGATGAATTTAAGCATTCCTTCCTTACTGTTTTGTGTACTTATTGTCGATGTGCATTGCATGCATGTACTAGTTTTCTTACTCAGATGAATGGAGCAGGACGCTAGAGGGGGAGGTCCATTTAACTTTCCTCAGGGGAAGAAAAGAGCACCACAAAGGAAGAATTACTTGTGGGTTGGTATTTATTGTTGAGGCAATATAATGAACATCTGTAAATCTAGCCACCTGGGATTGACAGCCATTTCAACTCCCAGCAGGTGCAATCACAACTCAGTAGCCCAGGATTCTCACTGCAGCCAGGAGCACTTTGTGAAAAGGTGTGAGATGAAGCAGAGGACAGAGAGGAGAACTGGGAACTGAGGTAGGAAACAAGCATGGAATAAAATACATACCGAGGTAATTTAGCTTCTGGCAGGACAAGCCTCAGCAAATCATAGCTGCTGAATATGGTTTCCTGAATGACAATGATGTTGCACATATTCAGGGGATTGTGGCATGCCAGCTGTACTTTAAATACACAGGTAATAGGTCTTTGAGTCTGAGGGTCAAAGCCTGGTTCCGAGGCACTGAAGAGGTTCACCAAGTGTGCTTCTAGCTTTAATGAGTCATTTCTTGGGTTGACAACATTAAGGTAGCATCATGCTGTTTAAATAGGTCTAGCACTGAAGAGAACTTTTCTCTGAGTCAGAGGTAGTGTAAAGATAGGAATGAGACACTCGAATCCTTGCTCTGACATACCATGTATATGTCAAGTGCATGTTGTGTAAAGCATGCAAGGAATTAAGGGGCATATTACCAACAAGTAGCGATATTTATTGCTAAATAGGCTTAGCAACGATTTTTTTATCGCTGAGCATCGTCGGAATTTATCGCTGAGATAATGTGCTATTAGCAACGTTTATCTCCAAAGCAATACATTTATCGGCGATAGCGGCAAAATGCGTGAATAATGCTGAGAATACAGCGATATTCACGCATTAGCGACGAAATGCTCTTAGCCATGTTATCCACCTCCCATTGGATAACATGGCTAAGAACTGGTCTGGGCAGGTGTTAGTATTTGGAGATATTCACGTTTAGCGTGAATATTTCCATTGCTATGCCTGCCTTGCTAATAGGCGATAGCGATGTTAACAACTGTTTTCAGTCGCTAACAGTTTGGGTACGCTCACTTTGCATGTCATTAGCAATAAATATCGCTAACATGCAAAGCGGGCCCCAAACCGCTCGCTATCACCTAAAAGCTGTCGCTAACTGCTGTTAGCGACAGCTTGCTAATAGGGTGATAGAATTATCACCGCTTAGTGGCCAAAAACGGCCGCTAAAGCGGCGAAAATTCCCTATCGCCACCCTTGATAATATGCCCCTAGGACTCTGTGCGGATGAGGGTTAGATTGCTGTGGATGGTAGGATCCATTTTTTATTTTTTTTTTACATGGGACAAGATGGAAGTTGTGGTACAACTCCTCCAGGCAGTGGAAATATCCTGCCTTGAGCTGAAGGGTATTGCCCCAGACACTGGAATGAGGGAGGATGAAGACAGGGCTGATTTTAGAAATTCTGCAGAGAACATTTAAGCAGGGGATTGTTGATTAGTCTTTCCTGAGCACTGCTATTTGGGTCAATGATGGGTGAATGGGGTAGGATGACTACTTTCCTTTGGGTCATTATGGACACTGTTTACAGTTGTAAACTTTAGTGTGATACCCTAATGCATCCTGGGTGTTGTTATCTTGTCTTCTGTTTCCTTCCACTATACTGGTTAGACTAACCCACCTGCATCAATGAACTGTGAAATATTCAGGAGTGGAGAAAGTAAATGGTGTTACTAACTTGGGAAATGTAGAAACAGCCATAGTAATGCATTATTTGTATATTAGGGGAGCGTGGACATTGATGCATACCTTTAATGTCTGAAGAATAAGCGTACTTCATTAGTAAACAGTGCCAGCCATAGCATCAGGAATAGCACCACTGGTACTGGCTTCATTGATCTGGAAGAGTGTTTGCCAACATTATACTATGCTATAACTCTTTTCATATGGGTGTGTGCTGTGTTTTTCCATTGAGAGCTGATACGGCTCCTCGTAAGGTAATATTGGGAATGCAGAGAGTGGCAGAGAGAGTGGCGGACTTTGATGGTAGTGTGGGATAGAAGTGAAACTGTAGGTTTAGGAACCAAAAGGTCTGAGATCATATACTGGCTACCTAGTTTACCTTGGTCTAATTCTTAGAAAATTGTGTTCTCTCCCTGCGCAATCATGTCTGACAAAATGGAAAGTGCATTCAGATGACGGTTTGCAGTGACTCACTTTTCAATGCTAATGAGACTATGCTAGGAGCACACATCACGATCACATGTGTAACTTCACGCTCTTCAATCCTGCCCTTTGTGTGCACATTCTCAACTACCTTTGATAAGGGTCCTGTAGAGTTATCCCTCCTTTGTGTTGCACTGTTGGACACTTGAAGATAGAAGACTCAAATGTGGGAGTACATACCTCACCACCACAACTTCTAACATCAGTCCTACTAAGCAAATGTTATTGGCATTTAACCTTTAGTAGCACATACACTACATTATGACGACATCGCCTTGGCATGTATGAAAATTGGGTCCATGACCATTCGCAGGATCTTGCAGTCCAACATCTGCAAAACAGAAAATACTTCTCCAAGGTTGCAATAGAACAAGGACTGCGGATAGGCAGCTTTTTGGTAGCTGCTCGCACATGTGAGGTTTTGCAGTCGTGTGTAGTGGAGGCCAGGGTCTCATGTGCTAAGTTTGACATCCCCCTAGATCATTGCCAAGAGCTGCATCAGCCACCCTTCCTCAACATGTTCTTGGGCAGCGACTATTAGTTCACCTACTAAGGTTTGCCAGGCTTTGGCCTTGTCCATTGTATCAATCCCATGACTGGCTTCCCTAAACAGCAGCCTGCTCTGGCCCGCTCCCAACTCTCTAACTCTCTTCTCCAGGTGGCAATCTGCGGTCCTATCGGGCCTTCCAGTTTCTAGCTATCTCCCTCTTGGCTAGGATGTAAGCAAGGCCCTGAAACTTCCCTGTCACCTTGTTTTTAGTTTCGTGCGGAAACCATCCCAGGAAGACGTGCTCTGGTGTTTGTGGCAAAGCTTTATCAATTAGGTTGCCCACTATCTGTCGTACGTCAACCCAGAAAGTCTGTATTAGGGGGCAGTCCCAAAAAATGTGGAGTATGTGTGCCTCCCTCACCCCGCATCTTGGGCAGACTGCTGATTCCACACCAAAGATCAGCCTAATGCGGGCCGGCATCAGGTACGCTCTGTGCAGCACATAATAGTTAATTAAATTAAAACGGGCTTTCCTGGATGCCTTTGGCATGCGTTCCAGTATTTATTTCCAGTCCCTCTCTGGAATTGGCTTACCAAGGTCTTACTCCCATTGTAGTTTCAGGCGTTCTAGGAGCCGCTGAGCACCCGTCTGTATGGCCTTGTATATGCAGGACTCCGTTTTGATTCTGGCCGCTTTTTATACATTCCTGTCTATACATAAAAGTTTTTGTAAATGCAGAACTATCATTCATGTTTTATGTTTACAGTATGTATTGTATGGTCCTTCTTCATACATCAAATTTATCCTCCCATGCCCATTCGAGCCGTTTTTATGTACAGCTGCCAGGAAATATCACTTGGTGTGACAAATATATTGTTTTCCTGTCTGTACACATATGATCTTTTTGTATAACTTTTATATTGCTTATATTTCTAAACCAATAACTGTTGCCCACTAATTGTTGTACATGTTTCCTATCCCCTTTTTTATGCACTATTCATGTGTACATTTTGAGTAATTTTTTGTACATACAAGGAATTGTATTTTAATGTTTTGCTTGTATGATTTGTACTTTCAAATCGAATAAAAGCTTATGAACTGAACTGATTCTGGCCGCTGAGAGCGCCACATAGCTGCACACTGCCAGTGCCTGTAGCTTTGTGTCCCCTCCTCTCCAGTGTTCCCTAATCTTGTGGGTCAAGGCCCTATGCTTCAGAAAGTGTCACCCAAGGATGTCATACACAGCTTGCAGGTCCTCGAAGGGTATGAGTGCGGAGTTACGGTACAGGTCCCCCATTTTCCTCAATCCCGCCTCTACCCAGTCTTCCAGCCGTGCCCAGTAATCTCCCTGTGGGAGATAGCGCAACTGTGTCAGTGGTTTGGCAGGTGAGGAAGGAGTCCCAGCGCCCACCTTCCTCAGGTATCGGGACCAGCAGCGCATCACCACCTTGGTGGCCTGCGTGTCTGCCAGTGCTCTGGGGAGGACTTGTAAAAGGATTTTTGTGACGTTGGCTGTTTCTGGTGTGTCTGGGCAGCGTTCCCTGTCAGGGTGTGGTCTGCCGCTAGCCACTGGATCAACCAGTACAGTTGTGCAGCTAGATAATAGCTCTCAAGGTAAGGCACTGCTAGTCCCTCCTCTGCTGTAGGGTGCCGCAATGATGACAGTTCTACTCTCTGCCTGCCTGAGCCCCAGATAAAGGAAGTGACCATTGTGTCCAGTTCTTTAAACTTTTCCCGAGGGATCCACACCAGCAGTGTCCCGAAGTAATACAGGAGGCGTGGCAACATTATCATCTTTAGGACCGCCACTCTCCCAGCAATGGAAAGCGGGAGTGTGCTCCAGAAATCCATTTCTGCTTTTGCTGCCCTCACTGCCTTGCCTACATTACCCTCCAAGAGGTCCGAGGTCTCTAAACTTGAACACCCAGATAATGAAGACATCGAGGTTCCCAGCGCAATCGCTCCAAAGTAAGCAGTGGGGGGGTTATCAGAGGTCAGCGGAAACAGGCTGGATTTTTGCCAATTAACCTGGAGATCATATACAGTGCTAAATCGGGCCAGCATAGCGCATGACCCATGGAGTTCGCCCGCCGTATCACGCAAAAAGTTCAGGAGATCGTCCGCATATAAGGCTATTAGATGGCAGCCCGTTGATGTCTCTAAGCCCCCGTAATCCTGGCCGCTCCTGGCTCTGAACACCATCGGTTCCATGGCCATAGCAAACAAGAGGAGGGCAAGGGGGCACTCCTACTTCTCTCCACTCTCTGTGGAGGTGAAATGACTCTGCCAGTGCGCACCTGGGCTGTAGGGGCAGCGTACAGGAGCTGTACCCATTTTATGAATCCTTCCCCCGAGGCCCATTCCAGCCAGGACTGCATACAAATACTGCCACTCTAGGCTTTAAAAAGCCTTCTCGATGTCCACTGAGAGCATTGCTGCTTCCTGCTTTTTGTACCCTTCAGCGTCCATTACCGCAAGGAGGCACCGGATGTTAGTGGCAGTGTTCCACCCTGGGATAAAGCCCGCCTGATCAGGATGAACAAGATGAGGCATATGCGGCAGCAAGCGCGACACAAAGATCTTACTCAAGATTTTTTAGTCCACGTTCAACATGGACAACGGTCTGTAGGCCGTAAAGTCATGGGGGTCCTTCTCTGGTTTAGGGATGGGGATGATAAGGGCCTCCCTGGTGCTGTCCGTCAACCGCCCAAGTTTGCTGGCCTTGTGGTACATTGTGGTCATGTGGGGGGTCAACTCTTCCATATAGGTTGCAAGAAATCCGACCGGTAGTCTGTCGGTACCCGGCGTTTTATTACGGGCCATTCCCTTAATAGCCACTGAATCTCCCATTGGGTGATATCCCCCCCAAGAACTCCGCAATTTCTGGGGTCAGGCGTGTCAGTGGTAGATCAGTCAGGTAGTCCCCCATGTCTGCCAGTTCACAGGCATATGTCTTGGCATAAAGAGCTGTGTAGTAGCGTGCAAAGACATTGTTGATCTTACCCTGAGCGAAGTGTCTGATTCCTCATTCATCCTCTATTTCCACTAGGGGAGAGCCCCGGTGCCCCGGATGTGTCAGCCATGCCAGGAGCGAACTGGAACTGTCCCTTACAGCATGGGTGCGCTCCAGATATTTTTTGTAGTCGATGCTCCTGAGCCTCTCCTTTTGCCTCGCTGTTTCCTCTTTAGTGTCCAGGAGTGCCCGTTGGAGTTCCTGATGTCCCGCCTCCTGCGTTCTACTTCCCGGAGAAATGACTCTCCCCCCTTCACTTCTTTCATGAGGACCTTCCGGACTCCTGTGGCACGTGTAATGCACTGGCCTCTCAGGACCACCTTAAAAGCATTCCATTCTATGGTGAGGGATGCCGCCGTCCCAGTGTTAAGTCGGAAATAATCCCATATCTCATCCCTGATCTCCTCTCTAAAGACCTGATCTTCCAATGTGTCAGGTCGAAATCGCCACTTGGGAATCGCCGCTGGTGGGTGCGCCCATCTCAGGGACGTAATCAGTGGATTATGGTCCGAAAGGGTGCATGCTAAATATTCTGCTGATGTGACTTGTTAATGAGCATCAGCCGAGCACAACAAGGCATCTAGCCAGGCGTGCACCTCATGGACCACCAAAAAATAAGAGCAATCTTTGGTTTGCAGGCTCAGGGTGCGCTATGTGTCTAGCAGTCCCCAGCTCTGCCTCCAGGTGTTGAACGCAGGGGAAGCACGCGCTGCTTGGGAGGTGGACAGCGGGGATAGGGCTGGTCCAGAAGTTTGTCGTCTACACTGTTAAAGTTGCCCTCCACTATCGCAGTACCTGCAAGGTATTATGCTAATTTGTGGCTGAGTGCCGGAAAGAATGCTGACTGATCGACATTAGGGTTGTATACACTGATCAAGGTAATGTCCTGGCCCTCCAGCCTCCCCTTGATGGCCATGTAGCACCCCTCCGGATCGGTTATTGAATGGAGCAATTGGAACAGAACCCCTTCTTGGATCCACACTAACGCCCCTCATGCATAGGCCGAGTAAGTAGTGTAGAAAAGCTGCCCCCTCCACCTCTTGTGTAATGCCTGCCCTTCCTTTTGTGTGAGGTGCGTTTATTGAAGAAGAGCTATCTGGGCTCCTCGCCGTTTAATATATAAGAGGACTGTTAGATTTGTGGGTCTCTAGTTGGCACAGGTAGGTACTTGTGACAAATAGGGACCCTTGCCTCTAGTCAGGGTAAGGGTGTACACTCTAAAAATAACCCCTGCTCGCCCCCTTGGTAGCTTGGCACGAGCAGACAGGCTTATCTCAGGGGCAGTGTGTAAAGCAGTTGTGAACACATACAGTAATACAGTGACAACACTACAGATGGACACCACACAGTTGTATATTAAAAATAAGTATTCTTTATATAGATTTAACACAAGACCACAAATGACAAATATCCACAACACTGTACTTAAAATGGTGGGTTTAGCTTAGTTCTCTTTAGATCTTAAAATGTGACACTTTGAGTCAATGTATCTTAAGATGTGACACGCAGGGCAACAAAAGTGTTGCAAAGATGGTGATGCGTTGAAATTTTGGTGCAAAGAAATAAAGACGTTGTCTTCTTGTTGTTACGGCACACTTCTCCAATGATGCGAGAAGTCTCGACTCGATGCGTCAGCTGCAGCGGCGACACCCTTGTTCTGTGATGCGACGACAACAGCGTTGGTGTCGACACTCTTCTCCAACATTGTGAGACGCTTACGCTTAATGTGACATCTGCAGCGGCGACACCCTTGCTCCGTGATGCGATGACAGCAGCTCCAACTGCGGCACACTTCTCTGTGGTTGCGAGGTGCATTCTTTTGATGCGGTGCAATACGACAGCTGAAGCGGCGACATCCAAGAAGCAACGGCAGCAGCAGTGACGGCGACACGCTTTTCCTTCGCTGCGAGACACTTCTCTCGATGCGGTGCAATACGACAGCTACTGCGGTGACATCCAAGATGAGATGGCAGCGACGGCGACACGTTTCTTCTTCGTTGAGAGACGCTTCCAACTCCTTGTGACGCGCAGTCCCTCAGAAGGCCCAAAACATTAGCAGGCACTTCCAAAGAACTCTTGGGGAGCTGGGGGTTGAAGTCTGTTGTCCCTGAGACTTCGGCAGGACGCAAGCTCTTCTCTCAAGCCCTTAGAGATCCTTTACAAGTTGAATAAAGTGCAAACAAAGTCCTTTCTCCTTTTTTTGGCAGTCAGGCAACCACTGCAGGCCAAACCCCCAAGCAGCACTTCATCTTAGGGATAGTATCTCCTCAGTTTCCTCAGGTTCCCCTCCTCAGCAAAGGTTTCTTCTTGTTTGTCCAAAAGTGATCTAAATTCTTGGGATCAGGGTCCCAAAACGTATACCCCAGAGTCCTTTGTCCTCTGAGGGCCTTGGCCTAGTCCAAACCAGTTCTGGAGCACTCTGTTTACATGACTCCTTCTTTCCTTTCACAGTGCAGAGCAGAAACATCAGACGCCCCGAGGAGGTGGAGCCAGCATTGTGGGGGGAAGGCACAGCCCTATTCAGGTCCCAGGTGCAACTCCTCCCACCCATCTAGATGCAGATATCTCTATTCACCACTGGCTGACTCATCCTGTCTCCTGGAATCCCCCAGCCCTGTTACTCAAACTCCAGACAAGGAATACACAACCTAGCAGAGGCAGGCTTGGATAGTTAGACAAGAAAAATACCTACTTTCTAAAAGTGGTATTTTCAAACACAGAATGTTAAAATCAACTTCACTAAAAGATGTATTTTATCATTCTGAGTTTAGGCATACTAAACTCGAATTTCTACTGTGTTCCCTGAGTCAGTTAGGACTATAAGATGTAATAATCTAACTGCCCATTCTGGCCTATGGATAACAGGTAGCCTTGCAATAGTGAAAAACGAAAATGGCTGTAATTCACTATTAGGACATGCCACACACACCAGGGAATGTCCTACCTTATACTTACAATGCACCCTGCCCTTGGACCTACCATAGGGGAGTCTGACATGAAGAAAAGGGAAAGTTTAGGGACTGGCAAGTGGGTGCATGTGCTCAGTCGACATGGCAGTACCAGATTGCACACAGGCTCTGCAATGGCAGGCCTTAGACACACTTTTACAGGCTGCTTCTGTGGGTGGCACAACCAGTGCTGCAAGCCCACCAGCAGCATTTGGTTTACAAGCCCTGGGCACTCCTGGTGAACTGTACTAGGGTCTGATAGGTAAGCCAAACCAGCCAATCATGAAATCACTAATTCATACAATACTTTACAATAGAAAGAGCATATGCACTTGAGCACTGATCAGCAGTGATAAATTGCCCAGAGTCATACAACCAACAAAAACAGGTCAGGCAAAATACAGGAGGAAGGCAAAAAGTTCAGGGATGACCCTGCAACAAGGGCCAAGTCCAACAAGGACTTTATGGGATTTTGACGTAATATGCATGCCCCTGATATTCCAGGTCATTCATTTGTAATGTTGGAGGTCAGTCATGCCGAGTAGTACTCTGTTCCGAACTAGTCCTAGGCCTGTCAGCATCCACCACACCCATCTATGTGTAAAACTCCCATAATATCCAACAATTTGCAACACAGTGTTTCCCCCAAACTCAACAACAAACTCGCCCCTGAACTTCCACTCTCCGGGATAAGTAGGAAAAAACAACCCCCATCCAAGCAATTTATAAAGTCTACAAGTGACTGCTTGTAGGGTGCACAGTCAGTCCCAGAGGGTGGCCAGCCATCGAAGCGTACCCAGTCTTGGCAGCCGCCATCGTTCTCCGCATCTTCAGCAGTCCACCCCGCAGCATATCCCCCTGAAGCATCCTATACCTGTATGCCTTTGCAGCTGCGCCCCTCCACCTAGTCCACCAGGTCACACGTCAGATAATGCCATCCGCCATCTGCGGTGTGACAACCGGGAGCTGCTTACTCCGAGCCTCAGAGTCGCTGGAACCCCCTCTGAGCCGGTGCCACCCGCATGATTGCTGTCTTCAGGCAGGCTTTGGCTTCGCACCCCACCACTAATCTGGGTCACCACTTGCATCGCATTCAGTCACTCGATGCGTACCTCTTCCTGCGATGGCGCCAACGAGTCAGAGCCAGTCTTCTGTGCCCTGAAACATGGTCCTCGTCGTCCTCTGTTCACCAGGTACTGTGGTGGTCCAGCTTCGCCATGGCGGTCCAACCAGTCAGACATCTCTTGCGGGGTCTTGACGAACTTTGTGCCCCCTGTGGTTACCACTCGGAGCGTAGCTGGGTATTGTGTCACATATGTGTAGCCCAGCTGGCGAAGTCTCAGCTTCATGTCTCTGTAGGATCCCCTTCGTCGTTGCACCTCCTAGGAAAAATCTGGAAAGATGTGCACTGTCAAATTGCGTAGTTGTTTGTCTCCCTTGAGGTGTCCCTGGTTCATAATCTGGTCTCTGTCCTTATAATGCAGGAGTTTCACGATCACTACTCTTGGTGGAGCCCATGGGAGAAGCGGTCTCGCAGGGACGCGGTGCACCCACTCCAGGGCAAAGAAGTTCGACAATTCCTCAGGTGCTATCTCTTCTCTGAGCCACTTCTCAAGGTAGGCCATCATGTCACTGCCATCAATTTTCTTAGGCAGACCAATGATCCATAGGTTACTTCACCTTGATCTATTTTCAGCGGCTTCAACCCTGTCCTCCAGTGTCCGCACTTTCGCTTCCAGTTGAGACATCCGTTGTTGCATGCTGCTGATCTCCGGTACTGCCTCTGCTAGCTCCCCTTCAGCCTTGACCCTGTCCGATACTTTTTTATGGTCTTCGCGGAACAGCCCCATGACCAAGCTCAAAGAGTCAATCTTACTTTCTAGGCGCTCACTAGAGGTGGTGATAGCCTGTAAGATATCCTGTAGTGTGGGGATCACATGGTTCGCTCCAGATTGCGAGGTTTGCCCGCATTCTTCCACAGGCGCAGTCATGATAGAGTCTTCTTTTTCCTTCTTTTTGAGGGGTTTCCCCATGGTACCCTCTCAGCCTGTGGTGCTCCTGGAAGTGCTTGTGGTCATGGGATTCTTTAATTTGCCTCCGTCCGTAGTGCAGCTATTCTGACCAGCGCGTGCCCGGGTGATCCGCCTCACAGCCACCTGCCAGGTCAATAATCATGCAAATCACCGCAAAACGTAGCCAACTACATAGATCTAGGTGCTGACCACTGCTCCAAGACTCTTCTGCCCTTCTGCTACAGCAGCTGTTGTCTCTGGTAGAGGTCAGGCCATAGAACCCTGCTCCTTAGGCAAGGGCCATGTCGCAGCTCTACTCTTCCCACGGGCCTGCACCACAAAGTTATTTCGGGGGAAGAAATGCAGCCGTTAGTTCTCTATGTAGTCACACATGCAGGGGGCCTCGATGATCTTCCCTGCGTCTTCTCCGCCTGGGCGCACAGCTTCACTGTTCCAGACGCCACCTCTCACCATCCCCGCACTCCAGGTGTTGGTGCCAAGGGGACTCCACCAAGCAACGCCATTCTTCCACCATCCATGCCCTGCACTGGGTCGTCCCAGAGTCTGCAGATGATGGGTCACATTCCCTGTAGTCCCGTGCAGGGAGCTTCCAAGCTGGGCACCCCTATGAGAGAGCATCTTGGGCCCCTGGTGATCAACTGGGCAGTCCAGAACCCCGCTAATGCCACTCAGCAATCCTGCTGGGGTCCATCTCAACACCCCAGGAGTGGTAATCTGTACGGGTGCCCCCCGCCCGTTGCACCGCAACTTGCAGGGCGAGAAAAGGCGGGCTCCCCGCTACCAGAGGCTGTCCTGCAGAGGGGGGGAGGGATCCCCCCAGGCGCCTGGTGAGGGCGTGCCAACCAGGCAGAGCAGGGCATGTCTATTTGCGGAAAACGATCACACAGCCATCTTACAGCTGATGCGGTGGCGGGTTCAGCTCCTCCGGTGCCTTCACGAGGGGAGATTTCCCGGGTGTCCGCAGCTCCACTCTCTGTGTAGCGATGAAGAGAGAGCCCTCCGTTGTTAAAGTGTTGCCCTGTGTAGTAGATGGTCGGAGCTCGTTCCATCTGTGTTACCTTCCGCCGGGCACAGCAATCTTGGGTTGCTGTTTGACCACGCCAATCCCAAAGCAAATTCGGTGATTTTCAGCAGCGCCGGAGACTTGCCGTTACACCAAAACACTCCTGCTGCAGCTACCACTGTGGGGGAGCGCTTCAGGGGTATTGTGTCCCGTTCAGGGAGTTAGGATGGCCTATGATGGCGGCTGGCTGACGGGGAGCTCATGAGTTAAGTTGCTCGCTCCATCGGCACCAAGCCACGCCCCTCACATCAATGGCTTCTTTTGTAAAAAGGTTATCCTGTTTTTAATTACCCTGTCTTTGTTTGCAGTCCTGGTTCGGAAACCTTGATATAGAGGCTCAGGTGAACCTTCTTGAGGCAATTACCTCCATGTGCATGTGTTGGGTGATTAGCATTTGGGGAGCACTGTAAATAGCAAAGCCCTGGGGTGTTTACAGTCATATATTAAGGGAACCTACGCCTTCTTACAGCACTTGGTGGCCATGGTCATTTTAATCAGATGGATTTGGTAATTATTTATGTAATGTGATATCAGGAGAGATTGTGCTTGTTGCTTCCTGAGAGGTGCACTCACTCATGCTGAGCCACTCGATGTTAAAGACAATTTTAACCCATGTACAAGTGAAGAATGGGAGAAATTACAATTTTGAAATTGTATAGAAAATTATTCAGAGGGCTCACCCCTAGGTGTACATGGCGTTAGTGGCCAGGATCCTGTGCAGCTATGGCCCTAACTGCTCTCACGACACACTGGACCAAGGCAGGGGAGGCGCCATGGTGGCAGGAAGTATTTCCTGTCCCTTGTCTCACAAGTTGCAGGGCAGCGGACAGGAAACCACTGATGTGAATAGCGTGTCACTTCCTGGTCAGGTTCTCAGGATTGTGAGGGGGTAATTAGAGAAGCTGACTCACAAACTCCCCCTCTTTGATCCACCATTGCGACGCTGGGACCAAGAAGATGGTCAGCCACCACAGGAGCATCCAGCTGTGGGTCAAGGGGCTCTAGCCCCCATTCTCACATTCTGCCCCCTTTGGCAGCTTGGCATGCTTGGGGGCTATGGCAGGTGATCAAGGGCACAAGGCTTTGGGATTGCCTCCCAGTAACATAAGGGATTTCACTTGTGTGGTCCAGGCAGGCGAGCAGAAGAAAAGGATAATCAGCCCTTTGTGCTGTGACATTTCAGGCAATGGCCGAGTTGTAAATATAAACATGGTACAATCATCACTATTGGTTGCACAATTTCTTAGAAGTGTTATTTGTACATTTTCACCCCATACGGGATTGTTGATAAACGTGACCTTTTAATCATGGTAGAGTAGTAGTGTTTTGTCATTGATTCGGATGAGTAGGAGAAGGGCTCTGGGGGTCTCTGGTCACTAAGACGTTGGACTCCAGTTCTGCATCTCTCCACTGGTTACCTTCAGTAGGGACCGGGCAAATATCTGCAACCTGCATTCTCTAGTAGCCATCGTCGAATCAGGGAGGTGAGCAAAAAGGTGGGCCCTTTTCACAACAGTTTAGGTCCAGCACGCTGTTCCTGATTGGCCACGTTCCCCACAGAGACATCATCACAGCGCATTAGCTTCTTCCTGGATGGAACAACAAAGGGAATTACTGTAAGCATTGTTTGTACCCTGGCCTGGCCTTCCCTGCAGACTCTGAAAGCCTGGAGAGCTCTGTGGAGGGCTTTCAGTAGTAGCAGACAGAGCATGTCATGTGTAGCAAATCTGGATCATGGGTGCCATTGCTTCAACCAGTTGTCCAGCCGCTGAGAGTACCAAGTGGGAATGAGCCAAGCTGGAGCAAGAAGGTGCTGCAGTATCTAAACACCAAGTAGCCCCAACAGGCAGCTCATCACACAGAGAGTGCATGGGCTGACACTACTGCCGGGCATTGAGGACGCTCCAGATGACTTCCAACTCATAACAGAATATGAGATCAAAGAAAATCAAAAAAGGTTCATCTCACTCATTGAAGTACATGTGTCACCTCACAATAGTCAACATGATACAAATAGACATGAGCCAGCAATAATTTAGAGAAAGACATCAATAAACATCCCTCTAACTTTTTTTCAAAATGTTTCCATCCTACTCAGACAGAATTTAGACCAGGAAACAGCACTGAGGTCACATTGTTAGTGGATACTGAAGAGCTTGGGGCCATCTTGGATCAAGGCGGTGCAACGGCCATGATCATGCTAGATCTCAGTACTGCTTTTGATACTGTATCTCACTGTATTCTGGCCCAAAGACTGGACAATGCTGGTATTTCAGTATGCCCTTTAATGGCTCAAGGCTTTTTTGAAAGATAGAACCTTTGAAGTTCAGGAGGATCCCTGCCTTTCAGCTACCTATTCCAGTGAATGTGGAGTTCCACAAGGCTCCTTGTTGAGCCCAACTCTCTTCAATGTTTATGTCCTCTGCTAAGAAGAATAGTACAGGTCTATGGCTAGGATCTACTATTATATGCTCATGATACTCAATTGATTCTTGCGCTTACCCCTGATTCTCAGCAGGCACCCATGGACCTAAATACCTGTCTTAAAGAAGTAACAAAAGGGATGACAGACAGTTGCCTAAAACTTAACGTCGTTTAGACAGTGGTGCTGGTTGTCAGCAATGACATGTCCTGTTGGAGAGAGCTTTCCTGTCCTCAAGCCTTGTGGAGCGAGTAGTACCCTCCACTGCAGTAAAAATCCTTGGTTTTATGCTGGGTAGTAAGGTCACAATGGAAACCCAAGCCAAAAAACTCTCTGCAACGTGTTTCAGACTTTTGCGAACACTCAGGAAAGTCATGCAGTGGCTACCACCCTCTACCAGAAGGATGACCATACAGGGATTCATTAACTCCCAGCTTGACTAGGGCAACTCCATATTCTTGGGAAGCCCTCACTATGTCCTAAAACGCCTACAAATCATTCAAAATGCTGTATCGGGCTCCTTTTGAAGCTTCCCAACCCCTATTCAGCAGTCCCAACATTGGTGGTGTTGCATTGGCTCCCAATACAAAAGAGAATACATTTCAAGGATCTATGAATGGCCCATCGAGCGATGCGTGGTAAAGGCCCCCTTCTGATTCAAAGACTGCTCTGCCCTTACATGTCAAAGCGATCACTACGTTCTGAGAACTCCTTTCTGTTGACCGTTCCTAAGGTCAAAAAGGCTAGGTGTGGTGACAGTTCCTTTGATCTTATGACTGCTAAACTGTGGAAAGCCCTCCCTGTCAATCGGAGACTGGCCCAGTCAGAAATCTATTTTAGAAACTTTCTAAAGACTCATCTATTCTAATTCTAGCATGGCTGGTCAAAGCCTTGCACGTGGTCTATCTCAGCGCTGGGAGGCCTTTTGAGGTAGCTGGTGCTATATAAGACATCTTGAATAGAACAGAATAGAGCAACATGATGGAGCAGCTGACACACAATGTGACTTCCATTTTCATCGAGCAATGGTGAAGGAGCCACTCAGTAGCGTAGTTGGGGGGCCAGACTGGGAACCGAAACTGGCCCCGGCAAACTGCTCGGTCGGCCCCCCTGGGTGGGTGAGCAAGTGTAGCGAGTGAGCCCGTACAACGTAAGGGGGTTAGAGGGTGTTCTCCCCATGAGAACATTTTGAAAAAAGAGTTGGCAGATGGTGCATTTTCAAGCAAATTTGAGAAAGCAGGAAGGTTAATAAAGCAATTGTGAAAGTGCAGTTATTACATTAATAAAGAGATGTCATATAACATAGGTAGAACAGCAAAACAAACAAGATGATTGACAGAATGTTGCACAATAGCAAAACATTCACTCCCAGTCACAGATCTGGGTTTAATCCATTGTTATTTTGCTCACCAAGCCATCCCAGTTCAAACATGGCCATATGCAAATCAGTTTGGCCCTGTGCCGCATGGGAACAGTCCAGCCTGAACTGCCAAGCCATGTTTTTCCTGGACCGGAATCAAGCATCCTAGGGCCGGTTTCTGGCTACCAGCCGTCTTCAGCCAGGATAGCTTGACTCCAGAGGCGTAGTGAGCAAGGGACCCACGTCTAGGCATACCCTTTGAGGTTCCGTGACGATCGTAAGTGGTGTTTTCGACTCGCACGAATATGGTCGAGTCTGGTATCTATGAACCGCAAATGACGAGTTTAGTGGGTGTGCGCAGTTTCACTGTGCTAACCTGAACCGTTCGTTTGTTTCGTGGGTTTCTATCTGTACCCACGGGTTCCATCTTAGATACGGCATCCATTTTGTCTCTTGCCCTCAAGTAGCCAGCGAACGGACGCTGTCCGCTTCGCGACCCTGGGATTCCCAAGACTCTTGCGGAAGACACGTTTCCTTTGAAAGTGTCTTTATGATGAGGGGGATGATACTGTAAGGCAGATGTCCCCGCTCAAGGCACATCTTGCCGTGCCGGTCTATTGTCTCAGCTGTGCATCTCATTAGGCACGTCCCTTTGATGCCTGCAGCTCGTGTTTCCCGATACCACCCCTTTAACACCCTTTCCGATCTCCCCACTGTTTCTGCCTTCCTTTGCACCTGTCCTTGTTCCTTCTTCGATCTGTTTACTGCCGATTGGAATGTACTAATGGTGGGAAGATGGGTTTTTACAGTTGGGAACCACTGAATGTTTCTGTACTTATGTTCCGGACCTTGAATACATCAAAGCGACCCCTCTTGGGGATAATGATGGGAACCAAGTTGTAAACCTTTGTGTATCATGTTAACCTATGGGAGAAAACTGTATAAAAAGGAGCGATCCACAGTAGCAAATTGAATCAGATCCCGCGAACTTACATGCTGTGTACTTCACGTGACTTCTGTGTTCCCTGCAGTAAATAAACCTCGAATCTTTGACGCCGAAGGAAGTGTCCCGTGTCTCTGTCATTTGTACGCCGGAACAGGTTACCCACGAAGATTCAGGTGTTGTCCCCTGGCACCGCTGGGTCTTAAATAACCCAGTCCTTCAGTTGGCGCCCAACGTGGGGCTGCATCAGTGGTACCGGTCCAAGCCCGACGATCGTGAGGAACTTCGTGTGAAATCTCCGAGGGAAGGTGTACCCCGCTTCATCGATCCTGTTGTCGAAATAAGTGGCCCGACGACTTTTCCCGCGAAGATTCCCGCCTCCTGACGGCTGCGACGGACTGCTGCCCTGACTGTAGACCTGTTTTGGCGCCTGGCGTAGTCCTTGGTACAGCGAGACGATTGACGGGCCTTCCTGGTGACGCCATCGATCTTTGAGTTAAAAATTTGTGGGTCGCTCCCAGAGTCCTTGGTTGTGGTTGCTTAGTTGTTGCATGGTTCCATTGCATTTGTGGTTCTTAGTATTTGGTTCTTTGTTGTAATATTTGACGACTGCAGCCGCCAAAAACCGAGGGTTTTTGCTCTTTGCAGGGACTTGGTAAATCCCGTAACCCTTGAAGTTCGTGAAACTCGGCTAGTGTGCAAGATGCCTGGTCGTAGTACTTTGTTCAGTTGTTTCAGACGTTGTGGTACGGATTCCCGACTGGAGGACTCGTGTCCGATACCTCCGGTTGGAACTCCCACTTATGAGCTTTACAGCAAACACGGGTTAGGTCCGATTACCTTTAATGAATATTGGATCCGCTATACCAAAAAAGATGGTGTTCTTAGTTGGCCACCTCATGGTAGTTTCGAGACCCCGATTTTGGATAATCTTGAGGTTAAATTGTTTAAGAAAAAGTCAAGGCCGGCCATGTTTGATGCCTTTCGGTTATGGCGCAAAGAAGCCAGACAGAAAGAGATCAGACAGACAAAACGTAATCACAGAGATGGTGTTGCTACCATTGTAAAGAAAGCAGAGCAGTTCCAGCGTGATAAGGAGGAAAAGGAAAAGGAAGTTTTTGATAGGCTTCAGCGTATGACTATAGATAAATGTTATCCCGCTTTGCCAACAGAGTCGGATAAGAAGGAGGAATTAGTTGAGGATCCTTTAATGTCCTATCTTATGAAGTCACCACCTCCGTACGCACAGGGTACCGCAGCTCCTGTGGTTCCTCCTGTACCTGCTCCTGTACCAGCTCCTCAACCTGCTCCTCCGACTGTTCCTATTCCTTTGCCTACTTCTGTTCCTACTGCTCCTCCGCTTGTACTTCCTCATACTCCTGCTCCCGCTACTGCTCCTGTTCTACTTACGCCTGCTGCTTCTTCTGTTCCCGATTCTTCTCTTGTTACTACTCTATCGTATACTTCTCCATCAACCCGACGTCGTACCCCTTTAGTTGCTGCTAACTTTGTTAATTCTCTTGGACCTATTCCTGAGTCCGCTGGTTCGGACGGTCCACAAAGACGTAGTCAGCTTCCTGTAATAGGGAACGTGCTGCGCTGTACAATATGGCGATGTCATGGATGCTGCACCCCTATAGGAATCCTCCACGTTCGGTACTGAATAAGTTTGGTCAATTCAATATACCGAAACAAAGATACGTTTTTGAAGAAATGTGCAAGGCTTTGCGTGACCAAATATCGGCTGATGCATCGGACAATGTATTAACTGCTTTGACCAACCTACAGCTCCAGTTTTTGAGCGGGATGATAGTAGGTACTAATGTTCGACGTGCTGTTGAGCAATTATTGGCTCTTCGCCCCTCTATGATGCCTCAAGCATTGTTCGTTGAAGATATTGAAAAATCGTCAGATGCGTCTGGTCAGTACCCCATGCGCGAAGTTCCACCAGTGTGGATGCCAGGTGATGCTAATGCTATTCCTATTGTCTTGCCGCATTTCAAGAGAGTATGGATACATCTCCCATGGAAACGATCGGAAGTTTTACAGGTGAAGCAATCTTTGCCTGACCCTCGCAAAAATCCTGCAGGGTATTATAAGGAATTGTCGCAGCTTGTAGATGCTACGATAATGAATCTTGCCGATATCGATATGCTGTTTGGCAATGTCGTACCGCAACCGGTATGGGCCAAGATTCGTCAGGAAGATCATGCAAATGAATTAGGTGGTGATTGGGCTGCCCTTACTGCGGCAGATACAAGACAAATTGGTGGGGCTAAGCCTGAACAGCTTATTACTGCTCTCCCTCAGAGAATTATTACTCTAATGAAAACGCTTATGCCAGCTATGAGGGTGAACTGGGACAAGTTGTCAGCTTGCAGACAGAAGAAGGACGAGAGTGTCTCTGACTTCTTTACGAGATTTGAGGAGGCATTCATCGATCACAGTGGTCAGGATATGGGTACCGAGGGTGGTCAGCGGTTGTTCGTGGATAAATTTGTCTCTAACTTATTGCCCGATTTGAGCAACAAATTGAAAAATTCTGAGAGTGCGTGGGCTGTCTCTACCTCTGCTCAAATATTGGCTACGGCACAGTATTATGAGAATAGGGAGAAAGAAGAGAATGACCGCGCCGATAAAAAGACGAAAGAACTTAAAACTAAGGTGTTGTTGCAGCAGGCGTATCCTCCGCGTTCGAATCAGAATGAGTCGCAACAACGTAACCGATCGCAGTCGCAATCTAATAGGTCGCATTCGCGAAATGACTCCTCTTCGCAGAGATCTTCGTTAAGGTACAATCAGTGTGCCTATTGTAGACAGGAGGGTCATTTAAAATTCAACTGTCCAGTCCTCAATGAGCGTAACAGTGGTAGCATATCTAGAGGAGGTCGTGGTGGTGCTCAGCAGACATCACGTGGTAGGGGTCGTGGTGCTCAAAATGATCGTTCAGACAATTCGTCAAACTCCAATAATTGTTTTGATCAACGTGGATCATCGCAAGGACGATCTGCGCAGTACAATGTACATGACTATTACGTCGATCAGGGAACTGACGACGGTAATTACTAGAACAGCCATAGACAAGGAGAGGGAGTAGTATCAGTTCCGGTTGATCAGAGAGGGCCTTACGTCGCAGTTGCCACATCGGGCGTCATTGAGCCTTTTCTGTTGGACACTGGTGCAGCGAAAAGTTCCATAATGCATTCGAAACTCCCTGGCGCACCTTTGTCTGGCTTAACAAATGTTTCCGTTGGATTCTCTGGCGCCCCTGTTAGCAATCCGGTTTCGTGCCCTTTGCCACTTACAATTGGGCCTCGTGAGCTGAAAGCTCCGTTGATTTTGACCACTGGTTGTGGTGAAAATCTTTTGGGCCTGGATTTGCCTAAACGTTTGTATGCCACTTTGTATTGTTCTCCTGCGGGAGTGAAGCTTACTTTGGGTGAGAGAGTGATCTCTCCAATGTACTTGTCTCTCGATAAGCTTCCACCGGAATTGAGTTCTCTTCCTGCATCTTTGTGGGCGACAGGTCCCAATGACGTGGGCCTACTTGACATCTCCCCTTATGTTGTTCACTTGAAATCTAATGTGCGACTGCCACGTATTCCCCAGTATCGAATCTCTCTCGACGGTGAACGGGCACTGTTGGCAATCATCTATGATTTGATCGAGAAAGATGTTATTGAGGAGACTCGGGGAAACGTGTGCAACAGCCCTGTACTGCCTATTTTGAAACGTACTGATCCTTCCAAACCACCTGTTTATCGTTTTGTTATCGATTTACGGGAGGTTAATAAAATTGTGATTCCTCAGTTCCCTGTTGTGCCTGACATCACGGCGCTACTGACTTTGATTCCAGCCTCGGCATCATGGTTTTCAGTGATCGATCTGAAGAATGCGTTCTTCAGTATTCCGATTGCTGAGGAAAGCAGAGACCTTTTCGGTTTCTCTCTTGGTGGTCGTAGCTTCCGGTTTAAACGTGCTCCTCAGGGCTACTGTGAAAGTCCATCGATATCCAGTCAAGCCTTGAAGGGCCAACTAGATGCATTTGTGTTGCCGGCTGGTGCAGCCTTAATCCAATACGTTGACGACTTATTGGTGGCCGCAGATACTCAGGACATTTGCAAAATTGCTACGGTGTCGTTGTTACAACATCTCTGTGACTTACATCACAAGGTGTCACCTTCTAAACTTCAATATTGTTGTCAAGAAGTAACCTATCTCGGTCACTTATTGTCAAAGGAGGGAAGACGGTTGACCCCAGAAAGAATTGCAGCGATTGCGCGAATGACTATGCCAACAACCCAAAGAGATGTGCGTGCCTTTCTAGGTATCACGTCATACTGCAGACAATGGATTCCAAATTTTTCATTGTTAGCGAAACCATTGGTGGCTCTTACGTGCAAGGATGTTCCAACTCCTTTACCATGGACGGAAGAATGTCAGAAAAGTTTTTCTGAACTGCGTGACGCATTGTGTTCGGCTCCTGTGTTAGGTACCCCTGACTACAGCAAGCCGTTTACACTATACGTTCACGAGAGGGAAGGTTGTGCGTTGAGTGTCTTAACGCAACCCTTTGGTGGTAAGCAACGTCCATGTGCATATTTTTCCTCGACCTTGGACCCGGTAGCTAGAGCATTGCCGAGTTGTTTGAGAGCAACAGCGGCAGCTGCGGTGTCCATCCGACAATCAGCAGGATTGGTCATGGATAATATGCTTACGGTAATGGTTCCACATGCAGTTGACACTCTCTTGAATCGTACGAAAACCCAACACTTGACGAGTGCGAGGTTGTCTGGGTACGAGTTGACGCTGTTGGCAAGTCATATTCAGATAAAACGTTGTAATGTTCTAAACCCGGCGACCTTATTGCCAATCAGTGCAGAGTCAGATGAAGTAGCAGTGCATGACTGTTACTTAAGGACTGAGGAGGAAACAAAAGGTCAAGTGGACCTTAAAAACACCCCTTTGGAAGATCCCGATGGAACTTTGTATGTGGATGGTTCATGTTTTAAATTGCCAAATGGTGATGTGACTACTGCGTATGCTGTGGTAACTTTGAATACTGTTGTGGAAGTTGCGAGATTGAATCAGAACTCTGCCCAAGCTGCAGAGCTGATTGCTTTAACTAGAGCGTGTGTGTTGGCGAAAGGGAAACGAGTGAATGTGTTTACCGACAGCCAATATGCTTTTGGCGTCGCCCATAGCTTTGGACGGTTGTGGAGAGAGAGAGGTTTTATGACGTCGCATGGTACAAAGATTCAGCATGGACAGCTTGTGAATGATCTTTTGGATGCACTTACGTTGCCTAAGCAGGTAGCAATTGTTAAATGTAGTGCGCATCGTAAGGTGACGGATGATGTTGGTCGTGGTAATGCGTTTGCGGATGAGACTGCTAAGGAGACTGCCCGGAACCTTAGCACTAGAATGTATGTGACAAGTTCAGTTAGGTGGTCTACAGAGACAGGTATGTGTGAGGATACTATCCAAAGTGTGAAAGCGATTCAGAATGAGGCCACTGATACTGAAAAGACGAAGTGGAAAGAGAGTACGAGAAAGTTGGATGCGAATGGTTGTTGGGTTGATTTGTCGGAGCATAAGAGATGGATGTTGCCAGATGCGTATGTGCTGGCTGTTGTGACCATGGCACACGGGTTAGCACATATTAGTGTGAAAGGTATTTGTAAGTTGTTGTCCCCTGTGTGGAAGAATGATGGTATTACGAAATGTGCTGAGAGATTGGTTAAGAATTGCATGATATGTATGTTGTACAATCCTGGTAAGTGAACCCCTACACCTCCTGGCCATTTTGCTCCCCCTTCATATCCCTTTGAAGTGATCCAGCTAGACTTCATCCATATGGAGTGATGCAATAACCTGAAATACGTTTTGGTTGTGGTTTGCACATTCTCCCGATGGATTGAAGCCTACCCCCTCAAAGACAATACTGCCCTGTCTACTGCGAAAATCCTACTGAAGGAATACTTTCCTCGGTATGGAATGCCCCGAATTGTATGGTCTGATAACGGAAGTGAGTTTGTAGGGAGTGTGATGAAGAGTGTGTGTAAGGGCCTTGGAATTAATCAAAAATTCCATAGCGCCAATCATCCCCAGTCAGCAGGTTTGGTTGAGGGGTATAATGGCACCCTTAAACTCAAACTAGCTAAGATTCAGGCTACGACTGGTCTTTCGTGGCCTGACGCTTTGCCTCTAGCTTTGTTGTCAACAAGGGCGACCGTACACTCCCGAGTAGGGCTTAGTCCCTATGAAATAGTGTTCGGCCGTCCTGCGAATGTTTGGGGGGTCCCTAGACCGAGTGTGTTTTCTGATCTTGAGTACCCAATGTTGATTGATTATCTTCATGATCTGACTGCTAAACTGAGGTTAATTCACCAACAGGTTTACAAAGCACTGCCGACGCATACGGAGGGTCCAGGCCACCAGCTCCAACCGGGAGACTGGGTGGTTACACGAAACTTCGCTCGCAAAAAGAATCTTGAGCCCCGTTTCACTGGCCCTTTTCAAGTCCTCCTTGCCACGAGAACTACTGTCCGTTTGGAAGGTCGCAAGAACTGGGTGCATGCCACCCATACGAAAAAGGTACCTATGCCTTTACCGGCGGACTCGTGGGTGAGGAAAGGCATTGCTTCATCTGAAACAGAGAAAATCCAGACCTTCGTACCTTTTAGCGATGCTGAACCTGCTGGAGAATCCTCAGTGCAGCAGAAAGATATTGTTGAACATTTGTCATCACAAGACTCAAGATCTGAACAATTGACTGATCAACAGAACTCTGTTCCCTCATCGGATCCATTGTTTGATGAACAGACACGTCCTGGGAAAACTCGATACTTTTTGCGATCCAGCACCAAAGACTAATAAAATCTTCGTTTTTGTCCCTCGACATCTACATTATCCCATTTGCCACGATCAGTCTGAACACCCGTATAACTGTGATTATTTTTGTAAATATTGAGTTTCTTTCCATATATGTGTTTTTGCTTCCACAGCTGAGAGACTTTGTACATATTTGTGAATAAGATACCTTGCCTCCAGGTGTGCCGTAGGGCCGCGCGTATACTTCCTTCTGGTTAGTAGGTCTTGACACTAGGTCAAAGACCGTCGGTTCCTGGGAACCCCTAGGGATTGACTACTGCTACACAGAACGAAGTGCGTCAAGAAACGTTGCGGACGGTCTTAGGGGATGGCGTTTTCGAAGCTGATGGATTTGGAAGAAGCTCAGGCGCAAAGATTCAAACTACAACAGATCACTCGTACCAAATGTTTTATGCTTCAAGTGTTCCTTCTGTTTCTGATTCTTTCTTCGTTACTGGCGGGTGGGGTGTATTACATGATACCGTACTTCCTACCTTCTGCCATACCTACTCCTACTTCTGAACCTAAACCTACCTCCACTATGTCCCCTCATTCCTTCCATATCTTACCCGAACACGAACAGGCTAGACGTGCGGAATTCAGAAATAATTCCTTTATTCAGCTCCTTCATCAGCATCAGTTAGTGGTTAACACTACTAATTGTTGGGTGTGCGGGTTAATGCCACATACCACGGATAAGGGAATTCCGTATCTGGTCCTTCCTTATAGTTCCCAGGGTTCAGCTCGAGCATTCCAAACAATGTTTCGAAGTGCACTAGATTCTTACCCCAATCGAGAGCCACATCCTTCCCACTCTGGTCCTGGTTCGTACCAAAAACCTTTGGCTATAGCGATAGATGATTTAGATAGGGATATCTATGAACCGTCGCTCATCCCAGAGGAAGAGGTACAAGCCTATAGGGTCCTGAGTAAGGTCGAGTATAGTTCGCTCACTGGTGAAAAACAGCTTAGAAGCTCGCCTCCGATATGGGTCGTACCCCACCTTGGTAATTTCTGTTTACTGGGTCGTGGCCGAAGATCGAGAGCTCGTCTTGGAGAGAGTGCTTGCTCCGAGACTTATATCCTGCCGATGCTCTGTTCCCCTGTGTTTCTGGCTGCCAAGGGTACATACTTTGTCTGCCATGATCGAGCGTATACATGGTTGCCCTCCGACTTTGTGGGCTCATGTTATATCGCAAATCTGTTGCCTCCGACGTTCACTGTTGATGCAGACTAACACAAGACTAGAGTTGTGAGAGGCGTGATTAGCGAAGAGGACACTGCCGGTCAAGAGGCAGGAGATTTCTTTAAGGGTTTCCTTCCGTTTTGGGGACCTATGGTTAATAGTAGGAACCTGAGACAATTGACTCGAGTGGTGGAATCGACAGCTAATATCACTGCCAGTGCCCTTGGTAATATCACCACAGAACTTCAGGTGGATAGGCTTATGACGTTACAAAACCGTATGGTTTTAGACGTGGTCTTAGCAGATCGAGGTGGAGTATGCAAGGTGATCCATTCGAGCTGCTGTATTTTCATTCCAGATAACGCTCTGACAGTCTATCAAGCCATCTCAAAGTTGCATAAGATCTCTGAGTCCATACACGTGGACGTAGGGGATTGGACGCTACTTGGGTGGTTTTGGGGCCTGATGTCGACTTGGGGTTGGAAGATTCTGATGATCATCGGAGTTGTTGTGGCGTTTCTGTTCACGTGTTGCCTTTGCGTGCAGTGTGGTCCTGCCTTATGTGGCCTCTGTGCTACAACGTGTATAAGACAGCCGCCTGTTGCCAAAGGAGCTCGGTTGGACAGAGTTATGTTGCAGCAACATCTAGATGGTCTGATGAATATCGAGTATGATTCTGACTAGTGCTTGCCTACATGAGGGCAAAAGGAGCGTCTGAGGTTCCGTGACGATCGTAAGTGGTGTTTTCGACTCGCACGAATATGGTCGAGTCTGGTATCTATGAACCGCAAATGACGAGTTTAGTGGGTGTGCGCAGTTTCGCTGTGCTAACCTGAACCGTTCGTTTGTTTCGTGGGTTTCTATCTGTACCCACGGGTTCCATCTTAGATACGGCATCCATTTTGTCTCTTGCCCTCAAGTAGCCAGCGAACGGACGCTGTCCGCTTCGCGACCCTGGGATTCCCAAGACTCTTGCGGAAGACACGTTTCCTTTGAAAGTGTCTTTATGATGAGGGGGATGATACTGTAAGGCAGATGTCCCCGCTCGAGGCACATCTTGCCGTTCCGGTCTATTGTCTCAGCCGTGCATCTCATTAGGCACGTCCCTTTGATGCCTGCAGCTCGTGTTTCCCGATACCACCCCTTTTACACCCTTTCCGATCTCCCCACTGTTTCTGCCTTCCTTTGCACCTGTCCTTGTTCCTTCTTCGATCTGTTTACTGCCGATTGGAATGTACTAATGGTGGGAAGATGGGTTTTTACAGTTGGGAACCACCGAATGTTTCTGTACTTATGTTCCCGACCTTGAATACATCAAAGCGACCCCTCTTGGGGATAATGATGGGAACCAAGTTGTAAACCTTTGTGTATCATGTTAACCTATGGGAGTAAACTGTATAAAAAGGAGCGATCCACAGTAGCAAATTGAATCAGATCCCGCGAACTTACATGCTGTGTACTTCACGTGACTTCTGTGTTCCCTGCAGTAAATAAACCTCGAATCTTTGACGCCGAAGGAAGTGTCCCGTGTCTCTGTCATTTGTACGCCGGAACAGGTTACCCACGAAGGTTTCAGGTGTTGTCCCCTGGCACCGCTGGGTCTTAAATAACCCAGTCCTTCACCTTCCCACATAGGGTGAACAGCAAAACAAACAAGATGATGGATGGAATGTTGCACAATGGCAAAACATTCACCCCAAGTCACATATCTGGGTTTAATTCATCGTTATTTTGCTCACCAAGCCACCCCAGTTCAAACATGGCCATATGCTTGATTCCGGTCCAGGAAAGACATGGCTGGGCAGTTCGGGCTGGACTGTTCCCATGCGCGGGGACACGCCGGGAGGCGTCACCAGGCGCTTTATAAACCCCCTTAAACTAAAACTAAACAAGACTGATTTGCATATGGCCATGTCTGAACTAGGGTGGCTTGATGAGCAAAATAACAATGGAGTAAACCCAGATCTGAGACTGGGGGTGAATGTTTTGCCATTGTGCATTCCGTCCATCATCTTGTGTGTTTTGCTGTTCACCCTATGTGGGAAGGGTATGCCCAGACGTGGGTACCTTGCTCACTAAGCCACTGGAGTCAAGCTAACCTGGCTGAAGACGGCTGATAGCCAGAAACCGGTCCTAGGATGCTTGATTCCGGTCCAGGAAAGACATGGATTGGCAGTTCGGGCTGGACTGTTCCCATGAGGCACAGGGTCAAGACTGATTTGCATATGGCCATATCTGAACTGGGGTGGCTTGGTGAGCAAAATAACGATGGATTAAACCCAGATTTGTGACTGGGGTGAATGTTTTGCCATTGTGCAACATTCCTTCCATCATCGTGTGAGTTTTGCCATATAACATAGGTAGGTGCTTATTCAGTATAACCATAGAGCTTCATAACAGACTTCAAGATACAATGCATTTCTGAGTACCTCACAGATGTTTTTATTTAACAAACAACTAAACAGGTCGCAAACTAGCAGTATTCAACATATTGTTCACTTTTTGTAGATAAAATCAGCACGTCTGTCTTTAAGAGCAGCAAACTTTTCAATAACTTGAAAGTTAAAGTCTGGAATTCTTTTAACTAGGTCGCTCTCTATAGAGAGAATTGCTAAAGCATTCAGTCTTTCCTGAATTATTGTGTTCCTCAGGAATGTCTTAATTCTGTTTAAGGTTGAAAAACATTGTTCCTACTCTGCTGTTGTCATAGGAGTGGTAATGACAATTTTTAGTAAAGCCACTGTCTCTGTAAGTGACTTTTCCATATTAAATTTCTGAATTAAAGCCAGCAAAGAAATGGCACCAGTGGCCTTCTGGTATACACTCATTCCGTAAAGTACAGTGAACTCAGTTTTCAGGTCCTCTTTGTTGAGCATGGGATAAGCTTCCACAGCCTCATTCAGCGCTTGCTCAGGGAAGGATTGATCATATTTTGCAAAGTGTTCACTTTGCAATAATGCAGCACTCACCAAATGTCTTGTCCATGCACCATTATAATGTCACATATCTCCTTTGCAATTCGGACCAGACTGCTGATGTTTTTCCTGCGGTTTGAAAAAGTAGGATCCTCTGGCATTTTGCTGTCTAAATTGTCAACCCCATCTCTCACTTTGCTCAGTAGGAGTGACCCTGCTTGCAGGCCAGGTCACCTCCTACTGCCGAACAGCTCCACCTGTTCACCGCCCGCTACTGCCTCGAGCGCGAGTTCGCGCCTGCTGTGCCCTGTGCCCTGTTCACCGCTGGGTCTTGTGATTTGTTTTATTTACTCTGTTAATCCCCCTTGTATCTCTCTGTATTTCTGCCCAACTGTACCGTTTTTGCTGCACTTGTTTGCTTGCTTTCCTTCCCCTCCTCCCACCTTCCTGCCTCTGTTCCCCGCTTTTCCCGCCGCTGCCTCTGCGGCCACGCAAATTCGCCACCCCGCTCCCACCTCCCAGCTGCTTCTCACTCCCTCCTCGCCATGAAATAGTGGCCGCTGCTCAGCAGTAGGAGTGACCCCTGACCCTGCTTGCAGGCCAGGTCACCCCCTACGGCCGAACAGCTCCACCTGTTCACCGCCCGCTGCTGCCTCAAGCGCGAGTTTGCGCCTGCTGTGCCCTGTGCCCTGCTTCACCGCTGGGTCTTGTGATTTGTTTTATTTACTCTGTTAATCTCCATTGGATCTCTCTGTATTTCTGCCCTACTGTACCATTTTTGCTGCGCTCTTTTTGCTCGCATCCCTTACCCTCCTCCCCCCTTCCCGCCTCTGTTCCCTGCTTTTTCCGCTGCTGCCCCTGCGGCCACACCCCCTCGCCGCCCCGCTCCTGCCTCCCAGCTGCTCCTCCCTCCCTCCTTGCCTTGAAATAGCGGCCACTACTCGGCAGTAGGAGTGACCCCTGACCCTGCTTGCAGGCCAGGTCACCCCCTACCACCGAACAGCTCCACCTGTTCACTGCCCGCTGCTGCCTTGAGCGCCAGTTCGCCCCTTCTGTGCCCTGTGCCCTACTTCACCGCAGGGTCTTGTGATTTGTTTTATTTACTCTGTAATCCCCCTTGTATCTCTGTGTTTCTGCCCTACTGTACCAATTTTGCTGTGCTCTTTTTGCTCGCATCCCTTCCCCTCCTCCCCCTTTCCTGCCTCTGTTCCCCGCTTTTCCTGCCGCTGCCCCTGAGGCCACGCCCCCTCGCCGCCCCGCTCCCGCCTCCCAGCTGCTCCTCCCTCCCTCCTCGCCTTGAAATGGCGGTCGCTGCTCGGCAGTAGGAGTGACACCTGACCCTGCTTGCAGGCAAGGTCACCCCCTACAGCCGAACAGCTTCACCTGCTCAGCTGCCTCGAGCGCGAGTTCGCGCCTGCTGTCTCCTGTGCCCTGCTTCACCGCTGGGTCTTGTGATTTGTTTTATTTACTCTGTTAATCCCCCTTGTATCTCTCTGTATTTCTGCCCTACTGTACCATTTTTTCTGCACTCTTTTTGCTCGCATCCCTTCCCCTCCTCCCCCATTCCTGCCTCTGTTCCCCGCTTTTTCCTGCCACTGCCCCTGCAGCCACGCCCCCTCGCTGCCCCGCTCCCGCCTCTCAGCTGCTCCTCCCTCCCTCGTCACCTTGAAATGGCGGCCGCTGCGCGGCCCACTCCCAGCACCATAACCCCTGGACCCCGCACACACCACAACGCCAGACTCTATTATGACACCAACACCCTCCACGCTCTCAACACCGGCAGAGTCCACTGCTGCTTCCAGGCCGCCTGAAACGCACCCACGGACCCTTCTCCTGCCACGCTTGCAACTTCACCTGCGACAGGACCACCAAACCACCAAGGACCGGACCCAACCACCTTCGCTGCATTCTCCTCAACACCCAGTCCGCACGCAAACACGCCGTCGAGCTCTGGGAACTGCTCGACAACGCCACCACAGACGTTACCTTCCTCACCGAGACCTGGTGGAACGACACCTCGGCACCCAACATCGCCATAGCCATCCTGGACGGCTACAAGATCACCCGCAGGGATCGCACCAACGGAATTGGAGGAGGCTTAGCCATCGTCCACAAGTCAATCCTCCGAGTTTACACCCACGCAGATGACTCCCTCAACTCTGCCGAACACCTGCACTTCCGGATCCACACTGACCCCAACACCACCCTCAGAGGAACACTCATCTACAGACCCCCGGGCGCCCGAGCCCTCTTCAGCGACTCCATCGCCGATCTCGCCAGCACCCACGCAATGGCCTGCATGGACTACATTCTCCTCGGGGACTTGAACTTCCACCTCGCGAACAACAAACAATGCCAACTCAACCAGCCTGATTGACAACCTCGCCAACCTCGGCCTCAAACAACTCGTCACCAAACCCACCCACGCCGCCAGCCACACGCTTGACCCCATCTTCTCCTCTAGCACCCACGTCGCCTTTAACCACACCACCAAACTCCATTGGACCGACCACCGCTGCATCCACTTCACCTTCAAGAAACCAACCATGCACCACCGCACCCAAATGCTGCCCCGCCACTGCTGGAGCAAAGTCACCAAAGACCAGCTGAACTCCACCCTCATGCAGAACACACCCATTCACCCCACCGACCCAGACGCCGCTGCCCAGAACCTCAGACAGTGGATCGATGACTGCACCAACACTCTCGCCCCGCGCATGAAACCGTCCAACAATCACTTTAGCAAGAAAGCCACCTGGTTCACCGAAGAACTCCAGACCTGCAAATGCACATGCCAGAAACTGGAGAAGAAATGGCTCCACGACCGCACACCAGACAGCCACACAGCCCACAAGGACGCCACCCGCCGATATCACCAACTCATCAGAATGGCCAAGAGATCTTCCTTCAAAACCTGGACAACAACGCACACGACAGCAAAGAGCTTTTCAACATTGTGAAGGAACTCGCTGACCCCGACACCAATGACATCCCGCCCTCCCAAGATCTGTGCGACTCTCTGGCCACCTTCTTCCATCGCAAGATCCACGACAGATTCAACACCTCGACTGCCCCGATCACGCCAAAACCCACCCCAAACGCCACCTGCACCAACCAGCTGACCTCCTGTTCATACGTCAGCAACGACGAAACACGCAAGGTCATGAACTCCATCCACTCAGGATCTCCATCAGACCCCTGCCCACACCATGTATTCAACAAAGGAGACGCAACCATCGCACCCCAACTACGGAAGGTCATCAACATCTCCTTCAACACAGCGGCAATCCAGGAAAGCTGAAAGCACGCCGAAATCAACGCCCTCCTCAAGAAGCCCAAGGCGGGCCCCAAGGACTTCAAGAACTTCCGGCCCATCTCCCTGCTCCCCTTCCCAGCAAAGGTCATCGAGAAAATCACTAACATACAGCTGACCCACCACCTCGAAGACAACCACATCCTTGACCCATCCCAGTCCAGATTCAGATGAAACCACAGGACCGAGACTGCCCTCATCGCCGCCACAGACGTCATCAGACGCCAACTACACAACACCGAAACTTCAGCCCTCATCCTCCTGGACCTGTCAGCCCCCTTCAACACGGTCTGCCACCGGACACTAAGGACATGCCGCCAAGAAGCCGGAATCCAGGAGAAGGCCCTAGATTGGACCACGACCTTCTTCTCTGGCAGAACCCAGAGAGTCCGCCTCCCACCCTTCCGATCGTAAGCCACCGGCATCATCTGCGGAGTGCCCCAGGGTTCATCGATCAGCCCGACCCTGTTCAATGTCTACATGGCCCCCCTCGCACAAGAGGCCCGCCAGCAAGACCTGAATATAATATCCTACGCCGATGACACCCAGCTCATCCTCTCCCTCACCAAGGACCAACACACCACCACAACCAAACCTCCATGAAGGCATGAAGGCCATCGCCGAGTGGATGAGGAGCAGCCGCCTGAAATTGAACTCAGACAAGACGGAGGTCCTCATCCTCGGCCCCGTCCCCTCTGCCTGGGACAACTCCAGGTGGCCAAACACACTGGGAACAGCACCAACACCCACGGACCACGCATGCAATCTAGGATTCGTCCTTGACTCTTCCCTCTCCATGTCTAAGCAGCTCAGCGCCATCTCCTCCTCCTGCTACAACACCCACTGCATGCTCGGCAGGATCTACAAATGGATCCTAACCGAAACCAGAAGAACGGTGATCCAAGCCCTCGTCAGCAGCAGACTGGACTATGGCAACGCACTCTACGCAGGAATCCCGACCAGACACCTACAACGACTGCAACGCATCCAAAACGCATCCGTCCTCCTGATCCTCAACATCCCTCGGTGCAACCACATCACCCCCATCTAAGACACTTGCACTGGCTCCCCGTCAACAAGAGGATCACCTTCAAGCTCCTCACCCACACACACAAAGCACTCCACAACACCGGACCGGTCTACCTGAACAACAGACTCAACTTCTTCACCCCCGCCCACCAGCTCCGCTCCGCCAGCCTCGCCCTTGCCGCCGTCCCACGCATCCAACGAACGACCACCGGTGGCAGATCCTTCTCCTTTCTCGCCGCCAAGACCTGGAACACCCTCCCCACCCATCTGCGGCAGACTCCTGTGAAAGTGCTTTTGGTTGAATTTAAAACACCTACATAGCGCCTAAGACTGATTTGTAGCCTGCATCTATGAGCGCCCACTTTTAACAAATAGTGGAACTGAAGTAATGAAAGGTGAAGGGCTTTGCCTCAAACCCTGCATTAGAATGAAGTGGGAAAAGAAGGATTAGAACCTCAGTTTTCTAGGGCACAGGCCTACTAGGCACCTCTGTCTATCAATCAGGGGTGTAGCGATCAAAGTGCAGCAGGTGCAGTGGTACCAGACTCAAAGGTCTGAGGTGCTCTTTGATTACGGCTGCATTGTGAGGAATACGATTTTCCTTGTTTGAATTACGGCCCAGGCAGCCTTTCTACTGTACAGTCGTTCAAAAATAGCCCCGCCCTCTGTGCCACCCTTGCCGAGGGTTTAAGCCGGGGTCAGACCCAAGCCCCTGTGATGCGGGTGCTACCTTCCTCAGAGAAAAATACCTGCCGTTTCTTCATGTTTAGGCCAGGAGTTGGTATTTGAATGACTTTGAGTAAAAGGACTCGGTATCCTTTTTTTTACATGGCAATTCTGTTTCTATTGCTCAAATAATTTAAAAATACATTTGAAGTCAGTTCTTATTACTAAAGGCAAAAATCGGCCTTGTCTGATTTTAACACCTTTTTTTACTTGTTTTGACAAAGAAACACCAGCCATGTCAGTAAAATTGTGACCAGATACAAACCATGTTCCAAAACGTGGGCATGGATGAGACGCACGCAGTTTTGCCCTGTCCGCGTGTCAGGCCTAATCAAGGCTGACGTTGGAAGCATGCCATGTGAACAACTGCAAGGTTGGCTCCAGGGCCGTATGAATCAGTAGTGCAATGATGGCTGGGCCTTCACGCCGGGGGTAGATGGCATATTTTTAGGGCCAGGACACCCTCCCTACTCCCATGGGTGAGTTGGTGGTAACCCTACTCTATTTACCCATTCTGGCTCGATTCCAGTGCTGCGAGCCCTGTGAAAGTACACCCTTTGAACACCCTGCAGCTTGCTGTGTGACAGTACCTCTTCTCTCTAGTGGCTGTGGTCGGGCTTCCCTTCCTATGGATATTCCATCTCTGGCCTGTGGTTGTCCTGGTTTCTGCCCTGCTCTGTGTGCGGAGGTTGTGGTGCATAGTGCGTTCACTTCTCTCACAGTTGCTAGAGAGCGGACATCTCTGCAACGTTAGCCGCCATGCGCCATCTTGGTGTAGAGGGAGCTGTGGCCAGACCGGACAGCAGTGGTCTTCCACTCAGTCTCCGCTGAGACTGGCAGTGTCGACCCTGTAATTTAGCGCACCTCAGTCCTCCCCTTTCCCTAGACTGTGCCCCCAGACGTAGCCTTTGCCCTCGCCCGGCTTTGTGCTCCTACTTATAACACCAGGCGTCATAGCCTGGTGTACAGATGATGTGGCCTTATACTTCCAGATCCAGTGCTGAGCTCCCCAATGGATACATTAATTAAAATGCACACAACTCTCTCAGTTCCCCCACGTATTCAACCTTTTTATGGCAGATCTCTCAACCAGATTGGATCAGGCAAATACACATCCTCCGCGCTTGGCAACACTGCCCATTACTCACCTCTTGTACGCAGATGACATAGTTTTGCTTAGTCTAACTATAATAGGCCTACAGAGAGCTCTTACTGAGATATTAATGTTTGCTAATAGCAATGCCCTGGAAATGAACATCACCGAAACAAAATCTATGTCAATAACGAACTATTCGCGACATCAATATCAATTCAAGCTGGGAGAGACGAGTCTTGGAACAGTTAATACTTACAAGTATCTGGGGGTATATATAGACAAAAGATTAACCTTCCAATTTCAGAAACAATATCTGGAAAAAAAAGGGAAATTCCTCATTTACGCCTTCTGTGCCCTTGCAAAAAAACGACATGGTCCCTCCTTAACGCCACTAACAGCAGTGATGGCCGCCAAACTACTACCAGCAGTAACCTATGCAAGCATAGTGTTAAATGGCAAAGATGGAATACTTCTAGACTCCCTGCAAATAAAGGCCTATAAAAATGTAAATGTAAATGTATAGGCATTTATATAGCGCACTACTTACCCGTAGGGTCCCAAGGCGCTTCGACCGCTGCGAAACCCTTCCTGGCTTCCCTGAGAGATGGTCCCTTAATGGGTATCTCCAGGGTGAGACCAGGCATCCCCGGCGGTCTAGTGGGGCCGTTAGTGAAGATGAGGCAAGCTAATGCCCAGAGTTGCCGAGTGTGATCGCTGATCAGAGTGGGCACCGAGACGAGAGAATTATCGAGTCCGCTGACCCTGGTCCAGAAACCTGCCGCGCCGGGAATCGAACCCTGGTCCCGGGCCGTCCTCTGCTCTCGGGTCTGCCGCCTCTAACCAGTGAGCCACACTACTTCTAAAAAAGTCTTTAGTTTACCTCAGAACGCATCCCCGGCCCAGGTTCGACTGGAATTCGGTCTTATTAAACAGGAGATAGGGAGAAAATAGGCCACAATCAAAACTTGGTACAAACTTTGGCAAAATTGATCCTATATCTTAAATGACGCCTTGTGGCAAGCCCAGGAAGATGATCAAAGCTCAAGTTATGGTAAATTCCTGAAAATGGCTCTGAAGGAAACCAAGACAACCGAACTTTGGGCGCAGAAGCCTTCTTTCAAGTCTTCCGTAGCATCACAAACAAAGCGGCCAAGCTACAATCATCGTTAGAAGACAAACGCACTTTAGCCAAAAGATCCCATGCCTGGATCTTATACATCCCTGTGACCAGCGGAATACCTTGGTACAACATATTCACCCCACTTGAAACGAAAGTTTAATGGCAATTAGATTTGGGGTATTACCAAGCCTGGCTGATCAACATGTTTGGAAGTATAAAGGCGCTAAAAAAAGTAACTTATGTGGTGCAGCATGGCAATACTTTATCCATCTCATCTGTGTCTGCTCCAACTTAAAATCGAAACGCGTATTGTTCCTAAAAAAAGCTTTCAATGAAAGAGGGATCCGAACTTCTAGAGCAGCCATTCTTAGAGGACTTGGTACAACAGACCCTCAGTTGACCTGTAAAATGATGAAATTCATACTATATTATGAAAAAAATCACATGGCTGATGGAAGCAGATACTGCCAACCCAGTAATGTTCAGTAACTCTATTGCAATTGTAAAATGTCAAAAAGCTTTTTAATTTTAATATCTGACGAAACCACAATCCTGATAACAATTTTATTAAACAGAATTACATATTCATTTTTTTACTGGTTTCAGGATTGGGATATTACTTTCAGCTTTTAGGACAAAAAAAGTAACATGTTTTTCTTTTTATTCTCTTTTTTATATTTTTAATCCTTTATATGTTCGCAAATTATTGATACCTAAATTTGTCTCATGATATTGTTATGGTTTTCACTAACTTAAACAATAAAGAATTGAATTATGAAAACTCTCTCAGCTCACCTCTTCCCCTTTGCATTGAGCACTACTTTCTACCCGCCATGAATTCCCAATGTTGAAACGTTGAAATATTTACTAATACTCATAGTAATAGTTCACTCACTCTGACCCTAGCGTTCCGATTGATGATTCAATAAATTAATAAATCGGTGACCCAAGCACGAGCGAGCAGTGGGCAGGTACTTAGCAGCACATGAGGTGTCAGGGGCGCGTGGCACGTGCCGCGGTCTGCTCCGACGTCATCATGGTAGTCAGTCACGCTAACAAACACTTGACTGAAAATGGCCAATCACTGTCTGCATGGCTTCATACGCCATGACAGTGATTGGTCATGCTTGTACACTAGTGCCACCCACGCGCCGCACCCAATGAGCCAATCCAGAGGCTGCTCCAGCAGTGCCTGGATTGGCTTGAGCAGGGGATACTCCCCACTCATTAGGAGACCGGGGGTTGCGGCAATCAACAACCCTCGGTCTCCTAACGTGCAGCCTAGTGCGCATGTTCGGGCTGGTCTGAAAATTGATCAGCCCAAAATCGAACATGCGCACTGACCCTTGCTCCCTTGCTGCATGTTGTTGATGACTTTTATGTCAGTGTTGACTCAACTGATCAAGAAACCTGCTGCTGCCAGTGCCCCACACCCCTTTCGGAACCATTGCCTCTGGTGTGGCCCGGTGACCGGCCAGCCGGGCCCGGCCGCCCGGGTTGGTTAATTTCATTTGGAGGATATTTTTTTCCAATAAGTTAACTTTAAGTTAATTCACAGCGCCGATGCGATAGTGGGGCAACACCCCAGCGCCCTAATGGGTGCTGCCACTTGACTGGGCGGCAAAGTAAACGAGTCGCCCCAGGAGTCAAAAGCTCTACCTACACCCTTGGAGCCACTGCCTGAAGATGGGTTTCCAAAGCTCCTCTGTATTTTGTATTAAAGGAGTCTTTAGCCAGAACTAAAAATTAAGAAGCAACTACCATCATGCTAATTTCGGTGGAGCTAAATTCGGCACCAGCCGCAAGTCCCCCTTTTGACATTGGCCAGCTTGGCAGCTTCATGTCTCTAGTGACATGGACAACGTGGGGGTTATGCAGGGCACCGGATTCAGCTGAAAATAACCTGAGGTGACAACAACACCATGACAGCCACAAAAAACGCGATTCTCGATTCAACAAAAAAGAGGAGGAAAAGATTGATAACGGGGAACAAATGCTATGAGATGCCACAATTATGTTTTTCACGCTATTTGCAAGTGCAATGGGCCGGTTTTTTCAGTTCACTGTTCACAACTTCTGCTAAATGCTTAGAAAGTAAGCACGAGAGAATGGCCGCAACAACAGGCGTGCAAGGTTGTGCATTTAGAACAGTTCAACGACCAAAATAGAACAAGTTCTGAAAGCCGGAGCTGTCCACAGAGCAGCCCGTCCCTGACAGCCAGCGCCTCGCAGACAGAAAGGCCCCAGCGCCCCCGGAGACTGTGTGTGGCTAACCCAGCCTGTTTGTTTGTGCGGGGGGTGGGAGAGGGGGTCAGCAAGCTGGTCGGTGCCCTGTTACCAGAATAAGCCGTCACTTCCCTTCCGAACACAACCGCGTCGTTTCCGCCACAATTGTCAACTGTTGCGTGTCTACAGGTCCCCCCTCTCTTTACTGGTTCCCCGACACCGCTAATGGGAATTGTAGCCGACTTAAACCAGACCTCTGAGGTTGTGATCCGTGTCAACTCAATACACAGATAGCAGCTTGGCGGCGAGGCGCCTTGTTGTGCAAGCAGGCCTGAAATCGGGAAGCCGTGTTATCTCTGCTGCAGAAACACCGCGTGCCGCAATAAATGAAGGACGAACCCGAGAGAGGCCTGGAAGCAGCGGAAGACACTCTCTGCTCTCTGCGCCGTTCACCTCCCACATGGAGAGGGGGAGCAAACGGATGTGGTCTTCTTCAGAAACTGTACATTCACAGCCAAGTCTGGGGGAGTCTAACAAAGCAAAGGGTGACAGCAATAACCGAAGTAGCAATGAATAGCTTAAGCCAGCGTGACCACTGATGGGAAAAAATATATTTGTTTACTGAATTGAGTTCATCACACATTTAGCGCGATGTATCTATGACTCTCCTGGACCTGGCTCACCTTTAATATGAAAATGTAATAAAAGAAAAATTAAACTCATGTTATGCAACATGTGTCACGCGTAGGTGTCACAAAAAAGTTGCACTCAAAATGATGGGCCCCTGCAGAATGTGACTATTTAAATGTAAATCATTAGTCCATGTTTTTTAATGGTGCTCAATTTTGGAAAAGGTGATGGACAGAGTTTCTGAATGATGCAGAATACTCCTACCCAGTCAAGAGATCAGGGCTTGATCCATCACCGTTTTTTAGCTCACTGCACCATCCCAGCTCAGAACCTGGCTACATGCAAATTAGTCTGTTCCTGTCCCAGTGCATGATGGGAACAGGGCAAACCAAACTACCAAGCCAATTCTTATACTGGGAAGGAGACAAGCTTCCGGGGAACGGTTTCTGGCATTTCAGCCGTCGTCGGCCATTGACACCAAATAACTTCTGTACTGGTGACTGAGCAACAAGTCCCCTTGTCCTCGGTCTGAGATGGTGTCCTTCTGCTTCAACAGAATATTCAATGAACGTCATTTTTAATCCAAGGCGCTCATGTATTTGTCACAAAATCATAGTGTTGAGAAGCGACAGGATGGACGCAGGATAGACACGGATTGAGAGGGTCCTTTTCTAGGCACTTTCGGCGGCTACTTCCAATGATTCTCAGACACCTATTTCTCAGGTGTGGTACTGCTGTAAGTGCTCATTTTGATTGGGCCGCCACTTGTCCGTCCATGGGACAAGGCAATGACAAAAAAGAATACAACACTCGTGGAGATGATGAGAGAAAATGCTGTGGAATAACAAAAAGAGCCCACTGATCGATCACCAGACATATTTACTGTTCTTCTACATTTATTCAGTGATTATAGTGAAAAACGTCATGGTCAACTTTTGGTTGGTGGTGAATAATTCGGCAATTATTGAAGATAACCAAAATTACTGGCAGTGACCGTGTTACAGTTACACCTCCTGTCCTATGTAAAAATCCCGACCTTATGAGTAGTGCCAACCTGCAATGTCATTAATATTACTGGGCATTACTGCTGTATTTAACAACATTTTCAAAATGAGGGCTGGTGGAAACCAGAAGCCCAGAAGCAAAGACAGAGTCTGACCAGTTTGTGTAAGTTACAAGAAATTCTTTTTCTGGCTAAATCTCACAATGAGAAAGTTGTCTTCTGCAAACAGATGACAGAAAAAAAGGGATTGTCGACGAATCTTGTGAGTCACTCACATTTAGCTGCCGTCTGGCTTTGAGTAAGTCCTACCGCATTTCATGCTGCTTATCCGCACTCCTTGACTGAGTCCTCTGCTGTGAGGTTGCTCCAGCATGACTCTACATTTTATACCACAAACGCTGAGTGGACAGGGCCGTTGAGCTCTCTGTGTGGTACTTTAAGTGAACATGTTTGTTTCCATAATAAAATGTCAACCTACTTCAGTGATAGACATCCATGGACTCGCTGGTATACAGCTGCCGCAGGAAGTTGTTCCAAATGAGAAACCAGAATGGTCCATGCTCGCAGAAGAAGCCTTTACTGGTAGGAGATTTCATTGACAAAAAATAGGCGAATGCAGCAGTCTTGGTTAGCTTCACTGGAACCAAGTTTACCAACCCATCTATAAAACAATGGTTTCTAAAAGAAAATCTTAAACTGTAAATAAGCTGCCTGATTTAGAGTTTGATGGACAGCTCCTCTCTCACTGCATGACGGATTTCCTATCCAAGTGCCATAGCCTATAATGCACTTGTAATAAGGTGGACGGGATATCTGCCACTTTAGTGACAGAGTAACCTGCCCGTCAAACTATAAATCGGGCCCATGGTGGCCTGGAACCTGATGTGGTCTGACAGCTCTAGTCCAACGCTGCATGGTGATGACAGTAATGAGCTACTGTGCTGAACTCTGGCACAGAGTTTTATAGTGTTCTTGGCAGGGATCTCTGAAGCTCTCCAAGTGGCACCTAGAATGTCACACTTCTTTTAGTGTCTGTGTCACTCCTTCTTGCTCACTAGCTCATTCATGTGTGTGTGTTTGTATTGATATAGCGCACTGCTACCCAGAGGTCTCTTAGCGCTGGCTTTCCTGTGAAATGTCCACTCCTGGGCACCCCCAAGGTGGAGCCAGGCATCCAAGCGCTGCTGGGGCCATTGTGGAGATTAAGCAAGCTATTGACCAGAGTCACAGAGTGGGGCCCATGATTAGACTAGGCACTGAGGCGAGAATTATCAAGTCCGGGGAGATTGAGTCCAAGAGGCGAAAATTGAACCCTGGTCCAGGGCCAGACCTCTGCATCAGGGTCTGCCGCTCTAACCATTGAGCCACGCTTCTCCACTTCATCAAAGAGTGAGCAAGAAAGGATCACTCTAGCAACTCAATTATGATGCTTTTCATGCATTCATTTTATAAAACTATTCAGGAGCATTGTTTGTACATTGGTTGCAATCAGTATATATTCACTCTTTTCATGCTCTGACAAGAGACCATGTAGGAATGACTACATGTTTGTGGTTCCTAACTCTCCAATTTCTCTGCTAAGGTTTCTGGCACCCTAAACAAATACTTTTTTCACCCCTTCAGCTGACATTGATCCCTATAGTCTGTGCTTAATTTTGCTTGCCTATGTGCTCATAGGGTTCATCACAAGCTGACACTGGGATACATGTTAGACCCTATTCTGACAAATAGTAATTTTCTTAGTCAACTGTCATTTTGAATTCCTTTCAAATGTAAGAATCTGTCTGATGGTTGCTTTGAGGCATATCTCATGCTTTTAACTGTAGGCCTGACTTGGTTATGGTGACAAGCTACTTGCCTGATTAGTGCACTGGGAAACATTAAGTCCAATGCTGCAGAGGTGTTCTGCTTATTATGAAACTTTATGCCCAGGCATTTGGTCTAGCTTATAATTGAGAAAAGCATTTGGTAAAGCTAGTAAACCTTTAATAGTTGGTTGTTATCACATTGTGTACGGCTACAGACAGATATTTCTTACATGAAATCTCACAGTTTACCATAGTAGGCAGGGGTTTTGGCGCAGGCCGCCTACTCTGACACACCCGGTGGGGGGTTTAATGTGATGATTCTTGTAATGCCCTGTTGAGAGGACTTGCATATTGTCTTGCAAGCTGTGTTTTGCTACGTTTGTAATTGTATAACTGTATGCATAATGGTTGCCAGTCTATGTCCACTTGAATGGGCTAATGTTGGGTAAACTTTAAGGCCAATGGAAAATGGTAAATGCTAAATTGCTTCATTGGTAAAAGTCATGCATGATTTCACATGTTTGATCTGTATTTTATGAAACATTATGACAAAGTCAGTAGACCTACCCTACTTGTTGTGAAAAGCATGTCCGAAAGACAATAGGCTTTTAAGGATGTATTGTTATTACCAAGTGCTAAATCTTGTAGGCAGGCATTTTGTTCCATGGAATTTCTCAATTACAGTAATAGGCAAGGGTTTTGGTGTTGGTGATCTGGTTGAATGAACCATGAGGATAGATGAAATACAACACAATAACCCTTGCTAGGCTCTCTTAGAGAAATAGTATTTTTCTTGCCAACTGTAATTTTGTTTACCTTTGTGTTTTTATGTCTGTATGCCTTAGTACAGGATTAGATTGAAAAGTATTTGTGTGCTTTCACTAATGGCTGTACATCAGTGGTCCCAGGCAGCGGAAGCTTTCTTCTAAACCTAAACTCTATGCTGTGGAGCTTAGTATATGGTTCAGGTGTAGATGTTCCTCAGTGGTCCCAGGCAGCAGAGCTTTCATCTAAACCTAAGCTCTATGCTGTGGTGCTTAGTATACTGGTTCAGGTGTGGATGATCATCAGTGGTCCCAGGCAGCGGAAGCTTTCCTCTAAACCTAAGTTCTATGCTGTGGTGCTTAGTAGATGGTTCAGGTGTGGATGCGCATCAGTGGCCACAGGCAGTGGAAGCTTTACTCTCAACCTAGGCTCTATGCTGTGATGCTTAGCATATGGTTCAGGTGTGGATGAGCATCCGTGGTCCCAGGTAGCAGAAGCTTTCCTCCAAACCTAAGCTCTATGCTGTGGTGCTTAGTATATGGTTCAGGTGTGGATGCACATCTGTAGTCCCTGGCAGTGGAAGTTTTCATCTAAACATAAGCTCTATGCTGTGGTGCTTAGTATATGGTTCAGGTGTGGCTGTGCATCATTGGTCCCAGGCAGCGGAAGCGTTCCTCTAAACCTAAACTCTATGCTGTGGTGCTTAGTATATGGTTCAGGTGTGGATGTGCATCAATGGTCCCAGGTAGCGGAAGCTTTCCTCTAAACCTAAGCTCTATGCTGTGGTGCTTAGAATATGGTTCAGATGTGGATGCACATCAGTAGTCCCTGGCAGTGGAAGTTTTCATCTAAACCTAAGCTCTATGCTGTGGTGTTTAGTATATGGTTCAGTTGTGGCTGTGCATCAGTGGTCCCAGGCAGCGGAAGCTTTCCTCTAAACCTAAACTCTATGCTGTGGTGCTTAGTATATGGTTCAGGTGTGGATGTGGATCAGTTGTCACAGGCAGTGGAAGCATTCCTCTAAACCTAAGCTCTATGCTGTGGTACTTAGTATATGGTTCAGGTGTGGCTGTGCATCAGTGGTCCCAGGAAGCGGAAGCTTTCTTCTAAACCTAAACTCTATGCTGTGATGCTTAGTATATGGTTCAGGTTTGTATGCGCATCAATGGTCCCAGGTAGCGGAAGCTTTCCTCTAAACTTAAACTCTATGCTGTGGTACTCAGTATATGGTTCAGGTGTGTAAGAGCATCAATGGTCCAAGGTAGCGGAAGCTTTCCTCTAAACCTAAGCTCTATGCTGTGGTGCTTAGTATATGGTTCAGGTGTAGATGCACATCAGTAGTCCCTTGCAGTGGAAGTTTTCATCTAAACCTAAGCTCTATGCTGTGGTGCTTAGTATATGGTTCAGGTGTGGCTGTGCATCAGTGGTCCCAGGCAGCGGAAGCTTTCCTCTAAACCTGGGCTCTATGCGGTGATGCTTAGTATATGGTTTGGGTGTGGAAGCTTTCCTCTAAACCTAAACTCTATGCTTTGGTGCTTAGTATATGGTTCAGGTGTGGCTGTGCATCAGTGGTCCCAGGCAGCGGAAGCGTTCCTCTAAACCTAAACTCTATGCTGTGGTGCTTAGTATATGGTTCAGGTGTGGATGCGCATCAGTTGTCACAGGCAGTGAAAGCGTTCCTCTAAACCTAAGCTCTATGCTGTGGTGCTTAGTATATGGTTCAGGTGTGGCTGTGCATCAGTGGTCCCAGGAAGCGGAAGCTTTCCTCTAAACCTAAACTCTATGCTGTGGTGCTTAGTATATGGTTCAGGTGTGTATGCGCATCAGTTGTCACAGGCAGTGGAAGCTTTCCTCTAAACCTAAGCTCAATGCTGTGGTGCTTAGTATATGGTTCAGTTGTGGCTGTGCATCAGTGGTCCCAGGCAGCGGAAGCTTTCCTCTAAACCTAAACTCTATGCTGTGGTGCTTAGTATATGGTTCAGTTTTGGCTGTGCATCAGTGGTCCCAGGCAGCGGAAGCTTTCCTCTAAACCTGGGCTCTATGCGGTGATGCTTAGTATATGGTTCGGGTGTGGAAGCTTTCCTCTAAACCTAAACTCTATGCTTTGGTGCTTAGTATATGGTTCAGGTGTGGCTGTGCATCAGTGGTCCCAGGCAGCGGAAGCGTTCCTCTAAACCTAAACTCTATGCTGTGGTGCTTAGTATATGGTTCAGGTGTGAATGTGCAGCAGTTGTTACAGGCAGAGGAAGCTTTCCTCTAAACCTAAACTGTATGCTGTGCTGCTTAGTATATGGTTCAGTTGTCGCTGTGCATCAGTGGTCCCAGGCAGCGGAAGCTTTCCTCTAAACCTAAACTCTATGCTGTTGTGCTTAGTATATGGTTCAGGTGTGAATTGCGCAGCAGTTGTTACAGGCAGTGGAAGCTTTCCTCTAAACCTAAACTCTATGGTGTGGTGCTTAGTATATGGTTCAGGTGTGAATGCGCAGCAGTTGTCACAGGCAGTGGAAGCTTTCCTCTAAACCTAAACTCTATGCTGTGGTGCTTAGTATATGGTTCAGGTGTGAATGTGCAGCAGTTGTCACAGGCAGTGGAAGCTTTCCTCTAAACCTAGGCTCTATGCTGTGATGCTTAGTATATGGTTCAGGTGTGAATGCGCAGCAGTTGTCACAGGCAGTGGAAGCTTTCCTCTAAACCTAGGCTCTATGCTGTGATGCTTAGTATATGGTTCTTGTTCGGATGCGCATCAGTGGTCCCGTGCAACTGAAGCCACTTATAAGTTTCTGCAGCGTGCACCCGACTGTAGCTCTAGCTTTGACAAATCAGTATTACGGGTCCTGAGTTTTTGTATAAGGTTCAGTGGCTGCGCGTGGCTACAAGTCATCGGTCTCCGGCTTTAGCCTGGAGAGCTGCCTGCTATGGGGGCTTAACTCGTCAATGACCCCGGGCATCGTAAGTGTGCCCCGAGCGTCGGGCTCCGTGTTACGGAGCCCCTTCAATGTTCAATGCGCCCGCATACCATATATTACACTTGAAAGGGTCATCTGCAGTGCAGTGGCGTGACTGACTGAGGCATGTCAACGCTGCCGCTCCACGGGACGATCAGATGAATGACAAGACATTACATTTTCATTTATGACCAAATGCCCTCGAACCCCGCGCGCGCGGGCTCCAGATTACACTCGCCTTTTTAATCGGGGGGCTCGGACTTCGCTCAGGAGGTGTTTACACGAACGGAAGTAATCCAGGAAAGAGCTCCCTATCGCCCCACATCTCATTTCAATTACCCCCAGATCTGTCTGTGCGCGAGTGTGATTGACACGTGCATGCTCGCTCCCTAATAGTTACTATGTGAAGAGTGATGACGCGCAGCATCCCGAGCTCAGTAACCGATTCCAGTACTGTCGACTTTTTAGCATTAAATAAGGCCAATCAGATATTGAGTATATCAGTTGGGGGTGCTTTAACGAGGGCATTGTGCATTTTCCCACTGGGGAAAGGTATATCAGTCTTTCCATTGAAGATGGCCATTCATCCTTAACAAACCCCATCTGTAACTTCTTAAGTGCGCACGCGGACCCCCGGGAGGTGGTTATCGATAAAGAAGACCGCACAGGGTTCCCGGCGAGAGAGTCTCTGGCTGGTCCATGGGGCTTGAGTTACGTGCGTGTGCAAACGTACTTCTCTGCCAACAACGGTCAATCCGCAGCGGCTCCTGTCAAGCAGCCTTCAAAGAACACATGAGAGCCAGAAGCCTCATTCTTTTCCAAACACTGCCACCATGCGGTCCTTTCTGGTACACCAATACCAAACTCTGGACGGGGTTCAGAGAGCTTCATCCAGACAGTCCTCCTGGCAAGCGAATGAAGCGAAATGGGACCCGAGAATAGCGGATTAACATTGCATTTCCCACCAGTCACTTTGAATTTAGGGCTCGGGCGAGCGGTGCGCCGGCTCTTGTCTGCGGAGGGACGTCTGCGTGGAGAATGGACTTCTCCGAGCAACAAATTGACTCACTTTCAAGTTTCTCTAAAAAGTTTACAGATGTCGGTACAATGCATACATACATATAGATTTCTTCCCTGTTCTGATTTTAAATAAACGTGAAATATATTAATAAAAGTTACATAGCTCGTTCTAGTGTAAAGCAAATTAAATGTTGAAAATTAAAAGAAAGTGCATTCCCTACACAGGATAAGGAAAACGGGTTCTTATGCGTGCATTGCTTTCCTGCCAGAGATGTGACGTTTTGTCGTTAATGCTGTTCGTGACGAGGACGTCAGGTGGTGGCAACATATGGGCCCCACAGTGCTCTGCAAATGTTTGCAATTACGCTAATTTAATTCACTGGAGTTTTCGAGTGGCCCCTGCCAAGGCTCTCTAGTATGACTCTTAAGGGGCAGGGATTTTTTTTTTCTGGAAAGTGTTCCCTCCTCCTCACCCCCTGTCCTCCTCCCTTATTAAAACAACCACCAGCAAAAGTCCCGCTTGTTTAAGAGACCCCCTTCAGTCAAAGAAGTTAGAAAAGGCAGGAGAGCAGGAGGGGAAAGAGAAAAATGTCCAGGGGGAAAGACGTCTGGAAAAAATTACCAGCTGGCTGATTTTAAGAAGACTTCCCCTACTCAAGTTTGGAACTGCCGGCTAAAGCATCACCGGACGACTTTCCCTCTGTACCACTAATGGAGCTGCGCTCCTGCACCGGCACTGGATATTCAGCATAAATATGCACAATTAGAGAGCTAGAAGTAACGAATTTATTTATTTAAATTGCCTAGCTCATGCTGGAGCATTTAGAACAGATAGATAAAAGTCCAGCATTTTTTTGAACGCATGAGGGAGAAAGTGTGTTCTGTATTTTGTTGCGTTTTTTTAAAAAAATTGATATTTTTGTCGTGCTTACTGGGTCCCTCGCGCAAGCTGCTCTGATTGATTATACCTCACTCTTTGGAAACTTTTCACGACCAGGCGGCAAGACGTTTCGCACAACTGGCTGAAACATTCTGCGACCAGCTGGCATCAAAGACTCAACAAGGTATGTACATTTACCACACGATCCTTCATTTTCGAAGAAGTTAAACATTGAGGGTTTTACATACAGATTTGCTTGAATTATTTTTTTTGTTCATGAACTTTGTAGATTTACTTATATTGTCAAATCGTGAACTAATTTCATTCACGTCACTATTTTAAAAATAGCGTGTGTGTGTGTGTCTACTAATGAAACAGTTACACATATATATTGATTTAATAACCAGTGGCACAAATATGCAGTTATAGATAGTATTTAGGATAGATTTATCCATATATTTTCTTGGTATAGTTCTTTCTGTAGTAAGTGTAATGTCATCCATTATGTGGTGACATATATGGTTTGGTAATATTCTTTCAACAGTATGACACGTTGTCGCGTATGGAGGTTTGAAAGTCAAACTGTACTTCTTTGCACAGATGTGATTTTCATTTTTGCGGCAGCATCTAGCTACTTTTCCAGTGACCATTAATTACTATCCAACCAGCTCCTCGTAGGCAGCAGCTGCATTCGAGCGCTACTGGGGCTCTTTTACTGACACCTGGGATAAAGTTGAAAGCTGGGTGGCGGGTCCGCTGCAGGGACACTGCGGAAGCATGGCAGGGGGAGAACGCCTCTAGAAAGAGATGGGTGGGGGATGGATGTTAGCGCTCCAGCCTTTGATCTGCCTAGACATCATACGTGCCAGCGGCAGCACTTTTATTACTGCTGTCTGTAGGACATATTTCCGTTGTGGCGGAGTTCAAATAGAATATACAGCAGAGAGATACTCCTCGGGCCAATGGCGGGGCTTTTTTTTTGGAAGGACGCGCAGTTTAAGAATAAAAAAACAGTTTCACTATACCTCCCTGCCTGGGAGGTAACCGAGTTGCAGCTCTGAAATGAGTGAGGCGGAAACAGCTGGAGAGGTTCTGCCAACGCTGGGAGGTAGGAGGCGGTGGGGGGCGGGGGTCCTACAAGTCGGAAGGAAAAGCCTTAGCTGCACATATAGTGGTGGAAGGAGACTTAAGCTAAAAGACGGCCTGTTGCCAGGTGAACTCTCTCCCAGCGTCTAGGGTACGGGTCAAAGTACGGCCCGAGGGCCGCTTGCGGCCCTCTTGACATTAAGATGCGTCCCCCTGGTGAACAGCAGCGGGAGCTTCTGTTTAGTTGCTGAACAGTAATATTCAGAAAACATGTTAAATAAACATGCACGCATTTACTAACCTGCAAAATACATGCTTGCCCGTTTATTTAACAGATCTTTAGACTTCCTTACACAATCCCAGACCCCCTACCGCCACCCTGCTGGCATCAACGTGGCCTTCGGTCACAGCTCAGACCGTACTTTGTGGCCCCTGGGCAAATGTTTGCAAGTAGCCATGGTCTAGGAAGACAAGGAACGCCTCCAATGCCCTGCAGTGTCGACCAGCCCAGAGGCAAACTGATGGACATGTGCTTAATGCTTCCTTTCAAATGCCTTTACATAGGTCAATTGAATGTGTGACGGGAATGAATTGTGGTACAGAGCAAAGTTAGTTATTTTTGGAGTGTTAGCCTTAGTAATAAACTCGTATTTCTTTGTAGTGTACATACATGATAACTTTTACCTATTTATAAAGAAAAGTCACTCCTATGTGCATTTGAAAGTGTAAATCTCCCGCAGGCCGTGAAGTTGCTGCCTTCAATACAGGTAAAGCGAGACGTGAAGTCTCCTTCCTTTCTGCCGCACCAAGTGATTTGACAGCGGTGTTGGCTGCAGGGAGCTGTCCCTGTGCGCTGGCTGCAGAGGAGAGTCAGACAGAGGGATGCTCTGTGGCCGGCCCTGGCGCTCCTCTCCCCGGCTTCCAGCTCGGAAGCAGCTTCCAAGAGACGAAGAAGGCGCCGCTTGTATGCCTGCGAGCCCCACGTGGCGACGGGCGTGGGCGCGGCCTCTGACGTCATGCCGAAGGAGACGCCCGTCAGTACGTCACAGCTCAGACAGGCTCTGATTTGTGGAGAGATTTCCGGGAGCATGGGCAGCGCTCCTGAGCCTGTCTGAAGCCAGCTTGTGTGCATGTGTCAGTGTGCAAGTGATGACAGCGCTCTGCTATGCCTGCTTAAGGAGGGGCGCCTCACGTCCCTCTCACTGGAGAAAACATGCTGTTACTGCCGTGAGAGCAAGGGACACCTCTAGAGATTCACTTTTGGAAGGCTCAGATGCGTTGCTGAAAACATTATAAAGATGCTCAACGCTATAACACACGTTTTCTCTTATTTAGATATTGACTTTTTAAAAGTATCGTTTTTACCAAAATACCCTCTAAAGCAGAAAGGCGTTTTATTATAGGAATAGGTACTTTTTTTTTTTAAAGTAGCATGCCATCTTAAGAGAAACAAGCATTGGCAAAGCAAGTAGGCCTGACTTGCATTTATGTAAATTAAGTCCCGACTAAAACACTGAAAACAGCCCTCCAATAAAAAAAATAAAAAAATCATTGCCTTTTCTATAACAGCACCTATGAGAAAATTCAGTTGAATTACTATGATTCATAGAACTCTTAACATGTAAAACGTCACTTAAGCATTTCAAGGCACGTAATAAATGGCAGAATGATACATCAAACAGCCTATAGCATGAGTTCAGAGGGTGAAACTCCACTGACTGGAGTCAAAGCCCACTGTGGTATTTTAAAGAATTGGTAACAGCAGTCCAAACAGACAACGCTGCTGTCAACCCAGACCTAACAAGTGAAGCAGTTGATAAGACAATGAGAGTTGAAGAACCGCTGTCTCACTAAACACGACAGCTCAAACCAAGTTGTTACTTGTGGGCTGTGCAGCTCATGGGATTTCTCATTTGTTCAAAGTGATCTAGAGGTAAAAGGGAGCTTTGCTGACAAAATGGGTACAAAAATCAGTCAAAGAGGTTAGGTTGCTTTTTTGATGAAGGGTGACATGGCCATTTTATTAACAATATTAATGCACTAAGGGATTGTGTGACCACTCAACATAAACATGGTTTCTAAGACCAACCTTAAATTCATGCAGCCGTACTGGATCAACATAAAGCATCCAAATGTACCCATGTTAGGAATGAATATGGGTCAATACAGTTTTTGGATTGCTATGTTTTGTGTGCTTGATGTGACTGACTATCAGCCGGATAACTGTGATTGGTAGGAGGGTGCACCATCTGGGCTGCCCCCACTGCCAATGTCATACATGCCCAGAGAAAAATAGTAAACTAAGGAATTCTGACATAAAAGACAGGGCTAAGGAGGCAGATACAACATATGTGACCTCTTTAAAAGATCAAAATATTTGATTTCCTTGCTGGAAAATAGGACATGCGCCTAATTTGATTTCAAAAATGTTAAACCAATGATAATATTGTTGTTAAATATTAGAAAAAAGGTTTTACAATTTAAGTGGTGATTGCAATGGAATGTGACATTGAGACATATGCATTGAGTGCTGTATACATAGGAGCTGCTATGCTCATGCAAAGCAGAAAGATGGGCCGGCAGACTGACAAGCAAAAAGATATGCTAGTATACCCATAGTTAAATACATTATTAAATAGATGCACAGGCAAACACATTAACAGCTGGTTGGAGTACATCTCCTGTTCCATCTGGATACTATTATATTTTAATGTGTACTGCAATAACTGTAGCAATTGTGGCAAATGCCACAATCAATATCATTGATATCCATGAAGACCTTGTTGGAAAATGAATTTAGCCTACACACAGGATAGCTAATCTTCTGTGATGACGGAGAAGCTCAGATTAACAATGCATTCTTTAATATGATTCCCATGCTCTGCCTGGAACATCTGATTAACAACACATTCTCTGTGTTAGTCCATACCCTCCTATTGGACAAGCCTCACAGAGCTGGCTCCAATCACCAGCCAATCAGACAGCCATTCACATTTCATTAAGATACATTGGAGAGAACCAAGGAACATGCTTATATTGAACAATGAGCCAAAAACGACATATTCTGTCAGACGCTGCACGAAAGATCTCAGGATCTGATTCAGAAAGAGTCTCTACACTTGTGGGGAATCCCCTAGTCACGAGGCAGTCGCCGCACTTGGGGCGGAATCTCCACAATAACAATTCTCACTGCAGAGATTCTGCCTGAGTGGCAGAGACCCTTTGTGAATCAGGCCCTATGTCGTCTTCATGAAGACCCTAGTGAAGCTTCAGTTCCATCAATCCCCATAGAGCTTTTCTGCTTGTCACTGCCCTTTTTGCCACCCTTTCAACATAATGAAGGATTTGATTTCAGCTGTGTTTTTAATACCGATTAATAAATAAATAAAAAACATTCATAGACATCAGTTAAATGACTATTTAGAACAAATATTTTTGATTATCTTATAAAAGAAACATACAAGTTGATATTGCAGATAGATAGATAGATAGATAGATAGATAGATAGATAGATAGATAGATAGATAGATAGATAGATAGATAGATAGATAGATAGATCCATTTTTTGATGGATGGATAGATTTTTAGATGGATGGATTGGTGGATGGATAGATGGACGGACGGACAGATGGATGCATGGAACGAAGGATGTATTTTTAGATGGATGGATGGATTGGTGGATGGTTGGATGGATGGATGGATGGATTGGTGGATGGATGGAGGGACGGACGGATGGATGTTTGGATGGATGGGTAGATTTTTAGATAGATGGATGGATGGATTGGTGGATGGATAGATGGATGGATGGATGGATGGACGGTCGGACGGACGGATGGATGGATGGATTAATGGATGGATGGATGGACTGGCAAGATGGCGGATGGACAGACAGGTAGAGAGATCCTGTCTTTTAGTGATTAGATGTTATCGTGTAATGAGTACATAGTCAAGTAACTGTGTATTTTTACATCTAGGTTACTACTCAGTGAAGGAAGGAATGCTTGAAAAATGTTTTAAGAATTGAGAGAAAACAAGAAGCCACCTCGTGCTGATAAGGGGCGACCATGGCAAATTGCCATGGCCCTTCAAGCTCATATGCCGTATACCTGGGATACTTGGTTTCCATCCCTCACGTATAGTGTAATGTTGTTAAATAGAGCATTGTGCCAAATGAAACTGCAGAGATCCCTTATTTAAAGGCAGAGTGAACCATGAGGAAGAGGGAGCAGGCAAGACTTCTTAGTAATAAATATATAGTCTGTAACATTCATCAGTGTAACATGCTCAAAAGGTAACAGATGTGGCTAGAGCATAAGCAATCGTAGAGTTGCCTCAGGTGTCAATCACCTACACATCCACCCACACCGCCGGACCGCCTTTCTCCAAGTCAATCATGGACGAAGACTTCACGCCTGAACTTTTCTCTTCCTCATCATTGACCTCAGACGTTTTAGTCTAATGAATTCAGTGGAACTAAAACAAGACTACGACAATCAGCATGGATTTGGCTGTCACACAAAACCCCAAAACTGGAAATTGTGTCCATAATGTCCTGAGGGGAGGTGGTCACCCAGTCTCGCCATGGCAGTCACATGACATGCGTGTACGGAAATATGGAGGCGTCTGGACTGGGGGTGTCTTGTCTTCGTAAAACACAAGCTTCTTCATGTTATGCTCCTGTCCCTAAAAGGGCTCCATATTTCAGAAAAGAGTACAAAAAAATTGCAGATTGGTGAGGAATTCATCCCTATACTAATCTATTGATTACTATAGTTTATCACAGCTTTAACAGAGTCATTCAGGCGTTGCATCCCTCCGAGCGGACACTCGTTAGAGCTGGCAGCTTTGGTGAGCATTCATTTAAAACAGGGTCATTACTTTTGGACTCTTGCCTTCTGACGCCCTTCCCCTCCCACTCCCTCCTCCCCTCCCACCTCTCTCCACCCCTCCCAGGCACGGCGCGTTAGGAAGCCAGCTTTCTCTGTTAATGAGGCTGCTGACGTAGGAGCGTGCACGTTAGGGACCGGCTTATAAACAGATGATGTGGTGCACTACATCATGTGTGCTGCAAACAAACTTAACTTGCATTTGACCTCTTCGTCACTAGGCACCATCTCCAACATTTGCAGATGGGGAAGACCACTGGAGGCCGAGCTATACGAAGGAAGTGGCGGAGATTAATTCTGAATCCTTGAATCCAAGGACGAGATTTGTAGCAGACGCCCAGCCATCCATATCAAAGTACAAAAGAGGCAATGCTACATTGGTGGCAAATTGCAACCCCTTCTCACTTTCATGTCATGGCCATTACATATACATGTACATAGTTTTTTTCGTGCTTGCCCACCCCACCTGTACTTCTTTTTCTGTGCATGCTACGTGACAGTAGGTGCCCAGTTTGTTCCAATTTAATTATATTACAAGCAGGCACAATATTAGGTAACATTCGTATCCTTGCCACAAAATTGACAATGTTCTGGGAGTGTCTACAGACGTAGCAGTCGATTGCTGAAGGAGAATGAAGTCTGAATTAACTTCCAGCCTGTGTGATTGGGTTTGATGAAGACATGTAGGCAATGTGTGGAAATCCAAATTCTGTTGATACCATTAGTCCTAGTTCTTTGTAAATGTAATGTTTACTTGTAAAGCGCACTGTTGCCTGTCGGCATCCTGGCGCTGTATACCGCTGGGGAACCCGTCCTGGGTTTCCCTGTGGGATGGTCCCTACTGGGAATCTCCAAGGTGGAGCCAGGCATCCCCAGCGTTGATGGCGCTGTTTTGGAGATTAGGCAAGCTAATGCCCAGAGTTGCCGAGTAGGACCCCTGGTTAGAGCAGGCACCGAGGCGAGAATTATTGAGTCCGCTGACCCGGGTCCATGACTCTGCCGCGTCAGGAATTAAACCCTGGTCCCGGGCCAACTTCTGCTTCCGGGTCTGCCTTCTCTAACCAGTGAGCCACACCACTCAACCTCCCAGTTTTTTCAATCAAGCACCATTAATAAATACCGTAAGTAACATATTATACTGTCCAAGTACCAAATCTAGTTGACGGAGAGAACAATACAGTAAAAATGTCACTCACTTACTGATCCACTCACTCTTTGAATCACTCTCTTTTACTGATCTCCCTTAAGTAGGTACATAAATCACCAATCACCTTGCCAATTTTATTGTTGGCTGAAAATCTGCTGTTTGTGCTTTTAAACCATTTACCACGGCAGCAATTCCGCTGCAGTGCGGGCATTCTAAAGGGTGGGCGAGACTCCATCGGTCAACAGTCGTTCGCAGCACCAGGAAGGGAGTGCTCCTGTCGGCCAAAATGCATCTCAAAACAGAGCGTCCCCCAAGCTCGACACCTGTTCTGGTGGCACTGATAGCACCACACTAAAACCGGCCCTGCCTAATTCACTCATTTTCCCTGCAAGGCATGGCAGACACAGGCAGGGCAAATGTTAAAAAGCTCCTTGAACATTGGGCCATTTGCTTTTGGGAGTCCGTTTTCTCTGAACGAAAAATGTTTAAATAGTGGGCTGTTTAAATATGGTGCTGGCTCAGCAATCTTCACTACAGTGAAGGGGTCACTGTGGTTGAAGCACAGAACAGAGGTTTGGCACACAGGCAGGTATCCCCGCCTCCAACACAACAAACATTAAAGCATGGGCCTCTAAATCATATTGGTGTCTGGAAATGGCATTGTAAAAAGTGGAGATTTAGTTTCCCAAATTTTCAGCCATGAAGCAGTCAGCCGTGGCTGTGCCTTGACGTGGAAAAGTTCAGTAAGGCTTCTACCTTGCGTGACTAGGACTAGGGATCAAGGTCTACTAGTCTCCAAGCTGGGTGAGTGGACATCATCCACGAAAATCAAGACCACCTTCCCTGGAGCCTGGAACACCAGCATCTGCCTGCTGAGACAAGAGGACTCTGTGAGGGGCAGTGCCTGGAAGGAGCGATGTCAGTGGAGAATCTTGACAAGTGGATCTCTAATGTAAGGTGTGAGATATATGTGCTGCCCTGATCAGGCCGTACACTGGTGTACCGCCTAAAGCGGGTAACCCTTAATGCCAGAGGGGGCTGCCATGAAGGTGGTTACCGCCACATTAGTTGGGCCATCCACCCGCGTGCTGCTAAACGTCAATGGCCCCATATGCCAAAGGGAGATGTTGTGAATGTAACTGTCACAGCACTAATCAGGCCATCCACCGATGTACTGCTTTATTCGATGACCCCATATGCCAGAGATGAACGTCAAGAATATAACTGCTGACACATCTATCGGGCCATCTGCCTGTGTGCTGCCAAAAGTCAGTGACCTCACATGCCAGCATGGGCGGCTGTGAAGAGCAAGGGCCATTGACCTAGTGCACCATTGCCAAAAGGCTAGCCCAATGCCCTAGTACAATGTGTGGCCACGAAGCACCATACGTTCTAACTCGTGAACCTGGTTTCTGACTAAAGCATCAGAAGCCGAGTGACTGCCTCCGACCTGGAATGGGTACAGCAGACGTCCAGCAAACGTGCCAGCAAAGAAAAGACTACCGCTCTTAGCCAGCATCTGCTCCATCCTACCTAGAAACTAGGTTGTTACTGCTCCCATGGCCTTACATAATGCAACACTCGCGGGAGTGAGTAAGGCTGATTGCCATGACACCAAGGTATGGGGGGAGCTTGCTCTGCCTCATAGAGCTATGACATTGTAACACTTTGACTACTAGAAACACACTGGTGAACCTCAAAGACTCAAACTCATTAGTGGGGCCTAACCTGAATGTTATCTTCTGTAAACAGGCAATACCAAGCTGCCTGTAAGTAGGACCCAAGACACTGCCCATACAACACTAGAGTCCGGACATTAAAAGGTCTGTGTATATTGTTTGTGTGTGTAGAATTCCACTTTGTGTTCATATATAAAAACTACTTTTGTCAAAAAAGGGAGCATCCAGCTTGACATCCATTTACTGTGGTTGCTGGTTGTATTTTGAGGCTTGATCCTTTGCCACCTTGCGCCTACCTCCCCCAGAGAATCCTTGGACTGCTCGACCTGAGCTATCAGTGAGAGTCACGTTCTGAAGGGGTACTTGCCCTAGTTGCTCAGGAACCATAGTAGGTTGGGCCCCAGGAATCAGATGTAAAACGCCCAGCCACCACAGTTGGGCCCAGTACTTCCTGCTCCACTAGGGCCACCTCTGAAAGGGGCCTTGACTGCGACATTCCTGGACAAGCCTCAGCACTTAATTCCAGTTATCTGGAGGTGGAAAAAATTACCAAGTTGCACTTTTCTCCATACCTGGGTTCACTGGCTCCTCAATGCAAGCTTCCAGGTGCCAGGTCTCACTCCAACCTTCACTCCCACAGGGTCTCGTCCTCTGTGATTCTATGTGTCTCTTGGATTAAGGAACCTTTTGTATTTTGTGCCCCAGACGCATGCAAACAAGAGGAAACCCACTTGATCCTTGGAAAGTAATTCCAGTCCTTGGATGTTAACAGGAATCTGGAGTTCCTGAGTCCTTTAGCCCTTGAGTAAGTGAGCTTCTTCCAGCAGTAGTAACTGGTTAGATCTCCTTCCAACAATGGCATATTTTCTACATAAATGTGATGAAAAAGGGGTCTTAATGTTGTGTTCACAAATAGATGTAACCCTTTGTTGCAGGATGGTGCTTGATCCAGTAGGGAGCTTTCGAAGTGCACCTCGATGTTGATGTGCTGTGCGGAGACCTAAACTGCATGCATGTCTCAAGACTGCTTGATGACCACAGCCGGATGAATCTGTCTGCTGTGGGACCTAAAATTATGTTTGCTCTAGTTGATCCAATGCCCATTAGATTCCCAATGTCAGACTAATGTTCTGATTTGTTACCTTTGCTTCAAATTGTAAAGCGCTCTGATATCCTTCAGGATCAAGTTCGCGCTATATAAAACTTTATAAATAAATAAATAAATAAATAAATAAATGCAGAGCCTTTATAGGTCTGGGTATGCACAAAGGCGGGGGAGTTGAAGTATCAGATTTATTATGTGCACTAGCCAGTGAATGAAGAAATTCTGCCACCCAATCGTAAATATGTTTATGCAGTCCCCTCAACTCCATTTGCACATTTGCCGTGCTTTCTCACTGTCACACTACAATATTATTATTTATCCCCTGTTTCATTATGGCAGACCCCCTTCTCCACAAGATAGGACTCTCTTCAGCTCCTTATTCACTCCCTTAATTAGATGAGCGCTACCTGACATTTGGCTGCATCTAGACTGTTTCACCCCCCCCCCCCCCACTGGGAGGTTGGCCTGATAGGAAGGTGCTGGTAATTAATAGAACCAGCCCTCCCTGCCATCTACAAGTCAAAATAGGTAATGCTAAGACTGTCCTTTGTTGTGCTAACTATTCCTGTTGGCTCACAGACAGCTAATCCCTGCTAAGTAGTCATCAGTTTACACCTCCCTTTCTGTCCTGGCCTCAGAGGCAGGTTACTAGGACCGATAACTCTCCCAGCTAAGGATGTGTACTACAGAATTAGTGTTACGCCAATGCTGGCTTAGACAACCTAAAGCCTAAGTGTTTATAAAGTTGTGATTTCGTGTTCGTTATTGAAAATCTGATTTCAGCATTAATCCAGATGTTGAACATTAAGTAAGAAATAACTTTGAACAACTGTGCTAGCATTTTCCACCCAAATATAAGACATTACATATTCTAATCACACCTAGGCCTGTCCTATAGACAGCTCAGATGGACAAACACAGTGAAATAGATGTAATGCCTTCAGTCACTATGAGGGGGATAATTTTTATACATATATAATTGCTATTTTATACATATCAGGTACTCTGCCTTGTAGACTTACAGGGTTCACTTTAGGGTAACTTATTAATATATAAAATAGGAGTCACTACATGGGGAAGGCACTTTACCTTTCCATAGGTTAGTATGGTGCTATTAAAGTACAACACAGCCAGAGCACCTTGAGGCCCACACTGCAGCCCACAAATGACAATTAACTCCCATGCCATTGCTGCATTTTCTACGACATCTACTACTTGCTTCCAAAACAGTTAAATGTAGCACAGAAATAGCTTCTCACTGGAGGAGTGCACATTACAGACCACTATTAGGTTTATCTACAACTTGCACCCACAGATCTTTGGCAATCAGAGTCCAATAGAATGTAAGGGCTGCAACATGTTTCACTTCCAATTTACTCACATAAAGACTGGCCAAGTATGTACCTGAACACAGATAGGAACTGGACATGGAGCAGCATAAGAGAGTGTGTCTACTTGACTAGGAAAGAGAGGTCCATGGCAATGACACTTGGGCTTAGACCATTCCCTTGAGCCAAAGGATTAGTCTGGAATAAACACAGGTGTCAAACAGACTGTTAGGTCAGAAAGGCTGCTCAACACCAACATCATCGGCGGCTATCCTAATACTGTCCAAAGTGGCAAACAGCAATGTTGGGTGCGGTGTGCTGGCTGAAAACCTGCTCAAGCAGGATCAAGAACAAGCAGGCTTCTAAAATAGCAACACAATGGAAATTGACCACTTGTACCAACTTTTGGAGGGAAGAGGAAGTAGGGACATTGGTTAGTAGGTAATTAATGTCTCTGACTGACAGAATATTTTTGCACACAGGTAATATAACAGCATGCTATTGATTAAGTTGAATGTAATTAGTTTTCAGGGGGAGATTTAAAGTGTGACAAAGAACTGGGTGACAATATCAGTCACTTGAAAAAGACAGGTGCCCCAGATAGATACAGTTTGAACTGTGCATAGATTGGAAGTCATTTTATCCAAGGTTGAGGTAGTGAAAGCTGTAAACTACAGAGTGGCAAAAGAACCTTTAATCCCACGTTGCTCCTGGTTTTCCTATGAAGAAAAAGAAGGCTGTAGTATTTTTGTTTGTGTAAGTGAAGACAGCATAAATCTCCTCACAAAAATAAAGAAACACGAGTCACCTTGCTGATATTACAAAAATGATTGTTTAAAAAAAAACGAAAATTTGACTGAGTTTTACATAGCGCAAACTTGACCCAAAGGTATCAGATCACTTTACACTAGCACCACTTGCGTTACACAAGGACACATAAATTTTTGTGAGGCACAGAGAGATTAATTGATTTGCCCAGAACCACAGGATGTTCAGTGTCATTGCCGAGACTCGAACCTGGTTCCCCCAGGTTTGAGATCTACCACCCAAGCCGTTGGGCCAACTCCTCTCGATTGTTAAGCTTGAAGATTTCTTTCATAGTATTATGGGCATTGAAGACCCTATCTTTGGAGTAAGGTGCTAATAAATGTCGAGTTCTGGGCTTAGTGTTCGCCCCAGTCATGCTCCTCTTGTTTGCAAGGATTTTGGGGCATATTTACTAAAAAGTCATGCAGCACAGCTCAGCAAGTCACTTTGCTGCACTGTGTGACAGGGAAAGTGCAGGAATGTGCCGTACTTACCATAATATGGTGCATTCCTGTCTTTTACCAGCGTTGGCACACAATGTGCTGCCTAGCGCCAATGCAGTCACCCTTACACCATGGCGAAAGGGGGCCTGTGTTGTTAACAGTATTGCCTCTGTGTAGAAAGGGACAACTTCCTACACAACAACAATTCCCTGAAGCAGTTCCCTCATTTTATTAATGTAGCACACATAGAAAGAGGAAGTAACAAGGAGAAATACAAATATTTCTTCTTGTTACGCCTCCCCTGAGAAGGCGTAGCATTCTGACACATTCCCAGTTCGACCAGTATTGTTAAATATGAGAATGCTTCAGAATCCCTGGGTGGATGCATAGGAACACCCACGCTCCACCATGGAATGTGTTCCCAGGACAGAGTAACGCAATGCTGTGATTTGCACTGTGTTGTGTTCCTCTGTATTTATCAAGCCACTCAGGGCCACACAAGTTGACCATGTGTGGCTTCATAAATCAAGCTTAAGGGTTGTGATGCTTTTGCACCCCGTTGCGTGGCGCGAAAGCAACGCAACCCTATGATCAATATGCTCCTTAATTTTTGCCAGTTTTGAGAAGATCCATTGTTTGAATGCATGAGATCTTTTGAGAAAGAGTAATTTAGGAGATGCTACTTAATCAGTTGAGTAAGTAAGGCAGTCATTGAAGAATTGTATTCAATTATCCATACTGCTAGTTAAGATAAAAGTGAGGATTGATGTATATGTTGAAAAGAGGCGAGGCATAGTTGTGCACCAGATCTATACCTAGTCGAAGTGGCCTCGAATGGATTTAGATGCAAGGTTCATCTTCATTAGAGTGAAATGGAGAGTGCAATGTTTGTTTCTAGAAAGAGATGACCAGATGATTTTAGGTTGAAGTGAAAATGAGGCCAAGCATGTGGTCTTAGTTGGGGATCAGGCCAGTAAACAGTTGATGGAGGATGAATATGGCCATAGAACTAAGAATGATTGAGCCTTCGGTGCTATGCGTGCTCAGTCCAGATATTGAAATCAGCAATAATGATTGTTTGGGAGCTTTAGGCACCTAGAGTGCAATAGGATTTTCTAAGGCACACCCAAAACCGGTAACTTTGCGAAGTCTGCAGTCAATACGGAGCTAAAACAAAGTACAAAAGAGAAGTGGGTTTGACATTAATGACTAAATCCCGACCATGGCCAATGCCAGTGGTTTGAGGTAGACAATGGAAGTACAATCCTGTGCAATATGTGGTACTCCACAACCCGCCCAATGTGCTCCAACTCTGCTTTTACATTTTGAAGCCACGGCAATATAAGAACCAATATTAGGAGAAAAAGATTCCATGAAGTTTCATAAAAAAATGCAAGTATGCCAAACTGATGATCCACTGTGAAATCATGTATCAGCTCCTAATATTTAGGTAATGAGCATTTGATACGACTGTGCTAAGGGTCTGCCTGATGAAGTAGGAGGCAATAGCCAGTGTGCAGGATGAGGAGAGGCAGGTTTGGAGGCAAGAGGGTGAGGGCAGTGGGCTAGAAAGGTATCACTGCTAGACTAAACCCTACTTGGTAGAAGTCTAGGGCTGAGGTCCACTTTAACAGTTGTCCACTCTGACATTGCCCTCATGAACTGGGGTGCCAATGAGATAGGCTTGCAGCATGGCAAAAGCAGCAGTCTTTTCTGGTGCTCTCAGAACCTCAGACATTGGATAATATATCTCAGCATTAACTGGTCGTTTTCTGGACTTTCTTTTTGGAAGGGCACCAGCAAGCTCATTGAGTTCAGCCTTTGAGTGGGGGGTCCACCGGCCACCCACCCACTGAGAGAAAGCACAAAAGGGAACCATTCAACATGGAATAACTCTCTTTAATTCATCTAAATGTCAGGAAAATTACAGCCAATTGACAATAATCTTTCTGTAATGAGGTTCCACGTGAATAGCAAGAGAGTTCAAGTGAACAATCCATCCACAAGTGTTTTTATAATATAGTGTTGTGGTCAATTGATCCAAGCATTGAAGGCGTAACTGAGAAATGACCTAGCACCACTGTTGTTTACTACTGTGCTTTGAGATACGGTCATAATACTATTGTGCAATGATGTTGGAAGCCTTCTTACAAACTTACAAGCAGCAGTTTCTAATTTATATTCCAGCTATGCAGACATTTTAGATATAAGGCGGACATTTCCCTGTTTCCTTTGGCTAATGTTCAAAAATAAATTTTTCCTAGAGGTCTTGCCTACATCTTATAATTGTGGTTAAAGTGGAGAAAAAAGGTGCTATGGCTGGCACGTTCAACCCACTGAGGAATGTAGCCAAGAATTATGAAACGGTAACAACTGTACACATACTTCCTTAAGAGTGAAACATTATGCAGCACAGTGAGCACATTTGCTTCTCAAGTGTTTCAAGTTGGTATGTTAAATATTTCCAGTTTTTAAAACAGCTACAGGATCTTCAGAGTGCTTTATCCAGGTAGTTGAAAGTGGAAGAAAGTACAGAAGACTCTTTCTGTTCCTGATGTGGTTGCCTGCATTATTTGAGGGTAATGTTTCCAGTCTTTTCTCCAACAAGCGTTTCTTAGGATGAACATTACTGAGCAATGCACTGGCTCAACTGACCAGCAGTAATGCTTCCCCTTTGCATGCCATTGCCACACACTTTGCAACACTAAAGGGCACTTACACAAACTTGGAATGAGTCGCTCCACATACACTTAAAGATTTGGGGCCCGGTGTAGGTAATTCCGATTTACCGACTCTTAAATACCGAATCATACCGATTCGGTATTTAAGAGTAGGTAAATAGGAAGGGGGCAGATGTAGGTAATTCTTATTTTAGAATTACAGAATCTGTAAGATTCGATATTTACCGATTCGGTAAATACCGAATCGGTATTTCCTATTGATTCCTATGGGCCTTGAAGCCCATAGGAATCAATGGGAAATACCGATTCAGTATTTTCAGAATCGGCAAATACCGAATCCTGGCAGGGGGAACGGGGTGTCACTTTGACACCCCGTAGCACCCCAATTGCAGGCTTGTGTGCCATGTGGCACACATACATGCCCTAAGGGTATGTCTGTGTGTCACATGGCATAGGTGTACATGCACATATGTGCATGTACACTGGAATTCGGTATTTTACCACCCAATCCTATTGAATAAGAATTCCTAAGGGCCTGTGGCACTGCAAACTGTGCCACCTACATCTGGAATTAGAAATTCTGTAAATATACCGAGTCGGTATTTTACCGATTCTGTAAATATACCGATTCGGTAAATTTACAGAATTGGTAAAATTGGGGCCCCCTACATCTCAAAAAACAATTACTGGTCGGTAACGGCCGAAATCGCCCGTTACCGACCAGTAATTGGCGACCTACATCTGGCCCTTGGACTCTGTATGGAGAGGTTGGGCATGTGCAGGTTTGTGGTGGCATCTGGTTGAGACTTGTTAGTTGATTGATGTTTATCCAATGGCTGCATGTTTGTGGGTAGGTGAGGGTGTAGATGTGGATGAGTGGTACAATGTATTATCAGCACTTGCTTCTTTCCTCTCAGCTAGAAAATGGATCAACGCTATATTGTAAATAGCCATTAAATACTGAGCAGAATTATCCAGTCTATGTTCTTATTATTGAAAGTATGATGCCCCACAATCTTAATCGCCTCTTAGTATGAAGACACGGGATAAGGATGTGAATGCACAAACAGAGGAATATTTAATGCGTATTAAAACACATAGACACACAAATAACACACACAGCTCTTTAATTGTGCCCAGGGCCATTTATGACCCTGGAGTGGCTATCAGTCAACAGTAAGTGATCATTAAGGCCCTCATTACAAGTTGGCCAGAATTTAGGGAGGGCTATCAGAGGGTCAGAATCTCGTATTCCAGCCAGACTCTCAACACAAATTTCAGTTAATATGAGTTTTCCCCAGAATTGTGAATAAGTGCACCAACTACAAAATACCTGGACCTAGATTTACTAAGAGTTCATGCATTGCCGCACAAGGCAGCAAGCACAGTTGCTGTGCTGCATGAACCGAAGAGGGCAGAAGAAATGGGACAGTTCAGATCTCTCCCTGCACTGGCGAACGTTGTGAAGACATTCACCAATGCACGCGCCCTTGCGTCCTAGCACAAAGGTGTCTGCATTCTGGTCTGCATACGTTTATGCAGGAAAGGGCCTCTAACGGCACAAAAACTATGCATTAGGCTAGTTCCTTCATGCATGTGTGCTGCAGGACGATGCCAATCTGGGAATAGATTCTTCACCATGCATCTTTCTACATTCCTGGGAGATAACCACTGACATTTTCGACCTGCTCTAAGGAGGTGCAAAGACTCAGCAGAAGGACTGTGGGGGTCAGGGGGGAATGAGGATGGGGTGGATATTCCAGGTTTTAGATCAGGTATCTGCCTGTTCCTATAAGGCACTGCCTGCTCCCACTGTGCTGCTGCAGGGGTCCGGTTGGGTCTTCGTAGTGCCTGTTGCCCCTGCAGCAGTAAAGTGAAATCCAGGGTCCCAGGCCTGGTTATTCCGGGACTGGAGACACTTGCAATTGTGGGTGGTGGAATTCCACCTGAGTTATCGCTCTTTGGGGAAATTCCCCCACTTCTAAACATGGCCTTAGTGGTTTGGGCTGGAGTCAGCCATCTAGCACATATTTCTCATGTTAAAACTTAAAAGTGGCCCTATGTGCGCTCACTTTCAAAGTTTGCCTTTGCAGATTCATTTGCTCAGGCAGTCTTTGCTTGCTAAGGCACTAGGTTGTCACCTTGCTTAGGAATGCGGTCACTGTCTGAGGCAAAGGACGGCCAGGGGGGTACGACAGTAGTTCACTAATCCACAAACTGGACATGAAATAAGCCTCTCTTTCTGATGGTCTGTCCTAAGATGTGCTGCGTGGAAAGGAAACCCTGTGCCTGCACTATTCAGAACGTGTTCTCTGTAACACCAACTATCCTATGCTAGTGTTCAACAGCTACAGATCCATGCTCCTTTAGCTGTACTTCTAAAATGTCTCACAAGCAGCAATTATGCTTGGCTTCCATACCTTTAGCACACCTATCACCGTGCTTTTCACACTGCACACCCTCCTCATCTGTGTTAAAAGCAGTCTCTGTGATCACAGTTAAAAAGTCTACACATTCAACCTCGCAGCACTTAAACAAGAAACACTCCACCTTATTCTGTGACACTCTCTGGCACGGATCTGAGCCTAGCCCAAGGCTTTGCTTTCTTGGGTGCTGTTCTGGATGCGCTCGTCTGTCATTTCCACCTCAAAGGAATGTTACAAAGTTTGCATATTCAGCTTAGAGACTCACTTCCCATAATGACTATGGTCTCCACCTCTCTGATGGTGATGTGTTACTTACGTGGAGGAGGGGGGAATCACAGAAAATAACATACTCTTTCAGCTCCAGTCAGAAAGTTTGTAGTCTGTCCTCACTTTCTATTGTATGTTAATTCTCTGTTGGCTCCTCCTTTGTCTTCCTTTAAGGTCCTTGTTTGTTTCCTCACTTCTCCTTCTGCTGCTTATCTTCCTTCCACTCAATCCATGCATCATAGGGAGCTTTCAGGATCATGTGGTATGTCCAGTCCTCAAACCAAGACCTACAAGCGCCTGCTGCTTTTGTGTAGAGTGGACCAAAGGAGAGAGTTTAGCTGTGGTTGAGCTTCTACATAGACAAAGCTACCTAGACCATAAATGTGAATGCAATATTTTTGATCGATCCATGACATACTGTTGTTAGCTTGGTACAATCAGATAGGTCTTCGTCACTGAAAGTTTTATGTAATGCAATAACAGGAAAACCACATTTACTAAATGAATAGGATGCTAATCCGAAACCAATTTAGAAAAAAGTAAACCAATTTACTAACTAAAAAGAAATATTACATTCATCTAGTGTAGGTATTGGGTGGTTTAAAGTCACCAGTCCTTTGGATAAGAGTCTCAAAAATGCCTGCTACAGTCACCGCAGCCAAGAAAGAAACCTTTGGAAATGTTTTCCAAAGAGACCAGTTCTGAAGAAGTGCTGCCTTTCAAAACAGTGTTTTACTCACTTGTAGCCACAAATGCCCTTTTAAAAGGAGCTGATGACTAAATGTCCAGATTTCCAGACTGTAACGTCTTCGCCGCTTGCTTTCAACACAACAGCCAACCTTCCAGAAGCCACAGGTGTCGCTGTTTTTCCTCCCGGCAGATGCAGCTGTCTCTGTCAGCATCTTCTACTCTTCCTCAGCCTCACTGACAGAAGGTCCAAGCAACAGGCATGCTTCTTCTGGTCAGATCCCAGAACCTTGTAGGTTAAAAAGAGGCTAATTCTCCTAGTCCCCAGGGAAACTCCAAATTCCCAGAATTCAAGGCAAAGCAGGAGACAATTCTCCTCAGTCCTTCACCATGCAGATGGCAACTTTTCAGCACAAAGCAGGAAGTTTTCAATCTTCGCCGGTTCCAACCTAATCTTTGCCTTAAATTGTACATTTCCTGGGTGATCTACAATTCACCGTCCCCCAGGGGGACTTTGTGCAAAGGACTAAGGTGGTTCAGGCCATTGATTCTCGCTTCGGTCTCCCACAAAGTTGGGTAATTCCTGGAGAATCTGATCTCTGCAAAACGGGAGAACAAGCCTGCCATTGTATGATCCAGACAGCATGGCCTATCTGTGTTACAGCATCCTCTTCTTTCCTTGGATGGGGGCCCATTGTCAGGTTATAAGCAGTCAGGAATTGCATCCATCTACGCAGGTACACACTGCTCCTCCAAATGAAGGTGGATCCACCATCTCATTCAGAAAAGTGTGAGACTGATCCTCTGGGGCTATGTGAAAGGATTTGGCAAATAAATACACACACCAAAGGACACTAACGTTGTAAGTGCATGTGTTCCAAAGGTAGGGAGACAGCTGGTGAGTCCCTCAGCCTGGATCAGATACATTTATCATGCAACAGCGACACTAAAGGTGCCTGAGAAATGGCATGACTAACATGAGCCTTGCCACATTTATTTTCCTCATCCAAAAAGTCTACCTGCATTAACAGTACCATTCCAGCCCCGGCTACTGGTACCATGCTATCTGCACTAACCTCACTTCCTGTTGTAACAGCTCAAACCAATCAACACTCCACTGATTCTCTCATGTTTCCCTACACAATCTCCCAAGGAGTTAGCCTTCCTTAAAAGTGTATATTTCTAAAATGATTAAGAATTAAGGGAATTTAAGGTGCCTGGGATTCAGGCTCTCCAATTTCTCGCCTTCACAGATTAACAATCAGCCACAGTCGCCACCCCAAATTTATTCCCCTGAGACTAACAATTGGTGCATTAACAGAACGCTATATGTAGTATTTTTTTCCCTACAAGACTGGTCCTTCTCTTCTCTGTTTACCACTCTTCTCACTTTGCACGAATTCCCATAAAATAAATGTCGAATCTAGGAAGAGCTGGCAGGGACTGTTTGCATGTTCTTGTAAAGAGTCAGGCTAATGCTGTTGTGGCAAAGGATTTCCAAAGTACAGTGCAACATAAAGGGAAAGGCGATGACCTCAGGTTGAGGCGTTACCTTCTGACAGGGATCAGCAAAAGAAAGCGCAGAAACAAGGGCGTTAGACTTGAGTACAAACTTTTATTTTCTGGCAGTCAGTAGACATGTCTTCAAGAAGTGTTTTGTAACACAATAGCAGGTCTGCAAGATTTCCCAGTTCTATTCGTGGGAAAAACCTTGAGATCAACTTAAAAAAGGTATGAATCGTTCTCACCAAAGGGCTGCGGGCTGAAATATGATTTCTTTCCACATCCTTTTTCCAGAGCACTGACCTGGGAAAGTCTGCAGGCGCATGACGTAAGAGGGCGGTGTTCCAAATTCAGCTGTGTCGAGCAGATGTTTTGATGACCAATATCTCTTTTTTAATACAACTGATAAAAGCACGGAAATGGGAGTAATGAAAAGTAATCAAAAGGACAAGGAACACACTGTGGCCGTTTTACTTGCGATATAAAGGGTTTGATCCTTCTTAAGCCCTACATTTTCTTTTTTATTATTTCAGGAATTTTGCCAGAATTCGCAAAACCTTCTGGTGGTCGCTTTTTTTGTGAGAAAACATATCGCCTCACCGCAATCTGTTATTTTTTTCTAATTCGCTCATTGTGCTCCTCGTTAATTGGCTTATCAAAACTTTTGAACAGTAACTTTCTGATGTCATTGGAAAATGATGTGCATTTTTTTAACTTCAAATAGGCCGGAATATCCTTAAATGATTCTTTTAAGGGCATATCATATTATAGAATATACCGCAGTACACTTCATCTAAAACACCTTTGATTTTTGGGAGTGTTTCAAAGAGAGGGTACTTTTGAAGGCCACGGGCATCATGCGGGCAGTGCTTGGAGGCGGGAGAAGATAAGCACCTCCCTATGCGCTGCTCTAAGGAGTAGAGTCTGGATTCGAACCCCGAGACCTACATTATGTAATGTTTCCTTGTTTCCACTGCATCAGAACACTCACTGTGCTTCAACATGCAGCTCTCCTTTCTAATTACATGGAGGCAGTGGTGGCTGGTAGGGGGCGGTGGCAGGGGGAGGGGAAGGTGAAGGGTTAGGAAATTAAAAATAAGAAAACTTACCTACTGGTCGCCGTCACCAGCCGCCGCCTTTCCTCGCAGGAACAGGAAGCACCCAGGCTTCCAGACTCCCATGACCAATCACGACACTGCTGACAGCAGTGTCATGATGCGTCTGACGTTGTGATTGGTCTGAGCGCTGTGGTTCAGTGATCAGAGAGGGACTGGGAGGCTGGGCATGTTCTCCACACAAGCTGTACAATACAGACTATGGAGAACATGCAAAGTGTGCATGACTGTTTGCCCGGCCCAGGACGGCCAGCCAAACAGTCATGCGCACTTTAGGTAAGGCAGCAGTCACTCCTCCTCCAGGACGTCATGGGACCCAGCCCAGCCCCGCTCTGCCCTAACCTGGCGGCATCTGGAATACAAAAAATAAAATGATAATTACTTCTGTTATTATCATTTTATTTTTTCCATTGCAGTGCTTTAAAGCATTTGAGCAACGCTCCTCTGCCTTAGCAGAGGAGCCGCCACTGCATGGGGTCAATCTCCTATCTTAGCCCATGATTGTGTTAATTATCTCAATTTAGTATTTTTTTCTCCATTTGCAATGGAGGCAATATTTCTGTGAATTTGTGCAATAATGTAATTTCCCCTTCACTTCACCTATAATGCGCCCATATAGATTTAGCACAGCAGGAGTTCATCGGACTATGTTTATATTGTATTGCAATTGTAACTTTTATACTCCTGACAAGGTCCCATGTACCTTTCGCTGGATGGATAGAAAACCTTGCAATCTCCTGAGGCGGAAGCCGGGAGACCTCCGTTTTTTAAAAAATTGTTATTTCTTGTGTCACCATTTATAAATACTGTATTTTAAAGCGCACTCACCCGGCAGGCACCTTAGCAGCGGGCTCGAGAAACGCTCAAACAGCGACCCCTTCGCTGCAACGAACAAAGCAAAAAACTCACTTTTTGCCGCCATTGACGGCGAGGAACCGAGGCCACGCCTACCTTAGGCCACGGCCACCCGCCACAATATAAAAATGCTGTTGACAGCGTACATCAATCAGAACCTTGCAATCTCCTGAGGCGGAACCCGGGAGACCTCCGTTTTTTAAAAAATTGTTATTTCTTGTGTCACCATTTATAAATACTGTATTTTAAAGCGCACTCACCCGGCAGGCACCTTAGCAGCGGGCTCGAGAAACGCTCAAACAGCGACCCCTTCGCTGCAACGAACAAAGCAAAAAACTCACTTTTTGCCGCCATTGACGGCGAGGAACCGAGGCCACGCCCACCTTAGGCCACGCCCACCCGCCCCCTTCCCCACCTATAAGGATGTGCAATCACCGGACGTGCAGCGGACGGGCGCAGCGGGCGCGCCGTCAGCGCGCCGAAGGCGCGCCAAAGGCAAGCGCGTCTGGGCCCGTCCGGGCCCAGACGGCCTCAGGCCTAGACACTATGCCCAAACCGCAGAAACGTATCTCTTACACCCAAGATACACTGCTTGCCTGGAATCCAAAAAAACATCCCCAGTGCAATTACATCCTCAAGGAAGACACCCCCTTTTCAGGATGTATCCTCTGTAACAAATCTGAGGAAACGGAACGCCACCAAGGACTTCGGCTTGGCCTCCTGAATTGCAGATCCCTAGTAAAACACGCCCACGAAACAAACATCCTCGTCCAGGATCTGATGCTAGACATATTGTTTCTGACCGAAACATGGCTGACCCCGCACAGCGACTTCGATATGGTCAATGCAACACCCCCCGGCTACCAAATTTGTTGCCTGAATAGACCAGTCGGGAGAGGTGGCGGTCTGGCCATACTCTTCAAAGACCATCTTAAATGCAGAATTGAGTGTGGAACCGTCAAAGATTGTGAAAAATGTAATTTCACCATCCAGATCTCACCATCGATCTCCCTCTCGGGACTGTTAGTGTACCGTCCGCCAGGCTCTCTAGGAGAATTCACCAGTACTCTGATGGATTACATCTCACTCAAGACTATTTCAGTCTCTAACTTTCTCCTCCTAGGGGACCTTAACATGCACTTTCTTGACCCCGCGGACAACGCCGCAGCCAACTTACTGGCTGATCTCACTACAGCCGATCTCCATCTTCGAAACTCTAAGGCCACCCATGAGAAAGGACAACTCCTGGATCCAATCTTCACCAACATCAAAAACCTAAATGCCCAGGATCCCACCTCTCTACCTTGGACAGACCATATGCTAATCCCTATACACTGGTCACTCAAAACGACACCAGCACTCAAACAGAAAACAAGGATACGAACTAGACGGTGGTACAAGTTAGTACCAGAGGAATGGGAAGCCAAATTACGTGAAACTAGCGGCCCTCTATCCACGGACCCGAACACCGCGGACAGAGAATTTAACGATTGGCTAGCCCACCCCCTAGACAGTCTCGTCCCTCTTACTAATACTTTAAAACATGTCAAAAGAATCAACCCCGCTCCCTTGTACACACCTGCCCTCAACGCCCTTAAGAAAGAATGCAAAAAGTCAGAACGTACCTGGAGGAAAAACAAGTCAACGGCAGAGAAAAGTGCTTACCAATCCTCCATGAAAACGTACAAACGGGCCCTACACAACGCAAAAAGTGCCTTTTGCGAGGAAAAAATAAAAAGCTCCTCCTGCTCAGCCAAGGAGACTTTCTCCATTCTCAAAGAGCTCCTCCATGTCCCTGACCCCCCGCAGAAACCCATGGACCCCCAAGCAGCGGAGGAAAAATGCGTCAAATTGGCCACCTTCTTTGACGAAAAAATCAAAAAAATCCTCACCTCCCTTCCTGCCGCTAACCCTGATTCCATAGAGAGAGCTAAGGGACAGCCGCCCCCACCCGACAAACCTTATCTAGCGTCGTTTGGCCCAGTTACAGAAGAGGAAGTGATGGCTACACTCACTTCAACCAAGAGCGGAGCCCCTAGCGACCCAGTCCCCATACGGTTCGTCAAAAACATCTCTCAGACCATAGTCTCCCAATTGACAGCCCTCATTAACATCTCGTTGACACAGGGAGAGGTCCCTTCAAACTGGAAGGAGGCTGTCGTAAAAGGGCTCCTCCAAAAGCCCTCGCTAGACCCGGCAGATCTATCCAACTATAGACCTATCTCACTCCTCGCCTGGATAGGTAAGGTCGCCGAAAAACTTGTAAATAAAAAACTGTCGCACTTCCTGGAGTCAAATGAACTTCTCAATGACTCACAGACAGGCTTTAGACCAGGTCAGGGTACGGACACTGCTCTTCTCGCTGCAGTGGAAAAGACCAGGGAAATTATCGATACAGGAGGATCAGTGGCAGTGGTCCTCCTAGACCTGAGCGCGGCCTTTGACACGGTCAGTCATCAGGTCTTAATCCAACGTCTCGATAACATCGGGGTAAAAGACATGGCGCTGAAATGGCTCTCGTCTTTCCTCTTCCGACGCTCCTTCCAAGTTTGGGAAGGTGAAAGCCGCTCCCCCTCCATCCCCCTCCAGTGTGGTGTGCCACAGGGCTCATCCTTGAGCCCCACGTTGTTCAACGTGTACATGGCCCCACTGGAGGAAATGGTCTCACCCTTTGGAGTCACTATCGTCAGCTACGCCGACGATACACAGCTGGTGGTGACGCTCTCCCACCCCAAGCTAGAGCCCTCCAATCTCCACGACTGCCTCTCCAACATACATCAGTGGATGAGTGACTCTGCCCTTAAATTAAACGGCTCCAAAACAGAGATTCTGCTCCTAGGGCATAACACCACGACCCTCCCCCCCAACATCTGACCCGCCTGCTTGGGTGAACCCCCCACCCCCAAGACGGAGGTCAAGAGTCTCGGAGTGTGGCTGGAGACTGATCTCACCTTTAGGACACAGGCAAGAAAGACGGCCGGCATATGCTACGGACTACTTAGATCTTGCAGGAAGGTGATCCCTCTACTGCCTTTCCAGTCGCGTCTCCTGCTGATCCAAGGCCTAATTCTATCTAGGCTGGACTTCAGCAACGCTATTTACCTGGGATCACCAGAATCCACTCTCCAAACTCTGCAAAAAGCTCAAAATGCCGCAGCCCGAATTCTAACGAACACCCCGGCCAGAACATCTGCCAAGCCCACACTGAGGACGCTGCATTGGCTCCCCATCAGGGAAAGGGTAACTTTCAAGGCCCTTTGCCTGGCCCACAAGGGACTTCAGAACTCGGGCCCCCCAATCCTAAATAACTGGATCAAACCGTATAGACCCACGAGAGCTCTCCGTTCCGAACATGGAAACTTCATCACGATCCCCAAGGTGAAGAAAGCCCGTATAGGTGGCCGCCGTTTTTCGGTCAACACGGGAAAAAAATGGAACGCACTCCCCCTGAGCCTCAGAGCAGAACCAAACCTCCTGTGATTCAGGAAATCTCTCAAAACCCTACTCTTTCCCTGAGCCATTTTCTCTCCCGACTTTCTTCCCCCTGTGAGTAAGAGGTTCAGCGCTGGGATACCTTCTGGGTGACTACGCGCTTTAGAAAAACCTAAAATAATAAATAATAAATAAATGGATAGGAGACCACTCTGTTGGTTGTACTTGAATGAAAGAGTGTAGGTTTTAGTGTGGCTAATGTGAAAGGTGTCATTGGATCGTGTGTGATGAACAAAAGAGTGAGGGCATCATTTATAGGTGTTTTGCTGTAGGGCAGCACAGCAGGCCTTGGTGCTGCTCTGCCCTACCGAAAAAGAAAAGGGCAGGAAAACACCATATCTATTAGATACAGTGCATTCCTGTCCTTTTCCCCTGCACCGATGCACAATGGGCTGCCGTGCGCCAATGCAGGCCCCACTGCACCATGGTGCAAGGGTGCCTGCATTGAAGGGGTGATAATTTTAGTGCAGGAAGGGCCCCCTTCCTGCATAAAAACAATCACAAGAGGTCTTTTCCTCTTTCTATATGTGTTACAGAATGCAGCACACATAGAGGAAGAATGAGGAGAGATAAAGATATTTCTCCTCGATGTGCCTCCCTTATGCCTCCCCTGGGGAGGCTTACATTTTTGGCGCTGCCTCAGACTTACAATTTCTCGTTAATCTGGGGCAGTGTCAAAAAGCCATGGATGTTGCTGGGAACGCCCCCAGCAACACTCATGGAATGCCCCTTTTACACAGTTTTTTGCGTGAAAGTGGCAAATATTTCTAAGGCCATGATAAGCCACGTAACCTGGCTTTACGTGGCAGTATAAATATGCCAGCGGCACATTGCGCTACCAGAACATCAAAAAGGTGACATTCCGGTGGCCCAAAAGTGCCGGTAGGGCCTCATAAACTAGTTCCCCTGTGTTCTCTTCATAGTGCATTTATCTGCACTTTAGTGTACAGTGGAGCAAAGTGGATGTAAGTGTTGGTCACACGTACCGAAATGTTATGTTGCTTGCATTGGTAAACTGGTAATGACTTCTTCAATGGCATCATAGCAAGTTCCAGAATGTGGCCTTATTTCGTACAGAATTGTCATGATGTCTCATGTTTGTTAGTGTTTGGCTGAGAGTTTTGTAGAGAGTATTTTCAATGTTTAGTGTTTATGTGGCTCGTGTCAATTAGTGAGAAGGTGCACTGCATTGAAGCTTGGCAGATGTGTTTAGTGTCTTACGTGTATGGGTGAGTGTACCAAAAGAGTCATGTTTTTCTGAATTTGGGTGGATAGTTGTCCAGTGCGCGGATGGAATAAGGAAATACTTGTGATGGCATGTTTATAGTATGTAGGGAAATGTGGGTGGGCACTAGAGATGGCTATCTAGAAAAAGGCTTATGTTCTTTCATTAAAACCATACCTTTGCCTCCTAAAGCATGGAGTTATATGGCACATACCAATCACTCCCAAGTCCCCCTCATCCTTCAGTGTGAGCCAGTGCAATTCACTCTTGTAATGTGTTACCGTCCTATCCTTCAACTATTGCTATTGTCTACAGTTGATAAAACCCACAAGAAATTGTTTAATGGCCAATCACTCCTAAGTCTACACTCATTTCACGAGTCAAGTTTCCCTGATAACATCACAGAAGGCCCAATGGTCTTTGAAATAAAATACATTTAGGTCTTTATAGAATTTAAAGTTATTCAGCATTTGCTAAATAGCTATGGTGGGAACATGCAAAAGAAAGCCTCCCCACTACTCCAATCTCAATAATGGTTCTACTTTAAAGAAGTCTTTGTCAATCCTCAAACCATCTACTAGCAAGTCTGCATCTGGCCAATCCTGCTCTTACCTTGAGTAGTCAGGGGCTGTGTGTAAGGAGTGTTTCCAGCAATGCCATTCTAAAGGTGATTAGATACAGGGAGTGCAGCGTTGCATGGCAAGGTAAAGAGTGATAGATGCGGTTTGAATTCTTTCCTTTATGCCTCTTTTCTCAGAAGTGCACAGTATTGTCCCAATTCTGTTGCATATTTGCAGCTGCAGTTCCTCAGAAGAGTGGTTTGAACATCTTAACGGAGGTTTAGTGTCGCCCACTTCTCTTTCAAGATTTTCAGGCTGAACCTACTTTGGTAGCAGGGCCATGAGAGTACCAACAAAGGCATATGCAGTCCCTGAATGCACCATTTCTTGTTGGGATAATCTAACATCTCCCAAAGGGCGAGGATGTGGCATAACAGTCAGAGCTTCCCAATTTGGAACTGGGGATCCAGGTTCGAGTCTCAACGTCAGCTCAACATCCGGTGATTCTGGGCAAATCACTTAATCTCCCCTTGCCTACCAAACAATGAATGTGTCCCTGTGTAACATAACTGGTACTCACGTAAAGTGTGGTCGAGTTTGCACTATATAAAACTGCAAAAAGAAAGGGCAGACTGAATATTGTCTTCTGTAGTCCCACGCAGCGTCTATGTGTGTGCATTACACTGCTCTGCACTTGTGAACTATGGGACATGCTTAGGATTAGACCCTGTCCATCCAGGGGTCAGTAAAAGAAAAGTGTACTGGCCTTGGCTGTAATTCCCTGCTCTGCATAGGCCACTCCTACTTGAAAAGTTGGTTGTAGAGAGCCAGAGCAATGTCAAGTTTGTAAGATGTGCATATGAGGGGCCAGATGTACAAAGCTTTTTTTCAGCTCGCAAACGGTTCGATTCCCAGAATTGGTTCATATGCGAACTGAAAAAAGCATTTTTAGATGTGCAAAGACCTATTTGCGATTCGGTAAGCTATTACCGAAATGCAAATTGGGTTTGTGAGTTGCTATTAGGAAGGGGCGTGTTTAGTGACCAGGGAAGCGGCCGCCAAACAGTAGCAGTTATCACCAACTCCAAGTTAGAATTAACCCATTCGCAAATAGGAAGGGGTCCTCAAGGCGACCACTTCACCTTGGTTTTTATTTATTTATTTTATTTATTTATGCGATTTTAAACAGTGCGAACTTTACCCGACGGTGTCAGAGCGCTTTACATAAGAACCAGTTGAGAAACATAAGGATTTAGGATTACATGCGTTACATAAAGGATACAAACAGAAAAAATTGCAAATGTACAAGATGTAAAGTCACACAAGGAGGAGATACAAATGGATATACTCTAAGAGTCAAAAAGGAATGGTAGATAGTACAAAGGTCTACTGCTATATACTAGTGATTAGAGTTATCTCTATATACATAGTGAAGAGATATGACTGGATATACTCTAAGAGTCACATAGGAATGGTAGATAGTACAAAGGTCTACTGCTATATACTAGTGATTAGAGTTATCTCTACATACATAGGGAAGAGATATGACTGGATATACTCTAAGAGTCACATAGGAATAGTAGGTAGTACAAAGGTCAACCGCATATACTAGTGATTAGAGATATCTCTATATACATGGGGAAGGGATACAAGTGGATATACTCTAGGAGTCACATAGGAATGGTAGAGAGCACAGCGGTCTACTGCATATACTAGTGATTAGAGTTATCTCTATATACATAGGGAAGGGATATGACTGGATATACTCTAAGAGTCACATAGGAATGGTGGAGAGTACAAAGGTCTACTGCATATACTAGTGATTAGAGTTATCTCTATATACATAAGGAAGGGATACAAATGGATATACTCTAAGAGTCACATAGGAATGGTAGAGAGTATATGGGTCTACTGCATATTCTAGTGATTAGAGTTATCTCTATATACGTAAGGAAGGGATACAAATGGATATACTCTAAGAGTCACATAGGAATGGTAGAGAGTATACAGGTCTACTGCATGTACTAGTGATTAGAGTTATCTCTATATACATAAGGAAGGGATACAAATGGATATACTTAGGCTGTCCTGTTTTCAGTTTCTATTTTTGGTAAATTCTGGTGGGGGGTTTTCAGTGTTTTCAATATTTTAAAAAACAGTTGTTATCAGTGGTTACACATTTTCACGCCACTAAAAACAACAGAAAAAGTGTTTTTCCGGTGTTTATGGAACGTTTTGCTTTTATCATTGCTTGCTTTCTGCACTGAAAGAACATGGTATAGAGACAGTGTACGTATAGTGTATATGAGGTACAAAGAGATTTTTGCAAATTAATCTTATTGTGGTACACCATACAATACTTCTTCAGTGAGTCTTTGGTCATCTGCACTTGCGCTTTCCTTCCCATGTAAACTTTTTTGAAAAGGCCCTCTCAGCATTCATAGCCCCTTGGGCTGAGAACTGTCATTTGGGATGACTCTTTCCTTGATGCCACATAAAGCACAAAATGATAAATATTTGCGTTTTAGTTCCTGGGCATAAGAAAACAGTGCACCAGAATGGACTAAGAAGTCAATAGCATCCCTCATTAACTCTGAAGGTTGTAAAGATGCTTTCAGCATACCATCTAACAAGTCGCAAGGATCTCTTCACTTGAGCTCGGGTATCAATTTTGACAGGTCATCACACACATTTTTTATATACGTAGCTGAATCACTGCAAATACAAACAATATCACTCTAATCTTTGTTGAACTTGGAAAGAACCTTTTTTGCAGAGCAGAACAAGTGACACTGCGTTCCATGTTTTCCAAAAGTCTGGTGTCACGTTTTCACCAATATCCCAGAATCTTGGTGATATATATACTTGTCACTATACCTTGCATTTAATGTTTAATGCCTGAGGTGTTGGCAATTCGCCTACTATCAATACTGATCCACTAGTAACTATGGTCTGATGTATTAGGGGTTTTTACCCATTCTCTGTAGGTAAATGTGATGACACATATTAGGAAAGATTTTTATTAAACTAGCCATTTTACCTATTAGTGAAAGAATCAAATGCAGCCAAAATTTCAAATATGAGTTTGATATGTCCTGATTCTCTACAGTTTATAAAATAATTAAACTAGACCTAAAACATGAAACTAAACCCTGCATCTTTAGACTAAAGGCCATAAAACTGAAAAAAGTAAAAGGAAGAAGAAACAATATTTTAGTGGCATCCCTAAAGAACAAAACTCAAGCAGGATAATGTTAACCAGTCATTCTTAATGCTAGCTTCTACAGCAAATTTACATCTTATTGACCCCTTCAGTAAGAACAAAATTACTCTTTCACTTTCTTTTTCCTTTCTTTGAATGGCATTTAGTTTGTGGTTGTGCAGGTGTTTTTTCAGTGTTTATATGTTTTCACCGGTGAGGGCTATTTCTCTTTCAGTGGGGTTTTATCAGTTATTATAGGTTTAAACCTAAAACCCCACAGCCTAGATATACTCTAAGGGTCACATAGGAATGGTAGAGAGTACAAAGGTCTACTGCATATACTAGTGATTAGAGTTATCTCTATATACATATATATACACACATAGTAGATTTTCTCAGGCAGCATTCCATCAAGTGGGGTCAGAGGGTGGATGCAGTCACAGCCCCAAGGGAGGGTGGAAGGGATACAAGGGTATGGAGAAAAGGCAAAACAGAAAAGGGAAGAAACATTTGAGGATCGTCAAGGAGGAAACGAGGGAGAAGGGTACAAGACGAGGGAATGGACAAGATGGCGGGTCGGGGTCCAGAGAAAAACGGCCGGGAGCAGCAGTAAAATGGCGGGCAGGACAAAAGAAAAAGTAAAGAAGTCCATGAGAGTCACATAGGAATGGTAGAGAGTACAAAGGTCTACTGCATGTACTAGTGATTAGAGTTAAGTTTAAGTTTAAGTTTAAGAGTTAAGTTTAAGTTTTAAGAGCAGCCAGTGGTCCGACCACTGCCTACTCTTAAAAAGTGAAACGGAAACATTTCATTTTTATTATTTAAATGCATCCTGTTTTACTTTGAGAAAAAAGCTGCATTTCGAAACAAAAAACTTCTTTATTTAAAAAGCAGTCACAGCCATGGTGGTCTGCTTACACTGGGCAGGCCACCATCCATGTAAGTGCTAGCCATTCACAATGGGTCGCAAATTGTGAGCTGCCTCATGAACATTAATGAGGCAGGTCCGTTGCAACCCATTGGGAATCACAAACAGTGTAAAGCACAATGTTGTACATAGCTGTTTGCGATTTTCTAATAGCCAATTGCAAACACTTGCTATTTGGAAATTGCAAACAGAAATCCATGTACATCTGGTCAGAGATGAACTTACTTACATACATGAAAATGTGGGATGGCTATTTCCCTTGTAAGCCTACATTGGGCACATCTTATCGGAGTCATCCCCATGTAAGCCTGATGGATACAAAGTCTCATCAATACAATCACTTGAAGCAGACTTGGCCAATTTCAACTTGATTCCAACTAGACATGAGACAAAAGTGTTGAGTTCTATGTGAATCAGTGAGTTAATCATGTCATGTGCTTTGCTTACAGATGCATTGTGAAAGGTTCATCAACATCCTAAGAATACTTGGAACAACCATGTTTGGAGTCTCTCTTCTTCTTGGCATCACAGCGGCTTACATCGTTGGCTACCAGTTCATCCAGACAGACAACTACTATTTCTCTTTCGGGCTTTATGGTGCAATTCTATCGCTTCATCTCATCATCCAAAGCCTGTTCGCCTTTTTAGAACACAAAAAAATGAAAAGGTCACTGGAAACGCCAATCAAGCTCAACAAGACTGTTGCCCTCTGCATTGCTGCCTACCAGGAGGACCCCGACTACCTGCGGAAATGTTTACTGTCGGTCAAGCGGCTGACGTACCCTGGCATAAAAGTGATCATGGTGATTGACGGGAACTCAGAAGATGATGTTTACATGATGGACATCTTCAGTGAGATCATGGGCAGGGACAAATCTGCTACTTACAGATGGACGAGCAACTTCCACAGCACAGGCGCGAACGAGACTGAGGAGTCGCATAGGGAGAGCATGCAACACGTGACCCAGCTGGTCCTGTCCAACAAATCTGTGTGCATCATGCAGAAGTGGGGTGGAAAAAGAGAAGTAATGTACACGGCCTTCAAAGCGCTGGGGAGAAGTGTGGATTATGTGCAGGTAGGTCCTGAAGCGCTCGCTGAAGGCCAACGCAAACATATGTGACATAAAGAGGTCTTTGTATGAGTCGCTCAGGCTGAATGTTATAGAATATCCAGGTCTCCTCTTAGCACAGTACTCCTTTCAGACTGCTTAGGAATGGAACATGGCTGCTGAAAGTGCATGTTTGTAGCCCGTGGTTATCTGGAAAAGCATAAGTTTGAGTTTTCATACCAAATATAGTTAACTTTCATCCGCCCACCTCTTTTACCCTGTGTGGTAGCGGGTTTTAATGTATGGAGATTTGGTGAGAAAGAAACTGCTTATGGATTGTAGGCAAGAACAAAATATTTTTTCATGATAAAGCATAAATTCTTAGTTTTCTCCGAGGCCTGAGCAAACGCAAAGCCAATAAGGAAAGAAGTGTTTTGCTTCTAAGCAGAGACTATAAGCAGCACCCAAGCTGGACGTGAAAATGAAACGGGTTATCGTGAATTGGGGTATTTACCCCACACAGTAATAGGCCTCTGACACATTTATGAAACCTTTACCTCAGCTACATCTGGCTGAAGTCAACGATTCCATCACAAGAGGTTATTGAGGTTCACATCGCCCTGATGTTGCGTTACATTTTGACTTGTGGTATATTTTGTTGTGCCTTTCCATATCACAGGGGCAAGCAAGGACACAGTTTGAAAATCTATGAATAAATCAGTGTCCTTTAATGCCAGGTGACTATTTAGAAGCAATGTTTGCAATATCTGTAAACACACAATTACAATCTGCATTATTCAGCTCAAGGAGGGAGCTTGTCATCTTCCTCCTAGTGATTTCCTTTCTTGTTCATCATTCTGGTTCCTCTGAGGAGGCATGTGGTGTTGTGGAATCTCACAGGGAATGGTCCTTGCTTAGCAGTGATTTAGGCTGGGCCATCTGCAACTATGCATTCTGCAGCACACATAGAACAAGGAAATGACCTCTAATGATTGTTTATGTACAAGAAGGTGTGCCTTCCTGTACATAAACAATCCTTTAAACCAATGGCGTTTTACAAGTTCTATGTGTGCTAATGCAGCACACATAGAAGTTAAAAAATGCCATTTCTGAATGTTTATGTGCAGCAAGGGATGGTGCAAGGGTGCCTGCGTTGGCGCATGGCAGCAGTTTGTGCCCCTGTGCATGGGGAAGCACAGAGATGCGACATATTGTTGTAAATATGTCACATCCCTGTGCTTCCAAACGAATGCAAGAATGTGCAGCAAAATGGCTTACTGCACCGTGCTGCATTAGATTCTTGTGAATCTGCCTCAACATAAATACAATCAAGCATACACTACAAACATACAATCAAGCATACACTACACTACATGCAACCAAGCATACATTACAATTCCAGCCTGTAACAGAATCCCTCAGAAGAGGTTGTGAATATACCTGACCCTGACAGTGCTGTGAGCCAACACGGTTAGCAATGCAATGTGATGCAAATCTCAGCTTTCATAACCTAACATTATATAACATAATTTATTGAACCATAGCATCCCATAAGTTTATTGTTACCCTACTCAATGGTAATCATTCTATCGACCTCAGAAGGATTAAAGGCTGAGTGGACCCGCAAGTCGAACACAGGTCCCAACAGTGGACGCATTAGTCCACTGAGCCACCAGACCCGGCCTACATCACATCACATAGCATAACATACCATAACATAACATAACATAACATAACATAACATAACATAACATAACATCACAAGTAATTAAAGCAGCCATAGCAATATATTTAAAGAGGCCCCCCTTAGCACAGTACTCTGGCCAGAAAGCCCCTGGTTGAGTCCAAAGGGGCCCCTCTTTCATTATGCCAGCGCACAGGACCCAAAAAAGGCAGCATTTAAGTTAAGCTAAAAGGCATGGGTGGAAAAAGAGGAAGGTTGAGGTTCTATCAGACAACCTGAAGCCCTGGATCTTTGGGTTGGGACAAGCTGTACAAGCCCCTATTCTCCCCGGATTTAGAAAGATGAACATAGAACATGACACCGTGTCATGTATAATCTTAGTTCCTTTCCTGTGTTATTGCAGACATGGTGAAGGGTGTATCTCCAGCTTATATTCTTTCAGCTTCATCCATTGTTTTCCTGATCACAGAAAGCTTTATGCAGAGGGTCTGACATAGTCGTTCTCAGAGAGCCAGAAGGTGCGGACTGATTTATTTTCATGGTTTGGCATGTCTTGTACGCAGTCACTAAGAACTTTACTGATGGTATGGAATAGTCATTATCGACTGAGAGGTTGACCGTCCTATATGACCTGGCCTACCGCTTGGGATGCATAACTCTGCAATGGAAAGAAACTCCCAAAAGTGACTTTTCCAGCTGCTGGTGCTGGTCTAAAGGCTACAGTGACACACATAGAATCTTTAAACATATAGGGGCCTTCATACACCGGAGAAAGCATCTCACAGAAATAAAAAGAACCGCTTTGTTTATGTTGCCAAAGCTAGTGGGTCTCTAAGAGCGAAAACGTTTCCTTGCTTCAATGTACTAACATTGGACGCAAGCCATTGTAGTGTGGCAGACATGGAGTAATGCAGTGCTCTAAATCGCCACGGTCTGTTCCTAAAATCCTATAAAGTTCAAGTTTACTTGAACATGAGTCAGACAGGTCTCCCTGACCCCAAAGGAGACGTGAAGGGAAGGACCCTCCCTTCAGATCTATTACATCTGGCTAATGTTGCTTCTAGATTTGGAACAGACTCAGAAGATGTGTTACTTCTCCACCCAACAGATTCTGGTGGCACTGGTCCAAGAAATTGAGCTGCGGCTTCTCAGAGCAGCGCGGATATTCTGCGAAGGGAAAAAAGCAGGGCAGTGATCCCAAAAAAGCCTCATTCACAGAGACACCACCTGCATTTAGCGGTGATTGCACCCAGTGAATGAGGATTTCTCTGCGCTGGACAGCTGAGCGGGCTTGGCAATGCCAGTGGGGCAATCTGGCATAGTCTGCTCAGCAATCGAAAAAAATCTAGCCTAAAAATTAATCAGTAGATTGTTTAACTGTGTCTGGAGTGTCCTGAAATTTAGAAAACACTGGGCATATTTACGAGGAAGTGGTGGAGCATAGCATTAGCCACCTTGGCTTAAAGCCGCGCTCCACCACTTCCAAAACGCAGGCCGGCACCATATTTACTAGAGTACGTTGCAGCCCTGCATTTCTCCCTGTGCTGGTGCTTATTATAGCTACCTACAGCCAATTCAGACACCCTTGCACCATACAGCAAGGGTGTCTGAGTTGTAGGGGAAGATTGTTTATGTGTTGGAATGTGTCCCTTCCTGCACATAAAGAATCTGAAGTGGCATTTTGAAACTTCTGTGTGTGCTGTTTATTACAACACACATAAATGTAGCAAAACGTCACTTTTTAAAAATCTATTTTGTATGTGTAGGAAGGGTCACCTTCCTGCACATAATCAATCAATGGCCTTTTGCTGTTTCTATGTCTGCTGCACAGCGCAGCACACATAGAAACAGCAAAAACGAGGACTAATGAGACATTTCTCCTCATTGCGCCTGTTTAAGACCAGGTTTTCCCTAGTCTTATAGTCTTAATGTTGGCTCTGCCCCATATTTACACTGCCCTGTGAAAATGGGGCAGCATCAAAATCAATGGGTGTTGCAGTGGAACGCCCACCCCAACACCCATTGCCCACGTCTTTCACGTTAGCGTGAAAGGGGGCCTTTCTTCACAAGGTGGTATTAAGCCACGTTAAGTGGCTTAAAGCTGCGTTGTGATGAGGCGAAGCCCATTTCGCCACCATAACTTCAGAAAAAGTGATGTTGTAAAGGCAATAGGGGGTTGAAAATATGCTCCACATCAAACTAACAGTTGTTTCACTATGATTCACAAATACCTAATTGATTCCTTACAAATATGGTTATCATTTCTCATCATTAATGGATAGATTGTTTTAATGAAACGGAATTAAAAATGTGGCATAGTGTAAGGGGACAGCTTCATGCTGCTGTGTGACAAGCAAATTTTACATATTACCTAAGATTCATATCTAAAAATAAATGCCAAAATAGAAATATTTTATTTTTTTCTCAACCAAGATAAAGAGCCACTAGTCTATTTTGCTCCTGTGTTGAATCTGCTGATGATCAGACAAAACATGATATGTAACATGCATACTCTCATACCAGCACATAGGCCAGCCTTTAAGACTTTTAGCGCTCCTCAAAAACAGACTTGGATTATCTCCCAGTATGACCCACAGTATGAGTTGGCAAATTTAGCTTGTGCGATAAGTCCGGGTGACTACTCTAAGTTGCCAATACAATTATCAGGTCTGAAAAATGTGGACTAGATCATTATGGCGCCAGATACATTGGGCCTGTGGCTAATGCTGCTGGGTGGGTTCATTGGGCGGCCGGATTTCCTGGTTTCTATAAGCCACCTGAAGCAGTCTGGGAAGAGCAAACAATGCTTCCCTCAGACAGACACAAGCATGCCCTGGACCCCTCCTGCATAACTTCCTGACATATGATTGACAATCCTCCTGACACTTTCCACTTGCTCAGAGCAAGCAGAAAATGTTGGTGTTTTGTTTTAAGGGACCAAAGGAGATACCACCTGGTAATTTTAATTCACCCTTACAAGCTATCAAGGGGTCCCCAGAGCTGAGGCTGTGTTCAGAAGGGACACATGGTCCTTGTTTAAGCCAGTGTGTACCTTCCCTGGGTATGCCTGACCTGAAAGGGCCTAGCTACAAATTTATTTTAAAAAATCACTTTATTTGCACACATGCTAGCTTGTCAAGTTAGCGCATCCACTGTGGACTGCATACAGCATGGTTAAGACAGAGTAGCTGTTCTCCCATTGCATTGTGTTTCTCTGTCAGTGGCAGGTACCCCTTCATGGGGTGTCTGAGGGTCTCCATGTATGAGGGTGCAGGTAAACTTTGAGTCCTGCCTCTTAGAGGTCTTCAAGGCGCCCCTCAGGGACAAGCATGCAGAGTATGCCTGCACAAACACTCATCTCACGATCATTGCTTCACCATCACATTCGCGGAAGAGTTACCTCAATCTTGACATTGAAAGGGTAGGGCTCTCAACAAAGAGATGTGGTAGATCCCTAGAAGTGAATCGCCTCCAGGGTTGCTTCAAGGCCCTGGTGCAGGTGTGCCCTTGCTGTTAATATCTCACAGGGGCATTGGCAAAAGCTTTACCTAATTTTCAAGGAATCAAACAATCAATCAAATGAGGAAACTTCCACTTTACTTTGCATTGGTCCTTGATGCCTGGACAATATGTTTTGGACAAGGGCCAATACCGATGGTTCTAGATTCTTCTGTGGTGCCAAAAGTAGAAAAAACTACCCAAGAACAGTGACTTTATTCTGGTTGCTGGTTTGGACATCTGTGCAGCAGAGAATGGTTAGATTCTATTCAAAGAATGCAATAGCTAATTTCAGTGAAGGTGCATCCATCTTGATACAAAATATGTATTCCTGACCTAATGGCAGATGGTCTTTAAGGGCGGAGACCTGCAATGAAAAGGCGGCCCAAGTACCATCTGCTATGGCTTCCGCAATCAAGGATTCAGGACTTTGAAAACCCTTCCTCAGCATTTCATTCCAAGTACTGGTAGACATTAAGGGGCCGATTAGGATTGCAGTGATTCCGCATCCTCCGGGCCGGCGGAAGCTGCAGCCCTTCAAAACACCCACCGCCAAATTAGGATGGCGGTGGGATCAGCGGCGGACGGCAGATCCGTCCGCCGCTGATCCGCGGGGTGTTGGCCGCAATTTAGACACCGCCAGCCAAATTACAATGTGTGTAAAAACATGTTTTTCCGAGGCGGATTTACCGCCGTGGAAAAGCATGTGGTAAATAGCTTGTGGGGGGCACTTGCGGGCCCCCAGGGTGTCGGGGGGGGGGGTGGGGGGTGCACATGGGGGTAACTATAGTACCCCCCAGCATTCGCATGTACAAGGCGGCAGGCACCGAGCGGTTGCTGCCGTTTTGTGCATGCAAATGGAAAGCACGCATATTTAACCTTGCTGCGGGTGCTGCTTCAAGCAGCACCCGCAGCAATGTTAAATATACAGGATGTGACCGCCAGGGTGGCGGTCACAATCCTAATTCGCACGGAGGGACCGCCGCTGCCCATGCGGACGGTCCCTCCACCTCGGGGTGGCGGACGGACGCAGGTCCGTCCGCCATCCTAATGAGGCCCTAAGTTTGGTGGTTCTTAATGATAATTATAGGCATTATGTAGGGCTGCAGAAATATCTCCAATGGTCATTAGACAATATTGATTATATTTCATTTACTACTGTACTTAACATGCATAAAAGAATGCTATTTTAAATATGTGGAGGCTCTGCCCTCACATTTATTTCTCAGCAATAATCTAATGCTAAGGTTTCTATTGATGGATTTAGGCCCAGATCTTTGTACTGGGGTGAATGTAAGACATTGTTCTGCATTCTGTCCATCAACTGTGTTTTTTGCAATTTTCACCCTGGGTGGGCTGGGTATGCTCAGACGTGAGTCCCAGGCTCTCCACATCACTGGAGTCAAGCTATCCAGGCTGAAGAAGGCTGATAGCCAGAAACCGGTCCTTGGATGCTTGATTCCGGTCTAGGAAAGACATGGCTTGGTAGTTCGGGCTGGACTGTTCCCATGAGACACAGGGTCAATGCTGATTTGCATATAGCCAGTGTCTGACCTAGGGTGGTGTGGAGTGCAAAAAAACGATGGATTTAGGCCCAGATCTTTGTACTGGGGTGAATGTAAGACATTGTTCTGCATTCTGTCCATCAACTGTGTTTTTTGCAATTTTCACCCCGAGTGGGCTGGGTATGCTCAGACGTGAGTCCCAGGCTCTCCACATCACTGGAGTCAAGCTATCCAGGCTGAAGAAGGCTGATAGCCAGAAACCGGTCCTTGGATGCTTTATTCCGGTCTAGGAAAGAAATGGCTTGGTAGTTCGGGCTGGACTGTTCCCATGAGGCACAGGGTTTAGGCTGATTTGCATATAGCCAGTGTCTAACCCAGGGTGGCGTGGAGTGCAAAAAAACGATGGATTTAGGCCCAGATCTTTGTACTGGGGTGAATGTAAGACGTTGTTCTGCATTCTGTCCATCAACTGTGTTTTTTGCAAGGTTTCTATCACCAACCATCACATATATCTCTTCCCAATTTTCCTGTGTCTCGATCACAGGATCCTTCACATATTGGAGGGCAGCACCTGTTGCAGCCCGTATTGCAAGAGGCGGAGTATTCTCTGGATACCATAACCAGAATTAAAGCACTGTAATACTGAGCTGCTCCATTGAAGACAATAAATTGTCTCAGGGCCAATGATGGCTCATACAAACCTTCTGCTCCAACAATGAAATAGTTGTCTTTCTATTTATTCATTTTTAATTTTTAACATCCTACCCGTAGTGAGTTGGATACTCTAATAGCCTTATAGCCCTTGTGCTCGGTACTATAATAGTTGTTGAATGCCGTCACCCTCAATATACCTGGGGTCCAGGACCTTTAACAACCTTCACTATTGTCCACAATTGGCTCAAATGCTTTAATGGCTATGGTGGCCAGCCTTCCAGAAACTGGTGATCACCTGTTAGTTGTAGTTACTTTATTTAAGTAGAAGAAACTGCATTTTGTGCCCATCTCTCTAGATCTGATGTTCTATGCCTCTAGTCATTCCTCCTTCGTTTTTGATTCCTCTGCGTACCATGCGTGGTTGTGCATACATTCCCACGAGCAGATTCAATGAGGTAGGCCTTCCAAATTCAGTGCGCCCCTGGCACTACAGCTACATATGCAGCAGGAGCTATTCTCTGAAATACAGGTTCTTTTATTTGCATCCATCATAAGAGATTATCATTCTCACAAACGTAGCGCATGAGCCTTAGGGTCTTGTACTAAACAAAGCATAAAGCGCTCTGAAATGGCTCTGGGCTGTTTTACATTTTCAACTGTGTTTGTCTCGATATTCACGGTGTAAGGCAGACACCCGGGATGTTTCCATGTAGGAGAGGATGTGGCATAGTGGCCACAGCTGCCGACTTTGGAGCTGGGTATTCAGGTTCGAGTTTTGGCGGTGGCTCAAAATCCTTTAATTCTGGGCAAATCACTTAATCTCCCTTGCCTGTGGACAGTGTCTAATGGCCCTCAGGGGTCATTAGCCGTGCTATATAAATCCACGTATTATCATGATTTATTGTTATGTGGGAGGTGTGCTCCTTCATGACTCATCCTTGTGCCCTATTACAATCTGACATTGCCATTGGTCCTCCACTGAATGTACAGGGGCACACGTGGATGTGTTCATAAAAAATTCTCTTTTCACCTCAGCCTACTTTATGGGGGCACCAAATTAGGTAGATGAGCCTACCATTGCTCCCAAGGTACTGCTAGTCCTTGCCTTTTAGCTGGTCAGATGCCTACGGCCTCCACTGTTACTAGGGCACAGGGTCAAGGATTTTGTCCAGTCTTACAACCACAAGGCTGTATTCTTTGCAGTGGACATGCTGATGCACGATTCACGATGCCTACTTTCAATACTGTTTTGCATCATGGCCTATCAGCGGATCTGCAGAGCATCTTGGACCATCTAGGAACCTGTCATATGTTGCATGTCTCTCCCCCATGCCCCTGCCATAGAGAGGCAGTATGTATTCGGCATGCAGTGCTTCACACAAACCCTCAATTGAAGAAATTAGTTGCCCACATGACAGTGCCCATGGTGGATCAGGAAAAATGTGTGTTGCCTTCTCTGTGCGCATGCAAGTTAAAAAAAATATAGACTGTGAAACAGGGACACAAGGACAACGTGAGACATCCTACATTGAAATGAAATTTGATGGGATGTATTTTTGGGCGAGTGGATTTCTCATGAGATAAAACACATTCTTCTTCAAGATGGAAGTCATTGCAAGAGTGACATTAACTGTGAGGTCTTTTCAAAGATAGCAGTGGTCTTTCCCTATCGTGCTGATCCTTTTTCCGGACCCAAACTTTGACGATGAAGTAGCCTAAGGAGGCTATAAACAGGAAGATGTATCATTGCCGGCCTCCCAGAATCTGCTGGCCAAACTTATAATGGTGTGCCTAGAGCTAGATCCATCCAGGTTTCATGGGGAGCAATTATTCCTATCTCCCACAATGCCCTGGGATATCCTCCTCGGTGATTTGTTGGAGCATTCTGTGCTGCGCCTTGCCAGTCTGCACCCATGTGGTTTCGCTAATGATGGTAATGATCAATGGTGGCCTTTCAAGCGAGCAGCCATTTTTCATCGAGGATTGTGGGCCTCTGTAGAGTTGTGATGTCCTAATTATCATGTCACACACTTTGCACCCCGCCTGTCAATGAAAAGCCATTTTGTGCCAGTTCCAAAGCTGCTGCTGGATCTTTAGCTCACTGTGCTGGTTTCCACAATCCCTCCCTGTTGTGCTGAGATTAATCCCGCTTCCTGCAGTGACCTCGCGTCTCGAAGCATGAACTCCTCGGTGTCCTTCCACAGCTGCGCATCACCTCCGAGCCACGCTCTAATACTTGTACAAATCTGGTGCCCAATTATTCTCAATCGTGACGTCGTCCGAGTCGAAACGCGTGTCGTTGTGTACTTCCTGACTTCTCCCGTTTCCCAGGACTTCCTCCGGTGCGAGCTGTGCGCATTTGCTGGTGATTGGTTTTCGGTTTCCTCGGCGCGGTTGTTCCCAGCGGCCTGCACAGGGATGCTGTGAATCTAGGCAGCAGCTGGCGGGCCACAGACAGATTTCTGGCAGGAGGCGCCACTCTTGCACCTGGCGCTTCTGCCAGGGCTCTTCCCTCGGCGTCACTGCGCCCTGTGAGCTTTAAAATGCATTTGTTGCGCTGCAACTCAGTATGAGCGCGCTCCATCCCGTGCTTACCCGCCCCAAGATTTATGTTAGGCAAATCAAATTCCTGCAAGATTCCTAAATATGGGCGTTTCACACGCACATCAGCAAAAGAAACATATGGAAGACGTGTTTTTACATGATTTAAAATTGGATGTGCTGAGAGATGTACAACATTCGAAATTTATGAAAAAACAAAATCGTGCACAACCTAATTCCAGCATTATTCAAATAACATGAATGAAATGGTAAAACGTCATGGTTTGATACACAGCGAGACTCATACATTTAAATATGCAGTAACCATAAAAATTGAAGACATTAAATCATGGGGAAGGAAATGTGATCAAGTCCCGGCAAGCCTTCCAACCCCAAACATCATTTCAAGGTCAAATAAAGAGCTATTCCCTAAGACAATTGCTGAATAGTAGAGTGGTCGTTAACCTCCCGGGTAATATATTGGGTCACATAGGTGCTACATATTGTTCAATTAATAGACCTTTGTTCCTGATTTAGTACCCTGAATGTGATTGACATTTTTTCCTTCTCCAATTTCATCTATGTGTAAAAAGAGGAACTATAACTCCATTTTTGTAATGTCAAGGTCTTTTTAATGCTATTTATGTGTATTTTATGCAAAGCAGAGAATCCACATGCATAGCTTTAAGAAACAAATGTCAAACAACGGGGAAGTAGGCCCGTGCAAAATTTTCCTTATGTTGGCATAATGAATTTCCGCGATTAGGCGTTTTTATGTAAAATAACCAAAATGACTCCATTATATAACGTTGTGTAATTTCAAGTTAGTTCAGGTAAAAATCCTATCATGGAAGGACAGGAACAATGCAAACACACAGGATGCACGAGCTGTTGTTCGCCGCCCTTGTGTTGTTAGCACTTTTTTTGTGTGAAATGCGTCCTCAAGTCCAAAATAAACTAAAGGATGCATTTCGCGCAAAAATATAGTGCTAAATGCCTAGTTTGCATTTTGCGTGATTTCACACAATTTTTCTGAGATTTCATCTAATCACGCCAAGGGAAATTACGCACATTTCACACAACCCTGGAGGTAAGTTAAGCGATTCTTTTATTTTGCGTAGCACATGCTTAATGACGCAAAGAATTGGGTAGAGTCGTAAATCACCACAATATTCATGCACACGCCTCTGTATCAAGTGATCTTTGAGTTTTAAGAATCTTGGCCTTAATAACTGGAGAGCCCCCTGGGGAAGTGTACATGTCGTTCATGCATGCTAGTTTTCTATAGGTGTACTGTGGAACTTACCCCTATCATTCAGAGAAATTCTGCCTTTTTGTGATATACCCTTCAGGTGATTACTTTGTGAGAATTCATTGCACTTTGTTGTACCGCCAACGCTCTCTAGTCAATTAGTCATGTAAGGGAATCCCCTATGGTACCAATAGAAGCCACCCATTGAATGCACCTATGGACTCTCATCATGTCTATGTTGCAGTCTACGCAGTTTGATCTCACTTTATTTAAATATATAGGGCCTCATTTATGAGGCTGTGCGTCACTTTTATGCCGCCGGTGCGTCACAATGGCACAACAAGGCAATTTTTATGCCTTGTTGCGCCATATTTACAAAGTGACGCATCTAGGTAGATGCGTCACTTTGTAAACCCCTGCTCCACATTATACCTGCGCCAGGTAAAATGTATGCAAGGGGGGCGTATTGACGCAAGGAAGGGTAGTAGAAGTGATGCAGTGAAATCTATGAAATTTCAGTGCGTCACTTTTAGGACGCCGTTGCATCAAAATCTTACGCCTGCCTCACAGCAGGTGTAAGACTGACGCAGGCCCTTTCACATGGGGCTTACCCCATGTGAAAGGACGCATTGCTGGAGTTGCGTCACTTTTGTGACACACTCCAGCAATGGGTCACTTTTGCGCTTACAGATACATCAGAAATACTGACGTATCTGTAACTCCTTGCGACATGATGCATCATACAGTAAATATGACGCATCAGGAATGTCGCAAGGAGTGCGCACTGAGAAGTGACGCATCGATGCTTTCACGCAGCGGTGCGTCATTTCTCATAAATGAGGCCCATAGACTGTAAGCAGCATGAAGAGCGTAGAGGCGGTACACTTAGAAATCTATTGATTTAGATCAACTCTAGCATTTCTAAGATGACTCCACAGTTGTAGCTCTGGTATATGAGTAACCTTACTCTTTGCAAGAGATAACAATGTTAAATGTGCTCTATCTTTTCACTGCCTTCCAGCTACTTGTTGGGAATTCTCAGTTTTTCAGTTTACACACACAAGCACATCAATGGTGTTGAATTCACAAATTTACGCTAAATAAAAAGAATTTACTCTATTGCTTCTCTAAACATTAAACATCTAAGAGATGATTATGAGAGGTCCTGTTTTGTGGAACAATGTGCCCGAATTAGAGTCTAGCGTTCTTGGGCTGCCATAGTCGCTATGGGGCAGCGTTGCCAGTTCTGTGTCCGCCTCATTATGAGGCAGCTTTTAGGACCTTCCACTGCTGCGCCGGCTGTGCAGGGAACCCCCGTTCAATGGCGGTAGTGCAGTGCAAAGGGCCTATATAATATGCAAGGTTGGACTGCCATGTCTGCCGAGCATAACATGAGTTTCCTCTCTGGGAGCCTTTTCATGGTGGGCTCACTGCCATGAAAAGGCTGGCAGTGGGGAAACAAAGGGGGCCCTAGAGGCCCAGCCCCCAGGGCGGATGTATTCATGGGGGCACTACATGTGCCCCCCTGTTTGCATGCCCCCCAAGTTTCAGGGCAGCATGTACTTCACAGTTCATGCCGTCCTGGAACTTCTTTTGCATTCCTATTGCAGTGCCCATTTTCAGGGCACTGTCATGGGAACGGAAAAGAAGAGACAGAAAAAGCCCTCCAGACACAAGTTCAACTTGTAATCTGGTGGGCGGTCCCTGCACTGCTTTGGCGGTGCTGAGCTGTTGCAGAGTCGGCGCAGCACCGCGAAAGTCGTTAACGCCCCTACATTTGTTCACTATTTCACATGATTTCAGTTACCTTCATTCATTAGTTGACCAAGAATTCACAGTTCCCAAACAAACACATATGGGTGGCTCGCAGACATTTTAAAGATGGAGCTCATTGCGGTGACCGCTCCTGTATTAGTTGAAAGAGAGTTAAATATTGTGAAATAATTGCTTTCGAAGCTACATTTTAAATTGAGACATCAACTTTAACACAGCCATGTTTTGTGAGCGACACTACCATGACAGTCGATTCCAGTTTTAAAAAGTGAATGCTGTAGGGCTTGCAGGCATTGACATTTTTGGGGCTTTAGAATACTCTGTTTAATGCTAAACATTAAAAAGACATAGGGCAACTATGAGTTTCCCTAAGTCAATGGGGTGGCGCATCATTTCTTCTACAAACTCCAAGCCCAGATGCCAGTCCCAGGCGTGCTGGTGTAGCGTCAGGGCCTGAGGGTAGCGGCTGCGCCCGGGTCCTGCCCACCTGCATACTGCAACATGGACAAGCATAAAAGGTTTCCTCCAGTTCGAATCAATCAGTCAATCAATCAGGGGAATTGTAAGCGCACTACTCACCCGTGAGGGTGCTGCAGGGGAGGAGGGGTAGCAGCTCCGTTCAGTCAAAGAGACAGGTCTTGAGTGTCTTCTTGGAGATGTTCAGGGAGTGGGCGTGTCTGATGTCAAATTGTTCGAATGCAACCGGTTTTGCCCTCCTACTACCCCGTCTTAAGCCAGTGCACCACAGCTGTGAGAAAAGGCCCGTACAGATTCACGAACTACCCCCACCAAGTGGCAAATATGTGTGGATCTGGGTCTGTTATTTTCCCCGGGGCTGGAAAAAGACACTGAATTTGATCAAGCATTCCTTGGTCCACGTGTTATTCCACCGAAATGCCCTCTGAGTCCTGGATCTCTGGTCAACCAAAGTGCAAGATTGTCTTTCTCTTGCACTGATATAAAATTAGGTTTAAATTAGATTTATAATTATTCTTCAGGACATTGCAAGCAACAATTGTGTAGGCTGCAATGTACTCAGGGAGGTTTTAGATCACTGTGCTGCTTTCTGCAGCCCACCCTAAAACACGTTCTGTAAATGTTCTGTGCAAACCCACCATTGTGTCCACCCTAGGAAGGTACTCATCTATGCACCGATTCATGCTTATTAATGGCCCCATGGCTTCTGTGCTGAGGCGGCTTATGCTTATGGGAGGTTTCTGGGAGGAGTCACCGTTCATGCAGTGCTCGGTCGTCACACATCTTCTTTCAGTAGAGAAGGGATTATCCTTGTATCTGCTGCTCAGCCTGTGTGACTGTGGTGTGGAATGTTGGTGAGTGATGACGCTGTGGAATGTTTCATGAGGAAAGTCAGTGGGAGGATGGACAATAGTTACGTATGGGGATATCTCCTTCTAAAGTTGCTGTAAACACTCGCTGTATGCAGCACACTGACACGAGAGATGCAGCACTGCTTAGTTCCTCATTAAGTGCACAGTCACAGCTTTCATACCCACTGATGGTTCCAAACATGTGCTTCTCTGTAACATCTGTCTCTAGTCATCCCTAATCGGGTCTAGTTATGGAGTCCAATGTTACAGGAAGCAATTCAGTCCTCTTTTGATCACTTTCGTTTCCTTAATATCTATATCTGGTATATATTGCAGGTCTTATCTGTTTCCTCGAGATTTGTGAGATATTGTGAACCCAACAATTCTGTTATTTGCTTGCAGTATCTTGCTTAAAACACTTAAGAGAGAAATCAAAACATACAAACAGACGGAAATCCACATAGGCAGAGAAATAGATCATGTTTCTGAGGTGCATGGAATTCTTAAGGAATTACAGGATTACCCCAGAAAAACAGACTGTCAGTCATTGTTTTCATGGCAACTCACAAGGATAAAACTGAAGCATTTAGTATTTTTGAAAATTCTGAAGATAAAAATGCAATGCTAATTAATGTGCTTTCATAATTGAACTATGTTTCTGCCTGGGAAAATATTCTTACAGTGGGGAAATGATTTTCTCTAAATCCCCCATTTGAAATACACTTACATCTGCCCTCGGCCAGAGTTCATTTGCAACGGTTTGAGTGTGAAAACCTAGTTGGACTGCTGAAAAATATACAGGAGGCTTGGGATATCATTCAAGATTGTTTATTAAATGAGCGCTGTACATAACCTGTTAAGGTAGGGACCATCATGGTGTTAAAGAGAATTTTGTTCCAGATGTTGGATAACTAGATGGAGAAGAGCTGTCTTCTGGTCTTTCCCTTCATGCATTTCTTTATCTACAGCAAGACCATGCCTTGACTCACGGTTTGGTGCTGGCCACTAAATGTAGTAATTTCTCAGCCACTTACACAGAGCTGCTGTGTCTGATGGCCTTATATATCTTTCAGACGATTCAGGCTAGAATGCTGGACTGGTGTAATTCTATCAGTGTTGAGCTGTTGTGGTTGAACTACTAGAGGCCTTTGATGAGCCGTACTACAGATCTCAGCGTATCTTTCTGCGTGTCAGATTTCTATTAGGGAGACTGTTAAGCAGGGCATTCCTCTATCCAGGCAAGAAAGGCCTAATGCTTTCACTGTTGTCCTGAATTCCATACAGGGTACACAGGATTTCATTTTTTTCAGAAGGAAGGACTGCCACCATGCTCCCTAGTTTTTCTTGTATGTGTGTTCTTTGAAGGATACGTCTGTGTCAAGGATGACTCCAAGTGAGTTTACCTTGGTTGTCAGCCAGTGGGCAAAGACATTTAGGTTCCTGGCTGAGAGTTAAGCTTGGTCCTGTTGTTGTTTGGGGTCGTTGGCAATCAAAAGACATTCTGTGTTTGTTGGTTTGAGTTTTCTGTGGCTATTTGTCAAACAGTTCTGTATTACATTGAGACTGGGTCTGAGTCGCTGAAAGTCAAGGAGATTTTGAGTTGTGTATCAAGAGTACATTAATTGCTTTCAATGTTGTTGTCAGTAATACTGTATAAGAGTGTGTAAGAGATTGGGGATCAAGGGGAGAGGATGGATCCTTGAAAGACTGCATTAGGGGGGTGTTTCTTGGATCTTGAGGTCCCCAAGTTGAAGAGTTGATAGTGGTTTGCAAAGAACACCACTTATGAGAAACTGCCATCTTTCTTGCATTGGTATGCCCCCACTTTTTCCTGAACTGCTGATGTGCTTTGACTGAATGGGCCCTGGGCTCCTGCCAACCAGGTGCCCAGGGCATGTGTTCCTTCCCTAAAAGTGTGTTGAAACCAAAACCCAATTGGCATCTCTGGCCACGTGTCAGTCCCTAGTAAATGGTACCCTAGGTACCCAGGGCATGGTGACCAGAGAAGACCCCTAATGGCTGCAGCACTTATTTTGCCACCCTTAGGGGGCCTGTACCCTGACACCCACACACTGCCTTTGTAGGCTGAGTGCCTAAGTGTAGAACTAAACAGAGAGTCGACATGGCACACATCCCTGTGTGCCATGCCCACAAAACCCACTGCCCTGGCATACCTCAGCCACTCCTCTAGCTGGGTGCCCTATGCCAGTAGTGTGGGCACAGGTGCATGAGCTCTGTGCTCCTACAGTACCCAGGGCCATCCCTGGGCACTGTAAGTGAAGTGATGCCATTAAGAGTATATGGTACTGGGAGGTCCTCATTACGAACTCCACAGCACCATAATGGCTACACTAAAAACTGACAAGTTTGGTATCAAACTTCTCAGCACATTAAACCTGCACTGATGCAAGTGTGGGATTTAATGTAAAATGCACCAGAGGGCATCCTAGAGATGCTCCTGAAAACTTAACCTACAATCCACGTCTGGACTGAGAGGCTGCCTAGGCTGCCACACAGCACACATGTTGCTGGACCCCTGGGTGGAGAGCCCCCTGCTCTCCTGGGCCTGCAACAATGCATATCCTGGGCGAGGTGCTAGGTCTCCTCCCCCAGGATGGGCAGGGGGAAGCTTCAAAGGCCTGCCGCCCTTGTGAGCTTCCCCAGGCCAATTGCTGAACTCAGCAACTGGCCCCCACCAGTTCTGACCCCCACTCTGGCGGGTAGACTGGCGGGAAACCCTACGTCAGGAAGGGGGGTATGCCATCCTGTGCCAACCCCGCCCCTCAGGTGGGAGAGGCGAGGTGAAGCACGACCCCGGGCTCTCGCCATCTTAAACTTGGGGAGCCCTGCTCAATCACAGCTAGGCTCCTGCCCCCCTCCCACAGGAGAGGAGAAGGCTAGGGGGTATACCCATCACAGGACAGGGACCTATTGGTCCCTGCCCTTGCCCTACCGGTAATTCAGTATTTAGGGGCACCCTGAACCTTCCTTCCTCAAATCAAATCAAATCAGGGACATTTGTATCACGCACAAATCACATCAGAGGAGTCTCATGGCTTCCTCAGATCCCGATAAGAAAAGAAGAAAGAAGATCAAGAAGAAGAAGACCCGCCGTGCAGCTGCTAACAACAGGACAACACCAACTGACTTGGCCCCAGCCCTACCGGCCTGTCTATCCTGGAACCAGCCCCTGCTTAATCCCAGCGACTCCTGCGGACAGCAACCTTTGACAACCCAGAGGACCTGCCTGCCTTGACCCTCTAATAGACTGGGACTCCCCTGAGTAGAGGCTCTTCTTCAACAGCAATACCCCTGGTGCCAGCCAGGAACCGCAAATACAGCCCACTTTGCCCCCGCCAAGCCCGGCCCGTGCCCGAGTGATCCAAGACCTCGGGGACGTCCCCCCGGCGGCTGGGACCCGAAGTCCAGTGCCCAAAGACCCTCCTCGATGACCCAGACGACGCCTGCAGCCTCAGAACCAGGGACCCCCCCAACCGCGACCAGCTGAGGGTAAGCTTTCCCGACTCCAAAAGACACCCCTGCATCCGGCACCCCACGGTCCTCTGTGCCATCCTTTGGTGTACCTACCTTCTCTCCAAGATCCCAACGTACCTCTCGAAGTGGTGGTCGCACCTAAAGAATCTCCGTCCCCGAGCCTGCAGCCTTTGTTCACTTTTTAACTTTCCCATTGGCTAACATTGAGCGCCCGACGGCTCAAAAGCACCCTGCACCCAGCCGCCCAAGTGCCGCTGGAAGTGCAACTTCTACCCTACTCTACTTCTCCACTTGCCCTGAGTAAGTGACCAGGAGCTCAGCTCCCACAGCTGCGTGGCCTGCTTGCTTGCAGCCACCAACCGAAGACCCCCTACCCTCCATTGGATGGTATTGGTCCTACTCTCTCTGCACCCGGCTGCCTCTGTGCCGCTGAGGGTGTAACTATTGTACCTTCCCGATCCTGGGTGAACCCCGAAGTCTATGCCCAGAACCTTAACTTCACTAGTCGAGTACTCACCTGGAAACCGATAACTCACTTTCCTGCCATTGGATAACATTGACTGGTTTGACTCGAAAAATCTTCTAAGGTTGAAGTTTTGAAACTCTAAAATATTCCTATAAAATTAGCTGAGTAACGAATTTCAAATTACTCACCTGGAGTCAGGAGAGGAGCCAGTACTGTACCTCTCAGCCCAGTACTGAACCGTAAAAGTAATTAGAACAGTGCTTACCCATAACCTGAATTTTCTCCCGTAGACTGTTTTTCTCTGAAATTTCTTCCGTCTACTTTTGAAAATTACAAATATTCCTTAAAAATCGTACCAACTACTAAAACTTAAATACTTACTTGTCTTAGGTAGAGACCCCAGTTCCCAACCTAGGAGTCCAGTCCTGGATTACAAAAGTAACGAGAACCTACTTTACTTGTGACTTGAATTTCCTTCCCTAGGATAACATTGCTAGTTTTTCACTGAAAAGTTTCTAAGTGTCAACTTTTAGAATCCCTTTATAGTCTTTAAAAATCATTGCAATAACCAAAACGTTTTTACTAAACTGTTTTCAGCTTAGACCCCAGGACTGAATCTAGGATCCAGTCCTGGAGTTACAAAAGTAATCTATAAAGTAATCAACTGCATTTATGTAGAAAAACCCTTTGAGCTCAATGTTAAATTGTGTTTAGAATTGTGTTGCCTACTGCAACCTCTGTACCTATTGTGTTTACAAAGTTTATTACCTTTCTGCAAAGGAAATATCTGAAATCATTCATATTGAGGAAAGTATATTTTGATACCTGTTGGTTCTAAAAAAATAAAACAACTATATCTTTGTATATAAAAACAATAGGCCTGGAGTTCAGTCCTTGAGTGTGTGAAATCTTGTGCTGAGTGAGTGTGTACAACAAATGCTTTACACTGTCCTCTGGTACTGCCTTACTACTCGACCAAGCTACCACTTTGGAGAGTAAGAACAGCCCTGACTTTAACCTCTGTTATACCTCTGGGGATGTGGTCCCTATACACACTATACCTTAACTTTGGTCCATTATATATTGAGCCACTTTTTCGCACCACTTTGAACTAAGTTGTTCAGATGTGTGATGAATTGAGCCAATTTTTGTCTCTCTGAGGGTATCTGCTACACATAGATGTTCGTATCAGTTCTTTTTCTGATGAGATTCCTCATTTTAATAAGTGACTAAACCAAGCAAAGTATTGCCACCCACATAAGTGAATTCAGAAAAAATGTGATAATTTTTTGACTCCATAACTAAAAGCTTTTGAGCACATACAGATACCATTAACATATGTAAATGTCCCTTTTTTACTAGAGTATTGTTGCGTTGCAAAAGCAGAGGATAGTCAAGCTGGTTCTCTTCTACTGTAATACTTATAAAGCAAGTGTGACTTGACCACAATTAAATCAACCAAGTATCCAAAGCCTTCATTCTTGAAATGTCTCAAATCAATGTAATCTTAGTTTGAGTTACTCAAAAAGACCTAGTATTTGATATAAACTCTGTTAAAGATCCAATGTAATATCAACAACACAGACCTGCCGACGATGATTGTAAGGTTTACAAAACAGGCAGTGCGGCTGAAAGCTAATGCAGGAACGGGTAATCCCCAGCACCAAAGCTCATCAATTTTGAGGACTGTCAAGAGTTTTAAAAATGCAATCAACATGACTTTCTGCTGATTTATAATGGACTGATGACCAATAAGCTCCATTTTAAAGATAAATAATAATCGGAAATTTGCAGTGTGCCTTCCAGACTAATTTGGTCAAGTGAACTCCATACATCCTGTCATTCCATGAACTAACTAAAGTAGACAACTCCGATTTGCCATAAACCAGTGTTAATAAAATTTGAAAGGAGAATGGCCTAAAACAATCATTTAGCAAATTGTATTCACGTATATGTTATGAATGCAAGTACAAATGACTAAGTATCCCTTTATTTCTACCTAAACTGCTGATAAGGCACCTATGCAGGAAAACAGCAGATGTTTACATTCCGTACCTTAGCATTATTTCTATCTGTTCTATTGATTGCTCGCCATTCCACTTTTTTTTAAGGAAGAGGTTGCATGTTTCTTGATTAAATAATCTCAAGTGATCACTGGTGACATAAAAGATACACAAGGTGACCTTGTGCTTCTCTAGGCACTTGTTTGTACACTCACTGTGGGTGTCTAATATTCTTCCACTAGCATTGGATCTATGTCAAATCATTAGGATATCCTCATAAGATTGGTCACCTCTGCTCTACTGATGATATTCTGACACCTGATCTGGAATTTACGGCCTTATTGAAGATGATGGCTTTACTGCTGAGGATGTCAAGAAAAGTAGGCACTTGCTATGGGTGGACATCAGACCCATGGCAATGTTACAATTTGGAGATAGGTAAACAGAATGGTTAATGTTAATCACCTAGGAGCCAACAGAAGCAGCTTTGAAGGTGATGTGGCCTTAAAGAGGAAGCTAAAGGGGTTCATCAATGTCAAGGGTGATGTGAGTTGTTTTGGATACAGCATCAAGCTTTGACATTGCTTTGAATGAAGAAATGTGAGAAGTTCTAAGGTCAAATAGGCAAGCATTCCCAGTGTACAGTCAAGAAATGGAAAGATGCTGGAGTGCAGTGTGGCTGTCATGCTAAAATAGGATAGGAATAATTCTTTGAGAGGCTCCAGTTAGAAAAGGAAAGATTCATTTGCTGAGGTTGAGGGGTGACTTTAGTTTCAGAGAAGAATCAAAGGCATGCATGAGGAATGTATAAGTGCACACACGGATGGACTAGATACTACTTTTCCAAGTACTCAGGTTAAGACCAGGAGGTGAAAAGAAATCAGTAAGAAGCACAATTTTTCTGCGAGTTGTCATACTTCCATTGGTGCTCAACAGGTCCACGGAGAGAATGTTCTATCACTTTCCGTCTGGAGTAGATTCCATCTGCCCATCCGAATTAGCATCAGCACCGCCACAGTGATCCCTTAAGCCAGTGGCAAGTGACACGTGGGAGGCCGAGATCATTCCTTGGACTCAGCCTCTTTCAGGAAGAAGACTGTTGTCTATTTTATCCACTCTGTCTCTGTTAAAATGGCTACTAAAAGAGCCACAAAACCCGTGAAGTGGACAAGAGTTCATGTCATAGCAAAGTGTTGAAATGTAGAACAGATGAAGTTAAAGGTAAATTACATAACACAACACAAAGTGATAGCTACAGAACAAGACACTCTGAATAAGAAGAGTTAGATTTTTTTCTCTCCCCAGGCCCCACTAATCATGTAGAAATCACATTCTTTACCTTAACTTAGGGAGACCTGACTAACTGGCGTTGAACACGTCTGAGCGAGGTCTAGAAAAACATCAATATTAAAAAGAACACCCTGGGGCTGTGTGTGTGGAGCTTGCACCACACTCTACTTTAGTGAATATCCTCACTATATGCTACTGTGCCACCTCACTCATACAATGCACACTTAGATAAGTAAAGTGAGCAGTTTACTTACAACATGCACACCCGAGAGCTCAAGCCGAATAACGGCCTCCGTGACTAACTGCCTCCTTAGAACCCCACAAGGTTCTATGGAATGTACCAAGCTGAATGAACGGGGAGGCAAGGAAGTGCCAGGGAAAGGAGTGGGATAAAAAAATCATACGGAGAAACCGCATAAAATATCTTTGAACACGTATGAATGACATTTTAAATGTAATGCACACATATATGTAAGTGGAATGAATAGAAGAATCCACCCTTGTATGGGAAATACATTTTATTTGAACTGTTCAAATTATGCTCAAAAGTCCCTCAGTGAAAAGTACAATTCTTAAAGCCAAAAAGCGTGTGTGACTGCCATGTTCACAGTCTAGTACAGTGCTAAAATAAATACATCTTTTCTTCATCGGCGTCATAATACAGATGTGGCTTTGTGAGGTCAGTTGCAAAGAATGTTTTCTTTCAGTGGGTGATTAGCTTGGTTCGTTCACACTGACGCCCTTCAGTGCAAGTAACAGCCTTGAACGGGGCTCGTGTGTGGATATAAATAGAACTGACCCTCCGCTCTAGTACACGTCCCGTGTCCTCACGCTGATGCTTTGTGTTTGTATAGGTGTGTGACTCCGACACCATGCTGGACCCCGCCTCGTCCGTGGAGATGGTGAAAGTGCTGGAGGAGGACATGATGGTCGGTGGTGTTGGCGGGGATGTGCAGGTGAGCAAAGCATCTTCAACTGAGTACCACTGATTTGATAACAAAAAATGTCTGTTGTCCGTACTAAGATACCACTTTGGCTGTGAAAGGGCGCTATAAATGTACACAGTTCTCTTTGTTGAAATCCTCACAGGAGCGGATTTTGAACTGAATAAGTCTGTTCATTGTTTAACTTTAACTATAGTTTTGCCACTTAGCACTAATACTTTGAAAGCAGATTTTACTTTCATTCTCAGGTGTAAGAGAAGTTGATTCCAATCCCTGTTCTCAGAAGGGCAGGTTTGGGTCAATTGCATCCCATTTGATAAAGCACGCTGGGGCAGATTTACAAGGAACTGACGCACCTGCGTAGATGCGTCAGTTTCCTTGCATCACCTTCAAATGTCCTTGTGCCACCATGGATGCGCTGTATTTATAGTACAGTGCACCATGGCGCAAGGAATTACAGATGCCTCAGAGATTCTGACGCATCAGTTGGAGGAAAAGTGACGCATCGTTGGAGTTTGTCACAAAAGTGATGCAATTCTAGCAATGTGCCAGAAAACATAGGTAGGTCCCATGTAAAATGCCCTGCGCCATTCCTTACACCTGGTCTGAGCTGGCGTAGGGATTTTGACGCAGTGAAGGTGTAGAGTGAAGCAGTAAAATCTTGTAAATTTCACTGCGCCAGTTCTACATGGTTTTTTGCATGGGAACTCCTACCCTGCATACATTATACCTGGCGCAGGTATAATGTGACGTAGGGCCTTAGAACACAACGCATCTCCCTAGATGCATCACAATTTAAATGGGCCGCAACATTTACCCCGCTGCTGCGTCACAAAAGTGACGCAACGGCGGTGCAAAAGTGACGCAAGGGACTTGTAAATCTGCTAATGTAGGGTGTCCAATCCTTTCTGTGAACTGCTCTTAATGAATAGCTTACAGAACCCCCATTGAATACCAGAAAGCATGACATGAATCATTTCAGAATGGATCACGGTTGCAGCCTGTAGTTACAGAGTCGAGGGTACACCTAGACAGACTGCAATTTTGTCCAATATTATTTGCGGTCGATTGGGTGAAGTGCACAACTTTTACAGACAGGGAAGTTGTAAAGTCTGCACTCTCTCCAAGGTCTCTGGGGGGTGAGGGGAAGCAAAGCTTTGAAGGAACAACTTTCTGATAATGACACTTATTGCTCATGATTGTCAACCTGTTGGCCTGCAGCGTGCACCATAAAGCTCAGAATACCTGCACCACAGTACTGGTTTGTGATTAGGATATTCATATTATAAATAGCCATTCATCCATTGCTTCTCTCCCTTTGCCTCAACCAGTGGCCTTCCATCTCTCCGCTCCACGTCATCTTCACCCTGTTTCTTGTGTGCCTGTTTTGCCTTTTGAGAGCTTGGTTTTCCTTATTGACCTGTTTTCTCTCTGAGGCACCCAGAGTCCTTGTCCAATGGTGGTGTATATCTTCATTAACCTGTTCCCAGCGTCGAACGTTCAGCGCCCAGTGCTGAACGTTCGGAGAACGAATGCTGGCCCGTCGGCCAACGGTCGTGCGCAGCACTGGGGAGGTAGCGCTCGTGACGACCGTTGGCCGACGGCAGCAATTAACGGGTTAAGTACTCCCCCCTCAATTCATTCACTCACTCATTCGTTCATATATTGGTGTGTGAATTAATTAGTTTATGCCTTACTTGATGTATTTATTAATCAATGTGTTTATGTATTTATTTGCCATTTCTTCAATAATTTACTTACTAAACCATCAACTACATTTTTGTCTTTCCTCATCTTAATATACTTTAATACTCCCGCCATCTTCGACCTTCCCTTTTCCTTACCACTTGTCCACTCTCACCTTTACTGTCACCTGCATTCTATATTACCTCACTCCTTCTTAACCATTCTCTCTTCTCATTTTTTTCGTTTCGCCTGTTGTTCCCTCAAGGTGTGTGTAGAAGTAATGCTCACATAACTAATTGGGAAAAAAGTCAATTGGAATTGTTCACCGAGGCCTACTAAGCCTCTTGCCTTCACTTTAGATAAATAATAATTACACATGGAAAAGGTTCTAGAACATCTTTGCCAAATCCTTTACAATGTGAAGATATGATATCTCTACCATTGAAGTTGCAAGGTGCTGTTATCATAGCGGATCGATGATGGGAAATGTAATGGGCAGCATGGCACAGGCATTGGAGCATGACGGCAGGAAGACATAGCATGGCACAGGCAGCACAGAGCAGAGAGTATAGGTGATGAGAATGGAAAGATGAATCATAGAACAGAGGGGATAGAGCAAGGATAGCCCATCATACAGAAGATAGCGTGGACCAGAAAGGATAGAACATGCAAAAAGTACCACTGATCGCAGATCAAGGATCAGAGTGGATGTAAGAGACTGCAGGTGCAATGGGTGAGAGTGCAGGAGCATTGCACAGTTAGCACAGAGGAAGGGGTGGAGATTGAAGTTAGGGGGATGCAGCATTGTAGGGGCAGCACGAAGCATGGGAAAGACAGCAGGGGTTCAGGAGAACAGCGCAGCGTATGTTGTGGAGCAGAGAGAATGGGTAATAGAGCTGTCAGGGTAGATCATTGAGCATGATCAATGGAGTGCAGAGAGGAGGTTGTGGAGGACAGAGCAGGCACAGGGGGCCTGAATCAGCTAACACCGATGAGGGAGAAGAAAGCATAGCAATTGTTGCCCATGCAGAAAGATCTTACATTTAGCAAATATTATGGATCTGTAGGATGGCGCATGTAGAGGGAAGCTGATACTGGGGCAATTGGATGCACAGGTAGCAGGAATAAGGAAAGAGGCGATGACTGCACCGACGCTGGTGCTGGAAACCAGTGTTCGAGCCTCAAGGTCGCGTCCACATCCTGTGATTCTGGGCAAATCCCTTAATCTCCCTGTGCCTGAATGTGTAATGTAAATACGGTGCTCATGTAAAGCGCTCCAATACCTACGGATCGAGTTCGCACTATATAAAATACTAGCAGCCCGCCCTGGCGTTGCCCGGGGGCAGAAGGGGGCTGGGGGCTGCTTTTAGAGTATTAGTGTAGTCCCGGCCGGAAGCCCGTCCCCACCGCCCTCCCGCCCGCCCCGACATTGCTTGTACCGCTGCCCTCCCGCCTGCCTTCCGCCCGCCTCCAGCCCGCCTCGGCGTTGCCCGGGGGCAGAAGGGGGCTGCAATTTTAATATTTCTTTAGTCCCGGCCGGGCCCCCCGCCCGCCTCCCGCCTCCCTCCTTACCTTAGTCGCGCTCATACTTAGCCCCCACTCCCGGGCCCACGCCAGCCCCGACATTGCCCCTCTTGCCTTACCTGAGCCGCCGCGCCACTCGTCACTCCTCGCCGCACGTCGGCCCTCGTCCCCGCTCCTCCCCGCGCGTCATCACATAGGTGTAGGTCGCGGTCAGCGCTACGTCGCGGACGGCGCTTGTTTTAGGGGACTACTTTTTTAAAAAACTTTATTTTTTTAATTTACGTTTATTTTTTATTTTTTGCAGCCTATGCCCATCTACACACCCTGTGGTTTACAACAATGTATTGGGTGTGTGGATTGGCGCTGTGGTTCCCGAGTTTACCTTGCCAAAAGGTGCAAGTTCTCTCTTTATAATAGTAGTATAGATGCACAAAAAAGAAAAAAGAGAAAGCATGGATTAGGTAGCCCGAAAACACGGCATTGAGAATGGAGCATAGAGGATAGAGCAAGACCGTCGGAAGCAGAGCTGGTTGAAGTTATAATGTGGCAGGTAGAGAATGGAATATACAGCATTGTAGAGGAAGGGTAAAGAATGGAGCAAGGAAGACAAAAGAGTGTGACTGGTACACTGGAGAAGGGAAAATGAAGCAAGTAGCCTGGAGCAGAGTAGACGGTGTATGGAACCGATAGCATGAAAGAGGTAGCTAGGAAAGAGAGGGAGGAAGAATGGAGTAGGGAACACAGATCATGGAGGTTGGAAGAAGTATGAAAGAATATGTGGCAGTATCATGGCACAGGGAGGACAAAGAACTGATAAGGTAGCAATACGAGGTGAAATGTAACAGAGATAGCAAAACACAGCACAAGAAAGATGGAGCAAGTGGACGTATCATGTACCAGAGAAGAGCAAGTATGGAACAGATAACATGGAGAAGGTATAGGATTGATGAAAAATGGAGCAGAGAGGATGGAACATGAAGCAAGGAAGATACAGCATGTGGCATGTTTCATTGTGCATGGACGAAGGGGCATGTAACCCCTGGTATATAATAGCATGGAACTGGCCATACAATTAAGGAATGTTGAAACACAGAGTCAGAGGGGTTAAAAATTAAACACATATTATGGAACATTGTACGTGGACAGAACATTGCCCAGGTAGGACAGATCCAAAGGAATGAAGGATATTTGACACATACAGTGAGGATGTAGCATGGAGAGAATAGGATTGAGAATGAAAAAGGCACATTTGACAAAGTGCATGGAAAAGTAGGGAAAGGGGTAAATTGGGCACATCCACTCCCTCAAATTAGTATCATGAACATTGGCTGCCTAGGAAATAAAAACATAGCAAAGTCTTATGTGGTATTGCCTGGGAAACTGAATTCTTTAAATGGCGAAAGCCTTACATACCCGAGATGGCATGCTCCATCAGAGGGCCCCTCCTGACATTGATTGAAGATAGCATTAAGGTGGGCTACAACCTTGAAAAGACAGGGAAGCTCATGAAATGCAAATTAAAATGGGCTTTGTGTGGTTGTGGGGTACTTGGTGAATTGGTGTGGTGGTAGCCTGTGAGTAATATGCAAGTAATAGTTAAGACTACCTCCTGGTGAACAAACAATGTTATTGAAGCCACCAAGGGGGTGGATGAAAAATAAAGGGGAATAATTCTACTCTTTGTGGGAAGTCACATAAAGGTTAGAAATATCCCCATGTATTCACCTTTATTGTTTAATAATTTGAGAAGGGGTCCTATTTTATTTATTTATTTAAATCATTTGTAGAGCGCGCTGTCACCATGGCAGGCATCCTGGCGCTGACTGAGACTAATGGGGTGGGGAAAGGTCGGAGAGCAGAGGGGACAAGAAGTTAGTGGACAGAAGTCTTGGGGAAAAGCCAGGTTTTGATTCTTTTCCTAAAGGGTAGAAATTCAGAAATGTGTCTAATGTCTGGTGGGAGCGAGTTCCAAAGCTTGGCAGCTGCCACGTTGAAGGATCTGCCTCCAGATCTGATCCTTTTGAATTTAGGAACCAGTGCCAGCTTGGCTTCAGAAGAGCGAAGCTGCCTGGCTGGGGTATACCACGCAAATTTGGATTGGAGGGAGGCAGGGCCTATTGCATGTAATGCTCTAAACACTATACAGAGGGCTTTAAATTGGACCCTCTGCCTCACCGGGAGCAAGTGGAGTTTGCTCAGTGAGGAGGTTGCACTCGCTCTTCTAGGAAGCCCCAATGGCAGTTTTGCCGCGGCAGACTGGACTCTTTGGAGTCTGTCCAGCAAGAACCCAGGGGATTCCAGAAGCAAGGCGTTGCAATAGTCAAGACGACTAAGTATGGTACAGCGTACCACTTGGGCCCGTGCAAGAGTAGGGAGGAGAGGCAATATCTTCCTTAGGGAGCGGAGGATAGCGAAGCAACATGCAGAGGTCTTTTGGATGTGCGTCTCCATACTGCGGTCCTGATTCTGCATGACCCCGAGAAGGGGTCCTATGATGAATGCATGTCACTCCTGGGTGGGTAAGGGCTTCCAACCTTTAAAGAACTGACTTTTCCAGGAGAAACCACACAAGACTTTGCTATTTTGTGACTCCCTAGCACCCAATTTCATGGTACAAGAATGAAATGGTAGGTAGTGGTGAGGACAGTGCTGGTGCAACCATGGTTTAGTAAGACTGGAGAATGGAATGAATGAAGCAATAGTTTGAGTGTGATGCAAGAGGGGCTTAAAGAGAAGAAGAGAGCATGGATAGGAGCATGGTGCGAGCAGGAAAATAAACATGCACCCAGATAATTAGAGAAGCATATAGCATATTAGAAATGTACTCAAAGGAATGTATAAGAGCACACAGAGAGATCGTGAAGAATTCAAGAAGAATTAACAAAGAAGCAGGATGCAAATTTGGCACAGGTTTGCAAGACCATGCACATTTTTTGTGAGAGAATCCTCATTATTGCCCATAAGATGCTTGAGCAAGATGCCTTAAAGTTATGTGACTGTGCAGAACAACACAGTACAGTAGGGAGGCTGGTCCCAATTGAACAATTCTAAATAACACACACAATTGAATACCATTAGGCCTTAATACACTAGTACTCCATAATTCTGAGTTTCAATGTTATTTAATCACATTGAACAGATGTTTAAACATCAATAAATAATCTGAAAAAATGTATCAAACAAGTGCCCCATGTAAAAAGGGAAAAGGGGAGAGAAGGTAGTGTGCATCAAGTGAGGGTCGGAGGAGTGAAAAAGGAAAGGTTGTGACAATATATCCATTGCACCATTATTTACCATAAAATCTGCTTTTCTCAGCCTCACAGTTAAATGATAACAAATACATAGCCATTGTTTGAAATACACTGACACAGTGAAAAAGCACTGTTGACCAAACTGGCACAAAACAGTGACAAAGTTGACATTTTGACCCCAAAACAAATTAGGCTGCTTAGGTTCTTACACCGGGGTCTTCCTCAGGACTGAGTGTGGGGCACAGGGACGCATTGCAAAGGCAGAAGATTGACAGCAACCGTGGGGATCTACCAAAGTTGTGACTGTGTTTCTCCTCTCCAGCTATTTCGGAACCTTAGAGTTCATCTGGGCCCAAACCAATTTGAATAGTAAATATTTATTTCTCTGCAACAAGAGGTGATTTCCAGGAGCAAGGAACCCTCAAGATTTTTTCCAAGTGCTATCACTCCGCTCTCTGCTTTTGGAGCCTATGGGTCCGCCTACAATGTTTCCACCATCCAGTTAAGGGTGGCGCATGGTGCCCCACACTCAGTCCTGAGGAAGACCTCGGTGTAAGGACCTAAACAGCCTACTTTGTTTTGGAGTCGGAACGTCGACTTTGTCACCGTTTTGTGCACACTACCTTCTCTCTCCTTTGTTCGGATTATTTATTGATGTATGAAAATCTGTTCAATGTGATTAAATAACATTGAACTCCGAATTATGGAGTACTAGTGTATAGAATTGTTCTACTGGGACCAGCTTCCCTACTGTACTGTCCTATACCCAGGTCCCTGGGGCTTGTTTGGGTTTACCCTTTCCTATAACACTGTGCAGAACAACCAGCACCCCCAATGTTATCAACAATCCAGGAGGTTTTTTATAAATGCAATCAATGCCTGTTGAGAAACATGCACCCATGCAATGTCAGTATGATCTGGGATAAATAAAGAGCGAAAAACTCCTGATGCTTGTTAAATGCCTGTTCCATGAGATGTTTTTGTCAGTTTGCTGAATGTTGCAACATGTATTGATTTAATGTTGCAATGTTTAAAATCCTTGGGCCCGATTCACAGAATGAACGCAAGACTCAATACTAAACTTACTACTATTTTGGTATTCACAGAATGAACTTACTACTTTTGGTATTCACAGAAGTTAGGATTTTGTCTTAAGTTTGTCTTAAGACAAACTTAGGACAGACTTAAGACAAAATCCTAACTTAAGTCTGTTCCTAACTTAAGTCTGTCTAAATGCAGGGAATAAAAACACTGAATAAATGACACTTGACAGAGTCAGAGACAGGAAAACGTGAGAGCCCGAGAGAGAGGTTATAAAGAGACAGGTGGGAAAAAGTGTAAAGTTAGGAAGTGAAAGAGGAGAAAGTGAAATTCACCACTAAAGCCCTGATTATCAGTGCCCTTGAATGTATTTATTGTACCCAATAAAGTCCAACACCCCTGGATTTGAAATATATGAAGTGTACATATTAGTAGTTTACCCCAGTAATGTGGAATAACATACAACAAAATCTCGTTGTCTGTGTAATTACTGTCTTTTTCCCCCATTAAACCAGTATCTGTGAAGCTTTGCAAATGTAGACTATGGAATTGCCGACTGGTTAAGTTACTGGGAGGGGATCTTCATCATACTTTACATAGTACTAAGGTTTCCTTATACCACTGACTGGCTGTAGACATCATGGTATGGTATCATCTAAAATCTGTAATGCTCCATTAATAAGTACATTTAGAATGTGTCTTGTGATTCCAGATTTAACAAACAGCAAAAATTTGAAAAGTACAGCTTTCAACTGTAAATCCAGTTCATAGCTTAGGTAGCCATACTTGGGTGTCTTCTTGGTTTCAACACTCAACTCTAGAAATAACGACATGAAAACAAACGTTAACATCTTTCTTTGGTTAAAATGTCTTTTATTCTTGTTTAATTTCGTGGCCAGGCCTGCAGTAGATTCAGTGATATATGCATGTTTTCTTCTCTTTCAGATTTTAAACAAGTATGATTCCTGGATCTCCTTTCTCAGCAGCGTAAGATACTGGATGGCTTTCAACATAGAGCGAGCTTGCCAGTCATATTTCGGCTGCGTACAGTGCATCAGTGGGCCACTTGGAATGTACAGAAACTCACTTCTGCATGAATTCATTGAAGATTGGTACAACCAAGAATTTATGGGTTCCCAGTGCAGTTTTGGGGATGACCGCCATCTTACGAACAGAGTGTTGAGCCTGGGCTATGCTACCAAGTACACAGCAAGATCAAAGTGCCTTACAGAAACACCAATAGAGTACTTAAGGTGGCTAAACCAGCAAACGCGATGGAGTAAGTCCTACTTTAGAGAGTGGTTATACAATGCAATGTGGTTTCACAAACACCACTTATGGATGACCTATGAAGCTGTTATTACTGGATTTTTTCCCTTCTTCCTCATTGCAACTGTCATCCAGCTGTTCTATCGGGGAAAGATCTGGAATATCCTCCTGTTTTTGCTGACAGTCCAGTTGGTAGGTCTTATAAAGTCTTCCTTTGCCAGCTGCCTGAGAGGAAACATTGTGATGGTGTTTATGTCTCTCTATTCAGTGTTGTACATGTCAAGCCTTCTCCCTGCCAAAATATTTGCAATTGCCACGATAAACAAGGCAGGTTGGGGCACATCCGGAAGAAAAACCGTAGTGGTCAATTTCATAGGACTCATTCCTATATCCGTGTGGTTCTCTATCCTCTTGGGAGGAGTGATCTACACAGTATGGAGGGAGACAAAAAAGCCGTTCTCCGAAACAAAACAGTGGGTCCTGATGATAGGTGCAATACTTTATGCTTGCTACTGGGCTATGCTCTTGACTTTATATGTGGTTCTAATCACCAAGTGTGGCAGGCGGAAGAAGGAACAGCAATACGACATGGTGCTCGACGTATGATGTACCCTGTTTCACCTCCGTGTTGTAGAAAATATATCCAAAACTTAAGAGACATTGTCTAGGAACTAGTATTAATGGGCATAGAGATATGCCACCAAGGGAAATACAACACTGCTGCTTGGACTTGAAGAGTTACATGTTTTATGGGTTTATTTTCATTTTTCCAAAGCAAGACAGTCAACCATTTCCAAGAAAATAAACACAGATCGAACTCATGTTTCTCCTTCGAAAATGGAGCGACGTTATCCTTTATGCACTTTTAATTGTGCATATGCTTGACAGTGTTATGTTCAATATACCTCACTGGTCATGCTTATGTGGTTGGTCATGGTAAGCAAGGCATTTGGAAGGTCAACTGCCCATTTACACTGTGACCTCTATTCAACAGATAATGTTTTGACTTGATGGGCGATAGAAAAGGTTAAGCTAATTCCTCTCAACTATACACTTCCATATCACTCACTAGATAATGTTGAGTATCTAAACCTTTCTTGTCACTTTACATCTTTATATTTATGTAGACAAGGGAAGGAAAATGGAGTGCTTAACCTGTCTGCAGAAACAAACGTAGCAATATTTCTGTTGAAATGGAGGTTTAACTATGCAACACATCACCAGTAATCTGGGTCGAGCAATACTTACAATGCCTTTCAGTGTAATTTATGAACTATTTTAAAAGTTAGTTTTGTTTCTAGGAAAGGTTATTATTTTAAGCTGCCAAATGTAATGCCAAGTGAAAGTACATTGGTGATGCTGTATTTTTTATAATGTATTTTTGTGTGTTCTATTTTTATGTCAGTTTTTCTAAAGAAATGTTACATATTTTATATTTTACTTATCAGCCAAAATGTTTTATTCTCTTGTTTTCTTTTTAAATGTGTTTTTGAAAGGATTCATACTTGTTTTTTTAAACTGGCCAAAATGTGAAACTTTATATTGGTTCATATTGTTCACAAAAGAAAGAATAAAATGTTTCTTTGTACATTTAAAACTGATGAATAGTCATTTCTGTGAAAACTATTTAAACTTGAGTTTGATGCCTTTGTATAAAAGACTTTCAAGTTAAGAGTCAAGACAAGAACAGCCCAAACTATTTGTATATGTACAACATTTGACAGTTTAAAGTGAAACATAAGTCCAGAAACAGAATATTTGGATATTAGTTGCTTTGATTAAAAACACTCTGGAGGGGATGATGATTTTAAAAAAAATATGGGTCACGGCAAAAATATTCGATATGCAGCACGGCTTAGGTTCCTTTATTAATAATTAATAACTTATGAGTAAACATCGTTGTGTGTTTTTGGGGATAGGAAAGTAAGTTTAAATATGTTCTTACTCTCTTGTTAAGTAGATCATCTTGTAGACCTCATGCATTTTCAACTTCGATGAATAGTGAATTTGTTGTTCCTCCAGCAGGGATTAACATACCCTTTCAGCTGGATAAAAAGACTAGGGTTAATTGAAACCTTAGGCTTTTGGACGTGGGTTCGATCTCTTCAACCTTACAGGTTGCAGGGATTCATTGATCCATCAAACCCTATTAACCTATTCTTCATTTTCTGTCATTCATTGTATAAGTGCACAATCATGTATCTTTTAGTCTTGCAGAATGTGTTGAAATAAGACAACCCCGCCATGTGATATCAGAAATGTATTATTCCTTCCCTTATGCAGACACTCAAACAAGCACTTACATTCTATCATACTTGAACACGAAGATGTACTTTACTCACAGTCTACGAATGTTATTAGGTTGACAAATACAAAATGCCCCATTGGGTTAACCCAATTGGTTGTTACGAGACACAAAGTCGGTTGTATATTTTTCAAACTTTTTACAATATGTCATTAGTTGAATCATTTGTGGTTTCAAAATATTGACCAGATTTTCTCATTTTGTACAAGATTCTGTTAATTACCTCTATTTATTCTAGCCATGTGTTTCTTGTCTTTTCTAATAGAGAATGTATTGTAAAAATGATTCATTCATAAATAAAGTATTTTTTATATAAAGATGACTTTTTTATGTTGTGTTGTACCAACATGAACACATCAACGCAAAAATTGTATTTGTTTTATGTGCCAAATAATCGGCCATTTCTATAATATTTATATTAGAATATGTACATAAATTCAAAGACAAGCTCATAGTCAACAGGGAAGTTATGCATTTGAAAACTCATAACTATGTTGAAGTGTACCATAAAGAGTAAGACTAGTTACATTAGGGTCTTCTAACATTCAAACAATAGGAATAATTACACACATGACCCAAAACTCTACAACATCTCCTAATAAAAAACAAAAAAATATGTCTGGCGGTCTATCTCTCTATCTATATTACACAATGGCGGTAGTTATAGTTAGGTTAGGGTTTATAGAAAAAAAGGTTTTTTGTTTTACTAATAACTTTGGTATAATTTAAGATGCCATCAGAGATGTCATCAATGATGTAATTTAATACGTCATCAGTGATGTAATTTGAGAGGTCATTAGCAGTAAATGGTGGAGGCACAAATTATAGTTAGCTCAGCAATCTATAACTGGTCAATTTCAGTGCCCCACTTTTGTCATAAATACAGAATGCTAGCACTCATTAGAACACTGTGGGAAAGCTGAATTTGATCACCAAGGAGGTAGCTCGCAGGCGGCTACTGGTTTTGAAAGTGCAGGCTTAAGTTGTCCGCATGTCAGAATGTTTTACTGAAATGGATGAGGTAGATATTTGTCCAAAGTATGCTTTCAGTAACCATAATGTCTATGACAAAACAAACCCCATCATTTTGTTCATTTCTAAAGGAAATGTTTTAAGATATACTGTTTTGATTTCATCAAGATGGCTTCATGTGTGCCACACTATTGTCATTAACAAGAATTATAGAGCTCTAATCGTTCATACAAACTCTTTGGGAGGCTGCATTATAACCTCGGGAAATCAACTGACAGGCTGCTGTTGCTGTTGAAAGTATATGCTTTTCTTTATCCTCACATGGCTGAGTGAGATAGTGTGAATTTACAGAAATTTGGCTCAAATTTTAGCTCCTGGAAAACATTTCATAACCTCTTTGAAAAAAAAATGGTTCATCAAATCCCAGCCGAGGATCAGCATATTACACAGAGTAAAATTACTTTAGAACACACCATAACTCCTAAAATTGGTATGATACCACCAACAACTGTGACTAAAATCTCTTCATACTCAAAAACAGGCTTTTACTCCATTTTGATACGGACCAGTTGCCAGAGTCCTCCAATAGCTGCCACAACACATTGTCAGTGTTGTGGTCAGACCATCAGACAATCAAGGGGGAGCTTTGGGACCTCTACACATGCTCGCCCTGCCCCTAATATGTTTTTACTTCAATTTCAGGGCACACGGATCATACCACCGATTCCTTTTATGCCTGCACAACACATTGTTCCGATTGTGACCAACCAATCAGGATTGACTAGTTACTTTTAAGGTGTCCAATTAGAGCCTATCTGGACACCAACTATAAAATGATCATTAACTTTTGAACCTTAATTTCTCAAAAACTACCAAACAGATTTACACCAAACCAAAAAGCACATTTCTAGGTATAGATCTAGTTTTTTGTCAAATTTAGTTTAATTGTCTTCAGTTTTTTTCTCTGTATCACTGTCTATTTTTTCCTATGGAAAATGCAGGGGGGGGGAAGATGTTTTGGGAGCACTTGTTTTTCTTGGCTCCTCCATGACCGATCAATCCAAAACTTCCCAGAATGGCCAGGGCCGGACTGGGAACCAAAACTGGCCATGGCAAAGAGCTTGGCGGTCCCCCCGGGAGCGGCCGAGCTGTCAGCCATGGCCGGATTTGGCCGATTTAGTTACAGAGGCTGATTTTGCAGCTATGCTGCAAAAAAGCCCCTGTAACAAAAATGGCCCCAGGGGCCCCAAATCGGCCCCCACCTAAGCAGCCCACCGGGGAAACACCACTATGGCCAGTCCAGCCCTGAGAATGGCGCTGAGGTGGCAAGTTTCGTGAAGATTCATCAAATTGCACACATTATTTGCAAAGCAAAAACTGCTCTTCCTATGTAAACTCTGACTTACGTAAAACTACACAGTGACTACCGTAACTGTGTAATATGTGTATAAGTATATACATATTAAAACATAAATACATATTAAAATATTAAAATTAAACGTACATATATATATATATATATATAGATATAAAACATTCATCAAATGTAATTAAAAATACAATTATTTAAAAAAATTACAAAAATAAAATATAAATTAAAACACATTATTTCTTTTATAAATAGTTTAAAATTAAAACAATAATAGCAAAAACAAAGTAAATTTAACCAACCAAATTAAACAATAGTAAAATAATTGTTAGAAGGAGTCAGATATATTATTCTAACGCCAACATAAGCACCAGTAAGGAACGTGTGGACTATGGAGGGGTTGCATTTACTATTCCCACTCCAACATAAGCAAAACTCGAGAAAGTGTTGAACTTTGGAGCAGCTTGATTTTCTATTGCCTGTCCAGTGTAAGCAAAAGAAGGGCAAGTGTTGTACTTTCAAGAGGTTAGATTTACATTTCCCACTCCAATCCTAGCAGCAATAAGGAAAGTGTTAGTCTTTGGAGGAGTTACTATTTCCACTATAAGTAAACAAAAGCATGCAACGTGTTGGGCTTTGGAGGGGTTACATTTACTATTTCCACTCCAACCTTAGCAGCAGTAGGGGAAGACTTGGACATTGAAGGGGTTATATGTGATATTCCCACTCCAATCTAAAGACCAATAGGGAAAGTGTTGGACTGTGGAAGGGCTAGATTTACTATTTTCCCTCCACTTCTATGCTAACATATGAAAAACGTTGGACTTTGAAATTCCCACTCCAACATAAGCAGAAGCATGGAAAATGTATGACTTTAGGAGGTTTCGATTGAATATTCCCACTTCAATCTTAACAATATTAGGGACCTTAAATGGGTTAGATATACTACTCTTACTCCTAAACCTTTTTTATTAAACAGTTCATTATAAAACAATATAAAAATACTTGAAAATATTTAACGTAAGTGTTAGAAATGGGGGTCTCTAATTGGCATAGGTAGGTACCTTTGTCCATATAGGGACCCTTGCTTCTAGTCAGGGTAAGGGGGATACACTCCTAAAATAACCCTTGCCCACCTGCTTGGTAGCTTAACACAAGCAGACAGGCTTATCTCAGAGGCATTGTGTAAAGCATTTGTGAACACATACAGTAATACAGTGAAAACACTACAAATGGACACCACACCAGTTTAGGAAAATAAGTAATCTTTATCTAAACCAAAGCAAGACCAAACAACAAAAATCCACAATACAGTAATAAAAATATGACTTTCAGATGGTAGAAATAGTTCAGTTTAAGCAAATTGCAGATGCAACACTTTTCTCCCAAAGAACCTGGGATGCGCCAAGCAAACAAGAAAACGGGCAGCATGGAAGGTGATGCGTTGATGCCGTACACTCACGGAAGGTGATGCGTTGGTTCCTTGCTCCGGGGGAGGTGATGCACCAGTTCTTTACTGCAGTGCAGGGAAGGTGATGCATCTGTACCTTACCAGAGAGGAGGTGATGCGTCGGTTTCTTACTGCGTTGGGAGGTGGTGTGTCAGTTTCTTATTCCTCCCGCCAACGATGCAACAGACTTGGCACCTCGATGCAATGCGATGATCCTGTGATGATTGACAAACTCATGCAACTTCACAGCAGGCCTTGCGTCGAACTCTGTGTGATGATCTTGTACTTCGGAGATCGGTGCACTCGATGTGGCGTGTGGCGCATTCTCGAGCCGCAGCTGGCGTTGCAATGGTTTCTTCGGCAATGCGTTGGAAACAGGTGCGGATGCTTCTCGCTTCTTCAAAGTTGCATCGATATTCCAGCTCCCAATGGAAAACAGACTATACAGGTCTAGAACAGCAGCAAACACCTTTTTGCAGGTTAGAATTCCCAGCAAGGAAATTCAGGGGAGCAGGTGGTGAAGTCTTTGTGTCCCTGAGACTTTAAGTTTAAATTTCTTTATTGTGGTTTAAAGGTGCAACACAGACATATATTAGCATATCCCTGTGACTTTAGAACAGGAGGCAAGCTCAGTGTCAAGCCCTTGGATGTCTTCTTTCAAGCAGGTGACAAAGCAAACAGCAAAGTCCCTTCCTCATTTCCTTGGCAGCAAGTAGCCACTGCAGGCCAACCCCAGACAGCAAACAGCACAGGGGCAGTATTCCTCCTCAGCTTCTCCATCTCTTCTCCTTGGCAAAGGTTCCTCTTGATTCCCGGAAGTGATCTAAAAGTCTGGGGTCTGGGCTCCTCTTTTTATACACCAAAATCCTTTGTTCTCTGAAGGCAGAGAGTGTCTGTACCCAGCCAAGAGCAGTTCTGTCCCCACTGTTGCAGGTTCCTGGCAGGAGGTGGACACAGCATTGTTGAAGCCAGACCAGGCCCATTCAGATGAAAGGAAATCTACTCCCCCTATTCTAAATCCATCCCCGGGTGTATTCAGCTCAGCCCTGACTCATCAGACTTCTGGGGCCACTGCCCCTCTAAAGCCCCTTGTCATCCAAAAGCCAGACATGCAATACACAAACCTAGCAGAGGAAAACTTTATGGTTAAGCAAGAAAATACCTACTTTCTGAAAGTGGTATTTTCAAACACAGAATGTAAAAATCACCCTCACTAAAAGATGCATTTTAACATTCTAAGTTCAGCCATACTAAACTTTTTTTTTGTACCTAGTTGCCAGGGCCAGTTATGTTTATAAGATGTTATAAACAAAACTCCCCTTTTGTCCTATGGGAACAGGTAGCCTTGCAATAGTAGAAAACACAATTGGCAGTATTTCACTATCAGGATATGCCACACACCTCAGGACATGTCCTACCTTACACATACGCTGCATGCCTACAGGCTTACCATGGGCCTACCTTAGGGGTGAATAACATGTGGAAAAGCAAGGTTTAGGAAATGGCAAGTGTGTGCACTTGCCAAGTCGACATGGCAGTCCAGATTGCACACAGGCTCTGCAATGGAAGGCCAGAGTTACATCTGACAGGCTGCGTCTGTGGGTGGCACAATCAGTGCTGCAGCTCACTAGCAGCATTTGATTTACAGGTCCTGGGCACACACAGCGCACCGTACTAGGGTCTGACAAGTAAATCAAATATGCCAATCATGGAATTACTAATCCATAAAAACTATTTACAATGGGAGCACTCGAACTTTGGCACTGAACAGCAGTGGCAAAATGCCCAAAGCATCTAGATCAGCAAAACGGAGTCCAACACACAGCAAAAACACCGGAGGCAAAGGGAAAAATGCAGGGGAGACCCACACCAATGGTGCCAGGTCTTACAGAAAGAAATATATTCATTATAGATCAACATAATTAAATGAAATAAAATAATACTTGTTTCATACTACAAAATAAATGAAAAAGATACAAAAATAAAAACATTTAAAATAAATACACTGCCTTCCCTACTGCTCCCCACTACTAAATTAAAAATTACTATTAATTAAACTGAATCAAATGCATTTCATGTTTAAAAATAACAAACGATGCCAAAATAGTCAAACACAAGTAATCAATTAAATGTTTTTATATTTAATGAACAATTGTTAATATATTTAACATACAATTAATGTATAAAAAGCAATCATTTATGTTTTTAAAAGCTTTTCAACCTAATACCCCAAATATCCAACAATCTGCTACTAAAAATAAATTGATAACTACATTTAATATTACAAATGATATTTAAAATAGCAAACATTACCACATTACTAATACCTCAGAATAATACAATAATGTATATATAATACATTATATAAAACTGATGTTGCATGCTACTAGAAAATTATGTTATATATGAAAATATGTTTTAAAAAGTTATACCTAGATAATCGATATTCTTACCTTTCAGATTCTGTCCCATTATTTGATTGAATTGACAATATTTTGAGATGATATTCTTCTATAACATTTTCCCTCCATATTCTGTCAAAATAGTGTATATGTCCTATTGTATGGGACCAATGATAGGTAAAGCTATATGTTCCTACAGGATAGTCAGGCTCTCTAAAGAATAAAGAGGGGGTCTCAATGTCTTCTAACACTTATCAGCCCTTTCTCAATCCACACACTCTTTTATAAATCTCTCAGTTTCAAGATAATGTCGAGGTCACTATTACAATTCTTTTATTCTTCTTCAGACTTAGAAATGCCTGTATGTATTTCATGAAATACAATTGTATTCCTCTTTCTTAAATTCACTGGTGGTATAATTGTATTACCTCTTATATAAATTTATGAGCCCTCTTGCATAGCGCTTGCACCACGCAATTGTGTGAATGCATGACACACCTTAAAAATTAGATTTATGAAACCATGGAAGGCCACTTTGCGTGGCACTTAGTGGCTCCATAAATCTGGAGTAAAGAAACGCAGCTCAAATCGCTGCATAGCCTTACTCTGTGCTAGGGAGGCATTCCATGGGTGTTGTGTGAGTGTTCCCACGCAACTCCCATGTTGGTAAACATGAGAATACGTCAAAAAGATACGCCTTCCCAGGAGAGGTTTAACAAGGAGAAATATCTTTATTTTTCATTGTTACCTCCTCTTTCTATGTGTGCTCCATTCTGCAGCACACGTAGATAGAGGAATATGCCTCTGAGAATTGTTGTTGTGAAGGAAAGTAGTGTAGGAGGTGCATATATTCAGTGAACATTGGAATACTGCCAATAAAATAGCAGCAGAAGATTGCCCAGCTGGACAACCATTACTGGGTCTTTGAGATGAAAACCTTTTTCTACCCAGTATTTCCCAGTGTCTTATTGAATAACCTCTTTCACTATACGTTGTTCCCTATTACTTCATCTCACCTCCCACCACCCCCAAGATGGCTGGCACTCAGGCCAATGCACTAACATTGCTGCCTCCAAATTATGACCCGAGTTCCTTCTTATGTGTCATTGGTATCTAGAACCACTTTTACATTATGGCACCATGTATACCACTTTGAAGAGTAATGCAATATTCTTCTGCCTTTACTTTTATTTGCAGCATTCCAACATTCACTGAATATATGCACATCCAACACAACTTGAAGATTATAATCTTCCACAACCATTTCATTGATGGCACTCTATCTTTTAGTGGAAACATGCACCAATCTATCCCACGAAGATGGCGCCCACATCCACCCAGAAACCAGAAGCTCTGCTGAAGTTTGACAGTCACAGAGACTATGTTCCTCCAGAAAAAGCTACGACCTTAATGCCCCACACCTGGGCTTACGTAATGGGCATGCCTAACACCAATCAGCTGTTCACCGGCCGACTGAAACACACGCCTCTGCTGCGGTGTTGGTGACAGTGGCGTAATGAAAGTTATGGGGAGCCCCCTGCCAGGTACACAGAGGGGCCCCACTCCAGATTTAATCCGGAGCTCTAATGTCTGAGTTCTGTGATGAGGGGACCCTATGCAGCTCGCCCCCCCCCCCGCATCGCAGGTGCTGCGGGAGCCTGTGTTACACTCCTGGTTGGTGAGCCTATAAGTTATTACATACACACCGATTTCATACTCCGGCATCAGCTAACTCTGCTATTTAAACCTGGCCCTCTAGACCTACAGGTCAGCAGAGATGGGTAGGTTCTGGGCACTGTACCATGAGGCTCACATGAGTGTTTGACTACGGTTACCTACATTGCTTTCTTTGCTTGTGCTGCTTGTACATACGATGACTTGTCATGCTTACTAGTTTGCCTGCAGCAAAGCAAAGCCCTCTACCTCTCCTAAGAGGTCCAGTCACTCAACTTTAGGGTAAGTTTATCCACCGTACCTCTACTTGACATCCTATGCCCCTGCACAGCATCCTGATTATATCATTTTATAAGGATATTTTGGGCTGCATGGACGCTCTACATTTTTAGAGATATTGTTGACTACACGTGTGTCTTGTCACTTGTTTGAAAGGTCTGTCCCGCATGTGGGACAGTGTTATTTCTAAGTTTATTTTGATTGAAGTCATCATTGATAATTATGGGCATCTCATTGTATGTACTTTCTCACAAAATCAGTGAGGTTCTGTGTTTAGCCCCCCTCGTGCACCAAGTGGGGCTACATTTGATAGCCTCTCTTCATGGCTACCTGTTTTTTGTCTGTGTTTACAGGTTGGATCCACCTTTCCTGCAATTTACCTGGTCCTGGAGAAATACCACTGACTCTCCAGGCACTGAGGCAAGAAACATGTTTACTCTGTTCAACATCCACTTTAGCTATTGGCCCTCAATTGCCCTCATGACATAAAACAAGAAGAAGAATAAATCTCTGGCAAAGAGCCCCCATTGAAGGGAATTTGAGTATTGTAGAACCGACTCGACAAGGAGTGCCCAATGGCATAACACTTCTTGGGGTGTGTGAGGGCATTCAGATCTGATCACTCGGATCCCTGCGGCATCCATGTGGACACCTCTACCGACCCTCCTGTAATAAACAGCCCCACTCAACCACCCTCTTCCCTCTCTAGGAAGAACAACTCCCCCACTGTTTTTATGTGTATTGGAGTGCACCACCACTCTTGTAAAGGCAGCAAAAGCGCCTTTTTTTGTCCAAAAGTCTGTTCTGTAACATTTCTTGACAATTTATGAGCTGCATTGTAGCTGGGCTTACTTGCTGAAGCATAGTTCTGATAAGTAGTTAAAATCCAGGAACACGAAGCATAAGCACTGTCTCCTACAAGTAAAACATGAAAATTAAATGAGTGACAGAAGTTATCCACATTTCAATATATAAATCAAGTAAACTTAAGATTATTACAAGAAAATATCCTTCACAAAATTCTCCTCTAAAAAGCCATGCGTAAATGCCCTTATGATGAAAAATAAATGAATCATGCATGCTTCCAGGGAATCCAGCCACTATGTCTGTAATGAGGTTGAAGGCATTGCATGCTACATTAATGTTTAAGGAATAAGTATTTTCACGATTTCTAAATAGGATCTCATATGCAACGGGGGACATATTTGAACATGAGTACCATCAATGCGGCCATTTACGTGGGGAAATTGTGCTATCTGATAAAAAAGCAATTTATTTAACTGCCAATCCTGTGCAGTAGTAGGAAATATTATTTAATCATTGATTTTATCTAACATTTCATCAAGATTTGTTTTGCACCTATCACCCCTTTGTAGCTCTCCAAGGCTAAAAGGTGTAGTGAGCATAATACCTGCACACGTGTGGGTATTGAATTGTTCCTGAGAGTGGCACACTCTAGCTGAGGTTTCATTTCTGATAATAAATCCAATATTATGGAACTACTTAGCCTGTACCGATCATGACTTTCATCCCCTTATTTGGTCATAAAGTATTACTCTAACTCTAAATATTGATGCCCGTCTCCTCCTCCGTCTCTTCTTTATCAAACCTGCTACAAATCCTCGTTGTCCTCGCCATCATGTACAAAGCAGACATTGTGGAAAACGCTGATGCCTTCTGGGACTGTTCATATAGGTTGCACCTGCTTGCCACCTGTGTTGATTTGGTGGTACAATGCACATGCAAAATGTGCTTTTGCGAATATTAGCAAATTCCAAATGTTTTTACTTACAATTTACAAAAATCAAATAGGCAATCTCAATATGTGATTACCGATTTGGATTCGCATTTTTAGAAATTCACAAAAATACGAAATCACAGAAAATGCAGAGCAAATTAGGTACATCGAAAAATGCCTGTTTACGTTTGCAAACTGCAAGAATTAGCATTTTGCACTATTTCCAAATGCAAAAATCCTTCGTACATCAAGACCTTGGTCTTCTGTGGGTATGGCAAGGTTTGTGCAGCTCCATCATCGGGAGGGCAACATTTGATGGGGTGCAAAAACGATTCCATGTGCTAATAACTTTGATTCTCTGTAATGAATCTGCATACCATTTGCTACCCTTTTAATATGGTAAAACCAGTGCAGAAGTCTCAGGTTTCATGCTGATCCAAAAAGGGAGATAATGTTAAATGAGGGGACAAAAAATCATTGATTTCCTAATAACTTTGCTGCAGTTTCATGGAACTACTTAACAATTGGCTCATATTTACCATGTTATATCATTGATATTTTGAGCTTCTTGTAAGTTTGTCAAGAAGAGACACTTAATGGGATGGTCAAAAAGAAACATTTCCCACTTAAACTTACATGTCAATCTTTGTTACTGTATGGAATTACAGTAAAGTTGTCATGCAACTACAGTGTATGCAGAGAAGTATTTTCGCTTTGTGTGGTGTAAATCTGTTAAATAATCCAGAATATTAGTATTACAATAATGAATGGTGGTATAGAAATGGTTAAAAAGTAAGAGATGTCTTGACCATTAGTCCACAAACTTGACTGTCCTTGGAAGACAAAGGAGCTTTTTTCTCCTGTCATCCATGCTGTGCCCTTAGTACCAAAAGTATATCCACAGACCCCTTAAAACAGAGTCTGCAAATTCATACACATAAAAACGAAATGCTCAGACCATGTTCTAAGGCCTTTATGCTTCCTGTGGGAGCTTGCAATCTTCACCAAGTTTGCAAATTATTAGCAATATAATGCTTTTTTTTACCACAACCTTTATTGAATTTTTAAGTTATACAGAGTTGCCACCATCTGGTACATTCCGATAGACCATAGTAGTTTAAAAATTAGATAGACCCAAGGTTACAGTGTATAGTTTTAAGCATAACAGATTACATGACATATTAGCATGTGGTAGGTCATCTCGGGGAATTACCATTGTTGATTAATAGAAAATATAACGCAGCCTATGAACATATTCACCCCCACCGTCTGAGCTGGACATCGTCGCTCTAGGTATCAAGCATGTCAGAAATCATATACTTGTCATAGTTGTGTTGGAAGACTGAAACCAATAACAGCTAGAAGTTAGTCAGGTTCTGGCATTAGTTTCCCATCCCATCATGTTCTTGGTAATATGAGTCAGAGGGTAACCAAGCGTTTGTAAATTTCAAGAACCGGCCGTAATTTGGACCTCACAATCGTTGTCTGTGAGGATCCCTTTTATTGACACCTTCTGTCTGTAATTTTGGGCCTTGCAGGGAGCGAGCTTTTCCCCTGTGAGGGGCCTCCACTCACTGATGGGGCCGCCTCACACTTATCTTCGGAGCACAAGAGCAGCCAACCCAGACCAATATCACTCTGATTCTGCCACATACAGAATGACAATGGGTCAGTTTGTGGATTGGTGAGGGGGTTGGAGACACAAACGGATCTGTTGTAATGTTTGGGATGTAGAGCACGTGCCGCATGTTTTTTTTTGCCATAGTTCTGGAATAAGGGGCCAGGGTAGATCACGGAGAGCTGGGATAAAAGCAGAGATTCTTTTAAAACATATATATAGGTTAATCTTTAATAATTTAATAATGGTATTCTCTTCTGTGATGCCGTCACAGCACTCACAAGAGCACTTATGTGTAACAAAGGATCCCCTACATCATAAAGAATCAAGAAATATACTTTTAGAAACTAGAGACATACATGCATGGCAGTATATAATACAAATTAACCCAGTTTCTGAAGAAGGTACTGAGGCCTCTAAAACAGAGAAAATTATTTATAGTAACCCCTCTGATAGGAAAGACTACTATCCTAGTGTTACATATGACCAGCATGCTTTAGAAAACATCTTATTAGAAGAAATTAGAATTATGGCAAGTTTAAAAATGGGAAGAAGGGGGCGTGGCTTATGCGTGACACAAGATGATGGCAGATATCTGAGCTCCGTCGTCTCACGGGGCTCACAAAAGAGATTTCTGCCACTTAAAGACCTTATCCTGCATTTCCCAGGCTGAATACACCTCCTACTGTATGGTGGCACATGTTTATAGTAGTGGGTGAGTCTGCATCGCATCATTCCGCTGATTCCAACGTAACTTCGTCTTCCCGACACGAGTGACTGTCATTTTGTACACATGGCGCTCTCATCACTTGAAGGAAAAATAAAAAGACATCACAGGTCATATGAAGGCAGAACAACTTCCTGATTAAGGCTACTCAAAAACAATGACATATTAAAAGAGTAATAGTCCAAAATCGCATGGGACAAAAAAGACATCGCAAGGCAAGCACAGGCTGAGCATTCCTTTTGCATGTATCTCATCCCAGCCGTATGCATTGCTTTTCCCTAAGGATGTACATTGGCACTACGTTCCCTGCAGAGCCAATTATCTCCATTACCAGCTGCACTTGGTGCTTTCTTCTATTGCCTGCTTTTCAAAAGCTTTCCATGTATTTTTCAATTTTTTTTATGAGCCTAAGTGGCCATCTGAGCAGTTTGATTATGATGACCCTCCTTCAAGCTTGTTTGTTCCAGTGCTTGAAGCTCGCAGTATCTGGCAACTAAAGTGGCTTTCAAAAATCTGTTTCCGCTGGGGCATGTTGGTGGCTGATAGCTGAGCTTCGTTGCCTCACAGAGCTTACAAGAGATATTTCGGCTGCTTAAAAACCTCGGCTAGCATCTCCATGGCTGAGTACACCTTATGCTGTATGGCGGCACATGTTTGTGGCGGCGGGAAGTCCTTATGCTCCATAACAGGAATTATATTTATAATTGTATGTCCTCTCATTAAAAGCAGACACATTGTCCTCTCCTGTAATTACTTCAGTCTGCGTTGGTTACAATCGGCATTTGTACAATGAAGACTCTACATACTTTTTACAATAGGCTCTAGAAAGGGCCTTCTTGGATGTTAGAAGCGCATGGTGCAAATGAACAGGTCATTATCCCTATCATTCTTTTGCTTAGCATGTTGTTTGAGTTGCACTATTCCCTCAAGGATGGAGACACCATTGATTATTATATCGCCTTCACTGCTACTCTTCTGATTTCTATAGAGGCAGACTAACCCTGGGTCTTTCTCAAGTTACTTGAGCCTGAGAGGATGTGAATAGATATTCACACATCTTGTCTCCTGCATTTTTTACAAGCCTGTGAGTTCCTCTATTAGTTTCTACTTTATAGCTCGCTATATGTTACAATCCCATCACCTGGGGTTTGGTTGTGTCATTCATCAATACCGTGACTGAAACAACTCCATATCCTCGCTAAGATCTATATCATTGAGCACCTATTTTATGGGAAGGATCTCTACCCCTAAAAATCATCCTCATCGACAAGTACATTTTGTCAAGATGGCTAGTGACTCACACTCTCTCACATCTTCATATGCCACTAATCCGAAAAGATCCTCCATCTCCTTATCTTCTAATTCGGTCTTCGATTAAATTTTAGATGAACTACAGGCACGTTCATGATACCACCAATGAAAAACTGCAACTGATTGAGGACCGATGGATCAGTTTGGAAGGTAAAATGTCTGAAATGGAACGACGTATAAGTAATCTTGAAGATGTGGCTACTAAAGTACCCTTACTGGAGCAAGAAATTTATAAGCTTAAACTCCATACCAAGGATTTAGAAAATCGCAATAGAAGGAACAATCTTCGGCTGTATGAACTACCTGAAAATGTTGAGGGTACGGATCTTCTTTCTTTTTTAAAGAATTTTGTGTCTGACTTTTTCAACCTTCAATCTTCGACTCCTCTCAATATACAGCGGGCACATCATCGTGGTCATCCTCAATCCAACAAACCACGTGGTATTATTATGCTTTTTCTAGAATTCACCGGTCTGATGCATGTATTAAAAGTTGCCACAGAAAAATGCTGTCTTGTCTGGTTCAAGCCATAACATCTTCATCTCACAGGATCTTTCCAATGCTACCAATGCTTGACATAAAGAATTCCTAGCTCTCCGTCCACAATTAGGATCCATGAACATCTGTTATGGCATCTTGCATCCTTGTCTTTGCAAAATTACCCATGAAGGTGTCTCTTTGCTCATTCGAGGATCCATCTAGACTGAAACAGTTTTTGCATTCTATCACTAGAATACCTATGGACACAAATGCTCAGTGTTCTTAAATTGTTATACTGTTGATGCTTCACAATTCATTATTTCTTGTTGCAGTCTTTGTTCTTTATATTTTTACTAGAAGCCTGTCCCGACGTTGTCCAGGTATGATTTGCTGCCGGCCACTAGTATATTGTTTTGTAGGATTTCGTTTTTATAGCATTTCTTATCTGTGACAGGCATGTGAAACGCTACGATTCACAGTGCACTGCTGATGCACTTAAGAGTGTGCGTTCAGTAGTGTGTGAACTCGAGTTTCCCTACTTTATTTTTCCTTGCAATATTATATAGCGCGAACTCGACACCATGGCATGATCACAATTTACATTACAGAAGAACACATTCATTTCTGGTAGGCACGGGCAGACAAAGCAATTTGCCTGGAATCACAGTATGATGAGCTGATGCTGAGATTCAAACGTTGCTCCCCAGCTCTAAAGTTCGCAATTCTAGAACTTGTGACGGGAAGTGTGTCTAAAAGTGTATGTCGGTGCTGCCCATCAATGAGAGAGACCTGTGCATTTTTCAAATGGGTGGTGAAAAAATATGAGTATGTTGCTGGAGATGTGGGCCGCCGTGCCACCAATGTACTTACTGGCGGAGGGTAAACACCCATTATTCCGCAACTTTCTTTCCGCATACCATCACCCTGCATACTTTCATTACGAAAGTACCATGACTCCGTAATGCCATTATAACGCATGGCATTACATTTTATATGCTTTCACCACGCATACATTTACAACGAAATTCGTTATAAATGCATGAATGGTAAAAGTATGTTTTTTTTTAAATGTTTGGATAAGGTAAGTATGGGTATAGGGTATATGTTTTGGGGTACTGAGGTATATGTTTTGGAGTGTTTGGGTATTTAAGGGTTCAGATATAGTTTTGGGTTATGGGGTACAGGGGTAGTTTTAGGGTTTAGGGATAGGTATGGGTTTTGGGGTACAGGGGTATTTTTAGGGTTCAGGGCTAGGTTTGGGTTTTGGAGTATAGGGGTATTTTTAGGGTTCAGGGGTGGGTTTGGGTTTTGGGGTACAGGGGTATTTTAAGGGTTCAGGGCTAGGTTTGGGTTTTGGGGTACAGGGTATTTTTATGGTTCAGGGCTAGGTTTGGGTTTTGGGGACCAGGGGTTTTTTAGGGTTCAGGGGTAGGTTTGGGTTTTGGGGTACAGGGGTATTTTTAGGGTTCAGGGCTAGGTTTGGGTTTTGGGGTACAGGGGTATTTTTAGGGTTCAGGGGTAGGTTTGGGTTTTGAGGTACAGGGGTATTTATAGGGTTCAGGGCCGAGTTTGGGTTTTGGGGTACAGGGGTCATTTTAGGGTTTAGGGATAGGTTTGGGTTTTGGGATACATGGTATATTTATAGGGTTAAGATGGGTTAGTGTTTAAGGGTGTTGGGGTATTTTAAGGAGTAAGGGTGGGTTATGATTATGGGGTGCAGGGGTATTTAAAGGGAGCAGGGTGGAATTAGTTCTTAGGGTGTAAAGGGTAATAAAATAAAATAAATAAAAATAATATAAATAAGTCAACTTAAAAGAATAAATGTTTTAATTAAATAAAAAAATGTGTATATATGTATGTATATATATATATATATATATATATATATATATATATATATATATATATATATATATATATATATATATATATATATATATACACATATATACAAACATATATTTGATGTTTTAATAATGTACTTTTACAATGTATATGACTTTACCACACATGCATTCGCGTTATAATGGCATGCATGATAAAGTCATATGCATTGTAAAAGTTTTAGAAATGATGTCTTTGCGGATTAATAGTCCCGCGTTATAAAAATTGCGGAGTGATGGTATGCGGGATGTTGGTTTGCGGAATATCATCACATATTCCCGGTGGAGGGATAGTCCCTTTCTTGCTATTTCCGTGGAGGCGGGCCTTGTGTCCGGATGTGCGTGACGCGAGGCCTGTGCGCAACGGAAGTGGAAAATCTCCAGTGTGCTCTTCAGGCGTCACCGGAAGTTAAGGCGAGATTACATTTCCTGCACAATGGCCCCTGTTTGCGCTCCTTCCGGCCCTTGGGAATAGCTCCATACAGTAAAGCAGCTGCACGTCACTGGGAGCGCGGGGCAAGCACACCCAGAGCTGGAATGTACAGAAACTGGGAAGAAAAAACAATGAAATATTGGGCACAACGCTCGTTTTTTTCCCGTAATCCCGCACACCGCACACGCCCACACCCCCAGTACTCGCCCACAGCACACAATATGAGACATGACATGAAGGGCGGAAAGTACCACACGCCCCCAGCGCTTATCACGCCCCCAGCACACGCCCACAGCACAATGCAGACATGCCCACAAGGGTTCCTGAGATTACCCGCCTCAAAGGTTTGGGCTCTCTCTTTATTATATTAGTATAGATTATTGCTTATGCGGCCTAAATATCTAATAATATTTTATTTTCTCTATTTTTCTTGCCTCCTTCGATTCTATCGAGCATCCTATTATAAAATACTCCCAACACTTGTTACATTAACTGTTTACAGACGGCTCTGACTTTTATCAAGACTTCCTTACCTCTTCTATTTGGTGCTAGAAATGTATTATATTTTGCCATAAATCCTTCTTCTTCAAACATTGGAAAATGACAAATAATCTATATGTCCAACAACTTGTATCCCATAACTCAGGGGCATGGCCAAACTTCACTGAGATGGCTCTGCCAGCGGAGCCTGCATATCCTAAAGAAATCCTGCCTAATCTCGAAGCCCACATAACTCAACGCACATCATGCTTGCCTGGAGGTTGTGGTGACCGAATCCTGTGCCTTTGGAGATCATCAAGAACACAGGCTACCCTCCCAGTAGGACCAGAAGATTCAGGCCTGTTGTGGCCTGCAGACGTGAACCTGAAGTGTGCCCAAAACTGGTGCGGCGGACGCTGCTGCTGATTCTGCGCCCTTCTGCTTGCTTGTGGTGGAGACCGGCAAGTGAGACCCTGCATGAGCAGCCTCTAGGGTCATTGACTCCCTGATGGGGGCGGACTCGGTAGTCAGTGGGTGGGGGAGTGCAGCAGCTCAGTGAGTCCCGTGTGGCATCCCAGGCCTGTCCTGCTTGGCCCTCGGGGGTAGGTTGTGCCACGGAGGACTCAGGGCCTTGCTTCACTGCCCTATCTCCACCCGTAAACCACCACCTATTTCAACTGCCAAATGGGTGATGAATTTAAGACAGTGCAGGCCCAGACATCGAAACACTGCCCTTGGCTGCCATAGGTGTGCCCTGGACTTACGCGGCCCAGTGCGGAGTGGCGACCGCAATCGGCCCTCGTCAACTACACTGCTGCTCGCCTACTGGAGTGACAAGGAACTGTTGTGTGTCCTTAGAGTTCGCCTCCAGCTGCAGCATCATTGTGAACTAGAAGACCGCAGAGCCAAAACACGACATAAAATAGCGGGCTGCTACACTTCTAGAGACATATTGGGCCACAGAGACATCCAGGCAATGTACGGCACGGCCAAGCGACCGGATCCTACCTCGTGCTGGACGTTACTGCGAAAAAAGTGACTGGCATGACTATGGGCCCTGCGCGCTTGTCGATCTGGCGACCTGCTCGTGGCTCAACATAGCCATGGGGAAAGCAGACATCAAACAGCTGAAACTGGCATTTGAGAAACGATCACCACACCAACTGGAGAGTGGGTCCGTGGCTGGCGGTGCGACCGGAGAAGTTGATATGGATGCTACACAAGACGATGATCTAAAATCCATGCTGAAAGATTAAAAAAATAGCTTGAAAGTAATCGATTCAAAACTAGACTCCTTGGCTGCGCGCATAGGTCACGTAACCCAGCGGGTTGAGAAACACAAGACCCAAATTGATGCTCTCGGAACCAGAGTATCCGACTCAGATGACCGTCAAGCCAAAACACATAAACAGATGTTACAGTTGGACAAGGTTCTTAATTTGATAAAGGCCAGAAACAAGGATTTAGACGCCAGAACCCAATGTAATAATGTTAGAACTACTGGAATACCAGAGACGACAACATACCAAACATGGAGAAGTATATGGAGACTATGATGAAAGACCTATTTGGCAGTGAACTCTCCAGCATGTTTCTTGTTGAGCAGGCACATCGCTCTCTGGGCCCCAAACCATTGATCGGGGCGCAAACTCGCCCAATCATTGCTCACCTACTAAACTATCGAGACCGGGACACAATATCCTTGTACCTGTTCTTTATGCAGTTGGTCCAGGTGGCGCTCCGGGAAGTTGCTCCAGCCAAGAAACTGCGAAACTCAGAGTTCAAAATGATGGCAAATATCTTATTTTCACAGATGCGAGTGCCGCGATGAAATTTGCCAAGCAAGCAGCAATAGCACAACAGGGTCCAAAGCAGGTGGGTGGCGCGTCACCAGAAGGTCACCTGAGCGACAATGACTAAACGCAATGTCTTTTGAACTCTGGCACGGTTTGGTTTTTATTATAATACACCACACTTTTGTTAAGAAACCTCTCTGCATATGTCCTTCTGACCGTCCTCATTGCCACTCATATTAGGCCTACCTGTGATCTTGTTTAAATGCTGTGTTTCAACCTTATTTTCACACGATAAAAGTAGACATGTAATTCGAGATTTCTTTAGGTGCGGCCACCTAGCCCAGCGACTCCTCGTTCCCCAAGGGATAATTTCTGTGTAGCCTTTGTGCTATTCTATAACTACACACCTTTTTGGGAGGCATGGGAGGGTTACTTCCTCATCCTAATTGGGGGGAGTTGCTGTGGGAGGCGGGTGGGCTAGGTTCAATTGTTGAAAGTCCTGTTGTTATTTGGCTTCATCAAGATGCAAAACACTCATCGCAGATTCATAGATGCACACTGCCATGGCACACATGTACACACGTCTAGTATTACACACAGATGACTGCATACAGAGCCGCTTGCTATTGTCCATGACCTACAACAATCCTGATCAGGCTAGTATGAATTCATTAAACTGCAACACCTGGAATGTACGCGGCCTGCACATTCATAGAAAAGCAAGACTAATACACTCTTGTTTGTCCCGGTAAGAGACCCATTTGACTGATGCATCCATTTCCACGCTGAAGTTCAACAGATGGGGTGAAATCTACACCTTCTTCCTACTCTAATTAGTCACGGGGGTTTGTGATACTTATCCATAGAGGTCTCCCATGAACAACTGAATGTGCTACAATAGACCCAGAGTGCAGATACATTATTCTAAAGGGTGTGGGCTCTACAGACAGCAAATAATTTTAGCTAATACATATGGGCAAAACACAGACAATCCTGAATTTTTTAACAGGGTATAGCAGAGGATTCAGACCTTGGGAAACACTGCAATACTGTGTGGTGGTGATGTTAATGTTTTTCTATCGGAACACGCAGACAGGGTGGATGCCCCTCGCACTCATCATCCACAATCAGCTGCCACAATTCGCATTATAATGGACCTGGTAGATACCTGGCTCACACTACATCCTGATGCTAGAGAGGCCACTTTCGTGTCTCAGCAACATAAAGCGTGGTCCAGATTGGACTTTTGGCTTTCGTCCAGCGATATCCACTCATGGCCAAATGAGGCCACTCAACACCCATGCACACTGCTGGAGTGGCACTTAGGCTTCAAAACCATACATACAGTCCTTTGCATGGCACCTACCTCCACATGCGCTGCTAGACATGGTATACAGAGAAGAGATATGCACCAAAATAATTGAGTATTTCAAATACAATTCAGGCTCCGTGGATTCAGGGGGCACAACATGGGAGGCTTTTAAAGTCCTAATACGCAGGGCTTGTATAGCCCAGCGGTGGGGGTCCTGAGGGACATCTGCAACTGTCTCGCGAAACTGGAGAATGAAATACAAGACTTGGAATGACTTCCAAGCACCCGACATACTTGCCAAAGTGCATTCCAGGATGATGCCGAAAGGGAAACCAAATTCCTACATAAATATGCACAGGCCTGCAGGTACAGGGTGGTGGACAGACCTGGTAGGATGCTGGCTAACTCACTTAAACCACCCAGCGGCTCCACCTGAAGCGTCTCCGCTCCATTCACCACCTGAAGTCCTGGACACAATGATACATTTCTATACCCAACTATAGACCTCTAAGACAGCCCCACTAGATTCAGAAATTGTGGGCTATCTAGACTCAATAGAATTATTATGGCTAAGCAGAGCACATTGTTAATATATGAATTAGCCGTTCACTGCTGAAAACATTCAGAGGGTCATCCATAGTCTTCCAGGTGATAAAGCTCATGGGTTGGATGGGCTCACTTCTGGTTTCTTTAAAGAATATGCATCCCTCCTGGCCCCTCACCTGCTGGAGGTATATCAGGAGGCGTTGCAGATAGGGTCTCTCCCACCTTCAATGGCTGTTATTATCATGCTACTCAAGCCAGGCAAGGACCCAACCTCATGCGACTCATACCGCCCACTTTCTTTAATAAATATAGATAATAAAATATTTGCTAAATTACTGGAAAACAGACTTCAGACGCTGCTTCCCCTCATTGTGAGGCCAGATCAATCTGGATTCGTGCCAGGCCACGCCACCTCTCATAATCTAAGGACAATCTTTAGGCTGTTGCATTATCTCGCCCCCCATGTCTCTGTAATTGCCGCACTATTAGACGTCAGCAAGTCGTTTGATTAATTAGAGTAGAAATTTAATTTCATACTCCTAGCTCGACTGGGAATGAGTTATGCCTTTATACAACAAATTAAACTTTTATATGCTTCTCCCACTGCCAGAGTAAAAGTAAATGGGCTAATATCTGATCCTATTAAAATCTTACGGGGCAACTACCAGGGATGCCCATTATCCTCCCTACTCTTTGTCATTGCCACAGAGCCACTGGCGACTAGATTGAGACAACGCAATGTGAACAGGGGCATCGGATTAACTTCCAGGGGCCTGATCGTGTCTATGTACGCTGATGACCTCATTCTTTATATCATAGATCCTGCGGTTAACTACACACCTGTCATCAAAGGACTTGTGAGATATGGGGGTATTTCTGGGATTCACATCACCTGGCTAAGTCTACAATCCGAACAGGGGCATCGGATTCACCTCCAGGGGCCTGATCGTGTCTATGTACGCAGATGACCTCATTCTTTATATCATAGATCCTGCGGTTAACTACTCACCTGTCATCAAAGGTGTGTCATCACATCACCTGGCTAAGTCTACAATCCTCCCGCTGACTGACGGCGCTGTCACCTTTGAATCCGAGTTCCTGATAGCTTGGGCGGATGGACCAATACGATATCTGAGCATCTGGATTACCAGGGACATACAAGAGGTCTGGATGATCAATTATGGCAGGGTGATGGCATGCATAGAAGAAAGAATATAAAGATGGAAGAACTTGTTCCTGTCCCTCTCAGGTCGTATCACAATCACAAAAGTGATAATCATCCCCAAGCTGTTGTTTCTTTTTGTAAACATCCTCATACCCATAACTTCACAGTTTTTCAAATGCCTTAAATCAAGCATGGGTGAGCTAGTCTGGGCAGGCAAACAACCTAGGGTGTACAGCACCTTGAGACCTTCACGGGTGACTAGCATGCTTTACAAACCCCTGATTGATTGATGGGAACTTCTTACACTGCCACTTGCACAGGGCGGTTTGGAGCTCCTGATTTTGTGCTATATGGCTATTGCGTGCAGGCCCAATCTCTACACTTCTGAGAACACCCAACACCTTTTCAACCACATTTCGCAATTGAAACATACAGAGCAGCCCACTTGCCACTGTCAACAGTGCTGTATGAACAATATAAACGCCCCAGACAAGAGATTGACACCACAGAAACCCTGCACTGGGCTTGGGGTGGACTCTGTAGGAGGGTAAAACTGGACGTGATATATACACCATCCATACACCTACCCAATTACCCACTAGTTCCCACGTTAATGGAGCGGAGTGCTTTGGGGCGCGCACACCGGAAAGGTCTGACACATTCAATGACTTGTACCCTGATGGCCAATTCCTAACACAACAGCACCTATGCGGCTCATCATCACAGCCATCGCCACTAGATACGCTACTGTACTTCCAGCTCAGAGCAGTATGTTGTGCACGATTCAATACATTCCCACTGCCCCGCCACCACTGTGTGGAACACATACTTTGGAACACATACTTAAGGAAACCTCGGCCCGCAAATTGATCACCCGCATATACACTATCACACAACGCGAATCCCCGGTTACCACACCTAATTCACGATATGCTTGGGATGTAGATATTTGGGTGGCCATCTCGGATGAACAATAAACTTTCTGTTGCGGTCAACTAGAGCAACTTTCCCCAAACTACTGTCAGACTACAACACTTAAAATTCTTCCATTGCTTATATCGCACCTCAATACAATTACACCGGCTAGGTACTACGGCCTGACACAAAATGCTGGTGATGCGGGAAGACACAGGCAAACTTCCTCCATTTGGCCTTAGAGTGTCGGCTCATAGCTGGATTTTGGGTTGGGGTGTTTAAGCACATAGAGTTGTTATGGCCAAATGGAATTTTGACTGCGCACTCTGTGTTACTTGGAACAGTAAGGTTTTTTTTAAATGAACAGTTTCTGGAGTGTCGTTGGTGCTGGGTGTGGATGCCCTTCTGAGCCTAAGGGTCAGGTAATCAATGTCAATACGTGTTTCCTGTGTCACAGGATTCACACTCACACTCACTAATCAAACCAACACAACACAAAGTCTCCGACGTACACAAAGGAACAGTTCCTTGCCACAACTGCGGTAATTGCTCAGCCATAATCAAGGGGAATGTAATTAATCATCCCACAAAAGGTACGCCTATCACTCTCAAAGTATCAGGCACATGTGATACCAACAACGTAATATATCTATTGAAATGTCCATGTGGCCTAGCATACGTGGGAAAAACCCAGAGGAAAATAAAAACCCGAGTGGTTGAACACAAAAGTAATATAAGGTTAAAAAATCAGAAATCCACAGTTGCGGTACACTTCAATGAAGCGAAACATAATCCAGCACAATTGAAATTTTGCCTCCTAGAAAAAGTTGAGAATGTGCCAGGAAGAGACACGAACAACCACTTACTAAAAAGAGAAACATTTTGGATTGACTTTTTATGTACATTACACCCGAAAGGGTTAAATGAACGGATCGAACTCAGTTGTTTTCTGTAGTACCATCTGATAATAGCAACCATAGAGGGGGCCTCCCGCACTCCAAGTGATCAGAATTGACATGTACAGTTGTTTTACAATACGTTTTCTTTGACAAAATATTTTTCTCTGACAAAATGTTTTTTTACAAAAATGTTTGCATAAGACACGTATTAATCAGATTGAATCATTCAGTACTGTTTCCTCCGCATCAAGTTGATCAAAAATATTACTGGTTTCTTACAGAAGGTTTAATACAAGAAACCCTTTTCCGTTTTTTTAACTTTTTTCAAAATCTTTATTCACGCCATGTTCAGGCACACGCATTAGACCACATCCACAGGCACACGCGTAATTGACAACACATAGAGCCAGCGCGCTCCAAGCGTCACTCCGCGGAAGTAAATAAAGCGGTCCCACGTGACCGGCACATACACCATAGAGACACCGGGCAGAGAGAGCGACGCACGCTGGCGGTTCTCCGTTGGAACTAACACGGACAAATATTCGGTAAGATTAGATCAGAAGCCTTCACGGGTGGGAAACAAACATTCGTCACGCTCAGCCAAGGTTGTAACTCTAGCGCGTTCACTTGTTTCGTTACAGCGCACAGCTCTGTACACAAACCATGAAGGTACAGGTCAGTTACTGAACTCACATGTATTCAAGTCTCCGACCTAAACACGGGGATATAAGGTATCATTGCTAATCACTGTGTGTATATGATAAATTGTTTTTCACGCTGGAGAACCATAAAAAAGTGTTTCCGATCAACTAATGACAGTTAATGATTCATTAAGGATGTATTTTGTTTGCTTTCACACTAAATCGATACCCATCAGTAAATGAATATATTTTGGTTTGCAGACATAAAGTCCCCTGAGGAAGAGCTGTGTAGCTCGAAATGCATCGGGCAATGTAAAAATTGATGATTACTACATTGTGATTGAAATGAAAAGGATAATGAAAAATGAACTTTCATGAGAATTAAATGAAATTAATCAACATATTGAGTAAAGAAATTCATTGAATAAATTGGTTCACCGACATATGAAAATACCCAACAGAGTGCGGATGTGAGTGTGAATCCTGTGACACAGGAAACACGTATTGACATTGATTACCTGACCCTTAGGCTCAGAAGGGCATCCACACCCAGCACCAACGACACTCCAGAAACTGTTCATTTAAAAAAAAACCTTACTGTTCCAAGTAACACAGAGTGCGCAGTCAAAATTCCATTTGGCCATAACAATTTAGCGTCTGAGCAGATTGACTACCGCACCGCCATCATGCAATTTGATGAAATAGCACATACAACGACAATAAGAGCTGAAACATTGGTGTTCAACGAGGACGACACCAACCGAATATATTCATTAATAGAGGAATCCGACGAAATACGTCCAGGCACTGGAACAAGGGAAGCAAACATCAAACAATTACTGTACATGTCAAAAAAGATCATGAACCAACGACTGCACGCGAGTACACTAATAAGGTACCACAAATCGCAGCGAATTCCACGAGGATTAAGGATATCACTGAAGTCAACATTATGCAAAAACAACGCAAGATTCACAGAGAGATGGTACGCAATACTGAATAAATGCTCACTTGATCTCATCCTACTAATAGTAGAAGAACTAGCAAAAGTACTAGAGGACCTGACTAAGGAAATTGACCTTTTAAAAGAAGATCTAAACAAAATGGTAACCAAAGACGAATGGGACCAGATTCTCATAGACACAACCAAAAAAGTAGAGGAATACACTAAGGAAATAAATGACCGCAAACTAAGAAAATTTAAAAGAGACACCACTGATTACCGCCTCGGAGAGGTATACACCTGGGCTGATATATATGCCAGAAGGAGGCAACAAAGACCCAACAATGATCAATCGACGGATGAAACATCTTCAGATGATTCACAATCACGAAGAGGATTCTTTGACAAAAGATCAAGAAATGCCCCAGGTGGCAGACAAAATCAAGGCACAGAGTCATCAACACCTAGCACTTCTGGAACAACAACCACCGAAACCACACCAGATCAGACGCCTTTTTTAGACAAAGGTCGTGGACCTCAAGTAGAACCCGGCGGGGGAAAAAGACAAACAAACACAGGATCAGTGGCACAAAACACCAGGAGTCAGAGACCTTAGTCATCAACATATCCAAGTACAAGATGACACCCAAAGAAACACAAACCCTACAGAAAGGTTCATCGTACGTACCAACGTACCACTCCAACTTACTTGAAACTAAAGTATGTCTGTACAAATTTCTCAGATCCTTAAGATTACGGCATTTCTTTTCAAATATTGTGGAGACACCTACACCATCTCAAAGCAATGTCCTAATGGGCCTAAGAACCAAAAGCAAATTCAATCCACCAGTTAGTCATAAAGTACTGGATGCTTATGAAAAAGTCATAACCAAGGAAATCGAGGAAATTTTCAAAAAACCAAGATCAAAACAAAAGAACCTATCTCAAAAGGACAAACAAATATTACAAAATTTGGCCAACAACAAAGAGATCACGATCCGACAAGCAGATAAAGGTGGAGCACTCATTATCATGGACACCGAGTACTATGAACAGGAGGTGGATACACATGTCAAAGATCAAGAAATTTACATGGAGATGGCAACTGATCCTACCAAGGAATTTGAAAAAATCTTGAACAACATCATGGAAAAAGCTATAAAAATTGGCGTGATAGGCCAAAAAGAAAAAGAGTATCTGGTGAAATCAAACCCTGCGATACCATACATATACATGATTCCCAAGATACACAAGCACCCTACCAGACCCCCACTACGACCAATTGTATCCACAATAGGATCTATACACGAACCAGTTGGAAAGTTTATTGACCGACATCTACAGAACATCGTACAGAAATCTTCCACATACGTGAAGGATACTACCCATTTTTTAAACATTCTGGAAGAACACAAAAATAACTTCACCAAAGACATGATCATGGCAACAATAGACGTGAAGTCATTGTACACGTCCATACCGCACGATTTAGGCATGAGTGCCATTGAAAGCTTCCTGGTTCACGAGGAGAAGAACGAAGACCTGAAGGTATTCATACTGGAATTAATCCACTTCACCTTATTCCACAGCTACTTTACATGGAAGGAGAAATTTTATGTACAATCATCTGGAACATCAATGGGAAATTGCGCAGCACCCACCTACGCCAATACATTCATGCACAGATTCGAACTAGACAATATATTGAACCAACAGAATTGGTCTAACAACTTGATCCTATACAAAAGGTACATCGACGACATTTTCGTATTATGGAAAGGTACAACAGAAACTCTTCTCATGGCCTTGCAGCAACTTAACAACATTCACGAAAGGATCCAGTTCACCTTCACCATCAACAAGGAGTCAATATCCTTTTTGGACGTATCCATCACCAACCACGAAGGAGAACTAACCACCAGTGTCTTCACCAAATCTACGGATAGAAATAATTTGCTTCACTACAAAAGTTTCCATCTGCCATCTCTAAAAAAACACTTACCATTCTCGCAACTGATCAGAATCAAGAGAATCGCATCAACACCAGAACTATATAATAAACACAAAAAGGAAACCCTACTCAAATTCAAAACCAGAGGATACCCTGAGCCCATCCTGGAAGCAGCTGCGGAAAGAGCGGACAAATTACAGAGACACCATCTGTTAGCTACACAAGTCAAACCAGAAACACAAAGATCAGTATTTGTTTCAAAATTCTCAACAAGAAGTTTTTCCATCAAAAAAATAATAATGAAACATTGGCCACTGCTGGCCTTAGAGGAGGATTTCAAAGGACAGTTCAGCAATGTACCAATATTTGCATATGAGAGAACTAAAAATCTGAAGGAACTAATCAAACCAACACAACACAAAGTCTCCGACGTACACAAAGGAACAGTTCCTTGCCACAACTGCGGTAATTGCTCAGCCATAATCAAGGGGAATGTAATTAATCATCCCACAAAAGGTACGCCTATCACTCTCAAAGTATCAGGCACATGTGATACCAACAACGTAACATATCTATTGAAATGTCCATGTGGCCTAGCATACGTGGGAAAAACCCAGAGGAAAATAAAAACCCGAGTGGTTGAACACAAAAGTAATATAAGGTTAAAAAATCAGAAATCCACAGTTGCGGTACACTTCAATGAAGCGAAACATAATCCAGCACAATTGAAATTTTGCCTCCTAGAAAAAGTTGAGAATGTGCCAGGAAGAGACACGAACAACCACTTACTAAAAAGAGAAACATTTTGGATTGACTTTTTATGTACATTACACCCGAAAGGGTTAAATGAACGGATCGAACTCAGTTGTTTTCTGTAGTACCATCTGATAATAGCAACCATAGAGGGTGCCTCCCGCACTCCAAGTGATCAGAATTGACATGTACAGTTGTTTTACAATACGTTTTCTTTGACAAAATATTTTTCTCTGACAAAATGTTTTTTTACAAAAATGTTTGCATAAGACACGTATTAATCAGATTGAATCATTCAGTACTGTTTCCTCCGCATCAAGTTGATCAAAAATATTACTGGTTTCTTACAGAAGGTTTAATACAAGAAACCCTTTTCCGTTTTTTTAACTTTTTTCAAAATCTTTATTCACGCCATGTTCAGGCACACGCATTAGACCACATCCACAGGCACACGCGTAATTGACAACACATAGAGCCAGCGCGCTCCAAGCGTCACTCCGCGGAAGTAAATAAAGCGGTCCCACGTGACCGGCACATACACCATAGAGACACCGGGCAGAGAGAGCGACGCACGCCGGCGGTTCTCCGTTGGAACTAACACGGACAAATATTCGGTAAGATTAGATCAGAAGCCTTCACGGGTGGGAAACAAACATTCGTCACGCTCAGCCAAGGTTGTAACTCTAGCGCGTTCACTTGTTTCGTTACAGCGCACAGCTCTGTACACAAACCATGAAGGTACAGGTCAGTTACTGAACTCACATGTATTCAAGTCTCCGACCTAAACACGGGGATATAAGGTATCATTGCTAATCACTGTGTGTATATGATAAATTGTTTTTCACGCTGGAGAACCATAAAAAAGTGTTTCCGATCAACTAATGACAGTTAATGATTCATTAAGGATGTATTTTGTTTGCTTTCACACTAAATCGATACCCATCAGTAAATGAATATATTTTGGTTTGCAGACATAAAGTCCCCTGAGGAAGAGCTGTGTAGCTCGAAATGCATCGGGCAATGTAAAAATTGATGATTACTACATTGTGATTGAAATGAAAAGGATAATGAAAAATGAACTTTCATGAGAATTAAATGAAATTAATCAACATATTGAGTAAAGAAATTCATTGAATAAATTGGTTCACCGACATATGAAAATACCCAACAGAGTGCGGATGTGAGTGTGAATCCTGTGACACAGGAAACACGTATTGACATTAAGCACATAGAGGACATAGCAGGCCAGAGATTAACAAGTACCCCCTGGTGGCTCTGTTAGGATATGTGTGTAACATCCTGAGCACGGGAAGGTGACTCACAGCGCTCCTATTTCTGCAGCAAAAAGACGATTGGCCATGCATTGGGGGAAGTCAACACCTCCAGCCATAAAAGCCTGGGTAGCAGATGTCACATATTGCAGGGATCAGCTTACATGCTACTGGGAACCTATGCTGATCCGCTCTCGCCTCAAAGATATTTGGTTCCCTTTCACATGCTGGCTCCATTCCATAGAATGAGGTGCTATATAGTAGGCACAAGTCAAGCATAATAAGTCCTGTTTCATATACACTGCAATCCAAACACAGTACCTGACTTGGCACTAGCTTTCAGCTGCATTCATGGGTGTATATGGGTCTCGCTGTGTGAAAGATTTAATTGTTGATGTCGACGCATGGCCGCTAAAAAGGCTACGAGCTCTATATGTATATGCCGTGGCATGATTCAAGACACTGGACTGCAAATAACTAAGCATTTGTAAAACACATGCATATCAGATACCATGTACTATGTATGTCTTGTAATGTAATTGCACTAAAGCTATTGGACACATCACTGCAGTTGTTTGCCATGTTATGTTAATAATTGTAAAAATCAATTAAAAAAACGTGTATCCCATAACTCCGTTATATCTTTTAATACAATACAAGAATGTTCTGATTTATCCTCTTCTTGCTTATCACAATACCCTCAATTATCACAGGCTCTTCAATCATTTCTTTCAACCAGAAACTTTCCAGCTAATAATACTTAATTTATTCCCTTAACTCCTTTGCACAACATCTCTCCCGACTCTAATCCTAAAGATTCCGTAATATACAAACTTTTATCAACTTCTATCTCTGTAAGACCAAAATCCCCAATTGAACTAGATTAGGAACTAGAACTTTCCATCATCCCTTCATCTCAAAAATGGGACAAATTATTTCATCGAATTACGTGGTGTGTGGCACACTGTGCTTATGCTGGTTTGGCTGTTTGTACAGTGTTTGTTAGACTTACGGTGTTTCTTAGGTGCCGATGGGTAGCTCCCTCTGACCCTACGGAGTTGAAATGTATAAGTTAAAACGGATGGCAGTGTCATCTGAATGATGCTTTGTCCCCTTGGCACTCCTTAATCGAGACTTGGTCTCATGTATTTCAGTCCCTATGTAATAGTGGGGTAAACGCAAAAAAGCTAATTCTTAGTCCTTTTGTAGTTCAAATGTTAATTTTTAATTTTTTTATTACATCCATTCCATTGTTCCTTCACAATGTTGGGAATTTGTTCATGTGTATATACAGATATAGAATTATGGCATAACATTTTTTCCACCTCTAGAGCTGCTAATATTACTCAATCTTTATTTTTTCTAAATAATAGAGCTGTTAGGACGCCAGTATTTATACATAAAATGAACCCATCTTCTTCTCCTCTCTGCTGGTCATGCCTTTCCACCAATGATACATTATCTCATTTGATATACCATTGCCCTAATGTCCTAAAATTTTGAAAATCCATTTTGGCCAAATGTTCCAGGATTTTTCATTTCTGTATGCCCTTATCAATTCAAAATGTTTTTCTTGGCTCCATGGCAGCTGATTTTCATGACACAGTGCTGAAGTTGAAATTGTTTGACCATTTTATTGCTCTTGCATTTAAAGTTATTCTTATTTGCTGGAAAGATAATTCCAAAATATGTATGCTAAATTAATAGTGACGAACATAGAATTTCCACTGTTTCATCTTCATCTGTATCTCAAAAAATCAAGTCTGATTTACTTTGGTTACCTTTTACTACTTTTCTGTCTACATACTCTTCTTTATACTAATACTTACTCGACAATTCTTCTCCCTTCCTCTCCTTTCACCTCATTTATTCCTTTTCCTTCTCTATTCTCTCTTATCTTTGCTTCCCTCTCTCTCTTTTCTCATTATTATTCTAAAATTATTCAGATATTTGATAATTTAGGTGGTACCCCAATCTTATTCTCTTTTAATTTGTTACATACAGTTGTACTTTATAGTTTATTCCCTCCATATATAGTATTATAGATCCCTTTTTATTGTATACTCTACAATTTTATTTTCTTCCTTATGCTGTTTGTGATCTTGGTACCTGTTTATTTACTCAATAAAAACATATATTTTTTTAAATGGGAAGAAGACACCTGGCTGCACTTCTGATGGTTACTTGTCACATTTACAATGATGGATCTCGGTATTGTCAATGATTGTAAGTGCCTTAATTAACGTAGGCATTCATCATAGTCCTTAAGGTAGGGGTGCAACCATTAGAATCGTACATTAAAATAAGCAATGTCAAGTGAAAGCGCTCCTTCTAAGATTGGCAAGTTTGTATAGTTCTGACTTTGAAATGCATCAACAGATGGATGGATGAGGGCATGGATAATTAATGAGTGTATCTTTGAATGAGTCATGAATGAATTGGAGGGGCGTAATACAGGCAGGGGAGATTGGGACCCCAAACCTTTCATGAGTAGGGTGAACAACCGTCCGTAAATTTCACGGACCGTCCGTAATTTAGCCTTCACGTTCGTAGTCCGTGAGGATCCCTTTTGCAGACTCCTTTTGTCCATAACTTTGGGCCTTGCAAGGAGCAGATTTGTTACCCTGTGAGAGGCCTCCGCTCTCTGATGACGCCGCCCACGCTCATCCTCGGAGCACAAAGCAGCTCCACTCCACCCATTGTCACAGAGAACCCCGGCTTGTTTAGAGATACAGACCCCGCGGATGTATGCCTTAAAACCCTCCCAGAGGACAGCGTGTGTATCTACCGAGCCAGTGTTTAAGGTGAAATAGTCTTCAGTCGCTTCGCGGATGTCGTGTTGAAATAGGCCATCCTCTAATGTGCGACTTGGAAAATGCCACTGTCTCTCATAACCCTCGGGCGGGGAATCTTTAGCGTCAACAGTATCGGGGAGTGTTCTGAATATGTGCGCTGGAGGAACTGAATCTCGTGGCACCAACTTGAGATTGTAGTGGTTAATAACCAATAATCAATCCTGGTTGAGGTGTTATGGTGCCCCGTGTAGTGTGTGTACATTTTGTGAGTTGGGTTACGAGATCGCCATATATCAAATAATGACAGTTGTTCACATAAGGACTGCAGTGCTCGTCGAGCACGGGGTTTGGTATATGGGGCAGTGGAAGTGCTGTCTATAATCAAATCTGGTGTGATGTTAAAGTCACCTCCCATATCTATGGCTGTCTGCTTCAGTTTCAAAAGTTGCGCTAGAAACGCATGGTAAAATTCAGGTGAGTCTACATTTGGTCCATAAATGCAGACCAGGCATATTTGGTGTCCCGGCAGTGCCCCCTCTACAATGATATATCGGCCTTCCCTGTCAAGTGTACCTGAATGCAAGCTGAAGGGGAGTTTTTTGTGAATTAAAACTGGAGTGCCACCAGCGTAATTGCTGAAATTAGCAAAGTACCTGTGTGTCCCCCCAGCTGGCTGCAAATCTGCTAGGGTCAGAGGGGGATAAGTGGGTCTCTTGTAGGAAGGCTATGTTGGTCTTGTGGCGCAGTAGATAGTGAAGGACATGGCGTTTCTTGTGGTTATCATTTTTTTTTACATATTGTATATAGCGCAAACTCGACCTGAAGGTATTGGAGCGCTTTACATGAGCACCATATTTACATTACACATTCAGGCACGGGGAAATTAAGTGATTTGCCCAAAATCACAGGATGTGGACGCGACCTTGAGGCTCGAACCCTGGTTTCCAGCACCAGCATCGGGTGTTTCATGACATAATGGTTAGGTCTGGGGGTCCACTAAAGTTACCTAGGCTGACCATTTCGAAATCGGAGAAATAATAGGATGCCTCCTGGCAACATTTCAATAATAAAAAACTTACTGTTATCAAGCATGTGAAATCCCAAACATGACTTGTCAACTGCAGTTTCCCCCCACCACCCAACCCTACCACCCTATGAGTAAGACAAACCCAACATTCACAAATATACCAAGAGTGTCAAGTTTGTCAACATTGAAATGCAATTAGCCCAGGAGAGACACATCCAGGGATCAAAAGGGGGACCTTGGTATTCACCAATGGGGGTAGGCAACGATCTTTAAGAGCACCAGCAATAGGTAACAATAAATGTACAATGTGAGCATCCCAGGTTCACTAATGACGGTAAGGAAGATCGAGGTAGAAGGACCGTTTGAAACCGGGCAGTAATGACCAGTCCCACAGAATAGTTCCATACTGGCTACTGATTTGTTCTGCGACAGGGAGGGCCCAACGCCATTGGTTTTAGGCGAAGCATTCTTTTTATGCATGTGACAGAATTCTAAGACCTTTGTAGGACTGTCAAAGATGCAGGCTTTACCATTTACTTCAACTCGCAGTCGTGCTGGATACAACATACCAATATCGGAGGCCTAGATTTCTGAGCATCGCTTTTGCGCCATTAATCTTACGTCTCGCTTCTTGAACCATGAGCGCAAAGTCCGGATATAAGGACAGTTTGGAGCCTTGCCACATAGTGTTGCCGCGTTCATGGGTTAGTCGCAGGGCCATCTCGCTGTCCCTAAAGTTCATGATTCTAGCAATTATGGGCCTAGGGGGACAGCTTAGATTGGGTCGTGGGCCCAAAGAGTGGTGGGCTCGTTCCACTACGAATCCTGATGTGAAGGAGTCCTTGACGAACATGTCTGACATTAAGGACTTTACAAAGGTATCCATGCGACCTGTGGCGGTAGATTTCGGTACTCCAAGAATGCGCAGGTTGTTCCGTCAACTGTGTGCTTCTAAATCTTCGTTTTTTTATTGCCACTTCCATCAGGCTGTGTAATTGAGCCATTCCGTCTTCCATGTCACATATTCGGACTCCTGTGACTTCGAGCCGCCAGTCGTGCGCCTGTATTTGGACACCTAGGTCCGAGAGGTTTTTGTCTAATGCGTCAAACTTGCCATCTAAGGCCCTGAATCCTACTCTCATTTCTTGAAGCAGTGAGCTAGTCGGACCCACGGCTTCTCCAGTGGCCATTGCCTCTCGTCTGCCCTCGTCCATACTGACCTCTGTTTCTGGTGCTGTCTCCGCTAGTTTTCCAAATGGTAGAGTTTGCTGCTTTGGGTATTTGCGGCCCATGCCACTCGTGAATTGCAGAGAGTGGGCTAGTATATGTGATTGGGGCGCATAGCTGGTGTGAAATAGCTGTCTATGCATGTTCTTTTGGAATGAGTCCCCGAGTGTCTGCGTTTTATGCCAGAGGAGTAGGGCAGTGTTGTCAGAAAAATGGCATGGGCCCAGGATTCTTGGTAGGCACATGGCTGTCCCAGTTTCCTGCACTGTGAGGGTCTCAGGCACTAGGCCAGGTGTCCATTTAGTGTTTTTCAGGGTCTGGAATCAATGCTCAGGTGAGGGTCACTGTGGGCGACACGCCTCCGGTGCTGGGAGTCTTCTCGTGATGGGCCTGGTTGAACCTGCTGCCTGGGAGGGCCAATATCCGGTAGGTGTAGAGGCTGTGAGTCGGCCAATTTTTCCAAGGGCGGGGGAGGCACACAGGCACTGGCGGCATCATGCCCCTTTCAACACTCCCCCTCCCGATGATCTCAGGCAGCCGGTTGTATCGGCGAAGTCACATGGGCCCTGTCGCCGCTCGTCGCAAGGGTGGGGGCATTGGCATATCCCCCGCCCAAGATCAGCACAAGATGTGGGGGGACAGAGGGCACTACCGCTCGCTCACAGCACTCACCGCATCTCAGCTCCCACTCCGGAACCAGGCTCGCCTGTCGGTGTCTGGTGCGGGCCGCTTCAGATCAGCGCTGCCGCCATTTGCAGAGCATGTCACGGGAACAGTCGGGGGACGATATCACAGAGCTCCATGTAGCAATCTGCAGTCCAAAGCTACCATCAGGGGCAGTTGTCATTTATACAGCTGGCGGTTCCATTTTCGTCTTGATCCGACCGCGTTTAATGGGGTCCACGGCTTAGCACGCCCGGTTGGGCAATGTTAATGTTTACCTCAGAAAAATGACCGAATGTTTGACTGGCCGCTTGTGAAGAAAAATACAAGACAAAGAAAAGTCGACAATGAAAAGTGACCAAAGTCAGTCAAACATTGTCCAAAGAGTACACTAATAGTAAACAGTTGCTTAATAATTTTTATTATCGACAACAGTGAGTCGATAAACATAAAGCCTGAGGAAAAATACTTTGAACTATATCTCGATTGCGATAACTCACGCCATCAAAAATCAAAGTGTATAAATGTGCTACATTAACACCATTAAAAAGTCAAGGTTCATTTGAAGCAACAAGAAAACACAAGAAAACTAAAGTACAAGCATCCATTCATGTACTTCAAGGTGCAGTGTCAAGTGCCTGTTTATTCAGTTTCAGCACAGCTGCTAATATGGGGCTAATATCAGTGAACTATAAGACAAATGCTCATCGACAAATAGTGGGGGCGTAGCTTAGCAGGCCGACATGGTGGACGCGTGCTAGCTAGCTCCGTCCAGCCCAAAATTGATCCGCAGTATATCCTGGCTCCCTCTGACATGAATCTAGTCCTGGAGGGGGCATTTTGGCATCTCTGTTCACGGAGACGCTTCGGTGTGGGGACCAGGACCCCGGAGGAGGTAGGGCACTGCGGCGTGGTGAAGGCGAGGTGCAGCGTGGTATGCGATGGCGGCGAAGCAGGGGAGTGGATTCTGACGTGCCCCTGGAGGAGGTGTGAGCTGCGTGGCTGCTGGCTTGGGCCCGTGGCGGTGCTCCGACACCCGGACGATCGGAGGAGGTGGGGGCCCCAGTGAGCACATCGGCCCCGGATCTGAGCTGCGGGAGACGGTGAGGAGGTTGGAGGTGCCCCGGCCTGTGCGAGGCCTTGCTGCCCTCGTAAGTGCCCAAAGGAGTGCCTGGATTTTGGGGCCTTGGGTGCGGGCCCCCTCCCCGTCTGCATTTGGCAAGCGGAGAGCCTTTGCAGCACCCCCCCCCCCCTGGGCTGGTGCTGGTGCCTGGGGATCGGCAGTCACACTGGACTGCATGGTGGGGCGCCCAGTGGGGGCAGCCTTCCTCTGCCGGACTTTGCTGGGCGGATTGGTCCTGGAGCTCCTTCAACTGTTGGTGCTGCTGTACTGGGGGGTGCTCTGGCTTGCTGAGGAGGCCTGTGTAGTGTGCATTGGGGTGAGGCACCAGGCAGTGGAGTACACCTATTCCCGGCTGGACCGCTGCCGCTGAGGAGTGATTCGGTGCCGCCTCGTTTCCAACCCCCCCCCCGGGCTGCTCCTAGCGTTGGGGGATCGGTGGCTGTATCGGGCCGCGTGGGGCGGCAGGGAGAATCCTGCTGGGTCTGCAGGGAATTGCTGAATCCCGGTATTGGTGGTGGAGTGCTGTGGCATATTTGGGGCTCCAATGGGTCCGTGATACTCCACCATGATGAGAGGCAGGGGGACAGCAGATCTATGAAGCACAGCCTTATGGACAAGTTCACCGGCGTGGGAGCGCCGGGCGCCGCCGGGATTTCACAGGAGGGTGGGCCTGACAACGAGAGTCCTGATGGCAGCCATCACTCAATCGAGGGACATGTTGGATGCCAAAATCGGCGCTGTGGGGGCAGATGTGATGCTACTACTTCAGGACTTGCGGAATGCAGTGTCAAATATCACGGAGGCCGAGACTCGCATTTTGGGGGTGGAAGACGACGTTTCGGTCCTCAAGCAGAAGGTAGCGAAGATGGAGGGCCTCCAGAAAGGTTTAGAGCTTCGAGTCGAGGATGCAGAGGGACGGGCGTGGCGAAATAACCTGCGCTTTGTTGGTTTTCCGGAGGGGTGTGAGAATGACAACATGCAGCGCTTTCTCACTCAGTGGCTGGAGGGCTGGCTCCCCCCGGATGCGTTGTCCCAGTGCTTCGTGGTGGAGTGGGCTCACAGGGCGCTCCTTCAGAAACCACTGGTGGGGGCACGCCTGAGACCAGTGATCGCAAAATTGTTGAACTACCTAGACCGCCAAGCCCACCTCAAGGAACCCTTACTGTATGACAACCACTGAATCTTTGTGTTCCCCGACTTTACCAGGCTTGTGCAGCAACAACGCCAGTCGTTTATGGCAGCGAAGGCCAGGCTGAGAGAACTGAAACTCCCCTATGACCTGCTATTTCCAGCTCGCCTATGGGTTGTGTTCCAATCCTGCACCCTTTTCTTTGATTCCCCGAAAGAGGTATTCAAATGGACTGACGAGACGGTGCAGGTGCATGTCCATACGATGCCGGGATTACACTCAGACTCATCCTTGGGGGAAGGGCCGCAGACGAATCCTCATGAACAGCGCCGGAGGGGACTGAGGAGGTCGCGGTCCCGGAGGCGTTCCATGTCCGGGGGATCCTCCTCTCGGGGAGATCCGACTCCTCAATGACAGCAAGAAGATCCTTGACTCTTATGTCCTAGTGGACGCTGAGATGCCTACTCAATTGAACTGTCTGATAGATTTCTGTACGCTCTTTCGAAAGAGCTCCTAGGAGGGCTACACCCCGACCTGTGTGGTGTGTGAGAGGGGTGTGTTAGGGGGTTATGGGCTGCGAGTTTGGGATCCATTGGTGGGTACAGGCTTTGCCTCCCTGTTGGGGATATGGCATTGATCCAACCGCGACAGGTAATCAGTGTTTTTGAGGTATGGGGTGGGGGGTTTGTTGCGGGTTTGGGATGTGGTTGGGGGTTTGGGTGGCGCTTCTACACTAGGTCTGCATCTACACGCACACATACTGCTGAGTCCTCCTGTCCATACTATACCACATAAGGGGCCTGATGGCTAGTGGGGCGGTTAATGTTCGGGCTTCCATAGGTACCCTGCGGTTATTGAGCTGGAACGTACGTGGGATCTTGGACAAGATTAAGCGTGGTGCTGTCCTGCGCCAGCCAAGAAGGCCGGGGCTGATGTCCTCCTGCTGCAAGAAACCCATCTGATGGCATCCAAGGTCCTTTGCCTACAACGCTATGGTTTCCAGCAAATGTTTCATGCCCGGTTTACACAGGGCTCTAGGGGGTGGCGGTGTTAATCCACCGTAGAATTCCATATGCGCACTCACAACAGTGGTTGGACCCACAGGGGCGCTATGTGTTCCTTAGGGGCACAATTGGGGAAGATCCCATTGTGCTGGGTTGTGTGTATGCCCCTCTCTCTCTGCAGTGGTCCTTGGTTGAACGGTTGACTTCTCTTTGGGCAGACTTGCCAGACGTGGCCTCTTTAGTGGGAGGGGATTGGAACGATGTTATGGATATGGACAGGGATAGGAGTAGTGTGGGAGGGGGGTCGGGCAGAATGCACCCCACGAAATTACATTTCCTGGTTTCTGGGCTGGATTGGGTAGACACTTGGCGGTATGTACACGGTGACAAGAGGGAGTATACCTTTCCATCTGCAGTACACAAATCATTCTCGAGGCTTGACTATGTTTTTGTCCCTAGGGCAAGGGTGTCGACGGTGGCGGCTGCCGGGATTCCCCCCAGGGGGCTGTCGGACCACTCTCCGGTCTTTGTGGAGCTGCAGCTGGGGAGGGGGTGACAGCCCTTTCGCTGGCGCATGGCAGTATGGCATTTGCAAAATGCCGACTATGTGAGACATATGTGAGAGGCGATCTCAGCCTATTTTCACGCCAACGACGGATCGGTCTCTGGTGTAGTAACGCTCTGGGAGGCAATGAAGCCCACCCTTCATGGGGTGGACATAGCGTGGTGTACGGCGGCTCGTCGGCAGCGCCGGGAGGAGCTGATTAGGGCAGAGGCCGAAGTGGCGTCACTTGAGCATCGCAGTCAAGGGACGAGCGGGGGTCTGGTGGTGCGCCAACTGCTACATGCCCAGCAGTCGTACGCCTCGTTACTATTAGATGAGACCCACCAGGTCTGGATGGCGACACGGAGCAGAATCTGCCAATGGGGCGACAAGTCAAGTAAAATGCTACATCGGCTCTGCTAGGGCGTTTTTCATCCACAGGCCCTTCCAAGGGTGCTAGACGCGAATGGGGCGCTGTTGACAGACCCCGGGGACATAGCGGGGAGCTTCGCCGTCTACTACGCGGATCTCTATGCTTCACGGGAGTGCCTCCCCGAGGAGACGATAGACAAGTTTATCGCGGATCTCCCGCCTAAAGCGGTGTCTGACGATGCGCGCCACCGGCTTGAGTTCCCTTTATCTGTGGAGGAGTTAAGTACGGCCTTGGGAGAGCTCATTGCAGGGAAGGCCCCAGGCCCTAACGGGTTTCCCGCCGAGTTTCATCGTTGCTATAGTCTACAGTTGGTTTCTCATTATCGGGTGGCGGTAGAGGAGGCTAGGGAGACTGGCCATCTCCCACCGGATTGGCGCAAAGCAGAGGTGGTGGTATTTCATAAGCCGGGCCGGCCTCCGGGGCAACATGCCTCCTACCACCCCATTTATCTCCTTAATGTGGAGGCGAAGGTTCTGGCCAAGGCCCTGGCTAACCTCCTTCTGCCGCACATCCCTGAGTTGGTTCACCTGGACCAGGCCGGGTTCATGCCTCAAAGGGCGATGAGGCATAACATACGGCGGGCTCACGTGGCTCTAGCAGCGGTCTGGCAGATAGGGGTACAAGCGGCGCTTTTACTGGCAGATATGGACAGAGCGTTCGACTCCCTGAGCTGGGTATATCTGTTCGCCCTCCTTTGCCAGCGTAATCTTGGCCCCCGGTTTTTGTCATATGTGCGGCTGCTGTACACTGACTTGACGGCGTCGGTCCGAGTGGCGGGTGCAGTGTCGTCTGAGTTCTCCATCCACTGTGGCACCAGGCAGGGGTGTCCCCTTTCGCCCTACCTATTCGACCTGTCTATGGAACCGCTCACGGCCTGGGTGCGCATTGATGCACAACTGAAGGGATTTGAGTGGGCAGCGGGTCCTTCGGATCGGATCACTCTCTATGCGGACGACGTCCTCTTCTTTTTAACGGCCTTGAATAAGTCGGGCCGCGTATCCTGGAGATCATGCGGATCTTTTGGGAGATGTCTGGGCTCTACATGAACCCTAGTAAATCTAGGCTACGGGTACTGGGAGCGCGAGATGGGGTGGGCGCCTGGGCGTCCACGCTGCGGGTGGCGGTAGGAGGCATCAATTACTTGGGCGTTTTTTTCTCTCCGATGTCCCGGCGGTATCCTGGGAGCAGAATGTGTTGCCAGTCTGGGAGCGCGTTCAGGCGGACCTCAAAATTTGGTCCTGCATGCCACTGACCATCTATGGTTGATCTGCCATATTTAAAATGGTCGCACTCCCACGCCTGCTCTATCAACTGCAGAATCACCCGTACCCGATCGCGCCCAAATGGTTCTGGCTGGTCAGCTTGGCTTTGGGGCAGTTCCTCTGGGGGGGAGCGGTGCGTGTTGCATTGTGGACGTGCTTTCTCTCTACATACTGTAGAGGGCTAGCGACTTCTGATATCCTGTCTTACTATCAGGCCTCACATCTCTTGGTCCTCAACGAGTGGTGGTACGGGGACAGAGGGGACCCAGCAAATGCTGTGGAGCGACACCTGATGGGGCATCCCACTCTCCATACAATTCTCTATTCCGCTGAGTTGCAGGCTATATTGCCGCCGGCGACGACAATAGTATTCCGAATATGGAGATCAGCCTTGAGGCGTATGGGGTGGTGGAACACTCTCACGGAGGAGACCTCCCCTATGGCACAATGGACGCCTGCCTGCTTTGGCGGCTCTACAGGGCTTCCGGGGTTGGGATGCCATTGGCGTCTCCACCCTTGATGGTTCCCTCAAGTCATTTTGTGACCTTCAGGTGGAATTTGGCATGCCCCAGTCACAATGTTTCCGGTATCTTCAGCTCCGGCATGCACTCACTCCCAGCCTGAGTTCAGTCCATTGGAAGCGAAAGTTTTCATGGGTGACCTAGAAACCAAAAAGATATTGAGAATTTAACAGACCTTGGTCACTCACAGCGCAACTAACCTGAGGAACCTGCGGGAGGCGTGGGAGGGGGATGTGGGGGTGATGGAGGAAGGAGACTGGAGGGAAGCCTTTGCCGCACCCCGAGGGGCGGCTATAGCTGTCCGCCTCTGCCTCATACAATTTAAATATCTTCACGGTGTCTACTTTACCCGGGTGCGGTTGTGGCGGGCGGGGTTGGTTACGTCCCCAGAGTGCCTGAGGTGTTGCGGGGCTGAGGGCACTTTCTTACATACTGTCAGGCAATGCATATCATTAGACCGGTTCTGGAGAAGTATCTTTGCTTGCCTTTCTGAAGGCCTGGGGTGGTCGCTCCCACGTACGCCCCAGCTTGCTCTATTACATGTGATGGAGGGGATCGGGGCAACATTTATAAACGGCAGCTGCTGCTGCTGGGCCTTACATTGGCAAAACGTGACATTGCCCAGATGTGGAAAGATGCACGGGCGCCGACTGTAGCTGCCTGGAAAAACGGGTTGGATTTCAATCTGGGGCTGGAGCGGCCGATCTTTGTGGTGCGGGGATGTCCGCGTAAGCACTACAAAATTTGGAAGAGGTGGGCTGACTATAGGGGCCTGTGACTGAAGCCGCCGATTGAACCAGATGATGTTACGGTAGATTAGGGAGTGGATGGAGCGGGTGGGCCTGGCTCAGGGGGAGGGGAGTGTGGCCGGGGGAGTGTGTGTGCGTGGTGTGCGTGGGTCTTGGTGGTGGCGACGCAATCTGAGAGGTGGGAGGGGGAACAGTTGGGGTTTGGGGATGTTACTCTTTGTAATACTAATGGTATTGCTTGTTTTTTTCACAAAAAGGTAAATTGCTTCCATTTAACTATGTGATGTGATACTGCAGTAGACTCTGGGATGCAGAGTCATGCGTTCTTTGTGCAACTTGATGAATAAAATTTGTTTTAAAAAACAAATAGTAAGTCAGTTCCCTTTGGTGTTTCATGGGCTAGGAAAACTTGAGACTGTTACACCTAGACATACAATTACACATCAATGAGGACATCAAGCTAATTGCTCAAAGACTCAGATGAACTGCCTTTCATTTACAAGTAGCTGTTGAAATAGAACTTGAATCATTGCTCAATCATTATATTATTGATTGTTCCACTGGTCCAATGCCTTTGGTTTCTCCCATAGTGGTACTGCCCAAAAAGGACAGTGAAGGAGCTGCATGCATTCCTTGGCGTGGCCAGTTACTGTTCTTGGAATATATGAGACATTAAGTGCTCCATTGATAGACTTGACACTAAGAATGTTTCATTTCATTGGTCACGCGAATGTGAGCAAAGTTTCAAGAGAATCAAACAAGCTATTGAAAATGCTACTGAAATGGCATACTTTGACCAAAGATTCATACAGAGTTTGTTGTTGATTCTATGCCAGTTGGGTTAGGCGCCATCCTTACACATCACAGTGGACGCCCAAATGCTCGAAGACATTTTGTGGCATAGGCCAGCAGAATTTTGTTACAAACTGAACGTGCTTATTCCCAACCTGAGAAAGAAAGTTTAGCTGTGGTGAGGGCTTATGAACATTTACACGTATTATAATATGGAAAGTCTTTCCAGCTTGTGACGGATCATCAAGCATTGTTGACTTTCTTTGGTATTCCAAAGGCCAAGATGCTTCCTCACATTGAACGTTGGGGTCTATGTTTACAAGAATACAATTACACAATCATGCATCATCCAGGGAATGATCAAAAACCTGCCGACTACTTTTCTTGAGTGCCTCTACAGTGCCATGTTACCCCTTCCAAGACGGCAGAATCCTAAATAAATGTAATGGTAAAATCAAGAACAGCAGCTACCGTTTCATTGGAACAAATTGTCCCTGCCATGTGTCAAGATAGTGACATGTTAAAACTAAAGGACATCATTATATATCAGTCTTGGAACCAGAACAATCAACGTCTTACCAGTGAGAGTCAATACCAGAAGTTTAAACATTTCAAGGATGAACTGTCCGTTACTCAAGAAGGCATTATCCTGAGAGGTTCAAAAATTGTCCTTCTAGGGATTCTGTGACAACAGATAATTGAAGTGGCCCATAAAAGACATTGTGGAATTGTGGCCACAAAACGGGCTCTCTCCTAGCCCGAGTCTGGTTCTCTCATCCTGATGATAGAGTTGAAAAACAATTGAAGGCCAGTCATCTATTCAACTGCCTTTCATTGAAAGCCACTCAAAACACCTTAAACATGTCAGAGTTGCCAAGGCATGTTTGGAAAAGAATTGCTATTGACTTCTTCGGTTATATTGGCACTGGACATCACCTGATGGTGATTGTTGATGAATACTCCCGTTTTTTTCTATTGATAGAAGATCTATCATCTATTACTCAAGACAGTCATCGAGAGATTAGATGGCATCTTCACGACATGGGCTGTTCCTGCAATCTCTAAATCTGACAAAGGCCCACCTTTCAACAATCAGGAATTCAGAGACTTTCTCAGTCTTCTTAATATGAAGCAGCAGAAGAGCACACCTCTTTGGCCACAGGCCAATGGCCTTGTCAAAGGGTTCATGAATACTCTCAAAAAAGCTGTTCAGTGTGCTGTATAGGAAAAGCTTGACCTTAAAGCTGTCTTAAATTCTACTCTTCAAACTTACAGTTTGACCCATCACTCGACTACAGGTGAAAGCCATGCAACCTTGATGTCAGGAGAGCTACGGCGACCAAGTTACCTCAATGAACCAAGAGACGATCAAGTCCTGAGGAAAAAACCCATATAAGAGACTTAGAAGGAAAATGAAGGCCTATGCAGACAAGCGTCGACATGCAAATGACTTTATTTTTACAAGAGAAGATAGTGTGCTTGTTAGTTAATCTAGAAAAGGAATATCTGATGCTCCCCTCGATGCTAAACTATTTCATATTGTGACCAGCAAAGGACCCACAGTGACTGCCCAACATCCTGGAAAGTTCATTACGCGAGATCCCACACATTTCTGACATGTGGCTCATCGCTCGTCAGGCACTGATTTCAATGTAGGGACTGGGTCTGAAAGGACAATTGAAGACCTCCTGGCTGCTGGTGGTACTTCCCCAACACAAATCATGGATTCTTCGACTGCCTGTACCCAGTTTCTGAAGACACGGTCAGGCTGTGCGATCACAGCGCCACAAAGATTCATCAAAGAGCATGATGGTATACATTTGTGAAAAAAAGTACAAATGATTAGCAGAGGGGAGATGTAGTGTCTCCTTAGAACTCTGACGTAAGTGTTGAAGACATATTATACTAAGCTCCGTGTGTGGTGTAGTCATTAGCGAGTACCCAGGCTGTGGCGGTTGCTACTGGGTTCATTTCCACGATCAATATAATTATTCAAAAATACGTGCTTATATATGTTCGTTGACTTCAGTCTATGCCAGTTCCTCAGAAGCCACTGAAATTCCCAACATGGTTCCACAGGTACATTCCCATTGGAGTTGGTATTTGGCTAATCACTGCAGATTCAGCTTTTACAGATATTGACTCTGACCACCATAGAGAGCAGGATACCAGTGCAGCAGCTAAACACGATATAAAACTATGGGTTTCGCATTATATATGGATCTCAGTATTGTTGTATAGCGTTTTAGGACCCTAGTGTAATTTTACCGATTCATGCCCTTATGTAGGTATAATTCACATTACACTTATATAGGCAGAGAAATCATACCCATATTTAGACATAACCCATCCAGTCCAAATACGGCATGGCTACTTCCACTAGTTCCAAAAATCCACAACGATTTCTTGGAAAACTCTGCTTCAGCAGTCAGGGACATCCATTTTCTTGATTATTAATTTGTCCTAGAAATCATGGCGTTTTCAAAGAACTACCGCTCTTTGGTGACGTTATTATGTCCGACCTTACGTCAATCCAGGCACCTTCAAGGTATAGATATGCCTTCACTTGCCCTGGCAAACACATGGTAGTTTGGAGCAGTCCGACTATCTACTTGCTCAACGCATCTCGCTACAGCAAGTACCAAAGGAAGCCGACCCCCTAGCTGACGCACTTACATAGAGGCTGCCTTTCTCCCGCTGAGAATCCAGCTCCAGTATTTCCCAGCTCCCCTTGCAGGTTGTTGGGAAATCGAGTCCGGAGACAGAGATACCAGACCTCCTTCATTCTAAACCAAGGTACGAAGCTGATTAGACCCTAAGAGAAATCTTGGATAGATTCTTGGCAAAGAAACTAAACACATACTTACTTCTTCCCTCATACTAGACTAAGGTTAGGTACATCGGGGTAGGCGTATTTTAGAAACACCAGTTGAGTATTTTTAGTCTTTGTTATTTATGTATGTATTTTATGGCTTAGAAACCATACCATGCTTTTACAGTATAATTTCATAATACTCTTCTTGCTGTACGCTTTACAGCCAGTTTTACGATTGTAGCAGTTCATTTCTTCTGCATGAGAAAAAAGACTGTTCAATAAATACTTTTGTTGAAAACGCCCATCTCTCTGATTCTCTGCACCTCTGGTGAAACAAGGCATGCACGATTGACTGAGTAAAATATCTATCTATTGTTTCCACGACTCTGAAGATCAGTTTTATTCTTGGGGAAACAAAGTTGTCATGTTTATGCAGTTGTCAAAAACTAATCCCTTCTTGTGTATTCAAGAAAGTTTCTAGTGACCTCTGAGCTAGCTGGCACTCACAATTAAGTCTAATATATTCGATAGAGACCTAGTCGACTTAAGTCCTACATCACATCTATAGGATATATTATTCTAATGGGCAGAGCCTGTGGGGAATATAGGAACTACACTGCAGTATGTGGACTGCCTTTTCTAATACAGCTGTTGACACCCTTTTATTAGGCACTCCAGTGAAAATAAGTAAGACAGCAAGCCAAATTTGGTGTATTTCAAACTGGAGTGACAGCCATGGTTTAGATGATCTCACACTTCAGAAGACATCAATCAACCACTGGCACAAATCACAACAGCGTGTTTGCAAACTGAATACTAGGGGAGTGGTGTACATTCATTGGATTCATAAAAAGTGAGCGCATCAACCTTTAGCGAATCCAGTGGTACTGGGTGAATCTGCATATGAACCAATAGGTTTGGTTTTCAAAAGATCGAATCATAGTGGTCCGCAGTTCAACCTACCTCAATAATGTTATTGAGTAGGTCTCAAATTGTGACCGAATGACCACCACATCTGTAATTTCTTTTAAATGAAGCATTCATTTTTTAAAGCAGTCTGGGAAAAAAAGATATATTTTGCAAACTTATTTTAAGACCAGGCAACTATGTTTTCTCCTCTTAACATTTTTTTGTCAACATTCAGAAGGTAAGGGGCACCTTGGTGAGCCCATCCTCTTTGGGAATGGGTTACCACCTCCTTTGAGGTGTCAGTGAAATATTAATGGTAGCAAAACATTACCATACCTTCCAAATAAGTATTTGGAAGGGACGCTAAATACCGATTTGGTAAGCTTTTCTTAACGCATTTAGGGACAGATGTAGGAATCCAAATAGTGACCGCAAATGCCGAAATTAGCAGAATTTCAGTATTTGCGGTCTCAATTTGGCTTTGAGCAATGTAGGTAAGATTAAACCTACTCGCAAAATAAGGAATCGCAAAAATTGTGATTCCCTATTTTGCCGTTGCATTTAAGGAATCACAAATTGTGATTCCTTAAATGCAATGTAAGTAGCACAAAAGAAAGTGCACATTAGCCTTAAGGAATCGCTAATTACCACCAACTTCAAGTTGGTGGTAATTAGCGATATACTTTAAAAAAAGCACTTTTTTGCTTTTTTAAAAGTGTCATGTGACACACATTCATGCCCTTAGGGCATGTTTGTGTGCCACATGTGCCCGCATGCACATTTCAGGGTTGCAACAGGGTGGCCTTTTGTAACCCTTGCACCCTTGAAATTGCGCCGGCAATTTGCAAGTGCCTCTTGGATACTCGCAAATTGCGGGCGCATATCCTATTCATTCCTATGGGTCTCTTGGCCCATAGGAATGAATGGGATGGTACTCCTTGATTGCGAATCTCAATTTGCGATTCCCAATTAAGGAATATTAAGGAATCGGAAATATTTTTGCGATTCCTACCTACATTCAATTTAGCGAGTCCTTAATAGCGATTCAGTAAAAATCGCTATTAAGGACTCGCTAAATTGAATTTACCTACATCTGGCCCTTAGTGTTTTGGTAACCTGTTATGGAATCCCTAATTGGGTTGAGTATTTTCAAAAAACACATTTAGTGTCCGCAAACCTTGCAATTTACCCAATCGCAGGACTTGTGATCAAGTTTATACATCTGGCTGTAGGGTTGGAATACTGGGACTATATTGGTGCCCTGCGTGGAATATGGGTCATGGGTTCTGAAGGCGGCATTGCTGCTGACTTGAGAGACTGATGGTAAAGTAAAGTTGATGCTCCGAGTCCCGACTTACCTGCTTCGTCCATCCTTTCACTGGCCCTAGGTAGCTAAATCACAGAAACATTGTCGTGTGTGCACAAACGTGCGCAAAGCAATTTTTTGTACAGGAACATGTTGTTTATGACACGAAACCTGGCGATAAGGCACAAAGATCATAGAAAAACGGCTGTACCTTTGCTAATGTATTTCCGCAAAACTTTTAAGCAGATCTGCACAGCTGAAGACATTGTCTGATTTCATCATTTACACCGTGCCTGTGTGCATGTATTAGTGTTTGCATAGCGCGCATGCAAATAAAACTTTTTTAACTGCATAAAGTTTACTAACTCCATATTACAGAACTATACAGAATACTGATATCTAATTAATGTTAGAACATACCCCACAGCTCCTGGGGAAGGTTTGGGTGAGACTAAGGGTAATCAGGGTTTTCCTTTCTCTCACGGGGATGGGGGGCAGGCGGGCTGCCCGCTGAGCATGACCAGGCGCTTCCATAAGCAGTAACAGGATAAACAGGAGCATTCGGTCTCCGACTTCGCTTTGAAATGCCAAGAATCGGTCACACAGAAATAATGAGAAAAAAACCTCGGTTAAGTCCGTTGTGCCTACGCGTTTCAAAGCCTGAAACCAGAAAGGGCACTTTTACAACGTTTGGACACACTCAGCAGCGACTAAGACAACTGCCGCCACAAAGAGACTGGAAGTCTGTTTAATGTGTTAACAAGAGCAAACAGTTGAGGAGAAGGGCGCTGAAACTTCTTTATGCAGTGCCCTCCGCTTTGTGAAACTGTGGGAAGGCAAATGGCTGCTGTATTAGCAACACCCTGGGGAGAGCAGGAGGGGATGTAAACAGGGGAAATCATTAAGCCCTGACCCCTGAAGGGTCACAGAAAGATTTCAAAACGACCACCCTGGGACCGCCTCACCGACAAAGCCTACGTGCACCCCAGAAGATATCGGCCAGGGTCGCTGATGGATTGTTAAGTTCCGAAATTCTGTCTGACAAATATCCTTCTAATTCCTGTGTGGCTTTGTGGGCATTCTTTTTTTGGAAGGCTGGAAGGGCTAAGTTGTTTTTAATATTAGCTCACGTTGCTGTAAATCCAGCATGACAGTTTAACAGGCCTTGGCATTAGCCAAAAAAGAAACGTAAGCACCTTAAGTTGCCTTTTGAATATCATTTCTGTTTCAGTAGGAGAGAAAATGAATACTAAAATGGAAAATGCTACTTAATGTATGATTGTGCTCATGCGCTTAGTATTCCTCTATCACAGTTCACCATTTGAATCATATTTGCTTCAGAACTTTTTTAAACATCGCTGGCATTCACATAATCATAATTCTGCAGAGTTATGATTAAAATCTTGATTTCTGCTTTTTTGTTTTTACACATTTGTAAACTATTTGTGAGTGGTTTAATGTTATCTTTGTTTTACGAAAATTGAAGGTGCACCAGGAAAAAAAGGAGTCCAAACGTGAATAAAGAAGTCCTTTAGATTTCCTTAATTCTTTAAAATAAAGCATGCAGTCAGACATCAGTCAACACGTTTCGTTCTTTACAAAAGAACATCTTCAGGGCAAGCTTTATAATAAGCAGTGGTCCTACCACATTCAAATACACGGAGGGATATTAGTATGATCCCTATTGGCAACCCCTTAGTACGAGTTTCAGCTCATTGACTGTATAGTTACAGAATTCTCATTTTGTAAAGAACGTTATGTTTTCTTTGGGTCCATTCTGACAATGGCCTTCTAGTAATCGTTCGCTATCTCTACTATACTGTCTATAATTAATCCAGCTTTATACAGAAGAGAATACCATAAAACCACGGATGACCACATGATGCCAAAGGTATGCACCATTGTGCAAAATGATGCAAGGAGGCACAGAATGGTACTAACTGAAAATTAGGTTAAATCAAAATATGATTAGATGGAGAGTGAACCACAACAGTGGTGAGTGGACTCGCATTTATAAGGCTCCATTCTGGCGCTCAGGAAACGGTTTTCTTCCCCAATTTCCAGCAGCTGATGGATCTGAGAATGCCGCTCTGGAAAGTCAAACCTATACCTAAGTGATCATGCCTTCCATAAGGTGAAAGGAGCCATATGGAAGTAGATGTACAAACAAGAGAGGGCTTCCTTGACTAGTGGCGGCTAGTGACATTTGAAAGTGTTGAGGCATGAAGGGGTTTATTTACAAGTCCCTTGTGGCGCTAGTACATCACCTTTAATATGGGAAAAGAGATGTACCGGTGGTGGAAAGGGCTTGTAAATAATTCCTGAAAATCCTACTTGGATTGCGCGAGGCAATCGTGAATGAATATGATTGTGGTGGCTATGTAGTGGCATAGCAAAGGTGTAATTAGCCATCGGTCAAACAGGGAAATGTGCCTCCTCTACCACTTGTTTGTTTGTAAAAAACAAAAACTAAACAACACTCACAGTTGGAGTGCAGTATAAACATCACACCCCTGGGGCCAGTGCCACAACACCTGCTGCACTATTCACAATTACCCCCTTGCGGCTGCTGCATGTAGCGTGACCAGACAGAGTTCTCAGAACAAATCTTGCACTTAGGAAGAACTGTAGATCAAATATATTGATAGTTTTTAGATTATATGAAGGGCCACTAAAAGTATGCAGAAGGGGAGGAGCAAATTATGTGGCTGGGTTTACAAAATTATGCAGCAAGAAAAGACAATGGGCTCAATTCACTAAGGTGAACTGAGACCTGAAGTCTAAGTTTAGACCTGAAGTCTCAGGTTATCATATTAGGCAAGCATAAAGATCTCTGGGGCTCTAGACACGGGTCCTCTGCCTACCCCTGTGCCTGTTGATCGTAACCTCGGGTTCCTGATTGACGACAAACTCTCGATGAGGCAGCAGGTGACTAAGGTCGCTGCAGTCTGTTTTTCCATCTTACGCTGGCTGCAGAAGATCTTATGGATGCTGCCTGAGTCCACCCGCAGAATTGTCGTTCAGGCCCTTGTGATGTCCTGCATTGACTATGGCAATGTGCTTTGTCTTGGAGCGGATAAAGCAACAATTAACAAACTCCAAGTGGTACAAAATTCAGCCGCTCGCCTCTTGCGTAATGTTCCACGGAGAACGTCCGCAATGCAAGCCTTGCGTGACCTACACTGGTTGAGAATCTCAGATCGCGTAACCTTTAAAACACTGTGTTTTTTGTTTAAGATCCGTCAGGGTTCTGCCCCTACTTACCTCCTGAACCTTGTCCAGCCTTATCTACCTGGCCGTTCTCTAAGGTCATCTAATAATGGCAATCTTTTGATTCCAAGAATCCGACTGGCTAAAATGGGAGGTCGTTCGTTCGCATATCTTGGACCTAAGATGTGGAACGCTCTTCCGCTGGCGTTAAAAACAGAAACTAATCTTCTGGCGTTTCGGAAAAAATTGAAGACTTTTCTGTTTTGATCTCCTCATTCCGTGATCTCTTTTTTGCACTTGCTTGTTTTCTTTCTTCAGTCTGTCCCTGGCGCCGGAAAACCCATTGAGGGTAGCTGAGCGCAATACAAATCCAATAAAATAAATAAATAAATAAATCAATAAATTAGTCTGAAGTCTAGCTTTAGCCCTGACATCTAAGTTTGGACCTGATGTCTGAACTTAGATTTAAGGTCTAGACTTCAGGTCTAAACTTAGACTTTGGTTCTAGTCTTCAGGTTTAAACTTAGACTTCATCTCAAAACTGAGAGCCCGATTCGCAAAAGTAAACTTTGACTTGAAGTCAAAGCATAGATTTGAAGTCTAAGTTTAGACTTCAGGTCCAAGTTTACCTTTGTGAATCAGGCCCTCAGTTTGGCTAGCTCATGCTCTCGCAGGCTGCAACTAAAATTGACAAAGTAATGAGGTAATACTTTCACAAAATGTCATGCAGCACATTTTGTAATAGTATTACCTCATTATTTTGTCATTTTTAGGTCAAGCCTTTGAGAGCATGCAAGGCACTCTTGTATCTTATAATGAGGTTGGAACCCACCCATAGCTCACCATTCATTGGCATCATTGTCACTCTTCTTTGCTGCCTTCTAATTTGGCAGCACTTGCCATGCATTGCCCTGGTGCACGGACCAAGTACTGATTAACTGACTTTGATTAGTGAGCCTCCACTGGCCATCTTTTCTTTTTTTTGCAGTTTTCATATAGCGCAAACTCAATGGCACACTTTACATGAATACTGGTCACGCTACACAAGGACGCATTCATTTCTATGAGACAAGGAGGAATTTGCCCATAATCACAGTCAGCGCCAGATTCGAACCTGGTTCTCCAGCTCCAAAGTCAGCACCTCTGGCCCTTACATTACTACCTCTCCTGTTGCTTCCACTGGAATTTACGTAGCGTTTATGTGCAGTCTATGCTGCATCGCAGCTCTTAAATAACTCTTATTTTAAGTTATCCGTACCCCCTCTCTTTAGGGCATATATCCAAGGGGGCGATAGGCAATTATCGCCGGTTTAGCGACCGTTTTCAGCCGCTAAGCGGCGATAATTCTATCGTTCTATTAGCAAGCTGTCGCTAACTGATGTTAGTGACAGCTTTTAGGCGATAGCGAGCAGTTTGGGGCCCGCTTTGCATGTCAGCGATATTTATCTAACGTCACTATCGCCTATTAGCAAGGCGGGCGTAGCGATGGAAATATTCCTGCTATCGCCAAAAAGTAACGCCTGCCCAGACCAGTTCTTAGCCATGTTATCGAATGGGAGGTGGATAACATGGCTAAGAGCATTTTGTCGCTAATGTGTGAATATCGCTGTATTCTCAGCGATATTCAAGCTATCGCCGGAAAAATTATCGCTTTGGAGATAAACGTTGTTAATAGCAAGTTATCTCAGCGATAATTTCCAGCGATGCTTAGCGATATAAAAATCGTTGCAAAGTCTAGTTAGCGATAAATATCGCTACTCGTTGGTAATATGCCCCCTTGGGGCATATTACCAAGCAATAGCTAGAGACAAAAATTTACCGCTGAGCTGCGGCGATTTTTATCGCAGACAAGGTTTATCGCAAATGCGATAAAAATCGCCCGCAATGCATGAATATCGCAGAAAAGTCTGTGATATACATGCATTACCGAGCTAATGCTCTTAGCCATGTTATCCACCTCCCATTGGATAACATGGCTAAGAACTGCTCAGGGCAGGTGTTAGCTTTTGCAGATATCCGCGCTTAGACAGCGATGTTAGCAACTGCTTCAAGTCGCTAACATCTTGGCACGCCCACTTTGCATGTCATTAGTGATAAATATCACTGACATGCAAAGTGGGGCCCAAGATGGTCGCTATCTCCTACTAGCTGTCGCTAACTAGTGTTAGCGACAGCTAGGTAATAGGCAGATAATTTTATCTCCGCTTTCTTGGCTTTTAAAGCCAAAAAAGCGGAGATAAACCCCCTTGATAATATGCCCCCTTGTTTCTTCTCATCACATCCTTGATATTGTTTGTGCAGTTTTGTGCATTTTTTGGAATTGACTAAACCTTTGTTTATTTTTTATGCTCAACACAATTGCACGGGTTTCCTAACATCATTCATCTTGCACAACCCTGGAAGGCACATTTGTATACATGAAGCTAAACCTTGTCCTGCAGCACCTTCTGCTATTCCGTGAATGATTTCAACTTGAAAAGAAAATAATTGTAAAAAATATTTGCTATTTTATGGGAGGCTGACAAGGTTATTTGCTGCTCCAGTACTTTGGGGAAATATCAAAAGTTCTTCTAATCAACGAAATCTTTACAAGTTTTGTCCCCGAGTTAGGCTCTGTGTCACGTATCTATGCTGTGATGTCATACACCGTTTAATGTGCTGAAAATGCGATGCTTGACTTTGGCAAACTTTACTACTTTTATGATGTAACGCCTGTGCTAAACCCTGTGCCTATCCCTTTTTAGGTCTCGTGACCTACAATGCGCACAAGCGCATTGAGAGAGCGAGAATTCAAGTCGGCAAAATCCTCATCAAACCAAGGGCTTTCAATCGCGGTTTTCTTGAAGTTCACGTGAATCACGTGAGCAAACAAGCACGCGCATTCCCTCCCCTAATTATTCATGGCCGGCCACAGGCCGGCCGTACTTTCAGTTTCACGGCCGCTCACAGCACATCAAAGGGCTTCGCCCAGCGTGCGCTCTGCGGCTTCTCCTCCCCTATGCCTGTTTATCGGCACTTCTCCTCCCTCTCCCCGGACTGGATCGCTGTTTTTCCCGTTTTATATATATTGTCATTACTACGACCTTCTGGTTGGCTTCCCCACTCCATGCTCTCTTCGGTGCTGCTCATTTTAGTGATCCTCGTCCGTACAATATCACTGGGTCTCTACCTGCCTCGTCTCCCACCAATTCACTCTTCTCATCACCCTATTTTCCTTTACTTTTTCCGTGACCTACATGTATAGCACACATTTATTTACCTTAATGTGTAGCTTTCTTATTCTACCTACTCTTGCCTCATCTAACATCCTCGCTTCTTACTTAGTTTTAACCCCCATTCTTCCCACTCCCCGCTTCTGTATCTGTGCTCCCTTCTGCGCATCCCATGCAATTTGTGTCCCTGTTTCCAGCTATGATCTGTCTTAACATCTGTGGCCCCCCACGCCCCACCCCCCCCTTCTCTGTCCACTTTCCCCTGGCTCCCTTTCCACCAGCCTTATTTCGTTTCTGTAATATTTGGTCTTTGCTTTCTTGTTCCACTTCCTATCCAACACCCCTTAGTTTCTTTTCCTCCTCTGATCTGCCCCCACCTCACTATGCATACATAGACCCTATTCAACACTGTCTTCTCAGCATCCTCTCGTCTCCTATTTTCCTTCTCCTTTGCCTCCTATCTATGCCTCCGCTCTCTCTTTCCGCGTCCTATTTCTGGCCATTGTTGTGCTTTGAGGAATGTTTGCAGGCTCCAGTCAGACTGTCTGGTGGTTGTATGAGAGGAGGCCTGGGTGTCTATCGATTTAAGGGGGTTGGTGCCGCTAATGTTATTGGCAGTTAGCTACATAAATCTCCTCCCCTCTGATTCGTGTGCATTACGGCTGTCCCGACCCCATCCTTGAATTTGTGCAGGGATGGGGTCGCGGCAGTCGTCGTGCTCGTCGCCATAGTTTGAGATGTAGGAATGTCACTTGCCTTGTGTCCGAGGACAAGTAAAAGTGATCCCTGTCGATACCCCCCCCCCCTTTCCATGAGTACAATGATGGTTGAGGGGTTGAAACCGTTGCCACTTCCTACCTGAATACGTCGCTCCGACACGGGCCCATTAACGCTGGCCATTTATTTGTAGTACCCGACCTGGCAGCACGTCTTGTGGTAAACAAAAATGATTATGGGTTATGCCTATGCCTGCCAGAGTAGCCCTCCAAGTGGCCGAGCGGATTGTCGCGAATTAATTACGCACGTGCTGACATGGCCGCCCCCAGCTCGACTCTCATTCTTATTTTCTGACGTAGTAGTTTACACACGTACGTTATGCTGGAAAATACGCATGATGTCACATGTTTGCTGTTTGGGGAGCTGTAAGAGATATCAAATGGCACCTGCGTGCTGAATGTTTACTTTGCATACCATGGAAACCGTCGAACCTTGACCCTGTCTGTCACCATTTTAAAAACTGTGTTGATGTTCCATTTTGTCCAGATATGATCTGTGTTATCAGACCGACTGTGCTGTTTTGAGTAATCAAAGATATGTACTTTTTACTGACATAGGATTTAAAAAACCTCGTTTAGAGAATTCAAGTCGGTGTAAAGTGTTGTCCATGTTTATACCCCGTGGTTGTTGGGTTCTCGTCGACTAGTTTTAAAGGTGGCAAACTTTTGAATACCTTTCCATTCACTTTCAGTATTGGCTTTAGTTTAACGGCTTTCAGGAGGTTCTGAAGAGCACGTTAGTTAGGCTGCTGAAACTTTATTTGACCATAGGAAATCCTCCCATTTTGTTTTTTCAGTCGCATGTACTATGCGAGTGACTTTAACGTAGCACATTTTGTACGATGTTTTTTTTTTTATTGCGGCAGAGCTCCTGACGGATTTAATTGCGCTTACCGTTTTGACGAAAATCATATGCGGCATCTCAGGAGCATCATACTAAACTGATGGGGACTCGGTGATTTAGTTATTCACGTAAATCATGGTACCATTTTTGAATGCCCCTGTGGCAAATGTACAGATTAGACATGGGCGAATTTTGCGGATCTCGCGTTCGCGAATTTTGCGGATTTGCGAACTCGCAATCCGCAAAATCCGCGAATATCCGCGAATTTGCGGATTTTTTTTTTTTTGTGTGTTCGCAATTGTTTCTGCCAGTTCGCGAGGATTTGGTACTAGTTCGCAATTGCGAACTTACTTGTCGGCTCGCAACGGTCGCGACTATGTTGTTTCTACGTCTGGTTCATCATCACAGCCTCCCAGCACCCTCTGTTTTACCACTGGCACCCTCTCTTTGACCCATGCCACCCTCTGTTACATCAATGCCACCCTCTGGTTCATCATCACTGTAGAAGATGGGGGGGAAAAGCAAGCCCACCTGCCCTGCTTGAACTGACAATAATGAATTAGGGGCTAATTAATGTGTCACTGAAAGAATTTAAAGTTCCAGCCTGGCACCTGCTTGTCTGCTCCTTTAGCTGTAAATCAGGACCTTTGTGGCATACAGTTAAGGTCAGAGCAGGGTCACACAATAGTTGCAAGCAGGCAACCGAATTCTGGAGGGCCCCCTCAGGAAGCACTACAAAGAATCGTTACAAATCATGAGGTTGACCTTTTGCACCTGCTCATTGCTTTTGCTTTTGCTGAAATCGTTTTTCGGTTTTTTTCGCGCTATTCGCGGGGCGCGGCGTCGTGCGAAACCGACCGCGGAAGCCGCCAATTCGTGCGAATGAGCATTTTATTTTTTTGCGGCTTGTTGTTTCGCGAGTTTTTTTGCAGTATTCGCGAGCCGCTTGCAGCGCAACACGCAAATTTACCCCAAGGTCGAGTACGGGCGCGGCCATTTTGTTTGCGTGACGTATTTCCGTTTCCGCCCGCTATGTATAATCTCGCGCAGTAAGCGCATTGCGAGTAGAGGTTCGCACGAGATCGCGCGGGAAATCTAGAGGTTCGCACGAGATCGCGAGGAAAATCTCGCGCGAACTTACTTTCGCGCTCGTGAACGGGCGCCGGCCATCTTGTTTTTCATTCATTTCCTGTGTCTGGGCATGGTGTTTAATCCTCTTGGTATCTTTGCCATCCTTTGCTTGTTTTCAGTTTTTTTTTTTACGATTTTGCTTCTTATCTATCCCTCTCTTTTCCTAGCTGTATATTTTTGTCTTTTCTGCTATTTTTCTTTACTTTTAAACTACTTTTTTAAACTCTTTTCTTTTCTTCTTCCCTATCCTATTCTTTCTTAATTTTCAACTTCTTCCTACCTTACCTGCCCAGACCATGGTCAAGCCAGGCGCCGTGAAGCTGCCCAGGCACTTGAGGGCCGCAGCGGCGGCGGGGAGTAGTGCTGGACCCAGTGGCAGGACAGCATGCGGGAGATTGAGGGGGGAGCAGGTGACGCGACGGGAGATATTCAGCCCGGAGGAAGTGGGCGCGCTGGTCTACTTCGTCCAGCGCCGCCTGCCCAGGACCATCGCGGGAGGCGGCAGGATCACGGCCGGCGGCTACAACATGCGGGAGCGCCGGAAGCGGTGGGAGAAGGTGTGCTGGGCCATATCCCACCTCTACGGGGTCCAGCGCACCTACAGCCAGGTCACCCATCGCTGGACGGACCTCCTGGACCGCGAGCACGACCTGCTGGACCAGCTCGGCTTGGAGATCCCCGGGCTTGGTGAGTAGTAGTAGCCATTTAATCACTCACTACTATGATGTTTTCTCCTGCTCTGTGTTGTTGTATTGCAAATATTTGTTTTTTACATGGAGCAAGCCAATAATGCCGCTGATGACGATTACATTGTAGTTAAATTATATTTCAAAATCTTCTGTGCATTTCAGGTGCACTGCTCTCCTTCTCAGTGGCGTTGCTACTATGCTTATTTGTTTTCTATTTCGTGGTCTCATTGGCCTGAGTAACTATTATGTATGAGTGTACTTTACAGAACTGCGTAATGCTAGACACTAGGGGGCAGATTACATTTACAAGCCCCTTGCGCCACGTTTACGTTGCCTTGCGTGACGCAACAGCGGCGTAAACGTGCCGCATCCCTGCGAGTCATTTACAGCATGACGCATCTAGGGAGATGCGTCACGTTATAAAGCCATGGGCCTGCACCACAATGGGTGCGTTCCTAGTACGCAGGGTGGGCGGTCCAGTGGCTGTGCGCCTCGCAAAATTGCCTGCGTGAAATGTACAAGATTTAACGCAGGCACTTCTGCGACGCTGCTACGTCAATTCAATTCCTTATGTCTGCTCGAAGCAGGCGAAAGGACTGACACAGCATGTTAAGTATTGGGTGGCCCTGAGCATTACTGGAGTTGCATTGCGTTGGCGACGTGACTCCAGTGATGCGCCGCTCTTACGTGACGAGATGCGTCACGCAAGTGCCTACCCTTGCGCCAGGGCGCGCCGCTTTGTAAATGAGGCACATCTGCCGTGTCGCAAGGGTAGTTTTGCGTGACGCATTTGATCTGGCGCATCTCTGGAGATGCGCCAGAACGCGTAAGTAAGTATGCCCCTAAGGGGCAGAATTGCAATTACCGTCGCATCCCTGCAAAGTAGCAGGGATGCGCCATTAATTGTGCGGCCCGCTACCACCACCAAACATGGTGCGCCGTATTTGCAATGCGGCGCACCATGGGCCCAAAACGTCACCGAAGCTTTACTGCTGGAGTTGCGTCGCAACGATGGCGCAGCTCCATCAATGCTCTGGGGTACCCTATCTCCCCAATGCTGGGTCAAGCCGTACGTCTGCTTCAAGCAGGTGCAGGGTTTGTGTGACGCATCATTGTCCTAAAGGTGACTGATTGATATTTTGTAGATTTCCCTCAGCCACTATTAGGATGTGTTCCAGCGCAGGAATGCCCTCCCTTGCGCCGGAACGCCCCCTGATGGCGCAGGGCTTTATAACGGGATGCATCTCCCAAATGCGTCACGTTGTTATAATATTATACGCCGCACCATGGCGCCCTTTTTTGTTTAGCTGCTGCGTCACAAAAGTCACGCAAGAACGGCGCAAAAGAGCCGCAAGGGCTTAAATCTGCCCCTTCCTTTGTACCCCTGACAATAAGAAAAATAATGGCGGTGGATTGATAGTTTGACTATTTAAATGACTGGTAATGTAGCAGGCAACTGTTAGTGTTCTCACTGATCTGACTGAAATCACAATGGAGTTTGTCTGTCACTTTGCGTCTTGCCTGCGGACTGCTGCCTGCCAGTCCTAGGTGAACGTTTCAGTACTTTGTTTAGTGAGTTACGTGACTTTCGAAGTCACAGGTCCGCAAATAAATGAAAAGTAACCATAATCAATATAATTTCGCGGAAATATTTTGTTATTGTTCTTTTGAAATGTTTGATTTGGTTGACATTGACAAGCAACAATCATCCATGTTTTCTGTTCTTTCTTTCATGTTGTACGTCAGCTCCCCCCAGGGGCGAGAGGAGGACACAGGAGCAGCAGGCGGCGGATGCTGTTCAACAGGGCCAGGATCGGGCAGGCGAGGGCTCCTCTGCTGGCCCCAGTAAGTTTTCATTTTAGACTAGTACCTATTTTTCCTAGCGTTCCTCATTTGACTTTTTTCAAAATTGTCTTTGCTCTTCTTGTAGACTGTATCTAAATTCTTATCCTGCCTCTACTATGACTCCCTGTGGTATTACTAGATTATTCTTATTAGTCTGTCTGTGTAGCTAACTAAGATTGCACGGTTGGCGAAACTCCCATGATTCTAGTCAGCAATAGCTCTATCAACTTAGTGCAGTCCTCTGGGATTGTCCATAATGTCTTTTGAAGTGTTCTATCTGGACTCATGCTTGCAAAAATTGCAAAACCTTTCGCTCAGTCACTCTAGTCTGGACCAAAAAACACAGATTGTATTTAAGTTTAAAAGCTTTATTAAAAGTAAACACATTTATTAAAATGAAGTCATAATAAAACTAAACGTTTAACTGATAATGGAAAAGTGGTTAGTGCTGACGATTAATTGAAGACATTTCTTGTGGTCGAGCCGAGCTCTCACCTGGTTTCAACTTGATCTTGTTGTTAGAAGTCCATCTTCTGTCTGTGTGGAGAAAAATGGTGCGTGTTAAAAAAACAGCCTTCATCAGTTGTGCCAAAAAGTGCAGCAAGACAACCTTCCCTGGAAAAAGGGACATTTTTTTTAACTTTAACGTAGACAGTCACAAATTACATTGTTTTCACATGTCTTCATTCCTAGACCAAAGACTAGTGAGTGCTTTATTCTAACATTCTTAAATGTACTTTGTAGGTGGAACATCTGGTGGCGGGGCCAGTGTGGAGGTGGTGGTGCTCGACACGGAGGCGGAGGGCGATTCTTCAGGGGAGGAGGCGGCGGCTGTGAGAGTTGAGACGGTGGTGGTGGCGGCCAGAGGTAAGCTCTTATATATTCCTTACTTATTGAGATTGAAGACTAGCTGGGAAGGCAAGAATATGAGATGCATGGCTGGGTGAATGATGAAGCAATGATGGGTGGAAGGACAACAGCCTGGGTGGGTGACACAGAAACTGTATGTGTCCATATACCTGGATCATGCTACTATCTGACTCTTAGATAGCATATGTGTATCTAGAGCAGGGGTACTCCTAGTATGGCCCGCGGGCCGGTGGTGGCCCGGCAAGCCTTCCTTGGCGGTGCGCAGACCTTGCAGACAATCACTGCTCCCCCGGCCCCCACAGAGCAGAGGCTTTTTTGTATTTCACCTGTTAGCGCCCCTGCATCTCCACTCTGACAATCACTGCTCCCCCGGCCCCCACAGAGCAGAGTGGAGATGCAAGGCCACAAAGAGGTGAAATAGAACAAAGCCTCTGCTCTGTGGGGCCGGGCAAGCAGTGATTGTCAGGGTGGAGAAGCAGGGGCGCTACAACAAACAAAGCCTCAATAATATGTTCATGGTCTTTTAAAGACCTGTTAAGTACTTTGGTGTTGTTGTCTGTGTGTGCGCGTTGAGGAAGCGGTCTCAACCCGGGCTGAAGGCTGACACAGATAGACACACACACAGTGAGATGACAGAGGGGGAGGGAGAGGGAGGGCAGGAGGGAGAGAGAGATGGAGGGAGGGCAGGAGGGAGAGCAGGAGGGAGAGAGATGTATGTAAATGCTGGGTCTGGTGGCTCAGTGGATGAGGGCATCTGCTGCAGGGACCTGTGTGCAACCTCATGGTCACAAGTTATCGTTTTGCTTTAGCCCCGCCCCCTCTGACTCCGCCCCCACCAGTGCGGCGCTCGGCCCCAAACTACACTGTAAATGTAGCCCCTGAGAGAAAGTTTGTGAGTACCCATGATCTAGAGAGAGTAGACGGTCAGTGGATGAACTAAGTGTAACTTTGAAGAGCATGTAACACTGCACCCGCACGTCCGTTCCAGTGTAGGAAAGGCAAGGAAAAGAACTTTTAATTTTGTCCAAATACTACCATAAATAGTAGCAGTAGTTTGTATTGCAAGCACTGCATAGATCCGGTTATTATGGTGGCCACTCCCTACCTCTCTTAATAAGTTTAGTAGTACTCAGTCATTCATGTGTGGATGTATCACTGGTCACTCAATAAAAAGCAAAGCACCTAAAGTCATCCCATATATAAGCAAAAACATCCCATGTGAAGTGATAGATAATCAGATTATTTATCTTCTTCAATTTTCCATTTCTAGTACTCATTTCCACTGTAGGGTGAAAGTTAAATTAATTAAGCAGTAGCCCTTGAGTTGTAACAGAGTATTCTCAGTGCCACCCGTACTAGAAAAGTAAGAGCTTCACCACCTGCATGTACTGGACGGGTACAGTAACGCAACGGCAACGCAAGTCTAGGTCACTCCTCATGGCGTGCGTCTCTTTTTCTCGGGTGCAAGTTTACTGCGCTGGCATTATGCCGGCTTGCAGAAAATAACGTACCAATTTTCCAAAACAAGAGATAAGAAGAAGAATAAGACTGGTGTACTTTCATAGTCGACTCCAATGGAAGTCCACAGTGCTCGTAGAATTTGTTCCTTAAACTCCCACTAATGTTAGAGCAAGGATGAAGAAGTGTGAGGTTAGATAGATACTGGCCTCAATAGTTATGTAATGCGCTTGCAAGTTGCTAGTTGTACTGCAACACAAATTTCTGCTGAATGATTGAGTTAATCTTAAAGAGCATTGGTTACAGACTATGTCTTTCTTTCTTCATATAGGTTCTCCTTCCAAACGAACAAGGAGGAAGGAGCTGGCTAGAGCGGCCCGGCAACGGAGGATCGAGGCCACTGTTGCGGAATATCGGCGGCTGGTGGCCCTGGAGGACGAGGAAAGTGTGCAGTCGACAACAACAACAACGTCGTCTGCATCGGCCTCCGTGGCCCCACGGGCTGCCACCCAGCACAGTGGTCCACCCAGACTGAGCCAGGCTGCCAAAGGCAAACGCCACCGCCGAGCAGCAAGGCCAACAGCTGCCTCTCACAGGCATTGCACCTGCAAGGCAGTGAAGGCACGCCTGCGCCGCACTACCCTGATGGTGTCCCGCCTTCAGCAGGAGCTCGCCTTGCTCCGCGAGGAGCATGATGCCCTGGCCCAAAAAGTTAACAGCATCCACCCATAGTGTCCCTTGCCCCTTTTTTAGAGACTTTTGGGGGGTGGGAATTGGGAGTTGGGTTTTTGGGGACTTTTGAAGGACAATCGTTGGGGTTAGGGAGGGTCTTGCGGGAGATTATTTTGTTAGGGATATAAATATACTTTTTCAAACTTTATCTGAGCATACCTGTTTTTTACTGCTTGCCTGGTGGGTGGGGGTTTAACGTTGACTGTTTTCCTGAAAGTTTAGTTCCATTTTCTTCCTTTAAGTGTAAATGCCCAAATGTTTTCAACACTAAGTGCCTCTCACAGACTAAGTGAAGTGAATCCAAGAGTCCTAGGACTTTAGTAGTACTACCTTCAGTCTCTCGTCTCTCGTACTAATACTCCATTATACCCCCAAACCACCAAACGCTTATCTTACCTGTAATTTGTGTTTGAAAGTAGGGCTAGACCCAGGGCTGGCTCCACGGGAAACACCGAATAAGGTTGGCAATCTTGGTCGGATAAAATTTCCTCATAGCGGTGGTACTAGTGGTGTGACACAGTGGCAGTTGCATGCCTATGAAAAAAAAGAAAATGAAATCTGGGTTGTCCTCCTGAGCAATTCAACGGTACAACTGAGAATATAGCAGGTGACAGAAGTACAGTAGAGCAGTGCCACATTGTAGCCTAACAAATGGTAAAGTATACCTACTAATTCGGTTGAAGTTCTTTCACATTAGCAATGGTTCTTTGTGAAGCAGAGTAAGAATATATCCTCGGATTTCTTCACCAGCCTGTTGCTATCACCTTATCCTCCCCAGCAAGTGTGTGGATTTATTGCTGTAATAATAATTTAGTCACACATCAATCAAAACCACACAGCCCGGGGGAAGAGGGTTAGGGTTTGAAAAATGGATGGGTACGGGGGTTTTTGGGAAAGGTTTTGGGAGACAAGAAAAAATAGCACAGCATAGACAAACTATTGTGAACATAAACAAATCTTTGGGTACAAACCTATCCATCAATCTTTGAAAGTGCATGCACTACTGCATGCATGTCAGTGAAAAGTAAGTAGTACATTCGACAACTGTGGAAAGAAAGAATGCGACAGTACAGGGCCTGTGTGGAATTATTGATAACGATATTCAACATAAGGTCTCTGTAGCCAGATACCCGAGAGCCTTGCTGGTCACTATAAATCCATTCACAACAACACTCAATGGGGTTGGTCTGGAAGGTGTCAGGTTTACTCCCCGTGATCCAGTCGATGCAAATATGGTTCCACCTCCAAATGTCACCAACACCCAGAAGTGTAAACACAGGGTGTTCGAGCCATTAGGCGGGGGAGAAAAATAACAAACTAAAATAAAAAATGTGGGATGGGTAAAGGTAGGGTCAGCAGGGAAAGGATACCTGTAACAGAAGACAAGACAGGCATCAGTGAAGTGCTGTCCTAACATACAAGGGTACTCTCATATAGTCTCACTAAATAACCAAGGAAGTAGACAAGTACCTGAGCACCAAGAAAACATGACCTTGGATAGGAAATACTATAGCCCTTCTGCCACAATCTGTGAGGAAGGCCTAAGAAACACATAAACATATAGTTAACGAACACACTCCTGTCGCACCAAACACACTCGCGTTATACTAAGACATCAAACCCACTACTCACAACATACCACAAACTTGGTAGAGGACTCAATGTACAAAGGGGGTTCCAAATAGTCAAAGCAAAGATGTATGGTCCAACAAAAAGGAAGAGGGAAACGGTAGTGTGTAGGAAGCAAGACCTACAACACTGCGCTCTCTAAGTAATGACCCAGTAGAGAATCTTTGGTGAAGGTCAAACAGAAAAACGTAGTTGCGACCACCACTGAATTCTGCCAACAACACACCCCACGGTGCACTACACAAAGAGAACTGGGGTAGCCTGTAGTTACCTCACTACATGCCCAGTTATGGAGGTCCTTTGAAATACACAGTTATACAACGGAGACGCGTAGTTGTCCTTACTACCGCGCTCCGTTTTAATAGTACAAAAACGATCCCCGATGTGAACGCTAACACGTGGTATAGACCGCCACTGTGCTCCGCCACACACAATTCAACCAAACAGGAATTCATCAAAGGTAGAATTCTGTTAGAAAACAGTCACAGAACCTCCCTTAACAATCCGTTCAGGCAGTAATCAGCTGACCGCACGGGCGGCCGAAGAGTTTAGAGCGGCTTTACCTGAAGACGCGTGAAGTCCGTCTACCGCCAAGGACAGAACACGGAAGCGCTCCCCACTGAGCCTCAGGGGGGGGGGGAAGGTGATAGTCCACAGGAGACACGATAGAAAAGCATGCAGAGCGTCCGCTCTCATGCCGGTGCAGAACAGAAACCAGAATAACGCGCAACAGGAAGCGCGTCTGTTCCCCAGATAAACTTCCTGCAAGTCTCCCGCCTACTCATGGGAAATGTAGTTTCATAGTACGGTAGGCGCTTAGGGGCTGCGTAACCTGACAGAAGGTATAGTAGATAGAAAAGGAGAAATTGCTTTTTTTCTAGGTGTCCCCTCACTCACCAGGGTTGCCCCTTGGTGACATGCTTCATCATTGGGGCCATCCCAGTCCTCTACGGCCTGGGGCGTGCTGCGACTTGCGAATTACGTAGGAGCACTTACAAATGACTATGTGTGGTGCAGATGTGATAGTGGAGTGGACTAAGTGATGTGTTAAGGGATCAATTTAGAAGCCTAGAGAGAGCCAAGAAATGCAGTCACAGTCAGAGAAAAAGGCAAGGGATACTGTATCTATGTGGTTGTAGTGGTCCTGTTGGAAGTGGTAAGTAAGTTGCCTGCAGAAAAAAAATCCTCCTATTAGCGGCACTCCTCCATTGCAGCTGACGCTTCGTCCATCGATGTTGGTCACCAGAAGACACCCTGTAAAAAAAAGCACAGCATAGACAAACAATTGAACATAAACAATTCTTTGGGTACAAACCTATCCATCAATCTTTGAAAGTGCATGCACTACTGCATGCATGTCAGTGAAAAGTAAGTAGTACATTCGACAACTGTGGAAGAAAGAATGCAACAGTAAAGGGCCTATGTGTAAATTATTGATAACGATATTCAACATAAGGTCTCTGTAGCCAGATACCCGAGAGCCTTGCTGGTCACTATAAATCCATTCACAACAACACTCAGTGGGGTTGGTCTGGAAGGTATAGTAGATAGAAAAGGAGAAATTGCTTTTTTTCTAGGTGTCCCCTCACTCACCAGGGTTGCCCCTTGGTGACATGCTTCATCATTGGGGCCATCCCAGTCCTCTACGGCCTGGTGCGTGCTGCGACTTGCGAATTACGTAGGAGCACTTACAAATGACTATGTGTGGTGCAGATGTGATAGTGGAGTGGACTAAGTGATGTGTTAAGGGATCAATGTAGAAGCCGAGAGAGAGCCAAGAAATGCAGTCACAGTCAGAGAAAAAGGCAAGGGATACTGTATCTATGTGGTTGTAGTGGTCCTGTTGGAAGTGGTAAGTAAGTTGCCTGCAGAAAAAAAATCCTCCTATTAGCGGCACTCCTCCATTGCAGCCGACGCTTCGTCCATCGATGTTGGTCACCAGAAGACACCCTGTCCACTGCCTGCCTGATGCTGAATTGTAGCTCGCTACTGTGAAGCCTGACTCCATCCTTTTTTCCCCATTGCAGAGACTGAAACCCGGCCTGTAATTATTCAACGAAAAACAGGAAGTGATATAATATTACAACACCACTGATAAATAAATATAAGGTATGTAGGCTGTGGAGTGCAAAAAGTCACAATTTGATTTTCCTAGTAGACAGTACAATATTTTTGAAAGTGCGTACTCTGAGTCACCTTTTGAAGGATAAATAAGTATGGGCAAATTAATGTAGCGGATCTTGCCCCTCAAGCTAGGTGTACTGTAAACTGTGTTTTAGAACAAAATTAGATCTTCCTAGCAGTGCTCCCACCCAGACCCTTACTAAAGCCAGTCGCAAAAATGTAGAAGACCCCCAATCAAATCTCAAAAAACGAGGCCTAGCAGAAAACTGGTGACAAAACTTACTTTGAAAGTAAAAGTAGGCCGAAGTACCCCCTTCCTAATTACCCATTACCCACCGTGGATTGCATTCAAACCACTTGCAAGCAACCAAGCAAAAGTAGCCATAGCCAGCATCGCTCCAAGACTCGAAATCCCCCCCACTCAAACACATGCAATAGAAATACTGCTAACCCTAACGAACCCTAAGTTAAGAATAGTGGCAAAGGCTTTCTTTAACTATGCCAAATCCCCCCTTTCCCACCATGGATTTTCTTCAAATGACTTGCAACCAAAATTACACATTCTCACGAGTGCTCTAAGACCCCAGAACTCAGTTATAAAAATATAGAACACCCCGAAACACATGCAATCCTGCTGCTAGGGCTAACCCTAACGAACCCTAAGTTACAAAAAGTGCCAAAACTAAAGGCTTTTCCGCGCGGATTTTGTCCCAACCACTTCTACCCGGTATTAGACCTTCCCAGGAATGCCCCAAGACCCGGCAACCCACCCGCCAAGAAGCGTAACACCCCCAAACAGGCCAAAAGCAAAATCTCATACTTGCAATATTTCTGGGCCTTCGGTCCAAACGCGCTGCGTAGCTAGGCCATAAGTCGGGGTTGGCACGACGGATTTCCTGAAAAGCAAATGCAATCAAGATTAGAGTGTCCCAGCAGTGCTCCCAGACCACGAAACTCACCCACAAACACCAGGAAGCCCCCCAAACAGGCCCCCGAAAACGCTACATAGAGCAAAATGTCAGAAATAGCCCAAAAAAAAATCGGCCTGGATTTTGTCCCAACCACTTCTAGCCGGTATTAGACCTTCCCAGGAATGCCCCAAGACCCGTCAACCCACCCGCCAAGAAGCATAACACCCCCAAACAGGCCAAAAGCTAAATCTCATACTTGCAATATTTCTGGGTCTTCGGTCCAAACGCGCTGCGTAGCTAGGCCATAAGTCGGGGTTGGCACGACGGATTTCCTGAAAAGCAAATGCAATCAAGATTAGAGTGTCCCAGCAATGCTCCCAGACCACGAAACTCACCCACAAACAGACGGAACCCCCCCTAAGAGCACCTCAAAGGCAAGCAAGTCATCAAAAACACAAAAAAAATTCCGCCTGGGATTTGGTCCAAAACACTTTTATCCGGTATCAGAGCTTCCCAGCAATGGCCCCAGAGCCGTCAACCCAGGAGAAAACGAGTAGAAGACCCCCAAACAGCCAAAGAGCAAAAGTACAAAAATGGGGACTTAGTCAATTTTTCACAAATTTCCCAAATCACTCCGCGCGCGCTCTGCAGCTAGGCCCTAAGTCCCCTCTGCCACCATGGATTTGCTTCAAACCTCTTGCAAAGTAAAGTATATATAGCCAGCAGTGCTCCCAGACCACGAAACTCACCCACAAACACCAGGAAGCCCCCCAAACAGGCCCCCAAAAACGCTACATAGAGCAAAATGTCAGAAATAGCCAAAAAAAATAATTGGCCTGGATTTTGTCCCAACCACTTCTACCCGGTATTAGACCTTCCCAGGAATGCCCCAAGACCCGTCAACCCACCCGCCAAGAAGCATAACACCCCCAAACAGGCCAAAAGCAAAATCTCATACTTGCAATATTTCTGGGCCTTCGGTCCAAACGCGCTGCGTAGCTAGGCCATAAGTCGGGGTTGGCACGACGGATTTCCTGAAAAGCAAATGCAATCAAGATTAGAGTGTCCCAGCAGTGCTCCCAGACCACGAAACTCACCCACAAACACCAGGAAGCCCCCCAAACAGGCCCCCGAAAACGCTACATAGAGCAAAATGTCAGAAATAGCCCAAAAAAAAATCGGCCTGGATTTTGTCCCAACCACTTCTAGCCGGTATTAGACCTTCCCAGGAATGCCTCAAGACCCGTCAACCCACCCGCCAAGAAGCATAACACCCCCAAACAGGCCAAAAGCAAAATCTCATACTTGCAATATTTCTGGGCCTTCGGTCCAAACGCGCTGCGTAGCTAGGCCATAAGTCGGGATTGGCACGACGGATTTCCTGAAAAGCAAATGCAATCAAGATTAGAGTGTCCCAGCAATGCTCCCAGACCACGAAACTCACCCACAAACAGACGGAACCCCCCCTAAGAGCACCTCAAAGGCAAGCAAGTCATCAAAAACACAAAAAAAATTCCGCCTGGGATTTGGTCCAAAACACTTTTATCCGGTATTAGAGCTTCCCAGCAATGGCCCCAGAGCCGTCAACCCAGGAGAAAACGAGTAGAAGACCTCCAAACAGCCAAAGAGCAAAAGTACAAAAATGGGGACTTAGTCAATTTTTCACAAATTTCCCAAATCACTCCGCGCGCGCTCTGCAGCTAGGCCCTAAGTCCCCTCTGCCACCATGCATTTGCTTCAAACCTCTTGCAAAGTAAAGTATATATAGCCAGCAGTGCTCCCAGACCACGAAACTCACCCACAAACACCAGGAAGCCTCCCAAACAGGCCCCCGAAAACGCTACATAGAGCAAAATGTCAGAAATAGCCAAAAAAAAAATCGGCCTGTATTTTGTCCCAACCACTTCTACCCGGTATTAGACCTTCCCAGGAATGCCCCAAGACCCGTCAACCCACCCGCCAATAAGCATAACACCCCCAAACAGGCCAAAAGCAAAATCTCATACTTGCAATATTTCTGGGCCTTCGGTCCAAACGCGCTGCGTAGCTAGGCCACAAGTCGGGGTTGGCACGACGGATTTCCTGAAAAGCAAATGCAATCAAGATTAGAGTGTCCCAGCAGTGCTCCCAGACCACGAAACTCACCCACAAACACCAGGAAGCCCCCCAAACAGGCCCCCGAAAACGCTACATAGAGCAAAATGTCAGAAATAGCCCAAAAAAAAATCGGCCTGGATTTTGTCCCAACCACTTCTACCCGGTATTAGACCTTCCCAGGAATGCCCCAAGACCCGTCAACCCACCCGCCAAGAAGCATAACACCCCCAAACAGGCCAAAAGCAAAATCTCATACTTGCAATATTTCTGGGCCTTCGGTCCAAACGCACTGCGTAGCTAGGCCATAAGTCGGGGTTGGCACGACCGATTTCCTGAAAAGCAAATGCAATCAAGATTAGAGTGTCCCAGCAGTGCTCCCAGACCACGAAACTCACCCACAAACACCAGGAAGCCCCCCAAACAGGCCCCCGAAAACGCTACATAGAGCAAAATGTCAGAAATAGCAAAAAAAAAAATCGGCCTGGATTTTGTCCCAACCACTTCTACCCGGTATTAGACCTTCCCAGGAATGCCCCAAGACCCGTCAACCCACCCGCCAAGAAGCATAACACCCCCAAACAGGCCAAAAGCAAAATCTCATACTTGCAATATTTCTGGGCCTTCGGTCCAAACGCACTGCATAGCTAGGCCATAAGTCGGGGTTGCCACGACGGATTTCCTGAAAAGCAAATGCAATCAAGATTAGAGTGTCCCAGCAGTGCTCCCAGACCACGAAACTCACCCACAAACACCAGGAAGCCCCCCAAACAGGACCCCCGAAAACGCTACATAGAGCAAAATGTCAGAAATAGCCACAAAAAAAAATCGGCCTGGATTTTGTCCCAACCACTTCTACCCGGTATTAGACCTTCCCAGGAATGCCCCAAGACCCGGCAACCCACCCGCCAAGAAGCATAACACCCCCAAACAGGCCAAAAGCAAAATCTCATACTTGCAATATTTCTGGGCCTTCGGTCCAAACGCGCTGCGTAGCTAGGCCATAAGTCGGGGTTGGCACGACGGATTTCCTGAAAAGCAAATGCAATCAAGATTAGAGTGTCCCAGCAATGCTCCCAGACCACGAAACTCACCCACAAACAGACGGAACCCCCCCTAAGAGCACCTCAAAGGCAAGCAAGTCATCAAAAACACAAAAAATTTTCCGCCTCGGATTTGGTCCAAACCACTTTTAGTGCTTCCCAGCAATGGCCCCAGACCCGTCAACTCACCTGCAAAGAGGTAGAACAACACCCCCACAAGTGCTGAGTCTTTCTTCATTGGGCGTAAACCAGCCCTCTGCTTTGATGGAAATAGGAGTCTGGAGGAGGAGGATAGAGGAGCATGTTCTTCTGAACTTGTGAACCTGAGGAATGCAGACTGCGGCACCTTCAAATAAATTAGCAAACAAGTGAAGACAGTTCTGCTGATGGGCTTGTTTTTGTGATTATCTGATTAAAGTTTGAATTATATTAACTGTGCACAACAAAGAAAGACAGACACACAGGAATAAAAGTGAATAAGGATGAAAAAGAAAGTTATTGATTCGTTGTCTCATTTTCAGGGCTCGAAGTCGGTATCACGGTCCAGGAATAAGAATAAGGCTTCGTCATCATACTCTGCGAATTCAGGCAGGGAGAGCTCAGTGTCACCTGACAGAGTAGAAATTCCCTCATCTATGTTGCTGGCCACCTCCTCTTCATCTGGCACGCTCTCTCATACTCTGAAATCTGGTGGTATGAGGTGCTGATTCATCTTGATCATTGTTAACCTCTCCACATTTTTGGGCGAGAGGCGGCTCCGTTTGGGAGTTACAATCCCACCAGCCGCACTGAAAACCCGTTCAGAAGACACGCTTGCGAGTGGGCAAGACAAATAGTTTAAAGCCAGGTTGGTGAGCTGTGGCCACAATTCTTTTTTCCCATGCCAATACGCCAATGGGTCAGAATTAACATAGACCTCTGTTGAGTCATTCAGATAGTCCTTCACCATCGACTCAAGGTCCTCATCCAAGGTTCCTCCACTTTGCTTAGCTCTTGCTGTGCCTCTGACCTTTTGAGAACCAAACCCACGCAGAGCTAGCCAATCCTCTTCAGCCTCCAATGTTTCTGTTGTCTTTCGTGCAGATGATCCGGTTGCCGGTGTCTTTAACGGCTGAGAGGTCACTTGTGCCACAGCCACAGGTGCAGAAGTGGATTGTTTTGACTGGGGATGGCCTGCTGACGTACTGCCATTTCCTTCAATTTCCAGCCGTTCTGTTTCAAACTTCTTGGCTGACAAGGCTAGCCAACGTTTGTACTTTAGAACATGTTCATCATCAAAAGGAAAGAATGCTTGGCCTGCCAGCGCCTTTTTGTAGCGTGGATCCAGAATAGCAGCACAAATGTAATGCTGTTCTGAGTGGATCTTTTTAAGACGTTCATCACCTTGTAGGAGCTCTAATAATTGCTCGGCCAGAAGCAAAGAGTCTTGGTTTTTATCTTTTCTAAACACAGAACACACCTCCTTCAGTTGGTCCTCCAGCATGTACAACAATGGGATAGCTTTTCCCAAATTAGAGTCCTCCTTGCTGACTGCACGCGTGAAGAACTCAAAAGGACGAAGCATGCGTGTCAGGCTTTCAACTATGTTCCATTGCGGCCCACCCATCCTCAGCTCCTCTGCACCCTCTTTAAGGAAATATTGATCGAGTTCCGTATACTGCTCATACAGACGCTCAAGCATGTAGAAGGTTGAGTTCCAACGTGTTACCACCTCCTGGATGAGTGCTTTCACTGGCATTTGATGTTGATATAGCAGGCTCCTCAGCTGCTTCCGGGCCTTAAAAGAATGGCTGAAATGCTTGCACATTTTTCGGCAGGTGTCCAATACACTGTACGCTGCACTGCCTTTATTACCCAAGAATTTTTGGACAACCAGGTTTATACAGTGCGCCAAACACGGCACTCTGAAATAGTAACCGTCCCTCATGGCCTTAACTATATTGGCGCCATTGTCCGTGGAAACATAACCAACCTTGCGTTTTAGTGGGGACAGACAGTTAAGGACCTTTGTGTTAAAGACATCCAAAATGTTTTCTGCTGTGTGACGTTTCTCCAAACCAAACATGGCTAGTGTTGCATGTTTCCGAGCACCTTTAAAAACAATGTTAGTGTCAACACCTGAGTTTAGCTTTGCTTTAGCCCCTGAAAAAGAGACCCAGTGTGCAGTGATGCACATGTAATCAGCGCCTGCGCCACTGGTCCACATGTCTGTTGTCAGATGTATAGTGTGAACAGCACTCTTCTGCAAAGCTGCCCCAATCACCTTCAGAACATCTTCATGTAGTGCTGGAACCGCAACTCGGGCAAAATAGAACCGGCTAGGAACCTTCCATTTAGGGCAGAGCGCTGTCACTAATTCTAGAAAACCAACCCCTTCTACAAAAGAAAAAGGGAGAAGGTCCAGAGCTAGCATTTTAGCCAGCTTAGTGTTATACAGACGGGTCATTGGGTGGTTGCGTTCATATTGCGCTTCTGTAAACAACATCTTTTTAATGTTGCCCTGGACCAATGATTTACGGGATGATGATGATCTCTTCGACCCAGTTACACTCGCTGATGAACTTTTCCGCATTGATGTCTCACTCTCTCCCACACTCTTAGTGTGGCTCCCATGGGGTGTGCTGCTGACATGGGAACTGGGTGTAAGTGAAGTGTTTGAATCGTCTTCTTCTACCTCCTCGTCATCAGCAGATGAAAAATCAACGTTTTCATTACGTGCAATTCCGGCTTTCTTGACCGCCTCTAGGTGCGGAAACCATTGGACAGCGTGCCTTCTCTCAAGATGACCTCTCTGGCCTCCGGTACCATAGTTAGAACCAAGCTTACCACGACTAACTCGAAGCTTACAAAGGCTACAAATGGCTACGTTTTCCTTTTTTGGGCAAACACTAAAGAAGTCCCAAACTGGAGACTTGAAATGTCTTCGGGGGCCGGAGGAGGCGGCGATACTGGTGGTGGTGGTCCTGCTGCTAATGCCAGATGAAGTGGAGGATGTGGATTGCCGAACTTCAGTACGTTTTGCACTTTCACCACCACGAATTGAGGTCGAGGACGAGGTGGGTACCTTCTTGCGAAGAAATATGGAAGCGGTAGGTTTTGGTGTACTACTTAACTCCAAATCTAATGATTCCATTTCCATTGCCTCCTCGCCGACATCATCATCACGCTCAGCAGCTTCTCGGGATAGGGTCAAAATGTCTCTTTGCTGCATGCCCGGTGGGGCTGCAGTGACCTTTGTGATGACTGGCTCGTCGTCATCGTGAGAGGCTTCATCACCAGCAGTATCTGGTACTTCTTGTTGAGCCTCATCACACTCCATAGGTTTGAGTTTTTGGACGACCTTCCTTTTACGCTTAGGTACCGGTGTCAGATCATGGTGTGCCTCACTGTCAGACCGCAGTTGTGGTTCCCAAGACAGATCACTTGCATCAGAACGAGGTGGGCTTGAAGAAGATGTAGACACCCCCCTTGATCTTTTCCTTGCTAGGGATGTGGAAGACAATGAATGATCATCAGGAGGAGTGGCTTCCAATGATACCTCGGCTTCATTGTCGATTTCCTGATGTGCCCCTACTTCGGGAGGAACAACTATTGTGGGCACTTGTGAACCTCCATGCACCTTTGCTTGCGCATCTCCTTTTGCTGCCTCTCCTTCCACATGTACTTGGGCGTGTACTTGCACATGGTGTTGTTGTTGCGGCTGTGGTTGTTCAACACTTGTCAGATGAGTTACAACAACCTGTGTTGATTCAGGGACATTGCTGCTACTTTCTTGCGATGAGCCAACATCACTGGTCGATGGTGATTGGAGAAGTACACTGACTGCCTCTGAAGCACTCAAGGGCTTTGACTTAAGTTGGCGTGGTGGTGGAGGCACTGAACCCAATGGAGCAGGGGTGCTGCTCCCAGCTTGGTCCCCAGCAGAACCTGCTGCTGCAGGCGTACTTTTTTTTTTGCTCCCAAAAAACGTGGCGGGTGGCACACCAGCCTCCTTGGTAACTTGCTTCTTCTGCTCCTTACTAGCAACTTTCTTGCTAGAGGAGCTACGGAGAACTTTCTTTGGGGGCGGGGCCATCTTCTTCAGAGCAGGTCAGACAGCAGGCCGCAGTTGCACGAATTGTAGAGTTGTCTGAGGCCAGACGTGACGTCGCGTGACGTTATGCTGCACACACACACCGCTGCAGGACTTCTTCCTGGCACTGGTGGTTCTCTTGAGTCTTATGCACCTAAAAAAAATGGAAGACAGAGGAACATCAGTTCAGTTATAGAGCACAAAAAAAATCGAAAAACACTGCAAAATCAGCACAATCCCAATCCATCCATGCCCTCCATAATGTTTAAATTCAAGACAACCCACAGAAAGACTAGGCCCATGCAAGACTCACTAGTACCCCTGGGCATAAATAAAGGTTGAAAAGTTGGCAAAATGGTTGGAGGCCTAACAACAAAGCCTGCATTCAAAATGGCCACTTGCCTCCTAGCACATGGCCAGGGCCTGCCTGTACCAGCACTCAAAATGGCCCCCACCCACATGGCCTGTCCCCATGAACACCCCCAAAAATCGAAAAACACTGCAAAATCAGCACAATCCCATTCCATCCATGCCCTCCATGATGTTTAAATTCAAGACACCCCACAGAAAGACTAGGCCCATGCACCACTCACTACCCCTGGTCAAGGCCCCAACAACAGGTCAAAAATCGAAAAACACAGAAAAATCAGCACAATCCCATTCAATCCATGCCCTCCATGATGTTTAAGTTGAAGACAGCCCACAGAAAGACTAGGCCCATGCTAGACTCAAATACCCCTGGTGAAAAGGCCACAAGTACAGGCCCAAAAAACGAAAATCACTGAAAAATCTGCACAATCCCATTCCATCCATGGCCTCCATGATGTTTAAATTCAAGACAACCCACAGAAAGACTAGGCCCATGCAAGACTCACTACCCCTGGGCATAAATAAAGGTTGAAAAGTAGGCAAAATGGTTGGAGGCCTAACAACAAAGCCTGCATTCAAAATGGCCACTTGCCTGCCAGTGCCAGCACATGGCCACTGCCTGTAGCTGCACTCAAAATGGCCACCAGCCACATGGCATGTCCCTCCCCATGAACACCCCCAAAAATCGAAAAACACTGAAAAATCTGCACAATCCCATTCCATCCATGCCCTCCATGATGTTTAAATTCAAGACAACCCACAGAAAGACTAGGCCCATGCAAGACTCACTACCCCTGGGCATAAATAAAGGTTGAAAAGTAGGCAAAATGGTTGGAGGCCTAACAACAAAGCCTGCATTCAAAATGGCCACTTGCCTCCTAGCACATGGCCAGGGCCTGCCTGTACCAGCACTCAAAATGGCCCCCACCCACATGGCCTGTCCCCATGAACACCCCCAAAAATCGAAAAACACTGCAAAATCAGCACAATCCCATTCCATCCATGCCCTATATGATGTTTAAATTCAAGACACCCCACAGAAAGACTAGGCCCATGCACCACTCACTACCCCTGGTCAAGGCCCCAACAACAGGTCAAAAATCGAAAAACACAGAAAAATCAGCACAATCCCATTCCATCCATGGCCTCCATGATGTTTAAATTCAAGACAACCCACAGAAAGACTAGGCCCATGCAAGACTCACTACCCCTGGGCATAAATAAAGGTTGAAAAGTAGGCAAAATGGTTGGAGGCCTAACAACAAAGCCTGCATTCAAAATGGCCACTTGCCTGCCAGCACATGGCCAGTGCCTGTAGCTGCACTCAAAATGGCCACCAGCCACATGGCATGTCCCTCCCCATGAACACCCCCAAAAATCGAAAAACACTGCAAAATCAGCACAATCCCATTCCATCCATGGCCTCCATGATGTTTAAATTCAAGACAACCCACAGAAAGACTAGGCCCATGCAAGACTCACTACCCCTGGGCATAAATAAAGGTTGAAAAGTAGGCAAAATGGTTGGAGGCCTAACAACAAAGCCTGCATTCAAAATGGCCACTTGCCTGCCAGCACATGGCCAGTGCCTGTAGCTGCACTCAAAATGGCCACCAGCCACATGGCATGTCCCTCCCCATGAACACCCCCAAAAATCGAAAAACACTGCAAAATCAGCACAATCCCATTCCATCCATGGCCTCCATCATGTTTAAATTCAAGACAACCCACAGAAAGACTAGGCCCATGCAAGACTCACTACCCCTGGGCATAAATAAAGGTTGAAAAGTAGGCAAAATGGTTGGAGGCCTAACAACAAAGCCTGCATTCAAAATGGCCACTTGCCTGCCAGCACATGGCCAGTGCCTGTAGCTGCACTCAAAATGGCCACCAGCCACATGGCATGTCCCTCCCCATGAACACCCCCAAAAATCGAAAAACACTGCAAAATCAGCACAATCCCATTCCATCCATGCCCTCCATGATGTTAAAGTTCAAGACAGCCCACAGAAAGACTAGGCCCATGCACCACTCACTACCCCTGGTCAAGGCCCCAACAACAGGTCAAAAATCGAAAAACACAGAAAAATCAGCACAATCCCATTCCATCCATGCCCTCCATGATGTTTAAATTCAAGACACCCCACAGAAAGACTAGGCCCATGCAACACTCACTACCCCTAGTGAAAAGGCCACAAGTACAGCCCAAAAAAACGAAAATCACTGAAAAATAAGCACAATCCCAAGCCATCCAGCCCCTCCATGATGTTTAAATTCAAGACACCCCACAGAAAGACTCAGTCCACCCACCACTGAGTACCCCTGGGCAAAAGGCCCCAAAACAGCCCAAAAATCGAAAATTCCAAAATTTTAATTGCAGCAACTGTATTGCCCCAAACAAACTTACTTGTAAAATTTCTAATCCAACAGTGATCCAAAGAAAGTCAAAAAGGCCTCAAATCCAAATATCCAGCAGCATCCACAAAAAGTAATCCTTCCAGCTCCAGATCCAAATGAAAAGTGACCAGGAGATGGACAAAGCACTGGGAGGAGCCTGCTGAACAGGAACAGGAAGTTGAAGACTGTGGGGCACTTCCTTCCTCCCACCCCCCTGCCCCCCTCCCCAAAATGGACTCCTCGCTAAAAAAGTGCAGGCAAATGTCAAACTAAGGAGTTATTCAGATAAAAATCATCATTTCTAGAAGGTTTATGCTGCTTGCTGGTGGATTTCTTGTGCAGAATTGCAAATTTATATTTTCGCTCGCCGCATCTCAAATCTCGCAATTGCGAAGTACCGCGAGACGTGATCTCGCCATACTCGCGTTGACAAACTATCGCTGGCAAGCCGCGATGACGTAATCGCGCTCGCCAATTCCCGCGGGATCACACAGCAAGATCCAAAATGGCGCAGCACTCGCAAACTATCGAAAAAAACAACTCGGCAAACGATGATAAACGCCGCGCGCCGCAAAAATTGTATCACCAACGCCGCGCGCCGCCAAAAAAATCCACTGCGTGCGAATTTGCGGATTTTGCGGGAAATCCGCAAATCTCGCGGATTGCGGATTTCCCGAAAATCCGCAAAATCCGCGAGCGTAACGGATTTTCCGCCCATGCTTAGTACAGATCACTCATTTGCATGGCATCGACAGACTGGATTAAATTGGCTGACTGGATAGGCCTTTCGGTCAGTCCGAATCCCCATTTGTGAGGAGTGTATTCTTTTGTACAATAAATGCCCAAGCGCATGTGCTGTAGAGTGTGGCAAGCATAGTGGCCTTTTCACTAAAGATGTGAAGGAGCAAAGGGACGGGCTGTAGGGACCCGGTTTTCAATGAATTATCAGACTGCCTACAACTGAGCTTTCTGCTCTTATGTCTATGAATTTGAATGCAGCATAGTAATGAAGATATTTTCCCGTTCACTGTACGTATTTTAGTTTGCTTGAAACGCCCTCTGCTTTTTTAGGTCTCGTGACCTACAATGCGCGCAAGCGCATTGAGGGAGCGAGAATTCAAGTCGGCAAAATCCTCGTCAAACCAAGGGCTTTCAATCGCCGTTTTCTTGAAGTTCACGTGAATCACGTGAGCAAACAAGCACGCGCATTCCCTCCCCTAATTATTCATGGCCGGCCGCAGGCCGGCCGTACTTTCAGTTTCACGGCCGCTCACAGCACATCAAAGGGCTTCGCCAAGCGTGCGCTCTGCGGCTTCTCCTCCCCTATATGCCTGTTTATCAGCACTTCTCCTCCCTCTCCCCGCACACAGCCTTCCATGGATTTCTCCTCCCCCTCCCCAGCCAGCCAGCTGCTGCTCTCGTGTGAGACAGTAAACACAGCACCTTTTCCACCGTGACTTAGAGCAGATGGACACATACAGAAAATAAGCACTGTTGCTTCTGAAAACTTCCCGGTATGTGAAATGCGGGCTTCCGAGCCCTTCCTGCAACTTCCCTTCTTATTACCACACCATTAGCCTCTATGAATGAACGAAAAGCTACACCTAACCAGACCCAAAAATGTCACTCACACTCTGCCCCCGATGCCACAACGAACTAGAAAAACATAGCTGCATCCTCCAGCGTTTATCTGGCTGCTTTAGGAAGCAACAATCCGCGGTTATGTTCACTCCTATGAGCCTCCACCCACAGCCAGCAATCACATGGACGGGGGCTGTGTGTGCTTCAGAGACAACAATACTAAAATCAGATGAGCCACATTTATTACATCCAGCCACCAGAGAGAACGCGCCGGCTTCCCTTCACGCGACCCGTCGATCAACCAGTAGCATGCTAAGTACAGCTATGAAGGCGAATCACTGCACAACCAGCTGACATCACCAGCGTTACCGTAAACCTCCTGGCACGGAGCTGGGGTTTTTAAATTCTGGGCCAGCCTCTGCAGATTTGCAAATGCAGATGTGGTTGAGGAGAGGAGCCTGGTTGCGTTCGACACGGAAGGAAATATACCATCCGATAATACTAAAGAAAATACAGGCCATGCAGCATGGTGATTGCAGCGTCGGAAAACACCCGGAGGTCGCATCACTCCGCCCGATAGATTACACAGTGACCCGCTCCAGTCCGAGGCAGCAAGCCATCCGATCGCAGGAGCTGCAGCTAATGCCTGCACCTCTGTGCCTGCCGTAATAGGAGCACGTGCATCGACTGTGTAGACAGACAGACAAACATACACAGACGATGGTCACAGCATCTGTCCCACATTATATCCACAGACGGCCGGATGGCCAGGCCACACTCGCACAGCTACAGTGGAATTTTCAGGCCACATTCACCAGCTCTCACGCAGGTGTACATGAACGTTCAGGGCACTTAATCCCGCGGACATGCAGCGAGATGTTTCTGCATAGCTCGATGCTCACATCACCTCTTCCGACACACAACTCGATGTCCAGCCTTCCCCATCCCACTCACAGAGCTACATCTGGATGCTCCTGCCATCACATCCTACGCACATACAGCTGGGTATTCAGGCTACTGCATTCCACTCACACAGCTGGATGGTCAGAACATACCTTGTTTGACACACATAGTTGGATGGTGAGAGCACCTCATTTCTCACACAAAAACACAGGCGTGCACGCACACACAGCACTATCAAAGACACACATTTGGTTAGTCAGCTTACCTAATTTCAATCAAAGCTAGCTGTTCAGGCCACATGGTTTCACTCTCATTTACAGCTGATGCACAGGCCACCTCATTCTCCTGACACACAAATGAATGATGTTTCAACTCCATTACACACACACCTGCATGCAAAGTCCTGTTCCACTAACACACAGTTGAATACTCAGGCCACAGCTCATTCTATACACACACAAAAGGATGTTCAGACCATCTAGTTTCATACAAACACAGCTGGATGTTCAGGCCTCGCTCCACTCAGACAAAGCTGGATGTTCAGACCTCCTCATTCCTCTCACAAACAGCTGAATGTTCAGGCCTCTTTGTTCCACCTAAGACAAAGATGATGCCAATACGACTTATTTTCCCACACAGCTTGAAGTTCAGAGGACCTACAGGTGCCCACATGCAACTGGATTTTAAGACTACCTCGTTCTATTCACATGCAGCCAGATTTTGAGACCACTTCATATATCACACAGAAAAATGCTGCGTGGCTCAAAGCGAAGCGCACAGCACCATCTTCACACAGCACAGTACCAGAAAATATACACATGCATGGGGGATTCTCATGACACCTTTACTCACACATAGAAGGATCCCAAAGTACCCAAGTAGTGCATTCCTAATCGGTCACCTGCAAAATTCACCCACATAGGTGCATCCCTGATCTCACAAAGAGAGGGTTCACATCACCCCCACTCCCACAAAAGGAGTTGAGAATTCCCATAGAGGGCCTGCTCCCAAAACTTCCACTTACACACCAAGGATCTCAACTAACCCTCATTCTTTGCACAATGATGGAGGTGCCTAGCTCCTGAACTCATACATGGGGATACAAACCACCTTCAACCACATACAGTCAGGCCTCCAATCAACATGAGGAATCTCTAGAGTTAACATTTACAGACTGTCCCACCTCAGAGGTAACATCAGAAATACACGTTTCGAAAGAATGACACTCAACTCAACATTTACCTTTGCTGTAAAAAGTCTCATTTCGTTTGAAAGATCCTCAAAACTTAGACTTTGAGCAATCTTCAATGGAGAGAAGTAATTGTCAGCTCTGAGACACTCACCTACACACCTCTTAACTGTCAGCAGAACACAAACACCAAGGCTCAGCTCAACAAGCACTAGCGTTGTCAATAGGTCTCGCAGTAGGAAAGTTGGAGCTATTGGTTTTGTAAATGACGAACCCCTTTATGTTTTTAAAATGAAAACAAAAATAAAAGGCATTGTTATTTGCAATTGTAATAGCTCCAACTTTCCTACTACGAGACCTATTGGCAACGCCAGTGATTGTTTTCTTTCTTTTTAGCTTTATGTTGCCCAAACTCGACCTAAAGGCATTACAGCACTTTCCATGAACAGCAGTTATATTACACAAGGCACATTAATGTGATTTGCACAGTACCACAGGATGTTGAGGCGACATCGAAACTCAAACCGGGTTACCCAGTTCCAACGTCAACAGCTCTGACTGTTACGCCACATCTTCTTGCCAATTCAGCCGTAGTCTAAGCAGTACCCTCTGGCGTGTTAGTTTAACAGAGAAAACGCATGCATCTTTATTAAGTGCAAGCAAACTATTTTTGAGCCGCGACCTTCCTGTATGAGGCCTGAAGCACCACAGCAGTAGTATGCTGCTTTTCGATTTGCTATGGACAATATAGCCATGGTAAGGTGCTTGTAGGCACACTGCAGCCTTCTTCACCTTTAAGAAAGGTAATTGTAATTGTTGTATTTTAGAATGAGGTAGGTCCTAGTAGGCTACTAAATTGTAAGGCATGCTGTCAAGTTTAAGAAGCATTTTTTTCTGAGCACATTAAGCTCTAAAACCAGTCTGAATTTCCGTGCTCTGTATCTGCGGTATGCTGCTTGTATGCAGATTGCATGTGCTTTGATTTTCAAGAACGTCAGCCTCTGGTAAAGCTGTGCACGAATGACACCGGATAAAAAATGCAATTGCTGCACTGCGGAGTCCGAGGTAGAGCTGTCTCTGATGGAACATCCTATATTAGGCTTGTAGGTCAGTTGCAGTTTTCTTCCAGGGCTGCATTTGTTTCCTAATCAAATGCCCCCTCAATGCAGTCCGCAAATGAATACAAGCTTTCAGCTTGCGTCTAAGTTCTGCTTTATGCTGAATGATGCCCTTAAAGAGCACAGCTTTCCTTAGAGCTCTGTAATTATGCTGTCTTTGCCCCATCCTCACATTAGCCTGGATTCTCGTGATGACATATCAACTTTTTGAACTTTGTCCTTGTTATGTTGGCACAATAAAAGGCCTGAATTGTTACTGCAGATTTGAACATACATACTCCTTTGTTGGAGCGCACATTTCTTTAAGCAGCTGGCAACACCACAACTGTTAACAAAGACAAGGGAACCCAAAGGTAATATGCTAGGGACCTTGGGCGCTTAATTGTTACTAAAGACAAGGATCCCTAGAACATGATAGATGAGAGCTTGAATCAACATACGCTAAATGGCCAATATGTTCTTTGTCCAGCCGGACAGAGATTTATTTCAACACATATAAAAATATCATGTAGTTAAGAGTAGATGTCAAGGGGGCACAGCCTGTGACCCACGGACAACAAGACAGAACAACAATTAGGCAAAAACGACCGAGGCGGTCTGTATCCTGATGTTCAGTAGACAGACTTAATTACATCAAGGTACCATTGTGCAATGCAATCTGGGATTTGGTTAGACATATGGTACATAGGTGTTGACGTTTCAATGCCAGGCTAACAGATGTGTTGCATCATCTTCAGGACAGTATTATAAAACATGCCTGACTTGAAATTGTACAATTGCCAAGGTGATGGCGAATGGTTTAGAGGGAGTGTTTTCCTGATGGGTCTAGCGTTATCAATTCAACGGGACATTAAATAGACCAGCGGACAGTCGGCAATGCAACTATCACGCAATTTGAAAGAAGCCGTCGCGAATGGCGATATGCGGCTGTTCTGAAACGATGCTCTGTATGGACTGCTCAATCAGCATGGGTCTGCGGGAACCCCAAAATAAACTCATGAATTCATGTTCACATCGTCCCAATAGGCCGAATGATGTATTCAAAACTTTGGCATCAAAAATATCAAATATGAATATGGTAATTCATAAGGCAACCTAGATTTGAATTTCAAATGGGAATCATTTGAACGTGTCCATTCTTTATTGCACTTTAAATACACAGTATAGTGTCCAGATGTTGTAGAAGGTTCATCATGGAAAATAATAGCCACAGCTTTAAAAGTTCTTCCTGAAATTGATACTTGGTTTGCCACAATTTTCTTTATTTTGGTTTCCAAATTTCTTCCATTTGCTCTACAACGTTTTTCACTCATTTTCAAGGCACACTTTGCAGTTTTTATAATACAAATATGTCTTTATCATTGAAGAATCCAAAATGCACTCAAAATTCTGTTCCTCAGTATGTTTTTTTAATTTGTTTATTTAGCCTTAGCCAACGCGTTTCTTCGGAAAGGGGGTTACCCATGCAACTTCATCAGGGCTGTCTGCTCGAAATCTTAAACGCAGAAAAAAGACCTCTGTAACTCTTGTTTGTCACTGGAGGTCTCCTAATATTCCAATATTCTGTCCTCGAAAACCATGTAGTTGTCATGACCTGTATCTGCAGAGAACATGGAAAACTTTCATCTATGGAGATAACGTACAATGCGATATTTACACGGCGGGTGGATATCTACTCAACTACAACTTAAACGTGATGATACTTGTGAAAATAGAATACGTTCACAAAGGTTACTTTTATGCGAATGACAACTACATGGTTATCAAGGACAGAATATTGAGATTAACCGATTGTACTCTCTTACACAATTTGCATCAGCATAAATCTTTTTCTCATCAAAATCAATCAAATATAAACCAGATAATGTTCTTACTCGAGACAATGCAATGTATGCCATTCACTCTTTAATCACTGAACTTCCAATATTTACTAATGCACTGTCTACACTTAAACCTTGAGATTTATGAACAGTTACTGCACATGCTACAGATAGAAGAAACTGTTTTCTACGAACATACAAGTCTTTTGAAAGAAACACGCGTACAGCACAATGCCCAATCTGTCTAACCTCTTCAATCTGATCAAATGTAATCTTCAAAAATTCAATTCCATATCTGTTCTGAAAATTTACAAAATCAACAACTTTTTCCATAGCTCTATTTACTAAACATACTTCTACATTCAAATTGCACCGTAAAATACTAGACAGTTTATACATACATGGAAAGTCTTTTCCAAATCTGCAGTTTTAGATACAGACTTTTCCAAAGAATCCAATTTTGACTGTAATTTCTCTGAGAGAAGAATTGTCACTTCTTGGTCTTCCATTTTCTCAATAGCTTCCATGTTCACTATTGGTTGGCGGAGTAGAGTGAGTAAGAGAGCGTCTTCCCTCCCACCTTCGGCTACTTTCTGACCGCAACTGCCAAGTAGGCGAGGGAGAAGGCTTGTGCGGCAGTGAAGGGAAAGTAAGCGTAGCGGATTTCACCGGGCGGGAGACGAGCCCCGTCTCCCATCCGCTGAGCCCCCAAGAAGGGAGAGAGAACGCCGGTAGCATCGCCAGCACCACCTCCACACCAGCGGAGGCGGCAGCACAAGCGGAGGCATCTAAGCAGGGTGGAGGTGGAGCTCAGGTGAGGTGAGCCGTAGCTGTAATGGTGTCAGGGGGCCATTCATCATAACCAGTCCCCCCTCCCCCGACTCCCCCGCGGGTCCTCAGCTTCCCTGAAGTTTACAGTGGGAGCACTAACTGAGTCCCCATTACTCGCTTCAGGAAATAATCCCCAAGGAGACCAATTTATCTACAGCAGAAGCACTGACTGCACATATTTCAGCTCTCACGCAGCTGGGTTTTGATTGCAGCTGACTGCAGCTGACCGCAGCTGTGTCACTAGTGCCCGCCAAAAAAAGAAAAAAAGAGACCAATCCATCTGTCCCTTTGTTCTTCTGTCTGTCCCCCACCAGCAGGCCTGCCTCCATCAGCCCTTATCCACCTTTACCTGCTTTTACCAACCCTCTACCAGCCTTCAACCTGCGCCTTCATCGCCCCCGCATTGGCTGCTCTACTGGGCTGTCTCAGGCTGCTGTTTGGCCGGTCCAGTGGCTCGGGGGCCCCGCACAGAGTGAACCACGGTGGGACGGACAAGTGGGACGCCGCAGGACACGACATGACACGTGGCTAATCCTGGGAGTGGAGGTGGTCTGGAAAAATTTATAAATCAAGAAACAACTAAGCAACTCAATACATTTAGGGGAGACAGGTGTCAAAGGTAATAAAGTGAAGAAACAAATAAATAAGGAAAGGCTGGCAAAAAACAAGTAAAAACTACCTGGCCACCTGGTACCTGGAACCACTTGGATTCACCTGGAAGCCACCAAGCAGTGCATAAAACTCAGGCCGCCATTCAGTAAATCGGTAAATCAATCAAGAGACATGGAAGCAGGAGCTTTATGACATCTCTTAGGAACAACAGGAATAACTGGAACAACAACGTGCTCCGGACACAGACAGATAGACTGATTGAAAAACACCACAGGTAACGAATTAGACATGAGATCTGGCAAAGAAAGGCGGCCCGTTACAACAGTGATTAGTAATCGAAAAAAGAAAAACAACATCCTCAAGGTGCCTGCCAATATCCAGGAAAAATCAATAAGAACAGATGCACTGAGCAATATGGAGGATGACATCTTAGTGAACCTGGACCTGGATAGGGAAATAGAAGCAGAGGGACCTGTGTCAAACCAGATCAAATAAAAAAAGAACCCACTTACAACCAAAAATTTACTCCAGATTTTCCTTCATAAAAGATGCTGGGGCAGTGTTGAATCACACCAGCTCCACACAGAAGGGCCTTCCCTCCCCCTTGTGCCCGGAAAAAATTCTCATCAAAAGTTCAGATACACTAGATTCAGAGACGGCGAGTACCCTGAACAACGAAATAACAATAAAACACTCTCTGAAGTCAATGCCCGAACTCAACAAGAAATCAGAGATCAAGTTAATAAAAAAGAAAGGAACCAATCCAGTTGGCAAAAGAAAAACGCAGAATGCAGCAAATAAAAGCCCCAACTAGGGGCAGACGTGAAAGATGAAAAAGTCGAAGAGAAGGGCTACAATCAGATCATGCAAAACCTCACAAACAAGCACCACTTAAGACCCCCGGAAACCCCAAGAGTGGCATTGGAACCAACCATCATAATTCAAGCTAGTCACCTTGGGTAAATACAAATACAACAAGAGACCCAGTAACAACAGCCACAAACGGCTCTGCTCTCTTCCCACTTCCTCATCACCCCATAGGAGCACAGGAGGGATGCAACGACATTTTCGAACAAGAAAGAGAAGGAGACAGAAGATCTCAACGCTTATCAGCAGACAGATCTACAGACAAATCCTCAATAATTAAAACAAACGGCAATCGGGACCAAGCTATACCATCATCCCCAGATAATAAGAACATCAACAACTCGCAGGATCAGTCAGCCGGAACTAATTCGTCCTTCCTGACAACGGAAGAGTGGGAAAAAATGGTCGACACCTATTCCCAGGGAAAGTGTGATACATCACTGCAGGACACAGAAAACAAGATACATAAAGCGCCAAAGGCTCTTACTGTAGAGGAGAGCGGACTATGGGCGTCCCTTCTAAATACCATGAATCTTTCGACAAAAGCGATGGAATACCATTCAGACAAGATGGATATCCAACTAACCCTTCTAACTCGCCTAACTACACATGTCATTAACATTGACAACAAGCTACTAGATCTGAATGAGCTGATTAAAAGAGCTCAATCAGAAACTGCGATCAACCCCCAAAGTTGCACCTGTTACTCAATTAACGACAAACTAGCCACCCTTCCGGCCGTAATGAGTTATCTTACAACAGACATAAAGTATGCAAACTACTCTCAAAGAGAAGGAGCAGCAAAGGTAATCGGAAGTGAACAAAGAAAAAACGTGGAGCACGCCCTAAAGCAAAAAACTGAGGAATCAAACCACAGCGAAACAACCAAGGAATCAAACTCCATAAAAACCCACTCTAATGAAAGGCACGAATTGAGCACAGTCCAAGAGGGTGCTCAGGACGTACAAACACTACAAAGGACCAAAAGCTTGAGACCAGAGACTGGCCCCAACAAAAACAACAGCAGCTGATTAACTCCACAGAGCTGCCAATTATCCCAGAAGAAGGAGATCAATGGTAATTGAAGAGAAAAGGGAGAAATAAAACACCCACCATAAAATCCTTCTTCCAACAGGCAAACAAAACGGCGGCAGAACCCGAGACGGTCAAAGGAAATACTACCGACAAACCAAACTAAAATCTCAATCCGAGTCCCTTTAACGATCACGGACTAACGGGACCAGAAATAATGTCCACACAGACCAAACCTTCGCAAACCAACAAGACTAAAGGATCAGAGGTGGAAGAGGACAAGCAAGAATGTCCAGAGACAAAAAATAAGAGTGCAATAAACTCCTTAGGAGTGCAAAAAGTGGGAACAAAAGCTGCTGAAAATACGGCTTCACAAAAAATAGGGGGCTCAGACGTCCGGGAACTCGTCACCAACACGGCCCCTATAACAAGGAAAAAAGAACCCGAGGTAAAGCTCAACATTGAATCATTGAACCGGAGAGGGCTAGCCCCACAAACCACCGGAAACCCCCAAAGAACAGAACAGGAAATAAAATCCGAACAATCATTGGACAACACCAATTACGCTAACCACAAACCAACTCCCAATATGGAATCACTGAATTGGACAGGGCAAGCCCCCCAAGCCCCCAGAATGCCCCACAGAGCAGAATTCGAAATAAAACCAGAACAACTTCTGGATAATACCAATCTCGCCGACTATAAATCAATACTACTTATTCCAGAGTACAAATCTAAGGGCCGAGAGGACATTCTAAATAGAAGCAACATTCTTCGACTATTAAATTCAATCACAAACTTGGGGAGAGTAAACACCCAAGATCTGGAGGCTGTAGACTTCATCAGTCACAAGCACCTGTCGGAACAGGAAATGACAAAAACTACCTGGATTACCAGAGATCTGGCAAAAAAAATTCTAAAGGAGGAAAGGCAACTCTAGGCATGAGGAATTAGAATAAAACCGTATCAGAATCCCGACTACCCTGAACCTCTGCTCCACAATTTTCAGGAATACAGTACCCAAACACAGGAAAATGATTGCCCTGGCGTTTCCAAAAAACCCATATTAAGAGGAGCCCGAGGAAGCTCAGCCAAATGAAAGGACAGAGATCTCCCGGAAACAAAGACGAACCGGACCAAAGACAAGAGAGGGATTGAGTAGCAAAAACTATCAACACTAGACATATCGGTCCATGACAGTCTAAAGAACGATTCAAGAAAGTGCCAAAAACAAAGTCGTCGCTAAAACTGTGTTCTTGGAACATAAACGGACTAGGTCCAAAAACCACAAACAAAGACCTATTGCTATACTTCCAGCAGTACGATCTAATTTTATTACAAGAAACGTGGTTGGTAGAGCCGTTTCACCTCCACAGCTATAAAACATACCATCTCTCAGCCAGCAGAATCTCAAAGTTTGGTCACCAGAAAGGAGGATTAACAACATACACCTCGATAAAAACAATAAACACAGCAAAAGAACTGCTGAGCAAAAACACATTGGCAATAGACAATGGAATAAACGCAGTACAGCTGGTATTTTCAACCGCGTGGAAAAATAAACAACAGTTAATACTGGTTAATACTTACTTGCACCTGAAAGGCAAAAAAAACGGCGCAAAGTCCTTGGTGTCAGAATTTACGAAACTTATAACAGAAGGAGAAACCCCGAACCTTATTGTAACGGGTGATTTTAGCATGTTCCTCTCAAAGAGCAAAGGAAACAACCACCCAATAGAAGGCCAACTACATGAAAGGGGGATCCCCTATTGGAAGAGTGTCCATGGGGAAAACAAACAATTTTATCTAAAAACCTAGTAAACGACCTAACAAATCTGGGCCTCATTTCGATAAATGGACGATCTCCGGGGGATCGACCCCAAGCTGTAACCTTCCACAACTTCAACTCTAGTACAGTGATAGATTACACCTTTTTTATCGTATTCGCTTTTCTCGTTAGTTAACGACTTTAAAATTGGTACATACGACTGCAGCAATCATCTCCCGCAAGAACTGACACTGATGGCAAAGGGGACAGCACTAACAATTCCAACTGACATGCAAAATTTAGCGATCACCTCAAAATGTTAAAGAATCAAATGCAAAACAAGCGATCCAGAAAAACTCGCGAAAGATGCCAAGATCTGCTGGGAAAGAGTTAAGCCATTCTATGACAAAAACATAGCCACCTGGGAAACCTTTCTAAAAACGTTTGGCCTAGCTAACTCAAAGAGCAATTCCTCACAAGAAATCTCCACACCAATGAGGCAAAAAGAACAACATGCCTGACTGACAAGTAACCCCAAAACTCACCCTCAGACACCCGAACTTGCAAATTAAGGCAAATAAAAACTGCAATTAATAGAACACTCCAAGGTCTGCGGAAAAACGGAAGCGACGAGAACCTACTGACCGAACTGAGGTCATTAAAGATTAACAAGAATAAGATCCTGTGGCAAATAAAACAGGACTCCACAGAAAAAACATGGGTGAAACTGCTTTACGACTCCAGAAGTAATAACACCGCGAGATTCTGGAATACTGTTAACAAAATTGAGAATCCTAAAGCCCCAGGAATAAATTCCCATATAACGAAGGAGACCTGGATAAAATATCTTACCAACCATTTCAACAATTACATCGACAAAGTAATACAAGACCTAGAAGTCTGGGAAGAGAACAACAAGGGCCAAAAGCCACCAGCCGAGGAGACCAACTTCCCAGGCTCAATATGACTGATCAAGGGAAGAATTGCGAAAGGCTGGAAAGAGGGAACCTCAGGGCCAAACGAAATTCCCCCCGCCCTCTACAAGCAAGAACCAAATTACTGGGCTGAGCAAATGCTCCCACTCTCCGCGAAAATCTGGGTGGCAGACCAAATCCTGGGTTCCTGGATGGGATCAATTATTGCCCCGATTCATAAAAAAGGCAACAGGAGCGAAGCAAAGAATCATAGGCTCATTGCCCTTATTGACATAGATGCCAAATATTTTTCGCAGCTCCTTCTAGAAGAACTAACAGCTTTGGCATCAAAGAAAAACCTAATCCCCATTAATCAGACCGGCTTCCAAAAAAACACAGGGACAACAACAAACGTTCTGGCCCTCTCACTGCTAATAGATTCTACAATCAAACACAAAAAACTGCTATGCGTGTGCTTCATTTACTATTCAGCTGCATTTGACAGCATAGACAGAGGAAAACTCTGGGCCAAGCTCTCAAGCTGGGACGCCGACCCCAAACTGCTGAACCTACTGATCTTATTGCACACAGAAACCTGGATCCAAATAAAACTGGGGGCAGGTAATTGTCTATCGAGAAAAATAACAACTACAAAAGGTCCGAAGCAGGGGTGCGTCCTCGCACCGACCCTGTTCAACCTCTTTATGTCCGATCTGTCCGATGAACTTGACAAATGCAATCATCACGCTCCAAAGCTAGGGGGCTTCACTTTGTCGAACCTACTGTACGCGGACGATTTAATATTAATAAGCCAAACCCCCGTTGGCCTTCAACACCTCATTAACATAACAAGCAATTTCTCAGAAAAGAACGGATTAAGTAGAAACTTAGGGAAATCAAAGGTGATGATATTAAAGCAAAAACTTAAAAAGCCGCACCCACAGTGGTTTCTGCGAGACCAGAAGATGGAAACAGTCAAAGAATATAAATATATGGGCATAATTTTTGACTTGAAAGAGTCTTTCAAACAACAAAAAATGGCAATTAAGAACAGAGGGATATCATTGGCCATTGCACTAAAGAGCATTAAGAACAAAATAGCGGGACCAAACCTAATCCCTCTGCTAGACGTTCTACAAGCAAGACTACTGACATCGACAACCTATGGTAGCGAATGCATGAGAGGGAAAGACGAGCCCACATTAGACAAAGTAGTAGCAAAATCAATGCGAATACTCTTCAGTCTCCCGCCGTACACCTCGCCAGCTCAACTAAGGCTTGTGTTCGGCCTACAGAAACAACAAATAGCACGTAAGGTTGCTTACGTAAAATGCTGGCACAAAGTATAGAGTGCTGAGATGGGCACCTTGAATGCTTACTTATGGTAAGAGCTGGAAAGAAACACGGACAGCCCTGCAATGGTCTATCTCCAAGCAGCAATAAGCACCCTTGAGCTAAAAGACATTTGGGAAGCAAGCTGCACATAGAAATACTTTAAACGGCTCGTCAACAAAACTGTGAAGATTCAATCCCTGGAAGAAGATAAAGCAGCATTAACCAGGAGGATTCACGGGCGGTTCGTGATCCAGAGCTACACTAGGCCCCAACCACAGGTCTACCTTGGCACTGGCTTCTCAAGGGCGGCTAAGGAATCTTTTTTGCAGTTGAGGATGGGGGTAATACCATCAAAAGAACATCTTCCCCCGTGGAGATACTCGGAATCCAACACAAAGTGCAGACTCTGTGAAGATCCAAAGGAGGATATTATGTACTTGCTATGCAGCTGCAAAGCCCTAGATATCGAACGAAGGAGACAACTAACACAGCTGTGGAACCAAAGACGTCTGCGAACATGTCAACAGGCATTGCTGACATGCTTTAACGGGGAGGACATTCAATTAGCCTGCAGACTGGTTCGCTTTATGAAATTAGCAAACACTGCGCTACACCCAGTCGTTAGTCCATGAACTGGAAAAACTATGATCTGCGAATAACTCTTACATGTAAAGAACCTTCACTTGCGAATGTTTGACAAAGTTTTCCTTTCTCGTTATTGCAAGAACAAAAATCATACTCTGACAGTGCCTCACAGGAATCCCTGGGTTTTTAACTTTTCTCTATTTAAGGATAGCACAAGATTCATTTTGCACATTTATTTTGTTTTTCATGTTTAACATTGTCAATTTTGATATGCTTTTATACTAATGCGATTGTAATGAAATGTTTTCTTTTTATCCTTTGCTTTTTTATGCTCTTTGCAAAAGTGCTCAACCAACTACTTTTAGACCAATTGCAAAGCTTTTTATTAATCATGCAATAAAGAATTTACTTACTTTCTTACTATTGGTTGTTTTTCCAGTTTCAAAAGGTCTTGATTGACTGTAGAACACTCTTGCAGTGTAGGCATTAGGCAAACTATAGACTTCTTTTCTCTAATTTTTTTGTACATTATTTCAGGTGCTGTGTTTTCGGTTGTAAACAAGTTCCTTAGTAGCCGACTTTGTAAAGCTTGTTTACCATGTTTCGTCAAAACACAATTTCTTATATCTTTAAGAATATTTCCATAATCTTCATCACTTGCTTGTCTCATAGTCTTAATAAGTTCTTTATATTCAAAATGTAACCAAATATTCACATTTCCAATACTTCCCGAAGATTTCCTAGTGTCTTCATGGACAAGTGTTTTTAAAACTGGTTGCCCTTTTACAGGAGTAAGTTGTAGTAGATCGCCAAATACAATTCCATGTTTTCCTCCAAACAGAACAATATAATCTGTTTTTAAAATCTGTTGCATTCTTAAATGTGCAAAGGCAAACATTAAGTTTGAGACCATGCTCACCTCATCAATGATTAGAAGTTTCATTTTCTTCAGGGCTCTTGAAACTTCATAACAAGCTTGTCCAGATAGCATCTGATATTCTAATTTATTTTCATGTTCAACTGGTAGCATAAGTAATCGATGTAAAGTAATCCCTTTAATGTTGTGTGCTGCTAATCCAGTTGGAGCTGTTATAACACAAGATAATTGTAATTTAGTAGTTTTGTGTAGATAACTGGGCAAAACTTTAATCAAGAAAAGTTTTCCTGTTCCAGCTTGACCACTGATGTACATTATGACAGGTTTAAATGATGTGCATTGGCATTCTTTTTTTTCATGCAGAAACTATGCTGTATCTGTCCTGTCACTTGCTGAAATATTACTTTTTGTTCAATATTTAGTTCTTCTTCCAACCTTCCCAACTAGATAATATCCTGTTGTGCTTGAAGAACTGCCATTTCTACTTCATTCATGGTTATTGCTGCTTCATTTTCAATAATTGGTTGTCCTTGTAAATCTTGGTCTAGTGGAGCAGCACTTTGACTATCTTGAGAACTGTCTCTAGCTATTTCAGCTACAATAGTAGTTTCTTGTTCAATCTCAGGATTTAACATTTGTATATACGTTGGGAAAATTGTGCATTGAATGCTATCTTTACATGTAATAAAAGAATCTTCCTAACAGTCGAAATCTCCAAGTAATTCCATTTCACTACTCCAAGGCTTGAACAGTTGCAGAAGTGCTAAATAGTAAAAAATTCCCTTTTATCTGGAGTTTCGTAACTGAGTTTTCTGTAGTTAAGAAGATTTCCTTTGGTATGTTCTACTAAACATCCATCACATCCAATTTCTGCATATTTTTCTTCATTTCTGTTTTCTGTAATATTTCTCTTAAAGCTGTAATGTTGTAGTACTTCATAGAGACATATGTTTTCCAGAGTGGACTCCTTTTGGGATAGTATGTATCCAAGATATTAGTTTTAACAATATCTGTACTTTCTGCTTCATTCAATGCTAAGTATTCGATTTCTTGCAGAGATTTCAATGCTCTATTTCGTGTGGCAGCAAGACCTAGACGTACCCATACAATTCCTCTTGACTTTGAATATAAACTGGCAGAGCTCAACCGATCTGAACATTGATAGGATCCAATATCTTGATGGGAAAGCATTTACAAGCCAAAGCTGTACAATTCATTACCAAGATTCTTTCCTTGAGAAATTTCTTTCCGCATGTCTTTGAACTCTTTCTGTTCAGATTTGGTTATGTATGACATAACATAGCGACCAACAGCAATTGAATTATCTGCAGCACACTGGATATCTATGTTTGCATTCCACATTGTCAAATTCACTGGATTGTAGTCATTAATATACTTTGAATCTTTAGTTCTTTTTACATTGTATGTATTCTTTGGCGATTCTCAAGTTATAGTATGCCTTACTGCTGATAAAACTATTGACACTTCCTTTTGAAATTATTGGACGTGGGAATTCAAAACGAAATTTTGAATAAAATGTTCCATTTGACTTGTATTTTCATCGACAATATTTTCCACATCGATGACTTTTGAAACCGTAAAACTTGTCTCAAGCTGTTTTCTCCTTTTTTGGAATAGCACAGGTAACATACTTTTCGATGAAAGACAAAACACTTTCATCAGCATCAGTTCCAAATTTTGGAGCATTCTTGATCCATAATAGCATGTATATAGGAGCACCTCAGGCTTGGTACTCCTTTCTCCAAAATAAATCAGTAACTTCTCCAAGAGGTGCATTATTTTTCTTGCAGATAAAGGACATAATAGCCTGAAACCTATGATTAAAATATCTGCACACATTTACAGGATCAAAGGAACACTGTTCTCTAGCTGTCTTCAATTCAATGTTTTTTATATTTGAATTTGCTTGTCATAGAAATTCAAGTAAATTGTTCCACACATATTCAGCACAGCTAAGTGTTACAAACCACGCAGGGGTACCTAAGTTTCTTAACATACATTTAAGTTCTTCATGACAACAGTACTAATACTCATTAGTACCACGTTGTCACACCATCAAATTAATTAACTGACATTCTAAATGACCATCTCTTTGTTGAACTTTGATCATGAATTCCTTTTTAGAAACATGTATAAGATGAACTCCTGTTTTTAATCTGCAGTTCACTGCATAATTAAAGTCCAGACAAGTCACTTTCAAACACAAGATGAAATATATATGGAATGCACTGTCAAAATCTTGGATCTTTGTCAAGCAGTATTCTGAATCTGAAATTTGTACTGCTCGTTCATCACTGTCACTGTGCAATACACTCTGAAAACTCAACCATGCACTGTCACTTTCATCCCATTAGATTCCGATATAACAGCTAAGGAAATATCTTGCAGCCAATGCATTTTAACATGCTACTTATTTACCATGATATGTTGGAAGGCCAGCCACAAAAACATTAATGCCAAATACCTTTAAATGCCCTGTGTAGCATTTATTGTGTCACCATTTTGGTGTCGTAATCAAGCACTTCCTTTATCTGCAAAAAATACTCACTTAACCTCTTCTTCTTTTAAACTCCAGGCCTTGACGCCTTAACCCATGCGTTTACGTGATGAAAGCATCTTCTTCAATGGCAGCATTGTGCATCATACTCTGCATATTATGGAATTACATTGAATGCAAATTCCTGCCAATCCTTATCAACAAATATTATACACCCACTTAGCATATATAGCTAATTAAAACATTTATTTTAATGTTGAAGGCCAGAAGTAAAATAACAGAATCACTATTCATTCCAGCATTCCAGATTAATGTGGGACACTGTTTAACCCAACAATCACACTGTTCTACATTTCCTCCGGCCAAAAAGAGCTCCCTGTTCAATAAAAGCACATCAGCGACAATACCTTCCCTGTATTTTATCTAAACCTCACTCTTATCTCTTCCCAGATATTAGCATGTTTAGACATAAATTTTATAGTCAGATTAACCAGCGGTTCCACCTGCCATTCAGTGGAAAAGAAACAGAAGATAAAAAATAAAAGCAGACATTTCCTAAGAAGCTAGCAGATTCCAAAACCTACATGCCCCTCTACCCTGCCCCCATAGCACCCCTTGGCACCAGGATTGGGATTTTGTTTATTATTCGCCACGTATGGCATATTTGGCTCAAAAGACAGCCTGTGGCATTACACCATCAATCCTACCTTTGTGTGTCTTAAACAGCTCTGGCAGACAGAGGATAAACATAATGCATACTGCAGTGAGGAGTGTAGTGAACATGGACTCGGTGCTGGTTCTGCACATAACACTGGAAGAAGGTTTATAAACGCTTCCTGGTTCAGCAAGTGTCTGAAGTGAAGTCGAAGCTGCCTGCGCTTTGTTCAAAGCTTATTTTTTGCATCAAACTCCATGCAGTGGTTCACAAACTGTGTGCTTGGTAGGCGGCGCCCCAGGCTAGTTTTGATGGCGCACAGCGGTGCTGTGGCGCACAAATTGGGAACCTCTGTCATACACTCAAGGGAGTTCCCTTTGCTTTCTTCATTTGAAATAATTCAATAGTGTTTCCAATCACTTCTTTTGAATGTAGAGGATGTATACTGTAATGTTCGTAAATCTCTTCACTCCTGGACCTGTCCACTTTTTCTATTTGGCCAGATGAAATTTCATTTTCATCTTCTAAACATATTTTCTGTGTTTCTACAGTTACTGTTTTATCATACATATTGTTCTGTACAACATATAATGTACATACACAAGGTATTCCACAAATCAACTGACAAAAATGCCTTGTTGGCTTTTGAAACTTTCCATCCCCGATCCTTACGGGAGAATTTGTCGGTGGGACAGTTCTTCTGAATAAGTCAGAACTGTTCGGATAGAACTGATTTTATTGTGGAATCCGAAACCCTAATGCAGAAACTACAACAGAGAGGGTATCCCCCCAGGATCATCAAGAAAGCCAGGAAAAGGGCTTTTAATTCCAATCCCGACTGGCTACTATCTAAGACCATCAGACCCCGATCTAACAAACCAGTGTTTGTGTCTGCCTTTAACACAGCATCACAACAAGTCAGACGGCTAGTACTAGGAAATTAGAAAATACTGAACTCAGGGGGCCTGAGCATAGAGAAACCACTTTTTTCTTTCAAGCGGAGTCAGAATCTGAAAGATCTCCTTATACACACGAGACCTAGGGACCTGACTGGCATGAGGAACACTACTACTGCGGCAGGCTTGCCGTGCTTGACGGGTCATACGCGGTGTGGCTCATGTAGCGTATGCCACCTAACGTGCAACACCCAATCTATTGACCTTGGACTCCAAACACCCTGGGAACAAAGATCTCACACTAACTCTAATTCCCAGGGGGTAATTTATTTGATCACCTGTCCCTGTAATAAAATGTTGGTAGGGATGACGAGTAGGAAGGTGCGGACAAGGATTACGGAACATCGCAACACTATTAGATGCGGCAAAAGTAATACCAAACTCACTGCACACTTCTTAGAACAGAGACATAGTATAGAAAATCTCAAATGGACTGTCATTGAAAAAGTACCACTAGGGAGACACCAGGCGGATGAACATAGAACCCTACTACTTCGCGAGCAAAAGTGGGTCTATCGACTTAGAAGCCACCTAGTGGGGTTAAATGATGACATCCCATGGCAGTCACTAACAAGTTAAAATAAATTCATGTTGGAGTCTGAAATACTAGAACTACACTGTTCCTTTACTGAATACATTATCGGTCCAGCATTCCCTTCTGACTCTTAAGTCTGTGGATGGTTATGTCCACCTTCCGCCACTTAGCGTAATTAGGTATTTTTCCACTACTCCTACTGAATATCCACAGGAGTGACCCTTGCTGCCTCCTTTTGTTGACTCTTACCACAACTTGCCCCCCACTCTCCTTCTCTCCTAGAACTCACTCTCATACCATCCCGCACCTCCTAATAGTGGTAACTTGCCCTCCAATACTTCTGCTTTATACAATCTCGCTCTCAGGGCATTCCGCATCCCGCAATAGCGGTATGTTAACTCCCTCCATTTTCCACCTAGCGATCCCATTTTTTAAGCATGAATTAAAAATAATACTTAAGATCGACTAACAGTTTTGGCCATTGAGTGAACAGTGTTCCTTTGCTGTTCCTGTTTTTAAAAAAACCTATAATTTTTACTGGCAAACTCAACTCTACCATCATTCTTATTCCCGTTCCGCCGAGTACGTCATGACACGTCGGGCTGTTGCTCACGCGGGACGTCAGGGAACCTAATGGAGGAAGTGATGAGGCCATTTAAGCTTTCGAACACCGCGTGAACGCTACCTTCACGGTGTTTCGGAAAGCAGGCCGACTTGGCAGGGCAGACATACGGAACAGTAAGGAGTTGGGAAAGAGGGAGGAGGAGGAGGTGAGAGAGAGAGAGAAAAGGAGGGTAAGGGTGATTATGGATATTGACACGAGACATTAAGGGCCACCAACAAAGGGAATATGCAGGTGTGTGGCTATCACTACAGACTAGAGGACAAGTCCGACTTTCTGGAAACAGGGGTTCATTGCTATATCCTCCTTTTTCCTTTTTCTATCAATGTGATATATATAGGTTGTGTTCCTGAGATACCCTCCTGCCAGACACTAATTCGGGTTTATCTACAACATAAACTCGGTGAGTACGGAGGTGGGGACAGGCTGTCACGTTCTATTCTTGAAAAGATATGATTGGGAGATGTATGTGTTTTGGGAAAAACAGGATGATCTATGGTGGATGTGGATGCATACAGCGTTTTTATGGAAATATTAGCAATACTACTTATAGAGTATGTGGCATTTTAAAACCCGAGGGATTATTACGAGACCTGGGATAAGGAGGAAAAGGGGTGTACTTTCTCCTGGAAATACAGGGAACTTTAACAAATGATTTGTGATGTTTTTGAAATAAGGGGATGAGAAGAGACTATTTATGAGTATAGCATGCCTATACCATTTCTCTTTTTCCTTATTAGTGAATGTTCTCCCTGACTATTGGGAACATTCTCTACACATAACAAGAAGAGCTAGGATTTAGGCAGACCGGCTCGTACTTCATGGCACAATAATCGAAATACGGTGGGGCCATGGGTGGTACAGGAAGCGACATCAGTCCTGAAGACCGTGGTGACCTTTCGAGGCACAGTAAGTAGGTCGAAACATGTTGACCACAGCAGTAATAGGAGGGAAGTATTGAGAACCCTCGTTTTCTCACGAAGACATTACCCATCCTTTTTCTTTTTAATCCTGGTGGGGGGAACCTGAGAATAACAAAAATGGTTTGTTTGGTACCCTCAAACCAGTTTTAACCACTTCTAACAAACTGCACCCTTCTGTCGCACTATTGTTTGGAGCCACTTGGTGATTGGCACTGTCTTTACACATGATATGTTACGTGTTTTATTTGTTGAGTTCTACTGTTGTACGTTGTGTTGCATGGAATTTATTATTTTTTTCACCTCCCTTATGCTCCGCCCTATGTGTGGCTACACCAGGGCGTATTGTAAGCAGGCCCTATGATGAAGCATGTCACATACTTCGGTATGTGAGTGAGGGCAGTTTTCTCAAATAGATGAGTTTGTCTGCTTTTTCATAAGATTTGTTTTTTGCTCTCCACCCTCCTTGTGTATGTACTTGAGATCCTGTGGGGGCTCGGGGTGGTTGAGTGTAATCGGTTGGCCCTCTCCCCTCTTATGTGTTAAGTGTCAAGATATAATGTAGCCTTTTGAAGTTTGGTGACATCTACTAACTCCTGCCATATTTTCCGACTCTTTGTTGGTACACCATTAGCTAGAATATCTACAGGCTCACTTTCCTCTCTCTCTATAACAATAGTTACAATATTTGTCTTAAAATCTAAAGGTGAGTACACAACTCTTCCTTTGAGACCTCTTTGTAAATCTGTTGGAGGCAGCTAACCTGCTTTAGGCTCCATAGGAACTATAGCCTGAAACGGGTGCACAGATTGAATAAGGATGGACTCATACACATTTAAATCTGCCATTTCCAGAGGAATAGCTACCAAACTTTAAGTTGTTATGTACTGCTCTAGCTGGCATTTTGTTCTCTTCTAATTTGCCAACTCAAAATGACCTTCCACCAACAAATAAGCACCAAATTGCTCCCACTTATCATTATTTTCCTTTTCACTTTTTAAATATACATCAACATTGCTAGTTTGACTTTTATAGTGAGTACATCAACAACAAATACAAACATTGGGGTCGATTACGATGGCGGTGAATCCGCATCCTCCGGGCCGGTGGAAGCCACCGCCGGCCCAGAGGATGCGGATTCACTGCCGCGGCAAAGAAAACACCCACTGCCAGATTATGATGGCGGTGGGATCAGCGGCGGACAGCAGGTCTGTCCGCCGCTGATCCGCGGTGTGTGGACTGCAATGTGGTGGCGGTGTCTGCAAGACACCGCCAGCCACATTACGATGGGTGCGGAAACATGCTTTTCCACTGCGGCTTTTCCGCCGTAGAAAAGCATGTGGACCTTTGCTTCTGGGGGCCCCTTGCGGGCCCCCAGAGTTTTGGAGGATGGGGGGTGCACATGGGGGGTACCTATGGTACCCCCTTACAGTTGGATGCACAATGCGGCAGGCACCGGGCGGTGCCCGCTGCTTTGTGCATGCAAATGCACAGCATGTACTTTTAACTTTGCGGCGGGTGCTGCTTCAAGCAGCACCCGCCGCAATGTTAAATATACAGGATGTGACCGCCAGGGTGGCGGTCACATCCTAATTGCAATGGAGGGAACGCCGCTGCCCCTGCGGACGGTCCCTCCACCTCAGGGGTGGCGGACGGACGCAGGTCCGTCCGCCATCATAATCGACCCCATAGTTTGGTTTTTCACATGAAAGTATCTTAAACTTTGTAATTTCGTCTGCAAATTTCTCAGTACTAATATCTTCCACCTGTTCTTCAACACATACACTAATGAAGCTCTCACTTTTTCTGCACTCCTCTTGTGAACCAACATAATGAAACTGTATCATCACAAACTTTTTTTACGTCCTATACTGAACCATATAAAAGAGCTGCGTTCATTTCACTTAAAGATAATGCAGGACTTTTTACATAGTACAATCTCCTTACTAACTTCCGCATTTCTGAGTGATGTACTGCTAACATTCTTAAATGATAAAAAGTACTTCGACACACTTTTCTAGAAAGACAAGCCAGAGAATGACTCTACAACTGAGTATATTTTCTCAGTTTACAAGGATCTAGTCCTTGCAACATCTTGATCTTCTGTTTAACACTTTTTGTGTATATTCTCCTACGAAAATTCGTAATATATTGATACATTCCTGTCGAATACTACAAATACTACTACAATCCCACTTATACACCGGAGCTTGTGTACATCTCCCTTGAACTTCTTCAGCTATTACTTCTTCCATTTCTCAAGGAACCACCTTTTCTTTTTCAATTGGACAACCATCTTTTATCTCATAACAACGACCACTCGTATCAACTGCATGAGCTAATGTATTTTGTTGAAAACAGCTTTCGTCATTAAAAAAAGGCTCAGTACTAGAAGTGTGCTTCCATTCACCAGAAAACATTTTGCAAAAGTTACTTCTATTAAACAGTCTTTTTCTTTTGCTTTTCTCCTTCATAAAGTGCATAGTTTTATTCAATGTTTACAATTATTTTCGTTTCAATTCAAAAGTAGTATCTAATACACTTTGAATATGTTGCTTCTTCTTATATGCTGCTGATCTTTTTTTATACTATTTACAATCTTTTAATACATTTTGAATTACTCTATTTTACGAACCATAGGTACACGTATGTCTTAAAATTGTTTCTATCTTTTTGTGTTTGTTTTTCATTGTGTTTCTTTAGTTGCTTCTTCTATGTTCCTAACATTTCTTTTGTCCTTTGATTACTATTTTGATTGCTTAATCTCTCCACAACTTTTTAAATAAATTGTTTAGTTCTCTTACCAGAAGACACTTTATCCTCAGCAACCTTTTGGTGTTTTTCTACCCTACTCTTATTAGTTTTTTTAAGTACTCCTATTTCCTTTGTTCGCTTCTCTTTTCATGTTTTCTTGCCATCTTTTATTTATAATCCAATCAAAATATATTTCTAAAAAACAAATAATAGTGTGATTAGTTTGTTACATCAATTAACATTTTAAAATTAATAACATTTCAATTTTGAAAACAAATAAGCACAAAATTAGAATTAAATTCCTATCGCATTTACAACACATGAAGAGAAAAGTGTAAAAACTAGCAAAAGAACTGCAAAAACAGAAGAAAAGGTGGTCACACAACAAAAAGAAGAAAGGAAAAAACGAAAGGTTTAGAAACATCAAAATAAAATACTCAAATAACATAGCAACTGAAAAATGTAGAAGAAGTAACAGATGTGCAGAAAGAGGCAAGAGAGGTGCAAAAAGGCAAAAGAAGTGCAACAAGAGGAAAAAAGGTGATGAAGAACACAAGTAAGGTACAGAAACAAATAAAAGGGGTGTAGAAAGAGGTAAGAGGAGTTGAAAACAAGTAAGAGAGGTACAGAAAGAAGGAAGAGAAGTGCAGAAAGAAGCAACAGTGGTGCAGAAAGAGGCCAAAGAAATGCAGAAAGAAGCAAGACAACTGCAGAAAGCGGGGACAGGGGTACAGAAAGAGGCAAGAGAAGTGCAAAAATAGGGAAGAGGGGTGCAGAAAGAAGCAAGAGTGGTGCAGGCAGAAGCAAGTGGGGTGCCACAAGAGGCAAGAGAAGTGCAGAAAGAAGCAAAAGAGGAGCAGAAAGAGGCATTGGATGAGTGCATGGGTACTGTGTAGGAGAATGGTTTAGTGGAAGAGTAGTGCTTCAGTAATTGTATGAGTATATGGGTAGTATGTCAGTGATTTCATGAGTACAAGAGTAGTGCCTGGGTGATTCCTGAGTGTACAGGTATTGAGTGGATGAGTGGGTAGGTGCATTGATAGTGCATATCTGAATGCATGAGTGCAACAGTAATATCTGTCTCCTTAGTTCATTCGATAGCTAGTACTGGAGTACAAGGATGACTCAAAAAGTAATCTGTAGTTCATTGTATGAGTGCAAAAGTAGTACCTGAGGAAATGGAGGATTGCATAAATATTGTCTGAGTAAATCTTTGAGTGCAAAAGTAGTGTCTGGGTGATTGGAAAATTGCATAGGTAATACCTGATTTATTAAATGTAAGCATAGGTAGTTTCTCCTTAACGGTATGACTGCATGGTAGTCCCTGAGTAAAAGGATGAATATAAGACTATTGGTAGGATCATTGGATGAGTGCATATGTAGTGCCTGACAGAATGGATGACTGGATGGTTAGAGTAGTGTCGGGATGATTGCATGAGTACAGCGATACTGCCTGGGTGATTGAATCAATGAATGAAACATACCTGAGAGAAACTATAAGTGCAAGGCTAAAGCATGGTTAATTTCATGAGTGTATGGGTAGAGCTTGAGATAAAGGATGAGTGCACGGATATCCCTATGTGATTCTATCACTGCAGAGGTAGTACTTGGATGAATGTATGAATGTATGGGAAATACCTGAGAGAAAATCTGAGTGTTAAGGTAATATTTGGACCATTGCATGAATGTATCAGTAGTGTCTGAGTGAATACATAAGTGCATAGTTAATGCCGGAGTATATGTTTGAGTGGAATAGTAGTGTCTAGGTGAATATTTAAATGTATGGTTAATGTCTAAGTGATTAGAAGTGTGTATAGGTAGTGCCTCCTTGATTGCATAACTGAATAGGAATGCCTAAGTTTATTCATGAGTCCAAGAGTGATATGAGCCTCTTTTCATCATTGCACACCAAGTGCTTGAGTATATAGATGTAATCCTCACTATATTCCTGCAAGCAAGCATGCATCTGTCTGTACCTTTTCCAAGTGGCATCATGTGTGAAAGATCCCTACCTTGAGACCATAGGTCCCAACCCCTGCGCACATTTGCCAATGGGATATACCCAACAGTAATTAACACTATATACTAAATCATACAAATCTTTTTACTTCATAATTGAACATTTATTTTGACACCATAAATATTCACTCATTGCATTTAGTGTAGAATCATGAAGCTTAATATACTCGCAGTACATGTCATATAATCATATATTCTTTTACAACATCAATTCTGACAATGTTCTTCTGTATTCATTTCAAGATGCTCTATGCATTTCGGGTCTCACAGGACCCTTCATCAGGAGCAAGTGCCATCTATAAAAACAATAATGCACAGCAATGAGCTTTATATAGCAACTGGGGTAAACAGTGTAACATTTGAAAAAGAGAAAGCAACATGCTTGCTTGTATTGTGTAAGAAACTCAATCAAAAAGTGAGTGTGGAACCCAAACCATCACCACTGTGCAATCACTAAAACCCAAAGACAAAATACCAGCTTACTTGATGCTTTTTAAACGTTGCACATAATACCTGAAAAATTGAAAACAACCGTCTATAAAAGAGACACAATAGTTTAACTAATTCCTGAAGGCATATAATGACTCTGCCTTCTGGACTTACCAAAAGGTTTCGTGTGAATCAAATCCTAATTGCTGAATGTCCGTCGTTGATAACTCATAAAAAACGACCACATTTCAAACCCCTACAACAACAGAAAATAGGCACCATGTCTGTTAAAGCCCTCATTCAAAATACCGTGTTCGAACTTCCTTACTAACTCGCTCGCTTTCAAACGTTCCATAAATCTTACCGATTCCCTTGGAAATCAAGGTCTCAACTCCGCTGGACCGATTCTCCGAGTGAGTACAACTCTGCAAAACTCCTCGTTCGCGGGAACGCAGTTACCAACGAGTACGGTAGTGAACACTAACAAAGGACTACCATTCTTCAGTACAATGCGGCCGCCATAGTTAAAGGGTGAAAACAACTCGACTTCTACTATATGTGAAATATATGATATTCCAAATCCATATAGAATGCAGCTCCGCAATACAACCCAAATTAAACGCTCATGTGAATGTGCATCAGAAAACAAAATACTACTCAAAACAAAAAGTGTGGAAAATGTTCGACGCAGTGGCTCAGAAGCCAAGACATAAAGCCTCAAAAAAACTGGTGACTCAACCAAAAATTAAGGTGTAGAAAATGTGAGTGTGTGAGCATGTTGAAGCAAACCAAAATGCTATATACACCATACTAGACATATTTACAATATATATACACATGTGTACTAATCAACAGTAAACCACAGTAATGAGCAAAGTTACAGAAAACACGATAAATCTACCCTTTCATTTAATCCTTTCGGTTCTTAGGTACCCAGCTTTTTTATCCAAAATATTTCTCTCTGAAGGAGGGATCTGGTGCGATCCACTCCTTCAGGGAGAACTACCTGTTCTAGCACTGAGAATCCTAATTGAGATATGCTATGTCTCTCATTGGTCCAATGGGATGCTAAATTGCTTCTCATATTTTTGTTTCTTATCGTGCTTTTATGTTCTGAAATTCGCACTTTTAGTTTTCTTTCTGTCTTGCCTATGTAAACTTTCCCGCAGGGACATTTTATGTAGTATATCAGGTTCATAGAATTGCAATCTGAATTGTGGTGTAATTGTATTTCTTTTCCTGACAGGGGATGATGTATGGTATTGCCAATGATGACGTTGCTGCAGTGCACACAGTTTGTGCATTTTTTCATACCTCTATTCACTGATGTATCCTTTTTGTGTGTTGAGAATTTCGAATCTCTTTAAGGTTCTTGGACCTTGTAAATGCAAAAAGTGGTTTAACATCATTTAAACCTTGAAAATCTGTTTCCTTTTCTAGCAGAACCAAATGTCGGTTAATAATGTTCTTGATTTTTTGGGTACTGGTGTTGAATTTAGAGACAAATACATGCCTTTCCTTTTTATCCTTTGGTTTCTGTATTAACAAATGTTTTCGTTCCATTGCATGAATGCGTTTATTTGCTTGTTCTATGATGTTGGGTGGATAACCTCTTTGTTCATACTTTTTTGCTTGAACAGTCAATTGAACTTCCAGATCACTTTTGTCTGAGCATATCCGCTTCAGTCTCATAAATTGTGAGAAGGGGAGATTCTTTTTTAAACTTGGAGGATGAAAACTTTGATATTTTAAAGCATTGTTGACATCTGTGTCCTTTCTGAAGAGAGTTGTGATTATTTTTTTTTCCTCAATTTTAAGCAAGACATCCAAAAAAGATATTTGACGATCACTTATGTCATAAGTGAATTGTATGTTATCATCATATGTATTCACTTGAAGAAGTTTCCTCTCAAGGTTTTGTCTGTCTCCTGTCCATATAATGAAAATGTCATCTATGAACCTGCAAAACAATTTGGTCGAAATTTGCCATTCTTGGTCATTGAAAATATTATCAAATTCAAATTTAGCCATGTAGGTATTGGCGTACGCCGGCGCCCCGGAAAAGCCCATTGACGTGCCTTTCTGTTGCAAGAAAAATTGATTGTCCCACAAAAAATAACTGTGGAACAGACAAAAGTGCAAGATTTCCAATATGAAAATTTTGTCTGCTCTGATGTCAGTTTGCTGAGGTAATGCACCATTCTACTGCCTCTATACCTGCTACATGGGGGATAGAGGTATAAAGTGACTTAACGTCCACAGTGCATAACAGTAAGTTCTCAACATAGGTGACTTCTTCAACTTTGTTTAAAAAATCAGTCGTGTCTTTGACATATGAATGCCATTTTTGTACGAATGGCTGAAGGAAAGTGTTTATATATTGGCCTAATGGCTCGAAAATGGTTCCAGATCCAGTGACAATTGGCCTCATGGGAGGATTCTGAAGATCTTTATGGATCTTGGGAAGCATGTAGAGTTTAGGTTGCCTCGGTAGATCTATGGTTAAGAATTGTCGTGTAGAAGCTGTAATAACTCCTGCATCAAGAGCTTTTTCTAGAATCAAATTAAGGGTAACTTTGAGATCATTGATGGGATCCTCCTCTAAACGTAAATATGTTGAAGTATCATGCACATGTTCATTCACCTTCTCCATATAAAAGGTTGCCTCCATAACAACAATGGCTCCAACTTTGTCCGCCTTTTGAATTACCAATTGATCATTTTGTTGAAGATTCAATAGTGTCCGTCTGTCATGAAATGACATGTTCTTTTTCTTTTTTTTATGCAGATTTAGTTGGTGCAAATCATGTAAAACAGTCTTCTCGAATGCATCCAGTACTTTGTGTGATACTGGGGCTTGGAACTTGGATTTGGGCTTAAATTCCAAAAATTCGGATTCTGGTTTTTGTGTTTGTTCTGTGAATACATTGTTGAAAAAATGTTTCAGCCGAAGAATCCTCATAAATTTGTAAAAAGCTACCTCTATCTCCAAAATGTTAGTGTCATATGTTGGTACAAAGCTTAGGCCTTTGTTGAGAATATTTATTTGTTGGTTCGTGAGTGGTTTCTTTGAAATGTTAACAACCTTGAGAGGAAACTTCTTCAATTGAATACATATGATGATAACATACTTATGACATAAGTGATCGTCAAATATCTTTTTTGGATGTCTTGCTTAAAATTGAAGACAAAAAACTAATCACAACTCTCTTCAGAAAGGACACAGATGTCAACAATGCTTTAAAATATCAAAGTTTTCATCCTCCAAGTTTAAAAAAGAATCTCCCCTTCTCACAATTTATAATACTGAAGCGGATATGCTCAGACAAAAGTGATCTGGAAGTTCAATTGACTGTTCAAGCAAAAAAGTATGAACAAAGAGGTTATCCACCCAACATCATAGAACAAGCAAATAAACACATTCATGCAATGGAACGAAAAAATGTGTTAATACAGAAACCAAAGGATAAAAAGGAAAGGCATGTATTTGTCTCTAAATTCAACACCAGTACCCAAAAAATCAAGAACATTATTAACCGACATTGGGTTCTGCTTGAAAAGGAAACAGATTTTCAAGGTTTATATGATGTTAAACCACTTTTTGCATTTACAAGGTCCAAGAACCTTAAAGAGATTCTGAAATTCTCAACACACAAAAAGGATGCATCAGTGAATAGAGGTATGAAAAAATGCACAAACTGTGTGCACTGCAGCAACGTCATCATTGGCAATACCATACATCATCCCCATGCAATTCTATGAACCTGATATACTACATAAAATGTCCCTGCGGGAAAGTTTACGTAGGCAAGACAGAAAGAAAACTAAAAGTGTGAATTTCAGAACATAAAAGCACGATAAGAAACAAAAATATGAAAAGCAATTTAGCATCCCATTGGACCAATGAGGGACATAGCATATCTCAATTAAGATTATCAGTGCTAGAACAGGTAGTTCTCCCTGAGGGAGTGGATCGCACCAGATCCCTCCTTCAGAGAGAAATATTTTGGATAAAAAAGCTGGGTACCCAAGAACCGAAAGGATTAAATGAAAGGGTAGATTTATCGTGTTTTCTGTAACTTTGCTCATTACTGTGGTTTACTGTTGATTAGTACACATGTGTATATATATTGTAAATATGTCTAGTATGGTGTATATAGCATTTTGGTTTGCTTCAACATGCTCACACACTCACATTTTCTACACCTTAATTTTTGGTTGAGTCACCAGTTTTTTTGAGGCTTTATGTCTTGGCTTCTGAGCCACGGCGTCGAACATTTTCCAAACTTTTTGTTTTGAGTAGTATTTTGTTTTCTGATGCACATTCACATGAGCGTTTACTTTGGGTTGTATTGCGGAGCTGCATTCTATATGGATTTGGAATATCATATATTTCACATATAGTAGAAGTCGAGTTGTTTTCACCCTTCAACTATGGCGGCCGCATTGTACTGAAGAATGGTAGTCCTTTGTTAGTGTTCACTACCGTACTCGTTGGTAACTGCGTTCCCGCGAACGCAGAGTTTTGCGGAGTTGTACTCACTCGGAGAATCGGTCCAGCCGAGTTGAGGCCTTGATTTCCAAGGGAATCGGTAAGATTTATGGAACGTTTGAAAGCGAGGGAGTTAGTAAGGAAGTTCGAACACGGTATTTTGAATGAGGGCTTTAACAGACATGGTGCCTATTTTCTGTTGTTGTAGGGGTTTGAAATGTGGTTGTTTTTTACGAGGTATCAACGACGGATATTCAGCAATTAGGATTTGATTCACACGAAACCTTTTGGTAAGTCCAGAAGGCAGAGTCATTATATGCCTTCAGGAATTAGTTAAACCATTGTGTCTCTTTTATAGACGGTTGTTTTCAATTTTTCAGGTATTATGTGCAACGTTTAAAAAGCATCAAGTAAGCTGGTATTTTGTCTCTGGGTTTTAGTGATTGCACAGTGGTGATGGTTTGGGTTCCACACTCACTTTTTGATTGAGTTTCTTACACAATACAAGCAAGCATGTTGCTTTCTCTTTTTCAAATCTTACACTGTTTACCCCAGTTGCTATATAAAGCTCATTGCTGTGCATTATTGTTTTTGTAGATGGCACTTGCTCCTGATGAAGGGTCCTGTGAGACCCGAAATGCATAGAGCATCTTGAAATGAATACAGAAGAACATTGTCAGAATTGATGTTGTAAAAGAATATATGATTATATGATATGTACTGCGAGTATATTAAGCTTCATGATTCTACACTAAATACAACAAGTGAATATTTATGGTGTCAAAATAAATGTTCAATTATGAAGTAAAAAAATTTGTATGATTTAGTATATAGTGTTAATTACTGTTGGGTATATCCCATTGGCAAATATGCGCAGGGGTTGGGACCTATGGTCTCAAGGTAGGGAGGTTTATGTTTTTGACACGGTCAGGACAAACGTGTCACCCGTGCAGCACGCCGAACAATTCAGAGTTTGAAAATAGAGGTTCTGAACTCAGATAAAACTTGCTAGCATTTAGCTCAACAGAAGGTAGTGCATCTCTATTCTTATTAAAAGATCATGTGTGAAAGAAACATACAAATACATGTATACCAGGGTTTTATACCTCTACCATCTTTATAGGTATAACACATGTGAGAATGCATGTGCAAGCTGACACATACTTGAGTCATAACACTACAAAGTCCCTTAACCTTGACAGTCTGCACTTTCCATTTAAAGAGACACCTGAAATTATGCGGTGTATTTGAAGTGTGCATTTCCATAGACCAATACGAACTAACCTAATCACTATTCCTTCTACCAACAAGTCTTAAACCTCACTTTTGTGCTACAGCTCCACTACTCAGCAACTACTGAGACTGCTGGGCCTAGCCAAATTCATATTCTTTTGTAACTCTTATTATTTTTTGCAAAGGGAGATCATCACAGTATATACAAATATACAAAGATACAATTAAAGAGAAAAAAAGGAAAAGCCGGGGTAGCACCAAATCACATAATTTCCAATAAACAAGATTGGTTAATTGAGAACATATTCAGCAGGAAAATCATATTTAAATTATCAATCCTTAAGTACCTTATGCCAAACAGTTTGAAATTTCTGCATAGCACTTATACCTCTGGATTTTGCCACAGCTTTTTCCCATTCACAGATCTCGACCACCAAAGTCCACCACTCCACTGAGCTACTAGGTTTAGGGGAGATCCAAGCCCTGGCAATGGTGAGCCTTACAGTAACCAATAAGATGGCAAAAAGTGCAGGACGTGCCGGGCTAGGATCAACTCTAAAACTCTAAAACTAAACTTGGGCGTAATTTGCACTTCACACTACGCACGATACACGTACGCGAACTGTGTAGTGCGGTAGGAAAAATGCTGTTCGCACTGATTGTACAGTGCCGGATGCTTTACTGTGATATCATTGCAAAAAGCATCTTGCACAGTACAAGTGGTTTTTTTCTGCAGCTTGAGTAGATTTGTACTCGAGCGGCAGCTTTCTCAACACGGACTGGTAGTTTCTCATCATGAGCTGTCGCGAGCATACACGACCACTCGCAATGTGAACCTGACCTCCCTGCGTTGAGAATCTCGCCGTGAGGTTTATTTTCCACACTCGCGATCGGCAACTTGATGTTGCTGATCGCGAACAAGGAAAAAGTCTTGCCGGGATGTTGATTTTGCTCGCTCGCGGTCGCCAACTTGACATTGAGGACCGTGAGCAAGCAAAAAATGCCCGCTACGCTACGTGTTTTTGCACTGTGCAACATGCAATTCGCATAGTGTGTAGTAGCGCAAACTACGCACGCTTCAAGAGCATTGCATAGTACTACGCCAAGGGTTACCTAAAACCCATCATTACCTCCTGTATGGTAAATCTTAGTTCTAGACCCAATCTGTCTCTACAAGTGTGAATAACGTCCGGACAGAAAGCCCAGATCGGTGGGCATGTAGCAAACATGAGCACTATGTGGACTGCAATGGCTCCACACTGGGGAAATTTTGTTTTATCATCAGGGCTTGATCGCCTCTTATTCGCCAGCCAGCTTGCTATCTTCTTAGGGGTGTAATAAAGCATACCCAGTGTCCTAAAATGTTGGAGCTTTAAATTAACAGAGACTAAAGCTTCTTTTAGTGTCGTGAATGCGTTGTTAATTAGTACAGCAGTGATATCTGTCCCCAAGGTACGGCTTCACTTAAGCGTGATCTGGAGACAAGGGTTCTGAGTAGTGATTAAGCATGGGCGAATTTTGCGAATCTGGCGTTCGCGAATTTGCGAACTCACAATCCGCAAAATCCGTGAATTCTCGCAAATTTGCGGATTTTGTTTTTTTTGTGTTCGCAAGGGTTTCTGCCTGTTCGCGAGGGTTTTGTACCAGTTCGCAATTGCGAACTTTCTTGTCGGCTCGCAACGATCGCAACTTTGTTGTTTCTACGTCTGGTTCATCATCACAGGTTCACAGCACCCTCTGTTTCACCACTGCCACCCTCTGATTCACCCATGCCACCCTCTGGTACATCACTGCCACCCTCTGATTCATCACTGTAGATTATGGGGGGGAAAAGCAAGCACACCTGCCCTGCTTCAACTGACATGAATTAATTTGGGGTTGATTAATGTGTCACTGAATTTAAACTTCCTGTCTGGCACCTGCTTCCTTATCTGTAATTTGCTTTTTGTTGCAGTGCAATTATTTTTCCCAGGACCTTTGTGGCCTACTTGTAGCTATTCTATGAGCCTTCTGTGAGGGTCAGAGCAGGGTCATAGAATAGTTGCAACTGAACTCTGGAGGGGCCCCTCAGGAAGCACTACAGGGAATGGTTACTAATGATGAGTTTGAACTTTTGCACCTGCTGAGTGCTTTCAGTTTTGCAAAACTCGTTTTTTCTGCAGAGCAGCAACTGTAATGCCCCAAACAAACTTACTTGTGAAAGTTGATTTCTAATCCAAAAGTGATCCAAAGAAAGTCAAAAAGGCCTCAAATCCAAAAAAGTGCAGACAAATGTCAACCTGAGGAGTTATTCTGATAAAATCATCATTTTCAGAAGGTTTATGCTGCTTGCTAGTGGATTTCTTGTGCAGAATTTCAAATTTTGTAATTTTGCGAGTGTGAGATTGTTGCTGCCCGCCGCATCTACATGTTCGCAATTGCGAACTCTCGCGATGCGTCGCCAAACTACTGCGGGATCCCGCAGCAAGATCCAAAATGGCGCAGCACTCGCAAAAGATCGAGAAAAACAACTCGGCAAACGCTGAATGACGGTAAGTGAACACCGCACGCCGCAATATTGTATCACCAAGCAAAAAAATCCGCTGCGTGCAAATTTGCGGATTTTCGGTAAATTCGCGGGAGTTCGCGGATTGCGAATTTACCGAAAATCCGCAAAATCCGCGAGCGAAACGGATTTTCCGCCCATGCTTAGTAGGGATAAATATTGGTAAGCAATCTGTATTGAGTGTTTATGGGGAGTTTCATGAATAGATGTCAGTATTTCATATGCAGAAATGGGTACAGGCCTTTGTGATCTCAAGTAGGAGAAGTGTGGCTCACTGGTTAGAGCAGGCAGACCCTGAAGCAGAGGTCAGACCCGGGACCAGGGTTCGATTCCCGACGCGGCAGGGTGTTGAGCTCAAATGTCCACGGACTCGATAATTCTCGCTTCGGTGCCTGACCTAATCATGGGTTCACACTCTGCAACTCTGGGCATTAAGCTTGCTTAATCTCCACAATGGCCCCCCACGGCGGGATGCCTGGCTTTCACCTTGGGGATGCCCTGTAGGGGCTATCTCACAGGGAAAAACCAGGACGGGTTCCCAAGGCAAGCGCGGAGATACCCCTTCGGGGGTCGATTCTGGCGCTATATAAGAAATGCAATAATAATAATAATAATAAAGTAAAAGTCTCTAATCTGCAAATACTTCCTAGCCAAATGCAAAGCAGCACGTTTTTCAAAATGTCTATTAAAAGTCTCACTTTACTCCTAAAACCATGCGCACATGTATATGTACCTTTTCCTAGTGGCATCATATGTAAAAGAAACATACAAATACATGTATACCACTGTTTTATACCTCTGCCATCTTTATAGGTATAACACATGTGAGAATACATTTGGAAGCAGACATATATTTGTCTCAAAAGACTACAAAGTCCCTTAACCTTGACAGACTGTACTTTCCATTTCATAGAGAAACTTAAAATTGTGCGGCGTATTAGAAGTGTGCATTTTCATAGACCAATACTGTTTTATACCTCTGCCATCTTTATAGGTATAACACATGTGAGAATACATTTGGAAGCAGACATATATTTGTCTCATAAGACTACAAAGTCCCTTAACCTTGACAGACTGTACTTTCCATTTCATAGAGAAACTTAAAATTGTGCGGCGTATTAGAAGTGTGCATTTTCATAGACCAATACTAGCTAACCTAATCACTAATCCCTCTGCCAACCTCACTTTTGGGCTGCAGCTTCACTATTCAGCAACCACTCAGAGTGTTCGGCCTAGCCAAATACAAAGCAGTAACTTTTTCAATTTGTCTGTTGAAGGTCTCACCATATTCCAGAAAGCATGCATGCATGTGTCTGCACCTTTTAAAAGTGCCATTATATATCAAAGAAACATACAAATAGATAGGTACTAAGTAGTGCCTGAGGGAATGGATGACTGGATGGGTAGTGCCTGAGTGAATAGTTCAGTGCAAGAGTAATTGCCTGGATGGTTGCATGAGAACAGAAGTACTGAACTGAATAATAATTAGATCAGTGCAGGGGAAATACCTGAGACAAACCATGAGTGCAAAGTTAACACATGGTTTAAGATGAGTGCATGAGTAATTCTTGAAAGAATAAAAAAGTGCATGGGTTCTGCCTGAGTGATTGTATGACTGCAATGGTAGTAACTGGATGATTGTATGGGTGTATGGGAAGTAACTGAGAGAAAATATGAGTATAAGGGTAATGCTTGGGCCATTCTATGAGTGTATTAGTAGTACCTAAGTGAGTAGATGAGAGCATGGGTAGTGCCTGCCTGAATTATTGAGTGGGATAGTAGTGCCTGGCTGATTGCACAAATCTATGGTTAATGTCTGAGGGATTACATGGAAGGCATGTGTCTGTACCTTTTAAAAGTGGCATCATATATCAAAGAAACATACAAATAGGTGGCTAGTGCCTGAAAGAATGGATTACTGGATGGGTGGTGCCTGATTGGAAAGTTCAGTGCAAGAGTACTGCCTGGGTGATTGCATGAGAGCAGTAGTAGTGAATGGGTGATTAGATCAGTGCAGGGGAAATACCTTAGACAAATCATGAGTGCAAGGCTAATGCAGGGTTTAAGACATGAGTGTATCAGTAGTGCTTGGACAAGGTAACGCTGTACTAAGCTGCACACTAGGCACTTGGCGTTTTGCGCTTTAGCGTTTTACTCGCGGAAGCAAGCTCTCTGTTTTAAAATATTCCCTTTTGTCTATTCTATAATTTGAAATATTCGTTTGTATCCCCTGATTTTAATCTGGCCCATTAGCGCTTACTTGCACTGTAATCGGTATCTTCACCCCTGTTTGAGCGAGTCTCTAGGTGCTCCACACGGCGATTCTGCAGCCATTTTGGGGGTAGGCTGGGACATTTGACGGGCGCAATTTTGGTTAGCGCTCTAGTGTTCCAGGCATACTCGCGGACCTCTACTTAAGACGGTCATTAGAGGTGTGTCGGCGTTGGACAAGGTAACGCTGTACTACGCTGCACACTAGGCACTTGGCGTTTTGCACTTTAGCGTTTTACTTGCGGAAGTGAGCGCTCTGTTTTAAAATTTTCCCTTTTGTCTATTCTATAATTTAAAATTTTCGTTGGTATTCCCTGATTTTAATCTGGCCCATTAGCACTTACTTGCACTGTAATCGGTATCTTCACCGCTGTTTGAGCGGGTCTCTAGGTGCTCCACACGGTGATTCTGCAGCCATTTTGGGGGTAGGCTGGGACATTTGACGGGCGCCATTTTGGTTAGCGCTCTAGTGTTCCAGGCATACTCACGTACCTCTACTTAAACCTGCCATGGAAATGCGCAGCTGTTACGCGCAGCGGCCGCGCCGTATTCACGCCGGAGTCGAGCCAGAGTCATGCCCGTCTGCGCCCGTCAGCGCTAAGGAGGCGCCAGGCGCCAGGGATTCTGCCCCTCAGATCATAGGAGGTCTGTATTCCAGGGAGGAGTTGCTGACTCTTAGACAGTTGTCTCCATACTGTGCCTTCGGTCCTTGTGACCCGCTGTGTGGTCCTTTCAGTTGCTCATGCGGCAACTTCTCTCTTAAGACCCCAACCCCTATTTCATAGGGCCTGTGACCCCCCGAGAACTTATTATCCTGCATCTTAATGTGAGATTGATCAAAAATCACTCTGCGATCCATGATCTCATTATGGAGGAGGCCCCAGTCGTTCTCCTCATGACTGAAACGTGGTTACAGGAGGAGGCTACAGCAGTAGTGAATCTGGCACTTCTGCAGGGGTATTCCATCTATACCCATAATTGTAACTCTAGGGGTGGGGGCATCGCCATGGTAGTCAAGTCCTGTTATCCTTGTGTCTGGAAGGTATTGAACCTGGACGGCTGCGAGAGTGCACATTTTAATGTTACGGTCAGCCACCATTTCACCTGCTCCGGATTTTGGATTTATCGTCCACCTGGCAATGATAATGCCTTCAGGAAAGCTCTTCCTGAAATGGCTAGCTCCCTTGCAATGGGTTCTGCCAATTTTAGTATCCTTGGAGATCTTAATCTCCATTTTGATCGCCACCTTACTCCATTGATTAGCAGCACTATTGCAGATCTAGAGGCACTGCAGTTAAGTCAGCTGGTCACTCACCCTACACATGTGGGTGGGCATATACTGGACCCCATATTTTCGAATTTGTCGGGTGCAAAGGTTCCGCAGCCAAGCCCAGTTGCCTGGTCCGACCACTTTCTAGTGAAATTGTTTCTTACGATTAGTGACCTTCCTTTCAAACCATTAGATAGAGTAGTTTTTAAACGTCCTTGGAAAAAACTAAAGCTTGAAGACTTCCACTGCCTTCTTGTTGAAAATCCACTTGGCCCCCTCAACGAGGTGGAATCTGGCTATGATCTTTTTTGTGCCTGGATTAGCTGGGTTCTAGATGCTCTGATCCCCGCCACGTGGAGCAAATGTCGCTCCTTAGAACCAAGTCCATGGTACGTTAGTGCCTTGTTACCGCTAAAAAAAGCGTGTAAACAAGCGGAACGGGATTGGCGGAAAACTTACGAAGCTGGGAAAAAGACTGCATACCTCACTAAAGTCAAAAGCTACCATAGAGCCATATGTTGGGCCCGTGTGGCCTACTATTCTAAAGAGGTTAAAAACAGCTCTAATGCATCGAAACTGATCTTCAAAGTCCTTAAAGACCGGACCGTGAAAAGAGCTCCTACAGCTGAAATTTGTTCAGAGTCTCATTGTGAAGATCTAGCGGCCTTTTTCCTCGAAAAGGTTCAGGTTATCTATTGTTCCTTTCCTTGCTCTATCCCTTTTAGCGAGGCTCTGAGAACCAACCTCTCCATGAATGTGGTTCTTTCGACTCTCCCTTGCCTGTCGGAGGAGGTGTTTAATAGGTTGGCCTGGATCTCCTGCTGACCCTCTTAGACCGGCGCAGTTTAGGGAACCATCTATTCTTTGCCTCTCTCCTGTGCGCCAGCTCATTAACCTGTCCTTTTCCTCAGGCACCGTTCCAACTAAATGGAAACAGGCTTTTGTCACCCCGATCTTAATGAAACCCATGTTGGACCCCCTCAAATTGGAGAATTATCGACCAATCTCTTTGCTCTCATGGGTTGCGAAGGTTGCAGAGGCCCATGTCAATGGTATGCTGTCGGAACATCTACAGAGGGCAAAAATTCTGGATCCCTCCCAGAATGGCTTCCATGCTGGCCACAGCACAGAGACAGCTTTACTCTCGATGACGGAACATCTGCGGTCCGTGCTTGATTCCGGTCAGACTGCGTCACTGGTGTTACTTGACCTCAGTGCCCCGTTTAATACGGTTTCACACTTGATTCTGCTGCAACGTCTGGAACAGGCCGGTGTCTCTGGTACAGCACTGGACTGGTTTCGGTCGTTTTTAGCCGACCGCTCATTCAGGGTTGCAACCCCGCCCTTTGAGTCTAAATCCTATCTGCTCGAACAGGGAGTGCCTCAGGGGTCGGCACTGAGTCCCACACTGTTTAATCTGTTTAGGCTGCGGTCGCCAAGCTTTGGTACATGAATATGGTCTCCTATGCTGACGATACGCAGCTGGCGGTGACACTGAGCGGGAGGTACGACCTTGATGCCCCCAGGTTCCAGGACGGTTTCCTAGCAGTAGCGGGCTGGATGACAGCTAACTGTCTTCAGCTCAATGCTAAGAAGACGGAGGTCCTGATCGTGGGCAAACAGAGCAGCCTTTGGGGTGAAGAGTGGTGGCCTCCAGAGCAAGGGGTCACTCCTACTCCGGTTTCGGAGGTTAAAAACCTGGGTGTCTGGTTAAACTCTGCCCTCAGTTTTTGTAGCCACACAAAAAAAGGGGCAGCTACTTGTTTCGGGATTTTGCGAGGGCTTAGGCCCATCCTGAAATTCTTCGACGCCCCTACCAGGCAGCTGATTATGCAGGCTACTATTTTATCTCGGCTTGATTACGCCAGATCACTCCTGTTAGGGGCCAAGCAGACGGAAGTCGCCCGGTTGCAGCGCGTTCAAAATGCTGCTGCTAGAGCCCTGGTAGGTCTACCAAGGTTTTGTTCAGTGAAAGAAACTATCTGGACACTACACTGGCAGCCCATGGCGCAACGGATTGATTTCAAGACTTTATGTCTGTCTTTTAAGATCCTTAAATTGTCCTCCCTCCAGATCCTTGAGAACCTTCATATTCCCTATGTTCCTTCTCGTTCTCTGAGGTCTTTGGGTCAAAACCTGGCTGTGGTCCAAGCTCTGCCGCGCCGGAGGACTATCCTTCCGTGTTTTAGCTGCTAAGTTATGGAACTCACTTCCATCCCAAATTCGTGCATTGGATGAGTTGTTTGATTTCAGGAGGGCTATTAAAACCCATCTGTTTGCTTCTGCACTTTAGCATTCTGCTCTTCTGCTACCTGACTCCCTGCTGTCTCCTGTGTTATGTCTTTTGCCTGTCCAAAGCGCCTGGTCGCCCCTTTGCTAGGGCAGCTGTGCACTATAAAAGTGCTGTTAACATAACATAACATAGCTTGAAAGAATAAAAAAGTACATGGGTGCTGCCTGAGTGATTCTATGACTGCAGTAACTGGATGATTGTATTAGCGTATGGGAAGCATCTGAGAGAAAATGAGAGTGTAAGAATAGTGCTTGGGCCATTCTATGAGTGCATAGAAGTACCTGAGTGAGTAGATGATAGCATGGGCAGTGCCTGACTGAATGTTTGAATGGGATAGTAGTGCCTGGGTGATTGAACAAATCTATGGCTAATGTCTGAGGTATTACATGGCATGCATGTGTCTGTGCCTTTTCCTAGTGGCATCATATATAAAAGAAACATACAGATATATGTATACCAGAGTTTTATACCTTTAGCATTTGTTTAGGCATAACACCTGAGAAACTATGTGTGCACACAGGCAAATACCTCAGTCCTAAGACTAAAAAGTTCTTACACTCGACAGACTGCAATTCCCATTTTAAAAAGACACCTAAAATTATGTGGCATACTTGAAGTGTACATCTCCATAGACCAATACTAGCTAATCTAATCACTAATCCAAATGCCAACATGTCGTAAACCTTACTTTTGGGCTGCAGCTTCACTTTTCAGAAACTACTCAGAGTGTTGGGCCTAGCCAAATACAATGCAGAAACTTTTTCAATGTGTCTGTTTAAAAGTCTCACCATATTCCAGAGAGCATGCATGCATGCATCTGTGCCTTTTAAAAGTGCCATCATATATCAAAGAAACATACAAATGGATGGGTAGTAATGATGATGATACTTGTAAAGCGCACTGTTACCCCATCTCGGGGTGTCCTGGCGCTGAAGACCGCTGGGGAACCCGTCCTGGCTTTCCCTGTGAGATGGTCCCTTCTGGGTATCTCCAAGGTGAAACCAGGAATCCCCGGCGTCTGTGGGGGGCCGTTGTAGAGATGAGGCAAGCTTAATGCCCAGAGTTGCCAAGTGTGATCCCTGGTTAGAGTAGGCACCGAGGCGAGAATTATCGAGTCCGTTGACCCTGGTCCACGACCCTGCCGCGTCGGGAATTGAACCCTGGTCCCGGGCCGATCTCTGCTTCCGGGTCTGCTGCCTCTAACCAGTGAGCCACACCACTCCACTCCAGTGTAGTGCCTGGGAGAATTGATGACTGGATGGGTAGGGCATGAGTGAAAAGTTCAGTGCAAGAGTACTGCTTGGGTGTTTGCATAAGAGCAGCAGTACTGAATGGGTAATTAGATCAGTCCCTGGAAAATACCCTAGAGGAACCATGAGTGCAAGGCTAACGCATGGTTTAAGACATGAGTGGTTGTAACTGGATGATTGTATGACTGTATGGGAAGTACCTGAGAGAATATATGAGTGTAAGGGTGATGCTTGGGCAATTCTTTGAGTGCATCAGTAGTACCTGAGTGAGTAAATGAGAGCATGGGTAGTACCTGACTGAATGTTTGAGTAGGATAGTAGTGCCTGGGTGATTGCACAAATCTATGGTTAATGTCTGAGGGATTACAACTGTATATAGATAGTGCCTCCTAGATTACATAACTAAATAAGAACATTAGGGGTGGGCGGCCAGCTACGCTCCGTGCACGGAGTGTGTGTAGTGCCACCTACTCCGCATTTTGCGGAGCTGGCGGAGCCAGGCGGCACTACGCACGCTCCGCAGACGGAGCGTAGCTGGCCGCCACCCGCCTCCCTCCCGCCCTCCCTAAATACTTTCAAATAAAGGAATGCAATAATTTAAAAAGCACTTACCTTGCCGCCGCTGCCCGCCGCGTCCCCGGGGCTCGTTATCTTCCGTCTTCCGTCTTCTTCAGTAATGCGCATGCGTGGGCGGACGCGCATGCGCATTTTCACGAGAAAATGCGCATGCGCGGCCGCCCGCGCATGCGCATTACTAAAGAAGACGGAAGATAGCGAGCCCCGGGGTCGCGGCGGGCAGCGGCGGCAAGGTAAGTGCTTTTTAAATTTTTTCATTCCTTTATTTGAAAGTATTTAGGGAGGGCGGGAGGGAGGCGGGTGGCGGGGCTGGCGGCCAGTGGTTTTGCGGAGTGGGGCTACGCGGAGTGCGGAGGTGGGCGTAGTTTCTCGCCCACTTCGCGTAGCTCCGCGAAGCCCCACTCCGCCAACTCCGCCCAGGGCTAAAGAACATACTTTTGAATATGTAACTCCAAGACTGACTTGTGCACATTTACATTACTGCATAGCTAGTGCATGGGTCTAGAGATATAACTCTCACAACATTCCAGAAAGCAGACACTAATCCTTCTACCATGTTACTATCTACAAACTATTTCAAAAATCATTTCAGTACAATAATACAAAGTACAATTGAGATCTGTACATTTCATAACATTTCATACATCACATTTCTCTTACAATTTCCTCACTTGGAATTTTTTTTGTAATATAAAAATATTACTAGAAACAATAAAGCAGTGCTGAATAATATAAAATACACTTTACAAATTCTTTGAGGTAGTATTGCAGAAAACATACGTACTCTTTTTTAATTTTGAGTGGAATTGCGAACCCATTGCCGTTACATGGGGGGGCTGCGCTGAGAGCTGCGATGGAGTCGCAACTCTATGCATGCAAGAAAAAAATGGCCACCATTCTCATTACTCAAACTCTGCCTTAGGGACCCCATCCCGCGAGGCTGAGCCATTTTTTACAACAAAAAAAAGAAAACCTTTTCTGCCCCTAAAGTCCATTTATTTTGCCCCGGGGTCCCCATACCCTGAGGCATGCCCTCACGTTGGGGACCTCGGGGTAGCCCCTATGCCCCCGCGTTCCCAGCCGGCTCCCTGTCTCCTGCTGGAACCAGCATTACTTTTGGGCAAAGGGAGCTGCAAACATGCAGATTCTCTTGTCCAAAAGCAATTCGGCTTTGCTTAGTGGAAGCGAGAGCAGGTTTCATGCTCCTGCTTCCACTAAGCATAGCAGAGTTTGCTTTGACACAGCTGGAGCAGTGAGCCCGCCCTGTCATAGCAAACTGTAATGTCCAGGGGGTGGGCACTCTGGGACATTGCTGGAGCTGGTCCTGGGGGCTGGACTCTGGGAGGGCTCCAGGAGGGGGACCGCGTGGCCCCTCTCTCTTTGTATGAAAATCCCCAGGGAGCTGGTGGCCCCCGGGTGTCCGCAACAAACCCCCAGCTTCTTTTAACTAGTGTCCCGGGGGTGGTGGGCACTGGGGTTTGTGGTGGGTCTGAGCCCCCCACACTCCTTTATTATAAGCAGAGCCTCGGGGAGATGGCAGCCCCCGGGGCTGCGGGGGCCATATGCCCCCACCTTTGTTAATTAAAGGGAGGTAGTGATTCCAGGGGCTGCATGAGGGGTGCAGGAACCCCCTCCACGCTTTAAAAAAAGAATAATAATGCAGCCCCAGAGAGGTGGCAGTCCCTGGGGCTATGGGGGGCCACGAGCCCCCAGCATTTCAATAAGTATCACCCCGGGGAGGTGGTGGTCCCCGGTGCTGCAGGGGCCCCCACTTAAACTTAGAGGAATGCCCCCAGGACTTGGCCCACCCAGAGGCTTATTAAAATGAAGCATGGGACACCTTGCAAAGCAGTGTTTGCTATGAGAGGGTGGGAACAGAGCTCCCGCCCTGTCATAGCAAACTGCAATGTCCCAGGGGTGGGCACCCCAGGACATTGCTGGAGCTGGCCCTGGATCCCCTGTGCTGCCTCTGCTCCTGCACAGCACTCCTCTCCCCCACCCCCCGGTGCTGCCGTCACCACCGTGCAGCTGATGCACCGATTCCCCTGGGCAGCGCTAATGGCCCGATTCAATTACACAGAGTTGATGGCACTTTGAGTGCTTTAAGGACCGAGGCTCCGGGAAGGAAAGTCAGGGAAGTGAGGGTGTGGGGGGACAGGGAGAGACGAGCAGCTGTGCTCCCTCCCACCCTCCCACCTCACCCTGGGCCATTCACAAGAGCCGCAGCATCTCCTACATTCACAAAAGCGCCTGCAGCCCTGGAGCAGCTGAGGGGGGCACCCTGGCCTGGGCATCAGATGCAGGGCCTGCAGCGGGCACAGGGCACGAGCCAACCCGCCCGGAGCAGGGCAGGGAGGGAGCGCACTGGCCACCGAGAGCAGGGCACCTCTGCAGCGCGCAGGGACTAGGCATGGGCAGCAAGGACACACCTGCACATCTGGATCAGTGGCTGTGCCCACCGCGGGCATCGTGAGCTGGGCACGTGCCTGGAGACCCGCTGCGGGGGCAGCCGGGCCAGGGCACATCCTGTGTACCAGAGGCAGAGCGCGCATGCCTGCACATCTGGAGCAGGGGTGCGCACGCCCTGAGCACGGCACTCCCCTTACATAGGAGCACAACACGCCCTGGACTTCGGGGCACGCGCTTATACATCTGGATCAGGGCCAGGGCGTACACCTGGCATAAGGAGCAGAGGACATGCCTACAGATGTAGAGCAGGTGCAGGGCACACCCTGGACATCGCGAGGGGGGCACGTGCCTAAGATCTGAAGCTCAACACCCCCTGGCATCGGATCTATACACTTGGACCCCCCCATACATCAAAGCTTGTGCACACCCTGCATGGGGAGCGGTCTGTGCATCTGGAGCAGGGCACTGTCTGTGCATAGGCAGGGCCTGAACACGGCAGCAAGGCGTACCCCTGCAATCAGGTCCACATAGGAGCCGTGCACAGGCTGTGCTATACACACAAGCTGCCCTGAGCACTATATCCACAGGGGTCCTCCCCTGCCCATGCTCGCAGGTGTTCTTCGCCTATAGGAAGCCGGATCAGTAAAGCCAGCGGCCCCCCTGGGACACGCACTCTCCTCCGTGCACCTCATCCATAGGTGACCCATCGGGGCTCAAATGATCTTGGATTTCACCTGTACCGTGACCCCAAGGGAAGGGGTGGGGCGGTACGCCCTGCGGACTGTCTATTCCAGGGACCACAGGATATAGAAGAGAGAGAAGAGACAGCCAGAGAAGCAGAGAGGCCACCAGCGCTCTGGTCCCAGCCAGCATGGATGAGCTGCTCTCCCTCAGAGGTGAATCCTCATCCGAGCCTGTCAGACGAAGTCTTCCTCGGAATCTGATGCGATGATATAAGGGCCCACCTCTCGATACCTCCAATTCTGATTGTAATTATTACACAGAATATTGAAGTGATCAAGCGGGGGGAAAAGGTGAGTTGGGAAGGGAACAGCTGGGAGGGAGATCTGAATAGGAAAAAGTTAGACACACACTAATACCTATTTACTTATATTTCAGTAAGTTTTCCTTAATGCAAGCAGCAATCTAAGCATGGAGTTTTCATGTAAAACTAGATTCACTTCACAAAATTCTGTGGAATAATATCGCAATTAAACCTCTTGCAATTTGACCTTTTATACTAATTATTCTCCAAATGCTTGATATTTCTTTGCACATAAAACATCTGTACTTTTCTGATAAAACTCTCTCGGAAAAAATAGCACGATTTACATTATCTTCTGTAAATTGTTCACTGTTAGATAGTATCAAAACCTTTAAACTTGTTCACATAGCACGAAACTGTGTATTGCAAAACACTCTAATTTTGTCTTGTTATAGCTTCATAATCAAGTTACATGTAGAAAACAGAAGCAAGAGATTTATCTTGTTTCTGTGTTAAAACAATAACTTTCTATTCGAAATATTATGTTGTGTTTACTTCATACCTAAAACATTGAAGATTTCTAATTCCTTAAATAACATGATATAAAAAACTGAAACAGCGTTTAAATCTTTCTTGCTCTTTAGATTCTGTAAATACAAAAAATAAAAACCTTTTTGTGCATTAAATCGCCTTCATACCTAAAGAGTACGACCTACTCTTAATTATAGGTTCATCTGCAAACTCTGGACCCCAAAGGAAGAAATTCCTCGAAGAAATCCGGTCCAAAACCACCTTCTCAAAGACTGCCGGAGAAGTTACCAACTCAAGAAGCTCCTCCGGAAAGGTCTGCTCCAGCGCGGCACACACGAATCTGCATCAAAGGGTTAAAAAGCATACCAAAACACAGAGCCTGCCTGGAATCAACCTCCTTCTCAGAAATCTCCAGAATAGTGGAATAGTGAGCACAGATCCTTGGGTGTTGTCACGTACATCAACGTAACCACACCCGCGTAATTTCCCCTGCTTGCGGTGTTGAAATGCGACAGCATGCCAAATTGCACGCATCTCACGGTACGCGGTTGCCAAAGTGCACGCATCTCGCGTACCCTGCCAAACCTCACTCATCTCGCGTACCCTGCCAAACCTCACTCATCTCGCGGACCATTGGGAATCAATGGAATTTTTTAGGGCAAAATACATTTCCAAAGTTTAGCCTGCCTTAGCCCTATAACAAAGCAACCACCAATGTCCAGCAGGGGAAGACCCATGAGTCTTTCCACATAAACGTTTGGGACATGGCCGAAGGCCAAATGGGGCGGGCCCTAGACCGCAAGCGCCCCTGGGCCTGACAGAGCCCATCTGTGTGGGAGTCTAGAGGGGGCAGTGGAGGGGGCACCAGCCACCTGGACCCAACCTGCACCAGCATGGATGAGCTGCTCTCCCTCAGAGGTGAGTCCATGCCCATCTGTGTGGGGGGTCAGTGGGGCGGCGGAGGGGGCACCAGCACCCTGGTCTTCACCAGCATGGATGAGCTGCTCTCCCTCAGAGGTGAGTCCACGCCCATCTGTGTGGGGGGTCAGGGGGGCGGCAGAGGGGGCACCAGCACCCTGGTCTCCACCAGCATGGATGAGCTGCTCTCCCTCAGAGGTGAGTCCTCGTCTTCACCCATCTGTTTGGGGGGTCAGGGGGCAGCGAGGGGGCACCAGGTCCCCGGTTCCCGCCGGTGCCAGCACGGAGCTGCCCTCCCACAGAGGTGAGTCCTCGCCCGTGTGTGTGGGGGGTCAGGGGGGGAGAGAGGGAGGTGGGGTGTCTTGTGATGGACACAGGTGGAACTGTACTTCTGAAAACTTCACCTGACTGTGCTCCATTATGTAAAATCTATCAGAGTGGACATGAACACCTTTTCAATCAGGTTTTCTGTAGTTATCGAAGAAGTAGTTTTCAAATGGTATTGTATGTATGCAACACTGGTAGCGCTCGCTCGTATCCCGAAACAAGGCACTATAAAATACCACTCCACTCATTCATCGCCGCGTTTGAGATATACATCCCATGCGTGGAAGAATCTGAGTGCAGCAGTAACTACTCTGCGGCGAAATGTACAAACTGTGCAGAAACCAACAAAAAAAAACATTTATGGAGAAGTTGGGAAACTCAGAGCATTCCGTGGACAGAAGAGCGTGGTACCGGACCCCCCCCCCCCCCGCTAGCATAATTACTTTGCCCCGGAGGTGGTGGTCCCTAGGGCAGTATCCGGGGGATTGGGCTCCCCTCCACACTTTTTTATAAAGATGTCATCAGTGATGTCATGAGTGATGTCACAGAATATGGCATGAGTGATGTAATATGTGACGTCATTAGCAGTGAATTGCGGGCGATCCAATTATAGTGAGTACAACTAACTATAAAGTGGGAATTTCAATGGTTTTGTATGAGTAAATTGTCCGGCTAACTATAACTGATATGAAACCTATGGTTTTTTAAATGAATTTGCCAAGTTTTTAAAATGCTAATTCCTAACCATAACGTGTGAAACCTATGTTTTTTTCAGTGAATTTGCAAGGTTTTTAAAATGCTAATTCCTAACTATAACGTGTATGAAACCTATGTTTTTTTAGTGAATTTGCAAGGTTTTTTAAATGCTAACCCCTAAATAAAATATGTGTGAAAATCTATATTTTTTATTATGAATATAAATACAACATCAAAACACTCAAACCAGTTTTCTTATTTTTCTTTTTTTTTGCGTGCGCGCAACGTGCGCGCACCCAGTTTGAAAAAAATACAAAATGGCGGCTGAAGGGTGCGTCGGGGGTGCGTGCTCCGTGCGCGCACCTCGCGGGTTTTTAAAAAAGAAAATGGGTTTTTGGGCCGTCTGAGTCTTTAAAAGATCCCCTGAGGAAACCTAGGGGGTCAGGGAGTCTGTTCCTTGCCTCCTTTCTGTGTTTGAAACTTTTATAATATTCGAGTGATAAGTCATTTTTGTGCGCCGTGCGCACACCGTGCGTGCACGTCAAATCATGTGTCTCAAAAACAACACTTTTCATTGGTTAATACTAGTTTCTAGTCTAGAATCTTAAAAAACCCCACCCACTTCCCTCACTATTTGCTTTATTCTCCTGGAAGAAGGACCCTTTTTGGAGCTGGAAGCAGAAAAATCAACAGGATGGCAGACAGACAGGAAACAACAACTTCTTCTTCTGACTCCCACCTAGAATATCGCCAGCGAGCCAAGAAGGGGAAATCTTCTTTTATTTGGAAGTTTTTTACTTTCCTGAGGGACTAAAAAAGGTAAATGCCCCTAAAGTAACGTGTACCCTTTGTGGTACTGTTCTTTCAAGGGGAAACCCTCTCAAAAAATATTCCTTTTCAATCCATACCAGACATGTAAAAAATGTGCACCCTGTGCAATATGCCCAAGCAGCCACAAGAGCTCTAGCCCAGCAGATTCCACCAGCTGTGGCCAGCACATATACAGCTCCACCTCCATCGCCAGCAACAGCAGAAATGGACCTTAGGCCATATTTGGCGCACGTGCATATGCGGTGCAGCAAATGCTTTGATATTATTGTTTATGGAGAAGAGAGTCTGAATCTAATTGAACGCAGCATTCACAACCATAAATGCTCTGAAAGGATATCATTTTTAAAAAAAAATGTTGTTCTTGTTGAACAGTTTCCATGTTGCAGTTTCTAAATTTTATTAAAAAAAATATAAAACTTTAAAAAAAGGAGAAAAAAAATATAAAACAACAACAAAAGAAAAAAAAAGTTATTTTCAGGACTCATTCATTTCTCTAAAAAGAGTTGTATTCCTAACACACTGTGTCATTAATTTTTTTGAATGAAAGCGTAGTGCATAAATGAATGATTGAAATGACTAAGTGAAGGGGAGGAAGGGACTGAGGGAAAGAGTGAGAAAAGGGGAGTATGGTGATTGAGAAAAGGGGAGTCGAAGAGTGACTGAAAGAAGGGGACTAAGGGTAGGGGAGTGAGTTAAGGGGAGTGAAAATCTAAGGGAAGGGCAGTAAAGAAAGGAGAATAAGGGAGGGGAGTGAGAGAAGTGGAGCAGGGGCAGAGACAGAGAAGGGGAGGAAGAGACTGAGGGAATGAGTGAGGAAAGGCAAGTATGGTGAGTGAAGAAAGGGGAGTCAAAGAGGGACTGAAAGAAGGTGACTAAAGGTAGGGGAGTGAGGTAAGTGAAGAGAAACAGTAAGGGAAGGGCAGTAAGGAAAGGAGACTGAGGGAGGAGGAGTGAGAGAACTGGAGCTGGGGAAGAGACAGGAAAGAGGAGGAAGGGACTGATGGAATGAGTGAGGAAAAGGGAAGGAATCATTTATCATTATATTTGTTATTGGTTTATTAACTGAGTATTTGTATGGGTAAATGAATGTCTATGTGGTCTGGTGGGGTGTATGATTGCCCAAAAACGTGTGGATATGTCATTTACTAGGTATATGAGGTTAAGACTACATGTTATAACAGTTTTTTCAGTGAGTGTATATGTTTATGGGTGTGGTGGTGATGAAATATTTCTCTCAATGGTACATGTTCATTAAACTTAAAAACAAAAGGCAGTGTATGTGACAGTTATATCTAATTAAGTGTGCCTAAGACTTAGTGATTGAATGAGTCAGTATATGGATAACTGCATACTTGCAATAGTGATTTTATAACACTCTAAGTGTGAGTAACTATCTATATAAATAGATAAAGTGGTGTTTGAATAAGTGTGTAGATGAGTAAATGTAAGTATAATCAATTGTTTGCATAAGTCAGAAGGGTGTCTTTATAAGTGAATACAATGTGTGTTAGTGTGTAATGTTGAAATAGACATATAAGTATATTTGATAGTGTTCTGTTGATTATTCACTGCATATAGCACTGAATATATAGGTAAGTGATTAGATGTGTGTATAGCTCTATGAATAACTGAGTGGGTGTTTTGAAATTTCTATTGCTGTGTCAATGGTTTCAAATATGGCACTTACTATTTTACATTGAGTCATGAAAGATTATACTAGTGTATGAGGAGGTGTATTTGATTGTCACATGGATGATGTCATCAGTGATGTCATTTGAGATATCATCAGTGATGTCACTGACCATGTCAGGAATGATGTAGTATGTGACATCATCCGCAGTGGATTGCGGGTGCGCGAGTTATTGTGAGTTCAACTAACTATAAAGGGGGAATTTCAATGGTTTTGTATGACTAAAATGTACAGCTAAGTATAACTGGTGTAAAACCTATGGTTTTTACAGTGAATTTCTAAGGTTTTTTTAATGCAAATTCCTAACTATAACATATGTCAAACCTATGGTTTTTTTCAGTGAATTTCAAAGGTTTTTTTAATGCTAATTTCTAACTATAACGTGTGTCAAACCTGTGTTTTTTTCACAGAATTTCAAAGGTTTTGTAAATACTAATTCCTAACTATAACGTGTTTCAAACCTATTTTTATTCAGTAAATTTGCAAGGTTTTTTAATTCTAATTTCTAACTATGACGTGTGCGATACGAAAGTATCAATAAACAATGTAAAGTAATCCCTTTAATATAGTGTGCTGCCAACCCAGTTGGAGCAGTGACCAGACAGGAGAGTGATGACTCAGTTCTTTGCTGTAGATATGTTGCAATTCCTTTAATTAGAAAACTTTTACCAGTTCCGTCTACTCCACTCAGGTATAGTCGGACATGTTGGAATGACATACATGAGCATTCTTTTTTCTCATGACAGAAGCCATGCTCAATCTGCTCTGTCACTTCATTATATATTTGTTTTTGCTCATGATTTAGTTGTTTTTCAAATTCTTCTAAGTTTATTACATCCTCTTGAGCTTTTCCATTGCTCTTTCCACCTCATCCATGGCAGTGGCTGCTTCATTTTGAATAATTGGTTGTCCTAGTGGATCTTGACTCAACGAAGCAGAACTTTGACTGTCTTGAGAAGTGTCTCTAGCAATCTCTGCTGCAATTGTAGCTTCTTGCTGTATTTCGTCTTTTAACATTTTCAAATAAGTAGCAAAAATAGGACATTCAATAATATATTTAGTTGCATTGAATGAATCTTCATAACTGTCAAAGTCTCCAAGTAGTTCCTCTTCTGTACGCCATGGCTTAAAGAGTTGCAAAAGAGCTAAATAGTGAAATTCCCTTTTGTCAGGAGTTTCATAACTCAGTTTTCGGTGATTAATCAAATGTCCTTTTCTTTGTTTCACCAGACATCCTTCACATCCAATCACAGCATATACACCTTTATCGATATCTTCTGTAATATTCCTTTTAAAAGTGTAGCTTTGCAGTACTTCATACAGACAAACGTTTTCAAGCTGATTACTTCTATTTGGATAGTATGTATCCAACATGTTTATCTTCAGAATGTCTGCACTGTTTGGTTCTTTCTCTGCTTAATATTCAATTTCTTGAATAGGTTTCAAAACTCGGTTTTGTGTTTTTGCAAGACCTAAACTCACCCAAATGATTGTTCTAGATTTCGCATATAGACTTGCAGATTATAATCGATCAGAACATTCATATGCTCCAATTTCTCGATGAGAAAACATCTTTAAACTGTAGGTATACAATTTCTTACTTAGGCTCTTTTCCTGAGAAATTTCTTCCCACATTTCCTTTCGTTCCGTCTTTTCAGATTTGGTGATGTAAGATGTTACATATCGAGCCACAGCAATAGATTTGTCTGCAACATATTGAATATCCATATTTATATTTGCATTCCACATGGATAAAATGACTGGGTTATAGTCATTTATGTATTTTGACTTCTTCTTAAATTGTAGGCATTTTTTGGGGATTTTCTTGTGACAGTATGTCACAAAGATGACATAAAATTGTTCACTTTTCCTTTTGAAATTACTGGTCGTGGAAATCCAAAACGACATTTGGTATAGAATTTATCCTTTGATTTGAACTTTCATCGACAGTATTTGCCACAATGATGGCTTTGAAATCATAAGACTTTTCCTCTTAAGTGCTTATCTTTTGTACTTTTGGGTATATCACATGTTGCATATTCTTCAATGAGACATTACAGTGTCATCTGAGTCTGTTCCAAATTTGGGAGCATCTTTGATCCATAATAACATATGAATATGAGGAGCACCTCTCGCTTGATACTCTTTTCTCCAGAAGAAATCCAGAACCTCGCCAAGAGGAGGATTTTGTTTGTTTGTAATAAAAGACATCATAGCTTCAAATCTATGATTAAAATACCTGCATACATTAACTGGATCCAAAGAGCACAGTTCTCCAGGTGTCTTGTACTCTACTTTTTTCTATGTTTGCATTTGCCTCTCGAAGAAATTCAAGTAAATCTTCACACGCATACTCAGCATAGCTTAGAGTAAGAAACCAAGTAGGAGTTCCTAAGTTTCTTAGCATACATTTCAAATCTCCATGACGACGGTACCAATACTCGTTAGTACCACGCTGACATGCCATGAGATTAATTAGCTGAGATTCCAAAACACTGTCTTTCTGTTGGACTTTATCCATAAAGTCCTTTGCCGAAACATTTTGCAGATGTACTCCACTTTTTAGTATATGGTTCACTTCATAAGAAAGTCCATACAAGTCACTCTCAAACAGAAGATGAAACAAATATGTAATACATTGACGAAACCTCGGCTCTTCTGCATATAATCTTGATGTCCGGTATTCAGATGCAGGAATCTGCATAGGTCGGTCATCATATCGTGCACCTTGACCTGTTGGAAATAACTGAGAAAAACAACGAGCTTCCAAGCTTTCTTCGCATACACTAATGGGACTTCCTTTTGCTTTTTTCATCTGAAACAATTCAAAATCATTCCCCATTGCTTCATTGGAATACAGAGGATGAACACTATAATGTTCATAAATTTCTTCACTTCTGGACACATCCACTTATTCAATTTGTCCAGCTGACAAATCATTATCCTCTTCTACAGTTGTTTTCTCTTCTACTACGTATACATTTTTATAGTATAGATTGTTTTTGACCAAATACATTGTTGCCTTTTTGACTTTTCTAACATCCACTAAATCTTGCTAGATTTTCCTACTCTTTGTTGGTATGCCATTAACTAGAATAACTAAAGGTTCCTCTTCCTTATTTTTAACACCAATTGTCTCAATGTTTTTCTTTAAATCAAGAGGCAAATATACAACTCTTCTCTTTAATCCTCTCTGTAAATCTGAAGGATTCAATTTCCCTGTCTTGGGCTCCATACGAACAATAGCCTGAAATGGATGCACACATTGAATCAGAATAGTCTCATAGGTATTTAAATCCATCAGTTCAGATGGAATATTTACCAACTCAAGATTATTATGTAGAGCTCTAGCAGGCATTCTATTTTCATTTAATTTATTATAACAATATTTACAATTACGTTGATCAGAACCCAAATCAAAACAATTTTCTACCAACAAATAAGTTGCAAAATCTTTCCATTCACTATTATTTTCCTCTTCACTTTTTAAATATAAATCAACTAACCTGGTTTGATTTTTGTAATGAGTGCGTCGACAACACACAAAAGAAAAGTTCGGCTTTTCACTTGAAATAACCTTAAACTTTGTTATTTCTTGTTCAAAATTTTCTGTATTAAAATTCTGTACATTTTCTACCATATTTCCTTCTATTACTGTATCAGTTTCTGCACGGTTTTCTTCTGGACCAAAGTAACTAACCTCCATTCCTTCAAAGATGTTTTTAACATCTAATTCAGATCCATGCAAAAGAGCACTATTTAACTGTTTGAGCTTAAGTGCTGGAGTTTTTGCATAATACAACCTTCTAACTAATTTTCTAACTTCGGTATGATGCACTGATAACATCCTGAAATGGTGAAAAACACTCTGGCATACTTTTTTAGAAAGACAAGCCAGAGAATGCCCTTGCAGACCTGTTTTTTCTCTAACTCTGCAAGGGTCTAATTCTTGCAACATTTTAATCTTTTGTTTCAGACTTTTCTTAGCATACTTACGTAAGAAATTGCGAAAAAAAACAATTGAATCCTGTCGGACACTACAAATTCTACTAAAATTCCAAGTGTACACTGGAGCCTTCAGACGTCTCCCTAAAACTTCATCAGCTATCACCTCTTCTGTATTTCTAGGCACAATTTTCTCTTTTTCAATAGGACAACCGTCCTTCACCTCATATGCTCGACCACTGGTGTCAACTGCATGCAACAAAGCATTATTCTGAAAGTAACTCTCTTCATTAAAAAATGGCTCACAACTTGAACTATGCTTCCATTTTCCAGAAAAAACTTTACTAAAATTACTTCTATTTATTACTCTTTTCCATTTACTCCTAGCTTTTAAGACATTGATTGCCTTATTGAGTGTGTTTATTCTATTAATTACTAAAACAAACAACTTATTTTTTGTGTCAAACGCGCGTTCAACAATACTCTCAATATATTTTTTTTTTATAAAAAGCAATTTTCCTTCTAGAAATAATTACATTTTTTAATAAATTCAAAACAACTCTGTTATAAAACATGCGCTTCCTGATTTGCTCAAACTGATTACTATGTCTCTTACTATAGACAATTTGATCATCATATAGTTGGGAAACATTTTTCTTTTTTCTCTGATTTCTTCTTGTAGATACTGACAAGTGTTTTTCCTTTTCCACATTTTCTAAACATTTTTTATTTGAGTTAATTTCTTTATGAAATACTTGGTTGTCTTACCAGGAGCACTCTTCTTTTTGTCTGTACTTTGTTGATTACGTAAATCTTCAAATTGTTTTTTCTTTGAAAAGTAAGTCTGTTTATATTTTTTTCTTTTGTCATTCTTGTTCAGCATGTTGATGTTTCTTTCTGTAGAAAATTACAATCTGTTGTGAAGAAAGAAACAAAATGTTATAGACCACTACTAACATAGTACATAGAAATTATAACCACTAAATAATGTAAACACTGGTTCACTTTATAAGTAAAATTAAGGCATAGCAACAGTCTCTGAACAGAGTAGGACATCTAGTGAATGTTGTTTCTGACTTTATGGCAGTGCATTGCTGTTTCAACATTATAGAATTATTTGTTGAGAATAATATTTCAGGGTTAAAAACAGTACAGTGGTTTTCAGGCAGTGTAGGCGGTCATAGTGGGATTATTATTTCTGACCTTAAACCCTAACACACTTCATCAGCTCATCTATTCTCATTTTTATTAAACACATCAACCATCCAAATTATTACAATACTACAAAAAGACTCACTCGAATAATTTTTAATTATAAATTATAAATTTATTCATCAGACATTTTGTATTGCAACACAACTTCCAACATGAGTTTGTCCGGGATTTCATGTTCATGAAATACAAAATTTCCATCTTCAAATTCCAAATCTTCTACTGCTTCCACAAAAAAAATGTCCAAACTCTCATCAAAGAAATCTTCATTTTCAGTATCAATTTCCTCTGGAAAAGGTCCATCTTTGACATGCTCTATTAATTCACATGAGATCTCAAAAGTCAAAGCAACGTTCTCGTGATGCTCTTCCATTGCAACAATATGATAATGTTGCTGCTCCTTGCAAATAAATATAATCACTTAATTATATCATTTTCACTAATAGATAATAAAAAACTACCTTTATCAATTTTAAAAGTACATATATTCCCATACTTTTAAACACACTAACTACGTAAATTAATCTGCCACCTTCCTCTTAAATGAAAACAGACTCACACTGTGATCTTAGACACATAACACTATCCCTTGCAATTTAGTAAAATAATTACTACAGCCAAAGGGGGGCTTACTGTGAGTGTTGTTTCAAGATTTTCAGGACTGTAGAACTGTTGAAAGAGTTTATAATTTGTTTCTAGGGATGGAACTTCTGGGCTTAGCACAATGAATTGGTGTTCAAATTGTGTAGAGAGTGAAGGTGGGACTCAGAATGTACAAATGAATATTTACTGAAATGATTACTACTTGCTACAAAGACAGCTGCTTTTGCATTTGAACAGCACACCCGGCATCTAAATTGCACAGAATGAATACAATTTGAAAATTAAGAATCCTGAGATACAAACTGCATTGAACTTTCTACAACTATCTCTCCTAAATCACGACACACTCCATGGTTTACGTGATTTAGCCCACAGAGGGACAGATAGTAGAAACAGAGAGAAAATGATACAAGCATTCGATATGAGACTACAGACAGAGAGAGAAAAGTTTTAACATGGTGGCACTGTCTAATACACACCAGCAACCATATCATAATAGACCTGTGCAAATGCATATGAAAGGGTGCAGACAGATGGTATACGCACAGATAGAGAGATGATGCAGATAAATAATGAAATAACACAGGCAGAGACTAAACTGTTACAGACAGAGGATACATGGTACAGTGCTGCAAGTAGAGGAACAGATGGAGCAGTCACCAAAAAGATGGTGCAGAGAGACGGTGAGATGGTATGAGCACAGGCACAGACAGTGCAAGCAGACACAGATATGGTACACAAAGAGGATAAAATGGTACAACAAAGAAGAAATGCTGGAAACGGACACTGAAATGTTACATGCAAAGGCTAAATTGAGCACACAGAGGCGGAGAAAGAGAAGACAGAGAGAAAATAATAAAAGCAGATAGTGCGAAACTACAGACAGACAGGTAAAAGATTTAACATGGTAGCACTGTGTAACACACACCAGCAGCCATATCATAACAGGCCTCTGCGAATGCACATGAAAGGGAACAGACAGATGGTACAGGCAGAGGTAGAGAGATGATGCAGATAAAAAATGAAATAACGCAGGCAGAGACTAAACTGTTACAGGCAGGGGATAGATGATGCAGGGCTGCAAGCAGAGGAACACATGGAGCAGTCATAAAAAAATGGTGTCGAGAGATGGTGAAATGGTATAAGCACAATGATGATTAGTGCAAGCAGACACAGACATGTTACACACAGAAGATAAAATGGTACAACACTGAAGAAATGCTGGAAACAGTGAGAGAAATTTTTCATATAAACTTAAACTGCACAAAAATAGATCCCCTTTACAAATTAGCAACTCACCTTTATAAATGGTTTTGAAGATTCAAAACACTCTCAATCACACTCCAGAATCTTTGATTTGAGCACCAAACACTAAAAAAACAAAAAAGCACTAATTTCATTACCATGTTACATGCTACATACAAATAACTAATACTACATGTTCTAAAACTTTACTCAGTTCAAAAATACATAACTTACACATTTTACAGATCCAGGGTGTGCTGTTGAAATGAAAAAGGAATGTTATGTCTTGCTTATATATATATATGGTCTCTTTTTGCCAGTAGAGACAGGTTGATGGTATTAGCACAGACACAGATAGTGCAAGCAGACACAGACATGATAGATTACATGTAACATCCTGTATATGTGTCTAAGATCACACTGTGAGTCAAGCTTGATTTTAAATGAATTTAAGACACAGAATATACCCAATGTAAATCACCACAACATTACAATGCAAAAAACGGACTCATTTTCAGGAGATAATACAGACAGACACTGAGCTGCATAAAGCAAATAGTATTATTAAGAAAGCAAAGGAGAAAATCACCCATATCATAAAAAGGCCTCTGCAAAAAAAAGTGCATTCACAGAGAGAGCCATACTGCATGCAGAAAAGGAGATGGAACAAATTGAAACTATGTTTAACTGGCAAAAAGCACACCATACATATATAAGCAAGACATAACATTCATTTTTCATTTCAACAGTACACCCTGAAACTTAATTGCACAGCATGGAGCCTATTTGGAAATTAAGAGACCTAACACACATGCTGACTAAAATTCTCTAGCAGTACATATCCTAAAGCCTAAATACCCCGTGCCTGGGATACATCATTAAAGCTGTGTGAATAATAACAGCTGTCAGACCTATGCTGAGGTGCGTCATCAGAGCTGTGTGAATAATAACTGAGTCAGCCCCATACCTGAGATGCATCAACAGAGCTGTGAGAATAATAACTGCATCAGCCCCGTGCCTGAGGTGCATCATCAGAGCTGTGTGAATAATAACAGCTGTCAGACCTATGCTGAGGTGCGTCATCAAAGCTGTGTGAATAATAAATGCTGTGAGCACTGTGCCTGAGGTGCATCATCAGACCTGTGTGAGTAATAACAGCTGCCAGCCCCGTGTCTGAGGTGCATCATCAGAGCTGTGTGAATAATAACAGCTGTGAGCCCCCTGACTTCTGTTAGTTAGGCCTTTCTGGGCAGGTGTGAAGTGGAGTATGTTAAACATAGTTTGTCTCTAGACAAGCCACAAGGACAGTTAACAGAAAGGTAGGAGACAGCACATGGGAAACAAAATGACTAGAAGAAATACAAAATGGCTTCCAGCTCATGCCAGCAAATCTGTCTAACATTAAACAAATGGGCTGTGTTCTCTGTCTTATAGAAATTACTGTGATAAATGGTTATAGTAAAAGGAGCAGTTTTAAAGTTTTTCCCCAGGACTTTACATGTAATCTACCAAGTCTGTGTCTGCTTGCCCTATCTGTGTCTGTGCTCGTACCATCTCACCATCTCTACTGGCAAAAGACAGACTATATATTTAGGGTGGGCGGCCAGCTACGCTCCGTCTGCGGAGTGTGCGTAGTGCCGCCTACTCCGCATTTTGCGGAGCCGGCGGAGCCAGGCGGCACTACGCACGCTCCGCAGACGGAGCGTAGCTGGCCGCCACCACCTCCCTCCCGCCCTCCCTAAATACATTAAATTAAAGGAATAAATTAATTTAAAACACACTTACCTTGCCGGCCGCTGCCCGCCGCGTCCCCGGGGCTCGCTATCTTCCGTCTTCCGTCTTCTTTCGTAATGCGCATGCGCGGGCGGCCGCGCATGCGCATTTTCTCGTGAGAAATGCGCATGCGCGGCCGCCCGCGCATGCGCATTACGAAAGAAGCCGGAAGATAGCGAGCCCCGGGGACGCGGCGGGCAGCGGCCGGCAAGGTGAGTGTGTTTTAAATTAATTTATTCCTTTAATTTAATGTATTTCGGGAGGGCGGGAGGGAGGCGGGAGGCGGGTGGCGGGGCTGGCGGCCGGGTGGTGTTTGCGGAGTGGGGCTACGCGGAGTGCGGAGGTGGGCGTAGTTTCTCGCCCACTTCGCGTAGCTCCGCGAAGCCCCACTCCGCCAACTCCGCCCAGGCCTACTATATATATATATATATATATAAGCTAGACATAACATTCCTTTTTCATTTCAACTGCACGCCCTGGATCTTTATTGCACAGCATAGAGCCTATTTGGGAACTAAGAGGCCTGACAGGCATGCTGCCTAAGATTCTCTAGCAGTACATATCCTAAAGCCTAACTGACTTCAAGAATACATGTATTCCCATATTTTTGAACACAACAACTAATCAGATTATTCACCCAGTTTCATTTAAAATCAATCTTCACTCACAGTGAGAACTTAGACACATGACCAGGATGTTACATGTAATCGACCATGTCTGTCTCTGCTTCCACCATGTGTGTCTCTGCTCATACCATCTCACCGTCTCTCTGCACCATCTTTACAGATTACAGAAAAACTTGCAAATATAATTCATTCTTTCACCCAGACACTCTCTGTGATCCTGGTCAAAATAGTCTGAGAGTTATACTAGAGAAGTAGGTGCATTCTGTTAGGCCCTTCTGGGCATGAGTAAAGTGGAGTATGTTAAACATACTTTGTCTCTAGACAGGCTGCAAAGATAGTTAACAGAAAGGTAGGAGAGAGCACATGGGAAACAAAATGGGTGCCACAAATACAAATGGCTTCCAGCTCATGCCAACAAATCTGTCTAATATTCAACACATGGGCTGTGTTCTCTGTCTTAAAGAAATGACTGTGATAAATGGTTTTAGTAAAATGAGCACTTTTAACGTTTTTCACCAGGATTTTACATGTAATCTACCATGTCTGTGTCTGCTTGCCCTATCTGTGTCTGTGCTCATACCATCTCACCATCTCTACTGGCAAAAAACAGACCATATATATATATATAAGCAAGACATAACATTCCTTTTTCATTTCAGGCTGCAAAGACAGTTAACAGAAAGGTAGGAGAGAGCACATGGGAAACAAAATGGGTGCCATAAATACAAAATGGTTTCCAGCTCATGCCAAAAAATGTGTTTAATATTCAACACATGTGCTGTGTTCTCTGTCTTAAAGAAATGACTGTGATAAATGGTTTTAGTAAAATGAGCACTTTTATAGTTTTTAACTAGGATTTTACATGTATCTCTACCTTGTCTGTGTCTGCTTGCCCTATCTGTGTCTGTACTCATACCATCTCACCGTCTCTACTGGCAAAAAAAAGACTATATATGTATATAAGCAAGACATAACATTCCTTTTTCATTTCAACAGCACACCCTGGATCCTTATTGCTCAGCATGGAGCCTATTTCGGAATTAAGAGGCCTGACAGACATGCTGCCTAAGATTCTCTAGCAGTACATATCCTAAAGCCTAACTGACTTCAAGAATACATGTATTCCCATATTTTTAAACACATCAACTAATCAAATTATTCACCCAGTTTCATTTAAAATCAAGCTTCACTGACAGTGTGATCTTAGACACATGACCAGGATGTTACATGTAATCTACCATATTTGTCTCTGCTTCCACTATGTGTTTCTCTGCTCATACCATCTCACTGTCTCTACTGGCAAAAAACAGACCGTATGTATATATATATATATATATATATATATATATATATATATATATATATATATATATATATATATATATATATATATATATATATATATATATATATATATATATATATATATATATATATATATATATATATATATATATATATATATATATATATATATATATATATATATATATATATATATATATATATATATATATATATATATAAGCAAGACATAACATTCATTTTTCCATTTCAACAGTACACCCTGGATCTTTATTGCACAGCATAGAGCCTATTTGGGAACTAAGAGGCCTGACAGACATGCTGCCTAATATTTTCTTAACCAACTATTTTACAGTTCAAGGGAAACCCAAAGGAGCAATAGGTGAGGGACCTTGGGTGCATATATAGAACCAAAGATAAAATCCTTCCCTTCATACGTACAGTCACATACACTGCAGGACTCACATTTTACATGACCAGTGAGCCGAGGGAGCCCCCATGCTTCATCAATGGTACCCTGTTTATTGTCCTGATGATGATCCCGTAATGCCCTAGGGGGATCGAAACGTTGTCGACACCTTACACTGGATGATTTGATTTGATTACTATTTAAATCACAACAGTGTACCCTGTGCAAATAATTGTCTGCCAAAAATTTGGAATGTATGCAGACTGCTCGCTCTTGCCTCATTCATGTTCATTTGTGTCACAGTTGTCTCTTAAACAGTAGTAGGACACAGGCTGTGTCCCACTTTTGATATTGTATTTAATTGATTGACAAATTCCACAATTGTGTTATTAAACTCTGTCCGGCTGGACAGTTCATATAGACTTTAGTTTCTGATCTATATTAATCCAAGTTATCAATTAATTGTTAGGGACCAATGTTCCTTGAAACAGCCTAAGATTTTCTAGCAGTACATATCCTAAAGCCTAACTGACTTCAAGAATACATGTATTCCCATATTTTTAAACACATCAACTAAAGAAATTATTCACCCAGATTCATTTAAAAATAAGCTTCACTCACAGTGTGATCTTAGACACATGACACTATTGATTGCATATCAGTAAAATAATTACTATCTACTCTTAAAACATTTTCTATGGCATTTCTACAGTATACTAAACATGGTTGCAAAACTACAAGGTGACAATCTGACAATACAGTTGTAATGAAGAAAAAGAGGGAAAAAGTAAAGAGAACGAATAAATGAAAAGGAATAACTAAGATGAAGGGAGGAAGTCAGGAAAGAGAGTTGAAGGAAAGAAAGTGAGGAAAGAGAATAAAGAAAAGTACTGAGAGTGAATGAAAAGCAGTAACAGTGAAGGATTAGACATCAGGATGAGGGAAGAGGAGTGAGGAAAAAAATAATAAGAGAAAGTACAAAGTAGTAAGTGAGACAAAATCATTTATAGAAACAGAGAGGAAAGAAAAACAAGAGTAGTGGAAAGAAAAGAAAACAGTGAGAGAAAAATAAGGATAGTGACAGACTGTGGGGGAGTGAAACAGGTATAGTGACTAAGGCAAAATAAAAGGAGAAATACAGTGAAAAATAGTTAGAGGCTCACCTTTAAAAATGCTTTTGAAGATTTATAACAGTGGCAGTCACAAACCAGATTTGTCTTATGCAGAATCTCTGAATAATGCTTCTGTCACTGCAGCCTCAAAATAATGGCACAGATTCCCTCTCATCTTAGACCCACATTCATGTACATAACCAACCACATTCACGTACATAACCAAATTCAAAATCAAACTAACATTTCAATTGGTTCTACCTTTCAATATTTTCAAAGTCACATACAGTTCAACCATCTCCCTCTGCCCTCTCTGCCTGTTACCATGGAAACACCTCATACTGTACCTGGCTGAAGACACAGGTCAGAAGTTCATATCTCAATGTTGCAAAAAAAATACACCTGCTTATCCACTGCTTTGTTCGTTATGATGATTTTTTTCTCAACCAATAGCAGTTTTCCTTTAAAAAAACATTAGCATGCACCCTAGTTTTCAATATTGAATTGTAAGAAACAACTAATCATTTCTATTTTTTCAATTGCACTGAACCTCATCCACATTTTTTTCTAAACTCTCAGCTTCTAACTGTCATTTCACTTCCAGAGCCCATCTGAGTACTACTGGATCTGCCTTCAAAATTCTAAAAGTTTGGGTTATAGGACATAGCTATATTTTCTGGACTAAAAGATATGCAGCAAATAGATGCTTTCTCAACCTTGATTTACCAAATGTGGATATTATGTGTATTGGCCAGAGAGGATTAAAATGTCACCAATTGATGCCATTGATAAAATCCTTTTTACATCTGCCACACCTTGACCTCATTATTGTGCAATGTGGTGGAAATGACCTGGGCACTTTGACTGGGGTAGGTCTGGAAATGCTTTTAAAGGACACCGTTGGGCAATTGATGTCACTTTTTCCACAAACAGCCTTGGTATATTCAAATATATGCAAAAGACAAAAATGGAATTGGGCCAACCAATATTGTCCACAGATTGAGAAAGCAAGGAAACATGTGAATAAGTCTGTTTCTGCTTTCCTCAGAGATTATGGAATGGGTTCTATATACCATAACAACTTGCGTTACAACATGCAAGGCATTTATAGAGGAGACGGTGTACATTTCACAGATGACGGGAACAGAGTCATTCTTTTGAATTTACGACTCTGCATCGGTACTTACTTGTAGGTATCAAAAACACTTTTTAAACACAACAGCTCTTTTTAGAGCCAACCAACATCTAAACTCTCAAACATGTTATTTAACTATATTTTTTTTGTGTTTGTTTGTTGACGTGCACGCACGGTGCGCGCACCTCGCGGTATTTTTTCTGAAAAAATATTTTTTTGGGCCCGTTGGGGTCCTTCAGGGACCCCCCTGAGAAATCCTAGGGGCTCAGGGAGTCTCTACCTTGCCCCCTTTCCATGATCTCCACTATAGTTTATCACACTATTGTAAATCGAGGTGCGCGACCGGGTGCGCGCATATCGCAACTTTTTAGAAAAAAAATTGTTTTTTTGGCCTTGGGGGTCCTTAGTGGACCCCCTGAGAAATCCTAGGGGGTCAGGGATTCTCTACCTTGCCCCCTTCCCACGATCTCCACTATAGTTTCTCACACTCTTGTACATCGAGGTGCGCGACCGGGTGCGCGCACCTTGCGATTTTGTATAAAAAATACTTTATCCTTAATGACCCCCTGAGAAAACCTATGGGGGCAGGGAGTCTCCACCCTGCCCCCTTTCCACGTTCTGCCCCTTTCTTCTCTACAATATGTTGACTCGCACTAACAAAATGGCGGTCAACATTTCCTGATTTCCTCCGAATCGAATGTTGACACACGTCAAACAGCAAATCAAAATTCCGCTCGCGCACAGGGGTGCGCGCACCCGTGAGCACTTATAGATATATAATTGATTTCAACTTTAATTTTCTCAGCAACTACTGGAGGGATTTACACCATTTAAAGAAAAGTGTAATCTGCGAACCAGACTCTACCTTTTTGCCAAATTTCTTTTAATTCCATTCAGCCGTTCGGGCTGTAGCCGTGTCTAATCGTCCTATGGAAAATAACATGGGGAAAACACGTTTTGGGACCCCCCTTTTATCTCAGCCCCCACTTGACGAATCCCCCCCCAAACTTTCAGGGAAGGAGCGGGCCATCTTCTTTGAGAAATTCGTAAAGATCCACCGGCGCCAAAGTAACTCCAAATAGAATGTTGCGGATTTCCTATGGAAACTGTGTCCTAACTATAACTACCTACTGGCGACCGCCAGTAGGTAATATATATATATATATATATATATATATATATATATATATATATATATATATATATATATATATATATATATATATATATATATATATATATATATATTCACTGAAAAAACCATAGGTTTCACACCAGTTATAGTTAGCTGGAAATTTTACTGGATGGTGTCATCAGTGATGTCATGAGTGATGTCACTGACCATGTCATGAGTGATGTAATATGTGATGTCATCAGCAGTGCATTACACGCGCAAGTTATAGTGAGTCCAGCTAACTATAACTAACTATAACGTGGAATTTCATTGGTTTTATGTCAGTAAAATTTCCAGCTAACTATAACTGGTGTGAAACCTATGGTTTTTTCAGTGAATTTATTAGGTTTTTTTAATGCTAATTCCTAACTATAACTGGTGTGAAACCTATGGTTTTTTCAGTGAATTTCATAGGTTTTTTAAATGCTAATTCCTAACTATAAGTCTCAGTTTATAAGTAAGACTGTTAGCGCTCTAGTTGTTCTTTAGAACACTCTGGGACATTCTGTCATTGGGCTATAGTTGGGCTACATCTGGCTGATATTTGGGCTACATTTGTTTTTTTTTGTCTCTGGTGGCCATCTTTGGCCTACATTGGGTTACATTGGGCTACATTGGGCTACATTTGGGCTCTAACATATATATAGACCAATGTAGCCCAATATATATTTTTTCAAAGTTAATTTTTGTAAAAACCACTGGAGCATATATCTTTAGACATAGCAAAGGCACATCGGGCTACCAGTTTCTACAATTTAGCCCATTTTTTTGTTTGTATATATATATATATTTTTTTTTTCTCGGAGCGCTCCCGGTGCGCGCCCCAGTGAGCGCCCCGGAAAGCGTAGTATTATGAAGCGCCCCAGGGCGCGTACCGGGGAGCGTCCCGTTAGCGCCCATATCGCAAACGAAAACGTGATCGTGACGTATCGCGTAGCCCCGTCCGCGTGACACGCACGGCGTAAGCGCACCCAGAAGTACTCGAGCGAATACGATCGCGCAACGTAAACATCCGACGGGCTTACGCTTCGCAACCCGGGGCGCGCCCCCGGGCGCGCTCGGGGGCGCGTAGCGTAAGCGCGTCGGGTCATGTGACCTGAAAATAACACTTTTCATTGGTTCATAACAGTTTTGGTTTCATAATGATGAAGCCCCTGGTCTTGTGACCTGAAAATAACACTTCTCATTGGTTCAGGACAGTTTTTTTTCTCCAAATGATGAAAGACCCCACCTTTTTTCCTTATTCTGACTTTGTCCTTTGACTTAGGAAGATCTGTTTGTAGCTCTCTGTACCTTTTTGATCTTTATAATGGCTTCAGTAGCAGCAGCAGCTGGTGCATCTGCCCCACCACCACCACCACAACCACCAAGAGGACCAGCTCAAGATTACATTGGTGGTCAACAAGAGGAGGAGGAGGAAGAGGAAGAGGAGGATGGTGGAAGATGGCTGCCTGAACAAAATACCCCATACAAGCCCAAGTCACACATTGTATGGGAGTTTTTTTCACTCCCAGAGGGCAAGGTAACTTGCCTAATCTGTAAGGAAGAATTCTCAAGGGGCAACCCAAACAAAAAATATTCCTTTGGTAACGATACCATGGTTCGACATATGACCCGTAAGCACCCTAACAACTATTCTCGTGCAGAGCTCAGGGAACTGGCCAGTAACCTCCCCCAGTCTTCAAGGACCACCTCCCAAAGAAACGAACCCACTTCATCGGGACCAGAAACATCAGAGATGATGCCTTGTATTCAGCCACGATTTGCTGATTTTAAAATCACTTGTACTGCATGTGGCAAGCTTATCGCCTATGGTGAAAAGAGCGTAAAGCTCATCGTCCTTGCAGGTGACAATCACAAGTGCCCCAAAAAGAAGTAATTTTTTGGGTTTTTTGTTTTTTTGCTCCAGTTGAGCCAGTTTCAATTCCCTTTTATTTGTTTTTCCCCCTAAAAAAATACAAAAAAATATAAAACTGTTTTGAAAAGCCAAAAAAAGTACAAAATGTTCAAAACACACAAAAAATATATAAAACAACAAAAAGAAGAAAAAAAAAGTTCTTTTTAGAACTACCTCCAATTTTTAAAAAAGGCTTCATTTTTTAAAAACTCTGTCATTCTTTTTTCCTCATAGTACGCTCCCTGGTCCGCTCCCTGGTGCGCGTACCAGGCGCTCCCCCCACGCAAAACGAAAAAAAATATATATATTTTAAATGCCCCGCGGGGCCCTTTTATAGCCCCCACATCAAACCTAGGGGATCAGAGGGGGTCTATCCCTGACGCCTTATGGTCATTTCCCCCTTTGTTTTAGCCACCTCTTGTGTCTCGATTTTACCGAGACACAAGATGGCGGCCGCTCCGGACTGTTTTGAATGTTTACAGACACCCGAGAGCCAATCAGCTTTCCGCGCGCTCCTCGCGTGGCGCTCCCGGAGCGCTCCCCGGGGCGCGTACGGGGCGCTGCCATAGATATATATAATTTTTTGAACCTAAATTACTCAAAGACCACTGGAGCACACATCATGAGACATAGCAAAGGCACATCGGGCTACCAGTCCCTACAATTTTGCCAAGTTTGGTGGAAATCCATTCAGCCGTTTGGGCTAAAAGTGAAATCGACCGCCCTATGGAAATTAACATGGGGAAAACGCATTTTGGGACCCCCCCTTTTATCTCGGCCCCGCTTGACGAATCCCCCCCAAACTTTCAGGGAAGGACCGGAACGCCGCGAGGCCATTTTGAGGAAAGTTTCAGTCAGATTGGTCAACCGGCGCCAAAGTTATTCCAAATAGAATTTTGAGATTTAACATTGAAAAAAAATCTTAACTATAACTACCTACTAGCGAACGCCAGTAGGTACTATATATATATATATATATATATATATATATATATATATATATATATATATATATATATATATATATATATATATATATATATATATATATATATATATATATATATATTACCTACTGGCGGTCGCCAGTAGGTAGTTATAGTTAGGATAATTTTCAATGTTAAATCTCAACATTCTATTTTGAATAACTTTGGCGCCGGTTGACGAATCTGCCTGAAATTTTCAGGAAAATGGTCTCATGGCGGTCCGGTCCTTCCCAGAAAGTTTGGGGGGGATTCGTCAAGCGGGGGCCGAGATAAAAGGGGGGTCCCAAAACGCGTTTTCCCCATGTTAATTTCCATAGGGCGGTCGATTTCACTTTTAGCCCGAACGGCTGAATGGATTTCCACCAAACTTGGCAAAATTGTAGGGACTGGTAGCCCGATGTGCCTTTGCTATGTCTCAAGATATGTGCTCCAGTGGATTTTGAGTAATTAAGGTTCAAAAAAATATATATATCTATAGCCGCGCTCCCGTGCGCGCACGGGAGTGCGCTCCAGGCGCGACACGCGACTTGCGCGCAGGAAGCTGATTGGATCTCAGTTGTCTGTAAACATTCTAAACAGTGCGGAGCGGCCGCCATCTTGTGTCTCGGTAAAATCGAGACAGAAGGGGTTTGAAAAAAAAAGGGGCAAATGACCATAAGGGGGAAGAGTAGACCCCCTCTGACCCCCTAGGTTTGATGTAGGGACTAAAATAGGGTCCTGCAGGGCATTAAAATTTTTTTTTCGTTTTGCGCGGGAATATGCGCTCTCCCGTGCGCGCACGGGAGAGCGCTCCAGGCGCGACGAGCGACTTGCGCGCAGGAAGCTGATTGGATCATAAGGGGGAAGAGTAGACCCCCTCTGACCCCCTAAATCCAGGACTATATTTATGAAGGCCTTGCGCTGTTAGTTTTGCGCTTCCTGTGCGTCAATTTTTGTGACGCACCAGCGGTGTAAAAAAATGCGCATTGTTATGCAATATTCAAAAAGTGACGCATCTATCTAGATGCGTCACTTTTTAAATATAGTGCAACGAGGTACATTTTATTACACTGCTGGTGTTATGCGTCACTTTTCTGTGCGCACTCCTTATGACGTTCCAGATGTGTCATATTTAATGTATGACGAATCATGTTGCAGATACAATATGGCGCAGAGTTTTAAAAAGTGACCCATGTACCTAGATGCGTCACTTTTTAAAAATAGCGTCAGGTATAATGTATGCAGAGGGGGTGTTCCCCCACAAAAAGCTTTGTAATAGCGACGCAGTGAAATGTTTGAGATTTCACTGCGTCACTTTTAGGATGCTGTTGCATCCTTTAAATATAGTGCAACGAGGCACATTTTATTACACTGTTGGTGTGATGCGTCACTTTTCTGTACACAGTCCTTATGACATTCCAGATGTGTCATATTTAATGTATGACGAATCATGTTGCAAGGAGTTACAGATACGTCAGTATTTCTGACATATGTGTAAACATAAAAGTGATGCAAGGCCGGCGCAAAATTTTGACGCAATAGCATCCAAAAAATGACGCAGGGAAATCTCATAGATTTCAGTACGTTGTTATTACCAAGCTTTTTGCGAGGGATTGCCCCCTCTGCATACATTATACCTGATGCAGATACAATATGGCGCAGAGTTTTAAAAAGTGACCCATGTACCTAGATGCGTCACTTTTTAAAAAATAGTGTCAGGTATAATGCATGCAGAGGGGGTGTTCCTTGCAAAAAGCTTGCTAATAATGACGCAGTGCGTCACTTTTAGGATGCAGTTGCGCCAAAATCTTGCGCCTGCTTCTCAGCAAACCTTTCACATGGTGCTTTTTCCATGTGAAAGGACACATTACTGGAGTTGCGTCACTTTTGTGACGCACTCCTGCAATGCGTTACTTTTGTGTTTAGAGATATGTCAGAAATACTGACATATCTGTAACTCCTTGCGAATTGATTAGTCATATATTAAATATGACATATGTGGAATGTCATAAGGAGTGCGTCCAGATAAGTGACGCATCGCTATTTTCACGTAGCGATGCGTCACTTTTCAGAAATGAGGCCTCCAGTTTATTCACTGTGTCATAAATTTCTTTTCTAACACTCACCTTCTTTCAGTCCTCCTACTTCACTTCCTTTCACCTCTCATACCTTTCTGTTCTTTCTTACTCATTCTCCTTTCAATTATCAATGCACTATATTTCACTTACTCTTCATTTTTTAAGATTATAGCTCTTTGATGAGAATTGGAGGTAGTTCTGAAAAGAACTTTTGGTTTTCTTCTTTTAACTGAAGAGGAACAAAAACAGGGAATAGAAACTGCTCAACAGGAGCAAAAAGAAAAGAAAAAAATTAGGGGTGGGAAGGGCAGTGATGGTTCTCTAATGCCCGAACCATGAGCAGGACACTTTGCTCCCCATAGGTGAGGAGTTGATTGCAGTATCTGCATCTGACGACCCCATGGTTGAATGCAGGTTGGATGTTTGCTACCTGCCCCTGAGATTGGTCTCTTCCAGAAGAAGTTGCTCCTCCTGTTGATGTAGAGGGAACCTCCTGTGCCAGAGCCCTGACACTTTCTCGGGCAAAATTCTGGGGGTGCCTGGTCTCCACATGGCGAATCATCGTGAAGTTGCCAAAAGAGTATTTTTTTAGGGGGTTACCCCGTGACAGGACCTTTTTGCAGATCCTGCACTCTACTTTTGGTGCATTCACCTTCTTCTGGCCTTCTGGAAACTTAAAAAATTTCCAAATGAAATGTCCCTTCACCTTTGGGGTAGGTGGCTCTTCATCAATGAAGTCATCTTCACTGCTGGATGATCTGGCAGCCATGATGAACCAAGAAAAAAGGAGCAGCAAAAAAGCAGGTCTTTCAGTCACAAAAGTGAAAGAAGAAGTGAAGGAAATGGGTGGGGATTTCATTCATTGTAAAAAAAAACTGTTAGCAACCAATGAAAAGTGTTATTTTAGGGTCACATGACCCGACGCGCTTACGCTGCGCGCTCGGGTGCACTTCCGGGTGCGTTTACGCTGCGCGATCGTAGGCGCTTCCGGGGCGCACACGTGGCGCGATCGTAGGCGCTTCCGGGGCGCACACGTGGCGCGATCGTAGGCGCTTTTGCGTGCGTTTAGGAGCCGCGCACGTAGGCGCTTCCGAGGGCACGTACGTTGTGCGCTGAAGTGACGTCATCAATCTTTAATAGAAATGCATAATCATTTTCAATATTAAAAAAAACAAATTTTATTTGTATGGTACGAAATGTTTTGCATTATTATTAACTTTTCATTCATATTTTTTTTTCACGAACGACAGTTGCGCTCTGGGTGCGCTTTCAGATGAGCTCTCGGAGAAGCTTACAGGAGAGCTTAGCTGAAAGCTTCCAGGAGCGCGCACCCAGAGCGCAAAAGAAAAAAATTATAAAAAAAATGAATACTTAAAAAAAACAGCAAATTGTAAAAAAAAAAAGGTTAGAAACTCGATATACAAAGGAATTAGCATTAAAAAAACCTATGAAATTCACTGAAAAAACCATAGGTTTCACACCAGTTATAGTTAGGAATTAGCATTTAAAAAACCTATGAAATTCACTGAAAAAACCATAGGTTTCACACCAGTTATAGTTAGCTGGAAATTTTACTGATATAAAACCATTGAAATTCCCACGTTATAGTTAGTCGGACTCACTATAACTTGCGCGTACAATGCACTGCTGATGACATCACTCATGACATCACTGATGACACCATCCTTGTGACAGAGTGACAGACCTAATTTCAGTGTAATGTAACGCTTGAAACACATATTCAAAAATAGAAACAAACATTTTCTAAAAAATGGAGATACCCAAACCAGTAACAACAACCAATTCAGTAATTCCACCATCTATATACACATCCACTCATTCACCAACAGTTCTATATAGTCACTCATACATATACTCACTCATCATATGTAGTGATACACCTACACATCCTGTTACACATCAGCAATCATCCAAAAGTTACTCACACACATACTCACACATGCAAATAAACTATTAAACATCCATTTCTTTGCATATACATTTATACACACACTGCCACCTTACTTCTAAGGAAACTTACCCATACTTACTCTCTTAAACAATCACTTATAGAAACACATACTTATTTACACAGGAACTCCTACAATCTCTCACTATATATACTATACTCACTTATATACATCAATACTCACATATACTAGATTAAAACATATGTCGTTACTAATGAAGACACTAGTGAGACAGTCATTCACTCACTAACACACACATATATACACTCATCCACCCATACAGTCCTGCACATATGCTGTCTTCAAAACACATACAAACAGTGAGTCAGTCACCAACCCCATGCAGCCACTTATACACAAAGAGAAACACTGATACAAACATTTAAATATTTAAACAATACTCGCTAATATATGTATTCACTAAGATACACATAATATGCCAGTTACCCAACCAATTTTTTTTAAAAAAACATCCATTTACACACTTATTTAAACATTTATTCTTCCATCGACCTTTACAAATACATATATAAAACAAATTTATTTTTCAGAAAGACACACATTCACTGGATGGTCTCATCAGTGATGTCATGAGTGATGTCATCAGCAGTGCATTGTACGCGCAAGTTATAGTGAGTCCGACTAACTATAACGTGGGAATTTCAATGGTTTTATATCAGTAAAATTTCCAGCTAACTATAACTGGTGTGAAACCTATGGTTTTTTCAGTGAATATATATATATATATATATATTATATATATATATTATATATATATATATATATATATATATATATATATATATTTATAAATATATATATATATATATATATATATATATATATATATATATATATATATATATATATATATATATATATATATATATATTCACTGAAAAAAAACATAGGTTTCACACCAGTTAGAGTTAGCTGGAAATTTTACTCGCATAAAACCATTGAAATTCCAACGTTATAGTTAGTTGGACTCACTATAACTTGCGCGTCTGCAATGCACTGCTGATGACGTCACATATTACATCACTCATGACATGGTCAGTGACATCACTCATGACATCACTGACATCACTGATGACACCATCCAGTGAATGTGTGTCTTTCTGAAAAATAAATATGTTTTATATATGCATATGAAAAAGGTCGGTGGAAGAATAAATGTTTAAGTAAGTGTCTAAATGGATGTTTTTTTAAAAAAAAATTGATTGGTTAACTGGCTTATTAAGTGTATCTTAGTGAATACATATATTAGCGAGTAATGTTTGAATATTTAAATATATGTATCAGTGTTTCACTTTGTGTATAAGTGGCTGCATGGGTTGGTGAGTAGCTACATGTGTTTGTATATGGGTTATTAGATGTTTTTTTTAGTATCAGTATGAGTGTCTGCATGGTTTGGTGGGGGTGCTACTTAGCACATAGATGCATCAATGACTGACTCACTGTTTGTATTTGTTTTGAAGACAGCATATGTGCAGGACTCTATGGGTGGATGAGTGTGTATATGTGTGTGTTAGTGAGTGAATGACTGTCTCACTAGTGTTTTTATCAGTAACTACATATGTTTTAATCCAGTATATGTGTGTATTGATGTATATAAGTGAGTATATGTATGAGTGAGAGATTGTAAGAGTTCCTGTTTAAATAAGTATGTGTTTCGATAACACTAATCACTGTTGCTATGGATCACCACAAATGCCCGAGGAAACCATAATTTTTCCTGGTTTTTTTTGTGCTCCACTTGAGTCATTTTCAATTCCCTTTTTTTTGTTTCTCCCCATAAAATATACAAAAAAATATAAAACTGTTCAGAAAAGCCAAAAAAAGAAAAGAATGTTCAAAAAAACAATAAAAAACATATAAAACAACAAAAAGAATAAAAAAACTGTTCTTTTTAGAACTACCTCCAATTTATAAAAAAAGGCTTCATTTTTAAAGGTAGACCCTCGGACTACCCCGCATCAAGCCTGCACCGGATAAATGCTGTGAAAACAGTCCATACCTGCATGGAGCCACGCCCCTACTTTATTGGCGTTCCCTTTGTCAAGGACAGTCTGAAGTGCGAGGAAGGGGGAGAGGAGTATGGAAGCCATCACCTGAACCCACAACAGCCACAGCTCCCGCCGGACAACATGGCACACCGGCTGTTGACTTCACAAATAACTGAGCCGGTGAATTGGTATCGCTGCCGGCATACAAGGAACACTGAATGCTGGGAAATGCAGTTACTTTCAAGGCAGAGGCGATTCCATGCCGTGTTTACCAGGCAGCCCACACTACTTTAGAGGGTGGGACGAAAAACGGATTTTTACTTTGGGACTGCAAGCGAAAGACACGACCTAGACCAGGGGGGCATTTGAGAAAGGAAAAACCCCCGAAACGCGTCATGCCCATGGTCTTATGAAAGAATAAAGGTGGATGCTCCAGAAGCCTCGTGTGCTGCCTCAGTTTCTTTCTATGGAGGAGACATCGTGGTAACATTTAGCGTGTCGCAAGCGTTTGGCTCTTGTGCTGAACCACACGCAAGGCGTGCACCCCCCGCAAGTGTCCAAAGGGGGTCGTTAAAAGGTAGACCCTCGGACTACCCCGCATCAAGCCTGCACCGGATAAATGCTGTGAAAACAGTCCATACCTGCATGGAGCCACGCCCCTACTTTATTGGCGTTCCCTTTGTCAAGGACAGTCTGAAGTGCGAGGAAGGGGGAGAGGAGTATGGAAGCCATCACCTGAACCCACAACAGCCACAGCTCCCGCCGGACAACATGGCACACCGGCTGTTGACTTCACAAATAACTGAGCCGGTGAATTGGTATCGCTGCCGGCATACAAGGAACACTGAATGCTGGGAAATGCAGTTACTTTCAAGGCAGAGGCGATTCCATGCCGTGTTTACCAGGCAGCCCACACTACTTTAGAGGGTGGGACGAAAAACGGATTTTTACTTTGGGACTGCAAGCGAAAGACACGACCTAGACCAGGGGGGCATTTGAGAAAGGAAAAACCCCCGAAACGCGTCATGCCCATGGTCTTATGAAAGAATAAAGGTGGATGCTCCAGAAGCCTCGTGTGCTGCCTCAGTTTCTTTCTATGGAGGAGACATCGTGGTAATATATATATATATATATATATATATATATATATATATATATATATATATATATATATATATATATATATATATATATATATATATATATATATATATATATATATTATATATATATATATTATATATATATATATATATATATATATATTTATAAATATATATATATATATATATATATATATATATATATATATATATATTCACTGAAAAAAAACATAGGTTTCACACCAGTTAGAGTTAGCTGGAAATTTTACTCGCATAAAACCATTGAAATTCCAACGTTATAGTTAGTTGGACTCACTATAACTTGCGCGTCTGCAATGCACTGCTGATGACGTCACATATTACATCACTCATGACATGGTCAGTGACATCACTCATGACATCACTGACATCACTGATGACACCATCCAGTGAATGTGTGTCTTTCTGAAAAATAAATATGTTTTATATATGCATATGAAAAAGGTCGGTGGAAGAATAAATGTTTAAGTAAGTGTCTAAATGGATGTTTTTTTAAAAAAAAATTGATTGGTTAACTGGCTTATTAAGTGTATCTTAGTGAATACATATATTAGCGAGTAATGTTTGAATATTTAAATATATGTATCAGTGTTTCACTTTGTGTATAAGTGGCTGCATGGGTTGGTGAGTAGCTACATGTGTTTGTATATGGGTTATTAGATGTTTTTTTTAGTATCAGTATGAGTGTCTGCATGGTTTGGTGGGGGTGCTACTTAGCACATAGATGCATCAATGACTGACTCACTGTTTGTATTTGTTTTGAAGACAGCATATGTGCAGGACTCTATGGGTGGATGAGTGTGTATATGTGTGTGTTAGTGAGTGAATGACTGTCTCACTAGTGTTTTTATCAGTAACTACATATGTTTTAATCCAGTATATGTGTGTATTGATGTATATAAGTGAGTATATGTGAGAGTGAGAGATTGTAAGAGTTCCTGTTTAAATAAGTATGTGTTTCGATAACACTAATCACTGTTGCTATGGATCACCACAAATGCCCGAGGAAACCATAATTTTTCCTGGTTTTTTTTGTGCTCCAGTTGAGTCATTTTCAATTCCCTTTTTTTTGTTTCTCCCCATAAAATATACAAAAAAATATAAAACTGTTCAGAAAAGCCAAAAAAAGAAAAGAATGTTCAAAAAAACAATAAAAAACATATAAAACAACGAAAAGAATAAAAAAACTGTTCTTTTTAGAACTACCTCCAATTTATAAAAAAAGGCTTCATTTTTAAAAAACTCTGTCATTCTTTTTTCCTCATGGTACGCTCCCTGGTCCGCTCCCCGGTGCGCGTACCGGGCGCTCCCCCCGCAAAAATCGAAAAAAAAATTACTTTTTTTTTTGCCCCGCGGGGCCCTTTTATAGCCCCCACCTCAAACTTATGGGGTCAGGGGGGTCTACTCTGCCCCCTTATGGCCAATTCCCCCTTTGTTTTTGCCACCTCTTGTGTCTCGATCCTACCGAGACACAAGATGGCAGCCGCTCCGGACTGTTTGGAATGTTGACAGACACCCGAGAGCCAATCATCTTTCCTTCTTGTGTCTCGGTAGGATCGAGACACAAGAGGTGGAAAAAACAAAGGGGGAAATGACCAAAAAGGGGAAGGGTAGACCCCCCCTTACCCCCTAGGATTGATGTGGGGGCCATAAAAGGGCACCGTGGGGCAAAAGTTTGTTTTTATTTTTTTCGATTTTCCAAGGGGGAGTGCCCGGTACGCACACCGGAGAGCGTACCATGGTGAAAACCCAGTGAAAGGCCTTCAGTCTTCTACTCATGCGTCATATTTAATGTATGACGCATTATGTCGCAAGGAGTTACAGATACGTCAGTATTTCTGACGTATCTGTAAGCGCAAAAGTGATGCATTGCTGGAGTGTGTCCCAAAAGTGATTCAACTCCAGCAATGCATCCTTTCACAGCCCCATGTGAAAGGACCTGCGTCAGTCTTACGCCTGCTATGAGGCAGGCGCAAGATTTTGACGCAACGGTGTCCTAAAAGTGACGCAGTGAAATCTCATAGATTTCACTGCGTCACTTCTATGACCCTTTCTTGCGTCAATACGCCCCCTTTGCATACATTACACCTGGTGCAGGTATAATGTGAAAGGGCTTGCGTCAGTCTTTTCTTACCCTTCCACACCACCGTTCTTTTACTACATTTTCTTCACTTATCCACATTCCCCATGTTCACTCTCCTTCTCCTCACTCTCGTTCCCCACACTCACCTTCTTTCAGTCCCCCTACTTCACTTCCCTTCCCCTCTCGTCCCTTTCTTTGCTTTCTCACTCATTTTCCTTTCCTCTCCTCTCTCACTGCACTCCACTTCAGTTACTCCTTTTGAATTTGTTAAGAATACAGCTCTTTTTTGAGAACTGGAGGTAGTTCTAAAAAGAACTGGTTTTTTTCTTCTTTTTTTATGTTTTTTTCAGAACAAAAACAAAAACAGGGAATGCAAAACTGCTCAACAGGAGCAAAAAAAAGGGGAAAAATTAGGGCTGGGGAAGGCAACGGTGTTCTTGCCTCTTTCGTGCAATGAGCTTGATGCTCTGCTCACCATAGCAAAGCATTTCATCGCATTGCTTGCACTTTATAGTAATGTCACTAAAAACAGGTTGAATATTCAGAATCATCTCCAATTCCGCTGCACGTCCTCTCCCTGATGTTGTGGCTCCTGTAGATATAGAGGCACCATCCCTTGGGGGATTACGTGCCAGGTCTCGGACACTCTCCCGGGCATAGTTCTGGGGGTGCCTGCGTTGGACGTGGCGAATCATTGGCGAATTGCCAAAACTGTACTGTACTGAGGGTCGCCTCGGGAAAGCACAGTTTGGCAGATTTTGCATTCAACTTTGGGAGCATTCACCTTTTTTAATCCTTCAGGTATTGAAAAAAACTTCCAAATAAAATGCTCCTTGATCTTAGGCTGAGGAGGCTCTTCCTCAATGAAGCCATCTGAGTCCTCACTATTGCTGGATGGTCTAGCTGCCATTCTTTGCACAAAATGGTAAGACAGAAAAAAACAGGTCTTGCTGTCTCCAAAGTGAAAGAAGAAATGAAGGAAATGGGTGGGGTTTTCATTAGTTGTAAAAAAAACAGTTAACAACCAATAAAAAGAGTTATTTTTAGGTCACATGACTTGACGCGCTTACGCAGCGCGCACCGGAGCGCTTCCGGGGGCGCTTACGCGGCACGAACGTAAGCGCTTCCGGGGGCGCTTACGCGGCATGTATGTAGGCGCTTCCGGGGGCGCTTCCAAGGGCGCTGACGAGGTGCGTCGAAATGACGTTTTGCTAACATTACGAAAATATGTTAAAAGTTGTAATACGGGTATTTACAATCAAAAATACTACTTTTATAAGTATGCTACTGAATGTCTTGCATTATTAATTAGTTAAATACATACTTTTTTTTCCGCACGAAGAAATGGCGCTCACGCTGCGCTCTTGGGTGAGCTTACCGGTGCGAGCACCCTGAGCGCCCCAAGACAATATGATAAAAAATAATGAAAAATACTTTGAAAAAAATATTCTTGTGAAAAAAATAATAATAATAATAATAGTTATAAAAATCAGTTTAAAAATCGTAGGTTACAAACTCGATATACAAAGGAATTAGCTTTTAAAAAACCTTTGAAATTCACTTAAAAAACCATAGGTTTCACACCAGTTATAGTTAGGAATTAGCATTTAAAAAAACCTATTAAATTCACTGAAAAAACCATAGGTTTCACACCAGTTATAGTTAGCTGGATATTTTACTGACATAAAACCATTGAAATTCCCACGTTATAGTTAGTTGGACTCACTATAACTTGCGCGCCTGCAATGCACTGCTGATGACGTCACATATTACATCACTCATGACATGGTCAGTGACATCACTCATGACATCACTGATGACACCATCCAGTGAATGTGTGTCTTTCTGGAAAATAAATATGTTTTTATATATGTATTTGTAAAGGTCGATGGAAGAATACATTTTTAAATAAGTGTCTAAATGGATGTTTTTAAAAAAAAAATTGATTGGTTAACTGGCTTATTAAGTGTATCTTAGTGAATACATATATTAGCGAGTAATGTTTAAATATTTAAATATATATATATATATATATATATATATATATATATATATATATATATATATATATATATATATATATATATATATATATATATATATATATATATATATATATATATATATATATATATATATATATATATATATATATATATATATATATATATATATATCAAAACACAAAGTTTGCCTGTTATGGACAGTCCACTCAAGGAGGTAGGTATCTGCTTTTTATTAACTAAAGAATGCAGCGAAACATCAGCTCAAAGTGCCTCGCTCATAGTTCATCACACCACCCGACGTGTTTCGTGCTCTCACAGCACTTCATCATGGGCTGAAGGTGATTTGGAGAAATGGTACAGCAGTTTTCAAAGCCACCATTAAACATAGCTCAGACAAGCCCTTGGAGATAGTTTGGAGCACAACAAAGCAAAGTCCTTTTGGGGGTCTTTTCCTCTCCTTCCTCAGCAAGGTTCCACTGCAGGCCAGTCCTTCAGCTTCTTCTTTGGTCCTTCTAGTTGGGCAGAGGTTCGTTGTGGTAAAACTGGATCTAATTTCTTCGAAACAGGGCTCCTACATTTATAGTCACTTTCTTTTGTCTTCTCAGGCCAGGGGGGCCGTTGCATAGTCCTTTTCAGCACTGGAGTACTTTGTTGTGCAGAATCTGCCTTCTCCTTTCAGTGTGTGGGGCAGGGACAGCAGACGCTCCGCAGGAGGTGGAGCCAGCATTGAGATGACAAGTACAGCCAGGAGCACTTTGTTGACAGTCTTCCCTCTTCCTGGGCTAGGTGTCGGGCAGAGTCATCAGTCGTTCCCAAGGAGGTGGAGCCAGCATTGTGGTGGCAGACCACAGTCCTATTCAGAGTCAAGGGGCACTCCCACCACCCACCTTGGTGTCATGGCTCCATTTACCACCTGTCATCCCCAGCCCTGTCACTCACACAACCCAGACAGCAGATACACATCCTGGCAGAAGCGGGCTGACATGGTTAGGCAAACAAATGCTAACTTTCTAAAAGTAGCATTTGAAAACACAGGATATTAAAATAAACTTTACTAAAAGAAGTATTTTATTATTCTGAGTTCAGGCATACTAAACTTGACCTTATACCTTGTTCCCTGAGCCTGCTGGGATTATAGGGTGTAATAATTCCAGCAGCCCATCTTAGCCTATGAGAACAGGTAGCCTTACAATAGTGAAGAACGAAAATGGCTGTAATTCAATATTAGGACATGCCACACACATCAGGGCTTGTCCTACGTTAGGCGTACAATGCACCCGGCCCTTGGACCTACCATAGAGGTGACTCACATGAAGTAAAGGGAAGGTTTAGAGACTGGCAGGTAGGTGTACTTGCGCATTTAGCATGACAGTACCAGACTGCACACAGGTTCTGCAATGGCAGACCTTTAGACATATTTTAAAAGGCTGCTTCTGTGGGTGGTGCAACCAGCGCTGCAGGCCCACTAGCAGTATTTGTATTTACAAGCCCTGGCACTCCTGGTGCACTTTACTGGGGACTGACAGTAAAATCAAATGAGACAATCATGGAAACCAATCAAAGTACACAGGTTACAGTAGGGAGAGCATATGCACTTTAGCACTGGTCAGCAGTGGTAAAGTGCCCAGAGTCATTAAACCAACAAAAACAGGTCAGAGAGAATATTGGAGGAAGGCAAAAAGTTCAGGGATGACCCTGCCAAGAGGGCCAAGTCCAACAGGCGGCAGATGGGGCCTCATACGCTGCATACAATTCTTTATTCTGCGCCGCTGCGAGGTGCATTGCCATCTGTCACACGGGTGGTGTTTCTGATTTGGAGGCAGGCGCTGTGACGCATAGGATGGTGGAATACCCTGACTCGGGAGACTCCTCTTTGGAACAATGGACGCTTGCCCTAATTGGCTGCCCTGCAGGGCTTCCGGGGATGGGATGATAACGGGGTTTCGACTCTGGGAGATGTTATGAGGGGTGCAGTACTCAAGTCTTTCCAAGATCTCAGAGGGAATTTTGCATGCCACAGACACAATTCTATTGATACTTACAATTTTCCCATGCCATATCCCCTGGCCTGGAAGGGCTGGAGTCTCTGCCAGACTTCAGGCCACTGGAAGCGAAAGTGTTTATGGGTGACCTAGAGAAAAAGAAGATCTTGTGGATCTACCAATCCCTTCTTTATACATAGTTCCACTACACTTCAGAGCATCGGGGGACTGGGAGGAGGATGTGGGCGAGCTGGAAGAGGAGGACTGGACGGAGGCCCTGGCAGCGCCGCGGTGAGCGACCATAGTGATGCGCCTTTACCTTGTTCAATTTAAGTATCTGCACAGGGTCTATTTTACCCAATATCGATTGTGGGGGTCAGGTTTATTGCCTCCCAGGAGTGTCTTATGTGTGGTCGGGAGGAGGGCACGTTCATGCACACTGTCTGGCAGTGCCTTCCCCTTGATCAATTTTGGAGAGGGGTATTTTCCTGCCTTTCGGAGGTTCTGGGATGGAAGCTCCCACATACGCAGTGACTAGCCCTGCTACACGTGATGGAGGGAATAGGGGGTAACATATACTAACGACATCTCATGCAGCTGGGTCTAAAGTTAGCGAACCGAGATATTGCCAGGGAGTGGAAGGCGCCACAGCCCCTTCAGTGGCGGCATGGAAGAATGGCCTGGGCTTTTGTATGGGGCTGGAACAGCCTATTTTTGTTGCCAGGGGATGCCCACGCAAACACTACAAAATATGGAAAAGATGGAAAAGATGGGCGGATTACTGGGGCCTGTGGCTGGAGCCCCCTTTAGCTGTAGAGGTGCACGCATTGGGTTAACTTTATGCGCATGGTGGGGTTGTGGAGGTGTTGGGGTGAGGAGGGAGGCCCGAGGGGTGTGTGCTCTCTCGCTGGAATTGCTTTTTCTGTATAAAGGCTATGGACAGGACAACGCGGACACTGTGCGACTTCGGTGGGAGGGGTGAGGGAGGGAGGGAGTTGGGGGGGTTTCTGTATTATTTGGTATGTTTTTGTTATGCTATATACAAAAGTCGATTGCTTTCTTGGTGCTATCTGGCTTGATTCTGCAGATGCCTCTGGTTTTCAGAGCCCTGTGATAACTGTGCAATTTGACAAATAAAATATGTTTTAAAAAACAAATCACATTTTGACTGATGAGCGCGTCATGTGAGCAAGGCCCTCCGGGGCTGAAACGCGTCATGGTTGCCATTCTGTGGACTAAATATTTCAACAGCGCTTACTTTGTGGTCCGTGCTCCATTATTTCGCATCAATAGCATCGCCAGTGGCAGGTGGAGAGCTTTGAATAGATATATATATACCAACAGCCAGAGCGCCAAGTTTCCCCATCACGGACCAACTCAGAAAACTCGGTAAAACAAACTTCGGGGAAACCGGCTGCCGCCAAACACTGGAGTTTGGTATGTTTCCTCAGCAGCCTTACAAAACATGGGCTGCGGCGAGGAGCTACATAACTGGGAACTTCTTTGTTCCAGTGAGACAGTGAGAACATCAGCACAAACCTGTTGGAGGGCTGTGAGACCACAAAGACCAGCATGCTGTGCCAACACCAGATAACGGGTGTCCACTAGAGGGCCGGCAATGCTTATAAACATTCCTTGTGACTCATATAAAGCTTTCATTTTCCGGGGCTGACCTTTGAGAAAGTTTAAGGATTAAACGAAACGCGTCAGGATTGCCCTACACTGCTCAAAATAAATGATGGCATCGTGTGTGAAGCGAGTGCGGATCAACTGCTTTCCAGAATGGGGGAGATAATGATATGATATATATATAGCGTGATCTGCGAATCAGACTTTACCATTTTGCCAAATTTCTTGTAATTCCGTTCAGCCGTTTGGGCTGTAGCCGTGTCTAAAGGTCCTATGGAAAATTGCATGGGGAAAACACGTTTTGGGACCCCCCTTCTCAGCCCCCGCTTCACGAATCCCCCCGGAACTTTCAGGGAAGGAGCGGAGCGTAACGCGCCATCTTCTTTGAGATATTCACATAGATTGATCAACCGGCGCCAAAGTTATTCCCAATAGAATGTTGCGGATTTCCTATGGAAACTAGGGCCTAACTATATATATATATATATCATGACAATCCAATCACACCCATCCTATACTTTATCCCCAAGATTCATAAGGACCCCTTACATCCGCCAGGCAGACCCATCATTTCTGCCAGGGGTAGCCTATTGGAACACACTTCTGTTTATATAGATTCTTTTTTACAGGGGTATGTGCAACAATTAGGTTCCTATGTGCAGGACACAGGGGATTTTTTTCTAAAAATCAAGGATGTAGAATGGGTTACAGGTGATTGGCTGATAGCCTTGGATGTATCCTCACTCTACACGAGCATCTCGCAAGACGATGGTATCAATGCGGTTGAACATTACTTATCCAGAAGGGGTTCTGATGCTCATGATCACAATGCAATGCTTCTGGATATGTTGAGATTCTGCCTTGTTAACAATGTTTTTCTCTTTAATCAACAATTGTATCGTCAGTTACAGGGCGTGGCAATGGGGGCCAGCTTCTCCCCAAGCTTTGCATGTTTGCACATGGGAGCTTGGGAGGAGCTGGTCCTGGGTCACGAATACCGTCACAATATTCGCAACAATTTGGTTGCATGGTTTCGTTTCATTGACGACCTTTTGGTGATCTGGCGGGGAAGTAAGGTGGATGCATTGAAGTTCATTGAAGATATTAATAACAATGAATTGAACTTGAAATTCACAGCAACGTTAAGTCAGGATAGTGTAACTTTTCTTGACACTGAATTGTACATAAGAGACGGCCAGTTGGAATCTAGGATTTTTCGAAAAGCCACTGCTGGCAACAGCATATTACATGCGGCTAGTGCACACCCATCACACTTAATATCCAGCATCCCCTATGGGGAGATGCTACGATTTAGGCGTATCTGCAGTAATCCTATTGATTTGAAAAGGGCACAGGATCAAAGCATAACCCGCTTTTTGGAGCGTGGCTACTCGAGCCAACTGATACAGAGGGCCAAGGATAAATCTATGGTTTTCTCCCGGGAGGAACTGCTTACTAAGAACAGCAGTAGGCAGGAAGACAAACCGGATAATACATCAGTTGATGCCCCAGCTGACAATAACTGTTTTCGAGTTATCACGGGATACAATAGACAACACCAACAGATCCGGAAAATCCTTAACAAACACTGGCCCTTGGTCACCCACGATACTGTTATAGGCAATAGTCTCCCCAAACAAGTCTCCCTTACATTTAGCAGGGCACCATCGCTGCGAGATCATTTGGTGGTTACCAACTCTGAACCCTATGTAAAATCTACCTGGTGGCAAGAAAACAAAGGCTTTTACAGATGTAAGACCTGTAAAGCTTGCCTCCATGGACAAAACACAAAAACTTACAGGGACGGGTTCACCAATATTCAACATTCCATCACCCAGGTTTTAACATGTAAAACCGAATATGCAGTGTATATCTTGGAATGCCCCTGTTCATTGAAATATGTGGGCAGCACAAAAAATGCTGTCCACATACGTATTCTCCAACATTTGCGGGCCACCACTAATGGTGACAACACCTACCCCGTGGCCCGCCATTTTAGAGAATGCCACCGAAGTGACAACACTGATCTTAGATACTGAGTGATTGACTCAATCATGAGTAGCAAGAGAGGGGGAGATAGGGATGTGAAATTGAGAAAGCTTGAGACCAAATACATTTTACTGCTCAATACTAAGTCACCAATGGGCTTGAATATCACTGAGGACCTATATACATGTTTACCTTGAGCAGAAAGTCCTGATTGTATTTAATTATGCAGGGACTCCCCACAGCAGTTCTCTTCTACAGGAATCCCCCGGCTGGGAGATACTGTGTGGGAACATAGTGGAGTGGGGACCGGATTTGAAATATTTGTTAATCTGAATGTGCTGTTACCTATATGAAATCATTGTTAAATCTGAAGTACACATACACAATATTCGGACTGTGTTGGGTCCTTAATCCCAGTCAGTCTGTTAGTGTTATTCACAGTATTTATTCACTTATGATTATTTAGCAGGTTCATAGAAATCAATATGTTTTTCATTGTTGGAGGGTAGAGGTATAAACCATTGGGTACAGGGTGGCAGACTGTATTCCAATACTTCCCCCGATATTTGCCAGAGGGAGAGATGCATATTATGGGTATTTTCCTCCTAATGTTTTTTTACTTTAGGATGCTTAGTTTATGTACACAGGTTTTTCAACTTATTGATTATCAGTGATGTAGATACCTGGTTAACACAACTGGATGGTAGTTAGATCTTGATATTTTGCACATATTGTGGCATATGCACATCAAATTGCTATTTTGCACATTTAATGCGAAATTTGCACATCTCCTTTGCACTGTTTGGTAGATTACCAAAAGAAGCACTTGCACTTTATTTTTGATACTACTATGATATTGTGTTTGGAACCTGTTTAAAACAATCAGACATCCTACACTTTGAGCAGGGGGACACCTGTGATGTTTTCCTAATTAAATGACTAGAATATTAATGTCTATAACCTCGAGTATAATATGTATTTTACTATGAACTCAACAAGGTTAATGCATTCCAGGATCATTTAATTTATATAGTTGTACATATGTATATACAGTTTTTAATACTATGTATTAGACCCCCGCTTTGGTATTTTATTGGTATTTTACTGATATATGTGTACAAAACAAGCCGAGTTACCCGTTACTATAATGTCATTGAAAATTCCAACATAGTATGTTTTCTATGTCCTTGCCTTAAACACTCAAACGTGCCGTCAATGTAATCATCACTGGCACTTTAAAAGGTAGATACCGATTAAGCAACATTGTTATGTGAACAAGGCTCGTGGAGCCGAAACGTCATGGACTTTACCTGCGCTATTTAATAAAGGAGAAAAGGAAACTTTATTGGTCCGTGTCCGAGTGTTACTTACCCTGGCTGGTTGGTACTCCAGAGCGAGGTGAGACGACGGAATGGAGAATATATATATATATATATATATATATATATATATATATATATATATATATATATATATATATATATATATATATATATATATATATATATATATATATATATATATATATATATATATATATATATATATATATATATATATCTATATATATATATATATATTACCTACTGGCGTCTCGCCAGTAGGTATATATAGTTAGGATTTTTTGTCTATGGGACTTTTGAAAATTCTATGTCTAATAACTTTGGCGTTTGTGGACGGAATCGGCTGAAATTTTCAGGAAAATGGCACATTTTGTTTCTGAGCAGCCCCTGAAAATTTGGGGGGGTTTCGTCAAGGGGGGGCCGAGAAAAAAGGGGGGTCCCAAAACGCGTTTTTCCCATTCATTTTTCCATAGGGCGGTTGGACTTACTTTTAGCTCGAATGGCTGAATGGATTTGCACGAAACTTGGCAAAATTGTAGGGACTTTTAGCCCGATGTGCCTTTGCTAGGTCTCAATATATGTGCTTCAGTGGATTTTGAGAAATTAACGTTTAAATCAAGATATATATCTGTAACAGCGCTCCGGGCAGCGATCCGGTCCGCTTACTTTTCGCGTTTCGGAACTTTGCGCGCAGAAAGCTGATTGGCTCTCCGGTGTCTGTCAACATTCTAAACAGTCCGGAGCGGCCGCCATCTTGTCTCTCGGAAGGATCGAGAGAGAAGAAGAGGTGAAAAACGAAGGGGGAATTTAATGAAAGGGGGCAAGGTATCCCCCTCTTGACCCCCTAGGAATGTTGTTGGGGTTATTAAAGGGTCCCGTGGGGAAAAGAAAAAAAAAATGATTTTTCACGGTAGAAGCGCTTCACAGGCCGCGAACTGGGCCGCAAACTGGTAGCGAAACGGGAAATCGCCATTTTGTGCTTCGTTAATTAAATTACTAGGTATAAGGGGGTGCGGGAGACGTATCCTAATCCACTATGTTTCCTGAGGGTGGCTGAGGAGGCTGATATATGTTGATACATCTCTTCCAGCGGCTGTGCGTGAGCTTTTTTTTTTTTTGCTGCGTGACAGTCCGGAGCGGCCGCCATCTTGTCTCTCGGTAGGATCGAGAGAGAAGAAGAGGTGAAAAACGAAGGGGGAATTTAATGAAAGGGGGCAAGGTATCACCCTCTTTACCCCCTAGGAATGTTGTTGGGGTTATTAAAGGGTCCCGTGGGGAAAAAAAAAAAAAATGATTTTTCACGGTAGAAGCGCTTCACGGGCCGCGAACTGGGCCGCAAACTGGTAGCGAAACGGGAATTCGCCATTTTGTGCTTCGTTAATTAAATTACTAGGTATAAGGGGGTGCGGGAGACGTATCCTAATCCCCTATGTTTCCTGAGGGTGGCTGAGGAGGCTGATATATGTTGATACATCTCTTCCAGCGGCTGCGCCATCTTGCCTTTTTTCCAATGCCACAATTTTGTCGTGCACGGCAGCCATTTTAGATGCCAGGCTGGTCCCAGGCTATCACCTACCCCTGCGGATGTAGTTTATGGCCCCAGCTGTAGAGAATTCAGACATGCCAACCCTCCCGATTCAAGCGTGTGACTACTGATTTCAGTGCTAGTCTCCCGCCTCCCGATTTCTGCAAGCAAAAACCCGGGGGCATATTACGAACAACTAGCGATAATTTTTGTCTCTAACTTGTTTAGAGAAAAAAATTATCGCCGCACATCGGCGATTTTTATCGCAGATAAACCTTGCTATTATCGCAGAAAAGTCAGCGATATTCATGTATTATCGAGCAAATGCTCTTAGCCATGTTATCCACCTTCCATTGGATAACATGGCTAAGAACTGCGCAGGGCAGGTGTTAGATTTTGGAGATATTCGCGCTTAGCGCGAATATCTCCAAAAGTTGGTAATAGGAGAAAGCGATGTTAGGGACTGTTTCCAGTCGCTAACATCTTGGCACGCCACTTTGCATGTTATTAGTGATAAGTATCACTGACATGCAAAGCGGGGCCCAAGATGGTCGCTATCTCTTTTTAGCTGTCACTAACTGGTGTTAGCGACAGCTTGGTAATAGGGAGATAATTTTATCTCCGCTTTCATGGCTTTTAAAGCCAAAAAAGCGGAGATAAACCCCCTTGATAATATGCCCCACGATTCCTTGGGGGTTTCAGCTGACAGGGCTTGGTATTGTGTTACATGGTAATTTTTCCAGGAAACGTCAGAGGGTCGATGCAGGGGTTCTAGAAGAGGTGATAAACCATTTAAGCCTCATGAACAAGCGCATGGTCTTTTAAAGATTTGTGAAGTACTCGGGGCGGCGGTGTGTGTGTGCCCTCTTTCAGGAGCGGGCGGGGGGGCACTGCCAGCAACTTGCCAGGTCAGGTAGTGTTCAACACGTGCATCACCCTTTCTCTGCCTGCTATTGCGCTCCATGCTTCGGAAAGGTAAGAAAAAGAACGTGCATTTGAGTTTGAAATGTCCGATCCTGCAGCAGCACACTTCCAAAGCCCACACATGACAATAACCCGATTCAAGGCCCTATTCACCCGTTTTTAAAAAAATAGATAACACTCCAACAAAGTAAGATTATAAAACTTTATTAACTTTTAACTATAATGAACGGAACAAAAACTAAAAACATTTAAACATTTTTCAACTCAAAAAGCAACAATGGTTAGAAGCTGTCTTTTGTGCGAATAGTCCCAAGGCAGCACAACGTGCAGAGTTCTGGACGGCACCCAGGTGATGTCGCCTGGGTGCCGCACTGGTTTTGGAATCCTACAATGCAGCACAGAAAAACAGCGTGGGGCGTCCCGGGTGGTGCGGGGGGAGGCCTCGTCAGTAGCGGTCTGTTGTGCGAATAGTCCCAAGGCAGCAGAACGCGTTGAGATGTTGATGGGACTGTGTCCAGTGTCCCATGGCTGACACAACATGTACGACAGGCACCCAGGTGATGTCCAGTAAACTGCCGCACTGGTTTTGGTATCCTACAATGCTGCTCCGAAAATTGGCGTGCGGCGCCCCGGGGGGGGGGGGGGCGTGGGGGAGGCGGCGTGAACGGGCCTCCCCAGGTGGCGGCCATCTAGCTGAGTTGCGCCCGCTCTTGCGGCTACAGCGTCTCGCTCACCATGTTGTTGAGTTGCTCCCACTCTTGCAGTGCAGCGATAGGCGGCTGCCACATGGCTCTTAAAATGGCGGACGGCTCCTCGGTTTTGGGCCTGGTCCACTGAAATGGCCCTGGGACACCTTGGAACTCGGACGCTTGCCTGCTAGGGCTTGGGCTCCATTCTCGAAAAGCGTCTCCTCAGCCGTGAAGATTCTACAAAAGTCTTGGGGGCCCCCGACTCCCGCAGGCTTCCGGTGGGGAGCGGCTGCCATGATTGCTCGCGGAATGACCACGACGGAGCCACGAGATGGTGGTGCTCTCATGCTGACGCCAGCTTCAGTCTGAATGATCCAGAAACAAGGTGGGGCTTTCATCGTTTGGGAAAAAAAAATGTTCTAAACCAATGAAAAGTGTTATTTTTAGGTCATATGACCAAGCCTTCCATCTTTAGGAAACCAAAAGTAAAATGAACCAATGAAAAGTTTTATAAACAAGTCACATGACCTGTTATGCGGCATAGGGCTACAAAAAGCGTAGAAAATCCGTTGGCACGTGAGGCGGCGTCAGTAGCGGACCGATGTGCGAATAGGCCGAAGGCAGCACAACGCGCCGAGATTCGGATGGCACCGAGGTGGTGTCCAGCAAATTGCCGCACTGGTGTGGCCATCCTACAATGCTGCGCTGAAAGACGGCGTGTCCAGCTGAGTTTCTCCCGCTCTTGCGGTACAGTGACTCGAACGCGCCGAGATCCGGATGGCACCGAGGTGGTGTCCAGCAAATTTCCGCACTGGTGTGGCCATCCTACAATGCTGCGCCGAAAGACGGCGTGTCCAGCTGAGTTGCGGTCACTGTTGCGGTACAGTGACTCGAACGCGCCGAGATCCGGATGGCACCGAGGTGGTGTCCAGCAAATTGCCGCACTGGTGTGGCCATCCTACAATGCTGCGCCGAAAGACGGCGTGTCCAGCTGAGTTGCGGTCACTGTTGCGGTACAGTGACTCGAACGCGCCGAGATCCGGATGGCACCGAGGTGGTGTCCAGCAAATTGCCGCACTGGTGTGGCCATCCTACAATGCTGCGCCGAAAGATGGCGTGTCCAGCTGAGTTGCGGTCACTCTTGCGGTACAGTGAGTCGAACGCGCCGAGATCTGGATGGCCCCGATGTTGTGTCCAGCAAGTTGCCGCACTGGTGTGGCCATCCTACAATGCTGCGCCGAAAGTCGGCGTGGGGTGCCCCGTTGGCTTATGAGGTGATGTCAGTAGTGGACCGATGTGTGAATAGGTCGGAACCAGCACAAGGCGCCAAGATCCGAATGGCAAGTCCTGGATGTTGAGTGCCTCAGTTGAGAGTTCTGAGCAGTGCTTGTAAGACTGTCTGAAGCTTATTTGCACCTGCTGCAGCTTCACTATTGCCCTGGTGTGGCCAAAGGTGGCACATGACATAGGCGGCCGGCTCCCGAGGTTCGGCTGAACTTTTTTCCTTTTCCTTTCTGCTTCTTTTCCTACAATCCGTTTCATCTGAAGACACGACCAGGTCCCTGAATGTGTGCAGGGGGACGCTATTGATTGAATGAAAATGGCGGCTTGACACAAAGCTGACTCAAGCGTTACTGTTGATGCTATACAGACAAAAATTGGTTTTCAGTTTGTACATTCTTCAGGTTTTTTTTTTCCATCCAAGTCTGATTGAGAGTTTGTAGAAAAATGGCTTCAGATTTTCCACATACTACTCTTCAACATTCTTCCTAAATGTAACAATGTGAAACTCACTAGGAGAACGGCTGTTTCTGTTTCCTTTCAAAATGCTGCCAACAATATTTTCTGAATGGAAGACACCATCTTGTAGCATAAAGGGCCGAAAGGGGTTCTGGTCTGGCCGATGGTTGGTGGAGACATTTTGACTATATCTTGGACCTGCCCGGCCTCGCCCAAAATGGCGCCGGTATAAATGGGACTCGTAACTCCTTGCCCGCAAATGTATATCTAGAAAATGTTATTGTAAGTGGCCCTGTCGTATTTTAATTACAAAATGTACGTCCACCGATTCCGCAACTGTTAGACACCTTTGTTCTTGCAACCTAATGGCCCGCTCGTTACGTTCTTCTACAGTGTAAATGTCTCCTCATCATATACGATTTCAGTTTGCTCCGTGGCCGGCCCACGTGGTTATAGGCCCGTATTTGTATACTGACATTTTCACAATAAAGGTTTTTAAAACAAAACACGGTAGTAGTATTTACATTGGTAAAGTTTTTACTTTTAGTCACTGTTTTCGAATCAGTAAAGGCAAGTGAAATAAAGCAGTCCAATTACATGACGGATAAAAGGTATAATATGTAGGAACGCAGTAAAGATAAATGCTTAAGGGCAGTTGTGTTTTTCATGTCTGCAATATAAAGTGATCGATAAGAATCTGATAATCAGGCGTATCGGCGACTAAGACAGCAGGCCGAATCTCTTTTACTCAACGGCTCCGTCATGGAAGGAAGAAATGCCCTTTTTCTCGAAAAAGGAATATATTTTACTTACAAGACAGTTGTAAATTTTCCGGGAAAGTACATTAGCCTGGAATATTATAACATATGTTTGAAAAAAAAATATTGTTCGAAAACAATAAAAAGCGTAATTTTTAGGTCATATGACCAAGCTTTTCATCATTAAATTAACAAAAGAAAAATGAACCAATGAAAAGTTTTATTAACAAGTCACATGACCTGTTATGCTTACGTTACGCGCTGCGCGCCGCGCCTCGGATCACTTCCGGGTGCGGTAACGCAGCGTGTCATATAACGCATTACGCGACAACGTAGGTCAAGAATATAGTCAAAATGTCTCCACCAACCAGCGTTCGGAACACAACCCCTTTCAGCAGTCCAAAAAGTTCTGTTAAATGACAACAGAGGGGACAGGCAACAAGAACCATCAGTCAAAGAGGGGAGGGCAAGTTCTTCTCTTCCGGGTCATGTTGGGGCGCTACCGGAACTGATCGAATTGGTAGTCTACAGTGTTTCTGGATGTTTCAGACTAAAGCTGGCGTCAGCATGAGACCACTACCATCTTGTAGCTCCGTCGTGGCCATTCCACGAGCAATCATGGCAGCCGCTCCCCACCAGAAGCCTGCGGGAGTCGGAGGCCCCCAAGACTTTTGTAGAATCTTCACGGCTGAGGGGACGCTTTTCGAGAATGGGACCCAAGCCCTATCAGGGAAGCGTCCGAGTTCAAAGGTGTCCCAGGGCCATTTTAGTGGACCAGGCCCAAAACCGAAGAGCCGGCCGCCATTTTGAGAGCCCTGTGGAAGCCGCCTATCGCTGCACCGCAAGAGTGGGCGCAATTCAGCTGGATGGTGGGCAAGACGCTGTAGCCGCAAGAGTGGGCGCAACTCAGCTGGATGGGACAAGGTTCAGAATTGAAGAGTCATCAAAAGGCAAAAAGTTCCGCCGGACCCCGGGAGCCGGCCGCCTATGTCGGGGGCGATCTCAGGCTACACCAGTGCTATAAGACTTGGGGAGGGTGTCGGAGCCAAGCGTCTTCTCCGAGTCCATGGCCATCACACCGCCCCTCAGGGGCCTCCGTCAAGCTGTTTAGGAAGGTAACATATCACATTGTTTTCTAATGCAGTCAGGTCCATAAACGACACTCACTTACTTTGAGAATAGTGAAGCTGCAGTAGGTGGAAATAAGCTTCAGACAGTGTTACAAGCGCTGCTCAGAACTCTTAACTATGGCACCCAACATCCAGAACTTATGCCATTTGAGAATGGCAGTGACATCGAAGCAACTCAGGGACCAAAACCATTAACGTACTTTCACGTATGAAAATCTTACTTGGGGAGGGGGCAGGAGCGAAGCGGCCCCTCCCAGTCAGCGCCACCACACCGTATGTTGAAAATTTGAAGCCATCGTTCTACAAAGTCAACCAAACTTGGATTGAAAAATCTAGAAAAATGTACAAACTGAAAACCAGTTTTGGTCTGCATAGCATCAGTAGCAACGCTTGAGTCAGCTTTGTGTCAAGCCGCCATTTTGATTCAACAAAGCACAGGCATTGAAAAAGGCTCAAACTCAGAACTCTGAACTATGGCACCCAACATCCAGGAGCTTGCCATCCGGATCTTGGAGCCTTGTGCTGCTTTCGACCTATTCACACATCGGTCCACTACTGACATCATCTTATAAACCAACGTTATGTAAATAGTTTTTTAATAAAATGTTTTACCCTGTTTCTTTGCTGGTGTGTTGTCTATATTTTTAATATTTGCATAGGGTTTGTCGTTATTTTGTGCGGGATGGGTAATGGAGCCGAGTTGTCTTGCAGCCCTCATGGTGTGGAGCTCAGTTCATCTCACTATTTTCGTATTTCTCATGAAGGGTTGTTCCTAATATTTCTATTTTAGCGAGGTCAAAAAGAGATCCAATTAGTGGCCTACTGATTTTGCTCGATTACTTTTATTTTTTTACACGATTTTTCACTATCTGCAAAGACTAAACAGAGTATTGCGACTTTGTGCTTGTTTGTAAATAGAGAATGATCCAAAGAGAACCAATTCTAAAACAGTAAATGCTTGGACAACAATCAATCAAATGGAGAGACAAGCAGGCACGTCGGATTACAACGGGGGTAAAGGCCTGCGTTAACTACCCTTCAGTATCTGCAAAGAGAGAGTACTACTAAGACAAAAGAGGGGAGGGGGGGGGGGGGTGCAGCGTTCAAAGCACATCAGCGTGCATAAATACGATAATGTTTTTATCTATCACGTACTTGACATTTTAAAGCTTTTCATATTTGCTATTAAAAAACCAATGAAATTCACAGAAAAAACCATAGGTTATAGTGGATATATAGTTAGGAATTTGCATTTACAAAACCTTGAAAATTCAATGAAAAAACCATTGGTTTTAGGCCATATATAGTTAGGGATTTGCATTTACAAAACCTTATTTTACTCGCATAAAACCATTGAAATTCCATATATAGTTATAAGCGCTAACTATATATCGCGCACCCGCAATCCACTGCTGATGATGTCACATATTACATCATTCATGACATGGTTAGTGACATCACTGATGACATCACTGATGACATCTCAAATGACATCACTGATGACATCACTGAAAACATCTCATTTGACATGACTGATAACATCACTGATGATATCATTCATGTGATAATACGATGAACCTCTTCAGACTCTAATATAACCTTAGATACAATCAGTGTAAACAGACACTCACAGACTGTCACTCATCCATGGAGTTACTCACACACCTAGTCAGTCATGCAAAGAATCAATCACACCTCCATTTCCTCAAATATACAGGTATACAAACTTTACTTATTCAAACATATACTAACACATATTTACTCTCTTATACAATCCCTGATACAAGTTCACAATGATCCATACAGCCACTCACACATTCACTGGCTCTTATGCACAGTTATTTATATATGTCAACTCTCACATGTACTGTGTTTTACATATGTACTTACTTTGACATGTAGCACTGAGATATCCATTCACTCACCAATACACTCATGCACACAGTCAACCGCCCATACAGCTGTTTCCACATGCACTTTTGAAACCATACATCTAGTGAATCAACTGCTCACACATCTATGCACAGAGTCACACACCTCCCAGCCACCCACACACACACTCAGTATCCCATACAAATACTTGGGCAACCAATCAATAACCCATATAGTTACTCATATAGCTACTTATCAACACATGCAACAGTTTACAGAACAACAGACATAATGATGCACAAATTAAGACAGTTTAGTCACTAACCCATGCACTCAGTGAGACACATTTAATCACTCACTCATACAGTCAGTCATGCACCTACTAAATCCTTCATCCAGACACTTATATATCCACTCATTCTTCAATATGTAAGAGATATTTTAACTTTACAGAAACATACAGTCACTGGATGTTGTCATCAGTGATGTCATCAGTGATGTCATTTGAGATGTCATCAGTGATGTCATCAGTGATGTCACTAACCATGTCATGAATGATGTAATATGTGACATCATCAGCAGTGGATTGCGGGTGCGCTTATAACTATATATGGAATTTCAATGGTTTTATGCGAGTAAAATAAGGTTTTGTAAATGCAAATCCCTAACTATATATGGCCTAAAACCAATGGTTTTTTCATTGAATTTTCAAGGTTTTGTAAATGCAAATTCCTAACTATATATCCACTATAACCTATGGTTTTTTCTGTGAATATATATATATATATATATATATATATATATATATATATATATATACATATATATATATATATATATATGTATGTATGTATGTATGTATGTATGTATGTATGTATGTATGTATGTATGTATGTATATATATATATATATATATATATATATATATATATATATATATATATATATATATATATATATATATATATATATATATATATATATATATCAAAACAATACCCTTTCAGGCATAGAGTGATGCATACATTATGCAAAAAGGAAGCAGAGAACTCTGGGTAATTCCCAAGTGTAGTTGGAAAGGAGCTCCTGTATAGAGCACTCTCAATACCAGCGACATTCTAGATCTGCTCTCCTCTAATGTCTGATTTTCTATCAAACCCTTTAAGCATAGGATTAGCACAGTGCCACCCATGCTGAGATAGAAAGGCATAAAGTATTTTGCCATTTCTACAGCAAAGTCTCTAAACATAGGACTAGCACAGTGCTGTTCATGCCAAGCTGTAAAATGACAAAAGCCAATTACCCCTTCAGGCACAGTATTACAGCTTGAACTGGTAAAATACAAACCAAGACAACCTGAAATGAGTAAAAGCAACTCCTGACACAGTGTTTCGCTCTACTTAGAGCTCTTCAGAGAGATATAGCTTTGTCCAGACACAAAGGAGCACCCAGTATAAGTCAAAACAAAATCCTTTCAGGCATACAGTGATGCATACATTATGCAAACCTTCCCTGATCTTTATGTGCCTGCCTGCGCGTGCGTCTCATCCAGAGGCAACTCCTTCTTTTATTTATATATACATATATATATATATATATATTACCTACTGGCGATAGCCAGTAGGTATATATAGTTAGGACCTAGCTACCATAGGAAATCCGCAACATTCTATTGGGATAACTTTGGCGCCGGTTGAGGAATTTGCGTGTAATTTTCCAAAATTTAGGCCAGCTTCGCTCCGCTTCTTCCCTGGAAGTTTTGGGGGGATTCGTCATTATTATTATTATTATTATTGTACAGTCTTATATAGCGCTCGACTTACCCTGGAGCATCTCGGCGCTTGCCTTGGGAACCCGTCCTGGCTTTTTCCCTGTGAGATAACCCATACTGGGCATCCCCAAGGTGAAAGCCAGGCATCCCGCCGTGGGGGGGCCGTTGTGGAGATTAAGCAGGCTAATGCCCAGAGTTGTAGAGTGTGAACCCATGATTCGAGTGGGCACCGAAGCGAGAATTATCGAGTCCGTGGACATTTGGGCTCAAGACCCTGCCGCGTCGGGAATTGAACCCTGGTCCCGGGTCTGACCTCTTCTTCTGGGTCTGCCTCCTCTAACCAGTGAGCCACACTTCACACTCATGCGGGGGCCGAGAAAAAAGGGGGGTCCCAAAACGAGTTTTCCCCATGTTAATTTCCATAGGACGAACAGACAAGGTCACAGCCCGAACCGCTGAATGGAATTACACCAAACTTTGCAAAATTGTAGGGACTGGTATGCAGAAGTGCCTTTTCTATATTTAGTGAAAATTGCTCCAGTGGTTTTAATGAAAATTAAATTCAAAAACACATATATATCTGGGCCGGAGCCTAACCACACATCTCATTGTGAGATCTGATTGGCTGTCAGCACTTTATCCAAGAAGTGTTGGCAGCCATCTTGGGACCAATATACATGATAGCACCTCATTAAAAAGCATTGTATTTAATAGTTACATTATAAATCATTTGTTGATGGTACCATACTCATTTTAGGAATTGTGGTGTGTTCTAAGGTGATTTTACCATGTGAAAAAGCCTTATGCTGGGATATCATGAATCATGTTTGAAAAAAAAATATTATCTCATGCTTTTCCCACAGTGGTTTGGAAGGGGATCTATAAGCTAAACTGAAAGCATATTTTCTGTAAATTCACATTATCTTTCTCAGTCATGTGAGAATGAAGTCTGACATTCTCAGTAAAACATGTACATACAACAAGGACAGAGACTGTCAGTTGATTCCTTTGTGTTCTACTGCAGCCTCCTAGAGTGTTCTAAAGAACAACTGTAGCGCTAGCAGTCCTACTTATTACAAAGGTATGGCACACCTGAAGCCATCTTGATTGTAATAAAGTGGTAATTCTTAAAACATTTAATTTAAAAAGGAACAAAATGAGGGGGCTCATTTTGCCATAGAAAGTTTGATTAGTGCTTCAGAAACAAAAATTAGGGCACATTTTGAGTGACTTCTCAAATCCTCTTCTATTTCATAAAAAAAAATCTGACATGCAGACTGAAACATGCACTTTGAACACCAGCATCAGACTTCCCTGGTGAGCAGTAGCTTTACTACAGTGATCTAATGAACAACTAGAGTGCTAACATTCAGAATATATGGCAAATGTGTGACACATCTGAATGCCTTCTTGATGGAACCAAAGTAAACAAGCATTGAAAATGCAATAGATCTCGCCCTCGTTTAAGTTAAAGCCATTCTGTTTGTTAGCGCGGGGACACACTGACTAACTTGACTATTTATATAGATATGCAGATTATATATGTTTATATATGTATGTATATCCACCACAGAGTTCGGCGAAAAGCTTCAATGGCCACTTGCAGCGGCGGGCCACGGACGGGATCGCCAATCCCAGCAAATTCCACCGTGCTCGTTCACACTCACTATATATATACACATACATATATATAAATGCATATGCATATATATGCATATATATGTGTATATGTGTGCGTGTAGAGAGAGGTAGAGAGGTAGAAGTGTAGAGGTAGAGAGGTAGAGGTAGAGAGGTAGAGACTAGTAGGGAGAGAAGTAGAGAGAGGTAGAGAGGCAGAGAGTAGAGAGTGAGTAATAGAGAGTAGATAGTGAGTAGTAGAGAGTAGTAGAGAGCAGTAGAGAGAGTAGCAGATAGTGAGTAGTAGAGAATAGTAGAGTGAATAGTAGAGTGAGTAGTAGAGAGTAGCAGAGTGTGAGTAGTAGAGAGTGAGTAGTAGAGAGTAGTAGAGAGTAAGTAGTAGAGTGAGTAGTAGAGAGCAGGAGAGAGTGAGTAGTAGAGAGTAGTAAAGAGTGAGTAGTAGAGAGTGAGTAGTAGAGAGTGAGTAGTAGAGAGTAGTAGGGAGTGAGTAGTAGAGCGAGTAGTAGAGAGTAGTAGAGAGAGACTAGTAGAGAGTGAGTAGTAGAGAGTAGTAGAGAGTGAGTAGTAGAGTGAGTAGTAGAGAGTGAGTAGTAGAGAGTAGTAGAGAGAGAGTAGTAGAGAGTGAGTAGTAGAGAGTAGTAGAGAGTGAGAAGTAGAGAGTGAGTAGTAGAGAGTAGTAGAGAGTGAGTAGTAAAGAGTGAGTAGTAGAGAAAGAGTAGTAGAGAGTGAGTAGTAGAGAGTAGAGAGTAGTAGAGAGTGAGTATTAGAGAGTAGTGTAGTAGAGAGTAAGTAGTAGAGAATAGTGGAGAATATTCCAAAGTTTGGCACAGCACCACTTGCACAATAAGTCCAATCAATTCATATCACTTAGAGTCCTTATTGAAGCGCTGAATCTTGGTGTATATTCAAATGCTTTTATTTTCCTTAAGTTTATGTACCACAGCCAGCCGACGCGTTTCGTTCTGTACAACAGAACTTCTTCAGGGCATTCTTATTTCCTTCAAGTTATGTCGGTATCCTGTTGTCATATAATTAGATATTTCTTCCAAATGTTAGACGAGACGTAAGTACATTCTTATTCAAAGTGACTAGGTATCAATTTTACCCACACAGTTCGGGCAGACTTGAGTAATTTATAGCATCCTCAAAGTCAGTTTTTAAAAAATTCCAAAGTATAGGACATGATAATCCAAATCCAAATGTTTCTCAAGAAAAGTCATTTTCAATCGTTCGGAATATCGGCGTTTGGGCAGATATGACCCAGGGACCACCAGTATGCAAGGGGAATTAGTCCCCCCTCTGCAAACGCACCAGTGGCCTGCATTGCAGAGAGGTGTAAAAAGGGGCATTGCCTCATTACACCTCTGTGCAATGCAGCCCCCTGGCGCATACTGGAGGTTCCAGGTGGGCTAGTTGGCCCCCAGGGACCCCCAGTATGCAAGAGGAATTAGTTCCCCCTCTTCAAACATGCACGGGGGCTGCGTTGCAAAGAGGTGTAAAAAAGGGTGTGGCCTCATTACACCTCTCTGCAATGCAGCCCCCTGGCGCATACTGGAGGCTCCTGGTGGGCTAGTTGGCCCCCAGGGACCCCCAGTCTGCAAGGGGAATTAGTTCCCCCTCTGCAAACACGCCAGGGGGCTGCGTTGCAGAGAGGTGTAACAAGGGGCATTGCCTCATTACACCTCTGCAATACAGCCCCTTGGTGCATACTGGAGGTTCCAGGTGGGCTAGTTGGCCCCCAGGGGCCCCCAGTATGCAAGGGGAATTAGTTCCCCATCTTCAAACATGCACGGGGGCTGCGTTGCAGAGAGGTGTAAAAAAGGGCGTGGCTTCATTACACCTCTCTGCAATGCAGTCCCCTGGCGCATACTGGCGATTCCTGGTGGGCTTTCAGGTCTTATATAGTTAGGAATTAGCATTTAAAAAACCTTTGAAATTCACTGAAAAAAACATAGGTTTCAGGCCTTATATAGTTAGGAATTAGCATTTAAAAAACCTTTGAAATTCACTGAAAAAAACATAGGTTTCAGGCTCTATATAGTTAGGAAGTAGCCTTCAAAAAACCTTTAAAATTCACTCAAAAAACTATAAGTTTCAGGGGTGTTATAGTTAGCTGGACATTTCACTCATACAAAACCATTGAAATTGCTCCTATATAGTTACTTGTACTAACTATATTTCGCGCACCCGCAATCCACTGCTGATGATGTCACATATTACATCATTCATGCCATGGTCAGTGACATCACTGATGACATCTCAAATGACATCAATGATGACATCACTGATGACATCATCCATGTGACAATCACATACACCTTTTCATACACTAGTAAAATCTTTCATCACTCTTTGTAAAATACAGAGTATCATATTTGAATCCATTGTTACATCAATACAAGTATCTAAAAACCCACTCAGTGATTCATAGATGTATACACACATCTAATCATTTACCTGTAGATTCACTCATACATGCTGTCAATGAACAATAGAACACTATCAAAAATACTTATACACCTAAATCGACATTACACACCAGCACACATCCTATTCACATATGAAGTCATCCTACTCACTTATGCAAACAATGGATCATACTTACATACATAATTAGCTACATACTTATAAAAACACAACTTCATCTATTCATTTAGATAGTAAGTCATACTTAGTGAATTATAAAATCATTATTACAAGTATAAAGTTATCCATACAGTCACTCACAAAATCATTGAGTCTTATGTATACTTATTTATATACAACAACTGACACATACACAGCCTTTCATTTTTCTAGTTTGTTGGACATGTACCAATGAGAAATATATTTGCTCATCACCACACCCATAAAGATATTCACTCACCCAAACAACTGTTAGAACATGCAGTTTTAACTTCATATAGCTAGTGAATCAACTATTCACACATCTTTGGGCAGTCACACACCCCCCACCGAAGCACACACACATTCACTCTCCCATACAAATACTCAGTTAACTAATCAATAACTAATATAGACTTTCACACAGCTAATAACCAGCTGGAGAACCAGTTTACACAACAACTGACAAAGTGATACAGATATTCACACAGTTTAGTCACTATCCACTATATTTAGTGAGACACTATAAATTGGTCAAGTAAACAGTCAATTACACTGCTACTAAATCCTCCATCCAAATACTTTTTTTATATATCCACTCATTCTTCAATGCAAATTGCTATATATATAATGCATATTTAAATAACGAAGCAAACCACATTCACTGGATGATGTCATCAGTGATGTCATCAGTGATGTCATTTGAGATGTCATCAGTGATGTCACTGACCATGTCATGAATGATGTAATATATGACATCATCAGCAGTGGAGTGCGGTGCGCGAAATATAGTTAGTACAGTATAGTTAGGAGCAATTTCAATGGTTTTGTATGAGTGAAATGTCCAGGTAACTATAACACCCTTAAAACTTATAGTTTTTTGAGTGAATTTTAAAGGTTTTTTAAATGCTAATGCCTAACTATATAGGGCCTGAAACCTATGGTTTTTCAGTGAATATATATATATATATATATATATATATATATATATATATATATATATATATATATATATATATATATTACCTACTGGCGATAGCCAGTAGGTATATATAGTTAGGATTTTTTTCCTATGGGACTTTTGAAAATTCTATGTCTAATAACTTTGGCGTTTGTGGACGGAATCGGCTGAAATTTTCAGGAAAATGGCACATTTTGTTTCTGAGCAGCTCCTGAAAATTTGGGGGGGGTTCGTCAAGGGGGGGCCGAGAAAAAAGGGGGGTCCCAAAACGCGTTTTTCCCATGTTAATTTCCATAGGGCGGTTGGACTCACTTTTAGCCCGAACGGCTGAATGGATTTCCACGAAACTTGGCAAAATTGTAGGGACTGTTAGCCCGATGTGCCTTTGCTAGGTCTCAATATATGTGCTTCAGTGGATTTTGAGAAATTAACGTTTAAATCAAGATATATATCTGTAACAGCGCTCCGGGCAGCGCTCCGGTTCGCGAACTTTTCGCGTATCGGAACTTTGCAAAGCGAAGCTGATTGGCTCTCCGGTGTCTGTCAACATTCTAAACAGTCCGGTGCGGCCGCCATCTTGTCTCTCGGTAGGATCGAGAGACAAGAGGAGGCCAAAACAAAGGGGGAAATGAAGGAAAGGGGGCAAGGTAGACCCCTCCTGACCCCCTGGGATTGATGAGGGGGATATTATAGAGCCACGCCGGGCCCAAAAAAAAAAAAAAAATCCGATTTTTTCGCCGTAGAGACGCGTCTTGGTTCGCGAACCGGGCAGCTAACCGGGCAGCTAACCGGGAAGCTAACCGTCAGTGTAACCCAAAAAAAAAAAAATATCCGATTTTTTTCGCCATAGAGACGCGTCTTGGTTCGCGAACCGGGCAGCTAACCGGGCAGCTAACCGGGAAGCTAACCGGCAGTGTAACCCAAAAAAAAAAATCCGATTTTTTCGCCGTAGAGACGCGTCTTGGTACGCGAACCGGGCAGCTAACCGGGCAGCTAACCGGGAAGCTAACCGGCAGTGTAACGGGAGTCTGAGGAGTAGCTGATTGGCTGTCAATATTGTAAACAGTCCGGAGCGGCCGCCATCTTGTCTCTCGGTAGGATCGAGAGACAAGAGGAGGCCAAAACAAAGGGGGAAATGAAGGAAAGAGGGCAAGGTAGACCCCTTCTGACCCCCTAGGATTTATGAGGGGGATATTATAAAACCACGTGGGGCCAAAAAAAAAAAAAAAAAAAAATCCGATTTTTTCGCCGTAGAGACGCGTCTTGGTACGCAAACTGGGCAGCTAACCGGGCAGCTACCGGGAAGCTAATCGGCAGTGTAACGGGAGTCTGAGGAGAAGCTGATTGGCTGTTATCATTGTAAACAGTCTGGAGCGGCCGCCATCTTGTCTCTCTGTGGGATCGAGAGACAAGAGGTGGAAAAAAAAAGGTGTAAATGAATGAAAGGGGTAAGGCAGACCCCTCCTGAACCCCTAGGATTGATGAGGGGGCTATTAAAGTTCCCTGGGGGGTGAAAAAAAAAAATGTGCGATTTTCGCGGTAAAGGTGCTTCCTGGTACGTTAACCGGGCAGCTAACCGGCAGCGTAACGGGAGTCCGACATATTGTGTTTTTTGAACGTTTGTGATATGTGCACGTGTGGATTTTGTCTAATTAAGGTTAAAAAATATATATATATCTTTAAGCGTGTTCTGGCGCGCTTACGTTTTGGGTTTGGTTTGCGCTGCAGAGACGATACGTCACGGTTATGCGATGCATCATGAGGCGTCTCACGGGCTACGTGATACGTCACTTAATAAAGAATATATTTTACAGCTATAGATATTAGCTTTTAAAAAACCAATGAAATTCACAGAAAAAACCATAGGTTATAGACCATATATAGTTAGGGATTAGCATTTAAAAAACCTTATTTTATTTGCACAAAACCATTGAAATTCCATATATAGTTAGTTGCACTAACTATATATCGCGGACCCGCAATCCACTGCTAATGATGTCACATATTACATCATTCATGACATGGTCAGTGACATCACTGATGACATCACTGATGACATCTCAAATGACATCACTGATGACATCACTGATGACAACACCCAGTGACTGTATGTTTCTGTAAAGTTAAAATATGTCTTACATATTGAAGAATGAGTGGATGTATAAGTGTCTGGATGAAGGATTTAGTAGGTGCATGACTGACTGTATGAGAGAATGATTAAATGTGTCTCACTGAGTGCATGGGTTAGTGATTAAAGTGTCTTAATTTGGCAATCAATATTTATGTTCTTCTGTAAACTGCTGCATGTTTAAATCAGTAGCTATATCAGTAACTATATGGGTTATTGAATGGTTGCCCAAGTATTTGTATGGGAGACTGAGTGTGTGTGTGGGTGGCTGGGAGGTGTATAACTCTGTGCATAGATGTGTGAGCGGTTGATTCCCTAGGTGTATGGGTTCAAAAGTGCATGTAGAAACAGCTGTATGGACAGTTGACTGTGTGCATGAGTATATTGGTGAGTGAATGGATATCTCAGTTCTACATGTCAAAGTAAGTACATATGTAAAGCACACTCCATGTGAGAGTTGACATATATAAATAACTGAACATAAGAGTCAGTGAATGTGAGAGTGGCTGTATGAATCATTGTGAACTTGTATCAAGGATTGTATAAGAGAGTAAATATGTGTTAGTATATGTTTGAATAAGTAAGGTGTGTATAACTGTATAGTTAAGGAAATGGAGATGTGATTGATTCTTTGCATGACTGAATAGGTGTGTGAGTAACTCCATGGATGTGTGACAGTCTGTGAGTGCCTGTTTACACTGAGTGTATCAAAGGTTATATTAGAGTCTGAAGATGTATTATCACATAAATGATATCATCAGTGATGTAATCAGTAATGTCAAATGAGATGTCAGTGATGTCATCAGTGATGTCATTTGAGATGTCATCAGTGATGTCATCAGTGATGTCATTTGAGATGTCATCAGTGATGTCATCAGTGATGTCACTGACCATGTCATGAATGATGTAATATGTGACATCATTAGCAGTGGATTGCGGGTCCGCGATATATAGTTAGTGCAACTAACTATATATGGAATTTCAATGGTTTTGTGCAAATAAAATAAGGTTTTTTAAATGCTAATCCCTAACTATATATGGTCTATAACCTATGGTTTTTTCAGTGAATATATATATATATATATTTCGGGGTCTTTCCTCACAGAAAGAAGTTGAGGCGCACACACTGCAGGTAAGGAATCATCCTTTTATTACACCTTTTAAAACCACTCCATTGTCCTTGTCCTAATGCATTTCGGCCGCATCGGCCTTCTTCCGAGGGAGGAGGGAGGGGGAGCTTCTGACATCAAATGGCCTTCCGAACGCACGCAGGCTCTGCTAGTGCTCACTTCAATGATTGCCCTCAGGTGGGTGTCCGGTTCAGACTGACATGAAGAGCATGCTGGTCTATGTAGTGCGTTCTCTGGCCCTGCGATTTTGCCTCTTCAGTGAGTGATGTCGTAATTGATAATTGTTGATTGAGGTGATTCCTGTGTCCCCTTGAATCCTATTTTCGAGTCTTCTGGGGCCCATTCCAAGGTCCGGTCCCTGGTGGCTGCCGCTGCCCAGCTTGGCTTTCACCGTCTGTCAGGTTGGTCCCGTTTTGGGAAGAATCCGGCGCGCTTTGTTGGGGTTGCGTTCCTCTCGGCCAGGACCCAGGCCGTTTTGTATTATTCGGGGTCATTCCTCACAGAAGGAAGTTGAGGCGCACACACTGCAGGTAAGGAAACATCCTTTTATTACACCTTTTAAAACCACTCCATTGTCCTTGTCCTAATGCATTTCGGCCGCATCGGCCTTCTTCCGAGGGAGGAGGGAGGGGGAGCTTCTGACATCAAATGGCCTTCCGAATGCACGCAGGCTCTGCTAGTGCTCACTTCAATGATTGCCCTCAGGTGGGTGTCCGGTTCAGACTGACATGAAGAGCATGCTGGTCTATGTAGTGCGTTCTCTGGCCCTGCGATTTTACCTCTTCAGTGAGTGATGTCGTAATTGATAATTGTTGATTGAGGTGATTCCTGTGTCCCCTTGAATCCTATTTTCGAGTCTTCTGGGGCCCATTCCAAGGTCCGGTCCCTGGTGGCTGCCGCTGCCCAGCTTGGCTTTCACCGTCTGTCAGGTTGGTCCCGTTTTGGGCAGAATCCGGCGCGCTTTGTTGGGGGTGCGTTCCTCTCGGCCAGGACCCAGGCCGTTTTGTATTATTCGGGGTCTTTCCTCACAGAAAGAAGTTGAGGCGCACACACTGCAGGTAAGGAAACATCCTTTTATTACACCTTTTAAAACTACTCCATTGTCCTTGTCCTAATGCATTTCGGCCGCATCGGCCTTCTTCCGAGGGAGGAGGGAGGGGGAGCTTCTGACATCAAATGGCATTCCGAACGCACGCAGGCTCTGCTAGTGCTCACTTCAATGATTGCCCTCAGGTGGGTGTCCGGTTCAGACTGACATGAAGAGCATGCTGGTCTATGTAGTGCGTTCTCTCGCCCTGCGATTTTGCCTCTTCAGTGAGTGATGTCGCAATTGATAATCGTTGATTGAGGTGATTCCTGTGTCCCCTTGAATCCTATTTTCGAGTCTTCTGGGGCCCATTCCAAGGTCCGGTCCCTGGTGGCTGCCGCTGCCCAGCTTGGCTTTCACCGTCTGTCAGGTTGGTCCCGTTTTGGGCAGAATCCGGCGCGCTTTGTTGGGGGTGCGTTCCTCTCGGCCAGGACCCAGGCCGTTTTGTATTATTCGGGGTCTTTCCTCACAGAAAGAAGTTGAGGCGCACACACTGCAGGTAAGGAAACATCCTTTTATTACACCTTTTAAAACCACTCCATTGTCCTTGTCCTAATGCATTTCGGCCGCATTGGCCTTCTTCCGAGGGAGGAGGGAGGGGGAGCTTCTGACATCAAATGGCCTTCCGAACGCACGCAGGCTCTGCTAGTGCTCACTTCAATGATTGCCCTCAGGTGGGTGTCCGGTTCAGACTGACATGAAGAGCATGCTGGTCTATGTAGTGCGTTCTCTGGCCCTGCGATTTTACCTCTTCAGTGAGTGATGTCGTAATTGATAATTGTTGATTGAGGTGATTCCTGTGTCCCCTTGAATCCTATTTTCGAGTCTTCTGGGGCCCATTCCAAGGTCCGGTCCCTGGTGGCTGCCGCTGCCCAGCTTGGCTTTCACCGTCTGTCAGGTTGGTCCCGTTTTGGGCAGAATCCGGCGCGCTTTGTTGGGGGTGCGTTCCTCTCAGCCAGGACCCAGGCCGTTTTGTATTATTCGGGGTCTTTCCTCACAGAAAGAAGTTGAGGCGCACACACTGCAGGTAAGGAAACATCCTTTTATTACACCTTTTAAAACCACTCCATTGTCCTTGTCCTAATGCATTTCGGCCGCATCGGCCTTCTTCAGAGGGAGGAGGGAGGGGGAGCTTCTGACATCAAATGGCATTCCGAACGCACGCAGGCTCTGCTAGTGCTCACTTCAATGATTGCCCTCAGGTGGGTGTCCGGTTCAGACTGACATGAAGAGCATGCTGGTCTATGTAGTGCGTTCTCTGGCCCTGCGATTTTACCTCTTCAGTGAGTGATGTCGTAATTGATAATTGTTGATTGAGGTGATTCCTGTGTCCCCTTGAATCCTATTTTCGAGTCTTCTGGGGCCCATTCCAAGGTCCGGTCCCTGGTGGCTGCCGCTGCCCAGCTTGGCTTTCACCGTCTGTCAGGTTGGTCCCGTTTTGGGCAGAATCCGGCGCGCTTTGTTGGGGGTGCGTTCCTCTCGGCCAGGACCCAGGCCGTTTTGTATTATTCGGGGTCTTTCCTCACAGAAAGAAGTTGAGGCGCACACACTGCAGGTAAGGAAACATCCTTTTATTACACCTTTTAAAACTACTCCATTGTCCTTGTCCTAATGCATTTCGGCCGCATCGGCCTTCTTCCGAGGGAGGAGGGAGGGGGAGCTTCTGACATCAAATGGCATTCCGAACGCACGCAGGCTCTGCTAGTGCTCACTTCAATGATTGCCCTCAGGTGGGTGTCCGGTTCAGACTGACATGAAGAGCATGCTGGTCTATGTAGTGCGTTCTCTCGCCCTGCGATTTTGCCTCTTCAGTGAGTGATGTCGTAATTGATAATCGTTGATTGAGGTGATTCCTGTGTCCCCTTGAATCCTATTTTCGAGTCTTCTGGGGCCCATTCCAAGGTCCGGTCCCTGGTGGCTGCCGCTGCCCAGCTTGGCTTTCACCGTCTGTCAGGTTGGTCCCGTTTTGGGCAGATTCCGGCGCGCTTTGTTGGGGGTGCGTTCCTCTCGGCCAGGACCCAGGCCGTTTTGTATTATTCGGGGTCTTTCCTCGCAGAAAGAAGTTGAGGCGCACACACTGCAGGTAAGGAAACATCCTTTTATTACACCTTTTAAAACCACTCCATTGTCCTTGTCCTAATGCATTTCGGCCGCATTGGCCTTCTTCCGAGGGAGGAGGGAGGGGGAGCTTCTGACATCAAATGGCCTTCCGAACGCACGCAGGCTCTGCTAGTGCTCACTTCAATGATTGCCCTCAGGTGGGTGTCCGGTTCAGACTGACATGAAGAGCATGCTGGTCTATGTAGTGCGTTCTCTGGCCCTGCGATTTTACCTCTTCAGTGAGTGATGTCGTAATTGATAATTGTTGATTGAGGTGATTCCTGTGTCCCCTTGAATCCTATTTTCGAGTCTTCTGGGGCCCATTCCAAGGTCCGGTCCCTGGTGGCTGCCGCTGCCCAGCTTGGCTTTCACCGTCTGTCAGGTTGGTCCCGTTTTGGGCAGAATCCGGCGCGCTTTGTTGGGGGTGCGTTCCTCTCGGCCAGGACCCAGGCCGTTTTGTATTATTCGGGGTCTTTCCTCACAGAAAGAAGTTGAGGCGCACACACTGCAGGTAAGGAAACATCCTTTTATTACACCTTTTAAAACCACTCCATTGTCCTTGTCCTAATGCATCTCGGCCGCATCGGCCTTCTTCCGAGGGAGGAGGGAGGGGGAGCTTCTGACATCAAATGGCATTCCGAACGCACGCAGGCTCTGCTAGTGCTCACTTCAATGATTGCCCTCAGGTGGGTGTCCGGTTCAGACTGACATGAAGAGCATGCTGGTCTATGTAGTGCGTTCTCTGGCCCTGCGATTTTGCCTCTTCAGTGAGTGATGTCGTAATTGATAATCGTTGATTGAGGTGATTCCTGTGTCCCCTTGAATCCTATTTTCGAGTCTTCTGGGGCCCATTCCAAGGTCCGGTCCCTGGTGGCTGCCGCTGCCCAGCTTGGCTTTCACCGTCTGTCAGGTTGGTCCCGTTTTGGGCAGAATCCGGCGCGCTTTGTTGGGGGTGCGTTCCTCTCGGCCAGGACCCAGGCCGTTTTGTATTATTCGGGGTCTTTCCTCACAGAAAGAAGTTGAGGCGCACACACTGCAGGTAAGGAAACATCCTTTTATTACACCTTTTAAAACCACTCCATTGTCCTTGTCCTAATGCATTTCGGCCGCATTGGCCTTCTTCCGAGGGAGGAGGGAGGGGGAGCTTCTGACATCAAATGGCCTTCCGAACGCACGCAGGCTCTGCTAGTGCTCACTTCAATGATTGCCCTCAGGTGGGTGTCCGGTTCAGACTGACATGAAGAGCATGCTGGTCTATGTAGTGCGTTCTCTGGCCCTGCGATTTTGCCTCTTCAGTGAGTGATATCGTAATTGATAATTGTTAATTGAGGTGATTCCTGTGTCCCCTTGAATCCTATTTTCGAGTCTTCTGGGGCCCATTCCAAGGTCCGGTCCCTGGTGGCTGCCGCTGCCCAGCTTGGCTTTCACCGTCTGTCAGGTTGGTCCCGTTTTGGGCAGAATCCTGCGTGCTTTGTTGGGGGTGCGTTCCTCTCGGCCAGGACCCAGGCCGTTTTGTATTATTCGGGGTCTTTCCTCACAGAAAGAAGTTGAGGCGCACACACTGCAGGTAAGGAAACATCCTTTTATTACACCTTTTAAAACCACTCCATTGTCCTTGTCCTAATGCATTTTGGCCGCATCGGCCTTCTTCCGAGGGAGGAGGGAGGGGGAGATTCTGACATCAAATGGCCTTCGGAACGCACGCAGGCTCTGCTAGTATATATATATATATCAAACACCAAAGAGTCGCCCTCTAGAGATCACCACACACGAAGGATCAGCGCTCACAGCACAGCAGGTAGCTTGCTCACAGCCGGTAGCAACCCTCTCAAAGCGCCATACGCGTTTCGAGCTTCGCGCTCTTGATCACTGGCTGGTGGAAGAAAGGAAGCGGATTTAGAAGAACTCATTTTATTCCAATTAACAGTCCGGCCTTAAATGGGCGCACAGTGGCATTCTGGTTATTGCAGTTCAAAATACGCCACCATTGACTGACACAGTTCACTCCCCCAGTGGGCTCCGCTGCCTCCATTCTTTAATGTCATACCCTGTAGGGTGGGGGGGGCTCGCAGACCATTAGTAAAGCAAGCAGTGCGTCCCTGTAGTGCAGGCACCTCCGTTCTCTGATGCTCAAGTTCGGAACACCAGAAACCCGCTCTGGCAGGCGGTGGGGCTTTCTCACGGCCGGACCAGTTGCATTATGTCAAACACCAAAGAGTCGCCCTCTAGAGATCACCACACATGAAGGATCAGCGCTCACAGCACAGCAGGTAGCTTGCTCACAGCTGGTAGCAATCCTCTCAAAGCGCCATACGCTTTTCGAGTTTCACGCTCTTGATCACTGGCTGGTGGAAGAAAGGAAGCGGATTTAGAAGAACTCATTTTATTCCAATTAACAGTCCCGCCTTAAATGGGCGCACAGTGGCATTCTGGTTATTGAATTTCAAAATACGCCACCATTGACTGACACAGTTCACTCCCCCAGTGGGCTCCGCTGCCTCCATTCTTTAATGTCATACCCTGTAGGGTGGGGGGGCTCGCAGACCATTAGTAAAGCAAGCAGTGCGTCCCTGTAGTGCAGGCACCTCTGTTCTCTGATGCTCAAGTTCGGAACACCAGAAACCCGCTCTGGCAGGCGGTGGGGCTTTCTCGCGGCCGGACCAGCCGCATTATGTCAAACACCCAAGAGTCGCCCTCTAGAGATCACCACACACGAAGGATCAGCGCTCACAGCACAGCAGGTAGCTTGCTCACAGCCGGTAGCAACCCTCTCAAAGCGCCATACGCGTTTCGAGCTTCACGCTCTTGATCACTGGCTGGTGGAAGAAAGGAAGCGGATTTAGAAGAACTCATTTTATTCCAATTAACAGTCCCGCCTTAAATGGGCGCACAGTGGCATTCTGGTTATTGCAGTTCAAAATACGCCAACATTGACTGACACAGTTCACTCCCCCAGTGGGCTCCGCTGCCTCCATTCTTTAATGTCATACCCTGTAGGGTGGGGGGGCTCGCAGACCATTAGTAAAGCAAGCAGTGCGTCCCTGTAGTGCAGGCACATCCGTTCTCTGATGCTCAAGTTCGGAACACCAGAAACCCGCTCTGGCAGGCGGTGGGGCTTTCTCGCGGCCGGACCAGCCGCATTATGTCAAACACCAAAGAGTCGCCCTCTAGAGATCACCACACACGAAGGATCAACGCTCACAGCACAGCAGGTAGCTTGCTCACAGCCGGTAGCAACCCTCTCAAAGCGCCATACGCGTTTCGAGCTTCACGCTCTTGATCACTGGCTGGTGGAAGAAAGGAATCGGATTTAGAAGAACTCATTTTATTCCAATTAACAGTCCCGCCTTAAATGGGCGCACAGTGGCATTCTGTTTATTGCAGTTCAAAATACGCCACCATTGACTGACACAGTTCACTCCCCCAGTGGGCTCCGCTGCCTCCATTCTTTAATGTCATACCCTGTAGAGTGGGGGGGCTCGCAGACCATTAGTAAAGCAAGCAGTGCGTCCCTGTAGTGCAGGCACCTCTGTTCTCTGATGCTCAAGTTCGGAACACCAGAAACCCGCTCTGGCAGGCGGTGGGGCTTTCTCGCGGCCGGACCAGACGCATTATGTCAAACACCAAAGAGTCGCCCTCTAGAGATCACCACACACGAAGGATCAGCGCTCACAGCACAGCAGGTAGCTTGCTCACAGCCGGTAGCAACCCTCTCAAAGCGCCGTACGCGTTTCGAGCTTCACGCTCTTGATCACTGGCTGGTGGAAGAAAGGAGGCGGATTTGGAAGAACTCATTTTAATCCAATTAACAGTCCAGCCTTAAATGGGCCCACAGTGGCATTCTGGTTATTGCAGTTCAAAATACGCCACCATTGACTGACACAGTTCACTCCCCCAGTGGGCTCCGCTGCCTCTGTGGTATTTGGTTCTCCAGGCCTACATACTCCGCAGAATACCCTCTACACCATAAAAGATGTTGGCACGGAAACTAGAAAATGCAAAAGACAAGTTTATTAAGACCCCATGGGGTGGTGGTACATTCCTACAGCACCCTTCGGTAATGCAAGAAGAATCACACCGAACATCATCGGTGCAAATCCTTCTTTTATACAGTTTTACAGTAATAAAAACGTAGGCGGTACACAGTTACAGAGTTTTAGGTACATATATGGTCATTTTTGGAACGCAGCCAACTCATGGGAGGGGCTATAACACCACTGGTCAGTTTGGCGAAACATTCCTAAGTGATGACATGTCAATCTAAACTGCGCATGTGTGAGCTTGACCAATACTAAAAATAGCCTGTTGCTGGGCAAACTCGAGTGGTCAGTGGTACAGAGGAAGGACAAAGGGCGTGCTGACCACGAGGCAACGCATTCAGCTAAAATGGCCGCCGATACATACAAAATGGCGTCCGACAACTATAGTCGAGATAAGGGGAAAATACGTGTAGCAAAGCTTAACGCTAACCCGATCACCGTCAAATTACGACACCTCCATTCTTTAATGTCATACCCTGTAGGGTGGGGGGGCTCGCAGACCATTAGTAAAGCTAGCAGTGCGTCCCTGTAGTGCAGGCACCTCCGTTCTCTGATGCTCAAGTTCGGAACACCAGAAACCCGCTCTGGCAGGCGGTGGGGCTTTCTCGCGGCTGGACCAGCCGCATTATGTCTAACACCAAAGAGTCGCCCTCTAGAGATCACCACACACGAAGGATCAGCGCTCACAGCACAGCAGGTAGCTTGCTCACAGCCGGTAGCAACCCTCTCAAAGCGCCATACGCGTTTCGAGCTTCACGCTCTTGATCACTGGCTGGTGGAAGAAAGGAAGTGGATTTAGAAGAACTCATTTTATTCCAATTAACAGTCCCGCCTTAAATGGGCGCACAGTGGCATTCTGGTTATTGCAGTTCAAAATACGCCACCATTGACTGACACAGTTCACTCCCCCAGTGGGCTCCGCTGCCTCCATTCTTTAATGTCATAACCTGTAGGGTGGGGGGGCTCGCAGACCATTAGTAAAGCAAGCAGTGCGTCCCTGTAGTGCAGGCACCTCCGTTCTCTGATGCTCAAGTTCGGAACACCAGAAACCCGCTCTGGCAGGCGGTGGGGCTTTCTCGCTGCCGGAGCAGCCGCATTATGTCAAACACCAAAGAGTCGCCCTCTAGAGATCCCCACACACGAAGGATCAGCGCTCACAGCACAGCAGGTAGCTTGCTCACAGCCGGTAGCAACCCTCTCAAAGCGCCATACGCGTTTCGAGCTTCACGCTCTTGATCACTGGCTGGTGGAAGAAAGGAAGCGGATTTAGAAGAACTCATTTTATTCCAATTAACAGTCCCGCTTTAAATGGGCGCACAGTGGCATTCTGGTTATTGCTGTTCAAAATACGCCACCATTGACTGACACAGTTCACTCCCCCAGTGGGTTCCGCTGCCTCCATTCTTTAATGTCATACACTGTAGGGTGGGGGGCTCGCAGACCGTTAGTAAAGCAAGCAGTGCGTCCCTGTAGTGCAGGCACCTCTGTTCTCTGATGCTCAAGTTCGGAACACCAGAAACCCGCTCTGGCAGGCGGTGGGGCTTTCTCGCGGCCGGACCAGCCGCATTATGTCAAACACCAAAGAGTCGCCCTCTAGAAATCACCACACACGAAGGATCAGTGCTCAAAGCACAGCAGGTAGCTTGCTCACAGCCGGTAGCAACCCTCTCTTTGGTGTTTGACATAATGCGGCTGGTCCGGCCGCGAGAAAGCCCCACTGCCTCCCAGAGCGGGTTTCTGGTGTTCCGAACTTGAGCATCAGAGAACGGAGGTGCATGCACTACAGGGACGCACTGCTTGCTTTACTAATGATCTGCGAGCGCCCCCCACCCTACAGGGTATGACATTAAAGAATGGAGGCAGCGGAGCCCACTGGGGGAGTGAACTGTGTCAGTCAATGGTGGCGTATTTTGAACTGCAACAACCAGAATGCCACTGTGCGCCCATTTAAGGCGGGACTGTTAATTGGAATAAAATGAGTTCTTCTAAATCCGCTTCCTTTCTTCCACCAGCCAGTGATCAAGAGCGTGAAGCTAGAAACGCGTATGGCGCTTTGAGAGGGTTGCTACCGGCTGTGAGCAAGCTACCTGCTGTGCTGTGAGCGCTGATCCTTCGTGTGTGGTGATCTCTAGAGGGCGACTCTTTGGTGTTTGATATATATATATATACATATATATCAGAAATCCACTCTCCACGCCACATCTCCGGCGCTTGTCACAAATGAGAGAAAGGGACACTTTGTTTCAGTCAGCAGCCGCTGGTAAATTTCTTTATTTATTTTCTAGTGCATTGCTGTGAGGAAAACCAAACGCGTTTCGGCGATCCCGGTCGCCTTGCTCGCTGGTAATTTGTGTTATAAACCCTCCAGATATTTAAATTATAAACTCCCCAGTGATTGGCCGCAACCATATAGTAAACATAAACGAAATACTACACATTTTACATCAAATTTAAGGACGTATCTTTGTAGAAAACAGACTTCCATACAAAAAGTACTGTTTCATTATTTCAGTCTTTACATTAATTTGTAAACAAGTCACACAATAAATACATTCATATATATCAACTTATATAAATATAAAGCTTATAATAAAATTAGCCATTTCTTTTCCTGTGCAAATACGCATATGTGTGATTTCCTTCTTTTTAAAACAAAGATGCATTATTATCCTTTTAGTATTTCATTATAATGTGAAAATCAAGCAAATGGCGCTCACCCTATCATGTGCAAAGTGCAATTTCTAAAGTGCTACCAGTAAATACTATTTCACATAGTGCAAAAGATTGATCTCCCAGCCGGGAGTTTTGCAACAATCATACACTGAATCAAAATTAATGTATTTACATAAAAGGGAGGGAATCAGGGATATTAGGCAGACGATTGGTTTCATTAACTTGGTTAATAACTGTACAAATACTTCATTCCACTTGTGGCATCTAAACTACCAGTTCATAATTCCACGTTCCTCTAGTAAACCTCAACTTATGATTTCTCTTATGTCAGGATTTAGTTAAATTTTTGCTTCCTACATTTCATAGAATAGAAATCTTAGTCAAAACTTAAGATGCATAGGGACTTACATTAATCTGTCTATACTTTGTAATATATTACAATGTTGTGTTTAACCCATCCATTCTTTACACAGTTTCCAGCAACCTGGTACTTTGCATAAAAAAATAAATAGATACAAAAACATTCACTAAATATAAAATCCAGAATAAAAGCCTTATTACAAATCTATAATGCTTAAAATTGATATATCAGGCTATGATTTCTTTACATCACTATCCTATTTGAATGTGAATTTTGTTGTGTAGTGACTTATTCTAAAGAGATATATTATTTGTTCGCTCTTTGCAAAAAATGGTACAGGTCTTCACAAATGTTGAGGCCCCGCGGGCTCTTAGTATCCAAGTTCACTATGTAACTGGTTTCTAGGCGACGAAGTTGCTTTTCTCTGTCACCTCCCCTTTTAGTACTCAGAACGCTATCAATGACAACGTATCTGAGCACGTTCAAGTTGCTCCCATGTTCTGTTTTAACATGTCTAGCTACAGGGTACGTAGGGTCAGAATTTACTGTAGCCCTTAGATGTTGTAATATTCTTGCTTGTACTGGTAGCTTGGTACTCCCAACATATTTTAGTCTGCATGTACAGGTTAAAACGTCCACCGCATATTCAGTTTTACACGTAAATTGTCCTTTTATCTTAATTGGACGTTCTGAAAATGCATTGGTGTACTCTGCGGTATTAATGCCAAATTTGCAAGCCCGACATGAGCTGCATTTAAAAAAGCCATTCCGGGAGGGAAACCAGTTTACTTTGTTGAATACTTCTGGGCAAGTTTTGACTAAATCCTATCTCATAGAATGAGCTTTCCGAAAAGTAAAGTTGGGTTTACGCACATAGATTTCATTTAGAACACTGTCTGTCATCACTATAGGCCACTCTCTATTCATTATTTTTCTAATACTTTGTGATTGCCTGCTGTAGGTGGATATAAATCTACAGGATTTACCTGAACTTTCCTTTTCACTAATCTCGTTAGACGGAAGAGTATCTGCTTGGGTGATAGCGTCTTGTTTTTTCTCTAGTAATGTGCCTCTATCCACCTTGTTGGCCTTGTATAGGGCTTTTTTTTTAGATTTTTCTCACTGTAGCCTCTCTCTAATAGCCTCTGTTTTGCTATTGATATTGCCTCCTCATAAGCAGCTTCTGTGCAGCAGGCTCCCTTAATTCTAAGAAATTCACCATAAGGTAAACTTGCTATGGTGTATATATATATATGAAAATGTGGTGGCTGATTTAAAGGATCTACAGATCCGTACTGGAAAAGTCAAGAGAAAATATGATAAACAGTTGCAACAATACAAAACACTCACTGCCAGACTAAGCAAGGAGAAGGATCTAATTGTGAGAAACAGTGATAAGGGGGGCAATGTTGTGCTGATGTCCAAAGCTGAATACGACAAGGAAGCCTATGTTCAGTTAAATGATCGCACATCCTATGAGCGCATACAGATCAACACATTAGCTACAATGAAAGCGGAATACCATTGTAAACTTTCAAGATGGAAATCATCCAAACTATTAACTGAAGCTGAATACAAATACTTAAAAAATGACAATCCAATCACACCCATCCTATACTTTATCCCCAAAATCCATAAGGACCCCTTACATCCACCTGGCAGACCGATCATTTCTGCCAGGGGAAGCTTATTGGAACACACTTCTGTTTATATAGATTATTTTTTACAGGGGTATGTGCAGCAATTAGGCTCCTATGTCCAGGACACAGGGGATTTCCTGCTAAAAATCAAGGATGTTGAATGGGTCACAGGTGATTGGCTAATAGCTTTGGATGTATCCTCGCTCTACACGAGCATCTCGCATGACGACGGCATCAATGCGGTTGAACATTACTTATCCAGAAGGGGTGCTAATGCTCAGGACCACAATACAATGCTTCTGGAGATGTTGAAATTCTGCCTTGCTAACAATGTTTTTCTCTATAATCAACAATTGTATCACCAGTTACAGGGCGTGGCAATGGGGGCCAGCTTCTCCCCAAGCTTTGCATGTTTGCACATGGGAGCTTGGGAGGAGCTGGTCCTAGGTCACGAATACCGTCACAATATTTGCAACTATTTGGTTGCATGGTTTCGTTTCATTGACGATCTTTTGGTAATCTGGCGGGGGAGTAAGGTGGATGCATTAAAGTTCATTGAGGATATCAATAATAATGAATTGAACTTGAGATTCACAGTAACGCTAAGTCAGGATAGTGTAACCTTTCTTGACACCGAATTGTACATAAGGGACGGCCAGTTAGAATCTAGGATTTTTCGAAAAGCCACCGCTGGTAACAGCATACTGCATGCGGCCAGTGCACATCCATCACATCTAATATCCAGCATCCCCTATGGTGAGATGCTGCGATTAAGACGCATCTGCAGTAATCCTATTGATTTGAAAAGAGCACAGGACCAAAGCACCACCCACTTTTGGGAGCGGGGATATTCGAACCAACTGATTCAGAGGGCCAAGGATAAATCTATGGCTTTCTCCCGGGAGGAACTGATTACTAGGAATAGCAGTAGGCAGGAAGATAAACTAGACAATACAGCAGTTGAGGCTCCAGCTGAGAACAATTGTATTCGAGTTATCACTGGATACAATAGACAACATCAACAGATCCGGAAAATCCTTAATAAACACTGGCCTCTGGTCACCCACGATTCTGTCATAGGTAACAGTCTCCCCAAGCAAGTCTCCCTCACATTTAGCAGGGCACCATTGCTGCGAGATCATGTGGTGGTTACTAACCCTGAACCCTATGTAAAATCTACCTGATGGCAAGAAAATAAAGGCTTTTACAGATGCAAGACCTGTAAAGCTTGCCTCCATGGACAAAACACAAAAACCTATAGGGACGTGTTTACCAATATCCAACATTCCATCACCCAGGTTTTAACATGTAAAACCGAATACGCGGTGTATATATTGGAATGCCCCTGTTCACTGAAATATGTGGGCAGCACAAAGAATTCTGTTACACATACGTATTCTCCAACATTTGCGGGCCATCACTAACAGTGACAACACCTACCCAGTGGCCCGCCATTTTAGAGAATGCCATGGATTCTCCACATTAGTTCTCTTTTACAGGAATCACCCGGCTGGGAGATACTGTGTGGGAACATAGTGGAGTGGGGATTGAACATGAAATACATAGTAATCTGAACATGCTGCTAGCCATATGAAATCATTGATAAATATAGAGTACACGTATACAATATTCGGACTGTGGTGGGTCCTTAAGCCCAGTCAGTCTGTCAATATTATTCACAGTATTTATTCACTTATGATTATCTAGCAGGACTAGGGAAAACAATATGTTTCTTTGTTGGAGGGTGGAGATATAAACTATTGGGTACAGGGTGGCAGGCTGTACTCCAATACTTCCCCCAATATTTTTACTAATAGGTAAAATGCATATCATGGGTATCTATCTCTTAAGGTGTTTCACTTTAGGATGCTTATTTCATGTACAAAGGTTTTCGTTTTATTGAGTAGTAGTGATGCAGATACTTGGTTAATACAACTGGATGATAGTTGGATTTTCATGTTTTGCACATATTGCGGATTATGCACACCCAATTGCTATTTTGCACATTTTTGACGCGAAATTTGCACATCTGATGAGCTTATTTGCACTATTTGGTATAAGACCAAAAGAAGCACTTGCACTTTATTATTGTCATTACTATGATATTGTGTGTATAACTTGATCAAATGTATCTGACATCCTACATTTCAAGTTGGGGGACATCTGTGAGGTTTTCTTAATTTGACTTTAAGATTAATGTCTGCAACCTTGAATACAATTTGTATTTTACCATAAATTTAACAAGGCCAAAGCATTTCAGGATTAGTCAATTTGTATATCTGTATAGTTGCATACATTAATATACAGATTTTAATACTATGTATTAGACCCCAATTTTTGTTACTCTTTTGTATATTATTGGTATTTCACTGATATATATGTACAATATAAATTGAGTTACCCGTGCGTTTTAAGATGATCGAAAACCCCAACATAGTATGTTTTCTATGTCTTTGCCTTAAGCACTCACACGTGACGTCAATGTAATCATCACTGGCACTTTAAAAGGTGGATACCGACTAAACAACATTGTCATGTGAACAAGGCTCGTGGAGCCGAAACGTCATGGACTTTTTCTGCACTGGCTAATAAAGAAGAAAGGAAACTTTATTGGTCCGTGTCCGAGTGTTACTTACCTTGGCTGGTTGCTATTCCAGAGCGAGGTGAGACAGCGGAATGCAAAAAAAAAATATATATATATATATATATATATATATATATATATATATATATTTTTTTTTTCACTTAGCTTTGTCCAACAGCATTTAATACCCACACAAGAGTCATTATACCAGAGTAAAATGAGTAATGTTGAACCTAGAAATAACGAAATACTGGTAAACATGGGACAAAAGTGACAAATGACATTTATTTTGTAAATATCGGCTTTGCACCCACTCATGAGAATAATGAGATTGGGGATACACCCGCACATAACCACTGTAAATATTTTACACGAAAATGTAAATAATATAATTCATTGGTATCAAGCTTTCTATGTGAATAATGTATATATGGTAGTCTTAACAAAGATTACAGTCAAATGTCGAACACACTTTTTTATTTGCACAGTGCACTTTATTTGTCGCCATTTTGGAACAGGAAGAGAGAAATGAGTAAATGCACACTCAGTAATGGCCGCCATATAGATCAACCATGTACCATCTTTTATGTCTAGTAACAGCAGAGGCGGACTGTTTAAAATGGCAAATATGTCTGTTCACAAACGACACTGACGAAGCCTTGAGCGAAACGCGTCTGTCGGGGGTGTAAGGGGTTCGGAAGCAAAATAAAGAAAGAATAACACCTCACCTGAGTGCTGGCCATTTTTTCTGGTAGATCACTGGAATTGTGGAACGATGTCTTAAGCGCCTCACCAGCGCTGGCTACGAGCACCTGGGACTGTGTGGAGCGGCGGCGGTGGTGTAACGGTGGAGCAATTGATTTTGGCCGCTTGCCCCGAGGATACGGATACACATCAACCACGGAGTGCGGAGCAAGAAACTCTGTGCCGAAAGAAGAATTAAACGGACGAAGGAGCTGCTGCCTTCACGCGGAGGGAGTGAGGACGACCGGAGAAAGCCGACGTGTGTGGGTGATCGACGGAAGCCTCCAAAGCCCGCGGTGAGTGACAGCGGCGGCAATCGCCCGAACTGAAACTGATCAAAGTGGTATCCTCTGTCCCGCAGGGTGAACATTTAAGTTTCCGAACCCCCTAAAAGTAAAGTGTGGTATTACCACCGCCCCTAGAACTGTCTATGTGATATTAAGACTACTGACCAAAGACTACACAACTGTTTCCCACACATGGCTACGATGGCAGACATCACAGGCGGGAGGGAGGCGGCGGCGAACGTGATGTTCATGTCGGGAAAAGAGAAACCGGGGGCAAGCAAAGAAAGAAATGTCCCAACGGCAGGAACCACCAACCTCAAAAGTCTTTTTATGAAACTAGAAAGACTTCAAGAGAGAGAAGTGAGGAAGTGGTGGGAAGCCACCTCCCTGGAAAAATACTTGGAGTGCAATAGAGTGCCAAGAGGTCTGCGCATTTACACGATCCCATCATATGAGAACCCGGACCCGGCCCTCCTGAAGGATTGGGCAGAATATACGGCGGAGTCCTCAAAAGGGATGGTCAGACTTCTTGTAAAGTACGCATGGAGTGACCGCGAAAAATGCTTGAAAGAAATTGCGGACCTAGAGGCTGAAATCGCAAAAGAGAAAGACACGAAAGCCTGTGATGAAATACGTGCCACAATGAGCAAAAGAATCAAGGACTACGAAATGGGGATACGAAAGAGGAAGCAAACAAAATTTCAGCGGGATGAGCAGGACTATGCATCTGGCAGGATTCTCACGTTTGCGCGAAAATTTGACGCCACACGAAAAAGATTGGCACAAGGGACGACCCAGGCAACAGGCTTAGACACAGAGGAATCAGAAGTGGAAACCTCGGATGGGGAACAAAATGGTGCCTCAGCGACAAAAAACGGAGAGGGAGAAGAGCCTTTTTTCGACGAGTACCATGTGATGAAGGAGACCCGCCAGAGACCACAGCAGAGAAAACACCCTCCACAACAAAGACAAAGAGGAGGACGAGGCGGGGGAAGAGGCACAAGGGGAAATTCGCAAAATACAACAACCCCAATGCAGACACGGAGTGCCTCCAACCGCAAAATGTAACTGGTACCGAAGAAGACAACAATGTCATCAATCTATCTAGGAGAATATTAACAACGGATGAGACAAACATACTGAAAAAAGGACTCAGCTTCTGTCCAACAAGCGAGTTTAACCTGGTAGACGCCAAAATTGACTTATTTAAGTACATCAGGAAGTTAAAGTTCAAGAAAATCTTTCTGTTAAATCCGGATAGAGGGACCACGGCACAGTCAACAACACCAAATATAACAGACAATGACGATCTCCTGGAAATCTTACTTACACCAACGCAAGACTTACAGGAGGGAGAACAAGGAAACAATGATGAACCAGGTACTTCCGGACAACAAGCAAGGGATCCGAGCCATCTAAAATTGAAATCAAGAAAACTGCCAAATACGCCACATGACGCTATAGATGTTTTTAATGAAGCGGTAACAACAGATTTGGAAAGGTTGGCAAGTAGGAAGATGAACATTAAGGAGTCTAACATCACAAGAAAGGAGTGGGCAGCAATTAAATCCCTAAGAGATGACAAGACAATCGAGATCAAGCCCTCCGACAAGGGCGGGAACATTGTCATCTTCAATAAAGAACACTATGAACAGGAGGCCGACAGGCAACTGAAAGATAAGGACTGCTACGTCACAGTCAAGCGAGAGGAATTTGTCAAAAGTACCATTGTATATGAAAATCTACTGAAACAATGGAAGGATGAAGGCATGATTAGCCATGATGAATTTATATTCTTGCAATGTAACGCGCCCATGTTGCCTACCTTCTACCACTTGCCCAAAATCCACAAAAACACCAAAAGACCACCAGGGAGACCGATTGTGTCGGCAATCGGTAGCCTTTTGGAGAATACTTCACGCTTTATTGACATCTTTTTAGCGCCAATTGTGAAGGACTTGCCGTCTTATGTAAGAGACACTCAGGATTTTTTAAGAATCATGGACAACATCACGTGGGGAGAGGACATGTTACTAATAACCCTGGATGTCGTGAATCTATACACTTGTATAGATCACGAGCAGGGACTGTGTGCCATCAAATGGTTTCTAGAACAGAAACATCCCAAGTTTCAAACACACAGCAACATGCTCCTCTGCATGATAAGATTCTGTTTGTTCAATAATTTCTTTTTGTTTGCCGGCCAGGTATATAAACAAATAAGAGGGACCTCTATGGGATCGTGCTTCTCTCCCAGCTACGCGAATCTTTTCGTGGGCTGGTGGGAGAAGCACGAGGCCTGGGGAGGTGAAAATGAAAAATGGAACCAAAACATACTTATGTGGACCCGTTATATTGACGATTTGTTCATAGTTTGGAGGGGGGACAGAACCTCGGCTGAGGAGTATGTTTCAGCACTCAACTTGAACAATAAGAACCTGAAATTCACCAGTGTCATGAGTAACCAAAGTGTATTTTATCTAGACCTAGAGGTTTTTGTAGAAGGGGATCATCTACACACAAGATTATACAGGAAGCCAACTGCCGGCAACGCTATACTGCATGCAGAAAGCTATCACCCTAGGAGTCTAGTGAAAAATGTACCCTATGGTGAATTTTTAAGACTCAAGAGAAACTGCTCTGAGAACAAGGACTTCAGGAAAGCACAGGTGGAAGCTAGGGGAAGATTCCAGGCGAGGGGATATTCTCGCAATATCCTAGACCAGGCCAGTGCAAAAGCAGAAACTATCAACAGGAGGGACCTCCTGCTGATAAATGAGTCTAAGAAATGTGATGAACAGGTCAGAATGATCACGACTTATAATAATAAGTCGGGAGAATTGGTCCAGTCCTTCAGGAGAAACTGGCACATTCTGCAGACTGACAACATCTTAAAACATGCGTTACAAGATAAACCATTAGTAACCTACAGAAAGTGCCAGTCCCTGTCTGACTATTTGGTTCACAGCCACTACTCCCCTGAGAAAACCACGAAACCGGTGAGCCAAGTGGTGGGCCTTTATCCCTGTTTGCGTTGCAAGGCATGCAAGTTCAGTAAAAAGGTAAAGGAGTACCCATGTAGATCAGGGGAAGACAGACCGAACAGAAAGATCTTGAAACATCTAAACTGTAATTCTGAACACACGGTCTACTGTTTGGTATGTCCATGTGAAAAAAGGTACATAGGAAGCACCATAAAACCGGCAAAGATGAGGGTCCTGGAACATATGAGGGCTATTGTGAACAAAGATAAAAACTATCCAATAGCCCGGCACTTTGCGGAACAACACCAAAGCAATAGAGACCTTCTGATGTACTACTGCATAGATCAGGTTCCGAAATCTGAAAGAGGGGGGAATAGGGAGAAGGCCCTCAGAATAATGGAATCAAAGTACATCCTAGACCTTAAGACGATGACACCTTGGGGTCTTAACAACGATGCCGAGATGTGGGTGCACCTGTGACATAAACCTGATATAGTATTCCAGCAAACGTATGGGCGCATGGTGTGACACACCCAATCACCTAAACATGACAGACTAAAAATCGAGTTTATTGAACTTGTTGAATGCCTAGAATGTAGCACATGTTGTGAGAAACTGTAAATATAGAATGGTACCATGAATATTAGAACGAGTGGGATGAGTGTGGTAAACCGATAGCCCATACAGGGCCGGACAATGGAACACTTAGCTTTGTCCAACAGCATTTAATACCCACACAAAAGTCATTATACCAGAGTAAAATGAGTAATGTTGAACCTAGAAATAACGAAATACTGGTAAACATGGGACAAAAGCGACAAATGACATTTATTTTGTAAATATCGGCTTTGCACCCACTCATGAGAATAATGAGATTGGGGATACACCCCCACATAACCACTGTAAATATTTTACACGAAAATGTAAATAATATAATTCATTGGTATCAAGCTTTCTATGTGAATAATGTATATATGGTAGTCTTAACAAAGATTACAGTCAAATGTCGAACACACTTTTTTATTTGAACAGTGCACTTTATTTGTCGCCATTTTGGAACAGGAAGAGAGAAATGAGTAAATGCACACTCAGTAATGGCCGCCATATAGATCAACCATGTACCATCTTTTATGTCTAGTAACAGCAGAGGCGGACTGTTTAAAATGGCAAATATGTCTGTTCACAAACGACACTGACGAAGCCTTGAGCGAAACGCGTCTGTCGGGGGTGTAAGGGGTTCGGAAGCAAAATAAAGAAAGAATAACACCTCACCTGAGTGCTGGCCGTTTTTTCTGGTAGATCACTGGAATTGTGGAACGATATATATATATATATATATATATATATATATATATATATATATATATTCACTGAAAAAACCATAGGTTATAGACTATATATAGTTAGGGATTAGCATTTAAAAAACCTTATTTTATTTGCACAAAACCATTGAAATTCCATATATAGTTAGTTGCACTAACTATATATCGCGGACCCGCAATCCACTGCTAATGATGTCACATATTACATCATTCATGACATGGTCAGTGACATCACTGATGACATCACTGATGACATCTCAAATGACATCACTGATGACATCACTGATAACATCTCATTTGACATGACTGATCACATCACTGATGACATCATTCATGTGATAATACGATGAACCTCTTCAGACTCTAATATAACCTTAGATACAATCAGTGTAAACAGACACTCACAGACTGTCACACATCCATGGAGTTACCCACACACCTAGTCAGTCATGCAAAGAATCCATCACACCTCCATTTCCTCAACTATACAGTTATACACACCTTACTTATTCAAACATATACTAACACATATTTACTCTCTTATACAATCCTTGATACAAGTTCACAATGATTCATACAGCCACTCTCACATTCACTGGCTCTTATGTTCAGTTATTTATATATGTCAACTCTCACATGGAGTGTGTTTTACATATGTACTTACTTTGACATGTAGAACTGAGATATCCATTCACTCACCAATATACTCATGCACACAGTCAACTGTCCATACAGCTGTTTCTACATGCACTTTTGAAGCCATACACCTAGGGAATCAACTGCTCACACATCTATGCACAGAGTTATACACCTCCCAGCCACCCACACACATACTCAGTCTCCCATACAAATACTTGGGCAACCATTCAATAACCCATATAGTTACTGATATAGCTACTGATTTAAACATGCAGCAGTTTACAGAAGAACATAAATAATGATTGCCAAATTAAGACACTTTAATCACTAACCCATGCACTCAGTGAGACACATTTAATCATTCTCTCATACAGTCAGTCATGCACCTACTAAATCCTTCATCCAGACAATTATACATCCACTCATTCTTCAATATGTAAGACATATTTTAACTTTACAGAAACATACAGTCACTGGGTGTTGTCATCAGTGATGTCATCAGTGATGTCATTTGAGATGTCATCAGTGATGTCATTTGAGATGTCATCAGTGATGTCATCAGTGATGTCACTGACCATGTCATGAATGATGTAATATGTGACATCATTAGCAGTGGATTGCGGGTCCGCGATATATAGTTAGTGCAACTAACTATATATGGAATTTCAATGGTTTTGTGCAAATAAAATAAGGTTTTTTAAATGCTAATCCCTAACTATATATGGTCTATAACCTATGGTTTTTTCAGTGAATTTTCAAGGTTTTGTAAATGCAAATTCCTAACTATATATGGTCTATAACCTATGGTTTTTTCTGTGAATTTCATTGGTTTTTTAAAAGCTAATATCTATAGCTGTAAAATATATTCTTTATTAAGTGACGTATCACGTAGCCCGTGAGACGCCTCATGATGCATCGCATAACCGTGACGTATCGTCTCTGCAGCGCAAACCAAACCCAAAACGTAAGCACGCCAAAACACGCTTAAAGATATATATATATTTTTTTAACCTTAATTAGACAAAATCCACACGTGCACATATCACAAACGTTCAAAAAACACAATATGTCGGACTCCCGTTACGCTGCCGGTTAGCTGCCCGGTTAACGTACCAGGAAGCACCTTTACCGCGAAAAATCGCATTTTTTTTTTCACCCCCCAGGGAACTTTAATAGTCCCCTCATCAATCCTAGGGGTTCAGGAGGGGTCTGCCTTACCCCTTTCATTCATTTACACCTTTTTTTTTTCCACCTCTTGTCTCTCGATCCCAGAGAGAGACAAGATGGCGGCCGCTCCAGACTGTTTACAATGATAACAGCCAATCAGCTTCTCCTCAGACTCCAGTTACACTGCCGGTTAGCTGCCCGGTTTGCGTACCAAGACGCGTCTCTACAGCGAAAAAATCGGAATTTTTTTTTTTGGGCCCAGCGTGGCTCTATAATATCCCCTCATCAATCCTAGGGGGTCAGAAGGGGTCTACCTTGCCCCTTTCCTTCATTTCCCCCTTTGTTTTGGCCTCCTCTTGTCTCTCGATCCTACCGAGAAACAAGATGGCGGCCGCTCCGAACTGTTTACAATGTTGACAGCCAATCAGCTACTCGTCAGACTCATGTTACACTGCCGGTTAGCTTCCCGGTTAGCTGCCCGGTTCGCGTACCAAGACGCGTCTCTACGGCGAAAAAAAAGGATTTTTTTTTTTTTTTTTTTTGGGCCCAGCGTGGCTCTATAATATCCCCTCATCAATCCTAGGGGGTCAGAAGGGGTCTACCTTGCCCCCTTTCCTTCATTTCCTCCTTTGTTTTGGCCTCCTCTTGTCTCTCGATCCTACCGAGAGACAAGATGGCGGCCGCACCGGACTGTTTAGAATGTTGACAGACACCGGAGAGCCAATCAGCTTCGCTTCGCAAAGTTCCGATAAGCGAAAAGTACGCGAACCGGATCGCTGCCCGGAGCGCTGTTACAGATATATATCTTGATTTAAACGTTAATTTCTCAAAATCCACTGAAGCACATATATTGAGACCTAGCAAAGGCACATCGGGCTAACAGTCCCTACAATTTTGCCAAGTTTCGTGCAAATCCATTCAGCCGTTCGAGCTAAAAGTGAGTCCAACCGCCCTATGGAAAACTCAATGTTAAAAACGCGTTTTGGGACCCCCCTTTTTTCTCAGCCCCCCCTTGACGAACCCCCCCAAATTTCCAGGAGCTGCTCAGAAACAAAATGTGCCATTTTCCTGAAAATTTCAACCGATTCCGTCCACAAACGCCAAAGTTATTAGACATAGAATTTTCAGAAATCCCATAGGGAAAAAATCCTAACTATATATACCTACTGGCGACCGCCAGTAGGTAATATATATATATATATACAAATCCCAGCACTCCAAGTAAGGAAGATGAGAGGCCGCTTCGGGGACAACAGAGAAAGTCTTTATTAAGTAACAGCATGGGCATGATGCATTTCGGCACTGTTGCCTTCCTCAGATGCCGCTGTAAGTCCGGGTCTAGCTCCGCCCCCGCCTTTATGTCTCCTGTGCTCTCTCACATTGGATGGTCAAAGTCCAGCCCCAAATCACATGGTCGCACTGCCACTGCGATCTATGTGAAACTCTAAGTCCCAGAATGCATTGTTCTCGGGCTGTGGGTGCTGTGAGCAAAATTTCAAGGGAAATGCGCACTGTTAGAAGGGGAGCAGGCCAGACAAAAATGATGACCATAGGCCTCCCTGTGTCCCCTTAACGCTCCCAACCTGCGTAAACAGCTCCGCCGGGCTGTGAGTTGACTTGTCAGTGCAAAGCGGCTCCTCGTGAAGTCACAAGCTGCTCCTGGCAGCATCCCTGGCATCGTCAGCAACGTAGTTGGGCAGGAGGAAATCTAATACCTTGGAAGACCGTAACAAGCTGGAACAGCTAATGCCAGAATCTCCTGCCACTTTGAAGGAACGGGGCATCTGTCACGCCTCAGCCCCCGCCTTTATGTCTCCTTTGCTCTCCTCCATTGGAGGGTCAAAGTCCAGCCCCAAATCACATGGTCGCACTGCTACTGCGATCTATGTGAAACTCCATATATATATATATATATACTAGCAGCCCGTCCCGACGATGTCCGGGTATGAATTGCTGCCGGCCAGTAGTATATTGTTTTGTAGGATTTCGTTTTGATAGCATTTCTTATCTGGGACAGGCCTGTGAAACGCTCCGATTCACAGTGCACTGCTGATGCACTTAAGAGTGCGCGTTCAGTAGTGTGTGAACTCAAGTTTCCCTACTTTATTTTTCCTTGCAATATTTTATAGCGCGAACTCGACAACACGGCAAGAGTACAATTTACATTACAGAAGAACACATTCATTTGTGGTAGGCCCGGGGAGACAAAGCGATTTGCCTGGAATCACAGGATGTTGAGCTGATGCCGAGATTAGAACGTAGCTCCCCAGCTCTAAAGTTCGCAATTCTAGAACTTGTGGCGGGAGGTGTGTCTAAAAGTGTATGTCGGTGCTGGCCATCAATGGGAGAGACCTGTGCATTTTTCAAATGGGTGGTGAAAAAATATGAGTATGTTGCTGGAGATGTGGGCCGCCGTGCCACCAATGTACTGTAGGGTAAAAAACACCCATTATTTCGCAACTTTCTTTCCGCATACCATCACTCCGCATACTTTCATTACAAAAGTACCATGACTCCACAATGCCATTATAACACATGGCATTACATTTTATATGCTTTTACCACGCATACATTTACATCGAAATTCGTTGTAAATACATGAATGGTAAAAGCATGTTTGGGTAAGGTAAGTATGGGTATAGGGTATATGTTTTGGGGTACTGAGGTATATGTTTTGGGGTATTTGGTTATTTTAAGGGTTCTGATATAGTTTTGGGTTATGGGGTACAGGGGTATTTTTAGGGTTTAGGGATAGGTATGGGTTTTGGGGTACAGGGGTATTTTTAGGGTTCAGGGCTAGGTTTGGGTTTTGGGGTATTGGGGTATTTTTAGGGTTCAGGGGTAGGTTTGGGTTTTGGGGTACAGGGGTATTTTAAGGGTTCAGGGCTAGGTTTGGGTTTTGGGGTACAGGGGTATTTTTAAGGTTCAGGGCTAGGTTTGGGTTTTGGGGTACAGGGGTATTTTAGGGTTATGGGGTAGGTTTGGGTTTTGGGGTACAGGTTTTTTTTTAGGGTTCAGGGCTAGGTTTTGGTTTTGGGGTACAGGGGTACAGGGGTATTTTTAGGGTTCAGGCTAGGTTTGGGTTTTGAGGTACAGGGGTATTTTAAGGGTTCAAGACTAGGTTTGGGTTTTGGGGTACAGGGGTATTTTAGGGTTATGGGGTAGGTTTGGGGTTTTGGGTGCAGGGGTATTTTTAGGGTTCAGGGCTAGGTTTGGGTTTTGGGGTACAGGGATATTTTTAGGGTTCAGGGGTAGGTTTGGGTTTCGGGGTACAGGGGTATTGGTTTGGGTTTTGGGGTACAGGGTATATTTATACGGTTAAGATGGGTTAGTGTTTAAGGGTTTAGGGGTATTTTAAGGAGTAAGGGTGGGTTATGATTATGGGGTGCAGGGGTATTAAAAGGGAGCAGGATGGAATTAGTTGTTAGGGAGTATAGGGGAGCGTGGGGCAAGCACACCCGGAGCTGGAATGTACAGAACCTGGGAAGAAAAAACAATAAAATATTGGGCACAACGTTAGCTTTTTTTCCGTAATCCCACGCCCCCAGCACACTCCCACAGCACACGATTTGAGATATGGCATGAAGGGCGGAACGTACCACACACCCCCAGCATTTGTCATGCCCCCAGCACATGCCCACAGCACAACGCAGACACGCCCACAAGGGACTACTTTGCTGGCATGGTTATTTTACCTTTTAAATGTATATGGTGGGCGTCTGCATAGCCTATGTCCTTCTCCTGCAACTGCCCTTTCCAAAGCTGTATTAGGTTTCAGGCCTTATATAGTTAGGAATTAGCATTTAAAAAACCATTGAAATTGCTCCTATATAGTTAGTTGTACTAACTATATTTCGCACACCCGCAATCCACTGCTGATGATGTCACATATTACATCATTCATGACATGGTCAGTGACATCACTGATGACATCACTGATGTTTTTTTTGCCCTTGGGGGTACTTCTGGGACCCCCTGAGAAGGGCTAGAGGGTTGGGGGATCTCTACCCTGCCCCCTTTTCGTGTATTCCACTCTTGTTTTGGGCTCTCTTGTGCCTCAGTTCTCCTGAAAAACAAGATGGTGGCCAACAGTTCTTGGTTTGGACAGTTTGGAATGTTGACAGTCGACTGCCAGCCAATCAGAAACTCACTCGCGCACGTAAGGGTACGCGCACGTACGCGTACCGTACGCGTACGGTGCGCGTACGGTGAGCGCATATAGATATAAAATTTGCTCAAATTCAATTTTCTCAACAACTACTGGAGGGATTTTCACCAAATATAGAAAAGGCACTACTGCATACCTGTCCCTACCATTTTGCCAAGATTGGTGTAGTTCCGTTCAGCCGTTAGGGCTGTAGCCGTGTCTAAAGGTCCCATAGAAAATGCCATTTGAAAATTTTAAATTAAATTTTCTCAAGAACTACTGGAGGGATTTTCACCAAACATAGCAAAGGCACATGTGCATACCAGGCCCTACAATTTTGCCAAGTTTGGTGTAATTCCATTCAGCCGTTCGGGCTGTAGCCGTGTCTAAAGGTCCCTATGGAAATCAACATGGGAAAAACACGTTTTGGGACCCCCCTTTCGGCCCCCGCTTGACGAATCCCCCCAAAACTTTCAGGGAAGGAGCAGAGCTGGCCAAAATTCTGGAAAAATACACGCAGATTCCTCAATCGGCGCCAAAGTTATTCCCCATAGAATGTTGAGCGCATATAGATATATAATTTGCTCAAATTCAATTTTCTCAACAACTACTGGAAGGATTTTCACCAAATAAAGAAAAGGCACTACTGCATACCTGTCCCTACCATTTTGCCAAGTTTGATGTAATTCCGTTCAGTCGTTCGGGCTGTAGCCGTGTCTAAAGGTCCCATGGAAAATGCCATTTGAAAATTTTCAAATTCAATTTTCTCAAGAACTACTGGAGGGATTTTCACCAAACATAGCAAAGGCACATGTGCATACCAGGCCCTACCATTATGCCAGGTTTGGTGTAATTCCATTCAGCCGTTCGGGCTGTAGCCGTGTCTAAAGGTCCCTATGGAAATTAACATGGGGAAAAGACGTTCTGGGACCCCCCTTTTTTCTCGGCCCCCGCTTGACGAATCCCCCCGAAACTTTCAGGGAAGGAGCGGAGCATAGATGAGCAAATTTAAGGAAAATTACACACAGATTCCTCAATTGGTGCCAAAGTTATTCCCAATAGAATGTTGGCAATTTCCTATGGTAACTAGGTCGTAACTATATATACCTACTGGCGACTGCCAGTAGGTAATAATATATATATGGATTTCACTTACCTTACCAAATACTTACCTTGTGTTGTAAAGGTATGCATCGTAAAGGTAGTGCATTGTAAAGGCATTGCATGGTAAATGGTACGTGGTAAAGGCATGTGTTGGTCCATTGCACATCCACTACTGACACATTCCATGCATGATTTATTAGAAATACCCCCTCTCTGACCACCATTCATAAAAAGAGCAAGGTGGACAGTTCCCAAGAGAATCCGTTCACCTCCTTATCCCCTTCGATGCTCATGACGGGGCGGTTCTGTCATGAGCATCAGTTGAGCTGTGCTTATGACGGAACCGCTCCGTCATGAGCACAGCCCCTGGAGGAAGCGCTGGCGCTCCCCCCTCGGGTAACGATCTTACCCCCACAGAGGGAGATGGCAGAGTTTAAGCTGCCACTCCCGACCCCTCCCACGCTTTCCCATGAAAAGCCCACTAGAGTTGGGATTTAAAAATAAATAAATTGGTTGTTTCCAGGGGACAAATATTTTTTTATGTGTATTCTGCCCTGGAGGCAGATCTGCCCGTTTATTTGGTATTTCTGCCCCATTTGGGTAGTGACATACCATTTTATAATGTTAATTGTTTTATTTCTTGTGAATTGCAATTGTAATGCATACTTCTCCCTTTTTGTTTAGTTCAAAGCTTGTGCTCTTTAGACTGTTCCAGATTGCGGTTTCGTTACTGGTGGTTCTGCTGTTTGTGTAGTTGAATGTGTTTGGTAAAAGACTTTTTTTGTATAATGTCAATGACTTTTATTTCTCTGCATGAATGTGTTTTTTGCAAATGGTGTAATATTAGCAGTATGTTTGGCTTCTGTTTTTTGAGTGTCAAAAACTTTTTGCATATGTGCTCGATGTGTATTTTTGTTGTCTTGTGAGAAATTGGTTTTATTTTTCTCTTTCTAATGGGATATCATTGGTTTTTGCTGTGTCTCTACAGAGAAGGTGCTGGTGAGTGTAGCTGTCTCTTGTAAGTGAATTGTATAGTTTTTGAGTGTATAGATCTATTTGATAAAGGCACACTTTTTTTACTTACTTGTTTTGCACAGTGTTGGTGGTTGTTGACTTGTTTGTGCAGACTCCTTTCTTAGTAAGGATAATGGCTAGCCGTAGGATTACTGCTCAGAAGGTTGTTGGTATGCTTTTTGAGTCCACCACTGACCATGGTTCAGAGACTGACTCTGCATCTGAAGCAGAGGAGGCAGGGAACGATTCAGGCACTGAGTTTTCTCACCACATGGAATCATCGGATGATGAAGCTACTCTCAGTGCGGATGAAGCTACTCTTAGTGCGGATGAAGTGCCTGTGTTAAAGGAGGACATTAATGTGCCAATAGTGCGGCAAAAGGCATCAGGGCTACAGCCTGGGGCTGCAAGGCTTCCCATTGGTGTAGTGCGGCAAGAGGCATTTGGACTGCAGCCTGCAGCTGCAAGGCATTGTATTGGTGTAGTGCGGCAAGAGGAATCTGGGTATGCAAGGCTTTCCGTTGGTATAGCGCTACAAGAGGCATCTGGGCTGCAGCCTGGGACTGCAAGGCTTCCCGTTGAAAGTGCTGACGTCTGAGTTGCCCCAGGCATGGTGCAGCTAGCATTGCCAGACTTTACTGGTGTTCAAGGGTGTAGAGTAAATACTGAAAACTTTTTGCCAATACTTTTTTTTACAGTTGTTTATGGACGATGTATTTTTGGCAGAGATTGTTGAGCAGACTAATTTGTGTGCTGAGCAGTTTTTGAGGGACAACAGTGCCAGCCTTAAGCCCCACTCTAGAGTTTCCTGGTGGACTCCTACAAATCTGGAAGAGTTGAAGAAGTTCTTGGGTTTTTCTTTTTTAATGGGTTTGCTAAGGAAGCCATCAATGTCTTCATATTGGTCTACTAGTCCCTTGATGGCAACTGCTATATTTCCGGCAGTCATGAGTCGTGATAGGTATTTGCATCTGCTTCAAGATCACCCTGATTGTGACTGTCTTTTTAAGTTTCGGCCTTGTAATTGATCACTTTGTTGATCGATTTTCTGAAGTCTATGCTCCAGGAAAATAAACTGCAGTGGATGACTCTTTGGTGTTGTTCAAGGGCGGCTCGGTTTTTAGGCAGTACATTCCTAGTAAGAGGGCACGCTATGGAATTAAGCTGATTATGCTGTGTGACAGTAGGACTGTAATATCTCTAATTTCAGGATGTACACTGGTTAGGAATCCAGGATTAACCCCCCTGGCTGTCCGTCTACTTTTGGAGTGACTGAGAAAATTGTATGGGAACTTGGTAGAGGATTTTTTAACAAAGGCCACCATTTATATGTAGATAACGTCTACACTGGTATGCGTTGTTCAGGGAATCAGCCAAAGTGGACACTGTTGCTTGTGGCACAATCCGCTCTAACCGTAAAGGTTTCTGAAAATACCTTGTTTGTCAAAAGCTTGTGTGGGGACAGTGCAGTGCGTTGCGTTGCGAGGAGCTTCTAGATGTGAAGTTTTCAGGCAGGAGATATGTCTACATGATGACTACCATCCATGATGAAACCACTGCACATGTGACTGTTTGGGGTCACATTGCTGAAGTGCGCAAACGTGTGTGCATTTTAGACTATAATAGGCACATGGGTGGTGTTGATAGAGTAGATCAGACGTTGGAACCTTACGCTGTTCTTCATAAGGCGTACAATTGGTATAAAAAGTTGGCTATCCATCTTTTCCACTTGGCAACCATTAATGCTTTTGTTGTGTTCCTGGATTCTTGTTGTGAGTCAAAAATGACTTTTCCTAAGTTTCAGGAGTCTGTAATAGGCAGCCTTGTTTTAGTGAAACAGGCAAGCGTTCCTAGAGTTGGAGTGGTGGAGGATGTTGCTAGATTGAAAGATCAATAAACCTCTGAGGTTTTATGATTATTATAATTGTTATGTTTTTAATGGCATAATGAATAGTGATACCATTTACTGTAAGGTATAGGATTTCAGTATATGTTAACCTATTATAGACAATATATGAGGTGTTATGAAATGATAAGCAAAGAGAAAATCTTTCGTTGAAAAACTGAATATATGATGTTTTAAAATATTTTTTTATAATAAACCAACTTATAATGTACGTTTGGAGTTGTTAGGTTGAATAGCTTTACTGAACACAGTGCATCTTTGTGGTTCTACTTATATGTGGGTGGTGTGTGAATGTTGTAACACGGCAAAGATGAGATTGAATTAGATGGAATAGGTCTATGAAGTAAGTATGGGTGTAAAATCCGTTTCGTGGGCGAATTTGCGGATTTTTGACGATTTCGCGAACCGCGCAAATGTACCCAATAATCTCAAATTCGCAAGCGATGAATTATTTTGCTTGGTCATGCTTGAAAAATACAATATCACGTGCACGGCGTTGACTTACCGTGATTCTGAGTCCGCCGAGTTGTTTTTCTCCTGGTTTTGCGTGTGCTGCACCATTTTCGATCTTGCTACCTGATTGCGCGAGAGTTTTTCGAATGCAATTACGTTATCGCGGCTTGCTATCTTGCACGGCGAGAGTTTGACAACGCGAGTATGTCATAAAGGGCCGCGACGGCGCGCAGCTGACTTCCGGCAGGAGATTTGAACAGCTCGCGTTCCCGAAATTGCAAAAATTGCAATTCTGGACAAGAAATCCACCGCAGGAAGCATAAACCTTGTGAAAATGATGATTACTTTCTGTGACTGCTGCTGGATTTGTATTTGAAAACTTTTTGGACTTTGGAGTTTGGATCACTTTTGGACCTGAGATTTTACAAGTAAGTTGGTGTTGTTTGTTTGGGGCATTGCAGTTGAGGCAACTACAGTTCTAAAACTTTTTTCACAACTTTAACAAAATATATATTGTGGTGGGTAGCCACAGTTTCCAGTAGGCCCAGGGTTAGTCATGGGTGCATAATACAACTGTTTCTGTGGTTTGTTTTTTAACTTAATTTTCGTTTATGTCATGGAATTTTAGCTCACTGTTATATGTTGATTTTTTTTTTAATTTTGGGGTGCCTGTAAAGCCTCACTAGCCAGTGGGCCCAGGTGTAGTGAGTGGTGTATGTGCCTAGTCTTTCTGTGTGGTGTCTTGAATTTAAACATCATTGAGGGCATGGATGGCATGAGATTGTAGTGATTTTTTAGTGTTTTTCGACTTTTTGGGGTGTTGTTGGGGCCTGGCCATGTAAGTGGGGGCCATTTTGAGGCCTGGTACAGGCAGGGCCTGGCCATGTGGTGGGGGGTCTAGGGGCCATTTTGAAGCCAGGCAGTGTGCTCAGGCCTGCACCCAGTTTGCCTTGCTTTCAACCATTATGCCCAGGGGTACTCAGTGGTGCATGGGCCTAGTCTTTCTCTGGGGTATCTTGAATTTAAACATCATTGAGGGCATGAATGGCATGGGATTGTGGTGATTTTTGTGTTTTTTTAACTTTTTGGGTTGGTGTTGGAGCCTGGCCATGTGGGTGGGGGATTTTGAGACCTGGTAGAGGCAGGGCCTGGCCATGTGGTGGGGGTCAAGGGGCCATTTTGAAGCCAGGCAGTGTGCTCAGGCCTGCACCCAGTTTGCCTTGCTTTCAACCATTATGCCCAGGGGTACTCAGTGGTGCATGGGCCTAGTCTTTATGTGGGGTGTCTTGAATTTAAACATCATTAAGGGCATGGATGGCATGGGATTGTGGTGATTTTGGAGTGTTTTTCGACTTTCTGGGGTGTTGATGGGCCCTGGCCATGTGGGTGGGGGCCATTTTGAGGCATGGTACAGGCAGGGCCTGGCCATGTGGTTAGGGGGTCAAGGGGCCATTTTGAAGCCAGGCAGTGTATTCAGGCCTGCAACCAATTTGCCTTGCTTTCAACCATTATGCCCAGGGGTACTCAGTGGTGCATGGGCCTAGTCTTTCTGTGGGATGTCTTGAATTTAAACATCATTGAGGGCATGGATGACATGGGATTGTGGTGATTTTTGAGTGTTTTTCGACTTTTTGGGGTGTTGTCGGGGCCTGGCCATGTGGGTGGGGGCCATTTTGAGGCCTGTGACAGGCAGGGCCTGGCCATGTGGTGGGGGTCAAGGGGCCCTTTTGAAGCCAGGCAGTGTGCTCAGGCCTGCACCCAGTTTGCCTTGCTTTCAACCATTATGCCCAGGGGTACTCAGTGGTGCATGGGCCTAGTCTTTCTGTGGGGTGTCGTGAATTTAAATATCATTGAGGGCATGAAATGCATGGGATTGTGGTGATTTTTGAGTGTTTTCGACTTTTTGGGGAGTTGTTGGGGCCTGGCCATGTGGGTTTGGGCCATTCTGAGGCCTAGAACTGGCAGGGCCTGGCCATGTGGTTAGGGGGTCAAGGGGCCATTTTGAAGCCAGGCAGTGTATTCAGGCCTGCAACCAATTTGCCTTGCTTTCAACCATTATGCCCAGGGGTACTCAGTGGTGCATGGGCCTAGTCTTTCTCTGGGGTGTCTTGAATTTAAACATCATTGAGGGCATGGATGGCATGGGACTGTGGTTATTTTTGTGTGTTTTTTTACTTTTTTGGGTGGGTGTTGGGGCCTGGCCATGTGGGTGGGGGCCATTTTGAGGCCTGGTACAGGCAGGGCCTGGCCATATGGTGGGGGTCAAGGGGCCATTTTGAAGCCAGGCAGTGTGCTCAGGCCTGCACCCAGTTTGCCTTGCTTTCAACCATTATGCCCAGGGGTACTCAGTGGTGCATGGGCCTAGTCTTTCTGTGGGGTGTCTTGAATTTAAACATCATTGAGGGCATGGATGGCATGGGATTGTGGTAATTTTTGAGTGTTTTTTTACTTTTTGGGGTGTATAACCGATGTTCCTCTGGCTTCCATTGCTTTTAGGTGCACAAGAGAACCACCAGTGCCAGGAAGAAGTCCTGCAGTGGTGTGTGCAGCACAACGTCACGTGACGTCACGTGTGGCCACAGACAAGACAACTCTGCAACTCGTGCAACTGCGGCCTGCTGTTCTGACATCTCAAGAAGAGGGCCCCAAAGAAAGTTGGCCGTAGCACCTCAGCGAAAAAAGTTGCAAGTGCCACTGCCAGTAAGAAGGGGCAGGAGTAACAAGTGGCACCACCTACCAAGGTGACTGGTGTGCCCACCAACACCTTTTTTAGAGAAAAAAGAACTACGCCTGCAGCAGCAGCGGTGTCCGCCGGGGACCAAGCTGGAAGCAGCACCCCTGCTTCATTGGGCTCAGTGCTACCACGCCAAGTTAGGTCCAAGACCACCATGAGTGCTGCTGCGGTAGCCACTTTGGTTGTTGAATCACCATCGACCAGTGATCTTGGCTCATCACAAGAACGTACCATCCAATCAACGCCGGGCGTAACTCAGCTGACGAGTGTTTAACAACCACAGCCACAAACACAGGTGCAACTAGTACAAGCGCAAGTACATGGGCAAGGAGAGGAGCAAGTAGAGTCGCAAGTAGAGCCACAAGGAGAGGCGCAAATACAGCCGCAAGGAGAGGCGCAAGTACAGCCGCAAGGAGAGGCGCATGGACATTTGCATGGAGAGGTGCGACTAGAGGTTCAAGGAGCGGCATAACTGCCTACAACGCTTGTTCCTCCAGAAGTAGGGGCACATCAGGAAATTGCTATTCAAGAGGAGGTATCATCCGAGGAAGCCGCTCCTCCTGATGATGATCCATTGTCTACCAGATCCCCAGCAAGAAAAAGGTCAAGTAGGGCTACTACAAGTTCTTCTTCAAGCCCCCTTTCTTCTGATGATGTTGATGTTGATTGGAACCCACCAATGCAGTCTGAGAGTGAGTCACTCCATGATGAGCCGACAAAGGTAGCTAAGCCTAAAAGGAAGGCTCCCGCAAAGCTTCGACATGGCTGATGATGACGAGCAAGAAGTGGTCTCTTCTGCTGCTGATGGTATAGGCAGGGCCTGGTCATGTGGTGGGGGTCAAGGGGCCATTTTGGAGCCAGGCAGTATGCTCAGGCCTGCACCCAGTTTGCCTTGCTTTCAACCATTATGCCCAGGGGTACTCAGTGGTGCATGGGCCTAGTCTTTCTGTGGGGTGTCTTGAATTTAAACATCATTAAGGGCATGGATGGAATGGGATTGTGGTGATTTTGGAGTGTTTTTCGACTTTCTGGGGTGTTGTTGGGGCCTGGCCATGTGGGTGGGGGCCATTTTGAGGTCTGGTACAGGCAGGGCCTGGCTATGTGGTTAGTGGGTCATGGGGCCATTTTGAAGCCAGGCAGTGTATTCAGGCCTGCACCCAGTTAGCCTTGTTTTCAACCATTATGCCCAGGGGTACTCAGTGGTGCATGGGCCTAGTCTTTCTGTGGGGTGTCTTGAATTTAAACATAATTAAGGGCATGGATTACATGGGATTGTGGTGATTTTTGAGTGTTTTTTTGCTTTTTGGGGTGTTGTTGGGGCCTGGCCATGTGGGTGGGGGCCATTTTGAGGCCGGGGACAGGCAGGACCTGGCCATGTGGTGGGAGTCAAGGGGCCCTTTTGAAACCAGGCAGTGTGCTCAGGCCTGCACCCAGTTTGCCTTGCTTTCAACCATTATGCCCAGGGGTACTCAGTGGTGCATGGGCCTAGTCTTTCTGTGGGGTGTCTTGAATGTAAACATCATTGAGGGCATGAATGGCATGGGATTGTGGTGATTTTTGAGTGTTTTCGACTTTTTGGGGTGTTGTTGGGGCCTGGCCATGTGGGTTGGGGCCATTTTGAGGCCTAGAACTGGCAGGGCCTCGCTATGTGGTGGGGGTCAAGGGGCCATTTTGAAGCCAAGCAGTGTGCTCAGGCCTGCACCCAGTTTGCCTTGCTTTCAGCCATTATGCCCAGGGGTACTCAGTGGTGCATGGGCCTAGTTTTTCTGTGGGGTGTCTTGAATTTAAACATCATTGAGGGCATGGATGGCATGGGATTATTGTGATTTTTGAGTGTGAATCGACTTTTTGGGGTGTTGTTGGGGCCTGGCCATGTGGGTGGGGGCCATTTTGAGGCCTGGTACAGGCAGGGCCTGGCCATGTGGTGGGGGTCAAGGGGCCATTTTGAAGCCAGGCAGTGTGCTCAGGCCTGCACCCAGTTTGCCTTGCTTTCAACCATTATGCCCAGGGGTACTCAGTGGTGCATGGGCCTAGTCTTTCTCTGGGGTATCTTGAATTTAAACATCATTGAGGGCATGAATGGCATGGGATTGTGGTGATTTTTGTGTTTTTTTAACTTTTTGGGTTGGTGTTGGAGCCTGGCCATGTGGGTGGGGGATTTTGAGACCTGGTAGAGGCAGGGCCTGGCCATGTGGTGGGGGTCAAGGGGCCATTTTGAAGCCAGGCAGTGTGCTCAGGCCTGCACCCAGTTTGCCTTGCTTTCAACCATTATGCCCAGGGGTACTCAGTGGTGCATGGGCCTAGTCTTTATGTGGGGTGTCTTGAATTTAAACATCATTAAGGGCATGGATGGCATGGGATTGTGGTGATTTTGGAGTGTTTTTCGACTTTCTGGGGTGTTGATGGGCCCTGGCCATGTGGGTGGGGGCCATTTTGAGGCATGGTACAGGCAGGGCCTGGCCATGTGGTTAGGGGGTCAAGGGGCCATTTTGAAGCCAGGCAGTGTATTCAGGCCTGCAACCAATTTGCCTTGCTTTCAACCATTATGCCCAGGGGTACTCAGTGGTGCATGGGCCTAGTCTTTCTGTGGGATGTCTTGAATTTAAACATCATTGAGGGCATGGATGACATGGGATTGTGGTGATTTTTGAGTGTTTTTCGACTTTTTGGGGTGTTGTCGGGGCCTGGCCATGTGGGTGGGGGCCATTTTGAGGCCTGTGACAGGCAGGGCCTGGCCATGTGGTGGGGGTCAAGGGGCCCTTTTGAAGCCAGGCAGTGTGCTCAGGCCTGCACCCAGTTTGCCTTGCTTTCAACCATTATGCCCAGGGGTACTCAGTGGTGCATGGGCCTAGTCTTTCTGTGGGGTGTCGTGAATTTAAATATCATTGAGGGCATGAAATGCATGGGATTGTGGTGATTTTTGAGTGTTTTCGACTTTTTGGGGAGTTGTTGGGGCCTGGCCATGTGGGTTTGGGCCATTCTGAGGCCTAGAACTGGCAGGGCCTGGCCATGTGGTTAGGGGGTCAAGGGGCCATTTTGAAGCCAGGCAGTGTATTCAGGCCTGCAACCAATTTGCCTTGCTTTCAACCATTATGCCCAGGGGTACTCAGTGGTGCATGGGCCTAGTCTTTCTCTGGGGTGTCTTGAATTTAAACATCATTGAGGGCATGGATGGCATGGGACTGTGGTTATTTTTGTGTGTTTTTTTACTTTTTTGGGTGGGTGTTGGGGCCTGGCCATGTGGGTGGGGGCCATTTTGAGGCCTGGTACAGGCAGGGCCTGGCCATATGGTGGGGGTCAAGGGGCCATTTTGAAGCCAGGCAGTGTGCTCAGGCCTGCACCCAGTTTGCCTTGCTTTCAACCATTATGCCCAGGGGTACTCAGTGGTGCATGGGCCTAGTCTTTCTGTGGGGTGTCTTGAATTTAAACATCATTGAGGGCATGGATGGCATGGGATTGTGGTAATTTTTGAGTGTTTTTTTACTTTTTGGGGTGTATAACCGATGTTCCTCTGGCTTCCATTGCTTTTAGGTGCACAAGAGAACCACCAGTGCCAGGAAGAAGTCCTGCAGTGGTGTGTGCAGCACAACGTCACGTGACGTCACGTGTGGCCACAGACAAGACAACTCTGCAACTCGTGCAACTGCGGCCTGCTGTTCTGACATCTCAAGAAGAGGGCCCCAAAGAAAGTTGGCCGTAGCACCTCAGCCAAAAAAGTTGCAAGTGCCACTGCCAGTAAGAAGGGGCAGGAGTAACAAGTGGCACCACCTACCAAGGTGACTGGTGTGCCCACCAACACCTTTTTTAGAGAAAAAAGAACTACGCCTGCAGCAGCAGCGGTGTCCGCCGGGGACCAAGCTGGAAGCAGCACCCCTGCTTCATTGGGCTCAGTGCTACCACGCCAAGTTAGGTCCAAGACCACCATGAGTGCTGCTGCGGTAGCCACTTTGGTTGTTGAATCACCATCGACCAGTGATCTTGGCTCATCACAAGAACGTACCATCCAATCAACGCCGGGCGTAACTCAGCTGACGAGTGTTTAACAACCACAGCCACAAACACAGGTGCAACTAGTACAAGCGCAAGTACATGGGCAAGGAGAGGAGCAAGTAGAGTCGCAAGTAGAGCCACAAGGAGAGGCGCAAATACAGCCGCAAGGAGAGGCGCAAGTACAGCCGCAAGGAGAGGCGCATGGACATTTGCATGGAGAGGTGCGACTAGAGGTTCAAGGAGCGGCATAACTGCCTACAACGCTTGTTCCTCCAGAAGTAGGGGCACATCAGGAAATTGCTATTCAAGAGGAGGTATCATCCGAGGAAGCCGCTCCTCCTGATGATGATCCATTGTCTACCAGATCCCCAGCAAGAAAAAGGTCAAGTAGGGCTACTACAAGTTCTTCTTCAAGCCCCCTTTCTTCTGATGATGTTGATGTTGATTGGAACCCACCAATGCAGTCTGAGAGTGAGTCACTCCATGATGAGCCGACAAAGGTAGCTAAGCCTAAAAGGAAGGCTCCCGCAAAGCTTCGACATGGCTGATGATGACGAGCAAGAAGTGGTCTCTTCTGCTGCTGATGGTATAGGCAGGGCCTGGTCATGTGGTGGGGGTCAAGGGGCCATTTTGGAGCCAGGCAGTATGCTCAGGCCTGCACCCAGTTTGCCTTGCTTTCAACCATTATGCCCAGGGGTACTCAGTGGTGCATGGGCCTAGTCTTTCTGTGGGGTGTCTTGAATTTAAACATCATTAAGGGCATGGATGGAATGGGATTGTGGTGATTTTGGAGTGTTTTTCGACTTTCTGGGGTGTTGTTGGGGCCTGGCCATGTGGGTGGGGGCCATTTTGAGGTCTGGTACAGGCAGGGCCTGGCTATGTGGTTAGTGGGTCATGGGGCCATTTTGAAGCCAGGCAGTGTATTCAGGCCTGCACCCAGTTAGCCTTGTTTTCAACCATTATGCCCAGGGGTACTCAGTGGTGCATGGGCCTAGTCTTTCTGTGGGGTGTCTTGAATTTAAACATAATTAAGGGCATGGATTACATGGGATTGTGGTGATTTTTGAGTGTTTTTTGGCTTTTTGGGGTGTTGTTGGGGCCTGGCCATGTGGGTGGGGGCCATTTTGAGGCCGGGGACAGGCAGGACCTGGCCATGTGGTGGGAGTCAAGGGGCCCTTTTGAAACCAGGCAGTGTGCTCAGGCCTGCACCCAGTTTGCCTTGCTTTCAACCATTATGCCCAGGGGTACTCAGTGGTGCATGGGCCTAGTCTTTCTGTGGGGTGTCTTGAATGTAAACATCATTGAGGGCATGAATGGCATGGGATTGTGGTGATTTTTGAGTGTTTTCGACTTTTTGGGGTGTTGTTGGGGCCTGGCCATGTGGGTTGGGGCCATTTTGAGGCCTAGAACTGGCAGGGCCTCGCTATGTGGTGGGGGTCAAGGGGCCATTTTGAAGCCAAGCAGTGTGCTCAGGCCTGCACCCAGTTTGCCTTGCTTTCAGCCATTATGCCCAGGGGTACTCAGTGGTGCATGGGCCTAGTTTTTCTGTGGGGTGTCTTGAATTTAAACATCATTGAGGGCATGGATGGCATGGGATTATTGTGATTTTTGAGTGTGAATCGACTTTTTGGGGTGTTGTTGGGGCCTGGCCATGTGGGTGGGGGCCATTTTGAGGCCTGGTACAGGCAGGGCCTGGCCATGTGGTGGGGGTCAAGGGGCCATTTTGAAGCCAGGCAGTGTGCTCAGGCCTGCACCCAGTTTGCCTTGCTTTCAACCATTATGCCCCTGGGTACTCAGTGGTGCATGGGCCTAGTCTTTCTCTGGGGTGTCTTGAATTTAAACATCATTGAGGGCATGGAGGGCATGGGATTGTGGTTATTTTTGTGTGTTTTTCGACTTTTTTGGGTTGGCGTTGGGGCCTGGCCATGTGGGTGGGGGCCATTTTGAGGCCTGGTACAGGCAGGGCCTGGCCATGTGGTGGGGGTCAAGAGGCCATTTTGAAGCCAGGCAGTGTGCTCAGGCCTGCTCCCAGTTTGCCTTGCTTTCAACCATTATGCCCAGGGGTACTCAGTGGTGCATGGGCCTAGTCTTTCTGTGGGGTGTCTTGAATTTAAACACCATTGAGGGCATGGGATTGTGGTGATTTTCGAGTGTTTTTCGACTTTTTGGGGTGTATAACCGATGTTCCTCTGGTTTCCATTGCTTTTAGGTGCACAAGAGAACCACCAGTGCCAGGAAGAAGCCCTGCAGTGGTGTGTGCAGCACAACGTCATGTGATGTCACGTGTGGCAACAGACAAGACAACTCTGCAACTCGTGCAACTGCTGCCTGCTGTTCTGACATCTCAAGAAGATGGCCCCAAAGAAAGTTGGCCGTAGCGCCTCAGCGAAAAAAGTCGCAAGTGCCACTGCCAGTAAGAAGGAGCAGAAGAAGCAAGTGGCACCACGTACCAAGGAGACTGGTGTGCCCACGACACCTTTTTTGGAGAAAAAAAACTACGCCTGCAGCAGCAGCGGTGTCCGCCGGGTACCAAGCTGGAAGCAGCACCTCCGCTTCATTGGGCTCAGTGCCACCATGCCAAATTTGGTCCAAGACCAGCATGAGTGCTGCTGCGGCAGCCACTGTAGTTGTTGAATCACCATCAACCAGTGATCTTGGCTCATCACAAGAACGTACCATCCAATCAACGCCGGGCGTAACTCAGCTGACGAGTGTTCAACAACCACAGCCACAAACACAGGTGCAACTAGTACAAGCGCAAGTACATGGGCAAGGAGAGGCGCAAGTAGAGGCGCAAGTAGAACCGCAAGGAGAGGTGCAAGTACAGCCGCAAGGAGAGCCGCAAGTAGAGCCGCAAGGAGAGGCGCATGGACATTTGCATGGAGAGGTGCGACTAGAGGTTCATGGAGCGGCACAACTGCCTACAACGCTTGTTCCACCAGAAGTAGGGGCACATCAGGAAATTGCTATTCAAGAGGAGGTATCATCCGAGGAAGCCACTCCTCCTGATGATGATCCATTGTCTACCTGATCCCCAGCAAGAAAAAGGTCAAGGAGGGCTACTACAAGTTCTTCTTGAAGCCCCCTTTCTTCTGATGATGTTGATGTTGATTGGAACCCAACAATGCAGTCTGAGAGTGAGTCACCCCATGATGAGCTGACAAAGGTAGCTAAGCCTAAAAGAAAGGCTCCCGCAAAGCTTCGACTTATGGCTGATGATGACTAACAAGAAGTGGTGTCTTCTGCTGCTGATGGTACAGGCAGGGCCTGGTCATGTGGTGTTGGTCAAGGGGCCATTTTGAAGCCAGGCAGTGTGCTCAGGCCTGCACTCAGTTTGCCTTGCTATCAACCATTATGCCCAGGGGTACTCAGTGGTGCATGGGCCTAGTCTTTCTGTGAGGTGTCTTGAATTTAAACATCATTGAGGGCATGGATGGCAGGCATGGGATTATGGTGATTTTTGTGTGTTTTTCGACTTTTTGGGTTGGTGTTGGGGCCTGGCCATGTGGGTGTGGGCCATTTTGAGGCCTGGTACAGGCAGGTCCTGGCCATGTGTTGGGGGTCAAGGGGCCATTTTGAAGCTAGGCAGTGTGCTCAGGCCTGCACCCAGTTTGCCTTGCTTTCAACCATTATGCCCAGGGGTACTCAGTGGTGCATAGGCCTAGTCTTTCTGTGGGGTGTCTTGAATTTAAACACCATTGAGGGCATGGATGGCATGGGATTATGGTGATTTTTGAGTGTTTTTCGACTTTTTGGGGTGTATAACCGATGTTCCTCTGGCTTCCATTGCTTTTAGGTGCACAAGAGAACCACCAGTGCCAGGAAGAAGTCCTGCAGTGGTGTGTGCAGCACAACGTAACGTGATGTCACGTGTTGCCACAGACAAGACAACTCTTCAACTCGTGCAACTGCGGCCTGCTGTTCTGACATCTCAAGAAGATGGCCCCAAAGAAAGTTGGCCGTAGCGCCTCAGCGAAAAAAGTCGCCAGTGCCACTGCCAGTAAGAAGGAGCAGAAGAAGCAAGTGGCACCACGTACCAAGGAGACTGTTGTGCCCACCGACACCTTTTTTAGGAAAAAAAACTACGCCTGCAGCAGCAGCGGTGTCCGCCGGGGACCAAGCTGGAAGCAGCACCTCCGCTTCATTGGGCTCAGTGCCACCATGCCAAGTTAGGTCCAAGACCACCATGATTGCTGCTGCGGCAGCCACTTTAGTTGTTGAATCACCATCTACCAGTGATCCTTGCTTATCACAAGAACGTACCATCCAATCAACGTCGGGCGTAACTCAGCTGACGAGTGTTCAACAACCACAGCCACAAACACAGGTGCAACTAGTACAAGTGCAAGTACATGGGCAAGGAGAGGCGCAAGTAGAGGCGCAAGTAGAGCCGCAAGGAGAGGCGCAAGTACAGCCGCAAGGAGAGGCGCAAGTAGAGCCGCAAGGAGAGGCGCATGGACATTTGCACGGAGAGGTGCGACTAGAGGTTCATGGAGCGGCACAACTGCCTACAACGCTTGTTCCTCCAGAAGTAGGGGCCTATCTGGAAATTGCTATTCAAGAGGAGGTATCATCCGAGGAAGCCACTCCTCCTGATGATGATCCATTGTATACCAGATCCCCAGCAAGAAAAAGGTCAAGGAGGGCTACTACAAGTTCTTCTTCAAGCCCCCTTTCTTCTGATGATGTTGATGTTGATTGGAACCCACCAATGCAGTCTGAGAGTGAGTCACCCCATGATGAGCTGACAAAGGTATCTAAGCCTAAAAGGAAGGCTCCCGCAAAGCTTCGACTTATGGCTGATGATTACGAACAAGAAGTGGTGTCTTCTGCTGCTGATGAACAGTCTGACGATGACCCAGTCATCACAGTCGTCACTCCAGCCCCAGCGGGCATGCAGCAGACACACATTTTGACCCTATCCCGAATGGCTGCTGAGCCGGATATGGCCGGCGTGGCACTGGTACCACCACCGTTAACTACAACACCAACACGACCTACAGCTTCCATCTTTTTTAGTCAGAAGGGCCGGCATGGACCTCCATCCAGCTCGCCCACCTATAGTGGTGCTGTAAGTGAACAACAGAAACGAATTCAGCCACGCCCATCCTCCACTCATCTGGCATTGAAAGTCAAAGTAGCACCTCCACCTTCAGCAGACATCACCAGTCCCCAGTTTGGGACTTCTTTACTGTTAGCGCAAAGGCTGAAAACATGGTCGTTTGTTCGATTTATAAAGTATCCGTTAGTCAGGGTAAGCTTGGTACCAACTATGGTACCGGAGGCCAGAGAGGTCATCTAAAGCAACACCACACTATCATTTGGGAAGCACACATGAGGAAGATCGAGGGAGGCAAAAGAAAAACAAATCCAAATGTATCCTTTGATATTGCATCTTATGATGACGAGAATCTGATCGTGCAGGGGGGAAGTGAAGAAGCGACAGACATTTTTTCTGGTATACCCAGTTCTGCTGGCAGCAGCACTGCAGTGGTATCGCCCACACCCTCTACCCCTGCAACATCTATGAGGCACACTGAGAGTGTTGTAGAGACACCAATGCAAAAAACTACATCAATGGGCCTAACTGGTTTGAAGACGTCATCATCATCATCATCACGTAAAATGATCCAGCCCACCATTTGCCGAATGTTGTGGTCGGAGGCGCCATTTGAACACAACCACCCAACGGTACATCTGTATAACGCAAAGCTGGCTAAAATGCTAGGCTGGACCGTCTCCCTTTTTCTTTCGTGGAAGGAGTGGGGTTTCTAGAATTAGTGGCAACTGTCTGCCCTAAATGGAAGGTTCCTAGCTGGTCCTATTTTGCCAGAGTTGAGATTCCAGCACTACATCAAGATGTGCTGGAGGTGATTGGGGCAGCTTTGCAGAAGAGTGCTGTTCACACTATCCACTTGACAACAGACATGTGGACCGGTTGCCAAGCCCTTGATTACATGTGCATCACTGCACACTGGGTCTCTTTTGCAGGGTCTTTTGCAGGGGTTAGAGACAAGTCAAGTGCAGTTGTTGACCTGGACACAGTTTTTCAAACTACTCAAAAACATGCAACATTAGCCATGTTTGCCATGGAGAAAACTCATACTGCAAAAAACATTTTGGAGGAGTTTAACAGTAAGGTCTCTGAATGGCTGCAACCAAGAAATCCCATAGTTGGTTATGTTTCCACGGATAATGGTAGTAATATAGTTAAGGCCATGCAGGATGGTGAATATTTCAGAGTGCCGTGTTTGGTGCACTGTATAAACCTGGTTGTTCAAGATTTCTTGAAAACTGAAAACCAAGTCAATAAGTTACTGTCTACCTGCCGAAGAATCTGCACACATTTTAGCCATTCTTTTAAGGCCCGGAAGCAGCTGAGGAGCATTCAACATGTCCGTAAAGTGCCAGTCAAAGGACTCATCCAGGATGTGGCAACACGTTGGAACTCAACCTTTTACATGCTTGAGCATCTGTTTGAGCAGTGCATGGTAATCAATGACTATATCTTTACAGTAGGTTCTGCTATGAATGACATGAGGCTAGATTTGGAGGAATGGCAGCTAGTTAAAAGCCTGACAGACATGCTTCGTCCTTTTGAGGTCTTTACGCGTGAAGTCAGCAGAGAGGACTGTTCTTTGAGCAAAGCTATCCCATTGTTGCGCATGCTAGAGCACCAACTGAAGGCGGTGTCTTCAACATTCAGAGAGGATGTTGGAAAGCAAGCTGCATATCTGTTGGCAGAGAACTTATTAAGCCGCCTAGTTGCCAATGAAAGGCTTAAAAAGATACATACAGAACAACATTACATTTGTGCCACTATTCTGGATCCACGGTACAAAAAGGCAGTGGCCAGCAAAGCATTCATTCCTTTTGATGAGGTAGATGTTTCAAAGTACAAACATTGGATAGCTGTGTCAGCCAGTTGGTTTGAAAAAGATCGGCAGAAAATTTAAGGAGCCGTCAGAAGTCCAACTGAATCAGCAGGCGATCCAGCGTCAAGTTCCACTTCTGAATCTGTGGGCGAAGGGAGTAACTTTCCCTCACAGCCGTTAACGACACCAGCAGCAACCGTGTCATCATCCTCACCTGCACCAGGCCCACCCATATTATTGTCGGAAGCGGATTGGCTAACTCATCAAGGGTTTGTTCGTTCCTGTACTGAGAAGACCACAAATGGTAAGCAAAGTGGAGCAACCGTGGAGAACCTTGAGTTGATGGTGCAGGCCTATCTGGATGACCCAACACAGGTCTTTGTTAATACAAACCCATTGCTCTATTGGTACAGGAAATTGGCTCTATGGCCACTGATCACCAACCTGGCTATAAATTATTTGTCTTGCCCACTCGCAAGTGTGTCTTCTGAACGTGTTTTCAGTGCTGCTGGTGCCATTGTAACTTCAAAAAGGACCCTCCTCTGGGCCAAAAATGTGGAGAGGTTAACACTGATCAAGATGAATCAGCACTTGATACCACCAGATTATAAAGTACGTGAATGCACGCAGGAAGAAGAGGACACTGACTTAGGTGATGGAAGTTCTTCTCTGTTACCTGACCTACTCCCGTCTCAATTCATGGAGCTACTTCCCTGACACCGAGCCCTAAAATGACTTCCTTTTTTTTGTCCTTATTCACTTTTATTCCTGTGTGTCTTTCTTTGTTTTGCAACTTTTACCACAACAAAACTCTAATCACCTAATCACAAGTCCATCAGCAGCACTGTCTTCATCTTATATTCCTTATTGATTTGAAGGTGCCGCAGTCTGCATTCCTGAGGTTCACAAGTTCACAACTCAATCATGCTCCTTTATACTCCTCCTCCAGACTCCCCCTATCCATTTCCCTCAAGGCAGATGGATGGATTACGACGAGCCCCCTCAAGTGGGACTGAAATTACAGACTGACTACATGCTTGCAGATTGCTGACAGAGTTACTTCTGATATTGACAGGAGAGGGTGCCCTGTGGGCCCTCACTTTCCGAAGAAGATGCGGACAAAAAGTAGAACAGGTAATGAATAATTGAGAAGATGGCATGCACTGGACAGCAATGGCTGTCTGGCTCTGATGAAACCAATTGCTGTTTGTTTTTTGTGCATGAAATGATGATTCATATGTCTTGTCTTAGTTATTATTTAATCTTTCACACAGTAATTGTAACTCATGTCAACAACTCTTTTTTTAACTTGTTTAATTAAAATTGTACTTCAAATTCAGGGGCCACTATATTGCATTTCACAAAATATGCAAAATGTCATTGGAGCGGATTCACTTGCCAATATACCATGATGATTGATTAAATAATATATCTTTTTTCTTTACAGTCACTCACTGGGATGGATGGATCATCAGCGTCGATTTACGAAGAACTATGGACAATTCGTGAGTGGCAAACAGGTGAACCAGTCTACAACAACTACTACAGCAGGACTACATGTCTGTCTATTCGTGGTATGCATTGTTCAAGGGCGAGGCAGTGTACTGTTGTTGTTATGCCAGGCAGAGTCCACTCCAGACAGCAGTTCATGTAAAATTGGGGCTATGTGGCTTGCTGCATACAATTAGATATGCTTTGTCTGTCCGACAAAGAGCCTAGGTATGCTACATCAGGTTGCTTCACTCAGTGGTGCCTGCCTTGACCCCCTGCATGGCACTGGCTCAAGCTTGGGGCAAACATCCGTTATGTTTGCAAAATTTGCTGTTTTTTGGTATTTCGCAAATCTCGCGAAAGTACCGTAAAATCGCAAATTCTTGAGCGGAACGGATTTTTGACCCATGCTTGCGGCAGGGCCATGCAGACGGTCAAGGCAGGCACCTCTGAGTGAAGCATCCTCCTGATGTAGCATACCTAGGCTCTTTGACACAGACAGACAAAGCACATCTACGGTTTAGGGTTCAGTGCGATTTACTAGGGTTTTTGGGTTTAAGTTGGTATAGTTTGCGCTGATTCTAGGGCTCGGGTCCGATGCAGGCTCATTCATAATGATGTTGGCAATGTTTTAGGGGGGTTTGGTGCTCTTTGGTCCAGAATTGGCAGAATTTTGGCCTTTTTGGGTGTTTTGCGGGCGTATGTGTTTGGGTGAAAACTAAGTGAAAACTAGTCGTAGACCTTCTTCTTCTTCTTCTTCTTCTTCTTCTTCTTCTTCTTCTTCAAAGACTGCAGTGGTTCGATTTTGTTCTGCCTTGATGAGATTCTTGTTAATCGCTGGAACAAGTGACTGTCCAGGTGAGTTTCAAGAGGATCAAAGTAGTGGAAGTGCTGAAAACAGCAATGTTTTGTGAACAGCGCAATTTGCCATGTTTTGAATATAGCAGTATTGCATGTTTTGGGGGGGCTGTTTGGGGGTGTTCTAGATTTGTGGGGGAGGGTGTGGGGGTCTGGGAGCACTGCTGGGATAGCATAATTTTTATTGGAAGTGATTTGAAGAAAATCCATGGTGGTAAAGAGGAGTTAGGGCCTAGCTGCAGAGCGCGTTTGGACCGATGTTGACTGGTTGGCTGAAAACTTTCTAAGTATGAGTTTTTGCATTTTTGCTTTTTGCCTGTTTAGGGGTGTTCTGCTTTTTTGCGGGTGGCGGCAGGGGTCTGGGGGCATAGCTCGGAAGGTCTAATATCGGAATCAAGTGTTTTGGACCAAATCCATGGCGAAATTATTTTTGCGTTTTTGCTCACTTGCCTGTCTTTACGGTGCTGTTTGGGGGGCTTCCAGGTGTTTGTGGGTGGGTTTTGGGGTCTGTGAGCACTGCTGGCACAGTCTAATGTTGATTGCATTTGTTTTTCAGGAAATCCATGGTGGAAAAGGGGAGTTAGGGCCTAGCTGCACAGCGTATTTGGACTGATTTGAAGGGATGCCCATTTTTGCTTTTTGCCTGTTTGGGGGTGTTCTGCTTTTTGGCGGGTGGCTGCAGGGGTCTGGGGGCATAGCTCGGAAGGTCTAATATCGAAATCAAGTGTTTTGGACCAAATCCATGGTGAAAAAGTTTTTGCGTTTTTGCTCATTTGCCTGTCTTTGGGGTGCTGTTTGGGGGGCTTCCAGGTTTTTGTGGGTGGGTTTTGGGGTCTGGGATCACTGCTGGCACAGTCTAATGTTGATTGCATTTGTTTTTCAGGAAATCCATGGTGGAAAAGGGGAGTTAGGGCCTATCTGCACAGCGCATTTGGACTGAATTCCAGGTAGGCCCGAAATTTGCTAAGTCTCACTTTTTGCGGTTTTGCTTTTTGGTTGCTTGGGGGATTAAACTTGTTTCCGCCTGGGTTGACGGGTCTGGGGGCATTGCTGTGAAGGTCTAATAACGGATAAAAGTGGTTTGGAGAAAATCGGAGGTGAAAAAGCTTTTCCATTTTCAGGCATTTCGCTCACTTTAGCATTTTCGGGGGGCTGTTTGGGGGGTTCCTGGTGTTTGTGGGTGGGTTTTGGGGTCTTGGAGCAACGCTCGGTATGGATACTTTTGATTGCAAGAGGTTTGATGGAAATCCATGGTGGCAAAGGGGAGTTAAGGCCTAGTTGCAGAGCGCGCAAGGAGTGATCCGGGAAATATGCAGAAATTTGACAAAGTGCCCATTTTTCCATTTTTGCTTTTTGGCTGTTTGGGGGGGTTAAACTTGTTTCCGCCTGGGTTGACGGGTCTGGGGTTATTGCTGTGATGGTCTAATACCGGATAAAAGTGGTTTGGAGAAAATCAGAGGTGAAAAAGTTTTTGCATTTTCAGGCATTTCGCTCACTTTTGCGTTTTCGGGGGCTGTTTGGGGGGGTTCCTGGTGTTTGTGGGTGGGCTTTGGGGTCTTGGAGCAATGCTCGGTATGGATACTTTTGATTGCAAGAGGTTTGATGGAAATCCATGGTGGCAAAGGGGAGTTAGGGCCTAGTTGCAGAGCGCGCACGGAGTGATCTGGGAAATATGGCAAAATTTGACAAAGTGCCCATTTTTCCATTTTTGCTTTTTGGCTGTTTGGGGGGGGGTTAAACTTGTTTCCGCCTGGGTTGATGGTTCTGGGGTTATTGCTGTGAAGGTCTAATACCGGATAAAAGTGGTTTGGAGAAAATCGGAGGTGAAAAAGTTTTTGCATTTTCAGGCATTTCACTCACTTTAGCGTTTTCGGGGGCTGTTTGGGGGGGTTCCTGGTGTTCGTGGGTGGGTTTTGGGGTCTTGGAGCCTCGCTGGGTATGGATACTTTACATTGTAAGAGGTTTGATGGAAATCCATGGTGGCAAAGGGGAGTTAGGGTCGAACTGCAAAGCGCCCATGGAGTGATTTTGGAACTAGGGCAAAATATTTCTAAGTCCCCGTTTTTGTATTTTTGCTTTTTGCCTGTTTGGGGGTGTTAAACTTGTTTTCGCCTGGGTTGAAGGGTCTGGGGACATTGGTGTGAAGGTCTAATAACGGATAAAAGTGGTTTGGAGAAAATCGGAGGTGAATTTTTTTTCTCCATTTTCAGGCATTTCGCTCACTTTAGCGTTTTCGGGGGGCTGTTTGGGGGGGTTCCTGGTGTTTGTGGGTGGGTTTTGGGGTCTTGGAACATCGCTAGGTATGGATAATTTACATTGTAAGAGGTTTGATGGAAATCCATGGTGGCAAAGGGGAGTTAGGGCCTAGCTGCAGAGCGATCATGGAGTGATTCTGGAACTAGGGCTAAATATTTCTAAGTCCACGTTTTTGTATATTTTCTTTTTGCCTGTTTGGGGGTGTTAAACTTGTTTTCGCCTGGGTTGACGGGTCTGGGGGCATTGCTGTGAAGGTCTAATAACGGATAAAAGTGGTTTGGAGAAAATCGGAGGTGAAAAAGTTTTTCCATTTTCAGGCATTTCGCTCACTTTAGCATTTTCGGGGGGCTGTTTGGGGGGTTCCTGGTGTTTGTGGGTGGGTTTTGGGGTCTTGGAGCAACGCTCGGTATGGATACTTTTGATTGCAAGAGGTTTGATGGAAATCCATGGTGGCAAAGGGGAGTTAGGGCCTAGTTGCAGAGCGCGCACGGAGTGATCTGGGAAATATGCAGAAATTTGACAAAGTGCCCATTTTTCCATTTTTGCTTTTTGGCTGTTTGGGGGGGGGTTAAACTTGTTTCCGCCTGGGTTGATGGGTCTGGGGTTATTGCTGTGAAGGTCTAATACCGGATAAAAGTGGTTTGGAAAAAATCGGAGGTGAAAAAGTTTTTGCATTTTCAGGCATTTCGCTCACTTTAGCGTTTTCGGGGGGCTGTTTGGGGGGGGGTTCCTGGTGTTTGTGGGTGGGTTTTGGGGTCTTGGAGCATCGCTAGGTATGGATAATTTACATTGTAAGAGGTTTGATGGAAATCCATGGTGGCAAAGGGGAGTTAGGGCCTAGCTGCAGAGCGATCATGGAGTGATTTTGGAACTAGGGCTAAATATTTTTAAGTACCCGTTTTGTATTTTTGCTTTTTGCCTGTTTGGGGGTGTTAAACTTGTTTCCGCCTGGGTTGACGGGTCTGGGGGCATTGCTGTGAAGGTCTAATACCGGATAAAAGTGGTTTCGAGAAAATCGGAAGTGAAAACGTTTTTTTTTTCATTTTCAGGCATTTTGCTCACTTTAGCATTTTCGGGGGGCTGTTTGGGGGGTTCCTGATGTTTGTGGGTAGGATTTGGGGTCTTAGAGCAACGCTGGGTATGGATACTTTTAATTGCAAGAGGTTTGACGGAAATCCATGGTGGCAAAGGGGAGTTAAGGCCTAGCTGCAGAGCGCGCACGGAGTGATCTGGAAAATATGCAGAAATCTGACAAAGTGCCCATTTTTCGATTTTTGCTTTTTGGCTGTTTGGGGGCTTAAACTTGTTTCTGCCTGGGTTGACGGGTCTGGGGGCATTGCTGTGAAGGTCTAATACTGTATTAAAGTGGTTTGGAAAAAATCGGAGGTGAAAAAGTGTTTCCATTTTTACAGGCATTTTGCTTACTTTAGCGTTTTCGGGGGGCTGTTTGGGGGGGTTCTTGGTGTTTGTGGGTGGGTTTTGGGGTCTTGGAGCAACTCTGGGTATGGATACTTTTGATTGCAAGAGGTTTGACGGAAATCCATGGTGGCAAAGGGGAGTTAGGGCCTAGCTGCAAAGCGCGCATTGAGTGATTTTGGAACTAGAGCTAAATATTTCTAAGTCCCCGTTTTTGTATTTTTGCTTTTTGCCTGTTTGGGGGTGTTAAATTTGTTTTCGCCTGGGTTCAAGGGTCTGGGGGCATTGCTGTGAAGGTCTAATAACGGATAAAAGTGGTTTGGAGAAAAACGGAGGTGAATTTTTTTCTCCATTTTCAGGCATTTCGCTCACTTTAGCGTTTTCGGGGGGCTGTTTGGGGGGGTTCCTGGTGTTTGTGGGTTGGGTTTGGGGTCTTGGAGCATCGCTGGGTATGGATACTTTACATTGTAAGAGGTTTGATGGAAATCCATGGTGGCAAAGGGGAGTTAAGGCCTAGCTGCAGAGCGCGCACGGAGTGATCTGGAAAATATGCAGAAATTTGACAAAGTGCCCATTTTTCCATTTTTGCTTTTTGGTTGTTTGGGGGGCTTAAACTTGTTTCTGCCTGGGTTGACGGGCCTGGGGGCATTGCTGTGAAGGTCTAATACTGTATTAAAGTGGTTTGGAAAAAATCGGAGGTGAAAAAGTGTTTCCATTTTTACAGGCATTTTGCTTACTTTAGCGTTTTTGGGGGGCTGTTTGGGGGAAGATCTTGGTGTTTGTGGGTGGGTTTTGAGGTCTTGGAGCAACTCTGGGTATGGATACTTTTGATTGCAAGAGGTTTGATGGAAATCCATGGTGGCAAAGGGGAGTTAGGGCCTAGCTGCAGAGCTCGCATGGAGTGATTTTGGAACTAGGGCTAAATATTTCTAAGTCCCCGTTTTTGTATTTTTGCTTTTTGCCTGTTTGGGGGTGTTAAACTCGTTCCCCTGGGTTGACGGGTCTGAGGGCATTGCTGTGAAGGTCTAATACCGGATAAAAGGGGTTTCGAGAAAATCAGAGGTGAAAAAGTTTTTCCATTTTCAGGCATTTCGCTCACTTTAGCATTTTCGGGGGGCTGTTTGGGGGGTTCCTGATGTTTGTGGGTGGGTTTTGGGGCCTTAGAGCAACGCTGGGTATGGATACTTTTAATTTCAAGAGGTTTGACGGAAATCCATGGTGGCAAAGGGGAGTTAAGGCCTAGCTGCAGAGCGCGCATGGAGTGATCTGGAAAATATGCAGAAATTTGACATAGTGCCCATTTTTCCATTTTTGCTTTTTGGCTGTTTGGGGGCTTAAACTTGTTTCTGCCTGGGTTGACGGGTCTGGGGGCATTGCTGTGAAGGTCTAATACTGTATTTAAGTGGTTTGGAAAAAATCGGAGGTGAAACAGTTTTTCCATTTTTACAGGCATTTTGCTTACTTTAGCGTTTTCGGGGGCTGTTTGGGGGGGTTCTTGGTGTTTCTGGGTGGGTTTTGGGGTCTTGGAGCAACTCTGGGTATGGATACTTTTGATTGCAAGAGGTTTGACGGAAATCCATGGTGGCAAAGGGGAGTTAAGGCCTAGCTGCAAAGCGCGCATTGAGTGATTTTGGAACTAGAGCTAAATATTTCTAAGTCCCCGTTTTTGTATTTTTGCTTTTTGCCTGTTTGGGGGTGTTAAATTTGTTTTCGCCTGGGCTGAAGGGTCTGGGGGCATTGCTGTGAAGGTCTAATAACTGATAAAAGTGGTTTGTAGAAAATCGGAGGTGAATATTCTTTTCCATTTTCAGGCATTTTGCTCACTTTAGCGTTTTTGGGGGGCTGTTTGGGGGGTTCCTGGTGTTTGCGGGTGGGTTTTGGGGTCTTGGAGCAATGCTGGGTATGGATACTTTACATTGTAAGAGGTTTGACGGAAATCCATGGTGGCAAAGGGGAGTTAGGGCCTAGCTGCAGAGCGATCATGGAGTGATTTTGGAACTAGGGCTAAATATTTTTAAGTACCCGTTTTGTATTTTTGCTTTTTGCCTGTTTGGGGGTGTTAAACTTATTTTCCGCCTGGGTTGACGGGTCTGGGGGCATTGATGTGAAGGTCTAATACCGGATAAACGTGGTTTGGAGACAATCGGAGGTGAAAAAGTTTTTCCATTTTCAGGCATTTCGCTCACTTTAGCGTTTTCGGGGGACTGTTTGGGGGGTTCCTGGTGTTTGTGGGTGGGTTTGGGGGTCTTGGAGCAACGTTGGGTATGGATACTTTTGATTGCAAGAGGTTTGACGTAAATCCATGGTGGCAAAGGGGAGTTAGGGCGTAGCTGCAGAGCGCGCATGGAGTGATCTGGGAAATATGCAGAAATTTGACAAAGTGCCCATTTTTCAATTTTTGCTTTTTGGCTGTTTGGGGGGGTTCAAATTGTTTCCACCTGGGTTGACGGGTCTGGGGGCATTGCTGTGAAGGTCTAATAAGGGATAAAAGTGGTTGGGAGAAAATCTGAGTTGAAAAAGTTTTTCCATTTTCAGGCATTTCGCTCACTTTAGCGTTTTCGGGGGGCTGTATGGGGGGGTCCTGGTGTTTCTGGGTGGGTTTTGGGGTCTTGGAGCAACACTGGGTATGGATACTTCGGATTGCAAGAGGTTTGAAGAAAAACCATGGTGGCAAATGGGAGATAGGGCCTAGTTGAAGAAAGCGTTTGACACTATTTTAAACTTAGGGCTCGTTAGGGTTAGCAGTATTGCATGTGTTGGGGGTGTTCGAGATCTTGGCAACTGGGTTCTGGGGTCTACTCTTGGAGCACTTGCCGAGAAATGTCTAATTTTGGTTGCAATTGGTTTGAAGAAAGTCCATGGTGGGAAAGGGGGGATTTGGGCCTACTTTACTTTCAAAGTACGTTTTGTCACCATTTTCCACTAGGCCTCAGACAGGTAGCAGTATTGCACGTTTTTTGTGGTCTGATTGGTGGTATTCTACATTTTAGCGTCAGTGTTTAAGATTCTGGAAGCACTGCTGGGAAGGTCTAATTTTGTTCTAAAATCGTAGTTTACACTACACCTAGCTTGAGGGGGAAGATCCGCAAAATTCACCCATACTTATTTATCCTTCAAAAGGAGGCTCAGAGTACGCCCTTTCGAAACTATTGTACTGTCGATTCTGAAACTGAAAGTGTGACTTTTTGCACTACACAGCGTACGTACCTTATATTTTTTTCAGTGGTGTTTTAATATCACTTCCTGTTTTTGCATCAACATTTACAGGGCGGCTTTCACCCTGTGCAATGGAAAAAAGGATGAAGTCAGGCTTCACATTAGCGACCCGCAATTCAGCATCCGCCAGGCAGGCAGTGGACAGGGTGTCTTCTGGTCACCAACATTGATCGACGGAGCGTCAGATGAAATGGAGGAGTACCACAAATAAGAGGAATGGCTTGATACATGCAACTTCCTAAATTCAACAGGACAAGTACAACAACATACAGTTACAGTTTCCATTCATTTCTACTTATCTTTTTAAGTAATGTTATTGCTTTGAACTTCTATGAGTGTGACTCCGCATTTCTTTGCTCTCTGCTTCTAAATTCATCCCTCCAGCCATTGTATAGTTTTACTTTGCTATTTTTCAAACTAATTTAATGAACAAAGTGTTTCTCTGAGTGCTGAGATAGGCAAAAATGCATAATTACTGTAGCCCTGTACTGTCGCATTCTTTTATTCATTAGAAAGTAATACTTAGTTTAAGTAACCTAACCATCCATTTAGCAATCAACTTAATGCCTGCAGAAATGCATGCACTTCCTTTATGTCCCTTAAAATATTTATGGATATCTTCGTATCCAAAGATATGTTTATCTTCATTTGCTGTTTGTCCATGCTGTATTTTTTTCTCCTCTCTCAACAAAACTTTTCCAAAGAACCCCATTCCCATCCAATTTCCAAACCCTAACCCTCTTCCCCTGGGCTGTGTGGTTTTCATTGATGTGTGAGTAAATGACAGCAATAATTCCACACACTTGCTGGGGAGGATAAGGTCATAGCAACTGAAAATGAATTACATTTCAAGGCTGGTGACGGAATCGAAGGATATATTCTTACTCAGCTTGACACAGACCCATGACTATTGGCAAATCAAAGCAGATTTTCATGGGCGCCATCAACTGGATTGATCATGAAGAACATCCTGGTAAATGATTACGCTGCTGTGTCCTTCACCTTTAGTACTATTTCTTGTAGTAGTAGCCAATGTCAAATTCCACGCAAGTAGTAGTTATACTTTCAATACTTTAGATTTTGTAAGGCTACATTTTGGCACTGTTCTAGTGTACTGTCACATGCTATAGTATCTATCGTACCGTTATAATGCTCTGCTCAGGCCAATCAAGGTTTCAATTTCTTTTTTTTCATATGCTGCAACTGCCACTGTGTACCACCACTAGTACCACCGCAATGATGCCATTTCAACCGCCCAGGATTGCCATCCTTAATCGCCATTTGCCATGCAGCCAGCCCTGTGCCTAGCCCTATTTTCAAATACGAATTACAGGTAATATAAGCGTTTGGGGGGAGGAAAAATAATGGAGTAGTATGAGAGACAAGAGACTGGCGGTAGTACTAGTAAAGTCCTAGGACAATTGAATTCACTAACTCTGTGAGAGGCACTTACTTTTGTAAACATTTGGGCAATTACTTACACAATTTGAATCAAGAAGCCACTTAAGTTTCAGGAAAACAAACTTACAGTTAACCCCCCCTCCAGCCTCAACTGCAGTAAAAACACATATGCTATGTTTAAGTTGAAAGTAATCATTATTTATATCCCTAACAAAAATAAACTATCCCGCAAGACCCGACCCACCCCCCTACCTAACCCCAATGAATGTCCGTGAAATAAAAAGTTCCCAAAGTCCAAAAGAAACAACTCCCAATTCCCACCCCCCAAAAGTCTTTAAAAAAGGGGCAAGGGACAGTCTCTCCTTCTCTAATGCCGCCGCCGGCGTACATTTTGGGCCAGGTGGCCATGCTCCTTGCGGAGGTTCTTGAGCAGGATTCTCAGTTTCTTCTGCTCCTGCTCAAGGTAGGACACCCTGAGGGTTAGGCGGTGCACGCGTGCCTTGCACCTACTGTGGGGGGATGCTGATTTTTTGGCTGCTTGGTGGTGGCGGGTGGCTGCGGTACCACGGCTCCGTACCGTTGGAGGCCTGCGCTGACTGGCTGACCCAGGGAGCGCAGAGGAGGATGCAGCTGTCCCTGTGGATGTTGTGGTCGACTGCGTGTCCTCCTCCTCCTGGGCCACCAGCCGCCGATATTCGGCGACAGTCGCCTGCAGTTTTCGTTGCCGGGCCCGTCTAGCCAGCTCCTTCTGTGACAGTTTGGAAGGAGCATCTATATGAAGACTGAAAAACATAGTCTGTAACCAATGCTCTTTAAGATTAACACAAAATAATTCAGCAGAAAGTTGTGTCACAGTAGAATTAGCAACTTGCAAGCACAGTACATAACATTTGTGGCCTGTATCTATCTAACCTCCCACTTTTTCAACCTTGCTCTAACATTAGTGGGAGTTTCAGAAATCAATTCTATGAGCACTATGGACTCAGTACATTAGAGTCGACTATGACATTTCCCCAGTCTTATTCTTCTTTTTCTCTCTAGTTTAGCGAAATTAGTATGAAAATCTCTTGCTACTTTATTTTATTTTGCTTTTGTGGTTCTACTAATAGAAATAGTTCATATTAAATAGGTGGAAATGGGCAAAGATTGAACCTTGTATTGAGAGAATGAGTAGGGGTGTTTGGTAAATATTACCTTTATATACAAGAATCAAAACCCAGGGAACATCTTCTATTTTCTTAATCAAATTCTGTTATGACTAAGGTATGTGGAAAGTCTAACTGCGCCTACTATAATTGATAAACAATGCACTATTTAGTGTCCATAGTTCTTTTTGTGCAGAATTGTCCCTGCAACAATAGTAGAATGGATTGTCCTCCTATCCAATCAAAAAGTAAACTAGTATCTTATTCTTTTTTGGTGGTCATTGACAGTTTATTGTTGGGAATTGTCAAAGCATAAACATTTAGAAAACTTCAAAAGACATTATGGACAACCCAGAGGACTGCACTCAGTGCATAGAGCTATTGCTGAATAGAATGGAAGTTTCGTTTAACAACTTTTGCCAACTGTGCAAGCTTAGTTAGCTACACAGACAGACCAATAATAATAATCTAGTAGTACCACAGAGAGTCATAGTAGAGGCAGGATAAGAATTTAGAAACAGTACAAGATGATCAAAGACGATGTAGGAAAAATCGAATGTGGAACGTTAGTAACAAATAGGTACTCTAAATGATAGGGAAGTATAATTATTAATAACCGCTTCGCTGCTGATGACGAGCTCAGCTTGTCATCAGCCACGCTAGTCGTGTGCGGATGATGAGCTGAGCTCGTCATGTAACGCGGCTTTTCGCAAATGGCTGCACACAGCGGGAAAAGCCGCCGCAGCGATGCAGATATTAACATGAAAACTTACTGGGGCCAGCAGAGGAGCCCTCGCCTGACCGATCCTGGCCTTCCTGGTCCTCGTCCGCCGGCACCGCTACCTCCTCCGCTGTCCTCTTGCCCCTGGGAGAGCTGATGTACAACATGAAAGAAAGACCCAAACATGGATGATTGTTGTCAACCAAATCAAACATTTCAAAAGAACAATAACAAATTATTTCTGGGAAATAGCAAATAGACAACAATTGCAGTACATGTATTGACCTATCTGATGTGGTCTACTAGGATATTAGTATTGCTGGATTTGCGGACCGTCGACTTGGAAAGTTATGTAACTCACTAAAAAAAATACAAAAAGATTCGACTAGGACTGGCAGGCAGCACTACGCAGCACCCGAAGTGACAGACAAATTCCATTGTGATTGCAGACCAGTGAGAACACTACAAAGTATGTTTTCTACTACATAACCAGTCATTAAAATACTCAAACTATCAATCCACCACCACTATCTCTTCTTAGTGGCAGGTGTACAAAGGAAGGACTGGACTTGAGTCTCTAGGTGCAGATTTACAAGTCCCTTGCACCTCTTTTGCTCCATTGTTGCGTGACTTTTGTGACGCAGCGGCAGCGCTAAAGAGGCGCCATGGTGCGGGGTATACTAACAACGGGACGCATCTGGGAGATACATCACGTTGTAAAGCCCTGCATCATCAGGGGGCGTTCCGGTGCAAGGGAGTGCGTTCCTGTGCAGGAACGCATCCTAAAAGTGGATGAGTGAAATCTACAAGATTTCACTCAGTCACTTTTAGGCCAATGCTGCGTCACTCAGTCAAAACCCTGCGCCTGCTTGAAGCAGACGTACGGCTTGACGCAGCATTGGGGAGATAGGGCACCCCAGAGCATTGCTGGAGCTGCGTCGTGGTTGCGACGCAACTTCAGCAATGCGCTGCCTTTAGGGCACAGATGCGTGACGCTTCTGTGTCATTTTTGCCCCATGGTGCGCCGCATTGTAAATGCGGCGCACCATGGGTGGTGGAGGCGTGGCGCCCAATTACTGGCGCATCCCTGCTAATTTGCAGGGATGCGCCAGTAATTGTAAATCTGCCCCTTAGTGTCTAGCATTACGCAGTTCTGTAAAGTACACTCATACATAATTACTCAGGCCAATTAAATGAGCAAAAAAATTCGAAAACAAATAAGCATAGTAGCATCGCCACTGAGCAGGAGAGCAGTGCACCTGAAATGCAATTACAGAACATTTTGAAACATAATTTACCTGCAATCTAATCTATTGCTCTATGGAAAAAACAAAAATGTGCAATATCAAAACACATAGAGCAGGAGAAAACAGAGTAGTGATTAAATAGCTACTACTACTCACCAAGCCCGGGGATCTCGATGCCTAGCGGGTCGAGCAGGTCGCGTTCACGGTCCAGGAGGTCAGACCACCGGTGCGTGGCCTGGTTGTAGGTGCGCCGGACCCGAGAGTGTTGATACATGGCCCGGCACACCTTCTCCCACCGCTTCTGATGCTCCCGAAGCCCGTACCCGCTAGTGATCCTGCCGCCTGCCGCGATGGTCTTGGGCAGGCTGCGCTGCACATAGTAAACCAGTGCGGCCACCTCCTCCGCGATGAAGATCTCCCGGGCTGTGACTAGCTCCCCTTGCAATCGCCCGCATAGAAGCCGGGTACGGGGTGCGGGACCCTTCCCCTTCTCCTTCCCTGCTCCCTTTGCCATGGTCCTGTACAGCAGAAAGAAAAAAAAAGGAAAGAATAGGGAAAAAGTAAAGTAAAAAAAAAAGTTTAAAAAAGTAGCTTTAAAAGTAATGAAAAGTTGAAAACAACACAAAATATAGATCTAGAAAAAAAGAGGGATAGATATAGAGTAGAAAAGATAAAAAAAGTCCAAAGAAACAAAGGATTGCACAGATGAAAAGAGGATTAGAAAGCATGCACAGAACCATAGCAATGAATGAAAAACAAGATGGCCGCACACATCGAGGATCGCGTGGGTAAGTTCGCGCGATTTTTCCCCCGCGAGTACGCAAAAACACGCGCAAACTCGTAATAGCGCGCCGCACACAGCGCGACATTGTCAATAACGCCGGGAAACGGAAATACGCAACGCGCACAAGATGGCCGCGCCCATGTACGACCGCATGGGCAACCTCGCGGTCGGTGCGCTACAAGCGGTCCATGAATAAGCAAAAAACCGGGCGAACACGCAAAAAAAAGAAATCCGCAAATTCGCACGAATTCGCAGATTGCAAGTTCGATTTCCAGCGAATTCGCACCCCGCGAATCTCGCGAAATTGCAGAAAAACGAATTTTGCAAAACTGAAAGTATTTAGCAAGTGCAAAAGTTCAAGCTAATTTGTAACCATTCCCTGTAGTGCTTCCTGAGGGGCCCCTCCAGAGTTCAATTACCTACTTGCAACTATTCTCTGACCCTGCTCTTACCCTCAAAGCAGGGTCAGAGAATAGTTCCAAGTATGGCACAATGCTCTGCAACAGGAAACTCTTACAGCTAAGGAAGCAGGTGCCAGACTTGAAGCTCAAATTCAGTGACACATTAACCAGCCCCAAATGAATTCATCTCAGTTGAGGCTGGGAAGGTGTGCTTTGCTTACTCCCCATAATGTACAGTGGTGAACAAGCGGGTGATAGTGGTGAACCAAAGGGTGCTGTGATAAACCAGAGGGGGACAGTGATGATCCAGAGGGTGGCAGTGGCAAACCAGAGGGTGGCAGTGATGAACCAGAGGGTGGCAGTGGTGAACCACAAGGTGATGAACCAGAGGATAGCAGTGATGAACTAGAGTGTGGCAGTGGTGAACCAGAGGGTGGCAGTGATGATCCAGAGGGTGGCAGTGGCAAACCAGAGGGTGGCAGTAATGAAACAAAGGTGGCAGTGATGAACCAGAGGGTGGCAGTGGTGAACCACAAGGTGATGAACCAGAGGATAGCAGTGATGAACCAGAGTGTGGCAGTGGTGAACCAGAGGGTGGCAGTGATGATCCAGAGGATGGCAGTGGCAAACCAGAGGGTGGCAGTGATGAAACAAAGGGTGGCAGTGATGATCCAGAGGGTGGCAGTGGCGAACCAGAGGGTGCTGTGATGAACCAGAGGATGGTAGTGATCAAACAAAGGGTGGCAGTCTTGAACCAGAGGGTGGCAGTGGTGAACCGGAGGGTGCTGTGATGAACCAGAGGGTGGCAGTGGTGAACCAGAGGGTGCTGTGATGAACCAGAGGATGGCAGTGGTGAACCAGAGGGTGGTAGTGATGAACCAGATGGTGACAGTGGTGAACCAGAGAGTGACAGTGGTGAACCAGAGAGTGGCAGTGGTGAACCAAGGGTGCTGTGATGAACCAGAGGGTGGCAGTGGTAAACCAGAGGGTGGCAGTGGTGAACCAGAGGGTGGCAGTGATGAACCAGAGGGTGGCAGTGGTGAAACAGAAGGTGATGAACCAGAGGATAGTAGTGATGAACCAGAGGGTGAAGGACTGGGTTTTTCTAAGACCCAGCGGTGCCAGGGACAACACCTGAAACCTTCGTGGGTTACCTGTTCCGGCGTACAAATGACAGAGACACGGGACACTTCCTTCGGCGTCAAAGATTCGAGGTTTATTTACTGCAGGGAACACAGAAGTCACAAGAAGTACATAGCATGTAGGTTCAAGGAGACTGCTTCGAATTGTATCTGTGGATCGCTCCTTTTATACGGTTTTTCGTCATACAACAACATGGCAAACAAAAGGTTACAACCCGGTTCCCACAGTAAATTTCATAGGGGGTCGCTTTCATGTATTCAGGGTCCCGGAACATAATTACAGTAGCATTGCCGGTTCCCAACTGTAAAAGTACATCTTCTCACCATTAGTGCATTCCATTCCGGCAGTAAACGAATCAAGGAAGAGTCAGAAACAGGTGTAGAGGAAGACGAGGACAGTCAACAGATTGAAAAGAGTGTAAGGGGGTGCTATCGGAAACACGATTGCAGGGATCAAAGGAGACGTGCCTAATGAATGCACAACTGAGACAATAGACCGGCACGGCAAGATGAGCCTCGAGCGGGGCCATCTGCCTTGCAGTGTCACCCGCCTCGTCATAAAGACACCCTCAAAGGAACACGTGTCTTCCGCAAGAGTTTGGGGATCCCAGGGTCACGAAGCGGACAGTGTCCGTTCGCTGGCTACTTGAGGGCAAGAAACAAAATGGATGCCGTATCTAAAATGGAACCCGTGGGTTCAGATGAAGAAACCCACGAAACAGACGAACGGTTTAGGTTAGCACAGCGAAAACGCGTATACCCACTACACTCGTCATTTGCGGTTCATAGATACCATACTCGACCATATTCGGGCGAGTCGAAAACACCACTTACAATTGTCACGGAACCTCAGACGCTCCTTTTGCCCTCATGTAGGCAAGCACTAGTCAGAATCAGAATCGATCTCGATATTCATCAGACCATCCAGATGTTGCTGCAACATCATTCTATCCATCAGTGCTTCCTTGGTAACAGGTGGCCGTCTTATACACGTCGTAGCACAGAGGCCACATAAGGCAGGACCACACTGCACACAAAGACAACACGTGAACAGAAATGCTACAACAACCCCCATGATCATCAGAATTTTCCAACCCCACGTCGACATCAGGCCCCAAAACCACCCTAGTAGCGTCCAATCCCCTACGTCCACGTGTATAGACTCGAAGATCTTATGCAACTTCGAGATGGCTTGATAGACAGTTGGAGCGTTGTCAGGAATAAAAATGCAGCAACTCGAATGGATCACCTTACATACTCCACCTCTATCTGCAAGGACAACGTCTAAAACCATACGATTTTGTAACGTCATAAGCCTGTCAGCCTGAAGCTCTGCTGTGATGTTACCAAGGGCGCTTGCAGTGATGTTAGCGGTCGATTCCACCACTCGAGTCAACTGTCTCAGGTTCCTACTATTGATCATAGGTCCCCAAAACGGCAAGAAACCCTTAAAGAAGTCTCCTGCTTCTTGACCGGCAGTGTCCTCTTCGCTAATCACGCCTCTCACAACTCTGGTCTTGTGATAATCCGACCCAACAGTAAAGGTCAGCGGCAACAGATTCGCAATATAACACGTGCCTGAGAAATCACGAGGCAACCATGTATATGCGCGGTCGTAACAAACAAAGTAAGTACCCTTGGCAGTCAGAAGAACAGGGGAAGAGGCTGTCGGCAAAACATACGTTTCGGTACAGGCACTCCTCCCGAGCTGAGCTCGCCGGCTTCGGCCAAGGCCTTTCAGACAGAAATTACCAAGATGGGGTACGATCCAGATCAGAGACGAGCTCTTAAGCTGCCGATCACCCACTGACATGCTATATTCAGCCTCACTCAGATCTCTGTATGCTCGCACCTCTTCCTCTGGGATAAGCGATGCGTCAAAGATAGCCCTATCTAAATCGGCAATCGCTCTTGCCAAAGGCTTGTGGTACGGGCCAGGACCATGATCTGCAGTGCGTGGCTCTCGATGGGGGTAGGAATCTAGTGCGCTACGAAACATAGTTTGGAATGCTCGAGCTGAACCCTGGGAACTGTAAGGAAGGACCAAGTATGGGATTCCCCTATCCGTGGTATGTGGCATTAACCCACACACCCAACAGTTGGTAGTGTTCATCACCAACTGATGTTGATGAAGGAGCTGAACGAAGGAATTGTTCATAAATTCTGCACGTCTAACCTGCTCGTGTTGGGGTAAGATGTGAAAGGAATGAGGAGAAATAGTGGAAGTAGGTTTGGGTTCAGAGGAAAGGATAGGTGAAGCAAAGGCAAGAATGATTGTATTGCATAGTACACTCCACCCACCAGTAACAAAGAAACAGTTAAGAACAGTAGGAACACCTGAAACATAAAACATTTGGTACGTACAACCCTATGCAGTTCAAATCTTTGCGCTTGAGTCTTCTCCACTTCCGACAACCTTGAGAAAGTCATCCTCTAAAACCGTCCGCAACGTTCTTGACGCACTTCGTTCTGTGTAGCAGTGGTCAATCCCCAGGAGTGCCTAGGAATCAACGGCCTCCGACCTAGTGTCAGGACCTACTAAACAGAAGGAAGTACCCGCACGGCCCTACTGTCAACCCGGATGGAAGGTTCTTTTGATCAAACAATATATACAAAATCTCCTAGCTGTGGAAAAACACACATGTGTGGAAAAGAACTCAGAATTTGATACAAAACCACAATTGTTCAAAAATGTTCAGAGTGATAATGGGGGTAACGTGAATTTCAAAAGGAAAAAGCAAGAATAATTTTTATTTGTCTATAGTATTGGAACGAAGAAAATATCTGCTTCTTCCAGGACGAGTCTGCTCTTCAAACAATTGGTCGGATTGTAGAACAGAGTCCTGTCGATCAGACGATAGTTCAGATCTTGAATTCTCCGATGGCAAAGGTTCAACAACGTTGTCTGGCTGCTCTGAAGTATCTCCCACAGGCTGAGCGTCACTGAACGGCACAAAGTTCGGCAAAGCTTCTGTTTCTGTTGCAGCGATGCCAGTCCTCACCCACGAGTCTGCTGGTAAAGGTATTGGTACCTTTTTGGTGTGGGTGGCGTGCACCCAATGCTTACGACCCTCCAAACGAACAGCGGTCCTCGTGGCGAGCAACACTTGGAAGGGTCCAATAAACCTCGGCTCAAGGTTTCGCTTCCGGCCAAAGTTTCTAGTAACCACCCAGTCTCCGGGTTGGAGCTGGTGGCCTGGACCCTCCGTCTGCGCTGGCAGTGCTTCAAAGACCTGTTGATGAATCAACCTCAGTTTAGCAGTCAGATCATGAAGGTAATCAATTAACATTGGATATTCAAGATTCGTGAATGCACTAGGTCTAGGAACCCCCCAAATATTCGCAGGACAGCCAAACACAATCTCATATGGGCTAAGCCCTACTCGAGAGTGTACAGTCGCCCTAGTTGACAGAAGAGCTAAAGGCAAAGCATCGGGCCACGAGAGACCAGTCGTAGCCTGAATCTTTGCAAGTTTTAGCTTTAGAGTGCCATTGTACCCCTCAACCAAACCTGCTGACTGGGGGTGATTGGCACTGTGGAATTTTTGTGTAATTCCAAGGCCCTTACACACACTCTTCATCACACTCCCCACAAACTCACTTCCCTTATCAGACCATACGATCCGTGGCATTCCATACCGAGGGAAGTATTCCTTCAGTAGGACTTTCGCTGTGGACAGGGCAGTGTTATCTTTGAGAGGATAAGCTTCGATTCATCGGGAGAATGGGCAAACCACAACTAAAACGTATTTCAGGTTATTACATCGCTCCATATGGATGAAATCCAATTGTATTACCTCAAAGGGACATGTAGGAGGGGCGAAATGGCCAGGGGGTGTAGGAGTGCCCTTGCCAGGATTGTACATCATACATATCATGCAATTCTTGACCAATCTCTCAGCACACTTAGCGATACCATCATTCTTCCATACAGGGGACAACAACTTACAGATACCTTTCGCACTAATATGAGACAAACCGTGTGCCATGGTCACAACAGCTAGCACATATGCATCCGGCAACATCCATCTTTGATTCTCCGACAAATCAATCCAACATCCATTCGCATCCAACTTTCCTGTGCTCTCCTTCCACTTGGTCTTTTCAGTTTCGGTGGCCTCATTCTGAATCGCTTTCACACTTTCGACAGTATCCTCACACATACCAGTTTCTGCAGGCCACCTTACCGAACTCGTCACATACATTCTGGTTGCAAGGTTTCTCGCAGTCTCCTTAGCAATCTCATCCGCAAACGCATTGCCACGACCAACATCATCCGTCACCTTACGGTGCACACTACATTTAATAATCGCCACCTGCTTAGGCAATGTGAGTGCGTATAAAAGATCATTCACAAGCTGTCCATGCTGGATCTTCGTACCATGTGATGTCATAAAGCCTCTCTCTCGCCACAATCGTCCAAAACTATGGGCAACACCAAAAGCATACTGGCTGTCGGTAAACACATTCACCCGTTTCCCTTTCGACAAAACACACGCTCTCGTCAAGGCAATTAGTTCTGCCGCCTGTGCAGAATTCTGATTCAATCTTGCAGTTTCCACAACCGTACTCAACGTTACCACAGCATACGCAGTCGTCACATCACCATTCGGCAACTTAAAGCATGAACCATCCACATACAAAGTGCCATCGGGGTCTTCCAATGGAGTGTTTTTTAGGTCAACACGACCCTTCTTTTCTTCCTCAGTTCGCAGATAACAATCATGGGGTAATACCTTGTCTGATTCCATATTAGTTGGCAACAACGTCGCCGGATTTAGAACATTGCAGCGCTTTATTTGGATGTGACTTGCCAAAAGCGTCAACTCATAACCGGACAACCTTGCGCTTGTCAAGTGTTGGGTTTTCGTACGATTCAAGAGAGTGTCAACTGCATGCGGAACCATCACCGTAAGCATATTATCCATGACCAATCCTGCAGATTGTAGGATGGACACCGCAGCTGCCGCTGTTGCTCTCAGACAACTCGGCAATGCTCTAGCTACTGGGTCCAAGGTCGAGGAAAAATATGCACATGGACGCTGCTTACCGCCAAATTGCTGCGTCAAAACACTCAACGCGCAACCTTCCCTCTCGTGAACATATAGTGTGAACGGCTTACTGTAGTCAGGAGTACCTAACACAGGGGCTGAACACAACGCATCTCGCAGTTCAGAAAAACTTGTCTGACATTCTTCTGTCCATGGTAAAGGAGTTGGAACATCCTTGCACGTGAGGGCTACCAATGGTTTCGCTAGCAATGAAAAATTTGGAATCCATTGCCTGCAGTATGACGTGATACCTAGAAAGGCACGCACATCTCTCTGAGTTGTTGCCACAGTCATTCGAGCAATCGCTGCAATTCTCTCTGGGGTCAACCTTCTTCCCTCCTTTGACAATAAGTGACCTAGATAGGTTACTTCTTGGCAACAATATTGCAGTTTAGAAGGTGCCACCTTGTGATGTAAGTCACAGAGATGGTGCAACAGAGACACCGTAGCAGTTTTGCAGATGTCTTTTGTGTCTGCAGCCACCAACAAGTCGTCGACATATTGGATCAAAGCCGCACCAGCCGGTAACACAAACGCATCAAGTTGACTCTTCAGGGCTTGGCTGTATATTGATGGACTCTCACAATAGCCCTGAGGAGCGCGTTTAAACCTAAAGCTGCGACCACCTAACGAGAAACCGAATAGGTCCCTGCTTTCCTCAGCAATCGGAATACTAAAGAAAGCATTCTTCAAGTCGATCACTGAGAACCAAGAAGCAGATGCTGGAATCAGAGTCAGTAAAGCCGTAATGTCAGGCACCACAGGGAACTGAGGAACCACAATTTTATTCACCTCCCGTAAATCAATGACAAAACGATAAACAGGAGGCTTAGATGGATCAGAGCGTTTCAGAATAGGCAACGCAGGACTATTACACACGTTTCCCCGAGTCTCCTCGATAACATCTTTCTCGATCAAGTCATAGATGATCGCTAGCAACGCTCGCTCACCATCAAGGGAGATACGATACTGGGGAATACGTGGTAACCGCACATTTGATTTCAATTGGACAACATAAGGGGAGATGTCAAGCAGGCCCACGTCATTAGGACCTGTTGCCCACAAAGATGCAGGAAGAGAACTCAATTCCGGTGGGAGCTTATAAATGGACAAGTATATAGGAGAGATTACTCTCTCACCCAATGTAAGTTTTACTCCCGCAGGGGAACAATACAAAGTCGCATACAGACGTTTCAGCAGATCCAGTCCCAAAAGATTTTCACCACACCCAGTAGTCAAAATCAAAGGAGCTTTCAGCTCACGAGGCCCAATTGTAAGGGGCAAAGGACTAGAGACCGGATTGCTAACAGGGGCGCCGGAGAATCCAACGGAAACATTTGTTAAGCCAGACAAAGGTGCGCCAGGGAGTTTCGAATGCATGATGGAACTTTTCGCTGCACCAGTGTCTAACAGAAAAGGCTCAACTACGCCCGATGTTGCAACTGCGACGTAAGGCCCTCTCTGATCAACCGGAACTGATACTACTCCCTCTACTTGTCTATGGCTGTCCTAGTAATTACCGTCATCAGTACCCTGGTCCACATAATAATCATCCACATTGTACTGCGCGGATCTACCTGACGATGATCCACGCTGATCAAAACAATTATTGGAATCAGAGGAATTATTAGAACGCTCATTTTGATTCTGAGTAACACCGCGACCTCTACCTCGTGAAGCCTGTTGAGGACCACTACGACCTCCTCTAGATGAATTGCCATTATTCCGATCACGCAGAACCGGACAATCAAATTTCAAATGACCCTCACCTCTACAATAGGCACACTGATTGTACCCAAGCATAGATCTCTGCGAAGAGGAATCATTCCGCGGCTGCAACCTAGCGGGCTGCGATTGCGATCTATTCCGCTGTTGAGAATCGTTTTGATTCGAGCGCGGAGGATACGCCTGTTGCAACAAAACTTTCGTTTTTAGCTCTTTCGTCTTTTTGTCTGCACGATCATTTTCCTCTTTCTCTCTATTTTCATAATATTGAGCCGTAGCCAATATCTGAGCAGAAGTAGAAACAGCCCACGCGCTTTCGGAATTTTTCAATTTGTTGCTAAGTTCAGGCAACAAATTTGATACAAACTTATCCACAAACAACCTCTGACCTCCCTCAGTGCCCATATCTTGACCACTATGATCGATGAATGCCTCCTCAAATCTCGTAAAGAAATCGGAGACACTCTCGTCCTTCTTTTGCTTACAGGCAGAGAGTTTATCCCAGTTAACTTTCATTGCTGGCATAAGTGTCTTCATAAAGGTAATTATTCTTTGTGGAAGATCAGTAATGAGCTGTTCAGGTTTAGCCCCACCAACTTGTCATACATCAGCCGCTGTAAGCGCAGCCCAATCACCACCTAATTCAGCTGCATGATCTTCGTGACGTATTTTCGCCCATACCGGTTGCGGTACGACATTGCCGAACAACATATCAATGTCGGCAAGATTCATTATCGTACCATCCACTAGCTGGGACAATTCTTTATAGTACCCTGCAGGATTTTTGAGAGGTTGCTTAACCTGCAAAACTTCCGATCGTTTCCATGGTAGGTGTATCCACACTCTCTGGAAATGTGGCAGAATAGCAGGATTAGCAGCAGGATTACCTGGCATCCACACTGGTGGAACTTCACGCATGGGATACTGACCAGTCGTCGACATCCATTCCTCATGTTCGTCTTTAAACAGTGCACGAGGCATCAAAGTGGGACGAAAAGATAGAAGATGCTCGACAGCACGTCGAACATTGCTACCCACAATCATACCACTCGAAAACTGAAGCTGAAGTTCGGTTAAAGCGGCCAGTACATCATCTGCCGCATCAACTGATATCTCATCGCGTAAGAGTTTGCACATTTCTTTAAACACGAATCTTTGTGTTGGCTCATTGAATTGAGAGAAAGTGTCAGCAACCATACGTGGAGGATTCTTAAGGGGATATCTAATTCCATTTTTCGCCATTTTAAATAGCGTATCACGTTCCCTACTACCAGGAAGCTGACTTCGTCTTTGGGGAGCATCAGAATCAGCAGACCCAAGAATCGGTCCAAGAGGAGAATAAAAGTTGGCAACAATATTAGGAATACATCGCCGAACAGACGGGGAAGAGGAGAGAAGTAAAGGGGTAACAATAGGAGGACCAAATACAGGAGGAGAAAGAGCAGTAGGAGTAGCCACATGAGTGGAAGTAGCGGGAACAGTAGCTTGAGAAGGTATAGAAGGTGGAGCAGTAGGGACAGTAGCAGGTAGAGGAATAGTGACAAAAGGATTTGCAGGAGCAGGACCAGCGGCAGGCTGATTAACAGCCGCCGGAACAGCAGGTTGAGGAACAGGAGGAACCACAGGGACCGTGGTATCCTGTGCATATGGAGGTGGTGACTTCAGTAGATAGGACAACAAAGGGTCCTCTACTGCTTCTTCTCCCTTCTTATCCGTACCCGTTGGTAAAGCGGGATAACATTTATCCATTATCATACGTTGTAGTCTATCAAAAATTTCCTTGTCCTTCTCTTCTTTGTCTCGCTGAAACTGCTCTGCGTTTCTCATCGTTGTAACGATACCTTCTCTCTTATTACGTTTAAGCTGTTTGATCTCTTTCTGCTTGGCTTCTTTACGCCATAACCGAAAGGAATCGAACATGGCCGGCCTTGCTTTTCTTTGGAACAATTTAGCTTCGAGATTATCTAAAATTGGGGTCTCAAAACTACCATGAGGTGGCCAACTAAGGACACCGTCATCTATAGTATAATGGACCCAACAATCATTGAACGTGATAGGACCCACACCATGTCGACTATATAATTCATATATTGGAGTTCCAACCGGAGGTATCGGACATGAGTACTCCAATCGGGAATCCGTACCACAACCTCTAAAGCAACTAAACAAAGTACTACGGCCAGGCATCGTGCACACTAGCCAAGTTTCACAAACTTCAAGGGTTTTTGGACTTACAATGTCCCCGCAAAATGCAAAAACCCTCAGTTTTTGGCGACTGCAGCCGTCAAATAGAACAACTAAGAACAAAATACGAAGGACCACAAATGCAATGGAACCATGCAACAACTAAGCACCCACAACAACTAAGGATTCTGGGGAGCGACCCACAAATACTTAACTCAGAGATCAATGACGTCACCAGGAAGGCCCGTCAATCGTCTTGCTATACCAAGGTCTACGCCAGGTGCCAAAACAGGTCGACAGTCAGGGCAGCAGTCCGTCGCAGCCATCAGGAGGCGGGTATCTTCGCGGGAAAAGTCGTCGGGCCACTTGTTTCGACAACAGGATCGATGAAGCGGGGTGCACCTACCCTCGGAGATTTCACACGAAGTTCCTCACGATCGTCGGGCTTTGGACCGGTACCGCTGATGCCGCCCCACATTGGGCGCCAACTGAAGGACTGGGTTTTTCTAAGACCCAGCGGTGCCAGGGACAACACCTAAAACCTTCGTGGGTTACCTGTTCCGGCGTACAAATGACAGAGACACGGGACACTTCCTTCGGCGTCAAAGATTTGAGGTTTATTTACTACAGGGAACACAGAAGTCACAAGAAGTACATAGCATGTAGGTTCAAGGAGACTGCTTCGAATTGTATCTGTGGATCGCTCCTTTTATACGGTTTTTCGTCATACAACAACATGGCAAACAAAAGGTTACAACCCGGTTCCCACAGTAAATTTCATAGGGGGTCGCTTTCATGTATTCAGGGTCCCGGAACATAATTACAGTAGCATTGCCGGTTCCCAACTGTAAAAGTACATCTTCTCACCATTAGTGCATTCCATTCCGGCAGTAAACGAATCAAGGAAGAGTCAGAAACAGGTGTAGAGGAAGACGAGGACAGTCAACAGATTGAAAAGAGCGTAAGGGGGTGCTATCGGAAACACGATTGCAGGGATCAAAGGAGACGTGCCTAATGAATGCACAACTGAGACAATAGACCGGCACGGCAAGATGAGCCTCGAGCGGGGCCATCTGCCTTGCAGTGTCACCCCCCTCGTCATAAAGACACCCTCAAAGGAACACGTGTCTTCCGCAAGAGTTTGGGGATCCCAGGGTCACGAAGCGGACAGTGTCCGTTCGCTGGCTACTTGAGGGCAAGAAACAAAATGGATGCCGTATCTAAAATGGAACCCGTGGGTTCAGATGAAGAAACCCACGAAACAGACGAACGGTTTAGGTTAGCACAGCGAAAACACGTATACCCACTAAGCTCGTCATTTGCGGTTCATAGATACCAGACTCGACCATATTCGGGCGAGTCGAAAACACCACTTACAATTGTCACAGAACCTCAAGGGTGGCAGTCTTGAACCAGAGGGTGGCAGTGATCAACCAGAGGGTGGCAGTGATCAACCAGAGGGTGGCACTGGTGAACCAGAGGGTGGCAGTGCAGAACCAGAGGGTGGCAGTGGCGAACCAGAGGGTGGCAGTAATGAACTATAGGGTGGCAGTGATGAACCAGAGGGTGGCAGTGGTGAACCACAAGGTGATGAACCAGAGGATAGCAGTGATGAACCAGAGGGTGGCAGTGGTGAACCAGAGGGTGGCAGTGATGATCCAGAGGGTGGCAGTGGCAAACCAGAGGGTGGCAGTGATGAACCAGAGGGTGGCAGTGGCAAACCAGAGGGTGGCAGTGATGAACCAGAGGGTGGCAGTGATGATCCAGAGGGTGGCAGTGGCTAACCAGAGGGTGGCAGTGATCAACCAGAGGGTGGCAGTGATGAACCAGAGGGTGGCACTGGTGAACCAGAGGGTGGCAGTGATGATCCAGAGGGTGGCAGTGGCAAACCAGAGGGTGGCAGTGATGAACCAGAGGGTGGCAGTGATGATCCAGAGGGTGGCAGTGGCAAACCAGAGGGTGGCAGTAATGAAGCAGGCGGTGGCAGTAATGAACCAGAGGGTGGCAGTGGTGAACCACAAGGTGATGAACCAGAGGATAGCAGTGATGAACCATGGGTGGCAGTGGTGAACCAGAGGGTGGCAGTGATGATCCAGAGGGTGGCAGTGGCAAGCCATAGGATGGCAGTGATGAACCAGAGGGTGGCAGTGGCAAACCAGAGGGTGGCAGTGATGAACCAGAGGGTGGCAGTGATGATCCAGAGGGTGGCAGTGGCGAACCAGAGGGTGGCAGTGATGAACCAGAGGGTGGCAGTGATGATCTAGAGGGTGGCAGTGGTGAACCAGAGGGTGGTAGTGGTGAACCAGAGGGTGACAGTGGTGAACCAGAGAGTGACAGTGGAGAACCAGAGAGTGGCAGTGGTGAACCAGAGGGTGCTGTGATGAACCAGAGGGTGGCAGTGGTGAACGAGAGGGTGATAGTGATGAACCAGAGGGTGGCATTGGTGAACCAGAGGGTGGCAGTGATGAACCGGAGGGTGGCCGCGATGTACCGCAGGGTCGCAAACAGGCTGGACACGTAGAAACAACATGGTCACGACCGTTGTGACCACACAAGTAAGTTCGCATTCCCGAACTTGTAAAAACCCCTCGTGAACTAGCAAAAACCCTTGCAAACGCGCAAAAAAAGCAAATTAGCTGATTTTGCGAATTGCGAGTTTGCTTTCGCACGAATTCGCAGAAGGCAAATTCGCAAATTTCGCCCATATTTACTATGAAGTATAGATGATCAGATTAGGTGATTGACTGTGAAAACCTACAAACATAATAATACCAAGGGAACTTTTCTATTTTATTCTTGCGACTTACCCAGTTCCCTTTTGGTTGAAGGGTTACTCTCTATTTCTCTATACCGAGATTGAAAGATCGCCACTTTCCTGATCACATTCCTCCCACACCCTCAAAAGACTTTCCCAGTAGGGGATGTAGAGTCTGTTGGCGAAGAGGTATGCGGAAGGAGACTTGTATGTACTGCCCCGAGTGTCCTTCTAACCCTGGGTTGTGTGTACCTGCTTGCTTTAGAATTTACCACAAGCAAAATAATTTTTGGGAGCATCCATGAGTGGTAAAGTGAACTGTCTGGCCTCTATTGTTTAATATTTTTTGTTTGGTTTCAAGGTTGGCCTTTGTGTAGTGTATTTAGTTTTAGATTGTGTGTTAGTAGATTTGTATCTGTTTGCAATTTGTTTGTGTTTTCTTATTTATATAAAAAAAATCCTAAATGGGATGGCGGTGTGCGTGGAGTCGTTCTTGATGGCGGAGTGCCTGGTCTTGCGCTTGACTGGCGGTGTGTTTGGAATGGAGCTTGGCTGGCGGTGTGCGTGGACTGGCGCTTGGCTGGCGGTGTGCGTGGACTGGCAGTTGGCTGTCGATATGTGTGGACTGGCGCTTGGCTGGTGGTGTGTTTAGATTGGCGCTTGGCTAGTGGTGTGTGTGGTAGGACATTTGTGCCGGTACAGTGATTCCACACAAACATTTTTGAAAATGTGTTCCTTTCAGCTAAATTTGAGGTTTGCATGGCATTCTGGGTAGGAAAACATTGGGGATCCACGCAATTCATACCTCAAAGGATTCCCCTGGGTTTCTAGTTTTCAGAAATGTTTAGGATTGGAACTTTCCCAAGATGGCTGCCGAGCCTGGGTCCAAAATCTCAGGTCCCCCCCCCCCTAAACCAGGTAGTTTTGCTGTAGGTAATCTTGAAGTCTCCACAGTTCGATTTGGGCCATGTCCTGTTGCAGCCACTATGCCTACCCACACAAGTGAGGTACCATTTTTATCGGGAGACCGGGCAGAACGCTGGGTGGGAGGAAATTTGTGGACCCACGCAGATTTTAGAACTTTCCCACACAGAAATTTGAGAAAAAAGTGAATTTTTGGGTGAAATTTGAGGTTTGCAGGGGATCCTGGGGAGGAGAATGATGAGGGACCCACGCAAGCCATACCTCGCTGGATTTCCCCGGGTGGCTAGTATCCAAAAATGTATAGGTACGGTAGGTTTCCCTAGATGGCTGCTGAGCCACTGGCCAAAAACTCATGGTACCCCCCTTACAAAACCAAGGTTGGTTTGTGATAGGTAATTTTGATGTTGCATCAATAGGTCTTGGGCCCTTGCCTGTCGCGGGTCCTTGACCCACCCATGCAAGTGAGGTACCATTTTTATCAGGAGACCTGAGGGAACACTGGGTGGGAGGAAATTTGTGGATCCACGCAGATTCCAGAACTTTCCACCACAGAAGTGTGTTTTTTTTAATAATTTTGTAGGTTTGCAAGGGATTCTGGGTTACTCAATTCTGGATTTCCGAGGGTGTCTAGTTTTCAAAAATGTATATATTTGCTAGGTTTTCCTAGGTGCCGGCAGAGGTAGGGTTAAAAACTGCAGCTAGGCACTTTGCCAAAAAAGGGTCATTTTTCACTGTGAAAGTGAATTGTGTGCATGTTGCGTTTTGCCCCATTTCCTGTCATGGGCACTAGGCCAACCCACACAAGTGAGTTACCATTTTTCTTGGAAGATTTTGAGGAATGTGGGGTGGGTAGAAATGTGTGGATCCATGCAGATTCCAGAACTTTCCACCACAGAAATATGAGGAAAATGCATTTTTTTGACAATTTCGTAGGTTTGCAAGGGATTCTGGGTAACAGAACCTGGTGGGAACTAATCAAGTCACCCCATCCTGGATTCCCCTGCTTGTCTACTTTTGAAAAATGTATATGTTTGCTAGGTTTCCCTAGGTGCTGGCAGAGCTAAAGGTTAAAAAACGACAGCTATGCACTTTGCCTAAAAAGGGTCATTTTTCACTGTGAAATTGGGGTATGTCCATGTTGCGTTTTGCACCGTTTCCTGTCGCACTAAGCTTATCCACGCAAATGAGGTACCATTTTTCTCGGAAGACTTTGGGGAACGCCAGGTGGGTGGAAATTTGTGGATCCACGCAAATTCCAGAACTTTCCACCACAAAAATGTGAGGAAAATTGTTTTTTTTACAAAATTTTAGGTTTGCAAGGTCTTCTGGGTAACGGAACCTGGTGAGAGGCAGTCACATCACCTCATCCTGGATTTTCCTCGTTGTCTAGTTTTCAGAAATGCAGGGTTTGCTAGGTTTCCCTAGGTGCCGGCAGAGCTAGGGTTAAAAAACTACAGCTAGGCACTTTGCAAAACAAGCATTGGCATAGCCAATAGGTCTCGCTTTTTGGACCGTATAAGTATTTAGTTATGCAGCAGAATATCCTTGGTGCAAAACATGCACTTATAAAGTCCCAAAAGCTAAACCTATTGGCTATGCCAATGCCTGTATGTAAGTTGCATCATGTTACAAAACATGAACATTTCTCAGCAATAAATCTGTAATAGACTCCCATGCATAACCCACAAAAAAACATTCAAGGAAAATGGCCTTTATAACAATCTATTTCTGAATTATTCAAGGTAATCAGAGCAAGGTCCTTTGCAGAATACAGCTGGTGCAATCAGGTGCCGTCCTGAAAGGATGGCATCCTAGGACGTCTCTGGTCCAGTGCCCACATTCAGGGCACAATGTGTACATCCCTCCGGGGTACAGACCAGTTTCTGGACCTTGCATTACCAACTACATGCCTAGGCCTCTGCATACACACTACATGAGTGTGATAAAAAAAACAAAGCAAATGTCAGGACACTAGTTTGACTACAGTCCTTTCAGGCACTGGGGCAGGAGTATGATTGTGTTAGGAGCAGCGCGCCTCATGGTGCCATAGTACCGCTTACTGCCAGGTTGGGATTGGTGCACTTTATCCTCAGGGGGCTGGAGTAAATCATGGTGATAGGAGGAATAGTGCATCATATTATGAAAAGACTAGAGGCTATTGTCGTGATAGAACTAGTGCATATTATTGCGACAGGCTGCTGCCTATCGATAGGGTAGTGGGAACGCACCTTAATGTGACTGGACTGGTGCCCATTGTCCTTAAGGAGGAAGAGAGAATATATGGCCACTGAAATAGAGGATAACTACCGCACCTAGATGATGCGGGAGATAGTGGAAGGTGAAACATTGTGAAAGACCAAAAGAGATAAACAGTAAAATAGAATATACCGAGTCTGGGATGTTAAAGAGTCAGTCATAAGTGGGCCAGAACAGAAAGAGTAAAATAAATATGAGACCAAGAGAGATGAAATAGAGAGAAAGAAAAAATTAAAAAATTAAATAGAGGTTACGGGGAGGCGACTTGGAGAAAGAAGTGCAAAACTCCAGAATTTGAAGGGGGAGAAATGGAGAGTGACTAAGAAAGAGGCAGAGGAAGTGAGACAGGATGAAGCGAGTTTCAAGATCGAGGAATAGGAAAGATAGGAAGGTAGAGAGACAAGAGAGTCATACAACGAAAGAGAAATGAGGGTGAGGTGAATAGTGAGTAGACTGAAAGGAAAGAGGGAGGAAGAGAAGGTCGCAAAAGAAAGACTGACAGTGAAACAAAGGAGGAAACTGAGGAGGCAGAGTGGGAATAGAGAGAAGAAAGACTTATGGAAAAGGGCAGGCTGCGATATGAGGGAAGGGTAATTGAGAGTTTGAAAGCAAATGGTTAGTGAGAGACTGCGGAATGCAGGCACAGGATACACAGGAAGGGGGGAGAATCCGGAAGAAAGAGTCGAGAGAAGAGAGACGGGGAATGGGGCAGACGTGGGACGGGAAGAAAGAGGCTGAAGGAGGAAATGGCAATAGAGTACAGAGAAGAAAAAAAGATTGTTGGGTAAGAAAATCTGAGTAAGGGCAAATCAGTAGAAGACAGTGGGACGGAGGAAGAGGGAGAGACAGAGAGGAGAAAGAGTAACTGATTAGACAAAACATGAGACAGACTGCGGGATGGATGCGGTGAGACAGACAGGAAGGAACAAAACCCCGGAAAAAGAGAGCCACAAGATGAGAGAGGCTAAGATGGGCTGAGACAGAGGGCAGGGGAAGATAGAGACTGACACACAGAGTCTGGGAAACTGAGGAGAAGCTGTAGGGGGCTGAGAAGCAGGGGACAACAGAGGGAAGGGGCGAGGAACTGTGAGGGAGGAAGAGAGACACTCAAGGAGGAAGGAACAAAAAACACTGAAGGGGAGAGATTTGAGGAGGGAGAGACTGATAGAAGCAGGGAGTGGGCAGAGAAGGGACGGCTTGTAACTGCACACAAGCTACACAGAGTACTTGGCCTTTTGCCACAAGAGGAGGGGTGGCTAATCCCCAGTGACCTTTAGAGGGGGAGTGAGAGCAGAGAGAGGGGGTGGAGAGGCATGGTTCTTGCGCTGTAAGGCTTAATGAGCCATTACAAAAGCCAGATGGCCTTGCACGTTCACTCGCACGTACATGCAAGCTTCAGACCAGCAAAAACCTCTCTGGTAACACTTTAAAAACCCACTTACTAAAGGTCTCGCTTGAGGTAGAGCCTTCGCTAGCTCAGCGAGACCTAAAAGGGTAATTTTTCATTGTGAAAATGTGGTGTGTTCATGTTGGGTTTTGAGCCATTTCCTGTCATGGGCACTATGCCTACCCACACAAGTGAGGTACCATTTTTATTGAGAGACTTAGGGTAATTCAGATTTGTAAAGCAACTGTTATTACCTATTGACTTTTGATGCATTTCTGCCTTCCAAATGAAAGACATTGTGTAAAAAAGAAGTCATTTTGAAAAATGACCGATAATTCTCATGCTACAATGAGTATTCCCAATTTTGGAAATATGCAAATATCTACTGTTTCTAAACTCTATGTTTTGTTCCCATTTCAGAAATCCATAGGTGTCTTTCATACCGATTTTTCCATGTATACATTTTCCCACAATAATTGCTATATACCCGGTACATATTTAAAAAGTAATTTCAAATTGCTGCTCAGTTTTTTACTCTGGATTTGTCGGGTTCTTGGTGAACCTACAAGTCCCATATATCCCACAACCAGTAAGGTCCATCGGATGTAACGGCATATTGCTTTCAAGGAGCTGTCATAATTAGAAGAAGTTACAGGTGAAAACGTTGACACAAAAGGCTATTTTTTTCAACTCATTTTCAAGTTTTCTTTAATTTACCTGTTAGTTTCTATAAAGAAACCTTGATGGATCTACACAAATGACCCCTTGCTAAATTCAGAATTTTCTCTACTTTTCTTAAAGGTATAGCTTTCCAGGATCCATTATTACTTTTATACCCATTTCTACCAATAACTGGAAGGGGATTGAAAGCATAAAAATTAGCAAAAATAGGCTATGTCCCAGAAAAATGCCAAAACTGTGTAAGAAATGTTGGTTTTCTGACAAAAGTCTTTCATTCCCTAAAAGCAGGGAAATGGTGATTTCAGCCCCACAAACCCTTTTTTGATACCATTTGCAGGGAAAACCCCAGATGCTTTCATTTGCACCCTTTTTCCCATTTTCCCCCAAAAACCAAAATGTTGCCATATTTTAGCTAATTTCTGTGATCCTTCCAGGGAAATACACAAACCCTGAGTACCTTTACAATCTCCATGATGTTGAGAGAAAAGGACGCAAATTTGGCGTGGATACCTTATGTGGTCAAAAAGTTACAGGAGCCTAGGCGCGCACTACCCCAAATAGCAAAAAAAAGGCTTAGCACGGGGGAGGCCTAGCAGCGAAGGGCTTAACTCCCAAGCCCTTTCAGATGCACAGACCAACCAAAACCGATTTCTTCACTTGCCATTATATGGTCCCTGACCCAACAACTAGCAAGGCCAGCCCTGCACCACAGTCTTATTTTCCCTAGACAAAAAAGCCAAGGTCTCCAAGCTGTAGCTTTGATTTGCTACATGGAGGCAAGAGAGGTAACTCTTTGGATTATCAGTGTGCCAATGGATCTAAAAGCCCCTAAGGAATCCCTGGGATCCCCTACCCCACTTGCTGTGCCATTACGGCATTGTTGGATGAATCAAGTGGATTCCTCAGCTCCAAAGGGCTTCTGCAAGGAGATATTCCTCTAAGTTGCTTTGCAGGGACACCAGGTTGTACACAGACCCATCATGATGGCGCAGGCATTTTTAAGAGGATGTCCACCAACGCACCATTGTGTAGCCACAACCAGTCTGCCCCTGTAATAAATTGGTAGTACTATCTACCATAAGCCGTGTTTAAGCCCAGGGATCCATCCATGAGCTAAATTAACATGGTACTCTTGCCATTGACAAGAGTAAAGCTCAGACTTTCTAACCTATTCGGGAAACACCTCTTCCCCCCTTTTGAGCAATTTTGCTCACAAATAAAAAAAACTCAATTGCTTGTGTTCTTTTTTGCATGCGTACAAAATAAATCACACTGCAACTGTAAATTTTCGTTTTGTGAACAAAAATCTAAAACTTACATTCAAGCCTTGTGGATAGTTAAGCACAAATCATGTGCTCACATCGCTTTGATAAACTCGCCCTGCAGCTTTTGTGTTATGCCAAGACTAGATGCTTATATTGTATACATTTTTCTTTCCACTTTTTTACAAATTCCGGTATCAGTCAATTTTGAAAACGGTATTAGCAACACGTTGTGAAGCGGATTTATCAGTTGAGCATATTACCAGTGGCAGTCGTCATGCTGAGTATTTGATCTGGCCTAGCATTGGTCATTTCGTGTTATGATCATAAATAAGGTAGTGAGTGGCGTAAAAAAAACGTATAGTCTACTACCACCATCCCCCTCCCCCGCCCCAGAATGCGTCGCGAGCCTCACAGATAAGTAGGTGTTATGCTGCATGGAGCCTTGAAGCCTAAACGGACCCTTCCAGCTCCGATGCAACTCAGTTGTATAAACATTTTGATGATTTCCTGATAGGTACTTAAAGTAAACACCTCCAATGAACTTCAATGAGTTTGCTCACTTGCTGGCTGGAAACACATTGTGAGTGTGAGGTGTGCTCAGGGGTTTTCCCTGAATGCGCGCTTTGATATGTGGCGTCACGCTGGCTTGTCAGCTGTTGTGTCCTCTGCTGCCGCCCTCGCTGGGATTCGGAAGGGAGCTGAAAATGGCCTCCAGCGCCGATCCTCAATGTCAACCAGTATGTATTTGGATATAATTAACGGCATTTGCACGCGTCGCCTTATTTCACTAAACTCGGGTTAAAGATAATTAAAGGTTGGCGAGAGCCGGGCCGTGCGTTTTTAAATGACACATTCTAACTGTTTCGCGTGCAAGTGCCCTACAGAGGGAAGAGCTGCAAATAGGTCATCCATCGAGATGGGGTCGTAAATCTGTTTAGACACGGCTACAGATAGCTGGCAAACAGTAGCCCGCTTCCAGGGAGGTCTCACACTCTGAAGCCACACGCGGCGACACTCAGGCGCGAGGTGAAAGGCGGTGTCAGGGGCTGGCCTCGTGACTTTCTGACTTCTGCTTGTTAACACAACTTTTGTTCTCACTGCAAGCCAAATTAACACATTTCTGCATTATGAGTATTGGGTGTCAGTAGTGATCAAACATCTGAGGACTCAAAAATCACTAAGTTAGCGTGCCAATCCTTGACAATAACTAGTGTTTCTCCAAGCAAGGAGAACATATGTCAGTCTGCCTTTTAAAATGCTACTTGGGCAAAATAAATATCCTGACTAGAAATTAGAAGTCGTTATTTGGAGGTGCGCTGCTTTTTGTTTGTTTATATCACAGGTCCCTAAGGCAACGTAATTAAGAATATTATAAACTTTTAATTCATTTGTTCCATTCTGGTTGAGGTGTATTTCTAAAAAAAACTCTTAGGAAAGGAATATTGGGTGCTACCCATTTAACTCTTATCTGAAAAGCACAAGAACCTGCTTCTCTCTTTCAACTACGTTCAGGAGCAGGGGCTCCGAGGGGAGGCTAGGGGTCTTTTGCGTATCTGAGAGATGCAATAAACAAATTGCAGGCTTTAGCAGGCTCTTGCAGAGGAGACAGCATTCAGTGCAACAACTGTCAGGGGCAGGTTCAACACTTATGGACCTGCTCACAAAGGTAAATCTGCACCTGAGTAAATCTACACATGTAAATTAACTCTTACACTTTACAGTAACCTTGCTGTTTAGGTCGAGCTTTGATCGACCTGTGGGGTTTGTGGGATTTGGCACACCCACCAATTGCTGTTGGATGTTATCTGGGTCACTTACAAATACTGGCTTGTTATTGGTGCATTTGTTTAAATGTCCCTCCTTTCTGGGCTTAGTTCCCTCGCTGGCGATTTCACTAAGAGAATGTTTTGTTTGACCATCACACTATAGTGTGTGATGTTCTCTCCTCCCGTCTGGTTTATCCTCTTGTTTGGCCACCACCCCTCTGTCTCGGGCTGCCTCCTCCTCTCTCCGCTGCCTCAGGACTGTCTCCGTTTCTTCTCTCTGTGTATCTGCCCCCTTACTGCCTCTCATTCCTTTTGCCTCTTAAAGGCAGACCTGCACCTGAAGGTCACCACCCCTTCCTGACTGGCTCTTTCGGTGCAGTCGTCTTTCTTCCTCCCGTTATGATATCCCCCTCTCGTTTCAGGGCAACATATTGTCAACTCTGCGACTTGCAAGCAACGTGGGGAATAACTGAAGTGGCAGAGCTCACTCACCGTATATTCAAGCTCCCTCTACAAGGTACTGGTGCACTTACCTGCTATGGTCATTGCCTGCCTCAGCACAGCCCGGCAATCCGCTAGTCCCTTAGCCTGCTGTTCGCAGTGCCTCATGTAACAGTGCCACTGTTCACCTTCCCTCAGGGGTGCTTCTTAGCCTCTGGCTGCAGTGCCCGCTATCCGCTCGAGTGCCTTAGTCTCCTTGCGGCCATATACATTCAGCTGCCCCGGTATCCTTCAGTGCCTACGTATAGTCAGAGTCTAAGGTGTGTATCTTCCGGACCAGGGACAATAACCAGGCATGCTGGGGAAGCGACACTTTTTTTTTTTTTTTAATTTTTTGAAAACCTTTATTGCACAGTATCATAATACAAGTACGGGCCTACAACCGTCCGGCCGGCCTCGACATCTTTTGAAGCACATTAGCAAACAATATGGCAACTCAGTAGTATCTCAAATCAAAATATAATCAGCCTGGGTTACACTGGAGATATTTGCACTACCGAGAAGCAGGAAAAGTTAAGGTTTATTTTTAAGGTTTTGTAAAGCATATTTAAACAGTAAACACTAGAAAGGATCAGAGTCCACACAATCCGTTCAAACTGAAGTGGGCGACATCCATCAAAAAAATCCAGCAAGCATTAAAACATAATCAAAATGGCGGCACAAGGATATCGTAAAAGGATTGACAATCGCACATTAAGTTGTGTGCCGGTCGCTACCCACCCCACTTCGACCGACTCCATTGACCCAAGGAAGAAAGGAGAAAGGAAAAGAATTTAAGAATAAAGAAAAAATTAAGGCCCATAGAAACTGAAACGGACAAAATAAAATCCCCCTCCCTACCCCCCACCCTACACGCATGCAGAGGCTACGGCCTACCCCCCCCCCCCCCCCTAGCAGTGTGCCTGTCGCCCAAAAAAGAGTACCCGAAATAAAGAAGTAAAGAAAGAAAGAAAGGAGTATACATGTAAAACCGGAGGAGGGCCAAACGTGTGCGTCCGAAACAACCAGCATGTATATTCTCGGGCGCCCCTCCCCCGACCCCGTATCAAAGCATAACCAACGTCCAGCTCCCCCGCCTGACCATCACTGTCCCAGCAATGCAAACAACAGTAAGTAAAAAGGAAAACCATCTTCAACCTTGTCCCTTACGGTCCAATGTGCCGACGAGGTACAGTAGTAAAGTAGCCTTCTGGAATGGGATAAACAGCCGCAATGACCACAACAGGACAAGGCGCTGTCCTCCAATATCCGTCCAGCACAGAGCCATGTGGTCAACAAATGTACAAAAAAGGGGAACACACAGCAGCAATCCTCCAAAGTTAAACGGCCAAAGCATAAGCAGCATGCCCAGGACACGAGAGCAAGACTCGTCAGCAGATCCCGTAGGAGTAGCCAGACATGGCGTCCAGAGGCGATTCCCCAGCCGCTGTACAAGTCCAGGAATCCCATACCTCTCCAAAGCTGTAACAGGCAGTATCGCGGCGGTATCCAGCTCTCGTATCTCCAGCGCCTCCATGTACCTCTGGACAGGCAGCTCACAGTAGTCGAACCCAGGGTCTGGCGAAACGCTCTGCATGTGAACGCCAACTCGGCCAGTTGAGGATAACGGGAGCAGAATGGCATCTAGTCGGCCCCCCAGGTCCTGGGCATTGTCACGCACAGCAGCTTGCAAAGTATCCAGGGCGCTCAGAATATCGCCGATCTTCAAGGACACCTCAGGAGAAGAGGATGCTGCAGCTCTCTGCACATGGGGCTCGCAAACGTGCGGTAGTCCTCGAGCCTGTCCGCCGGCACCCCTTTCTAGCAGCCGGTCATCCCATCGGCGCCCCGACGAGCACAGCCAGGTCGTGGGGACAAGGGCAGCACACTCCATTCCGACACCGCACACGGTTGCAGTGCAGCATCGGCCGTCGTAAACACCCTCGGCAACAGATCGGGTTGTCAATTTCAAGTGTTGAGCGCTCGGTTCAAAATGGCTCCCTTCACAGCGCTGGAGGATGAAGAAGCTCTCAAAGTCGTCCAGGGGGAAGGATACAAATGTATCACTGGCAGCGGCGATGTCGTGCAAGCGAGGAGGTTAGAGGGATTGAAGACTCGCTGCTGCGGAAAACTCAGTGTGGCAGCCGCTCTCCGCCGGCCGACTCCGCCCTGCCTTCAGTGGCCGCTGTTGTCGTAATCAGGGCCGGCCGCCTCCGAGAACAAAGACCCGGTCACCGCCATTGAACACCAGAAATGAAACAAGGACGCCCTGTCACTTCTGTCGCAGGGAGCACGTCGGGGAGCACACCGTTGGAGTCAGCATCACTTCCAGGTTCCAATACCTCGACACGAATACAGGATAACTTGCAGGATAATTAGCGGTGTGGAAGGGAAACAAGCGGGTCGGCGGAGCCGAGGGTTCAGGCGGCCATCATGGTTGCAGGCTAGGCTCCTCCCGGAAGCGACACTTTTATGGGCTGCTGTGGTGTAAGTGTATACAGGGTGTGGCAACAATGTTTAACATTGTTCTCCAACATAAGTAACCCTGGGCGAAGCACTACGCTACGCTTGCAGAGTTCGCGAAGTTTGCGCAACTTCGCACTACGCGAGCTGCACGTAGCACAGTGCGAACACGCGTAGTGCAGCGTAGCGTAGTGCAGCGCTCATTTTTTGCTTGTTTGCGGTCCTGAACGTCATGTTCGCGACCGCGAGCAAGCAAAATGACATCCCGGCGAGATTCTCAACGCAGGAAGGTAAGGTTTCTCATTGTGAGTGGTTGCGCATGCTCGCGACCGCTCTCAATGAGAAACTACCAGTTCGCATTGAGAAAGCTGCAGCTCGAGTAATAATCTACTCGAGCAGCAGAAAACTACAGCTCGCACTGTGCAAGATGCCGTTTTCAATGATTGCACAGTGCCGGATGCTTGTCCGCACTGTGCAATCATTGAAAACGCATCTTGCACAGTGCGAACATGCTACTATGCAGCTCGCGTAGTGCTACGCGAAGTTCTCGAAGTGCACTTCGCGTAGCGCTACTTCGCGAACTACGCCCACCCTTAAACATAAGTCCTTGTTCACATGCAGAAACTCAGTACTGCACAGGAGTGGGATAATTCAACTGATATTTATTTTCTGAAAAAACATTTCTCTTTCTATTTGTTCGGCACGGTCCCTTTACAAGGTGGTCCGCTTATTTACCTAACCCCCGTGACTGGTCCCTCTTCTCTGTCTGTAGCCTTCAATCTGGCTTTGTGACTGTCGGGTCTCTTTAGTGGCCGATGCTCCCGTCTCTGTGTGCCTGAGTATTATTGTTTGAATGCACTGTATTACAGCCGAAAGCTGCTCTTAATTGTTTTTTCAATCATAATTTGTAGTCAGTGTGTCCTTTTTCCCCAGTCTTTTAACGCAAAGTAAATTCATTTTTATTTGTAAGTATCTGATTAAACATTGGAAATCTAAGTCCACTGGTATTTTGTTTTCCTGAAAAAAACATTACCTCCTCGTAAGTCTTCCTCGCCACATGACTAACAAAGTGAGCTTCAGCTCCTCACCAGAACCCTCCAAAGCAAAAAAAGTAAGCCTCCCATGCCCCCCATCCCTTCCCCATACGGCCGACACATTACACCCTTGACCTCTATAAGAAGCTGGGCCGGTCCAACCCTTCAGCCTGTTTTTAGGTCTCGTCTAAGGCATTGCTTTAGCAATGCTTGTTGGCGAGATATCATGTAGGCGCTTTAAAAAATGCACCCAAAGGCTTTTCTAGGCGGATTGCCTACAGTGAATGTGTGCGAGCGCGTGCACATCAGCTTGTGAGCCTCGGCATCAGACTTCAAAGGAATCCGCTCCCCGGCCCCCCTCTGCGCAATGCCAGAGCTTGTTGCTTACAAGCAACACCCCAGCTGCTTTGCCACCCCCCCCCTTCCTGCTGGCATTCCCCCTCCCTTATCCCATTCTGTCTCATTAACACGTGTCTTTCCTGCCCGTACAAAAGCGGCCAGTGTTGAAAGTCCAATAAGATTAAATCAACAAATTGCTTTTCCTCATGGGAGCTCCGAATAAAAGTGCTGTTATTTTTCTAAAAGTTTGAGAGTATACTTGCTCTAATGAATGCTTTTATTGTAACTTATCGTTTTAATGTACAACACGTGCTTCCCTTGGCTTATAATTCTTGGGGGGCTAGCTTGGTTCCAGAGAGTAATTTTCGGTTCATCCTTTAGAGGCCATTAAACAGTTGGATTTACACTCACAGGGCACCCACGGTAACATCCACACTGGGGGCCTGCATGCTATCTCTCTCTCTCTGCCGGCTTTCTGCTGCCTAGCTGCAGAGCGCCTGGAGGCGCCCTGTAGGAAGCATGAGGGAGCTGCAGTCAATTATAAGACTTATCAAGCAGGCCTCGCTGCTGGTATTGACAAAAAAGGCACCCTATGACGGGCCAGCATGCCGGGCACAGAGATCAGTGCTTTGGAATCTGCTTCCTGTAGAGGGCTTCTATGGCATGAGGCCCTCCCACCTCCTTGCCCCATCAGTTCCCCCTTTGTCCCGGACCCCATTAAACCGTGAAATGGGATTTCAGAGCCAATCCTTTCCAGCGTTTTGAAACAATTGCCCTTAAAGTTGGACTTTTCTCCTGATACAGATGCTTGATCTTTGCATTTTACTGCTTCATTTATTCAGACAAATACAGCATTTTACACCATTTATATCTATCGATCTGTCTATCACCCTCACTCTATCTATCTATCGCCCACACTCTATCTACTTATCATCCTCACTCTATCTATCTCCCTCACTCTATCTATCTCCCTCACTTTATCTATCTATCTCCCTCACTCTATCTATCTATCGCCCTCACTCTATCTATCTATTGCCCTAACTCTATCTATCTACCACCCTCACTCTATCTATTGCCCTTACTCTATCTATCGCCCACCCTCACTCTATCTATCTATTGCCCTCTATCTATCTATTTCCCTCACTCTATCTGTCTATCTATTGCCCTCACTCTATCTGTCTATCACCCTCACTCTATCTATCTATCGCCCTCACTCTATCTATCTCTCGCCCTCACTCTATCTATTGCCCTTACTCTATCTATCGCCCTCACTCTGTCTATCTATCACCCTCACTCTATCTATCTATTGCCCTCTATCTATCTATTTCCCTCACTCTATCTATCTATCGCCCTCACTCTATCTATCACCCTCACTCTATCTATCTATCTATCTATCACCCTCACTGTATCGCCCTCACTCTATCTATCGCCCTCTATCTATCTATCGCCCTCACTCTATCTATCGCCCTAACTCCATCTATCTAACACACCTCATTCTATCTATCTGTCTATATATCGCACTCACTCTATCTATTGCCAACACTCTATCTATCTATCTATCTATCTATCTATATATCTATCTATCTATCTATCTATCTATCTATCTATCTATCTATCTATCTATCTATCTATCTATCTATCTATCTATCTATCTATCTATCTATCTATCTATCTATCTATCTATCTATCTATCGCCCTCACTCTCTCTATTGCCCTCACTCTATCTAGCTATCGCCCTCACTCTATCTATCTATCACCCTCCCTCTATCTATCTATTGCCCTCCCTCTATCTATTGCACTCACTCTATCTATTTATCGCACTCACTCTATCTAACTATTGCATCACCACAGTATCACTCAGCACCACCACAGCATCACTGAGGGGCACGACAACATCACTATGCGCTACCAAAGTATCACTGAACGCCACAGAATCACTCGTCGCCACCACAACATCACTCAGCACCACCACAGCATCAATCTGTGCAACCATTCAACAACAACTGGTTCAAATATGTTCTCTCAATGTTTCAAGCTTTATTACAAATGTCACAAAAAGATGTTAATATTTCACTTCTGTTCTTGGATTTTCGTCACAATAAAATACACTGAACATAATCTTCACAAAAGTTATTTACAAAAGTTTAAGCTATTGCCATTATAAATTACAATAACTTTATTTAAGCATTAATTATTTAAAAAAATTAAAAGCCATTGTTATTTGTAATATCAATACATCTAAGTCACGTAAATACAACACACATTGCATTACAAATGGTATAGGTGTCACATTTTCGAAAGTTATAACTATTGGCATTGTAAATGACAAAGCTATTAATTTCGCTATTTTCAAAACCAACACATAAATAAAAAAATTGTCATTTACAATACCAATAGCTCAAAATGTCCTAATGCAAGACCTATTGCATGCAAATGCTTGTTTGGTTTTGCGCTGCAGATTCCCTAGAGCGTGTCTTCAGGTAAGTGGGTCCCTAGTTGATGGCCCTGCTCTAGCGGCCCTAGGACTCTGGGGCCTTCCTCCTTCCTTCCCACGGTTTCTGTTCTGGGCCAGTTAGGCTCTGCTTTAGCGAGCAACAGGTTTACAGGAGGCTGGATTAGGGGGGCTGGGGCCCTTCCTGGGCCGTCTCCTGTCCCCCTCGTCTGTGTGAGCAGAGTGTGTCAGGTCTCTATCTCTTAGTCCTGTCATGCTCTTGCCCCCCATTGTCTCTCCTTCTGTTGCTATAGCACTCCTGTAGGGGGATATTGGCTGTTTGTGCCTCGATGGGAAGGGTTCTGCTCTTGCCCTATTTTGAAGACGCTGTGGGTAGGACTACTAGTCTTGGGGGTCTTGTGAGGGGTGGGTTGCCCGGTGGTCTGTTCTATGGTCCCAGGGTGCGCCTCCGCTTCCTTACTCTACTGGTCGAGGTCCACTGGAGGCCTTCCTGCGGCCTGCAAAGTCTCTGTCCTGGGGGCTGGCCGTATGCCGATACCTGTTTATTCTTCGGCTCTGGCTGTTGCGGGGCTACGCTTCTCTTTACGTGTCTCGGTTGGACGCTTTTGGTCCTGGTGGTTTAGCCGGTCTCTTTGCGCTCTGCCTCGTTATTGCCAGGTTGGGTTTGGCCCGGTGCTGCTCCCCCGGGCCTGTGTTGGTGCATTTACTCCAGGGTGCCACGTGCGGCTGTGGGCTGTCTGGAGCAGCACGTTGCGGCAGTTGCATATTGCAGTCCCGGTCCCGAATTTGCCTCACACTCTCCCGTTCTTTGGTCCGGGGGCGTGCGGCGGGTAGTTTTTGGGTGTCCCTGGAGTGGCACCTATCCCTAGTGGGTCTCTTGTTGCCTCTTGCGCGTAGTTTTTGGGGTCTTTTATGGTTTCCGGTTTATTCCGCACATGCAGGCGCATTGCGCCCTTCTCACACTGCGAGACTATACAGCGGGTGTTGGATGCAGCTGTGTATGGGAACTGGTCTTGTTTGGCATTCTCATCTTGGCTTGGCTCCGGTATGTCACAGGTTGGCCGAGGGGTACTATGTGCTCTGGGTGATGGTTATGTTTGGAAATTTATAACTGTTTTTGGCAGTCCTGGACTGCATCTTGGCCATTATGACCTAGTGGGGTTGGTAGTTGGGCCCTTCCTACCTGTCATCTCCTGCTGTTGCCTACTCTCTGTAATTAAGCAGCTTCAGGCCTGGTTGGTCCCTAGAGGGGAGACTGCCTGGGATTACCGGGTGCATATCACATTGGTGTTTTGTGCTTTATGTCTGTTGGTCTCTCCATGCAGCTTTTTGATGCAATATGTCTTCTTTTCTTCCCTGCTGGTCATTACTGTTTAGTTTTTTGTGTGCGTACTGGTGTTTTGGGATGCGGCATCGAGTTGCCGTGCATACACTGTATCGTGCACTTCATGACGTGTCCTTGGGCTCTCTCTATCTTTCTTTCTGCCGTGCTTGTCTTGTGGGTTCCTTTGGGTGGAACTACGCGCTTCGATGGGGTGCATCTTTATTTGCCATTACTGTGCGTTGTGGTGGTGCTCCATCCTTTGCCTGTTTGACCGTTGGGCCCACGGCCTTACAACCCTGTAGCACATGATCTACCTCTGCTTTCAAGAGTTTAACAGGGTCAGGTCAGTCCCTGGATGGGTATCCTCCTGGGATTGCCAATGGCTGTAGGCTACAGGGTGTGTGTTCCTGTCCTAGTGTTTTGCAATGCATTTCGGGGTGTCACAGGGCCACGGCTTCCCTTGTTTTCTGTATTTGTCCCTGTCTCCTCCTTCCCTTCCGGGCTTTGGACCTACAGTCCTTGCGTCCTGTGGTCTCATGTTCCCTCCTGCTCTCCGTTGTTGTGCGGGGCCTGTCCCGGTTGATCCCTTGTTGGACATCCTCTGGGGGTTTCCAGGTGCTGTGTACTGCTGCATGTCTGTCGGGGGTGGGTTGTGATTCGTGCCTGTCAGTCCATCGCTGGGTTGCTTCGGTGGTCGCCTGGTGGACTCTTGCTTCTGTTACGGCTCCGGGATGGCTTACCCTATCTTCTCCGGGGCCGAGGCTTGGCGCTCCCTCCTCCTCCTGCTCCCTGTCTTGGCAGGCGGCTCTTGCCCCCCCTTTCTGGCCGTGCTTTTCCTCGCTTTCTGGGGCTCGGGGCTCTGTTGTGGGCCTTCTGTGGTCTCTCTTCTCGCCCTGGGTAGCACAGTTCTTTGGGTCCTGCCCGCTGCCGGGCCTCTCCGGTTGTTGGTTATTGGGCTCCCCTGCTCCTGTACTTGGAGCTGTGACTTTTTGGTTGGCCTACTGTCTTTGGGTGGTGTTTGCTGGGCGGGGCCTGGGGTTTGGCGCACGCCTCTGCTGGGGGGTGCGTTTTTTTGGCCTCTTATTGCTGGTTCATTATGGGCATTCTCGCTGGTCCTTTTCAGTCGGGTCCTGTTCTTCCGGTTCTGGTTTGCCAGTGGGTATTCTCCCTCCTGTTTCTGGTTTTCCAGTTTTTGGTTGGCTTCTGGTTGGCACTCTGGGCAGTTTATCCTCTGCCTCATTCGCTGGGGGCTGGTGGGGTTTTCCCCTTGGCGTTTTGGCACAGTTGTGCTGTCCTTGTCTGGGGCGCTCTAGTTCTGTTTGACTACCCGGGGTTGGCTCTCTCTCCCTTCTTGTCCGCGCTCCCGGTTTTGCTCCTTCTCCTGGTCTCTTTTTGGTTAGTGGGTTCTGGGCTTTCCTACCCGGGTCGTTTGCACTGTTCATGGTGCTTGCCCGGGTGCTACTCCCTTGATTCTGCTGCTGCAGGTGTTGGGCCTTTGTGCTCCATGGTCCGGATTGTGCTTCTGGGGCACTTGCTCGCTCAGGCCGTGGGTTTGTGTCCTGCCACTGTTTTCGCTTTTCCCATGGTCCGGCGATGCCTTTCTTTTTCCTTGGTGCAGGGTTTTCCCTGTTTTCCTTCCCCGGTTGAGGCCCTGTGCTTCCTGTGTGGATTTTGAATCCTCTTCTTCTTTGTACCTGATTTTGGGGTGGTGGGGCCTTCTGACTCGGGTTGGCTCACTGGAGGTGTTGCCCTTGCTCGGGACCGTTTCGCCCGGCTCTTCTGGCCTAGCCTTTGGTATGTTTATGCCTATGGCCTTCCCTCCGTGTTCGCTACGGTGCCTATCGGCTCTCTGTTTCTTGGCTGGGTCGAGCCTGGTTGTTGGTTGTATGAGGGCCCGTCTGGGTGCTCGCTTTGGCTGCTCGTTGCTACTCTTGGTAGGTTGAGGGACCGGTTTCCTTGTCCCCTGCGTGGGTCTGTCTCGCTCATTTTTGCTGCGTTCCCCTTTCTTCCGGGTTTGTTCTGCTCTCTTGTGCCTGGTGGCCCCTGGTGGGCGTTCACATTTTTTTCTGGTGGCTTGGACTTGGTCCTGGTCCCTTCCGATCTTCTGCCTCCATGGGGGCCTTGTGGGTTTCCCGCTTTTCATGGTTGGCAGGTTGGATTCCGTAGATGGCCGGGTTGCTTCGGTGTTATTTGCTGCGACCTCCTGGTCGGTTTTGCCTTGTGCCTGCCTGGCTTCTCTCATTGGTGTTGCGCTCCCTTCCAGGGGCCCTTTGTGCGTCTGGGGTCCGTGTCCTGCCTGTTCTCGCCTTGCTGTTCAGGTTTGGGTGACCTTCATTTTTGTTTTTCGGTTGGGGTGTTGGGTTCCTTTCTGCGCCTCTTTCTGTTCTTGTGGCTTCTCCCGGTCTGGGTTATTCCTGTCTGGTTCCTCTGCTTTGGCTCGGTTGTCATCTGGCCTGTTGAGTTTTTGTTTCCTTCTTCCCCTCCGGATGTTGGTTTTAGGGTGGTTCGATGGCTGGGTTTCAGTCGAACTGTGTCTCTTTGCGGCTGTGGCTGTTTTGTGGTGTCACTGTGGTGGGGGTGCCCTCTGTTTCTTCAGTTCTGAAGTCTGGGCTTCTGCTTCCTTTTCACTAATGGCTGTCCATTGGATGGTCTTGGTGTGTTGGGGCCGGCTAGTTGTTTTCTGTTCTGGGGCCTGTTGTTGTTGCCTTTGGCTCCGTATAGTTTCATCCCAGTCCTTCTCTGTCTGCTTCTGTTGTTGGTTTTGGGACTGCTTCTGGCTGGACTGCAGGCCTCGAGGGTCTGGTGTCTCGGCCGTTCCAGTATCTCTCTTTCCCGGGCTGGTTCTTCCTGCTCGTGGTTGCCTTTCTCTTGGGTGTTTTTTTCCGCTCGTCTGTGTTTTTGGTTTTACCTTCTTACGTGGGCGTCCCTTTCTGGTCTGTTGGTTTCTTGTGAGTTTCCATGTGGCTGATTGGCTTTGGTATTTGCTCACTTTGTTAGTCATGTGGCGAGGAATACTTATGAGGAGGTAATGCCCCGGTTACTTACCGGTAATCTTCATTACTCCGAGTATAGTCTTCCTCGCCACATGAGTTCCCATCCTTCCCTCCCTGTCTGACTATCGGCTTCATGTTTATGCTTGGTAGTTTCAGGCTGAAGGGTTGGGCTGGCCCGCCTCTTATAGAGGTCAAGGGTGTAATGTGTTGGCTATATTAGGAAGGGATCGGAGACTTGGGAGGCTGACTGTCTTTGCTTTGGTGGGTTATGGTGTGGAGCTGAAGCTTACTTTGTTAGTCATGTGGCGAGGAAGACTATACTCGGAGTAATGAAGATTACTGGTAAGTAACCGGGGCATTCACCTTTCTATTTGTTCAACAGGGTCCCATTGCAATGTATTCCCTTTATTATCTAACCCCTGTCACTAGTCCCTTTTTTCTGTCTATAGCCTTCAATCTGTCTTTGATACTATCGGGTCTCTTCAGTGGCGTATTCTCCCCGGCTCTGTTTCTGTGAGTATGGGGGAAAGATCGTCACATTGAATTATTTATAAATAGCAAAAACACTTGTCATCATTCTTCAGGGAGGTGTCTCACAGAGGTTTTGTTTTGAGGCTGTATTTAAAAACCATTGGGAGATTATGTGAGGGTGAAGAATAAAAGCATAACATTTCATCTTGAAAGAAAGGTGCCACAAGAAGTGAAGCTCATTTAAAAATGCACAAAATACCCAATTAAATCATCAAGATATTGCTGCCAGTATTTGAACATGCTGTATTTCAGACAAGTGCCTGTACATGGTTAAAGGTTTTTTTAAACAATATTTTAGATTTAGGGGTCTATTTTTAAGCAAAGTTTTAGGCAGGGCATTTTATGCAATCTCTTGCTCTCCCAGAGCCACTGAGGTCTTAGCTAGACAATATTAAAATAGTTTATACAGATTAATGGAGAATCAGTGGTACAGATAAAGAAACTTACTTTACTATTTAAATGTGAGGATTTCTGACCTGTTGAAATAGGTGAAACACCATTTAAAATTTTGAGGCACACCCTGTTCTACTTTGCTGTTGACTTTCTGCCAAAAATTGTGCCCAAATAGTTTTTATCCTAGTTGTTCCTCATGGTCATAACCTTGCAATTATGTTCATGTATGCAACGTAACATACAAATGTTGGGCCCTCCTTAGCTGGTGCCTCACTTTCCATACTTGTGCCTCATACTGATCTTCTCCTCACTCTCAGTTTTTGTACCTCATGCTGCTCTTCTCATTCTCCATACATGTGCCTCAAGCTGATCTTCTCCTCACTCTCTGTTCTTGTACCTCATGCTGCTCTTCTCCTTACTCTGTCCTTGTGCCCCATGCTGCTCTTCTTCTTAATCTCTGTCCTTGTGGCTCATGCTGCTCTTCTTCTTAATCTCTGTCCTTGTGCCCCATGCTGCTCTTCTTCTTAATCTCTGTCCTTGTGGCTCATGCTGCTCTTCTTCTTAATATCTGTCCTTGTGGCTCATGCTGCTCTTCTTCTTAATCTCCGTCCTTGTGCCTCATGCTGATCTTCTCCTCACTCTCTGTTCTTGTACCTCATGCTGCTCTTCTCCTTACTCTGTCCTTGTGCCCCATGCTGCTCTTCTTCTTAATCTCTGTCCTTGTGGCTCATGCTGCTCTTCTGCTCACTCCGTGTCCTTGTGCCTCATGTTGCTCTTCTCCTCCTCACTCTGATTCTTCATGCCTCAAAAGCCGTGCTTTATCTTTAAGTATGACAGCTGTGCCTTCCTTTTGTTATGCAAGGCGTGGCCCGCCCATCTTTTTTTAATTGACTTTGAATAGAATTTAACATATTTTCACTCAGTGCTGCCCCAGTTTCAGGAGTGCTGCGCTTTCTTGACTTGTCCTGATTTAAAAATTTACCCCATCATGCTTCGTTTTAGGAGCCCTATCCCTACCTTTTGAGCACAAACACAGCATTTCCATTCCCCCAAACCTTCCCTTTAAGTTAGCATCGAGTGAGGCAACAGGAGGCCCACAGCATCACTCAGAAGTACCTCAGCATCATCCCCGCATCAGCACACCACCACCTCAGCATCACTTGAGTATCATTCAGTGCCACCTGAGCATCACCTCTGCACTAGCATACAACCACCTCAGCATAACTCAGAAAAACCTCAGTCTGCCCCTAGGATCTAGCATCTGTTGATTCTCCCCTAGTCTATGTCCGCTGCTCGTGTTGTACTATATGCTAACCTCCACTCTTCTGTTGTCTTCTCGGTTATATCTAAGGTAACAAAAATGCTTAGCGCTTTTTTATATATTTTTTTTCATGTTTTACAGCAGACACAATACTCCACAACATAGCTTAAATGCATTGGCAAAGCTAATCAATAGCTCTGGCTAAACAATTATGAGGTCCCAAAGGTAACCTATTGGCTATACCAATGCTTGTTTGGAAGGACGGTGAACAGCCCTGGGCAGACAGGAGAGCTCCCAAGTGACCGAGGACCAGTGGCATAGCAAATGCCCCCGCAGCACCGCGGATCCGTCTCCCACCCAATGGACACTGGCCTGAGAACTCCGGACCAGATCCAGAGCATTGAGGGGAGGGATGGTATCCTGCATGTACTTTGCTGGGGCTCCACTCACATTTCGCTACATCTGAAGTATTTGTCTTTTGGCCCATCGGAAGGAAAAACCAGCTGGAGAGTCACTAGCAGAATGTTAAATCTGTTACTTTAGTGTCTGGGACGATAAAACTGGCTGGCCTTCATTTTAATGATGGGTATTGGGGTCTCCATAGATGGCCCTAGGCCACCACGGACTCACATACTAGACCGTGTCTAAACTTTCAGAAACCACTGCAATCGTTTACTTCTGTGTTCTTTCTGCCTTGTCAGTTGAAGGGCCGCAGGACTACACGCCCCAGAATGCAACGCATTGTGAACTGATAACCTGAGACTGAGATATGGAGTCCCATTGTCTTGGAGTCATCTGCTTACACCATTGCATAATGATACTGACGAGACTTGCCAAGAAACGCAGCTCAATTTGTCCTTTGTCACTTTTCTGATGAAGAGAAACATTCTTCTTATCAACCTTTTCCTATTAGGAAGGTGCCTGGCATGTACAGCTGCCCATCGGCTCCAATGACATGAGTGACAACTTCAGCCAGTCTTGGAATATGTTAACAGCAAAACTACAAGTCCCATAGTGCAAAGTGCCATTAGCTAAAAAAAGGACTTGGTGAAAGTGCTCTTGGAATAGGGCTGTTTGGCCCTAGTGACACTGCAGTGTTGTGTATTTAGGGTGCAAACAGTTTTGAACATCGGTGGGCATTGCTCAGCTTTTTGCTTCCTGAACTGAATACGTGAACCACACCATTTCAAGGGAGGGCAGTCACAGCTTTTTTAGGTCAAGCCTGGGCAGTGCATGCACTGCTTTGCAAGGCACGCTGTATTGAGGTAGGTACTTGAAGCTCCGCCCAATCTACGCCCACATTTTTCATTGGCTTGTGTCGTTGGCCACTGTAAACTGTGGCTGTTCATTGGTCAAAAGGCTTATTAGTCCCTGCTTTGTACCATCTTGTCTCCTTTTGTAACCTCCCGTGGCGACACTCACTGTTACATGTGTTGTTGCTCAGCAGGCAATAATTACAGCCTCTGAGCACTATTTTCTCAAATAGCATTGTCCTGCCTGCCTGCTGCTGCAGGCAGGACATGTTTTCTCCTAAGGGTTTTTTACTTTTATTGCATGCATTTGCAATGCAAACGGTCTCGCATTTTCGAGAGTTTAAGCTATTGGCATTTTAAACTACAATGCCTTTTATTTATCTGTTTTAAAAACAACACATAAGTAAAGGCATTGTCATTTACAATGCCAAAAGCTCAAACTCTCATAAATGCGAGACCTATTGGATTGCAAATGCTTGTTTTGGCTAGTCACCAAGTGTAGACTGATATTTCTCCACCCCCTAAATTCAGGGGGTAAAGGCTAATTTATAATTAAAAGTTACTATTTTTAAGTTTTCAAACTTAGGTGGAGGTCTTCACCAAAAGGGAAGCGACCTACAAATGGTGAAATATAGGAAATAGAAAAAAGGTTCATTAAACTTTAAAATAACATCGTAAACATACTTTTATGCTAAATCTGAATGTAAATTAACTTTATATGAGTATGTATTTTAAAATGTAGAACAACAGAAAAAAGTGACAGTTCTATAACCTTAATTTTTTATTAAATATTATATTTCTTTAATATTTTACATTTAAACACATTTTTTGGTCTAAAATGTAATTAAAACAAAAACTAAACTTCCACCAAGAATGAAATGTTTAGATGTATTTATTATGTATTCAAAATACAAAAAGGTATATATAAAATTAATTTAGATACATTTGTTTATTTAAAAAAAGTTACATTTATTGTTATACAGTTATTAAAATATTTGGTAATAAAATAATTGGTATTTTTTGTTATATATATTTTTTGTAAAAATAAATTAATTAAATGTATACATATTTTTAAAAATAAAAAAGAATGTATGTTTACATTGTTTCATATGAGGTTCTATTTTAAGTCCCTACCTCTAACAGTTCCTGTGGGAGGGTGTTGTAGTATCAGTAGTTGGTCAAATGTGGTGCTTGACTAACTGAACTTACTCCAAGTCTGAGCAGGATTACTTTTATAACTATGTTGGGCCCCTTTTTAAGTCTGTGCATAGCAATAGCTTTTTCTTTTGTGGGTGAGTTTAGGTCCCTCTCTGAACCTCCCTCCTTCACTCCGCCTGAAGCACTCCTTAACCCTTCCTCATCCCCTCCCATTTACTAATAAGTGTTCTCCTTTTTTCCACCCACCCCCTCATCCCTCCTACATTAACAACAAAAACATAGGCAGATGTGTGAGAAGACCTCTGCAGTCAGAGGGGAGATCTCAGCACATAAAAGATAGGAGATGTGGCGAATTAGATCCCCTCATGTAGGTTTGCAAATAGCATGTTATTGTTTGTGACTAGTACTATTGAAGTCCTACTAAACACACTACGAAATTAAGTCAATAAATTGACTCTAAAAGCGTCTAATTGGGAATATGACAGAGTGCAGGTCTAATATTTCCGCATAGGAGTTATTGGAGTCTATCTTGCCAGCACGAAAAGCCTGTTGGTAAAATTGTATGCAGATTGAACTCTATTGCAGCCCAGCACCCCAACTCCCTTCTGCAGCAAAACGTAACATGCAGTACTCCCTTTGGCTTGCCACAGCTTTTCCTGCCCCCAACACTCTTCCTACCCACTGTCCCATCATTGTGAATCCACAAGTGGAAAAGGACCCGGTAATTCCAGCTTTGCAAGGTTATTCCCTATTCGGGGATAATTACTTGCACTAGCCAGATTAATATATGGGGATGCTGACTGGAAATAAAAAATCAAGCTATCGTGACTATGCAAACACAAGACCATAGGTCCTCACAAGTTCCTGTGTATTGTAATCCATGAATACACATACCCTTTGTTGTTTGTGCATCACGATTTTGACATGAACCTCAACATCTTGAAATCATTGGGCCTCATTTATGAGGTTGTGCCGTAGGGAAGCGCAGCAGCAAAAGAAAAGGGCAGGAATGCACCATATCTATAAGATTCGGCGCATTACTGTCCTTTTCCCCTGCACCGGTGCACAATGGGCTGCCTACACCAACGCAGGCACCTTTGCACAATGGTGCAAGGGTGCCTGCGTTGTGAGGATGATTAGTTTTGTACAGGAGGGGAAACCTTTATGTACAAAAATAGTTACAAGAGGCTTTTCCTCTTTCTATGTGTGCACACATAGAAAAAGGAAAAACGAGGAGAAATAAAGATATTTCTCCCAGTTGCGCCTCCCTTACGCCTCCCCTGGGGAGGCGTAAGCTTTTGGCACAGCCTCAGATTTTGATTTCTCGTAAATCCGGGGCAGTGCCAAAAGGACATGGATGTTGCTGGGAATGCCCCCAGCAACACCCATTGCACGCCCCTTTAGCTTAGAACACTGCCTGATAAATATCACGCAGGTTCTGCGCCATGGAACGTCACAAAAAGTGACCTACCGATGGCGCAAGGGGCCTCATAAATGAGGCCCATCATTTTTAGAAATATTCCCTAGCTTTTAGTAGACAGGATTGTCAGAGGCTTGAAAAAGGGTAACGGCGGGCTAGGCAGGAAAAATTACACAAATATCAAGTCCAAATATTGTTTTACCTAAGAGTTGCATCATGCCAATATCATTACTACAAAAATGTTAAGGAACACTATGTTGAAGGGAAGCATACCATTTTGTATGCAAATAATATCACTTGTAAAATGTATTGTTGCATAAAATATTGTTTATATCAATATGGCTGTGATAAATATTGTTTTTGTTATTAATTTAAAATAGATTAGTGTGGTAATATAAAATAAGTCAATTGAAGCCAAGGTGTAGATGAAGAAGATGGCATTTATTGAAGATGGTGGTTATCAATTAAGTGAGAGCCTTGTAGATTATAATGCGAAGCCCCACTAGGAGCAGCTCCATTGCTGCTCAGCCCATACTCTCAACTGACACTCACGATGCATCCCAACACTCACCACTCATACCAACATTCTACAACATCCAACATTCTACAACATCCACACTGGCTGAGCAGCAAGGACCATCAACTAGGAAAGATGCTTTGGATTGAAGATAAGATACAACACATCTTCTCCCTTATGAAAAACAACTGAATGATACATCAAGAAGTAAATATAATAATCATATCAATCATATTGGTGAAAATAACATGTAGAACTACGAAACACCTTGAAGGAAGTTAGTAAGGCACACAAAACATTAAATGAAGATATGCCATAAATCCTATGGATAAAATGCTAAGGAACCCTACAGATAAAAGATAAATAGTAAGATGAGAGTGACTCAAACCTACAGTGATAAAGGAGAAGACATTGCAGAGAAAAAGCAAATGAAAGTGACACAAAACACACACCTCTTCCCCTTTTGAGGGCACAAAGGAAAAAAGTAGAAGACACATCTTCCCCTTATTCAGGGCACAATGATATAAGTAGAAAGGATGCAAAGTGCATACACCAAAAGAACGAACAGCAGAACAATGTTCAGAGTCACCACCACACCGGTTTGCCAGACTAGTATGAAGATAAGCTGGAAATAAATATTAACAGGTGGAACCAACAATCAGAAAAGACAAAAGATACTCCCAACAATAAAACAAACAGGATCTCGAAAGGAGAAAGGTGAAAAGAACACCCGCTAGGAGTACAGACAACAGAAAATTTGAGGGAAACCTCAAATGTTAGACCCACAGAAGACTTTTGCGCAAAATTGAAAACTGTGGCTGACTAAATTCATTAAGTAATTTCAGAGAAGGTCCCAAGTAAAGTAATCTTACATTCTACACATATAAAGTCAAAGTAACGTGCACTAAAAATATGTAAGTAACATATTTAGCAATGTGACGAGTCCACACAAAGTAACATGTTAAGATGGCAAGTCAAGTAGCCAATAGGCTATAACATTATACGCACTTCAATTCAGATAAAGGAACCCTTAATAAAACTTTAAAGCAAAGCAATGTAAATAAAACTGAAAATGTAAGGTGGCAATTAAAGTCACATAGACAATAGGCTATAACATCATACACACTTCAATTCAGATAAAGGATCCCTTAAAAAACTCTAAAGCAAAGCAACTATATGATATGTAATGTAAAATAAACAGAAAAGTAGGTGACAATCAAAGTCACATGGTCACAAGACCAATAAAATCACATGTCTCTGTAAAAATTGGAGGCAAAGTACATTAATAAAATAAAACAGGAAATATAGGTGACAAATTAAATAATGTAGCATTAAAATTCATCAACTCATTCAAACAGAGAAAATTGGAATGTGAATTGTTTAAACACCTTGGCAAAGAAATGTCACCGCAAAATACCTTGAAAAACCAATCAAATTCAAGTTTGTTATGTGGTGCAGAAAAGTGGATAACCTTCACGCTGCGCGAGAAGACCTGAAAACACAGCAGGAAAAGTAAAGGATGGCACAGCGTGAAGAGTGAGGAGTCAATTGAAAAGGAGACAACTGATCTTGCAGTGAAGTCAGTGCATCGATGTTTTCGAACACTGAAACAGCATGTCATCAGAGGGATGCGCAGCAGAAAAGAAAACAGTACCTGCAGGAAAACGATAACTTATTAACAAGCTCTGATATACTTGAATGAATCCATGTGTCAGCAGAAATGCTGAGGAAAGGACGAGACATCTTCAATAAAACTTTTATGACAACGACAATCTTGTGGTTGACATGACATGTGCTGAAGCACAAAATAAGGAAGTGCCTACAATCAAAGATGGTGGTACGTTCATTACGCTGCACTGGAAGGCTAATGGCGCATTGCTGCATGCAGATGTCAGTCGGCAGCAAGGAAGAATGAAGGAAAAAGGACGTCATATGGAACTCCTCTGTTATCGCACGCAAGATCATGAAGGCGGTAAGGTGCTCGAGGAGAAATTGAAATTAATTCAAGGAGCAACCGTCACTACCAACTGCCTTCAGGTAAAGGAGTCCATACGATACAGTAAAAATTACAAAATTGATTAAATGACATCTTGCATCCCACAAAAAGCACCACATGTACATGTCGCTTAAGTTGTCAGGCAAGGCAAAGCAAGAATAGTCCCAATACTGGCAGGGTGGATTGACCACTGAGGGAGGAGAAGATCTCAGTCGCAAGACAGGAGCAGAGGATTGCAGGAAAAGGCAGGCAGTGGGTTGAAACGTAGAAGGTGGCAAGGAGTAAAACTGTAGTTTCAATCTTCACAAAACAAGAACATCATGTAAATGTAGTGGCCGCTCATGACGCTCTTCCTCACGCAAGGGGTGGAAATGTCCCAAAGCAGTGTTTTTTGCTATTTTTCCAAAGCAGATTACAGCAGGCAGGAAAGGGCATAGAAAAGATTGAAGAGGTAGGCAGCGAAGCAGTTTAAATTAGCAGATGACAGGAACTGGCACTAAGTTTTTGTGGGCGACCGGTGGAAGGTCACTTGTGGGGCTCACAGGGTGCCAGCATGCCTTTAAATGAAGTTAATAGTTAGGCACATGTAGGTTCTTCAGATCGTCGCCAAATGTGATAATATATAAAATAAGTCCATTGAAGCCGAGATGGAGATGAAGAAGATGGTATTTATTGAAGATGGTAGTTATACATTAAGTGAGAGCCTTGTAGATTATAATGCGAAGCCCAACCAGGAGCAGCTCACTTGCTGCTCAGCCCATACTCTCAACTGACACTCCAGAGGCATCCCAACATTCTGCGACCTCACCACTCATACCAACATTCTACAACATCCACACTGGCTAAGCAGCAAGGACCATGAACTAGGAAATAAGCATTGCATTGAAGATAAGATACAACAATTAGTTATTATATTAATGTTAGGCATTTTTTTAACAGAGTTTTATATAGCACAAACTTGACCTGAAGGTGTTGGGTATCAGAGCGCTTTATGGAAGCACCAGTTGTGTTACAGGAGGACACTTTAATTTTCGTTAGGCACAGGGAGATTAGGTGATTTGCCAGGAACCACAGGATGTTGGGAGTCCTTGCAGAGACTCAAACCCAGTTCCCCAGATTTGAGGTCAACAGCCCTAGCCATTTGGCCAACTCCTCCTCTCTCCATTTGTTATTAATGTCTTTTTTAACATCTCTAAAGTATAATTTGTAATTTTGAATGAGTAGTTAATTTTATTTTTACATTTAATTAGTAATTTACCATTTAGTAGCAGGCCTTTGGTTTAGTACAGGAATCTGGTGTTTTTCATTTTCAAAAGTGTTTTTATCTTTTAATTGATTAATTATAATTTAAAATATTTAAGTGTATTTTGTGATTTTTAATCTGTAGATTACTTTTGTTCAGTGAAACTAGTAATTTATATTATAGTCATGGGTTGTTGGGTTTGTGGAGGAAAAGGGTGGGAAGTTGTTTAAATGATATAATTTGTCCTATTATTATTTTCTATTAATTGAATATTTAATTGACTGTTATGTAATTTTTGGTTGGTTATTTATTATATAAGTTATTTGTTTATGTAACCTAATGGTTAATTATTAATAAGTGTGTATACCTTATATTTATTATGGGATTTCATTGTTTTTATTTCAATGTTTTTATTGTTTTATATATAATTTATTTATAGAGGTTGTGGATTTTTGGGGTAATAGGGAGGGACGTGTATTTGTTTTAAATGTATTTATTTTGTTTTCATTAATTACAATATTTTTATATTATTCTTTTTTACATTTGATAGTACTTCTTTTTATTTTGCATATGTTTCAATAATATTAAGTTGTTAGGTTTTTAAATATTTGCTTACAAATAAGTAGGAGTTGGTATGGTATATGGAACCCTTCTTAAACTCAATACTTTCCATGATTTTGCTAAGGTTGCAATAGGTATATTAAATCTAACCTCTTGAAAGTCCAACACATTCCCTTCTGTTGCTAAGGAGCAGGAATATGAAATCTAACCAATCCAAAATGCAACATTTTCTCTAATGCTCCTTATACGGGAGTGGGAATAGTAAATATAATTCCTCTAAACTCCAACACATTCCCTACTGTGGCTTAGATTGGTATGGGAATATTAAATCTAAACCCTCCAAAGCCCAACACGTTCCATATTGTTGCTGAGGTAACGTCACTTACGTGGGTGTTGGAAAAGTGAATTTAACGCTTCAAAAGACCAGCTCTTTCCCTACTGTTCATATTGGAGTAGGAATAGCTGTGCTGGCAATTAGGGCTCGGCATCAGTGAGTTAATATTTAAGGAAGATGCTACAATGCTATATGTGCGTCAAAAAAACTGCCTCTTTGGCAATTATTCCGCCTCCCAATATTGCGGAGCACAGTCTGCGGTCTATCCTCAACAAGAGCAGTGGATACCGAAAGTGTATCCTGTGGGGATCTGAACTGCTAAAAAAGATGTCTGCCAAGATAATACAAGCTGACAATGGAAGAAGCAGCCACGAGTGAGAAGAACCCTAATCAAGTTTGGTGCATGCAAAACCTTAAAAAATAGTTCCACAAAAGTGGATCAAAATAGTGCTATGTCACTGGAAAACTGATAAGAGAAGCACAGGAGGAAAATACGACGATTAACAGGCAACAGTATGCTATAACAGTATGCTATAGCCAATAGGAACAGAGGACAAGTAAGTGGCAAGCACAGGAACCAATAAAAAGCAAGGAAAGCAGGGGTGCAGCAGGTAAGCCCCTTTTAAGATATATAATAAATACAATAGATTTCACAAGCACAGCACAATCACTGTGCAGCCAAAACCTAAAAAAATAGACAACCAAGTAACAGATTAGCCCATTGTTAGCTATTGTAAAAACAGCATAACTGGGTGAACCTGTTTAAAGTTAATCCTTTTTTAAGAGGGGGATAATAAAGGCCATATGAGGGTTGGTTTAAAAACCACAGAACATGAAAAAAGGTATTAGATCTTGTGGGAACACCAGACCAACCCTTTGAGATTGACAAAGACAGCTGTATTCGAATCAACCAAAAGCGCGTTAATAGAAAATGGTGTCTGGCGTCGGTGACCAGGAATAAATAGGGCTTAGAATGTGGTACAGCATTGTATATATGAAGTGTATTGCTCTAACAGAAAGTGTTGAGATTTCTAGGTCTTCTCTATCAGCCTGGCGCCTCAACATACAAGCTACCCTGATCCAAACCAGGTCAGATTTAACGATTTTCCCAGGATTACCAACAAAGTCCCTACAGCCCAGTTGAGTTAATATTTTGTCTTAATATTTTAAGCAGGCAATAAGCTCCACTTGGTCTAAGGAAAGACAGTCCCGTATCATAGCTTGACTCAATTCTGTCTCTTAGTTTAAACAAATATTAAGCCATCGTAAGAGCATGCGCAGGGCCAAAATATCGGAAAGAAAGCAAGCACAGACCCAGCTTTTGATGAGCAATAACCACAGGGATGGAGTGTGGGACATTCAATAATCACCTAATAAACTTATTTTCTACAATCTGAAATGAGGAGGAGCCAGAATAGCCCCAAATGTCGCTACCAGAGGCCACTGCAGGAACGCTTTTTGCCAGATGTATTGCCAATAGAGCCCTCACAGATCTTATCCCCTCATCTAGAGACAAAGAGTAGTTGATATCCTACGCTGATGATACTCAGCTTGTGATCAGAGCGGCCTGATGGCTGTTGCAGAGTGGATAGCAGTCAAGTGACTGCAACTGAATTCAAGTAAATCTGAAATCCTTCTTTAACGAAGAGATATCCACCATTGGGGCAACCATTGGCGGCCCTCTTCTTTGGAGCTCCCTCAGCAGCCCAAGGCGGTGGTAAAAAAATCTAGGTGTCTGGGTCGACAATGCTTTGACTGTCAAAGCCCAGGCGAAATCGGTGGTAGGCACGTGTTTTAGACTTCTACATGGGCTCAAACCTATTCTTGGATCCTTTGAATCCCACACCCAACAGACTATTATTCAGTCTGCTATTCTTTCTAGGTTAGACTATTGTAATATCCTGTACCTAGGATTGAACAAGACAGTGATCAGAAGACTCCAGTGTGACCAAAATGCTGAAACAAGGTTGCTATTCCCTTTTCCAAAGTTTTGCCCGGTCTCTAGCTTTATCCACAAGTTGCATTGGCTCCCTGTGGACAAGTGTGTCCACTTTAAGGTCCTGTGCATGGCCCATAAAATCCTAGCCTCTCAGGGTCCTCCCATTCTGTCTATTTCGCCCCTTCCATACCTGCCCTCGCAGGTACTGAGTTCGGCTAACCTCAATTTGGCTTGTGTCCCACGTGTTGAAAGAGTTAGAGCAGGAGGCCGCACTTTCTGCACCAAAGCACCTGCTCTCTGGAAGGCACTTCCTCTATCTATCAGGATCATTCAGTATCATTGGGCCTTCAGGAAAGCCATGAAGATCTGGCTGTTCTCTGTCTAAACGCTCCTGTGGTTCTCTCTGTTTGTTTATTACAGCTGTCTTTTCTTGAGAATAGTGCTGGGATGCTCTGTTGCTGTGGAAGCCATGAACTTTAAAAATACTTTAACATTACATGACATAACAAAATCAAAGACAGAATCATTTATCCTCAAAAATATATATTTTTGGGCAACTAAAAGAGAGGTCTAGGTTCTATTCAAGTCAAAAAGTGCCCCAAGGTAGGTGACAGAACTTACTCTAGTTATTTCATGGCCATGCATGCAAAAGGTCCTGGACCTGGTAGACTTAGGGCCAACTACCATTACATGAGACTTACTGTAGTTGGTTGTCCACTCCATGTCATCATATTACCTTATCATCATAGGCATCTTTCTAGCACCTTGCCATGTGTTCGGAGGAACAGGGGAAGGACCTTTGTCCCCATATGGTAGCCATGAGGATCATGACACTGTCATAGAAAATAATCAATGTAGGAAATTGAAATAAAACCGCACAGGAAATAATATTCAATTAAATTAAAGGAGTTAAAATAGGTAAAAATATATATTGTAATGTTAAAAAATAGATACATGTAAATATATATATATACTATTTAATTTAAAATATTTAAATATCATAATTTGAATAAAAAAATGAATGCATTGATAATTTTTAAATTAAATATGACTAAATGTATTTATTATTAATTTTAATTAATTATATACATAATTGTTTAATAATTGTCAATGCATGATTACAAGTTCTTCAGGTGGCAATATATTTCTTATTTTAAAGTTCAGGAAAATAATTTTTATTTCAGTGAAATATTTCCATTAATTAAAGATTTATTTCAAAATTAAGTTAATAATGCAGTAACATTTTTATATTTTGTTCTACATTTATAATAAACATATAAAATTAATTTACTTTAAAATATTTTAAAATCTATTTCATTTAAATCAGCTGTTTTCTGTGAAGAGAAACTACTTCCCTGTGGAAAAATATTTATGGTTGGAAGTTTGAGTTAATCTCAGGCTCTGGTAATTGCTCTGGGCTGCATTATATTCCTTTATTTATTTTGACCTCAACGCCATTATAGACAGGGTTCAACCTTAAGCAAGCCAGCCTTGGTCAATAGGAACAGTTCAACCTGAAAGTCCTGGGCACCTTCACACAAAATGGGAACAAAAGCAGCTCCACACAGGTTGGGTCTCATCAATGAGGTGCAGCTTGAGTTCTCTGGCAGTGCGAGCCCGGGACCCTTTTCTAGTAATACCCATTAGATATACGGTTTCCAACTGAAAATAAAAACAAAAACATATTAGGTGGTTTATCCCAGCCACCAGTAGCTATTTTGGGTCACATTCTGAACACCTCTTGGCACACTAAGCCAAAGTTGCTGGTTCCATTGTGCTGGTTTAAGTCTTCCATACAGGCATGGCAGGAGGCAGCAGCAGGGTAGGTCAGTAGAACTTCAGCAGAGCAACACACTAGCCCCAGCCTAGACGAAGCAGGTGGCCTAAGCTCTACATCCAGACATGTACAAGGACAAGGCCCATGTTGCTAGTCAGAGGCACAGTTAAGGAGCCGATTACAATATGGCCCGTAAAGGCTTCGACCAAAGGGGCCAGTCAGTTAGCTTTCTGACTGCCTCATTATGTTGAAGTTGGTCAGAAAAGAAACTGGCCGGTCATTCCGGCTGGCTTCCAATGGACTCGGAGAGCCCGCCAGCCTGTCGGAAGCCGGCAAGCAATCTCATGGGCAGGTCTTTCCGTCCTTGAGATTACGATCACAGTTTCCGACATGGTTTCTATGCCAGCCTGTCTGACATAGAAACCATGTCAGAAAGCATGTTTGGGGGCCCCAGTAGGGCCCCCTTTGGTGCACGGCCTCCGGTTGGCAGCGGCTGGAGCACCTATGGTGCCCCACTGTTGATCTCTGCACCTTGTGGCAAGCCCCTTGTTGTGCCTGACACAGGGTGCAGGTATAAACCACACCTCCCATTTCACTGTGGTTGTAATGCATGCTCCCATACTGAAATATAGGAATGCAACCAAACAGTGTTCGGTCGCATCCTAATGAGGTGGTTGGTAACGCCCACTGGGTGTCAGAGGGCTGAAAGCCCGAAACCGGTCCTATGATGCTTGTTTCCAATCCAGGGAGGACCTGGCCTGGCAGTTCGGGCTGGACTGTTCCCATTGGTTGCATTGTCAAGGCTGATTTGCATATGGCTGGGTCCAAACTGGAATGACATGGTGAGCAAAAAACGATGGATTTAGACCCAGATCTCTGTACTGGGGTGAATGTATGACAGTGTTCTGAATTCTGTCCAACAATTGCTCTTTTTGCATTTGTCACCCCTAGTGGGACAGGTATGCCCGGACGTGGGTCCCGTGCTCTCCATGCCACTGGAGTCAAGTTATCCTGACTGATGAGGGCTGTAAGGCCGAAACTAGGATGCCTGTTTCCGATCCAAGGAGGACCTGGCTTAGCAGTTCGGGCTGGACTGTTCCCATGAGGCACAGGGTCAAGACGGATTTGCATATGACCAGGTCTAAACTGAGGTGGCAAGGTGAGCAAAAGAATGTTGGATTTAATACAGATCTCTTGACTGGGGGGGGGGAATGTTTTGATTTGTTCTGCATTTTGTTCACCAATTGTGTGTCTTTTGCTTCCTTGCCCTAAGTGCGCCGGGTATGCCCAGACGTGGGTCCCGGGCTCACTGTGACACTGGATTCATGCTATCCTGGCTGAAGAGGGGTGATACCCCGAAACTGGTCCTAGGTTGCTTGTTTCCAGGTTAGGGAGGACCTGGCTTAGCAGTTCAGGCTGGACTGTTCCCATAAGCACAGGGTCAAGACTAATTTGCATATGGCCAGGTCTAAACTGGGGTGGCTTGGTGAGCAACAGAATGATGGATTTAACCTCATACTAAGGGCCAAACTAATCGGTAACACTGTTTAAATAAATATTATTGAGTGCACTTTATGCATCGTGTCATCTCTAGGTGTCATGTGTTAATCATTACCTCACTTAATTGCAGTTTTTTAAATAACCTTCAAATGATAAGAAGCTGAATGGATCCACTTGGGTTTAATCCTGTGACCTTCAGCTCTTTAATGCTATCTTACCATGGGAAAGCATCTTTAAAACATCTTCTCCCTTTCAAGGTAATTGTGACCTCTCAATTTCTTTCAATGTTTTCTCTTGAGACTGGAAACATTAGTTTGCCAGGAAGCCATCTTATCTCGGGTCTTGGTGAGGTCTTTAAAAATGATGCACCATATCTTGGAGATAACCCTGGCTAGAATTGGGAAACAGTATTGATCTTTTACCCTGGGGTGATGTAGATTAATTTCTTTGAGCGCTTGTTGAGCCATGCGGCTGTGTCCAGAAGATAGAGCAATAATGATTGTACGGTTGTTCTGAAATCATTGCTCCGGAAAAAAAACGTCATTTCTTGAATTAGAGAACAGTGTCAAAGGTGAATCCAAAAAGATTGGCATGGCATGTCAGCTGGGAGTTGATATCTGGTAGGTTTGAGTAGGAGAGTCATGCTTGAATCTGACATTACTTGGTTTTGCTGCAGTCCACAAGGGGCATTTATTTACATGCCCTGGATACTCTTCATACCACATAGTAGAAATGTATGGGTAAGTTAAGTATGCTAATTTGGGTTATGCCAATTAGACCATGTTAAAATGAGGAAAGCAGACTCTTTACTACTGGTTAGCAGATGTAGAGTGCTCAGAGTTTTAAAGCAAGCAACATAGATAGGATAAAAATCTGGGGGTAGACCACACAAAACAGGGTCATTTCCCACAATCTTCATATGAAAAATTGTTTGGGATGAAGAAAAAAGGCCCAACAGTTGACAAATCTACTTAAAGATGATTGTGAAAGATTAAATGGGGACTGTCAGTCCATTGATAACAAACAGTGGTATTGGAAGTAAACTACTCTACAACAACTTAGTTGTCACCTCCCTGCACCAGATGATTTGCCAAAATGACCTGGAAAATTATGGAAAAAGGCTGATTAAGCCTATAAAATGATTATGGTACTTATACTGCCCTTCATAGTCCACCTGCTGTAGCTGATTCTATAAAGATGTCAGGCAGTGCACAATGGAAAAAAGATTGATGTTTTGACCTAAAATGCACACATGTTTTCATCCTAATTTTACTCCTATCAATAAAATGAAATATAAATTGTCACAAAGGTCATGCTTTGGCCTAGGGGGTGTTACAACCACCTTGCTTATGAGAATATTTAGAGAGGACCTTTCAACCTTGTTCTTCACAATGTTTTTCAGAGCAACAATAATTAATATTAAACTAAGCTAGTAGATTATTGTGTACATATAATAGTGTGCTATGGTAAAATATTATATGAACTGGTAACATATTGGGAGCAAAGCAGTTCAAAATGGAGTAGTCTACATTTGGGTGGTAGGGCCTTGCCTTCTGCATGGGGCGGGGGTGTGGTGCCATCTGTGACTGCTGGCCTCTACGGAAGTGGAATGGAGCATCCGAGGGACTCTCTATAATGTATATCAAAGGGAAACCTAGGAAATGCACAAACTGTGCTCCACTTCTTAGGGGTATAAACATTGCCAAAGCGAATGTCTCTCATAGGCACAACCTATTATCTTTGACAATGCTTGTTCTCCATTATGAATCCCCAGTAACTCGGAGTACAACCTGTTTTGGAAACATGGATGTTGCAATTTTATTACACTATTGCTTATTGCAGAGACTTTGGATACACTAAACAGACAAGCCTCATTTCAAAGCTTCGGGTGATGTTTCACTTCTGAAAATTCTTCAAATATTTACATTTAGTTGATCATTCCATTCTGTTTAGTATTATTCAATTGTATTTTGGTGAAAATTCAAAAATACAGGATATCCTGTGCTTGTTCTGAGCTTTCAGGTGACCACTAATTTATGAATCCCTTGCACACCTACTACCAAATTAACTAATAATTTCAAGAATAAGTCAATTGGGTTAAAAGAGCTTACTTCCACAGCATTTTCCTTCATGTCAAAGTAGATTGTCTCCCCATTGAGTGGCACAGAAACTTGGTTTTCATCAGGATTATTCAAACTAACGCTGTTCTTCCCAAAGTCTTGCCAGTTTAAATCTGCAATGTCGCTGCCTATGAGTTGTAGCTCATTCCATATAACCTTGGTAGCTGCTCATGGTTCTTCTGGAAACACCCTGTATGTCCAATGAAACACTGAAATAAAAAATATACATTAGTTACCTTACTCTATCTATTTTGAGTGGAGGGATGCTCCAAGAGAGTCCTGGATAAAGAGTGATAACTTCATGCCAATGCCACTATTACTCCCATAACATCACCCTCCTCCATTGCCCCAAAAGCTTGACTGCTGTGTTCCAGCCCTGGTCAAGATGAACTGAGGGAAGACGGAAATAGGGTTCAACTCCTGTACCTGGATTCATGGTTCCTTTTGTAGCAAGGACTAAGACATCCATCCTTGCAGAACTCTCCCTAGCGAGGACACGGATAGAGTATGTACATGGATCATTTAACTCGAAAGCAGGCGCAAATTTATGCTCAAAATGCATTTGGCTCTTTCAAACCGACACAGAGCCAAAACTAAAACTGCAAGCAAAAATCATCCACAGATCAGTAACAGATGGTAAACAGGCACTCACAAAACCTGTAGGCTTGGCTTTTGTGTAAACCTGCATATGGAGGCACACAACATTCACTCCCACATAGAACATGCAGGCACAGAATACCTATACACACCAACCAACAAACACACAGTCATCAGCACACAAACATCACAGGTTTTACATAACTTTGTGCAGCACTAGAATTATAGTGGTGTGTGCTAATAGAGGACAGTATTATGCAGCATGGGGCACAAGGGAACGTGTGTGAAAGGGCACAGAGAAAAGGATGATGTGCACTAATGAGGAAATTGGTGATATAAGTGTCATGGGAGAACTAAGTGATGATTCTCATAGGAGCACTTGTGCCTCATGCCATTACTGGGCGCTGTGAATGAAGTGTGTAGTGGATGTGACAACTCCGCCTTGAGCGCATCCAAGTTTAAGAGTGGCCTCACAGCCGTGGCTAACTGGATGACTTCGAACTACCTACAGCTAAATGCCAGTAAGACCGAGGTCTTATTGGTTGGAAAAAACGCTTCGCAATGGGGAGATAAATGGTGGCCCGAGACTCTGGGAAACCTGCCCGACCCTAAACCAGAAGTGAAAAATCTTGGAGTCTGGGCTGATTCCTCCCTCAGCTTCATCACTCACACCAAGAAAGTGGCAGCCACTTGCTTTGGAATCCTACGGAACCTCAAATCCATCTTAACATTTTTCGACCCTTCCACCTGCCAGCTCATTGTGCAATCGACCATCCTCTCGCGCCTGGACTATGCTAGCTCCTTGCTTTTAGGGATCAACCAGGCAGAAGTTGGAAGATTGCTGCGGGTGCAAAACGCAGCTGTGAGAACCTTGTTAGGTCTCCCCGGCTTCCACCCAGTTGCAGAAACGTTGAGTAAGCTCCACTGGCTGCCTGTGTCCAAACGGATCCAATTGAAGGTCCTTTGCCTCTCCTTTAAGATCCTGAAGCTCGCAACTCCGCCTATGCTCTGCTCTCTTCTGATCCCATAGGTTCCCTGTCGATCCTTGCGGTCGGAAGGCCAGCACTTGGAAGTGGTCCCCAAGGTGAAACGCTCCTGTATGGGGGGTCGCTCATTCCGCTATTTGGCTGCAAAATTGTGGAATGCTTTGCCGTCGCAACTGCGCGGACTAAATGATCTCCTGTCTTTCAGGAAAGCTATCAAGACTCATCTCTTCCCCTCAGATTAGAACCACTGCCACTGTTGTGTTAGGACCTGCCACACTGTGCTGTAGGCAGCCCTCTTTTTACTGTTTGAGAAGCGCCGGGATGCCCCTTAGCTGGGACAGCTGAGCGCTATACAAAAACTTGTAACATAACATAACATGTCGTTGAACAGGGAATTACAGAATCAGGGGCACTGAGCAATGTACATAAGAAAGGCTCTGAGTGCTGTCCCAAACATAAAATCCACAGATACCCTACTTATCTTCAGAAGATTACTCAAGAACTTGCTCTCCCCTACATGACGACCATATTCAAGATACAAATGTACAGCAATAGTATGCACATGACACCAATGTTGCATATACATGTGTTTGTAAATATGTATACTTTGATTATATGCATGTATTCTGATATGTGCATCTCTTTGTACAAAGGCCCATATTACGCGCTAATAAAAATATATTTACTCTCTTTTATTTATGCATCACTTTTTACAAATGCACATATTACTTATTAATAAAAATAAATGTCCTTTCCTATATCTACGCTTAAATACACAAATGTATATATTACTTAGCGTTAAAATATATACACTCCATATATTTATGCTTCAAAACTTATATAGGTTGTTGCATAAATAGCATATAAGTAGTTGACTACATGCTTAAGCTTATGGCTCCCTATTTATTATGAACACTCATCACAACAAATACACATGATTATACAGAAAGTATGTATAAATGTTAACTGTTCAATATACTTATTACTTTAAAAATAAATAATACACATATCAAAATAATTAAAACAAATAATACTAATTAATGAATGGAAAAAACCCCAAACAAGAAATATAGGTATTTATTTCATACTAGAGAACCGAAAATAAATACATAACTCAATATATTTTTTTGAAAATTGAAAATATTCGATACATACATACATATATGTATAACTTCATCATATCCATATATAAGTACATCAATTTATCAATAGCCTAAATGAGTTCATGCTTATGGGTTTACTTTCCAATAATAACACATTTGTCATAATGTTTAAACATGAATATAGCAAGACCTTTATCATTATATCCTTCTATAAGTAGATCAATACATCAGTTACATAGAAGATGATGAGCATATGTTTATGGATGATTTATTTTCCTTTATTAATACATTTTAGTGCTTTACTGCTGACAAATTGGGGGACAAATATATATTTTTGAAAAAAACTCAGTTTAAAGCAACAATGTAAAGCCAGAGTTGGTAATTAATAATCCATGCATGTAACTATGAGACTTTATCCAGTACAATTGTATATCTCCTGATTTGTTTGCATGTATGTGTCATGTTAAAATCTCTATGTATGAATACCTCCTATGTGTGGTCATGTATCTACATCTTTAGATATTTTCCTCCCACTGCAAAGAAGAAAAAAAAGAATCTCCCCAAACCTCATAAAATCACTACTGTCTGACTCATCCTATTCCTCTTCCCAAACATACTGTATCTCCACTCTCTGACTCATCCTAAACCTCTTTTGCTACTATGAACTCTCATACAACTCTTTCTAAACTTTTCCCCCCACTATCCATCCTTTATCCTGTTCATCAAACTGCCAAGGTCTCTGAATCTTCCTAAATCTCTTTTACTACTATGAACGCCCAAACTAAAACTTTTCTAACCTTTTCTCTCCTATATCCATCCTCTATACTATTCATCCAACTAACACGTCTCACATGTCTACCACTCCCACTACACCTAATCATTTTATATTTCCTCCATTATTCCACCGCTAATCCACCTTTGAGTTCCGGATTAGTGTGGTACTCGCTGGAATGTGCTTCAATGCCTTGTCTGGGGTAGTAAACTCTCTATAAATCCAATTACATTTACTGTTTCAGAAGGGGTGTCAATCATGAGCTTATTTGCTAATATGACCACATAAGTTAGCAGAGGCACATATGAAACTATGTTCCCTCATTTGCATGGGATCACACCCTAATGTCAGTCTGTATTAGCGGGAGATAGTGAGCGAGACTTCCCAAAGCACCCTGCTGCAACATCATCAACATATTGTCTGCAAGTGCCCCTATTTCCGTTTCACCCTCATTTTTTGCTGAATGTTACTGCTGCTTTTTAGGCTCTACAGACTGGGGCACCTCTATCCAGTGCACAGTGTATGTTTCTGACCCCTAACCCATGTAGAAATTAGCTAATCGCCCACTGGCTTATTTAATGTTTCTATAAGGCCACAGTTATGGTGTGGAAATACATCTATGAAAATATAAATGTCACTTCTGGATTGCAGTTCTTATTATGCCATCCACTAGCGTGACAAAGGAAAACATGACTTCAGGTCTACCATTGTAGTCTGACTGCTGCATTGTAAAACCTGCAATACAACTTGTTAAAATGCCCCTTTTTGACAGCTAAAAAACTCATTTTTAAAAGATAGTATGTCACCCCTACGTAGACCCTGTAGTAAGCTTGGAGGGGGAGTGGAGAGGGAGATTCGGATTTCCCAACAATCACGCTGGCATATTATGTCCCCATACATTACCTGAGAAGCAGGACAGGATGGGGGCAGTGGGAAGGGAGAGAAGTGCAGATTGCTAGTGGTACTTAAAACAAGATGTTTTGTAAAATAACCAAAAAAAATGGTGAATTTCAAAACAGAAGTCTGTGTGTACATGTAAAAATCGTAGGTGTCCACCAGACACCTCACCATACCCGACTGAAAGCCCCCGTTTCACTATTTACCACAGAACACATTTATTAGGGGGGGCTACACCCCAAACACCACCCCCCTAAAGCTATGCCCTTGGCCAGACTATATGTCAGAACACCTCCATCATTACAGTTTCTGGATGTCAGTACTCACACTACCCAGAATATGTTGTCCTCTCTATCAGGTCTTCCACAAAACGGCCAAAGATGGCATTTGAACCATTAATGATTTGAGTCAAATACAACATGTTCACAAACCTCTTCTCTGCCGCATGTTATGTAGCTAAACACATGGGCATATTTGCAAGCCCCTATCGCCACCACTTTTAGTGACATTGTAGTGGCGATAGGGGCCTCGCCTTTTTTACAAGGCAGCGTTAAGCCACTTAACATGGATAAACACTGCCTTGTAAATAAGAATTAGATAAGAGGGTGCCCACAAGGGATTATGGCCCACATGCATCATTGTTTCATTTTGCACTTCCTAATTTGCGATTTTTAGGGAATCGCAAATTAGGAAATGCAAAATGGGATGCATGTACATTTTCGCAAAATATTTGAGAATCGGGAAAAATCGCAATTTTGACCGATTCTCAAATATTATGCGATTAGCAAAGTGCGAATTCGCAATTCCCATTCATTCCTATGGGCTAAAATGCCCATAGGAATGAATGGGAATTGCGAATTCGCAATTTGAAATCGCAATTCAGCAATGCATTTCAAGGGTGGAGAGGGGGGTCCAAATGACCCCCCCCTTCACCCATGAAATGTACTTTTGAGTATAAGTTACATACACACATGTCCTGAGGACATGTGTGTCTGTAACTTTACAGTTTAAAAAATGCATGTTTGTGCTTTTTTAAACAATTTCGCAAATTACCACGAGGTTCAACTTCGTGGTAATTTGCACTTGCAATTTCAAATTTCGCAATTTGAAATCAAATGATGCATAGCATTTTAAATTGCGATTTCTGAAATGCTATCGCAATTTTAGAAATCGCAAAAAAGTTGCGATTTCTAAAAAAGCAAGATGCATCTCAAAAAGCATTTTTGGAATCGCAAACGGACGATTTTAAGGAATCGCACCGTTTGCGACTCCAAAAATGCTTGATGCATGTGGGCCTTTGTTTCTGTATTTGATTCAATAGTTATTTGTATAAAAGTAACTTTCTGTTCAACCCTGATCAGTGATGAACTAATGATTAATAAAACAAACAAAACAAAACACATTTCTTTTTCATGCAGACAATTTTCTCACAACCTTCAAATGGGAATACATGGGGCAAGCTTTTCTTCCAAAGAGCATACATTTAATATAGATATATACACAAATGAAAACAGGGGATATAATCCAAACCACCGAACATAGCGCTAAAGGTATGACACCTTAACCTACAAAGCAACTATGCATACATCTATTCCATATGATGACCAAGGAAAATGATCAGAACAAAACAGTACACAATTCCTTAAAACTAATGAATGTGTGAAGAAATAGATGTTGCAGTCGACTTTACGATCTGTGTTGGCAATAAGACCGTCAGACCATTCTTCAGGATGTGAGGTTAAATGTGGAACCAAATGATATCCGTCTGTAATTTCTCTGGAAGGATTCGGACCCAAAGGAGTCAAGTTAGACGGAAGCATGTTCTGCGACCGGTAATATTGCACGTGCTCAAATGGATCATGCAAGCAATAGCTGAAAGCAAAGTTATGAGAGTGACTCTTCATTTCGCAGGAAAACGGCTAATGGTCAGATGGGAAGACCTCATAGGACAAACAACCTTTGCTTTGATGCCCGTGTTTAGAGGGGCTATGACGTGTAATCCTCACTTCACACAACTTCTTTACAAAGCGGGGGTTCGCCCCCAACTGGAAACTAGCAGACCTGTCTGATTGACTTTCCCTTGCCTATTTTATAAGACAACTATAAACCAGTTCCCAAGCCAACAATGGGAATCTTAACGTTACACCGGATAAGGCCCAGCATTGATCACACATATATGACTTGCACTATTAAGTAGGATAATGGATGTGGCATAATGGCTAGAGCTGCCGACTTTGCAGGAGGGGAACCAGCTTTGAGCCTCGGCGTCAACTCAACATCCTGAGATTCTTGGCAAATCACTTAATATCCTAGTCCCTACAGAAAATAAATGTGTCCTTGTGTAATGTAACTGGTGCTAGTGTAAAGGGAACAATACCTTCGGGTCAGGGTTCGCGCTATATGCAACTGCAAAAAAAAAAAAAGATTAGTTGATCAATCCATTAATTACAGGTAGCACTGTGTTACCTGAAGTTAACTGTGATTGTGCCCCACATTTCATCTTTCATTGGTCGATAAAGTGGGCACTATTGAGATAGGTAATAAAACCAGTTAATAGCGCCCAAACTCTAACCAAATGGGAGTGTGCGCTATACAAGTGTGATTGCTTCTGTTATGATTTCTTAGGTATAGGATCTTTTCCTAAGGAGTATGTCACTGCATACTAATACTTAAGGACGAGTGGGGTACCATTGGAGGTGCCTACTCTCTGCGAACACCTACTACCAAAACAAGACCCTTAAACGATCAAGAAACCTTCCTTCCATGAATACCATTTAAACACTTTTGAATTCTGCACTATTTAATGGCAGAATTCTTGGTGCACAAAACTCCTTTTTAATCAGAGCCAAAAATGCATTTGCTCATCCCCTTGGTTTAATCAAAGACGAGTAGGTAAACGAATTTCATCAAAGCAAAGTTTTTCTAAAACCTCTCTTGGCTATCTCATTTCAGAGTGGCACATCCTCAAGTCTGTATAAAAAAAGTAGTTCCGTAGGGACAGGAATACACTTGCTAAAGACCACATTTATTTTCCATTTATTATTACCTACAGTTAAGGCATCTTCCGCTCAATATGAGGCGCCTTTACAAAAAAAAATATATATATATATATGTTTCGCAGTCATAAAAGATCAAGGGGCATATGTATCAACCGAATTTTGATTTGCAAAGCTGCAAATCGCAAAACAGCAGCGTTTGCGAATCAAAATTCGCAAAACGGTATGTATGTGGATAATCGCATCGCAAATTTAAGGAATCGCAAAATTTGCGATTCCTTAAGTTTGCGTAAGCATTTAAGGAATCGCAAACCCCTTTTCAGCACAGTCCACAGGTTGCAACAGGATGTTGGGTAACAGAAAATATTGAGAGCTCATACGTGGCTGTGGGGGTGATTTAAGGTTTGGTTGAAAGGGAGAACTCATTTTGGAGTTTGGTGTGAACGGGAAAACGCTTGGCAAAACCTTGGGTTGACCACCCTCTTTACAGTAGGTGAAATACCGACGGACCTCTGAAGGAGCCACGATTGGTGGAGCTGGTGCTATATTAAAGACAATGGGCCAGATGTCCAACCCTTTTTTGTGGCCGCAAATGGGAGATCCTCCCATTTGCGGCTGCAAAAAAGGGTAATAGCATGTATTTTGCGAGTCACTGACTTGCAAAATAGCATTTGCGACTCTCACTATTAGGAATGGGCCTCCCTTCCTAATAGCGAGTCAACATGCTATGTACTGATGTTTTGCAACTGCAAAATACTCGCAGTTTATCACCTACTTCAAGTAGGTGGTAAACCACTCACAAAGGGAAAGGGGTCCCCAGTGGACCCCTTCCCCTTTGTGAGTTTGTGGGAAAATATTTTTTAAGAGCAGGCAGTGTTCCCAGAGACCACTGGCTGCCCTTAAAATAATGAAACTGAAAAGTTCCATTTTTCTTTTTTAAATGCATCGCATTTTCCTTTAGGGAAAACGGTCTGCATTTTTTTTTAAAAAGCTGCTTTATTAAAAAAAAGTAGTTGAAGACATGGTGGTTTGCTGCGCCCAGCAGGCCACCATCCCTGGGAGGGCTGTCATTCACAATGGGCTCGAAAATTGCAAGAGGCTCGTTAATATTAATGAGTCTCGCAATTTGCGACCTTATTAGGAATCGCAAAACAGTGTAAACACAATGTTGTACATTTAATTTAGCGCCTCGCAATTTGCGACTTGCAATCTGCCGCAAATTGCGAGACGCTTAATGAAAGGGTTGTACATCTGGCTCCAAGACCCATGCACAAAAGGGCCACCGTCTTTCATGGTTCAAGAGTGTCACCAATCTAGGGCAGTCCTCTTCATGCATATTTTTCCTGTCCTTGGTGTTCACCATGTGAGGCATGGGAAAGTGAAAAGAAACATTGACCCTTTCTTTATCCTTTTGATAAATAAACCCCTACTTTGGGGGTTTGCTTCTGACAAGTAAAAATGCATGCTGAGCGGGCCGCATCATCATGATGTCCTTATTTACATTCAGCTGGGATGAAGGCATGCCACATCGATTTTTTCACTTTCATTACAGTATGCCGGGCACTCAAGCTGGTATCTATTGATAGGACAGAAGGCCCTCTGCCTGGGAATTGAGGCGAGGATCTCCACCCTCCTAGCAGGCTGGTAGACTACTGGTCCACCACCAAACCACAAATAACTCCATCTTTTGTATGAACTACAATGATGCAGCACACAAAGCATAGCAGAAGAACTACTATGAATATGATTTCCACTGGAGAGGACCTTAAAACTAAAAAAACACTGTCTCCTTTGTTCGCATTAAGGAAACTAGGATCTCGTAAAAATGTCCAAGCAAAGAGGACCCTGAACACACTGAAGACAGGGCAGCTATACAGAAGAAAGAAGGTCCTGTAAAGATGTGTTTCCATTAGGTAAAATCTGCATACTTATACAGTTCCTACAATAAAAGTGCGTTTTGCAGCAATACGTCCGTTCAACTAACCTGAAATTGCCTTAGTATCTGCTTGCTACACAGTTATTGCCCAAACGCATGTCTATGTTAATTAGAGTAGTCTGCTTTTTCTAGGTCTCCTCTAATCCATCCCGCAGGGATGGTGGGCGAGATTATAGTAAGGCTTCCGAAAAGTCTCCCCTAACTGCGGATTCGATACAGTTCATGTGAGCCAGGCACGTGCACATCACCAACCACATCCTACGCCATGCCTCTGCATCAGACTTTAAAGGAAGCCGCTCCCCACCCCCCAATCAGACTTCAAAGGAAGCCGCTCCCCCGTCCCCTCCACGCAATGCCAAAGCTTGTTTTTCTCACGTTTTTTTTTTGTTCTTTGAGGCCCGGCGGCGCGGCCAATGCTTCATTCCACATACCACTTTACACTGACTTGTTCACTTTCCTTCCATTTTTATCTCACTCAGTCCGTTGTTTTTATTGTTTTTGTTTTCACTTTTTCTATCGATCGTTCTGGGTATACATATTTACTTGTCTCTCTACTTCTTCCTTGGTTTGTGCTTGCAGTGTTTTCCTTTCATCTCTACTTTATGTTCCTTCTCTGCTTTCATCCTCCGCTCCTCCCTATTTCCATTTGTTTTTCGTCATTGAACTCTTTGTCCTTGCCCTGCCCTTTCTCTTTCCCCCACTTTCCTTTATTGCTGCTGCTCTCACCACCCTTCTCCTCCTTTGTGTTTCCTCTTTGTCAATCTCCTTGTCTCCCATTCTTCATTTACGATGCATCTTTTATTTTCCTACATGCTTTTGTGTACTTTCTCCTTTCTTCCCCTTCCTCAATATTTTTTACCACTTTATTGCCTGTATTCTCATGTCTTCTTTATTACTGCCTTCTTTACTTGATTTCCTCTTCCTTATTCCACATTCCTTGTTGTCGCTCCTGTTTTCTCTTTCTTACCTCATTCCTCGTGCTTTGCAACATTGCCCCATCCTCTTCAGTCGTTCTTTCTCTCTGTGCTTTTGCCTTTCTCCGTCTCTCCTTCTGCTCATTATTTCTTGTGTCCCCCATGTGCAGCTTCCCATCTTTCTTCCTTCCATTCTCTTCTTTCTACCCTGTCGATCTTTCCCCACTATTCCTTCCACCCTACATGCCTGCCTCTACTGCTTCCTTCGTTTTCTCTCGATTTGGCGTTTATTTCCTCAGTCTTTATTCTGTCAATCCATTTCTGTTCTCCTCCCTCATAACCCCCTCCTCCTTTTATCCCTCTTTTCTCTCGTCGCCCCTCCTCCTTTCTTCTCATCTTATTTTCTTCCTCCTCTCCTTTCCTCGCTCGCCTTCCCCTCTCTTTCTTTCTTCCTCGGTTCCTCTGTTCCTGTCCATGTCCAACCCCCTCTCCCTGGCACCTCCGACCTTTCCAGCTGCCTCCCGACCGCCCTGACAGTTGGGAGTCAGTGCCTGCGGGAGCAGAGTCGGGCTCGCGTGATTTATGCCATCAGTATAACAGCAGACACACTGCAGTCCATCACTGCAGTCCCCCCTGATTAAAATTCAGCTCCAACTCCGACTGCAGCACTCCACAAATGGAATATTCTACATAATTTCCGAAAATGCTTGGTTTTTTTGTTTAATAATAATAAAATTCCTTTATTCGATTTGACACATTGGCAAACCATAAAAGCACATTTTTAAAAAAAAAATACAAGCTAAAAAATATAAAATCTACATGTTCATACAGATATTTGATTCAGAATAAGTCAATACGTTTTAAAGGACTCGAGAAGATTAATTCATTATAGTTTCTAGGGCCACAATCAAGCTATGTTATTTAAAGATTTTTTCTGTGCCTTATGACACATTTCAAAAAATTCACAACATGGTAACAGGCAGATTCAGATTCCAACATTTGTAGGCGGAACATTGCAGGACGGCATTGCCTCAAACCCCATTGTCTCAACAGTGGCAATAACCATATTTTCCAATGTGGGGTATAAAATTTACAAAACAAAATGGTGTGTAAGTTAGTCTGTTTTGAATTCTCATCACACGGACATACAGGAAGAGTTTGTTCCCACCTTTTTTCTGCATAAAAGGCTACCAGCCTGTAAAAAAGATCTAGTCTAAATCTTGTTAGCAGCATTTTTTCGTAAGAACTAATTTCTAGTGTTAGGTAAGGCTGGATGCTTTCTGTGGCCTAAACCATATTAGCATGGAGGACCGAGGGTTTTTGGGATTCAGCAGCCAGCCTTAGTGACTCTAGATGACTTAGAGCCAGTTGTTTCAATGTTTTCTTCGGCATGTCAATAATATTTTCGGGTTGGAGATAATAAATCTCCTTTCCTAGATCTTTCAGAAAATTACTGACATACCGGAGCCATAGGATGTTATCTGCTCTATCAAGAGTCATCAACTCTGCTACAATTGACTGTGTGAATAGGTTTTTTTCGGAGGTCCAAAGACGCCTCCACAACAGTAATGGCTGGATCTTTATGAGGTCTTCTAGATAAGAGACACCAAGTTCCATGTGGATTGCGTATATGGAAGTTGAACTTGGTATTGCTAGGAGAAATCTAAAGAAAGAATTTTCTACAACCTGCAGGGTAGTTGTGTCAGCATAGCCCCAGAGACCGGCCCCATATAGTGCAATTGACTGACATTTTGCGCTATAAATTTTTAGTAGCTCTACTGGGGCCCTTTTCCCTAATCTCTGTGAAAAACTAATCAGCGCCGCTGTGGCTCTTTTGAATAAATGACACCTTGCCTCCACTGCTGCCCGCCAGTTCTGTTTCCTATCGATCATAATGCCCAAGTACGGATATTTATCAGCGATCTCAAGTTTTTGATTGCTAAGGTGGATGCTCCTAACTTGTTTTTTCTTACTCCCTGCTACCATGACAAATGTTTTTTTTACGTTCACGTGCTAATCAGTTTGGTCATGTAGTCCATATATCTGTTCAGGGACTTTTGCAGTTCACGCGGGGTGCGTGCCAAGATGGCGGCGTCGTCTGCGTAGAGCAGAGCGGGAATCAGGTGCTTTTTTACCTGTGGAGGTCCTGTGCCCCCCTCAGCATCTCCTCCTCGAGACCGTTAGTGTACAGAGAGAATAGGAAGGGGGCCAGGACGCAACCCTGTCTGACTCCACGCTCCACCCCAAACGACTCCGTCAGCTCCCCCTTCAGACCAAAACGCACTCTCGCAGTCGCTGTTGAGTATAGTTCTCTCACAAAATCTAGGAGAGTAGCGTCCACTCCCATTTCCCTCAAAACTGTCCAGAGTTTTGCGTGGGAAACGCAGTCAAATGCTGCGGACAGGCCCACATATACCATGTAGACCATGCCCTTTTTTGCTTGGGTGTACTTGCTAATTAGAAGGCTAAGGTTAAGAGCTTGCTCCACTGTACCGAAGCCTTCTCGGAATCCGAACTGAAGGTCAGAAATTATGCCTTTCGCCTCGGCCCACTGCTGGAGTCTCTGAAGGATTACCCTACCAGCGACTTTACCCAGAGAGTCCAGCAGTGAGATGGGGCGATAGCATGTGGGATCCTGGCGGTCCCCTTTCTTGAAGATTGGGACCATGATAGATCTCGACCAGGATTCTATCAGGCCCACTTTTGCTGCTGCACTACATACTCTGGTGAGGATAGGGGCCCAAAGATCTAAATTATGTTTAATGAGGTCCACCGGAACCCCATCTGGGCCCGGTGCCTTCCCGTTCTTACTAGCACCCAATGCAACTATTAGCTCAGAGATATCAAACTGTAGGGAAATTGGGTATTCAACCTTTGTCAGTGTATTTTCAGTCCTCCCTGGTGTTGTTGGGTTTTTGAAGATTTTTGAGAAGTGAGCCACCCATATGTCTTCCTCTATGGCCACTTCTATTTTGGGACTTTTATCGTCTACAAGGTAGGGTGATCTAAGGGTACGCCAAAATTTCTCACTATTTCTAGAGAGAGCACTGATATGGAGATCATTCCAGAGTTTTTGCTTAAGTTCTTCTATTCTTGTTTTGCGTGCCCTATTGTATTGTTTTCTGTAAAGTTGGATCTGAGTCTGATCTCTGGGAGTAGTTTTTAGGGCTAGTTTTAAGTTAGTAAGGGCCGCTGTACAGCTGTGGTTAAACCATCCTCTAACAGTCGTATTTTGGGTTTTAGAGTTAGAGGCAAGGAGACACTTTGTTTTCTCCAGTATTTGGATGAAATTACTTAGAACAGTCTCATCTGTTTCTTGTAAGTCTAAGCATTTGATTATATTTGGGTATCCATTTTTACCACCTTACCGGTAATTTCTGTTGGGTTTACCGTTTCCCATTTTAATGTACATCCATTTTGTTTTCCCAGCTCCAACCGGTTTTGGGCAAGCGTTTTTTCTATAATTGTAGTTATCGTTTTGGCCTGATTTATCTGGAAATCCGTTTTCAAGGCAGAATGATCACTTAATGAGTTATGTCTAACCTCAAAAGTTTTAAGTCTACATGCCAGTCCGGGAGAAAGGAGGATATAATCAACTGTTGTTCGAGATCCTCTGCCAACATAAATTGGCTGCATATAATCTGTGTCTGCACTTATGGTATTGGCTATTTCCAAATCTAACTCTGATAAAATATTGTTCATGGCCTCCCCTATTTTGGTGTGTTCAAAATGGATCAAAGGGGAGTCTAACTCATCTGTTATACCACATTGGATGGTCTTTCCTCGTGTGCATGGTTGTATGTTGAAGTCCCCTCCCCAAAGGAGGTGGATTGCCCCTTTGCCTATCCTAGTTTTGTAAAACTGGGTTATTTTTTCATGAATATTTGCAAGAAGGGTCAAAAATTGTCCATCTTCCAAATTATTGTAAAGATTAATTAGAAGGATTGAATCATATTTGGTAATTTGGGTCAGAATGGACTGATGTTACTTTTAGATTCAGAGTGTTAGCTAAATAAGTGGTAATCCCCCCTTTTGGTCTGCCCGCGTTACAAGTGAGGGCTGGGATAAAGTACGTTTTATAACCTGGGAGATGAAGTTCCACTGTGGACCACGTCTCCTCCTGTAGGCAGACTATTTTACCCTGCTCCAGGAAGTGCAGGGCCGTCCCATCTTCTATTTTAGGGCGGAGACCCGCCACATTCCAAAAGAAAATGGAGAGAAGCGGTGTGTCTAAATTTCCTTCTACTAAGCCTTGTTCTGTGGAAGATGGAAAATTTACTACTTTGGGTGAGATAGAATTATTTTGTCCAGTCGCCTCTAATGGTCAATCGACCATTTCAAGGCCACTAAATCTATTCCTAGTTGGAATATTGTACCAAGAGTTCCAGCGTGGTTGTTCGTTATAAGTTGTTCTTTGCGAGTATGGACCTTGATCATCCCACCCCCTTCGCCTGTAGCGTGGGCCTACTGTTTGACAGGGGTTCTCATAATTCTGATAGCGTGGGATCACTGGATGTCTTATGTTGCCATAATCAAAGTGGCGTGAAGTTGTAAATTCCCAAGGAGTTTCATGATTGTTGTGAAAGTCATTGTGTTGTCTTGCTGGGTAAAAGAAGGAGAGAGGTTTGGTGTTTATGCCCGCATTTCCACCCGAGGGCTCCCATGAGCAGATATAGTCTACAACTCTGGGGTCCTCGAATGTAATGATGATGCAATCTCCCGGAATAGTCTTTCTACCATTTCCCACCCAGGTTGTTCTGCGAACCGCTAAAATCCTTGATGGCCAGGTTGGTGGGATTGGGCGATTATTGTTTAACCAGTGCTGAGCTTTGTTTTTTAATGACCATGTGGGTTCCAGGTTATGATCCGCTAATTCTGGAACTCCAGTCATTACCACCACGAAAGGGGAAGCTTCTGGAGGCATCTCAACAGCAAGTCTCCCTGCGGGCGGTCCTCTACGACCTGTTCTATTTACTGTTGTAATCGGGTTCTTTTGTGGGTATGATTTGGAAACCGGAGTTTTAGCCACTGGTGTTTTAGTTGCCATGATTGTTGGCGCGGGTTTTTTGGGGACTGGTGTCTTCGGGGCCGGTGTTTTGGGGATTACTACTGGTGACGTCAAGGGATTACTTTGTGAAGTAGTTATGGCGGCATTAGTGAGTAGTTTTGGTCTGGTTTTATTTATCTTTTCAGGAGCTGATTTGGTTGTTGTGTTTGACAATGTAGGGAGATTATCTTGGATATTTTTTTGGTTTGGCAATAACTGCTTGCTATTCTTATTTGCCCCCTTTTTTTGTTCCGCTGAGGCATGTACCGGTTTTGTGGAAAATTAACACAAACTTGGTGAACATTATCGGCGTCATCTTGCCCCTTTCCAAGCCCATTCGTGCGCGTAAGCGGCAGCCATTTTGAGCACCATGGCCTCCCTGCCCCTCGCTGATAGCCAGCGCGTCTCTCTCTCCCTTAACCTCGCAAGCATTCCCCCCGCACACTGACAACCCCCGCTCTCTCATGCCTTGGGTCATAAACCCCTCTTCAGCGCAGCTTCATCACGGAATCCCATCCTGTTCCCAGCGCGACACCTCCCCTCATTCCTTTCATGGCCTCAGATCCTTTTGATGCAAACCCCCTTTTTCTGTGTCCCCGTTTGTCTTCCTTGTTCCCAGGCCGCCACCTGGACCTGCGGATACTGTTTATTACCCCGTACAGTAGGAAGCTTCCCCTCCCCATCAAAAGACCCTCGAGCCGATCAAAGCCCCCACCCTATGAGATCCGATCAACCCCATGCATTCCGTGAATCGGCGGAATGCCCTGCTGTGCGACAACCATCACCTGTTGTGACCGGGGTGGGGAATCCAACTGTAAATATATGTGGGAACGGGCCTGAAGGAGAGATTCCGAGGATGTTCTTTCAAATACTAAAGTGTTGCGAGAATGTGTTATGTGCAATAAAGGTCATAAACCCTAGTATAAGAGGCCAGGCCTCAGAGATGTGGTTAGAGCACCTCGTGACGATACTTGCTGTCTGAATTGATGTGTTCTCCTCCGGAGAGAATAAAATCCTCGTTTCCTGCCTTCCATTCTCCAGCGCCTGCTTCTTCATTGATTAATATTGGTGGGTCATAGAGGCGATACCGCCGGGCAACTTAAAAGGGTCTTTGGTTACTGGTTGTCTTTGGAACCCTTTTTTACAATTGGCGCCCAACGTGGGGCCCATCAGCGACTCGTGGATCCAGTGGGAGAGGTCCTGACGACAGAGTGAACGACTGCAACGATCGGAAGGTACCCTGTCCGATAGACCCTCGTCTGACAGCCGATCATCCGAACTTCACTGGTTCCGAACAGACCTCTCTCGAGTGATCTGCGGTCCTGACTGGGAACCATCAGGAGTGCCACGAGAAGTACGAAGAGAAGAGGACGATCGGGCGCTGGATTCGGAAGACAAGAAACTGTCCATGCGGTCCGGGTAAGGTCGTGTAAACACGACGAATTGCGAAAGTGATAGATAATTGAAAGTGATTGATAATTGTTGAGAAAATACTAGTATTACTTTTTGTTAATTTATTGGAGATTCACTGTCTACAAACGGAGAAACAACAGGCTCTCCCTTTATAAACAGCGAAGGATAGGTACGCACCCGTCGGACCTATCTTTCTCCCCCACTGAACAATTGCCCCTTCCCCCCATTGATTAACTGTTATAGATTGTTTTCTGGAGATTCTCTGTCTGCAAACAGGGAAAAATAGGTCCCCTCTTTACAGATAGTGAAAGGGTAGGTGACGCGAACCTTTGCGAGCCTACTTATTCTCCCCATTGACCATATTGATTTTTTATTTTTGACCTAACATTGATTGCTCAAGATTGGTTCATGAGGTATTCACTACGTGCAAACAACGTAGAATAGAAATATTCTGTCTAGTCTTTGCGCGCAGTGATAAGATAGGTAGTGCTGACTATTATCCCATTGTGATCCGTCATGCCTGTCTTCTCCCCACTGGTTAGTAGCCTGTTTTACCCGGACCGCTTATTAGAGATGAACCATCCGGCTCCGCTGGAAGGCACCCCTAATAAGGACATGTTCATGAAGCATGGATTGATCGCTATAGCCTATAGTGAGCTGTGGCATAAATATACGAAAAAGGATCGAGAAAGTCAGTGGCCACTGAGAGGATCCTTTGATCTTGACAAAATAGAAACGGTAGAATTAGCCCTTCGTAGGAATGAAACAACACCTATTATGCTCGATAGTCTCGGTATGTGGCGCAAAGAAGCCACACGACGAAGGGAAGGCGACGAATTTAGAAAAGGTGAAGGGACACGACGGACAACCCTCCAAACGTCTAGTAGGCAAAGGGAAGGGCCAGCGATGGCACAGTCCCGAGGAGTAGATATGAAAAGAGAACGGTGTGAAGGGGTGTGCCGACAAGTCAACCCCGGAACACAACGACCCGAAGGTAATCCCCCGACACTGCGCACAGGACGAATAGATTTAAAACAGAACCAATGTGCTTTCTGTAAATGCCTCGGGCACTGGAAAGCCCAATGCCCGACTTTGCAGAGCATAGGTAAGAACGGAGGGTCGACAGAAAGGACAGGCCGACAAAAAGGGAAAAGGCGCGAAATAAAAACCAATCAGACTAGTGCGGACAGGACAGATAGAACCACCCCGTTTGATTATGCTCGATGGCACAGATTTCGTCAGACCAATTTTAACGACATGTTAGAGTTCTGGGACTGATTGCTCTCTGTTGCTCCCCCACTCTGAAAACCAAACCCAATTACAGATCAGTGTAAACAACCCCCGTTAGAGAAAGGACTCAAGGAAGCCAAGCGTCTATTATATAACTTAGGATTTAATTACGGTAAAGAAAACACACAACCAACGGTAAATAGAATAACTAGTAGAACTCTCTCTCTAAAACAAACTTTACTAATAGGTAAAATACAAAACATATTATGCTCACTCCGGAAGTCCTCGAAATGTAACAGTCCGATGGTCCCGCCCATCCGAAACACATAGCACGTGTGGGGCGGGGCCTGCCAGCAACCATGGGCCAAAAAGAGATCGCTTGCGAGAAGGTCCTGGAGGCTCCACCAAGCAGGCAGTGAAATGGTCTTTCCATACTACCCTTCCAGGGATGGCGTCCCCCGGGCCGCGAGTAGGGAGGGGGCGGCTGCAAATGACCCCCTCCCTCGTATCTCCTGGTCCGGCCATCACGAATCTCTCCATCGAACGGATGCAGGGTGGGCAGGGAGGAAGAGGCGACGCGGACGAGCCTCTTCCACCTCCACAGGTAGGAGGCTTCCCTGCCCTGGTCCGGCGCCGATGTCCTCCAGCCGGACGACGGCTATATACCTACGCTGCACAGGACACATAATACCCGACTGGTATATTTCCTTAGCACAGGACATACAAGACCCGTCTGGTATACTTGCATAGTACAGGACACACAATGTCCGACGGGCATATTTACGGAGCACCGGATGTACAGTGGTCCCCCAAGAGTCGGAATCAGGGGTGTAGGGTGGTCATCATGTGCGCCCCTGATTCCAAGGGACGGCGTAGGATGCGCCGGGAGAGGAAGGCGGCACGGACGAGCCTCCCTCACCTCCCCAGATGAAGGCTCCACCGCTGCACCCTGGCGCCCCGAACCAAAATGTCCTGCTCCAGCAGCATGATGCTCTGTCCTTCGCCATCACAAGAAGTTTCTTCCACTCCGGATGGATACGACAAAGGTGGCTGCCACAGGGTCTCAAAATGGCGTCTGGGCCCTCGAAAGGCGGGTCTAGGCCGCTGGAGTAACTTTGTCCGAAATTGAAACTCGGGCACTTGCCCACCTGGGCGCAAGCCCCCACCATCGACAAACATCCCCTCGACTTTGAAGATTCTACCAAAGTCCCAAGAGCCCTCAGCCCCTTCAGGCTTCCGGTGAGGAACAGCTGCATTGATCTCAAATGAAATAACCACGGCACAGCAACAAGATGGCGGTGCTCTCGTGTCTGCATCAGCTTCCGTCTGAACCACCCAGGAACATTATGGGCTAACGAACTCGAGTAAGTTCCGGCTGAACATCAACATGACCCGGTAAGAAAGACTCTACCCCCTCCCTCTCTTGATTGACGGTCCACGCCACCAGCCCCTCTGTTAGCACAGTTTCTTTTGAACTGCCGAAAGGGACCCTGGTCCAACCGCCAATCGTCGAGGATATTTTTTCCTCTGGTGCTACTTCCGGACTAAACCGGCCTTGCCCAAAATGGCGCCGGTATCAATGGAAACTAACGGACGCCTCGTGGTGTTCCTTAACTAATGAAACTTGATGTACTAAGATATATATACGAACCATTGTGCACTCGATGGGAAAGGGAGGAGGGTTCACTTGGCGAACGTTTGAGAAGGGGTTCCGTAAAAATGTTGATTTCAATGAACGATTTATCTTTGATATTTATTGTAACTGGTACATAACGTCGCTTATGATGCACACCCACAGTTTACATCTAGGAAATGTGATTCCGATGAGCTTGACTGTGTTTCCATTTATGAACTGAAATGCCCCTGATTCCCTCGTCACGCAATGAAATGTTTTCAGTTACTTGCAAATAATAGATTAGGCCTTTTTACATGTTCTTGTGCTACAAAATAACCCCCTACTGTATGTGCTTCCATCGACGACATGTCAGGCCAAATTATGATTGTGCTCTCACATTTTACGTACTGAATGATTATACAAATAAAGGTCTTAACAACTATGAATAAGCATCGCATACTTTTGTAAATGCGGGTATCGGTGGGAGGGTTTTTCTGTGCGCAACCATTCTGCTCTTTTTTTAAGGTTATCCGAGAAAAGGTTGTCCGGCCCCGGATTGATGATCGGATCCCAGGTATGATACGTTGCCTCCAAAATATGCGACCAAGCTCAGGGACTAACATATGAAGAAGGACCTCGACTTCTGAGAATGGGTGAAGTAAAGCGGGGTGATTGATAAAATGTTATTAAGATATGGTGGTCGAAGGTACTAAGGTACCGGGTTAAACGAAGAACTGATATACCTTAGAACCTCACAGCTTTGGGAATGATTTAAGGATCCCGAAGGCCGGATACATCTACAAAACCGGGTACCTCACGCTAGGCATCTCTGATTCCTTTTTAAGCGTTTCTCTACACACAATCCTTAAATGCCATCCTCGAACCTCCCCATGAAACCACCTATCACATTGCCCGCCCCCTTGACTTTCGGAAACCAAAACCCTAAGGGATTATATCCCGAAGAGATAAGTACGAGTATGCGGTAGGTAAAGGACTTTCGTGCCCGTACATTTGATGTGTTCGAATGTTGTCCCCCCACCTCCCCCTTTCCCTCCTTTTTTCCCTCTGCAGGTTACATTAGAATCCCGATTAGAGTATCGTAAGGGATCTGGAACCACGTCACGCCCGATGCATGAAAACAGACTACCGCTGCAAGACGACACAAAAAGGACGCCCTACCCAATGCACGACCTTTTTGTACCAGATCTAATGCTCTTCTGTCCCAAAACTGCATGCTTTCTACATCCTAACACAGACCCGAAACGTCTAACGTTGGGTAACACACTGAATAGCCCAAACAATACACGGTCATTCTCCATGTCCTACGTGTACTGTTTGGCCTATTGTCTCTCTCTCTCTCTCTCTCTCTCTCTCTCTCTCTCTCTCTGTCTCTCTCTCTCTCTCTCTCTCTCTCTCTATCTCTCACTCTTTCACCCCTCCACACTTTCCCTCTTCCTAGCGACTGGCACCTAATTGACGAACCTGGTGCACCTCCTGATTGGCCCCAAATACCACAAGTATTTGCACAAATTTGTCCAAAATAAAATTGTATCGGTACCACGTTACTACCTCTCCTTTTCTGCTAAATATGGATGAAATTTAAATTGGCCAATAGGAAAAGGACAGGTAAGACGACTGAGGTTCCCTAAATTTGACCCACAGCCAGGGAACTATTTGTCAGTGGCTTCTATGATAAAATACGTCTGTGGTAATGCGACCATCCCCATTCCAAATTGTCTCTACACCCCAAACAGTAAGAAGTGATCGAGACACCCCCGTCTTTCCAAAATGTCCCCAGTTTTGGTATCAAGCTGCCCTGAACGAGAACCTGAAAAACGCCCCCTGCTCCAATTCACTGTGTTCCTAATTGTTTTCCATCAGATCCCTCCTTCCCCGAGGATAAGTTTAATAATTATCGCAAACCACCCCCCGAGTTTTTGTAGTAATCAGGTTGCGAGGATTTATATAGAAAGTTAGAAAGATGTGTGCAAAGTTGAAAATCAGATCGAAAATCGAAAGAACTTGTTGCAGTAAGCCTTGTTGAAAATAAGATGTTTTTATGTAATGCAGACTTGTTTAGCCTATGTTCACCCCTCAGAAGGATGCCTATCAGACTATGGTGAATAGCACGTTGCACTTTTTGTAAAATACAAGGCCTTGAAGACCAGCCTAGCCTTGCAAGACTCGTACTAGGGAAATAGGTCTCTACCAGAAGAACTGACATCTACTATAATAGACGTATGCAATAAATGAGCCAGACCTCGAACCTATTGAACGTAATAACCATCAAAGCGTCAAAGAATTAGCCAACAAAAGGAAGTTGTAAGGAATCCAGCAAACCCATCATCAATTGTTTATACGTTAGCCGCAAAAATCTCAAATATAGCGAGTGCTTACCCCAGTTGCTTGGTGTTGGGAGAGAAATAGATTTATGTAATTACCTTCTTCTGCAATATCTCTAAAGACTGTCTTTTCAAAACTCGTTTAAGGGTATCACTGTCGGAGGAGAAAGAGACCGGATGTGGGAGCACGCGGCCTGGCTGCGGATTGTGGAACATCAGCGACGGAGGCCGAGGCGAGACCACAGCAGTAAGGAGACGCAGAACGGGGCGCTGTTTCAGACAAAGCTAAGGAAAGGGCTGACCTGAAGCCCCTGCTCTATGATCAACGTGTGCTAAAAAGTCCCCGCTCTCTGAACATGGTTACGGACTCGCCTGTCGCAAACCCTCCGCCCCCCTGATCTGTTCCCGACTTGGCCTTGCTCCATCCCCTCCTCCTCCGACCTACCATAAGGACTGTTCACACCCGCACCTTTCCACACGAACTCCCAAGTTCCTCCAAATCCTACTGAGCTACCCAGAGAAGAGTACTCCCTGCGTCAGAAGGGAGGGAGCTCCGACTAAGTAGACCACGAACTATGTTAATCTTAGAACGGTGACCTAGAACTCCACCAAGGGTCGCCTCTAAAGAAAAGATGAACGAAGTATGTGGTTCTACCCGCTGCTGAACGCCTTGAAGATGATGGAAGCGACTGGAAATGCTCACCACACAGACTCAAGAAACAAACAGATCTCACAATTCTGGAACAATTGCATTTTCCATTGCAAATCTATGCCCTGCATTACGGAAGAAGATGCACCTGCTCCAAAACCGTAACGCATTGCTCCTATGAGGTCTGGCGAAACAAGACAAAATGTACCCCTGCCCGCAGACCTCCAACGACTCAATCCACATGAACATTCCTGTTGACAGACCGAATTGTAATCCAGGTGCTTAACAGTGCCAACAGAAGACGACAAAAGACAACGAGAACTCTGATATTTTTACTATATCTCCTTTCTCTCCCAATCACCATTGGACTAACTATGCACCCGCCGTATGCAAAAAGGACTTACTTATATGATAACTTACCAGCTCCTAAGTACCTATGATCTGTACCCAACGCCCTCGCTACATAATTCTAGTCTGATATTGCATTACGATGACTTTTTTCTGCAACCAACTTAACGATGAACCCGCCTACTAGATGATGAGATTTTTTCAATATGATGTTTATAATGTGATGTTTATGTACAGTTCTTTTGCCTAAGTCCCCTCTCCCTTACTTATGATCGCTGCATATAGGTATAGATAGGAAATAGGCCAGCAAGATGTCTTGGAAATGTTAAAGGGAGGACTGTGGAAAATTAACACAAACTTGGTGAACATTATCGGCGTCATCTTGCCCCTTTCCAAGCCCATTCGTGCGCGTAAGCGGCAGCCATTTTGAGCACCATGGCCTCCCTGCCCCTCGCTGATAGCCAGCGCGTCTCTCTCTCCCTTAACCTCGCAAGCATTCCCCCCGCACACTGACAACCCCCGCTCTCTCATGCCTTGGGTCATAAACCCCTCTTCAGCGCAGCTTCATCACGGAATCCCATCCTGTTCCCAGCGCGACACCTCCCCTCATTCCTTTCATGGCCTCAGATCCTTTTGATGCAAACCCCCTTTTCCTGTGTCCCCGTTTGTCTTCCTTGTTCCCAGGCCGCCACCTGGACCTGCGGATACTGTTTATTACCCCGTACAGTAGGAAGCTTCCCCTCCCCATCAAAAGACCCTCGAGCCGATCAAAGCCCCCACCCTATGAGATCCGATCAACCCCATGCATTCCGTGAATCGGCGGAATGCCCTGCTGTGCGACAACCATCACCTGTTGTGACCGGGGTGGGGAATCCAACTGTAAATATATGTGGGAACGGGCCTGAAGGAGAGATTCCGAGGATGTTCTTTCAAATACTAAAGTGTTGCGAGAATGTGTTATGTGCAATAAAGGTCATAAACCCTAGTATAAGAGGCCAGGCCTCAGAGATGTGGTTAGAGCACCTCGTGACGATACTTGCTGTCTGAATTGATGTGTTCTCCTCCGGAGAGAATAAAATCCTCGTTTCCTGCCTTCCAGTCTCCAGCGCCTGCTTCTTCATTGATTAATATTGGTGGGTCATAGAGGCGATACCGCCGGGCAACTTAAAAGGTCTTTGGTTACTGGTTGTCTTTGGAACCCTTTTTTACAGTTTTACAAGCTTTACTAGGTTAGCTAGCTGATTCTCTATCCTCGCTAGTCTTACCTCTACTGGAGTGATTAGGGATTTCACCGTGTCTTCGATGATGTCTAAGAACTGTACTTTGTTACTAGGCGTTGTGTCGTTACTATTTGGTATAAGGACTGGGGGTTCTGAGGAGATTAGACTAAATGAGTCATGCACAGGTTGGTTTACTACTGCCGTGACCAGTATATGTTCTGGCCTAGGAGATACGGAATGAACCCTAATAGATGTATCTCCAATGGGGTTATCAGGGATCTCAGTAGTATTAGTGGTTATTTGGGCAATTTTTCTCTTCCTTACTGCGCCCTCCCTCCTCCCTCTAGCTTGTCTTATTTCATCGGGGGTGGTTTGAACAGGGAGGTCTGGAGTCCTTTCCAAGTCTAGAATAGATTGGTCTACTGAAAGCTGGGAGTCTGAAAGCTGGGAGATCGAGAGGTCAACAGTATTTGGTAGACTGGGTCTACCCTCACAGCGACTTCCTTCTCCTGAGTTACAATCTATTACAGGAGATCTTGCCTTCGCTAAGTGACCCATAGAGGATCTCTTGGCGTGTTCTAAGTCCAGTGACACCCTGCCTTCTATCAAAGTAATACTTTGATCAATGAACAGATTAGCCTTGGTGATAAAGTCGTCCATTGGGCCTAACAGTTTGTCCCCACACCCATTAGTCTTGCTTTTACCCTTATTTCCCCTGGTTGAGCCAGTCCACAAATCTAGTTTTTATGAAATTATAACTTGTGGGAGCCCAGTAAGTAAACAGTGCTTTTCAATAAAATGTTTCAGGAGATATAGTTAGTGCGGTAGCCCGGTCCGGTCTCTCAGGTCCTCGAACGGCCTCGCCCCGAGCTCCGTCCCACGCGCGTCCCACGACGCGGTGGAGCTGCGCCGATAAAATACGTGAATGCAAGGGGCGTGACCGCCGGCGGAAGAGGCACCAGCTGCGCAGAATGGAGAATGCTGGGCCTCGCAGTCCCCCGGTAGGTTCCTCTCGCTATGCACACACTAGAGTCCTCGACCTGGGCGGTACCAGACTGGGAGCGATTTTGATTTCTGCCGACTGCGGAGCGCGCTCACACCAGCTGGCGTGCCTCAGGGAGCAGGCAAAAATAACGGGAAGCAGACGCCCAAGTTATGGAGCAATCCTCAGTGGCAAGCAGGTAGGTCAATCCGTGAGCTTGTTAGAGTTGTTAGTTAGCCCTTGGTCGGCTCGGCTAGGACAGCTTGTGCCCAAAGTACTCAGTGTCAATGTCTTTGGCAAAAACAGAGAAGTCCCAGCAAAAGCTTTTCACGATGAAAAACAGCTGTCTCTTGCGGCGCTGGCCACGCCCAAAGCGCCACTCACGGCAGCTACCTTGTCCAGCAGGGGCTTGCGGGGCTCGCAGCTCTGGCCGCACCAGAAACGGCCCTTGCGGTTGTTGCCGCGTCCAGCAGGCGTCCAGCAGGTAGGTGCACGCGGCTCCGGCCGTGCCCAAAAACACCACTTGCGGCAGGTTCAGCAGTCTCTCGCGGCTTTGGCACCCAAAGCGTCACTCTCGGCAGTGCCGTGTCCAGGGGGGGAGGCTTGCGGCTCCGGCCGCACCAAAAACACCAACAGCAGGGCTTGCGGCAGGGCTCGCGGCTCCAAGCGCACCCCACACGTCACTCACGGCTGTTACCGCGTCTGGCTCCAGCCGCAGCCTGTCTCCCAAACGCGGTAAATTACTTGTTCTCGCCACTCCCGGGACACTCCCGGGACACAGAACTGCACAGGTCACTACTGTACTTGGGATATTTTTCCGGCAATCAGCAGGAGGTTGCCGCAGTCGGCGTCTTCCTCGCAGGCTTGCTTGTTTGCTCTGCACTCCTTCTAGAAAAGAAGCGCAGGCCCCGAAGGTTGTCGGGAAAGTGTAAGATGTTTAAAAAAAGTGACCTTGTGTGATGTAACTAGTGTTCATTTAAAGCTCTGCAATACCTTCCGATAGAGTTCGGGCTAAAAAAAAGCGCAGAAAAAACACACAAGAAAAATCGAACGCTTTAAAGCAAGAAACTAACACCTCGGTGGGTGAGTCACCCAGCTGGTGTCACAAGGCCCCCCTAGGCAGAGCGGATGTTTCTTTCCATCCCCAGACCCCAGCTCTGCTGATTATCCAGCAGCTACCAGGCCTTAGAATGACACCTTATCCCCCAAAAAACCCTTAGCCCCCTCTCCAATCTCACACCTCACCAAAGAGCCTTTGATCGGCATTGAACAGGCCAGTGCTCCCCCCTGGGGCGCTACCTCTGGCCATAAAAGACCCAAAGCTTTGAAGTATAGCGCTGCTAACCGCAGCCTGGAACAGGCACTGTCAACGCACAGACAGCGCCTCCGGAACCATAGAGCGCTACAGCTAGCACGTTCCACTCCGGTGACGTCACTAGCTTATCACCCCCGATGCTGCATAGGCAGAGTGAGCCGGACTGGGGTCAGCTTTATGGAGCGTGAGCTTGACCGGAAGAACACTCGTTACATTCATATTCATTTTATGTTATTATTATTTTTATAGGCAAGGGGAGAAAAAGTGATTTGCCTAGAATCACAGGATATTGAGCTGGCGCCGTGATTGGAACCTGATTCCCAGTTCCAAAGTGAACAGCTCTGGCCGTAGCACCACATCCTCTCCCACATTAGACTAAGCGCCCACCCCCTTCAGTATTGGCCTACACATTGTGGGCAGTTTCTGAGAATGTCCCATTCCCAGTTACGCCCCAAGGGGGGCTGTAGGTAACTGTGCACACAAGACAGCCAGCAGTTCCCAGAGTGAGAAGAGCAGGCCAGGGAGGCAGCCCCCTGCGCCTACATTATTCCAGCAATATGGAAGGGAAACAGGTGCCTCCCTCACCCCCAGCCCCCTCCCCAATATCCACATACACTCCAAACAATACCCCTCCCCAATATCCACATACACTCCAAACAATACCACTCAGTGCCACATAATTACACGCCACACAATTAAACTGCACTCAATGCAACATACACTCCAAATACCACCAATTGACACATAATTACACTGCACTCAATGCAACATACAGTCCAAATACCACTCAGTGCCACATAATTACACGCCACATAATTACACTGCACTCCATGCAACATACACTCCAAATACCACTCAGTGCCACATAATTATATGACACATAATTACACTGCACACAATGCAACATACACTCCAAATACCACTCAGTGCCACATAGTTACACGCCACATAATTACACTGCACTCAATGCAACATACACTCCATATATCACTCAGTGCCACATAATTACACGCCACATAATTACACTGCACTCGATGCAACATACACTCCAAATACCACTCAGTGCCACATAATTATATGCTACATATTTACACTGCACTCAATGCAACATACACTCCAAATACCACTCAATGCCACATAATTACACACCACATAATTACTCTATCTATCTATCTATCTATCTATCTATCTATCTATCTATCTATCTATCTATCTATCTATCTATCTATCTATCTATCTATCTATCTATCTATCTATCGCCCTCACTCACTCTATCTATCTATCTTTCTATCTATCTATCTATCTATCTATCTATCTATCTATCTATCTATCTATCTATCTATCTATCTATCTATCTATCTATCTATCTATCTATCTATCACCCTCACTCTATCTATCTATTGCCCTCACTCTATCTATCACCCTCACTCTATCTATCGCCCCTCACTCTAGCTATCTATCTATCACCCTCACTCTATCTATCGCCCTCACTCTATCTATCTATCTATCGCCCTCACTCTATCTATCAACTTCACTCTATCTATCTATCGCCCCTCACTCTATCAATCTATCTATCGCCCTCACTCTATCGCCCTATCTATCTATCTATCTATCTATCTATCTATCTATCTATCTATCTATCTATCTATCTATCTATCTATCTATCTACCTATCTATCTATCTATCTATCTATCTATCTATCTATCTATCTATCTATCTATCTATCTATCTATCTATCTATCTATCTATCTATCGGTCTATCTGTCTGTCTATCTATCTATCTATCTATCTATCTATCTATCTATCTATCTATCTATCTATCTATCTATCTATCTATCTATCTATCTATCACCCTCACTCTATCTATCTATCGCCCTCACTCTATCTATCTATCGCCCTCTCTCTATCTATCTATAACCCTCACTCTATCTATCACCCTCACTCTATCTATCATCCTCACTCTATCTATCTATCTATCTATCTATCTATCTATCTATCTATCTATCTATCTATCTATCTATCTATCTATCTATCTATCTATCTATCTATCTATCTATCTATCTATCTATCTATCTATCGCCCTCAATCTATCTATCTTTCGACCTCTATCTATCTATCGCCCCCACTCTAGCTATCTATCATTCTCACTCTATCTGTCTACCTATCGCCCTCACTCTATCTGTCTATCTATCGTACTCACTCTATCTATCTATCTATCTATCTATCGATCGCCCTCACTCTATCTGTCTATCTTTCTATCGCCCTCACTCTATCTATCTATCTCCCTCCCTCTATCTATCTATCACCCTCCCTCTATCTATCTATCACCCTCCCTCTATCTATCTATCGTCCTCACTCTATCCATCACACTCACTCTATCTATCCATCGCACTCACTCTATCTATCTATTGCATCACCACAGCATCACTCAGCACCACCACAGCATCATTCAGGGGCACCACAACATCACTATGGGGTACCACAGCATCACAAAATGCCACAGCATCACCTGTCGCCACCACAACATCACTCAGCGCCACCACAGCATCAATCTGTGCAACCATTCAACAACAACTGGTTCAAATATGTTCTCTCAATGTTTCAAGCTTTATTACAAATGTCACAAAAAGATGTTACTATTTCACTTCTGTTTCTGGATTTTCGTCACAATAAAATACACTGAACATAATCTTCACAAAAGTTATTTACAAAAGTTTAAGCTATTGCCATTATAAATTACAATAACTTTTATTTAAGTATTAATTATTAAGCAAAAATTAAAAGCCATTGTTATTTGTAATATCAATACATCTAAGTCACGTAAATACAACACTTATTGCATTACAAATGCTATAGGTGTCACATTTGCAAAAGGTATAACTATTGGCATTGTATATGATAAAGCTATTAATTTTGCTATTTTCAAAACCAACACATAAATAAAAAATGTGTCATTTAAAATACCAATAGCTCAAAGTTTCCTAATGCGAGACCTATTGCATTGCAAATGCTTGTTTAATATGGATATTCAAGATGCTAGACGGGGAGAAGGAAATCTCAGCTTGCTGTTTAATGTGTTGGTTAGCAAGGCTTGAAAGCAGCATTACAGGAAGGGCAGTTCCAAGTGCAATCTATCACTGCCCCAGATGTCGAGTTCCTATTGGCACATACAGAAAGGGACGGCCTGGAGCCGAGTGCTTTGCAATCACACTGCCAGGCTAATAACCCAGAGGTCGAGCGTCTAAAAACAAAGATATTTTGTTTTGGAATATACACGCATAAACAGACATATATTATCTCCAATTCGATAGACTAAACGACTGCGCTGTATGACTACTTAGGGATCACAGTGGCAAGGCTCCAAGCACAGACTGAGCACATGGAAAACACATGTTAGTGGAATCAGGAAAAAGAACTGCCTGCAGGGAGGGAAGCAAAGCTTCTGAGAACATGCCAGTTGTTATACAAGTGGACGCTTATTCATTTGCAGGATGAGTTTTAAGTATCCTAATAGTTAAGAAGCCTACTCCTGGATGGCTGCTGCATGCTGGACATCTTGGTTTTCAGGCCAATCCTGGAGTTTCCTGCATGACATGCTTTACATCTTGGTACTCTGCCCATTCAGGATCCTTTGAAGAAGCCCACATAAATCAATGAACCATAAACCTTGCAAGCTAGATATGAACAGTTGAGAGGTATTGCTGGGCTTTGAAAGACAAAATACTAGGAATTAAATGCAACAATATATGATAGGCAATCAAAACTTGAGTTCTAATTAGTAAATGATGGTCCCTGGAAGAAGTAAGGAGCAAAATAGCATTTCAATCATCCAGGATTTGTAAAGCACGGCAAATCACATATAAGGGGCTCAAGGTCTGAATTGCAAGCAAAGGGAGATTAAGTGATTTGCCTAGAATCACAGGATGTTGACGCTGAGACTCGAATCTGGTTCCCAGCAGCTACGTAGTCGGTAGCTCAGGCCCTTATGCCACATCCTCTCTTTCACATGTGATCTATTGAAGGTGCATAGTGTAGGACTGTACTTTTGTGATTCATGTCTAGTAAAGTGAATGTAAGACCTAGTAAGGCCCTAACTGTGTGTTTTATAAAGGGTGAATCCTCAAAGGTGGGTGCAGAACCTGGTTGCATATTTCCTCTCGTAGGACCACATCTCCACTCAGTGGATGGTTGCTGAGGTGACTGGTGCAGTCATATGGCCCAATTCACAAAGGTAAATATCCAATAACAAATTTACACACACATTGTTGTCCGTCTCCTACTTGGTGCATGTTTCTGATTTCAAGCAATTGATGATAAAAAGAGGGCTATTTGCTCTTAGAAGTAGATTGTGTTTAGGTCTGTCTCTTCTTCCTCTTGATTTGTGCATCATTTTGGACCCAGAGAGAACACCTGATTGTACAGACTATCACACTCCAGATGAAGAATAACTAAAGTGAGACGGATACATTATGGTCAACTTTGGTGAACAACTTGTTCTGTCTCCACACACCCTCACTGGAATGGAGGAAGCAGCGATGAGGTAGAAATTCACTGGGAGCGTGAATGCATTGGGAATGGAGCTGCACACCGAGGGGGACAAATAAAATAATGGCAATAGGAGAGGTGACATGTGAAGAATACATTTGCTAAGATAGAGATGACAGCTGCTCTGCCTGGTGGTTGGATAATGCCTCTCCCACACAGACCAGGATATCCCCTCTGCCATTTATATCCTCTCATCACCTGCTGCATGGCCTGCTAGAGGTCACAGTTATCATGACAAGTAAGATGGACACATCACTAATAGTCACAATAATTAATAATCACTGCATATGTCTCTATTAACACTAACAGAAACCAAACCAGTCAAAAGACACACAATACACCCCAGAACATATTAAAGTAGCCACCTCATTAGTACATCTTGTTGTGAAAACATATATCCATGCAACAGCAGTTCATGTACTTGCTGCCATTCATTTCCGTTCATCTCCCAGATGCAGTGTGTGTTCGCCCCATCAGCAGTTCACATTCTTTTTGCAGCAGGAGAACAACCAGGATTAGCACTTCAACCCCTTCCCATCACCCTGCCAGGTATGTATCACACCAATGTCAGTTCTAAGCACACACAAAACAGAAATACTTCTTCACTGTCACTACAATGTCTGGCTACCGCTCAATTCTGTGCACTTCTGGTGCTGTCCTGCCTTATGAAATCCCACAAAATACTTCCACCCATACATTAATACTGACTTCATCACTGTCAACATTGCAGACCCTGTGGGACCAGCCATTCAGACACCTAGCGTCATCTCCACTGCTGTTGAAATGCTGGCTGTGCCAAGCAGACTGGCCTTTCAGACCAGTCAAATGTGAGAGCATGGTAAATTTCCTTGACCATTTATAACTGCCAGCGCAGGATATTTTTGTATGCTGTTCCCTGAATGCTCACTTCAATATTGTATGCAAACACACAAGCCAAACAGGAGTTTTTTAAGTCATATCAAAGTTGACTTTTACCCTGTGACTCATACTTTTAGGGGTCCCTGATTAGTGGGTCATGGATGGGGCTCATACCCCCTTGATTGACACCCTTGCACAGCTGTCAGAACACACTGATAAGCACAAATATTAAGTAAACTGACTTTTTTCCTAATGCTGGCTTCTTTTGTTTGTTTAGATAGGATGGAGAGGCTCAACGTTACATACCAAATTATGTCTACTGAGGGGTAATGCATGTAATAGAAATATTTGGAAAGTCATACATTGGACTACTGAAGGTCACTATATTGCACAAGTAATGACTTTAACACTGAATAGTGAAAGCACATGTTATTATACTGGCCACTTACTGCTACATGCACACTCGATGACAACAAATAGAAAGTCAGGGTAAGGTAACATAAGGCTCTGATGCCTTTTGTTTAGGTTCACACCTGGTAAGGGGAACCGTTATCCACATGGTTACGACTTAACAAAGGAGCTAGCGATGGTGCCCACTCCTTGACTTGTGAGTGTTTAACTGATTCTGGGACGAGGTTAGAAAAGGCAGGCACAGCTATTGTTTCTCTGTTTGGGACGTCCATTACAAAATCATGAAGCCAATCCTATTCAGCCAAAAGAATATTATAATTGTTAAGTCCTCCAAAAGGAGAACATTAAGGTTTCTAGGTACGTCACCCTCCAATTGAAGGAATCAGAACGTGTTAGTGGTCGCAACTTCACGTTTTGTTTATGTTCATTACTTTGGTGTTCGGTTCAGGTCAAGCAGAACCAGCAGGAGCGGAGTGTTGTGGTTCTTGCCTCCTACACACTACCGTATCCTTTATTTCTTCGTCCAGGATCAAGATAATTACTTTGTGTTTATTTTATGACTGATGCTACAATTTATAGATATTCCACTCCATTATTAGTATCCTGCGGTATGTCCTAGGGGTTGAGGATTATATTCAGACTTGTGCTTCGTGTAGTCAAGGAATGTTCTAATAATTGTGTTTCAAATAGGCAATTCATGGTCGCAAGAAGAGAGGGAAAAGAGGCTGACATCAGAGAGCCTTTTTTTTTTTGTTAAGCAGGTATACATGGTTCATTTAGCGAGAATTCATGATAGTAGCCGTAGTGTGATTGTTGTTGCTTATGAAGGTATTATTTGTCGTTTCAGGTTTCCCTTTCCCTGCAGACCCCTTCCTTTCCCTTCCCTTCTTCTCTTTTCCTAATTTTCCCTCACCTAATGGCTCAAACACCCTGTGTAACATATTCAGGGTGTTAGTGACATTTGGAGGTGGACCATCGTATACAACAACTGAATTCCGTGCAGTTAAACCTCACAAATCGGACCGTTTGCCACCGCAAAATTGGTCTGCCATATTTACAATCCTTATTTTGCTAATCAGTAACCTATTATCAACTCGCAACATAGGGTTTACGTCTCGATATTAGGAAGGGGCTTGCAAAGGGCGTCCCTTCCTAATAGTGACTTGTATTTCAATGTAAGGTTGTTTTGTGGCCTCAATTGTTGTAGCAAAACACTCACAGTTTACCACCCATTTCAAATGGGTGATAAGCCACTCACAAAGGGGAAGGGGTCCTCAAAGGACCCCTTCCCTTTTGTGACTGGCATTGAAAATACTTTTTAAGAGCAGGCAGTGGTCCCACGGACCACTGTCTCCTCTTAAAAAATGAAACAGTAACATTTCATTTTCCTTTTTAGGTCTCGCCTGTCGATGCGCATGCGCATCGAGCTTGCAAAACTATGGGGGCTTATCCACTCTTTAACCAACTTGCAAGGAATCGTGGCGATTCCTTGCAGTGCACGAGAAATTTAAGCTCAATGCGCATGCGCATTGAGCTTAAAAGCGCGTGCACATGCCCCCAGCCGCCTGCCTTGCCTACTCTCTCTCTCACAGCCTCCCCCAGCTCCGCCCCCTCACTTCTTGATTGCACGGCCGCTAGGCCGTGCCTCCCCTACTCTCCTCCCCCCTCCTCCTACTCTCCTCCCCTGCCTGCCGTGTCGCACCTCTCCCCTCTCCCCGCTCCGCCCCCTCCCCTGCCCGCCGTGTTACGGTCTTTGCAGCTCCCCAGCCATATGTTGCTTTGTTTTCGCTGCTTTACACGATAAGATCAAAGAGCTGTGAATAACGCGAAGAAAAACGCGTCGTGTTCTCATAGTAACGTTTTCCGGATTGGACGTTTTTCCGCCAATCAAAAAGCATATTAGACCTCCACCAACGCTTGTCTAAAGGCGGAAGAAGTCGCTGAACTGCGCCCTTCTTCGCAAATATAAACAATGTGGACAATATAACCTTTAAAACATTCAATGATATGGGTAATAAATTCTTTGTTGTTGTGTCGCCCCACATCCGCCTCTCACCGCACCGACGCCACCTCGCCTCAGATGGCCCCCCCCCTCATCCGCACGTCGCATTTCTCCTCCCCCCTCGCCCCCTCCCCTGCCCGCCGTGTCGCATTTCTCCTCCCCCCTCCCCTTATCTGCCTTCCCTCCGTCTTGTTTGTGTGGCATTTCTCCTCCCCCCTCGCCCCCTCCCCTGCCCGCCGTGTCGCATTTCTCCTCCCCCTCCCCTTATCTTCCTTCCCTCCGTCTTGTTAACAGTTTGATACCATAACACGGATTCATTTCGCCACGCAGCTTGCATGATTGTAAACGGCCATACCATAACACGGAGTCATTTCGCCACGCAGCTTGCATGATTGCAAACGGCCATTCTTTCAATGTGGTAAAAAAATGTAAACATATTTTTTCTCTTTTCTGTTGCTGGTTAAAGGTTTAAAACAAATCGTATGACGTGTTCCCAAAATGAAATAAAAAATAAAAAAACACCCGCACTAAAAGCCTCTCTTATTTGTGCACTAGTGAATGCTAGAATCCCCCCTTGTTCCTGCATACATGTGGCAATCTGATCCCCCTCCCCTCCCCCAGCCGATCTGCTCTCTCCAAGCATTGACAGCCTACAGACGGGTCAGGCCAGACGATCACTAAGAGGGTGGAGAATCCCGGACCGAACTAGTTTCAATTTACAGAGCAAACAACTTTTTTTTTTACGGCAATTGCTTTGCCAGAGGCTGTTGCCCATTATTTAATAAATCCATTCGATTTTTCCAACACTCTTAGCAATATCTAGGTGAACTTGCACGTTATCGCTTCAGCAAATTGCTCATGAAAATCAATAAAACGACTTGTAAATAAATATACATTAGTGCATGTTTTTTTGGGGCAAATAAAACCGCGCCATGTCGACAGCAGCGTCTGTCTTCAGCACTGAGGGCCATGCTGTTAGTACACGTACTGAGTATCCCCTGAGAATAAACCTCACTTCCTGTAATGGACAATGTTATTTTGCACTGAGACTGCAGATGGCTTGTTGGTGAGGGAAAGAGGGTTTGCTTTCACTTTACATGAACCTGTGTGTGTAAAGCCCGCCTAGGCATTAATAAACCATCACGTGCCCCATCTATACCCAGGACCACTGGAATTATGCGATTTTGAAGCCGTGGCAGTTCCCGCGTTACTTTGGACTTGCCGTATTTACCACATAATCGGTCATCTGCTATCTAATGCGGCGATTTCAGACAAAAAGTGTGGATCAAAAGTAACAAAAAAAGTTGCAACACCCTCACTCACCCTCACCCTCACTCACCCTCACCCACCCTCAACCCCTCATCCTCACTCACCCTCACCCTCACTCACCCTCAACCCCTCACCCTCACTCACCCTCACTCACCCTCACTCACCCTCAACCCCTCACCCTCACTCACCCTCAACCCCTCACCCTCACTCACCCTCAACCCCTAACCCTCACTCACCCTCAACCCCTCACCCTCACTGACCCTCACCCTCACTTACCCTCACCCTCACTCACCCTCAACCCCTCATCCTCACTCACTCTCACCCTCACTTACCCTCAACCCCTCACCCTCACTCACCCTCAATCCCTCACCCTCACTCACCCTCAACCCCTCACCCTCACTCACCCTCAACCCCTCACCCTCACTCACCCTCAACCCCTCACCCTCACCCACCCTAAACCCCTCACCCTCACCCGCACCCACCCTCAACCCCTCACCCTCAACCCCTCACTCACCCTCACTCTCACTCACCCTCACCCTCACTCACCCTCACTCACCCTCACTCACCCTCACTCTCACTCACCCTCACTCACCCTCACTCTCACTCACCCTCACACTCCCAAACCAAAGAATAAAAAATATAGCAATGTGTGTCCCTATCTGTTCTAAACATATTAAGAGCTTTATAGTTGGTAGTGAAACTATACAAGTGTTTAATTTAGGGTTGATGATGTGTCAATTATTTTCTTGTTCTTGAAATTTATTTAATTCAGAGGGCATCTTGGAGATGGATGAATACCATGTGTCGACATCATTAGTTCAGATTTTGAAAATACATGGGGGTAAATTTCGAAACAATATGAAGCTCAAGTGTGTTTACTTATCAAATTTTTATTTTAATAAGTTAAAGAAATGCATCCATTAAAATATAAAACCTTAACACAGTAAAGTAATTAACATTTCTAATGGCTAATTGAACAAACTCAGCTTCAGTCACCCACTCTGCTTCAGTCACCCACTCTGCTTCAGTCAACCACTCTGCTTCAGTCACCCACTCTGCTTCAGTCAACCACTCTGCTTCAGTCAACCACTCTGCTTCAGTCAACGACTCTGCATCTTTCAGCCACTCTGCATCTTTCACCCACTCTGCATCTTTCGCCCACTCTGCATCTTTCGCCCACTCTGCATCTTTCGCCCACTCTGCATCTTTCGCCCACTAAGCATCTTTCGCCCACTAAGCATCTTTCGCCCACTCTGCATCTTTCACCCACTCAGCATCTTTCACCCACTCTGCATCTTTCACCCACTCGGCATCTTTCACCCAATCTGCATCTTTCACCCAATCTGCATCTTTCACCCAATCTGCATCTTTCACCCCCTCTGCATCAGTCACCCCCTCTGCATCAGTCACCCACTCTGCTTCAGTCACCCACTCTGCTTCAGTCACCCACTCTGCTTCAGTCACCCACTCTGCTTCAGTCACCCACTCTGCTTCAGTCACCCACTCTGCTTCAGTCACCCACTCTGCTTCAGTCACCCACTCTGCATCATTCACCCACTCTGCATCATTCACCCACTCTGCATCATTCACCCACTCTGCAAATTGATGAATGTTATGCCATTTTCATAGACATAAACAACTTTTAGGACGGAAAAAAAAGGGGGTCTACGGAGTAGTGCATCAGATACTTAACACACAAAATATACTTCCCAAAAGTGAGCTACAGCATGCAAGGATGTTGATCAGGCTTCAGGCCAAAAAGCAAAAAACATTCGTACAATATTACACCAACAAAACAAAGAGAAATATGTGGCAGGAAGCAAGGACGAGGAAGTACAAACACAAAAGTGAAACAGCCAACTTTTGATTGGGGCAATAAACAAGCACTATTCATCCGGGGAATGGGACGGATTAAAGACAATGGTCAAGAGTTACACAAAAGCCGTACGCATATAACAATAGCAGTTATTCACACGGAATTACATCAAATATAAGAAACATATTACGCAACTTGGATTCAGCGCTAACAGCATCAATAAACATTACATAGGTCTCTTAGCTTCACAAAACAAATGTGAGCTACAGCATGCAATGATGTTTATCAGGCTTCAGGTCACAAAACAAAAATTATTCGGACAAGATAACACCAACAAAACAACGAAGAAATATCTGGCAGGAAGCGAGGACGAGGATGTACAAACACAAATGTGAAACAGCCTACTTTTTATTGGGGGAATAAATAAGCATTATTCACCTGGGGAATGGGACGGATTAAACACAATTGTCAAGAGTTACACAAAAAGCCGTACGCATATAACAGGAGCATTTATTCACAGGAAATTACATCCAATATAAAAAAAAAAAAAATTCCCTACTCTACAGTAATGTGGACATAAGTCAAAATTCTGATAGCAACATGGAGAAAGCATATATAACAAGACAATATTGCTTTAAAAATACATCGTAACACAAAGCGGAGACATTGCATTAATTTTTAAAGAAGAGAAAGTATCACAAACCACAGCACGAAATTTAAATACACATCAAAATAAAAAGCTATACAAACATACATTTAATAATAACTGAAATAACAGAACGTAGAGATGAAACAATATAAATTATTCACACAGATATACAACATACTACACAATTACACACACAAAAAAAAAACTGCTCTAATTATTAACACAACTACTGACCAAAAGCAACCATTTTAAAAATTAGATCTGAACAATAGGATACAATGCATTACATACATAAAGAGCCGACAATTCGAAATAAACATCCTTCGTTGCAAAACAAAGACACTACTATGCCAATAAAACTAATAGGAAACAAGAAATCAAATAATTCATAACACTATACACACACAAAACAAACAACAAATAACAACTTACCTGTCGAACGATGCACAGAACAGACAACGAAGCCAACACTCCTTACACGGGACCCGCTTTCAACAATATGGGGATTTCAAATTAGACGCGAGTAAATTGTTACGCAACGTGAGAGGATTTTGAAATCTCTTTGGCTGACACAGACGTCAATCAAAATAGTACGGGATTCAAAATAACAACTAGAACACAATAACTTAAATACTTTAATATAATTATGGGACAGTCACACAAGCACACACACCACAATCACACAAATACAGAACACACAAACACCCTCACACACCCTCACCCTCACACACCCTCACTCACAACCACCCTCACCCCCCCACCCTTACAACACACTCACCCTCACTAACCCTCACACACACACCCTCACACACCCTCACACTCACACACCCTCACCCACCACCACCCTCACTCACACACCTTCACACCCTCAACCTCACACATCCTCACTCACCCTCACACCCTCTCACACCCTCACTCACCCTCATGACCTCAACCACACACCCTCACATGCCCCCACCCTCACACACCCCCACCCTCACACACACCCGCCCTCACACACTCTCACACATCCTCACACACCCACACACATTCTCAATAAGCCTCACACCCTCACCCTTGCCCACCCTCACTCACCCTCACCCTCACTCACCCTCACCCTCACCCCCTCACCCTCAATAACCCTCACCCACCCTCAACCCCTCACCCTCACCCTCACTCACCCTCACCCTCACTCACCCTCAAACCCTCACCCTCACTCACCCTCAACCCATCACCCTCACTCACCCTCAACCCCTCACTCACCCTCATTCACCCTCACTCTCACTCACCCTCACTCACCCTCACTCACCCTCACTCACCCTCACCCTCACTCACCCTCACCCACACTCACCCTCACCCTCAACGCCTCACCCTCAACCCCTCACCCTCACCCTCACTCACCCTCAACCCTTCACCCTCAACCCCTCACTCACCCTCACTCTCACTCACCCTCACTCACCCTCAACCCCTCAGCATCACCCTCACTCACCCTCACCCTCACTCACCCTCAACCCCTCACCTACCCTCACCCTCACTCACCCTCACCCTCACTCACCCTCACTCACCCTCACCCTCACTCACCCTCACCCACACTCACCCTCACTCACCCTCAACCCCTCACCCTCACTCACCCTCACCCACACTCACCCTCACCCTCACTCACCCTCACCCACACTCACCCTCACCCTCACCCTCACTCACCCTCAATGCCTCACCCTCACTCACCCTCAACCCCTCACCCTCACCCTCACTCACCCTCACCCTCACCCTCACTTACCCTCAACCCTTCACCCTCAACCCCTCACTCACCCTCACTCTCACTCACCCTCACTCACCCTCAACCCCTCAGCATCACCCTCACTCACCCTCACCCTCACTCACCCTCAACCCCTCACCTACCCTCACCCTCACTCACCCTCACCCTCACTCACCCTCAACACCTCACCCTCACTCACCCTCAACCCCTCACCCTCAACCCCTCACCCTCACTCACCCTCACCCACACTCACCCTCACCCTCACTCACCCTCAACGCCTCACCCTCAACCCCTCACCCTCACTCACCCTCAACCCCTCACCCGCACACCCTCAACCCTTCACCCTCAACCCCTCACTCACCCTCACTCACCCTCAACACCTCAGCCTCACCCTCACTCACCCTCACCCTCACTCACCCTCAACCCCTCACACTCACTCACCCTCACCCTCACTCACCCTCAACCCCTCACTCTCACTCACCCTCACTCACCCTCACTCACCCTCACCCTCACTCACCCTCACCCACACTCACCCTCACTCACCCTCACTCACCCTCAACCCCTCACCCTCACTCACCCTCAACCCCTCACCCTCAACCCTTCACCCTCAACCCCTCACTCACCCTCACTCTCACTCACCCTCAACCCCTCCCCCTCACCCTCACTCACCCTCACTCACCCTCAACACCTCACCCTCACTAACCCTCAACACCTCACCCTCACCCTCACACCCTCAACCCTTCACCCTCAACCCCTCACTCACCCTCACTCTCACTCACCCTCACTCACCCTCAACACCTCAGCCTCACCCTCACTCACCCTCACTCACCCTCAACCCCTCACACTCACTCACCCTCACCCTCACTCACCCTCAACCCCTCACCCTCACTCACCCTCACCCTCACTCACCCTCACTCTCACTCTCACTCACTCACCCTCAACCCCTCAGCCTCACCCTCACTCACCCTCACTCACCCTCACTCACCCTCAACCCCTCACCCTCACTCACCCTCAACCCCTCACCCTCACTCACCCTCAACCCCTCACCCTCGACCTCAACCCCTCACTCACCCTCACTCACCCTCACTCACCCTCACTCACCCTCAACCCCTCACCCTCAACCCCTCACCCTCACTCACCCTCAACCCCTCACTCACCCTCACCCTCACTCACCCTCACTCACCCTCACTCAGAGCAACCACAGCATCTTCACTAAATATATTTAATAAACTTTAAGCTATTGGCAATATAAAATAAAATCCATTTTATTTACGTATTAATTATTAATTGTTTTTTAAAGCCATTGATTTTTTTTATATCAATACATATAAGTCACATATAAGTCCCGTTAATACAAAATATGTTGCTTTACAAATGCTAGAGGTGTCACATTTACAAAAATTATAACTATTGGCGTTGTAAAGAAGAAAGCTATTAATTTAGCTATTTACAAAAAACAACATATAAATAAAAAACAAAAAAATAAATAGCACCTATAGCTCTAACTTTCCTACTGCGAGACCTATTGCATTTCCAATGCTTGTTTTAAATGCATCCTGTTTCCTTTAGGATAAACGGGCTCCATTTTTTTTTTAACTGCTTTATTGAAAAAGCAGTTACACAGCAGGCCACTATCCCTGGGAGTGCTAGTCATTCCTAATGGGGTTGCAAATTGCAACAGCCTCATGAATATTAATGAGGCAGGCAACTTTCGACTCCAATAGGAAACACAAACAGTGTCTGAGACACTGTTGTACATTCCTATTTGTGAGTCACAAATTGCAAGTCTTAAAATTACGCAATTTGCGACTCGCAAAATGGTGGGTTCGTACATGTGGGCCTTTTCACTGGATTCAAGCTGGCCTGGCTGATGAGGGGTGTTACCCTGAAACCAGTCCCAGGATGCTTGTTTCCTGTCGGGCTGGACTGTTCCTATGAGGGACAGGGTCAAGACTCATTTGCAAATGGCTGGGTATGAACTGGGGTGGCGGAGTAAGCAAAAGAACGATTATTTATTCAACTCAGATCTAATAGTGACTGGGGGGATTGTCTGAAAAGTTTCAGCGCTCCGTTTATAATCTTAGTGTATTTGCTTATGAAATAAATTAACATTAACATCTCCTGTCATCAATATTTATGAGTTCGGATGCTCCTATTTGATATCCATTATTACTTCCTTGAACCTTTCCAGTGCAATTGGTTTATTCCTCTATTTAGGGTTGATGTATGTAATGTCAATTGAGACTCGGGGTCTGTGGTCCACCCTTTAATACTTACTGACAAAATCCCTGGCTCAGCCTTCACAACTTGTGGGGCGAGTGCAGATGTAATCCACAATTTATATAAATTGCAAGACTGCCTTATGAGCACCCTCTTATTTTAGCATTTATTAACAGGCTCAGGTATTCCACAAATCCCGTTAAAAGGCATGAAGTGAGAGTCCATGTCACCTCCAATTAACCCCTTGGGCGCGACCGCGATTCTGCGCCTGTGCGGCCGTTTTGAATAGTGGGCGGGTTCATGACCGCCCCCAGCTGTCATCAGAACATGCCCACCGTGATACATGACGGACGGGGGCCGTCATCAGCATGCAAGGGGTTAAAAGTCATGAAAAGTTTGATAGTAACTAATCTAGTTGTTTGTCTTGCTTGTGGGGCTACTGTGCCTTTTAATACAGATGTTGACATTGGTGGAGTTTCCGTATGCTATTAAATGAGAGGTAACGAATAGGCATGTGCGACTTACCATATGATTTTTATCCTCCAGTTTCTTAGCGTGCATTTGTTTTTGGTAGATGAGGTCAGCATATTCTTGTGAGGCAAAGGTTACCATTGTTATGTCGGTTAGTTGTGATCTATGCCTTGAAATTAACTCAATGGAGATAATTTCTTCAGACATAATCCAACTAGGGGCAGGCCATTCTGCTATGAGTCTAAGAATGTTGCTGTGGTTTAGCACGTCTTGCATTACCTTTGATTGGTATTCTTGACACCATAGGACTTTGCTCAAAGCAGAATTATCAGTCATTTTTATATTCATTTTGCTTTTCATCGCTCCTACAGATCTTTGCTTCCAGATTTGTGGCTTGATTATTTGTCACTTGTCATAGAATTCCATCTTGTGCTCTTACAAAATCCAGCATTTTTCAGGGGCTGGGACCCATATACTGCTCCTTTCTTCCTTCTGGATGTTAATTTGGTCTTGGGAGATTCCCTGGGCCTTCGAATGCAACTGAGTGACATCTGGGAATTACTTACCTCAATAGGACTAGCATTGGCCCAATTACTTTTTAGCTGTTCTGTGCTTTGTGTACACTGTTGGGTGTATCCTACTTTGTGACCTTCATGCAAATTTGTACATACCCACTGTTTGAGTTGCAATGGTGACACTTTTTTAGCGTTACCTCATGTTGTTTGCGGGTTTAGGTGAACCTCTTGATGATGGTTTTGTAACTCCTGATAATCGTCATTAGAGGGCTACTGTTCTACCGCTCATGTGTTTGTTATGCCTAGTTTTGCTGGTAATGTGTTTAAAGTGTTTGTTTTGGTTCAGTGACAGAATATCGAGCACACAAATATCATAACACAAAAATATTGTGTCAAAAATATTGTTGACATAAATATTCTTTTTCAATACTTATAAAGGTAAGTACAATAATGTTGAATAAATAATATTGTTTACACTAATATCAATAAAAATATGGGAAACAATATAGTTTCTTGCATAAATACACAGTTTAAAATAGTGAAACTTAAATATTTTAATACAGCACTATAATATAATGTTTATTATATATAACTAAGTAACATGTATTAATAAAAATAAACATGCATATATAACATGTGTATATATATATCTATACCAACTGTTAATAAATATATATATTTTACATTATATTAAGTTTGGTTTGTGTTCTTTTAATTAACTAATATAAAAAGCCTATATATATTTATTTATACATATGTATTTAAATAAACATTAAAACATAAACAAATTAGAAATAAATTAAAGCACATAAAAATATTAAAAACACATTTACTAAAAATATGAGTTTAAAAAATAAAAATGTATATATATTGATATATATATATATAAATAATATAAAATGTAAAAAACAAATAATAATATTACATATATTTAACCACTAGTCTCACTGACCTTGTCAGTAAACTGCTTCCCTTCCCACACAGCTCCCCTTGGTAGCCACTGTTTCTGACCCTTGCTGGTCTGCAGGCTCGAGGTCCAGTAAAGAGCCTCTCTGCTCTTCTGCAGCTCTGCCCTCTATCTCTCTGCTTTCTGTCTTTCTGATCTATTTTTCCTTCCTTACATCTTTTCTGCTCTTTGTCACTTTTTTGTCACTGTTCTTTCACTTTTGCCTCTTTTCCCCCAGCCGTCCAGCCCTCCCCTCCTTCTACTTGATGGTGGCTGCTGCGTAGCCGCGCCGCTGACGTGCCTAATGCACACCAAAAGCATGCCTGTCTGCACCAGTCCTGTGCCTGGTGAATACCCAGCATTATGGACCCTGGTCATAGGGCCATCCACCGCAACAACGCCAGCACCCTCCACGCCCTGAAGACCGTACGCCACCCCACCTGCCATCTCACATTGCTGAAGAACACCAAATGTCGGTTCACCTGCCGCACCTGCAACTGCACCTTCACCAGCCTCTGCCCACCAAACATACTGACTGCATGACCCTCAAGAACCAGACCCAACCACCATCCTGCTCAACACCCGCTTAATGAAAAAACACGCCGTGGAGATCTGTGACCTGCTCGACTCCACCTCCCCGACATCGGCTTCTTCACAGAAACCTGGATGAACTCCAGCTCAACCCCAGACATTGCAACTGCCAACCCCAACGGATGCAAAATCATCCACAAGGACTGCTTCAACCAACCAGGAGGAGGCATCGCCATCGTACACAAAGACACCCTCCACTTTACAACCAGCTCCGATGACCACACACCCGACATGGAGCACCTTCACTTTCAGATCCAGACCAACACGAACACCACACTTCACAGCACCTTCATCTACAAACCTCCTGGGCCCTGGCATCCCTTCAACAAAGCTGTAGCTAACTTTATCACTCACCATGCTCTTGCGCAACAGACTACTTCCTCCTCCGCGATGTCAATTTCCACCTGGACAACCTTGATGACCGCAACACTTCATTTCTACTGGAGAAACTCTCCACCATCAGACTCAAACGACTGGTCACAACACCAACCCACTCAGCAGGACACACGCTAGACCCCATCTTCTCTGCAAGTAAGAACATCTCCATCAGCCACATCTCTGAGCCACACTGGACTGACGACCTCTGCGTTCACTTCTCCTCACCAAACCCACCATATATTACCATGCCTAAAGCGATCCTCACAAAAGCTGCAAAAACGTCACTGAAGACCTGCTCTCCAACTCCCTCAGCAAGAAATTAGTTATACAGTCGGTGGTCAGCAATAGGCAATGATGGCGCTCTAAGGTCTATCACAAGTAAAAATCAGTTAAGGCAGGTAATCTGGCACGGTGAATAAGGTAAGGAAAAAACACCAGATCCCCATGTTTGTGGCCAGCAGACCACTTATACTATATATACAAATTCTCTGCACACCTTCAAAGTAAATACCTGAAGTTACATTAAATATCACAATGATGCTTGTCTTTTTATTTTCAGATGTCTTTAATTCAAGATCTTTAAGCCTTCTTAGCCACGTGTTTTGTCACTGTTACAGGGGATTACCCAGTGACTTTTTCAGAGCTAAGGTCAGTTTCCAGTAGTCTTTTAATTCCGGCGATAATTCCAAACCAGAAGGGGTTCCTATAAGTACTGCTCCTGGAGAGGTAGACCAATTAGTCTCGTGTCTGGAGAGCTAAATATGCTTCCAAATATAAGGGAGAAATCAGCTGATTTGCATGGCAACACGGCCTGGAGATCCGAAGGGTTCTACCTAATACTGCCGGATGGGGCAGCTCTTCTAAAAAAACTCCCTTATATTTGGAAGCATATTTAGCTCTCCAGACACAAGACTAATTGGTCTACCTCTCCAGGAACAGTACTTATAGGAACTGCTTGGCTAGGAAGGCTGAAAGATCTTGAATTAAAAACATCCGAAAACATAAAAACAAGCATCATTGTGATATTTAATGTAACTTCATGTATTTACTTTGAATGCTTGCAGAGGATTTGTATATATCCCTCAGCAAGACCCCACCACAGACATCCATGGATAGCAACACCTCAGCAAGCAACCTCCACTGCAGGATCTCCGACTGCACCAACACATTGGTCCCCCTCAGAAAACCCTCAGGTAAGCAGCCCTCCAAGAAAGCCAGCTGGTACTCCTCCACCATTCAAAAATCCAGGTACACCTTCAGATGGCTTGAAAAAAGATGGAGGAGCAGCAAGATCACAGGAGACCATGCAGCCTTCAAATCACCATCTCTGCACACCTCCATCCCATCAGAACAAGAAAGAAAGCACCCATCTAGGAACGCATCATTGCCAGTGCACACAACAGCAAAGAACTCTTTGCCATAGTCAAAGAATTCACCAAACTCAGCACAGGGAAAGCAGACATCCCCAGTCCCAAGACCTCTGCAGCAACATTGCTACCTTTTTCCACCACAAGGAGATGTATGACTGTTTTGCAAATCAAGACCCACCCACCCCATCCCCAACCACTGCACCCAAATGGCTCTAGCCCCCAGCAGACCTTGATCAACTGGATTACCCTCACCTTTAACAACACCTTCAGGATCATGAAGAGCATCCACTCCGGAACCCCGTAGGAACCCTGCCTTCACCACATCTTCAACAGATGCACTTGAAATTTGTCGCATCCTCAACTGCTCCATTGAATCTGCAACTTTTCCAAAAGACTGGCAACATGCAGAGATCAACCACCTGCTGAAGAAACTTTCTGCCGACCCGATGGGCCTCAATACAGACCCATCTATATGCTCCCCTTCCCATCCAAATTCATGGAGCAAGCCATCAACGTCTAACTCTCAAAGTTCAGCAAAACGGACAACATCCTGGACCTCTCCCAATCGGGCTTCAGAAGCAACCTCAGCTCTGAGGATGCTCTCCTCACTGCTACAGATGACATATGCACCCTCCTCGACCAAGGCAAGCCGATAGCCCTCATCACCCTGGTCCTCTCGGCTGCTTTCAACACCATCTCCCACCACACCGGGCATCCATGACAAAGTTTTAGAAGGGTTTTTTACCAAACAAGGGTCCTAAGCCTAAAACAATATGCAAAATCAATGTTATATAGACCACAATCGGAAACTATATCTTCTTTTCCTATACCCAGCCGGGCGAGGAATTTATTTGTTAAATGTAATAAGCATTTAAAGTTTGTAATACAATTTTACAACAAACATTTTCGTGTGAAGTAAAGCACAAGCCTGTGCTGTACTGGAGAAATAGAGGAAGATTACAGGAAAGGATATGAAAGAGAGAGCAGTTTACTTCAGGCAAGAAGAAGTGAGCAGAGCTGGGTACTGCTTTGCATCAGAATTGACAGTGATACCCAGAGTAGTCCATACACAGTAATATTCACAAGTTAATCTGTATGTCTACTAAACAAAGTCGACGGCATTTCGATCCTGTGCTTAAATTATAATGGGATCATCATCAGGACTTAACATATATATTGCCTGGTATTACAATTATAAACACGCCCACAATGTAGGGAATGTCCTGGTCTGTGCGTGCTGCCTCAGATAGGCGTTTGGAGTGCGGGAGTGGTCGGTATCAGTTCGAAGTCACGATTGTAGGATTGGATTGTACAGGCAGGTCTCGTTTAGAGGTCCCGTCCTGTTGGTTTGAAGCTGCGGTCGATATATTACTACGGGAGTAACCTAACCTACGGGCACCAGTGGATCGGCACTCCGTCAAAGGACCTTTCTAGCGCAGATCGTGTACCTTACCGACCGCAGCACGGATATCTTCCAAATTAATGCAGATCGAATAATATATAATATAGTTTCCGATTGTGGTCTATATAACATTGATTTTGCATATTGTTCTAGGCTTAGGACCCTTGTTTGTTAAAATACTTGATACTCATGGTCCAAAGCCACCTAGTGGGTCCCGCTTGTTTTTTGTCAAAAGCTTTAGAAGGGATCTGCTCCCTCAATGGGCAAACGCAGAGAGTCAAACTTCCACTTTTAAAATCAGAATCCACAGAGATCAGCTTTAGATTACCTCAGGAATCCTCCCTGAGTCCCACCATCTTCAACATTGACATGACCCTGTTGCAGCCATTGTCATAAGCCACAGACTCAACATCGTCTCCTACGCCAGTGTCACCCAGCTCATTCTCTCCCTCACAGACAAACCCACAGCCTCCAAGAGCAACTTCCACAATGGGATGAAGGCAGTCACCACTTGGATGAAGGACGGCTGCAACAAGCTTAAATCAGGCAAGACCAAAGTCCTCCTCCTGGGCTCCTTACCCTATGCCTGGGATGACTCTTGGTGGCCCACAGTGCTTGGAATCCCACCCACGCCAGGGGACCACACACAAAACCTCTGCATCATCCATGGCCCATTGAGTCCAGGAAAATGGTCACCCACGCACTCGTCAGCAGCAGACTTGACTACGGCAAATCACTCTATGCCGGCACCACCCAGGACCTCCCATAAAAACTGCAGACCATCCAGAACCCCTCCGGCAGACTCATCCTGAACATCCCACACTGCAACCACATCACCAGCAACTGCCTCTCCTTCTACACTTCAACCAGACATCTCCCCTTTACCTAACCAGCCCTGGGGCACCTTTCCACGGTTCTGCAAGACGACAGCCTGAGGAAGATCCTTTTCCTACCTCACTGTGAAGACCTGGAATTTCCTGCCTTTGCACCTCACACAATCACCATAGCTGCCACAATTCAGGAAGGACCACAAGACCTAGCCTTGAGACCCTCACAGATGAGAAATCTCATTGTATAAGACTTTGATTGATTAAAAAAGAAAGATATATCCTGAGGATCTTTCACAATAATCAGTCAAAGTTCTTAATGAGTCAACACAGAGAAGTCTACCTAATTTTTTTAAAACTTCTCCAAGAACAGTCCTAGTCGCCAACACGTATTTCGTCTCTTTGTGGTGTAAGCCACAGACTTCCTCAGGGCTAATATTACACAGTATTCTACGACGACCAGCAAAGTTCAAATTAATAGCAACTATATGTAAATATATCACATTTCCAAGAATTGTGTTCCTGTTCCTTGAGACAAGATATGTAGTCTCTCCAGTTTCCTTTATGTATCAAGAAACACCAACAGGTACCCGTGAGAAACAGCGTAGTGAGTAACGAGGTCTGGAAATCGGCTTCTAGATTGATTGACTAATAAACAATACTAAGCTATGTATAAAATAGACATACTATTTCCGCCCCAGTGTCTACAACAATAGGAAAAGTGTTGGACTCCGAAGGGGTAAAGTTTACTATTCCCACTCAGTCTGTGCACCAGCAGGGAAAGCGGTAAATTCCAAACGAGAACATGTACTATTCCCACTCCAGTCTGTGTAACAGTAGGGAAAGCATTGGATTCCCGGGAGGTGGAGGTGAAACATGTACCATTCTCACTACAGTCTTTGCACCAGTCGGGAAAGCATTGGACACCGGAGGAGTAAAGTTTACTATTAACACACCAGACTATGCAACAGTAGAAAAAGTATTTTAGTTCAAAAACAAAACATATTTTAATAACTCTAATAATTAACTAAAAATATAAAACTATTAATATAAAAGTGTTATATATAAATAAAAAAAGTATATAATGTATTAGTAAAATACAAAATAATTTAAAATGTATGGTTTTGTAATTAATTAAACATTACATTAAAATTCCACATTAAACTCCCACAAACATATCAACAAACAATGAGAATGTATTTAAAATAAGAAAAATAGCACAATTAACATATTAAGTAATGTATAAAATAGTTATTAATACATGATTAAATATTTCTCCCTCATTTATAATTGAATAACTTCCCAACAAACACAACAAAAATGCAATTCATAAACGATTTACATTATTATTAATTCATTAAATATTTGATTAAGAAATTAATATTTAATTGAAAATTGATTATTAATTAGCTTCCCACTCTATACCCCTACAAACTAAACAACCCACACCTGTAAAATAACATAAAAAAGAATAATAATGACACAATTTGCCTAATTAACTACAAATTAACTAATCAATAAAGGACAATTATGTAATTAATAATAATTATTATGTAATTAACTTCCCATCCTATACCCCTACAAACAAAACAAGGCACACCTAAAATATCACTTATGAAAATAACACAATTTACAAAATGAATAATTAATTAACTAATCAACAATAAACAATTATTAAATAACCAATTTCTACTTTATCAACTTCCCATCCTGTGCCCCTACAAACAAAGCACCCACACCCAAAATATATCTTTAAAATTATAACAATTACACAATGTACATAGTTAATTATCCATGAAATAATAAATATTGATTAAAAATTATTTATAAATAATTATACTTAATTAACTGCTCACCCTGTACACCTGCAAAGCTCACAACCTGATTAACCCGATACGCTCTGAATTACTATTAATAATTAAATTAAAAATTATATTCAACTTAAAATTAAAAGCTTTTACTTAAAATTATTAATAACAATTATACACAGAATATATCCCATATAGAAATAAATTATGAACTGAAACACATACAGATAATTAAAAACCTATATTTTTAAAACAATATTATTACAAATGATATTAAAATCACCAATATTCTTGTAGCCGATATTACTTACCTAAAAAATTATATTTACGTCAACGATATTTCTGCATCATGATACTAATGTGTTACGATATTAAACACTTGATATTTCTGTGGATCGATATCAATGTTCCGATTTTATATCCAAATTGGGTCTGTTTTATTTATTCCCATAAGCTTACCCTTTCGCAGCAGATCTAGAAAATGTACTACTGTGCCGGTTATTTCTTTCTTGGCCACCTTTTGTTAAAGGCTTAACACCACTTGTTGAGCATGAGCAACTTAGTGGGTGATTCCGCCAGTGGATTGCTTGTCACTTGATTACTGTTTTAACATGATGAAAGATTAGATAAAGTTTTTACTATGATGTATATTCAATCCTGATGTACCTCGATTTTTGCTCTTGTGATGCCTCTTCCTCTCACGTCTGCTGAGTTGGTGTTTCTCTTTTGTAGGGGTCCCAAATATTTCCTGGCGGGGCTCCCATCACTCTGATGAATGTGTGGAAGGCATGTCAATAATTATTTGGGTATCCATTGTTGCATCTTGCTTATAACAACAGATCCTTGAACTCCCTTTTTGATAATCTTTGTTCACAGACTATACTCCTCGGCTTTCATTATGCATCAACTCTGTAAACTCAGGGATAGGTGAAATATTTTGGTTGTCCAAATTCCTAGGCTATTGGATTCTGTGACCACTACAACATCCTTCACGCATGCGTTAGGAGGAGGAGATACGTTGTTCTCCCATAAAAGCTTCTTCAATAGCTATTTCTTTTTTTCGATAGGGTGATATGCATGTTGTATTACCTGCTGACCCACCTTCTGTTACATGGACATTAGCTCCGCCTCTGACACTAGACCACTTATAATTTTGGAAATCAAGCTGTTTTTGTCCTGTGTTGGTGAGCAGGAAGAGTAGGTTAGGTCTTTAGAGTTGTTGGGTTGCACCCGTAATATTAGGTAATTGAGCTGTATAAGTCTTTTGTCTATTCCTAACACATATGCAGCAGGTTATTCAGCAGATCAACATGTGTGTCAAGTTTGCCCAAACGGTAATCGAGCGCATTGACTAATACTTGTATTGCATTTAGGTGTAGTGACCGTCCAAACCCTAAGTGCAGAGGGCTAGACGATCTGTGCTCCTCTTAGTTCCCGTAAAACAACTTGCATGAAACTACTAAGATGTTTCTCAGTCGCGGCCTATTCGTCTGCGAACTTTCAGTTTTAATTCTAATTTGTGATTCCATTTCTGTATCACTGCCATGTAAAGTCTTTCAGGTCCAACTGCATGAGTAGCGAACGTGGTCTCCTCTTGAGTGGTGTTTAAATTTAAACTATCCGGCTTGGGTTGTATTCATGGTGCAACATTGTCTATGGCACCCTTCATTTGCACTGTAGCGACAGGCGAGCAAGTGGGACTGCTCGTGACCTCCCCGATCTCTGCGGGTGTTACCTCTGCAGCTAGATCTCCTTTCCTAAATACCTGATCTAAGTCCATTGAGGCATTTAGGCTGACCGCTGACAAGTTTCAAAAATCACAACCCGTGCACTCATCCTCACAGTCTGATGTTACTAGTTCTGAGGTCACTTCTACTGACAGGTGCAAAGTCAAAGCTGTTTCTGGCCTCATAGGAAGTTCAGATCTCTCATCGATATAACGCGCTATACAAATCAAAATAAATAAAATAAAAATAAATAAAATAATATTTTCCTGTGGTACGCGCTTATTGAAGGAGTTGGAGATCTTAGATGATAGTTAGTTTGTTGTATGCTAATTTTTCACAGGTATTTCCCTTAGTGCGACACTGACGGTGCTGTTTTTTTTATGGTATTAAGCTTTATTGTTCAATTACTTAAAATCGTTACAATATACTATTTTTACAAAAAAAACTTCCTAAGAAGAGAAAAAAAGAAGAAAAGAAGAAAAAAGAAAAAAAAGAAGAAAAGTTAAAATCTCAGGCAACTTGCTACAAACTAGAGAAGTTTAAAACATTAAAAACGATTATCAAAAAATGGCAGTAAAGTGCAAGTACATAAAGCTTTGTGGAGAGTATTTTTATAGTCTCTCTTGCTTGCAGCCCGGCTGGTTTTGTTTTAGTGACTCTGATTTCTGTGACAAGGCTGCCCGGATTGCTTCTATGAATTTCCCTAGCCGTGCAGCTATTTGGGGTGTTTTAGCAGAAAAACACAGGTCTGAGACTTCTCTACATCGTACTAGGGCATGAGACCTGCAGATTGGAACAACCAGCTGGTGCCGCTCGCTAGCCAGTTTAGGACAGCAGCACAGCATGTAGAGCCAGGATTCCCGGTGATAGCTGCAAAGACGACATGCTGCTAAATTGTCCTTCCGGGCCCAAACTTGGTTAAAAACCGCGATAGGCAGTGCAAGCAGTCTCATATAGGCAATTTTTCTCCGGGCCTGGACTGTCAGTGCTTTCTCAAAATATTGCTGTGGTTTGCCCACTGTGTAGGAGGCGTCCAGTGCAGAGAGATTGGGATGATGGTGTAAACTTTCCAGATCTCTTTCGTAGGATATTTTCTTTACCTGTGTGTTCACTGTTCTTTTCCATGCGGTTACCGGAATGTTTAAATTGTGCACATTTTGAGCATCTATTTCTTGCATATCTATGGCCTCTGCCAGCTGAACCTGCCATGGAGATCGACCTTCTTCAAAGATAGTTTTAATTAGCCTTTTCAGAGAGTTTTCTGGAGCTTGCAGGGTGTTGATGTAATATATTAGAGTATCCCCTAGGCAACTGATGTCTGGACGGGTAAGACCCAGCTCTAATCTTACTCTTGCTTTCCTGGCCTGTCGTGGGAGTTCTAGAACCTTCTTGTATGCAGAAATATGATGGTTTGTCAGAAACTTAGTGAGGGCTCCGGGGAAGGCTAGGTGGCCGTAGTTCAGGGAGGGGATTAATTTTGCTTTTAAAACTTTCAGGATGGGTTCAGCAGTCGGGCTCTGTAGGCGTCCATTGAGATTTCTCAGGCTGTATATAATGCTGGCCCCCTTGCTCCTTAGATGTTTCAGGTGGGCTGTATGTTTGGCTCCGTCCGATAGCCTGAGACCAAGATAGTTATAAGTTCTGCATGTTCTAATTCGCAGATTTCCTAGGCGCCATTGTGCTGTCTTCTTTCGGTGGTACTTCCCAAAGATAATTATCTTGGTTTTCTCTTGGTTCACCGATAGGTTGTTTTTTTGGTTAAACCCGTCCAGAGCTTCTAAGGCTTTCTGTAGGCCTGTCCTGGTGTAGTCCATTATGACGATGTCGTCTACATATTGGAGGATTTGGAGTCGCTCTTTCCCCAGCCTTGGGGTCAGTAGATTTGCCCCCTCCAGAGCTTTGCCTAGATCGGCTGTGTAAAGATTAAAAAGGGATGTATGACGTTACAACGCATGCTTTTACCACGCATGCCTTTACAACGCGGTTTTTACAATGCATGCCTTTACAACGCATATGGCTTTGGGGCGCTGGATAGTGAATAGTTTAATTTATTATTCCATCTCCAGTCCCTGTGGATAGTAGGGAAGGTGTTGGATAGTAAATTAAACCTATTCCCTATCCTAGAGCGCCCCCCAGCGCAATGCGTTGTAATGGTTTGCGTTGTAAAAGTTGCGTCGTAAAGGCACTGAGTGGTAAAAGTTGCGTTGTAAAGGATGTTTACCATTGAAAAGTAGTGGGGCAAGGACACAACCTTGTTTAAGTCCATTATTGGTTAGAACCTTAGATATTACAGTCGTTTGACTAGTTTTGACATGGACCCAGGTCCCCTCATGGAGGGCGATTATAGCCCTTAACAGTTTTTGGGAGACGCCCCAGGAGACCAGTTTTTCCCACAGCTTCCCGCGGTCAACTCAGTCAAAGGCTGCGCTGTAATCGACAAAACAGCAAAATAAGGGTAATTGTGATGGCTGGGTCGCTCGAAGTGACAGGTGTCCCATTGCTAAGATGTTGTCTATAGTAGAGCTTTGAGGCCGGAAGCCGGATTGGAAGAAGGGGAGGATATTGTTATCCTTAACCCAAGTTTCTAGTTCTTTCAACAGAATTCTGGCATATGCCTTCGCTTCTTTGTCCAATAGGGCAACAAGCCGGTAGTTTTCGGGTTTCGTACTGTCCCCTTTTTTATAAATGGGAAAAAGTATTGAGCCTTTCCATGACAGAGGAACTATAGAAGTGGCAAGTGCATACTTATAGAGTGATGTTAATTGTTCTGCCCAGAAACCTTGAGAGGCTTTGAACACTGCTGCAGGGACTCTGTTGGGGCCTCGGGCATCATCTGTTCTCATTTTTTTGATTAGGTTGATTGTCTCGACCTTAGTAGTGACTGGAGTCTTGACGCCTTTTTGGGTTTCTAGGGGAGTTGATTGTATTTGGGTATAAGACCTGTTCTGGTATGTTGAAAATAGTTGCTTTACATATTTGACCCACTCCGAGGCTGCCACCCCGTTTTCCTTGATCTGTCCACTATGGCTGTGTTGCTTAAAGTGTCTGACGGTGCTGTTATTGCCCTTCACATTGGCTACGGGCATTGCATCTTTCTGCGCTTGGGTCCCAATAATGTGCTTAAACTGTTTCTACCAGATCTTATTCCTGCAAAAGTCACTCGCTGAGTGACAGAATATATTGTATTGTATTGTAATTGCATTTATATAGCGCTTACTACCCTTGACGAGGCGTCGAAGCGCTTTTTCGGCAGGTAGCACACTACTCCGGGACCCATAGAGGATTAGTGTTGAATTAGTATAGTGAAACATGCAAGTACATTTTAAGTGGTGGATAGGTTAGTCAGTTATTTGGATTTGGAATTATAGCAGAAGGATAGAGGAGGACAAAGGTTTGTATTTATTTATCACTCTCTTGTTGACGCATGCTATTCAGGAAGCCTATAAAGGATTAGCGGTGAATTAATATGGTGAAATATGAGGTAATTTCAGTGGTGGATATTAGTCTGTTACTTGGAGTGAGCAGGATAGCGGATCAGTCAATTTATATAGCGTGCTACTCACCCGCTAGGGTCTCAAGGCGCTGGGGGGAGGGGTCCGTTACTGCTCGAAAAGCCAGGTCTTGAGTTGCTTCCTGAAGGAGAGATGGTCCTGGGTCAGCCGTAGGTGGATGGGGAGGGAGTTCCATGTCTTGGGCGCCAGGTAGGAGAAGGATCTTCCTCCGGCGGTGGCTATGCGAATGCGTGGTACGGTGGCGAGGGCGAGGCTGGTCGATCGCAGCTGGCGGGTGGGCGTGTAGAAAGTGAGGCGGTTGTTGAGGTACTTGGGGCCCAGGTCGTCGAGAGCCTTGTGTGCGTGGGTGAGGATTCTGAATGTGATCCTCTTGCTGACGGGGAGCCAGTGCAGGTCTCTGAGGTGGGCAGAGATGTGGTTGTGGCGGGGGATGTCCAGGACGAGTCGTGCAGAGGCGTTCTGTATGCACTGGAGTCTTTTCTGTAATTTGGCTGTGGTTCCTGCGTAGAGGGTGTTCCTGTAGTCCAGTCGGCTGGTGGCAAGTGCCTGGGTGACCGTCTTCCTGGTTTCGGTGGGGATCCATCGAAAGATCTTTGCACAATCACCGGAGCCACAGAGGGGTCGGTCGGGAGGAATTTCCTCGCTGAAATCGTGCTAAATAGCAGAAGGGACCCTGATGCTGGGCTCATGAGGCATTTCTACCCCTACAAAACAGTTGACCATTAAGCGACGTTTTGTTAGGTACATTATTACCTGCACTATAATTCTCACTTTTATTAGAAAACCTGATACAAGATAGAGAAACGTGAGTGGGGATTTGTGTACCCTGTCCTGAAGAAGGTGTTTTACACCGAAACATGTCGACGCACACAGAGAGGAGGTAGTGCACATTGTTTGCGTTATTAACCTCCCACACTCTATTTTAATAGCACCAGCCTGGGGGCCCATTAAAAGTTTTTTTGCCACCCCACAGGCCAGGTTCTTTTTGAACTTCACTCACTTAGATCTAAACCCCACCATACACTCACATTTAAATACCCCACCCACACCACACTACGGCCTAGATGTAGGTAGAAAAGATTTACCGAATTTAAATTACCGAATTTTACCGATTCGGTAATTTAAATTCGGTAAATCTATGGGTCCGATATGTAGGTATTCCAGATGTGCTGGAATACCGAATCGGATGAATTCGGTATTTACCGATTCAGTAAATACCGAATTGGTAATGCCCATTCATTCCTATGGGCTTTGAAGCCCATAGGAATGAATGGGCATTACCGATTCGGTATTTACCGAATCGGTAAATACCGAATTCACAAGGGTGCAGGGGGTGTCACTTTGACACCCCCTGGCACCCCCAAAACAGGCTTGGGTGCCATGTGGCAGGCATACATGCCCTAAGGGCAGGTCTGCCTGTCACATGGCTAGGTGTGCATGCACACCTGAAATCGGTATTTTACCACACAATAGGATTGTGTGGTAAAATACCGATTTTGTAGGTCCTTTGGGACTCAGAAGAGTCCCACCTACATGTGAAATTTACCGAATCGGTAAAAATACCGACTCGGTACTTTACAGATTCGGTAACTTTACCGATTCGGTAAAGTTACCAAATCTGTAAAATACTGCCCCTACATGCCAATTCATGTATACCGGTCGGTAACGGCCGAAAATACTGATTTTCGGCCGTTACCGACCGACCTACATCTAGCCCATAGTCATCTTAAGTGATCCCGCGTATTCGTAGGTCGCAGCACGCCGTACCCCGTAGAGGGGTACGATGACCCCGATGATGAAGCATGACACCAAGGGGCCTGTTGGTGTGTAAGGGGACCAAAAACAACAAGGGTGTTCCCCACATTTGGAGGATACGCTCTACACTCAAGGAGTGGATTCTTTTTGTTTATGTACATTTGACCAGGGAGAACGAATCCATTTTGATATATCTCTCTCTCTCCCCCCCTTGTTAGTGATAAGGCTGGTGGCAAGATCCTGGGTGACCGTCTTCCTGGTTTCGGTGGGGATCCATCAAATGATCTTTCAGAGCATGCGCAGGGTGTCTAAACAGGATGACGAGACGGTGTTGACTTGTTAGGTCATCCAGGGAGGAGTCCAGGATGAAGCCCAGGTTTTGTGCGTGGTCTGTTGGCTTGGTGGTGGTGCCCAGGGCAGGGGGCCACCAGGAGTCGTCCCAGGTGGTGGGGGATGATCCCAGGATGAGGACTTCCGTCTTGTCTGAGTTCAGTTTCAGGCGGCTGTTCTTCATCCACTCGGCGACGTCTTTCATTCCTTCGTGTAGGCTGGCTCTGGCGGTGGCGGGGTTGTTGGTGAGGGAGAGGATCAGCTGGGTATCGTTGGCGTAGGAAATGATGTTAAGGTTGTGTTGGCGTGCGATGGGCTCTAGGGGGCTCATGTAGACGTTGAAGAGGGTGGGGCTGAGCGACGATACTTGAGGTACGCCGCTTATGACTTCGGTGGCTGCGGATCGGAACGGGGAGAGGCGGACTCTCTGGGTTCTTCCGGCGAGGAACGAGATGATCCACTCCAGTGCCTTCTCTTGAATTCCGGTGTTGCTGAGGCGCTGTATTAGTGTGCGGTGGCAAACTGTGTCGAACGCTGCAGAGAGGTCCAGGAGGATGAGGGCAGCTGTTTCCCTGTTGAAAGAGCAGGGATCTGATCTCGTCGGTGGCTGCGATGAGGGCGGTCGCGGTGCTGTGGTTGGCTCAGAAACCAGACTGTGAGGGGTCGAGGGATCCGATCGTCTCGAGGAAGGCGGCGAGCTGTTTGTTGACGGTGTTCTCGATGACTTTGGCAGGAAAAGGGAGGAGCGAGATGGGGCGGAAGTTCTTGAGGTCGGTGGGGTCCGCTGTCGGTTTCTTCAGGAGGGCGCCGAGCTCGGCATGCTTCCAGCTCTCCGGGAAGGTGGCGGTGGTGAAGGAGATGTTGATGATGTCCTGGAGTTGGGGTGCGATGATGGAGTAGGCCCTCACCACGTCTTCAACAAGGCCGACGCTGTCATCGCACCCCACCTGCGAGACATCATCAACACATCCTTCGACACAGCCACCTTCCCCGAGAGCTGGAAGCACGCCGAACTCAGCGCTCTACTCAAGAAACCCACAGCGGACCCCACCGAACTCAAGAATTACCGCCCCATCTCGCTTCTCCCGTTTCCAGCCAAAGTCATCGAGAAGACCGTCAACAAGCAGATGGCCGCCTTCCTCGAGACGAACGGATCCCTCGACCCCTCACAGTCCGGCTTCCGAGCCAACCACAGCACCGAGACCGCCCTCATCGCCGCCACCGATGACATCCGAGCCCTGATGGACAATGGAGAAACAGCGGCCCTCATCCTCCTAGACCTCTCCGCGGCATTCGACACGGTCTGCCACCGCACCCTAGTACGGCGCCTCAGCAACATCGGCATCCAGGACAAGGCGCTGGAATGGATCACCTCCTTCCTCGACGGAAGAACACAGAGAGTCCGCCTACCACCTTACAAGTCAGAGGCCTCCGAAGTCATCTGCGGCGTCCCCCAAGGATCATCTCTGAGCCCCACCCTCTTCAACGTCTACATGAGCCCCCTCGCGGCCATCGTACGCAAACACAACCTCAGCATAATCTCCTACGCCGACGACACCCAGCTGATCCTCTCCCTGACCAACGACCCCGCCGCCGCCAGAGCCAACCTGCACGAAGGGATGAAAGAGGTAGCCGAGTGGATGACGACCAGCCGCCTGAAACTGAACTCGGACAAGACGGAGGTCCTCATCCTGGGCTCCTCACCCTCCGCCTGGGACGACTCCTGGTGGCCTCCCGCCCTGGGCACCGCACCCAAACCGACAGACCATGCACGAAACCTGGGCGTTTATCCTGGACTCCTCCCTCTCCATGACCAGGCAAGTCAACAACGTCTCCTCGGCGTGCTTCAACATCCTACGCATGCTACGGAAGATCTTCTGGTGGATCCCCACCGAGACCAGAAAGACCGTCACCCAGGCCCTCGTCACCAGCCGACTGGACTACGGCAACGCCCTCTACGCCGGCACCACCGCCAAGCTCCAGAAGAGACTCCAGCGGATCCAGAACGCCTCAGCCAGACTCATCCTCGACATCCCACGAACCAGCCACATCTCCGGACATCTGAGAGACCTTCACTGGCTCCCCGTCAACAAAAGAATCACCTTCCGCCTCCTCACCCACGCACACAAAGCCCTACACGACCAAGGCCCGAGCTACCTCAACAGCCGAGTCAACTTCTACGCTCCCAAACGCCACCTCCGATCAGCCAACCACGCCCTCGCCGCCGTCCCCCGCATCCGAAGAGCGACGACAGGAGGAAGGTCCTTCTCCTACCTGGCCGCCAAGACCTGGAACTCCCTCCCGACCGACCTGCGCCTGACCCAAGACCACCTCTCCTTCAGGAAGAAGCTGAAGACCTGGCTGTTCGAGCAGTAGTGGCACCTCCCCACCCAGCGCCTTGAGACCCTACGGGTATGTAGCGCGCTTTATAAGTGTCACTGATTGATTGATTGATTGATTGATTGTTGAAGACGTTAGGGGACAGTAGGGGATCCGGAGTGGATGGTGTTCATCGTGCGGGTGGTGCCTTCGGTGTTGACCGGGGTCCAGTTGCAGAGGGTGGTGGTGCGGGGCGTTGGTTCGGTGGTTGGGTGCGTGGTCTGTGCGCCGAAGCTGTTATGTATGTCAGCAATCTTGCAGTGGAACAATGAGGTGATAGAGTCGCAGAGGTCTTGCGAGGGTGTGATGTTGTTGTTTCCGGCGCTGGGGTTGGAGAGCTCTTTGACGATGCTGAAGAGTTCCTTGCTGTTGTGGGTGTTGTTGTCCAGTTGTTCTTTGAATGTTGTTCTTTTGGTGGTGCGGATCAACTGGTGGTGTATGCGGGTGGCGTTCTTGAGGGCTGTCATGTTTTCTGTAGTCTGGTCATGGCGCCAGGCTTTTTCGAGGGTACGGCAGTTTTTCTTGGATGTTTTGAGTTCGTTGGTGAACCACGAGGCTTTCTTGCTGCTGGGTGGGTTCTTCAGAGGTGCGAGGTCATTGGCGCAGTTGGTGAGCCACTGTGTGAAGTTGCGGGCAGCTTCGTTGGGGTCCGTTGCGCTGGCGGGAGGGTTCTGGCTGAGGGAGGTGGTGAGCTGGTCTGCGGTGATCTTGTTCCAGCTCCTGCGGGGAGCCTGTTGCGGGTGGTGGTGGGTCGTGTTTCTCCTGAAGTTGAAGTCGACGCAACTGTGATCAGCCCACTGAAGTCTTGTGGAGTGGCTGAAGGAGATGTGCTTGCTGGAGGAGAAGACGGGATCAAGCGTGTGGCCGGCGTAGTGGGTGGGGGTGTTCACCAGTTGCTTGAGTCCGAGGTTGGCGAGGTTGTCCAGCAGGGTGGTGGTGTTGCTGTCATTGTTGTTTTCCAAGTGGAAGTTGAGGTCCCCTAGGAGGATGTAGTCAGAGGAGGTGAGGGCGTGCGGGCTGATGAAGTCTGCGATGGCTTTGCTAAATTGTGTGCGTGGTCCCGGGAGTCTGTAGATGAGAGTGCCTCTGAAGGTGGTCTTGGGGTCAGTGTGTATCTGGAAGTGGAGGTGCTCGGCGGCGGTGAGGGTGTCGTCGGAGTTGGTCGTGATGCAGATGGTGTTCCTGTGGACGATGGCGATGCCTCCTCCCGTCTGGGTGACGCGATCCCTCCGGGTGATCGTGTATTCTTCCGGGATGGCAATGGCGATGTCGGGGGCTGAGGAGGCGTTCATCCAGGTTTCCGTGAGGAAGGCAACATCTGGTGATGTTGTGTCGAGCAGGTTCCAGAGTTCGACGGCGTGTCTGTGGATGGAGCGGGGATTGAGCAGGATGCACTTGAGGTGGTTGTTGCTGGTGCCTGGCCTTTTAGGTGCGGTGCAGGTCAGGAGGCAGGTGAAATTGCTGGCTTGGCAGGTGAAGGGTCCGTTGGTGCATTTTGGAGTGGCTCGGTAGCAGGCGGGGTTCCGGTCGAGTTTGAGTGCGTTGAGGGTGGCGGCGTCGTAAGTCCGTCGTGCGGGCTGGCATCGTCCGGGGCCAGGGGTCCTGGCGCTGGGCGCGGTCCAAGCACGGACGGGCGCAGACGGGCTTGCCTCTGGCGAGCCTGTTGCACGCGCCCGCTGCGCGGCCGTGCAGCGGCCTGCATTAAGAAGGGTGGAGGGAGGGAGGAGCAGTAGCTGGGAGGCGGGTGGCAAATGGGAGAAGATGGGGGTGGGGCCGCAGGGAAGGCAGCGGCGGGAAAGGAGAGCGGGGGGCGGGCGGGGGGAGAAGGGCACTGAAAAATAAACCAACAGCAGTGAACAACAGAGAGTGAGAGGAAAAACAGGCAGGCTAACGGCAGAAAGGCTTGTGAAAAATAGAACGAGCAGAGGCTAAAGGCAGAATACAGTTAAGAGGAAAAACAGGCAGGCTAAAGGCAGAAAGGCTTATGAAAAATAACACAAGCAGAGGCTAAAGGCAGAATACAATTAAGGGCAGCAGACAAGCAGGAGGAGGGAAATCGGGAGAAAGAGAGACGGACAGAGGAAGAGGTCAGACTTGATACTTACCGCCCACCCTGGGCCACCAGGGATGAGGCGCAGGCCGGAGCCTGCGGGTGGAGGAGGACCTCGAACTTCAAACAGCAGCAGCGGGAAGGGCAGCAGGCAGAGCACCAGCATGGAATGCAGGCGCGGTGGGGGAGCAGACATAGCCTGAGAATGGATGAAAGGGAAAGAAAGATTTGCATTCATATAGCACTTGTTACCCCTGATGGGTGTCGAAGCGCTTTTCTGGTGAGTAGCACGCCACTCCGGAACCCATAAAGGATTAGTGTTGAAAATATGAAGTAATTTGAGTAGTAGATATGTTATTCAGTTATTTGGGCAGTATATTAGTATAGTTGAATATGGAATATGGAATATGGAATTTGAGAAGTGAACATGTTAGTCTGTTAATTTTGAATGAAAAGGATAGTGGAGGGATAAAAGAGTGAATGATATTGTTTTTAAGGTCTAAGCAGTAGGAAGAGGCTTTTGGATGAGTAAAAAGGAGTTTTGGAGGGAAGCAGTCAGAGGGGAGAGTTTAGAAAGGTTTGTTTTAGGGGATCGGTGTAGTAAAAAGAGGTGTCAGATGATGCAAGGAGGGGTAGAGCAGGAGAGAGTCTAGAAAGGGTTATTTTGGCGATCATAATAGTGGTATGGGGTTTGGGATAAATGAGAGAGTGGATGTAGAGGATATATTGATAGATGTATAGGATGAGAGATAGGGTAGTGCAATAGAAAGAGTAGTAGAAAGAAGTTTGAGATGAGTCAGAAGGTTGGGCTAGAAGATATATAGAGCAAAGTATAAGCTAGAAATAGGTTAGTGCATTGAAAATGCTAAACTAGAAGAAAGTGATAAATATATAGATCCACAAGTCCACTGAAAGCACACAGATACACAAAGGAAGCAAGTATATCTAGACCAAACATATTGACAGAGGCACAGGATGAGAAACAGGGCAGTGCACCGGACACGCTCCTTCATGAGAAAAGCAACAGACACACAGATCCAAGCACATGGAAGGCACACAGATGCACAATGGAAGTATGTACATGTAGACCAAAGATGATTTGTATTTATTGATGATGATGATGATGATGATTATTATTATTATTATTATTATTATTATTATTATTATTATTATTATTATTATTATTATTATTATTTTATTTTTATTTTCTCTTAACAGCATAATTAGTCTACATGTTTTACAAAGCAATACACAAAGATAGGTACACATCTATATTGAAAACAAATGCTCACATACAGAGGGACACGCTGAAAACTTCCTTCTCCGTATGGTGCTTATATGGGGAAGAGCCAGACCCTGAGCAGCCTTCTGAAGACAAGGTGGTTGTCGGTGGATACCATGCTGGGGGGCAAAGAGCTCCACAGTCCGGCTGCCAAAATAGAGAAGGATGTGCCACCCATGGTTTTTTTCTTGTATGGTGGGATTTTGAGGCGAGATGCTCCTTTAGAGTGGAGGTTCCTTTGTTGAATGTGTTTGGTGATTTTATTCCTGATGAAGAGTGGTCCTACTCCATGTATTGCTTTGTGGGTAATACAAAGCAGCTTGAACGTGGATCGTCTGCCAACCGGTAACCAATGCAGGGCTTTCAAGGCAGGAGAGATGTGATCTTGTGGTTTGATATGCAAGAGTAGTCTGGCAGCCGAGTTCTGAATCCGTTGTAGTCTTTTCAAGGTCGTTAAAGGTGATCCGTGGTAGTGGCTATTGGCGTAATCGAGTTTGGATAGAACAAGGGAGATGGTAGCTTGGACCTTGTATGGAAATCCCAAATGATGGAAAATTCGTCGCAGCGTTTTTATAGTAGCAAAGCTTGATCTTGCTAGTTTATCCAGTTGGACATTCGACAGCTTGGAGTCCATGGTCATTCCGAGGGTTCTTACTTGCTTGGATACTTTTGGCAGTGATCCCACTTCATCATGCCATGTGGCAAGCGGGTTGTAATTTTTCCAATCGCCACACGTGAGTATTTCAGTTTTTGAAGCATTCAATTTGAGATGGCTCCAAGTCATCCACTGATCCACGACTCTGAGACAGCTGAAAATTGGTGATTTTCCAATGTCTTTGGGGCATTCCAGTTGAAGGAGTATTTGCATGTCATCTGCATAGTTGTAGCACGTGAGGTGAAATTTATTGATCAGTACTGGTAAAGACTTCATGTAGATGTTGAAAAGCATGGGCGAGATGATAGAACCTTGAGGGACCCCTGTTTTTGTGGAGTACGGTTTGGATGAGAAAGGTGGGGTGTGGATGACATTAGTTCTGTTTCAAAGGTAGGATGCGATCCAGTCTAGAGCAGTTCCCTCTATGCTGGCTTCATAAAGTCTTTGTTTCCGAGTGTCATGGTCTACCGTGTCAAAGGCAGCTGAGAGGTCCAAGAGGAGTAGCGCAGCAACCCCGTTGCGGTCAACTGTATTCTTTAGGTCATCCCAGATGGCAAGGAGGGCAGATTCAGTGCCTCTTCCCAGACGGAGTCCTGTTTGGAAATCTGAAAATATGTCATTGTCTTCAATGAATTCTGACATCTGGGCGAACGCTGCTCAGGTATGCAGCAACCGACTGTCGGGTATGGCGTGTACACAGCAAAGGCTGTCAGAGGCACGCATGTATTGAAAATGTCTTTGATGGCCAGAGCACAAGCACTGCACTCAGAGGCGTACTTTAGCACTGAGTTAGACTCTGGGCGCAGAGCCGCAGTGCTCCTGAGGGCGGGGGCGCAGAGGGTGACACGTACTGGCCGGGTGGCTATCGGGGGCGGACAGTACCACGGGAGGTCCTCCGTGGGGGAGTCCACTCATACTAACGTTGCCACTCCACAGCGTCTACTCACTGGCACTGGCCGCTGCATTAGACCTAGATGTCCTCTGGGAGACGGACAGGCATAATCACCCAATCCAAACCCGCCCACTGAAGTGGAAGTGCTGTAGGTAATTTCTGATCAGGGGCACATGTTGCTTCAAACAAGCAAAGAACGTTCTCCTATCCAACCAATCACAAGCCGTGGTACGGGTTTGTGAGACCCCGACAGCCAATTGCTAACTGACAGGAACACTTAGCCAATGACAGTGTAGAGGCCCGCAACCAAGCCAGTATTTTCACCACGATTTGCCATCTGTAGATTATGTCTCTGATTGGTTACAAGTATTTTGAGATGCCGTAAACTCTGGCTCGCTCAACATGCTATTCACGGAACTGAACTGTGTTTAGGGAGAATAAATGACAACAGGCTTCAAGCTCAAACAAGCGATCGTAAAAGTGAAAGTGATCACACGAAGGCCAAGCGAACGGAAAGCACACGTAAAGCGGCATTTTCGTTGCTATTACAACGAAAGCTTCGCTTGATGGCATCGACTGTCCACAGTCCGTACGGACACGCGCATGCTGTTTACTATGGACAAATGCCAAGAGCAGCCATGTTTGTCCATGCAAACTTGGGCATGCAAGCGCTGGGGAGAATTGATAACAAAAGGAACTCGCATAGCGAGTGTAACGCATGCACTGCTATTGCCAGGCGGGACCTAAAAAGGAGATCCACATCAATTTTATGAAAATAATCTTGCTTTGTATTTTATTTTAAGACCAAGATCTTCGCAGTAAGGTAAGTATGTTTTAACTAAAAATACTTTAAAACGTAGACAGCACAATTTCTGAACAGTTCAATGTTATCCAGTGGAGGAAAATGATAATGTGGTTTAACAGGTAAGTACAACACTTACATTTACAGCCTTTGGGACCAAAATTCAGCAAGGGTCATGTGAGTACCACAACTGCACCATCAGCGAAACAGGAGCGAGTGGGCAGGCGCAGAGGTCAAAATCGAAGTTCGGCTCAATGCGTTTCAATGGAGGCTAGAAGTGCCAGAAGCCACACTGCTTGCAGGTAAGTAAATTTGTTGCAGGTGCCAAGTTTTGGGTGTTAAGTCAAGCAGAAGGGTGGTGGGGGGGCAGATGCACAAAGCAGCAGCAAACCTACACCATCAGTGGCACAGGGGCGCCGTGAACAGGGAGCAAATTCAATGCTGAGCTCCCAATGCTTTTCAATGGAGATTCTGCTTACAACTCACAGGATGCAGGCGTAACACCAGAGGTTGGAGGAGGGAGACCAACAACAGCAGAGATGTAGAGGGTCGTAGGGGCACCGTCGAGTCAGCTCACCAAGGCGCAGGGCATTCGGATGCAGGGGGCCTTTGATTGTCGGAGTCTGCCTAAAGAAGCCAATCACGGTCAGGGGGAGCCTCTGGATTCAGGCTGCAGGCTTCGTCATGAAGTCCAGGAGGGGTGAGACAACACTGGACTGGAGGCCAGGATCGGCGGGGACCGGTTATGAGTAAGTGGGCCACTTGGACATGGCCCGTAACAGTCTGATGCAGAGAGGGCAGCTACGCCCCTTTGCTTTCCTGCTCTTATTCCCCAGGTGTGAGGAGATCATTGCAACTGGAAAGTCTCGCATAGAGAGAAGTAAAAAAGCCTGTGTACTTGTGAATTGTATAGGTAGCCCCGGGGTCTGAGGCTTAAGGTCCCAAAAGGCCAACAGTTGCTATAATTATCAAGGTATGTTGTCCGCTACAGTGCATTGCAGTGCGTTGTGCAGCACATGGGGTGTGATGTTATAGAAGGATGAGGCAGGCAAAAGCAGGCAAGGGCAAAGCAAGCAGGCCACCCACAGCTGCAAGCCACACTGAGACCCGGCCTGGCAGCTTCTACAGACCGAGGGTTGCCTCCTGCAACCAACAGTGGCAGCTATTCTGCTGGAGCGGCCTCATTCACCATATTCACCTCTGCTGTTTTCCTTTTTCTTCACTCATCTCATCCCCTGGGGGACTGAGAGTTGTTAAGTATTTTGCATGCTGGTATGATGCCAGTGTGATGCTGCCGGTGTGATGCAGCCAGCGGGTGCTGGTGAGGTGGGAGTCACCTGATCACAAACTGCATAGGCCTCCAAGCTCCTCTGCTTCTCCCAAACAGCCAGCAGACTACCGGTCCCTCCTCGTGGCCCACTCTCCTGACTCCCTTCTGGTTCTCGCCCTGAAGCAGGTGTGGGCATCCAGGGGACAGGAGAGGAGCTGGTAGTGGCAGTGGTGGGTGAGTGAGTGAAAGCCGACCTCAACAGGCCACAACACAAGCGGTAGATGCAAGATGTGGGTAAACATCAGCAAACCAATGTGGCTCGCTGCGACTCACCTGGACTCACTCACCCACCTCGACTCACTGAAAATCAGTGCTCCCACTGCCACCAGAGCCGCATGTGGCCTTCACTGCCCCTCAACTCCATGGTTCCACTCAGCCGCTCCCCCTCCTCAGATTTGATCCCCGCTCCACTCAGGACGTCCAGTTCCAGAAACAGAGCCAGTAACCAATGCAATGGAAGTGGTTTTGTTATTCTTTTAGAATGGAATTTATGTTAATCTTGTGTTGTAAATAAATCACAATTGCATGTTTGATGTAATGGGTTGGTAACTGGCCAGATCTTATTTGGCAAGCTTTTTTCTGTCATGGCAGAATATGTATATATATATATTTTTATGTATATATTTTCAGTAAGTTGTGGAAGGGGCCTTGTGAAATTAATGCATTCATTATTTTGATGGGTGTGGCTATTTCTCTTGTGAGTGGATCCATAATGCTGAATGGGAGAATGTGGTGGATTTGAAGGTGTTAAGACTGTTATCAAGGTCTGTCTTGAAGGAGGTCCACTTCAGTATGTTGCATAGAGGGATGGAAGAGATGACATTAGGTTGTGCTGTGCTCTGTGGTGTTTGTGCTAGAACTTGTATTTTTTTGGTGAACATTTTATTGGCGACAGTGAGTATTGTATTTTTGGTCTGGAATCCAACTGAGTAAAAGCCCGACAGCTTTGATGATGGCCTTGATAGCTTTTAAAAGGCAGCAAAATAGTTGACATATTAAACTTGGTTTCGGGTTTGGTAATGCTGTTTCTGTTCAAGAGGTGGATGAATTATAGTATTAGAGTTTCCACTTGGTGCTAAATTTCCTCTTGCCTGACAATGGTTTGTTTTCTGCCTGTACGTTTTTGAGTGTACCCTGGCGTAGTGAGCCTCTGTTATTGACTTCTGAGTTAATTGTGGTTGTCTGGTTGGTGAGTTCTTGCTTAGGAGCTTTCAGTTAGATGTGCATCACTAGAGCAATAGCAAGGGTCGGTGGCATACTTTTGTTCTCTTCAATGATGTGGGTCGTCACAATTGTGGCCTGAAAGAGCTTTCAGTGATCTTGTTCTGATGAGTGTGAGTATGAATTTTGTCTTTCTGTGTTCCTGCAGCTTGAATCAACCTCTACATGGGGCCGATAAGTGCTGTAATCACAGATAACAGCATCAAGATTCCCCAATATACCAATATTATGCAACTCTTCTTGAAAGTCTTCTCTGCCTCAGGCAGCCAATACCTCAAATACTTCCAGCATATCATCCAGCCCTGGGCGTCCAGCGCCTACCTAAAGCTCAGTATAACCAAGACAGAATTCCTGTTTATTGCCAAGAATAACAAACAAGAAACAGTACAAACCTGTCTCAATGACGTAGTCCTTGATGGCTTTTAACCCCAACTTTTGCAGAATGTGAAGTCACTGGGATTGGCTCTGCACAATAACGTCATCATCACACACACATTACCAGCTCTCTCTTGTAAAGAAATTGAAAGCATTTCTTCCAGAAAACAACTTCAGAGCCACTGTCCACTCACTGTATCCTTTGCTCTGGATTGTGGTAATGTCCTGCTCTATAGCCTGCGATATTCCACACTGGCACCCCTTAAGGGCATCTAACACCCTGCAGCACGTCCAATCCAGGGGGTGAATAAATACGATCACATCACCCCCATCCTGATTGAACTCTACTGGCTCCCCTAGCTGGCCCTCAGCATTTTAAAAACCAATTGCATCATTTACTGAGCCATTATGACCAGCACTCCCACTTATCTTGCAGACAAGCTCAGCATCTCTCATTGTTCTTGTCACATTTGCAGTAAAACACCATCAGACTGCAGACTAAGAAGTGTAAGAAATAAAAAAAAAACAAGGCAGCAGGACTTTTCCAGCTATGCATCCAGGATCTGGAGCAACATCCCCAGATCCATCATGACAGCCACAACACTGTTTCAGTTTAGGAAAGAGTTGAAGACTCGCCTCTTTATAAATCACAGTGCATTACCAGCCCATAAAAATGTTACTTATTCTATCGCTTCTTGACCTCATGCATATCTTTGACCCTGTAAAGCACTTTACTGTCTATTGGCTAGGTATACATAATAGAAATACCACATAAATACATTCATACAGACAAACTTGACTGATGATTCATGTCAACTGTTTCCACTACACTGTTCTCCAATTTACTTAGCCTCTTTGGTTTCTCGATTCTGTAAGGGTGCCCACAGTGAGTGTTTTTACGGTTGTTCCATTGACATTTCATTTGACGTTTTACCTTTGTCCTGATAGTGTTATTCCCAGAGACCATTTCAATAAAATTTCTATGAGTAGTGTGGTGTGTGACTTACTTTCAACATGTATCCTTGTGCAATGTAACTAGTGCTCATGTAAAGTGTTCCAATGCCTTCGGGTCAAGTTCACGCTATATAAAACGGCAAAAACAAAATGTGTTAGAGAAAATGTTTGCATGCTTTGCCAATAGTACAATTTTAAAATATGTGGATGTAACTTTTGTGAACGTGACTTGATCAACACCCTTGTTTGAGTCTTAGTGGATTTGCCTGGCCCACCCTGCATCCCTCCTTAATTTTCAGTTTGCTTCTTCCTTTTTAGTGATGATTATGTGTGGCTTATTTAACACAAGTAGCAGACCATTTTACCTATGTATGTAGGTTTGTCAAATAAAATAGCGATTCCTCAGCATTCCTTAATTGTGGAAAAGCTTCCCATTCCTTCCCATGGGCCTAAAGGCCCATAGGAAGGAATGAAAATTGCATGCTCAATTTGCGAGTACCCAATCGGTACTCGCAATTTGCGCATGCAATTTCAAGCGGCAAGAGTGCTAAAAGGACACCCCGTTGCACCCCTGAAAAAAGCATGTGTGCACATGTGGTGCACATACATGCCCTAAGGGTATTTTTGTGTGCCACTTGGCACATAGAAAAATGCTAAAAAGTGAATTTTTCTAAGGATTTGCAATCTACCACCAACTTGAAGTTGGTGGTAAAATGCAAATCCTTAAAGCAGGGTTGCAAATTTAAAAGTGCTTTCTGCATTGCATTTAGGGAATCGCAAATTGCGATTCTCTACATGCCCTCACAAATTAGGTACTCGCAGAAATTGCGATTCCCTATTTTGCAATTGTTTTTGAGGGATGATACATCCGAAAAGGCTGTTTTCCCGCTTGATATATCTGATCCTAAGTCCCTCCAAAAGTGTCAATCTAGGGAAGGGGCTCAGTTGAAAGTACGTTTTGAATGGCCCAGCAATGTTTCACGAAGGGGCTAAGCAGGAAAACCTGCATACAAATTAGGTCATTTTTCAGGTCTTTACTATGCACTATGAAGTAGTGTGGCTCACTGGTTAGAGGCGGCAGACCCGAGAGCAGAGGACGGCCCGGGACCAGGGTTCGATTCCCGGCGCGGCAGGTTTCTGGACCAGGGTCAGCGGACTCGATAATTCTCTCGCCTCGGTGCCCACTCTGATCAGCGATCACACTCGGCAACTCTGGGCATTAGCTTGCCTCATCTTCACTAACGGCCCCACCAGACTGCCGGGGATGCCTGGTCTCACCCTGGAGATACCCATTAAGGGACCATCTCTCAGGGAAGCCAGGAAGGGTTTCGCAGCGGTCGAAGCGCCTTGGGACCCTACGGGTAAGTAGTGCGCTATATAAATGCCAATACATTTACATTTACACTGAAACAGCAGCTGTGTTAGAGAAGGGACAGTGGGTCCTTCTGCTATAACAAAAATGTTCCCTGAAAGAATGAACAACATATGTTATTATTTTAGGAAAGGCCACGTTTTTAAACTGAAGCTTAAAGCATGCTGGTCAGCTAATGATGATATTTAAGGTCTATAATTTCTATCAGTAAAGTTTTCTTTCCAGTGTACTGACTATAGCAAATGCGTTTATGGCAATTTTAGAAAACTAGCATGCAGGCAACAAAGAGTTTACTCAGTGTTTAAAATAAATGTTTTAAATCAGATAAGCTCATCTATATATGTGTATCAAATTGAAGAAACAGTGGCAATTAAACACTGAGGGACACATAAGGCCATTGCTAATACATTAAAATGTGATTTTAGGTGGTATCGCCACTGCACTTGTTACAAAGTATCAAATAGGTGACATGGTAGAGGATTCATACATTGCCTTTAAAAGTAGAGTAACTCAGACAAACCCCTTAGAAAGGCCATGCTCCAGTATTAACTAGAAACCAAATGCACCAGGTTTGAGGAAATATAAATTTTTGGTCATGTTATGTTCCCTAGCGCGTACCCCACCGACTCCATGTACCAGCTTAAAGTGCATGTAACTTCCCTCCTGTACCAGTTATGAAGACGCAAATACATTTGCGTCCAATGTTAACTTGTCCTCTTTCAGATCCACCCTGAATGGATTATATAGTCCGTTCCTAAGTATGCTATGCCAACGTCTTTTTGTAGTGTACTCTACATGTTTTTCCTGCTCTGACAGAGTAGGCCCTGAATTCCTGCCATTGAGCCTCTTTTCTGGCTTCTGACTCTGACAGCCTCTGCCCAGGCTACCTCTGTACCCGTGAACTCTGACTTACTTCCAGCGCGGCCCCTCGCGCTCAGCTCAGCCTGCTTTCTGCCAAGACTGACTATAACCTTCGAGCTATCTGTTCCGCTCCACGAAAATGCATTCCTGCCTACTAGCTTCAGTAAACATCCTCCCCAGCTGCAGAGCCAAAGGGCCGACCTGTCTCAATGCAAGTAAATCATAGCTTCTGTTACCATGTTTCCATGGAAGGCCCCGTGCCCCACGCTTCTCATGTAGACACTTAGGCGCTTGTACACGCATCCACAGTTAGCATAGAATAGCTTCTGCCCTAGAGACCTTTCCGTCCAGATAATGTGGTTCCTAAACATCAGATATCAGATATGATAGAAGTACAAGTTGATCTGACATGCCAGACTTCTGTCTCTTTCCGTCAGTGTAAATGTCAAGTCCCCTGCACCCTGTCAATCACACGTCATGCAGCTGCGCGCGCATCCAAGCTTCCGATTTCTGCTGACATTGCAACAATTCTGTTAGCACCACCCCTTGGTGCCACCCACTTGCGTCACCTATCAGTGACGTTTCTAGTACACACCTCCAGTTCACGCCTAGTTCACGCCTCTTGATTACGTACTAGTACCACGTGTATACTGTTATCTTGTCTTCTCTCAGCTGTTACGCCTCTTGCACTATTACTTATGATGTGAATTAAGTATATAAGCTATGTATTGTTAATAAACTGTAGCGCGCTCATCTATCCCTTCTGACACCCCTGTGGTGTTCAGAATCCGATATCTTGGTCACGACCATTCCTTTATGAGGAATAAAACCCTTAGAAACTCTAACACCACGGACTCTGTCTTTTTTCATCCGATCTGAGTTATTATTGATTAAGTACTTACCTGCATAGAAATTAAGAGAGTAAATTAATTATTTACGTCATTTTGGCGCCCGAAGAGGGACCCCTCCCCCACCTCACGCGCCGGTTGGTGCGTTGCAAGCTCTGTCCCCTGCCATCAGTTAGACGGAACCTACGCGTACTGGCAGGATTTCCTGCATCTCCCTCTGGCCCACGGAGGTGACGAAGACTGCGATCAGTGCCCAGACGAGGCGGTGAGGAGTGCGGAGGATCCCGACCAGAGCCTAGCCGAAAGAAGCAAGGTCCGAGGTGTCAAGAGGCCCACCAGGTTTCCGAAGTTTTCCGAGGTTCTCCGAAGTTTTCCGAAGTACCGAGTCGAGTCCAGTCAAGTTTTCCGAGGCCTTCTGTTTCCGTGCTTCCCGGTGAGTACCATTGCTGGGACGTATCTAGACGGGTTTGGGTACACAAGTCCGGTCTGCACTGTTTTTAGGCAGTGTATCTGTACTGTTTAGCAGTATATCTAGTATTCCGAATTTCTGCACTGTTACACCAGTGTATCTGTACTGTTTAGCAGTATATCTAGTATTCCGAATTTCTGCACTGTTACACCAGTGTATCTGTACTGTTGAGCAGTACATCCAGTATAGGGGGTAGTCATCTATGTCTCTAAATGTCTTCTTATGTGATTAATGTCGTGGTATGAATGTGACCGTTTAATGTGCATTTTTGTGTTTCTTGTATAAAGTAGCTGTAACCAGCATTAAGTAGTAAGGATTGAGTATTCAGTAATAAGTAAGCAAAATGCCGTTTTTCAACAAGTTAAAGCAGATAGGAACTAGGAAAGGGATACTGGAGGAAGAAATTCCTATTCCCCCTAGGGACACTCCAGGTAGCTTTATGTATCATAAACATGGCATAGATGCCATATTGTATCTGGACTTATGGGCCGATTACACCAAGCACCTATACGAAAGACACAGGTGGCCTGTTACCGGAACATGGGATGCCGAGTGCATCATGAAGGTAGAAGAAGTATTATGGAAAAAGAAAGCTAGACAATCTCAGAAAGACGCCATAGAATTTTGGCGTAAGGAATCACATAAGCGTGCTGAGAAAGCACTCCGTAGAGAAGACAGACTTAAAGAATCAGAAAAAGCCCAAGAAAACGAATTAGTTATTGAAGGGATCCGAGTAAAAACAGAACAAATAGACCGTGCCCGAAACAATCTTGTGAACGGTATGTATCTTGCAGCCGAGGGCACATCTGAGGCCCTATCAGAAATACCGAAAAACTTACCACCACCATTAGTTCCAACTAAAGTAATGCATAAGACTACTAAAGACATATTCCTAAATTCTTATCTAGAGGATGTAGCACCAGCTTACACCAATTTGCCTGTTCGTGCCCTGCCTACTGACAGGGACGGGGGTGGCACTACGCCCCCAGATCATGTTCCGCCAGTACCGCGACAGACCTCCCCCGTTCCGCCAGCTCCGCCACTTCCCGCACTAAAAACTGACCTGCCGAAACCACTCCGACCTGATCTTACTAAACGACAAATTCAAGTTCAGATCCAGACTCCGCAGGGAGATAATGCCCAAGCATCCGCTTCAGGAGGTGCGACTGCGGGTCTTCGGACCCCGCCATTAACACGCAGATTCAATCTCAGGGATATGCAGAGTCCTCTCACGTTCCAGTCTCCCCGCCTTGACGCATTAAAGGAAAACATGTCAGTTTGCAGATATGATCCAGTACCCGGAAAAAACGATCTAATGATATTGGCATCACTACGGTTAAGATCTGCTACTGATATCTTGCTATGCTATGTAGGAATGAAGGACCGTCTAGATAGGATATATGAGTTTGTTCAGACAGGGAAAGACCCTGACAGTATCAAGGATGCCATGGAGAAACAGAAAGTTGACATTCAAGCACAAATACTACGATTTTTCATAAATTGTCTAATAAGAGAACGAGACAGGCCTGAAACAGATCAAAGTGAATTAGATGCACTGAACAAGTGGGGTCAAAATATAGCCGATGGAAAACATGACAGGGGGGCTTGCATAGCCAGTATGTACAAGAAAATTAGAAAAGCAGTGATAATGGCACACCAGAAAGGGAATGACAAAGCTTCCTCCGAGGAGGAAGAAGAACCTGAAGAACCAGGAAGGACCACAGATACTATAGCGTATGTAGGTAAGGGAAACTACCTTAGGAAAGGCATCCGTCCGGAAAACAAGAGAGTTTTTCTCTCTGCTTTAACAAACCCGAATTCTTCTGAACATCAGTTCCAGGAAACTGATAAAAGGCTTCGAGACCGAATGGGGTACCATGTATTGAATTCTATGGATGAACAGGAACTAGCTCGGTCAGACATATATAATGATGATACGTTAGCGCAGACCTTCTTGAACCTCTCCCCAGACGAGCAGAAATTAGCAGGTGTATACATGATTCAGCACCTCCTCATCAAGTACAGGAACCATCATTCCGATCCAGGTCCCTTACATGAAACATTAGAAGCACTACTCATGGATAGATGGAGAGGTTTCAGTACCAAGTTGATACAGATAATTCTAGAACAACGACATAGATATAGCACTTTTGTAAGCACCGAATATGTTCCCGCTCCGCCCCCAGAAAGGAAAACGTATCACATGCAATGCCTGAGTGGTATTGAAAGTCAGAGCCCCTTACGAGAAGTGCACCCAGTTATGGGTGAGGATCATGCCTTGAAACGTGTATATGTGCACACGCCACTGACTAAGTTAGAACTGTTAGAAATGAAGAAATTAGTTCCGTGTCACGATAAAGACCCTGCAGGTTTTCACAGAGAGCTTAAAGACATGTTGTTAATGGGGGATTACACGTATGATGATATCATGAAAATGTTGAAGGTACTGTTGCCCACGGGCATTTACGAGAAATTAAAGGAAAAAGAATGGGAGGTGGGGGACACAAAGATTGCATGGGCAGAAATAGAAGACGAAGAAAGCAAACGGGTCCCAGGGTTAGGCCTTGGGGACAAGACTAAAGCATTACCCGGATTAATAGTACAGGTTTTGCCAAGATTATTGACAACTAGAAAGGAAGATTGGGACGCCATCTCGTCCTGTAAACAGAAACATGATGAAGATACTAGTGACTTCTATTCAAGATTCGAGAAATGTTTCATTATAAATAGTGGCCTACAACCAAGCAGCGAGTCATATCCACACCTTTTTGTATCAAAACTAGTCGAGAATTCCCTACCATTAGTTAAAAATAGAGTGTACAAAGTTGAAAGTACTTGGCAGGCAAATACGCCATCCCAGATGTTACAAATGTTACAATATCATCAGAACAGAATTAGAGAAGAACAAGATCAGGAACAGAAACGTATGAAAGACACAAAGATGAAAATGTTAGTAGCTCAGACGGTCCCAGCCGACGGTCAGAGAAAAGGTGGGACCCAGACAAGTCATACTACAGCTCCCGTTAAGGGGACATGTAATTACTGTAAACAGCCAGGTCATTACGTACATGAATGCCCAGTCCTGAAACATAACATATCAACAGGTAAAACTAAAGAAAGACCGCATCCGCCTAGACAAGATCAGGTCCAGCAACAGACCTCACAAAATGTACAGCCAATACAGAATACACAGCCTATGCATGCTCCATCCCACACAGCGCAGACAGTAGCAGTACCACAGCCACAGCCCATTGCCGCGACTCAACAAGTTTCACAACAGATGTACCAGTATGCCCAATCTGCATATCCAGATTACCCCCGATATACATGAAACAGCCTAGAGAGGGAAGGTGGTTTGCCTCTTATTGAAATTCCTGTAGATCAAGAAGGTCCTTATGTACACAGTCACGTATTGGGAAAAGACAGAAAGTTTTTAATTGACACAGGGGCAAGCCGCACCACAATCAGTCATAATGAAGTCCCAGGGGCACCCCTCTCAGGCTCGCAGAATGTTTCCCTTGGTTTTTCAGGACAGCCTATTGTAAATGAAGTATCGGAACCAGTACCTTTGGCTGTGGGCCCATTATCACGAGTTACAGATTTGTTACTTACGAACTCATGCCCAGAAAACTTGTTAGGAATTAAAACTCTGAAGGCTCTAGGAGCTATAATATGCTGTTCCCCGGAGGGAGTTAGACTCTTTCTACGGGATTTCAAGGGTCATTATGTTTTACGAGATTTTGATGTCAGATTGAAAAATGTACCAGATCACCTATGGGCAAAAGGCCCAGCTGACGTAGGTTGTATGCATATCACTCCATACCGTGTTACACTCAAGACAGGAGTTGTTCTACCCAGAATTAGACAATACAAGTTACCACCCGATGCTGTAGTGGCTTTACTGAAAATCATTGAAGAGCTTATAGCCCAGGGAGTGGTCGTAGAGACCGACTCTAATATCTGTAATTCACCCATCATTCCAATTCTTAAACGTACAGACCCCAATGCACCGCCAGTATATCGGCTGGTGATTGATCTTCGAGAACTGAATAAATGTATTGTACCACAGTACCCTGTGGTCCCCGATATCTCTTCCCTATTGACTGCTATTGATTCAGAAGCAACGTTCTTTACTGTAATTGATCTCAAGAACGCTTTCTTCAGTGTACCTATTGATCCGGAGAGCCAATATCTCTTCGGATTCAGTTTAAATGGACGAAGTTTCAAATTTTCCCGCGCACCTCAAGGATTCACAGAAAGCCCCAGCATCTATAGTCAAGCACTGAAAAGACAACTAGATTGTATTCAAATGCCAGTTAACACCGCTTTACTGCAATACGTCGATGATCTACTGATCACCGCACGAAGTGAGCCCGAATGTGAACAAGCATCATTGACAGTTTTACATTTCCTGGCCGACAAGGGACACAAGGTGTCTCCTTCGAAGCTACAATTCTGTGTTCAGCAAGTTGTATACTTGGGTCACTTGCTGTCCAAAGTGGGGAGACAGCTCACTCCCGATCGCATTCAGTTAATTGTAAATATGCCACGACCACAGACACAAAAGGAAGTGCGGGCCTTTATAGGCCTCACCTCGTACTGCAGACAATGGATTCCTCAATATGCATTTCTAGCTAAACCACTCATTCAGTTAACGACGCAGGAGGCAGCAACTTCAATTGCCCTCCCTTGGACTCAGGAACACACACAAGCCTTTGAGGAATTAAAGAAAGCATTATGCCAAGCACCAGTTTTAGCGACACCATGTTACAGCAAACCGTTTACACTTTTTGTTACAGAACGTGACGGCACAGCATTGTCTGTCCTCACTCAAGATCAGGCAGGTTCACATAAGCCTTGTGCTTATTTTTCAAGTACATTGGATTCAGTAGCCCAGGCACTCCCTGCGTGCTTAAAGTCAGTAGCAGCAACAGCGTTAGCAATAAGACAGAGCGATTCAATTGTTTTAGGCCATCAGTTAACAGTACAAGTTCCACACTCTGTAGAGGTTCTGTTAAACAGAACCCAAACTCAACACTTGACTATAGCACGACTGACAGGTTATGAATTGACACTATTCCAGCCACACATAGAAATCAGACGCTGCAGTATCTTGAACCCAGCAACACTGTTACCTACAGTTATGACAGATCCAGCTCCGCATGATTGCATAGAGATCATTAATGCAGTAACAAAGCCCCGACGAGACTTAACAGATGTTCCATTGACAAATCCAGACCTGACACTTTATGTGGATGGTTCATGTATGAGAACAAGTACAGGAGAGTTAGTGGCCGCATATGCCGTGACCACTGAAACTGAAGTTAAAGACACACATCGTATTGATACACTGTCTGCTCAAGCGGCAGAGCTCATCGCTCTGACCCGAGCCTGTATTCTAGCCAAGAACAGAAATGTTAACATATACACTGATTCCCGTTATGCGTTCGGAGTTGTACACGACTTCGGCATGCTATGGCAAGAACGAGGTTTCTTGACCTCTCATGGTGCCAAGATCCAACATGGCCCCCTCATTCAAGCACTGTTAGAAGCAATACATCTGCCTTCAGCCATATCCGTCATGAAGTGTAAAGCACATACTAAAGTCACAGATTCTGTTTCCCAGGGTAACGACCTGGCAGATCAGACAGCAAAACATACAGCATTGACTCACACTCAGACAACTGATACGACAAAGACAACAGAACCAACAAACTGTATGACAGTCAGGGATCCCACACTAGATGTTATCGACATTCAGACACATGCTACTCCAGAAGAAATAAAGAAATGGATTGAACAAGGAGGGATCCAAACAGATCAAGGTTGGGTGACGAAGGGAAAATCTACATGGTTTCTCCCTGACTCTATGGTTCAAGTCATGATAAATACAGCACATAGCCCAGCACACCTAGGAGAGAAAGCGATGTTAGACAGTTTACAAAATCTCTGGAACAATAAACACTTACGAGCAGCAGCGAAACAGAAAGTGCGTACTTGCATGATCTGTTGTCAGTTCAATCCAGGTAAAAGTGTCCCTGTAGAGCAAGGTGGATTTCATCCTCCCGATCACCCTTTTGAAGTCCTCCAGATGGATTATATCCAGATGGACCGTTGTCGAGGATTTAAATATGTTCTCGTAGTTGTCTGTGCTCTGTCCCGCTGGACCGAAGCATACCCAGTCCCAGATTACACTGCTCCGACCACTGCCAAGCAGCTGGTTCGTGAATTCTTCCCACGATACGGCTTGCCTCGTGTCGTGTACTCAGATAACGGTCAGCCATTCTCATCTGCATTAATGAAAGAAGTTTCTTTATTACTGGGATACCAGTGGAAGTTCCATTGTGTCCGACATCCCGAAGCCGCAGGCCTTGTAGAAAGACATAACCAGACACTAAAGATCCGCCTTGCCAAAATATGTCAGGAGAAAGGGGTCGACTGGATAGTCGCCCTGCCAGTGGCACTATTCTACATGAGAATGGTCGCCCATTCAAGATCAGGGCTATCCCCGTACGAGGTGGTCTTTGGCAGACCACCGAACATGTGGGGGACGCCCATTCCGAAAAAGATTACTGATGTTGATTGTAATATGTTGACAGATTACCTTGCCTCCTTGATGTCTGCACTCCAATCATGTCGTTCACAGGTTGCCGCAGCCTTCCCTGACAACACTGATGTAAAGCCACACGACGTCCGTCCTGGCGACCTAGTCCTGGTGCGCAATTTCGACAGGAAAAGTCCGTTGGAGCCCCGCTGGAAGTCCCCGAAGACCGTTCATCTCACCACAAGGACGGCCGTGAAAATCGAAGGAAGAAAGGGGTGGGTTCACACGAGTCATGTGAAGAAATTTTTTGGACTGAAACCTGATCGAGACTCGTCCACCCCCACCAAAGACTGTGTCGAGCCAAAAGACTTTACAGAATCTGAACGAGAAAAAAACTCCTCAAGAAGAATATCGCATGAAACTCCGATCTAGCAAGTCAGACAGTTTAATTGTTTAAGTCCTCCCCTAGGTGAATCGGTTAAATAGTTTCTGACATGTATCCCCTAGATCGAGATAGAGAGAGAGAGAGAGAAGCAAAGAAACGTACATACTGTAAATCACTTCGTAGTCACTGTATAGTGACACTATTAATCATGTTTATTCTGAGTATTTTAATTATTGTTGCGAGCATCCTTTTACCTATCTACTACCCTATTTTCAAGCGTGAACAATCTGTCTATAATGTATCTGCTGAACACACCTTTAGTGAGTTACCTCCACACGAGCTTTCCTACAGACTTGCGCTGCGCAACAACACATTCATTAGTATGTTACACCATTCTCATCAAACTAACAATGCTACAAATTGCTGGATATGTGGCCGACTCCCTCCCTACCAGAACTACAAGGGAGCTCTGCCCCTCTTTCCGTACCCATTCACTCACAATGGCTCTTGCGGAGCATGGTTTAAAATAATTAATTCCTTAGATCCTGATATTGCTGTTTTCGATGGGGGCTGGGTTTGGGGAAACCTGAACTTAGTCCTGCTTGACGTCTGTTTCCCTGATAAGGAGGGACTCCCCACTAGAATAGGAACTGATCTAGAAAATGAAGTGTATGGATTAGGTAATTATACAATTAGCCTTATGATTCTTACTGTTGAATCCGAAGACACGCCAATTCTACCCATTATGTCAGTACTGCCAGTCACTGGTGAATTATGTATCAGGAAGAAAGGTTCAGTACACTTAGGCCATAGTAAATGCACTACTGTGGTCGAATTCAGTGATCATGGAAAATCGTCCTTTAAAGCTATTAGTCATTCTTACTTTGTTTGTGGTCATACCGCATACATACGCTTACCTCCAGATTGGGATGGTACCTGTTACATTGCATTCCTCCTGCCACCTGTTTTCCTAGCTCCCCCTGATTACCATAGAAATACCAATCTAGTGAAGAATAGACCCAGAAGAGATATCCCACTTGTCGACTACAGAGAAACGGCATGGGAACAGTACACCGATTTTAATAAAGGATTCTTTTTCTTTTTAGGACCTGTTCAGAATAGTAAATTAATACGTAGATTAACTAGAACACTTGAAGCAGTAGTAAATGAAACTGCCTCCGCCTTAGGTAACTTAACAGAAGAGCAGTCCGCCATGCGGGTTGTTGTCCTTCAGAACCGTCTTGTTATTGACGTCATCTTGGCAGATAGAGGTGGAGCCTGTAAGGTCATCGGGTCAAGTTGTTGTGTTTTCATACCACAAAACGCACCATCTGTATATCAAGCTATCACCCGTCTCCATAAAATTGCAAATCAGATACATCAGAATCCAGGCACCTGGACTTGGTCCGGTTGGTTCTGGACAACGTTAACAGCTTGGGGATGGAAGATCCTATCCTTCCTAGGCATTGGCCTAGTCCTAGTATTCAGTTGCTGCCTGTGCCTACAGTGTGGGCCAGCGATTTGTGGACTATGTGCCACCTCTTGTATCGAACATTCCAGTTTTCTCTCAAAACGTAAACGAAAGAAAGAAGAACAAATGATGTTACAAGAACAAACTGATCGATTTATGAGGATCGATATATCATGAAGGGTCCGTAGGGAACAAGGAGGGAATGAGGAAATATAAATTTTTGGTCATGTTATGTTCCCTAGCGCGTACCCCACCGACTCCATGTACCAGCTTAAAGTGCATGTAACTTCCCTCCTGTACCAGCTATGAAGACGCAAATACATTTGCGTCCAACGTTAACTTGTCCTCTTTCAGATCCACCCTGAATGGATTATATAGTCCGTTCCTAAGTATGCTATGCCAACGTCTTTTTGTAGTGTACTCTACATGTTTTTCCTGCTCTGACAGAGTAGGCCCTGAATTCCTGCCATCGAGCCTCTTTTCTGGCTTCTGACTCTGACAGCCTCTGCCCAGGCTACCTCTGTACCCGTGAACTCTGACTTACTTCCAGCGCGGCCCCTCGCGCTCAGCTCAGCCTGCTTTCTGCCAAGACTGACTATAACCTTCGAGCTATCTGTTCCGCTCCACGAAAATGCATTCCTGCCTACTAGCTTCAGTAAACATCCTCCCCAGCTGCAGAGCCAAAGGGCCGACCTGTCTCAATGCAAGTAAATCATAGCTTCTGTTACCATGTTTCCATGGAAGGCCCCGTGCCCCACGCTTCTCATGTAGACACTTAGGCGCTTGTACACGCATCCACAGTTAGCATAGAATAGCTTCTGCCCTAGAGACCTTTCCGTCCAGATAATGTGGTTCCTAAACATCAGATATCAGATATGATAGAAGTACAAGTTGATCTGACATGCCAGACTTCTGTCTCTTTCCGTCAGTGTAAATGTCAAGTCCCCTGCACCCCGTCAATCACACGTCATGCAGCTGCGCGCGCATCCAAGCTTCCGATTTCTGCTGACATTGCAACAATTCTGTTAGCACCACCCCTTGGTGCCACCCACTTGCGTCACCTATCAGTGACGTTTCTAGTACACACCTCCAGTTCACGCCTAGTTCACGCCTCTTGATTACGTACTAGTACCACGTGTATACTGTTATCTTGTCTTCTCTCAGCTGTTACGCCTCTTGCACTATTACTTATGATGTGAATTAAGTATATAAGCTATGTATTGTTAATAAACTGTAGCGCGCTCATCTATCCCTTCTGACACCCCTGTGGTGTTCAGAATCCGATATCTTGGTCACGACCATTCCTTTATGAGGAATAAAACCCTTAGAAACTCTAACACCACGGACTCTGTCTTTTTTCATCCGATCTGAGTTATTATTGATTAAGTACTTACCTGCATAGAAATTAAGAGAGTAAATTAATTATTTACGTCAGGTTGATAACAATCGATTGAGCATGCAGTACCGCAATCCAAAAAAGGTGATGTTTGCAAATATCGCACAAGGTACGGCAGTAGAGCGCATGCAATGTACTCTTAGAGCAGGAGGAGAGACAAGGTCCCATTGCGAGATCCGATATCAAGCAGTGCTGAGTGGAACTGCCAGCAGAATATGAAATTGTGCATCTGAGGTGTCCAGAACCCTTGTATTATACAAGTTAACATGGTCACCTACCCTGGCAAGGTGGGCCAGGGTTCAAGGAGTTTATTATCTATTTTAATGTGTTGATGGAGTACCTTTAATAATTCTTCTCATAGGTGTACGTACTCTATTTGTGGGTGAAAATGAGGATAACAAAAGACCTAAGTCCTCATTATCAATTAAAAATAAAGAACTGGGTCCATATCATTAAGGCAAAATCTGAATTCTGTACCGGCTGAAGAAAGACATTAAGCTGCACGCAGCACATGAGCTCATGATGCAACTCTACAATGGTTTGATTGGGCTACAGGCAACACAACTGCGAAACTGAAAGATGTGGTCACTCATTATTTTGTGTACTTTGCATGGACAAAGCCCAAATCAAATCTTTCCCTGCTGGAACTAATAGTGTGACACAGCTTCCAACAAAGCGCCCAGATTCAAAACTTTCTAAATGATGCTCATGGAATTGTCAAAGGTACAAACCACAGGAAACCTTTCTAAATGATGCTCATAGAATTGTCAAAGGTACAAACCACAGTAAGATGTAATTTTAATAAGCAATCAGGTAGTTTAAAGTCTATGAGGTCCACTGAGAAGCAGTGTTAGGTGAACCAACAGGAAGATACAACTTCAAAGAACTGCTGAAACATTAGGTGTGATACTGGAGGGTGTTAGGTCAGTACTTACTTTTTCTGACTGAAATCCAACTAAGAACGGAAGGGAAAATCACTGGGAATAACCATAAGGGTTCTGTTATAAGGTTCCCACAAAAAAAGGTAGGACTGTGTATTTGGACGACAGGAACTAGGGATGCAGGGACTGAGAACATCTATACCATTAGAGATAGTTGGCCCAATTCCTAGCAAGCTCACAGTGCCTCGCCCGTACCCATAAACATCCTGGGGTGGCAAGAGATTTTAGAAACCTTGAACGTGACGCTCTGATCCCCAAAGGGAATTGTGGAAACAGATCTTACCCCTCTCATTTGTTCACTTATGCATGCCCATGGTAAACACAAGAAAGATACGAATAAAGATTTCAATACATGCATTGAAACAAATTGTAGTCTTGCATAGAAAGATTGAACTGTGATTATTAGGCAGATAAAACAAAGTAAAGTTACCAGTATTATAAACACAGTGAAAAGAATAAACAGTCCAACCAAGGCAGTCTGATTTCTATGTATTTCTAACTATTAATACCCATAGTCTGAGAGCATAGTGGGTGTACCCTCTGCCCTATCTCTTAGGTTAACCTGAGCCCCCATACCTGTATAGCTTGACCAGGGAATCAGCCTGTAGTAAGATTGTCAATCCTTCTCTGCATGATGGAGGATCAGCGTCAGCAGAACTGCATGTCGAACACAGCATTAGTTTCAGGACAATTACCTGAGTGACCCTCTGAGCCATGAAAGGACAGTGCAATGTTTATATAATGAAACCATTGTGTTAGAGGTACACTGACAAGGTAGGTGTAGTGTTTGCTGCTCATCCTTCTTGCTCATCCTCTGCTGTCACCATGTGGAATGCTGGTATTCTTGATGACACACTAGAATGTTGGATTCCTAGCTCTGTGAGTTCAGTTGCGAGCATGGGGCTGAGCTGTAAGTAGACAGCTCCTGGTGGGGTTTTTATCCTTCTTCATTTCTTTATACCTATGACTACCATCTTGTACCATCTTACTCAATAAATATATATTCTTACAAGAACCTACGTGGACCTGATCTTCATTTACATCCCTACAGTAGTGACAACTTTATTATTATTATTATTATCAATGGAAATTTATATAGAGTGCGCAACTAAACCCGTAGGCATCAAGGCGCTGAAGATGGTAAACAGAGAGCTCAAATATCGCCAGAGGGGGAATTAGAGATTGGCTTCTTGGAATAACCAGGTCTTGAGTGCCTTACGGAACAAAGTGTGGGAAGAGATCACCTTGAGGTCATTAGGGACAAAAAAACACAAAAAACATCTTAGCAATGTATGTACAGCCATTGTATCGATTCATTGTATTTTTTTATTTCAAGTAGGGCAATCCATCTTTACTCTGGGGTGGACAGTTTATAATCATAGTGCAAAGAGTGGAGGGGAGCAGTGTTTAATTTGTAAAATATCGCACCACACTTTGCCCCTGCCCTCCTGACAATGATAGTAACAACATAAATACTAACCATTACGCTCCTGCAAGTGTGCTAATTCGTACTATTTCAGGCCCCCAAAGCTATAAGAATCATTTGGGCAGCACGTAATAGTCATTTTTATGCATTTTGAAAATTATAATTAACTGTTGTTGTGGTTATGCGACCATAGCCAAACAGCGCCACTTTGTGGAAGACTGTCACAAGCGTTGATGTTGCAAAATAAGTGCTGGTGCCCAGCACGGGAAATCACCGGCTCAAATTAAGCACTGGAGGGAAGATGAAACGCTTCTAATAAATGTCAGCCATGTCATCTTCAATATAATTAATTTTCCATGTTTGTGAATATGTTATTTTAGGGATCCTACATGCTCGACATACTAAAGTATGATATAATTCTACTGAACAAAGCCTTATGTTCTGCTGCTTTACGTTTCCTTATTACGACGAACCTCTTCCCCCATTGCAATCCTATGTAAAATGAGCATCTGCTATACAAATCAAGGCCCCTTTTACGCCATAGTTGGCCTGCATCATAGCCTGAATTCGTACTTTGTTTTATCAGAAAAGATCATGTTTGCATGGAATGCTGCATCAAATACTTGAGTTGGATCTTTCTCATCATAACATTAAAATGACTAGAAAAGATAAACCATAACACATTACACTAATTACAGGCTTACAATAAATTGTGAAAGACTTCCCCAGAAGCCTTCTATACTTCTTTACACTGAAAATATTTTTCTGGAACAAGGCAACTGCACAAACAAACAAACAAGAAACAACCAATATTTAGTTTATGGCTAACCATTCTTCTTTCCTCCCATTATCCATCTGAAAAGCGTCCAGAGCTGTGCTCATTTCCAGTGTGTGGTTTGCCAGTGTCCTGCCCCAGCACACGCTGGACTAACATTAATGGATTTAACAGCTCTCTAATACATTCATTGTTTTCTTTTATAAGACGTTAGTAATGGGCGTGCTTGGCAGTGGTTACAGGCTGATGTCAATGATTGAAATCAGTAAACAACACATGTCAATCTGTTCCCCATCAACTAAAGATGGGGAACGCTCACTACTTGCCTAAAGGCTTGTTACTGAACATCAGCAGCAAACCTTTTCTGAAGCGGGCCTCTCCAGATGTGGCGTTTAGGCCTCGTTCGATTCGACTCGTTTTAATACTTCTTTTTTCGAAAGAGGTTTTCTGTCTTGCACAGTTCTCATTGCGTGTGCTTTTTTGCTCCCTGGGCGACGTTGGAGGAATGTTTATTTCTGAGAAGCTCGGGAAAAAAGACCATTTTAGTTTACGTTTTGTGCGGAACCCTGGGCATAATGAGAGTACTAATATAGATGCTCTTAAACTGGCTTTAACAGTTTGTGCACAAGTAGAAGAAGCTGAAGGGGTACCCCGGTGGTCCAGGGGAATTCAGGTAATTTAGTTTTGTGACAGAACTTTACCACATTACTGATTGTGAAAAGGCGACGAGATAGAGACATGTTTGAAATTGAAATAAAACACAGTTACTCAGTACTTTGTATGTTGTGACAAATTGGTCTGTACCAGTTACAACATTTAGAAAACACAATCTGTGTATTTTTTCACCTTTATGTGTTACTTATTACTACTAAACTTAATGGGGCTGATTGTATTGGCTGCAAGTTATATGTAGATTTTGGCACCGGGTGGATAACCCCCAGATTTAGCGACTAGGATTGTTAAACCGGTAATCTGCGGGTTGCACCTAGTAACTAACGATTTACTATTTCAATTCTGACTGCTCAATGAATTCACCAGGATTGTAGGTGCTTGTTTTAGCACCTGTGGCGGATCCTATGGGGATTTGAAGAGTTCATTGCACCGTTCCCTGCGCGTGACTCAATATTCTTCTCATGTGGCTGCCACCATAAGCCTCTTCCCCTTGCGTGGAGGTGACAAAGTACGCAGCCGTTGGGCCAACTGGCCAACTGGCCAACAGGCGAAGGGGCAGAGGTTATATATCTCACCTCTTGTGGTATTTTGGGTGAATTGGTATCAACGTAACAGTGAGTAGGGCCCAGAGGTGGGAGGGGCCCCTTGAGCCCTGAGAGAGCACCTACTATAATAGGTGCTGGAAGTAGGGGTGCAGTGGGGGGTGATGCTGCAGCACCCTTGTATGGTCCGGGCCCTTGATTCTCTCCTTCTGCCCCAACAATGTCAAGTTGTTCTTGAGAATTTGATCACCGCTGAATGAAAGGGCAAGAATGCCATCTCCTATTTGTGTTGGAGCATCCTCTTCCTTCCTGTGAGGTGGGCTGAAGGTCTATTGTGAGGATATATACAGTCAGGGATGGCATCCATCTTTGCAGGTACCCATTGCTCCCAGTGTTGTAGCTAGGTTTTCATGGGCTCTAGTGAAAGCAAAGTAACTGGGCCCTCTCACTAGGTGGCATATTATTCTGTCTGCTGCCCCAGACATCCCTCAACCTCCTTAGAAATAGTCTGCATCTGCCATATCAACACTCACCGTCATTCCCCTCTGCACACTATTGTATTTCCACTGCCTGCAAAGCATTTCTGCACATTGTAGCCATAACCCTAAAAAGCATTACCAAAGCCAATAGGTTTGGCCCTTATAAAGTGCAATCACACAAAGACATAACATGCAGGGACTTCACGCTCACAATGCAGCCCTCACATAGGCACACCACTCATATTGCACTTACAAACAGGCAATTTCCTCACTCTGCACTCACACAGACACACCTTTCAACCTGTAGACCACTTACTTATAAAGGAAAATGTTAATCCTGCATTCGCACAAGCACACCCCCTCACAATGCACTCACAAAGCATGATGACTATCCTGCACTCACAAAAGCACACAGGTACACCACCTACTAGGAACAGAGCCGGGACAGGGACCACAGGGCCTTTTCAGGTTCTGGAATTGGGGGCCTCTCCCCTTTCTTCATGAGTTCTGCCCCTTGTAATGGGGTCCCCAGGGTCTAATAAGGCTCAGGAAGGGGAGTCGCATGCCCCTCTCCCCTTAATTAATGCATTGAGCCACTGTGGGATGGGGTCCCCGCAGACATCAAATGCTTGGGTAGGTGGTCCACATGACCCTCCCCTTATTTAAGCTACCCAGCCCTGGGGGATGGGGTCCCCTGGGTTCAAAATGGACATGGGATGGAGGCCTTATTCACACCCTCCCACCCCAAATATTTATAAACATGGCAGGATGCCATTTTGTTTGCTTTTCCACCATCCTGTGGGAGTTGGTCAATCAGAAGGTTCTATTTTTAGAATAGTGTTCGAGGGACTCTAGCGAGATTCCTTTGCAGTTCACTTTTATAGACATATCAATATCTTTGTCTTGAGATTTAAACATAATTTCTGTTAGAGAGCAACACAAAAAATTATGAATTGCATGCTACTTTGATCATTAGAAAGCCTTTCTACTATTACATAAAAAATCACTCCACACCATGTCTGTTAAAGCAAGGCGGGTCCCAAAAGTCTTTTGCTTTAAAAATGGAGGTGTGGTTATTAAAGGATTGGCAAGCCCTGCTGTTGTAGATGTTAGTCATTCTTTCTCAATTGGTAGTGGTCCTCGACCCCATCTTACTCCCTTTTCACTAGTCAATTTATGATTGGCCTTGAGAAACATAACTCAGTACAACCAAAAGCGGGCTGGAGGTAGCTTTATGCCGACATTTTGGATCATGACACAACTCTAGACCTATTTTTCCCAGTAGGTGTACATCAGCGGGTACAGCTGCACCGAAGCGGAAGTAGTACATATTATGGTGATGGCACCTAAAGGACATCAGATGTATGTTCAGTCCAATGGATTTTAAACCAGCTGAGTAAGAGTACACTCTGTGTAAAACCCTTGAAATGGATCAAACAATGTCATGTTCAAGTTCACTTTTTGAGTCTGTGTACACCTGTATTGCCAGACTTTGTCATCTTTGTTCACTCCTAGATCTTTTTCGCACCTTTTGTTGTGCCAATTTCTGGTATTAACCTGGTCTTGGCTATTTCGCTTTAGAGTTTAGTTATCAGTTCTTGAGGGGCCAATCTTTCATTCACTAATGTAAGCGTCAACAGTGTCTGGAAGTCAGGAGTAGTTTCTGTCAATGTTTGTTGGAGCTTAACATATAGAGAAATGTCCAAGATTGTGGTCCTGCCATTTTTCTTAAGGCGCTCTACCTAAGGGAATTTGGTGTCCACAAAACAATCATCCAGTGTCCACAATCCCACATTAAGAAATTGTCTCTGGTTCATAAAATATTAATATCAAAGGGTTGTTAAGGGTCAGGAGCCAGGGAGAAAGAAGCCTCAAACAGCAACAACAGTTCTTGTTAAAGTGAAACACAAGCAAACCTCAAATAAACCTTTGCTTAACCCTCTGGTAGCTTGGAACAAAGCAATCAAGCTTAACTTAAAGGCTATGTGTAAAGGATCATTCCAAACAGTAATAAAGTGAAAACACAAAAAAAATCCCACACCAATTTAGAAAAATGGAGTACAGCCAGCGCCGAGACACCTACGAGTAGTAACGTACTTCAGAAATCCTAATTTCATTTCATTTCAAATTAATAGATTATTTGAGACAAAAACAACAAAAATGAAATCAGCAGAACCAAAGATATGCAGTATTAAATATTTAAGTGAAAATAGTGTCTAAAAACACAAAGCGCCAACTGTGGGTATCTGGTCATACCGCACCAGGACAAAGTCCATAATTCATTTTACTATCAAAATGTCACATGAATAATCGATGATATGATGAGCAGTCCTCAGCAGATTTCAACAAAATAGCTTAGTTCTCTTCTCTCAGATAGAGAGGCAGAAACCTATTTTGCTGGACTTCCCATAGACCTTTAATATTCTAGGAGCTAATACATCTAAGTACTCTTTTTTGAATTCTGCAGTCATCCTGGGCAGCCTGGATGCCCCTCCTCAGTCAAAGATTTAATAGCGTCTTTTATTTTCTCTGCAGTCAAAGGTGCGTTAATGGTCTCCCTTTATGGGCCACACTAATGTGGAGAAGTATTCAGTCATCTGTGCCATCCATGTCTTTCGCACTGTATAGTTATGTATAACATTTTGAGAATGTGGCTAGTATGTATGGAGTGGCTGTACCTCTATTTCCGCCAGTGTCCGTTATGCTTAGTATGTCTCTTGAAGCCCATCTGCAGTTCAATAATCAAGCAAGTGATTGACTGAGCTGTTCACCTTTGCCGTATAGTCTTGCATGAGTTTCTTGATCAGAAATCTAACCTCTCGATCATACTCATCCTTGAACATGCATAATTCTATCTGGATCAGATTTGAGGCAGAATATTACTATCATGCATCTGTGAATAATCATTCTCCAACCCCGTCAACCCCTGTGCTAACCTATGGAGAACCTACCATATATTCCTCAATATACTAGATTAATTGGAAATACAAAGGCCCCCCATATGGGCCTTAACTGCCTCCTAAAGCACAGCAGTGCTGTCCAATAAACCTCAATTTAATGCAAAGTACAATGCAGATTCTGTTGTCATAGGGTAATAAATGGGTGAAGTGTAGTCTAGGCTATTTGTTATCTATAATACTTTGAGTGAGGGGCAGCCTGGCCTTTATTCCCCCTTGACTCCAATTGTGTTGGTGGGCATGGTCAAGCCCCAGGCAATATTTTAGGATCGCTTTATTTAATGTGGTCCCCTTCTGAGCCCAAACATTTAACCAGAGAGACACAGGGCGAAATGCTATCAAGTCGGTAATATAGGTCATACCAAGCTCCTCATGTGCAGCGAAGGAGGGAATACCCCGAGGAACAGCTAAAAGCGGTCATAAAAAATGTGCTTTCCACCATTTGAAAATCAACTGTATTAATGTCACCACTCTACATGAGTGGGGATTTTAGGACACAAAATTCCTGTGGGTACCCCAACCCACATCAAAGTATGATTCTGTGCATTTTGATTAGTGTGTTTCTTGCAGAAAACTATATCCACACCGTGCCTCTTCAGATGTGCTACTATTTGTCAGTTAAGCCCCCTAACACTCCAAGTCATCAGCTTCAACGCGTCTAAGCTCTCAGGATAGTACTTAAGAGACAGTTGGAAGCATTACATTGTGTCATATAGAATACTATAGCCCCTCAACTTCCCAGAGTCATTGATTGTCATTCAATGATGAACAGCTATAATTGCAAGAGAAGCTTCAGGAGTCTTGTGATTGTTGGTAACACTAAGTTATAACTCTATATAACCCCGCCCCAATCCACACTGTAAAACCCAATAAACAGTGAATCAACTTTTCCAAAATACACTCAATGTGATTCCTGCAAGGAGGCTCTAGGAACCAACCAAGTTAGGAATTCACTCAAAGAATATTCTCTATCCATCAGCAGGACAATGAATGATAATTACCATTGTATTTCCCTGCTCCATATAATCACAAATCAGCACATGTAGTGAAGTATTGGTTGGCCGGATTTTTGACCACCCAGTTTCAGCAAGAGGCTTAAGTGGTAAGCAGGGGTCTCCCAAACGTGAATTGCGAGTTGCCAGCAGCTTGCAGGCTGCCTTTGAGTAACACACACATGATAATTGCCTGTAAGTTGGCTTGCGATATTTAGCTGTTCACCTGATAAGGCAGCTGTTTAAAACATTGTGCCCGTTTCTGTGAAGGATCGAAAGCTGACAGTGCAGATTGATGCAGTCTACCTTCTTCTAAAAAATTGTTTCTTTAGTTATTTGTCTCTTTTCTTTCTTGCCTCTCCTTTTTTACTTTTTTCCTTGCTTTCACATCTTTGTTTCCATTTTAGGTTTCTTTTATCCCTACTTTCTTGGTTTCCCTCTTTCTTTCTTCTATCTCCTTTTCTTTCTTACAATCTTATTGCCTACATCTTTCTTTCCATACTTCTATCTTTCCTTAGCCTTTGTTGTGCATTCTTTGTCAGTTTTGCTCTATTACTGTTTTCTTCATGTTATTTTTCATACATTTTCTTTTTTCTAATTTCCACCTGTGCTTTTCTCTGTTTTCTCAATATTCCTTCCTTTGTTTGTTTCTTACTCTTTACTTTCTTTTCATCTTTCATCATCTTCTTTTTTTCTCCACTTCTTTCTATTTCTCTATAATTCGGTCGTCTTCACCTTTCCTTCTCTTCGTCTTTCTCTCTTCATTCATTCCTTATTCCCCCCCTTGTCTTTCTCCTCTCACAATGTATTTTTTCTTCATCCCCTTTATCCCTATGTCTCTCCTGTCTTAATTTTCCTCCTCTGACTTCCTCTGTCTCTATCACTTTCTTGTTCTATTTATTATTGTACTTTTTCTGTTCTTCTTCTCCTTTTTTCCTCCACTACTGTGCTTTTCTCCATGTCTCTCCTCCTTTTTTTGTTTTGTTTCTTTTTTTCTAATCTTTCTTTCCCTTAGGGTTTCTCTTTCCTTCATTTCCATTGTTTTTTTGTTCTCTTTTTCTTGTTTTCTTTCTTGTTTTTGTTGTGCCATTCTTTCCTTTTCTACCTCCTTCTTTCTTTCATTATTTCATTCTTTTTCTTTCTTTCATTTTTTTCTTAATTTCTCACTTTCTATCTTCGCCCCCTTTGTTTCTTTGGGCCCTTTCTGTTTTTTATTTTTTTATTTCTCTTCTTTCTTCTGTTCTCCTGCGTTTTCTCCCATTCTGTCATTCTTTACTGTATCTGTCTCTTTCTCACTGCCTCTTATGTTTCTCTCTTTTTTCTCGCTTTCCGTCTCTCTTTCTCTCATTCTTTCTCTTGCTCCATTTCGCTATCTCTAAAACAACTAAGGGACAAAACTGATCCATAGAGAACCTAAATGTTATTCTTTTGAAATCCAGCTCCTGTGCCTTTTATGTTGTATGTCACCCATGGTAGGACTGCAGTAGTCCTGGGGCAGTGTTTAAATTATTTTGCTTCTGTGTACAATTATCAAATGTCAGAAGTAGCTCTAACTGTATAAAAGGTTTGAGACCCTTGGTCTAAAGCCATAAATCATTTTCAAGTTAAACTCATTCCAGCTACCAATTGAGTTACCCTAAGTAGACACTACAGAATTTCTGTAGGCAAGCTTTTCTACAATTTTAGTCACTCTCATCTCTATGTCTTTTGTGTCCTCCTATCTTACCTGTGTTGAGCTTTGTAAAGGCATGCACCATACAGATTTCTTCAGGAAGGAAAGTGCAGCATTAGGATCTGTGGAAAAACTAGGGGTGGGTTTAAAACTCTGTTCCGCCAGCAGAAGTAGCAGAGTTTTGCCACTCTGCGCTCTACTTGGAGCACGGAGTTCAGCAAAAACTCTGCCAACCACCAGCAGTGCTCACCCCTAGTCTAGTCCATTTTGCGAAGGTTAGTGCTCCAGCTCTACCTTATAACACGTTTGTGTTCATTGGGTGATTGCATGGCCTGTGCATGCATTGACTCCCTCAGCGAATTCACATTGGTTTTCTTCTCACTGTCCTTTCCCCGCTCTCCGTGGACATGAACCCTCCTTCCACTTTGAGAGTACCTCCCACTATCAACAGAGCCACTTCTTCTCTGCCCCTTTTCTTCGTGCGTCGTGCTCCCCGCTCTCTCCTCCCAGGGGTGGGGGGATTTGGTATTGTGCTTGCTATTACAGAGGCTGGGTTGCCAGGGCTCCTTGTCAGTGTGCCTCTTGGCCCCCAGAGATTATGGCTATGTCCTAGCATTCACCGGCATGGCATCCTCATCCCTGACCACCTCACCACTGCTCCTCACTGATGTATTCATCAGTGGCTGCTAGGTGTCTACCACAAGAACTTTCCCTGGTCTGGGCCCACCAGCAGACGGAGCTGCTTAATGAGATGGATAGCTGTGAGGTTTTTTTGTCAGGCGATGAGTGCCTTTCAGAGCTGAATGGAGACCCCAGCCAAGGTATGATCCTTCGTTGTTTGCCTAAAGCAATGACAGACATCAAGAACTAATGCCATGTTTTTGGTCACAGGAAGTGCAGAACTTACAGGTTGTGCTTTTGATCTGAAACATACTGCTTGATTTTACACACTCGGAGTGTATGTATTTGGTGTTTTGTGTATACAGTGGTTTGGCTGCATTATACTATTATTCTAATATAGTATGTGTTCATGATTGTTGAAGACATTTGAGAGATGCTAGCTGTGCCTAGCAAAGCCCTTTCAAACGTCACTGCATTTAAAAGATGACTCATGCAGAGTTTTAGCTTGGAATAATAAATAATGATAATAAGCCGGTGATCAATGAAAACCATAATCCTTGCCTTTATGATAACGGACTGCAAAGTGCTGTATTATAGTATTATACATTTTTGATTTGCAGTGTTTTTTAGTAGTATGACCAAAGTCAAACAACATTGGAGCCCTTTACACTTTTTCCATGCACATGGATATTGGACGATTTGTCCAGAATCACCGTATATATCACTGAGGCCGGTATTCGAGCCTTCCTGCCCATGTTCCAAAGTCAGCAGCTCTAGCCACTAGGCCGCATCTCCTCCCCTCGCATGCTTATTTTTTAGTGCATTGCTCGATTTTAAGAGCTTTTTGAAAGGTAGTGATGTAGCTGCAACTTTGGTGATAAAGACAAAGGGGCAGATTTATGATAACTGGCGCATCCCCAGGGATGCGCCAGTTATTTTGCGCCGCTGCTCCGCCACCCATGGTGCGCCGCATGTACAATGCCCCATGGTGCGCCGCATTGTAAATGCGGCGCACCATGGGGCAAAAACGGCACAGATGCGTGACGCATCTGTGCCGTAAAGGTGGCGCATTGCTGGAGTTGCGTCGCAAGCGCGACGCAGCTCCAGCAAGGCTCGGGGGTGCCCTATCTGTCCAATGCTGCATCAAGCTTTACGCCTGCTTCAAGCAGGCGCAGGGTTTTGACGCATCATTGGCCTGAAAGTGACTGAGTGAAATCTTATAGATTTCACTCAGCCACTTTTGCGAGGCGCACCTGCTCCGGAACGCCCACCCTGCGCCGGAACGCACACAAGTGTAATGGACTATGGCTGAATGCACAGGAACAAGTCATGAATAAATTACAATTAGTGCAAAATGCTGCAGCAAGAATTTTAACTGGCACACCCAAATTCTCATCCATATCGCCCATCATTCGCCAACTTCATTGGCTACCAGTGAGAAGCCGTACAAAGTTCAAGGCCTTGTGCATCATTTATAAAACACTGAACAATACCGGACCGGACTTTTTAAAAAAATCCATCATTCCATACAAACCCAAGCGTTCCTTACGCTCTGAGGCATCCCAGCTACTTCATATTCCACGCACTAAGAAAGCAACATGGAGCGATAAGCGCTTCACAATTGCTGTTTCTAAATTGTGGAACGAGCTCCCTCTTAATATTAGATCAAGCTCTTCCCTATTTATATTTCGGAAACACATTAAAACGTGGCTTTTCAACCAGTAAGCTATGTGGGAGCTCTCTGCTATCTTAACGAACTCTAGCGCCGAGACACCGGAAGGTATTTGTGCGCTCTAGAAATTTTATAAATAAATAAATAAATAAATAAGTGGCGCAGGGCTTTACAACGTGACGCATCTGCCTAGATGCGTCACGTTGTAAATGTGTCGCAGGGATGCGCCACGTTTACGCCACAGTTGCGTGACACAAACGTGGCGCATTACCAACATAAATCTGCCCCAAACTGTCTGAGGTCCAACTACTTTATGGGTATTTTTTTAATTATTCATTTTTTTAATGTTATTCATTGGCCCCCTCAGCTTTCTGAAAAAAATCTTCTTTTGGAAGTTTATAGGGACTTTATGGAATGTTTCTATCAAATGCTTGCTCACAGATGGCTGTCAACATTTATTGGGAGATTAAACTCGGTCCAAGACAGAGGGTGAAGTCAGAGAGCTCCAAACCTCAACTACAGTGGGAGGTGGAGACTAAGAGCGAGACTAGGGTGTGAATTGAAGCCTATGTTTGGGGCAGCAAGACTGTATTTTCGGTGAAAAAAAGTGACTGTGCCTGGGTGTGGAGCTTACACACGACATGCAGTATATGCTATAAAAGGCTCACCATTGCCAGCCATCAGAGCCCGACTCTCCTGCTATAACGTTACATGACAGTCGCCTGGTCCCATAGTTTGTTCCAGAGAAGTTCTTAATAGTAGGAGTGGCTGAGTAATACTCCACCCGCTCACAGAATTTGGCTGAACTTTTTGGTAACTTCGCGGAATTTCACGGAGTGAAACTACAAGAGCTCCACCCAGGCCTAGAAAAAACATGCTTACTGTTGGGCTTCATCCACAATGTAGCAAGATACAACATCACATTTTCCAGTCACAGCTTTTGCAAGTGTTTCTTTGCTGGTATAAAAGCTGTACTGACCTCCTGAACGGGAAACGTAAAATGAGGGGAGAAAAGATATACTAGAGACCTCATAATTTAGGTCTTGTTTCTCTCTTGCCAGCCTGAACACATTGTGATTGTTCCTATAATTACAATCTCTGGCTATGATGGGTGCAGGTGCATCTCCCGGATGGAGGTTCATACTCGCAGTGCAATATGCTAGTTCCACGATTAGCATGGGTGATAAATTAGCCATCCCAAATAAATCTGTTGCAGTCATCAACATTGTCAAAAAAACATTGTGTTGAGCAACATGTGCCCCCAGAGTCTCTACTGTGAATATGCAGGTATTGCAGTTTTAGGACCAAGCAACAGGAGTTCCTACACACCCTGACCCATGTATCAAAATATGGGCTCGAGGAAGACTTGTAAACCTTGAAAACTCCCCTGGCGCATTCATGCAACCCTGTGGTAGACTTAGGCTGACTTTTTGAAAAACATTTCTAGGGGGCTGGTGCAGTTTCTGGAGCACCTGTAAACACTCAAAAACAAACACTGGTGGTGTCCCGACAACCCATGGTGCCACAAGGAGCAATATGCAAATTTATCAGTCCCACCCCGAGGTTTTTACATTTCCAGCGTCCCTGCCCTGGGCCTAACTTGTCCAGGAGTACAAAGCACTAGGGTGAAAACCTTTGTGAATCTTTGTGATGTGCTAGTGCAGGGGTCTCCAAAGCGGTCCTGGAGGGCCGGATCCATGCCAGATTTTTAAAATTACTACATGTATCTCAATGGGGATATCCAAAAAATCCGGCATGGATCCGGCCCTCCAGGACCAGTTTAGAGACCCCTGTGCTAGTGTGTTATGTGATAGCTCAACCCCTCCAGCACGTCAGAGGTGGCCCATCCTGCTAACACCTATTCCCCTTTTATCTCACTGTCAGGGAGCAATACAAAAAGATTAACGGCCAGCTACACCTAGTCATGGGATCCAAGATACAGACACAGGCACTGAATGTTAGTACAAAAAAATGACAACTTTCTAAAAGTGGCACATTTAGAATTGTGACTTAAAGTCCGACTTTACCATTAAAGAGGATTTAGTTTTCCTTTTATTAGAGACAAAAATGTAATAAGGCTACCCATTGTTATCTCATGGGAGGGGTAGACATCCCAGCAGTGAAAAATGAATTTAAAAGTTTTTTACTACCAGTACATTTAAAAGTTAAAAGTTTATGTCCAATATTTTAAATACACTGCACCCTGCCCTATAGGCCATTTAGGGCCAATCAAAGGATTCACATATATATTATAATGGAAGGTATTGGGCTGGCAACAAAGACTTATTTTGCCAGGTCTAATTAGCAGTTTAAAATGACACACCTAGGCTGCAATGGCAGGTATGAGCCAAATTTGAAATGGCTATGTAAGTGGGTGGCACAATTAGTGCCACAGGCACACTACTAACATTTAATTTATAGTCCATGGGTACATACACTCCACTTTACTTGGGATTTACATGTAAATTAAATGTGCCAATTGGGTTGTAATCCAACTTCACAATGTTTAAAGTACAGAGACCAAACGTTTCATGACTGGTTAGAAGTGGTAAAGTGTGAGGAGTCTAAAAGCCAACAAAATGAATTCAGCAAAAAAAACAGTAGGAGTGACGCAACACATTTGGGGGATGATCAACACAAAGGGTGAGAGGTCTAACACACCAGAAGACAAGATATTCTGAAAATGTTTAGCTTACAGTTAATCAAGAAGATTTATAAAGCTATATGTAAATGAAAGACATTTACATATTGCCATTTAGGGAAATTATGGAATTAATTATTTGAAATCATAAAAAAATAGATAATCATCGATTTTGGCTGTTGCTTTGTCTACAATGCTGCAATTTCCATAGAAAATTTCATGAGAATATGTAATTGCGCAATGTAAATAGGAAGAATATATTTTTTGGCTTTGCAACACACCTCAACTAGCCCAACCTTGAAATGCCCAGCCATGTTGGTGCAACTTCCTAACTCTGTTCGCTAATGTTCCAGTTTCTGATTTAGCTTTAGTGCAAGCTATGTCTTTCTTCATTTTCAACATTAATATAAATAGATTCTCCAGAGAGGACAAACCACATTTTTGGACTTATTATTCTGTCAGAACGTAAGTTTGAAGGAACGATGACCCCAAAGGCCCACTTTCCAGCAGGGGAATTTAATTACACCAGAGAATCAGTGTGGCTAAATGAGGGAAAGAGAATTTGGGAGGGTACTGAAAAGGTTAAAAAAATATGCTATTCAAGAATTGCTGCCAGCTCAAAGTAGGCTACATGAATGAGATGATAAAACAGATAAAGTGATCCATTGTCTGGCAAGCAGGAGGGAGTCTAGCTACATGGGGCACAAGCAGGAACCACATTGACTAGCCACCTATAAATCAGCTATCAGCAACTACCACTGCCAGCTCAAAGGGTCTGACCTACCAGATCGAGACCAACACCAACCAAACCAATGAACTCTTCACCATCATAGGAGAGTTCACCCCTCCGTCAGCCAACGAAAACTCTATCCCCTCCTCACAAGAACTCCGTGTTGCCCGCACCGACCACTTCCAAAACAAGATTGGAGTGATCGATAGAGACTTCAAACCCTAACCCTTCAACCTCTTCAGCAGCCCACAAACCAACACCACTGACCACCTGCTCACAGCATGGGAACAACTCAGCACACAGACCACATCCACTCTTATGAACTCCATCTACTCAGGAGCACCCACCGACCCATGCCACCACCAACTCTTCAGCCTCAGAAGAGACCAGATCAGCCACCAGCTCACCAGCAGGCTCAGTGCCTCCATAACCACAGCCACCTTTCCAGATGCATGGAACCACACGGAGGTCAGACCCCTCCTCAAGAAACCTTTGTCAGACCCCAGGTAGTTCCAAAACTACTGTCTCAGTCAGTCAGTCAGTCAAAAAATCTTTATTCGATTAATAAAAATCATAAAAGAAAAGCAGCACATACATCCCCTGTTGCGCCAGAATAGTTACAGTAAAAGTTTCAGTTAGTTAAAAATTATCATTCATATATATACATTATATACCGTTGCAGGGGAAGAAATCGCTAAAAAATGTTCAATTGTTAAAAATAATCCTACATATATATACACTTTTATACATTATATACTGTTGCAGGAGAAGAAATCGCTAAAAATGTTTCAATAGTTAAAAATAATCCTTTATATATATATATACACTTTTATACACTGTACAACTCCATCAACTAATAAACCGTTATGTGGGGGACCCAAAGGCATTAATCAACAGTGTTTCCCAAATCCTAATCAGTTCTCCACTGTGCGATTATTTATAGTCAAACGTTTTTTATTAGCCCGTGCTGCAGCCACCAAAAAACTTGCCACACTAAAAATAACGTGCACGCTACTTAACATTTGCAGGTATAAGAGCGCGGGCCTTACTTGCACAAAAGCAGCTTCTCTCAGAATGGGATATAAAAATCTTTTCCTTGCCTTAGAGAAATGCTCGCAAAACATTATGAGATGAAGTGTATCTTGTGTAGAGAAGTTATCACAAGAGCATGGTACAGTATCTTCCGGTTTTCCCCAATGCGGAAAATTACCCAGGGAAAAATGGATTAAATTGAACCTAAATCTTGTCAACAGAAAGCGATGGAACGGCTTTGAGACGATTTTCAGGTAAGGTTCAATAGAGGGAAGAGTCTGTACGCCATAGATATTTGTAGCCCCCGGCTTTTTAAGCTCCTCTTCTTCCCTATTCGTCTCCATCATGATCCGGAAATTGTGTTTAATCTAGCTCAGATCTTCTTTCCTAATAGACTCCGGGGCAGTGTATAGGTCAGAGCGTCCTATCCTGGCACACGCCGCTCTAACGTATGCCAGCCATGGGATTCTTTCTGCCCCATCCAGGGCCACGCAGTCCTTGAGGATTAGGTGATTTAAAGTGATCTCCTCATTAAGCCATGTATTTGCCCAACAAGTCAGTGGGGCCAATTTTAAATGATCAGTTATGTAGCCCAGGCCTAATTCAACGTTTATAGCAAATGTCAGTGATGACTGTGGTACCGCTAGTAGAGATCCTAGAAATTTATTTTCAGCCAGTTGTATCTTCCCAACTGGTGCATAGCCCATATTGCTGCCCCATAGGAGGCGATTGCACAGCATTTTGATTTGTATATTTTGAGCATGGCCTCCATGGGCCTTGCTCCTAGCTTCTTAGAGAAGCTTAGAAATGCTGTTGTAGATCTTGCAGCAGCATTGCACTTCTGCTTCTGCTGGGGACCCCAGGTGCCCTTTTCGTCGAAAAGCACACCCAGGTAGGTGAACACTGGCACCCTTGAGATTTCCGCACCCAAGCAGGTAAAAGACTTGACCTTAATGTTCTTCCTCTGCGCCCCTGCGATCATTACATGGGATTTATTACTATTGACCTTTAAGTCTAGAGACTCCATAAAGCAGCCAAAATGATCCAGCATCTTTAGTAGGCCTATACCTGTACGAGCATTTAAAACAGCATCATCCGTGTACAGGAGGTCCGGGATGCCCGTTCCCCCGGTACGCGGAATGTCTTTGCAAGCTACGACCAATGATTCTTCCAAGGCATTAATGTAGATCGTAAAAAGGAGGGGGGCCAGAATGCACCTTGTCTGACCCCCCGCCTAGAGCTGAATTTTTCAGTACAGCGGCCTTCCTACGTCACCCTGACGGCAGCAGAAAGGTCCTGATGGAGGTCACTAAGGAAATAACCAAAAGGGCTTCTATGCCTATGTCTCGCAGAATGCGCTATAATTTGGACCGATTCACCAGGTCGAATGCCGAAGATAAATCCATGAACCCCAGATATAAAAGATCACCCTTCGCTTTCTTATATTTACTTATGAGGAGGTGTGGGTTCAGGCATTGGTCTATGGTGCTTCTGTGCTTTCTGAAACCATACTGGAGGTTAGAGAGGACCCCCCTGCCTGACAGAGAGATTGGCCTGTAGCAGGCGGGGTCCCCTCTATTCCCCTTTTTAAAGATAGGAACTTTGACAGAAGAGGCCCATATGGGTGGGAAACCTACTAACGATGACGCATTGAACACATTGCTTAGTATCTTCGCCCAAAAACTTGGGTACATGATGTAAAGGTCACGAGGGCCCCATCCGGACCTGGGGCCTTGTGTTTAGACATGGATCTAATCGCCTTTTCTACTTCTGCTAAATCGAATATAACTGGGTTAGTATGCCGGGAATTGGCAGTACTGCCTGCTAGTAAGGACTCCCTATGGTCTTTGTCATCATATATGCTCCTAAAATGCTGGAGCCAGCTGTCATCAGGGATGACGCAGTCCGTGTCTAAGTTCTCACTTTCAGAAAAAAAGGGTGATTAATGGTGGACCAAAACTTTCTGCTGTCCCTTAGTATGTCAATAGATTGAAGGTTATCCCATGCCTCCTCTTTGATTTCACGTTTGCGCTCATTGGTTGCCTGTTTGTACTCTTTGCGAAGAATGGCAACTTGTGCCTTATCCCTCGGGCTTCTCTAAAGAGCCTTGAGGAGTGCCCCAAGCGCCTTAGAACAGGCCGTGTCAAACCACTTGTGTGCCTTCTTTGAAGGGGGTCTACTCTCTTTCTGTAAGTTCTTGGCAATATGCCTGCAAACTGCTTCATAAGCTGCTATATTAACCGTACCCAGTGTGGCTCCATCAAGGCAGATGGCTAAGTTATCCCCAGCCTCCCTGGCTAAGTCCTCAAAGAAAACCTCTGGGACTATATCGTTCCATTTGGTCCTCCTTCCCTGATCTCTAGTGTCGTGGGCCCCTTCCCTCCGATTCTGTGCTCTGGGTGTGACCTCCCACGTCAACCTCTAGAGAAAGCGGGTTATGATCACTGAAGGTCGCTACCACCACTCTGTAGGCCAACTTCTTCGCAAGAATTAGGGGGGGACACGAAAATGTAGTCGATAACCGACTTTGCTCCCCTTCCTATAAAAGTTGGGACCCTCTCACTCCCCTCCTCCTTACTTGGTTCAAATAAATTTAAGCTGGATAGTAGTTCCTCAAGGGCATCGCCCTTCCTGCTGTGCTCAAAGTGGGGTACCCCCCCCGGCCGCCCGCCATGATCATCTCCATAACAGTCCCACAAACAAGGATGTATATTAAAATCTCCCATTAATAAAACTTCTGGTGCATAGGACTCATTATGCTTATAGACTGACAAAAATGTTTCTAAATTACTAAAATGCTCCTTCTGCTGGGGGACTTCCATTGCTTATATAAATTTATTAAAAGGTATTTCTGATCGGAAATGGTCCATTCAACTATTATAAAATTACAGGATTCCGTAGTCAGTTTTTTAAAGGTACCGGCAAGATTTAAGGAGAAAAGGAAGAGCAGGTCCCCCTTTGACCTCCCCACATGTCCTTGAGCCGCAGGGTTAGTGAAGCTAAGGTAGCCGTCAAGTGCAAAGCTAGAGGCTGCATCCCATGTTTCCTGGAAGGCCAAGATATCAAATTGCCTTATAAATTTCAGCCATAGGGGATCTGTGCTTTTTGAACGAATCCCTGCCACATTCCAACTTCGGAGTTTACAGGGTACAACGTGGCTAATAGCTGAGCCGCTTGTAGTACCCAAAACCTCACCCTGCCCTGGATTTTCCGTGGGTAGTCAATCAATTGACTCCATCCCTAACAGAGGGGAGAAACGATTGGAAATGCTTAAATCCCCCATAGAAAGCGAACCTGGCCGTGGGGCTGGGGCAATGTTTGTGGTTGAGGCTGTGGTTGAAACTTCCCCCCCATGTAAAAGCCCCTGAGCAGTACTCAACTTTGTAAAGTCCCTACCCTGGTGTGGAGCCATGTGCACAAGGTTATGGGGTGAATATACCCCCCTAGGTGGCTCAGGGGGTCTAGGCCGGGTTATTGGGGCATAGAAAAATCCCAAGGGAAGTGGCCTGATACCATCATTATCAAGATCTGAGGCATCCCTGAAGAGTCCTTCCGCACTAGCCCTAATATTAAAGGAAACCACCACGCAGTCCCCCGGAATACTCATGTGACTCCGCCCTACCCACCCAACTCTCCTTGCCATTATTACTATGTTTGAAATATCAACTCCTCCAGTGCTAAATTTCGCAGACCACTGCCTGGCTTGGGACATGAGGTCATGGGTTGATTCATATGAGCCCTCCCTTAATGGCGGTACCCCGGTAAAGACCGCCATCAAAGGGGCGGCCTCTGGCGGCAGATTCAGGATTCGGCCATATGCTCTATGCTGCCTAGATCCCCCTTGTGCCAGGTTCTCCCTAGTGCTCACTTCCGGGTTACGACTCCCACCCCCTGCCCTTGTGGGTGAATGAGTCTCTATGCCTACGAACCCAGTGTCATGACAAAGTCTGCTAGGTGTGGGGCCCGTGGGCATTGCTCCTACCAAAGCTTATTCCCCCCAGTTACTTGTGGCAGAGTTGCAGGCACCTTCCCCCCTGGGTACTGTTTAAGGAACAAGTCGATTTTCTCGCATTTAGACAGGATCCCCACTACGCAGGTATTAAGTGTGTCCACAATGTCTTTAGCAATAGATACTAATGTAGGTTCCAGTCGTGAGGTGAACAAGTCCTCTATTAAGGCCTCAATTTTGTCTTTCAGGCGTTGGTCAGGTTGACTACTCTCAACCCTTGGTTTTTTCCTCCTGCCGGCTGTTTTAACTGGCTTGCGCTTTCTATGCCGCTTATGTGGTTGCACACCATGTGGGGTGTCGTTCAATAGCCCAGGACTGCCCAGTGTGGTTGGTAATGCTGGTTGCTGTAAGGCCAGACCTTGGTTAGGGTTCGTGATCACGATAGATGGTTCCAGCGGTATGACCCTAGTGTGATTTGTGCCTGCTGCGGGGTCATTTTCAGTCACCCCTAGACCCAGTTCTTTCTCCGCGTTGGGAATCTCTTTAGACAGAACCCCAACCGCTGACGTTAAATATGATATTATAGACTCTGACTTTCTGGGGTGCTTTGCTCTTTTACCTTCATCGGCGTCTCCAGCGCAGACCTGCTTCCTCTCCCCCATGGCTGGACTTTAGGGGGGTGGCCCGTCCCGTTCTCTGCTGTCCCTTTATGGCCACAGATTGCCCCGCCTTTATTCCAGGCTTCGCCCGGGCTACTCCAGCACGCGACTTGCGGGTGCGAGAGGTGCTCCCTTCAGATAAGGTGTCTCCTGGCACGTGGGCAACGTCAGTCCTGTCGCGCGAGCCCCGGGGCAGCTGGGTGATGTGGTTCCCCAGCTGCATGTGGCACCGGGTGACTGGCGGCGAGTGCAGGAGCCGTTCCCCTCATGGCAGGATTTAGGAGGTGAGGATCTGGATAGAAACGCTGTTTCCCTCATGGCTGGCTTGATGCTCTGATTGTTGCCCCAGAGCGCTTCGGCGCTCCCTTCAGATAAGGCGCCTCCTGGCACGTGTGCAACGTCGGTCCTGCCGCGCGAGCCCCGGGGCAGCTGGGTGATGTGGTTCCCCAGCTGCGTGTGGCACAGGGTGACTGGCGGCGAGTGCAGGAGCCGTTCGCCTCACGGCGGGATTTAGGAGGTGAGGATCTGGATAGAAACGCTGTTTCCCTCACGGCTGGCTTGATGCTCTGATTGTTGCCCTAGAGCGCTTCAGCGTTCCCTTCAGATAAGGCGCCTCCTGGCACGTGTGCAACGTCAGTCCTGCCGCACGAGCCCCGAGGCAGCTGGGTGATGTGGTTCCCCAGCTGCGTTTGGCACCAGGTGACTGGCAGCGAGTGCAGGAGCCGTTCCCCTCAGGGCGGGATTTAAGAGGTGTGGATCTGGATAGAAACGCCATTTCCCTCACGGCTGGCTTGATGCTCTGATTGTTGCCCTACTGTCTCATCTCCCTGCTCCTGTTCCACACCAAAGTTCTGGAGAAGGCCATCAACTTCCAACTCACCAACCACCACGAGAGAAACAACCTACTAGACCCTTCCCAATTAGGCTTTCAAACTAACCACAGCACTGATACAGCCCTGATCGTGCCAACAGGTGACAACCGCACCCTACTCAACAGAGGAGACTCAGCTGCCCTTATCCTCCTGGAACAGTCTGCAGCCTTTGACACCATCTTCCAGCACACACTCATTAATCAACTATGCCAGATAGGATTCACAGACAATGAGCTCAGATAGATGGCATCCTTTCTCATGGGACGGCAAAGCTTGGACCCACCCCTATGTCGAAAAACACCACCTGCAACCTCGGCATCCCCTTGGACAGAGAACTCTCAATGAAGCGTCAGGTCAATTTCTGTTTCCTCATCCTGCTTCCTCACGCTTCACTTGCACTGCAAAGTCTTCAGGTGGCTCCCCATCAGCACCAGGAAAACAATGACACAGGCCCTCATTATTGACTCGACTACAGCAATGCACTTGATGCAGGAACCAACACCAAACTCATGCAGACTCCAGACAATCCAGAGCACAGCTGCCAGACTGCCAGACTGATGCTCAATCCTGCCCAAGAGGACACTCATCACCCAGCACTTGAAGGTGCTCCATTGGCTCCTCATCCTGAAGAGATACCTGTTCAAGCTTCTGACCCATGTCTACAAAGCCCTCCATGACCACGGACTCGCCTGAATGAACCACTGTATATTGGAATATTGTCCAGAAGAAACAATTAAGTATAAAAATCACTTTTAAAGTATAAAGAATTAATTAAAGGAGCTAAGACCAAGAAAAATAAGCTCAGCGACAAATTCTACCAGGGAACTCTGTTAAATCTTTGTCCAAATGGAACAACAGTAATATCTTTAATCCTGACAAATCCTTTTGTAACCAGCTGGCTGATTGTTTTCAACTTAAAGTTTACTCTATCTTTATGCGTTTTCCACCACTTTGAACATGCAGAGCTTTGACGATGGTTCAGAGCAAGCTCAGGTATTGAACCCCGGATTAGATATGGAGCTTTCAGATACACCTCAATTTGAAAGGTCCTCTCTTCTAACGAAGGATAAAATAATAAATCTCATTAGTTCAATCAAATCCGGGGCCCCTTTGTACCCCTGTTCTCCTCAGGTAATAACTCAGTGGCCGGTGCTGTGGAAGGACCACTTACGGGCTTACTGAATGAGATATTGACTTCAGAGCTTTTTCCAATTATATGGAAAAGGGCTTCCACCCTTCCGTTGGTGAAAAAACCCTCTTTGGATCCAAAAAAGGTGGAAGGTTAAAGGCCCATATCTCGCCTCTACAACAAATGGTAGATATGGGAGATGCAAGCTCCAGGCCTTTCTCCCTTCCCTTTGGTGTGACCCAGGGGTATGTCCTTTGCCCCACATTTTATATTGTTTATGTTATTCCCCTTGTTAATCTTATTTGCAGTTATGGTCTGGCTGTATCCTCCTACATCGATGATACACAAATAGTGGTATCTATCTCATCGGACGTAAAAAAGGAGGCTAGCAATTTCTCTAGATGTATGTCTCATGTTGCTAGCTGGATGCTAGGAAACTGTCTGAAGCTGAACTCCGAAAAAAAACGAGGTTTTCATTTTTAGAAATGAGACCACCTTTTGGAATGCCTCATGTGGGCCTTCGGACCTAGGTGCGTTACCGAGACTAGCTCAGAAGGCAAGAAATTTGGGGGTCCTATTTTACACCAAATTATGTTTTTCAAAACAAATCAATGATGTTACTTCATCGGGATTCTTGCTGCTGAAGGTTCTTAAAAAAATCCTCACGGTTATTCCTTTTGATCTACAAAAGAGAGTGACGATGGCTCTTATCGTTTTGAAGATAGATTACTGCAATGCCTTGTATTTAGGTACTCATAAACATCTGATAAATAACTGCAGTCTTTGCAGAGGACGGCAGCAAGAGTGCTGCTGAAAGTTCCTAAGTTTGCACCTATAGCTCAATCAATGCACACCTTGCACTGTGTCCCGGTGGAAAAAAGATTACGTTTAAGGCTTTGTGTGTAATCCATAAGGACCTTTACTGGGCCAGCCCTACCTACTTCCTGTCCCGGTTCTCCTGGTATAAACCCAGTAGGAACCTTAGATCAAGCTTTGCATGAAAGGTCATTGTCCTGAGAACAAACCAAGCAAAATTGGGTGGAAGAATGTTCTCCTACTGTGGTGGGAAACTCTGGAACACTTTGCCTCTCGCTTTACGTTCTCATTCCACCTTGCAGCAATTTAGGAGGCAGCTGAAGACCTGGCTATTTACACAATAGATTAAGTTCTCCTTCTAGATTTGTCCATTGTTTGGCAAAAGGTTCCCACCCAATAGTCCGCACATTACTAAGACACCTTTGGCTATTGCTCACTCTTTAAAATTATTTCATTTCATTTCATTACACTGCCTGCATTTCCACTGACCGACCAAGAATCTCTGCTATGCACACCTTGCCATCGGACAGATACCACATATCTACCACTGCCGCTCCAGAGAACCTGGCTTGGCAGTTCGGCCTGGACTGTTCCCATGATGCACAGGGTCAAGATGAATTTGCATATGGCTGTGTCTAAACTGGGGTGGCATGGAGAGCCAAAGAACAATGGATTTAACCCAGATCTCTTGACTGGAGTGAAAGTATGATTTCTTCAGCATTCCGTCCATCATTTGTTTGTGTTGCACTTTTCGTCCTAAGTGGGATGTATGCCCAGACGTTAGTCCCTTGTTCACTGTGCCACTGGATTCAAGATAGCCTGGCTGATGAGGGGTAATACCCCAAAACCAGTCCCAGGATGCTTGTTTCCTGGCTTGGCAGTTCGGTCTGGACTGTCCCATGAGGCACAGGGTCAAGACTGATTTGTATGTGGCTGGGTCTAAGCTGGGGTGGCATGGTGAGCAAAAGAACAATGGATTTAATCCAGATCTCTTGACTGGGGGTGGATGTATGATTTATTCAGCATTCCATGCATCATTTGTTTGCACAGCACCAACCTTAAGTTAAGGCATACACAATATATACACATAGGGGCTGATTCACCAAGGTAAACTTACACTTTAGTGTAAGGTTAGGTTTGTTTTGGAGTTTAAAATCTCTGTTTACGACTGCAGAGACTCCACAGATGGGGCAGGGAACTCTGCACATTAAATGATATGATATGCCTATCTTTTTATGAGCGAAGTTCTCTGACCTGACTGTGGAGTCGTCAACCTATTATTAAATCAGAGTTTGTGAATTCCAAACTAACATAAACAAAAGTGTAAATTTACCTTTGTGAATCAGGGCCATAGGGTCTTACCTACTATAGCAGGGACGTTGCTGTGACTAGTCCTCCTATTTCCTGGTGATGATTGGAGAATAGAGCAGAAGCTGCATGCTCGGTACTGCCAAGAAGGAGGTGAGAAAGGAGGTAAGGAAGGAAGAAGTTAGAACCTCACACCTTCAAACTAAGACTGTAAGACTGAAGCAGGAGAATAAATAAGCAACAATGCCCTAACTGTAAAATTGCACTAGGGCAAAAATAAAAAGCAAAAGGACCAAAGATGGGTGTGAACTGAGGGGAACAAGAGTAGCCTGCCAACCACTGTTGCCATGCAAATGTTCTCTGCCAACATAGCTTCTTATATTGACCCTTCTCTTTCTACCCTGGAAATCTTCCCGTGACTTCTGTGTCTTTCTACACTTCCCTGTAAATGCCTTAGTCTGAGTATCTGCTGCCCCGCCTAACACCAATGACTGGTGTGCCATCCTCCCTTTTGCCCATAGCCTCCATTGCTGTTAGCTGATTAGACAATCCTCTTTGTCTGCCTTAATGGTTGTTAGCCTCGTCTTAGCAATGATGACAGATATATGAGGGACTGGATGTTCTTATCTTTCCTGGTAACACCCAAAAGCTCTTTAACTAGAACAATTCTCAGAAAGCTATTACACATCTGAGCAAGTACTGGATATTGCTGTCGCTGCACTAACAAGAATTATTGATGTAATATTATTAAGTAATTGTACACTGCCTGGTCAACATCATGTGTCTCGGCATCAATGAGCAAATCTTTGTCTTTGCAGAGTCTCTTTTTTTGTTGAAACCCCAAATCACAACTATATAGTTTTCAAAACTTTGGTAATTCTGATATGCAAAGTAAAAGTTACTGTACTGTTGCTAATCACACTTCTCACTGCTTCCAAAGGTAGTTTCAGTGGAATACAATTCCACAGTTTTCACAATGTCCAACCTTCACTGCAGTCTACAATTCATTGATAATTGTACCTGGTCACATTTCCAAGATTGTTGCAGTCAATGCATGCCTTCAAGAGCTGCTGTTGTTTAGCCAATGTATAGACATATGTCTCCGAGGTCACAATAGATGCTTCAAATTGACAAGCACTGGAGTTTGGGCAAGGACCTAAAATTATGGACCAAAATGACACAGCAGTCAAAGTTTTGCGGGGGCCAGATTTGTGATATTCACATGATCAAAACAAAAATAAACGAAATAGGAAACAAAATATGGCTCAAGGGTAAACATGCAAAATGTTTCCTAATTTTTTCATCGTTACACTACGCAAAATGCTCTGTACAGATTTTTTGTGGTGTCTTTTTATTGATGTTGTGTGCAGAGTGGGACACCAACAAAACAATAATGGCTATGTTTAGACTAGGCCTGGATGGAGTTTGCAGAGTTTTGCTATGTGAAACTCGGCAAAGTGCCGATAAATCTCTATCACCCTCCACAGAGTTCCGCAAGTCGCGGAGAGTGGTAAGGCGTGCAGCTCGTGCTGAGTGTTAGCACTGTGTGTTTGTCCCAAGCTGTAAATTCAGAGTGAAGAGCACCACGTGCAGCACAAGAGGGTACTGCTTCTTTTTGCAGCTCAAGTAGATGTTCTACTTGAGCTTCCTCAACACAAGTGACAGGTCTCTCAACTCGAGCAGTAACTACTTGCCGCCACCGCCCGGGTTGAGAAATCTCACCAGAAGGTGGTCACTCACGCTCAGCAACTTAACGCTGACGAGCCTCATGAGAGGAAATACTGCTGCCTGTCACTTCGGGGAGTTTTTGGGAACTCTGTGCTCTACGTGGAATGTGGAGTCAGCCAGCAGAGCGGAATTCACAGCCAACCGTTATTTTAGACCCACAATGCTGACAGGGACACAAAGAGCAAGGTGGTAAGGGGCTAAAGGACCCGACAATCCCAACTCTCCTGTTGCAATAGGTTAACATGATCATTAATAGTCACTTGAAATCAAAATACCTTCCACCAAAGCAAATGAATACAGTTTGCATTTTAGTGATGATCAGGTTGGCTAGCCTCAGTGCTGGTGTTTGAGTGGTGCGAGTGGTGCCACCGCACTGGGTGCAAAGGTCAGGGGGGTGCCATGTGTGCTCCGAAATCGTCACCAGGCACATTTCTGAAAAGCCTGCACTGTTAAATAGTGTTGTCCATCTTTCTTTTCCACGATGTTTATCTTCATAGAAATAGAAGAGAGATACCAGTGTTATGCTTATGCCCGACCATGCACAGTGTTTCCACCACCTGAGGATGCAAACCAGCTTGTTTTTGGTCCCAGGGCCATCAATCCGATAGTACAAAAGCGCTACCTATGACGGCCCGGCAAACAATATTGTCCTGAACCCGCCCATGGCATCGAAAGAAGCGCTGAGTTGGAGTGCTTTGGAATTCAAGAGGAGTTAGGTGGCCTATCCTGCAGCCTGCTTCTGTTGCATGTGAGATCCCTGGGTGTCCAGCAGGTTTCTTAAGGTAAGATTAGTGGTTGAAGTGTCCACTTCTCCTGCTCTACCACTGTCAGCTGCCCCCCCCCCTTTCTTCCTGTTACTCTATTTCCCTCTCTGTCTATCTCTCTCTTGCTGCTCCTCACTTGCTGAAACTGTGACTTCAGTAAAAGTTTCTTACCCTCTGTTTCCTCTACTTTCCTTCATTTATTCCCCTGTGAAATGGATCTAAAAAAGAAACAATGTTGCAGGAAATTTATTTTTATGACATTTTTCTGTTCCAGTGCAGCCTTGGGACGAAGAGAAAAAAGTTTCAAAATATGAAAAATAAATATATCACTAAGTCAAGCGTGACAGAGCAGCCGCAAAGTAGCCAGATTGCTTTTCTTCACCACCAAACACATTAGCGCCACTTTACAAAGTTTGCCATTGAAGTGCTACTTTCGTTTTCTCATCTTTCTTTGAACAGTATTGTTTTCACGGGTGGGTATTTGCAGCATTCCTGGAGGTACGGCAATCCCTGCTTGATGACTGTAGTGGTAAACGTTTAATGTGATTCTTATCAGCTGTTTTCCTCATTTTAGTTTATAAAATGTATACTGCGGCTCCGTGTTGATTTCAGGGATGTGGGCTTTTTAAACCATACAGCTCACGTTTTGAAAGGATATAAGCAATGGACATTCAAACGGGTCCCCTCTGAGCCCTGTAGTCATGTTAACTTTTCAGGTCAATGGAGTAGATAGGGTGGGGCAGGGAAGCCCTCCCCTGGTCTTACCTGCCGTCTCGGGCGGCAATAGCCTCCACCGGCTCCTCAATACATTCGCCACAAGGCGGCAAGCAGTGAAAACTCTCCCCAGCACCCCACTGCAGCCACGGGGCAGCAAACGCAGGGACCGCCACGGGCGGCCAGAGGTCTATCCATGCCACTGTTCCAGGTAAAAACACTCATTGAGTTCTGAGTGTAAACGTGTTAAGGTAACCATGTTGTTCTGCTTACGTTTCACATGCTTTACTTAATCTTGCATTACCTATGATGGTTTGCTTTTTCCAAGATTTTCCCTTTTTCCCTCCCAAAATTTTTTGGGGCAGCATATTACTCTTGTCCTCTTGTCTAGTGCATAATTTGAATTGAGTTGCATACAGGTGTTTATAAAGGCGCCCAATTGGGTTGTAGTTGAATGTAGCATGAGTTTCTCTCAGTGGGACAGTATGGTGTTCAATGGGGGAGAGGATGTGGCACTATGGCCATAGCTGCCAAGTTTGGAACTGGGGAAATAGGTTCAGCCTTCATGAACTGTCCACCAGGCCACTCTCCTGAGGGAGCACATTCCCATGCTAGACATTAAAAGGCCCAGCTAGACCTTAGAATCATTGTTATCTTAGCACCTTGAACACCTGTCAGCCACAATCCATACTGAATTTCACCTCCAGTCTTGTGGGCAGGCCTACGAAGCAGCACACACTAGAGCAACAGTGACACTGTCACTGAGGTCCATGGACCTTTGAGGACCGTCTGCCTCACCCATTGGTAACTCCATTGGCTTTGTTTCAGCAGGAGTAGTGAAACTCACCAGGGATCGGCAATGCAGGATTTGCTCATACACCAAACTAAGGGCATATTTACGAGGGAATAGTGAAGTTAGAAAATGTTAATAATTACATAAACACAATATGATATTGTTTTAGGCTATAAAATTAAAGTTATATTTGACTGATGTTGTCGTAATATCATTCCACATCTAATACTTATTTAATTTACATATTTGAGCACACATTTTACATACTCTAAAATTTATCCTGTATATATTTACAACTCAACACAAAAAATAATGTTTGTTGGGGGAGTGCCAACAAAAATTGTCGCACAGGGTCCACAACCTCCAAAGCCAGCCCTGGGTAGCCTACACCAATCATGCCTGTGAAAATAATAATAACGAGTCGTCCTAGTGAAATTAAATTAAGCGTCCAAGTGGTGAAATGTGGATACAGCACAAACGTGGAATATTAATGTACATTAAAAAGAGACAGTGGTACTCTCTGAAGACTAAATAGCACTGAAGATATCTAGTAGGGGCCTGTAACCAATAAAGAACTTAATTTGTGCTTCCTGCCTTGGGGTGGATAAATGTGGGAGGAAGAAGTGCAGATGATCTGAATGTATGTTGTCAATGCTTTGAATGAATGGGGATGTCATTTTATTGATACTGCTGTTGTGTGCACTGTAATCAGATGCGCTAATGGTTATAACTTCAGGAGGTGGGAAGGCTTATTCCACACTAGGCATTCCACCCAACAAGACGGTACACAACCATCCTTGTCAGACCCCTGATGCCAAAAGAGTAAAAGGAATGCCTAGCAAACATATCAGGAGATGAACGTCCCAAAAAAGTTTAAGCAACCAAGCAAATTATTTAACTACCTTGGACTGGAATTAAATAACACTGAGACAAATAGTTGGGAACGATACTGGGGGTCCTGGTAGTTCTTGGAGGTAATAGTTATTGACGATTACAGGTGGGATTCGCCAGAGAAATTTGAAATTACAGAATGAATCAAACTTCCTGGTCCTGAATTCTCTGGTCATTCCTCATTTCCCAGGAGTGTCACCTGGAGTCTCTACTTTTCAGCAAGTAGAATCTCCAAGTGAATCTCCCCAAGTCCATGAAATCACAGCAGATCTCGTAATTCGAATGAGGCCAATAACTTCCATAACTTAGCTCAATGGAACTAAAGAGGACTTCATAAAGAGATCCTAAGTAGAAAGAAATCATATATAGCTGCATTATAATTATCCTAAATATCGAGCGTGAAATGTTCAGGCTAAACATATGCTTGGAATGTAAGTTTAAATGTTAGATTTCAAAGTGCTGTAAATGACCAAGAGGTAAGGGCTGTAAGTTTGGGCCTACATAAAGTCTGGTAAAGCTTAACTATTAAGTAACAATGAAAGAGTGTGCCTAGATAGAAATGTTGATAAAGATTGAATATGATAGCTTCTGATTGGTGGATGCCTCTACATTTTGTAACCCAATCCTAGGGCTTTAGGGTATCAAAGTCAAATACTGCCTTAATGCAAGATTGCCATAGCACCATCATCTTCACTTGATTGTATGCCAAGCTATGAATGTTTTTTGTATGCTTTCTCTTTTCTGATTATTCTTTATATTTTAAATATATTTTATATATTTGGATGTGTATTTTTAACAGTTGTGTGTAATGCAAAACCTTGACCTGAAAGTTATACTTAATTTACAAATCATCCACATTTACAGAGAGAGCTGCAGAGGCTTTGGGGCTTATTTCGAGTTTGGCGGTCTATACTACATTCCACCAGCTCAGCAGAGAAATGTGCCCCTCTGCCCTTGTGAAGTACAGTCTGCCAGCTTTGCTGTGTGGCCCCATGCTCAAATTTATTTTCTAAAACAATCTAAAAAAGGGGAGAGTTTGCTGTTGAAAAGCAAAAGAGTGTTTGCACAGATTTTTTTCTAGTACGTGAGACGCATTAATCCTAATTACTGTTCAAGGCCACTAGACTTTATCTTGCAGTCACAAAGAGGGAAAACTATGTTGGTCAGTCCACCTGCAAAAGTGAGAATGGTCTACCACCCCAAAGTTCAGGTTACCAGTCAAAGGTTCATGCCACTGGAGCCAGGAGAGGCTTCTCCAGCAGAAACTTGGTGGTTTGTCTGACTCCAAATAGAGCCGGGGACTGGACGTTTGATGGACAAGGCATTGTGACACATTTGTGGTGGAGTACCCTGTCTGCCAAACTCTACATAAACCCCTTAAAGTGATCTGCTTCCCACAGCAGGTCTTGTATTTGGAGCACTGGTCTCTGAGGACCCTCATCATCTTCCATTTTAGAGTGCTTTGCGTCATTGGACTGATTCTAACAATATTTCAGAGCACAATATTGAAACCACTGCAGATACATCAAGGAGGTCTGCAAGCACTTATGTTTGCCTAAATAATATTTTGAAAAATCTGAATTGATAAATTTACAAATTGAAATTGCTTCTATTAGTATGGAAATTAAATTTAGTTTAGTAACAACCAGTGCAAAACAGTTTTATTTTTTTGATATTTACCACTGTTCACTCACAATATGTACACTGAACACTCCCCAAGACATTAATAATCTCGTAAGTATGATCCAAGATTGTGTGCTGACACTTCAAAAATACAAGGGACAGAGCGCATATTGAACTCTAGAACCAGTCTTTAGACATTTTTATAATTTTGCTCATTGCCATCTTCACCTGGTATGCACAAATCTGTAATAAAGGTGTTTTTCATTGCTACCAGCATGTCTACTTAACATATAAGGTATAAAAACAACATGATATTTACAAACAACATGTCATTTTAATGAATTAACCATCTCTTTCATGGCAGTTAATCAGATCTTTATACTTGAAATATAAAATGAACCTGTTCTTGAATTTCCACTTCACTGCCGGTAAAGGTCAAGATATGGATCTATGATATTATCGTAATTGTTTATGGCACTCTCACCATCAAGGTGTACATAGAAGGCCAAAGGCGTTCTCCAAATTGCATTTACTAAGGGTGACCTCCAAAAAACTTCCTGGGACGCCGTGAGGACATCTTGCCTGCTCTTACCCGTACCTTACCTTACCTCTGCCCACCAACGCTGCCTGTTTGCCCTGTGCTTGCTGAGGTGCTGAGAGGCTGCAGGGGAGCCGCGTGGCAGGGACTCACTCTCCCAGGAGTCCCTGCGTGACCAACCAACATCCGGTCAGCGCCCCCTGCGTGCCCCACCCCAGCCGGCAAACAGGTGAAAAGGAACCCGGAGCAGCTCACCTGTGTGACCTCCAAAAACTTCCTGGGACGCCGTGAGGACATCTTGCCTGCTCTTACCCGTACCTGCATAGGCACTACTTCTTGCCGCTCCCGCTTCGCGGGAGCCGCTGCGTGGAAGGTCTGCCCACCAACGCTGCCTGTTTGCCCTGTGCTTGCTGAGGTGCTGAGAGGCTGCAGGGGAGCCGCGCGGCAGGGACTCATTCTCCCAGAAGTCCCTGCGTGACCAACCAACATCCGGTCAGCGCCCCCTGCGTGCCCCGCCCCAACCGGCCTCCCACCTATAAAATCAGGTGAGGAATCGTCTCGCGGGACGCCGGGCGAAGCCCGGGCAAAGGGCGGGCCCTCTACGGCCCTCATCGGCAGGAAGAGACAGGGACAGGGCCTGGAACGCTGCCCAAAACATCATTTGTGAGTTTTTCTTACTAACATCCATCACTGCAATTGTAGGAAAGTCATCCTGTGCAACAGTATTGTACAGTATAATTCGGGGGTAACCACCGTCATAGCCTCTTAATATGTCGAAGTCCAAATCAACCCAAGCTGTCAATACTATTGACAATTACATGGTCCAGGTTGTTGCAAAAATAAACAGTGATAGGAGATCCTGACTGGGGTTGAGTCTTTCCCCTGTACTGCCATCACCTGATAATATGCCTCTTGACACACCTGCCCTTGATATTAGCAATGAGGTATTTCAGCATCCTGGGAATAACCCATTAACCCAGCTATTAGTAGCTATAGCCGACTCAGCCGCTGAGAGTATACCTGATGAAGAGATAGTACTGCTAGAAGAGGAGCCCCCAGCACCGGTACCAGCCCGGAGAGCTGCTAAGGGGGGGGTTAAGAGTCTTTCAAAACGGGGCGGGCTTCGCTCAAGCTCAAGCATTTACTAAATCACAATTTTAAAGGGACTTCTTGAGGTTGTTTTCAGGATATTTGTTAGTGCTCATAGTTCAATAAAAAAATATACCTTAAAAGAATCCAAAACAATAGATCATCAGGGAGCCTATTACACTTAGGGAGTACTTTTTCTGTTTGCGCCATGGTCCACCTGTAAACAGTTACGCGGGGCACAAGCAAGGAAAGTGTGCTGTATTAAAATGAAAAAGCTGCCCTCAGGGCAGCTGTGAACTCACGCTGCCCTGGGTTAGAGAGGGTTTAGAGATGCCCCTGAAGGCGAGTGCAGTGAGTGACTGCATCTACCTGGAGGGGGATGTCTACGGGAGTGAATTGAACCCCCTTTTGCTCCTCCAGATGACTGCCCTCAGGTGGCACACTGACAGAGCACCACCTTTTTGTGGTGAATTTTCAGTGTGCCACCTAAGGGAATGTTTACCTCTGCCCCTGCTACTGTAATTCGGCATGAGCATAGGTGCAAAGTGCTTTTCCTATTTGAATGGGCCCACGCCTCAATGGACATGAGGGAACACCATCTCACTGTAGCGCTGGTGCTACGTATTTGCCAGCGCTATCAGTATATCAGAAGGGGCCGCACAGGTATCTGTGGCACCTTCTGTAATACCAAAATGCGCAGAGCGCACAAAACGGGTGCATACGTCTGTTCCACCCTGGGGCCCTTTCTGTAATATGGCCCGATGTATCAGTTCCTTGGATGACATGGAACAGGTTGCAGTAGAAAAAAGTCTGGGTAGTGCATTATTTGTATTTATTTATTTTGTTCAAAAAAAAAATCTCACTCTTTCTGCTGGCCAGGTCTATTGTCGTTGCACATTTTTGATTGACGTGGCCTTTACCAGTGCAAAGATTTACAATAATAAAGGTGTGAAATGATGGCAAGGTATGGTCATAGGTAGAACACTCCATGCTGTGTGTTCCACAGTATGGATAAATGAATATAAGGAAGTTCTAAGCTGGTCAGTTGGTGTGGAGTGTGGCTGATGGATAATGCATGAGGTGCAAAAAAGACCTTCTTCAACCTGAATACCTTGAGTTGAGCCTTTTTAAATGGTACATGACACCACAATCTGGCGACTAGGATTGGATACTATATTTCTGGTTAACTGCACCTCAACATCATATGTCGCCACCTACCTGGTTTGCTGTAAGACAAATAATGGTTTTGGTTCTGTCTGGCCTGATATAAGGAAACACCAGAGGAGAGGATAGCTTGCTCTTCTGTCTTGGTGTGGCTGGTGAAGTGTTTTGGCACTTTTCAGGCTTTTGCATCCTAATGAAGCCTGTGGAACACATTATGCTCCACAACATTGGTTGACAGTAAGTGTAGAAAGAGAGGCAATGGTTTGGAAACAACCTTCACTCACTCAAGAAAATGCCCGGCTGTATGTGTGATGACGCACAGGGCTGTTAGCTCTTCTGAAGGGCAAGCATTGTCATCTTAAAAACTAGTGTGTGGCAATGCACGGTGGCCATTTTAGTGCGTTGGGGTAACTTGCATCGGTTTCAATGGTGATATGAGTGTCAGTCAGGTGTGCTGCATTTGCAATTACATAATAAGATAGAAGCAGTCCAAGGATCTGTGGGAATCTAGTGCTTGCACATTTCAGTGATAGGCAAACCAAGTTCTTCAGTTGTTCACAGTAGATTCTTCTGGGGTGAGTTTTAATTTTCTCACAAGGTAAAGGATTGATAGTGGCAGCCATCTTACATCAGTGACGTGCACACCGCATGCCTATGGATTTGCTACCAGTGACTTAAAAATAGTGAAGCCACATGCCTGCACATGTGTTACAAGTGTGTTAATATTAGTGAAACATCTGTTTTCTCTGCAGCATCTTTGAACATGGCTCTGTAGTTTGAAGAAAATAATATTTGAAAGCATATCATGGTCAGCGATAGACACATCTGCACCTTTTTAAGTACAGTTTTTGGCTTCGTGGTTGGCAATGTGTATTACTATGCCCTATTTAAATTTGCATCGGTAAGGCAAATGTGTAGTTGGTCAGAGAATTGGGAGTTCCAAGGGGTTAGACTGCAACTCACATAAGGTTAAAGGAATATAGTTACATTTTGGTATAGTATTGAGTAACTCAGGTATCAGAACATACAGAACGTCAATCCACCTCCATTTTTCTTATGCAGACCTTGTGAACCAGTAATTAAATGACATAAATGGAAAATGAAAATTGCAAATTACTCAAGGGTTTGTGGCACACATTTAAGTACAGAGCACAATTTTTCATGGCAGTTGCTTTGTCTCAATGGTGAAGGACAGGACATTTTAATGAATTTAACAGAACTACGTGCTGCAGATCCAAGACCCTTGAATGAATATGAGATATAGATTCTAAAACTAGATAGATATTATCTACCACGAGTCAGCACTATAATGGAACAGTAGCATTTTGGATTGAGAGAACAGAGCAGAGAGGAATCCGTGAAGGATTTTGTTACAGGGCTTTGCAAGTTGGCTGTGGAACTGCAAGAATGAGGGGGCAACAGAAGGAAATATAAGAGATCCTTTTGTGTTAAAGTGCTACAATGACAAAATAAGAGAAGACCTCTGGTTGAAGGATGACCCACCTTTGGATGAATTCATTGCAATTGCAAAAAGGGTAGAACAAATGCTGAAGTGCATAGATGAGTTAGGTTATACAAAGAATAAGATGAAAGTGGATTCTGGTAACGTGGAAGAGGTAGTGTGTCTAGTTAAACAGAAAAATAGAAATGCAGCAATAGTAGGGGCACACAAGAGTTCAAAGGCATAAGTTTCAGTTGTGGGAAAACAGAACACAAAGCCAATGCAAACATCTGTCCAGCATCCAAGCTACATGCAATAGTTGTGGGAGGAAGGAGATTCGACAAGAGGTGAAAGAAATTGTATTTCAGGTGGGGGAACACAAGAATGAACATTCAACAGGCAATGTGTCAATTGAAGAAATTGTGTTAGTAATGAAGTTTGATTCTTGTTCACATCTCTTTATGATTTTGAAAAACATGTTCGCCATACATTTTAAAGATACAACTTTTGCAAAATATATGTATATCTATTGGGTTATGGTGGCAGGTCTAACGTAATATGGGAATTTTTCATGGCTTGCAGTGAATTTAGAGGAAAAATGTTGGCTTGTAAAGTGTATGTATCAAAACAGGGAGAAGAAATTCTAGGTTGGCTACATCAAAGACTGATGGATGTGACTTTGAATCACAACACAGAGCCACTGGTTCAGGTGCAAGAAATAAGTAACAAAAATAGAGTTTGAGAAAAAATAAGATGAGGTGTTCCGTAATAGGTTGTGGTGTCTTAAAGGATACAAACATCACATCAATATGAGAGTTGAGGCGCAAGCTGTTACTGCCAAAGTAAAAAGGATACCATTGAATCTACAAGAGGGGGTACAAAAAGAGATAAAACGTTTGGTTAAGCTAAAGATAATTGAACCGGTGGAAGCGACAGATTAGTTAGCTCCAGTAGCAGTAGCAAAGAGCGAATGGGGAAATTTATGTATTGACCTGAGAGCACTGAACAGAGAGGTTATATTAGACAAGTTTCCCCTTCCAAACATTGATGAAATTATATCAAGCTTAGCGGGTGCCAGTTTTTCAACAACGTTAGATCTAGTATCAGCCCACCACAAAGTTGAGCTAGATAGGAACTTACAAGACTTGACTGCATTCATCACATCCATGGGCATCTATAAATTTCTGAGGATGCCTGTCTTTTAATCTCAACAGCCTGTTTTTCATTAAAAAACATGAACACTGTATTAAAGGGTGTTTCGGGGTGAAATGCTGTCAAGATGATCTGATAATGTTGGTACTGCAAAAGAAGAGCATGACTCTAGAGTGGGGTGTGTTTGTGTGTTTTGCAAAGGTACTGGAAAACTGGATTGACACTAAGGAAAGACAAATGTAAACTTGGAGTGAGGGAGGTGAATTATTTAGGTCATCACATCTTGGGGAAGGGGGTGTCTCCCAAGAAAGAGTTAGTTGAAACAATTGAGAAACTTAAGAATACCTGCAAAAAGGAAGAATTTGTTTCTTTCCTAGGGATGGTTGAGTATTATTGCAAGTTCATACCTTGATAATCCAATAAAACCATACATTTGAAAAAGTTACTGGGAAACAATTGTGAATTTGTATGGGAAGACAACTGTCAGAGGGAATTCATGTTGGAAAATTATCTCAAGAATGCTCCTTGTTTGCAAGCATTTACACTTGAAAAAGAACTGAGTATTGTAACAGATACCAGAGCTAAGGGTGCTAGGGCTGTGTTAATTCAAAAGAGAGGTTGAGTAGAACAATTAATTGCATGTGTCTCTAGGTGTCTGAGGGGACATACATTAATTTTCTCAATCATTCATTAAGAACAGTGTCAAGAGTTTGGGAGTCTGGTTGGACCATAAACTCTCCTTTTCCACTCAGGCCACTAAGTTGTCTGCCACCTGTTTTGGCCTTTTAAGAACACTGAGGAAGGTCCTTTCACTTTTACCTCTAGATGCCAAGAAGGTGGCAGTGCAAGGCCTTATTCAGTCCCGCTTAGACTCAAATAACGCCCTATATCTGGGGGCGCCTGAGATGACTCTTCGAAAGCTACAGGTGGTACAAAATTGTGCAGCACGTACCATACTCCAAATCCCACGGTCACAGTCCGTCAGACAGGGACTGAAAAGCCTACACTGGTTACCGGTGAGACAGAGAGTGGCTTTTAAGGCTCTGTGTATCACACATCGAGCTTTTTGGAAGACTGGATCAGCAATCAACACCAGCCTTGTTACCCCTTACCACCCTAACAGGAACCTCCGATCTTCCGGTGCTTTTCTGGCAGTGGTACCCAGAGTAAGGAGAGCTAGGTCGGGGGGCAGGATGTTCTCACTGAACGCCGCCAAGCTGTGGAATAGACTCCCTTTTGATCTTCGATCCACACCCGACCTACTCCCTTTTCGCAGGAAACTGAAAACCATACTATTTAGGAAGCCCTTTTAGTTCCTCCTGTGTTCCGTCTCGTCTCTGTCTAAACTCAGCGCTTGGACGCCCCTGGGCAGCAACCGCGCTTAATAAATCGATAATAATAATAAGAAGAAGAAGCACGAGCAATCTTTTTGGCACTTTGTAAATTCATGAATATGAAATTTAAGGTTCTGTCAGCTCATAAACCTTTGAGAAAATGTTTTATTTAAAAAAAACGGGTTGGATGTGATTTCTTCATGAATAAGAAGATGGGTAATTTTTGCTAAAGGAGTGTAATTTTGTAGTGTAGTACATACCTATAGAGAACAACTGGGCTCAGATTGCCTCTCCTTTCTGGTGGGTGTAGATGTAATTGAGAAAAAATGCAGATGCACAAATTCAACTATATATCTCTCCGGACCTGCTAGTCCTGAAATGGCTCCCTTATGAAGCTGAAACTGAAAATTGCATGCATAACACACAAAGCCATCCACCGCAAGACCCTGATGTTCCTCGCCCAGAAACCTGAGCTCTCATGTGGTTCAAGAGCTTCCAGAAGTGCCAGCACCCTCTTACTCAAACCACAAAAATTCAAGAAAAAAAGACCTATAATCGAACATTTTCAGGTATGGCGCCATGGATCTGGAACTCTCATCCCTCCGAAGTCAAGTTGATCCCTTCCTCTGTCCTCATCAAATCAGAAGTTAAAGAGCTCTTGATGAAAAAATATCTGCCTCAGTCTTCCTACCACACTTGACTCCCGGGCCAATGGACGCTGTTTTGTGTCCTAGATGCTAGGCTCTTGAGAATGTTGGACCTTCTAAGTCAATGTACTTGTCGATATGTTAATAATTTGTGTTTGCATGTACTCGTCCTACTGCACAATCTGTAAAGCGCTCTGATAGCCTCGGTGGTCATACTCGCGCTATATAAAACTTTCAAAAGAAATAAAAGAAATAAACTTGTGGATCATGAGTTGAGAGGGTGTGAGGTTACTTTGGGTATTATACAGGAAGAAGAGTGGAAGGATGAAGTTGACAAAACTCAACTAATTTTGAGCATGACTGAGTCCATTTAGTCTAACCAGGGAAAGTATCTTTGATAAGCCTTGGTCGTTGATATTGAATGATTTGTCGGTTGTAGATGGAATACTTACTCGAGGAACAAAATCTGTGCCACCAGTTAACTTACATAGGAGACTTCTGGATTTTGAGCACGAAAGTCACATGGGGATAGTCAAAACCAAGGAAAGGCTAAGACGACATTTTGGTGGCCAGGAATGGGAAAAGAAGCAGACAGAGTGGTGAGAGATTGTCTGCAGTGCAAAGTAAGTGATACCATTTTAATTAGTAGACAAATGCCCCATGGTGTGGGCATTTGTCTATAGGGAGCACACACAATTTCCTTGAGATGTAGGGAGCTCCAAAGATTTCCTTGGGAAGAGATTGAAATTGACATAATAGAACCTTTACATGGTGAACATCACACTCCGTTTTTTTTATTTCAGTCTTAGACCTATACTCCTGGTGGATAGAAGTTACTTGTGTTCAGGATGTCACATCTTCCAGTGCGATTACATTTTTTGATTACATTTTCAAGAGGAAAACTTATCCCAATTCCATTTTATCGGCCCATAATCTGCAATTTTGTTAGAAGGAAATGGAAAATTATTTGATAGACTGTGGAATTAGCCAAAAGAAAACCTCTGCGTACCACCCAGAAACAAATTGTGCCACTGAAAAAGTCAACAAAACCTTAAAAGAAAGCATACAACTGACAATCTAACAATATGAATTGGAGGTTAGTTCTACAAGCCACAAGAACAGCTTATGGAATGTCCCCACATGCCTCTACTGGTAAGACACCTTTGAATGTTTTGAAGAAAGGTCAGAAAATTCAACGTTTTTTGCAGGATTGATACTGTGAGGCAAAGGTTTAAAAGATAATGGCATTGGTGAGCGGAGAAGTAAAGAGCTAAGACAACAAAAGGACAGCAAAAAATAATTTGGCATGAGAAAATGTGTTTTATGCAACAAGGTAGCTCTTGGGGTTGTCATGAAGAAAAGAGCACCAGTAGAATGTCAACCAGCATCAAAGTTCTCAAGGGAGAGGAACGTAGAGAAAATGTTCAGAAATGCTATTAAGATAGAGGATGTCAAAATCTGGAACAAAGGTCATGTTGTGGTTATTCAGCCACACAGCAATACAGTAGAGAATAAAAATAGTGATACTGGTGTTGGATCTTAGAGGCTCATTACGATGGCGGGCGGACATCAGTCCGCCCACCATTGCTGCGGAGGCTGCAGAGCTGGGAATGCCCGCCGGTAAGGTGGCGGTCCCACTGTGTGTATTAGGATGGTCCCACCACTGAGACAGGCGCATCCAGGCCTCTGATCATTGTGGATGGTGCTGCTGGCTGCAGCACCATATGCAGTGCACAAATGGCACATGGTGCATTTCCATGCACAACATGGCAGGCACCACGTCGTGCTTGCTACCTTGTGCATGGAAATGTAGGGGGGCACCATGGGCACCCACCAGTGCACATAGACCCTCCCTCCACACAGAGAGGGCCAGCAACAAGCCCTAGAACCCAGCCCCCGCCAGCCTTTCCATGGGGGTGGAACCGCCATGGAAAGGCTTTATGACCAGCATTGTAATCTGGCGGGCGGTGCCTGCTAGGCACTGCAGCCATTACACTCATGCTGACAGCTCCGCCAGGCAATCATGATGATTGCCATGGCAGAAGCGTGGAGGGCGTTCTTTGTGACCACTGCGGTCACTAAGCGATTCCCCCTGCCAACCTAATGTTGCAGTGGAAATGGGAGCCAGATCGCGGAGGGACCGCCACCTTCGGCCCGGTGGTGATGGTGGTCCCTTCGCCATCGTAATGAGCCCCTTAGTCTTCCAATGCGGGTTCTGACGCAGCTCACAGGAATTTGTATCAGAGTTCCATAAGGGTAAGAAGCAAGCGAATATGTAACACACTAGTATATATGAGGGACTATGTGTGCAAAGTATAATTCATACTTCCTAAAGAAGATGGTGTAGCACACCGGTGTATATGATGGACTAAGGCTTTGAAGCATTATTCATGTTTAGTAATATTATTTATGTTCAGTGGCATCTAAGGTTAATATATATGTGTGTATATTTTGTTGGAAGGGGGAGAAGTGTGGGATGATGACATAGGTATGGTTTAAGGTATAATTCTCCATTTTAGGGGTTCCATACTATGCATAAAGAAGATGAGGAATTTCTAAGCTGGCCAGTTGGTGTGGGGAATGTCTGGATAATGGATGAGATGCAATTAATAACTTCTTCAACCTTAATCCCTGGAAGTGTGTCTCTTTTAAATGGCCTCAGACACCACATAAGGCGTCAGAGATTTTCATTAACACCTTAGCTGCGTGTAAACATTTCTCCCCAGTGCTGCGCTGTCCATTAGAACTAGTGCTGAATGGACGTTCAATGGTCGTGCGCAGCACTGGGGAGGTAGCGCTGCTGACGACCATTGGCCGTCAGCAGCACTTAAGGGGTTAAAAGTTGATGTGGACATCTTGAGGGGAAGGAAATGTGAGTGTGCCTGCTAGTTTTGCAAGGTATGTGTATCTGGTATTTGTGTAGTGCAAATATAGCCAAATGCCAGCTTAGTTGTGGATTATTGAGGGCAAAGATACAGTCAATTAACCATTGGAGAGGAAACTCGGTTGTAAGAGTGGAGGTTGGCTGGAAGTTCACCATTTTGTAGTGTCCTTTACGAGGTGTTTCCTCAGCTCTTAAATTGAAGCCTGGTTGGGGCGGTCCTGATGGATGCAGAAATGTCATTCTAGATTCTTTGCATTTTAGTGAAGATGGTGTGTTGTCTATTTTGCACTGCATCTACAGTCTGATGGTGTCCTGACCGTGGTTGTCCTGATAGCAACCAGAAGTAATGAGCAGTTAACAAGGGGTGCTGGTTGTGATGGATTTGTAGATTATGCAGATCATTTTGAACAGTTTGTGTTATGTTTCAATAGTGGGGCACGGCAGAGCCTGTCCAGGTGTCAGAACATTCACATGTACTCTTGTAAAGTAGGCACAACTCAGTTACTGGGTGACAGGAGCATGGTCTAAGAGTTTCTTGCTCCTGAACATTGATGATTCAACCAGGTGCATCATTTCTTGGTATGATATGTTGCAGTCTAGTAGATCCCCTAGGAACATTGGCGTTGTGAATGTAATTCCTCTCACCAAAGTGTTAATGGCTCCGCAAGACAATCAGGGAGTATTAGTGTGAATAGACCTCTTTTCGCATTTAAAAGAGATGTCAACTTACTTGACAGACTAGTTAGAGCATACAGAGAACCATAAAAGACAATTCAATAGCAAATGTGTTGGTGGTTGATCCAACTATAACAGTATAAATGTTAAAGATGTGCAGCATGTGTGTCCATTTTGAATTACAATGTATTTAAATACTTGAGATATGAATAGAAACTCATAAAACGAAGAACTGTTTGTACCCATAATGTTATTCATTGCAAGGAATATGTTTGTGGACTTTATTATGAATGAAAACCTACACAGGAAGTATGCAAATCCAATGTACAGCTATATATTGATTTATGGAATTTTTTTATGCACTGTCTATCATATAATACAATCATAGCCATAATGGAATTGGTGTGTATGTTTGATCATCTTGCCCACCCAAAGCAGTATGACCCCAGGCGATGCTCTCCTTATTGTGCTTACGTTGGAGGTGTATTCCTGGTTTATTCCTGGAGTGAACATTGATGTCATTACAATGGTCATTATAGGAGGTGAACATTTTGTTGACTCTATAGTAGATATTAGAATTGGCAATGATTTCACATGATATCAGTTTCAATGGACCGAGGAAGTACATGAGGCCTGTTATTTTCCTTCAAGTGATGCAATTTCTTTTTATCTGTTGGTGAGGTGGACTTGTTTTTGCAGGTTTTATGCTGGTATTGTTAATGATGTTGCAGACTTTTTGTTACAGCATGTTGAGTTAATGACATAGTACATGATTTGGATTTGTTTCAATTTACAGTCCGCCCAGCCACACAAGTGTTGCCCTGATAGGTAATTAGAGGAAGTTTAAATAGAGGCCCTCTTGTGGTAGCATTCTACATAACACCATTGAAATGTATCACGTCAATCCACTTGTGTGTGTTTGATGTGATGTTGTATTTATTATGAAAACTACATTAATGGTGGTTTATGCGTTTTGGGGCTCAAACCCTGGGTAGGAACTTTGTGCAAATCAAAATGTTGGGTATGTGTAATCCAATGTTGCAGTGCAGGTGAGTTGGAGCAATCACAGCATATTACTAATTAAAATAGTAAGTAAACCCAGAGGTCTAGTTTACAAGATCCCATATCACTTGAGTACACGGCATGATTGGGCTTTCGATATTAAAAGTATTTTTCCATCTGCTTGATCCTTGCCAGAACCGTGAAAATTAGTGTTGCCTCTCGCTGATACTCACCAACTGTATAGATTGATCTAAGGTAAAAATGTGAAACTGACTGTTGTTTCTCTTGTTGTGTAGTGAGGGCCGGGCCTTGTGTGCACACATTGCTATGTTAGCATAAGCTTATTAGAAGTTTAAACGCCATTTTATCCTCTTGCTGCTTTTTCACATGACACTGCATATAGCTGTTGTTGTAAATTAGGCTTCCTGAATGTCTTCACATGAGAATGGCTTGTTTTCAACATCCCTAGACTTACATCGTGACCCTAGTTTGCATAGTGAGTGCTAAAGCCTCCAAGGTTATCATAACAATGTAGTTGTTGTTTCGGCTGATCGGCTCAAGTTTTAGACATAACATGCAGACAGCTGCATCTAACGAAGATTCTGGTTGCCTTTAATATTGCACTTGGAGAAAATCTGTTTCCCAGAGAGAAAGAGATTTTGCAGATCCTTATGTGATTCACTTCTAATGATCTTGGAGGTATCGGGTCCCCTATTCAAGCCTAAGAGACCTTCTATATTTTATAAAACATAGTTCCTAGCTAGGGAGGGTGGCATACTAGGCACTATAAGCCCTGTTTCCACTATCATCCTAATATGATTTCTCCTTTTATGTTTTATGGAATTGTAACAATGCTGATCATAATATTTCTAATCATATGTCTGCTTGTGTTAGCAAAAATACTGCATCTTAGAGCACGTCGTTAAAATAAACATTTTAACCTTTCCCGTGTCTCTTTTTACTCCTGTTGTGGACTGGTATGAGAATAACAAACGAAAAAGTGTTCTTGATTCCCACCATTCCTGAGTGTAACCTAAGTCGCATTTTCTGGGTTGTCCAATCATTGGTACATTTGCTGTAGGTCGAAGAGCTAATGAGGCACTCATGCTAGTTGGTTAGGGGTTCTAGGTACTGAGGTGAGTTTTTTGGTCCACCACAATTCACTGAGGTCCTGGGTCTCTGTGCACAGTTCTGTGCATGAGCAGAATCCCTGCAACATGGCGCACCTAACGTAGTGGTCTTATTTGAGACTCTCGAGTATTGCTTATATCAGTCCACGACCCCCTTACTACTTTTTCCGGTTCACAGTGGTGACGGATAAACCTACCTATAGCTAAATAGGTCATTCAAGCTTGATAATTTAAAACAGTTTTTAATTGAATTACTTCCCAGTTGTGCTACATTACATTTACATTGTACTTGTTCTTTTCCGTGTCCCAATGGGTGATGTTGACATCCCACAGCATAGTAGGGTGGCTGTCTGCAATCATTTGCTGACATATGGCATCACAGTGGATGGCTTGGCAATTGTTTTTGTGGTGAGTGCTGAGGCAGCATACCCAATTGAATTATTCTACTCATGATTTACCTTTCCTGCAGTAAATGCAGGTAATGGTCTGTTTCATTTTTACACTCTCACAGCCATGTCTCTACATTACACCCCGTATAGAACTCTGGAGATCCCTATTAATGCTTGGCAGCATCGCGTTTAGTTTGATGGTGCCTTTCCCCAATCATTAACGGCAGTTCGGTTGGGCCCTTTGTCTATTCACGGGGCCACATGGCCGGTTTTTGCCGGTTACACACCGAATCTGCGTTATCAGCAACTTACTATTGAGGAGTTGCGTGCGCTCTATACCTCTTTGGTTAGAGTGCACCGGGCTCTCGTACAATATGTGACCAGCATCGTCCAGGTGGGGGCACCTGGTGCTACGGCGCGTCCAGTTGAACCGGCCGGGATCAAAATTAATCCCGTCATGGTGAATTCGGTTATGGGCAAGAGCTCCCAAGATAAGGATGATATGCCTTTTTGGCTTGCTGAGAAATTTGACCAACTGGAAGCGGTATTTCCTAATACGACTCCTGTTGAAAAACACAGGATTCTCACCATTAGTTTGCGGAAAGACTTAAAACTGGAGGTTCCCGATTGTGATATCTGGGGCAAGATTTATGCGACAGTCTACGCTAAGTGCTTCGGCACTCCGTCCATGGCTGTCCTACCCTCTGTCATTAAGCGTGTACAAGATGAACACGGAGCAGGCGGCGGCTGTAGAATTGGGAATGAGACTCGTGGGTGTGTTTGACGTAGTTTCCAATCTCATCTTTGCTAATGTCAAGGGAGATGCGGTGAGCTTCCAGGTTTTGAATGCTTTACACGATGTCCACGAAGCCGATAACTACGTCAGTTACGGAAAATTATTACGGCCGCCTATAAGGCCATTGGCTGTAATAGTTTGGGTGTTAAGCCTTTTGCCAAAGCAACGCAGAAGCAAACTCAGGCGGCGAAATCTGACAAAGATGAACGCCCCAATGTTCCAAAGCAGAATTCGAATAAGAATAAGAATCAGGGGACACAGAAACACGGGTCCCGTCCTGCATCACCAATACCTGCGTCTACTGAGCGCACATATGATTTGCGCGACCGCGCTACTATTAAGTCACCTGATTGTTTTCAGGTTCCTGATCAACCTTCTCCTTGCTCTTTGAAGGATACATCGGTCTCACCCACCGGTGGAGGAGACTGGGGCAGAGGTCGGGGTGCCCAACAAAGTTGTGAGCAGTCCAGCAAGACGGATGGGAAAGGCAAGCAGGACGACTCTCCGCATCAAAGACCCCAGTTTCAGAAAAAGAAAGTTGCAGCTTTAACAGCGAGATATGCCACAGATAGTGAGAACACAGCTTCGGAACTTGACATGGGCGCTGACGCTGCTTGACAGCGTGGTGGAAATTACCATAGTGCGGGAAGCGTTGCGTCTGCTTCTAAAGGTGACAGCAACTGACACGTTTGTTGCTGTTGAGACGGCTAACACTAGAGTGGCTCTCCCTGAAAGACTTTATGAAATAGTCTTTTTAATTGAAGATGACAAACAAAGTATACTGTAAAAGGGGTATTTTGGGAGAATCTAACAACTACCTATAATATTTTGTTGGTGGAGGCAAGGGGAGGAGGTCATCCTCCCTAGTTTCGCACACACTGTGCTGAAGGAGCAGGCTCTGCATTTTGCAGAAGAGTGGGCTAAGGTGCTTGCACCGGCTTTGTACTGTACTGACTGTGGTTGGGACACATTTTCTCCCCGACATGAGATACCATTGCGGTCTATGCCACAGCCCCAACCCCAATATCTCATGCGGCGTGAAGCGAGAGGTCCTGTGGCAGAAATCCTTGAACAACTGGAATATCAAGGTGTGATTGAAACGTGTGTGTCACTGATGAATATTCCTCTTTTTACTGTGACCAAGCCTGACGGCTCGTACCATTTGGTATTGGATTACCGGCACTTAAACTCCCATTGTCGGACCTGCGCTGTACAGAATACTCACAGTTCTGCCCTTGTGGATAGTCTCATGTGTAAACAGTTTAAGACCGCACTTGACATATCCAATGGCTTTTTCGGCCATAACCTGTTCTCTATTAGTAGTCAATGGACAGATTTTACCTGTGGTGGCAAACAAAGACAGTTCCGAAGATTAGCTATGGGCTGCAAGAACAGTCCAGGCGTCTTTGCTGCCTGCATAATCTCTCTTTTGGAAGGACCCGAACCAGATGCTTGCTCGTATGTGGATATTTACAAAAAGGGGTGGTGAGGGACAGAGTCTCTGAATTAAACAGAATACTCTCACCCAGTCAAGAGATCAGGGCTAGATCCAACACCGTTTTTTAGCTCACTGCACCATCCCAGTTTCAGAACCTAGCTGTATGCAAATTAGTCTGTTCCTGTCCCAGTGCATGATGGGAACAGGGCAAACCAAACTACAAAAGCCAATTCTTACACTGGGAAGGAAACAAGCTACCGGGGACCGGTTTCTGGCATTTCAGCCGTCTTCGGCCCGGCTTGCTTGAATCCTGATGGTGCAATGAGCAAGGGACTCACATCTGAGTATACCCTTCCACGCTTAGGGTGGACAAAAATATTTACAAAAAGGGGTGGTGAGGGACAGAGTCTCTGAATTAAACAGAATACTCTCACCCAGTCAAGAGATCAGGGCTAGATCCAACACCGTTTTTTAGCTCACTGCACCATCCCAGTTTCAGAACCTAGCTGTATGCAAATTAGTCTGTTCCTGTCCCAGTGCATGATGGGAACAGGGCAAACCAAACTACAAAAGCCAATTCTTACACTGGGAAGGAAACAAGCTACCGGGGACCGGTTTCTGGCATTTCAGCCGTCTTCGGCCCGGCTTGCTTGAATCCTGATGGTGCAATGAGCAAGGGACTCACATCTGAGTATACCCTTCCACGCTTAGGGTGGACAAAAATATTTACAAAAAGGGGTGGTGAGGGACAGAGTCTCTGAATTAAACAGAATACTCTCACCCAGTCAAGAGATCAGGGCTAGATCCAACACCGTTTTTTAGCTCACTGCACCATCCCAGTTTCAGAACCTAGCTGTATGCAAATTAGTCTGTTCCTGTCCCAGTGCATGATGGGAACAGGGCAAACCAAACTACAAAAGCCAATTCTTACACTGGGAAGGAAACAAGCTACCGGGGACCGGTTTCTGGCATTTCAGCCGTCTTCGGCCCGGCTTGCTTGAATCCTGATGGTGCAATGAGCAAGGGACTCACATCTGAGTATACCCTTCCACGCTTAGGGTGGACAAAAATATTTACAAAAAGGGGTGGTGAGGGACAGAGTCTCTGAATTAAACAGAATACTCTCACCCAGTCAAGAGATCAGGGCTAGATCCAACGCCGTTTTTTAGCTCACTGCACCATCCCAGTTTCAGAACCTAGCTGTATGCAAATTAGTCTGTTCCTGTCCCAGTGCATGATGGGAACAGGGCAAACCAAACTACAAAAGCCAATTCTTACACTGGGAAGGAAACAAGCTACCGGGGACCGGTTTCTGGCATTTCAGCCGTCTTCGGCCCGGCTTGCTTGAATCCTGATGGTGCAATGAGCAAGGGACTCACATCTGAGTATACCCTTCCACGCTTAGGGTGGACAAAAATATTTACAAAAAGGGGTGGTGAGGGACAGAGTCTCTGAATTAAACAGAATACTCTCACCCAGTCAAGAGATCAGGGCTAGATCCAACACCGTTTTTTAGCTCACTGCACCATCCCAGTTTCAGAACCTAGCTGTATGCAAATTAGTCTGTTCCTGTCCCAGTGCATGATGGGAACAGGGCAAACCAAACTACAAAAGCCAATTCTTACACTGGGAAGGAAACAAGCTACCGGGGACCGGTTTCTGGCATTTCAGCCGTCTTCGGCCCGGCTTGCTTGAATCCTGATGGTGCAATGAGCAAGGGACTCACATCTGAGTATACCCTTCCACGCTTAGGGTGGACAAAAATATTTACAAAAAGGGGTGGTGAGGGACAGAGTCTCTGAATTAAACAGAATACTCTCACCCAGTCAAGAGATCAGGGCTAGATCCAACACCGTTTTTTAGCTCACTGCACCATCCCAGTTTCAGAACCTAGCTGTATGCAAATTAGTCTGTTCCTGTCCCAGTGCATGATGGGAACAGGGCAAACCAAACTACAAAAGCCAATTCTTACACTGGGAAGGAAACAAGCTACCGGGGACCGGTTTCTGGCATTTCAGCCGTCTTCGGCCCGGCTTGCTTGAATCCTGATGGTGCAATGAGCAAGGGACTCACATCTGAGTATACCCTTCCACGCTTAGGGTGGACAAAAATATTTACAAAAAGGGGTGGTGAGGGACAGAGTCTCTGAATTAAACAGAATACTCTCACCCAGTCAAGAGATCAGGGCTAGATCCAACACCGTTTTTTAGCTCACTGCACCATCCCAGTTTCAGAACCTAGCTGTATGCAAATTAGTCTGTTCCTGTCCCAGTGCATGATGGGAACAGGGCAAACCAAACTACAAAAGCCAATTCTTACACTGGGAAGGAAACAAGCTACCGGGGACCGGTTTCTGGCATTTCAGCCGTCTTCGGCCCGGCTTGCTTGAATCCTGATGGTGCAATGAGCAAGGGACTCACATCTGAGTATACCCTTCCACGCTTAGGGTGGACAAAAATATTTACAAAAAGGGGTGGTGAGGGACAGAGTCTCTGAATTAAACAGAATACTCTCACCCAGTCAAGAGATCAGGGCTAGATCCAACACCGTTTTTTAGCTCACTGCACCATCCCAGTTTCAGAACCTAGCTGTATGCAAATTAGTCTGTTCCTGTCCCAGTGCATGATGGGAACAGGGCAAACCAAACTACAAAAGCCAATTCTTACACTGGGAAGGAAACAAGCTACCGGGGACCGGTTTCTGGCATTTCAGCCGTCTTCGGCCCGGCTTGCTTGAATCCTGATGGTGCAATGAGCAAGGGACTCACATCTGAGTATACCCTTCCACGCTTAGGGTGGACAAAAATATTTACAAAAAGGGGTGGTGAGGGACAGAGTCTCTGAATTAAACAGAATACTCTCACCCAGTCAAGAGATCAGGGCTAGATCCAACACCGTTTTTTAGCTCACTGCACCATCCCAGTTTCAGAACCTAGCTGTATGTGGATGACATTTATCTCACAGACAAAGAATTATGGCCGCATTGACGGCATAATTTGTATGTTTATGGACTTCAGTTACAAATTTAACTTTGCAAAATCACACATTGCAGAGTACACAGAGTTGTTCTTGGGCTATGAGCTCAAAAATGAAGGTTGAGCTTTAGCACCTCATTTCCTGGAGAAATGCGCACAGCTGCGTGCTCCAACAACTCTGAAAAAACTACAATCTTTGTTGTGTTTTTTAAACTTCAGGCGTACTTACATTCCCAAATATGCCCAGCGTATTAAGCCTCTTTACGCTTTGGTACAACCTACTTTCAACAAATCGTGCTGTCTGCCTGCACATTCAGCCATCTTGCAATCTTTGCAGGCTGATCTTCTAGAATCGAAATTCTTACTGACTTGTGATAACCACACCAATCTGGTGATAAGAATCGTACCTGGGGCGGTGGCTTTCACGTACCTGACTTTAATGAGGGTGACACAGTCCCTATCGCTTACAAGTCTTGTACACTTCAGCTGAAATGCGCTTTTCCACTGTGGAAAAAGTTTTGACAGCAGTGCAGATGGTGATTCTGAAGGAACGGGTGCGGTCCCAGGGGAAGCGCTTGTTGGTTGTTACACTGTATCCTGCCTTGGATGCAGTGACAAAAGCCAGTGTACCGAATTCAAAAGCTTTGCACCCTCAGTGGATACAATGGGCCACATCTTTGACATCTCCGAATGTCACTTTCATTTTTGATCTCTCCTTGCAATCTCAGGAGTATTTGCAGTATGAATTCTTTCATCTGGCTCCTCTGACCATGCGCCCGCTGGAGGATTTCCACTGTATCATTTACACTGATGGATCGGCGCAACCGGCGATGGTGTCAAAGCATGCATATTCATCCGCCTGCGCAATAGTGGTTGGACTATGGTGAATGGAGAATTCAAGTCCGATGTCGTGCATACACCGACATTAGTGGATTGTACCACCCCTTGGCAAAGCTACGCGCTCTGGTGCTTGCACTGGAGTACGCTGACCCTAGTGTGACTACTCTGATTGTAAGTGACTCTTTCTACTGTGTTCAGTCTTACAATGACAATTTATTCTTTTGGGTTCAAAATGAATATCATGATTCCAAAGGTAGCACAATCAAACACAAAATGCTCTGGGTTTGAGTGGCTGAGCTTAAAGAACGGCTGCCACTCATGTTTGTAATTCATACTCTTGGTCATCAGTGCGTCGGAGTTCACGCTTTTGGCAGCAGTCTTGCTGATGAAGCAGCAAAGACCACAGTGGAGACATATGTAGCAGCAGCAGTTACATGTTCCAAAAGTAAGATTGATGATGACGTCTTGGCAGCTATTGCCGCAACAGAGAAGGGAGGCAATTACCCTAGAGGTTTCCCTTACAAATACTCTTATCATTTAAGTTCTGATAAAGTTTCCTATGTGAGAACTAACGATGTTGGTGACAGACTGATTCCCAACGTGGACCGCAGGTCCTTTCTGATAACAGCTGCTCACGAGGGTATGGCCTCTGCTCATGCCAGGGTCTCTGTGACTGTATCTCTTTTACAACAGCGTTACTGGTGGTGCAGATTGTACAAACAAATGCGTAATTATGTCCTTCAACTGCTGCACGCCCACCCCAGACACAGTTGTACACATCTAATAAACCACTTGGGTGCGCTTACTTAGATCACTGCGGTCTTTTCTCCTCTGATACTGCGTATAAGTACATCTTAGCTGCAGTTGATTCATGTACACGCTTTGTTTGGGTATGGCCACAAAGGAGTGCTGATGCTCGAACTGTCGTAAGGAATTTGCGTGTCTTTGTGGACATTTTTGCATGTGGTAACTTTCACTCGGACCAGTGTCCAGCGTTCGCCTCTAAGGTGTACAAGGATGCCATGCGGTCATTGGGGGTCCAAGTCAAATTTTCGTCTCCATACAAGTCTGAGGGCAATAGTGTTGTGGAGTGGATGAACCGTGACTCAAAGCAATCCTTGACCGCTAGGTACTGGCCGGAACTGGCTAGCCCATCTCAATAGCGTGCAACGTGTACTTAATAATCTTCCTAGAAGGTCTCTGGGTGGGCCGACCCCATACGACATGCTCTTTGGCATCAAAATGTTTGTTCCGGATCTTGATGTAGATGAACATTGTGCTGTTTTACAGAACCTACAAAAGACTAGAGACAGTCTTGCAAAGGAACACTTGCCCTCCACAACTGATGCTGCACTTTATATTCCAGTAGTTGGCAGGCTACCCCGAGTCGGTGAATTGGTCCAAGAGAAGGTCGAGAACAAGAAGGAGTTCGGCTCCTCATATCGTGCTCCAGTTCCTGTGCTTGGTTTGCAGGGTACAAGAACAGTCATTTTACCTCCACTTCCTGGTTGCAAGGATAACAGGAACATCTCCATTGACAATGTCAAACTACACAGAGTGGCTGATTCTTCTTAGTATGACACCTGCGGTCTCTTGTCCAGCAATGCTGAGAAATTCTGTTTTGGCTCCGGCAACTACCACCAGGCCTGACGTTGTCATCGAGATGACTACAGTTACAAATCCTTTACTGAATCCACCGGCTGGTGATCCCCTTGATGATACTGAGTACTTACCCCACAGATTTGTTGATGCCCGATTTACAGACATGTGTGGCTAATCAGTCGCACTTTTCATTTGACACTGACTCTGTCTCATCGAAGTCCCCTTGAAAGGTTTCTGTTTTTGCTGTTTGGTATAAAAAAAAGAATTTTTGATACCCCCTTGGACTTACATTTGGCTGGTGCTATTTTCTATTTTTTTATTCATGTCAATTGGATTTGTGGTGTATTTTTTCTGTCTTGTGAATGGACGTTATGTTAAGGAAAGATCTACGATTAGACTAATTGATGGAACTTTGGCACCCCATTCCTCATCACACATCATGAAGAGGGACAAGACTTTTGTGAATATCACTCCTTGGCCTGTCTTAGATGGGATTGCATGAAATGCTGTAAAATTTCAACCCCACAGACACACAGAGGTTATTAATGTCCCTAATGTACTTCGGGTTTCTATGGGGTATGTGGTTAAAAAAACCCATTTGCTCTGATGATTGGGACGTCCAAGCCGTTGAGGCTCTATTTTCTGATTTGAAATATCATGCTGCCTTTGAACCTGGGGATTTGTACTTAGATTCCGCAAATTATGATGACTTATTTTGCTATCAACACCATGGCAATCATTTTCTGCACAAAGCAAACACATTTAGAAATGTGGTTAATTGTGCATAATGGGAACATTGTCCCACCCCTGTTGAAGGCAGTTCCAAAAGTCTTTTGAAGAAGTTTACTTATTGAACTGATTTTAATCAGTCCAATCCTGATGCATTTTATTTTAAAATGACTGCTAAGTCCTCTTCCAAAGTTAGATTCACCCACACAAAATTATTGTATTCAAAGTCTTTTATTGACCAATTGGCAATTGGGGGCTATGAGCTGTGGAAAGATACAATTGATCTTAAATCTGTTTGGGGCTCTAAAAGTTAGCAAGTGCAAGGCACTGAGGCTGTGAATCGTGCATGTCTCATCCCGAACCATATGTTGTTTTTGAATTTGACTATTTCACAAACCACCTGCTTTGGATTGGCTATGTCTAAAAAATTAAATGCTCCTTCTCTTCCTGATTTGGGTAAATTCCCCACCTGGTGCAGTCAATTACACCGGTAAGTCCCTTAGTGATTTACAGTCTTTGTTATTAAATTAGTCCTTTAATATTTCCAGTTTGGATCCCCAAGGTTGGTTTTTATGGCAAAAAAGTTCAAATTCATGCCAACATTATTTTCTGGGTCTGGCCCCGGGCTACACACATGTTAGGAAGGATCCTGGTTTTGAAAGTGGCCATTCAGTCACTACCTATTCAGTAGGCAAGCTATGTCAGAACTGGCTTAGACATTCTACTTTAGCGTCGGTTCAGCTTCATTTATCTAAATTGACTGACGATGTTGATTTGAATGACTTTGTGACAGGTCCTGCCACAGGCAGATCCAAAATATCGATTTCTGCAATTTACAACAAAGTTTCTTAAACTGTCCCAAATTGAAGCAGCTTCTAGGTTAAGGGCTATTGATCAAGATAATTTAGAAAAAGTGCTTGCAGTTGTAGATAATAGTATTAACACACTTTCTTCCCGAATTTACACATTAGACAATATTATTTCTTCTGTTGTGATATTGTGCAAGATGATGTCTCTGTTTTGTACCATGGTCAACATCAATTACGTTCTAATATGCAGTTTGCATGGACATTACAAACGTTGAAGGCTGGTAAGGTGCCTTGGGACTACATGAATACTTCTCTATTTTTACCCTTTAATCTGACTGTAAAACAACAATTTATGTCCATGAAAGATGCTACATATTCGCTATTGCATATTGAAATATTTGAACCGTTACCATTTTCTATGGCCAAAACTAATTCAGCTGATTGGCTTATTCATGGGTTAATAACATTACCTTTTCCATTGTTTAATTTTGAAGCATGTATGAAACACTATGCCATAGACAGATATGAACCTTTAGGTAGCGCTTATTTCCATGAAGTTTGGTCCCTACCATTTACCTATAGGTATCTGCTGGAAGGTAAAGAAGTTTATTTAAAAGGTGAAGATTGCACTTCAACACCCGACCACTCATTGATTTGTAGGAATATACAATTGTACTGCTCTTGTAATTCAGACACCCCTCATTTGGCCTGCATTTTAAAAGGTACACCAGCCCCGGCTATAATACCAACTTTCACATTGTTAGCAAACGGTAGTTTTTTGATTGCTGTGGTATGCTGGCAGGGATTCCGTACATAGTGACTGTCTCCCAACGTGTTGTCTGTTGCAAAAATATGCTGTTCCCTCCTCCGCATGGGAAGCTTGATGTATCCTTCTGGCCTTCCATTCCGACCTTGAAAGCAGAGTTCAACAAGATGAGTTGAATAAGGGCTCTTTTGTCTCAAAAAGAAGTCGTCCTTACATCCTTGCATGAAACATTAGTCCTTCACATAGCAAACACTCGCACTGAGGTGCATGCCCTTTTGAATACTGATCTCCCCCTGCATTTTGCTACTTTGATTCACTCTATATTGAATGCCTCGTTGACCACGGGCTTGGCACACTTTTTTAAAGTAGTAAGTTCTGGCCTTGTGACCTCATTCAAAACTATTTTTGGTGTGATACCGGCATTTTTTCATTCTATCTTTTTCAACCTCTTTGGCAGTTTACCATTAATTCTCGCCTTGGCTGCTGGTGTACTGCTGTTAATTTGCTTGCTCAAAATGATTGCACATTCTGTGCCACACGACAACTGGAGTGGGTGGCAAATTCCGTTCCGCTCGCGGAACCTGCGAAATTTTGGCATTTTCGCATTACGCGCGGAACGCGAAAATGTTGAAACTTCTGTGATCCACGGTGGAACGGAATTCGGGGGCCTGATGGCAGTAGAAAGTACTCCAGTTGAGTAGAGGTATTGCACAAAATGATGGCATCTTCCTGGATAAGTATGCAGAACAGGATTCATTCTGGCATGGTGCTCCTGTCAAAAACACAAAAATTAAACCTCTTCAGGAAGCAGAATTACCAAACATACAGTGATTACGCCATCCTAAATGAAATTCCGCCCAGGCTTAGTCTCAAGCCAATAGCTCAGATGTCCAGATCCAAAGAAGCCAATGGCTGAAGGAGGCCAAGCCAAACTCACTATATATGTATATTACATTGAAAAAATTACATTCTTTGCTCATTTCAGGCTTAACATGTAATTATAATAATTATGAGTTGTCTACCCCAGTGCACTGCATTAAAGCCACGCCGACCTTACAGGTTATCCCCTACCTTACCCTACGCACAGGCTATTGCCCCTATTAAAGCAGACAAAAAGTTGCATTCAAGTCATTGCTTCTGATATTCAGTTTGCTTTTTAAACAGACCATCCATCCAATGGCAAACGAGGGCAAAGGCCAATTCTCTAATGTGCTAATTTAGAGAATCTCTACACGATTCGGTAAATGTAGAATCATCTAATTACTTGGCCGCAGTTAACCTGACTGTGACATTCATTAATGAACAGGCCTCTATAGACTTACCCAAATTACTGATCGTGTAAGGTAAAGCATTAACTCAGCACTCAAACTGAAAACAGACAGCCACTGTGCTGTTTCTCATGACTACCATCAAACCTTACTGGAAAAGCCTGAGGATTTCGAGGAGCACAAATAGTAATGCACAAAGTTGCAGATTGTTTTTATTATTAATAAGAACACATATTTATAGTGTATGGTTATTTAAATCCTTTACATTTTACGATTCCAATGAGAACCGATTCAAAAGTAGGCAGAATACTCGAGCGTTATAAAAGAAACAAATAAAGTTGCAGATTAAAATACATATTGCCCATACTTGTAATATCATGAAAGGGAAATAAGTTTGCAGATCTCACCGAATTCTTTTCCGGTTCAGCATCTCAACCCTATCAAGAGGCATGTGAACTCGCAAAGAAGCCCCGTCCCCGAAATCTCCGCGAGCACGTGAAATTCTGCGTGTTCAGGGAGATTTTTTGCCGGTTCGCAGAATTTTGCGAAAGGCAACTTCGCTAATTCCTCCCACCCCTAATGACAACCTGCCCTGGCTGCTCCAACTTCGTAACCGGATGCTTGAATTCTATGGATCGCTACCTCTGGCTACATTGAGTGTGGTATATGGATTATTTTTCCGGTTTGCGTACTTTACGTGCGTGCAGCCTGTCTTCTATTGCCTGGATTGCAGATTTGAATGGGCTCTGGATTTGTGTCTCTGCAATATGGTGTCTCTTAACCCGAATTATGATCTACTAATGAGTCCCTTAGTTTCACATGAACTGGACTGTTCTGGTGTCCGGATTATGGCTTGTGCAGCAGCACATGGAGTCCTAGGTAATTTGGATATATGGACTGCAGTCCATGACTTTCTGGCATGCAGTTATCTTGAAGAACACCTGAGTTTTCCTCTGATGGTGCTAGAGGCTCCGGCTGTTGAAGAACAAGTGTGTTCTTTTCCATTACTGAATTGGATGGCTGAAATGTTCACTGACAATAACAACAACTTCCTATTGGAGGCGGTTGCAACGTACTGTGCCTATACGCTGTTGGATTGAAGTGACAATTTTTTTCTTTACTACTTCATAGACACGTCCTGGACTCATGATTTTTTTCTCATAATTTTTTCTTTCTACGCATTATATGTGTTAGACACTATATACCCCTGCTGGGTTTTGAATTTTTTTTTATGGTTACTAACTCGAAATTTTACTCCCAATTATCCAGTTTGGCAACATTTTGGACTTGGTTCTGTCTCATTCGCACTTAAACTCTGCGTTCTTAAATTGCCCCCTTCTTGTGCGTTCTCCGATCAAGGGAGGGTGTAGTAAATGTAAATGTACATGAATTTATATAGCGCAAATCACCACTGGTTTCTAAGCCCTTGCTTAGGGAACCCGTCCTGGTATTCCCCTGTGAGATAACCCCGGCAGGGTATCTGAATGGTGAAAGCCAGGCATCCTGCCGCGAGGGGCCGTTGTGGAGATTAGGCAAGCTATTGCCTAGAGTCGCAGAGTGTGAACCCATTAATCGAGTAGGCACCGGAGCGAGAATTGTCGAGTCCATGGACATATTAGGACTCAAGACTCCGCCGAGCCAGGAATTGAACCCTGGTCCCGGGCTGACCTCTGCTTCCAGGTCTGCCTCCTCTAACCAGTGAGCCACACTTCTCCACCGTAGTGAAGGCAGGGCCTTGTGTGCGCACATTGCTATGTTAGCATAAGCTTATTAGAAGTTTAAACACCATTTTATCCTCTTGCTACTTTTGCACACAACACTGCATATAGTTGTTGTTGTAAATTAGGCTTCGTGAATGTCTTCACAGGAGAATGGCTTGTTTTCAACATACCTAGACTTACATCGTGACCCTAGTCTGCACAGTGAGTGCTAAAGCCTCCAAGGTTGTCATAACAATGTAGTTGTTGTTCAGGCTGATCGGCTCATGTTTTAGACATAACATACAGACAGCTGCATCTAACGAAGATTCTGGCGCTTTTAATATTGCACTGTAGGCATGATTTTAGGCACTTGGAGAAAATCTGTTCCCCAGAGAGAAAGAGCTTTTGAAGATCCTGAAGGGATTCACTTCTGCTGATCTTAGAGGTAGTCAAGCCTAAAAGGCCTTCTATATTTTATAAAACATTGTATCTAGCTAGGGAGGGTGGCATACTAGGCGCCATAAGTCCTGTTTCCACTATCATTCCAATATGATTTCTCCTTTTGTGTTTTATGGAATTGTAACAATGCTGATCATATTATTTCCAATTAGCAAAAATACTGCATCTTAGAGCACGTCGTAAAAATAAACATTTTAACCTTTCCAGTGTCTGTTTTTACTCCTGTTGTGGACTGGTGTGAGAATAACAAACACAAGAGTTTTCTTGATTCCCATCAATCCTGAGTGTAACCTAAGTCGCATGTTCTGGGTTGTCTAATCATTGGTACCTTTGCTGAAGGACGAAGAGCTAATGAGGCACTGATGCTAGTCGGTTAGGGGTTCTAGGTACTGAGGTGGGTTTTTTGGTCCACCACAATTCACTGAAGTCCTGGGTCTCTGTGCACAGTACTGTGTATGAGCAGAATCCCTGCAACATAGTGCACCTAATGCAGTGGTCTTATTTGAGACTCTCGAGTAGTGCTTATATCAGTCCACAACCCCCTTACTATTGTTTCCGGTTGACAGTGGTGACGGATAAACCTACCTATAGCTAAATAGGTCATTCAAGCTTGATAATTTAAAATGGTTTTTAATTGAACTACTTCCTAGTTGTGCTACATCACATTTGCATTGTACTTGTTATTTTCCATGTCCCTATGGCTGACGTTGACATCCCACAGCATAGTAGGGTGGCCGTCCGCAATCATTTGCTGACATATGGCGTCACAGTGGATGGCTTGGCAGTTGTTTTTCTGGTGATGTCTGAGGCAGCATACCCATTTGAGTTCTTCTACTCATGGGTTACCTTTCCTGCAGTAGATGCAGGTACTGGTCTGTTTCACTTTTACACTCCCACAGCCGTGCCTCTACATTACACCCGTATAGCACTCTGGAGATCCCTATTAACGCTTGGCAGCATTGTGTTTGGTTTGATGGTGCCCTTCCCCAATCATTAACGGTGGTTCAGTTTGGCCCTTTGTCTATTCCCGGGCCACGTGGCTGGTTTTGGCCGGTTACACACCGCAGCCGCATTATCAGCAAGTCACTATTGAGGAGTTGTGTGTGCTCTATACCTCTTTGGTTAGAGTGCACCGGGCTCTAGTACAACATGTGACCTCCAACATCCAGGTGGGGGCACCTGGTGCTGCGGCGCGTCCAGTTGGTCACCAAATGTATAACAATGTGACATGGAGATAATCTTGTATTAATAAAAAGATATAATGAAAAAAATTGTGAGTAAAGGACCTCAGTCATTGCATTCATGGCTTGGTATGATTCATTGCTGATATTAGAAGAATGGATTCAGTGATTGTATTTAGGATTTGGAATAAACATTTATTGACATTGGAGTAATGGCTGTGAGACCAAGTATCTATGTGCCGGTACATTTTTACTAGGTATTCAATTTACAAATAAAAAATATTATATGGAAGACTAGTTATCAGAGATAATGATCCTGATGATGGCCTCATGTATGCCTGCTGAAGAGACTGAAACACCAACTTTGTTCTGCTGTTTCCACCCAAGTAAAATGGAACAGGCTACATCCCAACCATCAGTTATAGACAAGGACAAAAGGTTGAGTTAAAAAAACAATGGCGAGTTGGCCAACAATACAGTGCATGAATTTGTTGTTATGTATTACGCTTAGGTATTTTAAAGATGTGTTTAGTCCACACTGTCTTTTGTACATGTTGATAAATGATTTAATAAATTAACATTTTGTGAAATGTTGGTCAAACTCTGAACTTCTCTTCCTATAATAGCAATCAAAAGTATGTATTATGAGATATTGTCCAAATACTATGCAGTGGCATCCTGAAGAGATCCAGCGAAATTAAACAAAACTAAGAGAAACAATGTATAAATAATTTCGGGGGGGGGGGGTGGTAGTCTGTTGTTATTGTTGCAGACAGCTATTGGGGTTAAGCTTCCGTCCTTGAAATGTGCCTCTTGGCATAAACAAGTAACTGCACACATGTAGTAGAACTACCACAACCAGAAGCATATTTACTATTTTTAGGAATTCACAATCATACCCAGTAGAACACCTGGTAAGCTGTGCCAGGTACAGCCACTAGGAATATCATGTGAGATATTTCCCATGCTCCAATTTCTTCTCTGCATAATTGTGCATTGTTTACAATAAAGCATTCGGACACCAAAGCTGTACTCAATGTAAATGTTTTCATTTTTTTTCGCTATAGAGAGAACATTTTCCAATAAAGAAATACTTTCCCCTATACCTCTAGCAAATTTGGAGGTGATCCATTCCCTTTTCCACCATAGAACAAGCATAGAACAAGCATTGGTATAGCCAATAGGTCTCGCCTTTGGGACCTTATAAGTTTTTAGCCATGCAACAGGTGCTGTTTTTGCACCAAGGATATTGTGTTGCATAACTAAATACTTATAAGGTCCCAAAAGTGAGACCTATTGGCTATGCAAATGCTTGTTTTAGTTTAACTGATGTGTAATTGCAACTGACACGATTGCCAAACCACCCTCTGGGCTTCTCTTTTTTTTTTTTTTTTTAATATTTTTATTGATAAATTTTTTCCCCACATTTTATTTCCCCCCCCTCCCCCATTACATGGACAAGGCACAATAAGTTTCATAAGGCAGCCACATACTCAACTACATATTCAAAAGAAAAAGGGAAAGTGAAATATTACAATATACATACTACATACAGATCCTATCATAATATATACGGATACAAATAATATATGTTAACATTCCATAATACATACATTCCTCAAAATACCTTATTCAGTTCCAGCCTTCCATTGAATCAAAGGACCCCAGATTTGTATAACCAGCTTTTTACCCTTTCTCCCTTTCCTAGAGTAAATAGCTGTTTCCAATTTTTGTATTGACAAAGTTTTTCCTAGCCATTGATGATACGTGGGAGGATTTGGATCTAACCAAGTTGAGGCCACAAGCAGTCTAAAAATCGACATTGCTACAAACAGAAAATATTTACTATTAATTTGTCCGTTGGGGGATATTCCCAACAAAATAGTTGCTGAGTCCAACTCTATTGTTGTGTCTAAGGCATTCCGGAAAAAATTCCCGATATCTTGTTTTATCTTATCTAAGTGTGGACAAGTAGAGAAAATATGTAACAAATTGGCCTCCATACTGCCACATCTAAAACACGAGATGCCCGACACAGCCCCCCATTGAGCAATTTTCCATGGCGTATAATACAGGTGATACAGGCTCTTGTAGTGCTGGGCCTGAAGAGACGCTGAGCATAGTAATTTACATCCCATCTCAAGTGATTCAGAGAAAATATCTCTTTCTCTAGCTATATCTAAATCTGAGGACCATTTAATTATCCATTTGTCAAGATCATCCTTTTTTAACTTTGTCATTTCTAAATAAAATCTTTTTATAGTACAGTCATTACCTTTTTGTATGAGATCCATCATTATACTCCTCCCAAAGCCTAGAGCTCCCCCTTTTTTATTTAATATACAACTCCTTATTTGAAGGTATTTAAAGAAATGATTTGTGTTTAACATATACTTGTTTTTCAAATCTATAAATTGTAAGATGCCATTATCATCCCACATATCACCAATCATTCTTATACCTCGACTCTCCCATTCCTCATATACCATTCCTGAGAACACAGCCCTAGGTAATGAGGGATTATTTTTGAATCTAGTATATACACTATATTTCCCTATTCCAACTTTTTTGGAAAATCCTTTCCATATGCTGTAGGCCGCCATAATTATCTTGAAACGTGTTCTTTTAAAGTAACTTCCATCAGTAAATCTTAAAAAAATATTTTCAGCATTTGTACCCAGAGCTAAACCATATATAGCCAGCGAGCCTGTCTTATCCCATCCATCCATCTCAGCCCCCCCAATTAATCCAACCATTCCTTATATTGCTGCAGCCCAATAATATACCTTTAGATCCGGCAGTGACCACCCCCCTCTCTCCCTGGGAAGGGACATATACCTCAATGCCCTCCGGGTTTTACCTCTAGCCCAAATAAAACGATTTACCATACTTTCGCAAATTTTAAACCACTTATTTTCAATTAGAAGAGGGATTGCCCTAAAAAGATACAACAGTTTGGGTAAGATCAGCATTTTAATAATATTAACTCGCCCAACTAATGATAAATGTAAGTTCTCATAACGATCCAAATCTTTTCTTGCCTTTTCGATTACTGGGGCAATATTATTATCCACCAAACTATCTAAATTAGACATAATATTAATTCCGAGGTATTTCCCTGCCGGCACTACTCTTCTATCTTCACAGACTTATTTCTGCTTTGATCCTCGCACAGGCTTATGCACATATTGAAGCTGCTTTCTTTCTTCCCACTTCTTGTACACAAGTACATTGTTAATGAGAGGCAACATGATGGAGGGCTGTCAGGATCGGGAAAGAAAAGCATTTGCAATGCAATCGGTCTCGCCTTTGTGTAAGCTAGAGCTATTGGCGTTGTAAATGTCAATGTTTACTTATTTTTTGTTTGCAGTGCAGTGGAGTGATAATTTAGAAAACAAGAGTTAGAGCTATTTGCGTTGTAAATGTATTTTTTTTTTTACTTAAGTGTTGTGGAGTAGTTGTCCCTGGTGGGCAGTGGAATTTTGTGGTTAATAATTGTGGGATTTAGTGCATTGAAATTATGCGCAGTAGGATTGTAATTATTTGGTATGGTATGTGTTGTGGAGTGTTATGTAGTGAAGTTTAAATATGTTGCTTGTTGTTGAATTTTGTGGTATGATATGGAATCATGTTTGCGGATTGTATGTATGTGGTGTGTTATGTAATTGTGTTGATTTGTATTATGTGGTTTCTTGTCGAATTCTGTGGTGTGGAGTGGAAACGTGTTGAGTTAATTTGTGTAGTGTTAAGTGAAATTATACTGATTGGAATTTTGTGGCATGGTGTGTGCTTATCTGTATTGTTGCTATATGGTATAGATTGGTTTGATGTGGGGTGTATTTTTGTGGTAGTGATTCAAGTGTTATTTGTTGTTGAATTATGTTATGCTGAATGGTATAACGTGTAGTGTTAATATGCTGGGTGGTTCTGCATTATGTGCTGGTGATTTGTGTGGTCTTGTGTGTCACAGTACAGTCAAGTTATAATGAAGAAAGGGTGGGTTTGAGGGAAGGAGGAAGGGTTTGAGGGAAGGAGGTAGGATGGAAGATAGTGGAAGAGACAAAAAGGGAGGGAGGGAGGGAGAGAATACCTTTGTTTGAGACCAGGTTCTGAAATATCATATTCTTCCTATCCAGCTAATGTGAGTATTTAATAAGCAGAGGTGTAATTTAGGATGGATGGGTTGATGGAATGATAAATGTTAGTATTAATGCTTGAATGGATGGATATCTGTAAGAGTGCATGGATGGATGTCTCGGTGATTAGATGAATGAACAGATGGTAGGTGATGCACGGGCAGGATAGTAACAGATGAGTGGCATGGAAACAGAAAGCTGGATACATAGGCAAAATATACATAAAATGAAATGTTACTACTTTATTGGACGTTTGGTCAGAACTGGATGAATTCCATATTACAAATTTTGAACCCTAACTGTATAATTAACTGTATGAATAATTGTTTTTTATTGAAACGGTTAGTGTATCGCTTTTTGTAAACCCACATAGAGCGTAATAAGAAACAAGGTCATGTTATTTTTTTGTTGTTCTTGGGGCATGGGAAATTAAGTTGTTTGCCCAAAATTGCAGGATGCTTAGCAGACACCGAATGGATCATGGATCCCCAGTTCCTAAGTCAACAGCTCTGGCTGCGACGTCACATCCTCTCCCCATTGAGGAAATCATGCATGTAGCAGTATCAGCAGTAAAAGTAAATTCTCCCACCCTTTCACGATGGATAGAAAAAGAGCCATGTCAGCTGATCTCCTTGTACGCCATATAGCTAAACCCCATGTATATTGTGCACAAGCATGCTGCATAATACACATCTGAATCAAGGGGATCAGCGAGAATTAACAACTATGGCAAATGTTCTGTCAAAATCACAAAGGGGCAATTCATAAACTGGCGCCGTTTTCGGGGACACATAGCAAAAGTGACAGCATGTATGCTCGTCACCAACCTGTACTCGTGACACATGATGTGGCTTGCATGCCTGGTTGTCTCCAAGCCAGGATTTCGAGCAGCAATTGCACACAGCTGGCATGCAGCAGGCCCAGGATTGATGCAGTGAGGCAGTTGAGATAATAGTGCCGAAGGTGAGCAGGGAATACTGGGAGCCACGTACACTTTTATGCGGGTCCTGTCATGTGCACATCACTGCATATGCCTCCCTGCGCAGGCTGCTAATTTCCCCTGTGCAACAGTGAAAATGTCGACAGTTGAGGGCAAGAGGGGTTAAAGGCAAACTTTGGTTGTGCCAATCACACTTTGAAAGCATCACCTAAGTAAGGAATTGGTTCTTCTGCCCTTACACCTAAAAGGTATACGAGGACTGAAGTGTTGCCTGTGTCATCACTGGCGTAAGATGTGGAGGTCATGTAACCTCGAGTTAATAAAACGGTCTAAGCACACACGTACGACAGTTGGGCTACGGCGGCTGGAACAGTGCACACACCAGAACTGGCTCAGTGTAATTATTGTACGGCCCCCACGTGTGCTCCTGATCTAGCCCCTAAGTGTGTCGGAGCTGGCCCTGTGATCTGGTCAGCGTCGCAACACAACAGCTGGCGACAAGGGTGAGTGTGCCCTCACTGCGTGTCGCCCATCGATGAGGCGGCCACGAGCACTGCCATTTGCTCGCGGTGCTCGTGCCCCAGTGCGTGGCGCTCTGCGCCCTCCATCTGTGGATGATCAGCTGGTGCACCTGGTGTCTGGCAGGAGTGTCCTGGAGGCCCCGCAATGTCGACTTCGGCTCCCGAGGTGAGGCGTGCCTTTGCGTACTGCCCCCACTGCCTGCTGTCTGTCCTCCTGCGGCCTGCAGCCCACATGGTGCCCCGACCGGGGGAGACGTGCGTGCTCCCACTGCTGGTCCCTTTAATGTGAAGAGGCATCAAGAGCTCCGATTGCGCCCCCCCCTGCCCAGGCCCAGAGCGCGCATCTGAGAGCGAGCTGGGGTGACAGGCTCTGCTTCAGTGGGGAAAGGGTAAGAGAGGTGAGAGGTGAGAGGACTACACCACAGGCCTAGTGGCGCTCAGGGAGTGGGTAAAGCTGTAGCTTTAGCTCTAGCCAGGAGATAGTCAGTATAGTTCTTGTACTATCAGGCTGTTTTAATTATGACACTTGGACAATCCTGAATAAACATATTTTTTGCCAAGTAGCCATTTTTAATTTCTTTCTCACACACTTTAGCACTGCACTTTACTTGAGTCCACTTGGTTTGAACATCTACCTTGGTGAGATGGCACAGGAGCAAGGGGACAGGTACCTAGCAGGGCCTAGCAGCTCAGGGCCTAGACCTAGTTCTCCTTGAGCTCCATATGACGATTCTCCGCCAGTAAGGGTGGGCCGATGGACTCTTTCCTCTAGCCAGGTGATGGGCAAACTTTCTTTTCTGTAGTGGGTCCCTACACTGTAGCAGCATTTAGCATTTCTTGTTCCCTCATTTGACTGAACATCTCCAATTAGTTGTTTATATAGTGGGTAAAAGAGCCCATCAATCGAAAACAAAAGACAGCATCCACCCTGCCCTTTCAAGAGGTGCACAGGCCTCAAAAGTCAAAAAACATTGCCACAACCAAGAGGAAGCTCAACCAGCATTGGGACACACAAGGCAACATATTAACACCAATTAAGACTTTCCCCAGTCAGCACAACACAGGGGGTACAAATGACAACCACGCGGTAAATCCTGCAAGGCACGACCGCCACCAAGCCTGGAACAGGCGACGCCCTAAGAGGCGGGTTTCAGGAAGAGGCAGCAAATTCACCAAGCACGTTGATAATCATGTCTACAATACCCCCAATAGAGCCTTTCATAGTAGAAGGGTCACCCTCGTCACTCGCACCCAAGTGGAAAGACTGGGTGGACCGCCTGCTCTTATTCTTCGAAGTCACAAAAAAGGATCATGCTACTCCATCTAGGGGGCAAAGATATCCATAACATCGCAAAGACCCTGGTGGAGGTCACGCCGAAAAATCACCACACGCTAATAAATGCCCTCCACGGACATTTCGAACCAATGGCCAACCAAGACTATGAAAGATTCATATTCAGGCAGACGCTGCAACTAACCGAGAAGTCGCTGGATACCACGCCCGCCTCAAGAACTTGGCATCCACGTGTGGGTTGGCAGACGTGACGGAGGAGATAAGAGGACAAGTCATTCAGGGCTGCGCATCGGCCAAGCTCCGTGAGCGGATATTGGAGGAGTCTGAAAAGTCCCACACCAACATACTGACCCTGGGGTGCACCATGGAGCTGTCGAAAGCACAGGCAGCACACATGGAAGCACCCCTCCAGGCACCCGTGAAGGCCGAACCGGTAATGCCATGGCGACGAAGCTCCCGACGAGGTGGGTCAAGAAAGGACCCGGAGCATCGACCTCGGGGCAACCTAAATCCTGTGGATACTGTGAAGGACCACCCCATCAGGCGGCAGAGTGCCCTGCAAGAGGCAAGAGATGTTCGGGGTGTGGACATTTCAACCACTTCGAGAAAGTCTGTAGGTCCAAGAAGTATCGAAAGCCCAGGCAGGTGGTTAACGCCGTACCGGAAGGAGACAGAGGGCAGAGCGACATGGACGATGATGAGGAGGAAGAGAGGGTAGTGCACAAAGTGCACATGATCGGCACCACCACTCGAAAAGCGCAACGCCTACCCCAGTACAGCGTTCGTGTGGGATCCCAAGACATTCTGGCGGTAGTAGATACAGGCGCTACCATCAACATCATGGCCTCTGCCCTACACCAAACCATGAGCCCACTGCCTGTGCTTTGCCCTTCAGCCTTCACCGTGTTTGCTTATGGACCAGATACGCCCCTGAAAATACGAGGCAAGTTCAAAACCTCCATATCCCATGGTATGCAGTCCATAACCACTAATGTCTTTGTCACTGAAGACGGACAAGGCATGCTGCTAGGGTGCCGAGCAGCTGAAGATCTCGGTGTAGTGACATTTGCATTTGGAGTACACCAGGAGTCAATCCAACACCTTCTAGCAGAATTCTCAGAAGTCTTCAAAGGAATCAGGAAGTGTAAAGGTAAAGAGATCCATCTCCATGTTGACCCCACCGTGCAGCCAGTAGCATTGTGGCACCGGCGAATAGCCTTCCACCTGCGCCCCCTGGTTGAGGAAGAGCTCAAGAAGCTGGAGGCCGCTGGCATAATTGAGAAAGTGACTGGTCCCACGCCATGGGTTTCTCCAATTGTGGTCACCTGGAAGCCTGAACAACCTGGTGCGGTGAGGATCTGTGTGGACATGCGGCTGCCCAATGCCACTAACAAGAGGGAGCGCCACATTACCCCCACCATAGATGACCTCATTGGGGAAATTGCTGGAGCGTGCTGGTTCTCCAAGTTAGATCTGCGATCTGGCTACCATCAGGTGGTGCTAGACGAGGCCTCCCACAACATTACCAGCTTTTCAACACATGTAGGGCTTCGGAGATATACTAGGCTGAGTTTCAGGGTATCTAGTGCGGTGGAAGTGTTCCAGAACATTATACAGGAACTTATCGCGGACATCCCTGGTGTAATCAACGTCAGTGACCATATCATGATACATGCTAAGACTATCGGGGAGCACAATAATCGCCTAACCCAAGTACTTCGACGCCTGCGAAAAGTGTGAATTCCAAAAGCGAACGTTACAATTCTTCGGATACACGTTCTCAAATGAGGGAGTCAACCCTGATCCGGAAAAGGTGAGGGACATTAAAGACGCTGCCGCCCCCACCCAACATCACCGAGGTCAGGAGCTTCCTCGGTATAGTGAACTACTGCGGTAGGTTCATCCGAGATCTTGCCAACCTGACCCTGCCATTAATAGAACTCACCAAGGACTTCACTCCCTGGAAATGGGGCCCGGAACAAGCCAAAGCCTTCACGGAGATCAAGGAGGCACTCTCAGAGGCCACCACACTTGCATTCTTTGACCCAAGGAAGCTGGCGCTAGTGGCTGTGGATGCTCGTCCCATGGGACATGGGGCCGTTTTGCTGCAAAAACGATACCAAGAGGAGGACTGGGCCCCCATGGCATTTGCCAGCAGGTCCCTCACCGAGATGGAGCAGAGATACTCCCATCGCCATACATTGGGGATGCCGTCACTTTTACCTATATGTTTACGGGAAGCCATTTGTGGTAGCCACGGATCACAAGCCACTAGTCGCTCTATTTTCAGGGACATCCACAAAGCCACCGCTGCAAATTGAGAAGTGGATGTTGCAGCTCCAAAATTACAACTGTAAAGTAGAGTACCAGCCTGGTTCCCGGAATCCTGCCGACTACCTTTCGCTGCATCCCCGAGCAGCCACCGTCGACGTCGAGGAGATGGAAGATGCGACTGATACCGAAGAATGCATCCGGTGCATTACCGCTCGGTCGTGTCCCCTGCCCATATCCCTGGAAAGCCTGGCAGAGGCCACCCGCAAAGATGACTGCCTACAACGGGCCAAGGCGGCGCTTCAGAGTGGCACCTGGCATAAGGCCAAGGATGAATGGAGGATCTTAACGATTGAAGAACAGCATGTCATGGACAGCTTATTCCATGTGAGGGAAGAGCTCAGGGAAGACAATACCGGATGCCTGCTAAGGGGACACCGGCTGGGGATCCCCATGTCATTAACTGCTCAGGTGGTTCAGCTCGCTCACGTGGGGCATCAAGGCATGGTCAAGACCAAGTCACGACTCAGAACCAAAGTGTGGTTCCCACTAATGGACGAACTTGTGGAGGCCGCCGTTCGGTCCTGTGCTGCATGCCAAGTGACTGGTGAAGCACCTCGGCCGGCTCCGATCATTGTAAAACCCCGGCCGAAGTCTCTGTGGTCATGCGTCAGTCTCGACTTTGGCAGCCTTCTAGATGGCTGCCACACGATGGTGGCCATTTATGATCATTCCAAATACCCGGAGGTGGAAATCATATCAGCCCCGAGCACCACGGAGGTGATCCCTAAGCTTGAAAAAATTATGGCGGCTCATGGCCTCATGCGCGAGCTTAGGACGGACAATGGAGCTCCCTTTCAAGGGCAAGAACTCGCTACATACCAGAGTGCTCTAGGGATTTATCATCGCCGAATCACACCCAGATGGCCACAAGCAAATGGCGAAGTGGAAAGATTCATACGAACATTGAACAAGGTGATTCAAATTGCTCATGACACAGGACAATCCATAGAACTAGCCATCTTTACTTTTCTGAGGAGCTATCATCAAACGCCCCACACCACGACAGGTATAGCCCCAGTACACCTCCTCATGGGCCGAGTGGTCACACATTCCATACCTCATCATCCCCATTGGCGGCCCGAGGCACCTGATGACAGTCAAATTGATGCCCGACGCCACAGGGCACATGCTCAGGTCAGTTGTCGACGGAGGGCCAAAACTACCCAACTCGCAAGAGGGGATGCTGTGTTGCTCAAGAATCGCGTCACCAGCGGCAAGTTTCGGCTGCCGTATGAAAAGGACCCGTGGACGGTGGCCAGCATTAGGGGAACCAGAGTTATCACCACTCGAGGGAGAGAGACTGTGACCCGCAATGTGTCCCATTTCAAGAAGTACCAGTCTGAAGGGTCTGCATCCTCCCCGTACAGGTTTGGGAATGGCCATCCCATCACGTCCATGGAAAATGTCAGCTCAAGCGACTCGATGGACATGTTCTCAGCCGCAGATGGTCAGGGGTCTCCGGACCCCGTGGTAACCCAGCATGAAGGAGCAGGAGAGTAGTCGCAGTCACTCAGAGCCCAGGCCATGCGAAGACACACCTGACGCCGGAGTCCGTGAGACCCAGAGCCGGGGCTTATCACAACACCAACTGCGAGGAAACCCAGCACCATCCTGCCGACTGAGGGATCATTTCACGTAAGACTGTTCCAAAATGTATCTGTCGAATAGTGTGTTAAGTTATAATTGATAAGTTAGGAATGGAGCTGAAGGCACACCTGCTAATGTTATTTTGATGTTTGTTGGGGAGGAATGTAGTGTTTGCCTGTGTCGTCACAGGCGTAAGACGTGGAGGTCATGTGACCTCGAGTTAATAAAACGGTCTAAGCACGCACGTACGCCAGTTGTGCTACGGTGGCTGGACCAGTGCACACACCAGAACTGTCTCAGTGTAATTGTTGTACGGCCCCCACGTGTGCTCCTGATCTAGCCCCTAAGTGTGTCGGAGCTGGCCCTGTGATCCTGTCAGCGTTGTGACACAACAGAGTACTATATCTTATGTTTGGCCAGAATCCTGGGTCAAATTGACCACAAAAGTCAGGACCCATCGATCCAAAGGGTGGCCCTAATAGGGTTTCCAAAAACGTGATTAGAAGAACCCTGCAACAACATCTTTTTTTTTAATGGCACCAAAATCAGAATTCATTGCCAGGGCCAACAGCCAGACCACACACTGCTGAGGGAGGCCGAAACATAGACACTGCAATTAGACCATATCTAAACTATAATGGACAGAAATGCAAAGTGACCTGGTACAACCAAGTAGGCAGCGAGGGAAGCTGAGTAATATTAGATGGCCCCAGCTAATTAGCCTATCCTTGGCTACGGGCAGCCCTGAGTACGCGCCGCCAACTGGATGTGTGCACTGGAGGAAGAGAGCGAGAGAGGCACACCCACAATAAAGCGAGCCGCAGCCCTGGGTATCTGCAATGACACAGTAATCTTAATTAAAATACCCTACTGAAATAGATCTGAACTGCACTTTGCCAGAAGAGAGGATCAAACACAGCACCTGCTTGGGAGGTCCACCCAAGGGGACAACAGATCCAAATGCAATTGCAAAGCGAGTTTAAACTGCAAGCACAGGTTTATTATTCACTCTGCCGCCGATACAAGAGTTGTGCGAGTGCTGGGTAGACTCGAAGCAAGACAATATCCGTCAAGGGAGCTACATCGGAGCCACAACAAGAGTGGTGAGTGGTGAGTAAAATAAAACAAGTGATCGCGATCACAAAAAAAAACGCGAGTGGTGTGCACGCGCAAGAGTGGTGATGCGTGTGGTGTGCACGCGCGTCACCACAAATGCTACTTTGCCGGTGATCAGCTTGCGCGCTCTTGTGCGCATTCTAGCAAGCTGATCGCCGGCAAAGGAGCATTTCTGAGAGCCCCAGAATGTCTCGGCTGAGAACAGCACATGCGCTGGATCAGACCGAGACCTAAAAAGGATTACAATAAGGATCGATTTGGAGTTTGTGAATGTCCAGAAAATCACATTTGTGGCTGTCCACAAACTTTTAAGGCAACACATGTCTTGATCTGCCCATCCCGATCCAACCCAATCCATGTGTAAGGTTTTTTCTGCAGATTTCTAAACATTCATGACAGAGAATACTGCAGTAGCAAATCACTTACACCTGCCAGAATTCTTTTTTATGGATTCCATATGGGCTTAAATAAAGCAACTTTTTCCACTAACGTATTACAGTAAAAAACAGCCTGTTATTCGGCCCTTCTGTGTGTCAGCTATGTTAGATCTCTTTGTCATTCTCATATCATAGAATAATATTTACATATTATAAAATAAAAAAAACAAATAGATCCAAACAATAGCTAGACAATATTCAAAAGAAGCAATGTTCCAACTAACCAGTAATATAGACAGGCATAATTAAAATATAAAGCTATATGGACATTGAATTTAATAAAAATATTACTCAAATGAGTAAATAGTCAATCCCAGAACTCATAGATTACTTTTTTCTCATAATGTCTCTTGCTTTGCAGGGTTTATGTTTTTCACAGAACTCTATATGAAATGCATCTGTTGCCAGGAACAAGAATAGAATGTAGTTCGAAGTTATGTTTTTTTCTGTCTGCGCTCCATTTTAATTTTAGAATGTGGGCCACCACCCCACCAGGTGTCGAGGAAAAATAATAACCACCGAGAGCTGTTCAAATGGCCGCACCGATGACCTATGTTATGGGTGGGCTATTAATTCTCTGGAGGAAATCTAATAAAGGAAAGCAAGTTTCTGCAGGAACTTCTAAGAGTGATATATTGTAAGCCAAATGTTTTGGCTAGCCTTGAGCTAAACGTGGTGTTTATACTGTATTGAGTTTGCCCTTCATGACTGTTGGGATATGGCTGTTTATAAAGCATAGTTGGGCAGAGTGGTCACTGCATGCATACTGTACAAAAAAGTAAACACAGACAGTTTTAGAGGGAGATATTAACTAAAATATATGCTTCTGGCAGGTGAACATGCAATCAGGACATATAATTTTAAAATCAAGGTGAAAACTAATTCTAAATCTCAACTGGTAAGCAAAATGCCTCACCACCATTGCAAAATAAAGTTGTTTTCTTGACATCCACGCACCGTGTTTTTCAAACACGCATCATTTCCATTAAAAGCTAAGCACGCCATTAATCATCTCATTAACAATATATTCCAAGTGTATGTCTGGATACTTCCAAAAGCAAGATGGGCACATGCATCTTGAGCTATAGACGAGGACCAGGACATGTTTCGCTCTTACTGATTTGCACCTTCGGGTGGACTACAAATATGTCTTGAAACAAATGTTCCTATGTACTGGCATTCACAATCAAGCCCTTAGACACACACACACTTTGGGAATTTTCAAGTACAATGAATTAAGTATCCCCCTATTTAAGGGACTTTCAAATGGGACGACATAAAAGATGCGTTGCCGCACTTCCTCTTCCCTTCTTCTGGAGAGTTTACTATGCTCTGTGTTGTTAACGCAAGCATGTTTAACAATACGTGTCCTACACAGAAGATCACTATTCGGTTAATATATCACATGGATTTACACCATCTTTAAACTGGAAATTTTCAATTGTAAAATCGCTCAATCCACTTTGTGTCAGGAATCTCTGCAATTGCTCATAGTTGGATTAAAAAATATACCCTAAAGAACCGCCGACAGCAGAGCGTTTTAGGTATCAATTATTTGGGTGACAGGAGCAGGAGTCTCAACAACGGCAGCGCTGTGCAGGGCCCGGGCATCTTTTTATTTAAAGAAAAAAAATAGTTCCTACAGTTTACTACGTCTTCTTTTAGGACAGCTGCCTGTACATCTGCTGCAAGCTTTTGGCATTCCATTTCTTGCTCCCCGTGGAATAAACTAATCATTTCTTTTTCCGCAAGTAGAAAAATATAATTAGGCGGTTATTAATATTACATATAAGAAAGCGCCCCTCTATTCACGATATTTTCGCAGTCAGTGGCATAAAATCTTTGGTGGTTTAAGTGTGCTGAAAAATTACTAAGAAATGTAATTAAATAAATGTATGCAGTGAAATAAAGTTCACATTCCTGTTAATTTCACAGCCAGACTTCCAATACCACGTTGAATGATTACATTCATTTTTACTTCTGACCTTTAGGACCATGGCTTCCTTGAAATGCCAGGGGAAGCAGAAATGATGTCACTCCCGCATCTCAACGTTGCCTCAACTTTGACCCCTTTACCCACTATTAGTCCCTCAGTATAATCTGATAAATGAAAAGTACAGAAGATTAGGAAGCGTTTGGAGCCCTGGCTTTTAGAGGCATATTTACTTTCTGTTCTAGCTGCTTCTTTCTTGAGACCAGGGATAGCAAGGGCAGTGCCAGGATTTTATGCCTGGCTAACCCTGTTTTATGTTTATTCTAGAATTAGCCATCATTTAAATGATTGGAAAAAACAATCAGCGACAGTACCATTCGGTGTGGATTATGACTGAAAGTGTCTCTATTCTCTGGTGACTGGAGGTAGTCAGTAACCCATCATGCATGCGCTCTGTCACTTTTGCACTAATGCTTCCACTCAGCCACCCACTGGTTTGCTCTTGCATTTACCCACACACAAAACCACAATACAAAACACACACACACTAAAAAAGCATACAATGAATTAAAAAAAAACAAAAGCAGAAAAAAGAACAATGTTGCAGCCTAAATGTAGCAATTATATGCTTGTTATAATAAAAAGGAGGTAAAAAATGTATAGTAGCAGCAGATGCTCACCTTTAAAGTGGTTCTGGCCGTAGTTTATTATTGCTTTGGAGTTCCAACAATGACATGTTTAGAAGCACCAATTCAGCCATCTAGGACAGTAAAACAATGTTGTGCAAAGGTATTAACAGTTGGCTGCTCAGTAACCAAGTGGCATAACAAAACTTGAAGGGGCCCTTCTGCAAAGTACACGGGGGCCCCCTAAGCACTCACACAGGGGTGCTCTGGCCAGGGTACATTGCTGAGGGGGCCCCTGAAGCTCTGGCTCCCCTGCACTGAAGGGGCTGCGGGTTCTTGGTTACGTCCCTACACTAAACATCATAGTGGGAGGTCATCATGGAATAGTACTGTGTGTAGGATAATAGCTCTTTCTACATGATTACCCCCATTTGTTTTGGATTTATGCTGCTGGTTTTTCTTTAGTATGTGCATTGGGATTCTGCTAACTCTTGAAACAACCTACCTATAGGTCTGCAGCACCTGCTACAAAGTGTACCCAAGGCGTGTAAGTTAGATGCCACTAGTGGACTGCAACACTATTCTGACACCCAACACAGTTAGGGTGCGAACATGGCTGCAGGCCTACCACTGAAGGATGTCTGTGCAGTTTTAAAACTGCAAATTCGACTGGTCCAAATAAACCCTATTGACTGGCCCAAACCTGCCTCTTAAATGTTAATAAGTCACCTCTAAGTAGGCCTACTGCCCATAATGCAGGGTGTATGATTTTTAAAAGTAGGACGTTTATTGTTAAACATGCCCTTACTGTGAAAAGACCCCAAAAGCTATTTTTACTGCAGTAGGATTAACTGTTATACAGGAAAGTATTGGGATAGAATGTTACATTTAATAATGTTATCTCTGGCTAGGAAACAACTACAAATATAATTCTTGGACTTTTAACATATTTATTGCAAGTACAATTCACTAATAATGACACATTAGTAATACATATTTTGGAAAATACATTTATAGAAAGTAACATTTTCCCTGCCTAAAGACTCTCGGGGCCCATTTGCACTAGCTTGAACTGTCACCCAGGATCTGAATAGTTCCCTTGATGAGGTGTGAATTTGCTCTCAGAGTTGAGACCAAGACCTTGGGTATGGGGAGGTGTTCTGTTCCTCTGGCAGGATGATGATCTGGGCAGTTCCAAGGAAATTGATTAACTTCGAAGAGACCTACCCTGTCACACTCAAATGTTAACTGACACCTTGCAGAGCCCTTCTTTGTTCTCATAGTCAGGCTGCTACCAATCCCTTTGAGACAGGAGCAGCCCCCAGAATTTGCTTGAAGTCCACACCTCTGGGGTTGGCACACAGTCTCTACATTAAGGGAGTAGGCTTTCACCTTCTTTGACCTGGGCAGAGAAGCACATCATTGTAGAATCATTTGCAGTAGCGCATACATGAAGTGCTACAAAAGTGGGTAGGGTTAGCCCTGGGCACTCTTTGGTTATTGGTTGTGGAGGGACCAGGAGTCACTCCCACCCACAGGCTAGTGCCAGGCATAAATGTGGTGCCCCTTAGCAGGCTCTACAGAACACTGCTGGAAACTGAGGAAGACAGAAGAAAGGCTGCACCTGCTGTTGAAACCTCTGAGGAGACCTGAAAAGCTGGACCTTCTCCCAAGGGTCCGTTGGCTGACCTCATTTTAAGCTACAAGGACAAAACAAGCTGCAAGAAGCCCTTTTCCAGAAGAGGCAAAACTCTAATGTAATGCAGCACTGTACTGCAATAAAATCAGGGCCCTAACTACAAAAACAACATCCTGCTCACAATTACAAAATGAGCATGAATATTGAAGGAATGCTGCAACTGAAAAACCCTAACATATCCAAAAAAACAATGTCTGGAAGGCTTGAAATAATACCAGCCCCTGGTAATTACTCGGACAGCATTCCAGTCCATCCTTTTTTTGCGCACCATGCTGTCTTAGTCTGGACCCAGCCAAATGCAAACTAGTATTGGCCCTTCTCCAGCAGGAATAGTCCAGCCTGAATTGCCAGACCAGGTCCTCCTTGAACTAGAACACAAGCAACACAGAACTGGTTTCATCCTGGTTAGGACTCTTCAGCCGATCATAGCTTGGTTCCAGTGACACAAAGTGCATTGGACCCATGTCTGGGCATATCCGTCCCACTTAGGGCAACACACCAAAGTATACAAAAAGATGATGGACAGAATGTTTGAATTAACCTCAGCCACTGGTAATTCCTCGGACCACATTCCAGTCCAGCGTTGTTTTGCGTACCATGCCACCTTAGTTTGGACCCAGCCATATGCAAATCAGTCTTGACCCTGCTCCAATGGAAACAGTCCAACCTGGATTGAAAGGTAAGCTTCTTCCTGCACTGAAACACTGCATCACTGGAACCAAGCTACACCTAGCTGCTGAACCCTAAGTAGGGTGAAATCAGGCCTGGATTGCTTGTGTTCAGTTTCAGGGAAGACCTGGCAGTCTCAGCTGCACTGTTCCCAGTAAAACAGGGTCAAGACAGATTTGCCTATGACTGGGTTCACACTGAGGTGACAGGGTGTGCAGAATAACGATGAACTGGTATTTCGTAAATCAATTGTATTGTATACTTTAGTAAATCTGAGAGACACAGCAGAATCACTGTGCAATTACTGTAGTAAAATACACATAAAACTTGCATACATGTGCTGTTAATTCCCGATTGTGAATATAGCCCCGCCAACGGTCGCTTGCATATATCTACCATTGAGTTCCTTTGTTATGGGATTCATGCCTTTACTCTTGGCGATAATTTAGACTCAAACAAACGCAACGAAAAAAACTGTGGCACACAAATTACTGTACAACAATTATTTACAATTGAAACTGAAAGTTTCTTGGAGTTTGGAAAAGTAAGTTTTTGTGTTGGTATGTTAAAAATCGGATATTTTGTGAGACGAACACGGTGGGAAGATCAGTGGTGAGTCTCCCCAATGTTAGTGAATCTGAAGAGGAACCTTGAAGAGCACCCAGTCTGCGGTTTGATTTTCCCCTCATGATTGCAGTCCCCATAGATTGTTGCTGAAACTAAAAAATGTGGGGAACCTTGGAACAAAGGGAAGAATGCCAGGGAGAAACCTGCTGCACAGATGATAAACAACTTACATCATTCTAGAAAACCCACTTTGCATTTTCAGCCTGACCCGAATGGATACCAGAGTAGTAGGTTAGCCAATGAGGATGTAAAGGGCTACTTGGTTGTCTTCGATATGAAATATATTGCTAATTAGGAATGAGATATCACATTTAAATTTATTATATTATATACATTTCAAGATGCCATAGGTTATGTTATGTTATGTTAAATTTGATTTATAAAGCGCGCGTACGCCCGTAGGCTTCATGGCGCTGTAGGAAGTTTTCTAGAAACACAACACAACAACAGAAGGACAGCCTGAAACATCTAAGGATAGGCTTCTCTAAAGAGCCAGGTCTTAAAGGCTTGTCTGAAGGCCAGAATATCCTCGTGTGACCTTAAAGAAGCTGGCAGGGAATTCCAGAGGGAGGCAGCAAGAAAGTGAAAGGAGCTGCCGCCCTGACGTTGTTTCCTAACAACAGGCACCGTGAGCAGGCTTTTGTAACTGGACCGAAGGTTGCGAGAGGGGACATATCTAGCAAGCAAGTTAATGATAAATTTGGGGCCCTTTCCTTGTAGTGCCCTGAAGATAATGCAGCCGGTTTTAAAGGCCGCCCTCTGGGCTATCGGCAGCCAATGCAGATCTGCCAGGCCTGGCCTGATGGACTGCCATTTAGGAAGCCCACAGACCAGCCTGGCCGTCTGGTTTTGAACTAGCTGCAGCCTCTTGAGCTGCCCGGCTGGAAGACCCAAATATAAACTATTTGAGTAGTCCAGCCTAGACAGCACAAGGGCGATGGTCACCTGTATCAGGGCAGAGTGGGTTAGGAGATGGGCAATCTTTCTAATCTTGCGCAGCTGAAAAAAGCAGGCGGAGACAACTGTCCCTACCTGACTTTTCAAAGAGAGGTCTTCACTAAAGGTGACTCCAAGGCTCTTGACCGTGCGGGATTTGGAAGGGGGATTCCCCATCTCCGGAGGCCAAAATTGAGGTCCCCAGCTGAGTTCACTCTTCCCAGGCAAGATCAGTTCAGTCTTGCCTGGGTTGAGTTTTAGGTGGTTAAGGCCCATCCACCTCTGGATGTGAGCCATGACCTCCCTAAACTCAGTAACAGCGTCAGGCGGGCCTAAGGGGAAAATCAATTGCAGATCATCTGCATAGTTAAAGATCCACACTTTGAATTTCCTCAAGGAGTACAAGAGGGGACGCAGGTATATATTAAATAGAAGGGGGGACAGGGAAGAGCCCTGAGGGACACCGCAGTCGTTCTTAATTCTAGGGGCTGTGAAGGTGCCCAGTCTCACTGATTGAGTCCGGTCAGACAAAAATGATTCCACCCAGCTCAGGGCCGCACCTCTGAGGCCTGCCTGCCCGACACGGCCGACCAAAATGGTGTGGTCGACCGTGTCGAATGCAGCAGACAGGTCAAGGAGTACCAGTGCCTGGTGGACGTTCCTGTCTGCATTACACCGAAGTGTGTTCTGGACTGCCAGGGTTACCGTCTCGGTCGAATGGCCTGGACGGAACCCAGCTTGATTGGGCTCCAGAAACCCAGTGGTTTCCACAAAGTTGGAAAGACAGTTGGAGACGTGAGCCTCCAATATCTTAGATAAGAACGGCAACAGGGAAATGGGACGGTAATTTGATGAGTCCCGTGGGTCCAGACCCGATTTTTTTATCAGAGGGATTAACAGGGCGTGTTTGAAACCAGTAGGTACCCTGCCCTGGGCCAATGATTTGTTTAGTAGAGGTAGGATACCCTGAGGAATAGTCTGACCGATTTCAGAGAAGATGTGGGGGGGGGGCAGATGTCATTTGGGGATCCGGACTTAACCCTCGCCAACAGTGAAGAAAAAGTTTTACCATCGATGGCCGGGAAGGCATCTAGTACAGAGGGATTATAAAAGACGTCATCCAAAGGAAGTAACGTTGGGGAGCTAGCAATGCTCGACTTAATAATGACAATTTTTTCTCTGAAAAAATTATTCAGGGAATCACATAGCTTCTGCGTGGGAGCTATTGAGGGGGCTGTCCTGTCTTTGTCACAGAGTTCATTGACTATATTAAAAATGTCTTTGGACTTGTTAGATGAAGATAAAATTTTTGTGGAAAAGTAGTTAAGTTTGTGTTGGCTTAAAATTTTTTGATATTTTTTCCTAGTAGCGCAGAAAATTTCCCTATCCTGTGGGGAATAAGTGGCTCTCCACTGTCTTTCTTTCTGTCGAACCCCTAGTTTAAGTGCTCTAAGTTCCTGGGTGAACCATTTGTGGGCATCATTACCTCTAATGTTAGACAAGTGTACGGAGGGGCGAACAGATCTGCTGCATGGAGGAGCCAGGAGGACAGTGCCCTCTCGTCAACCTCCAAGTCTTCGCCTGATAGGGGAAGGGTATTGTTCAACATGTCCATGAACCCAGAACGGTCCATGGATTTCCATTTACGGAACTCTTTTCCCAAAGAAGGTTTGGCCTTAAACTGCCCTTGAATTACTAGCGGGAACTGGATGAAATAATGGTCTGACCAAATACAAGGACTTATAATGGGAGAGAATGGTGGTAGATTATGTGTCCAAATTTGGTCCAGGCTGTGGCCCTTCTGGTGAGTGGGTAAGTGGATGTGTTGGACCAAGTTTAGATCTGTAAGCAGATCCTTCAGTTCTCCAGCTTGAGTGTCTGTGTCTATTCTGTCGAACCAATAATTTAAGTCCCCTACTAGGACAGTTTTAGAGTACTTTATTACGTGAGAGGCCAGTTGTTCTGCCAAGAGTACTGGATAATTGGCCATGTATTGAGGAGGGCGGTATAGCAGAATTAGAGTGAGAGCCCCACTCACTGAGTCTAATGTGATTACCAAGTTTTCGGTGTTGGGGAGAGTGAGAGAAGGTAATTCCCAGAAATGAAGTGATTTCGAAATGATTGCTGCTACCCCCCCTCCGGCCTTCCCTTGTGCACGATTGGCAGTCAGAATATAATAGTCTGAGGGAAGTGATGCAAGAATGTCCGGCAGGGAATGGAGATTGGTCCAAGTTTCTGTCAACAGCAGAAGATCTGGTTTTTCCTCCCTCAGGAAAAGAAAGATGTTGACTTGGTTCTTAATTAGGGACCTTGTGTTGAGGTAGTAGCATTGCAGGTTATGTATTGATGAAGGAGCCGGTCGAGGTTCAGTCGTCAATGATGGAGTAGACTGAATATCATCGGCCGGTAGGGGAAGGCGAGAGAGCCCCAGACTTTGAATACGTGAGCAGGTGTGCAAGGGTAGTGTAGGGAGGGCAGTTCCAGAGGGGAAGCTTGGTTGCAATGATAGTAGATCAGAAGAGGAATACCTCAGAAAATGGCCAGGGGGGGTGGGCCCGGGTCCCGGTCGGCCGCGGACGGGCGCAGACGGGCTTAACTCAGGCGCAACTCCGGCGCGCCTTCGTCGCGCCCGCTGCGCTCGTCCGCTGCGCTGACACATATGGACCGTTTAAGTAGGGGCGGCCCTCGGGGGGTGTGGCGGTGATGTCACTGGCCTCGCCTCCCACCTCACCCGAGCAACCCGGCCCAAGATGGCGGCCCGGCCGCTGCGAGCCCGCTGAAGCGATCAGCGCTCAGCCGACCGCCGGTGCACTCAGGAGGAGTGATCAGGTAAGTGTCCTGGAGTCCGGGGGAGAGACTAGGATCACGAGAGAGTTCCAGATTTTAAAAAGCGCTCCTCTCCGCTTCGTGCGGCGAAGTGCTAATAAAATGATCCTCAATGTCACTTTCCGTATTGTAAATGCTGCTGCTACTTCCTAAGCTACAGGCGGAGACCCCCTGCCACCGGGTCGTCAGCCTGCAAATGCCAAGGGTGGTTCCAGTCGGCACTCCTAAGTAGGGGCGGCCCTCGGGGGGTGTGGCGGTGATGTCACTGGCTCGCCTCCCGCCTCCCACCTCACCCGAGCAACCCGGCCCAAGATGGCGGCCCCGGCCGCTGCGAGCCCGCTGAAGCGATCAGCGCTCAGCCGACCGCCCGTGCACTCAGGAGGAGTGATCAGTGTCCTGGAGTCCGGGGGAGAGACTAGGATCACGAGAGAGTTCCAGATTTTAAAAAGCGCTCCTCTGCGCTTGGTGCGGCGAAGTGCTAATAAAATGATCCTCAATGTCACTTTCCGTATTGTAAATGCTGCTGCTACTTCCTAAGCTACAGGCGGAGACCCCCTGCCACCGGGTCGTCAGCCTGCAAATAGGTAATGTCAATGTTTAAGCAAATTTCAAATAGAGATTCTACATGCAATGATCAAGAGACTAATAAAAAAGCTGAACCAAACTTGTGGCATACAGCAACAACCATTGACATAGCCAATATGTCTCGCTTTTGGGCCCTTATAAGTGTTTAGGCAGAGCTATTGACTTTCTCAAAGTGTTTAAGCTGTGCTGTAGAGAAGTGTAGCTGCTGTGAAGTATGCTGAAAAGTTGTAATAAAAAAGTGCCAGAAGTATTTTTGTTACCTTATATGTGACCAAGAAGGCATTATGTCCAACAGAACCACCATATAAAAAAATGTATGTACAATAAAAAATGTCCGCATTTTTTTTTGTTCTTGCTATGCTGGCAACTTGTTTTTGCCTATTCCAGTGGTTGTTTGTTAAAGTTTTTTTTTGAGGGGTCATAAACAATTGGAGGTTGAAGGTTGTGAACTAGTACCTGTATTACAACACTATCAGCGACCAGACGTTAGGGGAGAATAAACTGGTGGCAGATTCCGAGAGCAGGCTGAGGTGGTGTTGAGTGATGTTGAGGTGGTAGTGGTGGTGGTGGTGACTGGTGCTGAGACGATGCTGAGGTGATGCTTAATGATACTTAGGTTTTGCTGAGTGATGATGATGTGGTGGGGTACTATTGCAAAGGCGATGCTGAGTGATGCTGTGGTGTGCTGAGTGATGCTGTGGTGGCCCTGAGTGATGCTGTGGTGGCCCAGAGTGATGCTGTGCTGGCCCTAAGTGATGCTGTGGTGGTGCTGGGTGATGCTGTGGTGGTACTGACTGATGCTGTGGTGGTGCTGAGGGATGCTGTGATGGTGCTGCTTTGGTGGCCTTGAGTGGTGCTGTGGTGGGGTTGAATGATGCTGCAGTGGTGCTCACTGATGCTGTGGTGGCGCTGACTGATGCCGTGGTGGCGGTGAGTGATATTGTTGTGGCCCTGAGTGATAGAGGGGTAGAAGAGGGGTAGAGGGGTAGAAGAGGGGTAGAAGAGGGGTAGAAGGGGGTAGAGGAGAGGTAGAGGAATATAAGGGTAGTAGAGGGGTAGAAGAGGGGTAGAAGAGGGGTAGGGGGTAGAAGAGGGGTAGAGGGGTAGAAGATTAGAAGAGGGGAAGAGGGGTAGAAGAGTAGAAGAGGGGTAGAGGGGTAGAAGAGGGGTATAGGGGTAGAAGAGGGGTAGAAGGGTAGCAGTATACAAATCTTGGTTAAATGCCCATCGTCCCTGGCATCATCTCCCCAAACTCATTAGAATCAAAGTTGAGTGACTTACGGAAATATTACTTGTTAAGTAAAGTCTTGCTATTATTTCCGAGTGGTAGACCTGGCTAAGGCGCGCCCCTCCACCCCCTTGCACTCCCGTGCATTCATCACTCCACCCCATCCACTTATTGAAGGGGGTTCCAGGTGGATGGGGCGGACTTTATGCAAAGAGTACAGTCGGATCAGCAGAGAGCAATATGTACCGCTTTGGTTTACGCGCGGCAATGATACTTTATAATAACTATATTTAATTCTGTGCAGTTACAAACGACATTTATCTGCTGCTGAAATGATTTTTCTGCACATTTGTCTGCTACGTCAACCATTGGAGTGCACATGTATCTCCTGTATTAACGATGCGCCTGCGCATTCATCAGCAACAATCATTTTGCTGTTCACGTATTCTGTAAAATAGATGATTGTTTGTCTGTTTATTTATCTGCTGTGCCAATAGTAATTTAATTGCACATTTACCTGCTATTAGAGTAATTGAGCTATTCATGTGTCTGTGAAAGTAATCTTTTATGTGCACATTTATAGGTCGCAGTAGTCTGTATTCGCAGTATTTCTATTTGTAGCGCACTGTCTCAACAGTGCAACTCTGCATATTTGAATTGAAAACAGAACATACCAGCATGTGCACGTGGATGGCCCAAAACATGAACAAAAGAATGTCGTATGGATGTACACAAGATGCTAAACGCAACTGAAGTGTCACTGAGTCGCGCTTTCACCAAGAGTCCAAGTATTGAGCGGGGCTGGAGAACAGTGCGTTTGAGAGAGTTTTTACCTCAAAGTCCGTGATCTGTAGATGCCTTGGGCTGTGTTTAGTAGTAATGAAAGGCCTTGTGGGTGTTGTTGTTGTAAGGGGAGATGTCTGGTGCTCAGGAGGGGGTAACACGCCAAGGTGAGGAATTCAGATGACACTGCAGTTTGGATGAAGAACCCTTAGCCTGCTAATAACACAGAGGCTGCTTAGGGAGGGAGCACATCAATACATATAATGGGGTGACCCTGTAACCCTCAGAACTTGGGTGGGTAATAAACAAAGTAATAATGGTTCCGTCGGACAGAAATACACACTGTTTTAGTATTTCAATGTTTCCTTCCGTTAAGTCTCGTACCTAACCAGGATATCAAGACAAGTGTGCCAATACATTCACAAACAAAACACACTGACCATAAGGAAAAAATGAAAGCAAATTTTACTCAAATACTTTCACATGTGAAAACAGAATACTTCAATCACTGTCCCTAACAAACATTTTAAAATATATAAGGCACGAAAACTTTGTGCTAAAGTAATACTAAAAACAGCAAGTAAAATGTGTTACTTCATATACATTTGGGTTAAACAACTATACATGTACAATCATCCTGTAGACACATCAATTAAATCTTGGATCCTACAGGATTTTGAATAGTTTGTTTACGCCAAAAGAGAGGATTGCGTCGACGTTTCGAGCACAAACGGATAGCGAGGTAGAAATACAAAGGAGCAAGTTTACAACCATCTGTATCATTACAGAGGTGAACATCTAGCCGGCCTGATTAAGACGGACCGACAAGCTGATTCAGGAAGAGACCAGGACTCCATGCGGAGCTAGGTCTGCAAGAGGCTGTCCCATATATATATACAGTCCTGATGAAGACCCACACCTGATGCGTGAAAACACCGCATCGCCCCCCCAGGGTCGAAACGTTGGCGCAATCCTCTCTTTTGGCGTGAACAATCTATTCAAAATCCTGTAGGATCCAAGATTTAATTGATGTGTCTACAGGATGATTGTACATGTATAGTTGTTTAACCCAAATTTATATGAAGTAACACATTTTACTTGCTGTTTTTAGTATTACTTTAGCACAAAGTTTTCGTGCCTTATATATTTTAAAATGTTTGTTAGGGACAGTGATTGAAGTATTCTGTTTTCACATGTGAAAGTATTTGAGTAAAATTTGCTTTCATTTTTTACTTATGGTCAGTGTGTTTTGTTTGTGAATTTATTGGCACACTTGTCTTGATATCCTGGTTAGGTACGAGACTTAAAGGAAGGAAACATTGAAATACTAAAACAGTGTGTATTTCTGTCCGACGGAACCATTATTACTTTGTTTATTAGGGAGGGAGCCCAGCAGATGGACTAGCATGCAGTGGAGCAGCTTGTTGGGCACGAGTGAGGGTTGGTTATGCAGGCCCTCAGCACTAGTGTGTTTACCCAGGCATTGGATGGTGGGGGGTGAGATTTGGTTGAATCCTAGGACGTTGGAATGGCAGCAATGAGGTGAAAAGGTGGTTGAGTAGCCCCGTAAATATCTATAGATATTTTTTTCTAATTCTTTACTTTTCCAGCAAACGCAGCACCAGCGCTTTACCTTTAACCATGTTAAAGTAAAGCGCAGATGCCGCCATTGAGCAAAAGTAAAGAAATAGAAAAAATCATCTATTTCTTTACTTTTGCAACAACCGCAGCACCCGCGCTTTACTTTTAACATGCTTAAAGGTCAAGCGCTGGTGCCGCGATTATAGCAAAAGTAAAGATGAAACTGATGAAAGTGATTACGCTGCCTGTTGGGGGGGTGGAGGCCAGCAGAGTGACACGATCTGTGGTGGGGGAGGAGGAGGGAATGGAAGCGCGGAGAGAGGCACGCAAGGCTTAATAAGCCTTGACAGAATCCCATATGGCTTCTGCGCAAGTGCACACGCACGTGTACGCAAGCTTGAGGCCAGGAAAAGCCTGTGGTAGCACTTTCAAAAGCCACTCACTAAATTTCTCACAGAGCAGTACATGCGCTGGCTCAGTGAGACCTAAAAATCAAAAAACTTAAAAATTATATGGGAAAAAAGTGAATCTCTCAGTATCACCTTTTACTAGGTGATGGAGCATTTGCTCCACTATGCTTTCTGTCTTTAACTACAAAAAAGGGACTTCTCTTGTGATTGTACATTTATAAAGCCTAGAGAACTTGCCTTGAACTGGAGGCTAAGAACATAAGCACATTTTCCATTCTTAATCACATCGAAAATAAAGCAGAATTTGCAATTCTATTCAATATATTGATATTTGCATCTTGTCGTCTTAGATTGTGAGAGTCTAGGTTTTTCCACCTCTTTCTCTCCTACTAGTACATTATCAGGTATTTTGGTCTATAGGCCTCCTGGAGACCATCACGGCTTCTGCAATAAGCTTCTGGATAAGATTACGCTTTCTATTAGTAGTACCTCCAACTTTTCCATCATGGGTGACCTCAACATTCATCTAGACGATACAGATACTTCTGCATCGCAGTATTTGTTGGACACCATGGGGGTAGTACAACTAAAACAAATTGTCTCGGGCTCTACACACATAGCAGGACATTTGTTAGGTCATCTATTTACTAATCTTGGTAATGTTATCTGCGAGCCGCCCAGCTTCATTCCTTGGTCAGATCACGCCCTGCTTTCATTTGTCTGGTCTCCCTCGGACCAAAGTCATAAAGTTAGCCTATCAAAGAAATACGTTATTATATATGGGGTAACCCGAAAAGTGTCCTAGGACCTGGGTATCAAATGTTGCAGATATGGTGGTCCTAGACATAGAATTCCACACACAATTGTTCCGAAATTATTCAGCTCAGTTATTTTTCCATATGAGAAATTAATTCCTAAAGTGAAAAGACACAAAAACACAATAGCCCAAAAATACACAGGTGTCCAATATAAACACACAAACAAGTTTGTTATAACGTTGTAAAAGTAGAGGAGAGAACTCTACTGTTTATTCTTAAAAATTCTCCTCATAAGGCAGTACACAAATATACAGTATCTACAATTCGGAACAGAAGGGGTTACCGAAAGAGAATAAAGTGCATAGAGTGAGAAGTTTTTGTGCTCGTGTAGAGGAAAGAAAGGACCAAGCGGTCAGGAGATATTGGGTAGTATGGTCATTGAAGAATCTGTTGGCTTTTATTCTAGACAGAGCCTGCCCTCAAAAATTAGTTTGTAAAGGAATTGTAATTGTCTTTACAGCGATCACTTCGCTCAGGTGGTTTTCGGTCTTCAGAAAGGGTGAGTGGGCCGGGGCATAGAAGATGCAGGCTCACTGTATGGAAAGGATGTCGACGTTTCGACCCAAGGATAAAAAGGGCTGTTTGTATCCTCATAGGCGGGTCTTCATCAGGACGGGACGGTGAAGGGAAGGAGCATAGTTACATTGCGTTCATGTAACCCCAAAAGTGTAGGCGGACACCCTGTTAGTTGTGCGCCTATTTGCCAACTGGTCAATTCGTTAAAAGAGAGCCAATCAAACGTGCTCTCGAGTACCTCGCTCTTTCGGCGAAAGATGATAAGTTGAATATTCAGTGAAGCAGTATACACGCTGTGTCTCCTCCGTAGAACTGCGCGGCCTATCAATGGGGCTCTGTCTGTAGGTCACATGAACGCAATGTAACTATGCTCCTTCCCTTCACCGTCCCGTCCTGATGAAGACCCGCCTATGAGGATACAAACAGCCCTTTTTATCCTTGGGTCGAAACGTCGACATCCTTTCCATACAGTGAGCCTGCATCTCCTATGCCCCGGCCCACTCACCCTTTCTGAAGACCGAAAACCACCTGAGCGAAGTGATCGCTGTAAAGACAATTACAATTCCTTTACAAACTAATTTTTGAGGGCAGGCTCTGTCTAGAATAAAAGCCAACAGATTCTTCAATGACCATACTACCCAATATCTCCTGACCGCTTGGTCCTTTCTTTCCTCTACACGAGCACAAAAACTTCTCACTCTATGCACTTTATTCTCTTTCGGTAACCCCTTCTGTTCCGAATTGTAGATACTGTATATTTGTGTACTGCCTTATGAGGAGAATTTTTAAGAATAAACAGTAGAGTTCTCTCCTCTACTTTTACAACGTTATAACAAACTTGTTTGTGTGTTTATATTGGACACCTGTGTATTTTTGGGCTATTGTGTTTTTGTGTCTTTTCACTTTAGGAATTAATTTCTCATATGGAAAAATAACTGGGCTGAATAATTTCGGAACAATTGTGTGTGGAATTCTATGTCTAGGACCACCATATCTGCAATATCAAAGAAATACAGTCGGACTTGGTTGAGGCTATTAGCCGAGGAATGGGTGGTCGTCCTTGATGAGGTCCTCCCCGGTTCATCTTGATGACCCCGTCCTTGCTAATGAGGCCTTTAATAAATGGTTAGACACCACATTCGACTCGACTCTCCCCAAAAAAGAGGTTCATCACCGGACGGGCCCAAATAAAAAACCTTGGTATTCTGGGGAACTTAAGGAACTTAAACAATGATGTAAACGGGCGGAAAGGAAATGGAGGAAAGATTTTGCCATTCCCTCTAAAGAGGAATATAGAGCAGCGCTTAGATCCTATAAAAACCAACTGAAAACGGCTCAATCGGAGTACTTCCAGGGTAAAATCGTGGAAGCCGCCAACAGTCCCAGGGAAATTTTTAAAATATTTCAAGAGCTGGTCATCCCCCCCTGGCCATTAGGGCCCCACCCGATCCCCAGAAAGGCTGTGATGACCTGGCCTCCTTTTTTGTAGCCAAGGTTACTAATATTTATTTTGGCTTTGTTACATTAGCTCAGACCTCTGGCATTAAGGAAATCGAGAACTGGGCATCCGAGGAGGTTCCCCCAGACTCTGCTGGACATCTAGATACCTTCCCACTGCTCGATTTGGCCACAGTAGAAAGATTGCTTGGGAACCTTAAATCAGGTTCCCCTCTGGATGTTGCGCTGCCGGCGGCTCTCAAACAGGTCTCTGGAACGGTGTGCCCAGCGATAATGCATGTCATTAACTCCTCCTTGGAATCGGGAGTGGTGCCCCCTACCTGGAAGTTGGCGAAGGTCATGGCCCTTTTAAAGAAACCTAATCTTGATCCTGAAGACCTAGCCAATTACAGGCCTATCTCGTTGTTACCTGGAATCAGCAAAAAAATAGAAAAACATGTGAACCAGGTACTCTCTTCGTTTGTAGAGTCTGCAGGAGCCCTTCATCCCTCCCAGATGGGATTTAGAGCCAAGCAGGGGACAGAGACCGCATTGGTGGCGGAGGTGGAGGCGACCATGAGCATTGTGGATGCCGGAGGCTGCGCTGCGGGGCTCCTGTTGGACCTCAGCGCAGCCTTCGACATGGTCAATCATCCTCTCCTGCTGCACCGACTCAGCTGTGCAGGGGTCTCTGGAATGGCCCTCAAATGGCTCCAGTCTTTCCTCTCTGAGACATTTTTCTCCGTCTTTGAAGAGGAGGTGTAATCGGACCAACATCAACTAGATCACGGCGTTCCCCAGGGATCTTCACTCAGCCCTACCATGTTTAACATCAACATGAGACCTCTGGCTGAGGTGGTGCTTCCCTGGGGAATTCAGCTTATCACCTACGCTGATGATACTCAGTTGGTTGTCTCCCTGGCGAGGGATGACGCTATAGACCAGGGGATTAACAACTTAACCCCTTGTCTTACTAAAGTCCTAGAGTGGATGACATCCTCCTTTTTAAAACTTAATGGGTCCAAAACTGACATCATGCTCCTGGGCTACAAAGCCCCCAATAACCTTGACCCTTGGTGGCCAAATTGTCTTGGCCCTCCTCCCACCCCTAAGAACCAAATAAAGAGCCTGGGTGAGTGGCTTGATTCCTCGCTGGGATTTCAAGCCCAGGCCAAGAAGGTTGCTGGGACTTGCTATGGACTGCTCAGGGTCCTTAGGAAGTTCCTCACCCTTCTGCCCTTTGAGGTTAGACGCCTGCTGGTCCAGTCGCTTATTTTGTCGCGGCTGGACTACGCAAATGCTGTCTACCTTGGGGCCCCAGCAGGTTCCATTCAAATTTTGCAATCAGTGCAGAACTGCGCAGCCCGGTTACTTATGAATGTACCCAGACGCAGTTCTGCGAAGGCGGCACTGCGGTCTCTTCACTGGCTGCCGATTCAGGAAAGAATCATGTTTAAGTTCTGTGCATGGCACATAAGTTCATCTCTAATGTTGGCCCCACTATCCTTCATCCCTTGTTTCGCCGACATCAATCCATCAAGTCTCTGAGATCCAACCAGCGCAACCTGCTGGTTGTGCCAAGGGTGTAGCGTGCCCGAATGGGCGGTCGCCAGCTCTCTTTTCAGCGGCCAAGTGTTGGAATAATCTCCCAGACAACATCAGGCGGGAAAACAACCACCTAGCCTTCAGGAAGCGACTGAAGACATTTTTGTTCCATTGAGTGTCTCCATCTAGCCCTACGGTGTAGCAGCGCTGGGATGCCTTAGGGTAGCCATGCGCTATAAAAGAGCGTATTCATGCATTCGTTCACAGGAATCATGTACAGATGTACCATTCCATAAACCAGTTGTTGAAAACATTAAAAATGTTTATCTAACTCAAACATTGTCAAAATCTGCAGTCACTGCAATATACATTGCTTCTGTCATAATCTTTACATTATTCTTTACAAGCACTGGCAGCGGAAATGTGCAGGTCAGGAGTTTTAGCTGTAGCAATTTGAACCCAATATTTTACTTCTATGGACTATGTTAATTTACTGTGACACTGTCATTTAATGCCACAGTGCATGTGCTGTATACTGTTATGTCGGCCACATCTAATTAGTTTATTTAATTTCAGGAGAGCAGGTATAGGAACAACGTGGCCGTATTCTTTTGTGTGTGAGTAAGACACATTGTTACATCACGTGGAACTGCTCTGAGTGAGGCCAGTCTATTTTTGATACTTCAAGGTGAACGGAGGATCTATATTAAAGGCAGCTGCATAATCATCAGTGCAGTTTCAAATGCCCAGGGCAGAGAATTTGTTTTAGTCTTTTGAGCTTAGGAGTTGGAACCTGGGAGACAGCGAGATATGGATGTGATCTTTGAGGTGGAGATTTGAGTCCTGGAAGAAATCCAAAGACTAGCAGAACTGGGAAAATTCAGACTGATATTCCCTGACATTATTGATTCAGGGCATTGAAGATTGGTGGCTTAGTCAGAATTGGCTAAACCTCTCATTTCAACACACCAGCGCTGAGTGTGTTATAGATGACAGGTGTGGGAGCAGAGATATTGCCCCAGGAGGCTGAAATGTGTCTATGTCTTTCTAATATTGAACAAGGATACAGTTTTATTTCTTCAGAGCACATTTTGTTAAACTGGCCGCCCCGCAGATGTTTTATTGCCACTATCTCATGTTAGCAAAGCCCTTTTGCATCATTTTACAATTATCAATAGACATGTATACCAGCGATATAAGATCACTTGTTTCAAACTTTTTCATCATGTTAAACACCTCTTACAAAACTGCTTCTTTACTTTAAGTCAAGCATATTACCTAAAAGATAGTTGATTTTCCTACAGGCACAGGAACCCACCCTGATCTGTAACGAGTAAGGGAAGGTTCTCCTCTCCTTGGCAAACCCTTGATACGGTTACTTAAAGAGGGGAGGTGGCGGGATTTTCCGGTTCTTGTTTTCCTTCCCAAAGCCTCCAGCACCCCATGGCCTGTCATGCTTCTCCCTCCTGCCACCCGCTGATCCTATCATCACTGGCAGTGAGAGAAAGGAGGCAGGAGATAAAGAAGAGATGTCAAATACACATTGGAGAAAATATAGTGGGAGAAGAGAAGTAACTATGAGTAAACTTACTATGTAACACAAAAATGTTCCACTTTATACTATAAGTCTCACTTTATACCACAATCACTTCACTACTACCCCATAAATTACAAATAAAAATGAATGTCTCAAACAATTTTTAATTTCTAAATATACATTTATTCTTCTGAATTTTCATAATTTAAAAGAACTAGTAACATGTCATCATAAGGAATTTCCTCATCAATCACATCTTCAGGAATCTCCTCATCAAAAGTCTGCAAAGATGATTCCTGGAACTCTATGGTCTCCAAACATTTGAGAAATTCGCCGTACAGAGACTGATCAAAAAAAATCCCTCATGTCATCTCCTCCAACAGAAACTTCTTCATTACTGGTGTTGTCAATAACCGGGACATTCAAAATCTCAATAAAAGTAGTGGAAAATTTAAAAGAAATTTCAACGGTCTCCTCATTTTGCTGTAAATTGCAGAAAAAAATAATCACTTTAATTTATCGTTTTTAGTAATACATAATATTAAACTAGCTTCATCAAGTATTAAGTTTCTTAAAATTAATATGCACACATTTTCTCAAATACTTTATATAACTATATCAGTAGAGTTAGGGCACTGTAGGGGTGAAGTTGAGACAGGTACTTTTGAGTTTGTAACAGTGAAGTTATATTTGGGCAGTGTATAGTATCAGGCAGGAACTAGAAATATAAACCACTGCATGTGATGAAGCTTAAGTCAATCCATAACTATAACAGAGGGACAGTAAATAACTAACAGAAAACATTTTTCCAATTAAATTAAAGTGTACAACATAGTTCCCCTTACAAATTAACAACTCACCTTTTAGAAAGCAGTAGAAGAGTTAGTACTGTGTAAATCTCACACCAGAAATTGAACACCGAAAATTCCTCACAAATGTACCTCAGACAGTACTATCACAAAATGGCTGTGTTTCCCTGTCATTCTTCATATATATTCATGTACATAACCAATCAAACTTCATCACACAAAAATTGAAAACCAAAGTAACATTTTAATTGGTTCTAAATTTCAACACTTTCAAATGTGTTTTCCCCAACTTCCTCAGATGCATCCTGCTCAACACCCACTCCGCCCGCATACACGCCATCGAACTCTGGGGCCGACTTGACACCAACGCCCCAGACGTCACCTTCCTGACGGAACCCTGGCTGACCCCCACCACGGTGCCCGACATCGCCATAGCCATCCCAGAAGGCTGAAAGATCACCCGCAAGGACTGCACCAACGGAGTAGGTGGAGGAATTGCCATCAGCCACAGAAACACCCTCAAAATCTCGACAGATGCCGATGACACCCTCAGCTCCGCCGAACACCTGCATTTCAAGATCCAAACTGACCCCAACACCACCCTCAGAGGCACCCTCGTCTACAGACCCCCCGGACCTCGACCTCAGTTCAACGACTTAATTGCCGACTTCATCAGCACACACGCCCTCACCTCCACGGATTACATTCTCCTCGGGGACCTGAACTTCCACATCGAGAACAACAACGACTCCAACACCTCCACCCTGATCGAACAACCTCAGCACCCTCAGACTCAGACAACTCGTCACAACACCCACTCACTACGTCGGCCAAACGCTTGACCCCGTCTTCTCAGCAAGCACCCACGTCTCCTTCGACAGCCCCAACAAACTCCACTGGAACGACCACCACTGCATCCACTTCACCTGCCCGAAACCCACCACCGACCACCACCCAGCAGATGCCTTGCCGCAGCTGGGGCAATATCACCGAGGACCAGATAACCACCGCCCTCGCCCAGAGACCACCTGTAGACCCGACCGACCCGACACTGCAGCCTGCAACCTCAGACAATGGATCAATGACTGCGCCAACACCCTTATCCCGCTCAAGAAACCCCCAACACCCAGACCAGAAAGTCAGCTGGTTCACTAAAGACCTCCAGGCCTCCAAGAAAACCTTACGAAAACTGGAAAAAACTGGACCCGCGAAAGAACACCGGAAAGCTACACAGACCACAGGAACGCCACCCGCCGACACCACCATCTCATCAGATCCGCCAAAAGGACCACCTTCAGAGACCGCATAGACAACAATGCACACAACAGCAAAGATCTCTTCAGCATCATGAAGGAACTCTCCAACCCCAGTTCAAACACCAACAACATCCCACCGTCACATGACCTGTGCGACTCACTGGCCACCTTCTTCTATCGAAAGATCGCAGACATCCATGATAGCTTTGACGCCGTCATCACCCCGGCAACCACCGGCACCCCCGCTCCCATGACCACCACCCACACCAACGACCTGCTCGCCTGGACCAACATCAATGACGACAACACCATCAAGATCATGAACACCGTCCACTCCGGATCCCCAGAAGACCCCTGCCCACACCTCATCTTCAACAAATCCAGCAGCACCATCGCACCCCATCTCCGGAAAACCATCAACATCTCCTTCGAGACAGCGACCTTCCCGGAGAGCTGGAAACACGCAGAGATCAACGCCTTACTCAAGAAACCCAAAGTCGGACCCCAAGGACCAAAAGAAATTCCGACCTATCTCCCTGTTCCCATTCCCGGCGAAGGTCATCGAAAAGGCTGTAAACAAACAACTGACTAGCTTCCTCGAAGAGAACAACATCCTGGTCCCAGTTCGGATTCCGTAGCAACCACGTCACCGAAACTGCCCTCATCACCGCCAACAATGACATCAGGATCCTGCTTGACAACGTTGAAACCGTAGCCCTCATCCTCCTGGACCTGTCAGCCCCTTTCGACAGTTTCCCACCTCACACTAAAAGCACGCCTCCATGACGCCGGAATCCAAGAGAAGGCCCGGGACTGGATCATCTCCTTCCTCTCCGGGAGAACCCAGAGCATCCGCCTCCCCCCTTCCGCTCCAAAGCCACCAAGATCATCTGCGGCGTACCCCAAGAATCATCCCTCAGCCTAACGTTGTTCAACGTATACATGGCACCGCTCACCCACGTTGCCCGACGGCACGACCTAAACATCATCCACTACGCTGATGACACCCAGCTGATCCTCTTGCTCACCAAGGACCCCCACACCCAACCTCCACAAAGGAATGAAGGCTGTCGCCAACTGGATCAGGAACAACCGTCTGAAGCTGAAATCAGACAAGACGGAGGTCCTCATACTCAGTTCCACCCCCTCAGCCTGGGAAGACTCATGGTGGCCTACAGCACTAGGAGCACTCCCTATACCCACCGACCACGCACGCAACCTGGGGGTCTTCCTCGATTCCACACTCTCCATGACGAAGCAGGTCAACGCCATCTCCTCCTCCTGCTTCAACACACTCCACGTGCTTCGCATGATCTTCAAGTGGATCCCCACCACAACTAGGACGGTCACACAGGCCTTCGTCAGCAGTAGACTGGACTATGGCAACGCACTCTACGCAGGAGCCCCAGCTAAACTCCTGAAACTGCTCCAATGCATCTAGAACGCCTCCGCACACCTGATCCTCGACATCCTGTGCCACAGCCACATCACACCACACATGAGACCCCTGCATTGGCTCCCCATCAACAAGAGGATAACCTTCAAGCTCCTCACCCACGCACACAAGGCATTTCACGACACCGGACCAGCGAACCTCAACAGTTGACTCAGCCTCTACATCCCATCACGCCAGATCCACTCTGCAGACCGCGCCCTTGCCACTGTCCCCCGCATCCGAAGAGTGACCGCTGGCAGCAGATCATTCTCCCACCTCGCCGCCAAGATGTGGAACACCCTCCCCATCCGCCTACGACAGACCGAAGACCTCCTAACCTTCAGGAGACTCGTTAAGACCTGGCTCTTCGAACAGTAGCAGCGTTCCCCCCTAGCTCCTTGAGACCCTCACGGGTATGTAGTGGGCTTTACAAATGCTATTATTGATTGATTGATTGATTAATAGTGGAATTCTAGACAACAATCTAAAGAATACTGTGGGGTAAATTCTAGAGGAAGTCTTCACTCAGGGTCCTTGAGAGCCTGAGACAGTAATCTCACATGGGCTTCCTACAACCAGCTAATTTTCTGTAAGTGCACGTTTCACTCATTGATCCATCACAACATCTATGATAATTTCCCTATCATTGGATCTTCCAGCCTACGACCTCTTATCTCAACACATCCTCAACTCATTAAGGGATTTGTTTTGAAGGTTTGCTTTTTCACATTGCTGTTGCTCATTGAATGTGCAGGCTATGTGTCCCAAAAACTGAGAACATAAACATTCATTGGAACTGGAATATATGGATCTGCCAACTTGGGGAACTTTTCCAACAGTCCCACAGCAGACAGAGGTTACTGGGCTCAGATTCTAAAAGGGCTGGCCTTTTATCATTGATGTCCTGGGGATTTACCTTATTATTGAGTCCACATTTGAATACCAAGACCACTTCTTTAGCATTTTACCCGTGGGGTAGCAAAGCCAAGAAGTCTAAGAATTGATTACTTAGGGAGGTGATGGAGGACAGAAACTCAGAACTCAATAAGAGGCACAAAATACTAGTCAATAAACTACTGCTCAACCAGAGGTTTTGCATGGGTTAAAGTCCATTATTTTCATCACACAATGCTAAGCTATACATACAATTTCAGAGGTCAAAGTAGCAAACACTCTGTGACAAAATTAAATGGTATTACTTTACATTGTCCTCAAATGGTGGGTTATGAATGATTGCCACTCCTCTGGGATCAGGATTATGTTTAAGCCAATTGTAGATTTTTCCAAAGGTTCAGAGGGGCATATTATCAAGCCTGGGCGATAAAATTATTGCCGCTTTATCGGCAGGAACTGCCAATAAAGTGGCAATAATGGGCTTGATAATATGCTCTATGGATTTCCAATCAAAGCTCATGTTAGATGCCCTTCTCATTTAACATGAGCTTCGATTGGAATTCCATAGAGCATATTATCAAGCCCATTATCGCCACTTTATCGGCAGTTTCCTGCCAATAAAGCGGTGATAATTTTATCCCCCAGGCTTGATAATATGGGCCCTAGTTCCCTCCACAATACCACTCTCTTGCATTTCACCTTCACTTTGGCCTTTAGTGGGAAAAAATGGCTTGCACTTGTGCTGGCTGGCTTATGTGGCTCCTGGTTGTGTGTAAGCCATCATGGGTTGCTAGGAGGAGTTATGGTGACTCTGCTCTTCCAGTGGCATAGCTAGACCCTTTGCCACCCATGGTGGCCCCTGCATTTGCCCCCAAAACCTGTGCCGCCCAGGACGGACAAGCCCCCCACCCCCACTTGCTACGCCACTCTGCTATGCCACAGCAGGTGCTGCTGTAGTCATGTGTCTTCATGTCGTATATGCAGGTGCATGTCTCTGATTATGAAGGGTGGAGTACAAACAGGTGAGGGGAATTCGAATTCGAATAAAGGTCTTTTGAACTTGAACTTGAGGTGAGGGGAACCTTATGCTCTTTTTGCTCTGAGTGGCTTTAGGGGGAGCTTCACTTGAGGTTCTTCTTTTGGCTCTTTTTTGACCTGGCCCTTTCTGCAGGATTATCCCCCAAAAAATGTTCTTCCTACACTCTTTTTCTGAGCCTGTTTGTGTTGGCTTTAGGATCACTGCTAACAACTACTAAAGTGCATGTGCTCTCTCCTCTAAACATTGTTTGATTGGTTTACACCTGTTTGGCATATTTCATTTACTTTTAAGTCACTTGTAAAGTGGTATACTATATACCCAGGGCCTGTAAACTAAATGATACCAGTGAACCTGCAACACTGATTGAGCCACCCACAGAAGTAGCCTTTTAAACCTGTCTCAGGCCTGCTACCACACGGCCTGTGTCTCCAGTATTATGCTACTACCACTTGGTATTTAAAACTACTTGCCAATCATTATTAGGACCATCTATTACACATAGGTCACCAATAAGGTTAGCCCTAGGTAGCCCTATGGGCAGGGTGCCTTGTAAATACAAGGTAGGACATGTACCTTTATGTTTTTCCAGTCCTAGTAGTGACAAACAGCCTACTCAGTGTTTCACTACTGGAAGGCCTACTCCTCTCATAGGCTAGCATTGGGAATTCCCTAATATACTTTTAAGTGGTAATTCCTGATCAGAATGGAGTGAAATTACCATGTTTGGTATGTTTAGAATGGGAGTAATAAATTCTACTTTCTGATGAAGTTGTATTTCCCATTACTATTTTAGAAATACCACTTTTAGAAAGTGGGCATTTCCCTGTGCTTATAACTCTATGTGCTTTGCAGCTTGCCTCCAGTACACAGCTGGATGACAGCTACACCTTGTGCATTCTCTCTAGACATCCACAACACAGGAACGGCGGGTGTGACAACAGATACATCTGCATTAAACTGCATATCGTTAGTCACACTTACATTTGAATAGGCATTTCCTGCCCTCACAGAAGGGCTGATTTACCCTCTACTGCTAGTCTGGAGATGCTTTGTGCACCTCTAAGGGTTCTTTCGAAGTCACTCCCTACATCAAAGGCATTGTTGGATATACGCACTGGGGCTCTGACCCCATCTAATCAGACACTGCATGGGACTTGTAACCAGACGCTGCTGGCTATATATCTGCACATTACCAGAAGGACTGCTGTGCAGCCAGGAGGAACCCCCATTCCTGTTAACTGCTTTACTGGCTTGCCCCCGTTCATAGAATCTCATGGCCATTAAAGATTCCACCTTTCTGCCCCTGCCATGGGACCCTGCAAGTGGGGTGTCCGGCAGCTGGACTTTGACACGATCGGGGCATTGCTGACCACCAGTTTGTGTGAGCACAGATTTGGCTCTTCACTTTACTTAGGACCATGCGTTTCTTAGATTGCCAGGTCATGTGCTTCATGATGGATCAACAGTTTTCCTCTGCCAAACTCACGCTGTACAAGCAGTGTGCGCTTAACTCCCAAGTCGCATTCATGCTGGTTGCGTTGCCTGGACAACTTGGATCCCCTCGACAATTTTAGACTCGCCTTTCGGGGAGAGGAAGCCAAAGCAGCACTTCCGCCACCACTCAGAGAGAGGGGACCGGCTGGGAGCAACATTTCTACTGACCCCTGGACCACTGAGACTGCCTCACCTAAGCGAGGGTAGACCAGCATGGTCTACGTGTCACCCTGCTGCTACGGCGAGAAAGAAATGTACTGCTCTTGTGAATCAGACCTCCGGGATTACGATCACAGACCCACTCTATGGGCGATTGAGTTAAGCCAAGACCCTTCAGTCCCAGGAAGTCCGTACAAAAAACTCTAGTACAATGTAGCTGGGGACATTGGTTTGGTCTCAGCCCAGCAAGGAAAACACACGTGGACATTTCCCATTCTGGCTGTTTTCTCCCCAGTCGACCATGGCTATCCCTATCAAGAAGATCAAGAGTACTGCCTGACAAGTGTATCGACCTGCTTACTGTAAAAAGGGTGTAGTTCGTAAGGTCCACCTTGAGAGTGGTATTGCTTGGGTCTCCTGCACTGCAACCCGGTCCAAGGGACCGCAACCTGTAGAACGCAAGTGTTCTTTAAACACTCTGCACTTTCAGCATTGTATTTTGCTTGTATGTGAAAATGCTCATAACTTGAATAATACTTATGTGATTTCTATCATTGTGACCTTGTGTTTTTCAGTGTCAAGAGTACTATACTGAAAACTGCACATCTGATCAGCAAACTTTGAAACCTTATAAACTTAAAAGTTCACATATGATTGATGTTTTTTTGTCTTATATTTGCCAGATAAACCTGCTTTATCTATATAACCCTGTGAGGAGCCTCGTTTAGAGGGTATTAATTGTGTTACTGTGTATGCGTTGAGTGTCTGTGTTAGATTTGATTGCTAAAAGAGGTAATATTGTGGTGCATCAGGGTGTAAGGATTGTGTGGTTGCGTTTGTGGACAAAAGAAGAGGAGGGTGTGGGTGGATGAAACGATGGAGGGCTGAGTATAGGTTTGTTGGTGACAGAAAGGGGTCTGTTAGGAGTAATTAGAGCAGGGCGTGTGTGTCTTGATGGGATATAGTTAAGTATGGTGGGGATTTGGGTTGTCCTGGTGATGAGTGGATTTGTTAGTGATCTAGAATAGGGTTGAGTTTTGTGTGTGAATTAAGGTGCAAATGTGTGGTTTGTGGGGATTTGTAATGGGTGCTGGGACATTGAAATGTGGGCAGGGCTTGTTTGTAGTAATTGAGTACAGTACATTTGCTGTGAGTGTGTTAATCTGGTTGTGGTTGGGGTAGGGGGGTGCTGAGGAATGGGAAAAGGGGCAACATGTCTGACCCTAGGCCTGACCAGGCCCAAACAGGCAGCTGCCCTTGTCCTCTCCGCCCTTAACCTAGATGCCTTTAGCCATAGGCTTAAATAGCCCTTGTGGTCAGGTGACCCCTTGGGCCAACTGGAACCCTAACTAATTACACCACTAGCCCTAAGCCCTACGAACATCAGGAGACCAGGCCCTTACAACAAATCACAGCTCTAATCCTAGCAGTCAATCAGAAACGAAATCCCAAGCACTAGATACTAGAAACTCTACCTCCCCAGGGACTAACCAAAAAACCTAGACCTATCCACTAATCAGAATACTAACCCTAATCCCAATAGAAACCCCAGAGACAGCAGCCAATCAGAGTACAGATGTACCGTCCCACAGCAGCATATATAAGGGGGCGTGTGACCTCACCCACAGGCTGCAGGGCAAGAGGCTGGGAGCTGCTACTCAATTCAGAATTTCCTTGGAGACAGACAGGCTCGATCCACACTCTGGAGTTCTGCTGGTAAGGGCCTAAACTAGTCCTCTAACAATACTGCTTTTCCCACACTTGAACAATCCACCCGTCTAGTAAAAAAATTAGTGCTAAATACACTTTCCAGACACAGTTTAAACACTAAGAGCAGATTACTGATGTCTAAGAGCACACTCTGCTTAGCCTCTGAGGCATTTCTCTTTTTTTATCTTGTTTTACTCACTTGCTAAGACAAAAGGGAGCTGGGGGTGGATTGTTTACACACAGGCCAAGCACAGATTAGGGGAGAAACTGGGAGGGAAAATTAAGCGGTCACAGACAGCAGATTTTGACCTAGATAGCCCACAAACATACAAGTGACATTGAGGCAGTCACACACAGTTGAAAACAGCAGGTTTTGAACTACAAAGTCCATAATGCAACAGGTGAAACTGAGGTAGTCACAGGCAGGTGATACAGAAGATTTTGAACTAGAAAGCCCACAAATAAACAGGTAGAGGAAAATCATTTTTAAAGTTTCGGGAAATAGAGCACAGCCTGTCTTCTTATCACCTCTTGGCCCATGGTCTACTGGTATGTTGGGTATATGTTGTTTCTTGAAATGGTGATAGTGCAAAATGTGTCCACACCTAGCATGCAGATTTATTTGACAGTATAGTGGAAATCACGTAGCAATCAAATACAATCCAACTGAGGCAGAGAACGCAATTTCGTTATTGTTAACCAAAAGTGCTTCCAATTTTTGCATAAAAGATCTTGCATTACAATTTACTGCTGGGTGATTTTGAGCAGTATTTTTAAGACCAGTAGATTTTATGCCTGTGCTTGAACCACAAATTGTGGACTTTGGGACCGCAGATTTTGCATTTTTGGTGCCACCAAATATTGCCATCCCATGCTGAGAAATCCTGGGAGGTCTGGCCAGTGATAACCAGTGATTCATTTGAATTGGCATGATTGCTGCTGCCCACAGCTCTGTTTAGAAATCCACTGTCAGTGCAATAAAATGTTGGCACACTGAATACCAAGGCTGCGTAGACTTGAATCCATCTCATACTTTTAATCCACAACAGACACTCCCTTTCCCTCAATCTCACAGGCTCCTGCTTCCTACAGTTATGATGGATCTTCAGTCTTTAATCTTTGTTTTTCTGTCTCTGGCAGAAAAATAAGTGCAGGTCCCCAAAAATAAGTTGTGGTGGCCCCCACTGGCTCAAGTTAATAGCTGGTGAAAACATAACCACAGTGCTTCTTGTACCTTTTAGTTCAGTTGAAGGGAACCTAGACTACAAATCCTAGGTGGCACCAGTATCAAAATGAAAGTCAATGTCTAGAAATATGCTTGGACATCAGGTCATCTGAGAGTCTCAAACTGCCCTTGCTCCCTCAATAGAAATCTTAAATGGGGCTTACAATCCATCCTTTTCTTTTAATTTGATTGTGTGTTTGCCACTTACATTTCCCCCGTTTCTATTGGTTGTAGCATACAGATTCGTGTTATTCTTCATGTGTTTTTCTTATCAGTGTCCAATGGCCCAAGTACTCCTTTCATCTGCTTTTGTCCCAAAAATATTTTCATTAACTTGTGAGCATGCCATCTGCCAGCCCAATCTCGGCTGTGTTTTTATTCTCCTTTCTCATGATCGATGCTGCTTTCCCTGCTGTCAGTTGTTTCCGTTTATCCCTGTTTCCTAGGGTCCCAGATTTGGCAGATATGGGAACATGCATGCGCAGCTGAGCCTTCTCTGGACCAGTGGATCCCTCTCAGGAATATTTCAAATCTTTCACGTCATGGCCCCAGCTGCAGCACTCCGAAGCACATCTTACCAGGGCCAGCGAGAACATCTCAGTGCAGCAGGGTTAGACTAGGGTTTTATTTAAGAAAAAAATGGCACGTTCGTCCAAGTCAAATAAAAATAGTCGTTCTGTGGGGTGCAGTGTCTCTTTACACTAAAACCCATAAGGGAGGGGTCAACCTGGTTCATAAACTGCTTGTACAAAGAAGATACACTTAGGTGCACAAATTGAATGATTTACAATTACAAATCCACATTTCTAATTACAGCACGTAACTCACATACTATAGAGCACACATTTTTTTCATCGGTTATAGCGCCCAAACTTTAGGCATCATTGCTTTTTAAGTATCCACTTGCAGCAATAACCAGAGATATGACTTATATGTAATCAGATCATCTAAGCATATTGTATGTCATTTTTCCATAACTTTCAGATTTTTTTTTTATTCTCTGGGAAGAAATTTTCTTTTATCACAAGGAGAGAGGATCTGATGTTATGGCCAAAGCTGTCGACTTTGGAACTGAGACTCCACGTCGTCTCAACATCCTGTCATTCTGGGCAAATCACTAAATCTCTCTGTGTCTAAAAAAAAAAGAAGGAAATGAATGTGACTTTGTTTAATGTGACTAGTGCTCAAGTAAAGCATACAGGTCCAGTTTGTGCTATAAAACATATACGGGACGTATATCAGGGTTATGTCAGGTTGCGTAGCGTGTTTTTGAAAGCATTGTGAAGGTATGCGTAAAAAATGGCAAAACTCTGTGAAGGGTGTCGATTTTTTCGCTTTGCCATATTTGTGTGAAAATCAATGTGCAACAACAATGTGGTTATGTGGTGAATATTGGAAAACTTGCGGAGGGCTAAAAACAGGATCTTCATAAATTTCTGCTTATGAAGGTAAACCTTAGCACTCCCCTGCAAACATCTTGAGAATCCTGTCCTTGACAATTGCTACATACAATGGAGATCTTTCCTTGCTTAGTTTATTTGAATGCATGCACGTCTTAGATTAGGTTAGTCAGAATCACTTGGGTGATGTGTTAGCGTGTGTTCTTTTACTATACTTTTAGGATCTGTAGCAGCAGTTCCCTAAACACTGGCGAAATGTAGGTCAAGTAACAAGAAATGTGAGAGAGCAATACATTAATAGAAACCTTTCTTCCCATGATGTGGTTTGTTTCACTATTTCCCTATGCTGCACAGCATGGGCAAACATTTTTTTTCTTTTTACTGCTGCTGTTTCGCATTGTCACAAAGAATTTGCAAATGCTGTAGGTTACAAAGGCGAAAACGTTTCGCTTTGCCAATTCTTGTTATATATTGCCGCTAGTCATATAAGCTGTGCTGTGGGTCTCACATTGTCACCTGCCATCCTCAGGACAAGCCTGGCACTGCTACTGGATTTCCCCACAATTACCATCCAAGAGAGATGGCCAGTGTATGACAATACAGGCCATTTTTCAGGCCTTGTAGGCAAATTTGGGTCACACCCTATTAGGATGGCCTCATGTTCCTGCTCTGCTACAAACAAACAGAGAGTACCTGTATCATGAGGGCACTGCTCATCAGCATTCAGTTCACTAGTCGTATTGAGCCCCACCATTCCCACCATTGATAAGCAACCTCAGTTCTCTGCAGTGTGAGATATTGTACAGAGGTCTGGGTGCAGAGGTCCAGAACTGGGCTGTCGCTCTCCCAACATGCGGCATAGTTAAAGCAACATCGAGGCAAAAGTATCAGTAGAGTGCTATATCCCCTGTCTAGTGCTCGTTCGCACTCCCGAATGATCCTCTTCTCAGTACTGGTCAGTTACAGCTTGACTACAACTTGTCATCAAGATTTGCTGGCCAGTCCAGTCCCAAGGTGAGTCCGTCTCTGTCCGATGCGTGTAGTGGCTCCTGGACTGATTGTAGACATTCTCCCCCAATGTCTGCAATCACCAGTGTACAACCACTCGGCAAAAGATCAGGATTAACGCCTTTGGCCAGTGATATTTCTCGTTTGCGAGTCAGGCCATACGCACCTTCACAAATTAACCACTTAAAAGTAGCTTTCCTACTTAACTGCCATTCAACTTGGTATGGGCAGCACTTATGCAGACGACTAGAGAAGAAAGGGGACAAGGAAGAAGACACTGACTATTTTCCTTCCGCTCACTTAAATCTGGTCCTAATTTCCTTCAGGAAATCTTTTCTGTCCCAAGCCATAGGTATTTGGCATATCAAGTAGGTCAGTGCAGATGCAATGTTGCACTTAACCTCACTCTGTGAACACATGAATACTTTTGTGGCGTTTCCACACTCAATTATTTGAGAAAGCGCACAATGTGGATTATTTCTGTGACTGCACAAATAATAAAAGCTTAATCTTCCAGAAAAAAATCATAGCATTACCTCTTAGGGGTTGGTGAGATGTTAGTGAATGCACTTTTATATGCTGACCAGCTTTCAATCCTTGATAGAGGATAGAGGATAGATTGAGGAGCAAGTACTTGTGCCAGCTCCCCCATCGCTACCGTTCAGCAAGTATTCCTGATGCTGCTGCTTGTATCTCTGCTACCCTGCTTGTGCTGCCACATTCCCACTCCCACTCTTTGTCACTGCACTGGCTTGAACTATTTCAATGTATTGTTTAACTATATTGTAACTGAACTGTATTGTAATTGTATTTTCAGTATCCGTTCCTCTGCCATTAGAGCTTAGTCTTTTAGTGCCCAATTCCTATTGTTTTCTGTTTCAATTTTTCAGCCCCATTTCCTTGCTTTTGTAATTTGTGTTGACTGCGAGCCAGCGCGCCTAGCCACTCTTTCTCCTAACAATTTCTCTGCTCCCACTTTCCCCCTCCCAGCGCCTTCCCCTCCTCCCAGGACCAACTTAATGAAGGCCACAGCGGAATTCCCATTGAGTAGGTCCCTGTTAAAGCTCCTCCCTCACTGCCCATCATCAGGTCTTCCTGATGCTGCCGCTCGTATCTCTGCTACATTGTTTTTGCCTCTGCATTGCAGCTCCCGCCCTTTGTTACTGTACTAAACTGAGCTATTTAACTTTATTGTAGCTGTATTGTATTGTAACTGTAATGTTTTCATCCTTTCTTCCGCCATTTATTCTTAGACTTTTAGCACCTAATTCCTATTGTTTTTGGCTTTCTGTTTAAATTTTTTTAGCCCCTTTTCCTTGCTTTTTGTAATGTTTGTTAACTGCGAGTCAGCCCACCTTGCCGCTCACTTTCCAGCCCATTTTGCCACGCTCTCCACTAGCTTCTCACCACCCTGCGCCCCTCCCTCCTACCAGGACCTACTTAAAGGAGGCTGCAGTGCCCAATGCATGATATAAGCAAACCTTTTTGTACATGTCAATGCCTGGACAGTGCCCAGCACCAGGAATCCTGGCCCCCTAGCACCCACAGATATTCAGCCACGAGCGCTGAACCCTATGCCCCAAACACTGCATCACTTTGCCTCGATCAATGGTACAACCGTTTATGTGCCATCACTGTTGCTTCTCCTGCAACTTCTGACCCAGAAATCCATACCACACTCACCTCAAGAGCTACAACCAGTCTGGAACCCCTTCAACTGCCTCCTAATCCGATCACTCTGCAAAGATTCCACCGAAATCTGGGACACCATCACCTCTCTTGCCCCTGACTTCATCTTTATCAGCAAGATCAGGTTCAACCCCACTTCTGCTCTGGACATCACCACTGTGAGTCCCGAGAGCTACAAGATGGTTCACTGAGTCCGCACTAACAAACACGGAGGCAGCCTTGCCATCAACCCCAAAGAAAACATCTGCTGCACCGCCACCGAAGATGATGCCACACCGATCATGGAACACCTCAACTTCCATCTCCAAATCGACAGACAATCATCAGAGGCACCCTCACCTACATACCTCCAGCACCATGATCCGCTGTATGCAATGCCATCTCTGACTTTATCGCCCCATTCGCCATTAACTCCAAACACTACATCTACCTCAGTGACCTCAATTTCTAAATCATACACCTTGACGACACAAACACCGCCAACCTTCTGGAAGGCCTGAGCAACATCAGCCTTGCCCAAATGGTCATCAACTCCAAACACAGCGCAGGACACATGCTTGACCCCATCTTTACAGCCAATGACAGAATCAAGTACAACCATGTCACCAAGCTCACCTGGACTTACCACACCATCCTCCACTTCACCATCACAGGATCCACAGGCATCACCACCAAGCCTCTTACTCTTAGCTCTTTCCACCACAGCTGGAACAAAATAACAGAGAGCCAGTGGACTGATGCCCTCGTCACCATCAACCCTGAACCCCTTACCAACCTCAAACAGGCTGTCAACAATTTCTCCATTGGGATCTCCAATTGTGTTGACAGAGTCACCCCAAGCAAGCTCTTCAAGCCCAGGAGATTCACCAAACAGACCAACTGGTATACTCTGGAACTCAGATCAATGAAACACAACTGCAAGCATCTAGAAAGCAGATAGCGTACCAGCAAGAACCACAAAGACCAAGCCACACCCAAGACAGCCCTCAAAAATTAGCATTACCACCAAAGCCTGAAAGACACAAAAAGATGCACCCTGGCCAACCACATCAAAGCCAGCTCCAATCACAGCAAAGAACACTTCAACATCACCAGAGAGATATCCAGCCTGTCAGTTACTGAGAACACCATCACCCCATCCTATGAACTCTATAATACCCTGGCAGACTTCTCCTGTGACATGATATCCACCATCTACCAAAACTTCAAACCGAAGCCCACTGATCCCCACAGCATTGTCTCACCCACTGCTGCCAACTCCAACCTTCTCACCACATGGGAACAGGTCCCCACAAAGTACCATGGCAATCATGAACTCTGTCGGCTCTGGAGCACCCATCACTTCTTCAGCCTTAGATGGATTCCTACATAGGTGTTTCCGTAAACCAGTCGGCTGGTGATGAGGGCCTGTGTCATTGCATCTCATGTGCAGGTGTAGCCTCTTGAAGATCTTGCATAGCATGCGCAGAGTGAGGAAGCAGACGGAGGAAATGGCGTTGACCTTTGATTTCATGGTGAGCTTGAGTCAGTGATGATTCTGAGGTTTCTGGCGTGGTGGGAAGAAGTGTATGTGGGTCCTAGATGTGAGAAGTTGGCCTGGCATACGATGTCCACTATTCTAGTGGGCACCTTGCACCAGTCCGAACGACCCTTATTGATGGTAGGTTATAAAGTCAACCTTATAGAAAGCTATCCTAGTGGTAGCTGTGGAGAGCAGCCTTCAGGCTAAGACTTGGAGACGAGTTAAGCAAGTTGTTTACAAATTAAAATCTCTTGAATGATCAAATGAAAGCACACCACACAAGGTATATATCAAATATATATGTATTTATTCTAAACACTACCCCTCTGCACTCTTTATAAGGTCAGATGTAAAAGTACAATACAAGGAACTTAATTAGCATACGATAAGTTGCACAGTATACGTTATGCCCTAGGGGCCTCACAAACCATATACTAAAATAGTGGTATAAGAACCACGTGAGTTAGAAAGCAGGCCTAGGGCCTGTGGAATCGCTGGGGCTGCCTAGAACCACCAAAGGTTAGGATGCCCACGGGAGACGCTTGCAGTGTCTAAACACATGAGAATAGAAAGGAGTCCCTAAGGGTGACGACCCCTATGGGTTTGGTCAATGGAGAATTCTAACACCCACTGCGCAATGGTATTTGTGCAACCACCAAGTGACAACCAGTGGATTTGGATCAATTTGAGGCGTTTATGTATACTCAAAAAGCAAACACATCAGAGAAAAATAAACATTTTTCTTTTAAAAAATTGAGAATTAAAAAATACTTTTTAAAATCTCAAACTTTTTTTAAAATTTTTTTATTTTTCTCTTTGATTGACTTTTCATGTATTAGACTGTATATTGTGTACTGACTTCTGGTAACCCCTTTGGTTGTTACCTGACAAATTGTAAACAGAAAATCCTTTTTATGATGATCTAATGGAATAAAATGATGTGAAATTTTTATGCAAGATGTATTTTGTGTTGTATCAGCTAGAAGCTCTCTTTGCTTTCAGCAAGGCAACCAAAGGAGCGAACTTCCAAATCAATACCTTGAGGAAACTTAAAGCCTTCCTTCCAGCCAAAGACTTCCAAACTGCAGTACAATCTATAGTCATCCCGCACATAGAATACGGAAGCACCGCCCTCTGCGGGCTCCCACTAACAACTACGGCACCCCTTAGAGCGTCCCTTAACGCTGCAGCGAGACTCATCACTGGCTCAAAAAAACACTCGCATATTTCCCCTGACTTTAAATCCCTGAACTGGCTGCCTTTTGAAGCCAGAATACATCTGAAAATCGCCTGCATGACTCACAGGGCTGTACACCATAACTCGCCCAGCTACCTCACTCAAAAGCTGACAATCTCGGATGGCTCTAGAACTACTAGAAGCACAAACAATCTTCTGCTGAAACCTCGAAGATTCAGAAAGGAAAAAACCTATAAACGCTCCTTTTCAGGTATGGCGCCCAGGATCTGGAACTCACTTCCTCCTGAAACCAGGCTCATCTCCTCCAACAAACTGTTTAAGAAAGAAGTAAAAGCGATCCTCATGGCTAAATACACCTATTAACCTGTATCTCTCATGAATTCGCTCCATAATACCGGCCTGACCCCTTGGTCTACTAGTACTATTTGTATTATGACTTACTTGAGTGTATATGTTCCCTCTTTGTACTACTTGTACCACTGGTATTATGACTTATTTGATTGTATATGTTCCCTCTTTGTATTTTGATGTACTATTGACGCACCTGTCTGACTTGCACACTGTACCTACACCACCTCAACCATCCCTACTTTTGTACTACTGATGCACCTGTGTGACTTTACATCCTGCACGCACCTACCTCAACTATGCCCACCTTTATGTTATCTCCAAAAACACTTGCAGCACGTTTAAATAAGTATATGCATACTTTTGTACTTTTATATTATTGGCGCAACGGTTTGACTATGTACCGTGTACTGACACTACCTCACCTATGATCTACCTCCGGTTGTTCTTTGACCTACCTATGTAATTATGCATACTGTACCTAACTACCTCAACTGCTACATGCTACATGCTATTACTGTAAAGCGCTCTGATATCTGCAAAGATCTTGTTCGCGCTATATAAAACTTTCAAATAAATAAATAAATAAAATAATAAATAAATAAATATGAGAAAATCAGCAACAAACTCACCTTCATCTTAAACACATTCATCACCACGGACACCTTCTCCGAAGAATGTAAACAGAGGTCAAACCGACAAACCCCACACTAACCACAGTGAACTCAAGAACTACTGTTCTATCCCTCTGCTCCCCTTTACCGCCAAAGTCCTTGAGAAGGTCATCAACTGACAACTCACACGTGGAGAACAACAGTTTGCTGGACATCCCCCAATTCAGCTCCCATATCAACAAAAGGGCCAAAACTGCCCGGATTGCTGCCACTGATCAGAACCATCTTTGACTGGGTAGAAACAGCAGCCCTGATCATCCTTGACCTCTCAACGCTGAATCCCAGCACACCCAATCAAGAGACTTCATCAAATCAGGATCCAGGGAGACGTCTCAAATGAATTGCCTTCATCCTCACAGGAATAACTAAGAGAATCCGCCTGCCACTATTCACCTCAGAACCCAAAAGCATCATCTGTTGCATCCCTCAGGCTTCATCCCTACACCTAATTTGTTCAACATGTAGATGATGCCCCTGGCCAATGTCGTCAAAGCCCATGCCCTCAACAACATTTCCTACGCAGATGACACCCAGCTCATCTTTTCACTTTCAGAAGACCCCTCCACCACTAGAACCAACTTCCAGAAGTGCATGAAGAGTGTCACTGACTGAATGAAGAGCAACTGCTTTAGTTCAACATGGGCAAAACAAAAGAGCTGATTTTAGTGAACAACACCTCCCCTTGGAGCAACTCCTGGTGGCCTTCCATACTTGGACCCTCACTCACACTGACCCTCAGCGCCTTGCAATGACGGAACAACGTGCCTGTTTGTGTCGGCGAAAGTAAAGCTACAGGCAAGGCTGTCCTGCACGCGACCTGATGGAACAGAATTAAGTGTAGAGAAAAAGCGGCATCCACTATGGAACAATCAACGCTAAAAAACTTCAAATACCAGGATGCTTAGCGGGCACACGCCCAGTTGGGCGGAACTATAAACAAAGGCTTACCCCATCATCACTTCATGCCGCAATCTCCCACATCACGCCTGGCCACCAAGGAAGGAAGAAAATTTCCGAAACATGTATGGCTGAGTACGGCGCTGAATTTCGCTGCAAGAACTTGCTTTTAACCTGTGGCTGCCTACCAAACATTAAAGGAAGAAACGAACGTTGTGTGCTGTGTCCTCACTTGGGAGCAAGTATTTTTGGAATTATTAGTGGCCCGCTCTGGTCACGAGGACAACTCCACTGCGGTAGCAGGTCCGTGTGCCGCCTTCAGCGGTGCAATGACGGAACAACGTGCCTGTGTGTGTCGGTGAATGTAAAGCTACAGGCAAGGCCTGTCCTGCACGTGACCTGATGGAACAGAATTAAATGTAGAGAAAAAGCGGCATCCACTATGGAACAATCAACGGTAAAAAACTTCAAATACCAGGATGCTTAGCGGGCACACGCCCAGGTGGGCGGAACTATAAACAAAGGCTTACCCCATCATCACTTCATGCCGCAATCTCCCACATCACGCCTGGCCACCGAGGAAGGAAGAACATTTCCGAAACATGTATCGCTGAGTACGGCGCTGAATTTCACTGCAAGAACTTGCTTTTAACCTGTGGCTGCCTACCAAACATTAAAGGAAGAAAGGAACGTTGTGTGCGGTGTCCTCACTTGGGAGCAAGTATTTTGGGAATATATATATATATACATATTATTAACAAAACATATACAATATTTTTACCGTAGGCTAGCAAGAGGGTTAAATTTAATATAACCACTCCAGTGAGTGCAACAGTAGGGAAAACATTGGATAGCGTAGAGGTAAAAATTAGTATTCCAACTCCAAAGAGCGCAACAGTAGGGAAAACGTTGGATAGCGTAGGGGTAAAAATTACTATTCCAACTCCAGTGAGTGCAACAGTAGGGAAAGCCTTGGATAGCGTAGGGGTAAAAATTACTATTCCCACTCCAGTGAGTGCAACAGTAGGGAAAGCAGTGGATAGCGTAGGGGTAAAAATTACTATTCCCACTCCAGTGAGTGCTACAGTAGGGAAAACGTTGGATAGCGTAGGGGTAAAAATTACTATTCCCACTCCAGAGAGTGCAACAGTATGGAAAACATTGGATAGCGTAGGGGTAAAAATTACTATTCCCACTCCAGTGAGTGCAAAAGTACGGAAAACGTTGGATAGCGTAGGAGTAAAAATTACTATTCCAACTCCAGAGAGTGCAACAGTAGGGAAAGCGTTGGATAGTGGGAGGGTAAAAATTACTATTCCCACTCCAGAGAGTGCAACAGTAGGGAAAGCGTTGGATAGTGGGAGGGTACAAATTACTATTCCCACTCCAGAGAGTGCAACAGTATGGAAAGTGTTGGATAGCATACAAATTTAAATTACTATTCTCACTCCAGTGAGTGCAACAGTATTGAAAGCATTGGATAGCGTAGGGGTAACAATTACTATTCCCACTCCAGTGAGTGCAACAGTAGAGAAAGCAGTGGATAGCGTAGGGGTAAACATTACTATTCCCACTCCAGTGAGTGCTACAGTAGGGAAAACGTTGGATAGCGTAGGGGTAAAAATTACTATTCCCACTCCAGAGAGTGCAACAGTATAGAAACCATTGGATAAAGTAGGGGTAAAAATTACTATTCCCACTCCAGTGAGTGCAAACGTAGGGAAAACGTTGGATAGCGTAGGGGTAAAAGTTACTATTCCAACTCCAGAGAGTGCAACAGTAGGGAAAGCGTTGGATAGTGGGAGGGTAAAAATTACTATTCCCACTCCAGAGAGTGCAACAGTAGGGAAAGCGTTGGATAGTGGGAGGGTACAAATTACTATTCCCACTCCAGAGAGTGCAACAGTATTGAAAGTGTTGGATAGCATAGAAATTAAAATTACTGTTCCCACTCCAGTGAGTGCAACAGTATTGAAAGCATTGGATAGCGTAGGGGTAAAACTTACTATTCCCACTCCAGAGAGTGCAACAGTAGGGAAATCGTTGGATAGCGTAGGGGTCAAAATTACTATTCCCACTCCAGTGAGTACAACAGTAGGGAAAGAGTTGGATAGCGTAGGGGTAAAATTTACTATTCCAACTCCAGAGAGTGCAACAGTAGGGAAAGAGTTGGATAGTGGGAGGGTGAAAATAACTATTCACATTCCAAAGAGTGCAACAGTAAGGAAATAGTTGGATAGCGTAGGGGTAGAAATTACTATTCCCACTCCAGTGAGTGCAACAGTAGGGAAAGCGTTGGATAGCGTAAGGGTAAAAATTACTATTCCCATTCCAGAGAGTGCAACAGTAGGGAAAACATTGGATAGCGTAGGGGTAAAAATTACTATTCCCACTCCAGTGAGTGCAACAGTAGGGAAAACATTGGATAGCGTAGGGGTAAAAATTACTATTCCAACTCCAGAGAGTGCAACAGTTGGGAAAGTGTTGGATAGTGGAAGGGTAAAAATTACTATTCCCACTCCAGAGCGTGCAGCAGTAGGGAAAGCGGTGGATAGCATAGGGGTAAAAATTACTATTCCAACTCCAGAGAGTGCAACAGTAGGGAAAGCGTTGGATAGTGGAAGGGTAAAAATTACTATTCCCACTCCAGAGAGTGCAACAGTAGGGAAAGCGTTGGCTAGTGGGAGGGCAAAAATTACTATTCCCACTCGAGAGAATGCAACAGTAGGGAAAGCGTTGGATAGCATAGAAATTAAAATTACTATTCCCACTCCAGTGAGTGCAACAGTATTGAAAGCGTTGGATAGCGTAGGGGTAAAAATTAATATTTCCACTCCAGACAGTGCAACAGTAGAGAAAGCGTTGGATAGCGTAGGAGTAAAAATTACTATTCCCACTCCAGAAAGTGCAACAGTAGGGTAAGCGTTGGATAGTGTAGGGGAAAAAATTAATATTCCCACTCCAGTGAGTGCAACAGTAAGGAAAGTAAATACTTCATATATATTTGAAAATAAATTAAATAATAATACCAATTACAAATTAATTAAAATTAATTCCCAATGTAAGATATTATACTAATTATTCAATTTAAAATAATAACATTAATTTAATTACTAAAAAATAATTACCTATTAATACAAAATATTTACAAATAACAATAAATTATTAAAACATTTAAAAATAATTAACAATTAATTCAAAATAAATACCAATTTATTTATTAATAAATTTAATTAATTACAATTAAATAAATTCCCACCCAATTCCCCTATAAACCCACAACCCACTACACAAATTAAATACATAAAATGAATATCATTATCAATTAATCAATTAATAAAAATTAATTGCTAATTAAAATTAAATATTAACCAATTACAACTTAAATTACAATTAAATCTAAATAAATACCAATACAAAAAAATTATTACATTATTTATAATTAAATGACTTCCACCCTATTCCCCTATAAACCCACAACCCACTCCAGAAAATAAAAGAATAAAATTAACATAATTATCAATTAATAACAATTAATTACCAATTATATTTTAATTATTTGCCACTTAAAAAATAATAAACAAATAATTGTAAATTAATGCAAATAAATTAATATATTTATTTAATTATAATTAAATTACTTCCCACCCTATTCCCCTATAAACCCACAACCCGATCCAGAATATAAATAAATAAAATTCACATAATTATCAATTAATCAATTAATAAAAATTCATTACCAATTATATTTTAATTATTTGCCAATTAATAATTAATTAACAATTAATTGTACATAAATACCAATAAATTAAAATATTTAAATAATTATAATTAAATTACTTCCCACCCTATTCCCCTATAAACCCACAACCCGCTCCAGAATTATATCACGCAAAAATGAAATACCATATATTGACTTAGTTACTTACCTACAATTTGATATTTTTGTTGTCTATATTCTATCCATCTATATTTTTGTTGTCTATATTCTGTCCCTCGATATTTTTGGGGTCTATATTCTGTCCCTCGATATTTCTGTTGTCTATATTCCGTCCATTCAATATTCTGTCCATTCTATATTTTTGATTCAATGTTATTGTCCTTCTATTCGATATTTTTGTAGTCTATATTCTGTATTATCGATATTCTGTCTATTCGATATTTTAAACTCGATATTTAACTACCTCGATATTTTGGTTGTCGACATTATGTCTGTATACCAATTGTAGGGCAGCAAATTTACTCGAGCTGCTGCATATTAATCTCACATTTTAAATGTTACAAGTGAAACGCAGAGTGGCCGGCTGCAGCTGAAACTGTAACATCTGCTGTGAAACTGAAGGCCAGATACCTGAAGCAAGTTGGTCCTGCTGGAGCTATGGAAACTTCTCTCTGAAAGCTTACTAAGTCACAACTCAGAATTGGATTTAGTTGTTTTTTCCGAGTTGATGGGACCTTCAAGCGGGACAAACAGCATCAAATCTGAAATTCAATTTGATGCTGTTGAACTTCCAGTTAAATACCTTCTCTGGTGGATTCAGCTGAAGCTCTAAAGCTCAAAAGTTCCAAAACGTTCTTAAAACAACCACATAAATACTTGTAAGGAGCCCTTGGCAAGGTAGAGACTCCCTGGTGTCAGGCAGAGGCCAGCAGCAAGTCCAGTCCAGAACCAGTTGCCACTAATTGCCTGCAACATCAGGGTAAGGAGCTCTTGCAGCTTTTGTGTCCCTGTAGCTACACAAGACCTCAGTAAACTGACCCTTGGATTCCACTTATTTGTCCCAGTTACAAGGAAGTGCTGGTCCAGTCATTCAGTGCTCCTGTCAGGTCACAGACAACACGCCCAGCCCTCCTCCAATTCTACGCAGGACCAGGAAATGTTGTAAAGACTGCACTATGGGGTGCTATATTTATGGATGGCACTAGCTGTAGGGTTGATTTTGGGCACTCCCTAAATTATGGTGTAAATGTTCCCAAGGGCATCTCTACCCACATTTTCAGTATTTCCTATTTGGCCTACTGCCTAGAGGGTACCTAACTCTCAAAATTCTGGATTTTCAAAATGGAGAACCCCAGAGATGTGGCCAGGGTAATTAATTCTACCCTTCTCTGTTTCACTCAAAGCAAGTTCTGGGTTAGCTTCCCTCCCACAGGGCTTGGTGTCAGATCTATTATGGGGAAAAGGCTGTGACTTCCAGATGTCACCCAACATTTACATGTCACACAACAGCCCATTTGAAGTTAATTAATGCCCTTGGCCCACCACACTGGTCTTACTGCCAGGCAAAGAGCACACCTTTGCTCTCCAAGCCCATTGTCTCCGGTCCGAGAAATGTTTTCACTTCTTTTTCAAACGTTTGTCAGGCCAAGTACAGGCTTTGCAGCTGCTGAAAAGCTATTGGAAATTGGCCCCCAGCAGGTTCAGATATGGTGAAGGTAACCATTCACAATATATCTAATGAAACTCCAACTTCACCATTAGATTGGATTTTATTAAATATAAAAATAAGTCCTTTAATCGAAGCTGTAACAGGTACAGGTTAAAAGTTATAGAGTGTAAAATCTCTACTTTTATGCTTCCCAGGTGCCAATTACAGCCTGACCAGTGACAATGTTGTTTTGGGCCTAATCACTGGGGAGCATGGCATTACTAATGCCACACATGCTCCACTCTTCAGTAGTATGCACCCCACCTTGTGTGCAGCGGGAAACATCCTTAACAACGCGGTTAGTACACCGCAATGCTGTTACATCCCGGTCGTTACAACGACCGCATGTAACAACGCTATGCCATTACAATGCAAGTCTTTACATCGACTTGCACTAGATGGCGTGCTAACATTAAAAATGGTGTAGTTTACTATCCCAACACCTTCCCTACTGATAAGTGCAAATGCTGTTTAGCTAAAAAAAACTATGGACCAGATGTAGGTGAATTCAATTTAGCGAGTCCTTAATAGCGTTTAGTACCGAATCGCTATTAAGGACTCGCAAAATTGAATCTAGGTAGGAATCCCAAAAATATTTGCGATTCCTTAATATTCCTTAATTGCGAATAGCAAATTGAGATTCGCAATCGAGGAACACCATCCCATTCATTCCTATGGGCCTCTTGGCCCATAGGAGTGAATAGGATTTGTACCCGCAATTTGTGAGTAACCAAGAGGCACTTGCAAATTGTGGGCGCAATTAAAAGAGTGTAAGGTTTGCAAAATGACACCCTTTTGCACCCCTGAAATGTGCATGTGTGCACATGTGGCACTCATACATGCCCTAAGGGCATGTATGTGTGCCATATGGCACTGTGTAAAAAGCCAAAACGTGCTTTTTGAAATGAAATCCCAAAATACCACAAACTTGAAGTTGGTAGTATGTTGCGATTCCTTAAGGTAAAATAGCAATTTGCGATGCCTACCAGCATAGCATTTAGGGAATCGCAAATTGTGATTCTCTAAATGCTTGCACAAAATAAGGAATCATAATTTTTGTGATTCCTTATTTTGCGTGTGGATATCTGCCTACCTACATTGCTCACAGCCAAATCGCAACGCTGAAATTCTGCAAATTTCAGTGTTTGCAAGCGCAATTTAGCTTCCTAGATCGGGCCCTAAAAGTCATTAATAGTGCAAATAAATTGATAAGGTTGTTTCAAATCTAGGGTATGCAAACGTATTCCCTCTTGGGATTGAGGGTTAGAAAAAATGTTGTCATAACTATGTGCTGTACCAAATAAAATTGCAAAATTACCTTTGGAAAATTGATAGATCTGGTTTTAAGCTTGCATGATCACGAAAAATGCAGGGTTTACAAAAATGCACCTAATTCCTTAATTGTTTGGGATCCTATAATCACCACCAGAATGATACACTGAAAGAAGGAAATGACAATGTAACTGATTGTAATGATTCGAATTCTGCCTTATGAAGAGCAGACAGAAGTTATTTGCAGATGGAATAATTACAGGCTTAAGGTTTGTGGTACTCTTCAACAGTTCAGTTGAATGTGACTCTGATTGCCCTTGATGTTCCAAAGGCTTTAGTAGCTGCTAATTGTCCTCTCAAAGAAGAGGCCGGTAATTCTAACAAAATATAATACGTTAGAAGATCTAAAACTCGAAATGTATCAATTCAGAATGGCTCCGATTATAAGCTACGGTGTTATTTATTACTCCTGATAAATAACAATACCACTCGGCTTGCTATTTGTCGGATGCTCTAAATAGCACCTGTTATGTGTTTCTGCAGAATAACATAAGGATTTTAGGGCCCGATGTAGGTAAATCTCATTTACCGACTCTAGAATACCGAATTTTACCGATTCGGTATTCTAGATTCGGTAAATGAGATGTAGGCAATAATTCGGTAATTTGTACCGAATCGGTATGATTCAGTAATTACCGAATCAGTATTTACCGATTCCGTAATTGCCATTGATTCCTATGGGCCTTGAGGCCCACAGGAATCAATGTCAATCCCTGAATCGGTAAATACTGATTCGGTAAAATTACTGAATTGTCAAGGGGGACAGGGTGTCACTTTGACACCCTGTTGCACCCCTGATTCTGGCTTGTGTGCCATGTGACTCAAAAACATGCCTTTAGGGCATGTATGTGTGCCACATGGCACAGGTGTACCTGCACAGATGTGCATGTACACAGGAATTCGTTATTTACCACCAAATATTATTTTGTGGTAAATAACTAATTCTTAAGGGCCAGTGGGACTGTTTTCAGTGCCACCTACATCTTAATTTACCGATTCGGTAACTTTACTGATTCAGTAAATTTTAGGCCCCCTAAATATCAAAAACCAAATACCGGTCAGTAACGGCCGAAATCAGCCGATACCGACCGGTATTTGGTGTCCTACATCTGGCCCTTGGTGTTTCTCACGCACCTAAATCTGCTTGCTGCATTAAATGCAGTATTTCGTCACCTGTTAAATTTCTTCAGATTAGAAATTTAACGAAAGTTGAGATATTTACTGCATCCAATTATTATCGGGTGCGTTCAATATCTTCACACCCGTAATTGCAACTCATGCATCAAAAAGACTTTACGCATGGATTGTAAAATTATGAGGAACTCTTAATTAGGCCCCTAGTGTAAGGACCAGAGTTCCCAGGTAAAGCACCCCAATAGCAGGGGCTCTGCTACATATTATTCATCAGAGTGGTATTTGGACAAAATATTGAGTTTTACGAATCGAGTTGCAGAAATATAATTAAAAAATATTGTCATAGAAATGTATTATGATGCAGACAGATTGTTGTCAAGAATATCAATTTGTCAGGTAAGTAATATCGTTTTTAAGAATATCGTTGTAGTTAATGCCATTTTTAACAACACAGTTGTAAAAGCGTTGTTGTGAATGCCATTTTTACCAACACAGATGTAAAACATATTTGTTTTTTTATTATCCTTATGTGTGTTAGTTAATATGTTATGTTTATGTCATTATTGTTTGCATGATTGTTAATAATATTGTTGAATATATCTTTAAGTGATGTATAAGTTTTTATTTAACCCCTCCCCTGCTGATGACGCAACCGCTACGGTTGGGCTGTGCTGATGACGGAGCGGTTCCGTCATGGCCCGGCCGCCGCGCCTGCGCGGCGCTGATTTCGCCCCTGCGCGGCAGTTTTAATGAGCAGGGCGGGTCATGACGGAACCGCTCCGTCACCAGCACAGCTCAACCGCGGCTGGTGACGGAGCGGTTCTGTCACCAGCATGCGGCCGCCGAGCGGCCGCCCCGCCAACTTAGCGCTGCGGCGGAATAGCCGCCGCAGCGAAAGGGTTAATGGCTGATATTAATTTATATTGTTGTAGTGGGTTGCTAGGTTTGTAGGGGTTTAGGGTGAGAAGTTAATTAAGTATAATTAATTACCAATTAGTTATAAATGTATTACTAAATATTTAATTGGTTTTTAGATATTTAAATTCTGTAATAAAGATATTTTTTAAGGTCTACGTTAGGTATGGGCTGTTGGCTTTGTAGGGGTAAAGGGGGAGAAGTTACCTTAGTAATAATTAATTAACTATTAATTAAAACGAATTAGATATTTAATTGAATATTAGTTATGTAAATTGTGTAATATATATATTTTTAAGGTATATGTTTGTTGCTGATTGCTGGGTTTGTATGGGTATAGAGTGGGAAGTTAATCATTAACTAATTAAATATTAATTTATTAATATGTAACTTATTATTAATTATGTTAATTGTGTTACATATATGTATTTTAGTTATATTTTAAGTGTGGGCTGCTAGGGTTGTGAGGGTATGTTGTGGGAAATTAATAAATAAATGACATTTATTTTAATTGATAATTAATTAGTAAAGTGCTTAATAATCATGTTCATTGTTGAATTGTTTTTTATTTTTATGTATATTTTTGGGGGTTAATCAATAAAGTTCATATTAAGAGTTTTATATTGTTAGATCGTGAGCAAGATGCCAGCAGCATCTCTCGCTTATATCCTGAAAAGATCCTGAATAAACAACTTGCTGTGGAAAGCTGAAAGGAGTGCGCCCCATTTCTTTTGTAACAGAAGGAGTGTTTGGAATATATATATATATATATATATATATATATATATATATATATGATATATATATATATCGGAAAATCGCCACACTGCAGACTGCCGCTGCCCAATTCCAAAATGACGAAGAGTGAACCCTTTGGTTGCTGGTGCAGAAAAGTGCTTTTATTGAATAGGCCTGCCATGACGCGTTTGTCAAACTGCAAGCCCAGAAGCAGACTATTTAAAGTGACAGTGCGAAGCAGCAGGCAATAGACATGGAAAAATTATTGTGCTAAAACATTCTTTATAGCAATAAACTCAGTAAAAAGTTTAAAATTGATTGCATGATAATAAATCACAGGTAGTAGCTTATTTAGAGGATTTCCTATACAAGCCATAGTGGCTTACATCATGAAAATAGGAAAATAATCTTATCTGCCCCTGCATTGTATTTTGTAGGGTCAAACTAATACACCATGGTCCCTCTGTCCTTTGCAAATAAATTGCAAACAATTTAAAGCTCAATTTTTTTTAAATATTTTCATGCCAGCATTGTCTGGTACAATTTTTTACCTGAGTTGACTGTATGTATATTTATATATGATTTTTGTAGTAGTAAATAAAAACAACATACACAATTTAATATAATGTAATTTTTTTTTATTATAGTGTGTTATTATCTATGTATATCTAACACCTTAGCTGCTTCTCGAATATCCCTCCCCAGTGCTGCGCTGTCCATTGGAACTAGTGCTGAATGGACGTCCAATGGTCGTGCGCAGCACTGGGGAGGTAGCGCTCGTGACGACCGTTGGCCGTCAGCAGCGCTTAAGAGGCTAAACATACACACAAATATTTATGTGTGTATGTTTTTAAGGGTATATATTTATATATAGTATTAAAAGTTACATTGAATTAATGTTAATAGTATTAATGTTATAAATTAAAATATTTAAGATTTAATAATTGAAACTATATATTTATACATAAAAATTTGTATGTTTTTTAATGATAGTTTGAAATTACATTTTTGTTCAATATTTTTTATTTGCAATTATAAGTATAGGGAAACAATATTTATGTAATCAATAGTTTTAACACAATATTTCTGAATTATGATATTGTAATCAATAATATGTCAGTGATACCATCAGAGACTCCGAACGTGATTACAATATTGACGGATTGGATACTAACTGAAAATCAGGAAGGATATCCCGGCTGCCATATTATAAGTTCCATAGGATATAATGGGACTTGTATTAGAACATTGGAATGTTGGGAGCTCCATTGAAAACAATGGAGTGCTCTGGGCTTATAATGGGTGGTATAAGCCTGGAGCTCCAACATTCCAATGTTTCTTTGTTCACAGCTCTGGCTGTGAACAAAGGCTTCAGGGAACCTGAGGGGATTCCAATCCCCTCACGCTCCCAAAAGGCTTTGTTTTTTTTGTTAGAGCATTCTGCCCTCTAGTGACAGAATGTTCTAATAGCCTTATAGCCCTTCGTAGATGGGCGATACCGCTATTAAAGTCCCTCTCTCTTGTTAAAGGCCCTCGCCTTCGGCTCTGGGCCTCTGACGCTGGAGAGGGCCTTTAATAGCCGGTATAGCCCTCTACGGCGGGCTATAAGGCTATAATACAGTGGCAGGCTATCCTTCACGTTTGTGACAGAGTATCCCATCCGCCAAGATCGTAATGATGCCCATAGTCTGGCTTAATGAGTGGAATGTTTTGAGGGGAGGTACTGTGGGGAATGAGATATAAGAGATTTTTTTTTTTGAACCTGTGCATTTGTAAACTCAAATTAATTTTCTTAATTCTGTTACCATTTTATCACAGTGTTCAGGTCATTCAGATAATCTTAAATGCACAGGTCAAGTTTCTCTCTAAATAACAAAGGTTCTGAATGGGATACACATATATTCCTCACCCAGCCTCTGGAGAATTTGATTTTGCTAGATATTTGTAGGAAGTAAAGTGATCATAACTATCTTTCCAAAATATTATATCAGACTGAGTGCTCAATATAAGCACTGTCTTTCAATCAAGAGTTTCTCTTTCTTTGAATTTCAGTTTTCCACTTTAAATCCTGTTCTATAAAAATTAGTTCTCCATCTAATGCTTCATGATTATAACATTTAACAAGGTGACACGAAAGTTCAAACTTTGTAATCACGATGATTATTACCTGATTGACTTGCCAGTAATTCACTGTGCTTAGTAAAAACAGTCATCCCCTTCCCAGAGATGATCATCCTATCTTCTTATTGACTGCTCATTAGCCCAGAGTGGAATATACTTCAGTGTGCTACTTGTCTCACACTGCACCTGCTTCCAGAACTGCTCTCAAGAACCGCAGCCCAATGATATTTAGAAGCAAGCCTCAGTAACCTGCAAGGTGGTCTGTGTGTGTGCCTCTTTTCAAGTCTGGTAGCTCAAATGGATGCCAAGACTTTTCTCATTCTAACATGAGTTTCTAATTCTGCCAATGCTTATGGACCATCTGATAATCTCAATCAAACAATGAGATTAATGTTGCCTCCAGCTTTAGTGCGAGGTGGGCACACCTCCCAACTTCATGTTGACCTGCGAACTGTAACTTTGGTGGCGTGTTCCTAACATCTAGACTGTTAACCATGTGCAGTCCATCATCTAAAAAAGTGACCCCCCATTTAGTTTGATATACCTTTGATGTTGAAAGCCTTTTAGATTTCTGAATATCTTTGCAACCAAACAGGAACAATAATTCCTTAGGAGCCCAAACAGCTCAATATCCAAACTGCAAGGCAAAGACAGATGTTAGACTGGGCCTTCAAACAGTTGTTTCCCCTAACTTATTGCATGGTGACCTCCTGTTTTGCGGACTTCATTTTTGCTGGATTTAGGATTCCGGGCACTTTACCACTGTTAACAAGTGCTAAAGTGCATATGCCCCTTACTCTAAACATAGTAACATTGCCTTAACCACAATTGGCTTATTTCATTTACTTATGAGTCTCCAGTAGAGTGCACTGTATTTGCCCATATCCTGTAAATTAAATGCTACTAGTGGGCCTTCAGCAATGATTGTGACACCCACTTCAGTAGCCCTTTAAACATGTCTCAGTCTTGCCATTACAGAGCCTGTGTGTGCAGCTTTAAACTGTCATTTGGACCTGGCAAGTTCCCCTACCAAGCCCAAACCTTCATTTTTAATATATATAAATCGTCCCTAAGGCAGGCCCTAGGCAGACCCTAGGGTGGGGTGTAGTGTATTTGAAAAGATAGACATGTACTTTTAAGGGGCCGATTCCGATTTCGGAGGGAAGGGCTCCGAACGATGGTCGGAGCCCTTCCAATTGAACCGGAATGTGTTGGCCGGATTCCTTTCCAACCGAGCCACTCTAATGGGCTCGGTCGGAAAGAAATCTTACTCGGATTTCCGGATTGCGGACGACAGGCTCTGTCCACAGTCCGGAAATCCCGCAGTACTCCCCCGGTCGCCTCCTTACGACAGAGGGAGTACGATGGTAGCTTTTCACTGCCTTTTCGTGCCGGTGTGTCCAGCACAAAAATGCAGTCGGAAGCTGTCTCTGGGGGCCCCTAGCAGGGCCCCCATGGGTGTGAGGCTGCTGGATGGCCGCCTGGGGATACCTATGGTGCCCACCATTGATCCCTGCACCCGGTGGCAGGCACCTTGGGGTGCCGGCCACAGGGTGCAGGGAGGAACTGCACCCCTGCTTTCAACAATGCAGGCATGCATTCTGCTCGGAATGCATGCCTGTATTGTTATGTATACGAATGGTCGCATCGCACTAACAGGGCTGTAACTGACGGCAGCAAGTCGGTCGGTTACAGCTCCTGGCCAATGTCGGACAGACTCCGGTCCGTCCGACATTGGAATTGGACCCTAAGGGGCTCATTAGGATGGTGGGCGGACTTTGTCCGCACGCCACCCTAACGGAGAATGGGACTGCCTGCCATAAGTGCGGGGGTCCCCTAAGGGGAATTAAGATGTGCCTGCCACAGTGGTGGGCACATCCTGTATTTTCAGTATTGTGGCAGGCGGTGCTCTCTGCACCACCCGCCACAATACTGAAAATGACATGCAGCATTTGCATAACCAAAGCGGCAGGCACCGCGCGGTGCCTGCCGCTTTGATTATGTAAATGTTGGGGGTACCACAGGTACCCCCCGTGTGCACCCCCCATTCTCCTTCACTCTGGCGGCCCGCAGGGGGCCCCCAGAGTGAAGACCGCCTGCCTTTCCGTGGTGGCATTGCTGCCACGGAAAGGCATGTCAGTTTGCCCATTGTAATATGGCTGGCGGTGTCTAACAGACACCGCCACCATATTAAACAATTTCCGCCCCGGCCGCAAGGCGACCAGGGCGTAAAACAGGCGGGCGGTGTTTGACACCGCTGTGGTCCCCCCTGCCATCCTAATATGGCGGGGGGAATTGGGCAGTGGATGTCGGGCTGATTGCCTCCACCAGGCAGATGGTGGCTACCGCCAGCCTGGTGGAGGCAATCCGCCCAACATCCTAATGACCGCCTAAGTGTTACATGTCCTGGTAGTGAAATAATCTTAAAATCATTTTTCACCTCTGCAAGGCCTATCTCTCCAATAGGTTAACATTACAACTGCTTTGTAACATTTTTTAAGTGTAGTTTCCCATTGGGAAAAGACAGGAAAATCAGATTTGGTGTCTCTGGACTTTCAATTTAAAAACACAACTTATGGTGAAGTTGGCTTTAAAATTGCAGTTCTGAAAATGCCACTTTTAGAAAGTTCTCAATTATCTGGTGCGTAGTCATGCACCCCACGTTGCACTGCTGTTTGATTTCAGTCTCCACAAGGATAAGAAAGTTGAATCCAACATTCACCAGGTCATCTTTTTTATTCAACTTTTTTTAGGAATATTTTTATTCATTTCCAAAACAGAGGCTTTGTGATACTGAGCTTCAAATGCCTGAGAAATGCCCATACAGCCCTTTATACCACAGCACTACAGAAATCACTATTATCCTGGGCAGCCATGATGTCTTAAAAACTCAATGCATTTTGGGCAGATAGCCCATCCTCATGGGTAACTGTAACATAAAGACAACCCATAAGAAACGTGAGGAATCTAATAAGTAAAATAACGAGCCTACAACATCCATCATGCACTGTGCCAGATGACTGCAGAAAGATCTTTTAGAAAGTTAGTATTTTCTTACTTAAACCATTTGGTTCTTTTTGCCTATACGTGGATAACACGCCTGGGTGGGTGACAGCTGACTTCCTGCATTCCCTCTAGACAGCCACACACAAAGGCAGAATAGGTGTGACGGAGAAGCCATGCATGTTGATGGGTCATCCTGAGAGACAAGAGAGTTAAGAGATGACACTTGCACCTGAATACGTATGTTCCTGTCCGCACACAAGGGGTTGTATACCCCCTGTAGGGAGTCTGTGGCCAGGGCAGGAAAGGCAAGGCCTTGTGCACTTCAAAGCATCTCTTTGAAGTCTCCCTACATCAAAGGCTAAATTGGGTATAAGTACTGGACCTCTGACGCCATGATTTTAGAACACTTCTGGATCTACAGAAGAGTGCTGCTGGTCGGCAGGAGGGAATACCACTTCGCAAACTGCTTTGCTGAATTGGCCTGCTTCCTGCTGATTGCTATGCTGTAGGAAGGACTGCCACTTTTCTGCCTGCTTTGTTGTGTGGCCTGCTGTCTGCTGCTTCTTGCCTGGGATTTAGAAGGACTGGACCTGCTCTCTACATCCTTGAACCAAAGTTTCTACAAGGGTTTGCTGGCTTTCCCCTGACCATCAAAGACTAGCTTCAACTCTGCCTCAGCTGCCGTTTTGCTGAGTTCTTCCCTGCCAAGAGGTGAAATCCAGTCCTGGGGCTTGGAAGGTGGTTCTGCTACTGTTTACCCACAAACATCAATGCAGTGGTTTCTTTGCGCTGATCAGAACCGATGCAGTGAGCTTAAAGGCCAACACAGCGCCAACCCGAGGACATCCCTGTGTCACTCGACGGTGATGCAGGACCCGGCTGTGAGGCTTGAGAACTATGCAGCACCTGCATCGTACAGCAATTCAATGCTTATGCAGTATCCAACTGCTAGGCTTGACAGCAACACATCGCCTGCATTGAAACAGGTTTTATGAAGGACCCGATTGCGAGGTTAGACACTGACACATCTATGCGCTGCGAGGATCAGAACCAACGTATCAAGCCGATGTTGACGCCTCTGTCCAGTACAAACTAAGTAACCTCTATGCAATATTGCCTTTTAAGCACTAAATTGCAATTTATTCTTTAAACATTAATATCTCAAGCTCTATTAATTGGAATTTCATCATTTTGGTCTTTTCTTACTTCGATAAATATTCTTTATTTTTGGAGTCTTTTGTGTTACTGTGCTTAAAATGTGCACAAGCAGTTTACACTTTGCCTCCTAAGTTAAGCTTGACTGCTCTGTGCCAAGCTACCAGAGGTGAGCACAGGCTACTTTAGGTTTTGTCTATGACTACCTCTGACTAGTATTGTGGTACCTACTTGGACAGGGTGCAAACCTCTGCTAACTAGAGACCCAATTTCTAACTAAAGGGCAGCTCCTTCTCTGAGAGAGCTGAAAATGTAAATGACGGACGATGTTCAGGAAGGGTTCAGGTGTATTCCACTGTTATTTTCCTTGAGATTGAGAATCATAATTGTAGATGAAACTACCGGGCAAATAATATTATTGACAACCTCTCGCCTCTGATTACACCCTCTCACCTCCTCTTTTTGTGACCACCTTGAGATTGACAGGTAAAAGTGGAAATGAATACAGAAGCCTTGTGGCAACTGGAAAAGCACTTCATCCCACCTCTAGGTTTTACGACGTGGTTGAACAGAACAAACTTTGGAAGAAGAGCACCATCTCAACTTAATCAATTGAAACATTTTTAAATGAAGAAAATATTGTACTAAAAAGGGAAATATCGTAATCAACCTGCCCACATGTGTATTCTCCCTACCTAGGGGATACGCCGTAGTCAGAGCTCCCAAATGTAAAAAGAAAAAAGTTCCTGGTAATACAGTTCCATAACAGTGAAGGATTCCCCCATATGTTGGTTTTGGACCTTGCCGCCTGATTGTGGGTCGAGCCCAATGCCTTCTTTCCTTCTGCAAGGAAAGCCCAGTGAATTGCAACCAACTCTCTCGAATCAGAAAACTTGCAGCTCTCCTGCACTTCATGGTCCAATAGTATCATCTCCATCCCAAGTGACTGGCACCCATCCTTTAAACTACTTGAGAGGAGGAGCTTGCAAGACACCTTTCTCTTGGTGAGGTAGACCCATCCTCCAAGTTAACTGTTCTTGGATACTGCTACTGTCTGATAGCAATATATGAGTCAAACACTCATAGCCTTATGTTACTGTATCTTAGTGAATCATCGAGTGGTAGAGGAGTGGGTCTCAGATGGATCCTGCTCCATGGCACCACAGCGGTTGCTGAGTAAATGTTGGCGCCTCGCCCCCCAACCCAGGATGCACAGAGAAAAATTTGTTCTGAAATAGATAAGTTCCAACAGTTTATTCCATTATTAATCCATTTTAATTCTTCCAGTTTGATCAGTAGTCCATTTTAATCCAACATTTTCATACATATTATTTCAATCATAAGTTCTACAATTGCCTATCCAGGCTTTTCTTCTAAACGGATGGGGATTCACTATTCCTCAAAGCGCGACGACATTAAAATAACCCAATGTATTTCGGGCATCAACTGCTCTTCTTCGGTGGTAACCACAATTAAACAAATCGATAGCCAATGCCACCCCAGACTCAAATACACTGTTAATTATACACATCCACGAGTGGGATCTAGCCTCCATTTCTGTGCATCCAATGAATACAAGAAAACAACCCCAAAAAAGTTACAAACAATAATTTTATTGAGAAAATAAAATGAAACTGAAACATTTGCCTTAATTTCTGTGCTCAGTCAACATGCTCTGTCCCCATTCCCCAAAACTAAACCACTGTGCTCACCAAAACCGCATTTTAACAAAAATATTACAAGTAAATAACTAAAAACAACACAATATATCTTCAACCATATTGTGAAAACATGCTGAATCAAAAATAAATGTGCTGATTAAACAGACGTGAACGTGTAGAGTTTATTTAAATCATGCCACGTGGTTAAACCAAAACACGTGACACCAAAATCAATTAAAATAAACAAAATACTTTAGTTGTTCGCTGCTATCACTGAATGTACAAAATATAAGTGGCTAAATGCAGAACATATCCAAACATTAAATTCATCAAAATATCATCTTTTAAAATCATAATCGCTTACACAGACTGACTCTTAACTTGCCGCCTCGCACCCCTTCTGCCCTTACCCTCACTAAGCTCCACTGGTTGCCAGTAAGGAAAAGCGTAAAATTTAAGATCTGCTGCTTGGTACACAAGTCAGTTCATGCCCAGGGACCTGCCTACTTGAAGAAAAAACTAACTAGCTATCTTCCGACCAGAACCCTCAGATCGGCTGACAAAAACCTTCTATGTGTCCCTAAAGTTCGCACAGTGAGGAATGGAGATCACAGTTTTTCTAAACTCGCTCCTGATCTATGGAACTCCCTCCCACTGTCACTCAGAGCTGATAATAACTACCGATCCTTCAGGAAAAGCCTCAAAACATTGTTATTCTAAATCACCTCCCATGAGCTCCGCTTGACACTGCATTCTTGTCTGGGTACATCTGTTCGCGCTCTGAGACCGTCTGCCGGTGAATTACGCGCGCTATAAATGCATAAACTAAACTAAAATAAACTACACAGAAATATCATTACCATAAATATATCAGATTTCAAAGTGATAAAACAAATATGACTATGCAACAGATAAATAAATACATGTGCACATTTTTCCCATTAAAAAACTAAATTCATTCAAACGTAAGGAGGATGCCTGCTGATGTTCATGGTACGACGAGCCATGGCAGAAAAGTGAACCTCCAGTGTTCTGTTCGCCATTAACTGTTTCCTTGACCATTGTTCCTTGTAAGGTAACTTTATCTGCGGGTGCAAACTCACTTATGGGTGGAAAAGTGGTATGTATATGAAGCCACAGATCTATCTCTGCTGGCCACAGTACAGTACAGGACTTGGCCTAATCCATTGATGAAATGAGCCCTATAAAATTCATGTGTTGGGAGCAAAGAAGAGTTTTCCTGATTCAGCAGGTCACATCAAAGATCGGTTGGGCATAAAAGTTCTGTATCTTCAGCCTTTAAAAAAGATGAAGCAAAAATCTGCCATCATCTAAGCATAGAAAATCTCAAACTTGCTGATCATACAAATAGGCTGTTCATGGTGTCAATACCATTGTGAAGATTCTTGGAACAGATGTCAGGTTGAAGGGAAGAAATGCAAATGATAATCGGAGTCTATGGTGCTAAACCTTGGAAAGCGTCTGTGCGACTCTCGAGTCAGAATGTGCCAGTATGTCCTGTGTAGCAGCCAGAATTTGGTTTGGGCCAGGGTGGTAGAGACTTTCTTGTGTGTGGCTGATGTCCATAGTTTTGTTTTTTCACTGCAACTGGAAAGACACGGGGAAGGCATCTTTTAAGATATGGTTCAACTGGATCACCTTCCTGCGGGGAGCAGACACCATAACAGCAAACCAAACAACACCGACCCACTTGAATGCAGAAATGTGGCTAACCCTGGACAACTACCTATCCTCACACAAGCCCCCCTAGACCAGCACCCAGTGGCACACAATCTTCACCACACAGGCAAGGTAGCCTGACCAAGGACACTTTTTAACGCGCACTAGTGAACCTCCATCTCTCACTCCCTTTCTTTTCTCCCTTTTCTACCTTTCCTTCCAGTCTCCTAAGGGCGAATCCCCGAACCACGGACAAGGCTGCATATGACATACGAATGCAACACGCACGCTCCTACAAAAGCCGTATGTAACCTTACCGGCACATAAATGTCTGTACAACTGCTTTTCCCTCCCTGGGAGACCATGACGTTATACCTGTATACTGTACCTTGTAAATACCTCAATAAAACTTTTGGAAATAAAAAATAAAAATAAAAAAAAGAATGTGCCAGTATGCATCCTTAAAATCCAAGGAAATCTCTCGGTTGGATCAGAGTGAAAAGAGACTGTAAACTCAACATTATGAATGGTCTGGCCAGTATAAACCCTTTGAGTGGAAATATATTCATTATAGGTTTGAACACCCCTGACGATTTCTGAACCAAGAACAACACCAAGTAACAATCCGTGTATTGTTCCACTGCAGGTATTGGTTGCACTGGGCGATTGTTTATTATTGTCTGTAGACATGATAAAAGTTCCTCATTTTTCTCCGTTTCTTGGAAGAGGAATTTGTTTAAAAACTTCCAATTTTAAAATCTCAGCAAATTCTATCAACACTTCTTTTGCAACGTATGATTTACCCGATTGTTCTTGAATGTGGACTGCTATTGTTGTACATAGTACTTCAGTCGGCCTCCCACTAGCTTCTCTAGATGCTCAGCACAGTCATAACTTTGCAAGGGACTTTGTGGTGGAACGGATCCTTGAACTGGGGAGAAGAAGGTCTATGACCACAGCTCCCCTACAAAAGGGATTTCGAGATTGTACTAGAAGGTTTGTAGGCTCATAAGGAATACCCTCATCCAATTGTGATACCTAAACAAAACCTTCCAATCTTCTGACCTTCCATTGTGGTTTTCACCATCTCATCTAGTTTTTCTCCAAATAGATGGTTGCCAGTAAGTGGAAGGTGCATTAACTAAGCTCTCTGTTTACTATGCTTTTCCATTGATATAAACATATCCTATATCCTGGAGCCAATCAGATATTATCAAATGTGAGGACTTGCTGCTGGATGTATATCGTTACAACGCTTGTTTTTCCACGCATGCCTTTACAACGCAGATTTTACAACGCAAGCCGTTACAACGACTTGCGTTGGGGGGGCGCTGGATAGTGAATAGTTTAATTTGCTATTCCAAATCCAGTCCCCGTGGATAGTAGGGAAGGTTTTGGATAGTAAATTAAACTATTCCCTATCCTACAGCGCCCTCCAGCGCAAGTCGTTGTAACGACTTGCGTTGTAAATCCTGCGTTGCAAAGGTACTGCGTGGAAAAAGTTTCGTTGTAAAGGATGTTTCCCTTGCTGCGCAATATCTCCTTGGATCTGACGTCTATTGCCAACCTGCTGACATATATCAAATATGGCTTGAACGTCTTTGAGAAGAGATTGTGTGGCATATGCCACATAAATTAAAATAGATTTAAATTGATTACTGCGTAAGCTCTCTTTACAGCACCTTCTCTTTTCTTATTTATTTGATCGGTAGGCTGAGACCCATCAGGCGCCACCAAGGACGGATGCATCATATTAGTGAGTAGAGAGTCCGCTTTAGACTCAGATGGGAATTCGTTCTAAAAATTCTAGCAGATACTGATTAATCAAAAGGTGGGGAACATTTAATTTATCTATTGCTGGGCACTTTTTCAATATATTGATCCAAAGGCAAAACAGTAGAATCAATATGCTAGTACTGACCAGGCAAAGCTCCTTCTTGGGAAGGAGCAGGGCTTTAAAAACCAAAATTCATTTGCATTTGCTTTAAAAAATCTCCCCCATTTATGTCATAGTTGGACTTGGCATATTTTGCTGTGTTTCCCCTGAGTTTTTGCTTTCTGCCCTCCCGGTTTTGACTCTGTTTATGCTGGTGTAGTGTTTTTGCGCACTTTTCACACTGCTTATCAGTGGTAAAGTGCAAGTGCTCCTGTGGTAAAGTATGTTATGGATTGTGTTTCAATGATTGGCTGTTTGGTTTTCTTTTCAGCCCCTAGTAAAGTGTACTGTGTGTTCCAGGGCCTGGGAATCAAATGCTACGCGTGGGCCTGCAGCAGGGATTGTGCCACCCCCGTGAGTAGCCCGGAAAAGGTACCTCAGACCTGCCATTGCAGAGTCTGCGCACAATTTGTCACTGTTGTGTGAACACACTGGCCAGTCCCTAACTTTCCCTTTTCTTACATGCCAGGCACCCCTAAGGTAGGCCCAAAGTACACCTGTGGGCAGGGGGCAGTGTATGTGAAAGGTAGGACATGCCCTGGTGTGTGTGGCATGTCCTGATAGTGAATTACAGCCCAATTCGTTTTTCAATATTGCAAGGCTACATGTTCCCCATAGGACAAAATGGGAAGTTTGTTTATAACATTTTATAAACATAACTGGCCCTGTTAGTATGCCTGAAAATAACATTTAGTATGCCTAACTGGCCCTGGGAACTAGTATATTTGAAAATACCACTTTTAGGAAGTAGGTATTTTCTTGTTCACTCATCACGTCTGCCTCTGCTGGTATGTGGATTGCCTGTCTGAGTTTAGTCTAGGTAGGTCAGGGAAGGGTTGAATAGACCTGGGCTGCGATGGGGGAAGAGGAAGGAGATTTCCTTGCACCTCAAAGGGCCTGGTCTGCCTCTGACAATACCGTCTCCGAACAGTGCCGGGAAATCACACCAGAGAAGGCAGAACTGGTTCTGGATGGGCACAGACACCCTCTGCCTAGAGGATCAAAGGATTTTTCGATACAAATACTGGGGCCCAGACCCCTTAACTTTAGTACTCATCTGGATCAAGAAGACTGCCAATAAGAAGAGCCAGAGAAGCTGTAAGGAGGAACAACCACATTGCTGAGTGCTATGCTGGCCTGACCTGCAGTGGCTGCTTCTGTCTTGGGCAGTGAAAGGCCTGGACTGGACTTTCTGCAAACTAATTTGTGAGTCTCTCCAAGGGCTTGAGGTGGAGCTGTTGACAAAGTATCAGGAGCTTCAAGCTCTTCGGCCTGCAGCACTGGGGGCTGTGTGTTTTGTGCTGCAACAGAGGAAAAGTAACTTGACGACATCTACGATGCCACTGCTGACTCTGTCCTGACGGCACCGCCGCACCGTGACCCTGGTCTCACCGACAACGCCTGCTGATGCCGCCACCGAGCTGCTGCTCGCACCGCACTCCGCCTCGCTTCACAACAAAACCTTGGCCTCCCCAACGATGCCGCTCCACGCCAAAATTGTCGCCGCTGCTTGCAACGTGCTTCGAGGGCACCGCTCGTAAAAATTCACAACGCACCGCCCTCATCCCGCACCTCAGCCTGGGCCTACTGACGCTGGCACCATCGACTCCCGTTCGACGATGCCGCTGCTTGCACCGTGACCTGCCAGCACCGTGACGAGCACCACCTTCATCTCGCACCACGACCCTGGTCTCACCGACAATGCCATCTGATGCCGCCACCGAGCCACTGCTTGCACTGCGACCTGAGGGCACTGCACGTCACACTGCTGCACTTCGCACAGCTGCACTCGACGCCTGCGAGAAGCTCGACCTGCAACTCAAGAGACTTCAAGGGCATCGGCGCCCTGCATCTCTAACAGGTACTGTTTGCGCGTCCTCCCGACACCGTAGCTAGTCCGCGACGCTGGAACCAGCCTGAACTGTTTTGATTTGTTTGCTCATGATGCCGTGATAGCCCCGGACGGAGCTATCGACATCAAGGAACTGTTTTTAAAGCGTATTTTGATAACTGTAGATTTTTAAGTACATTATTGTGGATTCTTATCGTTTTTTTGTCTTGTATATAAAAAAAATGTGGCTATTTTTCAAAACGGGTGTGGTGTCCTTTTGTAGTGCTTTCACTGTATTACTGTTGGTTATGTGCAAATGCTTTACACACTGCCTCTAAAATAAGCCTGACTGCTCGTGCCAAGCTACCAAGGGGGTGAGCAGGGGTTATTTTCAGACTGTAACTAGGAACGAGGAAGAAGGGTCCCTATTTGGACAAAGGTGCAAGCCCTTGCCAACTAGAGACTCCCATTTCTAACAGTCATTTGAATATATTTCCAACTGGGTAAAACTTCATCCAATTGCTGATCAATCTGGTCTTAGACTGCATCGCCTGTGCGACTGCTTTATCAATTATTACTTGAAGTTGTGTCTGCTTTCTTTACCAGAATCCTTCAGCTCTAGGGAGTGATGGCTTTATTTTTGTGAGCTCTTTCAGGGCTCTTTTGTGAATAAGAATACAGCGTTGGATGTAGGCGACTTCCTTCAACAGAGCGTTGCCAAGCATGCCTCTCATCACATGAGAGACCCTCCATCGCAGGGGCGGGACACTTCACCCCTGACTGCCACACACCCCTTTCTACTAAAGCCGTCGAGCACAGAGTAATCGACAATGAAGCAAGTCTCGGCGCGCTCAAAGGGATCCCTCAACCACGCTCAAACTAGTAGGAATTATCAGCCTAATTCATGAAGCTGAATTCGTCTCGCAAAGGGCCAGATTCTGAGAATCTGGCCCTTTGCGAGAGAGATTTTTGCATTTGGGATTCATCATCCCAAATGCAAAAATCGGTAATTGCATTTTCGCAAATTAGCGATGGATTACATTTAAGGAATCTCTATTTGAGATTCCTTAAATGCAATTCATCATCCATTTAAAATTGCGAAATCGCAATTTCGGGCCGCTATTTACCGCGAGGTCAAACCTCGTGGTAAATAGCGATAACTCCGAAAAATGCTTTTAAAAGCATTTTTCTGAGTTGCATGTTGCACACACACATGTCCTTTGGACATGTGTGTGCGCAACCCCTGTTCATATTGGCATTTAAGGGGTGCTACAGGGTGTCCTTTGGACACCCCTGGCACCCTTTCAATCGCTATCTTATTTGCGATTAGCTAATTGCTAATCGCAAATAAGGAATACTCCCCATTCATTCCTATGGGCCTTTTGGCCCATAGGAATGAATGGGGAGTTATTCCTTATTTGCGATTAGCAATTTGCTAATCGCAAATAAGGAATTAGTAGGAATCGCATTTTTTTTGCATATTCCTACATGAATCCCGTTTTGCGAGTCCTTAATAGCGATTCGCTATGAATCGCTATTAGGGGCTCGCAAAACGGGAGTATGATGAATCAGCCTGTAACACCAGGGCCTCTTTCTAGGGAAAGCATAGCAGCGAGGAGACGTCTCAATTAATTAGTTTCCAGTATTTAAATAATAATAATATAGTGAAGAGGGCAACAGAGTTTACGTAATTGTTTTCATATTGATGAACAATAAGGAAAGGAAAAGGTAGATTTTTCAAAAGTGCAAAAGCTTTGAAACGGATGAGGATTTTTCCATTTAGTTACACTCAAATTACTCCTCATGTTTTAGAACTTTAATAGTCAGCTCTTTCGAAAACCATAAATGACTTGTGGTTTGGCAAACGTTATTAGATGCATAAAATCATTCCTTTGAGTAATGGGACATTGCCAGGGTGAATTGTGACTTCGGATCAAGTATTGCATTGTATAAACTGCCTATGTCTTTGGGTTTGCAATTTCCAAAGCCAGATTCAACAATAGATGCTATATATAGAATTGAAGACGGCAACCACGTTAAACAGGTGAAATCCGTGGCAACACCGAGCATGACCTTACCTGTTCCAATGCCACCTGATCATGAACATGTGTTGAGCTGTCCTGTCTCAACGAATGTGGAAAGGAACGACAGTAATGCGGACAAACGGACTGGAAGGACAGGCAGAAGATTAACAAAGCCTAAAGCTCATACATTAAAATCTCTGTTCGCAACAGAAAGCAAACCAAGGGCTTACCACTTCTTCAGCAAAACGAATGTGAGATCACATCAGTTGGCTTCTTATCCATTTGCACCTTAAAGAAATCTCCATTTCAAGTGCGAGAAAAACATTCAACAATACAATGACATAAACCCCTACAAAATCACAATGATACTTACAACACATTGAGACCTACTTAGCGAAAATTCCTACAAAACAACTCAGAAGGAAGGTAAACTGAAACCACACACATAAACGGATCAAATCAAAGCAAAGGCATAAAACATAAACTTTACCATTATCAGCTAGGAAGAGAACAGCTCAAATAGTCACCAGTATTTAAAATAAAAACATAACGCAATGACAATCACAGTATGATATACACATACAGCAACATGCATCATTGTAGGAATTTGCGATTCCTAAATTGCGAAAATTAAGGAATCGAAATTTAGGAATCGCAAATTCCTATGCATAAAGAAATCGCAAAAGTTTTAGCGATTTCTTAATTTTCCTTATTTGCGATTCCTTAATTGCGAATCGCAAATAAGGAATCGCTTTACATTGATTCATATGGGCCTAGAGGCCAGCCCAGGTTAAGTCAGTTATGCACCTCATATGGTCAACCACTATTACATCATACTCCGATGGAGGCAAGGAATCAAAGAAACATCCCATATTAATAAAGGGTAAATTATTTAAATTGATTATACATTTAAATTATATGTGTATATTTAATGTGTGAGCGATAAAAAATACGTGTGATTATTGATTATTCTGTTTTAGATTTTAAAAAAACACTTGGGGGCCTAATCATGAATTACATTTTGCAGTAAGTTGAGTAGTACTACATTAGTGCTACTAACATATTACAAAATTCTATTTACAAACCTACATGTAGAGGTTTTACCTCTGCTTCTCCCATACTTTTCTGTGTGGAGATTACCCTGCCCCCTGATTGCAGAGTGTCTGCGCATGAAAGTATATGTTTTAGGAGTAAATGTGGGAGGTACAGGGCGATGTGACTAGAAAATGTACAAGACTTACTACTAAAGTGGAAGATTTATGGGAGGAGTAAGGATGGGTTAAAGTGAGTTAGGATGGTATCTAGAGAGGGACATGTGACCACCCACAAAGGAGTAAGCCCATTTGTATTCACAAACTGTACTTCTGAAAAGATATTTATTTTCGTGCAAAGTTCTCCGTCCGACCGTGGAGTCTTCACAGTTGTAAACTTACTATTAACTGGTAGTTTGTGAATACCAAAAAAAACGTAATGTGAATCAGACCCACAGACATTAGCTTGTCCCTTTACCTACTACAAACATATGGGATACAGATGACTTATGATGATGATTTAGTTAGCATGTGGGGGCTAACCTATGCTTTAACACAGCCAAATACTCAAAATGATTCTTGGGCTACTGGAGTGAAGCAGCCATCCTGAATGCCAGGTAATTCTTTAAACAAATGCTCAGATTAAGATAACAAAACAATGTCATGTTATATATTATATTATATTTTGCGAAATCAACAACACACAGTGCTTGCCCAGTTACACTCTGACCGGATACCGCTGTGAGGGAAACGGCCCGCGACTTTCCAGCATCGCCGCCGTGAGGGGAACGGCCATCAACAAGGCAAGGACTACATTTCCCAGCACCCCCGAGCAGCGCCGAGAGGTGACGCCAGCGTCTGCCCGTGATTTCCCTCATTAGCGCTCCCGCCCCACGCAACGCGGGACGCGCTTGACTGGGGTCACCATCACTTACCGGCTGTGAGGGAAACGGCGTGAGCTCTCCTCAGCCCCGGATACAGCCGCGAGGGAAACGGCCCGCGACTTTTCAGCATCGCCGCTGTGAGGGAAAGGGCCATCAACAAGGCAAGTACTACATTTCCCAGCACCCCCGGGCAGCGCCGAGAGGTGACGCCAGCGTCTGCCCGGGATTTCCTGCATTAGCGCTCCCGCCCCACGCAACGCGGGACGCGCTTGACTGGGGGCACCATCACTTACCGCTGTGAGGGAAACGGCGTGAGCTCTCCTCAGCCCCGGATACCGCCGTGATGGAAACGGCCCGCGACTTTCCAGCATCGCGCCGTTAGGGGAACGGCCATCAACAAGGCAAGGACTGCATTTCCCAGCACCCCCGGGCAGCGCTGAGAGGTGACGCCAGCATCTGCCCGGGATTTCCCTCATTAGCGCTCCCGCCCCACGCAACACAGGACGGGCGCGGGTAGCGCCCGGGCAAAGCCTGGGCCAAGGGCCGGCCCGTCTTTGCCCGCCATTGACAGGAAGAGACAGGGCAGGGCCCTTCCTTTTTATTTTATTCAGCGTATGCGGGCCTCTCTTACAGGTACTGTTTTTTATATTGATGTTATATTACCTACCAGTAGCTGCTAGAGACATTGTGTGGACCACTGCTACTAGGAGACACCGGCCTGCACAATTGGCCCACTGACTTTGGTTTACAGTTTGGATTTTGCACTGCATGTAGCACCTTAAAGTCCCCTCCTTCGTTCAAACCTCTTAATTTTTCTTTTGTTGTTTTAAAAAAAAAAAGCAACTCGATATTTGCACTTTGCACAGAGAGCATTTGGGCTTGTTGACAGGGACATCTACACTACTACTATACTAACGCACAAAACACGAATTAGTAGTGGTTAGACATATCTTGTGGACCAATGCCAGCTGGCGACAATTTTATTAGTATTTACTCCTTCTGACCTGTATTACTTTGCCCACTGTACGCTACATTGGATCACAGTTTCTGGCTCTTAGTTTGGCCATTGCAAGGCACACAGCACTTTAGAGCCCCCTTCTCTGCTTAAACCTCTTCTCTGCTGTCTCCGCCCACTTTTTACTTTTTTCGTTTGCATTTTGCATAGAGAGACTACGATTAGGCCCTTTTTTTGTGTTATTCATGCTAATTGAATACCGCAACTAAAAGGAATACAACATGGCAAGGAGACGAGTAAAACCACTGACAGAAAATGCGTGTAACACTATAGATACCTATTTAGTGAAAGCAGTAAGCGCCATCGCTGAAGAAATCGATTGCACTGAAAGGTGCATTTCTATGGGGTCAAGTACTAAGTCAGGCGATCAGATTAATCTGAGTATAGATCCTAGCCCCCACAATGAAGACACCCCTGAAATAGGATTAATGGAGGACTCCATTACTATTGATACTATTGATTCTCGCATTTCCACTACTCCCAGGTTATCTGCAGTGGATATCTCCCTATACATCCCACCGACTCCCCCCGAATAGAACCAAGGCTGTAAAAAAGAAAACACAAGGGCATGGAAACCAGTTAGCATAAGAGGACAAAAAAATTGCTGTAAAGGGTAACACGGTCATAACGAGATCTAAACAAAACCCCCCACCTGATCATACTACATTAGATCTGGAAGCCATATACGACAAGCTCACTGAATTGATTAGGCCCCTCCATGAAAAGGTCGATAACTTAGCCAGGGAGGTACACAAATTAAGTGGCAATATGGAAAAAATAGCCATAGAAGCACAGAGAGACAAACTAAGAAGGCAAGAAAATAGCGGCAAAAAGAGGGCGGACAACATTAGGGAAACTGGAAGTCTCCAAACTGCCTCAAAAGTGAGTACGCCAACTACAGAGAGACTACAAAAAGAAATCACAGAAATTAGGGATACATCTAAAGCCAACCCCATCCCTTGAAGAAAAACATCAACCCTTGCCCCCATCCCAGACAAGAAAATAAAAGAAAAGACAGCCCCCACAGAGGTGCCTAAGACATTCCACTCAGATTCCCTACCCTTAACCATAAACAAGGTTCCCGCATTTATCAACCTGCCACCTGAATGCGTTGCCTATGTGGGGGTCCTTGTAAATGTACCAAAACTAAGGGTTGACCAACCAGAAACACACGAAATACTTAAAAACAAAACCCTGCACTGACTGTCTAAAAATTGTGGCTTCCCCATGGAAGGGGCACATCAGATATTATTAACACAAAGGGTAGGATGGGTGGGTCCCCTTAAGAAGAGCTTCGACGGGGACTGTGTAATTATACATTTTAGATCCACGGGTTGGGCACGGAACACACTTGCAAATGCTCCCCCCCCCCTCTGTCCCAATGGGAGTGCAACACAACTCTTCTTCACCTGGGGTATTTCTATAGACACCTGATGACCAACTCAATTACCAACAAAGAGTTTTTACTTCCAAGACCACGGCCTGATCCCACTACATCAAATTACAATGGACCCCAGACTCCGGACCTATACCACCAGGGTAGAAATCAACAGGCAAGACATATTCCAAATTGGGGTATACCGCTATTCAATCATTATGAAGTCCTATCCGGTATGGAAGGTCTCGATTGACAACAGAAGATTCAGAGGGAAGAATAACTATTTAAAATAAAAAGCCCATCACAAGTAGAGTTAAATGGACATCAGGTAACAGGAAACCACAACGAGGAAAATGCTAAAATAAGACAGAATGAAAAAGACAAATCAGTTAAAATTGACAAGGAGGAGCAAAATAAGATTTCACCAGCTAACCACATACAGCTAAAGCCCAAACCACACCAGTCATCATCTATTGAGGGAACAAAAGATGATGTAATTGGAAACACTGAAAAGGCACCACTGGATGTGATCACATCCAATAGAACGATCCTAAGCTGGAATGTTGCAGGGCTTTCAGATAAAATAAACAACCCCTCATGGCAGGATTTAATAACTGGTTATAGTGTACTATGTCTACAGGAAACCTGGACTACCAGAGAAATACACATTATTGGGTATCAAACCTTCCATACACCAGCCCTTGCTAGCCCACATGGCAGAAACAGGCGGGGACTGTGCATATATGTTTCAACCACGGGAGGGCTTACAGCTGCTAAATTTCTCTCAACAGAACATTACCAGATCCTATTAGTCACCTGGGGCGATTTAAAAAATATGGCTATAATAAACTTTTATAACAATATTCCACCATCATTATTTGAAAACGTTATAAGTAGCCTTATGAATAACATACTAAGCTTGGAGGATCAGGTGCCAGGAGATATGGTCCTGCTTTGGATGGGCGATTTTAACTACACCACATGCCCCAACAGTCACGCTAGTACTTGTGGTCTAGGAGAGTATAGAGAGGACGCCCCTACTCATTTCAGCCATTTAAAACTAGGAGACTTGTTAAATAATATAACTTTTCACTTCAACTTATCATTCGCAAATGAACTATGATTACCTATTATGCCCTTCTAGTCCACCTTTAAGGGGAGAGGATGTAATTTGATTATCGATTTTGCCTTACTTTCAACAAGGAACTCAGAGACGATAGTATGATGGGGAGTACTTGACACTGCGCTGAGTGACCACTATCCTATCTCCCTTGGCATAAAAACTAAAAAGCTGGTACAAAAAATATCAGGAACTGTCCTTTACAACCTCCCGATCCGCTTGGCAACTAAAAACGTATACTCTATTAAATGGGATAAAGTCAAGCCTGCGACTTTCCTAAAAAAGTTAGTGACAAACACTTATGACCATATGCTTATCTGCCTCTCACAAATGGAAGATAAATACACAGTGCTTGATTCTTTTAATAAAATCACAGCAGAAACTAAAGATTTGCTAACCAGGAAGTATAGTCAAAACTTGCACAAAACCCATAGATGGTTTGATGAGAGTTGCACTAAGGCCCTTACTAACTTAAAACATGCCTTACATACCTCCCCAAGGTCAACTGAACTAGTTAAACAGGCAAGGAAACTCTATCAAAAAGCAAACAAAGATAGAAAAAAGGATTAAAAAAGGACGCCTGGTTGGCGTTACATGAAGCTTGCCAAAGAAACGACAACACAGCCTTCTGGGAAACAGTCAATGCACCGTTTTTCCAAAAAAAGGAGACTGATGAAATTGACCTAGCAATCACAGGGGAAACATGGCTGTCACATTTCAAGGCCCTCTATGATAAAGCTAGCCCAGACGACCTTGTAAATACCACTAATAACAAAAATGCAACATCCAATGATATCATTCTACCTGATTCATTCCCCCTGAGTATTGCATTTGAGTATAAAGAGGTCACAAGGGCACTTAAGGAAAGTACCTCAGGGAAAGCACCAGGCCCAGACGGTGTGCCGGTCGATGTCTACAAAGCCGAAATTTATCTATGGGCACCATTGTTAACAAATGTTTTAAACTGCTCAAATAATCTTGGATTTATTAAAACTTGCTCAGATGCCATTGTGGTGCCGATTTGTTTTTAAAAAGGGGACAGGAATAACCCCACCTGCTACAGACCGATAACATTATTAGATGCATTAATGAAGGTAGCAGGTCGAATAATTTTAAATAGATTACAGGAATGGGCGGAGGACAACGAGATAATCTCCAACTTCCAATACAGGTTTCGGGCGGGAAGAGGAACAATTGAACAGGGGCTCAACTTAGCACTTTTAATAGCAAAGTATACACAGGCCAAAAAAGAAAATCTTTTTGTCACTTTTGTGGACCTAAGCTGTGCTTTCCATTGTGTGGACCATGGGAAATTATGGTCAATACTCAGTGACATAGGCATTGACGGACAAACACTTTCTTTCATCAAAGAATTGTGCAGGGGAGTGGGAGTTAGGGTAAGGTATGGTACTAAGGGGGAGTCTTCAGCAAAGTTTGAAATTAAGAGGGGCGTGAGACAAGGGTGAATTCTCGCGCCCTTACTCTTCACCTTGTATATCAACTCCATTGGCCAACACCTTAGTAAACACCAATATGATTACCCATCCATAAAGGGAAGTCCCGTACCAATCCTCTTATACGCGGATGACGCCGCAATCATGTCGCGGACTAAGATAGGACTACAGAGGGCAGTCACTAAATTTGCAAATTATATGGCCAGCCGAGGGTTAAAAGTTAATGTCTCCAAGACTTACACTATGAGCTGCGGGAAGAGGGAAAGAAGATGACCTACTCGATTTTCCGAGATGGGAATAAGATTGAGAGCACAAACACCTTTTCCTATCTAGGAATAAGTTTTGAGAGACAGGGAAAATGGCAGGCAGTGATGACTGCCAGGAAATTAGCCTTTTCCAGGGCCACCCAAGCAGTAATAAACTTCGCAAAAAAAGTAGGAGGGAGTCCGGTAAGAGAACTCTTACAAATTTATAAAGCAAAATGTATCTCAACCGGTACATATGGGGCAGGAATTTGGGGAACCCATCAGGTGGACCAGATCCAATCCTGTGAGAACCTCTTCATTCGTTATTTATTAGCTGCCCACAAATCAATAGCCACCTATGTCTCCCATAGAGAAGTGGCTATGCAATATATCACTGATATTATTAAAATCTCCCCTTTACTACTGTGGCACAAAGTCTGAATAACACCTGAGACAAGCTTAAATAGAGATGTCAATAATGAGTGCCTCAACCTGGACGGTGTAGCAAATATAAAATGGCTTAATTATGTTTTGATCAAATTGCAGCGCAACTGGACGGAGCGCTAACCACACTTGCACGCCTGCTAAGTTTTAAATGTCTAGTTTCTATTTAAAACACAGAGGACTGTTGGTGTCCATCTCGCAACCTGTTTTGTCTATTGCATTAATTGCCGTCCATGGACAAATGTGGACTAATGTGTACTAACAAGGGGATTAATTAAACTTGCAAGAGGACTGATATATAGATGATGAACACAGGATAATGGGTTCCGTGTCACGTCTGATGAAATATGGACATGTATATAGTTGGTATCCACAGATAACATTCATGCATAACAAATGATTTATGTGATGATTATCAGCGTAGGTTTGCAATACATACTGGTTCATGTTGTATTGTCTCTATATGGAGTACTAGTTTATTAGCAACGTAGGTGGGGGGTACATGGTGGATTTAAAAGATTCTTCTCAAGGGATTCTGGGCGTTGCAGTCCTTTACCGTGGATTGGGGAGCGTTGACTCATTAGTACACCGGAAGTCTTTTGTCACGTGACATGTAGTTTCTGCAGAGGGACGCATGGGACGGATCACCTGCAGGTAATTGGGGTGTAGTCACAAATAGACGAATCATTGTCAAGCAGTAGTCGTCATCATTACGGGGAGGTAACCCTTTAAATGTGAATTAGAAATCACAGATTCAAATACGCTAGTTCTTAAGCCGGCAACAAGCGAGACTGTGTCAGCTCTGTATGAAGGATGATTAAACAACAGATGTCACCGTGAGCATATTTGGGTGAATTTTGCAAGGGACTGGAAGCATTTTGAGTCAAGGGGAGGAGGTGTCTGCATAGTGCACCTTGCATTACTAGAGGGTTACTACAATGCAGGAGTCTTTAGTAGGAGAAGAGTGTTAAGTACTTCTTTGGATTAACGCTGTAGGCTGAGTGAATTTAGGAAGCATTTACAACTGTAAATAAATATATTTTTTGTGCTTAATACGCAAAAGGGTAATACATTATGGTTACATTTATTCATTTGTTTATTCTAGATACCCCTGACGAAGGGATGATTTCCCGAAATGCATTGGGTTTTTAATAAAATGCGTGACATCTGGAAACCATTTTGCCTCCTGTGTGTTTGTGACCCATCTTACATCGAACGAAAATGAGTAAAATGAATTGAGGATATTGACAAGTTGAAGAAGAAAAAGGATCAGAGAAGAATAAGGATTACATGAGAAAAACGATGAAGTATTTATTTGATTGGACTCATTGTCGGCTGTGCAGCTGAAATGGCACAGTAAATTGGTTCCTGAGTGTTTTGTTCAAATTGCAGCGCAACTGGACAAAGCGCTAACCACGCTTGCACGCCTGCTAAGCTTTAAATGTCTAGTTTCTATTTAAAACACAGAGGACTGTTGGTGTGCATCTCGCAACCTGTTTTGTCTATTGCATTAATTATGTAAAAACCATGATGAAAGAGATTGGGCACCCATAATTTTTTGATTCTCCAAAAAGCATGGAGACAGTGCCCAGAAAAACACTAAAAAAGATGGCCATGGAACACCTAGAAAATAAAAGATGGCTCGTGGAGAAGACCAAGATCACAGTCGCAGAAAATTTGTTACTCACCACTAGTTCAGGGATTCAACCTTATCTGTTATTAGAGCCATGCTGCTATACTCACATGTTGTTAACCCGTCTGCGTACTGATACCTTTTTTAGACTGATAACCTTCCCACAGCCAAATGATTGGACGAGAGACAAGGTAACATGCCCATGCGACGATACTTCATATCAATCCAACATCCACTGCATATTGTTCTGTAAGTTTTATCAAACCCCAAGGAACATATTCTTAAAACCATTACTGAAAGCCTGGGGCCTGCGGAGCTGCAGAGCAGCACTTCTCAAATTAAAACAGCTTGAGAACGAACTGGTTGTTAAGACAATATCTTCCTATTTAAAATCAATCATCAGATACCGAAACACCATGTAATGTACACGTGTCTTAAAAAAATCACAGTGGTAATTGACATAATATTTTTTTTAATTGAACAAAAAAATTGTTATTACTTGATATGCTTATATATAAATTTGTACATATCTTTCTAACTATTGTCAAACGATAGAGAAATAGCACTGCGTGGGGCGAAGGATATAACAGAATACGCCCCTACATGAATTGGTAATTGACATAATATTTTTTTTAATTGAATAAAAAAAATTGTTATTACTTGATATGCTTATATATAAATTTGTACATATCTTTCTAACTATTGTCAAACGATAGAGAAATTGCACTGCGTGGGGCGAAGGATATAACAGAATACGCCCCTACATGAATTGTACAATAACATATATTTTCTTTTTTTAGCGCTGTTGTTTTTAATCTATATAATTTTTAAATCATGTATTTTTATTGTAAGCTTTCATGATTTCTTAACTGAATATCGAATAAAGCTATATTGAACTGAATTGAATTCACACATCCAAACATAATATTCAATTAAGTGGCAATCAAAATTTTCAGACAGTTGTCGTGCCTTTATCTGGGCAAACATTATACATAATCTGTCCTCTCTTTCCGCCGTGGCTGTAATCATACAGCATAATGTATAACTGTCTCCGCCATAGAACTGGCCGTAGAGTGATGGGTCCACCGGCGCCTTCTCAGAACCTTCAATACACCAGATCTGCTTCTTGCCCGTGCCATCGTCCACCAACCCATGCTGGGCAGCCATGGCGGTCGACTCGTGGAGGGTGCTGACATCAAAGGGCACGTTCTCGATCTTGGCGACGTGGTGCGAGACATAGGCCAGCCCCAGCCCTTCCGTCTGGTCCTTGTCGCGCCAGTTCTTGAAAAACTGCTTGAAGAGCGGAGTCTCTCCCATCTCTGGAAGAACTTGGACCTGGGTATGTTTCGGGTAGCCCATCTTAGAAATGAACTCGGTTGCGGTCTTCAAGGCGTCTTTCCTCTCTTTCCTCTCTTCCAAGTGGGCATACTTGCCTTTCCAGACAAAGATCTTTCCGTCTGAGCCATGGTCCAGGATGAAGCAGTCATCGGAGATCAGGGCAGCCTGTGTGAATGGGTTCTCGTCTGTGACCAGCGATACTACGATAGCCCCAGTGCCATTGGAGACCTTTGTAGAGTTTCGGCAGCTTCCTGTTAGATGTGTCAGCCTTGACATCATCGGGCGCGCCTTAGGCAGCGCTGCCTTGTCTCCAAGAACCTTTAGCATCTTCTCTCTTTCCATGCCATCTACAACCACAAAGACTTTGGCACGGCCACTCCTTTCATTGTCACGGGTGCTCTTAGAGATATTCGTAGCCTTCAGTCGTTCAAATCTATTGGACTTGGATCCACACCACTTTAACATTTCCTCACCCAGGTCCAGGATGAAGCAGTCTACAGTGTTGAACCTCTCCCCGCTCACAGAGACTTCAATGGCTTGCGCCAAACAATGACCCTTGATTTGGAGCAGCCTCTGGACGTTCACCTCATTGGTAGCCACATGCTTGAACCCTGATGCCACACCACCAGCCTTGTACTTGATGCCAGACGTGAAGTAACCCAGAAATGCAGAGGACTCGTATCCCTGCACCTCCCGGTTCTGGCGGGGTGATCCTCCAAGGTGGTCGTCCATCTGCACAGTGAAGATGGCAGTCGCTCCGCTCTCATCCTGCGAGCACTCATTCCCCAGCCAGAAATGGAGGTCATACTGCAAGTTCCCGCTCTTCAGTTTCATCGTGTGCAGGATCCCGTATGCATCACAGGTGAAGAAGTCCCTATACAGGTTCTTTGGAACAGCCATCAAGTCACCACTGTCACTAGAGGTTTGCATTTCCATAGACAAAGCATGAAGACAACAAAGACAAGGACTGCACAAACACATGAGCACTGACACAATAGCAACAACAATAATATTGTGTGAAAAAATATTACGCCAAAAATATCATTTATGAAAATATTGTCTCCCTATACTTATAGTGGTAAGTTAAAAAAGTCTAGAAAAATATCACTGAACACTAATATTGTTATAGAAAAGTTAAGATCATCTCCTACAAAACTACAAATTCAACTTTACCCACAATAAGGTTCAGAGCAACTTATTAATATTAATAGCAACACTTGTAATAATTTACGCAAATATACATTTTAGAAAACAGACCACCAATACCATCAGAAGTCTGTTCACACTGGCCACTTATTCCCCAACATAAACGTACGATCCCGGAACCAGACTCGTTTCCGGGACCAAAGTGGAAGAGTCAGTACAAGTCGCAGAACGGAGTGACCGCAGGTAGCAAGGAATGGAATACCGACAAAACCGTAACGTAATCTCTACCCTCTTTAAGAATAACTGAACTACTTATCATTGTTATAGCAGGCCTCCCTGACCCACTTGGATCCTGATGAGGTAAAATAATACCGCAACTTAAGGTATGTGAAACGCAGCTGATTTCGGCTGACTTGATAAACTATTAACACCATTTCACTATAATTAAGAGTAGAGGTGAACGCGATGCTGCAGCGCACAATAATAACTTGAAACACGGGGTAACTTTGGCATCATGGTAACTTAATGAACAGGTTGATATATGTAAGGGCCCTAGAGGAGAGAAAGGAAACTGACGACACATTTGTATAAAACAAAGCTAATCGCACGCATATAGACTAACTAGAGCCATCAAGGAGATTTGATATGGTAACCCAATTAACTGTTTGTTAAAAACAAGGGCTATAGAGGAGAGAAATGAAACTGACAACACGTTTGTACAAAATGGAGCTAGTCACATGCAGATAGACTAACTAGAGCCATATAAGAGATTTGACAAACATGAATCATGACGCAATCGTCACCGCAGAATAGGTGACCAGACACCGGTACTCAGTAGAGAAAACGAGCCAATCTTATAAAAAATCTGGAGATGAATAATAGAGTTTGCAATTTATGGGAAAGTCGACCCTGACCAAGGGTTAGGGAGGTCAGATGAAGTATTGCTATTTATTAGTTGCTACGCCATTGAGCGTTATATATGTTCCTGGTATTTGAAACCAGTTTACCAGTCTTGCGTAAACCCACCCCCTTTTCCCCATGTCTAGTTTGTCATTTTCTTTTCACAGGTACCAAGCGACCTTTAAGGAACAGTATAGGCCGAATTTCTCTGGTTTTGTATGAGTGAAATGTCCAACTAACTATAACGTCCCTGAAACCTGTGGTTTTCTCAGTGAATTTCAAAGGTTTTTTAAATGCTTATTTCTAACTATAATGTTCCTGAAACATATGTTTTTTTCGGTGAGGGTTCCATCACCCGGACCCAGAACGCTGCACGCTAGCACACACCAGTGCGCTCTTTTCTTTCTTAGCCCTTTACCACACCCAGCTTTACAGCCCTGATGAGTCACATCTCCTTCAAGGTGTGACGAAACACGTGTCGGCTGGCTATTATTATATGTACTGACTCAAACTGACTTATAAATCCTATTCACACACAAACATTTGGTGTGTGACTTTCATTTCATCATCAACAAAATTTGCTCTGAACTTTGGAGTCCTGACTTCAGGACCACTTATTGTTTAAGCGTGTGCACAGGATTTGTTTCTCTTCTAATTGGTATAGGTTCCCTACACCAGTGCAGGGGTTGTTTGCTGTCTCGGTTTGTTTTTCCCCTGACCTGTTTGCACCGTGTGATGGTTACACCAACAGAGATCATACAACCATGAGTGCCAATTCTTCCTGTCCTATCAATTCAAACCCAACTTTCCCTGTTCTAACATAATTCCAGTGGCCCTGCTCATATCTCTGACCAGGTCCACAAGTGCTCCTCAGTGATTCCATCTTTTTTGTCTCACTGAGTTCATAGTTGAGCTTCTATGGAAACGAGAAAGACTAAACCTGAGGTTACCACTCCACAGCACAGACTACCACACCACATAATTACTCTTCATAAAACATAATCCCACTCTATATAATTCCTATACAATAAATACCACATACTTTCTATCCACATAATTTCACTGCACAACATACCACATATTTCCACTACACACAACGTACATCCACTTCACTTTAAAAAACATTACTAGAAAACTTTTGCATTTACATCAATAGCTCTAATTCTCGAAAATGAGGAACCTATTACATTGCAAACATATCTTTAACTAGTAGTTACGTTTGCAGAGTGGTGGAGAATGGATGCTGGGCCTCCAACCAGTGCTCAGGAATTCCGGTGCGTAGGGCTTACAGGAGGTATCAGTAGGGCTTCTTTGCTCTCCCAGTCCCTCAGGAGTAAATTGGACTTCACCCCCCATCCAGTAGTTTTCCAGGAGGCTCGTTTGCAGAATGGTGTTTGAAAAGGGGGCATGGCCTCTGAAGACGTTTTAGCGATCTCACTGTGCGGGACTTAGTGGAGGTAACAAGAGGGGTAGTTGTCCCCCAAGGACATCCTTGGGGGCCAACTACCCCTCTATTACCTCCATTGCTAAGTTTGAAGAGCAGGCCACGCCCCCTTTGCCCACCACTCTACAAACACGCTCCCTGGTGCGCTCTTGGATGGGGATTGAAGTCCCCTTCGCTGCTGGGGGTCATTTAGGGGCCAACTAGCCTACCTCTTACTTCCAGTAAGCCCCACGCAGAGGGATTGCTGAGAGGTAGACATAAGCCACGCCCCCTTTCCCCACCACTCTGTAAACGCACCCCCTTACGCATTGTTAGTTGGGGAATTAATTCCCCTTCAATACTGAGGGTCCCTGGGGGCCAACTAGCCCACCAGGTACCTCCAATATGCGCCACAGAGCTGGATTGCAGAGAGGTGGTCCGAGACCATGCCCCCTTTTTACACCACTCTGCAAACGCAGTGACAGTGACGTCATCAGTGATGTCATCATTGATGTCACTGACCATGTCATGAATGATGTCATATGTGATGTCATCAGCAGTGAATTGTGACTGCGCGAGTTATAGTTAGCTGAACAAACTACAACAGGGGAATTTCTATGGGTTTGTACGAGAAGAATGTACAACTAACTATAACATCCCTGAAACCTATGTTTTTTTCAGTGAATTTGGAAGGTTTTTTAAATGCTAATTTCTAACTATAACGTGCCTGAAACCTATGATTTTTTCAGTGAATTTTTTTTTCAAAACCAATTTTATTGAGCAGAAGAGTATCAAGAATGTGGTATCTTCACATACCAAGATCCCCACAACAGTATCAATGCACAGTGATATACTCGTTAATCCATGAATCAAATGATGAAGCTCAGCTTTAAAGACGTCCTAACTGCCCACCCCAACCCCAACTACTCCCCCACCCCTACCCAACACCCCCCCCCACCACACATGTACAGAGGCAATAGAAAGACGGTACACATAAAAGAATCAGGTACGATGCAACCAGGGCTTTGCCATTCGGGCCAGGAATATCACTGCGATCAAATGTCCTCCTCCTGTTCCGCCGGGGGTTCCAAGGACAGGCCGCGGTAGTCAGCCCACCGCTTCCAGATTTTGAAATGTTTGCGCGGGCAACCCCGCGCCTCAAAGACTGGCTTCTCAAGGCCCATAAAGTAGTCCAGCCCAGCCTTCCATGCAGACAGGGGGGGAGCCCTTACAGATTTCCAAGCCCGAGCCAGGTCACGCTTGGCCACGACCAGGCCCAGGAGCAACAGGTGGCGCTTATAGACGTTACCCCCTACCCCTTCCATAACGTGCAGCAGGCCTAATCGGTGAGTACGAGGAAGATCCCATCCCAGGACCTCAGCCAGGCAACTCCATACTCCCCTCCAGAAGCCAGCCAGGCGACCACACGACCACACTGTATGCAGCAAAGAGCCAGGCACCTCCCCACAACGCAGGCACTCCGAGGACGCAATCAAGCCAGCCTTCCACAGGCGTTCACGTGTGTAGTAGGCACGATGCAAATATTTGAATTGTACCAGGCGGAGCCGAACCGCAACAGCGGTGCCACGTGGGGACTCCAGTGCCTCCCTCCAATCATCCTCGTCCAGGGCGCCCACATCCACCTCCCACGCTTCCCGAAGGGAGCTGAGAGTGGAGGAGCAGTGTGTAACAAGGGACTGATAGATCCTAGAGACCTTCTTATCTCCCAAGTCACCCATAAACACTTTCGCCTCAATGGGGCTGAACTCGGGCAGGGAGTCGAGGCCGGCGATACTCGGGGCCAGGGCATGCCTCAGCTGGAGGTAACGGAAGAACTGGGAGTGAGACATCTGGAACTCCGCACGGAGGTCCTCAAAGGACTTGAGGGCGGTGCCCGACATGACCTGGCCCAGTTGTGTAATTCCAATAGCCTCCCAGCCCTCAAACCCGGCCAAAGCCGCCAATTCCGGGAGCATGCCATTGTGCCACAGCGACGTTTCGGCTGTCAGTTTGCCCCACCAACCCATACGGCGCAGAGACTGCCGCCACAGGGCAAAGACCACTTTAGTGACCGACGGCAACCCACGGCGTATACGAGCTGAGTAAAGAATGGTGTGAAGTGTGCGATCTCCCATCAGGTGTCTCTCTAGGGCATAGGCCGGATCACTCCTGTCTCCATACCACCAGTCATTGAGGACAAGGAGGTGCGACGCCTGATAGTAGGAGAGAAGGTCGGACGTGGCCAAGCCCCCACAGTACGTGGACAGAAAGCACGTTCTCAGGGCCACCCTGGCAGCTCCGCCATCCCACAGGAAGCGGCCCAGCACAGAGTTCACCTGACGGAACCACTCCATGCCAATAGGGTGTGGGAAGTTCTGGAGTTGGTACAGCAGCCTCGGCAGCGCCACCATCTTAAAGATGGCCGACCTCCCATAGATTGTAAGGGGCATCCTGGACCATGTTTTGACATCGGTTTGGACTCGGTCCCATACCGGTAAGACACTGCGGGTCCAGGCCACTGCCCGTGAAGTCGAGAGGAAGACGCCCAGATATTTCAGGCCGTCCGTCGCCACGCGCAAGTCGGCGGCCCAAGAATCGGCAACCACTCCGCCACGTAGAACCCACAGGGTTGATTTAGACAAGTTAAGATGAAGCCCCGAGACCTCGCCAAACCCACGCATGATCTCCAAGAATCGGGGACCCGAGCGCCGCAAATCAGTAAGGAACAGGAGGACGTCGTCAGCATAGAGTGCAATCCTATCAGTTAGATGGTCATTCCAGACAAAGCCACGTAGATGGGCATCCATTCGGACCCGCGCCGCCAGGGGCTCCATGGCCAGGGCAAACAAGTAGGGGGAGAGTGGACAACCCTGTCGGGTACCACGGCCGATCCGGAAGCGCCCAGAGACCGCACCGGCGACACGGACCGAGGCCGTGACATTGGTGTACAGGAGGCGAATGTAGGACAGGAAGACCGGCCCTATATTGAGGCGGGCCAGCAAGGTGAACAAATACGCCCAACTCACCGAGTCGAAGGCCCGGTCCATGTCCGCAAGAAGGAGTGCGGCCTGTTCATCCCTGTCTCCCATAGCGTCGATCGCTGCCTGTACCCGTCGGATATTATGCCGGGTAGCCCTGCGCGGCATGAACCCGGCCTGATCAGGGTGGACCAGGTCGGCAATGTGGGGCAGCAATCGGTTCGCAAGGGCTTTCGCCAGAACCTTGGCCTCTATGTTGAGGAGAGAGATCGGCCTGTAGGAGTCGTGCCGATCCGGCGCCCTGCCCGGCTTCAAAAAGACCACAATCTCGGCGTGGCGCCAGTCAGGTGGCAGCTCGCCCCGAGACCTCGCCGCCTCCAGAGCGTTGCGGAAATGGGGTCCCAGTTGAACGTGGAACTTCTTGTAGAATTCGGCAGGATAACCGCTCGGGCCGGGCACCTTCCCGGTGTTCAGCTGGCCAAGGGCCTCTCCAAGTTCTTCGGAGGTGAGCGGGGCCTCCAGGGCCGCTCTAGTCTCATCCGGGACTGCCCGTGGGAGCAGGTCATCCAAATATGAGGCTATGTCGCTCTCCACCACTGGGTCTCGGGGAGCATATTGTGCCGCGTAATAGCGGGCAAAGCTCGCCGCCAGTAAATCCGGGTCGGACATGACCGACCCGTCATCCGCCGCAAGGCCGGGCAGTTCTAGGGGTTGGAAGGTCGCCTGGCAAAGCCTATGTAACATGGTGCAGGACTTGTCGCCCCACTGGTACACCCTGCTACGCGTGGCGAGCCACGCCTGTCGGGCCTCCTCGTATAGAACCGAGGCATACGTCTGCTGGGCCTGCAGGAGCCGTCGCACGACACCCTCGTCGCCCCTGAGTCGGCTACGCTGCTCCAGGGCCTCCACTCGGGCCGCGGCGGTCACAATGGCCTCCCGATGCTCCCGCCGAGCGGCCGCACACCAAGCTATATCGATGCCCCGTATCGTAGGCTTCAGCGCTTCCCACACAACAATGGCATCGACACCCCCCACCAGGTTCTCGCGCCAAAAATGGTCGATCGCTTGGCGTATATGCGTCACATATTCCGGCCGCTGTAGCTGCCAGGCGGACATGCGCCATCGAAATGGCTGCCGTTTAGAGGGGAGGGTCACGGTGGCCAGGACAGGGGAATGATCCGAGAGGCCCCTGGGGAGTATCGCTGCGTCCCTGACACGGCTCAGACAGGCACCCGGTACAAACAAATAGTCGAGCCTAGAGAAGGACCCATGCACCGCCGATACATACGTGTAGGCCCGCTCCGCGGGGTGGAAATGCCGCCACACATCAATCCAGCCCAGACTACGCACTGTCGCACACAACCGGGTGGGAGCAGCCGCGGGAGGGGGATCAGGCACCACATGCACCCGTCGCTGGCGGTCCAGGCTCACATCCATGACTTCATTCCAGTCACCCCCCACCATGGTCAGGACCTCGGGGATTTCATCCCACAGCGCAAACAACCGCTCAGACAATGCCCACTGCAGGGGGGGAGGGGCGTAAGCACTTCCAAAAACCACCGGCTCGGAGCCCAGCAGGCCTTGAATAAAGACAAACCTACCCTGAGGATCAATCCACTGTTTCTCATGGACATAGGCCACCCTACGATGTACCAATATGGCCACCCCCCGTGAACCCCTCGCAAAGCCAGCATGGTAAACCTGTTGATAGCCGAACCTCTGGAGGCTGAGGGCCTTGGAGCCCAGCATATGAGTCTCCTGGAGCATAAGGACATCCACCATCTCCCTCTTCCCCCATCGCAGCACAGCCCCACGCTTGATCTTGTCCAGGATACCCCGCACATTCCATGTCACCACCCGCAGGGTTTTCGAAGGAGACATAAGCGCAGTATCAGCCATTGTCGATACACAGTCCAAAACCTGGCCCTCCCTCCAACCCTGGTGCCACCCGCAAACCGACAAAAATCAAAGCCTCAGACATGTGTGGACCCCCCCCCCAACCCACAAACACAGCGCTCCCCTCCCGACCCCGAACCCCCCCAACAAGTACGACTCCAACACCCCCCCCCACGCCCCACACCCACCACCCCAATACCTCAGAAAACATTGAAGTATCTGTCGCGGCATGGAGAGACCCGGGTCCCAAACAGAGGACCCAGGACCCACCATACCAATGGATCCCAACAACCCCGCAATGACACACACACCCCCCCCAACAACACTCACATCTGTGAGGGTCTGAGGCCCACAAGTGGTACCCCCCAAGCCCCACTGCATCCCCATGACGGCAACTGAAGTCTTCACAAGGGAATTAACCGGCACATCAAGGACAGTATGAAACAGTCTCACCGGCCAAAGCAGGGCAGTTCAGGATGGAACACACAAAGTGCGTGCGGATCCAGCAAAGTTCAGCTGCCTGCGTCGGAGTGCTCCGAGTCCCGGGCATCACCCGGCCGCGTCGCGCTGGCAGAGGCTGATCTCTTCTTGGAGCGGGACCTCCGATGGCGGCCCTTCCTGTTCGGGCGATCTGTGCGCTCCGGCGACGAACCCTGGGACCTGCCTGGATCCAGCCCCGGCTGGGCATGGGGCCTGAGCCGCACCGATTCATCTGTCCAGCGGAACACCTCCTCCGGCGAATTGAGGAAATGGGTCCGAGACTGATATATGACTCGCAGGCGAGCTGGATACAGGAGCGAGTATTGAATCTTGAGGCCCCTAAGTTTAGCCTTAGCGTCCATGAAGGATTGCCGCTGTTGCTGAACCATCTTCGTGTAGTCCGGGAAAATCATGATGGTGTGATTCTCAAAGGCGAGGGAGCCCTTGTTCCTTGCCTCCCGGAGGATAACATCTCGGTCATGGTAGTTCAGCAGCCGAGCGATAACAGGCCGTGGGCGCTCGCCTTCCGGTGGTCGCTGGGTCAGAGCCCTGTGTGCCCTCTCGACCACGAAGCACGTAGACAGTGCCCCTTCGGGGAGCCAGCTCTCCAACCACCCGGTCAGGAACCGCTCCATGTTGTCCTTCTCGCATCGTTCAGGAAAACCGATGAAGCGGAGGTTGTTGCGCCGCGTGCGCCCTTCTGCATCTTCCACCCGGGCCGCCAGCGTCTTCTGAACGCTCTCCACCTCCGCCAGTCGCTTCTTGAGGCCACTAATGTCCGCTTCGGTCTCCGTTATACGGGTCTCGGCCCCAGCAATCCGCTCCACAGCGTTGCGGAGGTCTTGGCGCAGGAGCGTGACATCCGCCCCTACCGCCCCAATCTTGGCATCGAGCGTGTCTCGGGACTGGGTGATGGCCGCCAGTAGAGCTGCATTGTCCGGCCCAGGGCCACCGCTGCCACCGGCCGCCCCGGCGCCACCACTCGGCCCAGTGAATTTATCGATAGGGCCATGTTTAGGCGGGCCACCTCCCCTGTCCCTGGTCATGGCACACGCCAGGCAGGGCGGACACCACCTCCGTGTCTTCGGACACTGTCACAAGGCTCTAGCGGAACGGCCCAGATGAGGCCCCAGAGAGAAAGGCGGGCCGGCCACAGTAATCGGGTGTCTCGAAAATCGAGGTCCCGGCGTCACCCGGGCGGGACAGGCCGCACCCGCGCTCGTCCCCACGGGCAGCTGTCCAAAGTACCTCTTGAAGAAGCTGCGGGTCCGTGATCCGTGGACCGCCGCAGCAATGGGCTAGGCCAGGATGGGCAGATCCGATGCCACTGCCGTCTGCCGGGTCGTCACCGGCCGCCTCGGGGCTCAGGGACCCCCGCCTCCAGGTTGTCGCGGGGCCACACCTCGCCGTCTCCGCTCGCCGGCCACACAGGGAAAGAACTGATGGGTAGGATCCGTTGGCACCGTCTCGCTCCCTCAGGCAAGTGCAGTCAATGAGACGAGCCAAGGCCGGCGCGGCGGATGCCACCCGCACACGCTAGATCGCTACCACCGCCAGGCGTCGCGAAACTCGAGGACCCCGGCCTCCGGCCGGCCACCAGGCCGCACTTCGTCGCCGCCTCCCTCCGATCATAGGAAGGGTAGAAATGCAGGATCGGCACACCAAAGTAGGCAGGAGACCCCACCCGATCAAAAGCAAACACTGGGTACCAGTAGCGGGCTCGGGGGTCAGGATAAATGATCGGATTAAGTCCGGGCCGGCGGGAGCTCTACAAGGCTGCGACCGCCATCTTCGCCCGCCAAGCCACGCCCCCCTTTTTCAGTGAATTTTAAAGGTTTTTTAAATGCTAATTTCTAACTATAACGTGCTTGAAACCTATGGTTTTTCAGTGAATTTCAAAGGTTTTTTAAAGGCTAATTTCTAATTATAATGTTCATTAAACCTATGTTTTTTTTCTGTGATTTTAAATTATCATACCATTCTCAACCTGGTAAAAACTGCTGATATTGCAAGTTTTCCAGCAATAGCTTCCACAAATGAGAGCGACAACTAACGCTAATGATATGCAGAGTAGGCATTCCCCTGCAAAAATAACACGAAAAAACCTCTTCTAAATATTTTCAACGACCTGCCAAAAAAACGTCGCTGCAATACAAAAACAGCTGCGTTAGCAGTGAAAAGCAGGACCGACAGTATTGAAGGGAGCCCAGCCCGGAGCCACATCTGAAGACCAACACGTCATAGAGCTACTGATCATACAGCTACGACACCCAAGAAGGCCACAACACCCACCGCCCCTAAGACCTCCCCCCGAACACCCCCTTACTACCACTGAGGCAGAGCAGAACAGGACAGCCGACCTTCCCAAAACGGCATGGCTCCTCAACCACACAATAGCTGAATGTTGAGAGATGTGGTAACCAAGTATGTGTGAAGGACGCAAGTCACCCATCAATAGCAATGCACACAATGCCAAGTGTAGCAATGATGTGCTGGACAGACCTTACTATGCAGATAACAGACTTCTCCATTTGTACATATACTGCTGGTGCTTGTAGTTTTGTGGACAGTGGACGCAGCCATGTTACCTCAGGCAGTGGGGAAGATCTTGGTCATGTAGCTTTGTTGTCCCCCCTGTAAGCAGAAGCAGGGTGGGCTGGTCCAACGTATGCCACTCCAGCGTAGGAGTGTGAATAAATAGGCCGGGGCTCTGGGTGTGGTTCACTTCTGGGCAGGCCAACGTGTCTGCCACAGCAGCGGTCCTCACCCTGCCACGAGTCCACCGCCGTGACTGCAGTTATCCTCGACACAAGCCCCCAGCAAACTCAGCAGCACAGCACCACAGAGTTATTTCTATACAGACTACTGCCTTTGATGTACACTCCGGACAGCAGGGCTCACAAATCAGATTGAGTCGCAATTGCAGATGACGCAGTCCAGTAGGCAACAGACATTGCCCCCAGTGCGGCCCGCCCAGACCACACATCATCGCAGGGTGCACACTCGCTGAGTGTTTCAGATGCCACTAACTCAGTTCACCACAAGTCAACGCCACGTAGCCTTATTAAGGCAGAATTAATTAGACAAAAGACATTGCTACCAGTGCGGTCCGCCCGGACCACGCATCATCTCAGGCTCCGCACACGCTGTTTGCTTCAGGTGCCACTAACTGTGCAGCTCAACTCAACGCCACGTGGCTGTGGGCTCTTGCTGACCGCCCACTCCCGCCTACACTGTGGTCATCAGGGCTCACAACTAAAATTGAGTCTTGATTCATTAAATGCAGAGTCCAGCAGGCAACTAAGTATAACGTCCCTAAAACCTACATAATATCCTTTTAGTATCCTTGCTTCTAGAACTTGTTTCATATCAGTTATTGCTTAAGTACAATGACCAAATTCATCTTGCAAGTCCAAAGGAACACTGAATGACAGTCTACACTGTGGACAGCAGAGTTCACAGTTCAAACTCAGTTTTGATTTATTAATTGCAGAGTGATCTGTACTCTGTGTCCTTGGATTTTGTCAAGAGGAAGTGCCAAAAAGCATTCCTTAATGTCTGTGCTAACTACTGCCTTCGATCTACACTGCGGACAGCATGGCTCACAATTCAGATTGAGTCGCGATTGCAGATGACGTAGTCCAGTACTCAACAGACATTGCTCCCTGTGCAGCCCACCTGGACCACGCATCATCGCTGGCTGCGCACACTCTGAGTTCTTCAGGTGCCACTGACTATGTAGCTCAAGTGAACGCCAAATGACTGTTGCCCCTTGCTGACCGCTGCCTCCGGCCTACACTGCAGTCAGCAGGGCTGACAGTTCAGATAGAGTCGTGATTGCAGATGACGCAGTCCAGTAGGCAACAGACATTGCTAGCAGTGCAGCCCACCTAGACCATGCATCATCGCTGGCTGTGTAGGTGCTGAGTGCTTCAGGTACCACTAACTCTGTGCAGTTCAAGTATGTATGTATGTATGTATGTATTTGCATACTTATATAGCGCTGCACTGCCACCCAGAGGGTATCCTGGCGCTTTGACTCAGCAAGCCGAAACCACCGATGTGGAGCTCATACTACTCTTGGAAACAGATGGGTTTTCAGCCCTTTTTTGAATGCTAAGAATTCACCCTGACTCCTTAGCAAGAGTGGAAGAGAGTTCCAGAGTCTAGCGGCTGCAAAGCTAAATGACCGACCTCCCATCCTTATCCTCTGAACTCTGGGGACCGTCACCAGACATGCAGAGGAGGAGCGTAGGCTCCGAGATGTGGAATACCAGGAGAATAAGTTCTGCAGCAAGACTGGGCCCTGTCCATGTACAGCTCTAAAAACCAGACAGGATGCTTTAAAAAGGATCCGCTGATGAACAGGCAGCCAGTGTAGATCCTGTAGTGCCATGGTGGAAGAGGCAGCGCGCGGTCGAGAAAGTGCCAGCTTAGCTGCCATATTTTTGACCCGCTGCAGCCTACCCACCGGCGTTCTAGGCGCCTCCAGAAGCAGTGCGTTGCAGTAGTCCAATCTGCTTAGGATTATATCCCGCACTACCTCTGGCCTAGCCTGCGCTGGGAGTAATGGTAGGACTTTGCACAACATCCGAACCAGCATCATGCAAGTGGCTACGGTTTTGTTAACAAAAAGGTCCAGTTGTAGGTTGGGGCCAAACATGTATGTATGTATGTATAGGCATTTATATAGCGCACTACTTACCCGGAGGGTCCCAAGGCACTTCGACCGCTGGGAAACCCTTCCTGGCTTCCCTGAGAGATGGTCCCTTAATGGGTATCTCCAGGGTGAGACCAGGCATCCCCGGCGGTCTGGTGGGGCCATTAGTGAAGTTGAGGCAAGCTAATGCCCAGAGTTGCCGAGTGTGATCGCTGATCAGAGTGGGCACCGAGGCGAGAGAATTATCGAGTCCGCTGACCCTGGTCCAGAATCCTGCCACGCCGGGAATCGAACCCTGGTCCCGGGCCAACCTCTGTTCTCGGGTCTGCCGCCTCTAACCAGTGAGCCACACTACTTCACTTGGGTATCGTCGGCATAATTAAACATAGAAATACCGAAGGATTTTATCAGTTGGATCAGAGGGCGGAGGTACAGATTGAATAGTATAGGGCTGATGGCCGAGCCCTGCGGCACCACCTGCCCAACTTTCCGCACATCCGACTTAAAAGGCGGCAAAGCCACCACCTGCTGCCTATTGTTGAGGTATGAGACTAACCAGTCCCTGGCCAGCCCCATAACCCCGATCTCCTCCAGTCTCTCAATAAGGGTGGAGTGGCTGACCGTGTCGAACGCGGCCGACATGTCGAGCAGCACTAAAAAGGCTGCCCGAACTGTGTCGACCCACGAACGAAGATTGTCTAGCACAACCACCAGCGCAGACTCCATCCCATGCGCTGGCCGGAACCCAAACTGAGCCACATCCAGCCAGATGTTATCCTCTAGGAAACTGGATAGAGAACGGGTAACCAACTTCTCCAAGATCTTAACCGGAAAAGGGAGCAAGGAAATGGGCCTGTAATTTGACAGACAGGTTGGGTCAAGTGTAGGTTTCTTCAGGAGGGGAGAGACCACAGCCAACTTCCAGCTCTCCGGAACTGTCGTGGTGACAAGCGACTGATGACAGATGGAGTACAGAGGATAGAAGAGTTCTTCCTGGAATAATTTCCAGAATTTATGCGGGAGAGGATCCAACGGAGATCCTATGCCACATGGCTGTGGGACCTTCCTGACCGCTGCCTCCCGCCTAAACTGCAGTCAGCAGGGCTCACAATTCAAGATTAGTACCAATGCAAATTGTGTAAGAGACTATAATCGGTTAAGAAGACCAATCTGTGCAGCTCAAATCAACACCACATGGCTGGGAGTCTTTGCTTACCACTGCCTCCAGCCTACACTGTAGTCAGCAGGGCTCATAATCAATGTTCCCTCTAATTTATTTCCTCTGTGTGCGGCAGTGTAGGGTCTCTGTGCGCTGCAGCCATGGCTATGTGCACCAGGAACCAGACCGTGTGTGTGTGCAGCGCCAAATATCCCTCCAAACGTTTGCTTAAAAACTGAAAAGACTGCATTTCCACACATATTAGTCAGTTACTTGGAGTGAGAAGGATAGCGGAGGGATAGAAGGGGAAGAAAGGTTTGCATTCATATAGCACCTGTTACCCCTAAAGGATGTTGAAGCACTTTTCTGGCAAGTAGCACGCTACTCCGGAACCCATAAAGTATTAGTGTTGAAAGATAGCATAGTGAAATATGAAGTAATTCGAGTGGTGGAAATTTTATTCAGTTATTTGGATTGAAAAGGTTAAAAGAGAAAGAGGTTTTTATTTACCCGCTACTCTGGAACCCATAAGGATTAATTTTGAATTAGTATAGTGAAATAGGAACGTAATTTGAGTGGTTCTATGTTAGTCAGTTATTTGGATTGATAAATCTATTATATTTAATAACTGCTGGGGGGGGTACAGTGATGAGATGTCGGTGCTGAAAATTCTGCTTCACAGAGCCGGCGCTGTAGCCAAGCAGTCTGTCCCTTCCCTTCTTTGTACATTTTGGGGTTAGGGTCTTAGTGGAGAAGTGTGGCTCAATGGTTAGAGTGGCAGACCCTGATGCGGAGGTCTAGCCCGGGACCAGGGTTCAATTCCCTGCCTCGGCGGGTCTTGGGCTCAAAATTCCACTGACATGATTATTCACGCCTCGGTGCCTATTCCAATCATGGAGTCACACTCTGCAACTCTGGGCAATAACTTGCTTAATCTCCACAACGGCCCCCACAACTGTAAGGATGCCTGGCCTCCACCTTGGGGGTGCCCAGGAGTGGACACCTCACAGGGAAAGCCAGGATGGGTTCCACAGCGGTATTTGTACAAGCGCCTTGAGACCATTGCGGGTGAGTAGTGCGCTATACAAGTATCAATTTACAGGCATTTACCTTGCATGGATGAAGTGTGTGCTTCTTGTTCACTTATTTGTGGATCCTTTTTGACTTTAGTAAGTGTGGCATATAGATGGGGGCATCACTCACTTTCTGTAATAACATCCATCCCCGCCTTTGTTGCGAGGGGCGCTTTTTATTTAGCACGACCACTCCATTGACATTACATTAGGCATGCTGCGCATGCCTAGTGTAGTGCAGGAGTCTGCAGGTAGGCTCCAGCTCGGTGCGTGACATACAGTCACCCCATGCCCTGTCAAATGGCAGGATATCGCCCCCAGTCGCATCCAGTCCTACGATTTGTCACTTGGACTCAGAGACGTGATGTGACGCGGGACCGGCGGATGAGATGCCTCATCCTGGTAAGTTTAGTTTTAGTTTATTTGTTTTTATTGTATTTAATTACCCCCGCCCCCCCCCCCCCCCCGCGTGTACCCCCGGAGTCATGCAGGCCGCGAGAGGGACCTGTAAATTTGATGCCACCTCACGCACTTTGATGAATGGACGTTTTAAACTACTTTACTTTGGCCCTTTGGGATAATAATAATGTATTAAAAGTACACACCTGCAAGATTGTGTTAAGATTTTAGGCATATTGGTGCCAATTCACTAGGGAGTATGGGAAGTGCTACTACGCAAAAACGTTTTGAGGAACTGTTACATGCGTTTGTGACTCTGCCCTGAAACGTCTAAATCCCTTCCCTCCAAAGTAGAAAACAGGGACAGCCTTTTCTATTCTTCCTAAATGTATATGAACACGGTCCAAATATTCTCGTATTTTAGATTGGGCCAGTTCACAGAAGCTCGCAAGAGTACCCCTGCACTTTTACTCAAATGCTTTTGTGAGTCGCCCCCATAGATGAAATGCTGATTTTAAAATGCTGGTGAAATTGCTCTGAGGTGTGTCTAGTCGGAAAAAAATGCAGCATTTAAGTAACTAGTCATCTTTGTTCAAGAATATAAATATCACATAAACAAAATGTTGTATCCAAGGAATCACAGGAGAAGAAGGTTAAACTTAGGTATTAAGTTTAATTCAGAAAATCAAGTACAGCATTAGATCCATCAGAGTGCACATTCAACCAGCTCCAGTCTTCAACTGAAGAACAGGAGCAGAACATTCCACCATTACCTAGCAACCAGATGCTAGGATGCCAAACATAGGAAAAGCATTAGCAATAAAGGAACATAGAAAAACATAGGATATAACACACCTCCTTTCCCACAATAAACAAAACAAATTAAAATAAAGAGATAAAACAAAAAATGAACAAGAATTAGCAATTGGAGAACCAATTAGGTAATATAATCATTCAAGTATTTGGGTATAAACTTAACTCTGGATGATTTTAAACAGGAAGTAGGGACCTCAGAAGGGCCTGAAGCAACTTCACTCATATCCAGAGAAGTCGAGTTATTATCATTAGAACTGGTCAAAGCAGTGGATTGAAGGGAATCTTCTTCATGAAAATTAGGATTGTCAAAGAATGATAGAGCCCCATCAGCCACATTGGAACTACATGAAGGAAGATTACATGGCGAGGAAGTGACAGGGTCAACCACATTGGGAATACCGTTTGAATCTGAAACATCAACAGAAGCAACGTCTGACCCCTTTACTTTTGAAACGGCCCTTTTACTCCACCATTTACCACCAGTAACTTTAACAGCATGTTTGCTGATTTGAACAATAAACGTCTCCGGATAAAACTTTGAGCCTTTGGCCTTACAAGGTCTTCGGATTCTAACCTTGTCACCAATGCTTAAAGAAATCTCTTTTACATGTTTATTCAGATCATATCTGACTTTGGACTTAAGCTGAGCAGAAGCAACTTTATCTTTAACAATATCCAGATCAACCATATCTTTACCTCGAGATGTTTTGCTAACAACCCAACCAGGGGATAACTCATTAAAGGATTGTCTCCCTCTTAATAAGAGGAAGGGTGTTACCCCAGTGGTAGAGTGTGGTGTGTTGTTGTACGACCAAACTCTGTCGAAGACAATGTCCTGAACACAAAGATTAGAAGAAACAGCTAGTTGGACTGCGTCCTTCAGGACACGATTCGCTCTCTCCACTAAGCCGTTGCCCTGTGGGGAGTACAAAGCAGTGGTAAGGTGTTTAATGGCAAAGTTATCCAAAAAACTATTCATTTCATAAGATACAAATTGTACCCCATTATCCGAAACTAAGAACTTGGGAATACCTTCGGACTGGAAAAGTTTCTTAAGACATTTTATGACATTATGAGTATTAGGTTCTTTTAAAAACTCACAGGCAACCCACTTGGAGTGATAATCTACAATGGTGAGTATAAATCTGAAACCCTGGTTTAAACCACCAATGGGCCCTAAAAAATCCATACCTAATTTCTCCCATGGACTGTCAGGGAAAGCAACAGGACACAAGGGTTTGTTAACAGTCCGCAACGATTTCTCTGCATGTGAACACTCATTACAACCACTCAAGAAGGTGTCCACACAAATGTCCATCCCTGGCCACCAATAGTGAAGTCTCAACCTTTTTTTAGTACTTGTAATCCCTCCATGACCTTTATGAGCAATCTCAATAATCTTGTCTCGAATGGAAACAGGAGGAATGAGGGAGACACCTCTCAAAAGGAAATCACCCTCCAAACTTAATTCATCTCTAACCTTAGAAAAGGGAAAAAGATCCTTATCAATAAGATTTTCTCTAGGCCAACCTTCAGCAATATATTTCTTAAGTGTAAGAAAAGAAGAATCTTGCAAAGATTCTTTAATCCAATCGGATTCAGAAACCACATCCTTTGCTAAGACTAGCCCATCCAAAAGATTAACTACCACTTCTTTGTCATCAAGGACAGGAGAAAACTTTAATTCACTTGAAGGACACCTGGACAAAAAATCTGCAGTGAAGTTCTTTCCACCAGGGATATGTCTCATGACAAAATTGAAGTCATAAAGTTTTGAAAGAAGACGACTCAATCTAGGGCTAGCATTCCTTAAGCCCTTGTCATTCCAAATAAAAATCAATGGCTTGTGATCTGAAATTAATACAAACTCACGGCCCCAAACATATGTGGAAAAATGTCTAACTCCCCAAACACAAGCTAAAGCTTCTTTTCCGATAGTACTATAATTTCTTTCAGAAGGGGAGAGTTGACGGGAAGCAAAGGCAACAACATTTTCAGTCCCACCATCAGCTTGACTGAGAACAGCACCTAGACCGGTATTACTAGCATCCACTGTAATGAATGAAAGAGAGTCCCCATCAAACGGTTTGAGAGCTGGGGCACGTATGATCAATTCTTTTAAGGATTCAAAGGCCACTCTATGTACTTCATCCCACACGAATTTGACATTATTCCTAGTAAGTGACCTCAAAGGCTCACTAACATGAGCAAAATTCTGTACAAATCTGGAATAAAATTCACTCAAACCCAAAAATGATCTCAATTGATCTTTGTTAATGGGTTGAGCGCAATCACGAATGCCTTGCAAAAGATCATGTTTAGGAGCGATGCCTTTGTGAGAGATGGTATGACCAAGGTATTCAACCTCACTAAGGAGAAATTTGCATTTCTGTTTTTTAACAGTCATGCCATGGTCACTTAAAATACCAATAACTTGATCAAGTTTGATGAGATGTTCCTCCACAGTGTTAGTAGAGATCAAAATGTCATCTTGGTAGGCCAAGACATCACGAACTTCTCCAAATAACTGAAACATTAGTTTCTGAAAAACTGAGGCCGCTGAAGCAAGACCAAAAGGTAACCTCAGATATCTAAACAAACCAAAAGGAGTGTTGAAAGCAGTTAAATCTTTAGATTCTTCACACAACTCTATCTGGTGATAGGCTGCTCGTAGGTCTATGGTAGAGAAAACCTTTGTACCTCTAAGCTGAGCCAACATATCTTGAATACGGGGGAGAGGAAAACAATCTACCTGAATATTTTTGTTTAGAGCCCTTAAGTCTACACATAGCCTGAGTTCATCACAGTTCTTCTTAAGTGCGACTACAATTGGCGAAACCCACAACGAAGAGTCAATGTTTTCAATGACTCCCTCTTTGCTCAGTTGTTGAAGATGAGCCTTGAGTCTTTCCATGATGCTCAGAGGGACATGTCTCACCTTATGAATTACTGGAACAGCATCAGGTTTCAAAATGATTTTATGTTCATAGCCTTTAACTGATCCAAGATTGTCAGAAAAAACATTGTTGTATTTATTTATGATACTTTCTAAAGAAAGTTCTTCAGTAACTAAAGCATTAATATTGAATGTACGGTCTAAAGAAATAGGATTTCTGGTACCAGGTCTTAGCACTAAAGGGAATTTACCTTGATCTCTCCAACCCAAGACATTATAACCTTTTTTTGAAACATAGATTTTGGCCTGAATAGAACGGTCTTCAAAGGTTAAACTGTCATTAAAGAAACCCAATAAATCAATGACTTTGCCATTAAATGCAACTGTACGTATATCGGGAGGTAGGAGTGAATTTGTATCCCAATGTTTAAGAAACAAGAAATCCGCAATGATGGTAATGGGGGACCCTGAATCTACAGTGACCTTAACAAGAATCTGACCAATTTTAAGATCACATATAGGATCATAAATAGATGGATCTTCATGATCATCTATCATGTCTACAGACAACAATATTTTCTTTACAATCTGTTCTTCACATGTATTAAGATTATCAGAATCCGAGACCTCAAGGTACATTGTCTTGGATTTAAACTTGCAGACTGTAGCAAAATGACCAATCTTTTTACAGTTCGTACATTGTTTTTTTAAGGCAGGACAAGAAGTTGAATTAGCAAGGTGTAATTTTGATCCACATCTGTAACAAGTGGGAGGTTTATCAGACTTCTTCCATTCGAGTTTTGGAGATTGACTACGTTGAGAATTTTTTAAGGAAGTGGATTTTACTAAATCTACATGTGTCGATTTATTATTGCCTAACTCTTTGGAAGCAAAAGCAGACCTTTCTATACCTCTAGCTAACTCCAAGGTTTCTTGCAAAGAGGGGTTACGACAACACAAAATCCTTTCCTGAACTTTGTTATTAAAGCAATTTACAACAATTTGATCCCTGAGATACTGATCAATAGGACCTTCAAATTCACAAGTTGCAGCCAAAATTCTCAACTCAGCTAAAAATATATCAATTTTCTCATACTCCCTTTGTTTGCGTGTGTAAAATCTATGTCTTTCGACAATTACGCTTGGTTCATCCTTAAAATATTTTTCTAGACGAGCAATAGCCTCAGTGTACTCATTCCAGTCATCTGAGGGAGGTCTAGTAACAGGGGGTTGATGATCAAAGATTCTTTGACCCTCAGCACCCAAAGCACTATACAACATTGCATTTTTCCTAGCAGCAGGAAATTTCACGGCATCAATGGCAATTATATAGCTATTAAAGGCTTTAAACCAGTGGGACCATTTAATTTTAGGTGTACCTGGTTCTGGAAGAAATGAAGAAGGAAGAACTGCAGTCTGTTGAGCCATTCTGAATAAATAACAGGATTAAAATCACACTTGATACAAAATATATATCAACTGTAAAAAATGTAGAATTAACAATGTTATCTGTGAGTATCAAAATAAATAACGCACATTGACGTTAATCTGTAATGTAAAAATGAAATATCTGCTATGTATATTGGTGAAAATAATCCGTACATTAAAGTCAATCTATAATGATGGCTGTGTGTATCAGCGTAGAAGATACACGAATTTGCAGTTAGCTGTGTGTATCAGCGTAGTTAATACACGTTGTAGTAAATGAGCAGAATCAGCTGCGTGTATCAGCGTAGAAGAAGATGTATGTAGAAACAGCTGTGTGTGTCAGTGTGGCAAACACACGAGTTTGTTTCAGAAAAATTGTTGACAACACACGTTGCGTTAAATATGCAGGAGCAGCAGCTGTGTGTGTCAGCGTAGGAAACACACAAGCGAATTAAATGGTAGACTCGGACAACAAGAAGAACAATGATAAAGTACCTTGTGAGTCGCGATCCGCGATCGTGATGTTGATGAAGTAACTAAGCAACCACAAAATGGCCGCTACGTTGTGCGTGCGCGATGACGTGTTCCTCACCGTCAAATCATGACGCGCTCTGTTGATGGAAGGAATGGAGGCTGAAGAAGAAGAAATGCAGCGCGCGTCTTTCTCGTGCTGCACAAACCGCCACAGAAACGGTAATGGCGATTTTTTTTTGAATGGCGAAAATTCTATAAGGTAGAAAGGCAGTGTATATTAATGTCGATTTTTAAGAATAATAAAAAATGAGATAAACGATTTGAGGATTGTTTCCATCAGCATTTAAGAAAATAAACACGCTGCCAGATCAGCCGCCGGTGCCATCAAGAGCACAAATAAAGACAGTCAGGTAATAAACGCTGTCAGGTCTGCCGCCGGTACTATCAAGAGCACAATTCACAAGACAGTTATAATCAGAGTTAGATTATGATAAAAGCTAAAATAACTGAACTGGTGGGCAGGCGCTGGTGCAATCAAGACACTTTGGGAAATACAGGCGCTGGTGCAATCAAATCACAAGTAATAAAGTAAAATGCTTACTTTTATATGAAGTAAAAAGTTGTCTCTTGTAAGTACTCAGTTTGAAGGAAGTTGACAGAAGGTTTAATTTCCTGGAGGAAAGTAAAATATTGAATGAGCGCTGGAATCTGATGAAATCTGTAAAAATTGAAAATCTTGAGCGTAGGTTCGCAGGTAATGCTGACTTGACCACCTCGTCGCCAATTTATGTTGTATCCAAGGAATCACAGGAGAAGAAGGTTAAACTTAGGTATTAAGTTTAATTCAGAAAATCAAGTACAGCATTAGATCCATCAGAGTGCACATTCAACCAGCTCCAGTCTTCAACTGAAGAACAGGAGCAGAACATTCCACCATTACCTAGCAACCAGATGCTAGGATGCCAAACATAGGAAAAGCATTAGCAATAAAGGAACATAGAAAAACATAGGATATAACACAAAAGCTGTCCTGAAAACGGGCCTTGCACTGTCATGACTATCCTCCACCCTTTCCATTCACTGCATTAACGCCCTGTTTCCTGCCTGCCATTAAAACAATGTTTAGAACTGGCAGGAAAGCGCAGGCAAGGTTTATTTAATAACCACAGTGGAAACATGTGACCTCTGCATATCTACAATGATGTATACACTGATCAATGGGACCTCATTAAAATCATTTTGGAGTTTGTACACCATCACCTTTCACATCTTTTACATGGATAACAGCGCTCTTTTCTATACTCCTCTTTTCCACCTGCTCTTCAGACTCTCCGTTGCTTACTGCCCTGTAGCTCACAGATGCCAAAAGCATGACTATTCTTTTGTTATGGAGTAGGGTGTAAAGAGAAGGAACGGGCCTGGACCAAAAACTAATTTTTCTAAACCTTTTGTATCGATATGGAAATATTAACAAATAAAAGTGAAAACAAGCATTCCAATGGGAAAATCGTGTATGTGCACAAAAAGAAATACATGGACGGTTGACCACTTCGCTAAGCGCATTATCAACAGTAAAACACTTTCTAGAAGTCGCAGCGCAGGGGCCAGGGATTGAATGAGAGTGTAATCAGTAGCTTCCTTTCAGGCGCAACACAGTCCCTCCTCTAGAAGACACGCAGAGAAGAGGTATGCTCTACAGCCTTCATTGTGACTGATTCATGGAGCACAGAGGCACGTATTCCTGTGAAAAAAGTTATGTGCAGGATCATCAGAAAACTTAGCCTCCCCACCCCCGCCGCTCACCTTTGTTCCAATGCTGCCAGCAGAGCGTGTTTCAAGAAAGGCTGAACAACGCATTGAGAGAAGGAAGAGCTACAAGCATGGCGGTAGGAAGGGAACCTGTAAGGGATGGAGAGGGATGGGAGGGGAGAGGGCAACACAGGGAAAAGAATGTTTTTGCCCCAAAGAAATGACCCGCTGGAGTTACGTGCGGAGTGCAGGAAACTTTACCTCCACACCCCCTCTCAGCTATTTTCCTAATGCTGACAACAGAGCATGTTTCTTGAAAGGCCGACCAAGCAAGCAATTAGAGGGGGTGGGAGGGGAGCTAATTTTTCCAGCAGTAGGAGGTGTCGAGCTGCAGGGGCCCTAAGGAGGAGTGAAACTCAGCAAAGCCTCATTAACGTGCAAATGGTCTTTCAAAGACCCATGAAGTGCTCGGGTGCGGCTGGGAAGCTGTCTCAGCGGGGGGTCAACACACGACGGGGGTGAGGTGGGAGGGATGATTGAAGCAGAAGCCCTTTGACCACAAAGGGCTTTGCGCGCCTGCAACATCATGTTCTTCCTCTGCCTCCAGCACGGATTTCGCGCCGCTCGAGTTTTAAAAGCGGCGGCGCGAATGGTCTCGTAGGGTTTCATAGAGTGCGCGTGGTGGGAACAGTGCTCATAATTCAAATTCAGTCTTGATTAATTGATTTCAGAGTCCAGAAGGCAACTAACTATAACGTCCCTGAAACCTACATATTTCGACAATGTAGTCCATACATATTTCATCTTTTGTTCCATACACATACACTGTGGTCAGCAGAGCTCACAATTTGAATTCAGTCTTGATTTAATAATTGCAGCCAGAATTGTACTCTTTGTCCTCGGATTTTGTCAAGAGGAAGTGACAAAAAGCATTCCTGGATGTCTGTGCTGACTGCTGCCTTCGATCTACACTGCACACAATAGGGCTCAGAATTCAGATCGAGTTGCAATTGCAGATGACGCAGTCCAGTAGGCAACAGACATTACTACCAGTGCGGCCCTCCCGCACCATGCATCGTCGCTGGCTGTGCACACTCGGAATGCTTCTGATGCCCCTACCTCAGTACACGACAACTCATGGACCCTTATATGATAGAATCTTTTGTGTTTGATTTCAGATCTGCTGCCCCTACCTCAGTGTACCACAAGTCATGGACCCTTTACGATAGAATCTTTTGTGTATTATTTCACATCTGGGGCCCCTACCTTAGTGCAAGTCATGAAACCTTTATGATTGAATCTCTGTGTGTGATCTGATAATTACTTTTGCACTTGTTACCAGCACCAACCATTCCCAGAGGGCTGGCTTACACTCACCCCACACACACCTAGCACAGACGTCACTGGACATGTGACCCTGGTAAGAAAAGGGGACAAGTGCACGTGCCTGTACCCAGTTCCACTATATATCTAACTGTGTCCGTTTGTTCATTATGTATGCATGATGCTGTCCCTGGGCTCTACCACATTACATTGTGCTGTGGACAGCGCACGCAACCATGTTACCTCTGGCAGTGGGGAAAACCTCAGTTATGTAACTTTGTCTCGGTCATTGTATAAGCACATAGGTAGAGACTGGATCATTAGAGTACTGCAACGAGAGTGTATAGTGAATTTATAAGTGCTTTGGGATTGGCGGAGTGATTGGATAAGTATATATGTTGGTTCTAATTGGCTGCCCTCCATTTGCCTAAACTAAAATTTGGGCTTTGCATGGCCCTGTATTGCTACCGCTGCAACACTCCACTGAATGTCCAATAAACATTCATATCTACACAGATATGTCATGTGCACAATCTTTCATGTGTGAAAGTATGCATGAATGTAGGGTCAGTGATTCCCCCTACCTTTCATGTTGGCCATGTTGTGGGACTTGGGTCACAAGGTGACACATTGGCGCTTGTGGCCCGCGTGGCACCAACACTACAAAAGAGACACCCGCATCAGTTCATTCCTCATACAGCCCAGGACGGAACTACGCCCATCGCTCTGGAGTCATTGTTCACAGCCTCATGCAGGACTGGCATACGCCAGGCCAGCTCACTCCACTCCACTGACGCTTACAAGGAGGAACAACAATGCTACATGCTCCAGGTCTTCCCTGTAGTGTTCTGCTGATCACAGGTCTAGTTGTCAGCATGCCACAGCCCTCATGGCTGGTTTACACTCACACCATACCCATGCAGCACAGGCATCACAGAACATGTGACCCTGCCAATAAAAAGAGCTGGGCGCACATGCTGGAGGCCATTTCCATTCTCTCCCATGACTTGAAGTGCACAGAGTTGGTGGCAGCCGAGGCACTTTGCCCGACACTGGCCTCCCACCAAGTGGCAATGACTTGAGTTCCACCGAATTAGTGCTACCAGAGTTGAGTGGGTTTGCAGCCTGCGATGATGCGTGGCCTTGATACACCATACTGCCAATCACTACCCGATTTAAATTGTGAGCTCGGCTGGACCACGTGTATGCAACGGCTGAGGAGGTTGCTTCGACACAAGGTGGGCCCTCTTGGACACAAGGCAGTGGCAGAAGGTGCGTAGAGAGGCTTGTTTGCGCAGCGGCGGGCAGTCACCTCTGGGCAATGTTCGTGGAAGGTGTGCAGCAGCCTGGGTACGCAGGGGTGGGCAGACACCTCTGGGCGATGGGAGTGGATGGGGTGCAGCAGCCTGAGTGCGCAGGGGTGGGACAGCGATGAAGGCGTTTGCAGTTGTACGTACTCTATCATTACTGATTCTATACTATGTTTCAGATGAGTGAGCTTGAGCGCTGCATTATGTCCCGGCACGTGGTTAGAGACATACAGATGGCAATAAGGTGATCTGTGAGAGTTTTGTCCGCAATTTCGGCACTCACTCTTCCTCTCCATCTCTTCCTTTCTCTCGCTCACACTCTTTCTCTCTCTCTTTCTCTTCCTCTCTCTCTCACTCTTTCTCTCTCTCTTCCTCTCTCTCACACAGTTTCTCTCATTCTCTCTCTCTTCCTCTCTTTCTCACGCTTTCTCTCTATCTTCTTCTCTCTCTCACTCTTTCTTTCTATCTTCCTCTCTCACTCTTTCTCACCTTGAAAGTACAGATGTGGACAACACCAACCCACCTGTGTCAGTCACAGGGTGTCACAAACTAGTCAATGTCTTTGGACATGTAATGTCAACAAAATAAAACATGTCCATTAATGCACATAGCTGGACATGTGCATCAATCCCCATATATTCCGAATTATATTGTTCCCAAAAAATTAGGCCAGCATCATGGATGAATGGGTTAATGTACATTAACTCTTCATTAGGTTCAGTAACCTATGTAATGGGTATTATTTGAGGGGCAGTTGACATTTACATCAATCATTGTGTCACAGGGTGAGCTTTGAACACCTCCGGAAATACCCAGGACAGCAAGTCCCACACTATAGTCGACCTGGAGCATTCCGGTGTTAATGTCTCTCAATAATCCTCAGATGACGATCATTGACCTGGCCTAACAGGTTAGGGTTGGCCCACAGCAACAGCAGCAGCTACAGCAGGATCCTCTGTGACCACTCACACCTCAGCTGACAACACTCAGCTGACCCTTACCCTGATGGACACAGCAGCCTGAGGCACCACCAACAGCGCAGCAACACCGGGCACTCTGGAGTTTGCAGACAAAAATATCAATGTCAACAAGGAAGAGGGCTCAGTGTCAAGCAGCTGATGCTGCTGATGAGGAACACCCAAACCTCTCCCAGATAATCCATGCTTATGAGGGTTTCCAGGGAGAATTCGGCTCCTCAGGAACATTAAACAGCTGGACACTTTCATGTAAAAATTTGATGAATTGACTGCAGTGCACCATGATATTGACACCTGCCTCGGCCAGGTTGCAAACAACATTACCACACCTCGCTGTGGGCCCACAACATCTGGTGCCTCATCATCTGCACAAGCCACAGAGAGGTACGTGGAGTCTGGCAGAGATTTATCAGCACCGCAGCTGCCTGACCCCGAGTGTCCCCCCACAAAATGTAGGAAGGGTGGTCCGAGGAAGAATCCCTGAGAGACAGATTGGAACACATCACCCCAACAAGTCAGAATCTGCCCCTAATATTCTCCATTGTGTACCAAGAGTTCACTTTGTTGACTGTCATCAAACTGTACCACAGTGGATGGAGGGTCTCAGTTGTATTTTGGACTAAAATAACTGAATTTACCTTTGAAGACTTAATCTACAAACACTTTCAACTCCTATCTGCACTTTTCTATTTTTTTGCTGTGTGGACACCACCATTGTGTGGAATTAGCTACTATGAATGAATTGAATTAATGAATTTTATTAACTGTACAATTAATTAAAATCATTACAGTAAAAACTATCAGCATATAAAAGCTAAAACAGTGATACAAAACTTCAATTTGTGATGAGTAAAATTGAACACCCCTCCCTAGTTCCTGCATGGTCGGCCTTCACCAGAATTTATGGTCATTGTCATGGGGCCTTGCTCATGTTCGTGATGCCCCCTTCAAGCCCTAAAAATGAACTGCATTACGATGCTCTGAACTGCCTACTATGGCACACTAGATAGCTATCGTGGAGTGGCTATCTCTTGGAGGGCGTGCTAGAAGAGCACATTCATCAATGCATCATTAAAAAAAAACATCAGCTTTCTTCCCCAGAGTTTGCAGTGCTCTTCGCTAGTGTTTTATTGCATTTGTTGGCGGCTTTTAGGGCAATCATGATTTCATGGATACATTTATCCAGTCTTGCTAGAGCCGTTGTGTTAGTGGTTGACGAACACAAAGCTATAAGACTTTATACCCTTGTTGATACAGATCAGGTGCAAAAGTCGCCGGCATTCGTTGTTAAGGTTGGGACAGCAACATAGAAGTTGCAACCAGGATTCCCTCTTGTAGGAACACATTCTACAGTTTATGGATTCCCCCCTTTGGGCCCATGCAGGTTTGAATTCCGCAATCCCTAATATGATCAGCCTCATGATAAGGATTTTGCTTCAGGCCTGTGTAGTAAGAGCCTTGTATACGTAGGGCTGTGCTTTTCCTGCCATGTAGGAATTGTTCAACGGCTCTAAATGAAAGCTTTGATGGAAAGATTTGAAGTCAATATCAAAGGAGATTTCATGCACTTGATTGTTGATAGCACTCTTCCAGGCGTTTAAGATGATGTCCAGCCGCAGTATGCTTTATTCCTCGATCTTCAATGTTTTGATTGCATTACCTAGGCTTGTGTGCCAGGCCGAGCCTGGCCCCTCAAAGATAGATCTCAAATAATGTTTTATGGAGCTAACCCGTGCCCTTAGTATCCTTAAGCATAACTTTATTATCTCCCCCTGGCATATCATGTCTGGCCTCGCCAAGCCTAGCTTCAGTCTTAGCCTTGATATTCTTGCTAACCTCAGCATGTATAGCACTGACTTGTATGCCTTGACTTGGGCGGAATTAAGGAGTGCATCCAGTAACCCGGGGAAAGCAAGGTGACCATAACTTATTGCTGGAAGAGGCTTCACTCTTAAAACGGTCAGAATAGGACTAGCAGATGGTCTGATCAGATGATGGCTTTGTTGTTTTAATAAATGTATAAACTTGCTGGCCTTGGAGCTCTGCTTTTTTAAATGTACATTTGCCTTGGCTCGTTCCATCAGCCAGGACCCCTAGATAGGTGTATGAAGCCACCAAGTTAATTTGCACATTTCCCATTTGCCACTGTGCTTTTTTCTTCAGATGGTAGGACCCAAAAATGATGACCTTGGTCTTTCCTTGATTGACTGTCAGGTTATTGATGATATTAAAACATTTAATGTGTTTAGGGCTCTTTGTGTCATCAGCGCATTGAAGCACCGGCAGCCTTACATTTCCAAATCTTGGGGCCACTAGTCTGGCTCCTTTTAGGGCCACCCCAAAATCTGCAGTGTATAGGTTAAAGAGGATGGGGGCCAGCACACATCCTTGCTTCAACGCGTTCTCCATGATTATTTTGGGGGAATCTGTGCAGGCATTGGTTTTGACCTGCACCCAGGTGTTCTCATATAATGATCTTATTGCCTGCAAAAGATTTGAGGGGATGTCCCAGTTTTCTAGCTTCCACCATAATCTTTTTCTAACTACTTTGTCGAAGGCTATGCTGTAATCCATGAAACAGCAAAAGAGTGGAGGATGGTTCTTCAGGGTTGCCTGGGCTGAATGTTATCCTGGTTAATGACTGTGACCTGAAGCCAGTTTGGTACAAGGGTATTGTACTTCTCTCTTTGACCCACTTCTCCAGATTTTTCAGTTGTAGACGAGCATATGCCTTGGCTTCCAGATCAAGCAGGGCAATGATCCTATAATTCAATGGCTTTAGGTGATTCTCTTTTTTAAAAATGGGGACCAACATGGAACCCCTTCAAGACTCAGGGGTTACAGCTGTCTAGAAGGTGTGATTGAAGAACGGGATTAAAAGTGATGCCCAGAACTCTGGGGCCAGTTTAAACACTGGTTCTGGAATCCCGTTTTGCCCGGGAACCCCGTCGTTCTTTATGCTCTTGATAGTCTTGATGACCAGTTGGGTATTTATCCGGGCTGATGAAGTTCCATTTGCATCAGCCGGAGAGCTATTGCCCATGGATGAATTACCTGGGCTCAGGACCATGACTCCTGCCTTGGTGCTAGCTTGCTCGGCTCAGACCGCCCCACCACTTGTCCCCTTTGTACTGTCTCTGTTAATAGGAACTATTACGTATATCTGCTTCACGTGTAGCATCCAAACTTTTTCTGCTACACCATTTTCTCTTGAGGCTCCTCGATTGCTAAGTTGGTTTATATGTCTCCAGAGTCGTACTGGATTCTATTGCTTAAGCAGGGCGAAAACTTTAAGCCATTCCCTTTCCGTGTTGGCTTTTTTATGTTCCCATAATTTCTTCCTTAGGGATGCCCTCAGCGATGCAGCCGATGGGCCCTCTATTTGTCTAGCCCCTCTTTTCTTTTTTTGCAGGAGCCTTACACAGGAGCCTTTTACATGGTCTCAATTACCCTTTGGGCCTGGGGCATTGGCCTGGGAGTTCCCGAACTTTGTTTGTAGGTCCTCAACAATGTTCTCCCATGCTTTTATGGGTAGGAGCACTGGAGGCAGGATCCCTTCCTGTTTTATATCCAACCATATTTGAAGTGTATTCCTGATCTTGTCTGACCACTTGATCCTCCTCAGGACACTGTGTTTTTCCTCCCCACTTGACTCCCCAATGGGTAGGTGGATGGTGGCTGGCGGAACATCCAGCTGAAACACTAATCTTAATGGCTTGTGAGCGCTGTCTGTCCAATTTTTAACTTCAAAGTCTTCTATTCTGGCCGCCATCGCTTTGCTGGCCATGATGTAGTCGATTCTTGAGGAGTCCCGGAAGGTGAACTGAGGATGCCAGGAAGCAGAGCGAGCTTTTTTCAGTACGTGGATTGATATCAGCTTGTTATTGTTGAGAAGGTCATACAAGGGTGCTGCCCTATCTGATCCCCCAGGGGGTGATTCCGTTTTGTCGAGATCCTTCAGATTGTAGTCCCTGACTAGAATAACCTGATATGATTTGTGTTTGTTTAGCAGGTCTTCTAATTTCTGTGACAATGCCTCCATCTGATCTTTCATGTAGGTCTGAGCTGGATTAATGTAACAGTTTATTACCAGCAGGCGCGTTGGATGTTTATTAAGACTCAAACCTCTGATCTGTAAAGCTTGCAGTCCAGGAGAGTTTGATTTAATAACTGTGGCAGCAAGAGCGCATTCATGTTTTATAAAAACTGATAGACCGCCTGCTGGACGGCCGAAAAGATTCCTTTTTATGGTTGGAACCAAGTGTTTGTAGTATTCTGCCAAAGGAGTGCCAGACAAGGCCCATGATTCTTAGAAACAGAGAGCCTTATTTATGAAGGCCTTGCGCCGCCGGTGCGTCACTTTTTCCCATTTTAAAAGTGGCGCACCGGCGGCGCAAGGCCTTCATAAATAAGGCCCAGAGTATGTCCCCTCATTCCAGGAACTGCTCCAAATTTTCCTTTCCCACAGATTATGCTGATCCCTGCTATATTCCATGAAATTATGGTTAAATGCTGCTTATGAGGTGGCCCTAGCCAAGCTTCTCCCCTGCCAGGCTGGCTTTTGCCACAGTTAGGAATACTGCGGCCTCCTTCTTGCAATTCCAAGTTGATCTGAGGCAGGGGGCAGCGCGAATGACCCAATGGTTGTTTTGACATGAGATTCTGATACCCATTAGGTCCCTTTGGTCCATCTGACTCCTGCCCAAGGATCCTAAGCTGTTTGTCCCATGCAGGACCGACCAGGTAGACTTCTCTCCAGTGTTTGGGGCTAGCACGGGTGGGTATTTTGGATGCTGCAACGTCTGAACATTATACACAGAGCGGGAGACCCAATATACCCTTGAGGGCTTGGCTATATAAGTGATAAGGTAGGTTTTGCCTTCAAGGGATTTTTTTGACCAAAATATTAAACAAATCATTTATAAAGAATAAATCTTAGGCCGTAGTACTTTTGGCCCAAGCTAAACAATAGACAATCACCATATAAATTTGCAGTGACTTTTTGATTTGAATAAAGCACTAAACATTACATCAAGAAATTATTTGACAAACGAAAAAGGGCACAGAAACCGGTGTATATAAAAATATTTGTCTTTATAATTGTATTTTAAAGAGGGTACTAAAGTGTATATGAACAATGTGACAAGAAGGGAAACAGTATACAATAATGACACCTTCACTGTAACATTATGTAACGCTTTTCTTCCTTTGTTAAAGTTAAATGTTGTACGTGCTGTCCCGTACTAAGGAATCTCGGTGTGAGAACCACCTCATGTACGACTGCTGGTGCACCCACAGTTTGGGCCGCTTCTCCCTTCCTGGAACTGGCTCTACCAGGGTTGGTCTTGTGCTGATGCTTCCTTGGTACATTGAGGCAGGTTCTGCTTGGGGCCACTTGCTGTGGCCATTGTTGCTCCTCAAATCGGGCTGGTGTCCTGGGCTTAATTGCGATGGATTTGGAGTATTCGGCTGTGGCGTTAATATTGCTGTTGATGTCTGGACGAGCATTTCAACGGGGAACAGTCATGTTCGGACCGTTGGGTCATTGCCTGGGTGGGTTGGCCTTGCTAGTGGCTTTTGGCCCTTCGCACTGGAGATATTTGGAGGTGTGGTTGGCTTTTGCTGAATTTCCAAAGGCGGGGAAACCAGGAAGACCTTTTTGCCCCAGTTTTTGTCGGTGAAAATTGGGTAGAGCTGAGTGACTTTAGTGCCCCATTGTAGGGGTGGTCTGTTGGTCTTCAATGACTGCAATCGTCTTCCTTTTAGCTTTGTCTTTTTCTGTTGTTTCTTCAGCTTCTCCTTGATAAGGAGGGTTCGTGTGTGGCTGTTGTGCATGAAGTATGTTCCTGCGAGTCTGTTCCAATGGCGTCACTAGCCCTAGCGTTTGGACTTTGTATGCCTTTGGCTGTTTCGAGGCTACTGGCGGGATTGTCGATCGTGTGCGGCACACTTTTGCCATTTACGACTGTTTTCTTCTCTCTTAATGGAGCCCCTACTGGCTGTGCCGCCTTCAGAAGGTGATTATTGGACATCGCCTGATCATTTGTGTTGTTTGAAGTCAGTGCCTCCCTGCGACCTTTAGCTATCTCTACTATAGCTGCTAGAACCTCAGGGAGGGAGGCCCATCTCTCAATGAGGTTTGAGCAGCAGCATGAGCAGATCCTATTATCTAGGTCCTCCACCTTAGAGCTTATGTTAACTAGGCGACCTGCAATTGCTTGTAGGAGATCTATTTGCACTTCCATCTTGGTTGATTGCCACAGACGGGCTTTATTAGTGGTGCTATTTGTTCCAATCAATGGTTATTTCTTTAAGTCCGCATCAGCACTGGCATTGCAATTAAGGTGGTCAACTTCTGAGCTAGGGACCCATGGGGACACTGGTGGCCACGACAGGTTTGTAGGAGTTCAAGGGTTCTTTCGATCTTTTGGCCAAGATTGTGAAGGAACAAGGCTGTAAGCTCCCCAGCCACAGGGGACACTGGGGCCAGAGAGGCTGGGTGGGACTGGGGGCTCATAGATTTTGGCTCAATAGATTCATATGGAGGTTCACTGTGGTCAGAAGGTCTAGGCTGAGGACATTGGGCTGGTGGATTTATACCTTTGTCGTTACTGTAGAGATACCTTTGGACAAAGCTGTATCAAAAATCTTACTAATTGTGGCATCATGACCCTTGTCTGTAAGTAGGAGTTGAGTTTCACCCCTGGATGGGCCATTTAACTGCTTTCGGTAGAGTTGCTCATGGGCTGCACTAGCCATTTCCTGCTCAATCCTAGGTTCCTCCATGGGGCTGTCTCGTCCTTGAGAATGCAGGTGAGAGATCGAGGGGTCGTCTGCTCTGCTCATTGGAGCTGCTATCTTGAGCCGGGCATGGGCATGGGCCATAGGAGTGAGCATCCTGGGTAGTGCCGTAGTCAGTACTGGGAGGTCATTTTGCTTAAAGAGGCAATGTCTGATCGAGCCCCTTTGTTCTACTTCTTGCAGCTTTTCATTTAGGCTGTCTGGTAAAGATTTGCTCCTCGTAATCCTTGTTGTCCTTTTAATGGGCAGGTGGCTCATGCAGATTTCCTCCGGGGTCGTGAGCAATCAGCCCTTTCTTTTGGTCCCCATGTGCCGAATATAGCGCTGTAGTTAACTTCCGGCTACCCAACTGAGCAACTTCTCCAAGTCCAAGTCCCTTATGGCCCTTATGTCACTTTTCATCTCTTTCCACTCTCTCCACACTTACTCTGCTGAGGATGCTAGGACTGCGAATGCTCCTTTCGTTGATGGTTGAGCTGGTTACGAAAATGGTATCTTTGGAGTCTTTAAAGCTGCCTTGGTGATGCAGGGTGCCCCCTGTGCGTTGTTGTCCCCCACCCAGACAGGGGGGCAAAGAAACTGGTGGGAGTGAAGGCAGAGATGGCGGGGAGCAAGTGAACCAATGATACTGACAGTGAGGGGCAATTAGGGCAAGTGGGGCTCAAAGGGCAGGTTACAGGCTGCACCTGACCTAGTCAAGCCGCCTCCAGTTGCTGAAGCTCGCCTGCTCTGTGCTAGAGTATGGAGTATGCTCCTCGTGACCCCCACTCCGTCCCTGCCGCTGGGTTCCACAAACACCACTGCAAGGAAGGCTGCGAGGAGAGGCCCGGCTTACCGTTGTTGTGCAGGGCCCTCCCGCCGTGTTGTGTCAGCCAAGGCAGCGTGCGACCTAGAGGTGGCAGCTGCCGGGGGCCAGCGTTTCAGCCTTTGCCGTTTCAGCGGGTAGTAGAGCAGTTCGACGCTTCAGCCTTTCCCGGCGTCTTTCCCTGCCGTCAGCTGCGAAGCACGGATGTGGTCAGCGTGAAAACCAGGAGCCTAGGTAAAGAAGGAATTATCTAATGTCTTCATGCACATAAATAAAACACTTTTCACAAAATACTTGCTCATGTCGTAACTTAGATTCCCAAATGTACATTTTTAAATGACACGCAAAATCACAAAGAAGAAAGTGTCAACAACATTGGTAACAAATTACTTCCAAAATGTTAACTAAAGGCTTGTGAGTAAATGTACCTTGTCACAGCATGATAGATAGACACAACCAGGTAATCATGCATCCCGTAGTACCTGGTACTGATTCAAAGGAAGTCTATTATCTAACTATCACCATTTGCCAGCACAATCAACACTCATTGTTAGCAAACCAGGTCATCATGGTCAATATTCGTTTCTGAAAATCTTTGGATGTGATAATACAGACAAGGCGCACCTCAATGTGGAACACAGGTTTATTCTCCAGATACAACCTGCGCCTTAACACAAAATCAAATCACATCACACAGTGACAAAATGCTTCCAAGTTAAAACAAAATGACCATAAGTTCAGAAGGAAGTGTGTGCCAAGGATTTCCGCAACAGTTTAATGTTTGAGTATGTCACAGCATCAAGCGTCATGGATCTGGTGAGTTCGTAACTCTTCAGCTGACATGGCAAAGTACATCTACACAATTACAACACTAACCTGCACCAGAATGCTAAGGGGTGAACTGTGCTGGGAGGTGAAGCAGTGTGCTCACACTCCTTCCTGTTTGAAAAGGCTCCCTTGAACCCAGTGGCCGCTGGTGAAATTTGAAACTGGTAGGGCGTCTGAGGAACGACTCAACGTATGCGGGCGAGCACAGCGAGTGAGCCAGAAGTGAATAAGGGGGGTTCTGGGGGTTTCTCCCCTTGAATTTATTTTTTAATTGGCAAGTTTTTGGTGCGATCTTCAGCACTATTTCTGTGATAAATGGACTAAAAATTCTGTTCTTCCAGGCATTCATAAAGGAAATCTCATACATTATTTCAGAGAATTTCTGGATTGCCAACAAGTCTGACTTCTGAAGAGGGCTAGGTTACCAAGCAAGACTGCTTTGGCTCTACCCTTTCCAATAGAAAACACTAGTTAGCGATGTGAACAAGTGCCAGGCAGAGACGGATTTGCCTTTGGTTCGGTTCTTAGGCAGCAGAGGGCCAGTGGGTGACCTGTGTAGGGCTGGAGGCTGCCTTCTATGGTGCTCACAGAAGCTTAGGTTGCTGCACTTGCGCTGTGGTAGACTGCTCTCTTGTTGTGTGTCGATTTAGATACCATTTATAGGTTTCCTGATTTATGTCCTTATATAAACACAATTTGCATTGCCCATAATTAGGCATAGAAATCCTACCCCTATTTAGGCATTTCCATGCTAAACCAAATACAGGCATGGCCACTTACATCCGTTCATCAACGTCACAATGAATTCTTGGAAAAACAGACTCCTAAGCCTTTAGGACTTGGTCATGCTTGGATATTGATTTCTCCAAGAACTCATTTATTAAGCATGAACATCTAGTCCTTAGGGGTTCATTCATGACGTTCTTCTGCCTGACTCTTACGTCAATACTGGCATGACTAAATACCTTCACTTGCCATGGCAAACCACGGTTTGGCTGCATACTTGCACGACACGGCTCGCCAAGGCAAGTTCGGAAAAAAGTCGAGTCTTCAGCGTTTCTGACCCCCCTTGCGGAATGTTAGTCAAGTCAAGTCAAGTCAAGTCATAAAATTTGTATAGCGCACTACATACCCAGAGGGTTTCAAGGCGCTTAGGAAGGGGAGGAGGATTATTTGTCAAATATCCACGTTTTAAGCTGCTTTCTGAACGCTAGGTGGTTCTGGGTGAGGCGCAGGTAAGCGGGGAGTGAGTTCCATGTTTTAGCAGCCAGGTATGAAAAGTATCTGCCTCCCATGGTGGTCTTGTTGATGCGAGGTACAGTGGCGAGGGCTTGGCTGGAAGACCGTAGTTGGCGGGGGGGTGTGTAGAAGGACAGTCGAGAGTTGAGGCAATATGGTCCGATGTCGTAGAGTGATTTGTGTGCGTGGGTAAGCAGTCGGAAAGTGATCCTCTTATTGACGGGTAGCCAGTGGAGGTCTTTAAGGTGACCAGAGATGTGTTCGTTGCGTGGGATGTCTAATATGAGCCTGGCTGATGCGTTTTGGATTCGTTGGAGTTTTTTCTGGAGTTTTGCGGTAGTACCCGCGTAGAGGGTGTTTCCGTAGTCCAGTCGGCTCGTGACCAGAGCGTGGGTGACTGTTTTCCTTGTTTCGGAGGGGATCCAGCGAAATGTTTTTCTGAGCATGCGAAGAATGTTGAAGCATGAAGAGGATACGGCGCTGACTTGTCTGTTCATCGAAAGTGAGGAATCCAGGATGACGCCCAGGTTCCGTGCGTGGTCTGTCGGGATGGGTGCTTTTCCGAGGGCTTCCGGCCACCAGGAGTCGTCCCATGCAGAGGGGGAGGTACCTAAGATGAGGACTTCTGTTTTGTCTGAGTTCAGTTTCAGACGGCTTTGTTTCATCCATTCGGCAACTTCTTTCATTCCTTCGTGTAGGTTAGTTTTGGCGGTGCTGGGGTCATTGGTGAGAGAGAGGATTAGTTGAGTGTCGTCCGCGTAGGAGATGATGTTGAGGTTGTGTTGGCGTGCGATGGCCGCGAGGGGGCTCATGTATACGTTGAAGAGGGTGGGACTGAGTGAGGATCCTTGAGGTACGCCGCAGATGACTTCAGAGGCCTCGGACTTGAATGGAGGAAGGCGGACTCTCTGGGTTCTTCCGGTGAGGAACGAGGTGATCCATTCAAGTGCTTTTCCTTGGATTCCGATGTTATTGAGGCGTTGTAGAAGGGTGCTGTGGCAGACTGTATCGAATGCTGCAGAGAGGTCGAGGAGGATGAGGGCGACTGTGTCTCCGTTGTCCAGTAGAGTTCGAATGTCGTCTGTTGCTGCGATGAGGGCGGTCTCAGTGCTATGTTTTGCTCGGAAGCCAGATTGTGAGGGGTCGAGGGATTTGTTGGCTTCGAGGAAAGCGGCGAGTTGGTTGTTGACGGCTTTCTCGATGACTTTGGCCGGGAATGGAAGAAGCGAGATGGGGCGGTAATTTTTGAGTTCGGTGGGGTCCGCTGTTGGTTTTTTCAGAAGGGCGGTGAGTTCAGCGTGTTTCCAGTCTTCTGGGAAGGTGGCGGAGTTGAAGGAGCAGTTGATGACGTCTCGGAGGTGTGGTGCGATGACGGAGTCTGCTTTGTTGAAGATGTGGTGAGGGCATGGGTCTGTGGGGGATCCTGAGTGGATGGAATTCATCAGGCGGATGGTGTCCTCAGTGGAGATTGGGTTCCAAGCGTTAAGGGTGTTCACGGGGGGAAGATGGTCAGCAGATGGTAGGGTAGGTTGGTTTCCGGGTTGGTTGTCAAAGCTGTTGTGGATGTCTGCAATCTTGTTGTGGAAAAAAGAGGCTAGGGAGTCGCAGAGGGTTTGAGAGGGTGTGATGTCGTTGGAGTTGGCCGAGGGATTGGAAAATTCCTTGACGATGTTGAAAAGTTCCTTGCTGTTGTGGGCGTTGTTGTCAAGTCGATCCTTGAATGCTGTTTTCTTGGCTTTTCGGATCAGTTGGTGGTGAGAGCAGGTGGCGCTTTTGAAGGCGTCCTTGGTGCTGGTGGTTGGGTCATTTTTCCAGGCCTTTTCAAGGGAGCGGCAGAGTTTCTTGGACTTCTTGAGATCATCGTTGAACCATGAGGCTTTCTTGCTGCCAGGTTTGCTTTGACGTTTTTTCAGTGGTGCTAAGGTGTCGGCGTTGTTGGATAACCATAGGGTGAGGTTGGCGGCGGCATCGTTGGCGTTGGAAGAGAGGGTTGGGGAGTTTCGAAGGAGCGATGCGGAGATTTGATCCGTGGTGATTTTGTTCCAGTTTCTTTGCAGGGTAGGTTGGGAGTGGTTGATGGGTTTCGGCTTGTTGTAGATGAAGTGGACGCAGCTGTGGTCGGTCCAGAGGAGATCCGTAGTGTGGCTGAAGGAGACATGGTTGCTGGATGTGAAGATGGGGTCGAGTGTGTGACCTGCGATGTGGGTGGGGGAAGTGACTAGTTGTTTAAGCCCGAGGTTGGCGAGGTTGTCCAAGAGGGTGGTGGTGTTGCAGTCGTTGGTCTTTTCAAGGTGAAAGTTGAGGTCTCCCAGAAGGATGTAATCTTTGGAGGGGAGTGCGTGTGGGGTGATGAAGTCCGTGATGTCTTCACTGAATTTTGCGCGGGGTCCTGGTGGTCTGTAGAGGAGAGTGCCTCTGAGTGTTGTTTTGGGATCGATGTGGATCTGGAAGTGAAGGTGTTCGGAGTTAGCGAGATTGACGTCAGAGCTGGTTGAGATGCGGATAGATTTCTTATGGACGATAGCGATTCCTCCTCCTGTGTGGCTGGTACGGTCTTTGCGGGTGATCTTATAGTCTTCAGGAATGGCAATTGTGATGTCTGGAGCGGAGAAAGCATTCATCCATGTTTCCGTAAGGAAGGCGATGTCCGGAGAAATGGTGTCTAGTAGATTCAATAGGTCAATGGCATGCCTGTGGATCGATCTGGTGTTGAGAAGGATGCATTGTAGGTGGTTGGGGTCGGGAATCTGTGGTGTGGTCGTAGCAGAGATGTTGTCGGTGCCGCTGAATTTGCAGGAGTAGCAGGAGAAAGGGCCATGGGTGTGTCCAGGAGCGGCTTGGACGCAGTTGGGGGCGCGACCGGGGTTAAGGGCTAGGAGGGTGGCGGCATCGTAGGTAATGCGGGAGGGCTGGGCAGCGCGAGCGACAGGGGGTATGGCGCTGGGCGCGGTCCAGGCGCGGACGGGCGTAGACGGGCTTACCTTTGGCGCACCTTCGGCGCGGCCGCAGCGCGTGGACGCTGCGCGTGGGACCATCTGACATTAATGGACAGAGGAGGGGGAGGGGCGAGGGCGGTTCAGCTGGGAGGCGGGTCGGGCTGAGGAGGAGGTCAACAATCACAAAATGGAGGCGGAGGGGTCAGGACGGAGAGAGCGCTTGGGGTGAAAAACACTAATGCTGAGAAATGCTGTCAATTGACAAAGACAATAGGCAAAGCGGCGATTCTGAGCACACGCAACCAATCAGGGATTAAATCTGCAGCTAGAGTTACGCCGGCAGTGCAACAATTGTAGCAGATAGCTAATCAACTATGCAAATGGGCCAAATCGCCACACACAGCGCGCAGCGGCAATCAGAACGTAAAGCAGAATATAAATGCCAAAAAGCACTGCAAGTCTTGTGGTATGCCTTCTGCAACGAGGACGCAGCAGCAGGGGAGCGACCACTCTGCTCGGAAGCGAGGAGTGAGTCATGGCGCTTTCAGGCAATGGAGCGCTGTTTGTTTACTGTGGGAGGGCGGTTCAGCTGGGAGGCGGGTCGGGCTGAGGAGGAGGTCAACAATCACAAAATGGAGGCGGAGGGGTCAGGACGGAGAGAGCGCTTGGGGTGAAAAACACAAATGCTGAGAAATGCTGTCAATTGACAAAGACAATAGGCAAAGCGGCGATTCTGAGCACACGCAACCAATCAGGGATTAAATCTGCAGCTAGAGTTACGCCGGCAGTGCAACAATTGTAGCAGATAGCTAATCAACTATGCAAATGGGCCAAATCGCCACACACAGCGGCAATCAGAACGTAAAGCAGAATATAAATGCCAAAAAGCACTGCAAGTCTTGTGGTATGCCTTCTGCAACGAGGACGCAGCAGCAGGGGAGCGACCACTCTGCTCGGAAGCGAGGAGTGAGTCACGGCGCTTTCAGGCAATGGAGCGCTGTTTGTTTACTGTGGGAGGGCGGCTCAGCTGGGAGGCGGGTCGGGCTGAGGAGGAGGTCAACAATCACAAAATGGAGGCGGAGGGGTCAGGACGGAGAGAGCGCTTGGGGTGAAAAACACAAATGCTGAGAAATGCTGTCAATTGACAAAGACAATAGGCAAAGCGGCGATTCTGAGCACACGCAACCAATCAGGGATTAAATCTGCAGCTAGAGTTACGCCGGCAGTGCAACAATTGTAGCAGATAGCTAATCAACTATGCAAATGGGCCAAATCGCCACACACAGCGCGCAGCGGCAATCAGAACGTAAAGCAGAATATAAATGCCAAAAAGCACTGCAAGTCTTGTGGTATGCCTTCTGCAACGAGGACGCAGCAGCAGGGGAGCGACCACTCTGCTCGGAAGCGAGGAGTGAGATCGAGACCCAGAAAGAGATTCCAACCTCACTCATTCTAAGGTATGGAGCAGACTAGAACCTAGAGGGACTTTTGGCATATCTTGGCAAAACCAATGTAATCTGTAGCCCAACAAGACTATAGACAAACAGCACTTACTTCTTACCTCGTATTACACTTAGGTTAGGTACACTGGGGTAGAACTAGCTAGAAGCATCAGATGAGTATTCATAATTTAGCCTGTGTTATGTATGTATATATTTTTATGAATATATGTCATAGCTACAAACCATGCTATTGCAGTATTATTTTACGTATTATACTTCGCATTCTATCTTACGATTGTAGTAGTTCATATCTCTTGCACGAGAAATAAGACTGTTCAATAAACCCTTTTTATTGAAACGCCCATCTATCTATTGCTGTGTAACTCTGAAGAAACGAAGCAAGCATGATTGAATGAGTGAAACTGTTATCTATTGTTTCCACGATTTCGAGATTGTTCCGATTCTAAGGGAAACAAAGATGTCATGTTTATACGGTTGTCAGAGACTAATACCTTCTTGTTTATTCGAGAAGTTTCTAGTGACCTCTGGTTTAGCTGGCACACACAGGTAATGAAGTTTAATGTACTTGATAGAGATATACTGACCTCAGTCCTATGTCAAAACTATAGTGTATATTATTCCAATGCACAGAGCCTATCAGGGATATAGGAACTACACTACATGGCGCCCAACGGTTTGGTAAGGCACTAATTTAACGCTAGATACTGAAGTAACTCAGTCGTGCTTTTCTCAGAGACGCCTACTCATAAAACTCCATAAGACATCTGGAGTTCGTAGGGATAAATATCTGCCATAGCGGAGTAGGACGAAAATCCTATGCATTAGTTTTTAAAGTGTGCGCTGCTCCAACCACCAAAAATACTGAAAAACTTACAATCAATTCTAGGTTTCCTGAATTTTGGAAGAACTTACATTCTAAACTATGTAGAAAGGGTTAAACCTCTCTACAAATTACTCAAACCTGATTTTAAAATCACACATTGGACATAGGAACACACAGATATCATGCTTTTACTTCAAGCTGACATGTTAGCAACAAAACACTTACAAACACGAGTAAACATACGCAACTTAGTGATCCAAATGATTGGGGGTCAATGCTGATTCACCTACTTAACTTTTAATGAAGGTGAAAAAGTACCAATTGCATACAAATCACATTTGTATACACAAGCGGATATGAAATTTACATCGACAGAAGAAATTCTGACAGCACTTCAAACAGCTGTAGCAAAAGAAAGAGCTCTAGCACAGGGGAATCGCATTATTGTTGTAACTCATGTACCAGTCTTAGAGGCAGTTACAAAAGCTAGCATTCCGAATGCAAAAGCTTTACATCCGAGATGGATAAAGTTGGGTTAATTCACTTGGAGCAACTGATGTTGAATATGTTTTTGATCCTTGTTTAACCCCTTCGGTGCTCATGACGGAACGGTTCCGTCATGAGTGTCGGTTGGCCTGTGCTTATGACGGAACCGTTCCATCATGTTTCCATAAGCCCAATGGAACGTTCAGCACAGCGTGAAAATTCGCGCCGCGCTGAAGGGGTTAAAAACACAAGCATTCCTACAATACAAACACAAATGTCCTCTGCCGACTGAAATTTTCCCTCTTGATCTGTACGAATTTATAATTTATACTGATGGATCTGCACAACCCGCTACGAAGGGTAAGCAAGCTTATAGTGCAGCATGCACGATGGTTAAAGATCATATGCGCAATGGCAAATTCAGACCTATGGTCACAAAAACACAAACTCTAGGAGATTGTACAGCTCAGCAAGGTGAACTACAAGAATTCAAAATGGCACTTGAAAATACGGATCATGAATTCCCCACACTTATGCTGTGCGTTTCTTTCTACTGTGTTCAATCTTACAATAAATATTTACAGAATTGATTTCAAAACGGTTTCAAAGATGCAAAAGGTGGAACGATCAAGCACAAAACGCTTTGGGAACAAGTAGTTCATTTGTGAAATGGACTACAAAACACTCACATGATACACACGCTGAGTCATCAATGTGCTGGCGTTCACGTTGAAGGGAATTCATTGGCTGATTAAGCCGCGAAAGCGGTTGTGCAAACGGCTTCTGTAGCGGCAATCAATTGTTCAAAAATAAAAATAGACAGTAAAATAATACTGGCTGTCAATGCTTCAGGGAAAGGCAGCGGTTTAGTGTTACCTAAAAGGTTTCTACTAAAATACTCATATACAATTGATGTGAACATAGTTCCGTTTGCTCGAATCCCTGGAGTGGGGGATAGGGTAGTACCAAACATGGAACATAGATTAGGACTAATCCTAGCAGCACATGAAGGTATCGCCTCTGCTCATGAGGCTATTTCCGCCACAGTATTGTTATTAAAACAGAGATACTTGTGGTCCGGCATTAGGAAACAGACCAGAAATTATGTTTTGGACTGTGAAATATGCCAGAAGACGAAAGTCTCTACTGTGAAACGTCCTGCGCAGATGCCCCTGGTAATCTCAGATAAACCATTAGCGTGTGTGTACCTGGACCACTACGGTCCCTTACAAAGGGATTGTAACTATAAATATATCATGGTCGCAGTGGATTCGTGTTCAAGGCTCCTTTAGATGTGTCCTCAGCGCTCGGCTGACGCTCAAACTGTTATAAAAGATTTGTGAGTCTTTATCGGCACATACGCAATTGGTACACTACACTCTGACCAGGGTCCTGCGTTTAGCTCTCGAGCTTACTAAGAAGCCATGACCAGTTTGTACGTAGCATTGTGGTACGCTTCTCCATTCCATCCTGAGGGAAATTCTGTTGTGGAAAGAAAAAACCCAAAAGGATATCGAGCACCCAGGAGCTATACAAAGATAGCAGAAATAAATGCATTGAGAAATTCAAACAACAAGAATATCCTAAAGAGATTTTGGAAAATGCCATTCAGAAAGCAGATACAGTCACACGTCAAACATTTTCAAGGCATAAACCCAAAGAAGACGGAGAATCCAGAAGCGTGTTCGTATCCAAATTTTCCACTCACAGTTATCTCATTAAAAAACTATTATGAGGTACTGGCCAATGCTCGGAACCGTAACTGACTTAAGACACAGTTTCTATACACCGCCAAGATTCGCATACCAATGGTCAAGAAACTTGAAACAAATTCTAACTTCATCGAAAAATTTTAAAGACACACATTACAAAAGGAACCACACCCTGTTACAACTGTGTAAATTGTTATTCCATCATAAAGGGCAACATGATTTAACATCTCCATAAAGGCAACAACATCAAACTAACAGTTACAGCCACCTGTAATAGCCACAATGTAATTTACATGTTAAAATGCCCTTGTGGCCTGGTTTATGTGGGCAAGACTGAGCAAAAAACATACGGATAAGACTAAATGAACACAAGAGCAACATTCATACTCATTATGCCAAATCTCTGATTGCTAACCACTTTCATCTTCTCCAACATAACTTCAGTCAACTTCGATTCTTAATTCTTGAACTAGTACTAATTTTAAAAGGACCCAACAACACACAATTTATGCTACAGAGAAAAGTATTTTGGATAGACAAACTGAATTCCACCAGCCCACACGGACTCAGTGAACGATATGACCTCAGTTGTTTTTTGTAGGGTCTATTCTGTATAGTCATTGTACTTGTTAACCCCTCAAGCTTGTACTTTCAAAGACTTGATCAACACCACGCCTGTCAACTGCGCTATTACACTTCACTTTCACACTCCTTTTTATTCGTGGATCACACTCGCTCGATTTGGTTATTACGTCCTCAATTAATTTCCAATTTGTTGTACCCCTGATTTTCGCTCTACTTGTGCCTATTCACAGATTTTCGCATTCACCCAACCAGCAACGGTGTTATAACACTTCCCGTTCACAATTCCTTCTATCGGTGGATTACACCCGTCCGACTTTGGTATCACGGTTTTAATTTATTTTACATCCGGCTCATCCTTGGTTTTTGTTTCACTAGTGCTTGTTTACTGATTTTTGCACACACCTTATTGTACCGCTTTTCATCGCGGTCACATTCCCGGTTTTACATACAGTATGAAACTACGAGTCTTTTTTTGCTGTAGTTCATACACATCCCACAATTCTAAGCTATGTCAGTTTATATCAGGCAGACACTGACGGATACAGACATCCCTGAAATCCGCCGCCCGGCTTTCGGAAGAATTCACAAATGAATACTGACACCGCTTAATCACAAGTAAGTTTTACTAACGATGCACTGTCGACACATTTAGCACAACGTTTTCAACATTATAAGTACAGGTATTTTCCTCTTATTTTCTTTATTTAGATGCTTACATTACAACATCGTCTACATAGACGCGTAAGTCTCTTGCAGTACCAATCCACTCGCGTTACGCATGCTTGATTTTTTTCCACTAACCAATCTTGGATCCAACGTATTAAATAGCGCTCTTGTAACCACATGAGCACTTGCTTGTTCTCATTTCTTTTCCCCACGGTTTCTGGTCACAACTTGCGCACTTTGCGCTTCAAAACGCCACAAATTATTTGTTTTTACAGCATGATTCAACTGTTAACACACGTTGACCCTCTACGTGATGACTTTACACCATGCTTTCCGAAACTTACCAGAATTTTTCACACGTTATCACCTTGGCAGCTAATTGCACATTCGGTATTCACCATACGGAGCTAAATTTGAGTTATCATGTGAACATCTATCATTTTTAGCTGATATTCTGTTTCTTCATTTGCAGTGTACTAGCCCCTGATGAAGGACTCTTCGGCCTGAAATGCATTGGGCACTTTGAATGAATGCTGAAATTCAAAGTTGATTTAAAGATTAAATGGAAAACTGTATCTTTTGATAACTCAAAATTAAAATAAAAGAAGACATATATTCACAGCAACGTTGTGAAATAAACAATTACTACAATGAGAAAAGATTAAAACTGTCTCACCGACTACATAAGGGGTACACTCTCTTATTCTAAGAGAGTGCAACCACGTCTTGATCATTCTCATACTCAGGAAGACTTACCATATTGCACAATTTACTGTATTGCCATCTGTCAACAATATCTGAAACATTTTTACAAAGGAGTGCGCCACTCTTTGAAGCTTCATAAAGAATACATCAAGACATCCTGGGATTTACCTTACACACACAGATATTGGAGTAGCAGTACTAACTGTGAAAACGCACTAAGCAGTTCTCTCCTATGTCAGGGTATTAATTTACACAGGGCCTGTGATGGTTCCACTACAAAATTACCTTGTCATCTGCAAGACTCACCAGCTGCAGTGATTAATCCAATTTTTGGACAACTTTCAAATGGATGTTACCTCCTATTGAATGATCACAGCTGCTGTGGCATGTTGCCAGGTATTCCATATCTAGGTACGGTGACATCCAGGGTCACTTGTATGCAAGTCTTTTTTCCACAAATACAGAGAGTCTGGGAGTTGCCTTTATGCCCTTCACTGAACATCTCTTCTATACAAATTGATACTCTAAGCAGAATGAACGCCATCCTTTTACAACAGTCAGTGCCACCGACCTCAGCCAAAGAAACCTATGATTTACAAGTCGCAAGCGCTTCTGCCAAGATACAAGCCCTTTTGAATACAAACTGCTCTATACATTTCTCAGAAATGTTGGAATGTATCTTAAACATATCTGACACCAGCAGTATTGTACATGTATTTAAGAACGTGTGTTCAGGACTGTTAGCAACTTTTCAAGCAGTCCTCTGAATAATTCCCAACTTCGTGCACTCTGTGTTTGGCGGACTACCACTACTTTTAGCACTCGTTGCAGGGATCCTGTTTTTGCTCCTACTGCTACGATATTGCAAACCAAATCACCAGCGTCATTCCAAGAACCATAGAGAGAGCTCTATTGGAGATGAAGTGTCGTGAGCGCATCGTCCAAATTTTAGGTTTACCTAATCTACGAGAATTAAATACCACATGGTTTCTGTCGTTCAGACCAATCTGGCAAGATTTCATCTTACCTGTTCTAATTTACCTGCTTTGGGGTGAAGAATATGTGCTAGACATCTGTCTAACACTCCCATCAGTCATGCCTACGGATATCGATGCTGGACCCGGTAATGACAGATGCTCTTTGTTGTCCCCAGCGGCTACCAATCCTGATGACGGCATTCATTGAGATCTCACAGATGCAAATTGCTACTGCTGAGGTACGAGAGGAAACAACAGGCACGCAGGTAACATCCGATACGAACATTGCTGATGTGACCAAAGCTGAAGGCGATGCTTCTCATCTATGTGCGGTTAGTCTTCTAAACAAGGTAATCCAACTTTCACCTACATCAGTAGATGACTTTTTGTCTACAGCATTAGAAGATTTCATTTTTTCTCCATCCCCATACACTGACTTTTGATTCAGCAAAAAATTTGCCGGGAAGACTCTGAATTTAGCATGCATTTTTTCAAAATAAAGTCTAAACTTGGAACTTTTTTCCTATGATGAATTTTTTTTCTTCAAATTTGAATTTTTCTGGCACAGTAAACTGCTTACAGTAGAACGATTCATAGAGAACAGAATTCTTTGAAACACTTTCAGAGACAATATGTCGACTTGTCAATAACAATTCTTTCATGTAACTTGACATGAAATGGTTTTGGCTTTTTTCTTCTGTATTTACGAGCCATTTCATAATATGTATATATGTGTATGTTTATTCATTTACCATTCACTGTAAATATATGCTTGGAATGAAACATTGCTTTAATATGTACAGCACCATTGCATTTTTATGCATAGCAACAGTTTTTATGCATTTTCACAAATGTATTTTAGACATGTTTTAAGCACTTCATGTGTAGCTATATTTTAGATATGTTTAGCATGTTTAGACTTTAGTAATGTCGTTCATACGAAAGTGGAGTGGGTGTTGTGTGGTGATTTAGATACCGTATATAGGTTTCCCGATTTATGCTAATGTATAGACACAATTCGCATTGCCCATATTTTGGCATAGAAATCCTACCCTTATTTAGACATTTCCATGCGAAACCAAATACAGGCATGGCCACCTACATCCGTCCATCAACGTCACAACGAGTTCTCTGAAAACCAGACTCTTAAGCCTTTAGGACTTCCCCTTGGATATTGATTTCTCCAAGAACTCATGAATTATGCATGCACATCTATTCCTTAGGGGTTCATTCATGACGTTCCTCTGCCCGACTTTTATGTCAATACTGGCATTCCTAAACACCTTCAAGGTATAAATATACCTTCACTTGCCATGGCAAACCATGGTTCAGCTGCATACTTGCACGACACGACTTGCCACGGCAAGTTCGGAAGGAAGTCGAGTCCCCGCCTGACTCACTGACCAGACGCTGTCATCCTCCTCACAGATAATCCAGCTCAAATGTTTCTGACTCCCCTTGTGGGTGTTAGAGATCGAGACTCGGAAAGAGATTCCAACCTCACTCATTCTAAGGTATGGAGTAGACTAGAACCTAGAGGGACTTTTGGCAAATCTTGGGAAAACCAATATAAACTATAGCCCAACTAGACTATAGACAAACAGCACCTACTTCTTACCTTGTACTACACTTAGATTAGGTACACTGGGGTAGAGCTAGCTACAAGCATCAGATGAGTATTCACATTTTAGCCTGTGTTATTTATGTATGTATTTTTATGGATATATGTCATAGCTACAAACCATGCGATTGCAGTAATATTTTACCTTACTGCTAACGCTGTACGTATTATACTTAGCAGTCTGTCTTACGATTGTAGCAGTTTATATCTCTTGTACGAGAAATAAGACTTTTCAATAAACCCTTTTTATTGAAACGCCCGTCTATCTATTTCTGTGTAACTCTGAAGAAACTAAGCATGCACGATTGAGTGAAACTGTTATCTATTGTTTCCAGGATTCTGAGATTGTTCAGATTCTAAGGGAAACAAAATTGTCATGTTTATGCGGTTGTCAGAGACTAATCCCTTCTTGTTTATTCAAGACGTTTCTAGTGACCTCTGGGTTAGCTGGCATACACAAGTAATTAAGTTTAATGTACTTGATAGAGACATACTGACCTCAGTCCTATGTCCAAACTATAGTGTATATTATTCCAATGCGCAGAGCCTATCAGGGATATAGGAACTACACTACACTCTGAGATCTTTGCCAGTCTCCAAGTCTTGCTGTCAGGTGTTCAATCAGCTCTGAGCTTGACTGGTGTTGTGTGGGCTACATGCTGTCACTTTTAATGTGTGTGTTCACGGGAGGATATTGGAGCCTTCCCACATCCATACCCAGAGGCATTGAGCTCAAAGTTGTTGAAACAGTAATATGTGATATGATTTTATCAAAAATGATGTGGCAATCATGGGCCGAGGAATGGGGAGAGAGCCAAGCAAGACAATGCTCTCCTCCAGTCACACTGGCTCAGCCAAGAAACACTGCCTTTGCCTGCTCCTCCGGTACCCAGTTGGGACGGTCAACACCTCCATATAGAACATTGTGAGGGCGTTATGAATCTAATGCCACCTTGTCTCAGTGTACAAGCAGCACAGAAACAAACATCCTAGCTGCTTCCTGATTGGGCCAATTAACTGCAGCAGCGCACATTCCCCAGGAAAAACAACGGAAGGAGCTGGACACATGTGAAATGGAGGGTCCAGCGTTGCTATTTGGTGTTTATTTTTAATGACACCAGGATGTCAGATGCACGTGGCTCAGAGAGGCCGGCCCTGATCTAAGATCACAATAGTTTTTCTGTTTTTTAAAGGACTGTAATCTGCACTAAACCTTTAGCAACTAACTGAACAAAGTACCAATTTTGCCAAGTGCAAGCTCGCATTGTCCCTTAGCTGCACACACACTCGCCAGCCCTGCAAACCAAACATATGCAAATACAACTCTAATTCTATGCTCTTGGTAATTACATAATGTGCATTTTGACCATTACTTTCTCAACATGGTATCTTCTATAATTAGAGCCCACACAATCTACACACCACTAAACGGAGATCTTTACATTTAAAACAACAGCAATTATCTGCCAGTGTCTTGTAACTTCTTGCCTTTCTCCAAGACAGCGGAGCCCTGGCAGACCGCTAATCAGGCACGCTGCGTCCAATGGGGCGTGGGGGGTAGCCCCCCCGCCCGCAGCCGCCCGCAGCTTCCATTGGCGTTTCTGAACTTAAGTAAATTGAATCAGTTTACCTAAGTTCAAAGACGCCTAGGGAGCACTGACAATGCATGTCAATCAGCATGACGTCAGACCGCCCACCCCCTTCAGAGTCTGAAGGGGGTGGGCGGTCTGGCATCAAGTTGACTGACATGCATTGTCAGACATGGGGCAGCAGGCAGCACCACAACACAAGTGCGCATGAGTGGGGACGGAGGGCGAATTTTCGCACCGTGCCCACTCATGCGCACGTCTGTTTTTACATGTTTGCGCATGCCCATTAGGAGACCCTCGGTCTCCTAATGGGCAGGCAGCGGGCGAGGAGTAACCGTGCCCTAAACCACTCCTGGCGCTGCGGCTTAGGGGTTGCCACTCAAGTACTGCTGTTCCTGTTCCTGTTTGATGACAAGGCGCCAATGCAGGCCAGGAGCAGAGGTGGTCAGGTAAGTTTTCAAAAATTGTATTTTCCCTTAGGACCCCACCGTGCGGCTGCATGAACGGAGGGGGTGGTCAGATTTACATATCAATGAAATATGCATAAATGACTCAGCATATATTTGGAATTTTATGCACACAGAGCACTACAATGATAAAATGAAAAAGTGAGATCATGTTTAATTGAACTTCAAAAGAGTTTGCATATCTCGCGGCCTCGATATAGCTGCACAACCTCAGTTTCTTATGTCAGTATATTTATCAACTACAGTATTGATTTTTTTCTTCAAATGTATGTAAGCATTTGCAAGCCTGTAAAAACAGCTGTCAAATAGGGGCACGCTGATAGATTTGTTTTAATTGCATGGTTTACACATTCATTTCAGCGGCTGGTTTGAGATCAGTCCTATTACCTCGCCGAGTGCTGCACAAAAAGCATAGTAACTCTTATATGGAGGATTTATGTGAGTGTGTTCTTCTGTAATGTCCTGAATAGTCTACTAGTGTAAGTTCTAGAGAGTTGCTGACTGTTAATTATGTATATGCTTGTGTACGTATTTGTATATGTGCAATTTTAAATGTCTGTATATGCGTAGGATGGTTTCCGGGAGTGTGTGTGTCCACTTTCTGCAGCGCCGCGGTTCCCCGCCAAGAAAAGTCTTGTATTGTGAAACCAGGTTACAAAAAAGACGATGAGGACGTTTGATAATAACCGCTGGTTATTGGGTCATTCTAACACAGTACACTGCATGGTTACTTTTAGCTGCTCTAGCATTTTAGTGTTGGAAATTCTAAGTGTTTACATTGTTATTAGCCAAAGTGATAAGTTCGTTAAATTGACCTAAATGTGTGCTGCGCAATACTAATTTTATGGCATTCATGCTTGTTTACTAAGGAATCGGGTAATGTGCTTGCTACCTAAAACTAAGCCCTATCTTACGCCCACCACTTTGAAATGTCACCAGCCGCCCCTGCCACTAATACCACGAAAGGAAAACACCTGTTGTGGAAAGCTTATGTATCAGGCTGACACATATGGCATCAACATTACGCAAGCCACAACACTTCATCACAAAAGAAGACTCAAGATAACCTTCCCCGTCTGTGAAAGGCGCACTGCTCGGTGACAGCTCCGTGTTCATCACACAGGCAGGGACAGAAACTGACTGGAATGCAAGCTTGGATAACTGCCTGGCTGCGTGTGCCCACTCAAGCAGGCTTTATAAAAGGTCAAGCGATAGACATAAAAAACACACAATGGCATTTGCTGACAGGAGGCTCATGGGCCGCATGCCCCTGCTCCAGCAAATGGCTGTGGAGTTGTGCTCTGTTTTGTGTTGTGGCGGACCCCTCTATGGCATTGCTAACACACACGTAGGCCACTTTATGCCTTTCCTTTGCCAGCGTGATAAAGGGCGGCTTCAAAGAACGCAGCTGTAGTGTCCATTCAATGCACGCTGCGTCCATAACACCCCCAGAGCCTCACATAAATGTGTACACCATCCTCATAGAACTGAAACGCTCTCGCAAAAATGTGTCCCGTACCAAGATATCTGGGTGTTCGTGAGTCGACAAGTATCGCCGTGTTTAGATGTAACAACACGATGCGGCACCATAAAATGGAAAATGGACTGAGTAATGAAGACCAAACATGATATATCATGCCAGAAGTAATGACAGAGAAAAAACAAGATGTTGATTCTTCAACGTTACTACACACAGCCCCTATAAGCTCAAAAATGAGAAAATATACACAGTGCTATTACAACAAGAGGAAACGTATCTGCACGGTAAGATTCCATGTTAAAAACATGATTTCAGAACGGACTGCATAAATATGAACCCACCATAAACGCCATGTTCTCCTGGACACTAATCTCTCTTTTGGACAGCACATTGGTAGTTTATCAGGCAAATTCTATGGTATTTTGAAAACCATCTGCAAAGTACTAGATCTCCTTCCCATCAAAGCAAGGAAAACGCTGATACACTCCCTAGTCACTCCCCATCTGGACTATGGGAATTCTTTGCTTATTGGTCTGAACAAGAAAGGGATGCAACAACTCCAATGTGTCCAGAATTGGGCGGACAGACTTATCCTTAATCTGCCCAGAAACACATCAGGGAAGAGAGCCTTAGCTACTCTTCATTGGCTCCCTATATGGGAACGCATTCTGTTCAAAATGATGTGCATGGCCCACCACATCGCACATGGTAAAGGCCCTATTTATCTTCAAAAGCTATTGATCATCTACCGGCCTAAACGTATCTTGAGATCACTTGGAAGCATGCAGTTCCAGGTCCCCCGCATCCATAAATCGCGGATGGGAGGTCGCTCCTTTAGATATCTAGCCTGTAAACGATGGAATAAACTTCCCATTGAACTCCGGACTGAGCCTTCAGAAGCAAGGTTCCGCCTAAAACTTAAAACGCATCTCTTCCCTAAGAATTAATCTCTGGAGCGATGTTTTCCAACCCCGCCTGTTGCCGTTTGCATGAAGTTTTGCCCTCCTGTTGGACTGCATCCATAGCGCGGGGACACACTGATATAGTGTAACCAGGCGCTTTATAAATGTCTTTATTATTATTATTATTATATTGTACCCGAAGCAGTAACATTGGAAAACAAGGATATCTAATCACAAACACTGAAGAACTTTTAGCAAAAGGGAGCTGACGAAACCTGCAATGTAGATCAGACGGTCTCGGAATGACATGGGTGTTGTGTGATAATGAAGCACTGTCAAGATTACAAACGATGCTAGAGAAACAGGTGCACACTGGAGGAACATCAAGATAGGGATGCCCCATGGTGAAGCTTTGCTGGAAAACTGAAATGCATATGTGAAGAAAACCATATTACCAGTCGGAGCCGGCAGTCACGGATGTTAATCGTTCAGTAAAAAATAAAAAACTTACCTGCTTGCTGTTTCCTCTGAGACTGCATCACGCAACGCCGCCTCTCCTCAGCTCCTGCTTGCTCAGAAGTCCTGGCGCACTTTTAGGCAGCCTCCCACTCTCTCAGCCATTCCTGAGACACTGCATTGGCAGTGCCAGAATTGACTAGAGCAGGGAGACGGGGGTGGCTCAGCTGCTGTGCTGCATAAAGCAACCCTCGTCCCTTGCTGTCAAGGGGGGAAGGCTAGTAGTGCGCATGTTCAGGCTGGTCGTGAAAATGACCAGCCCAACACCGAACATGCGCACTGCACTATTCCTGTTGCTCTGCGCTAGCCTGTCACTGACAGTCACTTTCAGTCAAACATGCACTGCTGCAACAGCCCCGCCCCGCCACCCCCTTCAACGTCCGATTGTCATTGAGCCACGAGTATTATTATTAAGAAAAATGAATGGACCAACCAACTTAGATACTGAACCTAATCAATGGGCGGTGTTGGTGTGTGGCATTAGTGGGGCAACGCCCAGCACCCCAAAATGATGCACCGCCACTGCTTGGCCACTGAGCTGACGAGCTTGGGGAGATGCGCCTGTACACTTGTGAGAGGTACTGAGACCTGAAAAGATAGTGGCAGCCTACTCAGCAACCCCAAATAACATTTGTTGTTATCTACACTGATGACGGATGATATCGAGAAACACGTGTCTACAGATTTACAGCACTAACCTGCACCAACTTTGGTGGAATACTCCAGTAAAATGTGAAGAAGAATGTACCATGAACTGCATTGACCAGAATGCTAAGGGGCGAAGTTTGCTCGGAGGTTAAGCAGTGTGCTCCCACCCCTTCCTGTTTGAAAAGGCTCCCTTGAGCCACTGAGCTGCTGAGCTTGTGGAGATGCAACTGTGCGCCTGCGGGAGGTAGTGAGACCTGAAAAGATTGTAGCAGCCTGCTCAGCAACACCAAATAATATGTGCTTTTATCTGTACTGATGATGGATGATATCCAGAAACACGTGTCTACAGATTTGCAGCACTATCCTGCACCAAGCTTGTGGAGATGCACCTGTGCGCCTGTGAGAGGTACCGAGACCTGAAAAGATTGAGGCAGCCTGCTCAGCAACCCAAAACAAAATGTGCTTTTATTCGTACTTATGACAGATGATATTCAGAAACACGTGTCTACAGACTTACAGCACTAACTTGCATCAACTTTGGTGGAAAACTCCAGTGAAATGTGAAGTAAGCATGTACCATGAACTGCATTGACCAGAAAGAATGCTAAGGGGCAGGCTGTGATGGGCGGTGAAGTAATGTGCCCCCACCCCTTCCTGTTTGAAAAGGCTCCCTTGAGCCACTGAGCTGACGAGCTTGTGGAGATGCACCTGTGCACCCGTTAGAGGTACTGAGATCTGAAAAGATTGCGGCAGCCTGCTCAGCAACCCCAAATAAAATTAGTTTTTATCTGTACTGATGACGGATGATATCCAGAAACATGTGTCTAAAGATTTACAACACTAACCTGCATCAACTTTGGTGGAACACTCCAGTGAAATGTTAAGTAAGCATGTACCATGAACTGCATTGACCAGATTGCTAAGGGGCGAACTGTGCTGGAAGGTCAAGCAGTGTGCTCCCACCCCTTCCTCCCGACATTGAAAAGTACCCTCGTAAGGAGAAAGATAGAACAGAGTCAGGAACTCTGGAATAAGTAAGTTAATTTTTGCAACCTATGTCATCTCAAACACAAGAAAGTCAGTGTGGACACTAGCTATGATTCACAGTAGCACTGTACATGTTAACCTGCAAATGTAATTGAACCATTTCAGTAAAAAGCTCAGAACAATTATCATACATCCCCAGGAATACATAGAAATTGTACACCAGCAACTCACAAACAAATGGGCGTTGTTACCTCCTCTCATTGCATACTTACACTCATGTGAAAAAGTGTGGATAAGCTGTTGTCTCAAATCCAAGCCCTCCTCCTCACCATTGTCATCATGTCCCAGTCCTGGATCCTCCCTTGCTGGTGACTGCTGGTCTTCATCGTCCAGTATGAGAGGTATCGGCTTTCGTATTGCCAGGTTGTGGAGCATGCAGCAACTTTTGATGATCTGGCACACCTTCAATGGGGCATATTTGAGTGCTCCTCCTGTGTGATCCAGAAAACAGAATCTGGTCATCAGAAGCCCAAAAGTCGGTTCCACGACTCGCCGGGTCCTACCATGAGCCTCATTAAACCGCACTTCTGCAGGGGTGACAGTGTTACGGAGTGGTGTCAGTAACCAAGGCTGTTTGGAGTATCCAGAGTCACTTACATTTGACACAGAAAAAACCTCAATTGTATGACAAAAGAGCACTATCTGGCATATAATCAACACACACCACAACATACACATACAACATCACCTACCAACAAGCTGGGCACGGTCCCGTTGTAGCTGAGAAATCAAATGGGGGATGACGCTGTTTCTCGGGAAATATGCATCATGTGCAGAGCCAGGGAAATGTGCGCAGGCGACGGAGATGGACATGTCAGCTAAACATACCACTTGCACATTGATAGAGTGGTAATGTTTTATGTTCCGATGGATTCACTCATTTGCCTGTTGTGGGATCAATGCAAAGTGGGCGCCATCAATAGAGCCAATGACATGTGGTATTTGACCCAAGACATAGAATTCCCTCTTGATGACTGACAACTCTCCAGGTGTCAGGAACTTTATGTACGGGTCCAGGTAACTTGGCAATGCCTCCAACACATCCCGAAGGACATGGCTTAACATTTCTTGGGACATTACACCTGGTGTTTCCTCTTTATACTGGAATGTACCAGTGGCAAAGAAATGTAATGCTGCCATAACTTTCATCTTTGTGGTGAGTGTAGTTGAATACTTGCGACCAGGCTGCAACCGAGGTGACAACTGCTCATGCAACTGTTCAGTTATTGGCTTTGTGAAATGGTATTTCTATATGGTTTCACATTCTTCCGTGGTCAGTAGGTCTGTAAAAGGCCTGTACACTGGAGGTTGTCTGTGATACCTATGTATGGAGTATAAACACAGTTGGTGTTAGTTCACAATGTACAAAGCAACACACATTTAGACAAACATGACATGAAATCTGAACACAACTGAAACTACATGACAATGGAAATACACATTTTAGAGAATAAGGTTGACCTTTGATACATATCACAGCCTTATGACCTTTGCCAGAAATGTTACCAACGTACAGTGACACAGCAATCATAGTGTAGTAGTGAAACATTCTAGTGTCTGTCATCATCGATGTGATCAAGCATTACATTCTCAACCACTCCCCAACAAATAAGCCGAGATATAGGTTTGTGAGAACAATTACATGGTTCAAATGTACTCACAATAGGATCATCTAATGCCAGATATGTGGGACACCAAATACACACAGCATCTCACATTGTAAATTATGCACACTTCTGTCACAGGGTGAACACTGTCATGTTGTAATGTGTACAGTACACATACAGTCACACACACCAACCATTAAATATGTAGGAGGTGCATATACAATGCCATCATTCACTTAAGTCTGGGACACAAAAACACTAGTAAATCACATGACAAACACAAGCTGATGTGGCTGCCTAATGTCATGTTTTACTCATTAAAAGGTAAATGCATTATCCATGACTTAGACAAAAAACATTTACAGTCAGAAATCACATGGATTGCACACTGGCTCACACAGTCCCCAAATGCAGTGAATATGTCAAGAATGCACTTGTAAAGCCCCAAAAACAAATTGGTACTGTGACCAAGCATAAGAGGCTAAATAGAGTAGTTACATTTTATGTTGGTATTAGCCTTACAATCGGTGTGTCATGTGCCCCTCAAGTAGGGTGACCAGATTCTCAAAACAAAAAAAAAACGGGACAGGTCATAGACCTAGAATTCAGATTACAGTTTGCAGTAACCATTGACATAAAGGTAGGACTAGTTGACAGGTGTTATAGACATAGGAAAAGGACTCCAATGACATTTGCCTCCACAGACACAGATGAAGAATTACAGTCAACAAATCAGATGTGTGATACAGACAGCATTTTTTTTTAAAGATAACAGCATGTGCATACCGTATTTTCCAGCGTATAAGACGACCCCCTACTTTGCTTGATAAAATTTAGGTTTCGTGCTATACTCGCCGTATAAGACTACCCCCACTTTCAGCGCAGTCCAACGCAGTCCTGCATAGCCATTCCGAGAATTTATTTTGAGCTTACCGTATTAGTGATTCTAATCCTCCTCCCTGTGGGTGAGCAGTAAGGCTTTATCAGTGGACAGTGTTAAGCGTTTATTGTACAAACTCAAAGACTGAACTCAAACAAATTGGTTGTATAAACAATATTGCTTTAGTCGCAATATTTTTATTTAGAACCATATGAAAAACTGTCACTTGTGAACATACCTGTTTGTCATCAAACATGTACGGTACGATAAACATAAATTAGTGCATGAAACAGTGCAAGTGGATTAAACTTTTCATAACTTTTCATAAGTCCAAGCGATTTTTACAGGATTTACAACGTTCCCTTTAAAAGCCTTCAAAATCCTCCTCTTCGTCATTTGATCTCATAAGTAAATCAATGAGATCTTGTGGTACATCTGTAAGGCAGTCATCGTATGGATCTGGTACCAATTCCGTATCAGATGATGTGGTCTCTGCTTCGGCATCTTCTTCATCTTGCCACAAGTAGTCGTCCTCCATACCATCTAATGAATTTGATATGCCACACTTCTTGAAAGACTTTATGACTGTTTCTGCATCGATGTCGTTCCAGGCCTTTATGACAAAGTTGCACAAAACATCCAACTGTGGAGCACGCATGTTTCCTCCTTTTGTGAATGTTTTTTCACCGCTAACCATCCACTCATTCCACTGTTCTCGGATGCGATCTTTAAATGGCTTGTTTAGGCACACATCCAGTGGCTGCACCAACGATGTCAATCCTCCAGGTATAACTGCAGCATCTATTTTTAGTCTTGCCAGCCTTTGCTTGGTGCTTGGAGTTAAATGAGCCCTGAACATATCCCACACCAGTAGACTACGTCTTTGTAGAAGTCCACCTGGTCGCCTGCTCCATACATTATCAAGCCATAGCTTTACCCCTTCTTCATCCATCCATCCTTTCTCATTCACATGCACAAAACAACCAGCAGGAAACTTGAGTTTCGGCATTGTTTTTCTTTTGAAAATAACCATTGGTCTCAGTTTTGCGCCATCAGCTGTGCATGCTAGTACCACTGTGAAACTGGACTTCTCATGTCCTGTTGTTTTTATTGAAATTGTCTTTTCACCTTTTTGATGGACAGTTTTGTTTGCAATCATATCGAAATTCATTGGAGTTTCATCCATATTTCTGATACTACTTAGCGCATAACCATGTTCATTGCGCAGCCTAACAACGTAGCGATGGAAGCTATGCATTTTGGCATCAAGATCTGCAGGTAATTCTTGGGCAATTTTTGTCTTTTGCCGCAATACCAGATTATGCCTTCCCAAGAATCTAGTACACCAGGATACAGTGGCCTTAAATCTGTTGCTGAGATCTGGGTTAGATTTGGCCCACTGAAGTGCAACCAATCGGATTTTATTTCGGGTCACTACATAACCGCTTTGGCGATGCTCAGTCACCATGTCTGCTACATGCGTTTCGAGTTCTGGCCAATGTGGGGTGCCTCTTCTTAATGCACACTTGCCCCTTGGCATACTCTTTAATGCTTTCTCATTTTCTCTCCAGGCCCGGACCATCTTTTCTGTTACTCCATATTGTCTTGCAGCAGCACAGTTATTATGTTCTGTGGCAAAATCCACAACTTTAAGTTTGTAACTGGCTTCATATTTCCTTCTTCTTGCCACTGCTGGAGCCTTGCTGGGTTCTTGACTGCCAGCCATTTGCACTGGATGTACTGCTGGAGCCTTGCCGGGTTCTTCACTGTCAGCCATTTGCACTGGATGTACTGCTGGAGCCTTGCCGGGTTCTTCACTGTCAGCCATTTGCACTGGATGTACCGTACTGGTGCTGTACAGTATGAACAGGTGCAGAGACAATCACGGCAAGTGCTCTACTGCCTTCGGGAACATTCTACAGTCCCCTTTCTATGCCCATGCCCATGTCATGGAGAGAGGAGCGCATGCCTAACGTGCAACACAGCGGGGGCTGCTATCTTCGGCGCTGGCTGCCCGTTATATATTTCGGACGTCCTGCTGCCTCGTCCTGCTGCCTCGTCTGCCTGGGGATGTGCAAGCGGTTGGAGGCGCGTGTGCAGCGGCAGCGGCAGTCGAGGTAAGACTCATGGCGCCATTTGCTCGCTTGTGAAGTTCGAGTGAAGTCCTCGCTATGAAAAAACGCTTGCTTTCGATACTTGCACAGTTCATGGCGCGGGGCTTGGGTGTGGACGTTGCCAGTGCCGGTGGCTGTATTTTTTAACATAAGGTGTGTTGTATTTACTATTGTGAAGCGGTCTGACACCTTTGAGTGAAGTCCCCGCTATGAAAAAAAATGCTTGCTTTCGATACTTGCACAGTTCATGGCGCGGGGCCTGGATGTGGACGTTGCCAGTGCCGGTGGCTGTATTTTTTAACATAAGGTGTGTTGTTTCTTGTTATTTCCTATTGTGAAGCGGTCTGACACCTTCGAGTGAAGTCCTCGCTATGAAACAGCGCATGAAAACAGACCATAAAATTTGGCACCCGGCGTATAAGACGACCCCGACTTTCCAGAACATTTTACGGGGTTAAAAAGTCGTCTTATACGCCGGAAAATAATAGGATTTGGTTTTTTCGCTTTAACAATGCCAAGAACAGTCTCAAAAATACTAGCTTGCAAAAATGGCTAAAAGCTTTCCCCATGACAGAAGCCGAGAAGGCGAAGAGGAAGAAGGAAGAGAAAGGGAGACAAAAGGCACTATGATGCATGAAGGGCTGAGGAGGTAGGTCTGTGTGTCTGAGATCAGGGGAGGGATGAGAGAAGGCCTGTCTATGCCTCTGATGTGTGGGATGGACTGTTCATTATAGGCCTGTCTGTGCCTCTGAGATGAGCATTTCTAAGGTAGAAGGCTAACTCTAAAATAGAATCAGTATGTTACTGGTGATATCCGCTCTGTACACGCTGCTGTCATAAATAAGTGTCTCCTGTTGAGCAGCTTTGAAAATCCATGACATCATAATGCTTAAAAACATTTACCCAAATGCATTTTGGGGAGTGTCTTTCTTAAGGTGACAGTTAAGATTTAAGTACCAGCCAGCATTTCAGGTCATCTGGTAGACCCGCCCAGTGGCAAGCATTCTCCCAGGTAAGCGGTCTGAGTATTGCTGAGAAGGGTACTACAGCACAGACGTATTGTAGGTCACATCAAGCAGAACTCGCCTCTGACCCTGTGCATCTCATCCAAACATGTATCCTTAGACAACTGCAAATGTCCCACTTCTTCTACGTCTCACAGAGCCTTCAGATATAGTAGAATTACTACCCAAGCAGACTTGGAGGCTGCAGTAACTTAACCACATCCTCACTTGTGCGCAACACCCAATGTTTCCCCGCACACTTCCTTTAACCACTTATGCACCCTGTGCCCTCCCAGTGGTCCCAAATAAGGCAGCGCACTGAAGTCCCACACAGCGCTCTACGAAGACCAGGTGACATGACAGAAGTAACCAGGGCATCAAGTGGGATGAAAAAACTGGGAGGGGGGTCTCTCAGAGGAGCATGGTCAATGTAATTAAGGACATGGCTTAAAACACATAAGCTAAGAAATCTGTGCTTAGCATACTGTCCCCTCCCAAAAATTAGCTGCTTCTGTCATTGCATCCAGATAAATAATACAAGTAACAATACACCTACAAAAAAGAAAAAACTATTGGCTTTGTCAGTGGTTGTTAGTTGCATAAACTAAGTAAGCACAAACTTCAACTTTGTTGTATATAATGTTTTAAATGCTTCCCTTCTGGAATGATTGTGAAATAACTATAATGGGAAATTATTTAAAAAAGTGGGTGTTTCTCTGTCTAACCTGGGCACTGCACAAAAACAGGGACATTTATTTAATTTGAAGCTAAGTGTCAGGACATGCTCCTTAAATCAGGACTGTCGGGGAAAGCCGGGACTTCTGGCCACCCTACCCTCAAGGTTAGCTCCTAATGGGAATGTAAGCTATTCTTTTAGAGGTACATTTCATCATCAAAAATCTTCCTCCACACATATAATGCACAAAAGTACATCTATCACAGAAGTTTCTGCCCTTCTGACTGATTATTCATTCGACGTGATAGCCGCATCCTAACTGATTTTGATAGAGCCATAGGTTGCAAGTTTTCATGGTGACAGACGCAGGTGTTAATTCAAAGGTCGCAGTAGCCACATCATGACCAATTCTTACAGAACCATTGACTGTCAGTCGTTATGGTGACAGACACAGGTTTCTATTCAAAGGACGTTCTTGGCGCAATAGGACCGATTCAGACACAGCCATTGGCTTATAGTTGTGAAGAAGACGGTTTCCAGACGATGAATCGTCCGCATCGTCTGGAAACCGACTTGTAACCTCCTATTCCAATCTATCAAAGTCACTCGTGTTCTGATGATATCTCTTCTGACTGCACTGTAGGAGTGTCATCTGCAACCAATGTAATGCATTGGACTGATTTGGAAATTAAGACTGACGCAAACCTATCACTTTGGATGCATTGAATGAAGACCGCCTCTGCAGTTCAGATATAAGTCTGTATGTTCCCTAGAGACTTCACGTGCCTGCACTACGTGCATCATTCCTGAACTTCCCATCTCTCGGCTGCTGCGCCCACATCCTTTGGGAGCTACTATTGAACATACAGTTGGCAGGGCCCCAGCCTTCACACAGGAGGAAAACCAAGTCCTGCTAAACACCCTCCTACCACTGTACAGCCAGCTCTATGGCAAACCAGGGGAGCAGGGAACGGATGATTACACTGCATTGTCAGTGGACATGTGCAATTACCATGCACTACTAGCATTAAGAATCTCATAGGCAAGCACGTAAACAGTTTTTTGTAAGTTTGACAGTGTGTAGGTAACTGTTCTGGGTAGGTACACTGCTGTAAAAGTGTGTGTACTGGGGTAAATATTTTATCACTGTTCTCATGGGATTCAACATTGAACACAGGACAACTGCACATAATGCCACTTGCCTACCCCTTAGATATTGTTGCCAATCTGACCATGACCTTTGTGTACAAGTGTTTCACTCAGAAACATGTTGCATGTCACCATGTCATCCTTATAGGTCAACTCCCATCAGAAGGTTAAGCTGTGGATGACCATTGTCCAGAAAGTGTGCTCCGTGAAGGTCGCAAATCGGTGCATCCGTCATTGCTGCAAGAGTTGGCAGGACCTTAGTGGCTAGACCAAGAAGATCCCAAAACAATAGAGGAAGCGTAGAGGTAATGATAGAATCACCCTCCTAACAGATTTATACAAACAAAAAGATTATATCAATGTGTGATGGTGATATTTTTGATATTTTTAATGCATGCAGTGTAATGCTAAACTCTCTCTTAGAAAATGGAAAGACGAGAGCACTGTGTGCTTTTTAAAATACCCCTCACACACTAAAAAAATCCTTTAGTGTCATGCTTCATCATAGGGGTCTTCCCGTCCCTCTACGGGGCGGGGCGTGTTACGACCTACGAGCTATGCGGGAGCACTAATTGTTGTGACAAAGGCTATGTGATGGTGCAGTGTAAGTGATGTCAGTGAAGTGTAGGGACCTAACTAGTAAGTGTAATAAAAAGGAAAAATTAAAAATTCTCTGGCTAGTAGAAAAAATACATTTTATTCACTTCTTTGGCTGGGAACATTAAGAAGGGGGTTTTGTGGTAGAGCAATTAGCTTGCTACCTGGTCAACATGTTTCGTAAGCAGTCCCCTACTGCTTACTCATCAGGACCTTCTAATGGTCCCTACTACGGAGTGCTCGGTTTGTAAAGTGGTAAGCCTACAGTCCTAAAAACTGGCAGCAAAAATCGGCTGCTAGTTTGGGCTACAGGGCATGAGCTGGCCCTAATGAAAACGTGATTGATTTTCAATTGGTAGTCAAAAATATTGACCTATTGCGGTCTCTGTAAAGGAAAACTAAAAAAAGAGACAAAGCACATTATATATATACATTTTGGACGTATAAGCACATATCAGCTCTAATATTCAGAATCCCACTGGTCGTGGACGCTCTCACGTTATTGAAGCACGCACTACGGGCTTCACATGTGAAAGGGCGAGTTAAATGTAACCTTCCCTGACCGTTCGTTAGTAAATACCAACCGAACAAGTATCGTTCACCTCATTAATGTGAGGGCTGACTCATCTCAAAATACACACACACATAACTCAATACATACAACAGCACCCCAAGATGGGGAAGACTCCAAGGAGACCAAAAAACTCTCGATGAGAACAATGAAGGTCTAAACTTGTCAAGGAACAGTGTCGCTAGACCAAAGTAAGGATGTAATACATACTAGTTCGACAATTGTTGCATGCCCCATGAGCTGGCAGGCGAAGGGTGTTCCACTCGGTAAACTGTAAAAGAAAACCGCACCCTTACATGAATTACGAGTTCCTCCGTGATTCATTGTTGCCTTCTGGACCAAATTTGTTAAAGACTCATGGTCAGAGTCTATTACTTACATTTACCGCATGAGTACAATGCCTCGTTCCTACCCTTGTGCCGCTCCGTGGACTACTGGCGTCCCGCACTTGGCGGCTTAAAAAACAACTTGATTGCATTGTCATCCCGTCTGCCTCGTGCCGGTAAAACACTAGTCTGCTAACCCAAGATGGCCGCCGTCTGCGGGACATCTGGTGGGGAAAAAAATATTTCCGGCAGTCTATCTACTAATCCAATTATCTGAGAAGTAAAATCAATATCGCAAAATCCAAGCAAATGTTTCTACATGCTCGTCACCTCGTTCTTTCTTATTATAGAAAACCGGGGTTTCCTCTTGAATGTGCTGTACACTGGGGACTCTAACACTGTCAGTGGGTCATAGGTCCCGAGACTCATGAGTACTCCTACTACTCTGCAGTACACAATCTGCACATCCAGAATTGAAATATTTGTCAGCAGCACACACTAAGCCTGAGGAGCTTGATGCTGAATTGATGTGAATAACATTCTCGGATGATGACCCTAGACACATACACATTGGCTGCAATGTGCAGCACCCCCAGTCCACACATGGTGACTGTATCCTATATTCTTGTTGGCCCATGGATTTTTCTCATTCCTGATAGATTTGTCTCGAAATATTTCACTGACGACTGGGACAAAACAACTTCTAGGTTGCTGGAGTTGGGAATCACTGAAATCGTTACTGAGTGGCTGGGTCTGGTGATTTGTATGTTGTCTGGGCCAGTATCCTCAGTGTTTTCCTGTATACTGAGGCATCACTATGTCATCAATAGACTGCGGTTCAGTTGCAGGCTGTGATGATAGCCATGCTGCCAGATGCTCAAACACACCACACCCATCTGATTGAGCAACTTTGTTGATTTTACTTTGCAACATGACAAGCTGGAATGCCCACAGAGTGGGATAAGTCAGGGCAACTCCTATCCTGCCTCCTCTGTTGCTTAAGAACAACTCAGCAGATGTTGCTGATTATGCATCACCTGCAACAGATGCACACTAGTCAGGCAACCATGCATGAATCCTTCACAGTGTTTTGTGGCCTATACATTCACCCCTACTCTGACCGCATGGTAGACGTTTCCTGATTTCTAACTGGATTGAATTTACCTGAGCTTGATCTAGCAGCGCGTGCAGTTATCAAAACCCCGTTGGCTGGTATGAGAGATACTCAGAGTGACTTTGAGATACATACATATATGTGGCTATGGGCATTTCTGTTCCAACATCAAATGTCTGTTTCTCCTAGTATTTAGTGGTCGGACTGTACCTACCTGATGATGACATTCCCTCATTTGACTGACACAGCATGCTATGGAGATATGGTGGGATTGGTATCAGAATGATGCCCAGGTACTCTGAAAGTAATTGGCACACATTCTGTGATCATCCCTTTCATTGTAGCCTCCATGTGTTTACCTTGTATGGGAGGTTTCAAAGGGCACACTACAGATGATCAAGGTGGTGAGGGGTAGGTTAGAATGGGCAAAAGAAACTTGCCTCCATACAAGACCCCTACATACAACGCAACCTCCCTGCACCTGACATGACCTAAAAGTGATGAGCAGGTGCGGGAGATATCACTGATTCTGGCAAGGCATGCGAGGCAGGGTGCCAAGGTGAATATGCCCCAAAGGCTACCCCCCAGCCTCAATTTACAGCATAGCTGGGGAGCGGACAATATACTGGCACTACGTTGCAGTGGCCTGGGGGGACTGGTGAAGTAAGTCAGCCTCTTGGTGTTGTTTACAGAAGCACCAAAACCATTGGCCACATGTGACCTTGGTGCACCAACCCATTAACCAATGCCCAATTACCCGCATTGCCAATCCAAACCTATGCAGAACACTTTCTGTTTGAACTCAACACCCATTGGGTTTTATGGGCTTCAGCTCCCCCGTTGTGGAAGTCAGGCCAGGCTGAGACAGCTTCCCCACACACACACAGTTCTTTAGAGGCTGTAGGTAACTGGTCTGTCATGTTTGCATATCTGCACCCGAGTATTTCACAGGTTTTTAAGCGACCATTTACCAGACAATGAGGCCTTTCTGGTTTTTCAACAGTCCCTAGAGCACCAAAATCTCCACTCTGCCCATTCCTTAAAGTTGCCAATTACTTTTGCTGCCACAGTTTGAGAATGCATCTCCTGCCAAGTAACCGTAGGCAATTATTTTTTTTTTTTGTAATGTTCTGCAGCTTGCACCCGGAGATAATGAGGCACTTTGCATGAGCACCAGTTACATTACTCAAGAACACATTGCTGGTAGTATTACTCCTTCCCCAAATTTGGCTCTACATTGCTGAGAGTGTTAGGCCCCCCACACCCCAAATTTGGGTCCACATTACTGGGAATGTTAGCCCCCTACACCCCCATATAGGCTTGGGGTTGTAGTATTCATCATAGATGTAGAGTAGAGGGATGACATGCGCGATGGGATGCATAGCTGCACCATCTTGTCACAGGAATCGTGTTGTGATGTGATTCGGAGCAGAAATACTCCCCTACCGACTGCTCTGACATGTTGGTTGGTATGACCCATTCGGCGCACAGGAGTAGGCATCGTACATAGGCATTCGGGTTCAGACTCAGAAGTGCCTCTGAATGACTCCATTCTCCGTTTCTGGAGGCTTCTCGTTCTGAAAATCAAGTCAGAATTTGGATAAACTGAGTCATCGGTAAGTAATGGGTTTTGGGCATCGTAATGTGTCGTTCGGGTAAATAGAATCTGAGTACAAGTCGGTCGTATATCCGACTTCAAAAGGCTCTTAGATGCCCTACAGACTACATCGTAATTGGCCTCTTAAGTGTGGAATTGGTGATTGCTTAGCGACACGAAGGCAGCCCTACCTTTTGGCCCAACCAAACACATACTAAAAAAGGCAAACAGGTCAAACTGGCCTATAAGGAAATCAGGCAGTGCTGATGGGCTGGTCTGACAGATCAGTAATAGGCCCGTTTTCTGGACCAACTCCCACACTCACAGAACAAGCAAGACATCTAGGGATCATCCTAGACAACAAGCTCAAAATGATGGCTCAAGTCAACGCAATGTGCACCTCCTGCTTCCACATCTTATGCATGCTGTGAAACATCTTCTAATGGTTGCCTCAGAACAGCAGACAGACCTACACGCAAGCACTCATCACCAGAATGCTGGACTACAGCAACACTTTCTAAATCAGAATCTACAATAGTCTCTTGCACAGACTCCAGACCATCCAGAACACTTCTGGAAGACTCATAATCAACCTCCCACACTGTACCCACATCACACTGCACCCGAGGAAGCTTTAATGGCTCCTCATTCACAATCGTAGCCAATTCAAACTTCTCACACACACATACAAAGTCCTTCACAAAACAGCACCAGAATACATGAACAGTTGTATACACTGTCACCAACCCACAAGACACCTATGCTCTGCCTCACTCTCACATATTTACCGCATCCGCAAAAGCAAAACTGAAGTTCGCTCATTCTCATACATCACACCCAAGACATGGAAGAACCCCACTCAAAACATTCATATAAGCACTTTGGGCACTACAAACCTACACACCTGCCCAAGTCCCTGGATACCCTGTCGGGTGATTAAAGTGCCATACAAATCAATATCAATATACAATCAATATAGCATAACATTTGCAGGGTGTGCACCTGTTACAACGCATTTTTTACAACGCACTACTGTTACAATGCATCCATTACAACGCGGATACTGTTACAACTCATGTTTTTACAACGCATTTTTTTACAACGCAGGTACCTTTACAACGCATACCATTACAACGTAAGTATTGGTAAGTATATAGTTATTTTTTAAATGTTATATGTTTGGGGTAAAGGGGTATTTTTAGGGGTTAGGGTCAGTTTTGGGTTTTAGGGTAAAGGGGTATTTTTAGTGTTCAGGGTCAGTTTTCAGTTTTTGGGTAAAGGGGTATTTTTAGGGTTCAAGGTCAGTTTTCAGTTTTTGGGTAAAGGGGTATTTTTAGGGTTCAGGTTCAGTTTTCAGTTTTGGGGTAAAGGGGTATTTTTAGGGTTCAGGGTCAGTTTTCAGTTTTTGGGTAAAGGGGTATTTTTAGGGTTCAGGGTCAGTTTTCAGTTTTTGGGTAAAGGGGTATTTTTAGGGTTCAGGGTCAGTTTTTAGTTTTTGGGTAAAGGGGTATTTTTAGGGTTCAGGGTCAGTTTTCAGTTTTTGGGTAAAGGGGTATTTTTAGGGTTCAGGGTCAGTTTTCAGTTTTTGGGTAAAGGGGTATTTTTAGGGTTCAGGGTCAGTTTTCAGTTTTTGGGTAAAGGGGTATTTTTAGTGTTCAGGGTCAGTTTTCAGTTTTTGGGTAAAGGGGTATTTTTAGGGTTCAGGGTCAGTTTTCAGTTTTTGGGTAAAGGGGTATTTTTAGGGTTCATGGTCAGTTTTCAGTTTTTGGGTAAAGGGGTATTTTTAGGGTTCAGGGTCAGTTTTCAGTTTTTGGGTAAAGGGGTATTTTTAGGGTTCAGGGTCAGTTTTTAGTTTTTGGGTAAAGGGGTATTTTTAGGGTTCAGGGTCAGTTTTCAGTTTTTGGGGTACAGGGTAAAAATAAATTAAATTTAATTTTAATTTTAAATTAAATTATTTAATAGTAAATAAATTAAATTAAATTACATTGTATTATTTTTGGGGTTGAGGGTCAGTTTTGAGTTTTTGGGGTACAGGGGTACAGGGTACAAATAAAGTTATATTTTTTTTAATTTTCAATAATTAATTTAAATTATTTTTCATAAAATTACTTTAATTTACTTTTTGGGGTTTAGGGTCAGTTTTCAGTTTCTGGGGTACAGGGGTACATGGTAAAAATAAAGTAATATTAATTTAAATTTAAAATAATTAACGGAAATTAAATTATTTTAAATTACACTAAATTATATTTTTAAAATTAAGTTACTATTATATTATTAATATTAACATATACTTACCAATACTTACGTTGTAATGGTCTGCGTTGTAAAGGTACCTGCGTTGTAAAAAAATGCGTTGTAAATACATGCGTTGTTACAGTATCCGCGTTGTAAAAACCGCGTTGTAACGGTATGCGGAGTAAAAGTCCGCGTTGTAACATCATATATCCCATTTGCAGGCCTGTTTGATGGTGTGCTGGGACGGTTTCTACTGTTGATTTCACTGATATTAAAACAAACATTGCATGCTGCAAGCTCAAATCCATATCCATACCTTGCAAATCACTTATAAAGCATGTCTGTGGAAGTTCAAAATTGCCTCAGTTTGCAAACATGGGCCACTTTTTTAGCTTTCTTATTACCTAGTTGGGGGATCTTTTATTTTGGTGCCCGAAATTTTTTTCTGTTCCAATCCAACACTGGCACGCTGCCGGGAATTTCATAAAAGCGAAGAATTCCAATGACTATACATCATGGGGCATATGTACGAGGAAATGGCGGAGTGAGGCTTAATGCCTCACTCCGCCACTTCAGAAATGCAAGGGTGCACCATATTTACAAGGATATGGTGCAGCCTTACGCTTCCCCCTGTGCAAGGGTGTGTGTGCAGGGAGGATTGTTTATGTGTAGGAAGATGTCCCTTCCTGCACATAAACAATCCTAAAATGCAATTTTTTCCCTTTTATGTGGGCTGCATAATGCTATGTAGAGGAAGGGGGACGTTCCTTTACATAAACAATCCATGGCAGTTTGCTTTTACCATCTGTGTTGCCTTGTGCAGCATACATGGAAAAAGCAAAAAAGTAGAAAAATAATACATTTATCTTCGTTTCGCCAACTTAAGGCCAGGTTTTCCTTGGTCTTAATTTTGACGCTGCCTACTCTGTACGCTTTCCTTGTACATGGGGGCAGTGTCAAAATCAATGGGTGTTGCGGTAGAACACCCACCGTAACACCCACTGGCCACCCCTTTCAGGCTAAGTACAGCGTGAAAGGGTGCCTTATTTAAAAGGCAGCGTTAAGCCACGTACGGTGGGTTAACGGTGCCTTGTAAATAAGGCTAGTCCCTATCGCCACTACAATGTCGTAAAAAGTGACATTGTGATGGCGATAGGATCTTGTACATATGCGCCCATATTTCTTAATGGGAGCCTTGGCAGAGGGGTAACAAACATGCACATGTTTATTCTTGGTCAGGAGTACGCTGGACAAAAGTAGTATGGAAGGATTTGCAATTGGATTTAGGAAGCCCAGTGGAAACCAGGCAGAGCCTCCCAGTCTTAATTTTAGAACAACAAAGGTTAGTGCTTCATATGGCTGATTTTCCATTAAACATAGAGAGGTACGCTATACCTAGGTGGAGACAGCATGGGAATTTTATTTTACAGGCAAATTACCAAAACGTAGTCAATGCTTAATAGAAGGAAAAGCTGTCACCACCAAGAAGCTAAAATGCGTCTGGACATTAGGAGACCTGACCAATGTGAACTTTCAGACGGGGACAAGGTCATCGCTATCTAGAGTGGGACAGTGCAAGACAAATGGTGTGCTAGAATGCCGGTCCAGTTCCTTAGTTGCTCATCAATTAGCTGGGGTATAATTTTACTATTTTAATGGATATTATATATCATTATCATTCTTTATTACATCTTCATGTATTTATGTATTAACAAATAACTGCATATACGAGGTATTGTTTTCATGATCATGTTAATTTTTCAATAAACCTTATCTTGAACTTTAAAAAACCTGGGGTAATATAGCATCAACAAATATTAAATATATACAGATGTTTTTCTCTTTAATTTTTGTCCTAAACTTGTTTATGTCAGTATTGTAGATTCAACTTTGTCTTCCTCTATTAAATGTACATTTTGTACATTCTGATAGAAAAGCTCTTAATGCGTAGATGTGTATGATGCTTCATTTTGTGCAAATTCGGTAATTTCTCCTTAAAGTGTGACAGGCTCGAGTGTCTCTCTATCCTGCAATCTACAAAAGCTCTTTCAATCGAAACGAACTTCATTTTCAGTTTTTTTTAATAGGAATCGTAAAGACTATATTTGATTTCCCTTGTATTTCTTTTGACTGTAAAAAGAATAGACCAGCTATTTAAGATCATTAAAAAAAAGTGTTCATTCAAGCAATAATTTCGGATACGCCCCTTTATCTGTGTTACTGTTTACAGTCCTATTCATGGCACTGTTACACAGTTGGAAGACATTTTTATGACCCGTCAGGCACCCACCCATTCTCTGATGAATGCTAGCTGAAAGCACAGAAGGCCTTCTTCCCTACAAGCTTTCAAACTATTTACAGGCAGCCAAAAGTGTGACGCAGGTTTTAAAAACTGGCGGTGCCGTACAAATCATTTTCATTTGACCATATGGAATTCATTTTCATATTTAACATAGGATACGTGAATGCCACTCCCATGTGCTCCACCCTTTCAGACGATTATTTTCAAGGCTTAGATCATGAGAAAAAAATGAAGTAGTTTTCGCTTGTAATTCAAAGCATGAATGTCTGTTGTCCCTGCCCGAAACCCGAAACGTGTCTAGCGTTAAAGCCACTGCTCAGTTGAATGTTAAGCTTTCTTCTAAATTAATATTTGATTAAACCGTAATACCTAACCACTTGGGAGAAAACGGGAACAAGATATCATTTAATTCTAGAACAACCTGGGTGTAACACCAGATTGTTTGCTCTGATGCAACCTCTAGATACTATCCAGACAAAACAGATACTCTGATAGAATCACTTTTGATTACAGTCATGTATTAAAGTAAGCACCAACAGAGCCAGCAGTTTTGGCTCTCGCTCAGTGAAAAGGTCTTAGTGGTTTGGAACCTGGTGAGTAAGATTTAAATCCTGGCCGCAGACTGAAAGTCATGTGATTCTGACCAAATCACTGTTCTGGGCGGGTTACTCTGTCACAAATGTGATGGATATCCCGTCTGCCTTTTACAACTGCATTATATCTCATGGCACACGTTATAAAACGGGTGCGCAATCTCTTGTTACCTAACAGAATGGTAAAAATGTGTAAGCATTTATGTGTTAACCCCTTCGCTGCGGGGGTTATTCCCCCGCTGTGCTGGGGGGGGGGGGGGGTGTGCACAGCACCCGCATGCTCATGACGAGCTCAACTCTTCATGACCTACAGTGCTCCTGTGCTCATGACGAGCTGAGCTCGTCACAGGTGTATTGGCTCCTGTGGAACGCTCAGCACAGCAGGGGAATTCTCCCTGCACCTGAGCGTTCCGCGGGCCATGACGAGCTGAGCTCGTCATGAGCACCGGAGCGCCGTGGCTCGTCATGAGCACCGAAGGTGTTAAACCTGTTAGCTTTAGGGTGTTCTTCCCCCAAACTTTTCGCCTTACTTCTCCTGCTTTTTCTGCATTTGTTTTTGTTGGCTTTAGGACTCTGTGCACTCTACCACTACTAACTAGTGCTAATGTGTTTGTGCTCTCACCTTTAAACATGGTAAGATTGGCTTACACCCAAATTGTCAAATTTTGTTTTAATCGTAAGTCCCTAATAGTGTGATACTACATGCACACAGGGCCTTCTAGTGGGCCTACAGCACTTATTGTGCCACCCCATGAAGTAGCCCTTTACAAATCTCTCAGGCCTGCCACTGCAGTGTGCTGGTGAAGTTTTAAGCTGACATTTTGACTTGGCAAAATAAACCTTTTGCCAGTCTTCGCTGCAAGAAGGACTTATACCCTGCTGCCGTGCTTTCTGTGCGAGAAGGATTGGATCGGTACCTTAAAATCAGGACCCCCAGAGTAATAATAATAATAAAAGGGATCTTATCGTGCGCAAACATAGCCCAATGGGCGTCAAGGCACCTAATTCCAAATCCAGCTCATAACAAAGACCCTGCAGCTCAACCTGCGTAAGCTCTCGAGAAGCACCACGTTTTAAGGGCCTTTTTGAACAGCGCTAGAGAGGGTAAGGTCTTCATCTCCATCGGCAAGATGTTCCAAAGCTGTGGAGCAACGACGGAGAAGGCCCTGGCTCCCCATCTGGTGAGCTTAAAGCGAGGGACAACAAGTTGGAATAGTCCCGAAGAGCGCAAACACCTTGTGGGATGGTAACGGGTAAGCAGGGAGCTGATAGCGCCTTTAGGTCCAACCTCGAGTGCTCTATAGGTCAGACACAGAATTTTGAAATAAATTCTGTGCTGAATAGGCAGCCAATGAAGGTCTCTCCTCGCAGCAGTAGCAGAAGAGGCCCTGGGAAGATCCAGGACAAAACGTGCAGCAGCATTCTGCACGATTTGCAGTCGATGTATGAGGCCCTTGTTGGATTCCATGTAGAGAGAGTTGCAATAATCTAACCTGGAACCAACAAGGGCGACTGCAATCTGCTTGCGTGCTTGAAGAGACAGATAGCTGCGAATTCTGTTGAGCGTCCTGATCACGCCCCAGCAGGTCAAAACAGTCCGATTCACCTGTAAGGACATCGAGAGTGAAGTATCGAACACTACACCCAGATTTCTGGCAGATTGAGAGGGAGTGGGGCAGACGCCAAGAGAGGAGGGCCACCACTCACTCGACCAGATGTCTTGGTCCTTCCCAAAGACCAGGACCTCAGTCTTGTCGCCATTTGGTTTCAGGAAGTTGGTAACCATCCAATCTGCAACATGTTACATACAGGACCTGAAGCAAGAGGCAGATGTTATGACAGAGGACTGAGTGAGTGAGACCATGATCTGGGTGTCGTCGGCGTATGATACCACCTCCATCCCCTGCGATCTTACTAGCCTAGCAAGGGGGGCCACGTAGATGTTGAACAGAGTCGGACTTAATGCCGACCCCTGTGGCACCCCACATTGCAAAGACTTTGCTGGGGAGAGGTGGTTGCCGAGCATCACTCTCTGTTCCCTATCAAGGAGAAAGGAGTTGAGGAGACTCAGGGCTGAGCCAGTGACACCTGCCTCCCTAAGCCAAGATGTTAGGATGGCAGGAGACAGAGTGTCAAATGCGGCCGTGAGGTCCAATAGCACAAGAACAGTAGTTTGTCCAGCATCAACCTTGCGTCGGATGTTATCGACTACAGAGGTGAGAGCAGATTCTGTGCTATGATGTTTTCGAAAACCATGCTGGGTAATATCAAGATACTCCGAAGCTTCAAGGAAAGAAGATAAATGGCGGTTTAGGTGTGCTTCTAGAATTTTAGCAGGTGCAGGGAGCAGAGAGATGGGTCTAAAATTTTTCAAGAGGCCGGGATCGAGTGAAGGCTTCTTGAGGAGCGGCTTCACAATGGCCTTCTTCCATATTGATGGAAAAGTGCCTTGATCAATTACCTTGTTCATCACCTCAAGTAGGGGAGGAAGGAGGCTGTTCCTACAGTCTTTTAGCTTTTTGAGAGGCAAAGGATCTAGTGGAGAGGAGGATTTCGTCTTGTCTAGAAGAAGATTCAATCCCTCCAGAGACATAGAAGGAAAAACAGAAAGGAGGCTAGAAGGGGCTATATCCAGTGCCTCAGAAGAGCTTATGCCTGGAGGAAGTTTTTCAACCAAGGAGAGACGTTGTACTTCTAAGGAAGTATGAATATCAAAGATTTTTTTATGAAAAAAGTCTGCAATGTCGTCACAAAGACGTTGAGAGCTGACTACGGGATCTGGAAGTTGGAGGGAGCATAGCGAGTCAGCAATTTTAAAAAGCTCCCTAGAGGAAGTGAGTGAACTAGTAAGGTTGGAGAAGTATTCCTGCTTCCCCATTATCACTTTCTGCTTATACTCCCGTAGAGCAGACTTGTGAGCCTCCCTATCCATAGGATCCCTGGATTTCCTCCATCTCCTCTCACTGCTTCTGCAGCCCTGTCTTAGTACTCTAAGATGGTCCGAGAACCATGGCGCTGATGGTTTCCGCCGGGCTACATATCGCAGGGATGCAGGGGCAAGTTTTTCTACTGCATTAGTGATAGAATCCTGCAGAGATTGTGCTGCCTCATCCGCTTCTTTTAAGGAGAGAGCCTCTGGTGTAGGAACAAAAGGGGCAAAAGCCTCATCCGTAAGGTTTCTAAGATTTCTTCTAGAAACGAAAGGGGTAGTCCCTTTCTTAATAGAATGAGAAGTGGAAAAGGCTAAATGCAGAGGAACCGCAAAATGATCTGTCCACACCAACGGTAAAGGTGTGCCACTGGAGAGTCTTAGATCATTAGAGAAAACCCCGTCAAGGATGTGACCTGCTATGTGAGTAGCATTGGTAACAAGCTGAATGAGATCACAAGCTCCGAGAGATTCGACCAGTGATAAAGTGTCCTTAGAGTGGACCTCATCGAGATGGAAATTGAGGTCACCTAAAATGGTGAAGGAGGGCTTTCCGAAGTAAGGTTCAAGGATTCTCAACATGTCCGAGGCAAAATTAGCTCTGTGACCAGGCGGCCTGTAAATCAATATGCCCGTAAAAGAGACTGAAGGGGCACAAGTAATACAGAAGTATAGAGCTTCAAAGCGATCTTGGGGCGAGGAAAGTAAGTTAACCGTACATAGCAAGGAGGATTTAAAAAGAATGGCAATGCCTCCTCCTCTACGTTTAGGTCTGTCATGCCTATGTAAGGAATAGCCCTCAGGAATGGCTAGAAGAAGATCATGACCCGAGGAGTCAGTGGCCCAGGTCTCTATGATAAAAACCCAGTCTGGCTGCCTTTCATCCATAAAATCGTGGAAGGCTAGATTATGCTTAATTAGTGAGCGCGCATTTAATAGAAACCCAGTGTTATGAAAAGCAGTGGACCGTGAAGAAGAAGGACAGAGGCTGGTAGAACAAGTGACCAGGGGATGGAAAGAGGAAGAGCAGGCCGTACAGCGGCGAGAATGTAATAACCCCAACGGACTCCGAGGGCTAGTTGGCTAATCAGCGGGATCTCGCAACTCTCTCCAACCAGAATATAAGGTACTTTGTTCAACAGGTCTAACTTGGTTCATGTATACGGTTCGCACTCCATTGTGGTTGGCCTCAATTTGTGACTATGTCCTTGTCCTGTGTGACTAGATAACCATAGTTGGCGCTTTGTGCTTCTAAGCACTGTTTTCACTTAAATCTTTAAAACTGCATATATCCAGTTTGATTGATTGGATTTTTGTCTTTTTATGCCAACTACTCTATTAAATGTTACTCTATTGTTCTAAATTTGTGTGCGAGTTTCCTTGTGTTGTGTTTTCACTTTATTAGAATATGAAATGGTGCATAAATTCTTTTCACATTGTCCTTACTTTAAGCCTGTTTTTTTTGCCATGCTACGAGAGGGTTAAGCACAGGTTAATTTGGGGTTGCTTGTGACTTCACCCTGAAGAGATTGATGGTTGCTGCTTGAGCAGGGTCCCCCCACATCCACTAACCCAATTTCCTACAATGGTGTTCAGCTGTGAGATTAGGACTTGAGTTTGTGTGTTGCCATAGAGTATTTTTGAATGACACTAAAATTGACATTTAATGCTTTTTCTAAATTCATACTCATTATACCTGCCCGTGACTATACATGCAGCAATGGAATTTGAGCTAATGAACCTGGAGAGCTGCACTGTGTCTGAGCTCAAGGAGTTCTCGAAGGAAAGTGGACTCCTAACCAAAAGGTACATTAAAATGTTGGTTCTTCAGAAATCTGTAACAGCATGGTTGGAAGGTCACTGGTTGCTGAAAGCACAGATGGCCAGGATGAGAAAGATGATATAGAGGGGCAAGGAGGTGACCTGGATGCAGGTCCTAAGATACAGCACATGGGGAAGGGGGATGTGTTACCTCCAGAACTGGAGATTCCTCTCAGAGCAGGAAGCATTGTGTCCTCCCAAGGTTTGTCCTCAGAGGAGCAGGCAGATAGGAAGACTGAAAGGGAGTTTAAGCTGCAGATTGCCAAACTTTTAAGATGGAGGGACAGAAAATAGCCATTAAGGAAAGGAGGATGGCTCATGAAATGTCTCAAAGAGCTGGACATCAGAGCAAAACAAAATGAGTCCAGCAACAATGGTGGCATCATACCTACAGTGTCTGAGAAGGGACAGTAAAGTCCATATTGTATTTTTCAAACTTTATTCGGTGCAAAGTATGACACCATAAAAGCATTCGAATCTGAGGGATTGGTTACAGTTTTTCTTTAAAAAAAATGAGAGTATACAGTCAAATTTAAAAACAACATAATACCGGCTCAATAGATACATCAAGGTACAATATACATTACATGATATGTAGTACAAATAGGTAAAATAGCCTATGTCATATAGGTACAAAAAAGTGCAAATTGCTTAATATATGTCTTGATAAAATACGCAGTAAAAACAATCAAAGTGACCTGTGTTGATAGGTACGTAAAGTGCATTGTGCTATTCCCCTTAATCTGGAAGAAGGCCTGTATCCGCCCGATTCTGAAAAAAGACTCACTCAACCCCGCCGAAACTAAAAACTATCGGCCCATCTCCTGTCTGCCTCTACCAGCTAAAATCCTCGAGAAAGCCATGAACTTAGAACTGATGACTTTCCTTACGAAGAATAATCTTCTTGACTCTACACAACATGGCTTTCGAGCATGCCATTCAACTGAGTCAGCCCTGATCATGGCAACAGAGGATATCAGGAAGACCATGGACGACGGTGGAAGAACGGCCCTCATATTACTTGATTCAACCGCGGCGTTCGACACCGTCAATCATTCGGTCCTACTGAGTCGTTTGGAAAATATGGGCATCTCGATGCCGCTCTAGCCCTCCTAGCATCATTTCTGACAGGCAGAATCCAACAAGTCCACTGGGATGGACTTAAATCAGAGGAATTTACTCTTCCCGGAGGAGTTCCACAAGGGTCGGCATTATCACCAACCTTGTTCAATTTATATGTCACCCCCTTGGCGAAACTGATAAAATCCCATGGCTTGAGATTAGTGTCTTATGCAGACGACACGCAAATCATAGTGTCGGTCTCCAATTCCATTGAAGCAACCGCAGGCCGTTTCAGGAATTGCCTTCTCAGTGTAAAAAACTGGATGAGCCAAAATTTTCTCAAATTAAATACTGAGAAGACTGAAATCATAGAATTCGGTCAGAAGCCCTCGATATGGAGTCCGCTATGGTGGCCCCCGGAAGCTGGCTGTTGTCCTACCCCAGCCGAGAACGTTAGAAACCTCGGTCTCCGATTCCATTGAAGCAACCGCAGGCCGTTTCAGGAATTGCCTTCTCAGTGAAAAAAACTGGATGAGCCAAAATTTTCTCAAATTAAATACTGAGAAGACTGAAATCATAGAATTCGGTCAGAAGCCCTCGATATGGAGTCCGCTATGGTGGCCCCCGGAAGCTGGCTGTTGTCCTACCCCAGCCGAGAAGGTTAGAAACCTCGGATTCTTACTGGACAAAAACCTCTCCTGCACAGCGCAGGTGAACCAAGTCACTTCAGCTTGTTTTCATATGCTGAAGGTACTTAGAAAGATCTTGCCCTTCATTCCACCTACCTTAAAAAAGACTGTCATTGCTGCCCTAGTAATGTCTCGGGTTGATTATTGCAACTCTCTCTATCTCGGTACGGGAGAGAAGCAATTGATCAAGCTGCAGGCTATCCAGAACGCGGCCGCCAGGGTTCTCCTGAACCTGCCTAAGCGTCACCCCACCTCCCGGGCCATTCGGGAGCTGCACTGGCTGCCAATTAAGCTCAGAGTCCAGTTTAAGGCCCTCTGCTTGGCCCACAAAGCCGTTTACGGAAAAGAATCAGATGATTTGGCCAAACTCCTCCCCCGCTATGTGCCCAACCGAACTCTAAGATCGGCCAATCAAGACCTGGTCTGCGTGCCTGGAATCCGGAAAGTGCGCTGGGGTGGAAAATCATTTTCTAATCAGGCCTCCAAACTCTGGAACTCTTTGCCTGTCGAACTTCGCTCACAAGCCTCCAAACTGAGATTCAGAAAATCCCTGAAAACATGGCTGTTCTCCCTGCCCTGATCTGTCTCGCATCACCTTCTATTCTACAGCGCCAAGACGCCGCGGCATTCGAGCGCTTAATAAAAACTTCAGTCAGTCAGTCATTAGATAAATGTCCCTATAAAATTACAAAAGGATAATGAAAATAGTGCAGCATAGATTGGGGAGGCTTTCCATTACATAAAGTGCATTTGTGCTTTTGTATGTCCCAGAGTGCTATTGCATGTTCCACGGTGCGGTACATATTGTATCTACATACACTCGTCTGGATTTTCATATACCAATGCATCCAAATGTGAATACATTTTCCTTCTTCTTATTGCCATTAATATGAAAGAGATAACTGCATTTGTAATTTTCTCATTTTCCAGACTACATACCAAGTTTAAAGCATCTTTGTAATGGAAAAGCATATTAGATAAAAATAAAGGTTTTAAGGCAAATTTTCGAATATCCTTATAAAAACTACAAAAGAGTAAAAGATGCAGCATAGTTTCCGGGGACTTTTCATCACATGGACAATTTAGCAGTCTATAGCACCACTTTTCAATTTTTGGGGATTTAGTGAAGTGTGCCAAGCCTAAGCCTTGTTAAAAAAAATCTGTGTTGGATATTTCTTACTTGCGTAAGATATAATTGTATGCCCCTTACAAATAGGCGTTTGCAATAAAAGATAACACTGTGTTTTTTGATTACTTCAACCTCTCTTAGGCATTCCTTAGCATTCATATATCTTAGCTTCAGTTAACTTTTGCTATAATCCTGAATAGATGCATGGTTATTTCTATCAGTATCTGTTTTACAGCATATTAAAATGGAAAAAATGGGCTCTAACCAGGGGATTTTCCTGCTAGGGTTGAGAGCCAGACAGTCCAAGATCAAATACTTTGTAAATGTAGTCTCGTCTTGGCCCATAGCCCTTGCCAAGACTGATCCCCGCCATATTTATTAAATCACTTAAATATGGTACGGATAACTCTTTGTGTACTATGTAGTTGGCAGTACTGCCAGGGACTGCCAACAATTTTTTCAAGAATTTATTTTCTTGGATTTGAAGGGCAGCAGTATTGGCTCTCCCCCATATGGCAGCCCCATAACGTACTCCTGTAACACAATTACTTCGGTGTACAGGAAGAATTTCCCAAATGGGTTTATTTCCTATTTTTGCTGAAAATCTATGATTAGCTTCAGTTGACCTTAAACATTAAATTTGACATGATTCTAAATGTGTGTTCCAAGTCCCACTCTTATTAAAAATCAGACCTAAATATGAAAAAGTACAAACTCTATTTATAACTACCCCTCCTACGTGATGTTGTCTATTTTTCAGCCTATTGCTCCTGCATGTCATCCAAAAAGATTTTTTAAAGTTTAATCAGAAGTGTTTTTTTCAGACATATACAGGGTAAAGTTATCTATTAGGCATTGCAGACCATTCGATGTCCTTGATAGCAGGTCAGCGTTGTCTACATATAGGAGTACCGGGGTTGGGCATGCCCCTACTTTAGGGTCATCAGCAACTTGGTTTTGTAGAAAAGTATCTACATTATAGATGTATAGGGAGAATAGAAGAGGTGCTAAAATGCAGCCTTGTCGAATTCCACGTCTTATACTAAAATCTGGGGTGCATTCACCTGATGCGCCAAACCGGACTCTTGATGTTAGGAAATTGTAAATCTAGGATAAGTATACAATTATATCAAAAGGGGTTCCTAGCCCTTTCAATGTCTGCCACAATTTGGTGTGATTCCCTGTCAGGAGTTCCAGATTTTCACATTGTTCCACCATCCCAATACCCCTTCTAAAACCATATTGGACCTCTGTTAGGATGTTATACTCAAAGGCCCAATTTTCTAACCTCCCCAACATAATTTTTGCCATCAATTGGGAGGAGGAGTCAAGAAGGGATATGGGACAATAGCAGTTGGCTTTCCCTCTATCCCCCTTTTTAAAAATTGGAACAATGACACTTTCCACCTAATATGCAAGCAGCACTCCCCCTAGTGTAGCATTAAAAACATTTAATAAAGTTGGGGTCCAAAAATCAGTGTTATATTTAAAATCGTCAATGGGTACCCCATCCGGTCCTGTAGCTTTGCCATAATCACTTTTTTGTAGGGCTGTTAAATTTCCTCTGTCATTATTGGGTTAATTTTACAGGTTCCACTGAAATATAATTTCTAGTATTTCACTTAGATGCTTTAACGGCATCGGGGTTAAAAATACTCTAAAAATGTAATATCCAATCTTCTGGTGGGACAAAGGTACATATTTTCACTATGAATTTTCCTTAAAAAATGGGTGATCAATTGTTTTCCCAAAAAGGGCTGCATCTCGTGTCTCTGCTGCATGTATTAGTTTTTTCCAGGCCTCCTCACGGATCTCTGATTTCCTTTCTTTCAAGGTATTTTTATAAACTTTCCTCAAGTATGTAATCCTAACATCATCTCTTGTTTTTTTTTCAAGGCTATTTTTAATTTCCCATTTAGTCTTGAGCACTCCTTATTAAACCATCTGGGGTTGGGATCACAGACATTATTTTTCCTCTTAGAAGTTAGATCACGTGCAATTTCTGTACTGATATTACAAAATGCAGTTATAACTGCAAAATTAATAGCTGAGCTATTTGAGCATATATCTAGATCTCTCCATTTTTTCCCCTTGAGATTTTCTATAAAGGTGGTTGGGTCAACGCCTGACCACCTTATTGAGACTCCTTTATTTCCCTGGATCCTAATATCTGTGTTCACTGCCTTCCCCCTTTCCTGATGGGTCATGGTAAGCCTCAGGGTCATTATTAACGGGAAATGGTCACTAAGGAAACTCACATGAATCAAAAGTTTATCTACCAGATCACTACAATTTGCAAAATGATCAATATTCGAAGATGACGTGGCCCCCACATATGATTGTACAATTGTCTCTCCATCGGGAATGATGCTATCCAGAACAACTAAATTATATTTATCGATTGGATTATTGATCCCTTCACCATAAAAGTCGTGTTGAAAGTGAGCAATGCGAGCTCCAAAGTGGTCACAATATCCACATGGTTCTCCCACTTTAGTATCACATTTCTCACAGTAAGACTTGCCTGCCCAGATTAATATATAACCCCCTGCCACTCCCTCCAAGAAATAGTCCAAGTCTTCTTCTAGACGTTTAATAGCCTTATTCCTTGTAAAGTCCACATATCTAAAGATCTAAAGGTGTCCAGCTATATGATATTGGATCACACTGACAAGTGGTTTTCTGCCTATGAGGTGGCCTTCAAGATGCAGAGGGTTCCTGAAGAATATTTGGAGGCATCACTCTGGAAACACATGCCTACAATGGGAGGGATACCTTAATTACACTGAGTTGGAGGATCAGATGAAGTACATCCTACTGAAAACCATACTTGTTATGTAATTTGACCGACCCCAAAGAAGTACCTCATTAGATTCAGGGCTAGCCAAAAGACGCAGAACCAGTCTTAGGTGAATTTTCTTGATTACCCCAGCAAGACACTGAATGGTTGGGTGTGGGGCAGCACTGTTGATGATTTTACTGGGTTGTTTAACCTGATACTGAAAGAGCATGTTGTAGTGTAGTTTCTATTTTCCCAATAGGCTCTGCGCATTGGAATAATATACACTATAGACAAAACATAGGACTGAGGTCAGTATGTCTCTATCGAGTATACTACACTTAATTGTGTGTGTACCTGCCAACTCAGAGGTCACTAGAAGCTTTTTTGAGTAAACAAGAAGGGATTAGTTTCTGACAACGCATAAACATGACAACTTTGTCTCCCCTAGAATCTAAACATATCTTCAGAGTTGTGGAAACAATAGATAACTGTATCACTCTGCCAATCGTGCATGCTTTGTTTCCACAGAGTTGCATAGAAATAGAGCATTTCAATAAAAGGAGTTTATTGAACAGTCTTATTTCTCATGCAAGAGATATGCACTGATACAATCAGTAGAAAGAATGCAAAGTATAATGCGCACAGCTAGAACAGTAATATAAAATAACACTGTAATAGCATTGTTTCTTGCTATAACATGTAAAAATACATACATAAATAACACAGGCTAAAATACTCAACTGGTGCTTCTAAAATAGGCCTACCCCAATGTACCTAACCTAGGTCTAGTACCAGGAAAGAAGTAGGTGTTTGTCTTTTAGCATAGGTTTAGTTTTGCCAAGAATTGCCAAAGCTTTCTCTAGGTTCTAATCAGCTCCATACCTTATAATGAGAGAGGTTGGTATCTCTTTCAAGGGACTCGATTTCCCAACACCCCCCCAAGGGGAGTCAGAAAAACTGGAGCTGGATTCTCGGCAGGAGGATGACAGCTTCTGGTCAGTGCATCAGCTGGAGAATTGGCTTCCTTCGGCACTTGCTGTAGCAAGCTGCATCGTGTAAGTAGGTAGTCGAACGGCACCGAAAAACACCATACTTTGCTACAGCAAGTGAAGGTATATTTATACCTTGAAGGTGTTTAGGAATGCCAGTATTGACGTAAAAGTCGGGCATATGAACGTCATGGATGAACCCCTAAGGAACAGTTGTTCATGCATAATAATGAGTTTCTTGGATAAAACAATATCCAGGCTAGGGGAAGACCCTTCAGAGACTGGTTTTCCTAAAAATCGTTGTGACATAGATGAACGGATGGAAGTAGCAATGCCTCTATTTGGGTACCATGGGCTATGCCTAAATAAGGACTGGATTTCTACGTCTATATAAGGGCAATGTGTATTGTACCTATATAAGGGCATGAATCGGGAAATTGCATACGGAATCTAAATCGATACACAACACCCACTCCACTTTCTTATGTGCGACGTTACTAAACATGTTTAAACATATGTAAATCATATCTACACATGAAATGTGAAAACCCCTCCAAAATACATAAAAAATACATTAGAACTGGTTGTATATATTTACATTTGAATGCTAAACGAATGAAGCATGAATATTTACATTTATGAAATGGCTCATAAATACAGAAGAAGAATAAAGCCAAAACCATTTCATGTCAGATTACATAAAACTGTTTGTATGTGGACAAGGTCAAATATTGTCTCTGGAAGTATTCAAAGAATTCTTGTTCTCTATGAATAGTTCTACTTTAAGCAGATTGCTTTGTGCCAAAAACGAAAAAATACAAATTTGGCAAAAAAATGTAATCATAGGAAAAGTTCTTTGTTTTAAAAAAATGAAGGTCAATTCAAAGTCTCTCAGAACACTGTGTGCCAAATTCAAAAGTCAGTGTTAACGCTTGGAGAAAACATGAAATCTTCTGTTGTATATGAATTTAGAACCCCAGTGTAATTTTCCCGATTCATGCCCATATATAGGTATAAATCACCCTATCCTTATAGTGTTATAGAAATCATGACCATATTTAGACTTAGTCTATGCAGTCCAAATACTGCATGGTTGCTTCCACTAGTTTAGAAAATCCACAACGATTTCTTGGAAAAACCCGCCTTCAGCAGTCAGGGACTTCCCTTTGCTTGTATATTGATTTATCGAAGAACTCATGGAGTTTTAAAAGAACTGAGTCTTTGATGATGTTATTATGTCCAACCTTACGTCAAACTAGGCACCTTCAAGGTATAAATATGCCCACACTTGCCCAGGCAAACACACAGTGGTTTGGAGCAGTTCGACTTTCTACTTGCCCGACGCATCTCGCTGAAGCAAGTGCCGAAGGAAGCCGACCCTCCAGCAGACGCACTGAGAGAGATGCTGTCTTTTCTCTTGCCGAGAAATCCAGCTCCAGTGTTTCCAACCTACCCTTGCAGGTTGTTGAGAAATCGAGTCCTGAGAGAGAGATACCAGACCTCCTTCATTCTATACCAAGAGCTGATTAGACCCTTAGAGAATTCTTAGGTTAGATTCTTGGCAAAGAATACTGAAACTAACCTACACCTCACTTACTTCTTCCCTTGTACTAGACCTAGGTTAGTTACACCGGGGTAGGCGTATTTTAGAAGTACCAGTTGAGTACTTTTAGTCTTTATTCAGTAATGTATGTATTCTCTGGCTTAGAAACCATATCATGCTTTTACAGTATTATTTTATAATACTCTTCGTACTGTACGCATTGTACATTGCAACCAGTATTACGATTGTAGCAGTTCATTTCCTCTGCATGAGAAAGAAGACTGTTCAAAAAATACCCTTTTATTGAAAACGCCCATCTCTTTCTCTGCACCTCTGGTGAAACGAAGCATGCAGGATTGACTGAGTAAAATAACTATCTATTGTTTCCGAGACTCTATAGAAACATTTCTTATTCTTGGGAAACAAAGTTGTCATGTTTATGTGGTTGTCAGAGACTAATTCCTTCTTGTTTATTAGAGAAAGTTTCTAGTGACCTCTGAGCTAGCTGGCACTCACAATTAAGTCTAGTATATTCGATAGAAACCTAGTAGACCTCAGTCTTGCGTCAAATCTATAGGATATATTATTCCAATGCGCAGAGCCTATTGGGAATATAGGAACTATACTACATGGCGCCCAACGTTTGGTAAGGCGATAATTTAACGCTAGATACTAGAGTAACTCATTCGTGCTTTTCACAGAGACACCTTTTTCCCCGTAAAATACTCCAAAAGACGTATGGAGTGGGTAAAAAAGATATAATATCCACCATAACTGAGTAGGACGAAAAATCCTATGTATTAGTTTTTGCTTTGTTCAACGTTGAAGGATACAGTGTTCCAAAATATTGTGCACCTAATCTTTGTTTCCTTGAAACTTGCTCTGCAAACTTTCGGTCAACAAAATGTCAGAGAGTGACGACTAAAGGGAAAGAGCTGCACTAGCAGTTCAGGCAGTTTTAGACAACACAAGTCTCCAACAAAATGACCCGGATGCTATACTCATCCCGGTAAATATAAGGAAAACAATTACTATAAAACTTATAGAAAATGGAGTATCATTGAGAGGTGGTAAAGTAATATTTGTTGTAGAGGCACATGAATATCGGCAGACAGAGGTATTCTATTCATGGATTCTGTTTCCTGCAGCAAATCCAGTAACACACGAGTTCCACTACTACAAAGTAGAGGAACCTTCAGTGGAATATGTTCCTTTCGAGGACGTTGAAATTCCACTAACTTACCAAGAGCATCAGCTCTGGTTTAAAGGCGCCCTACAACAGCAAAATCACATACCAGGCTCGGTCCACTAGGTAGACCAGGATCAACATGGCCGGTACTAGCCAGCTATAGACCACATCCTGACATTGAAAAAATGACAGGTCCAGAACTGTTGGCTCAGCTAAAACAGTTAATAAAAATACACAGACAATTGGTTCAATATGTCATGCAGACTTTAACAGTCCGACCTACTATAAGGATTCCACAGCACACCCCTCATCAGGGGAACACAAACAAAATTACATCACAGACTATACAATCAGTCATTGGTAAATTACCAGCAAAAAGGGTACAAATTCCGTTCTGGTTAGCTAAAAAAATTACTCAAATAGAGGCAGTATTTCCTGATAGTACTCCTCATGAGAAACACAGGATTCTGACGATCTATTTACCAATGGGGATTGCACCACACATAGAGGACTGCGACCCTTGGATTGCAGTCTTTGCTTCAATCTACACAAAAACACATGGTGTTCTGTCTATGGCAGTAATACCAGACGTTCTGAGACAGATTCAAAATGAATACGGTCCAGAACCGGCCCTAAATCTTGGTATGAAATTACTGAAAGATTTCAAACAGGTCTCGGCTATACTATTAGCCAACATTAAAGGTGAAGCAGCATCTGTGGCGCTCCGCCAAAAGCTAAAAGAAACAGATATTACTGAGCAACCATATGAACTGGCCAGAATTATTGAAAAATCCTATGAAGAACTAGGTAGAGATAGTTTGGGTGGGAAACCAGTAAAACCCTAACTAACTGAAAATCCTGAAAAAGTTTTTATTAAAAATAATCTCACTACTCCTAAAAAGATGTGGGAAAACACCAATCAGACACTTCCTAAAGAGAAGTGTTCTCAGTCCAGAGGAAGGTCTCCTCAAGAGGAGCCCTCTGAAAAGAGGTATAACCTCAGAAACAAGGATAATTTGAGAAAACCTGATAGATATCAAGATACTGATACACGTTCCTCTCGTACCTTTCAGACTTCCTCGCAGAAATCCGAAAGAAGAGGACCATCAGAATAAAAAGAAGAACGCGTAAAGTCCAAAGACGAACAGCATGTTCCAAAAAATAAGAAAACTCAATTCACCAAGAAGAAGGTAGCAAGTCTAAAGATCAGACATGCCGAGGATCTTGAGGACACAACTCAAGAACTGGGAGTGGGCCCAGACAATGCTAGACAGCGCAGCAGAAGCCACCATAGCTCGCAAGATCTTGAAGGATCATCTGAAGACAGTGGACTTGAATGAATACATTCAAGTTGAAACTGCCGACACCAGGGTTAGTGTACCACATAAGTTGTATGAAGTAACACTCCGGATGGAGGGGGACATAACTAGGAAAATAAAAGCACTCTTTTGGGAGAAGCTATCTAAGGGTTATGACATTCTTCTAGCTGAACAAGACTAGCCACCTGAATTTGTCAGGGAGTGCCCACATGGCGAAGAAATAATTATGCCAGCCTTCTCTAATCACATTCCAATTCATAAAAAATACACCTATGCAAGAAAATGGGCTGTAGCCCAGGCTCCAGCATTATACAAAAATCACGTAGGATGGGATGAGGACTCTCCTCACCAAAAAATCCAGTTAAAAAATCAACCTACTGCACAAAGGCAGTATCCAGTTAAGCAAGAAGCTAAAAAACAATTCAGGGAGATCTTATATCAACTTGAATATCAAGGGGTGATTGAAACATGCAACTCATCTATGAACAATCCTTTGTTTCCTGTCTCCAAGCCAGACAATACGTATTGTCTAGTTTTGGACTACAGACACTTAAACTCTTATTGCAAAACTTTTGCAGTACAAAATGCACACAGTGCAGCACTGATAAATAAAACCGTGAGGAAAAAATATAAAACTACCTTAGATATGTCTAACCGTTTCTTCTGTCAAAACATTGCACCAGTACTTGACTGCTTTCTCAATAATGGGGACATAGCAACAATTTTGCCGTCTCCCCCAGGGATTCAAGAATAGTCCAGGGTTATTTTCAGCCTGAGTAACAGAGTTACTACAAACGTATGATGACGAGGCATTATCTTATCTCGATGACATCTATCTTACAGACGATGATTTGGACGTGCACTTGAAAGAGTGAACACCATAATACTTGGGTTCGCTTCTGAGGGGTACAAATTAAATTTTAAGAAATCAAGAATTGCCCACCTCAACGTCCTATTTTTAGGATACAAGTTATCAGGTGAAGGCAAAAGCCTGGCAGCCAACTTTCTAGAGAAATGTGCGCTGCTTCAACCTGCAAAAACGCTGAAAAACTTACAGTCAATTCTAGGTTTCCTGAATTTTGAAAGAACTTATGTTCTAAATTAGGCAGAAAGGGTTAGACCTCTCTACGAACTAATACAACCTGAATTCATATCAACTAATTGGACTCAAGAACACACAGAAATTTTGCGTTAAGTGCAAACAGACATGTTAGCAAAAACACAATTACAGACACGCAACAACGTACGTAACCTTGTGATTCGGATCATCCCAGGGAGATGCAGATTCACATACCTAACCTATAATGAAGGTAAAAAGGTACCAATAGCTTACAATTCACACTTGTACACACAAGCTGAAATGAAATTCACTTCTACAGAAAATCTTCTGACAGCAGTTCAAACTGCAGTAGCAAAAGAGAGAGCTCTCGCGCAGGGTAAACGCATAATGATTGTTACACCTGTACCTGCTTTAGAGGCAGTAACAAAAGCGAGCATTCCAAATGCTAAAGCTTTACATCCGAGATGTATACAATGGGTTAAATCTCATGCTGCAACAGACATTCAATACGTTTTTGACCCATACTTGTAAAACAAAAGAACTTCTACAATATGAACACAAATGTCCTCTGCCTATTAAGATTCTGCCTCTAGAACATTATGGATGTATAATCTATACAGATGGATCAGCACAGCCCGCAATTGGGGGTAAACAAGCCTATAGTGCTGCGTGCGCGATTGTTAAAGGTCGCTGGCGCGAAGGTAAATTTCGACTAGGGGAATCTTGTTAAGCAAATCTCCGCGAAATGGTAAAAAATCTCTGCGAACACGCAGAAATTCTGCTTGTTCGCAATGCTTTTTTACTGTTCGCAATCGCTGTTTGCGTGCTCGGGGGAAAATATCTTGCGAACACGCATTTGAGAACGCGAACAAGCAAAACATTTTGTGAAGTTGCGAAACGCAGAATTTTGGGCAATTTCTCGTTTTCCGCGGAACGCAAAATTACCCAAATTCCGCAAATTCCGTGAGCGGAGCGGAATTAACTGCCCAGGCCTAATTTCGACCTATGGTCACTAAAACTCAATCACTCGGGGACTGTACAGCTCAGCGATCTTAACTACAGGCTTTCAAGATGGCGCTTGAAAATACTGATCGCGAATTCCCCACACTCGTAGTGTGCGATTCGTATTACTGCATCCAGTCTTACATTAAATATCTGCAGAACTGGGTTCAAAACGGTTTCAAAGATGCAAAAGGTGGCACAATTAAGCATACATTGCTTTGGGAACAAGTAGTTCTTTTGCAAAAAGAACTACAAAAGACTCACAAGATCCATACACTGAGTCATCAGTGTGATGGGGTATACACCTGTTACAACGCAACTTTTACAACGACCTACTATTACAACGCAACTTTTACAACGCATACCATTACAACGCATTGCGCTGGGGGGCGCTCTAGGATAGGGAATAAGTATAATTTACTATCCAACACCTTCCCTAGTGTCCACGGGGACTGGAGTTGGAATAGTAAATTATACTTACCACTATCCAGCACCTCAAAGCGCTATGCGTTGTAATGGTATGCGTTGTAATGGTAGCGTTGTAATGGTAGGTAGTTGTAATGGTATGCGTTGTAACATGGTACATCCGTGTGATGGTGTTCACGTTGCAGGGAATTCATTGGCTGATGAGGCCGCGAAGGCAGCTGTGCAAATGGCTTCCGTAGCTGCAATCATTCGTTCAAAAACAAAAATAGCCAGCAAAATAATGCAAGCTGTCACCGCTTCAGTAAAAGACAGTGGTAAGACACTACTGAAAGGCTTTCCAGTAAAGTACTCATATATAACTGACGCAAATAATGTTCCTTTTGCTCAAATCCCTGGAGTGGGGGATAGGGCAATTCCAAACATGGAACATAGGTTAGGACTAATCTTAGCAGCACATGAAGGACTCGCCTCTGCACACACAGGCGTTTCCAGCGATTCCGAAAAATCCGGATGCAATCAAAACAATTGACAGAACTGCCTCTGGCTATTTTATCAACTTTGATACGTTTTCTGAGGATCCCAGTGAACCTGAAACTATGCCAGAATATAAAACTTTCAAAGAAAAAATAACAGAACTCTTTCATCAACTTGAAAATACATATCTGGTTTCACCATGGGTTGAATTTTGGATTGTGTTAGGTATGCTTTTTCTCCTACTTTGGCTCATTCTTGTTTTAAGTTTGGGACAGATGATATATGGAAAATACAGCACAATGCACACAGCAAGTAAGAACATCAATTTGCTCCTCACAAATCATCACAGCAGTTCCTATACCTGGTGGTATAGCATGGCACACTACTGATAATGACATTTATGGCCCGGTGAACCGTTGAAGATTCCACACCAGTTTAAGGTTTCTTTGAATGACTTTGTCTCAGCGAGCACATTTTCTGATAATTGGGACTTTGAAACTGTTAACCAAATCCCTGCTGACCAAATTCCCCTCCTGTGCTGTAGGCCCCTCTTTCCCATTATACATGATGAGCTCAGCTCGTCATAAGCACAGCTCAACCGTGCCTCATGATGAGCTGAGCTCGTCATGAGCATCGAAGGGGTTAATAACATGATGACAGATTTAGAAATGTCGGCTAAATTCACAAAACATGAATACTTAGAAGGTTCATCAGATTATGAACAAATGTATTGTTTTAATCATTATGGTCACCATTATTTGCACAAATCTGTAAACCCTAGAAACGTTTTTACTTACAATCAATGGGAACATTGTCCAAAGCCGCCAAAGGGTAGCTCTAAAACATTTTATGAAAAGTTTCCGTACTTCTCAGATTTTAATGTCACGAATCCAGAAACGTTTTATTTAAAAAATTTGAATAAGACAGGAATGAAAAACATGCTGACCAATACTAAACAAATGTATTCTGCAAACTTTTATGCTCAGCTGTCTACATTAGGATTTAACATTAGGAAAGACAACATTGAGACGCAATCTGTCTGGGGCACAAAAGACTGGCAGGTGCAAGGTTTAGAAGCCTTGTTCAGAGCCTGCATTATCCCAGAACAAATAATGTTTTTAAATGACACTGTTCAACAAACATCATGTCTTGGCTTAACTAAGATAAAAGATTTAAACAAACCGTCCATACCTAAAGCCACACCTGACAGTAATGGCACTGCAGATGAGGAGGTAGACGTAAAACAGATTTTACAACAGAACAGAACTAATCCTGATTGGAAAAAATGGTTAATCTGGCCAACAGACACGAATAACTGTCAAGATAGATTCATGAACAAAACACAAGGGTTCAAAGTAACTAGGCCATACCCAAGATATTCCTAGAGACAACATTCAGGGATAGTTACAACATACAGTGTAGGAAAACTATGCCTTGAATGGCTACAGAAATCCACACTTCCAGAAATTAAACAACACTTAACTTTACTTAACTCATTGTTTACTATCTTTAACCTTACAGAAAGAAAAATCACTTTGGCACAAAGAGGAGCAGACTATACTGTGCTGAGCATAGAAAAACTGGAAAGATTACCATTAACTATTTCTGAGAAACCAGTCGTGGAGTGGATAATACATTGCACAATCACGATACCAGTTACGATTTTCCAGTTTCAGTACTGCTTAAAACACATACCAGCAGGCCTGGATGAAAGGTTGGGTAAAGAATATATTAAGTCAACCTGGAATTTACCATACACACACAAATGTTGGAGTGGGGGAAAGGAGGTATTTCTTAATTGTAAGAACTCACTAAACGGTACACTTTTATTTCAAGGTATTAATTTACACGGAGCCTGTGAGGGTTCTTCAAATAACCTTTCTTGCTACCTGCACAGTTCACCAGCAGCAGTGATAGATCCAGTTTTTAGGCAGCTATCCAATGGTAGCTACATAATGTTGAATGATCACAGCTGTTGTGGCATGTTGCCAGGAAAAGCCTATCTTGTTAGTTTGTCAGCCAGGATCACTTGTTGTATGCAAGTATTGTTTCCAAAAAGCAAGACAGACAGGGAGTGAGCGTTATGGCCTTCATTGACTATCTCTTCTATACGAATTGATACTTTAAGCAGAATGAAAGCCATACTTTTGCAAAAAACTGTGCCACTGACCTCATCCAGAGAAACGTATGATCTGCAAGTTGCAAGGACTTTTGCAGAGATACATACCTTATTTTCAACAAACTGCCCAATACATTTCGCAGAAATGTTAGACCGTATCTTAAACATGTCTGATACAAGTGATATTGTAGGTGTATTTAAGACCGTTTTTTTCTGGACTGTTAGCACCATTTCAAGCAGTGCTAGGCATTTTTCCAAATTCTGTGCACTCTGTGTTCGGCGGCCTTCCTCTTCTTTTGGGACTCATAGCAGGAATTCTATTTTTATTTCTTCTGCTCCGATATGGCAAGTCCAGTCATAGACGATACCCAGACTACCATGGAGCATGGCCTCCTAGCCATGGGGTACCATGACAGAATTACACAGATTCTTGGCTTGACTCGTTTAAGAGATCTGAATACCACATGGCTACCAATCCTGATGACGGCATTTATTGAGATCTCACCGGCATATCCATCTGGAGGTGAGATACGCGGATCAACAGGCACACAGGTACCATCTGATTTGAACATTGCTAACGCGGCTGAAGCTGACGGCAATGCTTCTCATCTGTGCACAATTGATCTACTTAATGAAGTAGTTCCACTTTCACCTACTGTGGTAGACGATTTCTTTGCCAGCTTAGACGATTTGATGTTTTCTCCTGACACCGAGAATAACTTTTGAAATCTGCACACAGCGTTCCAGGAACTCTAAAATTTGGCCTTCACTTTTCATAACAATCCTTTCAAAGCTTGGAATTCTATTTTTCTATGGCTAATTTTGACTTTTTCCCAAAGAACTTGAAAATATAATTTTTTGGGCACAAAGTAATCTGCTTAAAGTAGAACTATTCTTAGAGAACAAGAAATTCTTTTTGAATACTTCCTAGAAACAATATTTGAACTTGTCCTCAAAACAAAAACAGTATATTATTTCTGCAATGGTATGGTCTCGACTTTTTTCTGTTATTAAGCGCCATTTCATAAATGTACATTTCATTAATGATTCAGTTAGTATTAATGCTTTCATGCTGTATAGTTCGTATGAAAACACTAATTTTTAAATGCGTACAGTCAAATGCTCATTTTTTCGTGTACAAACTTTCTTCAAATGCATTTTGTGTATTTTGGGTGGGATTGTAAACACATGCCTTAGATATGTTTTAGTGCTTATAATTTAGTAATGTTAAACATAATAAAGTGGAGTGGGTGTTGTATATGAATTTAGGACCCTAGTGTAATTTTCCAGATTCATGCCCATATATAGGTATAAATCACCCTATCCTTATATAGGCATAGAAATCATAACCATATTTAGACTTAGCCTATGCAGTCCAAATACAGCATGGCTACTTCCACTAGTTCCGAAAATCCACAACGATGTCTTGGAAAAACCCTCCTTCAGCAGTCAGGAACTTCCTCTTGCTTGAATATTGATTTATCCAAGAACTCATGGAGTTTTCAAAGAACTGAGTCTTTGATGATGTTATTATTATGTCCAACCTTATGTCAAACTAGGCACCTTCAAGGTATAAATATGCCCACAATTGCCCAGGCAAACACACGGTGGTTTGCAGCAGTTTGACTATCTACTTGCCCGACGCATCTCGCTGAAGCAAGTGTCGAAGGAAGCCGAACCTCCAGCAGACGCACTGAGAGAGAGACGCTGTCTTTTCTCTTGCTGAGAAATCCAGCTCCAGTGTTTCCAACCTACCCTTGTGGGTTGTTGGGAAATCGAGTCCTGAGAGAGAGATACCAGACCTCCTTCATTCTAAAGCAAGGTACGGAGCTGATTAGACCCTTAGAGAATTCTTGGATTAGATTCTTGCCAAAGAATACTGAAACTAAGCTACACCTCATTTACTGCTTCCCTTGTACTAGACCTACGTTAGGTACACCGGGGTAGGCATATTTTAGAAGCACCAGTTGAGTACTTTTAGTCTTTATTTATTAATTTATGTATTTTATGGCTTTGAAACCATATCATGCTTTTACAGTATTATTTTATAATACTCTTCGTACTGTACGCATTGTACTTTGCAACCAGTATTATGATTGTAGCAGTTCATTTCCTCTGCATGAGAAAGAAGACTGTTCAATAAATACCCTTTTATTGAAAACGCCCGTCTCTCTATTTCTCTGCACCTCTGGTGAAACGAAGCATGCACGATTGACTGACTAAAATAACTATCTATTGTTTCTGCGACTCTAGAGATGCATTTCTTATTCTTGTGAAACAAAGTTGTCATGTTTATGCGGCTGTCAGAGACTAATCCATTCTTGTTTATTCGAGAAAGTTTCTAGTGACCTCTGAGCTAGCTGACACTTACAATTAAGTCTAGTATATTCGAGAGAGACCTAGTAGACCTCAGCCCTCGTCAAATCTATAGGATACATTATTCCAATGCGCAGAGCCTATTGGGAATATAGGAACTACACTACACTTCTAAGTCTGTAAAAAAGTTGTCTATCATTGTAGGTGACAGTTGGATTACCTCATTAAGAAGACTAACTGCACATAGAAGCATCGCGTTCAGCATTGGTTGCATAAGTAATGTTCAAATCGGATGTTACCTGTGCACCTGTAGTTTCCTCTCGTACCTCAGCATCAGCATTTTGCGTCTGTGAGATCTCAATGAATGCCATCATCAGAATTGGTAGTCAATGTGAACAACACTGCGCATGGGCTGTTCTAGCGACCAGCAAAGTATCAACATCCGTTGGCATGACTGATGGGAGTGTTAGACAGATATCTAGCATGCATTCTTCTCCGCATGTCAGGCAGCGTAGAACAGTTAAGATGCAATCTTGCCAGATTGGTCTGAATGACAGAAATCATGTGGTATTTAATTCTCATAAACAAGTTAATCCCAAAATTTGGATGATGCGCTAATGACACTTCATCTCCAATAGAGCTCTCTGTATGGTGCTTTAAGTGGCGCTGGTTATTTGGCTTGCCATATCATAGCAAAATGAGCAAAAATAGTATCCCCGCAACAAGTCCCAAAAGGAGAGGCAGTATGCCAAACACAGAGTGCACAAAGTATGGAAATATTCCAAGGACTGCTTGAAAAGGTGCTATAGGACTTACCATTTCCGAGTAATGTATAGGGCAGTTTGTAGTTAAGAGGATATGTATCTTGGCAGAAGTCCTTGCAACTTGCAGATCATAGGTCTCTTTGGCCGAGGTCAGTGGCACAGTTTTTGCAAAAGAATGGCTTTCCTTCTGCTTAAAGTATCAATTCGTATGGAAGAGGTGTTCAGTGAAGGCCATAAAGGCGACTCCCCATCTGTCTTGGTTTTGGAAACAATACTTGCATACAGAAAGTGACCCTGGCTGACACAGTCACTATATATGGTGTACCTGGCAACATGCCACAGCAGCTGTGATCGTTCAACATGAGGTAACAGCCATTTGAAAGCTGTCCAAATATTAGATCAATCACTGCAGCCGGTGAACCTTGCAGGTGGCAGGATAAATTGTTAGAGGAACCATCGCAGGCCCCGTGTAAGTTCATACCCTGACAAAGGAGAGAACCGCTTAGTGCATTTTCACAGTTTTTACCGTTAAGAAACACTTCACGTCCCCCACTCCAACATCTGTGTGTATGGTAATTCCTAGGATGTCTTGATGTATTCTTTACCCAACCTTTCATATGTGATTGCTGGTATGTGTTTTAGGCATTACTGAAAATGGAAAATTGTAACAGGCAGAGTGATTGTTCCATGTATTATCCATTCAATAGTTGGCTTTCCTGCTAGCGTAAATGGCAATCTTTCCAGTTTTCCAATGTTCAGCACAGTATAGTCTGCTCCCCTCTACGCCAATTTGATCTGTTTATTAGTGAGATCGAATTCTGAAAACAGTGACGTAGTATTGATTAAATGCCAAGGCACATAGCCTGAATGAAGGTTTTGCAACGTCCAGCCTAATAGCATGATAGAACATAATTGCGACTGACCATGTCGCAACATGACCAAGTCCTGTTCCATGATGTCTATGGCAGAAGACACTACGCTGTCCAATGAATATACCCTGGACGACAGAGTCGTTAACCCATTGCCAACTACAGAGAGAGTTTTCTCTAAATTAATAAGATCAATTTTGCGTATTCTTTCTGCAGTCTCCGCTTGCGGAATCTTCCATGCTTCATTATAAGCAGCATAGATACCGGCATATATAAAACGTTTATGACACAGTTTTTTTGGTCCTAGCAAGAATTCCCTAAGATCAGCGCCATCTTTAAGTAAAGATAAGTTTTGCTTTAGATCCTTAAGTGTAGATCTTTGTCGCCAATCCCTACACTGTATGATGTTACTATTGCAGGATGCTGTCTTTAAACATATCTTAGGTCTGGCCTAGTGAATGTGAAACCCTGTGTTATGATCAGGAATCTATCTTGAAAGTTGTTTGTGTCTTTGGGCCAGATCAACCATTTATTCCAATCTGGATCTGTTCTGTTGTGAAGCAAAATAGTATGTACGTCGACCTCCCCCTCTGAAGTGTTATCATTATCAGGTGTAGGTGTAGGTATGGACGTATTGTTCATGTCTTTGATCTTGGCTAAACTAAGGCAAGACGTCTGTTGGACATTGTCATTCAAACACATAATTTGCTCAGGGATGATGCAGGCTCTTAATAAAGCTTCCACCCCCTGAACCTGACAATCTTTTGTACCCCAGACAGTTTTTGTCTCAATGTTGTCTTTCCAGAAGTCGAAACCTAGTGTAGAAAGTTGGGCATAAAAGGCTGCAGAACAACACTGTTTTGTATTGGACAACATACTTTTAATTCCTGTTTTGTTTACAGTTTTCAAAGTAAAATGATTCTGGATTTGATACATTGAACCCTGAAAAGTATGGAAACTTATTGGCGAAAGTTTTTGAGCTACTCTTTGGTGGCGTAGGACAATGTTCCCATTAATTATACATTAATACATTTCTAGGATTTGAAGATTTGTGCAAGAAATTATTACCATAGTGATTATAACAATACATTTGTTCATAGTCTGAAGAACCTTCTAAATATTCATGATTTGTAAACCCTGTAGACATTTCTAGGTCTGACATCATATTATTAACAGTTTCGAAGTCCCAATCATCAAAAAAGGTACTAGATGAAACAAAGTCAACTAATGAAATCTTAAACTGTTGTGGAATCTTCAACAGCTCCGACGGGTCAAAAATGTCATATTCTGTTCTGTCCCAAGCTATACCATCAGGTACAGGAACAAAGTCTCTTTGTTCACGATGGGATGATTTGTGTGGCTTGAGGAGCATGTTAATGTTCTTACTTTCTGTGTCCATTTTGACATATCTTTCCATTTATCAGCATACCGAGAGTTATTACCAGAGCTAAGCAACGTAGAAGAAAAAGTACACCCAACACAATCCAAAGTTCAATCCATAGTGAAACCAGATAAGTCTTTTCCAAGTGATGAAAAAAGTAATTTGCTTATTCTTTGAAAGTATTTTCGCTGGTGTTGTTTCAGGTTTGCTGGGATCCTCAGACAACGTATCAAAGTTAATGAAATAGCCAGAGGCAGTTTGGTCAATTGCTGGGATTGCATTAGGATTCATTGAAATTGCTGGAACCACTTGATCACTTGTTACTTCATTGCAGACGTGTGTTTCTTGATGAACTGTTATTTGGGTTTCAAGAGGTACAAGTTCCATAGCTTTGTTGCATAGTCCTTCTTTAAGCACTGCAGATTCCTCAAAGGTGATCAGTCTCTCAGTTGGAACCTCTTGGATTGTAGCTAGATTAGTGCATCTACTACTTGGTCAAAGTCCACTTGGCCTACTGCTTAGTAGCGGTCACATAGTGTGGTTTTATCAGGTCGATGGACATAAACATGCTCTCCTTTTTACCAGCAAGGGGCGGCAGTAAAACTGTTCATGATCTGTGGATTGCTAGGACAGGTACTGGTTGTCTCTAAGAAGGCCCAAATTCCATCTTGTCTGCGGTCTTTTCTCTCACTGGAACTGTTGTTTTTTTTTCAGTAGCATTTGGCTTCATGATCACGTTGCTTTGTTTCGTTCTTAGTTCATTTAAGGCCTGTAAAACAGCCAAACGATCTTTGATATCAAAATCTTTTTGGTCTACCACTGATGTCTGACAATCAAGGTCCTCAACCAGCATTCTAATCCCAAAAAGGACCTCATATGGAGTGATACCCCCTAGAGAACTTCTTGGCAAGTTGATAAGACTACGTTGGATACTTATTAGATATTTGACCCACCCGTCACCAGAACCTAATTCCCTAGCTGTTATAGATTGCTTTATGTCCCGTTTTTTTCTCTCCACAACCGAATTTCCCTCAGGATGGAATGGACTAGAGTACCTCAATGCAACGCACAAATTGTCCATGGTCTTTATGTCAGCTCGAGAGCTAAAAGCAGGACCCTGGTCAGAATGTAACGTGCCGACTGCGTATGTGCCGATAAAGACTTGCAAGTCTTTTATAACAGTTCGAGTGTCAGCCACGGGCTGAGGCCACATCCAAATACACCTTGTCATAACATTTGTGGGACCGCATCTGTCCACAAGGACGTCTGCGTGTAGAAAGTCTAATACTATCTAACAATGATGTCTGTACTGGGCTGACTATGCTATAGTCAGGAAACTGGCGGCGTTCTGTGCTGCGATCTCTATTGCAGTCTTTGCATTTAATAACAAATATGTGAATACATGCATTAATTCCTGGCCACCAGTACATCTTTTTTAATTCTAATATCGTTTTAGAGATCCCCTGATGTAGCAGACCCTCTACCAAATGTGCTTCGTAAATCAAAGCTACCCTACGTTTCCTGTTTAGAATTACTCTATCCCCACTGCAGGGATTCGAGCAAAAGGAACGCTGTTTGCATCAATTACATATGAGTATTTGAGTGGAAAGTTTTGAGGTAATGCTGCACCGCTGCCTTTGCATGTTGCATTGACAGCTAGCATTATTTCGCTGTCTATTTTTGTTTTTGAACGAGTGATTGCTGCTACGGAAGCCGTTTGCACAGCTGCCTTCGCAGCTTCATCATCCAATGAATTCCCTTAATGTGAAAGCCATCACGTTGATGACTTAACGTATGTATCACATGAGTGTTTTGTAGTCCTTTTCATAACTGACCTACTTGTTCCCAAAGCGTTTTATGCTTAATTGTGCCACCTTTTGCATCTTTGAACCCGTTTTGAAGCCAGTTTTGCAAGTATTCATTGTAAGATTGAACACAATAAAAAGAATTGCACACTATGAGTGTGGGGAATTTGCGATCTGTGTTTTCAAGTGCCATCTTGAAGGCTTGTAGTTCAGCTCGCTGAGCTGTACAATCTCCTAAGGATTGAGTTTTTCTGGCCTTTGGTCTGCATTTGCCATCGCGCCAATGACCTTTAACGATCGCACACGCCACACTATATGCTTGTTTACCCTCCGTAGCGGGTTGGGCTGATCCGTCAGTATAAATGATACATTCATACTGGTCAAGAGGCAGAATTTCAGTAGGCAGAGGACATTCTTGTTCATATTGTAGAAATGCTTGTGTTTTCAAATATGGATCAAAAACGTATTTAACATTGGTTGCAGTAAGAGATTTAACCCATTGTATCCATCTCGGATGTAAAGCTTTGGCATTTGGAATGCTCGCTTTTGTCACTGCGTCTAAGGCAGGTACAGGAGTTACAGCCATAATGCGTTTCCCCTGTGCGAGGGCTCTTTCTTTTGCTGCAGTGGTTTGAACAGCTGTCAGAATTTATTCTGCTGAAGTGAATTTCATTTCTGCTTGTATATACAAGTGTGATTTGTAAGCTATTGGTACTTTTTCACCTATGTTAAAAGTTAAGTACGTGAATCCGCATTGTCCTGGAATGATCCGGATCACTAAGTTGCACACGTTTACGCGTGTTTGTAAATGTTAAGTTGGTAACATGTCTGTTTGCAATGAACGCAACATATCTGTGTGTTTTTGTGTCCAATTTACTGTTTTCAAATCAGGTTTTATTAATTTTAATTTGTAGAGAGGTTTAACCCTTTCTGCGTAGGTTAGAATGTAAGTTTGTGGAAAACGAGCCCATAAACCTATCGATGCACAGGCCACTGGCGCAAACCGCCTCTTAGTTCCCATGTTGAATAATTACCAAATAAAGAGACGGGCGCTGGAGCAGGAATCAAGAACAGAGTTTAATACTCATGAGGAGAGCCAGTCATTTCGGACACGAAACACAGTGTCTTTCGGGAGGTGCTCTAACAAGTGAGCTGAGACTCCTGTTTTTATACCTTACAGAACACTCGATAACACAATCAGGACTGTATGACGCAAGAGAAAGACATCCCTATAATCCTCGTGGTGATCCTACCCCACATACATTCACAATGGGGACCCTTGACCTGCTGATAAGAGGGGAGGGCAGTCACGCAGCTGAGTGTTTCGTAGGATGTGTACGCCTGATCATAGCCCAGGAGGTGGGGTGGCTAAGACCAATAGAGGATCCTTTGAAGGGGAGTGACCTCATACAATAAGGGCAGTAAATGGTATCTCCTGGCTCAGGCGATGGCCTCGGACATGTGTGGTCAGCCGGACTCGGGGGAAAGGGTCATCAAAGGAGTGGTATTCATGCCGCGTGGACGATCGAGCGCGGAGGGAAGGCTTGTCAACAGAGGGGCATTCATGGAAGGGAAGGAGGTGTTGGTCAGGCGCGGCCGTGACTCTCAAGGACAGGGTTTTGCAGAAGAAGAAGGTTTATGACTTGTCCACGTGAGGAGAAGGGAGGGGTAGCCAGGGTGGACACAGGGACAGAGTCACACAGAGAGGGAGAGATCTTATGATCCGTACATGAGAGAGCGGGGGCAGTCAGGTGCAGCTGGGGAGGGCTACGTCAGCTAAGGCGAAGGATGCCTCTCCAAGAAGGAATGGGGGGGGGGGTTTGTGCGAGTCAAGTGGGAGAGTTGCCTTTCACAGCGGGGTCGCACAGAGGGAGAGGGTTTCATGGTCTATGCATGAGAGAGAGAGAGAGAGTTAAGATACGCGCAGGAGGGAAACCGGGGATCCCAATGGGTAAAAGGCCATGGTGCCTAAACTGGCTGTACATATGCATAGGGGTAGGGGCTCTCACTGGCAGAGTGATACGGTCAATAGTTTACGGTATTCATGGTGCTCACAGGGAGAGGAGTGGGAGAAGAAGGGGAATGAATACTGTCTATGTACATCAATTTCTTCAACTTTCACAGTCGCCCCTTTTTACATAGCAGTAGTCATTTTTGCAATTGATGGGTTTACAGGTAGACAGGCATCGTTGATGAATTAGCATTTTGTCGATACTAACATTTGGCGTACAATCATAGACAGTTAAGGTGATGGGCAGAATGCAGTACATAGAAAATTGCTTTTCATTGAGTTCCTAACAATTTAAAAGCACTACATAGCAAAAATCTTTCTGACTTAAAAAATGTGACCAATGAACAGTTTTGACCAGGTAGTTGAGAGCGGAATTCAGTTCAATACACAATATTTCTTCGTCACAGTGTCTTTTTGTCAGTGAGCCATCACTGGTAGGCTCTAGTCCTAGTACTTTCGTTGGCGCTGTTGAGCACCGGCGGTGGAGCTATAGGTCCAGCTCGGTTCTATCCTTACGCGTTGCAGAGTGCGGACAGTCCTCTGCTGTTAGACCACAGTCCTGTTCCCTAGACAATCCGGTTGGTGGCGCCTTATGCTCGGCACCCTTAGTTCTATGGCAGCACCCTATTCCCAGTGGAATGCCGTTCTTTCCCTTGGCAAAAAGTCACGTGGAAAAGAGGGTGAGTGTGGTTCAAATAGTCGATAGGTGAGAGGGCGGAGTTGGGTCAGAGTTCCTGGGACACACAAAAGGGACCAAGGGAGCAAAGGATAACAAGCAGGCAGGCCCATCCATCGGGCCCAAGGAAGGGGGACGGAGACTCCAGGCACACGTGGGTTAGCAGGCGGGGGGGCTTCGAGGCGGCCCACCGTTTTTCATTTTCCACGTTGAAATTGCGGTCTCGTCCCGTATCCTGTTGCTCTGCGGCTCCACCTTTGGTCGAGGTCACACGAGTCCCAAGATCCGCAGTCAGGCTGTATGTCACATCTGACCCATCTCCTTCGGTGATCGTGAATCTTTGAATAGGTACAAGACAAGGTTTCAGTGAAATGGCAAAAGAAGATATCTACGCATGTGAATTCCTCCCTCAATTCTACGCATTTGGGAGATACGCTCATTGGTCACAGTCAGAGGTCCATTACCAAGCAGTGCATGTGACAGTATTCCTACTGGGTTCATGGCAGGTCTATTCATCGTCTTATTTATAATCAAGTGAGGTAAATGAGATTCCCATCAACTGTGCATTACATCATATTCAACATTACAAAGCATTTCCCTTCAGGACTGGCTAGCCCTATCAAACAGGGCGGGGGCGTCATTATCGAGAGTCAGGCAAAACAAGGTTTTCTCGAGGGTCCACAGCTACTCATGGTCATCATGTTTATAGTCGGGACAGCAACTGGGTTCTATCAAAATGGGGCGGGGACGCTTCGGGCGCTTACGCTTCGGTGCAAAAAGGGGGGTGGGGCAATCTGGGCATTGGGGGTTCAGTCTAGACGTTGGCGTTCGTCTCTGAAGAACAGACATAAGGTGCCATTGACATACAGTTCCCCTATAAATGGCCAGATTTGGGGGACTTTAGTCGTCTTACCTGTCCTTTCCTTCTCAGCCAATTCAAGTTCATTCATTTTACAGAAAGGAGAGGCAGTAATATGGCGAGATACAATCATTTTAGTTTCGGTCAATTTCGCTGAACACCTTCGCGTTCAATATGTATCAAATCAGACTGGTGCCGGCGGGGCACAATTTTACCAAAAAGAGGGAGAGAAAAATAGGGAGACTCTCATAGAGAGTGAGAGTTGTCCGCAATCTAAACGAGCCATTCGGTACACGCATGACATGTAGGGAGAGAGAGAGAGAGACAGAGAGAGAGAGAGAGAGAGAGAGAGAGAGAGAGCGAGAGAGAGACGTGTACAAAAATAGGTCATTTAGTGCGCTCACAACACGGAACAGCAAAGGTCGGGTAACACGCAGATACAGACAGAGGGAAGACATAAATTCGTACATTACACACACACAAACTCAGACAGGGAAGACGGCACATGTATTACACATATACAAGACATTCACGACAAGACAGGAAACAATTGTTAGCCTACAAGATCTGTTTTTATATATATATCCTATGTATCTTTACTATCCTATTTTACCTATGTGCTTAGCTCTTTCTACCCTTCCCCCCTTTCCCTTCTCGCTTGTCACGCCTGCGAGCGTTCCCAATTACCAATACTCACACCTCGGTTGGTCGATCAGTAATTAACCTGGTCGTGCTAGTTACCCATGGTTGGATCTTAAGCCATTTTTCTGTTCCCTCCTTTGGCGGGAAGTTCTCCAGGCTGAGGCAACGGCAAGTATTGATCGGGAGAACAGTCGGACAGCTTGGCTATATCTATAAGAGTGTGAGAAAGGGGGTAGTGCATTTTGAACATCAGCAACATTTCTAACTTCCTAGACGGGTGGTGCCGTGGCAACCCTTACCCGTATAATTTTTCTTTGTCCTTTCCCTACCTAGTCAAACGTCCAGTTACATTATTTAACACGTCATTTCTAGTCAATTTTTCGTCATTCAGTACCTGTCCAGTTTCTATGTCAGTCCATCCTCTCAGTCGCTATGTCCTAAGGAGGAACAGTCATGTTAAGCCTACGTCTTTTAAAAACTTATCGTTATAACGACTAAACACATATTCCCTCTTTCCCTTTTTCGTCGGTGGTCCAACCGTCGCTCTTCCACACTTCAGCCGACGTTCTGACGTGACCTGCAGAAGGGAGGAAAAGAAGGGGTGGGGGGGGCAGCATTCAAAGCACATCATTATGCAGTAATCCGAAAATGTTTTTACCTACCACATACTCGCCCTATCTCCTCGTACTGCATTCCCTTGCCATCTCGGCATTTAAGCCCAGAGGGACCAGTGGTGTCAGATAGATAATCATTGACGATCTGCGTATCTACATGAGCTACTTGGTCGTAACCCTCTTTATCGGGTGCAGGGGTGACGGTCAGGTGGCATTTCTGTGGTGTCATTTTAAGGGTGTCTGAAACACTTTTCCGGCTGCTTGTGACACATAATGTAGCTGCTAAATATTTGATCCCTTCTGATCTACCTCCTTCATCATACTTATTCTTCGCTCACAGTAGTAAGGCATCCAAAACTCATTAATGCAACTGCTACAACCATGCTTTCTTCTTCAAAATACTTTTAATAAACGAAATTGGTGGCAGTTCATTGCATAAAGTGCAGCAGTGCAATAAAATCGTATTAAAATTTTCTTACAGAGCAAGTATGATGCATGTCAAGAATTCAGTTTTAATTAATTCATAAATTCATTATCCGATACTCATTCTTTATCTAAATTACACCAATTCATTTTCCAAATCGTAATCAGTACCCACCCTAAGTCAGTTCATTATCCAAGCACATACTCAACATCCTTCATATCTACTTTCATTATCCAAAAACTGCATATAGATCTCGGGACAACAAGCTGCGCAATCAGGGAGCAAAGTTTATTCAAAACGTCTCATTTTGTGTCGGCGCCATTTTGGGAGGGGTCAGGCGAATTTCAGCATAGTCAGAAAGTCTCTAGTCTCGTGTGGTTGGCCCAGAACTTTCCGTTGGCAGTTCAAAAAGTTTTGTGCTATGTGGTCAATAGTTAATCAAATATGGACCATGAGTCAAAGAGTGGGAAGGGCGGCAACAATTTTTCCTACCGGGTCATCCTGGTGTTCCTCCGGAACTGAACAAGTCTGTGCTGCGGCTGCATTTTAGCCATTTCCAATCCGAGGCTGGTGCCGGCAGGAGCTGTACCGGTGTCGTGGTTCCCAGTGAAGGGGGCGGGGGCACCCATGCGGAGGGATCGGGGTGCCCCCCGGCTCTTGTAGAATCTTCAAGGTTGAGGGGAGAAGGCATGGAGCGTGTGCCCGTCCTGGGCAGAAGACCGCTTTTTGATGTTGACCCTCTTTAAGTAAGAGCATTGGGGTGTCGCTGGAAGCCTCCACCTGGAGGGAGGTGGGGGAGGCTCGTTCGCGTCACCTCCCCCTTCCAGCGACCCCGCGCCGTTCCTCGGCTCCGTCGCTTCGATATTGGCCGTGCTGGCTATTGAAGATGGGGGGGGTGGTCGGCGGCTGAGGCAAGACAGCCCCCCCTTTTCTCTTGACATGTGGCGGGACTACCTGGAACTGTCCAGGCATCGACATGTGGCGGCACTATCTGGAACTATCCAGGAATTTGACATGTGGCGGGACTACCTGTAAGCGCCGCCATTCTCGCTTTTGGCCTCGGCCTTCTTCGTGGGTCGGACCAGGCGGGAGACAGAAGGGGGGGGGGGGTCGGTGGCTGAGGCAAGACAGCCCCCCCCCCCGTGGCCTGCAGGGCAGCAGAAGAGGAGAGAAGGAGAGGACTCTGCCATTCTTTGGACCGCCTGCCCAACATCATCTCCTCCCGACCGTGGTCAGGCGAGCCCCTCGTGCCTCTGTGCCTCGCCTTCCGGATGGGCGTAACCGCGGACCTGTTGCACTTCGGGAGCTTCCGGAATGGGGGTAGGTACCTATTGGATTGTTTCTATTTCATGTGACCGTTATTTAGGCGTGGCGGGCAATGAGGCAGGCATGTCGGGAGCAGGAATAGGCAGTGAAGCCTAGCTACCTCGTGGCTATTTTTTTTTTCCTCAAACTTTTCACCATTTTATATTTCTTGTTACGAACTATTTCTAATGTTTCTTATTTTTAGTGAAGTCAAAAGCTCATCAGGGGGTTACTGACTTAGCCTGATTTCTTTTTATTTTTATTTCTCTTCCTTAGCGTGTTTCGAGATAAAGTTTTCTGTTAGTAGGGAACGGTGATCACTTCATATTTTTATGTGTCCTTTTCACTAGGGGGTACTTCTGGACGGACCAGACGAGTTCCCTCCAATAAATGGTCCGGGGTGGAACGAGATTATCGATCAAAAGGGGAACATATATTCCTTCATTAGGGTATCATCCTGGACAGACCGAGCGATGTACTTCCATTTACTAGGGTAGCCTTCTGGACGGACCAGATGGTCTACTTCCACCAAATGGCCCATGAGCGGGGAGCATATGTCCTCCATAAGGGTAGTCTCCTGGGCAGACCATGCGAGCTACCCCCCAAACAGTGGGGAGTGGGTAGGACTGACGAATTCACAAAGGGGCATAACCTACCCTTTACTACTTGCAAAGACTAGATAGAATATTTCTATTCCACGTTGTTTGCGAGTAGAAAATACCTCAAACGAAACAATTCCTGGAACAACAATGTCCAGGCAACCAACCAATCAGTGGGGAGAAAAACAGGCATGACGGATTACAACGGGGACAAATGTCTGCATTACCTGCCCTTCGCTATCCAAAAAGGAAGACAGAATATTTCTACTCGTCTCAGTTTGTAGACAGGGAAGATCTCAAAGAACAACAATCGATTATTAATCGACTTCAAACAATCCAGTGGGGAGAAAAGTAGGCATGACGGATTAATACCGGGGACAAAAGTCTACATTACCTACCCTTCTCTATCTGCAAAGAGGGACGACGTTCCTATGAGCCGCTGTTTGCAAACAGAGAATGTCTCGTTCTCAGAAGAGAACCAATATGTCAAGTAGCCTTCAAAGCTAAATGAACCAATACCAACAATTTCGGTATACAAATACCGATTTTCAATACAATCAATCAATCAATCAGGTGGATAGAACCACCCTACCAATCAGGCGTAAGAACGCCCTACTTAATCTTACCCGGACCGGACCATACGAACAGTTCTTCGACTTCCTCCTCCAGCGCCCGATCGTTCTCTTACTCCATGTAGCATTCCTGTGGGATTCCAGTCAGGACAATAGGTCACTCAAGAGAGGTCAGTTCAGAATTGGTGAAGTTCTGTCGATCGGCAGCCGGGCGAGGGCCCTCTCAAGGCAGGCATGCCCCGATCATTTAGATGTTCACGTCTTCGTCTGGATCTCTCTTATCGGACCCTATGTCACTGATGGACCCCGCGTTGGGACGCCAATTGTGGAAAACGAGCCCATAAACCTATCGATGCACAGGCCGCTGGCGCAAACCGCCTCTTAGTTCCCATGTTGAATAATTACCAAATAAAGAGACGGGCGCTGGAGCAGGAATCAAGAACAGAGTTTAATACTCATGAGGAGAGCCAGTCATTTCGGACACGAAACACAGTGTCTTTCGGGAGGTGCTCTAACAAGTGAGCTGAGACTCCTGTTTTTATACCTTACAGAACACTCGATAACACAATCAGGACTGTATGACGCAAGAGAAAGACATCCCTATAATCCTCGTGGTGATCCTACCCCACATACATTCACAATGGGGACCCTTGACCTGCTGATAAGAGGGGAGGGCAGTCACGCAGCTGAGTGTTTCGTAGGATGTGTACGCCTGATCATAGCCCAGGAGGTGGGGTGGCTAAGACCAATAGAGGATCCTTTGAAGGGGAGTGACCTCATACAATAAGGGCAGTAAATGGTATCTCCTGGCTCAGGCGATGGCCTCGGACATGTGTGGTCAGCCGGACTCGGGGGAAAGGGTCATCAAAGGAGTGGTATTCATGCCGCGTGGACGATCGAGCGCGGAGGGAAGGCTTGTCAACAGAGGGGCATTCATGGAAGGGAAGGAGGTGTTGGTCAGGCGCGGCCGTGACTCTCAAGGACAGGGTTTTGCAGAAGAAGAAGGTTTATGACTTGTCCACGTGAGGAGAAGGGAGGGGTAGCCAGGGTGGACACAGGGACAGAGTCACACAGAGAGGGAGAGATCTTATGATCCGTACATGAGAGAGCGGGGGCAGTCAGGTGCAGCTGGGGAGGGCTACGTCAGCTAAGGCGAAGGATGCCTCTCCAAGAAGGAATGGGGGGGGGGGGGGTTTGTGCGAGTCAAGTGGGAGAGTTGCCTTTCACAGCGGGGTCGCGCAGAGGGAGAGGGTTTCATGGTCTATGCATGAGAGAGAGAGAGAGAGTTAAGATACGCGCAGGAGGGAAACCGGGGATCCCAATGGGTAAAAGGCCATGGTGCCTAAACTGGCTGTACATATGCATAGGGGTAGGGGCTCTCACTGGCAGAGTGATACGGTCAATAGTTTACGGTATTCATGGTGCTCACAGGGAGAGGAGTGGGAGAAGAAGGGGAATGAATACTGTCTATGTACATCAATTTCTTCAACTTTCACAAGTTCTTCCGAAATTCAGGAAACCTAGAATTGATTGTAAGTTTTTGAGTGTTTTTGGTGGTTGGAGCAGCGCACACTTTTCTAAAAAGTTGGCTGCCAGGCTTTTGCCTTCACTTGATAATTCATATCCTAGAAAAAGGACGCTGAGATGGGCAAGTCTCATTTTTTTTAAATTGAATTTATAACCCTCAGATGCGAATCCAAGTAAAATGGTGTTCAACCTAATCAAGTGCCTATCCAAGTCGTCATAAATTTAAGTAACTCTGTAACCCTTGCTGAGAATAACCCCAGACTATTCTTGTATCCCTGAGGGAGATGACAGAAGTGACGCTGTGTCCCCATTATTGAGAAAGCAGTCAAATACCTACTTTCTGGTGCAATATTTTGACAAAAGAAACTGTTAGAAATATCTAATATGGTTTTATATTTTTTACGCACAATGTTATTCATTACAGCTGTACTGTGTAAATTTTGCACTGCAAATTTTTTGCAACAAGAGTTTAGATGTCTGTAATCCAATATTAGACGATATGTATTGTCTGGTTTGGAGACAGGAAACAAATGATTGTTCATTGACGAGGTGCATGTTTCAATCACCCCTTGGTAATCAAGTTGATCTAATATCTCCCTGACCTGTTTTTTAGCTTCTTGCTTGACTGGGTACTACCTTTGTGCAGTTGGTTGATTTTTTAACTGGATTTTATGGCGAGGAGAGTCCTCATTCCATCCTACATGATTTATATATAATGCAGGAGCTTGGGCGACTACCCATTTCCTAGCATAAGTATAGTTTAAATGAATTGGAATTTGGTTAGAGAAGGCTGGCATAATGATGTCTTTGCCATGTTGGGACTCCCTGACAAATGTAGGTGGCCAGTCTTGTTCAGCTAGACGAATGTCATATCCCTTGGAGAGTCGTTCCTAAAAGAGTGCTCTTATTTTTCTTGGTATGTCTCCCTCCATCCGGAGTGTTATTTCATATAACCTATCTGGAGAACTAACCCTGGTATCTGCAGTTTCAACTTCAATGTCTTCATTCAAGTCCACTGTCTCCAGAAGACCCTTCAGGTTCTGGCGAGCTTTTGTGACTTCTGCTGCGCTGTCCAACATTGTCTGAGCCCATTCTCCGTGCATGAGTTGTGTCCTCAAGATCCTCGGCATGTTAGATTTTTAGACCTGTTACCTTCTTTTTGGTGAATTGAGGTTACTTGTTTTTCTGAACGTGTTGATCATCTTTGGACTTCATGCGTTCTTCCTTGTTTTCTGACCGTCCTCTTCTTTTGGATTTCTGTGACGAAGTCTGAAAAGTACGAGAGGAACTTGCATCAGTATCTTGATATCTATCAGGTTTTCTCAAATTATCCCCAATCCTAAGGTTATACCTCCTTTCAGAGGGCTCCTTTTAAGGAGACCTACCTCGGGAATGAGAGCACTTCTCTTTAGAAGTTTGTTTGCTATTTTCCCACTTCTTTTCAGAAGGAGCTGGAGTGTTTTTAGTAAAGACCTTTTCAGGACTTTCAGGCAGTTGGGGTTTAACTGGTTTACCCCCCAAACTGTGTCTACCTAATTCTTCATAGGGTTTTTCAATTATTCTGGCTAGTTCTTATGGTTGCTCAGTTACATCAAATTCCCTTAACTTCTGGCGGATCGCCACTGATGCTGCTTCTCCTTTAAAATTAGCTAATATTATTCCTGAGACCTGTTTGAAATCTTTCAGTAGTTTCACACCCAAATTTAAAGCAGGCTCTGCCCCGGATTAGTTTTGAATCTGTTTCAGGATATCAGGTATTACCGCCATAGACGGAACACCGTGTGCTTTAGTGTAGATTACAGCAAAGACTATACCCCATGTGGTGCAGTCCTCCAGATGTGATGTGATCCCCATTGGTAAACAAATTGTTAAAATTCTGTGTTTCTCATGAGGGTTAGTATTAGGAAGTACTGCTTCGATCTGAGTCATTTTTTGAGCTATCCAGAATGGAATTTGTTCACGTTTTGTAGGTAATTTACCTATGACTGAGTGTAAAGTCTGAGGTGTAATTTTAAGTGTATTTCCCTGGTGAGAGGTTTGTTGTGGAATAACTACTGTTAGTTGGACTGTAAAAGTCTGCAGGACATACTGAACCAATTGTCTGTAGATTTTGATTAACTCTTTAAGTTGAGTTAGTAACACTGCAACTGACATTTCTTCAATGTCAGGATGTGGTGTATAGCCGGCTAAAATCAGCCATGTTGCTCCTGGTCTAACTAGTGGACCGAGCCTGGTAATGTGATTTAAAAGGTTTAGGGCACCCTTAAACCAGAGCTCATGCTCCTGGTATGTGAGTGGAATTTCTATATCCTCGAAAGGAATATACTCATCCGGTGGTTCATCTTCTTTGTAGTAGTGAAACATGTGTGTTACTGGGTTTGCTTCTGGGAAGACTATCCATGAATAGAATACCTCTGTCTGGTGATATTCATGTGCCTCTATCAGAAAAACTACCCTACCACCTCTTGATGTTAGGCCATGTTTTATAAGTTTTATAGTGATGGCTTTCCTGAAATTTAGAGGAATGGCTATAGCATCCTCGCGGTTTCTTGGAAACCTGCATAGTTTAAAGCTGCATCGGCTGAACCAGCCGCAGCTCAACCGGTTTCGGTGTTGTTGCCGTTATTCAACATTGTTTAATGACAACTGCAGGGCAAGTTTCAAGGGAACAAAGATAAGGTGCACAATATTTTGGAACACTGTATCCTTCAACGTAGAACGAACCAAAAAGCTAACACATTGGATTTTTCGTCCTACTCAGCTATGGCAGATATTATCCCTTACCCACTCCAGAAGTCTATTGGAGTATTAAGGATGCAAAGTATAATGCGTACAGCGAGAACAGTAATATAAAATAATACTGTAATAGCATTGTTTGTTGTTATGACATGTAAAAATACATACATAAATAACACAGGCTAAAATATTCAACTGGTGCTTCTAAAATACGCATACCCCAATGTACCTAACCTAGACCTAGTACCAGGGAAGAAGTAGGTGTTTGTCTTTTAGCATAGGTTTAGTTTTGCCAAGAATTGCCAAAGGTTTCTCTAGGTTCTAATCAACTCCATACCTTAGAATGAGAGAGGTTGGTATCTCTTTCACGGGACTCAATTTACCAACACCTGCAAGGGGAATCAGAAACACTGGAGCTGGATTCTAGGCAAGTTCTGGTCAGTGCATCAGCTGGAGAGTTGCCTTCCTTTGGCACTTGCTCTAGCGAGCTGCATTGTGCAAGTAGGTAGTCGAACTGCACCGAACCACACAGTGCTTTGCTATAGCAAGTGAAGGTGTATTTATACCTTGAAGGTGTTTCAGAATGTCAGTATTGACGTAAAGGTCAGGCATATGATCGTCATGGATGAACCCCTAAGGAATAGTTCTTCATGCATAATAATAGGTTTCTTGGAGAAATCAATATCCAGGCTAGGGGAAGTCCCTTCAGCTTAAGAGTCTGGTTTTCAAAAAAATCGTTGTGACGTAGATGAATGGATGGAAGTAGCCATGCCTTTATTTGGGAAGCATGGGCTATGCCTAAATGAGGACTGGATTTCTATGCCTATATAAGGGCAATGTGAATTGTACCTATATAAGGTTATGAATCGGGAAAATGCATACGGAATCTAAATCGATACACAACAACGTTACATATCTGTTTTACAAAGCTGTGCCAGAAACTGATTTTTAGTAAGCACCCTGATTGCAGAAATAGTGTAAAGGTGGCAGACCTCTGGGTCAGCACCAGAGTGTCCAAAACGGTATCTGCGGGGTTCACCAGAAGAGTGGTCCAGAGATCTCACCAGAAGAAAAAGGGGGGGAGAAAAACATAAAAATAATAAGTTCTTGAAAGGCCCCCAAAATAATTCCCAAGAGAGCAACAATAATCACCCCTGCTCTGAGCCTAAAAGGAAGGGGTTCTTTGACAAACAGGGAGATTCGTCCCCCAGTGTATTGAGTGTTGCAAATATGGGCACCCAAAGATGACACCAAATGTCTCTAGAGGGCACAGTACCCAACTGGTATATCAACATATGGGTTGGTCAGTGTCACGCTTAGGTAGGAGGTGGTCCCAGCTCGCATGGGAGAGAGAGCAAAGGTTAAATTAGTGTCCCTACGGGAGAAAGGGATTTTGCCAGAGGCCCATACGCATTGCAATACTTTTAAATACAGGCTAAGATCGGGGGATCTGAGAGACAAAGGAGCCAGCATGACCACTGTGAGTTGTCATCTGGTGTCCTCAGAGCAGGACATCACTAAGACATTCATCAAGGTCATAGTCGCAGACAACCATGAGAGTCACTACCCAGTGGCTCTGGTTCCTGTTGGGAGGGGGGTATGAGGTTCCTTAAAAGTAGCTGTGAGACCTGCCATGTCTGTAGATTGTTTTTTGGGAAATGGCCTAGAGCACACTGTCTAGAAGGAATTGGAGCTTAAGTCACACCTGGAGATGTTAGGCTTGCCTGAATGGGTCTGTATAACCACAAGGTTCATGGCTGTCCTAGGAGGGAGTCAAGGAAGCCTGGAAGAATAGCCCAGGCTGCTGCCAAGAAGTGGAAACTATTCCCTAAAGTTCCCATTTTCCAGGTTGATGGGGCACCTGAGGAGGTCACTGCGGAGCCAACAGGGGAAGACATTGATGTTCTGGGAGATCAGTCTGAACTTGCTGGATGGCAAAATGAGGTTGGGCCTACAGAGAAAAATCCAGCTAAGCGAAGAAAGAATCCCACCCTAGAGGACTTAAAGTGGCAAGCTAAGGCCCAGACAGCAGGTGATACCACTGCAGATCACCGTATTTATTGGGGGAATGAACTCCTATACAGTGAGCGTAAGGTTCCTGAACTTGTGGCAGCAGGTGTACTAGTGGTCTCCCAGTGTTACAGGGTTGGCTCATGACATGCCCCTGTCAGGTCAACTAGGGCAGGACATAACCATTGCCAGGCTTTTTTTCTACTTCTATTGGCTTTACATAAAGACAGCCTCAGCCACATTCCGCAGGAAAAATCTGAAAGCTCCCCTGGTTCCCTGGGCTGTGGCTGACACTCCCGTTAAAAGGGTGGGCATCAACATCGTCACTCCCTTGGACCCCAAGACAGCCTTAGGCAACAGGTTCATCTTAGTCTTCATGGGCCAAGACACATGTACCCAGAGCTCATCCCACTGAGGTCAGTGATTGCAGCTGTGGTGGCTATGACCCTGAAGGGGATTTCGCTTGTGAAGGGTTCCCCAAGGAAGTGGTGACCGACAGGGACACTAACTTCATGTCAGCTTAGGTGAGGCCCATGTGGGATGAGTGTGGAGTAATCTACAGGTTCTCAACACCCTATCACAACTAGGGGTGGGCGGAATTTGCGAAATTGACTTTCGGAAATTATCGCGAAACTGCGCAAAACCTCCGCGAGCACACGGAACAATAGCGAAGATGCGGAGATTGCTTTTCCTGCCCCTTTGCGATGTGTTTTTGAGTGCTCGCGGGGTAATTTATGTCTAACTTTCCCATGCAGTCGCTAATGGGCGTGGCCATCTTGCTTGCGATGCTTATTTCCTGTTCCGGGTCGCATAGCGCGACCGGCTACCAACAATCCAACATCTCGTGGCACACGCAAACGGATAGGAAAACTCGTCGGCGAATGCAGGGACCCGGTAAGTCGCTACAGCGTGCGCGAGAATGCATTTTTAAAGCGCGAACAAGAAAATTCTTCCGTTTCGCGGTGTTGTATAGCATTTTAGGACCCTAGTGTAATTTTCCCAATTTATGCCCTTATATAGGTATAAATCACCTTGCCCTTACATAGGCATAGAAATCATAACCATATTTAGACATATCCGAACCAGTCCAAATATGGCATGGCTACTTCCACCAGTTCCGAAAATCCACAACCATTTCTTGGAAAACTCGGCTTCAGCAGTTATGGACTTCCCCTTTCTTGAATATTGATTTGTCCAAGAACTCATGGAGTTTTCAAAGAACTGAGACTCTTTGATGACATTATTATGTCCACCTTTACGTCAAACTCCGCACCTTCAAGGTATAAATATGCCCACAATTCCCGTAGCAAACACACGGTGGTTTGGAGCAGTTCAACTCACTACTTGACCGACGCAGCTCGCTACAACAAGTGCTGAAGGAAGCCAACCCTCCAGCAGACGCACTGAGAGAGGCAATGTCTTTTCTCCTGCCGAGAAATCCAGCTCCAGTGTTTCCAAGCTCCCCTTGCGGGGTGTTGGGAAATCGAGTCCTGAGACAGAGAGATACCAGACCTCCTTCATTCTAAACCAAGGTACGGAGCTGATTAGACCCTATGAGAAATCTTGGATAGATTCTTGGCAAAAGAATACTAAACTTATGCTACACCACACTTACTTCTTCCCTCGTACTAGACTTAGGTTAGGTACATCGGGGTAGGCGTATTTTAGAAGCACCAGTTGAGTACTTTTAGTCTTTATTCATTTATGTATGTATTTTATGGCTTAGAATCCATACAATGCTTTTACAGTATTATTGTATAATACTCTTTTTGCTGTACGCATTATACTTTACAGCCAGTATTACGATTGTAGCAGTTCATTTCTTCTGCATGAGAGAGAAGACTTTTCAATAAATACTTTTTATTGAAAACGCCCGCCTTTCTATTTTCTCTGCACCTCTGATGAAATGAAGCATGCACGAATGACTGAGTAAACTATCTATCTATTGTTTCCACGACTCTGAAGATCAGTTTTATCTTGGGGAAACAAAGTTGTCAAGTTTATGCAGTTGTCAGAAACTAATCCCTTGTTGTGAATTCGAGAAAGTTTCTAGACACCTCTGAGCTATCTGGCACTCACAATTAAGTTTAATATATTCGATAGAGACCTAGTAGACATAAGTCCTACGTCACATCTATAGGATGTATTATTCCAATGTGCAGAGCCTATTGGAAATATAGGAACTACACTACTGCGGCAGATCGCGAAGTTTTTGTCAAATATCAAAACTGTCAAAATATCACATATTACGCGAGCGGAACAGAATTTGACGCCCACCCCTAATCACAACCAAACAAACAGGCTTGTTAAAAGATGCAACAAGACCTTGAAGGACATAATAACAGCCATGCCTGAGCCCATGAAGCAGAAGTGGGACTTCCTTTTGCCAAGCCTGCTATTTACTTACAGGGAGATACCACAGAAGGGGTTTCGGTTAAGCCCATTTGAGCTTCTATGTGGACACTCTGTGAGGGGACCGCTAAGCATTGAGCAAGCTCACAGGAAACACCCCACAGTATGTAGTCAGCTACATGCTGGCTCTCACAAACCAGATGCAGTGCTTCTGGAAGAAGTCTAAATACAATCTTGAGGCCAATCAAGAAATTATGAAACTGTGGTATGACCAGAAAGCCACTCTGGTGGAGTTTCAGCCTGGCCAGAAGTCATGGAGCCTGTGGACCACCGAGCTCTCCAAGGCCGTTGGAAAGGTCTGTTTGAGGTGAATGATTAGAAAGGGACCTACCTGGTGGACCTCAAGAGACCTAGAAATCACCAATAGGTGTTCAGCAAAAACTGCCTCAAACCTCACCATGTTCCTGGTCACAGAAAACAGAGTGGAGACGAGAGTAAACCTCTCTCTGACCTCCTGTCTACCCAGGAGCATGATGGGTCAGTAGATGGTGTTAACTTCTCTCCTACTCTGACCCCAGAGCAGTAGAGTGACTGTTGCCAGTTACTGGGGGAGTTTTCTTCTCTGTTCTCCATCACCCCTGGGCTCACACACTTCTGTATCCACGACATCGATACTTGAGACACTACACCTGTTAAAAACAAAATGTAAGATAAGTTGAGAGCTAGTATCAAAGAGGAGGTCTCTAAGATGCTGGTGTTAAGGGTAATTGAGACCTCCAGCAGTCGCTGGTCCAGCACCGTTGTGCTGGTACCCAAGGTCACCACAACGAGCACCAAGCTAAAACTCATGTTCTGTGTGGATTACAGGAGACTCCGCTCCGTCACCAAGACTGATGCTTCCCATACCCCCGGGCTGATGCCAAATTACTTGGTACTTTTGTTCTCACATCAGGCTACTGGCAGATTGCTCTGACAGGGGGGGGTAAAGAGATGTCAGCATTCTCGGCTTCAGAGGGCCATTTCCAGTTAAGGGTGATGCCCTTTGGATTAATCAATGCCCCTGCCACTTTCCAGAGGTTGGTTAACAGGGCCCTGGCTTGGATGGAGGGATTCTGTGTTGCCTACCTTTGTGATAGTGCAGTCTTCAGTTCCAGCTGGGAGGAACACCTGAATTATCTCCAGCAGCATATCAACACCAATAAGTGCCAGATAGGGCAGGTTGCTGTGGTCTATCTGGATCATAAATAATGGGTGGGGGCAAGGTGCAGTCCTGTCTTGCCAAGTTTGAGACTATAGTGGCATGACAACCCCTCAAAGCTTAGACTGAAGTGAGGGCCTTCCTGGGCCTCAAAGGATACTACAGGAGGTTTGTTAAGGGTTATGGCACCTTCATTGCTACCTTAACTGAGCTGACCTACAAGAAGCAGTAAAAAAAGAAGATCTGGACAGAGGCCTGTCAGAAAGCCTTCTACACCCTCAAGGAGGCTATGAGTACCCCACCTGTTGTCATGTGGCCCGACTAGAAAAAGTACCATCTTTATGCTCATGTTTCTTACATTGTTTTCTTTCAGCGGCACAGTGACTTTTAACATACATTTGTGTACGTGTCACTGCAGGATAGGATTCCCTGAAACTGCATTTACGTACTTTTCAGCTTCAAAGGCAAACTATCACAACACCTTGAACATTCAGTACGACGTATATAGTTCACTGTACAAATATCACAACTTATCGATGCCTAGTCGGTGATGATGTCATCTAGCTCACATGAAAAATTGTAGCCTGGCAAAGACCTTGACATGCCGACATGGGACTGTTTATATTATGTACAAATTTATTTCCTTGCTAAAATCAGAGGAGCACTCTGCTGATACTTCAAGGTTGTGGTACGTCCTAATTCCAGCTCAGCTGATTCCTGTCCTCCCCATGAGGAATGTCTTGCTCTGCACCAAGACGGGCAGCCTGATGATACTTTCCCGCAGGTAATAGGAAGTTAGATCACACAGCAGGAATTCTTGACAGATAACTCACCCTAGGCCAAACCAGGAGGCCCATTAGGATGGCGGACGGAAACGGGTCCCGTCCGCCATGGTCGCGGCAAAAATACTCCTGACCGCACCGCGCATAATTCACGGTAGCGATTAGGATATTACTGTCATCACACACCGACCGCGGCAGACGGATCACATCAAAGACCGCTGCAAGTGGTTGGTACCACAGAAACACCGTCCACCGCGGACGCATTGACCGCGGAAACAGGCTAAACCGCCGCCAGACCTGTGGAGGGTCCGGCGGCACGATTAGAATAACCCCGCCATCCCAACGGAACTCACCACCTTCCTCGACCGCCGCGGAAAAAAAGCACCGACAAACGGAGCTTGACTGCGGAAGGACCAAACGAACATCACCCCTGCCGTCAAACCGATAAATAAATGGCGGACGGAAGTAAATATAAAACACAAAAACAGGACACACACCCACCTGAAACACCCACCCCCAACAACTACACGCCCCAATGACACCCCCCTACCACAAACAAGAGCACCCAAGTCACCACACCCACAGATCACCTGACTGGCAACAACCATTGGGACACAACCACCACACAGGGTATAAAATGAATTCCTCCCATTACCACAATCCTTTGCATCACAGCACAGCTGGAAGAAAGAGGCAGAATAGCACAAACATCAGACACACACAAACACACATACAACCTGCACACCAACACACCCACCATACAAACCCCCGCAACACCATCCCTACATACCACACACCTGCATACCCCACCCCACCCCACCAACACCTTGCACATCACACACCATGGCACCCAAGAAAAACCCCAAGTTCACAGAGAGTGAGTTGAAGGTCATGGTGGATGAAATCATCCGTGTCGAACCACATCTGTTCGGTACCCTAGTCCAGCAGACCACCTTGGCAACTAAAACCACCATGTGGGTCAGGATAGTGACCAGAGTCAATGCTTCAGGGACCGTGCCACGCACCAAACACGAGATCCAGATGCGGTGGCACGATCTCAAGGCAAGGGTGAAAGGCATCAGGGCCAAGAACCACCTGCGGGCACAACACACTGGCCGCGGCACTCCCCCGGAGCCTATACCATTTTCCGAATGGGAGGAGAAGGTGCTGGGCATACTGCATCCTGAGAGCCTGGAAGGAATAGAAGAGGGACTAGAGGCTGGTAAGTACAAACCAATGACCACTATTACACTGTCATGGTCTGCCTTGCAAAAATGCCAAGACACATCTCCCAGGCTCCAATCCATGCATGTGGACCACACAGTCACCCAAATGTGAAGTCCAGGGTTCAAATGCACCCACCATGATCAACCACAAATGTTGCCTCCTACGTTCCCAGGGTTGCATGTTGTCAAAGCAGCTAACACCACAACTCCCAACAGGCCCCCATGTCCACAGGGAGGGTGGTGCTGGGTGGGTGAGAGTCCAGCACTACAACTCCCAACAGGCCCCCATGTCCACAGGGAGGATGGTGGTAGGTGGGTGAGAGCCCAGCACAACAACTCCCAACAGGCCCCCATGTCCACAGGGAGGGTGGTGGTGGGTGAGAGTCCAGCACTACAACTCCCAACCGGCCTCCATGTCCACAGGGAGGGTGGTGGGGGGTGAGAGTCCAGCACTACAACTCCCAACAGGCCCCCATGTCCACAGGGAGGGTGGTGGTGTTAGAGGCAGCACTACAACTCCCAACAGGCCCCCATGTCCACAGGGAGGGTGGTGGTGGGTGAGTGAGAGTCCAGCACTACAACTCCCAACAGGCCCCCATGTCCACAGGGAGGGTGGTGGTGGGGGGTGAGAGTCCAGCACTACAATTCCCAACAGGACCCCATGTCCACAGGGAGGGTGGTGCTGGGTGGGTGAGAGTCCAGCACTACAACTCCCAACAGGCCCCCATGTCCACGGGGAGGATGGTGGTAGGTGGGTGAGAGTCCAGCACAACAACTCCCAACAGGCCCCCATGTCCACAGGGAGGGTGGTGGTGGGTGGGTGAGAGTCCAGCACTACAACTCTTAACAGGCCCCCATGTCCACAGGGAGGGTGGTGGTGGGTGGGTGAGAGTCCAGCACTACAACTCCCAACAGGCCCCCATGTCCACAGGGAGGGTGGTATTGGGGGGTGGGTGGACGGGAGTCCAGCACTCCAACTCCCAAAAGGCCCCCATGTCCACAGGGAGGGTGGTGGTGGGTGGGTTAGAGTCCAGCACTATAACTCCCAACCGGCCCCCATGTCCACAGGGAGGGTGGTGGGGGGTGAGAGTCCAGCACTACAACTCCCAACAGGCCCCCATGTCCACAGGGAGGGTGGTGGTGTCAGAGGCAGCACTACAACTCCCAACAGGCCCCCATGTCCACAGGGAGGGTGGTGGTGGGTGAGTGAGAGTCCAGCACTACAACTCCAGGGAGGGTGGTGGTGGGGGGTGGGTGGACGGGAGTCCAGCACTCCAACTCCCAAAAGGCCCCCATGTCCACAGGGAGGGTGGTGGTGGGTGGGTGAAAGTCCAGCACTATAACTCCCAACAGGCCCCCATGTCCACAGGGAGGGTGGTGGTGGGTGGGTGAGAGTCCAGCACTACAACTCCCAACAGGCCCCCATGTCCACAGGGAGTGTGTGGTGGGGGGGGGGGGTGTTGGGGCCAGCACTACAACTCCCAACAGACCCCCATGTCCACAGGTAGGGTGGTGATGGGGGTGGGTGGGGGGGGCAGCACTACAACTCCTAACAGGCCCCCATGTCCCATCACAGAGCAAGATAGAGTCCGCCCACCAATTGCTGAACAGTGCATCCCCGTCAAACTTACAGGTAGTTAGCCATCTTCACAGTGGCACCATCTAATAGCACGACCGGACCACACAAAAACAAGTATTGTCTCCCCACCTACACACCACCATAATGCCCAGTACTGTCTACCACACCAACATGATGACACCAACAACCATGTCCTGATTCCCTAGAAATTTGTAATGTAACAACAACAAACCTGTCATGTCCACAGCATTGATTATTAAATTCTTGTCCCTTAGGTGATCACAACTTGACAGGCGAAACCAGCACTCGCCAGCACCAGTCGCCCCCCTCACAGCCAGGACTCTCGGTGAAGATTCCATGGACACCTTGGGTGCAGAGGACGATGCTGGCCCAAGCACACTCCCAGGGCCATCAGGCTCCCAGGACATCACTGCCTCCACCACCTTCGCCAGTGTCACAACACCAACACCTGCCATTGTGAGCTGTGCAGCTACCACCACCACCACCACCACTCCTGCCAGTGCCACCCTGCCTGACCCATCGTCCGATGATGGTCCATCAACATCTCAGGCTAGCAGGGAGAGTGGACGGGGGAGGACACAGGTGAGGCCACAGCTCACAAACAGGAGTGCAGGTGTAAGGCGAGGTCGGGAACAACACCCAGCTCATCCTGGGACCGAGACCCTGGATGCCATTGCCAGAGTGCAAGCCTCCTACGAGCGGTCGCAGGCACAGGTGGATCGGGCACACCAAGACTCACTACAGACCTGCCAGCTGTTGCAGTCCATGAACACCCGAATGGGACAAATTGTTGACCTCATGGGGCAGCAAACAGCTCTCTGGAGGGAGTGGTTATATCGCGCCACACCACCCTCCCCTCCCCCAAGTGGCCAGTGGGACAGGACACCAACACCACCTCCCCCTCCCCCAAGTGGCCAGCGGGACAGGGTACCAACACCAACTCCCCCTCCCCCAAGTGGCCAGCGGGACAGGGCACCAACACCACCACCACCTTCACCTGAGGCCACTGACAGGGAGGTGGTCCCAGAACAACCTGCTCCCACAGCTGGCTCCGCTCCGGTTTCAAGACGGAGGGGCCGTCCGAAGCTAGATCCAGCACAGAGCAGTGGCAATGCACCATCCACCCGCTCTAAGAGGGGCCGCCACTGACTTCACCCTTCCTTGAGCCTGGCATTCACTCTGCGAACTATCTTGCCCCACAATGCCAAGCATTGGCACACGTCTGTTGGACTAGTTGTACATACACAATGTGGTGTCCCCACGGTGTTGTCATCTGACATGACCTTCAACTCACACTTCCCCCCAACACCTATTTGTAAATATGCACTAACAGTAATCCACACCCTGTAAATAAAAATCACGGAAACACTGAAGGCTGTGTGATCTCCAATAAAACACAGGTTTGTCACAGTTTTTGTCATCACCAGGTGCAGGGATAAATGTTTGGAATCATGGCTCTGTGTGAGTGACCTATGGAAATCAGAGAACAACAAGCACAGGTCAGGTAACTGAATCACACCCATCACACAACAACGTACTGCAACATCCCACATCCCACAATCATCTCAAAGTAAGCGGATCACGGGACACACATCAGGGAGCATTGCTCGTACACCATGTCCCACACACATGTGCAAACAGAACATAACAGGCAGCATTCACACACCACATCCACCCATCACCAGCAGACATACGTCATGCATTGAACAGCAGCACAAGAGGTAGTTACTCACATTCAATGAAAGTAGCGATCAATGAGCTGACGCCTCTGGTCCACACCTTCTTCCTCCCCACTATCCTCATCACTGGACATAGGTGGTATGGGAGGCTGAGCAACCTGTTGGTCTGCATGGTCCATGATCAGTTTAATGTTCTTGCGTAAGGCCAGGTTGTGGAGCATGCAGTCAGGCAATCACTATTTTGCATACTTTGCCGGGTGAGTATTGCAGGGCCCCTCCAGTTTTATCCAGGCAGCGAAACCTAGACTTCAGCAGTCCAAATGTACGTTCCACCACCCGACGTGCCTTCCCATGGGCCTCATTATAGCGCATTTCACCTGGGGTAGTTGGATTCCGTAGGGGGCTTAGCAGCCACGGGTACGCAGAGTCGCCTAGGTGGGGGGATGACAGACACATACATCATTACCAGGATTGGTGTGAACAGCATGGCACACATACAACCCAGTAGTCATAACAGCACACTCACCTACAAGCCACGCACGTTCTTGACACAGATTAGCCATCAGTTGGGAGGCAATGCTGCTCCGCAGGATGTGGGAGTCATGTGCGGACCCGGGAAATCTGGCACACACATGGGAGATGATGTGTCAGCCAGGCACACCACTTGCACATTGATAGAATGGTAGTGCTTCCGATTGCGATAGATGGGTTCACGATCCTGGGGTGGAATCAGACCAATATGTGTGCCATCAATGGAACCCACTACGTGTGGAATCTGGCCCGGGGCATAGAAGTCACCTTTCACTGCAGCCAGCTCCGCCGGACGTGGGAAATGGATGTAATCATCCTTGTAATGCATCATGGCTTGCAGCACATCCCGCAGTACCATGCTGAACATGGATTGGGACATCCCCCCGGCAATACCAACTGTGTACTGGAAAGTGCCTGTCGCAAAGAAGTGAAGTGCCGCCATCACCTTTGCTGTGGGTGTAATTGCTCCTGGATATGGCCTGTGTGGCTGCAGATGAGGTGCCAATTGGGCTACAAGGTCCTGCAATGTCGGTCGGTCAAGCCAAAATTTGTGGATAACCTCCTCTTCAACCATGTCCTCCAGCACAGTGTATGGTTGATGCACATTTAGAGCTCTCCTGTGTGGGAGTCGATGGGAGCAGATGTCAATAGACCAACACCGCACAGCTGTGCCACACTATCACATCTTGACCAACACAATACAAATAATACATGTTGCAGACACTGATTGAAAGTGTGACGTGACAGAAATATAAGGCACTACAGCTAACTACACACACAATGTTCACCCACAAACAACATCCTGTGAGCAAACATGTCCAATGGTACGTGCAAACATGTTGAAAGAACAGCCAACATCACATGACTGAGGGAGCATGTGTGGACAAGCATCCCCACAGACACACATGGACGTGCACACACAACACGAACATGGAACACACCCTCCTTGTCTTCATACACCCATGACCCCACCTACAATGCTGTGCATCCTCACATGACAGGCATGGACATACAACAGGCGACACACAGACCATCTCTGGCGAGCACGAGCAGTACTTGTTGCAGATGGTGGCAGTGTGGGCCCAGTGGGCTGTGTACCGACTGAAGGTGAAGATTGCCCACTCCCTGTGTCTTCCAACAGTGCTGACTCACCAACACTGTCTGAAGATGAGGACGATGGTGTTTCCACATGTGAGTCCTCAGGGACAGTTCTGTACCCCTCTCCGGGGCTGCTCTCTTCAGTCTCATTCTGCGTGTTTGTGATCTCTGACCCGGAGGACAAGGACACTACAAAGGACAGGGCAACTCCCAGGGACAGAGCACCGCCCACGGATAAGGCACATTCCAAAGACAGGACACCTCCCAGGGCCAAGGCTTCTCCCATTCACACAACATCCACCAAGGACAGGCATACATCACCCCTGCGTCCCCTGAAGCTGGTATTGTTGAAGGAACGTAAACCACATGTGTCAGAGGTGGAGTCCCCCCATACCTCTACTCCCATCCACACCCCGGTGAAGCAGAGGAAGGAGTACACTGTTGTTGCATCCCCCATTACACATGATACAGAGGGCAGAAGGCAGGGACATAGCAAGCGTCAAGCAGGGTCCAGCACATCTCCAGAGAGCAGACCACCACCAGCACATGAACCCCGTTTGATGGGTGATGTTTCAGATGAGCCCGCACCACTTACCAGTCCAGTCATGTACAGGGTACCCTTACATGTCCCAATGAAACAGAGACACACACTAGTGGCACCTGACCACCCCAATGTCGCTCCAGTACAGCTGTCCCCAGCTCCCAGAGCCACTCTGCCTCCTGGCCCATACAGCCCTGTGGCTCATCATTTCAGTGGTCCTAGTGGGTCAGATGCAGTTCACTCTCATGTGTCAGATAGTGGCTCTGTGTCTGTTGTTCACTGTCATGCCTCATGAAGTAGCACTGTGTCAGTTGTACCCTCTCTTGTTTCAGGTACTGCTACTGTATGTGTCCGCCACTCTCATGTCTCAGATGCTGGCATGGTAATTGTTGGTCACTGTACATGGACATGTCCTGGCAGTGTGTCTGGGTCTATGGCTCATGTGTCAGTCAGTAGATCTGTGGCTGTGTCTCACACTCCTGTATCTGGTGCTGGCAGTGTGTCTGGGTCTATGGCTCATGTGTCAGTCAGTAGATCTGTGGCTGTGTCTCACATTCCTGTATCTGGTGCTGGCAGTGTGTCTGGGACTATGGCTCATGTGTCAGTCAGTAGATCTGTGGCTGTGTCTCACACTCCTGTTTCTGGTGCTGCCAGTGTGTCTGGGTCTATGGCTCATGTGTCAGTCACTAGAACTGTGGCTGTGTCTCACACTCCTGTATCTGGTGCTGGCAGTGTGTCTGGGTCTATGGCTCATGTGCCAGTCACTAGATCTGTGACTGTGTCTCACACTCCTGTATCTGGTGCTGGCAGTGTTTCTGGGTCTATGGCTCATGTGTCAGTCACTAGAGCTGTGGCTGTGTCTCACACTCCTGAATCTGGTGCTGGCAGTGTGTCTGGGTCTTCGGCTCATGTGTAAGTCACTGGTACTGTGGCTGTATCTCCCAATCCTGGATCAGATCCTGCCACTGTGTCTGAAGCTACTAGGTCAATCAGTCCACCTGATTCTGTGCTGTGAGGTGCAGTTCCCATCACTCACATGTCATTATACTTGGTGTCTGGATTTTCCATGGTGACCACCCTTGCATTATTAATGTCCATGGGACGGGACGCATGACACACGTCCTTGTGCTGCCTCAGATGTACCTGCTCTGTTCTGTGCCATGGCCTGTTGATGCACTTAGCCCCTCTCACGTGCTGCCTATCTTCGTGAGAAGAGGTCGCTCCCCCACGCTCCCTGGCCGGACATCGTAGCGCTTGCTCTGGCTGCCTGAGCTTATCAGATTGCTGCCTGGGTATCGTAGTGTGACTGATTGGCAATTTTAATTTTGCAGAATAATTATTGTGCGCTCGCATTGCTGGAGTGTAAATTAAATACATTACTGCCTGATTGCATCGTAGCTCTGACTGCTTGCCTGGTTGGTTGTTTGTTTATTTAGCACTGCCATTTTGTTTGTTGTGCCTCGTAGTGAGGCTCCCCAGCACGCACCCGCCTCCCAGCTGCTCCTCCCTCCCACAGACTGCCTTCAGCTTGCTCCGGTGATCGTAGCTCTGTGACCTCCCTATCTTCGTGAGAAGAGGTCGCTCCCCCACGCTCCCTGGCCGGACATCGTAGCGCTTGCTCTGGCTGCCTGAGCTTATCAGATTGCTGCCTGGGTATTGTAGTGTGACTGATTGGCAATTTAAATTTTGCAGAATAATTATTGTGCGCTCGCATTGCTGGACTGTAAATTAAATACATTACTGCCTGATTGCATCGTACCTCTGACTGCTTGCCTGGTTGGTTGTTTGTTTATTTAGCACTGACATTTTGTTTGTTGTGCCTCGTAGCGAGGCTCCCCAGCACACACCCGCCTCCCCGCTGCTCCTCCCTCGCCCCACCCCCTCCAATATCCACTTTTGACAGATGGTGTTTCGCACAGCGTTCACGCGCAGCGGTCGCGCCACATGCGGGCCGAAGGTGCGCCAAAAGTAAGCCCGTCTACGCCCGTCCACGCCTGGACCGCGCCCAGCGCCAGACCCCCTGGTCCCCGCCATACCCACCCCACTCGCTTTACGTATGACGCCGCCACTCTCCTCGCCCTTAACCCCGGACACACACCACAATGCTACGAAGCTGCCCCGGGACATACCCACGGTCCCTTCGCCTGCAGCTCCTGCAAATTTACCAGCGTTAAGACCCATACCACATCCACTAACCCCAAACACAGCTCCGACTCTAACGTCCTGTAGTGCATCCTGCTGAACACCCGCTCGGTCCACAGACACGCCACTGAACTCTGGGATCTACTCGACACTACATCACGGGATATTGCCTTCCTTACTGAAACATGGATGAACGCATCATCAACACCTGACATCGCCATTGCCATCCCGGACAATTACAAGATCATCCGAAAAGACCGCACTGTCCAGACAGGAGGAGGCATCGCCATCGTCCATAAGAACACCATCAAAATCACAACCAGCTTCGACGATAACCTTGCAACCGCCGAACACCTCCACTTCCAGATCCACACCGACCCTAGGACCACACTCGGAGGCACCCTCATCTACAGGCCTCCAGGAACCTGTAAACAATTCAGCGAAGACATCACTGACTTCATCAGTCCACATGCCCTCGCCTCCGAGAACTACATTCTACTAGGAGACCTCAACTTCCACCTGGAAAAGAAAAACGACAGCAACACCACCACCCTTCTGTACAACCTGGCCAATCTCGGCCTCAAACAACTTGTTGACACCCCCACCCAGGTAGCCGGACATACGCTGGCTTGACCCAATCTTTACCTCCAGCACATCTCCTTCGATCACACCACAGCTCTCCATTGGACGGACCACTGTTGTGTTCACTTCAGCTACAAAACCACCTCAACCCACAACCCCCCACAACCTATCCCCCGAAGAAAATAGAACAAAATAACCACCGACCAACTCCTCACATCGCTCAACCAAAACCCACCCGCCCTCTCATCAGACCCAAACAAAGCTGCCATCAAATTCAAACAATGGATCACTCACAGCGCTGACGAATTAGCACCCTTGAAAAACCATCACACCAAACAAGACAAAAAAGGCCCCCTGGTTCAACGATGACCTTAAGAAATCCAAAAAGCTATGCCGCACTCTCGAGAAAACATGGAGAAAAAACCCAACCACCGACAACATGACCACCTTCAAGTCAGCCACCCGCAAACACCACCAGCTGATTCGATCCACCAAGAAATCAGCATTCAAGAATCGACTCGACAACAACGCCCATAACAGCAAGGAACTATTCAACATCGTCAAAGAATTCACCAACCCCACTGCAGCCTCAAACGACATCACTCCCTCCCAAGACGTCTGCGACTCGTTATCCTCCTTCTTCTACAACAAAATTGCCGACATACATAACAGCTCCGAAAACAGTTCCAACGAACAATCCTCTCCACCCCCCTCAGAACCTAAACCACCCTCTAACAACCTCAGCGCCTGGAACCCAATCACCACTGAAGACACTATTGGCCTAATGAATTCCATCCACTCTGGCTCGCCAACCGACCCATGTCCCCACCACATCTACAACAAAGCAGACTCCATCATCGCACCCCATCTCCGTGATGTCATCAACTGCTCCTTCAACTCTGCTACCTTCCCAGAAAGTTGGAAACATGCCGAAGTCAGCGCCCTCCTGAAGAAACCCACAGCAGACCCCTCTGAACTTAAAAACTACCGCCCCATATCCCTCCTCCCATTCCCGGCCAAAGTCATTGAGAAAGCCGTCAATAGCCAACTCGCCGCCTTCCTCGAATCCAACAACTCCCTCGATCCCTCACAGTCCGGCTTTCGAGCCAAACACAGAACCGAAACCGCCCTCATTGCAGCAACAGATGACATCCGAACACTACTGGACAACGGAGAAACAGTGGCCCTCATTCTACTCGACCTCTCCGCCGCCTTCGACACTGTCTGTCACAGCACCCTCATACAACGCCTCAGCAACATCGGCATAATAGGAAAAGCCTTGGACTGGATCATCTCGTTCCTAGCTGGGAGAACTCAGAGAGTCCAACTTCCCCCATTCAAATCAGAGGCCACCGAAGTCATCTGCGGTGTACCACAAGGATCATCACTCAGTCACACCCTCTTCAACGTTTACATGAGTCCACTCGCTTCCATCGCGCGTCAACACAACCTTAACATCATCTCCTACGCTGACGACACCCAGCTGATCCTTTTCCTCACCAAAGAACCCAACACCGTCAAAACCAATCTTCAAGAAGGTATGAAAGAATTAGCCATATGGATGAAAAACAGCCGCCTAAAACTTAACTCAGACAAAACGGAAGTGCTCATCCTAGGATCATCCCCCTCTGCCTGGGACGACTCATGGTGGCCTTCGGATCTGGGCTCTGCACCCATACCCACAGACCACGCACTTAACCTAGGCTTCATCCTAGACTCCTCCCTCTCGATGTCCAGACAGTCAACGCCGTCTCATCCTCCTGCTTCAACGTACTTCGTATGCTCAAAAAAATCTTCCATTGGATCCCCACCGAGACAAGAAAGACTGTCACCCACGCACTGGTTACGAGTCGACTAGACTACGGAAACACCCTCTATGCCGGAATTACAGCCAAATTACAGAAAAAACTCCAACGCATCCAAAACGCATCGGCGAGACTCATTTTGGACATCCCTCGCCAAGATCACATTACCGGCCACCTGAAAGACCTCCACTGGCTTCCTGTCAACAAGAGAATAACATTCCGTCTCCTCACCCACGCACACAAGGCCCTCTACAAACTAGGACCCGAATGCCTCAACACTCGACTATCCTTCTACACACCCACCCGCCAACTAAGATCCTCCAATCAAGGCCTCGCCGCAGTTCCGCATATCCAAAGACCCACCATGGGAGGTAGATCCTTCTCCTAATTGGCGGCCAAGACCTGGAACTCACTCCCCACTCACCTCCGCCTTACACAGAACCACATCTCCTTCAGAAAAGAACTTAAAACCTGTCTATTCAATAAATAATGAACCCCCTCCCCAAGCGCCTTGAGACCCTCTGGGTGAGTAGTGCGCTATATAAATTCTTGAACTTGAACTTGAACTTGAACTACCTGCTCTGTTGTGAACACTGCCCTGCTGCTGTTAGGATGCTGCATTGTGCCCTCTCATGTGCTGCATCAGATGTACCTGCTCTGTTCTGTGCCATGGCCTGTTGATGCTCTGTGCCCCTCTCATGTGCTGCATCAGATGTACCTGTTCTTTGCCATGGACTGTTGATGCTCTGTGCCCCTCTCATGTGCTGCATCAGATGTACCTGTTCTTTGCCATGGACTGTTGATGCTCTGTGCCCCTCTCATGTGCTGCCTTAGATGTACCTGCTCTGTTGTGAACACTGCCCTGTTGCTGTTAGGATGCTGCATTGTGCCCTCTCATGGGCTGCATCAGATGGACCTGTTCTTTGTCATGGACTGTTGATGCACTTAGCCCCTCTCATCTGCTTCCTCAGATGTACATGCTCTGTTGTGAACACTGCCCTGTTGCTGTTAGGATGCTGCCCTCTCATGTGCTGCATCAGATGTACCTGCTCTATTCTGTGCCATGGACTGTTGATGCTCTGTGCCCCTCTCACGTGCTGCATCATATTTACCTGTTCTTTGCCATGGACTGTTGATGCTCTGTGCCCATCTCATGTGCTGCATCAGATGTACCTGTTCTTTGCCATGGACTGTTGATGCACTTATCCCTGCTCATGTGCTGCCTCAGATGTACCTGCTCTGTTGTGAACACTGCCCTGTTGCTGTTAGGATGCTGCACTGTGCCCTCTCATGTGCTGCCTCAGATGTACCTGCTCTGTTCTTTGCCATGGACTGTTGATGCACTTAGCCCTTCTCATGTGCTGCCTCAGATGTACCTGCTCTGTTCTGTGCCATGGACTGTTGATGCACTTAGCCCCTCTCATGGGCTACATCAGATGGACCTGTTCTGTGCCATGGCCTGTTGATGCTCTGAGCCCCTCTCATGTGCTGCCTCAGATGAACCTGCTCTGTTGTGAACACTGCCCTGTTGCTGTTAGGATGCTGCATTGTGTCATCTCATGTGCTGCATCAAATGGACCTGTTCTTTGCCATGGACTGTTGATGCACTTATCCCCGCTCATGTGCTGCCTCAGATGTACCTGCTCTGTTGGGAACACTGCCCTGTTGCTGTTAGGATGCTGCATTGTGCCCTCTCATGTGCTGCATCAGATGTACCTGCTCTGTTCTGTGCCATGGACTGTTGCTATTAGGATGCTGCATTGAGCCCTCTCTTGTGCTGCATCAGATGTACCTGTTCTTTGCCATGGACTGTTGAAGCTCTGTGCCCCTCTCATGTGCTGCATCAGATGTACCTGTTCTTTGCCATGGACTGTTGATGCACTTATCCCCTCTCATGTGCTGCCTCAGATGTACCTGCTCTGTTCTGTGCCATGAACTGTTGATGCACTTAGCCCCTCTCATGTGCTGCCTCAGATGAACCTGCTCTGTTCTGTGCAATGGACTGTTGATGCACTTAGCCTCTCTCATGTGCTGCCTCAGTTGGAATGGAATGGAATGGAATGAAAATTTGTAAAGCGCGAGGGCTACCCAAGGGCGTCCCAGCGCTGTAGTTGTACCTGCTCTGTTCTGTACCATGGCCTGTTGATGCTCGTTGCCCCTCTCATGTGCTGCATCAGATGTACCTGCTCTGTTCTGTACCATGGCCTGTTGATGCTCGTTGCCCCTCTCATGTGCTGCATCAGATGTACCTGTTCTGTTCTATCCAGTGCCCATGCTCCTGGCTATTCTGGGAGTCAACCCCTATTATGTGCAATAAAGCAAGTTATTCCTGTGTAGTGGTTTCGCTGTGTCATTCCTGGTTGTCTCCTTGCATTGTTGATATATTGGTGCTATCGTAAATGCTGTGTCCCCAACATGCCCCTCCCCCTCCCCACGTCACAGCCCCGGCAGGTACTCCCCTTCCGACAGCGATTGGTGTGTTTGCGTACCTGCGTCGTCGGCGACGGTCCATGACTTGCTGGTGGTGGAGCACGAAGAGGAGCGGAAATGTGTGTAGAGCTGGTTCCATGTCGGCGATCTGCCTGTGGTGGGTATCTCTCTGTAATGTTTTGCCTCTCCGCTGTGGTGAATCCGCCGTGTTCAGCCTGGTGGTTTTTCCACTGCGATTTGCTGTGTCTTTTCCGCCATCGTGATTACGTGGACGGTCGGAGACGTCATTCTGTACGGCGGTGTCTCTGGATTGGTTACGTCCGCCGCGGGGTCGGGTGTATTTACGCGGCGGTGCTTGTTCTTCCGCGGCGTACGGAAATTTGACAGTGCTTCCCATCCTAATATAGTGAACGGACTGGCCGTGGCTGGTGGACTGAAAAAAGGCATTTTTTCGCCTACACCAGGCCAGCGGTTGTCCTTCCGTCCGCCATCCTAATCGACCCCCAGGTTATGGAGCATTAGATAGAGCACACTAAATTACACAGCATAGGCCAGCATATATATTTTTTTAGCATCATTATTCATTATCTCCACTGTTACTGTATTGCTAATTATGATAATATGATGTGTCTCTATAATTAATTGCAGCACAAGTATTTTGGTCAAGAATATCACTGCTTCACAAAATATTGAAACTGCAGGTTTTGTATGTCTTACATTTTTCCTTTGGGTATGCATGAAAGTCTGAAATAAAAGGTTCTAGATCTGTTACCATGATTCCTTGGGGAGTCAGGGTTGTCATGTTCTGAGGTTGAACACACATTTGTTACCCTGTAAGGTTAGGGGTGCGAATGGTGCACTGTGAGCTAGCGGGACTCTAGGCCAATATCTCCTGATGGAGTGCAGGGTACCATCCCAATGTTTATGTTGTCCAACAAAATGCACAGTTTTCATATACAACGCCATACAACACTATACTTAAGGCTCCTGATTTCTCAAAGGAGTTTATTGTGCAGACATATGTTTCAGAGCATGGCATAGGGAATGTCTTAGCACAATCAAATGAGAAGGCCCTAAACCAACTGGTAGCCTTCATTAGCATGAGTTTACTTCCCGGGGAACGGAGGTAGGAAAATATTGAGAGGGAGGACTCTGCTGTTGTGGCTGAGACCATGCCTGTTGGGACACACCTCCTGGTTAAGACAGACCACAAGCCCCTGAGATGACTTGTGCAAATGAGTGGGTTAAAATCCTTAGCTATTGATGTGGTCCATCTCCTTAGAGGGGATAGACTTTACGGTGGAACACCGCCTTGGGTCATACCACACCAATGCTGATGGCCTCTCCAGGTCCTTCTGCAAAGGCGATGAGAACTCCCTGGAGGTTGGCTAGTTATCCCCACTTTCAGCTGGGGAGACATGTATTAGACCTAAAAGCCTTTAGGGTGGTCCTTCCCCAACTTTTTGACTTATTCCTCCTGTCTTTGCAAAATTTGTTTTTGTTGTCCTTAGGACTCTGTGCACTTTAACAATGCTAACTTGTGCTAAAGCGATTGTCCTCTCTCCTTTTAATATGGTGAAATTACTTACACCCAATTGGCACATTTAATTTAATAGAGAGCAGGTAGGGAGTTTGGTGTCTAAAGAATTTTAATTCAATACCCTCTTTAATGGTAAAGTCGAATTTTAAGTCACAATTCTGAAAATGACACTTTTCGAAAGTGAAATAAAATAGACCTGTTTTTAACAAAGTAAACTTGGAAAAACAGCATTTCTTAAAAGTAACCAGAAGCATTATTCAACTTCAGAAAAAACAAAACAAAAGAAAACACAACCAGGAAGGAGATTACTGCAAAACGCATGTATTATGGAGCAGGTACAGGAAGCTGCCTATGTACATTGTACTGAAGGTTGCTCCAAATGTACAAAGAGTGACAAAAGTGCTTGTGCAGAGTCACTAGTGAAACATAAGGTGACTAAATACATAAAATGCACAAAAAGGTGGACTTTGCAGTGCTCAAGCAGCCTGCACGCTGTTTGTATAGTATAGGTGAATCCACAATCCTCATCCAGAAGGGCAATTAGAGGGGTTTCTTAGAGGTCCAACGGGGGAATAGGCACTAGTACAGATAATTAGAGACTGGCAATGTTTCGACCCAAGTACTCTGAACCATCAAAGAGGGTCTTCATCAGGACGTGGGGCAGGGGCAACTTTGAGTTACATGAAAAAACTTTGAATGGAAGGATTCCTATGGAATTAATTGGACAGCAAGCATAGGAACTCACAGCTCCACTTGCTAGAAATATTGTGAGCCCTTCCACACAATTTATAGGGGTGGGCAATTTAATGTGAACAATGTACCCTTCTAATTTATGTAACAGGAATGGGTGTAGTCGGCCCATCCCTGTAAATTGTGTGGAAGGGCTCACATAGTTTCTAGCAAGTCGTATTGTCGCATGGAGTGGCATGTAATGGAGTGGAATTACGTAGTGTAGTGTTGAATTTTGTCTATGATGTGTCATTCAATGTTGTGATTTGGATGTATGTGGTGTGTATTGGAATTGTGGTGTGAATTGGAATTATGTGGTTTGGATTGGAATTGTTTGTTGTGGAATTGTGTGGCATGGCATTGTGTGGTTTGTGTGGAGTTATGTGTAGTGGAATTATGTGACATGGTGTGCAGTGGAATTGTTTGGATAGTAATTATGTGCTATTGAGTGTACTAAAATTATGTGTAGTGTGGTTGTGTGTCATGGAGGTGCATGTGATGGAGTGGAATAATTTGGTATGGTGTTGGATTTTGTGGCATGAAGTGGAATTCTGTGCTGTGAATTGGATACATGTGGTGTGTAATGGACTGTGTTGTGGAGTAGAATTATGTGGTTTATGATGAATGATATGGTGTGGAATGGAATTGTGTGGAGTACATTATGTGGCATGGAACTGTGAGGTGTTTAGTAAAATTATGTTGAGTGGAATTATGTGGCATGGTGTGGAGTGTATTTATATGGATTGTTGTTATGTGGCATAGAGTGATGTGCTGCTGAATAGTGTGTAACTAGGTGGAGTTGAATTTTGTGGGGTCTAGTGGCATTATGTGGAGTGTAAATATGTAGTGTGGTGTGAAATTGTGTGGCACTGAATTGTGTGGTGTGGAATTGTGCTGCGTTGTGTTGTGTTATGCGCAGTTGAATGGTTGTTGTCTATTTACTTCAGTGCTGAGGGAGCAGCCTTAATTGGAGGTGAAACGAAATTCTTTCTCTTTTCTGTCCTCTCACTCTCCTGATACTGGCTAAAACAGTGTGAATGGCATCCAGGAACTGTTACTGCCTCCCCTGCAAGAGTGTTTAAGTCTTGAGAAGACTGCAGCTTCAGTTAGATGGATTTATGACCGCTTTGACATTTCAACGTGGGCTCTGCTGGGAGAAGGGGTTATAGTGATTAAAGGCAACTCGAGGTAACTCGTTTGGGGCTATGTTGAATGAGGCATGCGTTGTCTCATGATGCTCTATTGGGAAAAGTTAAATCTGGTAGCCCATCTTTGTTTATACAGGGCTTAAGAGGCGGTGGTGAAAATATCCACGTGTAATCTCGCCAGAGCCCAGCCTGCCTTTGTTTCTGCTGACTTTGGTGTGGAATAGCAGCCTCTGTGGTGTAAAGTATCCAGGCCTTTAACTACAAAGCAGACAAAAGCTTACACTGGTTTCAGTTCATCCATATCAAATGTAGTAAAATGCCATACCTACTGCGTATCGTGTAGGGTTAGAGAATGTGCATTAACTACTGGCAGTAATCAGAACAGCAGCTCTAAGGAAGGGCATATTTCAAAGTGAGATCAAAGCCATGTCTCTGCAGAATAGCAAATCCTCTGATATTTAATTATAGTGAAGTGCTAATTATATTGCAAGATGCTTTCATGCCCACCCCCTTCTATTGAACCAGCCATTCCTGGCTAAATACAAATACAAAAAGATTATGTTTTCTAAAAACTGTTAGATGGCAAATACTTGATGGCAGTCTAAGCTCACCTATCAGCAGATGGGGACCCTCAGCGTTACCAATGTGACCTTCTGTTACAGTAACTCCAAACTCCCACCACTGTTTTTATAATTAAATGCAAACCACACATGCGAAGTAAGGGGCATATCAGCAACAGCTAGCGATAATTATCGCTAAGCGCGCTTAGCGTAAGGATAATTATCGCCGGCTATCGCTGGATTATATTGCAGAGATAGCGTGCTATCAGCAACGCTTATCTCCAATGCGATATATAATCCAGCGATAGTTCCAAAAAGTGCGATTGTCGCTGTAAATCCAGCGATATTTGCACAGCGATAGGCAAAACCTTGTTGATAAGGCTGGGTGGTCTCAGCCTTATAATCCACCACCCCATAGGCTATTATGCATTAGTACATTGAAAAGCAGGCGTAATGAAACCTGCGATTGGTTCTAGGAATTTTCATCTGGATGTGCCAAGGGTTCGTTCAGGTGGGCCAATGCGGGCCCAATTAATTTCAATTCTGTAGGTATCCTACAAACCCAAGATTTGTATTATATCTTCTTCCAAACAGGCATACAGTGCAGAGAGTAAGAGCTGATGTCTATACTCAACTGCCCAGCTCTTATAATTTCCAGCAGGTTAGGCTTTAGCACCAGCACCAGGATTCCAAGCAGAGTGTAATAGTAGTTCAAAGTTAGGGAGATCCCTGTCACCACACCTAAGTCTTGACATTATGCACTAGGAAGACTGGAAATGAACGCTGGATCCGTGCTTGGGTCTGAAGTCTGGCTCTGGCTCAGCCTAGGGTCTTGTTGGAACTTCTAGCCCATATTGAACCAAGCTTTCATGTACTTCTGCTTGCCATCCTCAAGTATCCCAGGATGTGGCATTACGGCGAGAATTCCAATTTCGGAAGTGAACAAGATAGGTTTGAGTCTCAGCGTTGGCTCAACATCCTGTGATTCTGGGCAACTCTCCAGTGCCTAAATGAAATGAATGTGAGCTTGTATAATGTAACAGGTTTTTATGTAAAGCGTTTCAGTATCTCCAGTTGACTTCACACTATATAAAAACAGCAGAAAACTGCACAAAGTAGTAAAAGCAAAGCATTAACATAAAAAGGAGAGACAAATAGATAGCCATTGAATGGCTGATTTGTACAAAGTGAAAAAATTAAACCTGGATAAATTGGAGCTTCCCCACTTAAATTGAGTGAGCTTGGGCAATTTTATTTCACCAAAACTCGTTTTTCTTCATATTTGTGCATGAAAGCACATTCAAATACACGAATCAGACAGTCAACTACACAAAAACCTATTGTGTTTGATTTAACAGACTAATGTTGCATTATAATAATCTGAGCCACAGACAAGGTCTGCATGACAACTGTCTTGCCTCTTGGTTCACGAATGGCACTGTCACCAAAGAGAGGTTGGGCAGGAATGACTCTAAGCTCATCTTTAAAAAATATCACTGAGTACTTCTCAGTGCAGCGCTATATTGTGACATTATTGTCAAAGCTTCCATGTGTTAAAGACATTTTTTTAAATGAATTTTTAAGAGACTGTATCATATTTTACTGTTGTTTGTTTCACATAGCAAACATTTTCAGGGCTCAGCTTGTGCATAGGCTCTAAAGGCCAAGCCAGAGCCTTAGCTCGGCTTTCCCTGTTAATCTGTTTTCTCGCTCACCTCTACCTCTAAAACGCACAACTCAATTTCAGTTTTAAAGACAGTGGAAAAAACATTTTGACGTACCGATGCATCCTTTTTGGTTACAATTATGGTTGTCTGTTTTGCATCAGTAAACACTTCTGATTGTCATTCTACACCACCCAGCCCTCCCACCCATCCCTATCTTCACACACACTGGCCAGTCCGAAAACACCACCCTAGCTGTTGAAAACAAAGTTCTGTGCCTTGGACTTAAGCTTTCGAAAACTTTCCCAAAAACACTCACAATGTAGTCACTGGCCCCCATTCCGTCAAAATTCCAATTACAGGTGCGGGGAATGAGATTTTGATACCCTTTTTGATCACTTAGATTCTAATCTCATTCATCAATTTGGATCGGTTATTTTCTGTCATTGAGTAAAAGACAAACCCCGCATAGGTTAGATAAACCCCATAAACTGACGCAACTCTGAAGGACCACTTACAACTGATGAAGTTTTAAAAGTTTTATATAAAATCAGAATTAAGTGCATATGCAATCCTCTCAGGATAAGTTTCAATAAGTATACAAAAGAATACAATTAAAATCAATTCCAAATCTGTTCCAATTCTGTTTCAAATCTGCAGATTAAAAGCATAGATACAATGTGGTCCTGTTGCGTCATCTACAAAAAGAATAGACAAGTTAATTCTGTCCCTACTCTGTACTAAGTGACATCCCTACTTCGCAAGTTCCTTACCTAAAAAGGTGTCAGCAGTTTGACTTCCAAAGAAGTTCAAACTCTCTTAACCCCTAATGGTAATTCCTATCGAGAAGCAGTACCCTCTCTGCCTACCCATCCGCTCTCTAAGGGTCCTCGGCCTACTGCTCTCTTGCACTCTGCTCTTTCTCTCTGACTTCTCAGGACATCTGCTCAAGTCATCTGCGCCATGAGCTCTTCGCTATCTTCTCCCCGGGGTACTGTCCCTAAAATACACAATCACAGTATGGGTGGAACGCCCCTTCGACGCCCACCGCGTACTTTCCCCATGATCTCATTCTTTGCTCTTTCCATGGCTTCATCTCTTCTCGTCGTCCGTTAAGTTGACCCTTCTCCTTAGACGCCATCTTCGTCTTCTTGCTGGTGACTTCATTCGACATTTCATTTGACACTTTCGGAGCAAAAGTCTATCACCTTAACAGACCTTTAGTTCTTTACGGCTGTATTCGTAACCTTAGTTGGTCCTGTGAACGGTCGTTTCTAAACAAGACTCAAATTCCAAGCGTCTCTTATCACGTTTAGGCCATAAACTTCGTCCAGCATTGTCACCTTAAATCTAACAAGACCTTAGACTCTTGTCTCGCACATTCAGATCAAGGCTATTCACGACTCCTGTGAGTCCACTAAATTACATACAGCGGACTACTCCTGCGAACTCTTGGTCAGTTAGGTTAAAATCACATATGACCTAAACCCTTCTAACATTCCTACAAGAAGCTTTCTACACAGTATAACCTTTAACACACATTTATATATAATCGCATTTAGTAAATCGTTTGCTTAAGTGAATACATTCTACATAGAATATAAAGTTATGTTCTCGTTCGCTACACAGTTATATATATATATATGCTCTGCACATTTCTTCGCTTTACATTTTCTCGCCACTTTCTCTGTTTCATGATTACACACGTATATTCAGTTTTGCACGTTCTGCTGTTCGTAAGCATTTCTATACATTTCTATATTAGCCCACTATGTATACGGGCCTTTCTAATTCTAATACTTTATAGAATAGATACAAATACATTTCCTATTACATTGGTTACATCTGCTAACTTTACGCTACAAGTGTTAACTTCACGTTATAGATTCTACGTTTATGCGATATGCTTGTGAATATGGTTCGGATATACGTTTTATTCAAATTGCGCTCTCTCAGTTCCCCCCTTTGATGACTTCTAGGAGTCATCACTAAATGCAATTTGAATAACACCTTTACACAGAACTAGTTACAAGATTCCCCCTTTTTATCGTTTCGAGAGCTCTTAAACTTTTGTACTGTTGGTCTTGTAAATCAGCTAATCTCCTCTCTTGCTCTCTCATGGATCTTTGTAACCGGTTCGACCAATACCATTTGTACAATTTAACTAACCCTAATAATGTGATTATGCAAATCAATACTATCAATACAGGTTTTAGTATATACCACACAACGCTTTTACCAAGGTTGGCAAACCAACTTCTAACCTTTCCTACTCCATGACCTACTTTTTCCCAAACATTTATTTTTGATAAATCTTCGATTTCTTTATGTATCTGTGTAATGTTTTGTATGACTTTCTCAAGTGGTTTTGAATTGTCTGGAATGTAAGTACAACATTCTTGGACCTTCAAAGCCTTGCAAACTCCGCCCTCTTTTGCTAGCAGTACATCTAAAGCAAGTCGGTTCTGAAGAACCATTGCTCTAATCGACTGCATCTCTCCTTCTACTAACATTAATGACCTTGCAGTACTTGCAGATAATCTATCTACAACCGTAGCTAGTCTCCTGATCTTAACATCGTTAAGTATTAAACCTAACATAGGAAACATTGCTCCAAATATGTCTCCAACTACTTCTGCATCTCCTATTTCTCTTTTCGTTCTTGTCAAAGCCTCTCCTTCTATGATCGCTAAATCCTTTGCATGATATATTTTGGGGAAGACAATGGCCAAGTAACACGAACCATACCAATTGTCAGGCAGTTTTACATAGGCATTTCTTCCACATACAAAATATACATTAGGAATCGCTTGCATCCCTTTCATGAAATCCTTCGTATAGTACTCTAAACGAAAAGCATGTTCGCAATTTACTTCACCTACAAATACACTCTCATAATACGTCTTGCTTCGAGTTAAACATAACTTTCCTTTCTGCGTTCTATCCAAAGCTATTGGACCATTGCTACCTTTCTTCTTGTGTGCTTTTTCTTCTTCGGTCCAATCTGTTTTCCACTGTCCTGACATTTTTAGAATCTTCTGCCTTCTGTATCGGTCATCTACCTGTCCTATGAACTTTTTCTCTACCTCTGACACTTTGCAAGTCAGATTATTTCTGCGTGCATATGAAGTATCTAGTGTATCCCAAGGAAGAAAGAACTTGGCTAATCTATCCTCCTTTTTATAATAGTCCCACTTATTCATTTGCTTATAATTAGGGACTTCAGGCAGTACCGAATCATAATTTGAAAAGTAGTACTCAAATCCTTCCCTACCATAAAATATACTGAGCAGTAAACTACATGTTATCCCATAAGTCAGTGGGAGATGATGATATCGGATGCCTTCGTCTACGGAAGCCGGCAATTGCATACATACATAGCATTCCTTGGCCTCCATGGCATCGATATACTCATACAATAGCTTGGCATATGCATTTGACCTAAAATTTCCCTGTGACTCGTCTACGTGTAACCTACGAGCTTCCTCTGCCAGTAACGCCTTTTCACGGATCACATTGCTCTCCTCCTTCTTCCCAACAAGAGCAGGTTTCAAAGTCGTTACAGGCTTTACATCTGTTGTCTCTTTTTCACTTGCATGTCCTACCATGTACGATGTGGTAACTACTGTAATAATAAGAAAAATTACTACTGCTATTAGTGTACCTATTATGCATTTTGCTTTTCGGTTTGGGTTGCCGTTCTCCATGTTATCAAACAGCGTAGCTCCTTCTTTTGCGAAGAAAAAGTTTCTTTTCAAGTCTTTGGTTTGCTTTATTTGCTTTCTCAGCCTGTAAAGTGCTCTTTATCAACAAAGTCTCTTTTCACAACAATGTCTTTTTATCTTCAACAACAGACAACCCTAACCCTTCTCCGTCCTCTAAATGTAATCCCTAATTTTATTCTTCTTTCCACTTGGCGCTAGGTTATCTTCTTCTTTATAGCTTACACACAAAAGTCTTTATGCATCTACAATTATTCTCGTACCTGCAGCTTTAATAACATGTTCCAATAATTCAAAACAAATGACTTTTTCTTCTTGTTCTGGTATTTGATGACCAAAAGTCGGAAACTGTAATCGATTTAGCACTAGATCTTTGATCCGACTTAGGTATGGGGGTGTGGGAAGTGTGAAAGTCAGTAACCCCTCAGTCTCGAGTCCAGGCGTCAACATCCATATCTCCACTGCCACAAATGGACCGAGATCGATTACCTTCACTTCTTTCACTCTCCCAGATTTCCGTCCCCAAGACATCTGCTAGATAAGTCCACTCTGGGGTGGCGTACCTTCTGCAGGGCACACGTACCCTTCTTGATCTTCTCGGACTCTCAGAGCCTGAATCTGTAGTTTCTTCTTCCTGATCCGACTCTTCAGAGATCGGGACAAGGGTTCTCTCTTGATTTGCTTTTAAGCTTGGCCTTCTCCTTCTCTCCGGCCAACTGGCTTCGTCACTCCTTGTCCTCCTGCTCCTTGTTCTTGGACTTGTCTCTTGATCACTCACAGCTTGTTCGGTATCTGACTCGAACTCCCAGGTACTCTCTTCTTCTGAGACGACTTCGGTCCCACTGGTGTCCTGACCGTCGTCGGCCTGCTCCGACACCGGCTCAGCTTCTTCGATCACCTCTTCAGCTTGGCTTTCCCCCTCTGTGGCTTCTCCGCTTTCCGCTGGATTCTCATCCGAGAGAGGAGCTGTTTCTTCTAGAGGTGTTGGCACTCTTCGGGTGTGTGAAGCGTGTATCCAGTTGGGCAAACCTCCACACTTTACTGCAGTGTTCGTAACCAGTATGACTTGAAACGGTCCTCGCCAGCGCACGTCTAGACAGTTCTTCCTGACGACTTCTTCACCAGGACCCAGTCCCCCGGACACAGGTCATGGCACAAGTCTTGTGCTGATGGAACCTCTGCAGCCTGGACCTGGAGGGACACAGAATTAATGGCATCAGATAGTCCCTTGCAGTAGTCCAAGATCAAATCGTCTGTGATGTTCAATAGCGCTGCAGTCGGAACCGATGGCAATCTCATAGCTCTTCCCATTAGCACCTCGTGTGGAGACAGACCTGTTTTCCTATCTGGTGTGCTACGTATGCTCATAAGAACCAATGGAAGTGCATCAGGCCAATTCAGGGATGTCGATGAACAAACTTTGGCGAGTCTGGACTTTATCGTACTGTTGATTTGTTCTACAATCCCTGAAGCTTCTGGTCGATAGCTGCAATGGAGCTTCTGGTCAATACTCAAAGCGGAACATAGCATCTTCACTATTTCGCTATTGAAATGAGTTCCTCTGTCCGATTCCAAAGAGGATGGCACCTCGAACCTCGGTATCAACTCTCTAAGCAACAATTTCGCTACTGTGAGTGTATCGCACCTACGTGTCGGGTAAGCCTCAACCCATCTAGAAAATATACAGACAATCACTAAAACGTATCTGAGTCTATTGCATTGAGGCATTTCAATAAAATCCAGCTGCATTCTATTGAAAGGCCCCCCAGACCTCCCTATGTGACTCAGTGTGACTGGTGTTCTCTTTCCTACATTTAGTTGCTGACAGATCGCACAACGCTGACATACTGCTTCTGCCGCTACTCTAAATTTCGGATTAAACCATGTTTGTCTGAATACTCTCACCATAGCATCTCTACCTATGTGTGCTGATCCATGCAATTTCCTTGCCATTGGACTAACAAGTTCGTTTGGTAAAACTGCTCTCCCATCTGCAGAGATCCAAAAGTTCATTTCACTTTTTGTACATCCAGCTGTCTCCCAGACCTTTTTCTCATCATCTGGTGCATTTTCCTGAACACATTTTAACTCATCCCATGTATCTACAGTGTCTAACAACATTGTCAATTCAGTTCTTTCCTGTATTCCCCCCACTTCTACATTGGTGTGAGAATAACCTTGTTCTGCACAGTAACGTGCTACCTCGTCAGCATAACGGTTGCCTTGCGACACAAAGTCTACATTCTTCGTGTGCGCGGCACATTTGACAACTGCTATGGCTGACGGACCTTGCAATGCCTCTAACAATAATCTCACGAATTCTCCATTCCTAATTGGAGAACCCGAGGAGGTCATGTAACCTCTTTGAGACCATAACTGCCCATAGTCGTGAACTACCCCGAAACCATACTGGCTATCGGTGTATATGGTGACTCGAATTTTGTTACCTGCTAAACAGGCACGGGTCAAAGCAATAATTTCAGCTACCTGAGCGGAATGTACTCCTTCCAGGCAGGCGGCTTCCACAACTCTGGTAATAGTACAAACTGCATATGCTGCTCTCAGCTGACCAATATCGTCTCTTACGCATGAACCATCAACAAAGAATATTTCATCGGGGTCAGTCAATGGCTCATCTACGATATCTGGTCTCGGTTTGGTGCATAGTTCAGTCACATCTAGGCAGTCATGATCTGTACAAATTTCATCATCAATCTCATTTGGAAGTGGCATCAAAGTTGCAGGATTCAAGACGGAGCATCTTTTTAGGGTCACATTCTCGGCAGCCAATATGACTTGCTCGTAGCGTGTGAGCCTGCTATTCGTCAGATGCTGAGTCTTAGTCCTGGTCATTAACAATTCCACAGAGTGCGGTACGTACACCACTAACTGATGTCCCATTACCACACTTTCACATCGTTCAATGCTGACACCCGTTGCGGCTACGGATTTGAGACATCCGGGCAACGCTGCGGCTACTGGATCTAATGTAGCCGAAAAATAAGCAACTGGCCTACGTGCATCTCCGTGTATCTGGGCCAAAACTGCTAAAGCGCATCCCTCTCTTTCGCAGCAGTAAAGCAAGAATGGTTTTGTGTAATCAGGCATTCCTAAAGCCGGGGCACGACATAAGTCCTCCCTCAGCTGTAAAAACGCCATCAAACAATCTTTGTCCCATGGTACCGGATCACTTACTCCTTTGTGCGTCAGTTGTAATAAAGGTTTTGCCTTCAGTGAAAAGTTGGCTATCCACTGCCGACAATAACCGACCATGCCTAAAAACATCCTGACTTCTCTTTGTGTTTTAGGCGCGTTCATTTTCATGATTGCCTCTATCCTGTCTGGAGACACCTTCCGTTTTCCCTTTTCAATCCTGTGGCCCAAGTATTGCACTTCGGTCAGACAATACTGCAATTTACTTGGAGACACCTTGTGTCCGTTCTCGGCCAAGTGATTTAGTAAGGTAATGGTGTCTACTCTGCAAGCTTCCTCAGTCTCTGACGCAACTAGGAGGTCGTCTATGTACTGGACTAGAACCGAGTTCTTGGGCAGTACTAGACTTTCAAGATTCTTCTTCAGCAGCTGGTTAAAAATCGATGGGCTTTCTGTATACCCCTGAGGGATACGACACCATGTTAAAACGCGATCTTCCAGCTTAAAAGCGAACAAATACTGGCTCTCCTCATCTAAAGGAATCGAAAAGAAGGTCTGGCATAAGTCTATCACGGTGAACCATTCAGCTTGGAACGGTATCTGAAACAATATCACTGATGGATTCGGTACCACTGGACAACATGAAACAACGATATTATTAATCTTTCGTAGGTCCTGCACTATTCTGTATTTTCCACTAGGCTTCTGCAAACCCATAATCGGGGAGTTACATGGACTTCCCACGATCTCTTTCAGTATTCCCTGTTTAATCATGGATTCGATCACAGGTTTTATTCCTGCAATCGTCTCCGGTGTCAACTTATATTGTGGTATTCTCGGATACTCGGCATTGGGTCTTACCATGATCTTTACTGGCTCTACCCCTTTAATCAATCCTATTTCTTCTCCAGTAAAATCCCACACCTCAGCTGACACTTTCTCCCTCAAATCCTGTGGAAGCTCCTCCACCGTTAGGGTAGGATATAGTTCCACGCATTCCTGCGAGTTTACAACTTTAAAATCGGCATCCTCATCGTTGGTCTGCACTTCTACTCCTTCAGGTGTGCAATGTATTGTGCAATTCAGTTTACACAACAGATCTCTTCCTAACAGACACACAGGGCTAGAATCACAGATTACAAACTGATGTTCGTCACTGTAATTCCCTATCTTTAAAGACACTGGTTCTGTCAGAGGATTCATCATCCTCCTGTTTGCGACTCCTACCACCTGTATCGTCTCTCCCGACATTGGCAAACCTGGGACTACCGCTGATCTCAAAGTGGATCGAGTGGCCCCCGTATCCACCAAAAAGGTCGTAGGACATCCAGCTACTTCAGCTTCTACGTATGGTCCTCTCTGATCTACTTCCAGGGCTGCACCTAGAGTACAGTCTTCTTCCCTATTCACTCGTTGCCCTGTAAGAGGATCAACGTAGTAGCATTCTTCTCCTCCTACGAACAATGGCATTTGTCTATAGGTTTTTCCTCCATTTGTAATGCGAGGCGGTTGAGGGAACGGCGCTCGAGGAGTCTGATTCCCCCCTTTGATAAACTTTCCCTTCGGGACTGTTGTTCCCTTTACCATGCTGGGTTGAACCTCATCCTCCTCCTGTTCTAACTCCCCCGTCTCGACATTATAGGGACACTCGCGTCTCCAATGTCCCACCTCGTTACACTGATGGCACCTCGTTGTCTTTTTAAGTGTCGCGATATCTATTCTCGGTCTCGGTCTTTCTTCCTCATCTCTGCTTTGATTATTCTGTTTCTTTACTGGTGTTCCTGTTCCCTGTTGCCGCTGTCCACCCTTTCCAGCTGATTGCATCTGCACCAACATCAGCTTTTCTTTAAGTTTCTTTGCTTTTGAGTCTATTTCGTCGCTACAGTACCTCGCATACCTCAGAATCTCATCTAACGGTTTGTTCTGCCAACAAATCAAATGCTGTTGTATCATTAGGCTTATGTCTGGTCTCAATCCTAGAACAAACTTCGACACAAACTGTCCTATGTCTTTAGGATCCATGACATCCAACCCGCTATACTGTTTGAATGCTTTCAGCAATCTCTCGTAGAACTCGTGAACTGTCTCTTTAGGTTCCTGAGTTGTTCGATCTATCTTGACCCAGTCTATGTCTTGCACTGGCACTTTCTCTTTTAGCCATGCAATTACTCTCTCGTACTTTTCCATGACTCTATCTGATGGACCATTCGTCCTGGCATCTCTCGGAGGCTCACAAGCGGGTCATTCGACACTAAGCTTGCACGCCGTCCACAAATCTCCGGGTACTACGATATCAAACAAGGTGTTCAAATCGATCCACAGCACCTTAGAGATCTTTACGAACCTCTCTACCTGCTTGTACCTCTCTACGGGGTTCTCTCTTAACTTGGGGAAAGAATTAGTAAATGCCGCTAAATCCCCCCTACTCCAGGGCACATGGACGTAGTTTCCGTTCGCGATTTCTCGCAAAGGGAAAGCTTCCATTCGCATTAGATCTCCATCCTGGGACTTCGCAAGTGTACTCCTTCTAACTGTTCCCCTCTTGGACCATTTTTCCTCCCATCTATCCAGATCTCTCCATATTCTGATACGCATGATTAATTCCCTTATGTGTACTCTTAGCCCAATCATCCTACGCTCATCTAGATCCTGATCCGTGCAATTTAGCCTATGGTTGGCCTGTAAAGCTTTAGTCCGTGACATGTCTATCATATACCTGTCTGCCAATTCAGATAATTTTTCATGAGCTGCCCTTGCTTTCCGAGTCACATCCTTAGATAAAAACAGTATTTCATCCGGTTCGTACAGCTCTAACCTTTCTATTGCCACTGTGCCGTCAATTATCTCATCTAAGTCTGATTTTAAACTCGTTACATCAAGCCGTCTTGCTTTTATTTCAGCTCTCAGTACGTCAGTCCTAGGTTGTTCACTCACACCCCTCTCACCTCCACTATGCGCCCTACGTCTAAGCACAGGTGAGTTATGAGGAGTTCTTCTTGTTTCTCTTTGTTCCCACCTCTCTAGATCCCAAGCTTTTCCATCTTCCCTTGGGGTATGGTGAAACGTTAATCCATTCCCCATCACTACATTCCGTCTTTTCGGCTCAGTTTCTCTAGATACAATATAGGATCCTCCGTGCTGCTCTCTATCACTGCAAATCCCTTGCTGTCTGGTGTCGCTCAATAGAATGAAGGGTCCTCCACGGTCCTCCATGTTCCCGCGATCTCGTTCGTGATCACCGGATGCATGGCGAGACGTTTCGCGACTCTCCATATTCCCCTGACTTCGTCCGTGATCACCGGATGCATGGCGAGACGCTTCGCGACTCTCCATGTTCCCGTGATTCCAATGTCGCACATTTTTGTCCGGGGCATGGTGAGTGCACTTGAAACTATTTCGGTACTCTTGCGTTCTTCGCTCTCCCTCACTAAGGGTGACGCGAGGCACTCCCCCACACCCTGCACTCCTGTCGTCGCACATTTGCCTATTGCCACTGGTAGTATGGCAAGTATCTCCTCTGCTTCCTTGACTCCCTCCCTCCCACTCAGGGCTGCTTTCGCCAGCTCCGCAGTGAGAGAGGATCCTGTTATCCTGATCACTCCATTCTGCTCCTGTTTCTAATCTTTTATTCTGAGTCTCTTCGGCAGCGTCCCATTCTCTCAAATACTCCCTTAATTCCTTATAGGATTTCGGTTTCGGTCCCCTCAAATCCATCTGTCCTCTTTGACCCCCTTGTTCTATCCAGGGACCCGTTGCGGAATCTAGTGGGGTACTCCGACTCATTGGTCCTAGCAACTGCCTCTGGGAATTGATCGTATTATTCCTTCCCTCTATCTCTGCCCTTTCTCTGTCCCATCGTGCCTGTTCCTCCTGCTGGACCCCCTCTGGGTTGTAGATTGACACTATAGGGCCTATGGTAACAGGTACTTGTAGAGCGTCGGGCATTTGATACGACCTTGCATGCTGTATTTCTGGCACCTTCTGGACCACGAATCTTCCCACTACTCTCTGTTCGGGACTAGATTGAGGTACTTCCTCGCCTTTCTTGGCATCCCACTCTGTTACTGGGAGCGATTTATATTCCCCCCATCTAGCTCCGTCCCCTTGTTGTAGTACAGGACTTTCGGCTTCTCTGTTGTACGGAGGTGGTCTATCTGTTAATAGTCTCTCTATCAGATCCTCATCTGGCTCGCTATCCTCATCTTCTTCTAGGGGTTTCTTCTCTCCCGTAGCTTCTAACATTGTGAACAGTTTGTCTGCTTCTATCTTTTGCACCCTCCACTTTTTAGCTTCATCGTCCCATTTAGCATCCTGCACTGCTTTTACCGATCGTCTCACTCTTTCCTGGCGCCTCTTTAAGCTCTTTTCGTGTGCTGCTCTAAACCATGCACTAAGGGCTTCGAATTGTGTTGGCCTCAGTAGAGGTCTTGTTGCAAGCATTACCGCTTTCAGTTGGTTCAATACCTCCAACTTAAACGTCCCGTATCTCGGAAACGTCAGTTCCTTATTCCCTTCTGTTAGCTTATTCCACTCGGAGATCCATAATATCGAGTGTAAGCCTACATTCACTGCCATATGATAAGCTGGTGTGCCTTCTGGTGGAGCTTCTTCTCCGGCATACAAATTTCTTCTATCTCTCTTAAAGATCGCCCTTAAACGTTTAAAACACTTCATTTTCGATAATCTACGATTTTCCTCTATTCTCTTCCTTATTTACGTCCCGATGACAAACCAACCAATCCCTACGCGGCTCTCGCTGACCAGCCTATCCCAGCGCGACTCTACGCTGACCGACCAATCTCAGCGCGGCTCTATGCTGACGTCACTCGTTCCCTCTGCAGCAGTTCCCCTCCTTTCTCAACTCGTCTCACTGTCTTGCATGCGTTTTCATTCATAAGTTGAAAAATGACTACTTCCGTCCAAGCGATCACTTTTCTCTGACTGTACGGCCACAGTCTAACTGTAATTGTCACCTCAACTGACGATACGTCTCTCCTCACACGGTCAGACGATCGCCTTAACTGATAGGTTACTTACACACAGTAAACGTACGACCAGCGTCCGTTACTCATACACTCACTCTTACGCTCCCCCTATCATCGGTCCGTCGGGCGATCATTGGTACCTCATGACCCCCTTTCAATGGTAGACAAATTACTCTGGGTGTTCGATACACCCGAACCACTTAAGCTCTCCTTGAACTTAAGATTTTATCCGGTTGCGCGTGCTCACAACCTTCCCTCAATCACACTACAGGCATTCAACTCCGCTTGACATTACAACACAGGTACAACATAAAATACCGCAATCTTACAACGCATGACCCTTATACTCACTCTCGACCGACTCTGCTGCTTTTCTCTCGACGCACCGTCAGCACCTTCTTCGACAGGGATTCTTCTTCTGGTCGTCGATGACTAGGGACCTTGGGGTAAACTAGACCTGACCTAGGTTGTCTTCCTCAAGAAGAAAACCATCTTTCTCTGCTACCAACTGCGGGGAATGAGATTTTGATACCCTTTTTGATCACTTAGATTCTAATCTCATTCATCAATTTGGATCGGTTATTTTCTGTCATTGAGTAAAAGACAAACCCCGCATAGGTTAGATAAACCCCATAAACTGACGCAACTCTGAAGGACCACTTACAACTGATGAAGTTTTAAAAGTTTTATATAAAATCAGAATTAAGTGCATATACAATCCTCTCAGGATAAGTTTCAATAAGTATACAAAAGAATACAATTAAAATCAATTCCAAATCTGTTCCAATTCTGTTTCAAATCTGCAGATTAAAAGCATAGATACAATGTGGTCCTGTTGCGTCATCTACAAAAAGAATAGACAAGTTAATTCTGTCCCTACTCTGTACTAAGTGACATCCCTACTTCGCAAGTTCCTTACCTAAAAAGGTGTCAGCAGTTTGACTTCCAAAGAAGTTCAAACTCTCTTAACCCCTAATGGTAATTCCTATCGAGAAGCAGTACCCTCTCTGCCTACCCATCCGCTCTCTAAGGGTCCTCGGCCTACTGCTCTCTTGCGCTCTGCTCTTTCTCTCTGACTTCTCAGGACATCTGCTCAAGTCATCTGCGCCATGAGCTCTTCGCTATCTTCTCCCCGGGGTACTGTCCCTAAAATACACAATCACAGTATGGGTGGAACGCCCCTTCGACGCCCACCGCGTACTTTCCCCATGATCTCATTCTTTGCTCTTTCCATGGCTTCATCTCTTCTCGTCGTCCGTTAAGTTGACCCTCCTCCTTAGACGCCATCTTCGTCTTCTTGCTGGTGACTTCATTCGACATTTCATTTGACACTTTCGGAGCAAAAGTCTATCACCTTAACAGACCTTTAGTTCTTTACGGCTGTATTCGTAACCTTAGTTGGTCCTGTGAACGGTCGTTTCTAAACAAGACTCAAATTCCAAGCGTCTCTTATCACGTTTAGGCCATAAACTTCGTCCAGCATTGTCACCTTAAATCTAACAAGACCTTAGACTCTTCTCTCGCACATTCAGATCAAGGCTATTCACGACTCCTGTGAGTCCACTAAATTACATACAGCGGACTACTCCTGCAAACTCTTGGTCAGTTAGGTTAAAATCACATATGACCTAAACCCTTCTAACATTCCTACAAGAAGCTTTCTACACAGTATAACCTTTAACACACATTTATATATAATCGCATTTAGTAAATCGTTTGCTTAAGTGAATACATTCTACATAGAATATAAAGTTATGTTCTCGTTCGCTACACAGTTATATATATATATGCTCTGCACATTTCTTCGCTTTACATTTTCTCGCCACTTTCTCTGTTTCATGATTACACACGTATATTCAGTTTTGCACGTTCTGCTGTTCGTAAGCATTTCTATACATTTCTATATTAGCCCACTATGTATACGGGCCTTTCTAATTCTAATACTTTATAGAATAGATACAAATACATTTCCTATTACATTGGTTACATCTGCTAACTTTACGCTACAAGTGTTAACTTCACGTTATAGATTCTACGTTTATGCAATATGCTTGTGAATATGGTTCGGATATACGTTTTATTCAAATTGCGCTCTCTCACAGGCGAGGAAAAGAGGGCATGCAGCACACGAAGGGCCTGTTTTCATAGTTTATGGCAACATACAAGGAAGTCAAAACTGAGATCAAACAGGTTTTTGTGTGTCCTCAGTAGTAGCTGCAGAGCAAAAGCCTCCATTCTTCCACTCCGTGCTTCAACAGCAAGTAAAACACAAGAGCTATTGACAATGGTGCTGGAGCAAGTGAAAACAGGGCGCTCCCAAGGAGGGCTCTTAAGTTTAGAAAATTAAGTCCCCTAAATTGAGCATGAAATGAGAGCACTCAAGGGATAATGTACTAAATTCGTTCTCTCGGGGAGTTGTAAACACAGGAAGAGGCATGACAAATGCATGCCGTGGACAAATGAGGAGAAAGAATAGCAGAGCGACGATGGAGCCAGCAAATGGGAAGCCTATTGTTGGGCTGAAACCCACAAAGTAGATACAGCATGTCTCTTCGAGACAGCGCATGTGCTGTCTACAGACAAGTCCTAAAAACACAGGGGCTTTTTTATGAGCCCCTTGTGCCACCAGTGTGTCACTTTTTGTGATGCACCCACTGCACAAAATATGCACCACACTGCAACATATTTACAAAGTAATGCATCTAAGCAGATGAGTCACTTTGTAAACCACTGCGCTGCATTGTACCTGTGTCAGGTATAATGTTTGGAGAGTGGGCATATCCCCGCAAATAAAGGTCATAGAAGTGGCGCTGTGAAATCTATCGAATTTCACTATGTCACTTCTAGGACACCACTGCTTCACAGCCGGCGTAAGACTGAAGCAGGCCCTTTCACATGGGGCTTCTCCATGTGAAAGGACACATAGCTGGAGTTGAGTCTGTTTTCACACACACTCCAGAAATGTATCAATTGTGTGCCTACATGCACTTCTGACATATCTGTAAATCCTCACAATATGGAGCACTGTACAGAAATACGGCGCATCCATGACGTTGCAAGTAGGGTGCACTGAAAAGTGATCTGTCACTGTTTTCATGCATCGATGCAATACGTTTCATAAATGGGGGTCATAGTTGTTATTCAGTATGGAATTAGTGGTGAGATGTGAGGTCTTATTACTAAGAGAGTGGAGAAGAGGTGCATAATAGCCAAATGCTGTTTGATTGATTATAACTGGCCTCAGTGCAGCAATAGAAGCATAATAAGCCATTCAGGCAGAATTTCCCAAAATGCAGTTCAGTTCACTTTATCATAAATTTGCAGACACCTTTTTCATAGCTCAGTGAGTGAGTGCACCTATTTTCTCTACATTTTTTAACATTTCACGCTATATTGAGCCACAAAAAAAGTTAATTTTGTCAAAAATAATGTTAATTGTCTTGGAGCTAAGGGCTCAATCTATCATTCTTGTCAAACCAGGAATGTGCAGTTTGCACTCTGAGTGGTTTGCAAGCAAGAATGCAATTTTCAATGTGATCGCATCACAATTTTTTTATTCACAGAAGTTATAAAGAACAAGCCTAGTTAAATTGTGATCCCAGGATGGGTGCCTATGCAGTGATGGAGGCCTAAATTTGCTTCCGGAAATGGAAAACATAAAAAAAAATGTTTTCCATTTAGGAAGACATCCGGAAGGAGAGCAGGCAGAGGGGCTCTTCACCACTGCCAGCACCCCCAAAGGCTGGTGACATGATTCAACAAGGGAGAGGTCGGGCTCAGTTACTGCACAATCTTGGGGGAGTGTAGCTCCTTTACAAATTACAAATAGGAAGGATACACGCTTTTTGCACCTTCTCCTATTGGCGATTCGGGAAAGATCACAAACACCTTTTACGATTTGGAAAGAGTTTTCTGACTTATAAAATGGCTTTTGTACATTAGGGGACCGATTCCGATCCTGGAAAAAGCACTCCGATTAGACGTACAGAGCGTTTTTCCCATACGAATCGTACCCTGCAACGTTCCCCTGTACGTACGACGAAGTACGTTTCGTACCAGGAGCAGGACTCCGTACGAATCGTACAAAGACCGTACGACTCGATTCTCCGCACAATTCTCCCTCGGAACCCGCTGAACGTGACATCTGTACAGATCGCGGCTGCTTTTTCCGACCTGGCAAGTACGATTCGTGTCGAGTTCACCCCGAAACAGGTACGGAACGGCCCCCCGGGTACGTCGCGTACCCCCCATGATCGCAGGGGTATGGCACTTACACCCTGCGATCATGGGTGTTATGCGCCGTACACTGCGATCTCGGGTGTACGCACTGTACCCCATGTGCACTGGGTGTACGGTGCGTACACCCTGCGATCCAGGGGTATGGCACGTATACCCCATGATCGCAGGGGTACTGCACATAACACCCCTGTGATCATAGCGGGTACGCGCCGTACGATGTGTATGTGATTGTGTGCTTTTCCGTACGAATAGCCCTTACCTGACGTGGACCGTACGAATCGCGTCCTGATTCCCCGGTCCGGATAATACCCATCGGGTCGTACGGCGTGTGTACGAGTCGTACGGTTCACAGTTTGAGCCTTGCAATACGTACAAATCGTGACAATTCGGACGGATTCACGGAATGCGGATCGTACTACGTGACTCGGACGGACGGGTATGATACGTACGTAAAGGGCACTGGATACGATTCGTACGGACGTTTTTTTACCAGGATCGGAATCGACCCCTAAGTATAATCCTTTTACAGTCTCAAATTCTGGGAGTTCACAAATCCCCAAGTCTCATTAGTTAAGATAAAAGAACAAGGGCCTTATTTATGAGGCTGTGCGTCACTTTTACGCCGCTGGTGCGTCACTTTTTGTGATGCACCAGTGGGGTAAAAAATGCGCCTTGTTGCGCCATATTTGCAAAGTGACGCATCTAGGTAGATGCGTCACTTTGTAAACCCCTGCGCCACATTATGCCTGCGACAGGTATAATGTATGCAAGGGTGGAGTATTGACGCAAGAAAGGGTCATGGAAGTGACGCAGTGAAATCTATGAGATTTCACTGCGCCATTTCTAGGACTCAAATGCGTCAAAATCTAATGCCTGCCTCACAGCAGGCATAAGACTGACGCTGGCCCTTTCACATGGGGCTTGCCCCATGTGAAAGGACGCAGTGGTGGAGTTGAGCCACTTTTGTGATACACTCCAGCAATGCGCCACTTTTGCGCCTACAGATACGTCAGAAATACTGACGTATCTGTAACTCCTTGCGACATGATGCGTCATACTGTAAATATGATGCATCATTGGTGTCGCAAGGAGGGCGCAATGAAAAGTGACGCATCCCTGTTTTCACACAGCGTTGTGTCACTTTTCATAAATGAGGCCCCAAGTGCTTAAGATTCACACATGCTTTCATCACTAAAGTTTCATTATCCCAAATTATATGTTAGAACCAATAATTAAAGAGTAGTTTGAAAGTTATGGTTAGAAGTTACACAGGTATCATTTGAGTCAATGGAGCATTTGGTGGGAACTTTATCATCCTGACCATCTAGTTCTTTTCTTCTTGGTCAATAATGCATAGATTATAGTTGTGTAAAAAGGTTAAAAAAAATGTTTAGGATTAACAAAATAAAATGAGAAATGTATTTTTCCTTTTGTCCATCTCCGTGAGAGAGTAGATGTCAAACACATCACCTCTCTTACATAATTTTAACCTATTATCAAGAGGCCAGACAATTGGATTAATGCCCATGGTGATATGTGCAGATAGAGGCAGCAGGAAGCCTTCAATTGTTCTATCGCTTTATATTAAGGAAAAGGTTGCTCCCTAGGCCCTCATTACAAGGGCTGGGAAAATTATAATTATCCCACGGGGACCAGAATTGAAAGGTGTGATAATTATCACTAATTACAAGTTGGGCCCTTTAAAATGAGTCATGACATACTAAACTGGTAAATACCACACAGAATTTCGTTTTGCCTATTTCATGGGCATTATCCCCTGATACATTTCTTTAGGTTTGACCTACCCGAATTTCAAACTGGAGTTCAGAAGGTGAATGAACAATAAAGGTGATTTTACATTTTGTGTTTATCTTGCCATATTTGATATTAATTTAAAGACAGAGGTCAAATGTCAGATTATGTCTTCTTACAAATTGCTGCTTATTTGGGAACGGGTGTTTACTTTTATTTCCCTGACTGCAAGGTGAGAAGATTTTGTTAAAGTAATCTAGGTGACAATCTTGCTTCAGTATAGAAAGTGAAAGGAAAGGTGGTAGGCTATCAGTTATTTTGTAACCTGCTACAATACAAATTCCTATAAATGAACCAAGCATACATTTTGAAATATACCAGGAAGTAGAAAATAACAATGAAGTAAATTATTTTGTAATTCTGAAGTGTAATGGAAACAAAGATGTTATATTCTCCCTGTCCTCAGTGTGCATCTCGTGCTGAGCTCGTGCTGCCCGCTTCCATTACGTGGCCAGTGTTCGGTCCTAACGGCTATTATTGCCCGTTTGGTCCCGGTCTTGCTGGTCGGGTTTTTCTACGCTCTAACTCAAATAAACTACCTAACCAACGTGACATCGTTGTACAGCCTCGTCTTTCCTTTTACAACATTTTGGCGACTTGGTGTCAAAGACGAAGGCGGAGGGTAGCCGAAGACAGAGAAAAGCGGAAACTGACGAACAACACGTCAAAGGAGAAAAGCGGAAGACCCGACCAAAGGAGAGCACTTGCGATCTGGCGAGAAGGATCGCTTAAAGAAGTGAAAGTATCGTAAGCCTCATCGGAAGGTACGTTTAAAATAACTCACCGGGGAAGGATGTAACTTTGGGTGAAGCGTGACGGAGCAGTAACTGTAAGCCCTCAGCCCGTCAATGCAGGCAACAGCGCCTCGGCGTCATCGTGGTTAAAAGGGAAATTACTCTCTAAACCGAAAGGCAGCATCGGTGAGCCCCACCACTGGGTGAGACTAATTAAAAGAGCAACGCGCTCAAGGAAGTGAAGTACATTTGGTTAATTAAAAGGATAGCGCACTCGAGGGGAAGTGCATTTAAAACCAGCACAAGCATCAATTGGAAACGGCTAACTTTCGAAATGCAGGCAACAGTGACACACTCACTTTAAAATACAGTGTGTCATACAATAGCCAATCAAAACAGCAGTGACACACACACTTATATTTGTTGTACCACGACATCTACAACAGCCGTATACGGAGGGTCACATCTTGATTTATGTTTCCTCCTGTTTTGGTTATTTAAACTGTTTATTTTGCTGTGACTTTAGCTCAGTGTTTACGCCATGAATGTAAGCAATACCATCCAAGCCCCTGTCCCTTTCTTGAGTGCCCCGGGTGAGCCATCCATGGAATGGGATGATTGGTGTGAGGCATTCGAGAACTACATCGTAGCCTTGGATGGCACAAAGTTTTCTGCTATCAGAAAAAAGGCTTTATTACTGGGTGCTTTAGGGAAGGAGGGACAGAGAGTTTTTAAGTTTTTACCGAGCCCGCCCTTAGATATTGATGATGTATATAAAGATGCTTTGTTTAGATTGTATACAAGGTTTGCTAAGCAGGAAAATGTAGTAATGCGCAGACATAAATTTTACACTGCTCCTCAAAGAGAGAATGAGACAATTGATGAGTTCGTCTCTAGGTTAAGGGAACTTTCTGTGAAGTGCCAATTTGGTAATATTCAGGATGAAATGATCCGTGATCAGTTAATTGTGCAATGTCTTAGCAAAAAAACACAAGAAAAGCTGTGGGCAGCCAAAAACCCCACTCTCACAGAGGCAATCACAATTGCTAAGGTTGCTGAAGAGAGTGACAGATGCATGAAAGAGCTTAAGAGAATACAACATGGGCACGCCAGCGGCCAAGAAGTTGCAGTGTTGCAAACAGATGTTTCAGAGGGCATTAGTTTAATACAAGGGAGACAGACAAATAGAGGGGGGAAGGCCACAACCTCGTTTAATAAGAGTGGGCAACCAAACAGGTTTAGATAGACCACACGTTCCTGCAACAGGTGTGGTAGTCCTTTTCACCTAGCTGATTCAAAGAACTGTACAGCTTTGTCTAGAGATTGCTTGAAGTGTGGAAAGAAAGGACATTACGCACGTATGTGTAGAACAAATAGTTCCAAAAAGATTGCCATGGTTGAGAGTGAAACCACTGATGATGAGGCGGAGGTAATGATGATTACATCTGCTGGGAGCCAAGAGATAACGGAAGGTGTTATTTTATCTCGCCCAAAAGCAGATTTTGAATTGAATGGGTGTGTAATAAACCTAATGGTGGATAGTGGGTCACTATATACAATCATTCCAAAGAGTTTGTTTAATTCCTCTTGCAGAGAGTCGACTCTTATCAAATCTGATATCACTCTGAGAGGTTATCAGGGGGTGAGCATTGGTGTTCTTGGGTTCTTTGAGGCCAGTATTAAGTTTAAGGGGAGAATTACTCGAGGGAAGGTTTATGTATCACCACACGGCCCTGCTATTTTGGGATGGCTACATCAGTACGAGTTAAACATAAGGGTGAACCCGAGAGCAGATCCACCTGTGATGTGTGTAGATAGTGTAAACGAATGCAATAGTGTTCATGGAGACTTAGAAACCATTCTTAAAAGGCATGAGAACATCTTCAGTGAGAAACTGGGGGAAGCTGTTGGTTACCAACATGTTATTAAAACCAAGAGGTGTGTTGCACCTGTAAAACACACTGCGAGGAAAATACCTTTGTCTGCTAGAGATGAAGTCAGAAAGATTATCAAACAGTTATTGGATGATAACATAATTGAACCTGTAGAGGCCACACAATGGTTGAGTCCTGTAGTTATCACGCAGAAACCGGACAATTCTTTGCGTTTCTGTGTGGACATGAGAAGTCTAAACAAGGCTGTGATAATGGACAACTTTCCACTTCCCAACATAAACGAAATTGTTCTGAGTTTGGGTGGAGGCAAAGTTTTTTCGAAGTTGGATCTTCGCAGCGCATACCACCAGATAAAACTTCACCCGGACTCAAAGCAGTTTACATCGTTCATCACCCCGGAAGGGACATACCAGTTCAAAAGACTTCCTTTTGACCTTTGCTCTGCGGCAAGCGCATTTCAAAGAATCATCACCGACGTCCACAAAGACATAGAAAGAGTGGTATTTTTCCAGGACGATATCCTGATTTATGGTTTAAATGTTGATGATCATAATGTTATTCTTGACAAAGTTCTCACCGCTCTTTCAAGGGCTGGTTTGACCTTGCGAAAGGAAAAATGTGTATTTGCTGTTGGGGAAGTAGACTATTTGGGGTATCACGTGTCTGGCCTTGGGATTCAGCCAAAGAAGGATCTCGTAAGCGCAATATGCAATGTGTCTGAACCTGATGATAAAGACAAACTAAGGTCTTTTATGGGCATGGTAGAGTACCATGCAAAATTCGTAAAGAATTTTGCAGAGAAAGTAGAACCCTTGCGTGTCATCATGAGAAAAGGGAAAGGTTTTACATGGGGAACTGACCAAAGAAATGCCTTTTTAATGATCAAACAAAATATCTTGGATGCTAACATCCTCTCAAGTTTTGTACAGTCATTTCACACCATTCTCACTGTAGACGCCAGCTCTGTTGGGATCGGAGCAGTTCTTACACAAAAAGTGGTGGTAAACAGAATACTGTTGCGTTTGCTTCACGTTCCTTGACTGAGACTGAAAGGAATTACTCGGTCATAGAGCGTGAAGCATTGGCGGCTGCTTGGGCTACTCGGTATTTCCGTGTGTATTTGTGGGGGATCGCATTCACACTCAGAACTGACCACAAGCCACTGTTGAAGGTTTTTGCCCCCGGGGGTATTAGGAATTGCTCAGGGCGGTTAGCGAGACTAGCTGTCAGCGTCCAAGAGTTTACATGCAATGTGGAATACCTACCTGGTTGGTGCAACAGTGTTGCAGACTGTTTATCGAGGTTGCCTGACACTAAAGTGCAGCCTAAAGAGTTGGTAACTGAGAGTGTAGTTGCATTTTTAGATGACCTGGAGAGCGATTTACCCTCTTCCATATCTAAGGAGGAGTGGATGGAGGAGATGAAAAAGGATCTTGTAATGGAAGGGTTGATTAAGATGTGCAAGGAAGGGGTGTCAAGGCAAAGTACGGTCTCACCTGCTCTTAGGCCTTATGTCCAGTTACAGGATGAAATTTCTTTACTGACTGAGTTCATTATTGTGCGGGGTGAGAAATACATACCACCTGTTTCCCTTAGACCCCGTATCATTGCCTTGGCGCATGAGGGCCACCTAGGACAAACCCTTACTGGCAAACGCATCAAAGCTGACTTTTGGTGGCCGGGGGTTGATGCACAGGTAAAGAGTTGGGTTGAACAATGTCAGTTGTGCAAAGAGTCGGAAAAGAGGTTACAGGTTCGTGCTAGTAAGGATACTATGGGACAGATCGTTTCAGACGATGGTGCATGGCAGAAGGTCTGTATTGACTTCATAGGTCCTTTTCATGACCTGCTGGATTCAGAGAAGTTTGCTTTGGTGTTAGTGGATTCGGCTTCAAGGTGGGTGGAGGTTGCTTTTATGAAGAGCATCACTGCTGAATCCACTGTCAAGGTACTGGATGAGATTTTTAGGCGAGAGGGGATCCCTTCAATAGTTTTGACAGATAATGGCACACAACTTACCTCGGCAATCATGGAGAACTATTTTGTGTTTTTGGGCTTAAAGCACTTGCGCACGTCGCTTTACAACCCTCAAGGGAACGGACTGTGCGAGAGGGTGAACAGACTTGTAAAGGGCACTATGCAGCTTGCTTTAGCCTCTGGTCGGTCAGTGCAGAAGGAGATTAAAGAAATGTTGTGGGCATACCGCACAACTATTCACAGCAACATGTCTGTTACACCTTTCGAACTCATGAGAGGGAGGCCTGCGGGTACGAAGCTGATTCCTACTTGGCTACATGGGAAAGTAGAGAAGGTTGGTCACAGCAAACCGGGAAATTCCACTAACATAGCTGAAGGGGATTTAGTAAAGGTGAAACCTGGCGGGAATCAGAATATGTTCAACAAGTTTAGAGGACCTTACCAGGTGAAGTCTGTGGTTGGTAACTACATAAGGCTGCAGAATGGGCAAACTTGGAATCTCCGTGGGGTAGCACTTTACCAGAAAAAGGCCAAGCCAACCACTCATGTGCCTGTCACTAAAAAGATTGTTGCTGAAGAAGCTTGCAGACCAATTCGCAAAAGAGTTGCTCCTGCTTATTTAAAAGATTTTGTGTAATTTTCGCTTGTCCAAGGAAGGGTGTGGGGTTACATGGTCCTATGTTACATGGTCCTCTGCTCTTAAAGAGAAAAGCTTATGTTCTAAGCAATGTCATTTTACATGGTCCTGTATTACTTGGTTCTTTGTTCTCAAAGTGAAAACTGCGTGTTCTAAGCAATATCTTTATTTTGTGTTCTGGTGTACATTCTTGCCTAATTTGTTTTACTACGCTTTCCTTTTCCACTGTTTAAGGAAAGGAGATGTGTTATATTCTCCCTGTCCTCAGCGTGCATCACGTGCTGAGCTCGTGCTGCCCGCTTCCATTACGTGGCCAGTGTTCGGTCCTAACGGCTATTATTGCCCGTTTGGTCCCGGTCTTGCTGGTCGGGTTTTTCTACGCTCTAACTCAAATAAACTACCTAACCAACGTGACATCGTTGTACAGCCTCGTCTTTCCTTTTACAACAAAAGATTTTTAGAGGATTAGGAAAAAATCTAGACACAAAGCTCCTGATTCACAAACGCAAATTTACAATTTGGTGTAAGTTTATGATTTTTTGCAATTAAATGAATGTTATGAGTAGTATCTTTACAGCTTCGGAGTCTCTGCACATGTGGCAGAAACTCCACACATAAAAAGATAAAATTGTACGCTTACCTTTGTGAATCGGACCCTTGGTGATGTGCAAATGATAAATATTTGCTCAAATTGGATTTCAACACATTATTGTTTATGCACTACATAGTTATACTAGTAAACTGCACTCCCAAGCAAATGTAGTTACCATTTCAATGGAAAATGTGCTCTCTGTAAATGACATTGAGCTAAGACACTAGTTTTTCAAAATGCACCACCGGCTGCATACTATGCCCTTACCACTCTCCTGGTGCATAGTTGTAGGATATTTTCTACACTTGTTTTTTGTGCGACGCCTGGATTTTTAATGATCCCTTTGCCTTTAGTGATATTGCATTTATTGTAGTATCCCCTGCTCTGTAAAGTCGTCCAGTACCACTGCATTCAACACTACCACACTCGTTAGAATGCATCATAAAATGAAACAAATGAAAAATACATATTTTAAACAAAGTCAATAGGTCTGGCCTTGGCAAGCTGGTGAGATGTTTATTTTTCATTACTGAAAAGATATTAAAAAAAAGAACTAGAGAAAAAATACACACTGCCTAAATATGACAACATATGCATGTAATTTTAAATTAAAACAAATATTTACCATTGCATACACATTTCCTAGCATGCAAATGTGCTTAGAAATGGTATAGAACAAGTATGGAAAATCTTTGCAGTTTTAATGCATGTAACAGAAATTAGGATTCTTATTTTCCCAAAGGATACTCTTGGCTGCTAATTACTGTAAGCTGAAACCAAGGTTTAAAAACATAAGGATGGGCAGTAAAAAAAATGACAAGGAATGGAAGGAAATACTCTGGAAAAGTAAACTGTTGGCCCACAATCCCTCACTTTGAAATGCACTTGTTTACGTACATGTGCCTACGTCATCATGCAAAACGCAACCACTCACAGCGCAAAGAACCTAATGGATAACGTGTCCCAGTGCTCCATGCTGCATGTTACAATGGATGAAATCAACATGTAATGACGCATAGGACAGACCAATAGATAAAAAGAGCTTGATCAAGCTCATATCCTACTGGGATTTTGGGTCATAGGCCGTTTGATGTCACTTCCTGTGATTGAAACAACTTTCCTTATAGGTTCTGTAATAATGACCTCCCTTATAGTGGGTGGGTTTTAGCGACTATTGCAATCATATCATATATGTTAGATATGTGCAGAGAGTTTATTGAGATGACATCGTTGTTTCAATTATTCTTAAAGTCTCCTAGAATGAGGTGATCAATGAGGGAAATAAAAGATACTAGTGATTTGTTTGCAAGGTCAGTTAGTTCTTCAATGAACAAATATTGTTCCAAGGTGGGTGGTATATTACAACTGTATCTATTTTGTGTGTTTTAGAGAACTGAATATTACATTGTAGGCATTGAAGGGACTTTGTGACTTCGGGATCTATCTGTATACATAGAATGTGTTCTTTATGTGTTTTTGCTTCTCCAACTTCTTTTTTATTTTCCCTATCTTTATGTAGAAAATGTATACCTTGAGAGGCTATTAGATCAAATAAAGAGTGTGTCACATGAGAGAAGTTAGAAATAAGACATCAATGTTATGTTGGGTGATTACGTTTGCTGTGGAAATGACACATACAGACTTGCAGTTCAGTAATAGCTTTTCAGATTGTCGCATTCTGATATAATGACACGTGTTTAGGGTGCTTACTTCATTCCAGGATATTATGTACACTGTTCCAGTCCTAACTATTTCATCTACACATTATTGATTTCAAACATTTTAATTTAACATTTTAATTTAATTAGTGCAGTGGAAGCAAAACAAGAGCACAGCACACAAGATATAGTAGGCTATCGCACAAAAATTCAGGACTGAAAACATTGTCCATAATGACCTGGAGAGAAGTGGTTGTATGACGTTTCAACGCATGCTTTTACCACGCATGCCTTTACAACGCAGGTATTACAACGCAAGTCGTTACAACGACTTGCGTTGGGGGGTGCTGGATAGTTCCCATGGATAGTAGGGAAGGTGTTGGATAGAAAATTAAACTATTCCCTATCAAACAGTGCCCTACACCGAAAGTCGAGTTGTAACGACTTTCGTTGGAATTCCTGCGTTTTAATGGTGGTGCGTGGTAAATGTTTCGTTGTAAACGATGTTCCCCGAGAGAAGTGTCTCCCTATAAATCATGCTGCCAGTTTCCTCAGAAAAAGGCAATGATTCGTAAATCTGTTTTGTGCACCAGAGTGAAACAGCTGTACAAGTTACAGACCTTACAAGGCCAAGAACCTGTTTCTCTTTCACAGTTTCAAGATGATGGGATTCTGCCCAGATAAATGCATTGACATCAGGTCAGGATGTGAGGGCATCAGGACGTGGGCGCCTGCAAAAGGAGGACTAAAAGCAAAACTGTGTTTTTTTGTGCGTATTAACAAACGTTTGGGAAATTATTTCCAAACTTCAGAAGGCTTAGAAATTGAGGGCCTAATTTAGAGTTCAGCAGGTGGGTTACTCTGTCACAAACGTAATAGATATCCTGTCTGCCGTATTTCAAGTGCATTATATCTAAATGCAATTGTAATATGTGAAAGCATAACCCGTCCACCGAGCTCTAATTCAGGACATTACTCCTATCAAAACCAAGAGTACATTTTTTGTTATATTGGAAGTTAAAGGACAACAATAACCTGGATGATGCTGGTGTTCACCAAAGAGATAACAGTTTCCAAGTCGAAATATAAAATGAAACACACATTTTCCAGCGCAAATACATTTATGTATTACATTTATGCAAGGGAGCTTGGTATATTTCTTTATATGCAAATGTTTAGACATCTGAGTAGTTAGTATGTGTATAGTACATAGGTGGTCTAAATGAAATGGAGTGCTGTGCAGTGTCAAAGGCACATTTAAAGTCAATGAATAACCAGAGGTGAAGCAGGGTTCTGATAGTAGAGGTGAGTGTCTTTTCGATGTGATATTCATTAAAGAGGTGCATCTTTTGCTCTTTCCTATATTGAATGGGATACAGAAAACAATGGTCCTAAACCTTCCTTTATACAGTGTAAATCAGTTTATCAATAACCTTTTTTAAGCTCACGTAATGTCTGCTCACCGTAATCAAAACATTTGATATAATATTATGCAACAACCAAAGAAGTCCAAAATAACATGGTTTTATTCAATCGTAAATGGACTGGCAGCAGACATTTTTAGAGACAATAAAAGAAACAAAGAGGTTGCTCCAGGGGAACGTGCAAAAAGGGGGTGCTCAAGTGAGGGGAATGGGAAGGATCCCAAGTGAGGTAAGGAAAATATTAAAAACAGTTCAGCAATTGGATTAATAGGAGAATCTCAATCTTGGCAAGCCTGGCCATAAAAGATCAATAGTTCACAAAGGTCTATTTAAATATATTTTGAAATCCAGAGTTGTATCATCATTTAGCACGGCATTGGTGGGGTTTTGTGATCCAGGCTTAATTAGTGTGGGCGTCGACGTTACGACCCGACTTGGGGCACAGAGGGTACTTAGGGGCCTCGGCCTGTGGGTCTTCCTCAGGACAGGGATGGACAACCAATTTCTGTGGTGTGGTGTCCGTGTTCCACACCTGCAATTGTTGCGGAGAGGAAGAGTAATTTCCTTACTGGTCCATGGTTAACCCGGAGGCTCACTTCCTCATCTGAAAGCAATAGGGCTTATCAGTATATGATTTGTAAAGTTATAATATTCCTATGCAAAAGTACACACTTACCTGTTGTTAAGGGTAGTTTGACCGGTTGAGTTGGTTCTGAGCATTCAGTGCAGTAACTGGGGTGCCAGTCTCCTTGATCCGGCGATACATGCAGGTCAAGCACGGATCAAGGAGACTGACACCTCAGTTACTGCATTGAAGGCCCAGATCCGACTCAACCTGTGATGTTTGTGATGCAACTGCTTTTAAAGATAGTGTGAGCTGGCCAGTGGAGTTCCATTAAGGAGGGGGTAATGTAATCTTATTACTTCTGGCCCTTAATGAGGCTTACTGTGGCATGTAGGATGATCTTAATTGAGGTTTATGTGGAGTCTAAGAGGCTGTGGAGTAGGGAGTTGCCGCAATCCAAATGCAAGACTATTGCACTGGTTACCAATTACGAAGCGATCTTTTTTCAAGATCTGCTGTCTTACTTTTAATGCAGTGAATGGTAAGGGTCCCCTTGACCTGCAGAATAAATGTATACAGCAGGTTTTGGGCTGCAACCTAAGATCCAATTCTTTGGCTCTTCTAAAAGTTCCCCGAATCCGTCTAAGCTGCAACGTGGGAGAGCTTTTTCGCAACTTGCCCCGCAGAACTAGAATCAGCTTCCCGTTACCCTGTGAAAATGTACTTCGTACATCGTTTTTAGGAAACAGCTGAAAAATTTCCTGTTTTAATATATTAATTTAATGTGACCGGTTATCACCCTCTTTTCGCTAGGTAAGCAGTGAGTCGGGCGCTATAGAAAATCAATTAACATAACATAACATGACAAAACTATGAGAGATTGAACCTCAGTTCTAAAGTCACTCTCTGACATTGGGTAACACTTGGAGTTCAAAACAGATCAGGTTCATGCCATTTAGGCAGACATTGACTAGTAGGGACTCCTGAAAACTTGCAACTGCTGCAGCTTCTCAGATGTACTCCTGGAATCCTTGCAAAAGTCCTGAAGAGTCAGATATTAAAATATATATCATAAGCATAGCCATACAAGTACACAGTTTTGACTTTCCATTTAATTGATTTGTAATACAGAGCATCAAATTACTTCTGAAAGGCAAACATGTTATACCTCGAGGAATATTATAAATGACTAATCTGACAGGGAAAGGGAGAGCCTTTGATAGGCCTAAGGAAAATGTTTTTTCCTTAGGCCAACTAACAAGAGCAAAATCTTTGGCTATCAATAAAGGAATGAAGCAAGCAAGAATGGAGTAAGCAGGGTTTTACCTCCACACTAGTGAAGGTTGTGGTGAATGCACTGCTGTTTCATGTTAATATTATGATAGATGTCCGGGTATGGATAGGTCGGGATAAAAACAAGTATGGGGACCTGGGGCTGGATGAAGGTCCATTGAGCATGATTGTCATAATGATGTTGGTAAATAGACATAACAGTGAGTTGTAAATGTAGACTTGCACTAATATCGAGTGCAAAATATTAGTACAGAAATAATGGAAAGGGGCGACCATTCGGTCCCCCCGAACGTATGGCGGAGTACCACGATCCCCCCGGGAAGCCATCTTGGGCGGGAGGCGAGTCTCGGCTGGTATGCCCGAAGCGGCGTAGCCGGGGCGCGCTTTTTTCCCGCCCTGGAGTGGGCTGGCCTAGACACTGACGCGGCCGGCCACGCCTTTCGGGCAGGCAGGGGCGGGTTTACGCCCGCCCTGAAGACGGATAAAAGGAGCAACAAGCCAAGAAAGCATCCTCTTGTTCCTGTGCTCTGAAGCTGCACCTCCTCGCTGCACGTGAGCACGAGACGGAACGAAGAGCCAATTTTGAGCGTGGTAATCTTTCTTTTTTGTCTTACAGAGAATGCCCAAGAAAGTCGGAAAGCGAGTTACTACCGATCAGATGCTCCGTATGCTCATGAAAGAAGTAACCGATCTGAAGAAGCAGATGGCGGCTAAAGACGGGGAAGGGGGACCGAAACGACCTTTGTCGGGAGCAGCTCCCGGAGGGAAAGGCAAGAGGTCCAGAAGGGGGGCATCTGGGGGGGACACCCCGGTTCCCGATACCCCACTTGAAGAGCCAACTCCAGTGCCGAGGGAGGGGAATCCGATTCCCGTGGTGGTCACTCCTGTGTCCGGGGAGGATATGCCTCCTGAGTTAGCAGCACAATTGGCAGCGTGGTTGGGGAAAGACAGCGAGGGCGCCACGGCTGACGACGCACGGGTGTTAATGAAACAACTGCGTGAAACTAGGGAGGCGGTGAAGGCATCATCGCCAGTTACCCCGCTGTCTCCGGCGGTGGAAAAAGCAACAGGATCAGGTCCAGCGGCAGATGCAGCTTCTGGTTCAGGTAAGCGGCCATTGCCGATTGCGAGGGAGTGGTCTGCACCTTCACGAAGGGAAAAGGTGGGTCAGCATGTTCCTCTGGCAATTAAGGAAAAGATGTGGGCAGATGAGTATGTAAACATTTTCTCTTTGCTTACCGACCATTATGAGATGGAGCATGTTAAGAGCCAAAAGGAGCTCATGCATCCGAGTGTTTGGCGCGCAAAAATGGCCGCCTTTAAGGTTGACGAAAACATTGGCACTTGGGGCAGGGCATGGGGAATCTTTACCTCCATCATGGGCGAACGTAGGCCCGAGTTACTGACCGAATTGCCTATTTATCAGTCACGGATCATGGAATATTATGGATCGTATGGGGGCAATCAGTGGTTCTGTTACGATAATATTTTTAGAAAAGCGAAAGAACACGACAAAAACTTGACTTGGGATTGTTACGACTCTGTTTCATGGTCAAAAATGGAGAGTACAGGTATGTTGAAGGTACCATTGATAGGGAGTAGCGGGAGTGAATCCTCCCGCCAAAATGCTGGGACACCCTTTCGATCGGGTACAGGTAACGACTACCACTCGAAGCCGAACGGCAACGCAGGTAAAAGGGGGATTTGTTGGAATTTTAACAGGGGAAAATGTACGAGGGCCCAGGGGTCATGCAAGTTTAGACACGAATGTGGAGGGTGTGGGCAGCCATCCCATCCTGAGTCCATGTGCAGAGCCAAAACGGGTGATAACGGTGGGAGGGGAAGCGCCAAACAGGTCTGAAATGGTCCGAGGGGCGCCTTTACCTACTCCGATTGATTCCATGGCAATGATTCCTTGGCTCAACGAATACCCGGATCATGCTTCCGCTGGGGTGTTGCGGAACGGGTTTTCATATGGTTTCCGCATCCCAGTGGGGGATTTTCAGGGTGTAGCAAAATGTCAGAATATCGTTGTCAAGAATATCGAGTGTAAGGTAAGTAATATTGTTTTTAAAAATATCGAAGTAATTAATATTGTTTGCAAGAATATTATTAAAATATCATTGTTTTAGTTAGTGTTATGTATTTTAGTGTGTATTTTAAATGTATGCGTTCTATTTTTTGTGTAAGTATTGCATTTGTTTTTTAATATATGTGTTACATTTGTAGAAGTTATAAAAAAAAATGTGAGTAAATTTAGCGTTTTAGTTCCACAGCAGGTTCTGGGTTTATAGGGAAATAGGATGGGAAGTAATTTAATTGTAATACATTTATTGATAATTTTAAGAAGTTTTTTTAATTAAAATATGTGTTTTGTTCCATAGCAGGTTGTGGGTTTATAGGGGAATAGGGTGGAAAGTAATTTAATTACAATAAATTAATTGATATGTTTTATTAATTAATATTTATGTATTTAATATTTTACATTGTTAATTGTGGTTATTAATTTAATATTAGTTAGTTATTAATTGTTGTTAATTATTAATCATCAGTTGGTAAATATGTTAATTGTGTCATTTTTTCAGGAGCAGGTTGAGAGTTTTAGGGGAGTAGGGTGGAAAGTAGTTTAATAATAATTATTAATTGATTTCTTTTTATTATTTAATATTCATGCATTTTACATTTTATATTGTTAATTATGGTAAATAATGTATTATTAATAATGTATTAATTGTTATCAATTATAATTAATTAAGTATTAATTATGTATTTGTGTCATTTTCTTTAAGTGGGGGTTTTGGGTTGATAGGGGCGTAGGCTGGGTAATAATATAAATTTAATATCTTTTTTAAAGAATTATATCAAACTTATTTTACGTTGCTTTATAGTGTTAATTGTGTGAATTAATTTAGTACTAATTGTTTTTAAATTGCTTGTTAATTTTTATTAACTAAATAATTAATTGTTAAATAATTATGTTAATTGTGTAATGTTTTACAACATTGGTGGTGTCATTTATAGGGTGGGAGGTAAATTATGTTTAATTAATAATTGTTTGTTAATTAATGTTAATGAATTTGCTGGAGTGGGAATAGAAAAGTATTCCTCTCTGCTATCCAACGCTTTCTCTACTGTTGCACTCGCTGGAGTAGAATAGTAATTTTTAACCCTACATTATCCAACAATTTCCCTACTGTTGCACTCGCTGGAGTGGGAATAATCATTGTATCCCCTTCGCTATCCAACTCTTTCCCTACTGTTACACTCCCTGGAGTGGGAATAGCACATTATTCCCCTCCGGTATCCAACACTTTCCCTACTGTAGCACCTGCTGGAGTGAGAATAGTAAATTATTCCCCTCTGCTATCCAACACTTTCCCTACTGTTGTACTTGCTGGAATGGGAATAGTAAATTACTCCCCTCCGCTATCCAACACTTTCCCTACTGTTGCACTCCCTTCAGAGGGAATAGTAATTTTATCACCTGTTGCAGTTAATGTAGTGTCTAATGTAGATTTAATAAAATAAAAATATGTTAATATTTTTAAATATATATATATATATATATTTTATTTTTATTTCTATTTTACAGGTGTATGTATATATATACATATGTATTTATAATGTTTAATATGTTTCTAACTTTTGATAATTTAATAAAATAATCATTTAATAATATTATTAAGTAAGTTTATTATATTTTATATTTATGTATGTTTAATTTATTTTTACATTATATTTATTACTTATAATTGTAAACATTTTCTAATAATTCTATGTTTTTTTAATTGCATGTATTATTTAATTTATTTAACAAAAAAATGTTAACATAAAAAAACGATATTTTTAACAATGATATTTTTAGCAACAATATTTTTTGTTGATATTTTTGTACTTTATGAAGATTGGAGTTCGATATTTTTGCCAACAATATTTTTATCACAAAATTTTTGTAGGTTGACATTTTTGTTGTTGATATTCTGTCAGTGATCCAATGGTGTTATCACACTATCATGTTGATTTGTCACTAGTGCATCTTGATGTTATATAAATGCAAATAACAACTTATACAAACAAAAAAAAATGAAGTAAGCAGTGAGGTGGAAGGGTTCACATCTCTCATGCTGCATTTTCATAATGCATAAGGGTTATCGGCTGGCACTTGTCAACTTCAAACTATGCTCATCATTATGCCAACACTTATTAAAGTCGCAGAATATGTACCACTTTCTAACTACCTTAGGCATATCAATGTTTCATTAATTCATAACTCCGCCCATTGATAAGTACATCTACCGAGTCTGACCTATCAGTGTTATATAGTATACCAAGGACTGTGCATATAGCAGAACTCCATAAACAATAAGTGAGGTGTCACTGCACCAGTCCATGCTACTCACACCGCTCAATAATGCTTGCTTGTTTTATCCATGATTTTATGAATGACACTCTCCTCTCTCTCTAAACTGCAAGATGATTCCACCAGTGCTTGCAGATGTAACAACATCTTGAATACGTAATGTAAAGTAGCCAATGTAATTTTCTGTGTTCTTCATAAATAATGTGGTACAGTTCTTCACCACAAACATGTGATTACTTTATGTATTAGATAATGGAAACCATGTCGAAAAGCATCTTTGGGAGCCTGGAGCATAGCCCCCTTGGGTGCATGGTCTCCAGTTGGAGACAGAGGGGGAACCTATGGTGTCCCCTGTTGATCCGTGCACCGTTTTGTAATCTCAAAGGCGGAAAGGCCTGCCCTTGAGATTACTTGATGCATTCTGTCTGGCGGACAGGCTCTTGGATCCTGTCAGAAGAAAGCAGGAATGACCGGTCGGATTCCTTTCCCACTGCCTTCATCAAAATGAGGCGGTCAGAAAGGAATCGACTGGCACATTATGATGCGGTTCAGAAGGCTCCAACCGATGGCTAGAGCTTTCCGAAGCTCATCGTAACTGGCCTCAAAGTGTGCTTCATTTTCGTCACTCAGGCCGCACACTGGGTAAATAGTAGGATCTTGTTCCTGACACCATTTTTGAGTAGAAATTCTTAATGGAAGGGTCCCAAGGCGAAAGCGTATGTACAGACTCTAGGTATTGCTCAAAGAATGGTGAGAGCTTGTGATCTAAAAACACATTAGTAAGAAAGCCATTTGGGCTTTTTTTTAAATCTAATCTTCGTTAATGTAGGCCCAATAGCATGACTTTTAATTAGCTCGAGTCTGCTTTGCGAATAGCAGTAGTCTTAGCCCAGCGCCTTTGTAGCCTCAGCTTCCCCATCCATAAGCAGACACATTTTACCAATGGAATTTCTTTGATATAGTATATACAGAGCTCGCTTCCTACATTGGTGTATCAGTGGTAGGATATAAAGCCTTGCATTTATTGGACTAACTTAGTCAACCTCTGATCACATGACAAGAATCCAAAAATGGATTGTAGTACAAGTCATTTTTTCAATTGACTATTATCCAAATTTCAGAAATTCGTGTTAGGGCCATGAATTAGGTCCTTGGAGGCTTTTTAGCAAAAAAGTTAAAGTCACTGAAGTTAGGGGGGAAAGTACATAGAATTTCTTTTCCGCAGGTCTTCTAAAAAGAACCCCACTTTTGAAAAACAATGAGAAAAACAGAGAATACGGCTGAGGTGCTCAACCTCACCCCTTACTCCAACCTAAGGGTTAGGGAGCTAAGTGGCATATTATCAAGACAGGCGATAAAATTATCGCCGTTTTAGCGGCAGAAAACCTCCGCTTAAACGGCGATAATGGGCTTGATAATATGCTCTATGGAATTCCAATTAAAGCCCATGTTAGATGTGAAGGACATCTAACATGGGCTTCCATTGGAATTCCATAGATCATTTTATCAAGCTGTTGTGTGAATGTAGTTCCACCTCATGAGGTTTAATAAATTGTTTTCTTGATATTTCAGCTTCTGTGCCAACTTCTATCTATTGGTCTGAGGACTTGTGTGCAGAGAAGGGTGAACCCCTAGCACTGGTAGGCCTTACTGTGGTCTACTTCTACAAATTGGCACCCAACCACAGGGGCTCATCGGCGACTCGGATGCCCGAAGGAGTGGTCGAAATGGAGGATTGGAATCTCGCTATGGATGATCACTGCCCTGGGAGACCTGCGTCTTGGCACCCACTGTGTTTTCCTCTCTGCCTGATCTGACCCTCCAGGCGGTGCCTGTCCTCAACTGAGATCCTTTCTGGTGTTCGCCGTGCAGAGACCATTTGGTACTTTTTGCTTGGTAAGGTCGTTTGATGTGATGCTTTTGGTTTTGGAATTATATGGAAATTGGCCAATATTTGAAATTTGGATACATATGAATTGCAATTTATATAGACAGGCAATTAGGAGATTTTTCTCTACTTTTTAAATAATTGAACGGCACACCATAACTTAAGTGCTACTTTGCATGTAATATTGCATATGCTGCAATATTTTTGGCATGCCTGTTCTTAGCACACTTCGTAGAATGTGTTGCTTTCTTGGAGGTACCAGTATGGACCTTGAACAGAATCTGCCGGCTCCCCCAGAGGGGACACCAAATAGGGACATGTATATTAAAAATGGTATTTCTTCTATAATGTTCAGCACGTTATGGAATAAATATACTAGTAAGGATCCTGAGTTGCGATGGCCTATAAATGGGTCATTTGTTCTTAAAAAGATTCAGTATGTGGAGCAATGTATGTTTAAACGTAAAAGTAGACAGGATATGTTTGATTGTGTACGAATGTTGGAGAAAGAAGGGCGTGAACAAGTGAGAAGAGAGCAAGATTTAATAGAAAAAGAGCAATGCAAAAATATCCAAGCAAAAGCGTTGGAACTAAAAAATAAAGAAATGAAGGAAATAAAAGAGAGAGAGGATAGATAGCGTTGTTTACAGGTAAATAGCAAGTACCCTGTCCGTCGCTCCCTCCACCGTCTACTCAATAAAACACAGGACGATTCCATTTTATTAGATCTCTCCCGCCTCCATACACTTTTCCATCTGCCCCTGGTGTTCATTCTGATGATGATATTTCTCCTACAGATCAGGATCAGTTAGGATCCAATGCTCAGCATCAGACTCGCTCAATTCTACCGGCTGATTATGCAGCCGCTCTTAGATCAGCTGCTTGCAAAGCAGCTCGTGATGACATTTCTGCTTCAGATCTTGTAGCCGATGTACAACAATGGCAGGATAGGGTACAGTTATATTTTGTAGAAACATTTACCACAGAAGTGATTGCACGGTTTAGAAAGCATTACACAAAGTTACAGCCTGTTGATATAGCAAACGATTGTAAACAATTGCGTGACAGTCTTTCTCTCCCTTCCCTGGTGGCTGACCTGATTAGACGCGTGGTTAAACTACAAGCTGATGCGCTCCGCTTGCGAGAGGAGAAAAAGGCAGCTGCTGCAGCTGAGCAAACACTTCGGACCTCCGTGCCGCAGATTGATGCTTCAGGGACAGATACGAATATTGTGGTTCATGTGAAACCTATGCGGGAAGCCGCACCTTTGTATGTCCCTCCTAAGGTACGGGAACAGATGATAATAAGGAGTTCACTGATGCAAAGGGTTATTTAATTTATAATTGGGTTTATACTACATGGAGTAGAGCAGATGTCATGGATCTTAAAGCTGCTTTGCCTGACCCATGGAAAAATCTGGCCGCCTTTTATGAAGAAGTTGAGGGAGCTATTAATTCTGGGGTATTCAGGGCATAGAAGAGGCATGGATGACCGCGCTAGGTTTGACACTGTTGCGCATAATCAGAATGCTTTAAATACTTTTGATAGACTGAACCAATATCAAATGTCTGATTATTTATCATCTAATTTGAAAGAATCTGCTTACGCATAGGACTGCCTAGGATGGGGGAAGGAATCTATTGAAGTCCCAGTAGATAAGAAGAGTCCCTATTTTACAGCACATGTTTAGGGTTCTACTGATCAGTTTCTGGTCGACATAGGAGCTACTCGTAGTACACTGTCTGAACAATGGGTTCCAAGGTCTCCCTTGTCTGACTTAGGCATTACATTGATAGGTTTCAATGGGAAACCTTCCCTTAGCCCACTGTCACAACCACTTGCATTTCATGTTGATAAATTTACTGCTCCATGTTCATTTTTGCTTTCCCCTAACACGCCAGACAATATTGTGGGTCTTGATATGCTCAAGTATTTTAGGGCTAGGATATGTTGTTCCCCAGAAGGTGTGCGTGTTATTTTGAATGATAACTATCACATGGTTGAGATGTCCTGTCTCATTAGAGAGGATGTTGCGTTGGCTCCACTTCCTAGTACTTTGTGGGCTACATCAGATACCGATGTGGGACAAAGGGTAATTCCAACAGTGCATATTCATGTAAAGGAGGGAGCTTCTTTGCCTGGATTGCCTCAATACAAGATTTCTCGAGAAGGTGAAGAGGCACTTGTTTGTATTGTTCATGATCTGATTGAAGTGGGGGTAGTCGGGTTGTGGAAGAAGTCCCATACAATATTTGCAATAGCCCTATCCTTCTTATTCCGAAGAAAAACACTGATACTAAAATCTACAGGTTTATCATTGACTTACGAGAAGTTAACAAGATTGTAGTGCCAAATACACAGTAGTCTTCCTCCAACTGCTACTACATTCACTGTGATTGACTTGAAGAATGCATTCTTCTCAATCCCTATTCATCCTGACAGACGATATTTGTTCAGCTTTACTTTGAATAATCGATCCTATAGATTCTGTAGAGTTCCCCAAGGGTATATAAGTCCTAGTATTTACAGCCAAGCATTGAAGAGACAGCTTGATTCTTTCCCTGTGCCAACTGGGGTGGCTCTAATATAATATGTTGATGATATCTTGCTGGAAGCTGATATGCCTGAACAGTGTGAAAAAGGAACATTGTCATTGCTTTCATTTCTTGCATCACATCATCACAAGGTTTCACAGAAGAAGTTGCAGTATTGTAGACCTTTTTAGGTCACCTCCTATCTAAGGAGGGACGTGCACTTACACCAGACAGCATTCAAGGTATTTTAGACACACCAGTGCCTCGTACTCAGAAAGATGTCCGTTCATTCATTGGTCTTACTTCTTTTTGTAGGCAGTGGATTTTAGGCTTCTCACACATTGTTAAACCTTTATTGGCTCTTCTGACTAAAGACACTCCAATGCCCCTTCCATGGACTACTGAATGCCAGAATGCTTTCCACCAGTTGCGTCAGGCTCTCTGTTTTGCACCAGTATTAGGCACTCCAGACTACACCAAGGCTTTTACATTCTATGTACACATGAGAGATGGTTGCGCACTTTCAGTTTTAATACAGACACAGGGTGACTAGCAGCGTTCTTGTGCATATTTCTAAGCTGCTCTTGATCCAGTCGCTCTGTGCATTGCATGGGTGTATGGGTGTTATCGTTCTGTTGCAGCAGCGACTGTGTCCATACTTCAGATTGAGGGGATAGTCTTGTCACATAGACTGTTGGTGTAAGTACCCCATGCAGTTGATGCCCTTTTGAACCAAACTAAAACACAGCATTTAACTAGTGCTAGGTTGACAGGATACGAATTGACACTCTTGGCCCCTCATATCACCTTGAAAAGATGTTCAACCCTGAATCCAGCTACTCTTTTCCCATATCCAGCAACTCAGTCTCAGTCACAAGAGCCTCATGATTGTATATTCCTTACTGAGGGACAGACAAAGGGTTGTGTCGACTTGCAAGATACGCCCCTCTCAAATGTTGATGGAGAACTGTGGGCTGATGGGTCCTGTTTCAAATTACCAGATAGCACAACATCAGCTGCATATGCTATCACAACGTTTCAGACGATAGTTGAGACAACTCGTATCCCACAGAAGTCAACTCAGGCAGCTGAGCTGATAGCATTGACAAGGGCGTGTGAACGTAGTACTGACTTGTCTGTGAACATTTATATGGATAGCCGCTATGCTTTTGGAGTGGCTCATGATTTTGGGTTACTCTGGAAGGAAAGAGGCTTTCTTACATCCCACGGGATGCAAATAATGCATGGAGAATTGGTACACAATCTTCTGACTGCTTTGACATACCCGAAGAAAATATTGGTTGTTAAGTGTAGTGCACACAAGAAAGTGACTGATAAAATAGGACAAGGCAATGCCTTCGCAGATCACACAGCCCGTGAGACTTCACTACAGCGAAGTACCACATCTATGTACATAGTGAAGTAACAGGCTGAACGTTGGCATGATACCAGCCAGGAAGTGCTAGACATGCAGAGATCTGCATCTAGAGAAGAATTTGAGCAATGGTCCAAAGAGGAAACATTGGATGATGAGGGATGTTGGAGAACTAAAGACATGACCAAGTGGAGACTGCCCACAGCCTATTTGCAACTTATGATTCATATGGCACATGGGCCGGCACATGTTGGAGCCTCCTCGATAACAAAATTGCTTACGCAAGTTTGGAAGCATCCAGAAATTGTCGGCACAGCTAAATAAATAGTGCAGTCCTGCTTGATTTGTCTTCAGAACAATCCTGGGAAAGGGACCCAAACTCCTACAGGAGGGTTTGCTACACCAACTCCACCTTTTGAAGTTTTGCAAATGGATTACAATCAGCTTGAACGCTGTAATAATCTGAAATATATCCTATTAGTGGTAGGTGTCTTCAGTAAGTGGATAGAGGCGTACCCTATGAAAGACAATACAGCTCTTACTACAGCAAAGGTACTTCTAAAATAATTCTTCTCCAGATTTGGTGTTTGCAAACTTTTGTGGAGTGATAACAGACCCCATTTTATTGGGCAAGTTGCTGAGTATGTCCTGAAAGGATTAGGGATTAAACAGAAGTTTCATGCTGCCTTCCATCCACAATCAGCAGGGCTAGTGGAGAGATACAATGCTACTCTCAAGCTGAAGCTAGCTAAAATCTAGGCTTCAACATCGTTGAAATAGCCCGATACATTACCATTGGCATTGTTGTCCATTAGATCAGTGCCACCTTTATGATCTGGCCTTACACTGTACGAATTGGTATTTGGAAGGCCTATGAATATTTGGGGAACTCCTAAGCCACTCCCCAAACATGATGTACCATGTGTCTTGATGATTGACTACATATCACAGTTGACTGACAGTTTGATTTCTATTCATCAATAGGACCAACAGGTTTGAGAAGCTCTTCCTGGCAGGTCTGAGGGTGAAGGCCACGGACTACGGCCCAGCGACCATGTTGTGGTCCGATACTTTCAGAGGTCGAGCAGCTTGGAGCCTAGGTGGCACGGCCCAGAGCAACAGAACTGGGGTCCGAGTAACGAACAGGAGGAACTGGTGCATTCTACCCTCTGCAAAAAGATGCTGTCTACCCTGGTATAACCTGCTGCCCTGATCGACCATCAGGGCATCCTGGAAAGAGGCCAAGCTATATCACCTGAAGAACCTGAGGAAGTCTTCTCAGACCACACGATTTCTGGTGCAGCTCGATATCAACAGCGGCCCCGGAAAGAAACCAAATGTTTTTAAAAAAAAGACTAGTTGCGCAACCATCCTGGGATAGTGGAATACTGAGCTGAAGGGGGGGGAGGTATCTTTTTGTATAGTGACACCCGTCCTAACCCTCAATGAAGAAACCAACGGCTGCCCAGGAATTTAGAGCTCCAAACAGTATTTCTACTTCAACAACAAGATAAATATGCCTGTGGAGAAAACATCAACTGCTGCGAGGATTTGGGACAAGATAATGATGTGTATTTTTGGTTTTATCGCCACTGTGATCACTATGGCAGTGATAACGTGGGTTGTAGAGGAAGTGGCTCCTGTTTGACAAATACTGAATGCCACTACTCCAGCCCCCATTAAGCACCATTAATTCTCCCTTCCCTATCATGAGCAGCAGCATAGAAAGTCCTACCTTCATCCAGATGTTGCACCATCCCCACAACGCTACAAATATGACCAATTGTTGGGTGTGTGGAATGATGCCAGCTCATCAGACAAAGGGAGGAACACCTTTTATTCCTTTGCCAATTTCGCATAATGGATCTTGTAGAGCCTGGATTGCACTACTCTGGGCCACACACATTGCTAAAATTACTAAGTTTGATGCAGGAAAATTGAACTATCAATTGAATAAAGTGTGCTTTCCTAATGAGGACGGAAATCCGCAAGCTGAAGGAACTGTATGGGAGATGGACGAGTATCGCAAAGGAAATTTTTCTACGGACTATGTTTTTCCGAATACTCGAACTGCTATGGGTAATGGACCATTTGGTATTGCTGTTACTAGTGCTCAAGCAGATCTATGTGTGAATAGTGTTGTGAAAATTCCAGTGGGAAAAATGAATGTGTGAATGTGTCCTGGTTTTAAACATTACTGGCACTAATAACAGCAGCTTTACATACTCACATAATACATATTTTATCAGCGGGAATAAGGGATACTACCATCTACCGATTGGATGGTCTGGAACTTGTTATGTGTCCTTTTTGTTACCTCCTGTGTTTCTGGCACCTGCATCATATCACAAGGACGATCAATTGTTTAATGACATTTCTAAGAACAGATACAAAAGAACAATAAGTAACGATGAGGTGGACCAGACTGACACTGCACTGCAGCAATACATTGATTTCAATTTGGGATTGTTCTTTTTTGTTGGTGCTGCCTTGAACAGAAGAAAAATCCGACGCTTGACTCGTGTCTTAGAGGCTGTGACCAACCAGACACCTGTGGCACTTGGAAACATCACAGAGGAACGATAGATCGCAAGGATTGTGGCGCTCCGAAACCGTATGGTTCTGGACGTGGTCCTGGCTGATCGAGGTGGTGCATGTCGTATCATCGGAAGTAGCTGTTGTGTATATGCCCATTTAGTTTTTGAGGCAACCTCTAAAATGCATAAAATAGACGCTGAGATTCATCCTGATACTGGCACCTGGACTTTTGCCAGCTGGATTTGGACATTGTTCACCACCTGGGGCTGGAAACTGTTGACGGTTTTGTGTATATTACTTGCAATTCTGCTGACATGCTGCCCATGTATACAATGTGGTCCAATGCTCTGCTCCATCTGTATCACTGCTTGAACACCTGCTAAACACAATGTTAAGCTAATGAATGCCCAATGTGTACTAGATAAAGAGATTGATGACATGATGGGAATCAACATACATAATGTATATTTAGACTCTTCCAGACTATGAATGTCTTCAGTTAAATGCAAAAAGGGTTGTCTGTGGAAATTTGGCAGAGATCGCTGTTAGCATTTAGCTGAAGCCATCTTGTTTCCGGCCTCCATCTTGTTGACCATGTGCTCGCCGTGTGCTCTTTCCTTCTTCGCAGTCGTTTGCTCTTGTACTGTGCTCAAGAACTGACTATACTTAGCCTCTGTTACTTTGCACATGCTCAGAAGAGTCTTAAGCTGCCCATGCACCTGTTTAGGTTTGTTACTGTCAGGATGTATTTGCTCAAGTCAGCAACTGTTGGTTCCTCCTTCTTTGTTGACTTTGCATTTTCTGTATGGCCATCTATGTATGTAACTCTTTCTATATGTTGCTTGTACCGCCTTCTTTTGAGCCCCTGTGTGGGTATAAAAGACCCATGGTTCTCCTACTCCTTGTGCTACTTCATTCACTGCCGAAGGGTGTTGTGTGAATATAGTTCCACCTCATGAGGTTTAATACATAGTTTTCTTGATATTTCAGCTTCTGTGCCAACTTCTATCTATTGCTCTGAGGACTTGTGTGCAGAGAAGGGCGAACCCCTAGCATTGGTAGGCTTTGCTGAGGTCTACTTCTACAGGAGTGCCATGAGAGGGAGGCCTTTGCTATCGTTTAGTCCCTGAAGAAGCTGAAACCACATCCATTTGGTGTTCACTTCCTGGTTCAAACTGACCACAGACCTCTCAGATGGCTAATGCAGATGAAAGGTGGAAATCTAAAACTTTTAAAGTGGTACATCTCCCTTCAGGGAATGGACTTCACAGTGGAACATAGACCTGGGGCTGCCCATGCCAAAGCAGATGGCCTTTCCGGATTCTTCCAGTTAGAAAATGAAGACTCTGTTGGGAAAGGTTAATCTCATCATCTTTCGTTTGGGGGGTTGTGAAGGGAAGTGCCCCTTTTTGCATGTTTACCCCCTACCTTTTGCCTGACACATGATGCTCTTTGACTTTGTGTGCCCTGGGTGACTGCCAATCAGGTTCCCAGGGCCCGTGTTTGTTCCCAAAGCAGTACCTTTGTACTCTCAATTGGTATCTCTGGCCTCTGGTAAACCCCTTGAAACAGGTAACATGGGTACTAAGGGTACTGTGACCAGCGAAAGGACTCTAAGGGCTGCAGCATCTATTGTGCCACCCTTAGAGACCCTTTATCTTAACACCCATACACTGCCATTGCAGGCTGTGTGTTATGTTGCAGAGAAAATTGAAGAGTCAACATGGCACACATCCCTGTGTGCCATGCCTTCACTCCACTGCCTGTTGCCTAGGTAAGTTACCATTCTAGCAGGGTGCATTAGACCACAGGTAATGGTGCATTGGCAGGAGCCCTGTTCCCTACAATGTCTAAGTCCATTCTCAGACATTATAAGCGCAGTGAAGCCATAAAGAGTATATGGTCTGGGAGTTGGTCATTTTGAACTCCACAGTCCCATAGTGGCTTCACTGAAGCGTGGGAAGTTTGGTAGCAAACATCTCAGCACATTAATCTCACTCTGATGCCAGTGTGGGATTTAATGTCCCTTGAAAAATGACCAGCCCTAGTGTGGTTCGTGAATGGCTGCACGCCATTTGTCACCACCAGAACGGTTTCTGGACCCCTGGGTAGAGAGCCTCTGCTCTCTGGGTCTAGAAACAAAGCCTATCCTGGGCAGAGATGTCACACCTCCTCCCCAGGATAGGCTGGATCCATGAAAAGGAAGCTTTAAAGGAAAGCCGCTTTTGAAAGCTGTCCCTGCCTTTTACTGCCCTCAGCAACTGTCCCCCACCGATTCACACCCCCAATTGGGGGATGAGGTTAATCAGTGGGAAAACCGAGTTAGGAGGAGAGGTGTGCCCCACTTTGTCAACCCCAACCCTTAGCACACATCTCAGTCACACACCTCCATCTTAAAGATGAGGGGAGCCAACCAATTAGGTAGATGCTCATGTCCCCCACCCACTGGAGGGTGGCATAATAGGGGGTGTACTCACCCCAAGGAAAGGACCCATTGCTCCCGATCAGCACACCCCTGTAACTGTCCCTAAATACTACATTTAGGACCCCTAAATGTAGTGTTTAGGGACAATCCAAAACCTTGTCCCCTCAGATTTGAGGGAGAAAGAAGAAGGATCGTGCTGACCCAGGAAGAAGAGGACACCTACTGCTTTGGCCCCAGCCCTATTGGCCTGTCCTGACTCCAACCTGTCTAAATGGAAGAATCTGGTGTGGCCAGCAGCAAGCAGCCCCCCCAGAGCACAGAGGGCCAAACCTGCACTCAACTTACAGACTCTGTGTCCTGTGAGCACCAGATTTACTCAAACCAGACTCCCAAGACCAGAACCCCGATCCAGGTGACTCTACTGTTCTGCACCACCAAGTAGCCCAACACCATGAGGAGGTCTCCCCAGCGATCCTGACCTGGGATATGCTTCTCCCTGACACCCATTGAGCTCCAAGATGAAGCCTTCAGCCTCAACCTGAAGGGCCCCCTGAACGCAACTGGAGGGGGTAAGAAGACCAGTCTCCAAAAGATACCTCTGCACCTGATACCCACAGCCTTGGGTTACCCAACCAACAGAGTCCAGGCATCCCCCAAGAACCCAACCTACCTCTCTAAACAGTGGTCACCTTCAGGAAGTCTCCCTGCCGGAGCCTACAGCCTCTTTGCCGAACCAAAGTTCTCCATTGGAATTTGCAGGTCCCAAACGTCTTTTTGGCACCCTGCATCTGGCTGACCATGTGCTACTGCTGATGCAGTTCCTGTGCTAATTATTGCTCCTGCAGTGCTGACCTTAGCCCCAGGAGCTTTGTTACCACACCCAAGTGGCCTGCTCATCAGTAGCCCCAGACGTTGGCCCTCTGGATGTTTGTCATGGTGGTGTGCCACTCATGATATGGGGACCGAGAGCCAGTGGGTTTATGGCGGGGTGTTCTTGGTAGGTGTGGGTGCACCACATGTGGTGTAGGTCATAGGACAATCTCCACCCTAGGTATCTCTTTATTCAGTCCATATAAGTGGGTGGACAAACAAAAAATCAAATTCTGCTCTTTTTTTAAAAAGGCACCCTTCGTGAAGTGGGGGTAATGATTTAAAGTACAGGCCAGCATTCATCATCTGCTTAGTGTTTTTAGTTTACAAATTGTGCACACATCTTTGCACTAGTTCTCTGACAACAAACATTATTACAATGTTCCGTAATGTGAGTTTTCACTGGTCGAGTTGTCATCCTTATGTATCTTTCTCATACGGACATGTCACTGTCTAGATACAATTCTTGGTGCTGCTATTAGTATGTGATTTTTATGTTCAAGTGAAGGTTCCTGAGAGCTTCATTTCCTTATTGGCTATGGTTAGGTTGCATACTGAGCAGGACTCACAGGTGAAATGACCTTTTAGCGAAGATAGTGACCATAAGTTACTCTGATTGGAAATATCAAATCTCTGGTGTCTGGTATGGACCAGCATGTCTTTGATGCTGGGGGTTCGGCTAAACGCAAACCTCGGGGGAGTTTAACTGACGTTTCCTGAACTTAGAATGTTCAAGTGTTTTTTTATGATATTAGGTATTCTGTCAGAATCTACAATGTGTGTCGTGACACACGTAAGCTTATCAGTAAGTGGTCTCTCAGTGTGTTTTTAGAAGAGTGTCTCTGTTATTGTTCCTAGCCCTTTTCTTGGCTATTTTGACAGAGTGTGGAGGGTAATCTCTATCCTCAAGGTTTTTTGACAGTTCCTGTGCCTGGGTCTTGTAGTCAGTGATGGAGCTGCAGATGCGGTGCAATTGCATAAATTGGCCATATGGGAGACTCTCTTGTAGTGCTTTGGGGTTGTGACTTACAAAGTGAAAGAAACTATTGCAGTCTGTGGGCTTTTTAAACGTGGTTGTTGTTAATTTTCTGTCTGCCTCCAAGTGTATCATCAAGTCTAGAAAGGGTAGAGCACTATCCGAGATATTACTCATGAAATGTAGGAAGGGGTTAAGTGAGTTAACCCATTCATAATAGGCCTCAAATGTAGTCCTTCCCCTTTCCATAGGATGAGTATGTCGTTGATGTATCTGTGCCAGAGAAATATTTCTGGTATACAGATTAGAGTTTTAAAAAATTATTCTTATCCTCAGAGGCTGCCATGTATAAACAGGCCAGAGATCATTGACTCCATTTGTGATGCACACATGTTTAACCAGACAGGCAGACTCACAGAATAAAATATTTTTGGTCTTGCGATTTACTGATCTCTTCTAAAGTCACTATCAGTCACTATTCCAACATTCACTTCTCACACATCTACATCTAGGGCCCTACACTAGCACTTCACATACAGCTTTGGAAAAAGATTTCTATCCGTCGAGCATTGCAGCACTGGCTCGACGAGGAGCAACGCCCTATGATGAAGCATGACACTTGTAAGAGTGTGTGAGAGCCCTATTTCTAAAAAGTAACTGCCCTTCTTGTTCCACCATACCTGTCATGTTAGAACACCAAAAGACACAAAATTGATGGATGGAATGCAGAACAAATCAAAACATTTACCCCCAGTCAAGAGATCTGTGTTAGGTCCATCCTTCTATTGCTCGCCATGTCACCCCTGTTCCATTATCTGTTCTTTTTACAGTCAAGCTATCCTGGCTGATGTCCTGGGATGCTTGGTTCCAGTCCAGGGAGGACCTGGCGTGGCAGTTCTGGCTGGACTACTCCCAGGGTCAAGACTGATTTGCATATGGCTGGGTCCAAACTGGCATGGCATGGTGAGCCAAAAAAAACACAAAACAAACAATGGATTTAGGCCTAGATCTCTGTACTGGGGACGAATGTACGACATTGGTCTGCATTCTGTCCATTAATTGTTCTTTTTGCATTTGTCACCCCACGGTAGCAACACTGCAATGGTAAGGCAGGCAGTTCTTGCTTTTGGGGCCCGTTATGGGCCCCCAGGGTGTTGGGGGGTAAGGGGAGCACATGGGGGGGATACATTTGCATGTACAAGGTGGCAGGCACCGCACGGTGCCTGTCAGGTTGAGCATGCAACAAGACAAAATGCATTTTGAACATTGTCATGGGTGCTGCTTACAGCACCACCCTCTGCAATGTAAAAAATGCGGGATGTGACCCTCAGTGTGGCAGGCGCATCCTAATTTGAATGGCGGGACCGCCACATCATGGGCGGTCGGTCCTGCTCTCCGATGTGGTGGTGGGCAGACATAGTCCGCCCGCCATCGTAATAGGCCCCTTAATGTCAAAAAAACCCAGCCCTTTCCCATGCATCCAGCACTACCTAGTGTAGGAGATGTGTACTGTGATTTATGTTTATTCATTTTGTTGAAGTAATAAAAACACAGTATTGTAATTGGTTTGAACATTGTGTAAATGGTAACACTGTGTGATAATATAATTGAAATATAATACTTTGTTTCTGAATCACAATGTCGCCAAGCCAAGAAGCATGTCCAGAGATGCTGATGGTAAAAGTAAAGTGCTGGTACACGCTTGGGAGGCAAGACACTTAGTTTCCTGGGCTTCAGTATAATACCGGCAAAGAAAATCGGATTCACCGCAAGAGACGTTCACGTGCTACCACCTACAGCAGCCTTTCAAATGACATGAAGAAATCTGTGAACAAACACTGGAGAATAATCACGAGCAACAAAAGAGACTGGCAAAAACCCCTCTTCTCGTTTAAAAAGGCCACTAGCCTCAAGGACTCTCTTGTAAATACACGACCAAAAATTGACAAACCCAACCCCCACAATGATAGATCAATCACTAGTGCATGGGGTCTATCCCCAATAGTTGGGCACTACCCTTGCTCCAATTGTAGTGTGTTCCACCTGCCGACACACAAAAAAGAACTCTCCCTTGAACCAGGAAAAACATGGATCCAAAAGAAACATACGAACTGCAACTCAATGAATGTCGTATATCTTATCACCTGCACATGCGGCAAAAGATACGCTGGTATGACAACCCGAAAAGTCAAACAACGCATCTGCGTGCACCGAAGTAATATCAGATGTCGAAAAGTAACTACCAAACTGAGCGAGCATTTCCTTCAACAGAACCACACACCCAACGATCTTAACTGGACTATTATAGAACAAATCGACTCAGAAAGAAACACTGCCAGTGTACTTTTTGAGAAAGAACAACGCTGGGTGTACAGACTGGGTACACATCTGCATGGTCTGAATGACCAGATCCCTTGGTCCACAGTACTGAAACGCTGACCACTCCTCCATTTAACTTACATGGGATAGTCCATACGATTATGTCGCAGTTTTGCGCCTAGTAAGAGATCCCCAGCAAATTACCGACTTTGGGGTGGAGATCCATCCAACAACCCCCAGGCTTGCAGTACATCGTAGTTCTACTTACAGGAGTTTAGTGACTACTGTTTTGCATCAATTTGTATTTGTTTTCACTCTCCCTAGTAATTGCTAAGTAACCCAAGCGTCCCTTAGACCCACGTCCTTATTATGTCCTTTTGAATTCACTAAAGATACCAGTATTAATTTACAACCAGCATTAATATTTTATTATTGCTGTATCTTCAAATCTCTCTTGTTCCACAGCTCAAACCTTATTTTTCTGTCAGGATATGCCCATTAAATCATAGTGGGATCACGAGTGTCCATTCAGGACACGACATTGGGAAACTCCCTCAATGTACTACATGGCTTGTGTTCCAAACCTCCTTTCTAAACAGGCTCAGTGATTGGCCTCCGAACCAGCTTGCTTCTCAAGCCTCTCTCCCATGGCGGCCCGCTGATTGGCTGCCCCACGCCACGCGTTACCCGGCCCCCACGGCACTCCAAATTAGCTGTCTCCGCGCCCCGGCCCACATCCACGGGGTCCTGAGCAGGAGCAGCTAGGTGCCAAGCGGGTGCTAGGCATTGCGGGCGTAAGGATTCTTTGCATCACTTACCCAGAGCTAAGTAACCGATTTGTTTGCTACCATTTTGGCGCGTAAATTTTACCAGGCTTTCCTTTACCTACAGGGTGTGCCACTGTCGCCTCCACCCCCTCCCGAGACCTATGGGGCGTGGATCTTTTAAAATACAAGTGAGATCTACAAACCTTACTTTTATGTTCCACGTATTATTTTAGAAGCTAGCACTTTTGGCCGTACATTTATGGCCCATTGATCGCTATTCATGAGTGTTGGACTAACAGCCACTCTGTCATGTGGCCCATATTTCTTTTGCCATAGTGCATGTCCACACGCCTGTAATGCCCCCTGGGCAACCATACAGCGTTTCTTGCACTAACATAAAACTTATGGCACAAGGGCCATTTCCAGACCAGTATACAGCACTTTGATTGCAGAGACTGCCCTAGCAGGAAACATTCTAATACAATGAGCATAATGTTTATGTTTGTCTTACATGTTCCTATGTCTCTTTGTTTTTCCAGACTACACAGGTTCCTCACAACTGAGGTAATTCCCACAACTTGTGGTTTGTTTTCTTGCACTTATTTTTACACATATAGCATTATTTTAACTTTCACGTCTTCTGGTTAGGGTGGGCCTTAGCGCGCCCATACCGCCGAGGTACACGAAACACGGTCCTGAAGAATGCCCAGTAAATCATACACTTAAACGGGCAGAAACATGTTTACCCCACTATAAGTGGAAAAACCATCATATTTTATGGTAGTTCTCCCACACATATCTTTTAACCATGTCTAAACTGACCAGTGAATACATTTTTTGTTTGTACAGTTTCAGACATTTTTAAATCACTTTTTCACATCACTGTCACAAAATCCAGCTCCGCAGTAATCTGGCGTTGGAGCACACCAGGGAGGCATTCGGCTTCTCCTGGTGGGCCCGATGATGAAGCATATCAACAACCAGGTTGGTGAGTGAGGGCTTCCAAAAAATCCCTAAAAGATTTCCAGTGTGTCCTTAGAAAGGAATTTCTAACAGTCTTTGCCTCAGTGTTCATACACAGATCTTTTTGCGCATGACACTCTCTTTTTTGTTTGATACATTCAACCCAGGGGAATGAGAGTGTCTCTTGCCCTCTCTCTCTAATTGTTTTTGAATAAATGCTGAAAATGCAGCATTACGTAGAGATTCATCAACTCTACAAGATACCTTACGCAAACCTATTTTAAAACCTCCTAGTTTTCAGCCTAGTTTCCAGTCCATGCCACATAAGACTCAGATTTCTACGGTTACAACACCTAACCAAATTAAGTTGTAACCCCAGTTCCAGTACATTTAGCACCACCTGAGAGATTCACAATTTTTTTAAACCATTGCCATCTACATTTTATCGCCAAACTAACTGCATATCCGGATGATTCCACTAAAATAGCCTTCATCTTATCTTACTTGGGAGGGGACGCAGCCTTATGGTCAGTCCCTTTGGTCAAACATGATGACCCTTTATTATATGACTTCAGATGCTTAAAAAATACTATGAAGAAATGATTTGCCAAATATGTGTTTGTGCAATCTGCAGACAATGAGCTGCTCAACTTGAAGCAAGGTTCATCTGATTTAATACATTACATTTCTCTATTTAATAGATTGGTTATAGAAGCAGAATGGCCTGAAGAGAAGAGAGTGTCTTTATTTTATAGAGGTCTTCAGGATGAGCTTAAGGACATGGCAACCCAAATTTGAGATCCCCCGGAAGATTGCAGGGAATTTATTGACTTAGTAGCAAAGCTGAATCATCGTTTATTAGAGCAAAAAGGAGAACGTGGTAAAAATGATCATAGACTGTTTTTATCAAAAGAAAAGAATAGCCCTAAAAGTGAAGTCACAAATAAAACGGATCAGAAGAACCAATGAAGATTGGTACTGTCAGAGGACCCCTCACCAAAGAAGAAAGGAGAAATGCCGTAAATTAAACCAGTGTTTTTATTTGGGAAGACTGGACATTTCGTTAAGGAAAGTCCTACGCTCCCCAATAAAAATGAATCAAAACCACATGAGGTAGCCATTGTTCAACAATAATCGGAAAACTAGGACGCTCGATGAAAGAAGAGGTCAGTTTATTGAGTACCTTTTTTGATTTGGCCTCCACAATTCCCAGAGTATCTTTTCAACACCTTAGTTTTCAGGTCACTATACAAGCAGTAGAGAATACTACACATATTTGGATCATTGATTCCGGAGCTACTGGAAATGTTATAGACACGCAATTCTTTCAAAAGTTAGACTTACATTCAGTACCAAAATCGCAACCAGAAATAGTACGGGCAGTGGATGGGAAAGAGTTAACATAAGATTTAATACAGAATCATACCGAAAATTTGATAATGAGGTGTTCCTCCACTCATAGCAAACAGATCACGTTTGATATAATAGATGCACCTCAATTTTGTCTTATCCTAGGAATCCCATGACTGACTCAACACAACCCCAGCATTGATTGGGTTAAGAAAACTGTATTGTTTAATTCCTCACATTCAGCCAGATTCATTAAGCGAAATGCGCTCGCAAAAGGGCCAGATTCTGAGAATCTGGCCCTTTGCGAGTGCAATTTTTGCATTTGGGATTCATCATCCCAAATGCAAAAATCGCTAATAAAGAATTCGCAAATTTGCGAGGATTAGCATTTAAGGAATCTCTATTCGAGATGTCTTAAATGCTATTCATGAAACATTTAAAAATTGCGAATTCGCAATTTAGGAGCGCTATTTACCACGAAGTCAAACCTCGTGATAAATAGCGAAAACTTAGAAAAATGCATTTAAATGCATTTTTCTAAGTTACATGTTACACTCACACATGTCCTTTGAACATGTGTGTGCAGAACATCAGTGTGAATTCACATTTCAGGGGTGCTACAGGGTGTCCTTTGGACACCCCTGGCACCCTTGAAATCGCATCCTTATTTGCGATTAGCAAATTGCTAATCGCAAATAAGGATTGATTCCCCATTCATTCCCATGGGCCTTTAGGCCCATAGGAATGAATGGGGAGTTATTCCTTATTTGCAATTAGCAATTTGCTAATCGCAAATAAGGAGGCTGTAGGAATCGCAATTTATTTTTCGATTTCTACATGAATTCCGATTTCAAAGTCCTTAATGGCGATTCCTTAATAATCACTATTAAGGACTCGCAAATCGGGACTTTACTGAATCTAGCTTATTGTCCTTCCTTATGTTTTTTCAGCACAAAACTGAAGAAGATTGTGTTCAAGGTTACGATTTTCCTAAAGAGTCAAAGAGTGTTTTACTAATTGATGGAGTGCCTAATGACTGTGCTGATCTTTTGGATGTTTTTGAGTAAAAAAAGGCGAACACCATCCCACCTCATAGAGATTTTGACCGCTGCATATATTTGGTCCAAGGGGCAATGCTACCTTGTAGCCGTATATACGCCCTTACTGAAAAAAAAAATGAATACTAAAGAACTTATCAAGATGACTATTTAGTAAATGGATTCATTAGACATTCTAACTCCCCAGCCTCTTCCCCTCTTTTCTTTATACCAAAGAATGGGGCAGAATTACGCCTGTGTATTAATTACTGTGTCTTAAACAATATGGCTGTAAAAAATCATTCTCCACTTCCCTTGATTCCTACTTTATTGGATCAGATTAAACATGCAACTATTTATACTAAACTTGACTTGCGGGGAGCCTATCATCTTGTACGAGTCAGAGAGGGCGATGAATAGAAAACTACATTTTGCACAAAATTCCGCCTATTTGAATATCAAGTTATGCCTTTCGGACTCTGCAACACTCCAGCCGCTTTTCATTTTTTTTATAAATGAGGTATTACAAGATTTTTTAGATATTTGTTGTGTAGTCTATATAGACAACATCCTCATATATTCCAATTCCGTATGTAAGCATGTGAAGCAAGTGCAAGCCATTCTTCAAAAACTCTTACAAAATTCCTTGTAAGTGAAATCGGAAAAAAGTGTGTTTCACACTTCTAAAGTGGATTTTTTGGGATATGTCATCAGCCCTTCAAGGCAAAGAAATGGATTCAAAAAAGATCGAGTACGTCCTTACCTGGCCAAGTCCAACCTCAGTAAAACAAATCCAGAGTTTTCTGGGTTTCGACAATTTTTATAGGTATTTCATTTATGATTTCTTCCAAACCATTACTCTCATTACTAATCTTCTCAGAAAAGGCATAACATTCAAATAGAATGAGTCCACCGAAAAAGCCTTTCAGGAATTATAAAGATTGTTAACTTCAGCACCCATATTAATGCATCCCGACCCATCACACTCTTTCGTAGTCGAGGCCGATGCATCACAATTCACTTTAGGTGAAATGTTATCCCAAATACATCATGATACTGGACAAATGCATACCATAGCCTTTTATTCAAGGAAACTATCCCAAAAAGAACAAAATTATACTATAGCTGACAGAGAATTATTGGCAAATAAAGCTGTTTTTGAAGAGTGGTGCCACTACTTCTTGGGTGCAATGCACCCAATTACAATTTATATGATCATCGAAATCAACAGTCTTTATGAACTGTTAAAGCTATTTCAGTACAACAATTGCGCTGGACTTTATTTTTTAATGATTACAATTTTATTATCACCTTTCGGCCAGGAAAAGAGAATAATAAAGCTGATGCTTTATCACGCATTGTTTTAGAAGAAGATACTCCCATATTTTTCACAGCCTATTCTACCTGTGCATTGTTTTCAGGCTAGCATGATAAATTCTAATGTAATATCTCTTATACAAAACGAATTATGAACAAAACAAAAATCAGAATGGCAAATGTTGCAACCATCTCTGCTGTGGAAAGATGAGATTTTATTCATGAACAATCAGGTTTTTCTACCATGAGAACCTTTACAGACTCAAATCATTCAGTTACATCATGATACTCTTTTGTCCGCACATCCTGGGATCACTAAAACTTACGTGATGTTTAAGCATAACTTTTGGTGGCTTTCTATGTTCAATTATATCCAAAAATGTGTTGACACTTGTGCAATATGTATCCAAAATAAATCATAACATCAAGCTCCTAGTGTTCTTTTACAACCCTTACCTATTCCTCCTCAACCATGGCACCATGGCACACTGTTTCTCTAGATTTTATTGTGGAACCTCTGTGAGAAAGTGCCATCTTTCTTGCATTGGTATGCCCCCACTTGTTGCTGATTTGCTGATGTGCTTTAACTGAGTGTGCCCTGGGCTCCTGCCAACCAGGTGCCCAGGGCATGTGTTCCTACCCTAAAACTGTGTAGAAACTAAAATCCAATTGGCATCTCTGGCCACCTGTCAGCCTCTAGTAAATGGTATTCTAGGTACCCAGAGCATGGTGACCAGAGATGACCCCTAAGGGCTGCAGCAATTATTGTGCCATCCTTAGGAGCCCTGTGCCCTGACACCCACACTAAGTACAGAACTAAACAGAGAGTCAACATGGCACACATACCTGTGTGTCATGCCCACAAGCTCACTTCCCTGGCATCCATCAGTCACCCCTCAAGCTGCGTGCCCTAAGCCAGTGGTGTAGGCACAGGTGCATGAGCCCTATGCCCCTAAAGTACCCAGGGCCATTCCTGGGCACTGTAAGTGCAGTGATGCCATTTAGAGTATATGGTGCTGGGAGTTCATCATTACGAACTCCACAGCACCATGATGGCTTCACCGAAGACTGAGAAGTTTGATATCAAACTTCTCAGCACATTAAACCCGCACTGATGCCAGTGTGGGATTTAATGTAAAATGCATGACAGAGGGCATCTTTAGAGATGCCCCCTGAAACCTAACCAACTCGCAGTGTCCTGACTGTGTGGCTAACAAGGCTGGAACCACCAGACATGTTTCTGGACCTCGGTCCATCTTCTCCTTTGACTTTGCTTTGTTCGCCCTAAGTTGGCAGGGTATGCCCAGACGTGGGTCCCTTGCTCACTTTGCCACTGAGTTCAAGCTAGCCTGGCTGATGATGGCTGGTTAGCCAGAAACCTGTCCCAGGATGCTTGTTTCCGGTCCAGGGAATACACGGCTTGGCAGTTCGGGCTGGACCGTTCCCATGAGGCACAGGGTCAGACTGATTTGCATATGGCCATGTCTGAACTGGGGTGGCGGAGTGAGCTAAAGAATAATGATGGATTAAACCCAGATCAGTTGACTGGGGGTGAGTGCTTTCAATGTTAAACACTCCGTCCATCATCCCCTTTGACTTTGCTTTGATACATACAGGACGGCACAACATGTGCCCCCCTGTCTGTATTTCTACAAAGTTCCTGCACGGCATGGACGCCCACGTCCATGCCAAGCAGGAACTTTTTTGCCATTCCCAATGCGGTGCCTGTTTTCAAGGCACCGCATAAGAAAGGCCAAGGACCGGTGACTGTATCACGAGTTGAACTTGTGCAACACAAGTTCAACTAGTGATACAGACGGTGGTCCTTGTGCGGGTTTGGTGCAGCAAAGCCGGCATAGAGCCGGCGCCATTGCGCTAAACTCCATTTAGGCCTTTAGTTCTTGATCAAAAATAGGCAAAATGATTTTATTACTGAAAAATTAAAAGGTGGTGCACAGGAATATAGGCAAAGATCATCTTAAACAATCAGAGCAGTCTACAGGAAAAATAATGCAACAGCATAAGTTCAGCTATTTTAAATGAAAAGTCTAAATGCCATGCTCATAAATGTTACTGACAGCATATTAAGGTATTTAAACACTAGCAGAGTATCACAAAGGGGCTCATAGATAGTGCATAGGCTATTGAGGCAAATTGCACAGGAAGGCCAAACAGATATTAGAGTAGCAGTGGCACCAGCATCAGCAGCACAAGTATGACCAGCTCTGAACCAAAGAGTCCAAAAGCCCAAGATGGTATCCAGTGCAACAGAGTTCAATCTGGCCTTAAGAGGCACCAAACTTGTTTTAGGTAGGCCAGCAAGAGAGACACTCCTGTAATCTAACATGGAGATGACTGGGGATTGGACTGCTAACTGCAAGTCTTTAGGTGGCAAGAATGGATTGATTTTCCTAAGTGTGCTCAGATGGTAATGAGTTCCTCCAGTGGTTGCACTGATATGATCTTGCATATACCTCTGTTTCTCCAGTGTTACACCAAATGATCTAGTAGAGTCAATGACATGGGGGACACAGTTGGAAGCTGTTAGTTGTTTGAGCCAGTCTTCTATGGGGGAAGAGTGATTGTGTGGGAAGATCAAGAGGAATTCAGTTTTGAGTAGATTGAGCATAAGATGATCATTTGTTAACCATTTTGGGGGTTTCAATAGTGTGCAGATGATAGTTTTGATGTCATCAGGAGAGGAGATTTTGAAGTACAATTGAGTGTAAATGTTGCATTGAATGTTAGAAAGTTTCAGAATTTCAGTCAGAGATTGCATAAACAGGTTGAATAATGTGGGTGACAGTGTGGATCCTTGTGGTGCTCCTATCGATACTAGAGAAATATCAAAGAGGGTTTGGCTGACTTTATTTCTTTGTGCTCTATTATGTAGGAATGAGGCAGACCAGTTTGGGAAAGAACCATATATACCCATCTTATTTTCGAGGAGGTTGATCAAGTTCCCATGTTTGACCATCTCAAAGGCAGATGAGATACCTGGTACAATAAGCAGGCACAGCTTATTATGATCAAGCAAACTCAGAGTATGAGCAGCAATGTGAGTCAAAGCTGTTTTACTGCTGTGACCTGCTCTGAAGCCTGATTGGTAGAGGTCCATGAGATAAAACCCATCAATGTGTTTGCAGAGTTGCAGATGTATGCATTTCTCTAGTAATTTTGCTAGCATCTGAATGTTGTAATTGGTCGGAAATCGTTAAGGTTAGACAAATCTGCACTAGGCTTTTATTAGGATTGGGGTGACCTTGTTAATCTTTAAGTAATCCAGAATCAAGCCTTGGGAGAGAGATTCATTAGCAATCTTAGTCCACAGCAGGAGAATAGCGGATCTAAGCTCCATGATGAGCTTGGCAGTCAGCAGATCATGAATTTTATTAGAGGGTTTTATAGATATTATTGTTTTGAGTATATCGGCTTCATAAAGAACTTTTAAGGCATTCCAAGTGGCAATATTTGTTGTAATATAGCCGGTATCAGTGGGTCTTTCCATGCACTGTGATGAGATAAGACTGCATCTGACTTTGCAGCTGCTGGAAAGCAAGTTTCAATTCCGATTCAATCTTCCTAGTTTTTTCAGTGAAATATGCAGAGAATTCATCACCATTTGGTAGTAATCCATAATCCAGCAATTGGTGGTTTGATGTGCCAATAGTTTGTTGCTTGATGATTTCAAAAAGTCTATTAGGTCTATTTTTTGCACTGTCAAGTTGGCTCATCAAGAAATCAGCTTTAGAGTTTCTGATGTGCTTGTTGTAAGTACTTCTTATCGACCTCAAGTGCTTAAGGTGGTGAAAGGGAAGGAGCGCTTCTCCATAATCTCTCAGCGAGTCTCAAATTGCATCTCTCCTCATTAAGATTGTCACTGAACCAGGGTTTGGGTGTTTGCTGGTTATTCTTTCTAACTGTTTCAGAGGAATTGTGTCACATATATTTGACATGCAGTGGAGGTAGTGATCAGTAAGATCCGTCACACTCTTCAAATTTGTGGGAGGAAGTAGACGGTTTTAGCTCACAGAAGTTAAATCAGTTATATTAATATTTCACAAATCTCTAGACCATTGTCTTGGTTTAAGAGGTTCGCTGTGTTTAATCAATACATTTTCTAAAGTGAGGAAGGAGATTAAGTAGTGATTTGATCAATCACACATCGATATGGAATCCTGTTCTATGACACTGTCCTTGAAGATGGTTAGGTCAAGGGTGGTGCCTCTAGTGTGTGGTGGGCCGTTACAAGACTGGATCAGGTTTAGGTCTGAATGGAAGGCCTTGAAGGTGTTCTGCAGGGTGTCCTTTGAATCGTTTCAATGGATCTTGAAATCCCCAAGGAAAATAAGGGTGGGATGCTGGTCAAAATTAGTAGAAATGATCTCTATTAATCATTCAATGAAAGATAGATTATTTCCCGGGGGTGGAAAATCGTACGGAGTTTACAAGCTATCTTGTATTTGTTCTATAGTTACATAGCTAGGTATTGACAAGAAGTATTGGAACAAGTTGGGCCTGTTTCAAGGTGAGCAAGGAGCGGTATAAGCATGCAATACTGGCACAACTCTTCCAGCTCTATCCAATCTGATAATGTCATAGTTGGGAGGGACTGAGGTGTCCAGAACTGTTTAGGAAGTGTCATTAACAAAAGTTTCAGTTAAGATTAGAAGGTCAAGATCTTGTGCCAGCATAAGATCAGTGAAGTCAGCTGCATGTTTTACTGCTGACCTGCAATTAAGAAGCATTGATTTGATATGAGATCTGGTTACTAGTATCTCGTGGTGTGCAGTGGAGACGTGCAATAGATCAATCAATTAAGTGCCAACCCACTTTGTAAGGTAAGCGAAACTTCCATCACTCCCTCGGCAACTGCACCGGTGAGATTGTACAACACAAATGAAACATTTCTTAAACCATTGCTCATAAAACTCACATGTCTTCGCCTCCCAGTGGAAGTCGTTGACGATTATATGACGATTATATTTGGGCTACTCCATGGAAGCCTCATTCACAATGCTATTAGGCACAATATTATCCACAAAATATTACCCATGCCATGCACTCATTTCTCACCAGAAGGAGTGGAGGGATGATTTTGCAGCAGGACACCGATGGGAGGAGGGAATGAGCAGGAGCAAGACACACAGTACACATAAATAGCTTCCATTTTAAATGGTGTACAACAGGGAACTGGGGCCTAACTCCTTCATAGCATAATCTACACTTTTATATTACCTAAGCAACTAGTTTCAGGTGCAAATGTATCCATACATCAGTTGCGATTCCATGCACCATTAAAATCATAATATTGACACATGAATTTTGCAAGACATTTGCACATTTTGCGTATTTGAAAAACACTACAACATTATCAATGTTGCATACAATAGGGAAATTGTGTGCAGCTAAGCCAAAGGCTGTGAGAAGCTCTGCTTGCTTCCAATAAAGCAACCTTTTCCACAGAACTTGAATCAGACTTCCCTTAATGTGCGGGGTATTTGGGGATGACCAAGCATGAAGCAAGGCATGTGATGCTGGTGGCTGCTAGAGTAATGCGTTGCTATGCGAATGAGCATGCACAAAGGAGATATTATTATCTCTTTTGAGTCATGATGAGCCCACAACCCACCTGTTATAATTATCAACAATTTTTCTTTCTAATTATCCCTCTTTTTTAATTATATATGTTGTTTATTTAGATTTGTGTTAAATATAAATGCACATTTATTCATGTTGTTATTGTTGCAACTTGACAATTAAGTCTACTTGCATATATTTATGTGGATTCAATTCCACGAAACGGTCCATTTTCAGTGACCGTTTTTAAATAATGAACAACTTTTTACAGAAGCTGATAACTTCACTTCTCATTTATTGTTTTCAAACAATAGACAGGGTTTCAGAGAATGAAAGCAAGTGAAAGAGTGCCAAGGCATTTCTGCTATTGTTTCTTCTGAAAATAAACAACAAAGACCAGAGTATAATGAGATAGAGGGGAATTTCGTACTGGAGATTCAAAATGCAGAATCATGAAGAGTTGTAACCACCTTCCTTCACTGATGGCTGCAAGAAGGTGCATCTAGCCTTCACTTGGCAGCCTTTACCTGTATGCCTGCCGACGAGTATAGCAGATGCGGGTATGTAGCTAAATATTGGTTCTATTGTTCAAAAAAGGTATGCAGGTAAGTTGCATCTCTGAAAACTCAAATTAGGCCCCTTTTAAATGCTAAATTTACATTTGTCAAGGGAAGATTTTTGGTGATATCAGAGATATTATTATAAAGAAAGCTTTGTGATATCTTCACCATATTACAATATCTTTTACTGTTCACTCTACTGATACGTATAATTGTCACTACATGGTCAGTGACGGCTACCGCCCCTCTCCCTGTATGCCCACATCACCCCAGAACAAAACGAATGGACCAGGATTTGTCTTTGGAAGGCGGGGGGTCGCAAGACCCCCAGCCGTATTTATTAAGATACAAAATAATAAAATTGTTAAACAAAATATACAATTTGTATGCAAAAATATTCAGAAACATTTAGATACATTCATATCGACAATTGGGATCGGCTAGCCTTAACAAGATTCTAATACAGCTTGTTTCCTAACCGAATCTAACATCCTCATCTGAAAATTTTAGCATACTAACATTTATGGCGATATGGCAAGGTCGCTAACCGGTGTCAGGTCTTACAAGTTGCTCCCTTACGCAGGTGCGCATGCGCAGCCCAGCCCGTTAATTACCCGGTCCACCCCTGCAGCCGAGCCCGTTAATTACTCGGTCTACCCTTGCAGCCGAGCCCGTTAATTACTCGGTCAACCCATGCAGCCGAGCCCGTTAATTACTCGGTCCACCCATGCAGCCGAGCCCGTTAATTACTCGGTCTACCCCGTGAACTTCATTTAACCAGTGAAGGAGGGCCCTAGCTTGCGTTACCAGCTGCCCCTGAAGTTCTAGGAGGGGCCAGTGACCCCTCCTCCCCCTGGGCGGACACCTCCAAAGGATGATGCCGCCCCCTAGGACCATAAAATAGCTGCTCACCGGTCATGACCTTACCGCATGTCCAATACCCTAATAAATACGACAACCTGTGGAAAAAAGGAACTAAAGGACAGCTACACTATCTACAACACATGTCATGACATATCATCATCCAGCTACCATGGGAAAAAAGGCCTAAACGAAACAGAAAACATCGATAATTACATTTTAACATTTCTCCCCAAAACGGGAAGCCAATACTTAATACACGAGAGATATACACAAATCCGTTCTACATCAAACAGTCTGCTGACATTAAGCTCCAATTATACAACCTAAAGGGAAACACTCGATTAATAATAAAACAGGTATACATAATGCACTATACAGCTTTGTTCCAGGGATGGTGCGTGGGGAAAATTAGTGTTGCGTGTTTATCTAGGTTCCTGATCGATACTGTGACCTTATGCCCCTATTCGGTTATAAATCCATTTATTCCCTATATTGGCATAACCGTTCAAGTGCGATTTTCAGAAAAGTCATCTCTGGCCTCACACGAACAGAGTCACATTCCAGCATAGCTCTCTGCCACTTCCTTTGCGACCAATTAGTGCAATAACAGAGCAGAAGTCACTATCTGATATTCCTAGATTAACACTTCGAGTTCTTCAACAAGATAAAAACTCAGCAAACCTGGAAATCCCCGCTTGCTGTGTTTTGATTAGTAATGGAACTCTAATGAGCAACTGATAACTATCACTTCCTAGTGACATCTTTAATTGACGTCTTATGTCCAGCAAACTTGCGTCAAACCCGGCACCTGTCAGGTATAAATATTACCAACGTTGCCTTAAGCAATGCGAGCTACTGTTGCTGATGCCAGCTGCCTGGAAGACCCTGTGTTGGTAAATCTAGCACTCTGTCGCTGCAGCCTGCTGTCCCTGTGGTGGTGAAGCTCCTGATACAATTATCGCTGCTAAAGCGCGAACTATGGTGCAGTACGCTTAGGAGCTGAACAGCCGTCCCTCTGCGAAGACATCCAGCAGATTCCAGCTGCCCGCGGACGCTGTCCCCCCTCCTTCCTCGACGCGCTGAAGAGACCCCCTGCCTTTCTCCTGCAGAGAAATCCAGCTCCGGCGTTTCCGGTCTACCCTCGCGGGTGACTGGGATATCGAGAGTGACCCCTGAAGGAGATACCAATCCTCCATCATTCTATTCAGAGGTATGGTGTTGACTAAACCCTTAGACGAGAATTCTTGAAACAAACCTTGGCAAAACCAACTTAACTTAAAGCTACTTACTTACTCCCCTTCCACGTGTTAGGCTTAGGTCAGGCACACTGGGGTAGGCTTAGTTAGAAGCACCAGTTGAGTATGTTAGCCTAATGTATATATGACTGTATATATGTTTTATTACTTTTAAACCATTGTATGGCTAAGAAACCATATCAATGCTTTTACAGTTCTATTTCGCAATACTTATCTTACTGTACGTACTTTTTATAATAACAAGTCTTGCAATTGTGGCAATACATTTCTCTTGTACGAGAAGAAAGACTGTTCAATAAATGTTAACCCTTTATTGACAAACGCCCGTCTCTCTATTCTCTACATCTCGTGAAAGTAAACTGCACTAGACTGACTGAGTGAAATATATGTCTATTGTTTCACACGACCCTAGAGATTGACTCTTGATCTGAGGAGAAAAGTTGTCATGTTGCACGGTTGTTGGAAAGCTGAATCCCTTCTTGTCTGTGCCAAGGAAGCTGATCACTTCCTATGCAGAGAAGAAAGTTTCCAGTGACCTCTGAGCTAGTTGGTAACACAACCCAATTAAGTTTAGCATAGTCAGTGGAGGCCTGGAATATCCGCAGTTCCACGTCGATACTACTGTTTATGTTATTCCAATGCGCAGGGCCTAGTGGGAAACTAGGAACTACACTACATGGCGCCCAAACGTTTGGTAAGGCGATAAACTAACGTAAGACAGTTAGAGTAACTCAGTCGTGCATATTTCACAGACCCCTTTCTCCCGTAAATACTCCAATAGACGTCTGGAGTGGGTGAAAGGTTAAAATCCGCCCCACCTTAGTAGGAAGAGATTCCTATGTAAAGCTCTGGTTTATTCAACGTTGAAGGATACAGTGTTCCAAAATATTGTGCACCTAATCTTTGTCTCCTTGGAGACCTACTCTGCAAACCTTGCATTTTAACAATGCCAGAAAATAACAGAACCAATGGGGCCGCAGCAGATGCGACTCAGCAAGGTCCCGAACACACAGACCCGGATACTATTATCATCCCGGTCCACTTAAGAAGATCTATAACTTTAGTATCGGCAGACAGAGGTATTCTATTCATGGATAAACTTTCCAGCGGTAAACGCTAGAACAAAAGAGTTTCACTATTACAAAATAGAGAAACCTCCGGAAGAGTACGCTCCTTTCGAGGAGATTGAAATTCCACTTAAATTTCAAGAGCACCTGCTCTGGTTTAATGGCGCCCTAAAACATACTGATCACATAACCAGGCTCGGTCCACTAGGTAGACCAGGAGCCACGTGGCCGGTTCTAGCCAGCTACACACCACATCCTGACATCGTAAAAATGTCTAGAGAAGAGCTGTTAGTACAGCTAAACACATTAATAAAAATGCATAGGCAATTAGTCCAATATGTAATGCGGACTGCAACAGTCCAGCCAGCTGTTAATACACCACAGCTGACCCCTCATCAGGGGAACACAAATAAAATTACCCCACAGAACATACAGTCATGTCTTGGTAAAACACCCGTAAAACGGGAACAAATTCCTTTCTGGTTAGCACAGAAAATCACTCAAATAGAGGCAGTATTTCCTGATACTACCCCTATAGAGAAACACAGAATCTTGACCATCTGCCTTCCTATGGGAATCGCACCACACGTGGAGGACTGTGACACTTGGGGTACAGTCTTTGCTTCCATTTACACAAAAACACACGGTGTTCCGTCTATGGCGGTAATACCAGAAGTGCTAAAACAGATTCAAAATGAATTCGGTCCAGAGCCCGCTTTAAATCTAGGTATGAAATTACTGAAAGACTTCAAGCAGGTCACGGCTATATTATTAGCCAACATAAAGGGAGAAGCAGCATCTGTGGCGATCCGCCAGAAGTTGAAGGAAACAGATATAAAAGATCCTGTTGAGCTTGCAAAAATCATAGAAAAATGCTATGAAGAATTAGGTAGAGACAGCTTGGGTGGAAAACCGGTAAAGCCCCAACTGCTCGAAAATCCTGAAAAATTATTTATTAAAAATAATTTAAACACTCCTAAAAAGAGCTGGGATGGAAATAAACAATCCACTCCCAAGGAAAAAGTTTTCCAGTCCAGAGGAAGGTCTCCTCGACGGAGGGAAAGAACTCCGACTCGAGAACGCCAGTCTCCCCAGAGGGAGCCCTCTGAGAAAAGATATAACCTTAGAAATAGGGATAATCTGAAAAAAACAGATAGATATCAAAGTATTGCTACACGTCCGTCTCGATCTTTTCCACAGAATTCGGAAAGAAGAGGACGGTCAGACCCAGGAGAGCACACCAAGTCCAAAGACAAGGAACCTGCTCAAAATAAGAAATCTCAATTTCAGAAAAAGAAGGTAGCCAGTATTAGAGTAATCAACCATGCCGAGAATACTGAGGACACAGTTGAAAAACGGAGAGTGGGCATTGACAATGTTGGACAGTGCAGCAGAAATCAGTATAGCGCGCAAGATCTTGATGAGTCATCTGGAGACAGTGGACACGAATGAATACATTCAGGTTGAAACTGCCGACGCCAGACTTAGCGAGCCCCATAAAATATACGAAATAACATTGCGTATAGAGGGTGATAAGACTAGGAAAATTAAGGGTCTATTTTGGGATAAGCTCTCAAAAGGCTATGATATTCTGTTAGCTGAAAAAGATTGGCCCCCAGAGTTTGTCAGGGAGTGCCCTCGTGGCGAAGAAGTGATTATGCCTGCCTTCTCGAATCACATTCCGATTCACAAAAAATATACATATGCAAGGAAATGGGCAGTGGCCCAGGCACCTGCATTATATAAAAATCATGTAGGATGGGATGAGGACTCACCTCCTCACAAAATCCAATTAAAAAGTGAACCAACTGCCCAACCGCAGTATCCCATAAAGCAAGAAGCTAAAAAACAAGTCAGGGAGATCTTAGATCAACTTGAGTACCAGGGGGTGATTGAAACATGCACCTCTGAAATGAACAATCCTTTGTTTCATGTCTCCAAGCCAGACAATTCATATCGTCTAGTTTTGGACTACAGACACCTTAATACATGTTGCAAAACCTTTGCAGTACAAAACTCGCATAGTGCAGCCCTAGTGAATAACATAGTTAGGAAAAAATATAAAACAACATTAGACATTTCTAATGGTTTCTTTTGTCAAAACATTGCACCAGAAAGCAGATATTTGACCGCTTTCTCTGCATTTGGGTCACAGAAAAAATTCTGTCGACTCCCACAGGGGTTCAAGAACAGCCCAGGACTATACTCAGCTAGAGTAACAGAGTTACTACAAATATATGATGATGAGGCATTATCTTACGTAGATGATATCTATCTCACAGACGATGACTTGGATACTCACTTGAAAAGAGTGAACACCATTATACTTGGGTTCGCAGCAGAGGGTTACAAATTCAACTTTAAAAAGTCTCGAATTGCCCATCTGACAGTACTATTTTTAGGGTACGAATTATCAAGTGAAGGGAAAAGCCTAGCGGACAACTTCTTAGAGAAGTGCGCTGTACTCCAAGCTCCAAAAACGCTGAAGAATTTACAATCCATACTAGGTTTTCTGAATTTCGGAAGAACTTACATCCTAAATTACGCAGAGAGGGTTAAACCTCTCTACGAACTAATTAAACCTGATTTTAAACAAATCAATTGGACTCAAAAACACACAGAAAGTTTGAGATCACTGCAAACAGACATGTTAGCAAAAACAAAATTAGATACACGTGACAACACGATCGATCTTGTAATCCGAGTCATCCCAGGAAGATGCGGATTCACGTACCTGACCTCTAATGAGGGAGAAAAGGTACCAATTTCAATTAAATCTCACTTGTACACACAAGCAGAAAAAGCATTCAGTCCCACAGAAAGAACTGTGAAAGCAGTGCAAATCGCATTAGCAAATGAACGAGAACTAGCACACGGCAAACGGATTAATATCCTTACAGCGGAATCCGCTTTCGAAGCGCTATTCAGCCCAGTAAACCAGCCTACAGTGTCACTGGATCCGAAATGGATACAGTGCATAGATTCTCTAGGAGCGGAAGACGTGAAATACTATTTCGCCCCGCAATTTGAAGAACTGAATGATTTAGAGTATGAAGAAGAATATCCTCTGCCAATCGAAATTCTGCCTCTCCCACAATATGCCTGTATAATCTATACAGATAGCTTTGTACAGCATTTCAACGTAGAGAGCAAATCCTACAATGCAGCGTGTGCGATCATTAAAGGTCGTTGGCTGTGCGGTAAATTCAGACCGAAAGTAACAAAAACTGAATCAGTAAGAAACTGTTCGGTTCAGAGAACTGAAATCAGATTTTTAAAGATGGCGCTCGAAAATGCAGAACGTGAATTCCCGACACTTATCGTGTGCGATTCTCATTTTTGCGTCAACTCTTACAATAACAAACTGCAGAGTTGGATCGAAAACGACTACAAAGATGACACAGGTGCCACAATAAAGCATAAATTGCTCTGGAACGAGGTAGCTCTTTTACACAAAGAACTACAAAAGACTCACGTGATTCACGCACAGAGTCTTCAACGTGATGGCGTTCACGTTGCAGGGAATTCATTGGCTAATATAGCCAAAGCGGAAGCAACTAAACCGGCTTCCGTAGCCACAAAAAAGCGTACAGATAAATACATAGACGGGGAAACCATGCTGGCAGTAAAAATGACCGTAAAAGGCGACTGAGCAGCACTGCCCGTAAACTATCCACTCAATTATGCATACATAATCGATGCAAACTCCGTTCCTTTTGCTCGAATCCCTGGAGTGGGGGACAGAGTAATTCCAAACAGGAGCACACATGGGGTTGGGTCTGAGACACCAAACAATCAAAGCCTCTCTGAAAGAATTACAATCAGAGTACTGGTGGCCAGGAATGAGTATAGATATTCAATATTTTACTCAAAATTGTGAAAACTGCAACAGAGATCGCAGTAATGAACAGGCCAGTGTAGTTTCAGGATCCCTTCTAGACAGCATAAGGCGGTCTATCTGCGCAATCAAAGAAGAGAAGCGCGTCCCAGTGTACACCATTAAGACGAAAAGCACTTAAAAAAATGAGGCCCCCAGCGCTCGGCTGACGCTAGAACGGTTATAAAAGATTTGCGAGTCTTTATCGGCACATACGCAATTACCACGTTCCATTCTGACCAGGGTCCTGCTTTCAGCTCTCGAGCTTATAAGGAGGCCATGGCCAGCATGGGAATTGGGTTGCGATATTCTTGTCCGTCGCACCCCGAAGGGAACAGTGTGGTAGAAAGAAAAAACCGTGACATAAAGCAATCTATAACAGCGAAGGTATTAGGTTCAGGCGCTGGGTGGGTCAAACATTTAATAAGTGTCCAGACTAGTCTTAACAACATGCCAAGAAATTCTCTAAAAGGTTTCAGCCCATACGAACTATTGTTCGGAATTAGAATGCGAGTTCAGGACCTCGATAGTCAGATGTCAGTGGTACAAGAAGAAACAACGCACTTTGATGTAAAGGATCGTTTGGCTGTTTTACAGGAACTGAATGAAACAAGAAAATCATTAAGCAACATAAAGTTAAAGCAACAGCCAAGTACCACTGACGAGGCACCACCAGCAACAGCCCCAGCAAGGCCTGTCTGGATTCCAAAGATTGGGGATCTAGTCAGAGAAAAGATCGCGGTGAAGAAGGAATTTGGGCCTTCTTACAGAAAAGCAGTACCTGTCTTGGCAGTCACCGGAACAAGATCAGTTGTGCTACCGCCCCTTGCTGGTAAAAAGGAGAACAGAGTCGTGTCTATCGATCTGGTAAAACCACAAACATGTGGCCTATAATCAACAGTAGGCCCAGTGGACTCCCAAGAAACAACAGAATACCCAAACTTGCAACAATCCAAGAGGTTCAAACTGAAAGACTAATCACATTCGATCAGCCTGCAGTGCGCAATGAAGGACTATGCAATAATGCCATGGAACTCGTGCCTCTTGAAACACAGATTGAAACAGTTTGTCAAGAAACAACACCAGTCTACAATGATGTGGCATCAGAAAGTGCTACCGAAAGACAGATTGAAAGAACAATCCCATCAATTGACAGAACTGCCTCTGGTTATTTCATCAACTTCGACAACTTCTCTGAAGATTTAAACGACCCCGAAGTGATGCCAGAAACAAAAAAGACTTTTAAAGAAAAAGCAACGGAACTCTTTCATCAACTGAAGGAAATCTACCTTATTTCCCCTTGGCTAGAGTTCTGGTTCGGTCTAGGTGTATTTTTCCTCCTGCTTTGGCTCATCATGGTACTGTGTTTGGGAAAATTCATTGAAGGAAAATATATTACAATGGACACAGCAAGTCAGAACATCAACCGAGTCCTGAAACCACACAGATCATCCCACGTGAAGAAAGAGAACTGTCAACAGTAAATGTCACAGCAATTCCAATACCTGGTGGGGTAGTATGGGAGAAAACAGACTATGAGATATATGGTCCGGTCGAAATCCTGAAGTATCCTCATCAACTAAAGGTTTCCTTAAGTGACTTTGTGACACCTAGTACATTCTCTGATGATTGGGACTTTAACAGTATTAATGACATGATGTCTGATTTAGTAATGTCAGCTAGATTCACAGATCATGATTATTTACAAGGTTCATCTAGTTATGAGCAGTTATTCTGTTACACCCATTATGGGGATCATTACTTGCATAAATCTGCACAGCCTAGAAATGTTTTTATGTATAATCAATGGGAACATTGTTCTACACCACCTAAAAGCAGTTCTAAAGCGTTTTTTGAGAAATTCAAATACTTCTCAGGGTTTAACACCAGTGATGCAGAATCGTTTTATTACAAACTGTTAGATAAAACAGGAATGAAAACAATGCTGACAAATTCTAAATTGATATATTCAGAAGCATTTTATGACAAAATGATGACATTTGGTTTTGATTATTGGAAAAATAATATTGAAACAAAAACAATTTGGGGTACAAAAGATTGGCAGGTACAGGGCATTGAAGCACTATTCAGAACCTGCATGATACCAGAACAAATGTTATTTGTAAATGACACAATACACCAAACATCTTGTCTTGGACTAGCTAAGATCAAAGACCTTAAAACACCGTCTATACCAAAGCCAATACCTGAGAATACAACCACAGATATTGAGTTAGACGTGTCACAAATTTTACATTTCAACAGAACACATCCTGATTGGAAAAAGTGGTTAATCTGGCCTACAGACACAACTAGCTGTCAAGATAGATTCCTGAATAAAACACAGGGGTTAAAAATGACCAGATTAGAATCGAGATAGTCCCAGAGACAACATCCAGGGATTATAACAACATACAGTGTAGGGAAACTCTGCCTTGAATGGCTAAAAACATCCACACTGGCTGAAATTAAGCAACACTTGTCTTTACTAAAAGATGGTGCTGATTTGCGCAATTTCATTCTTGGACCACGCAAACAGCATCAAAAGCGTTTCATAGCGACCAGTATCTATGCTGCTTACAACGAGGCTTGGAAAGTAAAGCAAATTGAAACTGCTGAAAAAATACGAGAAATTGATCGTATTAATTTGGAGAAATCACTTTCTGTAGTAGACAATGGGTTAATGACTCTGTCTTCCAGAATATATTCTTTGGACAATATTGTATCCTCTGCCTTTGATGTGATAGACAGAGATTTGCTAATGTTACAACATGGCCAGTCTCAATTACGCTCTATTATAGAATTAGGCTCGACGCTGCAAAATCTTCGTTCAGGCTATGTGCCTTGGCGTTTAATCAACACGACGTCATTATTTTCCAGTTTTAACCTTACTGATAAACAGATCAGTTTGGCACAGAAAGGAGCAGACTATACAATCCTGAGCATCGAAAAACTCGAGAGATTACCATTGACAATGTCAGAGAGTCCTGTCATTGAATGGATAATACACGGAATTATCACAATTCCGATAACAACTTTCCGATTTAAAAAGTGCCTTGAGTACATACCTGCTGGCCAGTATGAACAATTGGGTAAAGGATATGTAAAATCTGAATGGAAATTACCATACACTCATTCTTGCTATAGTGACAGCAACAAAAATGTATTTCTTAGTGGTGAAAATTGTAAACATTCACTAAGCGGTATACTTTTGTGTCAGGGTATTAATTTACACGGAGCATGTGATGGAAATTCAAACAACATTTCATGCCACCAGCTAGTCACACCTGCAACTCAGATAGAGCCCTTCTTTATGCAACTCGTGAACGGGAGTTACATTCTTAGAACGGATCACAGATGTTGTGGCCTCGTGCCAGGGAAAAGTTATCTAGTAGAAGTAACATCCATGGTCAAATGCTGTATGCAAGCATTGTTTCCGAGTGGGCCTGCAGACACAGTGACTCCCATCTGGCCTCGTCTGAATCTCTATTCTATACGAATTGATACATTAAGCAAAATGAAATCTGTACTTTTACAGACAACAGTGCCTATAACGTCATCTAAAGAGACGTATGATCTTCTAGTTGCAAGGACAGCTACTGAAGTTCATGACCTTTTATCAACAAATTGCCCCGTGCATTTCGTAGAAATGTTCAGCCAACTCCTTAACATGTCTAGTGCAACAAGCATCCCAGGCATATTTAAGACAGTCTTTACGGGACTGCTAACACCCTTCCAGGCAATTTTGGGAATCTTTCCTAATTTTGTGCACTCCATTTTTGGCGGCATACCGTTATTTTTGGGACTCGTTGCAGGGATTCTATTTTTGACCCTCCTGCTTCGTTATGGCAAGCCTCGGCTCAGACATAGCTCCCATGGGAATGGAAGAGACAATCCTAGCAATGCGCTACCGGGACAGGATCACTAACGTCCTTGGATTGGCCAGGCTGAGAGATCTAAACATGACCTGGTTCCTTTCATTCAGACCTATATGGCAAAATTGCATTTTACCTGTGCTACGGTTATTGCTTTGCTGCGATGAATGCGTGTTGGACATCTGTGTTTCACTTCCATCAGCAGTACCAATGGACGTCGATACTTTGCTCAGTCCAATAACGGCTCACGCATTGTGTTGTCCCCAGCGGCTACCAATCCTGATGACGGTATTCGTGGAGACTCCTGTGCTACAGCCAAGTGGTAACACTGGAGCGAGTGACAAAAGCAACATCATCCAGGTACAACGTTCAGTGAGCATTGCTGGTCCCGACTATGATGACAGCAATCATTCTCACACCTGCCAAGTTACAGCGCTATCTAATTTGGTTGAACTATCACCTAAATTTGTAGACCAATTCTTTGAGAGCCTGTCTGATACGATGTTCTCACCCATACAGAAACAATAACTTTGGGGAAGCTTTCCGACACACAGCGTTCCCATGAACTCTGAAATTGGCCTTCAGTTTTGATCAACAAAAACTACCAAGAGCTTTGGAAATCTATTTTGCCCCGTTCAAGCAATAATTCTTTGAATTGGACAACTTTTTTAATATTGACCCTTTTTTGGCATGAACAATTCTTTGCTTAACGTAAAAACTATTCTTAGAGAACAGAAGCTTCACACTTCTATTTCTAAACACATCTAGAGACATAACAATATTACACCAGCCTCTAGCACATGTTATTACAATGCAATTTTATGTGATGATTTATCTCGCCCTTCTTCTGTCAGAGATACTCCATGTGTAATTCTTTATGCATAATCGTTCAATGATTTCATATGCAATAATTTTTTGAATGATTACTATGCTTCAATAACGTACAGTACCTAAATTTCATGTATTTCAAGTACGCCTATTTCGAATGCATTTATGTATTTTGGGGTGGGCAATGTTACACATGCATCTAATTGCTTTAGTTTTAGTAATTTGATGGACATGAAAACGTGGAGTGGGTGTTGCGTGTTTATCTAGGTTCCTGATCGATACTGTGACCTTATGCCCCTATTCGGTTATAAATCCATTTATTCCCTATATTGGCATAACCGTTCAAGTGCGATTTTCAGAAAAGTCATCTCTGGCCTCACACGAACAGAGTCACATTCCAGCATAGCTCTCTGCCACTTCCTTTGCGACCAATTTGTGCAATGACAGAGCAGAAGTCACTATCTGATATTCCTAGATTAACACTCCGAGTTCTTCAACAAGATAAAAACTCAGCAAACCTGGAAATACCCGCTTGCTGTGTTTTGATTAGTAATGGAACTCTAATGAGCAACTGATAACTATCACTTCCTAGTGACATCTTTAATTGACGTCTTATGTCCAGCAAACTTGCGTCAAACCCGGCACCTGTCAGGTATAAATATTACCAACGTTGCCTTAAGCAATGCGAGCTACTGTTGCTGATGCCAGCTGCCTGCAAGACCCCGTGTTGGTAAATCTAGCACTCTGTCGCTGCAGCCTGCTGTCCCTGTGGTGGTGAAGCTACTGATACCATTATCGCTGCTAAAGCGCGAACTATGGTGCAGTACGCTTAGGAGCTGAACAGCCGTCCCTCTGCGAAGACATCCAGCAGATTCCAGCTGCCCGCGGACGCTGTCCCCCCTCCTTCCTCGACGCGCTGAAGAGACCCGCTGCCTTTCTCCTGCAGAGAAATCCAGCTCCGGCGTTTCCGGTCTACCCTCGCGGGTGACTGGGATATCGAGAGTGACCCCTGAAGGAGATACCAATCCTCCATCATTCTATTCAGAGGTATGGTGTTGACTAAACCCTTAGACGAGAATTCTTGAAACAAACCTTGGCAAAACCAACTTAACTTAAAGCTACTTACTTACTCCCCTTCCACGTGTTAGGCTTAGGTCAGGCACACTGGGGTAGGCTTAGTTAGAAGCACCAGTTGAGTATGTTAGCCTAATGTATATATGACTGTATATATGTTTTATTACTTTTAAACCATTGTATGGCTAAGAAACCATATCAATGCTTTTACAGTTCTATTTCGCAATACTTATCTTACTGTACGTACTTTTTATAATAACAAGTCTTGCAATTGTGGCAATACATTTCTCTTGTACGAGAAGAAAGACTGTTCAATAAATGTTAACCCTTTATTGACAAACGCCCGTCTCTCTATTCTCTACATCTCGTGAAAGTAAACTGCACTAGACTGACTGAGTGAAATACATGTCTATTGTTTCACACGACCCTAGAGATTGACTCTTGATCTGAGGAGCAAAGTTGTCATGTTGCACGGTTGTTGGAAAGCTGAATCCCTTCTTGTCTGTGCCAAGGAAGCTGATCGCTTCCTATGCAGAGAAGAAAGTCTCCAGTGACCTCTGAGCTAGTTGGTAACACAACCCAATTAAGTTTAGCATAGTCAGTGGAGGCCTGGAATATCCGCAGTTCCACGTCGATACTACTGTTTATGTTATTCCAATGCGCAGGGCCTAGTGGGAAACTAGGAACTACACTACATTAGGAGGCCCCGAGCACGGGGCACGACCAGTGTGGGGGAGCGTTAGGCGACAAGAAGGGCCAACTGAGTGCTCCCCCCTCCTTTATTCCCAGGGACACAGGGAGAGGGCATGCCGCCCCCTCCGCTCACCCCTTGACGCCCACCCCCTTGACCCGAAAGACTGCACCACGCCTCCCGGGTCAGGGATTGGGCGTTGGCCGACCGGTGGTGTGGCGCACACCTCCCGTGTAACAATTGGGCACCGGGAGATCATGCCCCACCACCGGGAGGCAAGGGGAGAGGGGATTGCCGCACCGCCATGCGGGCGGGGGGGCCAAGGGCCCCCGCTTTTCACATGGTCAGTGACGGCTACCGCCCCTCTCCCTGTATGCCCACATCACCCCAGAACATAACGAACGGAACAGGATTTGTCTTTGGAAGGCGGCCGGCCGTATTTATTAAGATACAAAATAATAAAATTGTTAAACAAAATATACAATTTTTATGCAAAAATATTCAGAAACATTTAGATACATTTATATAGACAATTGTGATCGGCTAGCCTTAACAAGATTCTAATACAGCTTGTTTCCTAACCGAATCTAACATCCTCATCTGAAAATTTTTGCATACTAACATTTATGGCGATATGGCAAGGTCGCTAACCGGTGTCAGGTCTTACAAGCTGCACCCTTACGCAGGTGCGCATGCGCAGCCGGGCCCGTTAATTACCCGGTCCACCCCTGCAGCCGAGCCCGTTAATTACTCGGTCCACCCTTGCAGCCGAGCCCGTTAACTACTCGGTCCACCCATGCAGCCGAGCCCTTTAATTACTCGGTCCACCCATGCAGCCGAGCCCGTTAATTACTCGGTCCACCCCGTGAACTTCATTTAACCAGTGAAGGAGGGCCCTAACTTGCGTTACCAGCTGCCCCTGAAGTTCTAGGAGGGGCCAGTGACCCCTCCTCCCCCTGGGCAGACACCTCCAAAGGATGATGCCGCCCCCTACGACCTTAAAATAGCTGCTCACCGGTCATGACCTTACCGCCAGAGGCCAGCATTGTTACCCGACGATCTGGCCCCCTTCTTTCTCCTCATAAAAGTCATGTTCCCCTCGCAAATCCCTCTAGCCTTGCTAATATGTTGTTCGACCACAGAACGTTCCCAGCCTCAGTCAAGTGCACCCTGTCCCGCAGGTAGAAATGCTCCCCCCAAATACACCCATGAGGAATCGTCTGCAACCGGGGGGCTCGAAACAATTTGTCCAACTGTGTGTTGATCCTCTTTACCGAGTGATTCAACGCTTTAACCGAGTCCCCCACTCGCCACTGCCAACGAGGAATAAGTTGCGACCAGACTACCGTGCAACCCGCGCTTGTTCTAGACACCCACCCCGCAGTGGATATGATTTCATCTATCAGGATGCGTCTGCCCAGTTTGGTCAAATCATTCTCCCCCAGGTGAAGTATCACCACTGACGGGGGGGGCGGGTTGCTGAGATAATATTTCCAAAAAGTAGTCCTTGTACTGCCTAATGCCCAAGCCTCCCCTCCCGAAGAAGGAGACGGAGAACCCCTCTTCCTCAGCCTTTCTCATCCTGTCACCTGCAAGAAATACATTTTTAGCACGCCGAACATAAGAGTGGCCCACAATCCAAGTCACCATTGTCTGACGATCTTCTTGTTGCTTGTGTTGCGATGCTGATGCTTCCTGCCAACATTCGGAAAGTTCCTCTCCCACGTGACAGGTTCGAGAAACTGCAAAACCAAGAGATACCAAGCGTGAGTCATCTGGCTATGTCACAACATGTCAACACGTACATAACATTTATAACACTCAGAAGACCACCTCCCAATCCTTTTAACTTTTTTGGCTGGGAGTCCCCTTACAACTGCCTCAGTTGCTGCCCCGATTCTGAAAGAGTGGGAGCCAAATTCTGTGGGATCCAGGCCTGCTTTTGCGACCGTCAAGTCCAGGACTTTCCTAAACTGATACCTGGTCAAAGGAGTACCATCCATGTGACACAATAGTGCCCCCCACAGCATACTGTCCCGCTGCCTTCTAAAAGCCTCTACATGCGAAACTGGGCAACAAGGGTAGGTCCGAACCCGGTGAAGCACTATGGTATCCCCCCTTTCCTTCTGGTCGGTCTTCGATCTTTGAATCGTTACCCACATGGTATCATCATGGATCACCACACAGCCCACTTGCAGGCCGCCTCTTTTGTCAACTTTTGATGCAGCTACTAGCTCGCCTAATCTTAGGGCCCCATAAAACGCCATTGTAAACGCCGCTTTGAAAAGCAGCACTTTCCATGCCGAACTACAGACACCCTGGAGTGCTAACAACAAGGCTGTGAGCCTTGTAAGCCCAATCGGCTTTCTCAAATCCGTCGAGTGTCCCTGTATACAATGCCAGCCCCTCAAAGCCATGCATACTACAAACGTGTTCGCAGGGTCCCTAAAGCCCATAGCTTGTGCGAAAAAGGAAACTGCCACCCTGGGCCTGTTCGCGACGGCCACCGAGCGCCCTTCCTTATGCATCAACTCTAGGTATGCAACAAAACTGTCCTTCTGTGCCCAGCTAGCCTCCCAACTGTGCCCTAAGAAAGTACAGTAAGACAAGAACGCCCCTTCATATGCTGTCTTGGTCCTGGTAGCTAAGCTAGATGCCACGAGGTACGGTAGTCTGGGGCACCAATCCGCCAGAGAGCAACCGGGAAAGGTGCTGGCGATGGGTCTGCTGCTGGAAGCTGCTCCCTGAACACCTGCATTTTAAAGCGAGAAAGGGCATCAGCTGCATTATTGAGAACGCCTGGCACATGTTTGGCCCTGAAAGTCAGATTCCATTTTAAACATTGTAGCACAATCTCCTTTACCAAGCGCAGTATGAATGGACATCGTGCCGCTTGCTGGTTAATGCATTCTACCACGCTCATGTTGTCCGACCAAAACACCACTGACTGATTGCTAAGGTGTTCAGGCCAGACCATCAGTGCTACCCATATCGGGAATAGTTCCAGGAATCCGATGTTGGTGGTCAATCCCCACGACCCCCATTCTTCAAGCCATTTCTGGGTGACCCACTTGGTCCCCAGGATGGCGCCAAAGCCCATGCTACCAGCAGCGTCGGTCCATAAACCCAACTCTGCTGATGTTGTGGGGGGGCCCGGCCACACTATCCTGCCATTGAAATCCTCCAGGAATGCCGTCCATATGTGCATATCCTGGCGAACCTCAGCTGACAACCTAGTGCGGTGATGTTTCTCTCTCAAACCCTTCATAGCTTGAGCAATCGACCAAGAGAAGGGGCGTGCCATTGGGATGACTCGTAATGCAAAGTTCAATTGACCCACCGTCTCCTGCAGCTGCTGCAAGGTAACCTTTTCCTATAGTAGGCACTGGCGCAAGGCCGCCCTGAACTTAAACACTTTGTCTTTGGGTAACCGGAAGCACCCTTCCAATGAATCAATCTCGATACCCAAAAATTCCACACAGGTGGACGGGCCAACCGTCTTCCCAGGCGCTAGCGGAACCCCGAAAGCCCGCATGAGCACGCCAAATTCCTGCAATGCCCAGGCACACTCTTGAGTCCCCGCCGCTCCCAGGAAAAGGAAGTCGTCCAAGTAATGCATTACCTGTTTGTGTCCCGTGGACTGTCTCATGACCCACTCTAAAAAAGAGCTAAAAGTCTCAAAGTATGCACAAGAAATCGAACAACCCATCGGCATGCATTTGTCCATGTAGAATTTTCCATCAAAAGCGAAACCCAGTAAGTGGTGATCCAAAGGATGCACCGGCAATAGACGAAAGGCAGATTCAATGTCAGATTTGGTCATGAGAGTGCCCCGCCCCAACCCCCGCAATAGCTCTCCTGCTTGGTCAAAGGAAGCATATTTCACACTACAAATTCCTTCATCTATCGCATCATTCAAGGACGCCCCTCTTGGTGCCGATAAGTTGTGGATCAATCTAAACTCGCCCTTCTCCTTCTTGGGAACTACACCCAATGGTAAACACACAAAATCGGGCACTGGGACTTCCTGGAATGGCCCAGCTATCCTGCCCAAGGACAGTTCCTTCTGGATATTAGCCATAACTACTGCCGGATTATGTTGTACAGATAACTGATTCTTACAGTGCGCACTGCCTGCGTATCCCCTAGCCGGGATCCGGAAACCTTGGGATAAACCTTCCTGTAGTAACGCAGCTGCAGCGTGGTCTGGGTACCTATTCAACCATGGGATCATTGCCAGGACATTAACGGGGGAGGGGCTAACCGCGCATCCTACGCTATTCTGGTTTCTTTCCCCCTCTCTGACTCTGATTACCACTTCTTGATCTGCATGCTGTCTTGGGATGGGAGGTGTGACCACAGATTGCGCATGCATGTCTGAATCTACATGTGCCGGCTGGCCTTGTACAGGAGAGCTTATTAAAGTCCCAACACACACCTTTCCTTTCCCCGCCGCCTCCCCTATTCTTCCCCGGGAACTCATTCCCCGGCGCTGCACGAAAGGGCTGCTGGGTTTTAGCGGGGAGCACACTGGCTACGCTAGTGGGCTGGGCAGGGGCCGTGCTCCCCAAGAACTGTTTATGCCATGACAGCGAGTCAACCTTGTCCCACGATAATGACAAGTCAAATTTCTTTGCTTTCTTGAAATTAATATCATATTCCTTCCATGCATCCCCAGCATACTCCCCGCTCCACCCCACAATCCTGCTCTGATAGCAAGCCATTCCCGCATGCACATTTGGAGGGCGTTCAACTGTGATAGCCATAAGGATGGAGAAGGCCCTGATCTAATTGCGCAGAGTTTCCTCCACCCTAAACTTCGCACACTGTACTCTCCATTCACTAGGGTGCATCCATTCTTTAAGCATTTTGGCATTTTCCATTTCCCTATTGTCTAATAGCAAAGAGAAAATATATATGTACTTTCCCGCCCAAATCATCTCCTTCACCGCCCGAGAAACATGTTGTCCCAAATCTTCGCTCCTAGACGGGATTGTACCGTCCCCTAAGAGAGGCAGGGCTACCTCCTTACCATTACCGGACCCCGGGGCCGGTCCCGCGTCGCTTCCGATCGGTCGAGCGGCATCCAAACCTGCAGAAGAAGGCGAAACAGAGGCCGCAGCCGCACTCGTAACTGTTCCGGCCCTAATCATTTCCACCATCTTGGCCGCCTCTGCGGCATGGTCTAGTGTTGAGGGCATCAAAACCCCCTTCTGCAGCCAAGGAAGTATAGCCGCTATCTGCGCCGTTAACTCGGGAGGGATCTGAGGTTCGCAATCCGGTACTGCAGCCGGCACCACCGGCGGGGGGGGGGCGCCATGGGTGCCGGCATGGGCGGCAACGGAAGTGGGCCAACCGGGGCAGGCGGCGCCAGCCCGACAGGAGTGGGCCCTGCTGGCAAGGCGGGAGCCGGTGCCATGGGAGCCGGGAATACCGGCTCCGGGGTAGTGGGCACCGCCACAGGTGCATGAGCGGGTGCACTGCGCCTTGGTCTTTTGGACTTGCCCCTCTTGGGCGTGGAGTCGGAATCCCCCTCCAGCAAAGGCGCATCGATCTGCTGCTTGGGTCTTCCGCGTGGGCCTGCAATATCATCCATCCTTTCCATCATATGAGCCTCTAGGCCGTCAACCTTATTCAATCTTTCATCCATGGCATACATCTTACGCATCATGGCCTGCAACATCAACTCCATTTTTGACCCCTTAGCGCCCTTGGCTCCCGGCATTTTGACTATTGATCGATTCGCTTACTGCTCGGATTCGCAACCCGTGCGCACTGTACCTTCACGAGATGGAGGATGGGCAGGGGGCTATGAGCACCACACAACTGCAACCGCAACACTGGCTTTTCCAAGTGTTAGGGGTGACTAAACTCTAACGTAGACCCACCCGGCGGCCACACGAAGAGATGAAATGCAAGCCCCCCGCTTTCCTTTTACTGTCGATGCCTTGCGTGTCCTGTACTCTACAGATCCACTGTACACCGGTATCCCGCTTGAACACCTCGATCTTTACGATCAACTCTCCATCTGTCTGCTTCCAACGTCGCGCTACCACACACTCCTCACAGCAATCCTTGACCTGAAAGATAAAACAGAAATTTAGGAGGCCCCGAGCACAGGGCACGACCAGTGTGGGGGAGCGTCACGCGACAAGAAGGGCCAACTGAGTGCTCCCCCCTCCTTTATTCCCAGGGACGCAGGGAGAGGTCGTGCCGCCCCCTCCCCTCACCCCTCGATGCCCGCCCCCTTGACCCGGAAGACTGCACCACGCCTCCCAGGTCAGGGATTGGGCGTCGGCTGACCGGTGGTGTGGCGTACACCTCCTGCGTAACCATTGGGCGCCGGGAGATCACGCCCCACCACCGGGAGGCAAGGGGAGAGGGGATCGCCGCACCGCCATGCGGGGGGGGGAAGGGCCCCCCCTTTTCATTTTGTTTATTTTGGTAATAGTTACGATTCATATTGAATTGACTCGGAGATGAGTTTCATTTTGAAATAAAACTTTTTCCTGACTTTCTTGCATGTCTCTTTTTTGTTACAGAAAACACATCTCACTCAAGTAATGCTCAGTGGGCTGTGGGGTGTTGCAGTCAATGTGGCTTCCTGTATTGGGGATGTAAGATTGAGTACATTGTCAAAGTTCAATGTTGCAAGGAGATCTAGAAAGCCTAATACAGGGCCTTAATTCTGGAAAGAAAATCCAGAAATTGTATCTCACCCAGGTGCAGACAGAATAGGTTTATTTTGTAGGAAAAGGCACAGAGAAGGGCTTAGTTGAATTGTTTTTGATGAATATTAAAAGTGTAGCGGCTAGAGGCAGGCACAAAAATGAACTCAAGGAGAATAACAAAGAATAAGAACACAGGGAAAAACCGGAATGAAAAGACATAATGGGAGATATAAGAGTAGTCAGCCTTGGCCTTGTGTCAACAGCTGGGATAGAAAGCAGCGATAGGCAATGGCAACTGAAAAGGTTATTGGAGGTATTATGGAACCATTTATAGATTTGTACATCAATGAGGATGAACAGCTGCAGAGCCATTAGGGGTGTGTAATATTTAAGGGTGGGAGAATTAGATTAGTTTTCAATGTTAGAGACATTGATAGAATAAGAAGAATGTGCAGCTATGCCGAAGATTGTGAAAAGTGTGAGCTCTGCTTGCTTTCTATGAAGTGGCCTTTTCCACAGAACTTGTTGAGAGTGGTCCCTCTCCCATGGGGGGGGGGATATTCGCAATTAGTGAGTTTTTTTCGCACAATACGGAAGACCGCACAATACGGAAGACATTACCTTTTATGATGAAGGTCTTTGCCATTAATGGTTTCAATCTACTTTACTGCATTGTTCATGAGGTGCACTATGATCCTGGGCATTGTGTCAAAGAAGCTGTGACAATTTCATAAACAATAAATAATAAAGCATTTGTTTTCAAGCCTTCAAGCGTTCAGACTTTGAGTGAGTCCTAATTTATTGCAGATGCTTTCTCAGAACAGGGAAAATGTAGCCATGTGATCAGCTCTTGCAGCAAGAGAAACTGCATGCAGGAGTATGTGAAAGTGTTCGGGTGCCCAAACCACAGCAAGTACATCTTTTCTCCTTCTGGCTCTTGCCACGTTGTCTAGGACAAGCACTGTCTCATGTAAGATATGATCCTTATGTTGCCTTGCCCGTCCCACTGTGCATAGATGGAAGCCCACTAACCTGGCATCCATGAAATGTTCAGTTTTCAATTTTAAATTAAAGTAAAACACAGCTACCTCTTGTTGTAGGACTTTTCAAACATAATAAGGGGGCTACTGGAAGCTAGCTTGAGACTCAGATGAAGAGTAGATTTTTGATAGGGCACTGAGTATATGTTGAAGGTAACATTTTAAAGGAGTCTATTGCAGAAGCTGACATGCCCTTTAGACATTCAAACATCTGCTGCTCATGTTGAAGGAATATATTGGTTTACTGCTGTGTCTTCTCTTGTTTGGTTGCTACTCCATCTGTTAGATCAATGTGCAAGAAAAGCAATGGACACATGGTTCTCAATTCCACATTTTGCAAACATGAAGAATAAAAATAAAGCCTCTGGTGCAAAATTAAACACATCAAAAACCTGCTAGATATTTGTTGCAAGCAAGTGTAAGAAACAGTTTAATACAAGTCACTTTAAAAAACAAAAGAAAATGCTGCAGCTGCAGTAGCTCGAAATGTGTAGAAACATGCAGAAAGATTCTAGCGTTTCTCCAAACAGTGCAAAAAATAAACATATTCTCTCTGCTTGTCATTGTAAACTATTAAAATAGAGCAGAAGAAAGCAAAGCAATGTTGTTTGTGTTGCTTTAAATATGCTCCATGACCTGAGCTTCCTTTGGCCTCAGCTGCTGGCTCTGGCAGCAGGCATTGTGATGTTAGACCTCAACTGTAATATCTTTAAAATAGTTGAGTTCTGAAATCTTTTCTTTATAAACGGTGATTTCGTTTGTCACAAGTCACGGACTATAAAGAAACTAGCAAATGGCGTTTATACATGGATTATAGAATCCCATATTTATATTTATGTTACAGAATGGCAGTTGCCACTCTGTACCTATAGTTATATGGCTGAGATACCCGCCACCCCCTCTCAACACAATCCCCAAGGATGGGAAACCGGAAACGGTTCTGAACTTTTGGAAGGCGGGAGGGAGTGACCCTCCCGGCCGTATTTATTAAAATATGAAACAAAATCAAAACATTAAAATAACAGTTTCATATTATGTACAATTTCATTTCCACATTACGATGTTTGGCTAACCTTAACAGATCTCTAATACAAAGGTTCTCCTAGCCGAACTAACATCCTACAAAACATTTGACTTGAAATTGTACATCCTAACGTTAAGGGCCAACGGCAAGGTCGTAACCGGTGTCAGATCCCTAAACCAGAAATACCACCCTCACTTGTGAGGGGACCAACCGCACAGAGGCGTACCTCAAGTGCATCTACCAATTTCCCTTGGACTTGACGGGGGCCCCAATAAACTCGACGCCATTTAACGGTCGTCCGAGGACTCGTGTGAGGTGTCTAAGAGGTAGCGTAAACCCCCTCCCGAACCCCACACAACTTACCCATCTGCCGTCGCAGATGTCCTGGCCCCGGGAAATTCCCCAGGAGGGCCCGTAGCCCCTCCTATCCAGGAAGGGGCCTTGACCACCTTTCCTTTCCTTCCGGCGGCCTATCCTTAGACGGGACCGCCTCCCCGTTGAGGGGCCAATGGCCACCTCCCCCGAGCGCTCCCATCCGTAATGGGTGACGCCCCCCCATAGGGATCTTCCAATTACTGCTCACCGATCATGACCTTACCGCCCGACAATAAATACGACAAATCTACCTAACTTACCAATTTACAAAAACAATTATAACTTATTACAAGCATGATTACTGATCAACACTAGTGCAAAATACTTTATTTGCAAAACATACTGAAAGTGACCATCTTTATTGCATATTCAAAAATATCACGACAATCATTACAACCTGTAAGAAAATATCGTTACCACATCGAAACTTTATTCAAAACAACTAGCTGTCCTCATGGGCTGGTGGGTGGGTCAAAATTGGCTCTTCGTTCCGTCTCGAGCTCACGTGCAGCGGGGAGGTGCAGCTTCAGAGCACAGGAACAAGAGGATGCTTTCTTGGCTTGTTGCTCCTTATATCCGTCTTCAGGGCGGGCGTAAACCCGCCCCCGCCTGCCTCCGAGGGCGTGGCCAGTCGCGTCAGTGTCTAGGACAACCCACTCCAGGGCGGGAAAAAGGCACGCCCCGGCTACGCCGCTTCGGGCATACCAGCCGAGACTCGCCCCCCGCCCAAGATGGCTTCCCGGGGGGATCGTGGTACTCCACCATGCGTTCGGGGGGACCGAATGGTCGCCCCTTTCCATATGGCTGAGATACCCGCCACCCCCTCTCAACACAATCCCCAAGGATGGGAAACCGGAAACGGTTCTGAACTTTTGGAAGGCGGGAGGGAGTGACCCTCCCGGCCGTATTTATTAAAATATGAAACAAAATCAAAACATTAAAATAACAGTTTCATATTATGTACAATTTCATTTCCACATTACGATGTTTGGCTAACCTTAACAGATCTCTAATACAAAGGTTCTCCTAGCCGAACTAACATCCTACAAAACATTTGACTTGAAATTGTACATCCTAACGTTAAGGGCCAACGGCAAGGTCGTAACCGGTGTCAGATCCCTAAACCAGAAATACCACCCTCACTTGTGAGGGGACCAACCGCACAGAGGCGTACCTCAAGTGCATCTACCAATTTCCCTTGGACTTGATGGGGGCCCCAATAAACTCGACGCCATTTAACGGTCGTCCGAGGACTCGTGTGAGGTGTCTAAGAGGTAGCGTAAACCCCCTCCCGAACCCCACACAACTTACCCATCTGCCGTCGCAGATGTCCTGGCCCCGGGAAATTCCCCAGGAGGGCCCGTAGCCCCTCCTATCCAGGAAGGGGCCTTGACCACCTTTCCTTTCCTTCCGGCGGCCTATCCTTAGACGGGACCGCCTCCCCGTTGAGGGGCCAATGGCCACCTCCCCCGAGCGCTCCCATCCGTAATGGGTGACGCCCCCCCATAGGGATCTTCCAATTACTGCTCACCGATCATGACCTTACCGCCACAGGCCGGATAGTTGACCGGCTATCCGGACCCCCCACAACCACTCCTGCCTAAAGGTCATGTTATAAACTTTTTAACCAAGCTATGAGGTCTCCTATGAGTAACTCATTCCCGACCCGGGACAAATGAACACCATCCCCCAAATACATACTGTCCCCTTTGATACAACCATGCGAAACAGAATGCAGTGTACTTGAACGAAACAATCTACTCACTTTGTTATTTATTTTCCTTACTGAATGATTCAGAGCAGAAACCGAAATAGCCCCCCGCCACACTTTTCGTGGGATCATATGGGACCATGCAATTACGCACCCTGGAACTCTTCTTGCCAACCAACTTACTGTGGAAAGCATTGCCTCAAGAAGAAGTCGTCTACCAGTGGCCACCAAATCGTTACCCCCAAGATGGACTATGATTATAGACGGCGGTGACCTTGTCCGCCCTAACAAACCCTCGAAAAAGGATTGAAACTGGTCAATACAGAGCCCGCCCTTTCCGTAGAAGGACACACTGTACCCGTATTCCCCAGCCACGTGAATCATGTCACCTGCTTTGAATACGTCCGCGGCACGCCTCACGTATGAGTGGCCCACGACCCACACCTCCTTTTTCACAGCCGGTGATGTCTGACCGCTGGTCCCCAGGTGTCGGGTCGACTGCACAGTCCGCCCCGCCTCGTAGGCTTGCGCAACTGAAAACCAAACAAAAACAAGAAGCGTGAGTACATCATTACAGCTTCACAACATGTGCAACCGCACATACCTTTTATAACAGTTCGAGGACCAACGCCCCACACGTTTTACTTCTTCTACACTCAGACCCCTGGCTGTAGCCTCTGTAGCAGCCCCTATCCGAAAGGAATGGGTCCCAAACTCGCCGGGGTTCAAGCCCGCGGCCGAAATCGACATCGCAAGCACCCGCTGGAACTGAAACCTCGTCAGTGGGGTGGCGTCAGCGTGTCTCAACAAGGTCCCCCCCCATGATGCCACCCTTTGCGCTAAATATTCCTCTACGCAAACCACAGGGCACATGGAAGACCCGGGAATCCTTTGTATGATTATGCAGTCCCCAATCGCACCCTGATCGGTTTTGGACCTGACAAACGAGACATTCATCGTCTCCCCCTTGACCTGAATGTGCTCTCGGCACAGACCCCCCATCGCATCCTGCTTGTTCTTTGCCACTAGTTCGCTTACCCGCATAGCCCCATGGAATGCTAGCGCAAAAGCGGCTCGGAATAACACTGTTTCATACTGTGATGAACACGTTGCAGGGAGTACGGATAATAACAGGGCCAACCTATCCAGACCTATCGGGTGCCTCTCATCTGCTCTGCGACCCTCAAGGCGTTGCCACCCACGTAGCGCTTTCTGTACCACGAAAGACGCTGTCGGGTCCTGGATCCCATGAGCCCTTGCCATAAAGGAAATGGCGGCCCGATGCCTCTGGGCCGTAGCTACCGATTTGCCTGCCTGATGTAAAGACAGCAAAAATTTTACGACAAGCTCCTCCTGGCCCCAAAGCTCCCCCCTAGCAGAACCCAAAAAGGACCAATAGGAATGGAACGCCCCTTCGTATGCCTTCCTTGTCCTGGGTGCTAAACTCTCTCCCACGAGGTTTTGTAGTTCGGGGCACCGAGAGACCAGAGAGCTTCGGGAAAGGGTGCCGCCACCGGGTCCGCTGTGGGCAGAAAACCCCAAAAGGCCTGCATACGGAAACGAGAAAGCGCATCAGCCGCTTGGTTCAGTACCCCCGGGACATGTCTTGCCCTAAAGAGCACATTCAACTGCATGCACAATAACACAATTTCTTTAAGCAGTCTCAGCATCCATTTGCAACGTGCTGCCTGACTATTGATACACTCAACCACAGTCATGTTGTCAGACCAAAACACCACAGAGTGATCCCGGAACCCCTCAGGCCAAGTTTTCAGGGCCACCAAAATAGGGAAAAGTTCGAGAAAAGCAATGTTACTCGTCAATCCGCACTCGTGCCACCATGACGGCCATTTTTGAGCCGACCACTGTGTGCCGAGTATGGCACCAAAACCTATACTCCCCGCCGAATCTGTCCACAGCCCCAGCTCCTCAGAGGACACCGCCGGTTTGTTCCAGACAATTCGACCATTGAAATCCGCCAGAAATGCCAACCAAATGCGCATGTCCTGGCGAACCTCTGCCGAGAGCCTCGTGCGGTGATGACCCTCCTTCAGGCCGACCATGGCTTGTGCAATCGAGCGGGAAAAGGGGCGGGCCATCGGCATTACTCTCAGGGCAAAATTCAACTGGCCCACCACTTGTTGCAATTGATGCAGTTTTACCTTAGCCTCACTAATACATGCTTCAAGGGATGCCCTGAATTTTAAAACCTTTTCTCTTGGTAATCGAAAACAACCCTCTACTGAGTCGAGCTCGATCCCCAGAAACTCGAGGGAAGTCGAGGGACCCACGGTCTTACCTGGTGCCAATGGCACACCAAATTGATTCATTAAGACACAAAATTCATTTAAAGCCTGTCCACATTCTGGATCCCCGGCTGCCCCCAGGAACAGAAAGTCATCGAGATAATGCATAACATGTTGAAAACCCGTCTTCTTTGTGAAGACCCATTGCAGAAAACAACTGAACATTTCAAAGTAGGCACGAGATATAGAACATCCCATTGGCATACATCTGTCCATGTAATAGCGACCCTGAAACCTGAAACCAAGGAGACGCTGATCGTCTGGGTGTACCGGGAGCAACCGGAACGCTGACTCGATGTCTGATTTTGCCATCAGCGCCCCGGGCCCCAGGCGATTCAACATGGCGACGGCCTCATCGAAAGATGCGTACCGCACCGAACACACTTCCGGGTCTATCGCTTCGTTAACGGAAAGACCACGTGGGGCTGACAAGTTATGTATCAGCCGAAACTCACCCGGGTCCTTCTTGGGGACCACCCCTAGAGGGGAACAAACAAAGTTAGCAACCGGTGGCAACTCAAATGGACCAGCGACACGACCTCGAGTCACCTCCTTCCCAATCTTTACCTGTACCACAGCCGTATGCCGCAAGACCGATAGTTGATTCTTACAGTTTGCTACACCCTGAAAATCCCCCACTGGGATGCGGAAACCATATGAAAACCCGTTACGCAACACCCCAGCGGAAGCATGATCCGGGTATTCGCTGAGCCAAGGAATCATTGCCATGGTATCAATCGGAGTAGGTAAAGGCGCCCCTCGGACTATTTCAGACCTGTTTAGCGCTTCCCTTACCACCGTTATCACCCGTTTTGGCTCTGCACATGGACTCAGGATGGGATGGCTGCCCACACCCCCCACATTCATGTCTGAACTTGCATGACCCCTGGGGCCTCGTACATTTACCTCTGTTAAAATTCCAACAAATCCCCCTTTTACCTGCGTTGCCACTCGGCTTCGAGTGGTACTCATTACCTGCACCCGTCCGAAAGGGTGTCCCAGAGTATTGGCGGTAAGATTCCCCCCCGTTACTCCCTGACAATGGCACTTTTACCATGCCTGTACTCTCCATTTTTTGCCATGACACAGAGTCGTAACAATCCCAAGTCAGAACTGGGTCGTGTTCCTTAGCTTTTCTAAAAATATTGTCATAGCAGAACCACTGATTGCCCCCATACGCTACTGAATACTCCATGATACGTGATTGATAAATAGGCAATTCGGTCAGCAACTCGGGCCTGCGCTCGCCCATGATGGAGGTAAAAATGCCCCACGCTCTGCCCCAAGTACCAATGTTTTCGTCAACCTTAAAGGCGGCCATTTTTGCGCGCCAAACACTCGGATGCATGAGCTCCTTTTGGCTCTTAACATGCTCCATCTCGTAATGGTCGGTAAGCAAAGAAAAAATATTAACATACTTATTCGCCCAAATCTTTTCCTTAATTTCCAGTGGAACATGCTGAGCCACCTTCTCCCTTCGTGAAGGTACAGACCCCTCCCCCGCGATCGGCAATGGCCGCTTACCTGAACCAGAAGCTGCATTTGCCGCCGAACCTGGGCCTGTTGCATTTTCCGCCGCCGGAACCGGCGGGGTAACAGGAGATGGTGCCTTCACAGCCTCCCTAGATTCCCGCAGTTGTCTCATTACTGCCCGGGCGTCGTCAGCCGTGGTGCCCTCGCTATCTTTTCCCAACCACGCTGCCAATTGTGCCGCTAACTCGGGAGGCATATCTTCCCCGGTCACGGGGGTGACCACCACGGGGATCGGATTCCCCTCCTTCGGAACCGGGATTGGCTCCTCAAGTGGGGTATCGGGAACCGGGGTTACCCCCCCAAGCGCCCCCCTTCTGGACCTCTTGCCTCTCCCACTGGGGACTACTCCCGGCAAAGGCCGTTTCGGTCCTCCCTCCCCGTTCTTAGCCGCCATCTGCTTCTTCAAATCGGCTACCTCCTTCATGAGCATGCGGAGCATCTGATCGGTACCGACCCGCTTTCCGACTTTCTTGGGCATTCTCAGGCGGGATATCTGTAAGACAAAAAGAAAGATTACAACGCTCAAAATTGGCTCTTCGTTCCGTCTCGAGCTCACGTGCAGCGGGGAGGTGCAGCTTCAGAGCACAGGAACAAGAGGATGCTTTCTTGGCTTGTTGCTCCTTATATCCGTCTTCAGGGCGGGCGTAAACCCGCCCCCGCCTGCCTCCAAGGGCGTGGCCAGTCGCGTCAGTGTCTAGGACAACCCACTCCAGGGCGGGAAAAAGGCACGCCCCGGCTACGCCGCTTCGGGCATACCAGCCGAGACTCGCCCCCCGCCCAAGATGGCTTCCCGGGGGGATCGTGGTACTCCACCATACGTTCGGGGGGACCGAATGGTCGCCCCTTTCCAGGATTGTCTGTCCAGAGCAAATGGCTTTGGCACCATTTCATGAATCTTACTTTCTTCATGGAAAGTTTAATTTTACATATTCATTTCTCTAATATCCCACTCCATGCAGCAAGTCAGCTGATGAATGCATTTAATCAAATTTAAAGTGCACAAATAAAAATAAGCTCTTGTTTTCACCACTGCAATTAATAATAGAAATGATAAGAGAAATGTAAGCGGTGTGGCACTATTTATTGTGCACTGCTGGTTTTGGGGAGACTGCCACCATCCCTTGGTGTTTACAGGTGTATACATATGTAATACATAGGATTCTGTAAACCCTGTATAAATGTCTGTCTCTAATTTCTTTCTAATCTGCGACTTGTGATGCAGCAGGTCGCCGATTATAGAAAAGATGCCAGAACTTGACTATTATAAGTAATTACTGACAAGTTCTGAGGTCACAATACCTGCTACCAGAGCCAGAAACTAGGGTGAAAGGTAGTTACGAGTGGCAGCATCAGCGTAAGCGATGCACGAGGACTGGAGCTGAAGCCCCCTCGATGCCCTCACTAAACCCTAAGGAAGTGTGGCACTATCACACTTCAGGTACATTGAGACCTTACAGAAAATGAACAGGTTGATAATTTCCCTATTTCTCACATTGTTTGCAATAAGATAAAGAATATTTTAGACTTGCACCACTATCACGATTCACTATTGGTCCTGAAGAAAGCCCATAAGTCCGATTCACCGGCAGATTGGGCTGAAACATGTCGGACATCTTTTACCTCACCTATTGCTAGCGCATTCTGAACTCCTAATAAGTTCACAGAACGCGCTTTTTTCAGCATTCCTCTAACAGGGGCTATCCGAATCCAGATCGAATAAAGTTATTTAGCTGGCTGTATGGATATTTTAAACTGAACACTGTCCACATCACTGGGTCAAAACTGTTTTTAACCATGGGTAAGAACCTCTGGGTGGAGGCTGCATAACGAAAACTAACCCCGTGATTATGCACACACGTGTATGAAGTGCGGAGAATCAAGATATACCGCTACCACTACTTCCCAACACATGCATGAAGGTTTTTTATTGGAGACACTTTGCTTACTTCTTGCATACCCTGGTTCATGCAGGACAAGTGATCCTTCCCCATTGATTAGTTGTATTGAAGAAAAGGAAACTGAAGGATCAGTACTTCCTCCTCCCTCCTTTGATTGGCAGATGAAAGGTAGGTCAGGCAACAGCGCATAATTGAAGCAGCTATTTAGAGCAAGGAAAAGGAACATTGCTTTTCTTTCATCTTCTATGCTTTTTACCTTACAATGATAAGCAGAGAGAAGATGTTGATTTTTGCACTCATCAGAAAGTTAGAGAAAATCTACTGCAGCTTTTATTTTTTTTTACAAAACTGACTTGTATTGAGCTATGTTTAATATCTGTAACAGGTTTTTGATGTGTTTAATTTTACTCTAGAGGTTCTATTTTTATTTTTAATAGTCAAAAACATGTTCACTATTTCATATCAAGGAGATATGGATAAAGGTTTTAAGTAGTTTATATGTGTTCATAACATAAAAGGGATAAAGTACCCCATAGGGTACATGATATGGTTATTGCATGTCATCTCGGGGTTCCATAACCGTATATAGTTAAGGAACTCTTCGGTGACTTGCGAAATCCTTATTATGTACTGCAAGGGACACTTTATTCCACATATGTGTATATATACATATATATATATATATATATATATATATATATATATATATATATATATATATATATATATATATACAAAGATTACCCCGACCACTTCCAGCAAGCACCTGGCGAGGAAGCAGATTTTCAGGCAAAGAACGTTATTGTTAACTTCTCACAAAGGCGCGTTTCGGGCTGTGCAGCCCTTGTTATGTTATGTTATGTTCAAAATTCTTATACCGAGCATGTTCACCAAAACGGTTTCTTGGCTCTCATAACAGATACGACGGGCAAGGGCCAAGGATTACTCAAATGCAGCTTTGAAGAGGAACGTCTTTAATGTCTTGCGGAAACATTCATAGGAAGGGCAGTTCCAAAATGAGGGGGCTAAAAAAGAAAAACGGAGGCCACCATGTTTCTTGCGATGGAACTGTGGGATACACAGGAGATTATCAGCGGAAGAGCGGAAGTTTTGTGTTGGTAAGTACCGCTTTAAATTGGAAGAGATGAAAGCAGGTGCAAGATTGTAAAGGGCTTTGAAAATGGTGCATCCGAGTTTAAAGGTGCAACGTTTGGCCACAGGAAGCCAGTGAAGGCTCCGTAATAGTGGTGAAACGTGCTGATGCTTGTGCTGATGGAAAACCAAGCGGGCTGCCTGGTTTTGTATCAGTTGAAGCTGATCACATTCAGCTTAAACTGCGCCATTTTTTTCTTTTTATACATGTAGTGAAAGTGCACACCTGGGTTGCATTGAAAAACAGTCACATGGTCAAAAGACAGTGTAAAAAGACTTTAGAAGCAAGGTGTGTAGCGTACTTTTTCTATACCCTACACCAATACATGCTTGTATGCTATTCATTTAATTTGAAATGTTGATGTCTTTTGCACACAACATTAATTTAACAAATACAGCATATTTGAACAACTACAATTGTTTAAATGCCATTGGTAATTGCAAATGAATGCAAAAAGATTCTCTCTGGATAAATCCATTTTGAATCAGCCTTGTTTTTTTGTTTTTTCACACATGCACTGCCCATGTACATTGAAATTCTCTCCGGATAAATTCAGGCAACCAAAATACCCAATAAAAGTGCTTGAGTGCTAAGGTCCTAAATTAGGAACTAATATGACAGTGCAAAAAATAGTAGTGTGCAAAATAGCATAAAAAGTACAGTGCAGTAATAAATATATTATGTTAAGACCTTGATGAATATACTAAGATCCAATAATAATAGTTGACAGCAAGCACGTATTGTAATACATCATTAAAAAAATACTCCAGCCGGGGTAAAATATTAAAAATGATAAAATTATTACGTAAAATGGCATATTGCTAAAAACCATTGTCTTATAAAAACATTAATCAAAGAAAAGGTCTAGGATAGATAGCAGCTAACTATTTGGAAGTATTTGTAAGTCTTCAATGGTACCAAATAATTGACAGACATCATAATTATACCCATTTACATCATCAACACAACAATCCAACTTGTACCCTTACAGGTAGGTGTTCATATGTTCTGTGTTGTTTAATCCCTGTGGCCACTTGCTGTCAAAGTCTAATATGAACTTGGTCTCAAGTTGCCTGAGCTGTCGCTCTCTATTGCCACCCCTCTTGGATTTCGGTATGGCACTGACAACATAGTATGTTAGACAATTAATGTCTTTATCATGGCAACTAGCAAAGTGTCTGGCCACAGGGTAGGCGGGATCGTTGTGTAGTATTGCCCTTATGTGCTGCAATATTCTGATGTGCACTGGCTGCTTAGTACTACCAATGTAGTTTAGCCCACAAGTGCACGTCAGAACGTAAACAGCACATTCGGTTTTACAATTAGAGCTGCCTTTTATTGGAACAGGAGATGTTTCAAAAGATGTGCAATAGCTCGTCTTATTGCACCCGAACTTACAGGCTCGACATGAGGTACAGCGTCTGAAGCCATTGGCAGAGTGCAACCAGAGTGGTGGTTTCCTAGTTTCTGGAGAGTTTTTATCAAGGACAGTGCCCATAGATTTACCTTTCCTAAAGGTGATTGATGGTACCTTGGGCAACCTTTCTTGTAAGACCACATCAGTCAAAACAATTGGCCAATGTTTAGTTACAATGGCTCTAATTCTTCTCTCCTGCCTAGAAAAAGTAGTTATAAATCTAGGACTATCAGAAACTTTCTTTACTGGATTCTGATTGGCATGTTGCTTTGTGAACAAAGTACTCCTGGGACGCTCACTAGCTTTAACAATGGCCTCATTAATGGTTTTGTTGCTGTACTCTCTATTTATAAGACGCTTGCACATTTCCTCTTGGCATGTCAAAAAATCTGCATTATCACTACAAATGCATTTCAATCTTAGGATTTCTCCATGCGGGATACTCACTATTAGATGTTTTGGGTGGGAACTTTCAGGATGCAACGTTATGTTCCCAGCTGTGGGTTTACGAAATAGCGTAGTACACAATACTCCTTCCTTGACCTGAAGCCCCACATCAAGGAAATCAATTTGTAGCTTGTCGATAGTAGAGGTGAAATTTAAATTCATGCAATTATCATTAATGGCTGCAATGAATGATTCTGCCTCTTCCTGTGTTCCCTGCCATAATAAGAACACATCATCGATATACCGATAATATGCAGGGACATGCGCTTCAAATGTGGCTTTATGTGTGCGCCTGAGGACCTGTTCCTCCCACCAGCCGACATGTAAACATGCATAGCTGGGGGAGAGACAGGCCCCAATAGCGACTCCTCTTAGTTGTTTGTATAAGGCATCATTAAGTTATGTAAACACCAGTCAATTAATGCAATAATGACTTTACCATGTCCATAATATTCAATTGAACGCTTGGATAAATAGTATTTGAGGGCCTCAAGTCCTTAGCAGTGGTCAATGCTGGTATACACCGATTCTATGTCAATAGTAATTAACAAAAGATTGTCCATCCATACTGCCTTATCTATTTTCAAAAGGAAGTCGCCAGTATCTTTTACATAACTGGGAAGGGTGACCACTAACTCTTGCAGAAAATAGTCAATATATTGACCAAGATGTTCTCCCATACTTCCTATAGCAGAGATAATGGGCCTCCCAGGAACAGGCATTCTACCTTTATGTATCTTAGGGATAAGATACAAGATGGGGAGTTTAGGAAATTCATTATAAAAAAATTTCAACTCCTCATTGGAAACGAGGCCTTCTCTTTTCCACTGACATAACAATTTGTAAATGTTTTCTTTAGCCTTATCAAATTCTTTGGGAATAGCTTTCTTGTAGCAAGCGGTATCATTAAGCTGCCTGTTAGCTTCAGCAATGTAGTCTGATTTAGGCCATAATACTACGTTACCTTTGGCAGACTTCTTAACTATTATGTCACAGTTGTTACCCAGTCTCTTCACTAGATTTATGTTTGTCAAGTTCTTAAAAAACATACTTCTTTGCCTTTTCTTTTTCTTTACAGTATGATTCAATTTCTTTGTGGCTGAAACAACCATATTGTGGTATGTGTCTACCGAGTCTTTGGGCATGGTAGGTACGAACACAGATTTGGATTTAAAAGGACTAAGACCTGCACCTTTTGCGCGCAATCTGTTCTGCGCAATCTACATTGCGTAGACAGATCAACATTATCTAAGGTGACTGTGTCTGCCTCTACGTTGTTCCATTCATTAAGCAAGAGCACAACAGGGGCATCGGAAACCAATAGGGAAGGTGGGGTACCCTCTCCCTCCGCTGGTATTTCGGGAATAAGATGATGAGCCCTGTCTGTTTTGGATGCAAAAAACTTTTTTAATTTTAGCTTTCGGATAAAGCAATAAACATCAATGCTCATTTTAGCGTAATTTAAATTTTCCCCTGGACAATAGTTAAGTCCCAGCGCTAGTAACTGCTGTTCTGCTGCAGTGAGTTCAACATTGCTGAGATTAATTACCGTATTGTCCATTGCTGTCCTTTCTTTTTCCAGTAACTTTTCTTTTATATGTATTGCTTTCCACTGTTTCCGCTGTGCGCGTCTCCTTTTGTTCCTACGTTTGCGTCGGGTTGTTTTTTCCTTCCTCGGACGCAATGTCCTCAGTCTCTCCTCCACTAAAAAATCCAACTCTTCACTCATGTTTAAGTGGATTTTATTTTTGCCCAAATGATCGATACTTTCACAAGATGAGCCCAAGGATGACGTAGTATCTATGTTAGAGGAGGATTCATTCAAACTCACAGTGGAACCAGTGTTCACAGTATTGCTAGCCACCTTTTCACTATATTGCTTCCTTTTTGCTACATCATATTTTCTACTGAAAGTGAAAATGTGTCCATTTTCATAATCAGCCAGGTCCCTGGCGAATTTATGTGCTTTCCGTGCCTTTATTTTGTCCTCATGCTTTTTTAACCTTTCCTTCATTGCAGCTTTAGTGCTCGTTATGTACTTGGTTACAGGCGTTTTATCCAGTTCAGCGTTCAGAGCCTCTATTTCCTTAAGTATGTCGACACGATCAATTTTGGCATACTTAGTTAAAATCTTTACTAGGTTCATAGAAACGTCCAAATTGCTCTCACCCCATTCCCGGAGCATGTTGGGATTATGCTTGTCAAAACTTGGAGCAGGTAGAATCCTGAGACCACGCGGCATGCGCCCCACTTCAATATATTTCGACAAGGATTTATTTTCCCACCATTTAGTCACTTCTAATTTTGATATTTTTTCTCCAACTGTTTCAATAGCATTTTCGCATCTCCATTAACACCAGCATTGATGTTAGAAGCCGATGCAGTAATGCCTGATGTATTTGGCAAGTTTCCAAAAAGCTCGTCAGCTGCGATTTCGCGTTTTCTTTCCAATTCAGCCTCTGCTTCCGCTGACATTGTGAAACGGTGAATGTAATTGACACAAAGTTACAGAGCGGCAGCCGCCTGCTCACACGTTGCCTGAAATTGCTGCTTCTCCCCTCCTACCTTGTTCGCCATATCTTGCTTCCTGGCTGTTCGCCGCGTTTCACTCCAGATCAGCCGACTCAAGCAAAACACGCTAGTGAGCCGGATACATAGACTTTCTGGCGATTGTAGGGGGAAGACCGCCAAACTTTCCACCACGGATCCCTTCGATTCCGGTTGTGGGCAGTTATCCAACTCGCAGGGAGGAGGCTCTGGTAACGAAGGCAACCGACCTTCGTGACAGGAATCCAAAGATTACCCCAACCACTTCCAGCAAGCACCTGGCGAGGAAGGAGACTCAGGCCTCTGCAGCAGATTTTCATGCAAAAAAACGTTAGTGTTCACTTCTCACGATGACGCGTTTCGGGCTGTGCAGCCCTTGATCCTATTCAGCTTAAACTGCGCCATTTATTTCTTTTTATATATGTAGTGAAAGTGCACACCTGGGTTGCATTGAAAAACAGTCACATGGTCAAAAGACAGTGTAAAAAGACTTTAGAAGCAAGGTGTGTAGCGTTCTTTTTCTATACCCTACACCAATACATGCTTGTATGCTATTCATTTAATTTGAAATGTTGATGTATTTTGCACACAACATTAATTTAACAAATACAGCATATTTAAACAACTACAATTGTTTAAATACAATTGGTAATTGCAAATGAATGCAAAAAGATTCTCTCTGGATAAATCCATATTGAATCAGCGTTGTTTTTTTGTTTTTTGTTTTTTCACACATGCACTGCCCATGTACATTGCAATTCAATATATATAAATTACTGGCGGTTATAGTTAGGACCTATTTTTCATAGAAAATCTGCAACATTCTATTTGGAATAACTTTGGCGCCGGTTGATGAATCTTCTCAAAATATTGGGCACTCCAGTCTGCTCCTATCATGAAAGTCGTGGGGTGATTCGTGAAGAGGGAGCTGAGAAAAAACGGGACGTCCCAAAACGTGTTTTCCCCATGCAATTTTCCATTGGAACAGTTCATTGCGGCTAGAGCCCGAACTGCTGAAAGGAATTACACCAAATTTGGAAAAGAGGTAGTCCTTGGTTCAGACTCGTGCCTTTTGCTTAAATGGTATGAATCCCTTCAGTAGTTCCTAAGAAAATCACAATTAAATGTACATATATATCTATGGCCGCGGTGGATCCCTGCATCCTGAGTGCATCCTAAGCGCACCATTCCGATCACGCGCTGAGGTCTAATTGGCTGTCAAGTGGTTGTCAGCATTAAAAACCAGGAAGTGTTGGCAGCCATTTTGTGCCTCGGTAGAAGCGAGGCTGAAGAAGTCAGTGGAACAAGTGCGCAAAATGTATAAAGGGGGTAGGGTAGAAATACTCTGACTCTGTAAACCTGCTTAGAGGGTACCACAAGGACTCCCAGGGCACCAATTTTTATTTTTTCTAAAAACAGGAAAGTGCGCTGAGGGTGCACGAATCCTACCGTAAAAAAAATATATAAAACGAAACGCAGCCTTTAATAATTAGGCCCCGGGGGCAGAGGTTTTAATTTTTATGGGGTCCCAGAGGGGCTCCCTAGCCCCGGGGATCGCCACCCCCGGGGCTACAACATTAATGGGTGGAGGGTGGCTGAACTGCCACCCCCCAGCAAAATAGATGGGTGGGGGGCTCGAATGCCCGCTACCCCCTGGGGCTTTTTTTCAAAAATGGTTGAGGGGGGCTCAAAGGCCCCTCCAGCCCCGGGGACCGCCACTCCCTGGGGCTTTTTATGTTGTGTGAGGGGGTCGCGTGGGCCCACTCCTGGAGCCCTGGGGAACGCCACCTTCAAGGGCCGGCTCCTGCAGTGTCCCGAGGTGCCCACACCCAGGACACTGCTGTTTGCTATGGAGGGCGGAAGCCTAGGTTCTCCCCTGTCATAGCAAACATGGTTTGGATTTTGAAAGAGAGAGCAGGGAAACCTGTTCTCTCTTTTAAAATGCAAACCAGATTGCTTTTCCACACGGGGAGCTGCATGTTAGCAGCTCCCCATGTTGAAAAGCAATGCCGGCTCCCAAAGGACGCGGGGAGCCGGCTAGGACCGTGGGGGATTTGGGGCTCCCCCCACGGTCCCCAACGTTCTGCGTGAACCCCGGTGTATTGGCCTCTGGCGAGAATAGAAATTAGTGATAGATGCTTTTTTATGGTAAAATTAGGAGTTGCGCACTGGTGCCACTTTAACCCTCTCTGTCCAATCCATTTAATGTTTACATTTGGCAAACCTAGGTATTTGTCAATGGCTCTATTTATTGCGTATCTTTGGCTCAGAAAATATAGATGTGTCCCACAATCCACACTCTAAGCATCTTGAAAGGAGGTCTGGTTGCACTCAGATGGTCTCTGTAAATGAAATGGCAGTTTTAAATGTAAGATGTTTCTAAAATGATGGATAAGATGCAGTTTTGAAAAAAGAAAAGAACCGATTGGCTGTTTGAGAACATTGTACAATGAACAGTAGGGTGCATGTTTCTGTTTTTTAAAAGCATGTTTCTTATTGGTTAACAAAAACTGTTTGAAAGGAACATTACATAGGATAAGCTGATATTTTGAAAAGTCAAGCACACTTGCTGTTTGGATTAGCAACATTGTGTGCTGAACTTGTGACCTGTGTGTTCAGTTTAGTGTTCCATGGACTGTTACTTTGGTAACAGGCAGTGAGCAGATTGGGGGTAGGGTTCAAACTTATGTCATTTGAAAAGGGCTGAAATGTGTAACCAATAGAAATGTGTGTTATCTTTTGGATTAATGTGGGAAGCAATGTGATTTGATATTTACATGTATATGTGTGCCAAATGAGAGGGAAACGTTGCATTCTACAGCACACATTGAAAAAGGAAAATGCCTGCAGTGATTGCTTTTGTGCAGGATGGGGCCCCTTCCTTCACAAAAGCAATCTCCCCATGGCGCAGGCATCCTTGCACCATGGTGCAAGGGAGCCTGCATCGGCGCATGGCAGCTGTTTCTGCACTGGCGCAGGGGAGAGCACAGGAAAGCGAAATATCATGGTAGATATGTCACATTCCTGTGCTATGAAAGTGCCACAGAGTGGCCCAGCTAAAGTGCTTGCAGTGCCGGGATGCTGCACTTTCTTGTAGATCTGCCCCGTGGAATGTGTGCAGTCATCTCACTTGTTCCAGACTAGTAAATGTTTTTTGGTAAAGTGCCAAGGATACTGTTATTAGTCTAGAATCACACTGTGAGTTAGTGTGCATTTGCAAAAATTGTGAGAGAAGCATTTGGGTGCTTCATGTGTTTGCAGACATATAAGTACTTAAAAACCTTTATTGTTGTCAAGTTTTCAAGTATCAATCCACCTCCCATATTAAACATGATTAAGTCTACTTCAGAGCCCATGTTAGGATCCTGCATAAACCACAATTAGCGATAGTTTTGCTATTGTTTCTCAAGTGCAGGGTTACCTTGTAAATACAACACTATTGTTGTACTCCCCTTTTCCATGTTCTATTGTCATAGGAAAACCTACCTTGCCTCTGGTAACTCCTACATTGCAACTCATTGGAGATGCAAGGCGAGCCGCTACCAAGCCGGCTGCTAACATGCGTTAATGCGTTAATGCATCTTAGCATCGCCTAGTAAACAGGGCAATATAATTTACAACACATTTTTGGCTTTTTTTAAACAAAATGCGGTGAAATGGCCCTTGTTAATATGCCCTCAAGTTTGCTATGGCAGACCTGGAACCTCGACTCCCGCCCTGCCATACCAAACAGCAGTGTCCTGGGGTAGGCACCCCGAGACACAGCAAAAGCCGATCCTGGGGAGTGTTGTTACACAGGGCCCTCGACTGCTCCAGACTGTGGGCCACGCGACCTGACTTCCACAATTTAAAAAGCCCCAGACAGTAGAGATCCCCGGAGCTTAGAGGGACCTTTGAGCCTCCCCACCTATTTTTTGAAAGCCCCAAATAGTATCGGTCCCCGGGGACTGGATAGGACCTTTAAGCCCCCCCACCCAAGTATTTTACAAGTGGAGTAACATAGAGCCCCCCCACCCATATATTTTGTAGCACTTAGGGATGGTGGTCCCTGGGCTATAGGGCCCCTCTGGACCCCCATCAAATGTAATATTTTAGACCCCGGGGGTTGGCCCCCCAGGTAGCTAATTTTTAAACAAGCACAGGAGCCCGCACTTCATTTTTATTTTTTTTACTGCGGGTCCATGCACCTTGCGCACATTTCTCAGTTTTTTTTTATTTTTAAAACATGCCTTAGGACATGGACTGTTTTAAACTCCTATGTACTATGTATGTAGTGGTCTAATCACCTTTATAATTGTGTTTCAGTCTACAATTCCCCAGTCAGTATACCTACACTGCAGCAAACACCCTGTCACTACTCTTGCAATGCCATAATGACTCTTTCAGTACTATGTAATAATCCATTCACTAAAGTAAAACTCAATCAGTTATAAATTCACCCAGTGTTAGTGTCTTTCCTTGTACTACTCCAAATATTCAGTCAGTATGCATGTACTCATGCAGCCAGCCAGGTCTTAGCACATAGACTGTTTCAAACTCCAATGCACTATGTATGCAGTGGTCTAACCACCTTAACACTTGTATTTAAGGTCTACAATTCCTCTGTCAGTATCTATATAGAATGTGTTTGTATAGTAATAGAAAAGTATAATTTGTAAAGTTATTAATATACATTTATTTATGTTTATTTTTTACAGATATTGTTTATCATCATTAAAATAACATTATCATGCTTGAAAAATAAAGAAACAGAAAAAGAGAGCTAAAGGACAGTTACTTGAAGAAAACTCAACAGCAAGTATTGGATGAGCAACATAATGTGGCTAAAAAGACAAATTCTTCTGGTAAGACTACTAAGGAATTTATTAAAAATCTTTCTAGGCCCAGAAAGAATTTTCAGAATGTCGAAACCACTGACAATGTTTCAACCAGAAAAAAATTAAAAATAATAGGAAAAAAAAAGCAAATGGACAATCAAAAAATTCCACATATGGTAAAAGAAGAGAAAATCAGTATAAAGAGATACGCAAGCAATTATTTTATAATAGAGTAGTACATCTATACTACTATAATAAAGGAAGAACTTTCAGCCTTTGAGGCGGGTAAACTCGGGAACCACAGCGCCAATCCACACACCCGATACACCGTTGGAATCTTCACTGTGTGTAGATGGTTATAGGCTATATAAATTTTTTTTTAAAATGTTATTTAAAAAATTTGCAGTAAAAAAAAAAGTAGTCCCTCCGGAGTAGCGCCGGCCCCGACGTGCTTGCTCACGTCAGGAGCGCGGGAAGGAGCTGCTTCCAGGAGCTCGACGAGAACCGGCGGACATGGCGCGGGTGAGGAGCGGGGACGTGAGGAGCAGCGGACAGGCCAGCGGTGGTACGTGCAGCGGACAGGCTGGAGGAGCGGCGGCTGAGGTAAGGGAGCGGTGGACATGGCATGGGGGAGGAGCGGTGACGTGAGGAGCAGCGGACAGGCCAGCAGCAGTGCGAGCAGCAGACAGGCGGGAGGAGCAGCGGCTGAGGTAAGGGCACCCATGTCAGGGCAGGCAGAGGTCGGGGCAGGCGGAGGTCGGGGCAGGCGGGGGTCGGGGCAGGCGAGGGTCGGGGCAGGCGGGGGACGGGCGGGCGGGGCCCGGGCTGCTGGACATTGTCGGGGTGGGCGGGGGTCGGGGAAGCCTGTTGCTTCCGGACAAAGTCGGGACGGGCTGCTAGTAATTTTATAAAAAGAAGACGCATATTGAATCCATTGTTGAAAAGGCTTTTGAAGTAAAAAGGAAACTATTCGTTTTAGTTTTAAACAGAATTCGATCACTAGATAAACCAATGCATGTAATGAAGGCCAAAAGTAGGAGAAAAAGATTAATTTACAGAACTAATTTTTGTGCTGTTTTTTGGGGGGAATGGAAAAACAGTTCAAGTTCAGAGCCTTTCATTAATGAAGAGAGTTATTTTCAGACCAATGTTTTGCTGCATGCAGTTGACACCAGTGGTCGAGCTTATGAAGTTAGAAATGATTGTCCAATTGACAAAGAAAAAATGGTTCCCTATAATGCAGAAGAAGTGATAGCTGATGAAGTTCGAGGCAGACGTCCTAAAGCCTTAGTGTACACTTGGGATTGCAGTAGTATTTGTAGTGTACGACAAGAATCTATTGATCTTTTACATAATTTCTATAGTATATATATATATATATATATATAGTAAACAAATGTGTTAAACAAAAGATTAAGATTTTGCAAGGACTAGACCCTTGCAGAGTTAGAAAACAATACTGGTTTGCAAGGTCATTCTCTGGCTTCTCTTTCTAGAAAAGTATGTCAAAGTGTTTTCCACCATTTCAGGATGTTAGCAGTACATCATACTCAAATGCCGAAGTTAGTTAGAAGATTGTATTATGCAAAAAGTCCAGCACTAATGTTAAATGAGTTGAATAATGCTCTTTTGCGTGGATCAGTACCAGATGTGAAAAAGGTTTGTGATGAAATTGAGTTTTGTTACTTTGGACCTCAACAAGAGACTGCAGAAACGGATACATTAATAGAAGAAAATAGAAGAAAATGTTGAAGAGAATGTGGAACATACTACTACAAAAAATGTTGATGATCAAATTACAAAGTTTAAGGTGATTTCAGGTGAAAGGCCAAATTTTTCTTGTATTTGTTGTCGGCGAACTCACTATAAAAATCAGACTAGGATTGTTGATCTGTATTTAAAAACAAAATAATGATATGTGGTATAAATATCACATATCATGTGGTAGAAAATTGTTTTGATTTAGGTTCTGATCAACGTATTTGTAAATATTGTTAGAATAGATGAGAATAAAATGCCCGCAAGAGCTGTCCATAATAATCTAGAGTTGGTTGCTATTCCTCCAGAACTCATAGATTTAAATACCTATGAGTCTATTCTCATTCAATGTGTGCACCCGTTTCAGGCTATTGTTCGTATGGAGCCTAAAACAGGTAAATTGCCTTCTTCAGATTTACAAAGAGGATTAAAAGGAAGAGTTGTATATTTACCTCTAGATTTAAAGAAAAATATTGAAACTATTGGTGTAAAAAGTGTAGAAAATAAACCACTAGTTATTCCAGTTAATGGCATTCCTACTAAAAGTAAGAAAAACTGGCAGGAGTTAGTGGATGTTAAAAAAGTGCAGAAATCAACTTTGTATTTGATAAAAAATAATAACAACTATAGAAATGTTAATATGGGAGAAGAAGAAACACTTTTAGCAGAAGATAGTGAAACGTCAAGTGGACAAATTGAAAAAGTGGACATGTCAAGAAGTGAAGAAATATATGAACATTATAGTGTACATCCACTTCATTCAAAATAAGTGATGGGGAATACTATTGAGTTTTTTCAAATAAAAAAATCAAAGGGAAGTCCCATGAGTGTATGAGAAGAGAGCTTGGAAGCTTGCTGTTTTCCGCAGTTGTTTCCAACAGGAAAAGGAGGACGATATGATGAAAGACCTGTGCAAATACCTGCATCTGAATATCGGACAACAAGATTATATGCAGAAGATCCAAGATTTCAACAATGGATCCCTTATATGAAATGTATGATACGGAACTTAGGAACTCCTACATAGTTCCTTACCCTAAGCTGTGCTGAGTACGCTTTGGATGATTTACTTGAATTTCTTCGAGAGGCAAATTCCAATATAAAAATATTGAATACAAGACACCTGGAGAATTGTGCTCTTTGGATCCTGTTAATGTATGCACGTATTTTAATCATAGATTTGATGCTATGATGCATTTTATCTGCAATAAAAAAATGTCCTCCTCTTGGAAAAGTGGGATTTCTTTCGGAGAAAGGAGTATCAAGCAAGAGGTGGTCCTCATATACATATGCTATTATGGATTAAGGATGCACCGACATTCAGAACAGATGATACTGTTTTGTCTTTTATTGAAGAATAGGCCACATTGCTGTACCAAAAAGCACAGAAAAAAAAAATTTAAGACAACAAGTCTTATGATTCTAAAGCCATCGATGTGGAAAATACTGTAGACGAAAGTACATATATATGGATAAGTTCTATACCAAATGTCGTTTTGCATTTCCACGTCCTGTAATATCCAAAGGAAGAGTGAACAGTTTCATGTCAGCTATGCGACATACCATCACAAGAAAGTCTCCAAAAGATACCTACAATTTAAGAAGAAGCGAAGAGTCAAAATATATTAATGACTACAATCCGGTTTTTCTGTCCATGTGGAATGCTAACATGGATATTCAGTACGTTGCGGACTATTCCATTGCTGTTGCTCGATATGTAACGTACTACATTACAAAATCAGAAAAGACAGAATTGAATATGGGAAGAGATTTCTCACAAGAAGACTCTAAGTAAGATATTATACAGTTTCAGTTTGAAGATGTTATCCCATAGAGCAATTGGAGTATATGAATGCTCAGATCTAGAAGAATAATTTGGGTGAGTCTAGGTCTTGCTGCAATGCGAAATCGGGTACTGAAATCTGTTCAAGAAATTGAATATTTAGCAGAAAACAATCCAGAAAGTACAGATATTTTGAAAACGAATATGTTGGATGCATATTACCCAAGCAGAAGTCATCATCTTGAGAACATGCGTCTCTATGAAGTGCTGCAAAACTAAACTTTTAAACGGAATACTACAGAGAAAATCAATGATGGAAAATATGGAGTGATTGGTTCTGAAGGATGTTTGGTGAAAGTAACAAAAGGAAATGTGATTAATCACAGGAAGCTGATTTGCGACACTGCTGATAAAAGGGTATTTTACTATTTAGCTCTTTTGCAACTATTCAAACCGTGGCGATCAGAATTGGAATTACTTAGAGAATTTCAGAGCTATGAAGATTTCTTTAATGCTTGTAAAGATACCATAGAATGCACTGTTTTTGCAAATTATGTGAAAATGTTGAACAATGAAATTGATCTAGAAGCTATTATTGCAGCTGAGATTGCTAGAGGCAGTTCTCAAGACAGTCAAAGTTCTGCTGCGCTGAGTCAAGATCCACTAGGACAACCATTTGTTGAAAATGAAGCAGCAATCGCTATGAATGAGGTGGAAACAGCAATGCATCAAAGTCAAGAAGATGTAACGGACTTAGCAAACTTGAAAGAACAACTAAATGTTGAACATAAAGAAATATAACAGCAAGTGAGACAACAGATTGATCATGCATTTCTTCATGAAAAGAAAGAATGCACATAATTTCAATCTATCCAAATGTATGTGAGTGGACAAGCTGGAACAGGAAAAAGTTTCTTAATTAAAGTAATCCCCAGTAATCTATAGAAAACAACTGAGTCACATTTGTCTTGTGTAGTAACTACTCCAACTGGGTTGGCAACACACAACATTAAAGGAATTACATTACATCTTTAACTGATGCTAACTGTGGAGCATGAACACAAATTGGAATATCACAAGCTATCTGGAGAAGCTTGTTGTGAAGTTTCAAGAGTGCTGAAAAAAATGAAACTTCTGATTATTCATGAGGTAAGCATGGTCTCAAACTCAATGCTTGCTTTTGTGCATTAAAGAATGCAGCAAATTATTAAAACAGAGTACGACGTGTCATTTGGAGGAAAACATGTCATAGTTTTTGGAGATCTACTGCAACTTACTCCTGTAAAAGGGCAACCAGTATTTAAAACACTTGTGAATGAAGACACCAGAAAGTCTCTGGGTAGTGGTGGAAATGTTAACATTTGGTCATATTTTGAATACAAGGAACTCATTACAAATATGCGACAGGCAAATTATGTTGATTATGGGACTATACTTCAAGATATAAGAATTAGAGTACTGGCAGAACTTGGCAAACAAGCTTTGCAGAGTCGATTACTTTCCAATTTGTTTCCAAATGAAAATATAGTTCGTGAAAAAATTTATATGAAAATTGCAGAAAGCAAATCTGTAATATGCTTAATGCCAACACTGCATGAGTGTTCTATACTCAATAAACAACTTTTAAAGTTGGAAAATGAAGAAATAATTAAAATGGAAGCTATTGATAAAATAGAGCATGAAGGAATCACTATTATTTTGACAGAAAAGTTGAAAACAAAATTGGATTCTTTAGAAAAATCGATATCTAAAACTGCTGGTTTAGAAAAGAATCTATATGCATGTGCAAACTGTCGGATAATTTTAAGGCGTAATTTGGATGTAGAAAAATGCTTAGTTAATGGAGCAATGGGCAAAGTTGTGGATTTTGTTAATAACCCGAATAAAGATGGTATTGAATTTTTAAAAATTAAATTTGCTCAGATTGAAGAAGTGAAACAAATTGGTCGTTGTTCAGTTTGTTTTTTGCTTCTTAAAGATTTATATGTCCGTAGAAAACTGTTTCCAGTTTCTCTGTTATATGCAGTGACTATTCATAAATCTCAAGGTTTAAGTGTAGACAGTGCTTTGGTGAACATTGGAATTACCGTGTTTAAAAAGGGTATGGCATATGTTGCTTTGTCGCGAGTCAGAACTTTATCTGGTATGTTTTTAAATGATTTTGATGACACAAAGGTTACTGCAGATGCAAACTGTGTAAAAGAGTATAATAGTTTAAGAAGAGTGTATGCTCCCAATTTAGGTCAATATCCTGTATTTGAAAAGCGTGTAGTAGGACGAAAAAGAAGGTATGAGAATATCTGTAGTGAAGGTATAGAGAAGGAAAAAAAACAAGATAATGTTCTGATTGCAAGCAAAAAGAAAAAGGACACTGTTGAAGAGATTGTTGGTTATCAGTTTGAAAATAGTTCAGGTGTCAACTGCTATGCTAATGTAGCGGTCAATGTTGTTTATTTTCTTGAAGGTTTGCAACAGTAAATTATGGAAAATCGGGAAAAAAGATTTTGTTCCTTGTTGCATTGGGTTTATGAAAAATTGAGAATTGATAAAAGTAAAATACTAAGTGTTTGTGGTGTTCGTAATGTTTTGGATGTATTTTCTGGTTCTACACAATTTACGCAGAATATCCAACAAGAGGCTCAGGAATTTCTAATGTATATGCTTACCATATTGGATAATGAACGCGTAGAAATGTAAAACCTTTTTGGCCTTTGTTACAAATGGGAACATCATTGTGAAAATAGTATGTATACATTTAGCACTAACATAGACACTGAAAGATTTATATATTTGACATTACCAGACTGTAAATCAGTGTCTTTCAGAAAACTAGTTAAAGCAGCAAATCAAAACATGGAGTGTAGCTTATGCAAATCAGAAATGTTATCAACACTATTTATACAAAGATATGGACAATATATAATTTTACTGATGCAACGTTGTACAGCTAGTGGAAGAAAATTGGACACTTTAATAAAACATTTTGTAGCAAGTCAACTATCAATATCAGGAAGGACTTTTGTTATGTTATGTTATAAAAATATTTATAAATCGCGCACTGCTACTCGAGAGTGTCCTGGCGCGTGGAAGCGGTAAACATGGGAGGCAGGAGGGACTAAATGGACTGTTTAAACAGATGAGTTTTTTGCCTTTTTTAAAATGTGGATAGTTCCTTGATGTGCCGAAGATCCTCAGGGAGCGCAATCCAGACAGTGGAGGCCTTGACTGCAAAGGACATCCCCCCCAGACGAGCTCTCCGAAATCTAGGGGTCACCAGCCGTCTTTGCATAGCTGAACGCAAAGGACGATTGGGCATGTAGAGGGAGAGCCTGGAACTAATATAAGCAGGGCCCTGACCGTGAAGTGCCTTGTGTGTCATAGTGAGTGCTTTGAAATGCACGCGCTGGGCGATAGGTAACCAGTGCAGATTACTCAGCTGCTTGCGACCGCCAAGGCATCTAGGGATGTTAAATACAAGCCTGACCGCCGCATTCTGAATGACCTGTAATTTTCCCAGACGCTACCCTGGAATGCCAAGGTAAAGGTCGTTGGCATAGTCCAGGCGAGCTAAAACTAGAGCCCTGACCACCGTCTCTCTGGCAGCGCGGGGCAGTAAGGGAAAAAATCTTCTCAGGGCTTTTAGTGTGCCAAAGCACACCCCTGACAGACGCATGATTTGTTCATGGAAGCCTAAGTCGCTCCAAAACCAAATTCCCAGATTTTTTGCTACACCACAATCTCCTGAGGGGCAGGGGAATCCGGGAGGCCAGAGAGACTCTCCGAAGGCTGGTGGAAAATGACCATAGAGGAGCACCTCAGATTTTTCTTCATTACATTTCAGGCTGGCCTGGGCCAGCCATGAAAAGACCACTGACACCTCCGTTTGCAAATCATCCCCCTTCCAGGTAAAGAGAAGCTGGGTGTCATCAGCATAAGCCATAATTTTGGCACCCAGCTTCTCCGCCAAACCGATCAGGGGGGTGAGGTAGACATTAAACAAGAGGGGGCTCAGGGTAGACCCTTGAGGAACACCAGTGGCCACCATGGTATCTGATGAAGAGAAAGGGGGCATCCACACCTGTTGGGAGCGGTTATCCAAAAAGGATCTAACCCATTCCCAAACCGTGCCATTAATACCAATGTCAGACAGGCGGGAGAGGAGCTGGAGATGAGGTACCGTATCGAAGGCGGCAGAGAGGTCGAGTAAGATCACAGCCGCCCTGCCGCCTGCATCCAGACACACCCTGATAGCCTCCAAAATTTCCACCAGGGCAGTTTCGGTGCTAAATGCTGACCTGAATCCAGATTGAGCTGGATGTAAGGCTCCTGTGGACTCCACAAATCTCTCCAATTGTTTGAAGGCCACCTTCTCACACACCTTAGCTAAAGCTGGAAGGAGGGAAATGGGGCGATAGTTAGAGAGAAGTGAGGGGTCAGCAGAAGGTTTCTTAAGGAGGGGGAGGAGTTTTGCATGTTTATATTGCACAGGCACCCTTCCCGATTGAAGTGAGTCATTCACCAACTTCAAAACCTCTGGAGCGACTATCTCTGCCACCCCACTCAGGACCCTAGTATGACAAGGGTCTGTGGCAAGCCAGATTTTAATGATTTGAGTATAGCTAGGACGTCTTTCTCCTCGGCAGTGGTAAAATGCGAAAAGAATTGTGTGGGAACAGTAGGACAGGGGGCAGTCAGAATGAGTAAAGGGGACGGCCCTGATGGGATAGTCCTTAGGCTATCTTGTATCTTTTGTATTTTAACAGTGAAGAAGTTAGATAGGTCCTCACACCTTTGGAGTGAATTCAAAGTGGGGGGGAGTTCCGCAGTGGGGGATAGAAAGCTCCGGACGATAGCGAAAATTTCCTTGCTGTTGTTGTTAGCTTTGGAAATTCTGTCTTCAAAAAAGTTGCCTTTGGCTACTTTAATAGCAGTGTAGTACTCCCTCTGAGCGGCACGAAGTGCCGCCTTCGCCCGAGGGCAATAGCAGTAGCAGTAGCAATAATTTTCCATGATGGTCAGTGATGTCATTTGAGATGTCATCAGTGATGTCATCAGTGATGTCACTGACCATGTCATTAATAATGTAATACATGACATCATCAGCAATGGATTGAAGGCGCGCAAGTTATAGTGAGTACAACTAACTATAACAGAGAAATTTCGATGGTTTTGTACAAGTGAAATGTCCAGCTAACTGTAACACCTCTGAAGCCTATGGTTTTTTCAGTGAACATATACATATGTTCACTGAAAAAAATAGGTTTCAGGGATGTTATAGTTAGAAATGAGCATTTAAAAAAAGCCTTAGAAATTCAATGAAAAAATCACAGGTTTCAGGACGTTATAGTTACTTGAACATTTTACTCATACAAAACCAGAGAAATTAATCTGTTATAGTTAGTTCAGCTAACTATAGCACTGCTGATGATATCACATATTACATCATTAATGGCATGGTAAGTGACATCACTGATGACATTACTGATGACATCATCCAGTGACTGTGTGTTTCTGTAAAGTTTAAATATGTTTTATATATATATGCCAAGGTGTATTGAAGTATGAGTGGGTGTAAGAGTGTCTGAATAGTTGATTTAGTTGGTACGTGACTAACTGTATGAGTGAGAGTTTAAACTTCTCTTACTGAATGCATTGGTTAGTGAGTAAACTGTGTAAATGTCTGTATCAATCTGTCAGTTGGTGTGTAGGCAGCTGCAGGAATTGATGAGTAGCTACATGAATGTCTATATGGGTTATTGATTGGTTGTCTGAGTATCTATATAGGTGCCTGAGTGTCTGTGTGGGTGGGTGGGGTTGTGTGACTCTGTGCATAGATGTGTGAGTGGGTAATTCACTGAGTGTATGGGTTCAAGAGTGCATATATGAAGGGCTGTATGGGTGGGTGAGTGTGTGTATGGGTGTGTTTGTGAGTGAATGATGCATCAGTGGTACATGTGTGAGTAACTACATATGTGAATGCAGTATATGTGAGTGTTGGAGTATATAAATCGCTATATGTTAGAGTGAGTGATTGTGAGAGTGACCGTATGGATGAGGGTATGCTTGTATCAGTGATTGTATAAGAGAGTAAGTATGTGTTAGTGTCTCTATGAATAAGTGAGGTGGTGCATGTGTATAAATGTATAGGTGAGTACATGGGAGTGTGAATGATTCTTTGCATGATTGGCTAGGTGTGTGAGTAACTCTATGGATGAGCTGCGATGGGTGAGTGTCTGTATACGTGTATGAGTGCAAATTATAGTGCTGTATTGATGAGTGACTGCATGTATGAGTGACTCAATGGGAAAATGAGTGGACCTGTGTGTACACCTATGAATCAGTGAGTGGGTATGTAGTAACTGGTATTGGTGTGTCTATGGTTCCGAAAATGATAGTCTGTATTTTAGAGTGGGTGTATCAAAGGTTATATTAGGGTATGAGGAGGTGCATTAGATTATCACGTAGTTGATGTCATCATTGATGTTATCAGTGATGTCATTTGAGATGTCATCAGTGATGTCACTGACCATGTCATGAAGGATGTAATATATGACGTCATCAGCAGTGTATTGAGGGGGGGGGCGATTTATAGTTAGCTGAACTAACTATAACAACCAAATTTCTCTGGTTTTGTACGAGTGAAATTTCCAACTAACTATAACGTCCCTGAAACCTGTGGTTTTTTCAGTGAATTTCTAAGGTTTTTTAAATGCTAATTTCTAAGTATTCTTACAAAGGTAGGACATGTGCAGAAAGAGGAAGAAAGGCGCAGAAAGAAGCCAGAGAAATGCAGAAAGATGCAACAGAAGTCCAGAAAGACAAATTAAGGTGCAGAAAGAAACAAGAGATGTGCACAAAGAAAGAACAGAGGAGTAGAAAGAGGCCTTGCAAAGTCACCCAGTGTCCCTAACTTTTTGCTGACTGCTACCGGTGGTAAGTGACTCTGGCTAACCAGCCCCAGAGTCAGTGCCATGCTGAATGACACTTAGAATACAGTGAAAACACCTATATACATTAGGGTACGCTATGGGTAGGGGCACCCCTGTGATTGGCATGACCTCCCCTGTATGGTCCTAGTACATAATAGGGCAGGGGAATTAAAACTACATCTAATTAAGAGGTGCAGTAGGAGGCAAGAGATTTTCAGAAAGAAGCAACACAGGTGCTGAAAGAGGCCAGAGAGGTGTAGAAAAAAGCAAGTGAAGTACAGAAAGAGCCAAGTGAGGTGCAGAAAGAAGCAAGAGAACGGCAGAAAGAACCAACAGAGCTGTAAAAAGAGGCAAAAGGGGTGCAGAAAGGGGTAGGAGAGGTGCACAAAGTCAAGAGAGGTACAGAAAGAGGGAGGAGGGGTGCAGAAAGAAGGATGAGAAGTTTAGAAATAGGCAGGAAGGTACAGATAGAAGCAAGAGCAGTGCAGAAAGAACCAACAGAGGTGCAGACAGAGGGAAGAGGGGTGGAGAGAGAGGCAAGAGGAGTGCAGAAAAAGGTAGGATGGGTGCATAAAGAAGGAAGAGAAATACAGAAAGAAGTAACAGAGGTGGTGAAAGGGGTGCAAAGAGTGCAGAAAGAGTCAAGTGGAGTGCGGAAAAAAAGCAACAGAGGTACAAAAAAGGCAATAGTGGTACAGAAAGAGGGAAGAGAGGTATAGAAAGAGGCTAGAGAGTTGCACAAAGAGGGAAGACTGGTGTAGAAACAAGCAACAGAGGTGTAGAAAGAAGCAAGAATAGTACAGAAAGAGGCAAGTCAGATGCAGACACAGGAAAGAAAGGTACAGAAAGAGGGAAAACGAGGGCAGAAAGAGACAACAGGGTTGCAGAAAGAAGCAAGACAGATGCAGAAAGAAGCATACAAAGTGCAGAAGGAAGCAACAGAGGTACGGAAAGAGGCAAGAGAACTGCAGAAAAAGGCAAGAAAAGTGCAGAAAGAGGCAAAAGAGGTACATAAAGAGACAACAGTGGTGCAGAACAAAGCAAGACAGGTGCAGAAGGAGGCAGGTGAGATGCAAAAACAGGCAGGAAGGTACAGAAAGAGGAAAGAAGAGTGCAGAAAGAGACAACAGCGGTACAGAAAGAAGCAAATGAGGTGCAGAAAGAGGCAACAGACGTGCAGAAAGAGGCAAAAGAGGTACATAAAGAGACTACAGGGGTGCAGAAAGAAGCAAGACAGGTGTAGAAAGAAGCATGGAAAATGCAGAATAAAACAACAGGGGTGCAGAAAGAGGCAAGAGAAGTGTAGAAGAGAGCAAGTGAGATGCAGAAAGAGCCAACAGAGGTACAAAACGAGGAAAGAGAGGTGCAGAAACAGGCAACAGAGTGCACAAAGAGGCAAGAGAATTGCTGAAAGAAGAAGCAGCAGAGGTAAAGAATGAAGCAAGAAAAGTGCAGAAAGAGGCATGTGAGATGCAAAAAGAGGCAGGAAAGGTACAGAAAGAGGGAAGACGAGTGCAGAAAGAGATTACAGGTGGGCAGAAAGAAGCAAATGAGGTACAGAAAGAGGCAACAGGCATGCAGAAAGAGGGAAGAGAGGTACAGAAAATAAATGAGATTTTCAGAATGAGGTCAAGATAAGTGCAGAAAAAGAAAGAAACATGCAGAAAGAAGCAACAGGCATGCATACAGGGGCAAGAGAGATGCAGAGGAAAGCATGAGTGGCTTGCACACCATTAGTATCAATTTAACACCCACCCAGCAATAAGTAACAGGTGACCATTCTAGGTTTGCAAAGGGCCTTTCACCACGCTGTTACACTGGTCGCTACATTTTTGGTAACGTTTGACCAGTTTCAGCTAGAAACAAGGCATTTTTTTGTTCATATCTGCAGATTAGGGTGCAGATGATGAATTATGTTCTAATGCAGAAAATGTATAATTGTGCGAAAGTCGGTGCAGACAAACAGCCACATGCTCATACCTCTGACTAGGCCCACAAGTGCTCCTCAGTGATTCCATATTTTTTTGTCTTACTAAGTTCATAGTTGAGCTTCTATGGAAATGAGGAAGACTAAATCTGAGGTTACCACTCCACAACACAGACTGCCATACCACATAATTACTCTCCATAACACATAATCCCACTCTACATAATTCCTATACACTAAATGCCACATACTTTCTATCCACATAATTTCACTGCACAACATACAACATAATTCCACTACACACAACATACATCCACTCTACTCCCAAAAACATTAGTAAAAAAATGTTTGCATTTACAACTCCAATAGCTCTAATTCTTGCAAATACGAAACCTATTACATTGCAAACACTTCTTTAACTAGTAATCGCGGTTGCAGAGTAGTGGGGAAAGGGTGCTGGGCCTCCAACCTGCACTCAGGAATTCCGGTGCGTAGGGCTTACAGGAGGTACCAGTAGGGCTTCTTGGCCCCCAAATTCCTTCAGGAGTAAACTGGACTTCAGCCCCATCCAGTAGTCGGCCAGGAGGCGCGTTTGCAGAATGGTGGAGAAAGGGGGGCATGGCCTCCGAAGACGTCTTAGCAATCCCACTGTGTGAGACTTACTGGAGGTAACAAAAGGGAAAGTTGGCCCCCAAGGTCATCCTTGGGGGCCCTTTTTACACCACTCTGCAAACGTTTCTCTTGGCACACTGCTGCTCAGGTGATGAAGTCCACTTTTGTCCTGAGGTCCTCAGGACACAAGAGGACCTCATCGCCCCACCAACAGTGCACCAAGAAGCATGTTTGCAGAGTGGTGTAAAAAGGGGTGAGGCCTCGGACCACCTCTCTGCACGCAACTCTGTGGCACATATTGGAGGTACCTGGTGGGCTAGTTGGTACCCAGGGACCCTCAGTATTCAAGGGGAATTAATTAAGTATGGGCGGAAAATTCATTACTAGCAAATTTGCAGATTTTCCGTGATTTCGTGATTCGCGAATCGCGCGAAATCACGGCAAAATCCGCTAATTCGCGAGCGGGACGCATTTTGCTCAGGAAGCACTTACAGGGTTACAGCAGGTGCCCAAGTTGAAGCTAATTTCTTTGTAACCATTTACAAAATGGTTACAAAGAAATTAACTTCAACTTGGGCACCTGCTGTAACCCTGTAAGTGCTTCCTGAGCAGCGCCTCCTTGCCTATTTGCAACTATTCTCTGACCCTGCTCTGACCCTCGAAGCAGGGTCAGAGAAAAGTTACAAGTAGACAACGAGGCTCCTGCAGGAAGCACTTACAGATATAGATAAAGCAGGTGCCTGAGTTGAAGGTCAAATTCAGTAACTCCTTAATCAGCCCCCAAAAAATGTGCATTTTGACAAGGCTGGGCAGGTGTGTGTTCTCCCCATATCTACCGTCGAAAATTAGCTATGATGGTTGATGTAGGCCTTTGTATCCTTGACTTTCACGAGCTCTATCCCCGTGTAGTTCCTGTGACCACGAGCTTCTTTCTCCCGGGATCTGCTGCTCTGATTGGTGCCTGTCCTTTTATACACAGAAGAGGCATGTGAACTTGTATAGAAGCACGCCCGTTAGCCCCCCACACACACACTAATGGTGTGCACCGTCTTCCCGCCCTTTAGCCACTATGATGGACCGCTCACTCGAGGGACCCTGGCGCCCTTCAGCACAATGGCAAAGTTAATCAGCCCCAAAAAAATGTGCGCTTTGTCGAGGCTGGGCAGGTGTGTGTTCTCCCCATATCTACCGTCGAAAATTAGCTATGATGCTTGATGGAGGCTTTTGCATTCTTGACTTTCACAAGCTCTATCCCCGTGCAGTTCTTGTGACCACAAGCTTCTTTCTCCCCGGATCTGCTGCTCTGATCGGTGCCTGTCCTTTTATACACAGAAGAGGCATGTGAACTTGCATAGAAGCTTGCCCGTTTGCCCCCCCACGCACACACTAGTGGTGTGCACCGTCTTCCCGCCCTTTAGCCACTATGATGGACAGCTCACTCGAGGGACCCCGGCACCCTTCGGTGCGATGGTAAAGTTCATCAGCAACCAAAAAATGTGTGTTTTGTCCAAGCTGGGCAGGTGTGTGTTCTCCCCTTATCTACCGTAGAAAATTAGCTATGATACTTGATGGAGGCCTTTGCATCCTTGACTTTCACGAGCTCTATCCCCATGCAGTTCCTGTGACCATGAACTTCTTTCTCCCCAGATCTGATGCTCTGATCGGTGCCTGTCCATTTATACACAGAAGAGGCATGTGAACTCACATAGAAGCCCGCCTGTTTGCCCCCCCCACACACACTAGTGGTCTGCACCCTCTTCCCGCCCTTTAGCCACTATGATGGACAGCTCACTCGAGGGACCCCGGCGCCCGTCAACCCGATGACAAGTTAATCAGCCCCAAAAAAATGTGCGCTTTGTCGAGGCTGGGCAGGTGTGTGTTCTCCCCATATCTACCGTCGAAAATTAGCTATGATGCTTGATGGAGGCCTTTGCATCCTTGACTTTTACGAGCTCTATCCCTGTGCAGTTCCTGTGACCACAAGCATCTTTCTCCCCGGATCTACTGATCTGATCAGTGCCTGTCCTTTTATACACAGAAGAGGCATGTGAACTTGCATAGAAGCCCGCCCGTTTGCCTCCCCCCCACACACACTAGTGGTGTGCACTGTCTTCCCCCCTTTAGCCACTATGATGGACAGCTCTCTCGAGGGACCCCGGCGCCCTTCAGTGCGATGGCAAAGTTAATCAGCCCAAAAAAAATGTGCGCTTTGTCGAGGCTGGGAAGGTGTGTGTTCTCCTCATATCTACTGTCGAAATTTAGCTATGATGCTTGATGGAGGACTTTGCATCATTGACTTTCACAAGCTCAATCCCCGTGCAGGTCCTGTGACCACGAGCTTCTTTCTCCCCATCTGCTGCTCTCATCGGTGCCTGTCCTTTTATACACAGAAGAGGCATGTGAACTCGCATAGAAGCCCGCCCATTTGCCCCCCCACACACACTAGTGGTGTGCACCGTCTTCCCGCCCTTTAGCCACTATGATGGACAGCTCACTCGAGGGACCCCGGCACCCTTCTGCGCGATGGTAAAGTTAATCAGCCCCTAAAAAATGTGCGTTTTGTCCAGGCTGGCAGGTGTGTGTTCTCCCCATATCTACCGTAGAAAATTAGCTATGATGCTTGATGGAAGCCTTTGCATCCTTGAATTTCACGAGCTCTATCCCCGTGCAGTTCCTGTGACCAAAAGCTTCTTTCTCCTCATCTGCTGCTCTGATCGGTGCCTGTCCTTTTATACACAGAAGAGGCATGTGAACTCACATAGAAGCCCGCCCGTTTGCCCCCCCCCCACACACACTAGTGGTCTGCACCATCTTCCCGCCCTTTAGCCACTATGATGGACAGCTCACTCATGGGACCCCGGCGCCCTTCAACGCAATGACAAAGTTAATCAGCCCCAAAAAAATTGCGATTTGTCGAGGCTGGGCAGGTGTGTGTTCTCCCCATATCTACCATCGAAAATTAGCTATGATGCTTGATGGAGGCCTTTGCATCCTTGACTTTCACGAGCTCTATCCCCGTGCAGTTCCTGTGACCACAAGCTTCTTTCTCCCCAGATCTGCTGATCTGATCGGTGCCTGTCCTTTTATACACAGAAGAGGCATGTGAACTTGCATAGAAGCCCGCCCGTTTGCCTCCCCCCACACACACTAGTGGTGTGCACCGTCTTCCCCCCTTTAGCCACTATGATGGACAGCTCACTCGAGGGACCCCGGCACCCTTCAGCGCGATGGCAAAGTTAATCAGCCCAAAAAAATTTGCTCTTTGTCGAGGCTGGGCAGGTGTGTGTTCTCCTCATATATACCGTCGAAATTTAGCTATGATGCTTGATGGATGCCTTTGCATCATTGACTTTCACGAGCTCTATCCCCGTGCAGTTCCTGTGACCACGAGCTTCTTTCTCCCCATCTGCTGCTCTCATCGGTTCCTGTCCTTTTATACACAGAAGAGGCATGTGAACTCGCATAGAAGCCCGCCCGTTTGCCCCCCCCACACACTAGTGGTATGCACCGTATTCCCGCCCTTTAGCCACTATGATGGACAGCTCACTCGAGGGACCCCGGCACCCTTCGGCGCGATGATAAAGTTAATCAGCCCCTAAAAAATGTGTGTTTTGTCCAGGCTGGGCAGCTGTGTGTTCTCCCCATATCTACCGTCGAAAATTAGCTATGATGCTTGATGGAGGCCTTTGCATCCTTGAATTTCACGAGCTCTATCCCCGTGCAGTTCTTGTGACCAAAAGCTTCTTTCTCCTCATCTGCTGCTCTGATCGGTGCCTGTCCTTTTATACACACAAGAGGCATGTGAACTCGCATAGAAGCCCCCCCCCCGTTTGCCCCTCCCACACACACTAGCGGTTGTGCAAAATCGCAAAAAAATCCATGATTTCGCAGGGAAATCCACACATTTGTGGATTGTTTTGCGATTTCGCGCGAATTCGCGAACTGCTGATTTGCAAAATTCGCCCATACTTAGAATTAATTCTCCATCTAAGAACGCACCAGGTGGTGCGTTTTCAGAGTGGTGGAGAAAGGGGGCGTGGCCTCCGGCGAAATGCCAGCTTTTTAAATGTTTTGTTTTTTGGAAGGTGAGCTATGTGGTCCCCTTCCCTTTATTATTTTTGGGCCCTGGGGACCCCAGAGCCTGAAAATTTTGGGGGATTTAAAAAAACGGGAGGGGGGCCGTGCTACCCCCCTCCCAGGGCCATTATTACCCCGGGGACCCCCAGGGGACCCCCAGGCTGTGCCTCGCTGTCTTTTTTTAAGTTAGAGAGGGGGCTGTGTGGTCCCCCTTCCCTTGGTCACTTCAGGCCCTGAGAACCTCATCCCCCACGGCCTGGCCGCTCAGTTGAGGACCATGGGAGGTGGTGATCCCTGGGACTTGGTGGTCTGTAACGGACAGCCCAATTTCAATATTTAGTGCCTCAGGTAGGTGGTGGCCCCCAGGGCATGTGGGGGGGCTCGAGTCCCACACACATTTCTTTTACAAAAAACAGAGCCCCGGGAAGGTGGCGGCCCCCAGGGCTTTGGGGGGCCGCAAGGCCCTCCACACTTTTTTCACAATTCCCTGGGGAATAAGGCAGTCCCTGCTGCAGTGGTGGTTCCCATGGACCCCCTAATTAGGCATGCCCCGGGACCTGGCCACCCAAGAGCTTAAATATAATGAAGCACGCAAGCCCACACTTTGTTTTTTTTTAAATTTTCTCAGCCGGATTCGTGACCCCAGCACGAATTCGCCTGTTTTTTAAAAGAAATGCTTTTTTGGACCCTGGCGGTCCCCCTGAGCAGGCCCACGGTGTTTCTACTCTGACCCCTTTTCTTGTTTTGCTCTTTTTTTTACTTTTTTTTGTGACTCGGTTACTGAGTCACAAGATGCCTGGCAACACATTTTAGTTTGGAGTGTGGGTAACCAATCAGAAGTTAGCTCATGCTCTGGAGGAGTCGCGACTCCTCCTCGGTGCTAAGTTACCGATATTTTTCTGTTTCACATTTCGCAGGAACTACTGAACAGATTTACACCATTTAAATAAAAGGTTGCTTTCTGAACCAAGAACTACCCTTTTGCCAAATTTGGTGTAATTCCATTGGGTAGAATCAGGCTGTAGATTGTAATAAAGTTTCATATGGAAAATAACCCCCGCTTGACGAATCACCTCGAAACTTTCAACAGACAAACTGAGAGGCCAGGCCCTATTTTTGGGAAAATTTCACGAAGATTCGTCCAACAGCGCCAAAGATATTGGTAAATCAAAAAGCGCTTTTCTTATGGAAACTAGGTTCTAACTATAGCAATCTACTGGTGACCGCCAGTATATATTTATAAAGTTTTCGGAGTGAACCGTAAATTGGGGTTAAAATAAAAGGGGGGTACCAAAACACATTTTGCCGTGTTATGTCTATGGGGATTTTTCATTTTTTGAACATGACTACAACTCAAAGCGTTGAACGGAATTACACCAAATTTGGCAAAAAGCTAGATTTGGTCCACAAAGCAATTGTAATTTGGTGTAAATCTGCTTAGTAGTTTCAGAAATATTTAAGTTTAAAAAGTATAGATATATGGCAGCCCAATAGCCCACTGAAACCTACTGAAATTTGATTGGCTGCCAACACTTCAACCAGGAAGAATCACAGTAGGATGAGCGATCTTTCAGGCGCTTCCCGCATGGGCTTAGCCACCACTCTTCATTATTGTGAATGAACTCTTGTTAAACAGTCATGACTGTTATTCTTGAAGGCTGAGCAGTGTGTACATGAAGAGTGCTGGTATACTCTGCATATTCCTGGATATTATCACAATCACCCACTTTGATATTTTGATGATCTTGGCTACAGAATATTTGTTTACAAGACTGAGGCAAAAAACTGTGTGAAGGAACAGTGTAATTCTGTGTCTTATCTATTACCCTTGTGAAAGAACTACTGCAGTTTGTGAATCTGTGTTTGGATCTATGAATCTTGTGAAAGAACTATTGAACAATAATTCAAAGGGCTCATGAGGATTGGAGTCTATCAGTGATATTACTATAACAAGTGTTGCTTTAAACTGTGAATGCTGAATAATTCATCCTGAGTCAAGTGTCTGAGTCATTTGAACAGCAAAGGAATGCATAGCATATTTGAATGAGTGAAAACTATCATGCTTGATAGTACACCGCATATTTTTTTCCCTGACATTTAAAGGTGATCCTAATATCTATACAATACATAGTACACGACATCCTCAACTTCACCATAACAATGATTACCGTTCCTTGTCTTTCCAGGTCTCCATCCCTGAAGTACCATCCCCAAATCCTTCCCCATAGCGGCCACTCCAATCATCTGGTGTATATCATATTCACAGAGTCCGTACTGCCAGAGGATAGGCAGTGGAGCTTACTGCTCCTGAGGAATGTTCTATTTTTTTCTTTTTTAGTTTTATATAGCGCAAACTTGACCCGAAGGTATTGGTTATCAGAGCACTTTACGTAGCACCAGTTGAGATACATGAGGACACATTCATTTTTGTTAGGCATGGGGAGATTACGTGATTTTCCCAGAATCACAGTATGTTTAGCGTCGTTGACAAGACTCAAACCCAGTTCCCAAGATTCGAGGTTGAAAGCCCTAGCCACTTGACTAACTTGGACATGACACCTTTTTCCACCACTCTCCAAACGTGACTACTACTTAAAAAACACATTGAAATTCACTGAAAGAACCAAAGGTTACAGGGGAGTTAAAGTTAGGAATTAGTATTTAAGAAACCTTCAGAATTCACTGAAAAAGCTAAAGGTTAGAAGGATGTTATAGTTAGGTATTAGCATTTAAAAGCATTTAGAAATTCCCTGAAAAAAACAACGGTTACAGGGACGTTATAGCTGGCTCAGAATTTTTTCGTACAAAACCAGTGAAATTCAGCCATTATACTTAGTGACCTAAATATAACTCGTGTCTCTGCAATGCACTGCTTATGACTTCACACATTACATCACTCATGACATTGTCAGTGACATAACCTGCATCTTGCTGAAAACGGAGAAGAATTGCTTTCGGACAGAAGAAAGGACTGCGGTGGCCTTGAGTCTCACCCCATGGTCCCCATTAGTGACAAGTGGGTGCCCGAGGGGACCGGGGCTCCCACAACAGAGGCCGGGCCCTGGGGGATGGTGTCTCCAGGATCAAAATCGGTCTTGGAGGGGGACAGCTCTGCCCATTCTCTTAAATTTCTTCTTTTTAAAATGCTGGGCCCAGGGTATGGGGACCCAAGGCCAAATCGGCCCAGGGATGGGGGCCACATGGTCAGCCCCCCATTCAAAAAAAGGACTGGCCCTGGAGGATGAGGTCTCATGGGGACCCAAGGCCAAATCGGCCCAGGGACGGGGGGCACATGGTCAGCCCCCCATTCAAAAAAAGGACTGGCCCTGGAGGATGAGGTCTCCAGGCCCAAAACGGGCCAGAGAATGGAAAAATAATAAAAAACCAGCAAGTTGCCAGAGGCCCTATGCCCTTTTACTACCACTCTGCAAACACGCCTCTTGGTGCATTGCTGTTGGGGGATGACATCCTCTTGGCTGCAGAGGGTCCTTGTGGGCCAACTACCCCTCCTATTACCTTCCATAAATCCCACACAGTAGAATAGCTGAGAGGTTGTTGGAGGCCACACACATTTTTTTAACCACTCTGCAAATGCACATCCTGGGCACTGCTGGTTGGGGGATGAAGTCCCCTTGGATGCTGAGGGTCCTTGAGGACCAGGGACCCCTTCTGTTACCTCTAGCAAATCCCAGGCATCAGGATTGCTGAGAGCTGGTTGGAACCCCACCCTCTTGTTCCACCACACTGCAAAAGCGACTACTAGTTAAAAAAGATAGAAATTCTATAAAATAAAAGTTACAGGGGTGTTATAGTTCGGAAATTAAAAAAAACTTAAAAATTAATTGAAAAATTGCAAAGACATTATAGTTAGGGTTTGTGAATGGTTTTTTGAGAGTGGGAGTTGGTGGTGGTGTATGAAAGTTTCTGTGAGGAGTGAGTGGGTGCGTCAGTTATTCTGTGGATGATGTCATCAGTGATTTCTTTTGAGATGTCAGTGACGTCATGAGAGGTGTCAGTGACCATGTCATGAGTAATGTAATATGGGGGTCATAAGCAGTGCATTGCAGGGGGCGCAAGTTGTAGTTAGCTCAGCCAACTATAACTGCTGAATTTCACTGGTTTTGTACAAATGAAACCTGACCCTAACTGTAACGTCCCTGTAACCTTTTGTTTTTTCAATGAAGTTCTAAGGTATTTTTAATTTACTTTCCGAACTATAACGTCTCTTTGACCTTTTTTTTTTCCAGGCAAAAAAAAAAAAAAAATATATATATATATATATAGCACCACTTCTCTATACACAAAGGAATGCCGACGCCTTGTCTTTGCTTAAAAACGTAGTTTTATTCCGTCAGTTTACAGCAAGATGCTGTAACCTGATGGAATAAAACTACGTTTTTAAGCAAAGACAAGGCGTAGGCAATCCTTTGTGTACCGTGGAGTGGTGCTATATTTTCGGTCCGTGCCCGGTGGGTCCGTGACGCCGACGCACCCTCTGGTCTGGAAGCGGTGTGGGGGAGCTGGCAACGAAGGAGCTATGTATATATATATACATATATCACTTTATGGAACGAGGCACTGAAGAAAGCCGACAGGCTGAAACGCGTCTGCCAAGCATTTCCATCAACCTGAAACTTGAGCGCCTTAACTTTGGAATAAAAAGGTGCTGTCAAAACTCTGAGCATGTGTCGGACCCGTTTTCTCTTGGGGAAAGGGGACTAGTGCTTATGTCTATACAGTGAAGCAGGAACCATTTCCCGACACGCCCTCTCGGTTTGGAGCTCCGCGCATCCTGCTAAAAACTTTGGTATGGTATGAAAGTATAGCGCGGCGCCCCCCCCCCCCCCCCCCACATGTAAAGGAAACTCACCTCAGTTGCTTAAACCAGAAGGGGAGAGAGGATGCAGTCTAGTGCTGCATAAAGAGTTTGCCAGAAGAGACTTTTTGCCCAAAATGAACTCTCTACTGTGATGTGGGGTATAAGTGCATAACGTGACCAGCACGACTGGGAAGCCACTGGGCTTTTTGAAGTGAAGCTTCACTGCATTTTTCACTCGTTATGGTGTGCATGAAACTCCAGTAAGAAAAATATAAGGAGTCCCTTTTCATATATTTTTTTGATGAAAGACTGCTATTTCTTTGGGATCCATATCAAATTAGAATGGTGATGCATTAAGTCATATTTAGGATTGTGACCGGACCAACAAATTTACAATTTCTACACAATACATAAATCTCTAGCATGCTAAAACATAATTCCAACTAAAGAGAATGTTAGGACAAAAAACCTTATTTATAAATTTATCAAAAGTTTATTCTGTATTTTCAATTGCAAAATGTTTAAAAATTCACATTTATTAAAAAAGCATTTGTCATAAATTAAAAAACAATACAATGATTATACAATGAAAAAGTGTCGACGCGGCGTTTCGGTGATTTGAATGGTCACCTTCTTCAGGACAATTTTTCAAGATTAAAAACCACTAGAGTTGAAAAACAGAGAAATATGTAAATATTTTTTATAAAAATAAGATTATTCTCGCCAATCTTGCATTTGTACATTATACATTATCGTCCCTCCATTCTCATTGTCGTTATTAGACTCCTCATTACAAACTTTCATAGAAAAAACTTGCATTATTCTATATGGTAATATTTCTGGTCTCCTTATTACCAATGTACAACATTAAACATCATTTGTTGATCTAACAAACCTCATGCATCTACCATTAACTCTGGATCCCATGTGAATCCTATAACTCTGTTTGAAAACAGTTTACATAAACTTTTACAATTAGTTCTAATCACTCTATTTACTACATCTTTCTTATGGATAAATACCTCAATTGTGAATCCTCCTGGATGTTTTTACTTAGACCAAGATTGACTGGAACATACCTTAATGGGTTGTTACGAAGTCGCTTTGATCAATGGGCGATTTCAAAATCTGGGTTTTGTTCCATCCTCTCTGAGATTGGAAAGAACATTCTCATTAGTTTGAGCATTAAATGGGATTTTCAATTTTCTCGGTATAATTTTTAATTGAAATTACCTTCTTGTTATGAAGGTGGTTCCAAAAATAAGTAAGTAGGTAATTTCTTTTATTCAGTTTGCAGGCCCACTGGGTGAGTTATCAATCCTCACTGTTTAAGAGAGACAATGTTTACATTTGTCATCATGTGTTGTACCACTCATACCTACAACTCCAATGTTTCATTGATTTAAATGTCGAGCTACCCATCTACCCCATCTTTTGTACTTATTTTGCTTTTACTGGGCCTCTCTGTTGCTTTGTTTCGTTTTATATCTATAAATTGGACTCTAAGCTATATTATTATTTAATATTCAATTACCTTCTCAACTTATATTATTCCCTTAAGAAGGACGGTCATTTGTTGTTTGCTCCACCATATCCGTTTTTCTTACTGGAAATATAAATAGATAGATTGGTGTCAGGGCTAGTATTTTCATCCTGCAGGCTAATTATATATATTCCTGTCACACCCTCTCTTACCTGGCACTTTCTGTGTCTGCAGTAAGGGTGTTCGTTGGGGTTTTGAACCTTAATGAACTGAGCTGTTTCTAGGGCGACCTGTAGGAAGAGGTACAGGGGGCTAGATTACTCCACCGCTCAAACTAACCATGGAATTAAATATCATTCTGCCAGGGTATAGTGGGCGCCGCATTGTTACTTACTAATTTCCTTCGCATCCCCTTCCGCTGGTGAAGACCTTCTGGACCATCCTTCAAGACTGCAATGACATCTTACCTTTTTGGGGTTTTGTTTATATACCCTCCTGATTGGTTGTAATCGATTGGATCACTGGCACCTGGGGTCCCGTTTTGCGCTGCCGTCGGTATTAGGACGGGCCGCCATCTTGTACTAGCTTCACTTTGTTTGAATCCTGTGGATTTATGCCATCTGCCTGGGTGTTGCTATGGGTTTCTCTTGGATTTTTGAAATATTATTCATCTCAACTCAAATCAAACTATATATCCTTGTTTCGGGAAAATATTATCAACCCGATTCCATTGTTTACGTTTTTAGCTTGCATCGGTGTGCGTGGCGGCCATCTTTAGTATTTTTTAGCCTTTCACGTAACATGTTTTTGAAGCGGACATCTTTAACTAATCATGTTGCTACTCCTGGGCATTACTCCCTTATTTATATCTGTCTGTTGTGCCTCTCTAATTTAGGTCAAAGTACCTCCGTTTTCATGTTTTTCGATAGTCCATATGGGTTTTACATCTAGAAGTTTTTCGATAGTATATTTATTAAGGACTGATTATTAATAATTGGGCTGCTATTTAAAACGTTGTATTTATTGCAGCTTTCCTCGTTGCGTCTTGGTTATGATAACTGACGTTTTCGTTCTCCTAGTTGATTCCGAATGAATTCATGATGTTCGGTACTATTACCTTACTTCTAATACTTTCTCTCTATACCGACATTTAAAATCGCGGCGGCCATCTTGTAGTGTTATTATAACCCTTTCCGCGATTGCTTAGGGATAGGGGCAGCCTCAAACGAACTTTAAATCGGCAATCCTTCATTATTGTATATGCATACCCTTCTCTTATTTGTTGGCAGTTTTTAAGCGACCAATTTTAGAATGGATTTATGCAAATTTTGTCTATCCTGAATTTCCCACAGGATAATTTTTATGTGGCCTCATTATAGAGCTATTACTGTTTGATCTTTCTGGGAGAGTGTGTTCTTGAAGTTAGTCCCTATTGTTCACAGCTTTTTTTCATCATATTACGGGACCTATCTTAGGTTTATATGTGTTCATTACAGTTATCATTATTGCTTTTTTTAAAAGCCTAGATTATTTTGTCCCATTCTTCCTGACTATTCAGGCCACTCCTAAATGTGTCAAACTTGGACATATAGTATTGGTCCCTCTTTCTACGCTTCGCTTCTATGTCTCCCCCTCTTAGGTTCATTGTCACTACTTCAACAATCCACCACTGTAGCTCATCGATTGTATGTTTTTCCTTGCCCCAATGTTCTACAAGAGGTGCAATAATGCGTCTTGTGCGGATTGCTGATTTGTGCTCGTTCAATCTCAGTCTCATTTCTCATGATGTTTCACCTATGTACGCTTTTTGGCAGGGGCATTTGATCATATAAATTACATTTTGGGTTCTACAATTTACTAGATTCTTTTGATGGTGGTTGACTCCACTGTAAGTTATTTTTGATCCTTTTATGATTAAACTGCAGTTTTTACAGGACCCGCACGGGTAATTGCCCATTGGTAATGTTCCATCTATGGTGCCAAGGTTGTTTCTTTTACTCCTATCTGGGTATGTGTGTACCAAACCATTCTTGATTGTTTTATTACGCCTGAATGCAAATATTGGCTTTGGTACAGGGACAGAATGTGGAATTTGGAGCAGATTCCAGTTCCTGTTTATGAGGTTCTTAACCTTATTGCTTATGCTGGAAAAATTAGTCACACATACCAATTGTTGGTCTTTTACTTGGTCCCGATTTTTAGGTTCAAATAGACATTCTCTATTGAAGTATTTGGCTCTTTTGTAAGCCTTTTTAATCATGTTTCTGGGGTAGCCTCTTTCCAGGAATTTATTTGTTAAATTTTTGGCATCTTTTTCAAATTCATCTTTATCCATGCAGTTCCGTTTTACCCTCAGAAATTGTCCGAAGGGTATATTATTTTTCTGGGTTTCAGGATGGTGACTGTCATAATGCAACATCGTGTTGCGATCAGTCGGTTTGCTAAATAGTTCAACCTTTAAGATTCCGTCTCTATGCTTGATTTTTATATCTAGGAAGTCACAGCTTTGATTACTGTATGTGGAGGTGAATTTTAAATTTTTATCTCCAAGGTTTATCCATTCTATGAACATTTGCAGTCCATCTTCACTTCCTGTCCATATGAAGAAGACATCATCAATGAAACGGGACCACATTCTTATATTTTCAAAGAATGGGGCCATTTCATTGAAAATATGTCTTTCTTCAAAAGCTGCTACATATAAACACGCCAGGCTGGGCGCACAGGTAGCGCCCATGCTGGTGCCCTTTATCTGTTTGAAAAATTCTTCTTTGAAAAGAAAAATGTTATTTTTTAAGATAATGTCAATGCAGTCTACTATAAATCTAGCATGATACGACAGCTCCTCTTCCTCTCCTTTTAGAAGCTTTTCTATCATAATCTTAGTGTCATCTTGTGGAATGTTTGTATAAAGGGCTTCTAAATCTAAAGTTACTAGCCACTCTCTGTCTTCATTAAAGGGTTTGTTCTCTACCTTGCATGAAACCCCGGCATGAAGTAGCGCCTAAGTGATTGAGGAGGCTGGACTAACATCAAAGGCCAATCAGAGTGGAACATGACGCTTTGAAACCAGCCCCCAGGTGGAACATCAATCACTTTATGGAACGAGGCACTGAAGAAAGCCGACAGGCTGAAACGCGTCTGCCAAGCATTTCCATCAACCTGAAACTTGAGCACCTTAACTTTGGAATAAAAAGCTGCTGTCAAAACTCTGAGCATGTGTCGGACCCGTTTTCTCTTGGGGAAAGGGGACTGGTGCTTATATATATATATAAATATATATCGTGAACAAGCCTTATGTGAAGGTGAAACGCGTTGGGACTTGGCAATTTCATCGTAAATAAAGCCGCTGTAATTGCCACGGAGAACACGAGTGTGTGCGTTCTTAATTTTCCAAATTCATTTGGATTCTCTGGGATATATATATATATATATATATATATATATGTATATATATATATATATATATATATATATATATATATATATATATATATATATATATATATATATATATAGTTATGCATGCTATCAATATTTTATTGTGCCACACATGAAAAACACTCCGATAAACATTGACAAAGGCTTTACGCCGGAACGCATTTGTTGGAGTGTTTTTCATGTATGGCACATTAAAATATTGATGGCAAAAACATTCCAGCTAGTGCGTGATCTCCTTTTTGAAGTGAATATATGAGTGATTGCCGTCACCACCCCGAGGCACCCAATGTGTCACAGTGGCGCAGCAGCATCCAGGCAGAACTGATCAAAGGAATATATATATATATATATATATTACCTACTGGCGGTCGCCAGTAGGTATATATAGTTAGGATTTTTTCCCTATGGGATTTCTGAAAATTCTATGCCTAATAACTTTTGCGTTTGTGGACGGAATTGGCTGAAATTTTCAGGAAAATGGCACATTTTGTTTCTGAGCAGACCTTGAAAATTTGGGGGGGTTTTGTGGAGGGGGGGCCGAGAAAAAAGGGGGGTCCCAAAACGCCTTTTTCCCATGTTAATTTCCATAGGGCGGTTGGACTCACTTTTAGCCCGAACGGCTGAATGGATTTTCACGAAACTTGGCAAAATTGTAGGGACTGTTAGCCTGATGTGCCTTTGCTAGGTCTCAATATATGTGCTTCAGTGGATTTTGAGAAATTAACGTTTAAATCAAGATATATATCTGTAACAGCGCTCCGGGCAGCTATCCGGTTAGCGAACCTTTCGCGTAACGGAACTTTGCGATGAGAAGCTGATTGGCCCTCCGGTGTCTGTCAACATTCTAAACAGTCCGGAGCGGCCGCCATCTTGTCTCTCGGTAGGATCGAGAGACAAGAGGAGGCCAAAACAAAGGGGGAAATTACCATAAGGGGGCATAGTAGATCCTCGTTGACCCCCTAGGTTTTATGTGGAGGTTTTAAAAGGGCCTAGGAGGGTCCAAAAAAAAAATTTTTTTTTGCGTGGTAAGCGCCAAGTTCGCGAACCGGATAGCTTTCTGGGCAGCGAACTTTATGGATAAAAGAATGAAAGACTTTTCTAATACTGTATGTTAATTGTTTGTTGTTTTTCTTGTTTTTTTTTGTTTTCTTTATTTATTTATTTTTTTTATTATGATTGTGTTTCATACTTTATTAAATTTTCTAACATTTCATTGTCAGAAATGTCATAATTTATTATAGGGTGTAATTGTTTTTCATTTTGAAGCAAGTTGTCTACTGCTTCAACACATTGTAGAAGTTCGTGGTCTCTACTGTCATCCATAAAGTCATCAAGTTTGTCTTGGCTGCTCTCCTTCAGTTCAATCGAAAATGAAACTTGCTGCTCGCCTTCCATTTTGCCTGAAATTTGGATTAAAAAAATATATATTAGTAGAGATAGGGCACTGTTGGGATTAATTTTAGATAGGCAGTTTTTATCAGTGAATTTATCTTTTGGCAGTGTATAGTATGAGAGTGGAAATAGGACTATAAAAAAGTGTATGTGATTTAACCAAGACAAGCCTTACTCCATTGATAACTATAACAGAGAAGTCTATCTAAATACATTACTACTACAGAGGGATAGTGTATATGTAGCAGAAAAAGTCTACTATATTAAGTCATAGTGCACAATATATTAAATTATAACTTACCTTCACAAAGAAGTTGAAGTTTTTTGAAGCTATTGAAATAGGAGGTACAACAAGAAGTAGTAGTCAAAATGGCTGTGTTTCCTTCTCTCCCTTTATATATATACAGGTATATAACCAATTAAATGTCAGGTAATAAAAGTAGAAAATGAAAGTAACATTTTCATTGGTTGTCAATTCCAACAATTCAGATGTGTTTTGTGAAGTAATTTACCTCACGGTACTTGGAGAGGTCTACAGGCTAAATGGGTAAATGGAATTTCAATGAAATTTGTGAGAATGGAAGGGATTGTTATGTAGTATGAGCTAATCTATATTTGGTGAGAGTGTCTCTAGTCGTTTTTCTGTAAATTACTTTCCCGCCTTTTTTTAGGACCGCTTTCCGGGAAGCTGCCCGGTTAGCGAACCTTAAGCGTCACGGGAGTCCACCATTTTGTGTTTCGTTCGCATTAAGATACAAGATGGAGGGCAAATAATGTTTAGAATGGGTAGAAGGGGTCATGGTAGACTTATCTTGACCCCCTAGGTTTTCTGAGCGTGGCTGAGGAGGCTTATATGTGCGGAAAAAAAAAAATTTTTAAAAAAATTCCGCGAGGTTAGCTTTCGGTTAGCGAACCGGGTAGTGCTCCGGGGAGCGAATTTTGTGGAAAATTAGTGAAAAAAGTTAGAGAAAAATAATAATTGTGAGTGATCAGATGTAGGGTAGCTCTGAGAAGAGCTTTTGGGTTTATGGTACATTTAGGTACTTATAAGTAGGTACCAATGCACAGTCTTAAATTCAGAATGAAAATTCTGTTGCCCTCATCTGAGAAGTGAACTCCATCTCCTCTGTAGATATCTTGCATGTAGTAACGCAAGTTATTGTTGTACAGAGAGCCCATTCCATGGTCTCTCATGTAAGCTGAAACAGATTTGTTTACATGCTTCCTCGCTTTCTCAATTTGTGGACAAAATTGGTTGGACCACCTCCATTTCTGTCTTTGGCATATATTGGAATATACCAAGGCAGTTTGAGGAAAAAGTGCCATTAATTGCTCCAAGGTGTCCTTTAAAAGCATTTCCAGACCTACCCCTGTCAAAGTGCCCAAATCATTACCTCCACAGTGCACTATTAACAGGTCAGGTTTTGGCAAATGCATAAAGGTTTTCACCAATGGTATCAATTGGTGACATTTTAATCCTCTTTGGCCCAACCACTTAATTTCCACATCTTGTAAATTGAGGTTGTGTAAATTTCTGCTCTCAGCATACCTTTGAGCCCAGTGGATGTAACTATGTCCAACAATCCAGACGTTAAACATGGTGGAAGAAGGTTGTTCTGCAGTCAGATGAAGTGTGGTAATGAAAGGGCAGTTGAAACAGTAGGAGTTTCTAAAGAAAAAAACTGTGGATTTACAATGCTAATGATTCATTAGCAGTGATTGGTGCATTTCCATTTCTGAAAACAGAAAGTTAGGGTGCATGGATGTGTTCTTTGAAAGATGTAATTTGAATGGTCAAGGAAGAAACATTTAATGAAAGATTGCACTGGATACGCAGGTGCACTGAGAGTTCAGAGTTCAATTGAAACATTGTTGTGTGAATTTGCAAACATGAGAGGTCTTCCAGGAGGTGGTTGCTATGGAAACAAGGCAGACAGGGCAGAGGGGGGAAGGGTTTTGATTTGAAAAAAGTGAGGGAAGAGGTATGATTGGCTAATATGAGAGATATGTGAAAAGAATATCTGTATTTCTGTGCTTTCAATAGCTGCAGCCTTTGGAGTGCATCCTTTTTCTTCTGCTGAAGACAATTTGGTGTATTTCTGAGACTGTTTTCAAAACTCAAAAAATATTTGCTAAGGTGAGAAAAGATTTATTTAATTTAGATAGAGAATAGTATGATTTAAGGAGAAAATGATGAAGAAAGCTGTGTTTTTAAAATGTGGTTTTGTCTCTAGTGATATACTAATAGAATTAGTTTCAAAGAGAAATTATAATTGCATATTTGGTGTAACATTCTGGCATGCAGTTACACAAGATATTGTAATACATGGAGGCCATTTCATGGTCTGTTATGTAAGCTGAAACAGATATGTTGCTTTTAAAAACGATTTAAGAAATCAATTACATTTCTGGATATGTACTGCTAGAGCTTCATAGGTTGTTTTGGGCCATATTTATAAGGTATTTGAGTGTCTAAGATGTTGTGTTCGCCTTTTAAAATGTAAAGTGTTCCTCATGGGACAAGTGTCTTGTAAATACGCTCCCACTTGTGCTTGGCAAATTTAGATTTTGATTATGGGAGTTACCTAGCCATGTTAATAGTGTCCCAAAAATGGTGCTAGGGCATTCCAGAAAACACTTTCATGTGTCTCAAGGACATTTTTAGTCATTTCTTCATGAATGCAGGTATACAATTGATTTATATGCTGTGTTTAAAAACGAATTTTGAAATGAATTAAATTTCAGGATATGTACTGTTAGAGCTTCATAGGTTGTTTGGGGTCATATTTAGAAGGCATTTTAGTGTCTTTGAAGTTATTTTTCCCTTTTTAAATGGAAAGCGTTCCTCATGGGGCCCTGAGCAGTTCTTAGCCATGTTATTTAATAGGAAGTGGATAACATGGCTAAGAGCATTTGCTGGAAAATGCATGAATATCGCTGATTTTTCTGCTATATTCATGCATTGTGGCCGTTTTTTTTCACATTGCTTCATAGGTTGTTTGGGTTCATATTTAGAAGGCATTTTAGTGTCTTTGATGTTATTTTTCCCTTTTTAAATGGAAAGCGTTCATCATGGGGCCCTGAGCAGTTCTTAGCCATGTTATTTAATAGGAAGTGGATAACATGGCTAAGAGCATTTGCTGGGAAATGCATGAATATCGCTGATTTTTTTGCTATATTCATGCATTGTGGCCGTTTTTTTTCACATTGCTTCATAGGTTGTTTGGGTTCATATTTAGAAGGCATTTTAGTGTCCTTGATGTTATTTTTCCCTTTTTAAATGGAAAGCGTTCCTCATGGGGCCCTGAGCAGTTCTTAGCCATGTTATTTAATAGGAAGTGGATCACATGGCTAAGAGCATTTGCTGGAAAATGCATGAATATCGCTGATTTTTCTGCTATATTCATGCATTGTGGCCGTTTTTTTTCACATTGCTTCATAGGTTGTTTGGGTTCATATTTAGAAGGCATTTTAGTGTCTTTGATGTTATTTTTCCCTTTTTAAATGGAAAGCGTTCCTCATGGGGCCCTGAGCAGTTCTTAGCCATGTTATTTAATTGGAAGTGGATAACATGGCTAAGAGCATTTGCTGGAAAATGCATGAATATCGCTGATTTTTCTGCTATATTCATGCATTGCGGCAGTTTTTTCCACATTGCTTCATAGGTTGTTTGGGTTCATATTTAGAAGGCATTTTAGTGTCTTTGATGTTATTTTTCCCTTTTTAAATGGAAAGCGTTCCTCATGGTGCCCTGAGCAGTTCTTAGCCATGTTATTTAATAGGAAGTGGATAACATGGCTAAGAGCATTTGTTGGAAAATGCATGAATATCGCTGATTTTTCTGCGTTATTCATGCATTGCAGGCCTTTTTTTATCACATTTGCAAGCACTTCTTAGCCATGTTATCCAATGGGAGGTGGATAACATGGCTAAGAGCATTTGCTTCAAAGGTTGTTTGGGGTTATATACCATTTTTGGGAAATTATTAACATGCCTATCTAACTCCCATAATCAAAATCTAAATTTGCCAACCGCAGGTGGGAGCGTATTTACAATAAATTTGCACCATGAACAACGTAAAATAGCATACTAGACACTCAAATGCCTTATAAATATGACCCAAAACATCTTATGAAGCACTAGAATATTAGGGAGTGATTTATGAGTGTTGTATGCCTGTTTTATACCATTGAGTGTCATTTTTGTGATGCAGTGCTGGTGGAAAATATTTGCTATGTTAAATAATTAGTACGGCATTAAGTTTTAGATGACTGTTATTTATTTACTGTTTGGTAATAGTGGTTAATAACATTTTATATTATATTTTTTCACAGATTCAACTGCAGATTCTTTCATAGTTTGGAAAATGCCTTCCAGAAGTCGAATACGAAAGGCTAGAAAACGTCAAAGACAGCAGGATGATGTTTTATTGCAGCAGTCCTCTTCCCCAAATACTTGTCAAAACACCAAGAAAGGTCCGGGTAAGAGCACGAAATCATTCTTAAGAAATATTTGTAGTAAAAAAAATTTTGCTCAAAAAAATGTGTCTGTTCACAAAAAGAGAAGTAATTTAAATGGAAAGGAGAGACCCATCACAAATGTTACTGGTAGAGGAAGAGATAACTCTGTGCATGATAGTAGAAGGAAACAACAGTTTAGGGACATTCGACAACGAATGTTCCGTAATAGGATATTAGTTAATTTATTGAAAAATATTAAAAAGAAAGGCCAACAGAAAGCGGCATTTTATAGGAAGAAGAAAAATGTAGAGAAAATTATTGATCATGCTTTTGAAATCAAGCGAAAGTTGTTTATTTTGGTAATCAATAGAATTAGGAAACTAAGCAAGGTAATTTCTGATTTCAAAACAAAAAGTAGATGGAAGAGAGTAGTAAATCGTACTAACTTTTGTGAAGTTTTTTCTGGAGAATGGATGCATAGTTCAAGTTCTGAGGCATTTTTTAATGAGGAGACTTATTTTCAGGATAATGATTTGGTGCATGCAGTTGACATCAGTGGTCGAGCTTATGAAGTGAAGGATGGTTGTCCAGTTGAAAAAGAACAACTTGTGACAACAGAGACAGAAGAGGCGCTAAGTGATGAGGTTTTAGGAAGACGTCCTAAGGGTCCTGTGTACATTTGGAAGTGTAGTTCTATTTGCAGTGTGCGACAGGTTTCCATCAATTTGCTTTGTGATTTTATACGGACATTTAATAAGAAAAGTTTGAAGCAGAAAATGAAGTTGTTGCAAGATTTAGATCCTTGCAGAGTGAGACAAATGACAGGTTTGCGTGGTCATTCACTGGCTTGTCTTTCCAGGAGAGTATGCCAGAGTGTTTTTCATCATTTCAGGATGCTAGCAGTGCATCATAATAAAGTGAGAAAATTAGTGAGAATGTTGTATTATGCTAAGAGTCCAGCAATTATGCTTAAACAGTTATGTGCTGCTCTTTTGCATGGTTCTGAAATAGATGTGAAGAATCTTTGTGAAGAAATTGAGTTTTGTTACTTTGGTAGTAAAGATGAGAATGTTCAAATTGACCCTGAAGTAGAGGGTAATGTGGAAGATAATGTACAGGTTTCCAGTACAGATAATTTTCAGAAGGAAATTGCCACGTTTCAGATGAAATCAAGTGAGAGGCCTAATTTCACTTGTGTATGTTGTCGACGCACTTATTATAAGAATCAGACTAAGGTAGTGGATTTATATGCAAAAAGTGAAAGGGAAAATAATAGTGAATGGAAGGATTTAGCCACATACTTGATGGTAGAAAATTATTTTGATTTGGGATCGGATCAACGTGTGTGTACTTATTGTTGTAATAAATTAAACCAAAACCAGATGCCTGCTAGGGCAGTTCATAATAATCTGGAATTGGTTGAGATTCCTTCTGAATTGAAGGATTTAAATACTTATGAATCTATTTTGATTCAAAGTATCCATCCCTTTCAGGCTATTGTAAGAATGGAGCCAAAGACAGGGAAGTTGCCTCCAGCAGATTTACAGAGAGGATTAAAGGGAAGAGTTGTTTATTTGCCTCTAGATTTGAACAAAAACATTAACACAATTGGAATAGAAAAAGTGGAAGAGGAACCTCTGGTTATCTTGGTTAATGGGGTTCCGACAAAGAATAAGAAAATATGGCAAGATTTAGTGGATGTTAGGAAAGTCAAAAAGGCAACAGTGTATTTGAAGAAAAATAATAAGTACCATAAGAATGTATATGTTGCAGAAGAGGAAGTAAGTGATGAAGAGGATAGCGATTTGTGTGCTGGCCAAATTGAGAAAGTAGAGGCCTCTAAAAGTGAAGAAATATATGAACATTATAGTGTTCATCCTTTGCATTCCAAGGAAGTGATGGGGAATGCTATTGAGTTGTTTCAAATGAAACAAGCCAAAGGGAGTCCCATTAGTGTTTGGGAGGAAAGTTTGGAAGCTCTGTGTTTCCCACAGCTATTTCCCACAGGTCAAGGAGGAAGATATGATGAGCGACCTCGTGAAATTCCTGCGTCTGAATACCGGACTTTACGATTGTATGCAGAAGATCCTAGGTTTCGGCAATGCATTCCCTATTTGTTTCATCTCCTGTTTGAAAGCGATCTGTCTGGACTGTCATATGCAGTGAACCACATCTTAAAAAGTGGTATACAGATGCGAAACATCTCGGCAAGTGACTTTATGCATAAAGTCAATGTCCAAGACAGTATTTTGGATTCTCACTTAATTAATCTCATGGCGTGTCAGCGTGGTACTAATGAGTACTGGTACCGTCGTCATGGTGACTTAAAATGTATGCTGAGGAACTTAGGAACTCCGACATGGTTCCTCACTCTGAGCTGTGCCGAGTATGGCTGGGATGACTTACTTGAATTTCTACGAGAGGCAAATGGAAATATTGAAAACATTGAATTCAAGACACCTGGAGAACTGTGTTCTTTGGATCCTGTGAATGTATGCAGGTACTTCAATCATAGATTTGAAGCTATGATGTCTTTCATCACAAATAAAAAGAATCCACCTCTTGGAGAGGTGTTGGATTTCTTCTGGAGAAAGGAGTACCAAGCAAGAGGTGCCCCTCATATACATATGTTGCTGTGGATCAAGGATGCACCTAAATTTGGAACAGATCCGGATGACTTAGTGATGAATTTCATCGAACAGTATTCTACGTGTGCTGTTCCAAACGCAACGGAGAAGAAAAGTCTAAGAGAACAAGTTCTACGTTTCCAAAGCCATCGTTGTGGAAAGTACTGTCGTCGTAAATTCAGAAACAAGGACAAGTTCTACACCAAATGTCGTTTCAACTTTCCACGACCGGTGATTTCTAAAGGAAGAGTGAACAGTTTGATGTCTTCGCTGCGACATAATGTGACGAGGAAATCACCCAAGAATACATACAATTTGAAAAGGAACGAAGAGTCCAAGTACATCAATGACTACAACCCAGTGATTTTGTCCATGTGGAATGCCAACATGGATATACAGTTTGTGGCTGACAACTGTATGGCTGTGGCTCGGTATGTGACATCTTACATCACCAAAAAAGAAAAGACCGAACTGAAGGATATGTGGGAGGACATTTCCCATGAAAAGAGCCTCAGCAAGAAGTTGTACAGTTTCAGTCTGAAGATGTTGTCGCATCGAGAAATCGGAGCTTACGAATGTTCTGATCGATTGTCTTCAGCAAGTCTCTATGCCAAATCCAGGAGTCTCGTTTGGGCGAGTCTTGGTCTTGCTGCAACGCGAAATCGAGTTCTAAAACCTGTTCGGGAAATTGAGTATTTGGCAGAAAAGGAACCAAACAGTACCGACATTTTGAAGACCAACATGTTGGATACATATTATCCAAATCGAAGCAGTCACCTTGAGAATGTTTGTCTATATGAGGTTCTCCAAAATTATATATTCAAGAGGAACATCAAAGAAGATATTGAGAAAGGAGTGTATGCTGTAATTGGAATTGAGGGATGCCTGGTCAAGCAAAGAAAATGCCAATTAGTAAACCATCGAAAATTAAGTGGCGAATCTCCAGAAAAAAAGGAGTTTTTCTATTTAGCACTTTTGCAACTTTTCAAGCCTTGGCGTGCAGAAGAGGAACTGCTTGGAGATTTCCTCTGTTACGAAGACTCTTTCAATGCAGCCAAGGAGTCCATAGAATGTCCTGCTTTTTCTAAATATCAAGAAATGCTAACTTTGGAAATTGAGCAGGAAGCAACGATTGCAGCCGAGATTGCCAGAGACAGTTCTCAGGACAGTCAGAGTTCTGTTTCATTGAGTCAAGATCCACTTGGAGGACCTATTATCGAAAATGAAGCTGCCACTGCTATGAATGAAGTAGAAAGAGCCATGGCACATGCTCAGGAGGATTCAGTTAACTTACAAGACTTGGAAAAACAACTCAACGTTGAGCAGAGGAAAATATATGATGAAGTTACCAAGGAAATTGAGCACGGATTAAGTCATGAGAAGAAAGAGTGCTCGTGTACGTCGTTGAAGCCTGTCCGACTGTACGTGAGTGGAGAAGCGGGAACTGGAAAAAGTTTCCTCATTAAAGCAATCTCTTGTTATTTGCAGGAAAGGACTGAGTCATCGCTGTCTTGTGTTGTCACCGCTCCTACTGGACTGGCAGCACATAATATTAAAGGTATTACTTTGCATCGTCTATTGATGCTGCCGGTGGAGCATGACAACAAATTACAATACAACAAGTTATCTGGAGATGCTTGCTGTGAAGTTTCAAGAGTTTTGAGGAAAATGAAACTACTTATCATTGACGAAGTAAGCATGGTTTCCAATGTCATGCTTGCCTTTGTGCATTTGAGAATGCAAGAAGTACTTAAAACTGAATATGATGTCTTATTTGGTGGGAAACACATTATTGTTTTCGGAGATCTTCTACAGCTGACACCAGTAAAAGGTCAACCTGTGTTCAAAATACTCACGCATGAAGATACCAGGAAGTGCCTAGGGAGCATTGGCAACGTCAATATATGGTTAAACTTCAATTATGCAGAACTGCATCAAAATATGCGTCAGGCAAAGGATGAAGATTACAAGAATATTCTACAAGATATTAGAATTGGAAAAGTGACCGAGCATGGGAAAGAAGCTTTAAATGCACGGTTACTGTCAAATTTGTATCCCAAACAAGATATTGTGCCTGAGAATATTTTTCAGAAAATTACTGAGAAGAAATCCGGGATATGTCTCATGCCAACTCTTGCAGAATGTGCCATCTTCAACAAGAAAATGTTGAATTTAGAAAAGCAAGAGATTGTGAAACTTGAAGCTATCGACAAATTAGAGCATATGGGATCAACAATTATTTTGTCAGACAATTTGAAATCAAAATTGGATTCATTAGAGAAGACTATATCTAAAACAGCGGGTTTTGAAAAGACTTTGAATGTGTGTTTAAATTGCCGAATTATTTTGAGAAGGAATTTACATGTAGAAAGAGGTCTGGTAAATGGATCAATGGGTAATGTTGTTGATTTTGAGAAATACAGAAATAGAGATGGAATAGAATTTTTAAAAATTAAATTTGATGGCATTGAGGAAGTACAGCAAATTGGTCGTTGTTCTGCTAGGTTTTTGCTTGTTAAAGATTTATATGTTCGCCGTAAACAGTTTCCTGTTTGCTTGGCATATGCGGTGACAATCCATAAATCGCAAGGTTTAAGTGTAGACTGTGCATTGGTGAATATTGGCAGTTCTGTGTTCAAGGAGGGTATGGCATATGTGGCATTGTCACGAGTTAGAACTTTATCGGGATTGTACTTGATTGACTGTGATGTCACAAACATTTGTGCGGATCTAGATTGTGTTAAGGAATACAATAGGTTAAGAAGAGAGTATGCGCCACATTTGCCTCAATATCCTTTGTTTGAGAAACGTGTGGTAGGCCGCAAACGTAGAAATAGCAGTAATAGTAGGGAGGTTGTTGCAAAAAGACTAAAAGTCAATGAACCGAAAATTGTTAGCAGAAAGAAAGTGGATTCTGTTGAAGATGTTGTCGGTTTTCAATTTGAAAACAGTTCTGGTGTCAACTGCTATGCAAATGTAGTGGTTAATGTTCTCTTTTCACTAGAGAGTTTAAAAGAACAGATTCTGTTGAATTCTGAACAAATTTTATGCTGTTTGTTGAATTCTGTTTTCGAGAAATGTAGCACTGATCGAACAAAAGTAGAAAGTGTGTCTGAAGTTCGTTATCTGTTAGATGAATGTTCAGGTCAAACAGACTTCTCTGAAAATAATCAGCAAGATTGTCAGGAGTTTTTAATGTATATGCTTGATATATTGCAAGTTGAGGGTGTAGATGTAGATCACCTGTTTGGGCTTTCTTATCAATGGCAGCATGACTGCGAGAACTGTATGGTATCAAGTACTACTAGTGTAGACTCAGAAAGATTTATATATTTAACTTTGCCAGACAGTAAATCAGTCTCCTTTAATAAGCTAGTAAATGCAGCGAATCACAACATGGAGTGTAGCCAATGTAAATGTGATATGATGTCAACATTATTTATACGTAGATATGGCCAGTATGTCATTTTAATGATGCAACGATGTAGGCCTGATGGATCAAAATTGTCAACTTTAATAAAAAATTTTGTGGCTTCTCAGCTGTCAATATCAGGGAGGACTTTTGTTACTGTAGCAATTATCTATCACGATGGTCCATCAACAACATCAGGACATTATACAGCTTACTTAAAGTCTGGAAACGGCTGGTCATTCTGTAATGATTCTGTTGTAACGTTAAAAAAAAAATTGCCGTTTGACCTTAAAAATTCTTACCTGGTGTTTTTAAAACCAAAATTTTAAGTAGAGGGAATGTAAGTCTGCAATGCTGTCTCGATTAAAAATCCAACTATATAAACCTAATGCAAGTAAGTCTGCTTCATAGTAAGCAGTATCAGTGTCATAGGAAAAGGAGAACATGAGTGACAAAGAAGAGTAAGATATTAGTAGTCCAGGATTGTGAAAATAATCTCAAATATTTTATTTTTGAAAGTTGCGAAAATAGAAAATGTCGGGATTTGATTGGAAGAATTACAAGATTTGCGAATCGCGGCAACATGATTTGGCCTAGTGGAAACATGTGATATAATGAGAGAAGTTTTTTTTCTATGTAACATATTTCACGTATCGATGGAGGTTTTCTTTCAGAAAGTGGCGGGCTGAAAATATTTAAAGCACAACAGAGTGGATGCTGTTTATAGGAGATCCTTCGACGTCATTGAAAGTAAGTTAATTTTAAGAAGTTTTGAAATCAGATTTCTTAGGTTGTATGGGTTTTTTAAACACAGTCATTTTGATTGTGTTTTTTTTTCCCCGCTGTTACATGATGAATACCTTCAAGTCACTGATTTAAGTGAAATTTGATACATTCTGAGAACAGCAAAAATAAACCATTTAACATGTATAATTAATGTTATGCTTTTTGTCCTTATGATATACATTTAGAAATGTGTGGTACATATGGGTAAGGTGAGTTCTGTAAATATCAATTTTAATGCTTAGAGTGCTGTACTTCTGGGTAGTGTTTTTTTTTAAAAAAAAAAAAGAGGCCTCACCTCAAAGAAAGCTCTTGAAAGCACACATCTTATTTGCATCCTAAAACAATCATTTACAATGTTAGACACAATTTTATTATGGCTTTACATCTTTTTTGCGCTGCTATTGCATCACTATTGTGAGACATTAGCAGTGCAAGAAAAACCTCATGTTCCAAAATAGGCCTCAGTTCAGCAATATCAAGATACAGTTTCTTTCGAATATATATCTTTAGGATTGTGTAGGGGACGTAGAGAAGCAGAGACTTCTGTAAATGTCAAAGTTGTTGAAAAACTGTTTGTTTTTGAACCTTTTCCCTTGTCTTTTCTAATTTTTAAATACATGTTTTAATATTTTTTGAAATGTTTGTTCTTTGTTTTACAGATTGAAAGTATGAAAAAATATTTAAAAAAGGTAACAAGAATTATAAGGTAAATGTTTTCCACTCTTTTTACCCGCAATGCACTGCTGATGATGTCATTGACACTATCTCTCATTTACTCTCTCTAGCTGTCTTTCTTTTTACATTATTCTCTGTTTACTTCCCTTATACTAACTCTTCTTTTTTTTAAAAAAATATTTTTTTAGTTCGCTTAAAGTTCGCGAACCGGTCTGCGAACTTGAAGCGAACCAAAAGAAATAGAGCTTGCCAGAGTGATAAACATTCTAGCAATTTTGTTTGAAAGGGGAGGTAGTTCTGAAAAGAACTGTTTTTTTTTGTTTTTGTTGTTTTATATTTTTTTTTTATTTTTTGAACATTTTTTGATTTTTTTGTATTTTTAGAACTGTTTTATGTTTTTTTTGTGTTTTTTATGGAGGGGAGACAACAAAAAACAGGCTTTCAAAACGGCTCAACTGGAGCAAAAAAAAGAAAATTACTTTTTGGGTGCATTAGGGCATTTATGATTTTCATATGCAATGTTCATGAGGTTGACACTCATGTTGCCATATGACAGCATAGCACCACAGTAAATACAAGACAACTTCATGTGCTGGAAGTTAGGTTGGATGTTTGGCACAGTCTCTTGTGCCTCTCTTCCCGTCAAAGACAATGTGGATGTAGATCTTGCCACAGGAGTTGCCGTCGGATTGTCTTCAAGATCCCTCAACTCAGCCCGGCTGTAGTTCAAGGGATGCCACCTGCTCATGTGACGATGCATTGTATAGTTCCCCATACTGTACTTCTTTTCTGTGCCTCTCGACAATCTGTAGTCACAGATGAGGCAGGTGGCATATTTTGCATTCACTTTCTTGGTTCCAGGAGGGATGGTGAAAAACTGCCAGATGAAACTGGTTTTTCGTTTAGAAACCCGGGGCAACTCATCAACAAATTGTTGTCCCTCTCTCTCCTCTTCTTCTTCTTCCTCATCTTCCTCCTCTCTGTTAGTCATAATTTGACTAGGTGGTCCTCTCTTCTTATGGGGAGGTGGAGGTGGTGGTGGGGGTGCACCAGCTGCAGCAAGAATGGAAGCCATTGTGGAACTTCTGGAAAATGGTCTTTCTCTCACCAAGATGAAAGTCAGAGTGAGGAAATAAGGAGGGGTTTACTTGATTTGGGGAAAACAAAAGTTCTGAGCCAATGAAAAGTGTTATTTTTAGGTCACATGACCTAGTCATACATCATTTGGAAACCAAAAGTGAAATGAACCAATGAGAAGTTTGATAAACAAGTCACATGACCTGTTCCGCTTACGTTACGCGGCGCGCGCCGCGTCCCAGATCGCTTCTGGTTCGCTGTCCGGAGCACTTCCGGGAGCGCTAACGCGACGCGTCATTAGACGCATTACGCGATAACGTGATACGTCGCGCTTCCGCGGCGCGTCACTGTTCCGCTAACGTAACGTTGACCGGTTCGCGTACTAGATCGCGGCATCAAGATGAGCTAACGGAAAGCTTCCCGGTTCGCGAACTAGAAGCGAAGAAAAAAATATTAAAAAAAAAATAACAATAAATATCTATATATATTTTGGGATTTAAAGAATAATACATTTTACAGCTACAGATGTTAGCTTTTAAAAAACCAATGAAATTCACTGAAAAAACCATAGGTTATAGACCATATATAGTTAGAAATTTGCATTTAAAAAACCATTGATATTCAATGAAAAAACCATAGGTTATAGACCATATATAGTTAGGAATTTGCATTTACAAAACCTTATTTTACTCGCATAAAACCATTGAAATTCCATATATAGTTAGTTGCGCTAACTATATATCGCGCACCCGCAATCCACTGCTGATGATGTCACATATTACATCATTCATGACATGGTCAGTGACATCACTGATGACATCACTGATGACATCTCAAATGACATCACTGATGACATCACTGATGACAACATCCAGTGACTGTATGTTTCTGTAAAGTTAAAATATGTCTTACATATTGAAGAATGAGTGGATGTATAAGTGTCTGGATGAAGGATTTAGTAGGTGCATGACTGACTGTATGAGTGAGTGATTAAATGTGTCTCACTGAGTGCATGGGTTAGTGACTAAACTGTCTTAATTTGTGCCTCATTATGTCTGTTGTTCTGTAAACTGTTGCATGTGTTGATAAGTAGCTATATGAGTAACTATATGGGTTATTGATTGGTTGCCCAAGTATTTGTATGGGAGACTGAGTGTGTGTGTGGGTGGCTGGGAGGTGTATGACTCTGTGCATAGATGTGTGAGCAGTTGATTCACTAGATGTATGGTTTCAAAAGTGCATGTGGAAACAGCTGTATGGGCGGTTGACTGTGTGCATGAGTGTATTAGTGAGTGAATGGATATCTCAGAGCTACATGTCAAAGTAAGTACATATGTAAAACACAGTAAATGTGAGAGTTGACATATATAAATAACTGTGCATAAGAGCCAGTGAATGTGTGAGTGGCTGTATGGATCATTGTGAACTTGTATCAGGGATTGTATAAGAGAGTAAATATGTGTTAGTATATGTTTGAATAAGTAAAGTTTGTATAACTGTATAGTTGAGGAAATGGAGGTGTGATTGATTCTTTGAATGACTGACTAGGTGTGTGAGTAACTCCATGGATGAGTGACAGTCTGTGAGTGTCTGTTTACACTGATTGTATCTAAGGTTATATTAGAGTCTGAAGAGGTTCATTGTATTATCACATGAATGATATCATCAGTGATGTGATCAGTAATGTCAAATGAGATGTCATCAGTGATGTCATCAGTGATGTCATTTGAGATGTCATCAGTGATGTCATCAGTGATGTCACTGACCATGTCATGAATGATGTAATATGTGACATCATCAGCAGTGGATTGCGGGTGCGCGATATATAGTTAGCGCAACTAACTATATATGGAATTTCAATGGTTTTATGCGAGTAAAATAAGGTTTTGTAAATGCAAATTCCTAACTATATATGGTCTATAACCTATGGTTTTTTCATTGAATATATATATACATATATATATATTCACAGAAAAAACCATAGGTTATAGTGGATATATAGTTAGGAATTTGCATTTACAAAACCTTGAAAATTCAATGAAAAAACCATTGGTTTTAGGCCATATATAGTTAGGAATTAGCATTTACAAAACCTTATTTTACTCGCATAAAACCATTGAAATTCCATATATAGTTAGAAGCGCTAACTATATATCGCGCACCCGCAATCCACTGCTGATGATGTCACATATTACATCATTCATGACATGGTCAGTGACATCACTGATGACATCACTGATGACATCTCAAATGACATCACTGATGACATCACTGATCACAACATCCAGTGATTGTATGTGTCTGTAAAGTTTAAATATGTTTTACATATTGAAGAATGAGTGGATGTATAAGTGTCTGGATGAAGAATTTAGTAGGTGCATGACTGACTGTATGAAAGAGTGATTAAATGTGTCTCACTGAGTGCATGGGTTAGTGACTAAACTGTCTTAATTTGTGCATCAGTATGTTTGTTGTTGTGTAAGCTGCTGCATGTGTTGATCAGTAGCTATAAGAGTGGCCATATGGGTTATTGATTGGTTGCCCAAGTATTTGAATGGGAGGCTGAGTGTGTGTGTGGGTGGCTGGGAGGTGCGTGACTCTGTGCATAGATGTGTAAGCAGTTGATTCACTAGGAGTATGAGTTCAAGAGTGCATGTGGAAACAGCTATATGGGCGGTTGACTGTGCATGGGTGTGTTGGTGAGTGAATGGATTTCTCATTGCTACATGTGCAAGTAAGTACGTATGTAAAACACAATACATGTGAGAGTTGACATATATAAATAACTGAACATAAGAGCCAGTGAATGTGTGAGTGGCTGTATCGATCACTGTGAGCTTGTATCAGGGATTATATAAGAGAGTAAATATGTGTTATTATATGTTTGAATAAGTAAGATGTGTATAACTGTATAGTTGAGGAAATGGAGGTGTGATTGATTCTTTGCATGACTGACTAGGTGTGTGAGTAACTCCATGGATGAGTGACAGTCTGTGAGTGTCTGTTTATACTGAGTGTATGTAAGGTTATATTAGAGTCTGAAGAGGTTCATTGTATTATCACATGAGTGATGTGATCAGTGATGACAAATGAGATGTCATCAGTGATGTCATTTGAGTTGTCATCAGTGATGTCATCAGTGATGTCATTTGAGATGTCATCAGTGATGTCATTTGAGTTGTCATCAGTGATGTCATCAGTGATGTCATTTGAGATGTCATCAGTGATGTCATCAGTGATGTCACTGACCATGTCATGAATGATGTAATATGTGACATCATCAGCAGTGGATTGCGGGTGCGCGATATATAGTTAGCGCTTCTAACTATATATGGAATTTCAATGGTTTTATGCGAGTAAAATAAGGTTTTGTAAATGCTAATTCCTAACTATATATGGCCTAAAACCAATGGTTTTTTCATTGAATTTTCAAGGTTTTGTAAATGCAAATTCCTAACTATATATCCTCTATAACCTATGGTTTTTTCTGTGAATTTCATTGGTTTTTTAATAGCAAATATGAAAAGCTTTAAAATGTAAAGTACGTGATAGATAAAAACATTTTCGTATTTATGCACGCTGATGTGCTTTGAACGCTGCCCCCCTCCCCTCTTTTCTCTTAGTAGTACTCTCTCTTTGCAGATAGTGAAGAGTAGTTAACGCAGGCCTTTACCCCCGTTGTAATCCGTCCTGCCTGCTTGTCTCTCCATTTGATTGATTATTATCCAAGCATTTACTGTTTTTCAATTGATTCTCTTTGGTTCATTCTCTATTTACAAACAAGCACAAAGTCGCAATACTCTGTTTAGTCTTTGCAGATCGTGAAAAATCGTGAAAAAAAATAAAAGTAATCGAGCAAAATCAGTAGGCCACTAATTGGATCTCTTTTTGACCTCGCTAAAATAGAAATATTATAAACAACCCTTCATGAGAAATACGAAAATAGTGAGATGAACTGAGCTCCACACCATGAGGGCTGCAAGACAGCTCGGCTCCGTCACCCACCCCGCCCAAAATAACGACAAACCCTATGCAAATATTAAAAATATAGACAACACACCAGCAAAGAAACAGGGTAAAACATTTTATTAAATAACTATTTACATAACGTTGGTTTATACGATGATGTCAGTAGTGGACCGATGTGTGAATAGGTCGGAAGCAGCACAAGGCGCCAAGATCCGGATGGAAAGTCCTGGATATTGGGTGCCATAGTTCAGAGTTCTGAGTTTGAGCCTTTTTCAATGCCTGTGCTTTGTTGTTTCCCCTCCATCAAAAACAAAAAAAAATATATAATACTGTGCAAAAATACAAAAAAAACAAAAAATGTTTACAAAAGCAGTGCTTGTAAGACTGTCTGAAGCTTATTTCCACCTACTGCAGCTTCACTATTCCAAAGTAAGTGAGGGTCGTTTGTGGACCTGACTGCATTTGAAAACAATGTTATATGGTACCTCCCTAAACCGCTTGACGGAGGCCCCCGAGGGGCGGTGTGATGGCCATGGACTCGGAGAAGACGCTTGGCTCCGACACCCTCCCCAAGTCTTATAGCACTGGTGTAGCCTGAGATCGCCCCCGACATAGGCGGCCGGCTCCCGGGGTCCGGCGGAACTTTTTGCCTTTTGATGACTCTTCAATTCTGGACCTTGTCCCACAATCCGTTTGACCTGAAGACAAGCTGTAGTGGGGCGCCCCTTTATCGTTTTAGTTGCCATTCCGCCCGCTTTTGCTACACTGTGCCTCTTCCGCCATTCAGCTGTTTACCGCCCGCTCTTGCGACTACAGCGTCTCGCTCACCATGTAGTTGAGATGCGCCCGCTCTTGCGGTGCAGCGATAGACGGCTGCCACAGGACTCTCAAAATGGCGGCCGGCTCTTCGGTTTTGGGCCTGGTCCACTAAAATGGCCCTGGGACACCTTGGAACTCGGACGCTTGTCTGCTAGGGCTTGGGTCCCATTCTCGAAAAGCGTCCCCTCAGCCGTGAAGATTCTACAAAAGTCTTGGGGGCCTCCGACTCCCGCAGGCTTCTGGTGGGGAGCGGCTGCCATGATTGCTCGTGGAATGGCCACGACGGAGCTACGAGATGGTAGTGGTCTCATGCTGACGCCAGCTTTAGTCTGAAACATCCAGAAACACTATAGACTACCAATTCGATCAGTTCCGGTAGCGCCCCAACATGAACCGGAAGAGAAGAACTTGCCCTCCCCTCTTTGACTGATGGTTCTTGTTGCCTGTCCCCTCTGTTGTCATTTAACAGAACTTTTTGGACTGCTGAAAGGGGTTGTGTTCTGAACGCTGGTTGGTGGAGACATTTAGACTATATTCTTGACCTACGTTGTCGCGTAATGCGTTTTATGACACGCCGCGTTAGCGCACCCGGAAGTGATCTGAGGCGCGGCGCGCAGCGCGTAACGTAAGCATAACAGGTCATGTGACTTGTTAATAAAACTTTTCATTGGTTCATTTTACTTTTGTTAATTTAATGATGAAAAGCTTGGTCATATGACCTAAAAATTACGCTTTTTATTTTTTTCGAACATTATTTTTTTTTCAAACATATGTTATAATATTCCAGGCTAATGTACTTTCCCGGAAAATTTACAACTGTCCTGCAAGTAAAATATATTCCTTTTTCGAGAAAAAGGGCGTTTCTTCGTTCCATGACGGAGCCGTTGAGTAAGAGAGACTCGGCCTGCTGTCTTAGTCGCCGATACGCCTGATTATCAGATTCTTATCGATCACTTTATGTTGCAGAAATGAAAAACACAACTGCCCTTGACCATTTATCTTTACTGCGTTCCTACATATTATACCTTTTATCCGTCATGTAATTGGACTGCTTTATTTCACTTGCCTTTTACTGATTCGAAAACAGTGACTAAAAGTAAAAACTTTACCAATGTAAATACTACTACCGTGTTTTGTTTTAAAAACCTTTATTGTGAAAATATCAGTATACAAATACGGGCCTATAACCACGTGGGCCGGCCACGGAGCAAACTGAAATCGTATATGATGAGGAGACATTTACACTGTAGAGGAACGTAACGAGCGGGCCATTAGGTTGCAAGAACTAAGGTGTCTAACAGTTGCGGAATCGGTGGACGTACATTTTGTAATTAAAATAAGACAGGGCCACTTACAATAACATTTTCTAGATATACATTTGCGGGCAAGGAGTTACGAGTCCCATTTATACCGGCGCCATTTTGGGCGAGGCCGGACAGGTCCAAGATATAGTCAAAATGTCTTCACCAACAATCGGCCAGACCAGAACCCCTTTCGGCCCTTTATGCTACAAGATGGTGTCTTCCATTCAGAAAATATTGTTGGCAGCATTTTGAAAGGAAAGATAAACAGCCGTTCTCCTAGTGAGTCTCACATTGTTACATTTAGGAAGAATGTTGAAGAGTAATATGTGGAAAATCTGAAGCCATTTTTCTACAAACTCTCAATCAGCCTAAGTCATGGGCGATCTTTGTCCACACCAGGGCAATAGTGAAGCTGCAGCAGGTGCAAAGGAGCTTCAGACAGTCTTACAAGCACTGCTTTTCTAAACATTTTTTTGTATTTTTGCACAGTTTTATATATTTTTTTTTGTTTTTGATGGAGGGGAAACAACAAAAAACAGGCATTGAAAAAAGCTCAACAGTGCAGGGCGCCTTGTGCTGCTTCCGACCTATTCACACATCGGTCCACTACTGACATCACCTCATAAGCCAACGGGGCACCCCACACTGACTTTCGGCGCAGCATTGTAGGATGGCCACACCAGTGCGGCAACTTGCTGGACACCACCTCGGTGCCATCCGGATCTCGGAGCGTTCGAGTCACTGTACCGCAAGAGTGACCGGAACTCAGCTGGTCACGCCGTCTTTCGGCGCAGCATTGTAGGATGGCCACACCAGTGCGGCAACTTGCTGGACACAACCTCGGTGCCATCCGGATCTCGGCGCGTTCGACTCACTGTACCGCAAGAGTGACCGGAACTCAGCTGGACACGCCGTCTTTCGGCGCAGCATTGTAGGATGGCCACACCACTGCAGCAATTTGCTGGACACCACCTTGGGCAACAGTGAAACTGCAGCAGGTGCAAATAAGCTTCAGATAGTCTTACAAGCACAGCTCAGAACTCTCAACTATGGCACTCAATATCCAGGACTTGCCATTCGGATCTTGGCGCCTTGTGCTGGTTCCGACCTATTCACACATCGGTCCACTACTGACATCACCTCATAAGCCAACGGGGCACCCCACGCCGACTTTCGGCACAGCATTGTAGGATGGCCACACCAGTGCAGCAACTTGCTGGACACAACCTCGGTGCCATACGGATCTCGGCGCGTTCGACTCACTGTACCCGCAAGAGTGACCGGAACTCAGCTGGACACGCCGTCTTTCGGCGCAGCATTGTAGGATGGCCACACCAGTACGGCAATTTGCTTGACACCACCTCGGTGCCATCCGGATCTCAGCGCGTTGTGCTGCCTTCGGCCTATTCGCACATCGGTCCGCTACTGACGCCGCCTCACGTGCCAACGGATTTTCTACGGTTTTTGTAGCCCTATGCCGCATAACAGGTCATGTGACTTCTTTATAAAACTTTTCATTGGTTCATTTTACTTTTGGTTTCCTAAAGATGGAAGGCTTGGTCATATGACCTAAAAATAACACTTTTCATTGGTTTAGAACATTTTTTTTTCCCAAACGATGAAAGCCCCACCTTGTTTCTGGATCATTCAGACTGAAGCTGGCGTCAGCATGAGAGCACCACCATCTCGTGGCACCGTCGTGGTCATTCCGCGAGCAATCATGGCAGCCGCTCCCCACCGGAAGCCTGCGGGAGTCGGGGGCCCCCAAGACTTTTGTACAATCTTCACGGCTGAGGGGACGCTTTTCGAGAATGGAGCCCAAGCCCTAGCAGGCAAGCGTCCGAGTTCCAAAGTGTCCCAGGGCCATTTCAGTGGACCAGGCCCAAAACCGAGGAGCCGTCCGCCATTTTAAGAGCCATGTGGCAGCCGCCTATCGCTGCACTGCAAGAGTGGGAGCAACTCAACAACATGGTGAGCGAGACGCTGTAGCCGCAAGAGCGGGCGCAACTCAGCTAGATGGCCGCCACCTGGGGAGGCCCGTTCACGCCGCCTCCCCCACGCCCCCCCCGGGCCGCCGCACGCCAATTTTCGGAGTAGCATTGTAGGATACCAAAACCAGTGCGGCAGTTTACTGGACATACCTGGGTGCCTGTCGTACATGTTGTGTCAGCCATGTGACACTGGACACAGACCGCTACTGACGAGGCCTCCCCCCGCACCACCCGGGACGCCCCACGCTGTTTTTCTGTGCTGCATTGTAGGATCCCTAAACCAGTGCGGCACCCAGGCGACATCACCTGGGTGCCGTCCAGAACTCTGCACGTTGTGCTGCCTTGGGACTATTCGCACAAAAGACAGCTTCTAACCATTGTTGCTTTTTGTGTTGAGAAATTCTAACCATTGTTGCTTTTTGTGTTGAGAAATGTTTAAATGTTTTTAGTTTTTGTTCCGTTCGTTAAAGTTAATAGTTAATAAAGTTTTATAACCTTACTTTGTTGGAGTGTTATCTATTTTTTTAAAAACGGGTGAATGGGACCTTGAATCGGGTTATTGTCATGTGTGGGCTTTGGAAGTGTGCTGCTGCAGGAACGGACATTTCAAACTCAAATGCACGTTCTTTTTCTTACCTTTCCGAAGCATGGAGCGCAATAGCAAGCAGAGAAAGGGTGATGCACGTGTTGAACACTGCCTGGCCTGGCAAGTTGCTGGCAGTCCCCCCCGCCCGCTCCTGAAAGAGGGCACACACACACCGCCGCCCCGAGTACTTCACAAATCTTTAACCTCTTCGCCGCTAATGACAAGGGTAACTCGTCATGGACTTTCCATTGATTTCAATGGAAATTACATAAAAGAAAGAAAATAGCCTTAGCAGTAAAGGGGTTAAAAGACCATGCGCTTGTTCATGAGGCTTAAATGGTTTATCACCTCTTCTAGAACCCCTGCATCGACCCTCTGACGTTTCATGGAAAAATTACCATGTAACACAATACCAAGCCCTGTCAACTGAAACCCCAAGGAATCGTGGGGCATATTATCAAGGGGGTTTATCTCCGCTTTTTTGGCTTTAAAAGCCATGAAAGCGGAGATAAAATTATTTCCCTATTACCAAGCTGTCGCTAACACCAGTTAGTGACAGCTAAAAGGAGATAGCGACCATCTTGGGCCCCGCTTTGCATGTCAGTGATACTTATCACTAATGACATGCAAAGTGGCGTGCCAAGATGTTAGCGACTGGAAACAGTCCCTAACATCGCTACCTTCTATTACCAACTTTTGGAGATATTCGCGCTAAGCGCGAATATCTCCAAAATCTAACACCTGCCCTGAGCAGTTCTTAGCCATGTTATCCAATGGGAGGTGGATAACATGGCTAAGAGCATTTGCTCGATAATACATGAATATCGCTGACTTTTCTGCGATAATAGCAAGGTTTATCTGCGATAAAAATCGCCGATGTACGGCGATAATTTTTGTCTCTAAACAAGTTAGAGACAAAAATTAACGCTAGTTGTTCGTAATATGCCCCCGGGTTTTTGCTTGCAGAAATCGGGAGGCGGGAGACTAGCACTGAAATCAGTAGTCACACGCCTGAATCGGGAGGATTGGCATGTCTGAATTCTCTACAGCTGGGGCCATAAACTACATCCGCAGAGTTAGGTGATAGCCTGGGACCAGCCTGGCATCTAAAATGGCTGCCGTGCACGACAAAATTGTGGCATTGGAAAAAAGGCAAGAAGGCGCAGCCGCTGGAAGAGATGTATCAACATATATCAGCCTCCTCAGCCACCCTCAGGAAACATAGGGGATTAGGATACGTCTCCGGCACCCCCTTATACCTAGTACTTTAATTAACGAAGCACAAAATGGCGAATTCCCGTTTCGCTACCAGTTTGCGGCCCAGTTCGCGGCCCGTGAAGCGCTTCTACCGTGAAAAATCATTTTTTTTTATTTTCCCCACGGACCCTTTAATAACCCCAACAACATTCCTAGGGGGTCAAGAGGGGGATACCTTGCCCCCTTTCATTAAATTCCCCCTTAGTTTTTCACCTTTTCTTCTCTCTCGATCCTACCGAGAGACAAGATGGCGGCCGCTCCGGACTGTCACGCAGCAAAAAAAAAAAAAAGCTCACGCACAGCCGCTGGAAGAGATGTATCAACATATATCAGCCTCCTCAGCCACCCTCAGGAAACATAGGGGATTAGGATACGTCTCCCGCACCCACTTATACCTAGTAATTTAATTAACGAAGCACAAAATGGCGAATTCCCGTTTCGCTACCAGTTTGCGGCCCAGTTCGCGGCCCCTGAAGCGCTTCTACCGTGAAAAATCATTTTTTTTTTTTTTTCCCCACGGGACCCTTTAATAACCCCAACAACATTCCTAGGGGGTCAAGAGGGGGATACCTTGCCCCCTTTCATTAAATTCCCCTTTCGTTTTCCACCTCTTCTTCTCTCTCGATCCTACCGAGAGACAAGATGGCGGCCGCTCCAGACTGTTTAGAATGTTGACAGACACCGGAGAGCCAATCAGCTTTCTGCGCGCAAAGTTCCGATAAGCGAAAAGTAAGCGGACCGGATCGCTGCCCAGAGCGCTGTTACAGATATATATCTTGGTTTGAACGTTAATTTCTCAAAAACTACTGGAGCACATATATTGAGACCTAGCAAAGGCACATCGGGCTAACAGTCCCTACAATTTTGCCAAGTTTCGTGCAAATCCATTCAGCCGTTCGAGCTAAAAGTGAGTCCAACCGCCCTATGGAAATTAACATGGGAAAAACGCGTTTTGGGACCCCCCTTTTTTCTCGGCCCCCCCTTGACGAAACCCCCCCAAATTTTTAGGGGCTGCTCAGAAACAAAATGTGCCATTTTCCTGAAAATTTCAGCCGATTCCGTCCACAAACGCCAAAGTTATTAGACATAGAATTTTCAAAAGTCCCATAGAGAAAAAATTCTAACTATATATACCTACTGGCTATCGCCAGTAGGTAATATATATATATATATATATATATATATATATATATATATATATATATATATATATATATATATATATATATTCACTGAAAAAACCATAGGTTTCACACCAGTTATAGTTAGGAATTAGCATTTAAAAAACCTATCAAATTCACTGAAAAAACCATAGGTTTAACACCAGTTATAGTTAGCTGGAAATTTTACTGATATAAAACCATTGAAATTCCCACGTTATAGTTAGTTGGACTCACTATAACTTGCACGTGTAATGCACTGATGACACCATCCAGTGAATGTGTGTCTTTCAGATAAATAAATATGTTTTATATATGTATGTTAAGGTCGATGGAAGAATATTTGTTTAAATTATTGTCTTAATGGATGTTTTTTAAAAAAAAAATAATTGGATATCTGCCTTATTAAGTGTATCTTAGTGAATACATATATTAGCGAGTGAAAGTAGGTCAGTCTCTCTGTCATCAGTGATGTCATGAGTGATGTCACTGACCATGTCATGAGTGATGTAATATGTGATGTCATCAGCAGTGCATTACACGTGCAAGCTATAGTGAGTCCAACTAACTATAACGTGAGAATTTCAATGGTTTTATATCAGTAAAATTTCCAGCTAACTATAACTGGTGTTAAATCTATGGTTTTTTCAGTGAATTTCATAGGTTTTTTAAATGCTAATTCCTAACTATAACTGGTGTGAAACATATGGTTTTTTCAGTGAATTTCATAGGTTTTTTAAATGCTAATTCCTTTGTATATCGAGTTTCTAGCCTTTTTTTTTTTTTACAATTTGCTGTTTTTTTTTAAGTATTCATTTTTTTGATATAATTTTTTTCTTTTGCGCTCTGGGTGCGCGCTCCGGGAAGCTTTCAGCTAAGCTCTCCGGTAAGCTTTTCGGTGAGCTCACCTGAAAGCGCACCCAGAGCGCTACTGTCGTTCGTGAAAAAAAATATGAATGAAAAGTTAATAATAATGCAAAACATTTCGTACCATACAAATAAAATTAGTTTTTTTTTAATAAGGAAAATGATTATGCATTTCTGTAAAAGTTTGATGACGTCACTTCGGCGCGCAACGTAAGTGCCCTCGGAAGCGCCTACGTTCGCGCCGCGTAAACGCACGCAGAAACGCCTACGATCGCGCCACGTTTGCGCCCCGGAAGCGCCTATGATCGCGCTGCGTAAACGCACCCGGAAGTGCTCCGGAGCGCGCAGCGTAAACGCGTCGGGTCATGTGACCCTAAAATAACACTTTTCATTGGTTGCTAACAGTTTTTTTTACAATGAATGAAATCCCCACCCATTTCCTTCACTTCTTCTTTCACTTTTGTGACTGAAAGACCTGTTTTTTGCACCTGGATCTTTTGTGAATTACCATGGCTGCCAGAGAATCCAGCAGTGAGGATGAACCTGAGTTCATCAATGAAGAGCCTCCTACCCCAAAGGTGAAGGAACATTTCATATGGAAATTTTTTAAGATTCCAGCTGACCATAAGAAGGTGAATGCACCAAAAGTGGAGTGCAGGATCTGCAAACAGGTCCTGTCACGGGGTGACCCCCAAAAAAAGTACTCTTTTGGGAACTTTACGATGATCCGACATGGGGAGAGGAGGCACCCCCAGAATTTTGCCCGGGAAAGTGTCAGGGCTCTGGCACAAGAGGTTCCCAGAGATGGGGCCTCTACATCAACCGGAGGAGCAACTTCTTCTGGGAGAGAGCAATCGCAGGAGCAGGTGCCAAACATACAACCTGCATTTAACCATGGGGTCGTCAGATGCAGATACTGCAATCAACTCCTCACCTATGGGGAGCAAAGTGTCCAGCTCATGGTTCGCGCATTGGAGAACCATCGCTGCCCTTCCCACCCCTAATTTTTTTGTTTTCTTTTTGCTCCTGTTGAGCAGTTTCCATTCCCTGTTTTTGTTCCTGTTCAGTTAAAAGAAGAAAACCAAAAGTTCTTTTCAGAACTACCTCCAATTCTCATCAAAGAGCTATATTCTTAAAAAAATGAAGAGTAAGTGAAATATAGTGCATTGATAATTGAAAGGAGAATGAGTAAGAAAGAACAGAAAGGTATGAGAGGTGAAAGGAAGTGAAGTAGGAGGAATGAAAGAAGGTGAGTGTTAGAAAAGAAAGTTATGAGAAGAAGAGTGAATATGGGGAATGTTGATATTCAATGAAAATGTTGAAAAAGAACAGGAGTGTTGAAGGATAAGAAAAGATGCATTGCTGGAGTTGAAGGTAGAAGGCTTCATTTATGAAGCCATGCGTCACTTTAACGCCACCAAAGCATCACTTTTTGTGACACAACATTCCAATAAAAAATTCACCTTATTTATTCATATTTACAAAGTGGCGTTTCTTGGTAAATACATCACTTTGTAAACCCCTGTGCCACATTATTCCTACCTCAGGTGTAATGTATGCAAAAGGGACGTATTGACGCAAGAAACGGTCGTAGAGGTGACACAGTGAATAAACTGGAGGCCTCATTTCTGAAAAGTGACGCATCGCTACGTGAAAACAGCGATGCGTCACTTTTCTGGACGCACTCCTTATGACATTCCAGATATGTCATATTTAATATATGACTAATCAATTCGCAAGGAGTTACAGATATGTCAGTATTTCTGACGTATCTGTAAACACAAAAGTACGCATTGCTGGAGTGCGTCACAAAAGTGACGCAACTCCAGTAATGTGTCCTTTCACATGGAAAAAGCACCATGTGAAAGGTCTGCTGTGAAGCAGGCGCAAGATTTTGATGCAACAGCATCCTAAAAGTGACGCAGTGAAATCTCAAAGATTTCACTGCGTCGTTATTACCAAGCTTTTTCGGGGGAACACCCCCTCTGCATGCATTATACCTGACGCTATTTTTAAAAAGTGACGCATCTAGGTACATGGGTCACTTTTTAAAACTCTGCGCCACATTATATCTGCATCAGGTATAATGTATGCAGAGGGGGCAATCCCTCGCAAAAAGCTTGGTAATAACGACGTACTGAAATCTATGAGATTTCTCTGCGTCACTTTTAGGATGCTGTTGCGTCAAATCTTGCGCCTGCCTCGCTTCACTTTCATGTTTACAGATATGTCAGAAATACTGACGTATCTGTAACTCCTTGCAACATGATTCGTCATACATTAAATATGACACATCTGGAATGTCATAAGGAGTGCGCACAGAAAAGAGACGCATCGCACCAACAGTGTAAAAAAATGTGCCTCGTTGCACTATATTTAAAGGACGCAACAGCATCCTAAAAGTGACGCAGTGAAATCTCAAAGATTTCACTGCGTCGCTATTACAAAGCTTTTTGCGGGGGAACACCCCCTCTGCATGCATTATACCTCACGCAGATATAATGTGGCGCTTGATTTTAAAAAGTGACCCATCTACCTAGATACGTCACTTTTTAAATATAGCGCAACGAGGCGCATTTTTTTACACCACTGGTGCGATGCGTCACTTTTCTGTGCGCACTCCTTATGACATTCCAAGTAACGCATTGCTGGAGTGCGTCACAAAAGTGACGCAACTCCAGTAATGTGTCCTTTCACATGGAAAAAGCACCATGTGAAAGGTCTGCTGTGAAGCAGGTGCAAGATTTTGACGCAACAGCATCCTAAAAGTGACGCAGTGAAATCTCAAAGATTTCACTGCGTCGTTATTACCAAGCTTTTTGCGGGGGAACACCCCCTCTGCATGCATTATACCTGACGCTATTTTTAAAAAGTGACGCATCTAGGTACATGGGTCACTTTTTTAAACTCTGCGCCACATTATATCTGCGTCAGGTATAATGTATGCAGAGGGGGCAATCCCCCGCAAAAAGCTTGGTAATAACGACGTACTGAAATCTATGAGATTTCTCTGCGTCACTTTTAGGATGCTGTTGCGTCAAAATCTTGCGCCTGCCTCACGTCACTTTCATGTTTACAGATATGTCAGAAATACTGACGTATCTGTAACTCCTTGCAACATGATTCGTCATACATTAAATATGACACATCTGGAATGTCATAAGGAGTGCGCACAGAAAAGTGACGCATCGCACCAGCAGTGTAAAAAAATGTGCCTCGTTGCACTATATTTAAAGGACGCAACAGCATCCTAAAAGTGACGCAGTGAAATCTCAAAGATTTCACTGCGTCGCTATTACAAAGCTTTTTGCGGGGGAACACCCCCTCTGCATGCATTATACCTCACGCAGATATAATGTGGCGCTTGATTTTAAAAAGTGACCCATCTACCTAGATACGTCACTTTTTAAATATAACGCAACGAGGCGCATTTTTCTCCATAATGTGTCCTTTCACATGGAAAAAGCACCATGTGAAAGGTCTTGCGTCAGTCTAACACCTGCTGTAAAGCAGGCGCAAGATTTTGACGCAACAGCATCCTAAAAGTGACGCAGTGAAATCTCAAAGATTTCACTGCGTCGCTATTACAAAGCTTGTTGCGGGGGAACACCCCCTCTGCATGCATTATACCTGACGCTATTTTTAAAAAGTGACGCATCTAGGTACATGGGTCACTTTTTAAAACTCTGCGCCACATTATATCTGCGTCAGGTATAATGTATGCAGAGGGGGCATTCCCCCGCAAAAAGCTTGGTAATAACGACGTACTGAAATCTATGAGATTTCTCTGCGTCACTTTTAGGATGCTGTTGCGTCAAAATCTTGCGCCTGCCTCGCGTCACTTTTATGTTTACAGATATGTCAGAAATACTGACGTATCTGTAACTCCTTGCAACATGATTCGTCATACATTAAATATGACACATCTGGAATGTCATAAGGAGTGCGCACAGAAAAGTGACGCATCGCACCAGCAGTGTAAAAAAATGTGCCTCGTTGCACTATATTTAAAAAGTGACGCATCTAGATAGATGCGTCACTTTTTAAATATTGCGTAACAATGCGCATTTTTTTACACCGCTGGTGCGTCACAAAAATTGACGCACAGACGGCGCAAAACTGGCAGCGCAAGGCCTTCATAAATATGGTCCTGGATTTTCCCAGTGCTTCGCTTCCCCGTGCGCGTACCATGCGCTTCCCCCGCGCAAAACGAAAAAAAAAAAAAAATGTAATGCCCCGCAGGACCCTATTTTAGCCCCCACATCAAACCTAGGGGGTCAGAGGGGGTCTACTCTTCCCCCTTATGGTCATTTGCCCCTTTTTTTTTAAACCCCTTGTGTCTCGATTTTACCGAGACACAAGATGGCGGCCGCTCCAGACTGTTTAGAATGTTTACAGACACCCAAGAGCCAATCAGCTTTCTGCGCACAAGTCGCGCACCAGAGAGCGCCTATAGATATATATATTTTTTTGAACCTAAATTACTCAAAATCCACTGCAGCACACATCTTGAGACATAGCAAAGGCACATCGGGCTACCAGTCCCTTCAATTTTGCCAAGTTTGCTGGAAATCCATTCAGCCGTTCGGGCTAAAAGTGAAATCGACCGCCCTATGGAAATTAACATGGGGAAAACGCGTTTTGGGACCCCCCTTTTATTTCGGCCCCCGCTTGACGTATCCCCCCCAAACTTTCAAGGAAGGACCGGAGCTCGACGAGGCCATTTTCAGGAAATTTTCAGGCAGATTCGTCAACCGGTGCCAAAGTAATTCCAAATAGAATTTTGAGATTTAACATTGAAAAAATCCTAACTATAACTACCTACTGGCGACCGCCAGTAGGTAATATATATATATATAAATATATTACCTACTGGTGGTCGCCAGTAGGTAGTTATAATTAGGACTGAGTTACTATAGGAAAATGGCGACATTCTATTAGCAATAACTTTGGCGCCGATTGATGAATCCTCATGAAAGTTTAAAAACTAATTATTTGTTGAGATCAGATCCTATGTTGAAAGTTTGTTGGTTATTTGTCAAGGGGGGGGCGAGAAAAAAAGGGGGTCCCATAACGCCGGAACGCATTTGTTGGAGTGTTTTTCATGTATGGCACATTAAAATATTGATGGCAAAAACATTCCAGCTAGTGCCTGATCTCCTTTTTGAAGTGAATATATGAGTGATTGCCGTCACCACCCCGAGGCACCCAATGTGTCACAGTGGCGCAGCAGCATCCAGGCAGAACTGATCAAAGGAATATATATATATATATATATATATATATATATATGGAAGAAAGGGTTGCCCCATGGTGGGAATGCACTTACGGGTAGGAATTAATGCCACCGCAAGGGCGCGAGCCGCGAACAAATTCCTTTTCCTGCCAGACGCGTTTCGGGCCAACGCCCTCTTCAGTGGCAGACCATGTGACATGACGGCAAGCGGCAAACACCAGTAAATACCCACAGTAATTATACGCAGGTGTAACACCTGAAGCAATGCTTTCTGGGACTGGTAGTTTATAAGTTTATACGTTGCATTTCTGACTTCAATGTGTACTTGAACATTTCATAAAACTATTTATATGGAAAAGTAGAAATACAGTAATAGAGAGAAGTTTTGAAATCTAAAAGATTAAAGGAACTATTGTAATTCGTTCTTGATTACCTACTGGTGGTTGCCAGTAGGTAGTTATCACTGTTAACGGTCTGAAAGTGCGGTGTTGCTCAGAGTGGCATGGTGGTGATATGATATGGTGCTACACTCGGTTATGAAACTGAAAGGGAGAAATAATTTAATGGTGGAAACATTTGGAGGTAAATGAAGGTTTATTTAAAGCCTGATAGAAAATAGGAGTTGAGTGCATCCTTCTTTTTTGAAGTACGATCAACCAACTGTTAGTGGTAATCCTGGTTCAAAGAGTAGTTGGAGTGCACAAGAATACACAAGGTTAAATAATATTATGTTATGCCAGCGTTCACATAGAAAGGAACAGAGTGCATGCTAGAAGCATAATGTGCACGTGTAATGCAGTGGCGGGAACCTGTGTTCATGTACACTTAGTAAGGAGCTCACTACAGTGTCTTAAAAGCCAACGCCATGTGTCTGTAGGGCAGCACTGCCCACTGGCTGAAGCCGACAGTTCGGTCCCGCAGGTCCTTAAAATTACACCGATGTGACTGAATGAGGTCAGAGATCACATCATTACGCACAGCAACATCGCTTTTTCGCACATGCGCACTCAGGGTGATGCACCCCACACCTCCCGCAGAACCACCCTCAACAGGTGTCTGTAGGGCAGTGCTGCCCGTAGGCTAATGCCTACCTTATGGTACAGCAGGTCTTTAAAATAAGACAGAGATGAGACTGAATGAGGTCAAAGATCACATCATAACGCAGGCAATATCGCCTATTCGCAAGTGCGCAGTATTGCTGATGCATCCCACCCCTCCCGCAGAAGGGCACTGAAGAGGCGTCTGTAGGGCAGTGCTGCCCGCTGACTCAGGCCTACAGTACGGTCCAGCAGGTCTTTAAAATGAGACTGTATGAGGTCAGAGATCACATCATTATGCACTTCAATATCGTTTGTTTGAAACCTGCACAGCCAGGCTGAAGCACCACACCCCTCTCGCCGCACCACGCTCAATTGGAGGCCCGGTGCACCCAGGCCGCTCTGCTTACCTGCTGTTATTGTTGTGTGAGCCAGTGTAGGGGTGTGAATAATTATTCTGGGGGCATTGTTCAGTTCCTTGCTGGCCAGGAAGTGTACTTATGTGTGTTTCTTTTGTCGTTTTGACATCGCAGAGTGTACAATTTAGATTAGTCTAGCATGTGTCGGGAGGGCGGAAACTATTGTTAATGAGATGACATGTGATCTAGGATGTGCAGTCTGCCCGTGGCTGATGATACTGCTTACAGCCACCAATACTCAGACCGAAAGGCAACACAATAATGTGCACACACACACCAGGGGCATCGTGTAACACACATTTGTTTTTGGTGAAAGGTTTGAGATGCATGGCAATCACACGTGGAAGGCTAATGTACAGAGCATGAATATTGATATAAGATATGTGTATACAGGAAAACACTTTTCAAAAAAGCTTTCTAAGCAGAAGAGGTGTCTCTCATCAAATGCTGTAGACAGAATGAGAAAAATGGGTGGGGTCATAGAACTGTTACAATGGGAAATGTTATGAACCTTTCATATGCTTTTTTTTAAGGTCACATGGCAATCGCGCACCGAGCGTGCAAGGAGGCTGCACCCGACTCGATTTTGACAAAATATATTTATCATATTATAAGTTTATTACAGTCAGAAATATACAAATGTTTAAAATAATTTAGATTTTCGCGCACTCTCATATAATGTTTAAAGTTATTTAGATATACTATATGTCTGTGACGTAACACAGGCCTGGCAGCATGTAGTCGTCGAATACGCAGCGCGCAGCAGGCGGGACCCCTTACATACATGACGTAACACATGGCTTGGTACTGCGTACCTGTTGGATACCAAAGTAGTACCTGGGGTGACTTTATGTGAATATGCTGTTACGCGGGACGCGGTGCCACAAACTCGTCGGATATGAAATGCGCATCATTTACGTGTTTAGCAATGTGACGGATAGGATTCGTGTAGTGATGGAGCTTGGTACGCTACCGGTATGGGAGTGCAGTTTTCTTCCCCCCCAAAAAATATACATATTTTTTGGGGAAGATATAAAACATTACATAATTTTAAAGTTAACAAAAAGAAGTAAAATAGAGTTCCAAAATATTTAAAAATATAATAGAAAAATATATGTTTTATAAATATTAAAATATGAAAATAACATTTAAAAAACCTTAGAAATTCACTGAAAATACCAGAGGTTTTACAGACGTTATAGTTAGGAATTAGCATTTAAAAAACCTTAGAAATTCACTAAAAAAACATAGGTGTCAGGGACGTTACAATTAGTTGAACATTTGACTCATATAAAACCAGAGAAATGTGCCTGTTATAGTTAGTTGAGCTAACTATAACTTGCGCGCCCGCAATGCACTGCTGATGACACGGTGGAGGACACCCTAATGGCAATAAAATCGTTAAAATCTGGTGCCCCTGGAGATACCTGCCCGGCCAGGGTGTTGGCTGAGGCGGCAGAAGCAGTGGCTCCTGAGGTTTCTCAAATAATGGGTCTATCCTTTACTTCAGCCAGGGTTCCAAACGAATGGAAACAGGCTAAGTTGCTTCCTTTGTTAAAAAAGGTGGGTGCAGACCCTACTGTGCCTAGTAATTACAGACCAATATCTTTACTACCAGCTATGGCAAAAATTGGGGAGAAACTTGCTTTCGCCCAGCTTAATGCCTTTGTAGAAACCTCGGAGGTCCTTCACCCTGCCCAGTCTGGCTTCCGTGCAGCTTATAGCACTGAGTCGGCGTGGTGGAAATTACAGAAGCCATTAGGGAGTGTTTAGACAGTGGCGGCAGAGCGGCTCTGATTTTATTAGACCTCTCTGCCGCGTTCGATACTGTCCCTCATTCACTCCTTCTAACCCACCTAGCGGAGATTGGAGTGGTGGGCTCAGCACTGAAATGGGTAGAATCTTTTTTATCAGATAGATCTCAGCAGGTTTGGATCCCGCCTTTTTCATCCTCGGTTAGGCCCCTCACTACCGGGGTTCCCCAAGGATCCACATTGAGTCCCCTGCTTTTTAATGTTTATCTTACCCCCCTCATTGTGCTGGCCGAACAAATGGGAGCAAAAATCATAGCATATGCAGATGATACGCAGCTTTTATTTACCTGGAAGGATGCAGAAACTAACACAGAGGTTGTCCGTTCGTGCCTTTCCGCTGTGTTTAACTGGTTGGCAGCTGCTCAGCTGAAGTGCAACGAAGACAAGACAGAAATCTTGCTGTATGGCCAATTCCCATCCAACTTTAGAGAACTCTTGTGGCCGTCGGATTTTCCCCAGCCAGGCTCAGTTACTATCGCTGCCAAGAATTTGGGAGTCTGGTTTGGAGAGGATCTGAGATTCGAGGCACACATAAAAAAACTTACTGCTGTGTGCTTCGGCTCCCTAAAAGCCATGAGAAAGTTCTTCCCGTATCTGCCATCATCTTCTAGAGAGTCAGTTGCTAGAGCTTTAATTTTATCTAGGCTCGACTACGCCAACTCTCTTTTTAGCGGCACTCCAGCTTTCTTAGTGGCCCGACTGCAGATTATTCAAAATGCGACTGCGCGGCTGCTATATAACATTCCAAGCAGAGAAAGCGTGCGAGCACACTTAAAAGAACTTCATTGGCTGCCAATTGCTCAAAGGATAACTTTTAAAATCCTCACCTTAGCATTTAAGGCAGTCCATGATATGGGACCATCTTATCTAAGGAAAAGATTCAGTCGATATGTCCCCACTCGGCCGCTACGTTCAGCTGGCTGTAATCTCTTGAGTGTGCCCCGCTTTCAGCGAGTACGACTAGGAGGCTACTCGCTTGCTGTAGTCGCAGCTAAGACGTGGAACGCCCTTCCCCTCTCCCTGAGATCTACTGAGAATTTTGTTTCTTTTAAGAAAGCACTAAAAACCCATCTTTTTAGAACAGCCTATTAGTGTTCTTTTTCCTTTAGCTGGCCACTTGCTTGTTTTTTCCTTTATCGCGCCAGGACACTCTGGTAGTAACGGAGCGCGTTATAAAACAGCAAATAAACATAAATAAATAAACATGATGTCACATATTACATCACTCATGACATGGTCAGTGACAACACTGATGACATCACTGATGACATCTCAAATGACATCACTCATGACATCATACACGTGACAATATGGCTGAGATACCCGCCACCCCCTCTCAACACAATCCCAAAAAGGAAGGGAAACCGGAAACAGTTCTTAAAGTTTTTGGATGTGGGATGGAGTGACCATCCCGGCCGTATTTATTAAAACAAAATAAAAACATTAAACGTTTTCATGTTATGTACAATTTCATTATCACATTACGATGTTTGGCTAACCTTAACATGATCTCTAATACAGAGGTTCTCCTAGCCGAACTAGCATCCTACAAAAACATTCTCTAAGAACACTGAAATTGTACATCCTAACGTTTAAGGGCCAACGGCAAGGTCATAACCGGTGTCAAGATCCCTGACCAGACTTACCCCTCCCACTTAGGAGGGGCGATGGCACAGGGGCTTACCCAAGTGCAACTACCAACAATTTCCCTTGACTTGACGGGGGCCCCTTAAGACTCGACGCCATTTAAAGGTCGTTCGAACACTTGTGTGTGGTATCTAGCAGGTATCGTTGACCTCTCCCCACCCCACACAACTTACCGCATCTGCCGTCGCAGATGACACTGGCCCCGGGAAATTCCCCAGGAGGGGGCTGTAACCCCTCCTACAAAGGAAGGGGCCTTGACCGCCTTTCCTTTACTTCCGGCGACCCGCCCTTAGACGGGACCGCCTCCCACTGAGGGGCCAATGGCCACCTCTCCCGAGCGCTCCCATCCGTGTTGGGTGACGCCCACTCATAGGGATCTACCAATTAGTGCTCACCGATCATGACCTTACCGCCTACCAAAAAATAAATACGACAATTCTTAAACCTATGAAAACATTGGTCGCTACGACCGAAATAACATGCTAGAAATGCAACACTACATCAAATCATTTTAATCGTAACAACCTAAACGATATACCATCTTTTATTATGATTAACCACAAACTGATACTGTTATAGCCTGCAAACGAAATGGAAAAACAAACTCATCAATTCGCTTTATTGCACAACAACTTTGCTGTCCTCAGGGGCTGGTGGGTGGGTCAAAATTGGCTCTTCGTTCCGTCCCGAGCTCACGTGTAGCGAGGAGGTGCAGCTTCGGAGCACAAGAACAAGAGGACGTCTTCTGGTCTTGCGCCTTCTTTTATCCGTCTTCAGGGCGGGCGAAAACCCGCCCCTGCCCGCCCCGAGGGCGTGGCTGGCTGCGTCGGTGTCTAGGCCAGCCCACTCTAGGGCGGGAAAAAGCGCGCCCCGGCTACGCCGCTTCGGGCATACCAGCCGTGACGCGCCTCCCGCCCCAAAATGGCTTCCCGGGGGGATCGAGGCACTCATCCATACGTTCGGGGGGACCGAGTGGTCGCCCCTTTCCATATGGCTGAGATACCCGCCACCCCCTCTCAACACAATCCCAAAAAGGAAGGGAAACCGGAAACAGTTCTTAAAGTTTTTGGATGTGGGATGGAGTGACCATCCCGGCCGTATTTATTAAAACAAAATAAAAACATTAAACGTTTTCATGTTATGTACAATTTCATTATCACATTACGATGTTTGGCTAACCTTAACATGATCTCTAATACAGAGGTTCTCCTAGCCGAACTAGCATCCTACAAAAACATTCTCTAAGAACACTGAAATTGTACATCCTAACGTTTAAGGGCCAACGGCAAGGTCATAACCGGTGTCAAGATCCCTGACCAGACTTACCCCTCCCACTTAGGAGGGGCGATGGCACAGGGGCTTACCCAAGTGCAACTACCAACAATTTCCCTTGACTTGACGGGGGCCCCTTAAGACTCGACGCCATTTAAAGGTCGTTCGAACACTTGTGTGTGGTATCTAGCAGGTATCGTTGACCTCTCCCCACCCCACACAACTTACCGCATCTGCCGTCGCAGATGACACTGGCCCCGGGAAATTCCCCAGGAGGGGGCTGTAACCCCTCCTACAAAGGAAGGGGCCTTGACCGCCTTTCCTTTACTTCCGGCGACCCGCCCTTAGACGGGACCGCCTCCCACTGAGGGGCCAATGGCCACCTCTCCCGAGCGCTCCCATCCGTGTTGGGTGACGCCCACTCATAGGGATCTACCAATTAGTGCTCACCGATCATGACCTTACCGCCACAGGTCCGGATAGTTGACCGGCTATCCGGACCCCCCACAAAACTCCTACCTAAAGGTCATGTTTTAAAGATTTTAACCAGGCTAGGAAGTCTCCTATGAGTAACTCATTCCCTGCCCTCGACAAATGCACACCATCCCCCAGATACATGCTGTCATCATTAATACAATTATGCGAGATTGAATGCAATGTCTTGGAACGGAACAACCTACTCACTTTGTTATTCAATTTTCTAACGGAGTGATTCAAAGCAGGGATCGAGATAGCCCCCCGCCACACTCTTCGTGGGATCACATGAGACCACGCAATTAGGCACCCCGGAACTCTCCTTGCTAACCAACTTACCGTGGAAAGCATCGCCTCCAGGAGCAGTCGTCTACCGGTGGTGACCAAATCATTGCCCCCCAAATGTACTATGACTATGGACGGCGGTGACCTCATCCGCTCTAACAGGCCCTCAAAATATTCCTGAAACTGGTCAATACAGAGACCGCCCCTTCCGTAGAAGGACACTCTGTACCCGTATTCCCCAGCTACGTGAATCATGTCACCTGCTTTGAATACGTCTGCGGCCCGTCTCACGTATGAGTGGCCCACGACCCACACCTCCTTCTTCACAGCCGGTGACGTGCGACCGCTGGCCTGGTGTTGGGTCGACTGCTCAGTCTGCCCTGCCGCGTAGGCTTGCGCAACTGAAAACAAACAAAAGACAAGAGGCGTGAGTACATGAATACAGCATCACAACATGTGCAATCGCACGTACCTCTTATAACAATTGGAGGACCAGCGCCCCACACGTTTCACTTGTTCTACATTAAGACCTCTGGCTGTTGCTTCGGTGGCAGCCCCTATACGAAAGGAGTGGGTCCCAAATTCGCCCGGGTCCAAGCCCGCTGCGGCAATGGCCATTGCAAGCACCCGTTGAAACTGAAACCTCGTCAGCGGGGTGGCGTCTGCATGCCTCAACAATGTCCCCCCCCATGATGCCACTCTCCGTGCTAGGTAATCTTCTAAGCACTGTACCGGACACATGGATGACTCGGGGTTTCTGCGAATGATCGTAAAGTCCCCCCTCCCATCTTGGTCGGTCTTAGACCGGAGAAAGGAGACAATCATCGCGTCCCCCCTGACCTGAACATGTTCTCTGCACAGGCCCCCCGACACATCCTGTTTGTTCCTTGCAACCAGCTCACTAACTCTCATAGCCCCGTGAAACGCCAGCGTAAATGCAGAACGGAACAAACAGGTCTCAAAAGGGGACGAGCATGTGTTCGGGAGTGTGGCCAGTAACAGGGACAACCTGTCTAGACCTATCGGTCGCCTCACGTCTCCTCTGTGACCCTCTAGGCGTTGCCACCCACGCAGCGCTTTCTGTACTGTGAAAGACGCTGTTGGGTCCAGGATGCCATGAGCCCTGGCAACAAAGGAAATGGCGGCACGATGCCTTTGGGCCGTAGCCACCGATTTCCCAGCCCTATGTAAAGACATAAGAAAGAGTACTACCCACTCTTCCTGACCCCAAAGACCCCCTCTCTCTGCCCCCAAAAAGGCTAAATAGGCCCGGAACGCCCCTTCATATGCCTTCCTTGTCCTGGGTGCTAGACTCTCTCCCACGAGGTGACGAAGTTCGGGGCACCGAGAGACCAGAGAGCTTCGGGGAAGGGTGCCGGCTCCGGGTCCGCTGAAGGGAGGAAACCCGAGAAAGCCTGCATGTGAAAACGAGACAGTGCGTCAGCGGCCTGATTCATTACTCCCGGGACATGTTTTGCTCTGAAAACCACGTTCAGTTGCATACACAGTAGGACAATTTCTTTGAGCAGCCTCAAAATCAATTTACAATGGGCTGCCTGACTGTTGATGCATTCTACTACGGTCATATTATCGGACCAAAAAACGACAGAATGATCTCTGAAACCTTCTGGCCAGGTTCTCAGGGCCACGAGAATGGGAAATAATTCAAGGAAAGCGATATTACTCGTTAGCCCCTTCTCGTGCCACCATAGGGGCCATCTTTGAGCAGACCATTTCGTGCCGAAGATGGCGCCGAAACCTATGCTTCCTGCTGAATCCGTCCATAGCCCAAGCTCTTCCGAGGACACAGCTGGCTTGTTCCAAACGACTCGGCCATTGAAGTCCGCTAGGAATGCTAACCATATCCGCATGTCCTGGCGGACCTCAGCCGATAACCTTGTGCGATGATGACCCTCCTTCAGGCCAATCATCGCTTGGGCAATGGAGCGGGAAAAAGGGCGAGCCATTGGGATTACTCTTAAGGCAAAATTCAACTTCCCCACTAATTGTTGCAACTGATGCAGTGTGACCTTGGGCGTATTTAAACATACTCGGAGGGCTGACCTGAATTTCAACACTTTGCTGGCTGGTAAACGGAAACACCCCTCCCTTGAGTCCAACTCGATCCCCAAAAACTCGAGGCAAGTCGTGGGACCCATAGTTTTACCCGGTGCCAACGGCACGCCAAAATGACCCATCAACACACAGAATTCATCCAAGGCCTGGGCACACTCGGGGTTTCCGGCGGGGCCAAGGAACAAAAAGTCGTCAAGGTAGTGCATTACATTTCGAAAACCCGTCCTCTTAGTGAACACCCATTGCAGGAAAGTACTGAATTGTTCAAAATAAGCACATGATATAGAGCATCCCATTGGCATACACCTATCCATGTAAAATGATCCCTGAAACCCGAATCCCAAAAGACGCTGATCGTCTGGGTGTACCGGGAGCAACCGGAACGCTGATTCGATATCTGATTTCGCCATCAACGTCCCGGGCCCCAGGCGATTCAAGATGGCTACTGCCTCATCAAACGATGCGTATCGCACCGAACAAACTTCAGGATCAATTGCGTCATTTACCGAAAGGCCGTGTGGAGCAGACAGATTATGGATCAGACGAAACTCCCCCGGGTCCTTCTTGGGGACCACCCCTAACGGAGAACAAACAAAATCCGGTACCGGGGGTACACTAAACGGGCCGGCAACCCGTCCCCGGTTAACCTCTTTCTGAATTTTTTCCTGCACCACAGATGAATGTTGTAAGGCGGACAGCTGATTCTTGCAAATCCCTACACCCTGAAAGTCCCCCACCGGGATGCGGAAACCATGTGTAAAACCGTTCCGCAGCACCCCGGCAGAGGCACGATCCGGGTAATCACTGAGCCAGGGGATCATTGCCAAGGTATCAATCGGGGTTGGTAAAGGCGCCCCTCGGACTACATTAGACCTGTTTGGCGCCTCCCTTACCCCCATTCTCACCCGTTCTGGCTCTGCACGATGACTCAGGATGGGATGACCCACACGTACCACATTCGTGTCTAAATTTACAGGACCCCGGAGGCCTGTTACATTTGCCTCCTCTGTTGAAGTTATAACAGATACCCTTTCTCCCGGTATTACCTGCGGGCCTCGACTGGTCGTCGGTGCTCGTACCCGGTCGAAAGGGCGACCCCACATTTTGGCGGGAGTGATCAACAACATTACTCCCGACCAATGGCATTCTTAACATTCCCGACTCCTTCATTTTATCCCACGTTAAAGAATCGTAACAATCCCAGGTCAAACTCTTGTTATGTTCCTTTTCTTTCCTAAACAGATTATCATAACAAAACCAATGGTTACCTTGATACGCCGTCGAGTAACCCATAATCCGTGATTGATAAACGGGAAACTCAGGAAGCAACTCGGGCCTACGTTCCCCCAAAATCGATGTAAAAATACCCCAGGCATTGCCCCAGTTGCCAATGTTCTCATTTACCTTAAAGGCGGCCATTTTTGCGCGCCAAACACTCGGATGCATTAGGTCCTTCTGACTTTTAACATGCTCCACATCATAATGATCAACAAGCAAGGAAAATATATTCACGTATTCCCCTGCCCAGATCTTTTCCTTGATGGCTAAAGGCACATGTTGTCCTAATCTCTCTCTACGAGAAGGTGCTGACTCGTCCCGTGCAATCGGCAACGGCCGCTTACCTGAACCGGACGCAGCTTCTGCCGCTTGCGGCTTGTCTGTCCCTGCCAACGGCGCAGCCACTCTAGCTGCCTCCTTCTTCTCACGAAGCCCCTTTATTAGCGCCTGTGCTTCGGCAGCCGTGGCGCCATCACTGCTATCCCCCAACCAAGCTGCTAGCTGTGCTGCCAGCTCGGGGGGCATATCTTCCTTAGGTGTCGGGGTGATGACAACGGGGATTGGATTCCCTTCGATCGGTACCGGGGTCGGCGCCTCGAGCGGGGCAGAGGGAGCCGGGACATCTCCCCCGGCTGGAACCCTTCTCGGCCTCTTAGGTCTCCCTCCAGCCGGTGGTTGGCCCGATCCTTCCTCCCCGTCTCGCTCCGCCAGCCGCCTCTTTATGTCGGACATATCCTTGAAGAGGGCCCGAACCATCTGCTCGGTCGACATTCTCTTTGCGCCTTTCTTGGGCATCTCTACGACAAAGTATCTAGAAGACAAAGAAAAAGATTAAAACGCTCAAAATTGGCTCTTCGTTCCGTCCCGAGCTCACGTGTAGCGAGGAGGTGCAGCTTCGGAGCACAAGAACAAGAGGACGTCTTCTGGTCTTGCGCCTTCTTTTATCCGTCTTCAGGGCGGGCGAAAACCCGCCCCTGCCCGCCCCGAGGGCGTGGCTGGCTGCGTCGGTGTCTAGGCCAGCCCACTCTAGGGCGGGAAAAAGCGCGCCCCGGCTACGCCGCTTCGGGCATACCAGCCGTGACGCGCCTCCCGCCCCAAAATGGCTTCCCGGGGGGATCGAGGCACTCATCCATACGTTCGGGGGGACCGAGTGGTCGCCCCTTTCCATCTGATGCGCATACTGATGCTCTAATATAAACTTTGATATACCCATTCCAAAATGCTGACTACCATTTTTGAAACCATACACAGAAGAATGCCATATACTACATAGCTCTCACTATTTCCTAGGTCTACACACACATCCAGTCACTTATACATGTAGTTACTCATCAATACAGGACTATAATATGCACTCATACATCTCTACATGCAGGTACACTCTGCCACTCATCCATAGAGTTACTCACACACCCAGTCAGTAATGCAAAAAATCAATCACATACCCATTTAATCATATATACAGTTATACATACACCTTCATTTTTTTTAGACATACCAGATCACTTATTTATACAGATACTAACACATATTTACTGTCTTATACAATCATTGATAGAAGTAGACACTTATTTATACACCCACTCTTGAAATAACTTAGTCTCATGTATACTCTTATATACTCCCTCACTCGCATATAGTGGCTTAAAACATATGTAGTTATTCATGTATACAGTTATACACACCAACTTCTTTATTTTTAGACATACCACATCACTTATTTACACAGATACTAACACATATTTAATGTATTATACAATCATTGATAGAAGCAGACACTTATTTATACACCCAATCTTGAAATAACTTAGTCTCATGTATACTCATATAAACTCCAACACTCACATATAGTGGCTTAAAACATATGTAGTTAGTCACAGATAACATTATAATTATCAGCAAACAATGAATAACATAAATGCAAAAAAATCTGATGAAATGTTATCACAGGACGTTCTTGTATATAATCAACTTCAATTTTATAAATCATCCCAGAACTGGAACAAGATCAATATTACGATTTACAGCAGGTTGTAACTCCAACTTCGTGATTTACAGTATCAAGTGTCCCAGTGGACTGACCTATATAGGGAAAACTGAGCGCAAAGTTAAAGTGAGGATAGGAGAGCACAAAAGCATGATAAGGAATAAGAACACAAATTCAAACTTAGTAACAAACTGGTTACAACATCACCACAATATATCTCAAGTGTGGTTCATGGTGATAGAGAAGATTACAATGAGAGAGGGTAGGGACCCTAGTCAGTACTTATCCCAAAGAGAAGTCATGCTTATTAAAAAATATCAAACTATGGAACCAATGGGGTTCAATGATTGTAGAAGTGGTTAAGTTGCTTTTTATAATAGCATTGGACTATATGTTATGTTATGTTATGTTATGTTAAATTTGACTTGTAGAGCGCACGTACGCCCGTAGGCTTCATGGCGCTATAGGAAGTTTTCAGAAACACAACACAACAACAGGAGTACAGCTTGGAACATCTAAGGATAGGCTTCCCTAAAGAGCCAGGTCTTAAAGGCTTGTCTAAAGGCCAGAATATCCTCGTGTGACCTTAAAGAAGCTGGCAGGGAGTTCCAGAGGGAGGCAGCAAGAAAGTGAAAGGAGCTGCCGCCCTGATGTTGTTTCCTAACAACAGGCACCGTGAGCAGGCTTTTGTGACTGGAACGAAGGTTGTGAGAGGGGACATATCTGGCAAGCAAGTTGATGATAAATTTGGGGCCCTTGCCTTGTAGTGCCCTGAAGATAATGCAGCCGGTTTTAAAAGCCGCCCTCTGGGCTATCGGCAGCCAATGCAGATCTGCCAGGCCTGGCCTGATGGACTGCCATTTAGGAAGCCCACAGATCAGCCTGGCCGCCTGATTTTGAACTAGCTGCAGCCTCTTGAGCTGCCCGGCTGGAAGACCCAAATATAAACTATTTGAGTAGTCCAGCCTAGACAGCACAAGGGCGATGGTCACCTGTATCAGGGCAGAATGGGTTAGGAGATGGGCAATCTTTCTAATCTTGCGCAGCTGAAAGAAGCATGCGGAGACTACTGTCCCTACCTGACTTTTCAAAGAGAGGTCTTCATTAAAGGTGACTCCAAGGCTCTTGACCGTGCGGGATTTGGAAGGGGGATTTCCCATCTCCGGAGGCCAAAATTGAGGTCCCCAGCTGAGTTTACTCTTCCCAGGCAAGATCAGTTCAGTCTTGCCTGGGTTGAGTTTTAGGTGGTTAAGGCCCATCCACCTCTGGATGTGAGCCATGACCTCCCTAAACTCAGTAACAGCGTCAGGCGAGCCTAGGGGGAAAATCAATTGCAGATCATCTGCGTAGTTAAAGATCCACACTTTGAATTTCCTCAAGGAGTACAAGAGGGGACGCAAATATAAATTAAATAAAAGGGGGGACAGGGAAGAGCCCTGAGGGACACCGCAGTCGTTCTTAATTCTAGGGGCTGTGAAGGTGCCCAGTCTCACTGCTTGAGTCCGGTCAGACAAAAATGATTCCACCCAGCTCAGGGCAGCACCTCTGAGGCCTGCCTGCCCGACACGGCCGACCAAAATGGTGTGGTCGACCGTGTCGAATGCAGCAGACAGGTCAAGGAGTACCAGTGCCTGGTGGACGTCCCTGTCTGCGTTACACCGAAGTGTGTTCTGGACTGCCAGAGTTACCGTCTCGGTCGAATGGCCTGGACGGAACCCAGCTTGATTGGGCTCCAGAAACCCAGTGGTTTCCACAAAGTTGGAAAGACAATTGGAGACGTGAGCCTCCAATATCTTGGATAAAAACGGCAACTTTATCTTTAATGGATACTTATCATTGTGATATTTTTCCAATCTAAACTCCACTCTATAGTATTTCTCTATTCAGAGCCATAATTGTTACTATGCATTTGTTCAAGTTCACTACCATCCAAGGGTGAACCATTGAAGTTGATTATATACCAGAACGTCATGTGATACGGGAGACTCAATCAGTGGGCAGAGTCGTGACAAGCCCAGCTTGTCATGAGCACAGCTCTACTGTGCCTCATGACGAGCCCCGCCGTGAGATAACCTTCACCACACACACACGTTCAGTAACAACATCAAAATAATCCTCGCACACAGCACTAGCAGCCTGTTTCCTTTGATTACTTGCTCTAAAAATGCGTGAAAAGTGGCTGCTACAGCCAAATTTAAAGCAAGATTGATTTAAAGCTGGATATTGTTTGAAAATTCCTAAATGTGATCTTCTACCACACCTGTAGCAAACAAAATCCTTATTGGTATTCAATGAGGACCCCACTGGTTTTGTTAAGAACTTGAATCATTTTGACTTTTAGGTTTATCCCGCCCTCTTTTTTGTATAACATTAATTTCCTTAGATTCTGATTTAGAGTGACTAGCAGCCAACACTCTCATGCAAATAGAAGAACGTTCAATACTTCTTGCAATTTACAATGCAAGCTCCAAACCAGGATCCTCACTATCCAATAACCACTCTTGGATTCTCCTATTAAACATTATTTCAATTAGTTGATCACAAATTATTTCTTCCTTCAAGTCCCAATAATTACAGTTCAAGGACAAAATGCGTAAAGCTGAGACAAAATCGTGCTTGTTGCAAAAATCTGTGTCTTTGCAAAACCACATTCTTTTTAGGAGAAAATCTTTTACCCAAAGTTTGGATTAACAATAAATATTCATCAACAATAGGCTCAGCATCTTCCTCATCACTAGGAAGGGTGTACAGTTTCAATGTACAGAGTTTTTAAATTGACCTGCCCTCATGACTTAAGTTGTACACCAATAGCGCTTTTTTCTGTGAAATTATCGCCATCTATTGCGTCAAGATACGCTTCAAAAGCCTCATGCCATTGTATCCAGTTCAATGGAGGAGAATCAGGAATTGCCAGGAAAGAAAATGGCAGAGATATTCCCTCCATGACTTTCTATGTGCACGCAAAGTGAGTTGCTGCCAAAATAAATACCAACTTGATACGATAAGTCACTGACTGCACAATACATGAAAGATTCTGCAAAGTTAGAGAAAATGAGATTTATATAAAAAACTGTGCTCTGGAATGAACTGTGTGCATCAGTGAGAAATGCAGGTACGCTCAAAACAAACAATGAATACCTACTGAACAAGGATGTGCACAAAAGTAATAAAAACAACCAACATACGTTCCAGTAATGTAGTAAGCTATGCACATCAGTGAAGATAACGGGTGGGATAGTAAAATAAGCACAGGGGTAAGCTGTGCATATCAGCGTAGAAGCCACATACATATGAAGGAAAGAAGCAACCATTACTAAGGTTACTTCAAACAAATTGCCCAAAATGACTGCCCGTATTGTGTTGATGCATTGTAGAAGGGGCTGAGCTTATCAGCGTGATGAGCAACTATCCTGTTGCTATGGTAACAGCTGACATGCCTGTGCAACCTATAAGACACCTCAAAGATGGTTGCCGGACGTAGAGCGGCAGCATCTCCTATGACGCGTAATCCTCCTTCTCTTGACGTAGATGCGTGCAACTCTGCATGTGTACATCTGCTGCCGGCAGAAGAAGAGATTGCGTGGACACCAATGATTGCCGATCGCATGCACTGGCACGAGCCAGCATCTTAAAATGCCAATTGACCAGCGCGATACCTAAATCACAGCAAATCCTTTGAGTACATCGACCAGACAGCAGAGAACATTGCAGGTGGAGCGGACGAAGCCAGGAGTGCTGGAGAACCAGACGCAGCAGTATGAAGGAACCGGGACCCCGTGGAGGTAGGAACAGGATAAACCCTGTGTTGTGAACTCCGCTCCGCTTGAGGAGTTTGCAGAGTTTTCCACACTCTGCGTTATGCAGATCTTGTGGAGTTTGCAGAGCGGAGTTTTTTTTCTCGCTCGCGTCCGTCAGCGTCAAGTTGGCGACCGCGAGTGAGGAAAATCAACCTCCCGGCAAGATTTTTCCTCGTTCGTGATCATCAACATCAAATTGGCGAGTGCAAGTGTGAAAAATCAACATCCCAGCAAGATTTTTCAACGTGGGGAGCTCAGGTTTCTCATTGCGAGTGGTCGTGTATGCTCGCGACAGCGCACATTGAGAAAGTGCCCGTTCGCTTTGAGAAAGCTGCCGCACGAGTAAAAATCTACTCGAGTGGCAGAAAAGGAAAGCAAGGACCGCTTGCACTGTGCCTGGTGCTGTTCACAATGATTGCACTGTGCGGACAAGCATCCAGCACTATACAATCACTGCGAACTGCATTTTTCTATCATACTGCAGAGTTTTTTTTGCACTTCGCGGAGTTCCGCGTAGTGCAACTCCACGAACTCTGCTCAGAGTTAAACAGGATCCAAAGAGGTGTTGGCAGTACAGAGGGGGTGGACAGACTGACGGCCAACTTGTTGCCACTGAAACGATACAATAGAGCCTGTCTTTGCGGTAAGAAATCTCTTTACTGACAGTCAGCCTATCCCCTAAAATGCAACTACCGCCCACAGAATTCACTGTCCCCAACATTCCTAATTCCATTCTAAACCCCACAATTTAGAATGCTAACACATCCATGGGCCTACAGCAAACTAGTACACAAGCCATGATACAACAAGGCAACAGAAGAATAAAGAAAAAAACAAAGAAAAGGATAAATTATATCTTTAGGCTTGCACCACTCCAGAATACCCCATCACTCATAATATTTTCCTTACTCCCGACATGAGACTATCTAGGCCGTCCAGCAACAGAATCATAAAATGAAATAAGTCCAAAAGAGGGAAACATTGATGTTGCTTGCACTTGTTTGCAAAGAACTGAAATTAACCTACTTAATTTTCCCCAAAAAATGTGTATGACAAAGCAGAAATTGCCGATAAAAGAATGAGGAATGTTTTTCACACGAGTGTTGATGAAGAATAAGGAGGAGTCTCTCGAGCACAATTTGAGTAAGTTTGCACTGTCTGTATGGTAGTCTCATTTCCATGATAAAAAAAGTCAGATTTTGGATAAAAAAGTGCTTTACAAGAACTTTAGAGAAAATAATCTACTCAAAAGAAATGTCATTCAATACTCAATATTGATTAGCGCCGGAACGCCCCGTTGGGGTAGCTGCGCACTTTATAAATGACACAAATAAAATATAAATGTACTATTCTTTACTCTAATGTGTGTACCTTGACGAGATAGGATGAAAACGTGCTGGCCTTCTTGCTTCTAAATCTTATTTCGTAACTATATAAACTATAGTGGCAAGGTTTATGTGTAGCCCTTTCTGCTTGTTTCCTGAAAATTAGTGTACATTATTTTAGGATGGGTCTCCCTCAGAGGAGGCACAATCGTTGGATGAGAGTGTTGTTGTCAGGGGAAATGCAAATCCACCCATTTATCTCAGTCTTCTCCTCGCCCTACACTGCTTAGGACCTCACATATGACATCAGTAATCAAATGTTCTAGGACATCATTGATAACATTACTAATGACATCAGAAATTACAACACTGTGTTATAGTTAGGTGGAAATATCAGTGAAATCATAACAATTTTAACTAACAAAACAACAGAATTTCACCAGTTATATTTTCTCAACTAACTATAACTCATGCTCTAAAGTTACTGAAGTATGAAGTTATGGGTTTTTTTAACAACAAATTTTATTTGGTCATTTTGCAATTTATCGGGCAGAAGCCACACAGTGGCGTATATGAGTATTTGGACGGCATGTACAGCAATAACCAATGCCACAAAAGAAATAGCACCTGCCGAACATGCAGGTAAACAAGAGTAATAAAGTTATGTTTTAAGTGACATTTTCATCTAACTATAACTTCCGTTTACACATTGTTTTTTCAGTGAATTTCTAAAGTGTATTTTTAATATAGAGTAAGTTATCATTACAATTCCTAACTATAATTCCACCCTAACCTTTGTTTTTTCAGAGAATACTCATTTTTTTAAAATGTAAAGTAAAATGTCTAAGGCTGTGTGTGGCACGGGGTTGGATGCAGGACAAGACTTGCGACCAGGCCTTACAACCAAATCTAGCATTCAGCCAACCCCAAGTGTGATGGCCTTCTGCTGTACATGGCATGGGGTTAGGTGCATCACCCCCCTGCTGACTCCCAAACCCCATGTGCACCCAACTCCATTGCACATGGTCTTCAGCCATTCAAAGCGTGTGGCTGGGTGCAGGGCCAGATCCTGCACCCGAACCCCTATGGTTATCCAACCCCCCTCACCAACCTGGGCACCCAACCCTCCCACAGCACACAGCTTTCCGTCAAACTCAGCCCTCAACAACCAACAGGTGCCAAACCCCTTTTAATTATTTTTTAACACCGCAGACCCGCAGATCTGCTGTAATTCTACAGGGGAGCACACTGAGAAATGCAAAGCATCAAAGGATCCACAGAATGATACAAATATTTTTAATTTTGACCCCACTAGGCCTACGGGTCAGTGTACACCTACCCTGCTCCCTTATATCCTATTTACTTCTATTTTCTAGTACTTGGGTATTGAGTCCCCGAGTCCAAAGATGGCTGCCACAACTTATGCTTCAGTTTTTATATAGCAACATGCAGTTGACCTCGCAGATTTACGAATACACCGTGGTTTGTCATGGTCAACCAATCACAACACGGCAGGATCCATGCATCCTCTGCGGAGATCTGTGGTGGATCCCCAACATGAAATGTACATAAATATTGAGTCTAATTTTCTCAAAAACTACTAAACCGATTTGCACAAAAAGCACCCTTACTGGACCAAAATCTTGCTTTCTGCCAAACTCTATGCAATTCTGTTCAGCCGTTTTTGTGGTATCACTGTGCAATGCATGGGAAAATACATTTTGGGACCTCTTCCTCTTTTACTCGACCACAGCTTAACATATAAGCCAGAAACTATCCAGAAATGAGCTAAGGTGCATGAGCTTTTTTTGGAAAGTTTGTGAATATTCGTCAAAGAGCACCAAAGTCATTAGCAAAACAAAAATGTTTTTCCTATGAAACTTAGTCATATATTTAAATCTAAAACCTACTGGCGGTCACCAGTAGGTAGTTCTACTTATATCTAGTTTCCATAAGAAAAACATTTTTGGCTTTCCTATAATTTTGGCGTCGTTTGACCGATCTTCATGAAGTTTAAAAAAAAAAGGTCAAAGTAAGCTCTGTGTGTCATCGAAAGTTTGGGGGTGATCCGTTTAGTGGGGACCGAGAAATAGGGGCTCGAAATAAGGGTGCGTTTGTAATGTTAGTTTCAATAGGAACACTTTGTTGAACCTACATCCCGAACTGCTGGACAGAATTACACCATATTTGGCAGCAAGGTAGATGCTATGCAGATTGTGCTTTTTGTTATTTGGAGCAAATCCATTCTGCAGTTTTACAGAACTTTAAGTTGAAAGTTATAGTGATATCTCTGGTCGCAAAGCCTTTGTGAAAAAAGACGAACTTGTGCAGGAAATGCACTGCTCTGATTGGCTGCCAACAATTCAACCAGGAAGTATTGTCAGCCATCTTGTGGCTCAGCTTTACCGAGTGCCCCCCAAAACCAGTGAAAATAAGGAAAAGAGAGCAGGGTAAGAATGCCCTGACCCCCAAGCCATGATGTTAGGGTCCTCCTGGAACCGCCACAGCCTGAAAGCATTAAAAAAAACTATTTTGCTGCAAAATCGCAATAATCGCAAATTTGCAGGTTTTTTTTGTGGAATAAGAGCTAGCATGGGCTCCTGCGCTTGCTTTAGACTAACCTCCGGGTGGGCAAAATCCCAGGGGCATGGTACATGGTAAAAATAAAGGGGGAGCTCACAGGGCCCCCCTCCTTGGGCTATTCAAAGCCCCGGGACTGCCACCTCACCGGAGCAATGTTATAAATATGTGCGGCAGAGTCTTGAGGCTCCCCTGCTGCCCCGGGGATCGTCACCTCCCCAGGGCACACATTTTAATATAAAATCATACAGGGGAGTCACTGACCATGTCATGAGTTATGTAATATGTGAGGTCATAAGCAGTGGATTGTGGGGGCGTAAGTTGTAGTTAGCTCAGGGAACTAGAATTGCAGAATTTCAATGGTTTTGTAGATATATATAAAATCACTGAAAAAACCATGGGTTATAGACCATATATAGTTAGGAATTAGCATTTACAAAACCTTATTTTACTCACACAAAACCATTGAAATTCCACATATAGTTAGTTGCACTAACTATATATCGTGCACCCGCAATCCACTGCTGATGATGTCACATATTACATCATTCATGACATGGTCAGTGACATCACTGATGACATCACTGATGACAACTCAAATGACATCACTGATGACATTATCCAATGACTGTATGTTTCTGTAAAGTTAAAATATGTCTTACATATTGAAGAATGAGTGGATGTATAAGTGTCTGGATGAAGAATTTAGTAGGTGCATGACTGACTGTATGAGTGAGTGATTAAATGTGTCTCACTGAGTGCATGGGTTAGTGACTAAACTGTCTTAATTTGTGCATCATTATGTCTGTTGTTCTGTAAACTGCTGAATGTGTTAATCAGTAGCTATATGAGTAACTATATGGGATATTCATTGGTTGCCCAAGTATTTGTATGGGAGTCTAAGTATGTGTGTGAGTGGCTGGGAGGTGTATGACTCTGTGCATAGATGTGTGAGCAGTTGATTCACTAGATGTATGGGTTCAAAAGTGCATGTGGAAACAGCTGCATGGGCGATTGACTGTGTGCATGAGTGTATTGGTGAGTGAATGGATATCTCAGTGCAACATGTCAAAGTAAGTACATATGTAAAACACAGTACATGTGAGAGTTGACATATATAACCGTGCATACGAGCCAGTGAATGTGTGAGTGGCTGTATGGATCATTGTGAACTTGTATCAGGGATCGTATAGGAGATTAAATATGTGTTAGAATATGTTTGAATTAGTAAGGTGTGTATAACTGTATAGTTGAGGAAATGGAGGTGTGATTGATTCTTTGCATGACTGACTAGATGTATGAGTAACTCCATGGATGAGTGACAATCTGTGAGTGTCTTTTTACACTGATTGTATCTAAGGTTATATTAGAGTCTGAAGAGGTTCATTGTATTATCACATGAATGATATTATCAGTGATGTTGTCAGTGATGTCATTTGAGTTGTCATCAGTGATGTCATCAGTGAAGTCACTCACCATGTCATGAATGATGTAATATGTGACATCATCACCAGTGGATTGCGGGTGCGCGATATATAGTTAGTGCAACTAACTATATATGAAATTTCTATGGTTTTGTGTGAGTAAAATAAGGTTTTGTAAATGCTAATTCCTAGCTATATATGGTCTATAACCCATGGTTTTTTCAGTGAATTTTCAAGGTTTTGTAAATGCTAATTCCTAACTATATATGGTCTATAACCTATGGTTTCTTCAGTGAATTTCAATGGTTTTTTAATAGCAAATATCAAAAGCTTTAAAATGTCAAGTACGTGGTAGGTAAAAACATTTTCGTGTCTATGCACGCTGATGTGCTTTCAACACTGCCCCCCCCCCACCCTCCCCCCCTCTTTTCTTTTAGGAGTATTCTCTCTTTGCAGATAGTGAAGGGTAGGTAACGCAGGCCTTTGCCCCCGTTGTAATCCGTCGTGCCTGCTTCCCTCTCCATTTGATTTATTGTTATCCAAGCATTTACTGTTTTAGAATTGGTTCTCTTTGGTTCATTCTCTATTTACAAACAAGCACAGAGTCGCAATACTCTGTTTAGTCTTTGCAGATAGTTAAAAATCGTTAGAAACAACAAAAGGAATCAAGCAAAATCAGTAGGCCACTAATGGGATCTCTTTTTGACCTCGCTAAAATAGAAACATTAGGAACAACCCCTCATGAGAAATATGAAACTAGTGAGAGGAACTGAGCTCGAAGCCATGATGGCTGCAAGACAGCTCGGCTCCGGCGCCCACCACGCCCAAAATAACGACAAACCCTATGCAAATATTATAAATATATACAACACACCAGCAAAGTAACAGGGTAAAACGTTTTATTAAATAACTATTTACATGGCAGCCTGCTGCAACATCGATCCAAATGCATGCCGCCATTCCCGGGATTTCTCCCCGACTACTCGGCGGCCTACGAGATGGAGAGGCCGGGGCGTTGACTAAGCGGGGCCTCCAGCCGCAACCACAGTGCCAACGATCGCTGCTAACAGCCACTGATCTGAAGAACCGCTGCCTGCGATGCTTCCCTGAGCCGCTTGACGGAGGCCCCCGAGGGGCGGTGTGGTGGCGCGGACTCGGAGGGGGCGCTTGACTCCTGCCCCCTCCCCAAGTCTTGTTGCCCTGGTGTGGCCTGAGATCACCCCCAACATAGGCGGTCGGCTCCCGGGGTAAGGCGGAACTTGTTGCCTTTTGGTGACTCTTCCATTCTGGACCTTGTCCCACAATCCGTTTGACCTGAAGACACGTCCTGCGGTGCCCTGGTCCAACCATCACATATACCTGCGCCAGGACACGGCGTGGGGTGCACTGAAAGGGAGAGGCGGCGCGAACGAGCCTCCCCCACCTCCCCAGGTGGAGGTTTCTCAGCTACACCCCAGCGCTTCACTCGGCCACCTGAGTTGCGCCCGCTCCTGCGGCACAGGGCCTCACTCGGACAGCTGAATTGAGCCTGCTTTTGTTATTGCAAAAAAAAAAAAAAAAAAAAATAATAATAATTAAACAACAGGGGGTGGTGATGGACAGAGTTTCTGAATTAAGCAGAATACTCTCACCCAGTCAAGAGATCAGGGCTTAATCCAACAACGTTTTTTAGCTCACTGCACCATCCCAGCTCAGAACCTGGCTATATGCAAATTAGTCTGTCCCTGGCCCAGTGTATCATGGGAACAGGGCAAACCAAACTACCAAGCCAATTCTTTCACTGGGAAGGAAACAAGCTACCGGGGACCGGTTTCTGGCATTTCAGCCGTCTTCGGCCCGGCTTGCTTGAATCCTGATGGTGCAATGAGCTAGGGACTCACGTCTGAGTATACCATTCCACGCTTATGGTGGACAAAATAATTAAACAACAGGGGGTGGTGATGGACAGAGTTTCTGAATTAAGCAGAATACTCTCACCCAGTCAAGAGATTCGGGCTTAATCCAACACCGTTTTTTAGCTCACTGCACCATCCCAGCTCAGAACCTGGCTATATGCAAATTAGTCTGTCCCTGGCCCAGTGTAACGGTGATGGATCAAACCCAGATCTGTTGACTGGGTGTGAGTGTTTGATTGGTTCAGATGCTCCGTCCATCACCACCCCCTTTTGTACCGCTTTGTTCGCCATAAGTTGGCAGGGTATGCTCAGACGTGAGTCCCTTGCTCACTTTGCCACTGGATTCAAGCAAGCCGGGCTGAAGACGGCTGAAATGCCAGAAACCGGTCCTCGGAAGCTTGTTTCCGGTCCAGGGAAGGCATGGCTTGGCAGTTCAGGCTGGACTGTTCCCATGAGGCACAGGGTCAGACTGATTTGCATATGGCCATGTCTGAGCTGGGGTGGCAGAGTGGGCCAAATAACGGTGATGGATCAAACCCAGATCTGTTGACTGGGTGTGAGTGTTTGATTGGTTCAGATGCTCCGTCCATCACCACCCCCTTTTGTACTGCTTTTGTTATTGCAGCGTCTCACCCGCCATCCGGATGAATTACACCCACTCATGCAGTACAGCGACAGGCGGCTGCCACGGAGCTCAGGAAATGGCGGTCGGCTCCACAGACTTGGGCCTGGCCTGCAAGGATGGCTCTGGGCAACCCTTTAACTCGGACGCTTGATGGCGTGGGGTGCACTGAAAGGGAGAGGTGGCGCGAACGAGCCTCCCCCACCTCCCCAGGTGGAGGTTTATCAGCTACACCCCAGTGCTTCACTCGGCCACCTGAGTTGCGCCCGCTCCTGCGGCGCAGGGCCTCGCTCGACCAGCTGAATTGCGCCTGCTCTTGTTATTACAGCGTCTCACCCGCCATCCAAATGAATTACACCCACTCTTGCAGTACAGCGAGAGGCGGCTGCCACGGAGCTCAGGAAATGGCAGTAGACTCCACAGACTTGGGCCTGGCCTGCAAGGATGGCTCTGGGCAACCCTGGAACTCGGACGCTTGACTGCTAGGGCATGGGCCCCATTCCCAAAAGCGTCCCCTCAGCCTTGAAGATTCTACAAGAGTCCCCGGGGCCCCCGACTCCCGCAGACTTACGGTGGGGAGCGACTGCCATGATTGCTTGCGGAATGGCCACGACGGAGTCACAAGATGGTGGTGCTCTCATGCTGATGCCAGCTTCAGTCTGAAACATCCAGAAACACTCTAGACTACCAATTCGATCAGTTCCGGTTGAGCCCCAACGTGACCCGGTAGAGAAGAACTTGCCCTCCCCTCTTTGACTGATGGTTCTTGTTGCCTGTCCCTTCTGTCATATGACGCGCCGCGTTAGCGCACCCGGAAGTGCTCCGGTGCGCGAGGCGACAAAAGCAGCTACCCGGAAGCGATCCGGGGCGCGGCGCGGAGCGCGTAATGTAAGCATAACAGGTCATGTGACTTGTTAATAAAACTTTTCATTGGTTCATTTCACTTTTGGGTTCCTAATGATGTAAGGCTAGGTCATGTGACCTAAAAATAACACTTTTCATTGGTTCGGACTGGGAAGGGGCGCTTGGCTCCTGCCCCCTCCCCAAGTCTCGCTCAGCCAGCTGAGTTGCGCCCACTCTTGCGGCCTACGACATGGAGAGGCCGGGGCGTTGACTAAGCAGGAGCCTCTGGCTGCAACCACAGCGCCAACGATCGCTGCTAAAGGAGGGGAGCCTTGCCGGTGAGAACCACTGATCTGAAGAACGGCTGCCTGCGGTGCCTCCCTGAACCACTTGACGGAGGCCCCCCAGGGGCGGTGTGGTGGCGCGGACTGGGAGGGGGCGCATAGCTCCTGCCTCCTCCCCAAGTCTCTCTCGGACAGCTGAGTTGTGATTACTCTTGTGGCCTACGACATGGAGAGGCCGGGGCGTTGACTAAGCAGGAGCCTCCGGCCGCAACCACAGCGCCAACGATCGCTGCTAAAGGAGGGGAGCCTTGCCCGTGAGAGCCACTGATCTGAAGAACGGCTGCCTGCGGTGCCTCCCTGAACCGCTTGACGGAGGCCCCCCAGGGGCGGTGTGGTGGTGCGGACTGGGAGGGGGCGTTTGGCTCCTGCCCCCTCCCCAAGTCTCTCTCGGCCAGCTGAGTTGCGCCTGCTCTTCCTATTACAGCGTCTCACCTGCCATCCGGCTAAATTTCACCCACTCTTGCGATACAGCAACTCTTCCATTCTGGACCTTGTCTCCCCAGAGGTACATCACCTTACACACACATGCACTCTGATCTCCTTGGTCTCAGTCAAGCATCAATAGTAAGATTTTCATAGGTGAGTGTAAGTGGGGGCTGTTTGAGGACCTGACTGCATTGGAAAGCAATGTGATGCGGTGCCTCCCTGAACCGCTTGACGGAGGCCCCCGAGAGGCGGTGTGGTGGCGCGGACTGGGAGGGGGCGCTTGGCTCCTGCCCCCTCCCCAAGTCTTGTTGCCCTGGTGTGGCCTGAGTTCGCCCCCGACATAGGCGGCCGGCTCCCGGGGTCCGGCGGAACTTTTTGACTTTTGGTGACTCTTCCATTCTTGACCTTGTCCCACAATCGGTTTGACCTGAAGACACGTCCTGCGGCCTGGTCCCTGAATGTGTGCAACGGGACGGTATTGATTGGATCAAGATGGCGGCTTCACACAAAGCTGACTCAAGTGTTGCTGCTGATGCTGTGCAAACAAAAACTGGTTTTCAGTTTGTACATTCTTCAGGATTTTTCCATCCAAGGCTGGTTGAGAGTTTGTAGAACGATGGCTTCAGATTTTCAACATACTACTCTTCAACATTCTTCATAAATGTAACAATGTGAGACTCACTAGGAGAACGGCCGTTTATCTTTCCTTTCAAAATGCTGCCAACAATATTTTCTGAATGGAAGACACCATCTTGTAGCATAAAAGGCTGCGTCAAGGGTGGTATTGCCCAGAATGTCTTGTTTTCTAGTGCTCATAATGACAAAGCCAGAACTGCCGAAAAGGATTCTGGTCCTGCCGCTACTTACTGGAGACATTGAACTATACTCTGGACCTGCCTGGCCTCGACCAAAATGGCGCCAGTATGGGAGCGACTTGCAACTCCTTATGACGTTCTAGTTACTTAGCCCTGACGTTATGGGGAATGTATGCGGTCTTTGTGCACATGGCGGGCGGGGAAGGGTACTGACTGGGAATACGGACAACCCTATTGATGTCGATTTTTCATTATTAATTATTGTATTAATAAAGCTTCGAAGTAATGTTACCCATGATATTCGCCCATGGTGTGCGTATAGACGATTTTATTGTAACTGATCCTGTTATACTTTCAATTAAAAAATCAACCTTCACTGATCCTACAACCGTTTGTCACGTTTAGTTTTTTCAATTAAATGGCTCGCTTGTTACATACTCCTATACCCCTGGCTTTTGAAAGACACCATCTTGTGCAATAAAGGGTTGCGTCAAGGGTGGTATTGCCCAGAATGTCTTGTTTTCTAGTGCTCGTAATGACGAAGCCAGAACTGCCGAAAAGGATTCTGGTCCTGCCGCTACTTACTGGAGACATTGAACTATACTCTGAACCTGCCTGGCCTCGACCAAAATGGCGCCAGTATGGGAGCGACTTGCAACTCCTTATGACGTTCTAGTTACTTAGCCTTGACGTTATGGGGGATGTATGCGGTCTTTGTGCACATGGCGGGCGGGGAAGGGTACTGACTGGGAATACGGACAACCCTATTGATGTCGATTTTTCATTATTGATTATTGTATTAATAAAGGTTCGAAGTAATGTTACCCATGATACTCACCCATGGTATGCGTATGAAGGGTTTTATTGTAACTGATCCTGTTATACTTTCAATTAAAAAATCAACCTTCACTGATCCTACAACTGTTTGTCACGTTTAGTTTTTTCAATTAAATGGCTCGCTTGTTACATACTCCTATACCCCTGGCTTTTGAAAGACACCATCTTGTACAATAAAGGGTTGTGTCAAGGGTGATACTGCCCAGAATGTCTTGTTTTCTAGTGCTCGTAATGACAAAGCCAAAACTGCCGAAAGGGATTCTGGTCCTGCCGCTACTTATTGGAGACATTGAACTATACTCTGAACCTGCCTGACCTCAACCAAAATGGCGCCAGTATGGGAGCGACTTGCAACTCCTTATGACGTTCTAGTTACTTAGCCTTGACGTTATAGGGGATGTATGCGGTCTTTGTGCACATGGCGGGCGGGGAAGGGTACTGACTGGGAATACGGACAACACTATTGATAACGCAAAAAAAAAGATTTTTTTTTTTTTTTGGTTTGTTTTTTTGCCCCGCGGGGCCCTTTTAAAGCCTCCACATCAAACCTAGGGGGTCAGGGAGGATCTACTATGCCCCCTTATGGTCATTTCCCCCTTCGTTTTGGCCTCCTCTTGTCTCTCGATCCTACCGAGTACAAGATGGCGGCCGCTCCGGACTGTTTAGAATGTTGACAGACACCGAAGAGCCAATCAGCTTCGCTTCGCAAAGTTCCGTTACGCGAAAAGTACGCGAACCGGAGCGCTACCCGGGACGCTGTTACAGATATATATATTTTTTTGAACGTTAATTTATCAAAATCCACTGGAGCACATATATTGAGACCTAGCAAAGGCACATCGGGCTAACAGTCCCTACAATTTTGCCAAGTTTCGTGCAAATCCATTCAGCCGTTCGAGCTAAAAGTGAGGCCAACCGCCCTATGGAAATTAACATGGGAAAAATGTGTTTTGGGACCCCCCTTTTTTCTCGGCCGCCCCTTGACGAACACCCCCCATATTTTCAGGAGCTGCTCGGAAACAAAATGTGCCATTTTCCTGAAAATCTCAGCCAATTCCATCCACAAACGCCAAAGTTATTAGACATAGAATTTTCAAAAATCCCATAGAGAAAAAATCCTAACTATATATACTTACTGGCGACCGCCAGTAGGTAATATATATATATTCTTCGAGCCACTGACAGCACCCGCCACCGAGTGCACAGGATTTTTGAAGGGAAAGGAGCGTTGAACTCAGTGTCTCCTGTGCACCGCCTCGACGCCAGCAGGAAGGTCTCTTGCTGAACGGCCAACGCCCACCGCGGCTAGTACGAGTGGATTCCTGGAGGACGCCGGCTCGCCCTGGTTTCTCATCCGGAGCCTATCGGAACATCGTGGGGGGTAAACGGACCATCGTTTGACTAAGTTCTCCTGCGTATCTCGTTGGGATAACATAACGAGGCAGCGGACATTGAGGCAGGGCGTCAGGGAGGGTTACCTTTCCACGGAGTCACTGCAAGCTAAGCCCTTTAACCAATGCGCCCGCACTTCATCTAGTAAGGGGTGCAATTGAAACCGGTATAATGTTTTCAGAGACTGAACGCCGCACGGCGGCAAAAGACATATTTAAGCATTGTGAAACACGAGAGAGGGTCAGTGAAAATGTGCCAATGGCAGACCCACAGAACACAAGAATAAAAGAGATGATGGTGAAGCTTGAAAGACTGCATGAACGTGAGACACGCAAATGGTGGGAAGCCACAAGCCTCACTAGTTACGTGGAGGTAAAAAGCGTGCCACGTGGTCTAAGGGTTCACACTGTACCATCATACGAGAACCCGGACCCACAGTTGCTCACGGACTGGGAACTGCACACAGCTGCCTATACGGAAGGGACATTCAAGATATTAATTAAATATGCTTGGAGTGACCGTGAAAAAGCACTGGAAGAAATAAAGAATTTGGAGGAGGAGCTGGAGAAGGAATCGGACAAAGAGTTTGTGCTCCAGCTCAAAACCGATATGAAATCTCGCCTCACCAAATACGAACAAAAAATTCGTACTAGAAAACAAGAAAAGTACGAAAGGGATGAGGATGATTATCAACAAGGTTGCATATTAACTTATGCAAAGAAGTATGATGCTTCGCGTCAAGCACTCCAATCCAGTACCACTTCAACATCTGAAATTCTCACGTCTGAGTCTGAATTGACGGAGAATGAATCCGGAGACGAACAACAAAATATGAGAGTACCAGCCAAGACACGACAAAGAGCACGGCCAAACAATGCCAATGACAGCGAAAAGACCCCTTTTCACCAGGAATTCGATGTCATCAAGGGGACCTGGCTACGAGGCGGCAGAACAAAACCACCGGACATGGCGGAACAACAACAAACATCCAAAAAACAAGGCGGACAAGGAGAGCAGGCGGCGGCCAACGGCGGCGGAAAGGGAAGAGGCAGAGCGAAGCCCAACAATTGGGGCAATCGGACCCACGGCAACAAAAAGTGAACTCTGCTCAAGATACCACAAGTCAGAATCTAACGGTGGTTAATCTGACGGAAAGTACTTTAACAGACTGCGAAAAAAATCTACTCAGCCTCGGACTCACCTTCTGCCCAAGCACACCACTTGAATACACCCAAACGCGGATTGACCTCTTCCGATTTACACGCAAGCTCAAGCTGCACAAATATTTAAAATTACGACCTCATTTGAAGGAAAGTGGAGAGAAGGGCATCAGACTCACAGCAACAGATGCCCTTACGGGCAGAGAAATAGGAGCTCTAGAAACCCTCGAGGAACTGCGGGAAGACAATTCCACACAGAATTCTTCTGAGACCCTCAATAGAGGATAAAGAGCACAAGCCCTTGGTATTGAGCAAGATCGGGAAGAGAGTGGGTATAAGCCTCCTTCAATATTCATCCCTCAGATGCCCTGGGACGCTATTGACGCCTTCTCGGAGGCCATGACCCAAGAACTCATGCAGTACAGGAAAGTGAACCATCCAATGAAATATAACATCACAGAGCAACAAAGACTGGCTCTACACGATCTCATGAAGGATGAAAACATCATAATCAAACCTTCGGACAAAGGGGGGAACGTGGTACTACTCACTAGAGACTACTACAGATATGAAGCACTATGCCAGCTTTCTGACACGAACTTTTACGTCAAATGCACCAACGATGTATATCAGGAAAGCATCCGGAGCTATGATAAACTGATAGGGAAATGGCACAACTGTAACATGCTAAGCAAGGATGAATTTCTCTTTCTCCGGAATAGCCAACCCCTCACACCAACCTTTTACCATCTGCCCAAACTACACAAGGACAATCTACACCCTCCGGGCCGTCCGATTGTGTCATCCATTGGCAGTCTCACTGAAAACATGTCCCGTTTCATCGATAAATTTCTATTCCCCTTGGTTCTCACTCTACCCTCATATGTACGGGACACCAAGGATTTTTTGAACAAAATTCGGAATGTGAAATGGGACAATGACTGCCAGCTTATTGTGTTAGACATCACAAGTTTGTACACAGTCATAGACCACCAGCAAGGCCTAAAAGCATTTCCTGAACTTGAGACAATTGAGATTCACTACACATAACATCATGATCCTCGAATTCATTGAATTTTGTTTGAATAATAACATCTTTTTATTCGAGGACCAATTGTTCAGGCAAGTGTCTGGCACAGCGATGGGTACCTGCTTCGCTCCCAGCTATGCGAACCTTTTCGTTGGCTGGTGGGAGGAGCAGGTACCCAGGAGCTGTATGGTAGATGGTGTGGAAGGAAGGACTGAGGGTTGGTTCAGGTACATTGACGACCTGTTTATTGTCTGGCGGGGCTCATCAATAACAGCACATGCCTTCATCAACCGACTAAATGAGAATGTCTACAACTTACATTTTTCAGGGACGGTAAGTCTGGCAACTGCGGACTATCTTGACCTAAAAGTGTTTTCAGAGGACCATCAGATTCACACAGCCTTACATAGAAAAACTACTGCTGGCAATTCTACACTCTTTGCCAGCAGTAGCCACCCCCCACAACTCATTAAGAGTATTCCATATGGAGAGTTACTTCGACTCCGTAGGAATTGCTCAAGATTAGAGGATTTTGAGGTGGCAGCAACTGAATGTGTGAACAAGTTCAAGGCCAGGGGATACGGAGAGACTCTCCTAAATAACACTTTGAGAAAAGTAAAAGCTATCCCTAGAGACTCCTTGTTGACAACTAAACCCATTCCAAGGATGTCAACAGTTGGGAAAGGCAAGTTCAGATTAATAACCCCCTTCCCCGCTGGAGCTAATGACTTCAGATCAATGCTCCGTAAGAACTGGCACATTCTAACAACAGATAACATACTTAAAGATGACTTACCCACTCACCCCCTCATAACCTTCAACAAAGCCAGATCTTTAAGAGACTATCTGGTTACTAGCCATTTAGAAAAACCACTCCCTAAGAGTAACACCTTAAAAACCATGAGTGGGTTCTATCCATGTGGATAATGCAAAGCGTGCGCAGGAAGCAAAAGGGTCCTCTCCATAGAAATACCTGACACTGGTAAGAAACTGCAGATTAAGCAGTTCATTACATGCAGCACACCTCTGGCAGTTTATTGTCTGACCTGCCCATGTGGCCTCCACTACATAGGGAGCACTATCAACATGCTCAAACTACGGATCTTAGAACATCTAAGGGCGATTGATAAAGCAGACCAATCTTACCCAGTCGCCCGGCATTTTTCCGAGAAGCACAATAGAGACCGTAGCCAGCTGCAATACTTTGGTCTTGATACCATTAAGAATAACGTCAGAGGAGGCGACCGTCTGCAATGTTTACGCAGACTTGAGTCACGCTACATCATAGACCTTTCCACAAAATGGCCTAGGGGGATGAACAGTGGGGAAGAAATGGTTTTTCATTTAGGCAAATGATGTAGTAGCTGCCTGGGTATCTCACTGTATCCTGTATTCGTGGAACTTCTGTGGATTACTGTATGAACAACATATTTTTGTGTGCTAATAATGATGGTTTGCTAAGATGAATTTTGAAACTGATTTTCCATTGTTATACACAATTTCTAGCATACATAGGGATACTTGTGGTTCATATACATATATAATTTTTAGAATCATTCGTAGGTTCAAAGGGCTCTTTGATTCCTAATAACAAATGATGTATGATAATCCATCTTAGATGATGCACATATGGCACTTTTTCACGTTTTTCCTCCTGTTTTCTTTTCTTCTTTTTTCTTTCCTTTCACCTTTTGAACTTTTCAGTCTACACACGATGAGATAGATTTTATATCTATTCGCTGATGTACATAATTCTGTGTAAGAATGGGATGCACCTCTACTTATTTAGAGGACTGTTGCCGATCCACGGCTATATCAAATAGTGTAAATGTAGCACAATTAATTTTACACACCTCCCACTAAAGCTACTCATCCTATCTGCAGGTTTAATAATGCTTATTGTATATTGTGAGCAATGAGTAATGTACATGGTGTATTTTTACCGTTACAAGATGGAGCCCGCAATAGTTGGGAGGTTTCTGTCCTCTGTCGATGTCGACTAAGAGGTGTAACCCTTGTACACTGTGGATGTTGATAAATGCACCGGTTTGTATGTATGAATACACACACTGACGAAGGCAAATCGCCGAAACGCGTCTGTGGGTTAGCTTGTAGTTAATAAACTACTCCCTGGAAAAAGGTACCTCCCGAGTGCTGTCTTTTCATTCCTTGGATTTGTTTGGAGTTGATGAGCGCAATATATATATATATATATATATATATATATATATATATATATATATATATATATATATATATATACATATATATATATATATATATATATATATATATATATATATATCACCAGAACCTCCTTTAAAGAAAAGAGCCGAGACCATAGCAGGGGTATACAGGGAGGCTTCTTTATTCTGCAGCAATGTCAAAAAGGCGAATGCATTTCGGCATGTAAATATGCCTTCCTCAGCGCCCAGAGTCTTTAAGGGAGTAGCAGATGACATTGAGTATCTTAAATAAAAACCCCAGAACAATTAGTTCAGGTCCGCCCCGCCCCCGAGGTCAATGTCCTTTTTCACCTTCTGTAGCGCACCGAGTGTGTATGCACTACAGGTCCCAGAATGCACTGAAAAATCCAGGTAGGTATCTTGCGGGGGTAAATAGTTTGATAATGCGGAAAATGGTGCCCCAATGTCATATTGCTGCTTCCCCTGCATGCTGTTCGAACTCCGGTGCCCCCCTGAGACCCCAACCGCACCAACGACCAAGGAGCAGGTTTCCACTCGGCGGGGGCAAAGTCTGGTGATCCAAACTCGACCAGCGCGGAGTTAAGTAACTCTGTCACCACTCCATCTCCTCCTGCACCCGGGGGTGGGCCTTGGTAACTCCAGGACACTGGAAACAAACGAAACTGCCGTAGCAGGTGCCAGTAAAACCAAGTGCCAGCTTTGCAGTGTGGGGGACTCCAAAGCGTGTTTCTGGCACAGGCACTAACTATCACCAGAACCTTCTTTAAAGAAAAAGAGCGGAGCCACAGCAGGGGTATACAGGGAGGCTTCTTTATTCTGCAGCAATGTAAAAAAGGTGAATGCATTTCGACATGTAAATATGCCTTCCTCAGCGCCCAGAGTCTTTATAGGAGTTGCAGATGACATTGAGTATCTTAAATACAAACCCCAGAACAATTAGTTCTGGTCCGCTCCGCCCCCAAGGCCAATGTCCTTTTTCACCTTCTGTAGTGCACTGAGTGTGTATGCACTACAGGTCCCAGAATGCACTGAAAAATCCAGGTAGGTAACTTGCGGGGGTAAATAGTTTGATAATGCGGAAAATGGTGCCCCAATGTCATATTGCTGCTTCCCCTCCATGCTGTTCGAACTCCGGTGCCCCCCTGAGACCCCAACCGCACCAACCACCAAGGAGCAGGTTTCCACTCGGCAGGAGCAAGGCTGGTGATCCAAAATCGCCCAGCGCGGAGTTAAGTAACTCTGTCACCGCTCCATCTCCTCCTGCACCCGAGGGTGGGCCTTGGTAACTCCAGGAAACAGGAAACAAACAAAACCGTAGTAGCAGGTGCCAGTAAAACCAAGGCCAGCTTTTCAGTGCGGGGGCTTCCAAAGTGTGTTTCTGGCACATGTGCTAACTATCACCAGAACCTCCTTTAAGGAAAAAGAGCAGGGGCAACAGCAGGGGTATACAGGGAGGCTTCTTTATTCTGCAGCAATGTCAAAAAGGCGAATGCATTTCGGCATGTAAATATGCCTTCCTCAGCGCTCAGAGTCTTTATAGGAGTTGCAGATGACATCGAGTATCTTAAATACAAACCCCCGAACAATTGGTTCTGGTCCGCTCCGCCCCCAAGGCCAATGTCCTTTTTCACCTTCTGTAGCGCACCAAGTGTGTATGCACTACAGGTCCCATATATATATATATATAAAAATTACACGCAGGTTCCTCAATCGGCACCAAAGTTATTCCCAATAGAATGTTGGGGATTTCCTATGGTAACTAGGTCCTAACTATATATACCTACTCGCGACCGCCAGTAATATATATACATTTCCGATGTATTCGAAAAAGCTAAAATGGCCGCCGTATTTACAAACAACTGTATTCTTTACTGTGAGTCCTTTCACTGTTTTTACTACTTTTTTCATGCATTAAAGGAGGGTTTCTAGACAACGCAAAAACATCATGATCAAGGGAGCTTGCTCTCCCGAAACGCGTTGATGACATTGCTGTAACTAAATAAAAGAAAGCCTAAGAAACGATATTCGTGAGTGCCTGGATGATTTCAATGGAAGCGTAACTGGAATCGAAATCCTATTTTCAATATATATATATATACATATATATATATATATATTCTAAAAGACACAGGACCAAGGAACGCACTCTCAGGGCACGATGAGGGGTTTGCTGCAAATAATCTATTTAATCCACCTTGACGTAATGCATTTCAGCTGCGCAGAAGCCTTGATAAATGTAAAGATATATATGTGTATATATATATATATATATATATATATATATATATATATATATATATATATATATATATATATACATATCACTAGAACTTGAACATCAAAGAATGTCGCACTTCAACCGACAATGAATTTTAATTGCTTTTTTTTGTCTTAAATCACAAACACTTTTTTGGTTTAACTCACTTTAAATTTATTATCACCAAGCACTCATTTCGCACGTTTTATCATGTCTGCAGTCGGTCATTTAAACATTAATGTTGAAATATATTCCATTATGCTACAATTTTTCTATGCATTAGCAGATATTAGAGCAAAAAGAGAGTAGTCCTTAGGGAACTAACTCTTCTATTTCCATTGTATTTGTAGTCTGACTTGCATTGGCAGAATGTATTTAAACGTGTTTCAGGTGATTACCTGTGTCATGTGATCAAGCGCTCTGTGAAGCGCGAAACGCGTCGTGATGACTAGGGGAATACCACTGGCTGAATAAATCATCTTTGAACTGAATTTTGGGTTCGAGTCCGTTTTTGGCAGCTGGCTGAGAGCTCTGCGCTACACCGGATTATTCCTGGAATGTGAAAGCCGTTTCCTTCTCTTGACGGCTTTTCGACGAACCCCCTCTCAACTAAAGGGCCGCAGCGATATCAAGAGGACTGTTTTCTTTTGGAAACCGCCAAGGATCTCCGGAAGGAGAAGGACTGCAGAACCCCCCTGACCAATTGAACCTACACGGAATACCGGAAGACGAACCGGGACGCGGCTGTATCGGAGGAAACAGCAGGGTTCTGTTGAACGTCTAAGGTACGTGTCAAAGATTGCCAGGTCGTATATACAGGGGGTGAGAGGTTGTGCAAGGCTCACACACAAACCGGGGAACTAAAGAACTTCTGAAAACCCGTAGTGTGCATATTTAAAGCCCCAATTGTATCAGCGTAATAATTGGAGATTTCCCGTCATGTCATCTGACACAGTCCAAGAAAGAGAGAGTGCAGCTTTAAAAATGTTCGATGAAAAACAATCGGAACCACCAAAGGAGAGTGCTGCTGCAAATGCAAACAAGGAATCGAGCAGTTCCATCAAAGATAAATTTAAGCTCTTGGAGAAGAAAAGCCGCGCTGAACAGAGCAAATGGTGGGAGGCGCGCTCATTAAAAATGTATCTAGATGTAAATCGAGTGCCGCGTGGGTTGCGCATCCTTTTAGCACCCACGTATGACAAACCGAACCCCACTCTAATGCGTGAATGGGCTGACTGCAACCTTGAAAACTCCAAGAGACTTATGGTAATTCTAGTCAAACATGCAGAATTGGACAGAACCGAACTGCTGGAGGAAATAAATAAAATTAATGAAGAGATTGAAGCCCTTAATGATGTAGATGAAGCGACTAAACTAAGAAAGGAAATGTGCATCAGATTAAAAAAAGAGGAAGACATCATCAAGAATCGCAAAACATACAAATTCTTTAGAGACAAGACTGATTATGAGACAGGCCAAATTTTTACTTTCTCTAGAAAATATGAGGCCCTAAGAAAAAACAAACAAGCAAACAAACAAGGGGCCACTGCTACTAAGAAAACGAGTACTATCACTGAAAAAAATGCTACTGGATCATCCATGTCAGAGGACAGTTCCAATCCTGACAGTGACCAGGAGAAGGATGAAAAGGCAAGGGCAGCGGGACCCAAAAACACATTGGATGAAGAGCTGGCCCTTTTTTGCGAGGACAGAAGACAAACCTTGCGACCTCGGACAAGACAACAACATTACGCCGCGCAAAAAACATCAAACGACGAGAGCGGAGAAAAGCAAACAAACACAGGCGCAAACTGGAAAAACAAAAACAAAAAGAGAGGAGGGTGGAACAAAAAGTAACCGCTCCCATGGATGTTGATAAAACCATTGTCAACCTCGCGGGTATAGAACTCAGTGAAAAAGAGAAAGAAATCTTGAGCCTGGGCCTAACCTATTGCCCAAAAAGGGACTTTAATTATGTCAATACAAGATTGGATGTCTGTAAAAGTACTAGAAAACTCAAACTCAAAAAATATTTCACTATGAATAAATTTGAAAATGCACAAACAACTTTGCCAACAAATGAAGAAAATGGCGCCAGCCAGGCAACAGTGGCACTAATGGGAGAACTGGCCGAAATGTGGGGGTCAAGTACACCCCACGACAGTGAACAAGATGTATCTTTGACTGGCAGTGATAGTCTTAATGTACCCATGGACCAACGGATAAAGAAACCTCTAACCAGTTTTAGGGCCAAATCTACATATACTCCCATCATGCTCAAAGATTCCATAGATCTATTTCATGAACAAGTCACCAACCAATTGAAAGATCTGAATACCAAAATACACAGAGGCAGACATAAATACAACAAAGAAATAGCGGACTACAGGGCACTGATCTCCAAACTACAGAGCAATCGGAACGTAATCATCAGAGCGTCAGACAAGGGTGGGAACATTGTGTTGCTTCAGAGAGAAATGTATGTGAATGAAGCACTTCTACAACTTAATGACAGAATGTGTTATACCAGATTTTCCAGTGCAGAACTCAAAAATATGTACTCAAACTGCTATAAAAACCTTTCTAAATGGAAATCAAAGGGTCTTATCACCAACCAGGAGCACAAATTCCTACTAAATGATTACCCTGTGGTACCGACTATATACTTTTTGCCCAAGCTTCATAAAAATCCCACAAATCCCCCGGGACGTCCTATCATTTCAGCTAGGAACAGCTGTTTGGAACATATGTCCCAGTATGTAGATTTTTTCCTGCAGGGGGAGGTTAAAAAACTCCCATCATACGTCAGCGACACGAGCGATTTTCTGAACAAGATAAAGAATATTCAGTGGCAGGAAAACTACATACTCATCGCTCTGGACGTCTGCTCGCTGTATACCAGCATCGTACATACAGATGGACTAAATGCTCTAGACTACTATTTGCAGAGATCTTTACCCAACATGCCTGAACATAGGATGATGTTGTTAGAAATGGTTAGAATGTGTTTGAATAACAACGTCTTTATGTTTAATAATCTGATGTACAGGCAGTTGCGGGGTGTGGCCATGGGGGCCAGCTTCTCCCCCAGCTATGCATGTCTCCACATGGGCTGGTGGGAGGAGATGGTCCTCATGGTCTCACACTCAACAACTATGCGGACTCAGGTAGTTACCTGGCTACGCTTTATTAATGATCTCTTTGTGATCTGGAAGGGGGACATGTCATCAGCAGAAAATGTTATCTCTGACCTCAACGACAACAGTCTAAACCTCCAGTTCACAGCCACACTGAGCAAATCTTCCATTACATTTCTTGATACTGAGGTGTTTATAGAACAGGGCAAGATAGAGACAAGATTACACCGCAAGACAACAGCCGGTAACTCTACTCTTCACGCTACCAGCTCTCACATTAAGCACCTCATAAATAGCATTCCCTATGGCGAGATGCTACGCCTTAAAAGGATACACAGCAGGCAAACAGATCTAGATCTGGCACAAAGGGATAGCAAAATAAGATTCTTAGCCAGGGGGTATTCGCCCAAAATCATAGATGCCGCAATCTTGAAAGCTAATCAGAAAGACAGATCTCTACTATTGGCTGGTAACTCATCTTTAACAACAGCTCTTGAGGATACTACCATTACAAATTGTGAATTCAGATTCATTGTACAGTACAACACCCAACACAAGGAGATAGCTAAAATCATCAGTAAGAACTGGCCATTGGTCCTGAGTGACCCAGTGATAGGGAGGGATCTCCCTAAGAGGCCCAGCATAACTTACAGCAGAGGGCAGTCGATGAGGGATGAACTGGTCAAAACCAGCCCTGAGGTACTGGAAGCATCAACCTGGTACTTAACCCATGCAGGCTTTTACAATTGCAAAGTCTGCAAAGCATGCCAACAAGCTATCAACAAAAAGAGCTACCATTCCCTTTTTGATAGCAGGGAACACAAAATCACCAAATTATTGACATGTAAGACGGAATTTGCCGTCTACGTGTTAATATGTCCCTGCAATCTGCTGTACGTTGGGAGCACCAAGCTCCCAGTACACAAAAGAATTCTGCAGCACCTTCGGGCAATTGGGAACCAGGATAATACTTATCCTGTAGCGAGGCATTTTAAGTCAAAACACAACTCCAGAAGCAGTGACCTCAGATACTATGTGATTGATTGTGTACAGGCCAGTAGGAGAGGAGGCAACAGAGAAGACAAACTACGCCGCCTCGAGACACAATATATCATTGAGCTTAACACCAAGCATCCCTCAGGCTTAAATATCACAGAGGATTTATACACCTGCCTATAAAAAAATTTACTCAAGTGCTGTATGGGCCTCTTCAACATAGAGAAATATTTTAGATTATTTATGTCCTTTTGTACTTTTTTACCATACCTATCAATTAGTATTTATATGAAGATTTTTAGACATGTGACTCATATTCATTTATTCTAGCCTTTTATATATAAAAAAACAACCACTCTAAGGTCTTTTATAGGTTCTTTTATGAATTATGAATGGTTTTATGTCGTTTAAATCCCTGGGCTATTTTTGGTATAATGTATAAATGGTCTTACATGAATGGTTTTTATATTTTCTCTAGTACTGTACACAATGATAATGTTATTACTGGTAGGACGATATGCACTTGGATAACAACATGTATTTTACAGAGATTATTTTTCTATACCTATTGTGCAATATCGTTTCAATTAATTGAGAATATGTCCTCAGACACCTGGAAGCTTTTCCAGTTATTTTGCATTTGCACTTTACAAACACTCTCCATGACTTTTTAGTCTGTATTTATCACTTGACAATGTATGAACATGTGGGGCTCCACATGGGTATTTGTCATAATAGCATGGTTCCTATGATAACAGTATTTTACCGATATTATCACTAGAACTTGAACATCAAAGAATGTCGCACTTCAACCGACAATGAATTTTAATTGCTTTTTTTTGTCTTAAATCACAAACACTTTTTTGGTTTAACTCACTTTTAATTTATTATCACCAAGCACTCATTTCGCACGTTTTATCATGTCTGCAGTCGGTCATTGAAACATTAATGTTGAAATATATTCCATTATGCTACAATTTTTCTATGCATTAGCAGATATTAGTGCAAAAAGAGAGTAGTCCTTAGGGAACTAACTCTTCTATTTCCATTGTATTTGTAGTCTGACTTGCATTGGCAGAATGTATTTAAACGTGTTTCAGGTGATTACCTGTGTCATGTGATCAAGCGCTCTGTGAAGCGCGAAACGCGTCGTGATGACTAGGGGAATACCACTGGCTGAATAAATCATCTTTGCACTGAATTTTGGGTTTGAGTCCGTTTTTGGCAGCTGGCTGAGAGCTCTGCGCTACACCGGATTATTCCTGGAATATATATATATATATATATATATATATCTTTTATTTTACATAAAAATTATAAACCATATAAATTTACATAAAAAAAGGTTAAAGGAACATTATACTTAGGTGGAAATGCCACTTAAAACATACTTTTTCAAATGATCAAACCCACTGGAATTTATCAGTTTGAGTTATCTCAAGTATCTAATACTCATGCCTTTTAGTAAGTATGAGGTACAAAAGGGGGATGGTGATGGTCGGAGCATCTGAACCAATAAAACACTCACACCCTGTCAACGGATCTGGGTGTAATCCATCACCGTTCTTTAGCCCACTCTGCCCACTCCAGTACAGACATGGGCATATGCAAATCAGTCTGACCCTGGGCCTCATGGGAACAGTCCAGCCCGAACTGCCAAGCCATGCCTTCCCTGGACCCGGAAACAAGCTTCCTAGGACCGGTTTCTGGCATTACAGCCGTCTTCAGCCAGGCTTGCTTGAATCCAGTGGCAAAGTGAGCAAGGGACTCACGTCCGAGCATACCCTGCCAACTTATGGCAAACAAAGCGGTACAAAAGGGGGTGGTGATGGACGGAGCATCTGAACCAATCAAACACTCACACCCAGTCAACAGATCTGGGTTTAATTCATCACCGTTCCTTAGCCCACTCTGCCACCCCAGTTCAGACATGGCCATATGCAAATCAGTCTGACCCTGTGCCTCATGGGAACAGTCCAGCCCTAACTGCCAAGCCATACCTTCCCTGGACCCGGAAACAAGCTTCCTAGGACCGGTTTCTGGCATTTTGATGCTCCGTCCATCACCACCCCTTTTGTACCGCTTTGTTCACCATAAGTTGGCAGGGTATGCTCAGACCTGAGTCTCTTGCTCACTTTGCCAGTGGATTTAAGCAAGCCTGGCTGAAGACAGCTGTAATGCCAGAAACCGGTCCTAGGAAGCTTGTTTCCGGTCCAGGGAAGGCATGGCTTGGCAGTTCGGGCTATAAGATCCCTGGGGCACGTAGTCGCTCAAGAAGGGGAGCTGGTGGGCTGCAGAGGCTCTAAGGCCCCTCCCACTGCTCCCAGCATGCTGTTTGGCCCACTGCTCCCAGCATGCTGTTTGGTATGTGCCCCAGGTAAGCACTGGGACACCCACCCAGGGGCGCCTAAGGCCTAAGGAAGGGTGTCCCTAAGCCACTATTGTCTTGTGATGGAGGCTGCACACCCCCACCCTTATTAAAGTGATGACCCCAGGGCTTGGGGTCTCAATGGCTCATAAGTGCTTTGGAGGGGGCCGTGCACTGCCGTAACAGAAAAGGGCAGCCCAGGGGATGAGGTCACTGGGACCCATAGTGGCTCAAGGAGGATGCTGCCTGCCCCGCTCTGCTTACATAAAAAGAAAGACCCCAGGGCCAGCAGTGGCTCGGGGAGGGAGGCAGTGGGACCCCTTCCCTTATGAAAAAAAGCTCCAGGTCCCTCAGACCTCAAGAGGGTCGAGGAGGGGGACGTTCCTTTTTTCCTTTAACCAAACAAATGAGGCCCTCAGCAATTGGGTCTCTGGGGCCTGCAAAGGCTTGGGGAAGGGCCCACACAATCCTTTCCTAATAAAGAAAATTGTCACCAGTGGATGAGGCCTGTAAAGATTCAGGGATGAAGGCTGCACACACTCCAACCTTTTTTTGACAAATGGGCCTCAGGGTATGGCGGCTGCCAAATGCGAACCGCCTGTCTCGCATATTCAGTCATGCACAGCCAGGGGTTGGTTTACGTAAGGTAATAAAACGTTACTTTACACTTAAAACACTGTAGAGATTCAATGAATAAACCAAAGGTTATAGTTTTGTGAATATTTCAGAAACAACATAATGTTTTAAACAAAAAAAAACTGAAATTCAACAGTTATAGTTTTCTCTGGTAATTAAAACTTTTGCCCTAAAGTAACAATAGCTCACCTTCTCTGCATGCACAGCTAATTACCCCAATTATTACATCGCTCGTGACATGTTCTATGACATCATTGATCCCATTACTGCAACATTTGACGTTACGTCATTGATGATAAGACTGTGCAAGACGGGGTGTGAGCTCTACTTACCATAAGGCATGAATTAGTTACTAGAGATAACTGCTGAATTTCTGTAGATTTTTTAGTTTAAAATGTTACGTTGTTTCTAAAATATTTGTTTTTTTCAGTGAATAAATATTTATATTGTAATTGACTTTATTTTGTGTCAATTAATTCAAATTGATACAAGTACATAGGATGAATCTCAAAATCACAGTGAATAAAGCAACAATCTTAAAAGAGGTAACACTTTAAATAAAACAAAATAAATATATCCACAATTTCTGTGCTGCATAATGAAAGGCCCAGCACTGAAAAACTCTGCAAAAATATTGTAATCCAAAAAGTGTTGAGAGATGCAAAAGCGTCAATGGGTTCAGGTTGCTGGCCGCCATATTTACTCCACATTTAAAGAGAAAATAATCACAAAAGAAGCATTCTCCTTCACATAATTATGGGCACCATCTTGGAAGAGCTCCATATTCAGAAGCACCAGATGAATCACATTCAAAATCATCATGCAATTTTAAACAATTCCTCCTAAATAATTTGTATTAATTCTTCCATAATTGTATTAAGGTATTTATAAATTCATACTGTCTAGGAGAGACATACAATAATCTAGTACAAGCAGATCTAGTAACCTTTCATTCATTGCAACACAGCAAGCAAGGTAACTGTGTTGTGAGAAACTTAGAGAGCTGAAATGCGTCATATCTACTAAGACACAGCTTTCCAAACTGTGTGGCGCGACACGTTACTGTGTCGCGCCCCGTACATAGGTGTGTCGCGCCAGTCATGCCCCCCAGTTATACCTCGTTGAGGCATGTGTTGGGGCGCGTCTCGCGGATCCATGACTAATCTCTGGTGCTGCAGGCCACTTGCGGCGACTTCCAAAGGGGAGGCAATGGAGCTCCTCACCAGGACCCAGCGTGAGCTGCTTTGTAAATCAGAGCAGGGGTGTGTCTGCTGAGTCATTTGCTTATCCAAAGATCTTTCACAGTGGGGCTAAGAGGGTGCTGTAAAATATAATGGGTGGTGGTGGGAGGCACTATTCAGGACATAACAAAAGAACGTATGGGAAGGCTTTTACAGTCACCCCGCATCTGAATTGCTTTCTTGCACACTTCCACTTCCACACTCACTGATTCCTATTTCATCGACATTGGACAGACCTTAAGACCAATCAAAAATGTGGATATTGGCACCTGGTCCCCCAGAACAAACTTTGTCAGCTCTGGCCCTAACTCCGGTTTACAAATGTTTCAGGAGAGACTTGTTTATTTATTTTATGCGTTTTTATATAGCGCGGACTTTACCCGAAGGCGTCAGAGCGCTTCACAATAGGAACAGTAATGATACATGAGGAGAAAATGACAAGTAAACAAATTACAAAAGCAAACGTTAAGTTACATGAGGCAATAGTGACAATTGTGAGCAAACAAAATACAAGAGGTAGCAAACGATACATTACAGGAGGAAAAACTGACTTCTGTGCAGGTTACAAAAGCGTACAAATTACAAGTAAAGGTTTAGTACTGCAATAAATGGAGGACACTCAAACACAAGAACAAACGTTACATGAGGCAATGGTGGCACTTGCACAAGTATCAAGAGCAAACAAAATGTATGAGGTAGCAAACAGTATGTTACAAGAGAAAAGTGACTTGTGCAGGTTACAAAAGAGTACCAGTACTGGACAGATTTCGTGCATACAACCTTGGCACAGTCATATCCCTTGTGCCGCCGGTGCATCAATTTAACCATACAAACCAACCCCCTTAGGTGGTTTGAGCTCGCTCGCTGCGCTCGCTCGCGTTACTGTGTCCCTGAATTTTTTTTCCGCAAAAAGGTGTGTCACCAACATGAAAAGTTTGGAAAGCTGTGTACTAAGACATGGAGCACTTCAGCTCTCTTTTAGCCTTGGTGCACCTCAGGCAGCATAGCAACAATGCAGGTACACTTACAAAACGGTGCCAAGGCTCCTGCGTTACAGGCAGAATTGCTTTTGTGCTGGAAGGTATTCCTTAGAGGCTATTCTTCTTTCTATGTGTGTGACAGAACACAGCTCACATAGAAATAGTAAGCAACAAAAAGCAGGGGCGGCCTTAGGCATGTGCAAGCTGTGCACCAAACCCCAGGGGCCACCAGGCCAATATATATCCTTAATATAATAATCCTCTGAGGATGGATACATATTTGCATGGTGGCCCCTGGCAGAGATTTGGCGGCCTCCGGCTCTATTCCACTTCCAAAACACCCTGACCCCCTCCCCCCCTTCACTGGCCTCCGCGCCTGCGTTCCTCCTGGTTCCTGATTGACTTCTTTTTTTCCCTACCCACTGTTTTCCCGCTGTTATAGGCGTATATAACATTGCAAGCAAAATGAAGAGAATTCCAGTACACGATCGAAACGAAAGAGAAAGGCGGCTCAGCAGGCTTTCGTAATGTCACAGGATGGAACAATCCTGAACTTTATCACCCAAGGAAAACCTAAAGATCGTGAATCCTACGGCCAGAGTACTGCTGATGCACTAGGTAAAACAGGAGCTGACGACCATAAACAAGAACAAAAAAATGATGATATTCATGAGCAGAATGAAACTCGTGGCGGCCCCAGCAGGGATGTTTCCGGGCAAAGAGTCCACTGATTCTTTCTCTGTGGGGGGGCAGTGGGTCTGGGCCCCTGTCATGGCCCTGGCACTGCAGCCGTCTGTACCAGTCCCTCACGTCGTGTGTCACAATATAACCTCCTCCTGAATTTTATCATTCTGAGACGAACTCGGAGGTGTAGGAGCAGCCACAGGTACTGGTAATCTAACGCCTTTTCTGAACGTTTTATTAAAACGTCTTATTGAGCTCCTAGGGGCTCTGCCCCGCCCGACCCCCTCTTCCGGGGCCCCCTACCTACGCTCCCTGCCCAGGGCCTCCATGAGCCTAGAGCCGCCCCTGCAAAAAGAAATACATTTTTGTTAGGCTTGTCAGGTAGGTACATCATTTTGGCGCAAATCAAGGTTTACCAGTCTTTGCATATCTCGGTTTGTGTCAAAATGCATGGGTAAATTCACAGGAACGTTCATGCGTCTCCCATGTAGCTCCTACCGATGCAATGTAATACTGAAAGGCAGCACTATGCAGTGCATTGTGTTACTTTGTATTTACTCAGCCCTGCAAAGCCCCGCAAATCGAATTTGTGTGGCTTAATAAAAATGCTTCGATGGGTTTTGCTTTTGACTGCGCCACAAAAGTGACGCACCCCGATGGAAAATCCTAGTAAATCTGTGCCAATGAACGCAAATCTTGAGTATCTACGTTTGCTTAATGAGGAGACAGTGCACCGATGCGAATAAGAGGTTAAGATGACGTGTATTTCAGTGTATATGTGGTTCACTATTTCAATTGCCAATTAAGTAGCACTTTGTCCTAGAAGAAAGGTTGTGTTGTGTTGCTGTGTTTGTATTTAGATAGCACGAGTGTACTTGGAAAGCAATGGAGCACTCTCCAGCTAATCGCCTAGAATTACACTTCCTGCTCAGTAGGGCTGAATGTAGGAAGGCCAAGTCTGAGTGTCATTATAAAACTGCAGAAATATGAAAGTAAGACAGGAGCAAAAAAACGGAATTTAAACCCTCCGACTGCATAGTGATTTAATGTGGATGTGGGCTGGGCGTAAACGAGAGTCAGATGCTACGGTAGGCATGTGCGTTTAATGGGATGTAATTACAAATTGAGTTAGACAAATGCCATATGTTTAAATCATTTAGACGCTCTAACATTATACACAGTTAGCCATGTACTTAAGGTTGATAATTTATAAGGCAGAAGCAACCCGGGACTTCTGTTTTAGGCTGACGTAGCAGAACTTTAACCCTACATCACATATTCCTGGTATATGAGTTGTCATCTGTGGAACAATGTGTTCTTAATTCTAGCATCCCCGCCCGGGACTTGCTTCACGTACCTGTTTCTGTACTGCTTCAGTATCCAAAAATTAGAAGCTGTCAGAAACAAGATAGATGTAACCTTCTGTCAACAGTTATCACCAGGGCAGTAGGAATAATCTCATTGTGAACATTGCGCAGGGATCACTTGCTTGGTTTTCTTTGGTGAGATTCGTCTCCTTTCCATAAAATTCCTTCACACCTATAAAGTGATTTTTTTGTTCAATTTATTAATGTGTCTTTGAACTAGGCTTAAAAAGGGAGCTCAGGCGTAGCCAAGATGGCGGCGGAGTGAGACGTCTTGATCAGTCCTTCCGGTGCCGCTTTTGTTTTAGCTTTTGCCCTGCAGAGAGCCTCGCCGGGGGCCCACGGCTGCTGCCCGACGTCTGGACACTGCCCTGAGGGCCACCGCGGAGCGAGTTGCCGATCTGAAGCGGCGCCGCAGACGGACTGGGTGCGGCCTCTAAGCGACGCAAGACTGGGGAGTTGCGCCCCCTGAGGCCGGAGCCGGCTCCCGCCGAGCGGTGATGGAAGACCCCGGCGCTTTGGACTGGAGTCGGCGCGGCCCTAGCAGACGACCCACAGACATCACTGTGCTGCTGGGGGTTTTGGCGAGCAGCAGCCTGGTGGACCCGCAGCGCACAAAGGCCTGGCCGGCCCACCGGAGGTGCGGTCACACGGCGTCAATCGGAGCCGGCCTGAGGCATCGGGTCCCGACGGACCGGGGGTGAGGAGCGGACACGGAGATGAGCTGAGGGGGGCCCGCGCTGGACACGCGCTGCCCTGCGGGCCTGGACGGGGAGCTGACGGCCAAGTGCCCCGGTAAGAAGACCTGACCATGCGGTGTGGAGGTGCCCCGGAGAACTGCAGAGGGGGCGCTGAGTCACGGTGCAGCATTTGGCGCCAAAGGTGCTGGCAGGGCTACCTCTACGGACGGCACCACGGAAGACGGTGCCTGGTGCTCTAGGGTGCAGTGTCATTGAGTAGTGCAATCGCACCCCCCTGAAGGGTGAGACACCGCGGGCCTTGGCCGTTCCGGTGTTGCTGGGGTCTGTGCCAGCTTTCCTCTGGCCCGGGATCGCAGCTGCTCGGCTTAGACTGTCGGTGGGGACCCTGCAGTGCCGGGTCATTGAGCGTGGGACAGCGCTGTGGACAGGGGCCCTCTGGCAGTTAAACCCTATACTCTTTGTGGTCTGGCGGGCGAGAAAGCCCCACAGAGCGCCCTGCGGGTGCCGAGCGGCGGCCATCGCATTCGTGTAGCTGAGTGGGAGATGCACCATGGCGTCGACCAGGCCGAAAAAGGACAAACCCCCGAAAGACGGCGCCCGAAGAGTTCGCCGCTGCGACCCCTGCTGGTGGCCGACAAGCCCCAAGGCTCGGATGACAGTGAGGCTCCTGCCACCAAGGCCTTTATGCATGAGCTCTTTGCAGCAAAAAAAGTGGACATTCAGGAACTGCGGACTCAGCTGGCATCGGATTTGAAGGAAGTGTGACGGGACGTTGACGCCATTGGAGACAGGGTAGCGACCCTGGAAGAACATGACCTGGGGACGGCCGAGGATATCCATCGGCTCCAGCAAGATGTCCTGCGCCTCCCGGAGAAGAACCTGGATTTGCAGGCGCACACAGAGGATCTAGAGAACAGATCTCGACGCAATAATATCAGGATTCGAGCAGTCCCATGGAAAGGAGAAGGATCATGTCTGCGGGAATATGTTGAAGCTCTCTTCTGCCACGTCCTGCAAGAGAAGTATCTGCGAGAGATCCAGTTGGACAGAGTTCACAGGGTCGTCCTGCCGCGTGGATCCAATGCTCCCCCCCGGATTTTCTGGTGTGCGTCCACGATTTTCAACTTAAAGAAAGGATTCTGGGGAAGGCACGCAAGCACAACCCCCTCGTGTTCCGTGACCATCGCCCGGTGTTATACCAGGATTTGGCGGCCTCCACTCTGGCCAAGCGGAGAGAATTTAGGCCGGTCGCCACCTTTCTGCGGGAGCAGAGGGTCCCTTATTCCTGGGGGCACCCTTTCAGACTGGTCTTTAAATGGAAAGGCAAGTTGATCCAGGTTCGTTCTTTGGAGGCGGCTCGTGAACGCCTGGGGCTGGATCGACCTGATGGCCCGCCTGAGGCGGCGTTCTCCCCTGCGCGATGGCGACGCCGCTCCGCGGAGTGGCAAACAGTGGGCAAGCCAGCGAAACCTGCAGGACCTGATTTGTCTATTAGCTTGAAAGAGAAAGGAGCGGCCAAGGCTTCTGTGACGAAGGTGACAGAGACCCCAGAGGGATCCTGATCACTGTCTTCATATGTTTGACCTCTGCAAACTGACAGCAGGTGCCGGAGGGGACTGTCGTCTGGAGCCAGATGGGTAATGTAGTGTCATGCCCGCCTTGGGGGATGTCCTGCATCAGGACCTGGGTGGCAGATGGGACTGAGTCCTGGCCCCCTGCTCTTTGGACTTCTGTGACGGACTATTGTTCCCTCCTTTTGCTTGTTATGCGGGGAGTTCAGTCATGTTGTTGGGGATTTATGGGGAGGGTTGGGGGGAAGGAGGGAGGGGAAGAGCGGGGGGTCCTCCGTGTCCACGAATGCTGAGAGGGGTTGTCTTTCCCTTTTCACCACCACGTACCGAGCGCAGCGCACAGCCGTTCCACCTGACTGCTTAAGATGACACGCCCTTTGACTGTTCTCTCACTCAATGTGAGAGGGCTTAATAACCCAGTCAAACGTAAGGCGGTTCTCTCTCTCCGGGAACACTCAAAGGCAGACATCTGCCTCCTGCAGGAGACACACCTACTGCCCAAAGATCACCACAGACTTAGATCCCGTTCCTCCCCGTGGCAATTTTTCTCCTCTGCAAACAGGAAGGTGGCTGGAGTAGCGATCCTGGTGTCAAAATCCCTGGGGGGGCGGGTCCTGCAGAAGGAAGCAGAGATCAAGGGCACCGCTTTCTCGTAGCGGAGCAGACACTATTGATAGGCTCGATATACGCACCCAACGAAGGTCAGGAGGCATTCTTACTTACGGCCCTGGAGGCGGCTACGGCCAACACGCATCCACACTTACTGCTGGGGGGCGACCTTAACCTAGTATTTCACAACACAGGGGACCGCTCTGGTCAACGATTTGGCCAAGTGGGGGCATTGTCCATGATGGGTCATACTCGCCTTGCAGATCTGGGTCTGGTCGATTTATGGAGACACTCGCATCCACAGGCCATGGCATACACTCACTACTCAGCGGCTCACAAAACATATGCAAGACTCGATTATTTTCTGTGCTCCTTCCAACTGGTGACCCGCGCACAAGACGTTGAGATTCTTCCGGCGTCTCTGTCGGATCACTCCCCAGTGGTGGCGTCCTTTCTGATGCCAACCACACCTGGCCCTCAGCGGCACTGGCGCCTACGGGACGGCTTACTACAGAGCCCGGCCATAGTGGAACGGGTCAAAGCCGCCCTCAGCCAATTCCTCACTCACAATGCTAATGAAGACACCAACAAGGCCACTCAATGGGCGGCGCTCAAGGCAGTCCTCCGAGGCGAATTTATCTCACTGACCACGGCCACTAACAGAGAACGCGCACAAAAGAGGGCCGAAATCGCCCAACGTGTGGCAGAATTGGAACAGATGCATCAACGCACGGGGGCAGCCCGAGCGTGGCGTCAGCTATGCACAGAGCAGAAGATGTTGGCAGCCCTAGACCAGGATGTGGCCGAATACGCCGCCCTGGGGCTAAGGCATGCGTATTACACCGGAGGTGACCGCTGCGGGAGACTGCTGGCGAGCAAGCTGAGGGAGCAGCGTCAGAGACAACATATTCAGACACTCCAGCTTAGTCAGGGTGACCCGGTCACGGAAGATGCGGCTCTCACCGCGACCTTCGGGGACTTTTATGCTGAACTCAATGCGGCAGACCAACTGGATTTGCAGGCGGGTCACGATTATCTGCGGGGAGCTGCCCTCCCATCCCTGAATGAGGAACAAGTGAAGATCCTCGATCGACCCATAGGCCTAGAGGAGGTGATATCGGCGATATCCCACCTTAAATTGGGGAAGTCGCCGGGTCCTGACGGCTACTCGGCGGCCTTCTATAAAACGTTCTGCCCACAAATAGCCCCCCTGCTACGTGACCTATTTAATACCTTCGATCAGCCAGGTTCCATACCTGTAGATTTGCTAGAGGCCGCGATATCAGTGATACCCAAGGCTGGCCGTGACCCCACTCGGTGCAGCTCCTACAGGCCAATATCCTTGTTAAACATCGATCTCAAGCTCTACACGGGCATCATCGCGAATAGGCTGGCCCCGTATATGCAACAGCTAGTGGAACCCGATCAGGCGGGCTTTATCCCGCAACGGCAGACCAGCGACAACACTAGGCGAGTCCTCCACTTAATCGAAGCTGAGTCGCGGGCTGCATGCTCCTCACCATCAATGCTGAGAAAGCATTCGATCGAGTGCACTGGCCTTACCTGGACCTGGCACTGCAGAGGTTCGGCATGGGAGAGACTCTCCGCAATCGTATTTTTAACTGCTATCGACAGCCGAATGCGACAGTCAGAGTCAATGGTCATACCTCCCCACGGTTCCCGATTGGCAGGGGGAGCAGACAGGGCTGCCCGCTTTCCCCCCTCCTTTTTGCGCTGTACATGGAGCCGTTAGCGCAACGAATTAGGCAGCACAACCTTATTAAGGGCATCCCGTTTGGCGGTGATACGCATAAAGTCAGTCTATACGCAGACGACATTTTACTCTCCCTGATGGAGCCGATGCAATCCCTCCGAGCACTCTTTTGTTGAGCTTCATACTTTCGCCCTGGCCTCGGTCTTTAAAGTCAACATGGAGAAATCGGAGGCCCTGAGCATATCCCTATTACCGGACGAACTGGTGGGGGCTAAGGCTGAGTTTGACCTGCAGTGGTCTGACTCTTCCATTCCCTATCTGGGGGTTCATACTGGCGCCGACAGTGTGAGCCACAGCAGACGCCAACTACGCGAGGCTCAGCTCGCGTCTCGGCGGGGAACTTAGCAGATGGAGACACCTCACACTCTCCTGGCTGGGCCGCATAGCGGCTGCCAAAATGACTCTGCTGCCACAGATTCTCTATGTCTTCCAGGCTCTCCCTCTGTGCCCTCCGACGGGATTGCTTCAGAAGACGCAATCAGACCTGGCTCGTTTCATTTGGAATGGTCGCCGCCCGCGCTTTAAGCATTCGATTGCTGTACTCCTTCCTGCGCATGGCGGAGTGGGAATACCTGACCTTACTTTATACTTTCAGGCGGCCCAGCTACGCACGCTTGTAGAATGGCACCAATTAGAGTCCAGTAAGCACTGGCTCTTTCAGGACCAAGCGGTGGCAGGTCAGCCGCTTCAAGGTGTGCCGTTCTTACTGCGCCGCCATAGACCGCCCAATCTTTACGCATCGCAGATTACGAACATGGTCTTAGACACATGGGACAGAGTGGCAGTCCGGGATCTCACCTCGTTCCCCTCTCCGATGACGCCGCTTTTCGACAACCCTGACTTTTCCCCCGGCCTCGACCCTCGGGCGTTCGCGGTTTGGAGGACGACGCCCTGCAGGGACGTGGGGCACATATTTGACCTTAGCGGCATTCTCCCCTTCCAGAAGGTGAAAGAGGACTATGGCATACCAGAGGAGGACCGTTTGCTCTATTTGCAAGTCCGTCATTGGGTCCTACACCCGTCGATAAAACCCGGCGCGCAGCGATTCCTCACACCGTATGAAAAAAGGCTTTTGACGCGCACATCCGATAAAAAGTTGCTCTCCGACCTGTACCAACACCTACTTCTCACCAACATCTACACGTACAATGCAGGGAGGGCCAGGTGGGAGAGGGACCTGGGGAGACAACTCACATGCAAGGAGTGGGAGGGCATATACCACAGAGCCAGACACTCGGCCTACCACACAGGCCTTACTGAAACGCTGACCAAAGTGGTCACTTTTTGGTACCACACGCCTGAAGCCTGCACCGCTGGGACCCTTGAGTTAGCGATTGCTGCTGGAGAGGGTGTGGGGAGCTTGGCACACTGGAGCACTTACTATGGACCTGCGAGCGTCTACAACCTTATTGGACCTCAATCCTAGACTTAGTAGACATGCACTTAGACACTCAACTCCCCCGATTCCCTGCCTATGTGTTGCTTGGCCTCCCTAACACCTTGATTTACCCCCTGAAATCCATGAGGAAAGGCTTATAGCAATTGCACTGAGGGCTGCAGTGCAGAATATAGTGGCTCACTGGAGAGACGCTCAACCCCCCTGCAACTTGGTTGGCTGCATAGTCTTCGGACGGTATTGGGAATGGAGAAACTATCATTGACAAAGGGGGGGAAGAGTGTAGAGTTTGCAGACCTCTGGCAGCCGTTCTTGACCCTGCTTACAGGAGAGTTCAGGGAACTGAGCTGTCCTCGCTACCTGCGATTGCTGCACCACGCAGATACCCCACTTGCAGATCCCAAAACACAGCCACACAGGCAGAAAGTACAGGGGTCAGAGGCTATCCATGAAACCCTTTAAAGTGGTGTTAGTTTGTTGCTTGTTTCTTTGCTCGGTGGACAAGGAGGGCGGTGGTGGGGTAGGTGTGGGGGGCTTGTTGGGGTTGTTTTCTTCTGTTTCATGATCCAACGCAGTCAGTGACGGCTACTAAGTCATTCAAACGCGGCCGGCCCAGCTGGGTTGTAGGCGGCTTGCTGTGTATAACGCATAACGAAGGGAGCCTATTCCAGCCTTGCTTAAATACATGTGCTATCATTGATAGGCCCGTGCCTCTCCACGCACAGGTCGCTGTATTTGTTGCAACGTTTTCTCTTAATAAAAAAGATTTAATACTAAAAAGGGAGCTCATTACTTCATATACTACAGTAGGATGTTTATTAGTGGAACACGCAGACAGACGCCACAATTTTTATGGTGAAAGTACATGTCCCTAATTTGAGATATGTTGCCTGATGAAGAACACGAACAGACATTTGTGAAATGTGTAATACTAAAGCACAGTACTAAAACTACCCTCATAGTGTCATTCATTGAACTCGCATTAGCATCCTTTACAGGCAAGGCCGGACCTGCCAGATGGTTATCCTGGCATTTCCCGGTGGGCTGCGACCTAAAGGAAGGATTTTCGGCAGCATCAACTTCTATATTACTGCTCCAATAGCGCGTTGCCGGTATATGGGGAAATTGCTGTAATTTGCATGTTTTGGACCCTTTTTTGATAACAATTTGTTTTGGGATGTAAGCCACAGTCCCCACCGAATCCGGTGGGTAGAGTCAGTCTCGCTCCCTTTATTCATTCATGGTACAATGCGCGAGGTTGTTTTGAATATGTTTTCCAGGGCTAGCTTTTGTAGCACTCTAGTCATATTAACAAATACTTAATATGTGATTGTCATCTTCCATCTCATTAAGGTTTAGAATGAATACACACTGAAAATAATGCATTGCATTACTCTGCCCTGGGTAGGGTTCCATGGGCGTTGCGTGGGTGTTCCCATGCAACTCCCATGTTTCTTGATGCATTTCCAGATTTACAAGACCTTGTAAACAAGGGAGTGTGCCAAAACGATACACCTCCCCAGGAGAGGTGTAACAAGGAGAAATATCTTTATTTCTCCTTCTTACTTTCTCTTTCTATGTATGCAGCCCACATAGAAAGAGGGGTAAAAGCCTCTGAGGATTGTATATGTGCAGAAAGGTGTCCCTTACTGCACAAAAACAATCCAACCTACAGCCCAGGCACCCTTGCACCTTGGTGCAAGGGTGTCTGTGTTGGCGCTAGGCTGCCAAAATGACAGCAGTGTAAGGGAAAAGGACAGGGATGCGCTGTATTGGATAAATCCAGTGCATTCCTGCCTTTTCCCTGTGACACAGTGCAGCACTTCAAGGTACCAAAAACTTCATAAATATGGTCCTCAATGATTACCTAAATCCATCATTCTATTAACACATAATTGATAGGCTGTCCAAACCCACATCCAATCTATACACCAGGCGTAAGCATTATTTCACAGTGCAGCTAGCTATTCTGTTCTATTCTATGAAGCACCTATAGTGTGCATAGCTACTTGTAGGCATCCCAGTGCTAAAAGTGGTTTAGTTCAAACACTACTCCCTCATACTCCCTCACTCAGCACATTGCGGTCTAAAACACATTACAAGAGACGACTTGGGTGCTCACCAAAGTATGTTGGATTGTGGTGACCTTGCTGGGATGGCAAGGGTGTAATGGGACTCATCGCATGTATACTACACTGTTCCCTCCTACTCTCTGAACAAACCTTTTTGGTATGGGCTTTGTTCTTCTTAGAAATAGGTTTCTGGGGTGAGTTCTGTCTGTCTAGAGGGAAAAGTTTTTAATCTTGTGGTGAAACCACGTGGCCCTAGTATATTTGAGGGTGTCTTCTCTCCATTCCTGCCCTGGAAATGCACCTCTTCCTTACTTTAACCATTTCCAGAGTGTTTGACCTGTCTGGCTTTTTGGCGAAGTCCCTCCTAATTTTTATTTATTTTGTCCCCTTTTTGCCCCTCATACCCTTATTAATTTTTGTGTCTACTGACTTTTTGTAGGTGTTGGCCAGGGGGATAGGTGTTCTCTCTCCCCCTCATAATCTTTTACCTCAGGCCCAGAGGCCTGTTCTGACAGGAAAGTTGGCACCACCTAAAATGGTGGCCACCAACTGCCCCAACTGTCACCAACAGAACTTGGCCATAGCCTAACATAGGGCATTCCAGAACCTTCTGGTCCATTTTGGACCACTGAGAGGGCAGCCTATATAAGGCGGAATGCTGGACAGCCATTTTGTCTGTCAGTGAGGAGCAGCTAGAGTGAAGGCTGAGGTCCAGTGGGGGTAGGATTCTGAAGGGTGGTTTCCTCTACAAGAGTAGCCCTCTGTCAAGGTTTTCCCACCTCCTTTGTCCTGTTGTCCTAGCCAAGTTAGCTCATCCTGCTGATCCTGGGCAGATAGGTGAAGGGGTTAACTCTAGTAGTCCTGGGAGCTGAGCTGAGAGTTCCCCTGTGCCCCTAGTCTGCCCAGTAAGGAGGAATAGGGGGTTGGTGCTAAGAAAGTACAACCTGGCTTTATCCTGAAGGAGCCCCCCTCCCCTCCTCTTCGTTTTGGTGAAGAAAGGGAATAACTTCATTGAACAACTGACAGCATTCCCTACCATTGACTGGTCCCGTGGCGTGTGGCCAACCCCTCTGCCTGCTGAGTAGAAGGTGTGAGGTGAACTGTGACCTTGTTAACACCGATCGCGCTCTGGGCCAGCACCCTCCCGGGATCCACTGAGCCTGTTAAGCCTGGCGAGGCTTCCCTTTGTGAGCGGGACCCCAGGGGCGCCGATCGCGTTGGAGTCGCGTTGCCGGTAGCGACCTTGTCCTGAAGGAACTGGAGGAGTTACTGCGCACGCCCCGTCTGTGCAGCTATCCCCGGAAGGAGGGGCCGTGAGGTGAGCAGGCCCGAGAGTGTAGCGTCTCTCCCTGGAGCGGGATCCGTGGGAGGCGGCCTCGGCGAGAGCGCTTCCGCGCATGCCCGCCGGAGAAGCGGCTGCGGAGACCAGCGCTGAGAAGAGGCGCCGGAGTGTTCTGTGGCTGACTGAGGAGTCGGCGCGCTCCTTCCTGCTCGAGCGCCGCGTTGAGGAGCCGGCCTGGGCAGGGAGGAAGAGGTAGAAAGGTACCGGCAGGGATCTGGGGGTTTGTGGTGCCACCCTGTTCATTTCCAGCACGAGTGCAGCGCAAAGGAGTCGGCCTGAGGCGAGGGAGAGCCTCTTCAGCCTTGGTTCCCCGGGCCCTCGCGCCTGTTAACCCTATACAGCTGGTGCAGAACTATCCAACAGTCACAAGTAAGGAGAAAGCGTGGGGGATTGGCTTCCACAGGTTTTATTGGATAAATTAAGACTCTGACTCTGGGAGTACAGCGTCTATGAGGAATCCCTGTCAGGGTTCATTCTAATTACAACAGTCCTATAGAAAGGTGTCTGAAGTGGTGCTTAAACGATTTCTTCCTGAACAGGAATAGAGTGAGGACTGTAATGTTATCCCTGTAAAAGAAAATCTGTTCTAATCTGTTTTGAGTGCTGATTTGGCCAAAAATACAAAATAATACAGTGATAAGAAATGTTATACATTAAACAGAGTACAGTAGAAGCCTAACTGAGCCAAAACAAGTGTCAGAGTTACCTACCAGTCTTGGGTTAAGAGATCTATCTATTCTATAAATGCTGGTGGTCATTAGGATTTAGAATTGGGAAGTACTTCTGCTTTATTCCACACAAACTGCAGTGTAATTGAATTGTGTATCCTAGAGTAAAATGTGTAAGAGTACTGAAAAGTTAATTGATTAATTGCTTAGCAGCTTAGTAATATAATTGCTGATACTAAAGTGTCCTGAAATGTTCTGAGCTATTTATATTTGAGAACAGAGAGTATATTATTTTTATATAAAGCAGTACGTATTTTCACACAATTTTGGTGTAGTGTTTTCTTTTTGAGTGCTATTGCGTGGAATTACTTTTGGGTGGTCTGCAACCTTTACACTGTGCCTCTAATATGCTAGTCTTGCCCTAGGCCAGGCTACCCCAATTCCAACACAGAGTATGGAAATATTTGTTTGAAGTTTGAAGGTGTGCACATACATTTGAAAAAAATACCCACCCATTAATTCCCAAAGCCACCACTTACTTAACGCAAGGGCCCGAATTTGACTTGGGTGCTAATGAAAGTGTGAAGTATTTACTTATTGGAGTGATGTAATGGGACCTCAACAACAAAATATTTTGGTCACATAGGTTGTACGTAGGTGCATGTAATGGTCACGTTTCCCTCTTAAGTTTCCAACCCTAATACACTTGATCAAAATTGTCTTATTTTTTCTGTGCACAAAGTGTACTTACTAACACTGAAATTTTACAAGTAAAAAGGATTTCTCTCATTCTCAACTAAGGCCAGGAATATGAGTACTTTGAACATTTTCGAGCCCTGACAACAGCAAGCTCGGAGAGTTTTCCACCCACTTTAATTCGCACATGAAGTCTGCACCCCACACATTTCTTCATGTAGACCTTAGGTAAATGCACAAAAAGTACAGGAATGTTCCGATTATTGTGTGAAAAAGAATCCATGGTATATCTTAAAATAAGTGTTAATTATCACACCTGGGAAATTCCTAATCCTGGGGTATCAGACTTTAAACTGTATGATAATTGTGATATCCCTGTCAGCGAATTCCTTTTTATTCATATATATGCCACCTAAAAGCCTGATTTTGAGATGTGTGGTAATAGATTGAAGATAGACAGTTAATTTAAAAAATCTAAATGAATGCCAAGAGCAGTATTATGGTTGATGTTAATAGTGAGGTCAAGACAATCATTTCTTTTGAGATGTCGTAGATGCACTTTAGCTCTGTGTGTGTGCGTGTGTGTATATGAATACATCTTTTGTGCTTTTCAATGAATATAGATATCTATCTTTCTATAGATAGATAAAAAGATATATATATTCAGTGAAAAGAACAAAAGAACAAAGATTAAAGGGATGTTATAGTTAGGTTAAAATGTCAGTTAACCCTTTCCATGCGTCGGACGGCCAGTAGCAGTCCGACGTGACAGTGGGCATGTGCGTCCGATGGCTCCCAGCTGTCCTAGCACCCACCCATGGGGGAAGCGCTGTCACTCCCCCATGGGCCGCCCTTAAAGCTGCCCCCACCAGCGCGACAGGGGAAGCCCTTCTGCTTTCACCCCCTCACCCACCAACCACATCATGTAATGACATCAGAACGCCTCTCATGCTGATGTCATTACATGATACTGGACATTATGCTAGACGCGCTGGAAGCTATTTGCTTCCAGTGCGTCCAACGGGTAAGAGGTGAATCTGTCCTCGGGGAATGTGGGGGGATTTTGTGTCGGGGAGCGGCCCCTTGGGCAAGGGTCACTCCCCCTGGGGGAGCAATTTTTGTGAATGGGTCTGCTCCCCTTGAGGGGGGGAGGCAAATCTATCAAAACATAATAAATAAGACAATATGAGACCATTAGGCCACCAGGGACATTTTTTTTAAAGGGCCTTTGTGTGGGGGAGCAGCTCCTTGGGCAAGGGTTGCTCCCCTTTGGGGAATCCATTTTTTGTATGGGTCTGCCCCCTTGGGGGTCAGATCGAATTTATATTAAATAAAAAATAAGTCACTGTGAGTCCACTTTTTTTTCCATAAGTTTTTGGGGAGCGGCCCCTTGGGAATCCTTTATTTTGGCAGTTTTGCAGCTTTGTTATTCTAGCCCCATATGCTCCCAAGGGTGGCAGAAGCCATTAGACACCATGAATTGTTTGTGTTATTAGCAAGTGGCCCCTTGGGCAAGGGTAGCTCCCCTTGGGGGATCATTTATTTTGGCCATTTATGCCTCCTTCGGGGCAGATCGGCCTTGTTATTCTAGGGCCATCTGCCCCCATGGGTTGCAGAAGCCAATAGAGATGGGTTTTAATGCTGCTGGGAAGCGGCCCCTTAGGCAAGGGTCACGTCTTTTTTGGGGAGCATTCATTTGGGCCGTTTCTGCCCCCTGGGAGGGCAGACTGGCCCAAATAAATAATGAATTGTGTTGTATGCCCACTAGGCCACCAGCTTGTCTTAGTGTTGTTGGGAGCGGCCCCTTGGGTGAGTGTCGCTCCCTTTATGGGGTATTTATTGTGGCCGTTTCTGCCCCCTTTGGGCCATATGGTTTCAGGCCCATCGGTCTCCTGGGGGGCAAAGCCACTAGACACCAGGGCTTTTTAAATGTTGGTGTTGGGGAGTGACCCCTTGGGCAAGGGTTGTTCCCCCTTTATGAGGGTGAATTTTTTGTCTGTTTCTGCTCTCGAGGGGGCAGATAGCCTTATGCTTTTAGGCCCACCTACCACCTTTGCTTGGCTGGTGGATAGTGTGTGGACTAGTGCATTATTTGCATACATGATTGTAATGTTTTATTTCTCCTTTTTATTTTAGTGCAAAGTTTTTGATTCTTGTTTGCGGTTTCGGCAGTGGTTGATCTGCAGTTTTTCTTAGTTGCATTTTTTTTGGTAAGAAAAACATTTTTGTTGTGTTTACTCTAAATGAGTATTAATGTCATCCATGAATGAATTTTTTGTAAGTGATGTCACAATAGCAGCATATTCAGTTAGGGTTTTGTGCATGAAATTCTTTGCAATGTGTTTTGCGTTGTCTTATGTGTAATTTTCTTTTCTTTTTTTTTTAGTGGGATACTGTTGGTCCTTACTGTGTCTGTGCAGAGTTTGTGGTGGTGAGTCTAGCTGCTTCTGGCAAGTGAGTGGTATAGTGTTGGAGTATTTAGGTCTTTGTGAAAAAAACACATTTTGTTTATTACTTATTTTACAAAGGGTTGGTGTGGTTGACTTGTTTGACGAGTTACCTTTATTAGTAAGCATTATGGCTAGCCGTAAATTACTGCTCAGCAGATGGCTGCAAGGCTTCCTGCTGGAAGTGCTGGACTCTGGGTTGATCCAAACATGGTGCAGCCGGTGTTGCCTGCCTTTAGTGGGGATGCAGGGTGTAGAGTATATTGCACATTTTTTTGCATATACATTTTTTTCAGTTGTTTATGGATGATGTATTTTTGGCTGAGATTGTTGAGAAGACTAATTTGTATGCTGAACAGTTTTTGAGAGACAACATTGCCAGACTTAGGCCCGCTCTAGAGCTACTCAGTGGACTCCCACAAATGTGGATGAGATGAAGTTTTTGGGTTTGACTTTTTTTGATGGAATTCATAAGGAAGCTTTCCCTGGCTTCATATTGGTCTACCAGTCCCTTGATGGCAACAGCCATGTTTCCTGCAATTATGAGTCGTGATCGGTATTTACTTTTTCTTCAGATGCTGCATTCTGTTGATAATGCCTTGGCGTTGCCATGAGATCACCCTGACTGTGACTATCCTTTTAAGATTCGGCCTGTTCTTGATCACTTTGTCGATCGATTTTCAGAGATCTATACTCCAGGGAAAGAAATAGCTGTTGATGAGTCTTTGGTCCTGTCCAAGAGCTGTTTTGTTTTTAGGCAGTACATTCCTAGGAAGAGGGCACAATATGGAATTGAGATGTATATGTTGTATGAGAGCAGGACAGGATATGTCTATAATTTTCAGGTGTACACTGCTAGGGATTCCACTATTGACCCCCCTGGTTGTCTATCCACTTTTGGAGTTTCAGAGAAAACTGTGAGGTATCATGCTAAAGGACTGTTTAACAGAGGCCACTATTTGTACCTTGATAACTTCTACACTGCTGTGCAATTCTTTAAGGAATTGTTCAAAATGGATACTTTTGCTTGTGGCACAATCCACTCTAACCGTAAAGGTCCCCCAAAAGAGCTTGTTTGCAAAAAGCTTTAGAGGGAACATTCTAGTGCCTTGCGTTGTAAGGAACTGCTAGCAATGAAATTTGTGGACAGGAGGGATGTGTACCTGCTGACTACCATCCATTATGAGAGTACTTCACCTATGACTGTTTGGGGTCAGATTGCTGAAGTGCGAAAACCTGTGTGCATTGTAGACTACAATAAGGACATGGGTGGTGTTGATAGAGTAGGTCAGAGGTTGGAACCTTACACTGCTGTTCGTACGGCTTATATTTGGTATCGGAAGTTGGCACCCATCTCTTTAATTTAGCAACTTTTAATGCTTTTGTTGTGTTCAATGAGTATTCTCCTGCATCAAAGATGACTTTTGTTCAGTTTCAGGAGTCTGTGATAGGCAGCCTTGTTGTAGTGGAACAGGTAAGTGCTCCTAGAGTTGGAGTGGTGGAGGATGTGGCAAGATTGAAAGATTGTCACCCTACTGATTTAATTTCTCCCATGCCCAAAATTACAATCCCTGTAACAGATGTAGAGTATGCTTGCGAAGAGGTATGCGGAAGGAGAGACGTATGCACTGTGCCGATTGTCCTTCTAATCCTGGGCTAAGTGTGCCCACATGTTTCAGATTGTATCACACTCAAAAGAGTTTTTGGGAGCAACTATGAGTCTAATAGTGTACTGCCTGGTCTGTATGGTTTTATATAGTTGTTGTTCAGTTTCACGGTTGGCATTAGAATGATGTCTTTAGTTACTGCTGTTGTTTTTGTAGTTATATTTTTGTATCTAGTTGCAATTGCTTTGTGTTTTCTTTCTTGATAAAACAAATGTAATGACTGTGTGCGTGGACTGGTGCTTGGCTGGCGGTGTGCGTGGACGGGCACCTGGCTGGCAGTGTGGGTGGACTGGCTCTTGGCTGGCGGTATGTGTGGGCTAGCGGTGTTGGTGGGCTGGTGCTTGGCTGGTGTTGTGTGTGGGCTGGCGCTGGGCTAGCAGTGTGTGTGGACTGGCGCTTGGCTGGTGTTGTGCATAGCCTGGCGCTTGGCTGCTCGCGTGGACTAGCACTTTGCTGGCGGTGTGTGAGTAGTGACTTGCTGCTGGTCACTACAGACACTGCTAGTCAAACGCCAGATCACGCAATCCATTAGCTGGTGTGGTTGCTGTGTCAGGAATGTGGGTGTGTGAAAGTGATGGGCACTTAAATGGTCCTGTCTGCTGGTGTGTGTGATGTAATGTGATGGGCCCGCGGCTGCCGGTGTGAATGGTTTTGTATGTGTCACATGTATGAAAGGTGTATGAATGGCCTGTAAAGAGGTTGGTGCCTCGTCGTGGCTTTACAGATCACGAGCTGTGAGTCAATAGTTCAGTTTCTCGTCCTTTCATATATTAACAGTGCATTTCATTTTTTTTTAAATCTCTTGTTAATACAGTTGTATATACTGAACCATCACTCACCCTCTTTCAAAATCCAACCGGTATGAATGTGTGCTTGAGGAATAGGTGGTTGTGCATAAATATTTGTCTTTTCTGTCTTTCTCAAGCAGAGTTTACATTGTCCCTTTTTGTGACTTTTGTAATGTGTTGGTTTTGTGCCTGGTGGTGTAAATGGTCTTGTGTGTATCACATATGAAAGGTGTGTGAATGGCTTATAAAACGGTTGGGGCCTTGATGCGGCTTAACAGCTCACGAGCCGTGAATGACTTGTTCAGGTTTTTGTCATTTCAATTATTGGCAGTGCATTTCATTTTTGTGAAATCTCTTGTTAATAAAATGTTATATTCTGAACCATCACTCGCACTCGTGCCAAATCCAACCAGTATGTGTGTGCTTGAGGAATAGATAGCTGTGCAGTAATATTTGTCTTTTGTGTCTCTCTGCCAAGGTGTACATTCCATCTAAGAAAAACCTACCAACTGTAGAAATTGTCGTAAACTAAACACCCATGGGAGTACATGGTAATGTCTATCTTGTGGATCCCACAAAAAATATTCCCTTGAACAACCTAATATGCTCTAGTTCACCTCCCTTTACAACAAGGAGTACTAAATTCAAATTAAAAAACATACTTTTTATTTTCACCAAATAGATCAAAAATGCATAAGATTATACGCAAGTTAAAAATGATTATAGCATATAAAAATAGTTTTTTTTACCAATCTAGAGGAAAAAGAGTCCTTTACACAAAATGCATACAGTTAGTACAATTTCAAAAACAGTTACCACTAAAATTGACACAAATTAATTGTGACCAGCATAATCAAGACAACAAAAAACATGAAAGACACTCTTATTGCCATATACAGATGCACATCCGAACTTCCTACTAGACACGATAATCAATACGTTGTTTGTATCCGTATTTAATTCATTCATGTATCTGTTCTTCCGCTTATGCTATTACAATTGCGTCGACGCATTTCGATGGTTTAATTAAATCTTATCCATCTTTATCAAGACAAGAGATATTTTGGTTGTCTACATCAACTGGTCGAATACTTTAAATCTTCTACCCTTGGGGTTCTCTGTACTCGAAGAAGCTCCCTGCTTCTGTGAGATATATAGCTCCTTTACTTCGTGTGATTACTCGGGCTATTTTGAATCTTTATTATAGTGTAGCTGTCGCCCTCGTGGTCCCCCAGTTCGGATCCGTTTAAAAAAAGGGTTTCTATCCTCTGGTTAAAATCGCACACCTACCTTTTATTTTGTTCCAAATCTCAGTTCGATCTGGCTCTCCGAGCTTCTCCCCGCATTCGTAATGCTTTCTTTAAAATCGCGAGAGCAGCGCTCTTTCTATATAGGTCCTCCAGGCGTTTGTAAATTCTCTTGTGGATCCCAGCAATTTATCTTACCCAAAATGTCCTGCAAACCTCAAATACTGTGACATTTTCCTTGCATTATTGTGCCAAAATGTCCATGGTTCAGAAAGAAACAACAAATGTCCTACCACCTAGCATTTCTCCAAGTATCCAAATAGAAATGATACCTCACTTGTGTGGGTGGGCCAAGTACCCGGGGCAGGGAAGGACCCAAAAAGTATTGTGCAGACATCAAAATTACCATCTTGCTCTGCTGGCACCTAGGAAAGCCAAGCAAACCTATAAATTTTTCAAAACTAGACACCTAGGGGAATCCAGGATGGGGTGACTTCTTAGGCTCTCACCAGGTTCTGTTACCCAGAATCCACATTTCTTTGTGGAAAGTTGTAGGATCACTGGGCTGACACAAATTTCCTCCCACCCAGCGTTCTCCAAGGTCTCCCAATAAAAATGGTACCTCACTTGCGTGGGTGGGTCAAGCATCTGTGACAGGCAATGGCCCTAAACCTCTTGAGACAACATCAAAATTAGCAATCACAAAACAATCTGGTTTTTCAAGGGGGGTCAATGATTGTTCTGTCTTGGTGGCCATCTAGGGAAACCTACCAAGCTTACACATTTCTGAAAACTAGACACCCGGGGGAGTTCAGCAACCTCATTGGACTTCCCAGGGTGTCTAGTTTTCAGAAATGTGTGGGTTTGGTAGGCTTCCCCAGATGGTGGCGAGCCAACAGCCCAAAAACCAGGTACCCCCGCCCCCCCAAAACCAGGTAAGTACATAAAAAATCTTGTATAGCACGTCATTACCCAGAGAGTGTCTTGGCACTAGTGTTCCAGAAGAAAGTCACTGAGCCTAAATAAATTGGCCAAATTATTCACCCTAATGAGAGACAAGCCAAGTTTTTAGCATTTTCCTAAACAACTGTAGGTTTGATTGGGATCTTACATTTAATGGCATAGAGTCCCAAAGCTTGATGGCACAGTAGGAGAAACTTCTGCCACCCCATCTCACCTTCTTAACTCTACAAACCATCACCCATTTGGCAGAGCTGGATCTGAGCATGCAACCAGAAGAGTGCCAGCGAAAGATTTTCTGAAAAAAAGGGGTCCAGTTAGGTGAAGAGCGTTCTGCACCAAGCACAGTGCTTTGAAATGAACCCTTTCCTTGACTAAGAGAAGGAGGCAAATTTAGGAATTTTCAAAAGCAGCCTAACTACTGCATTCCAAAAATACTGACGTTTTATCACCAGATACTTCTGAACACCCAGATACAAAGCATTACAATAAGCAATCCTGGTGATGACTAGAGCTAGCATGACTGTCTTACGTAGTTACACAGGAATAAATGGAAAATCTTCTTTAGTATTAAGTAAAAAGAAGCAGGAGGATGGTTCTGATTAATTTGAATTTAAAAACACTACTGAGTATCAAAGACAACTCCCTGATTTTTAGCCTTTTGGGACTGGGGACGGAGGAGGGCCAAGATCAGACGGCCACCATGAGACGTTCCAAAAAATGAAATCATTGCCAAAACAGACAAACTCTGTTTTTTCTGAGCTCAACTTTAGACAATTTCTGTGCATCCACCTCAAGATGTGAGTCATGCAGATGCAAACATTTTAGCCACCTCTTCTGCCTCAGGTGATATCAACACCACCATGTGTGTGTCATCAGCATAAAAAATAACTGCAAAACTAAAAGTATGGATCAGATTGGCCAAAGGGGCGACATATATATTAAAGATCGTGGATCTCAGGGCGGAACCTTGAGCCAACCCAAATGGAAGGAAGAAAGAATCAGAGAGAAAGACTCCATAGGCCACCCTCTGCTCTTTATTTCACAAGAAAGAACTAAGCAAAGCTAATGCTGAGTTCTTAATGCCAATCCTCTCAAGACGATTAATAAGAATTGAGTGGTTGACTGTGTCAAAGGCTGTGGAAAGGCCTAATAAAATCAACACCACCTTCCCACCTTTGTCAACCACTATTTTCGTTTACTCAGTGGCTGTTAGTAGGGCAAATTTGGTGGCCTATTTGGTTGGCTCTAAAACCATACTGCGAGGAGTCAAGAACATGACACGATTAATAAGAAGAGAGTGGTTGACTGTGTCGAAGGCCTCGGAAAGGTCTAATAAAATCAACACCACCTTCCAACCTTTTTCAACCACTATTTTCGTTTACTCAATGGCTGTTAGTAGGGCAAATTTGGTGGCCAATTTGGTTGGCTCTAAAACCATACTGCGAGGAATCAAGAAGATGACTGGTATCCAGAAAGGAAAGAATATCCTCATCTAAAGCCCTTTCCAATACCTTGGCTAGTAAGGGCAGATGAGAAAAAGGCCTATAGTTTTTCACATCCTGGGGATCTAATGTAGGCTTTTTATCCTATAGAAGTATTGATGCTTTCTTCCAGCGGGCTGAAAACTGTCCTACCATTAGAATTGTATTGAGTAGATCTGTTAAAATAAATGGACACTGTCCCAGAAACCTCATGTAAAACATCAGAGGGGCAGGAGTCCGAAGGAGCACTGGACCTGGAAGACATAATGAGCTTAGATACTTTTTTCAGAGAAGAGTTAAATTATTAAGCTCATTAAAATCAGTTACAGTATTATTCTTCTGAATGACAGTCCCAGTGGAAGCCCGTAACTTATTGTGAAAAGAAGGTTCTCGATCCTTGTTCAAAAAAGAACCACCACGTACACCCTGGGATGCTATAAAGAGATGTGTTTATTCACATTTCAGCTGTAAACTCAACGCATTTCGACACTCGCCTTGTCCACAAGCTATATCGCAATGTTAGTTCAGAAACTCTCCTCAAACCCGGGTTTGAGCATTGTTCACACACCCAAATGAAACAAATTAAACCACCCTTCTGGGGGAACTTTTCCTCCAATCATCCTTTTGGGGTCTGCAAACTCATACATGGGTTTGGGGAACCCTGATGTTCTAATTGACTGATCACAGTAGAAATATTTTTCTTTCAAATGACATCAAATAGGTTACATACGAGGCAAAGGTGGGCCCATGCAGACAACCTATCCTAGGCCAGGGGACCCAAAGTTTAAAAAAGTAAAGAAAAGAATGTGTTAACCGACCCCAAAAGGGACAGGAGCCTGAAAACGCGTTCATGGACCCTTCATTGAGTTTGCAAACTATAAAACCCATGAACCCATACTGGGCCCTCTTTTGAAGTTTGCAGGATGCTGTACAAAGCTTGCAGACTCTAAAAGTCTTGAACATATAAGGCATACTCTGCTGAACCTCTCAAGCGAGATACATTTGTGTGCTGTTTCAAATGTAAGAACTACATCACATACCCACTCAGTTCTCTGATTCGTTGTAGGCTGGGGTCTGACTGTATTGAGGGTAGTGCATTCCTATTGAACTCAAACTTTTAAAAAATGAACTCAAACTCAAGTTCGTGGATGTGGTATGCCACGTAAAGAGAGCAGTTCTCCTTCTGAAGTAGGCAGCTTTAAAACAAACACCACTAACATTGTGTCAAAGTATTCTGAGGTTTTAATTGGTTGAAATATCCTTACACTACTTCAATAACTGCCTATTCCTTAGCAACAGGAGCACATCTATCAAATCTTAAAAGCTGGTGATGTTGTCAGGTGATACTGATCGTCACAGCTGCACTTTACAAGTTAGCCATGAAGAGAGAGCACGAGAGGAAATCCCAGGACCATCCTCTGCTTCTACAGAGGAAGATGTGGATTGCTTTGGGGTGACCGTGGAACCAGAAAAACACACCAAAGATTCAGTTATTTTGGAATTTTCATTGATCCTTCATGAGCCAATAAATTTATATTTGACCATGATACATCACCTGAGGCTGAAAACATGAAATTCCAGTACAGATTAGCCAAAAAGCTAAGAAATCTGAAAAACAGGAAACAGAAACGCTACAAAATGTTCCTGAACAAGAGAACAATCTATTCCTTAAAATCGTAGATTTGTATTACATGGAGTGAAGAACAAATGCGTGGTGTAAAGAGCAGAATCGCAGGACTGTTAGTAGTGTGCAGTGAAGTTTGGCTGAAGTTGCTGGCCATAAGCCAGGCCTTGTGTTCAACCCATGGCAGACAGCCAACCCCCAGCTTTGCACAGGCTCTAGACATGCACAGTAGGGGTTAGCCAAAGAGCCTGGCCTCAAGCAAAGCCCTACGCCCAGCACTATGCAGGTGGCCAACCTTCAACTTTGACGATGTTCCTCTGTTCACAGTGAAGTGTTGATGCAGGGCCTGGTCTCATGGCCAGTCCCTGCACACAATCTGCCACCAGCAGCAATGCAGTCTGTTTGACCTTGTTGGTAAGATCTCAATTCCCTTCTGGTGCCACTAGGCACACTCCCTCTCAAACTTGGACTTGATGCATTTTCTCATGGTGCAAGTGAGGAAGGAGTAGTGTCCTCTCGTACCCTTGCTTGGATTTTGGTCACATAAATTGCTTGTGACCTGATGTGCATTCAGCTTCTTTCCCAGCAGCCTCCTAAACATCTACTGCAAGAGAAAGTGTTCTCTTAAGGCCAGGCAATCAAAAAGGTCAGACCTGAAATGGATGACATATACAAAAAGCTCCCCATTCGATAGGATGTACTTAGCTTTAAAGATTAGTTTGTGGATGGTCCTCAATCTCAAGTCAGAGGACCGTCCATGTTCTAACAACCTAATACTATTGATCTTGACCTAAAAGTCCAGTGTCTATACATTTCTAGTTTTACTTGGATGCACTTTTTCTGCATTGGGGAGCAAATATTCCTTTGTGAATTAAAATGGAAAATGTAACTTTTTGAACCCCTTTAAATGCAACCCGCCCCCCACCCCCCCCCCCCACACACACACAACTTTATGCCAATGTACACCCCGGCAAAAAGACCAAATCCCTCCCTTCCCATTTTTTTTTCTGAATGTGAACCCTATATTTACCAACTTCTTGTAGAACTCTCTCTCTCTCTCTCTCTCTCTCTCTCTTTCTCTTGCCCTCTCTCCCTATCTCTCTCTCTTCCTCCCCTCTCTTGTTTCCCAGGTACACAAGCCAATCCAAGGTCCAGTCTGTGAAATCTAGGGACAGCCCTTCTCTAGTCTGCTGCAGGTATCCTTCGCCAGGAATTCTCTGCCTCAGCAGCTCCAATCCCCTTTGCTAACTTCAAATGCAAATTCCAAATCACTCCTCCCTCTGACTGTCTGTGGACCCCATTTATCCCTCATTTCCTGTGTTCAAATAGGGACTTTAACCACCAGATCTGTCACCTTCATTTCGCAAATCCATCTGCACAATAGACATGTCTTCATTTGCACCAGCCTACTAACTATGCTTAGGAATCTGTTGGCGGCATTTTCTGCGACCCATGGGACGAAAATGTACCCTGCCTGGAAATTACCTACAGGAGCCCTGAATTATTCCACTTGAGGCATAAGCTGCTGATCCCCCCAGTCAAGACCTAATTTCATGTATTTATTTTGTAAACATAACACAATGGGGGCTTGTGCCTTTCCATTTTTCAGCCATGCAGAGTATTTTCATGCTTGTGTGAAATCAGGTTGTTGGTTGAAGGAGAGGAAACCCTGGTCAAGCAACAGCTACAGCCCCTATCAGGATGAACCACTAAAGTCACTAAATTAACCAGTGCTTAACCCGCTGGTAGCTTGGCAAAAAAGCTGTCAGGCGTAACTTAGAGATAATGTGTAAAGTTTTATTGCAAATTTTAATACATTATTTAAAATTAATCCAACAAAAATCCAATTAGTAGAATCAGAGATATGGAATTTTAAAGATTGAAGTAACATTGGTGCTTTAAAGCAAAAAGTGTCATCTGTGATTATCTGGTCGTGCCACACTGGGACAAAGTTGAAAGTTCCGTCTAACCGCAATGGAGAATGGTCAACTACGAGAGGCAAGTTAGGCCCGGTGGGAAATATAGCCAAACACCTGGATGCGAAGAGCTGTGTCACTCAGCTGCAATCCTGAGGAGCAACGCAAGTTCCTTGTTGAGGATATATCATGCAACAGTGGTTCCGATGGCCTGCAAGGTCCAGCATTGAGTTGCATTGCACTACGTCAGTTCTGATGAGGAGCTGCAAGGGTCGCGATGTGAGATCCTGCGTCAAGTTGCATTGCACTGTTAGTTCCATGCGGAACTGCGAGAACATAATATTAGGCCCTGCGTCAGGGTGCGTTGTGCTTTGTTGGTTCTGACGGGGACCACAGTTGGGCTGGCAGAACACCTTTATCCCTACTTCCAACTGTCCAGGACTAGAGAGACACCACTTGGGGATTAGGACTCACAGCAGGCATAATCCTGGTGCATGGTTCAGGGGGATTGGGGCCTTTTCTGTCCCTGAGGCCAGCAACTAGTCTTTGGAGTCACTCTGGTGGTCTTGGGTTTAAGTTGCTGGTTCAGTCCTTCTTACTCATGCAGCAGGCTAGTAGAACAGTCCCTCTTGCAGGCAGGGCATCATGGCAGTAGAGCAACAGGACAGTCCTTCTTGCAGTGAGCCGTAGAGCGGCAGAGCAGGCCTTCATCTGATTCTTCCAGAGGTCCAGAGGTGGTCAGAAGAGTGGGTCTTATGGTCCCCTTTTTATACCTGGTGCCATCTGTGAAGTATTAGATGTTTCTAAATGTCCCCCTCTGGAATAGGATGCCTCCCTGCCCTGGCTCCAGCCTGGGTACAGGCACAAAAGTCTAGCGTGAAAATCTGTGTGCGTGTGAGCAGAGTTCAGACCATTGAATTTAATTGTAAGTGGGGCTGTGCCCAGCTCTGCCCCTCATCCTGCCTGAGATGGCTAATCCAGGCACACCATATTATTTTATTGAATGGTTGTCTTGGAGTTTTAAAGGGCTATTAAAGTGAGTGGCACAGTAGATGTTGCAGTCCACCTGGTAGCATTACATTTGCATGCCCTGGGTATATTGTATATAACTTTACTAGAGACTTATAAGTACATTAAATATTCCAATCAGGAGTGAGCACAAGCACTTTAAAACTGGTTAGCAGTGGTATGGTGCACATAGTCCTAAGGCCAACAAAAACAAATTCAGCAAAAATAGGAGGGGTGAAGATAAAAGATTTGGGGGAAGACCACCCTACGGCTGACAGGTCTACCAATGCTATTTCTTTTATTGGTTGCAGCATTATCAAGTATGAAAAGCCTAACCAGCTCCGCTACATACAGAATGCCTGCTTCTCAAACAGTACTCATAGAATGGTGTGTAGTACTACAACGTGTACGTTTGCCTATACTTATATGTGTGAAGTTCTCCACTCAAATTTGGAGTCTCCACACTTACATACTTTTGGGGTTTTGGCAATGCTGCACAGAGATATCTAATACCAGCAGTCAACTAAACTGAGCCGGGGACCACAATTACCTTCAGTCCTGGACAGCATGTAATGTTGCTGTACTCCTTAAATGGCGCTTGATGCAGCTACTTTCCTTTTCTTTTAAATATGCACCTGATGTAAATGCATGGCTTTACAGCATCCACCGTCACAACTGACATAATCTTCTGACATGTCCAGCCCTAAGGGCTCCCAACGGAGTCTTGCATGACAGTACCCTCACAGAAGCCAGTTTTTGGGCAGAAGCTGGCAGCCATTTCTAGAATGGAATATGGATTTGTCTGGCCAACACATAACATCACCATATAGACAACCAAGTAAATGTTAATTTATAACATGTTGGAGCTCCAAGAGTTTTCTCGTATTTTTCCTAAACTGTTCTTATATTTCTTTCCATTTTACTTCCATTAGAGGGTACATACGGTCATGGACCGTCCTCCAGTTTTTGGTTAACAGATATTCCCTAAATCCCTCCACAAAAAGGTATGCCACACAGGGCTTTTTCACTTTCCACCAATCTAGGCACTACTTTCCAACTATCTATCCAGATTTTACTCGCAAAGATGTTATGTCCTCTTGACAATTTTTTGCAAATAGTTCTCACAGGGTCCTTGATCTGAGGAGAACACAAATGACTGCAGAATTAAAATACGTGAAATACGTGAAAAATATCGCCAGGACTACTGGACACGCAACCAGTGGGGCACTACTAAGGAACTAAAAGATGCTCAGTGACTTTTGTGGACTCTACGGTTTCCATGACTGTGTTCTTTGCATAATTTAATGAGAAACGTTTTTGGGGTTATTTGTCCTGCACTTAAGTGATTATTTTTTATGAATAGTTTGTTTCATCTAAATATACTTTAAGTAAAATGTATAATAATCTCACGATGATTTGCACTCGTTTTCTCTATTAACGGTTTTCACTTTACATTTTTGGAATCATATGAACTGTTATGGTATTGTTCTTCTTGTGTGCTTCCTTGTTTGTTTAATCTGAAATATGATTAGGTTGACAAACTTTGAAACAGTAAAGTTTGTGAAAAAGCAATATAATCTGCAATAACAGTAAAGCCCCTTTTGTTATTTTCTCTGAAATATGTAAATAAGTACAAAGAATACACCACTTTAATTGTCTATCTCTTGTGATAAAGTGGCCGAAGTGCCACATGGGCGCAATCAATTACTACATGTGGGAAGAAGGAAAAAGCATAGAATTCCCTTGCTGCCTTTTCACCAGTGTATGTGGCATGATAAAACACGGGTTCGCACTGTTACAAATATGGTACAAACATCAGAAATAACTTGCCTGTGAAAGGAAGGCCTACATTATACGATGTGACCCTCTGCAAAGACCCAGTGGCCATGTAAATGTAATAGGGGTACAAATACATTTGGAACAAGTTGGTTGTGAATCTGGTGCCTGCTCTCAATTTTGTCTTAGTTTTTGGTGAGTGTGTTTTTGTATTACGTGTGCCCTTCCATACCCCCACCCATTTTATACTAAGTATTGTCCATTTTACTACCTCTACCCTTTGTCCATTCCACATTTACCAAAAAAGCATAAGCCAATGTTCTCAGAGATTTATGCACGTGTAGCAGAGATGTCCATACACAAAAGATAGGCGAGGCAGAGAAATCCGGCCAGAGGTTGGTGTACTGCATTTTGTAGTAAACAAATAGTACCACTGGAGTGCTACTTTAAGTAGTGTGTAATCGAGTCCAAGGTTTTCTCAATATATGGAAAAAGGGTCACAAGGCCTGAAACACAGTTTCATAAACAAGAGCAAACTGATAATAAAGTCAGTGACACGTTGCCTGTGTTTTTTCTCAATTTATTGTTGTATATCAGCATCTATTGACAATTTTCCATCTGAAGAACTTCTTTGATGGAACAGCCAACAACATCCTGCAGAGTTACAAAGACTGGACATGCTTCCAAGTAGTTTAAGCAGCCAATAAGGGGTGGGAAGAATAAATACTGTTCTCTACCCCCGCCCACCATCACACACACCCATGCTCCAGCATATTTTAACATCACTCAGGCAGCCATCTGCAAGCTTTCAGGTTATGATGCAACGAATATAATAACTCAGGAGAACATTGGTTGACATGATCCTCAATTTTTATTCAACGGAAAAAAATAAAATGGAATGGCTATACGCATCACTTAAAACATAGTTCTCCACAGCACCGGAGCATCATTCAAGGCAATGCACCATCTTGCCTTCCAGATCTGGCCTAGAGAGAGCGTTAGTTGTCTTGTCTGCCACATGCTGTCCAGCCAATGTATATAAATGCACACAAGTCTGCTTCACAGATGACTGCAGACAATGATGGGGCTCTGCCTACATTTCTTGGAATCGCGCACTATCATTAGCTTTCCTGCAATTTGCAATTCGGTTACCTAAAGGTACAGATCTGTCTGGGGATAGCCTTACAGGATCAATTGTGGTCCAGTGTTTTATATCGAGGATCCTTCTGGTTTATATGTTTGGAAACATTGAGCACATACTTGTTTTCTGAGAAAATACATTTGATAAACAAGAGGCACCTACTGTCAACTGCAACACAACCGAAAGGCAAGCTCATCAGCCCTCCCGCCTCCCCAGCATGGGCGCACACTTGTTCATATACAAACACACACACACACATGAAATTATATTGCCATTCATGCACTTTAGTGGTGTTAAGTCAAAGCTACAGCCTTCAGAAGAGAGAAGCAGGTGAAGAAACAATATAGCTTTCCAGCAAAATATACTGGATTAAAGGTTGGAGAATCAACATTACTTTGTAGGAAACATATACCATAAAATAATTAGACGTAGAAACTAGAAGTGTATTCACATAAAAAGAAGTCGTTATTTTTTAGAAACAACTTCAGTGGTGTCCCAGAGGTTAATTACGCAGTCCCACACAATTCAATATCTATGCATCACCTAAGGTTGATCTGAATCAATCCTTTGGACTAAGAGCCTGATTAGATCTTGGCGGTGTTACTGTTATCCAGCCGTTTCGGTGGTTGCAAGTACTCCGTCGAGCTGACGGAGTTCCACCCGCTGTATTGAGATGTTGTGGCAATAGACAGGGTCCCCCAGCAGTCTTCTCAACAGGCTAAAAGAACTCTGTCGCCGTCAGGCTGACGGGTTCACATCAAGCATATTAAGATGCTCCAGTTGGGCTGGCGGTGTTCTGGAGGCGGAGTCCTGATGGAGTGAGGTCATGGTGGTGTGGAGATACATAAGTACTACTCATCATTATCTTACTACACATATATGTTGTACATCTGTTAATATGTATATGTAGGTAATGTGTAATGCCATTTTTTATACCAATTACATTGCACACCAACAACATGCACATACTATTGTATGTACACCCACAGTCACCACAAGCACAAAACCCCCACCCCCACCACCCAAAAAAGTATATATTTTATGTCAATACAGATATGTTCATTTTATCACAATAGGTTGTAAGATGACCACTATGTATGAGACATAAAATAAATTGCATGTGTGAGCAATGTTAAAATACATGCGCTGATAGAAAATTTTACATACAATCGATAGTGATGATCTTACCTTAGATTCTGGTGACAACAAGTCCAGAATCTCTTCTCATCTACAGTAGCTCCCAGTAGATGGGGGCAAATCATCAAATTAATAAAGAGAGCTGAGTCAGAGCCAATCCAAGGGTCAGTTCTGGCTCTATAAGACCATGCACGAACCGAGCATTTAAAATATATGGCTTGTGAATCATGCAACAAATATCATTTTAGAATATGATAAGCTGTTGACTCAGGTGGTTAGGCTCTCACGAGTGAGGAAGGCCATGCCTGGTCAATTCCAGGAATTACAATCTCACTTGTTAAGAAATAGACCGCAGTTCACTTGAAGGCGCTTACCCTTAACCAGGGCATGAGACCTTGTAATGGTAGAACGGTTTCTGATGATGTATTCTAATCTTGTTTTAAACTATGTGTGTACTATGTTTATATATTAAAAATGTTATTTCAAAGTCTATTTTATGTTTTAGTACTGGAGCGGTTTTGGGTTTATAGGGGAATAGGGTGGGAAGTAATTTAATTATACTAAATTAATTATTAATTTTTAGGAATCATGAATTAATTTTAATTAATTTTTGCGTTTACGTTCTGTAGCAGGTTGTGGGTTTATAAGGGAATTGGGTGGGAAGCAATTTAATTGTAATTAAGTAGTGATTTATTTTTATTTATGTGTATTGATAATTATTGTATTTTTAATTAATTTTCAATTGGCAATGAATTATTTTAATTGGAAATTAATTTTTTTATTTGGTAATTAATGTTTGAAATTGGTCATTACTTTTTTTTAATTGGCAATACATTATTTTGATTGGAAAATTCATTTTTTTAATTGGTCATTAATGTTTGTAATTGGTAATTCATGTTTTTAATTGGTAATTCATTTTTTTAATTGCCAATTCATATTTTTAATAGGTAATTTATTTTTATTAATTGGAAATAATTTTTTGTTAATTGGTAATGAATGTTTCATAAAAAGTATTTTTTGGTATAAAAATAATTGTATTGTTTAATATTTTTAATTGGTAATAAATTTTTTAATAATTACTATTTTTTGTTGTGGAAAATATTTTATTGTTCAATATTTATTATTTGGAAACTAATAGTTATTAGTTAATATATATTGGGTATTATTGTTAATTTATTGTTAATTATTTATTCAATTGTAATTATGTTTTCAATAATCATTAATGGGTATTTGTAAATGATGTAGAGTTATTTAAAAATGTAATTATTAATTATTTTAAATACAAAAATTATTTATAAGTATGTTATATTTAACTTCTACGCTATCCAAGGCTTTCCCCACTGTTGCACTCTCTGGAGTAGGAAGAGTAATTTTTACCCCTATGCTATCCAACGCTTTACCTACTGTTGCACTCTCTGGAGTGGCAATAGTAATTTTTATCCCTATGCTATCCAACGCTTTTCCTACTGTTGCACTCACTGGAGTGGGAATAGTGACTTTTTTCCCCTACGCTATCCACCGCTTTCCCTACTGTTGCACTCTCTGAAGTGGGAATAGTAATTATTTTCTCTACGCTATCCAACGCTTTCCCTACTGTTGCACTCTCTGAAATTGCAATAGTAATTTTTACCCCTATGCTATACCACTCTTTCCCTACTGTTTCACTCTCTGGAGTTGGAATAGTAATTTTTACCCCTAAGCTATCCAACGCTTTTCCTAGTGTTGCACTCTTTGGAGTGGGAATAGTAATTTCTACCCCCACGCTATCCTACGCTTTCCCTACTGTTGCACTCTCTGGAGTGGGAATAGTAATTTTTACCCTAACGCTATCCAACGCTTTCCCTACTGTTGCATTTTCTGGAGTGGGAATAGCAATTTTAGGTCCTACGCTATCCAACGTTTTCATACTGTAGTTTTTTTTGGACTTTGAATAGTAGTTTCCTTTATTTATCTATTGAATATTTTTTGTATTGTTTTAGATAATGTCATATCTAATTAATTTTAAAAATATTGAAAGTATATTTAATTCTTTTAATATGTTAAACATAAATAGTTATTTTTTATTTATGGAATTGTTTTATGTATGTAGATGTATTTTCAATTTATAATATTTTTTAATAATTGATAAGTTATTAAAATAATTATTCAAATTTATTATTAAGTAAGTATATATTATATATTTTATTTATATGTTTAATTAGTGTTTTATCATTATATATGTATTATTTATTAATTTTAAACCTTATTAAATATTTTTAACTATGTTTATTTTATCTATATGTATTATTTACTTTATTTTACACTTTTTTAAACAGAAAAAACAATATTTTTAATTATGATATTTTTAACATCGATATTTTGGTTTCAATATTTTTGTACTTACCATGTTGTAGATAGGATGCAGGGGCGTAGCTTGAGCTTGTGGAGCCCGGGGCTATCCTTCAGATTGCCGCCCCCTGGGGGGGTGCTGAGGAAAAAGGATGGCGAGCACCTGAAAGAGATCCGAGAGACACGTAGTATCGCCGCTAATAGTTACCTCGATCATGCAAGTTACATGCACATACATGACACGGTCCAGGTCTAGACAGCCCTGTCCCCAAAATAGTGCCGCCTGGGGCAGACCGCCCCCACCTAGCTACACTCACACTCAATCATCCACCCTTATCTCCATCCAGCTATTCATCTCACACGTTAACACGTCAAAACAATATGGAAAGCATCCTTTTTCTTTCTCATGACCCTACTGAATATAAACCTTACATAAATTTCCAGGATTAAGATCTCCACATATTACCCAGCATAGTGACAGAAAAAGAAGAATCCAGTGGACTGTATGTAGGCCTTGCTCTGTTACTCAAGTGCAAAATCTAGCGTGTACAAAAGGCAGCAGTAAGGCTTCTTCTACATCTTACAGCCACAGAGCTTAGTAACGTTGTATGTCACACCTCCAATGGCCCCCAGTTTCTCAGAGGATTTTCTTCGAAGGGCTTGGCATAGTCCACAAAATCACCTACTAAGCTTACATGAGAAGTGAATGTCCCTGACCAAAACCTAGGGTCAGTATCTAGACACCTCCCCTTTCCACAAGAGGGGAAATGACTGAACACCCTTCTCACTCCAAGCAGCTACCTTCAACCTTCCTATTAAAATGTAGATTTTTTTATATTTGTTTGTGAATTAAATAAAAGAATCCTTGTATATTTAATGAATACTTGTTTCTTTATTGCTTTGCGGTTCGAAATGAACCTGGCAACACATAACATTGGTTTCCAGGAGCCCTGGGTCATTATGACAAATAATGTAATACTAGTAGTAAAATAAAAGGGAGAGTAAGGGTATTTCACTACAATGTGTGGTAGGAACTCCTGGTCCCCTAGAGGAGATATGTAACACAACAAATGGAGGAGTGCCCCCTATAGGCAAAACAGAGACAGTCTCTGTGCAAAAAGCTTAAGGCTTAGTCAAGCGATTGTGCCCAACCTTTACTTAGGACATTGCATATCCTTTTTGAAGACCCCTCACTCACCAACCTAGTTGGTGACATGCTTCATCATTGGGGTCCCACCCTGCTGGCCGAGGGCCAACAGGGTGTGCTACGACACCTGACTACAGTGGAGCGGGTATTTTTCTTTTATATGTGCAGTGATAAAAAGGGTGAAAGTGATTTAAAAAGGGGCCAGAACTACTCACTACAAGACTTTATTCCTGAGTGACTGGGCACCCTAATAAAAGAACTGTGACACCTATGTCTAATTATGTAGACTCCGTGTACAAGATGTGTAGTGTTATTATAATAGCGACGTGTGCTATGTGATTTAAAATTAAGGAAATACCCTTTCTCTCCCTTTTTTTTTACTACAGTTAGGCAGCGCGCAGCTGCGAGAGTTTCACATAGTCATCACACACTTTTCCTTTATAATTCCCTCAAACATAAGTGAGAATCAAGGCCTCTCCTACACCTCGGCTGAGGTGGTGGAAATTATGGGAGATCTATCTATGTTCGCGGATGCGAACATTGCACAAAGCATATCGCAAACTACAGACTGGGGGAATTTAACAGAGCTTAAATGAAGCAGGATTAGAACTATCCTACATGGAACTATTCTAAAACAGTACCTAAGCAAAAACATGGCACCAAAAGGTTTGCTAGTAACCAACGTACCTCGTATTTTCTTGGAGGATGCTGAGTTCCGGAAGGATTGGGCCGCAATAGCGTGGCACTGGATTGGATAGTGCTTATCCTAAAAACTGCACTAAGACTTTCTGAAAAGATACAAGTTGAAATAAAACTAGCTGAGGGCCAGATAAAAACGACAATTACCCGTTACAAGAAGAAACTTGATGAACTAAATAGGGAAATCAATGAATATAAGGACAATCTGATGCAACAAAAAGTGCAAAAATTTCAGAAAGATCTGAAAAGATTCTCTATGGTCAAAGCCTATCCCTATTCAGATCCAGAATACGTACCATCGTCAAAGGCAGATGATAATTCCGATGCCTCAAGTAATGCTTCAAGTAACACTTCCAATAAGAGCAGCAACTCTAGCAATGGGAGCACAAAACAAAGAGGAAGAGGTCATGGGAAGATGCAAAGCAACTGGCCAGCGTTCAAACCAATACCAATACAAGGCTATCCAGATCCCTTCAACCACCCGCAGAACTACCAGATGTTCGGCTGGCAACCACCATTCCAGCAACCCTTCTACCAACCAAATATGTACAGACCGCCTTTTTTAGCCAGGCGCGGAAGGGGAAAGGGAAAAAGAAGACCGGGGAACCAAGGCTATCAAGTACATTATGGATCGGAAGACCCGGACATAAATCAACAACGGAGCAAGACCCCTCAGGCCGGGCCCAGCAACCGGAAAACTTAGGGGGTAGATGTATCAAGAAATCGTTTTGCACTTCTCTAATAGCGATTGGTAAGGAATCGCTATTAGAGAAGTGCAAAATGGTATGTATGTAGGAATTCTCTATTTTTTAGCGATTCCTTAACATTCCTTAATTGCGATTAGCAAATTGCTAATCGCAATTAAGGAATAATTTTCCCATTCATTTCTATGGGCCAGGAGGCCCATAGGAATGAATGTGCAGTAATTCTCAAATTGCGAATTCGCAATTTGCTAATCGCAATTTGAGAATTATTTCAAGGGTGCAGGGGTGTCTTATGGACACCCTGCTGCACCCCTGAAACTTACATGTGTGTGCATATGGCACACATACATGCCCTATGGGCATGTATGTGTGCCACATGCCACCTTCAAAATAGTGTTATTTTGTTGTTTTAAAGGATTTCGCAAATTAACACGGACCTCAAGTTCGTGTTAATTTGCGAGTCCTTAACCTAAATTCGCTACAAAAAAAAGCTTCATACATGGCATTTAAGGAATCGCACATTTGCGATTCCTTAAATGCTGATGCAAAATAAGGAATCGCAATTTATTGCGATTCCTTATTTTGCTAATCACACATACATCTCAAAAGATGCAAAATTTCAGTTTACGATTCGTTAAGGCCGAAATTCGCAGAATTTCGGCCTTAACGAATCGCAAACTGCTTGATACATCTAGGCCTTAGTGACTAATCTAGCAACTAGACCACTCTCCAAGGATGAAGAACAAGTACTGAATAAAGGCCTCGGGTTTGTCCCTACGGCTAACTTGGATAAATTCAAACTCCAGTGTGAACTTTCATCTTTCTTTAGGAAACTAAAACTGAAAGCATTCTTCGAAAGAAAAGAAGAGATGACAAACACTGAGGATCCTAACGAGACTGGTTTAAGAACAAAATCAACATTTGTGCCACCACCTCATATGATCCCAGTGGAAGTGACCACATTCGAACAAGCTGTCTTTAACGAGGTTGAGACACTAACCCCGAAAAAAACATTCACAAATCTGACGAGGAATGAGAAGATCGCTCTCGAGACCCTCAGGTATTGTGATACTATCGTGATAAAACCCGCGGATAAAGGCGGTGGAGTGGTGGTACTGGACAAGTCAGCTTATCAAACTGAATGCCGGAGACTACTGTCAGATGAAACAAGCTACCAAGAACTACCAAGTGACCCAACGGAGGAGCTGCGTAGTGAGATAAAATCGCTAGTTGAATACGGAGAAACAAGAGGATACATCTCCAAACAAGAGGCGGATTTCTTGTGTAAATGTGAAGGAAGAATACCGTACTTCTACACAATCCCAAAAATGCACAAGAACAAACATCCCCCACCCGGAAGACCAATAGTGTCCAGCTTGGGTTCACTGTTTGAACCACTATCCCGTTTTTGTGATGTATTTTTTAAAAAACTGGTACAAAATACCTGCACATACCTTCAAGACACTAAAAGCTTGTTACAACTGCTCAACGATCTCACTGTGGACGATAACACCATCCTGGTGAGTTTCAAAATTGAGAGTTTATATTTTATTTATTTTTATTTATTTTAGCGATTTCTAAAGCGCCTGGTGACCCAAGGGCATCCCCGCGCTATGTGACTTGAAATCCTATTGAGGGGGGGAGAGGAGGGAAGGTGACCGAAGGGTGTTATTTGGGAAACAGATGGGTCTTAAGTTTTTTTACGGAAAGCAAGGTAATTGGATTCCAGTCTGAGGGCGCGAGGGAGTGCGTTCCAGGCCTTAGCCGCTTGAACGGAGAATTGTCGCCCTCCTGTGCGGGCTCTTTTAAATCTGGGGGTGCTGACTAGATTCTCATTTTGAGATCGTAGTGATCTGGTTGCTGTGTAAGGTGTGATCATTTTACTGAGGATCGCTGGACCAAATCCGTTGTAAAGCTTATGTGTTATACACATTGCTTTAAAGTGCACCCTTTGGCGTACGGGGAGCCAATGCAGGGATTTGAGGGCTGGCTTGGCAGATAGTCTGGAGGGGGTATTGGTAATTATGCGAGCTGCCGCATTCTGTGTCCGCTGGAGTTTCGTGATGGTAGACTCGGGGGCTCCTAGGTAGACCAGATTGCTATAGTCCAAACGGGACAACACTAGTCCCTGGATAAGGAGCTTTCTGGACATAGGTGGAAGTAAGGGCAGGATTTTACGGGTCGTGCGCATAAGCCCGAAGCATGTGCCCGAGGTTTTGGTTGCCTGGGTTTTCATCGTAAGCTGTGGCTCAAGCCACACCCCGAGTGTCTTAATTTCAGATTTTGGGGGGGGAATTTCTCCAAACACATCGGGCCAAAGTGTGGGAGGGATAGTTGTCCATTGCTTGCCAAGTAGCATTACTTCCGTCTTTGTCCCGTTCAGTTTCAGTGAAGATATACCAGCATTCCCCAAGATGCAACACTGAAGGTCCTGGAAAAAGCGCTTGAGGAGGAGGAATGGACTTCAAGAACCCCGAGAAACTTTATCTTGGAACGCGCTAGGTTGGCATGAAAACGAAATTATTTTGAATTTGAGGAAACACTATACCTCCAGACGGGTGGAACTTCAATGGGGAGCACATTTGCCCCCAGCGTGGCCGGACTATACGTCCATGACTTTGAGAGGAAATATATACTCAGTGAGACCAACCCCTTCATATCAAACATTTCGTTATGGAAACAGTACATCGATGATGTGCTGGCAATCTGGAATGGAACAGAAGACACTCTAGCTTCCTTTTTCAACTGGATGAATACCTGTGACGACAACTTAAAGTTCACCTATGTCAAGGACAAAAACACACTTGTGTTTCTTGACCTTGTGATTAACAAAGAAAATGATACTTTTGAAACTATCACACATTACAAGCCTACGGCAAAAAACAACCTTTTGAGATTCGAAAGTTTTCATTCAAGGCCACTGCGAGAGAACCTTCCCTATGGACAATATTTGCGAATTCGTCGCAACTGTAGTCAGCTTAAGGACTACAAAGAACAAGCAAGGAATCTCACTCAGAAACTGAAGGTTAGAGGATATCCGAACAAAATCCTGCAAAAAAGTCTAAAACGAGCACGCAATCAACCCCGGGAAGCACTTCTGGACAGTACTGTAAAACCAACCGAGAAAACTCCCCTCACATGCGTTACAACATACAACAAAATTTCCAATGATGTAACCAGGATAATAAATAAGCACTGGTCGATTCTAAACTACGACAAAATGGAATGGAAAAAACCACTCTTTTCTTACAAGAAAGCGAGAAGCATAAAAGATGCAGTGGTAAACACAAGACCAATAACAACAACAAAAAACGGTACAATATGATACAGTGCTAAATGCATGAGGACTACCAAAAGTCACGGGCCACTATAAATGTGGCAATTGTAGTGTGTGCCCATTCACTACCAACACAAAAACCCTGCTCCTGGAACCTGGTAAGGTATGGACAATCCAAGGCCACACAAACTGTAACAGTGAAAACGTAGTTTACAGAATAACATGCCCATGTGATCTCCACTACATTGGCATGACCAATAGAAAAGTGAAACTACGTATAGGAGAACACAGAAGCACCATCAGGTGTAAAAAATCCATGACTAGGTTGACAGAACATTACCTAACTGCAGGACACACACCAGATGACCTACACTGGACAATAATCGAACAAATAAGTCCAGGTAACAACCTGACCCAACGATTATTTGAGAAGGAACAAAGGTGGGTCTACAGGCTGTCCACACATAGGATTGGTCTTAATGACAACATTCCGTGGAACTCGGTCATGGGATGACCTAATCCTCACTCACAGTTTTACCTAATTGCTAAGCGTCACCTGTAACTAGGGAGTCTCTCAATTTTTTTCCTCGAACGCCCTTGGTCGCCATAGAAACTGTTTTTCAAGCCTCATCCTGATACCACTGAGTGTCGATTGGCCTACCGGCACACATGACTCGGTGGATCCCGCCCAGTCCAGGAAGCGGAGTACTTAACTTCCTGATCGCTTCCTCACTATGAGTTAGGGAATCCCAAGAGGGGCGCACCGTCTATGGAACAAAGTAGGTTTCCAGTCCGAGGAGCAGAAGCCGCAAGTAAGTCTTACCATACACGATCTCCTGGGATGTCTAGACGGACAGATGAGTTGACATTCCATCACTCACGATCATCCTGCAATCGTGTTGTAATTTTAATTTAATTTCCTTAGATTACGCGAGCATCGCCTTTGGAACACGGACGCCCATGAAGCGGACACGTATCGCTCTGTGAGTAAGCTGAAAGTCTTACAACTATCCGGGTGTGAACTTGCTACATTTTTTTTTCTACATCCTGTAAACAGGATATTAAAATGTAGCTTTCTCGGATATATCATGAGACACTATAATCTCCTAGAAAGTATCCACTCACCACCGTAAAATGCTTAAATGTGCACAGATCCCACCGCGATTTGATCTCTCCCAGCAATAAACTTTTAACAATATTACGACCCAATATAAGGGTCATCAGTACCTACGCCAGATATCCATAACAAGGGCGGGGTACGGTCCTAATCACGGTAGTCACTAATATGGTTAATAAACCAATTTAGTCTACCCACTAGAAGGGCAATCTGCCCCTTTTTCACTTAGTTGTATTTTGGATATGTTAAACATGCAACAAACGTTTGTCTTATGTATTGTGATCCAATCCCCGTTTCCTGATATTTTTCCTTCACAGATTTTTCTTCCAGAGTGGGGAGAAGATTACACTTTTGATAAGGGACACAAGTTTGTGTTTCCTACATTTACACTGATCGAGGGCAGGACGCACCTTAGCATGTACGTACCACCCAGGTCTTTTATTCTTTTCTAGTTGGTCCTGACGAAAACCCACAATCGCAAGAAGTTGAAACATGTAGACCTATGACCTTAATTTTAAATCACATAGCACACGTCGCTATTTTAATAACACTACACGTCTTGTACACCGGAGTCTACATAATTAGACATAGGTGTCACAGTTCTTTTATTAGGGTGCCCGGTCACTCAGGAATAAAGTCTTGTAGTGAGTAATTCTGGGCCCTTTTTAAATCACTTTCACCCTTTTTATCACTGCACATATAAAAGAAAAATACCCGCTCCACTGTAGTCAGGTGTCGTAGCACACCCTGTTGGCACTCGGCCAGCGGGGTAGGACCCCAATGATGAAGCATGTCACCAACTAGGTTGAAGAGTGAGGGGTCTTCAAAAAGGATATGCAATGTCCTAAGTAAAGGTTGGGCACAATTGCTTGATTAAGCCTTAAGCTTTTGGCACAGAGACTGTCTCTGTTTTGCCTATAGGGGGTACTCCTCCATTTGTTGTGTTAAATAATGTAATACACCTGCTACTTTTTGGACTGGCCGGGGGTCTTAAGCTCACTCAGCACCATCCTTTCCTTCAAAAAAACTCATTGGTTACCCAAAAGGATGGGGGACAAACGAGATGCCACGAAAATATGTCGCGCTCTGAGCAAACTATGTGTCATGGAGAAAGTATCCTTGCTCAGTAGATCAGGTATGTTAAAGACCATGCTGGTTACAGAGGATGGTGCTCGTGAAAAGATGGTGATATCCACCACTTAAATTAATTTCATATTTTACTATACTAATTCAACACTAATCCTTTATTGGTCCCAGAGTAGCGTGCTACTCGCCAAAAAATCACTTTGACGCCTCGTTAGGGGTAGTAAGCACTATATAAATGCAATTACAATACAAAACAATATGATCACAGGTTGTGCACGAGCAGAAAGTCCCCTAGGCATGCCGGAAATATAATTTATAGACTGCGTTGGCTTTTGCAGACACGTTAAACTAAGCAGGAGTGGTACATAGGGAGAAGCAATAGATAAAGGCCATCCATAGATGACATAATTCCGAACCAGGAGGACAGAGAGAGGTACTAAAGTAAAAAATCTATGTAATTTATTTTCCTTATTGACTAAGATTGAAACAGAGGCAAATGTAGGCGGGAGACAGCTAAAAGGCGTTATGCAAAAATGAAAGTAAGCATAGGGAAGTTCTAAAATGCTGGCATTGAGGAGGCAATAAGCAGGAAGGCTGCTGGGGTCACAGGGCAACGCATATAAAAGTTAGGGCCTTGGTCACACTCGCATCCCTGGGTGTGAGACCCTCCCCCTGCAGACCCATGCTGTTCCTTACCTGTTGCTGGCCTCCTGCCTCAGTGCACCCACTCTACCACCTAAGGATAGCCTCCTGTGTCCTCTCTCTGTGCACCCTCTGCCCTGCGGCTGCTGTCCTGCTCTGTGACCCTCTGCAGCTGCTGGAGCCCCATAGTTTCCCTCCTCTTTATCCTGGTGTTCCCCTCCCCACAACAACTTCCTCCTGGCACTCGCTTTAGGCATCGGGCAGCAGGAAGTCACGTGACGCGCTGCTGCGCAGCCGCGCGCACGCACTTCAAACGGCGGACGCAGCACTGGCCCGTTGTGGCGGCCTTTATCATTTATTTGAGGACACTCACTGACAGTAGTGTCCTCAAATAAATGATAAAGGCCGCTGCAACGGGCCAGTGCTGCGGCCTCCGCCCGCAAAGTAGTGCCGCCTGGGGCGGACCGCCCCCACCGCACCCCCCTAGCTACGCGGGTGATAGGATGTTGATATTCTTGCCTTCGATATTCCTGCATCGATATTTCTGTACGTCGATATTCTGTCAGTGATTCAAATTGTCCATCAGGCTTAAAAAACTTAGTGGATAATTTTGAGTGCTTCTACAAACAGAGGGGCCTGGAGATTAACATTGGGAAAACAAAATGTATAGTTTTCAGTCCCTGTAAATCCACCAGAGCTAATCCATCGCTCAATAGAGTACCTCTGGAGAGCGGCCACACCTTTGACTATTTCGGGATAACTCTAACAGAGCACATTGATTGGCAAGCCCATATTAAACATCAAAGGTTTTAACTGGAAAAACAGACTGGGCACGTAACAAAGATGCAACGAGGATCTCAGTTTTGACCAATCTCTCCAGAACTACTCTTCTACAAACTTCAAGGTCATGGTGCAGCTCTATATTGTACAAAACTTTAGGTTCAAAGAATGTTTCTTTCAGGTGGTGGTTTAAAACAGATTCATGCGCTCATTGATTAAGTGCTCCACTCATCCCCCTCAGACTTGATTTAGGGTTAAAATGTATTTCAGATAAAATATGTTTGAGAACCATTCTATACTAGAGAAGAGTTTGGGCAAGTTTGAGAATTGATCTATTATCAACAGGGCCTTGTAGAAATTCTATGTATTTCCGGATCAAGCAATACACCCTGGGTAAAGTATACAAAACGTGACTTACAGAGTGTGAGAGACTATAGACAACTCCAGATAAGGCTTGTGTAATCTTTGCAGCCTTTATTAAGAGTAGGTATTGGCAGTGCAAAAATGGAACTCTGTTTGGACAGCCATCTCTTACTGTATCCTTTCTAGAACATAGAGATGAATATATATTGGAAGACAGCATCGATGAACCTGTTCACCTCACTCCTTTATGGCCAAATAGTTGTGAGATCCCAAGGAGTCTGATAGACTCTTCCCCTCTTGTCTTGCAGCAACTAAAACAGTGGACAATGTACTTTTCTTCTGCCCAGTTTATTTAGGAAAAGACACACAGAGCATATCAAACATTCACCTGCAGTCAAGATATCTGAGTTAAATCCACCGTTCTTTTGCTCACCATGCCACCACAGTTAAACCAAATCATATGCAAATCAGTCTTGACCCTGTTGTCCCAGCCCTTTTGGTTTACAATTCCAAAGCAGTTAGCACAGCTCTTTATAGAGCTGAGCTATAAGGATTCGACAAGGTTTATGATCTCTGCCGATCGGAGTATATGTTCCTGAGGCACCTGGTGACGTTGCCCCAAAATGTTCCCATCACACCTTTAATGCTGGAAATGGGCAGGCGGTGGATCAGTGATGCAGCTAGGCTGAGCCCATTGCTCTTTTGGGCTCGCATTAGGTGAACCCCCCAGCTTTCTAATTATGCCAAAGCAATTACTGAGGTCACACGGATAGACACTGCCCGCAAAATAGGATGGATTTCAAACATCAGGAAAATGATGTCAGCCCTGGGGCTCCAAGCACATTGGGAATGGCAGGAACCACCAAGCAAAGATGAACTCAAATGTTTCTACTGGGAATGGGTGGATCTCCAGGAAACCTGTAAACCCAATGTGGGCAGACTAACAGCAGAATTTTATTTGCATAAGCAGACAAGATGCTTAGAGCCCTTTTTAGACATAATTCAGGTCCAGAGTGTAAAGTAGAGGTGGAGGCAGGTTTCATCTCATAAGGTTTATTTAAGATAAAAGGATAAACAGGTGGAGCCAGAAAGCACAGCTGCACAGTAGCTCAGGAAGGCTTCAACTGCCCCAACATAGAATACGAACTAACCAGGAGTAAAAGCATTCTACAGAGTGGCTCGCTCTAACACGAGCCTTAAAGCAATACACATGAATTAAAATGAAAGCACAACATAACACATCCCCCCCCTCACAATGATAAAAACAAAAGAAACCCCAAGGAAAGTGACAAGGAAAATAAAGGAAGAGGAAAAGGGAAACAAGGTGAAAATTAATAAACTACCTAACGTAATCCTTTAGCCAACAAAGCAACACTCTCGTCCTATTGGAAACCTTAACAGCAGGTAATGTGGGTGCTGAAACTGTGTCACAACTAACAGAAGAAGAACTCACATTGGGGAAGGAAGTCACATTATCACACTTGTAACTGGTGTCAATAGACCTGGGCTCATGTTCAGCATGGCAAGGTTTATGCGAGGACTCATTGATTTGACAGTCAGGAGAACTGGTTACCACTTCCCCCTCCCTTAATTGAGGAAGAGAAATACCAGGCGCAAGTTGGGACTGCAACTCGCTACCATGAAAATAATCTTCAACCCAATCAAAATCAGTAAGTTTGCCCTTCACGATCTTGCTCTCATCATGATTCTGACAAACATCTAAGGCCACATTTTTCAGGTTCCAAACTTTTCCATCACTTAACCTGACTGAGTTCCTAAGAACTTCAAGAACGTTCCTAAGAACTTCAAGAACCTGTTTAGGCGAATCAAATTTATTCTCACCTTTCAAGACCTTGTAGGGTTTCTTTATCCTAACCCAATCTCCAGTTTTTACAATGACATCTTTCACACAATGGCGCTGATCATAGTAAGCTTACTTCTGTCATGCACCAATTCTAAATTTTCCTTGACCTTTACAGGTGACCATTGTTGGACACTGTCTTTGAATAACCAGCTAGGGTTGAACTTGCACCTGGGTAGTCTACCTCTCATCATCACAAAAGGGGACCTTGAATAATTATTCAAGGTCACTTTGTAAGACCACACAGCTTTTTGTATTTCCAATTTCCAATCCAACCCTTTGTGATTAGCAGCTTGCAAAATGCCTTTAATCACTCTATTGAAACGTTCTACAGTTCCATTCCCGCTAGGATTGTACAATGAAGTTGTTTTGTGTGTAATACCGCACTTCCCAAACTAATCTTTAGCAACCTTGGATAGAAATTGTACTCCATTGTCCGTTAAGACATTCACGGGTAAACCCTCAACTATAAAAATCTTATCTAAAAACTTTAACACAGCCTGAGTATCCACTTTATCCACAAATTTAACTACAGGCCACTTGGTAAACAGATCAATGGCAACCAAACCATATTCCTTCGGGTCCCCTACAGGACCAAATATGTCCACAGCGATAGTTTCCCAAGGCATGCTAGGAATGAGTCCATCACTCACAGCTGGTCTCAAAGTCCTCAAGGATTTGTCTGCGGAACTGCAAACAGGCCAACCTCTGACAAAAGTCTCTACTTCACTGTCGACTTTTGGCCACCAAAACAAACTTTTAACAGATAACTTAGTCCTAACTATACCAAAATGCCCCTCATGACATAACTGTAGGATCTTTTTCCTTAAACCAGAAGGTGGAACAATCCTGTCCCCTCTCAATAAAACCTCTTTCTCAAATGATAACTCAGATCGTACCTCCCAAAACGGCTTCATAGTGCCAGATAAAAAAAATTCTTTTGGCCAACCATGACAAATAAACTTTGAGACCTCTACTAATTCCTTATCTGCATTATGTTCTCTTAACCAATCCTCCCTGCTAATGGCTGGGAACCCAGAATCGTGTATAAATGCCACACTAACGTTCCCCCAAGGATCATCAACACATTCTTCCAGAGGGGAAGGGAGTCTTGACAGACAATCAGCAACCACATTGTCTTTTCCTGGTACATATGTGATACTGTATATGTATTCTTTCATGCACATAGAGATCCTTGCTAACCTAGCAGAAGCAGTTGCAGTGCCATCAGTGGATAAAATGTGGACTAACGGTTTGTGATCAGTCCTGATGTGAACCATTTTCCCCCAAACAAATGCACGAAAGTGTTCTAAGGCCCAAGCGCAAGCTAAGGCTTCCCTCTCTATAATAGGGTATCTGCTTTCAGCTGGTGACAAGGCCCTGGATGCAAATAAGATGATTCTTTCTTTACCATTCTCATCCAGTTGTGACAAGACCGCGCCCACACCTTTGTCGCTTGCATCCGTTGTTAGAGAACAATCCAAATTAGGGTCAAAACTACACAAAGCGCTCACTTTCTGCAACTCCCACTTGATTTCGGAAAACTCTTTCTCACACTCTTTAGTCCATTCAAATTTCACATTTTTCTTTAGCAAGGACCTAATGTTATATACCTTTGAAGCAAAGTCCTTGATGAACTTGGCACAATACTCAGCCATTCCTAAAAAAGATTTGATTCCCTCCTTAGAATCAGGTGCAGGTGAGGTAACAATGCTCTCTATTAGTGAAGCTTTTGGTCTGACACCCTCCTCACTAATTATATGGCCAAGATATGAGACACTTCTTTCCCCAAACTTGCATTTAGACAATTCAACAGTCAACCCAGCAGAACTCAGTGTGTTAAAAACTTTCCACAGCTTCGCGTCATGATCTTCTTTGTCAGTGCCAGCAATTAGAACGTCATCCTGAAAGAAACAAATGCCATCCATATCTCCAAACAATTTGTGCATTAAGCGTTGAAACACTGCCGCGGCTGATGCAAGGCCGAACGGCATCCTTATAAATTAAAAACAACCAAATGGTGTGATGAAGGCTGTTAGATGCCTTGACTCAGGTTCTAAGACTACCTGGTGGTAGGCAGCAGAAAGGTCTATTGTGGAAAACCAAGTCGCTCCCCTTAAGGAAGAAACCATCTCGTTAATTTTGGGCAAGGGGAATCGTTCAATCACAATATTTTGATTAAGATGGCGTAAATCAATACATAAACGGATTTTGCCGTTGGGCTTCCTCGCTACGACTATTGGACTAATCCATTCCGAAGAGTCTACCTCTTCGATAACACCCTTAGCTAATAGACCCTGAATTTCTTTTTTGACTTCATCTCTTATCAACAAGGGAATAGGTCTAACCTTATGCACTTTGGGTTGTGCATTTCCTTTGAGCATGATTCTATGCTCAAAACCCTTAAGCTTGCCTAACTGTCCACTTACAACGCTGGCAAATTTACTCTTCAATATATCTTCCAACTTGCTGCACTCATCTACGACTAGCACTTTCTCCTTGCTATTAGGGTCTAAGATGATGTGGAGATTCTTCTGATCACACCACCCCAGAACAGAAGGTTCCTTTTTGGCTATGTATAACTTGCCCCTGGTCACCCTACCTTTAAAAATGAAGGTGAGCCATCTGAAACCTAAAAGGTCAATTTTCCCACCTGTATAACTCACAGGACTAACATCTGAGGCATTTAACTTGTCACCTATTTTCTGTGTGAATTTTTTTTTCCATATCTCTTCGTTGACAATCGTATATGGAGATCCCGAATCTGCATATACCTTCACCTTAACGCCACCTAAAGAGACTTCACAGATAGGTTTGCCCTCCATAGCTTCATCAGTAATATTCAACATGTAATTTCCTTCCTCAGTAATGTTTAGCATGTAATTGCCTCTTACATTCTTAACACAACCATCCTCATCTTCACTACTTTCATTAACACACACATCTTCATTCCAGATACATTTGACATTAGTACGCCTGCGGCACATTTTGCTAAAGTGGCCTATAAGACCACAAACACTACACTTTTTCCGTAGGGCAGGGCATGACTTGTAGTAGGCCATATGTTCTCTGCTACCACAACGGTAACACCTTTTATCTTCTATCTTGTTATCCATTCCTTGATTCCTGAAAGGTTGACCAAAGTTCTTGTTTTGAACTTGCTTATTCTGATATTTTGGTGTTCCTTGGATTTTGAAGACAGCAGATGATGCTTTGTCTGAATCCTTAACAGTATCTTTAACTACAGTGGCGCATCTCCCCGACATTTCCGATTTCCTCATTATCGCAAGTACATCGTCAAGAGGTACATCGCCATTTACCCAAAGGCGATCTTGAATCGGAGAATTGTCATTGTGCATAACCAGTTGGTCTCGAATAAGATCATCATGCAAGTCTCCAAACTTACAGTCAATAGCAAGTTTTTTAAGGTCATCAACCCATTCATCAACCAATTCATCCTTTTTCTGTTTTCTTTGGAAGAAGTTGTGCCTCACTACACCTATACACACTTTAGGTGCGAAATATCTGTCCATATCAGCAATGGCGTTGTCAAAGTCACTTGAATCAGCATCAGCTAACTTCTGCATGCGTGAATATGTTTTTAATCCTTTAGGACCAAGAGAATGTAGAAGTATTCTTTTCTTTTGTTCCGGTTTCATTTTAGCATTCTCATCAATTGCACAAATGTAATTATTAAAATATTCTTTCCATTCCACCCACTTCATGTCTGGTTGTGAACCAGTAGCCCAAAAGGGTTGTGGGGGACTAATCACAAAACTTTGTTGAGCCATTACTTCTTCAGAAACGCTTTCACTTTGGGATTGATCCCCAGAATCCATATATATATATAGAGCACGTAAAAAGGCTTTTTCAAAAACACCTCATTTTCAATATAATACAATTTGTAAAAAAAAAAACAAGTGCCCCGACAGTCTCACCTGTTTATCTTCACCCTCCTTACTTGAAACAAACGTCACTCCATAGTATGAGCCAGAGGCTGAGTCAGCGCTGGTTCGTTTATGTTCGTTTCCCTTTTTTTTTTTTAAATATCTGCCTCGGTGACTGAGGAACCACCGAGGAACTTCACGACCAATCTAAAATGGCTGCCACGCAGGGTCACGCAACGTGACCTAGCGCGATTGTGTCATCACGCGATCAAAGGAAGAATGCGTGACTGACGTATGGCATTCCGTGGTCGCGCGTCGGATCGTGCATAGAATACAGCTTACAATTGAAAGATGCCGGCATGCGCAACCAACCGAATCCTCAAAGTCAGTAAGTCTTCGTTTTAATAAAAAAAAATACGAACCAGGCAATCTTGATAGATGTTGAAATGTAGCTCGGAGGATAGTTCACAAAAACGATTCTCGTTTCTTCTTGTTTGAAGGTAGTGAAAGGAAGGAAAAAAAAAATCTTCACGAAATTGTTGGTTGTCGATCCCGATCGTCGCCAATTGTAAAGTAGAGGTGGAGGCAGGTTTCATCTCATAAGGTTTATTTAAGATAAAAGGATAAACAGGTGGAGCCAGGAAGCACAGCTGCACAGTAGCTCAGGAAGGCTTCAACTGCCCCAACATAGAATACGAACTAACCAGGAGTAAAAGCATTCTACAGAGTGGCTCGCTCTAACACGAGCCTTAAAGCAATACACAGGAATTAAAATGAAAGCACAACATAACACAGAGGGACGGGATGCTGTACATCCACTTCAGCTTCGGCACACTCCCTGTCTGCGAGACAACTACAAAATGGCTCCCACCCAAACAGACACCAAAGGATTGCTCATGTTGCAGGGCCAGATGGAAAGTGTTGCACATGTTATGTTTGCTTGCTCTGCATATAATGTCCCGAGGTCCAAGTGACTAAAACCAATCTGCCGACAACTGGGCACATGGGACCATCGGGCTGCCCTGCACATTCTCAGGTCTGATTCAGACCTCTTTTTGCGTGCTGCGTGACAAAATTTCTTAGCCATGCATGGCTAATTAGATGAAAAGCCTTGTCAGGAGTGGCTCAGCACCCTACTGAATGAGCTGAGATGAAACTGCCACAAGGTTCTAAGGCCTCCCACTTATGCATCAAAACTACATTTTATGCATGTCAATTACAAAAGAACAAGAGCGGCTGACCAAGGTTATGCACAAGTACTTTTAGAGTATGGTATACGTGTCCATGTCCTGTGCACAATACGTCCAGAGTGTGCCCCACCAACACTCTACTGCAAAGCAGATCCCAAAGTTCATGTACAAAAGGACGGTGCACCAGAGAAAAATGCTCTATGGGAGAACGAAGCTACATCAAGGCAATGCGTGCCCTCAAACAGTGTTTGTAGGTAGCAAGCCCGTTTACTTCACCTTACTCAGAAATGTAGTTTTCAATGTTTTACGTTTTCATTAAGGGAAACTGCGAGCTTCATAGATAGCAAAAAGCAAACCTTAAGGCCAGCGAAGACAATCTAAAGCACGTGCAGTTCACGGGATGTGTAGCAGTTATTGCATTAGACCGGATATAGCAAGGTGCTGATGGTATCCCTCGATTCAAAGATGCAGAATATTAATTTAAACTGGCTGCTGTCACAGTGTGTTATTTTTTTTAAGTGAATTTGGATTTATCTGACTGTGAGGGATACTGCCTTCTTGCAGTGTTAGAGCGCTTTTGCAGCAGCTCCTTCCTTAGTGATTCAGAGGCTTGAACCCCTGACTTCCGTTGTGGCACGTCATCTGGCCAGAGAGGGCCGAAGTACCTGTGGAAATGAATGCTGAATAAGCGGCCAGTGCTCGCAGGTATACAGTGGCAGTGCAGGAAAACACCAGGGTCAAGAGTGTGAATGGGCAGAATGAAATCCCAGTATTCGGGGGACATTCTAAAGCACATGTATTTATAATCCATTTATGCACCAACTACAGATCATCATATTTTACATTATTACTTTATGGTGTCTATCTAGTTTAATTTTCAATCGTTTTTTTATGAGGAAAAAAAATGACAGTTATCAAAGGCGTTCTAAAGTGAATACTGTTAATTACCACTAAAGCTCTGGTCATCACTGTGGAAAATTACATTTCCTATGATCATGATGTCATCCTTCTAAGAGTGCAGCTAGAATTTTCTCGCAGGCAGGAACGGACCTAGAGTCACTAAAAGCTCGAACCAGGCCCGAGCCTGAAGCCTGGATCTCGATCAGCTCGGAGGCCTGTTGGAACCTCAAGCTCATAACGAGCCGAGCTTTTATGTGGCTTATGCTTGCTCCCCTTCCTCTACTCAGTATGGGGGGTTAGGCGCAGAGCTGGTTTTCTCTCTTTCCCCTTTAGCACCATGGTAGAGCAGGGCGCAAATAAAGGAGCAGCAGCCACCGTCCTTGCGGAAGGCGTTACCAGGAATGGGTGCAGCCTTTTGCCTTGTTTTCAGAGGTGGAAGTGGCAGCACTGGTCTTTTATATCCAGCGCCACCTCCCCTCCACCCAGGCAACAGGCGGCAGGCCTGGGTTTGGGCACGGACTCCGGGAGCACCAGCAGCATTGGGAGAGACTGCAACGAGCAGTGTATCGCTGCTCTTTGGTCCGGCGCACCCAGCAGCAGTTGATGCACTGGTGGTCTGACGTCCTGGATTGAGACCAGGACCTGCTAAACCTGCTAGGGGTTGAGGTCACTGGGCTTGCTGAGTAATTAATAATGTTATTATTACTTTTGTTCTATGTTATTGCTAATATTTTTATTCTCAAAAAGCAAACATGCTGCTCAGACGCAGTTAAGTTACGTTTACAAATATTATATGATAATTGTTCTAGACAAGGGCTCGGCGTTACCTAATGGTACTTGTTGGCACTCGCTTCGGCTGATTATGTTGGAAGTAATGCAGAGACTCTCTTGTCCTGTCACCAAGATAGCGCGTCCTCTCACTTCAGTTCTTAGACCCTTTTTTTTTGTAGCTTGTACAGTGTCAAGCAACCAATTTCCCAGTGATGTGTATGGTGTATGCATGAGTCCATCTCTGGATTTTAAGAAAAATGCAGACTTAGTGTATTGGCACTTCCAAGGGGGGTGAGAAATTGCGAATGAGATGAGACGCAAACACCATCATTGCAATTAATGAGTAATTCCCTGCATTATCCTATTTACTTATTTTCTATATTTCAAGTTTCTGTACTTTTCTTCAAACTGTCTCTGTACTACTCTGTCTGTAGCTTCCTTTATTCTGCTTTGTCAGTCAGGTTTCCCTCTCCCCTTATATATTTTTGGCCTGCCTATTGGTGGTACTGTAACACTCAGAGACCCATTGGTCACTTACTACTACTCTGCTGTGAAGATTGCATGCCCAAGTAAGGTATTCTACACGTTTGTTGAGAAGAGAAGGCTTTCTTTAACTTGCTAGTGCTCAATCAGTAAAACGAGAGAGTGGCCTTGGTCACGTTGAACACTCCAAAATTGTGTATTAACAGCAGTTGGTCATGACTGTGCACCATGGCTGGAAGAACGTATGAGGAGGTTGACCCCATTGCATTTGCCAACAAAGACCATATGTCCAGTTGTCCACCCTTTTATTTCTTTAAAAAAAATCAGATTCATCAATAGCTCTGCCATTTCATTACAGTTTGTATGAGGCTTTTCAAAAATTGCGACCAACAAAATGACTAATCTGATAGTTTTGATAGAAGATACTGCAACCAGGGGCATGGCTTGCGGGGCAAAGATGGCGGATGCGTGAGATCGAAGCACCACACCGGCCTGCCAATTATTCTGCTTCATCCGTGTTAGCTCGGGCCCTGGCACCCGGTGGGGCAGTACCCTTTAAGGGCAACGGACCAGAAAGAAATCCAGGGCAATGTGCTGTTTACGGGAGACCGATCGATGATTCCTGGAAGCGAGAGGGTAGGCCTGCACTTCCTAAAATGGAAGCCTAGATTCCCCACGAGGGGGTGTTGCCCCTGAGAAGTGCTCAGACTGGCCGGGTCCTGTGAAGGTTAGCTGGGGGCTGCCTAGTGGAGAGGCAGAACTGTGGAGGTGGCTCTTGGTTGGAGTGGGAGAATCCACAGGAGCCGTACTGCCATACAGAGACTGAAGCCAGGAAGGCCTTCGCTGCAGCATAATTGGCGCTGTGGGGCTGCTGCACTGGAGGAAGCACCTCCAGGAGTCACCCAAGACTGCACAAGGCTTGGAAGTGTCTGAGGGACTAAGACCCGGGAGTGAGGAGGCAGACCAGAACCCCCAGAAATAATGACCTGGCTCTTCCGTGGGCTGGAGGCAGTGCGGACCTGGAAAATGATTTGGGCTATCCCGGGTGGGTAAAGACTGGATGTGTGCTGCATGGCGGTTTGTTGGTGCCATGGTGGTTTCTTCTTGACGGAGCGGTGAGAGCTGCTGGTACCAGGCTGCCACAGTGAGACCGAGGCCCCGCCGAAGCCTGAGTGACGCTACTAGGCCTAAGTGAAGATGCCACGGAACAACCAGAAGGGGTAATCTGGCAGCTGTAAGACAAGACAGGCGGTGAGTGGTGGCGACAAATGCTCGAGGTCTAGGTTGGGGTCCGGCGCTGACCAGTGGTGGAGAGAGGACTGTTGTCTGGCCAGAGTGACTAAAATTGAGGCGCTAGTGCTGGCTAGGACCCACAATAGGAGGAAGGCTGCAAAAATTGGGTCTACAAGACTGGGAGTGCTGATGACTGACCCTGCAGAGAGTGGTTAGCTGAGACCCGAGTGTAACTGGAGATGTTCCCCTGGGATTGGAGATATTGACTGGCCCAAGTAGAAATCCCGAAGAGGGCCGAACAATTGGGTAGTGGAGTGACACCCCCTGAGTGCTTGCGACGAACAATAGGGTTTGGTCTGGCTCTGGACCCTGACACCCTGGGGCGCTTCTGCTAGAGTCTCGGACGGCACTGGTGAGACGGGGGCCTACGCTTGGTGAGCACCTACATTCACTGGGACCTCAGAGATGTGCTGGTGGGTGCCCGGGTTAGCCTCATGATCCTACCTGGCTACACGCTATCATATTGGGCAACAAGCTCTGTAGGTGAGACTGCCTCCCATTACTGTTGCCTCAATTACCTCTGAACAACCGGTAAGCCAAGATGGGCAAACCTAGGGCAGGGGAGACGGCGGCCATTTATGATCATGAAGATGAAGTGCATGAACAAGAACAGATTGATTGCGGAATCGCCTCCCGGGAGGATCTAGTACAACAACAACTGGCCCAAATATAAGCGGCAATAGCTGACACCAAAGCCACATGGCACAAGACATAAACATGGGGTCAGTGGGACTGGGATTCCTTAGGACAGAACATAAAAAACTGCCCGAAAGAGTGAAATTGATGGAATCTTCGACATTGCTATGCAGTTGGGGGAACTTTCCGAGAGGGTCCTCAGACTGGAACTCAGAGGAGGCAGAGGGTGAGAACAGGAGAAATAACACCAGAGTCCTGGGCCTACCAGAGGGAGTGGAAGGAAATGACATGATCCTCTACCTTGAATGAGTGTAGCACCGTAGGGATTATCGACATTCAATACACTTGAAAGAGCTCACTGTGTTCTGACCAGGCCGCCGTCTCCGGGTCGACTCCTGCGACCAGTTGTAGCCAGATGACCGGTTGCTCCCTTGCTCCTCTCCCAGCACAGCTGCTGTCTTGCTGGTGATCTTCACACCGCTAATTTTGCCACGGTATCGCCTGCATTGTGCTGGTCACTGGTGTCGCCTGCATGTAACCAATTTGCGCTGTGTTTTAGATATTGTCATTGCTCAGAGCGCTTGTGTGTTTGTAGCGCCGCCCGCCCTGCACTGCATGTAACTTTATTTGGCCACCTGGCAGCATTGTATATTTCAGTATTAAGTTTAGCTGTCCCAGGCGACCTACTGCCCCTGCCTCGCCTCCCCTCACCTCCATCTTGTGTGCTGTTGTTGTTTTCCCTGCCCCTCCTCCACGCTACCGCCTCCCAGCTGCTGACCCTCCCACCCACGTTCACTGAGCCTACCTCGTCCTTCCAGCCCCTGTGACCGCCCGGACTCGCTCCTGACCGGTTGCTCCCTTGCTCCTCTCCCAGCACAGCTGCTGTCTTGCTGGTGATCTTCACACCGCTAATTTTGCCACGGTATCGCCTGCATTGTGCTGGTCACTGGTGTCGCCTGCATGTAACCAATTTGCGCTGTGTTGTAGATATTGTTATTGCTCAGAGCGCTTGTGTGTTTGTAGCGCCGCCCGCCCTGCACTGCATGTAACTTTATTTGGCCACCTGGCAGCATTGTATATTTCAGTATTAAGTTTAGCTGTCCCAGGCGACCTACTGCCCCTGCCTCGCCTCCCCTCACCTCCATCTTGTGTGCTGTTGTTGTTTTCCCTGCCCCTCCTCCACGCTACCGCCTCCCAGCTGCTGACCCTCCCACCCACGTTCACTGAGCCTACCTCGTCCTTCCAGCCCCTGTGACCGCCCGGACTCGTTCTTGACCGGTTGCTCCCTTGCTCCTCTCCCAGCACAGCTGCTGTCTTGCTGGTGATCTTCACACCGCTAATTTTGCCACGGTATCGCCTGCATTGTGCTGGTCACTGGTGTCGCCTGCATGTAACCAATTTGCGCTGTGTTTTAGATATTGTCATTGCTCAGAGCGCTTGTGTGTTTGTAGCGCCGCCCGCCCTGCACTGCATGTAACTTTATTTGGCCACCTGGCAGCATTGTATATTTCAGTATTAAGTTTAGCTGTCCCAGGCGACCTACTGCCCCTGCCTCGCCTCCCCTCACCTCCATCTTGTGTGCTGTTGTTGTTTTCCCTGCCCCTCCTCCACGCTACCGCCTCCCAGCTGCTGACCCTCCCACCCACGTTCACTGAGCCTACCTCGTCCTTCCAGCCCCTGTGACCGCCCGGACTCGCTCCTGACCGGTTGCTCCCTTGCTCCTCTCCCAGCACAGCTGCTGTCTTGCTGGTGATCTTCACACCGCTAATTTTGCCACGGTATCGCCTGCATTGTGCTGGTCACTGGTGTCGCCTGCATGTAACCAATTTGCGCTGTGTTTTAGATATTGTCATTGCTCAGAGCGCTTGTGTGTTTGTAGCGCCGCCCGCCCTGCACTGCATGTAACTTTATTTGGCCACCTGGCAGCATTGTATATTTCAGTATTAAGTTTAGCTGTCCCAGGCGACCTACTGCCCCTGCCTCGCCTCCCCTCACCTCCATCTTGTGTGCTGTTGTTGTTTTCCCTGCCCCTCCTCCACGCTACCGCCTCCCAGCTGCTGACCCTCCCACGCTCCGCCCCCTCCACCATCCATTTATGGCCAATGCCCCCACGCGCAGCGTCCACGCGCTTCGGACACGCCGAAGGTGCGCCAAAGGTAAGCCCGTCTACGCCCGTCCGCGCCTGGACCGCGCCCAGCGCCAGACCCCCTGCCACTCGCGCTGCCCAGCCCCCCCGCATTACCTACGATGCCGCCACCCTCCTAGCCCTTGACCCCGGTCGCGCCCCCAACTGCGTACAAGCCGCTCCTGGACGCACCCATGGACCTTTCTCTTGCTACTCCTGCAAATTCAGCGGCACCGTCAACAGCTCCGCCACAACCACATCACAAACCCCCGACCCCAACCACCTTCAATGCATCCTTCTCAACACCCGCTCGGTCCACAGACACGCCATTGACCTATGGAATCTACTAGACACCATCTCTCCGGACATCGCCTTCCTAACGGAAACATGGATGAACGCTTCCTCCGCACCAGACATCACCATTGCCATCCCTGAAGACTATAAGATCACTCGCAAAGACCGTACCAGCCACACAGGAGGAGGGATCGCTATCGTCCATAAGAAATCCATCCGCATCTCAACCAGCTCTGACGCCAACCTCGCCAACTCCGAACACCTTCACTTCCAGATCCACATCGACCCCAAGACCACACTCAGAGGCACCCTCCTCTACAGACCACCAGGGCCCCGAGCTAAATTCAGTGAAGACATCACGGACTTCATCACTCCACACGCGCTCCCCTCCAAAGACTACATCCTTCTGGGAGACCTCAACTTTCACCTTGAAAAGATCAACGACCGCAACACCACCACCCTCCTGGACAACCTCGCCAACCTCGGACTTAAACAACTAGTCACTTCACCCACCCACATCGCAGGTCACACACTCGACCCCATCTTCACATCCAGCAACCATGTCTCCTTCAGTCACACCACAGACCTCCTCTGGACCGACCACAGCTGCGTCCACTTCACCTACAACAAACCAAAACCCAACATCCACCTCCAACCTACCCTGCAAAGAAACTGGAAAAAAATCACCACGGACCAAATCTCCGCATCGCTCCTTCGAAACTCCCCAGCCCTCTCTTCTAACACCAACGAAGCCGCCGCCAACCTCACCCTATGGTTATCCAACACCGCTGACACCTTAGCACCACTGAAAAAACGTCAAAGCAAAACTTGCAGCAAGAAGGCCTCATGGTTCAACGATGATCTCAAGAAGTCCAAGAAACTCTGCCGCTCCCTTGAAAAGGCCTGGAAAAAAGATCCAACCACCAGCACCAAGGACGCCTTCAAATGCGCCACCCGCACTCACCACCAATTGATCCGAAAAGCCAAGAAAACAGCATTCAAGGATCGACTTGACAACAACGCCCATAACAGCAAGGAACTTTTCAACATAGTCAAGGAATTCTCCAATCCCTCGGCCAACTCCAACGACATCACCCCCTCTCAAATCCTCTGCGACTCCCTAGCCTCATTTTTCCACAACAAGATTGCAGACATCCACAACAGCTTTGACAACCAACCCGGAAACCAACCCACCCCGCCATCTGCTGATCTTCTCCCCCCGTGAACACCCTCAACGACTGGAACCCAATCTCCACTGAGGACACCATCCGCCTGATGAATTCCATCCACTCTGGATCCCCCACAGACCCATGTCCTCACCACATCTTCAACAAAGCAGACTCCGTCATAGCTCCGCACCTCCGAGACGTCATCAACTGCTCCTTCAACTCCGCTACCTTCCCAGAAGACTGGAAACACGCTGAACTCACCGCCCTTCTGAAAAAACCAACAGCAGACCCCACCGAACTCAAAAATTACCGCCCCATCTCGCTTCTCCCATTCCCGGCCAAAGTCATCGAGAAAGCCGTCAACAACCAGCTCGCCGCCTTCCTCGAAGCCAACAAATCCCTCGACTCCTCTCAATCTGGCTTCCGAGCAAAACACAGCACTGAGACCGCCCTCATCGCAGCAACAGACGACATTCGAACCCTACTGGACAATGGAGACACAGTCGCCCTCATTCTCCTTGACCTCTCTGCAGCTTTCGACACAGTCTGCCACAGCACCCTTTTACAACGCCTCAATAACATCGGAATACAAGGAAAAGCACTTGAATGGATCACCTCGTTCCTCACTGGAAGAACCCAGAGAGTCCGCCTTCCTCCATTCAAGTCCGAGGCCTCTGAAGTCATCTGCGGCGTACCACAAGGATCCTCGCTCAGTCCCACCCTCTTCAACGTATACATGAGCCCCCTCGCGGCCATCGCACGCCAACACAACCTCAACATCATCTCTTACGCGGACGACACTCAACTGATCCTTTCCCTCACCAATGACCCCAGCACCGCCAAAACCAACCTACACGAAGGAATGAAAGAAGTTGCCGAATGGATGAAACAAAGCCGTCTGAAACTGAACTCGGACAAAACAGAAGTCCTCATCCTAGGTACATCCCCCTCTGCATGGGACGACTCCTGGTGGCCAGAAGCCCTCGGAAAAGCACCCATCCCGACAGACCATGCACGGAACCTAGGTGTCATCCTGGACTCTTCACTCTCAATGAACAGACAAGTCAACGCCGTATCCTCTTCCTGCTTCAACATTCTTCGCATGCTCAGAAAAACATTTCGCTGGATCCCCTCCGAAACAAGGAAAACAGTCACCCACGCTCTGGTCACGAGCCGACTGGACTACGGAAACACCCTCTATGCAGGCACCACCGCAAAACTCCAGAAGAAACTCCAACGAATCCAAAACGCCTCAGCCAGGCTCATATTAGACATCCCACGCAACGAACACATCTCTGGCCACCTTAAAGACCTCCACTGGCTACCCGTTGACAAGAGGATCACTTTCCGTCTGCTTACCCACGCACACAAATCACTCTACGACATCGGGCCAGATTGCCTCAACTCACGACTGTCCTTCTACACCCCCCCCCGCCAACTACGTTCGTCCAGCCAAGCCCTCGCCACTGTACCTCGCATCAACAAGACCACCATGGGTGGCAGATCCTTTTCATACCTGGCTGCTAAAACATGGAACTCACTCCCCGCTCACCTCCGCCTTACCCAGAACCACCTAGCATTCAGAAAGCAACTTAAAACATGGATATTTGACAAGTAATCCTCCTCCCCTTCCTAAGCGCCTTGAAACCCTATGGGTATGTAGTGCGCTATACAAATCCCTTGACTTGACTTGACTTGACTGCAGAAGGCACCCACTAATGGCCCTTATGTGGTGGACAACAGTAAAGTCTCCTTGTTCCCTGATTACACACTAGAGGTCAAGAGACGTCATGCCTCTTTTCTTGAAGTCAAGAAAGCACTGAGAGATGGCAGACTTCAATACTCCCTAAAATTCCAAGCACGATTGTGCATATTCCTAGATGGGAAGGCCCACTCCTGCAAAGACCCCCAAGATGGCATAGGAATGTATCAAAACCTACAAAACTGACGGGCCTCAGGCGGTGCAAGGATTTGCGCTCCCAGCTCAGGAACCCAGTAAAAGAATCAGGAGACGTCTCAGGCGAGGTGTTCCACAGAAGCCAAGTCCATCTCTAACAGAGAAGGAGAGAGCTGCGGTGTTGCAGGCAGAGGCTGAGATTCTACAAGACATGCAAACCCCATCAGAGATGGGATCACACTCTGTGGGAGGAACTGAGGGGTTAGAATATGACTCTTCCCAAGAGGTTAATATAATCCTCCCAGTAGTGACTCCAAAGACAGCAGATGAGATTATTTGACTATGAAACCCTACACAGTCAACCCTGAAAGCACGTAGGAGGGGGGTGCCATGCTGGCTGCCCTGGGGCCAACCTCGACTGGATATAGTCTGTGTCGGTGGGGCCCATGCCAACACCTGACTTCTACTTGAGTTGTAATTCGGCCACCAACCCTCTATGGGCCTCTCCATGTTTGGTTAGGGCCTTCACTAGAAACTGATGTTTTGCATAAGGTTTGGGCAGCTGGGTGTTACCAGACTGCCCTGAGATCGGGATCTGTTCAATGCGGGTGATCTTCCATTTGTTTTTTTTTTTTCTTGTTTGCAGGAGAGGGTGGGAATTTATACATGGGGGACCAGCCTGGTGGGAAGGCTGGAGGGGACAAAATAAAGGATGCACTCAGTCACTATGCTGCCCACACAATACACGGTAAAGTTCCTAACATGGAACATAAAAGGGATGGAATCCATGGCCAAACGTCACAACGTGTTCACTTACCTGAGGCGTACGGGTGTCCATGTAGCCATCCTACAGGAGACACACCTAATTAGGAGCGAGGTGGAGAAATTGCGCAGCCGCTGGACAGGGCAGATCTGTTCAATGCTTATTCAGCTTATGCCCGGGGGGCGCTGATATTGGGCGAGCTGGAGTCCAGTTTGATCCCGTACGGACTCTTATAAACAAGGAGGGTAGGTATGTGCTCATAGCGGGGAGGCTTTTGGTCAGGAGATCATGCTGAGCAGTATATATGTGCCAAATCAGGAGCAGATTGCCTTCCTCACCAGTCATTTGGCCGAGTTGACCGAATTCATGGGGAGCCATGCAGTGCTGGGAGGGGACTTCAACTGTGTTGCTGATACGGTGGCAGAACGCTCACACTTCCCCCTTCTGGGTGCACAGGCACTTTGTACAGCATTGGGGTTCCGTTATTGGAGGAACCATTGGGGGGGCTAGAGGATATTTGGAGGGTACAGCACATGGGGACTAGAGAGTACTCTTCCCTGATCATAGCCCTTTATTGATGATTCATCATCGCCTGGGTGAGCGCCCTCCAGTGGGGACTTAACCCTGCAATGCTTGCAGATACCCCATTCCGAGAGTCCCTGGGTATTCCCCAATAATGCCCACACTGCATCTACAGTGTGGGTGGAGTGGGAAGCGTTTAGGGTGGTGATGAGGGGATATTGCTTGGGCCAGTCAATCAGGGCACAGCACAGAGCGAAATGCAACAGGAATTGATGGACTTAGAGGATGAGTTAAGAAAGCAATATAACTGATGCCTGTGCCTCGACAAGACTGCGGGAGGTGCGTACCTGTTACAATGAGGCCTTAGAGAGATTGAGATGTCACAACTATAGGAAATACCTTGATAAGGTGCAGAGGGAGGAGGGGAAATCTGACCACCTACTGGCATGGTTGATCAATCCAGAGATCCGAGAGACGCTGATTAGTCACACCCGGACTGAAACAGGTGAATCTATTCACGATCCCAAAGTGATTAAACACTTATTTCAGGAGTAATATGATATACTATATAAGGGCCCTGGCAGTCCCACAATTAGCATTTAGAGATTTCCTAGCTCCTCTACAACTCTTGACCATAGACAGACATAAGAGGAGCTGGGTGGCCCAGTGACTCTGCAAGAAGTCTGCAAATCTATTACAGACATGGCCTCTGACAAAACACCGGGAAGGTTTGCATACAGGTTGGTGCCACAGTTGGTAAAGCTGTACGCTGATTGCTTATGGCTAGGCAGCTAACCTGCAGCCACCCAAAATGCACTTGTGATCCCACTCCCCTAGACTTCAGTGGTGGGTGCTCAGGTGAAGGATTACAGACCACTTCACATGCTCAATTTGGACTTCAAGATTCTCAGTAAGGCCCTGGTACTTAGATTACTCCCACATATGAAGTTCCTTATTCACTCAGATCAAAACTGGTTTATCCCGTCCCGCAATACCTCCTATAACCTATGTTATGTTATGTTATGTTATTATAGGTCTTCTATAGCGCACGGCTACTCCAAAGGAGTGTCCCAGCGCTTTGTGCTCCAGACCTAGGAAAGAATACAAACAAAACATAACAGTGAGAGAAAAATAAAAACAGTCACAAAACCTACACAGACTTTACTCCATACTCTGCCATCCTGAGGCTAGATCCTTGACACAGGCTGCTGACCTGGAAAAGGCCTTTGATACAGTAGGCTGGGACTAATTGTTTGAGACAATGATATGCATGGCTCTCTGGGATAGTTTGGTGAAATGAGTGCAACTTCTTTACGCATGTCCAACAGCAAGAGTTAAGACATGCAACACAATATCTGCACAGTATGAGATCTTGCGAGGTACCCAACAGGGGTGCCCTCTCTCGCCTCTCCTATTTGCACTAGCAATTGAACCACTTGTTATGTTATTTCACCAGGTAGGCTGGGGTATGGGACTTAGGGTAGATGGTCAGATACATATTGATTCTTTGTACGTAGATGACCTGCTGATTTATCTAAGGGATGCTGTGGGGGGCTCTAACACAACCCTATGGTGGTTGAGGAGCTTTGGACGCTATTGGACCTAGGGGTCAATAAGTTCAAGACATACTTTCTCCCTATGGTGGGGCCTCTGCCCACGCCCGCGACTCTGCTGCGGACCTCAATTGGACGCCAAACTCATTTTCCCTCAATTGAACCTAGGCATCCACATTTTTCATTCCCTAGATGATTTAAGAGAGGGGAACCTAGATAGGGCATTCTGGTACCTCTGGTCATGTGTGCAGTTCTGGCGTATTCAGCAGCTATCTATCATGGCCAGGATCTCTTTGACCAAAATGTTCATGCTACCCCCATCTTCTTTATTTTTTTGTCAATTTACCTGTCCTGATGCCACAGGGTGGTTCCGACAGCTAGACTCTTTGCTGCGTGCGTTTATTTGGGGAGACAGACTTGGGAGAATGTCATAAACTCAAAGAAAACCTGCCGCTCCCTGGAGAAAACCTGGCGCCAGGACCAGACAACAGAGAGCATGACAGCCCTCAAGAACCCCACCCACAAGACCCACCAATGGATCTGTACCACCAAGAGAACTACCTACAAACAGCGCCTGGACAACAACACCCACAACAGCAAGGAACTCTTCAGCATTGTTAAAGAGCTCTCCAACCCCAGCGCCTGCACCAACGACATCACACCCTCGCAAGACTTCTGCAATGCACTCGCCTCGTTCTTTCACCGCAAGATCGCCGACATACACAACAGCTTCGGCGCACAGACCCACCACCCAACCACCCAACCAGCGCACCCAACCGCCACCCTCTGCACCTCGAACCCGATCAACACCAAAGACACCGCCCGCACAATGAGCACCATCCACTCCGGCTTCCCCACCGACCCATTCCCACACCACATCTTTAACAAAGCCGACTCCATCATCGCACCCCAATTCCGCGACGTCATCAACAGCTCCTTCGCTTCTGACACCTTCCCGGAGAGCTGGAAGCATGCCGAACTCAGTGCACACCTGAAAAAACCCACCGCGGACTCCACGGACCTCAAGAACATTCGACCCATCTCACTCCTCCCGTTTCCTGCCAAAGTCATCGAGAAGACGGTCAACAAACAACTCTCCACCTTCCTCGAGACAAACAGATCTCTCGACCCATCACAGTCCGGTTTCCGAGCAAACCACAGTACCGAGACCGCCTTCATTGCAGCTACCAACGACATCAGGTCGATGCTCGACAAGGGGTAAACCACCACACTCATCCTCCTGGATCTCTCAGCAGCCTTCGACACGGTATGCCACCGCACCCTAATACAACGTCTCAGCGACACTGGAATCCAAGGCGCGGCCCTGGAATGGATCATCTCGTTCCTCGCCGGTAGAACCCAGAGAGCCTGCCTCCCCCCGTTCCGGTCCCCGGCCACCAAAGTCATTTGCGGCGTCACACAAGGATCCTCGCTCAGCCTAACCCTCTTCGACATCTACAGGAGCCCCCTCGCGGCCATCGCACGCAAACACAACCTCAACATCATCTCCTACGCCGACGACACACAGCTGATCCTCACCCTCACCAACGACCCAGACACCGCCAGAGCCAGCCTCCAGGAAGGAATGAAGGACGTCGCGGAATGGATGAAGCTCAGCTGTGTGAAACTGAACTCAGACAAGATGGAAATCCTCATCCTGGGACCGTCCCCCTCAGCCTGGAACGACTCCTGGTGGCCACCTGCCCTGGGCGCCGCCCCCAAACCCACTGACCACGCACGCAACCTGGGTTTCATCCTGGACTCCTCCCTCACGATGACCAAGCACGTCAACGCCGTCTCAGCATCCTGTTTCAACACCTTGCTCATGCTCCGAAAAATCTTACGATGGATCCCTACCGCAACCAGGAAGACGGTCACCCAGGCCCTCGTCACCAGCCGCCTGGACTACGGAAACACCCTCTACCCCGGAACCACTGTCAAGCTCCAGACAAGACTACAGCGCATACAGAACGCCTCGGCAAGACTCATCCTGGACATCCCCCACCACAGCCACATCTCCGCCCATCTGAAGAGTCTGCACTGGCTCCCCGTTAGCAAGAGAATCACGTTCCGACTCCTCACCCACGCACACAAGGCCCTTCACGACGCGGCCCCAAGTACCTCAACAATAGCCTCGCCTTCTACACACCAACCCGCCAGCTCCTCTCCGCCAGCCTCGCCCTTGCCACCATCCCACGTTTTCCCAAAGTCACCACTGGAGGAAGATCCTTCTCCTACTTGGCAGCTAAGACATGGAACTCCCTTTCCACCCACCTCCGGCTGACACAGGACCATCTCGCCTTCAGGAAGCAACTCAAGACCTGGCTGTTCAAGCAGTAGCAACCTCCCCACAGCGCCTTGAGACCCTAACGGGTGAGTAGCGCGCTCTACAAATTCCCTGATTGGTTGATTGATTGATTGATTGCTGAAGACACTACAGCGCCCTATGCTGGAGTGTGGCCTGGGAGTGGCGAACTTTGAGCTGTATCCCCTGGTCACCCAGTTGCAATGGTTGGTGCAGTGGCTTGAAGGAGTGAACGCAGAGGGAACTTTCCTGATGGAGCATGGTGCGTGCCCCAGTCTCTTGCTGGCCAAGCTGTTAGATCCTAAGATCATAGTCCCGTACCATTCGATGTTGCAAGCCACGGTTTTGCAGAGCTGGAAACAATGACTGGCCAACTGTCTGTGTCCCTGAAGTATACATCAATGTTGCCGTTAATTGTCAATTGTCCATCTGGAGGGAAGCTGGACTGGATACAGTAAGCGACTGTAACCAACAGAAATCACTAATCCTGTTTGCAGAGTTGATGGACAGCTGTGGTCTCCCCGGGACAGTTTCTATTGTATGAGGCGTTGGTGCACGCCTTTGCGCAGTAATGGGAGAGGGGCAGGGAGGAACCAGAGACACATCCAATACTGCACTCACTGATTACCCTTTGATATGTCGGGAACCAGGTGAAATGGTTCTATGCTGCGCTGCTGGGGGTGTCTCTCTACCCACTGCATGCGTTACGAGGAAAGTGAAAAGGATCATAGACAGGGAAATCATGACACAGAGTGGGGCAAGATTATACAATCCCCTTAGAAGATCTCTTGCAACACACAATTGAAAAATATAGACTTTAACTTTGTACATGTGTAGTATATGACACCCCATCGCTTCAACGTCACATACGGGGGGAGCTACGAAAATGTCCAATATATGAGCATGATGATGCAGACTTCATACACATGACCTTGGGTTTTACAACAGTGTGCAAATTCTCGGATGCAATACTCGCTAAAGTCTCCCTTGTGCGGGTGTTGTCCCTCAGTGGCGGAGGTCTGCCTGTTGGGACTCTTCCCTCAGCCACAAAAGAGCAAAGTTAGGAATAGGCTAATAGACCTAGCCATGGCCCTGGTCAAAAGAAGGACAGTTCTGACTTAGATATCAGCCAGCGGGCCACAGGTCACAACATGGAACAGCGAGGTAATCAGCAGGGCTGGTACTGAGGGCAAAGCTCTGAGTTGGGAAGAAGCTCGTGGAGTGCGGAAAAAACCTATTTCAGATCAGTTAGCAGAGATGATGCTATCCTGAGTAAACCAGACACAGACAAGCAGTGATGGTGGGGGAAGTGGGTGAACATTTGACCCTTCATTGGTAAAACAAATCACCCGCATGACTGCAGCAAAGGGGCTACCCTACGACACCTCGGATGCCCATGGCAACTGCTTAAAAAGGGAGCGCTGCACTGAGTTCAGGCACGGTCGGTGGACCTAGTGGGTTCACAGCTGCAACCATGTAATCACCCTGGGGTAGTTATCCCTAGCCGCACACATACACCAGTCCCCTGAGCAAGTTTAGTTTGAAGTTTGCATTTTACTGTTAAATACTCATACATAAATGGCATTACTGGGCCCTGGTCTAGAAGCTGGAAGACTAGATGAATATTTAGGACGGCATGTAAGAATGGTAATAACAGCGTGACATTGCCTCTATGTACTGACCTGGCAAAGAGCTAAAAGAAACAAAGCATAATTACTTATTGGTAACCAGGCCTAGACTTGGGCGCTCTACTAGGTATCTGCAAAAAACAGAAAATGGTCGGGAGGGATCAATCTCACAATCCTTAGGAGATAAGTGAGTATACATTCCCTTATACTAGGAACAGAATTCTCAGCATTAGTTTTTTATACCTACACAATGATCACATACCTGATCATAACCAGGATTACCAATGTTATTTATACAAATCCTTGATGCAAAGTAATCCTTATATATAATGCTATTAATAAACATACAATGTACACATATATCAAAAGACAGTCGCCTCCTCACAGAAGACAACGAGGGACTCAGCGGGCAGTGAACAGGTGAATAGGGACCCTATGTGCCTTGTCTAGAGCTACACAGTCACTTAGAATCTGGTGATTCAGAGTAATTTCCTCATTCAACCACGTTTTCACCCAACAGATCAGTGGTGCCATTTTCAATTGATCTGCGATATAGCCCAGTCCTAATTCTGTGTGTAAGGAATAGGTAGGTGTTGACTGGGGAACGGTCAGAAGGGAACTTAGAAAACTGTTTTCTGCTACTTGTATCCTACTTTGAGATGTATAACCCCATATAGATGCACCATAGGAGGCAACCGCCAAACATTTTGATTTGTAAATCTTAAGTATTGCCACAATAGGTCTAGCTCCCAACCTCTTAGCGAAACCCAGGAGAGCTGTTGTTGATCTTGCTATCGCATTGCTCTTAAGCTTTTGTTGTGGTCCCCCGTTTCCTTTTTCGTCAAAAAGGACCCCGAGGTAGATAAAACCGGGACCTTTGATATTACCATACCATTGCAAGAGAAAGATTTTATCTTAGCATTCCTGCCTCTTATGCCTGCCACAATAACATGCGATTTTTTACTGTTAACTTTTAAATCCAGGGAGTCCATGAAACTACCGAAATGGTCTACCAGCCTCTGGAGGCCTAATCCCATAAGTGCCAGTAACACTGCGTCATCCGCTTATAGGAGAACCAGAACAGCCGATTCTCCTATATGCGGGACATCCAGGGTGGCCGATCCCAGGGTCTTCTCCAGGGCATTAATATAGATTGTAAAAAGGAGGGTTGCCAGAATTCAGCCCTGCCTGACACCCCTCTTTGAACTAAAGTGGCTGGTGCACCGACCTTCCCGGGTAACCCTCACTGCTGCGGAAAGATCCTGGTGCAAGTCGCTTAAGAAATTAACCAGTGATGGGTCCATGCCTATTTTCCAAAGAAGTAGCCATAATTTGGAACCATTGACTAGATCAAAAGCTGAGCAGAGATCCATGAAACCCATGTATAGATACCCTTCCTTAGGCACTGTGTATTTAATTATAAGGATATGAATGTTTAAACAATGGTCCATGGTACTCCTATGCTCTCTAAACCCATATTGGAGGTTGGAGAGGACCCCCCTGCCGTCTAGCCAATCCCTAAGTTTATGTAAAATAAGTCTGCCAAAGATTTTCCCTGCAGAGTCTAACAATGATATTGGCCTATAACAGGCGGGGTCCCCTCTAGCCCCCTTTTTAAATATTGGGACTATAATTGATTTTGCCCATGAAGATAGGAAGCCCATTAAGGACTAGGCGTTAAAGACATTAGTCAAAATCTTGGCCCAAAAATTCGGATAAAGACTATATAAATCCGCAGGCACCCCATCCGGACCTGGGGCTTTGTTTTTTGACATGTCTCTTATCGCTTTTTCCACCTCATTCACTTCAAAATTTACTGGGAGTGCACCACAAAATGCAGTGTTAGGACCATCCTGCTGCTCTAGGCAAACATAATCATAAGTTTCCTTAAAATGTCGGAGCCAGCATTCATCCGGGAGGACGCAGTCCATGTCTAGGTTCTCCTGATCAGAGAAAAACGGATGATTTATGGTTGACCAAAACCTCCTGCTATCCCGCAAGACTTCAATAGAGAGGAGATTCTCCCACGCCTCCTCTTTGATGTGTTGTTTACGTTTTGCGATAGCTATTTTATATTTCTTCCGAAGATTAGCAACATAGGCCCTGTCCCTAGGCCTAATTTTCAAAGCCTGTAGAAGGGCTCCATGTGCCTTCGAGCAACGGCCATCAAACCATCTTTGTGCCTTCCTAGAATTATTTTTATTAGCTACCTCTAAATTCTTTGCGATCTGATCGCAAACTGCCATATAAGCGCCTAAGATCTCCCCGCTTGGGGCCACGCTATCAAGGCAGATCGCAAGATTTGCCTCTGCCTTAACAGCAAGGTCCTCAAAAAAGGATTCCGGCACCACCCTGTCCCATTTAATCCTTCTCCCTTGATCTTTAGTTATCAGGCTTCTTGGTACCCCCCGTCCATTACCCTTAGGCCCACTCAGTTCCTCTAGATCAAACTCTAAGAGCACCGGATTATGATCACTAAATGTTGAGATCACCATTCTATGGCCTAAGGTCTTGACCAATACCGCCGCAGATAGAAAAATATAATCAATAACTGTATTGGTCCCTCTTCCAATAAAAGTGGTGCCCTCTCACCCCCTTCATCAAGACCTGGTTCAAATAAGTTTGTGATGGTCAAAAATTCTTCGAGCACCTCTTCCTGGCTACTATGCTCAAAGTGAGGCACTGCTGCGGTAGGCGGCCTACACCGGTCACCTGAGTAACAGTCCCATTTACACGGGTGAATAATAAAATCTACCAAAAGGATCACCTCGAAAACAGAGTTCTGGATAAGTTTATAGACTGACAAAAATTGGTCCAGAGCCCTTAGATGCTCATTGTACTGTGAACCATCTTTAGAATTATAAAATTAATTAAAAGAAGCTTCTGCAAAAAGATCCCACTCCACTCCCAGGATGCTTGTCTCCAGTCCAGGGAAGACATGGCTTGGCAGTTCAGGCTGGACTGTTCCCATGAGGCACAGGGTCAGACTGATTTGCATATGGCCATGTCTGAACTGGGGTGGCTGAGTGGGCTAAAGAATTGGTGGAATAGCCTGGGGAACCCTTTCTGCCCTCTGTGATGGTCCCACCTGTAGCCCATTCAGATCGGTATCATCGGTTGTGTGTGGAGACCTAAACAAACAACCCCAGGCTGGCAATGGCCGTTGTTCAATCAGATTCTTTGTATGTGGCCTAACTGGTGGGTAAAAATAGACCAGGGGAACCGGTCTAATGCCCGTGTTATCCAACTCCGAAGCATCCCAAAATAATCTCTCAGCAATAAACCGGGTATTGAAGTTTACAACCACACAATCCCCGATAATATTTTTGGGACGACGACCAACCCAATCAACTCTCCTTGCCATAATGATGGATCTTGTAATGTCAAAACCTCCAATACTGTGATGTGCGCGACAGTGACTGGCTAACTTCAGGAGATCCTGAGTGGATCCCTTCTTGCCATCCCTTAATGGAGGGACCCCCGTAAAAACCGCTACTAATGGGGCAGCATCAAGCGGTAGCTCCAGAGTAAAGCCCTGCCGGCACTCATGTCTAGCTCTAGGTGGGGGTACTCTCCTGATGTTGCCAGCTCCATAATTAGTGTTCCCTACTCCATATTTATTAATGGTAGGAGGTCTGCATTCTACGGATGTTTCCAGACACTTCTCCCTATTGGGCTTATTCTCTTTACAAGAAATTTCTGCCCTAGGTTTATCGGGATAAATTACTTGGTCCTGGGTTGGGCGCCCTTGTTGGCCAATATACTGTTTCAAAAACACATCAATTTTATCAAATTTTTTTAACAGCCCTGCTACACATGTATTAAGGGTGTCCACAATGTCTATTCCGATGGCCACTAATGCTGGTTCCAGACACGCTGTGAACAGTTCCTCAACCATTTCCCCGACATATTCTCTAATTTAGGATCCATACAATAGGCAGCAACAGCAGGCTTTTGTCTCTTGGTGGGTTTTTTAGCCAGCCTGCGCTTGCGCGATGGGTGTTGTAGGGGAGTCTCCGGGCTTTCAACCCCAGACCCTCTGTCACCACCAATGAATCAGTCTCACCAGCATGGGGCTCGATCAGTGTGGGTGGTTTAATGATCACAATGTTCTGCTCTAGAGGTATACTCGGGGTCCAGTCCAATACTGAAGCACCTGTGTCAGGAGGAGCAACTTCAGCGCTACCCATGCCCAGATCTCCCTCTGCATTCGCGATTTCTTTCGATAGTACCCCCGCAGCAGATGTTAAATAAGATATAATTGATTCAGATTTCCTTGGCACCTTAGCTTTTTTCCCTTCATGCTCCCCATTACAATGCTGTTTTCGCTTACCCATCATAGATGTCAGAGGGGTAGCCCAGCCCGGCCTCTTCTGGCCCCTGACGGCCACAGACGGCCCGCCCTTTGCCCGGGCTTCACCCGGTGCAGTCCGCGTGCGTCCCGCTGGGCAGAAAGGGATGCTGGTTATATCCGGTAGGAAGGAGGGGGGATGTATGGCGCTGGTGTTGCCTGGGACAGTGAGACCCTCTTGCGGCTTCTCCCGCTGCCCTGCTCAAGGAAGGTCCTGCTGCCTGCTGCCTGTGCGCTGCGTCTCGGGGCTGAATCAATTGTCCCCCACTGCCCAACGCCTTCTGCAGCCTCCTTTGCGGGTAAATAGGGGAAGCGCCGTGGCAATACTCCGAGCTTCACCGCGAAGTCGCGGTCGCATCAAGGCCCAGTATTAACCCTCCCATGGCTTTCAGCGCTCCAAGCACATCATCGCTACCGCAAATCTCCTCGATTATGCCACACAGGTGTTTGGCTCGTAAGGGCGGGTCACCTCCATTGCGTTGTGGCCTCGCAAAAAATATCAAAAGACAGTCGCCTCCACACAGAAGACAACGAGGGACTCAGCGGGCAGTGAACAGGTAATTTATTTAGAAATTCTTAAGGCATGACGCGTTTTGGGATTCGTCCCTCTTCAGATGCCTATGCTCCCCTCCTGACTCCTTGCAGCAGTCCCTTTTTGAATGTAGAATACATCCTCCTCATTGGTGGAAAGATGGTGGACTGTAAGTACCAGCGTCCCTTGTTGTGGGATATCGGAACAGGCTGCCAGGATTCGGAAAAGTTCCTCTTGGGGCTGAATCAATTGTCCCCCACTACCCAACGCCTTCTGCAGCCTCTGTTGCGGGTAAATAGGGGAAGTGCCGTTGCAATATTCCGAGCTTCACTGCGAAGTCACAAACCCATCATGGCCCGGTATTAACCCTCCTGTGGCTTGCAGCGCTCCAAGCACACCATTGCTACCACAATTCTCCTCCATTATGCCAAACAGGTGCTTGGCTCGTAAGGGCGGGTCATCTCCATTGTGCTGTGGCCTCGCAAAAAAATATCAAAATACAGTCGCCTCCACACAGAAGACAACGAGGGACTCAGCGGGCACATATATATACACAAATATCTACAACAATTATATACAAATAACATATAAGGAGAAACAATATTCCTATACAAAATCAACCTTTTCCACCCAGAAGGTCACACTTAGTCAATCAAGTGTCCCCCTCTTTGTTCAGGGAGTACACTAAGAGGTAGTCCTGTAGACACACAATTGGTTCTAGTAGGTCCTGAACCTTAATTCTGAGATTGTGCTAAACCAAAAATAAATATAGTACAACAGATATCATCAGACTCCTTTTGTCAGATATGGCATGTGGGTGGGGACGCGTTTCGGCCTCCAGGAATCTTGGCCTCCTCAGGACAAGGGAGAAGGAACATCTACTATCCCACTGATCACGGTGCCAATAATTACACCCGGGGAATTCACAAGCAGGTATCTTGAAAACAGAAAATAAATCAGTGCTCCATCCAGGCGCGCTGCGAGAGATTGTTTTCCCGTGTTTAAATCATGACCCTTGAAGAGTTGCGGAATACGTGAAAGAGAAAGAGGTATCTGTTGATCTCTCTGGTGGGGCGCCCTTTGATTCAGATTTATTTTCTGTTTTGAAGATACTTGCTTGTTTATAGGTGCAGAAAAGTCATCTTCAAATTAAGATTTCTCAAATATATAAGTGCAAATTAAATCGTGTTTAATTGACAGTTCAAAAGAAAGTCCTTAATCAAATCCGTTCATCACATATCCAAAGATTCTCCAATTCCAACAGAAATCCTCTTTGAATGAGTTAATATACTGTTCCAAGGTGCTGTTTTAAACTCCAAACGCGCAGCCAACACGTGTTTCGTCATGCAATTCTTAGTGCATCATGACCCTCCTCATGGCTGAAACCCAAAATAAATAACATAAGAACATTGTACCTCTGATACTTCATCTATGTCTAAATATCTTAACATTCGGACCATAGCCCAAAATCAAGTTAAAAAAGAAGTAAAGCAAAAGAAATAAGTCCCAAATCACCCATCGTGATATCTTACATTCCTCATCTCTAACTGAAATACTTGCACATGGTGTCTCTGAGTAGCCAACTCAGTATCATACCCCTACGGGTGAACTCAAATTCGACGCCCTTCACATATAATACCACAATGTCCGACATTTAAAAGTTGGCCCAATTAATTATAGTTAACTTGTATCATAGAGCATTACCTAAATACATTTTCTCATAGTCCTTGCTCCAACGATAATACAACCCCCTAAGACTCCCTGGGTATGTCTACAGGTATTAGGTATAACAGCATTCTATCTCAAAAAATTCCTCCCTATGTACGCATCATCCATTATATCACTTATCTCACCAAAAAAAGGAGTTCCCACAACACTTCCTGTAGTATTCAAATCTCCTCTCAAAGCTCCCTCGGTATATTGATAATCGTAAGTTATAATTACGGTCCTATAAAGCAAAGCGACATTGACCCCCATGGTGAGTAAAGCACCCGCGAGTATTTATTATGTGCACAATACCCATTCATGCCATTTACCTCACCTCAATACAGTGTTCTTGAAAAATTAGATTCTATTCAATTCTCCGGTATCCACGAGTACGTGATCTGCGGGAGAATACGAAAATATCTTATTCATTAAATCCCATACACCTCGTAAGACCAGTAAAAGGAATATTATTGCTAATCTAAGCAACCTAGACTAGTACTCACCAACTCCCGACGTATCAGTCCGCACGGCAAGTCTCAATCGTACTATTAAATTAGTTCATTTGAACACCTTCCGGTATCCATTAAGGGTGTGCATGCAGCCATCACATGTAGAAAAAAGGGGCAATCAATTACTGAAAATTATCCCAGCTTCTCAAATTTCATTAGCAACAAAATTACCTATTGCATAACTAGCCAAAAAACAAACAAAATAACACAATTTATTTACTTTCTAATTATGTATAATGAAAACTGCAAGGTGTCAGTGAGTATCAAACCCACAACCTCTTATATTGGAGATAAAGTTGTAGCCACTACTCCAGATGGCCATCTCTCCACAATCGCAGCTTAAACACATTCCAATTCGATATACTAGACAAGTCACTACTTGATCTGGTACTCTCACCCTGCTAATAAACGTCATTTGAAAGAACCATCACCAGATTAGAAATTAGGATTAGGATAGGAAAGATAGGAAGAATAATCAAAATCAGTTATCACATAATCATTTGCACTGGCACAATAATGGTAAACATGTACTACATTACATATGACACGTATTACGTCCTGACAGACAGTAAACTCGTTTAGACTAACATTGGCATCAACCTCTCCAACATAAAGTGTAGTTCATTTCTACAATTCTAGATCATTACTTATACAAACATTATAATTCTAACAATCTTGTTATAATCAATTTATCTCAATTGATCAAGCATATCAAATCTCAACATTTATAACTTACAGTATGTATACATCAATTTACTGTCTCATTGTCTTAAAAAATATTGCAATTCTGCATTATAATTCAACCCCCGTTCAACTGCTTTTAATTTCATAATCCACATTGCCTAGTTCAGTTTCAGTTTAAGAGTCCTATCACCACCTCTCCTGTCCAATTTAACATGTTCAATTGCATTGTAACAGAATTTATGGTTGTCGCCATCATCACAATTTTGAACCAGATATGCCGAGATTGGGTACCTCGTGTCCCCATTCTTCAATGCTTGAAAATGTTCAGTCATCCTGTCTTTTAGCCGTCTTATAGTACTCCCTACGTATATTTTGGTACAGGTACACACAATAACATATTGTGCAGCAGCAGCTGCAGATGCACTGGGCCCCACCCAGACCCCAGTGCCTCCAGTACACAGTTGCAGCAATCTGATGGCAGTCACCACCCACCATTCCATCACTGTAGCTCCTCCCGTATTTCAGAGCTGCATCATGCAGAGACTGGTGCACATGGAAGCCAGACAGGAATAAATGGAGAGGCACATAAACTCCATTAAGAAGCTCATAGCCTGCTGTTAGTGCCCTCTCCTGCCACTTTCTTAATCCTTTTTTGGTGGGTGGGATTTATTGTGGGAAGCGGGTGGAACTGTGGGTTTGGGTAATTTTGGGGATTTTCTTTATGGACAATTTTGTTTTTGGACTTTACTTTGGACACTACTTGGGACATTTTTTAGGGATAGGGAGAGGGGTGGGCCAGTTGTGGGTTTAGTTTATATTGTTAGGGGAATACATTGTTTTTTATAGTTTTACTTTATGATGTAAATCTTTTTTCGGGTGATACTGTTTTACTTCGCACTTCTGGCTTGGCCGCAACCCGTTTAAAAAAACTGCTGATAGTGTATAACAGAAAATTAGTTATGCAGCACCCTCCCTTGTCCTACTCCACCTTGTCTCTGCAGTATGCAACTATATCGACCCCTAAGGACCGAGAGTGGGGGTGGGGGTAATTTCCATTGTATATAGATTGCAGTTCAACAATCAACTATGATTTATTATTTATTTACTTTTATTTATTTTTAGTGTTTTCTATAGCGCAAACATGACTTAATCCTGGGTGTCAGAGCGCTTTACAATTCAGCAGCATTCAGTTTAGTTCACAGTTTACAAATTTACAACTAATAAACATATTAATTCTTACTAGGCTACCACTAGGGTTATAGTAGTACAGAACAATAACAAGGTGGCTTCACAGAGGTATCTTTATTAGCCATCGTCCCTGAATCTTACCTATGGACTTGGGTATCCAGGCTGGTCTGACTCAGGTCCATAGGGGAAACTCGATGAAAACACACTGATTTGTGCTATCCCCGGAGCCATTACTCTGATATTAGCAGTACAGTCATCCTGTTTATCTCCACCTATTAACACATCTGAAAATAGTAGTTTTGGGGATGACTAAAGGTCTCAAAGGAGCCGCAAGAGGGCTGTCATTAGTTATGGGTGAAATGTACTCATGAGAATGGAAAGGGGCGACCACTCGGTCCCCCCGAACGTATGGATGGGTGCCCGATCCCCCCGGGAAACCATTTTGGGCGGGAGGCGTGGCTCGGCTGGTATGCCCAAAGTGGCGTAGCCGGGGCGCGCCCTTTCCTGCCCAGGAGAGGTTGTCCTAGACACCCGCACAGAAGACCGCGCCCAGTAGGCGTACCTGAGGAGGGTCCCCGCCCTCCCGCAGACGGATAAATAGAGCGGGAATCCGAAGAAGCGTCCTCTTGTTCCTGTGCTCTGAAGGCTGCACCACTCGTTGCTCGTGAGCCCTCGACGGAACAAGCGGCAATTTTGACCCACCCACCAGCCCCTATTGCAATCTTTGTTTGAATAAAGTTGTGGATGATATCTGATCATATTAAAGAGATGCAGTCTCGCTTCAGTAATTATATATGCCTTGGATTAAAAGATGTGTATAGGCCTTTTTTCCTTTGTAGAAAAGTAAGGGAGTGTTTCAAATAATGATGTTGCTTCTGCTTTTAGGACATTTTTCCCTTTGAAGAAAGGTAAAGTTGATGACTCGTCAAGGCTATGTCAGAATTTTTTCTTCCCTTAGTAGATAAAACAACTGTCGTATTTATTTTTTGGTCGGGCGGTAAGGTCATTATCAGTGAGCAGTAATTTCAAGGTCCCTAGAGGGGGGCGCCACCCAGAATGGATGGGAGCGCCCAGGGGAGGCAGCCATTGGCCCCTTCCACGGGGAGGCGGCACCCACTAAAGATGGGTCGCCTAGGGGGAGACGGCCATAGGCCCCTCCCAGGGGGGAGGTGGCTAGATGCCCCTCCTACGAATTTCCCGGGGGCCGGATATCCGCTCCGGCGGAAGAGAGTGTGGGAATGTGGGGGAGTCCACGCTGTCCTTCCTACAGATACCTCACACGGAAACTCGGATGACCTTTAAGATGGCGTCGAGTGAAAGGGGGCCCCCACGACAAGGGAAGTTACAGTTGGCAATGAGGGTAAAGTCCTCTGCGCATGCGCCACTCACACCGTGAGGGCGGGATTTTGGTAGTAGGGATCTGACACCGGTTAAGACCTTGCCGTTGGCCCTTAATGCTAGGATGTACAACTTTAATTTAGAATGTATGCATTTTCAGGATGCTAGACTCGGCTAGGAAACCTTTGTATTAGAGATCTGTTAAGATTAGCCAAAGAACATGTCTTCATCAAAATGTAATAAAAGTAAAATTGTACATAATTCATGAAACTTTTATTTAATGTTTTAAATTTTGTTCCATATTTTAATAAATACGGCCGGGGGGGTAACTCCCTCCCGCCTTCCAAAAGTTCAAACCTGTGTCTGTCTTCTCCCATTGGGAATTGGTGTTGGGAGGGGGTGGCGGGCATCCCGGCCATAAGGACTTAGCCCTTTTTATGAATTGTGAGACAGGTGATTCTTCTAATATTCGGTGGAAGCGCATTCAAAATTCTTGGTGCCGCTCCAGAGAATGCTCTATTGTAGGTTTGTTTCTTACGGAAAATTGCTGGTTTCAGTAAGAAGTCTGCGCTCCCCTCGATGATCTAAGGCCTCCAAAAATCGTAATTTTCTGGGCAAGGTAAAGTTGTGTTTTGTAATGTAAAGCTTTGTGTGTAATACACACCATCTTTAGCTGAATTCTTACCTCATACAGTAGCTATTTGAGCGCTTTCAGAAGTTGAATGGTGTGGTCAAATTTTCTTGCACCCATTACAAGTCTCGCTGCAGCATTGAGACAGGCTTTTAGTGGGGCTGTTGAAATCTTAGGAAGCCCAGCTAGAGTTGTGCAACCATACTCAATCCTTGAGATAACCAAAGCTTGAACAGCCATTTTTAGGTCAGCAGCGTCAATGAATAGTTTCAATTTTCTGAGATAGCTCAAATGGAATCCAGCGTTTCTTGCCACAGTGTTGATGTGAGCTTGCATGTTTAAATCCTTATCCGATTCAGAAATATCCAGCATGATTCCAAGTCACTTGGAAGAATCAACTAGAATTGGAGTACCATTTAGAGCTGTGATCAGTTTGGTCCATTCCTTGATCATTGTGGAAGATTTAGTGGGAGATATCAGAAGGAATTCTGTTTTCTGTGAGTTGAGTCTAAGATGATTGCTAGAAAGCCTGGGGACACCTTTTTGTAGTGCTTGGTTTATTATGTTGATCTCTTCAAGCGATGTGATCTTCATATACAGCTGAGTGTCGTCTGTGTACATATGGAAGGAGAAGTGAGCCTGCTGCAGTATTTCAGTGAGTGGCTCAATGTACAGATTGAATAAGGATGGGATAGAGTTGATCCTTGAGGGACTCCAATATGATTCTGGATAGAAGGGATAGATTGTGGTTCACCAAGAATCTTTGCGATCTGTTTTCTAAGAAGGAATGAAACTATTTTAGGACTGTCCCCAAGAAACCCACCCTATTGTCCAATCGGTCTAATAATTTGCAATGATTTACGGTGTCAAATACTGAAGATAGGTTGAGGAGGACTAGTAGACAGGCTTCTTTACGGTCTTACGGTCAAGAGCAAGTAAAGCGTCATCAGCTATCTGCATAATTGCTGTTTCCGTGCTGTGGTCTGGTCTAAACCCTGATTGTTGTTTAGTAGCTTATATTCAGTGATGTGAAGGTTCAGTTGTTGTTAAGGACATTTTTCCAGCATTTTAGCCAATAAGGTAATGTTTGTTATCGGCCTAAAGTTCTTTGGGTCTGAAAGATTCTAAGTAGGTTTTTTTCAGTAGAGGGATGACCTGGCCTGTTTTTTTGACAGTCAGGAAAGAAACTTAGGGAAAGCGAGGCATTAATTATTTTAGCCCAGCTAGGGATGACCATGTGGTTGACCATTGGCCAACATTTTGCAGGAAGAGGATCATTGTAATGGTTGTTTAGTTTTGAGACCAATAAGGTTTTAACAATTTCTTCCTGATCATAATGTTTGAAGGTTGACCAATGGGCATTATTTTTGGGCTCTGTTTGTGCAGGCTGGGTTGGCTGCTTCACTTGAGGGCTCTTTTTAGTCATGAGATTATCAGCAGTAACCTTGAGTTCATTCTCCATGGAGCTAGGTTTGGTAGTAAAAAATGCTGAAAAGTCTTCACAGCTCAGGGCTGATTGAGTTGTTAGTTGAGAAGATTTGGCCAAATACACAAACTAGATACTCTACCTATGTATTTAAAGTATGCTTGATCACTCTGGCTAGACCAAAACCATATTCTTCACAACATCCACAATGTATTGAACATTACGTTATTTTTTCCATTTGTTCATCATAAATACATTGATAGGCATAAGATGTGTATCAAAAGACATGATATACACCAAGTCCCCTCAAAAACATATAACAATAATGTGATAAAAATGACATCAGCTCAGGTCTTCATCATATTACAATAAGCATCTGCAGAATTGATTTTCAATTTGTATAACATCAAAGCAAAGAAAAAGAACAAAAGGAAAATATTCTAATCACAAATTTAACATTCAAGGACACTTTTCAAATATATTCATCGATTTTCCAGAACAAATTAATCAGATGAGTTCATGGAGGGAACATATTCACAGCGCTGATGCGAGTTTCGGTGAAACACCCTTTATCTGGGTATCACCTTCTTCAGGGCGCATATGGTGATTAAGGAAAAAATGGCAATGGGACCTGTCTGGAGCAAAACGCAGAATGTATAAATTAACAGTTACAAGTATATAGTGATCATTAATACAATTGATGTAGCGTTAATTAGACAAATGAAAAGATGATCTACTTCATAGACTCTAAAGAAAATTGTCAATAGCACAGAGGGTTGAATTCTTGAATAATATGAATAAAAATATAATAAAAGCTGAGAACAAATGCACACTGAAATAAAGACAAAATGAATAGAGAAACAAAGATATATAAATGAATACAAAGGTTTCCTGTTGCAGCATGTTAATAGGCCATATAGATAAGACAAAATGGTGTAAGGATATAATACAATACCAGAGGACAATCAAACAACACGATTCCCCCCCTCAGGTAAGGAACTGCACAAAGTTAAGGACATTTTCAGACGTCTATAAGGTGCTTAAAGATGCATCATAATCACAACAAGTAGGATATTTTCTAAATGTCTACAGTCCAATTCCCATCCTCTTCAAGTGCAAAATCAAAATAATAATTTAAAGGGGATAACATTATCGCCTCTTTAGCGGCAGGAAACTGCCGCTAAAGCGGCGATAATGGGCTAGATAATATGCCCTTGTGAATTGCCATAGAAGCCCATGTTCTGGTGTGAACATGGCTTCTATTAGAATTCTCAAGGGCATATTATCAAGCCCATTATCGCCGCTTTAGCTGCAGTTTTCTGCCATTAAAGCGGCGATAATTTTAACTCTGTTCTTGATAATATGCCCCACAGTTTTTTTGCGTGGGTAGGTAAATAATAAATATAGCCAGTGTGGCTGGAAAGGGGCGACCACTCGGTCCCCCCGAACGTATGGATGAGTGCCTCGATCCCCCCGGGAAGCCATTTTTGGGCGGGAGGCGCGTCTCGGCTGGTATGCCCGAAGCGGCGTAGCCGGGGCGCGCCTTTTCCCGCCCTAGAGTGGGCTGGCCTAGACACCGACGCAGCCAGCCACGCCCCCGGGGCGGGCAGGGGCGGGTTTTCGCCCGCCCTGAAGACGGATAAAAGAAGGCGCAAGACCAGAAGACGTCCTCTTGTTCTTGTGCTCCGAAGCTGCACCTCCTCGCTACACGTGAGCTCGGGACGGAACGAAGAGCCAATTTTGAGCGTTTTGATCTTTTTCTTTGTCTTTCAGAGACTTCGTCGGAGAGATGCCCAAGAAAGGCCCAAAGAGAATGACGACCGAGCAGATGGTTCGGGCCCTTTTTAAGGATATGTCCGACATAAAGAAGCGGCTGGCGGAGCGAGATGGGGAGGAGGGATCGGGCCAACCACCGGCTGGAGGGAGACCTAAGAGATCGAAAAGGGTTCCAGCTGGGGGGGACGTCCCGGCTCCCTCTGCCCCGCTCGAGGCGCCGACCCCAGTACCGATCGAGGGGAATCCAATCCCCGTTGTCGTCACCCCGACACCTAAGGAAGACATGCCCCCCGAGCTGGCAGCACAGCTAGCAGCATGGTTGGGGGATAGCAGTGATGGCGCCACGGCTGCTGAGGCACAGGCGCTGATCAAAAAGCTTCGTGAGAAGAAGGAGGCAGCTAGAGTGGCCGTACCGTTGGCAGGGATAGACAAGCCGCAAGCGGCAGAAGCTGCGTCCGGTTCAGGTAAGCGGCCATTGCCGATTGCACGGGACGAGTCAGCACCCTCTCGTAGAGAGAGATTGGGACAACATGTGCCTTTAGCCATAAAGGAAAAGATCTGGGCAGGGGAATACGTGAATATTTTTTCCTTGCTTGTTGATCATTATGATGTGGAGCATGTAAAAAGTCAGAAGGACCTAATGCATCCGAGTGTTTGGCGCGCAAAAATGGCCGCCTTTAAGGTAAATGAGAACATTGGGAACTGGGGCAATGCCTGGGGTATTTTTACATCGATTTTGGGGGAACGTAGGCCCGAGTTGCTTCCTGAGTTTCCCGTTTACCAATCACGAATTATGGGTTACTCGACGGCGTATCAAGGTAACCATTGGTTTTGTTACGATAATCTGTTCAGGAAGGAAAAGGAACATAACAAGAGTTTGACCTGGGATTGTTACGATTCTTTAACATGGGATAAAATGAAAGAATCGGGAATGTTAAGAATGCCATTGGTCGGGAGCAATGTTGTTGACTACTCCCGCCAAAATGTGGGGTCGCCCTTTCGACCAAGTACGAGCACCGACGACCAGTCGAGGCCCGCAGGTAATAACGGGAGAAAGGGTTTCTGTTATAACTTCAACAAAGGGAAATGTACCAGGCCTCCGGGGTCCTGTAAATTTAGACACGAATGTAGTACGTGTGGGTCATCCCATCCTGAGTCAGCGTGCAGAGCCAGAACGGGTGAGAATGGGGGCAAGGGAGGCGCCAAACAGGTCTAATTTAGTCCGAGGGGCGCCTCTACCAACCCCGATTGATACCTTGGCAATGATCCCCTGGCTCAGTGATTACCCGGATCGTGCGTCTGCCGGGGTGCTGCGGAACGGTTTTACACATGGTTTCCGCATCCCGGTGGGGGACTTTCAGGGTGTAGGGATTTGCAAGAATCAGCTTTCTGTCTTACAACATTCATCTGTGGTGCAGGAAAAAATTCAGAAAGAGGTTAGCCGGGGACGGGTCGCCGGCCCGTTTAGTGTACCCCCGGTACCGGATTTTGTTTGTTCTCCGTTAGGGGTGGTCCCCAAGAAGGACCCAGGTGAGTTTCGTCTGATCCATAATCTGTCTGCGCCACACGGCCTTTCGGTGAACGACGCAATTGATCCAGAAGTTTGTTCGGTGCGATACGCATCGTTTGATGAGGCAGTAGCCATCTTGAATCGCCTGGGGCCCGGGACGTTGATGGCGAAATCCGATATCGAGTCAGCGTTCCGGTTGCTCCCGGTACACCCAGACGACCAGCGTCTTTTGGGATTCGGGTTCCAGGGATCATTTTACATGGATAAGTGTATGCCAATGGGATGCTCTATATCATGTGCATATTTTGAGCAATTCAGTACTTTCCTGCAATGGGTGTTCACTAAGAAGACGGGTTTTCGAAATGTGATGCACTACCTTGACGACTTTTTGTTCCTTGGCCCCGCCGGAAATCCCGAATGTGCCCAGGCCTTAAACGAATTCTGTGGGTTGATGGGTCATTTTGGCGTGCCGTTGGCACCGGGTAAAACTATGGGTCCCACGACTTGCCTCGAGTTTTTGGGGATCGAGTTGGACTCAAGGGAGGGGTGTTTCCGTTTACCGGCTAGCAAAGTGTTACAATTCGGGTCAGCCCTCCGAGTATGTTTAAATACACCCAAGGTTACACTGCATCAGTTGCAACAATTAGTGGGGAAGTTGAATTTTGCCTTGAGAGTAATCCCAATGGCTCGCCCTTTTTCCCGCTCCATTGCCCAAGCGATGATCGGCCTGAAGGAGGGTCATCATCGCACGAGGTTATCGGCTGAGGTCCGCCAGGACATGCGGATATGGTTAGCATTCCTGGCGGACTTCAATGGCCGAGTCGTCTGGAACAAGCCAGCCGTGTCCTCGGAAGAGCTTGGGCTATGGACGGATTCAGCAGGAAGCATAGGGTTTGGCGCCATCTTCGGCACGAGCTGGTCTGCTCAAAGATGGCCCCTATGGTGGCACGAGAAGGGGCTAACGAGTAATATCGCTTTCCTTGAATTATTTCCCATTCTCGTTGCCCTGAGAACCTGGCCAGAAGGTTTCAGAGATCATTCTGTAGTTTTTTGGTCCGACAATATGACCGTGGTAGAATGCATCAACAGTCAGTCAGCCCATTGTAAATTGATTTTGAGGCTGCTCAAAGAAATTGTCTTACTATGTATGCAACTGAACGTGGTTTTCAGAGCAAAACATGTCCCAGGGGTGATGAATCAGGCTGCTGATGCACTGTCTCGTTTTCACATGCAGGCTTTCTCGGGTTTCCTTCCTTCAGCGGACCCGGAGCCGGCACCCTTCCCCGAAGCTCTCTAGTCTCTCGGTGCCCCGAACTTCGTCACCTCGTGGGAGAGAGTCTAGCACCCAGGACAAGGAAGGCATATGAAGGGGCGTTCCAGGCCTATTTAGCCTTTTTGGGGGCAGAGAGAGGGGGTCTTTGGGGTCAGGAAGAGTGGGTAGTACTCTTTCTTATGTCTTTACACAGGGCTGGGAAATCGGTGGCTACGGCCCAAAGGCATCGTGCCGCCATTTCCTTTGTTGCCAGGGCCCATGGCATCCTGGACCCAACAGCGTCTTTCACAGTTCAGAAAGCGCTGCGTGGGTGGCAACGCCTAGAGGGTCGCAGAGTAGACGTGAGACGACCGATAGGTCTAGACAGGTTGTCCCTGTTACTGGCCACACTCCCGAATACATGCTCGTCCCCTTTTGAGACCTGTTTGTTCCGGACTGCATTTACGCTGGCGTTTCACGGGGCTATGAGAGTTAGTGAGCTGGTTGCAAGGAACAAACAGGATGTGACGGGGGGCTTGTGCAGGGAACATGTTCAGATCAGGGGGGACGCGATGATTGTCTCCTTTCTCCGGTCTAAGACTGACCAAGATGGGAGAGGGGACTGTACGATCATTCGCAGGAACCCCGAGTCATCCATGTGTCCGGTACAGTGCTTAGAAGATTACCTAGCACAGAGAGTGGCATCATGGGGGGGGACATTGTTGAGGCATGCAGACGCCACCCCGCTGACGAGGTTTCAGTTTCAACGGGTGCTTGCAATGGCCATTGCCGCAGCGGGCTTGGACCCGGGCGAATTTGGGACCCACTCCTTTCGTATAGGGGCTGCCACTGAAGCTACAGCCAGGGGACTTAATGTAGAACAAGTGAAACGTGTGGGGCGCTGGTCCTCCAATGGTTATAAGAGGTACGTGCGATTGCACATGTTGTGAAGCTGTATTCATGTACTCACGCCTCTTGTCTTTTGTTTATTTTCAGTTGTGCAAGCTTACGCGGCAGGGCAGACTGAGCAGTCGACCCAACACCAGGCCAGCGGTCGCACGTCACCGGCTGTGAAGAAGGAGGTGTGGGTCGTGGGCCACTCATACGTGAGACGGGCCGCAGACGTATTCAAAGCAGGTGACATGATTCACGTAGCTGGGGAATACGGGTACAGAGTGTCCTTCTACGGAAGGGGCGGTCTCTGTATTGACCAGTTTCAGGAATTTTTTGAGGGCCTGTTAGGGCGGATGAGGTCACCGCCGTCCATAGTCATAGTACATTTGGGGGGCAATGATTTGGTCACCACCGGTAGACGACTGCTCCTGGAGGCTATGCTTTCCACGGTAAGTTGGTTAGCGAGGAGAGTTCCGGGGTGCCTAATTGCGTGGTCTCATATGATTCCACGAAAAGTGTGGCGGGGGGCTATCTCGATCCCTGCTTTGAATCATTCTGTTAAAAAGTTGAATAACAAAGTGAGTAGGTTGTTCCGGTCCAAGACATTGCATTCAATCTCGCATAATTGTATTAATGATGATAGTATGTATCTGGGGGATGGTGTGCATCTGTCGAGGGCGGGGAACGAGTTACTCATAGGAGACTTCCTAGCCTGGTTAAAATCTTTAAAGCATGACCTTTAGGTAGGAGTTTTGTGGGGGGTCCGGATAGCCGGTCAACTATCCGGACCTGTGGCGGTAAGGTCATGATCGGTGAGCACTAATTGGTAGATCCCTATGAGTGGGCGTCACCCAACACGGATGGGAGCGCTCGGGAGAGGTGGCCATTGGCCCCTCAGTGGGGAGGCGGTCCCGTCTAAGGGCGGGTCGCCGGAAGTAAAGGAAAGGCGGTCAAGGCCCCTTCCTTTGTAGGAGGGGTTACAGCCCCCTCCTGGGGAATTTCCCGGGGCCAGTGTCATCTGCGACGGCAGATGCGGTAAGTTGTGTGGGGTGGGGAGAGGTCAACGATACCTTCTAGATACCACACACAAGTGTTCGAACGACCTTTAAATGGCGTCGAGTCTTAAGTGCCCCCGTCAAGTCAAGGGAAATTGTTAGTAGTTGCACTTGTGGTAAGCCCCTGTGCCATCGCCCCTCCTAAGTGGGAGGGGTAAGTCTGGTTAGGGATCTTGACACCGGTTATGACCTTGCCGTTGGCCCTTAAACGTTAGGATGTACAATTTCAGTGTTCTTAGAGAATGTTTTTGTAGGATGCTAGTTCGGCTAGGAGAACCTCTGTATTAGAGATTATGTTAAGGTTAGCCAAACATCGTAATGTGATAATGAAATTGTACATAACATGAAAACGTTTAATGTTTTAATTTTTTGTTTTAATAAATACGGCCGGGATGGTCACTCCATCCCACATCCAAAAACTTTAAGAACAGTTTCCGGTTTCCCTTCCTTTTGGGGATTGTGTTGAGAGGGGGTGGCGGGTATCTCAGCCATATGGAAAGGGGCGACCACTCGGTCCCCCCGAACGTATGGATGAGTGCCTCGATCCCCCCGGGAAGCCATTTTTGGGCGGGAGGCGCGTCTCGGCTGGTATGCCCGAAGCGGCGTAGCCGGGGCGCGCCTTTTCCCGCCCTAGAGTGGGCTGGCCTAGACACCGATGCAGCCAGCCACGCCCCCGGGGCGGGCAGGGGCGGGTTTTCGCCCGCCCTGAAGACGGATAAAAGAAGGCGCAAGACCAGAAGACGTCCTCTTGTTCTTGTGCTCCGAAGCTGCACCTCCTCGCTACACGTGAGCTCGGGACGGAACGAAGAGCCAATTTTGACCCACCCACCAGCCCCTGAGGACAGCAAAGTTGTTGTGCAATAAAGTGAATTGATAAGTTTGTTTTTCCGTTTCGTTTACAGGCTATAACAGTATCAGTTTGTGGTTAATAAAGATGGTGAATATCGTTTAGGTTGTTACGATTAAAGTGATTTGATGTGATGTTGCATTTTTAGCATGTTCCTTCGGTCGTAGCGACCAATGTTTTCATAGGTTGAAGAATTGTCGTATTTAATTTTTGGTAGGCGGTAAGGTCATGATCGGTGAGCACTAATTGGTAGATCCCTATGAGTGGGCGTCACCCAACACGGATGGGAGCGCTCGGGAGAGGTGGCCATTGGCCCCTCAGTGGGGAGGCGGTCCCGTCTAAGGGCGGGTCGCCGGAAGTAAAGGAAAGGCGGTCAAGGCCCCTTCCTTTGTAGGAGGGGTTACAGCCCCCTCCTGGGGAATTTCCCGGGGCCAGTGTCATCTGCGACGGCAGATGCGGTAAGTTGTGTGGGGTGGGGAGAGGTCAACGATACCTTCTAGATACCACACACAAGTGTTCGAACGACCTTTAAATGGCGTCGAGTCTTAAGTGCCCCCGTCAAGTCAAGGGAAATTGTTAGTAGTTGCACTTGTGGTAAGCCCCTGTGCCATCGCCCCTCCTAAGTGGGAGGGGTAAGTCTGGTTAGGGATCTTGACACCGGTTATGACCTTGCCGTTGGCCCTTAAACGTTAGGATGTACAATTTCAGTGTTCTTAGAGAATGTTTTTGTAGGATGCTAGTTCGGCTAGGAGAACCTCTGTATTAGAGATTATGTTAAGGTTAGCCAAACATCGTAATGTGATAATGAAATTGTACATAACATGAAAACGTTTAATGTTTTAATTTTTTGTTTTAATAAATACGGCCGGGATGGTCACTCCATCCCACATCCAAAAACTTTAAGAACAGTTTCCGGTTTCCCTTCCTTTTGGGGATTGTGTTGAGAGGGGGTGGCGGGTATCTCAGCCATATTATACTTAGAGCTGAAGATCCTCACCCATCACAGTGTTGGTGTTGATTTTACCACACTGGCCCCACCAAGTGTGTGATCAATTAATAGTGTAACTTATTAGGTCACACTTCAATAAATCACACAGCCCGGGGGAAGAGCGTTAGGGGTTTGATGAATGGATGGGAAGGGGGATTTGGGGAAAGGTTTTACAAAGACAAACACTACACAAGGACAACATTCATCTGGGCAAAGACCAACCGACCATCATAAATCTTTTATGGAAACAAAGGAATGAGTACAGGTAAACCAAACCAAATTGTCCTTTTGCCCCCAGAGAGACCCAAGCTACATTATACATCTAAATGTTCTGTGCTACCAAGCTTTGAACAATAGCAAATACATTACAAATTATATTATCTGTAGTAGTCAAGCTAACAACACACACATTTATAATGATTATTAATAGTAACAATAATACTTTAGTGCCAAATTGGGAGTTGCAGCTGCATTCCTCTTTGACTGTGCATCAATTTTGGGTGCCTTGCAGATGTGGTCTGGGAAGGTAAGCGTGGGTGTTATGTTGGTTTTTTTGTTTGGCGCAGGGTAAGAGGGACTGTGGATTGAAAAACATAAATGCTATTGTAGAATCAAGGAGAAAGAAAGAAGTTAAACATCCAAAGGAGTGTACTGAGAAGACACAGAGGCAGTGCAAGAGAGAAGAGAAGAATAATCCTTTTTGCACTCATTCATTTTGTGCCTGGTGTGTGAACAATTAGGTGAGGGCAATTTTACAACAACCAAAAATCACACAAAAATAGCCTCATGTAACTATTGGTATTGGGTTGATGAAACTTGCAACTGTCATCATGATCATCAATTCATCATCATGAATCATACCAATAATACGTAGCTTAACATCACATGCATAATGTGATGATAATTTATGACTAAATGTCTGTCTCCAGTTACCGTCAACAACAGGGCCCCACCCAAACTACCGCTTAGCTTCATTGCACCAGACAGCACTGAGCACACACACCCAGCAACATTGCATTTTCCCAATCAAGTAAAATCAATGCACCACCATTCTACAGAGTTGGATAGGCCTGTTCAGGCCACTTTAAAGTAATTATAAAATCAGTTGGTTTCAGTGAAGTTGAAAACTTTCTTCTTCGGGTGGCAGTTTTGGAAGTAGTCATGCCCATGCCCTCAGACCTTCCAATCATCCCTGATCCTCCTGACTTCGAGTGAGGTGTCCAACTCCGTACCAAAAGTGTACCGACTCAAATGCAATTGATCGACCTGTGGTACATTGCTGTTGATGCAGAACAAGAGAAATTTTTTGTATAGACTAGATTTGTGGTTGTGTTATGCATTCTAAAGGGACTGGTTAGGTCTAACTCTTTGAGGAGTATAAAGCAGAAAGCAATCGAACAAAGCAGTGTGGAGAGGACCCGGTGAAGAAATCTAGCTATCTCTCAAAGGAAAAAAACATCTTCAGGGAAAAAATGATCAGCTGTCGGTAGGCAACCAACATTGTAAATCACCACAAACACATATAAGCGTAATAGTTACAGATAAACAAACACCCAAATGTCACTGCCTGCCACCACATGAATCATCTCAACACATCCACAAATCACTCAGCAAGCAATGCATGACACTTACCTGTTCTTCTAATTCATGCTTGGTCACCATCTTTGTGGTACATTACCAATCCATTGGTCATGAAACTGACATTGGACAGTCTAAATTATATAATGTGGGGCAGTCCGGCTAGGGTCATAATACACTAGGAAAGGATAGATAGTCGTGGCTCAGGTTTGTAGGCAGGCACACATTTGTTTGCATCTCCAATGTCCTTGAGGGAAATGGGTGGTGTAGGGATACTTCTTCACTACACACTGTCACAACTCCAAACCAGCAATTAAATGTGTCTAAGAGTGGGGGTGAATGAATCAACTAGACACAAACAAATACATGTAAATATTGTCCCTAGCCATATTTTTCTTAATTGTTTCTTTTTTTGGCATCAAATAAACAGAAAGCAGATCAGCTCAGGATCGCGTACGTCAGAAAGCATCCGTCAAAAGTTGCTGGCACACCTGAATGATGCGTTGGCAACCACAACATCTTGTGAGAGCATGTGGCCGGCTAGCAAATCTCGTGGCACTCGTGAATGGCTCTCAAAATCTTGTGGGCAATCGCAAGCGCATGGCAAGTTGCTCTCTCGTGCGCAAAGGGACATTTCAAGCATGCTGACAAAAAATCTACGCTCCATCGCGGAGTGCGGAGTTTGTCGGTAACTCCACATTCTGCGTGGCCAAACTCCTCTCCGCAAGTGTAACAGAATTTTACTTATAAACTAGAAGTAACAAAATGATTTCAGTGTCAAAAGCAGTAGTACGCTTACCTAGCTAAATAATCTGTGATCCACATGTTGCACCAGATGCCTTGCAGCAGGCACATTAGCTCTCGATACTATTTCATGAGTCAGACTGCGACTGGGCAAAACAAAGAATTCTCCCTAGAGTTATCTTATCTTGATTATAAACCCCTCAAAATATCTGGCCACACAGAGATCTCTGCATCAGTTGTCTTAACCCTGTCGAATATTTTAAAATGCAGCCTCTTTGTGACCAATTAACTAATCTAGAACAGATTTACTGTCCATATGTGCTTGCTGCCAATTGCATTGTAGCAGGTTTATTTTGTAATAAAAAGTTGACTGTCAGACTCTGCTTTTCATGCTCTGGCCCTCTTGGCTTAACACCCCTTTCCTTTGGCACACATTGATCCCCAATTTCTAAATTCCTGGAGTAATTATTTTTCATTCACTCATAATTACAGCAAACAAATACAGAAAGGTCATGGTAACAATGATTACAGAAGATCTATGTAAAACATGCACAGACTGTCATGTATGAAGGAAACTTGTAGGAAACACTCCAACATTAATAATAAATGCATGCAACATTGGGAAAGTGTGTCAGGCTCATCTCGGTAGGCCTTGTTCTGATTATAGTGCAATTCTGCTCTGCAAGGATATCTCCCATAGTTTACTTACCTGCATGCTTCCGCTCGTCCTGGATGGATCCATTTGACTTTTTATTGCCGCACCAGAAATCTGCTGACCACAGCCCTGCCAGAAACCAAGTTGGAGCTGACGGTTAACACTTTCTTCAACCTTGATGTATCATGACTCCTGATAGGGACTGTGGACATTTTGCCTCACTGCCTGTGCCTGCATTGATACAGAGGCATGCTGCTCTGCAAAGGGCATTTTGCAGCATGTCTATGGGTTGCAAATGTGTGAAGAGGACTGAAATGAAAAGTGCTCTTCACACATGTGTCCAAAAGGCATGATGCACCCCCACCCTCGGCTGCCGTTGTCACCAGCACAGAAATGAAAGCAAAACGGACTTGCAAAGTCAGTTCACCTGTTTACATTTCTGGATCCTGGAGATGCAAGCAGCTTTTCTTTTCTCCCGCTTGCGGGTGATGGTAGGTCTATACCTTGGCACCTTTATGGACCATCAACAACAGATTTGTACCCTATATGTGCCCTACATTCTTCTTCTAGGTGGAGCAACATTGTAGACTATTAAACATAAAAGGGATTTTGTGCAGCACACACTATGGATACATTTATTTGAGGGTGATACCATATGGAAAGATGATCAAAAAGGAGGCTTGGTGAAATTAATTATTTGCCTAGAATCCCACAATTTGGTCAAGCAGGGGAACAGAGACAGATCCCATATCTTCTAATTTCACACCATGAAATTCAGCCACTACCTGGATATTTGCTTCTCATGGCAAAGGTTAATGCTTTTCCGGGATTCATAGGATGGTGAGCCTAGCCTGGCATTTCAACCTGGCTCCCCATTTGGCATGGTCAGCATTTGTAAGCAGTAGGATATATCACCCAGTAAAAGCTCAGCTCGTTTTGGGCTCGAGGACTTTTTTGCTGAGCCAGGCATATGGCTAAAACTTGGATCAAGCTTTCGATGGCTCACTCAGCTATAGCTCTCAGCACACAAATGCCATCTTTTTAAAGCCTTTTGTTTCTGCCATAAAGCTCTTCTTGCAAAAACTACCCTACCTGCCTCATATCCTGCTGTCCTCTTGGCTGGAATCTTTACTCAAGCATGGCCTTCCCGGTAGTAGTTCCAAAATTACAGACGTTTTGTGCTGGTGGCTACACTTTCGCTGTGATTACAGGTAAAGCCTGAGATGCTCTTCATCTTCATACTGAAAGGAACCCTATAAAATTCTGTACGTTTCTCAAAACTTGTTTTTTCTGTACTGATCTGCTCACTTACAAATTCCTCTCCTCCATCCTAAGGTTATATTTAAGGTCAGGTCTGCTTCTCATTCATCTATTAGCACCAGGACACCATTCTCCAGGGTAATTGTTCGCTGTACAATACTCTCATCATATAGGTATTCACTTAAATGTTTTTTTTCTCTTTCCACCATACAGTGACTATTGACAAATTATTCGGTGTCATGAGTCACAGCAATTATGTTTCATGCATTGAACAGATACTCAGCGCAGGTAGCAATAGTGGAAGTGTTCCTAAGCCTACTAAAAGCCAGAGAGAAGACAAAGCTGCAGCCGTGCAAATTTGCATCAAGGGTAGAACTCGCATCATGGGCAGCAACAGATCAATAGCCACATAGGGCATCAGCAGTGCAAGTGTAGCGTCTTGTAAAAAGACAGAGACGCTGTACTTGTAGTGAATAAACGCTTTATTAAAGTAGGTGCAAGCAAACAACAAACTGGCCACAGCTAGCTCGTTCTTCGCCTTGTCATACGGCCCCGGCGCTCGCCTTAGAACATTGACCGCGGTGACAATCTAAATGATGTCACCTCCCTTTCTTTGGGACTCCTTCCCCCTGGCCTTATTACCTCTGTTTTCCGGCGGAGAGAGACATCTTACAACTCTTCCCAGGTTTCATATCTTTCCCTCCTGGGGTTTCACTGCATTTGTAAACAATTTGACAATTCTCGTGGGTTTGGTAAACTCAGACCAACTCGCTTTTCCTGTAGGTGCTCTTATTTTTATAGTGTCTCCAAACCTCAAACCCTACTTCTTTTATGGAGTGTAGTTTTTTCAAACCTGTCTTTCCTCTCTATCATGGCTTTGTGCTGCCTGTCTAAACTTTGAGGTTCCTTACAGTGTCCTGTCCACCCTTTCTGCCATCCCATCCACCAGGGTGAAAGCTTCGTGTTGGGCTTCCTAGCTCGGAGCGGTTCGAATGGGGTGACCCCCGTTGTCTGGTGAGGGGTCAGGCGGTAGGTTTCCAGACGTTTTCCAATTTCATCCTTCCAATTCAATCCATTTGTTCTTGCTAGTTGGATGCTCTTCTTGAGAGTTTTGTTGAATCATTCAACCATTCCATTGGTCTCAGGGTGGTACAACGTGCAGCGTTTGTGCACAATCCCATTGCTTTCGAGGAAGTCCCCCATTTCTTTCGAACATAGTTGTACCCAATTGTCCGTCAACAGGCTACTCGGCAGACCTTCCCTGAGGAATAGTTCTTTTAGGAACTCGACGACCACCTTGGTAGTAATCTCCGATACTATTTTCACCTCTGGCCATCTAGAATATAGTTCTACTAGCACCAAAATGTACGGAGTGCGAACCTCACCTGTCAGTGGACCTATTATGTCTAATGCCACTTTTTCCCAAGGCCCCGACGGGTGTGGTCTACATTGCATGGGAGGCGTGTGCTGTTTCAAAACCTTGTCGCTGATGGCTCATGGTATGCAGTCCCTTACTTTTCTCCCCATCATGTTGTCCATACTGGGCCACCAGTAGTCTTCCCGCATCCTGTGTTTGGTTTTGGTAATCCCCATGTGTCCTTCGTGGGCCAGGTTTATTAGGTAATTCCTCAAAGTGTCGGGAGGGACTAACCTCTTTCCGTGGAACAGACATTCATTAGCAATCGAAAGTTCATTCCTGACCATCCAGAACGGCCGTAGGGTCTCGTCTTGTTTGTCTTTGTGTTTCCAGTTCTCTTTTGCTCTCATGCATACTGCCATCAACTGGTTATCCGCTTTAAGGGCCTCTTTCCAACTTTCTTCTCCAACAGCACCTTGGGTGATTACACACACCTTCTCTGCCTGTGTCTCGTCCTTGTCATCTTCGTTCTCTTCGCCCTCTTCATCTCCTTTCGTTATTCCCACAAGACGCGAGAGGCAGTCTGCTGCAAGATTTCTTGTCCCGGGTACGTATTCAACATTGAACGTGTACTCCTGTAGGTTTCCAACCCAACGTCTGATTCTTCTGGAAATCGGGTTGAGTCCTTTTTTAATGAACACCTCGACCAGGGGCTTGTGGTCCGTTCTCAGGTTGAATTTGGTCCCCCAGATGAAGTCTAGGAACTTGTTCATGGCCCAGTGTACCGCCAGGGCCTCCTGCTCTATTAACGAGTGATTGACTTCTGACTTTTTAAGGGATCTCGATGCGAAGGCTATGGTCTCCTCCCCACTCTCACTCATTTGTGTGAAAACTGCCCTGAGCCCTTTTGAACTCGCATCGGTCGTCACCACCGTCTTCCTGTTGGGTATGAGCGCTTTCAAGCTTGGGACCATTGTTAGTGCATTCTTCACGTCTTCGAATTCCTTTTGGCACGTCCTTTTTGAGCAATTGGCGTATGGCATAGGTCCTACCTGCGAAGTTCTGCACGAACCTACTGTAGAATTCAAGCATTCCCATGAATGATTTTATTCCTTCTTTGTTCATTGGCGGAACTAAATCCATGATGGTGTTTTGGAGTTCTGCTTTGGGCTTAATTCCTTCCGGTGTTACCTTGTGCCCCAAGAAGTCTAGCTCTTTGCATCCAATCTTGCATTTTTCACTCTTCACAGTAAGGCCTTGCTCTCTGAACCTCGTCAGCACTTGTCTCAATCTGACATAGTGTTGTCTATCCTCTGCGCCAAAGACCAGCACGTCGTCTTGATAGCACAATACTCTAGGAATTCCCTTAAGTATGCTGCCCATAAGTCTCTGGAACACCGCCGTGGCCGAGACTACACCGAACAGCATTCTCTTGAATTTGAAGGCTCCTATAGGTGTAACGAACGCTGTGAGTTCCTGGGAATCTTCATGGAGCCTGATTTGGAAGTAGGCTGAGGTTAAGTCTAAGGTTGAGAATACCTTCGCTCCTTCCAGCATACTCATCATTTGTGTGATGTTTGGCAGCGGGAACTTGTTTACCACGACCTCTTTGTTTAGTGCTCTGAGGTCGATGTATAGACGAACTGAACGATCTTTCTTTCTTGCTGCGACGATCAGCGCCAGCCACTCTGTTGCCTCCACCGGTTCAATTACTCCTAGGTTGCATAATTTCTCTAATTCTGTTCTGATTGCTTCTTGTATGGCTATGGGGAGATTCCTCACTTTTGCTACTACTGGTACTGCGTGCTCCTTCATTTTTATCTTGTGGGAGTAATTTCTTAGGCACCCCAGTTCACTGCTGAACACTTCCTTGAACTCTTCTTCAATGCTTTCCTAATTCTCACCTACCTCCTGCACTAAGATCTGTGGGGTTTTGTTTAGGTTTAGGTATACACCTAGATCCTTTTGTGCTTGCCATCCTAGTATGTTGTCCCCTTCTTGTGATACATAAACCTTTGAGACTGTTAATCTGTCTTTGTAGCTTACTGTGCCCCAGAAGTAACCTTTCATGTTAATAGGTTGACCACCATAGTCCCCCGGCCTGACATTCATTTTGCTCAATTTAAGTTTCCCTTTGGCCACCCTTTCAAATTCTTTTGCATTTATAAATGTTATCTTAGAACAAGAGTCAAACATGGCCTCCAGCCCAGTTTCTTCAACCTTTATTATGTCCTTACTAATTTGTCCGCTCTGCACATGCAATACGATTTTGGTATACACCCGTTACAACGCATCTTTTACTCCACACTACCATTACAACGCGACTTTTACAACGCATACCATTACAACGCATTGCGATGGGGGGCGCTCTAGGATAGGGAATAAGTATAATTTACTATCCAACACCTTCCCTAGGGTCCACGGGGACTGGAGATAGAATAGTAAATTATACTTACCACTATCCAGCACCTCAAAGCGCTATGCGTTGTAATGGTATGCGTTGTAATGGTCGCGTTGTAACGGTAGGTAGTTGTAATAGTATGCGTTGTAACATGGTACATCCTACGATTTTATCACACACCCGTGCAGTGTTATTCCTTCCCTGCCTCTTGTAACCCTGACCACTTCTGCAGTACTGTTTAAAATGACCCGTCCTGCCACACTTACAGCACGTGTATTTCAATGCAGGGCACTCCTTGTCACACGCCATGTGTCCCTGTTTGCCACATCTATAGCAATTGGCCTTGAAACTCCATCCCCCTTTGTTCTCCTTCTGTTCTTTCTGCACAATCTTCTGCTCCTTATCAGCCAACACTCTTTCACCTTCGGGCACCACTTCACTCAATTTAACTTAGTTCTTGCTGTTCTTGCTTTTGTTGTTTGGTTAATCTCGCTGACACACTGCATCATGTGTTCTATCTGCTTTGCTACTATAAGTACCTCCCTTAGTGGTGGGTCATCTTTTAACCATAGTTCTTCCCGCACACGCTCAGTCCTACATGTTAACACAAACTGGTCTCTAATCCTTCCGTCACACGCACCCCAAACTTGCACGTGGCAGCAAGATTACGTAGATCTGATACAAAATCTTCTATTGATTCCCTTTCTTTCTGTCCTCTTTTTCCAAAACGGTACCGTTCCATAATAGTGCTAGTTTTTGGAAGTTAGTGTAGGTCTAGTTTCTTGATGCTAACTTCGAACTTGTTCAATCCCCTTGCTTCCTGTGCCCCTAGCTCTGGGAGTTGTTCTAACACTTCCTCTCCTTCCGCCCCCAAGTAGTACGACAACAGTGCTACTTTTCTTTCTAGCCCTAAATAAGGTCTGCATACGGTGCGTAGTTCATGAAGACCTTCTTCCACTTGTTCCACTTTATGGTGGGTTCCCCTGGGCTAGGTAAAAAGAAGGGAGGGGGCGTTATGTTCTGCATGTTCACCTTAGCTTACATTTGTCCCTCTAGCACAACCACTAATAGACTTACCTACGCACTTTGACGTGTAAATTTGGTAAAGTTAAACACAAAAACCTTCTTTAGGAGTACAATAAGATATTATGACTGTGTGAAAATTCTTATTTCCTGTTCCTTGCCACACCAGTACTTTGTAAAAGGAGGGAGATTTCGATAGATTTGCCTTGTAGTCCACTAGGTGGCACTGTCTCAGAGTATTGTTTTTGCCTGAATAGATCTTCCAAGAGATGAATGATGTTCCTGTTGTTACTGCGCAGTTCCTTTTCCCGTCAGGTGACAGGAACAGCTAGAAACCCACAAAGTCAAACTGCCGGCTTCCCAGGGCTACCTTCACTGATGCGTGGTTTCTTACTTTGCCAAAGTCTTCCTCACACTTCCTCGCAACTTCGCTGAGCCTGCTTGCCACACGACGAGTAACTGGCTGGAGGCTTCCATCATACACCTTGTCTCCTCAAGACCTCCCCTGGAGCGCTCGCCTGGCCTCCCCTGCAGTCTCTCTTCGATCCGAGCACTGACAAACGTCCCCTGCTCTTCACCCTCGCCTGCTTGCGTCCGCTGCTCTCACATACTACGAGACACTACACCTTTTCCCGCAGTCTTCCGACTCTAACTCTCAACTATGCTGTCACTGTCCTTTCGCTAATGCAGTCCCTTGCACACCCTTTCCGTTCCGCCGCACTCACCGGAAAATAAGGGCTGTGACCTCTCTTTGTCCGTGTCGTGACCTGCTCCACCACAGCGTCAAAACACCAGTGCCCTGATGCTGACTTTTCCACCCTGCCGCAGCCCTGATGCCGACTTCACCGTCCTGCCGCAGCTCGGATGTCAACTTTTCCGGCCTGCTGCAGCTCTTCGTTGACAATAGTGCAAGTTGATCTCACCCGCACTGGAGCAGTGATGACGGCACCTGTACCTCCTTTTCCTCACGCCGTGAGTTCCTCCAGTTTTCTTAGTTTCTCAATAAACTTCCCTTGTTCGTTTTTTTAAAAAAATTTTAAACCTAAGAAGTTATTCTCCGTCAGCGTGTTGGGGTCAAGATTTCATCCCATCCTCGTCGCCTGTGTAGCGTCTCGTAAAAAGACAGAGACGCTGTACTTGTAGTGAATAAACGCTTTATTCAAGTAGGTGCAAGCAAACAACAAACTGACCCCAGCCACAGCTAGCTGGTTCTTCGCCTTGTCATACAGCCCCGGCGCTCGTCTTAGAACGTTGACCGTGGAGACATTCTAAGTGATGTCACCTTGGTGTGTTCCACGGCGACCGCGGGGACAGGGGTGTCATTGATGGGTTATGTCTTCCACCCCCGAGGTGGGAGATGCCACAGCAAGCTTCCCTCATGATCTGATAACAGAAAGTATTGAGAAACAGTGGTCCCTCAAGGGGGAAGTATAAACAAGCAAGCAAGACGGGTTTATTCAGTTTGTAGTATAGTAATAGTAGAAAAGATTATTGCATGTTTATACTCAAATCGAATTGAAAATAAAATGATGATCCCAAACAAGTGGAATAGGTGAATGTAAAGTGTACTGGTGATTTACAATCTATGTACATCAATAGTGAATGATCAAGGATGAAAAAGCAGTTGGTGTGCACTATAACACTGAGTGAAATGCTCCAGAATCAAATAAAAACAGTACAGTATTATTGTGTCAACATTTCGATCCTATACATACATTTTTGCAAGTTTGGGAAGAGCCTGCTCAATTTCTAGGATGATTTCGGAAATGCTCCCAAGTGGTACTGATGCATAAGATGGCACAGAAGTGGCAGGGAATATATCCCAATCTATAGTGTTTTATACCCAGTCACAAGATCTGTGTAGCAATATGGGGTCGGAACCGGTCTATATGCCATTGCGGCCCTCTGGAAATAGGTTTCTCGATAGAAGTAAAATGAGATATGGGCAACCTGTGCCTCACTGAGCTGTACTGGATCATCCCTGAATATAATAACCTGAACTGAGTGCAGTGATTAGTCAAAACTTCATGGGAAGATGTGTCCACTTAGAACAAAAAAGGAATGAATCCTCCAGCCATACCGATCACTTGTGTGCAGAGTCGATCTTTTCGTGGGAATAATCAGATGTGCTCCAGCCCACACATCTGGCTTCTGTGTTCTGTATTGATATACATAGATTGTACTGCACCAACACACTTTACACTCACCTATTTCACAAGCACTGTGCCTTTTGGAATCACCTTTTTACTTTCAATTTGACTTGAGTACAAAAATGCAATGATTTTTTCTACTATTACTTGATATATATCTACAGCTAAAGCAGCAACAATGCTGATCTCCCTCTCTCAAACATAAATCAGGTGCATCGCCAGACAGCATTTACATAATCATCTTTAACAAAAAACCCAGGGACATTGTGGTCCCAAGAGTGAATGGTAAGCTTCATCCACACACAGAACATGTACAGCACCTTAAGCCTTAGTGCAAATTCACATATACACAAAACAGTTTATGTTTTGCCACCAAGTATACTCCTTGGTATATAAAAGAGAAAATATATAAATAAATACAAAAAAAGTTAGACTGAGGGCCTGATTTAGATCTTGGCGTACAAGTTACTCCATCACAACAGTGATGGATATTCCGTCCGCTGAAATATAAATCCCATTTTATGCTATGGGATTTATATTTAGAAGGATGGGATATCCCTCCCGTTGTGACAAAGTAACCCGCCCGCTGAGATCTAAACTAGGCCCTCAGTGTCTTGCGATAAAATAGGGTTTTCCTTCTCAAGGTGTGGGGGGTACATAATACTTATTTTTTGTAAAGACAAAGACAAATAACAGCCATTGTCCAGCATTCTCCACCTTCCTTATATTAATCTTTCTGTTATTTATTTTTAAAGCAGCTTCTACCTTCTATAACTGCTTTTTGTACATGGAGTTTACTTACTGTCATATAATATGAGTTTTTGTTCACCTTACAGTCCAAAGAAGGAAAATGTCTCAGTAACATTACTATATTTGTGTTCATGTTTTTTATTTGCTTGTAAGTTAAATGGCACTGAAGATACTTGCATCATGATTTCCTAATCATCTAAAGAATAACGCTACATTTTGTAAGGCTATAGGAGGAGGACTGTCTATACATCAGGGCTCAAAGGCACATATTTTTTCACAAAGTATTGTGAATTTTGCAAGTGTTGTGAAATATAATTGTCAGTGCCTGGCGTCAAAACTGAACATTACTTTTTCACGTCATTTATAATGCAGTAGCAATTTAAAATCCATCTAGGTCCTGAAGAAAGCCTATGACTAGGAGTCAAGAAAGCTGAAACATGTCGACCATAATGTGAGGCAGCATGTATATTTTCAAGCTGCTTCTGCACTATGTTTAATAAGGATTACAAGAGATATTTTCAATTAGAGTGTTTACCCTTCTAACTCCTTTTTTAACCTCACTTGCACACACTGCATTAATATTCTATCACTGAATCATCGTGGTTATTATCATTCGAGAGCCTGTTTCCTTCCTTTTTGACCTTATCGAAACCTAATCCACATTGTTTTCTTCTGTGATCAAGAGGTATAGTGGATGGTGGGAAGGATATCCAAATGATGAAACTGACCACTTTGGTAATTGATGGAAATCCTATCTTTCGTAAGGTTCTCTTTTCTTTGTAGTACTCTCCATGTTATATGTTTGTTTGGTCCTCTTCCCAACTAACAGACCATCGGATTTATTTGTTGTTTTATACAGTGTTTTGTAGGGGAAGGAATCCGATACAGATCTATAAACATCCCTAGGTCCCTTCACCACATTATTTGTTTTGCAGTTTCATACACATCCATTAAGCAGGGGCCAAAAAAAGGGCTTGTGTAATGAAAGTACCATTTCAGTTGTAATTCCCATTGGATTCTTTCCTCCTCGGTACAGAAAAAAAACAGCTAAGCGGAATTACACTAAATTTGACATCAAGGCTGAATTTACCTCAAAGAAGTGCCTTTGCTTAGTTTGGTGTAAAGCCTTGCAGTATTAGCATTTTAAAAAGTGTCTCTCTTTGAAAATGAAATATTACATTTAAGAAATATCTAGACTGTTAATTAGCGGAGTTCCACAAACCCAACAACTAAAAAAATTCCCATCCCCATTGCACAATGAGGCTTTCCTCCCATTGTATATTTTGGGTCTATGAACCCACACTTGGGGTAAAAATCTGTTTGGCTATGTGCAACTTCAAGAAAAATGTTGCACACACCATTACGGGATGCATGGACTCAATCCCTGTGCCCTGAAAAAATGTAGGCAGGACACACAATGGGAAGGATGAGTACACCATGATCCTAGATTTATGTGGGGGTGGCCTCAAAGGAACCCACAGGTTTGAATTTTTGAAAAAAAAGTTTATTTTACAGTAGGGTTTGCTGCTCTCAGTGCCAAGTTCATAGATACCAGTGCAAACCTGCCACAAGGTTTATGGCATGGGACTGCAACCCCATAGCAAACGTCAGGAGCCATCTTGCTCTTTTTGCACAGTTTACAAACCAAACTCAGGTCCTTGAACCTTGCAGAAGGTCGAACAGAGATTTTTAGTTCAATAGATCCTATAACTAGGAAACTGGTGTGGGAGCACACTGCTTCACCTCCCAGCAGAGTCGCCCCTGGGCATCATGGTAGATGCAGTTCAGATCGACAAGCGAGTACACTTGGAAAGTCTTGAGTGTTACACCAGGTGGGTGCAGATTAGTGCTGGCCATCTCTGGACATGTGTTTCTGGGAAGACAGCGAAGATAGCAGAAGATCGAAAGATGATGCATCGCGAACACTTTCCTACATTGACCAGAGTCCTTAGGGGCGACACCGCCGGTGTGTGAGTAGTGTGCGACCCTACCCCCATTTGTAAGATCCTATAACTAGATCAACAAATCTTAAACAAAATCCTCATATACATCGGACGTTGAGCGCTAGGGGTGGGTCAGTTGCACAGTCTGGATGGAGGTCAGGCCCTGTGCCCAACTCTCATTGCCCATTGCCCAAGAAGGCCGTGCTCAGCTGGGGTTTTATGCCTTAGTGCAGTGGTCTTCAAACTTTTGAATGCTGCACCCGAGTATAAAACACATCATTGGCCCCCCATCAGAATTTTCCACAATTATTCTTAAACATTACAGTTATGTTAAACCATTTATACATCGCCCATTACAGAGTTGCGGCCAGCCGATCGTTTGTTTTTAGCTTAAAACAAAGCACTGCCATCAGCATGATGCTTCTTTTGACCAGAGCCTGGTGCTAGCCTGGCATCAGTTAAGGGTCCCCTAGGGCCCCCCCCCCCCCAGTTTGAAGACCCCTACCTTAGTGGGTTTGTTGCAGGGTCTGCATGCAATGTCTATTCTGCATGGTCAAATGGGGGGCTCTTTGGTAGTTGTTCATCTGCAATGCGCTGGGTGCACAGTCAGGCCCCAGTGAAGGACCTTCTGTGTATGTCCAAAGGCCAGCGCGCAGTGGTGCTTGGCAGCCTGAAGTGGTTTTCACACAGAGGCCAGGAGCTTCACTTAACTCGAACTGTACAAGATCAGAGGTCATGTAAAACTATGCCCAGTGAAGGCTGGGCATATAGCAAAATCAGAGGCCAGGCCTAGTGCCCAGCCCCCACTGGTTGGTCACCTGTGGTGAGAGAGTGCAGGGCCTGGCCACAGGACAGGCCCTAAATCCAACTCCCACTGTGCTCATTCCTCAGGCCAGGCTGTGTGCAGTGGAGGATGGCTGTACACAAAGCGTTGGGCAAAGGGCCTGGCTGAAGCACAACTTCATACATGATGTGCTTGGTGTCTATTGCATAGCATAGCTGATACATTAGAGTGGTTGTGTGCAGTGTCATACTCATAGCTCAGTGTCTAGCGGAGAACCTTTCAGTGAGTGAGAAGCAGTGGGGTTTATGGATGGTGGTAACGTGTGAAGGGGTGTAATTTCATTGCAGTGCTTGGACATAATTATCATCCGTGTGTTTCAACTGAGGCACTGTTTTGGTGAACTAATATATACACCTTTTTGGCCAGTAGCATGACAGTTAAGAGGAAAATAGTGCTGTGGGCAGATCCAAAATGCCACTTTCATCAAGAAATGGTTGTGTGGGGCTGAGCCGAACAAACCAAAAATGCTAATTTTATCAATCAAATAAACTCTGCCACACAGCTAAAGCAATCTCTGTGTAGGATCTATAAAGGTCCCTACTCAGTACAATTCTCTCCCTCTTCAAATAAGAATGTGGGCTTTCAAAATGAGATTAGATATTCGTAAAGAGGTTGCTGTAATGACTGAGTATTGTATGTATTGACTGCAAACATATGTGTTTGACTACTCACATTTAATCTAGTGTTTCCTGATCACATTCTCAAAATGTACTTGATTTGCCCTCGAGTGCTATTAAGAATTTATATTTATTTTTACATTATTTGAAAATATTTTCCAATATATTCACCCTATCTGTACTCAAACCCACAAACATATGTATTTGTAACAATATCAAAGGGTACTGTGGGAAATTGACTTTGTTGTATTATTCCCCACATTTTTGTATTTTTGATGGCTTCAGAACTTGCTGCACTTTACCATCTGCTAACCAGTAGCAAAGTGCCTGTACTCCTTCTTTTAACAAGGAGGAATTGACGTACTCCTAAATGCTACATTTAACTTTCCTGTAAGTCCCTAGTACATAATACAACATGAACCCAGAGACTAGAAGTTAAATGTGACTAGTGGACTGCAGCACATTTTGTGTCATCCACTACAGTGTCAGTGCAAACATGGCTTCCGGCCAACCATCGTAGCCTGAAGCTAGTAGTGTAAAAACTGCAATTTGACCTGTCAAAATAAACCCTTTTGACAGGTCAAGAACATCTTTTTCAATACTAATAAAGCACGCCTATGTAAGCCTTGTAGCACATGGAAAAGTGCCTTGTATTTAAAAGTAGGACATGCAAAAATTTAAGATCAGAAGAGTTTCATCAGAGGCAGGCAGCTACATGATCTCACGCATGAGTTGATTGGAGCAAAAGATATGGTCAAAGATGATAAAATTCCTTTCACAGTTCTTACTTTAGATGCTCCCAAAATATGTGATAGGGTTAGTTTGCCTTTTCTACACTGGGTCATTAAACAACATGATTTAGGGGAGGTTTTCCCCATAGTGGTGTAATCTATATATAAAAACCATACTGCAAAACTCCTAGTAAATGGCAAACTTACCAGGCAAATAAGTATTAGAAGAGGGATGCATCAGGGTTGTCATATGTCACCCATATGTCACCCTTGCTTTTTAACCTGTATACAGAACCCCTGGTTAATATAATTAGGCAAACCGAAACATCATTCAATTTGAATGTAACGGTTGGGAGAAAAAAGTTACCTCATTTGCTGATGATTTAATGATATGCACGAGTGATTTGGGAAAATCTCTCCCAGAAATTCTAGGTACCTTAGAAGATTTTGGTTAGGTCTTGTGGAACTAATTTAATCAGTAAAAGAACACAATCATGGAGTGGAATACTCAGTGCCTTAGTCCACCAGTAAAACAGGAGATGAGATATCTAAGAATTCAGACCTCGATAAACTGGTGCAAACAAACTCTAAAAAAGCAGTGATAGAAACCAAAAAGCTACTTAAGGCTTGAAGTGGACTCCCGCGCTTCTTTCTAGGAAGATCACATTTTCTCAAAATGTCCATACTCCTGAAATTCACATTTTTATTTGACATGCTGCCACTGGAATTTAAGTTGGAGGCTTTTAAGAAAAACAAGGAGAACTAAATAGTTGTATCTGATATGCTAAGTTCTGCCAGAGGAAGGTCAGGGAGGGATTGCAATAACGGGTTTTCTCTTGTATTGTTGGGCATTTCAGCTCAAGAAGTTTAGATCTCTCCCTTTTGATTGCTCTGTTTTTACTCCACTCTTTAGGGACAGGATGAGGGACCTTTCCATAAAGGCAGATTTTTTTCTTTTTAAATTCAGTCATCCCAAGTATTTTTAAAACGTTATGTTAAAGATCTTGGGGCTGCCTATAAAATATAGTATCAGGTCAGACAGACCCTTGGGATACCCTACTACAATGCCCTTGCTACAATTTGGAAATACCTGGGACTCTAATATGCCTCTCGGATAAGCTGGCAATGCCTCTACTTGAAGCCTCATCGTGCCTTAGTTTGACATGCTTTGATTCTCATGTGTAATGTCTACCTCTCAAGGAGGTGACACAGTTGTCAGGGCACTGGCAATTGCTAAGTTATGTACAATTCCTTGATTAATTCATAATATTGCCAATAGCATTCCTTTAAATGTTTTTTTTGATACATAAACTAATTGACTTGTAATGCCTACTACGTGTTTGAACTCACTAAGGGGTGATACAGATATAAGGGCATCAGTGACTGCTAAGTATGTATAACTGTTTAATTAATTTGAAATACTGCCATGTTTAAGAAATCATCACTTGTTTCATTACTAGTTACACTTTTGTAATTCTCGCCTACGAGGGGCTTGTATTTGATCCTTATAAGCTTTTACATATTTTGCCCCTACATATAAGGCGCTGACTATTACTAATTCAAATGTTTTTGCTCCGCATTTCATTCATTTGATCCTTACTTGACTTTTCATTATTTGTAGGCCTACCAAAGCCTCCACACACAAGGCGTTGAGCACATCTATTGATTTTGATTGTTAGTATTATTTTAGCGGGGCACTGCATTTTATTTACCCTTCCTTCACTGACAAGGGTTGGGCAATTGCAGGTTCGCAATCACAGCTCAGTAACAATAGACCGCTTAGCAAGTGGGTGGACATATTTGGAGTAGGCCACCGCGGCAACACAACAGCATGCACGCTAGCGTCACGTCTGGTGTGCATTTCATTAAATAGAAGGGCCGGCGCACCCTCTGCTGTCATCTCAGCTCTAGTGAATGGCAAGGCGTGGTCTTGCATAGAAGTAAGATAGCCACTCTATAGAGGGCTCAGCTGGCCATACTTCCAAATCTGCACATTAGCCAATAACGTTGGGGGCATCACCTACCATCTAACTGCAGCACAGTACCTGCTCGTGCCCGTGCCTCCTTGTGTACCTGAACCAGGTGGATTGCTGGATTGTGAGAGCAGTTGAGGAGACGTGGAGCCGCGCCCCACCTGTGGCCTGCAGTGGCCTAGCCGGTGACTGCAGTGAGTCTGGGTCAATGGGCGGGGTCGGTCCGAGCTGTGCTGGAATGGGCAGATTGAGAAGAGATTGCAGATATGAGGACACTGGTGTGGCCTAACCACCCAAGGGGGTCAACTGGAGCTGCCTGATCCAAGCAAGGGGCTACACAGGCTGGACAATCCATGCCCTCTGCACTGACGGATTCTGGGCCTACTGCCTATCCGACATACTTGGCCTCGAGTGGGGGATGTATTATCTATGTACATCAGGGTGTCCCGTCCCTAACTGCCTGCTGTCCCATGGCCCTCTTCTGCACCTGCCTTCACTGACCTCACTCGGCCCATATCGGGTCAGAACACACTTGCAGCCCCACTCCCGCATTCTCCTGGTAAGGCCCCACATGGTTGAAACACACGACGAGCGCCACGCAATGGACTGAGGGTATATCCTGAAATGAATAAGAACACGCCGATACAGTTCCTTGTCTGCCATACAGATAAAAACACTGTCAGTCCCTGGCGCCAAGTCTCTAGCTGCAGCCCCTCACCGCTCCGTGCTGGTCTCCATCCACTGTCTTGACGCTGAAGTTGTGTACCACCACCTCTTCTGCTACAGTGCCTGCACATATGCCCCTGTGGTGGCGACTGGCCTGGGGTGTGGTGGGGCTCAATGTGGGATCACCATCGGCAAGCTGTAAACACTCCTTGCTGCATCTATATTGGAGAGGGCTGATTCTCAAGGATCCTACCTAGGAAAGGACTCTGCCCGGTCCTACTAATGGAGGAAAAAAAACACTTAACAGAAATCAGTATGGGCCATCACAATACCAAACAGACAAAACTAACATTTGAAGTCAGATGCCTGACAAGACAAGTTGAGCAAAACCAAGTCTTGGAGCCTCCAACAGACGTCCTCAAAACTGCAGACTCTTAAGACGTAGATCTAGGAGCTCTGCTCATGGAGGTAGGTTCTAGTTTGAAAACCATTGATCCTAAATTAGACCTAATCATCAGCAGGTTATTTCAAGTCAAGTATAAACATGAGAACAGACTACACCTACTAGAAAATCGTGTCTCTGAGGCGGATGACACTCAAGCCGACCAAAAGAACATCTATTACTCATTAAAAAGGTGCTAGCTTTTATCAAAGACTAAAATGAAGACCTGGGAAAGAGATTCAGGAAGAATAACATTCGCATCCCTGGGATTCCTGAGCCTACTGCCATCACAAGTATGAAAGGTAACATTCAAAACTTTCTCAGCAAGCTCTTTGGTGAAAGTTTATTGGCAGTGTTCATCGTTGAAAAGTCACACCACTCCCTTGGTCCAAGACCTCCCCCTAGGGCACCAGGCCGTCCCATAGTAGCTTGCCTCCTGAACTATTCTGACTGCAATATGGTCCTGCGATTGGCGAGGGAACGTGGCTCAACTACATACAAAGGCAATGCCATTTCGTTATATCCTGATTTTACCCTATCTGTGCAAGCAGATTATCATGAATTCTTGACAGCAAAGAAACTCTTTTAACAAGCTTGCATTCCCTATGCACCTTTTTGCCTGGCCAAGTTAAAAGTGACACATGATGAAAAGTTACATTTCTTCACAGATTCCAAAGCAGCTTTAAAATTTGCTAAGAATGCAGCACATTTTCACCTCGCCTCACTCCCTGCTGGAGGCCAGACTCAGCGACAGTGATTAATGAAATACTGGCAAATAGCTGTTGAATGTATACCCAATTTGGGGATCTTAGGCAATAACTATTTCATGCCAAGACGCGTCTTTGTTCTAATTGAGGCCTGTTTCCAGTTTGTGCTATTACTTATAACTCAACCAGTCATATACTGCCCCTTTATTCCAAATAGTCCAGTCACCTAGCCACTAGTGGCTGTAGCGTTAGCTTGGTGTTTCCCTGCCCCCTTGGATGAATCCCATTTCAGTTCTTTAGAATGTTAGCGATTTCTGGGGAGGGAGGGAGTCTATCTCAACCCTTATTGGGGTGTTGGTTTTAGGGGTACTTGTTACATTACAGTATTTATTTTGTCAAATTGTTTTGCCATACTTCCACCATACTAATCTAACCTATGTTTATTATTGACGCAATGTGTTTGGATGACACCAGCCTTCTCAGGTGACATGTGCATGCACTCAAAATGGCCAGGGTCACCTGTGTGACTTTTAATATACGTAACCTTATCGACTATAGGAAATCATTGTTGGTCCACATGTATTTACACAGACACAAAGTAGACATTTGTTTTTTGCAGGAGGTGCATCTGCGAGGACCATCCCTCACAGGACTTCGCACAAGATGGTGGGGGTAGTGTGTACTCCTCTGCCTATTCAAATTATGCACAGGGAGTGGCTGTGTTGCTGCGCAAGGACTTGCTGTGCCAACTATCCAAACCTGCTATAGACCCTGAAGGGCACTGCAAGAGCTTCACATGGGTGGTCGATCACACCTGAAGCGGAGTATGGACGCACCAGTGATGATCCTGATTTTCTTTACTGCGTTGTGAATCAAGATCTATAACTTTGGCACAAATACTCTCACATGAGGTGGGGACTTCAACATCATAATGAAAGACCAGTTAGATTGGTCTGGTGTATCAAGAAGCACACAGCCACGGACCATGACATCACTAAACACAATAGTATAAGATAACTATCTAATAGACATGTCGAGACAGGCACCTTCTGACCAGCACGAAGGTACCTATATCTCATCCACTGTAGGTTCTTGGTCAATAGGTGGGCCTCCTCAATATCTCACATGCCACGCACCCTTTCAGACCAAGCACCAGCCCTGCTACAACTTCCAATCCCACAAGTTCCCCCCACGGTCCTTCACATGGTGGCTTCCACCAGGAGCTGTATTAGATGTGGCAATTCAGGAAGAAATACGAAATGCTATATTAGAATATTTCACACAAAACACTGGATCAGTCTGCTCCCCATCTACTCTCTGGGAAAAATTCAAGGTAGTTATATGGGGTCCTGTATAGATAAGTAATCTAGGGTTCTGGGAGATATTCGCCGCACTCTGACCAAATTAGAGGGGAATATTCATGATCTAGAACAATACTTCCTATCTAATGACCCAATTATCCTAGCAAACAGCAGAGACAAACTATCAGACTTTCAATAGGAGGCTGGGTGGGAAAATCAATTTCTACACCGACGTATCCACGCCAGAAGATATGGAGAGGGAGACCACTCGGGTAAGACACTTGCCAGAATGTCACTGAACTCCTTAACATTGAGGACCAAGAGGTGTCGGATGATATCGAAATTCTTAAAGTCATGACCACATTCTATGCCAAGCTATATTCTCCAACCACAACTCTAAGTAAGGCTGCCTTGTCTGACTATTTTAATACCATATAGATGCTTTGACTGGATAATGCACATAGAGTCTATTTTGATTCCCCTATTACCACTGAAGAAATTGAAACAATTATACAGAGCCTCCCTGGCGATAAAGAGCCTGGCCTTGATGGGCTCACTTTGTATTTTTATAAAGAATATGCCAAAATACTAGCTTCACATCTCTTGGCCTTGTTCGAAGATGACCTAAAAACTAGGGTATTGCCTCCCTCCCTGAGGGAAGTAAGTATTATTACATTACTTAAACCCAGGAAATGGGGCAATCTCTGTGACTCCTATAGGCATTTATCTCTGATAAATCTGGACAGCAAAAACTTGGCCAAAATGATTGTAAACAGAAAACAACTGCTCATGCCATTGATTGTCCGATCAGATCAATAGGGTTTTATCCCTGGTCGCACCACATCACACAATCTCCGTACGATTTTTGCAGTCATGCACCATCTCGATTAGATGGCCACTCTATTAGACACAACAAAAGCATTCGACTCACTAGAATGGTCGTTCCTATGTGCTCTCCTTTCTTGACTCAGCCTCAGCCCGAACTTCATTAAACTAGTCTATATACTCTCCCAACAGTGAGGGTGTGCTTAAAAAGTCAAATAACAGAACGCATTTCGATCACTCGTGGCACCAGACTAGGGTGCCCTTTGTCACCGCTCCTTTTCGCTATTGCCATGGAGTCATTAGCGGTAAGACTCCGACAGCACCAGGACTCGGATTTACTACTAGAGGGCTGGTGGTCTCTATGTATGGAGTCGATATTACTATGTATTCCCGAGATCGAGCTGAGAACCTGGCTCCTCTGATGTGGGAGGTGATCTGATTTGGTGGCCACTCAGGCATACAAATCAACCGGGCAAAATCAGCACTATTTCCTCTCACAGACCCACAGTACAATTCTCAACTGAATACTACCTACAATGGGCCACTGATCCAGTTCGATATTTAGGTATTTGGCTCAGTCGCTACACTGACGAGTTATAGAGATTGAGATACGGCCAAGTCATGAGTTGGTTAGAAGATAGGATATTGCAAAAATGAAGGTTCTTCCCAAATGTTTGTACCTCTTCGCCAATATTTCTCTCTGACTCACAAAGCAATTCCTTTCATGCCTTAGATCCCTTCTGATCGCATTACTGTGGGGGAATCGACCAAGAGTTGCCTAGGAGCTTTGAACACTACCACTTATACAAGGAGGACTGGGAGCAACAGACATAACTTTATATGCTAACTGTGTCCAGACACAATATGTACATAGCTGGCAATATCTCACTCCTTTCCAACCACATGTGGCTAATGAGACCGACCTTGTGACTCTCTGCCCACTGTCAAAGGCACTCTACAACACCTGCAAAGCTCCTAGGAAAGAAATCAACACTGTTGAATGTGTCTGTTGGGCCTGAAAAAGGACTCCGCCAAAGAGCCACACTACCTCCTTCCATGCTGCTAATTAATAACCCACAACTACCACTGTTTTTGGACAAAAGGATTGTTCTAAGTGCACACAAATACAATCTGCATTCTATGACCTATACCATGGCAAAAACTTCCTCAAGCTATTTTCGCCTGACACTTCACCTCCTCCTACACCCTTTCACACTCTTTTATACTACCAACTGAGAACCACATATTGAACACTACATGAAACTTTTCCTGCCTCACCTCCGACCCTCCAAGTTCGAGACATGCTAACACCCTCTTCACCTCGGAAACTAGTAACACACCTTTACAATAGCATACAGAGCTCTTCACATATAGTCAGTCCTGGGGCCAGGCTGCAGCGGGTGTCGAACACGGACCCGGCCAGTACTGAAGCACAAGGGGCCTAATTCTGTGGACAACTGACGCTCCTCTCTCCAAATTATCGACTGCGTTTAATGCATTTTAAATTCTTACATCTCATGTATCGAACCCCGCTACAATTATATAAAATGAGTCTAGTTCCGAACTTCCAGTGCCTGTGCTGTAATATACCATAAGCTTTCTTCCTTCATCTTGCATGGCAATACCCGGTTGTAGCCACTTTTTGGAGAGAGGTAATAACCCATGTCCAACTATTTACTGGCAAAGTTCTCCCCCATTCGTCACTGATAGGATTGTTGGGCTATGTCAAAGAGACACCATCTATGCACAGAAGACTCATTGCCATGCTATTACTATTGGTTAAATGCAGGGTGTCAATCCATTGGGGCAGGAAAACTACCCCTACTATGAAAGAATAGTTACAGGATGTCAAATACTGCCAGAAGCAGTTGGATACTCACTAGGGCCAAATGCCCTGAAGATGTATGAGAGCCATTCACCACCTGGATTCTGCAGAAGGGTTCATATCCCTCCTCACCGGATTTAATAATGGACCAGCCCAATACACATGTAGACTGCACGCCCCACCTTTTGCAATCATATAGTTGTGAGTGGGCAGGCTTGAGTGCATTAATTAATACCAGTGTGCTCGAGTTGCGAAGCCAGCGAATTTTACCGTCCATATCCTCTTGTATCTATCACTAGGTCCATACTGTGAAGGGTTGAAATTGGCAATGACATCAGCTTACTTATGGATTTGTATGTGATGGAGCCATCGACTTAAACCCTGTCCCTGACACAACATCCTTCTCCCTCCATCCCTCCTTCCCACCTTCCTATCTCCCCCACCCCTTTTTTAATTTGAAAGCAGACAATGAAGTTTTGTTGTATTGTTTGTAACTTAAACGCCTATAAAGATATTTAAAACAAAAAAAACCTCTAGTGAACGGCTGGAGCGTGCATCGGCTGCACAAGTTGTGGACCTCGGCCACATTTGGTGAGTTTCCCTGCCCGCTTAAATTAATCCATTAGGGAATAGGGATCTGAAGTATATAGACATTTCATACAAATACTCACCATTGTCCTTTGTAATTTTTGCTGCCCATTACAGGCAGGTTTATCAGGAAGTGCTCTTTCATGAATTAATGTGTAAGTTGCCGCTACCTGATTTAAATGGACAATTCATTTGTTGACAACGAATCCACCAGTTTCCTAGAAGTTATAGTATAATATTATTTTTGTTCCCTTTTAGTCAATTCCTCCCGCCCTATATTATCAGTTGGGTGCAACCAACATAGATGTACAGTGGTGAGTTGCTTTATTACTCACACCTTTCCTTTGGCCCACCAACCTTTAACAATTGATCTAATGAGGCCAATAATTTCACATACAGATATTGATAGGACAAGCAGGCCTGCCGTCCTTTCCACCCCTGTAATTCCCTATCCAAAGGTGTTATCTCATGCAATTTAAGGTGAGCATTTACATGGTTCTCAGCACCACTTTCATGTTTTTACTTCTACCAGACCCGGTTTCTATCTACTTTCTTCGCACCATACACGCTGCTCGCTCTCTCTCCCCCATTGCCTGATGAACACCCTCCTTGATGGTTTTAAGCAACCACGCTATTCACAGGGTTGAAACGTTGATGCTCTTTAAGGGATCTGGACACAAGTGTATTCCCCCCTGGGACTTCTAAGTAACTTTCCTATTTGCTTCTGGTGAATTGGATCATATTTGTATTGGTAGAAGGCTATTTGGCGGCTTGCGCGCTGTGTTTGATTTTCTCCATATTTTTACTTTCAGTCACCTTTCTTGTTTCACAAGTCCCTCTGCAGAAGAACTTTTGCCACACCTTTGCATATATTAGAGGAACCGATCATTGACATGTACATAGATTTTTTCATGTACTTTGAACTGAGTAGATGCTGTAAGCAGTAACGTTCATCCGGGTTATACGTCTTATTTATTTGTTTGAAAAGTTATTTATTATTATGCTCTATGGGCACCTTTAAGAAATACAGGTCCCACCAAAAAATTGTGGTTGCTAAAGACAGGGCTTTATTTTCTGTTTCAATTGCTACCTGGGCCCTGAGGTCCACTGGGTTACCCCATTAGTTTGCAATGGTCAAATTGCACCTTGGTCGCAGTCTACAACAACCACTGACAATCACTGGCACTTTGTGCCTTTTAGGTCTCGTAAGAAAATGCCTCTTTATGTATGCTCATCCCCATTTCTTTTAACTGGTGCTGATATATTGTTCATTCTGCACACCCGAGCACTGCTAACAAGGGCCAGGTTCATGACCCCTCAAACATGATGAAATACTCCTGATTTGCATATTTTATTTTATTTACCTATATGTCCCTTGTATGTACAAAAGTGTACCAGGGCCTGTAAGTTAAATGTCACTAGAGGACTATGAAAAAACAGATCTAACGGTGGTCCCTACCTCTTGAAGCACCTAATCTCAAATCACCCCTTTAAATTTCTAGTTTGTCTCTAAAATAAAGAGAGGGAATCATGTGCACACTGAGTAGCACCCACCGTCCGGATGCCTATTCCCTAAGGAACTCAAAATTGATTTCTACAACAGCTAAGGTGCACCACAAGCAATAATATATAAATGAATATTACAATAAGTTGCAAACGATGATTCTCATTTTTTGGATTTTCAATCTTTATTCAGCAAAAAATGGAGTACCACACAGCTGACGTGTTTCGTCCCACGCAGGGGACTTCTTCAGGGCTTGTTATAATTAAAGTTGACCTCACGATGGATGTGACCAGTGTTCTATACAGCGGTATGCATGAGGCCTCAGTTGTCAAGTGGTATCTTAAAGTTTGTATATATGTCTAGCCTGAACTCCTATTCAGGGCGTTTTCTTGGCTTGGGAGGCGGTCACAGGCTAACTTATATCACCAGTCACAAGGTGGAAGTCATAATATAGTGGTCTCTTTAAAATTTTAGTTCATGTCCTTGCTCGTTAATGAAGCTTTGAAGATATTGTAACAAGTGGTATTTCTCCAAACACAAGTAGAATCTGTATTTTATTTTTGAGAACCAGTCACTAGAGGACTGTAGCACAGGTTGTGCCACCACTAAAGTGACAATGCAAAGCATGTCTCCACGCCTGGCCATGAGACATGCTCTGCCAATTCGACCTGGTAAAATAAACCTTTTTCCAGGCCTAAACCTTCCTATTTAATACTTACAAGGCACCCCCAAGGTAAGCCCTAAATACCCATAGGGAAGGATACATGGTATTTAAATGTAGGATGTGTATATTTAAAGATGTGTATTTCCAGGGAGTGAAAAATCCTTAGTTATGTTTAAAGGATGTTGCTGGAAGATGTAGCTCACATCTTAGCTTGCCCCTCTATTGCCCAGCTAGCTATTCAGGGACCACGTCCAGAGTGAAAGGAGCTGCTCCAGACCAGTTTTGATGGCCCCATGGGAGGGTTTGCTAATTTTCCAGGCCACACATCTAGGGTGTACACAGCAGATTTGCACATGGGAGGACATATTCTGCCATCTAGGTTTTAGGTAGAGAGGGCACTGAAAGATAGTGTACAGTAAAACACACAGGAAGAGCTGTAAAAGTGGATATGGGAGCTTTTATTCCATTGTTTAGGGAATGGCTAGTAGGTTCCCCCAAAGGTAGGCTCACACCGGGTTTAAATGTGGCACCTATAGTACCACTCTCAGAATACTGGTGGGCTGTGGAAGATGAAGGGGAACTGCACGTACTGGTGTGACTTGTGAGAAGAAAGAACCTTAAGGGTGACAACTACTCCCACTTATACCCAGGGCACAGATGTGGACTCCAAGGGTCAGTTGGCTCACTTCCTCTGTGGCTACAGGGACACAAAACCTGTAAGAAGCCAACTTTCCTGAAGAGTCCCTTTGACCAGTTCCAACTGTATCTGCCCTTGACGCTGCTGTTGGCTTCTGTTGGAGTGAGTCCTGGCCCCCACGGTTTGTTCCTGTGGTCGAGGAAAACTTGGCTGGTGCTAGCATGTACTTCTACTGCCCAGAATGCAAAAATGGGACTTTAAAACTTTTTGCCAACGTTTCTTATGAACAACTCACAGGAAAGCGGGACCACATTCAAGCCAAAGCTATTGAATCAAAGGTCACTTCCATCATGCTGTTATGCTACGCTGAAGTCTAAACATATAGGGTTTCATGAATAGAGAAGCGGAGCCAAAACTGATCGACGTTGTGCCCTTCCTCGGCACGGACGCAGGACTTTACTCGCTCAGAGTTTTTCCACTTTTGTCGTCGACCGCGCGGGACCTCGCTCTTCAGCAACTTTGTCAATGAACACCTTTTCTCCAGAAAACCTTCTAAGTCCAAAGGCAATTGTTTAACACCATCGCTGCTGCAGCAATTCACCTCCTGTGCTGCATGATCTCTATTCCCATTGTTCATGACGAGCTCAGCTTGTCATCAGCACAGCTCAACCGTGCCTCATGACGAGCTGAGTTCGTCATGAGCATCGAAGGGGTTAACTTTGATTACCTGGGGCTCATATCCAAACCACACTTCATCACAATTGGCCGCATACCTTTCCCTTGTCGCGGTCTAGCCCTATCTGTTGTCTTTGGTTGGCACTTTGTTCTTTTGATGCTAAAATGTATTTCAAACTATAAAAAATCATATCTCCTGCTCCCCCTATTGCATTTTTGTAATTTTGGTGTCATTTTGTTTATTAAGATATACTCTATTTCTTTTATGAATTGGAGTGGGATTTGTTTTGTGTTTTCAACTTTTTAGCTCTTCTAAATGCTCTGCATATTTTTTAAGTCAAGCCACAGCTATCAAGACCTGAACTCACATTTAAACTACTGCAATCTCTAACGGACCTAACAATGATAGTGTCATTATTACTTGTGGTGGACTACCATCCACCTCAACTAATGATGCACTTTCTGACAGAACTTTTTCTACCTGAAATTTTAAATATTCCCACTTATTGGATTTTTGTCACTTTGGTATAATTTTTCTTCTTTACATTTTCAGCTTTTTTTCTAATTTCGTTTAGATTTATATTGTATGGCATTTCAAATGTATTATTTTTTTGGGTCTGTGTAAAGCTTTACACATTGCTTAAGTGCGTCTGCTCTGTGCCATAGCTATCAGGGAGGTTGAGCTCAGATTAATTTAGTGAGAGAGAGAGAGAGCGAGAAACGTTATTTATTTAGACCATAATCTTTAACCAATACATAAAACACGAATAAGATCCACATGATAATGACTACAATAATTATGTAAGTGATAAATAATCAATTTAATATACATAGAACAAAATGTAAACCTCAAAAACCTTCATAATTCATTTAGCACAGTTTGCAAGGGTCTACATCCGTAAAATTCCTATTAGTGGAAACACGCTAAAAACGTTTAAAAACAATGCCCCTCATTTAGTAACTCCCTTACATAATCTTTTGTTGCTTTCAGGAATTTTCCTAATGCAATTGTAATGTCTAAGGATGGCATATCCGTAAATAGACAAACTGCTTGGGCACGTGAATTAACCTTGTATTTTTAAAATATTGGACGTAAAAACAATTTCCGTATGGCTAAAATCAATGTGCAATCAAGCAAAATGTGCAAAATATCATTTCTTATTCCTAGCCCGCATATACAAATACCATCTAATTGAATCAGTGCAGCATTTATTTTTTCTTCCGTCTTCCAAGGGTTAATACCAACACAAACCTTTAGAATTTCGTGTCTAAACCCTTTATTGGGCAGAATATCCAATATGGGAACCAAGCTGCATTTTCCCATGAGCTTTTTAACCACTTGACCAAATTTTTCTCACTCATATAATCTAGGTCCTGCAATCTTGAATGCAGGAGTCCATGGTCTCTAAGCAATCTTTTAGTAAAGCCTACTTCCAGGAATGGCTGCGAAAGACTCACCTTGAGGTGCACTACTATATTCTGGAGGGTTCTTCTTACATCCTTTGCCCACCCAAGGCTACTTGTTTGAATCTTCTCTCTGCACCAAAGTGAGACCTTCTGCGCACCACCTGGGTCCTGGCGTTTCTAAAATCTTACTAAAGCCATTTGGGTCTGTATGCTCCATGCTATTAGCCCTTGCTCTATTCTGATCGCTTGGATCATTGTACAGCTTGGCAGAGACAATAGCATTTCAAAAATATGTTCTTCCTCATGATCCCACCCACATTTACCACTCAGGTAAAGAACTTCAGCCCCATACAATACTTGCGGGGGGATCATTGCCTCAAATGCCTTTACCATAGGTCTGTTCGACATATCACCATATTCTATATTGATTTTTTTCAGCCCACAAACTGACAAGAAAGCTTTTGCTGCTTGGGCCTCCAAGTGAGTGCTCCATTTTAACACACTATCAAACCAGAGGCCTAAGTATCTATATTCTTGGACTGTTTCCAGTTTGTCTTGTCCTAAAAACCAATTAAAACTTTTGCCTCTCTTTCCTAAGAATAAAACCTTTGTTTTTTGCACATTTACAGTTGAAAACTTTTTATCACAGTAATTTTTAAAAACATTTAATTTCCTCTGAAGGCCCATTTCAGTTTGATCAAGGATCACAAGGTCATCTGCATATAAAAGGCGAGACACTTTATTTCCACTCATTCTGGGACTTGCACTTCTTTCTGCTTCTAACACTGCGGGAGGTCTGCTAAAGAAATTGAAAATAACAGGGGTGCCAAAACGCACCCCTGTCTAAGGCTATTCCCTACAGGTATTTTATGAGTTAATGACCCCTGTGTGTCTGATGTGCAAGTTCCTACCCTAATTTGGCTCTTTTTCTCTTTTTATTTGTTTGAAGACACTGGACTTACACCCTCATCTCTTGTACTGATGTTTTATATCCCCTGACCTAATCTTTACTTCCCCTCCCAGTTCCAGCAATATATAATGCTGGTTTTTGTTTCTTCAACTATTGTACTGCTTTGTTGTGATCTTTGTATTTTTTTTCCTTTCTTTTGTATTTGATGTCTGCTTGTGAAGTGCTCTGATATCCTTTGGGATCATGTTTGCGCTATATAAAACTTATAAATAAAATAAAATAAATAAAATGCCATCCAGAGTACCGTATTTTTCCAAATCTTCCCAGAGGCAGTTACGGTCCACAGAGACAAAGGTTGCACGAAAGTTGATAAAGCAACAGAACAATTTACCATTTAGCTCTATCGAATTTCGGGCCAATGCCCACAGGGCAAAACAGTGGTCTATTGTGGAGTGTCCTTCTTTAAAACCTCCCTGTTCAACTGGCACAATGGATCCCTGTTCAACCCAATCTTTTAACCTAGCTAATATTATTTTAGCAAAGATTTTTTCGCCAATATCTAGTACGTTAATTAATCTATAATTCTTAGGGGAATATACATCCCCTTTCTTATGAATCGGCCTAATTATTGCTCCCTTCCAATTTATTGGGATCATCCCTGATTCTAGGATTACATTGTGGTTATTCTGCAAACAAGCAACCATTTACAAGTTACAAGTAGCTGAAGTACATTCTTTACTACCTTTGTAGATACTATTGTCAGTAAGCCACCTGCTGAGCGGCCAGACCTTAATCTTAATGCCGGACGATAGAGTTGTCGAAACCCTTCAACTACCGGGGGGTCTCCACATAGCCAGGTTTCTTGGATAGAAATGATCTCATTATTTTTTGACAATTCATGTATGAGTTCTTGCTTTATTTGGTTTCCTAGTCCATTTGTATTCTAAGAAACCAGTTTTATGCCATGTGGCTGTCCTGTTACCTATTCTACGTCGCTAAGTAGCCCAATTGTCTCGGATTCCTCTAGATATCGCTGGGAAGGCCCAGCGGGGCTTGTACTATAGCTCCAGTTCTTCCATGCTTCCACCAAGTCTGAATTATTTATTACTATATTGAGATTTTCCAAACTTAAATCTACTTCTCTTTCTAATAATCTCACTTGCCTCTTTTCCTAGACCAGCGTGATGCTTTAGGAAGGCATTCTTTTGCGGGACATTGTGTTCTATCACTACCTCTTCTTTGGATACTAGCCTGATCCCTTCTTTTAAAATCTTTCTCTCTGCCTTCACTTTAGCAATTTTTACCAGGTCAGAATAGACTTGTACCCTGGTAATCTCATTACCGTCAGTGGTTGCTAGACAACCCACTTGTCGGAGATCTTTTGATCCTATTCCTTTCAAGTTGGGACAATGGGCAAATGAGTTAAAGAGATGAGACCTATTTAAATACGATCTCTTCTTCATCTTTTTCCCTCCCCTTCCCATTTTCATTGCTTCAAAATATAGCCATCTGTTCCCATTAGCCTCCTCTCCTTCCAATCTGTGTCCCCTCAGGGGCTGTAGAGTATTATTTTTGACCCCTTCCTCCCCGCTATTACCCGGATATGGTCTTTCTTTAAGGGAGGTAGTAAAGCCGGGTAATTTAGCTACATTAGGTGATATGAGTTTTATATGTTTTATTGCTTTGTCTTGAGGATTTTGTTTACTGCTTCCTTTCCCCTTTTTTACTGGATTCCTCACAGGATTATCAACACTTTTATTACTCATTTTTCTTTCTCTCCCAGATTTTGGGGGATTTAGCTTTCGCTCTTGTTCAAATACTCCTATTAGTTCCTCCGGCTTCCTACTTTTTTTTCACTGCTCTTACCTTACCCTTTCTTAGGTCGACCCTCCCTGCTGGTCTCCCTCGTTTTAATAAACCATAACTAGTATAAACACCCCTTCTTTTGACCAACATCGGCCATCTTGAAACATACACTTCATGGTTGGCCTTTGGGGTTTAGCCTTCCCGACCTATTCCCCCACCATCACCGGGGCTAGAGCCACAGAGTCCGGAACCGGTCTTAGCATTGATGGCATTTGGCCCCTGATACCATGTAAGAAAGATGCATTTTCTGAGTGTTTAGAATGTCATGGTTTAGCATTGCAACATCCAGGAGCCCCTGGAGTGATTTTTGCAGCATTAACATCAATTCCAACATTGAAGAGGCTGGTGTTCCTGATTATTCTAAATTTAGCTCTAAGGATTGGTTGTCGCCATTACTGTCCATGGGTGCTGAAATCTGTACACCATGTAGACTATGACTTTCTATTCCATTGGATCTTCCGTCCGAGGTTTGGATTTCTTCCTCATCCTGCCTTGGGTTCACGCTCTTTATTTCCTGGGACACCTGGGTAAAACATTGTTGTAACAGCCACGGAGATAAGGATAGGCAAGGTGACATTATTAGTCCCTTATAACCAGTTAAAGACTGTAGGGATTGATTAAATAAATTTACAGAGTCCACTGTATGTTCATCAAAGATTAGAGAGGAACCCCCTTCCATGATTCCTCACCTTCTTCGGCATCTGGGAACTTGTCTGGTGAAAAGACACTTTTAAAGTGTTTCCCCACAAAGTCTTTAAGGAAGTTTGATGCTGTGCCTCCTGTGCCTCCCTTACAACCCCCTTGCGATGACTCCTTAGGAACTTTCTCTTTATTCTTCTGTCCTCGTTTGTATTTGGGTTTTGCCCCTGGGCCCGCTAGGCTCTCTCCTAAAGCTTTATGACCTGTAGGGAGGTGTTTCTGCTTCTGTACAAGACCCAGTGTGCTTTTATTCTTCCGGGGGCCATTTTTAAGCTCTTCGAAATATATTTATAGTTTGTTTCACAATATCCCACCTGGCGCTACCCCCTGTTTCAGACACAATCCTCAGGACAGGGGTGGGGGGGGCAATAATACTGGTAGGGGAAAGAAAACTGCTTTATACACTTACCTCTGTTGTGCCTCGTACATGCGCCTGCACCCTTGCCCTGCCCCACTTTCACTTGGGGGGGTCCTTATTTAAGTGTGAAATGCCTCTTTATGAAAGGTTCTTCTTTATGAAAATCTCACTTTGTAATTAGAGCGAGGATAACAAATGGCTTTCTGCACTATGTTTGCTTACTCGCCGCTTTTATGCTTGGGTGGAGGTCCTCTTCAAAGTCCACCGCACTTCTCCCTCACCACTCACTTCTCTCCACCCGTCTCTTCTGCTGGTGCTGCCGGCTACACTTTACCTCACATCTCACCCAGCAGGCTCGGGCTTCTGCAGGTCACCAGCTCGGCATTTGGAGAGACTTTGGGGAGGCCTTTAGAAAGGTTTTTGCCTTAATTAGGCGGCTTGATTAGGCGCGGCCCGGCGTCTCTTCTAAGCTTTTTCCGAGCTTTTTCCAAGCTCCATCGCTTGCTCGCGTCTCTCCAGCTCTCGCTTCTTCCCACGTCGTCACGTTGTCTCTGACTCACAGGTCACGGAGTGCACGTACGCCGTATGCAACAACAGAGGACACACAATATGATATGATATGATTAATTTAGTGACTTTTAGGGTTCACCTTGACAAGGATTGTGATTGTTCCTTGGGGTGGGTCACCACCCACCCGAAGCAATAATACAATATCTTACAGGTACTTTAAAGAAATTTTCAATAAAATTATAAATATTAGACATTAATTAAAAGAGACAATGCATACCTTATTTGACCAAGGAACATTTCTTGGTACAGTGTTCCCATAATTTCTGTATTTTGTTACATTACAGCAGTTTTTCTCCCATCATCTGGGCCAGGAATTGGACTATAGTGATCACTATTGCATGTTCAAGTATACAATGGAAATGGAAGAGAATGTATGGAGGATTGATAGAAAGCACCCCCAGGCAGCTCTGTAAACAATTTGAAGATTATCTAGATTTGAGAACTTACCAAACTAGCATGGCATTCCCTTCCAGCAACATACATCTCCTGCTTGTAAAAACAGCTAGAGTGCAATGGGCTTACATTTTCATTTTTATTGACTTCGGAACACGACTGTTATACTACATTATTAACCCATTGCGTGCTCATGACGGCTCCACACCGTCATGAGTCACGGACGGCGTGTGCTCATGACAGCGTGAAGCCGTCATGCCGCGCCGCTCCGCCCACGCGGCACTAATTCCCTGCCTGTGCGGGCAAATTAGTAAGTGGGCGAGGTCATGACGGCTCCACGCCATCATGAGCACATGCCGCCCGTGACTCATTATGGCATGGAGCGGTCATTAGCACCGGAGCGCAGCGAACACACCACAACAGCGACGCAGTGAAATTTGCGCAGCGGTGAAGGAGTTAAAATGCTTACTGCTCCTTTTCTGATCAATTAAACATTAGCCGTCATAATCCCAGATAAAACCCTTCGTAATTTGCTGTCTTTCCTGATTTTACACATTCTTAAATTATGAAATCCCTTTAGTAAATCAAGCTCGTTTTAAATGAACCCAAAGGAAAAAGGAATGAATAACTGTACACATCCTAAGCGGCAGATCATTGTTGTGCCAAAATTCAGCACACAAATCTGGTGTTTAAAAACATTGGTACCTTTTTTGAATGCCTACAAAATAACCATATGATGGGTATACACTGCCTTCCATACAAACAAATCCTACATTTGGTCTGTGGACACCCAAGTTTCGATTTCTGCCCCTAAACTAAAAAAAGCTGAAAATACACATCAATTTGAACCTAATAGAAAGTTCCCTCAATGGGAGTAAATGTAGGCAGATCCTTATTGTTTACTCGGGATCTGTTCTTTAGGAGATGGGATTTTTTCTGCAAAAGATGTTGTGAGGGAGGCCCATTGTGCTCACTTCCCCTACTCTTACATTGCAAGTGATTCGGTTTCAGCCTGGAGTGTGGTGGCAGAGTGGCATGGCTGTGCTCTGACTCTGCTTAGTTGGAAATTCTTATAATGTTCCAAAAAACTACCCACAGAGATGCAGATGAGCCTACTGCATCTATAATCAGCAATCTTTAGAGTTATATAATACGGTTGGCAGGCTAAAATGGTTTTGTGGGTCTCAAACTGAGCAACCAAAAGCTGGAGTTTGACTACAGTGTTTGAAAAAGGAAGTTCACATTAGTGCTGGGTAATAACTGCAGATCTCTTCCGACACAGATCTTAAAATGATTTTGGTAAACCCTGCAGTGCAAAGAGATTTCATAAATAACCATGCTTGGTAATAATGTATGTGTTCTGGCTTTACTGCTTGTTTGTTTGTATTTACTTATTTTTAGATTTTTCAATCAACCTATCAGGATTTATAAAGCACAGCTAATCAACCAATAGGGTATCCATGCGCTTGCAGGTGCACGAGGCGTATTAATACAGCCAGGTCTTGAGGGCCATTTGGAATTCCGTAAGTAAGGTGATGGTCTGGAGGTGTGTGGGGAGGCTGTTCCAGCTCTTTGCTGCAATGTGGGAGAATGAGTGTCCTCCAACTCTGCTTCGTTAGATGTGGGATGTGGGAGACTGAGTAAGTTAAAGTGAAGCAGAGCGCATTTTCAACAGTTGGTGGAAGTTCAGGCAGTGGTTAATGTATGTGTGTCCTTGGTTGTGTAGAGCCTTGTGTGCGTGGGTCAGCAGCTCGAATTGGCATCTCCTCTATATGAGGAGCCAGTTAAGTTGCCTGAGGCGGGGTGTGATGTGGGTTCGTCAGGGAAGGCTGACTATGAGTCTTGCTGTGGCGCTTTGTATGAAGTCTCTATAGGAGGTGTGCTGCATTTCCTACGTAGATGGCGTTGCAGAATTCCAGTTGCCTGGTGAGAAGTGCTTGTGTCACTCTGTGTCTCATGTGTAGGGGTAGTCACTTGAAGACCTTATGTGGCATGCACAGAGTGAGAAACCAGGCGGATGAGACAGTGTTGATCTGTGATTTCATGGCGAGCTTGTCAATGATGATTCTAAGGTTTCTGGCCTGGTTGGAGGGAGTGGGTGCGGGGCTAGGTCTGATGGCCACCAGGAGTCATTCCATGTGTTGCTGCTGTTGTCAAAGATCAGTACTTCCGTCTTGTCTGTGTTCAGCTTCAGGAAGTTGTTCTTCCTCCAGTCAGTGATGTTTGTCATGCATCTGTGGAATTTGGTCTGGTGGTGGTTGGGTCATCTGTGAGTGAGAGAATTAGTTGGGTACTGGCAGGATAGGAAATTATGTTCAGACCGTGGGATCTGACGATGTTGTCCAGCGGGTTCATATATGCGTTGAAGAACATAGGGATGATGAATGAGCACTGGGGGACACAACAGGTGATCTTCTTGGGTTAAGAGGTGAAAAAGGTGGGAGGTGGATCTACTGGGTTCTTCCGGTGAGGAAGGAGTCGATTCATCTGAGAGAGTCCCCTTGGATGCCGATGTGGAGGAGTCTTGCAATCAGTGTGTGGTGGGATATGGTGTCGAAGGCTACTGAGATGTCGAGGGGGATCAAAGCTGCTGGTTGTCTTCAGTTGAGGAGGGTTCGGATGTCAATGGTGGCAGTGACCAGGGCGGTTTCGATGCTGTGATTGCTGCAAAAGCCGGATTTGGAGGCGTCGAGTAACTGGTTCTGCACCAGGTGTGTCATGACTTGATTGTTGATGATGTTTTCCAGTACCTTCTTTGTTCTGCAAGCATGAGCTGCTCTGTTATTGTCTATCCCTAGCAGGAAATGAAAAATAAACATGCTTGGTACATGCACATGTAGAGCTCTGAAACAGGTGCAGGGGTGTTCCAGCTATTGGCACATGCATGCAACCATCAGCATTTGGCAGCCCTGACTAACAATGACAGTGGAGTCGCCAAAAAAGTCAATTTATGGTTCGCTCAAATTTAAATCGTGTTTCACACAACTAGTCCCACATTCCAGCAATGCTTTCTGCAAAGCTCTGCTAAATGAGTGGGCCGTTAGGTGTTCCCTATATACCAGCCATATGGGGCAGGCTGGATGATTTTCCCATCGTTATGTTGTGGGAAAGATATGCTTCATATACATAATGTAAAAAAGCTGGATTAAAATAGAAGAGGGAAGTCTGATTTATTTTCAACCATGGAAGCCTGCTTTTGTAACGTTAAGCCCCCAAGTTTTCTTTCCGTTTAACGATGCAGTTGAGGTCTGGATGCTCTGGATGGACAGACTCACTTCACAAGTACATGAGAAATTCAGTAGGCGTTGGTTTGGCCTCGACAAGGAAGCACGCCAGCTAAGATAGCGGTGTATCGTTGCCTAAGAGCAGCAGTGCAAACAATGTTGCTGTTGCTCGAAATTAAATACAAATATGCCTGCAATTTACAGAACTGTGTTTGGCTGAAACAAGTGTCATTTTTGGTTGTAAATTGTAAACCGGTGGGTGTCTGACAGTGGGGTTGCCGAGTTAAAGCAATCCCTGCGGGAGTATTTATAGAGCTTTTGGTTTTATTCATGGGAGGAAGCAATCCAACCTTTTAGCTGTAGTTTCCAGTTTCTTCCCACACAGGCCAAGGCTAAGTGCAGCGCGGGTGAGAAATACGAGGCGAGTGGGAGCAAATGTTTGTTTGATGGCAGGAGCGAATCATCCCCATTTCGTCACATGTCACTGCACAAATGTAATGCACTACAAGGGTATTCAGAAGCAACTGGAACTTTTCTAGGGCCAATTGCTGTTACGTAGGCACGTTCATCCTGTGTCGCCGTAAAAATGTATTCTCAATAAAATATTTTGAAATTAAAAAAAAAAAGCTATATTGTTTTTTGTATCTCAGAAGATGCGTTATGACAGCAGCACAATCAAAATAAATATAGTCATTATAGTTTCTTTTTTGAACTAGGCTTCTATGTACGTTCTCACTACTGAATACTTCAGCAACATTCTTTGGAAATTCTAATATTCTTTGGCAGAGTTAGCGCAAAAAGCAAATCAAAGCTAGACGAATGCATAGAGAACACAGTGAAGTGGGTATTACTACTGGCAAATACCACTAATGAGGAAAAGGAGTGAGGTACCTAAGTAATCCAGTTAAAAGACCGCAAAAGCAGGAAATTGTGAAAAGCAAGTGGTCCCGGGCTCACTGTGCCACTGGATTCAAGCCAGCCTGGCTGATGAGTGGTGAAACCCAAAAACAGGTCCTAGGATGATTGTTTCCTGTCCAGGGAGGACTTGGCTTGGCAGTTCGGTTGGACTGTTCCCATAAGGAGCAGGGTCAAGACTGATTTGCATATGGCTGAGTCTAAACTGGGGTGGCATGGTGAGCAAAATAATGATGAATTTAACCCAGAACTCTTGGCTGTGGGAGAATGCTTTGATTTGTTCTGCATTCCATCCATTATTTGTGTGTCTTTTAGAAAGTTCTACTTTTAGAAAGTTTGCATTTTTTTGGCTTTAGACAAATAGGCATTTTTGCCGGAGCTCTTAGTCAGCTGACTGTTAATGGTCCAGCTGTGGTGTGATGCGTATTGCTCCCTGACAGTGTGCAAACAACCATGGTGTAGATAAGTATGAGTTTTCCTGAAAGCATGGCTAAGGAGGAGCTGTGCTCCTATCCTGAATTTCACTTTGAAAGGGGAGCCCGGTGGCTGTACCCAGCTTTTTCTGACTTCAGAAGGAACCTACCTTTTCACTCGCCAATGTAGCTCACATCAGGACCAACTTGCCCCTTTGTTTCACTAGCAAGACTGGAGCCAAACCCAGGGAAAATGTAATAACTAAATAGACCAGTTTTAGAGTTAGACGAAGGGTAGTCTCCCATCCACAGGCTGGCACTGGGAATAAAAGTGGCATCCCCCTGAAATCAGAACAGTTGTGAACCAACTAGATTCAAAAGGAGGACTCTCCTGCTGTCTGAAGAAGGAAGATTGGACCTTCTTGCCTTGAAACTAGAACCCCAGAAGTGACTCCAATGGTTGGTTAACTGGCCTCTTGTTTGATCCACAGGGGCACATCAGGCTTCTAGGGCCTTTCCAGCTTTGTAGTTGACCAGGCGCAACTGGACCTAACCTGGTACCCTCTGTTTGCCTCTAGGGGTGTGACCATTGACCCCAAGTGCTGTCCTTGAGGTTCTGGACACTTGGCTTGAGCCAGTGCACTTCTCCCTGCTTAACTGTAGGTTTCAATGATCTGATGCAGAGTGTCACAGAGCAATGTAGGGCCTCACACCGCAGAATCGTGCAACTCCTGAATGATGGCTTCACTGGATCTAGCACAGAGGAAACAGCCTTGTTTTGTAGCACCACACAGCTACTGATCTGCATCTCCACTGGATCTGATACAGAGTCTTGCATCGCACCAGCATGCTGCTCTTGATTAACTGCTTCACTGGATCCAATGTAGAGTCTCGAACTGCAGCTCCATGCAGCTCCTGATTGACAGCTTCATCAGAATCAACGCAGAGTGATAAAGAGCCTTGCATCACATATTCTTCTGTTGTGTTGTCACTTTACTGCTAGTTGAGTACTGCATACATACTTTACAAATTGCCTCTAAGTTAAGAATGGCTGCTTGTGTGTCAAGCTACCAAAGAGTAAAGCACAGATTTGTTTTGTTACTTTTGTGGGTCACGCTGAGAAGGATTGAGACTACTATTTGAAGTAGGCTCTCACCCCCTGCAACCAATAATCCAGTTTTTTACAGAGGGTTACTAGACCTGTATTGCATTTAATGAGAGTGTTCCCTCTTGTTGGTTGTGAGGCCATTTGCAAGTTGTCTCCTTAGACATTTCTACCTGCAACCTTGTAAATATTTGTTAATTTGTGCATAATATTTAGTACTGCATGTAGTAAAGTACTAATTTATACGAAAAAGCACTGGCTCGACAGCAAATAATTCAGTGTTGCTCATTATGTTGCATTCATTGTGTTGCTTTCTTATTGACGATAAGCTCTCAATGAGACAGCAGGTAACAAAGGTCGCTGCAATCTGTTTCTCCATCTTAAGATGGTTGCAGAAGATCTTATGGATGTTACCTTGCTGTACTCGGAGAGCTGTCGTCCAGGCTCTTGTGATCTCCCGCATCGACTATGGGAATGTGCTTTATCTTGGGGCCGATAAGGCCACAATAAACAAACTTCAGGTGGTGCAAAACTCATCAGCTCGTTTATTGTGTAATGTACCCCGGAGATCTTCTGCAGCCAAGGCTCTGTGTGACCTTCATTGGCTTAAGGTCCCGAACCGCCTACAATTTAAAACCTTATGTCTTCTTTTCAAAATTCGGCAGGGCTCTGCTCCTAAATACCAGCAGAACCTGGCTCAAGTCTATGAGCCTGGTCGTACTTTTAAGATCCTCCACCAGTGGCAATCTCTTGGTCCCTAGAATTAAATTGGCCAAAATGGGCGGCCGCTCGTTTTCCTATCTTGGTCCAAGGATGTGGAATGCTCTTCCGCCATCTCTGAAAGCCGAGACTGATCTCCTCTCATTTCAGAAAAAATTAAAGACTCTTTTGTTTAATTGATCCTTCTGCACTGTCTGTTCTGTTTGGGCTTTTTGCTTGCTTTCTTCTCTTGTCTGTCCCTGGCGACGGGAAACCCATTGAGGGTAGCTGTGCGCAATACAAGTTTAGATAAATAAATAAATAAATTGCTGAGTTTTCAGTCTCTAGCCGAGAGTACCTCTCTTGGGTAAGCCTGGGACAGGTCTGCCTCGCTACCCTGAGAGCCATTTGTTAAAAAATATACTTGGTTCCCAGTTTTGGAAGTCTGCAGTATGGTGGCACCTCCACGTCATTTTTGAAAGACCCCAGATGTTACAATTGAGCCTGAGTACCTTTTGACTGCTCTTGGACACCAGGACCCAGATTTCTTGCAAGGATGCACTAGCTGAATTTGGTAACCCCGTATGATTTAAATCCCTCAGCTTTACACACCATAATGTATTTAACAACATAATATGCTTTTCATCTAATATTCTGTATCACTCTTGTGGTTGTTCTCCTTTACATGGATACTGTCACTATTCTATTACTTATAAAGCACCCACCTTTGTAATTCCCTCCAACCACTCCGAAAGCTCTCAAATAGCTTCCCTTGTTTCTGTGAACATATAAAGACATACAAACTATTATCACTCCATGGTCTGCCTTTTATGGCATATTTTTTACAGCAAATACCAAACCACACCCACTGTTGCATGATGTGCTTAAGAAGAATACAATAACATAACATGTGGCTCTTGATATTGCGTGCGTGCCGGCACTAAAGCTGGCTGAGAAACCATGTTCAAGTTTGATTAAATAACCTAAGCCAGAATTTTACTCCTGCAGCTGTTCCTATGTGAAACATTGTGATTTATTTGTATTCTACAGTGGCTTATAACACTGAATATATATCTTTTTGGACGTTTCAGTCAGAATTAAGAAATACATGATAATCTTTTCTTTTTGCAAAGTAAAACATAGATCAAACTCAATCCTTTTAACCTCTATCCCTTAAACTCTTGACCATCAATATATCATTATTTCCCCATGGTGCTCACATAGGAACATTACAATGAAGTCTCTTACCTCCAAAATGTCTATGACCAAAATGGCAGATGAGAAATGGAAGTGTGTTGGATTTGAAACTGACTAGGCCAAAAAATATCACAAACATTAGCATATATTTTACACACAGGGCCTTATCATTTCAGTCAAGGGGTTTTCAGATATGTGCCATTTTAGGGCCAAGTAGCAAATTTATATGTTAGAGTAATTCCAAACTAAACAGGAAGCTTTTTATTTTTTCTGTGCTGGAATGTTGTGCTCCAACCCCCATTGACTATTCAGACAAACATGGACAAGCAATCAAAGCCTAGCTCAAAGGAGGTGGTGCGAAGGTTGAGACTACATACAATTGAAAATAAGATTGATGGAGTTTAAATAAAGATGGAAGGGCAAGCCACATTTTTCCTTTAGTTAAATAAACCACACTTTAAAAGTAGACACCTTATACATCAAAGCCAAATAGTGGATTTGACACAATAACGTTGATATAATAATATTTACAATAATTACAAATCCGAAAAGGGGACCCACACTGCAATCAAAATATATTGTTCCCAACCAACAACTGATCGTAATTTACTATGATGAGAAATGAAAGATTAATATTATCCTATTGTTGGTTATCTGAAATAATGTTCTTCATATTTACATCATGTGATCTATTTTGTTTCATTAACATTCTCTGTCCATCATGATGGCTAGTAACTGACGATTAAATCATGAAGACAACCTGTGGATAACCTTAGTGAAAATCTAACATTTTATTAGCAGTGCACTCTGTGTTTGAGCTCAAGGATCTGTCTGGGTAACGGGTTAGATGAATGATTTTATACAGAATCTCTAAAGTTGGATTTTCTATGACCCTAGACCACTAGTGACAACAGATCTATTGCAGAGCTGTCCAGAAAGGACTGATCTTAATATTAAGGTGGTCAGAAAGGGGCTCTGCCTATCTGGGAAGTTGTTGTAGGAAGCTGGCTCTGTACATACTGCACCAAAGTATAGTGTGCAAAGATTCCAGAAGGTCTCCGGAGGTGTAGTAGAGGCTAAATTAGACAAGTACTAATAGGTCTCCATGTGGTAGTGTGGGTGAGCAGTTAGGCTTATCAGGAGGGTGTGCTAAGAATTTATTGTATTCACTCAATTAAGGCTGATGGCACACCATCAGAGACTGAATCCAGGCCCAATAGATAAGCATACAAAAGTATACTTAGATATTATTATGTATAACCAAGCAGGACATGTCCCAGGCAAGCTAGAAATACTTTCAAATGCAAGACTGTACACAGAAATGCAAGGCTGTACACAGAAATGCAATTATAGATTGTATTGGAATCGATTACAGGTTTGAATTACTTTCAAAACAGTTTAACATATAGTAAGATTACTTTTGATTACTCTTGGATTACTTTTCAGTTACCTTAAGTACTTGAGTTGATATGCCAATATATCACACAATGGAAGTTGTCACTTACAGGTAAGTATGACAATTCTTAAGTTAAAGCATATTTACTTTCTTTTTATACAAGGCAGTAGGTCAACACATTTTTAGGAGCAAAACTTGCAACACTGGTTCCTAAGGGAAAAAGAGTGTTAACGATTTACTGGTAAGGAAATGACTTACAAGCATATGTTTTGGGGGTTAGGACCAAGGTTCCCCAAAGTCCAGGTAGGCACTCAAATTGCACCACTAGCGGCACTGGGGCGGCCGGGTGTAGATTGCAGGAACCCAATGTTAACCAAAAGGGCTACGGGGGCCTTTGGTCAGGTACTGCTTGGCTGTGGGAGGAAAGCTCCAAGGGTGAGGATCAGCACTGCAGGGGCCAACATTCAGCACAGGAGCTGCACCAACAGTGGCACTGAGGCGGCTGGAAGCGGAGTGCCAATGTGACTTGAGGACACACACTCCCGCAGAGGGACAATAGTCATTACAACACAAAATGTAGGTTGCTGGGTACTGGCCAAGGAAAATGTGTAGCTTTCCCACAAAGATGAAAATCGAGTAGCTGACAGGCACACAGTGGTTTCTAGGCAGAGTCACTGGTTCCTGTTGATTGATGCTTTTGGTCAGCAGTCTATGACTGTGGTGTGTTCAACACAGACAAAATCAGTAGCTAGTAATAGCCTATGAAGTGCATCAGGTGTTGACCTGGTCTAAAAGAAAGGGGCAATTTCAGCTATGGGGGCAGTCAAGAGGGTAAAGGTCATCCAGTTGTAAATGAAGTGAGACTCTTCAATGAGTCTTATATATCCAGTCTTGATCTGTGCTTCTGCCCACTGCCAGTTTCTAACTACATCTTAAGAACATGAAATGTCCATCACTCAGGTGTTACCTGATTTGGCCCACTGCAGGCAGGGTCTGACAAGTCCAACTTTCAGCTTGATTTGCCTAGCAACCTCAAAGGACCTCTCTGGCACTAAAGTTGTGCACATCCTTCATAAAATCCTTGGGGAGAAAGAAGTGAAGGATGGGCTTTCCTTGTCTTCTTTGCGTGAAACATCTATCCTCCTTCTAAAATGCATCATTTATACAAAGACGTGGTATCCGAGATCAACACAATCATTTTTCCAACTGCACAAAAGCCATTATTAGTGATCATTAAAGAGATTGCTGTCCAATCAGGAGCGGCTGGCAAGGAAGGAGAGTGGAGAGCCAAGGAAGGTTCAAAATACCAAAAAAACAACACTTACCCTCTCACCGCGCCGCTACTCCGTCATCCCTTGTCGTCTCTCCGTGGCCGGATCCAGGAAGCACACAGGCTCCCTCCCCTAAGCCAATCACAATGCTGCAATGAAGCGTTGTGATTGGTCTGAGCGCATTGTATCAGTGCTCAGATAGGGAATGGGAACCTCGGCATGTTCTTCACCAGGCTGTGTAATGCAGCCTGGTGGGGAACATGCAAAGTGTGTATAACTATTTGGCTGGCCGAAGACAGTCGGGCAAACATTGATGCACAGTTGGAGTGTGCTAGCCACTCTCCCCCTGTGCCACCAGCCCCGTGCCCTCTAACCCAGCCCCGAGTCTATGAAAAATAAAATAATCATATTATTATTACTTTATTTGTCCTGCTCTGAGAGCAGAGGGGCGATGCTCCTCCGCCTTAGCAGAGGAGCCACCCCTTGTTCCAATAATGACTTCAAACATTAATGTTTGTAAAACAAATGAAGACAAAAGGGGTCCCTGCTGTCAAAAATCACTACACTCTGCCTGGGTGGCTGGTAGGCACAGTTCTGGATGCAGATACAACACCAAAAAGAATAATCCTCCCACCAACCAGGTCTTGGAGTAAGGGGTCAATGAGGGATAATATGGGGTGGGAACACTAGTTTAGATTCCCATGTCCAGTGGACATCAGGAGTGGTGGTTGACTGAGTAACTAAAGTTAACAATAACTGTAGAAGATACAAGGCAGGTGGGACGAAATAAGGAGCAAAACTACCTATTAAGAGGCGCAAAGACACGGTAAATGGTATGTCTGTCCATACCAGTGACAGCTCTCAGGTACTGTATGAGATCTGGAATATTTAGGTTAGACATGAGTTTACTATAAGTTAAAATATTGCAGTCCTCTCGTAAGTGATAAATCACCCACAGGAAGCAAATTTGAACTATCGAGAGATATTTGGACGTAACTTTGTTTCATCAGACAAACTAACTAAATAAGGTCGTCTTGTTTTCACTATCAGGGCTACTTGGTGAGGTACTCCTCTGTGCACAAGTTGGTGGTCTGTGCCATCTTTCTCTCTATTGTAAAGTGCTATACATTGGCCTCCTATGAAACAACATCTTGCCTCATCAGCAGATTCACAGTGTCGATGCAAGTGTCTCCTAAACCTCTCCCCCACTGTCCCACTTCTTCAGTCTGAGCTCCCTCCACTGACTACCTGTACAATTACACGCCCAAATCACGACTCTTTGCATTTGTCTTCAAGTCTTTTACCACGGGAGCCCTAGTCTTCTCCAATCTAGACTCTGTACATTCCATCTCACTGTCTCAGACATTCTGACACCTCGTGTATGCCTCATGTATGCTTCTTCTGGCGCGCAATAGGCAGGGCGACAGAGCCTTCTCTTTCCTGCGTCCCACCTTGTGGAGCTACCTGCTACTGGATTTAAGAACTGACACCTGGCTGCCCTGCGTCCGTAAACAGGCTTAAAACCTAGCCTATTGTTGTGCAGTAATTATTTGCAGGAGTCAGTCCACTGCCCTGTCCACTTTCCTAGCGCCAGGCTGCTGTGCTTGAAAAGGTAATTTCGTTCAATACAAATATACATACTATGAAAAGGGCATCAGTCTGATCTTTGAACCACGTTTCAACAACTTCCCTGAATATTAAGTTAGAAGAGTAGATTCTGAGCAAACCAATCAAGGGTGAGACCAAGAGCCAGAGTTTTGCTGCTGCAACTCAGAAAGTTTGTGATCAAATTTCATGGATAATACAAAAGAGGCCTTTTAATGAAGATGGATGTCAAATGGGGGCAATATGGAACCTAACTGGATAGGCTTAGGCAGCCTGAGGCGCTGAATGTCAGGCAGGCCTGATAAAGAATCTGCCCCTTTGCGACCGATATTTTTGCATTTGGGATGCATCATCCCAAATGCAAAAATCGCAAATTAAGAAATCGTAAAATTGTGATTACTTGCATTTAAGGAATCTCAAATTGAGATTCCTTAAATGCAATGCATTAAAAATAGAGATTTCGCTAATAGGGCTCATAAATTACCATAAAGTTGAACTTCGTGGTAATTTGCCCAAACTTTAAGAAAATGCACTAAAGTGCATTTGTCAAAGTTTCATGTTGCGCACACACATGCCCCAAGGGCATGTGTGTGTGCAACATATGTGCACAGATCAATTTCAGGGGTGCAACAGGGTGTCCTAAGGACACCCCTGCACCCTTGAAATCGCATTCTCAATTTGTGATTCGCAAATTGAGAATGTCTTCCCATTCATTCCTATGGGCCTCTAGGCCCAAAGGATTGAATGGAGAGTTATTCCTTAATTGTGACTCGCAATTTGCGAGTCGCAATTAAGGAATTTTAAGAAATCGCTATTTTTTTGTGATTTCTTCATGCATAGCATTTTGCTCTTCCTTATTAGCGAATCGTTATTTTTCGCTATTAAGAAATAGCAACATGGGTTCTTGATGCATCTGGGGACAAGTGAATAATACATGTGAGCAAGAATAGGTTTTTGGGATTTCAGCTTTTCAGGCAAACAAAGAAATGGGCAAATAGATGAATCTGGCTTTTGGGAGTCGGGGCTATTATTCTGGGATGGAAAGTGATGCAACTTGTAGTAAGGGTCACATTTACGTGAACTCATCAGTTCATGAACACTGCTAGGCGTCCTGTAATATAAGTATTAATTAAATGTCATATACGTTCCAGCAAATATGTGATAACTGATTGTGCGCTGCAAACTGATAATGATAATTCCATGTATGATTTCATTCAGTGGGATAGTCATACTACTGAAAAATAGTGGGTTTGTCACAAACTACATTTTGTAGGACGTCTTGTAGTACTACAAAGTGTAGAACAAAATGCTATTTAGACACCTATGTGCGGAGTTTACACCTCCACATTTCCTACACCTCTATGTGCAGAGGTCCCTGCATGTAAATATACGTTTTAGTGGTAAATGACGAGGGACACAGAGAATTTGATGGAAAATGGGAAATTCTTAAAAAATGAACAGAAGGGGATTAGGGAGGAGTGAGGATTCAGGGAAGGGTTTAAGGAGGGATGTCACCCCACCCACAAAATAGTCAATCAATCAATCAGGATTTGTAGACAGTGCTAATCACCCGTGAGAGCATCCAGGCACTGAGTTCTAGGGTGTTCAATGTGTTTCAGTCAAAAAAGCCAGGTCTTGGGCCCCTTTCTGAACTCCTGAGGGGAGAGTGAGGTCCAGAGGTGTAGGGTAAGTTTTTCCTGGTTTTTGACTGTGAGGTAGAAGAAGGAGCATCCTCCAATGTTGCTACAGTCGATGAGGGGGGTGTGCACGAGGACAAACGTGCTGGAGGGCAGGAATCTGGAGGATTGGTGGAAGCTCAGGTGGTGGGTGATGTATGCTGGTCTTTGGTTGTGCAGGTCTTTGTAGGCGTGGGTCAAGATTTTGAATTGTTATCTCTTGTGGACGGGAAGCTAGTGGAGTTTGTTCAGGAGAGGAGTGATGTGGGTCCGACTGCATGCTGAGTTCTGAATGCTCTGGAGTATCTTCAGGAGATGAGAGGTGATTCCTGCCTAGAGTGCGTTGCCGTAGTCCAAGCGGCTGGTGACGGGGCTTGAGTGATGGTGCGCCTGGTGGAGACTGGGAGCTATTTATAGATCTTACAGACGATACGTAGGGTGAGGAAGCAGGCGGAGGAGACTCAGTTGATCTGGCCTTTTAAGGTGAATTTGCTGTCCAAGATGATGCCGAGGTTCCGGGTTTAGTTATGGAGTGGGAGAGTGTCCTTGTTGGGCTTACCACCAGGAGTCGTTCTACAGTGAGGTGGTGTTCCTGTACATCAGAACCTCAGTCTTGTCTGTATTGAGTTTAAGGCAGTTACCTAGCATCCAGTTGGTGATGCTGGTCATGCAGAGGCGGAGGTTGTCATTTGTGGTGGAGGGGTCTTCGGATGGTGAGAGGATGAGCTGTGTTTCGTCTGCGTATGAGATGATTTTCAATCCGTGGTGTCTGATGTTGTAGGCCAGGGGGGTTATGTAGGCATTGAACACAGGGAGGCTGAGGGATGGATCTTGAGGGATGCCTCAGATGATGTTCTTGGGCTCCAAGGTACATGAATGTAGCCAGACACTCTGTGTTCTCCCGGTAAGGAAGGATATCACCATTTGAGGGCATCCCCTTGGATGGCAATCTGATGGAGACTCTTGATCAAGGTGTGGTGGGACACTGTGTCGAAGGCTGCCGAGAGGTGGAGCAGGATCAGGGCAGCTGCTTCTCTCTGGTCTCAGAAGGTCATCATGTCATCAGCGGCAGTGATCAGGGCAGTTTCCTAGCTGTGGTTTGAGTGGAATCCAGATTGGGAAGTGTCTAGAAGATCAGAACTCTCGAGGTATTTCATGAGTTGGTGTTTGATGGCCTTTTTGGGAACCTTTACTGGAAAGGGAAGCAGGGAGATGGGCTGGTAGTTTTTGAGCTCATTGGGGTTGGCGTACTGTTTCTTGAGGAGGGGTTTGATTTTGGAGTGTTTCCATTCATCTGGGTAGGTGGCAGAGGTGATGGATGCGTTGACAATGGCCGTGAGCTTGTCAATGATGGTGCAGTTGCCTATGATGAGCATATACTGTGGACATTGGTCCGAGGGAGCTTGTGAGTGGACGCAGTTCATGATGTCAGCAGTGTTCTTTGTGGTGAGCCAGTTCCAAATGGTGATCCTGTGGTTAGGAGTGGAGCCCTTTGGGGATGCTAAGAGTGTCAGTGGTGGTGGGTTGGGGTTTTGAAGTTAGCGTAGATGGTTGGGATCTTATTGTGGAAGAAGTCTGCCAGTGTGTCACAGACTTACTGAGAGAGGGTGTTGAGGTGTTCAGTGGCTGAGGGGTTGGCAAACTCCTTGACGATAATAAAGAGCTCTTTGCTGTGGTTGGAGCTGGCTTTGATGCTGCTGGCTAAGTTTTTTTTTCTCATTTCTTTTAGGAGTGAGTGATACTGGTTGAGGGATGTTTTGAATGTGGTTCAGTTGGCAGGTTTCTTGGTGGTGCACCATATCATTTCAAATGTGTTGTGCTTGGTGGTTCTCAGGACTAGGGTCTACCAGTTGACTTGTTCAAAGGATTACTTGGGCTTGGTGGGTTTGATGGAGGCTACTCTGTCAGTGATACCAGCAATCGAGGTGTACATTTTGACGGTCTGTCCGAGGCTGTTGGAGATGTCGGAGGGTGTGGTGTGGAATGCATCGGTTCATTGGCTCTCCGAGACTCTGTTTCAATTGTGGTGTGTGGTGCTGGTTGGTCTGTTGGTGATGCCGAGGGCTGCTGTGAGTATGAAGTGGATTAATGCATGGTCCGTCCAGGTGAGCTAGGTGGTAGGACTGTATTTGACTCTGTTGCTGATGGTGACGATAGGGTCCAACATGTGTCCTGGGGTGTGAGTGGGGTTGAAGACTATCTTAGTGAGGCGATGTTGGTCATGCTTTCGAGTAGGTTGGCTTTGCTGTCATCATAAGGGACTTGAGGTGGAATTTGATGTTACCAAGGAAGATGTAGTGTTCGTTGTCAATGGCTTGGGGGGCGATGAAGGCCAGGATGGCTTTGCAGAATCTGGGGCATGGTCCTGGAGGTATGTAGGCCAGGGTGCCTCTGAAGGTGGTTTCACAGTCTTTGTTCAGTTGGGTGTTTAGGTGTTCCATGAACGGGGTATGATTCTCCATGATGGTGGTGCAGTGGATGGATTCCTTGTGGACGATGGCGATCCCACCTCCGAATTTGTTGAAGCAGTCACGGTGAACTATCTTCTATCAGTTGGGTGTGGCTGCAGTGATGTTGGGTGTTAATGCGGACCTGAGCCAGGTCTCTGTGAGGAAGACGGTGTCAGGGTAAGGGAGGTGATGGTGTCCCATATGTCGTTGGCATGTTTGCAGAGTGATTGGGCATTGGGCAGGCAGCAGCACGGTTGTTGTGGCATCATTGTGGTTGGTGTGTGGGGAGGTGGCATGTGTGGAGTACCGGCATTGCAAAAGAAGCGGCAGGCAAAGAGACCTGATATTGAGAGAAAATAGGTGAGGCAGCAGTTCAGGTTGAGAAACCCAGAGTCCAGGGACAGGAGCTCAGCTGCAGGTGGCTGTAGAGCCAGAGTTCCTGGTGCTGGGTGCGGTCCAGGCACAAACAGGCACGGATGGCCTTGCCTTTGGCACACCTGTGGCACGCCGGTGGCACAGCCTCCATTAACATGGAAGAAGAAGGGGGGTCTGTGAGGTGGGAAGTGGGAGGGTGGATTGAGCAGTGAGAAAAAGGCAGGAAAAGAGCGGCAGCAAACAGAAAACATAAGCCAAAATTAAGGCATAAAGGGCAGTATAAAGACTGAAAGACAGAGAAAAAGGCAGAAAAGCAGGGCGAGAGAGGTGAAGAGCAGTAGTATAAAGGCAGAAAAGCAGAGCGGCAGAATAAAGCAGGAAAAGCAGAGAAATGCAGAAAAGCAGGAGGAGGGAGGTAGAGGTGAAGAGCCAAAGGATGCAAAAGGGAAGAGCAGGCAAGGCAGTGACAGTCAGGAGCAGGTGTAGGAGCGAGACATGGAAGGGGAGCTTTTACAAGCACCAAACAGTAAGCCAAAAGCTATTCACAAACTGCACTTCTATAGTTACTACAGCCAAAAAGGTACCCAAATAGTTGTAATGTACCCCAGCTCAGAGCAGGAGTACATCTAGCACAAAACATGGCCACCTAGCACCACACTTGTCCACACTCTAGAATCACAACCCCCATACTTACAAAATAATGTAGTTGGACCCTTGGAAAAAACCCATAGAAAATAATGTTGAATTAAAATGAATTATTTAAAATATAATTAACTGTAATTTAATGTTGAATTCAGATTACTAAAAAATAGTCAATATGTTTAATTTAATTGTGGAATGTTTTAATATTTTTTTTATTTTAGAAAGAGATGTAACAATACATTGTATTACAATACAATTAAATTACTTTTAATACATTCTCTACATCCCTTTTCATAATTATTAATGAAAAATAAAAATTAGGAGGCCTGAATCAGCATTATTTTAGCACCTTAGTGGTAAAGAATATTTGGTCACAGGGTCTTTAAAGATGTGTTTTACTTTTAGTTGGAAATTAGCAGCATTTGTTGACACATCTACAGTAAGGCACAGAACATAATACAACAAAATAAAACAAAGAAATATATAACAGCACAATTTAAACATAATAGGGCAAAATGCAACAAAGCAGTCAAAACAAACTGCAACGCAGCACCCACAGTGTAACACATCACTGCAATAATGCTGCCCAAAAACAAATCACCACTAAATAACAACAGAATATATCGATACTACAACAAAACTGCAAACAACAAATATGTACAAACATTCTAGTCACACATTACAACCTCCAGACACCTGCTTTCATAACCTGCTAGCACCAAGCATTTTCTTAAGTTCAGGATCAGCCAGTGAAGGTCAGATCGGTGAGGTAGTGGGGTCGGGTCGTGCCCGGTGTGGGGACGGGGGTCTAAGACAACAACAAGGGACAATTAAATAAATAAATAATGTTCCCTCATCGTCGCCTGTCGACTACACCTCCCCCCACCAGTCCCCACCGCCCACCGCTCTTACCTGCATGGGCCGCTCCTGCTTAACTTACCACCAGGTAAAATAAAATAGCGCCAGTTTGGGTTCTCTGACAAAGGCACGAATGTTCTTTTTACCGTCGTTTTTTTTCTTTTATAAGTTAAAAGCATACTTACCTAAACGTGATGAAATAGAAACTGTCTCTGTATATATGCACAAAGTATGATGTTAATGTCACCATATTCTTAACCAATACTCATCAGAAATAATTCCTCTTTACGTCCTTTGATAATAATAACTATTTTAAGCTAAAAACTATTGTCTTATAATACTGCAATTAAAGTAAAAATGATGTGGACTTGTGTGCATTAGCCATGTTTCAAAACATATACGATGTTTAGGTCTAGCTACAGGCAGCTTATGCTGTCTATGAGTGATCTTGTCATGTCTATTTTCAGCTGTTCTGCGGGAGTGCCTCTATTGGACCGTTTTCAGGAGCCCATGCATCAGGTAGGGACTATTTGTTGAACCCTGAAGACATCATGAAAAAAGACTCCTCCAAGTAATAGTAATAGAATATGCTCATACGTTTTTATGAAACAGGGGAAACTACTATCCTATTCCAAGAGAACTATGTAGGCCATTCTTGCGCACAAAGTAAATATTACACTACTGTTTCGTGTATTTATTGTTATATTTAGAGATTTTGTTTCAGCTATTGGACATTTCCAAGAGCAGCTGCATGTGTGTGGGCGCAATAGCAGATGGCCACCATGGATACAAAATCAGTGGCTTCCGTTTCATATGTCCTCTCTTCTAATGGCCGTTTTATAGCAATATCGTCTAGTTTCTTGTGAGAAATGTTCTTCCGATTCTTCTAGGATAACTATAGCCCAAGTAACTTAGCATCATTACACGCAAAATTGATCTTTCATTCTGCGTATCTCTCTCTCTTTCGCCTACAGCAGGAACATCCTGTGGAAGAGCATAAAAGATAAAACCAGTAAGTACTACTGCTAGGAGAGAACACTCGGGTACTAGTGCATGGAAGGCTGTCTGCATTTCACAGCCAGATCATACCGATCTCAAAGCACACTGCTGCAGTGCCATCATCTCAATGCTAATCGTCTGTTTTGATGAAATCCTGCTTAGTACCCATTATACAGGGAGCACCATTGGGAGGGACAGAAGAGAGATGCTACTCTCTCACACAAAAACACAAAAACTTGCACACAAATTGTGAGAGGTGCACCAAGTTCAATTTCTTTTATACATTACAGGCATTCTTGGTGCAGTGGTGTTAACTGTATAATATGTAGAGATTGTTCACCTATTTCTGGACCCTATTTGCGCTAGGATTGGCAACTGTGCACTGTGACACTTACCGTAAAATGGTCCTTTTCAAATTGGTTCCACCCTTAATTAACTTTCCTGCAAGGCAATGGCGGGTGCTGCAAAAGATGCATCAATGGCATGGAAGATTAATGACATATGTGGGTTGCAGTGTGCATTTGCATTACCCACGTTAAAGACAGATTTATTAATCAGGAGAACCACTGTGCTGTTTGGCTGCAGTTTTAAAAGTACTGCAGAGACATGTGCCAGGAAAAATTTCCTTTATCATGTAGGAAAACCTATTTTATATATTTTACAAGGCAGCCCTAAAGTGTGCCTTGTTAATCTACAGTAATGGGTTCTTGATATATAAACATTTGTCATGCTACATTGTCACGTGGCCCGTAGAGACATTGTTGTTTTACTCTAACTTACCTAGGGTTCGTTGCAGCTTGTCTGCTGCTTTGCACACATTACCACACACTTTTATTTTTTGCAATATTTTTGAAGACTGATTTCACATGAGAACTCATGCCTGTGTTCGCTCTCTGCATGTTACTGGGATTTTGACTGAATATTATGTGCAAGGTCGAACAACAATGCCCCTTGTTATTTGTTCTGGCCAGTCCTCAGCCCTTAGACACAACACACCAATGCAACTGTTGTTTGGACAGCGTACTTGGGTTTTTGGTGGGGTGCACAAATAGGTAACACACACTTGGAGAGGGACCTTTCCAGGGAGAAGAGCACCCATGAAGTAGATCTACCATCTATAGGCTTAGGTATGGGGTCTGCTGACAAAGCCCAGAGATGTTCTATTATATAATAATACTTCTTCATAGCGATGACGGGAGAACATGGCGGCTGGCTGAACACTCAATCGCGTGCTCCTCTTGTCGAATGGATGCGAGCAATGTGTACGAACGCTAGAGTCTCATTTGAGTAACTAGTGCGAGGAACGGGATTTTGATATCAATTTATGATTATGATAAATTTAATAAAGAATCCCATTCATCTGTTTTGGACCGTTATTATCTGTCATTGAGGAAAGGACCACCCCCGCATTGGTTAGACAAACCCCATTAACTGACGCCACTCTGAAGAACCACTTACAACTGATGAATTTTCAATAGTTTATATAAAGATTAATTTGAATACGATACAATCCACTCAGGATATAATCTCAAAAGAATACAAAATACAAAGTCAATTAATATATCAGTCGCTTTAAGCTTCGGTGTGAAGTGATTCCTTCTGCGTCATCTGCAGTAAGATAAAAACAATAATCGAGTTAAAACTGTCCCTACTCTATGCTATGTGACAACCCTACTTCACAAGTCTCTTTTCCCTAAAAAGGTGTCAGCAGTTTGACTTCCAAAGAAGTTCAAACTCTCTTTAGCCTCTAAAGGAAATCTTAAGTTTCAGAAGCAATACCCTATCTGCCTACCCATCCGCTCTCTAAGGGTCCTCGGCCTACTGCTCCCTTGCGCTTCTGATGTCTCAGCGCATCTGCTCAAGGCATCTACCCTTCGCCCTTGCTCTGAGCAATTCGTCTCGCTGTTCCTAATCTCCCAATTGCTACCTCCTCCCCGGGGTGCTGTCCCTAAAATACACAATCTCTGTGTGAATGGAACGCCCCTTGACGCCCACCACGGACTTTCCCCGATGATGTCAACTTCCTGCTTCTTCCATTGGTCACTCCTCGCGTCGTCCGTTAAGTTGACCCTTCTCCTTTGGATGTCATCTTCATCATTTCATCGTCGACATTTATCGATTCTTTCAGATCATGTAACATAGAAACTTAGACAAGGCCTTAACTCTATGTCTCTTAACTTGACCCTGCTAGGTCCTGTGAATGGTCTTGTCAAAACATAGTCCACCTAAAAAGTGTCTCTACTCACGTTCGAGCAATAAGCTCCGTCCGGCATTGTCACCTTAAATCTAACAAGTGCTAGACTTCTCGGCTCTCATGTCCACATCAAGCTATTTACGACCTTCACAAGACCACTAAATTACATTTCATGTGACTATGCTCCTTCGAGCTCTTGACCAGTTAGGTTGCGTACACAAATGACCTAACTCTTCTAGCATTCCTACAAAAGCCCTCTATACAGTATAACCTTTGGCATACTTTTATATATTCGTATTTCAGCAAAGCCTTAGTTATACTTAAACATTCTACACAATATATACTACATCAAGTACATGAAATACATTGAGTACGACTACATAGAATATAAACTATACATTTTCCTTGGTTACATCTTTATGTGAATTCTCTTATACATTCATCCACGTTTCTCCACGTTTACGCCTTTCCACGTTACATTTCTCTCGCCGCTTTTCCCAATGCAAAGTTACACATTTAAGGTTGCACACGTACACGAATTCTACTGTGCACGTTTCTACATTTCCTAAGCATTTCTACACATTCCTATACATTTACCCTTCATGTATACGGGTCTTCTAAATCTAATGCAGTTTAACGTATGAATACATTTACATTTCCTATATCATGTTATCCCATCCATTGGCCTTTATGCTATAGTCGCCAACTTTACATTACGATACACGTTTCATTCCTACGGTTATAACATACATGTCTAAATATGGCTACTATATACTTTGTATTTAAATTGCGCTCTCTCAGTTCCCCCCTTTGATGACTTTTAGGAGTCATCACTAAAAGCAATTTGAATACATCCTTTATATAGAACTAGTTATATCAGTTCCCCTTTTTATCGACTCAAGTGTTCTCAGACTTTTATACTGTTGATCTTGTAGAACAGCTAGTCTCCTTTCTTGTTCTCTCATCGATCTTTGTAACTGGTTCGACCTATACCATTTATACAATTTTACTAATCCTAATAATGTAATTATACAAATTAATACTATTAGTACAGGCTTTAATATGTACCAAACTATACCTTTGCCTATATTAGCAAACCAACTTCCAACTTTTCCCACTCCATTTCCTACTTTTTCCCAGACATTTACTTTTGATAAATCTTCAATTTCTTGATGAATCTGTGTAATGTTCTGTATGACTTTTTCAAGTGGTTTTGAATTATCAGGAATATAAGTACAACATTCCTGAACTTTCAAAGCTTTACAAACTCCGCCTTCCTTTGCTAATATTACATCTAAAGCAAGTCTGTTTTGTAAAACCATTGCTCTAATCGACTGCATCTCACCCTCTACTAACATTAATGATCTTGCAGTGCTGGCAGACAACCTATCCACGACTGTCGCTAACCTTCTAATCTTAACATCGTTAAGAATCAAACCTAACAATGGAAACATCGCTCCAAATACATCTCCTACTACTTCTGCATCTCCTACTTCCCTTTTCGTTCTCCTCGAAGCCTTTCCTTCTATTATCGCCAAATCCTTTGCATGATATATTTTGGGGAAGACAATTGCCAAGTAACACGAACCATACCAGTTATCTGGAAGTTTTACATAGGCATTTCTCCCACATACAAAATACACATTCGGAATAGCTTGCATCCCTTTCATAAAATCCTTGGTGTAGTACTCCAGTCTAAAAGAGTGCTCACAACTAACTTCACCTACAAATTCGTTCTCGTAATACGTTTTGCTTCGAGTTAAACATAACTTTCCTTTCTGCGTTCTATCCAACGCTATCGGACCTTTGCTACCTTTCTTTTTGTGTGCTTTCTCTTCTTCTGTCCAATCTATTTTCCACTGTCCTGACATTTTTAGAATTTTCTGCCGTCTGCATCGATCATCTACCTGTGCTATAAACCTTTTCTCTACTTCTGATATTTTGCAAGTCAGATTATTTCTACGTGCATATGATGTATCTAATGTGTCCCAAGGAAGGAAGAATTTAGCTAGTCTATCTTCCTTTTTGTAGTAGTCCCACTTATTCATTTGCTTATAATTCGGAACTTCAGGCAGTACCGAATCATAATTTGAAAAGTAGTACTCAAATCCTTCTCTACCATAAAATATACTAAGCAGTAAACTACATGTTATCCCATAAGTCAATGGGAGATGGTGATATCTAATGCCTTCGTCTACAGAAGCCGGCAATTGCATACAAACATAGCAATCTTTGGCCTCCATGGCATCGATATATTCGTACAATAATTTGGCATATGCATTTGACCTAAAGTTTCCCTGTGACTCGTCTATATGTAATCTACGAGCTTCCTCTGCAAGTAACGCCTTTTCACGTATAACATTGCTCTCCTCCTTCTTTCCCACAAGAGCAGGTTTCAAAGTCGTTACTGTTTTCTCTTTTGCTATACTTTTATCGTTTTCATGTCCTGTCATGTAAGATATCGTTACTACTATGATTATGAGAAATATCACTATTGCTATAAGTGTACCTATTATACATCTAGCTTTTCTGTTTGGGTTGCCGTTCTCCATGTTATCAAAACAGCGTACCTCGTTCTCCAGCGAAAGTTCTCTTTCCAGTCTTTGGTTGCTTGTTTGCTTTCACAGTCTTTTAAAGTGCTTTTGATCAACAGGTATCTTTTCACCACAATGTCTTTTTTTCTCTTCTTAGCAGCAGACAACCCTAGCCCTTCTCCGTCCTCTAAATGTAATCCCTAAGTTTATTCTTCTTTCCACTCGGCGCTAGGTTATCTTCTTCTTCATAACATACGTACAAAAAGTCTTTTATGCATCTACAATTATTGTCGGACCTGCAGCTTTCACAACAATAATTAACAGTTCAAAACGAATAACTTTTTCTTCTTCTTCTGTCATTTGCTGACCAACTGTTGGAAATTGTAGTCGTTTCAGCACTAGATCTTGAATTTTACTCAAACGTGGGGGTCGGGGAAGTGTGAAAGTCAGTAGCCCCTCTTTCTCAAGCCCAGGCGCCACCATCCATATCTCCACTGTCACGACTGGATCGCGAGTGGTTACTTTCACACTCTTCACTCTCCCAGATTTCTGTCCCCAATACATCTGCTAGATAAGTCCACTCTGGGGTGGCGTACCTTCTGCAGGGCACACGTACCCTTCTCGATCGTCGTGGACTCTCAGTTCCTGAATCTGTCGTTTCTTCCTCCTGATCCGATTCTTCAGCGATCGGGGCAAGAGTTCTTTCCTTTTTCCTTTCCGAACTTGGCCTTTTCCTTCTCTCCGGCCAACTGGCTTCGTTGCTTTCCGTCTTTCCGCTCCTTGTTCCAGGACCTGTCTCTTGTTCACTCTCAATTTGTTCAATATCTGTGTCGGATTCCCAGTTACTTTCTTCTCCGGAGGCAACTTCGGTCCCACTCGTGTCCTGACCTTCGTCGCCCTGTTCCAACACACTTTCAGCTTCTTCGATCACCTCCACAGCTTGGCTTTCCCCCTCTATGGCTTCTCCGCTTCCCGTCGGATTCTCATCCGAGAGAGGAGCTGTGTCTTCTGGAGGTGTTGGCACTCTTCGGGTGTGTGAGGCATGTATCCAGTTTGGCAGCCCTCCACACTTCACTGCAGTATTCGTTACAAGTATAACTTGAAACGGTCCTCGCCAACGCACGTCTAAGCAGTTCTTCCTGACATGTTTCTTCACCAGGACCCAGTCTCCTGGACTCAGATCATGGCACAAGTCTTGTACAGATGGAACCTCTGCAGCCTGGACCTGGAGGGACACAGAATTTACGGCATCAGATAGTCCCTTGCAGTAGTCCAAGATCAAATCGTCTGTGATGTTCACTAGCGCTGCAGTTGGAACCGATGGCAGTCTCATAGCTCTCCCCATTAGCACTTCATGTGGAGAGAGGCCTGTTCTTCTATCTGGTGTGCTACGTATACTCATAAGAACTACTGGAAGTGCGTCTGGCCAACTCAGGGATGTTGACGAACAAACTTTAGCCAGTCTGGACTTGATAGTACTGTTAATTTGCTCTACAATCCCTGAAGCTTCTGGTCGATAGCTGCAGTGTAACTTTTGATCAATATTTAAAGCTGAACACAGCATCTTCACCACTTCGCTATTGAAATGAGTTCCTCTGTCCGATTCCAAAGAGGACGGCACCCCAAACCTCGGTATCAACTCTCTAAGTAACAATTTTGCTACTGTAAGTGTATCGCACCTACGTGTAGGGTAAGCCTCAACCCATCTAGAAAATATACAGACAATCACTAGCACGTATCTGAGTCTGTTGCATGGAGGCATTTCTATGAAGTCAATCTGCATCCTATTGAAAGGCCCCCCAGACCTTCCTACGTGACTCAAGGTAACTGGTGTTCTCTTACCCACATTTAGTTGCTGACAGATTGTACATCGCTGACACACTGCTTCTGCCGCTACTCTAAATTTAGGGTTAAACCACGTTTGTCTGAATACTCTCACCATAGCATCTCTTCCTATGTGTGCTGATCCATGCAATTTCCTTGCCATGGGACTAATGAGTTCATTTGGTAATACTGCCCTTCCGTCGGCAGACACCCAAAAATTCATTTCACTTTTCTCGCACCCAGCTGTCTCCCAGCCCTTTTTCTCCTCATCTGGTGCGTTTTCCTGTACTGCTCTCAATTCATCCCACGTATCTACAGTATCTAACAACATGGTCAATTCAGTCATTTCCTGGATTCCCCCCACTTTTGCATCAGTGTGAGAATATCCCTGCTCTGCGCAATACCGCGCTACCTCATCGGCATATTTATTTCCTAGTGATACAAAATCAGTGTTCTTTGTATGAGCTGCACATTTGACCACAGCTATGGCCAAAGGTTTTTGCAAAGCCTCTAACAGTAGTTTCACGAATTCTCCATTCCTAATAGGAGAACCCGAGGAAGTCATGTAACCTCTTTGAGACCACAACTGCCCGTAATCATGAACTACGCCAAATCCATACTGACTATCGGTGTATATGGTGACTCGAACTTTTTCGCCTGCTAAGCAAGCACGAGTCAAAGCCACAATTTCAGCCACCTGAGCGGAGTGTACTCCTTCCAGGCAAGCGGCTTCTATAGCTCTGGTAATCGTACATACTGCATAAGCTGCTCTCAGCTGACCGACATCGTTTCTTACGCATGAACCATCAACGAAGAAAATTTCGTCTGGGTCTGTCAATGGCTCATCTACGATATCAGGTCTCGGTTTGGTGCATAGTTCAGTCACATCGAGGCAGTCATGTTCTGTACAGTTTTCATCTTCCACTTCATTCGGAAGTGGCATCAAGGTTGCAGGATTCAAGACAGAGCATCTCTTTAGGGTCACATTCTCGGCAGCCAGTATGACCTGCTCGTAGCGTGTGAGCCTGCTATTCGTCAGATGCTGAGTCTTAGTCCTTGTCATTAACAGTTCTACAGAATGTGGTACATACACTTCTAACGGATGACCCATAACTACACTTTCAGACCTTTCAATGCTGACACCCGTTGCGGCTACGGATTTGAGACATCCGGGCAACGCTGCGGCTACTGGATCTAATGTAGCCGAAAAGTACGCCACTGGCCTGCGCGCATCTCCATGGACCTGTGCTAATACCGCTAAAGCGCATCCCTCTCTCTCGCAGCAGTAAAGCAAAAAAGGTTTTTTATAATCTGGCATTCCTAAAGCCGGGGCGCGACATAAGTCCTCCCTCAGCTGCAAAAACGCCATCAAACAATCTTTGTCCCATGGTACCGGATCACTTACTCCTTTGTGCGTCAGCTGTAATAACGGTTTTGCCTTCAGTGAAAAGTTGGCTATCCACTGTCGACAGTAACCGACCATGCCTAGAAACATCCTGACTTCTCTTTGTGTCGTAGGCGCATTCATTTTCATAATCGCCTCTATTCTGTCTGGAGACACCTTCCGCTTTCCCTTTTCAATCCTATGGCCCAAGTATTGCACCTCAGTCTTACAATATTGCAATTTACTTGGAGACACCTTGTGTCCGTTCTCAGCCAAGTGATTTAACAAGGTGATGGTGTCTTCTCTGCAAGCTTCCTCAGTTTCTGACGCAACAAGGAGGTCGTCTATGTACTGGACTAGAACTGAATTCTTGGGCAGTACTAGACTCTCGAGATTTCGTTTCAATAACTGGTTAAAGATCGATGGGCTCTCTGTATACCCCTGAGGGATACGACACCATGTTAGGACGCGATCTTCCAGCTTGAAAGCGAAAAGATATTGGCTCTCCTCATCTAACGGTATCGAAAAGAAGGCCTGACACAAATCTATCACTGTGAACCATTCAGCTTGGAACGGTATCTGAAACAATATCACTGATGGATTCGGTACCACTGGACAACATGAGACAACAATGTTATTAATCTTTCGAAGATCCTGCACTATTCTGTATTTTCCACTAGGTTTCTGCAAACCCATGATCGGGGAGTTACACGGACTGCCCACGATCTCCTTCAGTATTCCCTGCTTAATCATGGATTCGATCACAGGCTTAATCCCTGCAATCGTCTCTGGCGTTAGCTTATACTGTGGTGTTCTTGGATACTCAGCATGGGGTCTTACCAAGATTTTTACCGGTTCCACTCCTTTTATCAATCCTATTTCTTCCCCAGTAAAATCCCATACCTCAGCTGAGACTTTCTCTCTCAAGTCTTGCGGAAGCTCCTCCACTGTTAAGGTAGGATAAAGTTCCACACAGTCCCTTGAGTTCACAACTTTGAAATCTGCGTCCTCATCATTTGTCTGCACTTCTACTCCTTCAGGTGTGCAATGTATCGTGCAATTCAGTTTGCACAGCAAATCCCTCCCTAGCAGACACACAGGACTAGAATCGCAGATCACAAACTGATGTTCGTCACTGTAATTCCCTATTCTCACTGACACTGGCTCGGTCAAAGGATTCGTCATCCTCTTATTTGCTACTCCTACCACCTGAACCATTTCTCCTGATATTGGCAGACCCGGGACTACTGCAGATCTCAACGTGGATCGAGTGGCCCCTGTATCCACCAAAAAGGTTGTAGGACATCCCGCTATTTCAGCCTCTACGTATGGTCCTCTCTGATCTACCTCCAAGGCGGCTCCTAGAGTACAGTCTTCGTCCCTACTCGCCCGCTGCCCTGTAAGAGGATCAACGTAGTAACATTCCTCTCCTCCTACAAACAATGGCATCTGTCTGTAGGTTTTCCCTCCGTTTGAGATGCGAGGTGGTTGAGGAAACGGGGCTCGAGGAGTCTGAGTCCCCCCTTTGACAAACTTGCCCTTCGGGACTGTGGCTCCCTTAACCACGTTGTTCTGAACCTCTTCCTCCTCCTGCTCTAATTCCCCTGTCTCAACATTGTAAGGACACTCGCGTCGCCAGTGTCCCACCTCATTACACTGATGGCATCTCGTCGTCTTTTTCAATGTCGCAATATCCATTCTCGGTCTCGGTCTTTCTTCCTCGTCTCTGCTCTGATTGTTCTGTTTCTTTGCCTGCGTTCCTGTTCCCTGCTGCCGCGGTTTATCCTTTCCAGCAGCTTGCATTTGCACTAGCATTAACTTCTCTTTAAGCTTCTTCGCCTTCGAGTCTATCTCGTCGCTACAATACCTTGCATACCTCAGAATCTCGTCTAGAGGTTTGTTCTGCCAACAGATCAGATGCTGTTGGATCATTAGGCATATTTCTGGTCTTAATCCTAAGACAAACTTTGAAACAAATTGTCCTATGTCCTTGGGATCCATCACATCTAACCCGCTGTACTGCTTGAATGCTTTCAGCAATCGCTCGTAAAACTCATGCACTGTCTCTTTCGGCTCTTGGGTAGTTCGATCTATCTTTACCCAGTCTATGTCTTGTACCGGCACTTTCTCTTTTAGCCACGCTATTACCCTCTCGTACTTTTCCATGACTCTATGAGATGGACCATTCGTCCTGGCTTCTCTCGTTGGCTCACAAGTAGGCCAGTCAACACTGAGCTTGCACGCCGTCCACAAATCTCCGGGTACTACGATGTCGAACAGTGTATTCAAGTCGACCCACAGTACCTTTGAGATCTTCACAAATCTTTCTACCTGTTTATACCATTCGACAGGATTATCCCTAAGCTTTGGGAAGGAATTGGTGAATGCCGCCAAATCCCCCCTTGTCCAAGGCACATGGACGTAGCTTCCATTCGCGATTTCCCGCAAAGGGAAGGCTTCCATTCGCATCAAATCTGTGTCCTGGGAGCCCTCAAGTACACTCCGTCTAACAGAGCCCTTTCTGGACCATCTTTCCTCCCATCTATCTAGATCTCTCCATATTCTGATGCTTACGATCAATTCCCTTATGTGTACTTTCAGCGCGATCGTTCTGCGATCATCCAAATCCTGATCTGTGCAAGTCAGCCTGTGGTTACTCTGTAAAGCCTTAGTTCGTGACAGGTCTACCATGTACCTGTTTGCTAAATTAGATAAGTTCTCATGAACTGACCTCGCTCTTCGAGTGATATCTTTGGATAGAAACAATATCTCATCTGGTGTATATGAGTTTAATCTCTCCAGTTGTACTGTACCATCAATCAGTTCATCCAGATCTGCCTTCAAACTCATCACATCAAGCCGTTTCGCTTTTATGTCAGCTTTCAGCATTTCAGCTCTATGTTCTTCTCTCATGTCCCTCTCTCCTCCGCTATGCGCCCTACGCCTGAACACAGGCGAGTTATGAGGAGTTTTACTTCCATCTTTTCGTTCCCACCCTTCGAGATCCCAAGCTTTTCCATCCCCACGTGGGGTATGGTGGAATAATGCTCCGTCCCCCAACCCTACGTTCCGATTTCTAAGCTCGGTTTCTCCAGATGTGAGATAGGATCCACCGTTCTGTTCTAACCCATTATAGCTTGCCTGCTGTCTGGTGTCGCTTAATAAACGATAGGGTCCGTCACGACCCTCCATGTTCCCGTGATCTCTTTCGCGATCACCGGAAGAATGGCGAGACGTTTCGCGACTCCCTATGTTTTCGTGACTCCGACTACTATCACCGGATGTATGTCGAGACGCTTCGCGACTCTCCATATTTCCGTGACTCCAATGTCTCGCATTCTCACCTGGGGCATGGTGTGTGCACCTGAAGGTATTCCGGTACTCCTGTGTCCTCTGTTCCCCTTCACTAAAGGTGACACGAGGCACTTCGCCACACCCTGTACTCCTGTCTTCGCACATTAGCCTATTGCCATTACTTGTAGGACAAATATCTCTTCTGCCCTCTTGGCTTCCTCCCTCCCACTCGGGGCTGCTTTCGCCAGCTCCACAATGAGAGAGAATCCTGTTATCCTGCTCTCTCCACTCGGATCCCGTTTCTAAACTTTTATTCCGAGCCTCTTCGGCCGCGTCCCATTCTCTCAGGTATTCCCTTAATTCCTTATGGGTTTTTGGTTTAGGACCCCTCAAATCCATTGGCCCTCTTCGATCTCCCTGTTCTACTCTGAGACCTGTTGCAGAATCTAATGGGGTACTCCGACTTATTGGTGCTCGTATCTGCCTGTGGGAATTCATTGTGGCATTCCTATTCTCCTCTTCTGCTCTTTCGTTATCCCACCGTGCCTGTTCCTCCTGCTGGACCCCTTCCGGGTTGTAGATTGACACAATAGGGCCTATAGTAACCGGAACCTGCAAGGCGTCCGGCAATTGATACGACCTAGCGCATTGCGTCTCTGGCACGTTCTGGACCACAAATCTTCCCACTACTCTCTGTTCAGGACTAACTTGGGGTATTTCTACGGTCTTAGTAGCGTCCCATTCTGATACCGGGATCGACTTATACTCTCCCCACCTAGTTCCGTCCTCTTGCGGTAGTATGGGACTCGCAAGCTCACCGCTATATGGAGGTGGTTTATCCGTTAACAGCCTGTCTATTAGATCCTCCTCCGTCTCGCTTTCCTCATCTACTTGTTCTAGAGGTTTCCTTTCTCCTGTAGTCTCTATCATGGTGAACAGTTTGTCCGCTTCTACCTTCTGCACCCTCCATTTCTTAGCTTCTTCGTCCCATTTAGCATCCTGCACTGCCTTTACTGTTCTTCTCACTCTTTCTTGGCGCCTCTTCACGCCCCTCTCGTGTGCTGTTCTAAACCACACACCAAGAGCTTCAAATTGTGTTGGCCTCGGTAGAGGTCTCATTGAAAGCATCGTCGCCTTCAGTTGGTTCAACACTTCTAATTTAAACGTTCCAAATCTTGGAAACGCTAGTTCTTTTTGCCCTTCAGTTAGCCTATGCCACTCGGAAATCCACAATATGGAATGTAAGCCTACATTTATTGCCATATGATGTGCTGGTGTGCCTTCTGGTGGAGCTTCTTCTCCGGCATATAAATTCCTCCTTTTCTTTTTAAAGATTTTCCCTAAACCCTTAAAGCACTTCATTTTTGATGATGTTTCTTACCTATTTGCGTCTTGATAACAACCACCAATCCCTGTGCGACTCTCGCTAATCAGCCTATCCCAGCACGGTTCTACACTGACGTCACTTGTCTCTTCTTCAGCAGCTTCCCTCGTTTCTCGACTCGTCTCACGATTTCACATGCGTTTTCATTCATACATTGAAAAATGACTACTTCCGTCCAAGCGATCACTTTTCTCTGACTGTACGGCCACAGTCTAACTGTAATTGTCACCTCAACTGGCACAGCGTCTTTCCTCTTACGGTCGGACACGTGCCTCAACTGATAGGTTACTTACACGCAGTAAACGTACGACCAGCGTCCGCTACTCATTCACTCACACATACGCTCCCCCTATCATCGGTCTGTCGGGAAATCAATGGTACCTCATGACCCCCTTTCAATGGTAGACAAATTACTCTAGGTGTTCGATACACCCGAACCACTTAAGTCCTCTGGACATAAGATTTCATCCAGTTGCGCGCGCTCACAACTTTCCCTCAATCACACTACAGGCATTCAACTCCGCTTGACATTACAACACAGGAACAACATAAAACACCGCAATCTTACAACGCATGACCCTTATACTCACTCTCGACCGACTCTGCTGCTTTTTTCTCGACGCACCATCAGCACCGTCTTCGGCTGCAATTCTTCTTCTGGTCGACGATGACTAGGGACCTTGGGGTAAACTAACCTGGCCTAGGTCGTCTTCCTCAAGAAGATAACCATCATACTCTGCTACCAACTGCGAGGAACGGGATTTTGATATCAATTTATGATTATGATAAATTTAATAAAGAATCCCATTCATCTGTTTTGGACCGTTATTATCTGTCATTGAGGAAAGGACCACCCCCGCATTGGTTAGACAAACCCCATTAACTGACGCCACTCTGAAGAACCACTTACAACTGATGAATTTTCAATAGTTTATATAAAGATTAATTTGAATACGATACAATCCACTCAGGATATAATCTCAAAAGAATACAAAATACAAAGTCAATTAATATATCAGTCGCTTTAAGCTTCGGTGTGAAGTGATTCCTTCTGCGTCATCTGCAGTAAGATAAAAACAATAATCGAGTTAAAACTGTCCCTACTCTATGCTATGTGACAACCCTACTTCACAAGTCTCTTTTCCCTAAAAAGGTGTCAGCAGTTTGACTTCCAAAGAAGTTCAAACTCTCTTTAGCCTCTAAAGGAAATCTTAAGTTTCAGAAGCAATACCCTATCTGCCTACCCATCCGCTCTCTAAGGGTCCTCGGCCTACTGCTCCCTTGCGCTTCTGATGTCTCAGCGCATCTGCTCAAGGCATCTACCCTTCGCCCTTGCTCTGAGCAATTCGTCTCGCTGTTCCTAATCTCCCAATTGCTACCTCCTCCCCGGGGTGCTGTCCCTAAAATACACAATCTCTGTGTGAATGGAACGCCCCTTGACGCCCACCACGGACTTTCCCCGATGATGTCAACTTCCTGCTTCTTCCATTGGTCACTCCTCGCGTCGTCCGTTAAGTTGACCCTTCTCCTTTGGATGTCATCTTCATCATTTCATCGTCGACATTTATCGATTCTTTCAGATCATGTAACATAGAAACTTAGACAAGGCCTTAACTCTATGTCTCTTAACTTGACCCTGCTAGGTCCTGTGAATGGTCTTGTCAAAACATAGTCCACCTAAAAAGTGTCTCTACTCACGTTCGAGCAATAAGCTCCGTCCGGCATTGTCACCTTAAATCTAACAAGTGCTAGACTTCTCGGCTCTCATGTCCACATCAAGCTATTTACGACCTTCACAAGACCACTAAATTACATTTCATGTGACTATGCTCCTTCGAGCTCTTGACCAGTTAGGTTGCGTACACAAATGACCTAACTCTTCTAGCATTCCTACAAAAGCCCTCTATACAGTATAACCTTTGGCATACTTTTATATATTCGTATTTCAGCAAAGCCTTAGTTATACTTAAACATTCTACACAATATATACTACATCAAGTACATGAAATACATTGAGTACGACTACATAGAATATAAACTATACATTTTCCTTGGTTACATCTTTATGTGAATTCTCTTATACATTCATCCACGTTTCTCCACGTTTACGCCTTTCCACGTTACATTTCTCTCGCCGCTTTTCCCAATGCAAAGTTACACATTTAAGGTTGCACACGTACACGAATTCTACTGTGCACGTTTCTACATTTCCTAAGCATTTCTACACATTCCTATACATTTACCCTTCATGTATACGGGTCTTCTAAATCTAATGCAGTTTAACGTATGAATACATTTACATTTCCTATATCATGTTATCCCATCCATTGGCCTTTATGCTATAGTCGCCAACTTTACATTACGATACACGTTTCATTCCTACGGTTATAACATACATGTCTAAATATGGCTACTATATACTTTGTATTTAAATTGCGCTCTCTCACTAGGTAGGGTGAACAAACCTGGGTTTCCTTTTCGGCACAGCGGAATCTGGCGGGAGACGGCACCAGTGGATGTGATGCCTGCCAGCCGCTCCGAGGCTTCTTGAGATCGCAGGCTACAGAGACGCCGCAGAGACGTGCGGAGACGTGCGGTGACCCCGCCCGTTTCCTTCCTACTCGGCGGTGAGGCTGCAGGCCGTGGGTCAAGGCCAGAGGAGACTGCAGGGTTCAGATCAGCTCGGATTCAGCTTGGATTCAGCTGAAGGAGTGTGGGGTGCAGCGGACTTTGGCTCACTTCAAGGTACTTGATGGGACCGGGGAGGAGAGCCACTTAGTACTATAACTGGCTCTGTGCAGGGGGACCTCTGCAACAACTACAACAGCTACAACATCGGGTGCTTTGTAAAAACAAAGGACAAATTGGGGGATTTGTGGGCAGAGGTGGCTGTGAGTTTTCATTATCGCCATGGGATCATAGTTAGGCAAAATTTCAGAGGGGCTCCTTATTACCCCTCATATCAAATCACACCATGGAGGTCACCAGGTGCCCCTTTAACACAAGTGGAGTCCCCTTGTGGTCAGGCTGGAGCAAAATTGTACAGAACAATAAAGTTCAATAAAACTAACGTAATAAATAACAAGGCGCAATCTGATTTATGCAGTCTTTCCACTTATATAGACGATGAGGTTGAGTTTGCTGCTAGTATGAATTTGAACAGGAAAAAGGGTCAAAGTAAGAAGCGGGGCCCCATATGCCACAACCTACAGTGTCTCCCATAGTTGGTGCACAGGGTAACTACGACCCCACGGTAGTTAATAGCACGCTAGAAATCTCAGACGATGGTTCACAAAAACCGACTTTGGTGTCCCCAACTGGTGAATCAACAGCGTTGATAGGAAAGATTGCTGAATCAATACAGGAACAAACAGAGCATATTGAAATTGTGAGCACACAGCAGGGCTCTGACTCACCTAAATATATAACCAGGAATCAGAGGGCTTTGAAAACTAAAACTAAAATTAAAGATGTAACGGCAGCAGTGGTGTCTGCTAGAGCTTCAAAAACAGCGAAAAAAAGACAGCTAAAGAAGGGTTTGAACTTAAAAGTTACCCCTCACTTTACCCCTTTTTCAAGATACAAGAGAGACCAGAACAAGGGTCCTGTTAACTAATACAATGTCTGCATCATCACTGAAAGCCCTTATGTTAAATGAGATGGAGGAGGGCGGTGAACTTCCTACCGAATACCCCACAATAGTCACTTCAGAAGGCGCCCCACAAACTGAGGATGTTCTACGTCCTGCCAAGGAGCAAGGCAGTGTGCAAGATACGGTTAATAGGAAGGAAGGCGATATGGGAGTGCTAGTGGCCTCGTTGCTAAAGGAGATGAGATCTGGGTTTAATAAATCCAAAACATATCCGGGGAAAGATTCAAGCTACGCGCGAGTCTCTAGAGACTAAATTCAGTGCTCTGGTAGAAAGAGTGGCGGTGGTTGAAACAGCCTTAGAAAAAATCAGGGAGGAAGTTAAGCTCTGCCAGAACGACATCGAGAAATTAACCTCATCAGAGAGAGAACTCAAGGACAAAATTGAGACCTTAGAAAACAACTCCAGGAGAAACAACCTACGTCTTTTAAATATTCCTGAAGGCAAAGAAGGGCAAGATATAAGGTCCTTTGTAGTGAGTCTCTTAAAAGATTTTATTCCTGACATGGATGTCAAAAATTTGGACGAAGACATACAAAATGTCCATAGAGACCCATTCCGACTCTACAGAGCTAAGAAAAATCCACGTAGAGTTCTGATCAATTTTATGACTTACTCAATAAAAGAACAAATACTGAGCAAGGCCCTAAATGCTGGCACCCTGACTAGAGATGGATATAACTAATCCGCTCAGACATATCTAAGGCAACAGCCGATAGGCAGTGGTCCCTAGAATATTATATGCAGGACCTTAGGGCAGAAGGAGCCACTGTCCAAATGAGATTCCCAGCCCTTTTACGTATAATGTGGCAAAACAAAACCTACAATTATAGGGACCTCAAAGAAGTTGAGCTACTGCTAGATCACATAAAGATTAATAAAGATAAGTAACATAGTGAGCCTCATTCCTTTAAAATATCATCCATTTGACGGCGGCCCTTATATTGGGCAACTAGGATTGCTCACTGATAATTGGGATGGTTCTCCAGGGTGGGGGTAAGCACACTTTTTTTCATTTGTTTTTCATGAACATTAGTTATGGATTTGGGTGAGGAGCATTTGGGAGAAAAAGCAAAAAAAATATTTGTCCTATATGCAAGTTCTACAGCAAACAGGGTAGGAATTATAAGCAGCATAAGGGATCCCAAACTTAATGGGTGATTTAAGTATAATGACTTGGAACGTGAATGGGCTAAGAACGAGGGGGGGGGCAACACATTTTTTTCGAATATCTTCAAACTGCAGACCTGTGATGTTATGATATTACAAGAAACAAATCTCCTAAGAGAAGAATGGCTTGAGGCTATAAAATACGAGAATTGGATTGGTGAATCTGTATGCACAAATCAAGCATGTAATGTTAAGGGGTTGCCATTATCATTAGGAAATCACAGTTTCTTACACTGGTAGGACAATTAGTAGATTCAAGGTGGGCTATAGCTAATATAAAAATCAGGGATACTGCTTTTACTGTGGCGGGATACTATGGCCGTAACGTAGATGACCCTGCGCCCCTTCAATCGTTATACATACAGTTAATATCACAGTCTACACCAATTATATTAGGAGTAGATTATAATAGTCTACTAGACCCTAAAAAAGATAGGTATCCCCCGCTAGAGTTCTAAATTTACCCAGGATGCGAGAATGCTTGGCTAGGCTTAAAGATGATCTAAGTTTAATTGATATTTGGCATTTAAAAGGGGACCAAATAAATAAATTTACTTTCAGAAACTATAAATATGGCCATGCCTCAAGAATAGACTTTTTCCTAACAGGCAAACTTATAAGTAATAATGTCAAAAAAGTTCAACATTTGCCTGCACACCTTTCGGATCATTCGCTAGTTCATCTAAAAGTTAAGCTTGAGGCAGTTCATGGTGAGAGAAGATGGACTATAGACCGAACACTCCGTTCAGATCAAGAAATCATTAGTGAATTAAGATCTATAATGGAATACTACTTTAAGGAAAAGAAAGGGAAGTTTCTAAAACGATAGTCTGGTAGGCCTATAATGCTTTGCTCCGAGGTACACTATCGCGATAGGTAAAAATAAATTAAAGAAGCTAAAAATATCACTAATTGAAGCTGATGTATTAGAGAGGCAAGCCTTGCTAGAAACTTCAATTGTGGTAGAGAATCAGAATAGTCTAAAAAGCGAAATAATGAATCTGAAGCAGGACCTGGTCTTGAATCTAGAGGCAAGAATAAGGAAGAGATGGCAAGCTAGTACTGTCTCAAACTATGAATTTGGGAAGAACAGTTGCAAATTGCTAGCCTGGAAGCTTAAAAGCGACCTAAATAGAAATAAAATAATGGCCATCCATAAAGAGAATGGTGGGCAAATAGTAGAAAATAAGGCAGGCATTGAAGAAGCTTTTGAACATTTCTTCCAGGCCCTATATGAGGAAGATTTATCACCTTCTGCTATAGCAATAGATACATATTTAGATAAATCATGTATTATGAGGTTAGATGCGGACTCATGTAAAAGTTGGAATGCAGAAATAACCTTAAAGGAGGTCCTGGACGTAATCTCCCATCTTAAAAAAAGTAAAGCTGCCGGCCCTGATACTGTACTTAGTGAGCTCTAGGTAACTCTGAACGATTGTCTCGCTCTGAGACTAACTGACCTTTTTAATGCTATCTTTATGGGTGGCCTTCCAATCCCTAAATCTTGGAATGAGGCGACAATCAGTTTAATTCTAAAACCTGGAAAAGACCCCCTCTACTTTGAGTCTAATAGACCAATTACACTTCTTAATGCAGACTATAAAATCTTCACTCAGGTTTTAGCTAAGAGGCTAGGTTCCTTATCTGACAAGCTTACTCATAAGGACCAGAAGGGATTTATTAAAGGGAGGCAATTGCATGATCTCACACACCAACTGCTTGGAGCAATTGACATAGCTACACAGGACAAGGCCCCCCTAGCAATCTTCCCTTTTGACGCGGCCAAGGCTTTTGACCGCGCCACTTGGGTGTACCTACAAAAAGTCATTATAAATACCTTAGGTAAGAATGTTTTGCAGGTAATAACTAATATTTATGAAACACCAATAGGGAAACACCTCAAATAGTTTTCAAATTAAAAGAGGCACCAGGCTGGGGTGTCCCCTTTCCCCACAACTTTTTAACTTATATATAGATCCGCTAGCCAATGTGATCAGGACTTCGGATGATATTATTCCTTTTAGCTTCAATAGTTGGGAATTAAAGGTTGCATTATATGCAGACGACTTGATGATTTACTCCAGCAGTCTTAACAAGTTGCTTAATAGTGTAACCGATATATTGATAAGCTTTGGGGAAATATCTGGTTATCAAATAAACCATCATAAAACCGCAGTAATGCAATGGAATATATTAACTCCACGAATTGCTTCCAAAAATTAAATTAAATATCTAGGGATCCAAGTCTTGAACAATATTGATGATATAGCCCAGACAAATTTAGAAATAAAATTTAGAGAGATGAGGAAATTATTGAAGTCCTGGACTTGCTTATTTCTAACTTTCATGGGGAGGGCCAATGTTATAAAAATGGCAATCCTTCCAAACTTCACGTTTCTTTTCAATACGATTCCTTTGGAGTTTGATTTACGGTGTTTGAAAAAAGTTCAGGGCAAAATAAATTCTTTCATTTGGGCATCCAAAAGTGTCAGGATAGCCAGGAGGAAACTGAGTCAGAAGAAGATTTATGGGGGATAGCTAGACCAGACCTCATATCTTACTACAGAGCATTCCAGTTTAAGAACTTAAGACATCTTTTCTGAGAAGGCAGTGATTAAACATGGTCACTGTTTATATAAGTTTGGCCACCAAAAGTAAAAAAAAAAAATTATGCTAAAGATCCAGAGAGCTGCTTTCAAACTTTGGTCAGATATAGGCGATCTTTGGCGGTATCCGTACTATAGTCCCCAAGCTCCCATATGGGACTCGCCTGGAAAACCTGAATGTTTGAGAGACTCTTTAGCGCTTCCACTGAAAAGTGCATGAATCACCACGTGGGGAGAGTTATTGGAGTTTGGAGAACTAAAATCATGGGACGAGCTAGTGGAGAAGACAAAGGACAGAATATCTAGATTGAAATGTTATCAGTTGACGAGCTGGGCTAAAGATCAAATGCCATGGCCAGACTACGTTGGGTTTCTAGACCACGAACTTCATAAGGCCCCCAGGAAGAAAGAAGTTTCCAAGTGGTATTGGCATTTGGTGGAAAAGATGGAAGCCGAAATCGACACCCCGGATCTTAAGTTGAAGAAGTTCTTTCCAGCTCAAGACCTGCAACAAGCATGGCAAGTATCCTGAGCTTTTTATGGTACATTATAATTTCTACACCTCTTAGGAAAAATCATTTGTTTACTTTGCACAGATCTTATTGGACCCCAAAAGGCTATCCAAAATGAATACCCAGATGATTAAGAATTGTCCAAAATGTGGAGAGAGGGAGGCCAATGATACCCATATGTTTCATTCATGTAATCAATTAGACATATTTTGGACAGAAACAGTAAGTTTATTGATGGAAGTTTAAAAACAGCTATTAAGGTGAGAACCTTTAATGTTATGTTTGGCATACTAGATATCAATGAACCTAGTACTATTCTAACAAGGAATCAGAAACATCTCCTGCTTACTCTTATATTAATTGCTAGACGTTAGATCTGTATAAACTGGATTCTTCCCTCGCCCCGAAGGTAGAAGACCGGGTTAGGTCAGTGGATAAATTCAGGAACTTGGATAGACTTAGAGGGGAAGTAAGAGTACCAGGTACAGGGGTCTTTGGGATACTTATAGAGGGTAGGAGAGGAAGGGATGTCCAATGATTTAAGTCAACGTGATCAGGAGCCACATGAGGTTTATGGGGGCTGGGACAGCATTTTATAAACTCATGTAAAGATGGTAATCTGTTGGCATCAAGGCATGGTCTCCTACCTCTTTCCCAAGGGCGCACAGCAAGAGGTGACCCTGTTGCTTTTCACAACAAAAAATACTTCTTCATAGCAAGGAGAGGGAGGTTAGACATTTTAATCCTTTCTCCATTGTCTTTTTATGATAACATCTCCTTTCATGATTTATGGACTGACTGCTATAATGACAATATGTATACTATGCATTTTCCTGCTTTTTGTAGCACATATACTGCATGTTAGGGCACGTTAGTTAAAATAAATATTTTAAACTGTTTTGTGTCTCCATCAGATCGTATTGTGGACGAGTACAACAGAGTGAGCGAAAAGGTGTGCCTTGCTACCGTGATTCCTGAGAGATCTGGGAGTGTTCTGTTTTGGGGTGTCTAATCACTTGCTTCTCTGGGAATGAGTATAAGGGCAAGTGAGACACTATAGCTAGTCAGTCCTGGGTTTGTGTGTACTAAGGTGGTGGGAAGACTCAGTCCCTATACACTAAGGTCCCATTTCCTGTGCATTATTCTGTACATGTATAGTATCCCTGCAACCGCATATTGAGAAAAGTATGGGGGTGGGAGCACACTGACTCTCATTATGATGAACTTTGATCCAAGAGCAATATCCTGTACTACACTAACCAGTATGCAAAGGAGTGTTGACCCTGGAAGGTGAGGAAGTGTGCTCCTACCTGCCCTTACTGTTTGAAAAGGCTCCCAGGAGCCGACAAGCTGGCAAGCTTCAGAGCTCCTGCGTGCCTGGAGGGGTACTTATCTGAAGAAATTTGTGGCAGCATGGCCAGCAACCCCAGAATAATTATCTACTGATGATAGAATTATCCAGAAACATGTGTCAAGAGAGAAGGCAATGACTGCACCAGATTTGTAAAAAGTGATGATGAACTTTGACGGAACCATGAAACCCTATACTACACTAACCAGGATAAGAAGGGGCAATGGTGCTGGAATGTGAGGCATTGTGATCCTACCCTCCGCCCATGCTGAAGACCTTTGGAGCTCCTGTGTTCCCATAGTGGTATTGACGTGAGGAAATTTGTGACAGCATGTCCAGCAACCCCAGATTAACTCCCTACTAATGACGGAATAATACAGAAACTTGTGTGTGGGGATATGACAATGACAAAAGGATTTTTTGCCGGGCGCACAGCGTTTTTTGATAAGCTTTTGAGTTTGTATGGATCTCCAGAGTATCGCCTTCTGTCTGGAGGCGTAATGTACTGAAAATGGAAGGGTTGCACTCTCAACACTGAGAGATGTCCTCTAGGATCCAGAAAGGTCCTTGTATCAAGGTTTCACAAAAAGATTATGACTTTGCTCAAAGAATTGTAGTCTGAATATTTATTCACATATATTCATGGCTTGTTATGTTCACAAGTGTTTGCTGCTGTTCATGTTCCTTTAACATTTTGCACTCATACCATCCCAATGCATTTCGGCATTTCCATTATGCCTTCATCTGGGGATATATTTCTAAAAACGAAGAGATGCTTGTATTTTACATCATGTGAAAGAAATAGTTCATAGGCTGCCTAATGCATGCTAAATGGTTATAACACAGCGAGTTCATGCGGTGTAAATGGTCAGAAGAATAGTCCATCACAATAAAGGGTGATATAACGTGAAAGAAAAAGATTATAGATGAAATAATAGAGTATGAACCACGTGGTGAAAAGCGTGCGCGTTGCGTTACTAGCTCATGCTGTTAAGAGAATAACGTGTGTATTTCGGCTGCTTCACTGAAATAAACGGAGTGGTGTGAATTATATACGATCAAAGGCGTGAATATAGCGTATAGAACTCTGAAGCTTAATATTAAATAAACACCTCAGTGCCTTACAGATTAAGTGGCTAAGGGAGCGCTTACCGCGAAAGTACAAATGCACGTCCGTGACAGTCAAGGCTGTAGCTGGGTTCCGGAGAAGTCTGTCACCCGAAAGTGAATATACGAAAAAGGTTGCGTGAGGGCGCGACCTAGTAGGGACTGTGTGCAAAGTGAAATGCAAAGGTAAAAACGGGTAGGGGGCGGGTTAGAAAGGTTGAGAAAGTCGGTTATTTTGAGATAGTGAAAGAATAGAGAATAGAAAAAGAATAGAGGTTCACTAAAAATCACAATAATTCATACCACTAGAACTGACATGTAATATAATTGCATAAGGCTATGTAAACAACTTAAATGATTCGACATGAATTACAAGCTCTTGATGGTGTAATGAAAGAACCACTCTGCGCTGGTAAGGAGTCATTGGCTGGGGCCCCAGCTGTTCAAAGATAACATAAATATTCCACTTGGTCATTTAGGCCGAATGGTTTCATGCTGCTTAAGGTGAAAATCCAATAATTTTCTCTTTTTAATAGTTCCTGATGATTGTCTTTACCCTCTTGTTGTTTAACAGTTTCCAACACGCAATATCGTAGCTGGCTGATGCCATGACCAGCTTCCAAAAAATGTTGAGCTACGGTGGATTTTAGATGCTTGTTCCTTATATTCGATTTATGCTCGTTCAGTCTTATCTTGAGTTTTCTCTGAGTTTGTCCGACATAAATTTTGCCGCATGGGCATTTTAACATATACACTGCGTTGCTGGTGTCGCAGGTTGCTGTAGCTCTTACTTTGATTTTGTTGCCCTTCATTGGGTGGTTAACTGTAATCCCTTGGATAACATTATTGCAGTGGTTGCAGTTTCTGCATGGGATTGTTCCTTTGTATTCAATGTTGGTTGAGGGAGTTTTTAACAGTTCTCCTAAATTTCTTGCTCTTGTGAAAGCAAAGGTAGGTTGAGTGTCAAAGATTTTATTGAAGTCAGGCTCTATCCTTAGGCTTTTCCAATGTTTTCTGATTATTTGTTTGAATTGGTAACTTGCTGTGGAATATTTGGAAACTATGGTGATTGCATCTGTATCAGTTGTCGGAGTATAAGAAAGCAGTTGACTTCTGGTTTTGGTTTCAGATCGTTGAATGGCCTGCTCGAGGACATGATGTGGGTACCCTCGGGCTTTGAATCTCTGTAGAGTGGTTCGCATCTCTTGATGAAATTGATGGTTTTCCGAGGTGATTCTTTTAGCTCTGATGATTTGACTGTATGGTAAGTGGTCTTTCAATGGTTGTGGGTGAAAACTCGAATAGTGTAATGTATTGTTTCTGTATGTTTTTTTCCGAAATAGACTGGTAATGAATCCTGTGGGAGTGTTGGTAATTTTGACATCGAGAAAAGTTATAGATTCCGTGTGGAGTTCATGTGTGAATTGAATGCGTTGGTCTATGGTGTTTAATAGTGCCAGTTGTTCTTGCAGAATGTTTTCAGGGCCTTGCCAAATCAAGAAGATGTCATCTATGAATCTCACAAATATTTTTAGATGATCCGTCCATTCAGTTTTATTGAGTATGTGATCTTCTTCGAATCTATGCATAAAAATATTTGCATAGGCCGGTGCTGTAGAATTGCCCATAGATGTTCCTGTTAATTGTTGGTACCAGTCATCCTTCCATGTAAAATAGCTGTAAAACAATGTGAATTGTAGGAGTTCCATGAGAAAAAGTTTTAGATGATTGTCCAGGTCGCTTCTCAATAGACAGTACTCGATGGCTTCAATTCCCATTGAATGTGGGATGGATGTATATAGGGACGATACATCGACTGTGCACAAAAATATTTGACCATGATCATCAATTTGTACTTGGTTTAGTTTGTTGATAAAATCCGTGGTGTCACGAATGTAAGTGGGAAGAGAAATAACGATAGGTTGAAAGTATCTGTCGAGAAATCTGTGGGAAAATTTCTCAACAGATACTTTCAACCTATCGTTATTTCTCTTCCCACTTTCAATTCAATGGGAATTGAAGCCATCGAGTACTGTCTATTGAGAAGCGACCTGGACAATCATCTAAAACTTTTTCTCATGGAACTCCTACAATTCACATTGTTTTACAGCTACTTTACATGGAAGGATGACTGGTACCAACAATTAACAGGAACATCTATGGGCAATTCTACAGCACCGGCCTATGCAAATATTTTTATGCATAGATTCGAAGAAGATCACATACTCAATAAAACTGAATGGACGGATCATCTAAAAATATTTGTGAGATTCATAGATGACATCTTCTTGATTTGGCAAGGCCCTGAAAACATTCTGCAAGAACAACTGGCACTATTAAACACCATAGACCAACGCATTCAATTCACACATGAACTCCACACGGAATCTATAACTTTTCTCAATGTCAAAATTACCAACACTCCCACAGGATTCATTACCAGTCTATTTCGGAAAACAACAGACAGAAACAATACATTACACTATTCGAGTTTTCACCCACAACCATTGAAAGACCACTTACCATACAGTCAAATCATCAGAGCTAAAAGAATCACCTCGGAAAACCATCAATTTCATCAAGAGATGCAAACCACTCTACAGAGATTCAAAGCCCGAGGGTACCCACATCATGTCCTCGAGCAGGCCATTCAACGATCTGAAACCAAAACCAGAAGTCAACTGCTTTCTTATACTCCGACAACTGATACAGATGCAATCACCATAGTTTCCAAATATTCCACAGCAAGTTACCGATTCAAACAAATAATCAGAAAACATTGGGAAATCCTAAGGATAGAGCCTGACTTCAATAAAATCTTTGACACTCAACCTACCTTTGCTTTCACAAGAGCAAGAAATTTAGGAGAACTGTTAAAAACTCCCTCAACCAACATTGAATACAAAGGAACAATCCCATGCAGAAACTGCAACCACTGCAATAATGTTATCCAAGGGATTACAGTTAACCACCCAATGAAGGGCAACAAAATCAAAGTAAGAGCTACAGCAACCTGCGACACCAGCAACGCAGTGTATATGTTAAAATGCCCATGCGGCAAGATTTATGTCGGACAAACTCAGAGAAAACTCAAGATAAGACTGAACGAGCATAAATCGAATATAAAGAACAAGCATCTAAAATCCACCGTAGCTCAACATTTTTTGGAAGCTGGTCATGGCATCAGCCAGCTACGATATTGCGTGTTGGAAACTGTTAAACAACAAGAGGGTAAAGACAATCATCAGGAACTATTAAAAAGAGAAAATTATTGGATTTTCACCTTAAGCAGCATGAAACCATTCGGCCTAAATGACCGAGTGGAATATTTATGTTATCTTTGAACAGCTGGGGCCCCAGCCAATGACTCCTTACCAGCGCAGAGTGGTTCTTTCATTACACCATCAAGAGCTTGTAATTCATGTCGAATCATTTAAGTTGTTTACATAGCCTTATGCAATTATATTACATGTCAGTTCTAGTGGTATGAATTATTGTGATTTTTAGTGAACCTCTATTCTTTTTCTATTCTCTATTCTTTCACTATCTCAAAATAACCGACTTTCTCAACCTTTCTAACCCGCCCCCTACCCGTTTTTACCTTTGCATTTCACTTTGCACACAGTCCCTACTAGGTCGCGCCCTCACGCAACCTTTTTCGTATATTCACTTCCGGGTGACAGACTTCTCCGGAACCCAGCTACAGCCTTGACTGTCACGGACGTGCATTTGTACTTTCGCGGTAAGCGCTCCCTTAGCCACTTAATCTGTAAGGCACTGAGGTGTTTATTTAATATTAAGCTTCAGAGTTCTATACGCTATATTCACGCCTTTGATCGTATATAATTCACACCACTCCGTTTATTTCAGTGAAGCAGCCGAAATACACACGTTATTCTCTTAACAGCATGAGCTAGTAACGCAACGCGCACGCTTTTCACCACGTGGTTCATACTCTATTATTTCACCTATAATCTTTTTCTTTCACGTTATATCACCCTTTATTGTGATGGACTATTCTTCTGACCATTTACACCGCATGAACTCGCTGTGTTATAACCATTTAGCATGCATTAGGCAGCCTATGAACTATTTCTTTCACATGATGTAAACTACAAGCATTTCTTCGTTTTTAGAAATATATCCCCAGATGAAGGCATAATGGAAATGCCGAAATGCATTGGGATGGTATGAGTGCAAAATGTTAAAGGAACATGAACAGCAGCAAACACTTGTGAACATAACAAGCCATGAATATATGTGAATAAATATTCAGACTACAATTCTTTGAGCAAAGTCATAATCTTTTTGTGAAACCTTGATACAAGGACCTTTCTGGATCCTAGAGGACATCTCTCAGTGTTGAGAGTGCAACCCTTCCGATATGACAATGACTGCACCAGCTTTCATAAAAATATGATGAACTTTGATGCAAGTGCGAAACCCTGAACTACACTAACCAGGATGCAAAGGGGTTATGGCGCTGGAATGTGAGGCAGTGTGCTCCTACCCCCCTTTCTACATATTTTGAAACTATGCCCTCACAGTGAAACTACCTAAAAAACTGTTTTCATGTTTAGGGAAAGCTAGAATTCCACAAACAGGTCTAGCTGTAAATTAAATTAGTATTATATATCTTTGTTCAGGACAAATTCTAGCAAAATGATTAAAAGTTACTATACACTTACTGTAAAAATGTAATTCAATAGAGAAGCAAACTTTTTGACAACTTTAAAGGAAAAATAACGGATATAAAGTGTACTTTATGCGAGAGTAACCTGTTTCAGAACCAGTTTGACACTATGTATTCTTGTCAGGGAGCTAACAACCCTACCTCTAGAGCAGTAGTCTTCAAACTTTTTAATGCCTAAGCCTCCCCCCCGTGTATGTGTGCCACATGTGCACCCATGCACTATTCAGGGGTGCACCAGGGTGTCAATGTGACACCCTGCCACCATTGTAGGTCTTCCCCCCTTACCGATTCGGTATTTACCGAACCTGTATTCCCCATTCATTCCTATGGGGAATACCGATTCGGTAAATACCGAATCGGTATTTACCGAATTTTACAGATTCGGTAAAAATTACCGAATTAATACCTACATACCATTTACCCATTCTAAAATACAGAATTGGTAAAAAAAAAATGGTATTTACCTACATCTGGCCCAAAATTTGTTAGTGATGGACCATTACAGAGTGGCTTACTTCTGCTATTTTTTTTATGCTAATATCATAGGACTTTTCAGCATAATGCTTCTTTTGGCCAGAGTCTGGTGCCCTCCCTGGGATCACTTGAGGCCCCCCTACGTGTGCCCGCCACCGGATTAAATAACCCTGCTCTAGAGGACAATGACTTGGCCTCTGGGTTCAAAAAGGCAGAAGTCTTGTCCACAACAGGTTACTTAACAGGGATTAGCCATCTAGAATAGGGGACAAGCTCAATTGGCAGAACCAAGGACAGTCCTTATCCTCCTTCTTTTGATTTGGTGATGGCAAACGGGGCTGGCATGAGTTGATCCCATTTCCTCCCAGTTCAATTCACCACCACAAGAAAGGACACATAGATTTGGACCCAGATGGGAGGACACCTCATGTAAATAGGGGAGTGGTTAGGGGAAAGCCAGAGTCACTCCAAATGTAAGAAAATGTTCAGGATTGGGTGGTGGGAATTCTCCAGTCACTGGCTAGTGCAGAGGATATTTACACACATATTTCCCTAAAGAAAAATCCACATCTAAATATTTCATTTTGCCCAAACATTCATAGCATAAAATGCCATATCTGCCTCACTATTTACCCTCAAAATTCTCTTTTGAAGGGAAAAAGTCATGTTCCACTAGTAACTTCATTTGGAATTAGAGCCCGGTCTAATATTGATTCGATTTGATTTTTTACATTGATACAAACTTAGTTCCACTCTCGACTCCACTAGCTAGTATACTCTTTGAAACACAAGGGGCACAATTTTATTTTAATAAACTCTTACTTTTACACAAAATGTAGTGCTGTCCTTTCGGCAAAGATAAAGCAGGAAAATATTCTAGACTTCAGTCTTATTTCTTCTATCGTAGAAGATTTTGCAAGGAACAGATCAATTATATCCACATGATATTCTCATCCTCAAAGGATATATTTTCCAACAACTATACAGATTTCACAATCAAACAATATAATTTATTACAAACCTGTTTACACCTCTTCTCATTTATGATTAGTTTGTCAGAGATCCTTCAATATGCTTTGGACTCTCCCATGGAGATCTGGCTTAAGAGACATGTCAAGCCAAGTTAAAGATTTGGGACCAGATGTAGGTAGGCTTTTACCGGTCGGTAACGGCAGATTTCGGCCGTTACCGACCGGTAAAAGCCTTTTCCTATGTAGGAGGCTATTTTACCAATTCAGTAAATAACGAATCAGTATTTACCAATTCGGTATTTACTGAATCATCATTTACCGATTCGGTATTTACCGTATCGGTAAATGAGATGTAGGAAGAACTTAAAAGAGTGCTTCTGGGCATAAGTTATGTTATGTTATGTTACAGCGTTCTTGTATAGCGCACGGCTACTCGAAAAGAGTGTCCCGGCGCTTTCCATAAGAATTCGTTATTTACCACTAACTATTAGTTGGTGGTAAATAAGGAATTTCTATGTAACTGCATAAATGTGCATTTACACCTGTGCCATGTGACAGACATACATGCCCTTAGGGCATGTATGTATGCCACATGTGCACCCCAGCACTAATCAGGGGTGCAAGAGGGTTTCAAAGTGACACCCTGCCACCCTTGACTTTTTCCCTCTTTTACCGAATCGGTAATTACCAATGCGGTAATTAACATTCATTCCTATGGGCCTCCAGGCCAATAGGAATCAATGGCAAATACCGAATCAGTAATTACCGATTTGTTAATTACCGAATCTTAACGTTTGGTAATTTTTACCGATTTATTACCTACATACCTACATTGGATTTACTGATTCTAAAATACTGAATCGGTAAAATTCGGTATTTTAGAATCGGTAAATCCAATTTACCTACATCTAGCCCTTGGTGCCTTGGGGTAGCGTTGCCTTGGAGTAAACCTACCTCTGGGTCTGGGTTTTGACATTGCAACTGACTTTTCTAATATACTTAGAGTGGACTTTGAATCCATCCTCTTCCACCACAGTTTTTTTTGTGTTTTTTTAACATAGCTTTATATAGTGCAAACTTAACCCAATGGTATCAGGTATCAGAGCGCTTTACACGAGCACCAGTTGCGTTACACGAGGACACATTCATTTTTGTTAGGCACGGGGAGATTAAATGATTTGCTCACAATCACAGGATGTTACGCGTCCTTGCTGAGACTCAAACCTGGTTCCCCGGATTTGATGTCCACCACCCTAGCCGTTAGGCCAGCTCCCTTTTGTTTAGCCATTGACTCGACACTTCGTCACATATTGCATTTGACAGTTTTAGTGTACCCTTCCACCTCCAAGGACGTACCTTCATTGCAATGGACAGGGGGCTATTCAATATTTCCTAACATTGTTGGGTCTTGGTGGCTCCTACTAGTCCATTTCTCCTTTCTCCAAGTGTTTATTCCTTGTTTCCATTGGTAACAAGGAAAGAATCACATTGAATTGGGGAGATTATCTAATTTTGCTTAAATGTGGCAGATATTTTCTAAATAAGGCTTTTCACCGTATAAAAGCAACGCAATTTGTGTGTGACATGAAATATTACTTCAAGTGGAATCTAGAAGTACATTGCCTGGTATAGTTATAGGTCTCATGTTTCAAGAAAATCAATTTACTTGTAAAAAGCCCATAGGAACAAATATATAAAAAAAAGATGTTATTGGTCAATAAGGCCTGTCACTATCCTACTGAAAGAAATGCTGCCTGATTCAGCAATGGTTGCCATAACAGTATCCCGCGCAAAGAATCTGAATGCATTAAACGTGTGAACGTTCGTGAAGCTTCTCTCCCAGTTTTCTCATGAATTCCAATATTGCTTCAATTACTAACAGCAGGGTTAAAGTTCTCTGCATGTGAATTTTCACTTAAAATAAGAATTGTGTGCTCCTTTGAGAGGAAAACAGATTGTAAACACTGATCCAGGATTAATGACTAGAGAAAAACTGGGATTTTGGATCCTTCTTTTTCAGCGCCAGTTAGCACAAAGAAATGTTACCAGTTGTTGAGGAAAACTGCAGCATGACCTACACATATAAAAAAAAACTGGAAGGGCTGCGAAGTGCAAGTAGCTAAATAAACACCATGCGCACCAGATTTGCTGGTGCCAAAACATGCAGGGCAGCTCACTGGGACCCAGTGGTTTGCCTGGCATTACATGTTCCCTAAGGATGCTCCCTGTTTGCTTGTGGGAAACTTTAGATATATCAGAAGTGCTTCATCAGGACTCATAGACATGTACCTCTCCTGCCCTATGGCTCAGTAGCTTCCCTGCAAAGCTTTTAAATGAACTGGACTTTATGGATTATATTACCCAGGCTGAGAACCCCTTTTTAGGCAGGTGCGGATAGCTTGACCTATATTTCATATACAGAGCATTCAAATATTATATTTAGGCAGTAGTATCTCTACTTTGTAAATACACATTTATCACTTATTTCAAAGGCCTTAACACTTAACAGCTACTACGAATGCGGAGCATATACTCCTTCTCTGTGATGGGGAAATATAAAGTATGGAAATATGGATACCAGGGAACATTGTTTTTTTTAAATATCCTTCAACATTCATTTAAAGCTTATCCATAGGTCCTACCGACATTAAGTCCTGTGTTTCAAGGACTAGCATTCTTCCTTTACAAAGGCAGAGTATCTATTGATCAGTTATAACTGTGTCCACAATCTCTGATACACTTTATGTAATAAAAGGTGTTCTTTAAGTAGCAATATCATAATACATGGAGGCATATAGACAGGAAAATCTCCCTTATGATACTTAGCAAGGGATGTTGTGTAATGATTTTCCTGTAGCCTGGCCCAACAGAGCACACACTGCAGATTAACAAAATCCTCTACAACATTTAGACCCAGGGTGCCTTTTCAATGTGCACGTGGTATACACGGACCAACTTTAAAATATTTCTCAACAAATTATTTTTCCCCTATGAATAAGGGACTACCAATGAATAATACTCCAAGCAAAAACTCACAGATCTAACTACTACAGGGCAACAGTAATTCTCTTACATCAATCAATCAATCAATCAATCAAAGCATTTATATAGCGCACTACTCACCCGGAGGGTCTCAAGGCGCTAGGGGAGGGGGGGTCCGCTACTGCTCGAACAGCCAGGTCTTGAGCTGCTTCCTGAAGGCAAGGTGGTCCTGGGTCAGGCGGAGGTGGGTCAGGAGGGACATTGATAAACCAGAGATACAACGCCAATTGATTAGTTTCTACATATTTGCCAAATCTTAATACCCCAGGTACTAGTTGAGGCAAATTAGAGGCAGATAGGACTGTGTGTTTTTATAACGTAGTTTGCTAGAAAGCAGTCTATTATATTATATTGCCCATTAAATTGACAATGTCATCTTTTGTTGAGATTACACTTTAAGTTGTAGCTTTGTTAACAATACATATTTTATTCCTTGTAACACAAGGATACACAGTCCTAATTATAAGGTAGGGTCTGATACGTGACTTGCACTGGCATTGGATTTAAATGTATGTAATGGAACTCAAATTATAGTTTTAGCAAACAGCGTCAATACAATTTAGAAACAATTTCAAATAGGATAAGGCCCTGAGGCGAAATCTGTATCCCACTCCTATGCTAAATGTGAAATTGGCTGCCCTCGTCCTCTTCTTCCCATATCATATGCAGATTGCATTGTCCTTGTGAAATAGTTTTCATATATAAACCATGCTGGTCTCCATCACTTCTGATCCTGGGGTGTCTAGATAAATAACAAGCATTGGTCAATGCAATAGGTTTCGCTTATGTGGTTAATAATACTTTTTTTTATTGTAAGCTTTAGCTTCGTGCGCAGTTGTGGCTGCAGTGACGATGGGGCAAAAGAAGAAGAAGCTGTTGAGAAGTGAGAGGATAAGGGTGTAGATGACAGATCAGAAACTCAATTTTTGATGGGTTGAACGGAAGGAAGGGCACTTGATCAGGTCATGAATGAAAAAGGAGAAGGGAAATGGTGAGCATGAAAAATGGGTGCAGCAAAGAACCGGATTTTAGTTTCAGGCCGGCTGAGGTGGAGGGATTGAAGCCTCATCAAGACCACTGAATTGAGTAATAGAGTCACTATTTATATACAGCGCATTGTAGCAGTAGAAGTATAAGAAGTGCTTCTATTATTATTAGTTGTTGTAGTAGCATCATGACTCAACCATTATTAAAACTTATCATCATTATCATCATTATAATAAATGGTGCGGTACCGCTAATTATCATTTAAACATTTACTATTGGAAAACCTACATCCAGTGGAACAATTTTTTAGTAAACGATATTTGGACACCATGTTCATGTCACAGGATATTTCTGTGTACAATATCACGGCATGCAATTAAAATAATATTCATAAACATAATAATAATTGCTATTGCAATAATCTGAATCTGTATATTTACAATGATAAATAGAAATTGTGTTGTGTAGTTCAGAAAAACAAAAAAAATTGAAAATTATGAGAGCAGAAGTGTCAGGGTAGACTAAACTAATAGATAAAAAAGAGAAGAAAGGCAGAAGGTGTAGTGGACGTTTACCAGTGAAGAACACTGTAGGAATAATGTCAGGGAGATGTGAGACCCAGGACACAGAACAGCAATGTCCAGGCCATCATCATGAAACCGAAGGTAGGGCAGGCCATCAACGCACATACATAAAACAAATGATTTTAAATAAATGACAACAACCCAAAAATGTTTCCCCAATATGGGCTGGCATTTAAGGGTTCTGTCCTCTTGAGAGGTAGGCGTCCTTGTTCCATCCAGCCCCAGGCTTTTCTTATCCCACACTCTTGCTCAGACGGTGCAGACTAGGTGGAGTCTTGGGGTTTTCTGCTTTTCTAGGCATGCACGTAGAATTCACTGTTGAGATTCCTGCGACCCTGTGCTGCACCTGCGACAGTTTAATGGCATTCTCTTATCCAGGGCTTTAAGTGGGATAAAAAAAAATGGGGGGGGGGTGAATTTCTCTCAAAGGAGTGTGGTCAGTGTAATTATAGGCGTGGCTTAAAAACACATAGGCTAAAAACCTGACTTTGCATAGCATGCCATCAATCTCTTATTTTGCTGCTTCTGTCATTGCATCCAGATATACACAACAACAAATAACATTAGACCTACAAGAAGCCGGTAAATGTGGCTCTGTCAATGGTTGTTAGTTGCATAGGATATATAAGCAACAACTATGGCTTCATTGTATAAATTATTCAAAATACTTATCTTTTGCTGCATAAAATGTGGTGAAACACCTAGAGCTGCCACCTTTGGAGCTCGGGAAGGAGGTTCGGGCGTCGGCTGAAAATCCTGTGATGCATAAAAAGAAAATGTCATTGTGTAATGTAACTAGTGCTCATGTAAAGCACTCCAATACCTGTGAAAGAACTACAAAGAGTCTCTTTCAAGTTACACTAAAAGCAGCGAAGGGTGGTACTGCTGCAGGGTAAAGATTTTTGTGTTCCCCTGAGGGTGAGGGCAACAACAGAGAGGCCTCTAAGGACATGTCTCATCACCAGCTTTTTAGAGCTGCCGGTGCTGATCACTGTCAGGACCCAGCCCACTTAAAGCCATGCTGGAATCGCTCCAGCACAAACCTGACACAACTGGCGCAGCCTTTCAGGCTGCAAAGTGCTCTGGAAAATGTCTCCGCTCATATCACAGCCTTTAAATGGACCATCCCAAACTGGTGGTGCCCAGATCAGCAGCACCCGGGGATATGCATGCGAGGCAGGGTTGGGTAAGCTACTGGCAGGGAGCATGGCCATTCTTTCCTGCAGGTAGCTGCTTATGATGCCCGAGAGGACTAGCATGTACCTCTCACCCACTGGCACAAGGAACACTAAGAGGTAAGGTTACTGCAGCTGGGATGCATGTGTTATGTCATGGGCAAGTGGCTGGACATCCTGAAACGATTCCTCCATGCGCCAGAGCCACAGAAAGCACTGCATGTCAAACATGACTGTGAAAGAACTATAAAGAGTCTCTGACTGCCAACATTGCCAGGCTGCGTGCATTTGATACAGAGAGGCTTTTCACAATAACAAAGAGTGAGAGAGAGAAGGGGTGAGCCCGTGCAGGATTAATTATTAAGCCCACTCTAGTGAATGCAATGAGCCACTGCAGCAATTCACACAACTCCCTTTAGACTATACAGCCCTGGGATGGTGTCAGAGATCTCAAAATGTTTCAGCAAGATAAAGAAAATGGAGCAGCTCACATCTGTAATTTTAGGAGCAATCATCCTACTTAGAAACACTGACGAGTATTGCAGTGAGAAGGAGCAGGACAGAGGATGTTGGGTAATGGCCATATCTCCCGACTTTGGAGCTAGGGAGCAGGGTTTGAGTCTCTTGGTCAGCTTTCTTGAAAATACATGCTATCTCAAATGGTTAAATGAAAGACATCGGGCAAACAAAAAAACACGCAGATGACAAGTACACTTCAAATGCACGCAAGGAGACATTAGGTAAACTTAAACAAAAATGTGGTGCAGGCAATAAAAGAAGTTCCACCCACCAGGCAATAAAAGAAGTTCCACCCACCAAAGCAGATGAAAATAAGAGAAACACACAAGGAACAGCAGGAAACAGCCTGCTAGAACCAATAGAAACAGAGAAAAAGTAAGTAGAAAGCACACAAACCAATGCAAAGTCAGGGCGGGATGTAAGCCCTTTTAAGATTTATAATAAATACATTAGATTTCACAAGCACAGCTCACGTTCAAGATGGACGCATTATTTTTACTGAATTGCAGGAGCTGAGGAATTAGTAGTTGTAATGTGGATACTTCCCCCCCAATGAAACGCTGGAGCCGCAGTTGCGTTCGTGCTTCTTTATTTAACTTTATCCCCCAGGAGCGCCGAGCACGTCCTCTGCTTGTGCCGGCTATCGCGCTTTTCCCTAAGCTGCGCGCGCACCTAACATGGCGGCCGCACGTCACATGGCCTACGTGACGTGCAATCACTAGAACGCTCACTACATATCTCCCTTTTTTCCAATGCGACAAAGAACTTACAGTTCTCCACTCATGTCATAGTCTCTGAATCTCGCTGGCTTGACCACCGCCCTGCCCCTACTGGTCAGTCTTACCGGGGTAGTGGCGGTCACTCCTTCGCTTCTGTTACCACTCCCTAGCGCGGCCCCGCTAGCCTCTCTGACACTCCGGTCCTCTTCAGTCGGCTGCTCCTGGTTGGTTTCACCAGTCTTTGCATTTTGTTGTGCTCCTCTTGTATCATGATCCTCCCCCCAATGTTCTTGTGAGGCATCTCTTCCATCCTTATCTCCTCCGTCTGTTCCTTCATCATTCCAGCATAAAACCTTATTGCATTTGGCCATGGGGTCTTGCGAACACACGTTTCCGTCACTCAGTAAGGCCGCCCGGCCCCTCACTTCCATCACCTGCATAGGCTTGCTGTATTTGCTCTCTCCTTTCCTTTGTAGCGTGGCCAATTTTACTCGCACCCATTCTCCTTTTTCCAATCCTGTGTGCTTCACATTCCTTCGTGTGTCGTAGTGTCTGGTGTACACCGCTTGGGCTTTCTCCAAGTTGGCTCGCACTACTGCTGGTGACCACTCGCTCTTGATTATTTTCTCCTTCCACACCCTGTTGTCTTGGGTGAATGGTTCACGACCCCTCAGTATCTGGAATGGGCTGTAGCCGGTTCCCGTGGGGGTAATCCGGTATGCCCACACCATGCGCCATATCTCTTTTTCCCAGTCTTTGTTGTCCGAGATGGCCGCTTGGATCGATCCCATCACCACTCTGTTAAAACGTTCTACCAGCCCGTTCCCAGCCGGGTGGTATATGGAGGTGTGTTTCGCTATGATGCCGTTCCTTTGCATGAATTGTGACCATTTCTCTGATCGAAATTGGGGGCCATTGTCGCTGAGGATGCATTTAGGGATGCCTTCTCTTACAAACGTGTTGGCCAGGAACTTTACAATAGTCTCTGTATCCATCGCTTCATCTATCCACAACTCCGGCCACTTGGAGTATCGATCTACTATGACGCAGATGTACTTCTGTACTCCGTGTGCGTCCAGGATCGGGCCTAAGATGTCTACGGACAGTTCCTCCCATGGATTCCTTGGAGGGTCGAATTTTCCCAGAGCTGGACGCAGTGGTTTAAGTGACTTGTCTGCGCCTTGACACCTTGGGCACTCCCTAACATGCCTCTCGGCCCTACTGTCCATTCCCGGCCACCAGTAGTTCTGCTTGGCCCTCAGCTTCAACTTGCCGATACCCAGGTGTCCTTCATGCAGCATGTCCAGTAGTTTGGGGATGATGTTGGTTGGCGGTATGACTTTCTCACCTCGAAACATAAATACACCTTGGTCGTCCATCGATAGTTCTTCCCTGACTTCGAAGTATGGGCTGAGTTCCCCCCGGGTCTGCCTCTTGCCGGGCCATCCATTTGTGACGTGAGATTTCACTTCTCCTAGCACCCGGTCTTCCTCGTACGCCTGCTTCCACTCCTGGTGACTGATGGCCATTTCCTGGTCTTCTGTGAGCGCTACCCATTCTTCTGTCCCGGCTTTGTCTTCCTCGCTAGGCTCCATGGCTGCTGCCCTGCTTAGGTAGTCTGCCACTCTGTTCTTGCTCCCTGGAATGTGCTCCACGTCGTATCTAAACTCCAACAGTTTTAGCGACATTTTGGAGATCCTCGGCGTTGCGTCAGCATGACCACTCGACGTCAGTACCTTCAGCAGGGGCTTGTGGTCCGTCCTCAATCGGAACCTTGTGCCCCACAAGAACTGTCTGAACCTAGACGTGGCCCACACTATGGCCAGCATCTCCTTCTCAATCACACTGTACTTCTTTTCAGTGTCGCTCAGTGTGCGGGACGCGAAGCTTAGTGTTTCCAATCTTCCTTGGCCTCGGTCTTGCATGAGAACCGCCCCCAGTCTTTTATCGCTGGCATCGGTGGTCAGCACTGTGCTTCCATGGGGGTCGTACCCTTGCAATGGTATTGCTCCTGCCACTTCCTTCTTAATGACCTCGAACTCTTCTTGAGCTTCCTTTGACCAATGAAATTCGGTGTTTTCTCTCGTGAGTAGCCTCATGTGGTGGGTCTTGGAGGCAAAGTGCTGTACGAACTTCCCGTAGTGCTCTGCCATTCCCAGGAATGATCTAACTTCTTCCTTGTTGGATGGCGGGGGTGCTTCGCAGATCGCCTTCACATTTTCTGCCTTCGGGGTAACTCCTTGCACCCCTATTTCGTGTCCTAGGTATGTCACCTTCTCCATTCCAATCCGGCACTTGGCCCATTCTGCTGTGAGGCCCTTCCTTTCCAGGATCCCTAGTACCTCACCGAGTTTCTTGTCATGGTCGGGTCTGTCTCTTCCCATCACTAGTATGTCGTCCTGGAAGTATTGGACGCCAGGCGTGTCCTTGAACATTTGGTGCATAAGTGTCTGGAACACGGCTGCCGCCGAGGCCAGCCCGAAGGGCATGCGGCGGAATTGATAGCACCCGAATGGAGTGATGAATGAGGTCAATTTACGACTCTCCGGGTGTAGGGCGATCTGGTGATAGGCGGAGGTCAAGTCTATGGTGGAGTACCATCTGATCCCTCTTGTGCTGGCCAACATCTCCTCTATCCTGGGTAAGGGGAATCTCTCTACCACAATGTTCTTGTTCAGTTCGGGCAGGTCGACGCACAGCCGAACCTTGCCGCTGGGCTTCTTAACCACCACCAATGGCGCCAGCCATTCAGCACACGTGATGGGCTCGATGATCCCTTTCTTCTCCAACTCCTGCAGTTCACTCTTCACCTCATCCCTTACCGCCAACGGAATATTTCTCACTTTGTGGGCCACCGGTACTGCACCTTCTTTGAGGATAATTCTGTGTGCAAATTTTTCCAGTTTCCCTACTGTGCCCCCAAAGACCGTTGGAAAATCCTTCATCCATTTGTTGAGGTCTGGCCATGCATCCTGTGCTGTTAGTAGTATTTGTTCCTTACCACCCGGGTCCAACTTGATGCCTAAGTCGCCTTGGTCGAGCCAACCGAGGACTGAGGGGCCTTTCTCTGACACGTAGAGCTTGCAATAGGCGGATCGCCCCCTGAATTCGAAGTTTAGTAGTCTGAATCCGGCCATTGGTATGCGGTCCCCATTGTAAGTGACCGGGCGGATGTCCAGTTTCTCGAGCTCGGGGCCCAGCTGCGGTGCAAACTTCTCCTCCCACACCGCTCTCTGGACGATGGTGTAAGGCGACCCGGTGTCTGCCACCACTTGAATCGTGACGCCTCCTATCGCCATCTCCAGGATCGGCTTCATCGTCCTTTTTCCGTCGACCCCCAGAACCTGGCCTTCCACACTCAGTATCATCTCATCATAGATGCAGAGTATCGTTACAACCTCTTCCTCGGCACCATCTTCCTGTACTTCACCTTCTTGACCGACGTACCTCACGGTATCCTTAGCGGCCTTTTTCCGACATACTTTCTCGTAATGGCCGATTAGTCCGCAAAACATACATTTGGCGCGAAATGCTGGGCACTTCCTGTCGTGCGCCTCGTGCGACCAGCTTCCGCATCTATAACATGTCCTTCTGTTGCTTCCCCCTGGTTTTCCTGGGGGGCCTGAGTTGCCTTGCCATTTGCCTGGACCCTTCTCTGACGCTCTCCTGTTCTGATGGTCTCTGCGGTGCTCCTCGTTATCCACCTTGTTCACCATGACGCTGGGCGCCGTTTATTTCCTAGTCGCCGCTACACACCGGCGCGCAAGTTCGGCCCTTTTGACGATGACTAGCACTTCTTGAAGCGTGGTGTCGCCGCTAGCCCATAACTTGTCCTGCACCGTCGTGCACGTGGTGTGCATCACTACTTGGTCTTTTATAAACTCATTTTCCCAGTTGGCGTACTTGCACAAGGATGCCAGCTTCCTCAGTGCCGCCACGTACTCCTCCACCGTCTCTCCTGGCTGTTGCTTCCTCTGTTGGAAGTTGAATCTGTCCACTGAGACGCATACAGTTGGTCTGAAATATTCGTCCAAGTCTTCCATCGCCTGGGCGTACACGTCATCGTCTGTGGACTCACTCTTTTTCGGAACCAGGCTTTTGTAGATCCTCAGGCCTTCTGGGCCCAGATTCAATAGCAAAATGCGTTTTTTCCTCGGTGGTTTGAACTTTTCTTCGCTTTCGTCCTCTAGGACTTCTATGAAATTGTCTATGTATTCCTTCCAGTCCTCCCACTTCATGAGTGGTTCCCCGGGCCTGGGCAGGAACTGAACCGGCGCCATTGCGAATCCCGCTTGCATGCTCATCTTCTCAGTCTTGGCCACTGGTTGCGCACTTCCTTGACCTCTCGGGCTTCCGGGCGTGTTGTCTTGCCCTTCCCCGTTCACTTGGGGTTGGGGACTAACTGCCTCAGCCCCTTCCCGCTTAGGTGAGGTATCCAGCGCGGTCCCCTTTGGGTCATGGTCGTGGCTCGCTTTTGGCGCGCTTCCTGCTGCTGTTCCAGCCGGTGTACTCACTGTGGGTTGACTTCTCGCTCCTCTGTGCTCTTAATGGCTCTGCCACGCTCCTTGGGGTGGTTGTGTGGGGTAGCGTCGACTTATTCTGGCCCCTTGTCCTTCTGGATAAGTTGCACTGTGGCTCTGTCTGGCTCTTCAGGCACAGCTGAACATTCGGTGCTGTGAGGGGAGTGGGGGGTCTGTCATCCCACCCTCGTCGCCATTGTAATGTGGATACTTCCCCCCCAATGAAACGCTGGAGCCACAGTTGCGTTCGTGCTTCTTTATTTAACTTTATCCCCCAGGAGCGCCGAGCACGTCCTCTGCTTGGGCCGGCTATCGCGCTTTTCCCTAAGCTGCGCGCGCACATAACATGGCGGCCGCACGTCACGTGGCCTACGTGACGTGCAATCACTAGAACGCTCACTACAGTAGTGGATGAAATTTTGCTCAAGGAGACGCGCTATGTCTGAATCCCCAGATGGGAGTCCCCTGCTCATTAAACAACAACAGACTCAAGATGCACCTCATTGATAAGGTCCAAAAAGGCTAAAACTGGTTCGGGTTTTTTTGTGTTTCATGTGGTCCTGGGTTAACTGTGCAATTGGACTCAAACTACACCTCAGTTTTGAGGCAGAAAGGCTAAACTGATCTAGGGTTGTTTGTGTCCCCTTTCAAAAGAGACTTGGCCTGCCTGTTTTAACTGGACATTTCCTATTGTCGCAATAACAAGACTGATTGTATAAGGCTGGTTTCCGTCTGAGGTGTCATGGGGGGCAGAAGAAACAGATTAACTGGAATGCGGGTGGAGTAATTACCAGTGGATAAAATTAGCCCAGGCATTCTTCCATAACTTTCTTGTTTTTTTCAATAAATACAACGCTGTCAGTCAAGCAATTGAGGTGAACTGCAAAAAAGTAAAAAGAATAAAAAAATAATTTTGAGCAATGGAGGCAGTGGAGGACTGGTCACATAAGTCCTGCAATCATGATTTAGACTGACTGTATGTGAATCTATATGGGCATAAGTTTGCTTGTGGTTTCTCATTTTGTGCTAGTGTAACATATGCACAGATATACATTATTGAGCATGGGACATATATACAGATACCATTGTCATGCAACACTCTTGTGGGGACGCGTAACTTTGGTCTGCCCTGCCGTGAGGGAAACGGCTTACCTTTGATTCATTTACCGACTCACCAGCTCCAGGCTGCCAAAATCTTTGCCTTCATTTCGCCGTGAGGGGAACGGCCGACAGAACCTCCCTGCCTACATCTCCCAGAGTGCCTTGCTGTGGACGCCAGTCACTGCGTCAGCAGAGGGCGCTGGAGGCCCTCAAAGGACGCCCGGCCCTCTCGCAGCGTGGGCGTGCCCGGGCGCTGCCCGGGCAAAGCCCAGGCCAAAGGCGGGCCCGTCTTGCGCCAGAAAGAGCCAGGGCAGGGCCATCCCCCTTGAGTCTCCGTTTAAGCCGGCCCGTGCTTTGGTGGCGCAATTGTTGTGTCTCATACAAAGGTACTGTTCCCCTGTTCTTGATATTCATTTTGCAAAAGCTGGTGGGTTCACTCTTCCTTGTGGACAATCAGTGGACTACTAAATAAGTGGTTTCTTCCTTGTATTATATTTGTTTGGTTCTCCACAAGAAGGGGTTGATCCGGATGGGGAAGCGCAAATCATTGGAGGGAGGTAGTTGGGGGGGCCGAGACTGACTTCTTCTAAGACACGAAAGGGCAAAAAGGCAAAGGAAGGTGGCTAGACACGGAGCTGCCAACTGTGTCCTTGATCGTATTGACAATCTGGTAGAAGAATGTGAGGCAATTCTTGGCAGTGATATTAATGCAAAAGTAACTGGTGTTGGATAGAGGTGATGTGGGGACAGTAAATGGGGATAATGTTTTGCCTGTTATTCCTGCTATGTTTCTCACAAAACAAAAGGATACAATTGAATTTGATTCTGGCACAAGAGGGTCTCTAACTGTACCAATTAAGAGTACCATAGAGAATAACACTGACATTTCGACTCTAGTGGACAATTGCCAGCCTTTTGTATCTAACCAATTTGTTCCCTGTGTTAACCGTTTTTCTGTCTTGGCCAATATACATAGTGATAGTCCTACGATAGATATACCCCTCCTAGCTGACACTGATCTAGCCCCCACCGTCAATCCTATTTCTAAACTCTTGCCAAATCAAGTACATGTTCCTTTAGTACAATCTGGCTCTAAGGGCAACAATGTTTTGCAGGATATTTGTGTCTTAACGAGTTTAGTTTCCCTTCTAAGAGATGAAATTGAGTCTATGAAAACCCTAATATTAAACTTATCTGCCATGGTAGGACCCCAGATAAGTGAGAGGATAAGCCCCGCATTGAATCCTAGCACAACTAATGGTAATGCGTTCCCTTTGAAAATCAGCAGTATTAGGCCGAGGTCCCAAGCTGAGGGTAATATAGCCAGGGTTGGGAATACAATACAATCCACCGATACGGAGCAGACTAGGGCAAGTGGATCCACTGCCTCTGGGAAAGGCCAAAATAAATTGCCAAAACCATTGGAGTATCAGCTGACACATCAGTTGAAGACACCAATGAGGGAGCACTCCACACCCGATATTTGGGGGTATTACTGATAAAGTGCACAATAGAGGCAAAATACCAACAAGGAGAGAGGGTGCTGAACTTAGTAGACCCCATAGTTCCAACAAAATCTACATGACAAAAGTCCCCAAGTTAGGCACGGGGGTAAATTTGAGAGCGCTGTCTTCCTGACCAATAAAGCCATTCACTGGCTACGTTATGTTAGAGGTTGACGATCAATAATTAGGGAGGATATTACTAAGGCAACTAGGCTAACCTCGGATGCCGGCCAATATGACTGTATTGAATTAGTTTTAAGATCGGAGTCACTGGGTGACAATTTATTTGCCTTGGAATTTAGAACCAGCCCTCCAGCTCATTCTCGTATCCAGCTGAGGAAATCTCCAGAAGTGTGGCTCAGGGGTTAGAGGCGGCAGACCTGGAGCTTGAGTTTGGCCCGGGACCAGGGTTCAATTCCCCGCCTCGGCGGGTCTTGGGCTCAAAAATTCCACGGACTTGTTAATTCTCGCTCCGGGTGCCTTCTTGACTCACGGTTCACACTCTGCGACTCTGGGCAATAGCTTGCTTAATCTCCACAACGGCCCCTTGCGGTGGGATGCCTGACTTTCACTTTGTGGTTACCCTGCCAGGGTTATCTCACAGGGGAATACCAGGACGGGTTCCCTAAGCAAGCGCTGAGATGCCCCAGGGTAAGTCGTGCGCTATATAAGTCTCATTCATTTCATTTTCATTTCCTTTAAATTTATCCTATGGGCAGAAATCGCAGATTAACACTGGGGGCTCTGGCCTAGAAAATATTGACTGACTCCCAGTTGTTTCTGCTATAACTCTCTCTGGCTCAAGTCCTGGGGTCCTCGCCAGGGGAGGATTTGACATAGAAATGAAAATTATTGACAGTAGCTTAGGGTCCAGTAATAGTTTAGTGGTACAAACTGCTAATGTTAATATGGCTGACCACTCTATCGAAGTAACATCCTGTAAAGGGTCTGATTGCCTCCCTGGTGTTTGCTCAAACATTAGGGAAGACTGTTTGCAACAAGTCAATATATGCCCCTCTACTGTTGTTAGCCAGGATAGGCCTACTAGTCTAACTCAGTCAAGTACTTCCTTTGACAAAGGGACGGATAGGGGGTCTAGGGCAAATCTTATGAATGAGGTAAATATTTCATCACCTGTGGGCGGTGGTCCCAAGGGGGGACACTAATTTCTTGGAATATAGCAGGCTTGGGCGCCAAAGTGTCATCACCGGAATGGTTAGCGCTCATTGGAGGTTTTGATGTTTGAAGAAAATACCCATCAGTATTCGACCTGTGCCACCCTTTTCATCATATGGGTTCCTCCAAACCACGAAGGAAGATAGTCTACGATAGTTGTTTTTTGTAGGTAGACTAAAATGCAACCCAGTGATGTGTAGATAGATAGTTAGGGCGACAGGAGATTACTGTTAAGCAGTGCATGTGAAAAAGGTGTGATAATAAATAAAAAGGTGTTATTAAAATTAGATAGACAGGAGGCAAAGAACTTTAATAAACACCTCACTGCTTCTAAATCAATAAAAAAGTAGTGCGAGTCTAGTAGTTTTAACTAATAGCTACTAGTGAATTCTTAACTGGTCGACATGTTTCTGCAGATTTAATAGACCCAAGTGGTATCTACTGCATTCTTCAGGACCGGCGACGCTACTGCTTATAATACATAACTGTGAAACTCATAATGAAAAGTTATCACCTGGGTATTTTTGAACATCATTCTCCCAGCTGGTTTTTTCAACCGAACAGGACACAAGTGGACAGTTGCAGAGAAATACAAAACATACAATTAATACACTCTAGATATTCAATTCCTCACATTTCTATGATATATCTGGTGTATTCATAATAGGCGACTGATTTATTTATTTCGCCCTCATGCTGTTCATTCCATTTCAGCAGGGTTACCTAATTACGGTAGCTGTACTCTCACTTACCAATTTGTACGGGAGAGGAAGACTCCACCTCACCTGGCTATGGCTCAGGTCGTTGAAGCACCGCTCTGAGGGGAAGGGAAGAAACACATAAAAATGTCAGCAACTGCTGACTTCACAGCTGACACTCCCACTGGCTAGGTCTGTGTCAAAACTCACATCAAATAGGTCATTTACATCAGTGCCTTAAAGTTTTTTTTGTGAAATTAAAAACCATTGGTGCCGGTCTCATTGCCTCATTCTTTTTGATCAAATGGCTATTTCAGTTGATATATTAGTAATCAACCGTTTATTACACGGTACGATTGCGAATTCATCTGTACCTCTAGTGCTGGTTCTCCAATTATGCTGGTTTAATATTACTCGCGTTATACAGAGTAACCTCTAAATTTAAAGATGTCCGATTATAGAGACTAGTGACAATGTACCTTCCGTTTTTATAAAAGTGGGGATCGCCAGAAAAGCGATTCGATTACCGGGACCCGCCTCCGTTTAAGGGGCCTCAAAACGGCAGGCTAAGAGGTAAAGTGACGGTGATATCGTCTCTTACCTGGCCGTCGATACTCCAGGCGTCCCTCCGAGCCATTCGGGGAGGTGACGGGCGACTGGAACATTGGACTATTTACTTCCTGATTCTGTGAGCGCGTGATGACGTCGCGCTCACGTATTATTGTCACGTGATGTTTTACAGATTCATGGGAATTGTAGTAGGAGTTGTAGTAGGAGCCACAACAATCTCGGCTTCCAAATAAAGAATAAAAACGTTCTACATTTCTGCATATCGCGATTATTATCTCGCATCAGACACAATCAGATATGGGCGTTTTTAAGAATAATTATTTATGGGAGCTCACTTCGTCATTGGCAGTGTATAGGTATTTATATCGTTATTTTTCTTGACGTATTTATATTGGACAAGCGTTATCAAAGCGTTTTTACTTTAACAGAGGTTGAAAACGTATTGGGAACTGACCATAGAGCTATACTTTAAGGAAACTTCAAGATGGAGAATACATATTACTCTTAGGGTCCAATCAGAGATACAGGCAACTGTGTACTAAAAATACATGTCTCTAGGGCCAAGTATACTACTGTTTATAGGGACATCCATTGAATGTCATCATTTAGACCTCCCTTATCAGAATTAAGTGTGTATACCCATTTTTGTTCTTTTTTGAACAGAAACTTCTGGACGTCTGTGACATTGCTGGGTATCAAAGGTTGTTCTATTACAGTCCATCTAAAGTCAGTATAGGCATGGCCTACTTCAAGAAAATGGTTGGTCATCTTAGTAGATGGTTTACGGCATCTGATAGTGCTCTTATGTTCGCTAATGCGTGTCTTTATTTTCCTCGTGGTCATGCCCACGTATTTTAGGTCGCAGGGGCAGGTTATCAGATAGATAACATTTTGGCTGTTACAATTAGTAAACCGCCTCTGTTCCCAGGGATGCCTGCTACCTATATTGATGGGATGACTGATCCCAAGAGCAGTAGGCACACTCTGGGATATGCCAGATGTCAAGGGCCACCATCCGTGTGGCAATTGCATGGCGTGTCCTCAGACCACTAAGACCATCACCATCGAGACCTGGTCATCTCAGCCACATTTTTCCCCTGGCTATTAAAAGAAATTTCGTCCCAGCAATAAAAGGGGTTAAGGGGCGTGCAAAGGGTGGGTTAACCATTTGGGTGTGGCAGTAACTCCCTTTAGCTATTAAAGAATTACCCTCAGGGAGTAATGACATTCAAGTTTTAAGATTGGATTTGGGCTCTATGGGGTGCTTGGACATCTATAATGTCTATGTGAGGGGATCTGAGGGGGTAGATCGCAGGTCATAGCGGCCTTGGAATCCCTCATTGAGCTACACTCGCAGGACACCAATGTGATCATTGCGGGTGACCTAAACTCTACCTTCGAGCCCCTGGTAGCTACTGATTGGCATCTTGCAGACAAAAGAAAATAGCCAGTGGGGGGGTACCAAAAGTAGAACTTGAACCTGTTAAAAAGTGGACAGAGGTAGTCATACAGATTAACACAGTCTGTTATGAAAGGGGACTTAGGGCACTTAATGGTAGGACTTCGAAGGATAGGATTGGGGCTGCTACATTTCACAATGGGCGTGGCAAAAGTAGAATTGATTATGTCCTTTGTAGCCTGAAATTCTGGCACACGATTGTTGACATGGTGGTTAACGACCTCATGGAAAGTGACCATAATCCCCTGTGTGTTACCCACGACTGGTGGGAGCGGGACTTACCTCATGCAGATTGGGTTGAGCTTTGTCCCCCAACTATTGTTCCTACCAATGATATGAGGCGTCTTAATTGGCTAAACGTAGCTTCCATCCCAGAGGCTTTGAATAAAATAGCTGAGGAGGTTGATAGTGCTCTACTGGCCATAGAAGATGTTAATGTTAATACTGATTTGAGCTGTGTAACTCCAATTCATGAGAGCCTGTTTAAGTGTGTTAGTGACCATGTTTTAGCGCCTGTCAAAACTAAGAAATTAGCTACCCCAAAATCACTGAGGTGGTATAATGATGATTGTAGGAAAGCTAGAGCCGACTTGGGCAATGCCATTAGGGCTGGCAATCTGGATGCTGTCCACCGTGGCTGACAGATGTATAAAAGAGCTATCCTGAAGGCCAAGAGACTATAGGATGAGCGTCGATGGCAGGAGCTTAAATAGGCAAGCGATAAAAAGAATTCCAGATTATTCAGGAATATTATTAAGTGGAGCTGAGGGGGTAAATCTGAACAGCCTGAAAATTATGTCTCTCAAGAAGGGTGGATTGATTATTTCAGACCACAGTATGCGTGTAACCCTGTAGGAAATCAAGTGGAAGATTTAGGTTTTGTTCTTTTTAAAGATGATGCTTTTTATAGTAATGATGTTTTAATTGCCCTTAATGCTGTGGCAGGAGGTGGAGCTCCATGGCCCGATGGTGTCCCCGCCGATGTCTTTCTGTAGACAAGGCTTGTTGGGGTAGATACATACTACTGTTGGCAAACGCTACAGCACAAGCTGCCCCGGTCCCGGCCTCCTGGAAAGGGGCGGTGATAATTCCTGTGTAGAAAAAAGGTGATAAGACACAACCTGGAAATTACAGACCTATTAGTCTGATAGATACAATTCAAAAAATAATTGGGAGGATGACCCTGAATAAGATTTTGGACTGGATCGAAGAGAACAATGTACTGTCCCCCTTTCAAGTGGGTTTTCGTACATACAACAGTACTATCGATCAAGACTTTCGTTTTACTCTCCTCCATTGGAAGACTGTGATCCTGGGCAAAGGCAGTCTCTATGCTGCCTTTGTCGACCTGCGTGCAGCCTTTGACCTTGTTCCCCGCTCACAGTTATGGATGATATTAAAGCAATTAGGTCTCTCTGCGGAAATTTTAACTATGGTGATGCGGCTGCACAAGGCCAATTATGCAAAAATCCAATGGGGAGGCCATGGCAGGGTCACCGCCCAATTTACGGTTGAGCGTGGTGTGAGGCAAGGCTGCGCCATGGCCCCAACTCTGTTCTCTTTGTACAATAATGGTATAGTTGATTGTTTGTCACCAGTAAACAGACATGCCCCTTCGTTAGCTGGTGTTAAGGTTCCGATTTTAATGTTCGCAGATGACACGCTAATTATTTCCAAAACCCCAAATGGCCTCCAGTGCGCCTTAGTAATTTTTGAAGAGTTTTGTTCCGCGTTGGGCCTAGAAGTTAACGTGGCCAAAACTAAAATGATGACTTTTAATCCGCATCCTACTTTTAAGGGGAAAGTTTTTATGAACGGGAAACCGCTCGAACTGGTCAAGGCTTTTACTTACTTGGGTGTTCATTTGGGTAAGAATCTTAAATGGAAACACCATATAGACATAGCTGCTCTCAAACATCGCCAAATTGCAGGCGCTCTCAGCTTGGAGCATAAAAAGTTGTTGACTAAACCAATCCAGACTGTTTTACAAGTCTACGAATCCAAAGCTGTTAGCTCTGTGCTTTATGGCGCAGAATTATGGGGCTTTGAGAAGTTAGCACCATTGGCACTCTCTGAAAACAAGTTTCTTCGTAATATTATTAGTCTCCCTCAGAGCACACTCCTATTGCCACTAAGATATGATTTGGGCAGGAAAGCTATTGTTGATATCGCCAGGCTACGCCCTATTTTATATTGGCGCAGGCTCTGGTCGACACCTGAGCTCTCCACATATTCCGCAGGGTTTATAGATGTTATAAAAACAGACTCTTTCCATAAGATTTGCTTGCTTGGTCACCTAAGAAATAGTCTGGTTGCTCTGGGCATGCAAATACTCTGGGATAGCCCGTCTAAGAAAATCTTGAAGGAAAAATATTGGGAATAGATTGCGTAGCAGGCATGGAGCGACACTGATTCATCCACTATGGCGGGGGTCTTTTTAGGGGCAAAACTTGCGCCCAAATTTGAATCTTATTGGGACACTATTACTAAGCCTGGGGATAGGAAGCTCTATTTTCAGCTTAGAGCTGGTTCTCTGCCCCTGAAGGCATTGATGCAAGTACTAACATCTGCCCGGCCTGTGGGAACCATACGGAAACTCTTGCACATCCTCTTTTTGTCTGCCCAGTCTATGCATTCCCGAGGCATGTTTGGCTTACACCAATGTGCAAGTTACTGGGTACCAACAGAAGTTCTGTAGCTGAAAGGCTGATATGTACCAGCACCATGCCCTTTATTTCAATAGCAGTAGCCAAATACTTGGGATGGGTATGGGTGCTAAGGTAGAATTCAATTCGAGGCCAATTGATTGTTTCTGAATAATGTATATAATTGATGTCTTTGACCATGTATCGACTATCTGTCAATTGATTTTATTATTTTTTAACTTTATATCAAATGATTCTATTTATTGTATTTCATGAAATTGGATTTTCACTTCTTCCATTTGATGCTTGTTTTTGCACTTTTTATTCACTATTTTAATTATGCCATTTTTTAACCCAGATCCATGTAATCTTGTCTGAACTATGGATAATTTGTCTTGCTTTTATGAGTTTGTTCTGACACTCTTGTGGCACCTATCTTTAGTGTGTGTGTTAAGGAGTTATATTCCTTTGACTTCTATCTGAAGGGGCAAGGAAGTTAGGCTATGAAGCCAATGGTTATAGGCTCTTGCCACATTAATCGTGTCAAAGCTGCTGGTCCCGCCAATAAAGCACACACAAGTGCATGGGTAATGTATAAAGGAGATTAATTTGTTGGCCTAGTTTGGACACATTTGGAAGTGCTGAGATATATTTCTATGAGAACTCATGGAGGATTTACAGCTGTTGATGTTGGATGTTTTTGCAACCAGGAGGCAATGCAGTTGTAGAGCTTGCATGGTAGAGTGGCTAGCCCGCTCCATGGTATTGCGTTACAGGTATGAACCAGGAATAATGCTAGGAAGAACAGCTACAACCTTCACTCTGGCAAACGTATCTTTATCTGCTTCCTTAGCTCTTGCAGCCTTTTTTCCAATTCTTACACGGAGTGTAGGTCCATCACCTATTAATTCACACTATCATTGATGTCCTGCCACATGGCTTTCATCTCTTTTCCACTGATACAGCACAGAGGCAGATCATTTATTTCTGCATAGTGTTCAACACAAAACTGACCACAAAGCATGCCTTCTCAGTGAATGTTATCTTTCTTTTGAGAAGAGTATAGGCAGCCTCGCTCCCCCCAAAAATATATAGTAGAAAGATAAGTGGACAAGGCCATGGGTGTAGTTGTATTTATACTCTTTGTGCTCTTTTTACTTTCTGGTGTATTTGATTGCGGTGGTATGTGTCTAATTTCCTATTCTCCCCAATTTGGATTGGTAGGCTGCATTTGGGTGGTCTGTGTAAAATTCCATCTATGGGATGTTTCCAAAAGAATGGAATATCTATTAGCATGTTGCTATGTGTAGTAGTATTTGCTCATGTATATTCAGATATATATCTACATCCCAATGATTTGCATGAATGCAAGGAGACAGATTGACATTTTGGAAGAAATTGAATATTTGGATGAGGGGGAGAAAGCCCCACTGAGGCAACAACTACAATCCTTGTCAGGATGAACCAAAAAAGTCACTAAATTAACCTGTGCTTATTCTTCTGGAAGCTTGGCACAATGCAGTCAGGTTTAACGCGTAAAGTAAAGTATTCATGCAGCTCAGTGAAAACACAGCACTAGAAAAATATATTGCAAACCAATTTTAACAAAGAAAGTATATTTCATTAAATAAGAATATACCAGAATGACAAAAATCTTATCAGTAGAACCAGAGATATGTCATTTCGAAGTTTTAGGTAAAAAAAAACTCTCAGAAGCACAAAGCAGCAACATTGTTTATCTAATCGCTCTGGAGCGGGTCAAAGACACATATAAGTTAAGGCCAACTACAATGGAGAGTGGGCCGGATACATGTACTAGGTTATTCCCACTGAGAATTGTACCTTAAGTTCTTGATGCCAGGCATGGGTCATTCCAATGAGAAGCTGCGAGGGCTTATATGAGAGGTTCTGTGGCGAGTTCCATCACGCTGCGTTGGTTCCAATGAGGCTTTCGATCAGGGGCTGCGATGTGAGGTTCTGCATCGAGCTGCACTGTGCTGCATCAGTTCTGATGGAACACACAGTTAGGCAGGGAGAAGTACACTATGATGCCAGTTTAACACAGCAGTGGAGAGGCAAAGCGTATCAGTACTTATTTGTGGCTTTAAATGCCATACATGTAAATCAACACAGATGACAGGAGTAATGGTTTTCCAAACGGTGACGTGATTTTCAAGTGCTTTTATTGTGTCATAAAATCCACAGCCAAAATCCACAGCCTATGCGTTTCGCCCAAACACGGGCTTCTTCAGGGCTTGGTGTCGTATCTCAATGTTACAATGGCTTCGTAACTGGATTGGTCCATTCATATAGTTCCAAGGAAATGGCGCATGTGTCCCACTTGCTTTTATTAGAAGGTCAAGTATTATTTTGTGATCCCTTGTATGCTGTCAAACTCCTAGTTTCAGAGGATGAAAGAAGGACTTCAAATTTAGCTGTGTCGCTATACAGGGCCGATTAAGGCATAGTGTACCAACTCAAGTATCGGAGCCCTTCTCCTTCAATATTCGTTCCGGAAGTGTACAACGAGTACTTACGATAAATTTTGAATCGCTATACACTGCAGAAATAAGTTTGGAGTAGCATCCTGCATGAATATTGAACACTGGAATCATCTAGTCTTCAATAAAACTGTGAAGCATTGGAAATCACTGTTTTACTTTGATTAAACTGGACTAATATTGTTGATTATGTTATATTGGACCAACGGGCCTGCAGGTTGTGAATCTTGTGCCCGCTTTACCATTTAGTCACCAGCTATTGACAATTGCATATACACAAGTTTTGAGCAGAGCACGCCCCAGGGATGCACGCCAAAAACGTTGAATTTGAGCATTCTAAAAAGTTCAAAATTTCAATTTTGTGTTAACGATTCGAGTGCATTCCAACACTTATATCAAAAGGTTTATTTTGCCAGATCAAAATAGCAGTTTAAAACTACATACATTGACAAGTATTACCTTCTGGGGATTGTATTGTGTTAGACTGTCCAACAAAATGTTTAGTATGCATATAGAATCAGTTAACACCTTCGCAGAATATGTCAATTTTTTATAATTATTTGACATGTAAATACTTTGGCTCGGCTCTAACACTTGCATGAAGTGCATGCACTTAACTATGAAAGACATGCCCCTGTGATTTAATCAGTTGAATGCTGATTGATGGGCCAGCTTTCTGTATGTTGATCATAGGGTTCTGGCTGGTGTCTAATGACAGAGGCAGTTTCTGAGTTTACCAGAAGCCCATCTTCCAATAGGCAGTGGCGGCTGCTGAAATTTAAAGGTGGTAAGGCAGAAAGAACCAACATGTATTGCAGCGAGCAACCAAGCCCAATTCTTTCAAGGGGATTCTGAATGGTGGAATTTCAAAGCAATCTACAGTGTTCTAAGGCATCACTTGAGATATAATGCATGCTACTGTCTTCTGCCAGATTATACAAGGCTGTGAGAGCAGGGAAGCATGGTAACTGGGCATCATGAAAACAAACTATTCCCCGTCCAGTGACACTGCGTGCAGTACACAGGCTCACAATATATTCAAACTCTGTCAAGCATCTGTTAACAGGGCTGGCTTTAGAGCTGGTGGTGCCTGGTGCGACAATCTTTTTTGGCGCCCCTACACCCGATGACCACCTGCTGTGATTCTCTCACTACCACGAGGCAAAAATGCCCCTCATCTCTCCAATCATAAGTTATTGCTAAAAACAGCGCCCCCTCTGAGGTCAGCGCCCCCCTCCACAGGTCAGCGCCCAGTGCGGCCGCAACTGTTGCACTGCCCTAAAGCCAGCCCTGTCTGTTAATAAGAACAGTCAGTGTTCCGGGTAAACCTGGTAAAATAGAGAAGGCAGGTTGAGTTCTCAAGGTCCACTCTTCACTTCCCAGTTGCAGACTTGGCTGCAGCCAGATGTGACCGCGCCCAGGCCGGGCTTGTGTATAATCTGCTACGCGGCTATGGCTTTACCACACGGTGGGCCTGATTCACAGAATGAACTTAAGACTCAATCCTAAACTTACTACTGTTTTGGTATTCACAGATTGCACTTACTACTTTTGGTATTCACAGAATGAATTTACTACTTTTGGCATTCACAGAATGCACTTACTCATTTCGGTATTCACAGAAGTTAGGACTCCTAACTTTAGGACTCCTAAATGCCTTCTGTGAATACCGAAAGTCTTAAAATTAGGATTTTTCTCAATTTAGTAGTAGTAAAGTTAGGAGTCCTAACTTTACTACTACTAAATTGAGAAAAATCCTAATTGTAGGACTTTCGGTACTCACAGAAGGCATTTAGGAGTCCTAAAGTTAGGAGTCCTAACTTTACTACTACTAAATTGAGAAAAATCCTAATTTTAAGACTTTCAGTATTCACAGAAGGCATTTAGGAGTCCTAAAGTTAGGAGTCCTAACTTCTGTAAATACCTAAATGAGTAAGTTCATTCTGTGAATACCAAAAGTAGTAAGTGCAATCTGTGAATACCAAAACAGTAGTAAGTTTAGGATTGAGTCTTAAGTTCATTCTGCGAATCGGGCCCACTGTGACTGGCCTCCATGTGAACCACTCTTAAGGGGCTCCATGCCTGGGGGGCTGCGGTGCCTTGCACAGGCAAGTAAACAGATATCATAATGTGGACGAAGGGGGCTTGGTCAGTCAAGAGATATTAGTACAGTAATAATTCGGACCTTGCTCGGCCGGTGCCAATGGGAAAGGAAGGAGGGTCTTGCATCTGATTCCAGTTAGCTGGTCCTACTTAACTTATCAACAAATAGTATGGCTCGAACGTTTAAAAATATGTAAACTTGTTCAAATGTTTAACATGCCACCCTGGAGTGGATTCATGGCTTCAATTTGGCTATAACTAGCAAAAACACACATTTCACATCACGAATCAAAATGATGTCAAAGGTAGAAGCTTCTTTCTTGTGCATTTTAGTTTCAATACATAAAAAAGACAGTTTCCAATGGCAGCTGGTGCATTATTGTGGGGCCCAAAAGAACTATCGGCAATAGGACCCCTCTGGCTGCCTGAATTGCCAACAGTTCTTCGAGCAGACCGGCCAGAGGGCAGGAGAGGCGGTGGAGTGGCCCTGATAGCCCGCACTGACCTTCAGTTTCAGACTCTTCCCTCCCCCCCCATCCCCGAAGTGGACTACCTGGTCATCCGCTCCAACTCCCAATCCTCCCCTTTAACCTCTGTTCTAATCTATCGTCCCCCTCATCCCTCTCCCACTTTTGTCTCTAACCTCCAGGACATACTGGCAACGCTGGTAGTGAATAACTCTTCAGTGCTAGTCTTAGGTGACCTAAACTTCTGGCCTAATGACCCTGCCGAGAGTCCCTTGTCCAAAGATTTCACCGATCTTATGCTTAGTCTTAATTTCACTCCTCACATTCACAGCCCCACCCACGTTCAAGGCCATTCACTCGATCAGGTTTGGACCTTGAACATCCCTACTACTCCCCCCACCATTTCCCCTTGTCCCTGGTCTGATCATTTTTTAATTTCATTTTCCCTTGCCTTGGCCCCCATTATCAAGCCTCCACTCCCTAAGAACACCTGGGCCAGAAAATGGGGCAAAGTCGATTTGCCATCCTTCTGCTCTTCGCTAGCCAGCACCAGCCCTGACCTCTCAGGCCTCGCCGCCCCTGTCCAACTGGACACCATTAACAACTGGTTGACCCATGCGGGCGACGCCTTCGCCCCCCTTAGGCGTATTACGGTCAAGCGAGCCCACGCCGCCAACCGGTGGTTCACTCCCACTCTTAAGGAGAAAAAGCTGGCCGCACGTAGGGCAGAACGAGCATGGAGAAAAGCATACTGTCCCTCTCTAAAAACCATCTATCTCTCTGTGCTCAAGGAATATAAGCAGAGCATCCTTGATGCCAAGACCTTATTCTATTCCAATAGAATATTGTCAGCAGAGTCACAGTCGAAGGAAATTTTCGCCACAGTGCACGAGCTCGCGTCATCCAACAGAGTCTCGGCCTCTATTCCACCCTCTCAATCTCTCTGTGACTCGCTTAACGACTTCTTTGTGGACAAGGTGATAAAGATTAAGGCCAACATCCCTCCCCCATCCCCCACTTTCACCAATCCTTCCCCCCCCCCGCTTCCTCCAAACTCACCTCCATCCCCCCCTTGACCACAGCCACGCTTCTCCCCCTGCTTCACAGGGTGAAATCAGGTTCCCCCCTAGACTTCGCCCCCGCCCACATCTTGAGAGAAATCTTTCTAACATGCCCATCCCCACCCCTCACACTTCTAAATGATTCTCTCAGTAATGAAGTGGTACCCGCCCCCCACAAATTTGCAGCCGTTATTCCCATTCTAAAAAAGGCTGGCGCGGACCCTTCATCCCCTTCCAACTATCGTCCTATCTCCCTCCTTCCCTACCTGGGAAAGGTTCTAGAAACCCACGTCACCGCCACTCTGAGCTCCCACGTGGAAATCAACCACTGCCTTTCCCCTCGGCAGGCGGGCTTTCGCCCCCTCCATTCCACGGAAAAGGTAGTGGTCTCAGTTATGGACAGCCTACGCGAGGGCATCGACACCAATCTCCCTCAGGCCCTCATTCTTTTAGATCTGTCCGCCGCTTTTGACACGGTGGACCATTCCACCTTACTTACCCGTGTCAAGGCGGCGGGCATAGAGGGTCTAGCCTTCGCTTGGCTTGAGTCCTTTCTAAGCGGCAGAGCTCAGGCAGTCCATCTTACCGGTTTCACTGCGGCCTCTCACAAGGTGACGTGTGGGGTCCCCCAGGGTTCCTCACTCTCCCCCCTTTTGTTTAACTTATACATTTTCCCCCTCATTTTTATGTTACAGCAGCTCGAGGTCACGGTGTACAACTACGCCGATGACCTCCAGCTTATTTTCAACCTTTCTCATTCCCCTTCATCCTTCCAGAATGTCCAATCTGTCATGCTGTTCATTCAGGATTGGATGAACTGCAACCACCTCAAACTCAATCCGGACAAGACCGAACTAGTCTTGACCGGAGGTGGTTGCAGTCCTTGGTCCCCTTCTCACTGGCCCTCCCCACTCGGTGCTCCCCCACTCCCGGTCCCCAAAGTCAAAACCCTTGGTATCTTCCTCAATCCCTCACTTTCTGTTCACTCACAGGTTAGTTCTGTTGTCTCCTCTTGTTTCTTCTCCCTCAGAACCATCAGGAAGATCTCTCGGTTCTTTTCACTCCCCGCCCTAAAGATCATAGTGCTGGCGATGGTGTTGTCGCGCCTCGACTACGGCAACATCATTTACAATGGCGCGCCTGCCTACGCCATTCACCGGCTGCAACTAGTGCAGAACCAGGCGGCCCGACTTATCTATGGCCTGCCTAAATATCATCGGGCCACCCCTTTACTGCAGGCACTGCACTGGCTGCCGGTGAAAGAGCGGGCCCTGTTCAAGCTTGGGTGCCTCACCTTTCAGGCTAGAATGGGCACTGCACCAGAGTTCATCTGCTCGGCTATCAAGCCTTACACCCCAGGGAGAGTGCTTCGCTCCTCCCACCTGGCCCTCTTAACTGTCCCCCGATTCAAAAAGAAAAAGGCTGGCGGCACCAAGTTTTCTGTTCTGGCCCCTGTGTTTTGGAACTCCCTGCCCGCGGCACTCCGCACAACACCCTCCTAAACTGAATTTAGGAAAAACCTCAAAACCTTCCTTTTTTCTCGTGCTTTTGCTGCCTAACTCTCCTCGTTTGCCATCCCCTCGCAATCTGAAGCGCCATGAAACCGCATGGTATAAGTGCGCTATATAAATGTTTTTAAATTCAAATTCAAATTCAGTTGTAATCTTTCAATATGGTAACTCTTGTGTACATATTGCTTTGACTGCCAAAGCATGCCATCGCCAAGGCCTTTTTACACCAGTGTGTCGTTTAAAGGGATTGTTATTTTTTTGGACGCGTGTAAAGCTCTAAATTACCTTTCCTGAGAATCTTTAAATAGTTGGTAAATGTAAAATGTGGTGAAATATATCGCCACGGTTCTTTGCCTTGTGTGCTTAGGGTGAACTTTCTTATAGCGCTGGAAAATAAAGTGCCAAAATAAGAGGGAACTGGATTACCAGACCACAACATCTAAGTGCAAGAAATGGAAGTTTGAGTTCAGCCTCAGAACCTGATATTCCTCCACCTGTTGGCACCAGAGCTCACTGTTCGGATACTTACAGTTTCCACCACAGTCTGTGTGCAGAGTCTGATTGGCAGCTCTTTTATACTCCCATCTATGTCACACATGCAGCTCATCTGGTTAGAAAGAAGAATGAGTTACCACCAAAGAAGTCCACTTTAAGCTTTAGATTTAAGGAGGGGGTCACTGCCAATTTAATTTGGAACAAACATGGTTATAAAGTATGTTTTTATATGTAATGCCTCAAATAAGCAGGACGTGATTAAACATTTCATTTGGCAGAGAGGTAGGTCTTGGGAACTGTGGGAAGACTGTCATTAGGCTGCTGATGGATTCCCTATGACTTTCTCAAGATGCTTCAGATATGGTGATATGTGGGAGTGCATTCATGTGTGACAATGAAAAATCATATGGAGGGAGTTAGAGTAAGTGGCCATTAAAAATGAAAACCTTTCACAAAAAGCTGGTAACGTTTTGATTCAAAGAGAAAAGTAAAAGCTGATCCAACACTCTTCAGAAATGCTTAGAGCTGTCATCTATCTTAGTTTTGCTGGCTTGAAACGAAAATCCCAGGTCTTTTAGATCTGTGAGGGGGGCTGCTGCCTCTAATGCCGAATGATGTGTCATGTGATGCATTGTGTGGTAGCGTGAGTGAGTCCATGTTATGCAACCATTCTCATATCAAAGGGGCCTGCCTAAAAGTATTGTAGATAAAGGAACCGCTGGAGCAATTCAGGTATTTAAACAAGTTCCATGCCTTCGCAGACACTAAACTAAGCCAGTGGATGCGTAGATCTTCATAACCATATGGTACATCTATGCTCCACACAGGGCCTTGGATTCCTTTTCCACAGCATGGCTCCAAGGGTCACCAGAAAGTGCTTCATCTTCAGTCGCAGTCAAGCCAGGAAGGCCTTTTACCCCACTGGGCATTTCCACAGTGGGCTGAAGCCCTTGGAGTCCACTTCTGAAAACCCTGGGCTGCTCCTGGTGCCTCTGTCATTTCCCCAGCTCCCCCAGGGGGGTTATAGCAGGCATGAGAGGCTTCAAGAAAGGGTGAAAGGGAGGGAGGGGTAGATAAAGAGAAGGAGTTCAGAGAAGGAAAAGAGAGATTAAAAGATAGAGGGGAATAGAGATACTCAGAGGCAACTAAATTAGTGGACTGGTTGGAGCATTTCTGCCAGAGTTGCTTTTAGTTCACCAGTCTGGCCCTGGTCACGGAGCTTTAATGTGTAGTAATTTTCTTCTGTTTTCATTAAAGTCGAATTTCAGAAATTATCCAAGGGGCCAAATAGAGATTGTCCAACTGTCATCCTATCGTAAATGAGACCGCCCGACTACAAATCAGAGGTCACTCTGGGTACATTAGGATGCGATCTCCTCCACGGTGGTCGCACTGTCCATATTTTGCATTACGGCAAGTCCTGCGGGCTGTGGGACACACATCAGTCCAAAATATGGACATAACACATATCCCAGCACTATTTGGCAGGCACTATGCGGTGCCTGCCACATGGTGCAGGGATATGTTGGAGGGCACCATAGGTGCCCCCCAAAGGTGAGGCCCAGGGGGGAATGGGGCCAGCTACAAGCCCCCAATGTCCCTTTCCGCCTACCTTTTCTTGGCGGGTTCACTGCCATGAATGGGCCGGCAGAAAGGAACATTGTAAAACCTACGGCGGTGCCTGGCAGGCACCGCCACCATTGTAGGTATTGCTGCTCCTCCGACAGACCGACGGGCTCCTTGAGCCTGAGGGATCCTAGGCAGTTGGTCTCTCCGGCCACCACCCATCCGCCCACCATCCTAATGTAGGGGGTAAAAAACCCAAATAAGATGCCGGTGGGACCGCCACCAACGTGCTGTCAGTGGCGGTACCAAGAAATCATAATCAGGCCCTAAGTTAGGAATAGCTTGTAAGTAACCCTTAAGAAATATTATTAACATCGTCAACATTTACATCATTTCCAAAATGTAGGCTGTGGGTACCAGCACTCATTTGGGGGCTACAGTTTATTTTTTCAGATCATACTTTAATCAAGATTAAGACAGTGAAATACAGAAAAAATTAAAAATAGAAAAGGCAGAGTTTAAAAGAACTTGCACGAGCGACATGAAAAGACGGGGGGCATATTCACAAGTCCCTTGAGCCACCGGTGCATCACTTTTTTTGATGCTCTGGTGGTGCACAGTGCGGGCCCATATATCTACAAGGCCTGCAGGCCCATATCTACAAGGCCTTACAAAGCCACCCTGCTTGGTTTTTCATGGCCTTTTAGATAAGGTGTAAGGCCACCAAGTGTGGCCGGCACAGGTAACAGCGGCGTGGCGGTGGTGCTGGGCGGGGGAGTCGACAGACGACAGGAAAGGGAAAGCAAAATAAAAACATTAATACAATCACTTACCTAGCGCTCGTCTCAATCGCCGAGCCGGCGACGCAAAGAGCACAAGGTAATTGGTTTCATTTATTTTTTAATTTTACTTTCCCTGACCCGTCATCTGTCAACTATTTCAGGTAGAGCAACTTTGTAATCCCAGGCTGCATCCCTCGTCATATTTGATACCAAGCATTGACAGAAACTCTTTAACGATTAATGGAATTCTACACCATTACCTGTTACAAAAACATAGGGACTATTTTCCCTCACAAACACTTCCATTATGAACCTATTTACTGCAGAGGTAGCGGTTTAGACAAACCACAAATTTAACTTCTAGTATTACAAGTGATAATGAACCAAGACAAAGGCAATATGGGAATCTTGTTGAAGACTTTGAAATGGACCTGAAATGTCAAATCTTGTTTTCAACTAGGGGTTTTCAGGACAGGTACCAGGAATTAAAGGACCCAACTTTACTCTACAGATATTATCTCCTGTTATACACTCGAGGCAAACCCGGGTCCACTTATATACCATTTTGATTAATCCAGGGCACCAGAAATGTAAATGCAACAACCTCTTAATGGGCGGCATTCCATAATGACTCACAGTGATGGTTGCCTCAGTAGGTATGCTTGTTGACCATCTGGTGACTTAATGTAGATACCATTCCAACTCGATTTCTTTGTAGTGTATTGTTAGGGGCACCCCGCACTTAGGGTGAGAGGGCATTTTGTAAATGATGAAAGCCTTCACAAATAAACAGAATACTGCATTGAACCACCCCAGCCACAACGTGTGCCAGAATCTTGTGTTGCAGGCAGAGGGTAGCTCTAAGACATGAGCAAAATTCTGTGGTGCACACTTGCAATGATTATGTTCACAGGCCCCTTCAATGGAGGTTGCATCTGTGAACTTTTGGGAGATCCAGCATACAAAAGACTGCAGCCTCTAACTCGTATTACCAGTTGTCCGAAAGTATATGCTGAACCAGGTTTGTCACATTACCTATGCTTAATTAATACATTACTATCCTGCACATTAGTTTTTGTGCTCATGAAGGAGCTAGTTTCTATCCATGGAAAAGGTACCCTTTGCCACTGTGGTCCTGTTTGCCCTAATGCCTCCCTCTTTTTGTTATATTATCTGTCAGGAAGTAGTGTTGGTTTACAGTTGTTATCCAGAAAGGGTCCAGATGTATCAAAGGTTTTTCCGTTTGCAAATGGTAAAAATCCTTTTGCGATGTATCATTCCAAAAGACAGTCGTAAAATAGGCAATCACAATTTTTGCGATTACCTATTTTGCAAATGCATTTAAGGAATCGCAATTTGCGATTCCTTTAATGCCATGCAGGAAGCAAGAAAAAATTGTGACCTTGCTTTAAGCAATCGCAAATTACCACCAACTTCAAATTGGTGGTAACTTGCAAATTCCTAGAAAAATGCAAATTTTTGAATTTTTCTAGGTTCCATGTAGTGCACACACAAGCTCATAGGGCATTTATGTGCGCCACATGTGAACACTGACCTTTATTGGGGGTGCATCAGGGTGACCTTTTGGACACCTATCACCCTTGAAATTGCATTCTCAATTTGCGATTACCAATTAGATAATCGCAAATTGCGACTGTCTTCCCATTCATTCCTATGGACCTCTAGGCCCATAGGATCGAATGGGAAGGCTTCCTTAATAGCAAATCGCAACTTGTGATTCGCTATTAAGGAATACGTAGGAATCACAATTTTATTTGTGAAACCTACATACATTGCATTCGCTATTAAGGACTCGCAAAATACAATGTTGAAACATCTGGCCCCTAGTGTCCAGTCCTTAACCCAACCTAAGAGTGTGGCTAGGGGGACCAGAAACAACATTGGTGCAGGCAGCAGTTGGAGAGCAGGTTTTGGGGCAGAAGAGCAAAGGATTAGGTGACAACGATACAACCATTTTTGCTCTGCTTTCCTGCTGTATCTTGAGTGTGAAGAAATGGAGACAGTATGCAGTTTGCACCAGAGTCAGTTCGCATTCAAGGATCAGAAACATTATGGTAGAGGGAAGTTAGTAAAAAATGGTCTAACATGTGTTATGATACTTACATTTTAACTGAACCCTCACTCTGCTGTGGGAGTGCTGCTAGATGCATCTGTAATGAAGCTTGACTGGAGCTTGGTGGCAGAGAACAGATAAAACATGGCTCTATGCAGGGTGCTAAAAAGGTGGCACATGACCTATTAGTGTCACTGTGGAATTCAATCTGTACTTAGGCTCCCTGTGTGGGCAAAATTACATAATTAACAAGCATTATCAAAGCCAATAGGTTGTGCCTATCCGGTATCTATTGGCTTTGTAAATGTTTATTTAGACATGTTACACAGCAAAGCTGGCTGCTGTGAAATAAGGCTTAAGTAAGGTAAAAAAAAAAGTGCTACGACACAGCCAGAGTGGACCATGCCATAGCACATTGTTTTTCATTAAGCCATATGGCGCAGCAGCTTGTGCACTGTGTATGAAGTATAAATGAACACTGACAAGGCCAAATAGCTCTCACATTATATGAGGGCTATTTGGCTTTGTCAATGTTTTTTTGTGATGAATGCGAGGGTGAGGGCTGCAACATCAAGCCAGAGCTGCCGACACCTGGGGACTGTGAGAATGATTTTCTAAGCACTAATTTAACCACAAGAGGAGTAGATAAATATTCAAAGAAACCACATTTCCACACATTATTATTTGGCCACTAAATGTACTGTCTGTCAATGACAGTAAGCACCACAAGATGCTTTGGTTACACTAAAATATTCGCCCCTCTCCATGGCATTGCAGTTAGGTGGGTCACAAAAGTTGTTCTAAAAAGTGGGTTTTGGTTCCAAAACGATTGGGAACTACTGCATTAGAATACATAAAACATTGAATTACTTTCTATTACAAAAGAAAGGCATGAGACGCAGCATGTGCAATATGAGTTGAAAGTATACTGAGGGCTCTCCATTTATGCTCAAAGAAATCGAGTAGGAAAACTGTAGAATAGTTCATGGAAAAGCTTGGTTCAATCTATATTGACCTAATCACATCACCCTGTTCCCCTCGGTCAAAATGAACTTATGATCTAATTACACAAGGACCATGCCTTTAAATCTCACATCTAAAGACTGTTGTTACAGTAACCCACCGGAAGTAGCATGTATTCGCAAAGGATGAGGAATCACTACAGAAATGTATAAAGTTCAGGGATCCTACCTGCTCACCCTGCTCTGATATTTTTACAAAAAGAACAATTGATAGAAAGAATGCTATATAATGTCAAACATTCACCCCAGTACAGACATCTGGGCCTAAATCCATAGTTTTTTTCTACCCTTGCCGTTCTAGTTCGGACCGAGCCATATGCAAATCAGTCTTGACCCTGTTCCTCAGGGGAACAGTCCAGCCCACACTGCCAGGCAGGTTCTTTCTGGATGGAAACAAGCATCCTGGGGCCAGTTTTGGGGCATCACCCCTCATCAGCCAGGCTAGCTTGACTGCAGTGCCATGTAGAGTATGGGACCCATGTCTGGGCATACCCGTCCCACTCGGGGTGGCAAATGCAAAATGAACAATTGATGGACAGAATGCTGCAAAATGTCAAACATTCACCCCAGTACAGAGATCTGAGCCTAAATCCATAGTATTTTGCTCCCCATGCCATTCCAGTTCACACTCATCCATATGCAAATCAGTCTTGACCCTAATCCTCATGGGAACAGTCCAGACCAAGCTGTCAGGCAAGGTCCTCCCTGGTATGGAAACAAGCACCCTGGGACCGGCTTCGGGCATCACCCCTCTTCAGCCAGGCTAGCTTCACTCCAGTGGCATAGAGAGCACAGTAGCCACGTCTGGGCATACCTGTCACACTCGGGGTGACAAATGCAAAATGGGTCAAGGCTGATTTGCATATTGCTGGGTCCAAACTGGGGTGGGGTGGTGAGCAAAAGAACAATGGATTGAACCCATAACTGTGTGACTGGGGGTGAATATTTGCATTGTTCAGAATTCCATCCATCATTTGTTTCTTTTGCATTTGTTGCCCTAATTGAGAAGGGTATGCCCAGACGTGGGTACCGTGCTTACTGCGCAACTGTATTCAGGCGAGCCTGGCTTATGAGGGGAGATGCCCTGAAACCGGTCCCTGGAAGCTTGCTTCAGGTCAAGGAGGACCTGGCTTTGGCAGTTCAAGTTGGACTGTGCGCCATGAGACTCTTTGGACGTGATATGTGCGCAATACAAATATCCTGACTTGACTTGACTTGACTTGATTGTTTCCATCAGGAACCGGGTCAAGACTGATTTGCATATTTCTGGGTCCAAACTGGGGTGGCATGGTGAGCAAAAGGAATCACTACAGAAATTTATAAAGTTCAGGGATCCTGCAGCTCACCCTGCTCTGATATTTTTACAAAAAGAACAATTGATGGAAAGAATGCTATATAATGTCAAACATTCACCCCAGTACAGACATCCGGGCCTAAATCCATAGTTTTTTTTCTACCCTTGCCGTTCTAGTTCGGACCGAGCCATATGCAAATCAGTCTTGACCCTGTTCCCCAGGGGAACAGTCCAGCCCGAACTGCCAGGCAGGTTCTCTCTGGATGAAAACAAGCATCCTGAGGCCAGTTTTGGGGCATCACCCCTCATCAGCCAGGCTAGTTTGACTGCAGTGCCATGTAGAGTATGGGACCCATGTCTGGGCATACCCGTCCCACTCGGGGTGGCAAATGCAAAATGAACAGTTGATGGTCAGAATGCTGCAAAATGTCAAACATTCACCCCAGTACAGAGATCTGAGCCTAAATCCATAGTTTTTTGTTCCCCATGCCATTCCAGTTCAGACTCAGCCATATGCAAATCAGTCTTGACCCTGATCCTCATGGGAACAGTCCAGACCAAGCTGTCAGGCAAGGTCCTCCCTGGTATGGAAACAAGCACCCTGGGACCGGCTTCGGGCATCACCCCTCTTCAGCCAGGCTAGCTTGACTCCAGTGGCATAGAGAGCACAGTAGCCACGTCTGGGCATACCTGTCCCACTCGGGATGACAAATGCAAAATGGGTCAAGACTGATTTGCATATTGCTGGGTCCAAACTGGGGTGGGGTGGTGAGCAAAAGAACAATGGATTGAACCAAGAACTGTGTGACTGGGGTGAATGTTTGCATTGTTCAGCATTCCATCCATCATTTGTTTCTTTTGCATTTGTTGCCCTAATTGAGAAGGGTATGCCCAGACGTGGGTACCGTGCTTACTGCGCAACTGTATTCAAGCTAGCCTGGCTTATGAGGGGAGATGCCCCGAAACCGGTCCCTGGAAGCTTGCTTCAGGTCAAGAAGGACCTGGCTTTGGCAGTTCAAGTTGGACTGTACGCCATGAGACTCTTTGGACGTGATATGTGCGCAATACAAATATCCTGACTTGACTTGACTTGATTGTTTCCATCAGGAACCGGGTCAAGACTGATTTGCATATTTCTGGGTCCAAACTGGGGTGGCATGGTGAGCAAAAGGAATCACTACAGAAATTTATAAAGTTCAGGGATCCTGCAGCTCACCCTGCTCTGAAATTTTTACAAAAAGAACAATTGATGGAAAGAATGCTATATAATGTCAAACATTCACCCCAGTACAGACATCGGGGCCTAAATCCATAGTTTTTTTTCTACCCTTGCCGTTCTAGTTCGGACCGAGCCATATGCAAATCAGTCTTGACCCTGTTCCCCAGGGGAACAGTCCAGCCCAAACTGCCAGGCAGGTTCTCTCTGGATGGAAACAAGCATCCTGAGGCCAGTTTGGGGGCATCACCCCTCATCAGCCTGGCTAGCTTGACTGCAGTGGCATGTAGAGTACGGGACCCATGTTTGGGCATACCCGTCCCACTCGGGGTGGCAAATGCAAAATGAACAATTGATGGATAGAATGCTGCACAATGTCAAACATTCACCCCAGTACAGAGATCTGAGCCTAAATCCATAGTTTTTATTCCCCATGCCATTCCAGTTCAGATTCAGCCATATGCAAATTAGTCTTGACCCTGATCCTCATGGGAACAGTCCAGACCAAGCTGTCAGGCAAGGTCCTCCCTGGTATGGAAACAAGCACCCTGGGACCGGCTTCGGGCATCACCCCTCTTCAGCCAGGCTAGCTTGACTCCAGTGGCATAGAGAGCACAGGAGCCATGTCTGAGCATACATGTCCCACTCGGGGTGACAAATGCAAAATGGGTCAAGACTGATTTGCATATTGCTGTGTCCAAACTGGGGTGGGGTGGTGAGCAAAAGAACGATGGATTGAACCCAGATCTGTGTGACTGGGGGTGAATGTTTGCATTGTTCAGCATTCCATCCATCATTTGTTTCTTTTGCATTTGTTGCCCTAATTGAGAAGGGTATGCCCAGACGTGGGTACCGTGCTTACTGCGCAACTGTATTCAAGCTAGCCTGGCTTATAAGGGGAGATGCCCCGAAACCGGTCCCTGGAAGCTTGCTTCAGGCCAAGGGAGGACTTGGCTTTGGCAGTTCAGGTTGGACTGTTTCCATGAGGAACCGGGTCAAGACTGATTTGCATATTTCTGGGTCCAAACTGGGGTGGCATGGTGAGCAAAAGAACACAGGATTAACCCCAGATCTGTGTGACTGGGTGAATGTTTGCATTGTTCAGCATTCCATCCAACATTTGTTTCTTTTGCTTTTGGTGCCCTAATTGAGAAGAGTATGCCCAGATGTGGATCCCGTGCTTTCTGCGTTACTGTATTCAAGCTAGCCTGGCTTATGAGGGGAGATTCCCCAAAACCTGTCCCAGGAAGCTTGCTTCTGGTCCAGGGAGGACCTGGCTTTGGCAGTTCGGGCTAGACTGTTCTCATGAGGAACAGGGTCAAAACGGACTTGCATATTTCCGGGTCCACACTGGGGTGGTGTGGTGAGCAAAAGCACAATGGATTAAACCCAGACCTTTGTGACTGGGGGTGAATGTTTGCATTGTTCAGCATTCCGTCCATCATTTGTTTCTTGTGCATATGATATTTTTCCTGGGCTTCCTAGATGTTCAATCGTGGGTTTATGAAGATAATTCCAAAAAACAAGACCCCAAATGTACAAGAAAAACAACCCCCTAAATCTTCTCCAATTTCTCTTGGTACACTTTCAGACAGCTATTTTTCTAAATTAGAAATGCTTTGGAAATGATTTAAGAGCGAGACGGCGGGTCAGGTTAATAATGTGCTTTCTTTCTTGACCGAAACTTTTAGAGACAGGACATCTGAGCACCAACACTAACAAAACAAACCAACAAGCAGCCGTAGGCCCGAACGTGAGTCACTTGCTTGCTAGGGGAATCCAAGGCCAGGTCCTAGAAACAGTACCGATAGGACCCGGTGAAATAAGACACTGGGACCTAGGGAAACCAATCCGGGCCAAAAACAAACTAGAATTTTAGAGCCCATTAATAAAAAAACAAAAGCTGGGCAAGGAATGTGGTGGCTATGGAGCCCAAGAAAAGGTCACTCACCCATAGGAAACAAAACCTTCTGACCCAGCCCAACAAAATTCACAGGACAAAGATTAAAAGAAAACCAACAGCCTCCAGAAATAACAGCCATTTTCCCCTAGAAAGAAAAGTCGTTTGCACCAAAAACAAACAAGCAAAATTGAAAAGCCAAAAGGACCACCACCAAAGCAAAGCCCTGGCCGCCAAGAAGAAAAGCCGAACAGAAAGCAACGTGCCCGGAGAAGGAAAAGCACCAGGCCTAAAAAAATACAAGACAAAAATGAGAGAAGAGGGTGTATGAGTTTTTAAGAGAGGCAGACGGAGCATACAAAGGCATACACTCTAAGTAGTTTGATTAAAAAGAAAAAAAAGTACTTGTACAAGCTGCAGCCAGTGGAAGGACACTGGGGCAGATTTACAAGCCCCTTGCGCCACTTTTGTGTCACTTTTCCCATGTTAAAAGTGACGCAAAAGTGCCACAAGGGGCTTGTAAATCTGCCCCACTGTTTATAGAGACCGGAACTGTATTTGGGGCAAACTTCATGTATGACCCACGACTGACATCAACAAGCAGACAAGAGAAAGTTGATGCAGCTGGAGGCTCTGACCAATCAGAAGCAAGCAGATGAGAGCGAAGTGGAAACCCCCCAATAGTAAGTAACAGTAAGTGTGGGGCGTTTTCAGCTTTTTAAAAACAAAAGTTTTAGCTGACAACGCATGCACACTGTACAGGTGAAACCTAAATATGTAATTGTGCTCCATACATAGAGGACCATGACAAATAAAATTATAATTATGCTCCAAGTTGGCAGATGTGCCATGAGTCAAATGGTATTTATCAGGGCTTTAAGTGGGATGAAAAAACTGGGGGTCTCTCAAAGAGGCATGGCCAATGCAATAAGGGCGTGGCTTAAAACATTTACGCAAAAAATCTGTTATTACCATAGCATGTCGCCCGACTTGTATTTTTCTGTTTCTGTCATTGCATCCAGATATATGACACAACAAGTAACTTCATACCTACATCAAGTCGGGGCTATTGCCTTTGTTAATGGTTGTTAGTTACGGACCGCCAGTGCCAGGGCACAAAACAGAGCCCGATAGAGACCCATTTCGAGGCCTCCTTAAAAAAAACTGCCAGTGCTCAGACCCGGTGTGACCCGGCCCACTTAAAGCCCTGGTATTTACTCTGTGTCTTCACGGGAGGCCCACGCTCCTGTCACCAGCCTCACTGTACGGAGCTCCATGGGGTTTGCCAGTGCTGGAGGGGAAGATGGGTTCCTTTGCATCTTGGCACTTTCCCCATCCAGATGTAGATAGTAAATGGGCAAAATGCCTGTCATGACAATGCCTGACCTTCCAAACATCCAGTGGCTGTCTCTGTCGTCCACTGCCCTTTGGAGGTTATATGATTATACAACGCTAACAAGTACCACGTATGGCGTTACCACGCAAATTTTACTTTGCAAGTGGCTTTACCACGCAGCTTTTTAGAACGCCGAATTTAACATGGCAAAAAAAAAACTTTACAAAACATCTAACGTCCCTTAGGCACATATGTAATTTAAATCTACATAACGATAGTGATAGGCTAAATAAAAAATTTCTAACTGCATAACAACCCAATAGATCGATTTTTTAAACAATCAAAAACAACAAATTACCTTAGATTTATAAATTCATTTAATTTAAAGCTCCCTTAAATATATATATATTTTTTTAATATAGATTATATTCTTACCTGACACCTGCACGCCTTTCACCAGCTGCCCTTACTTCCATCCACCACGGAAAAAAGCGTCAAAACATGTCTACCAAAATTAAACAAGCATTTACAATGCAATGGTTTCGCCTTTTAGAAAAGTTGGAGTTATTGGCATTGTAAATGACAAAATGTGTATTTATGTGTTGGTTTTGAAAACAGATAAATAAATGGTATTGTCATTTACATTGCCATTAGCTTAATCTCTGCAGTCACTCTGCACTCTCTAGCACTCCCTAGCACTCCCTACTCACTCTGCACTCTCTAGCACTCCCTAGCACTCCCTACTCATTCTGCACTCCATAGCACTCCCTACTCACTCTGCACTCCCTAGCACTCCCTACTCACTCTGCACTCTCTAGCACTCCCTAGCGCTCCCTATGCACTCTGCACTCCCTATGCACTCTGCACTCCCTATGCACTCTGCACTCCCTATGCACTCCCTGTGCACTCCCTATGCACTCTGCACTCCCTATGCACTCTGCACTCCCTATGCACTCTGCACTCCCTATGCACTCTGCACTCCCTAGTCACTCTGCACTCCCTAGTCACTCTCCACTCCCTAGTCACTCTCCACTCCCTAGTCACTCTCCACTCCCCAGTCACTCTCCACTCCCCAGTCACTCTCCACTCCCCAGTCACTCTCCACTCCCCAGTCACTCTCCACTCCCCAGTCACTCTCCACTCCCCAGTCACTCTCCACTCCCTAGTCACTCTCCACTCTCTAGTCACTCTCCACTCTCCACTCCCTAGTCACTCTCCACTCTCATTTTAAGCCTAGATTTTCATGATGTCCACTTTATTGACTGGTCCGAAGTTACTAGTTTTAACTAGGTGCAGGCCCACTAACCTGAAAATCAGCATGCAAACTATTTCAACAATTGTGGTCTGAAAAGTAGAGAATCGGTTTGTATTTTGACCATCCCACACAATATTATAACCTTTGTTAATTCAATTAAAATGAGTACATTTCTCACAAGAATTACAAAGGTATGGATAATTGTAGGCATCAGCAACAGGTACTGGATATCAGTTTGTGCATGAAGAATTCTGGAAAAGAGTAAGTTAAAACGCTACTCTACTGCCACTGAGAACTGTACCTAAACCAATAACGAGCACTGGCAAAGCCAAAGAGTCTGGCTTTATTATCCGTCCTTAGCGCTTTTGGCTTTTGCAATGATAGTTTTGTTTGATAGCACTTTATCAGTTTTCTAACCAGGTAAGCCAAAGAATTGTTTTCAACACGTCGGCCATCTAGGAACAGTAAAATAATTAAAGTACGGGGGAAAAAAACATTAGGAAAAGCATTAAAAAAAGACCAATCCTGCATATGTACATACAGACAGCATGCTCTGAATACTTTGCTAACTTTACCATTCTTTACCCTTCCCAAGATGACTAACGTGTTATGGAGCCATGAGTGACCTATCTTAGAACGCAAAATAATTAGAAAGAATTTTTAAAAAAGTATTCAAAGATAACACCCTATGTTTGCACACCGATGAACAGAGTCTTGATTGCCTGCAGGCTTTTCTTCAACAGTAAGCCTTGTCAGCCACTAACACATATGAAGTTGTAAGGCAGTGATCTATTTAACACTTTCCAATATGCCTGAACACATGTCTTTTCACTCTATCACTCACTAGTGTGACGTATTAACTGGACCACTGCTGCTAACTCCAAGCTGCATTTCAACTAATATTGTAATCTTAAATGTAAATTAAGGAGTGAGGCCACCATTCAAGTGCTGAATGCCCAAAAATAATGCATAATTCAACCACTAGTCAAGATACTAAAGATGTAGGCATGGCGAATGCCTGCTTGAACATAGAATTACGTTTACATACTAGTGCCTAAATTAGATGCTCGAACATAATCTCTGTAAACTCTCATTTAGCATGTCTTGTCACGAACTGCAACTCTTGCGTAGCCCGCCCCCAGTTCCAACACTTCACACCAGCTACAATGTCATCATCTACCACAATACAATCCCTTTCAACACACTGGTGTAGCAAATAGATAAGCACCAACTAGATTATCTTTCAACAAATATGACTCACTCAGTCACCTGTAACTGTATTTTTTCACACATCACACTAATCGAACCCACGATGCCCGCCTCTCCAAACCATGCGCATTATCCATCTCTATAGCACAGAAAGTCCTATGTCCGCATTTTATTACAGAGAGGAACACAGAATGACAGTATAGTGTGAGCACGGGGCTTTATGTCACTGTTGTACATTTCCAGTAACAGCCTTTTCTCGTATAACCTATTGTAATCTAGAACGCTGGAACAATTCAAGAGATTTAATGTTATGTTCATCTGGTGATTTCAATAAAAGTAATGTACGCAAATAAGAGCTAAGAGGTGTGTACCAAAAAAGGGATACGTGAAGATATCCGTTAAAAAGTACACATTTAAAATATGAACAACTGGTGGTTAATTACAACAGTTTCTCATTTAAAGGCATCACAAAAAGTGCAAAAATTTCCCTCCCTTTTACACTATTGATAACGTTAAGGGGGAGTGTAACTACATGACAGCATATGCGTTGACTGTGCCTGAATTTGTGACATTATACAGCTGTTTGAAATAATCGGCAATTGCTTCCCTTACACCCACTCACGTGACATCACTTTGTCTTTGCTTAGGAATGGACATTAACACCCCACTGCCCCATCCCTACTTACCATGACATCCTAGGCCCCTTCCTGTACACACGAACCGTCCGTTGTATATACTACCGCCGCAACCCCAATTCAGATATACTGGTTGCCATGCAATACTGTGGGAAATGTAGTTCAATTGTAAAGACGAAGTCGGTTATTCGTTTAGGAGTGTAGTTCTCACTGGACTACATCTCCTAGCCGATCAGTTCCAGATCCTAGTCGGTACTAAAGAACAGCAGCAGGCTCCAACGATTATGTGTACATTGCAGTAGGCATAGTACTCCACTGCAAATAAGGCGCCATTTTGTAAAAATAATCATCCGCCTCCTGATGAACCAAAAATATGTATATCGTTCAAAACAGTAGCTGACATATAAAAAATAAAAAACGTATACCATAAAAACTGCTTACTCATGGAGGCCATCTATAGGTTTAAAGATAGGTTGTATAAAATAAAATGTTCTGCCATTCCATGACCCCTCGTGTATTAATTAAATATGCCAGATCCATTGCTTTATGGCGTCTCTTTGATATTAATGTATTTACTAGAGACTCAGAACTCATGCACGCCAAAGACAAAGTTGCTAAATGTGAAATACATAGCAACGGAAATATGGCGTCCTCTTTTCATTTTGAATGCTGTGTGGGACAGCGTTATTACAACTAAGGCTATAGTGTAGCAACCACAGTTGCCGACATTTGGCGGTGAAGCAGTGGGTTCGAGCCTAAGAGTCGGCTCAACATCCTGTAAATCTTTACGAATCTTTTGAGCTCTCCGTGCCTACAAAAACAAGAATGAGTCCATTGTGTGATGTAACTGGTGCTCACGTTAAGTGCTCCAATAGTTGCGGATCTAGTTCTCACGATATAAAAATGTCACATATTTATGTATAGCGTCATTAGCGGAGGGGGGACAGGAAAGGAACCACTCACCTGGACTTCCTCGGCCGGCGGTCGGCCGCAAAATGGCCCTAACAAACCTCGACGAGCCAAAAAAATAAGCCCCGCCCACTGCCGCATGACGTGGCCAAAAGAGAAAAATTCTCGGGAACGCCCCAGAATCTGGTCCGGCCTTGACGGACAGATCCGGCTCCCAATGGCTAGCCTCCATTTATGGAGCTAGCCAATGGGAGCCGGGGGACGTTCCTGAAGTCCTTATTAGAGTCAATGGATTTCGCCTGCGCCAAAAAGCTGCGCAGAGCGCAGCCTTCGGCAGGCGAAACCCAAAAAGGACTTCTATTATGACGTACAAGCCACGTCTTTGGGGAGGCTCTTTCCTTCAACGTCAGAGGCACTGAAGAGCGTTTTTTTATGTAAGTAACACTATCGGTTTTCTTTTGGGGGGGGAGGGGGAGACACCCCAGCCGCCCACGCAGAACGTACAGGCAGGACGACTGGAAGGAATACCACTTGCGTGGTAAAGACAGTTGTGGAAGGCACCCGCGTTGAAAAGACGTTTGCGTGGTAAGTGTACCGTAGTAAACGTTATGCGTGGTAATTAATACCTTGGTAGTAAATGATGTTTCCCCCCTTTTGGACTGACCCATCATTTGAATGTCACTATTTTATCATTTAATATAAGGACTGTGTCTGTTAACCACATGGCTCTGCAAGAGCAAAAGCTTTCTGTGTGAGACCACAAATTGGGCAACTTTGATTTACTTTTTGCATTTCTTTAAAGGCCGAACAGTTTCCTAAACTTACAGACATTTTTAATTAAAAAAATGTTGTCACATTTGAAAAGATAGCATAAACTCTCAAATTCTCTGCAGGTAGGAACACGGAGTGTGTTATTCTCTGCCAGTGCTCACAAAGAAATAGGTAAATAGCTGCAAACCACGGTAGCCCCTAATGCCTAATCTTATGGCAAAGAGTACACTTTATGTACAGGTAAATAGCCCAAACATTGTTATTATTTGATGCCTCTAATAGGCAATGCGGATAGTCTGTGATGGCAAGCACAATAAACTAATTCATAAAAACGTTAAGAATTTGTACTGAACGACACATCCTATGCAGATGTTTCGTGGCCTGCCCATCATAGTTATAAACATGGACAGATGTTAAATGTAATGTCATTCCTTGCGAAGCTTTTTTTTTCGTCTGTCATGACACCGGCTGGCCATCATGTTATTTACACGTGCTAATTTATTACATGAGTCACGCTGTTTGTGTTTTGGTTGTCATAGAGAACCGTGCAAGTAACTATAAGCTTATTGAATAAACAAGACTGATTGCTTCAGTTTGCAATTCATTTGCTATTTGCACAGGACAACTGTATCACTATTGCAATGTTACAGGTACATTTCACAGACAGGGTGATATGTTTCAGCATTATCTAAACAGCAAGTATAGCCACTACCTGTGTGTGAACCGCAATAACTGAAGTTCCTATCGGTTTTCCTACCCTGTGCTGTGCTCTTTAATGCATTTTAATGTACAAAAACAGGGCAACAAATCAAGGGAAACCAGTGACAAGTTACACACGCTGCACAGATGATGGGAGGATGCAACAAAGTCACTTTCTCCAGAACGGGAGACAAGGTAAAGGTTCTCATAGAGATCTGAGTGAGTGAGAATATGTTTTGGAGTTTCTGAAACCTGTTTTTCAGTCCTGTCTTCATTTGCATCATTTTATTTGGTGGTCACAGCCTCAGCTGGTCCTTTCAGAGCTATTACGAGACAAGAGAGTAAGTATGATTAAAAGTCAATAACCTAAAATCGATAGGTTTCAGAACAGGTGGCTTTTGAAACTTCTTTGTGTACAAAAGGGTGTATATAAAGTGAGCTCCAGGGTGTGTAATCTTTACAGAGAAGCAATATTACACAAATCCTTTGCATCTCAGCAGATGACAAGAATTTTAAAGAAGGCTGACGGCATCATAGGGGCAGTTTCACAAGTATGCCATGCAATGTGGCACTGTTAGACCTGGCACCATTGGCGTCGGTCTCCCTTCCATTTTTTGCTGTTGCCTTCTATGTTTTTGCTGGTTATAGATGCTTTGGGCCCTGTGCCAATGCTATTCAGTGCCATAGTGCAAGTGCTCTCTATTGATGTATGGATTAGTGACTCCACGATTGGCTGGTTTGGTTTACTTGTCAGACCCTAGTACAGTGCACTGCGTGTGCCCAGGGCTTTCTAAATCAAATGCTGCTGGTGAGCTTGCAGCACTGGTTGTGCCATCCTAAGAAGCAGCCTTAGGCCTCAGGCCTGCCATTACAGAGCCTGTGTGCAGTCTGGTACTGCCATGTTGACTGGCAAGTGTACCTACTTGCCAGCCCCTAAACCTTCCCTTTTCTGCATATTAGTCACCCCTATGGTAGGCCCAAGGGCTGGGTGCATTGTAGGTAAAAAGTAGGACATGTCCTGATGTGTGTGGAATGTCGTGGTAGTGAATTACAGCCATTTTTGTTTTTCACTATTGCAAATCTACCTATTCCCCATAGGCAAGAATGATCAGTTTGATTATAACATTTTATAATCCTAACTGACGCAGGGAACTAGTTAGGAATTCGAGTTTTTTATGCCTAAACTCAGAATGATAAAATACATCTTTTAGTGAAGTTGGTTTTCATATTCTGTGTTTGAAAATCCCACTTTTAGAAAGTAGATATTTTCTTGCCTAACTATCCAAGCCTGCCTCTGCTAGGTTGTGTATTCCATGTCTGGAGTTTGAGTGACAGGGGCTGGGGGATTACAGAACACAGGGTGAATCAGCACCGGGCTGAATAGAGCTATCTTGCTTAGAGAGTGAGTAGAGGAGTGGCATTTGGGTCTGAATAGGGCTGTGCCTGCCTTCCACAAAGCCGGCTCCACCTCCTGTGGTGCGTCTGATGTCCCTGGCCCATACTGCCAAAGGAAAGGAGTCTTGTAAACAAAGTGCTCCAGGACTGACACAGAAGCGCAGTAAGAAACCGACGCATCACCTCCCTATGCACAGAAGAACCAATGCATCACCTCACCTCCGGTAAGGAACCGACGCATCCCAGTCCCCTGCGCAGCAGTAGGGAACTGACGCATCACCTCCCATGGAGTAAGGAACCGACGAATCCCCATTCTTGCGTGTAAGGAACCGACGCATCCCCTTCCCTGCAACTCTTTTGTTTGTATTGCGTTACGCATCCAAAGGTACATTGAATGTTAAGTGTCGCATTTACCATCTAAAGAGAACTAACCTATTTCTACCATTCTAAAGTACAGTATTGTGGATTTTCGCTGTTTATGGTCATGTGTTAGGTCTATATAAAAATACTTATTTTTGATATACAACCTGTAGTACTGTCATTATATCACTGTATGTGTTCCCAAATGCTTTACACACTGCCTCTGAGATAAGCCTGCCTGCTCGTGACAAGCTACCAAGGGGGTGCACAGGGGTTATTTTAGGAGTGTAACCCCTTACCCTGATTAGACGCATAGGTCCCTATTTGGTCAAAGGTACCTACCTCTACCAACTAGAGACCCCCAAATCTAACGTGCACAGTAACCACATTGCTATGCTGCATTGCATGAGAAGGGGAGAGCACAACAGCACCATAACTACAGAGATACTGGCACTCCTTCACCTGCCTTGTGCCACACACATGTATCTGAGTGCTATCTAGCAAAGAATTTGTATTAGAAGGGTACCCTTCCAGTATAAAATCCTATTGCTGGACTTAGCCCTCTGTAGGGTCACCCTCAGCGGAATTTGTTTTTACTGGCTTTAGGACTCCATGTACCTCATCACTACTAACCAGTGCTCAGGTGCTTGTGCTCACTCCCTAAAACTGATAAAATTGGCTTACGCCTGATTGGCATTTTTAATTCACTTCTACGTGCCAAGTAAAGTGATATACCACATACACAGGGCCTGTAAATTTAATGCTTCAAGTGGGCCTGCAGCACTTGTTTTGCCACCTAGTTATGTAGACCATTGAAACATGTCCCAGGTCTGTTATTGCAACATGAATGCAGTTTCACTTGCCAATTCAAACTGGCAGTATAACCCCCTTGCCAAACCTTAACCTCCCGTTTCAGTGCAAATGAGTCACCCCTAAGGTAGGCACTGGGTAGCCATAGGGCAGGGTGCATTGTCATCAAACGGTTGGTCGTGTCCTTTTAGGTTTCACATATCCTGGTAGTGAAAAGGCCTGAATTCATTTTTCACTGTTGTGAGGCCTACCTCTCCCATACTATAACATTAGAACACCTTATTACATTTAATAAGTGCTAACTTTTGATTAGGAACAGGTGAACATCTCATGTTTGGTGTCTGAGGAATTGTAATAAAAAATCCTCTATAATGGTAAAGTCTGATTTTAAGTTACAATTTGGAAAAAGCCACATTTAGAAACTTGTTATTTTCCTGCCTAACTATTTGGTTCCTGGAGCCTGTTTCTGGGTAACATGACTGGGTGTTAGCTGACAGTTGGACATTGTTTATTTCTCCCAGACAGCCACACAATTGAAGGATTAGGTGTGCCTGGATCGGCAATCAACTGGCAGGATGGGGGGGACGGAACTGGGCCCAGCCACACTGGAACTGAATAGGCTAGGCTCTTCCTTCACACAAAGAACTTGCCACCCCTGCATTGTTCATGTAGTCAGCTTGGAACCAGGGCATGGAAGTCAAGAGAATTCAGCACTTCAAAGGAATTCTCGAGAAACTTCTCCTACTTCAAATGAGGCACCTGGTATAAAAATAGGACCCTCAGGTCAGTTTACTTTCTGGACCTGTCAAACGACTCTCAGAGCACTGCCTGCTGCTGCGGCCTGTCTGCTGCATGAAGCCTGTCTTGAACTCTCAGAGGTCTGCCCTAGTGTTAGAGCCCTGTTCTGTTGCTAAACCCAGGACTACCAGAGTGACTTCAAGGGCTAGTTGACTGGCTTCATGATCAGAACCACAGGGACAGAAAAAACTCCAAACCAAACACAAGGAGATGATGGACGGAGCGCTGAAACGTTTCAGACACTCACTCCCAGTCACAGATCTGGGTTGAATCCATCATCGTTCTTTAGCTCACTTTTACACCCCAGTTCAGACACAGCTATATACAAATCAGCCTTGACCATGTGCCTCATGGGAACAGTACAGCCGAAACTGCCAAGCCATGTCTTCCCTGGACCCGAAACAAGCATCCTGGGACCGGTTTCGGGCTAACAGCCCTCATCAGCCAGGCTACCTTGAATCCAGTGGCAAAGTGAGCAAGGGATCCACGTCTGGGCATACCATGCAAACTTGGGGCGAACAAAACAAACACAGGAGATGATGGACGGAGCGCTGAAACGTTTCAGACACTCACTCCCAATCACAGATCTGGGCTGAATCCATCATCGTTCTTTAGCTCACTTTCCCACCCAAGTTCAGACACAGCTATATGTAAATCAGTCTTGACCCTGGGCCTCATGGGAACAGTACAGCCAAAACTGCCAAGGCATCTCTTCTCTGGACCTGAAACAAGCATCCTGGGACCGGTTTCGGGCTCACAGCCCTCATCAGCCAGGCTAGCTTGAATCAAGTGGCAATGTGAGCAAGGGATCCACGTCTGGGCATACCATGCCAACTTGGGGCGAACAAAGCAAACACAAGGAGATGATGGACGGAGCGCTGAAACTTTTCAGACACTCACCCCCAGTCACAGATCTGGGTTGAATCTATCATCGTTCTTTAGCTCACTTTGCCACCCCAGTTCAGACACAGCTACATGCAAATCAGTCTTGACCCTGTGCCTCATGGGAACAGTCCAGCCTGAACTGCTAAGCCATGTCTTCCCTGGACCGGGAAACAAGCATCCTGGGACTGGTTTCGAGCTAAGATCCCTCATAAGCTAGGCTAGCTTGAATCCAGAGGCATAGTGAGCAAGGGACTCATGTCTGGAAGAAAAGACTCCAACCATCTTCAACCCACAAACAGACCCAGCCTGAGGGAGGTCTAACCTCTCAAATAGTAGCCCGCCAGTCCTGGCCCTTTGGTGGTGGTGCTGCTAAAGGTGCTCAGATAGCCAAGTTCTAAAACGTGGGTCTTGGAAGATTTTTGGCTAAAAACTGCTCTGAGAACAGGGAGAAGACGAAGACCAACCTGCTCGCCTATCCGCCCAAGGCGAATTGCCAGTCATCCTAACTTTGTGGCAACTTCTGCTACATTCTTCTCCACAGCAGCAAACCCTGTTCAGCAGTTCTTCACCAAAGAAGTCTCTTCAGCTATAGCCTCCAGCCGTGTAACGCTGGATTTTTTCGACTTAAAAAAGTGACTATGTCTGCACGAGGAAATCTTCATCCAGCATCTCTCCGACTATGACATTTCCTCTTCGGACACTGGCTGCAGCCTTGTGCCGCTAAATGCACATTCTCAGTACATTTATTTCAAAAGGTCATCTAAGTTTGAAGATAAGCACCAACCGGGTTCAATCCATTCTTTGTATCCGATTTGCGCTCCATCGTGATTGGCTATATTTTTCAACTTTGACCCATGTGTGACTGAATTAGGTGCTAGTTTTTACTTTAAACTTTGAAAATTACTAACTCCGGCTCTATTAATTGGGTTCTTTTTTTGGGTTAGTGTTAAGTATTTTATTAAAATTGGGTTCTTCTAACCCCGTAACAGTATGCAGTTCACCCACGATAGTTTAGAATGGATGAAAGGAGTCCCGTTTAGTGAGGACACACTTGACCCCCTGAAGCTTAAACCTAAGTTTTGTGTAGAAGTTGCATCTACTTCTTAACAAGAGTAATCACAACGATTAGAATTAGAATTTGACCAGAATGTACAATAACTACATCAATGAAAATGTAAAAAGTAGAGGTTGTGCCAGAAAAATAGTCTTTGCATTTTGTGTTACAAAAATTATCATGAAACCGTACAATGTTATGTCGTAAGACCAGCGAGAAGCTTTTGTACTCTTGCTTCGGTCCATTTCCTTTAGTGCATTAAACAGTTGTATCACAAGCCTGGGTCAAAATAGAGTTGGTATCATTAAGGTGATGTGCTTTCTCTATGTTGCTAGACTACTTATAATGGACTACTTTTCTGCACAAGCACGACGGTTGTAGAGTTCTCAACATACTAACTGACCTGTCCTCACAGAAAGCCTGCCATCACCAAAATCCACTGAGCAGAGCTCACGTTCTCTCAGGGACGCAGGAGCGGAATATATAACACTGGCCTAGCAAGATTTCCCCACAAACATAGCAAAACTACAGAGGCGTGTGTGGGCGTGGCTTTGGAATTGATGCCTGCTGAGAGTCTATCAGCAGATGGGCCCATTGAAGAAATGCTGCGTGCAGGGTGGCACATGTGGAAAGGTCACTTCAGTTCTTTATGCGTGTGAGGGTGTGTGCACGTGTTTGTGTGTGTTAATCGCATTTAAAAATTTCGTACACGTGGAAATAACTACTTACCTCAGTATCACTAGATGCAATAACGCATGGAAGGAGTTAAAGGAGGCTGCATCTTTTTAGGCATGTCTAGAAAATGAGCTAAGATGTCATAGATTTAACCAACAGATGCTTTTGGAACGTAATCTACATCTAAAGACCTTAGAATGGGCAATATTATTAAATATGTATTCATGTTACTATGGACATAAATCACTACCTGCTTTTGGGATTAGTGATTAAACTCTGATTTAATTAACCTTAGTGAAACACCGCACATTACAGCCCATGGAGCACAAAAATTATGCATATACAGAAGCATACACTACACACTATACCAGTAAAAGTAAACACAGTAGATGACATCATTTTGTGATGATAGCTCGAGACATCGTTATCAATACTATCATGTCTCCAAACCATGTACGTTCCCGAACCCATTCAGAGTATTATATAAATATCTGGTAATTCTGCTAGCTCGTTGTATTTGGAATATATCCATCTGCAAGGAGAAAACAGGTGCGATTATTTGTGTTTGTTCCTAATAGCATCGGGTAGCAGATTTGAAAATGTCCCCACATTTAGATCACTCTGTAGATCCATTGTTTACGGTTCATATAGGGCCTTCGCCCCGAGTGTAGCTGCCTCTCTTCTGGCTAACACCAGCAAGTCTGCTGCTAGTCATCTAATCGGTATAGGTACACCAGTGGCACACCCCAGTAATGCTGTACCTGGGGAGACTGCAACAGTCTACTCCACTATGTTGGAGATCTCACCTGTCATCACCAGCCAAAATGTATGGAGGAATTTGCAATGCCAAGCTAGGTGGAGGAAGTCACCCTGAGGGCTGTGGCAACAGCTGGATTCATTTGCCCTGGAGTTGTCTATCTTGTGTAATTTAGCGGGGGTGACAAGTAGTCTATGATGGAACTTCTTATGTCTGTAGTTCACTGATAAAGTGGTTGTGTGGGCCCAGTATTATGACCATATATCTAGTGACCATAGATAAACTAAATCTGTTTCCCAATTTTGCATGGGCAATGACATTACTTCAAGCTTGGATTCGTTGGTATTTTGCATGGTTTGGAGATATACCTTTTCTCTGTTTTATTTTTAGTATTTTGGATAGAATTCAGAAGGTTCCTTTTGGAATTCTTTATAGTGGGCCTTGACAGTGTGCTGCAGACTAAAACATGCAAATATGTTTTGAAAGTTAAAATTCAATTTCTCTTTAAGTTGTGCCATGAATACATTATCTTGAAACAGATGCCCCAAGGTAGTTATGTTGAGCTTCGACAGTGTTCCTCTTACTGCTCTTTCTTTGGTCATGGGCAACACAGCACCGTCAAGCAGGGATCATTGGTGTGTATAGTTGCAATAGGCCAGCTTGTTTCCCTAAGATGTAACATGGTGTGTTGATAGAGTCTACTGTGTTTTTTTTTTTTTTTTTTTTTTTTTAAACCTTTATTTGTAGAGAGCACAATACACAGCGTCTGCCTACAACCCCGCGGGGCCGGCCGCTATGACATACGAGAAAGGATATGACAAGAAGGATCCATAGGGGCAGAACGCTGTTTAAGCAGTCTCTGAGCGACAAGTGGCGTGTGGAGCACAAAACATTGTATGAGGATAGAAAAAGGTTTAATTTTGTAATTTTGTTGAGTACAATTTATAAAACTACGAACAGAGTAGAGGCTAATTATTGACCAGGATAGCTTATAATGATTCGAGGAGCACCCGTAAAAAAGCACAATAGAGGAAGGCAGGCATCAGAAAGTAATTGACCACTATTAGGATCAGGACCAACCGCTATGTCACGTAATGAAAGAATATCAGAAACTCCCTAATGACACGGAACCCCAACCCCAAAGGAGTGAAAAGTTTTAGAAGAGAAAGGAACAGAAGAAGAAAGGAAAAAGAAAAGAGGGCCATAGAAACAAAGAGAAACACAAAACACATCCCATCCCCCCCACCCTGCATACCAGCGGAAGGCCACGGCCCACCCCCCCCCCAATAGGCATGCCTGTCGCCCCAAGAGACCCCAAGTGGGAAAGAGAGTAGAGAGAGTGAGAAAAAACGATCCCAATCTCCAACCCTCAGAGAAGGCGGGAGGAGGAAAGTAAACATACTCCCGGTCTCCCTCGGCCCCGTAAGCATCCCCCACCCCAAGTACTATAGGCATGACAAAAGTAGCAAGCAGAATTATAGGTGGAGAGAATCATTTCCATATGTGCAAGTAAGTCAGACAAAGATTAAGAAAAAACCCCAGTTCCATCCTAGTCCCCGCCCAACAGTGCGTGCATAATATCAGAGAGATCGCCTAGCCCTGGCCCGATCTCGGGTGACCCCACGTACCCACCCCCGGTAAGAGGCCACGACCGCGGGAGAAAAGGAGAAAGCCCGCCCCAGTGTGAACAAAGAGGCAAAATGGCCGCACTCGATGATGGAGTAATGTCCATGGATAAAATGGACGCCACCAGTCCCAGCCAGAGCCGACACATAGAAGAAACAGCATTATCAATATACTGACTCTGTGCGTTGCAGAAGGTGTAAATGTCTCCAATGAATAGGCACTGTCCTCGGAAATAGTCGGATGTTGTAGCAGCAGCCCCATGAACTCAGCAGGCAAGGTTGAGTGTTGCACCGGGGAAAGCGACATTGTATCAGCGCCAGGGCGGTTAAGTCGCAGCACACAATTTGTATCCAAGTAGCGTTGTAGTTTAGGAACACACTCCCGCGGCAACAGTGTATCATTGACAGGGATCGGCGAGGGCTGGTAAACTTAGCAAAAAGAGAGTCCAGGCGAAGTAGAACATGATCCAGTCACAAACCCATCCAGTTTCTCCCTTAGCAGTCTCGAGTTTTCTCGCCACTCATTCCGCAGTCGAGTAAGGGCACAAAGCACCGAAGCACGAGTCAGCGTCTGTTTATCCTCCATTACCCCCTCGGTGCGAGGCGCAATAGGCAGGTCTGCTTCCCAGTCGGGTATGAGCCGGGCACACCGGGCAGGAGTCGAAGCGCCGTCCGCCATAGTTGTTGGGGAGCCAGCCGTAGTGATCCTGCCTCCAGAGACGACAAATGATCACCGGCGAGGTCGGCACCGTGGCAGAATAATCAATCCCTCCGGAGCCAGAGAATTCCGTAATCGTGGACGGCTCACAGCGAGGCGTCCCTTTCCGCTCGGGATAGGCAGAGACAAGGCGAGGAAGGAGCCCCGGAGGTCCGGGGCAATCCCAACACTGGAGGGAGCGGAGCGCGGCTCACCTTCAGAGTCCCAAAGAGAAGGAGATGAGAGAAACTTCAGCTGGCCAACCGTGCCTTCCACACCAGCGTCCGGTGTAAACAACCACCAAGGATTACAGCACCGTTCCAGAGCGACCGGCTCCCGCAGCTGCAACAGACAAAGGCGGTGCGCTGTATCGTAGGTCCCGGGTATAGGACCAGGAGAGGGGTCGGCGTGTATCTCGACGATTCCCCAGGTTAGCGAGCAGGCAGGGACATCGGAGGAACCCCCGAAGAGTCAGGAAGCTTTTCCAAACATCCCGCTGGCACCAAATAGCAGGATAGAATACAGGATGGCTGTGCGGGAGATACGGGCTCCGGGAGCCGGGAGACTAAGCGTCCGTCTCGGCGGCCATCTTGGCTCCTCCACCAGAGTCTACTGTGTTAATACAGACTTTTAGATGTGCTATCACTCTAAATAGAAACTTTTGTAGTGTGCACATATTGAGAGAGTCTGTTTCGACAACTATGTGTGACATGAGTGGCACCAGTAGGTACCATGATTTCTGCAACTATGTGTGGCATGAGTGCAGTGGCTGCCGGTATCGATCAGGGGTGGCGGGGCGGTGGAGGGGAAGGATGCAAATAAAAAATAAAATTACACTTACTTCATCGCCGCAGTGTCCTCCTCGCCATGTCTCTCCTCCTCGTCCCTCCAGATGGAACACGGAACAGGAAGCACCCAGGCTTGCTTGAGCCAATCACAACGCTACAATGCAATGTTGTGATTGGTCTGAGCACCGTGGTTCGGCGCTCAGTCAGGGAATAGGAGCCTGGGCACGTTCTCCACCCAGGCTGTAATGCAGCCTGGGTGGAGAACATGCTAAGTGTGAATTAAAGTTTGGCCGGCCCGCAACGGCTGGCCAAACATTTATGCGCACTTGAGATGTGAAAAACACTCCTCCCCTCCCTGCTCTGTCGGCCCCAACTCGCAAAGCTGCTGTGCCCACAACAGGAAAAAATAAAACATTGAGTTATTATCATTTTATTTTTCCTTACACTGCTGAAAAGCAGTGGGTGATGCTCCTCCGCCGGAGGAGCCGCCACTGCATGACTGACCGCAGTAGGTGCCAATATATGACACAGTATTCTTGAGTTGTTAGGTAATATCTCACTGGGTCTGCAACAGAGAACCCACCCCTTTCATTAACTTCCATCTCAGTCTTACTTGTTCGCCTATCCAAACCTATTCAGCGCTGTACATGTGTAGTAAAAATGTGTATGTTAGAGGGATAGGAATGTTGAATAAATGGATGCAGTAATTGGGGAGCTTATCATTTTAATAAATACTACCCATTCTGCCATGGACAGAGGGAGCTGTATCCAGCGTTGAGCGTGGGTGTTTATTTTGTCAATTGCAGGGCTGTTGTTTCTAATTACAGTCTCTTGCCACAATGGCTAGATATCTAATTGAATCATTGCTCAAGTGGATGGGGTACCCTAGATCTAATGGTCGTGTCCAAGGTGAGATCGGGAAAATCTCTGATTTGCTCCAAATGATGTTTATTGCAGAGTATACCCCAAATTGTATAATTTCCTGTGTCACAAGTGAGACGTTGTTTATGAAATAACAGGGCGTAATCGGTATACATTGATACTGTCAGCCTTCTGTTAACCACTTCGATGCTGATGACGAGCTCAGCTCGTCATCAGGCTTACCTGCCGTGTGCGGATGATGAGCTGAGCTCGTCACGTAACGCAGTAATTTCGAAAATGCCACACACAGCGGGAAAAGCCGCCGCAGCGATGCGTTAATAAGGGCACTCCGTATAAGCCATTGCAGCTCTTGTGACTGTATGCAGCAGCTTCATACCTATGACAAGCAGTAGTGGTGACAGGCGAGATCCCTGCCTTGTAGCCTGGGTTAGGTTTATTGGTTGGGAGCTGTGCTTTTCCCCATCGTGGGATGTATTTTCAATCTGCTGGGCAGTAATTAATGCATGCAGAGGGTTTAGAGTAGTACGTTTTCTCTCATTATACCATTTTCTACCCTTCAATACCAATTTGCCTCTGCAGAGGAGCCCAAGGCATTCAAGGCGCAACTGGTGGAGCGTGGACTTGTGGCCATCCCCGCGGGACGGGTTTCTGTGGCTACGCTTCATGGGTTGATGTAGCTGTTTGGGGCTCAGAACAACAATCAGTGACCTTTGAGGGACCTGTTTCTGATGTATGCTATATTGCAGCCAGTAGTGGCTTGTTTCTATGCAAAAGCAGCCCATCCACCCATTTCCAGCATGTGGAACAGAGGCTCCCGCTGGAGGGTTTGTCCCGCAGTGCGTTACATACGATCACAAATCCTACTTGGCATACGTCTTGCTACCATATGGTGGGAAGTCATCACATGTTATGTAACGAGGACCAGCTTCTCGAATGAAAAGCATCAAAGAAAAATGTGAATTACTAGAAATATGGATGGTCAGCCCTGACGATTGCTTTTTTCATTATTTCTTGTACCGTCCTTCCTTCTGGAAGCAAGTTTGATAGGAAGGGATTTTAATCATTGAACACAGAGGTTACTGCCAGAATACAAACACCCAGCAGATCATCCAGACTAAAATCACTAATCACTGCTCAACAGTGGCCAGCCATCCCAGAATCCTCTGGGAGGCAGCTAAGACTGAACTTAATCCCCTCTTGGTTGGTGGAGCTGCATTTTGCATGCAAGAGATTGAACAATCGTTTTTAGATTTGACACTTTTGAAGGTTTTGAACTCGAATTGTGGCCCTTCTATACATTACTCCATATGTATACATTTTTATCAGGGTACATATCATTCCTCCCTATTTGGCCTCATTAATCAAAGTGAACTCACTTGACTCTGGAGTATTCAGGGGCCTCTTGGGCCTTGACTGCTGAGACATGGGAGATATTGATAAGCTAATTCCAGGCAATCATTTTACAAAATTTGTCAGAGAGGGTATATTTTTTCCCAGCAGCCCAAGATTACTCGGCCCTCCCTGCGACATCTGTTTTCTCCCTTGAGAGCACGTTACCAAAAAGCCAGGCTACTTGTTCTACGAGCGAAGCGGAAAAGATGTTTTGTTTTTCAGGCTTAACATTTCCAGATGGCTGGAATCTAAAAGACTTCCTCTGTATCCGTACCCAGCCAAGGTTTCTCACAGCTGTAAATAAACTGTTGTTCTGTCTCTAAGGCAGTGTATATTACGCTGCAGATCTCAAGAAGAACAATTGGAGCAATTGATTTTTCTTGGACTAGTCCTATCATATAGCATCTGGAAAATGCAAATGTTTTGTTGACCTTTAGGAGCTGCATATATTTGTCATGAACCTGGACAAACTACTGCATATTTATTAGTGAGGTATTTTATTTGGGTTGACCGTGCTTCAGGAAAGTACAACACTTCTCATTGCAACAGTATCTATTAGAAAATAAGGTGCTGTGACTGGCCAGTATAAAGATTTTAATAATAAATAGCATATAGGCAGTTTTGGGGGTGTAATATGCTATTTATGATCATGGTGAGTGAGGGAAGAGACAATTCACCTCTAATGAGTCATGAGGCCCCTCCACGTTCTCACCAATGTAAATAAATAGCATATAATACTCTGCTCATGTGCATATGTGGTTTATCACACACAAGAAGGGGGGAGAGGCACAACACAATCACTACTCCATCCTCCCTGATCACAGCTGTAACACAAACAGAGAGGAGTAGTGTGTATGAATCTCTTAAAGAGCGGTGGCACGTGCTTAGTGAAAAAATACTGCCCTCACTCACAAAATTGTGACATGCTTCATCATCCGGCTTGCTTCAATACACCGCTGCGTGGACCAACGCCTGGGGTGGAGCCAAAGGAAATGTAAGACAATACAAATATATAAAAATAATTTAGATAATGAATCGTGGGATCACTGAAAGAAAAAGTGCAGTGAAGATTAAAAGTAATTCAGTGGTATCTTTTGTAAATGATTTATTCCTAGATCCACTGACTAAGATAAAAAACATGAAGGATGGTGGTGACAGGAAAGTATTAGGAGTTCCTTCATCCCTCCTTACTGCCAAGTTGTCAGCATGTTTCAGCTGCTTGATTTGTGCCTACAATTACTGGTCACCACAGCATTCATCAGGACCTTTCAGATCCCAGTATCTTAAAATCCCTCAATACCTCGAGTTTGGAGTCCCCGGAACCAGTTGTTCGCAGAGAGAAGGACCCACCCAGTAACACACTGCATTTAATCTGTGGGTAGAGAAAAGATGGAAAAAGCGTGAGATCAGTCATACCTGGGTAACGGTTGTAAAGCACAACCAGTATCATTCCATCCAACCAAACAGCACAATTTTTATTGAATGTATCTGGTTCGTACATCCATGGAGGAATGTACCACATCTGTATGCAGAAAAAACGGCATGCAAATATTATGCCTTATCTTATGGTGTCCCTAGTCGGACCTATCACATATGCTCGTCCATATAATATGGTAAAAAAGAACCGTACTTTCCTGGGGCAAATGCCCCACACCCTCTCGTTTCACTTCCCCATCCAAGGAAATGAAAGACTCAACTCACCAAGTTTTACATTAGCCATGCTTAAACTGGTGACTAAGAGGAGGAGACCCCCTGTAGTCACACTCTGGGGGGAGAATAAAAACATGAAGGAGAAACAGTTCAAAGATTGATTGGAAGGCGCTCTAAACTATGTCTGAGCTGTCCACACTTTCATCTACCCATATAGGTTTCTTGTGCACTGATTTAGCGTTCTGTGCACTGTAATGCCCAGGTGTTATTCGGGAATCAGAAAAGAACCTCTGTATGGCCCTTCATCTAAGAACGTTAATGATGGGGGGGACGTGGCCAAGCCGAGCTGCAAGATGGCCGCTTGGTGAAGGGACTCTGCCGGCCGAGCCTAAATATTCGTCATTTATCCAGATGATCCTAACAGTTCAGCACTGAAACGTGATTGTGTGACTGCTGTGAAGTCGGGTACACACAATCTTGCAATCTGTGTATTGTGGAGCGGCGGATCGACCGTCTGGCCTGCCTCATGGACCTGCGGCCTATGACGGCCTAGAGAGCACGCCTACTAAGCTGGGTGTCTGCGCTCCCTGTGTCATCGCTGGCCCCGCTGAGCGTTGACGAGGAGCCGGCTGGGGTGTGCGCTGTGGCCGGAGTAGACCGGGGAGCTGCACAAGGCCAAAGGCTGGCGGCGTAGGCGGTGTGGCTGCGGCAGATTGCGACTGACGGCCTCTGGGTTGACTACACAGCCGGGGGGCAGTCAGCACGTCTGTGGCCTGGGCCGCTGCTGTTCCCCTGGCAGTGTGCTGAGACCTTCATTGCTGCTGGCGGATGAGCCGGGGAGTGATTGAGCTGGTGTGGCCACTGCCGCAGACTCCCCTGTTACATTGCCCCCCCCCAGGAGCCCTGGGAAGATTGGCACACAGGCCGACTGACGAACTGGTGAGGCCTGATCATATTAAGTATAAGTATAAACCATTTTATAGCGCGCTCCGTTACTGGGGAGTATCCTGGCGTGGTATGGGAAAGACAGAAAGCAGAGCAGCAAAAAAGCCTCTTAAATTACACTTTTGAATAAATGTGTTTTTAAATTTTTCTTGAATACCGCCACAGTCTGGGTGGACCGCAAGTGGAGGGGAAGAGCGTTCCAGGCCCGAGCTGTGATCACAGATATCGATTGTCCGCCGAGCCTGGCTCGTTTGAAACGGGGAAGAGACAATTTGAACAAGGTGGATGACCTGAGAGTACGAGCGGGGACATAGGATATGAATCTCTTTCTCAGATACAAGGGGCCTTGATCATGGATTGCTCTGAACGCGAGCACCAGGGATTTAAATAGAATGCGCTGTGCAACTGGAAGCCAATGGAGGGAGCGCAACTCAGCTTGCGCACTCTTCCATCTTGGGATATTGAATAGCAAACGGACAGCCGCATTCTGGATAATTTGCAGGCGTTTCACCAGGTAGGCCGGGATGCCACTGAATAGCGCATTCGCGTAATCGAGCCTTGCCAGTGTGAGAGCCCGGGCAACCATCTCCTTGGCTTCCCTAGGGAGCAGAGGAAAGAATCTACGGAGCATTCTCAGCGTGGCAAAGCAGGTACCTGTCAACTTTTTAATATGGTCCTCAAATCTAAGGTCCTCTGCAAACCAGATGCCCAGATTTTTTGCAGGTCGCCCCATTTCCTTCGGGCTGGGAATATTAGGGGGCCACAGTGTGTTCTTAAACGAGGAGGGAAAGGTACCATAGAAAAGCTCCTCGGATTTGTCCTCGTTGCATTTCAGCTGGGCCTGGGTTAACCAGCGAAATACAGAGGACAAACACAGATGTACTGCCGACGTATCCAGGTTGTCGTCTGGCCAGGTAAACAGCAGTTGGGTATCATCTGCATACCCTATAATCTTAGCCCCAACTGTTCCGCTAGATAAGCCAGGGGGGTGATGTAAACATTGAACAGTAAGGGACTAAGGGCCCGATGTAGGTGGCCAATACCGGTCGGAAACGGCCGAATTCGGCCGTTTCCGACCGGTATTTGGCCTTTTGAGATGTAGGGGACCTTTTTTTGTCTGATTCGGTATTTTACCAATTCGGTAAAATTACCGAATTTGAAAAATACCGAATCGGTAAGTTTACTGAGTTTTAAAAATCGGGATGTAGGTGGGACTACTTTCAGTCCCACAGGCCCTTCAGATTCGGTATTTTAACACCCAATCCAATTGGGTGTTAAAATACCGAATCCAGGTGTGCATGCACATGTGTGCATGCACACCTATGCCATGTGACAGACAGGCATGCCCTTAGGGCATGCATGTGTGCCACATGGCACACAAGCCAGTATTGGGGGTGCTAGAGGGTGTCAAAGTGACACCCCCTGCACCCTTGCAGAAATCGGTAATTACCGAATCGGTAAATACCGATTCGGTAATGCACATTGATTCCTATAGGCTTCAAGGCCCATAGGAATCAATGGGGGATACCGATTCGGTATTTACAGAATCGGTAAATAGCGAATCTTACAGATTTGGTATTTACCGATTCTGAAATACCCACATCTCCCCCCTCCAATTTACCACTTCTTAAATACCGAATCGGTATGATTCGGTATTTAAGAAGTGGTAAATTGGAGTTTACCTACATCGGGCCCTAAGAGTGGATCCTTGGGGGACACCCGTAAGAAGTGGTTTGGGCTCAGATGCGTGAGGAGGCATCCAGACCTGCTGGAACCTGTCCGAGAGAAAAGAAGACAACCAGGCCAGCACAACTCCCCCAATACCGATAGCAGACAGCCTGGCGAGGAGAAGCTCATAGGGGACGGTATCGAACGCGGCAGAGAGGTCCAATAAAATCAGGACCGCTCTGCCGCCTCCGTCTAAACAGTCCCGAATCGCCTCCGTCATCTCCACCAGCGCAGTCTCAGTGCTATATGCAGCCCTAAAGCCCGATTGGGCAGGGTGGAGGGCATTGGAGGTTTCAACAAAGTTCTCCAATTGGTGAAAAACCACCTTTTCACAGATTTTTGTAAGGGCTGGCAAAAGGGATATGGGACGGTAATTACCGGGAACCGTAGCGTCCAGTCCCGGTTTTTTCAAAAGTGGCAGAAGTTTAGCTCGTTTCCAGCCTAAAGGCACCTCACCTGAGGCCAGGGAGAGATTCACTATCTGCGTAATCTCAGTGCAAACCGTTTCCGCCACCTCCGAAAGCACTCAAGCTGGACACGGATCGGCGGGGGAGCCAGATTTTAGGGACTGAAGGTGGGGCAGAGCATCACACTCAGCAACTTGCACAAAGTTCGCAAGCTGTTGTCCAGAACAAGGGCAGAGTGAGGAAGAGATGTCAGTCGCTAAGCAGTCGGCGGGAAGAGCTACTAATAGATCCTGCTGGATCTTCGCTATTTTACTAATAAAAAAGGTGGACAGATCCTCACACCATTGTGCAGAGGATGGAGGAGTAACTGCCTCAGCAATAGGCGCAACAAAGCTCTTGACAATAGCAAAAATCTCTTTGCTATTGTTGTCTGCCTTCGCAATACGCCCTGCATAGTAGTTCCCTTTCGCTACCTTGATGGCTGTATAATAGTCTTTTTGAGCTAGACGTAGAGCGGATTTAGCCTCCAAGCTATAGCTGCGCCTCCACGCACGTTCTAGCTTTTTACAGCCAAGTTTCATCACCCTTAGCTCAGAAGAGAACCAGGGCTGGGAAGGGGTGCGACGTGATCTGGACACAGTAGTGTGTTTTGTAGACGCCAAAGCCGCCAGGCGCACCCACTCATTAAACTCGCCGACCGCCTCATCCAGGAGCATCGTAGGTTTAGGGCGGTCTCTGGACAGGGCCTGCCTAAACGCAGGCAAGTTAATTTTTTGGGTGTGACAAATGGGGGGTGAGAGACTAGGTTCTGCCATTTCCCACGCGAATCTAACCAAAGCGTGGTCGGACCAGGTTGTTTGTTCAACGGTCACGGACTGAATAGGGAAGTTGGAGCAGACCAAATCAAGCAGATGACCTCCCGCATGAGTCGGCACATTCACCCATTGTTTAAGCTGAGCCAGGTTAAGAATATCACCGAGCCTGCGGGCTTCAGGCGAGTCAGGAACATCTACATGAATGTTAAGGTCGCCGACCAATAGAAACTTTGGGAAGCTTAAGGCCCGAAGTGCTATATATTCCTCTAGGGAATCAAGAAAAAGATTTGCCTGACCCGGAGGCCTATAAATCAGGGAGCCGCCTAAGGTGAAATGAGGGGAAGTTGTTATAGAAAAATGAAGGACCTCGCCTCCAGCCCCCGCAATCGGTGGTTCAGAAGCAAAGCACCATCCATCCCTATAGATAACAGCTAGTCCACCCCCTCTGCCCAAGGGCCTATCAGCCCTAGCAATCTAAAAACCGCTAGGGATAGCAAGTTCCACACTTGGAGCGGAAGTGTTGGTCATCCACGTCTCCGTGACAAACAGCACATCTAGCTGGCCATCCACCAGTAGTTCAAAGACATCGGCAGCATGTCTCACTACCGACCTAGCATCAATCAGTCCCGCCCTGAAAGTTGTAACGTCAGCTTCGCTGACTGAGCGTGGGGGTAAGGAAGGTTGGGGGAAATAGCCACAGCTGGGACATTTTGCCAAAGTGCAGTCTGGTTCTGCACGAGAGCATGGCACTCCTCCATTGTGAAAAGCAAGTTTCATAAGGTCATTACGTGAGTACCTGCGTTTGTCAGAGCTGACCCTCCCAGAAGATGGTTGGGCAAGGAGGTGAACCCTGGGCCCGTCCGAGGCACGGACGGGCACAGACGGGCCCTCCTTTGGCGCTCCTTTGGCGCTCCTTCGGCGCGCAGACGGAGCGCCCGCTGCGCGCGACCGCTGCGCGCCCTATGGCGCCCTATTGCGCAACACACTGATGGTCCTTGTGTAGTGTTTGCAGAGGCCTACACATAATCTTGTTAAGTGCCCCGGGAGCCAAAATTCCACAAATCGCTGAAAACACATGTGTGTGGTAGTGACATAGGATGTGCCAAGTCATGAGAAAGGACAGGTGCATGTACTAAAAAGAAGGCAGTAATAGGCTAGATGCTTTGATGTAGTTTTATCACCATACATTGATAGTGCAGGCTCATCTCTCACACATCACCCGCAGGCAGCCACAGCACTGAAGAGCATAATGGAAGACCATCAATTATTAGACACATGGCAAAAAGTCAACCCAACAGCCTGTGAAGGCACATGTATAACCCAAAAACACAAAGCATGGTCCAGGCCAGACTACTGGTTGACTTCCAAAGACTTACACTCCTGGGAAATCGGGGTCACACATCACATCCTCACACTTTCGAATCATGCTCCTGTCACGATAAAATTCTCAGTACCAAAGCCCTACATTCAGCCTTTCACCTGGCGGCTTCCCCCAAATGCACTGCTCGACTCAGTATTCAGGGAAGCGATTAGTAAAAATATAATAGAATATTTTTAACACAATGTGGGCTCAGTAGACTCCATGGGAGCAACATGGGAGGTCTTCAAATTGGTGATCGGGGGTTCTTGCCTAGCCCTACAACCAGGAGTACTCTGAGATATCCAACACATTTTGTGCAGGTTGGAGGCCGAGATCTGTAATTTGTTATTACAATACTTCCACTCTCCATTGTCTTCAGTATAAGGGCAAATCTGAAGTAAACTCACAGGTTTTCAAGAAGAGGCTGAGAGAGAGAGAGACGACATTTTTGCATAAACATGCACTAGCACGCCGTTATGGGGAAAGGGACAGGCTTGGGAAGACACTGACGAATCTCCTACAACCACCCAGAAGCTCCTCCTTTATCACTGTACTCACTCACGTAGTACCGCTGGCACGTACGCCAATAGAAATTCTGAACGAACACAATGAAAAATTTCTTTTCACAACTATATACTTCTTAGCCGGATCCTACTGCCTCCAAATTGCTAGAATATCTAGATTTGATAGAACTTCTGTCGCTAAACAGGGCGCATTGAGAATACCTTGATGACCCGTACCCTATGGATGACATAAGGCAGGTAATTCATAGCTTACGGGCAAAAAATGCCCCCGGGGCTGATGGCCTAATGTCCAAATTTTTATGAAGAATATTCAGAGCTGCTTGCCCCTCACCTTCTAGTGGTATTTCAAGAAGCCTCACAAAACGGAATCCTACCACAGTTCATGCACGAGCCTATTATCATTACACTATTAAAACCAGACAAAGACCCTTGAGGTGTGACTCGGACCGACCGCTCTCATTAATCAATTTAGATTCTAAGATCTTTGCTAAGTCATTGGCCAATAAATTACAACCGCTACTCCCATTAATCGTACGGCAGAATCTTTCTGGATTTGTGCCGGGTCGTTCCACCTCACATAACCTAAGGACAATTTTCGCTCTGCTACATTATCTCGCCCCTCACGTCTCGGCAATAGCAGCACTAATAGATACCATGAAGGCATTTGATTCTCTGGAGTGGAAAGTTTTGTTCACTCTTCTTTGTAGGTTGAGATTGAGCCCCCTCCTTGTTCATTCAGCAGGTCAAGCTCCTCTATACCTTGACCACTACCAGAATCAAAGTAAATGGTTTAATATCTGATCCCATAAAAATCACTAGAAGCACCCTGCAAGGGTGTCCTTTGTCACCCCTATTATTCGGTAAAGCGACAGAGCCATTAGCGGCCAGATTAAGACAACACAATGCAAATCGTGGGATAGGATTCACAACCAGAGGCCTGGTTGTGTCAATGTACACAGATTACATCACCCTTTACATAACTGACCCGGGGGAAAATGTTACACCCATTCTAAGAGAACTAGTATGTTATGGGGCATATCAGGGATAAGAACCAATTGGGGAAAGTCCATTATTCTTCCATTAACATCAGGTACACTCGCTTTTGACACTGAATACCCGATAGTCTGGGTGGACGGCCCAACGCAGTACTTGGGCGTCTAAATCAAAAGAAACCTACAAGAGATCTGGACGGCCAACTATGGCAGGACAGGGCAGTGGACTGGATAGAAGACAGAGTTTGGAGATGGAAGACTCTGCCTCTGTCCCTGGAATGCTGCATCGCCATAAAAAAAATGATTACCCTTCAAAAATTACTGTATTTATTCGTGAATATTCCCATACCAATCACGGCACAATTTTTTTAATGGATTAGATCTATAATGATTGTGCTTGTATGGGCAGGGAAACAGCCTCTTGGGAAGTACTCACATTGCCTTTGTCACAAGGGGGGCTCGGAGGTCCTGATTTTGCACTTTATGCATGCAGGCACATGCCCAATTCTTACACTTTTGGCTCCATCCAACACCATTCCAGCCACCTGTGGTGGTCAGAGTAGACAGAGTGGCACCACCCACTGCATTATACCAAAAATACAAACGCCCGAGACACGAAATTGAAACACTGAAACCATGCATTGGGCCTGGGATGGGCTCTGCAAACGGGCCAAAACAGAAGTCCTATATGCACCATCAATACCACTAGCGAAAAATCCATTGATTCCACCACTCATGGACAAAAAGGTGCAGTCGTGCGCACAATCAAACAAAATCCTTACTGGCAGGGACTTGTATCCAGGGGACAAATTCCTAACACTCCAACAAATGTGTAGCTCCTCACCACAACCAGCGCTAGACACACTATTATACTACCATCTACTTGCAACGTGCCAGAGTAGATATAACACATTCCCAAATACCCCTCCATCACTGCCGGCATTAGAAAACATAATTGCGGTAGAATCAGGCCGAAAGCTGGTGACTCGTATCTATACAATCACACTAAAGGAATCTCCAATTATAATACCACAATCATGCACAGCATGGGAGACTGACATAGGGGAGGATACTACGGACAAACTGTGGGGCTTCTGCTGCAGGGAATTAGAACAACTGTCTCCTAACTATCATCTGTGGCTAATTCACTTTAAATACATCCATCACCTTTACTGCACCCCGACACAACTACAACGCAAGGGGCTGAGACCAGATACAAACTGCTGGTGTTGTGGGACCCCCCCAAGCAACTTTCATACATTTGGCTTGGGAGTGCTGGCCCAAAGCTAATTTCTGGTCAATAATACTGTACCACATTAAGAATATAAGCGAGCAGGATCTGCCAAGCACTCCATTGGTGGCATTGGATGGTTTGTACCCAACATCGGTGGCGTGGCTCACAGCATTGTTACTGCTGCTAGCAAAAAGATAAGTAGCCCTACACTGGGGAGCAACTTCCCCCCAACCACAAAAGCTTGAGTAAAAGACATCACATACTGTAGAGATCAATTAACATGTTATTGGGAGCTTCTACTGGCACAATTGCACCCTAAAGATATATGGTCGCCATTTACAAATTGGCTCTGTACTGCAAACACGGACGCTTCATAATCCCGTCTGTGCAATGAAGTGTGCCCATAATCTGCAATGTGGGGGTATCCGTTGATTAGAATGGCTGTGTAGTATTGAAACACCAAATGTCTTTTTTTTTCTTTTCTTCTTGATTGTGATGTATCCCCATAATGAATACTTTTCATTAAGCAGGTAAACTCTAAGATGATGGTCTGTGGTTGCTGTAACCCACTGGTAAACCAACTGTATTGGTAGTCATATAGCGTAAATCGGGATACTATGTTCAATGTTTTTTTGTACTGATCATATGTTTATTCATGTGAAATTCTAATAAAATAAAAAATAAGAACGTTAATGATCCCAGTATTTCTGATTCTCATACTTCATCAATCAATCAATCAAGAAATTTGTATAGCGCGCTACTCACCCGGAGGGTCTCAAGGCGCTTGGGGGAGGGAGGTCCGTTCCTGCTCGAACAGCCAGATCTTGAGATGCTTCCTGAAGGAGAGGTGGTCTTGGGTAAGACGGAGGTGAATGGGGAGGGAGTTCCAAGTCTTGGCTGCCCGGTAGGAGAAGGATCTTCCCCTCATGGTGGCTCTTCGAATGCGTGGGACGGCGGCGAGGGCGTGGCTGGTCGATCGTAGCTGGCGGGTGGGAGTGTAGAAGGTCAGGCGGTTGTTGAGGTACCTGGGGCCCAGGTCATGGAGGGCCTGGTGTGCGTGGGTGAGGGGATGGAACGTGATTCTCTTGCTGACGGGGAGCCAGTGCAGGTCTCTCAGGTGTCCGGAGATGTGGCTGTGTCGGGGTATGTCCAGGATGAGTCGTGCAGAGGCGTTCTGGATGCGTTGGAGTCTTTTCTGCAGTTTGGCTGTGGTTCCGGTGTAGAGGGTGTTTCCGTAGTCCAGTCGGCTGGTGACGAGTGCCTGGGTGACCATCTTCCTGGTTTCGGTGGGGATCCATCTGAAGATCTTTCGGAGTATGCGTAGGATGTTGAAACACGATGTTGAGACGGCGTTGACTTGTCTGGTCATCGAGAGGGAGGAATCCAGGATGAAGCCCAGGTTGCGTGCATGGTCCGTTGGTTTGGGTGCGCTGTCCAGGGCGGGGGGCCACCAGGAGTTGTCCCAGGCAGAGGGTAATGATCCAAGGATGAGGACTTCCGTCTTGTCTGAGTTCAGTTTTAGGCGGCTGTTCTTCATCCACTCAGCTACGTCTTTCATCCCTTCGTGTAGGTTGGTTCTGGCGGTGGCTGGGTCGTTGGTGAGGGAGAGGATCAGTTGGGTGTCGTCTGCATAGGAGATCATGTTGAGGTTGTGTTGGTGTGCGATGGCTGCGAGGGGGCTCATGATATGCCAAGTTCACGGAGCTAAGTATTCGCATGTCGATCTTAAAAAACACACACATCCCCATTAGTAGCTCTTTGCCTTGTAATATGGAGCGGTTGCACATAAGGATACACAACCCTTAGTTCCATGTGGCCCCCCTCGCACTAGGTGCCTGCCCCCGCTGCTCCTTACTACTCGAAGAGTGAAGTTCCATCTCGACCTCTTGTACTAGGCTCGCTGTGTGGAAATACCTGCAGCTTGGCGAGGCTTCTTTAAGTGTGGTAGGAAGCGTGGTCACGTGATGACACGTGATGACATCTCCCTGCATCCTCACATCAGGTGACTGCGTCACCGCAATGCTATTCCTGGTAACCATGTGAACTGCAGTGTGGTCCGGTTGCAGTTCCCACTACAGTTTTTTACTTTATTTAGAGGCAAGAAGCGGTATTATCTAGTCCCCATGTCTACATTCGGTCCAGGTGTGAAACCCCCTCAGTGTATATTTAAAAATTCTTACATATCTTGGCAAAAAATGGGGGACCTGGTAATATGGATTCCTTATTTTATGTGGGTGTGTGTGTATATATATATTTTATATATATATTTCAATTTCTTCATGGTGTATTTATCGTTCTTGTTCTTGTGGGGTACGAAAAATTGTGGGTGTTCAGGGTGTTTCAATGAAACGATATTGTCCTCCCTTGCTTGATTTTATGTCATGCAATATCATATGCTTCATAAAAAGCAAAATGGACCATAATGGGTGTCAAGTAAAACACCTATTGGAAAACGTCCCAGGTAGGTTGTCTGGATTCACAAATATCATAGGATTAACAGTTTTTAGGTATCCATATACGCATATAGCCAGCTTGCCAATTTCTATCATATGCCCAATGGGGCTTTCCTCAACCTATCGAGAGGAACTTAGGAAATCAAGTTTTGAAACAAGGTCACAAAACTCCACCCTGGGTTGACAAATAAAAGCTGTGGGTGCGAATATTGTAGTTCTAACCCTTAGTCTCTGAGTCCTTCATAAGTAATACCCACAATGTCAACGATTTATAGTATTCCATGGGATATCGTCGTTTAGCCCATTTACATGGCTCTTTAATCTATACACCCATTTTTGTTCCCTGAATAGAAGTGACCTCTTTTTGTCCTCTGAGTTAGGGTGGAATCTTGGTTTATCCAGAACGGTCCACGTTAGGTCATTCTCTGTGTGGGCATTTTCCAAAAAGTGTTTTTTTCAATTTAGTGATTGTTTTTTTTAACCTAATGGAGCTTCTGTGTTCGTGATGCGTGTTCTCACCTTTCGCGTGGTCATCCCAATCTTCCCTGCAGTTTTCTTTCGGTGCTCCAACAATCCATTATCTACATTATTATTTGTATATGTTTGTATTGTCTTCCCTCCCTTTTGCTCCACCCCAGGCATTGCTCTGCATAGGGGTGTATTGAAGCAAGCCCAATGATGAAGAATATCAAAATTTTGTGAGTGTGGGCAGTATATTTCACTAAGCATGTCCTACCTCTCTTTAAGAGATTCATACACACTTCTCCTCTGTGTCTGTGTTACATATGTGGTTTATGCTATTGGATTTTTTCATGTCTATTTGTTTTATTAAATGTATTTAATCACAAACAGGATTGCAGAGGTTAAATTTATGCAGCATGGTAAATTCAAACTGGAGAGGTATTGTGACTATTATCAGAGCTGTTTCCATGTGTAAAGTAATTGTTTAATGAAATCTGTAAGGCAATACAATGTGTTTTTATCATATTTCTTGTACTTCTCTATAGTCATATAGTGACCTGCGCACTATAGTAATACATTTGTGAATATCAGATTCACCATCACCAACAACAACACCTCTGCCAATTGACTCTCATCACTACGTCCTACTCGGAGACAACAACTTCCACATCGAAGACTCCAACAACGCCAACTCCATCTACCTCCTGGAGAACCTGAGCAACATCCGCCTCACCCAACTTGTCACTGAATCCGCACACAAAGCCGGACACACTCAACCCCATTTTCACCTCGAGCGACAGAATCAAATTCACCCAAAACACAGAACTCACCTGGACTGACCACACCACTGTACACTTCTCCATCACCAACGCCCAGCAAACCATCACCAGGCGCCAGATCTCCTCCCACCACAGCTGGAGCAAGGTCACTGAAACTCAGTTATCACAAGTCTTCCCCACCTCCCAACCCGAGGCTTCAACAGACCTTAAGCAGGTTGCTCAAAACCTCGCCGCCTGGATCACTGACAGCACCAACAGCGTTGCCCCACTGAAATCTACAAAATCCAACAAGATCCCCAAACATGCCAGCTGGTACACCCTAGAACTCAGGACCATCAAGCTCAACTGCCACCAACTGGGGAAATGATGGCGCACCACCAGGAACCCTGCCAACTGAGCAGCTCACAAAACAGCCCTCAGCATCTATCACCAACACATCAAAGAAGCCAAAAAGCAGCCAACCACACAAAGAAACTCTTCAAAATAGTCAAAGAATTCTCCAACCTGACCGTCAAAGAGAACACCATCCACCCCTCTCAAGAACAATGCAACATCCTCTCAGACTACTTCCACAGCATGATCACCAACATCTACAACAATTTCAACATTCAACCTGCCACCCTTGACCCTGACAACCTCAACTAACCACCAAAAAGCAGCCAAACATTCGCCACCTGGACACCGCTGAGTGCGCTGACCAATTCAGCCATCATGTTTTCCATCATCTCCAGGTTGTCCACTGCCCTCTGCCCCATCACTTTTAAAACCTCACAACAACCCCAATAAGCATGTAACTCACCAGCATCCTCAACATCTCCATCCCCATAGCAACCTTCCCAGACAGATGGAAACACACAGACATCAGAGCCCTCCATAAGAAAGATTCAGCTGACCCCAACATCCTCAAAAATTACCATCCGATCACCCTGTCTCTGCTCCCCTACCCGGTTAAACCACATACTGGACACCTCTCAATTAGGATTCTGGGTAAAGACACAGCACAGACACTGCACTGATTGCCATCACAGACAACATCAAAACACTAATTGACAGTGGAGAAACCGTGGCCCTGATCCTACTTGACCTCTCTGCGGCATTCGTCACAGTCTCCCACAACACCCTCATCAACAGACTCCACAACATAGGCATACAGCAAGATGCCCTCAAATGGATCACCTCCTTCCTCACAGGATGCACACAGAGCATCCGACTGCCTCCCTTCACCTCTGCACTCAAAGATATAATGTGTGGCATACCACAAGGAGTATCCCTCAGCCACACCCTGTTCAACATCTACATGACCCCCTCGCAGACGTTGCCGAATCGCACAGACTCAACATAATCTCCTACGCAGATGACACTCAACTGATCCTCTTGCTCACTAAGGACCCCTCCAACCCCAAAGTCAACTTCTGCAACTCCATGACCAACATAGCTGAATGGATGAAAGACAACTACCTCAAACTCAACTCCAACAAAACGGAACTACTATCTTCAGGAAGAACAACGCCACATGGTACCACAGCTGGTGGCCTGCAGAACTCAAACCCACACCGACTAACCATGCATGCACCCTCGGCATCATCCTCGACAGCCAACTGACCATGAAACTACAGGTTACCGCATTCACCTCCTCCTGTCTCTGCACCCTCTACGCCGGCATCTCCACCTAGCTCCTCAGAAGACTACAGACCATACAGAATGCTGCAGCCAGACTCATCCTCGACCTCCCAAATTTAACCCAATTTGCCCCCCATCTGAGAGACCTCCACTGGCTCTCTGTCCAGAAAAGATGCCAGCTCAAGTTCCTCAGGCACTACTACAAAGCACTCCATGACCTAGGACCTCCCTACCTCAACCATCGACTGAACTTCCACTAACCAGCTAGACATCTGTACTCCTCTTCACTCGCCCTCACACACACCCTCGCCTCCATCATAGCCGCAGTGGTGGCCGCTCCTTCTCCTACATCGCTGCCAAGACCTGGATCGACCTGCCCCTCTAGCTCTGTACAGCCCCCTCTTTGGCAGACTTCAGAAAGAGACTTCAAGACCTGGCTCTTTGATGGAGACACAGTGCCCAGATACCCCTAGGTTTGACTGTGCTTTGCTCTAAAAATGCTGTTTGATAGAATGAATTATTGATTGAATATGTATTTACTAGTACACTTGCTCTAATTAACATGTTATTTGGCCACATTTATCTTCACCTCCATTTAGGAAATTGTTTTTATACAGACTCTGCAGCCTGAATATTTGATTTTTAATATTTAATCTGAGAATATGTTTTTATGCACGGTAGATTTTATTCAAGCATTTTGGTCAAGTAGCAAAATCTGGAATAAAATCGGGCACCAGAAACAGTATCACACAAATGCCACTGACTGGCATTGGGGTGTCCTCCAGCACGTTGAACATTGCCCTGTCTTGCAGAAACTCATAACCTTCTGTTACAGACTAGCACCGGCAAGACATGGCTATAAAATATTAATCGACATGGATTAGTTATTCCAAAATGTGGAATTTTATCATTTGATTAAAACAAGTCTTACTTTGACATATCATTTATTAAACACATTAAACACCATAGTTATTTCTATGTGCTTAATTTGTAAATTGATTCGTACAATGATATTTAAAGAAACTAGTTGTGCGCGTAACTCTGAATTGCAAAGTACATTTTGAAGGATGGCGTCAAAAGGCCACTTTTGACTTCTCTGATAAATTTGCATTGAAGATATGCCCATTCATAACACAATGTAATCTCCAGCACTTAGCACTGAAAAACAGTTTCCCCTATTCCAATTCTCCAGCTGCCAAAGCCAGCCACCCTGAGCCCATTTCATCTATTCTTTTTTTTTTCCTTCTGGTTTGGGGAACGCCTAATGCGCAAATGGAAATTTAATGTAAACACATTTTGAAGGGATATAACTTCCTTCTCACTTTGTCACCTGGAGTATTAAGTTTCATATTCCGTTCTAACTGAAGCTAAGCAGTTCTGAAACTTTATTGTAACAGGGCACGTTCACAGGGATATCATGTGCGTGCCATTCCGTGGGGAATACATGTGGACTGGCGCAGCTGGAGCATGTACCCTCGCACTAACTGGATGAATGTGCACTGAAGTTTGCACCAGTGCGAACTTTAAGGCAGAAAACACTGTGTTTTGGAATGTGGACTAACCACAAGTGGAATTCCGAGCATAAGGACACACGTTTTTTGAGCATTTGTATTTACTTTGCAATTGTGCAATGCATAAAAAAATTTCAAATATTTCTCAAAACACTGAACAAAACAGAACATGAAGGAACTTACAACTCACGAAACTCATTAAAAAATTCAAGTACAAATGTAGGAGACCAAACTAAATGGTTGAAAGAATCATTTTTACCAAAGGACATAACAACAGAACACACAAAACCTTAATTGACTAATTAAATGGTGCGCTACAGAACAGACCACCAAAGAGTCTGGAACAGATCATCAGGAGGAGCTGGAAAAACAAAAAGCCACAATTCGAACCACACTCTGGAGCTCTGGCCTCATGAAAGCTGTGTTGGAAGCACGTCCACCGAGGAACAGACAGTAGCAACAAAGTTCCAACCAGCAAAGTGAGGATCCAGGCCATCCAAGGACAGGCGAACAGATTCATACCATACAGTGCACAGACAACGAAAAGGAAGGAATGGAAATGGGGTACTCAAGAAATGTGTTGTATAGTTAGGAACACAATTTGGGCAGCTGCAGTGAATGTACTGCAAAGAAAACAAGCACACAGTTGGCTTCAAGCTTGTTAAATGCACACACTAGCTACAGTACTTTCAGAAAACTCTTTAAGTGCTGGATATGTGGTGATTTCTGTACACTGGTCCAGTGGGACATGCACAATACACAGAAGGAAAGTGTTACATCCACAAACCTCACATAGTTCACGGTGCACCCATTGATTTAAAGATTCACTGGACAGAAATAAACAATGCTAAAGTTTCAACAGCAAAATGTGCCACAGCAGCATGACTAACCTACAGTACACATACAAGTGGCAGCAGATGCTTAGTGCATGTTTGTTTGGCTACTATGTGTAATGACAGATTTCAGCTGAAATTGATCTAGTGCCATAAACCGAAACAAATGCACTGACAAAATACAACAAGGACACACAAACATTGTGTTGATAATATGAGGACATAGAAGTGTGAGTATTAATGGATACGAAGAACGCCCATTATAACTAGCTCACTGACGCCCTGCACTAGCCTTAGTGGAAGTTGTAGTGAGTATTATTCCACGCCAAGGTCAGAACTGGAAACAAAAAGAAGCCCTGCTAAAAATATTAAAAACCAGCCGTGCAAGCGAACATAGTGATAAAAAAAATGACGCAAAGAGGCAAATATTTTTGAGATGTGGGATGCAGCGCCGACCTGTTGCAGCTGTTCCACTAAAAAAAAAAGCAATGCTAAATTCTAGTGGAGGGACAAAACCAGGTTTAAAATGTATGTCGGGACATAACCCATATCACTGCTGCTGTGGAGCTAAGAGCTCACTACCACGTTTGTGACACTAATAATGTCAGCCTCTTATTGATGCCTCCCAAGTGTGCCAGAGGGCATCTCAAAACACAGGACTGTCATGGGTGATCACTGATGCTCAAAAGAGTCAGTGGTGCTCATATGTCAAGTATCTTAATTTGTTGAATTAATTCTCTTTAGAAATATATGCAATATTGTTCAACTAGGAATGCGCTTGCTGCATGTTACGACGGTGTCTGTCTGTTGTATTCTTGCTGTTTTTTAACAAGCGATGTCCACGGGACCTAAAACTTCCACCCCTCAACAACTACTTCAACATGTGCACAAACTGTTCTACGTTTCCCTCTTTTACTGGTTCCTTCAAGAGGGACACCTGGCTCTTTCAGTCTCCCATTCCGCCCCTAATGCCATTACTCAATGTGTCCTTGTGTTATGCATGTGTGACTTTATAACCACTCAATTCTGTATTGTTCAACTTATGAATCCCTCAGGTACCTCTTCTAAAGATAATCACATACCATGTAAAGTGCTCTGTTACTCTGGGGTCTAGCTAGCGCTATTTAAAACTCAGATTAATAATAATAATAATTGTGCCATGGGCAGCCCAAGGAGCCAGGGATTGTTCAGGGAGCTCGGATTGGCGCTATATATTTCTTATACTGGCTCTGGCTTCAAAATGAGCTATCCATGAGGTTGCAGCCATCTTAAAAGCGCTCATGCTGCCCTATTAAGGAAACCTGACTTAATGCTGCCAGTTTCTTCATGTCATGTACAAAATGATTACAATGTCAGAAATTACATCGGAGAGTATATCAAATACCAGTGCCATGCTAGAAACCATATTGGCCCTATATGTAAAGCATTATTGTGGTGCCGGAATTCAGATCATCTAGGCTTTAACTTCAATGTTATGCATGAAGCTATATTATCCCAGCATGTAAAGAGTAACTGTAAAGCAATCCCCCATGTTTTCCTCATTTGCACAGCAGCTTAGACAGTCATGCCAGAATCCACACTGTCCACCTTTCATCATGCCAGCATCCCCTTTGCATAGATTATGTACATTTAACTGTCAAAATTCAATTGCAGAGTATAAAAAAGCCCATTTCAAAGCAAGCACCATCGCCAACATTCAAGCTACCCCAAGTCCTAACACCCATGCTCTACTCACACTCCTATGTGTAACAACAAGGGTTTCGGCAAAAGCACAGTAAGGCTGTGCCAAGCAGGGAATGAACAAAAAGAGTTGCCAGTACTGTGCAATAATTAGGCTATTTGAAAAGAAATTGAGCGCGCTGTCGCTCAACCCAAAGACCACTATTTCAGTCCGTATACTTTAGAAAAATAGTTTATTTGGTTAATTTGATCTTATTATTTTTGTATTTTTTGTTTTTTCACATTGTTAAGCAAAAATCATTAAAGAAAGGGAAATCAGCCAGTCAATAACTGCAACTTGTATCTAATACAACACCAATTCGCTACTCTGATAAAATTATCAGAGTTTTGAAAAGAAGAGGGATTCAAAGGTGTATTTTGACACGGAAAACAAGAGGGTAAAGGATACCCAAGTTGCAATTCAAAAAAGAACGTAAAACATTAACACTCATAGACACCAATTTTGACAATGGACAAACACGTAAATAGAATAAAGCAAGAGGGAAGAACCTCTATCAAAAAAAGAGATGTTCAGTTTGGGGGCCCTATACACAAGTCCTGTACACAACAGGGGGGCCTATACAGCTAATGAAAACAAACCAGATTGAGAAAATTCATTAGAGTGAACGACCAACAAACATTTTTATACTTTAAACATTTTAGATCATGTTTGGTCGCAAAAAAACAGAGTAAATCTGAAACATTGGGAGTAAGGGGGTCGACGCATTTCGAATCTCTGGCAATTTCAGAGATTCTCTTCAGGACCAACAGACATAATCTGAAAAACAAAAAATGGACAAACACTCAGTCAGATGCACACATGAGCGACCTTCAACTCGCATACGGGTTAGCATGTTCGTCAATCATACCTGTGTAGTCTTGTGTAAATGTCCAAGTCACGGAGTCTGAAACAGAAAGATTGGACAGGCCTAACAATGTGTTTTATTAGAGACCAAGAGGGGGGCTTACATCACTTAAGGAGCAAAGAAATAGACACTTACATTATTGGTTGATCTCAAAATTCAACATGGATGGAGAAGCGGGTGATACATTTCTCAAAGTTTGGAGAAAGGGTTCTTCGATTTTCTGTGGGATACAAAACACGATAGCTTAATTAATGGAACCCGTGGGTCAAGGTGGGGTTTATAACTAGAACTCTGTTTAAAGGGGGAGTGTGTCCCTCAAATGCAAGAGTGAAACTGTTAATTCAGACTGATAACGTGGCGTCATGGCAGGAGGGCACCAAGATTACGTAGCCGATGCTCAAACCGCGAGGTAATCAACTAAAACAAAATCACTTAGGACGCTTGATTTTTCAAATGTAACGTTTTAGCAGGAAATTCCTTTGCCGGTAATATTGCCTCGTATCTCTATTCAATTTGCGCATGGCTTGAATGCACATAACGTAAGGCGCTTAATGTATCTCGAAAGGCGAAGCGAATTGCCTATTTTACCTCAAATATTCCCGAATCCTCATTAACACGGTGTCACCCTCAGTGTGATCGCCTGCAATCTGGCAAGTCCGGTTCGGCGTGTGTTGCAGGAAGTTATCATTAGCGTCTTTTCTTGCAGGTGTTCATGGGAGTTGTAGTCATTGCTGGGAAATGTAGTTTTTTGATGAAGTTAGCGCAACGGAACGATTAAAAGGCTAACTCAGTCGCTCCTTTTGGTTAACAACAACTCAGGGGTGTATATTATTCGCAATGCAAAACTGGTCCATCTTAAATTTGAAATTGGGTGATTGGCTTGAAACCAAAATCAGTACACAATTGGTTCAAAATTAGGCGTGATATTAGGATTCATCTCTTAGTTGAAATGGTTTGCACACAACCCTATGTAATGTAATAAGTGGCAAGTCATATGATGTCGAATGGATGATTTTTCCATTTGGAAGAGCATCAACCCCCAGTGTGTCAGTTAGTGGTTGATAAAAATAACAATAACACAGAATGTTAGACACTCAAAGACGTTTCAGAGATGGTATAGTTCAGACATCTCATTTAGGCCTGTAATTGTAGTGTTAAATTTTAAGATAAGCATAGCTTCTCTCTGTCTCAATTTGGCCTCCATATCTCCACCTCTTGGGTCTGGATCAATTTCTGATATAATTGTCCACTGGAACTCATCATCTCCATGAGATTGATCGATCCAATGTTGGACCAGGGGAGCTGTTAACACTCCTACTCACAGCAACAGGGCTGCTGAGCAGGGGATGAATTCAAAACGGCCCCCACAACGCTAAGGACGCCTGGCCTCCACCTTGGGGGTGCCCAAGAGTGGACGCCTCACAGGGAAAAGCCAGGATGGGCTCCACAGAGGTATTCGTACAAGCACCTTGAGACCCTTGCGGGTGAGTAGTGCGATACGAGTATCCATTTACATTTACTTGAAGATGCGACTGCCCGGGAATGACCAAGTGTTAGTTGCTCCGTGCTGAGACAGACATAACCCTGCACTCCCTTTTTACCTCCTTGTTCACTTCTGATGAAAGTAAGGTGGGTTAAATGCTCCTTGTTAGCCACAGATGAAAGCTCCTACCCCATTGTGAATCCTTGTATCCCCAAGCAACATTGTAAACCTTGTATGTTTTTCTAGGGACAGAAGACAATCTGACTGTAAAAGATTCTACTTTGAAATATAAATGTGTTTCTTTCCCGGGTGTGGGAACTGAGAGGTAGTTGCAGCCGGAGTGGATCACTAGGATCTTTCACGCGGGATCATTGCAACCCATCAAGCCCTAAAAGCACCTCTCCCCCCTTAAGCGGCTCTCCCTGGAAATATCATGCTATTCAGATGTGCAGTGCAGATGACCCCACCCTGCACCGCCCGATTCCTGCCAGATAACCTCTACTATTTCATAGCCAACCAAATGTGAAAACAAGGATGGTATGAATCAGGTACCATGAAGCTGAGAAAAGACAGGTCCTTAACAAATCCAAATCCATCACAAACTACTTATACATCCCTGATCAACAGTTCACCTACATTGATAAGACAGTGGCCGTGACACAAACGTAAAAGAGAAAGCTCCATGAAAATAAAATAATTACCAAAATATTGTATGGTGCATTCATGACACAGTGTTAATTGGTGAAGACAACTTTGCTTGCCTGGATCCCCCTCATCCCTTAAGTAGACATCCAAAATGTGTCAAAAACAGATCACTGAGTACACATCACTACAGCCTGTATCTGCACAGTACTTTGGTGGTTTTATGCACAGTGCTCAAAGTCACTTGGGGAGAAGCTGGGGAGATGCCTCAAGCTACTCTTCCATCTCCAATGAAGCCCTGCCACTTCCTCATTTGATGTGTGCTTCTGATTTAGGAAACCTCACCAGCCCTCCTGTATATATTAGTTTTCATCAAACTACCAGGTCTGGTGGCAAATCACTTTACCACAATTGCATTGAAAAACAACTGAATCTTGTGTTGGCTGATACTCTTTTTTTTCCCCTTTCCAATATGAATGACCTGGACTGGCAAAGTAGGGATAACCTGAAGTCAAGCAGGACATACTCCGCGGTTATGGTCACTTTTTCAAGGTTGCCATACCCTGGGTTCAGATGTCCCCCAGCACAAGATAATTTTATTTGTTGGAACATCACTGGTATACATTAAACGCTACTGGATTAGTTACGCTCCTGATTTTGATATTGTGGTGCTGTAGGAGATCTGGGCTACTATAGAAAACCTAGGCTACTAGGAACATTGTCTGGGTGACTATCTTAGTTACAGGGTACCTGCCACCTCCTCCAACTCCGGAAGATCCGGGAGCTTGTAACTTTATGAGGTACATTGCTTCATTACAGTATTGTACTTGTAGCATTTGTGCAGTCTGTATTCAAATGTTGTGGGCTTACTTCATTAATCATTTTAATTTCTTTCTTATTCATTTCTATAATGCAGTGCACTTGTGTCCAATATTGCAGCACTGAGGTTTTATTCTCTGGAGTGGATATTTTGAGAAACAGATCCTACTGAATTATGAAAAGGTTCAACACAATTCTAGATGTAGATTTTAATGCAATGATAGGGATTTGTTCAACCTCTTTGGATCCTTTCCAAAATAAGGACTCAATGTGCACTAGACGTGGGATGGACAGCAGGGCGTTCGGCAATATGGACATTTATTAGATTTTGATCTTTGTAATGCTGCTGACATTGTGGGGGACTTGGATAATCAAATGGCCACTGTAGGAAACCGACTCGTGTACAGTGTACTAAAATGAAGTACACTATGAGGCAGCTAGAGGTATAAATAGTTCACACTGCGCAGATCACTGTAGTGCTGTAGTGCTTGGACGCGAACTCCAAGAGGAGAGGGATACCGGTGGACGGCGGAGAGGAGGACCTCGATTTCTATCGCTGGCTGTGCTTTGCTTTCTGCTCTTTCATCACGAAACCGGCGCTGGATTAATTCATAAAATTGTGAAGCTGGGACTGTCGGCCAAGGCTCCGGTGAGTGTGCTAGGGGCGGCGAGCTCTGGAACTGTTGTGTGTATGCCTCTCGCGGCAGGCTTCTTAAGACTTGCAGGAGTTAGAAGGGGGTGCCCTCTCTCACTTGAAGATTAAATTAAATACGCAGCCGTTTTGATTGACATTTGTTTGTTGCTGTTCTTCGAAGCACGAGGAGAGATAAAACTTTGCCAAGGATCCCGGGGAGAGACCTCTATCAGTCAGGTTAGTGGGTGTGGGGCTGCGAGTCCCAGCAGGATTAGCGCGTGAGGCACCAGCGCACCTGCTACTCTTCCCGCCCCACTCCTCCCCCTGCTGCTCATAACGGCTCGTGGCCCCCGCTTCGCCGGCGCCGCTCACAGCCGTTTTGATTGACATTTGATTGCTGCTGTTCTTCGAAGCCCGTGGAGAGATAAAACTTTGCCAAGGATCCTGGGGAGAGACCACTGTCAGTCCGGTTAGTGGGTGTGGGACTGCGAGTACCAGCAGGATTAGCGCGTGAGGCACCAGCGCACCTGCGACTCTTCCCACCCCACTCCTCCCCCTGCCGCTGATAATCCCCTGTATTTAACTCCTTCTATTCTCGCGGACGCGGGACGCGCGCGGGACGGAGCACGGGGCGAAGCCCGGGCAAAGGGCGGGCCCTCTGAGGCCCTCAGAGACCGAGTGAGGCCGGGCTGGGCCTACTTTTTTCCATCCTTTGACTCCTATAGCTATTTGGCTCTGCGATGGCTCAAAGTCCGGGTCTATTACTTTCTGAGAAGGCTGGGTGCAGTTTCAACGGCCCCCTTGATAACTATTTTACAAAGGCAGAAAGGGAGAAAACCCTGGCAGAGCGTAGGGCAGAGCGCCGTCGCTCTGTCGAAAGCATGAAGAACAAGGCTTCTGCCGATTCCCCGCTCAATGCCCTTCCCCTTACTCTTGGATGTACTTCTACTAATGAAGATCCTTTACCTTTGGAAAGCTTCCCACTTTTGTTACGTGACTGTACTCCAACACCTTTGGGTCATATCGACCAGCCCGTAAATGATATCCCTCTCTCTAGTTCGATATTGTTTGACACTGACTTGACTACCCGGACCCTGTCAAAGGCTAAACCTGTTCAAAATAAATTGAAAAAACCAGTGCAAGCAATGAGTCATGGCCCACCGCCTGCAAAAAGAAGACGGAAGGGGGGGCTCCCCAAAAACAAAAGATTAGTCACTCGGACTTTGGAAAACCTTCTAAACATATTATCAGAACTGCTCTGGTCCCAGTGGTTGCTCAAGATAACACGCCAATTCTGGCTCCTTCGCCACCACTGGCACCAGCTGCACAAAACTAATGCCCCAATCGATATCCTGGATGACCTCTGCCAAATGGATGGTTCTGCTGTCTCCTCACTGGATAACATGGAACACCTAACTTGGTCTTTCATTCTACCCATTATAGAGAGGCTGAGGAGGGTGGAGAAAAAGCTTGAAGCGATTGAAGCTGCAGTCAATAATCCCCAGGGACCATCTAAGGCACTGGTGAGTGGGGTTCCAGTGCTTCCAGCCGTGGTGGCTTCGCGCACCCCCGGCATTTTGAAAGGTACTTCTCAATCCATTAAACCAACGAACCCCAAGCAAAAGAAGGTTCCCTCCCCTAAATTGAATAACAACTCAGTCTCCATACCAGTTAGTGTAGCCGTGACGGGACCTGGAAAATCTTTGGTTGGGATTTCACAGCACACCACAAGGGGTCTTACCAGACATACCAGGTCACCATCTCAAAGAAGCCCTCAAGCAGAATTGCCCCCCGAAGCTGCCCCGTATGTGGTTGTCCTCTCGGGGGTCCCCACCTTGCCAGTTAATAAGAGGGAGGGGTTCTTCCAGCTCAAAAACAAAATCATGCACTGGCTCGCCCAATTTAGACCACTTGCACACAACATCAGTGGCGATATTGTGCATGTTAGACGACTCCCTTGGTTGGGTAGTAGGGTCAAGGATATTGACGGAGATCTAGTTGTCATAAATTTCAGAGACCCCCGAGCAGTCACTTATATATTAAATTGGCCCCAGGGCGGAGGCAGTAACTCTATTGTCCCGCGCCCCTTGACTTATTTCTACCCTAGATCCCTGGTGTTTCCTCCTACCTACACTGGTGGTCAAATTCCTAACCAGATTGCTCCCCTATTGTCCTACAACACTGGGTATCCGCCACAACCCCCACATCTTCATCATGTTCCTGACCCCTTTGGGTGGAACACGGTACCTCTCAGGTCCAATAGAAATCCTAATAGGAGAATAGAACACTTTAGACCTTTCACACCCCTGAAGACAGCAAACAGGTTTGATGTCTTCTCTGGTCTGGATAACTGCGACTGAAGATCACAGTCTGACCACTGCACGGGTGGTCAAATAAATGTAATGGGTGAGGGTTTGACCAATGGGGAGGTTCAATCTACTGAACCCCTTTCTGAGTCACTAGCCATTACTGTGGCTCCGTTAGTTGATCCCCCTGTGTTGTGTACCGGCAAGCGTACATCCTCTTTGTCTATTCTCTCCTGGAATTTAGCCGGTCTCCAGGGCAAAATAGACTGCCCAGATTGGGGGTCTTTTATTGATACCCAAGATGTTTGTATGTTTCAGGAGACATGGGTGCGGGAGGACAAATGGCGCTCAGGCTATGCGACCTTTTCAATTCCAGCCAAATGGGAGGGGAGAGGACGGCCCTCGGGGGGCCTTTGCATTTGGGTGGCAGCACATCTGGGTTGCAAGGCCAGGGCCCTTAAAACCAACTCACTGGATGTTCAGTGCGTATTGTTGGAATGGCCGAACCACACACAACTCGCCCTGATAAATGTATATTCCAGACCGGTGGGTATAACAAGGCCATCAGCCACCTTTGAGGAGCTCTCTGCATTTTTGCTTAAACTACCCAAGGGTGCTGTGATCTTGGTCGGGGGAGATTTTAACTGCCAGTTCGAGCCGTTATCTCTGACTCTGGAGGGAGCACTTATGGAGGAGGAGGAACAGTGGGGAATACCGCAACCAGTTGGTCCTCCTGCTAAGCCATGGACTCCCCTTGCAACACAAATTCTGGCAATTACCCTCAATAATTCTCTGAGGGCCTGCAGTGGCAGATCTAGGAGTGATATCCCTCCAAAACGTACTTTCAACAAACCTGGGCAAGAGTCCCATTTGGATTACATCTTGGTTCAGACTGTGGACTGGAATAAATTCCTGGACTTTGAAGTAGTCCAAAGAAGTTACATCGATCACAATGCGTTGACTCTCTCGCTGGTTTCATCCTGTGGCTTCAAGGATGACCAGCTGGCTGAGGCAGCCCCAGATCATAATCTAACTCTAACCAACGACAGGCGCAGAGTCCGATGGACTAAGCTCTTGGATAATCCTGCCTGCATTTCCGAGCTTTATGCCCAGATACTCCCCACATTAGAAGCCGTAGGGACAATTATTAATTAATCCTCTTCAGAAGAACTTTTCTCTAAGTTGGGCACCCTCCATATGGACTTGGTGGATACCCTTGTGGAACTTTTGAATCCAGTTGTGAGGAAAGGGATCCGCAGAGCGCAAAGACCTTCATGGTTTAATTCAGCTTGTAGGAAGGCAAAGGCCAAACTGCTCGCTGCACTGAAGCACCCCAGGGACATAGAGGTAATCAAGATAAGGAGGGCGGAGCTGAAGCAAGCCATCCACCATGTAAAGGTGGATTGGGACTATTCCAACTGGGAAAATATGCTGGCCTCCTTGCAGGTTAGAGACGCTCGTAAATTTTGGCAGATAGTGAGAACAGGATCTGCTGAGCCGACTCAAGCTGTTGAGGCCAACATAGCGGCTTTGGTGTGGGAAGATCATTTCCGCAGTCTTTACGAAGAGGTCGGCCCGGGTCTGCTCAAGCCCCAAGCCGGTTCTTCGTTTGAACACCTTTTTTCCCCGGGTGGGCCAACCGCGCAATTTTTATCTTTGGAGGGCGCCGAGCCTTTGCAATTTTCTCTAGGGGAGGTCTCTAATGCAATATCCAAACTACCATCAGGAAAAGCCCCGGGATTAGATAAGATCTCGGGTGATCAATTTAAGCACCAACCTAGGGTTTGGGCTCCCTATTTGTTACTAGTGTTTAATGCAATCCTTGCGGGAATGGCGGTCCCCAGCACTTGGTTGGGAGCAGAGATTGTACCTATCTTCAAGAAGGGCTCTCCTCTGCTCCAAGCCAACTATAGGCCAATCAGCCTCATTGATGTTTCGCAAAAACTTTTTGCGAGGCTGATTCTTGACCGCCTCCAGGAATGGATGACGGATCATTCAATCTTAAGTACATTCCAGGCGGGGTTTAGGAGTAAGGTGTCAACCACGGACCAACTTTTCCGGTTGGCCCTTCTCTTTTGGAAGATGGTGCGGGTGGAGGGGGGTACACTATATACCGTCTTTGTCTACCTCCGTGCGGCATTCAATTTGATCCCGCGAAGCAAACTTTGGACGGTACTTGCTAAACTTGGCATCCCCCCGCTCTTCTAGATATCATCATTCGCTTACACACACACAACTATGCACAGGTAAGGTGCGGGAGGTTGGGCTGCCTTTCCAAAAGATTTCCCATTGGCAGAGGGGTAAGGCAGGGCTGTGTTCTTGCACCGACCCTGTTCTGCCTCTTTGTCAACGGGGTAATCAATTTTTTAAACAATGTCACTAACACAGATGCACCTAGGCTCGGCGGCAGCAGGGTGCCCGCAATCATGTTTGCGGATGACACCCTGCTGCTGTCCAAATCCCCTATGGGGATTCAGCGCATTTTGGAGGGGTTTGAGGATTTTTGTGGAGAATGGGTCTCGAAATAAATGCCATGAAAACTAAGTTTATGATCTTTAATCCCCCCCCAAAAAAAGACCCAATCCTTCTATAGGCCTGAATAGACTTGAAAGAGTCTTTACGTTCGAGTACCTGGCGTGACCATTAATGATAAACTGGAATGGGGTGATCACCAGGCTAAGTCACAGCTCAGATTGGCGCAATTAACAGGGGGAATAATGAGGCTAGGAAATTCCAACAGATCATCTATTAGGCCGCTCGCCCCCTCGTTGGAGATTTATAGACTCCAGGCCAGAGGAGCAATCCTCCATGGTAGTGAACTATGGGGACACGCTTGTAGAAAAGACTTGGTCACTCTAGAAAACAAGTTTCTGAGACAACTCCTAAAGTTGCCGGTAAGCACACCACTTCTGCCTCTTAGGCTGGACATGGATCTGAAGCCTTTGGATAAAGTGGTGGGTGTAAAACCTTTAACTTTTTGGAGACGATTATGGTCCACTCCTGAGTTAGTCAATTATAGACAGGAATTACAGGAAATTCTTGCTCTTCCTGCTACAGAGAACATTCCGTGGTTTAAATACATAAAAACTGAATTTGCCCGGCTGGGCCTGAGGAAATAGAAATTTTACGTGGCCAGTGTGTCCCCTGCATGCACCCTATGTATATACATATACCCCATGTATGTCCATGTCACCATGCAATTCCCTTCTCATGCCTGTAATAATAATGCCTCTGCATTTCCGTCCAATGTTAACATGTCAGTTACCAGGCCCTCCATGGAAGAAACGTTAATTCTGCACTGAGGCCTATGTTGCCAATGCATTTACATGGTACACGTTTAGAAGTCGAGATGAACTCGTTTTTGTGGCTCAGCCGAGCCAGGACCCGAATTCAGGCTCCATGCCTCCTGACACTCTGAAAACTGCAGTTTAGCTATGTATCCCTGACCTCGCATATTTCCTGCTCAGCCGAGAGGTGCCCAACTCGGCCTGCCAAGACAGTATTTTGCCTACAGTTATCTGCTATGCTCCACAGAAACACATTCCTGCTTAATGAAAAGGGTAAACATATTCCGCCTGCAGAAGATAGGGCCTAGCCTTTCTGTCTCCATTCAAGTGATTTACAGAACCTGCATCCATAGAAGGCCCATGGCCCCACGCAATGCACGAAGAAATATATGCACACACTAGCATTTAGTGATGAGCAGCCTTTGCTCGAGCGACCTTTAAGTCAGACAATACATCCTCCAAACTCAAGATATCAGATAATACCAGAAGTGCAGGTCATCCTGACATCCAAGACTCCTCTACTCGCACGAAAGTCAGCTCCCCCCAGCTTCCCCCAGTTACACGTCAATTCTACGTCATGACCAAGTTGGCGCGCACAAGTAGGGTAAAGGTTCCTGCTGACCATGCAGACCCCCTCCATGTATCCACCCACCTATGACACACCTATGACTCATTAAGTGAACACCCACGTGTACGCCTTCTTACACGCCCTTTTTCACGCCCATGTGCTCTTATCTCTCTCTTTCACTTGCTCCGCCTGGAGTGCTCCGCCTTCTCTATGCAAGTTAATGTATGTTTTAACTATAAATAATGCACTCTGTGAATAAAGTTCAGATGACGATCCTTCCTGATCCCTAGTGGTAATGGAACCCGATTCTCCCTTAACTCGAGTTACTGAATTAAAGCCCTTTTGAATCGGATACCACGGACTCTGCCTCTCATTATATGCATGATCCTTGTTAATGTATAGAAATTCCGACAGGGTAATTAATTTATTTAAGACATAATCTGGCGCCCGAACAGGGACCAGTCCCCTTCTCCACGCGCCGGCGATGTAGGTCCAGCCCCCTGCCCCCTTCTACAGCCGTGACGGACTTCAAGTGTACACGACAGCGGGACTTCCTGCCTACTCCCTCAGGCCAACGGAGGAGACGGAGACTGCGACCAGGGATCCACACGAGGCGGTGAGGATTGCGGACCATCCCAACCAGAACCCAAGCCGAGAGAGCAAGGTCCGAGGTATCCCGAGGCCCACCTGTTCCGAGGCGCATGCGCATGAGCAGCAGCAGTAGCAGTCATGCAGTATCGAGTTTCCGAGGCCTTCAGTTCTGCTTCCCGGTGAGTACCGTTATTGGGAACACATAGAGACGGGTTCATTTATTTGAGCCCGGTAAAGACGTGTCTGGGTACACAGACACGGTAGAGACGTGTCTCTTTATGAGACCGGTATGGTTGTACTGTTTTGCAGTACATAAAGTAAATAGTTTTTCGGGATCATGTTTTTTTGCTATGTACTAGTTAGGATGTATCTGTTTTTAATGTTTTAATGTTGTAGTGTGAATGGTTGTTTTCAGTCTATTCTTGTGTATATTGTGTTTTCGTTAAAGTTAAGTTCCAACATGCCACTGTTTTCGAAACTACGTCAGATAGGGACCAGGAAAGGGATACTCGAAGAGTCAGTTCCCGTCCCGCCTAGAGACACACCTGGTCATTTCATGTATCAGAAGCATGGGCTAGATGCCATACTGTTTTTAGACTTATGGGTAGATTACACGAAGGATCTAGAAGAAAAGTATAGATGGCCTGCCTCAGGAACATGGGATGCTGAATGCATTATGAGAGTAGAGGAAGCACTATGGAAAAAGAAAGTTAGACCGTCCCAGAAAGATGCCATTGAGTTATGGCGTAAAGAAGCGCATAGGAGAGCAGAGAAAGAATTCCACAAAGCAGAGAGAAGTAAAGAAGCAGCAGAAAAAGCCAGAGAAAAAGAGCTAAAGGAAGAGGGGGAACGGGTCAAGGCAGAACAAGCAGATCGAGAAAGAAATGCCCTCATCACGGGTATGTATCCCATCCTCGCTGAAGGACTAGCTAAAGTGACCCCCTCCGAAGTGCCCGGTAATTTGCCGCCACCACTGATACCGACTAAGTACGTAGGCATAGACAGACAGAAGCTGAGGCTTTTTTTTCCTCCTATCTAGCGGAGCCTGCTCCGGATTATGTTAACGCAGACTTCCCCCCTCCTCCTGATCCACAGGATAAGCTTGCACAACTGCTTCCGCCACCGACCGTTAAAGACGACTTAGGACAAGGGGCAGTAGGAGGGGGGCCCACAAACACGCCACAAACACCGCCACCAACGCAAACACTGCAAGAGTTAGGATTACAACGAACGCGCAAATGACAGCATCACCCTATAAGCATAATGTAACGATTTCACATTGTATATACGATCCAGTACCAGGTGTGGGTGCAATGCTCGTGTTCTCATTACGACTAAGACGTGCTGCAGAGTATCTGATCACATTACCAGGCATGAAGGACAATTTAGACAAAATATACCATTTCATTAGAACGGGGGAGGGACCCGAGAGTATAGAAGAGGCCATGGAACAAAGAAAGGTGGAGGTTCAACGCACAATTTTACGTTTTTTGATTAACTGTCTGATCAGGGAACAAGACCAGCCAGATAAAGGAGTAACTAGAGGTATGACTGATTGGAGTGACAACATAGCTACCGGTAAACATGATACAGTGGGAAAGACAGAATGCATGTACAGGAAAATACGAAAAGAGATTCTAAACTTACACAGGAAAGAGTCTGACGAGAAAGAGGATTCAGCATCAGAAGATACTGAGCATGAAACAGAGGAAATGGGTAAAATAAATTATGTAGGCAGAGCTCGACAGTTTGACAGGCCTAAGTGCCTCGACTACCGCAAACAGGGACCTCCTATAAAAGAAAGATATTCCCTCGAACATCTATTCCAAGCTACTGAGAACGCACTGAAAAGACGAGTAGAGTGCGATAGACCCCACACCCTACATGAGCAGGAATTATCACGGTCAGCCGTTCAATGGGTGTCTAATTCTAACATATATAACAGTGATGTAGTGGCTCAGACCTTTTTGAGCCTTACTCCGAACGAACAGCGTTTGGCTGGTATTTACATGGTCCAACATCTGATCACGTTGTACGAGAGTCAATATTCTGATCCCGGTCCCTTGTATACATTACTGGATGATATACTCCTAGAGAGATGGGTAGGCCTAGGTACCGAATTAATTAATGTCATTCTGGACCAACGACATAAGTACTTGACTTTTCTGACCACATGCATGATTCCTGCCCCACACTATGACAGAAAGGGTTTACACATAGACAGACAGAACCCCGTACGAGAGGTTCATCCCGTTAAAAATACAGCGGGTGAGTTTCAGCGAGTATACGTTTGCACACCCTGGACAAAAATAGAAATACTGGAAATGAAAAGGATGCTGCCCTGCCATGATAAAGACCCGGGGGGGTTCCACCGTGAATTAAAGGACATTCTCCGCATAGGGGATTACACGTACGCTGACATCATTAAATTATTAAAAGTACTGTTACCAGCAGGTATTTATGAAAAACTTAAAGAGAAAGACTGGGAGGTGGGAGAGAAAAAGATAAGTTGGACAGAATTGGAAAATGAGGATAAAGGCCGGCTCCCTGGTGTTGGTCTTGGGGAAAAAGCTAAAGCACTACCTGAACTCTTGATACAGGTCTTGCCAAGATTATTGGTTACTAAAAAGGAAGATTGGGATGCTATTTCAGCCTGTAAACAGAAACCAGATGAAGACACTAGTGATTTTTATTCTAGATTCGAAAAATGTTTTTCTATCAATAGTGGCCTTAAGCCAAGTAGTGAATTGTATCCACATCTTTTTGTGAGCAAATTTGTAGAGAATTCCTTACCCCCGATCAAGAATAGAGTACTGAAGGTTGAGAGTACCTGGCAAGCAAATAGCCCTTCCCAAATGTTGCAAATGTTACAATACCACCAGAACAGAATTAGAGAGGAACAGGAACATGAAAAGAGACGCATGAAAGATACGAAAATGAAAGTGCTAGTTGCACAATCGGTACCAGCTGATGGGCATAAAAAGGGCACGGCACCTGTTAAAGGGAACTGTAATTATTGCAAGCAACCAGGTCACTATGTAAATGAATGTGCTGTCCTGAAACACAATATAGCTACAGGCAAAACTAAAGAAAGACCGCATCCTCCCAGACAGAATAGCACCCCACAGAACACGCAACAGACAGTAGTTCTACCCCCACCAGTAGCTGCCACACAACAAGTCACGCAACAAATGTACCAGTACGCACAGTCAGACTATCCAGAATATCAACAGTACTCATGAAACAGCCTAGAGAGGGAGGTTGGCTTGCCCCTTATCGAAGTTCCTGTAGATCAAGAGGGTCCCTATGTACATAGTTGTGTATTGGGAAAAGACAGAAAATTTCTGATTGACACAGGGGCGAGCAGAACTACCATCAGTCATGGCGAGGTTCCAGGGGCACCCCTCTCAGGCTCACAGAATATTTCCCTGGGATTTTCAGGAAAGCCTATTGTTAACGAAGTGTCAAAGCCAGTTTCCCTAGGAGTCGGTCCATTGTCCCGTACCACAGACTTGTTACTTACTAAGTCATGTCCAGAAAATTTGCTTGGTATAAAGACATTGACAGAACTAGGAGCAGGTATTTGTTGTTCTCCGGAAGGAGTGCGATTGTTTTTACGTGATTTTAAAGGACATTATGTGTTGAGAGATTTTGATCCCAGACTCCAGAATGTACCACAGCATTTATGGGCACAAGGTCCGACTGACGTAGGTTACATGCACATTACGCCACACTGTGTCACTCTCAAACCAGGAGTAGTACTACCACGAATCCGACAATACAAGTTACCACCTGATGCCGTAGTAGCATTACTGAAAATTGTTGACGAACTCATTGCACAGGGAGTGGTAGTAGAAACGGACTCAAATATATGTAATTCACCTGTCATCCCTATTCTTAAACGAACTGACCCTAATGCACCACCAGTCTACAGACTAGTGATTGACCTCCGAGAACTGAACAAATGTATAATACCACAATACCCAGTGGTCCCAGACATTTCTTCATTACTGACTGCAATTGATTCCGAGGCAACGTTCTTCACTGTAATTGACCTAAAGAACGCCTTCTTCAGTGTCCCAATACATCCAGAGAGCCAATACCTCTTCGGATTCTGTTTAAATGGACGCAGTTTTAAATTTACGAGAGCTCCTCAAGGTTTCACAGAAAGTCCTAGTATTTACAGTCAAGCATTGAAAAGACAACTAGACAGTATTCACATGCCTGCCAACACCGCACTGCTCCAATATGTAGACGATATCCTGATCACAGCACGAACAGAACCAGACTGCGTGCATCACTGACAGTCTTATACTTTCTGGCAGACAAGGGGCACAAAGTGTCCCCTTTGAAGTTGCAATTCTGTGCACAGCAAGTGGTGTACCTTGGACACTTGCTGTCCAAGAGGGGTAGACAGCTAACACAAGATCGTATTCAGTTAATTGCCAATCTTTCACAGCCCAAGACACAAAAGGAAGTACAGGCTTTTATTGGCCTCACTTCTTACTGCAGACAATGGATTCCCCAGTATGCATATCTAGCCAAACCACTCATACAGCTAACAACACAGGAGGCAGCGTCTTCGACTGTCCTCCCTTGGACACAAGAACATACACTTGCATTTGAAGAATTGAAAAAAGCCTTATGTCAAGCACCAGTTTTAGCGACTCCTTGTTACAGCAAGCCTTTTACGCTTTTTGTCACTGAACGAGATGGAACAGCATTATCTGTCCTTACACAAGACCATGCAGGAAAACACAAGCCTTGTGCTTATTTTTCTAGTACATTGGATCCAGTGGCCCAGGCTCTGCCTGCGTGCCTGAAATCAGTTGCAGCAACAGCCCTAGCAATAAGACAGAGTGATTCCATAGTGTTAGGACACCCTCTGACAGTACAAGTTCCACACTCAGTGGAAGTTCTCTTGAACAGAACTCAGACACAACATCTGACTGTAGCGAGATTGACAGGATATGAACTGACATTATTTCAGCCACACATAGAGATCAGACGATGCAATATTCTCAACCCTGCTACACTCTTGCCCTCAAGCACAGCAGACACTGCACCACATGACTGTGTGGAAGTAATTAATACAGTGACGAAGCCAAGACAAGACTTGACAGATGTTGCATTGCCAGACCCTGACCTGACACTTTATGTGGATGGTTCATGCATGAGAACAAGCACAGGAGAGTTAGTGGCCGCATATGCCGTGACCACTGATACTGAAGTCATAGAGACACAACGAATAGATACACTGTCAGCCCAAGCAGCAGAGCTCATCGCTCTGACACAAGCCTGCATACGAGCCAGGGACTTGAAATTAAACATATATACAGATTCACAGTACGCTTTCGGAGTCGTTCATGACTTCGGAGTGTTATGGCAGGAGAGAGGTTTCCTGACCTCTCATGGGGCCAGGATTCAGCATGGTCCCCTTATTCAGGCTCTGTTAGAAGCAATACACTTGCCTACAGCCATAGCCATCATGAAGTGCAAAGCACAAACGAAAGCTACAGACACCATTTCCCAGGGTAACGACCTGGCAGATCGAACAGCTAAACTTACAGCCCAGACATCAACAGACACTCCAATAGACATGACAAAGACAAAAGTGCCAACACTGACAAACTGCATGACAGTCAGGGATCCCTCACAAGATGTACTCGACATACAGACACATGCCACTCCAGACGAGATAAAGAAATGGACTGAACAAGGAGGGGTCCAGACTGACCAGGGTTGGATGACAAAAGGCAAAGCTACATGGTTTCTCCCTGATTCTATGGTTCAAGTCATCATAAGCACAGCACATAGTCCAGCACACTTAGGAGAAAAGGCTATGCTAGACAGTTTACAGAATATTTGGTTCAACAAGCACCTGCGTGCAGCAGCAAAACAGAAAGTGCGTACCTGCATGATCTGTTGCCAGTTCAATCCAGGCAAAGGCATTTCAGTGGAACAAGGTGGATTTCATCCTCCTGACCACCCTTTTGAAGTCCTCCAGATGGATTATATCCAGATGGACAGATGTCAAGGATACAAATATGTCCTAGTAGTTGTATGTGCACTATCTAGATGGACAGAAGCGTACCCAGTCCCAGATTACACTGCTGTAACCACCGCCAGGCAATTGGTTCGTGAGTTCTTTCCGCGGTACGGATTGCCCCGTGTCGTGTACTCAGATAACGGTCAGCCATTCTCCTCTGAATTAATGAAACAAGTATCTCTTCTGTTAGGGTACCAGTGGAAGTTCCATTGTGTACGACACCCAGAGGCAGCCGGACTTGTAGAGAGACACAATCAGACACTTAAGACAAAATTAGCGAAAGTCTGTGCAGAAAAAGGCGTGGATTGGATGGTAGCCCTGCCGGTTGCCCTCTTTTACATGCGTATGGTAGCTCATTCCAGAACAGGACTGTCCCCTTACGAGGTGGTTTTTGGTAGACCACCGAATATGTGGGGTACGCCTATGCCAAAGAGAATTACCGATGCTGACAGTAATATGCTGACAGATTACCTGGCTTCCTTGATGTCTGCACTCCTCTCTTGTCGTTCACAGGTTGCAGCCGCCTTCCCCGACAACACCCAAGTTAAAGAGCACACCATCTTTCCAGGAGACGTAGTTCTGGTGCAGAATTTTGATCGTTCAAGCCCTCTTGAGCCCCGCTGGCGAACACCGAAGTTAGTACTGCTTACCACGAGGACTGCCGTCAAGGTCGAGGGACGTAAGGGCTGGATCCATGCCCAACACATCAAGAAATTCCATGGACATACCGGAACTGTGATCAAAACTAAAGACTGCCCTGAAACTAGTGACTCAAAGCCCCCTTTGCTAGAAAAGACTCCGCAACAGGAGTATAGGTCAAAATTACGGTCTAGTAAGTCAGACAGCGTTTAATTGTTTAAGTCCACCCTGTGGTGAATCGGTTAGACAGGTTCCTGACATGTATAAGATCGTAGACCAGAATAGCAGACAGAGAGATAAGAAAGAGAAATACTGCAAGACCTTCCGCAGTAGATGTATAGTCACCCTGATTATTATGTTTCTTCTAAGTATATCGATTATATGTATCAGCTTGACGCTACATGTTTTCTTTCCTCCTATTGGTTCACATATACATTCTTCCTTTAACGACACTGTAGAGCACACATTCAGTGATCTGCCACCCCATGAACTCTCATATCGACTAGCACTGCGCAACAATACTTTTATTCGAATGTTGCACCATTCTCATCAGACCAGCAATGTAACGAATTGTTGGGTATGTGGCCGACTCCCACCTTATCAGAAAACGAAGGGAGTTCTGCCCCTCTTTCCTTTCCCGTTCTCGCACAATGGTTCGTGCGGAGCATGGGTTGCTTTAATGTCATCACAAGACAGAAAGTTCACAGATTCCCAGAGTGAATGGATTTGGGGAGATTTAAATAAAGTAATGAATGAGGCATGTTTTCCAGACGAAGATGGTCTTCCCCAGAGAAAAGGAACAGATCTAGAAAATGAAGTGTACGAACAAGGAAATGCTTCCCTTAACTTTATGATCCTGAATGTCCAGTCCGAGAAAAATACAGGTCCACCGTTCATAACAGTCTTACCAGTAAAAGGCGAATTATGCGTTAGAAAGAAAGGATCAGTGCATTTAGGACACAGTGATTGTAATACTGTGGTCGAGTTCAATGATAAAGGGAAGTCTACTTTCAAAGCTTCCCGCCATTCCTATTTTATTTGCGGTCAGACAGCCTATGTACGTCTGCCCTTAGACTGGGGTGGGACGTGTTATATAGCGTTCCTACTGCCACCCGTCTTTCTAGCCACATCCCATTATCATCGAGATTCACGACTAGTACATGTTAGACACAAGAGGGAGACTGATTCCCCAGTTGTCGATCAGACTGAGACAGCTTTGGAGCAATATACAGATTTCAATAAAGGATTCTTTTTTTTCATAGGTCCCGTCCAAAACAGTAAATTAATACGCAGGATAACAAGAACTCTTGAAGCAGTAGTGAATGAGACTAATTCTGCTCTAGCTAACTTGACCGAGGAGCAGTCTGCTATGAGACTTGTTGTTCTTCAGAATCGCCTTGTTCTTGACGTCATCCTGGCAGATAGGGGCGGGGCTTGTAGAGTGATCGGCTCCAGTTGTTGCGTGTTTATTCCTAATAACGCGCCATCCGTGTACGCAGCAATAACAAGACTCCATAAGATAGCTCACGAGATACACCAAAACCCAGGCACATGGACTTGGTCCGGTTGGCTCTGGAGTGTAATATCAGCATAGGGATGGAAAGTATTGTCGTTCCTAGGGGTGATACTATTAGTTATATTCAGTTGCTGTCTCTGTCTGCAATGTGGCCCGGCGATTTGCGGCTTGTGTGCCACTGCCTGTATTCCCCATCCACGTATACAAAAGAAAAAAGACGAGCAAATGATGCTGTATGATCAGATATATGGTATCATGAATATAGATGTGTCCTGAAGGGCACAGTAGGGGACAAGGAGGGAATGAGGAAATAGAAATTTTACGTGGCCAGTGTGTCCCCTGCATGCACCCTATGTATATACATATACCCCATGTATGTCCATGTCACCATGCAATTCCCTTCTCATGCCTGTAATAATAATGCCTCTGCATTTCCGTCCAATGTTAACATGTCAGTTACCAGGCCCTCCATGGAAGAAACGTTAATTCTGCACTGAGGCCTATGTTGCCAATGCATTTACATGGTACACGTTTAGAAGTCGAGATGAACTCGTTTTTGTGGCTCAGCCAAGCCAGGACCCGAATTCAGGCTCCATGCCTCCTGACACTCTGAAAACTGCAGTTTAGCTATGTATCCCTGACCTCTCGCATATTTCCTGCTCAGCCGAGAGGTGCCCAACTCGGCCTGCCAAGACAGTATTTTGCCTACAGTTATCTGCTATGCTCCACAGAAACACATTCCTGCTTAATGAAAAGGGTAAACATATTCCGCCTGCAGAAGATAGGGCCTAGCCTTTCTGTCTCCATTCAAGTGATTTACAGAACCCGCATCCATAGAAGGCCCATGGCCCCACGCAATGCACAAAGAAATATATGCACACACTAGCATTTAGTGATGAGCACCCTTTGCTCGAGCGACCTTTAAGTCAGACAATACATCCTCCAAACTCAAGATATCAGATAATACCAGAAGTGCAGGTCGTCCTGACATCCAAGACTCCTCTACTAGCACGAAAGTCAGCTCCCCCCAGCTTCCCCCAGTTACACGTCAATTCTACGTCATGACCAAGTTGGCGCGCACAAGTAGGGTAAAGGTTCCTGCTGACCATGCAGACCCCCTCCATGTATCCACCCACCTATGACACGCCTATGACTCATTAAGTGAACACCCACGTGTACGCCTTCTACAACGCCCTTTTTCACGCCCATGTGCTCTCATCTCTGTCTTTCACTTGCTCCGCCTGGAGTGCTCCGCCTTCTCTATGCAAGTTAATGTATGTTTTAACTATAAATAATGCACTCTGTGAATAAAGTTCAGATGACGATCCTTCCTGATCCCTAGTGGTGATGGAACCCGATTCTCCCTTAACTCGAGTTACTGAATTAAAGCCCTTTTGAATCGGATACCACGGACTCTGCCTCTCATTATATGCATGATCCTTGTTAATGTATAGAAATTCCGACAGGGTAATTAATTTATTTACCACAGGCCTTTCGTCCCTGTGGAGCGACCCTGATGTGGCATGCTAGGGTCTGTCCCGTAAACATCTGGTGGCAACCTTCTATGCATGTAACCTGGCATCCCGTACACAGGGTACACGCCCAGATTCTCTGGTTAATATTTTTCTCGGGTGAAAGATTCTTATAACTTTGAGTCAGTGTTCGATGACATCTTTCCAAATGTGGCCAGGAAGTTATACCTCCAATGGCGGTACAGTACTCTTCCGCTAAGAGCATTTACAAGTAAATGGAAACAGCAGTCCCTGGAAAACTGCCCTGGTTGCAATTGTAGGCTTGAAGACGAACTGCATCTAGTCTTCTTCTGTTTGACAAAAAACAACCTAGGCAACTTATATGGTGTGATCACAGACAAATGGCTACAACAAGTTAAGAAAATATATGTTATTTTATTCTCAGGTTATATTTAAAAAGTGCATAACATACAATAGACAAGAGACATGAATCATCATATAAGTAAAAATACAATAAGTTTATACATTAGTAACCAAATACATGTAAGTTGTATTAAAAGAAAAAGCATATAAAAAGTGGCCGATAGGGTCTAGTCTTCTTCTGTCCTGCCTACACTGCAGCCAGAAGGTTTTGGGTTATTCCCTTATGTAAAAATCTAGGGTTCCGCAAATGCTCTGAGGCCTTTAGAATTCTTAAAACTGACCTATCAAAAGCAACTGTGTTTGCAATGGCCAAATTTCTAGAAGCAGTATAGCACAAGAGATTGCTCCTAATTCCAAGGGTACCGTATTCCTGAGCCCCTGTTCGTGCTATTTTGTCTTAAAAATTCTGTGTTATGTCACTATATGTAAGATTCTAGTTTTACTTGATTCATTGTTTTTAATTGAAAATTAGTAACATTTTAGATTGTTTTAAGGAATCCCTGGTGGCTCATTGGATTGTTATATAGAACAGGTGACGCATTCTTTTTTGTACTTATGTGCTATGTCGATTTGATGTAACATTGATGTCTGTTCTTGCTTGTATCAATTTTATGTGCATATTTTATGGCAACCGCCAAAATAAAGATTAATAAAGCTAAAAGATAATAGCTATTTTTTTGTGGTAGTATGGGCGAGCAATTAGGCTTATCATACAGTACTATTAAGCATTGATGTACTCACAAAGGCAATAAATGAGACACACACTCAAGAACAAATCTGAGACCAATTTGTAAAAATAATATTGATTTTTATATAATTTTTAAGACCAAAAACACAGTTATAAGGTAAGTACTTTCGGAGATAAGATTTTGCTAAGTTTGATAAGTATATATCACTTCTATGCACAATTACGCACCATAGGAAACAATGAGGAAAGGAGAGAAATGTATAGAAATGCAGGCAATGCTTTCATGAAGTTCGCCTTTTTGTTTTAGGTCGCTGTTGGGACCAAGTCCAAAGTTTCAACAGGAGAAGTTCAGAAGCATTCCGGATTGCCTGGGAGCAGAAAGTTCTGAGGTCTTGGAAGCTGGGGCGCAAAGATGAAGAGGCCACTTCAAAAAACACTACACACAGGTACTTACAGATAAGTCTGGTGGGTCTCCTTAGAGAGAGAAGGTCACAAGGGCCTGTGTACCACAGGAGCAGGAATATTTGGTCAGTGCTGAGGCCGGTGGAGCCGTGCGCAAAGTGAACAAGTCAGCCGTGTGTTGTGCGTCTTTAGGTCCTCACGGTCAGGAGCAGGCAGCTTATAGAGGCAATCTTGGGATAGCTGAACCACTCAGGAAGTGGGCCTAGAGTGTCTCAACATCTTTTGATGGGTGCTTTCTTCTCGTGCTTTAGAAATGCAGAGTGGACTCTTCTTCTTGGTGTTTGCCGCTTTAGGTCTAGTACCCTAGGTATTGGTACGCCACGGCTCCGGTAAGTCCTGATATCTTCATAGTTGGTAAGAAAACAGATATGACCCTCTGGAGCTCTTGTACCTTTTTTTGCTTTGGTTCTGCTTTGAGGTTGTCAGGGAGAAGCAAGCTGACAAACCAGACTTCATGGGATCAGTGCCTGCGGTGTAGGGGGAGTGATACCTTCACTACAAGGTAGCTTAATGGCAATTTCACGAAGGCTGGAGGTGCTCTGCGGTTCTTAGAGTCACTTCAGATTTCAGGATGACATAGTAGCAGCGATTGTAGAGTTATTGGAGTAGAAGCAGGGTTTGGTGCCTTTTATTTCTGCAACTGGGCTTCAGTTCTCAAGCAACGAGTCTTCTTTGTCCTGGTCTTCTGTTGTACGTCAAATCTGATGTTCAGATCCCAAGGTGGCACCTTCAATACAAAATGTAGGGATGTTACAAGGGGAGACAGGCAGTGTCAGCTAACGTAAGTGAAAAATGGTAGGGCGCAAATGCCCTTGACTCACCATAAATTTAGGAGCTCGACCGGTGTTGCACTTCTCTTCTCTTTACTTCTCTGCTCCAACCAATCCTGGAGCTGCTCCAGATTTGGTTGGAGCAGGCTCACTAGGGATCAGTTTAAGGCTGGGTGCCTATGCCAACAATCCCCAGGCTGTTTCACAGCCTTTGGATTGCTGGGTCTACAGTGCACATGTCAGGGTGGCCGTCAGAAGACAGCCGGCCAATCTGAAAAGTGCACGGTAGACCAGTGCTGTCATCCTGCATTTGCAGGGCTCAGCCCTGCCCATACCCTTGTGCTGTACACAGTGCAAGCCGGTGTGGTGGCAAATAAATAAAATGCTATTTTATTTATTTGTGTTTGCCTGCTGTACTCGCATCAGGCAGGCGGCGTTCCTCCGCTCCTGAGGAGGACATGTCCCTCGAGAAAGCTAGTAGCCAATGAGCTCCCTACCTATAGAGTGTCTACGCCCTCTAGTGACCACTTCCTGTGGCAAGCGGCACTCCCATAGCCCTGATAGGAGGTTATCTCATCATCTCAAGATGGTGGATTTTTGGGAGAGGGGTTCGCATCACCTGCCACGCCAAAGGGGTAGTGTAGGCTAAGTGGGGACCCTCCTCCTAATCTAACAAATGTTCCCATCTTTCCGCCCACAAAATGTAAAGCATGAACGGGGATTGTCTACCCCCACTATCTGGAGGTTCCTGGGTTGGATTTCAAAGGTGATATTACCGTTGAAGCTTTCTGCCCAGGAAGGCCATCCTGTTCTGGAGGCAGCACCTTCACCCAGAGCAGGCTTTGCCTCTGTCCTCTGTGAGTGCTGGCTCTCACCACAAGATGTCAGAAACATGTCTGGTAGTGGCAGGTAGGCGAAAACAAGTCAGTAACCACACGAGTGCTTGGTAGGTTTTATGGGGACCCTCTAAAATAGTCTCCTGTGTGAATGTTTTAATAAATCCACCACTGGCATCAGTGAGGATTTATTAGCACATGTTGCATGGTACCAAACACCTTAGGAATCAGTGAAGCCATCATGGAGCTACAAAACTAATGTTGACAAGTATCCATCCCATGTACTCTGTATGGCTTCCCCGTGAACTCACAACCTCTCAAAATAGACTGGATATTGCAGGTACATATCTGCTCATGCTAAAATGCCAACACATAGGACATAGTACACCCTGCCTTAGGGCCATAGGCCTCCAGTAGGGGTGACATACCTAAAACTTGTGCAGTGTATGGGTGGAAAGGCACACAGGCCTGTCTGCCATGTCGACTCTTCCTATTTTTCTGCACCAAGACATGCAGCCTGCAATGGCAGAGTGCATAGCCTTGGTGAGGGGTCCCTGGGTTAGCATAATCAGTGCTGCAGCCCCAGTGGACCCTCTTTCGTACCCATACCTTAGTTACCAGGGGTATCATTTACTAGGGACTTACAGGGGTAACTGAAGTTGTGCCAATCGTGGTACAGGTTTTGGGAAAGAGATCTGGTACTAAGGACCTTGTTAGCAGGGGCCCAGTACACTTACAGTTCGAAATCACATTAGACATCAGGCAAAAAGTGGAGGCACTTTCCTACATCCACTTTTACTGGATGGAGCTGACGGACCATTATTGATTATATTCATATTTTGCAACAATTGAGCATGAATATTCTATCTGGGGGCACCAGAGCCAGCAACTACAGCATTCACAAATCCAATGATCTAGTACTCAGCTTACCAGCTATAGTTAATGGTCAACTAGAGAGTGGGTTAACAGGTTTAGCCACAGCACACAAGGAGCTTAGGTTAAGGTATAGAGCAGCTCATATTCCCTTAGGTTAAGGTATAGAGCAGCTCATGTTCCCAGCCTGTTCACATTGTGAATGATAATTTGGATTTGATTAATGGCAGTCTTCTATCTGAATTCCTGTTTCAAAACTTTATCTGTGATGCATTTATTAAACTAGGTCTTAGCATCCACGAGTCTTTAATAGCCCCTATTGGAATTAATAGGTTTACTGAGCAAAGATGGTTTGAATTGAAATGTATGGAGGCCAATACACATGAGAGCAGTCCTGAACACCAATCCCGGAATTCAAGCTGAAATAGTAAGGGTTAGATCTGAGTACATTACGACCTTTTTATAAAAGAAAAATCATAATTGTCAAGGGTCCTCCCCTGTAGAGGAGGATGGATGTCCACAGGAGCAAAGATGAATATCCCACACACTTCCAAACAGCAACGACCCAAGTGAGAAGAGATAACTCACTCAAAGTCAGTTGCTCCCTAAAAGCTTGGGGGGAATTTCCCAGGGAGTATACCACTCTCCCCCAGCAGGGATGATGTAGCTGCAGTCTCGATGGCAGGAGATGGCTAGAATCAAACATACAACAGTACTAAACTCACCAATAGTTTACAGGAACAATACATAAGTGTTCAACATAGAATTCCACTTACCTCACCAGGTGAGCGTCAGGGCTTTAAGCGAGCAGTCAAGTCATGAACCAGGTGGTAATGAAGGGAACCTGGAAGACTACTCTGCAAAGGATACCTCCAAAGAAGAAGGTGCACAATTCCAGCCCTGCTCCTAAACTGAAGCAAGAGCAAGGCTGGGCCACAAGAGCAGCTGATGACAAGCTTGTATCACTTATAGAGCTAAGGACAAAGTGACACAGCAATAACTCCCACTTCCTACTCGTAACACCATCGCTGCTTGTGATATTTTCCTCCTGTGCTGGAATTTTCAAAAGTCCTTTGAGTATGACGAGCTGGGCTCATCATCAGCCTGGTAGGAGGCTACTTCATGACGAGCCCAGCTCGTCATGAGCCTGGAAGGGGTTAAACTAAAGACAGAGCAGAGTGAGTAACATATAACACACAACACACACGATACAAGCACCACGCCCAGCTCTTGAAACTTATGACGGAGCGGAGCGGGTGTACACACAACGAGACAATCCAAGACGTATGCACCACGCGTCCCACTCGTAAGCTGAAGACGGAGTGGAGCGCAGAGACAAACACAACAACTCGAATGCACAAGGAAAGCCTCTGTCCACTCAATAACAAAGCCGGAGTGGAACGGAGCGGAAAGAAGGGCTCAAACACAATCCTCCCAACAAACACAGGTCGAGATAGACCGGAAGTCAAAAATGCAGAAAAAAGGGAGTAAGGCACCGGTGAAGGAGAAGCAGGGCGGGAGTAGGGAGACTGAGTAACGAGAACAGGCTAGATCGGGAAAGTCGGGAAAGGGAAGGGATACCGGGCACCTTACGAGGAATCGAGGGCAAAAATCACAGACTCCAAAATCAAGGAGCAAACGGGAACACAAAGGGCAGACAGGTACCAAGAACGCTACGGGAACCTGACCAAGCAGGACGCTGAGTAAGGGGGTATGGTCACTAACCAAACAGTAAGCCAAGCAATGATTCGCGGGTGAGTCTCCCTTTTCAGTTAGTTAGGGAGCGTCTCAAATTTTGGAAACACAATGCAGCATGCTGCTTAGGGAATGTCACAAAAGGCTAAATGGCTTTCAATAGCGAATGCGGAAAGGAGAACTCTATTATCCCTGGGGAATCTACGTTGAACACTCATGTATGTTGTCAGATCCGAGCACCCCTAACAATAATTAAAGACGAAACCTGGGCTAATATAGTTACAGCTTGCTCGAACAAAAACACGAGGGCCTGGTCATCACTAACGTGTTAGACTCAGCAATGTGTTCTAAAATTACCGTCTTAATGGCACACAGTGGTCATCATTCCAGTTTTGCTAGTCTACAAGTATTTTCTTAGAATGTAATAAGTACAACAAGAAAATAAAATCCAAAACAATATAAGAGGTATCTTGACGTAAAGAAAGAGTAAGGGAAACATGAAATTGGGGTAATATAAGCGGATTATCATACAAGGTCAAAATCAACAAACAATCCGATAACAATATGAAATACATTATGAAGGAATTTAAATATCTTTTTTTGTAAGCCATAAGTGAAGTCTGTTAGAGCAAACAAAAGGAAGTCAAGGTGGTTTAAGAACTTCCTCAGTGATAGTTTGACTTTGAAAAGAAGACTTTGTATGGTTGCCTAAGAAATGTGTGATGGGAGATTTAAAAATAGTGCATTTTAGAGGATGAGAAAGACAATTAGTATATGTGGTGTCAAGTTTGTGATTATAGCAGACTGCTAACAAAAGGTTTATAATTTGTATATGTGGTGAAGCTTCCTTCAGGTCAGTAGACAGACTACTTAAAAACATATTAATGATAGAAAATGGCACTGATGAGTTGATAATATTATTAGTTCAATTTCAGACTGTGTTAAAAAGCATGAACTATGGGACAAGTGAATAGTAAATGTAATGAGTCTGCAGGTCGTGAGTGGTAGGACCAACAAATGTCAGTGTGTTCTGAGTATATATGATGAACAGTGGAAGGGGTATTGAAAAGTCTATTGTAAATGTAAAACAGAGTTTGAGTGGTATTAGGAGTCTGAGACGTTTTCTGTAATTTAAATCAGATTCCTCTCCAGGTGGATATGGGCTAAAATACTCCGAGTTCGTGACCCCAAACTAATTCAATTTCTGATTTAGATCTATTGCTGGAATTGTGACACAAAAGCTGATAAATGGAAGTAGCCATCGGAAAAGCACGAACACGTGTGCAGAGTAGGGAAGTGATTGGTGTGGAGGTATTAATAGAAGAATGAAAATGAGTATAGGCTTGTAGTGCAGTTCCTATTTTCCCAATAGGCCCTGCGCATTGGAATAACATAAACAGTAGTATAGACGTAGAAGTGCGGATCTTCCAGGTCTCCACAGACTATGCTAAACTTAATTGGGTTTGTTACCAACTAGCTCAGAGGTCACTGGAAACTTTCTTGACTGAATAGAAAGTGATCAGCTTCCCTGGTAGAGACAAGATGGGATTCAGTTTTCCAACAACCGCATAAACATGACAACTTTGCTCCTTAGAATAAGAGTCAATCTCTAGAGTCGTGTGAAACAATAGACAGTTATTTTACTCAGTCAGTTTTTGTGCAGATTACTTTCACCAATATGCAGAGAATAGAGAGACGGGCGTTTTCAATAAAAAGGTATTATTTATTGAACAGTCTTTCTTCTCATACGACAGAAATGAATTGCCACAATTGCAAGACTAGTTATTATAAAAAGTGCGTACAGTAAAATGAGGATTGCGAAATAATACTGTAAAAGCATTGATATGGTTTCTTAGCCATACAATGGTTTAAAATAAATAAAACATATATACATTCATATATACATTAGGCTAACGTACTCAACTGGTGCTTCTAACTACGCCTACCCCAGTGTACCTCACCTAAGCCTAATACGTGGGAGGGAGTAAGTAAGTAGCTTTAAGTTAAGTTGGTTTTGCAAAGGTTTGCTTCAAGATTTCTCTCTAAGGGTTTAGTCAACACCATACCTCTGGAATAGAATGTTGGAGGTCTTGTATCTCCTTCCAGGACTCGATATCCCAGTCACTCGCAAGAGTAGGCTGGAAACGCCGGAGCTGGATTTTCTCGGCAGGAGAAAAGTCAGCGTCTCTCTCAGCGCGTCGAGGAGGAGGAGGGGCAGCGTCCGTGGGCAGCTTGTATCTGCTGGGCTTTGCAGGGGACAGCTGTTCTGCTCCTATGTTCACCACACCATCGCTATCATCGATGTCGTTGAAGCAGCGTTTGCTTAAGGCAACGTTGGTAATATTTATACCTGAAATGTGCCTGGTTTGACGTAAGTTTTTGGACATAAGACGTCAATAAAGATGTCACTAGGAAGTGATCGTCTCTCAGTGCTCATTAAAGTTCTATTACTAATCAAAACATAGCAAGCGGGGCTTTCCCAGGTTGCTGAGTTTTTATCTTGTTGAAGAACTCGGAGTGTAATCTAGGAATCTTAGATAGTGGCTTCTGCTGTGTCATTTGCTCTAATGAGCTGCAGAGGAAGAGATTCTGAAATGTGGTTCTGATCGTGTTAGGCCAGAGACGAGTTTCTGAAATATCACTCTTGATCGTTTATGCTATTATAGAGGAATACATGGATTATAGCCGTATAGGGGCATAAGGTCACAGTATTGATTGGGGTCCTAGATTAGAACGTGACAGGCTGTCATTATAATGGTTTGAAATATGTGACATTTCTTTTGAAAGGAAGAAGGGAATTTTAAAAGATTTTGGGCTTCTACGAAAATCAGAAGTGAATTCAGGGCCTTATCCAGTCACGACTGGATTATAACAACGCCCTTTACCTCGCCGCCCCTGAGTACACGATACGGAGATTACAGACGGTGCAGAACTGTGCCACGCGCACTTTGCTTCAGATCCCTCGACGTCAATCAGTCAAAAATGGACTGAAAAAACTTCATTTGCTACCCATTCCCCAAAGAATACAATTCAAATCCTTATGCATTGCGCACCAGGCGTTCTGGAAAACGGGCCCTCGCATCACTCGCAACCTAGTGTCACACTACCTTCCCACTAGGAATCTGTGATCCAACCAGACCTTCACGGCCACAATTCCCAAAATAAAAAAGTCCAGAACTGGCGGTAGGACTTTCACATATAACGCTTCCAAGCTATGGAACACCCTACCCCTCCACCTAAGGAAAAATCCCAACCTCACCTCATTCAGGAAACAGCTAAAAACATTCCTCTTCATTGCTGCCCAATAACACCGGGCTACCTCCTCTTGTTCTGTTGGTTTCTTAGCGCTTGGACGCCCCCGGGCAGCAATCGCGCTCTACAAATCGACATACAATTATTAACAATGATTTGTTTGATCCATATTATTCTATTTTTTCACCAAGCTTTCCAGTAAATGAGTTTATTATTATGAAGTATTAGGGCAATATACCAAATTGGAGATTCAAATAAGGAAATGGTATCAATAGGTTTATGTGCCGGCAAAGGTGTTATTAATGAACAAAGAAGTTGAAAAATAGATGAGGCTAAAGCTTGAGGTTTCCTGAAAAATGCTAAATAATTAACGAAAAGTATAAGGAAAAAAATGAAATTTTTCCAGCTCAATCTATTAAGGATAAAATTCATAAGAGTTCTAAAATCCAGTAAATAGATTGTTTCAATGAGAAGGCTGAGTAATATTTATGGAAATCAGGAAAATTAACTCCACCATCTGTCTTCGGGCGTTCAGTTTCAATAAGGATATGCAATGTTTTTTTCTATTTCATAAAACAGAAAAAAATATGGTATTGATTTGTTCAATATATTTGGATTAGATAGATGATAAGATGTTGGAGATGGAATATAAAACAGCTTTATAGTGTCAATGTGACCCCACCAGGAGAGATGTGAAGAATGCCAGCGATTAACTAAATACATTTGGTAATTTATTAATACAATCTTCTAGGCTTAATGAAATTGAAGGTTTTAATTGACTAGGGGATCCATAAAACTAAATATTTAATTTTTGTTGTACTCCAGAAAAACGTAGTTTTCATGTTTAAAAGTTTTCATGTTTAAAAGTATATTTATTGAAAGGTAGAATTTCACATTTCTCGTGTTTTAATTTGTATCTGGAGACAAGAGAATAAGATGCTGCTTCCTATAAACAGGCAGGAACAGATGTTTGAAGTTGAGAGAAAAATAAAAGAATATCATCAACATAAACTGCCATTTTGATATCAATCAATCAATCAGGGGCGGTGGGTGACATTTCAAAGTGGTGGGCCGCGAAGGGATTTGCATACAGCACCGTAGCGAGTGAGCGCAGCGAGCGAGCCCGAATCCAAAAGGGGGGTTTGGGGGGATAACCCCCCCTAAGAAAATTTTGAAAAAAAGAAGAAAAATCGTGCATTTTCAAGCAAATTTGAGAAAGCAGGAAGGTTAATAAAGCAATTGTGAAACTGCAGTTAATACATTAATAGATGGCATAACATAGGTAGCTGCTTATTCAGTATAACCACAGAGCTTCATTCATTCCGTCCTATTACGCTCAGGTGCTGAATTCAGACTATAAGACTTTCATGAAAATCTCACCTCTAAGAGTAGAAGAAGTTGCACAGCAGTTGGGAAACAGCCTTCACAAAGCATTAGGAAAATGAGAGGCAATTACTTGAAAGCAAACTGAAAGCAATGCATCAAGTAGTAACTTAAAGCAATGCATCAAGAAAAACAGTGCATGCAGTCAACCATACAAAAGTAAACTAAAGCAAGTGTGAACCTGTGAACCTTCGCTTTGAAAGCAGGGTGCTAGTCAACAGGCCAGTCACATACATTTAAACTGAAGAAGAGTACACCTCAGCATGCAGGCACCAACATAAAAGCACCAAGCAAGTAAAACAGTTTAATGAAAGAAAAATGACTGGTCTGGGTCTGGATCTGACTTGGTACGAGCAGGATACAAAAAGTAAACGAGTAGGTGGTAACCCACTTCAAGTGAAGGAGCTGTAAGGAACCTAAGCGCAAGTGTTGATACCAATAACAGGGCAGCTCTGGCTTTCTCAGGGTGGGTGTCAGCTGTGTGATGAAACCAGCATGTGAAGCAGTTACCTCAAACAAACTAAAACCAATGCACTCATCAAGACAAGGAGTTACATGAAATCAAATAGAAAACCACCATCAAGCCAGGTAGTCACCTAAAGGCAAATTGAAGTGACTGCGCAATATGGGAAGTACACTTCACCAACCAGCCTATTACACTAAAGGCAAATAAAAGCAATGCTCCCAGTAAACAAGACAACATAAATTGAAAATGTTTCCCAGCAGGACCAACAGTCACAAAAAGTAAAGAAACAGAACGAAGTCAGAGGCACTCCAGGAATCCAGGAGAGTGGTCTGGTGAACTGTTCATGAAGGCTGAACCTGGTTCCCCAATACGAAATTCGGCAGCTCTGGTGTAGTGCCACATCCCCCAATGAACACCATACTATCCCACTGAGACACCCACACTGCCTTCAGCTACAACCCAGTTGTGCCCTGCTACATATACCTGGATACGGCTCAATTCAAATTATGCACAAGAGTGATATGCTGCCTGGAAAAAAGTACCTTCCTGGAAAAAGCAAACCCTCATATGGATGCAAGATTATGTAAAGCATATGAAATGTAAGTAGAACAACATGGCTACCTTAACACTTTTATACTTATTATTCAGAAATCAAGAGTATTCTTTACTGAAACTTTAAGCACCACTACACATCCCTGGGGGGACCAGTATCACGGTGTATTGCTTATATCCTGTGAACCGTGAGCAGTATGGTTTAAAAAGACTACATTACTCAACACAGAGCCACTGCTTGTTTTTCTTTTTTTTTCCTGTTTCATTATTTTTCATCCTTCCACTCCCTTATTGTTTCGAGGTCTCAGTTACTTTTCTTTTGTCCTCCACATGATAAATGCGCCTTCCTTCCCATGATTTCCAATCTTTCCCATCCCCTCCTGTGATTTAACCTCTCAGTTCCCAGGTCACCCAATACCTGAAAAGTGGAACTGGGCCCCAGGACATGTATTAAATAGCCCCACATCCTCCACCGTCTCTCCTACTCAGGTACTTATGAAGTATTTGGTGACCTAAACATGGCCACCGAGATGGACATTAGCCATGTTGAAGTACATGGCTTTGAAATCAGGCACAAGTCAAGGGTGAACATGGGTCAACAACAGACCAATTCGGTTGGCTGAAAGCCCCAATAGGTAAGTATATTGTATACAATTTTAGGAAAATCAAAATGTCTTGGCTACCACAAGACCTAAAAACATCCTTGTCAAAGTCAAATTGTGGACCGCTGTTCTTGAGTCTCTGAGAAAGTGTACCTCATTTCTTTAATTTCAGAAAAAGCTGAAGACATGGTTATTTTAAACTGCGGCTATGTCACCTTAGCTTATTGACGCGCGTATTAATAACGCTCATATACTTAATAACGGTCATATACTTAATGCCAGTTGACTGAATTGTAATGCATTCATTAATACAGCAATCGCTCAACAAAGCCACAAATAACGTAAATCGTGCGCAATGTCAATATCATCATTTCTTTGTTAATGCGATGGGTGGATTTATGGGAAGAGGGTGGGTGGAAGGATGAAGGGTGTATGGTAGGACTGGTGAAAGGCTGGCTGGATGGATGAAAGGGTGGGTGGATGACGGATGGCTTGCTGGCTGAATGAAAGGGTGGCTGGATGCATGGACGGATGAAAGGGTGGGTGCGTGAAGGATTGGTGGATAGCTAGATGAAATGGTGCATGGATGAATGGATGTTTCAAAGGGTGGATGGGTGAAGGATGGCTGGATGGGTATGTGGATGGATCAAAGGGTGGGTGGATGGATGAATGGGTGGATAGTTTGCAAACAAATACTTAATAATTGCTTCATGTAAGTCTGTACAGGGTGGATGGATGGAATAGCAGGCATAATCATTTCAGGGCCTTTTGTAGACGGGAGGAGCGAGCTGGACAATAGTGTTTAGTTCTCGGATTTCATAGATTTGGATTGCCTCAAAAGGTCAAAGTATTATCAAAACGGGTACATTTGGTCATGAACAGAAAGCAATTAGTTCTGCAACTCTTCGAAAATGATAAATGTGATAAAAATAAAAACGAGTCACGCAGACGGTTAACACCTTACGTGACACATTTATCAGTACTGCAGACATAATCATTTCAGGGCCTTTTGTAGACGGGAGGAGTGAGATGCAATAAATGTATTCACAAATACCTCTGTCGTTCCATTACGTGCATGAACTAGGTTTAAAAAGAAAAACTAGCCAGGTTTAAAGAATCAGGTCGTAAATCATGTACAGTCAGTGCCAGTTTGCGTTCCCATAGAAAACACTGTGCCTCAAAAATGTAATTGCAAGCGAAAGAAACGTACACAGCAGAAAGGAAAAATGCACGTTAGAAATCAGATTATAAAGCTGATCACATTTTATGCACAGCGAACCAGACTATCTCAAACACTAATGGTATTTACATAGCGCTTCGTACCGCTTTGGGTGGCATACAGGTGCCTTATCAAACGGGTAGCAAGTGCAATCTGCGAAATGCGTGGCTGACGAAATATGCACCGATATAAATTGCACTTTAGGGAACAGATTTTAAATCCAATCACAATTCATGCACAGCGGACCAGACTATCCCCAACAGTAATGATATTTACATAGCGCTTCATAACGCTTTCGGTTACCCCTCCTTCTGTGTCACTCCCTCCCTCTGTGTCACCCCTCCCTTTGTGTCACCCCCTCCTTCTCTGTGTCACCCCTCCTTCTCTGTCACCCCCTCCTTCTATGTCACTCCCTCCCTCTGTGTTACCCCCTCCTTCTGTGTCACTCCCTCCGTCTGTGTCACTCCCTCCCTCTGTGTCACTCCCTCCCTCTCTGATGGGCAATGTGCATTGCCCATCAGGCCTTCTGGGACTCGGGCCCAAAACTCTTGCGTAGCCTAGTCAGCCAATACCACCCTGGCCGTGAACTACGTTCCAGCCAGGCCTTCATGACAACAATCCCCAGAATCAAGAGATCTAGAGCAGGTGGAAGAATGTTCACCCTTAACGCCTCAAAAATCTGGAACACCCTTCCCCCTCACCTGAGATCTAACCCGAACCTTGCCTCTTTCCGCAAGCAATTAAAAACTCATCTATTCAAATCCCCGTAATCATCTCAGCCTCCCCATCTTCCTCCTAGTCTCTGACAGTCTCACTACACCCTTTCTGGTTCCCTAGCGCTTGGACGCCTCAGGGCAGCAATCGCGCTGTACAAATGTATTTTTCATTTTCATTTTCATTTTTGTGTCCCCCCCTCCTTCTGTGTCACTCCCCCCTCTGTGTCACTCCCTCCCTCTGTGTCACCCCTCCCTCTGTGTCACCCCCTCCTTCTGTGTCACTACCTTCCTCTGTGTCACCCCTCCCTCTGTGTCACTCACCCCTTCTGTGTCACTCCCCCCCTCTGTGTCACTCCCTCCCTCTGTGTCACTCCCTCCCACGTTCTGTCCCCTCTTCCCTCACTTCCTCCTACTGTCCTTCACCTCACACGTTTCTCTTCCACCGAGCTATCTCTTTTCCCTTGCTTGGGTCACTCTTTCCCTCACCCCCACCCCTATGTATCACATGCTCTTCCTCTTCCTTCGTGCCTGCCCTCCCCTCTCAGCAGTGACCTAGCTTCTCTCCTCACCCCCCTCTCTCCCTCTCTCTCTCCCTCTCTCTCTCTCTCTCTCTCTCTCTCCCTCTCTCTTACATTCTCTTATCTTCTCTCTTCTTGTCCCCTTCTCTGCACGTCGCCCCCGTCTCCCTTTCTGCGTCTCGTTCTCTCCGTCCACGCTCTTATCTCGTTTTCCTCCCTCGGCCCCCTCCACTTCGCTCCCGCCTCTCGCTCTCTCTCTCTTGAGCCCCACTCTATTCGATGTGAAAGGTGACGATGAGAAAGACTTTGCGATATAAATTAGTAAAGTAAATGGTGGACACCTCATTCCTTAGCATGCCTGCTTGCATGGGATGGCTGCGACTTAACAACACTCCACAGCTAAAATGAATTGAAACAGTCACTCACTGTGGAAACATGGAACCAGAATCGGGCACCGCCGGCGCCAACGACCAGTCCTCCTTGGCTTGTGAGATGAATGCCGGGCCACCCCCACGCACGGCATCCAATGGGATGCTGCTCCAGTGGACCAGCCAATCCTGGCGCTGCATGCAGCGCCAGGATTGGCTAGGGGGTCACATTTGCTGCTCGACCTGTCGCCCTTAGGAAACCCGGGCTGTGGCAGGCGAACAGCACGGTGAAGCACCCCTGGGTCCCACTGGGGAACTTACAGTGCGCATGCTTGAGAAAGTTTTCAACTTTCTCAAGCATGCGTACTGTAAGTTCCCCAGCGGGACTGCGCACTATTGTCTGCTGCAGCCTGAGTGTGTGGACTGTCACTCAAGCTGCAGCAGGCCACCCCCCCTGCGCAATTTTTAAGATACGGCCGGCGGCCGCGATGCGGGTCGATGGTGGCTGGTGGGGGTCCGCCCCTACACCCCAATGGATGCACCGCGGCTGCAATCAATCAATCAAGGAATTTGTAGAGCGCGCTACTCACCCTTTAGGGTCTCAAGGCACTGGGGGGGGTCGCTACTGCTCGAACAGCCAGGTCTTTAGTTGCTTCCTGAAGGCGAGATGGTCCTGTGTCAGCCGGAGGTGGGTGGGGAGGGAGTTCCATGTCTTGGCTGCCAGGTAGGAGAAGGATTAGAGAAGAGGTGAGCGACCCAATATACCCTTGCGGGCTTGGGCAGATAAACAATTGAGAAATTGGGCCAGCAAGGGATTTTGTTTATGTTATCGAATCTCAGCTAGTGTGGGACGGAAATTGATTGAAAACTCACACTCTTAAGAACTGGTGGCTGAGGTAAATGAATTTGTAACGCAAGCAGATAATGTTACCACACTAACATCATGCAAAATAATACAAAAACCAGGTATTTAGAGTCAAAAAAGTGTGTTATTTACGTCAAGGTAAAAGAATAATCATTGATAAGATAGGGTACGAAATAATCCATTTAAGATATACAGGGAGTGTAATAAATATTTCACCAATATATCAAAAATGAGAGTCAAAACTGCTAGTAGATGAAAACACAATGACTTCAAATCAAAGAGTAAATGAAAATCAATCGTGATAGATGAATCGCAGGCAGAATTAGACACAGTTGTCGACGTTTCGGTCTTTGCATTATAATTTCATAAGACCATCATCAGGACATAGATTTAGTGCATTTGAATGTTGACCCTTTAAAAAAGTAAGACCTACACTTCCTAGCCAGGTCAGTGATGTTGATGAAGGTAAATCAATAAATGCGGATACTCAATCGAGGTTGAAATCTGCGTTTTCAATTTGGACGCTTTGGATATTACTTGAAAGGCACTCAGGGCTTGCTCAATTGCTGTGAATGCCTTCGTACGTTTTGAATAGTCGTGAACTAGAATCAACTTTGTGTAACCGGGTCGGCCGCAGCAGCGTATTCAATAGGAACAGCTGAACACCACAAGCAGGAAAGCAAAACTGGTGGAGGGAAGACCCAGCACCCCCCCTTACTGACCTGGAGGAGATGGTGGGCTCAACCATAGAACCTGAAAGCATCTGCGGACTGGGAGATGTAGACAGCTCAGCCAGAGCTGCCAGCAGAAAAGATAAGATGCATGCACAGCAATCCCCCCCACACCATCATCCTTCCTTTTACCCTATGTGGCTAAGTGAACCCCAGTCCAGTACTGCTAGCACTATACAGGAGCAATGCATTATAGGACATGTAGTCATTACATGAAAGAGCATGTCATACAGCACAGCAATCACCAAGTTAGGGAAATGATTCCAGACAGAATGAAGAGCAGGCAACATGTACATTGTTCAAGTGAAAAATATTTAATTGTAGTGGCTGTGAGGCAGTAGCGCTTAGCTAATGTATGCTCATATGTCCGCAGGTGAGACATCTCACAGGCGTTCCCGGGAGACTGAAGGCACGGCACCAGAGAGGGATGGCAGTAAGGAGCCAGGTCCAAGTGCACAGAATGTATCAGAGGACACAGGTGCACCAAGTACACAGCCACCATCCAAAGACACAGAAATGGCTCCAGAGTTGCAGGCATCGCCAGAACGTACACAATCCCCTCTGTTACTGTCATCCCCAGAAATGCCTGCATCACTGCCTGTGACAACACCTGCATCACAACAGAGCAGGAGGCATGTTGTTGCCCCACTATTGGAAATGGAGTCATCAGCAGGTGACATGGAGGGGGAAGACACACTCACCTTGCCTGGGGAAGGTAGCTCTGCCACACTGTAGTCCAGTGCAGAGATGGCCTGTACTGGTACCAGACGCCGCAGGCTCCGAGAAAGCAGTGTAGCTGCACGTGTGGAGGGTCCCAGTGTTTTCCGTGGCCTGGAGGGGAGCATGGTCAAAATCCAAAGGATGCAGGGAAAGGCCATCATGTCTGTCCAATGCCAAATGAGGAACCTAAACAACAATATGGAAGACATAGGGAAGGGCATCAGAGAACTAGCTGATGTCAACAAGGAGGTGGCTGCAGGGATGCGTGATATGTCACAATCGGTGCAGCTTCTGTGCACCAAACTAGATCAGGAAATGTCATCAAGGCGCATGGAGAAGAGGCGTGCGCAGCAACAAAATAAAACCATAAACCGTCTGGCCACAGCCACGTTCCTGCTTTGCAGGATATGCATAAACATGCAGGAGGGACTCACGCGAAATAGAAATGAGGTGTCTAGGGGCATTGCTAGGATGACCAGTTCTGTTGAGGTGCTGATAAATGCACAAACAGCACAAACTGCTTCTCTGGATGCGCCAGAGAGTAAAGGGAGCACATGTGGGAGCAGCATGGCAAGCCCCTTGTCGTAGAGACACGGAGGAGCAGCAGGCGCCCCGGTGAGGCAACAGCTGAAACGCCAAGTGAAGACAGCCAGCCACAAACATCTGGCAGTGTTAGGCGTGGACGCAAATGAGTAGTTCAGTTAATGGGGAAGTGACCCAGGACTAACATCATTGAATGTATATATTTTGTGTTGCACAATTGTGCTTTAGAAACCTGCGTTGTGACAAAATTAAACTACGTTGGGTGCATACTCCACCTGTCTGTGTCTCTTTACTTACTCAAAAGTAGTTGCGTGTGATCTCTTCCCGTCTGTGTCTGCCATCTGTTGGTGTTGCTACTCCAGCAGTGTTGGGTTCAGGCAGTGCTTGTTCATCATCATGGTCCTCATAATCAGATAATTCCACCTCGGTGCCCTTCTTCATGGCAAGGTTGTGCAACATTGCACAGGTTGCAATCATCTTGCAGCAGGTCACTGGTGTATACTGGCGTGCCCCTCCACTTTTGTGGATGCAGCGGAACCTGCTTTTCCACAGCCCAAAGGTGCGCTCCACAATGTTCCTGGTAGATTTGTGTGCCCTGTTGTATCTCCTCTTGCTGGGGGTTGAAGGGTTGAGGTAGGGAGTAAGGATGAAAGACCGGACCCCATATGCACTATCCCTATATGTAACAGAAAAAGACATTACTCATCCACACATACACATACATCTGCAATACGTATCAAGGGAGTGTCACACAGTGTGTTACCTAGCAGGTATCCTTCGCCAAATTCCCCCGCTGTCAGGCGTGTGTATATACCACTGTTTTGAAACAGTGAAAGCAAACTTCACTCAGGAAATTTGGCAACTATGTCCGTGATGATGTACTTTGCATCACAGATTAACTGTACATTTATGCTGTGGGTAGACTTCCTGTTCCGATAAATGTACTCTGTGTCCGCAGGTGAACATATTGGTATGTGGGTGTCCTCAATACAGCCAATGACGTTGGGGAAATGTGCCATTTGATAAAACTTTGCCTTGGTCCTGAGCTGTTTTGCGTGCGTTGAAGGGAAGCTGATGTAATAATGCATTCTCTGCATCATGGCCTCAGGCAAGCAGGTGTAGGCTATACAGCACCTGCACTTGGGGTGGGATGGCGTGCGCCCTTGGGGTTGGGTGCTCTAAAAGTGGGTGAAGGTCCCTGATCAGCTCCAGGATGGTTTTGGGGTGTAGCCTGTACCTTTGTATGATCTCTGGCTCAGTCAGTTGGAATAGGGTGATTCTCTGCCTGTAGACCTGCTCCTCCCTTCTCCAGACCCTCTCTCCTTCTGCCTGGAGCCGTAGCAGCCTCACAATCACGTAGAATGCCGCCATTCTGGTCAAACAGTTGTGTTTTAGGCCCTTTCTTATAGCCTGCACCTGGTTACCACCTGATTTGAATCCATGGTAAATACAGACTCTTAAATACCGAATTTCATGTAAATTCAGCATTTTAGAGGTTACCTACATTTCAAAAGTAATTTTTACCATTTCTTATTTACCAAATCGGTAATTTTACCGATTCGGTAAATTTTCCAATTCGGTAAATTTTCCGATTCAGTAAATTTTCCGAATCGGTACATTTTCCGAATCGGTACATTTTCAGATTTGTTAAATTTTCGGAATCGGTAAATTTTCCGATTCGGTAAATTTACCGAATCGAGCGATTTTGAGGCCCCTACATCTCAAACACCAAATACCGGTCGGTAATGGCCGAAATTCGGTATTTTCCGCCATTACCGACCGGTATTTGGTTACCTACATCTGGCCCCTAGTTCCTTTTGAAATACCATGTTCTCTGCCCTGACCTTCCTCCAGAAAGCAGTCTGTCGCAGAAGGAGCAGCTCCAAATATGATAGGCTCACAGCTAAAGCCATGGCAGTTACTAGAGGTTAGAAATATTTCAAGCATTTTTGTCATCAACTTTTGTGTGCTTCATATGCCGCCCAAGTGGCATTGACATGCCCTAACTAGGGCAGAACTAGTCCTGGGTTTCTTGTGTTTGGATTCAGGGAGGAACTGGCCTGGCAGTTCAAGCTGGACTGTTCCCAAGAGGAGCAGGGTCTTGGCTGATTTGCATATGGCTGGGTCCAAACTAAGGGGCTGATTAGGATTGCGGTGATTCCGCATCCTCCGGGCCGGTGGAAGCCACCGCCGGCCCAGAGGATGCGGAATCAACGCAGCAGGGCCTCCAAAGACCCCCGCCTGATTAGGATGGCTGGGGGGTCATCGGCGGACGGGAAAACCGTCCGCCGCTTTTCCTCCGCAGTCGCCTTCCGACCGTGGCGGAAAAGCTCTAATATGGTGGCGGTGTCTATCAGACACCGCCAGCCATATTAGGATGGGGCAGGAAACATGCTTTTTCACTGTGGCTTTTCCGCCGTGTTAAAGCATGGGGTATTTTCAGTCAGGGTGTCAGGGGGTGGGAGGTGCACATGGGGGGTACCTATGGTACCCCCCTGCATTTACATGAACAAAGACGCAGGCACCGCATGCATTTTTAACCTTGCTACAAGCAGCACCCGCCGCAAGGTTAAAGATACGGGATTGACCGCCAGGGTGGCGGTCACATCCTAATTTGCATGAAGGGACCGCCGCTGCCCATGCGGACGATCCCTCTACCTCAGGGGTGGCGGACGGATGCAGGTCTGTCCGCCATCCTAATGACCCCCTAAGGTGGCATGGTAACCAAAAGAAGGATGGGTTGAGATGCTACCATAAGTGACTAGAGGTTCACACCTGGATGTCAGCCACAGTGATATGTGTATCAAAAGGTTACCCCAGAGCATCCCACCATACTCTTAATGATTCGCTTACCAGCTCTATCTCCTTCCTGGGATAGACCCAGGCCCTTTTTCGGTGTCCCGCTCTTCTTTCTCCAGAGTGTGTCCCATCTAGCTCACAGGTATGCACCACTTCACGAATCTGTCTGGGAGATTCATCTACCTGGGAGGTCCACCATTCAGGGTCCCCCGACCTCCCTCTAACGATATGGGTGGTGGCATCCCCACAGTCCTGCCGCAGCAACCAGGGAACCACCATTCCCTGGTGGTGTTGTGGCAGTTATGAGGCAATAATGTGCTAGACGGGTCTGCTGCAGTCCTACCAAGCATATTACAAGTTTCCTCTCTGCAATGGCTACCAAATTCAACAACACCTGATATGGTTTCAGCAATTCCCTCAGGTTATAACATAATTAGGTGAAACTGAATGGGGAACCCTGGCACAGGAGTAGCTATTATCTTTTGATCTTCCATGTACGGCTCTCTCATCAACACCCTTCATTTCTTTCAAGCAAATGAATGCTTTTTTTTATTTTCTTCCAATTCTACCACCAGGTATGCAGGGTTGATAATTTATCACCCTCCTAACCATTGTTCGAATTTAGTGCCTCGTTCCCAGATTTTATTGCTCCTTACATTCCACAAGAAAGCATATTTACACTGTTAGGGGTGCTTCAACTTCCTCCTTGAAGACCTAAGAACTTGACACTGCTTTGCTCACAAATGTTTTAGAAATCCTAAGTCTTAGTCAAAACGTTGCAACTACAACTCGTGTAGCATGGCATCTACCTGATCCCATTTTTGGAAATCCAAAAATGTAATGGTAGACACTCCACTAGCACTTTTCTGGGCAAATCATTATGCTACTGTATTTCATATTCTAGATCAATTTGTTAACTCCTGCAATTGTCTTCAAACCTTAAGACTTTAACTTACCACTATAGAAAGGCAGACCGAAAGGGACATCGTAATCCTTATTTTAGGATTACATTCTGACTGATAGGCCGACAGGCTCCTTGAGCCCATCGGAACAGCAGCAGTCTGTCCCTACAGATGCTGCTTCCGACCGCCGCATCACAATGCGGTGGACGGAACGCAGGTGCAGATGTTGGTCAGATCCGAGATACATCGTAATCAGCCCCTTAGTCTTTTAACAAAAAATTGTTCACTAGAGTTCATTAATTAGTCAAGATTGTTCTCATGGGATAGTAGAGTTGAAGCAATCACTTGCTTAAGTAGGTGCATACAGTTCTCTGTTTTCTTGCTTTCAAAGGGTACCAGAGTGGTACACACCCTACACTTTTTCTGTCATGTGCAGACTTCCAAATCTGTATGCTCAAGTACAAGACTAGTGACCAAAGAAAAACTTAACTTCCAAAAGAAACCTGTCTTTTGACTATTGGGCCCAGGTAAAGCTCCTCTGGTAGCAAGAAGAGATCAAGGCACGTGGCTGCAACTCAAGACCCTCAAGCTCTGACTTGACAAGCAGATTACCTGCCTGGCTCTGTGTGTTCTCGGCATGCATTTTCATTCCATTAGCCTATGTGCCAATGAAATGGCCAAACCCAGGCACATCAGAAGTCTAAATCATAATAGTGTTAAATTAAGGCAACCCTAAGTTGCTGCATTATGACACAACCACGAGGGTGAACTAAATGTCCTTAAAGATGGACTTGTTAATCATTCCTGTATTCAACATAGAATATGTTGAGATTTTATCTTTGTTTCTTTAACTTTTGCACTTATCCCACATCTGCATTAGTTGCATAATAAGGTCCTGCTTTAGAATTGGATGGTAATGGAAATATTCCAAATTCTGAGGGAGGTACTGAATCAGCAAGAAGATTCATTGGTTACATTTCTTTCACATTCTGTCTATGGTTTAGAAAATTCCCGTGGGGGATTCTCTTCTGGAATCATCAACTCCTCCGGGATCTGGAGGATTTCCCATTGCCATCCAACTACTATTCAGCCACTCAGTGTTTTGGTGTACAAAAGGTACAATGGTGCAATATGGCAATGAAAGCAGCATTGGTCTGTATTTATTTTAGATTTATAGAGCACACCATGCATTTATGTTATGTTATGTTATGTTAAGATAGCTTGTAAAGCGCACAGCTGCCTCAGCAATGGAGCGGCCCGGCGCTGAACAAAAATGGCACCTAAACCGCGAGTATCCCTCATGGGAAAAGACATGAAGGGCCGGGGAAAGCAGGAAGGTCAAAGAGGGGGACTTACTCCGGGAACAAATGGGTCTTTATCGCTTTCGGAAGGTCATATAATTATCCATGCTCCGGATGTGAGATGAAAGATCATTCCAGAGCTTGGCAGCCAGAACGCGGAACGAGCAACCGCCAGCACGGGCCCTCTTCACACATGGTATAGAGACTAAATGTTTGCCTGCAGAGGCAGAATGAAGCATGGGAGTGTAGAACAAAATCAGACCAGATATTATACCAGAAGTGGGAGATTTCAAGATCTTAAATGCAAAGCAGAGGGATTTAAACTCCACCCGCCTCTCCACAGGCAGCCAATGTTCCCCTTTCATATTTCTAGCGGCGTCATCTCTACCTGCAATAAACGTTTACGCCAGCCCGCCCGTTCCATCAACTGGAATACTGTCCAGAAAAACCTCACTCTTCACCCCCTTTCCCCATCTAATGCCCCTTCTCCCTCGGGCGATATAGATAGAGACGCTATAGGTCTCAACAACTGGCTCACTCACGAATTTTCGACTCGCTGTCCTCCCCACAAACGGGACAAGGCCTTGAAAACAGCTAAACTCATGGCCCCTTGGTACACGCCGGACCTAACCGCCGCCCATCTCCTTTGCAGAAAAGCCGAGAGGAGATGGCGTAGTACCTACGACAACAGCGATCGTAGGAACTACATCCTACAGAGGAAAACCTACCTTGCATCCATCAAAACAGCAAAAAAAATCTACTACGTTAACGCTATTAATAATGCTAGCCAAAAGCAAAAAACCCTTTTTTCTATAGTTAAATCCTTTACCAAACCCAAAGCTCTTCAACCGGAAATCCCCCCATCCCAAGAATTTTGTGACAAAATTTCGGACTACTTTGATGACAAAATCACTCTCATCCACAAAAATTTCCCTCCCCCACCCCCAGTTCCTTCACCATGGGACCCGGACCATTTCAACCAGCCTACAAAAAGTCTCAAAAGCTTTACTCCGGTTACCTTGTCCCAGACCAGAGACGCGATCCTTGCTTGCAAATCTGGCTCTCCCTCTGACCCCTGTCCACCTAGGATCCTCCACCTCATCATCGACGAAATCAACCCCTCCATCAACACCATAATCAACCAATCTCTCTCATCCGGTTCAGTACCATGCTCTTGGAAACAAGGGGTGGTCAAGCCGCTCTTGAAAAAGTCGAATAAACCCCCCTCTGACCTGACTAACCTTCGTCCGATCACCCTCCTACCTGCACTAGGTAAAATAACGGAACAGTTGGTCCACAAGGAGCTCAAGACCTTTCTGGACTCAAATAATTTACTTCACTCCCAACAATCCGGTTTCCGGCCGAAACATTCCACTGAGACGGCCCTGATCGAGCTGACCGACACAATCAAAACCCTTCAAGATCAAAGAAAGAAGGCTATCTTGATCCTTCTCGACCTCACGGCAGCTTTCGACACTATTTCCCATTCCATCCTGATCAAGAGACTCTCAGACATCGGCATTACCAACTCTGCCCTATCTTGGATCAGTTCTTTCCTCAGTGACAGGTTCCAAACCGTCTCACTTGGCCCCTATCACTCCAAGGAGAAAAAGGTGTTCTGCGGCGTCCCCCAAGGTTCCATCCTGAGTCCCCTCCTCTTCAATATCTATCTTATCCCTCTCCTTACCCTCATAGAATCGTTCGGCATAACTGTCACTTCTTATGCCGACGATACTCAGCTGATCATCCCCCTTGATGAAAATACCAACACGGCTGAGCTCAACCTGAAACACTGCCTTACAGCAGTCTTCCAATGGATGGACACCAATCACTTGCGCTGCAACTCGAACAAAACAGAGATTCTTCCCATCGGAAAAAATGCATCCTTCTGCCCTGCCCTGTGGTGGCCGGACAACTCTGCCGCCCCTCCCCAAACCGTCTCATCAGCCAGGAACCTCGGTGTCCTCTTCGACTCCGAGCTATCCTTCGACCTCCACACTTCGAATACGGCAGGTAAATGCTTCGGCATTATCAAGTCATTAAGGAAATTCTTTGACTTCCTCCCGCTCGAAGCGAGAAAAACGGTAGCGGTAGCCCTCATTCTGTCCCGTGTTGACTACTGCAACGGACTCATGGCAGGGACCAAAAAATCGACCCTCGCCAAATTACAAAGTGTCTTGCACACTGCCGCCCGGCTTGTCCTGAAACTTCCACGAAAATCCTCCATCTCCGCAGCCCTTAAGTCCCTGCACTGGCTCCCCCTACACAAGAGAATTCTCTTTAAAATTCTCATTGTAGCCTTCCGAGCCTTCAACAAAACCGGCCCTTCCTACTTAACCAAACGCTTCCCCCATTATACTCCGTGCCGATCCCTAAGATCTGCTCAAGACAACCTCATGACCTTGTCTAAATTCAACCTGAAATCCAAAGGCGGCAAAACTCTAAGCAACTTAGCCATTAAAGCCTGGAATAGTATGCCAAGGCATCTCAGGCTTCAAACAGCTGAGAAACCATTCCGGAAGCTGCTCAAAACCTGGATCTTCACGCTCCCCGACGACTGGTCCAAAGCTGCCATTTAGCCTCCCCCACTCCACTCTGTGACTGGAATCAGGACCCATAGCGCCATGATGCTCCTTCCGGAGCGACCGCTTGCGCTTTATAAATACCACTCCAAATTCCAAATTCCAAAATTCCAAATGGTACTAGAGGTGGGGCAGCGACTCGGCATGGCAAGAAGCGTTCTGCTGCAACATTCTGGACCCTCTGAAGTATTGAGATCTTATTCTTATTAAAAGGTAGACATGCTTGCGAGTGCCAGATTTTCTTTTTTTTATCCTAAACTAACCACTTACTGGGATTAGTGAGAAGCACGTGATTAATTCTAGCACATGAATCAATCATTCAATCAATGCATTTGTATAGCGCACTACTCACCCGGAGGGTCTCAAGGCGCTTGGGGGAAAGGGGGTCTGCTATTGGTCGAACAGCCAGGTCTTGAGTTGTCTCCTGAAGGCGAGATGGTCCTGGGTCAGCCGGAGGTGGGTGGGAAGGGAGTTCCATGAAGAGACGGAGAACACGAAAAAGCAATGCAACGAGGAGCAGGAGCTTAGGAGGCTGCTAATAGTTGTTTTATGATGTTAATGTAAGCCATTGAGGCCTCCTGCTTGTCGTAAATAAGAACGTTTATTTTGAACTGAAGTTGTTAAGAAGCTAGGCGGTTTTTAAAAATGTGTAAACTTATCTCGCAAAGTTCATTGTCTCTTATTGAGAAAATGAAGGAAGTATGTATGTCTAGAGGACTAAAACTGGTTTCTTTAGAAATGAAAGCCTTGTAACACTATCAAATAAGAACATTTATCTTGTTTTAGTGCACACCCTGTATGTCTGTGTGTTAGGGAGCCAGTTTAAAATCTGTGTCCACCTTTGTGAATCATTTCACGTAATTTTCCTGGTTGGAACTGGTTTTATATTAATGAAAGAATCCTACTGATAATTTCTTTTGAGGAAGGATGGGATGAGATAATTGAAGAGGCACAGTGGAAGGGACCACCTTGAGTTGTGGCAGGAATATCTTCCTTCTTTCACCTCTTCTGCACTTTCCAGTATTTGATTACCTAGGGTGAACTTGTCTCTTGATCATCCTTTATACGCTTTCTGGCTTCTAGAACTCTGGTAGGAACTATTGGACTTACAGTACCCAGAGGTGAGACCCAAGAGCCCATGGGGGCCATTATTGGTAGTGACTAGTCCTGTGCCCTATGGGTTGGATAACTCGGACTGATATAACTGATGTGCCATTTTACTAGTTGGTGAGATCTAAATTTACACACCATACCAAAGATTAATTCACTCTGCTGTATTTGCATTTTCACAAATCCTGGTTTGCTGATCTTCCAATAAATGTAGATTTTTAAGTGAAAATTAATATTCAAATGTTGCTATTGTTTTGCTGTTTCTAAAATTAACCTGGACTTTTTCTGCTACTTGCAAACCAACAAAGGCTTGAAGGCAGGAATCTAGAAACTGTTTCTAAAATGACAGCCTATGCTCTCTAATTTTCGATAGCTGTGCTTCCAAAAAACTAAATGGGAAAATGAAGTGGCTAGCATATTTGTCAGTTCAGTTTGCATGTCCAGTTCATATTTGCGTTTTAAGTCTGGTCTTTGGAAAGTTATAGTTGTTGCTACCATCACGTAATAAATCACACAGATAATCTGTCTCAGCCCTCTTCATCCATTGGTTTGTGCTACTGCAATTCACATGTTGCTCCCGCCCACCACGACATACAGCATGGAGCAATGAGTCAGCCATTGGCTGTTTTGAACCATTGACTATTTCATCGTTGGCTTTCTTGCACGCTGTGCCTTGTACTATTACTAGAGAGTTCTTCTCTCAACCCAACGGATATGGATGAATATTAAAATGAATATAAACAAAACCTAGGTCCAACACCTTTGGTTAGAGTGAAGCTGAAAGAAATAGATGCTCGCTAACAGGCACATTAAAATATCGGCAATCGTAAAGTGACCAAAATGCAGACTGACATGAGACACTGCTAAAGGCCAGTGGAGTTCCAACAATCTTTTTGGCGCTACAAAACCATAAGAACTACCAACGTTTTGGCAAACAGTGTCTACAGCCAGAACGGTTAGTAGTTCTTGGAAGACAGGTTGCAATGAGCCGCTAAGACATTGAAAATGGCCCCTTGCTTCCTGATAACTTGCTTCCACCTGGTGCTTTGCCATTGCAAACGTGGAAAACCTGTCTCATTACAAACATAAGCTAAGTCCAGGGCAGCCCAGCTTGTAAAAAGAAATTGGGTCTTCTCCTGTATTGTTTTAGCAGTTCATGGCTCGAAAAATAGTCACCGGCACAGAAAAAAGAAACGCATGTTGTTTATAATTCATCTTGGAGGGAAAGGAAATTATTTCATATCCCTACACCTTCTTTGTTACCAAACATAAAAACACTAAACGGCTATTTGGGAATAAAAAAAAAGTCTGGTTGTCGAAAGGAAGTTTGGCGTTAAGCTCCCTGCAGAGAGAGGAACACAAAAGTTACTTAGTAATCACACAGAAGCTCTGTTGAAGTGGAAATGCTTGTGGGACACTAGGAATGAATCGTGTCAGCACGCGCTCGCCCGGGCCCGCTCAGCGCGGAGCTCCCACCTTGTGGCAATGGCGGCGGCTCTGTAAAAGACGCTCTTTGTTTCTCGAGAAGAACATATTGCGTTCAAAGGCGAGAAACATCCGCAGCGCAACCTCTCGCTCCGACACTTAGGTCATGACATTCAGGAATAATGCGGCGAATCACACACCGCAGGTTGCGTTTAGAAAGCCAAATCATTTGGGGGTCGTTGAGATTCTCGGCATCTAACAGGCTTGTGATATTGGTTTCCTTCCTGGGGAGGCTAGAAGTGCGACGTTTAGAATTACGCGGACATAAAAGAAGCTTTATGTTGGAAATTCGTATACACACATGTATTTTAAAGTAAGCTAGAAAGAAAAGACAGCCTTTGTTACTTGGTCTGAGCGCCTTATCATGAGTTATATTCCCGTAAAGCTCAGCCGCAAGTGTGGCAGGGTTCCAAATGAGCGAATTTCCTGATGTCTGCTTCGTTTGTGTATGATTGACGGACAAACGCGCCAGTGCGAGGGAGGGCCAGAGGCTGCGCCCTCTGGGGGTTGGCGCGCGTTCATCCCTCTGACAGAAGAAGGATGGGCTGGAGCGGTTGTGCCAGAACCAATGTTTCCTTAAAGGGTTTAATGCGGAGCGTAATGTCTGAAAATGTCTGCAGAATATTAAGGTTTTCTGGCCGGTAGAATCAGAGAAATTTCCCATTCAGCCTCCACATGTATGTTTGCTTATTTTACTATTTTAAGTCAGGTGCAGGTTTCCCAAGTGCACACTCCTACCTCTCCTTCATGGTAGCAGCGGTATTGCGCGCATTATATTCTTCTTGACCTTATACCTCTCTTATTCCAACATCTTATGTCACCTCAGAGGAACTTGTTAGAAGCCAAGATTTATGCAGGAGAACTGTTGGCTCGACTCATAGCTTTTTATGTGAAATTTAGGCGTTCCAAATTTCCTCCTGCTGGGGTAACCCTCAGACAGACAATCGTGGGATCACGGTCGGTGGATTATTTATGGTTGCAGATGGAAATTACGACCGCAGACTTTTTCTTCCAGTAGGTCATATTTCGCACAGTAGTAAAGTTAGCGGTAGGGCTGGGGCGTGGATCCTCCCACGGAAGGAGGTGGGTTGTGGTCACTAAGAAGGGGAAGAAAAGCGCCAAAGTCATTATTACACCCTATCAATTTTTTTTCTATCCCACTTGCATACACAGATTTATTCAAGAAAAAGTTATAGGCGAAAGGATGGAAAAGTTCACCATATTTCATGACTATGGCACGCAATTTTCCAACAAGACTGGGAAAAATTAAAATCAGCAATTATCATTTTCGCTAATGTTAAAGCTATGGGTTGTCTAATATGGAGGAGTAAGTGTGGGGGTATATATTTACATAATGTATACCTTGTGCAGATTGCTTTGTCGACACAAAAGCCCTTTTTGCAAATTGCCTCGAGTTTACAATGGGAGATTCTAAAACCAGAATTATAAAGTTGAGTCCACAGAATGGGGAATATTAAGGCAGACTAAAGATTCCTGGAGACTTTTCTAATCCAGGGAGGGGATGGGGTAATAAAAGTTGCATGACCGCTGTTGGGTGCCTGGAGGGTGTCAGGGGCAGGGTGAGTTAAGATGCTTCTGGGGAGTAGCGTTCAATGCACCCATGTTGTGGAAGGGTGTAAAAAGGGGATTGGACTGCACCTTGTCCCTCTATTTCCCTCAGACCTATTGGTGGTTTTAACATGGCTAGATTTGCACCTGGTGAAAGAGGGCTTGCGCTTCCTGGGTGCGGTAATACTAGCCAATTGGAACTGGCTGGGCACTATCATCCGAGCCTTTTCCCATGCTGGTATACCACTCCAGTCTAATTAAAATGAGGGTAAAAGTCGAAATACTATTCAAATTGTAGGAATGAACCCACAATGAATTTGGAATGCTGGCTTTAAAATCTACCTATGTAAATTTCCCCTCTGAGTTGAACGTAAATTCTACATCTTGCAAAGCTGAACATAGCCTACTTGTACACTCTCTTCACATTCCTTAGAAGTACACCAATATGGTTATACCCGAGAAAATATAACAACTCCCATCGAAGGGCGCAAATGCATAAGTGTATTTCAATTGACATGGTTATGTCCTAATAGACACTGTGAAGTGTGATCCAAACATTTATGAGGCTGATGCATAACGCAAATTGTAGAATACCAGTGACTGCTCAAATTCAGTTTAAGAAAGCAGATATATTGTGTCACACTTCTGTAAATCTTGACCAATAATCTCATCTAATGCAGGCACATTTAATAACTGTAGAGTATTGCTATATCAGTGATGAATTTATTGTTAATTGCATTTAGCATAAACTAGCTCAAAAAGACTGCAGCTACTGCACAAAAATCCAACTCTAGTGGGAACTAGAGATTTGTATTGTAATCTAATTAGTTACTTCTTAAATGGATGTCCAATGTGGTGCCCCAGAAGCCCACTAACTGAAAAAAAGATGTTTCTCATCAAGATGATAGACATCCCCTACCCCATAATTTTAAAGCCCAGTGTTCACTTAGGTGACTAAGAAACACATACTTTTTTTATGAAATCTACTGTAGATTACTCACTAAACTAAAGGCCTGAGCTCATACAGCTCTTCCCCACATTCAGTGCTTGGTCATCCTCCCTTTTTCAAGACATGCTTCTTCCTAGTATTTCTCTCACTGGTTGAGAAATCAATCATTGATGATTTTATTCTTTTGTGTGTCAAGATTGGGACAACAATATTATTATTGCATGGTTTGCACAATGAATAGTGGCACCTTCTTCCCGAATTTTCACAGTGTTGCTAGTTTTTCCTAGCTAAGAATGCACTATTCTTTCAAGATCAGAATCACAAGGTAGTTTTGGAATGCAATGAGTCAGCTACATCATAGAAGATGCAGCAATCCTCAAGCGCGATGATATCAACTTGGCTTTACAACAACATCATCCAGCTACTGAGCCGTACACCACAGACACACATTTGTAAAGGGCACTGAGACAGGTCATTCAGCAATCCAAACAACCCAGTAGAAGTGGCAACAGCCCCTGCTCAAGGATATAAACTTATGCAGTGAAAGGGTTCAATGTATGCACAATGAATTTGAGTAATGATCATAGGTGGCCGGATAATTTGTGATTTTGTTTTTTGTTATATATCCAGCCACTGGTTTAAAAGTAGAGATTGTTTTCTATTTGGCTGGAGCCTTGTAAACAGCAGCAAAACCTCACTATTTACCTGGCCACTGATCATAGGAGAGATTGTGCACTGTTTGACCAGCAGATATTGAAATAAAAGGAAACCAGTATTTTGACGGCGGGTGGCTAAATAGTAGAGATTATGTACTAATACTGGAAAGGTCTTGACATGTTTATCTGAGGCTTCTACTTCGGAGGTGGTCAGACAGAGTTTCGAAGACTTTTGTAAAGAGGTCGCCAATAATTTGACCAAGGTAGTGAAGAAGAACAACGTTCCGCAGAAAATTAGATGGTTTAATGCAGAGTGTTCTAGGGCCCAAAAAGACCTTTAAAAAGCCTTGCACATGGTCCCCCGTGATAGGACATTAATAAGTTCGGCAAGACAACTTTATAAACAAGTATTTAGGCTTAGGAAGGATGAATTAAGAAGACTTGCCTGGGAAGACTTGGAGAGAGCTAGCGCTCTCAAGGATTCCAGGGGCTTCTGAGAAGTCATAAACCGCCCGTTTTTTATAGACGAGGTTAGAAATATGGAATCAACTATAACAGGGGAATCCTGGGTAGACCATTTTTCGAAAATATTTAACCTAAACGGCGTATCCTTGCAAGATCAAAAAGATCACACAATTAATAACTTGGAAAATGCGACCCAATTAAGTTTATCTATTTCTGCCAGCGAGGTTGAAGAGGAGCTGATAAAGGTTATCTCTGCAAAAGCCCAAGGGCCAGATGGGGTAGCCCATAACATGTTTAAGGGCAATCTCCAGTTATGGGCTCCATTTTTGGCAAATGTTTTCAAAGCAATAATAGTGGGTCGTATCCCTACTACGTGGAAAGAGGCTGTGGTGGTGCCGATATAGAAGAAAGGCAACAGGAATGATCCTGTATGCTATCGGCCCATTTCCCTAATTGATGCAACATGCAAAGTGCTGGGGAGGGTAATTCTTGCCCGTCTGGAAACCTGGGCTAATGACTCTAGTCTTATATCTCAATCAGAATATGGTTTCCGTAAGGGAATGGGAACGAATGAACAATGTCTCAATCTGTCCCTAGTTATGGGTAGGCACATGAAGGCCAAGGGTGGGTCAATCAACCTGGCCTTCATGGATTTATCAAGGCGTTTCAAAACAGTCAATAGAGGGAAGTTGTGGACATTAATGGAAAGAATGGGCTTAGAGGAAGCATTCATTACTTTGTTGCTTAGATTGCAATCAACAACCTCTGTCTCTATAGGCTATGGACCAGGGGCCGAAAAAACTAGGCCTATTGCGTCTACCGAGGGTGTCAGACAGGGATGCAAATTGGCCCCCTTTTTATTTCTTTTATACACCAATGGGGTGGAGAAATTTTTATTGGCTCAGCATTTGGACTATCCGAAGATTGGAGGAAAGTGGGCTCCCCTTTTGTCATATGCGGATGATACGGTACTGATGACTTTAACTGCTAATAGCCTACAAAATGCTTTAATGGCTTTTACTGACTTTATGATGGCACTGGATCTTAAAGTACATTTTAGTAAGTCTTTTATCATGGTGTATGGCCCAAAACAAACAAAAACGAGGACATTTGTGGTAAGGGAAAATATTGTAGACAAAGTACCTAACTTCACATATCTCGGGAATGTCTTCAACAAAAAACTGAATTGGGATCATCTGATCACAGTGAGGGCCCAACACACTAGTAGAATCATAGAGGGCCTGTTCCGCTTTGCATGCCAGTTGGGTCATAAGCCGGTTGTGGAAATGTTTCCATTGTATAAATCAAAATGCAGGTCAGTCACAACTTATGGGGCAGGAGTATGGGGTTATTAAAAATGTAGCCAGATGCAAATTCTGGAAAACACATTTTTAAAAAGGCTATTGATGGCCCCTATTAGCTCTCCTACGAAATTCTGTCACTCCGAACTGGGAGTGGATTTTTTTGAAGACCGAATTAAAATCGCCCATAAATTTTAAGGGGGAAAATGTGGTCCTCAGAGGAATCTTTATTTACTATAGAGATCATTAAGGACTGTATGAGCCTGGAAAAGGTATCGTCCATTCCTTGGCTCCGTTATGTTAAAAATGCATTCAATAAGATTGGTCTGGGAAATTATTATGACAAACCCGAAAGCATACCAACTAACATGAAACCAATCATAAAAAATGCTTATTACAAAGAATTAGGAATGCTTAACTCGGTTGACGAGCTTTTAGTTTATAGGTAGCCAAGAGGCCAGGAATGTTATCTATCTTTTACCACCCAGACACAATCACTCTTCTTCTGACTAGGTTTTGTTTCTGCACAGTGCACTTTCTTCTAGCCTTTCCTAACCCAGTGAGCTGGTGTGAGAAACTGACTCCCTGTTCATGTAATAATTTAGAACAACAAAGCACAATGCACTTTAAGCACTGTTACACATCATATAATGATATAAGGGCCTATTTTATTAGGCCAATTTTGAAGGAAATTTATCCTAGTTCGCATCAAGAGAGTTTTAATTATTTATTATTTTTATCTTCGGTTGCCATATGTAGGGCTGTGCTTCATTTTATCAGAACTGCATTATCAATTAGGAAATGTTATGAACTGTGTTAGGAAATCTGGGTAATGCTATTGAAGGGTTTAAATCAATGCAGTTATTTTCGGATAGTGATAGAATATGCTGAAAGCTTAAGATCATGTTTTACATTTTATATTGTGAAATCTAAATACTTATCCACCCAAATGTTGTATTGGAAAATGTTACAGATGTTTTATGTATGATGCTTACTTTTATGATTCGATGAATCGAATAAAGTTTATTTGATGATGATGTACTGTTTGGTGGGCATCCATGCAAGTAGCAATAAGCATCATTAGTTACCTGGCTGATGGTTAAATAGCAGACATTATTAATTTTTGGCCACTGGCCCTCCAAAGAGCAAAGAAATTTCAGTATTTACTTGGATGATAGTTAATAGAAGATGGCATGAGCTCTCTGGCCATTGGCCTCTTAAATAGCAAAGACAAGACCACTGCCTGTGTAGTGACAGAGACAGTGGATCAAGGATAAATTCTGCATAATCCAATATCCAAAAATGTGATTCTTAAAAGTAATTGATGTTCCATACCTTCGGGTATTGATTATCCCTGCATTAAATACTTTGAATTTCTTTTAAGTAGTGTAGCGCTGATTTCCTACAGCTAGTACTTAGACTGCTGAGTCAACAAGTATGACCACATAGATATGTAGCTTTTGTAGCTCAACGTCATTCATATTTTCTGCGTATAAATAAGATGCATATGTCTTTCCAAAGTCCACTTTCTCTGTCCCACAGACCTATAATAAAATGATTCTTCCATCTCTACACTGGTGTTATTGTACTTGTGGTATTAACAAAGAACAAATTGGGTACACAGATAGAACCAGCTTCAATGTTCTCAGAATAATCATTATGAGATGTTGAGGTAGTCAATCAGTGTGAATATTTCATTGCACACCAAAGAATAACATTGTTTACTAAATCTATGCTTGCAAATGCTATCCCATCCTAACCTGTCAATTATTTTGGCTTTCCCTGTGCACCCGCGGTAAACTGAACACTTAAGCTTGTCCTCTGTAAATGCTCTATCCTTTTGCTTCCCTGTTTGGTGAGGCTTTGACCCAAATTGTACTCATTCTTAGTGAGACTGGCTGCTGGCCCATAAACTCAGGTTATACTTTGACAAGTCATTGTAGCAGCAGACTAATGCTGCTTGGACAAAAGACTTTTACCCTGTGTCATTGTAAAAATATTGACTATTGACTATAAGATGTCCAGATCCCCAGTATCTTGCCTTCATCATGTCTGGAAGCACAGTATGTGTAGAGAATTGATACTTGGTACATGGTGGGGCATATTTGATCCCAAGCGTATACTGCACAAGTTGATGGTCCTGCAGCAGTAGGCTTCCCTAGTGCTTGGTGGTGATGCTAGTTTGCACATACTGCTTCCCAAGTCCACCTACCTGAAAACAGTTTTACTTGGTGGATGAGGAGAAAGCTGACAATGTATTCCCTTAGTCACTTTAGTTTTCTTCCTGCTCCAGAGAAACCTAAGTATCCCCTGCTTCCTATGCTGCTATCGGAGAACAGATGGAGACCTGGAATCAACAAAAAGAAATGACCAGAAGATAGCACTTCTCCAGGATTCTGCTATTTGTTTTGCAAGATTTGTAGAGTGTTTTTGCCACTGTTTGAACACCAAGCACATCTTGGTCGTCAGCTACAAAGCAAACCTGTTTGTTGGGCATTGAGGATGTTGTGTGGTCAATGTGAGAAATGTTGAGTATCATGCAAGAGGGTCGGACATGTGCTCCAATCATTCATAACAAACTTGTGGCTGTGATCAAGCATTAAGGGAAGCAGAGAGTGTTAGGAACAAGAATTTTGCATTTTCAGACGCATACCATTTTCTTGGTGATTGTGCCTAGTTGGTAGGTTGTGATTTTGTATGCTGGCCTATATGAAAGGTATCATGTGTCCAATTGTATGACAACACTCTTATATGCAGGGAATGTGGCAGAAAAGTGTAAGATAGATGGAATCAAACTTGTGGATATGTACCATCATCCTCTAATCAGACCTATGCATGGTTATCTGTGTAGGAACAGCAAGGTTATCCCTCAAATAATAGCTAGAGTTGCACTTTACAAAATGTCAGATTCATTTAATGTAGCCATGAAACTGAGAGACTTCCACAGCAGAAAGCATTACTATCTGCCTAACATTACCCATGTCACGATTTGGGCTCACTATAGGCATACAAATGAGATGGTGGGTGACAAAGTAGCGTGGTCATAAACCAATCACACTACTTGCATTTTGCACAGTAACTAAGTCAGGTACTCTCCCAATTCCTACTGCATTTTCCCTTATTATGGCAGGCAATGCTAGGCAAGAAAACATTGGTAATATTTTTAGAAAAAGGTTAATACTCTTATCCCTGCTCTTCAAGTATTAGCCTGTCATATTTAAATTGACTTCTTGAGAAAGGACTTTGGAAGTAGCTAAATTGTTGAAGTGACGTTCAGCTATACAACCATGTTATCAACAGCAGTCAAACAGATAATCTTCATAAGTTAAAACCTTCACTTTTGAAAATATTTATCTTTTATCATGATTATTAAAACTGTAATCACAAATTCATGAAATGTACACAGTTTATAGGAATGTAAAGAAAACATATTCATATTTAAATACAAGTCCCCATTTCTCAATCTCAATTTAATATTTATTTCGGTTTGAAAAACCATAAAAGATATACAATAACGATTTTCACATCATAATAAAACATTTCCAAAGGTATCACTAGACAATTGCATAAGTATGAAAATTCACATTTTAAATACAGGACCTTTCTCAATTATTTTTAAGAAAAAATAAATACAGTTAAAATGTAACCTTATTAAATAAATAAAGCATCCGGGAGTTGCAGCAAATATCATTATAGATAACCAGGGACCATAAATATGTATCTGGCATCATTTAAGTAAAACTTCCTGGTTAGGAGTCAAATCAAACAGTGCAAGTGCTTTAAGTGCAACATATATAATTGGTATGTCATTCCACTAGTTTTCTTGTTGATTCGTATAGTGCAAGTGCAAAACTAGTATAGTTACAATATTACAAGTGTAGTACATGAAGTGCAAGTGCAAAGCTTATGTGGTGACAATATTCCAAGTATAATACACTAACATTTCAAACCTTCTTTTGCTCTTATTAAGCCTACAGCAAACAAGTACCTACTGACGCTAAAAACTACCTTTTAAGAGGTATCAGATCTCAATAGTCTTGCTGCCTCATAAAGTGACCTATTTCCTAATATCCGGCAAATGGCTTTGATCCTTTTCCTTCTGGATTTTGCGTAAACTGGGTAGAAGAATAATACATTTAGATCATTTTCTCTTTCACCAGATTGGCATAATGTACAACACTCAGTATTTTCCTCCCCTTGTTTACAAGCCCTTTTTAATATGTTTGAATTAATATGGAGGAACACTGTATCGAAATGTCATATATAGGGATTTTGCTAACTGTAGCTGCACCTCGTCCAAAAATGTCTCAAAGCTGCAAGTTTGTTTCATTAAAAGGAACCTTGTTGTTAGTGTACCGATGGCTGAGCTATGAGACACACATTCTTAGATATAGGCCCAAAAAGTTGATTTTAATATTCTCTTAGAAGCCATAGACAATTGCTCAGGCTCCTCCTAAAAATGCTTCAGCCCTCATTTATTGAACCAACAATGAACACGCTTGAGCCACGGTAAACCTGTAGTGTGGTTGAACCTTAAGATTTCCTCTAGCCCTTTTTTTAGTGCACGAGCTCTGCTGTAGACCACAGTCGCACCCAGAACAAGAATGGTCTTAAGATTACCTGGTGATCCATATGGCGTACATTTAGGTCCATTACAATAGGTATTAATGGTGTATGCAAAGGAAGGCATAGTAATTTCCTAAAAAACTTATTTTCTCCTTCCTTAAATGTATTACTGCTTGGGAGCCCGATTATTCTGCCCCGTAAAGGGATGCCGATTGTGCCCTATACTTATATACCTCAAGGGCAGGGGATACTGCGTTAGACATACTGCTATCATGTTTCTTTACTATTGGTAGAGAGTTTTGGGGTAATATGGTCTTGCTTTTCTCCAATTGTGGTTTCCAAGATATTTTAGTGTCCAAGGTTATACCTAAATAGTTAAAATTGTGCACATATTCTAGCTTCTGATTTTTCACAGGTAAATTATTTTTAAAAGACTTATGCTCATTGACTGCCATATATTTTGTTTTGCTAGAATGTATTTCCAGGCACTTAATCTCGCATCATTGCCCCACTATAGCCAATATTATCATCTCTTCCTTTGCCACTGCTTCCCTCCAACTAGGCCAAATTACCCCATCATCAAAAATATAGCGGCTGATCCCAACAACTTAAACAATCTACGCCCTATCTCCAACCTTCTCTTCCTATCCAAAGCCCTCAAAAAATGCGTCCTGATACAGCTGGACAAACACATTGACACATTCAACCTCTTAGACGTTTTCCAATCAGGTTTTAGAAAGGGATGCTGCATGGAAACAGCAATGCTCAACATTATGGATGACATTCATCGCTCCCTGAACAAAGGCGAATCCTCACTCCTCATTCTCCTTGACCACTCGGCTGCCTTTGATATTGTTAACCATGTCACCTTACTCAAGATTCTCAAAGACCGTTTAGGCTTTGACGGTGATGTCCTCACATGGTTCACCTCCTATCTCCAAAATGGAACTCAACAAATTAAAGTCAGCGGTTGCCTCTCTAAACCTCATCCTGTCTCTCTATGCGTTCCACAGGTCTCTAGCCTTTTTCCAACTCTTTCAACCTCTTCATGGAACCCCTCACCCTTATACTTAAACAAGCAAAAATCAGTTACCACCTCTGTGCCGATGACACACATCTATAATACAAGATCAAATCCCACAACGACATCGTACATCTTAACGATGCCCTGACTAAGATTCAAGTGTGGTTCCATCAAAACCACCTCAAATAAAACCCCCAAACAACTGAAATCATTCTTTTCTCTCCCAAGAACAATTCGCTCCCTATTCAACAGTGGATCACGGACATTAAATCTCTCTACTGCTCTCTCCATCTCCAACTCGGTCAAATCCCTCAGCATTAGCATCAATCAGAACCTCAATCTCACTCCCCATATAAAAAACTCGGCAAAAGGTGCTCTCTTCACTCTACACCACCTTAAAAAAATTAAACCCTTCATTCCAGCTGATGACTTTAAAACAGTTGTACAATCACTGGTCATGTCTAGGATTGATTATGGCAATGACAATCTTGCTGGCACCCCTAAAGTCCACCTAGCCCCTATCAAATCCGTTCTTAACCTCGCTGCCTGTCTTTTCTCTCACTGTAAACAATATGATCACATCTCCCCAGTTCTCAAAAACCTCAAATGGCTTCCAATCGATGGCAGATCCACCTACAAGATTGCCTGTATCAATCACAAAGCCTTTCACCAAAATACCCCAAATTACCTTTCGAACAAACTCTGAAAAGCCTGGTGTACTAGAACATTGAGGAGCAATAACGCTCTTGTCCTAGTGCCTCCTCAGCTAAAAAAAAAGCAACTCAATGCAAATGTTGTAGTACTTGTATAGCGCCCGAATCACCCCACATGGGGTCTCTTCGGAGCTTGTACACATACCGCTGTGGAACCCTCCCTGGCTTTTTCCCTGTGAGGCGCCCTCTCATGTGCACCCCCAAGGTGCAGCCAGGCATCCTAGCGCTGTTGGGGCCATTGTGGAGATTAAGCAAGCTATTGCCCAGAGTTACAGAGTGGGACCCATGATTAGAATAGGCACCGAGGCGAGAATTATCAGGTCAGAGGAAATTGAGCCCAAGACCCACCGAGGCGGGTATTGAACCCTGGTCCCGGGCCAGACCTCTGCATCATGGTCTGCCGCTCTAACCATTGACCCACACTTCTCCACAATCTCGCTCATTCTCTGGTAACGCCCCTTCTATCTGGAAAACACTTCCCAAAGATCTTCGTTGAAACCCATCCTACCCCTTATTAAAAAAAACTCAAGCTGCTTCTTCTCAACAAATATTGGGTTTCTTAATTATACTTACTATCTCTGTCCATGCACTCCTCCTCTATTCACCACTTATACAGACTCCCCTCTACCTATAATTCACCTAATCTCTCCCTCAAACAAATCTTACCTAAATCTCTCGCCTTTTTCCAACTAATGACATACTATATAATTCTTCCCTGTCTTCCTGGTCTACTATCTACATTCTGCTACTTACTTTTGAATTTCTTAACTTTAGTCACACTGAAAGCTCAACTGCCTTCCCTTATTTTAGCAATTGTACTTAGTTTGGTCTATTCTCTAGGTTTAACCAAATCCTCTAAAGCGCTCTGATACTCTTGGGTCCAGCTAGCACTATATAAAATCTTCTAAATAAAATAAATACAAATGAATAAACATTATAAAACTTTTTGAGTTTTGATATTAAAATTGTGTAATTTTTTATTTTATTTTATTTGACAGAGCTTTACATAGCACAAACTTGACCCAAATCGGGTATCAGAGCGTTTTACATAGCACCATTTGCCTTACATGAGGACACATTCATTTTTGTTAGGGACAAGGAGATTAAGTAATTTGCCCAGAATTACAGGATTTTCAGCATCATTGCCGAGACTTGAAACAAGTTCCCCAGATTCGAGGTCGACCGCCCTAGCCAAGTCATCTGAAAATAAAAGGGCAGGTAATGGCACCCTACCTAATTTGGGAGAATCATGTTCGCAGCCCAAGAAGTATTCTGGAATATCATTTATATACAATGAAAATAGGGTGGGCGCCAGCACTCATCCATGCCTTACGCCACTGTTTATTCGAATTGGCTCAGTAAGCTCACCGCGAGGACCCCATCTAACCTTTGCAAAATTATCCTCACAACATCTTATACTTTGCATGACTATCTCCACCGGTACCCCTTGGTTTTTTAAGGATTTCTAGAGGAGGTTTCTAGGGATGAGGTTGAAAGCGGCCTTTAAGTCAACAAAGGTGATGTACAGATGACCCCTCTTAAAGACTGTATATTTCCAACTCATTCAAAGGAATCTAAAAACCTGGTCAATTGTGCTAGTTTTGGCTCTAAAGCCAGCCTGATGTTTTGAAAAAATACTGTTATCCTCAATCCAAACATTTAATTTTATAAAAATTTGTCGGGCATATATTTTTTGTAAAACATCTAATAAACATATTGGTCAATAATGCAAAGCGTCTTGGCGATTGCCTTTTTTAAAAATTGTTGTAATTTCAGCCCTTTTCCATGATTCCATTATTATTGCACCTGCGGCGACTGAATTACATAAAAAGTTGATGTAAGGGTCTCAAACCTCTTTATCATGCCTCAGGAAATCTACTAGCATCTTGTCTGGACCTGGGTTTTTTCACCGTTTTACTGCATCCATAGCAGACAAAGTATCTTCCAAACTAAAGTGTAAAGGGGCTATAGTTGGACTTGTTACACAGTCTTGCATTTCGAATTCTTTATCACTCGTAGGTATTGAATAAAGACGGGAGAAATGGCTGACCCATGTTTAGCATCTAAGAAAAGGTCCTTGCTACATTTCCCCGCTTTATTACCTTTAGATATCGATCGCCAAAAACCAGAATGGTCTTTGGCTTTGGCTGCACTAATCAATTCAGTCCAAATATTATCATTCCAATTTTTCTTAGTTTGCATTAATAAACTCTTATACTTGTTCCTTTTCTCCCTTAAGGCCACTACATTTTTAATTTTTGTTGCCCAAATAAGGTCCTTTTTTGCCTTACAACACTCTTTGTTTTACCATGGATTATCTAGATTATTTTCATTCATTTTCCCCTTTTTACATTCCTTAGGAATCCTACTCAAGATAGGTGTCAATGTATCTACCAATGCGTAGTGTATATTCATAAATGGAACTCTGAAGCAGGCACCTCTACATACGGAGAAATAGTGTCTGCAGAGATATCATAGCTCGGCTTCATGGCCTCATTATTCCCCCCATAGAAGGCCATTTTAAGGCTCTACGATTATTACTCAATAATGGTTCAATGACACTAGAGTTAATATCTCTATTATCCAAGGGAGGTAATTGAAAAAAAGGAGCTGCTAGTGTCAGACATAGGGGATAATGGTCACTATCAGATCTATCCTCAACAATCAAATCATGTAAAATTGACCAAAGATCAATAGATACCAATATGTAATCAATACTGCTCTTACGGTCACTCCTACTAAATGTAGCAGCACTATCACTATCCGAAGGCAGTCGGCCATTGCAAGCTCAGAGTCCATATCCTGACACCAATCTTATTAACTGCGCAACAGCAACTGTACAGGGTACTGCCAAACTACTTTCCAAAGGGGGAACATTATTTACCATATTTTCTTCTTTGAAGATATTTTCAAATCCCACCACAGGCTCAAATTTACGGTTAAAATCTCCCCCCACAATTACCAGTGCCCTTGGGTCAGTTGAACTTAGTAATTGGTCTAGATGGTCTATTACCAAGGATTCTTTGCTAGATAAACTAGGTCTGCTATAAATATTTACTATATATAATTAAGTTTTGTCCTGCGTACGGATCTTCACTCCAACTATATCCTGTGATGGTAAATCCAACTGGACTATATCAATACATAAAGTTATTTTTATACAAATAACAAGACCTCTCGAAGGCCTCCCACTAACAGAAGGAGTAGCATTAAAGCTATATGTTTTAAATCCTACCTTATGAGGAGTTTCCAAGGCCCACGTTTCTTGAAAAAGGATTATTTCACTTTGCCCAATATACTCCTGCCACTCTACATCCACTTGTTTTTTTTCAGCCCGCTATATTCCAAGAGGATAATCGTATTTCTGAATGCCATTCCTTCCTAATTTGCTGTTTGAGTGCTACTTCCATCTCATTCCTTATTCCTGTAGCTTCCTGAACCTTATTGTCAAGGTTAGGATTATAATTAAGAAAATCCATTCCATTGTTTTGTACTAATTGATTAACCTCAACTGGAACCACTATGTCACCAGGCAGAAGCACTGACAGTACATCCAGTGTCTTATGAAGAGTAGCTGCTTCCTGTTCATTTGGCAAACATATCCAATCCTGATCACCAATCCTCAGTTGTGGTCCTCCTGTACCTCTATTTAAAATGCGTATATCAATATCTACCTGAGCCTTATCTAGTACTAACTGACCATCTTGGACAGGAAGGGTAAATGCTAGAGCCTGAGAGCCACCAAATAAATGCAATACATATTGTAATATAGATGTCAGTCTTGAACATTTAGATCTGATAGAACCTGAAACCTGTTGAGCAAAGAAATTAGAGTGGGTTTATTTGCAAAAGGCCCAAGTGAAGGTTTATAGAAATATCCTAAAGGAAGAGCACAAATGCTAGTACTCTGGTTGACTCGCAAAAGTTTAGTAAACAGCGAACCATCTGTGGCCTGCGGAAATTAATCACAATGCAGTCCCAATCAATACACTTAGAAGATGGGCCAACCCACCCAACTCTGCGGACCATTAAGATCTCCTTTATAGCAGACGGATGGAGTCTTTTGTGTTTTGTTAGCCAACTCAGGGTTTTATTACGTAGATCAACCCACGTCTCCACCTGATCCTCCCAAAGAACAGGGACACCAGCCAAAACTAAAACATAGGGACACATGCTGGAGGTAAAATCAGCACATCAGTGTTGGGCTTCACACAATTGTTGGTTAAACCATCTACTGTATTATTGGTCACAATACTTGGTACAGTGCCTGGAACTAAACATTCAGAATGGATATTGTGCGAGCCTAAACATTTCATGCTCAAACCTATGGCTACTTCCTGTATTTTACCTTTCAGAGCATTGTAATTCGTCGTAGAGCATTCATTAACTTTACCATCTAAATTTTGTAAATTTGCAGTTAGATTACTATCTGCTACTGTATTTGAACCCTCTCTCTATACGGCATTAGGTTGTCAAATCACGTTATTGCAACTTAGGTTATTTATAACAGTTTCTACTCGATCCAATTTTTCCCACAAAAGGGTAAATTTATTTTCAATCAATTCTTGACTATCTGCTAACACTGTTCCTAATACAGAGTCCTCAGCAGTAGCTTAAGTAGCAGTCATTGCCTCCATAGGACTATCATGTCTTGATACAGAGAGCAAAGGAACCACATCAGTCTGTGTACCAACAGAAAACGTTTTCAGCACCTCATGAGCAGTTACATTATTGACACGATTATCAAGTAGGGATCCTTTTGAGTTCTTAGCTATTTAAGCACCAGCACGCCGCTTTCATTTTGCCAGTGGCTCTATCGGCTTACTTGCATCAACGGATTTAGAACCCCGTGCTCTAGTAGTTATACGAGGTGCTTCTGAAACCACAGATACTGGTAAATCCGAAGTTAACACAGGAGAAATCAATGGCACATTTGAAGGTGTTGTGGGCAGAGATATTTGTGAAAGTCCCCTGAATTAGAGACAAAAATACCCAATGATAAACGTCTCTGCAAGTTGGATGGGTCCAAGGAAAGGCGCTGTTCCATTATTTCAATTTCATGAGTCACAAGTGACTCCGCCCTAACTAAAAATGCGTCCAAAGTACCCACATCTCCTTTACTCTTATTCATAGTAGGGCATTGAAACACTAGTCCTCACACAAAACCTCACAGATGAACACAAATACTGTCATTTGGATTATAAAGACACTCCAATACCTTCTCACTACAGCTTATAGTCACACCGGTGTCCAAACGTCAGGGAAAGGGCCCAACCCATCCTCTTCCGGGGTCTGATGGGTGCAGAGAGGCCCGCCATTGGCCTGGGCACGTCCCACGCTATGGCAGACCGTGGCTGCTTTTGAAGCGCCTCCTGACGCTTGGCGATGACGTTGGTGGCCGTGTGGCACGTATTGCAGCCTTGGTGTTGCAGTCCCCTTGGACCGTAAATAACAAATGGAGGCAGGTGAAGGCAGAAAAGGTAAGCGTTTATGGTCCCCTTGGACCGGGAATGGCAGCAGGTAGGCGGAAACAGTATGCTGTGGACAAAGCTGAAAAAGGTTAATACTCAAATCTCTGCTCTCCAATTATTAACCTGTTTGTGCAACATCTTCAACTTGACTTCTTGAGAAAGGACTTTGGAAGTAGCTAACTAGTTGAAGTGACATTCAGCTATCCAACCATGTTATCAAGAGCTGTCGAACAGATACTCTTCATAAGTTAAAACCTATACTTTTGAAAATATTGATCTTTTATCATGATTTTTAAACTGTAATCACACACTCATGAAATGTACTCAGTTTATAGGAATATAAAAAAAACATATTCATATTTAAATACAAGTCCTTATTTCAATTTGATAGACGTCATAAATCGGTCCTACTTCTGAGAGAAAACTTTCAATGCGCAATAGCTCAGAAAATAACAATCAACCAACAATCACAATAATGTATTGTCCAGTCATGTGTGTATCTTAGTAAATAGAAAGTAGGTCCCAGAGTTAAATGAAATAAAGCACAGTTTAAATAGGAATACAGTTACTGGGTTGTAATCTCATCTACAAATCTCAGTGAAACACTACACCACCTGCAGTGCCTTCTCTCAGCTTTAGGGGTTCTCCTGATATCTATGGTTCCTCACAGTTTGTGCTGCTATTGGTTCACTAAGGTAGCCTATGCTTCTCAAAGACAGATTTGTGTGTTGAATGTGTTCTGTGTGTTGCGTGTTCAGTCTCACTGTCTTCTTACTAGACTCTGTTTTACCAGTTGGGTAAAGATATGACAGCTGGTGTTGGCGGGTCCAGGCCGACACCCTGCTCCTCCACCATCAGCTTAAAAGATGTGGGATCATTAAGTCAAATTTACTTGGCACAAGAGCTGCTTGAAGGGGATTAGTGTGGCACATTTATATTTAGGATACTAACTTTCAGCAGTTGCTGCCTTCCGGACTGGACAAAGACAGGTGCTTGGTTTCAGCAGCTGTGGCCTCCCAAAATGGATGAGGGCTTTCGCATTGGTGGTGACAACGACTCTGTGGCAGCCCCAGCTGCAGGCACTGGCACATCAGTCTCTTAGCACATGGCATAGATGCCAGATGAAACAATATTGCTCTTTAGTTGTATGCCTTGATTAAGTTCTTTCTGGGAACTACCCAAGAAACCTGGAAGATTCTTCAAGACATAGTTTGTCTCCTGGCTTCATTGCCCTTTGGGTGTTTAAGCAGATCCTGCTCGACAAGAGTATTAACTGATAAAGGAAAAACCAGGGCAAGATATAGCACATAAACAACACTGGTAAAGTAGAAAGAAAGAGAAGACACCATTAACGGTTTTGGTTTAATGACCCAGAACTGGATTGTTACGAACAGCATCCACATGTGGGAAAGTAGTGTAGGAAGGTTAGAGAAGAAATCAACCTGGATTCCAATTGAGGCTACACAAGGGATAACATGGTGGACCACAGTATTAGTCTAGTAAACCCCATTTTCTGGAAATCTTCATCAGCAAAGGCAAGACTGTAGATGGGAAAGAGCCAGGCTTTTAAGGGGTGTGGTTAGGAGTAGCTCTTAGAGCTGACCACTCAATCAGAATCCTGGGGATGTTAAGGCCATTCCCACTAACTGGTACTCCATCAGTAGGAAATGAGAAGCTTTGCACCCTCCCTGACCCTCTTTGAACTGAACCCTTTATAAAGGAAATAGTAATAGATTGGATATCGGGGTACATTTAGGCTACTTGCCAGAACCGACCACTGCCTCTTCTTTTTCTCAAGTAGGAATCACGAAGAAAATAAAAGGACGTTATTCTTCAGGAGGGAGCATGAGAATTCAGGGTACACATCAGTGATATGATATGATAGAAACTTTATAGAGCACAATTGTCACTCCGGGGAGCATCATGGCACTACAATGGAAGATAAGAGAAGAACAGAGCGGCAGGAAGTTCTGAGAGGTCAGATGAGTGAGAGGATTAAAGTTTCTGAGGCTTCGAAGATCCAAGTTTTCAAGCATTGCCTGAAGATAGATTCTGTCTGAGAGAACAGGAGAAGGATGGGTAAGGAAATCCAGGCTTTGGACCATGGGACTGCCACTGATGTGCCCCCTTTGGAAATGAGATTGAAGCTAGGTGGTGTAAGGAGATTTGCTGATGAGGAACTTAGGAGGCACTGCGCTACATGCGGTTTGACTCTGGCCCTAAGGTACTTGGGTCCTGATGGCCCAAATGCTCTGTAAATGGCAGGCTCTTGAAGAGAATTCTTTTATGTATGGGTAGCCAGTGTAAAGATTTTAAGGCTGCTGAGGCTGAGGAGCCTCGAGGTAGTTTTAGGACAAGGCTGTCTGCCGCATGTTGAACTATCTGTAGTTTCTTCAGGATAGCCTTTTTGGCCCCCAAAATATAAGCTGTTACAATAATCTAGTCTAGATGTGATCAGCACCACTGCAACTGCCTTTCTTATCACACCAGGTAGTAGATCAAAAAAACTTCTGAGAGATTCTATCAGATTGAAGAATGTACTGGCCACAGAGAGAGCTTGTTGATGGAAAGTATCAAATGCTACTCCTAGATTCCTCACAACGTGCACTGTATTTGGTGGAGGGGGAACATCATTAGGCCACCATTGGCTGGGCTAGAAGATGTTAGATTTACCAAGCAGCATGATCTCAGTTTTTGGTGTTGCTTTTCAGATGGTTGAATTGCATCCAATGAAAGACGGCAGTGAGGCAGAGTTAGACATTTTCTTCTGAATTGTTAGAGTCTTTGACCAGTACTAGGATTAACTGAGTATCGTCTGCATAGGAGATGGTTTCAATATTAAACAATGATATTAGATTTATCAAGGGGGCTATGTATATGTTAAACAATGTTGGGCTTAAGGCAGAGCCCTGTGGGACCCTAGAGAGCAAGGGTTTCTCTGCTGATTGATAGTGGCAGAGGGTGACTATTTGTTTTCTATTATACAAAAAAGATTTCAGCCAAGCTAGGGCCATGTGGGATATGATTTGAGTTGGTCTCTCAAGGTGTTAAATGTGGCCGATAAATCCAACACACCCTTTTCCCCCTGATCTACGGCAAATTTAAGCATTTTAGTGGTGTATAGTAGTGCTGATGCTGTGTAGTGCATGTACCTAAAACCTGATTGCATTGGATGCAGGATATTAGCCTTTTCCAGGAAGGAGGTCAGTTGGGTGTTAACTAATTTTGTAGTGATTTTACTGAGGCAGGGTTAAAGGGAGATTTCCAGGTTATGGTACTTCTGCTCTCTTGAGTGATGAGTTTATTATCTTATTGATGGTTGGATTTAGATTGCATGTAGTACGTTTGGAGGGCATGGATCAAAAGTGGAGCCAAACTTGCAGGCAAGGATAGCTTAGCGTGACTGTTCTAGAACGATCTCCTTAAATAATTTGAGGGCTGGTTTATCATCATAGTCATGTGTTTCAGTGCCCTTAGAATAGGTTATCATGAACTCTTTTTGTAAGCTTTGGATTTTCTGTTTGAAGAAGTCCGCAATTTGATCACATAAAATCAGTGATGGTGGAATCTTTTTTTCAATTATTTTATGGTGAGTGAAGGGTTTCACAATTTTAAAAGTCGTCTTTGATCAGAGTATGCCTGCCTAATTAGATCTAAGCTTTCTTTAGTGTTTTAATTTGATGAGGGTAAGTTTTGACCACAGATTAAAAAGGGTAAGCTCTCCTAAATTAGAACTTCTTCTCCATCTGCATTCCAGCCTTCTAGAGTGTCCTTGTAATTCTCTCAACTTTAGGGTAAACTAGGGGACAAAGACTTTATTGGTAGTCTTCCTGTTCCGCGGGGCAGGTGGAGCAAAAGTGTTGCTAAGTAAGGCCATCCAGAAGTTAAAGTGATGGGTATCTAGTGAGGGATCTCCTGTCAGAGTGGACGTACCTACCACTGCTTCGGTATGAAGGTTTGGATTGGCTAACATTTTGATCCACTTTCACACGGTTTGGTGGGCATTTCGTGAGGAACCCTCAGGGAAATCTGAGCTATGATGTCCTATTGCAAAGGGAATACATTTGTGGTCCGACCAGGTTAGCATGACTGAGGGATCGACTTTTGGTTTGGTGAAGTTTGAGCAAATTCCATCAAAGGTTTGCCCTGCACAGTGTGTTGGCAATCTATTAGTTGATCCAGGCCCAGAGTATCTATGATTTCTAAAAAAGTTTTTGGCTCCAGGGGTGGTCTGTGATTCTAGCTGGAGATTAAAATCTTCAAGTAGTGTATAGTCTAATAACTAAGGTGCTTAGTGTGTCACCAAGGGTATCTAGAAAGTTAAGACTTCTACCTGGGGAGCGGTAAATCAGGGCTCCAGAAGAAGAGATGGAGCTTTCTACTTGAAAGCAGAATCCGAGATGTTCCGCCCCTTTGAGCCCTATCAGTTCAAATGTGGAGCATTGGAGCGTGTTATGATATATTATGGCCAGGCCTTCACCTCTGTGGTCAGGTCTGTCTTCTCTAAAGGTATGATATCCTGGGGGAGGGCTTGGGCAATGTCTGGATTATACCAATCTTTAAAGCAGGTTTCAGTAACGAAAAGATAGTTCTGATTTAGACTAGAGATCAAGTCAAAAATATGTTTTGCATTCTTACATAGGGACCTAGCGATAATTAGGCCTCATAATAGTTGATTTAAGGTGTGGTCAGTTCTGCAGGAATTTTCCAGGGAAGATCTCAATTCATATTTACACCCCCTGCAGGCCACTGGGTCCTTCAGTTTGTTTACCTCTAAACCAATATAACATTTACTTCCAAGGTTATTGAGGGCCAAAAAAGATTATCTTGAGAAGGATTGACCTGGACCAATTTGGTCAGCGTTTCTGGCACTGGCTGCGGTCCGGACACAGACGGGCGCAGACGTGCGGCACGCCTGCTTAGTGTGTCCGCGTTGGCATGCACATTAAATAACGTGTGCAATAACAGCAACTAGACCGCAGTGAGAGGAACAATGGCCTCACTTCCGGGTGCTCCTCCAACACCTAGCTTCCCTAAGAAAGCCGGCGAGGCAGGGACCGGAGCAACTGTCAGGCGTGAGAGGAGCGGTAAGATTAAAAATTAACAGAGAGCTGTGTACACTCTTAAAGTGGTCATGCGCAAATTCAAATTCACATAGAGAATGCTGATTATTTTGTGCACTCCCTGCAACATCCTAGAGGTAGAAATTTTGATTAGAAAGGTTAAAATAGCCTAGTAGTAGCAAGAAAATCAATAATGCAATACAAGGTTTTGGCAGAACTAACTTCCTGAAAGCTTATCTCTGTCCGTTATTATCTGCTATTATCCGCTATTATCTCTGTATCAGAGCCCTGCTGGACATTGGCAAAACCGTGGCCCTCATCCTCCTGGACCTCTCGGCCGCCATCAACACCATCTGCCACCACACCATTCGCACACGCCTCTACAACGCAGGGATCCACGACAAAGCCCTGGACTAGATCACCTCCTTCCTCACAGAAAGAACCCAGAGAGTCCGCCTCACTCCATTCCAATCCGAAGCCACCAAGATCACCTGCGGTGTACCCCAAGTATCTTCCCTTAGCCTGACCCTCTTCAACGTCTACATGACACCGCTCGCCAACATCGTCTGATCACACGACCTCAACATAGTCTCATACGCCGATAACACCCAACTGATCCTCTCCCTCATCAAAGACCCCGCCACCGCCAAAACCAACTTCAACGAAGGGATGAAGGCCGTTGCTGAGTGGATGAAGAGCAGTCGCCTGAAACTGAACTCGGACAAGACAGAGGTTCTTATCCTAGGCCCCATCCACATGGAACGGCTCCTGGTGGCCGACCTCGCTGGGAACTGCGCCGACACCCACTGACCACGCATGCAACCTGGGGTTCATCCTCGACTCCTCTCTGTCAATGACCAAAGAAGTTAACGCCGTCTCTTCCTCCTGCTTTAACACCCTCCGCATGCTTCACAAGATCTACAGATGGATCCCACCAAAACCAGAAGAACGGTAACCCAGTCCCTCATCACTAGCAAGCTGGACTACGGCAACGCCCTCTACGTGGGAACCGTGGCCAAACTCCAGAAGAGACTCCAACGCATAGAGAACGCCTCCGCATGCCTCATCCTCGACATTCCCCGCCACAGCCACATCACCGCCCACCTGATCCTCTCCCTCATCAAAGACCCCGCCACCGCCAAAACCAACTTCAACGAAGGGATGAAGGCCGTTGCAGGTCCCGCCCACCTGAGGGACCTGCACTGGCTCCCCGTCAAAAACAGGACCACTTTCAAGCTCCTCACGCACGCTCACAATGCACTCCATAACACTGTACCAGCATACCTCAACAACCGACTCAACTTCTACACCCCGAACCTCCAGCTCCGCCGACCTCGCCCTTGCCACCATCCCACTCATCCGCAGAGTGACTGCCGGTGGCAGATCGTTCTCCCACCTCGCCACCAAGACATGGACCACCCGCCCCACCCACCTACGACAGACCCAGGACCTGCTGACCTTCAGGAGACTCCTCAAGACCTGGCAGTTCGATCAGTAGCTGCTCCCCCCTCAGTGCCTTGAGACCCTCATGGGTGATTAGCACGCTATAAAAGTGTCTGATTGATTGATTGTATTCCATTCTTTCTCTCAGGATAGGCAAGAAGTTCCTGAGGAATATTATGGAGGGAAGTATCTGGAGGAGTCAACTAATTCGCATTATAATGTCTGCCTGCTTTACTAGCAAAGGAATGGTACTACAATTAAATAAACTGAAAGACAATGGAAAATTGAGGAATATTCCAAGTGAATCATAGAAAGGCAAATAGGTGTCAAAGACGCAGAACAAAAGGAACTGACAGGTATATTTCATGAATTTACTTTATTAGAAATATTGTAGGAAACAAGACACTGTGAATAAACAGAAACTTTTTGTTCATTTTTGTTAGGTCTGGCAACTTTAGGCATGGTTTCTCGGTGTTCCTGCTTCTGATCTCCTATTTTTGACTATGTACTGAACTTCACTTTTTGTTGGTTTTAGGACTCTGGGCACTTTACCACTGCTGAATAGTGCTAAAGTGCATGTACTCTATGTCTAAAATGTAATTGCATTTGATTTGTCTATGGGCTGTCAAAACTGTGGTATCAGATATTGCAGTGACTCTTTTAGATGATGTTACTGCATTAGACCACGATTTACTCTGAGATGCCTTACAAGCCCCAAGGTACTGAGATGTTTCCCTGGCTCCCAGTCAAACATCAGTATGACAAATGGTGCACATTGAAATCTGGCCATACTCGGGGTAAATGTAAAAGAAATCCCTCACCAGGCATGTATATCTTTTACTTTTTCTGACATAAAGCACACTTTGTCAAAATTATCACTTGCACAAAAAACATTTGATAGAGTAAGTTTTTTTTAAACTGCATCATTTTTTGGGGATACAATCATCTTCATCGTTTCCAACCAAGAATTGATATCAGTAGAAAAAAATAAACACTACACTTCTTACTAATAGTCACTCACAAAACTATTTTGACATTGCCATATGGTGTGTCCAGGACTACCTGCAGCCACTACAAACTTTCACACTAAGTCAAACAGGAAATAAATGACAGTGTAACCCTTGCCACATTTAAAGCCATGCGGTAGTGACAGAAGCAGGGCAATCGTGAAGTCAATGTAGGAATGACACAGGTAGAAAAATTACACAATAATGCTAGAAAGATATCAGCTGTTTTAAACAAACAGGGGAACCCGATGAGTAACTAAGGACCCCGGGTGCCAATTATATCATGTAACAATGGTCTTTATAAAAGCAATTTATACAGCAAAAAATGAAATATAGACCAAGATAGGCGCTATATTTATGCAGTGTCCAACCGGACACAGAATTTTAATATGTTGGATAGAATTAATTAAACACAAGTGAACAAACAACAATAGAGTGGGACACAATCCTTCAGGCAATTGTTCGCTCAGTCCTGATGATGATCCCACTATTCTCTGTGCAAGGGATCGAAAGGTCGCTGACCAACTCAATAGTTCCACGCTTTACCAATGTGTGAAAGTAATGTGGTTACTATTATGGATATCTTTTTCATTCTCTGTTCTAACCAAGCTTCCATTTTTTCGTTTTGCCTGGAATTTTTTCATGTTTAATGCTTTTCCGTTTCCTGTCTTATGTACTGGATGCAGGATTGCTTCCCGCTCTATTGTTGTTTGTTCACTTGTGTTTAATTAATTCTACCCAACATATTTAAATTCTGTGTCCGGCTGGACAATGCATAAATATAGCGCCTATCTTGGTCTATATTTCATTTTTTGTTGTATAAATTGCTTTTCTAAGGACCATTGTTACATGATATAAGAAAGATACTGTCGCAGGGAATCTGCTCAGACACAGAACTGTGCACAGAGATTCAGGACCTCAGTGAACTAGGGTGTGCCAAAAACTCACCTTAGTACCCAAAATCCCCTACCAGACTAGCATCAGTGTCTCATTAACTCTTCGTCCTATAGCAAAGTTACCAATGATTAGACAACCCAGAACATGCGACTTAGGATACCTCGGGTAATGTGGGAAACATGAGCAGTCTTTCGTTATACTCTCATACCAGTCCAGAACAGAGAGTAAAGGGAGACACGAGCAAGTTTAAAATGTTTATTTTAATGCTGTGATCTCTGGTGCAGCATCTTAGCTAATACAAGCAGACATATGATAAGAAATAAGATTGTCAGCATAGTTACTATTTCATAAAATACTAAGGGAGAAAGCATTTTATAATGCTAAATGGAAACAGGTTAATGCCTTAACCGTGGCGTTTTTTCCGCTTTGGTGAGGGCGTTCTAAAGAGTGAGTGGGGCTGCGTCGGCCGTTGGCCGACGGGAGCACGGAAGGGGTTAAATATATACCTATATTTCACCCTCCCTTGCTAGTAGGGTATTTTATAACTAAAGATGGTCTCTTAGGCTTGCATAGGCAACCCCATACCTCAAAGATTAGCAGGAGTGAATCACATCGAGTTCTGCACAAGCTCTCAGCATAGGAATTTTCTCCAGGTGTGTTCACTCATGCCTACACAGTGTATTATTAAAGGCGCCAGTAACTTAGTTGGCCACAGCTGCATATCTGTTATGGCTAGAACGTGCGCTGATCAGTTCGAACAACGGCAACTGTGTTGATATAACCTTAAAGGCCTCGGCACTCTCTGTTCAGACTAAGCTCACGAAGCAAGTCTAGCAATGTAGAAAAACAATTTATTCTCATGTGAAGCAAAACACTCAGTCTAACTCTAAACAATAGCTAACGTATGTGGTTGGTGCAAAAGAAAGCAAAAGGAAAAATGGTGTTCAAACTTCTAATAAGCTCATGCTAACTTAACACTGTATGAATGCAAGGCTCAGCCCCACTACACCCTCCCTTGATTGGAGCATGGACAAGGAATGGCATTGGGGGCAAAGCAGAAACACAGAGTTTAAGTTCGAGATATAGAATCAAGTTCAAATTTCCCATAATGGAAAAATGGGAGCAAACTCAGAATTTTGAAAATACTCCAAATTAGTAATCACTTGTGGCCACAATAAAGTCAATAGGCCAACAAAAAAATAATAATAATAAAAAAAATCCGATGTCCAACATGTGACGCCGGTCGTGAAAAAGAGAGAGAAGGAAATGAAACTCACTCCAGCAGTGTATATGCACAGTAAGTTGCAACAGCCTCCAACAGGAAGTCATTGTTCTCTTCTGAAAACATTTCAGCCATCCAATTTAGCAACGAGAATGAACATACATTTTCCTCAATAACCGGAGCCTCTAGTACCATCAGAGGACAACTCGGATTTACTTCAAAAGAACTGCGTGCCAAGAAATCATGCACCGCTGCAAAATTATTCCAACGTCCCAGGACTCCATGCATCGCTGCAAAGGCCATAATCCCGCCACCAGAACAAAGCAATTAATGAGCAACTAAGGGGCTCATCAGTTGATCATAATCTGTGTTGGGAGACACTGTACTGCAGAGACACAAATCCAGAGTCCATTTGAAATCGCAGCTCAGGCAATGAAAGACAGGCTGGACGCATGTGAAAAAGGAAAATCAAAACGATAATCCATAAACTACACTTAATGTAGCCAGAGGCAGCGCTCCATTGTAATCAAGCATTCGGTTGCGGAGCAGCAAACGCTGGGGCAAATCGTCCCGTGGCACAGGACGTGCATCCATTCGGAAATAAACAAAGTAGTAGAAGCAATCCGACAACCAGAGCAAGCATCAACGGAAATCCACCAAAGATGCTGGAGAAAATCGGATGAAAAAATGCTGGGAACACACCGAATACAGTTTGGAAAGAAGTCACAAGGCCACTACTAACAACTTTAAAAAAGTGAGCCAGCCCTGTGGTCGAGGAAGCATTAAAGATTGTGTGAATTAACTCCCCAAAATGCAGGGGCAGATCCGTATTTAATAAGGCATGCACTTCTGTGCGGGTGTTTGCCACGTGAAGGACAAATGTTTCACGGGCAGATGTAAGGGCGACTTCTTTCTGGGACAAAAGGGCTCTTATTTGACTCATCTTGTTGAACTCTGCCTTCAAGGTCGGAATCGACGGCCAGATGGAAACATCCAGCTTCCCATGTGGAGGAGGAAACATTAAGTTTCTACAACAAACTACATGTTGAGTGACTGTAACGATGTAAGGAATTCCAGCCAGCATCCCACAACAATCTTCATTATTTAAAAGTAAATAACTACCGTTTGCTAGTAATGTGAATGTGGGTGTGATAGCAGGTGTCGGTGCATTTTGATTACACGAGCCATGCAATGAATGTTCCTACACACTAACGAGTGATCAGGTGTTGTTGTGCAATCTTCACCATTCAAATAAACCTCTTTTCCCTCCCTCAGGCACCTATAGGTAAATGGTAGTGACCAAGCTTCATGGAGATAAGCGGTGCCCAGAGGTTCATACCTACCAATTGCATAATACTTCATGCAAGCTTCTAATTTGAACAAAGGAAAAGGTAATGTTATTGACCCATGGACGAGCCACACAGCAGAATTTGTTTCGGCCATAGAAAATGGCAACGGTTCTATCTTTTCAATATGTAACATAGAAAAAGTTGCATCTTTCATAGACATAAATTGCTGTTTGTCAGTCAAAATAAAAGGGGCAAACAATGAGGACGTGTTCATGTAGTCCCAAGGTACTTTCCCTGCCTTTAACGTTTGTAAAGTCCTAGCAAACTGCATAATGGAACGCAATTGATTTTGGCCATGGTACAAAACAGAGACATCTTCCTGCATAATATCAACAACAGACGAAACAATATTATCTAATGTGTAAATGCGGGAAGAAAGCGTGTTAATGCTGTTATTTACAACTGCTAGCACTTTTTCTAAATTTGCTTGATCTATAGCTCTTAAGCGGGAAGCAGCCTCAATTTGGGACAGTTTCCAAACTTCGTTTGTAAATATCATATCTCCACCTTTTGGATCTGCCGGAAGCAGGGCCTTTGACAAAGTCATTCAGATCAACATCGTCAGTCAATTTAGACAAATAAAGCTTAACTGACATTAAAGTAGAGTGTTTGAGCCAATTCTGACACAGCTTGCCTACGGAATAGTAGTTACAGAATGGTCACTCTCATAACGGGGATCCACCCTAACCTGTGTGTAGCCGGGGGCTAAACCCAGAAAACGATGTTGGCAAGAATCTGCACTTCTGTGCCATAACAACCAACCCGTAGGATCCAAACTGGATATGTTAAAAGTAGAATTCAGCTACAGGCTTTTTAATTCCCTGATAGAAATACTGGTATTATTATCCCAACTGGGGTACTCTTCCAATTCTGTTTTTTTAATTTTATTTTTTTATTAGTTCAGTTCAAAGCCAAATACAAAATACAATGGAGCACAGAGGGACATCTATACATTTAGACTTATTGTACAAATAAACAAAAAAACGATAAAGTAATACAATAAAAGATACAATACCATCATATAGGATCGGACATATAGTCACTCTACCGGACCCAAATAATCAAGCATTGCCTGCCAAATTTTGATCCCCCTTTGACTTTTCCTAGGGGATTTAATACGATACAGGTTGTATTCTAAATAAAAAACATTATAAAACTTTGCCCTCCACATCTCATATACCGGTGCTTCCGGTTTCAGCCACATTAAAGAAATGCATAGGCGAGCTACGGCCATAGCCATAAATAATAGATATCTATTTTTATAATATCCTTGAAAAAAATCAGTGTCATTAGATAAACCAAGCATAATCAAATCTGTGGAGATTACCACATCACAATTTAAAATATATGATAGAAATTGTTCAATAGATGTAAAAAATGGTTTTAACACTGAGCAATCAGAAAACATGTGTAGAATATCTGCCATATCAGATTGACACCTAAAGCATTTCCCATTATAGGCATTGCCCCATTTCAGCATTTTAGCCGGTGTGTGATAAAGATTAAATAAAGTTTTGTAGTGCTGCGATCGTAAATTAGCAGACAAAATAATTTTAGCAGCCATATTGATAGAATCTTGAAAGGGTATTACAGGAATACCCAATCTAATACACCATTTAGACTCCTGTAACCCCATATCGTCCTGCTGTGTATTCAACAAATAATTATATAGAGTCCCAATCCGTGATGGCTTTTTTAGAATTTCCAGAAAATCATTAGGACATAAAGGTAAGATACTTTTGTGTTTAAAGATGAAATCACGTAGTTGTAAGTACTTAAAAAAGTCGTGCTGAGAAACAGTGTATTTGTCTTTCAACTCATGAAATGTGGCCATTATACCATCTTTAAACATAGAACCAAGACACACAATACCTTTCTCCCCCCATGTACGCATCTTACGATCCCAAAATATTGGAGGAAGCAATTCTACAGAGTCGCATGGAGTATAAAAATGAATACGTCCCAAAGAGATAGTTTTCCTTACTCTTCCAATTCTGGGGAAGAAGGAGCATTTAATTTTTTAGTAGTAGCCAATCCAAAGCAGGTGGTTTGGCAAATAGTCGAATTCAAAGCCTCTGTGCCTTGCACTTGCCATCTTTTAGAAACCTAAACAGATTTAAGATCAATAGTATATTTCCACCGTTCATAGCCCCCAATAGCCAATTGGTCAAGAAAGGACTTGGAATATAACAATTTTGTGTGGGCAAGTCTAACTTTGGAGGAGGAATTTTCGGACATCTTAAAATAAAATGCTTTAGAGTGGAGAAGTGTGGCTAACTGGTTAGAGGAGGCAGACCTGGAAGCAGAGGTCAGCCCGGGACCAGGGTTCAATTCCCGGCTCGGCGGGGTCTTGAGTCCTAAAATGTCCATGGACTCGACAATTCTCGCTCCGGTGCCTACTCGATTCACGGGTTCACACTCTGCGACTCTGGGCAATAGCTTGCTTAATCTCCACAACGGCCCCTCGCGGCGGGATGCCTGGCTTTCACCTTGCGGATACCCTGCCGGGGTTATCTCACAGGGGAATACCAGGACGGATTCCCTAAGCAAGCGCTTAGAAGCCGCTCGGTGATTTGCGCTATATAAATTCCTGTACATTTACATTTACATTTGACTGATTAAAATCAGTAAAATAAGTGAATCTCTTTAAAAAAGGACTTGAGCTGCCTTCAAAAAGAGCGGGGCAATGTCCCCATTGCGTATAATTGACTATATTCCTCCTTGTGTTTGCTTTATGCAGGTAGTTATTGCTATAGTGTTGATAACAGAACAAATCACCATAATTAACCGAATCTAAATATAAATCCTCAGCATCAAAAGCAGCATAATATTTCAAATCTGAAAACAAATCCTCTATGGCTTGAACATCCCAACCATCAGAGCATATATTTTGTTTATTCACATCCCCCGTAGAAACTCTTAGTACGTTCAGGACATTTATAACCTCTGTGGGACCATGAATTTGAAATTTAACAGCATACCATACTATCCCATCTAAGACGGCCAAGCAGTAATATTTACAAAAGTCAGGTCCCTCTTCAATCTGTGTGATAAGGAATGGGGTGCCAATGTTCCATTAATTAGTCGAATAGCAGTCCTCTCTTCAACGTAGTGTCCATTCACAAGATGGAAAAAATACACCACTAAGCCAATTGAAATAAACAAAAAAATTGAAAAAAGCACCAACCAAATGTAAGTCCAAGGAGGAATCAAAAAATGTTTTTTAAACCATGTTGCAAAAACAGAACGTTTTGAAGGGGACTTCAATGTGATAGAGTTAGTGTCAAATGAAAATCTGGACTCAGTTGCCAAACAGGTTTGTAAATCAGGCATCAATAAGTCTGTGGGGTAAGTATACTCAGTCTCATCAAGATGAGCATCAGGTGGGGTATTCAATAAAGGACTTGAAACTGCAGGCATCTCAAAGGTAACGTCAGGTCTTTTGTTAGGAGCCGAAGCCAAAACAGAATTTCTCAGTATCGATGAACAGGAGACCTTGGGTGTCATACTAAGAAGAATCGGCCACTCTGTGTAATTTGGCATTGTCAATGGAGATGTACCTTTTTTCCCTACGACCTGGAAGTGGTGGTAAAACGACTGTTCTTGTGCCCTGCACACCAAGTACAGGAACTGGAGCTCGATATGAGGGGCCAAACTCTCTCTTGTTCTCGACCTTCTCTTGGACCAGTTCTCTGACTACCGGAAACTGCAATGCAGCATCACATGAGGAGGGCTTGTGTTCCTTTGCAAGACTGTCTCTCGTCTCTTGTAGAGTCTGTAAAAAATTACAATGTTCATCTACGCCAAAGGGGGCAGCTGCCACTGCCTGGTCTAGACCTTCAAGGTCCGGAACAAACATTTTGATACCAAAGAGCATCTCGTTTGGAGTCCGTCCACCCAGGGACCTTCTAGGGAGATTATTAAGTGCACTCTGTACGCCATTGAGATGGGCTAGCCAGTTCCTCGCTGTACCTATAACCCTAGCTGTCAAGGACTGCTTTAAGTCACGGTTCATCCGCTCCACAACACTAGTACCTTCAGGTCTGTATGGAGAAGAAAATTTGACTTGGAACCCCAATGAACTCATGGCATCCTTGTACCCCTTAGAGGCAAACGCTGGACCCTGGTCCGAATGGAAGGTGCCACATGCAAAAATTCCCACAAAGACACGCAAATCCCTTATGACAGTTCGTGAATCAGCACTTCGGTGGGGCCACACCCATGCAAAGCGCGTGCAAGAATCAACTGCAACTAAGATGTACTTATACACAGTAGCTGAAGAAAAAGGACCGCATTGATCCAAATAAACACAACCAAGTGGTTTATTGGAAATGTACAACTGTGTCTGGGGCGGACACGTAGCAGTCGAAGGCTTGATCTGCTGACAAATGTCACATTGAAGGACATAATAAGCCGACTGTTTATACAGTCCCTGCCACCAAAAACACGGTTGTAGCTGAGAAACAGAAGCTGAAACGCCCGCATGTGCGGACGCAACACCCTCGCGAGCAGCTGTAATCAGCGCTGACCTGCGATCCGCGTTGGGAATCAATCTGCACCAACGTCCGGTATTTTCACATAAGGAACTTTATCAGGACTTAAATGATAAGAATACTTTGAAGGAAATCCAGTAGGATATTTACTTCCCTTCTCAGTAGCGGCAATTGCTGCCAAGATGTCATCATCAATCTCACTTTTGGAATGTGTAACTGCTGCAACCAAATATGTCGAAACTGCTGTCTTCACGGCCTCATCGGCCAAACTATTGCCAATAGCGTAAACTCCCACACGCTGATGACCAAGAGTATGAATTACATACACGAGTGGAAGTTGCTCTTTAAGTTCAGCCACTCGAACCCAGATAATTTTATGTTTTATTGTGCTACCTTTGGAGTCACGATAGTCGTTCTGAGTCCAAAAGAACAGATTGTCATTGTATGACTGGACACAGTACTAAGAGTCACTCACTATTAGAGTAGTCACACCAGGGTCTGCTTACTCCAATGCAAGCATCAAAACACGGAGCTCTGCTAACTGGGCGGTACAGTCCCCTAATGTCTGTGTATGCACGACATCGGACTTGAATTCTCCATTCACCATGGTACCAACCACAATAACGTAAGCTGAGACGTATGCGTGCTTAGACCCATGCACGACTTGTGTTGAACCATCATACTGCAAGAACTCCTGCGACCGTAAGGAGGCATCAAAAATGAACGTTTAGATTCTAGTAGGGCAGCCTGCAAAGATTGCAAAATGGCTGAATGTTCGGGCAGCCAGCACGATTTGGTAAAAGTTGGTTGTATCAAATATAAGTATGCCCGAAATTCAAAAATCCCAGCAAGGTTTGCCATTTTTTCAGTGTTGTAGGAGCGTGCAGTTGTGCGCATTTCTCCAAGAAGTGAGAAGGCAATCCTTGACCCTCATTGTTTAGCTCATAGCCCAGGAACAACACTGTGTACTCTGCAATGTGAGACTTTGCAAAGTTAAATTTGTAACCAAAGTCCCCAAAATCACAAATTATGCTTTCAACGCAGCACAGATGCACCCATATCTCGTCGTCTCTGAGATAAATGTCATCCATATTCGAACACGCATCTGGGTCGATTCTCTCTAAAAGAGAAACTATACAGGCAGCAAACACACCTGGACTATTTTTGGGGCCCATAGCAAACGTTTACATTTTTTCTGAATGTCACCACTGGTAAAACGGTCCATTGACTGCTTAATCCTGAAAAATTGTGGGCAAAAAAAACATTGGATATGTCATGTGTGGTTTTAAACCTTTTTATGCACAAGACCATCCACCAGGGACCGCGGGTATTCTGTACTGCACATGTACGGCAATGCGAGTTTAGAAGCCGTTAATCCAATACCAAATGGTAAGAACCATCAGGCTTGGTCACAGTAAAAAGAGGGTTATTCATCGCAGACACACATGTTTCAATCACACCTTGATATTCCAATTATTTAAGGATTTCTGCGACCAAAGCTTTCGCTTCATGCCGCATGAGATATTGAGGTTGATGCTGTGGCATAGACCGCAAGGGAATCTCATGTTGGGGGGAGAATTTATCCCAATCACAGTGAGTACGGTACAAAGCAGGAGCAAGGGCCTTAGCCCACTCTTCTGCAAAATTCAGCGCATGCTCCTTTGACACTGTATGCGCGAAACTAGGGAGGATTACCTCCTACCCTCTCGGAACTGCGAGAACAAAAGGTGGGGGCCAGTCAGCCTCCACTAACAAAATGTCATACGTACTTGTAAGATTTGTCCCAAATACCCCTTTTATGGTACGTTGTATGTCACCTTCAATTGAAAGGTCAATTTCAAAAAGCCTATCAGGGGGAGCTACTCTAGTATCAGCTGTCTCAGCAACAACAAATTTGTCAGCCGCTGTCACCTTCAGTAGTGGCCGCAGGGCCTCTCGAGCAATGGTAATCTCCGCTGCGCTGTCCAACAGCATCAGCGCCCACGTCTGATTCCGAAGCTGCATTCTCACTATCTGTGGTATATCTCACTGTTAAAGCAGCAACTTTCTTTTTCTGAAACTGGGGTCTTTTCTGTGAATAATCATCCTGCTTGCCTTTCCCATCTTTCGGGAGGGGTTGTTCGCGACTCTTCTGGCCACCCCTGCCTCTGCCGCCGCCTCCACCACCGGACGATGAGGCCGATGTGTCCTGTAAAGAACAAGGAGAACGTTCATCAGGAACCTGAAAACGATCAGGCAACTTAATTGTAGCGCGGTCGCGCAAGTCATAAGAGCGCTCAGTAGACGCAGGCACTGGCGACGTGGGACGGGACTCCTGTTTCTGTTGTTGTTTTCCCTGTTTTTTGTTTTTGTTCCAATTTTGCTTTGGAGCTTTGGGTTGATCGTCTTTTTCAGACTTCGACCCCTGAGTTTGTTTTTTATCTTTAGCAGAAAAGGGCTTGACACCTAAACTATTACGGCCTATGGTCTTATAAGCCGCCGTAATAATTCTCGGGAACTGTCAGGGTTTGTCTGCATCCGGGACTTCATGCAAAGCATTAGACACCTGAAAGTTTACCGTATCTCCCTTTATATTAGAATGGACGAGATCAGAAACTACGTCAAATGAGTCAACAAGTCTCAATCCCAATTCAACCTCAGCCTTAGGTCTGTGTTCATCTTGAACACGTTTAATGGCCGTCTGCAGGACAGCCATTGACGGAGTGCCGAAGCACCTCATGTACACCGCCGCAAATACTCTACCCCGTGACTCGCAGTCACCAGATTCCGGTACTAAGTCCTTGGGCAAACTAATTGTAAGAATTCAGTGTTTTTCTACAGGACTCGAATTAGGAAAAACTGCTTCCAGCTGGTCAAATTTCTCGGCAAGCCAGATTGCATGGGAACACCCACATCAACACCCATGAAATGGGGTGAGATTTACGAGCACATGTAAAACCACGCAGGGTGGCTTTACGTGTGCTTGTAAATTTCACATAGCAGGTTGCACCGTTGGTGCATCAAGCAACGTGATGCACCGATGGTGCAAGGCGCTCTAGTGTTTTTAAGATAACAGCACCAAAATAAATATGTAGTATGTATGATACATTGCAATACTGGGTAACGTGATAAAACCCTATCTCCAGTTTGTGCTGGATAATTCCTTTTGGAGCAGGGTCATGACTGATTTGCATATAGCTGGGTACAAACATGGTGAGCAAAAACATGATTGGCTGAAATGCTGCCCCACCTAATTGCAAGTGGTTAGACAGATTTCAAGCATTCCTACCATTACCTTATGATTTTTGATGTAACGCCCTAAGTGGTTAGGATATGCCCAGATGTGGGTCCCATGCACACTGTGCCACTGATGCATGCTACACACAACCAAAGAGCTCTAATCAGGTTGAAACCAGTCCTGGGTTGCTTGTGTTCCGATTCAGGGAGCACCTGGTCTGGCAGTTAGGGCTTTGGTAGTTAGTGGAGCAGGGTCAAGATTGATTTCCACATGGCTGGCTACAAAATGAGGTGACATGGTAGGCAAAACAACAAGGGTTGGAGTGTTACCCAGAGCCATTAGCAGTTATTAGTCCAACTGCAGGCATTCCTCCCATCATTTGTGTGCCTGATGACCACCCTCAGTGGCAAGGGTAAGTCCAGATGTGAGTCTTATACACACTGAGCAACTGGAGCCAAGCTACACACCACTGAATAGCACCACTCAGGGTTGAACCGGTCTTGGTCTGCTTGTGTCCAGATTCAAGGAGGACTGGTTCTACTGGAGCAGGGTTAAGACTGATGTACAAACTGAGGTGACATGGCGGGAAAGAAAATGAAGGGTTGGAGCGATAGGTGAATGTTAGACAAATTGCACGCATTCCTCCTATCACCTTTTATGTGTTTAATGTACTGCCATAAGTAGCTAGGGTATGCCTAGACATGGGTCCCATGCACACTGTGCCACTGGAGCCAAGCTACACCTGCCTGAAGAGCCCCAATCAGAATCAAACTGTCATGGGTTGCTTGGGTCCGGTTCAGGGAGGACATGGCCTGGCCGTTCAGGCTGGACTGTTCCTACTGGAGCAGGATCAAGGCGGATTTGCATATGACTTGGCACAAACTGAGGTGGTATGGTGGGCAAAAGAACAATGAGTTGCAATGCTACCCTCAGTATTTGCCAGTGGTTAGACAAATTTCAAGTGACTGAAGAGCCCCAATCAGGGTGAAAGTGGTCTTGAATTGCTTGTGTTATAGTTGAGGGAGGTCCTGGCCTAGCAGTCCAGGCTGGACTGTTCCTATTGGAGCATGGTCAAGACTGATTTGCTTATGACTTGGTCCAAACTGCATTGGCATTGTGGACAAAATAATTATGGGTTGGAATGCCACCCAGGGCAAATGCCAGAGGTTAGACGAATTGCAAGCATTCCTCCCATCACTTTTTGTGTGTTTGACAAGATCCTCTAGTGTCATCTCAGTGTTCTTGGGAATTTGGCAAACCACTGAGCCTTCAGTCTTCAATGAACAAATTAGGAATTTCAAAAGCGCAAAGCTACTTCAGCGGAGGTGTCCATGCGCTAGAAAAAAGCTCATGTGTGGGTCGAGTGGACCTGTTTCCTGGATTCTGTTTCTTAATCCAGCCGATGCAGATGGAGTGGGAAGAAATTCCATAGCTAAGAAGACTGCACCACAAAAGAATTACTGTCCAGTCGCACTTTGAAGTATCGTGGGACTTTCAAGATTCGCAGATTGTTGTATCTCAAAATTCGATTTGGTTGGGACAGCTGCAGCCTTTTTTTCGAGGTACCTTGATCCAAAGCTTCTGGTGGCCCTAAATACAAGGCCAGTGGCTTATAAAGTCACTAGATCTAATCAGTGGCAATATTGAACCATATTGAAGTTACCCATTACTTTTTCTCTTTCTCTACACTTCCTATGAGTAACCTATCTTAGATTCTGCTGAGATGAGAAGTGTATTATCAGCCTCAGATTTCTGTTTTGGAATTAATGGAGGGGAGCAGCCCATGAAAACCAATGTGTTGCTTGTTGTTGAGCAATCAGAACTATATATTTTTTATGATGCCTATCCCAGCATGTACACTCCTTGGAAAAAAAGCTTATTTGGCTTAAATGTTTTGTAAAGTATTTTGAGAACCGAAGTGTACTCATGAATTACATTTCCTTCCACTTCTTTTACATTTAACTCTGCTTTTGATAGGTAGATTCATTCCTCACCAGGGACCAAAACTGTGCCTCAGATGAGTACATTTGTTTTTCAATGTTAAGTCAAACCTACCAATGACATTTAGGCATGCTAGAAAAACCTTAAACCACCTATATTAACAGTGTTGGGGTATTACATTATATATGTTGGTACGCCACTCCTCACCCTGAAGTTGAATCAATAAATCCATACAACCTTTGCATGCTTAAGCTTCAATAAGTTGCTGTCAAGTTTTCAAACACCACCTACACAGGCACTTATATTTAAATTCTGCTGTCTGGGTCAATGTCTGATCCAAAAAGATAATATAACTGTCATGGGAAGACTTACAGTGTACATTTTGATACAAAGCTGGAAGATAATGTATACTTTACTGACATTCTGGACACAGGCATTGGTTTCAGAATTAACTTGTAGCCTCCCCTCAAGTGACACTTTAAACAATACATACAGCGTGGTGAGGCAGACAAAACCGCACACAGTCTTGAATAATTACCACCATTTTTCTGCCTGTACAAACAAGAGAATTTGCCCATTGGTGTTTGTTGTAAATATTAAAGGACTCATTGTAGCTTGTAAGGAAGTCGTCTTCTTCTGTTTATTGCAGTATAGGTAAAGGAACATGTATACCACCAGCTGATCAGTGTCCAACTGACCACAGTAGAACATTAACAAGATGAGATCATAACATATAGATCACAGTAGGATTCCATGAATGAGTCATAAGAGAGAAGCTGTAGAAAGACTACTAAAGAAAACACAATAATAAAATGCTATTTACAACACATCTCCTTCCCTACAATATTCTGAAAATAAAAGATAAGAACATTGAGAAATCAACAAACATAGTCCTTCAGATACAATGGTGGACGACGTAATCTTGGGTTCTTTGTAATAGTATTATTCACAACTTCAGCAGCATTCATGTTGTAAAAAGAACTAGAAATATTTTCTAAATGCTGAGAAGCATCACCACCACAATTCTCTCTCCTATGGATAGGAAAAGAAGAAGATGCACTTTCCTCACTTTGAGTTGAAAACATGTTACCATTATTACCAGACGAGCCTCCTGTCACATTTACATCACTCTTACCATAACAAATTTTGTTACCCTTCCTGAACATTGCAACTCTCCGTTTTTCTAAAACCACATACTGAGGATAAGCTTTTTTCACCACAAACAGACCTCTAAACGTAGTCAAGCCTCTAGAAATCCTGCCAGGCTTAACTTTTACTAAATCTCCTGCACAAACGCCCCCAGAGAACATCTCCAAAGCGCTAGAGGAAGATCTGTCATCATCAAAATTCCTCAACCAAGAAGAAATCAACTTCGTACCTGGAGACCTTCCCCGCATAATCTCAAATGGAGACTTGGCATCCTGCTTATGAGGAGTAGAACGATACGCCCAAACCATTTCCAGTACTTTCTCCTCTGAAAACCAACCTAAAGCACTAGTCATTTGTATGATTCCTTTGACCAACCGATTGACCCTCTCGCACATGCCATTCCCCTGTGGATTGTACAACCTAGTGCGATGATGGCTAATTCCACAACTTTCTAAAAATGATTTTATCTTATTTGACGTCAATTGCATCCCATTGTCCGTTATGAGGACAGAAGGGTATCCCTCATCATGAAACACACCTTTAAGAACTTTACAGTATTGTCAGTAGAAATCTCCCTAACAAAACGCACAGTTAGCCATTTTGAAAATACATCAATAACAACAATTGCAAACCTTTGATTGTAAGGCAGCTCGTCCATAGGACCAATAAAGTCCAAGCATATGCTATGCCATGGTTTCTCTGACGCAAAAATTGTACCTACTTGTTGACTAGACACCAACTTGAGCCTCTTCTCACCTTTTCTGCACTCTTCGCAACACTCCATACAAGCTGCAGCATCTGAATCAACAGAGGGCCACCAGAAATTATTTTTAATCCTGCGTTGGGTAAGTGTCTGCCCTAGATGTCCCTCATGGGCTATTTTAAGCAGCTTTGGTCTCAATAAACACGGAGGAACAAATCTATCCCCTCTCATCAAAACCATGTCACCAGAAACAGACAACTCATCTAAAACTCCTATGAAAGGTCTCGCACTTGGTTCAACTGTGCTCTCACGTCTACTACCCTTTCTAACCAAGTCAATAACCTTCAACAATACTAAGTCCTTCTCCATGCTGGTGCTCCACTCACTTTTGGATAAATTACATTGTGAACAAAAGCTAGAGGACTTTCTTCTTGTACATCCCACGTGGAGTCACGCGAAGAATCCTCTGCTCCGGGAAGTCTAGATATGCAGTCCGCCTGGACATTACGCCAACCTTGAACGAAAGACAACTCAAACTGAAAGTCTTGTAATCTTGAAGCCAGTCTAGCAAGCCTAGGTGACCCTTTCCCATCCCCTCCAGGAGCCATGACATTCACCAAAGGCTTATGATCTGACCTCAAAATAATCCTAGTGCCCCACAAATACGTTCGAAAATAATAAGTGCCCCACACAGCTGCCAATGTCTCTCGCTCAATGACGGAATAATTCTGCTCCGACATACCCAATGGGCGAGACGCAAACGCTAAAGTATTTTCTTCGCTCCCATGCTTCTGCAACAAAACTGCACCCAAACCAATACTGCTAGCGTCTACCATCAAAATAGACGTACGCTTGATGTCAAATGGTACTAGTACTTTTGCATTGCACAATTCTTTCTTTATAACTTCAAAACATTTGCTATGATCATCATTCCATGCAAACTTCACTCCTTTTTTTAAAAGACCTCTCATCACTGCAGTCTTGTCTGAGAAGTCTTTCACAAACTTCGCATAAAATTCAATCAGTCCCATAAAGGACCTCAACTGATCCTTATCTTTTGGGTATGGGGCTGATTCAATGGCAGACAATACATTTTTTTTAGGTTTAATGCCTTCTACTGGGATGACATAACCTAAGTATTCTATCTCCTGAACTAAGAAAGAGCACTTTTCTTTCCACAAGGTCAACCCTGCTTCTTGAATCCTACTCAACACAACTTTTAGCACATGATTGTGTTGCTCTATACTATCCCCAAAAATTTGTATGTTGTCTTGAAAGAACAGCACTTTTCCAATACCTTTGAATATTTATGTAACCATCCTTTGAAATAAATTAGCTGACGATATGAGACCAAAAGGTAGTCTAGTAAATTGATACGTTCCTTCACTATGTGATGAATGCTGTTAGGTGTTTTGAATCCTCATGCAGGCATATCTGGTGATATGCATTCTTTAAATCAAGTTTACTGAAGTATTTTGCACCATGTAGTGTAGACACCAATTCACCTATATTAGGTAGAGGAAACACATCAGCCACAATGCTCCTATTCAATGACCTCAGGTCTACACAGAATCTTATTTTTTTATCTGCCTTCTGTGTGATAACCACTGGAGAAATCCAAGTGGCCGCCTCAACCGGTTCTATTATCCCCCCCTGCAACATCTCTTCAATCACACCTTTCACCTCCTCTCTCACAGCAATGGGTACTCTGCTTGCTTTGTGCTGGACTGGGATGGCTCCTTCCTTCAAAAGTATCTTGTGTTCATATCCTACTAATTCACCCAACTCATCTCTAAAGACCATAGCAAAGTCCTTCATAATGTCATCAATACTGCAATCATCAATCACCATCACTTGTTCCTTAGCTCTGGGATTGACAATGATATGCAAATCGCACTGATGCATCCAACCTAGTATAGTTGGACCATCCTCAGGCACATACACTTTCCCAATGGTAGATCTATTCTTAAATGTTACCTCACTCTCAAAATACCTTAGGAGATTATTTTCTCTCCTTGGTATCCAGTGGGAGAAATATCACTCTCCAACAGATCTTTTCATCCCCACGCTTCTTTTAACATAAAGTATGGAATGATTGTCCACTTTGAACAACAATCCACCATAAGACTTGTGTTTTTCCTATCAATTGTAAAATCTGCCCTAGGCCTTCTTTCTCTTACTTCTTGACAAGAATTAACACTCATGTCTTCTATGACTAAAAGCTTGTTAACCTCTCTTTTTATCTCACAATCACTTCCATTGATGATAGCTACTCTTGATTTTGACATACTCTTACACATCTTCGCAAAATTCCCTATTGTGTCACACTTTAAACATTCTTTATTATTGGCTAAACAAAACTTTGCATCTGAGCTGTGAGAGTAACTGCCACATTTTGTGCAAACTTTGCTTGTGGATCATTCTGGACTCCACTGGACGGACCACAGCTGCATCCACTTCACCTTCAGAAAAACCACGATCCTCCACCACCAGCAACAGGTTGCTCGAAGAAGTTGGAACAAGATCACCGCAGACCAGCTCGCCGCCTCCCTGAGCCAGCACCCTCCCGCCAGCTCAGCGAACCCCAGCCAGGCCGCCAACAACCTCACGGAGTGGATCAGCAACTGCGCGGACGAACTCGCCCCACTGAGGACCCCGCCCAACAGACCCGGCAGCAAGAAGGCCCCATGGTTCACCGACGAACTCAAGAGCTCCAAGAAGAACTGCCGAGCCCTCGAGAAAGCCTGGAGAAGGGAGCCAACACCGGACAACATGACCACCCTCAAGCTCGCCACCCGAAAGCACCATCAACTGATCCGCGCCACCAAGAAAACAGATTTCAAGGACCGGCTGGACAACAACGCACACAACTGCAAAGAACTCTTCAACATCGTGAAAGAGCTCTCCAACCTCAGCGCCGGGGCCAACGACATCACCCCATCGCAAGACCTCTGCAACTCCCTCGCCTCGTACTTCCACAAAAAGATCGCGGACATACACAACAGCTTCAACACACAAACAACGCTCCCCACGACCACACCAACGCCCCCTACTACCACCCTCAGCGCCTGGACACCGATCAACACAGAAGACACCATCCGCATGATGAACTCCATCCACTCCGGATCTCCAACTGACCCCTGCCCTCACCACATCTTCAACAAGGCCGACGCTGTCATCGCACCCCACCTGCGGGACATCATCAACACCTCCTTCGACACCGCCACCTTCCCCGAGAGCTGGAAGCACGCCGAAACCAACAGCGGACCCCACCGAACTCAAGAACTTCCGCCCCATCTCGCTCCTCCCGTTTCCAGCCAAAGTCATCGAGAAGACCGTCAACAAGCAGCTGGCCGCCTTCCTCGAGACAAATGGATCCTTCGACCCCTCACAGTCTGGCTTCCGGGCCAACCACAGCACCGAGACCGCCCTCATCGCTGCCACCGATGACATCCGTATCCTGCTAGACAACGGAGAAACAGCGGCCCTCATCCTCCTAGACCTCTCCGCAGCATTCAACACTGTCTGCCACCGCACCCTAGTGAAGCGCCTCAGCAACGTCGGAATTCAGGAGAAGGCACTGGAATGGATCACCTCCTTCCTCGACGGAAGGACACAGAGAGTTCGCCTACCACCGTTCAAGTCAGAGGCCACCGAAGTCATCTGCGGCGTCCCTCAGGGCTCCTCGCTCAGCCCCACCCTCTTCAATGTCTACATGAGCCCCCTGGCGGCCATCGCACGCCAACACAACATCAACATCAGCTCCTACGCCGACGACACCCAGCTGATCCTTTCCCTGACCAACGACCCCGCCGCCGCCAGAGCCAACCTTCACGAAGGGATGAAAGACGTAGCCGAGTGGATGACAACCAGCCGCCTGAAACTGAACTCAGACAAGACGGAGGTCCTCAACCTGGGATCCGCGCCCTCCGCCTGGGACGACACCTGGTGGCCCCCCGCCCTGGGCACCGCACCCAAACCGACAGACCACGCACGCAACCTGGGCTTCATCCTCGACTCCTCCCTCTCCTTGACCAGACAAGTCAACGCCGTCTCCTCGTTGTGCTTCAACATCCTGCGCATGCTACGTAAGATCTTCCGGTGGATCCCCACCGAGACCAGGAAGACGGTCACCCAGGCCCTCGTCACCAGCCGCCTGGACTACGGCAACGCCCTCTACGCCGGAACCACCGCCAAGCTCCAGAAAAGACTCCAGCGGATCCAGAATGCCTCAGCCAGACTCATCCTCGACATCCCCCGACGCAGCCACATCTCCGGACATCTGAGAGACCTGCACTGGCTCCCCATCAACAAGAGAATCACCTTCCGTCTCCTCACCCACGCACACAAAGCCCTACACGACCAAGGCCCGAGTTACCTCAACAGCCGCCTCAACTTCTACGCTCCCAAACGCCATCTCCGATCGACCAGTCACGCCCTCGCCGCCGTCCCCCGCATCCGAAGAGCGACAACAGGAGGAAGGTCCTTCTCCTACCTGGCCGCCAAGACCTGGAACTCCCTCCCGACCGACCTCAGCCTGACCCAAGACCACCTCTCCTTCAGGAAGAAGCTCAAGACCTGGCTGTTCGAGCAGTTGTGGACCCCCCCCCCAAGCGCCTTGAGACCCTCCGGGTGAGTAGTGCGCGTTATAAATGTATTGATTGATTGATTGATTGATTGTTCCCAAAATTCTTCTTTTGCAACATGTAACTTTTCTTCTTTACTGATGCCACTGCATTGTTGTTGTAAGCAAACCTCAGCTAGGTCTACTTAGTGCAAGGGTTCGCCCTTCTCGCACAGAGTCCTCAGACCTTAGGAAGTAGTTGGCAATGAAACTGGAAAATACAAAAGCAAAGTTTATTAAACCTTTAAAGGTGGTACTACAGCCCACATAACACCCTTCGGTATTGTATCGAGTAGCTCACCGAACTAAAGCAAATGGCCCCTTTTATACACAATGAGGGAGCTCAAGAAAAGGCGGTACAAAAGACAAGAGCAGATTTATGACCATACAAGGACATTTTGGAAGGCACAATCGATGAGTGGGCGGAGTTAACAGTCTCCGATAACTGGTAGGCACATTCCTATCTGGAACCAATTAATAATAGTCACTGATCCTACTGCGCATGTCTGGGCATGCTGAAAGCGGAGACTACTAAAAATAGCCTGTTGCCGGGCAGACTCCAGGCGCGATGAACAAGAAGGTAGGACCAAGCACATGACGAGCACATGGCAATGTATGGCATACAAAATGGCCGCTACAAATTCAAGATGGAGTCGGCACATTTATTACGATAATGGTTAAAACCGAAGCATGTCTTCTGCTAATGCTTAATCTAACCGCTGCTGATTTACAACAGACAACCCTTTCAGCATTAGCTGAAGACATTCGACTTCCTAGGAAAGGCCAGATATTCATCTCTTATATCAATGGCCATCATACTAGCTATTTCCTTTTTCAGATCATTTCGCATTTTGACTTCTGTAATATTATTTTTCGTTGGTATACAAGCATTGACACACATAGAACAAATCATCGGGCTGCATTGAATACAGACACAACAGGAGAAAATTATTGCAGTTATTATACAAAGGACTGTTAATGCTTTCCAGCCCCAAGCAGAAATCAAAGTCCAAAGCCTGCAGCGAGTTTATGAAGTTTATTAATCGCTGTATACACTGATGGAGTATGGTCAGGGATAAACATGCAGCAGCTACTACCTATAACACAGCATGCACCACCTTTATCTGCTAACATCACATCCAGAACCATTCGGTTCTACAAAGCTACAATTCTTGCAATCTGCAATTCTTCAGTAATATTTCCTAAGGCTGCAGCTGTTTGATCGGTAACAACTTCCACTACTCTAGTCAATCATCGCACTTTCCTGCTATTTAATGCAGCACCTACAAAAAAGAACAATCCTAAATTGAAATCTATATATTGTGGTAGGCTAGTGTCAGTCTGATCAACATTATCAGTAGTCAATGTTCTTTTATACCTGTTCACAGTAATATTATTGAACAATTTAAGATTTCGGTGATACAGTGGAGGGGCTACAAACACAGGGGGCAAAAAAAAAGAAACATAACAAATACCAGTCCATCCGGCTGGCAATCGATAATAGCCACGATTTCCACACACAAAGTAGGTGTTATGTGAAGCTAAAAAAGTACTATTATTCAGACTATCTATATTCAATACAGTGATACAGTCGCTAATCCCCACAGGGATATGTCCAATGCTCTGTACACATAGTTCTGCTTGCGTCTGAGTAACAGAAATAACAAAATGTTCAGCATTAGATGAGTCTCTCGTGTTGGTGAAAATATATGGTGTTGAAACATTGTCCGGTCGATATTCTTCCTCTCCCATTTAGTTCCATTCGCTTGGGGGTACCCATCTTTGTCCTGATGGCACTCTTTATTTAACCAGCAAAGCAGTCTGCCCACTGTAGGCTTCCTAGTCGCAAAGAGCAAAGTATACCAGGCTCGACAAGAGCCATTATGCGAAAAAGGGAGAGGTATAAACGGTGTACCTCCTTTCTTTTGGTGTGCAGGCATCATCCCACAAATCCAACAGTTTGTCGCATTAGTAGCGATGTGGGTATGATGTAACATTTGAATGAATGTGTTATTTAGATAAGATTGTCGATGTTTCAATTCTTGATAAGGGAGCGTAAAGAAATAATGCTCCTCTGGTGCAGACGTAGTAACAATGAACAACTCACGAGCAGGAGTTGTTTCCTCAACAGACCATGTTATTGTTGCCACAATCATCAAGGCAACAACGAACTCTATAACACAAAAAATCTTCTTCTTCTTCTCCATTCTCATTCACAACACAAAACAAATCTTCCTGAAACTAAAGTAGTTGTCAGAGCTCTTACCCCTGGGTAGCCGTTGATTTCTTCACCACGGGCCAAGACGGGTGTCATTACACTAATGCAGGGCTGATCCTCCCCCTTTGCCACATCGGCTCTCCGTTTCACTGACCCAGGGAATGCTCAGACAACTTTCATAATGCTGCAGATTTCTCTCTCAGCCTCAAATTATAACTTGTTGCTCCAGGGACTGTTTGGTCCGGGAAGAACTCCTCAGATCCGTCAGCGTCACAGCACGACCTCTTTCTGCAGTCAGAACCTTTCGGTGGTCGGTCAATACAGCAGGCTCCACCAAAGTCGGGAGTACTCGGCGACAATGTGTTCCATGGACCCAGTTCTTCCGATTCGTGACTCGAACTGCTGTTCTTGTAGCAAGTAGCACCTGATCCGGCCCATGCCACCTCGGTTCCAAACTGCTCGACCTCTCGAAAGATTTCAGAAGGACGAAGTCTCCAGGTCGGAGGTTGTGGCCCTCTCCTGGGGATCTGTCGGGAAGTGCTTCTCGAACCTGTTGATGAATAGAAACAAAGTTATCAGTTAATTGTGCCAAATAGTCATTCATTAAGACACAAGGTACATCATACACAGAACTTGGTTTAGGAATTCCCCAGATATTCATGGGTCGGCTAAAAAGAACCTCATAAGTTGTGAGACCCGCTAGAAAATGAGGCACTGATCTGATTGACAACAATGCCAGTGGCAACGCATCTGGCCAAGTCAGAGAAGTAGAAGCCTGTATTTTAGCTAATTTCATTTTCAGAGTTGCCTTGTATCTCTCCACCAAACCTGCTGATTGTGGGTGGAATACTGCATGAAAGTTCTGTTTGATCCCTAATCCTTTCAAGACATATTTTATAACGTCCCCTACAAAATGAGGTCTGTTGTCACTCCACAAAAATCTGCAAACACCATAGCGAGGAAAAATTCCTTCAAAAGCACCTTTGCCGTAGTAATTGCAGTATTGTCCTTGGTAGGTTACTCCTTAATCCATTTACTGAAGGCACATACCACCACCAAGACGTACTTCAAATTATTACAGCGTTCAAGCTGGATATAATCCATCTGTAAAACCTCAAAAGGTGCAGTTGGTGTAGCAAATCCTCCTGCTGGAGTTCGTGTCCCTTTTCCAGGATTAAATCGTATGCAAATCATACAGGACTGTACTACTCGCTTAGCTGTGATAGCAATTTCTGGATGCTCCCAAACTTGTGTAAGCAATTTCACTATTGCTGAAGCTCCAACATGTGCTAGCCCATGCGCCATCTGAACCATAGGTTGTACAAAAGCTATAGGCAATTTCCATTTATCCATCTGTTTGTTTCGCCAACAACCTTCATCATCCAACTCTCCATCTATGGACCATTGCTCCCGTTCTTTGTCAGAAGAGGTCCTTTGTATCTCTAATACTTCTTTCCTGGCATCGTGCCACCGCTCAGCCTGCGATTTCACTACATACATAGAAGTAGTGTCAGGCTGCATCGCAGTCTCACGTGCCACTCGGTCTACAAAGGCATTTCCTTGTCCCACCTTATCAGTCACTTTCTTGTGTGCACTACATTTTACTATAGCTATTTTCTTTGGATATGTTAATGCAGTCAAAAGATTATGCACTAGTTCTCCGTGTATTATCTGCATCCTGTGTGATGTCAAAAAGCCTCTTTCCTTCCAGAGCAGGCCAAAATCATGGGCCACTCCAAAAGCATAGCGGCTATCTGTATAAATATTCACACCCAATCCTGTACTAAGCTCACACGCTCGTGTCAAAGCTATCAGTTCTGCTGCTTGAGCTGACTTCTGTGGTATACGAGCTGTCTCTACTATCGTGTGAAGCGTAGTAATTGCATATGCGGCTGAAGTTGTACCATCCGGTAACTTCAAACAAGATCCATCAACCCACAGTTCTCCATCCACATGTGGAAGGGGCGTATCTTGCAAATCAATACGACCCTATGTCTGTACCTCAGTCAGAAAAATACAATTGTGTGTTTCCTGCGCCTCAGGGTGAGTCGCGGGAAATGGCAACAACGTGGCTGGGATTAGCGTTGCACATCTCTTCAATGTAATATGAGGAGCCAGCAGCGTCAGCTCATATCCTGTCAGTTGAGCACTAGTTAAATGCTGCGTCTTTGTTTGTTTCAAAAGAGCATCAACAGCATGAGGTACCAACACCAACAGTTTATGTGATAAAACTATCCCTTCACTCTGGCGTATTGACGCAGCTGTTGCTGCCACCGAGCGAAAACATCCAGGCAACGCTCGAGCAACAGGATCAAGTACTGCTGAAAAATATGCACAGGGGCGTTGCTTATCGCCGTGTGTCTGTACTAAAACTGACAATGCACATCCATCCCTCTCATGTACATCCAATGTAAAGAGCTTCGTGTAATCTGGAGTACCTAACACTGGTGCTGAACAAAGGGCTTGTTGTAACTGTCGAAAAGCATTCTCACATTCATGTGTCCAGGGGAGGGGTACTGCAGTATCTTTTGTCAATAGTGCTAACAAGGGTTTAGCAATAAGTGAAAATCCTAATATCCACTGCCTACAAAAAGAAGTAAGGCCCAAAAATGCTCGAACCCCTTTCTGTGTGGAAGGTACTGGTGTATCTAGAATTGCTTGAATGCGATCTGATGTGAGTGTACGCCCCTCCTTAGACAAAAGGTGACCTAAGTAGGTTACCTTTGGTCTACAATACTGCAGTTTCTTTCTGGAGAATTTGTGATGGTGCGAAGCAAGGAAAGAAAGCAAAGACAGCGTGCATTTCTCGCATTGTTCGGAGGTATCAGCTGCTAACAGAATATCATCAACATACTGAATGAGCGCCACACCATCGGGTAGAACAAAGGAATCAAGTTGTCTTTTCAATGCCTGGCTGTAAATACTAGGACTCTCAGTATAGCCATGAGGAACTCTGCAAAATCTATACGATCGATTATTCAAAGTGAAACCGAACAAATATCGGCTATCAGGATGAATAGGGATCGAAAAGAAAGCGTTCTTCAAGTCTATAACAGAGAACGTTGTTGCAGTAGGTGGTAAGAAGCGTTGTGATATGGGAAACCACTGGATATTGTGGCACCACTATCTTGTTGACCTCCCGCAAATCAATAATGAATCTATAGATCCTAGTATCAGTATCTTTCTTCAAAATTAGGAGGATCGGACTGTTACAAATCATAAATGGAACTTCCTCAAAAACTCCAACTTCAATAAGATCTTGTACAGTTCGTGTGAGTGCTTTCTCACCCTCCTGTGAAATTTGATATAAAGGCAAGCGTGGCAACACAGCTCCCTCCTTGACACTAATATGCACTAGTGGAATAACCATCTGACCCACCCAGTCACCCTGGGCGATTTTCGATCCAAGGAGAAGCAAATCAAGACGGGAGTGCCGCAAGGGTCGAGCCTCAGCCCGACATTGTTTAATGTTTACACAGCTCCTCTGGTCAAGCTAATATCATCATTTGGAATAGATGTAGTGGCATATGCCGACGACACTCAATTGATACTGGTCCTGGACAAAGAGACACAGGAATGGGAAGAAAACCTCAAATGTTGCCTTACTGCTACATTCAACTGGATGAAGACTAACCATCTAAAATGTAACACGGGCAAGACGGAGATCGTGCCAATGGGCCCATATAATAACTTTGTCCCCAAAACATGGTGGCCGGAAAGGGCAGAAATCCCGCCCCACACAACCGAGTCGGCACGGAATCTAGGGATCACGTTTGACAGCAATCTGTCTTTTAAGCAGCAGGCTCTGAAGGTCGCAGGAACTTGCTTTGCTATCATCAAAGGACTCAGGAAGTTTTTTAATCTACTTCCGCTGGAGGCCAGAAAAACGGTAACAGTTGCCTTGGTGACATCAAGGATAGACTATTGTAACAGTCTATATGCAGGGAACAACAAAACTATTACCCATAAGCTTCAAATGGTGCAAAATGCAGCAGCTAGGCTAGTCCTTAAATGGCCAAAGAAATCATCAGTAACTTCGGCACTAAACACACTGCATTGGTTACCAATAACCAAGAGGGTTCTTTTCAAAATATTGATCATTACCTTCAGAGCCGTACACGCTCTAGGCCCAAAATACTTACAGCGGAGATTTGCCAGATACCATCCAACACGCACCCTCCGATCGTCTTATGCAAACTTACTATTGGTTCCTACCTTCAGGCTTAGCACAAGAGGCGGCAAATCACTCCCAGTCCTTGGAGCAAAAGCCTGGAATACTCTCCCCCCGTGTCTACGTGCATTAGACAAGGAAAAAGATTTCAGAAAAGGATTGAAAACCTGGGTCTTTAAGTTACAGGATGCCTGCGCTAGAGCACTAGTGTAATAGTTGGATGAGCTATCACCTGCTACCAACCTATTTCCTATATCTCTGGATCAGTAATTGGCGCCTAAATGCTCCTTGGAGCGATAGCAGCGCGATATAAAAGACCATTTACATTACATTACATCTGTATCTGAAGTGGCCCACAGAGTGTTAGGTAGGGAAGCTAATGCAATATCTTCTTGAACAATACAAACTCTATCTGTTATTGGGTAATTGTCATTCAAAATCACACGCACTCCTTCAGGGGAACATCGTATTGTGGCTCTGAAATACTTGAGCATATCAAGACCCACAATATTATCTGGCGTGTTCGGGGAAAGCAAAAACGGGCATGGAGCAGCAAACTTATCAACATGAAATGCAAGTGGTTGTGATAATGGGCTAAGGGAAGGTGTTCCATCGAACCCTATCGATGTAATCGTTTAGCCAGACAGGGGAACCCTCGGAACAAATTGTTTAGACAAAGCGCTACGAGTAGCTCCTGTATCCACCAGAAACTGATCAGTAGAACCCAAAACATGTGCTGTAACATAAGGACCCCTCTGATCTACTGGAACTTCAACTGATTCCTTACCCCATCCTACGCAATCCTATGCATGAGCAGAATCATGCAACTCAGGCTGCGCATAATCAGACATTTGGTATTGGTTGCGCCTATCAAAAGCATTGAACCCATTTTGTACCCGCACATTAGAATCAAACCTAGCACGATCATTCATAGCGCCTCTAGGTCCTGAGTTCCCCAAGCGGTTTCTCATGGATCCTTGGCCACGGACATAGCGCTGTGAGCGCAACAATGGACACTCATCTGCCCAGTGACCAAATTTCTTACAATACGCGCATTGATCAATAGCCAAGGAGTAACGAGTAGAGGAGGAATTAGAAAATCCTCAACCGCCTCTGTCGTTACCTCGAAGAGGTGCACCATAGACCTGAGATAACATGAATGTTGTTTTTAATTCTTTAGATTTCTTATCCTCATTGCCCTTCGCTTCAAGTTCCTGACGCTCGTAATATTGAGCCATTGTCAGGACAGATGCCGGAGAAGAGGTTGTCCAAGAGCTTTCGCTAGCTTTCAAGCGGCTAGCCACTCCTAGGAATAGGTCTGTAACATACTTATCTACAAACAAGTGACGGCCCGTATCGTCCGTTAGCGACTGGCCACTAAAATCATGAAAGGCCTCCTCAAAACGTGTAAAGAAATCTGAAACCGATTCATCTGTCTTTTTTTTACAGGATGCTAAAACAGTCCAATCAATCTTTTTAGGGGAAATAATTGTTTTTAATTTAGCTAATATTGCACCGGGGAGATCTAAAATCAATTGACATGGCTTTTGCGCTGGTTCCCTGTCCGTATCTTTCCTCTCTATCTCTTTCCATAAAGCCCCATATGCTGTGCGGTCATCGACTTTATGCACGGAGCGCCACATATCGGGCGGCAATATGAGTCCGAAAAATAAATCGATATCAGCCAGCGTCATGGTACAAGAATTTAAGGCTCCCTAAACTTCTTCATAAAAGGCGGCAGGGTTTGTACGCAGGTCAGGCAATGCAGCTTTAAGCGCCATAACATCTGCTCTATTCCAGGGAGTATACACCCAATTATAAATAAAATACCCTTTTGCATCTACAGAATATTTATCGTCACTAGTACCCTCTCCTTTAGGAGGAACATATAAAGGCGCGGCCCCTCGCATAGGCTTTGCATGCACTATCGCGGTCTTATCTGTTTCGAAAATAGATGATTGTTTCCAGTCGACCAATCCCGATCTGTCATCTGTTTTAGCTTTTCCTTTCTCCTCCCGTAGCCGAAGCACATCGTTTCGAAGTATAACCAGTCGCCTGATGATATCAGTCACCTGGGAAAGAGGGAAAGAACCTTTAGGTAATTGCTTACAATCAATTGCCACATCATCAGGTTCAAGAACGTCAGATACTTTTCGAAACATCTCAACAACTTCATCTGCAAAATGTTCAGTAAAATACATCTGCTCTCTATCATGCCATCCCTTAAGAGTCTCTAAAATAACTGAAACAGTAACAGCATCCTTGAGTGACTTCCGAGCCAGGCTCCTAAGTTCAGCCGCACGTTCGACCGGAATCATGGAGCAGGTACTTGGTTTCATTCAATCATCACCGGAATCCTCAGATGGGGTGGACAGAACGATATACAGAGGCGGAGGATGATCTAACAAGTGTAAACTTTTTTTGTACTTGTATAGCGCACAGCTACCCGCAGTGGGTTTCCCGGCGCTTGTACGGATACCGCAAGGGAACCCTTCCTGGCTTTCACTGTGAAGTGTCCACTCCTGGGCACCCCATGGTGCAGACCAGGCATCCCTTGCATTGTGGGGGCCGTTGTGGAGACTAAGCAAGCTATTGCCCAGAGTTGCAGCGTGGGACCCATGATCAGAATAGGCACTGAGGGGAGAATATCCGGTCAGGGGAATTAATGAGCCCGAGACCCGCTGGGGCAGGAATCGAACCCTGGTCCCTGGCCAGAGCTCTGCATCGAGGTCTGCCTGCTCTAGCCATTGAGCCACACTTCTCCACGAAGGCTATTTTCTCAAAGAAAAATCATCTTGCGGTTTATTAAGGACAGGATAAAGAGGTTGTCGAACAGCATATTGGCCAGATATCTGTAATCTACGCTCCTTTTCCTGTCCCTCATCCAACTCTTTCACCTCCTTTTTCCTCAATTCTTGCGCTTTTTCATACACATTCTTTCGTTGCTCTTTCTCAATCAGCGCTTGCTCACGTTTCTCACGCTCACGTACTTCTTTCACCCACATTCGCACACTTTCAAACATATCTTGTCTAGATTTTCGTTTAAACATACACTGTTCCACATACTCAATTTTTCGCATATCAAATGACCCATACTTCGGCCAACATAACTCAGGATCCTTTCGCTTTTATTTCCTCCACAACGTGCTGTACATTATAGAAGAAAGACCGTATTTTAAATACATCTCTCTATGAGGCGTCTGGGGGGAGCCAGCTGCAATTCCTCAAGTTTTAACCGGTTATTTCCACAAAAGCAGCCCATTCTAGGAAGTGCGCTAAAAACAGGCATGCCAAAAATAGTGCAGAATATGCAGTATTATAATCAAAGTGGCACTTAAAGTATCTATAATACGTTGTGCCGTTCAAATCAAAATCGTATTATGGAGAAAAATCTCCTCATTACCTGCCTATATGTATTGCAACACATATATTTCACATACACATACACATCAGTGACTAGTCCTTCCAAAATTGCCACAGCAAGCGTATCCTAAAACTGCCTTGCCACTCACAGGCTTCCAAAACCGACAGCAAGTACCGTAAAACGGTTCTTACCACTCACAGGGTGTCCAGTCTCCAACTGCCAAGTTCTAAATTCGACCAAACGGCCATTGCACTGCAAGCCAGCAGAAGAGATCTCAGTCGAGGACCGGCACCACTTGGATGGTCAGATCGGAAAGAAAGGAAAAACGCCTTGGATGCCAAGACTCGAGTCTCCTCTGGCATGCGTACACGTCCGCAGCGAGATTCAAATCCTTCGTCACGACCGCTCCTTCGGGCATCCGAGTTGCCGATGAGCCCCATGTGTCGGGCGCCAATTTGTTGTAAGCAAACCTCAGCTAGGCCTACTTAGTGCAAGGGTTTGCCCTTCTCTGCACAGAGTCCTCAGACCTTAGGAAGAAGTTGGCAATGAAACTGGAAAATCCAAAAGCAAAGTTTATTAAACCTTTAAAGGTGGTACTACAGCCCACACAACACCCTTCGGTATTGTATCGAGTAGCACACCGAACTAAAGCACATGGCCCCTTTTATACACAATGAGGGGGCTCAAGAAAAGGCGGTACAAAAGACAAGAGCAGATTTATGACCATACAAGGACATTTTGGAAGGCACAATCGATGAGTGGGCGGAGTTAACAGTCTCCAATGACTGGTAGGCACATTCCTATCTGGAACCAATTAATAACGGTCACTGATCCTACTGCGCATGTCTGGGCATGCTGAAAGTGGAGACTACTAAAAATAGCCTGTGCCGGGCAGACTCCAGGCGCGATGAACAAGAAGGTAGGACCAAGCACATGACGAGCACATGGCAATGTATGGCATACAAAATGGCCGCTACAAATTCAAGATGGAGTAGGCACTTTTATTACGATAATGGTTAAACCCGAAGCATGTTAAGCTAATGCTTAATCTTACTACTGCTGATTTAAAACATTGTCATCACTATTGTCACTATCGATTACATTCTTGCACGAAATTTCTCCTACATTTTGATATGACGTGCATTTTTGAAGTCCCCTCATGCATTTTTCTGACTCCTCCACAACTTTAGCCAGATCAATAGCAGTTTTAAGATTTGGGTTTTTTGCTGCCCATAACCTCTCTTGGATTTTCCGATTATTGCATTGGACGATCAACTGATCTCAAATTATTTCATCTGTCATTTGCCAAAAACTGCACTTTACAGACTGTTCCCTTAACCTAGCAACAAAATCATCTATAGTTTCACCTTCACGCTGTTTGTTAATGTAAAATGTATACCTATTCATTACTAGGTTCTCTTCTTTCGCAAATCTTACTTCTAACCTTGAAATAGCTTCTTTAAACTCATCTAATAGAGATTGGCTGCTTGCTGCTAACACTTGAGGAAGGTATTTAAATATCCTTTGACCTTCCTTCCCTAAAGTGGTCATCAAAATGGCTTTCTTTCTCTTTGGAGAGAAATATTCTCCATCCAATGCTTCAAGGTAATTATAGAACATCAGAACCAAGTTCTCCCATGCCAATTGAGGATTACCAGGTTCACTTAAAAACTGGGGTGGTAACGTAACATTCACCTGTTGAGCCATGCCTAAGATCAGACCCCAGATTCTATAATTAGAAGCTAATGCCAGTACTTTTACGAGTGACCAATCAAAATGAGATTGTGAACACTTATTACTGTAAGCAAAATAATCATTAAAATAAATACTTAAAACACTCTAATTTACATTTAAATTAATAATACCACATAGAAGCTATGTCAATATGTACTCAATTAACTTTCACTTGTTGAAGTGCTCTTCAGTCACTAACTATTTTAAAATACACAGTCCCCTCTATATCTCCAAATGCAATGGAGACAGTCACTTCTCAATGTTCTCAAAATACGACAGAAGTAACTCTATGCCGTTATATCTCTGCCCCAAATCTTCTTCCAAAATGAGCATGCAGCCGCGTAGCGCTCATAGTCAACTCAGGGCGACATAACATTCCCCCGCCCCACATACCCAAACCCGCAAAGGAAACACAGACAATTATAAGTTTGGGTAAAAACTGCTGCAGGATTTATTTACATACAACATATGTAAAGATGGTGGGTTAGCTTACGGGCGATCCAGGACAGGCCGCATTCTCGCCACCTGTCCGCCTGATTGAGCCAAACAGCACAGTGGCGAACCACCCAACTGCTGTATAACATAATAAAATACTGACACACCCATTTGCTGGGCGTGCCTAGGCAAACCCCCGGCTGCACAGGCCCACAACCGCCCGAAGGACTACTGGGGTGCCGACACGGATTCCTGCACCTCCCATGAGGTTACAGGTAGGCTCTGGCACCCCTATGTGCCCACTGAAGTACATCATTTGCACCTCTCTTCTTCCGGATCGCCCCGTAACTCCGCCTGCAACGATAAACAAACACATTATAAAAAACCCCCCAACCCTTACCATTAACACTCTGGGTAAGAGGAAGGGAGGGAAAAGAGTGTTCAGCGAGGTCGCGACGGCGTCCGGGCGGCAAAGAGGATTCGGGGAAGGGGCGCCGCAGCATAAGTACGCCATAAGCCCCTCCCCGCCGCCCGGACGAGATTCTCGGCCGGCCGCCTCCTCCAACCGGTGAGGCGGAGGTGCCGGACATTACAGTGGGGGCGGGACCGCCCTCCTTGACTAGGTACCCGCCCTCTTGATGGCCACTGCGTGGCCTCGGGCAGGCGCATAGTCAACTCAGGGCGACATAACATTCCCCCGCCCCACATACCCAAACCCGCAAAGGAAACACAGACAATTATAAGTTTGGGTAAAAACTGCTGCAGGATTTATTTACATACAACATATGTAAAGATGGTGGGTTAGCTTACGGGCGATCCAGGACAGGCCGCATTCTCGCCACCTGTCCGCCTGATTGAGCCAAACAGCACAGTGGCGAACCACCCAACTGCTGTATAACATAATAAAATACTGACACACCCATTTGCTGGGCGTGCCTAGGCAAACCCCCGGCTGCACAGGCCCACAACCGCCCGAAGGACTACTGGGGTGCCGACACGGATTCCTGCACCTCCCATGAGGTTACAGGTAGGCTCTGGCACCCCTATGTGCCCACTGAAGTACATCATTTGCACCTCTCTTCTTCCGGATCGCCCCGTAACTCCGCCACAGCCTGTGCGGTGGTAACCGCTGCCGCACAGGCCCCCCACCAATGTCACCTATACTACCTGCATCCTCTGCTCAAGAGTGCCTCCTAAAGTCCAACAAAAGGAGGTCTAAGCCCACAGGCGTGAGGAGGACACCATCCCCCTCGAAGTACCCCTTGACCCTTTTCCTGAATCAAGTCATGTTTAATGAAACCAAGCCCTCTGCGCTGTGTGAACTTTTTCATGGCCGCATTTACGTAGTCGCGCAACATGTTGCCAATGATACCCAGGTCCGTTTACATCCTGAGAATCAGAGCTGACTTCCCCACTGAGGTAATATCATTTCCCCCCAAATGCATTATTAAATGCTGAGGAAGAGGCCCCCCCCGGGAAAGGATCTCCTTCAATCGGAATAGCAGACTATGCCAGCGCATACCGGGGAACCCCCACCAGAAGGCACCAATAAACCCGTCCTACAACCCCTCAGGGAAACTAAAGGGATAGGAAGGGGCCCCTACAACAGAGGCCCTCGTCAACATGAAATAGGCTGTCCAGCGCGAGCCGCTGGGACACCACCATATCCCTTCCCACAGGGCGTCAGGAAACTGTGCCATGGAGTCACTGATACATCTGAATTACTGACTACATAATCCAGCAGGGAGAGTAATTGGGCTGGTAAGCAGCTCCGGCCATGATACCATTAAATTGACTAGTCTGTAAGCCACCCTACGACCACCTCCCGGGGGGAACTGCGCCTGCAACGGGGAGCCCCCAACGCTCCTGACCCGCGCAGGAACATGCCTGGGGAAATGAAAGCCACTCAGGCACCCATTGGCATAACCCCCCGGGTGCAAACCCTCTACCGCCATAGTGAAGACTGTCCCAGGCAAGGGACCCAGGGATGGAGGGCCCCCCGTGCAGAGCATCCCTCTCAATGTGCAGCGCTGCACCCAATTCCACTCAACTGCAAGATTGCGCTAGAGCAACTAATCCCCTACAGGATACAGGAGTCTATTGCAGGATGCAAATGCATATATTGGAATAACTAGCGACGTGGTCTTGCAAGAAAACAGAACAAACCACGTGAGCCGCCGGCAAAACATGCCCCCCAGTCCGGCCTGCTGGCTGCCAGTCTATCCTACCACCGGGATAGCTTGTCTTTAAGATAACTAGGACCCCCTCCCAAAGGATAGGAAACTGACACCTGGGGGGGGCACCAGGAAGATACAAGATAGAACATTCTCTGAAGGACTTTTAATGACCTACCTCAATGATTATTGACAGTCCGGGCTCAGGCTGTAGAGCCACGGATGTTCTCCTCAAACCTGAATTAATTGTTACACTGATACTGCAGACCGCGGGTGGGCTGCCAACAGGTACCCGAGCCTAAGATGAAAGATAGACAGCAGGACCAATGGAGGGGAAATGGCTAAATACAAACCACCTTCCCTATACATGGAAGAGCAATACATGTGCTGTTAGCAGGAGTGTACAGGTAGTATTTCTCAATTTTACGAGTTTGCCATTATTGCAGTGCTCTCTATGCACCTGAGTGTGGTACTTTTTGTTGCCAGCCACGCCACTTCTCTGAACGCACTGTTTGCTATTTCTCACGTGTTTTCCTTTGCACTTACTTTCTCACGTGTTTATCTTGCATTTACACCAGCGCTAACATTGCCAACGTCCCGTATGTTCTTATATATGAATACCCTAGTTAGGATGCAACCCTAAGCAATTCGCATTCAGCATCCGCAGAAGAAGCCCATGAATAGCCACGCCAATCACCATCACCTGGCCAACTGGAGCATGTCTAACAGGGACGAATTAGTTGGGAAAAATTTTATTCTCAATGAGTTATCATAGGGGGAAGAGTCCCTAATGTGGATCCAACAGAAACCTCTGGTGTACCGCAGCACTAAGCCTGGCGAATGTTACCGCAGATGAAAGGAGTGAGGAGGAAACTTCGTACCCACCCAATATGTGCTAAGTATAGCCTGGGTAGCTGGGTCCTCCCCAGGAGGAAACTACCGGGCCCGCCAAGGCAGATCCCTATGGCATTGGCTTACTTAACAAGAACGCACACTTGTGTAACATAAAACTTAACTGACACGGGGGAGGTTAATCCAGTCCGCATACTACCACGTGCAGGATGCTATGCGAGACATTATACTGTGAGGTAAATGTGTGTGCCAATTCAATAGCTTGAAGTAACGCTTTCGCCTGAATGGAAGGGGAAGCAGTTGCTCCACAAGGGCTCGTAATTCTCGGCACGTATGACTAGCGCCCTAGCGCAGAATTATTTGCAGGCCTGAATATACACACCTCCTTCGCACACCCACAATATTTATTGAAAATGGAAACAATTAACCCCCCAGTATATCGCATAATAGCAAGCCACTCTAGCACCCTTTACAAGCGAACAACAGGATGCCACTCAATATAGCCTGTTAAACAAATTCCATAATTTAATGATGAATAGGCTTAATCTCCATTGTATTTGAAAGGGGCAATTGTTCCCCTTGCTCCATTTGCATCAAAAGGATGTGCTCTTTAATTGCACTTATGTTGACTGAGAACTAAGTTCGAGCTCAATGCCGTCTTTCCAAGATGACAATCTGAACAGTCTCTCAGGCTTGCACATGAAGGGGGGGGGTGACAACAGCGGTCTTGCCAAAAAGCAGGGCCGACAACACTATCATTGGGAGGACCCCGCCGCAAGGATAGATTGAAATAACCTGAGTGCCGTCAAGGTCCCTATCGTACGAATTGGATATGTTATGTAAATGAGCATTCGGCAAATGTAGGCTCCACGGTTGAGACTGCGCTCCCAATCTCCACCTCGTGTTACTATACAACAGACAGGGGCTTTACTTTACACAGGATTTTAAGGGAAGTGTATTTATTGGGAATATGCTTATCCGAACACAAGACACAGCACTCCGATGCCGCAGACAAATACAGGTAAGAGCCAAATCCTATGGCATACGAGGGTTGATACTTTAACACGAGAATGTTCCTTTGCTAAGGGCTTTCGAGAATGCTCCAGTACTAAGAACTTAAAGTGTGAGCACACAAGGCCGAACGCAGCACTATAAGCACAGTGTTGCAGTTCTAATACTATGACACAACTTAGGCGCACATTGCACCGAGGTCAGGACGTAGAAAGCTGAGCAGACTCTATAGGATGAAAGAACTTATTTGTAGGCACCACAGACACTTGGCCGCCCACCTGAAGTACTCAGCCCACTAAGCTTACCAGCCCCGCCTATAGAGCAATCGTTGTCTTTTATGACAGTCATTTCCCCCGACTAATATTTAATTTACTGTAGAACACCCGACACTTTCTCAGCCGTTGTTCAAAGTTCTCCATGGCCGCATACAAAAGACCCGTTCACGACACCACGGCGCTAGAACGGGGCCCGGGTCCCGGGGACCAGTGCACGCCGGGCAAAAGCCAGAGTGAAAACTCACACCCCAGCTAGAAAGAAGCTTCAAGATAAGCGCGAAACCTAATAATGGAGGAGAAGAAATTGTGGATTACCACGTAATTCAAGTAAACAAAAGGGGGGGGGGGGGGCACAATACCTTGCCTATCTTCCCGCGGAAATGACATGGGGGAAGGGAACGAGGCCTTCTTTGAAAAGGAGGCACCCCGCGTAGGTACGCTTGAAGAGACATTTCCCCCGGCATCTCGTTACATTCCAATGCTGCGCCATCCTGTACTCGAATTCGAAGACAGAACCCCAGGTAACGTATTCGAAACCCACCGGAATAGACCCCACATGCAAGAACAGTGGAAGAAGGCGAATCTACTACAAGACATCGCATGTCGATCTACCTCCGTGATGGTATCTTGTGATGTAATGGGCGGAATTAGCTACATTTTGCCTGTAAATCGAACGATTCTACTGAATAAATTCCTTTGACCCTGTTTAGCAAAATCAGGCAGGAAGCCAGAGGATGGCGAACTAGAGGCATCTTACTCTTGCTAAGCTGCACCAACTAGTCCATCTATCTCGTCCGTGTAAAAGTTATGCTGTCGTGTCTAACTTCTCATACCTCTGCTAGTGCCTGGCTGGAGCCTCAAGTCACTTTACTTCTAACCCTCGTGACACGTTGCAAGCTGTTCCCCCTCCTGAGACTAAGTGAATACGACAGGTATCACTCATACATATACAACGCGTAACTAAAAAGGGGGGGGGGGGCGGGGGGGTGCTAAAGCCTTGCTCGTAGCTTGCTCGAAAACCTAATTGCTTATGACCCAACATTAACTCCGGACGAGACACAACAACTGCTCAGGAAAGTAAGGGACGCAAATGTCCTGCCCCCACCGAAGAATCCACAGGTAATACAGGCAGAAAGAATTTGACGACTATGTTTCTGGGACAGACCGTTATTAATAGAATCACGTCAACACAGCATTCACAACTCCCAAGGAGCGATGGTTGACTAGCTCTGTGATAATACTTTTAGAGGTAGCACGCGGATCTGCACTCGCCATATGCGCAGACCTACATGGCATGCTACACGGCCAGCTACACTGAAGAGTACATTCAGAAAGATGACAAGATAGATACAGCACCTGAAATCCAAAAGCATTACGCATGATCCCTCACCCGCCCGACTCCATCTTGAGCTCTGTGATAATACTGTTAGAGGTAGCATGCGGATCTGCAGTCGCCATATGCGCAGACTTTCATGGCATGCTACACGGCCAGCTACACTGGCGAGTACCTTCAGAAAAGATGACAAGATAACTACAGCACCTGACAACTGCAAATAAATTTAAACAATCAAAAAACATTACGCATGATCCCTCACCCGCCCGACTCCATCTTGAGCTGGCCCCCCCACGCCTCGCAGGAACCGACCTCGCCACAATTTGCTGAATTTGTGGGGCATAGTACAGCCCTAGACGTGCGAAAAGGCGGGCAGGAGGGGGGGGGGATATGTGAATCGGGCCTGTAACGGGAGGAAATAAGACATTTAAGTTAGTTTTACTCCACAACGTGGGACCAGGGGTAGCGCATTGTGCCCCTACGCCAACCCGCATGACCCATTGCCAACTGTCCAACCCAGCCGCATGCCTCAAAAGACGGCGAACACACCGCCCTGGAATAGGCGCTTTGCGCGAGTCATACGCCGAAACCGGGCATATCACCTCGAACTGTTCGGACACGCGGGAATAAAAACGAAACAAGTGGCCACCAAGCCGAGATGAATCTGCGCGACTGCGCTCCCACGAGGCCCCGATGCCAACCACCGGAGCTTCGACGGACCCCCTGCAAAACGCCGCTGAATCCCAGCCTGCATAGCTGAGGAGGAAAAAAGGGGGGGGGGGGGGGCACCCAGGCTGCTGGTCACGGTGCCCTTTCAACCATGCATCCCCCAACGGGTAATGTTACCACAGCATGCTGCCAAGCCAAGACGGCCCCTGCAAGTGTGCCCCCCCCCCCCTCCGGCAATGGCGGCATCACCAGAAATGGCGGCAACCCCAACACGAGGCATGCACAGCACGCAGTGGATCAAGGAATTATTTGGCCGGCCTCCCCCCATAAACATGGCGCGACAAAACTGGCCGGTAAATACACTGTAACCACGCACATGCTTCGCGACCTGATACTGCACACCTGGCATCAAAACAAGCAATAATATACTGACATTATCAAACATTTGCTCAGGGAGAACGCACCATACACCCGGACACGGCAGATGCGAACCGCGGAAATGGAAGCGTTTGCATACGAACGATAGTGTTGAGCCTCGAGATACCAGACACAATGATACTGTGCTCCCCTTGGGATTACGATCGCACCGTACATGTAAACTTTCAAATAGGCAGTGCTCTCAATTGCGCGTCGATATACTTGGCGATGCTAGTATACACCCCTAGAAAGCGGGGGGGGGGGGGTCTCAGACCACTGCGCATGGACAGGCATAGTGCTCCTGATGCAAAACCCGCGACGCTCGCAAAGCCTCAGTTCCAGGGCCCCAAAGCGATAGCATAAATGCACCCCTCATCTCGCGCACTGTCAGCGATACGAAGGCTTTAGCACGAGGCACGCGTGCCGAGTCCGCCCACCGTGCTCGATACGGACACGAGCCGAAATAAAGCCCACTTGGTGGATCACGCTCACACTGGGGCCTATCTCACGAGGTCACCCAGGGGATATGTATGAAAGAATTTAGCAACGTGGGAAAACTACGGAGGACCATTATGCGAGCTACAGAAAGGCGGGCAATACTACCGAAGGCAACGCACACAGATCCTCAGAAAAGTCCCATCTACCCAGCTAACTGCCGAGGGCCTCGAAACATTCGTCCGCAAAATCTATCTGAAGGCAGGCATTACATTGCAATACCACACCGTGCTGAAAAGAAATCGACGCATGGCCCCGGAACGCACCTATTTTTTGCATCGGGGGAACCTAGAGTACCTGCTCCATCCACCCGTCGTACGTGCCAATCCCCCATTATACTGTAACAATCGAGAATCCGGCGCCGATGCGAGTATCCCTGCCGCGCCGCAACTAAACGCTGGTCCCCGGCCCATTCCCTGTTTCGGAGACCTAACAATTCTCTCCGTTCCATCTTCCACAATCGTAATTCCCGAGCGCCCGCCCCGGGCAATTAGCACAAGATGGCTACATCCTCTCCTCCTGCGCTAGACCTCCGATTGCGGACAAGTCCAATGGGCCCCCACTCTTCGCAGACACAGACAGACAACAAGCAAACCCGAGCCTGCTCAACTGCCCTCACTTCCACCGGACAATGGAAGCTGCACGCAAATGCATTTCCATGGGAACCCGATACCACAACAAATTCACCCAGACTCACCGCAGGAGGAGCAAAGAACCGTACCTCGGAAAAACCCATCATATCGACCACGGCCGAGCCTCTGGACGGCGATCAGAGGTGACAAGGAGTGTCCCAACAAGGAACAACAACGTCCGGAGCGGAAAAGAGTGTTCAGCGAGGTCGCGACGGCGTCCGGGCGGCAAAGAGGATTCGGGGAAGGGGCGCCGCAGCATAAGTACGCCATAAGCCCCTCCCCGCCGCCCGGACGAGATTCTCGGCCGGCCGCCTCCTCCAACCGGTGAGGCGGAGGTGCCGGACATTACAGTGGGGGCGGGACCGCCCTCCTTGACTAGGTACCCGCCCTCTTGATGGCCACTGCGTGGCCTCGGGCAGGCGCACAACGTTCGTTTCCGGCAATTTTCCTCAAAGCCGGTTATTTCCTCAACTTCCTTTTTTAAGAGGGCCGCCTGCGTTGTGCGCCACTACGCTCTCTCACTGCGCTCAGCGTAGTTCCGCGTCACCTCCCGACAAGTGCTGGAATGTACTCTGCTCTCGCTGCCACTTGCGCTCGAGACTTGCTTCAGGTTCACTTTTCCCGTCTTTGTTCAGATTCCAAACGGACGTCACCACACCAGCTTCATCTCAGAAACACGGGAAATCTTAATGGAAGCTCGTGCCGCTTTTAAAACATCACAGCTGCCAACTGTCACTCTGTAAGTCTTTAAATCTTCTAAAAAGTATTTTCCTGCTCACCTGAACTTTCAGATTTGTTAGGCAGGCTCTCCTTCCGCATGAATTCTTTCCTGGGTGGATACCACTCATTCCCTGTAAGTGATCCTCCTCATTAATCACTCACTGCAATTACAACTCTTTCCAAAGTTTCTGGTCAGCTTCAAAATCTCTCGCCAAATGTTGTAAATAATAAAGGACTCATTGTATCTTGTAAGGAAGTCGTCTTCTTCTCTTTATTGCAGTACAGGTAAAGGAACATGTATACCACCAGCTGACCAGAGTCCAACTGACCAGACTAGAACAGATCACAGTAGGATTCCATGAATGACTCACAAGAGAGAAGCTGTAGAAAGACTACTAAAGAAAACACAATAATAAAATGCTATTTACAACAGTGTTGTACCTGATTTAGCAGATATTTCGGACCATTTTTAAATGGCACACAACCGCCTTTGCAAGCTTCTGTTGCCCATTAAAAGATGGCCATCTATATCCTGTATCACTCACGAATCCACAACCCAGATGGTGCACACAGAGTACCTCCAAGAGTGAGTGAAAATGTGAGAGGGACATGATAATGCAGATTTAACATGCCAAGAAGCAAGATGTGTGATGTGATGAGTGTTACTTTTTTTTAAATGTTAATTGAAGTGTAGGCCACAAACCTAAAGTGGCTATCATACCCAGGAGCACCAGCCATTCAGTGTTGCATTGTGCAGGTAAATACAGAGCAGGCCTTTGCTCCACAATGAGGAGATGCTTGCAGGCCAGGAACGCACTTCACTATTGAAATGACTATTCATTAAAGTAATACCGTTAATAGCAGGATTTATTGGAGAGCAAGAAAATTGGTCCATACCTTGTTAGCAACTGCCGTTTATAGGACATTCCTTCAACTAACAAAGCTCCATACTGGTCAGTTAACTATATCTTGTCTTCTCTCAATCTTGATCTGTATCACATGCCTATGTGCTCTTCTTGTTTCACTCCCAATTACTGCTGCTGCTGCACCCCATGAACTCTCTAGAGTGTGAATGTCCTGCCCAATGTATGTAGTGTGAATGTCCTGACGTGTGAGGGGGAAGAGTGGTGCACAGGTAGCTGCTCTTCAAGGGACTACTAGAATTTGTGGTGCTGCTCTCCAATGACTCTCTACACCTTTCTGTCTGTGTCCCAATGCATGGGTTTGGTAATATCCATCATTCTGTGTCTGCATGTTTTACATGTATTAGCTTAACAATCAGAAGGCCTTCTTGTTCAAAACCCAAATACATCTACTGAGTGCTAATGTAACTTATTTCTGCCTTTTTGATCAATCCCGAAATTCAGAAAATGGCCTTACAAGTATCGCAATTATCCGTCCTATACAAATGCAACAAGAGGTTCTGTGAAAAACAACTCTTCTGCTGGCTTTGTGGAAAGACAAACTTCTGTTCGAAATCAAAGGATGACCGTATTGTGCGCACAAAGATTGGAGGCAGTCTCAGAACTAAAACATCCAGGATGGGTTTCAAACTTGCAGAAGAATATAAATCAGCCAGTTTTCTAGTGAAAATGACTGGTATCAAGATATCAAGAGGATAGCCTTGTATGTGGAGAAGTGTGGCTCAATGGTTAGAGCGGCAGACCCTGATGCAGAGGTCTGGCCCGGGACCATGGTTCAATTCCCTGCCTTGGCGGGTGTTGGGATCAAAATTCCACGGACCTGATAATTCTCGCCATGGTGCCTTTTCCAATCATGGAGTCCCACTCTGCAACTCTGGGCAATAGCTTGCTTAATCTCCACAACGGCCCCCACAACGCTAAGGATGCCTGGGCTCCACCTTGGGGGTGCCCAGGAGTGGACGCCTCACAGGGAAAGCCAGGATGGGTTCCACAGCGGTATTCGTACAAGCGCCTTGAGACCCTTGTGGGTGAGTAGTGCGCTATACAAGTATCAATTTACAAGTATGTGAACTGATCTAGTTCAGTCAGTATAGAGGCTCAATCCAGACCATCGGCAATGTCCTCAACAGTATCCACAAGTCCAGAAACAGAGCAGCTACTTTTATTAGAGGTTTTAGTAGCATGAATCCTTTAAACATCATGGGAATCAACATATAAAATGAGTCTAAATCTCACCATTGCGGAGAGATAATTCAGATTGCTTAACAACTCAGCTTGAGCATTGACACCACAAAAACCTAGGTAAACGTGTCTAAAAAAATCCACACCTTTTTCAAACACCAGGATTCAACGATACCCAATGAAAAAGACTAGTCTATTGACTTGGATCCTAAATTATTATACCACCATTGCTGCCTCACAAGTCAACTCCATCATATGCAACCATATTGGTTTATCTTCCAGGTAGACAAGTGAACAAATTGCAAGTGACAATTTCAACGGAATTGATACTGGATTTTTTTTATCCAGGCCAGATTAGATATTAAACTAGAGTTTTGAGTACTTGGAATGAGGGAGGAGCAACAATAATTACAGAAACGCACATCCCATGGACCCCTGTTGCTTTTTCGATCACCATGGAGTGAAACAGGGATAAAATCACTGGAATCCACTCCGCCTGCGACAAGAAAAAGTGAAGGAAATCCATGCCACAATACAAAAAGCGCCTGGGCTCAGGTTTTTTATGCCTCCATGTACTGCAGAATGTGGTTGAGGAAGCATGTTCTGCAGAATGTGGTCGAGAAGGTCTGATCTTCTCATGGAGATTCTAATTGGCTGCCAGCAGCCAGACATAATGGCCCTAACACAGCAACCTTTTAGCCAATCAAAATATTGCCATGAGTCATAAATATTCAGAACACACCATACAAGGACTGCATATGAATCACAAGAGTTGATGATTATGCAGTTGAAAAAGTTTGCTTTCTTTTTTATCTGGTTGTACATGAATGCAGATAAGCAAAACCTACAGATATGCTACATAAATTGTATCCACCTACAGAAGACAATTTTTTTTAACAAAGTAAAATTGCCCATCCCTACAGACAGTCAGAACCTGAAGAGAAGCGTCTAGCGTCCCGATACGGAGGACAACACCGGCAACATACAGCCTGCAGAACGAGGCACTTTGGCAGCTTATTAAGGTCTGCTTATTACTATTGGGGCACTACCATTGAATCGTGGACAGGAAACTATTTATGGTATTCGGATCTATATCTCTAAACCTGGGGATTGTAGTAATATTGTGATTTACTGGCAAAACGTAAACTGACCACTTCTTGCCATCATTTATATATCTTTCCGGTTGGTGCCTTGACCCTGATTATATCAGTCTAGATATCAGTATTGAACATCTGGTTACATACCACATCGACTACTATTCGATTTCCTCTGTTGGTATTCTGATATCTGAAGTTGAACCGGCTGCCGCACTGTTTGAAGTCTCTGGAATATTCTATCCAAATCTTCATTGTACCTTGCCCTGACGAAGCTCCCGGAGTGGGAGCGAAACGCGTTGGCTGTTTTGTGCACTTCTGAAAAAAGAACAATAAAAGAAGTTTTGATACAACTAGATGCTTCTGCAATTCACTTCCTAATTGGTGCTGCCTCTGCTTTTCTTCAAGATGTTATCTGGAAATCCAGTGGGACTGAAACACAGCAGGTCCTGGAAGTTAAACAGCACAGAACATGAAATACTGTGTGGGACTACTGAAGTCTGAGGTGCTCATTACTTGGTCCGCTGTGGTGGTCATTTTGTTGTTTACAGTCAGAACCTTCTTATCAAGTAAGGTACAATGAAAATTCACCACCTCCTTCCTGGTGCTTGACAACAACGTTCAGATAAGCAGTAGTGCCCAGAACCAGAGAAGCCTTGATCTAGCTTGTACATAGTCAGATTAAGATAGCATCCCATCCCTCCACACACACTGATGCACTGGGAACAAAAGTCCTGGATATGCAAAAGTCCTGAGGTGAAGGGAAGATCTACTCCTCTGATGCACAATGTTATGCCACTTGGTAACATTGTTACTAGTTTCCTGCGTATAGAGATTATTGCCGGACAACAATGGCAGAAACTGAGAGAAAGTGCAACAGCTGTGTAAAATGGCATGGCCACATTTTCACTTTAGTGAATCTAAACAAATGCATACTCAAGACACAGGTCAGTTGGTTATGTATTTCATAAAGATGAGCGTAGGACTTAAAAACCTTTTCCACCAAGTCTTTCGCATCAATAATATATAACAGTCAAAACACATTTGTACTCAGAAGGTAAGGCCCACTCTAGAGCCAGAGCATAAGTTTATTCTTCACAAAGGAAAGTTCCTTTCCAAGACAGCCTAGCGGACAATACACACGGTTTTAAACTGTGCTTGGGCTGCATAAACAGCTAATCAAGAGCTTTTCAATGGTATCTTTTTTGGAACATCAACCTACTCCTTGTTTCCTTTGGGACCATAGACTTCAAGTGACCTTCCCTCTAACTGTGTTGCAGGATCTTCATCTACCCTTTTCAAAACGCGCTCCCTTCATACAACATGGATTTAGACTCCATCTTCAGACAAGTAAAATGAATGATATCCTGAGGGTATGGCATTGCTTACTATTTAGGAGTGGGATAAGGAGGGAAAGATGGGGGAGGTAAGGTCTACTTTCTTACAATATAAAAGGATAGGGTGGTGGGCAAATACTTTAAATGATTTAATGAAATCGCTGATGCCATAAAAGTTGTTAAAGAGTTGGGAGTTGGTATTTTCATTAGGCACTGATTCTAAAGAGTATTCTGACACTTGAATATGGTGATAAATTTCCCATTTACAAATTATATCAGTGTTGCTGTTTTAGAAACCTTCATAATTTTAAGCATTTGCTTTAGTGATGCACTGTTAATCATTTGAAATATATATTGTCCTATGATTTTAATACCATATTGATTTGTGAACATACTGAAACAAAAGAGTTTGGCCAGTATTAATAAATATTACAGGTATAGCTATCTAGAGAGATCCAAATTTCATACACTTGTACAAATACTTCTTATGATGTGAGCTCAATGCTTGTAAACACATAACAGAAGAGGAGTCTGGTGGATTAATGGTTATATCTGAAAAAAATTGCCTATGTAGGATTGCAAATGTATAACATTTCTGATTTTGTCTGTTACTCGCCCTTCCCTCCTCCCACAATATGAGTGACATTTAAGCAGGCCTACCCGAAATGTACATTTTATATTATATACTATGGTATTTTTTGCATGGAATACATATCATTATCCAGTTCTGTGGTGACGTCCCATTGCCACTGTACCATTCACTAACCTCATTGTGGATGTGGTTGATCTAAAGCAAAATTATATATAAAATACATACATAATTGAAATCATACTGTCACTACTATTGTCTACTTAGGTAATGAATTTAAACCGTAGTCCATAAATATACTTAGCTATTATAATGATCCTCTTTTGCAATGTCCATTGTGAATGGTATGGAAACCCAGTGTCTGTCTTACAAATACATGAATTACATGTTCTCTTATTTACTTTACCTTTTTATAGTGGATTTTCTCAACAACGCTTACTCTTGTAATGTGGTGATGTTGGATCACCATGTCTTGAACGGTGTCAAAATATGTAAGCAGAATCCATTTCATAGTAAATGGAAGTTTTTTAATAACTATCTTTCCGGCTCCTTTTATTTAAATTTCTATGAATGCAGTCACCTCTCAGGTGTAGATCTGGCTCTATAGTGCAGCTGTATACACACCTTATGGGATCAACAGGAAAACAGCTTCCTGAAGTACTACTGAGGAAGACACTTAGGCTCCACCCACATGTTGGTTTTCCCGAGTACAGCATTTCATTCGGCTGATCTTGTGCACTTCCACAGAAAATCAGTCATTGTTATTGGGAAAGCGAATGCTAAATGTAGTAGGACTGAGTTGGATGCGGTGGCCAGCCAACAGTCAAGGCTATAGGACTGATTGGTTCACTGGCAAAGGTTATATTAGATGCCATAGGTCTAATCTGATTATCATGAAAAGTTATGAGAGAGTCAGTAGGCATATTTTGTTGTGTAAAGTATTTGTGAAAGCCAACTTAATGACGGATGGGTATTGAACTGTGGACAGGTATTTAGGTACATGAAATCTCACAGATAATCAGAGTAGGCATGGGTTTGGTGATGGTCACACCCTTTAACCCTGGGGGTAGAAGATTCTCATTGTGAGGCATTTTTGATTTTTTTGTTGTAAATTTGTAGCTACTTGTAATGTTATAACTGTATTTGTGATGGTGCCAATTTATAGGATCTTCAGGAGGACTTTGTTGATTAGGATTATTACAGGACTATTAAATCCTACATGTGAACCGACCCCCAGGAAAAATGGGTGGTGGAGTAGCTGCAATTATTCATAAAACTACAAATTTACAGCTCTCCCTCCCTTGAGCCTCCCTGCCGCAGAAAATATCAATTTAACTAGACTCCGGCTCGGGGTCTCTAATTTGCGTTCTTGTTTATAGGCCCCCCAGCAAATGCTCTTATTCCCGTTATAACTGGGTGAACAAAAAGCCAATCTTGCCATGAATTATCCAAATATCATGTTAATCAGTGATGTGAACTATTGGTGCAATGACGTACTAGGAGGGCCACATGCCGCTGAACTGTGCGAGGTACTAACCAATCTTAATTTCACTCCGCACATCTCTTCAGCCACACATGTCATGGGGCATACACTGGAACAATATCGGACTACTAATTTAACAGTTTCCCTGCCCACGATCCTGCCATGTATGTGGTCGGATCATCACTTACTAAAATTTATAGCAAGGATCCCCTCCAATTGTAAGACCCCCACTGCGAGGGAGGCATGATAATGAAATGGAGGTCTATTAGTAAACAGGAATTTCTTGACTGCCTGGCCAGCTCTGCCCCCGCTCCCAACCCAGATATTAATATCATGGAAGCAAATATCTCTGACTGGCTATTAGCAGCTAGTAATATTCACGCCCGCTCACAAAACTAAGCCGTGCTCACCGAGCTGATGCTCAGAAATGGTTCTACAAGGAGCTAAAAAATCTAAAATTAGCTTTCCGCAATAGAGAAAGGAGATGGAGGGTCTGTTATTCCCTTGAAGAGAAACTCTTGTACCGAAAGGTGCGGACAGAATTTAAAAATACTATTAACGCTGCCGAAGCCGCCCATTTCTCCGACAGAATCTTAAATGCCCATAATAGGTTGAAGGACATTTTTTCCATAGTCAACAAGAATACAACCTTAACAGATACCCACCCAAGAACTATGTAACTCCCTCAACAACTATTTTGTGGACAAAATTTCATTGATCAAAGCTAGCATTCCTACATCTAGCTTAACAGGCCCCCCAGTACCATGACAATGAATTTGTCCACTTTGGATTGTTTCCCAGAGATCAGCACACAGACCCTCCTGGACTTGATTGTTAGAGTCAAATCAGGCTCTCCAAGGGATTGTTGTCCACCTTACACTCTTAAAGACTCTCTATGTGCCATGCCTCATACCATTATGCCTCTTCTGAATGAGACCCTCTTTCAGGATAAGAAGCCTAGGGCATTCAAGGAGGCCACAGTGGTCCCACTCTTAAAAAAAACAGGAGCCGACCCCCTTAATCTCTCTTACTATCGCCCCATCTCCCTGCTCCTCTACCTGGCCATGGTATTGGAGGCACATGTAGCTAAGTGTCTATCCAACTTCATAGAACACTCTGAACACCTAGACACTCATCAGGCTTCCACCACACTCACTCTACGGAGACTGTCACAGTACTGGACGCTCTAACGTTGACAAGGGAAACCCACAGGCCTTGGTGCTTCTAGACTTGTCATCCGCGTTCGACGCGGTAAACCATAAAATCCTGATAGACCGTGTCAGACTGGCCGGCATTCAAGGATCGGCCCTTGACTGGATTACATCATTTCTGGAGGGCCGTACCAAAGCAGTAAATCTGGCCCATTTCATCAGCCCTAAAATGACCACCATATGCGGGGTCCCGCAGGGATCGTCATTATCCCCCCATCTCTTCAACCTATACCTTCTGCCCCTAATGCAGTCCCTGAAGGACAGAGGAGTCACCACATGTAACTATGCTGATGATCTTCAATTAATTGTCACCATTAATAATTCCCCTATCTCTATCCAGGAGTTTCAGGCCACTATGCACCATATTCAGCAGTGGATGGACCTAAATCAACTAAAACTTCAACCTGGCAAGACCGAGCTAGTCCTGACAGGGAACAGCAAGGTTTGCTGGGGTCCACACTACTGGCCATCAGAAATTAGATAACAACCCATCCCTTCCCCTTCGGTCAAGAGCCTTGGAGTCATCATAAATGACGACCTCTCATTAAATCTCAAGTAGGGGCAGTTGTTTCAACATCCCTTTTCCAGCTGCTCAAAATAAGAAAAATCAGCCATCTGCTAACCGGCAAAGCTCTGATACAGGTACTGATTGCCTGGGTACTCTCACACCTAGATTTCACCAATTCAATCTACCTTGGCTTGCCACTCTATTTAATCAAGCGACTCCAGCTGATTCAGAACCAAGCTGCGAAACTGATCCACAGGCAACCGAGATGGCAATCTGCTAGACCCCTTCTTTATAAACTTCACTGGCTCCCTATTCCCCAACGCGCAGCATTCAAAACAGGCTGCTCAATCTTCAAGTCCTTGCACTGCCGGAGCCCTAAGTTCATCAACTGCCTGCTATCAAGGTACACCCCCCACCCACTCCCTGCGCTCAGCACACCTCCAGCGACTGAACATCCCCTCCTTCAAGCTAAAACGCCAGGGAGGATGCAGGTTTGCATCCTTGGCCCCAAAATTGTGGAACTCCTTTGCATTGGAAATACGGTCCTGCAGCAACCTTCTGAGCTTCAGGAAGAAGCTCAAAATGTGGTTGTTTGAGCAGGCAAATGAGTAAACCGACCCCTGGTCCGATACGCTATAGAGTCAGCCATGAAACCATTCGGTGTACGTGCGCTTTAGAAATACTTTCTAACATAACATAACATATGATGTCATGCCAGCGGTAAAGGTTGTAGACCTTATTGCTTTTTTGAGAAAAGGAATGTCAAATTTCACAGAATGTATCTGTTTATTATAAAACGTTATGACAATGCCAGTAGGCCACACCTAGTTATTATGAAAAAGGTATAATAAATACACTACATTTTAAGGGTGGGTTGTTCTTACACTATGCTAAAACCTGTAGGCAGTTATGTTGTTAGGTGAGTTGGTGGCCCATCTTACAAACAATGGGGTAAAAGATTTGTACTGTGATAATCCTTTTTTGTACCCTTCCCTTCGGAGGGCTTATATATTGTTTTAGCAACTGTCATTTTGAACATATTAGTGACTTTTAGCACAGTGTATATCAAATGATTGCCTTGTGGAAAAGCCTGTGCTTATTTCCGTAGGTCTGAGGTGTTAAGGGTGACAAGTCAATGATCATGGCCATAGACCAAACTATTTCACTCGGAAAAGTTATTTTAGATGCCACGGGTCTGATCTGTTTATTTTGAAATATTACAACAAAGGCAGAGGACCAGATTTAGTTTATTTATGAAACACATGTGCTAAAGGCCTTTAAGGGTATTGCACCATATTAAAGCCTGCACACATGTATCATGTTACATGAAATCTCACAGATTACATTTGGAGCCAATAGTTTTATTATTGATCACCCAATTTCACAAACCTTGAGGTAGAAGATTTGCACTATTAATACCTCTATAGAATCTCTATGAAAAGCCTGACAGGCCTAGTTATTTGCCAGCATGCTGTATTCAAATGTTTTTGTTAATGCATACCGTTTTAAACTAACAAAACCAATGATATTCACCAGTTATAGTTATCTCATGTAACTATAACTCATGCCCTTAAGTAACAATGACTTTGGTAAAGGTTTTCCTTTGTCTAATTGTATTATTTTTATGTATGTTGCATATGTTTTTTGTGTGTAAATGGGTGAATGCAAGTATAAGTCAGTGGATGGATGAAATGATGCATGAGTGCAAGGAAGGGTGACAGAATGCATATATTATGACTTACTGAGTGCATAAATCCATCAATGACTGCAGCGACACTTTCATTTATAAGCAAGACCCATTGACATTGCCAATCCATATTTCACATTGTGCAGTTACCCACAGACATAACTATTTTTTTAATTTGCTTAATTTGGAGCAAGCAGCAGTCTCATTGTCTTGGGCTAAGCAAATGTGCATGTGTTTGTGTGTGTCTGTATGCACGTTTTGGTATGTGGGGAAACATGTATGTCTGTGTCTGTATCAATGCTTGCAGCATTGTGTTTCTTATCTGTTCATTACCCCTCCCAATCAATTTCCGCCTGTGTGTCTTCTTTCCCCACACACTTCGCAGAGCACCGGGCACTGTGATGCAATTGGGTATTTTCCTTAGAGTGCAGGTATTGTGACTGAAGCTTTCTTTGTGTACCTGATGTAACAGATTGAAGGACACTTCCGCTAGAATTTCTGATATAGGTTTGCTAGAATACACTAGTGCATGAGTCTTTGTTTGAAAAATGTTTCAGATAGTGTTGTGCATCTTTGGAATATGCTGTTGCAGCTGGACTGATTGTGGTTTTTTCTTTCCTTAGAAATGGGTTAGTGTTATATATGTATTTGTAACGATTTTAATTCTGATTTGATCAATTTGTGCTATCACTACTTACGCTCTGCTGAATTCGCAGTTTTGCCCATCTTGCAAAATGTGTATAAAAACCCCTTGGTTTTGGGTATGAGCCAGAGACGATGTATTTCCTCAGGTTTTCCTATCTAACAGTTAATAGGTATATGACATCCCTTTCTACTAGAGACTCTGTCCTGTTTATTTCAGAAATATTCCTGAACATTAGCTACGCTCGCTGCACTACTTTTATGATTGTTGCAGATTATTAGTACTTAGAATAATTCTGATTTCTGACTATGTACTCTGTATCTGAGCCTTCTTGGCAGACTGCATTTGTCCTGTATTGCTACCTGAGATTTTGAAATAAAACTTTTTATCGCCATAAAACTCAGTTATTGAGCTGGCCCATTAACTATTTCATTTTCTCTGCTAATTTTGGGGCCTGATCTCGAGGAGGGTGGTGACGCTTATTTGCTAAATTAAGGGTGCTGAAGTCAAACATCCAGAGGTAAATTTTGAGGTAAAAAAAATAATGGAGTTCAGTGCAATATTGAGGCACGGCTCCCACATCAACACTGTAAAGCTATGAAGATGAGCAAGTTTGGGGATAGGTGACCATTTTCATTATCTTAAAGACGTTCGACATAGAGATACTTTTATGGCATTTTAATCAATCCACCGTATTTAACCTTTTCATTATATAGATACGAATATTGTCATAATATAACATCTTGTCATCTGGACCTTTCATATCCTCCCTGTCGTCTATATTTTAAGTTAACTCTGTCAAACGTTTCAGAGCACCTATCCTCTACTCTTTTCCCGCCATTGCTTTGTTAGTCAGGGGCCTCTGTGTTGTTGTAAAGTGCTCAGACACCTACGGGTCAAGCTCACAGTATATAAAACTGCTAAACAAAAAACGAAACCAATAAATACATTCAAGATCTGTATGTTTTAGCGACAAATACGTTTATTCCAGCCCTGATTAAATATTTTGATTCTTTATGGCTTTATCATATTAACCTGGAGAAGCGTAGCTCAATGGTTAGAGCGGCAGACCCTGATGCAGAGGTCTGGCCCGGGACCAGGGTTCAATTCCTGCCTCGGCGGCTCTTGGACTCAATCTCCCCGGACCTGATAATTCTCGCCTCGGTGCCTAGTCTAATCATGTGTCCCACTCTGTGGCTCTGGGCAATAGCTTGTTTATCTCCACAACGGCCCCAGCAGCGCTGTGGATGCCTGGCTTCACCTTTGGGGTACCCAGGAGTGGACATTTCACAGGAAAGCCATGAAGGGTATGAATACAGCGCTACGAGACCTCTGGGTAGAAGGCGCTATATAAAATACAAACACATTTACATTTTACCTCTCATTTTTTATTTTAGTTTTCTCATTATCAAGGGCAGGGAACGCTTGATTAAAGCATGATTTGTATAAAGGCCACATTATTAGATTAGCAAGTAAATGAGATTTGTCAGTACACCTTAATTTTTACTTTCAGAGTGCATAATGCGTGCCTTTTTCCCCTGAATGCATTTAAAGACTTTTCACAAGCTTTGATAACCCAGAGCGAAAAGTTACCTCAAAGGAAACAAGTAGCCCTGCAGAAACAGTTAACCTCTTTCATAATGAAATCTTTCTTTGCTGCATGAACATAAAACGAGCTCTGTTAGTAGTGAGTTAAAAGCCTACACATAGCCACGTGACGAGAAGGAACTTATATGAGAAAACATACAGCAATGCACTACAGCAAAACATGTTCCTCACAGTATCAATGTCTCCTGCTCCTGCCAGTGACGTAGAACACAGCTTAGTACTGTTTTGGGGAAAATGCACTCTACATTCTGCAAATACGGGATTATGTGTGCTTACCTCTGGCTCGCTCGGCTGTCTACAAAATCCTCCAAACCTGCCAGACTCAGCCTGCCTAAAAGGCTCCAGTGCAAATCTAGACACATATTAAAAACACTTTCCAACTCAATTGGGCAGGGAGTGACCTTCAAAAGTATAAGCAACTGCTTAATGTTCATAAATCTTGTCAACTTTGTACCATCCCATTAAATATACACGATTTTATGGTGCAATGAAATTATTTCAAAAGGGTTATCTAACTACCTCGAAAAATCACTGCTTAGGTAATTGGACATTTGTACTTACTGTAAGATTACTCCTTCCTTTGAAGGAAATGTCAGGGTTTTTTTCAATTCGCACGGTCAGACCGGCTTTATCGGTATCAGACCTTTCCCTGGGAGGCTGGAAGAGTGGGGTCTCTGCTGGAGAGAGATTGGAGTTTTGTGACTCATCTAAGGTAGCGCAGAGGGTTAATATTCCTGCTGAAAAGAACATGTACCATGCACATCTAAGAACAATATTTTATGTGCATAGTTCAGTGGGTTACTGCTTTTGTCACAGAGATTTTTTTGCACAGTGAGCTATGAACTGCCATTAAACAACTGCATGCAACCTGCATGGCACATGTTAGAAAGTTAACAACATTCTGTGTCTTTCATTATCCTGATGTTGCTAAAAAAAAGGTTTGTTTGGGTAGAAATATATTCCTATTATTAGAGTCAACTCTAACCACTCTGTTATGTTCTGTTCTTATGTACTGTGTTTGTGCTTCTCCAGCACTCTAAAAAACACTACAGTATACATGACATGTGAATCCTACCCCTTGTATCCCCCTTTGTCCTATTTAACAGTTTCTACACTAATTTACACATGTATGATTCATTGTCTCTGTATGTGTGTGATATAAGGTGCTCCGACATCCTACAATGATATGAGAGGTGCTATAAAGCAAATCAAGAACTTGTGAGAGATCGGCTATGGAGAGATGAGAGGCACTGCACTGATGGAGGGTGATAGTGAGGGAATCACTGAAGAACCCTAACAAAGATTATCCTATCCTTGAGCACTGTAAGATCATCATTTACTATGCTTGAAAAGCTAATCCAATTAAATAGAACCCTCAAATAAAAAACGTTGTAGTGGTCAGGCAAGCTTGCTGCACTCGCTATGCACCATATGGGGGCTGGTCTGACAAAATTTGCTAGGGCGGATTTGGGTACCCATCCCAATTCTCAAAGAATTCCAGGAACAGTCATGAAAAGTAGCTACTTCCCTACTTCCAAGTGTAATGAAATGTGTAGCTATTTATGCATAGGGAAATATGGCAAGTCTTCAGTTATGTAGGTTTAAATGTAAGGTATTAATGAAAAACACTGCATACCTATTGTGTTTTTTACTGGGATTTTGAGCTTCTCATTGGAGTACCTCACACACCACTTTTGTGGGGGTTACCTCCTTTTTGCCACCAAAAAATAATTACTCCTAATTCTGACTGCTTCAAAGACAAGCAAGCCGGGCCGAAGACGGCTGAAATGCCAGAAACCGGTCCTCGGTAGCTTGTCTCCTTTCTGGTGAAGAATTGGCTTGGTAGTTTAGTCTGCCCTGTTCCCATGATGCACTGGGCCAGGGACAGACTGATTTGCATATAGCCAGGTTCTGAGCTGGGATGGTGCAGTGAGATAAATAACGGTGATGGATCAAGCCCTGATCTTTGGACTGGGTAAGAGTGGTCTGCTTAATTCAGACACTCTGTTCATCACCACCCCCTTTTCTGAATCGTTTTTGGGCACTATAGGTGTGGCAGGGTATACTCAGACATGAGTCCCTTTCTCACTGCACCATCAGGATTCAAGCAAGCCGGGCCGAAGACGGCTGAAATGCCAGAAACCGGTCCCCAGTAGCTTGTCTCCTTTCTGGTGAAGAATTGGCTTGGTAGTTTAGTCTGCCCTGTTCCCATGATGCACTGGGCGAGGGACAGACTGATTTGCATAAAGCCAGGTTCTGAGCTGGGATGGTGCAGTGAGATAAATAACGGTGATGGATCAAGCCCTGATCTTTGGACTGGGTAAGAGTGGTCTGCTTAATTCAGACACTCTGTTCATCACCACCCCCTTTTCAGAATAGTTTAGCCTGAGATGACATAAGTCTTTATTCGACTTTGCAAATTCCGTGGAGCACTCTTCTTAATTTACTAGATAGAAACATGAAATAAAAGGGTTATGTCCTGTAGTTAGGCACGCTACCAATCAATCAATCAATCAATAAACTTATTCGGTTTCAGCATATAAAACCATAAAAGTTATCGATACGTAAAAGAATTAATAAAATAGTAACACATTTCATCATACAATTAACCAGATTCCACAGGAGTCTATAATAATTCAAAGCCAGAAGTACAACGTTAAATACATAATCCTTTGACCCTCAAATAAAAATTAGAACAATTAAGAGGATGGGTCGCAAGGCCTTGTCTAATGCATATATATCGTCAGAGTAAAAGTAAACCCTGACCAATACTAGCATTTAATCAAGGCAGGCCCTGGACTTCACTGCAGATTTCAGGAAACTAAGAACAAAAACAATACATTCTCCATGCAACAAATGTAAACGGATAAGAGCTGGATGGGGCTGCTTGAAATTCAACCTCTATAAAATAGGGACAATAAAGGTTTTCCGGGGGACCTCATAACATTTTCAAAATAATATGAATTGTAGCAGATCCTTTGGAATCCACACAAGACAGGCATGGTTCCATAATGGGGGTAGTACGCAGAGCTACATATTCCCTAAATGAAGTGTTGGCTACTTTTTCAACTTCTCTAAAGTGCATTTTCCTGGCAAAGAAAGATTTCTTTACCCAGTTAGTATCAGCCTTAGTAATAACAGAGGGGAAGAAATGAGCTCCGGTATCCCCTGGATAGACAATTCCTGCTAAATATAATGTAACCAGGGTGTAGCTAGGCCTGTGTTGCACCCTAGACAGTCAGAGATCACCTTCCTATTAAAACCTGCATGCAAATTTGCCAATATACTACATCATAACACCAGAGGGGCGAGTTTAAGACAGTCCTCATAATACTCAACCCCCAACTCCTGATGAACAATGTATTTAAGTAATGATTTATTGCTTGATTAATAAAAACCTTTACTATTTCCTTTTTTAATAAAAATAAGTAGCAGGATAATTCATGATTAAAAATCGAAAGAGCATATCATGAAACATTCAGTCATTGTATAAAAATTGTTGGTGCAGTAATCAGTAATTATTATCAGATACCATGAATTGGCAACGTTCTTTTTTCGAATACCAACGGGGTTTTATTTTCATCCCACCACGGTATGCAACGAAGTGCCAAACCAGTTGTGCTATGGTAATATTAGGTGGCGTACTGTAAAGAACATGAAGCAAAAAGCTGATATTGAAGTACAACAGTCTGGGACAGAGAAGACTGCCTTACAAAAGTCAAATGACTACATGTATTATAGAGAAGTGTTTTTAAACTCTCACAACATGGAAGGATCTGTGCCATGTGATAAATAGCCATCTTTAATTTGCAATTAGAATTGGGAACAGTAGAGACAACGCCAAATTGAGCGTGGACCTAAGTTCTTTATTGTACTGTATGATTTAGTCTGGAAAATATATATATAATTTATAAATGTAAAGTCTAGTAAAGTACCACATTCCAGAGGTAGTTTTGCAAAAAGTTTACACTCATTGGTTATTTCTTTTTACATAATAAAAAAAAATGTTGTCATCAAGTTAGACATCCTCTTCTTTTGCTGCATAAGGTAAAACCCCACTGAAAGTTACTTCTGTCACAAGCAATCCACTGTAGCGGTCTGCTAAAAACTGCCACGTGAAAAGTGCATACGACTGGTAAGAGTATTCAAATTATTGACAATGTTAGCAGGTCAAGATTGTAGGGTTTAATGGATTTCAAGCATGGCCCATTAACAAGAAAAAATCCAATAGCAGTGTACCAAAAATACATCAACAAATCTTTGATAATAATTAAACTTCAAAAAGACATTGGCTTTATACTTAATAGACCAATTTTAGAGACAGAAATTCACAAAGGGGCTCAAGAACTACCTCAACATGAAATAAATAACATTCCCCTTTGCTGTTCAAACCACAATAAAGTTGCAAGTCTCCTCTGTGGGAAATCTAAGGACGGAGGAGCCTAGGGTTATGAACACTTTCATGCTTGCAGGAAGCTGCAAAGAGGGAGGTGTATGTCTTTATTTAGTCTGCAACGGTAAACTGCCTTCCAGACCTTTGGGTGGAGTCTGGACCAACGGGATATTCTGGTTGTAAACTTTGAGAACCTTATTCTATTCTACATAATCCTAATAGACTAATGTTTGACTCCATCAAATGTTGCACCAATGTGGCAGGTGTGGCAAAGTCTTTTGACCATTCTTTGTAAAGACGACTTTCCAGGTGTTTTACTGATACTGTCGCTTAAGGTGCCTAAAAAGAATTAGGAAGGGGTGAGGGATCACTGAAACTTAATAGTTAAAAAGTCAATATTTGGGTCTCTGTTAGGGGACAAATGTACAATGTTCGGTCGGTTTACAAACAGCAGCAGTGATAAGTGTTATACTCCAGCATCTATCTTCTGGATGGAGATCGACTTGGATTTATGATATTCATTGAAAGGTGGGACTATCCGAGTCTTTTGGTCGCAGTGATAAGGATTGCTGGTCACTTAATGGGAGAGCTTTTTCCCCCTGCCACTTCCATAAATCACACAAGGCGACACAGTAACTGTAGGGCTCCACCTCTGAGGCATGCCTTCACTGCTTGTCTGCAGGTTCTTATCATCGTGCTTAATAAGATGGGCTCAGTAGCTGCCGCCGTTCAACTTGTAGTTCTATGCAGATGCACAATAAGTGTAATACACTCTTATCGACTTCTCAGCATGGGCGACATGTAGTCTGAGCCGGAGATTGTTTCCAGGGGGGAAGATATAGCAGGGATGGTGAAAATGCCCATTCAAAAATGAAAGTATTTTTCTTTCTTTCTCCTGTTGAGTCCCGTGCCTTGATAAGATTGTGGAGAAGTCTTAACGTAGCTATGCACAACAAACCATCCATGGGCCCTTTCCGTGAGTGTCGCCTTATCTTCTACTAGGGATACTCTTTTCGCAGTCTTGTTTACAAGTTGTTTAAACTCTTAATGGTTTTTGATGCTGTCAGGTAGCTCATAGCTGTGCATTCCTTCTTTAAGTGAATTTAATTCCACAGATGGGAGTTCAGTGTTCCTGCTTCGGCCTTTTTAATCTTGTGCCAGCACTTGGCGTAGGCTCCTTTACGGGCAATTTCTTGGGTCTGCAGGCTGAATTCCAGCCTTATTTGGACTGGTGAGACATACTTGGGCAGATTGAAAATCATCCTAGCCGCTCTTGAGACAGTTCTTTCTAAAATGGCTGTGTCTCTTTCCCTCAGGCACTCGCCCCCATAAGTTATAGCTGGAATGAGCTTTGCATGCCAGACTTGTAGCAGTGGGATAAGGCTTGGGCCGGCAGTTTTGTGTTTAATGGATTTTAAAGCTGCCGCAATTGAGTTGCCTCTTCTACTGATGGCTTCTTTTGTGTATTAAAAGTGGCTTCCTTTGTTTTCTACTTCTGGAGAAAGTGCTTCCATAATTTTACTGGCAGCTTGACTTTTTGCCCCAAATCTTGTGCTACCTGTTTGGAAGTAGTCCATTAAGTTCTTCTTTCTTCCTTTTCTCCTCTGCTTGCGACTATGTTTTGGATCCTCATTTCTCGCAGTGTGGGACTGCTCAGAGGGTTCTGTTTCAAGTTTTATTGGTGACGATTCCTCCGGATGGAGGAGATAACTGTACTCTGGGTCCCTATTTTGTTCTATAGTATTGTGGCATTTGTTGTATCCTTCAGCTCTGGCTTCCTCACTTATTCGATTAGATGTTTTTTGGCAAACCTTGTCAGTCTGGCGTTTGAGTTGTTAGGTGTCCGCTTTTCATTATGAGAAACGTTTTGGGGGCCTTCTCGACATTCTTTGTTGTCTGTACCCTCCTTACTGCAGATTGATCCCTTTGTAGAGCCATTTGTATGAGCCTCTTGGGGGGGTTGTGCTTTGAATTATTGATACTTTCCTGATATCTGCTAGGTTTTTCCACATTACCGCTGGAAGGGTGGAAAGTTTATCGACTACAGCGAAGCAGGTACAGTGGGTTTGGTCTAGATGCGTGTCTGCCTGAGTCCCTTTGATCAAATTATTCATGTCTGCTAGTCTGCTGTCGATATTTGAAATGTGGATGGCCACCGAGTTAAGGATGGATAATTGAACATCCATCTTATCAGAGTGATACTGCATTGACTTGATGGATAACTGCATGGTGTCCAATAAAGATTCCCAGAGCTTTTCTGAGTCGAATGGATTTGCACTTTGGTGTAAGTTTGGTGGACTGGATTGGCCTTAGGCTGCCTGGAGCCAGAAGAGTGGGGGAGTTTGTGTCAATCTTGTTCATGAGTTATTTGAGCTAACTCGCCGGCTGTGTCGTTGTTGGGATCCTCTGCCATTCCAATTTCTAAGTCTCAAATATTGGCTTTTGAGCAGCTCGGAGATTGCTTGAGTTGTGTGTTAGGAGAACCAAGGGTATCAGTGCTATCAGTGCTGTAGCAATCGGTTATGGTTGGTTTATCCCTCTGTGTTCCTCTATTGTCGTTAATCCTTAAGTTCCTTGTCCTGCTGTGGCTGATTCGGGTGCACTGTGTTTCCAGACCTGTCTCTGTGCTGGAGTTGCTTGGGTCCTTCTGCTCCAGGGCCTTTAGGAACTATGGCACTGGATGGTTGGTTTGTTTCTGTTCCTCATTGTTAGTAACATTGTTGTGTGATAACATGGGGCCATGTGCCGGGCTTGCGGGAGCCTCGTTGTGAGTTGTAAATGAGAGGGTTACGCTGGAGGCAGTTGTTAGCGCTTTTTCATTTTTTTAGAGATGCTGTCAAGAGTATTGAGAGTGGAATTTGTTCTTCCTGGAAGAATTATGACATTTGGTTCAAGTGCTAGACCTGTGCCAGGCTCAATCCGGTCAGAGAGTGCACCTGCTAATGTTGTCTGATTAGCCACGGGTGCTTCTACCATTATGGGTGCCTGGTATGGTCTCCGTTAGTTGGGTCAATATTTTTTTTCCTAGGGGACTAGCCCCCTTGTTGTCCTTCCGAACATGGAGTGCTTATAACTCAGGTCTTTTTTTCTTCTTTACCTTGATCTGGCGTGTCTGCCTTAAGGCATTGATGGTCTAATATCACTGGGTACAGGGGAGGGGAGGCCTTTGAGATTTTCATTGCTTGTGCCGAAGGCTGCCCCTGCATCCGCTGTGAATGTGAATTTTGTGTATATATTTGGCTGGTAGCTACTTTTTGTAGATCTTACATTCTGTTTGGAGTCTACAGGGCCAATGTCTACCAGAGTCTGGTGATGGTATGAGTTTTGCTCCATCGGTGAATTCTCCTTGCTGACTGTTTCATTTACGCCTTTGCTCTTTTTTTTAACTATAGATGTAACAGCCCATCACTTTTTTCCTGATCACATCTCCTTGTAGACCTAGAACACCTGCATTTCCCTACAGTTCCTTATAGTAGTTGAGGTTCTTTTGTTGTAAGTAGCGCATTGATTTTTTGGTTAAGGTTGGTTAAAGTTGCCTTTCTCCTTTCTTCAGCCTTTTACCGTTTGGTTCTTTGTTGTTTTGCCTTTGCTTTGCTTATTGCCTTTTGCCCTTATATATTCCCTTTTCCATTTGCTTTTATTATTATTTTTGACTGTTACTGTTGAGTTGAGCAGAAGTGCGGACTGAAGAGGAGGAGCAATCTCAGGGTCGCCTAGGGTGACCAACCGTCCGTAAATTTCACAGACCGTCCGTCATTTCAGTATGATGTCTGTAAAGGGTCCGTAATTTGGGGATCTCAAATTACGGACACCTTATAGACATCATACTAAAATCAAAATTGAAATTCCAGTAAGGAATGCTGTTTCCCATGCGAGAGGCCCTGTGAGTTTAAAAGATTTCACTCAGGGCCTCTCGCTCTACTGAAGAGGCTCCCTGCAGCCGCCCCTCCCCGACCTCCCTCGTGCAGACTGTGGACTGGCCCATTGTCATTCTGAGACTGCAGCTGATTAGCACTTTATAATGACAATGGGCCCAATTATAGTGACAGCATGTGGTGTGCCATCTCCTACATGGGACTAGCAAAGCATTCTGCTTTTGTCTTGGCGCCATGCTGGAGAAAATACAAATAAAAATAACTAACAGCGTTTTCATTGTACATTTAAAAGACAGATTTCAACATACAAATAAAACAATACTATTTATTAATGTTTATTGTTACTAGCACAAATCTTGATTGCAGAAAGAGCCCGATGTCGCTTTACAAAGCTGCGCGCATACTGAAAAACTGTGAAGTGCACGATTGGCTCAACCTTATATGAACTTATTTTGACTTGTATTTATTTTGGTTGTCTATTTACTTATATATTATTGTGCCACCTCCTCTTATATTGTTGTAAAATGTATGTTTTATCCCAAATTTTTGTCCTGAATTTTGACCTTCTGTCCTGAATGTTTGCCCTGAATTTTGACCCTTTGTCTTGAATTTTTACACTGACCGTCCTGAATTTGCACCCATGCCAGTTGGTAACCCTAGGGTCGCCCTGGTCATCCTGTGCTCACCCCTAAGAGTTTCACCCGGGTTTTGGGATTGCCTTGATTGTGTCCTGCATCCGCATCCATGCTGGGAGGGACTGAGGAACACACACAGTTCGATTTAGGGCAAGCAGGTGGAGCCCCCCGTTACAAAGGGGAAACCAATGCCTGCTCCCCTCTCAGCTTCGCTCCGGCCGCTCTGGCCGCTCCAAAAGCGATGCTGCTCTAGGTCAGTGTTCAGTGCACTGGTACCGCCTTGCTTCCCCACTGCTGGGGGTCACCTGGCTCGCCACCAGTCCAGCGATGTCGCTCTATGCGGGCCCCGGGGAAAGCAGGTCGGCAGACCAGTCTTTTCCCCGGGGTACTTGCGCGAGAGGACGGCGGGAGGAAGTTAGGTAAGGGATGGGAATTAGGGGTGGGGGGGTTAGGAGGCTACTTAAGGGGACAGGAGGGGAAGGACTTCCTCTTCCTGTCCCCGGTGCCTCAGGGTTGAGTTAGTTTGTGGAGTTAGTCTGTCGGGCGTAGTTAGTTTAGTGTAGGCGGAGGTGCATTTGGACTGAGAAAGTCGCCGCTGGTGCCCCGGTGTGCGACACAGGAGTGGAGCCTACATTTGATGGTGATTCCGGCGGTGAGGCAGTTAGCGTCTCGGGAGCCATGGCGACGTCCGATGCTGCGGCGATGCGGGCGGCCTTGCAGGTACTTGGCCGGGATGGGAGGGCCGACCTCCTCCAGCCCGGTGTCCTTGACCAAGCTTGGGTCGGGATGACCCGACCTCAGAGGGCGGCCTCGACCGGCGTTTTCGCTGCAGTTGCCGCGTGTCAGGATGAGCCCCAGGGGTCTCGTGGGTCGGGTGCTAGGCTGGGGAGGGTCAAGAGGGAGCAAGATGGCCCCCAGCGCGGGGGGAGGCAGTTGAGCCTCCCTGCCCATATATCTGGCAATGCTGTTGTGCTGGAGGGGGAGGGTGGGCCTTGGGAGGGGCCGGGGGGGCACGGATAGTTTGGGGGGGACATACAGCAGGTTTTGGCCCCATTGCCCGTATTGGGAGGGGAGTCAGGCAGGGGAGGGCAGCTGGTTGACTATGGGGAGAGTAGTGAAGGCAGTGGGGGGGAGGACTTGGGTGAGTGGGAGCAGGGGCTTGAGAGGATTTTGCCCACATAATAACAGAGGGGGAGTCCGGGGATGAGGAAGGGGGCCTTGCAAGGGGCCAGCCTGGGCAGCCTGTGGATCTGTCTACAGGCAAGAAGGGCGTAGTTAGGGTGCAGGGGTCCAAGGGCAAGGGACCGAAGAAGGCCCGGCAGGCAGGGAGAGGGGTGCCGGAAAAGGGGGCGTCTGCTCTGCCGCCACTTGGGAAGAGTCCCTTAGGGGCCACGGAGAGGTCCTGGTACAGCAGGTGGGAGATCATGTCTACAGAGGAGCGGATTCGCGACCAGCGCTGGATCATTGAGGAGGCGGAGGGTGAATGGCAGCGTTTGTGTGCTGCTAGAGAGGCGAAGGCGGATGGGGGGGCAAAGGGGCCCCGGCACCTGCGCGAGGGGAGAGACCTGCATCGGGCGCAGAGGTGAGGGTTCCTGGGGCATCAGGGGATTGGGTCTGGGTAGAGGGGTCAGGGACTGCCTTGGCGACGCAGAGGCCTGGTGGCACCGGGGCCTCCCCGAGCGCATATGGCTCGGGGGGGGTACAGGCCAGCAGGTTCAGCTGGCAGAGGCCGGGGTCGGCCGGCGGGGCGCTAGACGGCCTCCAAACGCCGGGACGAAGAAGCAGGGGGGTCCGCGGCGGCGTGCCCTCCACCGAGGGAGTGGGCATTGGCGATGTTGGAGTGTGAGTTTGTGCCTGGAGTAAAAGGGAAAGGTGCAAAAAGAGTGGTGACTGAAGTGTGTGAGTTGGATGACGAGGTGTTGGACTATGAGGATGAAGAGGATGAGTTGGAGGAGGGTCAGGTGAGAGAGCCTGTGAGTTGGGGGAAGGGCAGATCTGTGGTGGACAGGCTGGGAGATGTCCCGGAAGAAAGAGCTGGCGCTAGTCGGGCCGGCAAAGGGACAGCAAAGCCAACGGACGTGAGGAGGACTGAGCGGGACGCTCCTGCAAGTCTATCAGGTGAGGGCGCTTGTTGGGATGCTTGGGGGGATGGGGCGAAAGGAGGGCGGAAGAAGGCCTGCCCGTCGGTGGGGGTGGGGGATGGGTCTGTGCGGGGGTTTGGTGCCACAGGTGGAGCGGAAAAAAAGGCTCCGGTGGATGGTAAGAGGCAGGTTGTGACGGCCAGTGCTCAAACGCACAAGGTGGAGGATGATGGGGGAAAGGATAATGGGGTTGAGAAAGCTCGAAAGAAGCTACCGTACATGGGGATGGCTATGCCTCTTGGGTCTCATTTATCTGAAAACACAAAGTCAAAGATCTGGAAACATGAATATGTTCATGTCTTAAGTTGTTACACCGAGAGATTCAGGTGAAGGAAGGGTCTAAGGAGGAGGACTGGGAGTTGACCAGGCGGCCGAGAGTGCCGGTGACGATGGAGAATTGGACGTTGGCCTTTTTGATTTATGCGAGTATATACTGTGAGAAACATGCGGACAGGGCGATTGCGTTGTTTAAATATATGGATGTGATTCGGAAGGCACAGTTGAATTTTGGTGGTTTTGCCTGGTTGAGCTACGACGAAGAGTTCAGGGTCAGGATTAGTGTGAACCCGGACAAGCCGTGGGGGGACGTTGACCAGGAACTCTGGGTGCAGTGGATGTCATCGACGCAGGCGTCGGATTCTACACATACGGCCAGTGGCCTTCCGGTCACCTATCGGTCTTTTCAGTCGCGCCCTGCCCAATCTGGGGCGGATGGGTCAGGCGTTGCCGTGGGCTCAGGGAGCTCAGGCGGTGTGGACAGGGGCAGCTGGACAGTAGTACAAGCCAGGTTCCACTGGAGCATGTTGGGGTTTCAATATGGGTTTCTGCAACCGACCTTCCTGTAAATTCAAACATGAGTGCTCAAAGTGTGGGGGACGGCACACAGTCATGCAATGCCTCACGTTGGCTACACCCTCAGAACAATGGAAGTTTGCAAGAAGCAGGGGGCAGGTTGGGCCGAAGGGCCCATACTCCGGTTAGGGTGGAGGCCATGTGTCCATGGCTCTCCCGGTATCCTGATAGAGAGGCTGCGGTGAGACTGTATTGGGGGTTTGTGGAAGATTTTCGGATTGGCTATCAGGGACCGAGGGAGCAGCGTTGGGCGGAGAACTTGCAGTCTGCCAGAGAGTTGCCGGATGTGGTGTCGAGGAAATTGGAAAAGGAGGTTTTGGAAGGCAGGATTGCGGGCCCGTTCGAGGAGTGGCCAATGCCGGATCTCATGGTCTCCCCGCTGGGGGTGGTTCCCAAGAAGGAACAGGGGTAGTTCAGGTTGATCCATCACTTGTCCTGGCCGGAGGGGGGTTCGGTGAATGACTTCATCGCGGAAGAGGACTCGAGAGTCTTGTATGCGTAGGTGGATGATGCCATTGGTTTGGTGCGTGCTTGCAGAGTGGGGGCAGATTTGGCCAAGTGTGACAGCAAGTCGGCCTTTCGCCTTCTTCCCATTCACCCGGCGGACTTTGCTCTGTTGGGGATGCAGTTTGCGGGGGCCACCCATTTTCGTCGACATGGTGTTGCCAATGGGTTGTGTGGTTTCCTGCGCGCTTTTTGAGACCTTCAGTTCCTTTTTGCAGTGGGCTTTTGTGGACCACAGTGGGCACCGGCTGGTGTCTCACTGTTTGGACGATTTCTTGTTTGTTGGAATGGGACAGTCGGGCGAGTGTGGAATGGCCTTGGGCCAATTTCAGCTGATGGTGCAGGAGTTTGGGGTGCCTTTGGCACCGGAAAAGACGGAAGGCCTAGCTGCTGTATTACTTTTTTGAGGATCGAACTGGACTCGGTGGCTTGGCTGGCGAGGGTGCCAGTGCAGAAGGTGGCGGAGATGCAGGAGGTTTTGAGACAGGTGCTGGGTGCTCGGAAAATCGAGTTGAGATTGGTACAGAGTTTGCTGGGACTGTTGAACTTTGCCTGCAGGGTGGTGAGGGCCAGAAGGACATTTTGTAGGCGCCTCGGCATGGCCATGTCAGGGGCGATTCTCCCTCATCACAGGGTCAGGGTCACGCTGGGAGTGAGGTCTGATTTGCGGGTCTGGTTGGTGTTTCTGGAAGACTTCAATGGTGTCTCGCTGGACTTTGCGCGGGACAAGATGGTGTGGCAGGTACAACTCTACTCTGATGCGGCGGTAGCGGCTGGTTTCGGGGTTTTCTGGGACAGTCGCTGGTGTGCTGAACAGTGGCCGGCTCACTGGCTGCGCCAGGGCAGGAGCATTGCTTTCCTGGAATTCTTCCCTCTGTTGGTGGCTTTGTTGGTGTGGGGCCCGGAATTTAAGAACAGGTCAGTGTTGTTCCACGTGGACAACATGAAAGTTGTGGATTTGGTGAACAATCAGAAAGCAAAAGACCTGCGAGTGCTGCGCTTGCTGAAAAGTTTCATGCTGCTGTGTTTGCGTTTCAATGTGCTTTTTCGCGCGCAACATGTGCCTGGCCTCAGTAACGAAATTGCGGATGCGTTATCTCGTTCGCAGTGGCAGCGCTTCAGGAAGCTGGCTCTGGGAGCGGAGGCTTACAAGACCAAGGTGTCGGAGGGTATCTGGGCGTGGTGGGAATGAGAGTGGTGGGGTTAGTTGAAAGATCTATAGCTGAGTCCACTAGGCGTTCGTACAGGTTGGCGTGGTCTGAATTTGGGGCCTTTTTGGGTTGGAAGAAAGGTGCTTGGAGGATGTCCAAGGATGCATGCGAGCAAGGGGTGGTGCGTTTTGTATTGGATTGCATGGACAGAGGTTTGTCACAGACAACGATTACCGGCAAGTTGGCAGGTGTCTCCTTTTATAGTATGGTCTACATGGGATTTGATCCGGCTAGGACGGATCTGCTGAGTCAAATGTTGAAAGGTTGGAGATGTGTGAGGGCGGAGGGGGGGAGTTGCCTCGGGAGGCGATTACTTTTGATCTGTTGGGTGGGATTCTGGGGGAGTTGCTGTATTGTTGTTATGACTGGGATGAAGTGGCATTGTTCCGTTTATGCCTGGTATGGATGTTCTTTGGGGCTTTTCGGGTGTCAGAGTTGTTTGGGGCTCGAGGGGCGCCGGGGCGGGAGTTTGCGGATGTGTGTTTGGATGGGGTCCGGCTGGGCATTTGGCCGGGTCGTTCAAAGACGGACCAGGTTGGTCATGGTAAATGGGTGTGGTTGGCAGGGAGTGGCTGTGCGGGCGTGTGCCCGGTGCATGAGTGGCGGGTTTTCTGTGGACGAGTGCGGAGGTTGGAGGGGGAGATTTTCATGCATACTTCTATGAGGCGCTTGACAGCTTTCCAGTTGCTGGCGGTGTTGAGATTGGCTTTGCGGAGGTTTGGCAGGGATCCGGCGTGTTTTGGTACGCACTCGTTTAGGATCGGGGTGGCCACGGTAGCTGCTGGGCTGGGTTGGTCGTGGGAGGAGATTCGGCGGATTGGTCGCTGGCGGTCTCGCTGCTGTGAACGCTATGTGCGCAGGTGAAGTGGGGCACGGGTTGTACTTGGCAGCTGTGGTTGTTGTGTTCATTTTGTTGTTGCTGTGGTACTAATCTCTTTCTCTTCGTAGGTTGCGTCCGGGGACCAGGGGCCAAGACGGTCACTTGGATTGTGAGACACTCTTTTGTACATTGGGCCTCAAAGTTTGCCTGGGCCTGGGCCTGGGCCTGAGGAGCAGTCATCATGAGGTCCAATGGTGGGGTAAGAGCGGAATGCGTTGGAGAGAATTGCTGCCATGGCTTACAAAGAAGGTGTCACAGCTGGGCTGTCCGGACATGCTGGTGATCCATTTGGGCGAAAATGACTTAATAAGACAATCGGGGGTGTCCTTGTTACACTTGATGCAGCGGGACTTGGAAGCAATGAAGCTCAATCTGGCTGGCGCCTGTATTGTGTGGACTGAATTTATACCACGACGGATCTGGAGGGGGGTTCTTAAGCCCGCGGCCATTGAAAGGGTCCATAGGAAACTGAACAGGGCAATGCTGCTTTTCTGTGCTGATCATGGACTCAAAGTGCTGGCTCATGGCGGGCTCAGGCTGGAGGAACCACTTCTCTTTCGAGATGATGGCGTGCACCTTTCGCACATGGGAAATGCGTATTACCTTATGGAGCTGCGGGATCTGCTCAGTTTTCTTTGGAACGAGAGGATCTGGTGTAGGCGTGACTGAGCGCGAAAGGTGCACGTTTGGTGGGGCAGGTAACCGCCCTCCGGGGGTTCCCTGGGTGGCGTCCTTGACGGGCAGAATCACCCTTCCGGAGGGGGGGTTACAGGTGCAGGATGGAGGTGTGGTAGACGGGAGTGCGATGGATGGAGATGATGGAGGAGTTTGGAAGTGAAATGGGGAAGTGAATGGGATACGTGACGAGGCGTGGTGTGAATTGGGAATGGCTATGGAGTACATGAGTGGATGATGGTTGAGAGGCCGGATGTTTGGAGGATTGTTAATTGTTATTGATGTTATGTTAATTTAGCTGTCATGCCTGTCCTAATAAAATGGCCTTTTACGCTAACTGATGCGTGGAGTGGTTATTGCGCAGTCGCACCACGCCATCCACTGTGGCGGTTGGTTGCATCTGCTGCCGGGCAGACAGAGAAACACTGCCGCTCTGCTCCACACTATGCTCACTGTAATCAGAGCCGGAAGCAGTCTCAAGCTGAGGTAGCTACCTTCCTTGCTGGCTTTCTGAAAGACGCACCCGGTCTTGACCTCACTCCACCGGGCCGCCTTCGATGGAAGGACTCGATCTGGCGGCAGCCAAGGACACAGAAACAATGCAGCACAGCTTTGCCAGCAGGACGCAAACTCCGACGCTCCAACGCAGCTCTTTGACATAAACCGGAACCGGACTAAGGCAGAAGAAGAAACTGGGAGCAGTGATTGCCTCCCTCCCTCTGTTTATATGTGTTGTTACCTGAGCTCATCGATGTATGTCGCTTAAGCAGGTGTACACCTAGAATACGTCACAAAACCCTATTTTCTTCTAGCTGAAGGGTGAGGTTAATATAAAAGCCCCAAATACCAGCCCCATAGGTAAGGATCAGTAAACATTTGCTCCAAAAGACTTCCAAAAGAGGAGCCACAGGTTTTTTTCCAATGTGTGAGGCTAAGTTATAAATATAGCCCGCCGCATTGAAAACCTTTGGGAGGTTTCATGTCTGCAGGGGCCCCTGCTATTCCTGGCATTAAAAATCAAACCACATAAGAAAAGTATTGTGTAGGATCAACAAGATGGTCCTGCAGAAACACACTCTTCATCTTCACGGATTTGGGGCCATAAAACATAGAAACGATTTTGGAACAATTTATAGCTAACCCCAAAGAATCCATTACATTAACAAAAACCTGAGCTTTTTTCTTATCCACATATGATACATCAACATTACAGGTAGATAACACATCCTAAAGGCCATTGATGTACTGTAGAAATAAGATAGGGGCCAGTACGCACCCGTGGCGGACACTCTGCTCCAGCGGAAAAGTACTGGTGTGTTTGCCAGCAGGGCCAAATCTTACAGACTATGAAAGATCAAAATGCAGGGCCCACAAAAGTTGGTGAGCCCTGGATCCATCCTCATACCCTCCAGCAAGGTCCACAATTTAGATCCTACCACACTGTGGAAGGCACACTACAGGCCCATAAAGGCTAGGCAAAGGGAACCCTGCTTTGCGATGGAATATTTGCTAATGAGCAAATGCAAATTTAGGCACTGCTTCACAGAGCCCAGCCTCTCCCGAAACCCATATTGCAACCCACAAGTGTTTTCCTCTCCCTGACCCAAGACAACAAGTTCTCCAACATCACCCTCCCTGCAATTTTAACAGAAGAATCCAACAGGGAGATTGGGTGATAACAACAAGGAGATTGCAAATCACCCTTTTAAAAATCGACACGATAATGGCATTGTGCCACAAGTCGGGGAGGCCAATAATAGTAAAGGCATTGAAAAAATTACAAACTAATGGGGCCCATAATTCTGGGATTGCTTTGTAAATGTCCATAGGGACCCCGCCTGGGCCTGGAGCCTTATTAAATGGAGACTTCATAATAGCATTCCAGATCTCTTCCAATGGAAAGTTAATACTAATTGGCTATTCCACCAACACCTCTGGGCCTATTTGAGGCAAGTTGGAGTGATATAAGGCAACAAAATGAGCTATCATAATCTCTGGGCTGATGTTATTAATAACAGCATCAACACTTGAACCCAGGGAGCCAATGTCCTTAACCACCCTACAGAAGGTTGTGGCAAGACTGAACCAGTCTCCCCCAATACTCCATTGTAATTTCTTTTTTTCTCCTACTCCGGGACCATTTATACTCAGCTCCATACTCTTGGATCTTCTGGCTATCTCCAGGAGTCTCCTTCAAAGCCCTATGTAGATTGAGGGAGGCCTTTCTACAGGACAAATCAAGCCACCTGGCCCCTGGGATATCAGGTATTAGTGGCTTTATAAGTAAAAAGTAATGGCCAGCCCTACCTGGGAAAAGCAATTATCTCATTCCGCATTCAACCATCGAGTTTAAACATGGTTAATATACAAGTTGTTCATCACAACACACACGTCTGCATGTCTCCAAACCAGCCGAAGCCCCTGAGACATAACTGTTAAAGCTGAGGCAGAGCTATCCCTGGCCACACTTGTTCCTTTGAAAATGTTAAAAACCGACCACATGGGATGATAGTTGATCAATACTGTTACTATGGTAGCACCCACACAAACATTCGCCATTAGGGCATGGTATACAAAAATATGATCAATATGATCAATAATAGATTCCTAGTCACCCCTCACAAAGGTGGCGTCCGACAGGTAAGCAGGATCAGCCTTGGCATAGGCATTAAAGAGATCAAAAATATTAATCATATTTAAAAGAGTCTCAGTTTTCAAATTCCCCAGCTGGGAAACGTCCCTTGGACATACTTTTTCTAAAATGACAACCACCTTACACTGAGGCAGATCAACAAATGTAACATTAAAATCACCTCCCATCAGATCCTGCTCCCCGAGATGCCTGCCATGCCATGGTCACCATCTGTAGGAGCACAAGCAGGCTTGTAAAAACCATTCCACAGTCAATCCACATCCTCCAAGCTTCCCAGTGGCCCAAACCAGTTCTGAACTCAAATATTAAAAGAATGTGGATGAGATTGTTTTGAACCCTTGCCGTTCGCAAGTCTGGCTTGTTTAACAGATCAATTAGCCATAGGCCTGTAGAAGTATTCGAGGGGAAAAAGATGAACTTTATTAGTTTTATACAAACCCTGTAAAAAGGCATTCAGCAGATTCCCAGCAACTCTTGTGTTGTGAAACGTAATGATGATGCAATCTCCAGAGAATTCCTTTCACTGCTCCCCTACCCAGCTTTTCCTTCTGGCAATCAAAACTTCATCAAAAAGTACATCTCGGTACCCAATATTGGCATTCAGCCAGTGTGTTGATTTATTAATTAGGTCTACTGTTGACGCTTCAACCCCTAAACGAAGTGTTGGCACAACAGCAAGCATGATGGCATATGGGCAGGCTGCAGGTGGTAAGTCACACTGTGAAGTAGAACCAGAATCTGACCCCGAGTTGCAATGAGAGTATTGCAGGAGACAGGGTGATGATCCACTCATGACCCCATGGCCATACTAGCTGAAATGGTACCAAAAGCAAATGGGGCTCTATTACCATTACCAGGTGGATTGTTCGCAGGCACCACTTCAGTAGAGGGACAATCTTGCTGCAAATTAATTTGCAGACATACAAACTATCTTCAGGGGCCTTTTTAAGTATGGAGCAAGAGAGTTTCACCTCTATGGACTTCACACGTTCTAATAAAGCTTTCATTTTGACATCCAATGTTTTCACCGAAAAGGGGCATTATATTATATAATGAAAAGTAGAAGTAGGGTTTATGGTATATGGTGTATGGGGGCAGTCCTTACCTTACAGATCATGCATGTGGTACCCTTGTTGAAGAAGATGATCATAACCAAATTTGATAACTGTTTGATGAAAATCATTGAAACAGAGTTTTTTGGTCCAGTGCAATGTATGTTATTAATAAGTCAGAGGAATTTTGGATTCAGAATGCCTATTTTCGGTGACAAAATAAAATATTTTCTGATATTAACTGTTAAGGTTTTGGTTCCTTTCCCTGTTCCAAAACGTGGCTGTCTGTCATGTAGGAGAGTAATGGATTGTGCATATTCTAGAAGGTGACAAGTGGCTTGTTCTCCAAGATTATACAAAACAACTGAGGTTTCATTTGGATTTTTATTGTAGATTTTACTGTTTTAGCCTTTGGTTTCTTTGTTATCTATATATGTATACTGCGTTGGCCAAAACGCGTCATGATCGACTGCATCACAAACTGAAACAAGCATTTGCAATGCAATATGTCTCATTTTATTTATGTGTTGGTTTTGAAAATAGCGAAATTAATAGCTATGTCATTTGCAATGCCAATACTTACTTTAATTTTTTTCAATAATTAATTCTTAACTAAAAGTTATTGTAATTTATAATGGCAATAGGTTAAACTTTTGTAAATAACTTTTGTGAAGATTATGTTCAGTGTATTTTATTTGTTTTTTAATCCAAGAATAGAAGTGAAATATTAACATCTTTTTGTGACATTTGTAATAAAGCTTGAAACATTGAAAGAACACATTTGAACCAGTTGTTGTTAAATGGTTGCACAGATTGATGCTGTGGTGGCGCTGAGTGATGCTGTGGTGGCGCTGAGTGATGTTGGGTGGCGGCGAGTGATGCTGTGGCGTTCATTGATGCTGTGGTAGCGCATAGCGATGTTGTGGTGCCCCTGAGTGATGCTGTGGTGCTGCGATAGATAGATAGAGTGAGGGCGATAGATAGCTAGAGGGAGGGCGAAAGATAGATAGAGTGAGGGCGATAGATAGAGAGCTAGAGTGAGGGCGATAGATAGAGAGCTAGAGTGAGGGCGATAGATAAATAGAGTGAGAACGATAGATAAATAGAGTGAGGGCGATAGATAGATAGAATGATGGCGATAGATAGAGTGAGTGCGATAGACCGATAGAGTGAGGACGATAGATAGACAGATAGATAGACTGAGGGTGATAGATAGTGTGAGGGCGATAGATAGAGTGAGGGCGATAGATAATGGAGTGATGTGGCTCACTGGTTAGAGGCCCAGGACCAGGGTTCAGCTCCCGATGCTGCAGGGTTGTGGACCAGGGTCAGCGGACTCGATAATTCTCGCCTCTGTGCCTATTCTAACCAGGGGTCCCACTCGGCAACTCTGGGCATTAGATTGCCTAATCTCCACAACGGCCCCATCAATGCCGGGGATGCCTGGCTCCACCTTGGGGACTCCCAGCATGGACTATCCCACAGGGAAAGCCAGGACGGGTTCCCCAGCGGTATACAGCGCCAGGACGCCGGCTGGCAACAGTGCGCTTTACAAGTATTACATTACATTACATTACATAGAGTGAGGGCATAGATAGAGTGAGGGCGATAGATAGATAGAGTGAGGGGGATGTATAGATAGAGTGAGGGTGATAGATACCGGGTGATAGATAGATAGAGGGCGATAGATAGATAGAGTGAGGGTGATAGATAGAGTGGGGGCGATAGATGAATAGATAGATAGATAGATAGATAGATAGATAGATAGATAGATAGATAGATAGATAGATAGATAGATAGATAGATAGATAGATAGATAGATAGATAGATAGATAGATAGATAGATAGATAGATAGATAAAGAGTGAAGGCGATAGATAGAGTGAGGGCGATAGATAGACCGATAGATAAAGTGAGGGCGATAGATATAGTGAGGGCGATAGATAGATAGAGTGAGGGCGAAAGATAGAGTGAGGGCGATAGATACATAGAGTGAGGGCGATAGATAGATAGAATTCCAATAGAAGCCCATGTTCACACCAGAACATGGGTTTCTATTGGAATTCTTAAGGGCATATTATCAAGCCCATTATCACCACTTTAGCGGCAGCTTTCTGCCGCTAAAACAGCGATAATGTTTAACTCCCCGCTTGATAATATGCTCCTAAGTCTGAAAAAAAGTCCAAGTAAAACGTGCAATTGCATAGTAACAGTATATTGTAATGCACTAACGTGCGCCTCAATGATAAGGCCTCTGGGCTCCATAGGTATCCTGTTCTATCAATGTAGACCTCATTTGAGGCCTGTAAGTATTCCATTCAGTAAACGCTAAATAAAACCACAGGCAACCACAAACCCTTTAGTCTGTCACCCTTTATCTGATGTGCTTCTCATACATTCTGTGCATTAACCTCGATAGTATAGGTAAAGCGATCAAAACGCCGAGAGGTAAAATATGTCTCTCCTGGTAAAAGCCACTAACGCATTGAGAGTTTATGGACTTTAAGGGAAAGAAATGTAAAATGGTCGATTCAGAAATCACAGTGATGCACAATGGAATTCGACAAAGCAGCTAAACTAATGATGAACACAATATGGTGAGAACATCAAGGAATGCAGCGCCGCGGAGCTTAAAGAGCAGGAATATCATAACATCCATTCAGTGACAAAGATATTGATTCGACAGAATAGGTTGGAACACGGTTTGCCAGAATTGGCCCTTTCTGTCACAATTAACATGTTTCTCAGGAGCTACACGCAGATAACAGCAACCCGGCTCCTTTGCATCTGAGTGTCAATTAAGGCTGCTTTCTGCCAAGGCAGGATGCTGGTTCAGGAGGTGATTGTGATAAGAATATCAAAGCGATGCTTTGATCAGCACGGAGCTGTTCGACAAGAGCACATTTCAAAAGCGTGGGTAGTTGGGATGGGAGTGACTGCTGTCGGCAATTTCTCTGCTCGACTCTTTCCTGTGATACTCAAGGCGCAGCACATGCACTTCAAAGGTGGTGCGCGGCTACAAGGGTCACTGCGCCAGGCAGCCAGAAAGTGGGAACGCCAAGAAAATAGATGGAATGGCAAGGAAGCGAATGGCAAAAGCTAAGGTGTGACAGGTCACGCTGCCCTCAGAACCCCTAAAAAATAGCATGAAGTGAATGTATAGAACACAACAAAAAGAAAGCAGACAAAATCGTTATCAACATAGCGGACACATGACTTACTAATTCACAGTGGACTGTTGCATTAAAGCACACAGGGATCGCAGATCAAAGTAAATCCTTTAGACAATGAAGCCAAAGTAAAATGCTAAAGCCAACAAGGGAAAAACAAGGGCGAGCTTTTCTGTAAAGCACTTCTTTTTTTGCATTTGTCATTAATGGGTGCTGTTGACGTGTGCTTCTAAATATGTACCCATCAAAACATAATTGCTCATCAAGGGAAACCACCTACGCTACTCCTTTTCGGGCAACTGGGAGTGGGAAGGTTTCCTACGGAAAAAAACACGCACTTACATTTGATAACTCTTTCCAGACTGAAAATATTTAAAATACCTGGATGATTCTGTGAACCCGAGGTCCCACTCAATCCTATGTACCTCTTCTAAATGGACATCCCGGGTGTACCGTAAACACATTACAAACAAGTCATTCTTTTACAGTGAGGTGCGGCTTCACGCATTTTCCAGAATGTTCCTGTTTGACCACTAAGTATCCGAGACATCACAACGCTGTCTTTATGCGATTCTATTGCTGATTTGTAACCCCTTCAGTGACAGGTTAAGTACATGGCTTTCTTGAAAAACATTTGTTTTATTCTGAAAACAGATTTTTAACCATAAAATAATTCTCCAGCAATCACGTAATAAGGACGTGGGGACGAGTGACACATTGAACTTTTTTTTTTGTGCTTCTCCCAGCGCCGAGAAGCTGTTTGTTTGCTGCTGGGTCACAACACAGTGGTATATAAGTTTCTTTATCCGGTCACCAGGTTAAGCTCGCCCTTTGAAATAAGTAGTGAGGAAATGGACGCTGGAAATTCCTACTGTTTCTTGGAGATGCCCAGCGTTCTACCTACCACAAGCAAACACCCATGCATCTCGTTTCTTATTGTTGCCAATAAAACTTTCTCACAGGGCTTATAGTAAAAAAAAATGTTTTAAAATCCTGTTTTCCTGGTGACCCCATTTGAAGGTACCCCCAAGAATGAATGACTGAACGAATTAATGAATATTGAATTTATAAAGCCCAACCGCTGCAACATCATGTCCTGGCACTTATCAAAGTTGCCTGTTCGACCAGGACTGTCACAAATTCACAATTTTACCAGCACTGAAGAATCCTGGTAATATCGATGTCTTTTGAGTATGCTGTGGAACAAAGGAATACGAGATATAGTAAAACAAGCTCTTGGCATTGCTGTGGGGAGGAGAAATGCGAGACACTGCCTGGTGGCCGTTAAGTGTGAAGCAGTGGGCGGGGGAGCGGATCCCTTTGAAGCACGGCCTCGTGGCAGTGAAGAAGTGTGAACATCAGGGATGTAATTAGGAAGGGGGGAGGCTCAACAGATGGCTTTGATGTGGATGCGCGAGGCAGGCGGATGGAAAGCTTGTGCAGCAGGGGGCGGATCGAAGTGAAGCTGCTGGTGGCAATGATGCGAGGCAGGTGGATTGAAGCGCGTGCACGGACACATGCACTCGTCGAAATCCGCTGCCTGGTTTAGCTTTCCTGATCCAACCGTATAATTCTCCCCTATCCATTCCTTGCGGAGAGTGCTAGGCGAGACCTAAAAATAAAGCGCAACACTGACAACAAGCTTATCAAAGTTTTCCATATCTCTTATGTGCAAGTATAGCAAAAAGGAGTGATAATTCGATATATATATATATATAGGGACATGCTAAGATTTGACTAGCTGCCAACACGAGTCCCAGAAAAAAAAATTAAAAAAGAAAAGGGGGCAGGGTAGACAGACCATGGCCCCCTAGGCCTCTTGGGGGTTGGGGGAGGTTTTATTTAATATAAACAAAGCACAAGCTCCTGTGCTTCTGTAAAAATTGCTCCTGAGTAGGTCAGGTCCTGGGGGAATTTGCATAATAAAGGAAGAGGGTGCACGGGCCCCCTCTCTTGCAGAATGTGGGGGTGGCCTCTACAGCCTCCCTCGTAGGCTCAGAGACCATCTACTTCAAGGGGCTTATTTGTTTTTAAATGGGGGACCTCTCAGACCACCCCCAGCCCTAGGGACTGCCACCTCCCTGGGGCTTTGACTTGAAAGAATTGAGGTTGCCATGCGCAACCCTCCCGCAGCCCTGGGGAACACCACCTCTCCGGTGCAAAATCTAAGAAATAAGGGGGGCCAAGCAGCATCCCCTCCTGGAGCCATACATGGCCTTGGTGCCCACCCCTGGAACATAGCTGTTTGCTGTGGCTTGACGGGTGCTTTTCTGCTTCTGCCAAACGAGAGCAAATGCTCCACTTTCAGCCATCAAGAACATTCAAAATACTCAAGGTGGCTGAAAGCAAGCAGAGATGGGGAGCCAGCAGGGACTGTAAGTGCCTGGAGGCTCTCACTGTGGTCCTCAACACATGGGAGTGGATGCCCTTGGTGGGACCAGAGCACCCACAAGAGAGGTTAGGCCCCAGGGGATGGGGTCCCCAAGGCTGAAATCAGCCTGGGAGGGAGGCCACACAACACACCTTCCCTAATAAATCAAAAAAATTAAAAGCAGACCGGCAAGTCACCAGAGGCCCTGCCCTGTATTATCAGCACTATGCAAATCCACCTCCACATGGACAACCAGTTGGGGGATAACGTCCCCTTGACTGCAGAGGCCAACAACCCCTCTTGTTACCTCCAGTAAGGCCACGCAGAGAGATTGATGAGAGGTGATCAGTAGTCCTACACTCATTCTCCACCAGTCCGCAAACGGGCCTCTTGGCATACTACTGGTTGGGGTTTGAAGTCCCTTCAGATGCTGATCGTCTTTGGGGACCCAGAACCCCTTCTGGTAGCATCAGTAAGTCCTACACAGAGGGATTAATAAGAGGTCTTTGAGGCCATGCCCCTTTTCTCCACCACTCTGCAAATGCGCCGCCTGGCACACTACTGGTTGGGGGATAAAGTCCTCTTGATGCTGAGAGATCTTGGGGCCGAAGAAGCCCTCCTGTTACCTCCAGTAAGTTCCATACAGTGGGATTCCTGAGAGCTTGCCAGAGGTCACGCCCCGTTCTCCACCGCTCTGCAAACGCAACTACTAGTTAGAAAAACATACAAATTTACTTATAAAACCAAAGGTTACAGGGACACTAGAGTTAGGGAAAAACATTATAAACACGTAGAAATTCACTTTAAAAAAATCTAAATTGACTGAAAAAAACAAAGGCTACAGGGATGTTATAGTTAGGAAATTACATTTAAAATACTTTAGAAATTCACTGAAAAAATCAAAGGTTATAGGGACGTTACAGTTAGGCTCACAAAATCAGAGAAATTCAGTATTTATAGTTACCTGAGCTAACTATAACTTATACCCCCACAAAGTTTTTTAATTTGTTTAATTTCTAACTGTAGCCTGTAACCTTTGAAAGTGAGTGCATGAGTGAGTGCATGAGTTTCACAGTGGATGTGTGAGTGAGTTCATGAGTGTCTCAATGGGTGTGTGAAGGTCTGGGAGTGGCTACATAAGTGTCTCACTGAATATGTGAGTGGGTGTGTGAGTGGGTCTGTGATTGGATGTGTGAGTGGGTACATGAGTGTCTGAGTGAGTGTCTCATTGGGTCTGTGAGAGGGTATAAGTGTCTGATTGGGTATGTGAGTACCTCCAGGAGTGTGGTAGTCAGTCTTTCAGGGAGTGCATGAGTGTCTAAATTGTTCTGCACCACATTCCTGTAACAAGAGATCTGTTGCCATGGCCCCCGGGTCCAAACTCCAGCTGAAATACCTCAGGAACAGGTGATCCAATTGTGAAGCAAAGAGATTGTCCAGCAAGAGCACCATCCTCACTTCAAAGCCGAGAAAATATCCAGCTCAAGCATCCATACACTTGAATCTTGGACTTGTTTAGGCTGCCAGTTTGCTTTGTTGTTGAGCCATCTAGGGCAATACTCCACTGTGACTGCTGCTTGATTTTCCAGCCACAAATGGCAGAAATACTTTTCTTGTTCTATAAGGGCTTTCGATCTTGCTACCCTCCAGGTGATTTATATAGCATACCACAGAGGCGTTGTCCATTTTTAGAAGAACTCAATAATTCACTCTTTCTTTCATCCCTCCACTCACTTGAAGTATCATGTACGAGTTTCCAGACAGTTGATATGTAAGACCAATTGGTTTTCTAACTACTGTCCTTAGGTGGATACATTCCTGCACCTGGTTCTCCAACTCCATCTCCTGTTATCGTACTCTATCATCATACCCAGAGTCAATCTGTAGATCGCCTCCCAATTCCTGGCTTTGATGTGTTAAAGCGACCAATGGATCTTCTCTCTGACATCTGTCGAGTGATCTAGTAGGTGTCAATACATCCGATCCCTTCTTAGATGAGATACTTTCAGTTGTTGCAGTGCTCAATAGTAGAGTGCTTGAGTCATTGAAGGCACTGGTCAACAATCAGTATATTGTTGCAGTAGATGATCAATTGCACTACTAACACCCATTGGAATTACACCACTAGTCTTAACATCATTTTGAAACACCAGGGTGCTGAGGACAGGTCAAAAGGTGAGCCTTGAATTAAAAAATCTGCTGCTTCAAGTCAAATTGCAGAAGTATGGACGGAAAAGGGGGTCACTCAGGTAGGCATTCTTCAATTCAAGGGGCACCATCAATTGGAGGGCATCCCAAGGAGGTGGATTCACACCATCTTGAAGTGGTGCAAGACCACCCGTTTGTTGCACTCCCTGAGCTTTATCACCAAAATTGCCTTTTTTCTCCCCTACCAAAAAAATGTCCCTTACAGTTGCACTTCAAAATTAGGGATATACAGAAAATGTCAAAGCACTAATATAAGTTGGTGAGGCTCTAACACAGTTTTGAACACTGCCACTCTTTATGTTTTAAAGGATTTTTGACAGCCACGGACCATGCTCAAAGGAATGTGTGCTGTACAAATCTCACAAGGGACTGTTACCATTGTAGGCACGAAATATCTCCCACACCAGCCAAGTGACAGTACACACATACCACCACCCAAGTGCAAGTCCACGTACACTGCCAGTCAAGCACCATCCACGCACACTGCCAGCCAAGCCCCTGTCCATACACACTGCCAGCCAAGTTCCAGGCCACTCACACCACCAGGCAAGCACCAGTCTACACACATCACAACACCAAGCGCTATTTCATACACTTCCAGCCAAGCGCACGTCCGCACACACTGCCAGTAAAATGCCAGCACACATACAGCCAGCCAAACGCCAGCACATGCAGACCGTCAGCCGAACTCCAGTACACACACACACACACACAAACTTTTCCTGGTGCCTAGTGCTTTTCTGCCCCCCTTGGAGGCAGATGAACCTAAAATATATAGCTGAACTGCCCCCAGAGGACTGTGAACGGCTAAAGTGTGTGCCTAAAAAAAAAGGGAGCAGCCCTTGACCATTGGGCCACTCCCTGACATGCCCATAAACATATCCCTGGTGCCTAGTGGGATTTCTGCCTCACCCATGGAGGGAACATTGATTGTAACAACCACCATCTGCCACTCGAGCCCAGTTTTTTTGGGGGGTGGCGGCTGTTGCCCATATCTACCCCCTAGGGCTGGCAGAAAGACTGTGAACATTTTTTGAGGGGGATCTGTGGGGGCATTGGCATGCCCCTTCAGGGAATCCTGCATCCCTGCACAAAGGAAAAATAGTACATGAAGCCTAGTGGGCTTTCTGCCCCCAGGGGGCAGATCAGGGGCTATTGACCCGATATGCCCCCCAAAAGGGGACAAAGACCATGCCCATTTTTTGGAGTGGGGTTGGGCCAATGGCATGCCTATTCTGGGCAGCCCCCACTCGTATACTAAGAAAAATAAATAGCCCCTGGTGCCTAGTAGGCTTTCTGCCCACCCCTGGGGGCAGATCGGGGACTACTACTCCCATATGCGCCCGGGAGGCAGAAAGACTGTGTCCATTCTTGGCAGCCCTGTAGAGGCCTAGTGCACACTAGGTCTGCCTGGGAGCTCACCCTATGTCCCTAGAGTTTCAAGTTTTCAACTCGTTAATCAATAGTAAAACAAATGCTCAATGTAAATTAATACGCAAGATTATCTTTGTGGGTGATACCTTCTTTAGTGGTACAATATTCATTTATATGCATTCAAAAATGTAGGTGATGTCTTAATCAAGACTATCAATTTCAGTTATTCAAAGAACAAACAAATTAGATCAGAAGCACACTAGTACTTCAATAGATGAAACTTATAGAACTTAAATCATAACATTTCCCAATGCATTTCGGGTCTATAGCGACCCTTCTTCAGGGGAATACAATTACAAATACCGAATCCAATTTTGATACTGTTACAACACATAGATCATCACACCAGTTCCGTCTTCAAAGCACTGTGAACAAAAAAATATATATGTTCCAATGTATTTACATGGAATGTACATGATCTTGAAAATAGAATTAACACTCTAGTCCACTGGGTTTCTTCCCATTTTGGGCAGCCCTCACCCCCAAAATTTAAAAAGAAATAATCCCTGGTGCCTAGTGGGCTTTCTGGCATTGTGTGGGCTGATCAGGGGTAATAACCCCCACCTGCTCCCTAGGACAGGCAGAAAGACCGTCCCTTTTTTGTTTGGGGTTGGCGGCAATGGCATGTTTATTTTGGACAGGCCCTATCCCTACATATTAAAAGAAGAAAGTCCACTAGAGTGTTAATTCTATTTTCAAGAAAGTCCACTAGAGTGTTAATTCTATTTTCAAGATCATGTACATTCCATGTAAATACATTGGAACATATATATTTTTTTGTTCACAGTGCTTTGAAGACGGAACTGGTGTGATGATCTATGTGTTGTAACAGTATCAAAATTGGATTCGGTATTTGTAATTGTATTCCCCTGAAGAAGGATCGCTATAGACCCGAAATGCATTGGGAAATGTTATGATTTAAGTCCACTAGAGTGTTAATTCTATTTTCAAGAAAGTCCACTAGAGTGTTAATTCTATTTTCAAGATCATGTACATTCCATGTAAATACATTGGAACATATATATTTTTTTGTTCACAGTGCTTTGAAGACGGAACTGGTGTGATGATCTATGTGTTGTAACAGTATCAAAATTGGATTCGGTATTTGTAATTGTATTCCCCTGAAGAAGGGTCGCTATAGACCCGAAATGCATTGGGAAATGATATGATTTAAGTTCTATAAGTTTCAGCTATTGAAGTACTAGTGTGCTTCTGATCTAATTTGTTTGTTCTTTGAATAACTGAAATTGTTAGTCTTGATTAAGACATCACCTACATTTTTGAATGCATATAAATGAATATTGTACCACTAAAGAAGGTATCACCCACAAAGATAATCTTGCGTATTAATTTACATTGAGCATTTGTTTTACTATTGATTAACGAGTTGAAAACTTGAAACCCTAGGGACATAGGGTGAGCTCCCAGGCAGACCTAGTGTGCACTAGGCCTCTACAGAGCATTATTCATTAAGAGTTGTGGGCACAACTACTAACACTGGGAGGCTCCCAATATCAGGCTGAACCTCACAAACACACGTTTAATTGGATTAGATAGGTGTGCTAGCTACTCATTTACATAGCATTCTTGGCAGCCCCCACCCCTATACAAAGAAAAAAAGAATCCCTGGTGCCTAGTAGGCGTTCTGTCCCTTGGGGGAAGATCGGGTGCTTTTGTCTCACTTGCCCTCTATGGGTGGCCGAAACACTTCTGTCTACATTTGTGTGAGCTGGGGCATGGGCAAGCCAATTGTGGGCAGCCCCCACCCCTCTTTTACAAAAAGAAAATCCATGTTGTCTAGTGGGCTTTCTGCCACCAGGGGTTGAAGATCCGGAGTAACAACACCCATCTGCTGCCAGGGAGGGGGGACAAAGACTGTCCCATTTGTGTTTGGTGGTGTTTGGGCATTAGTACAAACTCTACTCAAACAAATGAACTACTCATATCACAGCAAAAGAGGCTGTTGGACTTCCATCAACTGCCCTTCGTGGCCAGTGTCATCAACTGGAATTCCTGCGTGCCTACCCCTGCACCTCACAACCAAGAGGGGTGCCATTGTGGATTGGATAACATACTAGTCAGGCAGCAGTAACCAAGTTATTCGCCAAACTGGACAGAAAACACTACTGACATATGTTCAAACTAGTCAATGGAAAGAAAAGAGTGCAGTGCAGAAAAATGTGAAGATTAAAAAGGATATGGAAGTAAACAAACACTTTTATTCACGTATTGCTCCCAAACCTAATAAAAAAAAAGTGCGGGAACGGCTTCTATCAAATATGCCGCTGTTCTAATTGGTATACTAGTTTCAGCCACATTGGGCTACTCACCCTGGCTTTCTTCAGGACCTTATCGTATTTAAGCTACTGCACATTGTGAATGGACATATAATGATTAAACAAATACCTCCATACAGGCAGGGTGATCTTCCCACCTGTAGGGATAAATGACACATAACGAATAAAGTGAACAATAAAAACAGAAAATACAATCATCTACTATATCTATAATTTACAAGGACAGATCCACTCACCTGTCCTCTATGAGGTAGTGGCCTCACCTCACCTCACCTGGTAACCACTCAGGTATACAGGAGACTCCGCCCTGTAAGAAAATTAATTTCCTCAGTCGGAGGCACCATTGTTATTACCGGAATGATTTGTGTCATTGCCCCAGTCTTTATGCGTATTCAATAAAAGTGTCTCAAAATAGCAGAGAAAAGCCTCTGAAACCTTATGGTTACACTAGCCTCACTCTAATGGGCACTCAGCGATGTTGCTCATTTCCTGTACTTGGTTTATACCATAAGTTCAAGTTTTAGAGGATCATAACCCCTCTGTATAAAAAAGTCTAGAAAACTAAATGCCAACCAATCATCACAATTAGTTGCAAGATAGAACCAATCTTATCTTTGCCAAAGCCGTGGATGCCTAACTAAACTAAATGCCAACCAATCATCACAATTAGTTGCAAGATAGAACCAATCTTATCTTTGCCAAAGCCGTGGATGCCTAACTTGGTGATAACCACCGATCTGTCAGCTAGGATCAGTTACCCTTTAATACTTCGGCTCTTGTGCGTAACGGACTGAAAGACTGGAACGTACTCTACAGCCTTCAGCTGATGTGACCTACAATAGCCCCTGTAATCTAGTGGGTCACCAGGGTAAAGTGTACTGGTGAAGCATTTTATTTAGCAATCTTGCTCCAACCACATACCGAATGTAATGTCTGATAATGACCCGATAAATGCAGAAATGCACTGGTCATCTTATAAACAGGCTTCAATGCAACTTAAAACAACCCACCGCTAGTCTCTGCGATGGAGCTTAGATAATGCATACTGCTGAGAACAGATAGTGCCATATACTCTGTAAAGCTCAACTCACCTCTCCGTCGGTGCCTCGGTCCTAACCCAAGTTCGTGGGAGGTACCGAGGCACACGTAAGGGGTGTATTTAATCGGTGACCCTTTTGATACCGGGCACTCCCATTGGTGGCATAACATCACGTGCGATGAACACGTGGTGAAAAGCGTCATAGACGTATGTTGTAACAGTGACGTACAGGTCAAAAAATCTCTTGTAATTCTTGTACAAGAGTAAAATGTATTAATACAACAATGACATAAAGTTTAAATAATTTGTAGTTCTTGTGTATATGTAAGTTATATTATCGTTGTAATCACAACGCGTGATATCAACGACAGGAACTACAAAATGACATCATCATGGGGAGACTTGTAGTTCCTGAGTCGATCGGCACGGCATAATCAAGTAATACATGTATTTGTACCATTGCCGATGTGTATCAAAACAAAGTCACACTACAGAGGCCATGAACTACAGAATGACAACATTAGAAAGTGACTTATAGTGCCAGAGGTATATCGGCACAAAAAAGAAACAAGCAATTCTATATACATACTATTGCCAAAATGGTAACGTATTGCAACTAGAACCTCCTTAGGGTATGTGCAAACAAAAGATGTCCGCTGTTCAAATACGTTACACATCAGAAATACCTTCTACCCGTTCAGTGACAATGCTTAGTCAATTCACTCTTTCCATTAGAAGAATACTGCTCGGTCCTATAGAAGTACAAAAAGTAAAAATTAAAATTAAAATTAAAAATAAAAATAATAAAATAGCCATTGTATAGGAGCGACTTATAGTTAAATAATTATTTGAGTAAGTCAGCACTAAACATTCATAGCTTTTTTCGTGCCAAATAAGTTCAAACATTGGTTCGTCTCGATACTCTCTAGGGCAGGCCATGTCTTGAACCATAAGTTGATCCCTGTCGTGAAAACAATTCCTAAAAAAAACCTCAATATCCTGATTACTGCTCTCACTTCCCTACCATGTATGGACCGGCTGTATTCAAATCCTAGAATTGAATCTAGTATCCCAAGGATCAAAGGCCTTGTTTGTGTATGGATTGTGTCAAAAAAGATACTAGGATGTTTATGCTGAACGTACTCATTCTGAAGCGTGATTGATGAACCCAGCAATGACACAGACCCATACCTCTACCCAAAACATAGTACTCAGGGGAAAAACGATGCTATAACGATGTCCAAGGAATAGCATCATTCAATCCCAATGTATCGCTGTGTAATTTGAACACCCACTTTTGTTCTTTGTGAAAGAGGAATTTGGCTTTGTCTTTGACATGAGGAGGTATATACGGTTTTTCCAGTACTGTCCATGAGAAATCGTCTAGCATATGGTTTAGCTCAGTGTAGTATCTTGTAAGCTTAGTGTTACTTTTTCTACATCGAAATGTGCTTTTATGCTCTAGCATTTGCAGACGCACTTTGCGAGTTGTCATTCCGACATATTGATGCCCACATGGACACTCAATTCGATAGATCAAGTTCGCACTGTTACAGTTCGAGAAACTCGATTGTATCCATGGTCTTGCTGTCCCAATGTCAACTGTTTTAGTATGTTTGATTTGGGAGCAGATAGAACATCCCCCGTAAAGAAAGTGGCCTTGCACAGGTGGCAGATCCCACAGTGTATTAGTCCTACTTTGATCAACTTGATGTGGATGTGTGTGTATCAAATCATCCCATATGTTTCGCCCTCGCTTGAAGGCAAATAATGGCATGGGTAATTTCTCTTTCTTTGTATTCAGAAAGCGCCAGTTTCTTCGAATGCCCTTCTGTATGCTGTTACTAAGGGTACTGAATGTGTTGACAAAGGTCAACCTCCCCAGGGGTGGTTTCTTCCCATTTTGGGCAGCCCTCACCCCTAAATTTAAAAAGAAATAATCCCTGGTGCCTAGTGGCCTTTCTGGCATTGTGTGGGCTGATCAGGGGTAATAACCCCCACCTGCTCCCTAGGACAGGCAGAAAGACCGTCCCTTTTTTGTTTGGGGTTGGCGGCAATGGCATGTCTATTTTGGACAGGCCCTATCCCTACATATTAAAAGAAGAAATCCTGGTGCCTAGTGTGCCTCCCCGCCCCTCCGGGGTGCAGACAGACGGAATATGCGAATGCAAATTTGGGGAGAGTAAATGCCCTTGCCCCAGGGGCTGCTCCCTGATGTCTAGTGGTGGATCCCTGCTTGCGGGTCATCCTCCTGCTGATCCACTAGATTCTCCCCTTTCCAACAATACCTCTTCCGTGTGTTTCAGTGCTCAGGTCTGAGTTAGCCACACAAGCTCCAAAGCAGTGAAAGTGAAATGAGCCTATTCGCTCATTTCAGTTTCACTTTCAATGTAATGACGTCAGTGCATCACGCATGCAATAAAACGCACGCAAACGAATGCCTCAGGCAGCTGGGGAAACTCTTCCCCAGCAGCCCCAGGAGGATAAATAAAAAAAGAAACCTCTCGGCTGGGGATTTCTTGGTTGTGTGCAGAGGATGGAATGGTTTCATCCTCGTCCCACGACCACTGTGGCTGAGGACGAAACTGTTCCACCTTCAGCACCAAGAGGGTTAACTCACCAAACTGCATCTTAAGGATGATACCACACCACACTGAAAAATAGCACCCTCAGCCTAATTTTTCAGTACACTTCTAGACCTGTGGAAGGCTCAGAGGACTACTGTGCTGCTCTACATAAGAAGGACTGCCTCTTTGCTGCACTGCTGCCTGAGTGAGAAGGACTGGACCTGCAACCAGAGTGACTCAGAGGGCTAGTTGGCTGCCCTCCTGATCAGAGCCATACATTCTTTACAAATTGCCTTAACTTAAGGTTGACTGCTTTTGTGCCAAGATTCTAGAGGGTTAAGCACAGGTTAATTTAGTTACTTTCGTGGTTCAGCCTTACTGGGAATGTGGCTTTTGCTTGAAGAGGGTTCCCACCCACTCCAACCAACAATTAAGTTTCTCACACAAAGGTTAATATTAATGGCTGCAAAGATGATATAAATGTGAATCGGAATTGATAGCTGTAGTCATAAAACACTCCTAGTGTCATATATGTATAAATATGTGTTTTAACACCACAATTATGTCCCATAATTATGAATCAATGTACAGATAAACATGTTATTTAGCTTTTACTTGTTTAATTTATAGCCATGTAACTGCTAATTTTCCTTAAATTAAAGCACTAAATACGACTCCCAAGAATCTGCCAATGATCGCTAATAGAAAAGAAAATCTGCGTCCAAGTCCTGGCATAGTGCAGTGTTGCTCTTTGTTTCCAGAATTTCACACAGAATAAACATTCTTTGCTTGTGTGTGGGTGTATTTCTACTTCCATCTCTCACTGGCATGATTTGAAAACCTTATTGTTGTATCTGAAATGTCACATATCTAATGGCATTTCAGAATAGCAAAATGCTACTTCATATAAAAAATGCATACAATAAAACTTTCAGTGGCTATGTGATATCTGAAAGTTCAGAGGAATGCAGTAAAATGTACCATACAAAACTGAATTAAATATTTATAGGAGTGAGATGGGTGAGTGTTTAGCACGGATTTCGAAAGCCTGAAAATGCGTTCCCACAGTATATGTTCCGGTTAAATTTCCAGGGTTTCTTTACTTTTGATTCAGGAATGTTTTCGGATATTTGTTTACAACTTGAATATGTCATTTATTTTACTGAGTTTCTAGATAATTAAACCGAGAAAATATTCTTCAGAATGCATGCTAATGTGCAACATATTGACCCCTGAAGTATTAGATAAAGAACCTGAAATTTCCATCTATGCACCCACGATCTCTGCATTCATCAGGACCATCTCAGTCCTATGCCAGTTTAAAGTAGTCTTGAATATGTACCTCTTTAAAGAACTCTGCATCACAAGGAAGTCAAGGTCTACTACTGTTCATAGAACCCAGCGAACCTTCTAGTCACTCATTGATTGCATTTTAGTGAAGTAGTGTGGCTCACTGGTTAGAGGCGGCAGACCCGAGAGCAGAGGACGGCCCGGGACCAGGGTTCGATTCGATTCCCGGCGCGGCAGGTTTCTGGACCAGGGTCAGCGGACTCGATAATTCTCTCGCCTCGGTGCCCACTCTGATCAGCGATCACACTCGGCAACTCTGGGCATTAGCTTGCCTCATCTTCACTAACAGCCCCACCAGACCGCCGGGGATGCCTGGTCTCACCCTGGAGATACCCATTAAGGGACCATCTCTCAGGGAAGCCAGGAAGGGTTTCGCAGCGGTCGAAGCGCCTTGGGACCCTCCGGGTAAGTAGTGCGCTATATAAATGCCTATACATTTACATTTGTCACTAACCCTCTACGACTCTCTACTTCGTTTTGATGAGGTTTGCGCTATAGAAATACCACATACATGCAAAAATGCAAGTCTTTCTTTATCCAGACAACATAGTAGTCCAGCGGTCGTGCCTGTGTGGCCACTCAAAATTTGAAAATACTGATCTCCTGCTATTGTTTGAAAACAGAGTTTGGTGCATGGTGTGTTCTTATAAGCATGGCAATCTCTGATGCTCAACATTACTATTAACTCTTATAAAGTGAGACCACTGAGAATCATCATCAACCTCAATGCAAAATATAGAATTCCCATGAAAAGGTTCTTAAATCTACCAGAACTCCAATGGTTTCACCCATGAAACTTCCCATGGGATGGGGGGCGTATTAAAAAGGGAGGGGGTACCATTCCCAGATAGTCATTGGTGAAACCTTTGTTTTAATCAAGTGTTGGAGTTTTAACTAACTCTTGTTACCTTATTGGTGACTTTTATTGTCAGTTACTCAAAGTGCTGTAATGTTGTGCTAAGAATCTGGGAGCAGGGGGGCCCTGAATCAAGATATCAATTACTGTTAAAATATATAGGCTATATTCACAAAGGTACCTTACATGTTTGAGTAAGTTTACACTTTGGAGTAAGTTTGCAACTTTTGTTATTCACAAACTCTGAGTTGCATTTACTACAATGGTGTAAGATACATGCCTCCACCCCTGAGGATTGCAATTGGCTTACTCTTGTGTGGATTGGTGATCTCCCCACCTTAACTCCCCTTGCTCCCATCCCATCCCCTTTTGTAATCAGTCTTCTTTAAGTCACTTCCCTCTGTCCCTCCCATGTTTGCTACTAAAACCTATACTTACGTGTGTGGAGACTCCGCAGTTAGGATAGAGAACTCTGCAAACAAAAGTGTTAGCACATAGTTTGAGAATTCTAAATTGTAGTATGTTTTGTGGTACCACAAAATGTGCTACACAGTGCAGTTCGGGAATCAGGCCCAAAGAGTACCCCATTAAAAGAGTCTCTCACCCAAGATGGGAGTAAGTGTTTTTCCTACAAGAGAAAATGGTTGAAGTAATGGGGCCCTTAAAACTCCTTGTATGATCTGTCGACTTAAACCCCATTGGTTTCACCCATGAACATTCTCATTGGGGTGTATAACAGTAGGCTGTACCATCCCAAGTGTTACGTTAGTAGTGACTTTTGTGTGTCTTGGCTAAAGCGTTGTGATGTTATGTTAATGATCTGGGTGTCTACAAAGAAGGGGAACTAAGGGCTATTTTCAACATTTCCAGAATACATGCCCAGCAAACTGATAAACACAAAAAGGGTGTGCAGTTCCTGACAGGATAAAACAGGTTTTGTAAGCGAGCAGATGCTTGTTCAATATCTAGAAAGGGGGTGAATTCCTCTTATCGGAATTAGGACCCTCACTCACCCAGCCAGCTAGGTGTCATGCTTCATCATTGGTTCTGCTCCTCATCGGGTCGGCGCTGCAATACCCGACGGGCACCCATGAAGGGGCTCTTTAAGGTAGAAGTGTTTCTATGGATGGATTTATCCTGGGACTCAACTTTCATACCTCGAATTGTGGATGTTTTTAGATATTACCATGAAGATAAATGGAATGTATTCTACCTTCATCAGATTGTATGACCTTTGAACATTACAATTAGCCTTGAGAAAGCCCTGGCTCAACTTGCCACATAGGGCGAAACACGTGTCGGCTGTCGCCCTATTTCTTAAAAACTTTTCACACAATATGACAAAAAAGAGTGGAATGGATTTAAAAAGTGGCAAATGGAAATAAAATATCTACCTTCACTCAATTCTACTTGGACTACTGTGTTGTGTCATAATAAGGAATGAATTTGATGAATAAAATAGACTTGTTGAAAGGAAGGAGCATATGCTTATACCCTCACTCCGCATATGTGAGAATAAACTTCTAGGGGAATACCAATCAGGTTTCAGACTATGCTGCAGCACTGAGGCAGCCAACCTTCAAGAGTCAATTTGCCTTTCTCCTCAACGAAAGGAGCAATCCTTTCTTCCTGGTCCTGCTTGAGCTCTTTACAGCATTTGACACAGTTGGCCATCAGTTGTGATCAATAACCTGAAACCATGCACTGAATTTCTGGACACCGTCTTAAAATGGTTCATTCTATCTAGGAAACCGTGCCAGTTCATGCACATAGGTTCCATAAGATCACAGTTACTCCCCTTCTCTTGCGGTTTTACCCAAGGCTCCATTGTTTCTTTGATCATCTTTAACATTATACATGGAACCTCTTGGATCCATTCTTGAAGACAGGACCATTAATATTCTAAAATACACAGATGATAACCAACTCTACCTACAAATATCTTAACCCAAGAACGTACACAGACTCATGTCCTGCATCAAATTAATCCAAACGTGTTAGTCAACGTCCTTCCTGAAGCTACACCCCACAAAGACGGAATTTCTCCTGTCTGCCAAAAGTACCAAACATCTTCCTACTGAAGCCTTGCTTTTCAATTTAAACCTACTATATTTTACCAGGAAGCAGACAGACCACGCCAAAGTCCACTCAGACCTTTCATTAAATCAAGACATTGCCAGAAAGACCAAACAGTTTCTCACCCACCTGAAGAAAATGACTTCGGAGAATCTATGGTATACTTAGTTCTCGTCAATCTGGATGCAGGCATTCAGTTTGACTCTGATATCACTCTGTAAATATATCCTACACACAGCAGCATGGCTCATCAAGGGCTTACAGAAATTAAATCATATCATCCCAAAGATAAAAAGAGCTACACTGGCTCCCCCTACCAGCCTGGATCACCTTCAAGATAAGCTGCATCTTATTTAAAGCCATAAACAGAAGACCCCAGATTTGTGGGTCCCTGGAGGCAAACCATTGCAAGAAGAGAAAAACAGAAGGGAAGCCTTCTCTGTTCATGATCTGTAGCAGTATCCCAATTTACATCAGATCGGCAGTAACTCTCCTATAATTGAAAAAAGCTGAAGACACATCTCTTCAAGAAGAAATAGCCTTGACCAACAGTCTACCATTGATCGTTTTGTAATAGCTTTATCTCTCTCCTGGCCATGCCCCTTACTCAGCACTCTGTTCTTTTTGAACTTGGTTTGTGCTCTACAACCACCAACACATATATACACTTATACAATTCAGCAGTGCACTAAGTCCATCATAGAAGAAATTGGTGGGGAATTTAGCCAAGGTGTTCATCTTTTCCAACAGCCTGGTCAATCTGGCCTACATTTTAATAACAGATACAAAGTTCTTTTAAGTTCAGTAAAGATCTTTACTATGGACTGTGCACTGTAAGTTGCTTAGATGTCAACTCTTGTGGAATAGTTACTGACTATATAAGATTGCTTTAAGACCCTTTCACGCCCTTTATGGAGTGCATAAAACGGATGTGCAATCTGGAATCACTGAGGTCCTCCCCACTAGAGTGGATTACATATTGTCAGTCCTCAAGTTTTCAGAATGCTCCACCTTGAATTTTGCCTTCTCAAAGGCTTGCATGTAATGTTTGAATCTGAGAAGGAAAATGCAATCAATCTATCTCCTTCCACTCTCTAAAGATTAGTGCATTGACCCTGTTGTGGCGTTATAGCACAGCGCTGGAGCAAAAATAGTTCTATTGGAAGAGAGTAGTGTTAGATACTAACACAGGGTCCACTGGGGAATGCTCCATTAATCACGAAGTGCTCAAGTATGTTTACTTTCAGATGATGATGATGATGACATAAGTATATAGCACTTTATGTTCGAGTATCTCTAAGTGCTTTTCACATAAATATTTGTCCTTTGTCTATATCTCTTCAAAAATGTATGGAAAAAATAGAAACATATTGCTTTTATGACCATAAATTGTTTTTAGTGGCTTTCTCTGTTGCTTTTCTGCAGACAGTCCACATGTGATAGGCTGACCAACTTGGCTTCATAATGTAGGTATCACCATGGAGATCTCTACCAATAAAAAGCCATTAATATGAGAACATTATTGAGGTATGGTATGTCTGCCATTGCTCCTTGACTGTCAAACACTCGAACCTATATAGGAATTGTTATGTCTGGAGTCATTCCTCCTGTTCTCAGACGGTTTCTTAGGCATACAGTAAATTATTGTTAATTGAAACTCAACCGTCCTGTCTAAATGGGTTGTGTACACCGACTGCAAACCCATAACATACATTATATTACCATTCTGGCTATCTGTCATGCACGTTTCACTGCCCCTGACCAGGCAATGATACTGTGTGATGGCAATGCCTGGATGATCCCTTACTTCTTTCATTATTAAGCTTGGCCTCTTCATGCATGTACCTGTATGTGCCATGCTGATTAATGACAGCCTCCAGCCTCAGAAGAATCCTTCTTTCCAATGGTATGCTACACTTGGCATCCATACTGTTATAACTGCCTAGGCCAGGGAATGCAGACTGTCTCTGTACACAGAAGGCAGTAAATGCAAGCACTACTGGCATCAGAGAAGACAGAAGGGCCGACTACCTGCCTGACATTCTTAGGCATTGAAATTGACACCAGAGAAGGGGTTTGTAGGCTACCCAGGTCAAAGGTGTCTGCCTTCAAGGCTGCTATTGAGGACTGCTTAAGGTCAAGGAAGGTTACATTACATCAGCTGCAAGTCTTAGTAGGGCAACTGAACTTCGCCTTGAGAGTCATCCCGATGGGCAGGGCATTCTCTAGGAGCATAGCAAGGGCAATGTCAGGGCTTCGCGCAAAACACCATAGAGTTAGGCTGTCAGCTGAGGAATGACTTGAACATTTGGAAGGACTTCCTAGAGAACTTTAATGGGTCTGTGATATGGCGGAGACCGAGCTCCTCGAACGCAGACCTTGAATTGTTCACAGATGCGGCAGGGAGCGTAGGCTTCGGGGCAATTTTGGGCCCCAAGTGGTGCATGCAGTATTGGCCAGAGGAATGGGCACGACAGGGTCTGACACGCAATGTTACTTTCTTAGAACTGTTTCCCATAGTTGTGGCATTGCATCTGTGGAGAAATACGCTAGCAAACAGACACATTGTTTTCTGGTCAGACAGCATGTCAGTGGTGATGGCGATTAACAATCAGAGAGCAACTTGCACATGGGTGCAGCGCCGATTGGAAGAACTAGTGTTGCAATGCCTGCGTCGCAATGTACATTTTACTGCAAGACATGTTCCTGGGGTAGACAACCACGCCGCTGATGCCTTGTCCCGTTTTAAGTTGGCAGAATTCCGCACACATTGGCCGCAAGCAGACAGAGAGATGACAGACTTCCCATTGGGGCTATGGAAGCTTGGTGCCCCGCAGCCCCTGAGTTGATAACTGGCCCCCAAGACTAAGAGTATGTATGAGAGGTCGTGGCAGTTTTATCAAGACTACTTAAAAGAGGCAGGTTTAGTTGATGTATTCTCACCCTTGAGTGTGTTGGGCTTGATAGTGCATCAGAGAGATAGCGGGAAATCAGTGGCAATGATGAAGAGGCAACTGTCGGCATTAGCATTCTATGCTGGCTTAAGGGGGTGGCAGACCCAACGATGGACCAGAGAGTGAGGAGAGCTGTGAAGGGATGGGAATGTTTAGCCCCTGGGGCGAAGGATTCAAGAAGGCCCATAGACGTGACCAGACTAGTAGACATCCTGGAGACCCTGCCCAAGATTTGCTTCTCCCCTTACGAAACTCAGCTATTTAGGGTAGCTTACGTCTTAGCCTTTTGTGGGGCATTCAGGATCTCGGAATTGCTCCCGGCCTCTAAAGCGGATAGGGAAGGGGGCATAAGGTGTGGAGACTTGATTGAGGCAGGGGACGTCCTGAGAGTCAGGGTACGGAGATCAAAGACAGACCCCTTGGGTAAGGGGACATGGTTACAATTAGGCAGGGTAGCGGGGGTGTCTTACTGTCCGGTTAGACTGACAGGGGAGTTCTTGCAAATCAGGCCTCAAGGGGGCGATGACAGAGTTTTGTTGCATAGGGACGGTTCACCCCTCACCAGATTTCAGTTCACAAGGGTGGTTAAGCTGGCATTGACAAGGCTGGGCGTAGACTCTACTGACTTCACATCCCATTCATTCCATATTGGGGCGGCAACTACAGCGGCAGGCCTGGGGCTCCCAGAAGAAACTATTATGAGATTAGGGCGCTGGAAGTCAGAGTGTTACAAGGGTTACGCTCGCCCGCAATTAGTCTGAGTGTGGTAGCGTGCCTCCCTTATTGTACACAGTTAGTTCTGACCACTGTTCATTTCAAATTTGGTAGTATAAGGGTTTAGGGATAGGTTTGGGTTTTGGGGTACAGGGGTATATTTAGGGTGCAGGGCTAGGTTTGGGTTATGGGGTACAGGGGTATTTTTAGGGTTCAGGGCTAGGTTTGGGTTTTGGGGTACAGGGGTATTTTTAGGGTTCAGGGCTAGGTTTGGGTTATGGGGTACAGGGGTATTTTTAGGGTTCAGGGCTAGGTTTGTGTTATGGGGTACAGGGGTATTTTTAGGGTTCAGGGCTAGGTTTGGGTTATGGGGTACAGGGGTATTTTTAGGATTCAGGGCTAGGTTTGGGTTATGGGGTACAGGGGTATTTTTAGGGTTCAGGGCTAGGTTTGGGTTTTGGGGTACAGGGGTATTTTTAGGGTTCAGGGCTAGGTTTAGGTTATGGGGTACAGGGTTATTTTTAGGGTTCAGGGCTATGTTTGGGTTATGGGGTACAGGGGTAGTTTTAGGGTTTAGGGATAGGTTTGGGTTTTGGGGTACAGGGGTATTTTAAGGGTTCAGTTTTAAAAAAATACTTTAAATAAACTAATTTAAGTAATTTTAATATTTATAAAAAAAGTATATATATATATATATATATATATATTTACACTTACAATTACATTATTAAAAAATGTATTTAATAAATGAAATTAATTAAATATTTATTAATTAATTTAAAAAAAAAAATAATGTACTTACCTATACTTACGTTGTAATGGCATGCGTTGTAATAGCATCTGCTATGTAATGTCATGCGTTGTAAAGGCATTCGTTGTAAAGGATCCTGCGTTTTTAAAATTGTGTTGTAATGTATGCGTTGTTAAATTATGCGATGAAACGTCATGCATCCGCTGCCACAGCCCGAAGGTCAAGCGAAGCCCCTTTGGAGAACGGGCTGTAAATAGAATGAATATGTATATACGTGTGAGTATTTGAATACTGTGATGTTGACAAACAAGTTTTAAGAGTTTACAATAGAGAAATGGAGGCCAATGGAGTAATTGGCCTTGAACTGTATTTTAATAAAAATGTACACACTGCGGAAACCAAACAAGACTCAGTTGTCTCTATTAAGAGGGGGAGTAAATGTATTTGGGGTGAGTGCACTTTGTATGCCATCTATGGGAGTCAGTGGCTCAACTTTTCATCTCCTTTCTAACCACGCCCGCAGCTGCCACATCCCGGCACAGAAACCTCCAGGACACAACTTAATTCATTAAGGGTATAAAAAACGAGATCACGCTGCTACTACAGGGGACGGGCTCAGACCCCCCTTGCCCCCCTGCTCCATGCCTGATCCGAATATTGATTACTACAGTACAATACCCACGACTGCTGTGAGTGGGGAAATATTTCAAAAGGATACTTTTTTTCTTCTAAATAAACATAAGCTCCTCCGGTCAGTCAGTCCCTTGGTTGCTACTGCTTTTAAGGTGTGCATTCAGAATAGTACATTCTGATCCTCTTCCGGTATTTACTATAGCGCACCAAGAGAACGTGGCACTGGCATCCAAAACAGATTCTTCGTGAGGCAGCCTGAGCACATACATTTATGTGTAACCCTTCTGCACGCTCCCTTTTCTCTATGCAGGGGTTTGCACATGAGGCAGAGGCAAGTGAAGTCTTGGTAAGTAAGGCATTAGATCCCCTAAGCTCTTATCCTGATCTACAAGGTAATACTGAATCAGGATCGAGCTCCCTTACAATGCCCATTTACTGGGTGCACAGTGAACCATGCAACGCAATTTCCAGGCCTCCTGTAATCAGGGCTTAGACGTAATCTGCTCTGTGGTTCTGGAACACTTTTGAAGACGAGCCTGGGCAGCACATGCACTGCTCTGTGAGGCAGGGCTGGCTCTAGGGCGGTGCGATCAGTGCCACTGCACCGTGGGCTGACTTGGGGTGGGGGCGTCATTTTTTACAAGTAATATTATCATTTTAAAAGCATCAACCTGCTGGCGTGTTCCTGGCATCCAGCAATTTTTGTAGGAAACAATTAAAACGTTAAGTTAACTCCAGTGATTTATCGTATTCCTGGAAAGAGAACAGAGGTTTGTCTAGTGGCTGTTTTGACTAATCCAAAGATAGCGCTGAGGGTTAAAATGCCTGCTGCTAAGAATGTGTACCATGCAGATAACAAAGTGCATGTAATGTAAATAGGTTATTGGGTTACTGCTTCTGTAAGAGACCTCCTTTTTAGGTCTCGCCTAGTAAAAGCAGCGTATGCGCTGCCATTGCAGTGGAGAGGACCTTTTGGAATCAATTCTCCCCAACGCTTGCATGCACGCATCTGCATGGACAAAGATGGCTGCTCTCATCATTTGTTCAATGTAGACAGCATGCCCCTGTCCCTACGGACTATGGACAGTCCGACGCCATTTTGTCTAAATAGTGGGTGCACCACGCTGCTGCGCTCACTTCCCCGCCCCTCGCTTGTTCACCACGCTGCCGCGCTCACTCCCCCCACCTCCCCCCACCCACTCCCACCGGGATGACCCCATTTACACCCCCCCACCCCTACCCGCCTTCACACGTCTCACACATGGCGCATGAACTTTGCCTGTGCAACCGAGATCTTGTTTGAAAAAGCTGTGTGTAATAGGGTCCTGATCATTTCCATTGGGAATAGCTAGGAATTAGTTCACAATAGCAAGGCAGCTTTCTTGTTTACTTAAGAGCTAGAGCAAATTCCATTTGCATGCATGAGAATGCCATAGAAGCAAGGAGAACTGCGACCATGCATTGATTGGGACGCGCTGACCTCCTCATTATAAAATGGCAGCAACTAAATCTGCACACATGGAGGCCTATCATGATTCCGCTTTCTTTGCCCTCGCAAGAGACGTCTGTGCGTCTTAACCAAATACATTAACTCGAAATGTCTCCGAGGTAATGCATGTTTTGCTTACATCGGAGCCTGGAAAAATAGGGTAGGTACCGACTGTTTCGGATCTCTGCTATCGGAGAAATCTGCATTAACTTGGAGATAATTTCAGTTAATGGATGCACTCAAAAGGCTGCAACAGCACAGGTGTAGCGCAGAAAACGACATCCTAGTACGGCCCCTGGAGCGTCAGGTCTGAGACAAACAGGCCCCGGCTGGTGGCACATTCCCACCTTTAAGTTCGAATTGGATGCTGGCCTTATGAAAGTAAGAGTACGTAAAATGGGCTAATGGGATTTGCAGCAGTTCACAGTCAAATTCAAAGCACGTGTTCTGGATGGGAATGAAAGTCTCAGCTGCTGCTGTCTGTTCCTGTTCCTTTAAGCCAGATGAGTGACCAGGATGGTTTAACACGCTGTTCCAGACAAAAGTTTCCACAGAGAGTCATTATTTTGCAGGCTTTCAGTATGTTATTCGGTGGCGCAGCAAGGATACCATTTGACCTAATGCAAGCACGATAAATGCCACCCATCCTCTGTTTTTAAAGAAAAAAACGCCATTATTGGGGGTCACCTGGGTCCCCTATGTCCGGGTGCAACTGTTCCTGTTGTACTATTGTAAGCTACTTTTCTACAGGTATGCCACATTAACGGATAATTTTTGGTGATTTGTCGTGTTTTGCGTGACTCTGTGACATTGGGTTACACTTTGAGCCAATTCGAATGCCTGAGGACTGTAGTATGAGTAACAAGACACAAGGTGAACCATGATATTGACAAAATTGTACAATTCCATGATTTTGCGAAATACACCGATTTGGTACTCCATTACTCCTGGGTCAAACCAGGCAAGACTGCAGATCAAAATCAGGCGTTGCAAAAATATTCATGCCACCTCCACATTGCAGGATGTTGTGCTTAAAACTGTACTTTTAAGATATGGTTACAGCTATTGGCATTGTAAATGTAAATTACAATGTAAAAATGACAACGTCTTTTATTTATGTTTTAAAAATGAAAACAAAAATAAAAGGCATTGTCAATGTCAATAGCTCAAACTCTTTTAAATGTGAGACCTATTGCATTGCAAATGCTTGTGTTACTTGTTGTTTGTAAGTCATAAGCATAATATAGAACATTGAGCTATTAACTGTCATCAAAGAGCCGTGTGTTAACTGCAAGGTATGTGTTACAGCTAAAAAAAAATTGCTACATCTTTCATTATCCTACTCTTGCAAAAAAGGTTCATTTTGGTGGAACACAATTCTTGTTATTAAAGAGAATCCCTAACAATTGTGTTACATTTTAAATTCTGAATTTGTGCTTTTCCAGAATAAGGACTCAAACTATATTGCCTACAGTATCGATTACGTTACTCCTACACTATACCTTGTAGTCCTGTCTGATATACCATTCCCGACACACTGGTTTACACACATATGATTGTCTCTGTGCAATGTGGTTGTGATGTAAAGTGCTTTGACACCTTACACTAGTATGAGTGGTGCTATAAAATTAAATTAATCTGAGAGAGTGGTTCTGGAGACATGAGGGGCACTGTTAAAGGGCGGTGGTGAGGGAATCCGTCGCAGAGGTGGTCATTGGGGGGCTGCAACAGACATTGTTGCACAGGGCGCCACCAGCGCTAAAGCTGTGATGCATGCTATATTACAGTATAGACTTGAAGTCCCCCTCACTTTCCGCCCATATTTGTCATTGGCTTGTGTCAATGTCCTTCATAAATACTGACTTCTGATTCGTTAATAGGCTTATTAATCCCTCCTGAGTACCGCCTTGTCCTAATTTGTAACCTCCCATGAGGACTGGCCCCTTTACTTCTACTGTTACACAGTATGTCTTATTTAGTCTGTATGCACTTTTTTCTTTAATGAGTTTCTCCTACTGCAGGCACAACATGCTTTCCTGAAACATTCAGCACGCCATGCGCGCTTTCACTTTCCAAACAACACAGGACAATGGCAGCCACTTATTTGAAATGAAATAGGTGTCGCATTTACAAGAGTTTGAGCTATAGGCATTGTAAATGACAATATCTTGTATTTATGTGTAATTATCAAAACAGATAAATAAAAGGAATTGTCATGAACAAAGCCAACAGCCTAAACTCTCGTCAATGCGAGACATATTGCATTGCAAATACTTGTTATTAATAGATAGCAGTGTAATTCCTTTGACCATATATACCTATTTCCAGTTTTGTGCAGTTTCAGTGTTATTAAGCTTACTTAGTGCCTACAATACAGAATATTGTACAGAATTCTGTCACAAATGTTGAAAGAACGGAAACTGATGTTCCTTTCTTTTTCTACTGTACAGTGAAGTCATTCATCCTCGAGGGATTCCCTGTGGGAAGAGCAGAGAATGCACCACTGTACACTGCGTTGAGCCTCTTTGTCCACTGTAGGCAGGAGGAAAGAAATGAAGTATATTCATTAGAAGGAATGCAACACTTACAATTTTGCATGGTCACGTGGTGACCACTTTGTTGAACAATTTGTAAAGATAAGGCAAAAGCACAACGGAAGAGTAGAAGATGGGAAACCCCAGAGGATTATAAAAAGAGAAAGGAGCTTAACAAAGACCCTCTTCAAACTGTATTATTATGCCACATGTCTGGCTTGCATTCAATGTAAAAATTTTGTCAGCATAAGTTTATTTTTATAAAGTGCAGTGCATTCATGTGAAAACACGGAGCAGCCACTCTGTGTCTTCATAGTGCGGATGGCACCCGCCTACACTTTCAAAGGGGTTTAGAGATCCCCTTGCAGACGGGAGCAGTCAGTGACTACACCGCCTGCAAAGAGATGTCTGGGGGGGTCCATGGGACCCCCTTTACCTCCTGCAGAGGGCTGCTGTCAGGAGGCGCACTGACAGTGCATCACCTTTTAAATGGCTCACTGTCAGTGCACCTCCTGAGGGCTTCTTTGACTCAGCGCCCGCGTCTGTAACATGGTGTGTGTACAGAGTAAAAGGAAGTCCCTCATTTGCATAAGACATGTCCATATGCAAATGAGGGAATGTCCTCTGTTGATAGCGCTGTCGCTTTAAGTGTGCCCTTATAGAAGGGGACGCACAAGCATCTGTGTCTCCTTCAATAATACCAAATTGCCCGGGACGCGCAAAGCGAATGCAAACGCATGTTAAGCCCCTGGGGCACCATCTGTAATACGTCTGCTGGTCTGCTGTGCTCCTATGCCACAGTCTGCTCCCTTCAAATTGTCCTGAAAGTTCATCATGAGGGTCATGTTGATTCCCACCTCAGATAAGTGAATCAAATCAGGCAGCAAACTTCGACGATATCCCAGCTCGAGTAACATGTGCATTATACAACACACTCAGTGTGAATTATAAAGCAGATTTCTACATTTGGTGAGTATTCCGTGCTTGTATGAAGCATTTTACTTGGTCACTTCAATGCACCAACTGACTGAATTCTCTTTCACTGACACCACAATATGATTTCAGACCACATCAGTGTTGACACCTCCACAATGCAAGGAGATTGCCTCTGATATTTTGCCCAATTGAGTTGTACTAGAATATCACAGACAAAATATCATCTGATATATTCTAATGTTGTTTACAATAAGATCTCCCATTGGAGTCTACACTTAATGAGACACTATTTTTGTAAACATCATTTAGGATACAATATTTGTGTATGTTTTTGACAATATTCTGACATAAAACTTTTTTGCATGCTCTACCTACATTGCATACATATATTAATCCATTATCTAATGGTGAGGATAAACATCTTGCCCTTTTGACGCTCGTAAGTTAATATTGTGATTACAGGTAGTCCTTCTAACTAGAGTTGTCACAATTCCTGTTGCTCCAGCTACCAAGTCACTCATTAGAAAGCTTCAGCACTTGGGCATCTGCGGACTGGCCCTCAAGTGGATATCCTCCTTACTTATGGACAGAACGCATGAAACTCATCTGTGGAGTCCCTCAAGGATCGTTGCCAAGTGCAACACTTTTCAACTTCTACTTGATGCCCCTCGTGGACATTGTCAGAGTCCACAGCATCCATACAGTATTCTATGCTGATGACACACAGCTCATTCTCTCCCATGCTGACTCAGCCAGCATCGCCCAAGCAAACTTCACCAACTGCATAAGCAATGTCTAGCTCATGCAATGCTGGATAAAACACTGCTGCCTCCAGCCCAACACATACAAAACCAAAGTCCTTAACTTTGGCAACAACCACTTCCCCGGGGACACATCTTGTTGGCCTTTCCGCATTTGCCCCCCGCCTACTCCTGCAGACCAAGCAAAGAACTTTGGTATTATCCAGGAGACCAGCCTCTACATGAGTAGACAGATCAATGCCTTTTCCTCATCATGCGTCCACATCCTGAAAATGCTACATAAGGTTTTCAAGTGGATTCCACTGAACACCGGACAAATGGTCACCCAGGCACTTATTACAAGCAAGTAGACTTGATTACGGAAACAATGGAATCCCAGCCCAGGTACTACACAGTCATCCTGAACATCCCTCAAAAATAACTACTTCTCTCTACACCTCAGCAATCACCACTGGCTTCCGGTCCAGGAAAGATGTAAGTTCATGCTACTCACCCACGTCTACATAGCTTTCTACCACACCAGTCCAGCTTACCTCAATCACCACCAGATACCTTTAAAATGCATCCCAGGTAACAGCTCACCCAGAGCATCCAGAAGACCAAAAGCAGAGGACCCTCCTTCTCATACCTCGCTGCCAAGACCTGGAAAAACCTCCCGAAACACCTCAGAACCTCCCGCTCCCTCATGGACTTCCGAAGGAAGCTCAAGACATAGCTCTTCCAGACAAAGCAGGCATGATCTCTTCTTCCTTCCCCCTCAGGCCTGTCCTACTCAGCTCGTGGATACCCTCACAGATGATTAGCCGTGCTCTAAAAATTCACATAAAAACATAGTGGGAGAATCCACAAAGTCGATCCGACCAGAGATGCACCTCGGGCGGATAGGCAAGAAGGTTGGTCCAGGTATCCTCCTGGTGTTCAGCGCAGTGTTTTTACAAAACGTCCCGAGGGTTCATTACTGGTGAGGCACTACTTGGAGGGTCAGGGTTCTGGCTCAGGCTGGGTTCTGGTGTGGGTCCAAGGTGAACATTGCCTTTTGTGTCCCTGAGGCTCAGTTCAGGAGGCCAGCAAACTAGTTGTTTGGAGTCACTCTGTGGTCCTGGGTTCACCTTGCGAGTCCAGTCCTCTTTTCCCAGACAAGAGGCCAGCAAGACAGAAAGGCATTAATTCAGCATGGCAACATAAGGTCAGCAGTCCAACAGAGTGGCAGTCTTTTCAGCAGCATAGCATTCCTTATTCCTTGCAGAGTATCCACAGTTCCAGAAGTGTACTAAGGAGCTGGTGAATGAGATCCTTTTGTTATACCCTGATCCTCAGTTCTGAAAGGTGGGAGAAGCTTCTCGACAGTAGTTTAAAAGTGCTAAGGAATTTCCTGACTCCCCTGGGTCCAAGCTGGCTGTAGTGATAATGTGGAGGTGATAGTTTTAATGTGGGAGGGCACAGCACAGCCTATTCAGTTGCAAGTGGGGCTGTGCTCAGCTCTGCCTCCTCATCATGTCAGCAAATTGCCCATCCAAGCACACCTAATCCCTCTATTGCATGACTGTCTGGAAGGAATTCACATAGGGCCCGATGTAGGTAGGGCGTTACCGATCGGTAACGGCCGAAAATACCGATTTTTGGCCCTTACCGATCGGTAAACAGCCATCGAGATGTAGGGAACCGAAAACAGAAAGAATCGGATAGAAAACCGATTCGGAATGAGTACCGAATGGGAAAGAATCCGATACGTACATACCGAAAATCGGATATGTAACGAATCGGAAAAACACCGAATCGGATGCAAAGACCGAATCGGTCCAATTACCGATTCGTTAGTGACACCGATTCGGAAAATCACCGAATCGGTCCATGTACCGAATCGTTAGTGACACCGAATCGGAAAATCACCGATTCGGTCCAATTACCGATTCGTTAGTGACACCGAATCGGAAAATCACCGATTCGGTCCATGTACCGAATCGTTAGTGACACCGAATCGGAAAATCACCGATTCGGTCCAATTACCGAATCGGTACAAATACCGATTCGGACATGAGCCGATTCGGAAAACATGCCGATTCGTATGAATCTCCGATCGGGAAATTCCCCGATTCCGACAGTTGGGGAGATGTAGGGAGGCACAGAAACACCGAAATCGGCTCAAAATCGGTAGAATTCACTCGGTATTTACCATGGATTGCAATCAGGTGGTAACCAACTCCAACCCATATAAACAGTCCCAAAATGCATTGCAACTTGCAGGATGGCAGCTTTCTATGTCATTGCGAGGCGGCTACGGCTACAGCAGGAAGGACAGAGGGAATGGCTAAGAAATGAACAGGTCTACAGACAGAGGATAACCCTGTTCATGCTCACTGAGGCTGAGATCCTACAGAGATACAGGCTGGACTCTGACACCATACTTGAGCTCATCAGGGACCTTAAGCCATTCTTGGACCACCACACCCCAAGGGCACACGCCATCCCTGCGCACGTCCAGGTGCTATGCAGCCTACACCTGCTTGCGTCTGGCAGCTATCAAAGTGGAGTAGCAGCAGCAGGAGGGGTGAGCCAGAGCAGCCTGTCAAGGTTCTTCCACATATTCCTTGACGCCATGATAGACAGGATGGACCAATACATCTCTTTCCCTGCAACCCACGCAGAACTGCTACAAACCAAAGCTGACTTCTACCAGATGGCACAATTTCCCCAAATCATCGGTTGCATAGATGGCACGCACATTCCGATTTGCCCACCAGCGGACACCGAATACATATACCGCAATCGGAAATCTACACACACCATCAACGTGCAGGTGATCTGCAATGCCAAGTACACCATCACAGACCTGGTTGCAAAATTTCCAGGGAGTACCCATGACTCCTATATATTCCAACAGAGCGGCATATATGCACGGCTGATGGCTGGCGAATTTGGAGAAGGATACCTCCTAGGTGAGACACATCATCAGACCCCCATAACACATAGTAGGTAGGTGGTATACATGTATGCATGTGTCTAATGTGACCCCTTTCTCTTCCAGGCGACAGTGCATATGCCCTCCGCTCATTCATACTCACCCCCTACCTCAACCCCTCCACACCCAGCCAAAGGAGGTATAACCGGGCCCACATACGCACAAGGAATGTTGTTGAACGGACCTTTGGCATCTGGAAAAGTAGATTCAGATGCCTGCACAAGAGTGGAGGTGCAAGGCAGTATACCCCCATGACCTGCTGCAAGATCATAGCTGTATGTGCAATGTTACACAACCTTGCGGTCAAGAAGGGCACTGAGGTGGAGTTGTCTGACTACGAGGACTATGACGACGACGAAGCTGTGCCACTGACACAGCCAGCTGGGGTGTGTACGCCAAGTGATGGCAGATACAGACGTGAGGAGATCACTGAGAACTATTTCTGACTGAGTACAGATGCAAAGACAGCTAAATGTTGCTTGGAAAAAACAAATTTTAATAGTGTTGCACCACAGTTACAGCACTGTTGTGCATCAAAAAATGGAGTATGTAAAATCAAATAAAGTCCAGGGTTCTGGTAGCCTCATCCGCCCTTGCCAGGCTATTTTTTGGCCCGCTTGCCAGACCCACTGGGGTGTCCCTCAGCCCCCTCTGAATGCCCCGCAGCATCAGCGGATCGTCTGGTGCTCCTCCGTGGCTCAGACGCAGCGCTGGCCGGGCTGCTGCGGCTGCTGCTGTCTCCAGCATCACCCAGGTCCAGGGCAGGATTGGAGGCGGTGTTTGAAATTATCATGGCCTCCATAGCCGTGGTGATCCTGGCCATCCCCCTAGTGAGCTCAGCCGTATGCTGACTAAGCACCGATTCCTGGTTGGAGCTGCGATGGCACAGTTGTGCCGTCGCCGCTGCAAGGCGGGCCATGGCCCGGTTCAGCACCCGGGCATCCCGCCTGCGCACCAGCTCATGCTCCTCCTGTCTGGCAGATGAGTGGGTGATGGCAGTGGTCAGCCTGCCTAACCCTGCTGCCATCTCCTTGTTGGTTTCCACAACAGCCTGGAATCCCTTCACCAACTCTCCCATCTGCATGTTGTGCTGCAGGAGCTGGCGTTGGCAGGCCATGGTGGATCGTGCCTGTTGCCTCTGGATTTTAACCATCTGTCCCTCCAGGCCCAGGAACACACTGCCCTCCCGTGCTGGTGCAGCAGTGGTGGTGTTGGCACGGCGTCGGGCACTGCTGCTTCCGGCCTGCTGAGTGGGCTGGGGTGCCACTGGTGGGGGTGTGAAGCTGGCCGGTCCCTGAGCCCCTGCTCCCAGGACAGGTGGAACAGGTGGCAAGGCCACGGTTGTGGCAGGAGCTGGTGTAGGCGGAATGGTGTGCCTTGTAGGGGAGTTTTCCGGGGAGAATTGCAAGGGGGGTGTGCTGGGCAGTACTGGGGAGTGCACTGCATGGAAGTCAATAACCAGGACTCCCTCCATACCTAGCCCTGTGGTGTCTCCTTCCTCCTCCTCCTCCTGGCCAGCCTGGCTGGTGCTCGGCCCTGCGACTGCAGTGTTGGACGGTGCTGCTCCCTCTGCTGTCGCTGTTGTTCCGCCTGATGGGGCCCCTAGGTACAAAGAAGCATTTGTAAACTGAGTGCCGATGTATTACAGTCAGTACAATTATGGCATTCCACATGTCCTTGCATCTCCTTACACTGTGTCACACTGTTTCCTGTCTTGTGATTCTGCACTGACATATTTGGCTAACTTCTGCTGACTACATGTACCATGATGCTTGTCTCTTGTATGTTGGTGACAGTACAGTGCTGGGGTTTGCCTATGCATTGTGTCTAATGGGGAGGTGTCTGGTAGGGTGTGTCATGATGCGCATGCTTCTTACCTGTAGCTGTAGCTCTCGCAGAGCTGTCCAGGGTCCCGATTCCAACGACACTCTCCCTCTCAATGGTGCTGGAGACCAGTTCCTCCAGCTCGGTGAGGGGTGGCGCCGGGTTGTTGCCTCCTCCAGTGAGTCCAGCCTGCCTTTGTATGTCAGCCAGCTTCCTCTTCGTGAGGCTGCGGATGTCATAAAACCTCTTTTTCAATTCCTCTATGGACCTGGGGGTGACACCCGCAGCATTCACCTTCTGGGCGATGTCGGCCCAGATTCTCCTCTTGGTGCTGTCTGGCACGTTCAGGGACAGCTTGCCAAACAGCTGGCGGTGCACCCTCACCACCTCCTCCACCAGCACCTGAAGTTCGGTGGTGGTGAACTTGGGCTTCCTCTTCTGTGAGGACTTCTGGCTTTCAGACTGCTCTGCCATGTTCTCCAGTTCAGTTGGCAACCTCCTTCTCCCACTGCTGCTAACTGTGAGTGTTGGGCTCAGGCAGGCTTTCCAGAAACTTCTTAATTAGCTGCACCTGCCAGGGTTGCCACTCCCTGTTTGGGTGGGGGAGGGGGAGCCACCTCATTGGCTGAATCGCCTCTTCCCGAATCGGCTTTTACCGATTCGGTAATATCCGATTCGGTAAAATCCGATTCGGTATTATCCGATTCGGTAAAAGCCGATTCGGTTCAATCAATGCATTCCTATGGGCTTTTTCGCCATGGGTGTGTTTTCATGGCTACGAATCTATGATTGCCGAATCGGATTTTACCGATTCGGCTTTTACCGATTCGGTATTCGCCGATTCGGGAATATCCGATTCGGTGGTAGCCGAATCGGTGATTTCCGAATCGTTGTTGGCTGATTCGGTACTTTCCGATTCGGACCGAGCAGAATCGGAACGTACCGAATCTCATTACCGATGCCGACCGATTCGGTATTCATTCGGTTTTTTTTCCCTACATCTCGTTTTCCGATTTCAGAATACCGATTCGGCCCGCCTCGGTATTTTGAAATCGGAAAATCGCGTTTACCTACATCGGGCCCATAGTCTCTCAGTTACACCCAGTCATGTGACCCAAGACAGGCTGCAGGCACAAAAGGGCTAGGGGTAGAAAAATGGCAACATTCTAAACGTGGCATTTTCAGAATTTAAATCAAAAACCAGACTTTACCATTAAATAGGGGTTTTCATTACAATGCAAAAGACACCAAACATGAGATAACTATCTGAAAGTGTTTGTGAGAGTCTGTGAGAGAGTGTCTGTGAGAGAGTGTCTGTGAGAGTCTGTCTGTGAGAGAGTCTGAGAGAGTCTCTGAGAGAGTGTCTGTGAGAGAGAGTCTGTGAGAGAGAGTCTGTGAGAGAGTGTCTGTGAGAGAGTGTCTGTGAGAAAGTGTCTGTGTGAGAGTGTCTGTGTGAGAGTGTCTGTGTGAGAGTGTCTGTGAGAGAGTGTCTGTGAGAGTGTCTGTGAGAGTGTCTATGCGAGTGTCTGTGAGAGAGAGTCTGTGAGAGAGAGTCTGTGAGAGAGTGTCTTTGAGAGAGTGTCTGTGAGAGAGTGTAAGAGAGTGTCTGTGAGAGAGTGTCTGTGAGAGAGTGTCTGTGAGAGTGTCTGTGAGAGTGTCAGTGAGTGTGTGTAAGAGTGTGTCTGTGAGAGTCTGTGGGAGAGTTTCTTTAAGAGAGTGTCTGTGAGAGTGTCTGTGTGAGAGTGTCTGTGAGAGTGTCTGTGAGAGTGTCAGTGAGAGTGTCTGTGAGAGTGTGTCTGTGAGAGAGTGTCTGTGTGAGAGTGTCTGTGAGAGAGTGCCTGTGTGAGAGTGTCTGTGAGAGAGTGTCTGTGAGAGTGTCTGCGAGAGTGTCTATGCGAGTGTCTGTGAGAGAGAGTCTGTGAGAGAGTGTTTTTGAGAGAGTGTCTGTGAGAGAGTGTAAGAGAGTGTCTGTGAGAGAGTGTCTGTGAGAGTGTCTGTGAGAGTGTCAGTGAGTGTGTGTAAGAGTGTGTCTGTGAGAGTCTGTGAGAGAGTTTCTTTGAGAGAGTGTCTGTGAGAGTGTCTGTGTGAGAGTGTCTGTGAGAGTGTCTGTGAGAGAGTGTCTGTGAGAGAGTGTCTGTGAAAGAATGTCTGTGAGAGATTGTCTGTGAGAGAGTGTATGTGTGAGAGTGTCTGTGAGAGAGTGTCAGTGAGAGTCTGTGAGAGTGAGAGGCTCTTTAATGGCAAGTAGGGTCAGGATTTAATTAACAGTAACAGATGGAAAGCCTGAGTGCAATATGACAATGCCCATAACCAGGTAGTGCTCAAGATTGCTATTGAGAACTCAGTTAGCAAAAACCACCAAGTAATCACTCAAAAACAATCACTGAAGTTGCATAAATAATTAAAGATTGTATGTCTTTTGGTAATATGTGCTAAGTAATAATAATTATAATAATCCACATTTGTAAAGCGCACAATCACCCGTAAGGGTCTCTATGCGCTGGGGGCCGTTGGGAAGATTAAGCAAGCTATTGCCCAGAGTCACATGGTGCTGGGCTAATCTGCCCCCGGCCCCGGGGATCGAACCGTGATCCCCAGATTCCGGAGGCAGTCGCCCTAGCCGTGGCAAGTGACATCATAAACCATGAAAGACCCATCAATTCATGACATCACAACAGAAAAACGTATATTATGATTGAGGAGATAGGACGGTGATGTGCACCTGCGGGATCTTCATTGGGGATCATACACAGCTAAGCTCGGTCAGCCGGGAAGCACTGGAAAGGTGGCAGATGGCGTCTGCGCACTTGCACGCTCGCGTGAACGCAAGCGCTAGGCCACCAAAAACCTACTGTGGCAGCACTTTGAAAACCCAGATACTAAATGTCTTGAAGCAGCGCATGAGCTGGCTCAGCGAGACCTAAAAAGGGAGTATAAGGCTCAGCAACGGTATTTAAATGCCAAGGTGACATGGCAGTTTAAAACTGCAAACACAAGGAGATGATGAACAGAGTGCTGAAACTTTTCAGACACTCACCTCCAGTCACAGATCTGGGTTGGATCCATCATTGTTCTTTAGCTCACTTCGCCACCCCCGTTCAAACCCAGCTATATGAAAATCAGTCTTGGCCCTGTGCCTCATGGGAACAGTGCAGCCAAACTGCAAAGCCAGGTCTTCCCTGAACCGGAAACAAGCATCCTGGGACCAGTTTTGGGGTAACACCCCTCTTCAGCCAGGCTAGCTTGAATCCAGTGGCAAAGTGAGTAAAGGACCACGTCTGGGCATAACCTGTGAAATTAGAGCAAACAAAGCAAACACAAGGAGATGACAAACGGAGTGTTAAAACCTTTCAGACACTCACCCCCAGTCACAGATCTGTGTTGAATCCATCATCGGTCTTTAGCTCACTTCGCCATCTCAGTTCAGACCCACCTATATGTAAATCAATCTTGAACCTGTGCCTCATGGGTACAGTCCAGCCCAAACTGCCAAGCCAAGTCTTCCCTGAACATGAAACAATGGATCTGGGGTGGATCCATCATTGTTCTTTAGCTCACTTCGCCACCTCAGTTCAGACCAAGCTATATGCAAATCAGTCTTGACCCTGTGCCTCAAGGGAACAGTGCAGTCGAACTGCCAAGCCAGGTCTTCCCTGAACCGGAAACAAGCATCCTGGGACCAGTTTTGGGGTAACACCCCTCTTCAGCCGGCTAGCTTGAATCCAGTGGCAAAGTGAGCAAAGGACCCACGTCTGGGCATAACCTGTGAAAATAGAGTGAACAAAGCAAGCACAAGGAGATAATAGGCGGAGTGCTGAAACTTTTCAGACACTCACCCCCAGTCACGCTCTGCGTTGAATCCATCATCGGTCTTTAGCTCACTTCGCCACCTCAGTTCAGACCCAGCTATATGCAAATCATTCTTGAACCTGTGCCTCATGGGCACAGTCCAGCCCGAACTGCAAAGCCAAGTCTTCCCTGAATCAGAAAGAAGCATCCTTGAACCGGTTTCGCTGTAACACCGCTATTCACTGGCTAACTTGAATCCAGTGGCAAACTGAGCAAGGCAGCCACATTTGGGCTACCCTGCCAACTTAGGGAGAACAAAGCAAACACAAGGAGATGATGGACGGAATGCTGAAACATTTCACTGCTTTCAGGCTACAATGGCAGGCCTGGGGCATGTTTAAAGTGCTAATTAAGTGGGTGGCACAATAAGTGCTGCAGGTCCACGAGTAGCATGTAAATTACAGGCCCTAGGTATGCGATATAACAGCTACAAGGTACTTACAAGTAAATTAAATATGACAGCTGGGTATTAGCCAACTTATCTTAACTTAAGGGGTGTGAGCACAAGCACTTTAGCACTGGTTAACAGAAGTATGTAGGGGTGAACAGTAAAATCTGCTACTTCGGTGGAGTTTGCAGAGTTTGGTAACCATCGTGTAGTGGAGTTTTTTCTCATGCATGGCTCACCAACTGAGAAAATCAAGTGCTAGACCGCCTCCCAGTGAGAATTCGCAATGCGGGGGTTACGGCAGGTCGCTACTGCCCATGTTGGGAAAGCTGCCACTTGCGCTGAGAAACCTGCCACTTGCCGCGCAATTAGAAAATCTACTCTGTTTTGCTGACCTCGCAAAATATCAGAGCAAGCCACACAACATACCGAACCCAGGCGCTCGTAGAACTACGAAGAGTTTTTAGTTAACACCATGGAACTCCACAGAGTGAGCCCTAAGGCCAACACAAATAATTTCAGCAAAACAGAGGAAGGGAGGAAAAATGTTCGGGGGAAGACCACCCTAAGTCTGACAGGTCTAACACGCTCTAGTCCTGAAATGGGACTGATCCAGCAGAAGTGTTATACAAATGTTTCTTTTGAGTACTTACTCTATATTACTATTATTGTAATGGGCCCTTTGCAGCTAAACAAACAACAATATTTTAACCACAGAGGTGGTGCTGCTCTGATAGATATTTTTCCACCGATATGAGGGGTGAGAATTACGGAATCCAAAACTCAACGTTAGCCTACCAATGAGGACCATTAATTGGTGACCAATTACAAGTTCGAGATAAGGACCATGTGATAGAAATAAAGTATTGCAATGGGAAAACTCAACCTCATAGAAAAGATAATTATGTGTACAAGGAGGTCTGCAATAGCAACACAGAATAGATTCTCTGATTCACTAAAACAGCACATATATAACTAAATAGAAAAATAGCACAGTTCAATGAAAGAACATCAGGACAAAATATTAGACTCAGACAATTTAGATAGAGACCTAAGCGCCTGAGGCGGAAGCCGGGTGCATTTTGTTCGCATTTTTAACTTGTTTCTAAAATTGTTTAGCACTTGCTTTTATCCACTGTTACTTACCCCTGAGCACTTCCCCTTGTTACACGCCGCAGGAGACAACACCGTACAGCAGATTTTAGCACTGACGGGTTGAAAGAAACAGTGCTGCCTTTCGCGTGCCAAACCCCCTGGCCACGCCCACTGCTGGAGGCCACGCCCACCACAACACAGGCTACTTAAAGCGCCCTGATTGCTAGTCGCGCCATCAGAGACCTAAGCGCGTGAGGCGGAAGCCAGGTGCATTTTGTTCACATTTTTAACTTGTTTCTAAAATTGTTTAGCACTTGCTTTTATCCACTGTTACTTACCCCTGAGCACTTCCCCTTGTTACACGCCGCAGGAGACAACACCGTACAGCGGATTTTAGCGCTGACGGCTTGAAAGAAACAGTGCTGCCTTTCGCGCGCCAAACCCCCTGGCCACACCCACTGCTGAAGGCCACGCCCACCACAACACAGGCTACTTAAAGCACCCTGATTGCTAGTCGCGCCATAAGAGACCTAAGCGCCTGAGGCGGAAGCCGGGTGCATTTTGTTCGCATTTTTAACTTGTTCCTAAAATTGTTTAGCACTTGCTTTTATCCACTGTTATTTACCCCTGAGCACTTCCCCTGGTTACACGCCGCAGGAGACAACATCGTACAGCGGATTTTAGCGCAGACGGGTTGAAAGAAACAGTGCTGCCTTTCGCGCGCCAAACCCCCTGGCCACGCCCACTGCTGGAGGCCACGCCCTCTTTTCTACTACAAATATGTGCATTCCCAGGAAACACAGCGGACGAGCGCAGCGGGAGTGCCTAAGGCAAGCCCGTCTGCGCCCGTCCACGCACGAACGGGCTCAGGGCCAGAACCCATGCCGGGCGGGGACAACGATAGGGTGAGTTATTCGCGTCGTGCCTTATTAAGTCTTAGACCTACTAAGAACACACATTGTAATTATGTATACGAATCAGATGGACACTTCACAAATTGCGTACTCTGCCACCCGGTCAATTCACAACTGACTCAGGTACCAATTTCACACTCTGGCCTGAAATTAGCAGAATTGAACTGTAGGTCGCTCCCCATGCACGCCCTGCTTATAAACCATCTGCTCGTGGACCATGAGCTAGACATCGTGTTTCTTACGGAAACTTGGCTCACAACACACTCGGACTCGGATGTGGTCTTGGCTCTGGCCCCGGGTTTCCTTATCCAGTCCCAAGTACGTCCCTCTGGTAGAGGGGGGGGGACTGGCCATTTTGCACAGAGATCATTTCTCGTGCAGAATTAGCGATGCTCACATCAAGGACTCAGAGAGCTGCCATTTTACCATCCATCTGGCCCCGACAACCTCTCTGGCAGGTCTTCTGGTGTCCCAAAATAGGAGATCAAAATTATAGGAAAGCATTCAGTCCACTTGCAACGAAAAAGGAAAAAACATGGAGCTCATCCGTAGCTCTTGCTATGAAAAGAATAGGCATGCAGTTGCCCCTCTTTTGGGGTGTATTCTTTTATAGTCTTTATGACGCTTTTGGTGATGTAGTATCACTCCACAATCGTCTGTCCAACACATGGTTAAATTACATATGAAATCACCACATACATTTTGATTAGTCCTGCAGGCTTTCCCATGCTACTCATGAGAAGCTACTGGCTTTCCAGCCTCAAATGTGTGTCAATGGTAAGAATTACACAGTGTACCAGTTCATGCCACCGGGTCATAGCTCAGTTTCCCACCGGACCATTTCACAGTGAACTCTAAAAGAATATACTTAAAACGCAAGAAGTTACATGTACAGAAGATTTAAAGAAACATTTGCAGAAAAGCAAAAGGTCCATTAAATTTGGCTATGGAAAAAATGCAGCTTAGGAAAAATATGTTTAAAGGCCTTCAAATGCACATATCAGCTTTCAATGGATTAATCTCAAATTGGATCTAGTAAAGTGCATTAAATCAAACTTTTATAATAATAGAAAATAGTAATGCTTCACCAATGTATTATTACACAAAATTGATTAATAATACCTACAGCCTACTGACACACATTTTCAAACCTCATACATGTAAAATATTCTAAAAAAATCATTTTACAAAAATCATTTCTGGTTTTATATATTCATTAAGGTGTCTATTATCGCGATTGTAAGTTTGACCTTCCTAACTAATTTTTTCGCATAATTGCACTACATTCTGTTCATGATGCATTACGAAGAAATAAAATAAATATGCTAAGCCACATCATTAAAATCAAAATATTTCATCAGTAAGTGAATAATAAAACATTATATTCATAAGTAATTTGGTAATAGAAACCTCTTAATCATTTTTTTCTTTTTCTTACACTTTTCAAGCACCCTTTTACGGTGCTGTTATTTAATTTCTCTCAATGGCTGTCTCATTTCCTTTAACATGTGCAATGTGCACAGTCAGGGATCTGTGTCTAAATCAGAAAATGCGTGTGAGGAAATTTGAAATATTTTGCATTATTAAGCCCCCCTCTGATGGCGAGTCAAGCCAGCACAAATTTCCTAAATCATATCTAATCACAGATTACAGGTTTGCTGTCTTTAACTTCTTTCTTCTGCTCTCCTCTAGGATTATCATTTTGTCATAATATTTATTTATTTATTATTTATTTATTCTGAAGTTTTATATAGTGCTGGCCAGATCCGAGGGTATGGGAGCGCATTACAACAGTCGTACTACAAAAGATCACAAAATACAATAATAGTAAAAAACATGGACGGAGAGTTTTAGCAGGTTGTGTAACCAAGGGGCATTGAAAACGGAATGCCTTCAACGAGATTCATAATCATTGGGCAGAACTCCTCTTCCAGGGAGTAATGTTTTCAGCGCTTCTGCAGCTCCTGTCCCTTGGCTAGGGAGCGATCTAGGAAACGGTTTTAGAGCTGCCCCCTTGAATTTTGAAAAGGATGTGATAGATCTGATGTGTGGAGGAATAGAGTTCCAGATTTTGGGTGCGTTACCTGCGAAGGAACGGGCCACGTTTTTTTGTTTGCAAGCTTTCAGTGGGATGAGTAGAAGTGTGTGTGAGAGTGTCTCTGAGAGAGTGTCTGTAAGAGAGAGTGTATGTGAGAGTCTGTGAGAGAGTGTCCGTGGGGCAGTCTGTGAGAGAGTATGCAAGAGAGTCTGTGAGAGAGTGTCTGTGAGTGTCTATGAGAGTCTGTGAGAGAGTGTGAGAGTCTGTGGGAGAGTGTCTGTGAGAGTCTGTGAGAGAGTGACTGTGAGAGAGAGTCTGTGAGAGAGAGTCTGTGAGAGAGTATGTGAGCGAGAGTCGGTGAGAGAGTGTCTGTGAGAGAGTGTCTGTGAGAGAGAGTCTGTGAGAGAGTGTCTGTGAGAGAGTGTCTGTGAGAGAGAGTCTGTGAGAGAGTGTCTGTGAGAGTGTGTGAGAGAGTGTATGTGATAGTCGGTGAGAGAGTGTCTGTGAGAGTCTGTGAGAGTGTCTGTGAGAGAGTGTCTTTGAGAGAGAGTCTGTGAGAGAGTCTGTGAGAGAGTGTCTGTGAGAGAGTCTCTGAGTGTCTGTGAGAGAGTCTGTGAGAGAGTGTGAGTCTTTGAGTGTCTTTGAGAGTGTGTCTGTGAGAGTCTGTGAGAGTGTGTCTGTGAGAGTCTGTGAGAGTCTGTAAGAAAGTGTCTGTGAGAGTCTGGAAGAGGGTGTCTGTAAGAGTCTGTGAGAGTATCTGTGACAGTCTGGGAGAGTGTATGTGAGAGTCTGTGAGAGTGTTTGTTAGAGTCTGTGAGAGAGTGTCTTTAAGAGAGTGTCAGTGAGAGTCTGTGTAAGTCTGTCTGTGAGTGTCTGTGAGAGAGTCTGAGAGAGAGTCTGTGAGAGAGAGTCTGTGGGAGAGTGTCTGTGAGAGAGCGTAAGAGAGTGCCTGTGAGAGAGTGTCTGTGAGAGTGCCTGTGAGAGAGTGTCTGTGAGAGAGTGTCTGTGAGAGTCTATGAGAGAGTGTCTGTGAGAGAGTCTTAGAGAGAGTCTGTGAGAGAGTGTCTGTGAGAGTGTCTGTGAGAGAGTGTCTGTGATAGTGTCTGTGTGAGAGTGTGGGAGTGTCTGTGAGAGTGCCTGTGAGAGTGAGTCTGTGAGAGACTGTCTATGAGAGAGTGTCTGTGAGAGTGTATCTGTGAGAGTGTGTCTGTGAGAGTCTGTGAGACTGTGAGAGTCTGTGAGAGAGTATCTGTGAGAGAGTGTCTGTGAGAGTCTGTGAAAGTCTGTCTGTGAGTGTCTGTGAGAGTCTGAGAGAGAGTCTGAGAGATTGTCTGTGAGAGAGTGTCTGTGCGAGTGTCTATGAGAGTGTCTATGCGAGTGTCTGTGAGAGAGTTTCTGTGAGAGAGAGTCTTTGATAGAGAGTCTGTGAGATAGTGTCCGTGAGAGAGAGTCTGTGAGAGAGTGTCTGTGAGAGAATGATCATCATTTAGAGCTAGCATCATCCCATAAGCTGCCTTATAATCAATCGCAGGTAAGGCTTTGAAATAAGGAATCAAAAACCTTTTGGTGAGAAGAAAGTAATAAGAACAAAAGAATAGAAAGTGCAGCATTGATTGTTTGTGTTAGTTATTCCAGGGGCAGGGTAAGAGATCAAGGTTGGTAATAAAAGCCACAGGAAATTATAACATATATTTCATAGGGTCAGTCCTTAGCCGGAAGAGTAAGCCCCTTTCCCAGCGGCCAATTGGTTTTAACAAATATCTATAAACCGCGGGAGTGACATTCTTAATTTGCATGTATCTGGCCACTGAGGTTTTTTACATTCTGTAGCTAGTCTTGCACTTTTATACGATGCGTAAAGGGTCTTTTGGAGAGATTTACTGCTGATAGTGCTAAGTTCTGAAGGATTTCAAAATACACGTTCCAGGTTCACGCTTGCTAAACTTTTGTGAACCGTGGCCAACCATGGTATGTCCATCCCCTGTCGCATTTCAAACAGTCCAAGATTATCTCTCTTGTCAACAAGGCTGCAGGATTTTTCCAAATTCTCATCCAAAATAGGGTTAGGCGAGCTTTAACATAATCTTCTATATATGGGAGGTTAAGTTCACGTTGACTAGCATATTTGGATGAGCAGATAGGTGCACCCAGGATTTTACGACAGAATCTTTTCTCTTCACCCTGGATACAATCACTATTCGTGTACCGCCAGACTTCGGCACCGTAGGTTGCAACTGGTATACATTGGAGTCTGTAGATCTTAACAGTGAGGGGCACCACCTCTACATTCCTTGTCTTAGGAAGCCCAAGTATGGTACTAATAGAGTTTGTAAACTTCCTCAAACAATAGGCCACATGGTCAGTCTACAACCTGTTAGATACAAATACCAAACCAAGGTATGGAAAAGTGCGAGTGCTCAGTAATTGGTTAGAATTTAAAACTATTGATGAATTAAAATACTTCTTAAACCCACACGCCATTAAAAAAGATTTTTTTTAAATTGGTGCATAAGTCTAGAGCTCCCATGAACTCTACAAAGCCATAAACCAGAATGCGGAGAGCTTTTGGAGTGTGCCCCATCAATACTGCATCGTCAGCATATAACAATGCGGGGAGTTTATTGCCATTAATAAGTGGGACATCCTGGGTTAAAGTTGCTAAAAACGTATTTAGATCGTTAATGTATAAAATAAATAGGAGGGGGCCAGGGCACAGCCCTGCCTGACCCCCCCACCAACTTCAATGGCTTTGGAGACCTCACCGTCCTTGCTAATGCGTACCCGGGCGTGTAGATCTTTATGCAGATGAGCTCAAAAAGAGACCAGTGATTCCTCCAATCCATAATTTAAAAGAGTTGTCCAGAGCCGAGATCTCTTAACAAAGTCAAAGGCTGACGTAAGATCCATGAATGCCAGATATGCAGGTGTTTTCTTAGCTATGTTATATTTGGTAATAATCAGATTGAGGTTAAGGCATTGTTCCACAGTGCCGACTTTACTCCTAAACCCCAACTGACATGGGTGTAAAACCTGGCATTCTTCAGCCCATGACTTAATCCTGTTATACAGTACCCTCCCCAAAATTTTCAAGGTATTCTCGATCAGGGAAATTGGCCTGTAGCAACTCGGATTTGAGTGGTCCCCCTTCTTAAAAATTGGTACTATAATACTGGAGGACCAAGTATGAGGTATAGGGGAATTAGTTAAATTATTGAAAACATTTCAAAGTAGTGGCGTTCAAAAGTCAGGGTAACTTTTAGTAAGGTCAATAGGCAGGCCGTCAGGCCCGGGGGTTTTACATCCCAGACTCTGAGTAATTGCCTCCTCGACCTCAGATAGTTCAATCCGGATCCCGGTGGTTGGAGTATTCTCCTCGATGGCAAAACAGGGGTCCGGGGCAGCGAAGATCTTACTAAAATGAGCCTCCCAGGACTCATAGAGATATTACAACTAATTGACGACATTGGATTTCCCAGAGATCTCATGCCTTTAACGGCCTGCCAAAAACTCCTTGCCATTTTTTAAAGTGTTTGCAAGAACAAGAGTATCCCAGTGGTCACCTCTTTTCTAGCTGTGATAACGCTCTTGTAACTCATCCTAAGTGATTTGACAAGGGAGCTATCTCTCGGTTTGCTTGCAAGCGCCCTCCGGAGGGCTCTATTAGCTGCAGAACAGTCAGCATTGAACCAGCTTAGGTCTAAATTAGTTTTCTTGTTGGGCTTAGACAATAATGATTTGATGCTGATGCAAAGCTCTGAGAAGGCACCGACTACCTTCAGGTTGCGCTCTGTAAATGTCAGACAAGTATTAATCAAATCAGGGTAAGATCTTGCCATTCTTTCAAATACTACTTTATTATCTACACCACGCCACACCAGTCGAAAATTATCAGTAGTAGGTGTCAAGTCACTGGCACCCTGCGCATGGTCATAAATTGGTCTGTGTGTAAGGCTCAGGGTCAGATTAATTGGGTTATGGTCCCCCTGAACTGTGGGAATTACCTCTGCCTTTAACACATAATTTTCTAAACAGGCAGTGATAAAAATATAGTCAATAGTAGAGGCTGAACCCCTTCCTCTATAGGTGGGTTCTATGCGACCATCCCTGGAGGGCACAGCTGCAAGCTCCATAACATCTAAGAAGTTATTGGAGCTTAGAAGATACAAAAGCTGGTCTCCTCTATTGCACAACAGACCCGTATTAGTAGATTGGATGGCTGAATAGATCCCCTTTGGAATTTTGATGTTGAAGTCACCACCTAGACATATACCCTTGGCTTTGGCGTCATAATTAGCAGTTTGTAATTTAGAAATAAATTTAAACAGCTCAATAAAGTTCATATTAGCAACAGTTTTAAAATCATAATTATAAAAGTTAATCAAATAAAGTGAAATCCTCCGTTTGTAGATAGTGGCCTGGAATTTATCGCTAGTAGCGCGACAACCTGCCCTGATATTATTCCATGTTGAGAGGCCGCCAGCAGGCCTACCTGATTCAGGGAAAGGGGATAGGGTATTAAAACATTCAAACCCCTCCGTAAACAACTCCCGGGTTGCCCAGGTGTCTTGGAGAATTACAATATCTTGGTTATTAATTAACTCCTGACAATCTGGTGCATTTAGTTTAGATGCCAGGTCAGCGACATTCCGGCTCAATATTTTAAGTGACGAATCTACATTAATTGTAGTTGGAATGTCGGGTTTACAGAGCTAGAGACAAATTCGGCAGGATACTGATTCTGCTACCTCAGTTGGCACTTGATTCATCGGGGGAATGGACAGTCAATCTTGGCAATCCAAACCTGATAGGGACATAAATCTATTGAGAGTGAGGAAAGGACAAGGCGTGTTAGAGCGGGGTGCCTCTAGTATGGGCTTATAGAAACTGCCCAATGGCAAAGCCCAAATACTAGTAATGAGATCAGCCCGCTCCATCTGTGGTGATAATATAGCTTTTGCCACTGATGGCCTGCGGAAGTTAATAACTATGCAATCCCCTTTGATGGATTTTAGGGATGTGCCCAGCCATCTCATTCTCCTTACCATAATCATGTTCTCAATTAGTGATGTCCTAAATCTTTTATGTTTGGAGAGCCAGTCCGCACTCTTACAGTTTAATTGCTCCCATGATTCTGTCAGATCAGATCTTAAAGGGGGGACACCTGCTAAAACTACAACGTAGGGGCACGCCTCTGGGGGTAGATTTAATATCTACCTAATACCCCTGGAATATGGCAGACAAATGGGGTCAGTAGCACCCTCTCGTGGTATATTGTCCACACCATTACTATTTGGTGGAGCCACAGGAGGAATGCTAAAAGGTGACGTGGTGTGTATCAGATTTCCTTCAGTAGTTTTGTTTATATCATCCCTTATTGTATTCCTATTTGCCCCTCTGATACCCCCAGATTTAAAGCACAAACGGATTTTATTGCACATTACACAGTCATTAGCGCCTGGATTCAGATTAGTTGGATCGTTTGGGGTCTGTTGGCAAGTTAGAACGTTATTATTAGGCAAAATTGACATGTTTCGCCTTCCTGCGCCAGTAGATACAGACACGCTAGGATCTACTGAGGAAACAATATTAGAGGTTGGGGCACAGGCGGGACAGGGGACACAACAGGCAGGCGATCCCTCAGAGTGGCAAGAAAGCTATCAAGTACACACTTAACACAATCAGTAATGGTATCCATAATATAGCTCATAGCCACTTCGCTACTACTACTGCCATTACTGATAGTAAGGAACTGATCAGTCTCAGTCTGAATTGCAATAGAGCAATAAAGGGGGATAGTATCTGGAGCGTGCACCTGTTGTAAGGTTGGAAGATGGGCGAATCCAAGAGTTCAACGTTGTGCGAGTAGGACAGGGATGAGTCGGTTGCTTCCTCTTGGCGCTTACTTTCTTAGCTGGCTTCCTTTTATGTTTTGACCCAAGCGGTGCACCAGTGTTTGTTGGAATATCTGATACAGGGTCATTAGTTATGATATCACCTCTAGATTCCTCACAATTAGAAATTGGAATGTCAAAGTCACTCACATTTGCATTGATAACTTCAACTGTCGGAATCAAGGGTTGAGGTGGTAACCCTAGGTCAAGAGAGAGACGCCTCTCAGTCAGTTCAATTTCATTACAAACAATACTGACCGCTCTTTCCAGCACACTATCAATACTTGTTGCAACAGGTCTGAATGCCAATTGTCCCACACGTTTCCCCATAGTCACTTTTGACACACAAGTCTGTTGAGTATGAGAAAATATCCTTAGCTCACCTAAGAGGGATTGCGGTCAGCAAATACAAGTTGAAAGGGAGGTGGCCCAGTCCAGTCTCCTCCAGTCTCTGACGGGCGTGGATGGGCCCGTCCTTGGCCCGGGCTTTACCCGGGCAGTGCCCGCGCACGCCCGTGTGCGTCCCGTGCTGCAGGAGCCCTTGGGCAGTTAAAAGCCGCCTCCTGACGCTTGGAAGACGTACCACTCAGGGAACGCCATGAAATGTAGTTCTGGGCATCCAGTGGCAAGAGCAGTACTCATGCGGCGTGGACCAGGGAGAAGCTTTGCGGTCCCCTCCGACCGTCAGCAGCCACACCATAATGACAGGTAGGCTCTGGCAAGAATTCACAATGGAAAAAACAACCTAGGCGGAAGTCTTAAAATGCCTACACAATGGTTACAGGACACAACCAAGAAGGTGGGGGGGGGGGGAAAGGTTAGGGCCGCAGTTTCCAATAAAAATTATACTAATTGTATATATACTAAATAGATTTTATTTTTAGACAAACAGTATAAAACCGCATATATTTCAATACAAAGTAAAAATGCAATTCATGAACAAAACAACGTAATAAAAAACACATATAGATTTCTTTTGTAAATTCCAAAAGGTGGTGTGTCAAGTTGAGTGTCAATGCGTTTCGGCGTCCTGCGCCTTTATCAAGACAGAGAAACACTCCCTGAAAATAAAAACACATTTTAGTACATAAATTTAAAACAGGCTCTAGCTAATTCCTATTACATGTATCAAGTCATTACATCAAATATAGTACAATTAAAAACTGTGGAAACTGCGCAGGAATTGGGAAGGTTTTTGTCCTGTTATTTCAGGCAATAATAACGCCCTAAGGATGAGAGCAAGGGTTGATAGTAGCCTCTACTGTGGCATCACAAACCCAATGGTTCGCAAGACAATGATGAACAGAGGTATGCAGTGTACATACTTTACATCAAACATTTTGAGAGTTCATATTAAGATGTATCTAGGTTGATAAAATAGCAGACAGAAGTATGAGAGGCACATAATTTACTTCAAACATACTACTGTAACATGTTGGAGCGGATCAAAGTGATGGAAACATGATACTATATAAACGAGGATACACATATCTATGAACATCCACTTCTTTTTATCCTTCGTTCATGGCTTCTAAGCATATACTGATAATGGAGACAAGGTTCATATTTCAAAAGATATCTAATGCTTTCTATCTTTTGGTTGTAACCTATCGGCAGACATGCATGATTACAATTTAACTAACTAGCAAAGCTTGTTCCCGGACAGCCAAAAGAATTAACAGATTATAAAATAGATATGAAAGTTGATAGAAGGATAGATATAGATCTAGTAAAGCTGCCTGAAACATTCTATCCCTGAATTTAATTTTTTATTCATTTATTATAAAAGAAGAAAATAATTTTTTGATAGTATCGGGTTTTATATCATCATTTGTTTGGCTTACCTATAGCTGAAAGCAGCTCAAAAGTGACTTGTGAGGCTGGTAGTTTCTATTAGATTCTTTTAAAGTGATGAATGGAATCTGTTTTTATAAATGAAAGAAATATGTATACAAGAGATTTTGAACTCTCAGATTAAATTTGACAACAAAAAAAAGAATTCAACAACCCTATAGCACAGTTCAATTAAAGAACATCAGGACAAAACATTATAGTCAGACAATTTAGGTAGTTTGGATATTGAATTAATGATTCAAAATCAATGCATATAAGCAATCTTTTTAGAATTTCAGTCAAGGATATTACAACATGTATTAAGAAACTACACATTTAGTCAAAGTTCAAATCTCAAAGAGGTTGGTTATAAAATATTCATCAAATACAAGGTGCTAACCATCATTGAAGTTAAAAGATGGTTTTCAGGAACTTGCATCAGCTACAAGTTAGAAATTCCTATCACCATCACGGTCAGAAGGATTGTTAATTTCTCAAACAGCATCTAGAAGGTTCTAAAGCAAAAGGGTAAAAGAAACTAAGTTAAAGTCCACTAGGGGCATGTCCATAATCATGGGCAAAAAGGGGAAATAAGGCTTTCCAGACCAACTGCTTAACCCCTCCCATGCTCGTGATGGAACCGTTAGGTCACGAGCCTCGGGTGGGCTCTGCTGGTGACGGAACGGTTCTGTCACAGCCCACTTGCCGCGCCTGCGCGGCGCGAATTCCGCGCCTGCGCTGACGTTCTAAAGAGCGGGCGGGGCTGTGATGGAGCGGTTCCGTCACGAGCACGGGAGCCTCTGCGCGGCCCTGCCTCCCCCTTAGCACTGCGGCGGAATAGCCGCCGCATTGAAGGGGTTAAAGGCAACAGTATCTGCAAAAGACTGTCCCAAAGTAGGAGATCAAAGTTATAGGAAAGCATCCTCTTGCAACGAAAAATGAAAAAACATGGGGCTCATCCGTAGCTCTTGCTCTGATAAGAAAAGCCATGTTGTTGCCCTCTTTTGGGGTGTATTCTTTTATAGTCTTTATGACGCTTTTGGTGATGTAGTATCACTCCACAATCGTCAGTCCATCACATGGTTAAATTACATATGAAATCACCAAATACATTTTAGTTATTCCTGCAGGCTTTCCCACGCTACTCATGAAAAGCTACTGGCTTTCCAGCCTCAAATCTGTGTCAATAGTAAGAATTATACAGTGTAGCAGTTCATGCCATCGGGTCATAGCTCAGTTTCCCACCAGACCATTTCACAGTGAACTCTAAAAGAATGTACTTAAAACGCAAGAAGTTACATGTACAGAAGATATAAAGAAACATTTGCAGAAAAGCAAAAGGTCCATCAAATTTGGCTATGGAAAAAATGCAGCTTAGGAAAAATACGTTTAAAGGCCTTCAAATGCACATATCAGCTTTCAATGGATTAATCTCAAATTGGATCTAGTAAAGTGCATTAAATCAAACTTTTATAATAATAGAAAATAGTAATGCTTCACCAATGTATTATTACACAAAATTGATTAATATTAACTATAGCCTACTGCCACACATTTTCATACTTCATACATGTAAAATATTCTTAAAAATCATTTTACTAAAATCATTTCTGGTTTTATATAATCATTAAGGTCTCTACTATCGCGCTTGTAAGTTTGAGCTTCCTAACTAATTTTTTCGCATAATTGCACCACATTCTGTTCATGATGCATTACGAAGGAATGAAATAAATATGCTAAGCCACATCAATAAAATAATAATATTTCATCAGTAAGTGAATAATAAAACATTATATTCATAAGTAACTTTGTTATGAAAACCTCTTAGTACATTTTTCTTTTTCTTACACTTTTCAAGCACCCTTTTACGGTGCTTTTATTTAATTTGTCTCAATAGCTGTCTCATTTCCTTTAACATGTGCAATGTGCACGATCAGGGATCTGTGTCTAAATCAGGAAATGCGTGTGAGGAAATTTGAAATATTTCGCATTATTAAGCCCCCCTCTGATGGCGAGTCAAGCCAGCACAAATTTACTAAATCATATCTAATCACAGAATACAGGTTTTCTGTCTATAACTTCTTTCTTCTGCTCTCTTCTAGGATTATCATTTTGTCAGAATATTTATTTATTTATTATTTCTTTATTTATTCGAAGTTTTATATAGTGCTGGCCAGATCCGAGGGTATGGGAGCGCATTACAACAGTCGTACTGCAAAAGATCACAAAATACAATAATAGTAAAGAACATAGACTGAGAGTTTCAGCAGGTTGTGTAACCAAGGGGCATTCAAAACTTGGAATGCCTTCAACGAGTGTCATAGTCATTGGGCAGAACTCCTCTTTCAGCGCTTCTGTAGCTCCTATCCCTTGGCTAGGGAGCGATATAGGAAACGGTTTTTGAGCTGCTCTTTGAATTTTGAAAATGATGTGATAGTTCTGATGAGTGGAGCAATAGAGTTCCAGATTTTGGGCGCGTTACCTACGAAGGAACGGGCCTCAGTTTTTTGTCTGCAAGCTTTCAGTGGGATGAGTAGAAGTGTGTTCGAGCTCCTGAGGGTCCTGGTCTAGCCGGCTTTTTTGAGTTTGGAAGCCAGGTATTCAGGTTTGCCTGTGTGAAGGGCTTTGTGATTGAGGCAGGCTGTTCTGAAACTAGCATGCATTTCAATTGGGAGCCATTTTAGTTCTCTGAGTGCGGGTGAGATGTGGTCAAATTTCTTTTCCCCTGTGACCATTCTGGCTGCTGCATTGAGAGTTGTTTTGAGGGGAGCAAGGTGCGATTTTGATGTACCTGTGAGGGTAGCTATTCTATAGTCTAATCTCAACAACACCAATGCTTGGGTGGCTTGTTTGAGGTCCTTGGATGGGATGAAAGGTTTTATTTTGTTCAGTAGCTTTAGGTTAAGGAAAGCGCTCTGGTCATGTCCAGGTTCGTGTCTGGAGTGATATCTTGTGATTTTACAGAGCCCGCCAGGGAGAGGTTGCTGTTAAGCGCATCAATCGCTTTAATCATTCCCTAATTTGGGGTTCCCTTCTTTGTTAGAGATGAGGTGTATTTCAATTTTGTCCTGATTGAGTTTTAGGTGGTTACTTGAAAGCCAGTGTTGGACTTCTCTGAGCGTGTCATTGTGTCTCTGATTGTCCCCTATGGAGGCGGTTTCCAGATAGATCTGTGTGTCATCTGCATACAGATGTAAGGGAATGTTGGCTTTTTTGAGAAGGGTTGTGAGGGGTTCCGTTTAAATGTTGAAAAGTTGCTGAGAGAGCACTGAACCTCGGGGAACTCCCCTGCTGACAGGGTGTGGGTCGGACGCCAAGATTTTGATTTTTATTCTTTGGGTGCGATTATGAAGGAAGGAGGAGAACCAGTGTTGGACCACCTTCTCTAGACCTGCCCTTTCTTGAAGCACCTTAATGAGCAGTTTGTGGTCGACCGTGTCGAATGCTGCCGATAGGTCTAGGAGAATCAGAAGGCAACATTGGTTCACATCAAGTGATTTGTGGATATCATCGATGACATTGAGGCTCGCGGTTTCAGTGCTGTAACCTTTTCTGAAACCCAATTGATGGGAATCGAGAAGGTTGATGCTATCCAATCTGAGTTAGTTGAAGGAGCCCGCATTTTTCCAGGGCTTTGCATAGAAGTTGTAAGTTAGAAACTGGTCTGATATTGTTCATATCTTTTGTGTCTAGGCCAGGTTTTTTAAGCAGTGACATGACTTGCCCGACTTTGAGGCAGTCTGGAACAACTCCGGTTCTCAGGAAGCTGTTAATGATCTTGCACCAGAGCAGAGCAAGGGAGAGTTTCAGCTTTTTGGTCAGTTGTGGAGGTAGAGGATCTAGAGTGTGAAAGGAGGGATTGGATGTGGAGATCAGTTTGACTATCTCTGCTTCCTGTATCGGGTTGAAAAGATTTCCAGAGTTTTATAGGGAGCTTGGATGTGTTGTCATTGGTCTCAGGTGAGATGTCTTGCGGGAGGGGGTGATGTTGATGTCCAATGAGAACTCAAACTTGTTGGTCTTGTTCTCAAAGAAGTTGGCGAAGGTGTTGCAGAGCTCTTTGGAAGCCTGCAATGAGGAGGTAGCGGGATTGGAGGTTTGTTGTCTGATGATGTTAAAGAGCTTCCTGGACCTGTTTTTTGCGTTGTCCAGCTCGTTGCAGAAAAACAAGGTTTTTTTGTTCTGGATGTGTTTTTTATACTTCCTGAGAGCTGCTTTGAGTTGCGCCCGGAGGATAGCAGAAGGGTTGCTTCCCCAGAGTCTCTGTGTGGCTCTTAGTTGTCTCCTTTTAGAGTTGATGTCAGTGTTAAACCATGACCTTGATGGAATATTCCTGTTTTTTTTTTATTTCAAGGGGGCTAATTGATCCTGAATGGACGCCATGTTCGAGTTGCAGTGCGAGGTGAGTTCAGTTATGGTGAGGAGATCAGACGTGATGGGGAGGATAAAGCATATCCTTTCCTCTAGGTCCACTATGGGAATCTGAGTAAGATTTCTAGACCATTTGGGGGGGTCTTGCGAGGGGGGCTTTTGGTTGATGTGGAATAGGATGTTATGGTGATCGGACCAGTCCACGGGGAGAATGTGGTTGATCGTGACCGCATCACGTTGAGCGATAATTTACATTGTTAATCTATTTTAAGATCTGGTCTTGTTCTTTTCACTCCTCGTTTGTCCTTTTTGTATCTGCAGAATTTGATAGATAATATCATCAACATTATGCACAAAGAGATCATCACTAAAGGTCTCACGAAGGAAGTTACTAAGTCACCTAACCAGTTGCTAACAGTTGACAACCCCATACCTATCATTTTCCAGGCACCTTCTGCGTAGAAATCTTTTACATCCTCATTTAAGTCAGTAATGTTTTAAATATACTCTTCTAAGTCTTTGCTCTAATCTGGTATGTAGGCCGCAACAATGTTGGGCCTTTCACAACTGACAGACTCTGCCCTTCTTCGCAAGAAGGATATGAAGACAAATCAATAAAATCCCCCAGCTGTAGTTGTGGCTAATTTGTCAACTAAAGTAGAACGATGCCTAATTTTATGTGAATTTAATGCTACTCCAAAAATGGCCCCTACCATTTCACTTGCACTTGCACCTCTCTTCATTCTCCTGCGCTCATCTTTGATTTGGCCCTCAAAATCTTTAACATGATAATTTTTTGGCAAACTATCCCCATATTACAACTTCCATCCCAGCTTCTCAGAAATTTATAAAAATGTACTCTTTCCACACATATAATATAATCCAGGAAAGACGGGATCAACACCCTCTAAGTATCCTCCCTGTTAGAAATGGGATCTCTGGTTGGCTAAGACTTGCGCCAAAGCCAGGCAGAGACCACCACTCTAGTCAAGTCTTGGGAGTTATACGCCAAGATAACCCCTGCTTACCCCCTTGGTAGCTTGCACGAGCAGTCAGGCTTATCCCGGAGGCAATGTGTAAGGCGTTTGCGCAACACACACACACAACAGCAGCAACATACTAGGCACACCACAAAAGGAACTCCACACAAGGTTATATATATATAATAGCCTTTGTATTACCATAAACACATAAGATCATAATCACACATATACAATGTGCCAACTGGCACTGGGCCGTATCTACAGGGGATTATATACACATGACAGGGCCACATGGACCACTGTCTGAATCAACACTACGTGGAAATAGTAGGTGTAGAACATAGAATAACTGAAGCACAAAATAATAATTGTAGAGCACAACCAGTAACCACTGGTAAAAGTTAGGAACACATTACGCAATAACAATCACATTAGGCATAAATCATGCAGTGAAACATAAACTCACTAGCATAAACCATGCTAGGCAAAACAACCTCCTAATCATAAAACACTGGTAGAGGTATAAAACAGGGTGCATAACTAAATTACACATACATCCCATTAGGCATCATGTAATTACCATCATAAACACAGTATACAATCACCTTGCGCAAATATCACATTAGGTAGTGACCTTCTATGGGGCTCAAATGCCCTTTGTCCAACAGTGTCAGGGCTGGCTGCCTAGGCAGCGAAAGCAAAGGTGCGCAAGAGTTTGGACCTAAACGTGGCAGCTGCCCACTAATTGCTGGGCAGCTGGGGATGGATAGGGGCGAAGGAGTGCGTCTCACTCCTACCTTCAGTCCTGCCCCCCAAAGAACTGTGCGCCTACACGATGCAGCTGCCCACTACTTGCTGGGCAGCTGGAAATGCTTAAAGGAGGCCCAGGCTCCCAGTGGCCCTCAAACCAAATGTGACAACCATGGGAGCCACCCGGGGCTCGGGAAGTAAATCAGCGAGCGCTGGAGCCCCATGGGGCTGTGCAGATAACCAAGGCCCCTAAGCACTGTGGGGCACAACACGGGCCCTCTAAGCAATTATGGCCTTGTAGGAGCGGCCCACTGACTGATGGGGCCGCTCTGACTCAGGGCCCCACACTGGGATCTTTCAATTAAAATAATTCCCCTCACGTTGGAGCGGCCAGCAACGGCGGGCCGGCTCAGGAGATAGGCAGGGTCACTCTGCCTGGACCAGCAGCAATCCAGCACGCATGGAGCCCCCCGGCCCGTCTCGACTTATGGGGCTGTTCTGCTGCTGCTGGAGCTCTCCTGAGGCTCTCCTGGGGCGGCTGCGGTTCGTCTCGTCTAGCCGCGGTGGGGGCAGGCACCGGCAATGTGCCTTGTGCCCCCTCAGCTTCCTCTTGGATGGCGGCGCTTCTCCAGTGAAGCCTCTGAGGCTCCAGGTAGTTAGGCGGCAAGCGGGGCTCTCCTCTGACACTGAAGCCCCGCCCGCACCTTCAGCCACTCTTCGCTCTTCTTTGACCTCCCGGGCACACACAGGAGTGCGAGGTAGGCTCCCGTCCGCTTCCTGCTTGGCTGTACATGGGGCCTACGCTGCAGCCTCAATCACACTGCCATCGCGGACGTCCTCGAGGACGCTTCTTCTGTTGCCGGGCAACTCGTGGCGCGAGCACCAATCATAGCATTGCTCCCCTCTGACATCAGCGGGGAGCCGGCGTGGTGCTCCTGTGACTCCCGGGCCGGCAGCGGTGCTTTTAGCAAGGTTGGGGGCAATACAGGGTAGGCACCCGTCTTTTCCACAATGCGGCAGGCAATGCGGGGTTGGCTCCCGCGCCCTGAATAAGGGAACTTGCGGGGGAATCTCCACGCCTGAGATTCCCCTTTCAAGAAGTCTTTGTGCTGCAGTTGAATGTAGTCGCGCTGCTCCTCAGAACAGCAAAGCGCTCTTCAGGAATAAAAATGAAGCGCTTCTCAGGCAATAAAGAGCAAAGTCCAAAGAAAGTCTTGTGGAAGAAAGGGGGCAGGGGGGCTGGGCCCAGGCAGGCCAGCTCACAGGGCCCTCCAGCCGGTAGGCAGTCCCTAATGACGGTTCCTCCTGGCGCCCAGCAGCAGCAGTAGGCGCCCCTAAAGTTAGGAACAGAGAGAGAACATTTGACATGGGGTCACAACCCCTTCTTATACACGGATTCCCTTTGTCTACAACTGTAGTGCGAGGGGAGAACCAGATATAACTGGTTCAGGAGCACTTTGTTTTTGCTCAGCTCCCCTCTCTATTTACAGGACAGGCCAGGGACATCAGACGCACCACAGGAGGTGGAGCCAGCCTTGTGGAGGGAAGGCACAGCCTTATCGAAGTCCCAGATGCAAGTCCTCCCTCCCATCTACATGCAGATCTCCCTATTCACCACCGGGCAGACCTATCCTGGCTCCTGGAGCCAAGCACACCATCCAGCCCCTCCCATCTACATGCAGATCTCCCTATTCACCACCGGGCAGACTTATCCTGGCTCCTGAAGGCAAGCACACCATCCAGCCCCTGCCAATCCCAAGCCAGACATGCACTCCACATCAGGCAGGCAGAGACACAGCACACAGAAATGCCAACTTCTAAAAGTGGCATTTTTCCACAAGTCACATTAAATCTGTGCACACCATTGCGCAGCATTTATTCTCACGAGTTCGCACATACTAAACTTGCCCCTGCACTCCTCTCACACCAGGAATTACCAAGGACATATATCTCCCCCATGCATTCCTATGGGAGGCAAGTCTAATCTCACCACACGCACTCAGATTGCGCACAAACTTTACACTGGGACACAGTGCTAAAGTGCGCAGAAGCCAAAAACTACTAGTATTAGGTCACATTAAAAAGCTAAAAGTTTAGGGGTGAACCTGCCAAAAGGGCCAAGACCAACACTCCCCATTTTTCATACATTTCAAAAGTATGTTCGCATTCACTAGACCCTACCACAATTGATCTTTTTCTATATACAAAGTTTCCATTTATATTGCCAATCAAAAGCTAATGAAGCCATTCCTTCTAATATTTTATTTTCCTCTTGCGGTAATATCCAAGGAGGTAATTTAGGCAATGCATTAGTATTTATTGTGATATTATCTCATCTATTTTCCACTAGCTTTATAAAAACAAAATTCAACTCTCACTAATGTATATGTCAGGTTATTTCTCAGTGCATAAGCCATATTCAAGGATTTAGTTGTTCTAAATATATATCCCACATTTTCAGCTTTTAAAGCTTCAGATGTAGGTTTAAGCATTGTAACTCAAGAAGTTCAGAAAAGATCCAATCTTGATTTGAATACTAATACTGTAATTGATCAGCACCATAGAATAAACTAGTTAAAACACTGCATGAAATTCCATATGTTAATGGCAGGCTATGACAGGTCACACCCTCTGGAACTGATTAAGGTTTTTGCATACATGCGCAGCAATCACCAACATCCATGGTATTTAGAAATTCTCTTAGCAGTCTAGTATACACATTAGCTGACAAACCAGTTATTAAACATCATGATGAAAAGATGTAGCATTCAAAGTAACAGAATCAGTGTTATTAATTTTTTTGGGGTGAGAAATAGGTTAGCCATCTAAGAAAAGCCCCATACTTTTTCTAATTGGATAGCCCATTGACATTGACCAACATTATTCGTATTTCAACCCCCATTTCTCAAAAACATTTCCATAAATTAAAGCCACTAAAACATTCCTGACATTACTTTCTCATCTATGGTTCTGCTCTTTTCTAATAAATGCGCTGCCCACCACCAAGACCCTCCCCCAACTTTCCCCCACCCCTTGATGGAGGGGATTAGCCCACAACACCCCTCTCAACACTCGCTTGAAGGGCGCCTGAATGGATGCCCAGACTGGGTGCCATGTTAGAGCAACCCACCCCAACCTCCCATTATTATTCATGACAGGTGATCTCTCCCTACTTTTGACTGCCTAGGTAGAAATTGATTGCAACAATTCTTGAACTTCCTCTAGGTTTGTGAACATGTGAAATTTGCCATTCACTAGCACCTGGAGTTTAGGCTGTTGTGCTATTGCTGCCTGCGAGCCCTGGGCCTTAAATAGATAATGGAGCTTCACAATCTCCTTTCGATGACAACCTGCTGCTGCGGACATATCAGAGAAGATTCAACAACAGGGTACTTCATTTGTGAAGAGTCGTTTTCTTTGAATGGCTCTAGAAGGTATCTGTTCTTTGATACGATAGTCTGCAAAGTTAACCAGAATTGTCCTTGGCAATTTTTAATCTGAAAAGGGGTGAGTCGGTACCCTGGGAGCTCTCGTAATTGTCAAATCTCCTGAAATTTCAGGTGCAACATTTGACTTGAATGTCTCAACCCATTGCAAGGTTTGGGCCCCTTCACAAAAGTCTGGCACTCCTACCACTCTCGAAGTTGGAGTGTCATGAATGGTTTTCCAATTCATCAATCTTATTTTCCAGCAATGATTTGTCTGTCTTTTCTAAATCCGTTTGATGCTTCAATCTAGTCATCTGTTCCTTGAGCTGCTATATCCTAGACTCTGCCTCCTGCATCCTAGCGGAAAGATCGCAACTGCTTCCTCTATTTTCATCAGACGATGATGCAGAGATGCAATCTGAGTTGCTTGTGATGCTTTTAAATCTCTTATTTCATCCAATATAAGGTTTAGCATAGTTCTTAAGTCCCATTGCACAGATGGATCATCGCCTTGCACCTTGTTTGAAAGACGCATCTTGGGATTTCTTTTTGAAATGGCTTATGATTGTTCTTGTGGGGCCACATCCTTTCTCAAATCTATTAAAAGAGGCTGGGGCGGCAGCTGCAAGACCGTGAGGGTATTCTGTTGCAAAAGGGCTGGCTTTCTTTTAAGAGGGTAGCATAGTCTGAGGAGGGAACAGTGAACCACTGACTTAAAGATGGCCCGATTACACATTAGTGGAAGTCCCCTGAAGCATAGCTGTTGTAGATTTAGGGTTTAAAAAATGAATATTATTCAGCCTTCCCTTGGGTTGAGCTCATGGAGTCTTCGATTAACGCTACAGAAGAAGAGATATCTTTTTTTTTACTCTTTCCTCAATGGGTGATTCGCATAGAGCCATGTCTCTGTTGTGGGCTACCCTCCTATTATTATTGGACAGATTTAATTGCTCTTCTTGCACAGGGTTCTGCGGGATATTCTCCATGGCTGACTTAATACTCCCAGTCACCTATCCCTCGTCCAATAAATCTTCCTCCGTGCTTAGGGGACTTGCTACTGCTGCTGACCTATGCCAGGATTTTTGATCACGCTCTGCCCTTGCTGCTGCTGATGCTATCTTCATTTAAGCAGTAAGTGACTTCGTTTTGAGGGTGGCAGCAGCGTCCACATTCATCATAATATTTCAAAATGTAAGATACTTTCCCATTATGGTAAACCAAGGAGATCTTTTAATTGTTAGGGCTAGCTTAGAATGGATTTTGGGTTGAGGGTTCTAGCCAGCAACCCACTACCAGGGCGCACTTATAGTAATGGCATCCTTGGATAGCTTCCCCTAGTGTGAAACCTGGTAGCCCCTCAGTACTGCCCAGGAGCTGCGTGGTCACAAGCCCAAAACAGGAAAGAGCACCCTCTATGGGGTTACCGTAATGCTTGTGTAGAAATGGCCCCAATATCAACATAACGACTGGGTCTGCCAAAACATCCAGAACAGAAGACGACAGGCTCCAGGTGACTGCTCCAAAACATGATCACCTCACGGAAGAAACAGCGGGGCAGCAATGAGGACATCGACCAGCAAAAACGCCGCCAAAAGAAACACAGGGGTGGGCAGATAAGAATCTAAAGCAATAGCCATCCTGGATTTCTTCTCAGCAACTTTTCGTGCCCTCCACCGCCTGTATCGTATTCTTCAGAGCTCAAACTGTGGCACATTATTGCTGGGTTCCGCTTACCCAAAAGAGATGAGATGCAGTGAATTGGGGGTGGGAAGTGGAGCAGCACACTAAGCAGCAGAGCATGTGTGTGGGATTGCTTGCCCTAAAAGACATTGTCATTTACAACAGCAAAAAGCTGTAACTGTCATAAATGCGAGACCTATTGCATTGCAAATACTTATTTTTACTTTATAACTTTTTTTGTGTTGTCTTTGTGTTTAGAGCTTGATGTGATAGAAGGACATGTTTGATTTGAGCACAAGACAAATTCCAGCTTTATCATATCTCATCTCCGGCTACTGCTGTTGTAAATTCCTTTTGAGTGGCTTTTGTTTATCTCACTGCTGCTATTTCACAACAGCTCAAATGAACTCTGAATATAAGCTAAGCATTGTGCTCTATCAATCTGTTTTTCTTTCTTTCTTTCTTTCTTTCTTTCTTTCTTTCTTTCTTTCTTTCGCTTTTTCCTTCCTTCCTTCCTCCCTACCTCCCTCTCTTCCTTCTTACCTTTCTTTCTTTGTTTCTTTCATTCTTTTTGCCATCTATCTCGTTTTATTTCTCTCTTTTCCTCTTTCTTGCCTTCTTTCTTGAAGGTAAGAGGCGGGCAGAAAATACCAGACTCATTTGTTTTTCAGGTCTCTGTTAGCTAAGACCTTTTGATTTTACCAAAATCATGTGTTTAAGATGCTTACTTATGTGGATTTTCAACTAGACTTCATGCTGTAGTCTCTGGTTACGCAATTCCCACTTTTCTTCCACCCACCAAAGCGTGCTTCAAAGGGTATTGTGTTAGTCACTTCAACCATTGGCTGATGTTTCTGTGACTTATGTCGTGCTGCCCTTTGAAAAGGACCACATCAACACACAAAGTAGTTCCCTTCATTGCCATAGAGTTAAATTGTAATGTCTGCTCTTGTGACACACAAAAAAAAAAAAAAAAATCCAACTTTTTTTAGGGTGGTGATGGCCCTGCTATTTCTTTGAAAAATAAAGTTTTACAAAAACCATGACAAAACAAAAACAAGGATTGCTTAAAAGCTGGTGGCCAAAGCCAGACCTATTGACTTTAACAAAGCTTGTTTGTTTAGTGGGTTTTTTTTTGGGGGGGTAGTTTTGCTGTACTTCCGTATTGTTTTTGAAAAGCAGCTTTATATTATTTTAAGAGCAGATGTGAAGCTGAGTTTCTGCAGTAGTAACTGAGCTTATAAAGCGCCTGGTTACACTAGCCAGTGTGTCCCCGCGCTGTACCGCTGAGGAACCCATCCTGGCCTGTTCTGTGAGGCGCCCACTCCTGGGCAGCCCAAGGTGAAGCCAGGCAAATCTTAGCGATTAGGGCCGGGTTGGAGATTAAGTAAGCTATTGCCCAGAGTTGCAGAGTGGGACCCATGATTAGAGTAGGCACTGTGGCAAGAATTATCAGTCTGCGGACAATGAGCCCAAGACCCTGCCGCGACGGGAATTGAACCCTGGTCCCGGGTCAGATCTCTGCATCAGGGTCTGCCACTCTAACCAGTGAGCCACACTTCTCCACACTGCAGTCAGTCTCCCTTTTATTTACATTTTCACAGGGGAGCGCACCCTGTTCACCCACTGATTCTCCCACTTACAGGCAGTACCCCCCTCCATACCCCACTCCTCCTTGTCTCTGGCAAATGTCATTTTCCTTCCTGCAACTGTAAGGTTGTTTATTTACGTGGTACTGTGCAGTCAGCGAAAAGGCAAGCGCAACCGAATATTCTGAAAGAAGTCTTCATACCTTTTCTTGGAGCCAAAAAAATAGGATGCAAGAAATTATTTTGTGCCTTGTCTAGCCAGCACATGCACATAAACTGCTCTGTTTCCATTCTCATATTTCAAAGCAGCCGTTAGGAAGCAATAAATTGTACATTTACAGTTATGTTTCTGTGTTTAAATCAGCAGTGAGTTCTCAAAGAAATTTCCATTTGAACAAAAGCTGTATTCCAATTTCAATTTCAAGGCATAAATAATGTTGATATCATTTGACTGGCAAGATAATTTGTTTAGAAAAAAACATTTTAAAAGTCGCTTATTATCAAAATATTTTGGAGTGCAGATGTAAACCAGTAATGAGCATTACCCGTTTGGCAATGTTAATTCCAGGCCTCCATTAAAGTTGATATCTCTCAGCATCACAAGGAAATCACGAGTTCATAAACAATTACATACAATTTAAATTGTTGCAGCGTGTACCACAACTGAAGTGTGGAAGATACAAATCCTTTTTATGAACATTTTTTTAATATAGCTGTCCTTCGAATTATTTGCTCCTTTGATCCAGAAGTGGGGCAGCTTAACTTCGAGTCTGAGTGAAAGCAGCTTCTTTGTATAAATAAGCATAATGTTTCCGCTGCCCAGATAAATACATATAAATGCCTGATTATTTTAGCTTTTAACCAACAACATAAGCCCTCATTATTTTGTGAAACAAGTAGATCCCTTTCATTATCTCTCCAGATGTGCAAGACTGCATTATTTCACATTAGCTGTGGCCTAGAAAACTCTAAGAGACAAACATAAGGCAAAATCTGTCCATGAACGAGATCTCTTTTTCAAATAGACTATCACATTGGGAGACAGGGTATGGATTCGTCTTCATTGGGAGAGTTTGTCTGTCACTCTCTTGTCAGATATTATAAACTCAGGAGCCTTCAGTCAGCTCTAGCAATGCTTAAGTTCACAGCAAGACACAGTGAACCATCCCCAAAGAAAACATTGTTTAACTTATCAGTCTAGTAAAACAGGTAAATAGATGGGTTTAATGCTGCAATCCAGAGTCTCAAAAAGTAAAAAAAAAAAGACAAGTTAAAATACTACCTAACTTTAGATAACACGTTTCATATTTGATCCTGGATAACCTTGTTGGTTACATATTAGCATTATATGTGACCAGCTGTGCCTTTGAGAATTTGAGAAATGTTTGTTCTTTTCATCGGCCCGATTCACAGAACTAACTTAAGACAAAATCCTAAACGTCTTCCCATTTTGGTATTCACAGAAGGCACTTACTCATTTAGGTATTCACAGAATGCACTCACTCATAGCTGAGTAAGTGCCTTCTGTGAATACCAAAATTAGTAACTTACTCATTTTGAGTAACTTACTCATTTTGGTATTCACAGAAGGCACTTACTCATTGATGAGTAAGTGCCTTCTGTGAATACCAAAATGAGTAAGTGCCTTCTGTGAATACCAAAGTGGAAGTAAGTTTAGGATTTTGTATTAAGTTAGTTCTGTGAATCTGGACCATTGGGTTTTTGAGTAATTCATATGTTCACTGAGTGTCCAACATAGCTGTGTAAGCCCAAGAGCCTCCTACAAAGGCTTCAATTCCTAAAGAGCTGTGTGATAGGATGTTCCACAGAATAGGTGTGTGTCCCATAGTTTTTCCCTTAAGAATTGTTTTGTTGGGCTACAACTAGTTCCTGCAAGCGGCTATGTGAATCGCCTACGCAATTATGACTTCTGATGATGTGTGTGCGTTTTGTGCGCCCATGATTTTTTTCAGTCTCCTGGAAGCTTTGCACATGTTGGTGATGAGAAATTTCTGTCAAAACTGCAAGATGGATTTTCATGAAACGGGGTTGAGGTGAAGCGCATGGTTCTGCGTGCGACCCTTTGATGATGATTTACACCTAGGGGTAGATGTAAACCCTACAGCTGCCCCTCCTGAGGACGACAGAGCCTCGCTCATCTGCCGGCTGGTAGCGCGGACTTGAAGCATATGGCCCACGCCGCTTTTGCACCATTTCTATCAGGTATATTGTATCGATTCCATAAATCATTATTGAACATTGCCTTACCTGTGACCTGCTATCGGCAAGATTCTCACTGTTTGGTTCCCTTTGGACTGCTAAAGTACCATCCTGATTCCTTGCCCATGTGAGACGGGCCCCCCTCCACTGAGATGCTTGTAATTGATCTGAACACTTAGCTCCTCGGATCGGATGCAAGTGTGGAATTCATTCCTCCGCGTTGTCCACGTTCTTTTTTTTTCTTACCTGGCAACGTGTTTCCTATTCTGGCGCAATACACCGTGTGTCCCCCACAAGACTCCCGCGCCCTGAAGAAGGTGTGACCCACACCGGGTTAGACACCAAAACGCGCGTCGGCGCTGGAGCTGATCTCAGATTTTCTGTGTTCATCTACCTTTTTGAGAAAGCATTTGAATGATGGATCAACGGATCATGGGGCCCTTAGATGCTGCTATGGACTTTATTCAACTGTACTTTTGAATCCTTGTACCCCCCTATCTAATGGGAAAATGTTGTAATTATTTGTGTACATATATTTATATTGTGCTGTCCTAATGTATATTGATTGTTTGAATTGACAGTATGCAAGAGTTTGTTTGGGTACGGGTCTGATGTATGCTGACTGAGAGGTTGTGTGTGTGTGACTTTGGATGCGTCTGAAACGTTTATATTTACTTTGTCTATCATTGTGACAAAATCAAACAAATAAATGGGACTTGCTAGCTCATTGTGTCGTCCATGTCATAATTTTGAAGGTCAGGATATTCGGGCTGTCTTATATCTATCAATGACTGTGTAGCTTTTGATGTATTAGCCTTTGCAGAGGGACTCTCGTTGTTATTGTGTAAACCCTACGTGTGCAGAGGGCTTCGTCCAGAGGTTTACCTTTCTGGGCCTACAGTGATGGGAATCTTTCTTAGAGAAACCACGTCTATGAAGCTGACAGTGGACTTTAGTTTCTGTAGGACCATGCATACAAACCCAACTTCAAGAATCTGAAGGATCGCGCCAAACAAGTTGTCAGATGTGTGGCTGAAGTTAATGTACGCACATGATTGTGGAGACCAGAGTCAAAGAATTGCAAGATTTTCATTACAAACTCTTGGATTCATGTATCAGCAGCAAACACAGCTCAGAGAAATAGGTGTGACAATATATGTGTAATTGTGTGCTATGCAAACAGATGGCCACACAGTGTGTGCAAGAATTCCTTTATTTACATTGTATGTAATTAGCAGAGCCGCGTGTGCCCCACACTTCTCTCTGTCCGTGTTTGAGTGCCCTTCCCTTTCTGTCCCACTCACACAGTCAAGACTGATTTGCATAAGACAGGGTCCAAACTGAGGTGGCATAGTAGGCAAAATATGAATGGACCCAGATGCAACTCGAGTGATTGCCAGTGGCTGAGATTAATTCAAGCTCCCCATTCATCATCTTGTTGTGTTTGCAATTGATGCCCAAAGTGCATCGGGTGTGCCTAGACGTGGGTCCGGGATCAATGTGCCACTGGAAACAAGCTGTACCCAGCTGAAGAGCCCACAGCGACTGCAAAATCGGTCCCGGGTAGCTTGTGTTCCGGTTCAGGGAGGACCTGCCTGGCAGTTCAGGGTGGACTGTTCCTATGAGGAGAAGAGTCAAAACTGATTTGCATATGGCTGGGTCCAAGCTGTGGTGGCATAGTGCATGAAAAATGATGGCTCGGGATACAGTCCTGAGCGATTGACAGTGGCTGAGATTCATTCAAGCAT